>NC_073229.2:115902500-121827500 GCF_029281585.2 Gorilla gorilla gorilla | reverse complement strand
TTTGTTATCTATCTTAAAAGGCCAAGGCTTCCACGGAATATCATTTGAAACGTATGATAATGAATTATCAATGATAACCTACTTTCTGATATCCAGACCGGACAGATTTAATTTAGAAAATGAGTACACCAAACATACTTCTGATCCCACAAACCACACATGATCATGGCAGCCAGTTTCTCATCACAAGCTATTAACTCTGGCATCAGGAGGCCCTGCATCCTGAATGCCTGCTAAAGGATTCTGGATTTGATTTTTTGTTATAATGAAAATCATGAGAAAATAAGTGATTTTTAATAATGTGTTAAAATAGGAAGTTTTCTAATTTCTTGATTTTACATAGAAAAGGCACCCTTTTTTAGTCCCTTTACTGTTTGTTTGCCAACCTGGTTTCTTTCCCCCTTTTTTTAGACTCCATGAATATTACCAAACCTCTCTCAGAGAAAGTCCTGCTTGCCTGAAATTCTCTATTTCTTGACATTAATTTATAGACTAATAGATGTGTGAGGATAATCAAATTCAGCTCTTTCATTTTATATATAAATACATGTTTAAACAGTTTCCTACCTATACAGTGCCCTACATAATCTTACTGAGTCCATATTATTATTATTTAAAAATAAATAAAATAAGATTATCTAAGGAACAAAGAAGTCAAGCAAAAAAAGCACATGGGCAAAGGGATTTTGGGGTCAGAAAGACTTAGTCTTCTAGTTACTAACTGCATGGCCTTAGGTAAGTTAATCCTGACATCAACTATTCTAAACTTGGTTCTCTAATCTATAATGGGGAAAAAAATCTACCTTATAGTGTTGCTATGAGAATTAATGAGATAACACACTAAAATTTGGGGTACAATGAATAGCAAGCACATGGTAAGCATTCAATAAATAATTGCTATATTATTTCTAATTATTAGTCCAACCAGGCATCAGGTTGTGCACAGGTGTTATCACTTAAAACAAAGACGCCTGCTTTGTTTAAATTTGGGGTTAAATAGTTCAACTTGGAAACCCTGGTTAGCATTGTGAAAACAATTCTCTGTCAATTGCTTCCATACTGTTATTTATTGTTCTAAATTATCAAGACTTCTACAATAAGTAGAAGCTCTTCATTTTTCATTGAAACTAAGAGTCAAAAAGAAAGAGAAGATCCAGTAGAAGCAGGCTTTTCAGGTATGTTTACCATGAATCATTCAGAATTTCAGTATGACTTTTACCTCAGTTTCAGAAGCTATAGAATTAAGTTAATTGTGTTACTTTTTATTGTAAACAGGCTATAGTCCCACACAAACTATTTTCATACTGGCCAACATCAATCAGATCAGTGAGGACACCACATAGGATAGTTAGGAAGATGTAGGAGATGATGTAGGGGGTAAGGAGCAAATTTAAAAAAAAAAAAGAAAAGAAAATTAAAATTTTAAATTATCAGTCAAGGTCTCATTGTCTAACCTCATCTTCAACCAAATTTATCTCATGACTGATATCTTCTATTAATGGCAATTAATTACATAAAACAGAAAGGAGAAGATCATTGACTGCAGTCTCAATGGCAATTTTTCAAATCCATGACCAGGGAAGAAGGAGGAGCTGAAAGAATGGTAAAGCTTGTTCAATCCCCATATGTGCCCATTAACTTCACAAAAAGAAAACTGCTCCTAGACACAGCCCCAACCCCCGCTGGTCATCTCACAAATGTGCCACTGGTCATGCACAAAAGAATGTGGATGGCTCTTGTCACAACTTCTAAAAATCATGGTGGGAATAGTGACTATGTCTACTTACTGAACAATGCTCAAGTAACCAGTCAAAAGCTTTAAAGATTTTCTTTCTTTGTTTCTTTCTGTTTCTTTTTTGTTTGTTTTATCTCAAACTAATTTGCATTTGTGGAAGGGTAGCATTTTCTGAAGGAGAAAATGCATGTTTTCTTTGCTTCACGATTGGGGGAGCAAGTAAAAAAATGACAATGATTAAAAAAGTGAGATGTTGCACTGAATCAACAAGTTGAAAACATAATTTAGAGCCACTAAATATGCCTACTAGAAAATATTAAAACATCTTTTCAAATACAAGGTCCTTATATCCTCAGAAATTATTTTATATACATAATTTTATACATATATAATTTGATATAGATTGTTCTACAGAAGATAGAAACAATATAGAGAATAAATAAATTTTGATTCAATATATTAAATATACAGATTTTTGGTAGCTCTATATCTCAGTATCCTCAGGTCATTTAATGGAAAACTAGAAATATGCTAGTAAGAGATGGTAAAAAATAAATTATGGTTGATGACATGAAGACATGAGAGGCCTGTTTTAGTAAAAGGCTCCATGTATACCAATCCTCTTCCTAATCCATTAGGACTGTACCAGCAGGTTAGCACTCACAGAGCATCATCTTTTCAGCCCAGAACATTGCCATTAATTTATGATTCTATAGCTAGCAGAAACAACCTGGTTGCAAATTTACATGCTCTGGGCATCAAATAAACTAATTAAACCGATCTATACAGTAATTGTCTTCTACTGTTTACTGATTAAAAAGCCCTTGAAATAATGAGAATTCCTTGCAGTAGGAAGGCTTGGACCCATGAGCTATGATGATTATCGGCGGTCTCAGAACTCCTCCTTGAGGACATGAGGTTAAGAGGCGGTGAGGAGGAAGAAAATGCCTGGCCCGCCTCTCAACAGTCACCTTTCTGTCTGGGTCTCCGACTCTGAGACAAGTGTAACTCATCTCAGAGTTTAGAACTCAGATTCTTCATGGTCAATACTTCTTAACCAACATTGCAAGCAAGCTCAGGAGATTCTTTAGATAAATGACTTACACAAGGGCAAAAGCTATAAGGGAAAGATTAGTATAAATATAACTCTATACGAATAGTAGGACACTCTTACTCAATTTGTCCATAATTTATACTTTTTTTCTAAAAATAAAAATCATTTGCTTCTAGATAAAAGAATTTATGATTCTGGCAACAACATGGTGAGGAATATATGCATTACTAGTTAGACAAAAAACAATTTCCAAAGATTTTTAGAATTGTATGGAAGTCTCAACCACCAACATTTGGGGATGGTTTTCTTACATTTTCTAAAGAAATGCAAAAGCTGAGATAACATTCTGAACATTTCTTATAACCCTCAGAATCCTGGAACATTGAATAACCTAGGCAATGTTTATGATCACTTTCTGTGCTTAGCCCTTTGCACTCAAAAATACAATATGGTTTACAATTATGTTAGAAAATTTTGTTTTAAGATTCCACAATAATCCAGATCAAGATATATTTTCTGGAGATTCTCAGTAGCACCTGTCAATTATTTCGCTACTGCTTTCACCTTTAAAAACAAAAAGGAAAAGCAGAAGAAAGACGTTTTATAATCAATTACTTTAAAAAATGGAGATGAGTGCATTACAGAAATGTCCTTAAGACACCTAATTTCTATTTTTATGTGTGCCTAAAACTTAAGAGCTACTAAACTATTCTCGTGTATATTGTTTTAAAATTTATATAAATAGCTCTCAGGTTGAAAATGCTTGCTAACTTTCTGCATGAACTGAACTATCACTAGGAAATCTTCTCAAAAAGAGTGCACAATGAAAACTCAAATGCAGCTGTTAGCTGCAATTACCTATTGCAGTAAGAGTCACGTCCAACCTCTTGTAAGGTGCTAATGTTCATTTAAAGCCAGAAAGACAGACCCTATTTTTTACTAAAATAGAGGCCCTCGAATCATTAATAACTGCTGTCAACAAGATGACAAAGCAGCTTTTTAAAGTTTGATTTACAGTGTTAGTTCTGTGTTCATATCCCTCATTAGCTCTGATTCATAACTAGACAAGACAGGGCCAATATTACCGCTCTAAAGTGAAATATTATCACAACTTGATTTTTTTTTTTTGCTTTAAATGGATGTGTTTTGTTGGGGTGCCCAAATATAAATTGTCTTGCCTTTGGGACATTTATTTAAATTTTTAGAAAGTAAGTTCTGGTGAATAAAAATAAATAATTATTACAATTTAAAATTCTCCTAGAATTAATTTCTTCCTCCCTTCAATGTTTGGTGACAAGTTAAATCTCATAGTTTTTCTATTTGATGGGCCAATCCACATGTTTTATTTTAAAAAAATAAAACCTGTGCATTATATACTGCCTGATTTGCCTCACAGCATTAATTTGAACACTTAAAGAAGATAAAGCATATGAAAATACCTTATATTATAAATTATACATAAATATACTTAAAAGTACTGTTTTACTGTTATTTTACAAGTCAAACACAGTCTACACACAGAATATATTTCTTGATTCTACTCCCTATTGCCTTTAGGTGTTTACACATCAATGCTGACGTACCAAGTTCATCTTCCTTTACCCAGCATGGGAGGCTCAAGATCTGGAGAATTCTGGATACTTCAGTTGAGACTTTGAAGAATTAACTTTATCCTGCATAGCATCAGCAATAAGAATCACTAGAAAGCCTGTCTTAAATGTCTAACATTGTAGTTACTTACCTCCTTGGACTAACGTAAAATGTTCTGGAGCCTCCTGCTCTGCTAGATAGAATGGACCAAGGCTGTCACCTTGGAAAGCAAAGGGCAGAGCTCTGAAAATATGACACATAGAAAGGCATTAGAGGGACCTGAGAAAATACCTAAAGCATAGCAAGCTACTTCTGGAGTTGATCCTGGACAGGCAAGGAGAAGTGTAGGTCACAGGAAGCCTAGGAAGCAAACAGGTCCACTGTGTGAAGCACAGCTGGCTGGATACAGTGGGCATTTTGTGCTCTGCATAAGAGCATTCTGTTAAGAGGGCACAGTAGCAGTGAAGGCCAGCCCACATCTTCTCACAGAGATGTGCTCCCTGAAGCTGCCTGTGTGCCCCCATGGGGTCACACTTTTTTCTTGATATTTTCCTGAGTTTGTATGCCTAGGATGCTGCTCTTGCACAGAGGGGTAACTTTTTATATTCTTCCAGCTAGAGAGAGAGAGAGATAAAACATTTTATTTTAATTTGCACACAGGTACAGCATAAACTGCTGGGAGCTCTGGGCTGAAGAATGCCACAGAGAAAATCATGGTAGATTGTTACTTCCAAGGAAAAGACCAAGTGGAAAGAATTTCCTTAAAGTGGATCCTCCTCCTTTAGAGAATTTATGAATTAGCTATGAGGCAAATTTGTGAAAAGCTAAGGATTTCCCAGAACTCTGGAGTTAAAATGGTTCTGTGTCTGAAAATATTTCTAAGTGAAATGATACAATTCTACTTTAAAAGTACAGGAAAGACCCCAGATATCACAAGCTGTGGGTATGGTAAGAATAAAGAGCATGTTAGAGCCTCCCAGAGAGAGAGGTAAGAAATCTCTCTCTTTTTTTTAATGTGTTTCTCCTACACTATCTGTAAGTTCTATGATGGCAGGTAGTATTAGTGTTGGCCCCTAAAAACCTTTGAACTAGCAGTGCTCAGCACTTGCACAGTGCTTACTATTATCCAGGTAGTGTCCTAAGCACTTTATATGTAATACATAATTTAATACAATAATCCTATAAAGTAAGTACTATTTTGATTCCTAATTTCTGAATAAGGAACTTAATCAACTTGATCATAAATCATGCAGGTAGGGCTGAGATTTGAACCCAAGCAATCTAGCTTAGCCTCAGAGTCTGCCCTCTTAACCACTTCTGTAGTATCCTAAATAAATATTTTTATGAATAAATACATGAATTGCATAATGTGGCCAATTCAGAGAACTGTTACGCAGTCTTAATTATATTGGATTTCACATTATTTTTGGTGTCTGGGAAAATTTTAGTTTAGCACCCGAGACTTCAGAAATTGTGCTGCCTGAGTTGCAGTACCTTAAAATGCAGACAATGAGAAAGTTATAGTAAAATGTCTCCAAGTGTTACAATGAGAAAATATAAGTAGACACAGGAGCACACACTTAAAATGTCTAATCTAGTCTGGGCGGATGGGGATACCAGGAAAACTTTCAGAGGAAAGGAATAGCACAACTGAAATGGGATCTAAAGGTAGATCAAGACAAAAAGGAAGGAAGGGTGTTCTTGGCCGAGATAATTCCATGTATGACAAGCAAGTGGATAAAAAATAGGGGAGTGTACCCGAGGAACAGAAAAATAAATTGTTCAGTATATTTTTACCCTAGAATGTGTGAGACAGAAGGGAAAAGATGAAGCTTACAAAGAATGGGGAACAGATCTCAGAAGGCCTGGGAAACCTTAACGAATTTAGACTTTGGGAATAGCAAGTCAGTGATGGATTATATGCAGGCAGATCAAAGAAGTAATGTGAAAAGACTTGAGTTTGATTACTGTGGCTGATGTGTGGAGAGCAGATTGGAGGGTGGCAAGGCTGTGGTCTGGGAGTCAGTTTAAAAGGCTGTTAAAGCAATTTAGGAAAGAAGATAAGTTTCACACAGTGTGTGTTTGAGATGTCTGAAAGACAATCAAGTGAAGATGTCCAGAAATACGTTGTATATCTAGAAATGGAACTCAGCAGAGAGGTCTGAAATAGAGAAACTAACACAAGTCCTCGGTCTGAAGTTGTACCTCAGTGCTGAAGAGTGGATGAGAATCCCCAAGAGTGTGGAGTGAGAAGAGTCCTCAAGCCAGAATCCTGAAGAACATCAACATTCAAAGGCTGGGCAAAGGAAAAGAAGACTGAGAGAGGGAGAGAAAATACCAGGAGGTTGTATGTTTTCAAAGCCAGCACATGCATGCCTATGTAACAAACCTGCACATTGTGCACATGTACCCTAAAACTTAAAGTATAATAATAATAAAATAAAATAAAAGGCAAAAAAATGTGGTAAAGTAGATCAAAATCCATTCACAGGCAACTAATATGAAGGTTAAAAATATTCATTGGAATTAGCCCCACGGAAGTGCTGTGTGACCTCAGTGAAAGGAGATTCTCATTTGGGTCCTGAGCACAGAAATAAAAGACTAAGTACAAAGGGAAAATGTAGATACCTTTTTCCAAAATTGTGGCTTTTAGGAGAAACAAACTAAGCAATAGCTGGAGAGGGGAGTTCATGAAGAAACTGTTGATTTTAAGATAGCAGGAATGTGAGTGTATCTGAGAACTCACGGGAAGGAGTTGGTGGAGAAAGGTTGAAGGTAAAGGAAACAGAAAGGACAACCCCTAATGCAAAAGCTCTGAGAAGGCAGAAAAAGAAGGAATTCAGGGCCCAAGTCAAGAGCTTGGCCCAGAAAGGAGAGGAGACATTTATTCAGTTGTAAAGGAAGGAAGGAGGAAATAAGAATGAGAATGCAGATAAGTATGTAGGTAGAACTGTCAGAATAATAAGGGATTTTTAATCTGATGGATATAATTTTCTTCATGAATTCAGTTTATTTTAGTGCATTTGTACTTACTAATATTTTCTTTGTACTTATTGGTAAATTGAGTTGACCCTTCTACATATATATATATGTGTGTATATATATATATATATATATATATATATTTATAAATATTTACCTGCACTTCTATCTATCTTAGATAAGGTATCTTTAAAATACTTACCTACACTTCTCTCTCTCTCTCTCCCTCTCTCTCTTTCTATCTTAGATAGGTCAAATAGAGAGAGAGAGAGAGAAGTGTAGGTAAATACTTTAAAAATAGCATATAGCCTAACAGCCTATATTACATGTATTATGATACTTTACAATAGGAAATCAATAAATACATGGTGATTGATTTTTGAAAACATCTCATTTTACACTTATGCTAACAACAGGGCAAAAATGTGTCAACTGTTTTAATGTATTCTTCTGTGTTTACCACATGCAACAATAAAAACACAAAATAAAACTTGGGGGCAAAGAATATTATTCCAATATTTCTGTTTCTTGGGTGGCAGTGAAAAAGAGAGCTACAAATTAGGTTGCCTATCATATACAAAATAACAAATTTTGGTTTTCGTTCTATGTAAATTTCATGTATTGAAATAAAAAGGAATTATCTAATGACATCTATGAAAGTATGCCCAATTAATCAATTCCTTGTTTATGTTTATGCCTTACAAATAAAATACATCTTTGCCATTTCAGCTACTAGCACACTCTCAATTGGATACTATATTAATAGCTTACACCTTAGTGCAATAATCATGAGATTATTTGGCAAAGGTTTAAATCAAGCTTGTCCAACCTGTGGCCTGCAGGCCACATGCAGCCCAGCATAGCTTTGAATACAGTCCGACACAAATTTGTAAACTTTCTTAAAATCTTATGAGATTTTTTGTGATTTTTTTTAGCTCATCAGCTATTGTTAATATTAGTATATTTTATGTGTGGCCCATGACAATTCTTCTTCTTCCAATGTGGCCCAGGGAAGCCAAAAGATTGGACAGCCCTGGTTTAAATAAGCCTATATTTGCTAGTGGAAAATTCTGAGAAAATAATTTGACACTGAATCCCACTTACTCTTTTTCATTAAAAAAATACAGTATAATAGTCCAACAGTTAAACATCTATATCATCAAATGTTTTAAAATAATACTTTGTGGGGGGAAAGTAATTAAGGCAAAGCTGGGCACCTGGGCTCTGACAATGCCAGTTGTAAAGCCTAAAGTCACATGTTTCTTACCTAATTTGAGTTTTGCACACAAAATTTGAATTAGACAATTTTCATTCAAATCCCTGTCCCCTTTCTCCCTATAACCTATTTGAACTTCAAACCTTCCTTTCAACTTTTGCATTTCATAAGGAAGTTCAATTCTCTGCCAAGAATAAAATATTTTCTTTCTTATACAATTCATTATAGATGATGGAAGTCATTTCATTAGTTCTCTTGTAGATGGCAGGTCTGTGTCTCAATTCAAGTAGGTTGAATTTGCCAGTCTCAAAAGACCTTTAATTGGTCTTTGGGGTATCACTCTACCTCCTTTTACTTATATGTGACTTGCTGTCAAAAAATTCTGAGTGTTTAAGCTATATTTGTTTAAGTTAAAATCATCTACACAATATTTCAATAAACTAGTTGGAGACTTATTACCAGTGCAGAAAAAAAAAAAAAACTTGGCTCACTGTCATATGAAATTCTGGGACAGAACCCATATGACCAAATCTCTAGATTGCTATCCAGGTTATAGTCACTCACTTCTTAATGTTTTGGTCTTATCTAGGTTTGCAAGATTTGGAAACCAAAAACCAGGACTCAGGATACTCAAAGTTGAATTTCACATAAACATTGGATGAATTTTTAATATAATTATATCCCATGCAATATTTAAGATATACTAAAAATTGATTCATTGTTTATCTGATTTCAAATTTAACTAGGTATCATGTATGTTACCTGACAACCCTAACTGCCCCTCATCTGTGAAGAAAATATTGATAATTCTGTTTCTCTTTGAGTGATTCTTCTGGCCTAAACAATATTGCAAACTCACATTTCCAAATCTTGGAGTTAAAACCAGAAATTTGCTTGGAATTCCTTAAAATAAGAAGTTTTGAATCTTCCAACCCCAGATTCTTAACCAAATGCCTATATTGGTAATTATAATTATCTTTTTTTTTAAAAAAGAAAATAATCCAGGGAAGTTTGACCTAGTATAGCTTAATGTCAATACTCCAAAAGGAAACTGAAGCAAACATTCAAATAAAAATTTGCAAGCTTGTAGAAAATTGAGAGCTA
This sequence comes from Gorilla gorilla gorilla, assembly GCF_029281585.2. Lineage (NCBI taxonomy): Eukaryota > Metazoa > Chordata > Mammalia > Primates > Hominidae > Gorilla > Gorilla gorilla. Next base: position 121,817,819 of record NC_073229.2, on the reverse strand, counting down.
TTAGAAACCCTGAGTATGACAAGAAAAAAAAATCATGGCACACCGATCAAATCTTAGAGTAGATATTGTAGATAAAGAGAAGCAAGAAATAGGATGCAACTTCACCATTAGCTTTGCTTATGATATACTTACTGTAAAAATTTTAGGAAAACATGCTATTTTCAAAGGCCAAATGTTTGAAGCACCATACTCAAAGGCCATTATCAGAGGCTCACAAACAACAGAAGTGAAATGAGCAGTCCTGCCTGAGAAGCTGCCTTGGCTCAAAGTCAATTAAAATTATTGTAATGACTAAATGACAATGACATGATAGCATCCAGAAGACAAGAGTTACTAAAGAAAAAAAAATAGGGAAGAGATGAAACTAAATCTCTATAGTGAAGGTCAATTCCTGTTACTACAGGTAATTTTAAAAGATTCATAACTTGAAGCAGAATTTGCATGGGAAAAAATACGTAATAATACTCCATCCGTAGAAATTGTATCATCTGCCAAAAGACCCAGTGCAAATTCAATGTTTTCGAACTATCTCAAATCCAGGGAATCTGGTAACACTTTGAAAAACAGGGTTATTAATAAAAAACAATTGAATTATCCTCTCTTACTGAGGCGATTTAAATGTGAGTAGTAAATGGGACACAGTTTGAAACTGCTGTTTTCATGACATTGAAAAGAGGCAGTATTAGTGTCCATTTGGTTTGGATTTATCTTTTCAGCCTATTTCAAGTCAAAGCTGCTAGTCATAATAACTTGAAATGGGTGTCATGATTTGGGCCTAGCCTATTTACCCGCTTCATATAAAAATGCATCTATCTAAATGGGCCAATTTTTGAAATACGAGTGATAGTATGTATTCCCTGTCTACATTTGAAAAATAAGATAAGGGAGATTCTGATTGGCTTTAAAAATTCAGAATATTATGTAATTCTAGAACTGACCAAGTGAATATAAATCAGTAAGCAGCTAGGCCACTGTAAGTGTAAGAGAAAATTGTTTAAGACCCACAAAGCAATGCACTCTCCCAGAAATCACTTATAAAATCAATCTCTTCTCAGACATTTGTTTTAGATGTAGTCATTTGATCCCTATTTTTATCTTGAGGTGATTTCTAATTACTCTGTTCCTGAAGTTCTTGTCATTAAAAAAAAGATAATACAAAAGTATTAACCTGCAAAAAATAAATGCTAAATAGGTATTTTTTATAGCTGTTACATGGACCACATTTGTTAAAGTTGTTACTGACCATTACTTTTTATATATTAAAACATCATTATCTGCTCCTTGAAGGTTTTAGTGGCTTCAGAGCTTAGCTTTTAATTCTTAATACCCTAAAGACAACAGGCCTGAAAGGACAGAGCATAAAAGAAACTACTTTACTGGAAGAAAGGGCTTCTTAATCCGCATTTGAATTGTGCTCAAAATACATTATGTTTTTTAGCCTTTTAAATTTTTTTGATTTAAATCACAGACCTAGTATGAGAATGTAACAGCCTGAAAAATATTTTTTTACTCACTAAGACCTAAGGGTATACGTCACTCTAGAAATAAGGAAACACTCAAATGCTGCACATAGGCTAGGAAACGTTTCCCAGCTTTGGGTTTGGTTTTGTTTTTTGCTGCTTCAGGATTCCAGTGCAATGTCTCTGACCCTCTGATCACTTGTAAAACCCCTTGCCCTTGTCAACTATGACCAACAATTAGGAACACTGCATGGAGGATCCTCCTTCCCTCCTGTTACATAGTTAGTCCTTGTTTTCTAATGTTAGCCGTGCAAAACGATATATCTTTATACAATAGGCAACCACTTAGGAATCAATTTGGTGGTGTTTTATTCCTTTTATACTACTTGCAAAGAATTCAATTAGCTTTAAAGAAAAAAGCATTCTACTTCTGGTTAAGAGCCTAGACCTAACCAAAATTCTTTTAAAACAAGCTAAAAGTCTTGTGTTACTATTAATACCTAAAAAATAATATTTGATCTCCAAACAAAAGCATTGCTTCTCTGTCCAATTTGATGTCTTTTTCATGCTGCCTCAGTGATGGCCAAATAATTGGTTGTTCACTTGTGTCCTTGTCTCCCCCGACAGTTCCACAGATGCCCTGAACAATGCTCCAAAGACTGCTTTCAGTAGGGGCAAATCCTCATTAATCATTCCTGGCTGACAGCACAAGGGGACACCTGCATCTGGTGCAGGAGCCCAGCCACAGTTCAGGGGAGTGTGGATCAAAAACCAACCCATTCAAGGTATGGGAGACTACTTTTAACAGGAATGTGAAAAACAACAACCACACACACAATCCAAGCAACAAAAACAAATCCTCTTTTGGCATTTCCATTTATTTAATATCTCAGACTGAAGCTGTGGTTCATGTTGCCACTAAAACACCATTCTACTCTAAGCAAGTATATCAGAGAACTAACCACACACAGAGTTATGATAAATAGCTGCTAAATTCTTCATGCTCACATCAACCAATGTTAGCATTAAATACTGATAAACTGTCACATAATTTTCATTTAGAAATGATTTCAGTTTCAGCTTCCTATCTTATGGTGCTCGTAAATATTTCCCCTACTATATTTCACAAGTAGAATGTATGAAATATACACATTTTTAGCAAGAGCTCTTGGTCCTATGTGATTGCTTTCTTTTATTGAAATAATAAATATTTCTATTTTGAAAGGGTTAAAAAGAATCCAGGCAATACACCCAGGAAATTATGTATATCATTATGTACTACTGAAGCTATTTTAACTTGCTTTTTGAATAAAATGAAGCATTTTTGTACTTTTACAGAAGAGTTTTCTCTCACTTGTCATTATTTTTCTAATTGTATCCCTTAGAGAAAAGACCATAAATAATGAACCCCAATTCATATCTCGTAGTTTTGTCTTAAGTAAAACTAAATATGTTTGTAGAGTACCAGAAAATAAAAGACTAGTAGTTAAAATACCTAGGAGACTTAGGGAATACAATACATCAAGGAATTACAACAATAAAAAAAGGAGGTGATAAGCAAACTAAGAGACCTGCAAATAAAAGTGATAAAAGACTACAAAGATTAATCAAGTTGATGTTTATGCTGCTCAGTTTGTAAAAACAAATACAGACTTTTCTGTACGTTGGAGATTAATTATAACTATTATACATATAAAATTTAAAAGTTAAACATCAATTGATATACTACAATTTATAATAAGTCCATATTGGAGATCTTTGGTTTGAAAATGTAATTAAGTTTTGAAGTTCTAGTTTTAAAAAAAATACATAAAGGCAATGTTGTAAGTTGGATAGAAGCTAAAGGTCCCCAAAGTGAAAATTTAGTTTGGGTTTAGTTTGGATATTTAGAATAATTTAGATATAAATATTTAGGGATTTTTAACAGACAAATAATCTTGGGAAAACTACTTCTCAAGTCATTATAACATCCCTTAACTTCATTATTTACAAACATATTTAATTTAAAAGAATGTGTACAAAGCTGAAGATGGAAGAATGGACATGAAGATAAAGAGATAACAGCTTAATAATCAGCAGAGTATTCAGTGGTAGTAAATACTATTTACTACTATTGAAAGGCTATGCAAGAGACACTTCCAGTATCCCAGAGAAGTTCAAACTGCCATTCTCTTCAACTTTGCTAGGGCCTGTCCCATTGCAAGGACACAGCCACCATGTAGTGGAGCTCTTTGCCTAAGGTACACTTCCGTCCTTTATGGATGCCGTTGGTAACACCAAGAGCTCCAAACCTGTACTGCACCTAGCTAATTAAGTGTAGTGGCCCCATATTCTGCTTAGAGACCTTTCTGGGTTTTGTACTTTTTTCTTCCATTATAAACAAGAATTATGGCATGTCCACTCTTCATTAGGAGCTATGGAAACACATAGCCAAAAGTGCCCTCAAGCATATTTTAGTTAAAGCTTGGGAAGAAGACACTAACCCCTTCTTATACAGAAAACATAACTGTAAGGAGGAAAACAGAGGCAGAAATAAGAAAGGAGGGAGAGAAGAAGGGAGGGAGCAAAAAAAGAGGATAGTTGTAAAATTCTTTGCATAACCAATCTCTGGGTACTCTGATTATAGTCAAAGACATTTTTTTTTCCATAGATGACTTCAACTTTTCCCAATACTAAGGAAGAATAAGTAACTAGCAACTAATTTTAATTAAACATTAATTCCATGGAAGGCACTTTTTTCTGAGACCGAGTCTTGCTCTATCACCCAGGCTGGAGTGCAGTGGCCCGATGTTGGCTCACTGCAGTGGCACAGTCTTGGTTCACTGCAGCCTCCACCACCCGGATTCAAGCAATCCTCCTGCCTCAGCCTCCTGAGTAGCTGGAACCACAGGCACGTGCTGCCACACCCAGCTAATTTTTGTATTTTTAGTAGAGAAGGGGTTTCATCATATTGGCCAGGTGTTGATCTCCTGACCCTGTGATACGCCCACCTCAGCCTCCCAAAGTGCTGGGATAATAGGCATGAGCCACCGCTTTTGTGTGGCTATCCTATTAAATCCTTACAACATTCTTTTAAAATACATATCATTATCTCGATTTTGCAAATGAGGAAATTGAGAATCAAGAAGGTTAAATAATATGCCCAAGTCACAAAGCCAAAGTAAAGCCAGGTTTCAAATTAGATCTGCCTTTCTCAGAAGCACATATTCTTTCCACAAAACCATACTATGTCAACAATTTATTTCCACATCTCTGGATTGAGTCTAAAAGCCTCCCATCTGTCCACTGAGGCAAATCCTCAAATTTGTGGCACATTAGCTAATTTTCATTTGGTTTTCATGTGCTCATGACTCCATCCCTCCCATACTCAACTAGCACCTTCCCATTCATTCTTTGTGTCTCAGCTTAGTGTCAACTCACTAGGATATTTTCTCCTCATAATTGCCCCTAAAGTATCCTTCAACAACTTTTGCATTATAGTATTTTTCACAATGTATTGCAATTGCCTGTTTACTTATCTTTACTGCTCTCTAATCTCTATTACCAGGCACTGGAGAGTATTTTATCCAGCATAGCTAACAACTATTTCTGGAAGGAAGGAAGGAAGGAAGGAAGGAAGGAAGGAAGGAAGGAAGGAAGGAAGGAAGGAAGGAGGGAAGGAAGGAAGGAGGAAGGAAGGGAAGGAGGGAGGGAGAAAGGGAGGGAGGGAGGGAGAAAGGGAGGGAGGGAGGGGAGGGGAGGAAGGAAGGAGTAGAAGAAGGGAGGGGTGACTTGTAAAAAGACTATTACAAATATGTTAGCATGTGAAAAAATTGGAACAAAATAATTGTACTACCTCAAGAAAAGATCAAGATTTGACTTCACATTTCAATTTGAATTTGAGATGTTTATTTTCTTTTGTTCTAAAATGCCCAAGGAAAATAGTAGGGGCATGTCACCTTGGATTATCAATATGTAAAGAAGTACTAAAATTTAGATTTAAATAGTCGTTCAAAAATAAGCTGCATTTATGGACCAGCTGAGACATTTGTAGTTACCATTGTAACTGGTAATGTTGCTTTCTTGGAAATTTATATTTTTTATATTTAGTGATAAATATTTTACAGACTCCAGTATCATCATCTTTTAAACCTTATTCCAGTTAATTAAATAAACCTGAAGCAGAGCTTTTCTAATTCATTTTTCAAACACAATAGAAGACCCATTAAAACATTGTTATTTATTACACATTTTCATATATATCATTAAGTTATTATTTCTAAAACAACAAAAAAGTAATAGTAAACTTTATTTTATTTAGATAAGTGGAAACCAAACATCATAGTCCTCACTCTCAAAAATAACATCAACTACAATGCATTGTAAAATGGGATACAAATGGTGAATATACAATAAGAGATTTCACATTTTATGTTGAGCATTAAGATTTTTGCGTTGAAATGCTTCTTTTTTTAATAATAACTTGAGTTCTAATAAGCTTAAATGACAATTTATTCCCTTTTATTTTATGTATCAGGAAAAAATAAAGCCTGAAAAGGTTACGTGACTTACTCTAGCTCATGTAAGTAAAATTAAAATCTATGCTTCCAACTCCAAGCTTAGTGGTAATTCCAGAGAACATGCTGGATGGAACGTTACATGATATATTTTAGGGGTAGGCCCACAGTGGTCTATGGGCCAAACCTGGCCAGTTGCTTGTTCTTGGTAAATATTTATTGGAACAGAGCCACGCCTGTCTGTTTATGCATTGTCTATGGCTGATTTTGTGCTATAACAGCAGAGTGAATAGTTACTCCAGAGACTATGCCCACAAAGCTGAAAACATTTACTATCTTCGCTTATAGAAAAACTGAGCTCTGAATATTCCATAGGAATATGTTGCATCAAAGGTTTATAGTGGAATTAAGCCAGCCCCATCAATACATTATAACTTAAAAAATTAGGCATTATAACTACGTCACTGATGAAATAAAAGGCATTTTAGAAAATTAAGAATGAACTATGTGCTGACTCCATGTTAAATTATCACAACATGACTCACAACATCACTCTTGTTATGTTTTTTTTAAATTGAGGTTTAAAGTGGCTATATAACTTGTTCTTGGTTATTCAACCAGTCGATAGCAAAATAGAATCTGACCTAGAATCTGATTCCAGAAAAAATCAAATAGCATACAAATAAATGACCAAGATAAACATTAAGTATCACTCATCTAGAAAAAATAATAATTCAAGAAACCGAAAAAATTTATTTCTGTGTGTGTGCGTATATATATATATATACGCACACTCACATTTTATATATATATATAATTCATAATATTAAAGTGAGTTAAGGGGATATTTCCATCCTTCACACTAAAAAAGACTGCCTCAGCATGTACCAATCATAGAAAGAGAAAGAGTTGCACAAAATTTAAAAGTGTAATTATCAAAAAAAAAGAATTAAATGGATGGAGGCAGTAAAGTAACCAACTACACCAGCAAACAAGAAGGAAAGATGAAAGACATAGGGCAAAGAAGTAGAATATATTAGGGAAATTAAAAGAAAGAATGAGGAATCTCTGAATAGAGGACAGACAATGGAAGAAAGGAAAAATAATCAAAGAAAAAGAAAATACAGTTTACTACACTAAGGAGGAAACATGTATTCAGAACTAAAATCCCCTATATATGTCAATTTGAGTGGAGGGATAAAATATACACTTATATTAATTCTGGTTAAATTTCAATATTCCAAAGAGAAAGAAACATTACCCAGCCTCTGCAACATGGCAAGACCCCGTCTCTACTAAAAATACAAAAGAAAAAAAAAAGTTGCCAGGTGTGGTGGCACACCTGTGGTCCTAGCCACTTGGAAGGCTGAAGTGGGTGGACTGCTTGAGCCCAGGAGGCAGAGGTTGTGGTGAGCCAAGATCATGCCACTGTACTCCAGCTTGGGTGACAGAGCAAGACCTTGTCTCAAATAAATAAATACATAAGAAAAAAGACTAAAATCTTTCAGAGAGAGAGAAAAAAGTTTACTTACTAAGCAGTGAGATTCAAAACATGAAATTTCTCAAAGCCACAATTCACACTAAAAGATATTACATTAATGCCTTCAAAGTGCTGACATAAAATTATTTTGATCCCATAATTCCATGCCCATGCCAACTTTCAATCAACTGTCAGAGTAAAATAAAATATTTTTGGATGAGCAGAACAGAAAAATGCATCTCCTGTGCAACCTCTAATGAAACATTACTCAAGGGTGTTCTCCAGCAAAACAAAGAGAAGGCTAGAAAGTCTGATGACAAGAAGTATATGAAAAAGTTCTAGTTAATTATGATCAGAAAGTAGTACAAAAATTTAAAATAACCTAAAAATTTAATACCCTGGACACTTTTTGTACAATTTTTTCTTTATGGTTTCAGGCCCAATGCTTGATTTAATATTGAATAATAGTTATATAAGCATAAAACTATAAATGTCATTTATATTGGTAATGTGAAAAAGAGAATAAAACCACAAAAATTTAGTTGTTAAAAGAAGTAGTGGAGGAGAAACTAATGTGTTAAGTTCTATAAAATTCCAGTAGTAGTATTCAAAAAATACTTAAAAATCTGATTAAAAATTAGTGAATAATATTTTTAAAACATAATAGCAACCACTGAAATAATTTAAAAACGGAAACTAAGAAAGATTTTCTCTGAACATGGGGCCAGAAACCTAGGAAAGTTGTCTTTTGCTATATTTTTTTAGTCTTCTGAAGCATTTGAATTATTTTCACCATGTACAAATGTGAATTTATGAAAAAATAGGTAATTATTTTATTGATGGCATAAAGAAAAATCAAGAAAGTAGACACCTTTTTTTCATACACTCTAATGATAATAATATGTTTAGTTTGTCTGCTAATCTTTCCCCCTGATATCTTAGTGGAACTGACTAGAATAGCAGACCTCAAAATTCAAGCCTTTGGAAAAAGTGTGTCATGATTAGAACTAAGACCAGAATAAAATTGGTTATTTAAGTCAATGCAGGATAGTTCAAATATAAAAATGAGTGCAGTGGTAAAAATGCTACCTTCACTAGATGTATGAAGCTTGACTATGGAATCAGCACTGCACTGTACCAGATGAAAAAATGTGCCTAATATATGGATCCCACTTTTATTTGGCAATATAACAAATTGTGTTATAAGTATACTTTCAACAAATGTTTATTAAACACTTTGTGTGCTTCATGAACGTACTTATTTCACTTAACCACTGAATTCTCCATTTTCACCAATCAATGGATGATTTTTTTTACCATGATGCCATGATTTCTAATTTTATTTTACAAATAAAAAACAAGCTAGAACACTATATAAATAGTGGATTTATTTTTCCCCATTCTACCAATATGTACTATATCAAATATTGACTTTCAGATAATCTGTATCCTAATTCTAGTCATCTATTGCTGACTTCCTTCAATATATATCATTCATTCATTAATTTATCCAGAAAATTTTCTTTCATAATAACTATGCACCGGACATGGTCCTATGCTTTAGGCAAAGACCAGTGAACAACAACAAAAATCCAAATCTTTGTGGAGTTTACTTTATAAAATCATATTATTTCACAAACAAGACTCTCACTTTTAGGATACCCTTATTGTTCAACCCACACTTTTAAGGAATGCTAATGGCAACAGTGATATATAAAACTACACTTCTGTTCTCAAAGAGGAAAATCAGATTAAGGAAGAATGAACAATTTATCTAAAATAAAATAGCAGCAGACTTTTTGACCTAAACATAAGAGATAATTGTTTTGGTCTTCCTGAGTTTAGTCAAAAATCTAATCTGTAAATTATATAAATAGTTTCTGTGCATTGTCATGGAAAATTAAAATTATATATACATGAAAAACTAGAGTAGGCCATAGCCCTGTGAAATATATAGTGTATGGAAGGCCTATAATTTGTATCTTAAAATCTAGAAATGAAAAAGGTAATTAAGACTTCGGTCACACTAAGGTGGGATTTTTTTCCCCCTAAGTTAAGTAATATTAGAGCAATTAGCATGTCAGTGAAGTTTTTCAGGTGCTTTTTTTTTTTTTACATTTCTTACTTATATTCCCTAAAGTAAAAGGAATAATTAACTGAAATCCAATTAGTGTAGACTTAGAACACCTGTTTCTGAAATCCTTTGAATAACTTTATCATATTATTATTTTTTCTTGGTCTTTGTTTTAAGATGAAACACGTATCCCTATCCAGTTGCTCCTAGGAGCTGGGAGATTTGCATATCACATAGAAGAAAAGTACCTGTTTGTAAAAGAAACACAAAGATTAAAAAGACCAAAAGAGTTGTAGATATATTACAGCAGCTACTGTAACTTAACCCTATTTTGACCAAACACAAATTTGTAAAAACTTCCTCACAGCTTGAAAAAATAATTTAATTTAGAAGAGAATAATATGGACCCCACTTTAAAAAATATACATAATAAAGTTATGGTCCAAATTGCACATCAAAGAAGAAAACAATGCATTTTGATAGGGGAGGAAATATTTGATATAGTATATTTCAAATAGTAGTTTTACTGTGATAGCAGCAATGGTAAATTATGGTAGTTCATATAAATCAACAACAGATCAAAGAATAAATATCTCACTGAAAAAGGCAACAAAAATAAGGAAAAGTATAAGGATAAGGAAGATACAAAATGAAAAAGTATGAAGTATGTCAATCATTTCACTAAATGCTGGGTTAAATTTTCTTTTTACATAACAAAAACATCTAATCAGGTTTAAAAGCAAAATTCAGTTATATTCTGGAGAGCAAACAATCTTGCAGACTTGGAAATTAAAAACCCATTTATTATTAACCCTTGAATAGAAAAGGAAATCAAAGGAAAAGTACAAACTGTCTAGAAAGCAAAGCAAAGGAAGGCAGCTCATAAGAAAAATATGAACACCAAAGTGTCCTTGCAATAAAATGTGAGTAGATAAATGTTTCTGAGAAGCAATGGATCTTCAATTCTTCTTCTGTGACACTGGAAAGTTACCTCTATTTACCAATGACTGTTTTAAGAAGTTTACTTACATTACCCAAGTACCCTGGCCTCATGATCCACATTTGCAAATCCAGTTCAAGACCTTCTAGATGATTTCCTTCCAACTTCCCTTTAACCAAATCCTTCTGACTATTGCGTTCATGATTTACCCTCAGAAGGTAAGAAAGAGAAGAGAGCTATAAGAAAGTTCATGTATCTAACTGTTCACAACTACAGAAAGAATTGATGTGGGAATGGGTTAAAAGAAATGATGAAATGTACTCTGGAATACCAATACATTGGTATCAATAATTCTAAAAGGCTTTCACTTAGATCTATTCCTACACATAATTTTTAATCTAAAGAAATATTCTTTAGGAAGAAAATTTATAGATACATGATTCAGAGCAGGTATCAAAATATAGATGAAGGTGATACAATAAAGCTTCAACTAATCTATGTGAGATAACCAGAATATATTAAGTTTAAATGATTTCTTAAAGCTCTGCCACCATTTGGAACTGCACTTTTCAATAGACATATAATGTGAGCCAGATATGTAATTTAAAATTCTCTAGTAGCCATGTGCAAGCAAGTAAAAAAAAAATTAGTGAAATTAAGCCAGGAGGGGTGGTACATGCCAGCAGTCCCAGCTACTAGGGAGGCTGAGATGGGAGGATCACTTGAGCTCAGGAGTTTGAGACTAGCTTATGCAACACTGTGAGACCCTATCTCTTAAAAAGAAAAAAAATAGGAAATGGATGACATTAATTTTCATTATATATTTTATTTAACCCACTATATCTCAAACATTATTTCAAGGTATAATCAACAGAAAAAGTGATTCATGAGTGCTACAGATAGTTTGGATGTTTGTTTCCCAAACCTCATGTTGAAATTTGAAATTTAATCCTCAATGTTGGAGGTGGTGCCTAATGAGAGATATTTGGGTAATGGGGTGAATTTCTTATGAATATATTAATCCCCTCCCTGGCAGCTTGGAGAGTGAGTTTTTGCTCTATCAGTTCCTGAGACAGCTGGTTGTTAAAAGGAGCCCAGTACCTTCCTCCCTTCTCTCTTGCTTCCTCCCTTGCCATGTGATCTCTGCACACACAGGCTCCTCTTCACCTTCTGCCCATAAGTGGAAGCAGCCTGAAGCCCTTACTAGAAGCAGATGCGGACATCATGCTTCCTATACAGCCTATAGTAGTTTGAGCTAAATAAACTTCTTTTCTTTGTAAATTACCCAGCTTCAGGCATTCCTTTATAGCAATGCAAACAAACTAAGACAATGAGATACTTTCCATTCTTTTTGCACTGTGTTTTCAAAGTTCAGTGTATATTTTTATTTATAGCACATTTCACTTTGGACACACCACATTTCAAGTGCTCAATATCCACATGTGCTAGAGCCTACCATTTTGGACAGCAGAGATTTAGAATACTTAGAGAGAGATCCAAAAATCTAGCAGCAATTTCCAGACCCATTGCTTTTAATTTATTGGTAGATCATTAAAAATACTATTTCTGTGTATAACAAGCCTACACATAGAAAGCCCATGCTGCTAAACTCTAGATCCTTTTGTGGCCAAAGAAGGTTTCCCTGTCCTTGCAGAGTGTCCAATCAAAATATATAGACAAAACAAGGAAGGAAAAATGTTCCAAATATACATGAAGCTAAAGTCTTTGAAAATTCATTTGAAGAACAAGTTTACAAGGTAATGTTTAGAGTTTAGTTAAAAAAAAACTTTACGTCAAGGAATTTATATTGATGAAATTATAGAAAAATTACATGTAATTTGTTTATTTATATGGTGGTTACTAATCTATAGTTTTTAGCTAGACTTGAACTTTTAAGTATCTTTTGTGGAAAGCACTATATGTAACAGTGACATCTGCAAAATATGATCTAGTTCCTTATATTTGTTTTTCCTTAAAGCTACTGGTAAATTATACTTTCAGTCTGATGATTATAATGTAAGGTTTAGTGTCTTACAGAAAATTGTTTGTTTGCTCCTTTCTGTCAATCTGTGCCAATTTGACTTCTCCAGTCCTGCTTGATGCAGTCACCCTAAACATCTGATTCGTGGAACAGAAATATGTTAAATGCATTTGGTAGGGTCTTGTTTTATCTTCTTCTATGCTGATTTACTCACCAACTTCCTGGCCTGTCATATGATAATTGGTCTTCATCCTGACACTTTCTCCTTCACCTTAGACAATATACTCCATGCTTTTATTCCCCTTTGCCAGAATTTTACTATTATGTGGATACAGTTCATAATTCTTAGAAATCCACGTCAGTCTTGAATACCTATCATGATTCTTCCTGGTGAGTTAGTTGCTTGGTGACATGCTTCTTATCAAGTCAAATATTTGAAAATTACCTTCAATTAATAAAATCAGCCTGTCTAAATTATAAATTTATAGTAAAAACCAGGCCTATTTCATTCTGTGCATGTGACAAAAAGCAAGATCATGTTGAAAAAAAAAAAGAAAATGTTCTTTTTAAGTTTCCATAGAAAATAATACAGATTTCAAACTTCTTGATTCATTTGAAATTTGTAGTTGTGGTTGAACAATGTAGCTTGTATACATACTAACATACTCTTCCATAATTTGTCCTATGTTCTTTGATATAATCCAATTACATAGACTATATTAATAGGATATTAGAAAAACTTGACAAAATCACCACTCATTATATCTGTGTAAACTTTTACAAGGAATATTGTCTTGGCTTATTTTCATACATTTTGATTTTGCCACATGTTCATATTCACTAAAAAGTAACCATAAATTTTAATATCCTACAATAAATATTTTTACTAAATTCATATCTAAAGAGAAAAGCACTCATTGAAGGAGTAATAAGCATATACCCTTTTCTCACCAAAGGGAAAATATAAATGGAAATGAATAGGATGAAATAAATGTTTGTTAATTACATACATTTTCCCAGCTGTTGAAACCAATACATATACATAATCAAAAAATACTGACTTCAAAAAATAAATTTATTTTCTTAAAAAAAATCTATTTGAAAATGTGCTATTTATTCTAGAAAAATATTATAAAGGATGTCATATTCATAGAAACTTTTGGGAGAGTTGGAGGAGAAAATATTAATAAAGTCCTCTGGGTGAAGAAAGAGAGCACAAGGTAAGAAGATCTGGCATGACCGCAAGCCTAGTGGGCAGGTTGTATGGTAGAAAGAAGGGTCAGACACATAAAGAGGAGGCAAGGTGAGATGGGGTAAAAACCCAATTAGTGGATTAAAGGGTAAGAATCTGAGTTCTCAAACACAGGGGTGATAATATAGGCAGCTTGGGAGAGGATTAGAATAAAGAAGTGATAACAGTATTCAGTTGAGAGGGAAGGCTGTCAAAAATGTAAATACGAAAAAAAAAGTAGAACAATGAAAACAAAAACCTGACATTTAATCAAGGGTTATAGTAGCAGAAACTCAAAGAGGGGAAATGTTATGGTTTTAGCTGAAATAATTAACAGAGGACCAAGGCAGATGGAAAATTTGATCCCAATTACAGGAAACCAAATGGACTGCAAAGGAGTGTAGGGAAATAACCCATTTCATTTCCTGATTGCTTATCTTAAATACATCGCATTAGGCAGTCAAAGCCTGACATCCACAATTAGATCTTTACTAGAGAGGGTACTGTTAAACCTGATATTTGAAAACTCAAAGAGCATGATATTTCGGAGAACCACACTTAAGCTAGATAGTGTTAGAGTTTTCAATGGCTAATTTTTACTTACATGCTTATATAATCTAACTGATATTGATGTTGCTTCACTTGTTAAAACATTTTGTTGGTAGTTCTTGAAATTAAAGCTTATTGTTTATGAAGGAAATTTGGCCTTTGATTCATTTCCTAATGTATAATTAAGTTGATGCTTTATTATTATCTACTTTTTAAGATAAAATAACATTTTAAATTATTTTCTAGATACCATTTTAAATTTCACTATATGACAATGGTTAGCCACATTTTAGAGACATGTCTTTACCAATTATTCCACCAAAAAATGGGAATACACAAAAACAGCCAAAACTTTACCATTATAATTGTAGCTCTTGTTCTAACTACACTCCAGATAATTTTTATAATATAAAAATATTTTCATCCAACTGGGATTTTATTATTGATGGAACATCACATTTTTCAATTGAAATGACAAAACAAATAATTTAGAAAAGATCAGTGACCAAGACAGAAGTCGCCAATTGTGACAAAGACACGAGTTTAAAATATTTAAAGCTATTATGCAGTGTATATGCATAAAGCAATCTTAAACAAGTGAAAATTTAAGAATAATCTTAATAACAAATTGCATATGATTAAAATGTAAGTGGACTAAAATTTAAGATGTTTTCTTCCCAGCACCTTTTAAATCAGCCTCTCATAAAGTATGATTAAAGAACACATATGAAATAGAAAATATAGAAACTAAAACCAAACTAAAGCTGACACTAAGAATGCCAAAGCTATACCTTGTGAATAGGTATTAGCTTAGAAAAAAAAATGCGAAATTCATTTTTTTTCTAATACCTCTCCTGACTCAGAGACCCAGAAACTTTACAATTAAAAAACCGGGAAATTTGTTGTACTACTTCCAAAGTTATACCTTTTGAACGGAAAGAATAATTTCACAATGAATTAAACAAGAGAACCCATTTTATTCCTTGTTATGCCTCAAATACAATCTCTTACCACAAAAAAAAAAGTGTTTCTTAGAACAGAATTTAAGAGGCATAATGACAAATGCACATCTTGGTAATAACTGAATTATAAGAATAATAATGTTATAACTCTTGTAAACTACTGGTAAAACAACAAAAAATGAACTACAATGAAACAAGCAAACAAAAAATCAGGCTGGCTTCAGACTTCTCCTTCATAGCATTAAACAACAGAAGGAACTGGAGCAAGTGCAGATTTCTGAGATGAAAATGGGGTGATCCAACAATTCAGTATTGTACCAAATTATATTTTATGTGTCCAAGCATGCTAAATACTCTCAGAGTAGGAAAAAAATTCCATGTACCACCAAAAAAAAAAATTCTTGAAGACTTATTTCAAAAGACCAGGAAGTAAAACATAATTAGAAATAAAAATCTGGCCAGGCCTGGTGGCTCACGCCTGTAATCTCAGCACTTTGGGAGGCCAAGGCGGACGGATCACTTGAGGTTAGGAGTTCAAGACCAGCCTGACCAACATGGAGGAAACCCTGTCTCTACCAAAAATACTAAATTAATCAGGCATGGTGGTGCATGCCTGTAATTCCAGCTAACTCAGGAGGCTGAGGCAGGAGAATCACTTGAATAGAGGTTGTGGTGAGCCAAGATCGTGCCATCGCACTCCAGCCTGGGCAAAAAAAGCGAAACACTGTCTCAAAAAAAAAAAAAAAAAAAAAGAAGTAAAAATCTGAAAGTCAGCGTTATACTTCAGTAGTATTCTATAAAATTATACTACTGCAAAGCATCCACATGCTGGACATATTACAACCAATACCATCGATACCATTCTGCAATGCATTAATAAGCTCACAAATAATTAGAGAAAATCCTTAGGTACCAGGAAAAAATTAAAAGTAAACTGAAATAACAAAAGGGTGAACTTAATCTCAAACAGCAGTACTGACTTTGAAGCAAAATTCATACAGGGAATCAGAGTTTTAGAATAGATAATAAAATAATAATCTCCCCTGAGAATGCATGGTTTTAAGCCTGCTCACATAAATATCTGCTGTTCAAATTCATACCACAACCTGTTTAAGAAACAGCCAAGGTGAAAGATTCAATTACATGAGCTCTAGATGGGTAACACCCACTGACCCTAGCAGAGGCAAAATGTGAACAGACCTGGTAAAAGAGATCAGAGTAAATCTAGAAGGGCCATCAACAGTAATCCGGTTACGAGCCATGAGTTAAAGGCCTAAGATTACCTTTATTCAGATTCAGATTGTAAATGTCCAGTTTCAAAAAAAAGTGCATGTTCACATGATCATACCCACCAAAAGATTACTGAATTTAGAATAATCCTCTATTTGAAGCTGTTAGAAAACCATGAGGAAACAGCTACCCAAGCTCTCACAACATACAAAAAATACTCTCAAATTATGAAGGGTGGTCTAATTATTTATACTGATGATGGTAAGATAACAAAAATACACTTAATTAAAAGTGAAGTTACCTGTATGTTCAAGGATTTTAGTAAAACTATTAAGATAACAACAAGAATATATATAACATTCAACTCCGAAAGCTAAATGTTTAATAAGATTTGTTATTGAAAGAATCAGAATTGTGAAAGAACTTTTATAATCTGTACCAATAACTCTAGAACATTAATTCTTGTTATTAACTTGTCCCTCTACTGCAGAGATCATCTACTCTAAGGGAAAGTAACTCAAAAACATTCAAGAAAATCGATAACTTTTATTTTTGTTACCTTTTCTCAAGATTTTCAAGGAAATATTGTTAGTATAGGAGAATTCTAAATATGTTATCTGGAAATTAGCTCTTAAAATATTTGGCCTATTAACCAAAAATACTGGCTTGAAAATCATGAAGAACCATTTATTAAACATTTATTATACGCCAAGTGTCCTAAGTTTTATATAGGCATTAATAATCCTATGCATAGATAACATAGTTTTTCTAAATTTATCAGAAAGGATATTGAAGCACAGAGGAATTAAGTAAATTTTGCAATTATATAGCTTGCAAGTAGTGGAACCAGACTGTAAAACGAGGTATTTTAACTCCAGAGCACAAACTATTAATTGTATAATAAAATATTTCTTTGCAAAGCTGTGAGTGACAAATACTCATAAAGGACTTTTAAATTTAAAAATTAGAACAACTTACATATCACATGACTTGAAAGAAATTTTTAGTCCATAGGCCAAGAGCATTTTTAGAGCAGACAATTAAGTTATGGTTTTTGTAATAAAGAATGTTAGCATTCACAGTGTAAGTTAATACAATACCAATCAAATTAATTTTCTACATATGAATTTAAATTTTAAGCTACATTGGAAATATTAGAAGAGCTGGCTTCTGAGTTTTTATAGAAAACAACAGATACCTATGCCTGAAACTCTCCATATGTACTAAAAGAGACAGAGAGAGAGAGAGATCAATAAGGAAAGTAAATAATACCAATAAATAATCCATGCCAATAGTACAGCTGAAACTTAAACGGTTAAAAGTCTTCAAATTACAGGCCAAAGGGAAAATACATGAAATAAGCAGAAGTAGTATCCAAACCTGTATGAAGAGTAAAGAAACTGCATGGAAAAGAGAAGAAATCAGGGGCTTATATTGGTGCAACTGAGGTCAATTGATCCGCAGAAAAAGAATGTTAGCTTGGATAAGTAAATATTGAAAATAGATCTTCTGCCAGGTGGATTAGAGAACTGGCTGTTGGGGAATCAAAAGGAAGGGACTTGAAGATGCACATGATTAAAGATGTCAGTTACAGGAAGTGAAGGTGTTGCTTAATGGCTCTATGGTAGTAGCAAAGACAGAAACAAGTGGTAGAAATTAAGACCCCAAAGAAAGAACAACAAAAAAATCATAAATTAAAAGACATACAACCACCCCCACCAATTGCAACCTCTTAAATAAATGGTACTTCACAATATTAATTGAAGAGGATACACATGAGCTAATAAATCTAATAAATTACCCATATTCCCTATTCATGCTTAAGTATATGTTTATTACCGGTCAAGTAAAGTAAACAAAAAATTACAATCAATAGAAATGTCAGGAAAATCAGCCAAAACTACCATAAGAACAAAATAGAAGTAAGAATAAAACTGTTCTAGTAAATCAAATTTCTCCCTAACACAATCTAAAGCACAGAAAACTTGTAGCCTAACACCTTCATCAGAAACAAATAGCCTTAAAACCATTTTCAGATACTTAAAAAACCTTCAAACCAGAAATTTAAGACCTAAAAAGATGAAAAAAATAAAGATGTAAACAAGACATAAGCACCCTCAGGAAAGAGCAAAAGAAAAAGATAATCTCAGAAATAAAGACAAAATTAAAACATAACAAAGGTAGAATATATTTGACTATAAAAGTAATAAGAAGCATTTAGAGAATGAATAAAAATGACCAAGAGAATGAAAATGAAATTAAGAGGTAAAAGGTGAGAAATATAAAAGATAAAATGAGACTGTCCAATACACATATAATTGGAGTCCATGATGAAAAAACCAAACCAATGGAATAAAACTAATATGTTAAAAGATAATTTAAGAAAATGTTCCAGAAGTAAAAGGAAGACATAAATCTGTATTTTGAAAGAGTTCATGCACTTAGAAAAGTTGACCCAGAATGGTTAATTTGAATATAGACTAGGAAAACTATTAGAATTTAAAGATAAAGAAAAGAACTCTTCAGGGTCTCCTAACAAAAGATCAAGAAGTTTATAATTAAAGAATAGGAGGTTAAAATAAGTGTCTCACAACAAAATACAAAGCAAGACAATAGCAGAACATTAATTTCGAGAAATTCAGAGAACTAAAGTAAGCTGTTCTTCACATTTAAAGTCTATACAAAAATAGTGTTGTGTGCAAATTCTCACAGGATATTATAGAAATCTACTGTAATAGAAGCTTCATTCAACATGAAAATATCTGCAAAAATGGCACAGAATAACTGACAATAGTTATGTAATATTTTTAATTGCAGATCTAACATGAAAAACTAAATAAAGCAAAACTTTTGGACAAATGTATAATAATGTAAATGTTATGTGTTCTGACAAATGAAAATAATGAAACTAAATAAATTAGAGAAAAAGGAACACAGAAAAGGGAAATCAAATAAATTATTAACCCCTAAATAAAAAATAGGAGAGAATGAAAGAATACATCATTAAAGCTGAAAACCAATGGTGTGAGCCTAAATATATATCATAGAAATTTGAAATAAATGTAGCACAAAATATATACTTTATTAACCATATATGTAGTATAAAATAATAGTTGAGATAAAGAGTATCAGTCATATTAGCCAATGTTAGTGGTCTTAACATATTTATTTAAGAAATAAGATTTTAGGTTGGCTCACAAAATGAAAGCCAGTGCTACATTGTATGCAAGAGATAAATCTAAAACAAAGTGATTCACAAAGGATGAAAATAAAGGGATGGGTAAGAGCATACCAGCAAACTGCAAAAAATAATAATAATAATAATAATAATAATAAAGGAGTGATTGAGATAATTATAACAAGGTACAATCCAGACCAGAAAGCATTAATTAAGATTTTTAAATAAGAACTTTATAACAAAAATCAAAATTGGACAATGAAGATATGAGCTATCAATTTCTATGCAACAAGTAACATATTGACCAACTTCAGAATTACAGATGATGCTAGCACAAGTGACAGAAACACATTATTTAAAGGAGATTTTTACTCACACTCCCTACCAGATAGGTGGCAAAAAACTAAATGACAGAATCAATAAGATGAAAACCAATAGGTAGATAGAGATATATTCAACTTCACATCGCAAAAAACAAACATTTACCTTATTCTAAGGCACACATGGAACATTTATAAAAACTGAACATACAGGCATACCTCAGCAATATGGCAAGTTTGGTTCCAGACAATCACAATAAAGTAAATATTGTGATAAAGGAAGTCACACAATTGTTTTGGTTTCCAAGTGCATATAAAAGTTATGTGTACACTAGACTGCAGTTTGTTAAATGTGCAATAGCATTATGTCTAAAAACTCCATGTACATACCTTAATTTTTAAATACCTTATTGTTTAAAAATGCTAACCATTATCTGAGTCTTGAGCAAGTTATAATCTTTTTGCTGGTGGAGGATCTTGCCTCAATATTGATGGCTGCTGACTAATTAGAGTGGTGGTTCCTGAAGGTTAGGATGACTGTAGCAATATCTTAAAATAGGACAACAATAAAGTATGCCCCATTGAGTGATTCTTATTTTTACAAAAGATTTCTCCACAGCAGGCAATACTGTTTGATAGCATTGTACTCACAGCACAATTTCATTCAAAATTGAAGTCGATTCTCTCAAACCCTGTCACTGTTTTATCAACTAATTGTATGAAATATTCTAAATCTCTTTTGTCATTTCAACAATGTTCACAGCATCACAAACACTTTCTTTGCTCATGTATGAAAAGAAACTTCTCATCCATTAAAGTTTTATTATGAGATTGCAACAATTCAATCATATCTTCAGGCTCCACTACTCTTGTCCTCTTATTTCCACCATATCTACAGTTACTTCCTCCCTGAAGTCTTGAACCCCTCGAAGTCATCCATGAGAGTTTGAATCAACTTATTACAAAATCCTGTTAATGCTGATATTTTGAATTTCTTTCATAAATTATTTATGTTCCTAATGACATCTAGAATTACCAGAAGATTTTCAATTTATATTACCCATATCCATAAAAGGAGTCAATATTTATGGCAGCTATAGCCTTAAAAAATACATTTCTTAAGTAATAATCATTGAAAGTCAAAATTATTCCTTGATCCATGAGCTGCATAATGGATGTTGTGTCAGCAGACAGGAAAACAACATGAGCCTTCTTGTACATCTCCAACAGAGCTCTTTGGTGACTATGTCAATGTGCAGCAATATTCTGAAAGGAGTCTTCTGAGCAGTAGGTCTCAATAGTGGACTTAAAATATTCAGTAAACCACACTGTAAACAGATGTGCCATTATCCAGGCTTTGTTTTTCAATTTACAGGGCAAAAGCAGAGTAGATTTAGCATAATTCTTAAGGGCCCTAGGACTTTTCAGAATGGTAAATGAGCATTGAATTCAATGTAAGTCACAAGCTCCATTAGCCCTTCACAAGAGAGTCAGCCTGTCCTTCAAAGCATCGAACTCAACAACTTTTCCTCTATAGTTATGAAAGTCCTAGATGGCATCTTCTTCCAATAAAAGGCTATTTGCCTACACTGAAAATCTGTTGTTTAATGCAGCCATCTTCATCAATTGTCTCAGCTAAATCTTCTGGATAACTTGCTACAGCTCCTACCTCAGCACTTGCTAATGCAGCTGGTGACTTAAGTTGAATTCAACTCAACAGTTGTTGCTTCATCTTACATTTTTATGTTGTAAATACAGCTTCTTTCCTTAAACCTAATAAACTTCTGTTAGCTTCCAACTTTTTCTGCAGCTTCTTCACCTCTCCCTGCCTTCACAGAATTAAAGAGAATTAGTACCAATTCTGGATTAGGCGTTGGCTTTAGATAATGTTGTGGCTTGTTTGATCTTCTTTCCAGACCACTAAAACTTTCTCTATATCAGCAATAAGGCTGTTTTGCTTTCTTGACATTCATGAGTTCACTGAAATAGCACTTCTAATTTCCTTCAAAAACTTTCACTTCGCATTCTCAACTTAGCTGACTGTTTGGTGTAGGAGGCCTGGCTTTTCTCCTGTCTTGACTTTCAACATTCCTTTTCCACTGAGCTTAATCAGTGCTAGCTTTAGTATTATCGCAGTGTTATTAATTGGCTTAATTTCAATATTGTCGTCTCTCGGAGAATAGGGAGGTTCAAGGAGAGGG
Source organism: Gorilla gorilla gorilla (assembly GCF_029281585.2). NCBI lineage: Eukaryota > Metazoa > Chordata > Mammalia > Primates > Hominidae > Gorilla > Gorilla gorilla. The sequence goes on along the minus strand of NC_073229.2, from coordinate 121,795,717 downwards.
AGAGAGATGGGAGAACAGCTGGTTGGTGGGGCCGTCAGAAAATGTGTCACATTTATCAATTAAGTTTGCCATCTTCTATAGGCATGGTTCGTGGTACGCCAAGACAATTACAGTATGATAGTATTTGAAAGATCACTGAACAGATATAATAATGATAATAATAATAATAAACTTAAAATATTTTGAGAATTACCAAAATGTGACACAGATAGGAAATGGGCACACGTTGAAATATGATACCAATAGACATGTTCAGTGCAGGGTTGTCACAAATCATCAATTTGTAAAACATGTAATATCTGTGAAGCATAATAAAGCAGGGCAAAATAAAATGAAGTATTCCTGTATAATAAACTATTACAAAAATCTTAATAATTTCTACGAGAGGAAAAATACAAACATGACCACAACATCATGACATTTTACAGTTATAACAATATTTTAAGGTTATTGCAAGTTGAATTTTAAAACTCTCTAGTAAGTAATTATTGAGCAAAAGGAAAAAGACCAAAATGGAATTACAGATTCTACATATCAGGATTTATGTCATTACATTAAATCACTAATAAGCAGAAAATATACGAGTTAAATTCCCAATTGAAAGAGCTAGAAAAGGACAAAATGTAAACCTAAGCAAAAGGGAACAAAATAAAATAAAAGCAGATATTAATAAAGTTAGAAAACACAAAATAATAGAAATTTAGTATTTTAATTAAAAAACAAAACAAATCATTGACTAATCATTAAAAGAAAGCAAAACTACATGAAATAATGAACTACAGGGGACAAAATAAACATTAAAATAAGAGTAAATTTCAAAGTCATGTGACTTTTACCTTTTACTTTGCACAACAAATAAACTTGAAAATCTAGATGAAATGACTAATTCTAAAGAAAAATATTTTTACCAAATTGATCTCAGTAGGAACTGAAAGTGTAAACAAATCAATTTCCACAGCAGAAATAGAGAAAATTAGTAAAGTATTACCCCACGTACAGATCACCAAGTCCAGATGTTTTCAAAGGGCAACTTCTGGAAATCTCCAAGGATGAAAATAGAAGTCCAGTGATATTAAATAATTCCAGAGCATAAGGGGAAAAATAAAAACTTCCAAATTCTGTTGTGTTTCTTGGGAGAGTACACAAAACCTTGATACCTAAACCTAGTAATTATAGCTTTAAGAAATTAAAATAACATTTATTAATATTTCTTCAAAATTGTAATTAAAATATTAGCAAACAGAGTCCAATAGTATATACAAAAAAAATACATCATGGTCAAATGGTATTTATTCCAGGAATGCAAGGGAAACTTAATATTTGGAAATCCATCAGTGCATCAGTGTACTTCACCATATTAGTAAATATAAGAAAAAAAACACATGATTGATTCCATAAACGTTGAAAACTTAAAAGAAGATTCAACACATTTCAGCACCCATTTTAAATAAAATAGATGTGTGTGTGTGTGTGTGTGTGTGTGTGTGTTGTGTGTATCCTAAAGCCAGTATCTGACCTATTTGACTTAATAGGAAACACTAAAGACACTCCCTTTATGGGCAGGAAAAAGGCAAAATGTTCACTGTCTCCAATTATAATTCTGCATTTGAGATATTAATCAATGAAATTAGATATGAGGAAATAGAGACAAAAGAACATAAAAGAAGTGTAAAGCATCCTATTTGAAGATGACAAGATAGTATACATAAAAAACTCGAGGATTTAATGACTAATCTGAAACCAAAAATAAAATTTAAAACAGTAGAAAGAGAAATACTATACACAAATTAATGTACTCCATATATACAAATTATCAATTAGAAGATACAATGTAAGAGAAATGCTATTTATCATGGCCACCAAAAAAAATGAAGTACTTAGAAGTAAACCTAACAAGTGATGTTAAAAAGGTTCTTAAAGAAAACTTTAAAATACTCCGAATGAAAAGTGAACTTAAAGGGAAAACTATCTGTTCTTAGATGGTCTGAGTCAACACCACGAAGATGGCAATTCTCACCGTGTTAATCTAGAAACAACGTGACTCCATAAAAATACGAAGAACAATATGTTTGAAGCCAGATAAGTTGATTTTAAAATTTTAAGGAAAATAATTATGGTAGAAAAACTAGAATAATCCTCAAAAGCAGCAATAGAGTGTCTAGCCAAACAGATACTAAGATATAATCAAGGCACGGTGTTATGGGAGTATAAACAGAATCAATGAGAAAGCCCAGTACGTATGTAAATTTTATATATATATATATGTGTGTGTGTGTGTGTGTGTGTATGTATATATATGTGTATATATGTATATATGTGTATATATGTGTATATGTGTGTATATGTGTGTGTATATATGTGTGTATATATATACACACATGTGTGTACATATGTATGTACATATGTGTATATATAAAAACACATGTGTGTACATGTGCGTGTGTGCGTGTATATATATATATACACATATATATATACACCATTTCCAATCACTCCTTTTGGGGAAATGTGATATCAGATCTGTACCACAAATATACAAAAATAAACTAAAAATAGATCAGATATCTAAATATAAAAAATGAAATCATATATATACTAGAAGAGGACATAGATTAATTCCTTTTTAACCTTGATATGGGGAAAGCCTTTCTACCGCAAAATCCAGATACAATAAAAGATAAATTAAACTACATAAAATATTTTAAAATAACCTTTTGCAGGAAAAAAACACTATGAGCAAAATCAAAACAAAAATGACAAAATGTGAGAAAATATTTGCAACATATATTGCAGATAAAAGGTTAATATTCCAAAAATATAAAGAAATCTGAAAAATGAGAGAGACATGAACATATGTTCCACAGAAAAAAAAAACATATACAAACGGTCTTAAAATACATGTAAGATGCTTCCAGTCACTTAATTTATAAAAACGTAAATTAAAACTCCACTGACTGACCATTTCTCCCTTATCAGGTTGACAGAAATCCAAAGCTTCACCATACACCCTGCTAGTGAGGTTGTGAAGAAACACATCCTCATACGTTGTTGGTCAGAACATCACATTATACCATCCTGTGGAGGGGAATTTAGCAAAAGTTAGCAAAACAAAACCTATCCTTCGATCCAGCAGTTCCACTTCTAAAAATTTAAACTGAGGATATATCTCTACAACTACAAAACGTATGTATAAGTGTTTAAGTGTATTCATTGAAACATTAATTGTAATAGCAAAATATTGAAAACAACTTAAATTCCCTGCAGTAGCAAGCAATAGATTTTTATACATTACCGAACATCCAAAAATGGGTACTTTGTAGCTATACAAAACACTAAAGAAGATGCCAGTAAACTGGTAAGGAGTGATTCCCAGGATATATTGTTAAATGTAAAAATATATATTATAACCTACTGTGTAAGAATGAAGAGAATGAAGACACACATTAAGCATGTTTGTTTGTGTACGTATTGCTTAATACATTTGTGTATGTATTTGCGAAAATAGACACACACAGAAAAAAACCAGAAACTAATGAAAATTGTTACCTAAAGATGAAAAGTGGGAAAAAAGTATAAGAGAAAGGAAAAAGAATCAAACTTTTCTGATTCATCCATATATAATATATATATATAGCATTTGATATGTAAGCATATCACTTCTTTATATAAATTTAGAAATGAAATCAAGAATCCAAAAAAAATCACTAAAATTGAACAGAAACAGAAACAAATTTAGCTATAGCAAATTTATAACATACGTGTCCGTACACACACACACACACACACACACACACAATTTCAGAAATTTTTGAACACAGTACTGTGATTATTAACCCCTAGTAGAATACATTTTAAAGACAAAAAGAACTTTAAAAAACTTTAAGTTTACTTAGCAAGTTTGCTGTTGGTAGTGGTATCGGTGTAGTAATTCTGAAAATATTTTGTGGGTGCTGTAAAATACACTAAATGAATAAATACATTGGTGTTGACAGTCAGGATCTTCACTGTGGAAAAAGTAAGATTCCAACATAGGAAGTGTGGAAGAACTCTGCAATGCAGCTTTCAGTATAAGAGACAGTGTGAAAGAACTCTGCAATGCAGCTTTCAGTATAAGAGATACATATACTGCATTGACTGACTGAATAAGCATATGATGAACCTGAATCTTGGTTTCTAAATACAATTCCCCACTATAAGGAACCAGAGCTCTTTGGAGAAATGGTTGATTCCAGCTCTTAGGCATGGAAAGTGCAAGGTAGGTTTGTAACATATTGCTGAGACAGAAAGCAAAGAAAATGCTCAAAGATTGATAAGGCTATATCAAACGACACAGAGGTCAACTTGAAGGGGCTTCTACTTCACATATTTGGGATAATTTGAGCAATCAAAAAAATAATGATGGCAATGGATGATAACACATCAAATATTTTAAAAATTCCTAAATCCATAATGATATTTTAAAAAATAAAAGAGATGGGGAAGAGAAAGTTCTTCCTTGAAGAAAGTCTATTAGTAAATATAAAACAAAAGATATAAATTAAAAAATTTTTATTTTGCAAGCACTAATGCTAAGATTATCATGAATGTTAAAAAATATTAAATCAATTTTTTGAGAGCAAGATTTGTATACAGTCTTAAAGCGTTAACCACAGTTATCTATCAACTGAGAAAGAAGTTTACCCTTTACAATGAAAGAATCTCAGAGATATCAGTTTAATCGAATAAACAATAAAGCATGACCAATAATGGTACAAGTCAATATTATTAATGTGATACACTGAGAAGGACACAAGATCATCTGTTTATTATTCTTGACAAAAAGTATTTCAACTGATTCTAAAAATCCAGAAATAATCAGTGGGACACTGTGAAAAAAATAAAAAAAACACTGGCCTAGACTTTTCAAAATTTCAAATTCATGAGACAAGAGAGGGACTATTCTATATTAAAGACAAGACAACTAAGGGTATTGAATAATCCTTGATTGAATCATCAGTTGAAAAGTGAAACAACTATAAGAAATATGAATTTCATAATGGAAAAATTTTAATATGGGCTGATATCAGGTATTTTTCTTACATCAATAGTTTATATTTTGGGTGTAACAACACCATTAAGGTTATGAAGAAGAATGTCCTCATCTTGAAGAAATAGATGTTGAAGTATTTGGGGTGAATTATCATGATGTCTGCAACTGATTTCTAAATGGTTCAGTAAATTATTTCTGTATGTGAGAAGGACACAGAGAGAGAGCGAGATTGCCAATGTAGGAAATTGGTAACCTCTGGTGTACTTAGATGAGACATATGAGTGTTCATTATATATGTTTTTAGTTTATTCATAGGCTTGAAATCTTTCAAAGTAAAAACTTAGGAAATGAAAAAAATCATTTAGCATTAATGAACAAAATGTATTTATTTTTAAGAGTTTCAAAGTTATTATTTTAAGCAGCACAAAGCTAAGGCTATCTAAAATATAATAATAAAATTATAGTCGGGTTATTTAATTGCCTTTTATCACCTAAAAATAATAATTAAAAAGGAAGCGTATGCTGTTTATTTACTTAAAGGAATATTCCTATCAGAAAGAAGAATGTAATTTTCTCATATTTTGCCCTCATCCACCAAATATGTGTAATAATTCACAAGAATGTTGACTCTTTTAATAGTTCCAGAAAAGTTTTGCAGATTTTGAGGTAGATGAGTTAAACTGAGGTCATAAATTCAGTAATAGCAAAATCACTTCTTCACTTCCACATTAGCATCAGCAACTCTGGCTACAAATTCCACCTCTGTTACTCACTAGACATGGAGTCACCATCTAACTTGTTCAGATTTCACATTTCTCATCTGTAAAATGTGAATATGAATACCTATGTCATTCCTCCCTTTGAAGAATCATAAGTTACGTAAGCAATATCATTTAATAGCATAATGTCTAGCTAGACTAGGGGCTCCATAAATGTTAGGTGAACTTGGTATTGTCTAATAACATCAATGGTTTAACTTGTTTTTGACACTTGAACTTGGTTCTTTCTAAATTAATATAGTCATCGGTGCTGTCTGCAAGAGAGAATATACTGAATTTCATGAGTTATGAAGAAGCAGAGATATATCTTCAATTAAAATTTGTACAAAATCACAGTCCTCAAAAAGGCACAAGGCCATATAAAAACTAATAAGAAATTCTCATCCATAATTGATCCACAGTTTTTAATTAATGCATTTCTCTAATAGCTATTCAGCTGTTACATTGGTGCTACTGAAATTAAAACACTGTAAAATAGTGTTATCATTCCAATAATATACACCTAAAAATGATTTTACCTCTTATTTTCAAAGCAATATATTTAATCCCATTACATTTGAATTGGTAATTATTAGATAACTTCCAAGCAAGTCTAAACAGGTAGTTTCCCTTTTTTATAGAACTATGCCAAAGTTATCAGAACAGAGTCATCTTATAGATGAATAAGGCAGGTAGTAATCTATTTATTTGGCACACTTTGAGAAATATCATGGCAGAAAGGTTCTCAGTCTTCTTCCTCTTTACAAATAACAAAAAGGTGCTAACAGTCAATAAGCCTACAAAAAGGGCCAGGAGTTGAAAAACCCCTCCTATCCTCAAACATATTTTAAGCATTTGCATCTCTTTTAAATATGCTCCAGTGGGAAAAGGTGTATTAAGGGAAGGGAACAGTGGGAGTGAGATGAAGGAAAACCCCCTGAATTGCTACTTTTCCAGAGGCTTAACTGTAAATAGCAGATTACAGAACCAGAATCAAACACAGCATTCGGGTGGGTGGCTGAGCTGTAGAGAAGACCCCTTCTTCCACTCATTGATATTAAATACACACCAGCCCCATTGACTTGTGTGAACTGTTGTTTTATAATTAAGCAAGAAAAGTTTAGTTGCGACCAGAAGCCATCAAATTAGGGGAGACAAGAATAATGAAGGCGATGGCATCATTCCCTGCCTGATGCATTCAAGGTTCCAGAGGTAAAGGTGAAAAAGTAACAGAACTGTCTTATGAGAGATTTCCTGTGATTCTTAGAAAGCCTGAGATATTGAAATATTTTCATGAGAGTCTTTGGGTAACTCTTGGCACAAGTGCGATTCTGAGTTGGGGAAAGAGCCTTTCTCCCTGCTGTTTCCTCACACCCTGCACTCTTGTGACACTCAGGGCTGGCAGCCTTACGGACACTGCCACCCACACCCAGGAAAGAGAGGAAGGCCCCTGTCAGCATAGGCAGGAGGTGAAACTCTGTGAAGCAGTTTTATGGATGGAGACTCCATCCATGGAGAAAAACAAAGGAGAACATGAATATTTAGTCATGTGGGGGGAAAAATGAGACTATGAACAAATGTTAGGCCCCCATCCCTTTAATTTATATCATGTCCTGCCACTGGGTCAGTCTCCCTAAAAGAGCATTTTATCCTTTTTGTAAATTTTTCATCAAAAATCATTAGATATAGGATAAACAAAACATTCTGATCACGACCTTCTAAAATGTGGCCTCAATGAATTCCCTTTCATTCTCTATAAGAATCTCATATAACCTAAACATATTTGCCACTTCCTCTCTTCTCCCAGTTTCTTACCTTGATTAAAGCATATCGTTTCTTGAACTTTGTACAGTCTCCTGCATCCTCTCCTGCCCGTCTAAATACAAAGCAAGTAAAGTACCATCAGTTCCATAAACACTTTCCAGCCTTCAACAAACTACTTTGATCTACTGCTCTTCCCAAAAATATGACACAAATTGTCCATATTCAGATATTAGCATTGCAAACTTAAAAAAATATATGGTTTGATACTTCATCAGTTATATATTGCTTGGGAACATCTTTTTTTTCTGTTGTCTAATTTTGTACTTGGCCTTTGTATTATATTTTGTCTGGCCTTCCCATTTATAAAGTACGTTTCTTGACGACAAGTTCTATGTTATTCTCATCTTTGCATTTTCTACAGTGCTTAACATGGAGAAGTCCTCTATAAATATTTTTGGTGGATAAATTGACTCATTTATGTAGCATGGTATCAAGAAAAATGAGAAGGAATATTTGGAGTAACATCTCATCACATTTTGAAATGTTACTCTTTTTTCTCTATCCAGAAAAGTCTCTTTTCAGTTCTAATCCGAACTTCCTAGTAACTGAGAGAAAGTCAAATAATCAATCCACAGTCTGCTAGCACATATTAGCAAAAATTTTGCCAACCCACAATGATAATCATCAAAGAGATAAAATGTTCATAGTCAACTCTTCTTTTAGGTTTACAAACAGTGAATGTATAACCAACCAGACTGAAAGTGAGATCTACCACAACAAGGCACCATGATCCTTTTATTTTCCATTATGCATTATTTTAAAGAAATTTAATAACAAAACAAAAGTGCCAGGAAACCTGAGATCTAAGTCCTTTATATTAATCTTTAAGATGTACTTTTATGTACTAAAATAAAGTATCTGTCTCCAAGTTCTTTGTTGATTAGTCAACCACACTGGAAGAAAGACTAAATTTTTTTTCTAGTCTTTTGCCTCCTTATTCATTAAGGATCAAAAAAAATTATCACATTGAAACCATCGGCTGCTCAAAATTCATATTTCTCCAGCACAGTCAAAGATTATTAATAATTATTACATATAAACTATAAGATGTTCTATTTTAATAGTTTCTTATATGCCTCAAAAGCATTTCTTTCCCTTCTTACATGAAGTCTTGCCTCCCTTTTATTCCTTTACTCATACATTAACATTTATAATTCCTTACGTCACAAAAATATACAATAAGAAGAAATCTCTTCATTTATTATTAGTATGAGAAATCAGAACTACGTTAGATTCAACACATTGGAAAACAAAATGAAACCACCGATCCCCAACCTCTAGTGTAAGAGAAATTAAGCAGAAAGAGTTGCCTCTGTTGGGTTTTAAAAACAATATATAAAACTAAATGGATAGAGAAGGAAAGCAAACAGTTGATTCACATGACCAGGGTGAAAGGAAAAACAAACATTATAGTTGCAAAAACATATATTCCATAACAAGTTCTTAAGACTCCCAGGTGCAACATCAGCAGCGCTCGAGTCTCGATTTTTATTGTAATCTTGTGGCTTTTTATTTGTAACTTATATGAAAAGAATCATATTGATTGGGGCAGATTTAACTCAGTAAAACCTATTCTACTGAGATTGTCTGTGCTAGGTGATTTTATCAAGTTCTCTTTTGGTTTCATTTTCTTCCTCATCCCTATTCCCAGGGGAGGCTGCAGCCCAGCTTGCAGAGCAAATTGCCCTAAATTGAGTTCTTTCTCTGGCGTAGACAGGGCTGCCTTTGGCTCCTCGGCTTGGAAACTTTATGCATTCTTTTTTCCTTCGTCCTTAACAATCCCCTTCCCTTTTTCCAATTAAAATGGAGAAGTTTGCACCGGTACCTGCTCCCAATTAAATGAATACTGCATTACCAGCCGCACTCCCGGATCTTCTTTACCCTCCCTTCATTAGCCTTATTCCTCTGAGGCTGCCTGGCTGTCTGCCAGGGACTTATGGCAAGAATTCAAAATCTTGCACACTTTATCCCCTCCAAATCATTCTTGAATATAAGCAGTCTGCTCCTTAGGCCTAGCATGAGAAATCCAAGAACGTGTTCAAAATGGATAGGGGGTTGGGAGGGAGAGAAGAGAAAAAAATGATTTATTTAAAAGGCTAAAAGCCTATGCAAAGAAAGACAAGCTAAGAGAGGTTAAGCTTCCCAGTTAACTGACCTTAGTTTCTTTTTTAAAAGCCTGAGTAGGAAGAACAACAAATGACAGTTCAATGGTCTTGCTTTATTTCTGAGTGCCTTCATGTCTACAGGAAGTACATTATCATCTTTGCACCTCAGGCATACTGACTCCCAACACTCAAAATAATGTACCATGACCGAAGAGGCCAATATTGGAAGCTTAAGCAACTACTGTTATATATATGTGTGTGTGTGTGTATATATATATGTGTGTGCGCATATATATGTGTATATATGTATATGTGTATATATAATATATATATACATATATATGCATAGATATACGTATATATACACACATATATATACATATATGTGTATACATATATACGTATATATGTATATACACGTATATATGTATATATGTATATATGTGTATATACATATATGTGTATATACATATATACGTATATACGTGTATATACATATATATGCATATATATGTGTATATACATATATATGTATATATATAAAGATCAACATGGAATTTTCCAACAAATGTGAGTGCTATGGGGCCGTTGCATCAGCCATTCTCAACTGACACTTGGAATCAGTGAATGTGCATCAAGCTGTCATGAATGATGACCTAGGTGTCAGGCCAAAAAACAAATGGGCATTCTGTTTGCCTCCACTACTCTCTGAAACTTTGCAAATTTCATTTACAGAACTACTGAGCATACTTGAGCAGAATATGTGATCAAATTCCAGTTCTAGTACATACTGTGTGTGTGACCTTGAGCAAGTTATTTAACTTCTCCAAGGCTCATGGTCATCATTTGTAAAGTGGGACTAATAACTATATCCAGAATGATATGCTTTTTGTGGATTAAGTAGTTCATGTAAAGCACTGAGCACAATTCCTGGCACATGGTACATAGTTACCTACTCTATATTCCCATTATTATTGTTACTATTATTAATACTAGGCAAAAATTATACCATATGATCTGATAGAAATTTGGAGCCTTTCCCAGAATATGGCAAGGGCTAAAGACAATTTGCAGATGATTTTTAATTTTATAAAGTTAAAAATGTGCAATTGGATTCTCAGAAGTTGACCCATGTTTGGCACAGAACCCAACACAGCTATGACATCCGCCAAGGTCAATATTGGAAAACCTATCCTTTAGTGGTAATTATACGTCATCAAATTCTTCAAGCACCTTAGAGAATATATCACCATTGCTGACTTTTTAGTAGAACAATATTTAATTGCACACTTCAAAACAGTCGTCACCAATTTGTTTCAGTTCTGAGAATTAACATAGTATTTGTTTTATCTCCTAGTGATAAACTTCCCAAGCACGCTATAATGCCACAGTTCACCACTTGAAGAAAAAAAAGCAAAGCAATGCAAAAAGCCATAATTGCTAAATCTTTTTCAGTGGTTATATTGATGAAAAGACAAAAAAATCATAAATATGAATTGGGACAAATACAATAAACAAATTTGTGCTGACTGTTTTTATCTCCTACAACAGACACCACTGATGTCTGTACATGAGCTGCACAATTATTGACTGATTTATAAGAAACATGCTGTGTATTGTCTAAGAAACCCAAAGCAGTAGACATAATCTCAAAATAGGAAGTTACTTTATAAATAGCTACTTTTAATGTGTAAATTTTTCAACTAATATCTAACAGTTGTACATATTTGGGGGGTGCCTGTGATATTTTGATATCTGTATACAATGTGTAGTAATAATCAAATCAGGTAATTGTTACATCCATCGTCTCAAACATTTATCTTTTCTTTGTGTTGAGAACATTACAGGTCTTCTTTTCTAGAAAATAACTATTTTTGATTGATCAAATCCAGGTCAAATTTCCTATAGCATTTTACAATAATTATTAGGAATGCAAACACTGGAATCAGAGATCTGGAATTACATTACAGCCTCAACTTTTGCTTGCTATATAACCTCTAAAATGTCATTTAACTTATCAGACCCTCCATTTCCTCAAATAGGGCTTATAACATGTGCAAGGTGATGTTTTTAAGGATTACATTTAAAATGCTTAATTTGAGCCATAAGAAGCTCTCTACTTTACCATGATCATGATCATCATCACTATTATTACTGTCAAGTTTTTTTACTTTCAAAAATTAGTTCTTAAAATAGGAAAAGAATGTGAAATATGAAGCAAGAGATTTTGATGTATATCAAATATTAGTGAGACTGCACTGATCCCACTAGAGGTAACACACATTCACTGATTCAGATCGTGCATATTTGAGGACAGCTAAATTGGGATCGTTCTCAGAAATTATACTTTAAGGAATGGATTGAAAAATCTACTACATCCAGGAAGTTTTACATATATATATGTAAAACTATATATATATATATATATATATATATAGTTATTTAACCAAAAGACATATTACATGCACTAGCACAGAAGATATAAATCAAGTCACATAGCAATGAGGGAAAGTCTGCCAATTCCAGGTAAAGGTCTTTCACGTGATATTTATACTCATTAAGTCAGAGATGCCATGTTACCTGGTTATGTGAGAAAAAAAAAACGATTCAACAGGAAGGTAAAATATTTTCCATTGTTGCACTATCACAAGCATTTTAAAATTACAAAACTAATTTTAAATGAAAATGTGTTCTTAAACCTCAAGTGTCACATGTATCCCCTTGAACCTGCCCTTTGGCTAAAGATCCTATCTTGGTTAATGGCACTATCATTCATCTATCCCAGAAAACTGGGAGCCATCCTGCTATTTCCCTACTCAAAAGTCACCTGTGTACTAACAATTCTATTTCCATGACATTGGCTAAAACAGAATCATCTTTGCTGATACTTAGCTCAGAACCTCATTGTCTCATGCCTGAACTACTGTAATAGTCTCCAACTTGTCTCCTTTATCTCAGATTCTACCACTCATTGCCTTCTCTAAATTCTCATTAAAATAATCTTGCTAACACAGTCTGACTGTGCTATTCCTCAACTTGAAACCTGTGATCTCATATCAGACTCTTCTCAGCCCAGCCCCATGTGCTTGTCCCTCCCTACTGTCATCCTCCATGCCCACTCTCATCCCCAGTGCCCTCCGTGTATCACCCATATTCTTTTTCATTTTGTTACGTGTTCTTCTAGCTTATGTTAGTTCTGTAGTCTATAATGGACTTATTTTTCCCATTTAATCTAAATATTACACTAGTGCTTGAAAAGAAACTTCTATGTAAGTTCTATATAGACCCATTAGGTGAAGCTTCTGTCAGCTACCGAGAGAATTATGTTAAGATATTTTTGAATTGTGGATTTGTCATTCTCCCATGTAGTGTTATCCATTTATGTTTATATATATTTTTAAGTCAAACTTAATTTTTAAAATTTATATATATAAATATATATTTTGAAACAAGGTCTTATTCTGTCAACCAGGCAGTGGCGTAATCACAGCTCACCATAACCTCCAAACTCTAGGGCTCAGGTGGTACTCCCAAGTCAACCTCCCAAGTAGCTGGGAATACAGGCATGTGCCATCATGCTCAGTTAATTTTTTAATTTTTAGTAGAGACAGGGTCTTGCTATGTTGCCCAGGCTTGTATCAAACTCTTGGCCTCCATTGATCCTCCTGCCTTGGCCTCCCAAAATGCTGGAATTACAGGCATGAGCCACTACAGCTGGCCTTAAGTCAAACTTTAGATTATATATAAATATACTTTTGAAATTTATTTATTTGAAAGTCAATTACTAAAATCTATATGTAAATATTAAGACATTAACAATGAATTTTTAAATAAAATGACAATTTATAATTGTATAAACTTATGGCACACAAAGAGATGTTAATAAGGAATAATTAAATCAAACTAGTTAACATATCCATCACCTCAAATACTTAACATTCTTTTGTGGTAAGAACATTAGAAATTTACTCTCAGCAATTTTGAAATGTACAATACTCTATTATTAACTATATTTATTTTTTAATAATATTAGGCTTATATAATTTTCTAATATGCATACATATATATTTATATGTTCCATTTAACTTTATACTGGTTTAAATTATTCTATACAAAAATAATATAGTGATAACACCTTTCTTCTGGCTAGTAATTATCTGGGATTCGTTTTCATCATTTACTTTCATCATGGCTGTGTCTTTATGTTTTAAGTACAAATCTTTAGAGAGCATACTACTGAAATTTTAAAAATCCAGTCTGACCACTTTTGTCTTTTATTTGGAGAGTTTGCTCCATACATATTAATTGTGACTACTGGCCTGTTTGAATTTACTTCACTTAATTTGTGCATCTGAGACTGCCCTATTTGATTTTTGTTCTGTTTCTTTTTAGCTTGTCTGTCTCCTTAATTCCTTCAAGAAGTGTGTACTGAACAATTACTATCTTGCAAGCACTATTCTAGACATTGGAGATTGGAGCCGAAGGAGATACAGACTCTTGCTCTCAGGGAGATTACATTCTAGTGGGAGGGGAGAGACAATGAATAAGTATACAATTGAATATGAACATAAATAAATAGTAATGAAAATATTTTAAAAACATATGTTCTATTCTTATTGTCCTTACTCTTCTCAGAAGCTCATTTTTCTTCTGAGGCTATAGGAGTAGCTTTGTAATGGGTCTCTCCTTGTTCTGTATCTCCTTTTCTAGTCCATCTGCCCCACTAATATTATCATGTTGTGATTTAAATATTACTTTTCCTAGCTTAAAACCTTCAACATCACCCTCTTGGCTACTTCATAGAGCAAAAATACCTTAGCCCAACATTTAAAATCCTCTACAAAATGGGATCAACCTACATTTTCTAGCTATTTCTTCAATAGAAATATAGTGAAATATACCTATATGACTTAGAAACATAGCAATAGAAATACAGCGAAACATACCTATACCACTTAATTCAACTGATGAGTAAAAGTTCATCTTGCTTGCCGGGGTGGGAATGATATGAAAGAAAAATTGACAGAGTGGAGGAGAAGAAGAAAAGACTAGAAGAAAATTACTTTAGTTATAAAATGTTAATATCTCCTTAAAAGTTTAGGGAAATTATTAACACATTAATTTGACATTTTTTAGTATACATGTATGGAGCACCTGCTATATGCCAAGCACTGTGCTAAGCCCAAGGATTATAAAGATGAATAATAAGATGTAATATTTGCCTTCAAGGATGGTGGAGCTTAGTGAGAAAAAGATAAATAAACAGATAGAGGAAAATGTACTAAGTATTATGACAGAAGTATCTGTGAAGTGCAACTAGAGAACTCAGGCAGGAGGCTCTGTAAAGGTTTCAGGTGAATTAGCTCTTCTACTGAGAAAACAGCATGAGAGCTGAGAAAGGCAGGCCTTCATGCTTTCAGAGCATTTAAGGCCTCTTTTACTTGCAGATATTATAGTAATAAATTGATATATTTAAAATAGTATTAATGTCACACCATAGAAGTATCACCAACTTCTGCATATACTGCTTTAAATTATTTCACAAACTTTTGATTAAACATAAGACAGTAAGTGCATGAAGTTATTTATTCCTCACCCTTGAAAATCATACTAAACTGACAGTAAAATAATTTTAAAACTTAGAACCCTGAAGGATGAAAAGGAGAGAAGAAGATGCCAGATAAGTTATTTCAAAAACATTCCTGAAATGTTATAATGTAAATGGATGAATAGTAACTGCTTAGCAAACCAGATAAAGCTGAAGCCTTAACCTGAATTGAAGAAAACCAATAGGAAACTGCCAATTTTACCTCAAAAACCCAAAGAGATTTTCCCTTCAAGCTAGAGAAACTGAATGGCCCAGGGAATTCCACACGCACATAAAGATTTAGACTCTCTCAATTAAAAAGCCATGTTACCACTTCATCATACCAATAAGCCACACCTATCAAGATACCTAATTATAAAGACTTCCCAAATTATTATTTGGCTCTTACTCTTAAATATAGAGAAATAGTCAAGGATCCTTCAACCTGTGGAGAAACATTCTAACATGAAAGGAAAAAAAACAAAACATAGAATCTGGAATCTGAATGAGGTTTCTGGAGAGAAAGTTGGGTTTCTGTACAGAAATACTAAAAGTGGAAGACAGTGAAGAGAAACTTTCAAAGTTTTGAGAGAAAATTATTTCTAATGTAAAACTGAATACCTTACCAGAGTATAGATCAAGTATAATTACAGAATAAAGATATTCTGGTATATTCAAGGCCACAAAATTTTACCTCCTCAGTATTCTTGTCAGGAATTTTCTTGGAAATGAACTCCACTGCAAAGTTGACAGTAAACCAAGAAAAACAACAGGAAAGAGAAACATAGCTCAGGAAAAAGATAAAGGGAAAATCTCAGAATGGTGGTGAGGGCTCTAGAATGGACACCTTCAAGAAAAAATAATGTCTAAAAATATTGAAAGTAAAACAAATTCACTTAACATAGATGTGGCTATCAAAACCAGGAACACCTGTTGAAGGGAAGCTCAATATAGATGACGTGTTCACATGGAAAAATGGAGAGGGTTGAAGAATAAAGCACACAGATTATCAAAGGAAGAAAATTTGAAAATTGAAAAAGGTAACTCAGTGTGTTCAATAACTGACCTGTTAGAAAGTTTCATCTAACTGACCTGTTAGAAAGTTTTTAATGTTTAAAACATGATTTCAGGAAACTCTAGGAAAGGAAATATTTAAAATCAACTCCACTGACAAAGTTTTGCAAATTGATTTACTTGAAAAGCTCCTGATATACACTGACATACTTCTTCATTGATAGCTAGATAGGTAGAAAGGGTTTTTGCTTGTTGGAGACGTCATTGGTACCTTATTCTAATTACCGAAATAAATGTCATCGATGTGCCTCTCTCTTAAAAATTATGACAAAAAAATAAGAAAATAAATTGCCGTGTTTAACTATCCTCCTAAAGTTAAGGCTGGCTGAAAATTAAAATTTTTACCAAAACCACAAGGTCCCCTGAGACTCCCCAGAAATCTTACAATACAAATCAGGCTAGTTTGAGTGGCTATTCCCTGCAACAAATTCTAATTGGTATGTGTAATAAAACCTAATCTACATAAGTGAAACAAGATTTGGGGGGAAACTTAGTGATTATTTTTTAATTAAGATTACTTTACTGGGCCGGGTGTGGTGGCTCAGGCCTGTAATCCCAGCACTTGGGAGACCAAGGTGGGTGGATCACCTGAGGTCAGAGTTCAAGACCAGCTTGACCAACATGATGAAACGCAATCTCTACTAAAAATACAAAATTAGCCGGGCTTGGGTGGTGCGCGCCTGTAATCCCAGCTACTCAAGAGGCTGAGACAGGAGAATCGCTTGAACCTGGGAGGCCAAGGTTGCAGTAAGCTGAGATCACACCATTGCACTGCAGCCTGGGCAACAAGAGTGAAACTCTCTCTCAAAAAATAAAAATAAATAAATAAATAAAAATAAAGAATACTTTACATGAAGCTGTATTTGAATACTTTACTGTATTGTCATTCCTACAGGAAAAGTCTGCAAGGGCAAAAAGAAACAGCTTATTCTTCACTTCATTCTAGCCTCACCTCAAACCTTCTCAAAGCACTTCAAACTTACTAGCTCATGAATTCAAAAACTTCATCAAGAAGCCAGGCCAGTTTAGAAAGCTGACCATCCACTTTGGGTCAATCTAAAGTGGAGAAAGAAAGTTATATTGTGGGCTAGGAATGCCTAATAGGCTCAGTGTCCAGCTAACAAGTGAAATAGATTTATTTACAAAAAACAATAAGCTACCTCTTGTTTTCAAACAAAATCTATTTAAATTTACATAAAATTGGTCAAATTATGCTTTTTCCCTAAATTTAATAAATTTAATACTTATTAGCCCTCTTCCAGTTTTCAACAAACTAAGCAAATGCTCATCAGGGAACAATGAAAACTCAGTAATTAGTTCAAAATTTATAAACTTACATCTGAAGTCATTATCTGAATTCCTATAAATAAAAAACATAAAGCTTAACTTTAACATAAAACTTAATTTTTCACCAGGGGAATATCATGTTCTCTCCAAATTAACCCACCCCTCCAAAACAAGAATAACCATTGTAACAATGCTTACATGGTTCAACTATATACAATGCCAAAATTAGTTTTCTGAGGCATTAAAAGGTACCACTTGTGTATATAACTATGAGCTTCACTAATGAGCCTTCTACAGTTCTGGATTTCTTTTGATATGATAATAACCTAACTCAGAGTCCTAGAGAAGGGATCCCAAATATGTTAACTACTTAAAATCGAGTAAAAGGGGTCCTAGTGTGCAATGTGAAATTTTCATATGTGAAAAAATATACCATCTATCATTTGGTAGTATTTAAGCTATTTGATAACTACCTTGGAAAGGAACTTTATCCTCTTTGTGTTAAACTTCTTGCATTTTATTTAGAGTCATGTTCATCAAAGCCATTTCTGGGGCAAGGAATGAGCCTACACAAATAAGACAATTCCAAGAAAGATATTTTCTAATATCTTGACCAAAAATTATCCTTCCTTTCTCATCCTGGAACTACAGGGTGAGTTCATTTCAATACACTAACTAATGATTACAAAATCATTTTAGAAGACCCTCAACAACAGCAAAATTGGCCTCATTGCAGTGTACTCACACTTTTTGTGCACAGGTCCAAGACATAAGGAGTCAAAACCACCTCTGATGCCTTCTGACAGATTGAAGATGAACCAGATTCCACAGGGTGTACACACCAAGGACATCTAGAAGCCAAATGACAAAAAATTAACATCTCCAGATTCTGTCTGTGCAGACACAGGAGCAACACAGATTTATAAACTCTGAGTGTATCATCAAGAGAATCAATTCAAATCCAGCTTTATTCTCTTTCACTATTTCATCAAAAATAGCATCATATTCTAAAAACTGGGTTTTATAAATCAAAAACTAACTTCTTTGTAATTTGTTTATGTTTACGGAGCTTTTATTAAAGTATTTTATGAATTTTATAGCTAGAACTTTAACTCATTTGTGGAAAGTACAACTTAAGGTCATCTAAGCCAAGCTTTAGGGCAAGTGTCACCTGGGTTGAAGTTAAACCCCTTAAATATAAAATAGAGTTAATACTAACATCTGCATCTTGGGGATATTAGGATGGAATTTAGCACAGTAGCAGACACACAGTCTTTTTAAAATGTGAGGTTTATCATTTAAATTATTATTCTCATTCATTTAAAACTTACATATTTCTAAGAACCACACTTCTTACTCTCATTCCAGTTAGTTGCCCCTTTTTTAATCAATGGAGGCAGTTATTGTAGAAGATTGCTCCACAGTCAAAAGAGAAAGGTAGGACATTTTAACGGTGAGCAAAAGAACTTTGAATGAGCTCAGGGACTACCTCAAAACCTACAGCAAAAGTAATTATCAGAGTCTCCAGAAACAAAATTAAAACAATTCTATAGCACCATGCGACATCTCATAAGGGTAGAAGACCACATGTTAGGTGCTGCATTATATCCTTTAATTCCCTCTCCCTTATGCAATATCACTATACGAGTACAGCAGATGCCTTAGCTCTGCCTTAGCCAGCTTTTCCCACAAATCAGGGCCAAAGATAATGTCTATGAGAAATTTATTTGAAAATGCAACCTTGGGAAGTATGATCAAGAGATAAGAAAAATTAAATCAGATGAGGAGAAAGACAATATATATTACATTAAGTAGGATATATTATCAAGTTGGTGCCATTATGAGCAACTGGTTGTTTAATCTAGTCAGACGTTCTGAGAAACCTTATGAAACTGATTTCAGAACCATGTCTCCAGATAAAGAAAAGAGAAAGCAATAACTCATAGTTTCCTATTCCCCAGTGATCAAAGATCGCTCTGTATGTTGTTACCTTTCTTGCAATTCTAAGTTGCTCGTGAATGACTGTCAAACAGATTGCTACAGGTGTTCTCATGCCATGTGTTGGTGAGACACCATTAGTTTGAATCTGCATGGAATAAATCAAAGAATACATACGACTGATAAAAACAGCCATAGTTAAAATAAACATTGAGGATTTAAAATGATGCAAAAGAATTGAACATACAAAAATCAATGAATGTAATATACCACATTAATAAAATGAAGCAGGCAAACACATGGTCATCTCCATTGATGCAGAAAAGGGATTTTACACAATACAACATCTGTTCATATAAAAACATTCAACAAGCTGGGAAGAGAAAAAAACGTTCCTCAAAATGACAAAAGGCATTTAGGAAAAACCCACATTATATTCAAAGACAAAGGATGAAAGCTTTTACACTGAGATCAGGAACAAGACAATCATGTCCACTTTCATCATTTCTGTTTAACCCTGCCCTGGAAGGTCTAGCAATAGCAATTAGGCAAGAAA
The DNA here is from genome assembly GCF_029281585.2 of Gorilla gorilla gorilla. NCBI lineage: Eukaryota > Metazoa > Chordata > Mammalia > Primates > Hominidae > Gorilla > Gorilla gorilla. Next base: position 121,775,559 of record NC_073229.2, on the reverse strand, counting down.
AAAAAAATCGAAGGCATACAAATGGGAAAGAAGGAACAAAATTATTTCTATTCAGAGATGGCATTATTTTATATACAGAAAATCCTAAATAATCAAAGCAATTAGAGCTGATAAGTGTATTCATCAATGTTTCAGGATAAAGATCAACACAGAAAAATCAGTTCTATTTCTATATACTAGCAATTAACAATATAAGAATAAAATTAAGAAAACAATTTTGTTCATAATGGCATCAAAAAGAATAAAATATTTAGGAATAAATTTAATCAAGGAATTCCAAGACTTGTACACTGAAAATTACAAAACATTGCTAAAAGAAGTTAAAAGGCCTAAATAAAGAGAAAAACATTCCATTTCATTAATTGGAAGATTTATTATTAAGATATTAATACTAAGCAATCTACGGGCTAGGTACAATCCCAGACAAAATCCCAATGACCTTTCTTAGCAAAAATGGAAACGTTATTCCTAAAATTCACACAATAATGGAACTACTCAACACTGGAGCATCCAAATATATAAAGCAAATATTATTAGAGCTAAACAGAGAGATAGACACCACTGCAATAGTAGCTGGAGACCTCAACACCCCACTTTCAGCATTGGACAGATCTCCCAAACACAAAACCAACAATGAAACATTAGATTTAAAAACTGCACTATAGATCGAATAAAACTAAAAGATATTTACAGAACATTTCATGCAATGGCTGCAGAATATATACACTTTTCCTCAACACATGGATCATTCTCAAGATAGACCATGTGTCAGGTCATATAAGAAGTCTTAAAACATTCAAAAAAATTGAAATAACATCAAGCATCTTCTCTGACCACATGGAATAAAACTAGAAATCAATAACAAGAGGAATTTTGGAAACTATACAAACACATGGAAATTAATCAATATGCTCTGAATAAGCAATGGGTCAATGAAGAAATTAAGAATGAAATTGAAAAGTTTCTTGAAAAAATATTAATGGAAGCATAATTAAGCAAAACCTATGAGATACAACAAAAGCATTACTAACAGGGAAGTCTATACCTGTAACTGCCTACATCAGAAAAGAAGAAAAACTTCCAATAAGCAACCTAATGATACATCTTAAAGAACTAGAAAAGCAAGAGTAAACTAAACCCAGAATTAGTCAGAAAAAAAGAAATAATAAAGATCAGAGAAAAATAAGTGAGTTTGAAATGAAGAAAACAATACAAAAGATTAATGAAACAAAAAAATTGGTTTAAGAAAGATAAGCAAAATAGTCAAACCTTTAGCCACACTACCTAAGAAAAAAAGAAAGACTCAAATAAACAACATTGGAGATGCAAAAGGAGACATTACAACTAAGTGCAGAAATTCAAAGGATCATTAGTGGCTACTGTGAGCAACTATATGCCAATAAATTGGAAAATCTAAAAAAAAAATGGGCAAATTCTCAGACAAATACAACCTACCAAGGTTGAACTGTTAAGAAATACAAAATCTGAACAGACCAATAACAAGTAATGGGATTGAAGCTGTAATAAGAAGTCTCCCACAAAAGAAAAAAAAGCCCAGGACTTGATAGCTGATGGCTTCACTCCTGAATTCTACTAAACATTAAAAAAGAAATAATACCAATCCTATTCAAAGTATTCCAAAGATTAGAGGAGAAGGGAATACTTCCAATCTCGTTTTATGAGGCTATTATTACCCTAATACCAAAACCAGACAAATATACATCCAAAAGAGAAAACTCTAGGCCAATATCACTGATCAATATTGATACAAAAATCCTAAAAAATGTACTAGCAAGGCAAATTCAACAACACATTTAAACATTATTCATCATGACCACATGGAATTTATCTCAGGGATGGAAGAATGGTTAAACATATGCAAATCAACAATGTGATACATCACATCAACAGAATGAAGGATAAAAACCATATAATCATTTCAATTAATGCTGTAAAAGCATTTGATAAAATTCAATACTGCTTCATGATAAAAACCCTCAAAAACCCGTGATAGAAGGAACAAGCCTCAACATAATAAAAGCCTTATAGGACAGACCCACAGCTAGTATCATAGCAAAAGGGTAAAAACTGAAAGCCTCTCCTCTAAGGTCAAGAACACGAGAAGGATGCTCACTTTCACCACCGTTGTTCAACATAGTACAAGAAGTCCTAGCTGTAGCAATTAGACAAGAGAAAGAAATAAAGGGCATCCAAATTGGAAATGAAGAAATCAGATTATCTCTGTTTGCAGATGATAGAATCTTACATTTGGAAAAACAAAGACTCCACAAAAAACCTATTAGAATGAATAAAATTCAGTAAAGTTGCAGAATACAAAATCAACATACAACAATCAGTAGCATTTCTATATGCCAATAGCTAACATTGTGAAAAAGACATCAAAAAGTAATTCCATTTATAATAGCGACAAATAAAATAAAATGCCTAGGAATTACTTAACCAAAGAAGTAAAAGATCTCTGCAATAAAAACTATAAAACACTAATGCAAGAAATTGAAGAAGACACCAACAAATCGAAAGATATTCCATCTTTAAAGATTAGAAGAATCAATATTGTTAAAATGGCCACACTACCCAAAGCAATCTATAGATTTAATGTAATCTCTATCACAATACCAATGACATTCTTCACAGAAATAGAAAAAACAGTCCTAAACTTTACACAGAACCACAAAAGACCTGAAATAGCCAAAGCTATTCTGAGCAAAAAGAACAAAACTGAGGGAATCACTTTACCTTACTTTAAATTATACTATGGAGCTGTAGTAACCAAAACAGCAAGGAACCAACATAAAAACAGACACATAGATCAGTGGAACAGAATAGAGAACCGACAGATAAAACCCAAACATTTACAGTAAACTCATTTTTGACAAAGGTGCCAAGAACACACATTGGGAAGAGAAACTGTCTCTTCAATAAATATTGCAGAGAAAACTGGATTTGAAGAAGAGTGAAACAAGACCCCTATTTCTTGCTTAAAATCACAATGGATGAAAGACTTAAATTTTAGACCTCAAACTATGAAACTGCTAAAAGAGAACATTGGGAAAACCCTCCAGGACCTTGGTTTGGGCAAAGACTTCTCGGGTAATACTCCACAAGCACAGGCAACCAAAGCAAAAATGGACAAATGGCATCACATCAAGTTAAAAACCTTCTGCACAGCAAGAGAAACAATCAACAAAGTGAGGAGACAACCCACAGAATAAAAGAAAATATTTGAAAACTTCCCATCTGACACATGATTAATAACCAGAATATACAAGGAACTCAAACAATTCTATAGGAAAATATCTAACAATCCAATCTTTTAAATGGGCAAAAAATCTGAATAGACATTTCTCACAAGAAGACATACAATGGCAAACAGATATACGAAAAGGTGCTCAAAATCATTGATCATCAGAGAAATACAAATCAAAACTACAATGAAATATCATCTCACCCCAGTTAAAATGGCTTATATGCAAAAGCCAGGCAATAACAAATGCTGGTGAAGATGTGGAGTAAAGGGAACCCTGGTACAATGTTAGTGGAAATGTAAATCAGTACAACCACTATGGAGAAGAGTTTGGAGGGTCCTCAAAAAAAATTTAAAATAGTTGATTTCCCCCGGCTGGCAAGATGGTCAAATAGGAACGGCTCTGGTCTGCAGTTCCCAGTGAGATCAATGCAGAAGGCAGGTGATTTCTGCATTTCCAACTGAGGTAACCAGCTCATCTCACTGGAACTGGTTAGACAATGGGTGCAGCCAATGGACGGCAAGCCAAAGCAAGGTGGGGCATTGCCTCACTTTAGAAGTGCAAGGGGTCAGGGAACTCCCTTCCCTCACCAAGGGAAGCTGTGAGGGACCCTGCCCAGCCTGGATACTACAATTTTCCCACAGTCTTCACAACTCGCAGACCAGGAGATTCCCTCAGGTACTTATGCCAACAGGGCCCTGGGTTTCAAGCACAAAACGGGGCGGCTGTTTGGGCAGACAGTGAGCTAGCTGCAGGAGTTTTTCTTTCACACCGTAGTGGCACCTGGAACACCAGCAAGACAGAAACATTCACTCACCTGGAAGGGGGCTGAAGCCAGGGAGCCAAGTGGTCTAGCTCAGTGAATCCCACCCCTATGGAGCCCAGCAAGCTAAGATCCAATGCTTGAAATTCTTGCTTCCAGCACAGCAGTCTGAAGTCTGAAGAAAAATACTCATTTTATGATGCCAGCATCATCCTGATACCAAAACCTGGCAGAGACACAACAAAAAAAGAAAATTTCAGGCCAATATCCTTGATGAACATCAATGCGAAAATCCTCAATAAAATACTGGCAAACTGAAACCAGCAGCACATCAAAAAGCTTACCCACCACGATCAACTCAGCTTCATCTCTAGGATGCAAGGCTGGTTCAATGTGCACAATTAATAAATGTAATCCATCACATAAATGGAACCAGTGACAAAAACCACATGATTATCTCAATAGATGCAGAAAAGGCCTTCGATAAAATCCAACAACCCCTTCACGGTAAAAAAAAACTCTCAATAAACTACATATTGATGGAACATATCTCAAAATAGTAAGACCTATTTATGACAAACCAACAGCCAATATCATACTGAATGGGCAAAAGTTGGAAGCATTCCCTTTGAAAACCAGCACAAGAAAAGGATGCCCTCTCTCACTGCTCCTATTCAACATAGTAGCTATACAGACCAATGGAAAAGAACATATGGATTTTGTTTTTAATTCTGTTTACATGGTGAATCACATTTATTGATTTACATATGTTGAACCAACCCTGTATCTTGGGAATGTAGCCTACCTAATCATGGTGAATTAAGTTTCTGTTGTGCTATTGAATTTGGTTTGCCAGTATTTTGTTGATGTCTCTCTCTTTTTGATTCAGTTTTGGTGCAGTGTATGTATCTAGAAATTTATTAATTCCTTTAGGTTATCTAATTTTTTGGCATATAATTATTCATAATAATCCCTTATGGGCCTTTTAAATTTCTGAAGCACCCACTGTTATGTTTCCTTTTCAGTTTTATTTGAGTCTTCTCTCTTTTTTACTTAGTCTAGCTAAGAGTTTGTTGATTTTATCTTTAAAATCACATAACATAATGACCTCCAGTTCCAGCCATATTGTTGCAAATGACAGGATCTCATTATTTTCTGTCTGAGCAATACTCTATTGTGTATATCTATCACACTTTCTTTATCCAAGAGTCCTTTATGATAAAAAAAAACTTTCAAGAAACTAGGCATTGAAGAAACATACCTCGAAATAATTAGTGCCATCTATGTAAAACTAACAGTCATCAGTGAAGAATTTTTTATACAGTGAAACTAAACTTCATAAATGAAGGAAAAATACAGTCTTTTTCAGACAAACAAATGCTGAGAGAATTTGCCACTATTAAGCCAGCAACACAAGAACTGCTAAAAGGAACTCTAAATCTTCAATCAAATCTTCAAAATACACCAAAATAGAATTTCTTTAAAGCATACTTCTCACAGGACCTATAAAACAAAAACACAATGAAAAAAAGGTATTCAAGCAACAAGGAGCATGATGAATAGAATAGTACCTCACATCTCAATAGGAACGTTGAATGTAAATTGCCTAAATGCTCCACTTAAAAGATACAGAATGGCAGAATGAGTAAGAATTCACCAACCAAGTATCTGCTGTCTTCAAGAGACTCGCCTAACACATAAGGGCACATGTAAAGTTAAAGGGGTAGAAAAAGATATCCATAAAAATGGACACAAAAGTGAGCAGGAGTCACTATTTTTATATCAGATAAAACAAACTTTAGAGCAACAGCAATTTAAAAAGACAAAGAGAGGCATTTTATAATGATAAAATAACTTGTCCAACAGGAAAATATCACAATCCTAAATATATATGCACCTAACACTGGAACTCCCAAAATCATAAAACAAATACTACTAGACCCAAGAAATGAGACAGAGAGCAACATGATAATAATGGAGGACTTCAATAGTGACAGTACTAGACAGGTCAAGACAGAAAGTGAACAAAGAAACAATGAATTTAAATTATACCATATAACAAATGGACTTAACAGATATTTATAGAACATTTTACCCAACAACTGCAGAATATACATTCTATCCATCAGCACATGGAACATTCTCCAAGATAGACCACCAAGATAGACAATATGATAGGCCACAAAGCAAGTCTCTATAAATTTAAGAAAATTAAAATTATATTAAGGACTCTCTCAGACCACAGTCGAATAAAATTAGAAATCAACTCCAAAAGGAACCCACAAAACCATGCAAATACATGAAAATTAAATAACCTGCTCCTGAATGATCATTGAGTCAACAATGAAATTAAGATGGAAATTTAACAATTCTTTGAACTGAATAATTGTGACACAACCTTTCAAAACCTCTGGAATAAGCAAAGACAGTGTTAAGAGGAAAGTTCATAGCCTTAAATGCCTACATCAAAAAGTCTGAAAGAATGCAAATAGATAACCTAAGGACACACCTCACAGAACGGGAGAAACAAGAACAAACCAAACCCAAACCCAGCAAAAGAAAAGAAATAACAAAGATCAGAGCAGAACTAAATGAAATTGAAACCAAAAAATACAAAAGATAAATGAAACAAAAAAACTGATTCTTTGAAAAGATAAATAAAATTGATAGACCATTAGTGAGATTAACCAAGAAAAGAAGAGAGAAGATTCAAATAAGCGAAATCGGAGATATTACAACTGATACAAGAGAAATACAAAAGATCATTCAAGGATACTGTAAATACCTTTACACAGATAAACTGAGACCTAGAGGAGAGTGATAAATTCCTGAAAATACATAGCCCTCCTAGATGTAAAAAGAAGGAATGGAAACTCTGAACAGACCAATAACAAGCAGCGAGATTGAAACGATAATAAAAAAAATTGCCAAGAAAATAAAAGTCCAGAACCAGATGGATTCACAACTGAATTACATAAGACATTCAAAAAAGAACTGGTACCAGTCATATTGACACTATTCCACAAGATAGAGAAAAAGGGAATACTCCCTAAGTCATTCTATTAAGCCAGTATCACCCTACTACCAAAACAAGGAAAGGACATAACAAAAAAAAGAAAACCACAGAACAATATCCGTGATGAATATAGAGGCAAAAATCCTTAACAAAATACTAGCTAACCAAATCCAACAGCGTATCAAAAAGATAATCCACCATGATCAAGTGGGTTTCATACCAGGATGCAAGGATGGTTTAACATACACAAGTAAGTAAATGTGATACACCAGATAAACTGATTTTTTTTAAAAAATCACATAATCATCTCAATAGACACAGAAAAAGAATTTGACAAAATCCAGCATCCCTTTATGAATAAAACTCTCAGCAAAATCAGCATCTAAGGAGTATAACTTAATGTAATAAAAGCCATCTATAAAAAACCCACAGCCAACATAATATTAAATGGAGAAAAGTCAAAAGTATTCCTCCTGAGAACTGGAACAAGACAAGGATGCCCACTCTCACAACTTCTATTTAACATGGCACTAGAAGTCCTAGTCAGAGCAATCAGACAAGAGAAAGAAATAAAGGGCATCAAAATCGATAAAGAGGAAGTCAAACTGTTGCTGTTCGCTGATCATATGATTGTATAACTAGAAAACCCTAAAGATTCATCCAAAAAGCTGCTAGAACTGATAAATGAATTCAGCAAACTTTCAGGAAACAAAATTAATATACACTAATCTGTAGCTCTGCTATACACGAACAGTGACCAAGCTGAGAATCAAATCAAGAAGTAGACCCCTTTCACAATAGCTGCAAAATAAAAAAATACTTAGGAATATACCTAACCAAGGAGGCGAAACACCTCTACAATGAAAACTACAAAACCCTGCTGAAAGAAATCATAGATGATGCAACAAATGGAAACACATCCCATGCTCATGGATGGGTAGAGTCAACATTGTGAAAATGACCATACTGCCAAAAGCAATCTACAAATTCAATGCAATTCCCATCAAAATACCACCATCCTTCTTCACAGATCTAGAAAAAAAATCCTAAAATTCATATGGAACCAAAAAATAGCCCACATAGACAAAGCAAGATTAAGCAAAGTGAATAAATCTAGAGGCATCACATTATTCAAACTATATTATAAGGCCATAGTCACCAAAACAGCATGGTACTGGTATAAAAATAGGCACAGAGACCAATGGAACAGAATAGAGAACCCAGAAATAAACCTAATACTTATAGCCAACTGATCTTTAACAAAGCAAACAAAAACATAAAGTGGGAAAAGGACACCCTATTCAACAAATGGTGCTGGGATAACTGGTAAGCCACATGTAGAAGAATGAAATTGGATCCTCATCTCTCACCCTATACAAAAATCAACTCAAGATTGATCAAAGACTTAAATCTAAGACTTGAAACCATAAAAATTCTAGAAGATAACATCAGAAAAAATCCTTTTAGACATTGGCTTAGGCAAAGACTTCATGACCAAGAACCCAAAAGCAAATGCAACAAAAACAAAGATAAATAGATGGGACTTAATTAAATTAAAAAGCTTCTACACAGCAAAAGAAACAATCAGCAGAGTAAACAGACAACCCACAGAGTGGGAAAAAATCTTCACAATCTATACAGCCAACAAAGGACTAATGTCCAGAATCTTACAATAAACAATCAAATTAGCAAGAAAAAAAATCCCATCAAAAAGTAGTCTAAGGACACTAATTGACAATTATAAAAAGAAGATATACAAATGGCCAATAAATATATGAAACAATGCTAACCATCAGTAGTGATCAGGGAAATGCAAGGCAAAACCACAATGTGTTACCACCTTACTTCTGCAAGAATGACCATAATAAAATAATAATAATAACAGATGTTGGCATGGATGTGATGAAAAAGGAACACTTTTCCACTGTAGGTGGAAATGTAAACTAGTACAACCACTATGGAAAACACTGTGGAGATTCCTGAAAGAACTAAAAGTAGTACTACCATTTGATCCAGCAATCCCACTACTGGGTATCTACCCAGAGGAAAAGAAGTCCTTATATTAAAAAGATACTTGCACACACACACACACTCTCACACACATGCAAGATACTTGCACAGCACAATTTGCAATTGCAAAATATGGGGCCAGCCCAAATGCCCATCAATCAATGAGTGGATAAAGAAATTGCAGTATATATATATATGTATATATCATGGAATACTACTCACCCATAAAAAGGAATGAAATAATGACATTCATAGCAACCTGGATGGAATTTGAGATCACTATTCTAGTGAAGAAACTCAGGAATGGAAAACCAAACATCATATGTCCTCACTCATAAGTGATAGCTAAGCTATGTGGATGCAAAGGCTTAAGAATAACACAGTGGACTTTGGGGACTTGGTGGAAAGAGTGAGAGGGGGTGAAGGATAAAATACTACATATTGGGTACAGTGTACACTTCTCGGGTGATGGATGCGCCAAAATCTCAGAAATCACCACTAAAGAGCTTATTCATGTAACCAAACACCACCTGTTTTCCAAAAACCTATAATTTTAAAAAATGAATTAAAAAAAAAAACCAGAAAAGGATAAGTCACACAGAAAAGAAGGCAATGTGAGATGAAGACAGAGATTGGAGTGATATGGCCAGAAGCCAAGGAATTCCTGGAGCCACCAGAAGTTGACGAGGTAGGAAAGGATGCCTCCCTAGAGCCTTTGAAGGGAGTGTGGCCTTGCCAATTGACACCTTTATTTTGAACTTCTACCCTCCAAAATTTTGAAAGAATAAATTTCTATTGTTTTATGCCACCAAATTTGTGGTAATTATTGTAGCCCTGGGATATTAATAAGGGGACAATCCTTTTGTGCCTTAAATTAGCCAAGATGGTGTAACCGACTGTCACTGTGGCCCGTGTTTTTCCTGTAAGGGCAGACGTCCTGTTTTTGAAGAAGCTGTCCTATAGTGACCTCAGGACTTGGCTGTAAGTTAAGGTAAAGATCCTCTGTGCTCAAGCCAGCAACCAACCTTCAGCTGAGATTAAATGATGTGCAGGTCACATGTGAACTCTGAGTCATATTGTCTTAGATGAGAAGAAAAAAATAATACAAATATCTTTGACTGATCTCTAGCTCTTATGAAGCTGATACTTCCATTTCATTGTACATTAAAACATAAGAGTAAGGTTAGGCCAGGCACGGTGACTCACGCCTTTAATCCCAGCACTTTGGGATGCCAAGGTGGGCAGATCACAAGGTCAGGAGATCGATACCATCCTGGCTTACACAGTGAAACCCAGTCTCTACTAAAAATACAAAAAATTAGCCAGGCGTGGTGGCAGACGCCTGTAGTCCCAGCTACTGGGGAGGCTGAGACAGGAGAATAGTGTGAATCCGGGAGGTGGAGCTTGCGGTGAGCCGAGATCGCACCACTGCACTCCAGCCTGGGCAACAGAGCGATATTCTGTCTCAAAAAAAAAACCAAACAAACAAAAAAACAACAACAACAACAACAAAACACAAAACAAAAAAACAAACAGGAAGGTTAGCCCACATAAGAGAGTCAACTCTAACTTTTCCAAGGATGTAAAATGAGAAATAACTCTCTCAAATTACAGAAGCTATGATTCTACAAAAATCAGCAATTGGCCTTTAGCAATCTTCCCACAAGGTATCAATCATTACCTTGCTTGGACCTCTGCTGAAGCAGTCCCAAGTAGCTTATTACAAGAGAGTACCCCATTCATACCTCTCCCTTTCTACTGTGTCAGGGAGAGGAGACTTTATTAGAGAGAGAGAGAGAGGGACAGAGAGGGCATGGGGAAGAGAGAGACTGTGTGTGTGTGTGTGTGTGTGCGCGCGTGCGCACGCATGTGTATAAGTCATAGAATAACTTGTATAGGAGCTGAGTGCTATATATGTATAGATCACATAGACAATTCATAATTTCCTCAACAACCTTGCATGAAGTATCATTATATTTGCTTTATAGAATAGCAAACTGAGCCTTCAAAATAATGTGACAAATGTCACAGAGTACACAGGGGACAACATCAGTATTTGAACCCACGCTACATAACCACAAATACTATGTTCTTTCCACTGTTCCACACTCTACCAATGCGAATAATGCTTTAAAAATTTTAGAAAAAGTAAAATAAATAAATAAATAAATAAAAGCAGGTATATTCGGTTTAAAATTCGGTACAGCTTTTCTAAATGTGAATCTGTCATTTATTTATAATTTCACAATGAATCCCTTGAATATGTTAATCAAGGCATATGTACTATGAACCAATTTTTCCAAAAAATATATGTTCTTACTTTCACTATGTTTGTAACACAATTTATTCATGTTAAAAGGGAGGCATGGCCGGGCGCGGTGGCTCATGCCTGTAATCCCAGCACTTTGGGAGGCTGAGGCGGGTGGATGACCTGAGGTCGGAAGTTTGAGACCAGCCTGACCAACATGGAGAAACTCTGTCTCTACTAAAAATACAAAACTAGCTAGGCGTGGTGGCACATGCCTGTAATCCCTGTTATTCGGGAGGCTGCAGCAGGAGAATTGCTTGAACCCAGGAGGCGGAGGTTACAGTGAGCCGAGATCGTGCCATTGCACTCCAGCCTGGGCAATAAGAGCAAAACTCCCTCTCAAAAAAAAAAAAAAAAAAAAAGAGACATGTTTTGTTCCCCACTCCCCACTATAAGAGATCATGTATATATGCTCTTCTCAACATAGCTATAAAAGGCAATTAAACTGTGCCTAATAATTTTACAGTTCATTTGCAGCCTCAAAAAGAACAAGGTTATATATGTTACCCCTTTTATTGGATCTTTCTGAGATCAGAAAGGAATAATTTTTCATTGATTAAGACAGTTAATCTCCTACATACTAATTTATTAAGCTATGAAACCACTGCAATCACTTTTCAGCTATCGCTCATTCATGCACAAAAAGAAAAGTATAGATGCCACTTAGAAAAAAAAAAGACTTGATACTAAGAAATATTTGTGTTTATTTTGGAGTAAGAGCTACTAAAAACCCACCCATATAATATCAACAGTAAACACACACACACAAATATGCAAACACATACACACACCCTTATTATCTGTAATATCTTCCTTTCATTCAACAATGATTCAGTAAAAGAAAACTATCATTAAACAGTATGAAAATATAATGCATCAGAAGCTAGCATGAAGCTAAAAACAAATCTATGCATTGTACTTGGAGTAAAGCCAAGCATAAAAGAAACATATTATATATTTGACTCTGCAGCAAGTATGTACTAGGCTAGAATGGATAAGAACATCTATGTAAAATTTACTACTCAGTGTATAGTGTATGCAACTGAAGAATCACCATTACTCAGTAAATACGCATTTACTAAAAATACAATGAACACTAAGACTATCAGAGAAAAAATAAATAGGAAAATACTGGCCAGGCGTGGTGGCTCACCCCCGTAATTCCAGACTTTGGGAGGCTGAAGCGGGTGGATTGCCTGAGGACAGGAGTTCAAGACTAGCCTGGCCAACATGGTGAAATCCCATCTCTAGTAAAAATACAAAACTTAGCCAGGCATGGTGGTGAACGTCCATAGTCCTAGCTACTCAGGAGGCTGAGGCACGAGAATCACTTGAACCTGGGAGGCAGAGGTTACAGTGAGCCGTGAGCCAAGATTGCACCACTGCACTCCAGTCTGGGCGGCAGAGCGAAACTCCGTCTCAAAAAAAAAAAAAAAATACTATACTCTGTTAATAGATTTCAAAGTTAAAAGAGATTATAAACTTACAGAATTAAAATAGACAAATGTAACTGCATATACAGACATATTTGAAGTCTCACATAAACATAAATTCACTTCTTTAGACTTTATCACATAGTAAGTGAACCCAGGGCTAGGTACAGGGAAAACAGAGGTGAATGGGAGAGACAAGATGTCTCTCTGCATGCTTACTGGACCTTTATGCATAAATCTCTAAAAACATGCACAAACATCAAAAAGGCAAAGATGAACAACCATGAAGGGTGATGAGAGAGGTGCCGAGGATTTAGTGGTGACCCACTAGATTCCAGTGTACAGTGATACCTATTAAGCTAATAATATCAACAATTCCTGTATTTTTATGCAGCTTTACTGAGATATGTAATACATCATACACAAGGGTCTCTACTAATTATCCTGGACTTTTGTTTATGTAACGACTATACTACTGCCATACAAATTTTCTTTAGCTATAAACTGGCAGGGGAGAGGGCAAACAGTGCCTAATTTGGCTAATCAGCTAATTCTGATTTCCCTGATAACATCCTTAGATACACAGAACCATGCCTCATAGGTCCATGTAGGATCTAGATTGTCTAATTGCTCAGGGGCCCTGTGAATAACACAAAGTCTGCATTTCCCAGCCCTCCTCACAGTTAGAGGGAACCACGTGGTTGAGTTATGACCAACAGAATATAGATGGAAGTGATGTATGCCACTTCAAATCCTGCCTCCTAAAGCCTGCTGCACAAGACACCACTCTCTCTTTTTCTATCCACTGCCTGTAGGATAGCAGGGTGAGCTGGTACCTAAATGTTGAAGGGGATAGCATTAAAGCAAGAGGAGCTTCTGGATCCATTAATGACCAGATGTTACAAAACTTTCTGTACCATTTTTCATCATGGACTAGGATCAATGGGTTTCCTCCTTAGTCCTTGGTCACTTCAGATTAGTCTAGCAACCAAATTCCTAAAAGCTTAATAAGCAATATCATGTTATCCTTGTCTATAAAGAACTATGATACAGAAAAATTCAGAGTAGAAAGAAGACATAACAGATTTTTCAAAGGAAAAGCAACATGGAAGCTGACACTCTTTCTTGAGGCAAAATTGTTCTTTCCTAAGCCCATATTGTTGCTTGTGCTATTCTCCACCACCCCTACAATAATCATGCAAGTATCAACCCACTCCTACTGCCTGTGCCAGCTACTGATCTGTCTTACATTGTTTTTATCAACTCATATCCTTTCAGGCCCAATCCTGAAATCACCTTCTCAGGAAGTCTTCCTTAAGTCACCTCCCCATCCTATCTTTGTATCTTCCCTTTACATCGTCTCTGTATACCTGGCATCTAAACAATTCAAGTGAAACAACCCCCAATTAGTGCCTCAAAGGCAGGAATGTTCAATGGTGGTATCTTTAACACAGACCCCAAAACTGTGCCCAAAGTAGCTATTCATAACTGTTTATTGAATCAATTCTAAGTAACTGACATTATTATATAATCAATATAATATAATGTTTAAAATTTTTATTTTTGGCAGGGTGCGGTGGCTCATGCCTTTAATCCCAGCACTTTGGGAGGCTGAGGCAGGCAGATCACAAGGTCAGGAGATTGAGACCATCCTGGCAAACACGGTGAAACCCCGTATCTACTGAAAACACACACACATAAAAAAAGCCAGGCATGGTGGCGGGCGCCTGTAGTCCCAGCTACTCGGGAGGCTGAGGCAGGAGAATGGCATGAACCCGGGAGGTGGAGCTTGCAGTGAGCCAAGATCATGCCACTGCGCTCCAGCCTGGGCGACAGAGCGAGACTCCATCTCAAAAAAAACAAAAAACAAAAAACAAAAACCTTTTATTTTTATCTTTCCAACAAGATTTCAAGCTGCTTGAAGACAGAGTTTATTGAAGACAGGGTTTATTATTTACCTTTTTCCCCATAAGCCTACTTCTGTATCTTGTATCATGTAGATAATCAAATAAGCATACTAAACAACCACCTGGAATTCATTATTTGCATTTTTACAAATGCTCAGAGATAAATTAGAAAACTAACATTTATTTAGGGACAAAAGGAAAATGTAGGCATTCTAGTTATTAATATATGCCTTTCCCTCTAATTCTGACATATTTTCCTGGGCCATGGGTAAAAAGAAAATGTTAGAAATATTCAGGAACATGTACTGAAGGAATACTCTGAAAAATGCCACATTATTTCATATAGAAAATTAAAATAAACAAAAGGCATTCTTTCCATTTTTAACTGGTACATAATTAACCCCCTATCAGAAGGTTATAACCTTGTTCATAATTTTTTATTTCCCATTATTTCTAACACTAGCCATTTCTCCTTATATTACTCCATACTATGCCTACTACCACATAAGCATTACCATCCATTGGCAAGAATATCCCTATTATGAGAAAAAAGAATTTCAAGCTACTTTAGTGGTACACTTCTTAAGGTCATCTAAATTTCTTCAATTAATTTTTGATGCCCTATCTACCTTCTGATTTTAACTTGGATTCATATATATATATAATTTCCATATACACACACACACATATATACATATACACACACATACACGTGCATGCCCCCACGCGCACACGCACACATACACTAATGTATGATTTCCCCATAAAAAGAGGCTATTCATGAATAGATGAGTATTTCATTAGACATGACAATAAATTTCTCATTTACCTTTATGAATTGGCATTCTAGGATATTCATCAATAACTGTGAAATATGTTAAACATGTGCTTTCACACAAAGACACTGAGCCACTGGCTGCATGCTAACAAGGTAGATTATGGTCAACTGGACAAGATAAGTAAAATCACCCATAAGGAACCTCATGTTCGCCATCTAGGTTTCCTCTCAGGAAATATCCACTCTATTATGCAGTTTAAATCTCTGAAGCACCTGATAAGCTACTGTTGTGTATTACTGCCTACTTATCTCAGGTCTTATCTGTTGGAGAGGAGGTAGTTAAGTAAACTAGACAAGGTTTAAGATTCCTCCCTATCTCAAGGATCCATGTCTCTAGGCTATAGGAGCCTCCAACAGAGACTATATTTTACAATATTTTCTATCCCCCTACAATCCAGCATAGTTCTATATAGAATAATCAGTATGAACTAGTTGGATTGTTTATTGATTTACCTTAGGCTCTAAAGTTATTGTTTCTCCTTTATCCTAATTAGCTTTGAGGAGGGTATGGAGACTGGAAGTGATGGGAAGGAGAAAGTGTGCTCAACAGAGTGAATACTATATGTCAGGCACTCAGGTACTTTATCCTAACAGTTTTGGAGATGGATGCTATTTTATTTCCTTTTCACCAATGAAGAATTTGTAGCTCAGGCCAATTATTTCAGAATCACAATGGTAGCAATATAAACATCATTGGCAGTATTTGAATTCAGGATTGCCTATTTAACCCTCCTGGCAATCCTCTGCCAGTTCCTGCACTGTTTACCACCAGCAACTTGCAGAATTCCATCACAAAATCAAGCCAGTAAGTAATTTACAAGATGAGTAGCTCTAAGGTTATTCTTTGAGCTAACAGGAACTCTAACAAGCTGGTAATCATGTCGAACTTTACAGTGTCTTTTACTCCTCATATTCGCCTGAAACTTAGAGATACTTGTTTAGTAGGAGGCTCACCTTAAGAGTTTTTATTTTAAAACTACATCTATCTCATCTGCTTAAGAGGGTCAACTCACATTCCTTTTCTTTCCCTGGATTAGGAAGGAGAAATTGAAAACAAAAAAAGTATTTCAGGAATAATCAAATAAGACTTTACTGGAGACAGAGGCCGGGAATGATGGAGAACACCAAGAAGAAATGATTTTAATGCCTATGAGGCTGAGAAAAGGAATTGGGAACTTCCAAGAAATATATTACTTAAATTAGAAAAAATGCACTGTGTAATCTATGCCCCTTCTTTTCATTTTCCTAAATTTTACTTTATTCATTAAGTTCATGTGTGAGTGAAATTTAATTTAAGGGAACTCAAAGAAGAGTACAATGAGATAACTAACATAAAGATATTAAATGAAGGGGCATTTACATTTTAATAGGATAAATTAAGTCTCTGCCCCAATCCTACTGTATAGTTGTCAAACAAATACATAATTGGGTTTAAAATGATTGGCCTGTCTGAGACAGTGACATGACCCAGCCAGGCTCTGACCAAAATTTTCTGAATTTTGAAGTTGCCTTAGGAGTGTAGCTTACAATTTCACCAACACACTTATCTGAATCTAGAGTATTGGCACTAACTGTAGTTTAAAGAACAAAGTACCAGGAAAGTTTGGACATGTGAGCTTCATTTTCTATTTCACTACTGAATACAAATTAATGAATTGAAAACCTGTATCAGCAAAACAGTAACATATTGTTTTAATGCTGTTATTTTTGGCACTGAACACTTTCCACATACACATTTGATTCACAAATTTCAACTTTCATTTTTTGCTAAAATATGTTACCTTTATTAAATATTGGAGATTTTTAACTTACTCATTCTAAAAAATACTGTATTTCTTGAAGTTAGTATCATACCTTAGGCACTAGATCTGCACATTCTAGGTGATCAAGGTAGATTCCTCATGAGTCTACCTAGTGAAGTATGTAGTTTATCAGATAACACGTTTTTCAAAATAACACAAATAATTTCATAACTTCAACATGTGATGGTGTTTGTTATTTTAACATTCTTACTTGCCAATAAATTGATAATACTTCATTGGTCTCTCGATTTTTTTTTTTTTTTTGGCCCATGAAGTATAAACATTTGGAAACCACTGGAACTAGGATGTAAGAATAGCTCAAGGAACTAGAGAAAAAGGGGAATCTTAGTCATGAGGGAATGAAAGAAACTGCATTTAGAAGGCAAGAATGTTGTAATCAGAATAGATATTTTTAGGGTTCAAGATCTAAATGATAGACTAGTTCTGGCAGTGACATCTTTAATATATGACTAAGTAAACGAGCTGCTGAAGCACACGGGAGATAACTATTATTTGCT
Organism: Gorilla gorilla gorilla; assembly: GCF_029281585.2. Lineage (NCBI taxonomy): Eukaryota > Metazoa > Chordata > Mammalia > Primates > Hominidae > Gorilla > Gorilla gorilla. The sequence goes on along the minus strand of NC_073229.2, from coordinate 121,757,698 downwards.
GTGGATGTGATATGTATTTAATCATTACTACAGATAAATGAGACATACTATTATTATCATTCTACAAGCAAAGAAAATAAGGCAAGAAGAGGTTAAGAAACTTGTCCAAGGTCACATAGCTACAGCCCAGTCTGTATTCAGATATCAGTCTTTTCAACTTCTATGCTCTATTCTCTCCAGTGAAAAAGATGCTTCAAATAATAGAAACCAAAGTAGAGTGAGACTAGGGAAATAGATGCATCATCAAGATGATAGCTTAGAAAAAGACTATTAACCAAGTTGAAAGATCTACAATAAATACCAATCAATATATAAGAAGCTTGTTGGAGTTTGTTGGCCACTAGTAAGCAATATAAACTGAATTTAAATCAGAGACCTCCAGAATATGATGTCAGATTTTCCCAAGGGCCAATGAGGTTAATTTTTTCCTTTTGCATTTCCCAGAAGTAATTAAATTCAGTTACCTATCATCACTGAGAAATACGTTTCAAAATGTAGTTTTACTTTCTTTGTGATAGTAATACCTCCTTAGCAAGAAAGTTATCAACTCTTAATTTCACTCCCACTACGAAATAGAAAAAAAAATTCAATTTTTCCTGTCAGGGAGGAACTTTATAACTTTTGTGAATTTTTAAATCTAGCTGTATTACTTTGGTTAATCTCTCCTAGGAGATGATATCTAGAATCAATTGGAATACAGAGTACAAGACACATAAATCAGTCTATAATCATCATATGGAATAAATATTTATAATTCTTTGAGGTCCAAAAGTCCAATCAAGTTATCATTTTTACAATGGCATATCTCTTAGTTATTCATCAAACACTATAATCTTTAACTGTCATGAAGCCACAACATGTCCTCTTCCTGTTCACCATTATCACATTCTACTTTTTCTACATTTCTCACATCAGTTCAACATAGCAAGCTTAGACACTTTCCTAAACAATTGGCCACATTGGGATGACATATCAATCATCATTATTTAAAACTTACTTTTAGTATTGAGAGTAGTGAGGAAATTTCCTTTTGGTAAGTCAATAATTTCTGCCTAACATGAAAAAACGTATTAATTTCATAACTTTAATTTTAAAACATTTTAACCAATTCATCATATACATATGTAGTTATATACGTGTGTTTTAATATATTTCATGAAACAACACATATGCAGAAAATTCCATAAATGGCTGAATGAAATACAGTGTATTATAAAGCCACACCCATATAAATACCTCCTAGATCAAGAGACAGAACTAATATCAGCATTTTGCAAATTCTTTTTGAAATAATACACCTAGATAATAATAATCAATGACTGCTAAACTTACTGAGAGACAAATGGATGTTACATTCTTTCTAACAGAAGTAAACAACATCATCTATGAAGCATTCCCTCCTCGACCCCCAACTCCTGATCCAAATGGAATCTGAAATACATCAAACTCTAGGGGGAGAATACTCTAACTTCCAGTTACAAGAAATACAGCAGACAGAGGAACATATTCAACAACACCAGAGAGATGTAATAAGCAAATAAGACTGTAAAAAACACCATAGGACAAATGGCCTAGTTTCTTCTAATAACAAAAACAAAATGTAAAAGAAAAGGTAAAGGAAGGAAATGGGAGCTTAAAGATGAAAAGAGACTTAAGTATAGAGCAACCATATACATTTTCACCCAACACAGGATATTTCAGAAACAGAAAAGGGATGCTATTGAAAATGGGATTCTGGACAATCTAGAATGCACAGTCACCCCACTCAAGAGGAATAGCAGCCAAATATAAGATGTGATACATTTTGTGGATACTGATTTGAACAAACCAACTGTTGAAATAATTGGGAATATCAGTAAACACTGATATTTTACCCAGTGAACACTGGGTAACTAATGATGTTATGAAATTAATATTAAGCTTCTGGATGTGATAATGGTTTTATGAATGCATGTTTTTAATATCTTATCTTTTATAGATACATAAAAATATTTACCCATAAAATAATATGATGTGTGAGATTTTGCTCCAAAATGATCCATGTTATGGGTATAAGAGTAATAGGATACTAGAGATGAAATAAGATAGGCCATAAATTGATCACTTCGAAACGGGTGGTAAGCATATGGAAGTTTATCAAATTGTTTTATTTGCTTTTACTTATGTTTGAATTTCTCCATAATTGTTCACCTTGATATTTAGTTTATTAAAAAAATCAGTACCTTAGACTTCTCCCGTATGCCCACTCCCAATCACACCACTCTTGTTCTTCTGTAACCACCATTCTGATTTTATGATTATTACATCCTGCTTTTTTTGTACTTTTACCGAGATGTACTCATTACTAAACATAACTCAGTATTATGTTCCATATATGTTTATATATGGAAGTATGCAGTGCATATTATTTTGTGTATGTTTAAATATACACTACATAGATTATATAATGTTGTTGGATATCACTCCAGGATTGTCATTTTCGTTGCTGTATTGATCTCATTGTATTACCTACACTATATATATTCTCCAATCATTGTAGGATGATTGGACATTTGGATCCTTTGTAGTTATTAACTGTTACAAACAACATGCAGGCACATGTGCAAATATTTCTAAGAGGTTTGCATCCTGGAATGGAATTACTAGGTCAAAGTGTATGCATATCTTCAACTTCGGTAGATGATCTCAGTTTACCAAATTGGTTGTTTCAATTCATATTTCCACTAGGTAGATAGGATAATTTGAATGGCTAACGGTATTATTCTGATTCTTAATGTTCATCATTCTGATGGGTGTATAGTGGCATCTCACTGTACTTTAATTTGAACTAGCAGTTAAGTACCTTTCACCTTTGTTCATTGGCCATTTTTATATCTCTTTGGTAAAAGGCCTGTTCACAAGACATCCATTTTTTTAAAGGATTGTAATTTTTTTCTTATAGAGGGTTTAAAAAAGTTAGGATATAAGCATTTTTTCAGTTACAGTGTTTAGAAGTAAATACTTCCACTCTGTGAGCCATCTTTTCACTCTTTAATAAGAACATTGATTGATAAGCAGAACTCTTAATTTTCATATTGTTTTGGTTTGAGTCTCTCCAAAAACCAAGACAAACACTTGTGTACAGGTAGTCTAAGTGGAAAATGATCCTATGAAACAGAGATGAAGGAATAGGGAGAATTCAGGCAGAAATAAAAGCCAATATAAATAAAAGCCAATAAAGGTTGTTGTTGACATTACTGTTGGAAGTAGGGCTTCATTCTGGCAGAAACTCCTGTGAATTGCACAGAATGCCTCTCAGCGCAGTCTGTCTGAAAGACAGGAGATGGAAGCATTTTTCCCATTTCTCGCCTTGCTGTTTGAGATTATGCTTAGGGGTCTTAATCCCACACTCCAAGGCTGTGTTTTCACACTAGCCAAGAGAGTCCCTGGTGCTGCTAAATTTAAGCCATGGGACATAAACCATGTAACTTGAGGAGAGATGCTGTCAGAGGTGAGTCTGAGTCAGCACAGAACTCTCTAACCACTAGCTATGTTTAAAATTAGAGATGAGTCAAGGGAATGTGACATTGGCACTGGTGACAACAACTAAAAAGTAGTCCAATTTATTAATATTTTCCTTTATAGTTAATGCATTTTATGTACTGCTTAAAAAACATTTCCTATCCCGAGATTATGAAGACATTCTCCTATATCATTTTTAAAGCATTATTTTTTTGCCTTGACATTTGAGTGTGTAGCCCTAACTGGAATTATTTTTTATTAGGGTTTGATGTAAGGTCAAGTTTCACTTTTTTTCCATATTAGTATTCAGTTCTCTCTGTATCATTTAATTGAAAAGATAAAATTTTCCCCACAGTGTCACCTCTGCATTAGTCTAGTACCCATATATGCATGGCTGTGGGTAGTGGTCTAAAGATGATAGCAAATCCTTTGTCACTCTTGCTATTGAGAGGCAGAATATATTTCCACTCCTCTTGAATATGCGCTAACTCTGCAACCTTAGTTGATCATCAGAATGTGGCAAAAGTGATGCTGCATGACTTCCAAGACTAAATCTTAAGAAATGTCTAGTAAACGCTTTTGTGTGCTTGGAACACTCCCTCTGGGAACCCAGCTGTCATCTTATGAGAGGTCCAAGCCACATGGAGAAGACAAATGAGGGAGATCTGAGGTGTTGTCATCAACAAACCTAACAATCTCCCAGCCAACAGCCAGAAACAAATGGCAGACATGTGAACAAGCCATCTAGAAAGTTCCTTACCTATTAAGATACAGAAAGACTACCGCTCCAGCTGACACCATATGAAGCAAAAGAACCATCTTACCAAGTCTACAGAATCATGAGAGAAAACAAATGATTGTGAGTTTAAGCCACTAAGTTTTGGGATGGTTTCTTATGTAGATATAGATAATCAAAACAATATGTTTCTGGGCTCTCTGTTCTGCTCCACTGGTCCATTTGGCTATTTTTGTCACACTGTGTTAATTCCTGTAGCTTTATAGTAAGATGTAATATCTGGTGGAGCAAGTCTTCCTGCATTCTTCTTCACCAAGATTGCCTTGTCTATTTTGGCACTGAAGTTTTATGTAGATTTTATTATTAGCTTTCAAGTTTAAAAAAAATCTGTTGGGATTTTGAATTGAATTCATAAATAAATTTGGGGGAATTAATAATTTTACAATATCGAATCTTTCAATCATGCTACAATTCTCCATTTATTTAGGACTTCTTTAGTGTCTATCAATAATATTTTATGGTTTCTGTATAGGTCTTCTACATGTTTTGTTAGATATGTATCTAGTCATTTAATACTTTTATGTTACTGAAAAATATATTATAAATTGTATTTTACCTGATTGTTGCTGGTATATAGGAATACAATTGATTTCTTATGTTACTCACTCTTATATTCAGCAACCATGTTAAATTTGCATATTAATCCTGAAAATATTTCTGTAGATTTTTTATTTGATTTGTACCCAATCATATCAGATTCAATAAAATGTTTACTCTTTTAAAACCTATTTCCTTTATTAATTTATCTATTTATTTTCCTTATTATAAGTACATTACAACATTGATAGATGTGAGGATAGCAGTATTCTTGTATCACTCTTAATCTCAGACAAAAGGATTCTAACATTTCACTATTATGTATAATTTTCCTGTAAAGCTTTTTAATTTCATGTCTGATTAAGAACTAAGAATATATACATAAATGGATGTTGACATATCAGATGGTTTTGCTCACTCTGCTGAGATTATCATGCGATTTTTCTCTTTATTTTTAAATTAATTACATTAATTGATGTTTAAATGTTAAATCAACCTTGAATTTCTGGAATAAATCCTACTCAGTCCTGGTGTCATTCTTTTTATATACTGCTGGATAAAATATACTAATATTTTCTTTAAGATAAATTATACCATGAATTATACTATAAATATCATAGTGAATTTATCTGTTTTTGGTATCAAAGTTAAAGATACCATGGCATGTGCTTCTGGCTTCCAGTGTTTCTGTTGACAAGCAAGATGTCAGTCTAATTAATGCTTCTTTGGGGTAATTTTTTAAAATGGCATTTAAAAAGTAATCACGGTCGGGTGCAGTGGCTCACACCTATAATCCCAACATTTTGGGAGGCCAAGGCAGGTGGATCACCTGAGGTCGGGAGTTCAAGACCAGCCTGACCAACATAGAGAAACCCTGTCTCTACCAAAAATACAAAATTAGCCGGGCATGGTGGGACATGCCTATAATTCCAGCTACTCAGGAGGCTGAGGCAGGAGAATTGCTTGAACATGGGAGGCAGAGGTTGTGGTGAGCCAAGATCACACCATTGCACTCCAGCCTGTGCAACGAGAGTGAAACTCCATCTCAAAAAAAGAAAAAAAAAGTAATCACAACAACTAGAACTTGAGGGCATTTGGGTGAGCCAGACATTCTCTACTTATTTTCCCCTTAAGACATTTTCAGATTTGCAGCACAGGCCACAGAGGCAGAGTAGAAAGTGATATGCTAATGGTCTAGAGCTTTCTTCAGTCTCCAGGATGTGCAGAAACAAAAAACTAGAGTGTGGAAATGTGGGGGTTCAGTCAGGATGGTGGGAAAAATTGTAAAATTATAGGAAATAAACACAAACCTTCTTGGAAGGCCTGGGGGTTTGCATAGCTTCAGTAAAATGTTTGGCTGAAGGCAGCTGAATTCTCTTAAAAGCTTAGGATGTAGATACAGAGGAATGTAGAGGAGTTTATCTAAATAACTTGTTTACTCATGTGGTCCTAAAACTAACCTTTCATCATTTGCGCGCAGGATGGCTCTCTTGGTGGGAGGGCAACCAGGTTAATTACCCTCTAATAGTGTTGACTCAAAGCCTTTGTCATTTAATGTGTGCTGAATAAATGCCAGCAGGGCCAGCGAGTCAGGGCCGTGGTTCTAACTCTTTACAGCACCCTCCTTGGTGTCTGCAAGTGGCCCGTACCCTCAACCAGACTGAGACGCAAAATGTCTGTGTCAGTGTACATTATTCATCCGTCATTGGGTCAAGGTCTGTGGGACAGACCCCCACATGGAAATACCAAAGCAGCCAGGACTTAACGGTCTGAGATCCTGAAGAAGGGGATTACTGCAAAGAAATGAGCCCAACATTCTGCACTTCTTTTCTACTTGAGGCACTTGCTGAATCTTAAGTTCAAATCAGTATCTGACCTTTACCTTTCCTGCAACCGCTTTTCAAATCACTTTCTCTCTGTGATCCAGCCATAATAGCTACCCCTCACTCTCCTTTCTGGTTTCCTCAGTGCACTGTTCTCTCTTTCTCTCTCACCACAAGAAGATTATTTGTTCTGCTCCAGTTAGATGGAACTATTATTTTCTATTCACCCTTAAAGTTATCTCCATAGCCATACAGAAATTGCAGGACAGGTCTAAGACACTGGCAAGAGGACATATAGATAGAAGGCTCCCAAGGTCACCCTGAAGGAAATGAAAATAAGAGATAAAGAGAGAAAGGATCTCTTACATGACAATTAGAGGAGGCATCTGCGTGGACTGATAAGTGACTTAATGAGAAGAGAAAAAATATGTTTTGTACTATCTGCTGGATTCAAGTGTACATAAACAACAATTCGTAACTTTCTAGTGTTGTACTGTATCTACACTTCTCCCTAAATACTGTAAACATAAGTAACAACCTAAAAATCCTCAGGGAGGCTTTCCTGATAGATCCTCTCCACTCACCTTTCCCACCCAGATTAGTCCTGCCTCTTCATGATGGATAAATTTTCTTAGCACAGAATTCCCATTTTCTGTAGCATTTATCTTAGTTTATAATTCTATATTTATCAGTGTTATTATTTGGTTATTGTGTCTCCATCACTAGGCTGTCCATGAGGCAAGACCCACGTAGGTTTCTCCCTATATTGCATTCACAGTGCCTAGTATCGTGCCAGACACCTAATAAATATTCACATATCTGCCAAACAGATGAGGAAGCTGGTATTCACTTGACAGAATGTCAGCATCTACAGGGTGAAAAGCCTGGCTAAGTTAGACTGTTTTAAACATTATGGCCTGTAAATTAGGATATGGTACCTTATTAGCGCCATAAAAAATAAAATCATTTTGGGCAAATTTTATACAATTTGAAGCACTCAACTTATTAAACTACCTATGCAATCTTTAATAGACAATTAATGAGCACTCTTCATATGCAGTCATAAAAAATACTTCATCTATGGCCTCAAGGCCTTATTGAGCAAGATAAGGAATAAACAGTACTCTATATCATAGAAGTATGCAGTGAACAGGAAAAAGCATGGGCTTTCCTGGAGTGGATCTAGACTCGTATCCCACTTCCGTTTCTTACCATCTATGTGACAATGGAGAGTAATTTAACATTTCTGAGTATTTTATGTAAGATGAAGATAGCATTTATCTCATGGGGTTGTAATGATTACATAAAGAAATGCAATCTTCTTAGCACAGAGTTGGTACACAATAAATGCTGTGAAGCTGGTATAATTGCAGACAGAATCTGAACTTTCTAATCAGGAGACCCAAGTCAGCACTCCTGCTTGAAAATTTGTTACTGATTGACCAAGAGAAAGTTAGTTCATGAGACTCAATTTTATGAGACTCAATTCTTCTATCAGTAAATGGGCATGATAATACTAATAAATAACCTACAATTAAAATTTATCTGTAAAGTGCCTACTAAATTTTTTGGCAGAAAGTTGGCTTCAATAAACTATATGAATAAGGAGGAAGGGAAAGGAGAGAGAGAGAAGATGTTAGGTTTGAGGTATCATATGTCGACACACAATGGAAATATATAGTAGACAATGGGAAAATGTGTGTCAATAATTCAGGCAACAGGTTTAATTGAATATATGGAGTTAGATCAACAAAAGTAATTTTTCCTATTATTTTCTTTCAATACACATTATTTATTTTCTCCAAGGCATTTATCACAATTTGTAATCGCATATTTATTTGTTTACTGGAACCTCATCTCTTACAAATTGGTTTTTATGAGGGAGGAGTTATAACTGCTTTTTACTCCACATAGAGCACATAATAAGGGCTCAGCAATTATTGTTAACTGAGAACTATCAACTGAAAATCTGTATCTATAAAAGACAGGTCAGTCAGTCAGTGCTCAGTGGTGGAAAAGAAGAGCTATTAGAACATTGAAATTCTAATAGAAATGAATACGGTTCATTAAGTTAATTACAGTTATTTTGACTTAATAAAACTGGTGAAAATATTTTAAAACTTTAAATTAAAATGATATCCCCATGAGCTGATGCCAATATGAACAACATTTATGTTAACAACATTGTCTGATGTGTAGTAAATGAACAATAAATATTATTGAATGAATGACAAATTTATGAAACCAATTGTAGTCCATGTGTAATGATTTTATTAAAAGCCAATTTTTAAGATGCGTTGTAAGTCATAAGAAATATTTCAAAATGTACCAGTTAACCAAGGAAAATAAAACAGAGAGAATGAGTAGAGAAAAATGCAAGAATTACAACTATTGTCAAACATAGCATTAGTTGCAAAGTTCATTTTGCCTTATAGCCACATATAGCATCAGAAAGAAAAAGAAGTTTAAATCAGGAATCCTTAGGAAAGTTTTCAGCATGTCACCAAAACAACAGATGGTATCCAATAGAAATAGTGATAAGAACCAACTGAAAAATAACATCAGAAAAAAGCAAAAGAAAGAAAAGGGGAAAAAATACTCTAGCCTAGAGAATAAAATAGGCCCACAAAATGTTAATATGTAAAAAAAAAAAGAAGCCAACCAATGAAACTTTTTATCAAAACAGCATAAATCCTGCCAAGAAAAAAAACTATAAAAAATTTTGGTTAGAGGACCAACAAAATTATTTCAGTTTTTTTAATCAACAAATTAGATAACATAATGTATGTGGATTTTCATATCTTAAGAAAACTTACATACCAATAAGAAATCTCTGGTTTTAAAACATGTTGGAGGGAGGTAGAACACATACAAATATATAATCAATAAAATAATGAGAGATAAAATAAAATAGTTTCTTTTTAAGTACTAAATCAATACCTAATTAAATAATTTGGAAATAATAGGAGCAAAAATTGCGCAAAGGATCTTTTGGATTTTTTCTCCATATACCGATTAAGAAAATTGTCCCAAGGAATTGAAAAATTTTACCGATGATAAAATTATAAAAATGTATGGAAAAGGAAAATTAATTCAATATAGCATGATTTTTAAATGAAATTATCTTCTCCTTATAAGGAGTCTAATATATACCAAGTAACATGCTAGGCACTTGGGGGATGGGGAAGAATAAGTCAGATATGTTTCCTGCCCTTGTAAGTTTACAGTCTAATGAAACAGGAAGTTAACAGACAAACACATTAAAAAATAACAGATTGTGTTACATGCCATCAAAATAGGAATAAGGTACTATAAGACAGCTAGGGGAGCACTGAAGCCTTTTAGGATATTATAAATTGCCTGGAGAAATTAACAGCTTGGAATACAGTAGTGAAAATAGACATGCAGAGAAAATATATAGAAGTATTTTTGCACTGGGATTTGCTGCTTTTTAAAAATAGATTGAATGCGGGAAGAAAATGTAAAGAAAAAATTCAAGGATGAGTTAGCAACTTGTAAGATGACTTTAGTCATTTACTACAATGAGGGACAACTGGACATAGGAATCTAGAGCATGGAGAAGCTGTAAGGATGGAAGACTTAATCTTTTTTTTTTTTTTATTTGAGACAGAGTCTTGCTCTGTCCCCCAGGCTGGAGTGCAGTGGCGCAATCTTGGTTCACTGAAACCTTTGCCTCCCAGGTTCACGCCATTCTCCTGCCTCAGCCTCCTGAGTAGCTGGGACTACAGGCGCCCGCCACCACGCTAGGCTAATTTTTTTGTATTTTTAGTAGAGACAGGGTTTCACCGTGTTAGCTAGGATGGTCTCAATCTCCTGACCTCGTGATCCGCCCGCCTCGGTCTCCCACAGTGCTAGGATTACAGGCTTGAGCCACCGGGCCTGGCTGGAAGACTTAATCTTACTGTGCCATCAATATATATTTTAAATTATTAGTGGTTGCGTTTCCTGGGAAGAAAGCATAGAAAAGGAACACAGATTCAAAATCAAATCCAGAGGAATTCCCACATGTAGTGATAGAAGTGGAAAAAACTAGGCAAACACAAGGGAAAAGAGGTAGAAGAAAATGAAGAGAGTAAGTCTTTTGTGGCTTCTTGCAAGAATCGGCCCAATTTTTAAAAGGAAGGAGTGGTCAGTTGAGCCAAATGCTGCCCAGAATACGCTAAGCTCACTCCCACCTGCTACAACCCACTCCTCCTGCCACTTTCAGCCTGACTCAAGAATAAGATAAATCTCTAAGTATGTTTCAAATTTATCAAACATAAATAGGTCCCAAGTATGTGGGCCTTAAAAAACAGTAAGACTCACATATAGAAGGACAATGTGAATGAATAAAAAATTGCCAATTTTCAGCTATAGATAGTAATCTGGGATAATTTAAATTAAATGAACATTTTACTACATGCCAAAGTAAACTTCAGAGAGTTGTTAAATGTTTTTTATACATTGATGAAAAGTGAATAGAAAAGAGAATAGAATATCAGATCTACAAAAGAATAACTTTCTCAGATTTGAAGCAAAGAAAAAATAATGAAGGAAAAGATCAACAGATTTTAATATACATTCACTTAGAACTCCCAATCAATGAAAATAAGTAACTCAGATAAAAAGCACGTGTAGGAGAAAATATTCTGAAGTTGTAATGGTTGTATTTACTGAGACTTTACTGGATCAGTCACAAGCAGGTAACAATTAATTTATTCTTTCCCACCACTTTTCCTGATTGATCAGATTTCAAAGCTATTTGCAGTCACTTGCAGAAAGTAAAAGTTCGATTTAGTCTAATATCAAAACTACAGATCATCAGCTAATGACATTCTTCTTCCCTCCTCCAGTTTTGGCCTGCCCTGGACTCAGAAACCCACAGGAAGGAAAAGAATATAAGCAGCTTCTTCACATTTTCTTCACTCCACCTCTTTGTAACTACTCTCTAGCTGCTATTTTGGTCCCTCTAGAGTTGGGTCTGCAGGAGTAAATTAAGAGAAAGGGACAGTGTACTATGGCTAATGAGCTGTCTCTGACATCAGGACTGCTTGTTTTTTTCCCAGGGCATTTTGGGAAACTTCTTTGTTCATTGAAAGCAGAGGATGTCATCTTATGCTGGCTTTTAAGACAAACTTTCTACCTTCTGAGGCTTCACAGTATGGATATTCTATCTATTGGAAAGTTTCCCCCAACACAGAAGACTTGTTTCTCCTGAAGGTGAGTCTTCCAGAGCAGAATCTCTTTCAAGATAATACAGTTGGCTTCCCTTCATCCAGTTCATTTGGTCTGCTGGAAAACTCAAGCATCTTGGCTCCCCCTGTGGGTAATTCAGCTAGTTCTTCTACATTCACAGGATCTAACCAGCCAAGCTGTCACTTTGGGACTGCTCAGGCCTGGGTTGGGTAGCAGTTCCTGTTTCCCTTAAATTTCAGGGGACATAAGACACTTCCCCTCTCAAAGTAGATTTCTTAAAGCTTCTCCAGCTTTGCTGGAGGGGGCGAAATATCCCTTCTGCTACTCCATGAGGAATGAGAGAGGGAAAGCCACAACACACACACACAACTCACTCTCCATTTCTCTTTTACCCCAAGATAGCCTTTGTAACTGGCCTGTTGTGTATAATGTTGTTTTCACAGTACTCTGAGACCATGAGAAAATGCACAGTTAGCATGCTGCTTCATTGTTAGGGTTGGGGTGGGTCCTTTTACATTGCTGGTAGCAATTGTATATCAGTACAACCTTTTAGAAAGAATTGCAAGGCCTAGTAATTCTGCTGGAAATACTACTCAAAAAAACCATGAAAAGGTCTATGCATATAGATGTCCACCGTAGTATTCATTGTCTAAAGCAGTTCCCAGATCACAAATGTCTGCTAATGCTAAATCATAAGGAGAAGTTTGTTTTCTCAGAAACTTACATTAACAAGTATTTTACTCACCCTTTCTTACTTTTAACTTTTGCTTGTGAGGACCCTCACTCTTCCCCACTAGTCTTGACTTCCTAATCTTATTTTCATCGTTGTAGGTCCAAATTTTGTTGGAACTTTGTTACATATGACATGATTTTGTTAGTTCTCTCAAGCAACTTATGGACAACAGCAGTTACAAAAGAAAGAATGAATGAGGAAACCCCTGCAAGAACACTCAACTGCCCAAAAAGAATAGTGAAACTGCCTGAGGCAGCAGTCACTGTCAATCAAAGACATCACATTGCCCTACCCAGACCACCATAACAATTTAATCAGAATCTGTAGGGGTGAGCTCAGGCTTCATAATTTCTTTAACCCCTCCCATGGGTGATCCTAATGTGTAGCCAAATTTGAGAATCACCATTATAGAGATTATCATCTAGAGAAAAGAAGAGACAGGCAAAAGAGCACATGAATAATATATGTATTACAGAGCCAATCAAAATTTTAAAAGATGAAGAACAGATAGAAAAACATGGTATAACCTCTAAACATAGCATACAAAGGCCTTTATCATCTCATCTCTACTTACACTATCCCATTTGTTGCTCCTCTCGTGGTCCTTCCCATCCTGTGTTAGAACCACACTAACCTTCTCAGGTACCTAAACATGCTAGGCCCTCTTGGGCTCAGCCTGATTTCCTTCTTGATCTACCTAGATCATTCCTTCTCCCAGCTAACAGATGAGGTGCATTCCCCTACAAATGGCCTCTCTGACAACAGAGCAAGACTCCGTCTCAAAAAAAAAAAAAAGGCCTCCCTGACCATCCAGGCTGACCTGGATGCCTATGTATATCATAGCACTTCCTGCTCAAAACAGGTCATGTCACACTGTGTTGTAACTGTTAGTTAAGTTATATTTCAGTTTTTATCGCTTTGAAAGCAGGAACACTGTCTTCATTTCATCTCTGAATCCTAATATCTATCAATGTGACTCGCACAGAGGAAGTGTGTTCAATAAATGTTGGGTTGAATTTTTTAACGCACGTAATATAAATAATCATCAAATACAAAATTGTAACTATGAAAACATTTTTGGATTGGAGAATTATATATTAGAAGAAGGAGGAAAAGAAAAAATGAGTGACAGATAAAGAAAACAAAGAAAGAAAGCAAAGAAGAAAGAGAAAGGAGGAGAGAGGGGGGAGGACAAGATGGAGGGAGGAAGGCAAGAAAAAAAACTAATACAGAATACCTTGTAACTGACAATAATTATAATTTCATTTAATTCACACAGAATTCTCTGGGGTAAATACTATTTTTCTTATCTCACAGATGATTAAACTGAGGTCAAGACAATTAAATCATTTATTCAACTTTGGAAAGTTTATAAGTACTATATTCAGGTTTTGAATCAAGGTTTATAAGATCAAAAATAGCTATCATTTTCAGAACTAAAATAGTTATTTTTTAACCTTGATTTAAGAGAAATGTTTCATGGGCTGGAGGCTACAAGCAGGGTGAAGTACCAGCAGATAAGTAAGTCAACACAGGTCTATCTTCTATAATGCTCAAAAGTAAATCCACTCACATACAAATCCACAGTTGCAGTCCTTGTGGAGAAAATTCAGCAAAACCGTATTACTGAAAAAGTATCACAGTGATTAGTTATTTTCTGCATTTACCATTCTATGTTTAAGCTGCCATTAAAAGTCTATCACATTCGACATTGTTTAACAGAATTTCTTTGCTAGGGTGTTATTAATACATAACCATTCTGCAGATTAGATTTTCAGGACCAAAGCTGTATTTCCTCAACTTCCTAAGACTAACTTCATCAAAATTGAAACAAAATAGGTGGTATCTATATCTCTGTGCTTATGGTTTGTGATAGCCTACAAACAACAGGAAGTTGTGAGATTTCATTACACGTGTTAGCAATAAGAAACCAACAAAAGAAGCTATTTTAAATACACAAGCAAAATCTATAATATATAACCATAAGTATTAAGAAAGATGCTTTGAGAAATAGAAGAGGACACACAAAAATATGAAAAGATATGCCATGTTCAAGGATTGGAAGAATCAATATTGTTAAAATGTCCATACTACCCAAAGCAATCTACAGATTTCATGAAATCTCTATCTAAATATCAATGACATTCTTCACAGAAATAGAAAAAAAATCCTAAAATTTATATGGAACCACAAAATACCCAGACTAGACAAAACTGTCTTAAGCAGAAAGAACAAAACTGGAGGAATCACATTCTCTCACTTCAAATTTTACTACAGAGCTATGGTATTTGAAACGACATGGTAATGGCATAAAAACAAACACATAAACCAGTGGAACTGAACAGAGATCCCAGAAATAAATCCATACATTTATGGTGAGCTCATTTTTGACAAAGGTGCCAAGAACATACATTGAGGAAAGGACAGTCTCTTCAATAAATGGTGCTGGGAAAACTGGGTATCCAAAGGCAGAAGAATGAAAATAGACCCCTATGTCTCATCATATAAAGAAACCAAACCAAAACGGATTAAAATGGATTAAAGGCTTAAAGCTAAGACCTCAAACTATGAAACCACTTAAACAAAAAAAAAAACATTGGGGAAACTCTCCAAGACATTGGTCTGGGCAAAGACTTCTTAAGTAATATCCCACAAGCACAGTCAACCAAAGCAAAAATGGACAGATTAGATCACATCAAGCTAAAAAACTTCTGCACAGAAAAGGATATAATCAACAAAGTGAAGAGACAACCCACAGAATGGGAGAAAATATTTGCTAACTACTCATCTGAAAAGGGATTCCTAATCAGAATATATAGGAAGCTCAAACAACTCTAATGAAAAAATTTTGATAACCTAATTTTTTAAATTGGCAAAAAATCTGAATAGGTATTTCTCAAAAGAAGACATACAAATGGCAAACAGGTATATGAAAAGGTGCTCAACATCACTGGTCATCAAAGAAATGTTGATCAAAACTATGAGACATTATCTCACTCCAGTTAAAATGGTTTTTATCCAAAAGCCAGGCAGTGACAAATGCTGACAAGGATGTGGAGAAAAAGGAACCTTTATATACTGTTGGTGGAAATGTAAATTAGTACAACCACTATGGAGAACAGTTTGGAAGTTCCTCAAAAAACTAAAAATAGAGCTACCATATAATCCAGCAACTCCATTCCAAGGTATATACCCAAAAGAAAGGAAATCAGTATATCAAAGAGATAACTTCACTTCCATGTTTATTGCAGCACTATTCACAATAGCCAAGACTGAATCAACCTAAGTGTCCATCAACAGATGAAAGGATAAAGAAAATGTAGTATATATACACAATGGAGTACTATTCAGCCAAAAAAATGAATGAGATCCCGTCATTTGCAATAACATGGATGGAACTGGAGGTCATTATGCTACATGAAATAAGCCCACTACAGAAAAACAAACATTGCATGGTCTCATTTATTTGTGACAGCTAAAAATTAAAACAATTGAACTCATGGAGATAGAGAGTAAAAGGATGGTTACTAGAGGCTGGGAAGGGTAATGGGTAGAGGGGAGGTGCAAGGGGGTAGGGATGGTTAATGGGTACAAATAAATTGTTAGGGTGAATAAGACCTAGTATTTGCTAGCAAAATGGGGTAACTATTTTAGCAAATAATTTAATTGTACATTTTAAAATAACTAAATGAGAATAGTTGAATTACTTGAAACACAAAGGGTAAATATTTGAGGTGATGGATACCCCATTTACCCTGATGTGATTATTATGCATTACATACCTGTACCAAAATATCTCATGTAACTCATAAATGTGAACACATACTGTGCACCCACAAAAATTAAAAATTTTTAAAAAAACCTTTTCTTAAAAAAACAAAGATGTCTTGAAAATTAAGGGTAAACACCTATGATAGGCACAGAGAGTACAAAGCTGAATTCACTCACATTCCATTTTCTCTGGGATCCCAAAACCTGCTAAAGACATGAGATTTCAAAAATAAGCACAAGACCCTACATTTCTTAATTTTATTGGAGGAAACTGAGGCTCAATACATAAGCCTATTGCCCAAGCATTCATGACTACAGGTAGACCAGCCAGCATTCAGCTCATTAAGAGCCAATCCCATCTTTATACTAAACTATAGTGTATCTCTCCGTATTCATTTCTCTTTTTTTATTATTATACTTTAAGTTCTAGGGTACATGTGCACAATGTGCAGGTTTGTTACATAGGTATACTTGTACCATGTTGGTTTGTTGTACCCATCAAATCGTCATTTACATTAGGTATATCTCCTAATGCTATCCCTCCCCCAGCTTCCCTTCCCCCCGACAGGCCCGGGTGTGTGATGTTCCCCGCCCTGTGTCCAAGTGTTCTCATTGTTCAATTTCCACCTATGAGTGAGAACATGCAGTGTTTGCCATTTCTCTAGCCTTACAAAATCACAGCCCAAAACTCCTAAATATATCTGCTCTGTTTATTTTATTCCTTTTCCTCCTTTGGTCAAAAGAGAGTTTTCTTAAATCTGTATTTTGTTTTTATTTCTTGTAATGTACAGTTTCTAGAAATGTTGTCATATTTCTCCTTATATTTTAGTCATACAATATAAACTTATATAAATATACATAAAATATATATAATCAACAAGTTTACACAGAACACTGTGTAAAACGATTATACTGGATTACTTATAATAGCAAATTTTTGCATTGAGATAAACAGCTCACTATTATTATGGAACATTGACTTAGGTAACATAAGTAAATGAGGAAATAGACATACTGCTTGATATTGGAAACATAATGTTAGTGGATAAAAAAGGCAAAGGAAAAAAATGATTAAAGAGATAGTAAAAATGTATCTAACTATCCCCAGTGATTTATAATATCTTTACCCTGACATATAACATCTCGGGCACTAATAGAACTTGCAAGTGAAATTATTGAACCACAGCTGGCAATATTTAAGAAAATGGTCAAAAGCTGGAGAATGTTCTTGGGAGCAATGGGGAAGGAAGTAGAACTGTCTACCAAGAGAGTGTTCAAGTTTCTCAAACTCAAATGCCTCTAGGGGCAGACGAGTAGTGTAAATGAGGGAGGCGGGCAAGCAGGGAATGTGGTAAACTGAGAACACAGGCTCTGTCTAGAATAAGCAGCACTAGTCCGTTTCAGTTAATTGCCAACATGAGGGAATGTGGGAATTAATTACCAGATCTTATAATTTTTCAAGAGCAGTAAAAAAATCCACAATTTTTATGTAAATATTGTCATCATATTGAAAAAGTACAAAAAAAAATAGATCAGATGACAAAATTCTGCCTATGCTGAATTCAGATGTGAGCCACCAAGTTATAGAGGTCTGCTGTTTCTTCCAGTTGGAAATGAGAAAGATAAGCTATCCTTCAGATTTCTAAAGTTGGCATACAATAAAATGAATCAGAGATATACAAAGTCATCTTAAAGAAAAGGAAAGGCTCCCAGGCAACAGCAAGGCTTGACTGAATTAATGAATATATCCCAAAAAAGACTTGTTGATTCAAAGATGCTTGGTATGTCTGAACACAGAAAATCACAGTCTGATTCTAAAACACAGGAAAAAGAGTTTTCTGGTTCACAGACTTGAATAATTCATTCCTAAACTAAGGTGTCCAGCTTGAGGAGATTGTTGCAGCTGCCTTCTGCCATTAAATGCTGGGTTTAATTTCATATATACCAAGCTAATCTTCTAAGTAAAATGTAATGTTCTGTAAATCTATATGCAGGACACCATTCTCCACGAGAGGGAAGCATCATTATAAATTGACAAGATGATAGTTCGGTTTGTACATCTCTCTCCAGTAAGACTTGTTAAAGGAAGTGTACACCTGAGAAACAGACCCATTCACAGGATGCTCAAAGCTAAACAACTGAATCTAGATTTTGGTAAATTCACTAAGGCATACCCTCTGAGTTGTCTTGGTGGACACTAGAGTAAGACTTTTTCCTAGACCTACTCAAATTTACCACTCACCATTTTTTTAGTTTCATTATTACAAAAAAACTAAAACTGTTGTTGAAGTGTTCCAACAGGGGGAAAAAAAGAGGCCAAGAGATTCTACAAACAAAAGAATGGTGAGTTTAACATCAACCTCAAGCACAATTCCAGAAAGAAATGATGGTTTGTAAATATTTTAGAGAAATAACAACATGTATTTAGTAAGTATAATTTTAAAAATAATAATAAACTCACTGACTTAAACATTTGAGAAATATGGTAGACAAACTGTACCTAAATTTGAGAAATACTGACTACCAAAGAACCCTCATTAGAGATTTTTAACCATTCTCCTTCATTCCTTACTTGGATAAACATAAAGAATTTTTATGATATTTTCAGATCACAAGACTACATAAAGAAATATAATGGATGATTTAAGTGAGAGCAAGAATGGAATAAGTCAAAGTTATGTGTATTTGTCTTAAATCTAAAATTATTCTTTCCAGTTCTTCAAACCAAATGCCTAAAATAGCATAAATTATCAAAATATATGTATAATTGAGAAATTTAAAACCTGTGAATATTTGACGGCAATAAGATCAAACTGAGTAAATACCATAATTAATGGAATCTTAGCTCAATAAAACTGAATTTTTTTCATATAGGAAAAGGATGATAATTAGTCACTATTCTCTGTGAAGTCAAACCATGTCCAGATCTATATTTAGGCCCAAATACCCTTTCTTACAAGGCAGAAAGGCTTATGGAACTCATTTGGAAGAAAGGAAACAAGATAATGAAGGGCAACCAAACCAAGTTATGTGAAGAACAACAGAAGGAACTGAGGATATTGGTCTGTCAGATGGAGAAAATCAAACATAAGTAAGACTCATCTAATATCTAAAGATATCATAAGGACACAATGTGGATTTGTATAGTATGGTCACAAGGAATAGAACTTGGAACATGGTAGAAGTTTCAGAAAAACATATTTTAGCTCACTGTAAGGGAGGATTTTTGCATAGGGAGAGTTGCCAATGGACAAAATGGACTGCCCCAGGACGCAAGAGGATACTCCTCCTTGAATATATGTGTGTGGGTGCTGAATAACTATTTAGTGCAACTGTTACAGATGGGTTTCAAAAATTGAACGGCTCATTGGATTTGGCCAGTGGTTTTTTAAAAAAAAAAACTTTTCTAAGGAACTTGGTGCCTGAGGGATTTCCTCATACATATGAATATAATTTAATTTTGAAAATACTTGTTCAGGCCAGGCATGGTGGCTCACGCCTGTAATCCCATCCCGGCACGTTGGGAGGCCGAGGCGGGCGGATCAAGAGATCGAGGTCAGGAGATCGAGACCATCCTGGCTAACACAGTGAAACCCTGTCTCTACTAAAAATACAAAATCAAAATTAGCAGGGCATGGTGGCAGGCGCCTGTAGTCCCAGCTACTTGGGAGGCTGAGGCGGGAGAATGGAGTGAACCCAGGAGGCGCAGCTTGCAGTGAGCCGAGATGGCGCCATTGCACTCCAGCCTGGGTGACAGAGGGAGACTCTGTCTCAAAAAAAAAAAAAAAAAGAAAAAAAAAGAAAATACTTGTTCATCTGTTTTCACAATTTTGGCTTTATAAACACACTGAAATGCGTTACATATAAATATTTTCCATACACCAGTGTGTTTTTCTGTGCCACCAGCCATCCCATTTGGGTGATATTCTGGCAGGTGTTTTCCCCAGTAAGTAGGTGCCACACATTCGGCTAACTGCTAGAACCGCCATGGTGTATCGCTGCAGCACGTGCTCTCTGACAGCCATAGTTGTACAATAACAAGGGAACATACAATAAATCGTGTCCTGAAAACATAGAGCTTATTTTAGTGCTTATTTGGAGTTCTTGGTGCTTTGACTGGGTAAAGAATAAGATCTGTTTTTAGTTACAGTTACCCATTTAATCTTGAACCCAAAATTCCCTCTTGCTACTGTTTCAAGCTTATGTATCTGTTCACTAAAGAGAATAAAGACATTGTGAGGCACTCCTTTAAAGGACAGTTATCATTTGCATCTCCTTATCTGTGTGACTCAGAATATTCCCCTTGCTTTAAAACCAAGTCATGATGTAGAACTAAATTATACATTGAGGCAGCCAGAGGACAGTAACCAACACATATACTCTTCAATTTCACATGTGTGATCATCAGGTGGTATTAGACTCACTGACTGATTTTATAATAAGAAAATCATTGTAAATCTGAACATTTATGATATTTTAGGCTGGTAAAATGTCATTTTATCTGTTTAAATGCTGTAGATTCTGAATAAAATTTTATATCTAAAATGAGTTTTCTGGTGTTTAAAAATGTATAGAAACCACTTGCATAATCATTAAGTTACCTTAAAACCTGTAGGCCTATAATTTTATGTGATGTAATATTGATTGTAAGATAACTCTAGTTTGTCTTTACTAAGACTTATAAATGATTTTCTAAAAAGGATAGCCCTAACTTAATTCAAACAGTAACACAGTGTTTCAATACTCTAAGAAGAGAGAGAATATTTTTAAATGCATCTCTATGCTTATAAATCCCCATTTCTCTTCATTTATACTTAAATTCACAACATGTAGGTCATTGAATTTTACCCTGCCCATTATGTAAATTATAAATGAGGTATAATTTAAACCTAAATTTATTTTGTTCTAATCACACTATGTGTTTTAGTTTAGTTTAACAGACATAATGTGAAAGCAAGACTGTGACTACCTAACTTCAGTAAAATTAAATTGTCTCAACCTTCTATTAAAAGGTAGTACATAGTATTTTTAGAAAGACAATAAAGGAATATAGGATCTGAAAATGAATAAAGCTATGAAGGAAGGTTTACTTCACCTTGTGGAAACTGACGGATAGGAAGTCGACTTATTTGACCAAGCTGACTTTGGCTGTCAAGCAATTTCCTGTTCTATACAGCAATCTGGCCCAGGCCTCAGAGTCATCAGAATAAAATCTGAGAGCCATTTCACAGGAGAATCAAATAAGATTTGGAATGAAAATTTCATTACAAAGCAAGAAAAATTCACAATAATTTTCTATAATACAAGACTTTTTTAGCACTTTTATTGTTGAAGCAATTCTAAATAACAGCGTTTCTTATAATAGCATTTTTATAATAATGGTGTTTTGTAACAGAAGTGCTATTATCACAGAAATGGCATTATAATAGTGGCATTATTATTGCTGAATCTCTCCTATAACGGAAGTGCTAAACAAGCCTATCTATATTAAAGAAATTTCAAATTTCTTCCTTCTCAGAACTGAAAGTGCATTGGCCAGTCACTTTCATATGATCACATTGTGAGTAATCTTATACACCTTGGCCCAACATTGAAATATATGTCCATTTCACACAAAGACTTCTAGGAAATCTGACAGTGAACTAGGAGTCAAAAGACTTGAGTTGTATTACCAAATCTAGCATTAACTACTGAATTACCTTAAGCATGCTGTGACTCTCCTCTGAGCCTTTTCCTCTCATCCAAAAAAAAAAAAAAAAAAAAAAAGAAGAGGTCCTTTATAACTCTTAGTGTAAACCTTTCCTTTACTAACTGCTCATTTGGTTCCAAATCCTAATAGAATCAATTACCTTTCTTACTTCTTTGTTTTAAACTCATTGATATGCTATTTTTAATCAGTTGCATTTATTTTATTAGAATAAATCTAAATTCTCAAGTTAGAAGATAAATAAAGGTAAAAATTCATTTTGAAAAAAAAAAATGTTCCCTTAAATGGTCAGCATAGAGCTCTGAATACAGTGGATAATTTTAAAGTTTTAATTAAAATGCATCTGATAACAACATTCCAAAAATCCAAGCAAAATCAGAAAATAACAGGCTTTCATTCTGAAGCTAGTAGAATACTATTCAGGAAACTGAAACATTTTCAAGTTGAAGTAAAGCAATAAAATATTGAAATAATGTTGGAAGTGATAAAAAGATATAATGTACAATAATAGTTACAGTTCAAGAAATTGCCTCAAAAGAAATCTTACATCCACACCAAGTATATTACTATAAATTTCACTTCTCATTCAATAAAGTATATATTGCTTTGCCATATATTTAGAGTATTCATCAAAAGAATTTTATATATGAAAGATGAATAACTAAATTTAAGTTCATAAAATTCTACTTTTCATTGAAGATATCTTGTAATCCTTTGATGATGAGCTTCCAGGAAAGAAAAGAAGACAGGAAAGATTTTAAGTTCCAAAGCTACTGACCTTTTTAGCATTAAAATAAAATCCTATATATTTCCAGGTTCATACAATTAGATTACACCATCTAGTTAGGACATAGTTTGAGAAACAGTAAAGTTAGGAAATTCAATATATTCATATCCTCTGTAGGCATTTCTGCATTTTTTGACTGTCATGAATGCATTAAGTGTATATGCTGGTAAAATGAACATATTATTGACTGCAAGCAGAGAAGTTTTTTTTTAGAATGAATACATATACACACATGTGCGTGTGTAGACACACAAACACACACACATATATATACATATCAGACACACATACATTGCATTGCTGGCAAATAAGAGTTATCTTTGGGGCAATGACCATACCATAGTTATTCACCATGATAAATGAAAGCCTTCAAGAGCTATAATTTTTAAAACGTAGGCAAAAAAAAAAGTAGCTATAGCATTTTTAACCCAAGAAGAACAGCAAGAAAAAGAACAAAAAAGAAAGAGTAGGAAGGAGAGGAAGAGGACATATGATTATTTCTGATAAATTACTAAGAGATGGACTTAAGGCAGGGGCTTACTAGGTGCCACTCTAACTGACAAGTATACACATTCCCACACATATCTGTTCAATCTTGATGAGAATGGTACTTACTTTTCAAAGTATTGGGGTCCAGTCTTCAGTGAGACAGTTTTCCTCTGTTCTGAGTGGGATTGAGGTGGAAGATTGACTAAACATCTGCCTGTGTGCCAGCTCCTGTTTTAGCAGTTTGACATGTGCTATTTTATTTAATCCTTACTGCTCTCAGAGTAATAATAAATATTATTATTATCCAGTAAGAAAAATGATGTTCAGAGAAGTGAAGCCACCTGTCCACAGTCACCCAGAGGCCATGCAACAGCTTCCTAATACTCATCAGTCAACCTACATAGGTGTATTGATCAAGAGGCGGGAGAGACTAGCAAAGAATGCACGAATCTGGGCAGAGGTATCCTGACTATGGAAGAGCTCCTCTAAATGCCAGGTGGAGCTGACCCACATAGCATCAAAAAGAAAAGAGATTTTAAATATCACCAAACACAATTCCTTTATTTAGTAGATGAGAACACTAAGTACAAGAAAGATAACCTACCCAAAGTCTGAGCTCAGATTTGAATTTTGGGCTCCTGACAATTTCTATCTCTGTCCCCTACGGTACAGTAGCTCTTCATGGACAATACGTGTTACCATTTGAACTACTCCTATCTGTTGATTAGATCACACTAGACAGAAAGCTGGTCTTGTAGTCTTTTAACAGCAAATAATAATATTAAATTGAGAAAACTGTTGCAGGAGGCACTCAGTAGTATCATCTTACAACATTAAGAAAGTCACCTGACCACAACAGCCTCAGGCGCTCGTGTCTCAGGTAAACCAATACAGCTCCTCCCTCAAAAGCATATTGCACTATTATCTAGTACAGGAATTCCAACCTGTTTTGTGCCATGACCCCCTTCTCAGATAGTGTTTTTAAATGCATGAAAGGGTATATCTATAAGATTACATTGAAAGCCAAATATATTAACATTTCAATTTCAAAATAGTTTTAAAAGATATGATTTTATTGTTGTTTACTTCATTTTTTTTAACTTTTATCTAAACTTCAGGGGTACATGTGCAGGTTTATTACATAGGTAAACTTGTGTGATGAGGGTTTGTTGTACAGATTATTTCATCACCCAGTTATTAAGCCTAGTATCCATTAGTTATTTTTCCTGATCCTCTCCCTCTTCCCACCCTCCACCCTCTGATAGGCCCCAGTATATGTTATTCCCCTCTATGCGTCCAAATGTTCTCATCATTTAGCTCCCACTTATAAGTGAGACCATGTGGTATTTGGTTTTCTGTTTTGTGTTAGTTTGCTAAGGATAATGGCCTCCATCTCCATCCATGTCCCTGAAAAGGACATGATCTCACTCTTTCCTATGGCTACATAGTATTTAGTGGTGTATATGTACCACAGTTTCTTTATCCAGTCTATCACTGATGGGCATTTAGGTTGATTCATGTTTTTACTATTGTGAATTGTGTTGCAATGAATATATACATGCATGTGTCTTTATAACAGAATGATTTAATGGTATTTCTGTCTTTAGGTCTTTGAGGAATTGCCACACTGTCTTTCACAATGGTTGAACTAATAACACTCCCATCAACAATGTATAAGTGTTCTTTTTCTCCACAACCTTGCCCAGCATCTGTTACTTTCTGACTTTTTAGTAAAAGCCATTCTGACTGGTGTGAGATGGTATCTCATTGTGGTTTTCATTTGCATTTCTCAAATGAGCCATGATGCTGAGCTTTTTTGCATATGATTGCTGGCCACATGTGTGTCTTCTTTTGAAACATGTCTGTTCATGTTCTTTGCCTACCTTTTTATGGGGTTGTTTTTTTCTTGTAAATTAAGTTCCTTATAGATGCTGAATATTAGACCTTTGTCAGATGCATAGTTTGCAAATATTTTCTCCCATTCTGTAGGTTATCTCTTTACTCTTGATAGTTTCTTTTGCTGTGCAGAAGCTCGTTAGTTTAATTGGATCCTATTTGTCAATTTTTGCTTTTGTTGCAATTGCTTTTGGCATCTTCATCATGAAATTTTTGTCCATGCCTATGTCCTGAATGGTATTGCCTAGGTTGTCTTCCAGGGCTTTTATAATTTGGGGCTTTACATTTAAGTTTTTAATTCATCTTGAGTTAATTTCACTGTAGCCCTGTAGTATAGTTTGAATATTGATTCTTCCTATCCATAAGCATGGAATGTTTTTTCATTTGTGTCATCTCTGACTTCCTTGAGCAATTTGTAGTTCTCCTGTGGCTTGTAGTTCTCCTTGTAGAGATCTTTCACCTCCTTAGTTAGCTGTATTCCTAGGTATTTTATTCTTTTTGTAGCTATTGTGAATGGGAGTTTGTTCCTGATTTGGCTCTTGCCTTGACTGTTGTTGATGTATAGGGATAATAGTGATTTTTTAAAATTTATTAACAGTATCTATCTAACAGCAATTCTAATAATGCTAACTTTGAAATAGTGATGAAGGTAAACAATTTTTAGTTATCTTTAATACTTGTAGTACAATATGAAAATAGTAATGATTCATATTAAATACTAAAGTCACAAGTACTGCTAACACCACTGTGGTTTGTTGCCTACCTTTATAATTGAAGGAAATGCTAAATTTCATCACAAGCTAGTATAAAGATACAATTTTTATTCTCACCCTGAGTTCTACCTACATACTCCTTGTGAACCCTAGATTAAAAGATTCTGATCCTAGGAAAAGTTGGTGTTGACAAGGTGATTAAAAAAGAAAACATTCTGGAAGTTTTGTATCAGTTTCTAGAAGATTGGCACACGAAAGAACAGAATTCCTATATCCTAAAAAATCTCAATGGATCATGGCCTGGTGTCCTTGTTCCAACATTACTTTAAATATTCAACATTTAAAAAGGGATCTCACGAGGTCAATGTTTGAAACAATGGAAATTCCTCTCAGAGGCAGGATCTTTGTGCGCTACAGTTCTAGATATCCAGAGGAAAGGGGGAAAAATGGGAAAGGAGGAATGTGAGATAGTGGGAGTGATTTGATTTTTAAAAAATCATCAGGCAACACATAGAGAAGGCAAGAAGGGTGCTAGAGCAATAAAGCCAATTAGTGGATCAAAGGATGACAGCCACATTTTGAAATAAAAGAGTAAAAATTTTAAGCAACGAGAGAGATTAGAATAGGGAAAGATAAGGTCATGCAGTTTAGACAACGGATGTTAGAAAACTAAATAGCAAGCAAAAAACACTTCTATAGAAACAGCTGCCTAAATTCATCATCCCTTCATGTTTGGATCCTGGTTATAAAGAGTTTTGACTCACCGGTTTATTTTTGTATACTGTTACCTTTTGCTTTTGTTGTTTTCAATCTTATTCCTAAATTGATTGGCTCTGTCATTTTTCAATTGTTCTTTCTTTTTTATTTTTCATAATAAAGAAACGACAGCACAGTGTTTGTTCTAATCTACCAATTCTTTTATTTTCTGCACAGGTTAATATAGGCTCTAAAGTCAGATATTGTTGGCACATAATTTTCTCCAGCTCCCCAGTTTCCATTTGTTCATTAGCCTTCAACATGTTGTATGCACAGTATGAGTTCACAATGCAAAAGGCCATAGTACAAATGGAATTTACTTAGACGATGTAGAGCTACACATATTTGAACGCTGGTTCAAAGGCACCATATTGAAAGGCAGTTGTGGCCCACCAGCCAATAGCACCCCAAAACCCCACATGGTTGAGCTCTGTAAAGGAAGGAAAGTTCTCTGTCTGCCAGGGTCTGACAGACAAACTGAGGATTGTCGGCTAATCAACAGTCTAAATTCTGGGTTCCTCATTTGCAGAATGGGAATACAATCTAAATAATTATTCAGAATAAAGAGATTAAAACTTATTACTATGACTATTTGGGTATATTGGATGTTTCTTCTGTTTGGGCTTCATTCACCTTCTTGAATCTGTGGGTTTAGCACATTTTACAATTTGAAAGTTTTTTGACCATTGTTTCTTCAAATATTTTGAGGACCCTTCATTCCTCTCTTTTTGGGACTCTAATTGCATATATATTAGACTACAAGTTATAATCTCATATGTTATTAATACTCTGTTCTTTTTTTTCCCAATCTTTTTTTACTCTGTGCTTCATTTTTGATAGTATCCATTGTTATGCTTTCGAGTTAACTGATGTTTCTTCTATAGTGTCTAATCTGCTATTAATTCCAGCCAGTGTTTTTCATTTCAGATATTATATTTTTCATCTAGAAATGTGGGTACTTTTTATAACATCGTTTTCTCTCCTTTTCATGATCATGTTTTCTCCTATCTTCTTGAACATGTAGATTTTATTTATAATTGCTGTTTTGACATCCTTGCCTACTAATTTTATCATCTCTATCATTTCTGGGTCTGTTTCTGTGGATTAAAGTTAATCCTAGTTCTAGGTCAATTCTCCCTTTTTTGTGTGTGTCTGATAGTTTTTTCATTGGAGGTAAGAAATTTCGAATTTTAAATTTCTGGGTGCTAAATTTTGTTGTATTCTTTTAAATATGATTAAGCTTATTTAAATATGGTTAAGCTTATGGTTAACATAATTAAATTACTTACAATTAGTTTCATTCTTTGAGTCTTTCTTTTTAACTCTGTTAGCCTGGGATCTGGGAATTTTTTAGGCTAGGGCCTGTTTGGACTCACTCTTAAGGCATTACCATTCTGAGGACTGTCCTCAATGCCTATAAATTAGGCATTCTTTTCACTTTGGCTGGAAGGAACACAAACCATTCTGTGCCCTATATGAGCTTCTAGAATTGTTCTACCTGCTCCTTCCTAGTGGTTCTTTCTCTGACTGCAAGATGACCTCATGCATAGTCAAATACTAAAAGGGACCTTTTAATACATCTCCAGCATTCTCTTTCCGTGGATCCCTTTGGCATATTTTGCCTCACAATTTCTTGCTGTCTTGGCCTCCCCAAAGCTCGAATTCCTTCTTTTCAATCCAACAAGACCAACAGGCTCTGTCCGGATTGCCCTTCCTTGGGCTGCATCCTGGAAATGCTCTCCAATTAAGAAGTGGGGGCAACCATAGGGTTCTCCGGGACGGCTCTCTACTCTCAGGAATCATTATCCTGTGTGGTCTGTCATCTAAAATCTGAAACTGTGTTTCATTTATTTTACCCAGTTCTTAGGGTGAAAATATAAATCTGGTTCCTGCCACTGAATTCTTAGAAACTGAAATCTTTACTTTTATGTAGCTGAATGTTGAATAAAATAGCTCTTCTCTGAATTTCTACCCATAAAAGAAACAAAAAATCAACATATAACCTAAATACCAACCATATTTTAAAACAAAGTAACATCAACAATAATCAATGGAATAAAATATACTACTGGTGTTACAGAATAGAATTACTATGCTCAGGCTTTTATTAGAAGGTGTTTTGGGAGCCAGGCACAGTGGCTCACATCTGTAATCCCAACACTTTGGAAGCCTGAGGCAGGCGGATCATGAGGTCAAGAGATTGAGACCAGCCTGGCCAACATGGTGAAACCCCATCTCTACTAAAAATACAAAAATTAGCTGCGTGTGGTGGTGCGCACTTGTAGTCCCAGCTACTCGGGAGGCTAAGGCAGGAGAATCACTTGAACTGGGGAGGCAGAGGTTGCAGTGAGCCAAGATCATGCCACTACACTCCAGCCTGGACAACAGAGCAAGACACCATCTCAAAAAAAAAAAAAAGAAGGTGTTTTGGGGAAACAGCATTTAATCTCATTTGCATCTTCGTTTGACATGTTTTAAAATGATATTTTGCTCTATGATTAAGCATATCAACTGGAAGTTAGCTCTGAAATTAAGGCATCCATTTTTCTTGCAAATGTTGAGATAATTCATCTAGGGACAACACTGCTAAATGTTTTCTTAGTTCTGGTGCTTACAAGAGCCAATGAGAATGACTGGTCCATCTCCTTGCATGAATATAACAAATATCAGGCAAACACAAACACTTAACTTTGTATGTTGGTAAAGCCCTGTACTGTAGAACAGCAAAACGGAGTTTTGAGAGTAGACTTTGTACCATAACCTATCATAGCCACATCTCAATATACAAACATACACAAAACTTCAGTAGAATATCAAAGTTACAATTCTGAATTAGGCCTAATGGTTTTAAAGCCCAGTACTATCTCTTAACACTTGTGTCATCTTGGGCAAGTTATCTCTCTGAGTCTTAGTTTTACTATCTGTAAAATAGGGACAAGAACATTATTTTGTAGAGGATTTTAAAAGATATGTGTAATCTGAATTTTATATAATAATTAGTCACATATTATTATCAGTTTTAACTCCTTCTAATGAAGACTCACCAAAGTCATCTTTTCTCTTTCACTCTTGATTTTATGAGGTGAGGTCAGAAATTTAAATCATGATTACAACATGCAACAACCTTTTCTCTTACTTAATAACAAGTTATATTAATTCTAAGAAGTATTGTTTTGAATAGAAAACAAATAGCACGTAATAAATCAACATGTCCAATATTCAAATTGTACTTTTATTTTATGATAATATATATCTAATGATAATAAAAGATTCTCCTATTTCTCCATTTCTGTGACATTTATAGAAACACTACCTAACAGGTAAATTTTACAAAGAAGAAATATTTTAAAGGAAGTTTTCTATATTTTTGTCCCTTTATGTAATCTTCTGTCATGATACTCGGTCTACAAAATTATTTCAATATTCTACCAAAAAACAATAAGCTTACACCCTAGTATCTATGTTCATTGTCTGGAAAATCTTACCATTATGTATAGGTTTAAAAACATAAACCTTCTTGTCATTTATTTTTAAGTAATAAACACATTAAATACCAGCTTTCTTGAACATAGAAAGAAATGCAAAAATATAGTCTGGGAACATTGGAGGGGATGATAAAAATATTTAGAGGAAATAAGATTTTATTTAGGTCCTTAATATTTTATCCAAATGTAGATAATTATATGTATTGTAATGATTTAATTGTGTATAATAAGAATAATTATTACACAAGATTTTAAAATAAATAGTATTACTCCTACCATAAAAGATTATAGTCTCTAGATTTCAATACTTAACTCAGAATCTATCCAACAGGCTAACAGGTAACAGAAGCACATGTTGTATATATTTACAGCTATAACTTGCATTACGAGGGAATTAAAAAGAAATGAGGCTGTAAATGAAAGGCTTTTATGGATGGATCTCTTCTAAGTGATACATGTGATACAAGTGATTAGCATTAACTGATCTTCTTGAAGAATGTACTGGTATAATTCATTATAATAGCTTGGAAGTGCAATTAGTGAACTATAGTGTAAATGACACTGCTGTTCATAGACCTACCCATAAGAGTAATTATATTTTGAAAACTACTTAGTGAAAGATTGATTGAATGAGTCCTATGGGCATAGATAATTGAGATAAAAATGTGTAAACAAAATGCCTATTAATAGACTTTATAGCACATTTATATATTTACACGGTTTGTTATTGCAAGATTTTATAAAAGCAGTTTTTAAAATTTTCTCCTTTTTAAATAAATACTCCTAACTTAAGAAAAACTAGATATGTATATTTTATTTAGTAAAGCTAAATTATGTCTCTGAATACAGTATAACTATATTTTTAATAGACTGAAGTAGAATGTCTTATTTTAATGACAAAGTAAACAAGAAATAAAAGATTAAGTATTAAGTCACCTCAGGAAATAGGATTATCCTATTTATATTTATTTTAGCTCAAGGAAAAGGAAAACAATGATGAGCAACACTATATTATGAGTTCATAATATACAAACCAAAATGACTCTATAACTACATAATAAAAAATAGTAACTCAAAACATTTTCATTGCTTGTCTTGGTATTAGATTAACAGATTGGTAAAAATACATGCTATGATAAATTAATTCTTAATTTTAAGGTTTATTGTTCTGATCCCAAAAAGACATATAAATATTATTTACATGCCCTATATATTTCATATTGACAAAGGTATCATTTTACATATGTATATGTATATACAACCACACACACAAGTATTAGACAATAAGTACAGACTACAAATTTGAGTTCTAGCTCCAGGAGATTAGTGCTTTAAGTTGCAGCTTTATAGCTAGGTAGTGGAACTATATATGACAGGTAACTGAGAACTTGAGTTTACTCTTTTGTAAAATGAACATATTGTATTATATGATATCTAATTCTAAAGTCCAATGAGGCAGGACCCTGTGGGTGAAACTTAGAAATTAGCTAAACTTATGTTCCTATTCACATTTCATGTATCTTATTAGCTAGATAATCCTGAGCAAATTTGATGAGCTGCATTTTTCTCAGTTGTGAAATGAGGATGTGATTATTTCTAACCATAGAATGATTATGAAGCTCACATGAGAAAAGTGTGAAATTAACAAATGTCATTCTTTGTCCACAGAAACTATTTGATATTAGTAATTAATATTATATTTGTCTGTATCTTCCAGTTTAGGCTAAATTCTGCTGAGGTAACCAAAATAAAAAATCTCGATGACTTAAAGCTATAAATGTTTCTTGATCTCCTTACTTCTCATTTGTGGATTGGCTGCAACTCTGCTATCTATCCTCTTCACTGGAAAACCCAAGCTGAAGAAGCTACAGCTAACTGAGACATGTGGTCTCATGGCATAGGGCGAAGAGTAATGTGGAATTATGTATTGGCTCTTAAAGCTTCATCTGGGAGTGGTGCACATCATTTTCACTACATTATATTGACCAAAGCAAGTCTCTTGACGAACCTAACATCAGTGGAATAGAAAATATAATCCTCTAGCAGGGAGGAGCCAGTAAGAAAGAACAGCAAACAATTCTTTGAATAATACAATCTACCATTCAAGGAGTCTTTCATTCCTCCTTGAATCTCACTAACTAATCTGTGGCCATCCTATCTGCAAAAATATATGTAATGCGTCTATGTTTCTACTCATGCATACATAGAATCTCACTAACTAACCTGTGGCCATCCTCTCTGTAAAAATATATGTAATGCATCTATGTTTCTACTTATACATACATACATATCAATATGCCATGGATAATTACATATTTTATGGGTACTGAATGACACCCTTTATATAAAGTTATCTCTGAAAAATTAAATAGGTTCATATGTCAAAAGGCCAAAAATAAGATGGAATTTAATGATTATTAGACTTGCATCAGTGCATGAATGTCCGATATTCATTTGTTTTGCAACTACTTGGTGATGGGGAAGAACCAAGAGTATATTCAGTAAAATCTTGATTAATAAAATCTAGTTGTTACCCTCAATTAAATATTTGTACATGTTGTTTATTTGTATGCTACCATTTGTTTATGATTCACTCTAGTATCCTACATGGCTTCAACTTTTAGGAAAGAGAAAGAAACGAAACAAACAACCAAAAGTGTTCTTGCATTGTATTCCTGACTGTCTTATCTTTGTGCTTTTTGTAAGCCACTCAAAGGCCCTTCAAGCTGCCAAAACTTCTATTGAAAACAAAGAACTTAAATCAGGGACAATAGTACAAGTTGTGGTTTTGGACATTTTTGTATTTACCACTATATTCCCAGTACTTGGGACAGTGTATGGTGTTAGGTTGACATTCAACAATATGGATGAGTAAGTGAAGAAGTAACTGAATAGATAAGGAGAAAGATTTTAGTGGCTGCTATGGTTAACATGTTCTTCCATCTTGTTTCCTAAATAAAAAGATTTTAAATTATTTGTTTTGTAATGAAAAAAATCCTTTAAAGATTTTTAGTGCTTATTTCACAGATATATTGCAAACCAAACCCCTTGGCATCTCTTAAAGTACAATGAACAAAATTTATATTGCATTAACTGTGAAAGAACAAAAAAGAGTCAGAATTTCTATGATAATTTCTCTGTTGATCTGAGGCAGTATCCAGTATGGAAGGGCAAAGAGTGGAAGAGCCATTCAAAAAGAATGTTATGTTTTAAACAGATATAGCAAATAGTTCTAAACAAACTTGTTTTTTTCTTCTAATTCATGACTTTGATTTCCATATTGCAAAGTTTCCTTTAAAAATATCACTCTCTATTCATGTTGTTGAAAATGACAGGATCTCATTCATTTCTACAGCTGAAGAGTACTCCAATGTGTACACATGTATCACATTTTCTTTATCCATTAATCTGCTGATGGACACTTAGGCTGCTTCCAAACCTTAGCTATTGTGAATAGTGCAGTGTCAGTAATAACTTAACTGTACATTTTAAAATAGCTAAAAGAGTGTAATTGGATAGTGTTCAACACAAAGGATAAATGCTTGAGGGGACAGATATCCTATTCTCCATGATGTGATTATTTCACATGACATGCCTGTATTAAAATGTCTAATGTGCCCCATAAATATATGCACCTCCTATGTATCCACAAATATTTCAAAAAATATATTACACTCTGTGGTTTTTTATCATTTAAAATACAATCTTTTGAACAATCACATAAAGTCTTATAATATTAAACATTAATGGATCAAATCTCTTCATCATAAACAAGAAGTCCTCATGATCAAAAAATTTTTGTAAAAAATATATTTAATGGAGGAAGGTGATTACATTAAGATGGTAGAGAGGAGGCAAGGCTAACTTGCAGCTCCCACTTAGACAGACAGAGCAGCATGTAAAGACTCACATGGTGAACTTTTGCTCCAAGAACTACCACAGGACCATACAAGAAAAGCCGAGATAATCTACAGACCCTCTGAAGGAACTGGATCACCCCGGCAGGCTCTCTGAGATGCCAAAATACTGTGCGAGTCTGCTTGCTTTCTCAACAGGGAGGCTCGTGGTCTGGGGCAAGTTCTCAGTCCTGGTCACTGGCTGCCTGGAAATAGACTCAGTGCTTTTGCGGACATGGTGGGAGTGAGACCAGCCTTTAGGACTGCCAGCTGTGTGGGAGCAGGTTGAGGCCTGTGACTGCTGGCTTTCCCCCACTTCCCTAGCGACCTGTATGACTCAGCAGAGATAGCAATAATCCCCCTGGGAATATAACTCCATTGGCCTGGGAGCCACACTCCCATGCTCCACAGCAGGTGCAGCAAGCCCTGCCTAAAGAGAGGCTGATCTCAGACATGCGTATCCCTGCCGGCACCTGGTGGTCTTTCTCTACCAGTCCTGGTAGGCAAAGACAAAGGTCATAATCTCTTGGGAGCTCTATAGTCCTGCCCACCACCTGAGAAACCTGAACACTTAACCAGGTGTCCCTAGGGAAAGTTTACATCCTCCCTATAGGACCTCCCCATAGGATACACTCTTTAAAGCACCACCTCCTGGCTGCAGGCCAACCAACACAAAATCAGCTCTCTAAACAAAAAAAACAACCAAAGACCCTCACAGAGTCCACTTAACTCCCCTGCTACCTCCAATGGGGCAGTTGCTGGTATCCATGGCTGCAGGATCTGAAGATGGATCACATCACAGGACTCTTTGCAGACACTCTCCAATACCAGCTCAGAGCCCAGTAGCTCCACTGGGTGGCTAGACCCAAAAGAGTAAAACCAATCACTACAGTTCAGCTCTCAGGAAGTCCCATTCCTAGGGGAAAGGGGGTGGAACACCATATCAAGGGAACACCCCATGGGACAAAAGAACCTGAACAGCAGCCCTTGAATCTCTGATCTTCCCTCTGACATAGTCTACCCAAATGAGAAGGAACCAGGCAAACAACTTTAGTAATACTAGAAAATGAGGTTCTTTAACACTCCCAAAAGAGCATACCAGCTCACCAGCAACAGATCCAAACCAAAAAGGAATCTGAGAATTGCCAGAAAAAGAATTCAGAAGGTCAATTATTAAGCTAATCAGGAAGGCACCAGAGAAAGGTGAAGTCCAACTTAAAGAAACAAAAAACGTGATACGGGATATGAAAGGAAAATTATTCAGTGAAATACACAGCATAAATGAAAAACAATCACAGCTTCTGGAAATCAAGGACACACTTAAAGAAATGCAAAATGCACTGGAAAGTCTCAGCAATAGAATTGAAGCAGAAGAAAGAACTTCAGAGATCGAAGAAAAGGCTTTCAAATTAACCCAATCTGTCAAGGACAAAGAAAAAAAAACTTAATGAACAAAACCTCCAAGAAGTTTGGGACTATGTTAAATGTCCAAACCTAAGAATAATTGGTGTTCCCAATGAAGAAAAGAAATGTATAAGTTTGGAAAACATATTTGAAAAAACAAACAAGGAAAACTTCCCAGCCTTGCTAGAGATCTAGACATCTGAATACAAGAAGCTCAAAGAACACTTGGGAAATTCATCACAAAAAGATGATCGTCTAGGCACAGAGTCATCAGGTTATCTACAGTCAAGACAAAGGAAAAAAATATTAAGAGCTGTGAGGCAAAGCACTGTGTAACCTATAAAGGAAAACCTATCAAATTAACAGCAGACTTCTCAGCAGAAACCCTACAAGCTAGAAGGGATTGCGGTCCTATTTTAGCCTCCTTAAACAAAGCAATTATCAGCCAAAAATTTTGTATCCAGTGAAACTAAGCTTCATAAATGAAAAAAAGATGAATTCTTTTCCAGACAAACAAATGTTGAGAGAATGTGTCCCTACGAAGCCCCAAGCCAACACTATAAAAACTGCTAAAAGGAGCTCTAAATCTTGAAACAATCCTCAAAATACACCAAAACAGAACCTCCTTAAAGCATAAATCTCACAGAACCCATATACCAATGACACAATGAAAAAAAAGGAATTCAGGCAACACAAAGCAAATGAATAGAATAGTACCTCATATCTCAATAATAACATTGAATGTAAATGGCATAAATGCTCCACTTAAAAGATACAGAACGACAGAATGAATAATAATTCACGAACTAAGTTTCTGCTTTCCTCAGGAGACTCATGTAACACATAAGGACTCAAATAAACTTAAGGTAAAAGAGTGGAAAAAGATATTACATGCAAATGGACACCAAAAGCAAGCAGGAGTCGCTATTCTTATATCAGACAAAACAAACTTTAAAGCAACAGCAGTTAAAAAAGACAAAGAGGGACATTATATAATGATAAAAGGACTAGTCCATAGGAAAATATTACAGTTCTAAATAAATATGCACCTAACAATGTATAAAACAATTACTACTAGACCTAAGAAATGAGATAGCAACACAATAATAGTAGGGGGCTTTAATACTCCACTGACAGCACTAGACAGGTAATCAAGACAGAAAGTCAACAAAGACACAATGGACTTAAACTATACCCTAAAACAAATGGACTTAACAGATATTTACAGAACATTCTACCCAACAACTGCAGAATATAAATTCTATTCACCAGCACATGGAACATTCTCCAAGACAGGCCATATGATAGGCCATAAAACAAGCCTCAGTAAATTTAAGAATATCAAAATTATATCAAGCACTCTCTCAGACTACAGTGAAATACAATTGGAAATCAAAAAAGAAACCAGAAGGATCAACTCCAAAAGGAACCCACAAAACCATGCAAATACATGGAAATTAAATAAACTGCTCCTGGATGATCATTGAGTCAACAATGAAATCAAGATGGAAATTTAAAACTTCTTTGAACCAAATGATAACAGTGACACAACCTATCAAAACCTCTGGGAAACAGGAAAAGTGGCGCTAGGAAAGTTCAAAGCATTAAATGCCTACATCAAAAAGTCTGAAAGAGCACAAATAGACAATCTAAGGTCACACCTCATGGAACTGGAGAAACAAGAATAATCCAGACCAGTCAGAAGAAAAGAAATAATGAAGATCAGAACAGAACTAAATGAAATTGAAACAAAAAAATACAAATGCTAAATGAAACAAAAAGCTGGTTCTTTGAAATGATAAATAAAATTAATAGACCGTTAGTGAGATTAACCAAGAAAAGAAGAGAGAACATCCAAATAAGCTCAATTAGAAAGTAATTGAGAAATAAGAAAGCTCAATTAGAATGTAATATCAGGAGATATTACAACTGATACCACAGAAATACAAAAGATCATTCAAGGCTACTAGGAACACCTTTATGCACATAAACCAGAAAACCTAGAGGAGATGGATAAATTCCTGGAAATATACAACCCTCCTAAATTAAACGAGAAAGACATAGAATCTCTGAACAGCCTAAGAACAAGCAGTGAGATTGAAATGGTAATTTTAAAATTGCCAAGAAATAAAAAGTCCAGGACCAGACGGATTCACAGCTGAATTCTATTAGACATTCAAATAATTGGTACGAATCCTATTGACACTACTGCACAAGATAGAGTAAAAGAGAATCCTCCATAAATAATTATATGAAGCCAGTATCACCCTAATACCAAAACCAGGAAAGAACATAACAAAAAAAAAAAAAAAGAAAACTACAGAACATATCCCTGATGAATATAGAGGCAAAAATCCTTAACAAAACACTAGCTAACCGAATCCAACATCATATCAAAAAGATAATCCACCATGATGAAGTGGGTTACATATCAGGGATGCAAGGATGGTTTAACATACACAAATCAATAAATGTGATACACCACATAACATAAACAGAATTAAAAACAAAAATCACACGATCATCTCAATAGATGTAGAAAAAGTATTTAACAAAATCTAGCATCCCTTTACGATTAAAACCCTTAGCAAAATTGGCATAGAAGTGAGATAGCTTATGGTAATAAAAGCCATCTACAACAAACTCTTAGTCCTCAAAGAACTAGAAGTAGATCTGCTGTTTGATCCAGCAATCCCACTACCAGGTATCCACCCAGAGAAAAAGAAGTCATTATACAAAAAAGATACTTGCACACACATGTTTATAGCAGCACAACTTGCAATTCAAAAATACGGAGCCAGCCCAAATGCCCATCAATCAACGAGTGGATAAAGAAAACACGGTATATATTCACCATGGAATATTTTAGCCAATCTCTACAACAATACTAAAAACTAATTGGCATTATTTCCATTTTACAGCCAATGAAACTGAGGCTAAGAGAGAATACATTTACCAAACAGTGGCAGAGCAAGGATTTACACTCATCATTTTAGGTATAGATATTATAGTAGAAAGTATGGCTTTTACAGTTGAACATGCCTCCAGAATGCCTAGGTAAATACCAATCCAAGAAGTCATTGGTGTTTAAATTAAAATCCACTTTCCAAGAATACAAGATTTCTTTCTTAAGATTAAATAAGAAGGGAAAAAATCTTTATTAGTAATATATTGCTATGTAATAAATTACCACAAAGTTAGAGGCTGCAGACAAGAGAAATTATTATATCACAATTTTTGTGGGTCAGAAGTCCAGGCACGAGTTAACTTGGTCCTCTGTTTAGTCTCACAGGATGTTGGCCAACCTGGAGTCTCATCTGGAATCTAGAATGGATCCACTTCCCTAATTATATAGTTTTTGGCAGCATTAAGTTCCTTGCAGTTGTTAGGACTGAGAGCTTCGGTTTTTGCCAGTTGTCAGCAAGAGGCTACCCTCAGAGGTCACCTGCAATCCCTTGCCAAGTGGGGTTTCTCAACATGGGTGCTTACTTCTTCACAGCCAGTCAATAATAGCAAGATTTCCTAAGTAGCCAGCAGGCACTTTATATAATTTACTGTCTTTCTTTGGGAGCAATTGTCTTCACTGACACACTCTAAGGTCCCACTGTCTTCAGAGGTGGCAGATACCACCACTGATGTACCGTCAAGTGATGGCCCCAGAGTGCTTAGGAGAGAATTGTTGTGGGGCAAAAAGAAAAGTTAAAAGAAAATTAATGTATAGGTCATAGGAGTGTCTCAAGCTTCAATGTCATAGTGAAAAATAATGTTTTGTTTGGAACATTAAACATTTGCTCCCTTCCTCATACAGAAGGCAAGTGTGTATCTAAAAAGCTAATATTTATTTAGGACCTACTGTGAGCCAGTCCCTTCTCAGCACTTATACAAATGTCATCTCATTTAATTACTTATTTCTATAATCCTCAAACATTTTGAAATAAACATTATTACCCAGTAAAGAGACTTGACAATATAATTACAGGGGAATCCTGCAATAGCAAGCAGGTGAAAGCTATAGGAGCAGAAATTTATATAGTTACATGTGCTCCTGGAAACCTGACCGAAATTCCTAAGAAGTTGTTGATGTTTCAAGTAAAGAAATGATTTCTTGGAAGGAAACCTTTCCTTTTTGATAATGGTTTAAATGAGTTACAGATAACACATATAAAATAATAAGGATAATTAATATGTATTTAATATTTGCTAAACATCAGGCACTGTTAAAAGTGAATTACCTCATTTATTCCACACAATTTGTTAGAATATGAAGTATTATTATGCCCATTTTATAGATAAGAAACCAAGCACTGGAGAGATTAAGTAATTTGCCAAAGTCACATAGGAGCTGAATCAAAATTTGAACTCAGGCAATTTGGTCCTTGACTGTAACCCTAAGAGCCAATTCACTTTCTTTTTCAAATAGCATTTATCAGCGTTTTTAAGATACAATTCACAAACACAAGCAATTTACACTAAAGACATGTCCATGAAGATCTGAGTTAATGCTTTCAGATTTAAAAAAAAAAACTACATTTCATGTATCCCAGGTCATTCCAATAACCTCATTTACCAATACATGTTTAAAATTTAATTGTGAAGTTTCTTTGAAAAGATGCCCTTCTACATTCTCAAACCCTTCTTTCTTTACATATGAAATATGACAACTCTATAGCTTATAATCACCTCCTTAATATGAGGTTTTTGAAATGGTAAATTGTTGTGAGATGAAAAGTAGATCTCATATGTCTTGGGGCTAAATTCAGTACTCAGCTACAAATGTGGTCACAAGGTCTCCTGACTGGATTCTTTTATTTTACTTTAATTAAGTTTCAGCTATTATTAATACAACTGCCTCTAAAGGTGCACAAAGTATGTTGGGAAACCCTTTTTTTGAGGGAATCTATATTTGTTTTCCCCTAATCAATCTTGAGATTAATCTTATGTTTATTCCCACTATCTGCTAGGTGCTCTGTGCTCTTGCATCCTCTTAGATTGGTCTGAAACCATGTTTAAAAATCAGAAGATTTGCCTAATATTAAACCTGGTTTGAAAAATGTCTCTTTTGCCCTAAATGGAAATTACTCTAGAAAGGTGCTGGCTGCATCCTTGGGCACACTATTGTGGTTGCAAGTCAGCTCCATCTCTCAGTTTGTGGTCCCAGAGTGGCCAAAGACAGGCTGCTGCTCCACCGTGTCTCTGTAGCAGTTGGCAGCCAACAGCTCTCTATGGGGAACTCAGAATGGAAAGGCAGCCAATCATGCATGGTGTAATTTACATCTGATTGATGAAGGTCTAAGAATCACAGGAACAATTAATTTTTATCAGGATTCCTGTGGGCCAAAAAGTAAAAGATTGTGCCACCAGTACCCAATTTTAATTTTTGCCTTGATCAATCACCTGCCTTTCCACATGTACTTTGTTTTCAGAATTAACTTTTCAACTGCCAATGTTAAAGGATGCAGCAGAAAGAGTTTCCGGAAAACACTCATTGATAAAACTCACTTGTAACTGTGCTACATTATCCCTTTTTCAATTTGATAATGGTAAGGCATTTTTCTTGCAACTGCAAAGGAGGATTTTAAAACTCTTTTTTAAATAAACCACTTTGTTTTTATTCATGTAAGAAATATTACAATGGCCAGCAGAAAGGAAAAAAAATAGTGACTACTTCCTAGGAGGAGAACAACAGCAGGAGCAATTTAAAATAAAAACAACTAAAGATGCCTTAACTTCATAGTTAAAAAATGAAATGAAAATTGCAAAAGCAATTTGTGGCAGGAAGCCTTTAAAATGCTCTAAGGATTGTTCTTATTTTGCATAAGCTATGGCCAATCTTTAAAATAGTCCATTAAGCCTTCGTATATCTGATTCAACATTGTTGTAGGCAAAAGCCTCTCAATTATGAAATTGTAGAAGGATGGGTCTAACAGAGTCTCATCTAATTATGGGAGCAAATTACAAGTTCATAAACTTCATAAAGCATTCTAATAACTTTTCTTATTAAGAAATCTCACTACTCAAACCAGGAATATATCTAATACATTCATATTTTTTCTATCATTCTTGGCATGTAATTGCCCTTTACTTGTAAGAATGCACAAACAATGGAAAATAGCATCTATCATTTTTTTATTGATCAAATGTTTAAATTAGTATTAACCTTTTTCACGCACTTCTAAAAGATGATTTAATATGAATGCAATCTTTTATATTTGCTTTGCAACTATCCAGCATTGCTTCCTAATCTTATGGATGTGGGAAATGAAATGGAGGAAAGTAAAATTGCTCATGTCAACGTATGCAGGAAGCCGAAGCAGAAATTAGAACCCACACAGCCTTAGAGGTATTTCTTTGTTTTCTTTCCTAAGTCAAAAAAAGGGATTAATAATGTATCAAATATGCAGTATTTGCTTTTCTATCATCTCTGGTGGCTTGTACACTAAACTGTCTTTAACAATATCAACTATTGTGGATGATTAGTTTGGTGATATGTAATAATATTCCTGTTTCTGCCTAACAAAAATTTTACACTGTGAAATGAGTGCAGTGTATTATGCCAATGCTATGAGATAGCCCTGAACTCCCTTCACTTGGGGAAAGATGGACTGACTACATTAAAAAAAATGCACAGACCTTGATCAGTCAACTACGAATACCCACTCAACCCCTCAGAAGAGGGGTGCTTTTCCTGAGCACAGACTTGCTACCTCATATTATTATAAGTCATGTTAAATTTAATCAGTTCCATAGTACGATTGCTGTTTCAGCATCCCCTGTAATCCTTTCTGTGGATATGCTTATGGCATTTCAATCATTTGTGTTGTCCTATTATGTACCATTTTCACAGCATAAACAGGAAAACTGTAATTTTTAAATAGTAGAAACATTTCTTTTCCATTTGTTTTAATTCATTATCTTAGCATGAAAAGCTGAAGTTTGAGAACATTTTGTGTTAATATCTATCATCATTTATTGTATAAGTAATAAAATGTGGGTTTCCAGCTTGTCTTTTTTCTAAGATCTAACAAGGCAGGTACGTTTTATATTTGAGACTAAGGAGAGGAAAGAAAGAAAAGACCGTGAACGCAGAGAGTCTTTCTTGTTTCTTTGGCTCAGGGAGGCAGTTACCAACATCCTATGAGTCTCTGATTCAGCCCAAGGTTAGAAGTGACCAAAGCTACAATTCATCATGCCCATAACTGCCCTACCATCTAGTTTTGTGGGCCAAGTGACACAGGTTCCCACCCATGAAATTTTTGAACAGCCCAGGCATAGCCTTTTAACAACCTCCACCTTTCAGTGGCAGCAATTTAGAGCCCTTACACTCGATAGCTGGGCCAATCTTTTGGGATGAAAGCAGACGTGGTAGGATGAGGAGGAGATCCCTCACCCCTCAGGCCTTGACTATAGTGTAAGGATGGTGCTCTGTAATAACATTCTCTACACTCCAACACGGAGCCTGCTAACTCAAAGATTTGCAAGAGAAAATCGAAATAAAAGCTTCAACACTGGCTGTGCACTGATCTGTACGAACTAAAACCACATGCAATTCCTGAAGGGGGAAAAGCTGCAAATAATGCAAAACATATTTTCTATTTTCTGTAATATAAAAGCAATTAATCCTATTAACCAAGGCCACATGCAAAGTCCATTTTAACTAACCTGCATCAACTTGAAACAACATGAGGGATGATAGAAAGTGAATTAAGCATCACACAGTCTCCCAAGCCCAGCTTTGAGCAGACAGCAAGTGCCAGGACAACTAGGTTAATATGAGGCCTTTAGTGTCACTTTTATACAATGGAAGTGATATATAAAATTGATATTTTCTATTTCATACATAAAACAAATATATTTTATACAGTTCTCAATAATACTTCAACAAAGATACTGAATACTAATAAGCAATGTTGATATCTCATATAGCGCTTAAATCCATACACAACACTTCTGTGTTTTGAATCTGTAAAGTGTGCAGCAGGAAGCCTTATTGAGATAATTGGCAGATTAGCTTTATTGAGTTTTTACTTATTACAATCAATTAACAGAGGGAACCAATCTAAATAGCAAATAGCTCCTTGGCACCAACTGCAGCTATGAAATCCCTGAATTCCTTGATTCTATGACCCCAGATGAAGCATAGGAAAGTTCCTGAATATGGCGGAGTTTTGGTTGCAGGGTTACACTAGAGGCCATCACCTCATAAGGTTGATTTTTAGCTGCTGAGATCCATTTATTCATATTTCACTAATTCAA
Source organism: Gorilla gorilla gorilla (assembly GCF_029281585.2). Taxonomy (NCBI): domain Eukaryota; kingdom Metazoa; phylum Chordata; class Mammalia; order Primates; family Hominidae; genus Gorilla; species Gorilla gorilla. Next base: position 121,713,955 of record NC_073229.2, on the reverse strand, counting down.
CAAATACGTATTGAATATCTTCTATGTACCTGGTACTGTAATAAGCATAGGGAATCAGAATTTTAAAAATCACTGCCTTTAAGGAAATATTAATCTAATAAATTAGTTATTCTTAATTTTTGTCTGCTCCAATAAGCCTAAGAGCTAGGACACAGTCCACTCAGTAAGAGTGGCTTCCTGTGGAAGTAACTATCAAGCTAAGGAGGTAGGTGTGTGGAAGAGGCAGGATGGGCTGTCTCAATTTTTTAAATTTGAAAAACAGATTTTTCCTTCTTTTGGTGGAGAATCACTATAATAAACATAACCAAATAGACATAAAACTCCTTTCCCACTCAAAGAGGCTTCCATATGATTATATTACTAAACACTCATTACCTCATTACTAGACCCAGCATCATTAAAAGATAAAGAGAATAAATAACTCACTGATTTTCTTGCTTCATTAGCCAAAGAAGGAGGCATGAAAAATACCAACATAAGCAGCTACCACTTATTGAATGTTTCCCATTGACAGCTAACTAATTTATGTATATTTTGTCATTGACTCATTATAAGAACTCGATACAGTAAGTACTATTATTACTGGGTGACCCTATATTCTGCTTTGCCAGAACAGTACCAGTGTGCACCTGTTATTTTAATTATTAATAGTTCCTCCTTTCACTCTCAAATGTGTGCCAACTGGGCAATATTCTTTTGTCTATATAACATGTTCATATAATTCAACTTAGTTGATGATTTTATAGTTTCATGGCATTTATAGAAAGTCTTTCTAAAATTCTATTCAAATAACCCTGGTGTCTCATTTGGATTTCTGAAGATAAGCCTTCAGGAAAAAACTGAATCCTACAGCCTCTAATAAATTCCATTTCCACTCAATGTGTTCACTAGGAGGCATGAAGGCAAAGGGCATAGAATGAACAATGTTGCTATTGTTTGAGAGTCTCTGTCTCCCTAAAATTCGTATGTTGAAATCCTAACCTCCAAGGTAATGGTATTTGGATGTGAGGCCTTTGGGAGGTGATTATGTCATGAGAACACAGCCCTCATTAATGAGATTAGTATCTTTATAAAAAAGTCCAAGAAAGACCCCTCAGCTCTTCCACCATATGAGGACACAGCTAGAGGGTGCCATCTGTGGACCTGGAAGTTGGCTCTCACCAAACACCAAATCTGCCAATGCCTTAATCTTGGACTTTCCAGCTTCTAAAACTGTGAGAAAGAAATTTCTATTTTGTTTATAAGCTACAGAGTTTATGGTATTTTGTTATAGCAGTACAAATGGTCTAAGAGAATTACATGCTAGTGTCATAGATCTAGAAGGTGTATGCCTCCCTGCAGCTATATAGAAATATTGGCTATTGGTCAGAAAATCTTATGAGATGTGTTTCCACAGGATACATAAACCAGTGGCAACTATTTTATACCAAACTTGGAACTCATTACAAAGAATAAGATTAAATGGAAGAGAATGATTATACCTTTTTAAAGTTTACCATAATGGGATTTGAATGTGAATTCCCAATCGTAGATCCCCTTTCCTATTAAGAATTAAAATGTATCAACAGCTTTGGAAAAAATATAATGGCCCATGTGTTTTAGAATTTGACAAAAGTAACAAAGTTGCATATATTATTGAGTTCAATATGATGATAGTAAAAAGGCAAATGGGAGTGCCAAAATAGAGGGCAAAAGTGAAGCAGCTATATAAATGGGATGATTTAGCACTCAGTGAAGGAAACAGAATTCTTCCTGCCACCAAATTTTACAACATTTACATGTACACTGATGATTTTTTTCATAGTACTTTTCAAACATACTTATCAGATTGTTTGGACTGTATAGATCAATGCATCTCAGCCTTGCTCACGTGCCCATTGTACACATGTGCACTTGTAATGACCAACAAAGTTCCACTGATGGCAGCAGTTTCAAAAACAAGCTTCCTAGATAATCACTAACCGCCCCTACCAACCATACTATCAACCTAATAGTGACCTTTTCATCAGGTATAGTTGTTAGAATTTCTTTGTCACTAATTCATCATTATAGCCAACACATATTGATTTATAGTCTGGTAAGGAGAAAATTCCACTTACAGGAACTTTGACTGTTTAGGAAATAGTCTGAATCATCCAGAATTATCTGTAAAAGCATCTTTAAATGTTTTTTCATCTCTGAAATTTGGTTTAGTCTCTGAGGTAATGATTTGGCATGTGAAGTCATCTTTACCAGGACAGAAAAATTTCTTGTATAACTAGAGTAAAGGGGAACAGAGTTTAATTACTCATGTGTTTTTAAGGAGCACAACTTTATTGGAAATAATTACTTGTTTGCCCAAATATTTGCAGAGATTTTGTGACATAATTAAAAGCACAAAGACTACAGATTAGGAAAAGGAAGATTTTCTTTAAGGAAATGTTATGCAAGCAAAGTTTTTGTTACTGATTGAGTCTGAATCATTCCTCATTCATTTTTTCCTTCATTCATGATTTCTGAAATTATTTGAAAAATTATAAAGGAAGTTAGCGGCAGATGTATTTTATCATCATAAATAGTCACTCATTAAGGGGACTCATCTAACACATGGCGTAAAGTCCCTTTACTTAGAATGATGAGGTCCTCATAAGAGCACCTGTCTACCTAAACTGCATACTTGTGAACCATCCAAGTGCCCTTCAGGATGATGAGCTTTTGATTAGCCCTTTCAATTAGTGTTTATTTTCCTAAGTAGAATACTCACAACAGTTTCAAAGCTCTGAATCTCCTTTAATCGCTGCCTTTAAATTAAGAGGAATAGATTTTTTTAACTGGTCTCTTGCTGCTTTGACCAAAAGATCAAGTATGAATACAATTTAAATATGAAAACCAGCATCTTATTTAGAGTGAAGACTCACTCTAAACTAAAGGTGAAAATTCACTCTAACTCCATTAAGTAAAAGCTAATACTATGCATCCAGACACTGACATATTCTTGATTGATAGTTGTGCTTTCCCATCAGTGGAAAGATGAAAACAATAATTTTCTTGAGGAAACTGCACAAACATATTCAACTTACACCACTTTTCCCAAATACCTTAGAAATCTAATATTCCTAGTTTCATTTCTAAATACCTCACGAAATTGGATATGTTTTAAGTCACTATAAAAAATCTATAGAGGACATTATTGAAGCAATTGGGAAATTTGAATATAGAATATATATTAGATAGTTCTATTGCATCAATATAAAATTTCTTGTGAATGGTAGTGGTAATGCAGTTAGGTAGGAGAATGTCTTTGTGTATTTACAAGATAGAGGCTGAAGCATTTAGGGGTGAAAAATCTGCAACCAAATTTCAAGTTTTTCAGCAAACTATATTTATACATATACATATAAATAAATATACATAGCCAGGTAAGTAGATAGATAATAGCAAATATGGTGAAATCTTAATAATTAGTGAATCTAGACAAAGACTGCAAGTTTATTTATTTTATTTTTCTTCCAACATTTTTCTACAGACTTGAATTTATTCAAATTTAAAGCTGTGAAAAACTTACTCTATTTGCCACAATTATCATCTCCAAATTTTGAAGCCATTTATTATTTATTGACAAAAAGAGAGCTTCTGGCAGGATGGCTGGAAAACAATGCATTCTGCAGAAGCAGGAAAAAGTAAATCCAACTAGTGAGGATAGGCAAGAAATTCAGGGTAAGTCCAATGGCTGAGAAGTCAAAAGGTACCTGAAAAGCTCAGCGCTAAGTCAGCCTACTATTGATTTTGCTCCTTTTTGGGCCACAGTACCAGTAATTCACCTCCTGAATTACTGTGTGTCCCAAGGTCTTTGCACTACCTTCTATTTCTAATGCTTAAGTGTGTGTTTCCACCACACCTCTCCCCATCTAGTGCTTCCTGACCCCATGCCTGAGTACCTATTACCATCCCTGTCAAGTAAACTCCTCTAGAACTAGGTCCCTTTTTTTTTTTTTTTTTTTTTTTTTTTTTTTGAGACGGAGTCTCGCTCTGTCACCCAGGCTGGAGTGCAGTGGTGCGATCTCCGCTCACTGCAAGGTCCACCTCCCGGGTTCACGCCATTCTCCCTCAGCCTCCTGAGTAGCTGGGACTACAGGTGCCTGCCACCACGCCCGGCTAATTTTTTGTATTTTTAATAGAGACAGAGTTTCACCACTGTGTTAGCCAGGATTGTCTCAGTTTCCTGACCTTGTGATCCGCCCACCTCGGCCTCCTAAAGTGCTGGAATTACAGGCATGAGTCACTGTGCCCAGCACAGAGAACTCTTTTTTTTTTTTTTTTTATACTTTAAGTTTTAGGGTACATGTGCACATTGTGCAGGTTAGTTACATATGTATACATGTGCCATGCTGGTGCGCTGCACCCACTAACTCATCATCTAGCATTAGGTATATCTCCCAATGCTATCCCTCCCCCCTCACCCCACCCCACCACAGTCCCCAAGTCAATCCTAAGCCAAAAGAACAAAGCTGGAGGCAACACACTACCTCACTTCAAACTATACTACAAGGCTACAGTAACCAAAACAGCATGGTACTGGTACCAAAACAGAGATATAGATCAATGGAACAGAACAGAGCCCTCAGAAATAACGCCGCATACCTACAACTATCTGATCTTTGACAAACCTGAGAAAAACAAGCAATGGGGAAAGGATTCCCTATTTAATAAATGGTGCTGGGAAAACTGGCTAGCCATATGAAGAAAGCTGAAACTGGATCCCTTCCTTACACCTTATACAAAAATCAATTCAAGATGGATTAAAGATTTAAACGTTAGACCTAAAACCATAAAAACCCTAGAAGAAAACCTAGGCATTACCATTCAGGACATAGGCGTGGGCAAGGACTTCATGTCCAAAACACCAAAAGCAATGGCAACAAAAGCCAAAATTGACAAATGGGATCTAATTAAACTAAAGAGCTTCTGCACAGCAAAAGAAACTACCATCAGAGTGAACAGGCAACCTACAACATGGGAGAAAATTTTCGCAACCTACTCATCTGACAAAGGACTAATATCCAGAATCTACAATGAACTCAAACAAATTTACAAGAAAAAAACAAACAACCCCATCAAAAAGTGGGCAAAGGACATGAACAGACACTTCTCAAAAGAAGACATTTATGCAGCCAAAAAACACATGAAAAAATGCTCATCATCACTGGCCATCAGAGAAATGCAAATCAAAACCACTATGAGACACCATCTCACACCAGTTAGAATGGCAATCATTAAAAAGTCAGGAAACAACAGGTGCTGGAGAGGATGTGGAGAAATAGGAACACTTTTACACTGTTGGTGGGACTGTAAACTAGTTCGACCATCGTGGAAGTCAGTGTGGCGATTCCTCAGGGATCTAGAACTAGAAATACCATTTGACCCAGCCATCCCATTACTGGGTATATACCCAAAGGACTATAAATCATGCTGCTATAAAGACACATGCACACGTATGTTTATTGCGGCATTATTCACAATAGCAAAGACTTGGAACCAACCCAAATGTCCAACAATGATAGACTGGATTAAGAAAATGTGGCACATATACACCATGGAATACTATGCAGCCACAAAAAATGATGAGTTCATGTCCTTTGTAGGGACATGGATGAAATTGGAAACCATCATTCTCAGTAAACTATCGCAAGAACAAAAAACCAAACACCGCATATTCTCACTCATAGGTGGGAATTGAACAATGAGATCACATGGACACAGGAAGGAGAACTCTTATATGACAGATCACTTCACACAGGTCTCCACGGGGACAACGTGGGTCCCTAGATATGGTATTTGATATGGTTTGTCCATGTCCCCGCCCAAATCTCATCTTGAGTTGTAGCTCCCATAATTCCCATGTGTTGTGGGAGGGACCTGGTGGGAGATAATTGAATCATGGTGGCGATTTCCCCACACTGTTCTCATGGTAGTGAATAAATCTCATGAGATCTGATGGTTTTTTATGGGAAAGTCCCTTTTGCTTGGCCCTCATTCTCTCTTTGCCTGTTGCCATTAAGACGTGCCTTTCGACTTCTGCCATGATTGTGAGGCTCCCCAGCTACGTGGAACTGTGAGTCCATTAAACCTCTTTTTCTTTAAAAACTACCCAGTTTCAGGTATGTCTTTATCAGCAGCGTACATTCGTTGGCAGATGCATCACAACAATAAATATGTCATGAGCCAATGACAAGGTATATCAAGAATTACGAGGCTCACAATGAAGATTAAAGTTAACAGATTACCTAGGGTTCCATGCTATATCATGTTTCAGGCCCAGATTCTCTTGTGGCTACCAAGAGGTGCATATCTTTTCAAAACCATCAAAATTTCAAAATTTTAGGTGGGTAGTGGTCTACAGAAAGAATATCATCACAAAAATCTAAAGCCCTAGGTCTCTGTACCCCTGCTGGCAAAACACATGACTATAGATAACAGGCTTCTTATCTTCTGTCAGTAGTCTGTTACCTTCCCCACATTAGGGCTAAATTCCATGCTGCTCATTCTCATTAACTGTATCCTTCACATCGCTTCCCCAGCACCACCCCCCACACCTGCTTCAACACACCTGGATTCACCATGTTTTAGTGTTTTGATAACTGTTCCACACACTAAACTATAAACTCTATCAATGGTGGAAATTATGTTTATTCACCTTTGTCCTCTCCATGCCTAACACTGGGCCTGGTATGTGGCAGGTGCTCAAAAATATGTTTGCCAAATTTAACTTCACATACTCCAAATAGTTAATCTTATGACCTCTTGTAGGCATGAATTAAGTTTAGGATGAGGGGCTAATTTAAGATCAGTTTAATAGCGAAAATAATGTTTTCATCATATTATAAATCCAATTCTTCCAATGTGTTTTCATCAAGAAAAGAACATGTTCTAAGAGATCAACAACTACCAAAGAAATCTCTGTGTCAATAAATCCTCTGAGGGGCAGAATTTTTAAACTGAACAAATAATATCTGAGTCTCATGCAAATATGAGATTTTAACAGTAAATATAAGACTAAATCATAGGGGCACTGTGGTGGTTAATTTTATGTTAACTTGGCTGGGTCACAGTGCCCAGATATTTGGTCAAATAGTATTCTGGATGTTTCTGTGAGGGTGTTTTTGGATGAGATTTATACTTAAATCAGGTGACTTTAAATAAAGTGGATTACCATCTATAAGTGAGTAGGCCTCATCTAATCAGCTGAAGGCCTGAATGGAACTAAAGGCTGACCTAAGAACAAAAGGAAATTATCTAGCAGACTGCTTTCAGACTTCTACAAAATCAGCTTAATTCCAGCTCTTCTGAGTCACCTCCACAATCACATAAGCTGAGTCCCTTAAATACATATTTTTATTTCTTTATTAATTCATATACTTAATATTATATACAAAATTCATGAATATTTATATATTCATTAATATTTCATTTATAATTCATTTATATTATATATAAATACATATATATATGTACACACACCTCTTTGTCCTTTTGGGTCTGTTTCTCTGGAGGACCCTGACTAGTACAAATAGTAGTAAGAAAAGAATTTACCACTCAAGACTAAAGACATGATCTGCCATCCCACTTCAGAAAGACATACCCCGCCCTACTTCTATATGTGAAGAATCCCAAAGTTTTACCATAACTACTTAGAATTTATGGCTATATTTCTATAGTCTTATAGGATACCTGGGTCATGTTGATTGAGCTATTGCATTTATAGAAAATTAAGGACGAGAGAGCAAGCTTCAATCTAAGGAGACTTCTTCCCATTTCCCATACAATCACCAGTACTTAGTTTCATAAACACAAAATTCAAACACACATACACACATGCATATTCATTCTCTGTGAGCTTTATGCTACCCTCTCTGGAATCCTCTTGGTTTTATCAATACCTGAGTCTACCACAGTGCAAGAGAACGAATGTTTATGTCCCTCCCAAATACACATGTTGAAATCCAAATTCCAGTGTGATAGTATTAGGATGTGGGACTTTTGGGAGTTAATTAGGTCATGAGGGTGGAGTCTTCATGATTGGAATTGGTGCCTTAAGAAAGCGACCCCAAAGAACCCTCTTGCCCTCTTTATACCACGTGAAGATACAAGAAGAAGATGGCAGTCTGCAAAGAAGGCCTTCCTCAGAACCCAACCATGCTGGTACTCTGATCTTAGACTTTCATCCTCTAGAACTGTGAGAAATAAATTTCTGTTGCTTATAAGCCTCCCATTTTATGGTACTTTGTTATAGCAGCATGGACTGAGTAAGAAAAATGAGCTGAACCCACCACCCCAGCTGATGTAGCCTGGCTAGAAGATGTAGTTTCACTGTGGTCCCTCTGTATGAGGACTGGTAAACACTAAGTCTCTGAAAATTATTCTAACAGAAAACCTCAATACATAATGACAAGAAAGTTTTAATATAAATAGACTCCACTCAATCTCATGAGCTAAGGAACCATTTCTCCTTTGAGTGTCAGTCCTGCCAGTGACGTCAGGATATAGGCCTATTGTCTGGCATTCAGCTTCCATCTTTCAATGCATATATGTTAGAAAATGATTAGATCTAAGAATGTCCACCTAGTGCAATATAGTCATGATAGAGTTTTCATTCAGTCATGTATTTATTCAATCAGTAAAAGTCCCTAATCTATTTTTTTTCTTTTTTTGAGACGGAGTCTCTGTCGCCCAGGCTGGAGTGCAGTGGTGCCATCTCGGCTCACTGCAAGCTCTGCCTCCTGGGTTCACCCCATTTTCCTGCCTCAGCCTCCCGAGTAGCTGGGACTACAGGCATCCAGCACCACAACCGGGTAATTTTTTTGTATTTTTAGTAGAGATGGGGTTTCACCGTGTAAGCCAGGATGGTCTCTATCTCTTGACCTCATGATCTGCCCACCTCGGCCTCACAAAATGCTGGCATTACAGGTGTGAGCCACCGTGCCCGGACATCCTAATCTATTTAAATATTTGCTGAGCCACTATACTATCCTGAACATTGTGCTAATGTCCAAAGATATGCTAGTGAGCAAAGAGAATCCCTGAAAACAGTATTCCCTTTTTCTCCTTAAGCTCATATGCCACTTGGGAAGGTTGATGTTAATCAATGAATCACAGAAATGAATACGCAATTGAACTGTATTTTGTTGTAAAAGAGAGGAGGCATACGGCATAAGAGAGCATTGACATGGGCCAGGGTCCACAATGGTCCCCAAGATTTCTACCCCCTGGTGTGTATATCCTGTATAATCCCCTATCCTTGAGCATGGGCAACACGTGTAAATGAAATAAGGTATCTCTCCTATGATTAGGTTACTCATCAGTTGGCTTTGGGTTCATCAAAAGAGAGATTATCCTAGGTGTACCTGGATGGACCTCACCCAATCAGAGGAGCTTTTCAAAGATGGTGAAGTAGGAAGATGGAACAAGATGGGAGAATAAAAGGCTCCAACAATCGTCACCCTCACCCACCCACAAACACCAATTTAACAACTATCTAAACACAAAAAAGCACCTTCATAAGAATCAAAAATCTGGTGAGCACTCACCTGAAAGAGGCACTGAAGAGGTAGGAAAAAGTCTTGAATCTCCGACGCCACATCCTCTCTCATCCCCAGCAGTGACAGTGTGGTACAGAGAGAAAAATCTGAGCACTTGGGAAAGGGAGAGCACGGCAATTCTGAGACATTGTATTAAACTCAATGCTGCCCTGTTATAGCAGAAAGCAAAACTAGAAAGAACTCAGCTAACGTCCATGCAAGAGAGAACATTTAGCCCGGCCTTGGCCAAAGGGGAATTGCCCATCCCAGTAGCTTGAACTTCAGTTCCTGCAAGCATCATGACTGCACAGGCTAAAGTGCACTGGGGCTCTAAATAAACTTGAAGAGCAGTCTAGGCCACAAGGACTGCACCTTCTAGGAGAGTCCTAGTGCCTGTTGAACTGGGCTCCACGACTGTGGACTGTGAGAGCAGCAACCTACTAAAACACTAGCCAGGGTAGCTAACAGAGTGCTGGTGACATACCTCCCCTAACCTGAGGCTGCATAGCTCACAGCTTTCAGAGAGACCCCATCCTTCCACTTGAGGAGAGGAGAGGAGAGGGGAGAGTGGGGAGGACTTTGCCTTGCATCTTACATGCCAGCTTAGCCACAGCAGGATAGGGCACCAGTCAGAGTCATTAGGCACTCTTTTCAGGCCATAACTCCTGGATGACATTTCTAGACACAATCTGCACCAGAAGTGATATGGTTTGGCTATGTCCCCACCCAAATTTCATCTTGAATTGTATAACAGCTCTCACAGTCCCCATGTATCCTGGGAGGGACCTGGTGGGAGGTAATTGAATCATGATGACAGGTTTTTCCCATGCTGTTCTCATGATAGTGAGTAAGTCTCATGAGATCTGATGGTTTTATGAAGGGCAGGTCCCCTGAACATACTCTCTTGCCTGCCGCCATGTAAGATGTGCTGTTGCTCCTCCTTCACCTTCTGCCATGATTGTGAGGCTTCCCCAGCCATGTGGAACAGTAAGCCCATTAAACCTATGCCCTCAATGATGAATCCCAGGACAGGCAGCATTCACCAAGCTGACTGAAGAGCCCTTGGGCCTTAAGGTAACATCAGTGGTAGCCTGGCAGCACTCCCTGTGGGCCTATAGTGGCAGTGGTCATGATGTCTTGCTTACAAGAAACACACTTCACCTACAAAGAAACACATAGACTAGAAATAAAGGGATGAAAAAAAAAACCCCATGCTAATGGAAACCAAAGAAAGCAGGAGTAGCTATACTTACATCAGACAAAATAGATTTCAAAACAAAGGACACTATATAATGACAAAGGGATCAATTCAGAAAGAGAATACAATAATTTTAAATATGTATACACCCAACACTGGAGCACACACATGTATAAAGAAATTATGATTAGAGCTAAAAAGAGAGATAGATCCCAATAAAACAGTAGCTGGAGACTAACATCCCATTTTCAGCATTGGACAGATCTTCCAGGCACAAAATAGACAAACATAAAACTTAATCTGCACTATAGATCAAATGGACCAAATAGATATTTACAGAACATTTTATCCAATGGCTTCAGAATACACTCTCTTTTCCTTAGCACATGGATCATTCTCAAGGATATACCATATGTTAGATCACAAAATAAGTCTAAAAACATTCTAAACAATGAAATAATATCAAGCATCTTCTTTGACCACAAAGGAATAAAACTAGAAATCAATAACAAGAGGAATTTTGGAAACTATAACAACATGTGGAAATCAAACAGTATGCTTCTGAATGACCGGTGAGTCAATGAAGAAATTTCAAAGGAAATTGAAAAGTTTATTGAAACAAGTGATAATGGAAACACAACATACCAAAACCTATGGGATACAGCAAAAGAAGTACTAAGGGGGAAGCTTATATCTCTAACTGCCTACATCAAAAAAGAAGAAAAACTTCCAATAACCACTTTAACAATGAATCTCAAATAACTAGAAAAGCAAAACAAACCCAAAATTAGTAGAAGAAAAGAAATACTAAAGATCAGAGCATAGATAAATTTGAAATGAAGAAAACAATACAAAACGATTAATGAGAAAAAGTTGTGTTTTGAAAAGTTAAACAAAATTGACAAAACTTCAGCTGACTAAGAAAAAAAGGGAAGACCCAAATAAATAAAATCAGAGATAAAAAAGAACACATTGTAATGGATACTGCAGAAATTCAAAGGATCATTAGTGGCCACTATGAGCAACTATATGCCAATAAGTTGAAAAATCTGAGAGAAGTGGGCAAATTCCTAGGCACATATAACCTACCAAGATTGACCCATGAAGAAATGCAAAACCTGAGCAAACCAATAACCAGTAACGAGATCAAAGCCATAATAAAAAGTCTCCCAGCAAGGAAAGCCCAGGACTAGATAGCTTCACTGCTGGATTCTGCCAAACATTTAAAGAACTAATATCAATTCTGCTCAAACTATTCGGAAAAATAGAGGAGGAAAAAATACTTCCAAACTCATTCTATGAGGCCACTATTACACTGATGCCAAAACCAGACAAAGACACAAGCAAAATAAAACTATAGGTCAATATCTCCAATGAACACTGATGCCAAAATTCTCAACAAAATACTAGCAAACTGAATTCAACAATACATTAAAAAGATCATTCATCATGACCAAGCGGGATTTATCTCAGGAATGCAGGGATAGTTCAACATATGCAACTTCATCAGTGTGATTCATCATATCAACAGAATGAAAGACAAAAACAATATAATCATTTCAATTGATACTAAAAGAGCATTTTATAAAATTTAATATCTCTTCATAATAAAAACCCTCAAAAAACTGGGTATAGATGGAACATACCTCAACATAATAAAAGCCATATGTGACAGACCCACAGCTAGTATCATACTGAATGGGAAAAAACTGAAAGCCTTCCCTCTAAGATCTGGAACACAACAAGAATGCCCACTTGCACTACTGTTATTCAATATAGTACTGGAAGTTCTAGCAAGAACAATCAGACAAGAGAAAGATATTAATGGCATCCAAATTGGAAAGGAAGAAGTCAAACTATCCTTATTTGCAGATTACAGGATCTTACACTCGAAAAAAATCTAACTCCACCAAAAACTATTAGAAAAGATAAACAAATATAGTAAAGTTGCAGGATACAAAAATCAATAGCATTTGTATATGCCAAAAGCAACTTGAAAAAGAAATCAAGATAGTAATCCTATTTATAATAGCTACTAATAAAATTAAATACCTAGAAACTAACCAAAGAAGTGAAAGATCTCTGCAATGAAAGCTATAAAACATGGATGCAAGAAATTGAAAAAGATGCAAAAAGTGGAAAGATATTCCTTGTCCATGGACTAGAAAATCAATACTATGAAAATGTCCATATGACCCAAAAATCTGCATATTTCATCCAATCCCTATCAAAATATCAATGACATTCTTCACAGAAATAGAAAAAACAATCCTAAAATTTATATGGAAGCACGCAAGATCCAGAATACTTAAAGCTATCCTAAGCAAAAAGAACAAAACTGACTTCAAATTATATTACAGAGCTATAGTAACCAAAAATCTCATGAAACTGGCGTAAAAACAGACACATAGACCAATGGAACAGAATAGAGAAACCAGAAATAATTCATACGTCTACAGTGAACTCATTTTCAACAAAGGTGCCAAGAATATACATTAGAGAAAGGACAGTCTTTTCCATAAATGGTGCTGGGAAAACTGGATATCCCTTTGCAAAATAAGAAGACTACACCATTATCTCTCACCATATACAAAAAAAATGAAATCAAAAAATATTAAAAACTTAAATTTAGGACCTCAAACTATGAAACTACTAAAAGAAAACATTGGGGAAATTCTGCAGGACATTGGAGTGGGCAAAGACTTTTTTGAGTAATGACAGACAAGCACAGGCAACCAAAGCAAAATGAACAAACGGGATCACATCACGTTAAAAAGCTTACGCCTGTAATCCAAGCACTTTGGGAGGTCAAGGCGGGTGGATCTTGAGGTCAGGAGATCAAGACCATCCTGGCCAACATGGTGAAACTCCGCCTCTACTAAAAATACAAAAATTAGCCGGTTGTGGTGTCTTGTGCCTGTAGTCCCAGCTACTCAGGAGGCTGAGGCAGGAGAATCACTTGAACCCGGGAGGCAGAGGTTGCAGTGAGCCAAGATCGCGCCACTGCACTCCAGCCTGGGTGACAGAGTGAGACTCCATTTCAAAAAAAAAAAAAGAAAGAAAAAAAAAAAGCTTCTGCATAGCAAAGGAATCAAAAGAGAAACCCACAGAATGGGGGAAAGTATTTGCAAACTTCCCATCTGACGAGGGATTCATAACCCAAATATATAAGGAGCTCCACAATTCTATAGGAAAAAATCTAATAATCCAATTAAAAATCGGCAACAGATCTGAGTAGATATTTCTCAAAAGAGGACATACAAATGGCAAAAAAAAAAGGCATTTGAGAAGGTTCTCAGTATAATCAATCATCAGAGAAATGCAGATCAAAACTACAATGGGATATCATCTCATCCCAGTTAAAATGGCTTTATCCTAAAGACATTGTATGCCAGTATCAAAATATTTCATGTAACCCATAAATATATATACCTACTATATACCCAGGAAAATTAAAAATTAAAAAATTTAAAATAACAATAAATGTAAAAGTAAAATATAAAAGAAGGTGGAGCATCAAAAAGATGCACTCCTGCTGGCCTGGAAAAAAGTTAACAGCCATCTTATGATCTCCCTATGGTGTCATGTGGCAAAGAGCTATACACAGCCTCTAGTTGCTGAGAACAGTCACTGGCCAACAGCCAGCAAGAAACAGGGGACCAGGTTGTAGTCATACAACCTCAGGGAATTTAATTCTACCAACTATCAGTGAGCATGGAAAAGAGCCCTGAGCCTCAAATGAGAAAAGCAGCCAAGCCAAACCCTGATTTCAGCCTTGTAAGATCTGAGCAGAAAATCTAGCTAAGCCATGTGCAGGCTCTTAACCCAAGGAAACTATGAGATAATAAACTTGTGTTCTCCTAAGCAGCTAAACTTGTGATCATTGGTTTTGCAGCAATACAAAACTAATACAAACATAGAAGATAGAGTTGACCTAGTCAGAGAAGGCTTTCTTGGGAAAGGGATATTTGAACTGAAATCTGAGGAATAAATTGAATTTAACCAGAGGAAAGGTGTTGGAGGTATGGAAATCAGATACAAAGGATTTAGATTTAGAATCTTTAAAAGGCTTGGGGCTAAAGGAAGCATGGCAAACACAAGAAATATAAAGACATCTAGAGTGGTAAAGAAGGGGGAAATAGAAAATTATGTGAGGGGAGGGCGGGGGTGGGGGAGGTAGATAAAGCAGGACTTTGAAGACCATGTTAAAGAATCTGATTTTATTCCCAGTGATCAGTGTTACTGTTCTTTTCCCCTAGTGTTATCAGGAGTATCTTTTACTGGAGATTTTCATCCCAGGAGTCTCTGGGAGCAGCATTATAGCTTTTAATTCTGCTGCTTGATGAGATAAGGATCATCCTACCTTGCCCAAGATCCTTCAGTGGACATATAGGGTGCTCTATCTTCTAGACTTATCTGAAGATCTTATGCTTCTTGATCACTTTCCATCAAACTTTGAAATAAGTTGAGAATTAGGAACTATGGGGAAGGTGACAGGGGTGAGGAATAGAGGAGGAGAAAGAGAAAATTATCCGCATTGTCAAAACTGTAATATACTTCACCTCTAAACTCTTATTCTCTGACTTTTCTAACTGTCCTGCTGCAGATATAGGTCTTATATAAGAGGAACTCAGGATACAATAGAATCTTCCAAAAGTAGACATGTTTCTATAATGTAACATCAATATGATACCCTTTAAAGTAAGAGTAAGTGAAGTTTTCAAACACCTCTTTGGCCACTCTTTCATAATATATGAAAAGATTATGTTTCTCATGCAATATAAGATCCATCTTTTTTATTCTCTGACTTTTCATTCTAAAATTTAAATGCCAAAATTAAGTCAGTTTTTACATTTGAATTCCTTTAAGAAATCCACACCAACCTTGACTTAATGAGTCAAACAAACTGCTAAGGTTATCATAAAGAAAGCAAGTATTTCTCAGGTTTCCATCGCCTGCAAGGGAAAGTTTCACTGTTAAACACTTTTTAAAAGGTGACTGATAAAGTATAATACAAATTACATAAGTTATGGTTCACTAGATTCAGCAATTCCATATTATATAGAAATTTAATCAATCTTTCAGGGATTTCAGACATATCACAGTAGGAGGCACTTTTGACCTTTCATGGAGAGGTAAGCAAGATGAGGTACTGAACTGCATATTTCAGTGGGTTTGTTGGATTATGTATAATTGTCTTTTTCATAATTTCTGGCTGAATTTGAGCCTTCCTATTCAGCAATTTATTCCATTTTACATATGAAAAGCAAAACCTACGATTTGCCTATTTGAATCAAAAATTTACCCTTATGCAAATCTAAATCATTTCTCTCTCTGCCTCAAGAAAGCTACAGAATAAAGAAGGGTATCATGCAAAGCTATATGGATTACATTAAAATCATCCCCTTTGCAGCCCTTTTATACTTCCTTAATAGTCCTGATTAACAGTGCTGGTCATAATTAATGAGTGTTCTGTTTCACTTTTTAAAGTGTGTCAGTTTGGATGATAAACTGTATGTTTATCCTAGTCAATTCTGGCACTATATCCAGGAAGTTAACCCTAATGCTTCTACCTAGTTGTTACTGTCCTATATTGGTATTGGGTAAAGATGGAGAGGGGGTTACACCTTCTTCAATACAGGAATCAGTATAGCTCAAAACACTTCTTTGGGTTCCAAAGAAGTAGAGAATACTATGAAAGAGAAATAGAAAACCTAAAGATATGCTACTAAAGCACAATTCACCTACAAATAAAAAAGATAATAAAACATTAGCTTTTTATGAACAAAAATACAAAAAGTCATATACAATCTAATGTATATGACCTTTAACCCTTAGAATTGTGTTCTTTTCTCCATTCTAAAAGTTTTAACACTTAATATTTAAAACATAACAACATCAACAACAAAAACCTTAGAGTTTAACTAGTTATAATTTCTCATTTGATAGATGAAGAAGTGAAGCCTCAGAGAGGACAATGATTCACCCCAAGACTACCCAACTTATTGACTACCAGGAACCTGAGTACCTTGACTGAATTGACAGTTCTTTCCCATGTCATGCTCTCTCTCTTCTTACAACTAGAATTATATATACAGCTGTCAGATTTTGAGTATATTTATAAGAAGGACTCACAAAGAACTCATTTGCCATTTACCCTGGCACAAGGTGCCGCCCTAAGAGCACAAACCTTAGCCACAGTCAGTTAAATATCTATCATAGTGCCCAGGCCGGTATAAAGCTAGAAGTTTTAGAAGTGTTTGTTTGTTTGTTTGTCTTTGCTATTCCAAGAACAAAAATATATTTTTCCCACATGACTTAATGGCCTTGGCAGATTACAGGTTTTAACTGACGTCCCCTGAGTGAGACTGTCAAAAATGGAGCAGAAGAATAGCCACAGCTTGGAACTGAGAACTGAACCTGCCAACTATTGGAGAGTTTGCTCAGCCTTCTAGTGAAAACTGGCCATCTCTACTAAAAGCAGAGAATAGAAACAAGGGATGGGTCAGATAAAATATTCTACCTCACAGGCGGTTTGTAGGGTGGTCAATTCGTTATATTTCTATAGTATGAGACAGTTTTCTTCTGGGAGAAAAGACAGTATTACTATACAAGTCAGTAAATAAACAGTTTAAGTTCACAGCACAGAGCTGAATGCAGATTGATGATTTTTCAAATAGCTTATGGTAGTGATTATGACTATGAGTAATGAAGGGAAAAATGTATTTTTTAGACAAATTATGTAAACATTTTCAACCTGAAAATGCAAGTATTAACTATCAAGAACACAAATCTAGATTAAAAATAAAACAAAAGGACATTTTCAATGTGTTTCTGTTCATTTTTCAGCATGAGTGAATTTTTTATGAAATTAATTTCCTTTGTATTTACAACTATGGATCAGAGTTAAAATGGAAAAATAAAACCAAATTAAAACAATGAGCTATTGTCTTTGTTTTCTAAACAAGAGGGAAAATAAAATCCTCACAGGTTTAGAAACAGTGATACATTTAAAAATTAATATTGGCAGTCTTTATTTACTTGACAATTTCAAGATTGTAATTAAAGACATTCAATAAATGTGTAATAGACACAGGAAAGCATTAAAGGTGACATTCCAACCATGAGAGCTCTTTTAGATAGTAACAAAAAGAAAAAAAAGGTCTAATTTTACTTTCATTGATAACCATATTCTCAGCTCTTTGAAAACCAGAACATTAGCATCCATAATTGTTTGGGGTGTATCTTACAGTTCAATGCTTCAAATTCACTCTTCCTTGTATCGGGGGAAAAATGGTTAATAAGCGGTTAAATGAAGAGAGTCCAGTGTTTGCCTTTCCCTGGCAGATGCCCATGGCCTTGTCCATTTCTGCTTCTCTTGGTTCCCTAGAGCACCCTGTACAACACTAGAATATGGCAAATGCTTAAGGAAAATGTGTTGCCTCAACCACTGTACCTTACAAGGTAGGACTCTGAGCACCTGTAATAATGTATCTTAATAACCAGAACAAACACTTGCTCCTGCTAAATTCAGGCAGTAAAATTTTGCCCCTAGATTTTAATGGCTCTAAAACCTAGAAAAGGCCAAATCTTTTATAAAATGTTATCAGATAATACCTTCACCCAGGGCTCTGAATACATTCACATAAAGTGTTCCCTGTCTTTCCATCAAGGTTTCTGTCAAGAATCTCTTAGCATCATTGGCTGTATTTACACTATCATTTCACTACCAAGATGAAGTAGTAATTTTCAAATGTGAAACAGAGCATAATAATAGTTTAAAGGACAATTGTCACTTTATTATGTAAGTCAGTGCCAACATTATGGGGAAAACCTTTAGGGATTAAATTGAAGGGTGATTTTGATCTAATGGTGTCCACAGTCCTACACAGGACTAGTGCCAACCAGTAATTCACCTGATTAACTCAAAAAAATTATTCAGGATTCCAAAAAACAAAATAATTCTCTAGAAAATTTAAGCTAAAACATTTTTGGACCAAATAGAGGCTAGCACAAGAATCTAAAAAGAAAGTGCAAAGAATGTTTAACGTAATATAGAATCAAACAGGGACGTGTTCATATCTCTGTGTCAAATGTTAATTTGAATTGTTGCTGGGGATTACTGTAAGACAAGAGTAGCAACGAGACTTGCAGATATAGCAGATTCATCGTGTGCCTTATAACCAATCTAGATTCAGTGTGCCACCACCTGTAAACATGAGCAATAGATTTCTCTTTTTTAAATGGCCTGGAAAGTATTTAACAGGCTATCCTTGGGGAACTAACACTTTTTTGAACTAATTAATCACTGAATGCCACCACTGCTCCAATCCAATGAACATGAAAAAGGAGTTATTGGGCGATAAAAAAAATTCTCTAGAAAAGAAAGTGTTGATACACCACTACTGGAGGGCAAACTCCCCTGCAAACATGTACAAGTTTTTTCGAAGATCATCATTTTAAATAGCAGAAAAAAATCAGAAATGTGTTAATACTGACATTAATTTGAACATTTTTTATTTCCTTAGTACTTTGAAAGAAATACGGGACAAAGAGCAGCTAGGTAATTAATACTAAGAATATTAAAAGGAAAAAGTGTTTTTACAGTAGTTAGAACTCTGGACTGGACTCAGCTGCAAAGGAGACTGAGTTCTATTTTTGGCTTGACAATTAACCAACTTTATAACTCCAGACAATTTACTTCAGCTCTGTTCTCAGTATCCAAAATAAAAAGTTTAGACCAGATGATGTTTAAGATCTCTTCCAGTCCTAATCTTCTATAAAATGTCAACATTTTTAGAACTACTTTTTCTTTCACATCTGTACAGCTTTGTCAATATTTATGCCACTATATAAGAGTTATGGTTTGGATTTAGCATTTACAATCAATATTTGAATTTTCATTATTACTTAGCTAAGTATCTCTGAATCCTGACACTGTTTGCTCTCTCACATACTTTAATAATAATAGTAAACAAGGGAATCTTTATGAAACCAAGCAGTACCTAAAGGTTGTGACTGACCAGAGACAAATATCAAACCTAAGATACTTTGAATATATTATAAGCATCTTCTTCTTAGCACTTCAAAGCACAAAGCATTTTTCTTGTTCATTATATTCTTATGGTCTTCCAGTTATCTGCAGAATACTAAAATAGGTTTAACAAATGGAAGAGGTGCAAGAATTATGCAATTTGTTACAAGAACCCATGAAGTAAGAACTCTAGTTCTTGTTCAACTGTTCACTATGGAAAGCTACATAAAAATTACATAAGGTAAATGCACTAGATGCAAAAATCTGAAGACACCTGCCAACAGGCAAATGAAAATAAAATCTCTGCCAGCGAGGACCATAAATAGGGAGAACGCTAAGTGTGAGTCCACCCCAAATAGTCTAGTGCACTCAAATAACATATGATATACCCTCTCAGTAACAATAAAAATAACATTTTTTGAAATTTTACTATGAATGCATAATAATCGTGATAAGTACTTCACATAAATTTTTCATTACAGAGGCTGGAGAGCTGAAACTACATGTTCTAAATTTCCTTGTATCTAGAATTCCAGATATAGTTTAGGTATTAACAATTATACGCATTTGCATGATACTTGAATTCAGTACTAATCTAAGTTGGGGGGAAGTTGTGATGCACAAATCATTCATTTTTTCTGGGTCAGATCTAGTACATGTGGTATGACTCTGGAGTCTAGAGTTCTAGTGGTAGATTGTTGATTCCCCAGCCTCTTAATTGTAGTAGAGTTTGTGATTTTCCTGGCAGAACTGTTCTGCCACTCTTCTGTGAGTCTCCCTGGAGGCCCAGTATAGCTCCGAATCCTCCTAGAATTCCAACATTTCGTAAGCAGCTAAGGAACACCTTATCCTCAGAACAGTTCCCCCTGAGGAACAACATCCTCAGAAAGTATAGTCATAGCTATCCTCTGAAGTCAGGAAGGAAAGTGGCATATGTTGCCATCAAAATGGAGTCCTTGATTTGAGTGAGAATGATGAGATCCAAATGTGGCAGAGACTTAACTATAAGAGCTAAGGAGAATAATGTTACCATAATAGGTATTATAGCTAAAGGAATCATCAGAATGAACTTTGACAATAACTAATTAACGAGAGGCTCCTTACGGTAGTGTTACAGGTTCCCCACCATGTTTCTTAAGGGTGCATGTCTCAACACTGAAGGCTGGGCAGTGAGCCAAGGCCATGGTGCCCAACCAAGGAGAAGGTGCCCTGAGAACCTAAACATCCCAGAGAGTATCTGAGAACCTACCAAGAAAAACAGCCTCACCGGTTAAACATGGTAGGCAAGGGGTGAAAAAATTAGTTTAAAAGCAGTTTGGAGATGGGAGTGAGGGCAGATCTCTAGAGCCGTCCTGCTGCCATCCAGGAGTACCCTTTCTCTAAGTCTTAATAAACTCATCTATTTATCAAACTTGACTTGTTCAAGTCATTCTTTAGTCTTTTGGTTCCTTCCCAGTGTGAAGGGGACATTACAGTCCCAAGCTTTTCTCATAACACTTTTAACTAAAATAAATGGGCAGCCTAATTTGATCCACATAATGAAAACTTACAGAATGAAAACTTATAAATAGAGTAAAAAAAGGCCTGACTTCAGTCACCCTAGTAGAAAATCACAGCCTCATACAAGCCAGGTACAGATGTGGAAGACCTACAAAGATCACCTTCCAGTCTTCCCCAAACAATCCGTAGCTATTTACTGCAGTGACAATGCATTGAGGAAAGAGAAAGACACAGAACTTTTGAAGATTTTCAACACTGGGTCTGGGCTAAAATTAATCCTTGGGAACCCACCGTGATCCACTAGTCAGAGATTAAGCTCATGGTACTCATATGATAAATGAAATTTTGGCCCAAGTCCAGCACTCAGTCAGTTCAGTGTGTCTTCAAATTAATCCTGTAGTTATTTCTCCATTTCCTGGGTATATAGTGAAAATAGACATCCTTGACAGATGGAAAAGTCCCATTGATTATTTTCTGATTCATGGGATGAGAATTGATATGAGTCATGATATGTGTGGTAACAATCCTCCAAGAGGGTCTCCAATGACCCCTGCCTCCTGGTATTTACATCTTTGCATAGCGCCCTTCCACACTGTGTCAAGATTCGTCTGCATGACAAGTGGAATGTCACATCCAAGGTTAGATTATAAAGGACATTGTGGCTTCTGCCTTCTTCTTTCTCTTGGATCACTTGCTCTGAGGGAGCCAGCTGCCATGTCATGAGGAAACCAAACAGCCAATGGAGAGGCCCATGTAATAAGAAACTGAGGCTTCCTATCAACAGCCATGTAAGTGAGCCATCATGGAAGTGGACTTTCCAGTACCAGTCAAGATTATAGATCCTGCTGTCCTGACTATAATCTCAGGAGAAACCCTGAACCAGAACCACCTAACTAAGCCAGCCCTGAATCCTTGACTTAGGAAAACCATTCTCAAGTCTAACTACACATCAAATTAACCTTTTAAAACTCAATCATCTGAGGTCAGGAGTTTGAGATCAGCCTGGCCAACATGGCAAAACCCCATCTCTACAAAAATACAAAAATTAGCCGGGTATGGGGGTGCATGCCTGTACTCCCAGCTACTCAGGAGGCTGAGGCAGGAGAATCACTTGAACCTGGGAGGCGGAGGTTGCTGCAGTGAGCCGAGATCGAGCCACTGCACTCCAGCCTGGGAGACAGACAGAGACGCCATCTCACAAAAAAAAAAAAAAAAAAAAAAGTCATAAATCAATCAATCACTAAATCACTTTAATGTACAAGAGCCAGTCTCCAGAGCCATGTCTAGGATAAAATGGAGAATTTCATTGTATGTTCTCTTTCTTCGTCCTTCTATCCCTCAAACACTCTTATTTGGGTGAAATAAGAACAAAATTAAAGCTAAGGTATAACTTTAAAAGATAGAGATTACACATGAATAGTCTGGGTGGAGAGAAGAGAGATGAAAACAGACAATGGCAGGTTCTTGCTCTGACTAGAAACTCTGTGTATTGGTTTAGACCTAAGGTGTCTCTCTGGATCTCATGAGAAATTATCTTTTTTTCCCCCTGGTAGGCTGTCATCACACGGAGTTGCCCAACCACAGGAAAGATATAATTAACACAAATGTCCACATCCTAGGAACAGCCACCTAATCTCAAACATTCATAATATATCACAGGCTTAATAGGTAAAGTCTGGAAAACCCATATTTGGGTCCTGATATACAAATATCCTATTACCTGTGTGGACACCAGTAGCTCCCAACCCAATACAAAAGGAAATCACCTAATTTCATCACCAATTATTGTGAAATTAGGGGATCATTTCAAAGGAATTCGACAAGAGAGGTCTGAGTAAGAGACATAGAAATAAAAATAGTTCCATAATAACTGAGTATGGATGAAGAAAAGATCAGGAATAACTCCAAATAAAATAATAACTCCTAGGAATTTAGCTTTCAGTATTTTTCCATTCCCCTCTCGCGCAAGATATTGCCCTTTCTGAAGTTCTCAGAGCCCTAATCGTACTCCCCACCCTCTACAAACCCGGGATACCATTCTGGCAGCCCTATACTGGCTTGACAGAGCTCATATTCTAAATCCATCCATTCTCATTATCACCTCCACAAATTAGCTTTTCTTCATAATATTCCTTCGGCAATCTCTGTTGAAGGTGGCAATTGAAAATGGCGTATGATATTATCTTCCCACAAAATATCTTCATTTGATTGGCAACCTTCGATCCCTTGAAATGGAAGAGTAATTAATGGTGGAAATTTCTAGGACCAAATAGGTAGGATATGCATGTTTCTAATTATATTATACATGCCAAGACAGAGAAAATTTTTTTAAAAATATATTCTGTCATTCGCATGATTGAAAACTCTGATATCTACTCAACCACTTCCCCCTTTGGGAAGAAAGAATGTTGTAGAAGTCTGACACATGCCCTTCCCTTAGAGGTTACCTATTTTTTAGTTAAATATCTCCAGTAATAGAGATCTCGGAAATTACCAATATGACCCGTTCTGCGAACAACAACACCAAAAATTTGTAAAATTTCATGCTGATGCCAAATCATAACACCTGAATCTCCTACCCATTGATCCAGATTTTACCCTCTGAATGACAGTGATCAAGTCATATTATTTTATCTGACAAGATTTTAAATATGGAATGACAATTATAATGTCTTTTCCAGATTTATATGCTAAAATAGAAATATAACTCCTTCCTGCTAAGATATAATTTTATGCCCTTTTACCATCCCATTTGTTCTTGGATATGCTTTGGTTCTGTGTTTCCCAAATGCTGGTCTAGGAGTTTGCTTTTTTAAACATAAATTTCTCGGTCCCATTCACATAGATTATGATTTAGTAATCTTGCAGTAGGACTAAATTAGAACTCTAGGTGAAGTCTAACTCACAGACCAAAGAATTAATCTCCCTGATTTCTATACTCTTATTGATAGAGTATACAACTTCATCTATCACAATTATTATTAGTAACCATTTTCAGGATACAAGGAAATAAAATCAACAGGGAGTATCTATACCATTTTTTTTTTTTTTTGAGACAGCATCTCACTCTGTCACCAGGCTGGAGTGTGGAGTGCAGTGGTGCAATCCTGGCCCACTGCAACCTCCACCTCCTGGGATCAAGCAATTCTCCTGCCTCAGCATCCTGAGTAGCTGGGATTATAGGCGCCCGCCACCACGCCCAGCTAATTTTTTGTATTTTTAGTAGAGACAGGGTTTCACCGTGTTAGCCAGGATGGTCCTGATCTCCTGACATCGTGATCCGCACACCTCAGCCTCCCAAAGTGCTGGGATTACAGGCGTCAGTCACCGCACCTGGCCTATACCATCTTCTTATTCCCATGTATTGGACAATTGTGTCAAGGTAAATTGCTCGTAAGTGATCACTATCATTGCTATTTTTATAGCATCTCAGCTTAGATTAAACCTGCATTTTAATTTTAGATTTTTCAAATCAAGAAATATTCCACTCCAGAATAGCAGACCTTCGGGTAAGACATCAAAACTTGCTAATTTATGCCCTTATGATTGTATGTATAACCCAATATAGGAAACCACGCCCATTCCATTCCTAATTGTTAATATTTTCCTCACATTTTTAAGTTAAGGCTCAAACTCACCAATATCAAGAAAACTTCTAGTGTTAGCTATGCTTTCCCTCCTCCTATAACTATTCAATAAATACTTGAATTAGTTTTAAGTGTTCATATGTAGTATCAGTGTTCCAAGATTAAAAAACAAAACAATATCTTATATCCTTTAGTAAATCTCCATGGCATTGGGTTTTGCAGTCTTCATGTGATTAGTAAATGAGGGATTATTCAAAGGAGGTGAATAACTTTCTCTATTGTATCATTTTCAAACCTTAATGTCTCCTGTTTTTCAAAAAATACTTATTAAATGTTTATTAGGTACCAGGTACTAGATACTGGGGAAAAGGAATAAATAAGATCTATGTTCCTTTCTTTATGGAGCTTAAAGCCTAGATGGGGAGACATGTATTGAACAAATAATCGCATAGAAGAATATGCAATGAAATTGTGACAGACATTGTGAAGGAAAAGTAGAATAAAAAATTAGCTGGGCGTGGTGGCGGGCGCCCATAATCCCAGCTTACAACAGGACCTGATTTAGATGACAACTGAGGGAAGACTTCTCTTAGAAATTCACTTTAGGAGAGACCTGAACGATGTGTGGTGCACAGCCAGGCAAAAGAGGACAAACTCCAATCAGAGGTAATAGTACAGGAGAAGGTCCCAGGAAGTAAGGAGCTCACTCCCTTTGGGAGAATGAAAAAAAAAAAAAAAAAAGACACGTACTAAAGTAAAAGGGAAAACGGATCATGATGAAGCCAGACAGAAACTAGGTTATAGAGATACATAATTCAACTTAGAGGGGTTTAAATATACCTTAAATGTACTGCATGGACATTGAAGATCTGTAGTAGGGAATGTTGCATTTTTGAAAGATCACTCAGGGCTACTATATGCAGAATATGTTGCTGGAAATAAAAGAAAATAAAAATCAAATTTGGAAGCTTCACAGTAGATAGTTTAAGAGAGAAAAGATATTTGCTTAAGCTACTATGATGACAATGGATATCTGAAGAAGCAGGGAGACACATGTAGAACTATACTGTAGTAAAACCAAAAAGGAGTAGAGCCTGACACACTTGCTTTTATACAATGCCTATAAACTGTATTTATTTTCTATAACTACTAAGATTCACTCTTTAATCATCCCTTTACCTTTTGTATAATTATTCATTCCAGGTACAAGATCTGCTTAATTTTGCATAACAACTAGCACAGCATGATACCCATATTATAGTCTCTTAAATCCACTTGATTTAGGGGTATCTAACAAGACTCTGGAGTTCCTTATGAGTCAATATTATAAATATTTAAGAGGGTGTCATAAGGGACAGACTTTTATTTCAGTTCAAAAGAACAAACCTCACATTTTCTTTAAATGACATTTTCCCCAAAAAAGTTAATATCAGTTTTGAGTCTGGAATGTCAACCTCATCAAATTAACCTCAAATGTAAGCTTCCAGCAAACACCAATATTTTTAACCTCATTGAAACATATTTCTAAATTTGCAATGAAAATATAACTATATTTTAATGTTGCAAATTAGATTTCTATATGAGACATGCAGGACTTCCAAATATACATGAGGTCAACAGGATGAGACTGCAAAATAAAAATAGTCAAATTCTCACTGCATTTGAATATGGGAATATAAAACTCCTGGTCCTAAGCTGTACTCAGAAAAAAACACATGGGGGAAAAAATAGTGTTAAAGTCAAATAACATCCTTTAACTTTAAAAATCATGCTAATTCTTCTCTCTCCTAGAATGTCAACCCAAAAAGAAACAATGTGAATTACATAGCTATACTCTTTTTTTATGTTTTCTTTGCTAGAAAAGGAATAGATATTGAAGAAAGAAAAAAAGGTGGGGTGGGCAGGGGACTAAACAAGTGTAAAGAGATTCCAAAAGGATTTACATATATAAAGACAATAACTTCTCCATCAACCCACATTCCTATTTGAAGCTTGATCATTTTCTTCATGGCCAATAAGCACTAACCTAGTGTAAAATAGTATAGAAAAAGTATATGCATATAGGATGGATAAAATACAAGCTACACCCATTTGGGGTATTTTTATCATTAACTGCAGTTGCATAAACTGAACATACAATGGGCTGTGACAGTGGATAAATCATTTGTTTCCACTTGTTATTGATGACATTTCATAACTCATTTGGGGCTCTGCTTTGCCCCGTCACTCGTGAGTTATGAGGTTATCAATCATGACTGGGAATGAATGATTTATGTAAGTTGCCCTATTGTATATTTTAGGTACAGGATACAATAAAACACACACTATTGATTTCTAATATTGTTGCATTACGTTTATCATGTTTGTTTGTGAGACTGATCTTGCGTCATCTGCTGCAACAACTGAGAATGAAATGTTAAAATAACAAGAATATAAATAAAAATGATTCTGAGAATTCCTGTTTTTAATTAATATCTTGATAAAGTCATTTTTAAGGTCTCCTTGAATTAAAAAACAAACTGTCTCAAGAAAGGGGAATTGTAGTTAAGGGCCTGAAATCAATCTATAAAGTTATGATTAAGAGACAGAAAATGACTGAGAGGAACACACTGAATAGGGCATATGCCATTCTGAAAACCTACTAAGATATTGAAGAAATGCTATTCACTGAGGAACATTTTGCATTATGTATTATGCTTGATAGGATCAATGGCTTAGGAACAGAGATAATATGAAACACTTCTTCCAGTCATTCTAAAGAGCAAAGGGGTAGGGTGGAGAGAAAGAAAAAACAGAAGATTATTTTCAGTGATAAAAGCTTAGCCCCTTTAACTCCACAAGGAATATATCATTTGAAAATAAACATAAAGTGACCCCCAAAATGCTCTCGTTTGAATAAATTTCTTTAGAAGGGGAAATGGCATCTTAAGAGATTAAAGAATTTTTCTTTTGCTTCCTTCCCATTCCTTCCAACAACTGACTTCCTTTTTATTTTCCTGATGAGCTTAAAACTATAAACATGGCTTTAAATATATATAGAACTACAAGAAAATGCAAAGAAATTTGAGGGAGGCAATCAAAAAACATACTGAAAATCAAACCTAGAATAAGAGCATCAAAAATCTAGGAACTTTCAGCTATTTGCAATTACGAGAGTAATTGCTATTTTAAAATGTTTTGCTTGTTCCAGGGAAACCCTGGTTCGTAAGCTGAAATTCAAGGAGTTTAAATCACAGCAAAATCTCTTAGAAGCTGATCAAGACTAAATACACAATCAAAACAACCCATTATCTACATATTTTAGTTGATTAAAATATGAGCAGCATTACATAGAAGATGTTGACCAGCTGTGTATCACCTCCAGTGATGAGGAAAAAAAAAATTAATTTGAAGTACACAGAATTTAAGTCAGATATAAAGAAAATTTTCTTCTTCTAATAAAAAATTTCCTTCCTCTAATATAAAATTTCTTTCTTCTATATATATTAACTATTGAGAATAGTTGTAGAATTTGGAAATTTATAGCAGCAGTTTCACTTTTTAGACTGGTTTAGATTTCTACTAATCTAATGATCAAGAGTTACATTCAATTTCAAGTAATTTCTCACAGTCCTTTTCTCTGCTTAATTTTATGATAATACTAATTATTTTAAAGCTCTGTTTTAAAGAATAATGGGATAAGAGAAATGGGGATTTCAAAAGTGAAAGTTGGTAGTTTATGCAATTAGAAGATGACATATTTCTTGAAAGAGCACAGCGGAGGTACATTGCTTAGCTAAAAACTCTTAGATGGGGTCCAATATTATTTAAAAATATTTCATTTTTAAATTTTCATTCTAGATATTTTTCTAGGTGCTTTAATTAAGTATACAGTTGCTTAACCTAGGGCTCTTAAACAGGCTTTAAGAGAGTTCAGGAAATACCCCAAATTGTATTTAAAATGGTGTATGAGCTTGTGAAGAGTTAACAACATTATTAAGAATTTCAAACTTCATTCACAGTCCTAGTCTAAAAACAAACAATTTTTCTAAAAATTACAAATCACTTATTTGAGAGAAGCTTTCATTCACAAGTCCATTATTCACCTTTCCAAATTGATTATAAAATTAATTAAACCCTTACTTCAGCTTTATTCTTTGGTTGATTGGTTGTTTTTTTTGTGTTTTTTACTAGGTTCTCCTCCCCACCCACCATCCCATGCGTTTGATTCATTTTGGCAGTTAGTCTGAGGAGGGAAGTACTTAAACTTAGTGGCTAATTTTGCTATCTTTCAAATGCCTTTAGATAAAAGCTTGGTTGTAAATTCAGTAGTTTGAAGTTGTAAACTAAAGTCACTTTTTTTCTTGTGTGTAGATATCAATTAAATGTGATTTCCGTTCCCCCCACATATAATCAAAGAGTAGCTGCTATTTAAATGTGGCAACTCACATATGGAATCAGAACAGTCATCTAAAAAAAAAATTCTCCTCTTCTAAAACCAAGGGTACATCTTGTAACTTTTAATTTCAGATTTTACATTTTTAACAAAAAATGTGATGAGATGTGGGAAGATTATCATTTGATATCAGGAGGCAACATAGAGAAGTAGAAGTATAATTAGGAAGCATTCCTTGAAGATTTGTACAGTAACTAGTGTATGATCAATCCAGGATTTTTTTTTTAATGAAAGAAAGAAAAAGAAACTGAGTATAAACCTGATTTAATCAATTTAGTGCTGTTTTAGTGAGCTTGTTCCCCAAGCATTAGAAATGCTGATGGAGCTACAGTGGATATATTTGGTTATGTACCAGGATGGGTATGAGGAGACTGGGGACTTAACCCCCAGCTCTGTTCCTGACTCATCGAGTGACCTCAAGCCAGTTAACCCATCTGTTGTTTTTCAGAAGGTGATGACTTGGAGACTGCCTAGCAATTGCTGTGCATTAATAGGGTGACAGTCAGAGGAAGACGCCTGGGGCAGGAGAGCTTCGGTGTGAGGAAATCAGCCTTTGCTGCTCTGCCCAATCATGTCAGCACTGCTGTTCTTTCAAGAGGCTTCCTGCCATTGTTGTTCCAGCTCCGGAATACCTCATGCTGCCAAAGCCACTGCAGGGGGTCACCTTTAACAGACAACCTCATTTTCAAATTTCCAGACCACTAAATCAAATGAACCAGAGCAAGGGTAATTTTTTTAAGGTTGCCAAAGAGATGCATGGAAAAGATGCCTATGTTGGGAAGAGAGAATTACAGCAGGAGTCTTGCTTTGTGATGATTGGAAAAGAAAGTAGATCAGAAAGCAGCTTCATGAGTTTGGGAATTATTTAGATTTTAAATTGTGTTTTGCTCTACATCAAATTGGATTAGAATCCTTGAATCTTATAAGACTTTGATCCAACCATTTCACATTTACAAATTAAAAAGGAGCTTTGGCAGTGAAAATTATATAAGATACAACCAGAAAGATTTGAGGAGCATACAGGCAGATTTAGCCTAAAAGCCCATCCACTTGTGCAATGTCTCATACCAATGTGTTTGTACTTTGAGAAAATGCACTCAATTTCTATTATGCTACACATTCATCAATAGAGAGACATGCAGTCATAAAATTCTGTATATCTATCTTCCTTTATACTGTATCATGTTTCTAAATCCAATAATAACTTTTTTCACTGAAGCTGATGTCTTTAAATTTTGGGGTAGTAAAAGTGTGGTATAAATGCTGACCGGTTAAAAAATTAAACAAATTTTAACCAAAGTTAAAATAAATGAGTCGTATCATATATTTGGTAATCTAACATGTCCATCACAACTAGACCCACACAAAATAACTATGCAGAAGTGAAAGCAATGAGCAAGAGAGAAAGGGGACTGCACTTTCAAATCTAAAATTTAGACAACCATAAATTTGGCTGTGTAGGAATGTTAAAGAGAAAAAGCAACTGATCACCTTATATGTAAGCAAGAAGGCTGAGCCAAATATCATCCATTCAAACTATATAGACTAAATCAGGCATCCCGTAAGAAATAAAAGGATCATCAGCTACACACAAGCAGCATCCTTCAGCACAGTACATTCCAACAACTTCCCAAGGCTGCCATGTGTGTGCAGAGCTTCATCAATAGGGTTTGAAAAGCACTGCTATTCTCCAGATAGTGCTCACTACATGAACGCTAACATAAATCAAAAATACTGGCTTGTGTTCCCTGTAGTCACTACTGCTTAATCCGCTTACTCTAACCCTTCCCACCTTCACACAGGGTCATCTCTCCATGTAACCAACATATTCCCCCTTTCAAAAATCTTTTCTTTCATGAAGGTTTATAAATGCTTTATTGATTTTTCCACACAAGGCCAGTCAACTTCTGACTTCACAAGAAGAATCGAATAAAGTGGCTGAACCCACTGCAGTTTCCCTACCCACATAACTAAAGTACCACAACCCAGTAAATTTTTGTTCTACTAACTGACCTGGTCATAAAGCAGCCACCATCCGTCTAACTACAAAGTTAGAAGTCCACTGGCCAAATAACTTCATGGCTGGCATGATTATCAGTCTCAGTCCTATGTCTAGAAAAATAAAATCTTGACCCAGCTTTTAATATCTGATTAACTTTTCAACAAGCCAGTTAGTCAAAAAAGACTGTCATTGATATCACTTGCATTTTTAAACAAATTAGAATTGTTTATAAACTTCAAAATGTTCTGGTTCCTAATTTAATTAATAATTTTTCAGCAATTTTTGAGAAAATGTTTATTTTTTATTATTATAGGTTATTAAAATAATATGCCACTTCGTAGGTTCCTTATTTTATTTATACTGTTTATACTATTCATCCATAATTCCTTCTGTCTCCACTTTCTTTCTTTGAACACAACTAAGCATTTTGCATCTAAATTTTCCTGCTTCAAAAATTGAATAGCATAATTCAAAAAATACACAAATCTACACTACACAAACACACACACACACACACATACATATATACATATTTCTTCTCTACTTAAAAGTACAGAGGTTGATAAAACTGTCATTGGCATTATTAACGTTTCACAGAAAATAAAAAGTGGGAACAATTAATAAAAATGGCATTTTTAAAATTACATCAAATTTTAAACCAGGGAAGATTAATAAACATTAAAAATTTGCTCTTATAATTTATCTCCTTAAAAGGTATTTTTTATTTTTTAACGTTTTTCTTTTAATGTGATTTATACACAAGAAAACTCCTCCATGTTACACGGACACTTTGATGAGTTTTGAAAAAATGTATACACACATGTAAACACCACAAGAATCATGAACCAGAACATTCCCTGCACCCTGAAGTTTTGTCTCATGTGTCTCTTTGTCATCAATTCACTCCTCCCACCCTGACCCTTGGCAACCAATGATCTGCTTTCTGTTATTACAATATTTCTTTTTCTAGAATTTCACATAAATGGAATCATACAGTATGCAATCCTTTGCGTCCAGCTTTTTTTAACTCAGTGTAAAGCTTTTGGGATTCATCCATGCTTTTGGCTGTATAAGTAGTTCACTCATTTTCATTGCCAAGAAGTATTTCATTATATGAATATAACACAATTTGTTCCATCCATTCACATATAAGTTGTTTACAGCTGTTGACCATTATAAATAAAGCTGCTATGAACATTTGAGTATAAATGTTTATATTGATATATATTTTCATATCTCTTGAGTAAATGCCTAGCAGTGGAATTTCTGGGCTATATGTAAGTGTATGTTCAATTTTATAAGAAATTACCAAACTGTTTTCTATAGTCCTTCTGCCATTTTGTCTTCCCACAGCAATGAATGAGATATATAGCTGATCTGTACTTTCACCAACACTTGGTAGAGTCAGTCTTTTCAATTTAGCAAATCTAGTAGTAGTAATATCTCATTTTATTGAGGTGTAATTTACATACTTCACAGCTTAATAATTTTTAGTTAATTTATACGCCATGGAATTATCATCAATATTCAATTTTAGAACAGTTTCATCACCTCAAAAGTTTCCTTATATTTGTTTGCAATCAATCCCCACTCCCACCACTAGCCCCAGGCAAACATTAATCTCCTTTATCTTTATATAGTTTTGAAATTTCTAAACATTTCTTATAAATAAAATCATATAAGGTGTAGTCTTTTGTATCTGGCTACTTTGACTTAGCATAATGTGTGTGAGGTCTGTTTATGATGTAGCATGTATCAATAGTCTATTCCATTTTATTTTGAATTATATTTAAATATATGTATATATACCATATTTTATTTATTCATTCACCAATTGGTGCACATTTGGATTATTTCAGTGTAAGGTCTTTACGAATAATGCTGCTACAGGCTGAGTAACCTTTATCATAAAATGCTTGGGCCCAGAAGTATTTTGGATTTTGGACTTAGGATTTTTTTCAGATTTTGTAATATTTGCATTATTTACTGGTTCAGCATCCCTAATTTGAAATCTAAAATGCTTAAATTAGTATTTCCTTAAAGCATCATGTCAACACTCAAAAAGTTAAAATTTTGGAACATTTTGGACTTCAGACTTTTGGATTATGAATGCTCAACCTGTACAAACAGTTACATACAAGTGTTTGTGTGAACCTGTTTTCATTTATCCTGAGAGGCTAACTAGGAGTAAAATTGCTGGGTCATATGGTAAAGGTCATTTTGACTTTTTAATAAACTGCCTAACTGTTTTCCATTTCCAACCACAATGTATAAGGGTCTCAATTGCTCCACATCCTCACTAACCCAGGCATTTTCAGTCTTGGGTTACAGCTCTTCTATTAAGTGTGTAATGATATCACACTGTGGTTCTAATTTGCATTTCAGTAATGACTAACGATATTGAGCATCTTTCATGTGCTCGTTAGCCAATCATATTTGTGTTGTTATTATAATGTATATTTAAATATTTATATTCCACATTGTATTATAAAACATAACATCATTTTATACCCCATAAATATATACAATTATAATTTGTCAATTAATTAAAAATAAAAACTAAACAAAATAACATCCATTTTTTAAATTGGATCGTCACCTTTTTAATATATTTTCGATAGAAGTCCTTTATTAGATATAGAACTTGCAAATATTTTCTCTAATATGGCTTGACTTTTGAAGGACAAAATATTTTAATTTTGTTAAAATCAAATTTATTGATTTTGTTATGTATGAATCAGACTTTTGGTGTCATATCTAAGAAATCATTGCTTAACCCAGAATTTCTTAATAGTGGAACTAAGTTAAATGCCTCCTTTAAAAAAAAAAATCAACATTCTTTTAAGGAATATAATAGAATTCAGAGTCTCCACAACATTATATTCAAAAAACTAATAAAAATCGAATTTAATTTGACATAGGAAGAATAAAAAAAATGTGATCCATTTTCAAGGGAAAGGAGTAGTGGTGAGACCAATTCTGAGATGATCTAGATATTGGAATTTTCAGGCAAGTCTAAACAAACAATTATATCAATGATCTAAAGGAAAATCTGCCTGCAATGAAGGAAAATAGAAAAAATACTTCTTATCAAATATGTTTTTAATTGACAAGTAAAAATTACACATATTTGTAATTTTTACAAATTACAAATGCATACAACATGATGATTTGGTATAGATATACATTGTGGAGTAGCTAAATCAAGATAATTAACATACGTATCACCTTACATACTTATCACTTTTTTTTGGTGAGGACAGTTAAAATTTACCTTCTTAGCAATTTTCAAATATACAATATATGGTTATTAACTGTAGTCATCATGACGTAAAATACATTTCTTGAAATTATTCCCTCTGTCTAAGTGGAATTTTGTGACCTTTTACCAACAGCTCCCCAACCACTCTCACCAGCCTCAAGTAAACAATCACCACTTTACTCTCTGTCTCTATGAGGTTGACTTTTTTACATTCCACCTATAAGTTAGTGTGGATATATCTTTATGTGCTTGGCTTATTTCACTTAACATAATATCTTCCAGGTTCATCCACGTTTTTGCAAATGACAGGATTTCCTTCTCTTTAAGGCTGAATAATATTCCACTGTGTGTACATAACACTTTTCTTTACCCATTCATCAGTTAATGAACACTAAGTTTGATTCTGTATCTTGGCTATTGTAAATAATGTTCCAGTGAGCACTAGAGTGCAGATTTCTCTTTAATATACTTATTTCATAATCTTCAGATAAATACCCAATAGTGGGATTGCTAGATCATAGAGTAGTTTTATTTTTAATTTTTTAGGAGCCTCCATACTGTTTTCCAGAAAGGCTGTACTAGTTTACATTCCCACCACCAACAGCATGCATGGTTCCCTTTTTGCCACATTCTTGCTGACACTGTTTATCTTTCATCTTTTTGATAGTAGCCTTTCTGACAGGCGTGAGTGATGTCTCATTGTGGTTTTAATTTGCATTTCCATGATTATTAGTGATGCTGAGCATTTTTTCATACGTCTATTGGCCACTTGTATGTCTTCTTTTGAGAAATATCTATTCGAGTTCTTTGTCAATTTTTTAACCTGAATATTTGTTTTCTTGCTATTGACTTGAGTTCCTTATATACTTTGTATATTAACACCTTAACAGATGTATGGTTTGCAAGTATTTTCTCTCATTCTGTAGGTTTTTCTCTTTAATTTGTTGATTATTTCCTTAGCTGTGCAGAAGATTTTTAGTTTTATGTAATCCTTTGTTTTGTTGCCTGTGTTTTTAGGGTTATATCCAAGAAAATATCTGCCCAGACCAACATCATGGAGTTTTTCCACTGTTTTCTTGTGGAAACAATAACTAGTTTTAGTTTCAGATCTTATGTTTAATTCCTTAGTCAATTTTAGTTGATATTTTAGATGCTGTAAGATAAGAATCCAATTTCATTCTTCTGCATGTGGATACCCAGTTCTCACAGCACTATGTATTCATTTATTGAAGACATTCTCATTTCCCCATTGTGTGCTCTTGGCACTTTTTTGAAGATCTGTTAACAATAGATTTGTGGATTTATTTCCAGGTTCTCTAAATTCTTCCACTGGTCTATGTGTTGTTTTGGTACTAGTACCATGCTATTTTGATTTCTATAGCTTTGTAGTACATTTTGAAATCAGTTAGTGTGATGCCTCTGGTTTTGTTCTTTTTACTAAAGATTGCTTTGGCTATTTGTGGCCTTTTGTAGTTCAATACAAATTTTAGAAGTTTTTTTTCTATTTCTGTGAAAAGTATCTTTGACTTTCGATAGTGATTGCCTTGAATTTGCAGATCATTTGGGGTAGTATGAACATTTTAACAAGAGCAATTCTTCCAAGCCATGAACATTGAATATATTTCCATTTATTTGTGTCTCATTCAACGTTTTTCATCAATGTTTTATCATTTTCAGTGTACAGATCTTCACTGGCTTAGCTAAGTTTATTCCTAAGTATTTTTGTAGCTATTGTAAATGGGATTTTCTTTATTTCTTTTTCAAATAGTTTGCTGTCAGTGAACAGAAATACTACTCATTCTCACGTGTTGATTTTGTATCTTGCAACTTTACTGTAATCACTTACTAGCTCTACGAATTTTGGTGGGGAGTCCTTAGGGTTTATTAT
This sequence comes from Gorilla gorilla gorilla, assembly GCF_029281585.2. NCBI lineage: Eukaryota > Metazoa > Chordata > Mammalia > Primates > Hominidae > Gorilla > Gorilla gorilla. The sequence continues at coordinate 121,677,495 of NC_073229.2, read as the reverse complement.
ACATAGGATCATGTGGTCCGCAGAAACAATTTAACTTCTTTCTTTCCAATCTGGATGTCTTTTATCCTGAAGAATTTTCTCTGTGGTCTTAATACGAAAGGGTGTTCTGCTGCTGTTGAACAGAATGATCTGCTCGGACCATTGGTATACAGAGTAGTTCAAGTCCAATGTTTCCATATATATATAGATACGTGGAAACATATATATATATATATACACACACACAATTATTATTTCTTCTTCTTCTTTTTTTAGTATACTTTAAGTTTTAGGGTACATGTGCACAACGTGCAGGTTAGTTAAATATGTATACATGTGCCACGTTGGTGTGCTGCACCCAGTAACTTGTCATTTAACATTAGGTATATTTCCAAATGCTATCCCTCCCTGCTCCCCCCACCCCACAACAGGCCCCAGTGTGTGATGTTCCCCTTCCTGTGTCCATGTGTTCTCATTGTTCAATTCCCATCTATGAGTGAGAACATGCAGTGTTTGGTTTTTTGTCCTTGCGATAGCTTGCTGAGAATGATGGTTTCCAGCTTCATCCATGTCCCTACAAAGGACAGGAACTCATCATTTTTTATGGCTGCATAGTATTCCATGGTGTATGTGTGCCACATTTTCTTAATCCAGTCTATCATTGTTGGACATTTGGCTTGGTTCCAAGTCTTTGCTATTGTGAATAGTGTCACAATAAACATACATGTGCATGTGTCTTTATAGCAGCATGATCATTTATTAAATAGGGAATCCTTTCCCCATTTCTTGTTTTTGTCAGGTTTGTCAAAGATCAGATGGTTGTAGATATGCGGCATTATTCCTGAGGACTCTCTTCTGTTCCACTGGTCTATATCTCTGTTTTGGTACCAATACCGTGCTGTTGTGGTTACTGTAGCTTTGTAGTATAGTTTGAAGTCAGGTAGTGTGATGCCTCCAGCTTTGTTCTTTTGGTTTAGGATTGACTTGGCAACGCGGGCTCTTTTTTGGTTCCATATGAACTTTAAAGTAGTTTTTTCCAATTCTGTGAAGAAAGTCATTGGTAGCTTGATGGGGATGGCATTGAATCTATAAATTACCTTGGGCAGTATGGCCATTTTCACGATATTGATTCTTCCTACCCATGAGCATGGAATGTTCTTCCATTTCTTTGTATCCTCTTTTATTTCATTGAGCAGTGGTTTGTAGTTCTCCTTGAAGAGGTCCTTCACATCCCTTGTAAGTTGGATTCCTAGGTATTTTATTCTCTTTGAAGCAATTGTGAATGGGAGTTCACTCATGACTTGGCCCTCTGTCTGTTATTAGTGTATAAGAATGCTTGTGATTTTTGCATGATTTTGAAAAGTCTTTATCATTATATAACAAAATTTTTGTCTCATTTTAGTTTTTGACTTACAGTCTATTTTATCGGCTGTAAGTATAGTGGCCTCTGCTCTCTTTTGGTTTCCAATTGCATCAGATGTGTTTTTCCATTCTTTCACTTTCACACAATCTATGTGTCTCCTTACTGGTGAAGTGAGTCTTTTGGAGGCAGCATATAGTTAGACCTTGAGGTTTCTTTGTTTGTTTGTTTTGTTTTTGTTTTTGTTTTTGTTTTCACTCAGCCACTTTATGTCTTTTGATTACAGAATTGAATCCATTTACCTTCAAGGTAATTATTGATGGGTAAAGATTTACTAATGCTATTTTGTTAATTTTTTCTGGTTGCTTTGTAGATCTTTTATTTTTCTTCCTCTCTGCTGTTTTCTTTTGAGTTTAGAAGATTTTCTCCAGTGACAGACTTTGATTCCTTACTTTTTATCTTTGATGTGTCTACTATAGGTTTTTGTTTTGCAGTTACCATGAAGCTTACATAAACATCTTATAGCTACAATAGGCTATTTTAAGCTGATAACAACTTAACTTTGATCACATAAAACAACAACACTTTTACTCCATCTTCATGCACATATTTTATGTTTTTGATATCACAATTCACATCATTTTATATTGTGTAACCGTTGACAAATTATAGCTATTAATATTTTAACAGTTTGTCTTTTAACTTTTACACCAAAGATATAAGTGATTTACACACTATACAGTACTAGAGTATTCTGAATTTGACTTATTTTTATCAGTGAGTTTTATACTTTCTTTTTTTTTTTTGTATTACCAATTAATGTCCTTTTCTTCGAGCTTGAAGAACTTTTTTTTTTTTTTTTTTTTTTTGAGACGGAGTCTCACTCTGTCACCCAGGCTGCTGTGCAGTGGCGCAATCTTGGCTCATTGCAACATCCGCCTCCCAGGTTCAAGCGATTCTCCTGCCTCAGCTCCCCGAGTAGCTGGGATTACAGGCGAGTGCCACCATGCCCAGCTAATTTTTTGTATTTTTAGTAGAGATGGGGTTTCACCATGTTAGCCAGGATGGTCTCAATCTCCTGATCTTGTGATCTGCCCGCCTTGGCCTCCCAAAGTGCTGGGATTACAGGCGTGAGCCACTGTGCCTGGCCTGAAGAACTTTTTTTAAGCATTTCTTGTAAGACAGATCTGCTGGCAATGAACTCTTTCAGCTTTTCTTTGTCTAGGAAAGCCCTTACCTCTCCTTCATTTCTGAAGGACAACTTTTCCAGGCACAGTATATTTGGTTAGCAGGGGTTTTTTTTTCCTAGCACTTTGAATGTATCATCCCACTCTCTCCTCATCTGTTAAGTTTTTCCTATAAAATCCACTGCTAAAAATCTTGAAAGTCCCTTATATGTTACTTGCTTTCTCTTCTTTTGCTGCTTTTAGGATCCTCTCTTTTTCATATTTGACAATTTTGTTATATAATATGTCTTGATGTAGTCTTTTTGGGGTTGAGTCTGACTGGAGACATTTGACCTTCCAGTACCTGGTAATAGATATATAGATAAATAGATGTCTATTTCCAGGTACAGGATTTATTTCCAGGTACAGGAAAGAGATATGCCTATACATCTATATACATATAGATATAGATACATCTATTTCCAGGTACAGGAAGGTCAAATGTGTGTGTGTGTATATATACATATATACATTACACACGCACACACATATATATACAGATATATACACATATATATACACATTTGAAAGACACATATATATATATATAGATCTTTCCCCAAATCTAAAAAGTTTTCACCTATTCCTTCTTTAAATAAGCCGTATCCATTTATCTTTTTCTTCTCTTTCATTAACTTTTAAAACTCAAATGTTTGCTATTTTCATACTATCCCATAAATACCATAAGCTTTCTTCATCTTTTTGATCTTCTTTTCTCTCCTCTGATTATATATCTTCAAATATCTGGCCTTTGAGTTCACAGAATATTTCTCCTGCTTGATTGAGTCTGCTGCTGATGCTCTCTATTGCATTTTTTTACTTTATTCATTGTATTTTTAAGCTCTTGAGTTCCTTTTTTAAAATAACTTTAATCTCTCTGTTAAATTTCTCATTTGATCATTTATTGTTTCCCTAATTTCACTGAATTGTTTCTCTGTATTTTCTTGTAGTTCACTGAGCTTCCTTAAAAGAACTATTTTGAATTCTTCCTCACTCATTTCACATATCTCCATTTCTCTGTGGTTAACTACTGGGAGATTATTGTGTTCTTTTGGCAATGCTGTATCTTTTTGGTTTTTCATGTTTCTTGCTGCTTTATATTGATGTCTGTGCATTTGATAGAGCAGTAACCACTTGCAGTCTTTACAGGCTAGCTCTCCTATGGAGAGACCTTCCCCTTTGGGGAGTATGAGGGCACTTGCTGGGTGGAGTGCAGCAGTTCTGGTACCAGTGTGGGTATCAGCTGTGTAGTCTCTGTGCAGCTCTGTCAGCTGAAGTCAGTGTTGATAAATATTGCAGGGATCCTCAGCAGCCAATATGTGGATATTTGCAGTGATAGCAAGTGCTGTTGGGGTCTTTGGTGGTGATGGCTGCTAAGGTCATCACAATTTCTTTTTCTCTCACCAGGAAAGTTGTGGTCAGGGGATCCCTCTTGGTACTATGCCTGGCTCATAAGCTTGCTAGCAGTCACGGTGGAACTGGTGTCTTATGAATGGCACCCCTGCAAGAGCCACAGAACTGAGGTCTGAAGCTCAGGCATGAATGGAGGAATTATGACTCTGGGATTGAGCAAGTAATGGCATTGATAACCAGGGCACAGGCATCTCCACTGCCACATTGGTAACTGAATGTAAGGTACAGATGCTTGTGAAGCAGCCTGGAAAGCCAAGAATGGAAGCACATATATGAACAAAGTTACAGTGGCTCCAGGGTTAGGGTGAGGTCTAGCTCTCTATGGCAGCTGAGTCAGTACCTGAGGCTAAGGCACCTGTATTGCTGCCTTGGCAACAGTAGCTGAAGCACAGATGCTTATGAAGTAGCCAGGTAGTCAAAATGTGTGCACACAGATGTGTGCACAATTAGTGCAACTCCAGGGTCAAGGCAGGGTCTAGCTCTCTGTAGTAGCTAGGCTGGCACACAGGACATGGTCAGGTGCATCAGGGCTTGGCTCTAGGGTGTAGAGGGTGAAATAGCTCAATATGACAATGGTCCCAGTGTCTAAGCTGTGACTGGATTCAGTGTAGCTGCAGAACCCTGGTCTGGAGTGTGAGCACTTGCAGAACAGCCATGGTCTAGCATCAAAGCACACATGGGGTGAGAGAGGCAGTGACTCCTTTCCCAAAGCAGCACAACAGTGGCCACTTCTTGGGCAGGAAAGGGATGTGCAACCATCATCTCCCTTTTGGGGGTTCCCAGTAGGAATAGCTCTTGGTTACCTGAGTGGCAAGACATCCTTGTGTTCTTAGTGGAGTAGGCTGACGGGGACCATGGTGGTTCCCACCCTGTAGCTAATAGTGATAATCTGCTTTTCTATTCTTTGCTCCTAGCTGTTTCCTGGTATCTCAGGTATGCCAGTCTCATTTTTATTCTTTGCTCCTAGCTGTTTCCTGGTATCTCAGGTATGCCAGTCTCATTTTTATTCTTTGCTCCTAGCTGTTTCCTGGTATCTCAGGTATGCCAGTCTCATCAACAATACTTTCTATGTGGATATTCTCCTTTGTTGTTGTTTGTTTATTTGTTCCACTCTATTGCCTCAGATCTTTTAATGTGAACTTGAGCCTCTTTGGGCTATTTCTGTTTGTGAATAGCTGTCTATATTTGGTTTTGTGTGGGGGTATGAAGGCTAGTATCCCCTACTCTGCCATCTGGGTGACATCACTCAAGAAATTATACTTTTAAAATTGAAAATTTAAAACTGAAAAGCACAAAATCTGATTTTAAAATGTTACTAGAGGCTGGGCGCAGTGGCTCACACCTGTAATCTCAGCACTTTGGGAGTCCGAGGCAGGCGGATGACGAGATCAGGAGTTCAAGAGCAGCCTGGCCAATATGGTGAAACCCCATCTCTACTAAAAATACAAAAATAAAAAAATGAATAAATAAATAAATAATAAAGCTGGGCATGGTGTCACATGCCTGTAGTCCCAGCTACTTGGGAGGCTGAGGCAGGAGAATCACTTGAACCTGGGAGGCGGAGGTTGCAGGGAGCCAAGATCACGCCACTGCACTCCAGCCTGGGCAATAGAGTGACACTCCATCTCAAAAACAAACAAATAAAAAAAAGTTAATAGATAGGCTTATAAGAAGAGTAGAGATGTCAGTGGAAAGAATGAACCTGCAGATAAGACAATAGAAACTATCCAAATGAAGAAGAAAGAGGGAAAAAAGATTGAAAACAGATGGAACAACACTTCAGGGACCTGTGGAATATTAACAAAATGTCTAACTGGGATGGTATGGTTTGGATGTTATGTCTCCTCCAAATCTCATATTGAAATGTGACCTCCAATGTTGGAGGTGGGCCTATTGGGAGGTGTTTGGGTCATGGAGTCAGATCAATCATGAATTGCTTGGTGCTTTCTTCATGGTAGAATTCTCACTCTATAAGCTTATGTGAGATCTGGTTGTTTAAGAGCCAGGCACCTACCCCATTTTCTCTTGCTCCCTCTCTCATCACATGATATGCCAGCTCCCCTACACCTTCTGCAATGATTGTAAGCTTCCTGAGACCCTAACCAGAAGCAGATGCCAGCACTATGCTTTGTGCACAGCCTACAAAACGATGATTCCAATAAACCTCTTTTTAAAATAAATTATCCAGTCTCAGATATTTCTTTATAGCAATGCAAAACTGACTAACACAAGGGTTATGTGGAGTCCCAGAAAGAGAAGAGGGAATGGTAGAGATAATATATTTGAAAAAATATTGGCCAAAAACTTCCTAAATTTGTGAAAAACATAAATATTCAAATTCAATTATTTCAACATACCAAACAGAATAAATATGAAATTAATAATGCGTAGGCATACATAGTCAAACTGGTGGGAACCAAATACAAAGATAAATTCTTAAAAACAGAAGAAACAACACATTGGATACAGAATTCAAATAACTGCCGTGCTTTCGTCAGAAACAAAAACTGCCTAAGAAAGTAGAACATATTTAAAGTGCATAAAGAAAAAAAAACTGTCAAACTGAACTTTTATATGCAGAAAAAAAATCCTTCAAAAATACAGGCAAAATAAAAACACTTTTAGATAAGAGAAGACTAGGAGTATTTATTACTTGAAAGACCTACATTGCCAGAAATGCTAAAGAAAGTTCTTCAGGCTGAAGGAAAATAATACTAGATAGAAACTTGGATCTTTAGGAAGGAATGAGGAAAATGATAAATATCTGGGTAAATACAAAAGACTACTTTTTCATTTTAATTTATTTATCACATATTGTTTAAATCTGTGTTTAAACTGTAGGGTTTATAACATATGCAGATAAATGACATATGAAAATTACAGAATAAAAGAAGGTGGGAATTGGTAAAGGGGCCTATATAGTTGAAACATTTCTATTATGTTGGTGCAAAACCAATGACAAAACAACAATCACTTTTGCACCAACCTAATACATTTTACTTTGATTTAAAAAAATTAACACTAATTAAAGTGTGGAAAATTATGATTGTATATTGTAACACCTGTAGTAACCACTAAAATACATATAACACAAAAGAGCATAGCCAAAAAGCCAAGTATAAAACATAATTCTAAAAATTCTAAACATATTTGTGAAATCTAGAATAAGACAGCAAAGGAGAAAAAAAGAAATGAAAAACAGAGAAAGAAAAAGCAAAAATAAAATTTTTACATAATAGACCTAAATCAAAACATATTAATAATTACATTAACAATAAGTGGATTAATAATTCCAATTTAAAAGTAGAGATCATCAGACATTAAAAAAGCAAGACTCTACGTTATTTGCATAAGATGGATTTTAAATATAAAGACATGGATAGTTTAAATATATGGAAAAAGAAATTGAAACGGTAATTATAGCATTGCTAGATTGTCTATCATAGCAGCTTTATTTATAATAGAGCAAAACTAGAAAGCCAACATTCTGTCAACAGAGAACTGGATAAACAAACCAAGATTCATTCATACAATGGAATAATACCTGGCAATAAAAAATAACTAACTATTGATATATCCAATAGCATGGATACATCTCAAAAACATTGTGCTGAGGGAAAGAAGCTTCACACAAAACAGAACATACTGTTTGATTCAATTTATATTCAGCTCTAGAACAGGAAAAACTAACTAGTGGTGAAAAATATCAAAACAGTGGGTCCGGGTGCAGTGGCTCATGTCTGTAATCCCAGCACTTGGGGAGGCCAAGGCCGGCAGATCACTTGAGGTCAGGAGTTTGGGACCAGCCTGGCCAACATAGCAAACCCTCTCTCTACTAAAAAAAAAAAAAAAAAAAGCCAGTTGTGGTGGTGCACATCTGTAATCCCAGCTACTGGGAAGGCTGAGGCAGAAGAATCACTTGAACCCAGGAGACAGAGGTTACAGTGAGCTGAGATCATGTCACTGCACTCCAGCCTGAGTGACATAGTGAGACTTCATCTCAAAAAAAAAAAAATAATGTGGTTATTTCTGGGTGGTTTGGGGCAAGAATTGACTGAGAAGGATCATGAGAGAATTTTCTGGGGAGATGGTAGTATTCTGTAGCAAAGTTACGGTGGTGGTTACACAGGTAGATGCAACTGTCAAAACTTGATGAAAGTACACTTTTTATAAGTATATTTCGTTGCATGCAAATTTTACGTCAAAAGAAAAAATGTAAAAAATATTGAATACTACTTTGTGATATGCATGCTAAGTGTTCAGGGGAAAGTGTATTAATATCTGCACTTTCATTGGAAATGCAACCAAAAATAGATATATTGAGGAATGTAGGAATAACTAGATGAATAGATATGCAACAAAACAATATACTAAAATGTTAATAGCAGAATCCAGATAGTAGTTTATACAATCATCACTGTAAGATTTTTCAGCTTTTCCATGTTTACAATTTTTCTTACCAAAAGTTGAAAAAAAATACGTATTAAAATAAAAGGAGTAGAAATGAGGGACGAAAAACACAAGCAGCTTAACCGTGTCTGGTTCATTCTTTAAAATAAAGATACAAAATGTCTGGAAGGAAACAGAGCAAAACATTATGATTTTAAGGATTACAGTGCAAGGATCCCACTAATACTTCTCTGTATGCTTGAAATATTTCAAAATTTAATTTTTTATAGAATATAAGTAGAAAAAAATACAATGCAGAAGATTATAAAGGGCAATGGATTGAGTCACAGAACCCTGGCACTTTCATCTCCACTCAGTTATTGACCGTGGGTCTGGTACAAATGACAAAAAAAGTCTCTGGTCCTCAGTTTCCTCATTTGTAAAGTAAGAAGTTTGCACTGGGTGATCTTTTACAGATTCATTTGATTTCTACAATTCTATAAATCTAAAATAGACAAAAGTAATAAAAAGTGCAATTTTAAGAAATTCCTCCTGAGAAAACGTTAGGCATGATCCAAAAATATTCAAAAAGTTAATTAATGCAAGTGGTCAAGGAATTAATATGTGCATAAGAGAACTATGACCTTTATGCTTTTATTCAACCTAAACTCAATAAAGTAATATATTAGTAGAGGGGAAATCATATCACTAAAAACCCCAAAGCCAGGAAAAGGCAGCAAATTTAGTTTTTAAGATCTGATTCATGATATTTATTCTTCCAATAACATGGGGCCTTCAGAACTGCATTTTAAGCCTTATTTCTTCATTCCTATAAAATGAAGGTGAGAATCAATGACCATTAAGGATGCCGTCAACACTAAGATTCTGTTATTATAATTCTATTTGGATTAGATATAAGTGAAAGTGTATTATTAAACTTTTACCTATCCTCCCATAGCACTATCACTTCTACCTAACCATCATAGTTAGCAGGAAGGTGAAGAATTCACTCTGTAAAATCTTTGCTAAATAGTGTGACTTTTTGAGAGCCACAGCTGAGTACCGTCATTAACAATCCCTACCAGACAGCCACCCAGAATTGATGTTGCTAATGTATTGTACACAGTAGACAAATTAATCTCACAGAACTATTGGGATTACAATTTCAATGTAGCATTTAGAGATGTAAACACAGGGTATTCCTGGAAAGCACACTGCATGCTGCCATGTTGCCTATTATAGCGTCATCTCTTGGGAGCCAACATCATATCACAATAGTACATAAAAAGGGCATGCAGACATCATTTTAACAAAGAAAAGACAGAGATGGAAAACAGAAACTGATGTACTTAATATCCATAAGTACCTGCTACTTGGTAATTCCACATCCCTTTATGGAATTGACCCTACTGAGCTTAAAACACTGTTTTTGGTTATCAACTAAGTTGGACATAAAAGAACTGTCTTTCTGGCCACAAGATAAAACTTTCATCCTCAAAAAAAAAAAAACAAACGGTGAGAAGAGGGGGAGATTTTTATCATAGTAAAGATGTTGCAGACAAGTTGCGTAGATAAACTTGAAGAGATAAAAATCTCTTATCTGCAACATCTTTACAATTATATTCTTTAGGAAAGAATGTCTGAAATGTAACAACTACTGCTACTTCTCAAAATAGATAAACAGGCAGATTTTCCCCCTTAGAGTGAGGCTATTTCCAATCATTTCTTATTTTGTGAACATCTTATTTTGAGTCAAAAGTTAGTTACTAAATCCCATTTTGTAGGGCAACATTTCTTACCTGACAAAAAGTCTTTAGAGTTTTTAACATCTTCTCCTTTAACAAAAATTAAAATATATGTCCATGAAGAAATGTATGTGCTTTGAAATACAATGCTGTATTGAAGCTTTTGCTTTTTAATTAGATTGAGAGCACTTTCCTGTTTCTCTTCTCTCTTTATCACTTTCTTCAGTTCATCTTTCTTTATTCTTGTTACTTGATTTTTCCCCTTCTTATCCTAATGTGTATTATTTCTCAATGCCCTAATGTGGTTAACACTTAAGTCTTTCTCAATGAGGTCTAGAAGGAAATATGTCCTATTGGATTCTGTCTTGCCAAAAAGCTTTTGTTAGGGAAGCTAAGGAAGAAATAAAGGGACATAAAGAAACAAATCTATTTTTGTCATTATGTATCTGAAAGTAACCTGCCAACTAGAAGAAAACTTGCTTAGTGTTATAGTATAACTAATTATGCTTAAGTTTAAACTAGAATCTCTAATGTTCAAATAAATCAGTATTATGCCATAGAGACATCCTTCATTTTTAAGAATGGATATAAGCTTCAGGTAGTTGTAAAGTCCACTTACCCATTTTAAACCATAGTTTTATATATGCTGTGAAACCAGAGCTCCATGAAGAATTAATACTTGCTACATGCAATAGATAACATTAGGCAACAGTAAGAGGAGCTTCAGGTTTTTGCTTAATTTTATGCATGGCCATCTCTACCAAGTCTAAAGGCATTTCTATAATTTTTGAATGCACCTCTGTATCACTGTTTTTAAACCCCGAGAGACATACATTAGAAAATAAACACTAACTAGAATGACTCAGGGTTAAAATATCTTTTATGAAATATCTTTTTTGTTGTTATTTCTCAAGGAGCAGTCAAAGTCAAATGAGTTGGATCTCCCATAGTCAGGCTGTAAAAGTATAAAAAATAATGTTATTATTTCTGTGGCTTATTTTTCTTTTTCTGAGAGGAAAGGAGGACAAATGCTTTGTATTTCTCATGCAGCTTAAAGCTGGGGATGGTGGTGGGGTCTGGAGATGGATGGAGAACAGCACGGTGACTTCTTTTTAGGAATATTTTGAAGATCATGAGATTTCTGGATTACTCAGAGAAGAGATGAAACTATTGCTTATCTCCTATCCCCACGTCTCATAGGCAAATCCACTTTAAAGAAAGATATTCTGGTTCCTCTAATATGTCAGTGTGTAGGAGATGAGTTCCATTATTCCACACAGAGCTCTTCTAAACTCTCTAAATTCAAGTTAATCGTAATAAAGATTATTTATTTATTCCATTACTTTGGAGCAAATAAGACAATAGAATGTGGAAAAAAAGGAGGAGGAGTGCTCAATGTCACTGCAGGGCCTGAATATATAGGTAAGGCAGGATAGGAGGGTTGCTAATCAAAATAGGCTTGAGAATTACTTTCTGAGAGAAGTTGCCAAATCCCTTCCATGTTGGTAAACAATCTCATGCTAAACAGCAACTGTCTTCCTGATAAGTTAACATGACCTGATCATCCAAAACTGGTTACCAAAGACTAGGTGTTCTTTCTATCTTACCATGCAGCCAGAATTTGCTGGGAGGTTTTTTTTCGTCTTTTTATCATAATACTGGATTCATCATCATTTTACTAGACATCTTTCTCCTCCCTCCCCACTGTTTTCACAAACAGTTCCAAAAGAGGAACAAACAAATCATTTGAAGAGAGCTAATTATGGATCTGTAAAAAGAATTTAAAAGCTAAACAAACAAGACCATTCTTGGAGACACATGGAACCAAAAAGATAGATTGCTTGAAATGTTGTATTTCCATATTTTAAAGTGAAACTGCTCAATACTATTAATAACAACTTAAATAGGAACACAACAAGAGCATTTACAATCCAATTATATGATTAATGAAAAATAAATTCCTTGATGTCATAAAATTCTATTTTTCAAATAGATGTATGTGTTTCCTGGAAGATAACCATGCCTTCTAAAAAATTTCTTTTCTGAAGCATGGTTTTAACAGTGACTGTTGAAAGAAAATCTGTTTAAAAATTCTAAAGATATAGGTTAGTATGTGAGTTACACTCCACAAATAAACACTAAAGAAAAGACTAAACACATTGCAAGATAAGAGACTCATAATGGGAGAATTAGGCGGCCAAAATGCAAATATAAACATTTCTTTCTTTTCTCCTTCATGTAGGCAAATGAATATGGTTAAATATGAAATTCTCTCAATTTTTCTTGTCTTTCTAGCAACAGCTCAACTGATTCCTGAGGCATGTGGCTTTGTTCTCAACTGGCAATCCAGAAAAAGTGAACTTTTCAGACTTGTCAGGAAGTACATCTTGAACTCACCACTACCCCACACAAATTAAAAGCTGCATTCATAGAAATGCTATTTGTCAGATGCACAGTTTGCAAATAGTTTCTCTCATTCTGTGGGTTCTCTGTTTACTCTATTGATAGTTTCTTTTGCTGTGCAGAAGCTCTTAAGTTTAATTAGGTCGCATTAGATCAATTATTGCTTTTGTTGCAATTGCTTTTGGCGTCTTTGTCATAAAATCCTTGCCCCCATTCCTATGTCCAGGATGGTGTTGCCTAGGTTGCCTTCCAGGGTCTTTATAGTTTTAGGTTTTGCATTTAAGTCTTTAATCCATCTTGAGTTGATTTTTGTATATGGTATAAGGAAGGGGTCCAGTTTCAATCGTCTGCTTATGGCTAACCAGTTATCCCAGCACAATTTTATTAAATAGGGACCCCTTTCCCCATTGCCTGTTTATTCAGCATCTATAAGGAACTTAAACAAATTTGTAGGAAAAAACAAAGCACCCCATTAAAAAGTGGGCAAAAGAATGAACAGACACTTTTCTGAAAAAGACACATGTGGCCAACAAGCATATGAAAAAAAGCTCAATATCACTGATCATTAGAGAAATGCAAATAAAAACCACAATGAGATACCATCTTACATCAGTCAGAATGGCTATTATTTAAAAAATCAAAAAATAACAGAAGCTGGAGAGGTTGTAAAAAAAAAAGGGGGAGGGAACACTTATATACTGTTTGTGGGAGTATAAATTAGGTCAACCATTGTGGAAAGCAGTGTGGCAATTCCTCAAATTGCTGAAAACAGAACCACCATTAGACCCAGCAATCCCATTACTAGGTATATCTGCAGAGGAATATAAATCATTCCCCTATAAAGACACATTCATACGAATATTCATTGCAGCACTATTCACAATAGCAAATATATGGAATCAACCTAAATGCCCATCAATGACAGATTGGATAAACAAAACGTGGTACATACACACCATGAAATACTATGCAGCCACAGAAAAGAATGAGATCATTTCCTTTTCAGGGACATGGATGGAGCTGGAGGCCATTATCCTTAGCAAACTAATGAAGGAACTGAAAACCAAATACAACATGCTCTCACTTATAAGTGGAAGCTAAATGATGAGAACTTATGAACACAAAGAAGGGAACAACAAACACCGGGGCCTACTTGAGAACGGAGGGTAGGAGTAGTGAGAGGAGCCGAAAAAATAACGAATGGGTACCAGGCTTAGTACCTGGGTGATGAAATAATCTGTACATCAAACCCTCATGGCATGAGTTTACCTATGTAACAAACCTGCACATGTACCTCCAAACCTAAAATAAATTTTATTTTAAAAAAAGAAGTGCCATTTGTATACAGCTGCCTACATTGTATGTAGCTCCAGTTTTTGCGATATCTACCTGATGATTAGGTTAGACTACGAGACCTAAGCTGAGTCTTCTCCTTCTCATCACTTGCAAGATTTTTCATCACACACATAACTAATTTGTCAATGTCAGTTTCAGTAAAAAATTGTAAGTTTGATGAGGGCAGGAGGCTATGGCTTTTGCTCACTACTGTTCTACTGTTCCATTTCCTGCCTGTTGCAGAATACAGAGGACACATTAAATAGATGACTACTGAATGAATAAACTTTAGACTTGCTTTCACTGACTTTTGCTTTCTCAAGATGCTACAACTAGTTTTTATTATACTTACATGTGTGTTTACCATAGGCTATAGTTAAGAAACATATTTCCTGGGATTACACAGTGTTCTATTACAACCCAGGAGATAAATTTCCTATAAGCCTGAATACCCTGAAATAGTTGCATATCTCCTGAGAAATCTATTTATTCTCTTGATGTTGACTCTGTGTATCTTGGAATTGTTTCCATCTTTGTATTGACTGCTAGAGAGCTAAAACCTAAATCTGCAGCCTAAGTCTCACAGGCACATAGGGGTTCACAATAGGCATTTGGTTCCACAGTTACTCTTTTCTCCACCCTTCCCTCCTTCTCTGGCTTTCCTTTGGCTTTCATTTCCCTCACTTAGTTTTAAATCTATTTTATGTATCTTTGTAAGTCACCTTAATTTCTTTTTGAAATAAGGTAGGACACAAATAAATTAATTTTTTCCCTTCATGATAGAAGTTATTAACTTTGCTGAAGAGGAGAGTGGGCCAAGGAAGACAAAATATAGACTTCAGCAATGTATGGCTGATTTTAAGAGACCTTGGGGATACCTTGTGAAGAGAAGATACTATTTCTAACCCACATTGTATGGTTTTAGTTTTATGTAGAGCACAAGGCAATTGTACAATGACAACCCTTTTTATTATGTTATATCATTATGTTAATGCTACAAAATATCTAAAAATTAAAAAAGAAACAAAGGAATGTAACTGGACCTGAAGAAGCTTCACTTTTACTTATGGTCAGAACATTAGAAATAAAGAAAATTGATGAAACTGTAAAAATATATGAAAACCATTGGTACCAAGCAGACAGAATAAACTCTCACTCTTGAATTATGTTTTGAGATACAGCACCCTCCCCTCCATCCTCCTCTCCTTCTCAGAGAAAATTATCAATTTTTCATGAGAGGTAGATTCTCAAGAGACAGAGAAATAGACCAATGCTAGATAAGAGCAAATAATCATAATTTTTAAAGAACTAATACTTCAGTTGAATAGTTTATGCAGAAATGCAGTTGCATTTTATCATAATCTCACAAAATTATGATAATTGTCAATCTGAATATAGGATATTTATCTGTTTGTTATTACTAACCCTACAACTACATATCAGGTGCATTTAACTGAAAGGAAGAAACAATGACAAAGGAAAGCATGCACATGTGTGTGCACGCACGCGCACACACACACACATACACACTCTCTCTCTCTCTCTCTGTCATCTGCCCCAAATAACAAAAGCATCTCTGCCACAAGAATTGTGCCCATCTCTGCTCCAAGTACAGATAGAGAACTACCGCCAGTCTATTTTAGCACACCCATTTAAATTCTGTACATCTTTATAAATGCAGTTATCATTACCATTGTTGCCTTATCACTCTCCATGATTGCTCTCTTTCAGTCAAGTACAAAGACAGCCTGACTATAAATGTTTTGTCATAAAACTGCTATTCAAACAATAAAAAAGGGTTATAATAGTACTAAAAATAATTTACCCCCAAGGCTGCTGTATAGACTGGCAGTGTGAAGATTGAGGGGCACAAAATACCTCCAGCCACATTCTCACTACCCTCTAGACTCTTCTGCATCTGTACCTATATCTGCATGGTTTCAAAGACATTTCAGACATTATCACATGGCCAGAATATCTAGGACCTTTTTAGTATACGATTTTTAAACATGAAAATTATTTTTAGCAAAATTATCATTATTGTACTTAAGAAATAAGAGATAAATTAGATAGAGCATTTGTATCTTTCAGATAGAAAGCTACTTTTAAATTCTTTAGTTTGGGAGCAGCTGGGTAAAAATGCAGTGTGTGTGTATATATATAATAAAATATACTTATATTTTATACAACATATTACATATCTACATCATAGATACATGTATATATATCACACACAAATATACATATGACACATGCTCATGTCATATATAGAAACATACATATATTACATATACATACATACATCATATATAACATATATATTACATACATATATATATTACACATATACACATACACCCACATATAAAATCTTTACTTTGAAAATGCTTTTGTTGGCATCAGGACCGGCTGTGCACTGCCACCCAGGGGCTGTCTACAACATTTTAATACTGCTATCTTGCCAAGAGGCATTCAAAGTCATTACCAAATGCATCCTGGACAGTCCTTCATTGTAGTTGTTACCATTCCCATTGCATTTTCCTGTAGTTTTGGTGTCATTTCCCATATCGTGAATGCACATTTCAAAGAAAGGCAGAGAAAAGAAGAGAAAAAAGAATGCCAAACAAGCAAAAGACCACCTAGAAGGAAACAAATTATACTGACAAGGCTGACGAAAAGGAGTAAGAAAAGGGGAAAGACAGGAAGGAGGAGGTTTATCAGGGCTTCATGCCCACTGCTCTGGGTAAATATCCCTCCTTGTAACAATAAAGAAATAAAGTACAAAGAAAGGATAAAGCAGAAGATTACAGACCTGGTCGGTGTTTGATAAATGGCACTCTACTTCACTTTGCTTATTGTGTACTTCATACCTCACTCCTGAATATGGAAGAGAATTTTATTAAAGATTTAGCCACGGTGGTGGTGGTGACTGGCTCACAGTAATTTTCCTACAAAGTAGTTTAATCTATCACAGGGCAGACAGTGCACCTTCTTACCATGTATCATATCTGTCTATTGAGTAAGTGCTATCCAAATCCAATTTCTTTTCATTTTTGGAACCTGTGATGCATATTCAAGATACACTTTCGTTTTGTCTTTGCCCTAAATTGGGTGCTGTATGAGATGGGAGAAAAAAAGTACTAATAAAAAGGAAATATGCACTCTATAGTTTCCATATCATTCTGGTCATTTTTTGTATTTTATAAAAATAAATTGCATAAGTTTAATGGCATATGATATTGACATGTAGAGTCCCCAAAACCTTTTATATTTATGAATATGAATGTGAAGCATTGCATCACTGATTATAAAATGAACTTAGAAAATCATTATAGTCAAGTTCCAGTTTTGATCTTTGTGAAGTTGTTCCATTCAATAATGAGGTGACTCGTCCAATAATATGGAAACTGTTTCAACCAAAATAATTCAGCAGTTCATTATGTGGTAAAATGTAAATCCAGAAATGTCATAAGCAAGGTACCTTCAGAGTGCTCCGTTACAGAATCACAGAAATTAGAAAAGCCCTGTGAGGTCACTCACTTCATCTGTTCCTGGTATCAGGGTGCTCTCAGCAAGATATTTTCAAATATAGAGTCTATTCTCCCATTATGAGATTCTATTATTTCTCCTTTCATTGCATTACTTTTTTTTCACTATGATGAATTGTTTTCTAACCTGGCAATCATTGCCTTTAAACGTTATTGGACTTTTTGTAACAAATAAATAATTCTGCCCTTACCTACTTGTAACTAATCCTTCTTATTACTGCTATATCCTTCTTACAGACACTCTTTAAAACAGACCTCACACATTTTTTAAAAAAACAGAAGGCTAACTAACACATATTTTGGCCAGTAAAAGGTACATGAGAATCACTAACTAGTATTGTCTGAAAGTTCCCTAGAGGATCCAGAGATCTTAGACAGTCACTTCCTATCTACTAACAATGTAAAAAGTATACCTATCTGTTCAATTTCCAAGCTTTTTTCACTCTCAACAACTTGTTAATCAGTACACTTGGTTTAGCCCCAAACACAAACATA
This sequence comes from Gorilla gorilla gorilla, assembly GCF_029281585.2. Classification (NCBI taxonomy): domain Eukaryota; kingdom Metazoa; phylum Chordata; class Mammalia; order Primates; family Hominidae; genus Gorilla; species Gorilla gorilla. The sequence continues at coordinate 121,659,602 of NC_073229.2, read as the reverse complement.
AAATTTTGGAAAAATTTAAAGTAGCTCTTATTAGGAAGAGTTTTAGCACCACCCTCTTACCCCTGCAACCTCATCCAAGTCCTGTACTTTAAATATGAGAAAATAATTAAATCCTAGAAAGTAATTTATGTGGTAAAACAACTGATTAATTTACAATTAGAAAGCATATATTTTTAAGTCTAAAAAGAGTCTCAGATTCTGTGACCTCTGGTAAACCATTAGCTTTCCAAGACCCAATTACTTGCCTATAAAATAGAAATAACAATATGAACAATATGAACTCAAACATGAGTTAACATGGGAATGAAATAAAGTATTTTAAAATGCTCTTAGCACAATGCCAGGCACACAGTGAGTGCTCGAAAAATGATGCCAATTAGTACAAAACGAAGCCTAGAAACCAGCATTTAATAGGATTTCCTTAGGCACATTTATTCAGGCCACTTTTTGTCTCTCCTCGCCTATATATTATGAATCAGTGGAAAGGCAAAATTAAGCTTGTGTTTAAAACTACATAAAAGAAATTTACTTATCAAGACAACCAAAATGTATTGCAACTAAAGATCTTTAAAAAGGTATGAATATATAAAATAGTGCCCGTTAGATATCGCAGAGCAAAAATTTAGCCCAGGTTCAGGGTAATGAGGAGATTACATATCAGCATTGCAAAGAACCAGATTTTTTAATCAGTTTCATAAAGTATATTGACAATAAAATGTTTGCATGTTGCAAACTGTTGCAAAAGTGCAAAATCTTGCACTTCTGAACATAATACTATAATTTTTGTTACTTTTTTAAAAGAAAATGCATTTTTCATAACATAAAAATAATACATGTAGTGAAGAAAAATTTCCAGAGCACAAAATGTGAAGAAAAAAAGTCATTCAAAATCCTACTACCCAGAAAAAAAATTGCTTTTAACATTTTGATGAAAATATTTAAATCTTTTTAATGTATATTTTATTATTATTTAATATGAAATTGGGTTTATCATATGTGTGTGTTGTTAGGGAGAAAGATTATATGCCCTTTTATAGCCTACCTTTTTTTTGCTATCATAAATGGTGAGCATTTATCCATACCATTATATATTCTTAAAAACATGATGTTTAAGTAGCATATTATAGGGATATGTCAGTACTTTGCTAAGCTTCCATTTTATTGTAAAACATTTATACTGCTCCCAGTAACTCTTTAATAAGCATCTTTTATTTCTATGACACTCCCTTCAAAATAGAATTTTCTGTCATCAATTAAAGTAAAATCTCCTTGAAGCCACAACTCTTGCCCAACCGGTAGTTGATTTCAACTACCCCCACCATATTATGGATATTCAATAAGAACCACTCTAAGAAATATGTCCCCACCAATTAACATTCAATAAAAATATTTCTCCTTTCAAACACTATGAAACTGATTCACACATTCATACTACTCCGAGTTCCTCATAGTGCCATAATAAATTTTGCATGAAAAACTTAATAATTACTGCTAAATATGGCCCCCTCTCTGGAAATTTTTTCTATAAACCGTGGGACTTTATAAATACCAATACAATCAAGATACATCTATAAATTCACCTGTTTTGTTAACCATTGTAATGCCTAGATGACTCTGTAACGTGAAAAGATACAGCTGACAACAGGAAAAACTGTCCTGTTTCACATAGATTGCAAAAACGTTCACATTTTTTAAATGTCATCTCTTAAAAACCCAAAACGTCATATTTCTGATAGGTGTTTCACACTCAAAGAGCACATTTGCCTTATACATTTACACAATTTGGGGATTTAAATTTGTAATGGCAATCAAATAAATCAAACATTTAAAATAATTTTGGATCTAATATATGCCAACTGCATTGGGCTGGGGAACTTCCTATCTGAAGATTGATTTAAGAGTAATTTTGAAGTCAGGTCATTATCATAACAAAGAAAAAGAACCAAATTACATCACGTCAAAAGAAAAAAAAAAAACAGAAAGTTGACCGTTTTAAGAATGATTGTAACTATCCTTGGGGGAATAAATGGGCAAAAATAGATTTTTTGAAAAAAAAATTAAATAGAAGTCTTTTCTTAAAAAAAGAATTAAAGTGTGTGCTTACACATGTTAAACTAATGCTATAAGATATTTCCTCTATTCATTGCCTTTAAATTCCTTCTGGTCTAACTCTTCCAAAGTAAAAAGCATTCTATTGCAACAAAAGAGTTTTATTTTAATACTGCTTTATTTAAATTCAAAGCAGAGGGTTTATAAGGCATAAGCACCAGTTATAATGAAAGACAGTGCTTTTGGAAACCATGAGTCTTTTATCTAGTCTTTTAAGATTTATTCACTAGCACAGAAGCTTGCCACCGAAAGTGAGGATTTAGACTGATTAAACTAGAGTTATACAGAGATGATTTAGAATTTTGGAACTTTGGAAAATAAGTTTATTTTCACACTTCCAGTAGAATCAGTTACCAGGTTAGTAATACAATTAAACTGCCATGTCAGGAGCAGACATTTTATGCCGTGTGCAAGACTGTACCTACTACTGCACAGCGCCACCTGGCAGCAGGATAAAGAATTGTGTCACTGCAGCCTCCTGAGAAGACTCACTAATTGGTACAGTACACTGTGTTCTCCTGAAAGTTCCCAACTGATGCTGACCTCATTTTCCTCATTAAAAATGGACACATTCACATACCAAGTCTGAAAAGCTGGAGGTTTTGCTCAGTTGGCTTTTGTTATTTGTACTTTTTAAGCATCTTAATTTAAAACACCTCATTTTCAAAGAGTATCTTCACTCCAGCTGATCACAACTGATCATGATGAATGTATCCACATTTTTCAAAAATAATTTGTCATCAGTTTTTATGTAGATCATCACAGCAAGTTAATTTACAACAATGACACAAAGAAAAATCAGGTGTTCAGTGGAATGTAGCTATTTGCCTCTTTGGAGAAGAAACACCACCCAAAAACAATAATAGCCTTTCATATTCCTGTGCTTGAATCATTCCTGTTTTTATTTATGTGTTTATACACATATAAACATATGCATTTGTACCCTGCATATGTATATAAACACATTATTTGTACATGTTAACATGAACAAAATCTTATTAAATCCTTTCAACTTTCTTTTCACAATGATTTACTTGTAAATTGAATACATGTAAACTAGAGACACTCACAAAAGAAACACTTAAACAGTAACTATTTCCATAATCCAATGAAATGTACATAGTTTTATTTATCTTTTTGACTATTAAAAAAATAGTCCTAAACAATTATCATTTGTCATCCCCATTTCTTCATAGTTTCATACTAAGAAAAAGGGGGTAGAGTGGGGAGAAAAGAAATTGATAATGATTATCTTCAGAGTTCAATTACAACTGAAATTCCAAAACTGGTACTGTCAATTCAATGAGCAAAATATTGGGCTGGGTTCATATTCATATTTAGCTTGCTAGATAGTTCTGATTGAAGAGCTTAGAAACCCTCCCTGTGTTGCATTACAGATTTTGAGCCATAAAAAATACTATTTGACAATGCCCTAACTTGTGGGGCATTTGTCACCTAAGAAAAAAAATGAAATGTATTATTTCAAATTTTTTTCCTATTTTTTAAATTTGTGAATATATAGTAGGTCTATATATTTTGGGGTACATGAGATGTTTTGATACAGGAATGCAACGTGAAATAAGCACATCATGGAGAATGGGGTATCTATCCCCTTGAACATCTATCTTCTGAGTTACAAACAATCCAATTACACTCTTTATTTTAAACTGTACAATTAAGTTATTATTGACTATAGTCACCCTATTGTGCTAGCAAATAGTAGGTATTAATCATTCCTTCTATTTCTACTGTTACCTCTATTCCTACTATTTTACATTCCTTCTATTCTTACTATTCTATTTGTACCCATTAACCATCTCTACCTGCCCCTGGGTCCCCGCTACCCTCCCAGTCTCTACTAACCATCCTTCTACTCTCTACGTCCATGAGTTCAATTTTTTTGTTTTTAAGATCCCACAAATAAGGGAGAACATGAGATGTTTGTCTTTCAGTGACTTGCTAATTTCACTTAACATAATGATGACTGGATCTCGTTCTTTTTATGACTGAATAGTACTCCATTGTGTATATGTACCACATTTTCTGTATCCATTCCTTGGTTGATGGACACTTACGTTGCTTCTAAATCTCAGCTATTGTAACCAGTACTGCAACAAACATAGGGAGTGCAGATTCTCTTCAAACTGATTTCATTTCTTTTGTGTATATACCCAGCAGTGGACCTGCTGAATCATATGGAAGCTCAATTTTTAGTTTTTTTGAGGAAGCTCCAAACTGTCCTCCATAGTGGTTGTACTAATTTAAATTCCCATCAACAGTGTACAAGAGTTCCCTTTCACCACATCCTCACAAGCATTTGTTACCTAAGGCCAATAATGCTTAGATCTGCCCTTTTGAGACTATTTTCTACATCTTATAGGAGTACTTCAGTGTTTTTTATTCTTTCATAAAATGTATTCTTTTCACTTTGTGCTTCTAGCCTTTTCTTCTGTTGTTTCTCAAAAACAAAAGTTTACCTTAGAACCAATCAAAACACTCCCAGATCCTTGATATTTAAAAGCTGACAAAAGTATTTGTCCAGTAAAAATATAATAGCATGTTGAATATAGCGCATTTCAGATTATACACCCAAATTGTACCTTTTTCTTTAGATTCCTTAGTGGTACATAAGAGATAGCAAAAACATGTTATAGAAAAGACATACATATTGGTAAATTACTTAAATCATTTTTTGTGGATGTGCTTCCCTTCCTTCCTCGAAGCTCTGGGTTGGAACAGCAATCACCACATTAAGAAAAGAAACAGGCAAACAAAAGTGGTGTTCTTCCTGGCCTACCTGTCCATATGTGCTTCCCCCACGTTGGTGGAGTATCTCCCCAGCTGATTTTAGGGATAAGCCCCTCAATTCAAAATTGGGGGTGGAGGGAGGTGCAGAGAAGACAGGAGAAGGCTTATTCAGAAATGCTTATAACCTCACGTTCACATTTAATCTGAGGAACCAGCACACCAGGCCTGAATCATGGCCTACATGGTTGCCCTCAAGGACTGCCCTAAGCAGAGAGGCCCCAGACTCACATGTCTTGAAACATAGACACACAGATATAGATGCAAGACACAGGATGTGTCCTGGATACCTCTTAAGTCTTACTTCACATTATCTTGGCTCACTGTTTTACTGCAACTTTTGATATGGGAGACAACTGCTTTCAGGAAGCCCCTCACCTCAGGGCCACTCTGTGCCTCCGGCAAAGCCTGCTACATAATTTGCAGGGGTCCAGTGGAAAATTAAAACACAAGTTCTTTTGTTCATAAATAATTATGAATTTTGAAACAGTAAGAGCAACAAGCATTAGAACCTTCAAAGTGTGGGTGCCTGTGAGGGCATAGATCAACACCCATGCAGTTAGCCCTGCTATCTTGCTTTCTGCAGTTGAATTTCTCTGGTGTAATCCCATGTGGGCATCTGTTCAACTAAACCTGAAAATATGTGAGTTAACACCTTTAAGAAACTCTAGAACAGTGGAGAATGGAAGCTAGTAGATAAATGCTCCCTGTTTCCATCCCCCGGATGTACAATTCTGAGGTAGATTCTACAAAGCTCATCAGGAGTCTTTAGTAAGACAGGGTGCTAATTGCCCCGGTGGACCCAGCTTGATAAGGCATCCAGATCATTGCTCTCTCCTTGCTTGTTTCACTTTTCTCAGCAGCTCATTCTTGTTCCTTAGGATCACCTCCCAAAGTAAGCAACCAGCATGAGAGCCCTGTCTCAGGATCTGCTCTGGGGGAAGACCTAGGCTAAGATAGAATAGAAGACAGGTTCAGTGGGTGAGTTTGGAATGAGAATAGGCTAGGAGACCAATTTGAAAGCTATAGTAATAGTTACAAGGAGATGGCAAAAAAAAAAAAAAAAAAAGATTATTTCAGAAATTAAAGAGCAGGATCAAAATTGGTAACTAATTGGATATGGAAGGTGAAAAAGAAAATTTAAATATAACTAAAAGGTTTCTTGTTTGAATAAATAATGGATGGTGATACCATTGACCAAATTAAGGAACTTGGAAGAAAAATCAAAGTATAAAAATAACAAATTTGATTTTGGAGCTGTTGGGCTTGAAGTGCCTCAAGGGTGATCTTTCCGTGAAAATGTATCGGCAGCCAGTTATACTTGAGTATGAAGTCCATAAACAAATCTAGGTAAAGACACAGGGATGAATATAACTATAAATGCACAAATAAATAGTTATTAAGTACAGAAATAGAGTTAGAGAAAATTTTCTCAAAAATTATTATAATGGCATCCATTCTTTATTTTTACTACTTAAGCTCCTGCTGGCAACCTATTATGTTAAAATATTCCCTGTAAGAATTTAAATACAATGGAAAGAAAAACCAAATCAACCAATTATTATATTAAATTATATAAGTGTGAAGAGCTTCCAAAATCAATATTTAAAAATCTCAAGGTTATTATATTCCTTTTTTGACATTATTCTATATTTTCAAATGACATAATCTATTTGAGAATTTAAAGAAATTTAAAATGTTATTAGGAAACTAAAACATTAATACTACTAAACTCTGGGGAACTGCCAAAATTGCTAAGCTTCCAAAGGTTTTCCATCTGACCCCAGATATTTGGCCAAGAACTATAAGGGCGATTTTTTCTTTAAGTAACATTTACTGTAAAAGTCATGCAATCTTTCATTGGTAAAGGAAATAGCAAGTTGGTTTTAAGGTAATAGCTCTAAATCAGCTATACCTGAAATCATCAAATTTGGCTTTATTGATCTGTCTTGAGCAGAATTAAAATCTATTTGGATATTTAGGAGTTGACCTTCATTTGCAATGTATTATTCACATATCTATTCTCTTTAAAGTTCTATCTTTGGGATTGTATGTACTTTCAGGATAACCAGGCTTTTCTGTAGGTAGAGCTGTCCAAATGAATCATAAAGAAGTGATGGTGGCATGGAATATAAGGTGCCTTGTTATTCCTAACAACGAATATATGCAACCTCCTAGAGGTGGTCAAAAGCAGGACAAGATACCCCAGTTGAAAAATTCAGAAAGATGCCCTAGCTGAAATAGGAACAAGAGTAGGCCTGAACCAATATACAGCCACAAGAAAAACTGTCCCAAAGCCTGTGAAACATAGCCAATTGTCATTTTCATAAGCAACAGCATTTTCAGAAACTTTAGCTTCAACATCTAGGATGAATTTGAACCTCTTTCTGCATAATAAAATTACCCTCTTCATTTACAAATAGTTGTAAATCCTAGTTACACCAGTGTGGCTTTTAGCAATTTTCATAACTTTTTGAACTCCAGTTTCTTTATCTGTAAAAATTGGAATTGTAATGCCAATTTTGAAGAGTTTGGAATTAAATAAATAAAGAAAAAGGAATTTGAAGAACAATGCTAAGTACATGATCAATAAACACTAGCTTTTTTCCTATTATATTTCATCTTATTTAGAGTTAATTGGATTTTTGTCAAACACACCTGTCAATAATAAGTTTTTAATTGGCAGAAGATATATCCCACCTAGTAATAGTTAACTAATGGTAGTTAACAAATAAATGCATTTTAAACTAAAACAGTTTGACAGGGAAAAAGAAAATGAATCACAATTAGATGAGCTGGTGTTAAGACTAAGTTCTTAAGTCATCACAGTGTTTACAGAAAACAGTAATAAATTTTTAAAAAGACTAAGTTCTTGACTGGACATTCTATTGTTATTGTTGATTATAACAATAATATCAGATACTTATTTAAGATGTCAAATACTTATTTAATATTTATTATGCACCACACATTTTCTTTATGCTTGTCAAATTACTTAATCTTTCTGTCATTCTCAATTTATATAGGAGGCTATGGAGGCACACAGAGGCTAAGCAACTTTCCTAAAAATCACATGGCTATAAAAGAAAGATCAAGATTTAAACTGAGGATGCCTTGCTCCAAATCATACCTTTAACTACTATACTATAATATCTGGCACAGGTATTGCCTATGAACTACCTGCCCATCTAACAGATTTGTTAACAATAAGATTTTATAATTATAAAGATATTAAAGTTTCCTGTTTTAATAAAAATTTGAGTTATGCATCTAAAAATACAAAATTTATCCTAACACGTCAAATACTAGGATACTATATAGTTAAAGTAAATAAGTCATTCATCTGCTTTTGTTTGATTTTTCAAAGAAACGAACTTTCATAGATGTTACATTCTCACAAAGCATGTAGTGTTCAACGTTACTTCAAACATGTAGGATCAACTAGGTGGATTTCTTTATGGTGGTAGTTAGTAGGAGAGTATGTAATCAAATAAAATACTCACTTCTGCACAAATATTTTTAAAAGATGGGAGAGAAAAATCTACATTAAACAAATGGAAAAAAATTTATATTCCTGGAAGTCTGAAAACTAAAAGACATGAATATATTCTTTAAAATCTCTATCTGGCCAAACTGGAAGCATGAATTCTCCCCCAAAATGATCTCATACAAAAAAGAATGTTGCACTGTATTAGAGGGCTTTTAAAATATTTTTATTAAATGGAATTCAATATTTATTTTAAACAACTAAGTGTAGTTTGGAGAAGACACATTAGTCTGTAATCAGTGCTAATTTGGGATGCTTAAATCATGAGATTGATATTTAAAAAGCAACAAAAAAGAAAAAAGACAAAAAAATTAAAATATTAAATGTGGATTCAGTAATTCTATCTGGAATAAGAGCTTACAATTCAAACAGAAACAAGCTTTTTAAAGACCATGTTACAAAAAAAAATGCAACACTCACATATACAAAGTGGTGTATTGATAAGTATATAATAAATAGGGTGAATAAAAATAAAAACTTTTATGTTTATAAAATGTTAAAATATTTTATAAATATTTACCTGTAGCTTGGAATAACATTTTTAGAGACAGTATCATATGCTGATTCCAAGATCGCTGTATCTCAAACAACTTTAAAAATAAGCTACTTTGGAAATCTGTTAAATGGAAAATGGTATTCGATGACAAAAAAAAATAGGTTAAAGTGTTGATACAGACACAGAAGAGGTAAATAACTGAAGTAAATCTGAATACAATAATTCCATGATGTATGAATGGAAAAAAAGCAACTTTATCAGTTAATGCTTTATAAAATGAGATTTTAAATAGAAACAAAAAACCAAATTTCTAACTGAAATATTATATGTGGATATTACGTGATCTAACTTATATGCATAGAAGTTTAAAATAATAAGTAAGCCAAAAACTTCCGGGGTATCTTTTTATTAAGAAGGTGGAAATTGTCTTGTATCGTCCATTAGAGGCTGACTTTTATTTTAAATGAATGAAGAAAATGAGGAAGATAATGGAGCTTCAAGGTCCTTAAGGATACCACAGATCACACCAGGATGTTTTGGAATGATCTGTTTGGATCAGTAAAATGAGCAAAGGGAAATATTTGTTTAATCATTTTAATTATCGGAGGAAGTAATTGAGCCTAAAGATCCCAACCACTTCTTTAATTTCTTACTGTCCATATGACCAATACGGTCTTGACAACACTGATACCAAACTTTTGTAATGCTATTTACCGACAAAAGTGGATCTCATGATTTCTATCAACTTATTTTTTCTTTTCCTTTTTCTTTTCTTTTTTTTTTTTTTTTTTTTTTTGAGACAGTCTCCCTCTGTCCCCCAGGCTGGAGTGCAGTGGTGCAATCTCGGCTCACTGCAAGCTCAGGCTCCCGGGTTCACGCTGTTCTCCTGCCTCAGCCTCCCGAGTAGCTGGGACTACAGGCGCCCACCACCACGCCCGTCTAATTTTTCTGTATTTTTAGTAGAGAGGGGTTTCACCGTGTTCGCCAGGATGCTCTCGATCTCCTGACTTCGTGATTCGCCCGCCACGGCCTCCCAAAGTGCTGGGATTACAGGCGTGAGCCACCGTGCCGGGCCTATTTTTTCTATTTTTAAGGTTTCTGATTAAGAACTCTTGGGAAGGATCACATTATCTAATTATCTTTCCAAAATCCAAGCAAGACCGTGGATAACTCATTTCATTCACTTATTATGCAAATAATGATTGAGGTTTTACTAAGTACCAGACACTGTTCTAGGTACAAGGGATATAGCAACAAATGAGAAAGGCCAGATAGCTGCCTTCACTGAGCTTATGTTTAAGGGAGAAGAGACAGATAATAAATGCTAAATATACAAATAAATAAGAATGTCAAATACTGAACAGTTCTGGAAAAAAATAAAGATAATAAGGGGGTAAAAAGTCATTGGGGCAGAAATGAAGGTGAGTAAACTGGGAATAACTCTATCAATTACATTTGAGCTAAGATATAATTGATGAGAAAGAGCCAGTAATAGAAAGAATCAAGTAAAAAGGCCCTAAGATTAGAGTGTTCGAGGTACATAAAAAGGCCTGTGTAGTTAGAGCATAGTGGGCAAGTAAGAAATTAATAGAAAACAATGTCAGATATAGAAAGGCTCTTTATACACTGGGCCTTGTAGGCCTTGGTAAGGAAACTGGATTCTATGCAAAATTTAACGTGGAGGCATAATTGGAATTTAAGCAAATAATTAATATGATCTGATTTACTTTTTAAAAATAAAAACGATTAATTCTAACATAATTAATATATAAATAATACTAATCCTTCACAAACTTTCAGAAAGAGAATACTTCCCAAACTATCCTATTATCAAAATCAGACAAAGACATTACAAGAAAAGAAAATTACAAACCATTATCCCTCATGAACTTAGAAGCAAAAATCCCAACAAAATATTAGCAAAGTGAATCTAGCAACATACCAAAAATTTTACTTTTGATTATACTTATGACTAAATTGGATTTATAACAGGAATGCAAAATTGGTTTAATATATGAAAACTGCTTAAAGTAACATGCTATGTTAGTAGAATAAAGGACAAAAGTTATATTGATTGATGCAGAAAAGTTCTTAGCAAATTCCAACAACCATTCATAATGAAAAATATTCAATAAATCAGAAATAGAAGAGAATTTTCTCAAACTGATAAACAGCAACCATAAAAAGCCTACAGCTAACATCATTATTAATGATGCAAGAGTAAATACTTTCCCACTGAGGTTGGGAAGAAGGCAAGGTACTCAAACTCACCAATGCCATTCAACATTTTATTTATTTGAGGTACCAGCCAGTACAATAAAGCAAACATGAGAGTGAGAAGGGGAAAGAGAGAAGTAGAATGCACATAAATTGAAAAGGAAGAAGTAAAACTGTTTTTGAATGACAGATGAAATAATCTTGTATATAAAAAATTTTAAGGACAAAAAACTAACAAATAACTTCAGCAAGGTCATGGGTCACAAATTCAAAAAATTAATTTTATTTATATATACTAACAATGAGGAACCCAAAAATAAATTCAGGAAACAATTTAATACACAAGCATAAAAATGAATAAATAAATTTAAGAAAAGAAGTGCAAAATTTGTACATTTCAAATCATAAAGCATGTAGAAAATCCAAAAGAGTAAACAAAAAACAACTGCTAAAACCAAGGTTGTAGAATACAAGGTTAATATACAAAAATCAATCCATTTCTTACATACCAGTAATAAAGACATAGAATGTGAAGTTAAAAACCGAATATCATTTTCATTAACACCCCAAAATTGAAACATTTTAGTATAAATCTAACAAAAATATGTGCAAGATTTTTATGAGAAAAACTACAAAACTGATGAAAGAAACTATATAAATGGAGAGTTGCTAATATTCATAGATTGGAAGACTCAATTTTGTCAAGATGTCAGTTTTCCCAACGTGATCTGTAGATTCAATGCAATCATAATCAAAATCTGAGCAAGTTATTTTATGGATATCAACAAATTGATACTAAAGTTTATGTGTAGAGGCAAAACCTCAGAATAGCCAACACAATATTGAAGGAGAAGAACAAAATTGGAGAATTGCCATTACCTAACTTCAATATGTACTGCAAAACTATAGTAATGAAGACAGTGTAGTATTAAAAAAACAGGCAAAATAGTTCAATTGAATAGAATAGAGAGCCCAGAAAAAGACCCACAAAAAAATAATCAACTCATCTTTGACAGATGAGCAAGGCAATACAATGGAGCAAAGACAGTCTTTTCAACAAATGGTGCTGAACCAACTGGATATCAACATGCAAAAAAAAAACACTAGATACAGACCTTGCACCTTTCACAAAAATTAATTCCAAATGGGTCATAGATCTAAATGTGAAATACAAAACTTTATATAAAACCCCTAGAAGATAACATGGGAGAAAATTTAAATGACCTTGGATTTGGTCATGATTTTGTAGATACACCACAAGGGTAAAACCCATGAAAGAAAGACTTAATAAGCTGTACTTTATCAAAAGTAAAAACATCAGCTCTGCAAAAAACATTGTTAATAGAAAGAAAAAACAAGCCACAGACCAAGAAAAAATATTTTAAAAAGACATATCTGATAAAGGACTATTATTCAAAATATACAAGGAACTCTTAAACTTTAATAATAAGAAAATAAAAAACTGATTTTTAAAAAGTAGGCCAAAGACCTTAACAGACACCCCACCAAAGAAAATATACAATTGGCAAATAAGAATACAAAAAAAATTGCTCCATATCATGTGATTAGGGAAATGCAAATTAAAACAACAATGAGATACCACTGCATACCTATTAAAATGGCTAAAATCCAGACACTAACACACCAAATGCTAGTCAGAATATGGAGCAACAGGAATTTTATTAATTGTTGGTGGGAACGCAAAATGGCACAGCCCTTTGGAAGATAGTTTGGCAGTTTCTTACAAAACTAAACATACATTTATCATAAGACCCAGCAATCAAACTCCTTGGTCTATACTCAAAAAAACTGAAATCTTTATGTTCACATGAAAACCTGCAGATGGATGTTCATAACTGACAAAATGTAGAGATAATCAAGATATCATTCAGAAGATAATAAAGATCAGAGCTGAAATAAATGAAATAGAGATACGAAAAACAATAGAAAAGTTTAATGAAACTGAGTTCATTTTTTGAAAACATAACTGAAATCAACAAAACTTAAGCTATACTAATAAAAAAAGAGAAGACTCAAATAAAAAAATCAGAAGTGGAAGAGGAGACAATACAATTGATGGAGGATCATAAGAGTCTACTATGAACAATTACATGCCAAGAAATTGAGTACCCTAGAAGAAACAGATAAATTCATAGAAACATACAACATGTCACTCTAAATCATGAAGAAATAGAAAACCTGAACAGACCTAGGGCAATTAAAGAGACCAAATCAGTTTCTTTTAAAAAGTTTCACTGCTGAGTTCTACCAAACAATTAAAGAAGCAGCAGTGCAAATTCTTCTTAAATTCAAAAATTGAAGAAGAGGGAATATTTCCAAACTCCTTTTACGAAGCAAGCATTACCCAGATACTGAAAAAAAGAAAATTACAGACAAATATTCCTTATGAACATAGATGCAAAAATCTTCAACAAAATACTAGAAACTGAATTTAGCAGCACATTAAAAGGATCACTCACCATAATCAAATGGGATTTATCCCTGACATGTAAGGATGATTCAACAAAATCATATCAATAAATGTGTTACACCACATTAACAGAATGAAGGACAAAAACCATATGTTCATCTCAATAGATGCAGAAAAATTATGACATAATTCAACCTACTTTCATAATAAAAACTATCAGAAAATTGGATATAAGAAGTAACATACTTCATCACAATAGAGACCATACATAACAAACCCACAGAGAACAACATACTTAACAGTGAAAACTTGAAAGCTTTTCCTCTAAGATCAGGAACAAGATAAGAATGCCAGTTCACACCACATCTATTCACCATAGTACTGGAAGTCCTAGCCAGAGCAATTAGACAAGAGAAAGACATAAAAGGTATCGAAATTGGAAAGGAAGAAGTTAAACTGTCTCTGTCTGCAGACCATATGATCTTAAAGACTTCACCATAAAGACTCTGCCAAAAAAACTGTTAGAACTAATAAACTTTACTTTATTAGTAAAGTTAACTTTATTATCCTACAACTTTACTGAAATCAGTAAAGTTTCACAAAATGAACAAAAAGAACATAAAGCATTTCTATACAATAACAACAAACTATATGAAAAAGAAATCAAGAAACAATCCCATTTACAACGGCTAAGAAAATTAAAATACTTAGGAATAAATCTAACCAAGAAAGTGAAAGATCTTTACATTTAAAATTAGAAAACAATGATGAAATAAATTGAAGAAAGCACAAATAAATGGAAAGACATCTTGTATTTATGGATTGGGAGATTTAATATTTTTTAAATGTCCCAGCTACCCAAAGCAATCTACAGATTCAATGCAATCCCTAACAAAACTCCAATACGTTTTTCACAGAAATAGAAAAGCAATTTTAAAAGTTGTATGGAACCACAAAAGACACTGAATAGCAAAAGTAATAGTGAACAAAAAGAATAAAGCTAGAAGCATCACACTCTCCGATAAGAAATATACTACAAAACTTCTGTAATCAAAACATCATAGTACATAAATAAAAAAGACACATAGACTAATGAAACAGGACAGAGAACCCAGAAATAAGTCCGTGTATTTATATCCAATTGATTTTTTACAAAGATGCCACGAACATACAATGGGAAGAGGATAATGTCTCATAAGTGCTGGTGGGAAAAGAGAATATTCACATGCAGAAGAATAAAGTTAGACCCTATCTCAATCATCTACAAAAATCAACTCTAAATACTAGAAGAAAACATAGTAGGAAAACTCCACAACACTGGTCTGAACAATTTTTTTATATGACCCCAAAAACATAGGCAACAAAAGCAAAAACTGACAAGTAAGATTACATCAAACTAAAAAGCTTCTGCAGATTAAAGGAAATAATCAAAGCTGTGAAGAGACAACTCACAGAATGGGAGAAAATATTTGCAAGCTGTGTATCCAGTAAGGGCTAAATATCCCAAACATATAACAACTCAAACAACCCAATTAAAAAAAAAATCAAATAACCAGATTTTAAATGTGCAAAAGATCTGAACAGATATTTCTCAAAAGAAAATACACAAATGGCCAAGGGACATATGAAAAAATGCTCATCATCATTGTTCATCACATTCACATACATTACAGTATATTTTAATAATTGTTCTATTTTATTACTAGTTATTGTTGTTAATCTCTTAACATGCCTAATTTATAAATTAAACTTTATGATAGTTATGTACATATTGGAAAATATATACAAGAGGTTGAGCATTCCAAATCTGTAAATCCAACATCTGAAATGTTCCAAAATTTGAAACTTTTTGAACACTGAAATGATACTCAAAGGAAATGCTTATTGGGGCATTTCAGATTTTGAATGTTTGGATCTGGGATGTTCAGACAGTAAGTATAATACAATATTCCAAAATTTAAAAAAAAAATCCAAATCCGAAGCATGGGTCCCAAGCATTTCAGATAAAAGATACTCAACTTGTATATATAGGGTTTGACACTATCTGCAGTTTCAGGCATCCACTTAAGTCTTGTAATATATTCCCTGCAGATAAGGGAGGACTATTATATTCATATCAACATTATATTGTAACCACAAACTGGAAACAATCCAAACATCCATTAAATAATGAGTAGATAAATTAAATATGGTGTATCCATAAAATGGAACACTATTAAGCAAAAAAGGGAATGAACTATGGTTACATACTACTATGTGAGTAAACCTCAAAAACATTACACTAAGTGGTGTTTATAGCAGCACAATTCACAATTGCAAAAATATGGAACCAACCTAAACGCCCATCAACCAAACAGTGGAAAAAGAAAATATATACACCATGGAATACCAATCAGCCATGAAATGGAAGGAAATAATGGCATTTGCAGCAACCTACATGGAGTTGGGGACCATCATTCTAAGTGAATTAACTTAGGAATAGAAAACTAAATATCATATGTTCTCAGTTATAAGTGGGAGCTAAGCTATGAATACACAAAGGTATAACAATGATATCATGGACTTTGGCGACTTGGGAGAAGGGTGGGAGAAGGTGAGGGATAAGACTATACATTGAGTACAGCACAAAATTTTGAGTACAAAATATACTGCTTGGGTGATGGATGCACCAAAATCTAAGAAATCACCACTAAAGAACTTATCCATGTAACCAAAAAATACCTGTTTCCCAAAAACTATTAAAATATAACAAAGAAAAAAGTGTTTAAAATTAAAAAAAGCATTATGCTGAATGAAGGAAGTTACACACAAAACACTACATATTGTATAGCCATTTATATAAACTGTCCAAAAAAGGAAAATTTATAGAGACAGAAATCAGAAGGAATAGGAATTTACTGAAGATGAGCTTTAAAGAAATGTTTAGGGTGATGGAAATATTCTAAAGCTGGTTTACTGTGATGGTTGCAAATTTTAAAAATTTACTAAAAATTATTTCATTGGTTACACAGGGTGAATTTTATGGTATGTAAATTATACCTTAATAAATCTGCTTTTTGAAAAATGTCAATGCCTAATTGAATGCAAAAGTTCCAAGCCTTGGATCTCAATGGACCTAAACTTAAGACAGTCTTATCTGTAAAAAGTTTTGTAATATTCTTATTTATTTAAAAGTAAATATGTGTTTTACTGT
The DNA here is from genome assembly GCF_029281585.2 of Gorilla gorilla gorilla. Classification (NCBI taxonomy): domain Eukaryota; kingdom Metazoa; phylum Chordata; class Mammalia; order Primates; family Hominidae; genus Gorilla; species Gorilla gorilla. Next base: position 121,642,804 of record NC_073229.2, on the reverse strand, counting down.
ACTGATATAGAAATTTTTTTAAATTCATGCACACACCAAAAAAAAAAGAAGTTTTAAATGAGGTCAAAATAATTTTTAAGGAAGTTTTATATATTTATTTATTTCTGAGACGGAGTCTCACTCTGTCACCCAGGCTGGAGTGCAATGGCATGACCTCAGCTCACTGCAGCCTCTGCCTCCCAGGTTCAAGAGATTCTCTGCCTCAGCCTCCTGAGTAGCTGGGATTACAGGCATGCACCACCACACCCAACTAATTTTTTTTATTTTTAGTAGAGTTGGGGCTTTGCCATGTTGGCCAGGGTGGTCCCAAGCTCCTGACCTCAGGTGATCCTCCTTGCTCAGCCTCCCAAAGTGCTGGGATTACAGGCGTGATCCCACCATGCCCGACGTAGGAAGTTTTAATAGTATCTTTCTGAATGACAAGAGATCATCTTGCACAACTTACTTCGAAAATCCTTTTTCATTACTTACTAATCCACTCCATGCACCCAGAATGAAGCCAGAATTCACATACAGACTTTTTAATAGAAACATCATTTAAAACACCTAAAGAAACAAGTAAATTAATCTGTAGCAGAGCTCTGCTTATGACTCAGAATGTCTCTATTTCTTGGGTGCTTCAAAAATCTAGAGCCAAAGTTTATTTAATAATTATAGATAATAATAATGGCAGAGGTTTGATCATTTCTATTCTAAATTCTATTCCAAAATGCGTTTGTTTTACATACAGAAAGTCATATTGTTCTGTTTTTGTCCCTATAATCCATTCTAAACATCATACTCTATTTATCCTTTGCTCCATAGATCTTTTAATGACCTTTGGATGAAAGCAATAAAATGATAACTTGATGATTGCCACACACGCACAACAGGACATAAATTGAAGGTAAAATGTATTGGTCAAAGCACCTAGTCTGCTTCTCAGTCACTGCATAAATTTTCCTAGTGATATACTAAATAGTTAAATACTCACTTTTTAAAAAATAAATGCATATTCTAAGATTTCCTGCATCTGTATATTTTCATAGCCACCTTATTTTCCTTGTTCTATTACTAGCATATATTCCTCATTCTCTTGAACAAAGTCCCAATAGCAGTTGAACTCTAGCAATTTTAACTAACCCTAGTAATCTACTTTCAAATCGTTAATCAAAATATTTTTCCCTCCAGTTGATGAATATTTGCTCCTTCACATTTGTACAATGATTTTTTTTCATTCTGTCATTTAGAGGCCACAAACCTTAAAAATGTTAATCTGCCAATGAATAACTCTTGGGTGTTGATGCTATTAAAGTTAAAGGCAAATAGGGCTGGAATAATCAAAAGTGAATTATCTCTAACTAGATGATATACTTGTATAAAACTAAATGGTGACTGGGCGCGGTGGCTCACGCCTGTAATCCCAGCACTTTGGGAGGCCGGGGCAATCACAAGGTGAAGAGATCGAGACCATCCTAGCCAACATGATGAAACCCCGTCTCTACTAAAAATACAAAAATCAGCTGGGCATGGTGGTGCGCACCTGTAGTCCCAGCTACTCGGGAGACTGAGGCAGGAGAATCTCTTGAATCTGGGAGGCGGAGGTTGCAATGAGCCGAGATCGCGCCACTGCACTCCAGCCTGGCAACAGAGCGAGACTCCGTGTCAAAAAAAAAAAAAAAAGTCTAAATGGCAAACTAATTATTTTTAAGTAAAAACTGTGGGTTTCATGAGTTATTTTCCCCAATTCCAGTGTAACTACTAACTTTGAGAAAGTTTCCTCACATTCAGTATTTTGTAGAAATCCATCATAAACTTGAAGATGGTATTTAAGTTTATTATAATTGAAGTAATATCAGTAAGATGGTAAAATAAGAAGTCTCACTTCTCTTTTCCCACAGGGTCACTGAATTAACAGCAACAAACAAAGCAAAAATCCTTTTTGAGAATTCCAGAAAAACGTTAAGAAGTTGCAGTACCCCTCGTGAGCACAAAGCTAAGTACAGCAACATTGAAAAGGGTAAGAAGGGCCATTCCATTTTATCCATGATTGCTCCTCCAAGTCAGCACAGTTTAGGTTGGCTCATGGCTTTTCCTTTAAGGGCAAAGAGAAGAGTGTACATCTAACATCCTGGCTTTTTGGAAGACAGCTCAAGAGACTGGTATCTGTTTTGCCTGACTAAAAGTACTAACAGAACCGCATAATTTGGATGCCTGGAGGTCTCTCAAAGCAAAACCAAGTGGCCGGGCGCGGTGGCTCAAGCCTGTAATCTCAACACTTTCGGAGGCCGAGGCGGGTGGATCACGAGGTCAGGAGATCCAGACCATCCTGGCTAACACGGTGAAACCCCGTCTCTACTAAAAATACAAAAAATTAGCTGGGTTTGGTGGCGGGCGCCTGTAGTCCCAGCTACTCGGGAGGCTGAGGCAGGAGAATGGCATGAACCCGGGAGGCGGAGCTTGCAGTGAGCCAAGACGGTGCCATTGCCACTCCAGCCTGGGCGACAGAGTGAGACTCCATCTCAAAAAAAAAGAAAGAAAGTGGGGAACCATGTGGTGCTGCAGGTAGAGGCTGTTAGGGCTTGGTACAACTGGGACAAGATTTTCAACTCATCACTTCTCCCTTGGGAAAGAGGAAAAAAGTAAACCAGATATTTGGCATTTTGGCTTTTTGGAATGCTGCCCAAGGAACTGGTATCTGTCTCATCTGACTTGGGAAGCTAATGGAAAGCTACCATGCTTTGGATGCCTGGAGGCTACTAAGACAAACGAAAGAGGAGTACCTTGCTACTTCTATGAGATAACCTATAGTATGACTGACAGACATCACAGAAAGCAAGAGATTATAAGCTCCTGAGAAAGAAAACAGCAAAGCTCTCTAATTGGGAAATCATATGCACAAGACTGGAAAAATCACATTCCCCAAAAAAGGTTTCAAGCCCCCAGGATCTCTAGCTGGGCTAATTGGTGAAGGTCTTTCCCTGAACAAATCCAATCTGTGAAGACTGGAAGAGGTAGCTGTTTTTTCAAATGCATAAAACTCAGCCAAACACACACACACACACACACACACACACACACACAGAGAGAGAGAGAGAGAGAGAGAGAGAGAGAGAAATAGGAAAGCATGGCAGAACAAAATTAATTAACAAAATTAATCTCCAAAAACCAACCCCAAAGAAACACAGATGAATTACCTGACAAATAATTCAAAATAATTGTTGTAAAGAAGGCAATGATCTACAGAGATAGACAACTAAATGAAATCAGGAAAATGATCCATTTCCCAATTTAAAAAAATGATTTTTTAAAAACTAAAAAAAGAAAGGCCAAACAGGAATTCTGAAACTAAATAATGCAATAACTGAACTTAACAATTTTCTAGAGGGTCCAATAGTAGATTTGATTAAGCAAAAGAAAGATTCAGCAAACGTGTAGAAAGATCATTTGAAATTAATGAATCAGAGGAGCAAAAAGAGAGAAAGAGATACAGAGACAGAGAGGTAGAGAATGAAGAAAAGTGAAGAAAGTAGGAGAGACTTAGGTACACCACCAAGCAGAAAAACATGTAATACACAGTGAAGGAGAAGAGAGCAGGAAAGGACACAGAGCTTATTTGAAGAAATAAAGGCTGAAAATTTCCCAAATCTGAGGAAGGAAATAGACATCCAAATTCAAAGAACTCAAAGGACCTTATCCAGAATGACCAAAAAAAGACCCATGTAAAGACACATTAAAGTTAGCAGAAGTAAAAGTCAAAGAGGAATTAAGGAAATGACAGTAGTAAGTTTTTCCTTACAGTAATATCTTTAAATGTAAATGGATTAAACTCCCCAATAAAAAGATATGAAGTGACTGAATGGATTACTTTAAAAAAAAAAAGATGCAACTATATGCTTTCTACAAAAACTCACCTCCGATGGAAAGGCGAACAGAGCGTGAAAGTAAAAGGATAAAAATAGATATTCTATGCAGATGGTAACCAAAAGAGAGCAGAAGTGGCTACTTATACAGACAAACTAAATTTTAACTAAAAAACTGCCACAAGAGACAAAGGACATGCTCTAATGACACAAGTGTCAATTCTTCAGAAAGATATAACAATTAAAAATATATATATACATATATACGTATATATGCACTAACATCAGAGCACCCAAATACATGAAGCAAACATTGACAAAATTGAACGGAACAATAGACAATAACACAATAATGGTAGGAAATTTCAATATCCACCACAACCAGACGGAAGACCAATAAGAAAATAGAGGGCATAGCAACACTGCAGACCAACTGAACCTAACAGTCATATAGAACCTACCATTTAACAGCAACATAATATACATTTTTCTCAAATACACTCAGAACACTCTCTAGAATAGATCATGTTAGGCTACAAAATAAGTAAAACAAATATTAAAAGATGGAAATCTTACCAAGCAGCTTTTCTGATCACAATGAAATGAATCAGGAACAGTAGCAAAACTGGAAAATTCAAAAATATGTAGAAATTACACACCACATACTTAAACAACCAATGAGTCAAAGTGAAATAAAAAAAGAAATAAGAAAATATCTTAAAATAAATGAAAATTAAAACACAACGTACCAAAACTTATGGGGCATAGCAAAAGAATTACTAAGGGAGAAGCTTATAGTTGTTAACATGTACATTTTAAAAAAATCTCAAATCAACAATCTAACTTTATTCCACAAGGAATTGAAAAAGGAAGAACGAACTAACCCAAAGTTAACAAAGGGAGAAGATAATAAAATTAGAGATCAAATAAACAAAATAGAGACTGAAAAAGCAATAGAAAAACATCAATGACTAAGATTTGGTTTATTAAAAAGATCAACAAAATTGTGAAGCCCTTAGAGAGATTAAGAAAAAACAGAACAGAGAAGACTCAAATAATTAAAATCATAAATGAAAGGGGAGACATTACAACTGATGCTACGGAAATTAAAAGGATCATAAGAAAGTACTATAAATAATTGTATGTTAACAAAATGGATAACCTAGATTAAATGGACAAATTCCTAGAAATATACAACCTACCAAGACTAAATCATGAAGAAATAGAAAATCTGAATAGATCTATAATTAATAAGGAGATTGACTCAGTAATCTAAAGCCTCTTAACAGATAAGTTTAAGACCAGATGGCTTCACTGGAGAATTCTATGAAATATTTAAACAACAATTAATGTCAATTATTCTCAAACTCTTCCAAAAAACTGAAGATGAAAAAAAATTCCAAATTTATTCTATGAGGCTAGCATTACCCTGATACCAAAGCCAGATAAATAAAACTACAGACGAATAACCCTGAAGAATATTGGTGCAATAATTCTCCACAAAATCTTAGTAAAACAAAGTCAACAGTACATTTAAAAAATTATATGTTATGACCAAGGGTGATTTATCCTTGAAATGCAAACATGGTTCGACATATGAAAATCAATAAACGTAGCATAACATGTTAACAGCACAAAGAACAAACATTACATGATAATTTCAGCTGATGTAGAAAAAGCATCTGATAAAATTCTTCAGACTTTCATCATAAAAACAAACTAGAAATAGAAATAAATTGCCTCCACACAATAAAGGTCATATAAGAAAGCCCACAGCTAACATCACCTCAGCAAACTAAAAGCTTTTTCTTCTAAGATCAGGAACAAAGCAAATATGCCTACTCTCATGACTTCCACGACTTCTTTTCAACATACTGCCGGAAGTCCCAGTCAGAGCAATTAGGAAAGGAAAAAGAAGTAAAAGGCATCCAAATTTTAAATGACGAGTTAATAGCTGCAGCACATCAACATGGCACATGTATACATATGTAACAAACCTGCACATTGTGCACATGTACCCTAAAACTTAAAGTATAATTTTAAAAAAGCAGCAAAATTATCTCTATTCACAGGCGATATGATCTTATATGTTGAAAACCCCAAAGATTCTGCAAATACACACACACACACAAACACACACACACACACAACTGTACTAAATTCAGCAAAGTTACAGGATACAAAATCAACTTGCAAAAATTAACCAAAAAAAGGAAATCAAGAAAACAGTCCATTTACAATAATGTCAAAAAAATACTTAGGAATAAACTTGACCAAGGAGGTGAAAGACTTATACACTGAGAACTACAAAACATTGAAGAAGAAACAAATAAACAGGAAGATATCGGTGTTTATGGACTAGAAGACTTCACCTCGTTTAAATTTCTCTACTATTCAAAGTGATCCACAGATTCAATGTAATCCCTATCAAAATATCAGTGGCATTTTTAATTATATTTAATAATTATACATATCTTGGGAGTACATGTGATATATTGAAACCTATATACAATGTGTAATGAGCAATGCAGGGTAATTGAGAGACAGCCATCACCTTAAACATTTATCTTTTCTTTGTGTTGGGAAGATTACAGTTCTTCTAGTGACTTTGAAATATACAATAAATTATTATTAACTATAAATTGTGTGCTCAGTAGCATTTTTTTCAAAGTAGAAAAATATCCTAAAATTAATATGTCATCTCAAAAACGCTAAAAGCCAAAACAATCTTTAGGAAGAAGAACAAATTTGGAAGGCATCCACTACCTGATTTCAAAACGTATTACAAACCTACCATAACCAAAACAGTATGATATTGACATAAAGACAGACATATACATCAATGTGTTCAAACAAAGTAGAAAGCTCAGAAATAAACATTCCCGTATACGGTCAAATGAACTTTCACAAATGTGCCAAGACCATGCAATATGAAAAGAATAGTCCCTTCAATCAACGATACTGGAAAAATTGGATATCCACATGAAAAAGATGAAGATGTACATTTATCTTGAACCATACAGTGAAATTAACTCAAAAATGTATTAAAGGCCCAAATGTAAGACCTAAACTATACATTCCCAGAGGAATACATAGGGGAAAATCTTCATGACAATGGAATGGGCAATGATTACGTGAATATGGCATTAAAAACACAGGTAACAGAAGCAAAAAAAGACAGATGGAACGATATCAAAATTAAAAACTTCCATGTAGCAGAGACAATAATTAACAGAGACAACCTATGAAATGAGAGAAAATGTTTGTTAATCATATGTTGGAAAAGGGGTTAATATCTAGAATATGTAAAGAATTCCTACAACTGAAAAACAAAAAATAAATTTAAAAAATCATTTAAAAACAAGCAAAGGACTTTCATAGCCATTTCTCAAAAAAAATATATGGGAATTGCCAAGAAGGATATAAAAGATGTTCAACATCACTAATCATCAAAGAAATCATGATGATGAGACATCACCTTCACACCTATTAGAATGGCCACTATCAAAAAAATGAAATAACAAGTGTTGGTGAGGATGTAGAAAAATTGGAACCCTTCAGTGCTGTTGTTATAGGGATTGCAAAATGATGGAAACACTACGAAAAATAAAATGGAGGGTCCTCAAAAAATTAAAAATAGAATTACCACATGACTCACCAATCCCACTCCTGGGCTTATATCCCCCCAAAAATTAAAAATAGGACCTCAAAGAGATAGTTGCATACCCATGTTCATTGCGGCATCATTCACAATAGCTAAGGGGTATATACATACAGTAGAATATCATTCAGCCTTTAAGAAGAGAGAAATCCTGTAATATACTACAACATGGATGAATCTTGAGACTATCATGCTATGAAATAAGCCAATCGCAAAAAGATAAAACTGCATGACTCCACTTATATTAGGTATCTAAAATAATTAAATACATAGAAACAGAAAGTGAGATGGTAGTTTCTAGGGACGGGGGGGACATGGGAAACAGAGTAGTTGTTCGATGGGTACAAAGTTCATTTGTGCAAGATGAAAAAGTTCTAGATATCTATTTTACAAAAATATGCATATACTTAACAATACCATAATGTGCCCTTAAAAATGTTAAAAGCATAAATTAAAAGAGCCTATTATAACTGGTTTTTTTGGCGGGGGGCACGAAGATAATGAATTTCATGTAACACTAGGAAATGTCCAGAGTCTACTTGCATTCAATATAGGTTTCAGATGTCAAGTCATGAAATATTCTGAATCATATTTCAAAGCCAAGAAGAAAGTATTTTTAAATTTATCTGATAAGCAACAAAATAAATAACATAGTACTAGATCATAACCCAAAATATGATGTAAATATACAAGAGCCCACATGAGCATAAATAAATTCTGGAATTAAAAAACAGGGGGCAAGAGAAGAAACAAATAGTCCTTTCAAAAGAATTTCAAATAATACATACAAATATACTCCAGCCTCCATGAAGTGGAACTTAATCTCCCTCCACTTAAATGTAGGCTGGACTTAGTGACTTGCATTCAAAGAACAGAGTACAGAAAGGGAAAATAGGAACTTCACAGTAGAGAATTCTGGTAAAAAATAGCTTAACCAAGTGACCAGGGTTAACATCACTGGTGATAAAATATGTTGATATTAGACACCCTCTGATACAATGCAATGAGAAAGGCACATCTGTGGTATTCATCACAAAAAGAAACATAAATCCAATCTAACCAAGACAAAAACATTAAACAGACTCAAATTGCAAGACATTCTACATAATACTGACAAGTACTCTTCAAAACTGTCAAGATCATGAAAAACAAGGAAAAACTAAGAAACTGTTGCCAAGCAAAGGAGACTATGAAGACATGCAGCAAAATGCAATATGATATCCTAGATGCAATCCTAAAACAGAAAAATATCATTAAAGAAAAAACGATCACATCTGAATCGAGTGTATAATTTAATTAATGGTAGTATATTGTTGTTAACCTCTTAGTTTTGTCAAATGAACCACAGTTATGGAAGATGTTAATATTAGGGAACTCTCCATTACCTTTTCAACTCTTCAATAAATCTAAAAGTACAATATTCCAAAATAAAAGTTACATAAAAGTTATCTTATAAGTATCTGAACATGTGTTAAAGAGCTTACTCAAATCAGTGACAAGCTGATAGTCTCAATACCAAAGCCTGAATGATGTAGCATTTAGTAACACAGTCTTTGAAGACAGAATATCTGACTTCTAAACTAGATTCAGCCCCTTAATGGCTATGTGACCTTGGGAAGCTTAATTTTTCAGTGTCTCAGTCTCTCCACAGGTAAAAGGGGATAAGAAAATTATGTACCATATGATTTCTGTGAGAATTAAATGAGTTAATTTATTATTTATTATAATGTTTGTTTATATAGCAAGCTGTCGATAAATGTAAGCCCCCATTATTATTATCTTGAAAATACATCACCTTAACACACAGTACTGGCAGTAGGTACTCTTGTCATTGCTTTACATCCACAGCTTTCTTGCTACTTTTCTCAGCGCCAAATAAAAAATGGCTTTCTTTAAGAAAGGTGTGCAAGAAATTAAGGTATTAGAGGCATTTGGTCTCCTGTGGGTGTCGCTACAACCACTACTAGTAATATATCTTATCTGCATGGTGCTTGACTTTTCAAAGGACTTTACTGTGCCTTACTTTGATCCATTCTCACAACACACTTCCACAAGAAAAGACAAATCAGATTTTATCTTCAACTTGTAAATGAGTAAAATAAGCCCTCATGAGATTAGATTCCCACAGCTGGCTAGCGGTAAAGCTGAGTGAAATCAGGGATTTTCTTTCAATGTCTCACTAACTCTTTTGTGGCTCAGTTAGAACCTCTACACATGAAGTCATCCAAAAGTATCTCACTATCTCATACTAGGTGGCCTTAAAATTAGTGATTCAGAGCTTCCTTAGAATTCTCTAAATACATCAAACGAACAAACAAACAATGCACATGGATGGGCTCCAACCACTTGGTTTCATTTTTTGTCCCTCACATGACAGTCACAGAAATGTTTCTGTCTTTCTCTGCTTTGGATTTTCTTCCCTTCCTTAGTAGGGTTACAGTATAATTCTCCCTGACTCGACCACCCCAGCCTACCTCCCCGCCTTCTAGCTTCAGAAGTCCTAGTCATTAAATCTTTGGTCATACAGTGCCATAGAAATCCATGTGTCTGCTCTCGATCTAACCGAAACCAACCTTTGGAAACGGTTTTAGGAAAGCAATCTCGTCACTCTACATAGAATTCTTCCTGTAGTTAAAGAGTCCTTCAGACATTACCTAGACACTACAAAACGAAAAGATCAGAACATGACTATATTTTAATCCCTTAACTAGTTTTACGAAATGTGATACAAAAATGTTCCAAGTTACCAGGGATCCATTTGATTCCACAATAGCTAAATAAACCACCACTTATGAGCAAATTATATTTCAATAGCTCATTTATAAGGCACATATTTGGAAAGATTATTTCATAAACTCTTGCTCAATAGCAAGCCAACCTGAAAAGGCAGATTTTTATATAATGTATTGGCAGAGTATTTATAAGAGAGGGGAGAGAGCATGCAGTCTTGAGAGAGGCAGACTTGGATTCAAATCTTAATTCCACAATTTATTAGTCAAGAGACATGGAGCATGTTATACATTCTCTCTGAATTTCACTTGCTTCATCTGTACAGGTGGAGTCCTAAAGCATATATCACAATCATAAGAATAAAAGAAAGATTAACTATAGCTAACACTTGTTGAATGATTATTTAGTGGCAAGCATTAAGCCAAGGATAACCATTATCTTATTTAATCCTTACACCAATCCAAAACAATATACAGATTTTTAAAAATGAAGCCTAATGGAGCTTCTATGAGGATTAAATATAAAACATCTATCATATGACCAGGCAAATTCTTTTTCTTTTAGAGTAAGAAGAAACTGATCTAACAAAACCATAAAATTTGTCATTTCAAGACTGTGAACTCCATGAATCTAGGCATTGTGTCAATCTTGTTTACTACTGTATTCTCAGCCACTCCAGGGAAACATAATTATTGAATAAATGTACAAATGAATGAGTTAGTTAATTTTCAAGAGGCAGTAGTATTTCAGAAGTGTTACTAAAATATCTAGAGCACTTTTTTAAGTTCCTGGAAACATGAAAGCTTCTAAGCAGCATACATAAATTTGAAGAGAAATATCTCTTCATCTTCTGAGACTTGAGCTTACTTTTCTTCATCAGTGAACATTGAAGTATTAACAAGGTATGATGCTCTTTTTCCTTATCTTGTATAGTCTTTCTCAACCTCTGAGTCTAACTTTCAAATAAAAGTATTTATGTCACTTATTTCCATTTTCCTCAAATCTAAAGCCTAAATACTCAACATTAACGTTTACAGAATGTAATATTCTTTAAACATAGCAGAATTATCTGGTACCTACAATTCCTGAAATTTTCCATAGGACTATAAAGCCAACCAGCTCACGTATCTTGCTGCATCAAGTTAGGTACCACTTTTACATATGTTTTCTATCTTCCAAACTTGGAAACATCTTTTATCTACTTTCCTCTCCTCTTCCATTCCATGTGTTTATATATTTATTAAACTTTTGTTATTTTAATTGGGTTTCACAAATTGTTTTCAACCCAATGTGTTAAACTGGAAGCCCATAACATCCACAATAGTTTGTCTTTATTTCTGGGTTTCGTAATTCAGAAGTAGTTATCATTTGGAGTATAAAACTGATGCATAAACCTACATCATCCTCCTTTAATTCACCTATAGCAGCATCTATAAAGGGACATGCACAGAGTAAGATTGCAACAGATGCCCTTGCAGATGAATAGATGAAGAAGAAAGTACAGAAATGAACGAATGGGAGAATAAATATATCCTAAAACTTTTCTCAGATTTAAACTAAAAATTCTACAGAATCTTAAACATTATCTTGTACAAACCCCATCCAATGAAGGAATCCCCTTTAAAATATCCCTAGTGCTCACCTATTCTCTACTTGAGCAATTCCATGAATAGAAGTTCACAACTCCACTAGAGAAACCACTGTGAGTTTTGTTTAGTTTTCATTGTTTAAACCTCTGGGTTAATCTCTAGGATGGCAAGACGTTCAGCAGAGACAAGCACCAGGGCACCACCCTCCTGAAATGGCCATGTAGAATCTATTCTAGCAAGGATAGGGCCAGTATAGCAGCAGATACAACCAGACTCCAGGGACAGCAAATTCTATTAGAAGTAAGCAGGGTCCAAGGTAAGTACTGTCAGGGGTACAAGGTGTCATATCTGTGTCCAACAGATTGTTCTGAGAAATAGTTTTAGGATTTGTTCCAGTCTACAGAGCCCACAAGCCTGGGTCTCTAGTCTTTCCAGAGATTCCTTTTAATATCTGTTTAATATTATATAATATCTAATATCCTTTTAGCAAATTTCTATTCTGTCTTAAATTAGCCAGTCAGGTTCTTTTGTGTGGATAAAAATCTCTGATTCATGAAAGTATTTAACTTTTAAATAACAAATTCAATAAAAATAAAAATATCTAAACAAAAATAAAATCGCCTTATGAAAATATTACCAAATAATGTTAAAAGCTAATATCAACATTGGGATCTGAATCCCTTCACAAGACATCAGTTTCTCAGTGTGAAAGAAGCAGATTGGTCCTTTAAGTTTTTCTTTTCCCAGAGCACTGGTGCTTTATTTAGTAAATTTCTCCTTTGGAACTAGGAAACATCAAAGAGGTCCATTGCCAGGAAGTGAGCAGTGTACTCCCTTCTAATAACACTGTGGTGGGAGTCGATTATTGTAGCCCAGCTGCTCAATGAGTACAAAATGAGGATTGATGGCGTATTCAAACAGTTGAGGCTGAATTATTATTTGAAAGAAGAGCAAATATTTCTCCCAAGTACTCTTGGATTTTATTAAAATAATTAATGCTAGTTATATAGCTCTGAAATAATATAAAAATTAATAATAAAACTTTCCATACAGACATAGCAGAGTTTATTGGCCAAGTAAGAAAACTCATCAAACCTCACTTCTCATTTTTCTAGTCTAATACATACGGTAAAAACATGAAATCACTAAGATTTATAAATGCAGGTTTGGCAGACTTTTTCTATTTACTGGGACTGTGAGCTATAAAATTGAATTTGGGGCCCTATCTCCAAGAAGAAGTTATTAGTTCTCAGAATAACTGCATGTTAGTGGATCAGACATAGATAAAAGACTTCCATTATGACTGTTTTTAGCTATGATTTACAGTGGCCTACATTGTTTTATAATGACTTTCAATTTTGAAAATGTACATCCACTGTTAGTTTTATGGATGTAGTCACAATTGATTGTGGGCTTGAGAGATTGATCCTTCTAACCCAGTAACAAAAAAGTTTTTAATGTACAATAAGTAGACATTCCAGATGCATTTACAAGCATGTCCTTTGTAGAATTTTCAGAGGAAAATAGACATAAATTTTTTTAAATAATTGCTTAACCATTTATTACCTTTAGTTAGATTCCAGAGGAAACTAGTGAATAAAGCTTGCTTGATATAGAGCTCTAGTCCTCTACCTGTACACAATTCTGAGAGATTACCTACTCATTTGTGTCCCAGTGAAAATGAAAAAATGTCATACACTCACCTGCTAAGTAGGACATGGTGTAAATTACCATTAAATAATGAATTTGACAAAAAGAAACAAACCAAGACATCAGCTCTTGATGTAGTTCACCCACGTTTCTTCTCTAACTCATAACAAGGCAGATGTGCCAATGATTTCAACCAGTCTTGGGACCCATGATAGCATCGAGCTTGAAACCCATACTAAAAGTTTCCTAACACTGCCTACCACTCCTCCCAAACCATTCTATTACAAACCCACCCCTACCCACATTTCCTACTCAAAACTGGTCTTTACTCCAAATTAGACATGGTTAAAGCCAAAGGCTATATCTAGACCCCAAATTACATCCCTCCCTGCCCTTCACCATCTTAGCTTGTTCATCTGCCTAGGTTCTTTCTCCTTAATTTCCAGACAGTTGACAAGACTTCTACTCTGGTCCCTTCCTCCACAATTGAAGCCCACCAAAACCATATCACATTTGGCTCAAGTAGCTTGTATCTTTCCTAACTTTTCTCCATCCCCTTCACTGAAATAAGATATATCTATAATTCAGTGTCATTTTTAATTTTTTATCCTTGCTAAACATCAAGAAAATTTAAACATAGTGATTTAAGTAAATGAGCAAATCAGATGAAACATAATATTTTATCATTATTATATAATAACAGTGGTAAGCCACATTTATATTACTCTAAGCTTTGTTGTCCAATTATATTCATAAAACTGGAAAGGAGAAACTAACATCTATTGAGGGCCTATCATTTAGCAAATCTGTGCCAAAGAGATAAAGAGAATGTTCTCTCCCTTTTATTTTCAGATGGAAACCAAAACAAAGAAAGAAAAAAGGAGGGACGGAAAGAAGGAAGGAAGGAAGGAAGGAAGGAAGGAAGGTAGGAAGAAAGGGAGGCAGGGAGTCCACAACCTGACATAATTCCCCAAACAATCATATTTGGTAAAAGTGCTGAGTCAGGATTTGAATCAAGGTCTGTGTGAGCCAGGCCATTATGTATCTTAAAATGTATGATACCACCTTAAAATAAAATTTTTTGGTCTGATAATAGTAAAGCTTCTCTGCTCATTTTATAAAAACACTAGCAAGTTCTGGTGAGTTACTATTATTTTATATAAAAGGTATGTGTTTTTCCTATTTTGCTATTGAGAAATTTGATTTACAGGGAGGTAAATAATTTGATCTAAATCACACAGTTTGTTAGTGGCAAATTCAAACTAGAAACTCAGATCTGATGGTATTTAATTCCATTACAGAATGTTTACACAAATGGAACAGAAGGTATTCATTCAAGTTATATATTTTGTATGATTTCAAAGTGAAGGCTGGGTGCAGTAGCTCATGTCTGTAATCCCAGCACTTTGGGAGGCTGAAGCATGTGGATCACTTGAGGGCAGGAGCTTGAGACCAGCTTGGCCAACATGGTGAAACACAGGCTCTACTAAAAATACAAAAGTTAGCCGGGCATGGTGGCACATGCCTGTAATCCCAGCTACTTGGGAGGCTGAGGCGGGAGAATTGCTTGAACCAAGAGGCAGAGGTTGCAGTGAGCCGAGATCACGCCACTGCACTTCAGCCTGTGTGACAGAGCGATCCCCTGTCTCTAAAATGAATAAATAAATAGATAAATAATCAAACTGTTAGTTCAATTTCATCTTATCTAGAATGGTAAAATTAGGATCTTGCTCATTGAAATTGCTTGACCGTATGTTAAAATTTGCTAAAATTAATATTTATTCACTTCCTAATAGAAAATCACATCAAAATATTTCCATAGGTGATATATAAAGTACCTGCCCTTTTATTTCTTCTTATACTAATGGGCCCAAAATTATTTGCTTTGGGGAAAAAAACAGAAAAACAAATAAATAATGTATAATGAGAAGCTGAACTAATGATATCAAAGCTCTCTACCAGTTTGATCTTTAAATGTCCATCTTTTTCACTCAAAGGGTGTCTAATACTACACAAATAGACACCAATAGCAAGAGACAAATGCAGTTCACTATATTCCATGTAATCAATTATACTGAAGGCTAGAAAATTCTGAATTATTTTGAAACCACACATGCTACACATCCATGCAACACACACACACACACACACACACTCTTCTTTTTAACTTGTAATATTTTTCCAACACTGCAACTACAATATAAGTTGTGAGGATACGGAAAGAGGGATTTTCAGACCTCAGAAACTTTGAGACACAAAAGAATTGTCAAAAAAACAAAAACAAAAAGAGCATTCTCTGAGGAAAAAAATAGGAAAAAAATTAAAGATTTTATTTACCAGATTTCTCAAGTGTTTGAGACAAAAGCTAAGAATAGCATTTAACTGATATTTTCAGTTATTATTTGCATTAAACATACTTTCGTATGTCAACATTTTATTAAAAAGTAAGACTTTTAAGGATTAATTTAATATTTCCCACATGTTGTATGGCAAGGTTGATGTCTTCAGGTGAATTATCAATGACACAGATTTCTCAGAAAATGAAAATCAAATGCATTCTCAGTCTGTAGAGTAGTTTGGTATTAAAATTGTTAAGTCACACATAGATAAATTTACTCATCACTTTATTGCTATATTTCAAAAACTCCTTGGATAGTTTAAGACTATGCCAACACATTTTTAAAAATTAGCCTATAGTTTTAAGATTTTTATGAACTAATCAACTGAACAAATTATTTTCATACATGTTATGGTGAAAAAGTGGCTTGTAATCAAAATCCAACTCCGCCTCTCAATAGCATAGATGTGGATGCCATCTAATTTTTCTGTAAATCAATATATTTATTTAGAAATTTAATAATATTAACTCATCTGGCTTTATTGTCTTCTCAAGATTATTGTGAAGATTAAACATGGCAAAATGTGTTAGAAATTGCAAAGCAATATATCAGCATATCTATTATGTTATTTTGTATATGTCATAATGGTCAATTAAAATAAATTATTTACAAGAAAACTGGAAATTTATTATCTTATCCAAATGTCTTGTGTGGACTATGAGTGCATCCAGCTCAGCATTCTGCCATTAACTCAGAATCCTATAAAGTGGCAGTGATGAAAAAGACATAATCTACAAGAAAACTCATCTAGCAAGTTGGCTGACCACTCACCAGTTATAAGGAAGTTGAAATTTTGGAAAAATAAAAGTTGAGAGTTTGAGAGAGAAGTGTAAGATCTGGGAAAGGAAGTGGGACAACATAAGTAAATCAAGAATGTTTGGGTGATTTATATTATACTACCGTTGTATGTTTGCCCAGCAAGGATTTTTTTTTAAACCAATTCTCAAAAAATTATTCACCCTTTAAAAATTTTGACTATACGATTCAATCTGCTTTCCAACCAGTAATGCTCAATGGTCTGACAGTTTTTTTTAAGTATAAAAGGCATTTACAACTGAACTGCATTGAAGTTCTTTCCCCTATTTCTTACACCACATCCAGTTAATTGCTCTTTAACATGCTAACAGAAGGGTAAGCTGGTACATAATAATTCAGGCATGCACCGATCCTATAATGCCAGGAACTCAGAAGCAGCATGAGAAAACATCAGATTTTTGGCATGTGGGCTAGATGTTTAAATCTGCATAGATTCGAGCCAATTAGACTTGTCAGACTCCAATCCAGTTGAGAGTGACCCCTGATGGTGGAAAGACATGTGGGACAAGCCACAGAAAAGCTTGCAAATGTCAGAGAGGCCAAAAGGTGCCCCACTGGCCTCAAAACTATTAATTAGCAACCAGCAAAAGCACTACCAAAGAATCGCTGCCCCAGCACTCCTCCTCCAGAGGTTGCTGCTACTCGGCCTCATTATCATCTGGATGGAAAACAACACCCTTTCCTGGGAGCTCTCGGCAACACTCTTATTGATTAAGTTCCCACAGTGTTAAATCATTCTGTAGCTTTCACTCCAATCTTCCCACCCCTGAATAATAAAACCTTCAAAGGATTTACTGGGATGGAGAGGGAAGTGGGGGCACAAGGAGAGAAGCACTACAACATACTGTTTATATAGTGCCCACAGTGTCAGCATAAATCAGATCCCAGGAAGCGTTTAAAAGACAACATGCAAAATGAAGTTAATCTGAATTTTCTCTTGTACTTGCTAAGGTATGATTTCCTTTAAAAAATATATATTTAAACTATTTCTAAGTCATGTATGCCAAGTAAAATCATGACACTAAATAATATTTCTGCAAGTTCTCAGTGATCTTTTTTGATTGGGAGATCACAAATGTCTGATAGACAAATGCCTATTCCAATATGAATAGCAAAATATTTCAAGGGGGTAGAGATGGAAGCAAAAAGCCAGAGCCATAACTTGAATCCCATGAGAAAAAATATTTGCATAAACTTTCACTCCAAATAACTTATCCTTTTTTTCAGTTACAGAGTATTTCTATTCAAACACAGAGGAAAGCAAGAAAATAATGTCAGTGATGTGATAGATTCACTTATTTAATTCATATTGTACAATACTGAACATCAGTTTTTTCACCTGTAAAATACAGTTTATAACTGCCTTGCAGAGTAAATGTGAGGATTAAATAAGAGTTACATACAGTAAGTGCTCAAAAAAGTATAATTTCTATAGTTATTATCCTTAGTACTATAAAGCAAATCACCAGTAACTTGCTTGTTCTCCAAAGCAAACTGTTTCATCCATTGGATCTGCTTGAAGCAATACATCTACACTCCAAGTTACTTCCAATTTCCCACAGAGAAATAATAAAATAAATGTTAAGTGGATATAAAAGATCTATATTTATTTGTGGTTTCTCAGCTAGCTGTCCCTAATAAACTGCATGACTCTGATTCAGAAAGACCATAGCTTTTGCCAAAATAGGGAGAGACATATTCAAGGGAAAGCAGGGTATCTAAGTTAGACAGAGAGGAGATCTAAGTTGGACAAACTTGGGTCCAAGTTCATGTTGTCCAAGTTTTTAGATGGCATGCTCTGGCCTTCTGAGCTAGAAACAAGTAAATAAGCTGGTGAGCTTTTAGGTAGGAAAATGTATTAATTTCATTTGATTATTTCATTTTGGTTAATAGTATCCCACAACTACTACATGTGGCAATTGGGAAGTCCAAGGCTGTGGGAAAACATAGTGATAATTTATGCATTTGCTAAGAAGTTAAGATCTATATCATGGTTACATAAGTGAGGCCATTTTTAAATATTTTTTGACTCATCCTCTATGTGCCCTATATCACATAAAAAAAACTTTGTGGTCTGAACACCCAGGGAGGGGGGAGAGAAACGGGACAGTTTAAATTTAGTGGGTTTAAAAATAAGCAACAGAGACAGAAAATGAATTTAAGATTTTTCAAGTGGAATGTCAAATACAGTACATAGTTCTCAAAAGAGAATGTTTAATGCAATATTTAGCAACATAAAATCAAAATTAAATTATTGAAATAATAGTCTGAGCAGTAAAGGAGAGAGGCCTCTCTGAAAAGTAGAGGGGGTTAAAGGAGACTTCAATTATATGAAGAACTTTGGAAACAAAGGTAGAATCAAATATAAAATGTCCTATTAACACTCAATCTTCTATGGATACTCCATTCCTTCTGTTGAACTTACAATTGCTACACATGTGACTTCATGGAATGTTAGGTGCAGGACAGCAATATCACCATTAAAAAATGGAAACAAAAATGCTCAATAATGTTAATCTACACGGATAAACTTTATGTTTTAATAGAAATGATTATGTGAACTAAATCATATTGGAAGTCAACTTATGATTTACAGTCCCTAACAAATAAATTGAAATGGTAAAATTATTTTTTGAATGGATATTTGTTATCACCTGTGTTGAATATTAACTGCAAGTTTAAAAAGCACTCTTTCTAGAAATGTTGACTGATGACAATAGATAAGTGGACACAATTCACAGCTAAAGCACAAAAAGATATGTTGCTAGTATATGTCCAATTTACACACAAATTAAAATACTTTGGCTCTCAGTGTACGTTATTGCAGAGGACTTTACTCTTCAAGTTTACACATTCCAACCAATTCCACTATTTTCTTTTTTAAACAAACATAGTAAGATTTCACCTGTAAACACAGTGGGATTGATTATACAAGAAGCTGCATGGGGAAGCAAAATGCCAAAATATATT
Organism: Gorilla gorilla gorilla; assembly: GCF_029281585.2. Taxonomy (NCBI): domain Eukaryota; kingdom Metazoa; phylum Chordata; class Mammalia; order Primates; family Hominidae; genus Gorilla; species Gorilla gorilla. The sequence goes on along the minus strand of NC_073229.2, from coordinate 121,623,147 downwards.
CTAGGCTTCACTACACACCTCTTGCAATATTGAACACTTTCTAGTAGTAGGTCTACATTCTCAGCCACAAATATGGAGATACCAGAGATTATTTTCACTGGGGAAAACAGTGTTCCCTGTTCATCCCTCTGACTCTTCCAGTAGACTTATTAATGCCAACAAGTCACAGTGGGAACAATTTGAAGACAAAACCTACCTAGAAAAACACGCATCACTAAACATAGTTATTTACTGAAAACTAAATTATGTTTTCTTTAAGCCTATAAGTTTAATGTGCTAGTTATATAAACCATAAAATACAAAAGGAAGAGAAGAAAATCAGGTAAAATCAGCACCAAATTCATGAAGTTAGTGAACTCTAATCCAATGAGGTAAATTAACCAGCCACATGATCTCCATCATCTATTGTCCAATTTCCTGACACATCAGTCATGAAAAATGTGGACATACACCCCCCGGTGATAGTTAGAGCATCTGGCCACTGCAGAATTATCCAAAGAGATGGTGTGAGCCCAAACGCAGGAATACATAAGAAACCATTTTGTAGATAAAATTCTATTTAAATGCAGCTGGCACTTCCCTCTGCATACCACACTACATCACAGCACACTGCACTACAGACACACATATATGCACACCAAGAAAAAAACATCCTAAACAACATTCTGGGAGACCACTTTTCCCTGATACTGAAGCCTAGGCTGTTTCCTCAAAATCTTGTTCTACATCATCAGACTGAAACTCTTGCTGGGAAGGATGAAGATAATGGCAACTCCAACTGAGAGGCCATTCACACTACTCATAATTATAGAACAGGATCGCAGTAGTTAGAAAAGGGGTGGGGGACCGAGGAGTAAAAGAGGAAACCATTCAATCACAAAAGCCATTTCTTGCCAAGACTGAATACTAGGTCTTGACAGAAGTTCAAATACCTATATTTATCTATCACTTTAGTGAGAGCTGATTTGACAACTCATTTCATTAATTTAATTTAAAAGAGCCGATCCCAAGTAAGTAATTATTTAACTAGGGTTTTAAAACTAATCACTATAGTTTTCTTTAAAATCAAATTCCCTATAATAATTTCACAGTATGAAATGGTATCAATTAACAAAGCTTGGTTATACTTGTCTCTTATGATGCAAGGAAAATTCTAACTAAATAACCTTGTATTATCACTTCACCTAGAAACCACCAGCATATTTTTGCTCCTTCAAGTAAACATCTTGGACTAACAGAATAGAAATTATAAACTATTTGTAGTCAGTCACATTCTTGGAGTTCATCAAAGAAAATCCTGTCCCCACTCAAACAAAACCCATCTATTTGAATCAGAGGTGAAATCTCCCTTCAGGTACTCAATACTTCGGTATGTTCGTATTAGCACTATAATTTTTTAAAATTGCATTTTTAGTCTACTCATTTTGTTTATCAAGAGTGCTAAAATTTAGCTGGAATAATTCAGTACTATGAAAAAATTACTCCTATTAAACTTTGTATATCAAATAAGCAAAAATATTCCAAAATGAAAACCAGAAATAGAACTGATGCAAATCTCATTTTATATAAGCTAGTGATAGTAAACTAGCTTACAATGGGATGTCAATAACTGTTGCTAGATAGTTTTTATTACGAGGTGATGAGTCAAGACTCAACTGCCAAGAAACTAAAAACAAGAGAGATGAAGGTCTCTAGCAGCTGTTGCCAAATTTTTCTATTACAAGTTACCTAAGGACCTAAGGTTTCATTTTTGCAACATTTTGGCAAGCATATTATGTCTCTCTTTAATTTCCATTGCAACTCACTGTGAAAGGTTTATGTAACAAAGTGATGGAATGCTAACCCCTACAACAGAAAACAATGATTTTTACTCTTGTTAATAAAAACTAGGGTTTTTAAATTTTTTTTAGTAATTTATTTCACTGTCACTAATGGTCTTATGATAATAATCATAGTATATAATCTGACACAATTGCTCTTAGGGAAATTTCTAGCAAAGGACTGCAGCCTCTGTGGGAGGTAACTGTCGGAATTATCTTAAACCACTACCTGTCTTCCGCTACTATAGAAAAGGCCTTTAATCAAAATAATCCTTTCTCAAAAGAGCAACTTTTTTCCCTCTGCAATTCACTCATCTTAAAAGAGCACTATAGCTTTTGTGCATAACTTAATTCATTCTTCAAGACAAGTACAAAATTTGTCACTGACATTTAGCGCCAGCCGTAGGCAATGGATAAAATGAACTAGTTAGCAATTTAACCTGTAAAAAAACAGAGTGGGATGAACAATTTTCTGCCATCAAAGCAAATGGCTAACATTTAGCAGGATTTTATTTTTATTTTTCAGCCCATCCCATCTTCAAGAAGAAAGAAGTCAGGCTAACATTTTTTCAGGGTCCTAAATCTTCCTCTCAGCCTATTCCTTTAATGGTTTCAAGTAAATGACTATCCAGAGGATAATTAGGCACTGTGCTGTCGCATCGTGTCAGGTCACAGCTGGATTTAGTCAGCATTAACCTTTGGGGAGAATTGGAATATCAGTATCATTTAAAATTAAAGACGTGTAAGCAGGCATTTCTGGAGATGTTAGAAAAGTAATTGTCTGTAAATTGTTTGACCTTGAGATTTAATTGCATGCACAACACACATTCTAGCAAGAGCCCTGGACTGTCTTCATTCTTTTACCTCCAAACCTCTCACTCCACAGGGCCCATTAGGCTACCTGTGGCTTTTTCAGTAAAATATTAAAGATTTTGGCCTTCAATTTAAAAATAAACCTTTGAAGCATTTCTCAGTATACTAAAAATTTAAAGCAAACATGCTTATCAATCAGAATACCAATTTTACTACATATTTTTAAAAGCATACATACTATAGTCATGTTTGGAAGCTAAGTTTAAATCTCATCCACCCCCCTTCTTTTCTGCTAACAAGTTTGCATATTTTGCCTTATTCCCTTTTTCCCTAATGAGACAGCTTATGCTTTCAAAGTCCCTCAAGCTAGGCAAATCTCTGCACCGCTTCCACTGTTAATAATGAAACTTCGTAATTATACAAATCCAAGGTGGCCAATCAGCTTTCCAGGCTGAGCCTTCGGGTACCTCATAAATTATTCATATGACACTCAGGCCTGTGAACTCACTTGCTTATATTAGAAGCCTAATTAATATTTAATCACACGTGCAGAGGGCACTTGGAGCTGCACTGTCCCTGAAAGAAGGGTAAATATAAATGTGCATATGCCTCAATGTAAATCTCATTCAGTAGAAAGAGGAAGTGTCGATGGACATGCGAAAGTGACCATGAAACACACTAGGGATGATCCAGGCAGTATGATTCACCTCTCTTGAGCCTACTACATGCCAGGCACTGTGTGGGACCCTGAGAAGAGGAAGTCACAATCCCCATCCCCCACATCTCCTATGAATCCTTTCTTTCCAATCAAGGAATTTCAAAATTTTGACAGGTAAATATTGTCTTTTCAAATTTTAAATGGAAAAAAGAAATTGAACATAGTTATCCATCAGTCTAGAAAGGGATGATATGCATCCATATTATCAAAGGATATTTGGCTTTGGATAGTTTTCATTTTGTTTCTTAAAAGGCAGCAATACTGTTAAACAACAGAATACCTCTGTAACCTTTTCTGGGATTTCACTATATTTTTTCTCCAGGGGAATGAGCTAGAAAAGAGAGCCAAACATTATCTGGCTTGGCAGGCTTACAGATGACTACTGTTTAGTGGAATTATGCTATGTTGTACTAAGAAAAATAAAATATGTTCTTTCAAGGGATGAGGTGAGAAAAAGACCGATAGCTAATCATGGTACATCAGAAGTCTTTAAAATGATGAAACAGACACTGAGAAAGAAGCATGAGCTGGGTCCACAGACCTAAGTGTTGCATAGCACTGGCACTGCCACCCTGTGAGATCTCTACTCCCAGATTACATGGCTTTGAAAGTACAGCCAGTGGCACTGTTTCTAAAGGTCTCTTCTGTCTTTGATGACATCTCCGTTCCACCAGAAATTACTCTATAACTTTCCCCTGGAGCCACTATGCCGCTATCTTCACTGTCTGCAACAGCACATTAAGAGTCAATAAAGAAACAAAGTGTATAGTTCTTTGGGCAATTATATTGCAGTAGCCCCAACCCTTCACAAAATGATTGTTCTGGGACCCTTTAGTGGGTGTCACGTGATGTGATAGTATTCCTTTAACCAAATGCAAAAATGGCAAAGAGTGACAGATGCTTTATGTTAACCCTAGGAAATGATATCACTGACAGCCCTGTTATTTTTTGTTTATTTATTTATTTATTTATTAGAGAGACGGGATCTCACCCTGTCACCCAGGCTGAAGTGCAGTGGCACCATCATAGCTTACCATAGCCTCAAACCCCTGGCCTCAAGCAATCCTCTGCCTCAGTCTCCCAAAGTGCTGGTATCACACACATGAGCCACCTCACCCAGCCCACCGTTATTTTCTTTTACACCCTAAATTAGGATGTGCCCAAATGGGGTCTTAATAGCTCAGAGTTAACAGTTAGTAGAAATAATGGTTGCGAACACCTAATTAGGACTCCTACTAATATTGCTTCTTCCTAGCCAATAGGAACACTTCTACAGATTTGAGGAACATCCGTGATAAAATCCTGTTGCCTTTATCCTGGTTTGTCTCAAATAACCTCACCTAATCTTCTGCGTTCCCAAGGGCACCACTGCTAAGGAACCCTTTATCCCAGGTTGCATAGTGTCCTGATTGACTCTAATTCTTTATCAATACATTGCTTTGGGAGTATGAAAGAAACTGTACGTAGATACAAACCATATAGACCAATGAAGAGTATGCCTTAAACATGGGAAGACAAATAATGATTGGTCTATAATACAATGAAGTTGAGTCCCTAAAATCTGAGTTCATATTTCAGCTCTTTTTATTGCTATATGGCTTTTGAGAAGCTACAGATGCTCCTCAAGTCTCAGTTTTGTCATCTATATATACAATGAGTTTGCTTATATATATATATATTTATATATATATATGTATATAAAAGATTAAGATAATGTACATAAAGCATTCGTTAAAGTTCCTGGCATACAAAAGGCACTCAGTCATGCTAGATAATATACACTTATCAGGACCCACAATTCAATCATTTGTTCATTCTTACCCCAACCCTCTGCTAATTGGAATATCATAAAAGATAACCAGAAACTATGGTACCTATTTATCAAGAGAATGGCGGATTATCTCTTGGGCTCTGTTTTCAGCAAGATTCCTAACGAGATCCATTGCTTTCCAAAGTTGCTCTGGATCAGGCTATTACCAGCAAATAAAGAGAGGAGAGGGCATGACCATAATATCCTGTACTATTAGGAAATCATTTCATACCATCTGCAGCCCCTGATTCTGTGCAAACTTTGTTCCTCAATAATTACAGCCTAACATTCAGTAGGAATTGTGACTCTGGGAAGTTAAATTTGGATTAAGACAAATTATAGGGTGTGTTAGGCTACAACTCAGGGTTTTTTTCTGAGGATTAGGAGAAATGAGAGAAATGGAGGTAAACTATACACAAATACCCCTCCTGGCCCCCAGCTCTGTTTTTGGAAAAATTTCGAGAAATCACAAGGTGTAGAATCTAGCAGTCCTAGGTGTGCCACCAACTCTGGGATATGGATGTAACTGAAAGCCCAATTATATGATAGAGCTGAGGCTGTTCAAGCACTTTATGCCTCAGTGAGGACTACCTCTAAAAGGGGGAGGGTTTAAGCTTGCAGGTGGTGGGAGAGGTGGGAGGTGTGTGGAAAGCAGTGGACTCAACTTTGAAAAGCTACAGATGGTAGGGAGAACAGAAGCAGAGGACCTGAGGTTGGACTGTCCACAAAGGTACATTCTCATCAATTCAATGACATCCAACCTTTTTAAAAATATATACCCACAATCAGGCAGTCCTCTAACACATCCTTCCAGAGGTACCATATTTAGCAAATAAGTAAAATTATCCAAACTACCACTGCATGGCAGGCTGGTGTCCAGTGGTCACATAGTGGTTAGGCACAAAGTCTAAAATTCCCAATCAAAATTAAATTTTACTTCCAATGTTCACCTCTAATACTATTTCTGACTCTCTAACAACAGCCCATCTGACATCTTGCTGGCATTACATGTAACTGATATTCTATCTCCCATCTCATTCCATAACCCTGGATAGCATTTGTCAAAGGTTGGTCCAGGAACAACACGCACCAAAATCACCAGGGCTATCAGCCTGAAGCTTACATAATTTGGTGAAGTCATTTTAGGGAAAAGAAAAGAATATTTGAATTAAAGTTAGATACAAATGTGACTATTTAGCATGAGAAAATAAATCACAACAAATTATAGTTGTCCCCTCAGTATTTGTGGGAGATTGGTTCCAAGACACCCTGTGGATACCAAAATCCCCAGATGCTTAAGTCTTTTATATAAAATGGTATCGTATTTACACACAACCTAAACATATCGTCCTTTAAATCGTCTCTAGATTACTTGTCATACTTATTACGATGTCTACATATCACTTCATCCTCATGGATTCAACATAGTACTCCACAGACAGCAAATTCAAGATTTGATTTTTGGAATTTTGTGAAATGCTTTTTTCCAAATATTTTCAATCCATGGTACATTCCAAATATTTTCAATCCAAATATTTCAATCCAAATATAATTCAATCCATATTTGAATCCACAGATGTGGAATGCACAGATATAGAGGGCCGACTGTACTGGAGACTTGGAAATTAAGGTCACATTAGAAAATTTACAGTGCTTGCTTAGAAATGGTTCCTAGTGGAAACCTGGTTCTCCTCTCTTTCCTCATAAAACACTCTAGAATTCTCAGTGACTTCCAGAATTCACGCAGTTAGTGCAAGTGAAGGGCCCTGCCACTTAAGCCCAGTTACCATCACAATAAATCTGCCTTTGCCTGAGATACTTCTTAAAACTGAAGATGCCTCGTATTTACCTCAATCACTAAATTAGAAGGTGCGCAGGTGGGCTCAGGAATCTCCATGTCAGCACATGCAACTCTGAGGACCACTGCTCCAGATAATAATAAAGTACTTGAAGTCAAGAATCATCTTATTCACCTATGTCATTCCCTTTGCATATAGTAAGTTCCTAGCCTACAGCAAGTGCTCAACAAATATGTTGAATTACGAAGTCATTTATGAATGTGTTTTACTACCCTACAATATATTTCTTTGAATCACTTCAGCAGTTAGAACCATGTCCTGAATGTATTGGGCCCTCAAGAAACAGTGGAATAAACTACAATAAAAGCATCTAATTTGGAAAACTGTGCCCACTTGTAGAAAAACTGGTTTGTGTGTTCATAAAAATGATATAATTCTTTTCAGAAAAAAAGAAAAATTTGCCATAGCATATACAGTGTTGAAAATCTCAAGCTGTATGTGGATATACACATCTTTTTACTCTCCCACATTTGTCAACAATATCAATGACAACATTTAAGAGATTGTATGGGAAAACAAGGAGCATGCATATGCCTAACTGTACAGCTCAAGTGTCTGAAACTTCCCGGGGTGTCCAGCAAGTAAGGCAGTTGTGCAAAGGGCAAAGCGAGCTGTGAGTAACTCAGAGCCACAGCTCCTCTGCTCCTCCCAGTGGTAACCATGTTGGAATCAGCCCATTAGGGCCAGATTTTTCAAGAGAAGCTGGAAACCAAATCATTATAAGAAATCACTTAATTTTTAACTGCTCTTGATAACACAAAATTTTAAAAGACATTGAGTTGACTAAACAAAACATGTCTGCAGGCCATCAAAATAAAATATCTAACAGAGAGTATTCATAGATAACAATGAAGTTAGAAATAAATATCCATATTACAGCCTCTTACTGTGTGAAAGCTCCCTAACTAGACTATAAGCTTATCAATAACACTTTTTATATATACATCTTTGAGCACAGTGCCTTCCAGAAATATTTGATTCACTGTTGAATCCTAAGTACCTAGTATTCTACCAGGTATAATAAATAGGTATGGAATGAATGACTGGAGCAGGACTGATCAACCTTACAGATGAAATTCAAGAACATATTACTAGGTGAACAAAGCAAGCTGAAAAAATATTGACAGAGTATTGTTCCATTAATTCAAGTTTAAATATATATAACACAATAATATAGAAAGTTTACAGATTCACATATATGTAGAATAAAACAAAGACAAACAGAAATGATGAACACAATTTAGAATACTGGTTACCTCTCAAGAAAAGTGTATCAGGATTGTGAAAGCACAAGGAAAAGTGTATATCTGTAATTTTTCTCTCTTAAGTTTGGGTGATTAATACATGTTGTTAATTATATCCTTCTTAATGTTCTACATTACTGAAATACTTCATAACAATTATTTAAATAAACTTTTTGTTTTGGAATAATTTTAGATTTACAGGTTGCAAAATTAGTACTTAAGAGTTTCTGTTCCTTGACCCAGTTTCCCCCATCTTACATTAGTTAATATCTTACGTTAGTATTGTATAATACATTTGGGTCAAAATGGAGAAACTAATGTTAGTACATTACTACTAACCAAATGCCAGACTTTGTTTGGCTTTCACCATTTTTTCCCGTTAATGTCTTCTTTCTGTTTCAGGATCCAATCCAGAGTACCACATTGCATTTAGTTGTCAAGTCTCTCCAACCTGTGACAGTTTCTCAGTCTTTCCTTGTTTTTCATGACCTTGACAGTCTTAAGCAGTACTGGCCAAATATCCTGTAAATGTCCCCTGTTTGGGCCTTTTCTGTTATTTTTCTCATGGTTAGATTGAGGTTATGGGCTTTTGAAAAGGAATCAACAGAGGTTAAGTGCCCTTTTGTCATGTCACATCAAGAGTACATGTTCTCCACATGACAACATGATTAATGGTAACTTTCATCACTTGGTTAAGATAATGTTTTCCAGTATTCTCCACTGTAAAGTACTGTTTTCCTTTTGCTCACTCTATGCTTAGGAAATGATTCACTACGTCTAGCTTACACTCAAGGGGAAAGAGTGGAGGGCAAGGGGAGTAGGGGACAGAACTGAACTCCACCTCCTGTAGAAGGGAATATCTACACATATGTAATAATTTTATTGAATAGAAAATTATTGAGAAAAGGAGAACAGGAGACTTAAGGATTGAGAATTATACTCCTAGGAAACGTCCTATGACCTGTGGAAACAATAGTACTTCCTATTTTTGGGATAAATGCACATGCACATTCCAAATGTCAAAACAGTCTCTTCCACAACTTATTTCTTCCTTTAATCATTCAAAGAGTAATAAATTTTCAAGTAACTAGTCTCTAAGCCTAGATACTAATACTTGCTTTAATAAACATGTAATAGTTTTATTTAAAGGAAAATTTTCCCCATAAGCTTTGGACTACCTATTGTATACAAGAGAACGGACTGGCACTGTGAAAAATTTCTTCTAAAATATGCACAATGTTTAATTCCTGCCCACCAAGAAGGCTACAATCTGGCATAAAGGGAGCGGGCTTGGGTAGTTTGAAGACAAGTGCCATACAACAATAGCCTACATCATACTGGGTTTATTGCCATAAAAGGAATACTAATTCAGTGGTACATGGATTTGGAATAGGAAAAAATGAAATCCAACTGAGAGGTATCTAGTGAGTCTGTGCTCCCTGTGTATCATCTCTAGAAAACTCTCATCTCTTTTCAAAGAGGCACAATATCTGAGATTTGGAGTCTTGATCAATTTCAGTGTTAAGTTCCACAAAAGATAGCCATAAGAAACAAAATCAACATTGCTATAAATATAACCAATGCCAGAGCAGAGAGGGTAGAAAGTGGAATACAAAAAAATTACAAGAAAGAAAGATTAAAATTCTTCACTGTATCAGTCTACTGCCTAAAAAACACTGGACTGTCTCCTAGTTGTTAATATATCAATCCCCTGCTCAGCTCTGTGCCAATTTGTATTATCACACTTCTCCTGTCTCATTTCTCACCAGTCTCAACATGGCCCAACCGCTTCTGTTACTTCAACAGCTTGTTCTACTCTGCTTTCTGCTCAGTTTCCAACGTGGGGCCTCCAAGCCCTGTATATTAGTCAGGACCCTTTCATTAGAAACAATTTATACCTTCAATTTAAATAAACACAAGTAAAAAAAAGGACAGGAGGGGTATTGGCTCACATAATCAAAAATTTGGGGCAAGATCATGACACTGTCTCTGACCCTTGGCTCTGATTTTCTCTCTGGTTATTCTAAGGGAGGATCTCCCGTCATATTGCTCCCTGGCTGCTCCGGGAACACATCATCACAGCCTAACCACCTCAGAAGAAGGCTCTTTTTCAATCAAAACTTCAAGATTGAGTCTAATTTGCTAATTGTACAAGCCTAGATCACATGCTCACTCCTGATTTGGGAAAATGTAGGGTAGACAGCCATCATATTCAAATAATCAGGATAAGAGATAAAAGAGTGATGATTCCCCAGGGTAAGATAAACATGTTGTTATCATAAGAAGGTAAACTGAGGGCCAGGCGCAGTGGCTCACACCTGTAATCCCAGCACTTTGGGAGGCCGAGACGGGCATGTCACTTGAGGTCGGGAGTTCGAGACCAGCCTGGCCAATGTGGTGAAACCCCGTCTCTACTAAAAATACAAAATTAGCCAGGCATGGTGGCGTATGCCTGTAATTCCAGTTACTTGGGAGGCTGAGGTGGGAGAATCGCTTGAACTGAGGAGGTGGAGGTTGCAGTGAGCCAAGATTGCACCATTGTACTCCAGCCTGGACGACAAGAGTAAAAGTACAACTCAAAAAAAAAAAAAAACTAAAATTAAAAAAAAAAAACAAGGGAAAAATGAGTATTCATTGGGCAAAAACAATTGTGTCTACCTTATTCTATCTATGTCATTTCCTAAGTAAAATTGACTTGTTTATCTCATTTACCTCCTTGGACAACTCCCTGCTCTGTGCTGTTTCTTCGTGTTGCTGTCTCATGAAATTTGTCAACTGATCTACCATTTTTTAAAGTTTTACTTACCCTTCAATAACCTGTTTACCTATCACTTTTTTTGTTAAGGCTTCCATTAATGCACCAGTCATGTAATTGCTCCATGATTCCATAACATGCACTTGTTCTTCTATTTAGTATTTATTCCATTCCACCAAATATTAAGGTAATTTATTTAATAGAAATTCTTCGAGAGCAGAGAGGGTGCCATATACATCTTGGCTTTACTTGTCTCCAAGCAAAGTGCCATATACAAAAGAATCATCTGTTAAACATTTGCTGAATTAGAGATCATCCAAATCCTTTCTGCCACAAAACCCCTTCCCTATTAATTCTTTCTTACTTTGATAAGCCATTTGTTCTGAATTCCTCTCCATATTTATATGTACTTTGATGCTGTCAGCTCCGCCAGCCTCTAGATCTTACAGAATCTACCTGATCCTCATTAGTGGGGTCAGCTTTGTCCCAGTCCCTAAGTCTATGCTAAATTGAAATGGAGGAACTTAAAGCATTTCAAACAAATATGGAGAATAACATTAAACTAGTCCAGTTCCCCTTCTGTTCAAGCTTCTGCCTTAATGACTTATGTGATACACATTTCTACCAGAGCTAATTCTGTATATGATCTATGGAACACAAGGTTTGCATGTGCTATGGTTTCAATGTGACCCCCAAAAGTTCATGTGTTGGAAACTTGGTTGCCATTATGGCAGTGTTAAGAGGTGAGGCCTTTGGAAGGCAATTGGGCCATGAGGGCTCCATTCTCATGAATGGATTAATGCCATTATTGTAAGAGTAGTTTAGTTACCACAGGAGTTTGGCCCCCTTTTCTTCTCTGTCTCATGCATGAGTTCCTGCCTTCTGCCCTTCCACCATGGAATGACCCTCACCAAATGTCAGTGTCATACTCTTGGACTTTTCAACTTATCTACCATACTCATGGTTCAGCCTCCAGCACCATAAGCTGAACAAACTCTTTTTCTTTATAAATCACCCAGTCTGTGGTATTCTGTTACAGCAACAGAAAATAGACTAAGACAGCATATATAATAAGCATGCCAAAGCTTTAGAGCCAAAAGTTGCATGACCTCAAGTAAATTACTTAAACTGAGTCTTATTTGTTCATCTGTGAGAGGCATTTTTAATTTTTCTTGAGACAGGGTCTTACTCTGTCACCCAGGCTGGAGTGCTGTGGTACAATCATGGCTCACTGCAGCCTTGACCTCCTGAATTCACGGGATCTCTCAGCCTCAGCTTCTCATGTAGCTGGGACTACAGGCCCATCCCACCATTCCAGGTTAAATTTTTTTGTAGAGATGGAGGTCTCACTTTATTGCCCAAGCTGGTCTTGAACTTCTGGGCTCAACCAGTCCCCCTGCTTCAGCTTCCCAAAGTGCTGGGATTACAGGCTGGAGCCAATATGTCTGGCTTAGAGAGGGGTTTTTTAAATGCTTAATTTCACTGAGATTTTAGAAGTATAAAATAAAATAACAAATATAGACAGTCAGGGATAACATCTGATATATGAAAGATACTCAACAAGTGTTAATAGTCTGTGCTAAAGTCAATAGACCAGTTGACCTACCTTCCCTTTTCCTCCATAAAAATCTTCCCATCAAAGAATCTTGCAGAGATATGCTCAACTGTATGACCCAAAATCATATTAGGTGACTGAAAATTTAATTGCTATAATCCAATGACTTTTTGGAAATCCCAATTGAATGAGATTTTTTCTACAAAATCCAAGCCAAAGAAAAGTCTATGTCCTAAACTGACTAAACCTCTGTCTTCCTTCATTATCCTAAAATCCTAACTAGTCATGTACCCAAAATTATATAAATGGCCTCTCTTTATACTGCAGCCTCAAATTATTTCATAATTGCTTTTTTCTAAGACCTAGAGCTAGGGTTCATGTCTTACTTAGATCCATGTTTTGCTTAGCTCAAAAACAGAACTATGGGCTACAATCAATACCAAGTTCTATATCTAGGACCCATACGAATATGGCAACTAAGGATCTCAAGGACTCCCCTAAATATCTTTGGGATAAATATTAGGGTATTAAGGAGTCACTTAGAGAAGGTAAAAAGTCATAAAATCATTATGTGATTACTGTTTTACTTTTCATGATAAAATATAGGAAATACAAAGAGCTATTATTGTCTATTACTCCCAGAAAAAGAATGAATCAGTACATAAGAAAAGAGAATGTAACTTCTGAAAAGCCCCTCTATTTAGAAATAATGGGTTTTTTTAATGTTTTAATAGGAATTATGGAAAGATTTATTATTTTGTATTCAAAATAAACAAATATAAATTAGCAATTAGATAACACTGCATGTCCATAATATGTGTCCTGAAAAAAAAATTTAACTGTTTAGAACAAATACTTTTTGTTGAAGAGATGGCTACAGGCTGCGGATAAAACACATCTGCATCCAAATCTCTTCCAAGGCAAGCTGTGTCAGCTCCAGGGCCCAGGACTGTTTGGACTATCAAAGATACCGCCTTTAGTAGAGGATGCAAAGAACTGCATTGGCACTGCATTTGATGAGGGACTAAATTGAGAGTGAAAGCCTCTGAATAGTAATGGTATCTGCATAAAATGTTTACAGGAGAAAAAAAGAAGAGAGAGAGAGGGAGCATGAAGCCAGAGAGGGTTAGGCTAATATGCAGATGCTGACTGCTACATTTTTACAGCATTTGCCAATCCTTGGTGGCCTGGACCTTTGTTTCAGGGAACATTCATAGAAAAAGAAGACTCAGTCTAGGCCTCTTGCTTGGTGAAATGTCAGAGCAGAGATCCAAGAAAAATAATAAAACCAGGACCCTAGAAAATAACACCCTGAAAAGATTAGCTAAATAAATCTTTGCCACAAAGGGAGACAGTAAGAAGGCTTTATCAAGAGATACACTGAAATATAAAATCATGGGAAAGCTGAAAATATAATGGAAAAATACTCTGGGTGTGTAGGAAGTAACCAGGATTTACTAGAAGGACTCACAGGACTCAGTATATAGCCATGCTCATGGCTAAGATTTATTATAGTGAAAGGATACGAAGCAAAAGGAAATCAGTAAAGGGAAATCAGCAAGGGGAAGAAGCACATGGGCAAAGTCAAGAGAAAAGCAAGCACAAGCTTCCAAGAGTTCTCGCCTAGCAGAGTCACACAAAGCACACTTAATTCCCACAGCAATGAATTGTGACAGCTCATGTGAAATGTCATCTACCAGGGAAGCTTATTTGAGATGCAGTGCCTAGGGACTTAGCTGGGGCTAGTTATGGTAAAGCTTCTCCATATTGATCTACAGATTTACCAAAATTTCAATCAGAATATAAACAGATTTTTTCACTAAATTTGAAAATTGTATTCCAAAAATGTATGCAGAATATCAAAAGGCCAATAACAGCCTAAATATTGCAGAAGAAGAACACGGTCAGGGAACTTGTTTTACCAGTTACATAGAATTACTTAAACCTGTAGCAATTAAGACGGGTGGTATTGGCAAAGAGATATACAAATTTATCATCAGAATAAGGAACCCAGAAAGAGTATCAATACATAGTGAATTGTGATTTAAGACAGAGTTGACTTCTTAGTTTATTTAAAAGGGTGATCACTTTAATACATGGCATGGAAATAGCTGGTTTTCTATATGGAAAAAAAATGGAATTTAACTGTTAGCTATACCAAACAGAAAAGTTAATTCCAGATGCATTCAGTAGTTGAATGTATAAGACAATACTCTATAACACTTAGAAGAAAATATAGGAGAATATCTACAAGATTTCAGAGTAGGGAAGTTTTCTTATATAACATCCAAAAAGTACAATTAATAAAAGAAAAAGTTGGGAAATCAAGAACTATTATTCATCAAAAAAATACTATAAGGAGAGTAAAATACTAAGCAACGACAAATGGAAAATACTTACAGAATATTTAACCAACAAAATACTCATATAGGAGGGTAGGTAATCCTAGTTGAACACATTTAAAATCAGCTTAAAAAATCTCATTTTAAAAAAACTGGCAAAGGCACTTATAGGAATGTAACAAAAAGAAACATTAATGGCCAATAAGTATATAAAATTATTGAGAAAATATAAATTTAAATAATGAAATATTATTTATACCCATTTGACTGAGAAGAAAAAGTAATCTGACAATATCAGGATTTCTTGAGGTCGGGGATTTGCAGATAATTTTATATGCTGCTGAAGGGCATAACTACTCTGGAAAATTATTTGCATTATTTAGTGGAACTGAAGATACATATTCCTTTTGA
Source organism: Gorilla gorilla gorilla (assembly GCF_029281585.2). Classification (NCBI taxonomy): domain Eukaryota; kingdom Metazoa; phylum Chordata; class Mammalia; order Primates; family Hominidae; genus Gorilla; species Gorilla gorilla. The sequence goes on along the minus strand of NC_073229.2, from coordinate 121,607,820 downwards.
TGCCAAATCCACTTCCAGTGAAACGTTTTAACAATTTCATCTTGAAACATGCACATGACCGTTACAGCAGCACTGTTAATATATCCACATACATGCAAAAAATCTGTTGACAGTTAAATGTATGAATAATGAATTTGGTATATCCACGCGATGAAATACTACACAGCAGGGCAAATGAGCAAAGTACAGCTGTACATATCATAATGTTAAGTGAAAGAGCAATTCACATGATAACACATACAGTATAATTCCATTTATACAGAACAAAACTAAAAGTTATATATACTTTAGAGGTGTCTATATATGTGCTAAAACCATAAATAAAGGCAAAGGCATAATTAGTTACCTTGGGTTGTGGGTAGGAGGATGAAGACAGCAGGATCATCATGTAGCAGGGCTTCAAATTATGTGACACTCTAATGATCTGGGAGCAGGGAGGAAACTACCATGGTGCTGTGGAGGAATAGCAAGAATAACAAAGTGTCTGGAAAATACGGCACCCAGAAAAGAGCAATGGGGAGTAAAGTCACAGAGTGAGGCAGGAGCATGGTCATGTGGAGCCCTGAAAACCAAGGAAAGGGATGGAATATATTTCGAATATAAAGAGAAGCCTCTGTAAGGTTTTGAGTTGGTGTAGGGCAATTTGATGTTTGTTTTTTAAACACTCACTCTGGCTATATGTGAAATACAACTGCTTAGGAGCAAGAGATGGACACCAGAGGCCAGTTAGGAGGCTGGTTCAGTATTATAGGCAGGAAACAAAGTGTCTTAGACAAGAGTGGTAGCAGAGGTAGTAAAAAGTGATCAAATTTGGGGATTTATTTGAGAGTAGAGAACTTGCTTATTATAAAATTTGTGCCAAAGTTGAAAACTCAGATCAGACATTACCTTTGGGGTTTTGAGCAAAGCAACCGGATGAATGGAGATTCCATTTATTGATGTGGAGACCACTAGAGGAAGAGCAAATTTGGGAATGAGTGGGAATTGAGAATTCACTTTAAGGAATGCCACCTGAGACACCCATTCAACAACTCAGTGGAGATGTTGTATATGCCGTTGGATATACCAGTCTGAATCTGAGAGGAGAGGTCAGGATATATGCCACATTTCATTTATTCTATGACACACTCTTTTTCACTATTTTAACATCTTTGAAATAGGGACATGTCTCACAATCAATAATATCTTAATAGAGAAATGGCAACCTTTTTTTTCTCCTTAGTAGTATACAAAATAACGGTGCATCAGAAGTCAGTTTCAGAATCAGTGTCTTAGTTTCTTTGAATTATAGAATATTTGAAAGATACCAGCATAAAGATGTCATTGAAGCCATGAAACTATGAAATCACCTAATAAGTAAGTATAGGCAGAGAAAAAAAAGAGGAGAAGGATGAGGGAGTAGGGACAGAGCCCTGGGGCATTTAAAGGCCTGGAAAAGGAGGAGAAGCTGGCAAAGGAGAATAGAAAGGGTGGCAGTGAGTCAAGGAAAAAGGTAAGAGCCAGTGGTGTCCTGAAAATAAAGACAATATTTCAAAAAGGAGGGTGGGTCTGTTCTGTTGTTTCAAATGTTGCTGAAAAGATAAAAACTAATGAAGACTGAGAATAAAGAAGAAATAATGAAATTCTAGTTCTCAAGTGAAGAGTAGTTCAGAAGAATAGCAGGGACAACAGCCTATTGGGAGGTGCATGAAAGAATGCGAAGAAAAGCAATTAGAGCCAATGGTGTTCTAAAATCATTTAGTAAACTTATTGTCTTTTATTTTGTTATTCCAACTAGAATAGAAGCTTCCTCAAGGCAGGGATCTTTATTTTGTTTGTTTGTTTGTTTATATCCTAAGAACCTACAATAACATTAGACACTCCATAAACATTTGCTGAATTGAACTCTTTCCAGGACTTTTGCTATAAAATAGAGCAGAGAAATGTAGCAATAGCTGAATTTGATAGTCTTTTACGTAGAGAATGAGTGACATTCTGGTAGCTTTCTATCACAGAACAAAAACTGCAAATAAAAGGTATTATAGGGCAAATCTGAGCTCAAAACAAGCAAGAAGAAAAGAAAGAAACAATTTGATTCTTAAAATATCCCAAAACAGAGGCTGCCTTTTGCAGGGAGGTAATGAGTGTACTATCACTGGCCCAAACAAATAATAAGTTATAAAACAGTATCAGAGAATGCTGAGTTTTCAGACAGGATGAGGGAATTATAGGACAAAAGGTTGAACTGAAGTACCTTTTAACTTTAAAAATTTTCTTTTTAGAGTCACAGCATTTTTAAATCACAAACTCATCTCATCCTCTCACCTGGGGCATTCTGAGCCATCATTCTCTGTTGGGGAATGCAAATGTACAAAATTAAAGTCAAATCAAAATATAATTTAAAACATAACTTTCATATGAAAAATAATTTTTTGCATTTCAACACCAATTTCATTTATTTATGTGCAATTGCATTATTGCGCTAACATACATAACTGAGAGTTATTTTTAAAAAGAATGAAAGGCAAAATTCTGTTATATTCAGAAAATTGTACAATTACATCTGTTTGAAATATCTTCCAATCTTTATTACATGAGTCTTATAACTATTTCAAAGAAAAATCAACTGTATTACAAAAAACTTTTACTACTATTCCAGTAGTTCATCGAGTAAGTGGTAAAATCCCTGAACTGAACTTCAATACTATCTATTTAATCCTGACTCTGAAGCAGTCAGAATAATTTCAATGAACTATGAGTTAAATTTTGAGTGTTTGGTAATATCTCATAACTTCTACTTAAATATTATTAAATAACATTAATTCTCTAAGATACCATTTAAACAAAATGAAACTTTTCACATTATTAATGTAAAGCACAGTAAAAGTTATCAAATTGTCCTTGGATTCTGAAATATGTCCTATAGCGTGTTGTAGCCAATCTGTTCAGAAATCCTTCTGCTGATTTTTCTCTGCAGGCTGGCTGCAGAGCCAGGAATAGGTTAATGAAATGCATGCGAGGAATGAAAAAACAAATTATAAGTGGTAATTCAGCCACTAAACCTTCACAAGGCTGGGGGGAAATAGGAAAATAAAGCTAATCTTATTTCATTTTACTTAACATACTCAAAATGTCACCTCATAAATCCTATTTTCTGTTTCCATAAAGAATCTGTGTTAGAACTATTGTTTATTAAAAGTTCTGCTGCCATATGGATAACTTAAAAAAAAACTCCCTTCAACCCTGTACTATGTGCAAATATCCAGCAATTTTACATTCATGGTTTAAATTTTTAATTTAAATTCTCTTCATTTCCTCACAAATCAACTTGGTGCACTATGTAAAGAAACTATGTAAATATCAGGACCTTGAACTTTGGTACAAGAACTTCCCTCAAAATATATTTATATGAACCACAAACAATTCAGAAGATATTCCTACTGAAATCATGCTTCCAACTAACAGCATTTTGTTTTTTAGAATTTCTTTCAAGCCTCAGAGACTGGCTTAGATTTTTAGCCTAGCAAATTAATAATGTACTATAAAATTTGAGAGTGCTATCATAAAATAAATTCGGAACTCCACATGCAAGCTCCTATATTAAAATACATTGGGATATATTAAGAAAATAAAGTATATCAGCCATATTCTAAATATACAAACAAGCAACATAGGGATACCTAGCTAACAACAATGCAATATCCAAATGAATACTAAAAGACTGGATCCATAAAGTTATGAAGAACTCTGCAGTATTCATGATTTTAAGATAGAATGTGCTGCCTTTGAATTAGAGCAAAATAAGGCTCCTAAAAAAGTTGAAATGATCAATACTAATTCTACAGAAATATAATAGAGGTCTAAATCACTAAAAACAAATCATCATCTGAAATACAGCCAACACATTCTAATGTTTTTCTTTAAAAATATATTCTTCTCCTTTTCCTTTCTTCGTGAATTAATGAGTCAAACTCATGAAATCTCTACACAGTGACCCTTCATTTTTATCTTAAATTTTAAGAAAATGAGAAAATTTTGATGTTACCACTATCTTTTCATCTGAACCTTTGCATAGTGCTATTATTCCATGACCTAATAGTGATAAGAGATTCTGCTTCTGTGTCTATTTAAAAGTTCAGATAGAATCAACTCAGAAAACGTACATGAATTTCTTTAAAAATATACTAGCACTTTCAAATCTGCCTTCTAATATTTGCATTGTAAAGTACAATCCCTTTAATTAAGCACAACTTACAACAACAACAACAACAACAACAACAAACACAAGTTTTGAAAAATATTTTGGTTGTATCAGATTTCTTAAGAGCCTTCCACAGAAGGTTCCAAGTTTCTATCATAGAGTTTAAAGTGTTTTCATCATAGGAACTTTAATGTTAACATCCTTAGAACTCAGTGAAAGACAATAACCATATTGTAAGAAAAAAAATCATTTCTCTTTATTTTTGTATTAAATAATTATTCTGCTTGAGGCTTAAGAGATTTATTTTTAAACTTCTGAATATAGAAGAATACTAGGTTAGCAAATTATTTTGGAAAAAGTAATTTTAACACATTCCACATAAATGGCCTTTTGGAGAGTGAATTTAAATTTTCCTACTGTGCCGCTAAGCACCTTTGTATTAATAAGCAAAAGAAAAGAAACTGTCTACTACAGCAGTCAAAGTATCCTTTGGTTGCTCTATTGCAGGATATGTAGAGCTTATGTAAAGGGCTACCAGGCTTTCCAAAACCTGTAACTCAAATTCTAAAGTGAGGCCAAAGATCACCTACCTCTACGTGTAAACCTAACTTAAATTCTAAGAAAAGGCTAAAGATCACTCCTACCTGTAATCATTTGAACCTGATTTCTCATTTGTACAAATGAAAAAGGCTTTTTAAAATATTGCTGTTAAATGTATCATTTCAAAACAAGGCCATGCTACATCTGGGGAGCCAGGGAAGTAGAGGCCGTGATGAAGAATGGAAAAAAAAAAAAAAAAAAGAAAGTGGCTTTCCTGACTTTCTTAGCCCCTGGTACTTGAGTTGAATAAATAACAATAGGGCAATTCTGTAGTCTTTGAGTACACTAAACTTTTTTAACCCATGTTAAAAAAAAAAAAAAAAAGCCAAAAGTCAAGCTAAATTATATTTCCACCCTTAAAATTGTCATGACGTATTTAAAGATATCAGCCATTAATATCACATACAATGGACTACCTTTAATTATCCAAAAATAATGTGTGCTATTTTTTCATATATAAAACTCCCATTTTACCAGGAATATAGGCCAAATAGGTTTAATTATTCTGTTATGAGTAGTAATTAAAGTGTTAGGATAAATACCTGATAAATAACAAATCAGTCTAAGTTTTGAGCACTTTAGTTAGTTTGTTTTAATACAGATAATTGACTACAGAATTAAATCGCAAACTGAAAAATAGAAATCACGCATATATTATCATTCACCTCACAGCTAATCTTTGCTCTTCCTAATTTTTCTTTCTGCCAGTAATTCAAATCCATGAATCTCTAAGATAGTTAACCTTTAAGGGAAGAATTTTTGTATTTGTCCAGAATTTTAACTTAGCAAAAGAGAAAAATAGGACGTGAAGTCAGACGATCTGGGACCAAGCCTTGGCTAGGTAATAGAGGTAATCACTAAATTCTTAAAATTTTAAGTCTCTTCTCTGTAAAATGGGCCTAGCACCACCCAGCTTCCAGTGTGATAATGAAGGTTAAATGAGATAATGGGCTGTTGGGCAAATAATTGGCAATAAATATCTTTTTACTTCCTTTAAAATAGGAATATAATTTTCTAATAGAAGTTTGGTTTTCTTTTATTGCTGGTTTTAATTTTTTCAACTTTTACTTTAGATTCAGGGAGCAATTATGCAAGTTTGTTACCTGGTTTTATTTCATAATGCTGAGTTGTTGTTTTAAATTGCATCTAAGAAAGAAGTAAATGAACCTATATCTAAGTCACACTAGAATTTATAACAAGTAAAATCAGCACCACGTACTTTAGAATCTGAGGGACGAGAAAATAGGTTCATGTTATCTTTCAGGTTAAAAGATGCACTTGGATGGTCCAAGGGACTTGAGGTCCTATTTTTTCCCAGTTTTCTTACCTTTCACATTTCTTACTTTTATCCTAATGTCCTATTATCATATTTTCTGGATCTCATTCACATACTTTTTATAGATCATTATTCCTGAAAACAAATGAGAATTTGTTTTCAAATTCCAACCAGCCTATAGAATTGAGTGAAGTAGTCCAAGTCTAAATACAACTGATGACTGGACTTTCAGCCATATACATTTCTTAATTATTTTAAAGTAAGTTATAGATAAAGTATTAATGAAGTATTCAAAAAACTTTTATAAAATATATTTATAAATCTAAAATTATTATACTTTAAATATAGATATGTTTTTTCCTCTTTCAGTTATAGTGTATTTTAAATATTCATTTCAGAAATACATGAATGCCAAAATTAAAATAACCTAGTTAAAATTATCACTAAAATATATACATATATATATATTATATATATATTCAGCTATATAACCTTAGTATGTGAGTATTTCTTTTAGGAAGCCTTTAGCCTCAAGGCATTCCTTTTAAACTCTTTCTAAGGTATTTCCATAATTATGTTCCCACAATGTGTTACAAGAAAAATATAAATTTCCATGATCTAAAATGATCATGACATCAAGTTTGAAAAATTCTTTACTACTTATGTTGTTAGTCATTAAAAAAATTATAGGCAGTTTAATTTCCAATGATTAACGAAACCACTTATACAATTTTTTTCACATTTTGGTATGAAAAACCTTTATTAAAACACTATTTTGAAAATGTATTTTCTCTGTGGCTTGCACATACTATCTCAGAATGATTTTCTTTCATTTCCTAGAACTCTATTTTTGCAAAGAAGACGTAAAGCTTCGTCTCAAAATTAATTATTTTAATTAAAAATAAAGTATTAGTTTTAAAGATATCTGTGACATAAACCATTGAGAATCCTTAATATACACAGGCCATATTAATATTCCTAATGTATACTGTATCATATTCTTCCTACGTATACTAGATCCTTATGGTAAATAGGAAAAGGACAGATTTGATTTAAAACAAAATAAACCATCCTTGCTTTTTTCTTAAAAGGCAAACTATTTCTTTTTAACTAGAAAGTGTTTTATAATTATTCACTTGTTCACCATCCTTAATATAAAAAAGGAAAGTGTGTATATTTATTTTACTAGTTGATAAGTTAAAACATGTCGAAAGAGTACAAATTGTGGTATTTTCATTAGAAAATATAAATAAAAATATTAAACTCCAAAATATTTTTATTATAAATTGTTTTTAAATGTCTGCTTTCTCTATGAATTTAAAATGATTGACTTGAGCACAATATTAAGTAAAAAATAAAACAGTTTTCCTGCCTGAAAGACTCCTGAATAAAGAGAAAATTATTTTTGGATTTCCCTCTTGATCAGATATGAAATATTCTGAAACGCCACCTCTATAATTTGATAAAAAGCTTGATATCTCCAAATGAAAATAGGACTCAGCACTTTCATTTTTCTGTCTCTAAAGGAACCTGGGTAAACTGATTTTTTTTTAAATGAAAATCTCAGGCATAAAGGTGGCAGTAATGAAGCAAGCTTAAATATGTGCTGACCTTTGAAATGAACTGCAATCCGCGTTGTTTGGCCAAGGATCTGACTGTGTTACTGTCTCCATCTATTTCTAGCATGAAAGATGTGGGGGTTGGAGCTGCTCTGCTCTCTGGTGGATGTTGACAGCATGGCTGCAAACGCAGCAGCACCGAAAGAGACAGCTACATACCAGGGATCGAAAAATTAACCACACAGCTGTCAGAGACAGAACTACGGCGCAGATATTTTCTAAAAACCTTGATGGCAAGACAAATGATAAATATGTTTCAGTTTTCTAAATGCAGTATATTTTGTGTTAAGAGGAACATTGCTGTTAGGAAGAGGAGGTAAATTGGCAATATATAAAATTATCAAGTGATTTGATAAATCATTAAAAGTTTCAGCTAGTTTTCTTAGGGAGTGCACACATAGAAAAGTATACAGCCTCAAGAATCACACTTTTTGAATTAAATACATAGTGAGATTTTAAATAATTGTCAACGTTCCTGGAGTAACATTTTCTCATTATGATTTATTATTATTATTATTATTTTGCTTAGGATAAACATTTCATAGATAATTAGTTTATGCAATATTGAAGGACGTGTCTCTTTTAAATAATTCCTAGGGATTCTCAGAAGCTTCAAAATACAGCCTAGCACAATCTCCTTTAGTTGTGGACCATCTAAAGGTCTGTACCTCAGTTTTATCAGCTATTAGTGGACTGCCTCTACAAACCTCACTCTTTAAAAAATGAAAAATGCATACAAAACATGCTGAAGAACACTAAAGCTACCACAGTTGGCGATATCGCAATTAAGTGAAGTCTATATCTTTGGTATAATCTATAAGCACTTATAAGTGAAAATGGATTTCCTCATAGAAAAATTTAATACACATCTCCTTGTTCTAGTTTACCATAAACGTAGTCATCAACTCAACAGCCACTGACTAAAATCTCACATTGTGTTCAGCAACGAGGCGTATTAAGTGGCAGAAGATATGGTCCTTGCAGTCGATGATTTTGCAGTCTTTGAAGAGTGGTATGTATGTAAAAAAATGTTAAATGACATAAGTCAATAGTCAGTCAAGCACTTGAGCATGTGGTATAGTTGCATTTGATATGAGAGAATCAAATGCTGATATTGGAATGATCCTGAATTGCCATTTCTCACTGGTGTTTTACTTTCATTTGGATCACCTATTCCAGTCTCTTAACAACAACAATAACAAAATACAGAACTTGAAAATAATATTTTCTTGTGGCAGGAATATAAAACTCAAGAATGTTGAAAGGAATGCTTCCTAAAATTAGCTATACTAAAGGAAAAATTATATATATGTGTGTATATATAGACATATATATATATTCCAAATCCCTGATCTAGCAATTTTTAACCTCAATAAAAAGGACTATTTCTATTCAGTAGTAACCAGAGATTTTGGTTGAGTTATGCCTCCTAGAGGAAAAAATTATGAGAAACCTGGATATAAAATATTGATTTCTTTATGGTCTGGAAAAAATGTATTTAAGGGAATTTTAAGGTACATATGAGTTAAAAACTATTTATAATATTTCCTCTCTCATTCAGCAAATTTTGGATTTCCAATTTATATCCCAGAAGTCACATTCTCTAAATGAGTAAATAATACAGGCGCGACTTTTTTAAAAAGTGCCTTGTTGTACCTAAGTGCACTGCAGGACATCTGGCACATTTCATTCTGAAATGATGTTTATCCACAGAAATGCCATCAGTGGAAGATGTATTGAAAAGCTGAAGGTCTATTAAGGGAGTATGGGACAGCTGCATACATTCTGTAATCTGTATAAGGCCATGGAAATGACACAGCAATACCCCATCTGTGGCTTTGGTTTACAGAGCTTTGAATAAAAATTCAAGATCAAACTTCACTTGTTACAGAAAAGAAGAATGCTAAAAGAAAGCTGGTATTAATGGGCTCAAATATAAAGGTCTGTTACTGTTACCTTTCTCCTTAATATAAAATATTTTATGGAATTTCTACACCTTCAATAAATACTAATATTATATATTCACCCCTTAATGTTATTTGAAAAACTGCTTGTGGAGAACTACAGTTTGCACTTTTATAATTTAGGCCATTTGTGAATAGGCTTAAAACTTGCAGAAGTGCTAGGACGGAGTAGGGCAGATGTTCAAACTTCCCTATTTGGGCCTGCCAAGTCCTTCATTCTGGACCTACAATACCCCAGCCAATTCAAAACTCAATGTCTCTTAATAGAGATTACTAATCAAGCTGATTTATGTGGTAGTTTAGGAGGTGGGGTCATTCTTTTTTTAGTGGTGTTGTTTCTAAAGAAAGTTTAATGCTCACAAAAGCCTCAGATTGACAGCTCCACAAAATGGAAATTCACAGAACAGAAGTATCACATGCTAGGGGGATACAGCCACCCCTTATGCTAACCTGCCAATTCACAATTTCAACCTGCAAGGATCTGCCACCGAATTCAAGAGATTAATTCAGTCCCTGTGCCCGTTCAATCCTTTGCCAATAAGGAGGCCAATTAGTTTCAACTACACTGGTTAGTTTACTTCTGCCTTTATTTTTTTCTGACGGGGGGCATTTTCTCTCCATCATTTGGATGATTTTGACCCCCAATTCATTTCAGGTTACTATGAAATGGCTGTCAATCACTTGAAACCAAAGCCTAATGTGAACCAAGGCCTGAGGTGAAAAGTTCAGTCATTAGATATTGAAACCATCCAGCTGTCTACTGTGGTGAGTTTCATACAGCTCATAGGAAAACAACAATGAAATTCATAATATTAATAAGTTCAAACTCATATTGTAAATCTCTATTTAAAAATGACATAGTCAACTAATTAACATGTTTAGCTGGCCTCAGTTAACTTCTAGTCTAAAAATATCAATTGGAAGCTTTCATTAACTCATATATATATTTCTTTTGTGCATTCATAAAATAAATATATCTCAGAAAAGTTATATTTTTGTCAAGAATTAAAATATGCACCATATTGAATTATGACTTAAATTTCATTTTAGACTTATATTCCTAGAAAATAAAGCCTCAGTAATGCTATAAAAGTGCAATGTTACCAAAAAAAGGTAAAGATACTTCTGAGATTTTTTTAATTTAGCAAATGAAAATATTCGATGCAAATATGGTGCTACTAACACCTGAACTCCGAAGGATAGTAGACAGATGAAAGAATAAACAAATAAATTGAAGAATAATATATTCTTAGTAAGGAGTAAATGTGTAGGGTTTTTTTTCCAAAAGCAGAAATAGGTGAAATAACATTTTAATTCTTCACAAACATTTATTTCCGAAAAAGAGCTAACAGAATGGGTTTTAATATTAGGAAGGGGAACAAAGAGCCTGAGGCATCTGAGGGAAGGGGGCGTGCATGATGAAGGAGGAAGGATCACAGATGAGAGATTGATCCTGAAGGCTTCTGTTGACATTGTCTTTGTGAATAAAGCATCTACTATGCCCCCAAGTCTTCCACTTGGCACAAGGCTAATGGGATTTGCATATGCCACAATAAACAATAGGTCTTTAAACAACATGCTGGCAATGCTAGACAAAGATCGAGACTGTGATATTTGGTAAATATATTTCTGAGCTATCCGTATTTATCTCCACTAAATTCAGAAACTTCCAAGTTATTTTCTTCCCCCTGAACTGCACAGTCAGGAATTCACAATGGCACAAGTTCTCTAGTCTACCCCTAGAGGGCAATAGAGAAGGCAAGAACATTGTGGTTTGTAATCCAAAAAGGTGGAGAATGGGTAGGGGGCAGAAATAAAAAAATGTTTAAAAGCAAGCAAATTTATCAGTACAGCATTTCCAAGGACTGACAGCCAATTTTATCCTCAAAAAGTACTTAGTGTTTCATAAACCAAAAAAATTAATCCTATTTATGCTATAATCTACTATAAGTATCATTATTAATGCTTAGAAAAATATCTAGAAAGTGCAGCTTAAAGAGAAGGAACAACAAACAAAAACCACTCAAATAAAACCAAAAACTTTGAGTTAATATGAATAACATTGTTTTTAAAACTTATTCAAAACTTTATAGTGTCCATATTGATACAAACACTTCTAAACTTAAAATAACCATTAACAATCACTGGCAACGTAAATACATGAATAATAAATCTGCTTTTATTTCCAGTTGCATATTTATATGACATTTACATATGTATGGAGATCTTTTAACTGTTTGCTTTGACTAATTTTAGAAATCAAAAAAACTTGCCAAAATAATACAGAGTTCCGTATACCCCAACTCAGTTTCCCCTAGTGTTAGCATTTTGTACTTAGACATAGTTATCAAAACCAGGACACTGATTTTTGTACAATAATTTCAACTAAACTATAGACTTCATTCAAATTTCTCCAATTTTTCCACTAATGTCCTTTTTCTGTTATAATATCCCATCCAGGACACCACACTGCATTTCTTTGTTATTTTTCCTTAGGTTCTTCTAATCTATAATTGTTCACCAGTCTTTCCTTATCTTTCATGACCTAGAAACTTTCTAAGTTGTGAATTTGAGCAAGAATACCACAGAAGAGATATTGTGTTCTGTTCAGAACATCATTTCAAGGGATTCATGTTGTCACCATGTGTTACAACTAGTGTTAACATTGATCGCTTGACTAAGGCAGATTTCTGACATTTTTAAAACTAGAAACTTAATTATATTCTTTTTATACCAAAATTCACAGCCTTTTAAATGTACTTAATAACAAAACTTCCATACTACCAAAGTAGAATAGCCAAGCTAGTGACTCAGTAATATTCCTTGAAGAATAATATATGCTATTAGTGTACACTAGTCCTTGAAGAATAGTATAAGCACTGTGCTCGGTGGGCTTCTTAAGTGGAAAAAAAGAGATTTTGATTAAGTAAATATTATTGTTAATTGTCCCTTTTTGTAAGACCCAAAGGCACTTCTTCAATATAAGAACATATATCCCCTCACATCATAGCCAAATTTGCATTATATCTATCACTCTACTCATGGTGCCTTTTTGCCTGCATGCTCTTCCAGACCAGCTCAAAACAGTTCAGAACCATAGGATGGAGAAAAGAGAGCTTCATATCATATTTTCTAATGTCCTTTTTTATGGCATAGTCACAGCAGAATGATCCCAGGCAGAGAGAACAGTTCAATGGGAAATATCATTAATACAAGACGGTCTCCAACTAAAACTACAATAGTGGATTGGTCTAGAGACCCTAAAACAACCCTCAGAGATATAAAGTGAGTATGAGACATCAGTTCTGGAGACCTGGAAAATCTCTGAGAAAATGCTCAATGGATCCTTCAGGCTGTGTCAACAACCACTGCAGTCTCTTGGCCTCCAGGGTGCTTCCTGTGGAATCACTGTCTCCTGTGCTCTTTATTGTTCAATTCTAATGTGATGTCCACTAGGAAGCATGCCCTGACCTCCTACAATCTACATCAGAGAGAAGCAATAGCCCCTCTTATTATATAATGTGTAGTTTCATATTACTTTACCCTCTTTCACCATTCTGGCACTTATTTCTTAACATCCTTTTTCCCGACTATGCTGAGAGTCTTTAAGGATATGAATATGAAACATATTTGTTTCCCCAGTGCCACCAAGCAATGTGCCTGATACCTGTCGATACTCAACAAATGTTTGCCATGGCATATAGCTAGCTCTTCTTTGGTGACACAGGGTTCAATCAATTTGGGATACTACAGAAGATTCTTTTAGCCCTTGTGAATAGGATAATATGGAAAGAAAATCTATTGAAACAAGCAAATCATCTGAGGCTCCTAAAAGTAAAGAAGAATAATTTTTCACACACTATTTCTTTTAGATTTTTTCCCTTAAGCTTAATTTTAAAGTTCCACAAAAGCATAGTGGGCTTGTTCCACTTGAGACACAATAGAAAATTGAGAATAGAAAGGATAAAATGCAATTTTGCTTTAGCCACCAATTACAGAGGTTAAAGAAAAATATGTCCTAGGTCAGGTGCAGTTGCTCACACCTGTAATCCCAGCATTTTGGGAGGCCAATGTGGTAGTATTGCTTGAGACCAGGAGTTTGAGACCAGCCTGGCCAACACAGTGAGACCCTGTCTCTATGAAAAATTTAACAAAAATTAGCCAGGTTTGGTGGCATGCACCTGCAATCCTAGCTCTTCAGGAGGCAAAGGCAAGAGGATCCCTTGAGCCCAGGAGTTCAAGGTTACAGTGTATTATGATCATGCCACAGCAATCCATCCTGGGCAACAGAGTGAGACCCTGTCTCAGAGAGATAAAGAAGGATGGAGAGAGAGAGAAGGAGAAGAAGAGACAGAAAGAGAGAGAGAGAGAGAGAGAGAATGTCCTTTCTCTTAAGTATAGCATGGATTGGTCACTACCTAAGTAGATATAGACACTGTCTCTCTGATATACTCTGGATGCTATAATTAAAGGGTAGGGGAGAGGGAATAAGGAACCCATAGAGCCTCTGCTTAGAAGAAAGGAGATAGCAAGAGCAGAAATCATAGCAAAAAGAAAGAGATGTACCTTGGAAGGACCTTGCCATTGATCCTGTAGGGTAAGATTCTAGGACATTTAGTTTAACTCAATTCAATGTTCATTTATAGCTACTATCATCTTCAAATCAGGAGTCCAGCTGGGAGAGAGCTATAGTTATTAGTGAGAAATTAATTGAAAACGATTTTTATTTTAGGGCATTTTGTGTGCTTTGTTGTGTTTGAGGTGCAAGAGGAGGGATTATTGAACACCAAAATTCATGCAAGTCCCATCTGTCCTTCAATTCAAGTAACACTATCTCAAAATTTTAACCTAGAAGTGACTGACAGGCCATTATGTACCACGTGCTACATGCTGGGAATAAAACGACAGTAACACAGCTTCTACATTCAAGAGTACTTACAAATCTCACTAAGGCAGCAAACTTCTCTTATACAATGAGCCAGAACTATAGAATACAAACATAAACAGAGGATATGAGAAAATAGAAGCAGGAATAACTAACTTAAATAAATAAATCCAAGAACTAGAAGTCACTAATGAAGCGACAGAAAAATTATACAGAATAACAAGGGGATAGAGAAAAACCCCAATTATTTCAAGAGCCTTATACTAACAGAACTCTATAAACCTATTATTTTTAGCAGTTTAATCTATAGATTTCCAAAAGCAGTCTGCATCAAGAATCTGAAATATATAACTTTAAAGGAAGGATAAGCAAGAAAGAGGGAATAGTAAAGGTTATGTTAGCCCTCCATTAAAACATACAACTGTCCCACATTTGTATTTTTAGACCAAAAAGTTTCAAGACAGAGATCTGGCGTAATGTGTGTTAACCCCTCTAAAAGGCTGGCTTTATAACTCTTGACACACAGAGACAGCTCACATTATTGTTGGGATAAATACTGTTCAGATACCTGAAGAAATTTCAGACTCAATTTGGATGGGCTGTCATGTGTCCTTTGTTTACCATGACTAAAACTACACTTACCCTGAGGGGTATGTCATTAAACTATCTGTAGCATTTTTTTTTTCTCTCACTTATTTTTGGACTGAACTGCTGAATATGTTCTCCTCTGAAGAAGAGGAAATAGTGCAGGATTTTGAGTCCACACCAAGCTTCAGTGACATCAGTGGTCATAGAAAGACATTTTTATGGTTACTACTCTTTAGAGTATTGGGTTTTTGTTGAATCAGCTTTTGCATTTCAGATTCTAAAAACTAAATTATGTATCATACAATAAATTAGCAACTTACCAAAATTACTACTTAATACAGATCATAGTTGCCTTTGAATTTTGCTAGTCAGGCAAATTTTTAAAATTTGCGTTCATCTTTAAAGACTAACACAGAGGGAAAGGTAGATAATTCATAAATTCAAGCTCACAATTCTATATGAGAGTCTTCCCAAACCAGTGTTCTGAGTCATTTAAACAATGACAAATATTCATTTCTGCATTTGAAAAATTAAACACTTAATTAACTACATTTATTTAAAGTCACCAAAAGTCTCACCTTGTCATGTCTAATAAACATATATAGCAGCATATTGGTAGCTCAGAATATTATATGTGTGTTTAATCAGTTTCAATTAATAATATGTACAAACATCTCCAGGAAGAAAATACATGAATCTTTGTACAAAGCAGTTTTAAGTAATAACTTAATGAAGAATCAAAGACTATCCTATAAAACAAATTAGAGTTGAATAAAATTTTATTTATAATATCCTAATCTCCCCCAACTAGTGTCTTGTGAGAAAAAAAGAAACAAAAAAGGCAGAATATTGATCATTTTTGAAGCATAGAGTTCATTATGCTGTCTTCTCTTTATTTATATATATGTTTGAAATTTTCTATTATAAAGAGTTTAAAAAATAAATAATTAGAGTTTCAAATAGATATATAGAACTTCCATTTCTGGCAAAATGCAGTAGATGTACTTTTTCCTATTCTTCCGGTTATGTACAATTGAAAACTCTGGACATTCCTATACAATAAATATAAGACTGGAAAGCAAAGATAAAAGACTACTTGCAACCTCAGACCTGAAGAATAACATGGTAGTAAGTTCCCTGGGTTTTCTTCTTGCCTTATACCACAACTAAAGTGAAGAAGCTGGAAACATAAAAACTTAAACAGACACAGACTAAAGCCCCAACAGAAGTTTTCTCTCTCTAGGAAAAGGATCAAGAAAGGGATAGCCTAGCAAGACAAAATGTTCAGATAATAACCATCCTAATATAGCCAAACACCGCAGCAAAAAATGTGGCTCCAACAACTGGGAAGATGTCAAACTGAATGAAAAAAAGATAATCAATAGATGTCAACACTGAAGTGACAGAAATATTAGATGATCTGACAAATACTGTAAAGTAGACTTAATAAAAAGTCTTCAACAAGCTATTAAACATGCTTGAAACAAATGAAAAGCAATAGAAACCTTCAGCAAAAAAAAAATGGATGTAAAGAAGAATCAATAGAAAATGTAGAACTCCTGCCTAATTGAAATAGGAACACTTTTACACTGTTGGTGGGACTGTAAACCAGTTCAACCATTGTGGAAGTCAGTGTGGCGATTCCTCAGGGATCTACAACTGGAAATACCATTTGACCCAGCAATCCCATTACTGGGTATATACCCAAAGGACTATAAATCATGCTGCTATAAAGACACATGCACACGTATGTTTATTGCGGCATTATTCACAATAGCAAAGACTTGGAACCAACCCAAATGTCCAACAATGATAGACTGGATTAAGAAAATGTGGCACATATACACCATGGAATACTATGCAGCCATAAAAAATGATGAGTTCATGTCCTTTGTAGGGACATGGATGAAATTGGAAACCATCATTCTCAGTAAACTATCGCAAGAACAAAAAACCAAACACCGCATATTCTCACTCATAGGTGGGAATTGAACAATGAGATCACATGGACACAGGAAGGGGAATATCACACTCTGGGGACTGTTGTGGGGTGGGGGGAGGGGGGAGGGATAGCATTGGGAGATATACCTAATGCTAGATGACAAGTTAGTGGGTGCAGTGCACCAGCATGGCACATGTATACATATGTAACTAACCTGCACAATGTGCACATGTACCCTAAAACTTAAAGTATAATAAAAAACAAAAATTAAAAAAATAATAATAAAATAAATAAATAAATAAATAAAAAGAAAATGTAGAACTCAAAAATACAATAACTGATACAAAAAAGCTCAGTGGGTGGGTTCCATGACAGAATGAATGTAAGGGAGAAAGAAAAGATTCAATAAAGTAGAAGATGGAATAATAGAAATTTCCCAATATAAAGGTGATCAAAATGGCAGAAATTGAAGTGATGCAGCCATAAGCTAAAGAAAGCTGACAGCCACCAGAAGCTAGAAAAGTCAAGAAACAGACCCTCTCATTACAGCCTCCACAGGGAGTGTTAATCTGTCAATACAATTTTTTCAGTTGAGTGAAACTAATTTTTGACTTCTTGACTCCACAACTGCAAGAGAATAAATTTCTGTTGTTTAAAGCCACCAAATTTAAGGTGATTTGATACAGCAGACTGGAATCTGCTACCATTAATGTGAGTAATGGGTGTCACCAGGTAGAAGAAAGAAAACTACAGGCTAATATCTTTTATGAACAAAATACTTATAAACCTAACCTAGCAACCTATGAAAAGAATTATACACCATAACTAAGTGGGTGTGAAAATATACAGAATGTGTTCTATAACCACAATGGAACCAAACTAGAAATTGATAACAAAAACATAATGGAAAAATCTACAAATATTTGAAACTAAACAACACACTCTAAATAATCCATGGTTCAAAGAGAAAATCTCAGAAGAAATTTTTTAATCTATTGACCTTAATGAAAATAAAAATACAACACATAAAAATTGCTTTAGCTGTGTTGAGAGAAAAATTTGTAGCACTAAGTGCATAGATTAGGAAAGATGAAGTCTCAAATCAATAATCTAAGCTATCTCAAGAATCTAGAGAGAAGAAAATAAGCTCAAAGTAAGCAAAAGGAAGAAAATAATAAAAACAAGAGCAGAAATCAACAAAATTAAAAGCAAAGACAATAGAAAAAAACCAAACAGCTGTTTCTTTGAAAAGAAAAACTGGCAATTCTTTAGCAAAACTAATGAAGAAAATAGAGAAAATAAATAAATTGTCAGTATTAGGAATGAAATAAGGGCTATCACTACGGATTCTGAGGACATAAAAGGATAATAAGTAAATATTGCTAACAACTCTATAAATACAAACTTGACAAGTTAGACAAGATAAACCATTTCCTTAAAAAACATAAACTATCACAACTCATCCAATAGGAAATAGGTAATTTGAATAGTCCTAAAACTGTTAAGGAAACTTGATTCACAATTTTAAAACACTCCAAAAAAATTCTCCAGGATCCGATGGTTTCGCTGAAAAATTTTACCAAAGGTTTAAAGAAGTAATACCAATGCTATATAATCTCTTCCAGAATATAGAAGAGGTAACATGTCTGAATTCATTTTATGAAGCCAATATTAACCTATTAGCAAACCAGAGACAGACAATACAAAAAAACTATAGGCAATATTTCTCATGAACATAGATGTGAAAAAAATCCTTAACACAATATTAGCAAATAGGATTCGGCAATATTTTTTTAAAGGTACACTATAATCAAGTGAGGTTTATTCCAGGGATACAACACTGGTTCAATTTTCAAAAATTAATCATTGCTATAGATTACATGACCATGTTAATTAATGCAGGAAAAGCATTTGACAAAATTCATCATTCATTCATGATAAAACCTCTCAGAAAATTAGGAATGGAGGGAAATTTCCTCAACTTGATAAAGAGCATCTATAAAAAATTTTTTTAAATGAAAAAGCTATAAGTTAACATTATACTTAATGTTGATAGACTGGATGCTTTCCCTGTGATATCTGGAGCAAGGCAAGTATATCCACTGTCACCACTCTTATTCAACACATGCTACAAGTTATCTTCAGTACAGTAAGGCAAGAAAAATAAGTAAAGCCATGCAGATTAGTAAGGAAGAAATAAAACTCTTCCTAACTGTAGATGATGCGATTGTCTACATAGAAAATTCCAAGGCATCTACCAAAAAAAAAAAATAGAATGAATAAGTGAGTTAAGAAAGGTCAGAAGATATATGATAAACATGTAAAAATCAATTTTATTTCTATATATTAGTACTGAACACATGGATAACAACATTTTTAAAAATAATGCCGTTTACATCAATGCCAAAAAATGTAAATAGTTAGGAGTATATTTAAAACATGTACAGGATGTTCATGTTCTAAATCTTGGATGCATCAATATTAGTATCCTGGTTGTGATACACAACTTTGGCTTTGCAATATGTTACCATTGGGGAAAACTGGGTCAGATGTACATATAAACTCTCTGTATTATTTCTTATAGCTGTACGTAAATCTACAATTATCTCAAATTAAAAGTTTTAATTTTTAAATGTTGGTATGTAGAAAGCTGGTGCTGCATATTTCTAGGCCGTCTTCTCTACACTCCCACTTATACTTCCAGATGAATAAAAACTTTAGTAACAGGAAAATCTGGGTTTGAGTCACAGTTCTGCCACTTACTTGTTTTAAGACTTGCCCTCATCTACAAAATAGGTACAGTGATAATAATAATAATGATAATGTCTGCCTAAGAGGGTTGTTTTTAGGATTAAATGAGATCAACATTTAATCCTAAAAATGCTAAATGTTAGCTTGACAGTAAACTTAAATGTAAAATTAAGAATATGCTTTGCACAGATTAAGCCTTCAGTATGACAGCAATGATGATGTTAATTATAATGACTATCACACTTTGATAGGAATTCCCTCCATCTTATCATACTGATCTATGCTCTTCAGACCATTTTTCTGCCTTCTACTTCATGACACTATTTGCTTCCAATCATTTTTCTGGTCCACCCAACAAGACATCCACAAAAATACATCCAAAACTCCTAACGCATTTTTGCCTATCCTCCAGCCTGCTTTTATTCCTACATCCTCTATAGACATTAATATTCTCTCAGTTGCAAAATCCAGAATTATTGCAAAGATTGTAAATGACAGCTGCAGGTTTAATTCAACTGGAAGATTTGTTTTGACTGAGTCATACAGGATTGTTTTTCTGTTTCTAAATTATTTATTATCATTTAAAAATCAGCAGATTCTCCATAAAGATTCAAATTTAAAACTCCTTTTAAGAAATTAGAGTACAATTGCTTGAACCCGGGAGGCGGAGGTTGCAGTGAGCTGAGATTGCACCACTGCACTCCAGCTGAGTGACAAGGGCGAAACTCCGTCTCAAAAAAAGGAAAAGAAAAGAAAAGAAATTAGAGTACAATATCAGACAGTACATGGCTCATATTTTGATGGCAGAAACCCACTGGAGCCTCCGAGCAAGTGCACTCTTTAGACCAAATGCGTGCTCTATAATCCCCACAGTCTCCACCACTATGTAGTGACTTGCACATGTTCCCGACTCTAAATTACCTAACTGCTCCCTCTGTAATCATTTGAGTTTTCAACCAGCATAAGCCTGTCATCTTGGGCATCTTTATCAATAAGCCAGTTACAGTTCCTTTCAATTTTCCACTCTGATTTTGGAAGATATATCCACTAACCTGATTCAGACCCCAAGTATCTCCTACGTGGACCACTGCAAGTGGTTCTCCTTGTTTCCAGTCTAGCCACCTATTTAATTAATTCCCTATGCTGCCTCCAGAGAGATTTTCTTCAAAACTCATAAAAAATGTGGTATGCTGGTGAGAACAAAAACTCTGAAACTAGACAATCTGAGTTCTACTCTCACCTCTGCAACTTATTAGCTATGATTCTTGAACAACTTATTAACCTCACTGCTTGTTTCCTCAGCTATAAACTGGAGATAATAATTAACAGTCTATGTACATCATGGGATTCTTATGAGTATTAACTGAGTTAAAATATGTAAAGCACTTAAAATAGTGTCTGACATATAGCAAGAGCTATATGTTAACTGTTACTATTATCATCTCTCTCCCTTTTTCTTAAAATTGCTTCATGGCTTCCCACTCCCTGCTGACAGTTCTTGCCATTTATGATATGACCACAAACTGTGTATCTACTCTAATTTTCCATTTCTAGCTACACTGAATTACTTGCCACTTCTCCAAAATAAATCACCACTGTTAAACCTCCAGGCTTTTATATTTATTTTTCTCTTACTATGAGAAACACCATTCTCCATTTCCTTGGCTTGGAAAATTCAAGCTTTCTGCTTTGGAATCCAGGTCGAAGACAGCACCTCTGTGAAGTCTTCCCTCTCAACTACACACTTAAGCAAAATTCCATCCACTGCATTCCAAAGACACACTTTATATATGCTATTAGAGTACTTATAACATATATCATGGGTTTTTGGGTCTACATTCCAACTCTGTGGAGTTTTTATCTGTCTGACTTTTGACAAATAATTTGACTTCTCTGTGCTTCAGTTTCCTCATCTGAAAATGGAGATTACGATAGTACCTACCTCAAAGGTTTGTTGGGATTAAATAAAATAATATATGCAAAAGCCATGTCCAATATGTGAAACATAAAGTTTGACACATATTTTTACTATCATCATCATTATTATGAGTGTAATATTCAAATTAATAAGCCTGGCACTGAACATTTTCTAGGCCCTCCTCTCTAAGCTCCCTCTGTTATTTCTAGAGAAGTGTAGGCTTTGGTAACGAGAAAGCCAAAAGAATCCAAAAAGAATCATATGTTCTGAAAAGAAGGGAACTTTTCTAAAGCATCTTTTAGCACAGGACCTGGAAGTAGTAGGAGAGCCCTTAAATCTTTGTTAAGTGAGTAAGTATCCAGAGGAGAAAAGAAAAGGAAGGCCATTGCTGTGTATATCCTATATATATGCCTATATATGCCCTAAATATTGTATACTTAAATCATAAAAAATGTTTTTCCACTTCCTTCCCTGGAATCTTCTCTGGTATCTTATTTTTGGAAACCACAGACAGTATTATAATATTTTTATATAGAGGCAGTTATAAGCAGACTTTATCAACAAATGAATTGAGGTTTATATAATGGCTCTATCACTTCCTAGCTGCATGAACATGGATGAGACACACAACTCTCTGCACCTCAGTTGCTTGATTGTTACATGGAATTAATAATGCCTATTTTCAGGTTTACTGTGAGCATTAGATGGGAAAGCACGACAGCACCATGTATAGAGTCTGGCATATAGTATGGGGTCAATAATTGGTAGCTATTAAGTGATTATCTTCTTTTTGTATCATTTTTAAGTTCTCTAACAGACTTGGATTCTACAATTCCTACTTTTTAAAGGTAAAGGATCCACAATCTCTTAGAAGAGTCTTAAATATTCAGAGTTTAAATGCAGGCTGGTGAAAACGTAGGCTGGGGAGAGGAGTGCCTACAGAAGGGCACTGGAGGCAGAAAGATACGTGTGTTTAGGTATTTATGAACAATTTACTGTGCTAGAACATCAAGCATAAGACAAGGATTGTGGAGATGGAAGGCTAGAGGTATAGACAAGGGCAGATAATGGAAAACCCTGGGTGCCATGTTAAAGAGCTTATTCTGTAGGTTAAGTAGATCTGTACGAAGGTAGCAGAGAATTGATATAATTATATTTTTGTTTTACATCTATACCCCTGATGTGGCATGTGACTCAAAGAAGAGATGGCTAGGGTCTCAGGGATCTATTAGGAGATTCTTCCAGCCAATATTCAAAATCAGAGAAAGAAAGACCTAAACTAGGGCAGAGACAGTGGAGACAGCAATAAGGAATAGTTTAAGAAATATTTGTGATGCAAAAATCAGCTGGATAAGTAACTGATTGGAGCAGGGGTGAGGGAATGGGAAGAGTGACAGAGGTTTATGGCTTTCTTGACTGGTTTTTGGTACCATCAATTGAATTAGAGATTGAATGAATTGTTTTAGGAAAGAGATGTTGATTTCAGCACTAAAAATGTCCAGTTTTAGGTAATTGAAAGCAACAGTGAAGCTGACCAGGAGGCTTTGGAACATATAGGGACAAAAATAGGTGTAGTTTTGGTTAATGAGAGAGTAGCATAATATTCCAAAGGGAAGAGCAGGTGCCAGGCAATGTCAGAGGCAAGTATCAACTCTACATTTGGAGAATTATATACCATCCATACGTATCTTGGAATTTTGTATCAATATCATTTTTATTATATTGTTGAAGACAATGATGTTGGGTGCTATGCAGTTTGCAAAGGGCTTTCACCAGTGCTATTTCACTTCGTCTTTGAAAGAAATCTATCAGAGAGACATGAAAGCTCTCATTCCCATTTTATAGATGAAAAAAATGGGGTTTTGAATAGTTAAATTGTTTTCCAAAAACATAATGTCAACCAATGACCATATTCCAAACATTTATTCTGACTCTAAGTTTTACCCACATTTATGATACCATTGGGGCGAATGTTCAACCTAAGGATTTGGTCAGAAAAGTGTCTTCTACTAAATCACTGATTCAAACTAACCTTACCTATTGTCTTGAAAATTAATTAGGTTCAACATCATTCCTGTTGGTTGGGGAATCTCATCTATTGGTCTTCTGTTAATTGAGCATTATTATAAGTATGCATACAGTATGAGAAGACAAAAGACAGTGTTTAAGAACTCAAACAATGGGCCAGAAACACAGGGCTTGAAACCCAGTTCTACCATTTACCAGCTGTCTGACGTTAAGTAGTTATTTAATCACTCTGACACTCAGTTTTGTTACCAATATATTGGGGACAATGATAGGATATATTTCACATGGTTGTCAGTAAAAGATTAGTGATTTAATACCAATCAAGTGTTTAGAATAATGCCTAGGCACTTAATGTTGTCCATCTTTATATTATTGAATTTGAAACATTATTACATGCACACATTCCCCAGTACCTGGTATGCAGCTATTGATATGGCAAATGCCCATGGTCCACACTCCTGCTACACTCCTTTCTCTCTCTCAGCCTACACCTATGGCTTCATGGATGGTTCTCTAAGATCAGGTGACAGAGAAAAAGAAGACTGAGGCCAAGTTTACAGGCAGTTCTACATCATATGTGGCCACCACCCAGAAGATAGTATCTGCAGCACTACAGCCCCTTTCTGACACATCACTGAAGAGCAGTGGTGAGGGGAAATCCTCCCATGGGACAGAACTTTGGGAAGTGCACCTACTTGTGATCTTTGGTTGAAAGGAAAACTGGCCAGATGTGCAGTTATATACAGATTCAGGCACTTGGAAATAACGTGATTGGAAAATTTATGACAAAGAAATTTGAGGAATAGGTATGTGAATAGATCTCTCTGAATGAGCAAAAATGTGAAGATATTTGCGTCCCATATGAATGCTACCCAAAAAGTGAACACAACCGAGGAAGATTTTAATAATTGAATAGATAGAATGACTCTTCTGTGGACACCAGTCAGCCTCTTTCCCCAGTCATTCCCAATGGGCTCATGAACACAGTGACCATGGTGGAAGGGATGGATGTCATGCAGGGGCTCAGCAACATGACTTCCATTCACCAAGCCTGACCTGGCCAGGATCACCACTGAGTGCCCAATCTGCCAGCAGCAGAGAGCAACAGGGAGCCCTCACTATGACACCATTTCTAGGGATAATCAGCCAGCTATCTGGTGACAGGTTGATTACATTGGACCACTTCAATTGTGGAAGTGGAAGCATTTTGTCCCTACCAGAATAGACACTTACTCTGGATATGGATTTGTCTTCTCTTCATAACATGCTTATGCCAAAATTACCAACCATGGAATTACAGAATTCCTTATCCACCATTATGGCATTTGATAATGGCTTTATCCACCATGATGGCATTCCACACAGCATTGCTTCCAATCAAGGAAATCATCCCCAGCAAAATATGTGTGACAACAGGCCCATGCTCATGAAATTCACTGCTCTTACCATATCTCCCACCATCCTGAAGCAGCTTTCTTGATAGAACAGTGGAATTGTCTTTTGAAGACTCAGTTATAGCACCAACTAGATGAATAGAAATACCTTTCAGGACTGGGGCAAGATTCTCCAGAGGGCTGTATATGGTCTGAATCAGTATCCAAAATATGGTCCTGTTTCTCCAATAGTCAGGATTCAAGGGTCTAGGAATTAAGAGTGAAAATGAGAGTGACACCAGTCATTATTACCCCTAGTTACCCACTAGCAAAGTTCTTGCTTTCTGTTTCAGTGATTTTATAATCTGCTGGTCTAGAAGTCTCAGTTTCAGAGAGAATATTACAACTGTGAGACACAACAACCATTCCATTGAACTGGAAGTTAAGAGTGCCAACTGGAAACTTTGGGCTCCTCATGCCTCTGAATCAACAGGTAAAGAAGAGAGACAAGGGTGTTGGGTAGGGTAATTGGTCCTGACAACAAAAGAGACATTGGACTATGACTCCATAATGGAGGTAAGGGAGAGTATGCCTGGATTATAGGAGATTCCTTTGGGTATCTCTTAGTATTACCAGGCCCTGTGATTAAGGTCCATGGAAAACTACAACGCAATCCAGGCAGTACTACAAATAGTCTAGACCCTTCAGAAATAAAGATTTTAGTCACTCCTCACACCCACCCCCGGTAAAGAACCATAACCAGCTGAGGTTCTTGCTGAAGGCAAAGGAAATACAGGATGGACAGTATAAGGTAATTATAAATACCAGTTACTACCACACAACCAGTTACAGAAATGAAAAATTTAGGGACTTGGGGCAGAGCAAGATGGTGGAAGAGAAGGTTCTACCAGTCGTCCCTGTGGCAAACACAATTTAACAACTATCTACACACACACACACACACACACACACACACACAAACTCTATAAGAACAAAGGAAAAGGTGAGCACTCACAGTACCTGGTTTTAACTTCATATCATTGAAAGAGGCACTAAAGAGGTAAGAAAAACAGTCTTAAATCACTGACGCCATCCCTCCTCCATCCCCTGGCAGCAAAAGCATGGTACAGAGTGTTTTGGCGATTGGAGAGAGGGAGAGCCTAGCATTTGTTAGGCACTGAACTCAGTGCTACCCTAATATAACAGAAAACAAAACTGGACCAAACTCAGCTGATGCCCACCCACAGAGGGAGCATTCAAACCAGTCGTAGCCAGAGGGAAATCACTGATCCCAGCAGTCTAAACTTAAGTTCCCAAAAGCTTCCCTGCTGTGAGTTAAAGTACTCTGGGGCCCGAAATAAACTTGAAAGGCAGTCTAGGCCTCAAGGACTGTAACCCCTATGTGAGTCCTAGGGCTGAACTAGGCAGGCCCAGGGACAGTGAACTGGGTGGGGAGGGTGGGGAGGTGGGCTCGTATATGACCTACTGAGACACCAGCTGGAGCAGCTAAGGAAGTGCTGACATCACCTCTTCTCTAACACTAGGATGCACAGCTCACAGCTCCAAAAAAATCCTCTTCTCTCTGCTTGAGGAGAAGGGAGGGAAGAATGGGGAGAACTTTGTCTTGTATCTAGGATACCAGGTCAGCCACAGCAGGATAGGGCACCAGTCAGAGTCATTCCAGGCCCTAGCTCCCAGATGACATTTCAAGACACACTGCAACAGAAGAGAATGCACTACCTTAAAGGAAAGGACCACGTCCTGGCAGGACTCATCACCTGCTAGCTGAAGAGACCTTAGGCCCTGAATAACCAGCAGTGAATCCCAGGTACTATGTCAAGGGCCTTTGGTAAGACTCTGAGGCTTGCTGCCTTCAGGTGATACTCAGCACATTCCCAGCTGTGGTAGCTATAGGGCAAGAATTCTTTCACTTGAGAAAGGTGGAGAGAAAAGCAAAGGGTACTTCGTCTTGCACTTTAAGTACCAACTCAGTCACGGGGGGTAGAGCACCAAGTGGGCTCTTGGGGTCCCCAGTTGTAAGACTTGGCTCTTGCATCCAAAAGGGAAGCCCACTGCCCAGAAAGGTGAGTACCAGGCCAGGCAGCATTCACCACAAGTTGACTGAAGAACTCTTGGGCTTTAAGGGAATGTCAGTGGTAGTCTGGCAGTACCCTCTGTGGGTCTGTGGTGGCAGTGACCATGGGGTGAAGCTCCTCTGCCTTTGGAAAGGGGAGGGAAGAGTGGGAAGAACTGTGTCTTGTAGTTTGAGTGCCAGCTCAGCCACAGCATGAAAGAACACCAGAGAGACTTCATCAGAGAGACTTCTAAGGTTTTTGACTGTAGTCCCTGGCTCCCAGATCAGATAGCACCTCCAGATTAACACAGAACCTGAGGGAGCTTGCTATCCTAAAGGAAAAGACACCAACCTGTCCAGCTTGCCACCTTCTGATTGTGGAGCCCCAGGGCTTCGAGAAAACACAGGCTATAGCCTACCTAGAGCAATCAGACAAAGACCTAAAGGGTATCCAAACTGGAAAGAAAGAAATGAAATTATCCTTGTTTGCAGATGATATGATCTTATATTTAGAAAAACCTAAAAACTTCCCCAAAAAACTATTAGAATAGATAAACAAATTCAGTCAAGTTGCAGGATACAAAATCAACCTACAAAAACCAGTAGCATTTCTATATGCTAACAGTGAACAATCTCAGAAAGAAATCAAAAAAGTAATTGCATTGACAATAGCCACAAATAAAATTAAATAACTATGAATTAACCAAAGTAAAAGATGTCTATAATGAAAACTATAAAATACTAATGAGTAAAATTGAAGAGGACACGAAAATATGGAAGACATTCCATGTTCCTGAATAGGAAGAATCAGTATTATTAAAATGTCCATACTAACCAAAGCAAACTACAGATTCAGTGCAATCCCTATCAAAATACCAGTGACATTCTTCACAGAAATAGAAAAAACAATCCTAAAATTTTTATGGAACAACAAAAAACTCAGAATAGCCAAAGCTATCCTGAGCAAAAAGAACAAAACTGGAGGGATCATAGTATCTGACTTCAAATTACACTACAGAGTTACAGTAAACAAAATCGCATGGTATTGGCATAAAAAGAGACACATAGACCAATGGAGCAGAATAGGAAACCCAGAAACAAACCCACACACCTACAGTGAACTCATTTTTACAAAGTCTTTTTCCCCAGAGAACATACACTGGAGAAAAGACAATCTATTCAATAAATCCTTCTGGGTAAATTGCATATCCAAATGCAGAAGAATGAAACTAGACCCCTACGTCTTGCCATATATAAAAATCAAACCAAAATGGATTAAAGACTTAAATCTAAGACCTCCAACTATGAAACTATTACAAAAAAACACTGGTAAACTCTTCAGGTCATTGGTCTGGCCAATGACTTCTCGAGTAATACCCCACAAGTATGGCAACCAAAGCAAAAATGGACAAGTGGGATCACATCAAGTTAAAAATCTTCTGCACAGCAAAGGATACAACCAACAAAGCAGAGACAACACACAGAATGGGAAAACATATTTGCAAACTACCCATCTGACAAGGGATTAATAACTAAAATGCATAAGGATCTCAAACAACTCTACAGGAAAAAAATTAATAATCCAAGTGAAAAATAGGCAAAATATTTGAGTAGACATTTCTCAAAAGAAGACATACAAATGGCAAGCAGGCATATGAAAAGGTGCTTAACATCATCGATCATCAGAGAAATGCAAATAAAAACTACAAAGAGATATCATCTCATTCCAGTTAAAATGGCTTTTATCCAAAAGACAGGCAATAACAAACGCTGGTGAGGATGTGGAGAAAAGGGAACACTTGTACACTATTGGTGGAAATGTAAATTAGTACAACCACTATGGAGAATAGTTTGGAGGTTCCTCAAAAAACTAAAAATAGGGCTATCATATGACCCAGAAATCCCACTGCTGAGCATATATCCAAAAGAAAGGAAATCAGTAAATCAAAGACTTACTTACATGAAAAACATATTCCTATGTTTACTGCAGCATTGTTTACTATAGCTAAAATTTGGAAGCAACCTAAGTGTTCACCAATGGATGAAAGGATACAGAAAATGTGGAACATATCCACAATGGAATACTATTCAGCCATAAAAAAGAATGAGATCCTGTCATTTACAATAACATGGGTAGAACTTGAGATAATTATATTAAGTAAAATAAGCCAGGAACAGAAAGACAAACATCTCATGTTCTCACTTATTTGTGGGATCTAAATATCGAAACAATTGAACTCATGGACATAGAGACTGGAAGAACGGTTGAAAGATAGTTAGGGCTGGAGGGGTGGTGGGGATGGTTAATGGGTACAAAAAATTAGAAGAATGAATAAGGCCTACTATTTGATACCACAACAGGATGACTACAGTCAATAATAATTATACATTTTAAAATAACTAAAAGAGTATAATTGGATTGTTTGCAACAGAGGATAAATGTTTGAGGGGATGGATACCCTATTCTTCATGATGTGATTATTACACATTGTGTGCTTGTATCAAAACATCTCATATACCCCATCAATACATACAC
Organism: Gorilla gorilla gorilla; assembly: GCF_029281585.2. NCBI lineage: Eukaryota > Metazoa > Chordata > Mammalia > Primates > Hominidae > Gorilla > Gorilla gorilla. The sequence continues at coordinate 121,578,086 of NC_073229.2, read as the reverse complement.
CTACTGTGTACTCACAAAAATTAAATTAAAAATTAAAAAATGATAGCTCCTGTACAAAAATTCAGATTCTTCTTTGGGTAAAACCAATTTTTCACATTACTAGTTTGATGAGCATTCACTTGTAGTAGATGCTATAACAAAAAGATCTCTCAGGGTGGCCAGTTATGGGATCATTTTCAGTTTGCCAAACGATAATATTTTAAAACAGAAAGAGTTATTTTATCTTATTTGATTTATTTATTTATTTAGAGACAGAGTTTCGCTCTTGTTGCCCAGGCTGGAGTGCAATGGTGCGATCTCGGCTCACTGCAACCTTCACCTCCCAGATTCCAGCAATTCTCCTGCCTCAGCCTCCCAAGTAGCTGGGATTACAGGCATATGCCACCACGCCTGGCTAATATTGTATTTCTGGTAGAGACGGGGTTTCTCCATGTTGGTCAGGCTGGTCTGAAACTCCTGACTTCAGGTGATCTGCCAGCCTCGGCCTCCCAAAGTGCTGGGATTACAGGCGTGAGCCACCGCGCCCGGCCAAAAGAGTTTTTTTTTAAATATTAGGTTGGTGCAAAAGTAATCGCGGTTTTTGCCATTAAAGGTAATAATAAATAAAAGCAACATATGTATAAGAACTCTTCCACAATAAAAAAATGAGGATTTAATCGTTATGTGTATTTCCAAAAAAAATGAGGATTTAATCGTTATGTGTATTTCCTCCTTAATTTTTATGAATATGTTTGCATGTAAATAACCTGTGTTAACAAACTATCTTTGTTTTCTTTTCTATTTCCTTATCATTAACATAAGATGTTACATAACTTATGTTAAGTCAATATGTATTAACATAAGATGCATATCAGTATTTAAGCACAGCCAGTCCTTTGTATCCACACGTTACCATCCACGGGCTCAACCAACAACAAATAGAAAACATTTTGGAGAAAAAAAGCACCTGTACTGAACATACACAGAATTTTTTCTTGTGATTATTTCCTAAACAATTCAGTGTAACAACTATTCACATAGCATTTACATTGTATGTGTTAAGTATTATAAGTAATCTAGAGATTATTTAAATTAAATGAGAGGACATGGATAGGTTATAAGCAAATATTACACCATTTTCAATCAGGGACTTGACACCTGCAGATTTGTTATTCATAGGAGCTCCTGGAACAAATCCCCCATGGATACTGAGGAATGACTCTATTGTTAATTTTACATGATAATATTTAAGTAAAGGGATATCAAAAGAAGAGTAAACATCACTAAAGGACTTACCTCCTCATCTAAAGAAAGGATTAGTATGTTTTTGTTTGTACACAGGATACTTGTATCACATTAGGTAGAATTATGACCTTGTTGTTATCTTTATTTGAAGATTAAATTTGATTTAAGGAGATGTATATGTGTGCCAAGTTGACAAGGGGCAGACTTGTGATGGCTAATTTGTCACAAATGAACAGTTTGGGCAAATGGATGCCCAGATAGCTGTTAAACATTGCTTCTGGGTGTGTTTGTGAGGGTGTTTCTAGATGAGATTAGAATTTTAATTGGTTGACTGAGTAAAAATGATCACCCACACCAGTGTGAGTGGGCACCATCCAATCTATTGAGGGAGGGCCCAGTGGAACAAAAAGGCAAAGAAAAGGCAAATTCACTCTGTTTCAGCTTGGACACCCATCTTCTTCTGCCCTCAGACATCAGTGCCCCTGGCTCTCAGGCTTTCACTTCAACTGAATTACACCACCAGCTTTCCTGGTTCTCTAGCTTGCAGATTGCAGATCGTGGGACTTCTCAACCTCTGTAATCACATAAGCCAATTTCTAATTTTTATATACAGGCACACCTTGTTTTATTGCACTTCATTTTATTGCTCTTCGCAGATGGGATTTCTACAAATTGAAGATTTGTGACAACACTGCATTGAGCAAGTCTACAGCATGTGCTCACTTCATGTCTCTGTGTCACATTTTGGTAATATTTGAAATATTTTAAACGTTTTCATTATTATTATATCTGCTATGGTGATCTGTGATCAGTGATCTTTGATGTTGCGATTGTAATTGTTTTGGGATGCCATGAAGTGCACCCATGTAAGACAGCAAACTTAATTGATCAGTGGTCTGTTCTGACAGCTCTACTCATTCCCCCATCTCTCATCCTCTCCTTGAGTCCCCCTATTCTCTGAGATACAATAATATTAAAATTGGGTCAATTAATAACCCTACAGTGGCCTCTCAGTATTCAAGTAAAAGGAAGAGGCACGTACCCCTCACTTTAAAATCAAAAGCTAGAAATGATTAAGTTTAGTGAGGAGGGCATGTTGAAAGCTGAGCTATACCAAACAGTTTTGTCCCAAACAGTTAAGCAAGCTGTGAATGCAAAGGAAAGGTTCTTAAAGGAAATTAAAAGTGCTACTACAGTGGACACTTGAAAGATAAGAAGGTTAAACAGCCTTACTGCTGATTTGAAGAAAGTTTTAGCAGTCTGAATAGAAGGTCAAACCAGCCACAACATTTGCTTAAATTTTCCCATTTAGAAAGAAAAAAAAAAAAGGTGCAGCTTTCTGCCAGCACTCATTTAAATTTACATAAACACACTCTTTGAGGCTGAAGAAAATCTGACTGATTTTTAGTGTGAAAATAAAATATAAAAACTGTTCTTGGAGTTATTTCTAAACAGAACTAACATCAGAATCATCTATTTCAGAAAAATTGAATTCATCAAATGAATCCAGCCAATAACTGTTCAAGAAAGATGTTAACATTACGCATAGAAATGCTGCGTTTTCTAGGATTTGACATTTTCAGTGATCGAGAATTACTACATTTTGTCAATGGAAATACCACTACTAAAAACAGAATGTTATAAGTAGAATGATGTCTTTTGTTTCCAAAGTTGATGTACTAGAGTGATGCAAAAATAATAATAAAAGTGAGATATTTCTTGGCAAAGTTATTTTGGGGTAAATGCGGCAGCCACAAGTGCCACTGGTGAGTATTCTTAAGGCAAACTGAAAAAGAGTTAATCCAAACCCTAATCCAGAGTTAATCCTAACTCCGTTCAATTACATTAAGGCTGAGAGAGGTGAGGAAGTTGCAGAAGGAAAGCTGGAAGTTAGCAAAGGTTGGCTCATGTGGTTTAAGAAAAGAAGCCATCTCCATAACAAAAAACAGCAAGGTGAAGCACCAAGTGCTTGATGTAGAAGCTGCAGCAAGTTGTTGAGAAGATCTAGCTAGCTAAGGTCATAGACCAAGGTGGTCACGCTAAACAACACATTTTCCACATAGAAAACAACAGCCTTCTATTGAAAGAAGATGTCACCTAGGACTTTCATAGCTGCAGAGAAGTCAATACCTAGCTTCAAAGCTTTGAAGGACAGCCTGACTCTTTTGTTAAGGGTTAATGCAGCTGGTGACTAGAAGTTGAAGCTAATGCTTATTTATCATGACACAAATCCTAGGCCCCTTAAGAATTATGTTAAGTGTACTCTGCTTTTGCTCTGTAAATGGAAGAACAAAAATCCTCATGATGGCATGTTAGTTTACAGCATAGTTTACTGGATATTTTGAGCCCAGTATTGAGATACACTGTTCAGAAGATTCCTTTCAAAATATTATTGTTTATTAACAATGCACCTAATCACCCAAGAGCTCTGATGGGTATATACAGGAAGATTCATGTTGATTCCATGCCTGCTAACACAGCATCTATCTTGCAACCCATGGATCAAGGAGTTACTTCAACTTTCAATTCTTATTAGTTAAGAAATACATTTTTGTAAGGCAATGGCTGCTACAGATCATGATTCCTATGATGCAACTGGGAAAAGTAAATTTAAAACATTCTGGAAAGGATTCACCATTCTTTATGTCATTAAAAAAAACCATTCGTGATTCATAGAATGAGATCAATACGTCAACGTTAACAAGATTTTGGAAGAAGCTGATTCCAACCCTCATGGATGACTTTAAGGATTGAAGACTTTAGTGGAAGATGTAACTGCAGATGTGATACAAAGAACAGGAAAACCAGAATTACGAGTGAAGCCCAGTGATGTGACTGAATTGTTGCAATCTCACAATCAAACTTGAATGGATTAGGATTTGCTTCTTATGGATGAGCAAAGAAAGTAGTAGTTTCTTAGAGATAAAATGTAATCCTGTGAAGATGCTGTGAACATTGTTGAAAGGACAACAAAGAATTTAGGACATTTCATAAGCTTAGCTGATAAAGCAACAGTAGGCTTTGAGAAGATTGACTCCAATTTTGAAAGAAGGTCTACTGTAGGTAAAATGCCATCAGAGATTTCTACACACAAATCTTTCATGAAGGGAAGAGTTAATCAATGCAGCATACTTCATTATTTTCTTCTTTTAGGAAACTGTCACAGCCACCTCAATGTTCAGCAACTACCATCCTAATCAGTCAGCAGCCATCAACATACAGACAAGAATCTCCACCAGCAAAATGGTTACACCTCACTGAAGGCGCAGAAGATCACTAGCATTTTTTAGCAATAAAGTATTGTTACTTAAGGTATATACTTTTTTTTAGATATAATGCTATTGCATATTTAATAGACTACAACATAATGTAAACATAACTTTTATATGCACTGGGAAACTAAAAAAATTGTGTAACTCACTTTATTGTGATATTTGCTTTATTGTGATGCTCTGAAATCAAATCCACAATATCTCTCAGGAATGCCTGTGTTTATATATACATACATAACATATGTATGTATATCTATATATGTATGTATACATTGTATACATATATGTATGTGTATATATGTATATATACAGTATGTGTATATATTGATATAGTAATATACTGATATATTAAATATATGATATATACATATACATCAATATATTACTATATCATGTAATATATGTTTATGTATAGTATACATGTACCTATACATAGATATACTATACAATAAACATATATAGTGTATATATACATGTATTTTATATATACATTATATATGTGTGTATGTATACAATATACACATTTAGTGTATATAGGCATATATTTTATATATTTACATCATATATGTATATTGTATATATACACACTATATACAATAAAAATATATGTATATGCACTATATACAATATACATATATAGTGCTTATATATTTTTATATAATACATCATATTATATTGTATATATGTATATGCATGTATATTGTATATATACACTATATATGTATATACATCATATATGTAATATATCACATATAGTTAACATATGTATATGTCTATATATGTATATAGTATATATGCATAAATTATGTTATGTATATATGTGTTATATATTATATTAAGTAAATATCTCCATATAATATACATAATACATAAATATATACATATGTATATATTTAATCTCTTTTTTTTCAATTTTTTAAATGTTACTTTAAGTTCTGGGATACATGTGCAGAACGCACAGGCTTGTTACATAGTTATACATGTGCCATGGTGGTTTGCTGCACCTCTCAACCTGTCATCTAGGTTTTAAGCCCCGCAGGCATTAGGTATTTTTCCTAATGCTCTCCCTCCTGTTGCACTCCACCCTGCAACAGGCCCCGGTGTGTGATGTTCCCCTCCCTGTCTCCATGTGTTCTCACTGTTCAACTCACTGTGGTGTTTGGTTTCCTGTTCCTGTGTCAGTTTGCTGAGAATGATGGCTTCCAGCTTCATCCATGTCCCTGCAAAGAACATGAACTCATCCTTTTTATGGCTGCATAGTATTCCACGGTGTATATGTGCCACATTTTCTTTTTTTTTAATTATACTTTAAGTTCTAGGGTACATGCATATGCACAACGTGCAGGTTTGTTACATACGTATACATGTGCCATGTTGGTGTGCTGCACCCATCAACTCATCATTTACATTAGGTATATCTCCTAATGCTATCCCTCCCCCTCCCCCCACTCCACCACAGACCCCAGTGTGTGATATTCCCCACCCTGTGTCCAAGTGTTCTCATTGTTCAATTCCTACCTATGAGTGGAACATGCGGTGTTTGGTTTTCTGTCCTTGCGATAGTTTGCTCAGAACCATGGCCACATTTTCTTTATCCAGTCTATCATTGGTGGGCATTTGAGTTGGTTCCAAGTCTTTGCTATTGTAAACAGTGCTGCAATAAACATACATGTGCATGTGTCTTTATAGTAGAATGATTTATAATCCTTTGGGTATATAACCTGTAATGGGATTGCTGGGTCAAATGGTATTTCTGGTTCCAGATCCTTGAGGAATCACCACACTGTTTTCCACAGTGGTTGAATGAATTTACACTCCCACCAACAGTGTAAAAGAGTTCCTATTTCTCCACAGCCTCATCAGCATCTGTTGTTTCTTAACTTTTTAATAATCACCATTCTAACTGGCATGAGATGGTATCTCATTGTGGTTTTGATTTGCATTTTTCTAATGAACAGTGATGATGAGGTTTTTTTCATATGTTTGTTGGCCACACAAATGTTTTCTTTTGAGAAGTGTCTGTTCGTATCCTTCACCCATTTTTTGATTGGGTTTGTTTTTTTCTTGTAAATTTGTTTAAGTTCTTTGTAGATTCTGGATATTAGCCCTTTGTCAGATGGATAGATTGTCAAAATTTTCTCCCATTCTGTAGGTTGCCTGTTCACTCTGATGACAGTTTCTTTTGCTGTGCAAAAGCTCTTTAGTTTAATTAGATTCCATTTGTCAATGTTTGCTTTGGTTGCAATTGCTTTTGGTGTTTTAGTGATAAAGTCTTTGCCCATGCCTATGTCCTGAATGGTATTGCCTAGGTTTTCTTCTAGGATTTTCATGGTTTGGGGTTTTATATTTAAGTCTTCAATCCATCTTGAGTTAATGTTTGTATAAGTTGTAAGGAAGGGGTCCAGTTTCAGTTTTCTGCATATGGCTAGCCAGTTTTCCCAGTACCATTTATTAAATAGGGAATCCTTTCCCCATTGCTTGTTTTTATCAGGTGTGTCAAAGATCAGATTGTTATAGATATGCGGTGTTATTTCTGAGGTCTCTGTTCTATTCCATTGATCTATATATCCGTTTTGGTACCAGTACCATGCCGTTTTGGTTACTGTAGCCGTGTAGTATGGTTTGAAGTCAGGTAGCATGATGCCTCTAGTTTGTTCTTTATTAGTTCTGTTTCTCTGGAAAATCCTGACTAATAGATAAGCTTTTATTTTATTTGGCCTCTGGAATTCTGTTACTCAAAAGTACACAAACAAATATTAAATAAAGAAGATAATGAACAGACAATGTTAGGTTAAGTCAATGGAGGAAACAAAATCTCCCTACCTTCTCATTTACAGATGAATGGTGATGTTATAAGTTGAGCAGAATAACCACATTTTTTTCTTATTTATATTCAGATGCTATAGCTCTAAATAATCACTACTGAAATTAAGTTGCTGTGCCTTTCTATACATTAGATCTTAGGAAGCAAAACAAATATATCACGTGACTTTAAGCAAAAATGCAAGTTATGTTTATAAACTGTCAACAAGAGAATTCTAGGTAACTCAAATTCCAACATCTGGTCATTCAGTACATTTTCTGAAAACATTAAAAGGATCTGAGATGCAGAGAAGTGTATAAAACACATCAAAAAGGCACTTTTATAGATGGAATTTAGGCTTACCTTTTTTACCTTTAAACATAAAACACAGGTAAAGCAGCAGTCATTTTTAAATGAGTTACTCTTTTCCTATTTGAGGATTTATTGGACTGTAATGAACTAGCTCAATATAAATGTTGCACAAAATTTATATTTATATTGGGTATTTTACTTTTTAAAAAGTATACACCATTTAAAAATCAAATAAAAGGAAGGGTATTGGGCACTATTCAACAAAAACTATTCATGATACATGTTGTACTTAAAACTAATGCATTAAATTAATCACTAAATGTGGGTAGGCACTTAAATTTTGTAAAATTAAGTATAAACCCTACTACATTTGATCATTTCATATAACATTCCATATCACAGAATGCCTTTCATAAAACCTTTAAAAATGTAACTGGAAACTCACCTAACAAAATGTATTGAGCAATTAATCCAAATAAGAAGATAATTTTTTAGTGATATCTTCAATAAAAAGTTTAAATCAGCATTTGGGGAAAAAAACGCTGTATAGACACAATTTCATTTAAGGCTGAAGTCAAAGTTAAAATCTGTATCTACTAAAAAATTAATGACTTACTACAAACAATGTTGATAAGACAATATTTGGAAAATAAAACAAATTGGTAAGAATTAAATGATGTCCATCCAAAAGATCATCACAAAGCCAAATACTATCAGTTGCCAATTAAAGATCTGAAAAATCCATTTTAAAAGATGTTAATATCCAGCTCAGAGATCATCATCACAGATTGATTATTTTTCTATAATCATGTCTCTATGAGAAGAATGCAAGTGGAAAAAATACATCTCACTTAATTACAGAAATATAGGTTTCTTATTTTCTAGGAGCTCCATTCTTCTATAAAACACAAACCTTAAGGAAAACCAGGCTTCATTGCATATAAACTCATTAAATTACATAAGCAAGAGGACATTAACCTGAGGCTGTCTCCTACTTTGAGTTCCTACAAACTCTGAAAGGAGCCGGGCACATTCCTCAGCCCCGGGCTCAAAACAAACAAGCCCAGTACAAACACATCCCATCTTCCCATCTCACCACATATCGCCATATATCTCTCAAACTTCCTGAGCCCAGTACAAACACATCCCATCTTCCCATCTCACCACATATCGCCATATATCTCTCAAACTTCCTGAGCCCAGTACAAACACCACCAGGAAAGTCTCCAATAAGGGGAAAGCCGTTCAAAGTTTTACTGAAAAAGCGGGAACCAAAAGAATTCCTTTGTTCCCCTGTAACTCTCAGGCTATAAAAAGCAAACACTCGCATTGTTCAGGGCCCTCTTGTATGCTGTGGAATGGAGGGACCAGGTTTGAACTTGTAGTAAAGATCCTTGCCACTTGGCTTTGACTCTGGACTCTGGTGGTCTTCTTTGGGGAACTAATGGTCTGGGCATAACATCTGGGGGCTCGTCCGGGATTCCCCAAGCCCACCAGACCCCTGGTCAACGGATCTGCTAGGATCGATCTACTGATAGGTGAGCTGGCTCGTCTCCGTTTGTCTGTCTGTGTCTGTTCTGAATCCGAATCTGTGACTCGCGAGGTCTGAAACTGGAGCTGGCACAGTCCTAGCGGATGCGCTATAGGACAGCCAGCAGAGACCGGTGGGAGACGTCCCCTGGCTCTCATCTGATCTATATTGCGGTCTGAGCTGCCCCAGTTTGGCAGGCAGCAGCTGTCTCTGATCTGAGCTGCCCTGGTTTGGCGGGCAGCAGCTGTCTCTGATCTGAGCTGCCCCGGTTTGGCGGGCAGCAGCTGTCTCTAATCTGGGCTGCCTCAGCGCGACCGCGACCCAGGCAGCTAACTCTGACCCGGGCTTCCAGTGCACGCTTGCGATCTGAACTGCCCCGGTTTGGCAGGCAGCAGCCGCCTCTGATCTGGGCTACCTCAGCGCGACCGCGACCCAGGCAGCTAACTCTGACCCGGGCTTCCGGTGCGCGCTTGCGATCTGAACTGCCCCGGTTTGGCGGGCAGCAGCCGCCTCTGATCTGGGCTGCCTCAGCGCGACCGCGACCCAGGGAGCTAACTCTGACCCGGGCTTCCGGTGCGCGCTTGCGATCTGAACTGCCCCGGTTTGGCGGGCAGCAGCCGCCTCTGATCTGGGCTGCCTCAGCGCGACCGCGACCCAGGCAGCTAACTCTGACCCGGGCTTCCGGTGCACGCTTGCGATCTGAACTGCCCCGGTTTGGCGGGCAGCAGCTGCCTCTGATCTGGGCTGCGCGACCGTGACCCAGGCAGCTAACTCTGACCCAGGCTTCCGGTGCGCGTTTGCGATCTGAACTGCCCCGGTTTGGCGGGCAGCAGCTGCCTCTGATCTGGGCTGCCTCAGCGTGACCACGACCCAGGCGGCTAACTCTGACCCGGGCTTCCGGTGCGCGCTTGCGATCTGAACTGCCCCGGTTTGGCGGGCAGCGGCTGTCGCTGATCTGGGCTGCCCCAGCATGACTACGATCTAGGCAGCTAACTCTGACCAAGGCTGCCAAAGCGCACCTGCGATTAGATATCATTAAGAAGTCAAATCAGATTTCCTTTACAGGGATTCAAACCCACATTCCTTCATAGGAAGAGACTACAAATTATTACAGGATGGGTAATACCCAGAGCACTCCCCTATCTCTCCTTACAAGTAATTTCAAAGAAGTTAGAGCAAGGGGCCATGATCTTGGTATAGAAATCAGGAAAGGAAAGCTAATTACTCTGTGTCGCTCCGAATGGCCTGCCTTTGATGTGGGGTGGCCACCCGAAGGGACCTTCCGACTTGCTGTCATCACTAGAGTAAAGTCCAAGATTTTCCTACCTGGGCATGTGGGCCACTTAGATCAAATCCCATATATCCTCATATGGCAGGACCTTGTTGAGAACTCGCCTCCTTGGCTGTCCCCTTTCCAATTAGCCTCTGAACCCTGTAAGGCACTGGTTGCTCGACCACTAAAATCCAAGCAGCCAACTGCCCCCCCCCATCCTGTTCTACCTGACAGCAGGGACCCACTGTTCACAGAACCCCCTCCGTACCCCTCCAGGCCCCAGGCCCCAGCCCCCCTGGCTGAGCTGCGGGAGGGAGCAGGCGGACGGGAGGCGGCCGGCACACACGGGCCCGCTGAAAGAGAAAGTAACTTTGAAGGGCTGGCGGGGCAGACGCGAGGGCGCACTTCGCGGACTAGCCCCCCTCAGCCGCCTGACTCCACGGTGGCTTTACCCCTTCGGGAAATAGGACCCCCAGATGACACAGGAATCCCCAGGCTCCAGTACTGGCCATTCTCCACCAGTGATCTGTACAACTGGAAGACTCAGAGTGCTCGGTTTTCAGACAACCCCAAAGATTTACTGGCTTTACTGGATAGTGTCATGTTCACCCACCAGCCCACTTGGGATGACTGTCAGCAGCTCCTCCGAATCTTGTTCACCACGGAGGAGCGAGAGAGAATACAGATAGAAGCTAGAAAGCTGGTCCCGGGGGACGACGGTCAACCGACTGCCAACCCCGACCTCATAAACGCAACCTTTCCTCTGACCAGGCCAGCGTGGGACTACAATACGGCAGAAGGTAGGGGACGGCTACACCTTTATCGCCAGACTCTAATGGCAGGTCTCCGGGAAGCTGCTTGCAAGCCCACTAATTTGGCTAAAGTATATTCTATTCTGCAGGGGAAGACAGACAGCCCAGCTACCTACTTAGAAAGATTAATGGAAGCTTTTAGACAGCACACCCCCATAGATCCAGAGGCTCCAGGAAGTCAGGCAGCTGTTGTAATGTCTTTCGTAAATCAGGCAGCCCCAGATATTAAGAGAAAACTCCAGAAATTAGAAGACTTGGAGGGGAAGCGGAGTCAGGACCTCCTTCAGATAGCCCAGCGGGTTTACAATAACAGAGATACTCCAGAGGAAAAGCAATTTAAGGCCACTGAAAAAATGACCAAGGTCCTGGCAGCAGTGGTACAGAAAGAGCATCTACAGCCAGAGTACACCCAACCTAGGCGGCCCCCCGGTATGATAATCTGAGCAAAGACCAATGTGCCTATTGTAAGGAGGCTGGCCACTGGGTAACAGACTGCCCCAAAAAGAAACCACGAGGACAGGGACCCGGACCCCCTAGGTCTACACCCGTACTAGTCACTCAAGACAAAGACTAGGGAAGACGGGGTTCAGACCCCCTCCCCGAACCTAGGGTAACTTTGCAAGTGGAGGGGTCCCCAGTCCAGTTCTTGGTCGATACGGGAGCACAGCACTCAGTCTTAGTTAAAACTAATGGGAAATTATCCTCCAAATCCTCGTGGGTACAAGGGGCCACAGGAGTTAAGAAATACCCATGGACTACACAAAGAACAGTAAACCTCGGAGCCAAGAATGTAACCCATTCTTTCCTGGTCATCCCTGAGAGCCCCTGTCCCCTGTTGGGGAGAGATCTGCTAACTAAAATGGGAGCACAGATCCATTTCCTCCCTGAGGGGCCCGTCGTGACCAACTCCCACAATCGACCTGTGTCTGTCCTGACTATAAACCTAGAAGATGAGTACCAGCTCCACCAGGAGAAAGCGGCCCCTGACCAGGACATAGCAACCTGGCTCCAGCAATATCCAGAAGCGTGGGCAGAGACGGGGGGCTTAGGTCTAGCAAAACACCGTCCTGCCTTATTTATTGAACTAAAGCCTGGGACAGACCCTGTGCGGGTACGCCAATACCCGATGCCCCTAGAGGCCAAGAAAGGGATTGCCCCGCATATCCGCCGGCTCCTTGACCAAGGGGTCCTTCGCCCATGTCACTCACCCTGGAATACTCCATTGTTGCCGGTACGAAAACCTAATAGTGGAGAATACAGACCTGTACAAGACTTAAGAGAAATCAACAAGAGGGTTGTGGACATACATCCAACTGTACCTAACCCGTATACCCTCCTAAGTACCTTAAACCCTAAACATCAATGGTACACTGTTTTAGACTTGAAAGATGCTTTCTTCAGTTTGCCTTTAGCCCCTCGGAGCCAAGAGCTCTTAGCCTTCGAGTGGAATGACCCTGATAGGGGCATAAGTAGCCAACTGACATGGACCAGGCTGCCGCAGGGATTCAAAAACTCTCCTACCCTGTTCGATGAGGCCCTCCGTGAAGACCTGGGTGAGTACCGACGTAAACACCCTGAAATAATTTTACTACAGTATGTTGATGACCTCCTAATTGCTGCTGAGACCCAAGAAACTTGCATCCAAGGGACCAAGGGTCTCTTACAAGCTCTGGGGAATCTAGGCTACCAAGCCTCGGCAAAGAAAGCTCAAATCTGTAAGCCAGAGGTAACATATCTAGGGTACCTGCTTAAGGGAGGGCAGCGCTGGCTAACAGACGCCCGGAAACAAACTGTTCTGCAGATCCCCAGGCCACAATCCACCCGACAAGTGAGAGAATTCCTGGGGTCGGCAGGATTTTGCAGACTATGGATACCTGGGTTCGCAGAACTGGCTAAACCCTTGTATCAGGCAACACGGGGGCAACAGCCATTTAACTGGACAGACGAAGCCGAGTTGGCCTTCCAACAGATTAAAACCGCCCTACTCTCCGCGCCTGCACTAGGACTACCTGATGTTACCAAGCCCTTCCACTTATACGTGGATGAGAATAAGGGTGTCGCCAAGGCGGTAATAACTCAGAACTTAGGCCCCTGGCGGAGGCCAGTTGCCTACCTGTCAAAGAAGTTAGACCCAGTAGCTGCCGGGTGGCCCCCTTGTCTCCGAATGATTGCGGCCATGGCTCTGATGGTGCAAGATGCTGATAAACTTGTCATGGGGCAAGAATTGTGGGTCGTTACTCCACATGCCATCGAAGGTGTACTCAAACAGCCACCTAATTGATGGATGAGTAACGCCCGGCTCACCCACTACCAAGGACTACTACTAAATCCTCTCAGGATAATTTTCCTGCCCCCAACGACCTTAAACCCTGCCTCGCTGCTGCCCAACCCGGACCTGGATGCCCCACTCCATGACTGCACCAAGATACTAGCTCAGGTGCATGGAGTTCGAGAAGACCTGCAGGACCGCCCACTTCCTGACGCCGACCTCGTCTGGTTCACTGATGGGAGCAGCTTCATGCATCAAGGCCAGAGGTACGCTGGAGCGGCAGTAACTTCAGAGACTGAGGTAATCTGGGTGGAACCCCTGCCCCCGGGGACATCGGCCCAGAAGGCCGAACTGATAGCGCTCACCCAAGCTCTTACCTTAGGGGCGGGGAAAAAGCTGACAGTATATACAGACAGCCGATATGCTTTTGCAACGGCGCATATACATGCGGCCATTTACAGGGAGCGAGAGTTACTGACGGCTGAAGGAAAAGAGATAAAAAACAAGCAAGAGATCCTAGCCCTGCTAACAGCCCTATGGAGGCCAGAAAAGTTAGCCATTGTACATTGCCCAGGGCATCAGAAACTAACTACTCCAACTGCTCAAGGCAACTTTCTGGCAGACCAAACTGCAAGGAATGTGGCGAAGGCTCCCAGCCAACTCCTTGCACTCCAGCTCCCTGACCCGGGCCCCCGGGACTTGCCATATTTCCCTGAATATTCAGAACAAGATCTCCAGTGGATTGACAAACTTCCCCTGAAACAAACCCAGAATGGGTGGTGGACTGATACTAATGACCAAACCATCCTACCAGAAAAATTATGACAACAGGTGTTAGAACACATCCACCGAACCACCCACCTGGGGGCCCGGCGGATGATAGACCTGATCAGACGCTCCAAGCTCAAAATCAGACATATAGCTGAGATGGCCAGCAGTATCGTGACAAGTTGCAAAGTCTGCCAGCTTAACAAAGCATACCCCCAATCTCAAGCTGCAGCAGGAACAAGGCTCAGGGGAACCAGGCCCGGTATCTACTGGGAAGTAGATTTTACCGAAATAAAGCCAGGAAAGTACGGGTACCAGTACTTACTTGTCTTTGTAGATACTTTTTCAGGGTGGACTGAAGCATTCCCAACCAAAAGAGAAACTGCTCAGGTCGTAGCAAAGAAAATTCTGGAAGATATCCTTCCCAGGTATGGCTTCCCCATCCAGATAGGGTCAGAAAATGGGCCCGCTTTCGTCGCTAAGGTAAGTCAGGACTTGGCTTCCATCCTTGGGGCAAATTGGAAACTACATTGCGCTTACAGGACCCAGAGTTCAGGACAGGTAGAAAGGATGAATCGGACCTTAAAAGAGACCTTAACTAAATTGACTATAGAGACTGGCGCTAATTGGGTAGTCCTTCTCCCCTATGCTCTGTTCCAGGCCCATAATACCCCTTACAAACTGGGCCTTACCCCTTATGAAATCATGTATGGCAGACCTCCACCCCTGGTTCCTAGCTTAAAAGATGACCTGCTTAAGTCTGAAACAGAAAATGTCTCTGAATTCTTATTTTCCTTACAAGCCTTACAGAAAATTCACCAAGAAATCTGGCCCAAGCTGAAAGAGCTATATGAGACCAGTCCCCCACCGACACCCCATCCGTACCAGCCGGGAGACTGGGTCCTGGTTAAGCGACACCGACAAGAGAACCTAGAGCCCAGGTGGAAAGGACCACTCCAAGTACTCCTGACCACACCCACCACCCTGAAGGTAGAAGGCATTGCATCGTGGATCCACTACACCCACGTCAAGCCAGTGGACCCAACCTCCGACCTTCTGGGGCCAATCACGGTGGCGGCTGAAGCACCGGACACGTGGACTGTGGACAGAGCTAAGAACATCCCCTTAAAACTCACCCTGCGCCGGCAGCATAGCTCACTGCAAACATGCCGTTAGGTAGTCTAACTCTAACATTAGTCGCCCTAGTGGCCACTGGGGAAAACATAAAGCCAGCTCCTAATCCCTTTGTCTGGAGATTCTGGCTTTATGAAAACCAAACCCACCCTGGGCAACCTCATAAGCCTGGAAAATTAGTGGCCAGTGCAGATTGCCCCTCCTCAGGGTGCAATAGCCCAATTTTACTAAATTTTACCGATTTCCCAGTAGCCAAACCAGTGGCACCAATAATATGCTTCGAGTATGATCAGACTGAATACAATTGTAAGCACTATTGGTGGCACCAAAGTGCTGGCTGCCCTTATAACTATTGTAACATCCATAAATACCAATGGTGGGGTGGAAAAGAACAGATAGATCCCAGATGGCCCTTCCATCGCAGATGAGATAGTGACCTTTCATATACATGGATAGTTAGAGACCCCTGGAACTCCCGCTGGACCACGCCTCAACACGGGGCTGTATACTACTCCTTCGCCTCCACATGGCCTAGCAGTCACCTCTATCTGTGGCGGGGTCTAGTGCAGGTACGGCCCCTGGTCCATGGAAATATCCAGCGACAAGAAAACCGCCTGACACAAGACTTACGTCCTTTTTCCTGGTTAAAATTATTGCAAGAAGGATTAGAACTTGTCAACCTTACAGGACTTCACAGCCTGTCTGGCTGCTTTCTGTGTGCCACTCTAGGGCGTCCACCGCTAACCGCTGTCCCCCTGCCATGGGGATCCTCCACCTCAGCCCAAGCTAACAACCACCGAAACCTCTCATATGCCCCTATCCCTAACGTGCCACTATACCTAAACCCCAGTCAAGAAAAGTTTCCCTACTGTTTCTCAGGAACTAATTCCAGCCTCTGCAACATCACTGCAATGCCCCCTAACATCACCTTAAGGGCTCCGTGAGGCATATTCTTCTGGTGTAATGGAACATTATCTAAAAACCTATCAAGCCCCTCTGTTACCAACCTACTGTGTCTTCCTGTCACATTAGTTCCCCGGTTAACTCTGCTTACTGCCGGCGAGTTCCTAGGGTATACTGGTAACTGGACTAGTGCTGTTATTCACCCAGACCCTAGACCGAGACCTGCACGAGCCATATTTCTCCCCCTCATTGCAGGAATCTCCCTCACCGCATCCTTCATGGCGGCCGGACTGGCTGGGGGAGCCCCAGGTCACACCCTTATAGAAAGTAACAAGCTGTACCAACAATTTGCCGTTGCTATGCAGGAGTCAGCTGAGTCCCTTGCCTCCCTCCAGTGGCAGCTCACGTCCCTAGCACAGGTAACCTTGCAGAACCGGAGGGCCTTAGACCTACTCACTGCTGAAAAAGGGGGAACGTGTATGTTTCTAAAGGAAGACTGTTGTTTCCACATAAATGAATCAGGGCTCGTGGAAGACCGGGTCCAACAATTACGCAAGTTAAGCACAGAAGTAAGAACACGGCAGTTTGCTTCAGCTGCAGACCAATGGTGGAACTCATCTATGTTTTCTCTGTTAGCCCCCTTCCTTGGACCCCTACTGAGTCTACTATTTCTGCTTACCATAGGACCTTGTGTTGTTAACAGAATTTTGTGGTTCGTTAGAGAAAGGTTTGACACTGTACAACTCATGGTCCTCAGAGCCCAATACCAACCTGTAAATGCTGAAGCAGAATCAGACTTATAAGACCCAAGATTGGCTCTAAAAATACCTGAAAAGAAAAGGGGGGAATGAAAGGAGCCGGGCACATTCCTCAGCCCCGGGCTCAAAACAAACAAGCCCAGTACAAACACATCCCATCTTCCCATCTCACCACATATCGCCATATATCTCTCAAACTTCCTGAGCCCAGTACAAACACCACCAGGAAAGTCTCCAATAAGGGGACAGCCATTCAAAGTTTTACTGAAAAAGCGGGAACCAAAAGAATTCCTTTGTTCCCCTGTAACTCTCAGGCTATAAAAAGCAAACACTCGCATTGTTCAGGGCCCTCTTGTATGCTGTGGAATGGAGGGACCAGGTTCGAACTTGTAGTAAAGATCCTTGCCGCTTGGCTTTGACTCTGGACTCTGGTGGTCTTCTTTGGGGAACTAATGGTCTGGGCATAACAACTCCACCTAACTTAGTAGGTAAACAAACCACAATGTAATTTAGGAGTATATTTTTTGTAACAAATAGTTACACATAGTTACAGCCCTGTTTGCAATTCAGCCCATTGCAAACAGTCAAGATTCAGCTAACAGCAGGCAACCAACTGATTAGACCTTGCCCAAATAAAGCAAATGCCTTATTGCATCATTCCCAAAAAAGGCAAATGCCTTACTTATCACACTATGCCCGAATAATGCAGATTCCTACTTGTACCTAACCAAGTGATTTTTCTAGTTTTTTTTGTTGTTTTTTCTATGCTTGTATTCAGTCTATAAAAGATCACTGCTGACACTACTGGGCAGAGCTCACCGAACCACTTCTGGTTCTAAGTGCTGCCTGATTCACGAATTATCCTTTGCTCAAATAAACCCTGTTAACTTTTTCTCTAAAGTTTTTCTTTTAACAAACTAAATGTACCTACAAGTATTTATTTCACCACATACTAAAAAACTTCACTTTAAAACAATAATTGAATAAAATTTGTAAAACATTTTAAACACAATTTTCATTGTTATGCAGAACATTTAATATCTGGAACTGGGGCAAAGCAAGGTTTATCTTTCACGATTGTTTTTAAATTGATGTTTAAATTGTTTTTAAATTCATGTTTTTAAATTGTTTCATGATGTTTAAATTGTTTTTAAATTCAACAATTTAAAAACAACCCTACAGATTCAGAATGTGGAGTCATTCACGATTTAACAAAAGCAGCGACCTGATCTCTCTTGGACAGTCAAGAGCAAGCTATTTGAATAGCACGTAAGCCTGGGTCTCCGTCACACTCAGCATCCTATTTTGTTGCTTTCAGCCTATAATTTCAAGCACAGTAATGATCATGAGGGATTGATTTCTTCTTTTCTTTTTTTTCTTAGCTTTGGTTTTTGTATAAAATCAGAGAAGTTTATCAGAAAAGGTTAACTGCTAGCAAATATAATAAAATGAAAATAAAAATTCTTAAGTGATTGTTGTCTAAAAATACAAGCATAGAATAAATTAAAGTGTAGAATGTAGAAGTCCACAACTCAATCACTTGAGCACTGGCAAATCCACCAAAAGTGAATGTTCTAATAGTGAAAAATTAATTCACCAATCAATGGATAGAACTTCAGTGAAAGTTGAAAGCATGGTTAACCTGCGAGTATGACTATTTGCAGGAATCATGACCCTCAGAAAAATGTGAAGTGCCAAAGAAAGCCTGCACTTGCCCAGTGGTGAAGAGTTATCAAAGACTCTATTATCATGGACAAAGTTTTGTAAAAGGATTTTAAGAAGTTTTTTTTTTTCTTTGTGCATGATATCAAGGCAATGAGGGAAAGCAGATTAGCTGCTGAGCAAAGTATTTTCTTCAGAGTTGAAGAGATACTAAAGGAAAAGGACAATAGGTGCTCAGCGAGACCCAGGCCAGCTTATACTGAAGAAAACACCTCTGGGAACCAATGCATCTCAAAAGGAACTGTGAACATTAGAGTGGTGGAGAAAGATGGTCCTTCTGCACTGTGGCCATGCTGCAGGCCTGGTGATTAAGTCAGGCTTTTGCTATCCTTTAAACCCCAGGACATTGAAGGGCAAACAGAAGGACCTCTCACACATGAACTGGCAGTTCAATAAAAAGTGTTGGGTCACAGCACAACACTTTTTCAGAATGATTTCTTAAGGGTTGTGAGCCAAAAGTGGAACAATATCTCCCTTTACTGAACATCAATTAAGGATTGTGCTCATGAAAGATATTGCAGAGGGCCAGATACAGTACCTGAGTTTGCACATTTAAGTTGAGGTTGTGCTGCTTATTTCCATAGTAGACAGCATTGGTAAGCTTTAATAAATTATTTAATTCCTTTATTTGTAGAATCACTAAGGGTTTATTTAACTTTTTAGACTTCTCTATTAGAATGCATATGGAGTAATAGATATATAATATGTAATACATATTTAAAATATTTGCCTAATGTAACAGATATATCCCTTATATATGAAAATATTCCATGTTACCTTGGAAAAGTACTATCTTACTGTGTACTAGTCTAAATAATGCTAACCTCATATACAAGGCCATTTGTTGTTTTTTTATAACTAAATATTTCCAAAAATCTGTTTAAGTTCTTCTAAGTAAATATCTCCTTACAACATTATTTCAACCACTAATTTGCTTAAACAAGTTCTCTCTTTAGAAAATATGGAGGAAAACAGTATCCTTTTCTTAAACTGAAATATCCAAAATATTTGGAAGTTTGGAAGTTTTCCAGCCTGGCCAACATGGTGAAACCTCGTCTCAACCAAAAAAAGAGAAAAAAACAAACAAAAATTAGCCATGCGTGCTGTTGCATGCCTGTAGGCCTGCAACCTCAGGGGCCTGAGGTGGGAGGGCCACCTGAGCCCCGGGAGGTCAAGGCTGAAGTGAGCCATGATCGCATCACTGCACTCCAGCCTGGGCAGCAGAGTGAGACCCTGTTTCAAAATAATAATAATAATAAACTTTTAATAAAGCTTTTTACTGAAGATGTTATAATATTACAGTTAATCCTTGAACAACACAGGTTTGAACAATACAGGCCCACTTACATGCTTGTGTTTTTCAATAAATATACTGAAAGAATTTTGGGAGATTTGCAACAATTTGAAAAACCTCACAGATGAACCAGGTAGCCCATATATATTTAAAAATTTAAGAAAAAATTAGGAATGTCATAAATGTATAAAATATATGTAGATACCAGTCCATTTTATCATTCACCACTTAAAGTATATACAAATCTATTATAAACATTTTAAAACTATCAAAACTTATGCACACAAACATTACAGACTATACATGGTGCCATCTCCAGTCCAGAGACATATAATAAAATACAAAAATGCAGTATTAAATCATAACTATATAAAATTAACTGTAGTACATATTGTACTACTGTAATAATTTCATAGCCAACCCCTGTTGCTATTGCAATGTGCTCAAGTGTTGCTAGTATTAGCTTAAAACGCCATGTGATGCTGATCATCTCTTAGTGAGTTGCTCCTCTCTCCAATAAAATGAATTTAGCAGTAAAAGGTGATTTCTCATGGTCTTTGTGTATTTTTCATCACGTTTGTTGCAATACTGTAAACCTTGAGTAATACCATGGAACCTATACAAAGTAACACAAGTGATGCTGAAAGTTTTCCCAAGAAGCAGGGGAAAGTCATGACATTACAAGAAAAAGTGAAATTGCTTGACAAGTACCACAGATTGAAGTCTGCAGCTGCAGTTGCCTGCCATTTCAAGAAAAATGAATCCAGCATGTAAAAAAAAGAAAAGGAAATTCATACATTTGTCACTGCATCTACTCCAGCAGGTGCAATAACCCTGCACTTTGTGCAAAATACTTTTTAATCTCATATCAAAAATGCAGCTTTTATGGGGTGCAGGATTGCTATAAGAAAGGCATACCTTTTATGTCTTTCTGATGTGATTCAAGAAAAAGTGAACTCATTATATTAGAATTTATAGCAAAAAGAAGATAAAGGGCCTAAAGCTGGAGAATTTAATGCCAGCAAAGGATGGTTTGATAATTTTAGAAAAAGGTTTGGATTTAAGAAATGTCAGTGTGGCGATTCCTCAGGGATCTAGAACTGGAAATACCATTTGACCCAGCAATCCCATTACTGGGTATATACCCAAAGGATTATAAATCATGCTGCTATAAAGACACATGCACACATATGTTTATTGTGGCACTATTCACAATAGCAAAGACTTGGAACCAACCCAAATGATAGACTGGGTTAAGAAAATGTGGCACATATACACATATACACCATGGAATACTATGCAGCCATAAAAAATGATGAGTTCATGTCCTTTGCAGGGACATGGATGAAGCTAGAAACCATCATTCTCAGCAAACTATCACAAGGACAAAAAACCAAACACTGCATGTTCTCACTCATAGGTGGGAATTGAACAATGAGAACACATGGACACAGGAAGGGGAACATCACACACTGGGGACTGTTGTGGGGTGGGGGGAGGGGGGAGGGATAGCATTAGGAGATATACCTAATGTTAAATGATGAGTTAATGGGTGCAGCACACCAACATGGCACATGTGTATATATGTAACAAACCTGAACGTTGTGCACATGTACCCTAAAACTTAAAGTATAATAAAAAAAAATCCTAAAAAAAAAAAAAGAATGTAAAGATAACAGAAGCAGGAACTCCTGCCAACCAAAAAGCAGCAGACGAGTTCTCAGGTGCCATTAAGAAAATCAGTGAGGAGAAAGAATATCTATCTGAACAGGTTTTTAATACAGATGAAAGTGCCTATTCTGGAGGAAAAAAATGCCACAAAGAGCATTTATTAGCAAGTAAGAGAAGAGGAGTAGGACCAAGATTTAAGGCAGGAAGGGACAAGCTAACTCTGCTGTTTTGTGCAAATACAGTTGGGTTTTTTATCAGGACTTTCCTTAACTATAAAGCTGCTATCTCCTGAGGGAAAAGATAAACATCAGCTGACATCTTTTGGTTGTACAACAGGAAGGCCTGAACAATGAAAACTCTTCCTGGATTGGTTCCATTAATGCCTCGTCCCTGAAGTCAGCAAGTACCTTGCCAATAAGAGAACCCCAATAGAGAGATCATTGTGAAAGTCTGGAAGGATTACATCATTGAAGATGCATTTTTGTTACATAAGAAGCCAGGAAAGTCATCAAGCCTGAAACAATAATTTCCTGCTGGAAAAAAACTGTGTCCAGATGTCATTTGTGACTTCATAGGATTTACAGCAGAACCAAGCAAGAAAATCATGAGAGGGATTATGGATATGGCCAAAAAAAAAAAAAAGTGAGGGGTGCAGGGTGAAGAGTTTCATGACGTGGATTTTGGAGAAATTCAAGAGCTAACAGTTACCACACCAGAGGAATTAACAGAAGACAAATTAATGAATATGAGTGCTTCCAAACCAGTGCCGGATAATGAATAAGAGGACACAGAAGAAGCAGTGCCAGAAAATAAATTGGCATTAGACAATCTGGCAGAAGGGTTCCAATTATTCAAGCCTATTTTTGACTTATTTTACAACATGAACCCTTCTATGTTGTGGATCACTGAAACTAAAGCCAATGGTAGAAGAAGGATTGGTACTACATGGAAACATTTCTAGAGAAATTAAAAGGAAAAATGTCAGACAAAAATTACAATGTATTTCCATAAAGCTACATAGAGTGTGCCTGCCTCTCCTGCCTCCTCTTTCACCTTCTCTGCTTCTTTCACCTCTGCCACTCTGAGATAGCAAGACCAACCTCTCCCCTTCCTCCTCCTCAGTCTGCTCAACATAAAGATGACGAGGATACTTTTCCGATGATGCACTTCCACTTAATAAATAGTAAATATATTTTCCCTTCTTATGATTTTCTTAATAAGATTTCCTTTTCTCTAACTTACTTTATTTCATTAGTAAACAACTGCAGTTAGAGGAAAAAGTAACTCTTCACTTTACCCTATAAAAGGTCATTTTTTAAAATTCTCTTTTTTTGTTATTTTTGTTTGGGTTTTGTCTAGGAGGCAGTTCATTTGTTTACATTTTATTTTATTGCAAGAATACAAATATAAAAATATAACATACAAAATATGTGTTAACCGGCTGTTTATGTTATCAGTAAGGCTTCCTGTCAACAGTAGCCTATTAGTAGTTAAGTTTTGGGGGAGTGAGAAGTTATACATGGATCTACTGCATGGCCGATCAGCATCCCTAACCCTTTCTTTGTTCAAGGGTCAACCATATTTTCTTTTAAAAGTTATTTTTTTTTTAGCTAAATTGCTTTTAAATGTACTATATTCTTCCTAAAGCTACATTCTTATTCACAATGTACTTCCTATACTTTTTCTCTCTCCCTTTGGCATCCTGGAGAATTGACTGCATCTGATGAAATCAAATGTCTTTTCTACCCCAACACAACTGAGAGACATAATTCATTCAAGAGTAGTGTCTTGCTACACTAGTAACTGTGGGATAACAGGGAGTACACACTTCTAAAAGGAACAGTAGCCTAAGATTATAAATAAATAAACAACCTGGGTTAGAGGAAAAGATAACTCTTCACATCAGCCTCTAAAAGGCAATTTTTTAAAATTCTGGTTTGTTGTTATCTTTATTTGGGTTTTGTTTAGGAGGAAGTTCATTTATTTACATTTTATTTTTTACATTTCTTATTTTGTGTCTTTTTAAAATTTATCAATTTACATATTTAAGGATTAAATTGCCTGAAGGTACAAATACAAACATAAAAAATTTAGCTAAAATACATAAAGCACAGCAGCAGCCATCAGCATATATTACAATACCAAGTAGCTCTCATAAAGATGCCCCCAAACTCAATAGGTTGGATTTCCCTGCCAAGAATAATTACAGCCTCCACCAAACTCCACAAATCTTCTTGTCACCAGATAATGAACCTCAGAATTAATTTCCACAGTGCCGTACCTACTCTGAGTTGTTCATATAGAAAAAAGACCTGAACTGTTAAGAAATATATAGATCATCACTGATACCTTAAGATATGCCTAGAAAAAAACAACACTGAATGCACTAGCATTATCAAATATCTAATAAATATGGTATTTATATTTAAAAGTACATGGTCTCACAGGGTACCTCACCTAAAGCAATGCAAGTCTTCTCATTTTAATGGATAGGGATGATGGGGTGGGGGTGGGGATTGGGGGTTGTTTGGTAACCAAAGTGACAGCCTGTGAGATAGAGGGACCAAACACAGAAAGATTTTTAAAACTGGAAATACAGTTTACATTATATTTGTTGTGCACATATATTGACTACTTCTTGTCAGTGAGAGGAGCATTTATCTAAATTGTGGGTTAGCCAACCTTTTCCGGTCAAGAAAGAGGAACACAGTACATGGTGCAGTAACACCAGTGCCACCACCACCCAGCACAGGCATTGTACCTTACAGTCTACAGAGTACTTTTAAACTCACACACTCTCTGTATCTTTGTGCTCATAAGACATGCTCTGTGAAATAGTTAATAGGTATCACCCTTACCCTCATTACGCAGATGAGAAAAATAGGCTCAAAAACACTAGTTTATCCAAGAAACCAACATAACGCGAGAAAATAATTTTGCTTATGTTTCTATACCACATTCTGAAGTCCCATTGGCCTGACCTGGCCTGTTTCACACTGACACTCATTGTAACTTAGCTGTTCTGCAAGTTGAGACCACACCATCTTCCAAGGCGCACACTACCTCTACACAGCACAGTGATGTAGGTAAACAATTGGTTCCACTACTTTTTTTTTTTTCCAGTGTCAGAGTCATAGCTCACTGCATCCTTGAACTGTTGTGCTCAAGCGATCCTCCCACCCCAGCCTCCCAAGCAGATAGAATTACAGGCACAAGCTACCACACCCAGCTCCACTACTTTGTGATTAAGAGTAACCTTTCACAGATTATTTTGAATTCCAGTTCCCACAGCTTATAATAACAAGCTTGCCAATGGCTTTGAAAATTAAATGAAATTCTGTTTAAAAATTGTGCTGCCAATTATGAAATGCTACAGAAAATTTCACCCATTCAGTTGGTCAGCTACAAATATTTGTCTTCTGTGTGTCAGGTACTGCAAATATAATCATGAGCAAAACAAATATAGTTTCTCCCCCTCCTGATGCTGAATTATGGTTACTAGTCTGAATGATGATTATTAGTGATCTTAGGCTGATTGGTGCACTTAAAACAGAAATCTGTAATAAAGTAGCATTTTCATAAAAGCAAGTCCAGAAGCAAATTGAGTAACACAAAGAGCATAAAATGTGAGAAGATATTTTCATCTATTTAATATAATAGCTTGATGATTATAGACTGTGTCTTGTTTTAGATGCATGGCAACGGAAGCACAGCCATGTACAGAATAACGACATTTTGGTAAATGATGGACAGCATATGAGACAGTGGTCCCATAAGATTATAATACATATTTTTACTGTACCTTTTCTATGTTTAGATAGACAAATACTTACCATTGTGTTACAATCACATACAGTATTAAGTACAGTAACATGCTGTACAGGTTTATAGCCTAGTAGTAACAGGCTAGACCATATAGCCTAGGTGTGTAGTAGGCTATGCCATCTAGGTTTGTGTAACTATACCCTGTGATGTCTGCACAATGACAGAATTGCCTAAGGACACATTTCTTAGAATATATACTGACATTAAGTGACACATCACTATATGTGAACAATCTGGAAACAATTCATAGATAAGCTACAGATATGGTTAATTGGTTAGAAAATAATATCTACAGAACAAGTTTAAAGGACCAAATTTGTTATCCTAAAAGACAGAAAAAAATCAAAAGAAGCTTAGTAAGAGTTGTCAGGTTAATTCAGTTATGTAACTTCTGCTTATTTCCGTCTCCACTGAAGACAAGTGCTCAAATTGAAGCATAAAGGTACAGTCAGATTTGTGGCGGGAAGGTCCTACTGTAAGACTTTTTAAATAATTGATTGCCAAAAAACAGAAAATTTTATTTCCTTAATTCTTTGAATAAGAAGTGACATTCTTTTGTGTCTGAAATTGTGTGGATATGTGAAAATAAACTCTAATTTTTCAAAATCCAGAAATCCCTGCTACTTTTATTTGGTGTTCATTTCCCTATAGTTATGTAAAAGGATCTACTATCTCTCATTTAAATTTATTCTGAAAGAGTGGGACAGAGAAAGAGGAGCTGAATTTAACAATTGTCTTCATTGTTATGAAAGAACACCACATGGAAATTAGAACAATTGTTCTACATGTCCTTAGAGGCCAACGCCACAAGGAATTGGCTTAAATGAGAACATGGAAGATTTGGGTTAGACAATTCCTAGGTACTAGGCAGAGAAGAGTAGAGCGGGTCGGCAAGCATATGTTTAACATTAGTAGGGTTGGACGACTGGGAACAGAAGTACCAAGTGGGTTCTATCTTGAATGGAGACATCTGCTATTCTAAAAATATAACTTTTTAAGGTCCAACTTAAATCTGCTTTTGAGTAGATTTTCTACAGTGTCAACTCAGTATTGTGGATTTAATTTTTCCTTCTTTTTTTTTATTCTTCCAGAAAATAGAAATATGGGTAAATTTCTCTCAGATTCCACCTACTAACCATCAGAGAAATCTACTATTTTATTACTATGGTTATGATAAAACACTTTAAATATTAAAACTAAATCTATTATGTATCCATAATGTCTACCTCAGCAGTTTTTGGACAATTGTTACATAGAAATTTCATTTAGATTCTATTTATTTATATCCCACCCATTTTAAAAACTGATTTGAGATAGTTTTCAACAAGATGTCATAATAAGGTTAAAAAACAGATATTAAAAAGTTAAGAAAAAGAGAACTCAAGTGTCTGCTTTCTAAGTTGTTGTGCTTGACCTTTAAACCTGGCTCCTGGCACCCAGAGCATAAAGAGAAATGCAATATAATAAAGACTATTACAGTTCACAGTGAAGAAGCATTCCAGTTTCTAAGGGAGAAAAGCTTCTTATAACACTAGATTACTGATTTCAACTTTTCTGAAAATAATATGAATATATACACACCGAAGATAAATCAGAGAGTACAAAAATATGAAACATACTTTTTTTAAAAAAAAATCAGAAATCCTGCCCTCAGAAACAGCCATTTTTATCACTTCAGTGTATTTCCTTCCTATCTCTTTTCTGTGCATTCTACCTACTTTAGTTCCAAGTATATAATTTTGAGATTTGTTTGATTTGCTTAACATGAACCTTTTTAATGATTACATAATGTTTAATTACATGGACATAGTAAACAAATCATTACTTTAATTTAAGCTCTTCAGATCATTCATAAATTTTTACCATTATAAATGGTATTTTATTGACCATCTTTGTATAGAAACGTTTATCTGCATCTCTGACAATTTCCTTTAAAAAATATTTCTAAAATTGAAGCTACTTGATCAATGGGTATAAACATTTTAAAGATCCTGCTGTTAGAGACAATCCTTGGAGTGATACGTATGCTGCTATATAAAAGAATGAGGAAGATCACTATGAACTGATATGGAATAACTTCCACAACATTTTGGTAGATTTAAAAAACAAGGTGCAGGCCGGGCGCGGCGGCTCACACCTGTAATCCCAGCACTTTGGGAGTCCAAGGCAGGTGAATCACCTGAGGTCAGGAGTTTGAGACCAGCCTGGCCACCATGATGAAACTCTGTCTCTACTAAAAAAATACAAAAATTAGCTGGGCATGGTAGCAGGCACCTGCAATCCAAGCTACTCAGGAGGCCGAGGCAGGAGAATCACTTGAACCCAGGAGGTGGAGGTTGCAGTGAGCCGAGATTGTGCCAGTGCACTCCAGCCTGGATGACAAGAGTGAAACTCTGTCTCAAAAAAAAAAAAAAAAAAAAGGAAGCAAGATCACATATGTGCATTTTTCTTATTTTTCTTTCTTTGTTACCTTGAAGGAGTCATCTTGAAGGGGTTTCTACTGGCCAAATCTGGGACAATGAGTACAGTAATGAATTATAAGTCATTTTAAAAAATTGGAATTAATGAGTCTATACAGACAAATAAGAAAGAAGGGAGGCAATTTGCTTACAATAGAATGCTTAGAGCCAGGTGATAAATGTAAAGGGGGTACTGGAGTTGAAAATCAGCATTCTACAACCATCACAGTAAAGATAGCAACTAACAAAATGATCAATAGGTACTAGGTTACAGGAGAATTTTATAAAGAGTAGAATATTTTTATGTTCTTAAAGTGTTTCTACACAGGAAAAAAAATAATTACACAATGAAGAAATCAGACCACTTTTGACCAGGTAAATGAAATGAACATTGTCAAGGAAGGGCAGATGGACATCATGTGCTTCCAGATGTGATACTTTGAGAAAGCCACAACATCACATAAAAAGCATTTCAACAAAGAATGTCTAATCAGAATCTAATGAGGAACATTAGACAAACACAACATGTAGAATCATGTATTAAAGAAAAAGAAAGCAGCTATACTCTTCAAAGAAGTCAAAGTCATAAAAGACAAACTAGGGCTGCAGAACAGTTCTAGATTAAAGGAGGATGAGGAGACATGACAACTAAATGCAACAGCTGATCTTAGACTGGATCTTGTACTGAAGGGGAATAAATCAATATAAAAGACTATTGAGTCAACTGACAAAATTATTAAATGAATGGTAGATTAGATAGTAAACATCATTGCATCAATGTTAAATTCATCAAAGCCAATAACTGTACTGTGGATATGTAAGAGAATATCCCTATTCTTAGGAAATACATACAGAAGTGTTGAGGTCACAATTTTTGTATCTTAGCTTCAAATGGTCTGCAAGGTAATTATAAAGCAAGTGGGTTAGAATATTAATAATAGATCTGGGTAAAAGTCATGCAGGTGTTCTTTGTACTAATTATATTCTTGTAACTTTTTTTAAGTTTGAAATTATTCACAAGTAAAAAGTTTAAAAATTAAAATAAAATGATTTTTCCAATTTGCTCACCCACCAATAATAATTATTGAAGATACTTCCTTCATTTCTTCCTTATAGCACAATATTATTGTTTTTTGTAATCTGCTATTTTGACAGGGAGAAATAGTATCCAAATGTTCATTTATTTGTTACTTAATGAGGTTGAAATATGTCCATATATTAGCAATTTATATTTTTCTTATTTGTAAATTATTTTTTATTTGTAAATTATTTTTTTATTTCTAGGAATTATTAAAAGACTGTTCTTTCAAATAAGCTACATTGAATCATGAATATGGTGAACAAAATCTTCAACTACATTTTTATAGAAAATTCAGAATTGAATGTTATAAGGCTTCTTCCTTCAATAAATTTAATAATGTTGAAGTATGATTGACAGGAGGTCAAAGTACATAGTTCCCTTCCAGAGAACTTCAGTTTTCATTCCTTTAAAATACCCATGCACTACAGGTAGATTGCCACTAGGTGGGAGTAGTGCTCAGTGAAGCAGTGTAAGCAGCCAGAGCACCTCGATGTGTTGATACACAAGAAGCATTCATTCATTCAACAAACCTAGAAGTCTCTTTTCTAGGCTGCTGGTTCTTTGCACCCAATTCCTCACAGATTTAAAAGCATGTATTATCAGTATTTTAGTCAGAGATAATTTCTTTCTTAAAAATTATTTCAAAAAGTAATGTAATTATTATGTGAACAAGTATCAATACACTTTAAATTTTTAAAAGAAATTAGAATTCTATGATACGTAATTGATATCTTACCTCACTACATATTAGCTGTCCAATTAGCAGTTTACTCTAACTCTACAGACCCCAAAATGGAATTTACTATATTTCACCCTGGACTCTTTAATCTAAGATCAATTTCCCCCTAGTTGGATTAGTCATCCCTCTGATTCTCTCAGTTTAAGAAACAGATCTCAAAGCAAAAGAGGTGGGCTACACCTCTCTAACGGTTCCACTAATGCTGTTCATCTCACACACCTCAAATCTACTTTCAGGTAACAAGGCACCAAAAACATAAGAAAAGCATTTATGGCCAAGGAAGTACCCTTCTTCCTTTCTGGACTGGTCCCTCTTTCTCCCACTCAAAAGGAACCATTTATCTAATTTTTATACATAAAATGTTTACTTCGATTTTCTTTATGACATTGCTCCTTCCATCAATAACTTCTTCATTTAAATATAAATAAAATTAGCTACTAATGAACAGATCTAGTACTTGTACCATTCAGCAACAGGACACTTTTTAACAAGACAAAGAAATTCAACACTTAAACAACTAGAGGGAATAACAAGAAGTTTAGAAAGTGGCAAAAAATTACCTCATCATACCTTGTGTTATCCGCATTTTAATATAAGTAGACCAAAAAAGTGCCATGAGACTTTAGGGAAATATAAATAACAATTTTCAATTAACACTTTTGATTCTGAATCAAACAGCAAGCAACCTGTGATTTTCCTTACTGAGAGGTTTCGTTTTGAAAATTATCTCCACTCACCAGTATGTCTTTGCGTGTTCTGCCTGTGTGACATATATTTAAAAATCAGTATCTATACAATGAATGGGATTCAGATTTACTATTTTCTATTTTGTACAACAGATGTCTGCAACAAAACATTATTTGCCTATATATGTGTATGAGTTAATAACGAATTCTCAGGACGCTTGACTTCCTTAACCCACTTCTGCTCCTCTATGTCATTTTCCCTCCCCATCTCTTGCTCCCACATCGATTTCCCTCCTCCCTTCTAAGCCTCTATTCTCAGTTCTCTCTCCTCAACCTTCTGCTCTGAGCCTAAGACCTCATTATCTCTGCCCCAAACATTCGATAATCTCCTAACTCCCTTCCTTCTATGATCTCATCCCACAAATCTAAACTTAACTTCACAGAAACCTGGCCCTATCACTCAAAAGTCCTCAGAATTCCCATCACTTAGAAATAAAGCCTAGATTCCTTAGAAGGAAATAAAGTTCTTTGTTTTCTGATCTCTACCTTCCTCTGAATAGTGTCTTCCACCTGCAATTTAAAATCCAGCAATTCCTAATTAACCCAAGTTCTCTAATCACATGATTCATCCTTTCACAGCTCTGGAACTTTGCATGAAATTCTTTCTTGTCTGGAATGCTTCTGACCTCACACTCCACAGCCTTTTGGCAAACCTTTATTCATTCTTCAAAGCTCAATTCATTTGCTTTCTCCCTGAAGTCTTCCTTATCCCCCCGCCCTGACCCAGCTTTCCTTCCTTTTGTCCTTCTGCTTTCTTTAATATCTTATCATTACTAAAATATTTACAGATTAAATTAGCCCTTCCATTTCCTTAATTATATTTTATGCATGGAGGAGTCATGAAAAGATAGACATTTAGTAATATCAGTCCCCCAGGAAAATTTTTCAAAACTTTTAAAGCTATGTATAAAAAATAGTGGCTGGGTGTAGTGGCTCAACCTGTAATCCCAGCACTTTGGTAGGCTGAAGAGGGAGTATTGCTTGAAGCCAGGAGTTCAAGACCAGCTTGAGCAATGAAGTGAGCCCCTATCTCTATGAAAAATAAAAAATAGTTGGGCATGGTGACACATGCCTGTGGTCCCAGCTACTCGAGAGGCTAAGGCAGGAGGAGCACTTGAGTCCACAAGTTTGAGGCTGCAGTTAGTTATAATCACTCTATTGCACTTCAGCTTTGGTGAATATAAATATATTAATATGTAATAAATATATTAATATATTTATTATATTTATATCATTAGATATACATGTATTTATGTATGTAGATCTTTTAACTATATATGTAGTATATAAATATATATAATATATGAATTTTTATATATATACATATAAATATATAAATATATATAGACTATATATATAGTCAAAAGATCTACATACAAGTGCACTTTGATAAATTTTGCATATTTATAAAATATTTAGGGAAAATGTTGATTAGACGATTTATTTCAACATAATATTAAAATCTATGTCCAAAATGCAATTCCTATAGGTAAAACAAATCAAAAAAGCCTCTATAGTTCCCCAAATCTGCTAATTCTCATTTGAAACATTTAATACAAGATGTCCTATGATAGGAAGATTCTATTCAAGATTACAGTAACTTCTATTCATATGCATAAAATAGGATGTGCAAAAATGAATAAAGAATGCAATGAGCATATGTTCATGTATCATCAGATCAAAATAAAACATTACCTATATAGTGGGAGTCCTACCCAGGGCCCATTCATTGACCATACTTCTCTCTCCCATCAAAATGACCACCATGCTGAACTAGTTTGTTTCATGCTTTTTAAAATAGTGTGTGTGTGTATGTATGTGTGTGTTTCACATGAACATACGATCTAAGCAAGTAAGTGCTTTTACTAGGGCTGCTTTTTTGATGCTATTTTTTTAACGGTTTTAAAAAAGAAAACACAAAGAAACCTATGTGCCTGTCATAGCTCTAGAAATTGAGGTATAGATGGAAGTCACTGAATCTAATATGTAAACAAAGACAGCAATACTTGCTGCATTCATTAAATCCGCCATCTTTTTCTTTTCTTTTCTTTTCTTTTCTTTCTTATGCAGACATTCTGCTAGGTGCCCAGAAGACAGAGTGGAACAAGACAGGGCTTGCTCCACTGGAGCTCACAGTCTGACAGAACATATATAAACATATAATTATAATACAGTATGATGTGGGAAGGCCAGGATTAGAGATAAAGGATGGGTAGAGGATGGAAAAAAGGACTACGAGGATGTAGCATGAAATGCTCCCTGGGGAAAGCAAAATCTTGGCTTAGTCCTTAGAAGTTAGAAAATTTCCAAATCCAATAAACAAGAAGGCTAGTAAAGGAGAAATAAAGGTAATTAAAGCCTATTAACTTTCTGATTGAAGTTCAAAATTCTTTTACTAACACAGTTGAAATTTGAGTCCTAAAAGTTTTCTGAAATGAGTGTCTCTCAATTTTAGATCCAAATTAACTACTTGTCCATTAGAACCCATTCACCTTTATCCTTAGGTGCTTATATATATGTAAGTCTGATACACTTGAGTACATAAAGTTCTATATCTGTAATTGGGGACATAAAATACTCAACAGTCTCACAAGTAGTACAAAATATTTAACTCAGAAACCCACCAGCTGCCAATACAACCTGTAGAAACAATAACTGAAAAAAAAAAAAGAAACAATAACCGGCATAGAAGATCATTCCAATAAGAAGACCCAACCTTCTCCTGTAGAAATAGGGCCAGTTTCCAGCCCCTCCCTGGAACTAGACCAGACTATAACAAGGAGGTTTGAACAGCACCAAGGGTCTAGCCTAGGCTTCATCCACAGAAGCCCTAGCATACTGTGTATAACCTGTGTCCAGTCCTGAGCTTGGGATCATCAGACAGCCCTAAAAGAAAGCTAGGTTCCCAGTGACCTTCCAAAGCAAAAGTGGTCCATGCTGAATCTTCTCCACCCTTCAACTCCACATCCTTCAAAACCGCTCTTCTCTTCAGGTTATCCTGCGTCACAAACCAGAAATCAGACTCACCAAATTGTTCCATACTCATTTGCCTCACTCATGAATTCCTAAATGCATTATATCACACAAAACACACAATTGTGTATGTGTGTGTGTGTGTGTAATTGCCCTCAATGTAATATATTTTATTCTCAGCTTGATGTTGACATAAACTCCTGGAATCAGAAAATAAACCTAAAGTATGAGCCCAGCTTACCAAAAGGGACCTCAGTGGCAATCTTCAAAGATGAAAATACAAAATATACATATTACCACTGCCTCAAACCATTAATCAATGATCCATTGATAAGTAAGAGTTTTGATCATGTTTGGATTTATAAGTTTCTATAGCAATGAATGAAGTCTGAAATTATAAATCCCTGCCTTTATTCCTGCCTCTTGCAATCCTTTTTTTTTGAGACGGAGTCTTGCTCTGTCACCAGGCTGGAGTTCAGTGGCACAATCTGAACAGTGGCAGTGGCAACCTCTGCCTCCCAGGTTCAAGTGATTCTCCTGCCTCAGCCCCCCGAGTAGCAGGGACTACAGGCACCTGCCACTACGCCCATTCACACTTTAGAATTAAAGTATTCTTTATAATATTTAAGAATGATCAGTTGGCTCTATTTCATGACCTTGAAACAATGTCCAAATTCCGTAGTTATAAACCTTTTCAAAATGTGGTCTCATCTCTCTTCATTCATCTTCCTCTCACATTTACCACTGCAGCCATGTTAAATTTTCCTTAAGAACCATGTTTATTCCAGCCTCCAAGCTTTTGTGCAACTTTATTCTCTGTCATAACATGCTTCCTAACTTTTACATCTTTCGAAATCCAACTCGAATATTCCTCCAGGTAGCCTTCTCCAATCTTGCCTGTTAGTAATCACGTAATCACTTTGTCCTCTTCTGTATCCTACATGTTGTATTACTGCATTTACCACAGTGTAATATAATTAATTTACATTTGTGTCTCCCATACTTTACCACACAGTTCCTTTAAGACAGGAACTAAAAGTTACATTTGATACCCCTATGGGATACAATAATACCTGTAGAATAACATCTGACCCATAGTACAGGCTTTATGTCAATTGAATTGAGCTAAAAGTGCTATGCCATAACCGGTCTAATACCCAATCTCTTCCATGAGTAATTTTATTAACAGTTTAGTCTATTTCTGGCCAGTTTGGTTCTCTTGGGAAAAAGAAACAAACCTATTCCTGGTTTGCATTTATATTGCCATTATATAGCACTCAATATGTTTTACCATGGTAATATCAATGATGGAAATGGTTATGCTTAATGTTGCCCTATACAGAGTCCCAATTACAACCCGTAATTGTTATTTGATATAATGTAAGTAATAATTGCTAATGCTCATTATTGCTAATATCAACTGTGTATTATGTTTCTGGCATGAAACTATATGTTTTTATATGATTATCTAATGAAATCCCTAAAACAACTCTTCATGATTTCTTATTCAATAAATCTGCTTTGATGTGACCTCCAGGTCACTTTGGAAATTAATTCATTAACTGATTATTTTGTGGCAGTACACATAAATTGTCTTCAGAGAGCATTTGTCCAGTATCCCTGAAGAGAAAGAGTCAGGATATACACACGAAAATGTATTTAAGACTTTTTCCTGAAATTATTTGCTTCAGGGGAATTTAGTGTCTTTGCCCAGTGAGTCTTCCAGGCTGAGTTTAATACACGAGTGAATTAAAAGCATGAACAAATGGCAACGCTGCAAGCATGGTGAGTTTATTGACTTTTGTCATGTAGGAATATCTACTGATAGTACAGTTAGTGGCAGAAATGCCTGATGTGGTAGACTTTGCCTTGTTTGACATACTGATATATAAATGAGTATTATTGATTAATTTTTTAAAAAGACAATTTTCCACAGACTAGATTAGAATCTGAAAATGCTATTAACCTCACAGCAATGGAAAAGACTCTAACTCCATTTGATGGAGGCAGCTGAAGAGAAATTCAGGTTAGGGGCCAATCACTTCAGAAAAATTAGTTCACTGTACCAGTTGCAGTAGCAAGCAAACATAGTTTTGAACAACCTCCAACTGTATTTGATGTTTCCAGAAGCTCTGAAACACCAGTAGGGAAATATGTGCACAAGTGTCAAATTCTTAAATCATCCTTTTCTGTTTGTTTGTAGGGTTAAGACGACAACAACAACAACAACAACAACAAAACCCCAGAGTGCTTGCTTGTTTATGCATTCATAAGAATATTCCCAAATAAAGAAGACTCCTTCTCAACTTTACCAGCTCAAATGTGTAACTTAAGGATGGCTTGCATAGGACTATACAATTTTCTGCTTTTTTTCTATTTTATTTAGATAGAAATAAGCATAACAAGTGAATTGTTCTTTGAGAGATGTTGGACTAAACGATTTCATTGATTCTGACAGTTTGAAGACTAAAATTATAAATGATAAAAGTATGAGATTAGAATTGCAAGGACAATTCTAATCTTATACTTTTATTAGAATTGCAAGGACAATTCTAATCTTATACTTTTATCATTTATAATTTTAGTCTTCAAACTGTCAGGATCAATGAAATGCTTTAGTCCAACATCTCTCAAAGAAACACAAGAAGGAGAACATCACACACCGGGGCCTGTTGTGGGGTGGAGGGATGGGGGAGGGATAGCATTAGGAGATATACCTAATGTAAATGATGAGTTAATGGGTGCAGCACACCAACATGGCACATGTATACATATGTAACAAACCTGCAAATTGTGCACATGTGCCCTAGAACTTAAAGTATTTTATATATAATTGTCAGTAATCTGAATTGGTTTACAAAGAGGAAATCTGCTAGTAAAAACAGGACAACTGCTAGCTGTGAAGATGTGTTTTATGTAAGAAATGGTAGGGCAAATCTAAAACGATTTGAGTTTTACAAATGTTGTTATTTGCCCAAATTATCCAGCCCAAAATTAATCCTCTCTATATATTAGATACTGCAATCAATTCTTTTATAAAAATTATTCTCTCATTTTTATTAAAATAGTACAGTTTCTAACAAGGAAAAATAAACGTTTCAATGTATATTTTTAAAACCTAGTTAAAAGCATTAGTAATAGTGGGAAATTGAGTTAGACATGTGAAAGTGACTGGTTAAAAATATTAAAAGGTGACTATGAATGTATTTTTAGCAAAATGATATATTTGTAAAGAGCTCTTACAAATTAAGAGAACCACAAAAGAAAAAAGTGTACAAATCAGCAATCCATTCATCCAAAGAATGATAATTGGCATGTAAGTATAATGATAAAAATAACAATCTTCACTAATAATCAAAACACAATATCAAAACATTAGGCCACGCATGGTGGCTCACACCTGTAATCCCAGCACTTTGGAAGGCTGAGACAGGCAGATCACTTAAGGCCAGGAGTTTGAGACCAGCTTGGCCAACACAGCAAAACCCTGTCTTTACTAAAAATTAAAAAATTATCCTGGTGTGGTGGTGCACACCTGTGATCCCAGCTACTCGGGAGGCTGATGCAGGAGTATCGTTTGAGCCCAGGAGGTGGAGGATAGAGTGAGCCAAGATTGCACCACTGTACTCCAGCCTGGGCCACAGAGCAAGACTCTGCCTCAAAAAAACAAACAAACAAACAAAAATCAATGTGGTAGCACAAAAAAAAACTAACAACATTGCAAAATATTGATAATACCTACAGGTGGGAGGCATGGTAAATGCTACTTATATAACCCTTTGAGAAAGCAATATATAAGGCTTACAAAATTTTTTATGTCCGTTTGATACATTAACCTTACTCCTCACAATTTATTTTTTTAAATAATCCCAAAGAAAGGAAAGGTATATGGATGTAACAAAATTGCAAAGAAACTAAAAATACCCTCAATGTCCAATAACGTGTAAAAGATTAAATAAAGTATGCTATATCAACCAATAGGACTTTGTACAAGAATTAAAATTTATAAATATAAAATTTACAAATATGAATATAAATTCGAAAGAAAAATATTTATCACAAAATAGGTTGAAAAAATCACAGACATATATATCTGTAGAATGATAATTATATAAAAATTACTTATACATAAAAGACCAGGAAGAAAAGTGAAAAATTACATGCTAATTTATTAGATGTAAGAAGAGTGGTCTACATTTATATATATATAATATATATATTTATATATATAATATATATTATATATATTATATATATTTATATATATATTTATATATATTATATATATAATATATATATTTATATATATAATATATATATTTTATATATAATATATATATTTTATATATAATATATATATTATATATTATATATATTTATATATAATGCATATTTATATAATACATGTTAAAAATAAAGTCAAATTTATGTAAAATATTTTATATATGCTACTAAAATGTGGGCATCCACAAATAGCATAACACTAGACCAATACTAGGACATTAACAGAACCAGTTTCAACCCTTCCTTTAACTCCAAACTCTTCAAACTAGGGCAGTCCTATAATCTATGCTGGCTTCAAGCAATTATCTCATCTGAAAATAATAGGAATTCTATTGGATCAGTGAGTCTCACACATTTTTAGTACGGCAATTCTGTGTTCAAATCAAACCTTATATAATATAGATGACAGTAGAGTATCTATAGCTGAAGTATAAGGAGAAGGGTAGTTCTCTGGCAGGCTGGTTCCATTTCTCTAGCCTCTCTTCCCTCTACCTCTAAAAACAATCTTTCTAAGAAGCCTCTGAAAAAAACAAGTGAAAAACAATGGATTAAAGATTTTGGTGGCCCTTTCATATCTAAACTATAATCACTAAAATAGTATGGTTCTCTTCCACTATAATTTAATGTTTATATGTCTGTGTCATACCCTCAACTAAATTGTAAAGGCTTTTAAGTTAAAAACTGTATCTTATAAATTTGCTTTGCCACATCTAAATTTGCTTTTCTGTATCTACTCAAAGGATGATCCAATTAATGAACACAAAAATGGAATTTTAAAATGAAAAAAATCAGTATTTCAATTTGCAACAAAATATGGCCCAACAGTAAGTTAATCTCCCCTTCTGGTTAATAGAAGGTGCATATAAAGTATGGATGGGTTAGCAAATTTCAAAGAATTATAATACGATTCAATATGAGATAATTTAGATATATTGAACAGTATTTACTGAGAAAATATCATTTACGGCAAAGTCACCTTTTAATCACAGATCCTCTCATTTCCTAAAACTCTTAAGCTATGTTTAGTTCTTGACTTGCAGGGAAGAAAAGCAGGCTCACTTCTATTACATATATATAAATATATATATATATATATATATATATATAGAGAGAGAGAGAGAGAGAGAGAGAGAGGGTCTCTCTCTGTCTCTAGGCTGGAGTGCAGTGGCATAATCTCAGCTCACTGCGACCTCTGCCTCCGGGGTTCAAGCAATTCTCCTGCCCCAGTCTCCCAAGTAGCTGGGACTACAGGCACACACCACCACGCCCAGCTATTTTTTGTATTTTCAGTAGAGATGGGGTTTCACCATGTTGGCCAGGATGGTCTCGAACTCCTCATCTCGTGATCTGCCCGCCTTGGCCCCTCAAAGTGCTAGGATTACAGTCATGAGCCACCGCACCTGGCCTCAGGCTCACTTCTAATATTCAAGTTTATTACTTAAAGATCCATAGAGGGAATCAGGAATAAAGTGAAATTTGGTGCAGTTGAACTGATGGTTTCACCAAGGGAGACCTGCTTCACAGAATTGTTCTCTCCTACCAAGTTTGAAATTCTCACCATTAGAATCACTGCCCTTAGACAGATTATAACTAAAAAAAAAATTGGAGAAAATATCTACCCAGGCAGATTTTCCATGAATGCTCTGTCATATGTTGGTTTATTGGATTGGATAATGGAATGTATAAAGAACCTGAAGCTAAAGGATTGAAAACAAGGAAGTTGGATTTGTAGAAACATAGCATTAGGAGAAACAAAGTGCCAATCCAATGTCTGGTAAAAACCAGAACAAGAATTGTCTAGAATTGTGGCAGGTCTAAGACAAACATATGGAAAGAAACATAAAATGGAAGATCCTGCTTATCAAAATGGGAAATGGGAGCTAATACTGGCCAAACCACTTAACAAGATATATATATATATTACTGCCTTTCCATCTATATGCCCTCTTTTGAGGATTTTTTGCTATGGGAACATTAGTTTGGTCATTACAGCCCTAATAATTTAAC
Organism: Gorilla gorilla gorilla; assembly: GCF_029281585.2. NCBI lineage: Eukaryota > Metazoa > Chordata > Mammalia > Primates > Hominidae > Gorilla > Gorilla gorilla. The sequence continues at coordinate 121,538,226 of NC_073229.2, read as the reverse complement.
TTACTCTACCAAATATTTAATTCCTATCTAAATTTTACCAAAAACAATGATACAGAGAAAATGATCATAGGCTTGGCAGTCAGACAAGTCAGGAATACGAATTTCAGCTCCATCACTTACTGTCAATGTAACCTTGACTAAGTCACAGTGCACAGGTTGACCCTATTGGTTCGTGACTAAATCTCTTCAGGTTCAAAGCCCAGGGCTACTATTTATCATGTATGCCACCCTGGCTAAGTTACTTAATATCTCTAATTCTCCATTTCTTTATCTTTATGGGGTTGTTGGTGGTGATGATGATGATGATGTAGATAGATAGATAGATAGATAGATAGATAGATAGATAGATAGATAGATACTATATATAAATAAAGCCCTTATCAGTTTCCAGCATATAGAAAACATTAATAAATATGTACTACCATTATTAAGTAACTTAACTTCTCTGAATTTGAGCTTGTCATCTATACAAGTGAAGTAACATACTCTACTATGTATTTTCAAGAGTAGAATAAATGAGAGTAATAAAGCACCTAATACACCCATTAAGTCCCCTTCCCGGTCAAAGCCTAAGTCTTCTTTGGACCTTCTCAGTGAGTACTTCTTGGTCTAAAGTGTATTTTCTGTACTATCATTTGACTTTGAACATTTACAGTCCTAAAACAATTGCTCTACGTTTGCAAATTTATGTGCTATTTTTGTAACAATGACTATACAAGCACACCTCAGAGATACTGCAGGTTCAGGTCCAGACCATTGTAATAAAGCAAATATCAAAATAAAGCAAGTCACACAAAGGTTTTCATTTCCCAGTGCATTAAAAGTTATGTTTACACTATACTGTAGTCTACTAAGTCTACAATGGTATTATGTTTTAAAAAAATGTATACATCTTAATTAAAAATACCTTACTGCTGCCAGGCATGGTGGCCCATGTGTGTAATCCCAACACTTTGGGAAGCTTAGGTGGGAAGATCACCTGAGGCCAGGAGTTCAAAACTAGCCAACCTAAAATCAACCTAGTGAGACTCCTGTCTCTACAAAAAAAAAAAAAAAGTAATCCCTTATTGCTGAAAAATACTAACAATCATCTGAGCCTTAAGTGAGTAGCAATATTTTAGCTGGTGGCAGGTTGTGCCTTGATGTTGATGACTACTGACTTAACAGGTTAGTGGTTGCAGAAGGTTGGGGTGGCTGTGGCAATTTCTTAAAATAAAATAAAAATAAAGTTGCCACATCAATTGACTCTTATTTTCACAAAAGATTTCTCTGCAGTATGCAATGCTGTTTGATTTTTTAGCATTTTACCCACAATAGAAATTCTTTCAAAATTAGAGTCAATCCTCTCAAACCCTGCACTGCTTTATCAAGTAAGGTTTATGGAATATTCTCAATTCTTTACTGTCATTTCAACAATGTTAACCAGGAGTAGATTCCTTCTCAAAGAAACCACTTTATTTGCTCATCCATAAGAAGCAACTCGGTGGGGGAAGGAGCCAAGATGGCTGAATAGGAACAGCTCCGGTCTACAGCTCCCAGTGTGAGCGACGCAGAAGATGGGTGATTTGTGCATTTCCATCCCAGGTACCAGGTACATCTCACTAGGGAGTGCCAGACAGTGGGCGCAGGTCAGTGGGTGCAGCACACTGTGCATGAGCCGAAGCAGGGCAAGGCATTGCCTCACTTGGGAAGTGCAAGGGGTCAGGGAGTTCCCTTTCCTAGTCAAAGAAAGGGGTGACAGACAGCACCTGGAAAATCAGGTCACTCCCACCCAAATACTGTGCTTTTCCGATGGGCTTAAAAAACGGTGCACCAGGAGATTATATCCCGCACATGGCTCAGAGGGTCCTACGCCCACGGAGTCTCGCTGATTGCTAGCACAGCAGTCTGAAATCAAACTGCAAGGCGGCAGCGAGGCTGGGGGAGGGGCGCCCACCATTGCCCAGGCTTGCTTAGGTAAACAAAGCAGCCGGGAAGCTTGAACTGGGTGGAGCCCACCACAGCTCAAGGAGGCCTGCCTGCCTCTGTAGGCTCCACATCTGGGGGCAGGGCATAGACAAACAAAAAGACAGCAGTAACCTCTGCAGACTTAAATGTCCCTGTCTGACAGCTTTGAAGAGAGCAGTGGTTCTCCCAGCACGCAGCTGGAGATCTGAGAACGGGCAGACTGCCTCCTCAAGTGGGTCCCTGACCCCTGACGCCTGAGCAGCCTAACTCGGAGGCACACCCCAGTAGGGGCAGACTGACACTTCACACGGCCAGGTACTCCTCTGAGACAAAACTTCCAGAGGAACGATCAGACAGCAGCATTCGCGGTTCACGAAAAACCACTGTTCTGAAGACACCGCTGCTGATACCCAGGCAAACAGGGTCTGGAGTGGACCTCTAGCAAACTCCAACAGACCTGCAGCTGAGGGTCCTGTCTGTTAGAAGGAAAACTAACAAACAGAAAGGATATCCACACCAAAAACCCATCATCAAAGACCAAAAGTAGGTAAAACATCACCATTATCAAAGACCAAAAGTAGATAAAACCACAAAGATGGGGAAAAAACAGAGCAGAAAAACTGGAAACTCTAAAAAGCAGAGCACCTCTCCTCCTCCAAAGAAACCCAGTTCCTCACCAGCAATGGAACAAAGCTGGACAGAGAATGACTTTGACGAGTTGAGAGAAGAAGGCTTCAGACAATCAAACTAAGAGCTACAGGAGGAAATTCAAACCAAAGGCAAAGAAGTTAAAAACTTTGAAAAAAATTTAGACAAACGTATAACTAGAATAACCAATACAGAGATGTGCTTAAAGGAGCTGATGGAGCTGAAAGCCAAGGCTCGAGAACTACGTGAAGAATGCAGAAGCCGCAGGAGCCGATGCGATCAACTGGAAGAAAGGGTATCAGTGATTGAAGATCAAATGAATGAAATGAAGTGAGAAGGGAAGTTTAGAGAAAAAAGAATAAAAAGAAATGAACAAAGCCTCCAAGAAATATGGGACTATGTGAAAAGACCAAATCTATGTCTGATTGGTGTACCTGAAAGTGATGGGGAGAATGGAACCAAATTGGAAAACACTCTGCACGATATTATCCAGAAGAACTTCCCCAATCTAGCAAGGCAGGCCAACATTCAGATTCAGGAAATGCAGAGAAGGCCACAAAGATACTCCCCGAGAAGAGCAACTCCAAGATACATAATTGTCAGATTCACCAAAGTTGAAATGAAGGAAAAAATGTTAAGGGCAGCCAGAGAGAAAGGTCGGGTTACCCTCAAAGGGAAGCCCATCAGACTAACAGCGGATCTCTCGGCAGAAACTCTACAAGCCAGAAGAGAGTAGGGGCCAATATTCAACATTCTTAAAGAAAAGAATTTTCAACCTAGAATTTCATATCCAGCCAAACTAAGCTTCATAAGTGAAGGATAAATAAAATACTTTACAGACAAGCAAATACTGAGAGATTTTGTCACCAGCAGGCCTGTCCTAAAAGAGCTCCTGAAGGAAGCACTGAACATGGAAAGGAACAACCGGTACCAGCCGCTGCAAAATCATGCCAAAATGTAAAGACCATTGAGGCTAGGAAGAAACTGCATCAACTAACGAGCAAAATAACCAGCTAACATCATAATGACAGGATCAAATTCACACATAACAATATTAAATTTAAATGTAAATGGACTAAATGCTCCAATTAAAAGACACAGACTGGCAAATTGGATAAAGAGTCAAGACCCATCAGTGTGCTGTACTCAGGAAACCCATCTCACATGCAGAGACACACATAGGCTCAAAATAAAAGGATGGAGGAAGATCTACCAAGCAAATGGAAAACAAAAAAAGGCAGGGGTTGCAATCCTAGTCTCTGATAAAATAGACTTTAAACCAACAAAAATCAAAAGAGACAAGGCCATTACATAATGGTAAAGGGATCAATTCAACAAGAAGAGCTAACTATCTTAAATATATATGTGCCCAATACAGGAGCACCCAGATTCATAAAGCAAGTCCTGAGTGACCTACAAAGAGACTTAGACTCCCACACATTAATAATGGGAGACTTTAACAGCCCACTGTCAACATTAGACAGATCAATAAGACAGAAAGTTAACAAGGATACCCAGGAATTGAACTCAGCTCTGCACCAAGCAGACCTAATAGACATCTACAGAACTCTCCACCCCAAATCAAGAGAATATACATTTTTTTCAGCACCACACCACACCACACCTATTCCAAAATTGACCACATAGTTGGAAGTAAAGCTCTCCTCAGCAAATGTAAAAGAACAGAAATTATAACAAACTGTCTCTCAGACCACAGTGCAATCAAACTAGAACTCAGGATTAAGAAACTCACTTAAAACCGCTCAACTACATGGAAACTGAACAACCTGCTCATGAATGACTACTGGGTACACAACGAAATGAAGGCAGAAATAAAGATGTTCTTTGAAACCAACGAGAACAAAGACACAACATACCAGAATCTCTGGGACACATTCAAAGCAGTGTGCAGAGGGAAATTTATAGCACAAAATGCCCACAAGAGAAAGCAGGAAAGATCCAAAATTGACACCCTAACATCACAATTAAAAGAACCAGAAAAGCAAGAGCAAACACATTCAAAAGCTAGCAGAAGGCAAGAAATAACTAAAATCAGAGGAGAGCTGAAGGAAATAGAGACACAAAAAACCCTTCAAAAAATTAATGAATCCAGGAGCTGGTTTTTTGAAAGGATCAACAAAATTGATAGACTGCTAGCAAGACTAATAAAGAAAAAAAGAGAGAAGAATCAAATAGATGCAATAAAAAATGATGAAGGTGATATCACCACCGATCCCACAGAAATACAAACTACCATCAGAGATTACTACAAACATCTCTATGCAAATAAATTAGAAAATCTAGAAGAAATGCATAAATTCCTCGACACATACACTCTCCCAAGACTAAACCAGGAAGAAGTTGAATCTCTGAATAGACCAATAACAGGATCTGAAATTGTGGCAATAATCAATAGCTTACCAACCAAAAAGAGTCCAGGACCAGATGGATTCACAGCCGAATTCTACCAGAGGTACAAGGAGGAACTGGTACCATTCCTTCTGAAACTATTCCAATCAATAGAAAAAGAGGGAATCCTCCCTAACTCATTTTATGAGACCAGCATCATCCTGATACCAAAGCCGGGCAGAGACAAAACCAAAAAAGAGAATTTTAGACCAATATCCTTGATGAACATTGATGCAAAAATCCTCAATAAAATACTGGCAAACCAAATCCAGCAGCACATCAAAAAGCTTATCCACCATGATCAAGTGGGCTTCATCCCTGGGATGCAAGGCTGGTTCAATATACGCAAATCAATAAATGTAATCCAGCATACAAACAGAACCAAAGACAAAAACCACATGATTATCTCAATAGATGCAGAAAAGGCCTTTGACAAAATTCAACGACCCTTCATGCTAAAAACTCTCAATAAATTAGGTATTGATGGGACATATCTCAAAATAATAAGACAAACCCACAGGCAATATCATACTGAATGGGCAAAAACTGGAAGCATTCCCTTTGAAAACTGGCACAAGACAGCGATGCCCTCTCTCACCACTCCTATTCAACATAGTGTTGGAAGTTGTGGCCAGGGCAATCAGGCAGGAGAAGGAAATAAAAGGTATTCAATTAGGAAAAGAGGAAGTCAAATTGTCCCTGTTTGCAGATGACATGATTGTATATCTAGAAAACCCCATTGTCCCAGCCCAAAATCTCCTTAAGCTGATAAGCAACTTCAGCAAAGTCTCAGGATACAAAATCAATGTACAAAAATCACAAGCATTCCTATACACCAACAACAGACAAACGGAGAGCCAAATCATGAGTGAATTCCCACTCACAATTGCTTCAAAGAGAATAAAATACCTAGGAATCCACCTTACAAGGGATGTGAAGGACCTCTTCAAGGAGAACTACAAACTACTGCTCAATGAAATAAAACAGGATACAAACAAATGGAAGAACATTCCATGCTCATGGGTAGGAAGAATCAATATCGTGAAAATGGCCATACTGCCCAAGGTAATTTATAGATTCAATGCCATCCCCATCAAGCTACCAATGACTTTCTTCACAGAATTGGAAAAAAACTACTTTAAAGTACATATGGAACCAAAAAAGAGCCCACATCACCAAGTCAATCCTAAGCCAAAAGAACAAAGCTGGAGGCATCACGCTACCTGACTTCAAACTATACTACAAGGCTACAATAACCAAAAATGCATGGTACTGGTACCAAAACAGAGATATAGATCAATGGAACAGAACAGAGCCCTCAGAAATAATGCCGCATATCTACGACTATCTGATCTTTGACAAACCTGAGAAAAACAAGCAATGGGGAAAGGATTCCCTATTTAATAAATGGTGCTGGGAAAACTGGCCAGCCATATGTAAAAAGCTGAAACTGGATCCCTTCCTTACACCTTATACAAAAATTAATTCAAGATGGATTAAAGACTTAAACGTTAGACCTAAAACCATAAAAATCCTAGAAGAAAACCTAGGCATTACCATTCAGGACATAGGCATGGGCAAGGACTTCATGTCTAAAACACCAATTGACAAATGGGATCTAATTAAACTAAAGAGCTTCTGCACAGCAAAAGAAACTACCATCAGAGTGAACAGGCAACCCACAAAATGGGAGAAAATTTTCGCAACCTGCTCATCTGACAAAGGGCTAATATCCAGAATCTACAATGAACTCAAACAAATTTACAAGAAAAAAACAAACAACCCCATCAAAAAAGTGGGTGAAGGACATGAACAGACACTTCTCAAAAGAGGATATTTATGCAGCCAAACAACACATGAAAAAATGCTCACCATCACTGGCCACCAGAGAAATGCAAATCAAAACCACAGTGAGATATCATCTCACACCAGTTAGAATGGCAATCATTAAAAAGTCAGGAAACAACAGGTGCTGGAGAGGATGTGGAGAAATAGGAACACTTTTACACTGTTGGTGGGACTGTAAACTATTTCAACCTTTGTGGAAGTCAGTGTCGCGATTCCTCAGGGATCTAGAACTAGAAATACCATTTGACCCAGCCATCCCATTCCTGGCTATATACCCAAAGGACTATAAATCATGCTGCTATAAAGACACATGCACACGTATGTTTATTGTGGCACTATTCACAATAGCAAAGACTTGGAACCAACCCAAATGTCCAACAATGATAGACTGGATTAAGAAAATGTGGCACATATGCACCATGGAATACTATGCAGCCATAAAAAATGATGAGTTCATGTCCTTTGTAGGGACATGGATGAAACTGGAAATCATCGTTCTCAGTAAACTATCGCAAGAACAAAAAACCAAACACCGTATGTTCTCACTCATAGGTGGGAATTGAACAATGAGAACATATGGACACAGGAAGGGGAACATCACACTCTGGGGACTGTTGTGGGGTGGGGGCAGCGGGGAGGGATAGCATTTGGAGATATACCTAATGCTGGAGGACGAGTTAGTGGGTGCAGCGCACCAGCATGGCACATGTATACATATGTAAGTAACCTGCATATTGTGCACATGTACCCTAAAACTTAAAGTATAATAATAATAAAAAAAAAGAAGCAACTCTTCATCCATTCAAGTCTGATCACGAGATTGGCAGCAATTCAGTGCCATCTTCAGGTTCCACTTGTAGTTCCAGTTCTCTTGCTGTTTCCACCATATTTGCAGTTACTTTTTTTACTAAAATCTTAAATCCCACAAAGTCATCCAAGAGAGTAAGAATCATCTTATTCCAAACTTCTGTAATGTTGATATTTTGGCCGCCTTACATGAATCACAAATGTTCTTCATGATATCTAGAATGATGAATCCTCTCCACAATGTTTTCAATTTACTTTGACCAAATCCATCAGAGGAATCACTATCTATGGCAGCTATAGCCCCAGCCCAAAAGCTCCTTCCGCTGATAAACAACTTCAGCAAAGTCTCAGAATACAAAAGCAATGAACAAAAATCAGCAGCATTCCTATACACCAACAGCCATCAGGCCAAGAGCCAAACCAGGAGCATGATCCCATTCACAATTGCCACAAAAAGAATAAAATACCTAGGAATACAGCTAACCAGGGAGGTGAAAGTTCTCTACAATAAGAACTACAAAACACTGCTCAAATAAATCAGAGATAACACAAATAGAAATATTATAAATTCTATGTTTATAAATAGGAAGAATCAATATTGTTAAAATTTGGGCCATATTGCCCAAAGCAATTTATAAGTTCAATGCTATTCCTATCAAACTACCAATGGCATTCTTCACAGAACTAAAGCTATTTCAAAATTCACATGGAACCAAAAAAGAGCCCAAATAGCTAAGGTAATCCTAAGCAAAAACAACAAAGCTGGAGGCATCATGCTACCCAACTTCAAACTATACTACAGGGCTACAGTGACCAAAACAGCATGGTACTGGTATAAAAACAGACACATAGACCAATGGAGCAGAATAGAGAGCACCAAAATGAGGCGACACACCTACAATGATCTGATCTTCAACAAAGCTGACAAAAACAAGCCATGGGAAAGGACTCCGTATTCAGTAAGTGGTGCTAGGATAACTGGCTAGCCACATGCAGAAGACTGAAACTGAACCCCTTCCTTACACCATATATAAAAATCAACTCAAGATGGATCAAAGACTTAAATGTAAAACCCAAAACTATAAAAACCCTGAAAGACAACCTAAGCAATACCATTCTGGACATAGGAACAGGCAAAGATTTCATGACAAAGATGCCAAACACAATTGCAACAAAAGCAAAAATTGACAAATGGGAGCTAATTAAACTAAAGAGCTTCTGCACAGCAAAAGAAACTATCAACAGAGTAAAGAGACAACCTGAAGAATGGTATAGAATTTTCGCAAACTATGCATGTGACAAAGGTCTAATATCCAGAATCTATAAGGAACTTATACAAATTTACAAGAAAAAAAATCCCATTAAAAAATGGGCAAAGGACTATTCACAATAGCAAAGACTCAGATCCAACCCAAATGTCCATCAATGATAGACTGGATAAAAAAAATGTGGCACATATACACCATGGACTACTATGTAGCCATAAATAGGGTAAGTTCATGTCCTTTGCAGGGACATGGACGAAGCTGGAAACCATCATTCTCAGCAAACTATCACAAGAACAGAAAACCAAACACCACATATTCTCACTCATAAGTGGGAGTTGAACAAGGAGAACACATGGACACAGGGAAGGGAACATCACACACCAGGGCCTGTCGGGCAGTTAGGGGCTAGGGGAGGGATGTCATTAGGAGAAATACCTAATGTAGGTGACGGGTTGATGGGTGCAGCAAACCACCATGGCACATGTATACCTATGTAACAAAACTGCACGTTCTGCCTATGTACCCCAGAATTTATAAAGTATGATAATAATAAAAGAGTGGGCAAAGGAATGAACAGACACTTTTCAAAAGAAGACATACATGCAGCCAACGAGCATATGAAAACAAGTTCAACATCACTGATCATAAGAGAAATGCAAGAAACTATCAACAAAGAGACAACTTGCAGAATGGCATAGAATTTTTGCAAACTATGCATGTGACAAAGGTTTAATATCCAGAATCTATAAGGAACTTACACAAATTTACAAGAAAAAAAAATCCCATTAAAAAGTGGGCAAAGGAATGAATAGACACTTTTCAAAAGAAGACATACATGCAGCCAACGACCATATGAGAAAAAGTTCAATATTCGCTGGGCGCGGTGGCTCATGCTTGTAATCCCAGCATTTTGGGAGGCCGAGGTGGGTGGATCACGAGGTCAGGTGATCAAGACCATCCTGGCTAACACGGTGAAACCGCGTCTCTACTAAAAATACAAAAAATTAGCCGGGCATGGTGGTGGGCACCTGTAGTCCCAGCTACTCGGGAGGGGAGGCTGAGGCAGGAGAATGGCGTGAACCCAGGAGGCAGAACTTGCAGTGAGCCGAGATTACGCCACTGCACTCCAGCCTGGGGGACAGAGTGAGACTCCATCTCAAAAAAAAAAAAAAAAAAAAAATTTCAACACTGATCATAAGAGAAATGAAAATCAAAACCACAATGAGATACCAATCTCACACCAGTCAGAATAGCTATTAAAAAGTTAAAAAAAATGAAACAAAACAAAACAGATGCTGATAAGGGTGCAGAGAAAAAGGAACACTTACACATTGTTGGTGGGAGTGTAAATTAGTTTGACCTTTGTGGAAAACAGTGTGGCGATTCCTCAAAGACCTAAAAACAGAAATACTGTTCAACTTAGCAATCTCATTACTGGGTATATACCCAAAGGAGTATAAATCATTCTATCATAAAGACACATGCACACATACATTCATTGCAGCATTATTCACAATAGCAAAGACATGGAATCAACCTAAATGCCCATCAATGGTAGACTGGATAAAGAAAATATAGTACATATACACCACGGAATACTATGCAGCTATATAAAAGAATTATGTCATGTCCTTTGCAGGAACATGGATGGAACTGGAGACCGTTATCCTTAGCAAACTAAGGCAGGAACAGAAAACCAAATATTGCACGTTCTCGCTTATAGTTGGGAGCTAAAAAATGAGAACACATGCACACATATAGGGAAACAACAGACATGGTGGCCTACTGGAGGGTGGAGGGTGAAAGGAGGGACAAGAGCAGGAAACATAACTAATGAGTACTAGGCTTAACACCTGGGTGACAAAATAATCTGTAAAACAAACCCCCACGACACAACTTTACCCATGTAACATTTTCAGTTCATGTACCCCTGAACTTAAAAGTTTTTTTAAATGTATTTATTAAATAATAAAATGTGAAAGTTGAAACTACTCTTTGATCCATGGGCTACAGAATGTTGTTTTAGCAAGCATGAAAACATCATTAATCCCTTTGCAGATCTCCATCAGAGCTCTTGGGTGGCTAGGTGCATTGCCAATGAGTAGTAATATTTTGAAAGGCATCTTTTCTTTTCTGAGCAGTACCTCTCAATAGTAGGTTTAAAATTGTTCAGTAACCCATGCTATAAATAATGTCCTGCAATCCAGGCTTTGTTCTTCCATTTATAGAGCAAAAGCAGAGTAGATTTAGCATAATTTTTAAGGGCCCTAGAATTTTTTGAATGGTAAATGAGCATTAAATTCAACTTAATGCTACCAGCTGCACTAGCCCTTAATAAGAGTAAGCCTGTCCTTCAAAGATGTGATGCCAGTCATTACCTTTTCTCCGGCTATGAAGGTCATAGATGGCATCTTCTTCCAGTAGAAGGCTCATTGCTATTTCATCTACATTGAAAGCTGTTGTTTAATGTAGCCACCTTCACCAATGATTTTAACTAAATCTTCTGGACAATGCTGAAGCTTCTCCATTAGCACTTGCTGCTTCATCTTGCACTTTTACGTTATAGAGATGTCTTCTTTCCTTTAACCTCATGAACCAACTCTGCTAGTTTCCAACTTTTCTTCTGTAGCTCTCTCACCTCTCTCAGCTCTCATAGAATTGAAGAGATTTAGGGCCCTGCTCTGGATTAGCTTTTGCTTTAAGGGAATAGTGTGGCTTGTTTGATCTTCCATTCAGACCACTAAAACTTTCTCCATATCAGCAGTAAGGCTGCTACATTTTCTTATCATTCATGAGTTCACTGGAGTAGAACTTTTCATTTCCTTCAAGAACTTATCCTTTGCATTCACAACTTGGCTGTTCGGCACAAGACATCCAGCTTTCAGCCTTTCTCGGCTTTTGACATGCCTTCCTCACTAAGCTTAATCATTTCTAGATCTTGATTTAAAGTCAGAGATATGTGACTCTTCCTTTCACTTGAACACTCATAGGCCATTGTAGAGCTATTAATAGGCCTAATTTCAATATTGTTGTATGTAGGGAAATGGGGGGGGGGGGCTGAAGAGAAGGAGACAGATGGGAATGGCTGGTGAGTAGAGCAGTCAAAACACATACAATATTTATCGATTAAGTTTGCCATCGTATATGGGTGCAGCTTGTGGTGCTCCAAAATAATTACATAGCAACATCAAAAATCACTGGTCACAGATCATCATAACAGATATATTAATAATAGTTAGAAATATTGCAAGAATTACCAAAATATAACACAAAAACATGAAGTAAGTACATGCTGTTGGAAATAAGGCACCAACAGTCTTGTTTGACACAGGGTTCCACAAACCTTTCTTTGATCAGTTAAAAAAAATCTAGGAAGTACAATAAAGCAAGGCATACCTGTAATGTCTTTGTAGTGGGATTCTATTGTATTTTCTATGTAATGTCTCATTCACCTTCTGGTAATCCCAGGACATTATACAATCCTGATCTTTGTATGAGGGATCATGCACTGCTCTGCTTGAATCTATATGCTTCTTGTAGAAGTGAATTTACTACTAATTCCAGGGATGATGCATATAACTCTAATCTTAGTAGTCAAAGGAGCTCATTCCTTTGGTCTTAGGGCTGGCTCAGAAATGGAACATGACTTTTTCAGTGCCAATGGGATCTAGTCTGTGGATTTTGCTATGTATACCAAAAGACAGGTATGTGATTCTTCCAGCTGAACTTGAACCTAGGAGTATATAGGCCTGGAACTCCTTATCACCATCTGGAACCCAAGAATCAATCACCATAAGAATTTAAACCACAATAATTCAATTTCAATAATGGCAAAAAAGTAAAAAAAAAAAAAAAAAAGATTTTCCAAAAATAACCTGAATTTGAGGTTTTGAAATAAAGAGATTCCACAGTAGTAGTTCAGCTTCATCTTTCTATAAGTAAAACCTTATTTTTAAATCTCTACTTGAAAGCACTTTGAAGATCAAGGTTTCTCCTTTTGTTAATTATTCATTGTCTTGCTTGTATTTGCAGATGCTTTTGATTTCATTCTATAATCTTCAATCTGAATATATGATTCAACTATGATCCAACCAAATGGAAAATAAAATCATACTTGTAAACAGATAATGTCAGGAGAAGGGAAGCATGAGCACTTTAGGAATAATATTTTTGCCTAAAGAAATACAAAGCTTCAGCCTATATCATACCTATGATAGGTGATCAATCCCCCATTATTTGGCAATTCTCTCAAAAAAAATTTAGATATCTGTGAGAGATCTTACTTAAAAACAAGTATAAGAGAAAGGGGAAGGAAAAAACTCAAACTGTTATTTTATTTTTTATCTGTAATCTGAGTAATTCCTTAGAATTATTAAAAAATAATATAGCTTATGGCTTAGTTTTTCAGAAGAAGTTCAGAATAAACTCTTAAAAATTGATTTTTAAATTCTGATTTGCAGTATCTCCTTAAGAAAGTAATTTTTACCAAATTATATAAAGTAGAGATTAGTAGTCCACTTTTAATATATTTGATATTAGAATTATAATCCATCGAACCCCAAGTACTAAGCCCTACATTATCTCCTATGTAAGTCCGATGATGACAGTATATTCAGGCATTAATTTGCATATCAGAAAATCATTCAAGGTCCTAAATCTAATATAATCATTAAAATAACATATAAGAATTGCAGTATTTCAAATAGAAAGTAGGAGAGGAACTTTAGGATCTAGTATCTTCCTTGGAATATAAATTTATAATCTATAAACAAAATACTGATACATTGATAGAGCAATGTTCTTACACTTCATGCCTTGGTAACTTTAAAGTAGTTACTTAGCACCTAAGAAACTAAAATTCTTTGGTTAAGATTCATTACAAATTGGTTATTCGCTCTTTCACTAATTAAGTCCTTATTATTCCTCTCTAGTGCTAGACCCTGAAAATACAAAGAAAAACAAGGTACTGCCCATTAGGAGTTCACAGCCTAATGAAACAAAAAAGAATATAAACAAATCACTGCAGTTTAGTATGGTAAACATTGTTACAGAAATATATACAAAGGGACAAGATTTGGAGTACAGAGGCAAAGACAATTATCTTTATCTGGAGAGTTATGAAAGAGTTCACAGAAAAGAAACATTTGATTTGAGATCAGAATGATGAAAAGCCCTTAGAATTGAATTTACTCTATCAAAGGAGAAGTCATTGTCCTTAGGAACTTTTATTTGAAAGGCAGATGTTTGTAAGAGTATACTAACACAAATCACTTAGGTTTGGTTTGATTGGGAAAAGATGCACATTGGAATTGTTCCCCACCAAGCAAAAAGGACAGTTCACAAACCCTGGGAACATTAAATAAGTCTCAAAAATAACAACCATTTGCCAATTAAGAGCAAAAACCCAGCACATTCTCAGAATGTAGGATTTACCTGCTGTTGCAATGGGGAGAAGGGCAAGAGAATGATGTGAGTAGGGGCCCACACTTTGATCCTTCTACTTTAGGGGCACTACAGGACTCTATACTCTATTTGCAGAATCGCAGGCACCCTTTAGTGATTCCTTTATGGCTGATGCTCGTGAGGTCAGAATCAGAATAGGGAATTGGTCTGAAGAAAGATGGATCTCAAGTTTTCCAAGACAAGGGGACTGGCAGACATCTGTGGGCCCACTTATGCTTGCCCCGTGTGAACTAATTTTTGTACTATTTTGGTAGTGAAGGAGGTACATTCCCTCTTGACTTAAGACTTCTGAAATAACCCTCTACCTTTCAATTAATCACTTGTTAAAGCTCATTTTATAGCATGCCAGCTGCTGAAACAGTGATAATGATAGTTTTTAATTAACCTGGAAAGTTCAGAGGAGCAAGGAAGCAGAATGTGCCTTGGCTCCAGGGCATAAGCCAACTTTACAGACAAGTGATGTTAAAATCTTGCAGTTGCCAGAAGCAACTCCTGGCTGCATTCAGATTTGAGACACCAACACTTATAAGACATTTGACAAACCATTTTTTGTCTCCTCAGGAAATGAGTTTCCTCAATGTCCTGTGAGTATCCATTTCTATGGAAAGACTAATGCACATTTAACATAATCCACTGCTTCTAAATTCATCTTGATATTGTCTACATTTTAATAATCAAACTTAATTAAATCTACGCATTGAAATGTTAAGTAAAAAGATATCTCAATCTTCACATTTCCCCCTCTTCTCATTGTGTCCACAAAAGAGGAAAAATACAGGATATTTAAGAGACCAGAAAATTCTCCCAAATACTGCGTACAATAATCTTTATGATAGCCAGTTCCAGCTATATTTTGAACTGTTTTCCAGAAATTGTACAGATCATGTGTTGTACACAATTGGCCTTTGGCTTGTCTCACAACATATGAAAAGGAATCCCAGAAATCTTGCTGCCACTTGCTCAAATTCCACTGAATTAATTGTATTTGATCCAATCTGTGTCCCACTAGGAGGCTGAGAACAATAGCCAAGGAGTTTATTCAGGGCCAAGTACACTGTATGCTACATATTATGTATGTAATTTTGAGACTTTTTTTTTTTTTTTGAGAGACATTGCCTCCCAAAATGCTGAGTTTACAGGTGTGAGCCATGGTGTCTGGCCTGTAATTCTGAGATTAATGTGCTGGGGCCCATGTTCTGGCAAAGTTGTCTTTTGGAACAATTTAGCCTTTTGTATTTAAGGTCAGGCCATAAGGGGAGCATTTGTGCTTCTTCAAGCTCTAAACTGACTCTTCTTAATCCAGACCTATCATCTGCAAATGTGTGAAGTATTTTGGGGAGACACAGAAACATCTTAATCTGTCACTGGAGATAACTGCTAATATTTCTGTTGTGTTACTCACCCATGTAGGATTTAGATTAGTTTCCCACCTGTTGAACTGCAGAACACTGATATGCATTCTGTGGCTTAAAAGTGTATGCAGAAAGCCTGATCCACTTGGGCCTTGGGGTTGGAGTTCCCCATTGGATGGCTTTGACCTCAATAAGCATTTTCCAGGACTTCTTGGAGAAAAGTTAGAGGTTAGGGTTAGGCTCACCCTATGATACCCTCAGATGGGTGCACAAGAAATGACATGTGCTACACTTATTGCTCCTCTGTGGCATCATGAGTTTCCCTAGGGAGGTGATCTATTACCTGGATATCTGCTTTAGCAGCCTGGGGCAGACCAAATTACCACCAGCCTTGCTCAAGAGGCCTGTGAAGCTGATGGAAGAGTTCACACTCCAGAAGTGAAGAAACACAGCTCAGGGAACAATTTTCAGAGGTGGGCTGGGAGAACTACTGAACGACGCAGCTTTAAATCTCACTCCAAATTTCTGTGTTTCCATATATCCAATACTTTTGTGAGTTTATGACTTTGTGGCCACCTAGGGGCATTCAAACTGACTATGGAGTAAAAATGCACGTATATTCTGCAATTAGAGTTTGACTGTTCTTTTGAAATCTTTGATATAAAAAAGTGCAGGTGGAATTGAAGTCCATTTGAATTCACAAGAAATTTTAGCATAACATTTGACATTGAAAGAAAAGAAGAGCTGTAGAATTCTTCAAATTCTCACTTGTAACTGTTGAAAAATTTGGATTGTTGAAAAAAATAGTTTTAAAACAGTTTCTTATTTATAGTATCAAGTATTAAAGAAATTATCATTAAAATGTTTTGATCAGAAACTATGAGTTCATTAAAGCAAGTCAAGTTTATTAAAATGTTCAATAAAATTTATTTGAAAGTTAGACATACATGCAATTTTGTCCTAATTTTTTTTATTTAGTTCTCCTTTCATTGTTATATAACATAAAGAAAACAATTTTTTCTTAACTAAGCCTCATGGAAATGCTCTTCCATACCTCCTCCATTTTACTCCTGGATACCAAACAAATACATCATCTTCTATGCATTCTATGATGTAAACATGGTTGAAAAGCACTTTTTGCAATAAATAAACCTTCCTGATTTATACAGTTATTTATGTCTGGCCTAGCCATTGACTGAAAACTCCAACTGACGTTTGTAAAGATAATGGTCAAATCAGTGTGTGACCCAAGTATTCCAAGCCCTCATCAGCACAGGGTTACTAATGAGATAATATCAATATGCCACACCAGTTTTCATAGTTTGAATATATTTCTCATCTCAGTTCTCAATTATTTCAGAATTCCCAACAGAATCAGTTCCCAATACCTCAGTCACAAATCAGGCAAGTTCAATTTGCAGCTTTGTCATCATTTGTTATTGTAGACCAACATTCACAAACATCTGAGGTTCCATTCGTACCACTCCAGTGACCCACCACTTCCAGGCCACATTCTAGCATCTGAATATACCATTTCTGCTACAAGGTTCCAGAACCACTTCATACAGTTTACTCCCTTCCTAGGCCCATAAATGAGCAGAAATCTTGCCCAGTGTTCAGGCAGCTACCCATATCATTAATGCTAGCCTACTACTCTGCTCAAGACCTGGCCATCATTCTACCAAGAAATGAGAAACAAAATGGCTTCCTCTCCATTATGTCAGGATCTTTTAGAGGTGCCCATAAGGAGATACTAGGCTGTAGTATCGTTTAATTTTACATGCTCATAGACTTTCTCTTAAGGAGCGGAATAGCTGGGTTGAAGTAAGTTTAAATAACAGCAATGACTTTATCCCTAGAACCACTCTCCTCTGCCACCCCTCTGTTTCAATGCAGCTCCTTCTTCCAAACTTTCTTCCCTTAACTTGTATTTTCTCCCAGCCTTCTTGGAGTCCCTCTTTAACATTCAACTTCCCCATTTCCCCCATTCTAACACAGTGTATCAGCCATGCCTACTTGAACATCAGTGCTTTTTTCACAGGAAAATTCTCAGAGCCCAAAAACAAAACAATCCATGCAAATACAATGATTCATTCTCTAATAAGATTCAACTGGAACAGTCAATCATGTGTTATCTTGAGGCAAATGTATAAGTAGACAATCTTCAGAGACTATGTATATATAAACATACTCTTTGTTTATAGTAGATACATATTAAAGGTGAAAACTTCCTCATTCCATCTGTTAATGAGAACAAATTAGATGAAGTCCCATTATTCAGATATGCCCAAGTAATACTTAGCAAGCCTTCACTTTAGATTGTTGACAAAGTTCGTGGTTTGCCAAGCATGCTTAATAAATATTAATGGTGTCAAGTATGTTTGTAAAACTTGTGAATAAAGTAAAATGGTCTTGGTACAGTTCATTATAGTTTTCTGCTTCAGAGTGAAAACAAGTTATATGGCATAGTCCCATGTTGCAAAACCATATTTCTACTCCATGAGTATGCTACAAAAGTATGCTCCCAAATATTTAAGTAAATAGACCCATACATAAGTAAAAATATCAATGGGGGAAGGCAAGCAAATTTTTTCAACCCACATGATCTAAACATTACTATAAATTAAGTACTCTAGTAATTTCAGACTAACCAAGAGTATTATGAACTGTTAATGATTCAGCCACAAAACTGCATGAAAGATATTTTATACCCACTCTAAAAACTGTACTAGAAATGTAAGAATCAAAAAGTCTGAATGAACTATGCTACTAGCATCCTAGTATATACAAGAAATTCTAGACCAAAATCCTCAGCACGGCTTGCCACTTCTTTCATTATCTGGCCTAGGCCTTCTTTCCATCCTCCACCTCCTGTCAGCCATGTCAGCATCCTGCTGTGCTTCTGAGAAGCCCCTGAACACACCAGACTCTTTTAGGTACATTCTTCCTGGACAGTCATTTCTCTTCCACTCATTTCATAAATTTCAACTCATATCTCAGGTAGCATTGTTGAATGCCCCCTTTGAAGGTTTCTCTGTCCTCTTGTCTCACCAAAGTTATATTAGAGTCATTTGTTTGCATCTCCTCCTTTTCTTTTTGGCGAGTGCCTTGGCATCAAGAACTGGGCCCTTCTTAGGTCAGATGTTTATTCTCTGGGACACTGACTGAGTATATTCCCTGGTTGGATTTGGGAAAGTAGATGGGTGGATTCAGAAAATGTGTTGAGCACCAGTTATGAGCCTAGCAGAGTGCTCAGTGCCAAATACTGTATATACAGCTCTACTTTTTTATAATAATATTAGGGATGTATTAGTACCCAATTTTGCACATATTTCAAAACATTCCAGATGATTAGAGTTAAATGCAAAAAGTCAAAAATGAAAAGTTTAGAGATAATACATACGAATAATTATCTGAACTCTGTGAGAAAAAGGCTTTTCTCCAAAAGTAATGGAGAAAATTATAAAGAAAAAGATTAATTTGACTACATATAAATAAAGGTGTTTTTAGAAAATGGTTGAATGAATGAATGCTCAACCTGAAAAGGATTTTTGTTCACTTATTGGTGTTATACAAATATGTAAACAGTACCACGACCAAAAGTTTGGAACAAAAATACATATAGGTCAGCTTTCCTCATTATAAATGTTCAAAAACTTTTGAAAAATTATTACTAGGGTATACAAAAAATTTTCCTGTAACAATCATTTACCTATTTAAATAGTAATTTCCTGTAATAGTCATTTACTTATTTTCCTGTAATAATCATATACCTATTACCTATAGTTTCTGGGAAATAGTGGGCATTAGTTTAAAATTTACCAGGTGAAGCAATAATTCTGAACCAATTCATTCCCTCTCCCTCTTATGACCATCCAACAATCTGGAATAAAAACAGCCCCTGGCCAAGACTTAACTGATAACGTTAACTTCTTAACACAGTGCTGCTCCAAACAACCCACAAGGATATCAGACGTGTTATCCTTGTAAATAAATGCATATACATGTATATTGGCATATAATTCATGAATATTTATATGCATGTATTTATTATTGTAAGTCTCCTATAGAACTATTATTGGAATTTGTAATGTCATGTTGCCTTAAGTAAAGCCCCTTATAATGAGATAATTCAGCATCTAAAGCCTGTAATATAACATTCAGTAAAGACTAGGCTTAGAATTTTATTCTATGGCAAATAGTATCTTAATAACACACCTATGTGTTTTAATAAATGTTCACAAAAAGTACCGGAGGTTAAAGTAAAAACTCATGTTCTTTTGTTAATATAGTCTAATTGCTTGCAAACGAATTACACCTAAAAGACCTTTGTTTTTAATGTAGTAATCACAGTTTGAATCTTTTAAATGTTCACAAACATTCCACAGGGAAACTAAAGTGCTCAATGAAGAGATACGTCTTCAAAAAAGGGGAGTATAATGACCACTAAACTCTGTTTTCTAAATCGATTTTCTCCACTTTGACACAGAATTAAGATGAGTTAAATATTCAGTATTAGCATATTACACATTCAGCTAATTATATAGCTCTAATATTCTATTCTAATGGTTGCATTTATTTACACATAACATTGTCCACCTTATGTATTTCCCCTCACAGAACTCATATATTAAACTATGAATGTCCATAAACATTTCCTCATTTAATAGTGTTAGTCTTGATGAAACATCTTCTTGATATTTTGTGATGATATAACTTCACTTTCTAATTATATGCACTCATTTTGCCTGGTTTGTAATATAAAACTAAACATTATTCCATGTACATAGGTAATGACCTTCCCATATCATTAGATCAGGAATATTACTTAATCAAATTAATGATGTATCCGTTACTCTATTATGCTGTTATTGACGGTAGATGTAAAATAATATTTCCTCTTTATTAAACTCAAATTTTTGGTATAGGAAACTACACAGACAATTTTCATTCCTTTGAAACTAAGTTTTTGTTTGAAGAATCTGACTGCTAAAGACTAGCAGTCTCAAGTAAATATTTGAACATTTTTTTTTCTGTTTTGAGACGAAGCCTCGCTCTTGTTCCCCAGGTTGGAGTGCAGTGGCGTGATCTTGACTTACTGCAACCTCCGCCTTTTGGGTTCAAGCAATTCTCCTGCCTCAGCCTCCTGAGTAGCTGGGATTACATGCGTCTGCCACCATCATGCCATTAGTTTTTGTAGTTTTAGTAGACAGGGGGTTTCACCATGTTGGCCAGGCTGGTCTCGAACTCCTGACCTCAGGTGATCCACCCACCTCGGTCTCCCAAAGTGCTGGGATTACAGACATGAGCCACCACGCCTGGCCATATTTGTACATTTTTAACAAAACAGATAAAAACTATTGTTATGACCAGGCATGGTGGCTCACACTTGTAATCCTAGCACTTTGGGAAATCAAGCCAGGAGGATCACTTGAGCTCAGGAGTTCAAGACCAGCCTAGGCAACATAGTGAGAACTCATCTCTACAAAAAAAAATTTTAAATTAGCCAGGCATGGTGGCACATGCCTGTAGTCCCAGCCATTCAGGAGGCTGAGGAGGGAGGATCACTTGAGCCCAGGAAGTCCAGGCTGCAGTGAGTGGTGATCACGCCACTGCACTGGAGCCTGAGTGACAGAGCAAGAGCCCATCTCAAAACTACAACAAAATCAACAACAACAAAAAACAACTATTGTTATCATGACTGCTTCCCTTAACACATTAAATTCACGACTATTCATGACTTTATCCTTACCCCAAACTCCTTGTACCTGTTCTGCTTTCATTCCTACTCTGTAACTAAGTTGTCCTAAGGAATAGATGAAGAGGAGGGCCAAAAATCAGACATGGTATTGGAGGCAGGGCAGAATAAAGTGTAAAGGTAGCAGAAAGGCGAGAAACCAGGGAGTCTTTTCTCATAGAATTCTGCTAGTGAAAGAGAGACTGTGAACCACGAAACAGGAGGTAACGGGCAGAATTTGTTTCGAAAGAAGGGGATGCCTGAGGAAAAAAGAGCCCCAAAATCGAAGTAAAAGGACCTCTTTGTGGTGATCTGCTATAATAATGGAGACATTTGCCCAGGAAGTATAAATGAAGTCAGTTACACACAAAAAGAACAGAAGGTGGCTAAATTCAAAACAAGCACAATATTAAACTTACAGCACTTCTGTGTCATGTTCATCACAGCACTTTTTATCAATAATTAAAACTAGAAAAATATTATTCAACAACAAAAAAATAAGGTCTATTTATATATGCCGACGTGGCAAAACTGCAATATATAATATGAAATATAATTCTATTCATATAAAAATTCTATTTGTGTGTGTATATATATATACATATATATATATTTTTTTGAGATGGAGTCTAGCTCTGTCACCCAGGCTGGAGTGCAGTGGCGTGATCTCAGCTCACTGCAACCTCCACCTCCTGGGTTCAAGCAATTCTCCTTCCTCAGCCTCCTGAGTAGCTGGGACTACAGGCGTGCGCCACCACACCCAGCTAATTTTTGTATTTTTAGTATAGACAGGGTTTCACTACATTGGCCAGGCTGGTCTCGAACCCCTGATCTCAGGTGATCCGCCCACCTCGGGCTCCTAGAGTGCTATGATTACAGGCGTCAGCCACCGCAATTATTTTTTCAATTGTAGAGGATGCAGCTACTTTAATATTCAGTATATTCTGTGCGTGAAAAAGTATCCTCCTATTCTCATATAATTTTATGATTATAACAAAGCTTATAACTACAATATGACTTAGTAGAAAGGGGCCAGGCTTTGAACTCAAACAGACCAGAACTTAAATCATGGCTATAGTAGATGCTGGCAATATGACCTTGCCAAATTAGTTAACCTATGAATTTTAGTTTCATCTATAAAATGTGCATACTATTTGTCTTGAAGGATTGTTGTGAGAATCTGAATAAATAAAGCGCCTGGCGCCCAGAAATGTACAGGCATTCCATAGTTATTGTTGCAATCGCTCTCACTTACATAATCATTCAACAGCCAGCACTTTTGTAGAGTTTACCTGGGTAAGGCCCTGCTCTAAGCACTTTAAATGGACTAACTAATTCAATCCTCTCAACAGCTCTACATGGTAAGTACTATTATTAATACCCCTTTCACAGAAGGGGAAACTGAGGCACAGACTAGAAAAGTAACTAGCACAAGGTCTCACAGTCTGACTTTGCACTCTGTGCTCTTTATCACTAAGGTTTGCTGCCACAAATCCAATTCAGTGTGTCTTTTTATAGTTACACATGCTTTGTAAGAATACTTCACATGATTTACTCATGTGGCTACATTATCTGAATAGGCAATAATTTGAGGATTTAGAATTAATGTTTGCATTGTAATAGTTAATTCTACAGTTTTTAGATACATTTGAAAACACTTTGAGCCTTATAATCTGATAGGTGACCATGTTTGCGTAAGTGTCCTGAAAATTATTCAAACCTATTAGTGCACAACATATTCTTAAAAATCATCCTGGTTTAATCATATTTACAAAAGAAATATTTGCACAATGTGTAATTTATATCTAGTAAAAATAAATTGCCAAACACTTTTGTCAAAGCTACTCATGGAAGAGATTGGCAAGAAGAATAATAAAAACATGATCATCAGTCTTCCTCTCATTAAAAAAATTTACATGTTATCATATAAGCATGTATTTTGTAGTTTTAAAAAGTTGCAGTAAAACTGAAATACAAGAGTTCCAAAACTACGTGAATATGTATATAATAATTTTGTTTTAAAAACAGTAACGGCAAAGCCTTTGTGGTAGTTTCATATAATATGTTAAGCACTTCCCTCAGAAATGGAAAAGTGACTTATCTGCAGATAATGGGAAGGAGAAAGCATGAGGTCAGTGCTCCCCATCAGCAGCATAGCTGATGGGAAGAAAATGACCAACATCTTTAATCCAGAATTGAGCAAGATCTTCCTCTTTATGTATCATTTAAATGAGAAAATGCCCATATCTTTCCATTCTTTTTGTTGGTCTTTTAAAAATAGAATCATGAGGCTCTTAGAGTCCCCTGCCTCTTATAGGTACAATCCAAAAAGAATTCTAGAAGAATAATGAATAGATTACATATGATTTATCCCGTTCTTAGTAAAAATGGGAAGCAAATTCAGTAACAATAAACTTCATACATATCAGAAAATGATCTACTTATTTTTAGCCACATTGTCTTTAAATAAGGGGTGGTACATTCTCAGATGCTTCCATGTCAAACACAATACCTAAATGTCATTTCTAATGCTCCCTAAAGCTATTATTTCCTTTGAATTACTCATAATTGTGTTACCTAAGTTAGGTAACAAAAAACAATATCAAATATTAAATAGAAGATTACACTTCTACTTTAACCTTTTTTTATGATAACTTGTATCACTAGACTTGCTTTCTAACTTTTTAAAAACTTTGTGTTCATTACCAGTGATTCTTCTAAACATTTTTTCCTCATCTCTTAATTGTATTGCTCAGCTACTTCTAACTTGCTTTCAGGCCAAGGAAGATTTCTGTGTATATTGGACTACAAAACACCATCAAACTCAAATGAAGACTTTAACTCCAATTTAATCCAGTAACTCTGTCCAGACACTCTCTAAATATATGGTATGCCTATTTTTCCTGAATCACAACAGGATTAGTTCTTCTTCTCTAATGCATATGTTGCTAAAAATGAGCTAAAACCCCCTGGAACTTGCTCTTATTTTTACCAAAAAGAAAAAAAAATCAAAGCAGATTTTAGAACAGTGGGTGACGCAGGGTGAAAACAAGAGCTGATGTTCATAAGTTTACGGAACCTCACAGCAGAAGTCAGTTCATTTTAGAAGAACATAGAAAACAGGGAAATTTGCACACAGACACTACAGCTGGTGGAATTTAAGGTGAAGCTGCACCTTAATCTGATGATAGTGTAGGAGAAAGCCATGACAGCTTTATTCTTTGCCTTCCCTAAAACTCCCTTTTGCTTGACACTTAGTTTGGGTCAAGAGGGGCACTTAGAGTAAGAAAATTAGCTTTTCTATTCAAAATAGGATAGCCAGAGTAGGAAATTAGTAATTTTGACTCCTTAGCCAGTCAGTATATTAATAAGATTTATATTTATAAAGGAAAATACTTGTTCTTTGCTCAAAAAGAAGCTGTCATTTCCTTTCCAAGTTCTCATTTACTTTTGCTTTATACAATCTTAACAAGCATATTTATGCCAGATTAGCATCAGCAAATTAGAATTAGATAAAGTAGATACACTGACAGAAAAATATGACAACTGACAAAGAAGACTGAAAAATACAAAGCAAGCTCAAGAATTTTCAGCAAACAAATATGGGATCAATTAGCAGGGGCAAAAATAAAATTCGATAGACCCTGAGGTCAATGCAGCAGTACAGTATATAACAATTACCTGAGGCTTGCTTAAATAAGGCAAGGAAGTTTAAAAGGTAATTCTGAAATATTTCTATTTCTTAGTGGCGGGGGGGAATTCTATTACTTAGAAAATGGCTATCTAAAATGACTCATTCACCAGGAATTTGGGGTGCCTAGACTATTGATGCATAGTAATTATAAAGAATGGATCAATATATTTATACAGGACTTTGAGTTGCTATTAAATCTGAGGAAGTTAATGTAATTTTTTTAACTTTGAATATTAAATAATAATAAAAGCACACAGAAACCTCTAGATTCATTTAATTTTGTTATATATATTATATATAATATATTTATAAACATATAATTTATATTATAAATATATATAATCATATATATATATTTATATATATATTATAAATATATATTATATGTATATAATATATATATAATATATTTTTTTTCCCCCTGGAGACAGAGTCTTGCTCTATTGCCCAGGCTGGAGTGCAGTGGCACAATCTCGGCTCACTGCAAGCTCTGCCTCCCAGGTTCACTCCATTCCCCTGCCTCAGCCTCCCGAGTAGCTGGGACTACAGGCGCCCACCACCACGCCCAGCTAATGTTTTTTTGTATTTTTAGTAGAGACGGGGTTTCACTGTGTTAGCCAGGATGATCTCGATCTCCTGACTTCGTGACCTGCACGCCTCAGCCTCCCAAAGTGCTGCAATTACAGGCGTGAGCCATCACGCCCGGCCCATTTTGTTTTATATTTTAAAACACTCTAGTGTTAAATTGTATACTTTGAAAAGTTGTCTTAATTCTTTGAGATTACTAGGGGTTGACTTAGAACACTGAAATACTCTCGTGAAATTTACTCTCGTGAAAGGGAAAGTTATTTAAGTTAGCATAACTTATTCTATGAATTTCTTTGAAGACAAAGAACATTAGCTTATGGGTACAAAAATCTGGATGATCTTATTATTCAATAATAGAACACAACTGAAAATGTGAAGCTTCTCAGTATGAAGACATCCCCAAAATACAAATTTCTTCAGTTTCTTCAAATTTTGGTTTAAATATAAATGTCTATTAATTCACTGGAGAAATTTTATTTATGTTCAATTTTGTCTGTTACACTTTCATTTAATATTCTTGAGGGGAAAACTCAGAAGCACAGAGTTACTGATCTCTTCTTTATTTATAATTTAATCACAAGCCTAATTGAAGTATATTGGCACCAATGGTTTTATTTTGAGCAGAATAACGTTAGTTTTACAAGGAAAGCAATTTGAATCAGAGTAAGATTTGCTTATATTCTTTTACATTGTTTAGTGAAAATATAATTACAATGATACAAACTTTCAAGAAGCCAATTTGGCAACATTTGAAACATAAATACTTTAATCCAGTAATTTTTCCTAAGGATATGAAGAAGTGAACAAAGATGACCATAAAAGACTGTTTACCTTAGCATTCTTCTTAATAGAAAAAAAGGATAACCTCAAATGTACTAGAAGAGGTGAATTTGTCAACAAATTGTGGCATATCCATATAGCAGAATATGTTAATATGAAATATTAGCTTATGTTTATTTTGAGAAAGATTTCATGATGTATTACGTGAGAAGAAACAGATAAAAAGCCATATGCATTATATGATTACATTTTTTAAAGGATGTTTATATGTTTAAAAAAATGTCTAAAACATGTCCATTAAAATGTTAACAGTGATTATGCCTGAATATTTATTTTCCTCTTTTTCCTATATTTTCACAATTTTTCAATGAGCAAATATATAGTCTGTAAACACAGAAAAATATAACTACTGCAAAAAGATTTGTCTTAGTTAATTGTATTATTACACACGTAAATGTCTACTAATCAAGCACAACATAAAGCTGTCTCATGTTATTCAAGCTTAATTTCACAAAATCACTGTCTAATTGACCCATAAGGCTTTTGTTGACTTCACCAAGGCTAATGCCATTTCATAACCTGCTATACATCTTCGATCCTTCCCTTTACCTTGAGACTAAGGTAGCAAGTATCCCCTCACCTTCCAACCTCTCATATTAGCCAACTCCTAAATCCCTCCAGAACCATCTCGAGTGCCTTCTCCTAGGTGAAGCTTCCACTGATCATCTCCCCCTGCAGAGCATCACTGCTCACTCCTTGCACCCACGGACAGCAAGCACACCAATTTGCTGCATCTCCCACTTTGGATTACAATCACTTGTTGACCCACTGTCCCCCACTAGACCTGGAGCTCCTAGGGACGGGAATCATGTCTTATTCTTCTCTGTACTGCCAGCACTTAACCCCCATGCAGCAGAGAGTATGGAATAAATATTCATTAAATGAATTAATCTACTTAGATCTCCTCATTCAGTTTCTCACTGAATTAAATACATTAAAAAGAGAAAAGATAAAACAAACCCCTAGGAACATGTCTGGTACATAGGAGTTTAAAAAAAATACTTGATTAATGAATAACCATTATTAACATAACTATCACTTAAAAACATTTAGCATGT
Organism: Gorilla gorilla gorilla; assembly: GCF_029281585.2. Classification (NCBI taxonomy): domain Eukaryota; kingdom Metazoa; phylum Chordata; class Mammalia; order Primates; family Hominidae; genus Gorilla; species Gorilla gorilla. The sequence continues at coordinate 121,510,567 of NC_073229.2, read as the reverse complement.
ATTTTCTCACACAATTTGCTAATTCAAAAAGAGATATTTGAAGAAAACATATGAGAATTCTAAGACACAAAAACAAAGGAAAACATATTTATATCCACCACTATATTTATATTTGCTCTTGATTCTCTTTTTCATTTGTACAGAAACAATTTGCAAAAGTTGAAAATTACATTTACCCTTCTCAAGAAAATAGGAAGATGAACATGCCTTTTAATGCCACTGATGTGAGTTTACCAGCATCAGTTAACGAGAAACATAAGAAACAGCAGAAATAAAGTTCATAACATTTACACTCTAATTCCACTTGGAAGAACCAATCTTATAAAAAAAGCCTAATGTACATTAAAAATGCATTAGTTTACATAAAGCAGCAGTATTCATAATATTTATATTAAAAATAACACAAACTTGCTATCAAATAATAGGCTAACTGCCAAATAATAGAAAATACTTCCACAAAATAGACTATTAAGCAGTATTAAAAATTAGAGTTCTTAATAACGCCAGGAAATTATTTTACAACAGTAGAAAGTTAATGAAATCATAACAAATCTATCCAATATGAGCTTAAATAAATAAAAACATAAAGAAGAAAGGTATATATTATATCTACATTGTTACCAGTGGTCACTTCAGGAAACTGAGATAATAAATAAAATTTTATTCTGTTTGCAGGTTTCTCTACTATCATGTTTTCAATGATTAACACATCTTACTTTATAATTTGAGGGAAAAACATACATAGAAAGGAGCATATACCCAAAACATTAATTTTTTATAGCTGCTAAAATTAAGGTTGATTTTTATTTCCTTTTCATGTTTTTTTGCAATTTTCCACAAAGGTTAGATTTATTTTTAAAATTAGAGTAAAACTAAGTACTACTCTAAAAATGAGATGGGATTATTGTTTTATAACCATAAACAATGAATAGGTGGAATACAAGATTTTGGAAGCAGTGAAAATACTCTGTATGATACCATAATGGTGGATACATGTCATTTTGAATTTGTCCAAACCAAAATCCACAGAATGTACACCAAGAGTGAAACTTAATGTAAACTATGGTCTTTGGATAATAGCGATGTGTCAGTGTGGGTTCATTAATTGTAACAAATATACCACTCTGCTGGGGATGTTGATAGTAAGGGAGGTTATGCAAACGCAAGAGTTCTGGGTATAGGAAATATCTCTGTACATCCTTGCAATTTTGCTATGAACCTAAAATTGCTCTAAAAAATAAAGTATTTTAAGAAGTCTATCCCGAATGTATGCAATAATTTAATTAAAATAATTTTCACTAGGATGTTTTTTATAATAAAAATGGTAAGGGAAAAAACCTTAAGGGTTCAATAATAGAAAATTGAATGAATTATTAGTGTATCCATATAATGGGACACTATATATATATATATATATATATATATACACACACACACACACATATATATATATCACTAAAAGTAATAGTATAAGTAAATATCTAATGGCATGGAAAGATGTTTGCCTAATGTTAAGCTGAATAAAGTGAATTACATAATTGTATTTATATTAACCTCTTTTTTATTAGTAAGCAAAAATGTTTGTATAAAAAAAGAAAGAAAGATTAAAATGAAAATGTCAGTGGTAATTATTATTGGATTGTAACATTGCAGATCCTTTTTACTTTCTTATTTTCTACTTGTTTTAAGTTCTAGATTTTCTAAAACAGACAGATATCACTGTGTATACAAAAAAAAATTTTAAATACATTAAAAAGAGGGAGAAGAACTAAGAAACAGATACCCAGGTATTAACTATACAAAAAAATTAAAAATTCTAAGTATGTTCCAACTTTCAGATGGACCCATTGAATTATTTTACTTCTAAGTCAATACTCTCAGCCATTTTGCATAATCCTGAAAGTCACATAAAGACAGTGGCATTCAACACCAGATATTATATGGAGTGATTCTTAAATTTAGTTAGGTCAAAGCTATGAACTGACAAACAAAACTTAGTTTTCCAGGATACAACCCTAGCTCTATTGATCTCTGGAAGGTATTCTGCTATCTCAACTGTGTCATTGTTCAGCCAATTATACATACTAAAAAAAAAAAAAATCAGTTGTGCCAACATTGTAAAATAGCAAGGAAAATTATCATTCTCATGAATGGAAAAATTCCTCTTTGAGGCAAGAACAATTTTTTATTTAGCAAAATATTGTGTTCAATAACTTTGTGGTGAAAAGACATTAATCAGCATATAACTGAATTGCCTCAAAGTGAGCCAAATGGAGAACTCAGGACTAACTAGCTATTTGGGGATTTTGAAGCAAAAACATCTAGGAAAACATGTAATGGAGTTTTAAAAAGAAACAAAGAGAGAACAGGAACATAAAAAGAGGTCAAAACCCCATTAGAAGAGACAATAAAAATTCCTCAGAGCCAGAAATGGTTGCGACATTTTTAAGAAATTGACTATCAACAATTTTAGATTGTTGAATCACAAACCTTCATTAAAATTAGCTACAGTTGATACTTTTGATAGCAAAGGGATAGAGACCTTGTCCAGTGGCACATTACAAAATAGAAATAGAGTCAGAAGCAAGAAGCAAAATTGGAGGTAGACACTGTGAATTTAAGAAGCAGGAAAAAAGAGTCAAAAATAATTACATGCATTAACCTCATCCCCAAAGAATCCTCAAAAATGCTGAACATTGTACTAGATAATATATTGGGGGTAGTGACACTAATATTACCTAATATTATAAGACAAGGTGACCTTATGCCTCGGGTTATCAGAGACTGAGAAGTGTATAAAGATAGTAAACAAGTATTTTTGATCTATACCAAAGGCTTTAAGAACATTACCAAATATAATTCTCATAAGAATCCTGTGGTGTTGCATTTCCCATACGATTGAGAATGAAGCCTCTGAGAGTTCCCTACACAAGGCCACACAGCCAGTGGCAGAGCTAGGATTTCAACAGAGGGCCAATCCACCCTAAAGTCTTTGCTTTCCTCTCAAGGATCCATGGTGTAAAGCAGTATTTCTCAACCATGTATTCATACCAGTATCACTAAGAGAGCTTGAAAGAATTACCTAGTCCTCAGTCCCACGTAAGACAAATTAAGTCAGAATCTAATCTATGTAGTTGCAGCTCTAGGCATGACATTTGAGAAGTGCTGGGCTAGAACAATAAATGTTTTAATTTTTTTGTGAGTTTTATATTATATTGCTCAATTGCATATAGTTATAACCATTCTTTAGAGTTTGATATGCATGTTTTTGCGATATATCCACCTATTCACAATTTGAACAATTTTGGATGAATTGTTGTTTGTTTGTGTGTGTGTGTGTGTGTGTGTGTGTGTGTGTGTGTTTGTTTTAATGTGACTCCCAAGAGATACTCCATAACCAACATATTGGGTAGAATTTTAAGGCATTTCCTTTGATTCCCTTTTGCACAATTCTAAAGCACAGCTATTTCAAACACTAGATATCATCAGGGTGGCCTTCACATGCTTAAGCAAACCTTTTCCTCGTTGTTTTTTTCTCTCATATAAACCTGCCTAATGAAACTACTATACTACTACATATTTGCCAGACTCCAGATTGTTTGGGAATTAGAAAATTTTATGAATGAAAAATAAACCTTTACTGCAGCTGATTTTTGCAGTTTTGCTTTTCATTTACACAGCTTTCTGTTACTTACTGATCATGACTTTGACAAAATTCCACATAATACACCAATGAATGCAGGAAAAGAGACACTAATTTTTCTTCTAATCTCAACTTAAGTATGCCTAAAAACAGAAGGTATGCCAACCTTGTCTTTTCTATAAAACACTAAATTTGAGTCACAGAACTACTACTAAAATTTTAAAGACTCTAGTAATATCTTCTAAAAATATGTAAAAATTATTCTAGCAATTCATAAAAATGTTCCAATTAGATAATTTTGTATTTGCATTTAAATGGCTTGTTTAAGGCTACTAGTGTTCTTCACAAAAAGTCTAATACACATTTCCTTCAAAATGAGCTATAATTGGGAACTACAGAAATCCCTCTTGCTAGTAGACCTATGCCTTGTTTATCTGGAGAAGGGACAGAAAGTAACAATGCTTGAGATCAGCAAGATGAAAACAAATGAAAGAAGTCACTCCAACCACTCTGAGGCAAATAAACCCTCATTTATTCTTAGTGCATGTGCTTGTTATCAGACTGTTACCTTAATCTGGCACCTGAAGTGAAAGGTACTTTCTATAAAAATAACTGAATTCACTGAGGCCCAAGGCCCATTAAAATTAGTTACATATTAGCCCCTGAAATATAATTAATTGATGCTAATTCCTAATATGCTTAATAGAGAGAACCAAATTTATTTTATATGTCATTTATATGCCAGCACTTCTCAGCCTTTTGGCTAAAATCAAGTATAGTGTTTTACGTATCAGACATGAGCTTACATCCACGACTAAATTGTTTTGCTGATATCACTGCTCTTGTCCTCATTGCACATTGCATTCCATGGATGACCACATGAATATCAATGACAGTTGCCATGAGAAGTACTATACTATGTAAATTTCAGGGTTTGTGACAATTTTTTTCTTTTTCCTTCCTTAAGATTTCTATTTTAAAAGTTACTGTCTCAAAAGTTTTCTCCATTACTATAACATATTTTAAACAGAACCTATTATAAACATGTATACATATATGCACACATATACTACACACACATATATTCATATATACGCTATACATGAATATTTATATTGTGATTATACCTGACTTACGGTCCTATGATTTGTCTGAAGTGAAGATCATTTGACTACTTTTCAAGATAAAGAATTATTAATACTATGACAATTATGTACCATAGTGTTTCCTTACAAGAATGTATCTTCAACATATATTGCATCGCTTATATAATTTTCTATTTTCTTCTGCAATTTATAGCACTAATTCTGGAAATCGTAAAAAGGGGAAAAACTAGGTTTCTTTTGTTTTCTTTTTATATAAAATATCTCCTAGAATGTTTCCCACTTTAAGCTAAGATACATACCAAATTACATTTGTAATTTATTTTCACTCCATAGTTTTCAAAGAATGTATGATTTGTTTTAGGTTTTTATATACTAGTCACATATACTATTGAAAATTTGATGATGTTATGTCACAAGAAAATAAAAATGTCAAAAATGAATTCATTTTAAAGATTATAGTACATGGCATAGTACAAGATTATAGCTATGACATCCCATAGCTAACAGGGACAATCTTAAAGCTCTCCATAATTGGAGAATATTAGAAAGAAAATATAATACCATTATATAAATTATGGTATTCTTTCACCTTTCAATCAGTTAAGGTCATCTTCCTTAGAGAGAAAAGGCATACAAATTTTGTAAGAGTATACCAAAAAAGGCATTGAAAATGCTTAAAAAGACATGGAGCACTTAGGTGAATGAAAAGGTTTAAGAAACCTGGAATTTTTGTCTAGTGAAACTACTCTCATTACATGGATAAAACTCAAATCTGTACACCTCTGGCCTCTGTTTCTCTGCTTGTCTCCCAGAAATCTCTCAGATGTTGTATTGCTATCTCAATTGCATGAGAGTCTTGTCATCACTAACATTCATTAAGCATTACTGGGTACTTCATAAATGTTTCTGAACATTATGACAGATACCCTAGGGAGATGCAATAGAAATAGAAAATATGGTTCCTGACAACAAGGAACTTTCAGTAGTACTGATTATTCATGCTATATAAATGGACTAAAATAGGGTTTCCAAAGAAACATAAATTAGTGCAAAATTAAAATAGTGCAAATAATATATGTATACTGAGGTGATCCAGTGGGTGATCTAAGTAGGGGAGACAATCAGAATGTTTTGAATCACATATTAAAGGATCAAAAAGACATGGATTAATGAGCTGAGGAAGGAAAGTTTTTCAGAGGGTAGAAGGCTTAGCTGAAAGAATGGGATAGAAATAAATCCTGATGCAGTGTGGGGTAGAAGTAGAATCTGAAAGACTATGCAACAGGCTATTAGTCTGACTTTTCTCACCTATCTTTTTAAAAATATCACTAATTTATTATCCTGCCGTTATACTCCAGCACAAAATCTCCTAAGCTTTTGCTTTTCATTGACCCCTTTCATGAGAAGAAATATTCTTCAAACAAACTATGCCTCTAACCCAGTTCCTGCTCCATTAAAAACACAAAATTAATGGGAAAAGAAAAAGCTGTTGTTTTTAACTTCCATTTGTCTTCAACAAAATGTCATAAACAAGTTTTGTACTCAAAAAAGTGAAGGCACTGTGGTATCATTAATATTAATATTAATATTAATAGGAACCACGCAGTGAACTTCCACAGGGACCTTCATAGTCCCTGTTCTCCCCAGGCCCCACTTACAGAATAGAAGCCCCAAAATAAGAATGAAGAAACATTAATTTCCTTTTACATGTATCAAAACCTCACTGTATGTTGCTGATTGTCATTGTAGCAGTAATAGCAGTAGTAGTAAATTATATTGACTATATTTACTATGTGGCAGATACCATTAGAAGCACTTTACACACATTATTTAAACCTAACAGCTACTAATAACCATTATTATTTCCATTTTGTAGGCAAGAACATTGAAGCCCAAATAAGAACTCGCCCCAGGACACACGATGTGTGGGGTGGTGCTTTGGGGAGCTAAATGCAGTCCCTGTGACGTAGAGCACATCCTTTCAGTGGCGACATTTGGCTGCCTCTGCATGTGCCACGTGCTTACCCCATAAACACAAGCCATCCATTTCTGAGTGAGAATAATACCCGTTCTCTTACTTGCCTCTTAAAGATATAATAAGGATTAACACTTGATGTGTGCAAAGTGTTTTGAGTGCCTCATAAAGGCACCCATATGGTTACAACTTCTTAATTTCCATCTCCTCTTACACTATGTCTTCAATTATAGTATCAAATAGTGTGCAGTCTTAGAACCAATTGACTTTGCTTCTCTCATACCACATTCAGGTTGTCATCAGTTGCTATTTTATCGTTGAAATATCATCCCTAAAATTCACTTGTTTTATTCTAATTTTTGATGCTTAAACCATCATTAGTCTCAGTTATTGTAATCTCCTTAGAGTACTACATTTTACCTTGTGAAGAGGAAATTTTAATGAAAATTGGGTCCTAATACCCACCAGGGGGGAAAAGTTCATGTGTTAATCAAGAAACAAAAAATCTCATTCAAATATACACATTCTTAAGTTGTTCTCAGCTTTGAAACCTGCCTTAAGTCTCAATTCTATTACGTACTTATAGGTTCTCTATATTTTATCTCTGCATTTCCACCTTTAACAATTTCTTAAAATAGTAGAATTTTGGAGATAAAAGGGAACTTAAAGATAACCTAAATCAAACCCCATTACAAACATGAGAAAACCAAGGATCACAGATGGTAATTTGCCCAAGACTTCAGTTAAAATATGACAGAGATAGAATTAAACCTAGGCATTCTGATCTCAGATATATACTATTATACTTCTGATTCACTTACACAATCTTCCACCTACTCCCATGGCCTTAAATACTTTATGCAGATGACTTCGAAATCTTTTTCCAGTCCTAACTCCTCTCCCAGGTTCGTCCTGCATTTCAAACTACTTTCTAGAATTTTAGAAGGATGTTATTATTGAAAATTAAGTTTATTATCTTCCCACCAAAATCTATTATCTCTATTTATCTTGAATCTCTCAATCTTATGAAAGGTACTGGGTATAATGGACTTCGTTGGGCTCCAAAAGGAGGAAGACGTGGAAGAGATAGTTTAGGTCAGCTCTGTCTCTGACTAGCTCTGTCTCTGGTATTACTTTCTTGGATTCCATTTTGTCTACTTCCTTTTCCAAAACTGATGATAAGTCCAAAATAATTAGATCAGCAAATAGGCCTAGGAGAATGGAGTCACTTGACCCATTCGAGTTAGAAGAAAACATGTGGCTCTGGTGGACTACATTTAGTATCACAGTTTAAACAAGCTTGAGATCCAAACCACAGCTAGTAATAACGTATGCAGAGCATTTGCCTAAAGAATGTCTCCCATGCTTATGCATCTTGGCAATGTACAACAGTATGAGGTTGTAGGGATATTTGTGCATCTAGGTTCACAGGTAATTTTTCCTCCAGAAGAAACACTCCAGTCTGATGATAATTTCACAGTGGATGGTTAATTGGGAAAAGAGATTACTAAAAAAAAATCATACTTTTAGAGCCATGTATCTCAAAACTCTGAATCCTTAGTAGATGTAAGTTTTATACAGCAGATAATAAATAGGAGGAATCTGAGATGGAGTGAATAGAGATTCAGTCTGGTTTCAGTGAAGCCTCTATAAATAGTAGCTACATTCATAAGTGGCCCTACATCATGTGAAGCATGCAGAAATCTGGTTGTGGAGGAGGTAAGAAGTCATTCTGGAAGCCAGGAAAGATTTGTTTCAAATAGATTGAAATCTGAGATGCAGTTTTACCTTTGCTTTAATATGTGAGTTGGATTTCATTACTCCAGCTCATTTTTTTTCCCTCTTAATCTTGTTTTTTAAGAGGGAAGGGAGTGGTATGTTACTAAGATTTAATCATTGTCACTAATTTTGAGAATCCAGAGTGCAGGATTATTCAAAGTGAAGTTTAATGAGAGATGAAAAAGTAAGAATGAATTCTGGAAGCAGAGAGGAGATATGCAATATTTCCTGGGTAAGAAGGTGTTTTTGGTCTTGTGCCTAAACACTGATTTTAGGAATCTGATTTGTGCTACAGCAGCAGAAAACAGAGTAAACACACACACACATCAAACCAAAAAACAAATTTACTATTAAATAAATAGAAACAACTGCCAGAGCTTTTGAAGGAAATAGAAACTCCCATAGAAACAGTTTAAAAACTGGGTTTTAAAAGTTTTGGGTTTTTTTTTTTTTGACATTAAAGTAAGAATGGTCACAAAGAGGAAAAAAAAAAAAAGAGAGAAAGCTCAGATCCAAAAGAGTCCTAGATCTGAGCAGGTAGAAGAGAAATAAGTCCCAGGAGTTGGTCTTTTAAAAGGCATATGAAAACCCATATGAAAAAAGACCAAGAACTGTTAAATGGAAATGAAAAAAAAGCGAGGCCTTGCTTCTGAGGAAATGAGATGTCAAAAAGAGACGGTCATGTTGCCTCAGAAGTAGTGAAGTAATCTGAGGTCCACGGAAATCAAAAGCAAGAAAAAAAAAAAACTAGGTTTTGAAAAAGCACAAGGGGAAGACCTCGTGGTACTCAGGGGATCCCTGAGAGTGCACTTTGGGAAGCACTGGCAATGGCAGCTCCCACTCTGGTCTTTGGATGAAAATTTTAGCAACTGGGTGAAGCCAAGGTATTTGTAGGCAGGGAGAGGGTCTTGATGAGGAAGTAGGGACCATTACAAGACAACAGGATTTCTGGGCAGTATGCTTTAGCATTAAATATGGTTCAGAAATAGAAAAGTAGCCTGAGCATGTTAAGGATCATTCATGAACAGGAGAAGAATCAAGACAATCAGAATATTAGGATTATAAGGAATGCAAAGTAAGACAGAAAAAATTAAAAGACGATGAAATCTGCAACACTTTTGGTTCAAAACACATTTAAAATTTTATTTGGCTTTTACAATGAAATGATGTCTAGCATAAGAAAATATTGAATAAAGGTAATATAATTATCATCTGGGGATGAGTGGGTAACCATTCTAAACTCTTTATCAGGCTGGAGGCAGCTCAAATGCCTTCCCAAAAGCAGACTCCATGCTCTTCCAACCTGGCTCTTCATAAACATATGTAATGGGTGTCAGAGGAGTTATAACAGATGATGATAGCAATAAAACACTATTACACATTGTCAACATTTTACTATTTCTCTCCTGTACACTTAAGTGCATTCCCATTTGCTTGACTCTAAGAATAATGAGTCAATGAGGTGAAAAAAAATGATGATAGAGATAACAATTAATAGATATAATAGGTTAGATGAAAAGAATAAGTTTCCTGAGAAACCTCAAGCCATGCCCTGAAAAGCAAGCAAAAGAAGAATAAATATGATTTATAGAAAGAAAAAAAGCAAATAGAAACAAGATGTTACTTAAATTATAGAAAAATTTAAAGGAAGAGAAAATTTGAATAGACGTTTGAGTGGGACAAAAGGAATTGAGATTTGTAAAGCAAATGAGAAATTTTGTCCATCAAATCTGGTTTGAGACTCTGTATATGATACTTGGGAATAATAAGCCTTTTATGTTCCAAAGCATCTCAATGGCCCATCTTTATTTATTATTTTAATGTTTAAGTATATCAATAAATATATGTTAAATTTATATGTCACATGTTTCATAAAAATAAAGTATCAGAGAAATACATTTCTAAATCCCAAGTCAGGATACATGACTTGACGAAATATCCTGAGTTTTGATTCAGAAAATAGCTTTTTCCAAGCATAAGGGGAAAAGAGTTTTAAAACACTTAATTGAACATGCACATAACCTTTCCCTAAAAAGTCACTCTCCAGAGTTATGTATTTTATACTATATTGTAGTGGACACTGTGCGACCCTGCCCCTTTTCAGGCAGGTGCTCTCATCCTCTGGCTGTTGTGAGTGTAGGTTGATAATAGTTCACAAATGACTCCATTCCCTGGAAAGTACTATGGTCTGAATGTTGGTACCCATCACCAAAACAAACAAACAAACAAACAAAAAACATTCACATGTTGAAACCTAACCCCCAATGCAAAAATATTAAAAAGTGGGTCCTTTAGGGGGTGATTAAGTCGTGAGAGCTCTGCCCTCATGAATGAGACTTCTGCCCTTATAAAAGAGGTTGAAGGGAACTGCCTTTTCCTCTTCTGTCAAGTGAGGACATAGAGAAGGCACCACCTGGGAAAAACAGGTCCTCACCAGACAGTAACAGTGAATCTGCTGGTGCCTTGACCTTGGACTTCCCAGCCTTCAGAACCATGAGAAACATATTTACATTATTTATAAATTATCCAGTTTAAGGTATTTTGTTATAGTAGCCTGAACAGACTAAGACAATCACCAAAGAAAGACACCACACCAGGAAGGCTACACTTTCCAACACTACCGCCCTTGAAACCTCAGCCAATAACTGATAGAAGAGTAAAAAGGACCCACTTACCTCATGATGGGACCAGCTTTTCAGTGTAATTTTCATCCCAGACCTTCCCAATAGGATCTGAGTGAAACCAGTCTCCAGCTGAGACACATTCCCTGTCTTGTCCTACATCCCTCACTCTCCTTCCCCAGAGAACACTCCTCCAATGAGTCACTTGAACAAGAATCCCTCTCTCAGGCTCTGCCTCTAGAGCATCCAATAGAGAATAAGAAATGAGGTTAAAAAATTTTAGGTGTAGACTATACACCTTTTATTCATTACTACTCAATTAAACATGAGCTTTTCATTACTCCTCAAAAAACTTTTACCTTATCTTATTCATAGTGCTTCTAGTTGTAAACTGAGGAGAGCTCCACGTGCCTAACAAACTTCTTAAAGTACTGGCTTGAAAAAAAGTGACAATGGTCTCCACTGCAGAAATGTGGCCTCTTAAAAATAAAAGATGCTTAATTTTACTTCCTTTTACTAATCATGTGTATCTAGGAGCAAATAAATTCTGTGTTGACATCACCTCTCTCTCCTCAAGCTTCTGCATGTTTTACTGTCTCAGAAATCACGTCACATATGATAAAATTAACAGTCATCATCTTCTTCCATGTCTGTTTCCTTCATGTCTCAGAATCAAGCAAAGTTTAATCCAGGTAACTTCCACTGTTACTTTTTTCCAAGTCAACAGAGTCTAAATTTGTAACGACTTTTTCTTTTAATTTATGGTATAATTTATATACTATAAAAATACCCAAATCAGGCCAGGCACGGTGGCTCATGCGTGTAATCCCAGCACTTTGGGAGGCCAAAGTGGGCAGATCACTTGAGCTCAGGAGGTCGAGACCAGCCTGGCCAACATGGTGAAACCCCATCTCTACTAAAAAAACACAAAAATTAGCCAGGCGTGGTGGTGCATCCCTGTAATCCCAGCTACACGAGAGGCTGAGGCAGAGGAATCACTTCAACCCAGGAGGCGGAGGTTGCAGTGAGCTGAGATCGCCTCATTGCACTCCAGCCTGGGTGACAGCAAGATTCCATCTCAAAAAAAAAAAAAAAAAGTTCCTTCATATCCATTTGCAGTCAATCCCTACTCTCACTCGCAGTCCCAGTAATCACTGACCTGCTTTCTGTCAGGATAGATTTGGCTTTTCTGAAAAACTCCATGTATATATATATGGAATTGGACACTATGTAATTTTCTTTTTTTTGAGAGAGAGTCTCACCCCCTCACCCAGGCTGCAGTGCAGTGGCACCATCTTGGCTTGCAGCAACTTCTGTCTCCTGGGTTCAAGTGATTCTCCTGCCTCAGTCTCCAGAGTAGTTAGAATTAAAGGCGTGCGACACCATGCCCAGCTAATTTTTGCATATTTAGTAGACACAATGTTTTGCCGTGTTGGCCAGGCTGGTCTCAAACTTTTGACCTCAAGTGATCTGACTGCCTTGGCCTCCCAGAGTCCTGGGATTACAGGCGTGAGCACCGTGCCTGGCAGACACTACATATCTTTTGTGTCTAGCTTCTTTCACTTAGCATAATGCTTTACCTCTTGTATCAGATGGATCAGTTATATCAGATGTTCATTTTTTTAACTGAGTAATATTTCATTGTATAAACGCCACATTTTGTTTATCCAATTGATGGGCATTTAGATTGCTTTCAGTTTTTTGTTTTGCCTGTTCTTGAGCTTCATATAAATTGAAATATATGGTTGTTTGTGGTATTTTGTGTCTGCTTTCTTTCATTTGACATAAAATTTGAGACCCATCCATGATGTTCCAGGTTTCAGTTATTTGCTCTTTCATATTGCCCAGTAGTTTTATGTTGTATGACTATACCACCATTTATTTATTAATTGTCCTTTTAATGAGTGATTGAGCTGTTTTCAGTTTTTATCTACTATGAATCAAACAAATATAAACATGCTTTTTGTATCTGTATTTCTCTTGAGTAAATACCTAGGAATGAAATTGTTGGATTATAAGATAAACCTACTTTTAATTTTATAAAAAATTGCCAAATGTTTTCCAAGTAGTTGTACAATTTCATACACCTGTCAGCAATATGAAAGTTCCAGTTTTCTACATTCTCATCAATCATTGTTCTTGTCAAAATTTTTAGTTTTAGATATTTCTTGAGTATTAAATGGTAATTCACTGTGATTTTAATTTGCACCTCTATTATGATGTTGAACACCTTTTCATATGTTTATTGGCCATTCATTTTATTCTTTTCGTTCAAGTATCTGTTCTAGTTTATTAGCTTTTTTATTGGGTTGTCTTTATTACTGATTTGTAAGATTACTGATATATTCTGGAATATATATTATTTATGTATAGGTACAGATTGACAGATGTAAATATTGCAAATATTTTCTTCAAGTTTTTACCTTGTTTTTATTATCTTAACAATACCTTGTGATGAGAAAAAAATAATTATTATAAAATCCAACTCATCTATTTTTTCCTTTTGTGGTTGGGAATTTTTGCTCTTGTCTCAGGAATCTTCAAATATCCAAAACTACATTGATATTCTCTTATTTTTTTCTAGAAGCCTTTTCTTTTAGGTCTTAAATTTACATCTATGATACATGTTGATATTTTTATGTGTAATGTAAGGGGAAAAGTTCATTTTCCCGTTGGTTCTAGGACCATTTGTTGTAGATTTGACTTTTAATAACAGACTACCACAAATGTGTTTGATTCTATTCAAATAATCTATTTGCCTATCCTTATGCCAATAACAGACCTGTCCTTAATGCTATAGCTTCAAATTCAGTCTTAAAATCAAGTTGTTTGTCTGAGTTCTTCAACATTGCTCTACTTCAAGATTTTTGTGTGTATGGCTATTCTAATTCCCATATGTTTCCATACAAATTTTAGAATCAATTTACCCGTTTCTGCTAAAGACAAAGCCTACTGGGATACTGTTGGGGATTTTAGTGAGTCTAGAGAATTTATAAAGAATCGACATCTTAACAATCTTGAGTTTTAATCTATGAACATGGTATATCTCTTTATTTCTTTTTATTTTTTATTTTTTGAATAAGGGTCTCACTCCATCACCCAGGAGCTGGAGTGCAGTGGCATGATCATGGCTTATTGCAGCCTCAACCTCCCAGGTTCAGGTGACCCTTCCACCTCAGCCTCCCGGCTAGGTTAGGTGGGACTACAGGCACATGCCACCATGCCTGGCTAATGTTTTTTTTTTTTTTTTTGTAGAGACAGAGTTTTGCCATGTTGCCCAGGCTGGTCTTTAACTCCTGGGCTCAAGTGATCCACCCACCTTAGCCTCCCAAAGTGCTAGGATTATAGGCATAAGCCACCACACCTGGCCTGCAGTTATTTTCTTATGACTTATCTCTACAGAGAATGAGCTTATGAAAAACAGCCATTTTTATTACTAATAACAAACTAAACTGGTTCTTTAAAAGTATAAATTTGTTTTTGTTTGATAAAATCTTACATTACCTTGAAAAAAACTGTAAGATTTTAAAATTTAAGAAAACCCTTGAGGTCATTTGACTCAATATTTTTATTGAAATTATAAGTCTTTAAATAAAGATATAAAATATTCTTATAGTTACACTGGAATTGGCTTTCCTCATTTTTTTTTCAGTTGTAAAATAAGGGAGGAGAATTGTTGGAAACTATTCTTGTGATGGACGGAGTGGCTTTGGAGGGTCACAATGCATACTATCAAGGGTATAATACCTTTTGTGTTCAGTTTTCCAAGCTATTAATCAGGTATTCCCGTGTATTCAAAAAGCACTAAAGAATTTACAACATTTTATGACAGAATATTTGGTTTTTGAATTAATGTGTTTTATATATCTTTACTTTGGATGCTTATGATTATAAATATAGATGCAAGATAAGGATCAAAAAGATTTATTGGATCTTGTTTAAGTTGATACCTGTAGACTGTCCTCGGTTTTCCTGTATGTTAGAAAGAAAAGCATTTACCGAATGGAACACTTAAAAATACAGCAACATAGTGTTTCTGGGGCATGAGGGTCAGCTGAATCTATATAATTAATATCTAGGTGAGGGGTCACAAGCTTTTCCTTTAAAGGGCACACCTTTGCAGGCCATGCTCGACTCTGCTGACAGAGCATTAAAGCAGCCATATAAAGTAATATGCAAATGAATGAGCATTGCTGTGTTCCAACAAAACCTTATACACAAAAACTGTAAGTGAAGCCTGATTCAATTCACAGGCACTAAGTTTGCCAGATCTTGATCTAGATTACATCTCACCATACAAAGATATGTTGTACATCATGCAGACATGTTACATATGCATCATCATACACAGATACACACACTTGAATATAAAGTACTATACTGAGTATTTCAGGAACTGTGTTCTGAAAGTGAAAGAATAATCTAAATAATGGAAAATTTCCCCTTACTCTGTTTCTTTTCTATTATATGATTAGTGATAAAGTTATTTGAGCTGTATCAAAGATAATACACTTTTTCTCTGTGGATATTTTATTATCTTTCAAACAACTAGGCAACAATACCTTATACTTATTGTTTCCATGCTTATAAATCAGATAGTTTATAAATATTCATAGATGCAGACTATTCCCTACAGAATTATCTCCAAAACAATAATTATGCAAATTACTGATTGTCCAAAGCACTTAATTTCTTAGCAATATGCAGTCTGAACTAGCCTAAAGACAAGTTAATAAACAGTCTTTAAAATAAATGATAGAAGTGCCTTGTATCTATAATCAGTGATAAAGTTTAAAAACAGAATGAACAATCTTAGAGGCAATTTTTAATTTGATAAACACATACTAAAATTCTTCCATAAAATATATGAGAGATATTATAAACACTGCAAATAAATTCAGCATATCACAAATGCTATAATGTAATAACATCTCTTTCAATTATAGTGAAAAAGTAATTTGCCATCAGATTTGCTGAAAGAGCATTGTTTACCAATTTATATTTTTAATCCAACTGAGATCTTTTTTTTTTTTGAGATGGAGTCTCGCTCTGTTGCCCAGGCTGGAGTACAGTGGCGCGATCTCGGCTCACTGCAAGCTCCGCTTCCCAGGTTCACGCCATTCCCCTGCCTCAGCTTCCTGAGTAGCTGGGACTACAGGCGCCAGCCACCACGCCTGTCTAATTTTTCATATTTTTAGTAGAAACGGGGTTTCACCGTGTTAGCCAGGATGGTCTCAATCTCCTGACCTCGTGATCCGCCCGTCTCGGCCTCCCAAAGTGCTGGGATTACAGGCGTGAGCCACCGCGCCTGGCCTCCAACTGAGATCTTAACCCTACTAGGATGTTAAAACATTTACTTTTGTGCTTTTTTCCTTAAAGAAATTAAGAGTTCCTAAAAGGAAGTGTCTTAGTCAGTTTGGGCTGCTATAACAAATTACCACAGACTGGGTGTTTTATGAACAACAGAAATGTATTTCTCACACTTCTGGAGGCTGGAATTCTGAGATCAGGTTGTCAACAGGGTCGGGTTCTGGCAAGGGCTCTCTTCTGGGTTGCAGACTGCCAATTGCTTGTATCTTCATGTAGCAGAGAGTAAGGAGAAGCAAGATCTCTCAGGACTCTTACAAGGGCATTAGTCTCATTCACGAGGACTATACCCTCAAGACTTCATCTAATCCAGTTACCTCCCACAGGCCCTTTCTCATAATACCATCACATTAGAGGGTAGGGTTTCAACATACAAAATTGGAAATCAGAGAGAACACAAACATTCAGTCCATAACATAGATGTAATTCTAGTGTCTCTCCATACCAAATATATTTTGCAGGAGCCCTCAAAGGCTTTAAATTACACAGGTTAATCAGCTACAAAGGCCGTGCCATTATAACCGTTGATAACATGAACAATAGCTTTTACACAATGAACAGAGCTAATTTGGAAAGTTTTGTAACAAAACACATAAACCACATTTTTAAAAACATCAACATCCTTCTTTCACCAAGTCTGTTATAAAGATATGATGATCATTATTAGTAATGTCTAGTTGATTTGGCTCTTTTTCTCTTTGTTTCTTGACTCCAGTTGCAATGAAAACAACTATGCGAGTAGCTGAAACTTTGCTCAGTCACTCTACTCGACATCACAGGTATCCAAAGGACTGAACATGTTCCCTGCCTCTAGTAGCTTATGGTCTAGTTGGCAAAAGGCAAAATATATAAGAGAAAATAAATAACAGTAATACATTGTTAAACAGAAGTTCAGAACAACAGAAAACTAGCATTTTAAAATGAAGAGCAACACAATTGTTTATATAGTTTATAAAAGGCCCTAATAATTGAGAGTTTATTTGTGTGATTGAACACATCTGGGTTTATTTGCCATAAAGCAATTGAATTTTGATTTAGAGACATCCTTTAAAAGACTAGGTTTAGCAACAGGAGAAAAACTAATCATATGCCAAAATAAGTGAAAGAAAAATTGGAGTACATGTTGAGAAAACAGTATTATAACTAGTCATAATTAGTCAAAAAATATTTGAGAGACTTCTATGAGACGGGACTGTTTACTTGGATTTATTTATTTATTTATTTTTGAGACAGAGTCTCACTTTGCCCCCCAGGCTGGAGTGCAGTGGCACGATCTCGGCTCACTGCAACCTCCGCCTCCTGGGTTCAAGCAATTCTCCTGCCTCAGCCTCCTGAGTAGCTGGGATTACAGATGCGCACAACCACGCCTGGCTAAATTTTGTACTTTTGGTAGAGATGGGGTTTCGCCATGTTGGCCAGGCTGGTCTTGAACTCCTGGCCTCAAGTGATGCTCCTGCCTCAGCCTCTCAAAGTGCTGGGATTACAGGTGTGAGCCACCGTGCCCAGCCTCATCTTTACATTTGAGTAAATTTGCTCTGTTTGGAATTTAATTTCAGAGCTATGCCTTGTGCATAAGCTTCTTAGGGCAGCTTATTTCTACCCCTCTCCCTTAAAACCCTTCCATAAATTTTTACTATAATTATAATAAATTCCAACTCCAGTCTCTTTGCAGGACACATAGAGCCCCTACATGATAGGTCTCTACATACCTCTATGTCATCTCTCATTCACTCCCTTCCCTTCCTAAATGTTCTATCTATAATAGCTCTCTTTATGTATCTCCTACATGAATATGCCAAGCTCATCCTTACCTAGAAGCCTTTGCACTTGCTGTTTTTTCTCTCTCTCCTTGGAAAGCTTTCTCTAGATATTTGCATGAGTGCCACATTTTTCATCCTTGAAATCTTGGTCCAATTTTCTGGACCAAGATTATATATATATATATATAAATAAGCTATATATATATATATATATAGAGAGAGAGAGAGAGAGAGTCAATAAAGCCAGCATAAAAAGGAAAACATCATATTTTTCTTATTTATATTTAATATATGTTTATTAAGTCTGCATATAAGATACTCTGCTAGATGTGGGGTCACACACAAAGAGAAAGAGAATATCCCTGTCTTCCAATTTTTAAGATAAAAATGTATATGTATGTGAACAATTACAAGACATAAAAAGTATTACAAGAGATGCACATACATGATTCAGGGTAACAGAGGCAAGCACAGAAAAAGAGTGCTGGAATTTGCCTAGGTATGGTCAGAGAGGACTTTAAAAGAAGGTAAAGTCTTAGAGGGAGAATAAAGTATTAGCTGATCTAAAGCAGATGGACAAAAATTGAGAAAAATGTTTCAAGCAGAGGAAGCTCACTCAATTATTCCTTCAATCACTCAAGAAAAAAATGTATTAAGCCAGGCATAGTGGCTCACACATGTTGTCCCAGCTATTCAGGAGGCTGAGGTGGGAGGATTGCTTGAGCCCAGGAGTTCCAGGCCAGCCTGGGCAATATTGTGACACCTTGTCTCTGAACAACACCAAAAAAAAGTACTGAGCATTTCTTCAGCACTTCTTCCAGGGGCTGGAAGAATCAGAACAAAGACATGTATGTAAAGTAGCATGGAACATTTGGGAACTGCAGGGGTTGGAGTCTGGCTAAAAGTAGTAAGCATGATGAAGGAAGTAGCTAGATCATAAAGAAGCCTGTATGCCAGGCAGGGGATGAGGAGCCATGGAAGGTTTATAAGAAGAAAAGAAACTATCAGGTTTACATTTGAGAAAGATGACTTGCGTAAAATTTTTTTGTTTTTTTTTTTTTTTGAGGCAGAGTCTCACTCTGTCACCAGGCTGGAGTGCAGTGGCGTGATCTCGGCTCACTGCAACCTCCACCTCCCAGGTTCAAGTGTTTCTCCTGCCTCAGTCTCCCAAATATCTGGGACTACAGGCACCCGCCAACACGCCCAGCTAATTTTTTGTATTTTTAGTAGAGACGGGGTTTCACCATGTTGGCCAGAATTGCCTCGATCTCTTAACCTTGTGATCCACCCGCCTCGGCATCCCAAAGTGCTGGGATTACAGGCATGAGCCACCACGCCCGGTCGACTTGTGTAAAATTCTAAAAACAGCTACAGATTAAATTTTATGCTAATAAGAGTCATTAAGGTAAATGTACAAAAAACAAAAAATGCTTCTATATGCCAGTAATAAACAATTGGAAAACTAATGGAAAAGAAAATCATACTGACAACAGTGATAAAAATTCTAAGGTAACTAATAATAAATTTATAAATTTAACAAAAGATGTGCAAGACCTCATGCAACGTTTTAAAAATTGTAGAACATAAAAGAAATTCTAAATAAGTGAGGAAATACACCATATTTTTAGACTGGATATTTAAAAAGTTAAATTTCCCTCCCATATAATTTATAAATTCAAAGAAATTTTAATCAATGTCACAGCACAGATTTTCAAAAACTTTTATTGTTATCCTAAAATTCAGGCCAAGAACATCCAAGAAAAATTTAAAGAACAAGGTAGAGGCAAAGATTAGGGTTGTGTAAGTGGTACTTGGCTTAGTAGAATCATGATATTGGAAAACTGGTGTTTGTGCATGGGAAAACACAAAAATGACTTAATCTAATAGAAGTGTATATAAGAGGTGGTTGAGAGGCAAAATGAGTGGAAGAAAGACTTAGAAGGCTAGAACAATAATATAGACAACAAATTGTTAGCATTCTGCACTAGGGTGAAACAGTGTGGCCAGAAAAGAAGAGGTAGAGGTAGACTGAAGATATGGGCATCACCTACATATTTATTTTAGAAGAATATAGGAGGCTAGATGATGGTTGCCTAAGAACAGAAATTCTCAATCATGTAAACAGGGGTCCCTAACCCCCAGGCTGCAGACTGGTAGCAGTCTGTGGCCTGTTAGGAACCAGGCTGCACAGTAGGAGGTGAGTGGTGGGCGAGCAAGCATTACCACCTGAGCTCTGCCTTCTGTCAGATCAGCAGCTGCATTAGACTCTCATGGGAGTGAGAACCCTATTGTAAACTGTGTGTGTGAGGGACCTAGGTTCCGCGCTCCTTATAAGAATCTAATGTCTGATGATGTGACATGGCAGAGTTTCATCCTGAAACCATCCCCCACAATCCCCACCCCACCCGTGTCCCTGGAAAAACTGTCTTCCACAAAACCAGTCCCTGGTGCCAAAAAGGTTGAGGACCCCTAATGTAATATATTTTTTAAATTCTTATAAATTCCAGTTAACATAAATATTTGTTATTGTTCATAGCTCTTAATTGTAAAGGCAAAGCAAATTTTCAAATTAAAATCACTCAAAAACTCCAAAATTAATAAAATTCAAATTAATAATATTAATTGAAGCCAACACATGATATTTACCTGAAATTAAATTGCTGCTTACAGGCCAGGCGCGGTGGCTCAAGCCTGGAATCCCAGCACTTTGGTAGGCTGTGGCGGGTGGATCACTTGAGGCCAAGAGTCTGAGACTAGCCTGGCCAACATGGTGAAACCCCGTCTCTACTAAAAATACAAAAAATTAGCCAGGCGTGGTGGCACACACCTGTAATCTCAGCTACACAGGAGGCTGAGGCACAAGACTTGCTTGAAACCAGTGAGCTGAGATGGTGCCACTGCACTCCGGCCTCAGCAACAGAGCGAGACTTTCTCAAAAAAAAAAAAAAATGCTGCTTACAATATGAATATGGTTGAGACAGCTATTGAGGATTCTTTTTAATTTGGTCTGCACATGCATCTACTATATTTCACATGATAACTCAGTTTTCCCATACTTTTCTTTATTCAAACTATAACAAAACCTTCACTTAATCTGTACCATAAATCATATGACCCTCACTAGGGATAAATGTCCCTTGTTGCCTGATGTCTAGTATCTTTAAAACCAGTATTACATGCATCAGCACCTTTACCACCAGGATCATCACGAAGTGAATTCAAGTCAGACAAAATACTCTTCCAGAGGAAAAGTTGCAAAAATAAGCATGTGACAATAGTAACCATTTGGAAAGCACACTAAATTCAGATCTAGGAGAACAAATTCAGTATTAACCCTAAAATTTAGATCAGATATTAGAAAAAATTATAAGTGAAGAATATTTGAATATTTTAAACATAGTAGAATCAACTTATTTGGAAACACTGAATGACCAAACTGATTGACAGATTCAGTGCAATCCCTGTCAAAATTCTAAATTTCTTTTTTACAGAAATACACAAGTTGATTCTAAAATTCACATAGAAGTGCAAGTAACCCAAGATAGCCAAAAAAATCTTTAAAAATAACAAAGTTGGAGAACTCATACTTCCTGATTTTAAAGTCTACTACAAAGCTACAATAGTTAAGATAGTGTGATAGTGACATAAAGATAGGCATATAGATCAGTGGAATAGAATTGAGAGTACAGAAATAAACCCTTACATCTTTGGTCAATTAATTTTCAACAAGGATGGCAAGACTTTTAAATGAAGAAAGAACAGTGTTTTCAACAAATGGCACTAGGACAACTAGTATCCACATACAAAAAAAAAAAAATGAAGTTGGACCCCTACTTCAAATCACATAAAAAATAACTCAAAATAGATCCAACTCCTACATGTAAAAGCTAAAACCATAAAACTCTAAAGATAAAACACAGGAGTAAATCCTCATGAATCTGAGTTAGGCAAAAGTTTCTTAGTTATAAACAAAAGCACAGGTAATCAAAGAAAAAGATAACTTGGATTCATTTTCAAATTTAAAAATGAACAAAAGCTTTTAATGCAATTTTAATAAGAAACAAAACAACTTGTGTGTGTCAACGGACACTATAAAGAAAGTGAAAAGACAAACCAGCAACAAGAGGAACTATTTGCAAATTATATATCTTATAAGGCTCTAGTATTCATGATATATAAAAAAATCTACAACTCAGTAATAAAATGATCAATTCAAAATGACCAATTCAAAATTAAAAAATGGTTAAAGCGTTTAAATAGATATTTCCCTAAGGAGGGACATATAAATGCCTAATAAGTACACGAAAGGCCACTGAACACCGTAAGTTGTTAGAGAAGTGCAAATTAAAAGTACAATGAAATACCACTTTCCACACACTAGGATGATTATAATTTTAAAAATAAAACACAAAATAACGAGTGGCTGAGGCAGGCAGATCACTTGAGCCCAGAAGCTTGAGACGAGCCCAGGCAACATGGTGAAACCTGGTCTGTAGACCCAGCTACTTGGGAGGCTGAGGTGGAAGGATCAACTGAGCCCAGGAAATCAAGGTTGCTGTGTGCCATGAGCACGCCACTGCTCTACAGCCTGGAAGAGAGAGTGAGACCCTGTCTCAAAAAAATAAATAAATAAGTAACGAGTATTGGTAAAGATGTGAAGAAATTCAAACCTTCATACATTACTAGTATGAATATAAAACAGTGCAGTCAGTATGGAAAAGTTTGGTAGCTTCTCCAGAATTTAAACATAGAGTTATCAATGATCCAGCAAGTCCACTCCTAGATAAATACAAAAGATAAACGAAAACATATATGTCCACGTAAAAACTTGTACATAAATGTCCATAGCTGCATTATTCATAATAGCCAAAAAGTGGAAACAGCTCCCACATCCATCAACTGATAAACACATACACCACAAGATGTGCTACATACATAGAGTGGAATATTATTTAACCATAAAAAGAGAACAAACTACTGATACTTTCCACAATATGGATGAACCTCAAAACACTGTTCCATGAAAGAAGGCAAACACAAAAGGCTGTATATTGTATGATTACATTTATATGAAATGTCCAAAATAGGCAAATCTGTAGATACAGAAAGTAGTCATTTGTAACTGTCAGGAGCTGGGGAGTGGGTTATTATAAAAGTAACAGCTAACTCATACACGGCTTCTCTTTTGGGTAATGGAAATGTTCTGGAATTAAATAGTAGTGATGATTACTCAACTTTGTGAATTTACTAAAAACCACTTTATGCACTTTAAAATGCCAAAATTTTTTGTGTTTTTTTTTTTTGAGATGGAGTCTCACTCTGTTGCCCAAGCTGGAGCACAGCGGTGGGATCTCAGCTCACTGCAACCTCCTCCTCCCGAGTTCAAGCAGTTCTCCTGCCTCAGCCTCCCGAGTAGCTGGGATTATAGGTGTGCATCACCATGCCTAGCTAATTTTTGTATGTTTTAGTAGAGACAGGGTTTCACTATGTTGGCCAGGCTGGTCTCGAACTCCTGACCTGAAGCGAGGAGTTTGAGCCTCCCAAAGTGCTGGGATTATAGGCGTGAGCCACCATGCTCGGCCTAAAATGGTGAATTTTAATGGCATGTGAATTATATCTCAATTTTTTAAAAAAGATTAAGTTGAGGCCGGGTGCAGTGGCTCACACCTGTAATCCCAGCACTTTGGGAGGCCGAGTCAGGCAGATCACGAGGTCAGGAGATCGAGACCTTCCTGGCTAACACGGTGAAACCCCGTCTCTACTGAAAATACAGAAAATTAGCCAGGCGTGGTGGCGGGCGCCTGTAGTCCCAGCTACTCGGGAGGCTGAGGCAGGAGAACGGTGTGAATCCGGGAGGCGGAGCTTGCAGTGAGCCGAGATCGCGCCACTGCACTCCAGCCTGGGTGACAAAGGGAGACTCCGTCTCGAAAAAAAAAAAAAGATTAAGTTGAAAAACAACGACAAAATAATACATGTAATTGTATCATCCTTACAGAGGTTTCTAAATCTTCTATTGTTAAAAATTTTAAAGTAATGAGCCACCGCACCCAGCCTCTTCTGTGTTTTTATTCTCTAAATCCACTTACAACTGTTAGAGAACTAATGACGACCCCTCCCATAAAATCTTCTCTGATACAACCCACCATTTGGTTATTTCTGTGAGTGTTAGTTTTGTAACTATAACTAGATGGCAATTTCTGGCTGCATGAACTACGTTACACTTTATAAATTTTCCTACAGTGCCTGACACAATGCTTTATTCATAGGGTGTACACCATAATTATTAATATAACAAAACATATTAAGGCAGCATTTCAAATAGGTGAAGAAAAAACGACATGGGGTAGTTACCTAGAAAAAAAATAACATTGGCGTTATGCCTCATATTCTATATCAGGATAAATTTCAAATGGAAAGATATGATTGTAAAACTGAAAGCCTAAAATTATTAGAAGTAATGTGGGAGAAGTATCTTTATAATGTTGGTAGAGGAGAGGCCCATTTAAATATGACACAGAAGCTATAAATCAAAAGACTGATAAATTGCACAACACAAAAAATTTTAAATAATCTTTACAGCAAAAACCACAATAAGCAATGACAAAAGAAAAATGACAAGCTGGGATAAGTACTTGAAATTCATATCACAAACCAATAAACAGTAAAGAATACCTACTATTTGATAATAAATGACCCAATAGAAAAATAAGCAAACAATATGCACAGATAGTTCATGGACATGAAACACAAATAACTCTTAAATAGATGAATAAAGAAATAAGAGTGATGATAATTAAAACTATACTAACATCACTCTGTATCTGGCAGATGGGCAAAGATACAAAAAATTCATAATACTGTTTGGCCAGACAGTTCAGAAACAGGCTTTTTTTTTTATTTTTGAGATGGAGTCTTGCTCTGTTGCCCAGCCTGGAGTGCAGTGGTGCGAGCTCAGCTCACTACAACCTCTGCCTCTCGGGTTCACAAGATTCTCCTGCCTCAGCCTCCTGAGTAGCTGGGATTACAGGTGCCCACTACCATGCCTGGATAATTTTTGTATTTTTAGTAGAGATGGGTTTTTACCATGTTGGCCAGGCTGGAGAAACAGGCATTTTCACATGTTGCTAGCCAAAGTGTAAACTGACACAACCTCTATGCAGTTTAATTTGTCAGTATCTATCACAGTTGCAAAAGCATATACCTTTAACCCAACAACATTACTTCAAGGACTTCCCTTGAAGACATAGATATTTATGGGTGAAAAGACCTATACAGAAGTTTATTCACTGCAATATGATTTGTAACAGCAAGATTGGAAATTACTTAAGTGTCAATACCAGATGACTAGTTAAATAAATTATGAAACATCCATAAAAGGAAATAGTTTGCAGCCATTAAAAAAAAAAAAAAGAATGAGTAAACTTATGACCTGGGCTTTGAAATACTTTGCAAGATATGCATGTGAAAAAGCAAGAGTCACAACCTAAGTGTCCCTCGATGGTTGTTTTGTTAAACAAAATGTGGTATATATACACATGGAATACTATAAAAGCCATAAAAATGAATGAAATCATGTCCTTTGCAGCAACAGGGATGGAGAGCTGGAGGCAAGATTCTGAACTATTTGTAGGATCTACTACCATGTATGTAAAGTAAGCTGCACAACAGGTATGAAGGAAAGAACAATCCCTGCTTTGCTTATATTTGCATAAATTATCTGTGTAAGGATGCACAAGAAACATGTAATATTTGTTGCCTCTGGGCATAGGAATAAGAATGAAACAATAATTTTCAAGGTATTTTCACTATGTTCCTTTCTTTACTTTTCAAATTGTAAACTATTTGATTATTTAAAATATATATTCAAGGAGCCGGGTGCAGTGGCTCATGCCTGTAATCCCAGCACTTTGGGAGGCCAAGGCGGGTGGATCACGAGGTCAGGAGATCGAGACCATCCTGGCTAATACGGGGACACCCCATCTCTACTAAAAATACAAAAAATTAGCCAGGCATGGTGGCGGGCACCTGTAGTCCCAGCTACTCAGGAGGCTAAGGCAGGAGAATGGCATGGTGTGAACCCGGGAGGCGGAGCTTGCAGTGAACCAAGATCGTGCCACTGTACTCCAGCCTGGGTGACAGAGCGAGACTCCGTCTCAAAAGAATAAATAAATAAAATAAAATATATATTCAAAAACATTTTTTATAAATCTTCCACAGCACCTGTATTAGTCTGCTCTCACGCTGCTAATAAAGACATACACACCCAAAACTGTATAATTTATAAAAGAAAGAGGTATAATTGACTCACAGTTCCACATGGCTGGGGAGGTATCATAATCATGGTAGAAAGCAAATAAAGAGCAAAGTCACATCTTACATGGCAGCAGTCAAGAGAGCATGTGCAGGGGAACTCTCCTTTAGGAAACCATCAGATCTCATGAGACTTATTCACTATCATGACAACAGCCTGGGAAAAACAACCATGATTCAATTACCTCCCACTAGGTCCCTTCTACAACACATGGGGATTATTACAATTCAAGGTGAGATTTGGGTGGGGTCACAGAAACAAACCATATCATTTTGATCTTGGCCCCTGCCAAACATCCTGTCCTCACATTTCAAAACCAATCATGCCTGCCCAAAAGTCCCCTAAAGTCTTAACTCATTTCAGTATTAACTCAAAAGTCCACAATCCAAAGTCTCATCTGAGACAAGGCAAGTCCCTTCCATCTACGAGCTTGTAAAATCAAAAGTAAGTCGGTGGCAGGGCGCGGTGGCTCATACCTGTAATCCCAGAACTTTGGGAGGCCAAGGCGGGTGGATCACAAGGTCAGGAGATCAAGACCATCCTGGCTAACACGGTGAAACCCCATCTCTACTAAAAATACAAAAAAATTAGCCAGGCATGGTGGTGGGCACCTGTATTCCCAGCTACTCAGGAGGCTGAGGCAGGAGAATGGCATGAACCCAGGAGGCAGAGCTTGCAGCGAGCCGAGATCGCGCCACTGCACTCCAGCCTGGCAACAGAGCAAGACTCCATCTCAAAAAAAAAAAAAAAAAAAAAAAAGTAAGTTGGTGACTTCGTAGATACAATGGGGATACAGGCATTGGATAAATATACTCATTCCAAATGGAAGAACTTGGCCAAAACAAAGGGGCTACAGGCCCATGCAAGTCCAAAATCCAGCAGGGCAGTCAAATCTTAAAGCTCCAAAATTATCTCCTTTGACTCCATGTCTCACATCCAGGTAATGCTGATGCAAGAGGTGGGTTTCCCCCTCCTGGCTGCTTTCACAGGCTGGTATTGAGGGTCTGTGGCTTTTCCAGGACACAGTGCAAGCTGTTGGTAGATCTACCATTCTGGGGTCTGGAGGACAGTGGCCCCCTTCTCATAATTCCACTAGACAGTCCCCCAGTGGGGACTCTGTGAGGGGGATTGCACCCCACATTTCCCTTCTGCACTTCCCTAGCAGAAGTTCTCCATGAGGGCTCCACTGCTGCAGCACACATCTGCCTGGACATCCAGGTGTTTCCATAATCCTCTGAAATATAGCCAGAGGTCCCCAAACCTCAATTCCTGACTTCTGTGCACCTGTAGGCCCAAAACCATGTGGAAGCCACGAAGGTTTGGGGCTTCCACCCTCTGATGCAATGGCCTGAGCTGTATGTTGGCTTCTTTTAGCCATTGTTGCAACGTAGGTTACCAAGTCCCTAGACTGTACAAAGCAGCAAGGCCCTGGACCTAACTCACAAAACCATTTTTTCCTCCTAGGTCTCCCAGGTTGTGATGGGAGGGGTTGCTGTGAAGACCTCTGACATGCCCTGGAGACATTTTCCCCATGGTCTTGGTGATTAACATTTGGCTTCTCATTACTTAGGCAAATTTCTGTAGTCAGCTTGAATTTCTCCTCCGAAAATGGGTTTTTCTTTTCTATTGCATCATTAGGCTGCACATTTTCCAAACTTTTTTTTTTTCTTTTTTTTTTTTTTGAGATAGAGTCTCACTCTGTTGCCAGGCTGGAGTGTAGTGGCATGATCTTGGCTCACTGCAACCTCTGCCTCCCGGGTTCAAGGGATTCTCCTGCCTCAGCCTCCCAAGTAGCTGGGACTATAGGCGTGCACCACCATGCCCAGCTAATTTTTGTATTTTTGGTAGAGACGGAGTTTCATCATGTTGGCCAGAATGGTCTCAATCTCTTGACCTCGTGATCTGCCCACCTCGGCCTCCCAAAGTGCTGGGATTACAGGCATAAGCCACTGCACCCAGCCACATTTTCCAAACTTTTATGTTCTGCCTCCCTTTTAAACATAAGTTCCAATTCCAAACCATATCTTTGTGAATACATAAAACTGAATGTTTTTAACAGCACCCAAGTCACCTTTTGAATAATGTGCTGCTTAGAAATTCCTCCTGCCAGATGCCCCAAATCATCTCTCTCAAGTTCAAAGTTTCACAAATCTCTAAGGCAGGGGCAAGATGCTGGTAGTCTCTTTGTTAAACATAGCAAAAGTCACCTTTGTTCCAGTTCCCAACAAGCTCCTCATTTCTATCTAAGACTACCTCATCCTGGACTTCATTGTCCATATCACTATCAGTATGTTGGTCAAAGCCATTCAACAAGGCTAGGAAGTTCCAAACTTTCTCACATCTTCCTGTCTTCTGAGTACTCCAAGTCTCTAGGAAGTTCCAAACTTTCCCACATTTTCCTGTCTTCTTCTAAGTCCTCCAAACTGTTCTAACCTCTGCCTGTTGCCCAGTTCCAAAGTCACTTCCACATTTTCAGGTATCTTTACAGCAGCATCCCACTCTACTGGTACCAATTTACTGTATTAGTCTGTTCTCATGCTGCTAATAAAGACATCCCTGAGACTGGGTAATTTATAAAGGAAAGAGGTTTAGTTGACTCACAGTTCCACATGGCTGGGGAGGCCTCACAATCATTGCAGAAGGCAAATGAGGAGCAAAGTCATGTCTTGCATGGTGGCAGGCAAGAGAATATGTGCAGGGGAACTCCCCTTTATAAAACCATCAGATCTCATGAGACTTACTATCACGAGAACAGCACAGGAAAAACCTACTCCCATGATTCAATTATATCCCACCAGGTCCCTCCCATGACACGTGGGAATTATTACAATTCAGATGAGATTTGGGTGGGGACACAGAGCCAAACAATATCAGCACCTAACAGTGTTTGATTCATAGTACGCACTTAAAAAGTATTTACTGATTAAGAAGGGGAAATGCCCAAATAATAATAACCTATGTTTGCTTATAGTTTTTAAACTTTGAAATTCTTTTACATAAAGTATCATATTAAGATATGTAAGTGAACTATTTTTGTTAGTGACCTAAACACTCTGGACTACATATGAGTGTAGATATGAATTAATTTCTGAATTAGTTGGGTATGGTGGCACATGCCTGTAATCCCAGCTGCTTGGGAGGCTGAAGTGGGAAGATTACTTGAGCCTTGGAGGTCGAGGCTGCAGTGAGCTGAAATCACTTGCACCACTGTACTCCTGCCTGGGCAACAGAGCAAGACCCTGTCTCAAAAAACAAAGAAAAAAATTAAAATAAAAAAAAAGTTTAAAAAAGAGCTATATTTAGGTTAAAAATTAAGTTAAATTTTTAAAATAGCTTCTCAGGGTTCAAAGTAGAAATTAATTAATTAATTAAAATAGCTTTTGAGGATTCAAAGTAATAAATAAATAATAAAAAATTTCAGAAAGAATTGACCCACAAAAGTAATACTAACTTTAAGAATGCCTTCCCACCCCCATTCAACTTGAGATATTTTATGACTGCCTACACATGAATAAAATCCCCTGTAAGATTTTATTTAAAACTTTGGTATACTTGAGAAACACAATTCTTTTTTTAATGTTTCTGCCAAATTGATATTTTAATTAGTATATTTTCTTCAGTTTTTTCGTAATTCTAGAACAATTTTTTGTTTGTTTCATTTTTTAATTAGAAAACTAAAATAGGTCTCTGAATATGAAGACTTGAGTTTGTTTTTACAGGAGATGTACTATATTATCCTCTAGTTGTAAAACAAAATCTGCTTCTTCCATCTGAGTAATGGCCTAAAAGCCTATTTTGAGGATTGCATAATATAACTTACACGATAATGAACAAAAAGAGGTTAGTGCTCCCTCTCCAACTCATCCCCTGAATTTAGAATTTGGTGGTTTCCAAACAAAATGTAAAATCGTATCATTTTCAAGAACTCTAGTGCAAGCAGTATTCTTTACTACCTAAATTTTAATGTATAGAAACCTTAAAAATCACAGACATAATTTTAAATAACATCAAAATTTTAATTTTAATTTTGATGTTATTTACATCATATCAATCACAATTCCAGAGGATGAGTGTAAAGTATTTATTCTCTTAGAGATCCCTGGTTTGGACCCAAACTACATTATCTTGAGAACAACTAAAACAGCTCTACCCTCAATTTGCTAATTAATCATAAATGTAGCACAGAATTAACTTTTCCCCCTCAGTCAACAAAGCTTTGAAATCACACTAGCATCTAGAGATGACCAATTCTAACAAGGACATCCCCCCAGTGTATCACACATGGTGTGCCATGTGTTTGTTGTTAGTGAGAAAATGATGGGCTACGGAGTTTGGGGACCAGTTTAAATTCCAGCTCTGCCACTAAGCTATTGCATAACCTCCAGCAGGGTGCTGTCCATCTCAGTCTGTTATCTGCAACATGAGGATTATAATATCTATGCCTATAGTAAGGGTTATAGGTACAAATTGCTAGGTACTTAACAAATAATAAAAATTGTGCCTATTATTACTTTCCCATAATAAACTAAATAAGTGTCCTTTGAGGGAAATTTGAAGGTCCACTTGACCTTCAAATCTAGGGTTAATTGAGGAAATAACACCATTAACTACAGTTATAAATTGCTATGCATGTGATTGACAGAAACCAGACTGTCAGGATGCCAGGTAGTTTGCAGCCACTGTTAAACGTAGGGACAGTTTTATATACATTATGTACATTCATATATAGTGATGAAGATGTATAGTGATGTACACATATAAAATATATACATTCATATATAGTGGGTAAAGTGAGAATAAAGGCAAAGGTGAACAATCCAAGAGGCAGTATTAGCATTTTGTTTCAGAGTCTGAGCTTGGATGTCAGGTGGAATAATTTCTGAGTCCTAGCTTTATCATCTTATAGCTGTTAGACGTGGAAAATCGATTATTCTCTCTTAGCCTTAGTTTTCTCATCTGAAAAAAAATGGGATACTAATAATACCTACTCTACTTTATAACATGGTTCCTCCCACACAGTAAGAACTCCATAAGTTAGCTATTTTTTTTATTTATACTACACCTTCACAGAAGATAGAAATATTTTAAGCAATACAACTCTTCTTCCATAAAATAATTGCAAAATAATGCTTGTAGCTATTAAGAGATTTATTTGAATTTTGAGAATGATTTCATAACATCCAAAAGAAGATAACATCCAAAAGAAGATAACCACATTTGTCAATGGCAGATAGCATCCAAAAGAAGATAACCACATCTGTCAATGGCGAATTAAGATTCATCCTGTCACTTAAAGTTCTAACAAGGGATTTATCAACACTAGATACATTATATATCTATTTAGATTGAATCACATTTAATAAAAAGATAATATCCTTCCAAAGTCTTTGAAATAAAAAACTAATATTAATAATTTCTTGCATTTGAAGAGTAATGTAGAATATTCAAAGTGCTCACACCTGCACTATCTTATTTGATCCTCGGAATAAACTATGTAGTATAAATTCACTAATTTCAAGAATAAGGAATCGAAGTTGAGAATGATTATGTGATTGACCCATGGCATTTGAATAGGAAATGATGAAGCTGAGGTTAGAACACATTTCTTCCTTACATCTAATTCAATTTTCAGAATATTATACCATATCAAACAATTTGACGTTTCCACTTCATGTTAAAACCACATTGTGATTTTTTGTATTTCAAGTTTATCAGCGTAAACTCTGTTAGAAATGGCATAAATGACCTAAACTGGTCTTTAAATCATTATTGCCAGGTACAGAAATATAGGCATTGTATTGAAAATTATTATTCCTTCTCTTTGTTAATATGTACTGAATTCTCCAACCTCACTATGTCTAACGTTTAATATTAATAATTAATGGTACCAATAGGAGAGAGAAATAGGAACTCCCCTGTAATCTCTCTAACGGGCCACCTCTCCAAATTCCAGATAAAATCTTATAATGATAACTATTCAGTTTAGCACAGAAATCGTTCATTAAAGTATAATATGTGTGAGAATATATTGTCCAAGTTTCTGTTAAAACAATTATTCTAACAACTGTCCTTAAACCAAGCCAGATAAATATTTTAATTTTGTAGAACAGTATCACATAGGGAGTTAAATTAATGTGGACTGGTTTTCCTTTAGAAAATCCAATCAGGTACAAAGGGGAGGTCATTTACATTAGCTTCTGTAATACAAGTCAAATTGGTATTTTTATTAAAGTAATTTCAATAATATATCAAATACAAAAGGTTAATATCTACCTTAAACATTATACTTGCAAAAAATGGATAGTGGACTAATTGTACTGACATCTGAACAGCTCATATTAAATCAGAAATAAAAATATTAACATTCCTGAAAGGCAGATTCCTTACCTGGGTAGAAGATTGCATTGGATTCATAGGCTCAATCTAGTGATGTTCTAGTAAATGTTTTATAACCAGCTCTCTAGGGGGATAAATTGCCAAGTTGTAGGATTTGCCAATTTTCATGGTATACATACTCCCACTAGAGCTGATTTCAAGCTACCAACATAAAGTCACTCAACATAGAGTAAGGAAGAGAAGTGCACAATCAGTTCTCACAGCCAGCTTCAGGCCACCACTGCCCACACACCAGCCCCAATCCAAATACCCAGAGATGGAACTCAGAAACATGTATTTTTAAAAAGCTTCTCTAGTGATTTCAATATAATCAATTCATAGCCAGTTTTCTCAAACCACTGGCTAGATTAGCATACAACCACAGTAGTTTCTGAGGCTAAAAAAGCTAATGCACTTGCATGGCTTCTTCTGTGTAGCACAAAGGCAAGTTGAGGCAATACTGGCATCGCTGTCACCCAAGAGAACTCTGAATTGTGACAAGTATGTCTTGCTTTTAAATTAAAGCGAACTATAAGTCATCTCTTCAGTGTATAGTCACTTGTGAGCCCTGATAAATGCCAAGATTTTTTGATACTTTGCTGAGACAGAAAAAAATAAGTGCCTCCCTCTTATAAAATAGTCACTGAAATCCTCAGTGTTTCTCAAAGATGTTATCTAGTAGTTCCCTGCCTCCAGAAATGATGGCAGCTTGATAGTATTTCATGAATCACATATGGGTAATTTCAATTCTTGGTGACTAATTGTTCAGTTGAAGCCAACAAATCTCAGACATTCCCTTTTGCAGATATCCTCAGTTTCAAATGAATTTATCACCTTGAATCTTTGAGTCTGCAAAATCTTCAAAAGATATGAAATACGAAAGGTTCATATTGGTGTCTTTGCCTGAGTCCCCCTGAAAGGCTGAGAAAAAGGTTTGTAAGCAGGCCATTTGTTTAGGAAGCGATCAGGGAACAGCAGTGAGGAATGAGAGAATGAGTGAGGAAGGAGGGAAAGTCAATACAAAGATGCATTATCTAGCTGGAAACTTCTATAGGCAATAATTACTCAATTCTGTAGGAGGTTCTGAGAAGCTCAGAATTTCCCACCTGGCTTAAAAGGCGGAAGTTTTTATCTGGTAAATGTGTTCCCTATTAGCCAAGAATGGCGCCATAGGCATTAACTCCCTTGCACCCAATTCTTGTTTGATCATGCATGAAAGCCCAGCAGATACTAGGCCATCAGAGAAGCACCAGGCAGGAAACAGGATGTAATTGACCCAGGCTGAGGCATTGTCATGTTGCACCAACATGACTGGTCAAGTCTCTCTAGACCTAGTAACTATAGCAGTGACTAGAGTAATAAGTGAGGACAAGATGATGTAAAATAGTGTACAAGAGGGGTCCAGTTCAGTAGGTAATGATCAGGCAGTTCTAACCTAATCCCTGACTGCTGTCTAGTTTCATGATCTCACTCTGGACTGAGAGACCTCAAAATACTATCAAGGAAACCCCAGATCAATCAATTCATAAACTTCTTTACACTAGGAAAATGGCAGGGGGTCAGTGGGAGAAAAGAAAATCTTGTTCATAAAGGAATAGACTCATTTTTTATTTTACAACTTTGTATTCTGTAAACTATATCAAATAAAAGCATTTCTAGGGTCATTCTGATTGGGCCCTGAAAGGACAGTAAGACCCCAACAGAGAGATCCTTTCACATGGAAGAAGGGTAGGGAAAAAAGGGGAAGAGAAGAAAAGGGATAAACGTATATTCTTAGCCAAGGCCTTTGAAAAAGCAGCCACCAGAGAAAGCATCAACTATAGATAAGACCCAGGCCCTAATGCAAGAAGTTATCTTACAACAATACCAGAGGAATAATAACCCTACTGGCCCCTTTTCTATCCCCGCTCCCTTTGGTTTAGTCACAGAAACTAAGAATACCAAGAAGGATGAGGAGGGAAATAAGTGTCAGATAGGGCAGTGTTTTTCAAACTTTAATGTTTATCAGTTACCTGGAGCACTTGTTAAAATGCATTGCTGGCCTCATCCCGATTTTCGGATTCAGTAAGTCTGGGTGGGAACCAAGAATATCAATTCCTAACAATTTCCCTGTTCATGCTACTAGTCCACAGGATCATGCTTTTTAAGAACCACTGAAATAGGGAAATAGAAAGGAAGGCCCAGCAGGGCACGGTGGCTCACACCTATAATCCCAGCACTTTGCTTGAGGCCAGGAGTTCGAGACCAGCCAGTTCGAGACTAGCGCCACATGGCAAACCCTGTCTCTACAAAAAAATACAAAAATTCACCTGGCGTGGCATCCCACCTGTTGTCCCAGCTACTTGGGAGGCTGAGGTGAACAGATCACTTGAGACCAGGTGGTCAACAAGACTGCAGTGAGCCGTGATCACTTGGCCCACTGCACTTCAGCCTGGGCAAGACAGAGCAAGATTCTGTCTCAAAAAAATAAAAAAGAAAAGAAAAGGCAGGTGTGGTGGCTCACGCCTGTAATCCCAGCACTTTGGGAGGGCAAGGCGGGTAGATCACTTGAGGTCAGGAGTTTGAGACCATCCTGGCCAACATGGTGAAACCCCGTTTCTACTAAAAATACAAAAATTAGCTAGGTGTCATGGCAGGCGCCTGTAATCCCAGCTACTCGGGAGACTGAGGGAGGAAAATCGCTTGAACTCGAGAGGCAGAGGTTGCAGTGAGCCGATATTGCATCATTGCGCTCCAGCCTGGGTGACAAGTGAAACTCTGTCTCAAAAAAGAGAAGAAAGGAAGGCCCACACTCCCCACTTGGATTCCCACCTGCAAAAAGCTTCAGCTAGGGTAAGTAAGTAATTGTATTTTGAATGAAGATGGAAGTGTTTGCCAATACATGGGAGTGGACACTTCTCATTACTAAATTGAGACTGTGTATGTTAGATACAGACACTGCAGGATCCTAGGAGAGAGTGGTAAAGTGATAGAATTGCCCGTGTTTCCATTCAGTAGCAGACAAGCTAAGGCCACTAAAGAAATTTAAAGGGGCAGAGAAATAAAAACAAAGATCTTTTCTGATTATATCCCACAATTGTATGAATTACAAAGATAAGGCACCATGCAGCACCAGGAAGACAGTGCAAGACTCCATCCCCCCAAAAAAAAAACAAGAAAGAAAATTTTTAAAGCAATTGACTTTACAAAATCTAATTTTATATAAAAAATAAGTTGAGAAATGATTATTTACTTTAGATATTTATTGACAATATCAAGTTGCAGCGTTTTATCCACTAAGCAACTCTAATTCATTTAAATTTTATACTTAGTGTAATATGAAAATTTCAGAAATGTCTAGGACCATTTGCCTTAGAAAACAACAGATAATTTCCATGCACATTAAAATTTGAGGGCATTGGTCAGTAGCAGTGGCTCCTAATAGCATAGTGGTAGTGCAGAAGTCATTCCCCTGCAACCCTTCCTAAAGAGAAGAAATGTTGTAGCAAAACAAGAAGAGCCTTAGGTACAGTGCAAGCAGCAGAGAGGAGTGGTTAGGGGATAGAAATTTGCAGATTGCTCTGGTTTAAACAGCAGTAACCTTGGGCAAACTATTTAATCTCTCCAAGCTTCATTTTTTCATCTTAAAAATGAGGATAATTTCTACTTCATAGGATTGCTGTGAGGATGAAATGAAATAATGTATGTGAAACACTTAGCACAGTGCCTGCCATATAGCAAGTTTTTAACAAATATTACTATTATCATTAACACATTAGTTCTCTAGAGATCACTGTAATATACATATAAAACATAATGGGCTAGGAGACAAAGAAAAATTTCTAAAGTGGTCTACAGATGTGAAATGCCATTTTTTATCTTATTTTTATTCTCTTTGTCTCCCCCCCACCAACAAATAAATATAATTAAGAAGCTGGGTGTGGTAGAAAGGATATCTTGAATGAGTTTTGGACACAATAAACCTCTCAAAACCTCAGTTCCCTCATTTACAGAACAACAATCCTAATGCAATGCTTAGGTCTCAGGAATGTCGTAAGAATAAAAAGGATGGTGGCCAGGTGCGGTGGCTCATGCCTGTAATCCCAGCACTTCAGGAGGCCGAGGTGGGCAGATCACGAGGTCAGGAGTTCGGGACCATCCTGGTCAAAATGGTGAAACCTCGTCTCTACTAAAAATACAAAAATTAGCCAGGCATGGTGGTGTGCGCCTGTAGTCCCAGCTATTCAGGAGGCTGAGGCAGGAGAATCGCTTGAACCCGGGAGGCAGAGGTTGCAGTGAGCCGAGATCATGCCATTGTACTCTAGCCCAGGTGACAGTGTGAGACTCCATCTCAAAAAATAAATAAATGAATAAATAAATAAAAATAAAAGGGATGGCATATTGTAAAGAGCCCAGCAGTGAGTCTAGGTACAGTCATGAAGGTCAAGGGAAAGTGGCTTGGATACATCTTCCCTATGCTAGAGAGTTCTTGTGATGACAACAGAGAAATTGTGGGAGTATCACATCTGAGCTCAGAGGGGAAAAAGAAAGAAAGAGAGAGGGGGAGGGAAAAAGGAAGGTGCAAGGAAGGTGCTATTTCTTTGGACAAGCAACTTCTTAGAAACAAGATATAAGAATGCTGCAATCAAAATACCTGCCTACCTCTAGCTTTAGGCAGGTAATTAAGAATACTTTTTTAAAATCGGCACATAGAGATCAAGAGATATCAAGTCAGTTATTTATAATGTACAACATTATGAAATTAAAATTCTGAGAATAACTTTCAGCCTGAATCATGATCAAGTTTCTGCTCCTGATTGTTCCAACTACATATAACAATATTCATTAAGACTAACAATCACAAGGCAACAAGTGAACTATTACTGTATAAGCAGTAATTTATTTTTAAAATGCTAAGTATCCTGAAACCTGTAAATATCTGATATCTTAATACATATGATTGACATCTATATTATTTATAAAATGTATACTACACACGATAAGGTTTAGTAAATGCCTTAGGAAAAAAGTATCTTTAAGTAATTACAAATCTTACAAACATTATTTTTCAATAAATGAGAATTACATTTAATGGTCTAGATTGTAACCTTATTTTACCTACCATCAGACAAATAAGGTTCGATTTAGTCACCTTGTAGTCATTAGAGAAATAAAAACGGAAAGAAGTACTGTGAAGGCCGTAGCCCAGCATCACAAGAGGAGGTAACACGACTCTGATCTACTGAAAGTGTGATCTTGTCCGTGTCACTGAATCCCATAATTGAGATTATGTGTCACTGTCAAATTGGAACTAACAGAGCTTAGAGAACTCTTAGGTACAACAGATGAATAGATGAGCCACTCAAACTCACTGTGACTCAATGAGGCAAGAGCCATCACTAATGATCTCTGAAGCACAAAAATTTGGTAATTCCAGACTTGAACTGGAAGCACCAAAGCAAAAGTTTAGAAAAGGCCTTTCTCAGTGGACCCTATTCCTAGATATAGACATCAATTCCAAAATCACACACCGTTCTCTCAGACTTTTTCTTCACAGACTGCCAGGCACAGCAGGGATTGAAAGCCTTACCTAGGGCAACTTACATCTTAAGTACAGATAGGCTCTTCTTCTAAAAGAACTCTGAGCTTAATTGCAACTTAAAAGGCCATTGAAATTCAGTGCAACTAGGAGACAAACTTTGGTTTTACTTCAGGATTAAAACAAACAACTTTGTAATAAAATATACCAGTATGAATTTTATGCTTAAAAAAAGGAGGATCCTCACTGTATATGACTATCTGTAACATTTAAATATTTATGCATAAATTTCCATTTTACTGCAAATCATAGAAGATTATTGGTTTATCTAATAAGTAATCAGTGTATTAAGGGGATTTTAAGTTGAAGAAAGTAATTAAAAATGGCCAAGTATGCTTAATGAAAATTATTCCATTTTAATATCTCTTTTCTAATTAATAAGTGTTTTTCTAAAATTTAAAAGAAGCCAGGTGTTCAGTAAATAAAACTAATGTCTGTGAACTCTAGGCATGTTTGTACTATCCTGGCTTAGATGGGGTTTTAAGATTAGGAGGGACCTTAAATGTCACCTGTTTAATCCCTCAGCATCTCACCTGCCAAATGGTCATCCAATGTATGTTTTGATTCTTGCAGTTTCAGGGAGCCTATGGCCTCTCATTTCATCTTCAGAGAACTTGAATTATTAGAATTTATTTCTTCTATTCAGCTAAAATACAACCTAAATTTTTGGCTTAGAAAATGAATAAAATGAACAAATAATTTAATGACCAAGGTCTAGATTTAGACTAACACTTTAATAGGAATAACTTGTTAATTCAATCATGACTGGAGTCATATGGCATTAGACAGACTCTACAACATAGGTGGGACAAATGCCTGTGATGTTATTTTTACCATAAAACCCCTAATGGTAACTGACTGTGCTCTTCCTATTCCTCTAAGGCTGACAATTGGAGCCTACAATGGGCTGTGCCATTACAGGTTACAGAACAATAGTCAGTGAGTCCTGTTCTGCCAGAGTCAAAGAGAATGAGGCCCCATTGGATATTAGAGTCATGATCCCAGTGGTCTGAAATTTGTCCTGTCATCCAAAGCCCATGTCTCCCATGACACTAGTGCTGCAAGCTCCAAGCTTGACCCTTTGTCCCACTCTATTCTGGGCTTCAGCCATGGTGCCCACTTTATGTTCAAGCCTCCTTTCTGAACTCTAGGCCATTTGCTTGGAATCCGAATTTATCTACCTCTTGTCAGCCACCTCTCCCTAATGGAGCTGGAACTTAGATCTGTATCCTCAGACACTAGCTAAGGTTCTGGATTTAGTATTTTGAAAACAAGCTACCTCTACCTGACTATAATTATCTGCTCTTGTCCAAATACTTCTATAGCTAGGTCACTACTTCACATTTTAAGAACTTCTATGATGTTAATAGTAGTTTATTTCAGACTTGAACTACTTGCCCTTGAACACTGGAATATGGACTCCAGGCCACACTCCGTGGGAGTCAGCACTACTGCCATGTTAATTTCTCTTAGGGGCATCATCAGAGAATAAAAGGTGTCCTGGCCTAGATCAGTTTTCTAAGGCTTTTTCTCATTTGGTCCTGACTTACTTGACTTATGTATTACTGAGGTCTCGAAATGTCTGCTGCTAGAAACCCTATCAAGTTATTAGGACAACAAATTTGGAAGGGAAATATTCTTTAAAGACCTACAGAAAGTGGCCAGGCGTGGTGGCTCACGCCTGTAATCCCAGCACTTTGGGAGGCCAGGGCAGGCAGATCATGAGGGTCAGGAGTTTGAGACCAGCCTGACCAACATGGTGAAACCGCATCTCTACTAAAAATACAAAAATTAGCCAGGCGTGGTGGCAGGCGCCTGTAGTCTCAGCTACTCGGGAGGCTGAGGCAGGAGAATTGCTTGAACCCAGGAGGCAGAGGTTGCAGTGAGCCGAGATCATACCACTGTACTCCAGACTGTGCAACAGAGCAAGACTCTGTCTCAAAAAAAAAAAAAAAAAAAAAAAAGATCTACAGAAAGTTGACTCAAACTAAAGTACAGGGATTAGTATACAGTGGTTCAATTAAAAATTATGAATATATTTGGCCCGGCATGGTGGCTCACGCCTATAATCCCAGCACTTTGGGAGGCCAAGGTGGGCAGATCACAAGGTCGGGAGATCAAGACCATCCCGGCTAACACAGTGAAACCCCTTCTCTACTAAAAATACAAAAAAAAATTAGCCGGGCGTGGTGGCGGGCACCTGTAGTCCCAGCTTCTTGGGAGGCTGAGGCAGGAGAATGCCATGAACCCGGGAGGCGGAGATTGCAGTGAGCCGAGATCGCGCCACTGCACTCCAGCCTGGAGTGACAGAGTGAGACTCCGTCTAGAAAAAAACAAACAAACAAACAAACAAAAAGTAACATATATATATATATTTAAACAGAGAGCAAGAGTTCTGCAGGATGCCTTGATAAAACAGAATGTTTGTTAAACTAAATGGATGTGATCTAATAGTGACAAAGTGATGCAACAAATTTCAGGCTATGCAGGGAGATAGTTTCAAGCAGAAAGCCCTTCCATTGTCCCTTAAATCACAGCATATAAGTGACTTCAGCCAGGCATAATCACAACTTTGTTTACTTAATCCCACCAATGCATG
The DNA here is from genome assembly GCF_029281585.2 of Gorilla gorilla gorilla. Lineage (NCBI taxonomy): Eukaryota > Metazoa > Chordata > Mammalia > Primates > Hominidae > Gorilla > Gorilla gorilla. The sequence continues at coordinate 121,469,453 of NC_073229.2, read as the reverse complement.
TTAATCTTCCCCTTCTAGCTCCCTTGTCTGTAATATACACATGGCAGGTGACTGTATTCTGTCTTGCATTTTTCTCTATCTCCTGTGAATATGTCTTATCTCTACAAGCAGATTACAAACTCTATACCTTACCTTACCTTATCATACTAGGAATGTTTTCAGCAGACAATAAAGTGTTGTTGAATTGAATTGAATCTAACTGGATTGAAACAAAGTGGGGTAAAAATGACTTTATATTGCAGAAAAACGAAGCTGACAACAGAGTTGAACCAGATGCCCGATAGAATTCTGAGAATGGATAACTGAGGTTTAGAGAGAAACTAAAAATACTATTACACAAATCAAGGCAGGGCGTGGTGGCTCACTCCTGTAGTACCAGCACTTTGGGAGGCCAAGGTGGGTGGATCACTTGAAGCCAGAAGTTCGAGACCAGCCTGGCCGACATGGTGAAACCCTGTCTCTACTAAAAATACAAAAGTTAGCCAGGTGTGGTGGCACATACCTGTAATCCCAGCTATTCAGGTGGCTGAGGCACAAGAATCGCTTGAGCCCAGGAGATGGAGGTTGCAGTGAGCTGAAATCACACCACTGCACTCCATCCTGGGAGACAGAACAGGACTCTGTCTCCAAAAAGAAAAAAAAAAAATGCTACTACACAAATCAGAAAACTAAATGTGGAATAATTAAAATATAGGTAAATGTTATAAATTAGGGGCTATGATAAACAGAATAATGACACCCTAAAGAGTTCTACCTCCTCATCCGTGGAAACTATGAGTATTTTACCTTAAAGGCAAAAGGGACTTTGCAGGTATGATTAGGTTAAGGATCTTTAGCTGAGGATATTATTCCGGATTATCCATGTGGATCCAAAGTAATCATAAGTTTTTGAAATTGAAAGAGAGAGGCAAAAGAATGGGCCAGAAAGATCATATGGAAGAAGGAGGAGGAGAAATCTGAAGTGAGGGAGCAACTGGACTTGCCATTGTGGGGTTTGAAGATGGAGGAACAGGTCTATGAGCCAAGGAATGTGGATGACCTTAAGAAGCTGGAAATATCCCTCAAACAGTAAGCAAGAAAGTGCGGTCTCAGCCCCACCACCACCAGGAACTGAATTCTGCCAGCAACTCAAATGAGCAAGGCAGGTTCTCCCCTAGAACTTCTAGACAGAAACACAGCCTACTGACACCTTGGTTTTAGCCTGGTGAGAGCTAAGTCTCTGGACCAGACTTCTTACTATAGAACTGTAAGATAACAAATGTGTGACATTTTAATCCACCACATTTATGGTTATTGCATATGGCAACAATAGGAAACTCATTTAGGGAGTGGGTTGCTTTACATGCCCACCCTAGTTGGGCAGTCTGAGTTACTGAGACAAGTTATGTGAGGGAGGGTTTAGCGTTTACACACCAGCAGTGTATAGGTAAGGGGGTGAGAGCGCAAATACAGGGATCAGGAGCCATTTCCAAGACAACTAGTGAGTGATCCTACTCAAAGAACTACCAAATCCAGTTCTTTATCTTCCTTTTCTCTAACACTTCTTCATTTCCTTTCCCACTCTAATTTTCTAACTTATTTAGTAATTTATTTAATAAATCTTGTAAGGCCTTGGGGATCCAAGGAAATAATACACAGTATTATTCTCAAGGAGCTCATAACCTTATAAATGCAACAATGTACCAACAAATTACATTGTACAGCAAAAGACTTCACAAAGTACTTTCACCTGCATTCTCACTTAACCCTTAAGGCTTCTATCTATATAGGACACTAATTGTACTGTGGACTCTAGTGTGTTGGGGGGGTAGGGGGGGAGGAATTCTGCTCTGCTTAGCTTTAGCTAGTTCAGTATTTAAAGTGTAGACATGGCCACAAATGAGATGTATTTTACCACAAAAGTCAAGAATTCAAAATTAAAATATATTTTAAATGAGATTTGAAATGGATTGAAGAAAATGAAATTAATCTAGAAATGCTATTAGCAATAAGCACTTACTAATCTAAATTCTAAATGAAACTTTTCTATCCTGTAAGCTGCCAATATGCAAAACAGCTTCTAAATTTCTCCAAGATTGTGAGTAAAACCCCAATGATCAGGTTGGCAAAAGCCCACCAAGTGACAGGAGCTGCATTCATTACACACCTGCTGTACAGCAGACACGGTGGCGTGCTTTGCTGGCCTTACCTCATTCACCTCAGAACAGTGCCAGCAGTCATTCATCTCCTAGATAACACTATTGTCATTAAGTGAGGAAATGGACGCTCAGAAAAAGTAAGGGTGCTGACTCAATAAAAGAGAAGTAGTCAAGAAAGAACAACGATGAACCAATAAAAATGTTATCAGTAGGACAAACTGAGCAAAGAAACAAAGCAGTTAAAGGTACACCATATGCTATGTTAATACTCTATTACTGGGGTAACAAATTGCCACAAACTTTGTGGCTTAAAATAATACAAATCTGCTGTCTTACAGTTCTGGATATAAGAAGTCCAATACTGGCAGGTTTGGTTCCTTCTGGAGGCTGCATGGTAAAATTTGTTTCCATCCTTCTGCAGTTTCTAAAGGATGCCTGCTTTCCTTAGCTCATAGTCCCTCCCTCTGTCTTCAAATCCAGCACAGTAGCACCTCCTTTCTCTGACTCTTTCCTGCCTACCTTTTAAAAAGACCGTTGTGATTACATAAGTCCCACCTAGAAAATCCAGAATAATTTCCCATTTCAAAATTCTTAATTATATCTCCTAAGTCCCTTTTTCCATAGAGTATTCCCCCTCTTATTCTCAAGGGAGATAAGACCCCCAGTGAATGTCTGAAACCAAGGATAATAATGAACCCTATATATACTCTGTTTTTTCCTATACATACATACCTATAATAAAATGTAATTTATACATTAGGCAGAGTAAGAGATTAACAACAATAACTAATTATAAAACAGAATAATTTTAACAACATGCTAGCATCAGTACTATTGCATGTTGGGGACATCATTAATTAAATAAGGGTTACTTTACCACAAGCACTGCAATACCTCGACAGTAGATCTGATAATGGAGACAGCTACTAAGTGACTAATGGGCCTGTAGTGTCTACAACATGGGTTCACTGGACAAATGGATGATTCACACCCAGGTGGAACAGAGTAGGACAGTGTGGTATGGTGACAGATTTCATCACGCTAATCAGAACAGCATTTAAACTTACAAATTATTTATTTCTGGAGTTTTTCATTTAATATTTTCAGACTGTGATTTACCATGGATAACTGAAAGTGTGGAAAGTAAAACTTCAGATAAGAGAGGATTACTGTATAAGTAACATATTCACAGGCTCTGAGAGTTATGAAGTGGAAATCTTCATGGGAGGGGGACACTCAGTTTACCCCACAAAGGAAGACAGAGTTGAGCTAATAACAAGGAAGTACAGAACAGAAATGGAAATAAGAACAAACTAGGCTGGGTCAAAAACTTGTTGAAATGCCTAGGCACATCTGAGAGTATTATTGTCCCTAAAATATATTCTATGATACAATATATGTAGTGGTTAGAATTTAGTGAGCTTTCCACATAGAGGTGAGTAAATGAAGGCTGGTGAAGCAATACATCTATGCTTACTTTTCTTATTTTTTCTTTTCTTTTTTTTTTTTTTTTGAGTCTGAGTCTTACCCTGTCGCCCAGGCTGGAGTGCAATGGTGCAATCTCAGTCACTGCAACCTCCCCTCCCAGGTTCAAGCGATTCTCCTGCCTCAGCCTCCTGAGTAGCTGGGATTACAGGCACCCGCCACCATGCCTGGCTAATTTTTGTATTTTTAGTAGAGACGGGGTTTCTCCATGTTGGCCAGGCTGGTCTCGAACCCCTGACCTCAGGTGATCCACCCACCAACGCCTCCCAAAGTGCTGGGATTACAGGCGTGAGCTGCCGCGCCCAGCCACAACTACACTTACTTTTGAAAGGCAACTGACTGGAGCTGTCACTCTAAAAGGAACAAATCCAGAGGCAGTACCTAAAAAAATCAAGCTAGGTCAAGGATAACGCAAAGTCTTTCTCCAAAGGTAGGGCAAAAGCAGTGCATTCAACAGGCCTAGACACAACTCTCCCAACCATTGGATTCATATAGCTGCTCATTAACTGGTTTCAAATTTATCTTAGGCCATTAGTAGAAGATTTTCTACCAAATAATTACCTTAAAAGCTCTAAGTATCTCCTGAGGGAAGAACCCTAGAGCTAGCTGTCTCAGCACTATAAAATAAAATAATCAGGAGAAGTGAGAACCACTGATGGCTCATAAAAGCTTTGAGTTACCTGAATTCTCAAGTCCATGCCATTTATAAGGTCTAAGAGGCTTAGCAGGCTATTGCTATGAAATGTAACTGTAAAAAAAAAAAGCATCAGTGTCTGAGACAGAGGAACTTAGGTTCAGGGCCCAGGCATATGGCACAAGGAAAGGATCCCTCTTCATCTCTCACACTCTATTACCACACATACCTAACTGGTCTCTTTGTCTTCAGTCTTGCCTCACTGAATTCATCTCCCTCAATGCCAAGGTTATCTTTCTGAGACACACATCTGATCAGCTTGCTTTCCATCTTAATCTCTGATAATCCTCACAATATGTAGAATAAAGCACATACTCTTTGGTGTAACACATGAAGTTCTAAAAGTGAGGCTTTTACCTACCTTTATAATTTTATCTCCTACTTCTCCTTTCCATGTGTTAAACAAACACTTTTGTCCAAATGGATGTTTACTTAAGGCACTTCTCACTTTTAACTATCATTGCATATGCCACTCCTTTGGCCTGAACAAAGGACCTGTTCATTCAACGGCTATCCAATTCAAATGCCAATCACTCAGCAAAGCCTTCTGAAACTAGTTCAGTAAAGTTTTAAGTTCTCTCCATGCTGTGCTCTCATTGCTAACACAGAGGCATAGAGAAAAAGTTCTCAGTGTATTGCAAACTTGAACCCAAGCCATGCCAATATTACTTTCCAAGAGGTTCCCATCAGGTCAGAGCATAGCAGGGGCCCCTAGGGAAGTTGTTCTCAGTATGTGACACCCATCAGAATCAACTATAAAACTTTGTAAATGAAAATAAAATTCCAAAGACTAGCCCCAGAATTAAAATCTATGGTTGTAGACCTAGAAGGCTTGCAGGTTTTTAATGGGCTTCACAGTTGGTTTTGATGAAGAGAAGGGAATGAAGATCCTCAACCAGGCTGATGTTAGAACATCACTGGTAACGGGGAGTGTGGACTCAAAAGAAAGTCTAAGCTAGAGATAAGCAGGCAGGCAGGGCCATAGCTATGTAGGTTGGGACCCAGGGCAGCAGAGGGCCATAGCCAAGAAGCCAAGGTGAAAGCTCTTTTATTTGAATCAAGAGAACATCAGAATTGGACGAAAGCTACGACTCAGTAAGGAACCCAGTAAGGTATACTGGGCCTACCTTAGACACACTGAAAAACAAGACAAATTGTAGAACTCACCAAATGGAGGTTTCCCCAACAGCAACATTGCATCACCAGGAAACTTGTCAGAAAAGCATCTTGGGCCCCATCTCAAACCTACTGAATAAGAGTCTGCATTGTAAAGACATCCCAGGTGATTCGAAGTCCACATTAATGTTTGAGAAGCACCCAAGCCTAGTTCTGGATGATGCCAATGCTGCTGGTCTCTGGACTGCACCAAGAGGAGCAAGAGTCTTGACCAACAACTGAGCCAGGTAGAAGAAATTCAAGTATTACCACTGTGAGTAGTTTGAGGACAAGAACCTCTTTCAATCTACCTTCTTTCAGCCTTAGCAGAAGGCCTTGGAAACTGAAAATATGGTCTATTTGTTGAAAATTGAGGACCTAAAGCTGGTTCAATTCCAACTTCCACTCACCAGCTGTGTCGTGCTGTCAAGTTACTTAACTTCTTTTTTTTTTCTTTTTTTGAGACGGAGTCTTGCTCTGTCACCCAGGCTGGAGTGCAGTGGCACAATCTCGGCTCACTGCAAGCTCCATCTCCCAGGTTCACGCCATTCTCCTGCCTCAGCCTCCTGAGTAGCTGGGACTACAGGCACCCACCACCACACCTGGCTAATTTTTTTGTCTTTTTAGTAGAGACTGGGTTTCCCTGTGTTAACCAGGGTGGTCTTGATCTCCTGACCTCATGATCCGCCCGCCTCGGCCTCCCAAAGTGCTGGGATTACAGGCGTGAGCCACCACGCTCAGCCTACTTAACTTCTTTAGTCTTCAATTTCTCACCTGGAATATGGGGATACTGCCTCTCAAGAATGAGAGGAAGTTATCACCTTATTTTTCTTAGCATTATAAGTGCTCAGTAGGTGTTGAAAAAAATCATTAATGGATAGTCTATTTTAAAAAAAATTTTTTTGAGACGGAGTCTTGCTCTGTTGCCTAGACTAGAGTACAGTGGCACAATAGGCTCACTGCAGCCTCCACTTCCCAGGTTCAAGCGATTCTCCTGCCTCAGCCTCCCAAATGACTGAGACTACAGGTCCACACCACCAGGTCTGGCTAATTTTCGTATTTTTAGTAGATTTGGGGTTTCACCACTTTGGCCAGGTTGGTCTCGAACTCCTGACCTCAAGTGAAACACACATCTGACCAGCTTGCTTTCCATTTGCATGTCAGCCTCCCAAAGTACTGGGATTACAGTGTGAGCCATCACACCCAGCCGATAGTCAATTATTGATTGATTGATATATAAATTGACTTTTAGTGAGGAAAAGAGCTCCAAAATTCTAGTCGTATAAATGATTTCAACCTGACTCATACAATCTATAATGAAAAAGATGGCTAAAATCTTAGTAATTAGCAGACATTTCATGCATAAGACTTCTTAGAATATTAATATGCAAGTGTCTCTTAAGTTATGGGTAGAAGAACTCTCTAAAGCATGATGATTGCTAACCTTTTTGGAGTGGTAACACCAAATTGACATTTATGAAACTTCAAAATGCTCTTATTCTCCCCAAAATACCTAAGAAGAATACTTTTTTTCCTCTCATGGCTTATTTTTCATTTAATTAAATTTAAATTGATTTGCTTGAGAATATTTTGACATTTTAGCATTATAGAGTGTTGCAAATCTGGATGGCAATCCCTGCCATAATGAATAACACAGGTTCAAAGAAATACATTTAACTTTATGTTAAATAGCTCCCTTGTTTTTATCTAGTGCTTTATAATCTTCAAAAAAACTTTTGCTCCTGCCTCATTTATCCCTGTAACAACTTTATGGCTGTTTTGTGGCAAAAGCGAGAACAGAACTCAAGTTTCCTAATTCTCAACCATTTCTCTATTTCTTTTTATTTATTTATTTATTTTTAAAACTCTGTTCAGCTACCACCAGCACCACTGCCACCATCTGATTAGACTGCCACATGTTATCCATACATGGATGCTAACCTGTATCCAAACCCAAGTCAAAGCCAGGTCACCTGCTCAGCTGACTAGTATCCTAATTCTGCTCCAATCAAGCATCATTTCCAAAAAGTATGTTCTAAGTATCACACAGGCAATAGCTTCCTAAACATTTATGAAAAAGTTTTTTTTTATTTTTTGAAGTAACTTTTTAGTTTTAGAAATTAGAAGTCAAATTTGGAGATGTGACTTACATTTTTTAATTTTGAATTTTTCAAATGTATGGTAAAATGTAACTTTTAGAAATTTGACCCTTGATTATTTACTAAACATTACATTTGTTTATAAGGCTTCTCAACCAACTTTCTTGTAGATAATGCTGTAACCTATAAAAGGCAGGTTTTACAAAGTATTGCTGTGTATTCCAATGTTGGATACCAATTTTTACTAAGGATTCTAATTCCTGGATTTTGAAAATGAGCACAAATCTTAGACTGATAAATGATAAAGCAGTGAGATTTTATTAGTAAATATTAATATTTAAGCTCTCAAAAATATCCCATATAGTCTACCGTAACAGCATGTTCTTCTTTTAAAAAAATCACTTAAAGATTTCAAGTTACTTATTAAACTTCAGAAATGATACTGTGACATGTTTTCTGAAACCTAGTATACATTTTTAAAGTATTGCTAATGGGCTGGGTAATCCATTAAAGTTACATAATTATGACAGAACAACCATAGCATCGTTAAAGAAAAACTGACAACTCCAAACTGACAAGTGTAAGAAATTCCAAAGTTGCACTGACAATTCGGATCTACTTCCTTTCATGCCCAGATTTACTTAATATCTCATTTGATTTTCAAACCTTCCCTCAGAAGCAATTGGAACAAAACCATGAGCAAGCTCAATCTCCATTTGGGCATGTAACCCTTTTACAAACACAATTACAGCCAAACACTATTGTAACCTGATTTGCATTTGCACTAACTAAGTTACAAAGCACATTGAGGATGCCTGCTATGCATACTACAGACTTGTTAGGAGGATATATTGCAGGGCTTCTGTGAACACTAATTAAAAAGGTTTTATCTTTCCCCTCTGGTCCACTGAAATTGTTCAAATGCCTTGCCTGCTACAACTTTGTTCAAAAACAGTTTTCAAACATGTGATCAGAGCTAGGCAACTATTTCAGGTGGCACGATTCTGTTTCCACGGTGGACAAGGCCCTAGAGACAAAGTTTCAGTCCAAACTTTGAGCTTCCTTTCCTTTGTTATTTTGTGTTGCAACCTTAATATTATCCAACTGTGGACTTTTATCTCTGAATATCTAAATCCTGTCTTGTGGAAAACTAATTACTGAACCACTGAGAGCTTCATAATGTCCTGCATTTAAGTCCTGAGCATCATACATAATGCATAGGCAGCAGTCTCTGCACTCTGATTACAGAACACTGTCATTAAGTGAGCAAATTAAAGATGTGAATAATTCACTGGCTGAGCTTATTGTCAGTGCTGCATTGTGAAATTAGAATTTCTAATAAGTACTGCAATTTTTTTAACCCAATTAACACAGAGAACATCTTGAGACTGATTAGTACAATAAAAATTATTACCTTATTCTTTTGCTTCACAACAGCCAAATTAAATACTGTACTTAATTATGCAGCATTCATTCCTTCTCTGCTAAAAAAAAAAACTCTATCATTTTAATAAGAGTTCTAATATTTGTATGTGAGCTAAAAATACAGCACATGCATCTGTAGCTCACTGTCTTTTTACAAAGTTTTTTTAAGAGTCTGAACATCAGTATTATCACCAGTGGTGGATTAGGATGACACTAGTCTATTCTTAAACCAAATATTTTTCCTACAAAACAAACAGCATACATAGAATTGACAAAGTAACTAACCTCCCCAAATTGACTTGAATCTATTATACCTCTGGTTTTTCTTGGCTTTTTAGATACACATTAACACAGATTTGCCCCCACTATGCTGTTTGTGGTTGAGGCTGAAACATATATTTAAGAAAATTAATCGATTAGGAAAAAAGCAAGTACCTGAAACAGTGGGTCTTACCTCAGATGTTCATTTAGCACACAGGGATCTGTGTGACTCCTGCCAGGCAAGTGGGAAAGTCCAGTTTATGCTCGGCATGATGATCCTACGCAGAGAGTGTCTGCTGCCATGTTAAATAAAGAAAATGATCATTTAAACCGGGGCTTTTGTCTCCCAATATTTCCTCCTGCTGCCCCTTTCTCATCAAAGCCCAGAAAGGCAGGCACATCTGGCGGCAGTCCCTGCCCCTGACCGCAGCTGCCTCTGGAGAGCTCCCCCCTTCCTTTCCAGCTCCTCTGCATCCCTTGCTGGGCAACTTCAGCCCCCTAAAATGGGGGAAAGAAACGATGACATTGCAGGCAGAATATGAGATTGTTCAGCCTCTGCAGCCACCTCCTTCCTGTCTAGATATTTTATGGGAAGGGAACGAGAAGGGGGAAACAGCGAAGGTGCTCTGAAAATCAGTCAGACACAATGCAATAGGGAGATGGAGAGGAGGGAAAGGAGAATGAGAAAGAGAGAGAGTGTGTGTGTGTAAGGGGGGTGGCTGTCAGTGCAGATAAATCTGCATATGGAAATTAGGGTTATCCTGGGTACAGTTTTATTTAACTATGATCTACTGTTTTTTTAATTAGACCAAATTTTAGCAAAGGAAAGGAAGAAAGAGTCTTGAAACCAGAGAGCAACTTCTAATTCAATGGACAAAATTTCAGAGCAACTGCAAATAGCAGATCCAAAAGTTGTAGAATAAAGAAAAGCAACAAAAAAAGGACATTTCTCCCCTTGTTTTGTTTAATAAACAAGGAGAAAGATTCCATCCTCACAACCAAAAATTAATAAATAAATTAAATAAAAGGAAATTACGATGAGAATGGGAAGGAATTTAAAGAAAGGAAAAAAAACTCTTTCATGATCTACATAAAATTTCATCTTAAAATGCTACAACAATCAAGATAAAGGGATTTTCAGAAGAATATATATATACACACATATATACATATATATATATATAAAATTGGGGTTACATGTGGAAATTAGTAACAATACATTCTGACATTTTAATATTAGAGATGTAGCATATTTTTCCCTTCCTTAGAGAACTCCTGTTTTGTAGCTCTAACCCATGGCAACATATTATGATCACATACCATAATCATTTGAGGAAGTCATAATACCAGCCAACTAGCCTTACGGGATGCTGAGAGTAAAACAATGAGACAGAGTGACTAAAAGACTCCTGGAGGTTGGTTGGTGTGTCTAGCAATGAGTCCTCTACCAGAGGTGCTGCCAGGATAGTGATCTGACCGGAAGGAACTTGAATTAATTCCATAAGCTGTAAGTGGTGAATTTGATGACATAGATTAATATTAATTCACTTGTTAAACATTTATTGAACACCTAGCACTGCAAACATTGTGCTAGAAAGCAGACATAAGATGAACACTGCAAGATTCCTGCTCTCGAGAACCCAGAATTCAATGGGAAAAAAATAAATTTAAAATGAAGTGGTATTGCAGGTTTGTAAACAAAGAAAGTAGTTGAGATAGTCTTGACTCAAGCAGTGTGGGCACATGTCAGTACCCTTGTAACTTTCCATCCACATGCACAGCTGGAACTTTCAAGACCAGCTCAAGCACCCTAAGCAAGTTACTTTGTCCCTTTGAACCTTAGTTTCTTCAGCTGTAAACTGACAATAATACCTGCTTTTTAAGGTCAGAATTATAAGAAATAATTAAAGTAAAACATTACCTTATGTCTGGCTTGTGATAATTGCTCAATAAAACTGAGAATTGCAAATCAATTCTCAGTTCAAATGGCACCTCCTCTGGCAAACCTCCTCTGCAGCAATATCTGCTGACAGGTTCAGAAGCTTCTTCTGGAATGCTCCCACTGCCCTCCATCATATTATCTTAATGTAATTTTCAGCAGGTCTATCTCTATAGCAGTGGTTCTCAACTTGGGGCCATTTTGCCTCCCAGGAGACACTTGACAATGTCTGGAAACATCATTGATTTTCATGACCACAGGAGAAAGGTTGCTACTGGCATGTAATAAGCAGAGGCCAAGGATACTGTTATACACCCCACAAATTTTGGCTTCTAATAAAAGGAACTTGGGGGTCCTTAGACGAAAGGCTGACTCTAGGACTGGGGCTGAAAATATACAAAGTGGGCCTGGAGTATCTTGCAGTGCTAGGAAATAGGAAGTGCTCAGAAAACAAAACAAAACCCACATTGTTAGGGGTATGTCAAAGGGACACAGGAACCATCAGAAAGAGCTCTCGATGTCTAAAACTAGAACTATTTAAACAACAAAATAAACAAAGTAGTATTGGGTTATAACTCAAAGTATAATATAAATACCATGGGTCTATATTAATATAAGTAAATTATTGAAAAATAATCAGAGGAGAAGAAACAAATCTTCCTTGCCAAATAATTCCAAATGATTTATATAAATAACCTCCCTTAAGGAGAGGGAGTATAATTCTCCACTCCTAAAGTGTGGGCTGATTACTGACTTCCACAGTAGAAGGTGGGAGGGGAGTTTCATGGGGGTTTCATGGGGGAGTAACTTTACAGAGGAAACCTGGCAAACACTACCTCAGCCAGGTAGTGAGAAGGTACATCAACAATGGTAAGTCATGTCGATAATGTGTGTGCTCTAACCCCAATCTAATCATGAGAAAACCATCAGATAAATTCCAATAGAGGGGCGTTTGATAAAACATTTGACCAGGCTTCTCAGAACTGCCAAGGAGCCAGGTGTGGTGGTTCATGCCTGTAATCTCAGCACTTTGGGAGGCCGAGGCAGGAGGATCACTTGAGCCCAGGAGTTCAAGACTGACCTGGGCAACATGGCAAAACTCTGTCTGTACAAAAAATATAAAACTTAGTGAGGCATGGTTGCTCTCATTGCTGCTTATTTGGGAGGCTGAGATGGGAAAATCACTTGAGGCCAGGAGGTCGAGGCTGCAGTAAGCTGTGATCGCACCACTGCACTACAGCCTGGGTGATAGAGCAAGACTCTGTCTCTAAAAAAAACAAAACCTGGCCAGATGCAGTGGCTCATGGCTGTAATCCCAGCACTTTGGGAGGCCCCTCGGCCTCGTGGGCAGATCACGAGGTCAAGAGATCGAGACCATCCTGGCCAACATGCCGAAACCCCGTCTCTACCAAAAACACAAAAATTACCTGGGTGTGGTGGCACGCACCTGTAGTCCCAGCTACTGGGGAGGCTGAGGCAGGAGAATTGCTTGAACCCAGGAGCTAGAGGTTGCAGTGAGTCGAGATCCACCACTGCACTCCAGCCTGACTGTCTCAAAAAAAAAAAAAAAAACCTGTCAAGGCCATCAAAAACAAAGTGTAAGAAATTATCATAGCCAAGAGGAGTCTAAGGAGATATGTAAACTAAATGTAATGTATGGGACCCTTGAACAGAAAAAGGACTTTAGGTTAAAACTCAGGAAATATGAGTAAAGTATAGACTGTAGTTAATAATAATGTCAATTGATCGGTTCTTTAATTGTAATATATGTACCATATTAATGTAAGATGTTAATAATAGGGGAAACTGGGTGTAGGGTATATGTGAACTGTACTATCTTTGCAATGTTTTTATAAATCTAAAACTACTCTAAAAATAAAATGTATTTAATAAAAAGAGTCAGTAGTGCAAAAGTTAAAAACCCCTGCCCTGTACAATACTATAAGCTTCTTAAAGGCAGAGTCTTTGTGGTTTTACTGTATATGTGTATAGGCTCACTTTGGTCATTAGTCCTCAAAGATGGCCCTCCAATGAACCATGCCTCTCAGAATGCATACTTTTGTGCATTCCCTGCCACTTGAATCTGGCTTGGTCCTGTGTGACTTGCTTTTGACTAACAGAGTGCAGTAGAAGTGACACTGTGTGACTCCTGAGCCAAGGTAAGAAGTCTTATAGTTTCCACCTAGGTCTCATTCTGGGAAAGCCAGCCATCATGTAAGAAGTGTGAACACATTGAAATCTCCATACTATTAAAGAGCCAAGCTACCACATGGAGAAGACTATGGAGAGGAGAGACAAAGAGAAAGGGAGGGAGGGAGAAAGAGAGAGAGAGAGAGAGAAATCGATCCAGCTAGTCCTCAGCTGCTGTTCCATCACTCTATTCCACCTAAACATGTGAGTGAAGAATCCACATTTGACATCCAGCACAGTGAAGCCTACAGATGACTTTAGCTCCAGGATCTCTTTCCCTGCAATAGTATGAGAGAGACAAGCAAGAACTACTCACATGAGCCCAATTTACCCACCAGATCGTAATAAAACATAGCAAATGGTTGGTTTAAGACACTAGGTGGAGAGGTGGTTTGTTATGGAGTAACAGACAACTGGAAAACTCACTCAGTGCCTTTTACTTGTTAGGTATTCCCCCAAAACAACAAAGGGGCTTCTGTACTGTAGGGAAAAAGTAAGGTGGAATTTCTTATAATGTTTTAGACCACTTCCATTAAAAAATTCTATTAGTTGCTAAATTCAGTAAGATAATGGTTTTTGCAGTTGGGTATAATAGAGGTAAAAAAAGATATGTGCCTAATATATAACACAGTGAGCCTGAGCAGCAGTGGAAGGAGGGAAGAGTAGGTGGAAATAAACAGATTAGCTCTAGGTTATTTTGGCTATATTAAAATATGTATTTTCTACTTTAATATATTCACAATGATTTTCAGGTTAATTGAATGCTAGGCACCAGTCTTTAGACCCTTTACATAGTATCAGCCTCATAAAAATTGGATGAAGTGAATACTACTTTAATTTAACAGATACGAAAACTGTGTCTCAGTGTGACTAAATTACTTGCCCATCCAACTAGTCCGTGTGATCAAGATTTGAACCTTGGCGATCTGATTCCAGAGCCCAGTTTCTTAGCACAGCATAGTAGAAAAGACAAACATAAATAAAACAATCATACAAAAATGTGTATAATTACAAACTGTGATAAGCACCATAGAGCAAAGTTCAGGATCCCATAATTATAGATGCCTGACCCAGTCTGGGAGTTTGGGAAGGCTGTTAAGAGGTAGAGTTTGAGGGAGACACCTGGGTTAATAGGACCAGATGCTAGGTTGATAACTGGCCCATGAACCAGAAAAGGGCAGAGGTGAGAATGGGCATATGATTGGCTGTTGGTCAGGTGTGTTTCTGACAACTGAGATTTGTAAGGCCCCCAGATATGACTTTTCTGGGAGTTACAAGTTTGGTAAAAATGGAGTGTCACAATCTGGAGGAGTCAGTAGAGAGCCACTAGGGGAGAAGAAAAGAGAACTTAGTTATGCTTCCTTTTATTTAGAAAAAAATCTTCAAAAGTTGTCCAAGCTGGTGATTTCCATTTACCCTCTTCCTATCCCTCCTTGACACACTCCTTCAAGCTTCTGCCCCTGTCTTTCCTTGAAAATGCTTAGCCACCAATGACTTTTGTATTGTCAAATCTATTGGTCAATTCTCAGTCATCATTTTTTCAAGCTATCAGCAGTATTTGACAGAGCTGATCATTCCTTCTTGAAACAATTTCTATGATTGGTTGACTGACTGATTGATTTAGAGACAGGGTTTCACTATGTCGCCCAGGTTGGGTGCAGTGGTGTGATCATAGCTCACTGCAGTCTCAATCACCTGGGCTCAAGGGATCCTCCCGCCTCAGCCTCCTGAGTAGCTGGCATTGTAGGTATTCACCACCCTGCCCATATATTTTTAAAATTTTTCTTAGAGATTGGGTCTCACTTTGTTGCCCAGGCTGTTTTCAAACTCCTGGGTTGAAGTGATTCTCCCACCTTGGCCTCTCAAAGTGTTAGAATTACAGGCATGAGCCACCATGCCCAGCCTAGTTTCTATGTTTGGCTTCCCACACACAACACGGTCTTGATTTACCTCCTACTCCACAGGCAAGTCCTCTCTTTTTTCTTTTTTTTGAGACAGGGTCTTGCTCTGTTGTCCAGGCTGGAGTACAGTAGCATGATCATAGCTCACTGCAGCGTCACTCTCCCAGGCTCAAACAATCCTCCTGGCTCAGCCTTTTAAGTAGTTGGGACTACAGGCACACTCCACCACACTCAGCTAAATTTTTTTTTTTTATTTTTTGTAGAAATGAAGTCTCATCATGTTGCACAGGCTGGTCTCAAACACCTGGGTTCAAGCAATCCTCCCTCCTCAGCCTCCCAAAGTGTTAGGATTACAGATGTGAGCCACCATGCTGGGCCAACTTTTTTTTTCTTTACTGGTGCCTTCTCTCATTTCTGAGCTCCAAATGATGAAATACCCCAAGACTTAGCCCCTGAACTGATTGTCTTTTCCATCCATGCTCTCTCCTTACATGATCTCAAACAGTACCGTGGCTTCAAATACCATCAATGTGCTAATAATTCCCAACTGCATACCTCTATCTAGACCTGACTTCTACCCTGAACTGAAGACTGTATCCAATTGCCTGCTGATACATCCATTTAGATAGATAAGAGTGCAGATTCTGGAGCTAGGCTCCCTAGATGTAGATCCTAACTTTGTAGTCGGGCAAGGGATATGTGACTTCTCTTTGCCTAGTTTCCTCAATCAAAATGGCTCAATATTATTACTCTGTCTCAGATGATTGCTTAAACAAGCAAATAGATTTAAAGCATGTCTTATAACCGTGTCCAGTATTTAGACACATGGCATGTTGTTAGCTACAGACAGGCATCCCAAAACAGGGCTATTGTGTCTTCTCCCCAACCTCACACAGAAATCATGACTCTTCATCTCAGTAAATGGTATCTCCAGCCATCCGGCTGTTTAATCCAAAAACTTACTGATAAAAAAAAACGTAACTCCTCTCTCACACAACTCACAATTTTCCCATCAGCAAATCCTGTCAGCACCATCTTAAATACATCTAGACCATATTCATCATTTCTGCTTTTGTCTAAACTACTAAATTTTCTCACCTAGAGTATTCCAAGAGCCTACTAATTGTTGCCTCACATCCAGACTCACCCCATAGGGTCTATTCTTCCCACTGTGGTAAGAGTGATTTGCTAAGAATTTAGTTGTTTTGCCCCTCTGCCCAAAACCTTCTAACATTTTCCTACTGTGCTCAGAGTAAAAACCAGAGTACTTATGGCCAGGATGATCTGGCCTTCTTCATGACATGTCCATTCATGGTCCCGTCGTTTACCACCCTCTCCCCTTTATACTTCACACAGGAAATCTTGCTGTTGCTCAAAGATGCCACCCATGCTCTGCAGAGATCAGCTTGGCTTTCTCCCAAACTTCCATCAGGTCTCAGCTTAAATGCCACCTTATCAGCAAGGCTTCCCTGGGCCTTCTTATACAAAGTATCATACCTGCCAAGGTATTATGTAACCCCCACTTTATTTTCAAAAAGAGTACCCATCACCCCTATTTCGTATTTGTTTGTTTTGCCTCCTTGCCCCTAGACCATAAACTCCATGTGGGCAAGGCCTCGTTTTATTCACTACTCCATCTCCAGCACTTACAATACTTGGGATGTAGTGGCTAATCAAAATATACTTGTTGAATGAATGCATACAGGTAGTTTTTTTCTGAGTAAATTATTGATATTCTTTGGATTTGTGTCCCTGCCCAAATCTCATGTAGAATTGTAATCCTTAATGTTGGAGGTGGGGCTTGGTGGGAGGTGATTGAATCATGCAGGCAGATTTTCCCCTTGCTATTCTCATGATAGTAAGTGAATTATCGTGAGATCTGGTTGTTTATTTATTTATTTATTTATTGAGACATTTATTTATTTATTTTGGAGTCTCACTCTGTGGCCCAGGCTGGAGTGCAGTGGCACAGTCTCGGCTCACTGCAACTTCTGCCTCCTCCTGGGTTGAAGTGATTCTCCTGCCTCAGTCTCCCAAGTAGCTGGGATTACAGGCAGGCGCCATCACCCCCAGCTAATTTTTTTGTATGTTTTTTAGTAGAGATGGGGTTTCACCATGTTCCCCAGGCTGGTTTTAAATTCCTTGCCTCAAGTGATCTGCCCACTTCAGCCTCCCAACGTGCTGGGATTACAAGCTTGAGCCACTGCACTGGGCCAAAATCTGGTTGTTTAAAAGTGTGTGGCACCTCTTCCCCTCTCTCCTCCTCATGCTCCAGCCATGTAAGATGTGGCTCCTTTCTCTTCACCTTCTGCCATGATTGTAAGTTTCCTGAGGCCTCCCCAGCCATGCTTCCTGTACAGCCTGCAGAACTGTGAGCCAATTAAACCTGTTTTCTTCATAAATTACTCATTCTCTGGTAGTTCTTTATATCAGTGCAAGAATGGACTAACATAATTGTTCATTCCAAGATTGCCAGAAATCTGTTTTGTCCTAATCAATCCACATGCTCCCACACTTTCCCAAATTTACTATACAATTTTTTTCTCACTATGCTCCCCATTTAAGATAAGATCTGGCCATAGTGATAGCATACTGGATTATGCCTTCTTAGAGCTGTTTCATATGTGTACAATCTCAACCATCTCTTTCTTTTCAAAACAATAAGAAAATCATAGTTATCTAAGTCACATTTTCTCTATAACATTGGTTTTCTATTTATTGCTAGAAATATAATGTCTTAGTTCAGAGAGTTTAAGGAAAATGAAATAATTATTATAAAAACACATGATTATTCCCTTGAATAAAATGATAACAATGTTGATAGGTCACAAAAGGTGGTGGAACTAGTGATATGGTTTGGCTCTGTCCCCACCCAAATCTCATCTTGAATTGTAGCTCCCATAATTTCCACGCGTTGTGGGAGAGCCCTGGTGGGAGACAATTGAATCATGGTTTTCCTCATGATGTTCTCGTGGTAGTAAGTCTCGCAGGATCTAATGGTTTTATAATGGGGATCCCCTTTCACTTGGTTCTCATTTTCTCTTGCCTGCTGCCATGTAAGACATGCTTTTGTTCCTACTTTGCCTTCTGCCATGATTGTGAGGCCTCCCCAGCCATGTGGAACTGTGAGCCCATTAGACCTCTTTTTCTTTCTTTCTTTATTTTTTTTGAGACGGAGTCTTCCTCTATTGCCCAGGCTGGAGTGCAGTGGCACGATAGAGGCTCACTGCAACCTCCGCCTCCTGGTTTCAAGCAATTCTCCTGCCTCGGCCTCCCATGTACCTGGGATTACAGGCATGCACTACCACGCCCAGCTAATTTTTTGTGTTTTTAGTAGAGATGGGGTTTCACCATGTTGGCCAGGCTGGTCTCAAACTCCTGACCTCAGGTGATCCACCTGCCTTGGCCTCCCAAAGTGCTGGGATTACAGGCATGAGCCACTGCGCCCAGCCTAAACCTGTTTTTCTATATTAATTACCCAGTCTTGGGTATGTCTTTATTAGCAATGTGAGAATAGACTAGTACAACTAGGAAATTTAAAAGCCTTTAGGAACAAGTCAGCGCTTTTCTCAGTTTATTTTTTGCTTATTCTCCACCTAATTCTCATTATGTTTAATTCTCTCCTTTTCTCTGACCACTTGGTTTTTTTATTTGCACTTTTCTGTGCTTTTTTCCTCCTCTTTCTGCTAAATGGTTTACTCTACTTATTTTATTTATTTATTTTTAAGAGATGAGTTCTCACTCTGTCACCCAGGCTGGAGCACAGTGGCACAATCATAGCTGTTCACTGCAGCCTTGAACTCTTGGGTTTAAGCAATCCTCCCACCCCAGTCTCCAGGGAAGCTGGGACTACAGGTATGCACATCACCACAACCAGTTAATTTTTTTCTTTTTTGGTGGAGATGGGGTCTTGCTATGTTGCCTAGGCTAGTGTGAAACTCCTGGCCTCAAGCAATCCAACTGCCTCTGCCTCCCAAAGTGCAGGGATTATAGACATTAGCCACAGTGACCAGTTCTCTACTTATTGCTATATGTGGTAGAAGGTGGCTGTCCTACAGCTCCTTAAGCAGAATAACATCAGATCAAGTGTACAGTCCAGAATAAGCTAGCCCCTTCAGTTCCCAGTATAAATCTTCAGGAGACAGAATCCTTCAGTTGGCCAGTGAGACTGGGTCTTTACTATCTACATGGCTGCCAAGTGCCTGGCCTTCTGGGAAGTGTGTATTGGGAGGAGTATTCTTAAAGAAAGAGAGAAAGTTGTGATGAGCTGAGCAGACACCCACCAAAGGTTTCTACTGCAGCTAGAAATCAGACATAAATAATCTGAAATCTGTGAAAGCTGACACTAACTATAAGTTTTAGGATAAGGAGGATTCTTCTCTTCTTTGGTAGGTTGGTTTGGTCATTTCTAATGTTCCAACAGTACAAACATGTATAGCGTTTTAAAAAGATATGCCTTCATTCCCATCTTCCACAATTTTAACTAGTAGCTAGTTCTGTGTGTAATCTCTGTGTAACCTTACACATATAACTTTTGTTGTGATACATAAATGGGTTCATATCACATATATTAAACTGCAACTTAAAAAACACCTTGGAAAAAAGTCACAGCAAGGCGGTATTATCTCTAATAAATGAAGAGACAGAAGTTAAATAACAGATGGCTTCCTATGGTAGTAGCTACTGACCTCTTGATTAGTCTTTGCATCCTCCTATCCAACAATTGTGACAATTATGTTTGATAGGCTTACCTATGGTAAAGTGCTGGCCAAAATGGAGTAACCCCACTAGAGTCTATCTTACCCATCAATTACAACTAAAAACTCTGGATAATTTAAAAAAAAAAAAAACAAAAAAAACCAAATAGCTGAGGATTTTGGAGCTTACAGAATACCAAATTGGTAGGGAAAGTCAAAATTAAAAGGATGACTGGTATGGTGATAATGAGTTTTCTATAATTTCCTCTATCTCCCGGTTTTGACTCAGGGTAGATTGAATTGGGGAACTCCATTGTCAGCATGCACAACAAAATCTCTAAGAGAAACCCCTCTTTCTTGCTGGAGGACCAGGAAAAGGGACCTTTTCAAGCAGGAGAGTGTTGAGAAAAACCCTCATTTTGTTTTCTCTTTTTTTCTCTCCCAGCCTTTCCCCAAGGCCAGGCATAGTCATGGTGCTGCATTAACTGATGGAGGTGGAGTGGGCACCTAAAACTTAGAAAAAACCATCTTAGTATAGAAGGAGTAGAAAAAGATGCCTTTGTTGCACAGTGTGTGTTGCGGGGAAAGATCTCCGTGTTTTTGTTTTTGTTTTTGTCTTTTCCTCTTTACTTTCATCACTTTTTCTGGAGAGAAGCCTTATCACAAGAAACTAAGTGGCAGTTCAAGAGGACTTCACCTGAAAGAACCCTGTATTTCTATTCAGAAGAACTAGAAGAGTCCCTAGGAGCCAGAGAGTTGGGGAAAATCCTGGTGCAGATAGAGCTGGAAGAGATCACCCGTTTCTGCATATGAATCAACACAAGTCCCTGGCTCACCCTCAAGTTACGCATGCGTGAAACATAACCAAAGAAGCATAGCAAAAGCTTTAATAAACCACTGCCCAAGCCTCAAACTAACACTTAAGTGGCATATGTGAGGGAGAGACCCAAAGAAAATAACAAATGCTTTGAAAACTGAAAAGACATAGATATTCACCAAAAGAAAGTGAAACAAAACTAACAACCTGAAGCTAACTAGACCGATTAATTCCTAAAACAACCCTTCTCTCCATCCCCTGCCTCCCCCTAAAAAACATAATTGGAAGGATTTTTAACAAGGTATTACAACACAAATTGAAAATGCAGAAGATGTAATCCAAAATTACTAGACACATAATAAATCAGCAAATTGAACCAAACTTTAAGGGAGAATACAATCAACAGATGCCAACCCTGGAATGATCATATATTAGGATTATCACACATAGGTATTAAAGCAGTTATTATAACCATCCTCCAAGAAGTAAAAGTGACCACTCTTGAAATAAATAGCAAGATAAAAGTTCTCTGCAGAAAAATAGAAAGTAAAAAAGAACCAATGAGAAATTTTAGAACCAAAAAACACCATATCTAAAATAAGTTCACAAGATGACAGCAGAAGCAGAATGGGGATGACAAGGGGGATGTTAGTGAACTTGAAGGTTAATCAATAAAAATTGTACAATCTGAACAAGAGAAAAAAGGTTGAAAAAAGTAAATGGAGCCCCATGGACCTGTGGGACAATATCAAAAGACTTAACACTCATGTAATTGGATTTCGTGAAGAAAATAAGAAAGAGATAAGAAGTGCAGAAAAATATTTAAAGAAGAAATGTCTTAAAAATGTCTCAAATTTTGTGAAAGACATAAATTTACAGAATCAAGAAGGTCAATGAACCTCAAACAGGACAAATTAAAGGAAACTACGACTACACTCAACCTTATAAAACTGTTGGAAGCCAGCTGGGTGCAGTGGCTCATGCCTGTAATCCCAGCACTTTGGGAGGGCAAGGTGGGTGGATCATCTGAGGTCGGGAGTTCAAGACAACACTGACCAACATGGAGAAACTCCGTCTCTACTAAAAAAAAAAAAAAAAAAAAAAAAAAAATTAGCCGGGCGTGGTGGCACATGCCTGTAAATCCAGCTACTTGGGAGACTGAGTCAGGAGAATCATCTGAACCCAGGAGCTGGAGGCTGTGGTGAGCCAAGATGGCGCCATTGCACTCCAGCCTGGGCAACAAAAACAAAACTCCGTCTCAAAAAAATAAATAAATAATAAAACTGTTGGAAGCCAAAGATTAAAAAACATACTAAAAGCCATTAGAGAAAATGACACATTACACTAAGGGAACAATTTTTTTTAAATGACTGCAGATTCTTATGAGAAAACATTGAGGCTAGAGTATGGTAGAACACCATGTTTTAAATGCTGAAAGAAAATAATTGTCAACCCAGAATAACATATCTTCTGAAAGTACCCTTCAGGAATGCAGTTGAATAGAGACATCATCAGATTAAGGAAAACTAAGCATTTATTGCCAGCATGCTTAGTCCAAAAGAAATGCTAAAGAAAATTCTTCAGGCAGGCAGCAGGTAAATGATACCAGAGGGAACTCTGGAACTTCAGAAATAAAGGAAGAGTAACCTATGCAGTAAATATTTGGGAAAATTTAACAGACAATTTATCTAATAGTATTTATGACTTGAAATGAAAAATTATGATGTTTGGGTAACTTTTCAATATAGGTGGTATAATAATATGACGATTATAAAAGGGGGAGGGTAAAGGGATCTGTATGGCAGTAAGATTATATTTTATTTGAGGTGATAAATATTAGCTCATATTCTGAGAGATTAAGCATGTATATTGTGATCTCTGGATAAATCACTATAAATATCCTACAAAGAAATATGGCCAGAAAGCTAGCTGATAAATTAAAATGGAATACTAAAAAGTACTATTACACTACAAAATAATCTAAAAGAATACAAAAAAGAGGGAACATGGGAACAACAACAACAAAAACCCAGAGAGCTGTTAACAAAAGATAGTTGCTGTGGAGGACAAAAAAGAAGAGCTTTTTTCCTATAAAGGGTTATATCCTGTGGGTTCAGAAACAAAGCCTCTAGCCAAAACAAACAAAAAAAAGTACATGCTTCAAAGACGAAGGAGAGAACTTGGGATTTATGTCTCAGGGGGTTCGGTATAACGTATACATTTCGCAGGTTATAGGAGAATCTCTGAATATTTATGGAGGTAACCAAATGCATGCTCAATGAGTAAACATATATTAATATTTTATATCCATTCCATGTTCACTTTGGGACACTGATTTCACATTACCATTAAGTGCAATTGGGCTCTTTACGTCAAAAGGTAAACATAGGGCACAAAGGCATCTTGTGCAGTTTCTGTGGTCTGGCCAGAAACAGTCTCTAGTTGGTGGTCATTTATCAGGAAGAAATGCTTCATAATGCTGGTGAGCTGTCATGGCGAAGCCACGAAGATGGAAGGGAGTTTGGCCACAACATCAGGTGGTCTGTTGAGGTTGGAGGAGAAATCTTCCAGACATTTTTTTCAGGAACTAGTTTCTGTTTAGTTATAGGAATGAAAGTCTTGTGGTACTTAGTAAGGTAAGTGAATATTGAAGCATGACTGACCTCTTGCTTTGTTAAAGCTGTAAACTCTGATTTTAAAGTTTTCAGGGGGGTCTTTTTGCCACAAGGAGTCCATTTTGTTTTGCCTAGGGGCCTACTTTTATTTTATTTTACAGGGCAAACAGAAAAATAATAAAAGGGTAGACCTAAATGCAATCATATCAATAATTACATTAAATTAAAATGTAACCACCAATGAAAAGACAGACTGTCAGATTGAACACACCACTGAAAAGACAGACTGCTGGATTGAATAAAAAAGCAAAATTGGCCTGGCGCAGTGGCTCACGCCTGTAAACCCAGCACTTTGGGAGGCCGAGGCAGGTGGATCACAAGGTCAGGGGTTCGAGACCAGCTGAAACCCTGTCTCTACTAAAAATACAAAAATTAGCTGGGCGTGGTGGCGCGTGCCTGTAATCCTAGCTTAAAAGCAAAAAAAATAGCCAAGAGTCCTGGCGTGCGCCTGTAGTCCCAGCTTCTCGGGAGGCTGAGCCAGGAGAATTGCTTGAACCCAGGAGGCAATGGGCTGAGATTGCACCACTGTACTCCAGCCTGGGCGATAGAGCGAGACTCCGTTTAAAAGAAAAAAAAAAAAATCTCGCCAGGCGGGGTGGTTCACACCTGTAATCCCAGCACTTTGGGAGGCCGAGGCAGGCGAATCATGAGGTCAGGAGATCGAGACCATCCTGGCCAACATGGTGAAACCCCATCCCTACTAAAAATACAAAAGTTACCCGGGCATGGTGGTGCACGCCTGCAGCCCCAGCTACTTGGGAGGCTGAGGCAGGAGAACCGCTTGAACCTGGGAGGCGGAGGTTGCAGTGAGCCGAGATCGCGCCACTGCACTCCAGCCTGGGTGATAGAGCAGGACTGTCTCCAAAAAAAAAAAAAAAAATTGAAAAAAAAATATAAGAACTGAAATCATACAAAGTATGTTCTTGGACCATAATGAGATGAATAAGAATCAATGACAGAAAAATATTTGAAAAAGCCCCAAATAGTTGAAACTCAAGCAACACACTACTAAATACAGTAAGTCCTCATTTAATATCATCATTAGGTTCTTGGAAACTGCAACTTTGAGCTAGACGACCTACAAAAAGAAACAATTTTACTACAGGCTAATTGATAAAAACAAGAGTTAAGTTCTCACAGCATATTTCTGGTCACAAAAGCATTACCAATCTTCTAAATAAATGCCAAAACACGTCTAATATTAAACATTGAAATAAATGTGAACTATACATACAGTTAACAAAGATTAGTAAAAACAAATAAGATAATTATTTACTTGCTTATTCCAGTTCAGGGTTGTGGGCGTTTGCAGCCTATCCAGGCAGCTCAGAGGCCAAGGAAAGAACCTGACCTGAACAGGATGGCATCCCATTGCAGAGTGCACACACACACACACACACACACACACACACACACTTGCTCACTCACACTGCGACCATGTAGACAGACATGTCAACTCACTCAATGTGCACATCTTGGATGTGGGAAGAAACCAGAGTACCCAGAGAAAGCCCATGCAGATGTGGGGAAAATGTGTAAATTCCAAACAGACAGCGGCCCTGGCTGGGAATTGTTGTTTTTTTTTTTCCTCATCAATGTTATAATAAAATGATGTTGAGAAAAACAATGTTATTCAAAGACCTGCTATAACCCATGGGTCAAAAAGAAAGTCTCAAGGAAAATTAGAAAATATTTTTAATTAAGTGAACATGAATATACAACATAACAAAATTTGTGTAATACAACTAAATAATTGCTTAAAGGAAAATCAATAGCATTAAATGCATTTTTGTTTGAGATGGAATCTCACTATGTTGCCCAGGCTGGAGTGCAATGGCGCGATTTCGGCTCACTGCAACCTCAGCCTCCCAGGTTCAGCAATTCTCCTGCCTCAGCCTCCTGAGTAACTGGGATTACAGGAACATGCCGTCATGCCCAGCTAATTTTTGTATTTTTAATAGAGACGGGGTTTCACCATGTTGGCCAAGCTGGTCTCGAACTCCTGACCTCAGGTGATCTACCCGCCTCGGCCTCCCAAAGTGCTGGGAATATAGGCGTGAGCCACCGCGCCTGACCAGGCCTTTATTAGAAAAGAAAAAAAAATAAATCAACAATCTAGCTTCTTCCTTAAAAAACTAGAAATAGAAGAGAAAATTAAAGATAAAGCAAACAGAAGGAAATAAATAATAGAGATTCGAAATTAATAAAATTGAAAAGAGAAAAGCCATATGCTGGGAGAAAATAATTAGAACATATATATCTGATAAGACATTTTACCAAAGAACATATGAATAGCCAATAAGCACAATAAAAACATGCCCTACCATCATTAGTCATAAGAGAAATGCAAATTAAAACTACTTCGCTTAGACAACAATGGCCATAATCAAAAAGACAGACAGTCACAAGTATTGACAAGGATATGCAGAAAATGGAAACTTTATATATTGATGGTAGAAATATTAAGTGGTACTGCCTTTTTGGAAAATAGTTTTGCAATTTCTTAAAATGTTAAACATAAATTTACCTTAGGTCCCCAGCAATTCCATTTCTACTCCATTTTTATTAAAGACAATAGGAAGATATATACACACACAAAACATGTACAGATGTGTTCCTAGCAGTTGTATTCATAATACCCCCAAAGTGGAAACAATTCAAAAAGGAAAAAAACTATTGATATATACAACATGGATGAATCTCAAATGCATTATGCCAAGTAAAAAAAGCCACATCGAAATGCTACATACTACATAATTCCAGGAATGTGACATTTTTGAAAGAGCCAAAATGCAGGCACAGACAGATCAGTGTTCACTAGGGCTTTGGGGAGAAGGGGAGAGGGTTTCACTATAAAGTGCCTGCATGAGAAAATCTTGGGGGGAGTGACAGAACTATATTGCATATTAGGACATAGTGAATTTTTCAAAACTTATAGAATCGAATTCTAAAAAGAGTAAATTTTACTATATAAAAATTTTAAATAAAAAATTAATATTTCATACTTTTCTTATTCTTTCAATTGTATAGAATGAAATGGAAATGTTCCTTTCATCCTTCTAATTTGAAAAACAGGAATTCAGTTTCCTTTGACCCACTGATCCTTCAGAGGACAATTATAAAGTGGTAGCATGGAAAGCTTACCTATATTAAAAGCATCTTGATCCTCATTTCATTACACACTGTCCATCCCATATCATGTGGATTTGGTTTCTGCCTTATATATATTTCTCTTAATTGTTTTGTTTCAAGTTTTGTCTCTCTGACAGAATTACAGATTTCTTGAAGGTAAGAATCATGAGTTCTCATTCTTCTTCAACTATTATATTGATGGAAATGTCTTAGAATTCTCAGCAATTCCTCATGGAATAGAATGGATGATACTTCTCAAACTAAATTAATAGAATAAAAAGAAGGTCCCCTATGCCTCTAATAAGTAGTGTTGACATCCAGTTCTCAGATAATAAATCTGACACTAAGAAGGTTTAAGAACTTTGGCCAAGATCATACAGTTTAGAAAGTATAGAATGTGGGAATCAGACTCATGTATGTTGATCTATGTGAATCAAACTCAGGTATGCTGATTCTTTAAACAATCTTCACTTCACCTCATCCATCATAACCCAGTGAACAGATTTCTGTGAAGCTTAATTAATATAGTACCTTGACATTATAATGTCAAAATATCAAGTGGCAGCTATAATAATTCATAGATTGTTTAAGTTTTGCTTTTACAGAAGCTCAAGGGATTACACAGTAATCAGAGTTCTCTGGCAATTAAATGAGTTATCATATTATTGTGGAAAGGGCACAGACCTTTGGGCTCCAAAATTCTGGCTCTTCCTCTTCCCTTCTCTATGCTTTGGTAAGTCCACAAGATTTAGCTCCCTAAAAATTAGAAAATTGGATTAGGTTATTTTTGTTGTTGGGGTTGTAGGAAGACTCTGAGGTAGAGATTAATATGCATGAAATGTATCAAGGTATACTCTTGGGAATAACAACTTGTGGAAGGAAGAGAAGAGAAGTATAATTGGGCAGAAGGAAATGCTGGGCTGCAATGGAACCTCAATAAGGCCTCGGCCAACTAATAGGAGCTTGGAAGTTGAGATGGCCCTTCATAGGTATCCCAAGCTAGGGGAGGAATAGAGAAGACTGGGCATTTATACCTTTGGGCCAACAGTTGGATGACAGATGCCTCACTTTGAGCAAGTAGGCTCTCTTTACCCAAAGCAATTTTGAAAACGGTTGACAGCTAACAGCTGACAACAACACTTCAGCTGCTGGGGGAATAAGTATTTGATCCTGGAGGGGGAATCTAGGTGGCACACCAGAGTGCCCCATAGGGTAAGACATATGGCACCTTCCTGCTCTGGTACTCTGATTCTTAGAATCGTGATATTATGAGGATTAGACAGCTAACAATGCTAAGGGAGAAAATTAAAGAGTCTTAATCTCACTAACCTCCCACAGAAAACAGAAATTAAAGAAGAAATTGGGGGTGTGGTGGGGTGTTGTAGGAACAAATTTAAAACACTTCTTCTTACAACTACTGGCTTTCTAAGGAAAAAATCTTACAGCTCCAAGGAGAGTAATGCCTGTAAATACATGCTATTCAGCAAACCTATTAACATAACTCAGGTATTGGCAAACATTTTCTTTGAAGGGCTAGACAGTAAATAGTTTAGACTTTGTGGGCTATATTGCTCAACTCTACCATAAGTTAGAAAGAGTTAGTGAGAAAGCAACTATAAATAATACTTCAACCAATAGGTGTGGCTATGTTCCAATAAAACTTTACTTACAAGACCAGGTGGTAAGTGGCTTTGGCCCACAGGCTACAGTTTGATGACTGATATAACTTAACTCATTCCCTTTCTGGATACCATAGAGTACCATGCAAATCCTAGAATGATTACATGACTTCCACGTGAATGGGAACGAAACTGTTTCCTTGTTAAGCCATTTTAAAACTGAAATTTCTGTCACTTGCAATTGAACCCCCTTCTCTGCCTGGTGGGATTAAAGTAAATAAAGAATAAAGTAAATTACAGAAATTTGTTTTAGACAGAGTGATCAAAGAAAGCTTCCACAAGGGAGAAAAGTTTTAGCTTCTATAACTTAAGTGCTGTGAGAAAACAGAACTGATGGGTGTTTGTGGGAGTAACTATCAGTAGTCCCATAGATGCATTTTAACCTGCCCCCTAATTTTAGTTAGGCATGTGGCCACCCAGAATAAAGATAATCTTTCCCAGCTTGTCTAATTTGTGGCTAAATGGGAGTATGTGACTAAGTTCAAGCCAGTGGTATGTAAACAGATGTAGTATGAGCAACTTCTAGAATTGACCTTAGAAGTGCCCTTTTCCCATTTTCCCCTTCTTGCCAGTTGGAATATATGTGTACTGGTTGCAGCAGGAACAGCCCTCATGGACAATGATGTACACTTAAAGTAGAGGCCACACACTGTGAAGACATGATTAGGGATCCTTGGATCCTGACACCATAAAGGTCTACCAGATCTAGACTGACTACATGACTCACAAAAGGAATAGAAACCTTTTTTCTTGTTAAGTTACGGTTATGTTGAGTTTTATGCCACTTGCAACTTTGCCAAACTCAAATTATTAAACTTATGTTAAATTGAGGGGTCCATTGAGTGTCTCTAAGAGGCAAGGAAATTTAGCCAAGATCTCAAAGACAAAAAGGAGCAAGCCTAGATAAAGCAAGAGAAAAAAATCGTCCTGGCATAAGGCACTGTTTGTGCTAACATGTTGAGGCAGCAAAGAATACAGTGTATGAGAAGAACTGAAAGAAGGTCATGTGGCTGACATTTTGTGAGAGAGGTGTAAAATAGTAAAGGATAAGACTGTGGGCATAGGAAGGGCTCAAATCACAAAGGTGAGGAGTATAGATTTCACCGTAAGTACAATAGGAGGCCACTGCAGGATTTTAAGCAAAGAGGTTTGATCCAATTTGTGCCTTCCCTTGCCGGCTGCCACTGACTGCCCCTCAGCACCTGGTTTCCAGTCTCTTTCTGTTGATGCTACCCGATGCCTGCAAGCAGTCCTCTTGGACAAGCTCCCTCCCAAGACAACCCAGGTCTGGCTCCCTGCCTCAGGGGTTCACACACTACTTCCCTACCCCAGTGGCAATACAGCGTATTCCTTCCACAGCACTCACTCCTTGCCCTGCCAACAAGAGCCACTCTAGCCAACCTTTTGCCTTCAGATGTCAGCATCCAGACAGGGATCAATTTCTATGCGTTCCAAGTGCCAGAAGATACATGTGAGCCTCTCAAAGTGATTCTCTGTAGTTCCCCTATTTAGCTTAAAGGAGAGTGAAAACACTGCACCTTTCCATATTTAGTCTCTAAAAAAATCCTAACTCTAGAAACTTTATCCCCCCTAGTGAATTATTTTATACACACACACACACACACACACACACAGTGAGCTAATAAAAGCAAATTTGCTGATAAAAGTAAATTTTGGCCACCTCCTTTGCAATAGTGGTCTAGCACCTCAGTTAGAATATTGGATACATTACAGCTATTTTTCTCAGGTTTGTCCCTCAGCAGAAACTTTGACGAAAAGAAAGTGACATAATAACATCTTTCAAAAAGATTTCCAAAACTAAGATATGATTATCAGTAGTTAAACACTAAATGCAACATTCTATTCATTTAATCAAAAATATTTTTAAGGACCTACCACGTATACAGGTACTATCCTAAATCCTGAGGACATAACAATAAAAATCTCAATTTTGGCCAGGCACTGTGGCTCACGCCTGTAATCCCAGCACTTTGGGAGGCCGAGGCGGGCAGATCACGAGGTCAGGAGATTGAGGCCATCCTGGCTAACACGGTGAAAACCCGCCTCTACTAAAAAAATACAAAAAATTAGCCAGGCGTGGTGGTGGGCGCCTGCAGTAGCTGAGGCAGGAGAATGGTGTGAACCTGGGAGACAGAGCTTGCAGTGAGCCGAGATCACGCCACTGCACTCCAGCTTATTTTAAATAGGTAATCTGCATGGAAGTAGTAATAGAAAATGTGTTTGGAGTAGGTTGGTTAGGAAAAAATATAGAGTGTGAAAAAGGGTAAGGTAATTTATGTATGAAGAAGGGTAAGGGAATGCATGGGAACTCTCTGTCCTTTCTGTTCGATTTTTCTGTAAACCTAAAAATTCAAGCTGGGTGCAGTGGCATATGCCTGTAGTCCTAGCTACTCAGGAGGCTGAATTGAGAATGAGAGGATCCCTTGAGCTCAGGAGTTTAAGACCAGCCTGGGCAATATAGCATGACTCCATCTGTAAAAATAAAAGGTGAAAAAAAATTTTTTTAATAATCCTAAAAATGCTCTAAAAATAAGGATATTAGTTAAAAGATATATAGAGAGCATGAGACCTGGAGGGTGCTTATTATCATTTGGTTAGATTTGGAATCAATGTGACTATTTAAATACAAGAAAACAAGGTTTGTTTTGTTTTGCTTTATTGGTTGGTTGACTGATTGATACAGAGTCTCACTGTGTCACCCAGGCTGGAGTGCAGTGACCAATTTTGGCTCACTGCAACCTCTGCCTCCCGGTTTCAAGTGATTCTCCAGCCTCAGCCTCCCAAGTAGCTGGGATTACAGGCGAGCACCACTACCATCTGGCTAATTTTTGTATTTTTAATAGAGACAGGGTTTCACCATGTTGGCCAGGCTAGTCTCAAACTCCTGACCTCAGGTGATCCACCTGCCTCCGCCATTCAAAATGCTGGGATTACAGGCAAGAACCACCATGCCTGGCTGCTTTATTTTTTTTCAATTTTTTAAATTATTTCAGAAACAGAGTCTTGCTCTTTCACTCAAGTTGAAGTGCAGTGGTGCAATCATAGCTCACTGAAGCCTCCAACTCCTGGGCTTAAGCAATCATCTTGTTTCTGCCTCTCAAAGTGCTAGGACTATAGGCATGTGCCACCATGCCTAGATAATTTTTTAAATGTTTTGTAGAGACAGGGTCTTGCTTTGTTCCCCAAGCTGATATTGAACTCTTGGCTTGAAGCAAGCTTTATTGTTTTTTTAAAAGTATGCTATTAGTTATATTAATTATCTATTACTATGTAATAGGTTACACCAAGACTTAGTGGCTTGAAACAACAAATTTATTATCTCATAGTTTCTCAAGATAACAAAATTTTATTATATTAACAAAATTTATTATCTCATCTAGAAATCCGGAGGTGGGCTAACTGAATCCTCTGCTTCAAGGACTTTCACAGGTGCAGTCAAGTTGTCAGTCACCATGGGTGGTTAGCTGGCAGCAATGTTGCTAAAATAGTTTAGCCAACCGTGAAGTTGGGGGCAGACAGTCCACACTACCACTGCCCTCAATTTTCACTCCAATTATAGGTCCAAGGGGTTCTCAAAACCACCCTAATCTTTGATAATTTGCTAGAGAAATTCACAGAACTTATTGAAAACTATTATATTCACAGTTATGGTTACAAGGAAAGGACACAGATTCAAATCAGCCAAGAGAAGAAACCCATATGAGAAAGTATCAAACTTCTGTTTGGTGAAACTTCTGTTTTCTTTTCCCAGTGGAGTCATGATGTGTTACTTTCCCAGCATCAACGTGTGAAAATATGCACAGAATACTGCCAACTAGGGAAGCTCACCTGAGCCTCAGTGTTCAGACTTTTTAGTGGGTCCTCATTATGCAGGCGTGTTAGAGTGATTACCCACATGGTTGATCTCAGTCTCCAGATTGACTGATATCACGTGACTCAAAGACCCACCCTAAATTACATTTTTGATCTTTCAGGCATGGCCAACTGCCAGCCCAAATCACACTGTTAGATTATCCTGTATGATCCTAGGCCCCAGGCAAAAAAGACACTCTCATCAGACACAACATTCCAGAGGCTTAGAAATTACCTCTCATAAGCCAAGGGCAAAGGCCCAGACTCCTTTTTGGACAAGATTAAATTATTTACTATATATCTCCATGAGCTATCTATTGTATTAGATACAATAGATATAGGCCTAGTCATCTCAAAGCTCAACTGCAGAAGAATCTGCTTTCCAAACTCGCTCAGATGATTGTTGGCAGAATTCAGTTCCTTGTGGACTGATGGACTGAGGACCATGGTTCTTCACTACCTATTGTCCAGCGTCTGCTCTCAGTTTTTGCCATGTGGGCCTTTCTAACATGGAAGTTTACTGCATCGAAGTGAACTAATCAAGAAGCTGACAGGGGAAGAATGTTAGTGAGAGAGAGAGTTCTAGCAAGATGTAATCACAGTCTTTTGTAACCTAATTGTGGAAGTGATATCTCATCACTTTTTGCTTTATTCTGTTCAATAGAAGCAAGTCTTTAGGTTCGGCCCACACAAGGGGAGAAGACTGCACAAGGACATGAGTACTGGCAGATATTACTGAGAGCAATCTTAGAAGATGTCTATCACAGTAGGCTTTGGGAAAGAAGACAGGAGAGAGGGAGTGGTTGAAGGTTGAAGAAATAGTGGTAATTGAAGGATCAAGCTCCTGGAGGTAAAAGAAAATGGATTAAGAGCACAAGCAGGAGGGAAAGATGATAAAGCTATAGAAAAATGAATGAGGATCAATAATGGAGTTTTTCTTGTACGTAGATTTTTTCAAAGTTCTATGTGGTGTATTCCCTTGTTAATGACTAAGTGCCTTGAACAGTTGTATGAAAAGTCCTTTTCCTTTTATAGGAAAGTTGTTCCTTCTTAACCAACTACATTTCTCTGTTGCTACTGAAGTAGTTGTTTAAATCACAATATGTGTGCCAGGGAGTAGCACTTGAGAGGTTAAGAGTTCATTATCTGTTGCACAAAATTAGTGCATTAAAATACTGTGGGTCAACAGAAAGTCAGCTTACAGTAGGTTGTATAAACATTTACAATAGATAGCTCATGGAGATAACCTAATATTTTCCATAGCACAGCACAGAACTAAAAGCCATAACTAAGTTGAGCTATCTCAGTGTATCCTCAACAGTGTCCAACTGTAATAATAAGATCGTTAGAACTGGAGTTAATATTGGTCAGATATTGCTACAATGTTGAATCCAATTCTAGACTTAACAGCAGTTACTATAAAGAGGTAAGGTGATCCTCATTTACATTTAAGGGATAAGAAGGAACAGTCTTAAACTTTAAATAAGATTTCAATTAAAACATAAACTTTCTGAAACTGAGACCTTTCAATCAGTGGAATATATCATATTAAGTTGAATTTGTGAAAAGTTTCCCTCCTACAAAACATGACATTCATATTAAATTGTTTGACTTTGAGTCTGATACCTGAAAACACAAGAATACATTATTAAATAGATGGTTTGTGGGTATATTTTTTAAAAAGCAGCAAGTTAGAATGGGTTCATTTATTATACAACATTCAAATTCTATCATATGTCCTCCCTGTTTTTTGTTGTTGTTGGTTTTCTATTTATTTATTTATTTATTTATTTATTTATTTTTGAGATGGAGTCTCGCTCTGTCCCCCAGTCTGGAGCGCAGTGGCATGATAACGGCTCACTGCAACCTCTGCCTCCCGGGTTCAAGCAATTCTTCTGCCTCAGCCTCCCAAGTAGCTGGTACTACAGGTGTGTGCCTCCACAACTGGCTAATTTTTGTATTTTTAGAAGAGACAGGGTTTCACCATGTTGGCCAGACTGGTCTTGAACTCCTGACCTCAAGTGATTCACCTGCCTTGGCCTCCCAAAGTGTCGGAATTACAGGCATGAGCCACCGTACCTGGCCTGTCCTGCCCTCTTTTACCAAGTAGCTGAATGGTGCTGGAGAAAATGACAAAACCATGATGACTGAACTCTAATTTTTTGTCACAAATCTCAAATGATAACTCAACACTTCCAGACATTCTTATTATCTTTGCCTAGTAAATATACTTTTCTACTCACCAATATGACAATATTGCACCTCTTCTCTAATTTCTAACAACTACTCTTTCTTCTCACTTCCAGTTGATGTGTCATAGAGAAATAGATGAAATAAAACAAAAACAACTCAACATTCCAACACGTAGTTCACCACCTCCAGCCATCTTATTCTGTATTTTTAAGATTTACTTTTTTTTTTTACTCTTCCTATTAGGATAAAAATTTTTTCTTGAGCCTATCAGAGGTTGATATGTCATCTGTGTAATGAATACTATCCCCTCTCATCTTTTCAATGCCTTTATTCTCGCAATTATTCCCCTTCTGTTCAGCATCTTTTTTCTTTCCATTTAATAACTGCCATAGCCTCACAAACATGTTCTAACATTTTTTATCTTGAAAATACCATTTCTTGATCCCTATATGTCCCTCTGTCCTATTTTTATGCTTTATTTTCAATTAAATTCCTGGGTAAAGTTTTGATATTTGCTGATTCACCTCCCATTTTCTATATGACCCACTCCTATCAGATGTTTTTCCCCAACTACTCAACTTAAACAGCTTTTATCAACATTAGTAATGACCTATTTCTTGCCAATACCAGTGATTACTCTGTTTTCCTTTATTATTTCACTTATCAGCAATATTTGATGTAGCTTACCCATTCTTTCATAAAATACTTCTCTTGGATTTCATGACAGACATCATACCATACCACACACACTTGATTTTTCTTCTGTGGACTAGCCTTATTTCTTGCTTTTCTTTGCTGGCATTTTCTTGATTACTAGCAAGCTGAATATCTAAAAGTTTTTAGAGTTTTAGCTTTTACATGTAGGTCTATGATCCTTACTGGGTTAAATTTTATAATATGAGGTAAGTTCATTTTTAAGTGTATCAGTATCCAATAGTTCTCTCACTATTTGTTGAAAAGACTATCCTTTCACCATGGAATTACCTTTGCCAAAAAGCAGATGATCAAATGTGTATGGGTGCCTGTTACTGGAGTCTCTATTCTTTTCCACTGGCTATGTCTACCCTTAGATCAAAATCATACTGTTTTGATTATTGTAACTTAATGGCAAGTCCTGAAATCAGGTACTGGAATTCTTTCAACACTATTCTTACTCAAAATTGTTTTGGTTACTCTAGGCCCTTTGCATTTCCATATCAGTTTTGGAATGCATTTGTCAGTTTCTACAAAAGAAAGTTCTCTGGGATTAGGATTTTGATTGGCAGTCCTTTGAAGCCATAGATAAACTTCAGGAGAACTTTTAATAATATTGAGTCTTCCAATTTATGATTATGCAATCTCATTCTATTTACTTGAATATTCTTGAATTTTTTTCAGCAATATTTTGGAATCCTTGGCAAACAAAATCTGATGCATATTTTGT
Source organism: Gorilla gorilla gorilla (assembly GCF_029281585.2). Taxonomy (NCBI): domain Eukaryota; kingdom Metazoa; phylum Chordata; class Mammalia; order Primates; family Hominidae; genus Gorilla; species Gorilla gorilla. The sequence continues at coordinate 121,433,677 of NC_073229.2, read as the reverse complement.
TAAATTTAAACCTTGTTTATGTCATTAAATGGTGTTGTTTTCTAAACTCTAATTTTCAAATTGTCTTTTCATGTCTATAAAATACAATTAATTTTTGTATATCACTGAACCCCGCCACCTTGCTGAACTCATAGTTTTTATAGATATTTGTAGAGATATTTTTAGGATTTTCTATATGAATAATTATGTCATCTGAAAATCAAGACAGTTTTACTTCTTCTTATTCAATCTATATGACATTTATTTCTTCATCTTCCTTATTGCATTGACTAGTTACCTCCAGTAAAATGTTGAGAGAAGTGGAAAAAGTGGACATCATTGCCTTTTTCTCAATCTTAGGAAAAGAACATTCATTTTTATAACTAAGTATGATATTAATAGCAGGTTTGTCATAGATATCACATATAAGGTAGGGAGTTTTCTTCCATTCTTAGTTGGCAGAGAGTTTTTATCATGAATAGATGTTGAATTTATCAAGTGATCTTTCAGTGTCTTTTTACAGTTTTTCTTTTTATAGAATTGATATAATGAACTGATTACTCGTAGAAATTTGAATAACCTTGCATTCCTAACACGAATCTAATTTTCTTGTCATATGTCATCCTTTTTGTTTGTTTGTTCTGAGGCGGAGTCTTGCTCTGGAGTACAGTGGCGCGATCTCGGCTCACTGTGACCTCCCCATGCCAGGTTCAAGCGATTCTCCTGCCTCAGCCTCCTGTGTAGCTGGGACTACAGGCACATGGCGCCATACCCGGCTAATTTTTGTATTTTTAGTAGAGACGAGGTTTCACCATGTTGGCCAGGCTGGTCTTGAACTCCTGACCTCAAGTGATCCACCCGCCTTGGTCTCCCAAAGTGCTGGGATTACAGGCGTGAGCCACTGCACCTTGCCATCATATGTCATCCTTTTTATGTACTGCTGGATTTTGCTTGCTAACATTTCTGCTTTTATGTTTGCATGTGATATTGTATTGTAATTGTCTTTTGTCAGGTTTCGATACCAGTGTGGTGCTAGCCTCATAAAACAAGCATCCAATCTCCTAATTTCTCTAAGAGTTAGTATAGAATTGGTATTACTCCTTCCTTAAATGTTTGGGAGAATTTAATAGTAAGGCCATTTGGCCTGGAGAGTGTTTGTTTGTTTTGTTGCTTTTGAGAAACGGTGTTGCTCTGTTGTCCAGGTTGGAGTACAATGGCACACTCACAGTTCACTGCAGGCTTGAACTCTCCAGCTCAAGTGATCCTCTCACCTCAGCCTCCCTAAGTAGTTGGGACTACAGATGAGCACCACCACGCCTGGCTAATATTTGTATTTTTTTTTGTGGAGACAAGGGACAGGGTTTCACCATGTTGCCCAGGCTGGTCTGGAACTCCTGGTCTCAAGGGATCCACCTACTTCAGCCTCCCAAAGCCACTGTGCCCGCCCTGGCCTGAAGTTTTCTTGTTAGAAGTGGTGTGTGTGTGTGTGTGTGTGTGTGTGTGTGTGTGTGTGCACGCAGAGAGAGAGAGGAGGGAGGCTTAACCAAAGATTCTGAGTACTATGATAAATACAGAGATACTCAAATTTTCTTCTTTTGTTGATTTTTGACAGTTTGCGTCTTTTAAGGAATTTGTCCATTTCACCTATGCTTATTGGCATAAAAATGTTAATAATGTTCTTTTAATATCCTTGTCCTTTTAATGACTAAATTTCATAGTGATGAAACCTTTTTAATTCCTGATACTGATAATTTGTTTATTTTCTTTATCAGTTTGGGTAGGGGGTTTATCAATTATATTGCTCTTTTAGAAAAACAACTTTTGCGTGTGTTTCCTTCCATTTATTTCATCTCATTTATTTCTACTATTTATCATTTCATTCATTTTGCTTGCTTTGGTTTCAATATGCTGGGGGTTTTTTCTAGTTACTTAAGACAAAAGTTTATTGAATTGAGTTCTTCTTTTTAATGTAAGCAGGTACTGTTACAAATTTTAGTGTTTTCATTTTAATTTAATTCAACATATTTTCTAATTTTCCTGTGATTTTTCCTGATTCACAGGTTAGTTAGAAGTATGATTCTTAATTTCCAAATATTTAGAGTATTTCAAGTATCTACTTTATTTCTAGTTTAATGCCATTACGATCAGACTACACACTTTGTACGATTTAAATCTTTTTAAAGTTGATGACATTTGTTTTATGGCTCGGAATATGGTATCGCTTAGTGAATGTTTCATGTGCACTTGACAGGAGTGTGTATTCTGCTATTGTTGGGTTGGTCACCTATAAACGTCAATTAGGTCAAGTTGGTTAGTGCTTTCCAAGTTTTCCATATCCATACTAATTTTCTGTCTACTTGTTCCATCAGTTACAGAGAAAATTCAATGTTGCACTTGCCTGCCTCACAGTCCATGGACAAAAGGCATCTGCATTCTAACAAGAGTTGCTGGCCCCAGAGCGGGAAGAGGGGACGGCGCGACTGTGGGTGTGAACGAGGCACTCACTTCGCACTCACTGGAGTAAATCTCTTCTCTTTGGTCCGGCCAGAGGATAAACCCATAGCCCTTAAATCCTCTCCGCCTCAGCAGCAGTTCTGGTTTTTTTTTTTTTACCAGGCCCCGCCTTTCAGCCGAACGCACCAATTAAAGGTACAAAAAAAAAAGTTTCTCAGTACCTCGTCCCGGGCTGACGGACTCTCGCGAGAATTCGTGGAGCTCCGACTGTTTCCGCGCAGATATCGCGAGGCGATTGGTAGCCGGGGGAGGGCTGCGCCGTGGCCCCGCCTTTCCGGAGCGCGGGCGCGCGGTGGCGGGAATTTCGCCTGTTTGCGGTTTAGACCCCAAAGATTCCTGGTGGTGGTCTGGGTCACAGGAGGCAGGTTTCGGGAGCTGGAAATGTGAGCGGTTACGACAGGCACCGCGGGTAACCGACGCCCCGGGTCCTTGCTGCAGCCGGGTACGCGGGATACCGGCACCCCGCCTTCTCCGCCCGAGTGCTGCCGGGCGTGGGCCTGGTGGGTCTCGCCTCCTCCTTGGAGGGTCGGGGTTGGCTCTAGGGATTGCTTTCCTAATTTCCACCCCGAGCCGGGGAGGGAGCGTTCTCCACCCTGCTGCTGGGAAACGGGCGGAGAGTGGTTTAGAAACGTTGCGGAGGACGCAGTTCTAGGCAAGCCCGGGACGCTATGTCCTGCAGACATTTCTTTGCTTTTCACCTTGTCCTGGGCTGCAGAGCTCGATTTAGTGGCCGGATTTCGAGGTCCCTGCCACAGCCAGTTGGTTGTGCATTTTGTCTTAAGTTCTGACAGCCTTGATGGGCGGAGCGGCGAGGGGGAATTGGGAATTTGGCCTCTGGGTTTGTTCGTTTGTTTTTCCTTCCTGCTGGCGGACGTCTTGGGAACTTTCTGAAGTAATCCCCACTCTCTCGGCCCCCCCCCCCCACAGGAATCTCTTCACACCTTCTCTTTGGAGCCCTTAATGATACGACGAACCCCAAGTGTTTCAGAACATGAAGTAAACATGGAGAACTGTTCTGCTGCATCGACGTTCCTGACTGACAGCTTAGAGCTGGAGCTGGGGACGGAATGGTGCAAGCCTCCTTACTTTTCTTGTGCTGTTGACAACAGAGGAGGAGGAAAACATTTTTCTGGAGAATCCTACCTCTGCAGCGGAGCCCTTAAGCGGTAGGTAAAACTCAGAGACATTTTCCCTCATCTGATTATTCACCAGATTTTTAGGAATGTTAGTTATTTCAGCCCATTAAACTTTGGTGTTCACCAAGTCATGTTTTATAAATCAGCTTAGTATATCATAAGGGTACAAATGATTATCAGTTCTGCTGGCTTCTTGGTAAGGGCATATCTAAAGTATTTGGGGTATTAGGGAAAACTTCCTTGGTAACTGATGTTCCCTTACTGTAGGGAGCTGGGCACTACTTTTTCTTCTACTTAAAATGAATTCCTAACTATCTGAGCCTTTTGCAATAGTATTTCCTTCTAAAGAGTGTGATAATATTCTAGAGCTTTCCAGTAATTTTTAAGAGAGACAAACATTTTTTATTGTCCCTGTTCCTTCTAATCCTACCTACACATATAGAAGTGTATAGACTTATTTTGCCTTGGGCAGGTACATATATATTACAGTAAAACTGCTGTTCTTGAAATATTTTGGTAATACCTGCTGAGGCAGTTTCAGTCAGGAAACTATTTTTGTTGACCTTATAGTTGTACCTTGTTAGAAACCTTAAATAGAATACTCAACTTCATTAGTTGGATACTATTCTCCAGACATGGCTCAGAATAACTGCTAGCAGTTTTAAAATTAAATGTCCCCTCAAAGGATGAAATTCTACAACTGAAGACTACTGGTGAAGACAGGCAGAAATATGTTTTTTAGAATTGTTGATTTTTCCTCTTAAGTTACATTACACTTTAGTCGTACATTTTATCAATATAGAAGATTGACGTTTTAATACAGTCTAGCTATTGTAATCTTGAATGTGTAAAGTACCAAGGCATTTTCTGACTTTTTATACATGTCATGTATAATATGGATTCAAATAATGTAAAGAAGAGAGCCGTCGTATTATGGTACTTAGTATACTTTTTATGAGATTAAAACAATTTTCATTTCAGATTGATTTTGAATCTTGACCCTTTACCAACTAATTTTGAAGAAGATACCTTGGAAATATTTGGCATTCAGTGGGTTACTGAAACAGCATTAGTGAATTCATCTAGAGAACTCTTTAATTTATTCAGGTATTTCTTCGGTTTAACTTTCTGTGAGTGTGGGTGTTGTTCACTTTTGTAAATTACATTGTTGGGTGGCTTCTAATACTGATATTACAAAAGACCAGGGGAATTGTGCTGGTTGCTCACTTGATTATCTTACCAGTAACAATAATCAAGCAGCAATGCCTGATGAATAATGGTTTTAATGAGTTGCGTTTTATTTTCAGAATCTTTATTCTTTGCATTTGACACATGTATTGACAAATATTTAAGGCTTTGAACTATAATTTTTTAGAAGAAAATTAAAATATTTTTGTTGTGCAATAGCCATAGTCTTTCAGTGATCTTTAGAGTATGGTCTTTCCAAATAAATTGTTTAGACTGTGTAATAGAAATATTAATTATTTGGACAACATTTAAAATCTTTTTAATGAAAAATTTTAAGCATACACAAAATAATAATATAATGAACATCCATATACCCTCCTTCAGTTGCAGTAAACAACAACTTTTTATTACATTTCCTTCATGTGTCTTGTCTCCTCTTCTTTTGGCCTAAGTATTTGTAAGGAAATCCTAGGCATCATGTCATTTCACCCGTAAATACTTCAGTATGAATTTCTTAAAAATATGTGCTTTTTAAAAACGATGAGGACGGCCAGGCGCGGTGGCTCATGCTTGTAATCCCAGCACTTTGGGAGGCTGAGGCGGGCAGACCACGAGGTCGGGAGTTCGAGACCAGCCTGACCAACATGGTGAAACCCCTTCTCTACTAAAAATACAAAAATTAGCCAGGCGTGATGGCGCGCGTCTGTAATCCCAGCTACTCAGGAGGCTGAGGCAGGAGAACTGCTTGAACCCAGGAGGCGGAGGTTGCAGTGATTCGAGATTGCCCACTGTACTCCAGCCTGGGTGACAGAGCGAGACTCTGTCTCAAAAAAAAAATCATCTCAATTAATAAAAATTAAAGTTCTTCATTATCATTTAAGACAGTTCATATTCAGATTTTAGGTAATTTTAAACAGGAGTCAGTTATTGAAAGCTAATTATTCCAAAACACAGTAAAAATCTATATGTGATACATTTAAAGGAAAATGGAGAGGTGGAAGGAATTCTCTCACCATCATCCCATGAAACCTTTTGAAGAGACTTAACTGTATCTACGCCGTGTCATACGTTTTATTGATAGAACAGGCTCAGTGAGTGATCCTCTGTAATCCTGAACATTACAGAATGAGCGAGTCTTTATCTAGGACATAGGTTATAAATATGGGTTAATTTTTAAAGAGTTTGAAATCAACTAGGAGGAATAGCAAGAAATTACTATCAGGAATTAAGATGGAACATGATAAATAACAGCTTTCCCTGATACTTTAATCTACATTATTCCTTTTTTGAACTTCTATTGTATAACTGTATGATACAGTTTAAAATTTTATTATGTAACTGTTAACCTAGAATGTTTTATGTATCTTAAACTTCTTTTTTTTTTTTTTTTGAGAGGGTGTCTCGCACTGTCACCCTGGCTGGAGTGCAGTGGGGTGATCTTGGCTCACTGCAACTTCCGCCTCCCGAGTTTAAGCGCTTCTTTGCCTCAGCTTCCCGAGTAGCTCGGATTACAGGGTCCCCCCCGCCACGCCCGGCTAATTTTTGTGTATTTTTAGTAGAGATGGGGTCTCACCATGCTGGCCAGGCTGGTCTTGATTTCCTGACCTCAGGTGTTCCACCTGCCTTGGCCTCCCAAAGTGCTAGGATTACAGGCGGGAGCCACTGCACCCCGTCTTAAACTTCTTTTTTTTTTTGAGACGGAGTCTTGCTCTGTCGCCCAGGCTGGAGTGCAGTGATGCGATCTCTGCTTACTGCAAGCTCCAGCTCCTGGGTTCACGCCATTCTCCTGCCTCAGGCTCCCGAGTAGCTGAAACTACAGGCGTCCGCCACCATGCCGGGCTAATTTTTTCGTATTTTTGTAGAGACGGGGTTTCACCATGTTTGCCAGGATGGTCACGATCTCCTGACCTCGTAATCCGCCCACCTCGGCCTCCCAAAGTGCTGGGATTACAGGCAAGAGCCACCACGCCCGGCCGTAAACTTAAAGATATAAACAGTAGCTTGCTGATGGTGAAGTCTATGGTATTTGAAATAATTTTTGAGATATATGCAGTCTTTAATAGATAATTTTGGAAGGTCAGGCAAAGATGTATTTTATCTTTTCTTAAAGTTTTCATTACCTGAAGCTGATCCTTTAATTAACATTCACAAGGTATTAATCATCATCCCCAAATAAAAGAGGTATTGAAGCTGTGTAATTTGGAAACATTGTCCATATAATTGTTACATGCTTTAAAGTGTTCTAAAATTAACTCTCACCTTACATTTTTAAAATTAGGCAACAACTGTACAACTTGGAAACCTTGTTACAGTCCAGTTGTGATTTTGGTAAGTTTAAGGTGTGTTTAATGCAAAAGGGAATGGTGCTCCATTATAGTGAGTTGCACATGGGTCCGTGATGGTATAATTGGCATATCATGATAATACAGAGGAAGCATTAGGCCAGAAGTTTACGAATTTAGTGTTCAGAAAAGTATGACTTTTTAAATTTTGTTGTAGCTGAGATATATAGTATTTTCCCAAATCTGTAGATTTTAAAGGTAAAACCGACTTAAGGAAGCTAAACTTCTCTGAAGAGAATTAGTACTTGTTTTGGAGGTAGGGAGTGGGATAGAGAACTTAAATGAGAACTAAAAAGTGCCAGACCTCATGCTGTCTTCTTGATTTTCTTTTCTGCTTTCTGCTTTTGTGTTTGCTTTTGGTGTGTGATGGATTACTGATTTTTTTTTCTTTTGTTTAGATTGGTATAGTTGGGTTTGTTTTTTGTTTTTTTTTTTTTTTTGATAGGGAGTTCTGCTGTTTTGTCCAGGCTGGAGTGCAAGGGTGCCATCTCAGCTCACTGTAACCTCTGCCCCCCGGGTTCAAGTGATTCTCCTGCCTCAGCCTCCCGAGTAGCTGGGATTATAGGCACCTGCCACCACCCCCAGCTAATTTTTGTATTTTTAGTAGAGATGGGATTTTGCCATTTTGGCCAGGCTGATCTCAAACTCCTGACCTCAAGTGATCCCCTGCCTTGGCCTCCTGAAGTGCTAGGATTACAGGCATGAGCCACTGCATGTATAGCTAAGGTAATAAAGGGAATTGAAGGGCAGTGTGTTTTAGTGCAGTCTGGCTGCTTCTCCTTTCTAGTAATTTTGGTGCAGTGCAGTGTTTAGAATCATGGCCTTGTCACCCTGGCTTCCAACCCTAGCTAACTGTGGGTCTTACGTCAAGTAATAGTTCTAACTTTGTTGAGCGTGTTAAGTGCTTAACACAGTGTCTACCATTATTGATGCCTAGCAACCAAAGACTACCTGGAACACTTTTGGTCAAACAGAGGTTTATTAGATTATGAAAAAAGGAAAAATACACATTACAAGGAAAAGCTGGGGCTTGTCAGTAAGAGGGAGTAGGAAGGGACTTGTGATATGTTTGGGGCTCATTCTGGTGATTTTCCGTAGGGCTTAAGGGGGATAAGGCTATATTCTGGATTGGATGCTGTTAATTAGCAGGGGCAATTTGAAGAGTGGGTATTTTAATTTTTATCTAGGAGGTGAGACAAACAAAGGGAGGGTCCTAATTAGTAAAAAAGTATTGTCCTGGTCACTGGAAGAGGGAGGATGTGTTTTTTTGTTCATTTTGTGTGTGTGTGTGTGTTTTGTTTGGAGTGTGTGTGATTGCATAGTGCCATGTTTTGTATTCAGACATGGTTACAGAGGTTTTGTTTTTCTCTTGTTTCACTGTAATGGAGTGGCCCTGTATCATTATTATTTATTATTATTATTATTTTTTGAGATGGAGTCTCGCTCTGTCACCCAGGCTGGAGTGCAGTGGCGTGATTTTGGCCCACTGCAACCTCCAGCCCCCTGGGTTCAAGCAATTCTCCTGCCTCAGCCTCCTGAGTAGCTGGGATTACAGGCGCACACCACCACACCTGGATAATTTTTGTATTTTTAGTGGAGGTGGGGTTTCACCATGTTGGTCAGGCTGGTGTCGAACTCCTGACCTTGTGATCCACCCACCTCGGCCTCCCAGAGCTCTGGGATTACAGGCGTGAGCCACCGTGCCTGGACTATTTTTTATGTTTTATGAAAATTGTTTATTTTCAGTAGGGGATACCATGGCCTAGCTGTTAGCTATCAGCTTTTAGGCTGTTTTATATTTTTTGTTTTCTTAGTATGTTACGTGATTTGTAAATGTTATGTATTATTGTTTCATTATCATCTGATGGGTCCCTGGTTCATGCCAGGTACTTTGCAAGGTACTGACGAATCAAAGAGGAAAAATATGCTGCTGATGAGTTTGCAGTTGTGTAGACAGCTAGACATGCAAGCATACGTCAGCTTGGTAAATGAAAAGGTACGGTGATAAAGGAATGTACAAGCTGCTGTGGAAGCCAAGGGCTTTGTCTATCTGTGAGCTCCTCACTAAATGATGCCAGATCTGGGTCTTCACAGATGGGAAGAAATTAGCTAGGCAAAAGATTTGGGAAAAGTTTTTCGGACAGGAAGAATTCCAGGCAGAAAAAAATAAAACTGTATAAACAAAGATGTGATGTGTGTAAAAACATAAAAGTTTAGAGAGCATGGATTAAATATTAATTACATATGGTTGGATCAGAATGTGTGTGAGTGATGAATTTGGAAGGGATAAAAGCAGAGTTGGCTTTGTAAACCATGACAGAGAGTATGATTTTTATTTTGGAACTCCTGTGGAGCCACTAAAAGATTATAGTGGAAAGAACCAAAATATCTTTACGTAGAATAACTTAAGTAAATTGGGTTCATGGAAGGCATTTATTATGATAGATTATTATTATTACACTTATTAACCTGAAACCACTGCAGTGGACTATTTGTTAAGATGGTTGTTTGTTACACTGACATTTTGGCTGTTTTTGTTGCTTAAAAAAGCTTTTAATGACAGATTTTGGACAAGTTAGTGGTGTTAAATATTATCCATACATGAACATGTCCCTGCCATGTAGCTGTGTTCACTAACTTGTGTAGCTACCCTTGGACCTCAGCTGTGCCAAGAAGTTCCTATGTAGTTACTTACTGCCAGATGAGTATAGTTCTTGTTCTAGTCATTATGCTTCCAGGGTTAATTTCCAGTTGAGGCAGAATAACATACGTAATGACATGTTTTGCTGACAGCTGTTTTTTTTCCCTCTTTCCCTCTCTTTGTCTCTGTCTCGAGACAGGGTCTCACTCCATCGCCCAGGCTGGAGTGCAGTGGTGCGATCATGACTCACTTCAGCCTTGACCTCCTGGGCTCAAGCAGATCCTCCCATCTCAGCTTCCCAAGTAGCTGAGACTACAGGCTCACGCCATCATGCCTGACTAATATTTTAATTTTTTGTAGAGATAAGGTCTCACTATGTTGCCAAGACTGGTCTCAAACTTCTGGGCTCAAGTGATCCTCCCGCCTTGGCCTCCCAAAGTGCTAGCATTATAGGTATCAGCCACCACACTCAGCCAAGAGCTATTCTTAAATATAATTGTTGGTGTTACCCTGTCTCAGCTATTGTGTGTGTGTTTTTTTTCTCTAGACATTCCTTATGGATTTTTTAAAATGTCTTCTGTTTCTGACTTCATGCTTGTTTTCATCCATCTTGAATATATGGAGTATACATTATAACCACTGTTGTTGCTGCTATTAATAATAATTCTTTTTGAGAGGGAATCTTGCTCTGTCACCAGGCTGGAGTGCAGTGGCACCATCTCGGCTTACTGCAACCTCTGACTCCCTGGTTCAAGCAATTTTCCTGCCTCAGCCTCCCGAGTAGCTGGGATTAGAGGCACACGCCACCACGCCCAGCTAATTTTTGTATTTTTAGTAGAGACAGGGTTTCATCATGTTGGCCAGGATGATCTTGATTTCCTGACCTCGTGATTCGCCTGCCTCAGCCTCCCAAAGTGCTGGGATTACAGGCGTGAGCCACCACGCCCGGCCAATAATTCTTTTATCACTGTCATTTCTGAAACTATTTGTATTGATTAGTTTTTCTCCTGATTCTGTGATATATTTTTCTGCTTCTTTGAATATATAGTAATGTTTTATTGTTAGATGAACATTGTGGGTTTCACATTGTTGCTTTCTGGATTTTTATTCCTTAAACTAGATGTTGAATTTTGTTCTGGGTCGCTATTGTGTAGTTGTAATCCACTGGCTCTTTTTGAGGCTTGTTTTAAATTTTGGTAGGACTTTTAAAAAGCAGCCTTTAATGTTAATTTAGCCTAGTAAATTAGCCTAGTAAGGCTTTGAGAATTCTTTCTCGTGCGTAGTCTATTATGAGATTTTTTTTCATGCTTGCTGGTGAGAACTTGAACTATTACCTGGCTTGTGTACTCTTTATAGGGAATTGTTTTCTGGTGTTTTTCCCTGGCCTTGGGTAATATTTTTCATGCTTGAACAGATCAGTACTTAAATCTCAGAGGGACCCTTCTGTACCCTTCCAGAACTCTATTTTGTATAGCTTCTTTCTTCTTGGGTACTTTTGCCCTGCAAATTTGGACTTCCCTAAACTTGGATCCCGTATCTCCTCATCTCAAAGAGTGAGTTGGGCTGTATTTGGGTTCTCTTCCTCATATTGAAGCCTGGAAACTGTCTCCAGGTGGGGAGCTGGTGCAGTTGTAGGGCTCAGATTCTCTCTGGGAGAGCAATCTTATATTGTCTTGTGTCCAGAGCCTGAAAACTTGCTTGACGTAATTTTTATGGTTTTCAGCTTTACAGTGGGAGATGGAGCAATCTGATTATTTTACTCCATCTTGCCTGGATGCAGATGTTCATTGCAGTTATTTTTAAGAGAGTACTGCCTTAATTGTGGCCGAGAATTGTGAAAATTGGGATGATATGACTTTTTATGGGTGAAATAAAGCCATAAAAATGCAGTTTAATATGGAGGTATTTACACAACTGCTTCACACTTATGCTTCTATTCTGCCACAGTAGTGGCATGATTGTTCATTTGAATTAAACTTTAGTTTCATTTTTAGTATGGCTGTAAATTTGTAGCCTATAATTCTCATCATGTTTTCTTTGCTTTTGTTTACTAGATTGTCTCTTACTCATTCTCTATATAATGATTATCAGTGTTTTGCCCATAGTAACTACCTAGATAATTATTGCTGATATAAATGCTGAAGTAAGTGAGGGAAAGCTGACATGGAGTGAGGTTGGGAGAAAGGCAGCAAGTATTAAAAGGTCGTTCAGAGCTTTATAAATTATTATTAGGAGTTTTGATTTTATTCTAAATATAATAGGTATTCTTTCAAGAGTTTTGACTTGGGAACAAGATAAATTGATATACATTTTAAGCAGATTTTTTACTTAGTGTATAGGGGGACAAAAGAGAGCATGGAAAGACCTGCGAAGAGTGCTATTGTGGTAGTTTAAGTGTTTATAGGGAAAATGGATAGTTTCAGTGTATATTTGGTTATAAACTTAATAGGACTCTGAAGGATTAGATATGAGGTTAAAGGAAATGCAAGAATCAAGAACCATATAGGCTACTGGTGGCACCATTTTATGAAAGGCTGAAAACAAGGACAGCATGAACAGGTTTTGAAAGAAATCAAAGGAGATATTATTTGCACTGTCTGAGCAATCCAAGTATAGGTATTAGGCAGTTTAACACGGAAGGTCTGGAGTGCAAAGGAGAGATGTGGGTTGTAGATAACCCTTTTAGAGTCATTATCATTTATTAATAAAGGAACTGATGAGATCATACATATGGGAAGAGATATACAGAGAGTAGAGGATTCAGGACTGAGACTTGAAGAGACCATATTAATAATAGAATTGAGGAGGAGGAGCCAATAAAAGAGGTAGGACAAAGGATACATGAGGAAGAAAGAAGACTGTCATTATCTGGCACCATGAAGCCAGGTGTAGCTACTGCTACTGTGGGAGCAAGTTACTTGAGGGTAGGCACTGTCTATTAGATTGGGCAATGTGGGTTTGATTGGTGACTTTAATAAGAGCATTTTTTGAGGAGTAGCGGGGAGCAAGAACCATAAGAGAATGTTTAATATAAAATGTTACAAGATAGAGAATTGCTGCCGGTGTGGCTTACAACATTTTTTGTCACTGCTCATGATAATTATTTGAACTATGATTAACATTGTCTATTTTGGTTTCAGGGAAGGTATCAACTCTACACTGCAAAGCAGACAATATTAGGCAGCAGTGTGTACTATTTCTCCATTATGTTAAAGTTTTCATCTTCAGGTAGGATATCAGATGAGTATTTTGATCACTGCATGAATTTCTGTGTGTATTCACACAGACTCTAGTTGTTTATTTTATCTAATTATTTTTTAGGTATCTGAAAGTACAGAATGCTGAGAGTCATGTTCCTGTCCATCCTTATGAGGCTTTGGAGGCTCAACTTCCCTCATTGTTGATTGATGAGCTTCATGGATTACTCTTGTATATTGGACACCTATCTGAACTTCCCAGTGTTAATATAGGAGCATTTGTAAATCAAAACCAGATTAAGGTTTGACTTGTTTCATTTGATTTTTAAATTATCAGCTTTTTCTCCCCACAAGGAGTATTCATTCAAGAAGGAGAGAAATTAGTCAGAATTACAGCTCTGGAACCTGACTGCCTGAGTTGAAATTCTTGCCCCCCATCGTCCTTTTATTAATTGTGTGCTTTTGGGCAAACGACACCTCAGCCTCCCCATCTGTGTAATTCTTACAACTTACCAGAATCATTGGATGAATTAAATAAATTCATATACATGAAGTTATTAAAACATAGTAGTCATTGAATCAGTAGCTATTCTCTTGATTTATGACAGTATAAATGTCTGAAAATTTTAAAGCAAATGAAATAATCTTTATTTTCTGAAATTTTTATCATATATTACAGTAAGATTCAAGATCAGCTTATAAAAAAAACTTTCAAGACCACATCATTATGTGTATTCTGACTTTTGAGGCCTTTTTGGAATGTGATTAAGATTGTTTTGACTGTGCCCTTTTTTTCCTACCTGTGATAATCATTCCCTCTGAAGTTTGGTTTTTAAAAATTTATATTGTTACCATGCCTAGCTTATAGATAAGTAATAGATTCTGCCTATGAAAATGGGAGCTTATATGAATAACAAATTATGGTAATTCACAGTGAGATTCCCTCAAGTCTCAACCCCTGTCATTATATTTGACTTTACCGTTTTGAATAATATTTACTCTCTATGAACATATCTTTGTTAAAATATAAAAACAGCTAAGCATGGTAGCTCATGCCTGTAATCCCAACACTTTGGGTGGCTGAGGCAGGAGGATTGTTTGAATCCAGGATTTGAGACCAGCTTGGGCAACATAGCGAGACCCCCTTTCTACAAAAAATTGAAAAGTTAGTCCAGTGTGGTGGCACATACCTTGTAGTCCCAGCTACTCAGGAGGTCGAGGTGTGGGGATCCCTTGAACTCAGGAGGTTGGGGCTGTGGTGAGACATGACTGCACCACTGCATTCCAGCCTGGATGACAGAGCAAGACCCTATCTCAAGAAATAAAATAAGTAGAATTAAATGTTTACATATTTCTGTGAAATGAAGCAGAAACAAGTTGACTTTTTCATCAGAGATCAATATATGTAATAATAAAAGCAAAGTTCTAACTGAATTTACAAGTTAATATATCTAATCGATAGAAAACAAATAGGTAATTGCTTTTAATTACATCATTTAATAAAAAGATTCATGAGTAGATTGTTGAGGGAGGAATATTTTCCTTACTAGTTTCTGTAAATTGGACTGGTTTTTATTTTCTGGTTATCCATCAAATATGTAAGAAATAAAAATGAATAATTTATGTAGCAGCAGAAATAAAAATTTGTGCACTAGGGTCCTCAAACTAGGTTTTGCCTTTCATAGGCTTTTTAATTAGGCAGACTTGAAAAGATAGGTTATTTGAAGCTCAGAAGACTAAATTTTTAAAGCAGGGGAACTTTACAGTCTTCAAAAAATAAAAAATCACACACTAAAATACTGTTCTTTTCTGAAACAAAAAAGCATAATAAAATAAAAAGCATCTTTCAAGACTTTATATATTTGTTATAACAGTCTTGTATATGAAATGTCTTGTTTTAATTGGTACTTCCAGTTGAGCTTCTTTTATTATTTTTTAGGAACTCTCTAGATATATATTAGTTGTTCAGAATTATGTATTGCAAATATTTTCTTTTATTTACTTTTTCATCAAGTAAGCTGACTTTCTAGGTCGATTTGAATTTTTTAGATAGTTATTTTTTCCATTTTTTGTTTTATCTATGCTGTTAAAATATTTTGATTGTTGCTTTTATTTCTTTAATTCATGTTATTTTTAAACATGCAGTGAGGTGAGAAGCCTAACTTTAGTTTCTTGCAAAGTTAAAAATCTTATTTTTTATTGAATGACCCATACTTTTCCCATCGATTTCAGATGCCACATAAATTTATTTCTGTCTTCTCTGTTCTTGCTGTTTGTTATCTATTTCTGTCCCAATATTGTTTTGTCAGTGTAGCATTTTATTTTGTTTGTATACCTAATAAGGCAGGTCTACTCTTCATCATTCTTTCTATTTTTTTTAATGGAACATGTTATGTCATTGTATTTATTTTTATAGTGATGCTAAATGCTGACAGGAGGGAGGTTATTGATAACCCAGTATAACACAATACTTGAAAGTGCTGGGTTTTGACTCAGATAGAATTGAGTTTGAATACTAATACATGAATTGAGAGGTAAATTTTTTCACCTCTTTTAACTTCTGTTTCTTAATGAGATGACAATAATGTCTACATGACAGTCTAAAGTTCTTTTTTTAAAATATTTTATAGGAGTTCCTGGGTACTCATACATTAAAAAAAATTTCCTAGCTAAATTCTAAAACAAAATTATGAAAATACGTGTTAAAAAATTCTTTTACTGCCTTGCAGCTGTAGTAGAATCAGAGGTTGGTTGGAAGGTACCTTTACTATACAAGTCTATTCAGCAGCCCCAAGGTGGGTTTGTCTTAAACCAACAGATGAAAATATTTCCTGCTTTCAAAGATCTTCAGTGAAAGAATCCTCTAATGAACAAGACAGAGGTTTTCCCTGAGCTTTTGAATAGTGGTAGGTTAATTGGTTCTTTATCCTTGTGTTTATGGAGGAGTATTGTGACATGCTATGAAATACCTAGTAAAATATTAATGAATTCTCAATCACAGTTGATAATGTCATCCACAGCTTTTTCCACCATCATGGCATTTATTACATCTCCACTTGGATATACATTGGCTGGTGCTAGAAATTCTTTACATGCTGGGTGAAAAATTGAGTAAGTTTATGGATTTATGATTTATATTCTTTTTAAAATCAGCTTTTATTGCTTTTTAAAATTACATAAGTAATAAGTGCTTTCTGATATTAAAAAAAATCAAATAGTAAACAAAGTATGAAGTAAAAGTTTTACTCCTTTTTTTCCAGAGATAACTATTGGGAACAGCTTGGTTTATCTTTCCATATTTACTTTCTATCTGTTAGTATACATATATAGAAACTCATAGGTAAAACTTTGTTTTTTGTTTTTAACCACAGATATGATCATCATACTGTTCAGTGTGATCTTTCATTTATCAGTGTTTTAGCGATCTGTTTATGTTAGTACCTATAGTTCTACTTTATCCATTTAAAGGCTGCATGTTATGGTTCTACTATGTTTAGCCATGCCTATTTTTAAACATTGAAGTTACTTTCATTTTTTGATTTTACAAATCATTTTTCACTGAACACCCTTGTGTATAGATATATATCTTTAATCTGTGTACAAGTTATTCTGTAAAATATTCTTAGAAGTAGAGTGGCACATTGTAGTTTTAATATGTATATGCTGCTGTTTTGCTGAATAGTAAGTCCTGCTGATATATAGGCATTAACTGTAGTGTGCCTTTACTTCATACTCTTGCCAGTAGTTGATATTATCAATTATATTTTATTTTTTGCCAGCTAACATGTGAAAAATGAAATGGCTTTTTTTAATCTGCAATTTCTTGGTTACTAGTGAAGTTGAACATCTTTACGTTTTATTGTCTATATTTGCTTTATTAATTACTCATTGTATTTTGCAAATTTTCCTCTTTTTTTAGTAGGAGTTTATACATATTATGGATAAATATCTTTTATCCTTGTGGATATGTTGCCCATTTATTTCTTGATGTTGCTCTTTGGCATTTTTAAGTTCCATTGGCAACCTGTCACTTAGGTTGTAAAGATGTCTATTACTCCTACACCTGCTTTTCTGTTAATAAATACATACATATATATGTCTATATATGTATATACTTACATATATTCATAATACACAGAAACATACAAAGATGTACACCAGTATATAATTTCCTCTCTCATGTGGACTCTGTATTTCACATTAATATATTCTTAGAGTAATACTCAAGTGGACTTATTCTGGTAAGTATAAATTTTGGTTATATATTACCTTGGTTTGCCCTATTTTATGCCATAAAACAATTGCATGGGATCAGTTTATCAGTATTTGTTAAAAAAATAATGTTTTAAAGGCTTTGTTGGTTAGAAATGTGGATGAAGATTTTATGTTGTTCTCTCTCTTTTTTTTTTTAAGTTGTGTTGCATTAATGCTTCTTAAAGATAGACTTATTAGGAAAAGAGAAGTTTATTAGATGTTACTTGGAAGAATTAGAAACTTTTGGGCTGGACGTGGTGGCTCACGCCTGTAATCCCAGCACTTTGGGAGGCCAAGGCGGGCAGATCACAAGGTCAGGAGATTGAGACCATCCTGGCTAACACGGTGAAACCCCGTCTCTACTAAAAATACAAAAACAGAATTAGCCAGGCAAGGTGGCAGGCGCCTATAGCCCCAGCTACTTGGGAGGCTGAGGCGGGAGGATGGCCTGAACCTGGGAGGCGGAGCTTGCAGTTATCTGAGATCGTGTCACTGCACTCCAGCCTGGGTGACAGAGACCTCGCCTCAAAAAAAAAAAAAAAAGAAACTTTTGAAGATAATGTTTATCAGTGCTCATATGAGAAGGTTGTCCTCAAATTCAAATTTTATTTGCAAAAAAATTAAAAACTGTATGTTTTAGTTTTGTTATAATTTAAAGATGTACAGTCACTTTTTCCTTTCTGACTTAGTAAAATCTGTATTTTAAAACTATTTTTATTACATTTTCAGAACAAGTTGTATATGGTCATCAGTTTATGAATCTGGCAAGTGACAATTTAACCAATATCAGCCTATTTGAAGAACATTGTGAAACTCTCCTTTGTGATTTAATAAGCCTGTCACTCAACAGGTATGACAAGGTAATGCTTTAAGAGTTTGTATTTTTGAGACTTAAAGACAGTATTCAGTCCTTAATGCATGTCGTTTAATCTGTAAGAATTTAATCTAAAATGGTTTATATGTTCTAATTTTATATTTAGTTGCTATTATCTGGGAGCTGAAAGGGAAAACAATTTTTATTTAAACATCTAAAAGAGGCTGGAATTGGTATTTTAGAGCTTTTCTTTTTTGCTTTTTTTTTTTTTTTAAGAAAAATAGCCTTTTCTATTTTGACAAAAATAAATAAATAAAAATGATGTTTACCGAAATCACTGGAAGCCTAATTTCTATCCAAATAGTAGAGGCCAGCTCTTTAATAATGTATTGTATTACTGTTGTGTAATAATAAAATAAATGCTTACTTAAAGTTACTTTACACATTTTAAGAGAGGATTGTCTTGCTTGTTTTCATAAAAGGTCTCGAATCTGGGTAAAATTATGTGTTTTTATTAAATTGTGTTTATCATAGAGTGTTTAATGGAGACAGTGATTTAAAGGTGCTACAGAACATGTTCATTTTTAAGTAGTATAAATGTTTATAGAGTATTATCTGTTATTTTAGATTACAAGCGTAAAGACTGTTTTTGGGAAATCAAGATTGAGGGAAAAGGAGTTTTATAATTTTTCAAAATTTAGATTTTTTATGCATTATCAATATTTTTACAACTTAGTGTGTATGTGTATTTGTGGATTAACCAGATATGATAGAATGATAACTTTTAAATATTTATTTATTTTTGATAATTGACAAAATTATATATATTTATCATATACATCATGTTTTGATATGTGTATACAGTGTAGAATGGCTAAATATAGCTAATTAGCATATGCATTATCTCACATTCTTATTTTTTGTGTGAGAACACTTAAAATCTATGCTTTTAGTGATTTTCAAGAATACAATATAGTACATTGTTTTTAACTGTAGTCATCATGTTGAGCTTATTCCTCTTATCTAACTGAAATTTTATATGCTTTGATCAACATCTACCCCGCCTCCCTCCTAATCCTCCTCACAGCCCTTGGTAAGGATCATCCTACTCTGCTTCTGTGAGTTCAGCTTTTTTAGATTCCACATATAAGTGAGATTATGTGTTACTTGTCTTTCTGTGCCTGGCTTATTTCACTTAATTTAATGTCCTCCAGGTTCATCCATATTGTTGCAAATGACAGTATTTCCATCTTCTCAAGGCTGAATAGTAGGGTCATACACTGTGTAACAAAGTTTTAGTCAGTGACAGACCACATATACAAGGTGGCTATACCACATAGCCTAGGTGTGCAGTAGTAGGCTGAAAAAGTTTAAGTACAATAAATCATGTTAGCCTAAAGACGTGCTTCTCAGAACATGTCCTGCTGTTAAGTGACACATGACTGTATTCCATTGTGTATGTAAACCACATTTTCTTTATGCATTCATCTGTTGATGGACAATTTGGTTGATTCCATGTCTTGGCTCTTATAAATAATGCTGCAGTGAACATGGGAATGCAGATATCTCTTAAACATACTAATTTCATTTTCTTTGCAAATATACCTAGTAGGATTGCTGGATCATGTGGTAGTTCTATATTTAATTTTGTAAGGAATTTGCATACTGTATTACATGATGGCTGTACCAATTTACATTCTCACCAAACTGTGCAAGGGTTTTCTTGTCACCACTTCCTCTCTGGCGCTTATTATCTTTTGTCTTTTTGGTAATAGCCATTATAACAGGTTTGAGGTGATATCTCATCAAGTTTTAATTTGCATTTCCATAATGAGTAGTGACGTTGAGCATTTTTCATGTACTGCTTGCCCATTTGTATGTCTTCTTTTAAGAAATGTCAGCTGGGTGCGGTGGCTCACGCCTGTAATCCCAGCACTTTGGGAGGCCGAGGCAGGCAGATCACAAGGTCAGGAGATCGAGACCATCCTGGTTAACATGGTGAAACCCGTCTCTACTAAAAATACAAAAAATTAGCCGGGCATGGTGGTGCGTGCCTGTAGTCCCAGCTACTTGGGAGGCTGAGGCGGGAGAATTGCTTGAACCTGGGAGACGCAGGTTGCAGTGTGCCGATATTGTGCCACTGCACTCCAGCCTGGCAACAGAGAGAGACTCTGCCTCAAAAAAAGAAAAAAGAAAACGTCTGTTTATATTTTTTGCCAATTTTGTAATTGGGTTGTTTTCTTGCTATTGAGTTGTTTGCGTTCCTTATATATTTAAAATACTAACCCCTTATCAGATGTATGGTTTGCAAATATTTTCTTCCATTCTCGAGATTTTCCCTTCATTCCGTTGATTTTTTTTCCTTTGCTTTGCAGATATTTCCTTTTTATTTTGATATAATCCCATTTGTCAGTTTTCATTTTCATGGCTTGTGCTTTTTGGGGTCATATCCAAGAAATCATTTACCAGACCATTGTCATATAGCTTTTCCCCTATATTTTCTTCTAGTTTTATAGTTTCAGGTCTTACATTTAAGTCTTTAATTTATTTTGAGTTGATTTTTCTGTGTGATGTGAAACAAGGGCCTAAATTCATTCTGTGTGTGGATATCCAGTTGTCCCAACCTGTTTATTGAAGAAGCTGTCCTTTCCCCGTGACATGCTCTTTTCATCATTGTCAAAAATCAATTGTTCTGTTTTGTTCCGTGTCTGTTTGTGTGCTAGCAGCACACTGTTTTGATTACTGTAGCTTTGTAGTATATTTTGAAGTCAGGTAGTGTCATGCCTCGAGCTTTGTTCTTTTTTGCTAAAGATGGCTGGGTCTATTCAGGACCTTTTGTGATTTCCTACCAATTTTAGGATTGTTTTTTCTATTTCTGTAAAAAAGTGTCATTAAATATTTTGGTAGGGATTTCATTGAATCTGTAGGTCACTTTGGGTAGTATGGACATTTTAATAATATTTCTTCCAATCCATGACCACAAGATATTTTTTCTACTTATTTGTGTTGTATTCAGTTTCTTTCATCAGTGTTTTATATTTTTCAGTGTATAGGCCTTTCACTCTTTGGTTAAATTTATCCCTAAGTATTTTTATTTTTGTAGGTATATACTATATATGGGATTGTTTTATTGATTTCTTTTTTGGATAGTTTGTTGTTATTGTATAGAAATGCTATGGTATTTTGTATGTTGATTTTTGTATCCTGCAACTTTACTGCATTTATTTATTCAAATAATTTTTGGTGATGTCTTTAGAGGTTTCTATATATAAGATCATGTTATCTACAAACAGCAACAATTTTAACTTATTTCTTTCTGTTTAGATGCCTTTTATTTCTTTTGCATAATTGCTGTGGCTAGGATTTCTAGTAACATCCTAATACTTTTTTTTTTAACTTTGTATTAGGTTAGAAATGTGTACATAACTTATGTAAAATATTGCATTCATTATGAATTTAAGAAGCCTAGCTATGTTTGCAAATATAGTGTACATTCTGTGCATTATCTAGGGCTGTTGAGGATTTTTTTGTTAAAAAAAGGTAGATAATTTAGAAATTACTGAATCTTTATAAATCCCTAATAACTGTATTCATTCTGTCTTGCAAAATGTTTACTCTGTTTACAGTGAATCAAAATTTATTTTCTAATCTTTTCATTAGAAGTCTTTTGTTGTAGATGACTCAGGGCAAAATAAGCAAAGTAGCCCTGAGGTATAATCTAGCCCATTACCTATTTTTGTAAATATAGTTTTACTGGGATATAACCCGGTCCATTTCTCTTACCAGTTATCTGCGGCTGTTGTACTGAAATGGCAGAGTTCAGTAGTTGTGACAGAGACTGTATTGACAACAAACTCTTAAATATGTCCTATCTAGCCCTTTATAGAAAAAGTTTGCTGGCTGGGCGAGGTGGCTCACGCCTGTAATCCCAGCACTTTGGGAGGCCGAGGCGGGTGTATCACGAGGTCAGGAGATCGAGACCATCCTGGCTAATACGGTGAAACCCAGTCTCTACTAAAAGTACAAAAAATTAGCCGGGCGTGGTGGTGGGCGCCTGTAGTCCCAGCTACTTGGGAGGCTGAGGCAGGAGAATGGCGTGAACCTGGGAGGCGGAGCTTGCAGTGAGCCGAGATCGCTCCACTGCACTCCAGCCTGGGTGACAGAGTGAGACTCCGTCTCAAAAAAAGAAAAAAAAAAAAAAAAGAGAAAGTTTGCTGACCACGGCACTAGATGATTAAAATTTTTTTTTAAGTTGAAATCAAATTAATCTGTACTTTTTGTTTTAAAATGGAAATTTGTCTTAAAAGTTAAATGAAATTGCACATTTTCAATAAATAATTTTGTCTAATTGAGAATAAATTCTTAGTTATCTAAATCATTCTTTTAAAAGTATTTGAAAGATATATGGCATTTAAAGTTCTGCTGCTGTCTTATAAATAACACATTTTGGTTATTTTCTATAGGTTAGGTCTTCTGAATCATTAATGAGTGACCAGTGTCCATGTTTATGCATTAAAGAATTATGGGTTCTACTTATTCATCTTCTAGACCACAGAAGTAAATGGTTTGTCTCAGAAGTAAGTTGGAAAATTGATGTGTCAGTTATTGTTACTAACCTTTATATTGATTTAATCCAATGGTTTTGACTGAGAAAAATCTTAACTTCCTTTTTTATAATAAGGCAATAATAACCACCAATAGAGCAATAACTGAGTACTGAATATCTACTTTATTTTTAACCCTAATTATTTTTAGCCCCAAGTTAGTAATATGAAAAATCTAAGAGCAGTACAAGGTTCAACTCTTACTTTTTTTCAAGTTTAGTTGTTGTTGTTGTATCAGAAATCTTTTAGACTAAGGTATTTACTATCCATTAGTAACCTAGAAAACATTTTAGTCAGGAAATATGGCAGATTTAGAAGATTTGTGGAGAAATAAAACAGGTTTCTATTACTCAATTTTATAGCAATTTCAAGGAGGGAGGAAGAGAAGCAGAAAAGGGAAGATGAGAAACTTTCACTTCATTTTCAGTCATGTCTTCAGAACAGGGCTTTATTTTATTTCAAGTGCTGTAGGTTATTGAAAAAGAGAAGTATCCCTAGGCAGAAGTAAGTAAAACAGTCTGTTGTAAAACGGTATTAAAAATGGTTTATGTTATATGAAAGGGTACTTTTGATTTTTCATGGATTTTAAAATTTTCCAGTTTTCTGTAATTTGGGGTTTGGGTGCTGCTATCTTTTTTTTTTTTTTTTTTTTTTTTTTTTTTTTTTTTTTTTTGAGACAGTCTTGCTCTGTTGCTCAGGCTAGAGTGCTCACTGCAGCCTCCACCTTGGCATGATCTCGGCTCACTGCAATCTCCGCCTCCCAGTTCAAGCAATTCTCATGCCTTAGCATCCTGAGTAGCTAGGATTACAGGCATGCACCACCGTGGTCAGCTAATTTTTGTATTTTTGGTAGAGATGGGGTTTTACCATGTTGCCCAGGCTGGTCTTGAACTCCTGACCTCAAGTGATCTGCCTGCCTTGGCCTCCCAAAGTGCTAGGATTACAGGCATGAGCCACCATGCCTGGCCTGCTATCTTTTTTTAATAACAACTCTATTTTTGTAGGTTTGCAAGTACTGTATTTATTTTGAATTATTATTTTAGCATCAAATAAGTGGAAACAATATATTTTTGTTTATTGAGTAAAAAAATTTATTTTCATAACCTAAAGGCAGTTGCTGAATTGTGTAAATTTGAACTTTGGCTTTCAGGCATTAAGGGGTACAAGAATAGAAGATAAAGTTCAGAGTTTATCAAGTTGGTAGCCTACAACTACACCAGTTATCCATAAAACTGGGCACTCAGAAAGATGAAGTAGAAACTCAACTAGATTTGTCAGGAAAACTGACTGTCTTTAACTGTGGTGCTTTTCAGAAGTTTAAAATTGCGTCTGTGTGTTTTTTGTTGTATTCTAGCCCTTATGTGGGTTTACAGACTGAGTTCATGTTACCTAGATTTTATTAAAAATTTCAAACCATTAAGCCCAGGATATCGAGGATACAGTGAGCCAAGATTGTGCCGCTGCACTCCAGCCTGGATGACAAAGCAAGACCCTCTCTTGAAAAAAGAAAAAAAAATTTCAAGGCGTTGAATTCTGGGTAGCCAAGAAAAATGGATGGATGCCTAAACCCACATCTCCCTACATAACCTTCCAACAAAATATAGAACAGCAAAATCAAATATATCTACTGTTGACTCTTGAACAATGTGGGAGTTAGGGATGCTGACCGTCCCCCCAACATGCAGTCAGAAAACTGCATGTAACTTTTGACTTCCCCAAAAAACCATTGGTGGCCTACTATTGACTGCAATCCTTACCCATAACATAAAGAAACAATTAACATGTATTTTGTATGTTGTATGTATTATATACATGATAAACTAGAGAAAATAAATGTTAAGAAAACCATAAGAGAATATATATTTACTTCTCTTTAATTAAGTGGAAGTAGGTCACCATAAAGGTCTTCATCCTCATCTTCATGTTGAGTAGGCTAAGGAGGAGGAGGAAGAAGAGGAGGGGTTGGTCTTGCTGTCTTAGGGGTGGTAGAGATGGAAGAAAATCCATGTATAAGCGCACCCATGCATTTCAAACCCATGTTGTTCAAACGTCAGCTGGGAGTGCTTAGTACAGTCAGTTTTAAAAACAGAAAACCTCTAAAGATCTTACCACAAGCCTTTCTAACAAGGCAGGGCAGTCTGAGAAAAACTACTCTGAGAAGAGAACTAACAGTGGTTATAAAACTGCTTTAAAATCATTGCCAGAATGTGAAGATACTGAAAAAGTTTTCTTGTAGATCGGAGAACTGATAAGAAAGAAACATAAAAGTGTCCATATGACATGGAGTTTCTGTAGAAGGCAAAAATGAATCATGGTAAACATTGGCGATTGGGTGGTGAAGGGCACCAGAAGAGAAAGCAGAAAATTTAGGGTCTTAAAACACCACCACCAAAAAAAGAATAAATCAAAGGACTCATACCCTCTCCCACCACCAAAAAAAAGAAGAAAGAAAAGGAAAGGAAATTCAGTAAAGAAATGGGACTTTGGTGCATTGTCAAAAGAAGGTAACCCTGAATTAAGAATCTTTTAAGCTAGTCTTAATCTACAAAATGAATGGAATGAAACTAGACCATTATAAACTTACTAGAAGAAAACAGATTTGATACACTTTAGTTGATGGTACCCTCTCCCCCAGAAACAACCATAAAACAGAAGAAAATGACAACACTGTAGATTGAATTAGTTTGTCTGTTCAGACTACATCTGGGAGTATAGAAAAACACCTTGAATAAGATACTCAAATATTAAAAACAAATGGACAGAAAACCGGGGATGGATGGAAAGAATACATTCAATGCAGGAAAGAAATAGGAAGAGGAAAATTATATCAGTATTGACTAAATTACAACATGACTGAGGGAGAATAGACTTAAATGAAAATTTAATAAGGGGCATAGAAGAAAGGTTGAAAACAACTAAGGGAATAAAAATGAGATAAATATGAAGAGAGTGAGAAAATGGTTGAGATGGAAGGTAGGCAAGGAGGAAATAACTGTACATATAAATGCAATCCCTAGAGAAGAAAACAATGTGATATAGCTAATATTAAAAACTATAATCAAAAGAAACTTCCCAGAAATAAAAGATCTAAATCTACGTATTGAAAGAGTCTACTGGATAATTTGAAAGATTAACCCCAAGCAATCCACCCGAAGACAAGTCTTACTAAAACTGTTTCACTTTAAACATAAAGGAAAAAATCTCCAAGTTCTCTAGGCACAAAGACCAAACAACTTATAAGAGCAAAATAATTTTATTGGCACTAGACTTGCAAAGTCAGCTTAAAGCAAGGCCTCAATGCAGCATTTAAAATGACTCAATGAAAAAGTGTGAGCCAAGGATTTTGTAACTTTGACCCTAGCAATCCCACTTCCAGGAATTTACTCTAAATGTGTACCCTCCAAAATTAAAATGCATATGCATACGTTTATTTATTGCAGTATTGTTTTTATAATAGTATAGTAGAAACTAAATTCTTATGTAAAAGAGTAGTTGAACAAACCATGGTGTATCTGTACTCTGAAGTATTATTATGTATTAGTTTGTGTTCTCCAGAGAAATAGCCAATAGGATATATAGATATATATATAAGATTTATTATAATGAATTGGCTCACAGAGTTATGGAGGCTAAGAAGTCCTGAATGTGAGGTTGGCAAGCTGAAGACCCAGAGGAGCTGATGGTATAGTTTCCAGTCTCAGTCCAAAGGTCTGCAAACCAGGAAAGCCAATGGTGTAATTTCCAGTCTGAGTCCAAGTCTGAAGGCAGGAAAAGAACAGTGTTTCAGTATGAAGCACAGGGAGTCTTCTCTACCCTCGGAGGACTTTTTGTTGTATTCAGGCCACTAATTGATTGGATGGCACCCACCCATATTAGAGAGGGCAATCTCTTTACTCAGCCTACCAATTAAAATGTAACTCTCAACCAGAAAACCTTTATAGACACACCCAGAATAATATTTAACCAAATATCTTGGCATCCTGTGGCCTGTTCAAGTTGACACATAAAATTAACAATTCTATTTATAGTTGTACAATAGAATGAGGAAGATATCTGAACTGATACGGAGTGAGTTGCAGAAGGTATTGTTAAATGATACAAATAAAGTTCAAAACAATATAGGATGATGTTACCTTTTGTATAAGAAATTAGGAAAAAGGCAATGTGTGTGTGTATATATATATGTGTGTTCAATTGTGCACAAATAAATACTGGAAAGACAAACTATTGAGATTGGTGGGTAAAAATGAAGATGGGTGGGTGAAAATGGAGTGGAAGGGTTTGATGTAATTATTTGGGTAGTTCTGACTTTAGAATCATGTTAATGTTCCACATGCCCTAAAATTAAATCAATCTGTATGAAAGGTGCACTCAGTGGAATATAACAGAAACAACTGAACTTAAATGTATTTTAAATGAATAACACTCTTTGCGGGGATTGGCAATATTAACCCAGGTAACTTTAGAATGTACTGTTTTGACACTATACTATAAGGCTAAAGACAAAAGAATCATAAAGAATTGTAAATACTTAGGAGATTTGTTTTTTACATTGTTATGTGAGGATTAGCAATTTTAAATCTATTATATTTGTATTCTTGGACTGGACAAATTAATAAATACATTGTGGGTAATTGGAGTCAGGTTTGTCTGTGTTGGGGAATTGAGTTACACATATGGAAAGAAGGAAAGCCAGCATGAAGCACATTATGTTGGATTAGAATTTGTTATAGTATGCAATACTTCTTTTTAATATATAGGACTATATATAAATGTATATGTGTGTGTGTGCATACCTCCATTTCCTCCCTTTTTCACTGGGTGGGCTTACAAGCAATGATACTGAGTAACAATATACACATTGCAGCTATATCTTAGTTTCAAAATAAACATTCTGTAGTGAAAGGAAATGAGTCTTTGAACAAATGGCTGATTACAGGATGAAGCATGGAAAGTAAACATGAGCCTGAAACATCTTGTACCAGAAACTAAGGAAGTGCTCAAAAAATGATGAGTACATGTCAGAAGGACATGAGAGTCAGCATTAAGGTCTATAGGCTAAAATAGCTTTATTTTAGCTCACTTTTTAAAGATATTAATAGGTAAAGAATTTTAGGTTCATAAATACTGTTTTGATACAATAAGGATATCATCCCACTGGCCTCCATTGCTGTTGAGCTACAAAATAGTAAGGGATTGTAATCTGTTCACTAGGAATCTGTGAGTCCCTACTGATGTAAACAAATTGGGAAAAGGGAAGCTCTTCCTAATAGATGTAGAGTCGTGATGGAATTAGAAAATCACCATTTGACAACCTCCATGGTAATTGTTTCAGGCAAGAATCCTCAATGGATGCTTAAAGTAGTGGACAAAACTGATGAAAAACAGCACATTTACATAGTTTGCTAAGATCTTTACATAATATTTATCAATTATAAAAGGGAAAATAACTTTATAGTACAGAAAATGTGGCAGGTACTACCTTAACCAAACAATCAAAGTTAACTAGTAATAGGACAGATTGATATCATGTACCATCATATGATGCCTTGAAAGAACAAAAATAGACCAGGTGTGGTAGCTCATGCCTGTAACCCCAGCACTTTTGGAGTCCTAGGTGAGAGGATTGCTTGAGCCCAGGAGTTCAAGACTGGGCAACATAGAGACGTAATCTTTACAAAAAATAAACAAGATTACCTATGTGTGGTGGTGGCATGCCTGTGGTCCCAGCTACTTGGGAGGCTGAGGTGGAATGATCACTTGAGCCCAGAATTTTGCATCAGTGCCCTGTAGCCTGGGCAACAGAGTGAGACCCTCTCCCCCCCACAAAAAAAGAATCAAATGTGTAATGTCAGACAAACCTGAAAAACTGGTATACTCTAAAAATGTCAAGGTTATGAGTGGTATAGTCTGAGGAACGCTTACAGATTAAAGGAAGCTGAAGAAACATTAAATGATGTGATAGCTAAATGCATCTTATGATTGCTGCATAATGGTATAGTAGGCTAATTTTGAATAAGATCTGTTATGCATAATACAACAAAAGATGGAAAACATGAAAGCGGTTAAGAGACATTAAGAATGGAGAGGATGTCTGATATACTTCTAACTATAGTTAAAAAGGAAGTAGAACAACAAAAATATTTGAAGAAAAAATGACTTGAAAATTTTCAGATGTTAGTGAAAGCTAATCAGATAAATTCAGTGCACCCACATAGGGTAAATAAAAAGAAAAAACACACCCAGATAACATCACAGTGGAATCACAGAAGACCAAAGACAAAGAGAAGAAATGTAAAGCATCAGACAGAAAAATATGTTACTTTATTTTATTTATTTTTTTAAGAGAGAAGGTCTCACTGTGTCACCCAGTCTGGAGTGCAGTGGTGTGGTCACAGCTCACTGCAGCCTCAACCTGTTGAACTCAAGTGATCCTCCTGTCTCAGACTCCTTAGTAGCTGGGAGTACAAGCACATGCCACCACACCTGGCTAATTTGTTTTTTATAGAGACAGGGTCTCACTGGTCTGCCCAGGTTGGTCTCGAACACCTGACCTCAAGCAGTCCTTCTGACTTGCCCTCCCAAAGTGCTATGATTACAGGTGTGAGCTGCCACAGCTGGCCAATATAGTACCACTAAAAGAGTGACAATTGGACAGCTGACTTTTCAACAACAATGGAGGCCAGTGGGAATGATATCCTTATTGTATCAAAACAATATTTGTCAACCTAAAATCCTTTACCTATTAATATCTTTAAAAAGTGAGGTAAAATAAAGCTATTTTCATTGAAGTAAAATTGAAGAGAATCCTGAAGGATATTTAGGCAGAAGAATGGTGATGCCAAAATGGGAATTCTGACATGTAGAAGGAATAAAGAGCAAAGAAAGTGGTACATGTTTTGTATAAATCAGTAATATAATTTATTGGAATTTAAAAACGGCTAAAGCACATAGTAATAGTACCATCTAAAGTGAGTAGGACATAAATGAGCTAGTCTTTTAAGGTTCTTGTTTGCTCTAAGAGAAAGGTCTATGTTAATTTACCAAGACATTTGGATGTATACTGTTTATTTCTAAGATCATCACTGAAAGAAGAAAAGTAGACTTTTTAACTTCCAAGCAGGTAGAGGGGGAAAAAATTAATATTCAACCCCAGAGAAGGAGGTGCTGATGGATACAGTAGGTATACAAATAGAAATATGGAATAAGATTGTAGATTTAAAACTAAATATATTAGTCATTATATTACCTGCAATGGTACTACTAAAAGCTCCATTTAAAAGACATATTGTCAGAATATATTCTAAAACAGAATATATCAAGGTTCAAAATTGATAGAAAAGATACAAGAAAGTGACGTATTAAACAAATATTGGAAAAATTTTGACTTTAAAACAAAAAGCATTAAGTTGTTTTATAGCGATGAAAGGTTTACTTTATCAGGGATATAAATTTAAATTTGCATGTGGCTAATAACATGGTGTTAACTGTAGCACTTTAAAATGGACAGATTTTCAAGGAGAAATACACATGCACAGAAATAATAAAATATATTTCTAAATAACTCATAAGTTAAAGAAGAGATGATGGAAATTAGAAAATATTCTAAAGTAAATAACATTCTGTAAACTAAAGTTTTGGGACTACAGCTAAAAGTTATAATTAGAGGGAAATTTGTAACTGTATATGCAAATACAGGAAAAAAAGATTGCAAATGAACTAATAATTTATCTCAAGTTGTTAGCAATAAGCCCTTCATAGTAAATCCAAAGAAGGTAAAAGGAATGAAATTATAAAAATAACAAAAAATTATGAAATTAAAACAATGAAAAGGATAAAATGAGCAAAAGTTGGTTCCTCAAATTGATACCTAAAATTGGCCAATGTTACTTACGATGATTACAAAAATACTCAATACTAGAAATATAAAAAGGAACATGACTTCAGTTTCTGTATACATTAGAAAGGTAAGAGATACTGTCGACAACTTTATGTCTAATAACTTGAACATTTACATGAAATACCTAGAAAAACCTAAAACTCACTAAATGTTCTGCAATAGTAGATTGAATAAATGTTTTATCATATAGTCATATACTGGAATATTGCAGTGAGCTATGGCAGTTTTCATTAATATAGATGAGTTCATCAGAAACGCAGCATTGACCAAAGAAGCAAGTTACAAAAGAATTAGAAACAAGCCGCTTGAGAATACAGACATGCATTTAAAAAAAACAAAATACCACACAATATATAATATAGGCTGGTATACCTGTGTGGCAAAACAAAAAAGCAAGGAAATGATTTATCATGAAAGTCAGCAAAATTGTTACTACTGGATGGAGGAAGAAGATGTGGTGACCTGTAAGGTACTTCTAAAGTACTAGTTATGTTCTGATTCTTAACCTGGGTATTTTTATTATTTCAGTTTTATATATGTGTTTTGTCTTTTGTATATATGCTTCATTATAAAAATAGAGAAAAACCACGAAATCAAAGGTTATTGAAACTGTCTTAATGGAATCAAATTACTTCTGTTTCTATAGTCATTTTGGAACTGGTTGAATAAACTACTTAAAACACTGCTTGAAAAATCAAGTGACCGAAGAAGATCCTCTATGCCTGTAATCCAGTCCAGGGATCCATTAGGTTTTAGTTGGTGGATTATTACTCATGTAGCATCATTTTACAAGTTTGATCGCCATGGAGTACCAGATGAAATGGTAAGACTTCATTTTTTAAAAACTTTCTTATATTGTCAATTAATATGTAATTATTTGGACAAATTAGAAAATGAGCAGAAACAAGAAAAGTCAGACTACAATCACAGAGGTAAATTATTTATGTATAATGTTTCTGTAAACATCTTGAAAAATTATAAAGTTTATGTTTTAATTGTTTAATTTAAAAAAAATTACTTGTAGAAGATTTGGTATGTAGTCCTGGCCCTGCTACTGAACAATTGTGTGATCCTGAGCAAATTACTTAAACCTTTCTAGCTTTGTCTTCCCTTAACAAAAAATCATGGGATTGGATTGTCACAAAGGTTCCTTCTAGTTTTAAAATCTATTATGATTGGCAAATAAATTTCTCGAGGAATGAATTACTTATTTTTGTGAATAATTTAATAAAAGTACTTCAGAATAGCACTTCTTTAGTGAAGCTTTTTGCTAAGATAACTTATTAAACAACCATGAAGTTTGCTTCAAATACGAAGAGATTTTAACTAGTATGTTAATTTCTCATTAGAAACATTTTTTACAGTGTTACTTAAAAACCCTATGAATAAAATCAGCTAACAGATGTTTACTTTGAAGCCCTATTTTTATACAATTTCTACCATATTCAGAAATTAATAGTATTGTATTATTGTATCAGCCTATCAGCTCCATAAAATAAGCATCTGGAATCATGAAGCCAACTTGTCTATATTTTCAAAATTCCCATTTTTTATGGCAGTGGTTACCAAACCTGGCTGATCATTAGACTTGTGAGTTTTAAAAAATCCAGGTATCTAGTCCAGCTGCAGTGGCTCATGCCTATAATCCCAGCACTTTGGAAGGCCAAGGTGGGTGGATCACTTGAGATCAGGAGTTTGACATCAGCCTGGCCAATGTGGTGAAACCCTGTCTTTACTAAAAATACAGAAATTAGCAGGGCATGGTGACGCACACCTGTAGTCCCAGGTACTTGGGAGACGGAGACAGAATTGCTTGAACCCGGAGATGGGGTTTGCGGTGAGCCGAGATCACACCACTGCACTCCAGCCTGGGCAACACAGTGAGACACCATCCAAAAAAAAAAAAAAAAAAAATCCAGATACCTAGATCTTAACTCTGGAGATCCTGATTTGGAGTTTGGAAATCCTGATTTTTAAAAAGTTCCTTGGTTCTCATCCTCTACGAGGTATGGGAGCCATTGCTTTATGAAACATATTCTTTAATAGGCTTGATAGATTTTCCTCTTTGGAATATTGGATAGACCCAGCTTTGAGAAGTCATCCATGGAATCTGAGGGTTAGTTAGTATTAATATAGCATCATAGAAATGGAAAGGGTCTCAAAAAGTCCTCTAAATAATCCCCCTAATAATAAAAGGTCCTGTAGGAGATCCCAGAATATAGTGAAATAGTCAGAAATTGCTCTGAGAAGTTCACACACGGCCCAGTATCAGTGTATTTGAGTATTCTATCAATTTATTGAGAAAAGTCAATGAAATTCTCACAGAAAAGAATTATATGTTTTTTGTTTGTATCCATGATTATTTACCATGCTAATACAGAGTAAATAATAAATTTTAGCAATTGCCATTATTACTATAGTAGTGCTTTTATTAAGTGTTTTTGTGGAGTTAATGTGATTTCACATCTTTTAATTATTAGAATATTAGAACTATATTAAAGGAACTAAGAAAATTTACCTGTAATTCTAAGGTCGTAATATAAGCATTTGCATTTTTCTTCCTCTCCAACTTTAGTTCCTCCAAGTATATATTTCTCATTTTAATCAATGTAAGTAAGTATGGCAATTAGTTAAGTGTTTCTGAGTTTCTGTTGTGTATTTGCATAATATTAGGTGCCTATCAGAGAATACACATGAAATAGATTGTACTACTTTTTTTTTTTTTTTTTTTTTTTTTTTGAGATGGAGTCTCACTCTGTCACCCAGGCTGGAGTGTAGTGGCGTGATCTCGGCTTACTGCAAACTCTGCCTCACGGGTTCAGGTGATTCTCCTGCCTCAGCCTCCCGAGTGGCTGGGATTACAGGTACACACCACCACGCCCAGCTAATTTTTGTATTTTTAGTAGAGATGGGGTTTCACCATGTTGGCCAGGCTGGTTTCGAACTCCTGACCTCGGTTAATCTGCCTACCTCGGTTAATCTGCCTGCCTCGGCCTCCCAAAAGTGCTGGGATTACAGGTGTGAGCCACCGCACCCTGCCAGATTTTACTACTTCTTGCTTCAAGGAACATGCTTTTAGGTTATTAAAAACTTGTTGGAACTGTATTAACACTTCTTTGAGTGTGTAGTATATTTTAATATTAGTTGATATTGACCCCGCCAGATATTCTCAGTGTGGTAGGCAATCTAGTCACATTAGGATATATCGTTGCCATTGCTATTGTAATATGGAATTGCAGTGATATAACCACCTATGGTTGCAGTGCTGAAGTCACTCTTCTATTTCTTTTTTTTTTTTTTTGAGATGGAGTCTCGCTCTGTCGCCCAGGCTGGAGTGCAGTGGCGCAGTCTTGGCTTACTGCAAGCTCCGCCTCCCGGGTTCATGCCATTCTCCTGCCTCTGCCTCCTGAGTAGTTGGGACTACAGGTGCCCGCCACCACGCCTGGCTAATTTTTTGTATTTTTTGTAGAAACGGGGTTTCACTGTGTTAGACAGGATAGTCTTGATCTTCTGACCTCGTGATCCGCCCGCTTCGGCCTCTCAAAGTGCTGGGATTACAGGCGTGAGCCACCGTGCCTAGCCCTACTCTTCTATTTCATACAGAGAACTCCAGAGGAGATTATTGCTTTTATTAGCTCTGAATCAAGATAGTAAATGAATTGTCTGTGTTTAAAATAGCTTAACTTGTGTCTTTTAATATTTGTCAGCAGTTCCTCATTTTCTTTTGCCACGATTTTAAAAAATCACATATTTTATGTAGAAGGTTTTAAAAGAAAAGGCCGTGATAATTAATAGAAAAAGGATATGATAAAAATGATGAGGATGTGTAATATATATGTGTATATGCACATGTAAGATAAACTTTGCCTTTATATATGAGTCCTCAAAGAGTTTATTTCTGGAATTCCTAAAGGTTTTTAAAGAAAAGCTCTCTAGTTAATAATAGTTTTCATTAGGGATAAAATATGTGCTGCATTTGCAACATATTTAGTATTTCACAGTGACTGTGTATTATCTCAGTGAAATATTTTAAAGTAGGTGAGAGGGTAATATATTCATTTTACAGGTAAAGAAATTGAGATACACAGTGGTTAAATATCACCCTATTTTATCTCTTAGATAAACTTGATATTAGATTTCTCCTAAGAATTGCCTCTTACGAATAGGTCTTTGGTAGGGTAACCATGTGTTCCATTTTGCCAGGTGCAGACAGTCCCACTTTATACCTTATTATCTATTTATCCTAACTGGTTAATTTTTCCTTTTATCCTCAAAGTGTTTCAGCTTAATTGACAAATCAGATAGTCATTCTAATCCATGAACATAAAGGCATATTGACGTATGGTTTCTGAGAGATTATATAAGATGTTAGTTTGGGTCTGGAATCTGTTTAGAATTTTGAAAATTTTTTTTTCTCCTTATGATATATTAACATAAGCAACTACAATAGAGAAAATGGTTGTGCAGTAAGCATGCTTTATTCTACTAACAAGTAATCTGGAGTGAGAGATGATATGAAGTAATAATGGCTAGTCATATGTTCTTCACCAGAGAAATATCTATAATCTTGTGGCAGTGTGGCGATGTTTCAATTTTTAAACGTGAACTGCTTTGCCCTGAAGGTTAATGTGAAATCTTTACATTTTAAATAGGTTTAAAATGTAAACCTATAGTGGATTTAAATCACAAAGCTATAATGGATTTAACTCACAAAGCTAGCCAATTTCTTAGTGTAGGCCTATAAGAAAAATCTGGTATCTCACTTTTTATATTAGAGTCATTAGATTTTCTTACGTTTCTGTTTAATGCTTTTCTCTCAGACAAGATGAGAGTGGGTTACTCTCTCACGATTCTAGTCATCTATTTTAAAACCAAATACAGTTTAAAGAGGAAAATTACTTCTGGGCATTGCAAGGGGTCAGTTTTAACAGTGTTTTCTGTACCCAGAACATAATGCAATTAGTCAGGCTAGCTGATGCTCGTCTTTGAAACGTCTGAAATAGTAACCAGATAAAAGTGTGAAATGTAACCTTAAAATGAGAGTTGCACCAGACTACCTAGTCTGCTGGAAGTGGAGGGTGGAGAATCTGTTCTACATATCTGGTAGAGATCCTACCTATACTAATGTTTAAATGGGTATCTTAGTTTTAATGCTGAAATAAGAAATATAAAATGTAGCCTCAAATTGATGACATCCTACCTGCTTTCTATCAGCAGATTTAACTTGGTATGTAGAAAAAAAAAATGCTGTAGCTGCCCAAGTGAAATTTTATTGTGGAAGAAAAATCTGTATCTCTTTGATACATATTCTCTTACCCTTGATTTGGGTATGACATAGTTGTCATTCTTTTCTTTGAATTACAGTTTATTTTTGTTTTAGATTATAGCCACAAAACTGATTTATATAGTTGAAATTCTTTGGGTGAGAATTACAGTTTTTCTGTAATTCTTGTGATTCAGATGCTTTGATAACAGAATGATTGAAATATACTCAACACTATCCAGTTATAAAGCTAAAACTTAAATTATATCAACCCTGTCATGGCCCTTCTCACTTGGCACTGGAGGTGACATTTTCTTAATAAAGAATGATACAAAAATGAATTGCTGAAATCTGAGGGAAGGCATGTTAAGTAAAAAAAAAAAAAAAAAAAAAATTGGTTACTGGTACGTGTTATAATAGAAGAAATACAGGCTTTGGTGCCAGATAACCTTGGATTTGAATTCATTCTTTGACTTGTACATACATGACCTTTCTGAGACTTAATTATGTTTTCTGTGAAATGGGGAAATTTTTTTGAGGAAGTACTGTGTCAAGAACGTAACACAGTAGACATACAGTATTGATAGAAGAAAATGAGCTTTTTTTGAGAGAGACTTTTAGGGCCAACTACCAAGTTTCAGGGGACAGTCCCTAAAACTGTCTTTACTTCTGACACCAATTGCAAGCTCAGGGTTCCCAAAACTACCTTAGGTTTGATAATTTGTTAGGACTCACAGAACTCACTGAAAGCTATTATTTTGTTTTCTTAAAGGGGAAGGATATAAATTAACATCAGCCAAGGGAAGAAGGGCATAGGCCAGAGTCCAGAAGTACCAAATGTGGAACTTCTATTGTTTTCTCTTAATGGAGTCAGGCCACGTTCTTCTCCTGGCATCAGTGTGTGACAGTATGCAGGGAGTGTTGGAAAACGGGTGCCCACTCAAGCCTCAGTGTTCATAATTTTTATGGGAGTTCCATTATGTAGGGGTGGACTACTGAATTGCTCGCATGGCTGATTTCAGTTTCCAAGTCAACTGACTCAAAGCCCCCAGCCTGAGACTATTGTTGCTCTTTTGGGTGTGACCAGGCCCTAAGCTAAGACTATGTGGGTGTGTCCAGCCTTCACTCTCTATCACATAGTTAGATTATCCAGTATGACCATAGGACCCTAGTCAAACAAAGATGCTACTATCAGGCATAACATTCCCAGGGCCCAGAGATGACCTGCAGGAAGCTATGGGCAAAGGTCAGATCTTTTTTTTTTTTTTAAGACAAAGTCTCCCTCTGTTGCCCAGACTGGAGTGCAATGGCGCGATCTCTGCTCACTGCAACCTCCGCCTCCTGGGTTCAAGCGATTCTCCTGCCTCAGCCTCCCGAGTAGCTGAGATTACAGGCACGCACCACCACACCCTCCTAATTTTTGTATTTTAGTAGAGACGGGGTTTCACCATGTTGGCCAGGCTGGTCTTGAACTCCTGACCTCAAGTGATCCGCCTGCTTCGGCCTCCCAAAGTGCTGGGATTACAGGAGTGAGCCCAGCAGGCCAGATCTTTTCTTTGGGCAAGGCCAAATTCTTTACTCCACATTTTCTCCCAATAAATGTTTTTTTGCATTCATTTTATTTGTGTATGTCAAAAAGTCAACAATTTTGCTAAAAATAACTAAATCATTGTATTAGTAATCTATTGCTGTGTCACAAAAGTATCAGCTTAAAACAAACATTTATTATCTCACACTCTCAATTTCTGAGAATCAGGCATTCAGGAGAAGCTTAGCTGGGTGGTTCTAGCTCAGGGTCTCTCATGAGGTTGCAGTGAAGCTATCAGCCAGGGCTTCAGTATCTGAAGATTTAACTGGAACTGCAGAATTTGCTTTCAGCTTTACTTTAGTTGGCACAGTGCTTCAGTTTCTCATCATATGTGCTGTTCACAATATAGCTGTTTCCAGATCAAGTTAACAGATCAGAGTGTCATAAAGATGGAAGCTTCAGTGTCTTGTAACCTATTCTTGGAGGTGACATACTATGACTTATATTGGTATTGGTAGTCTGTTAGTGACCAACCTTAGTACAGTGTGAGAGGGAATTGTAGAAAGCATAAATTCCAGGAGACAAGGGTCATTGGGGGACATCTTAGAGGCTGACTACCATACTCACTGTGCTCTTTATTAAGAAACTATTGATTTAGTGATTTACTGTATTTAGCATTTTACATGAATATTGCCTAGCCATTTAAAATCATGAGTATTCATTATGCTTTAACACTTTATTGATCATTTGAGTTCATACCTCTGAACATCATATTCTTTATAACAGGGATAAGAAGGGTATGATGAAGGTCTTTCTTTTACTTTTTAGGGCCTCAGGTTTTGCTTTTTGAGGTCTTATGATTAATTTTTTTTTTTTTTTTTTCTGAGACGAAGTCTTGTTCTGTCACCCAGGCTAGAGCGCAGTGGCATGATCTGGGCTCACTGCAACCTACACCTCCCGGGTTCACACCATTCTCCTGCCTCAGCCTCCCGAGTAGCTGGGATTACAGGCACCCGCCACCATGCCCGGATAATTTTTGTATTTTAAGTAGAGATGGGGTTTCACCATGTTGGCCAGGCTGGTTTCCAACTCGTGATCCACCTGCC
Organism: Gorilla gorilla gorilla; assembly: GCF_029281585.2. Taxonomy (NCBI): domain Eukaryota; kingdom Metazoa; phylum Chordata; class Mammalia; order Primates; family Hominidae; genus Gorilla; species Gorilla gorilla. Next base: position 121,395,211 of record NC_073229.2, on the reverse strand, counting down.
TTGGCCTCCCAAAGTGCTGGGATTATAGGTGTGAGCCATCGCTCCTGGCCATGATTACTTTTTATACCTTTTTTTTCCCTTCCACATTAGAAGCTGGTTATTACTTGCTTATTCTTTAAAATGCTTTCTTTGCTTTTGGTTTTGTCCAGTATCCACATATCCAGAACTTTAAGAACTGAATATTAAGTGAACTGAGTATCCTGTGAGAATGTCTTCCAGGCTTTCCTTTTGGAAATGTGGAATTGTTTTAAGTGCCTACCTAGCCTTTGTGAAAGTCCTTTTTAGCTTTCTTCCTTATGGAAATCATTCTAGATAGTCGAGGTTGTCAATTTATTTTCTGTATAAAATTTTTAGTTACTTTGTTTACTAAAGTAGATGGTCTCAGGTTTGTTATTCATAAAATGAAGGAAAAAGCTCTAGTGATTAAAGTGGAAAATAGGGATGATTACTCAGCATAAAAAAAAAAACAAACACCAAAAATACATGTGGCTATATAATGGGTTTTTTTTTTTTCCCTGTTGGATTTTGTATCTGAAAGCAGAAATTAAATATTTGGTAGGATATTTATAATCTTACTGAAGCACCACTGTTACAACTCCTGATATGGTTTTTATTGGATTGGAATAGTTGTACATTTTTTTCTGCCAAGTTTGTTAACTCTTTACCAAAGGAATATTAGAAATTCAAGAAATCACATTTATGCTGAATGATAGAGGAAAATGTACTGCACACTTAATTTGCTATACCCTAATTTTAAATATAGGCATAATCAAGAGCAATAATTTTGATGCACTACTATTTTCTCCCTTTCTAGAGAAAAGTGGAATCAAATTGGAACTTTGTAGAAGAACTGCTGAAAAAGTCCATCAGTGTTCAGGTATGCAATGAAAGTAAGACAGTTTGTGGATTTTGCTTAATTTTTATGTTACAAATTTTATTTTTAAAACCAAGCAAGCTGTTAAAATGATTCAGATAACAAATAACTTTCATGCTTTGAAGGGTTAACTCACAGTAGTTTCTTTTAGTGATTATTCTTTAAAGATTTTTAACACTAAGTTGTCAGTTAAAGGACAATAATATCCTAGTTGATGACTTTGACAAAATGTATTCAAAATAAGTGGTAGATGCTTCAGAACTGTATGCCATTCCTTGAATGTATGATATCAAACTAGGTGACACAATGAGGGAGATAGTCATTGGCATTGAAAATTCAGCTATATCCTCATCACAGCAGGAAGGTGACTTGCCTTGCTGAGCAATTTGTCTTACAGGCTTGAATCATATTCTAACTGATAAGGTCCTAGTTTCTGAGCATTCATTTCATACCTTATCATTTTTCTTTCTGCAGAGCTGTTAATGTAGTGCTTCATGGCCTAGAGGTCAGACTTGACCTCCTTTTAAAATAGTTTTAAACATGCTGTTCATCACATTTTTAAACATATTGTATGGAAGCCCTGTAAAGTTTTGTAATATGTTATCATTTTTGTAAGAGTTTATGGAGAATTAAAGAATATTTTGGAATTTGGGAAATATTTTTCTTTTAAGAAATAAAGATTATTTAAAACTTGAAGAGGAATAAAAAATATTGTAGTATAATATTGCTTTATACGTGTGTGTGTGTGTGTGTGTGTGTTTGTAGTAGCTATGTCTTTGGAAAACATTTTAATTGCTTGAAATTTTCCTTTACCATTATCTGCATTAACTCTTACTTTTTTAGGAAACATAAAGGCATTTAGTTATAGTATGAATCACATAATTATGAACTAAAAATTTTAGCTTAGAATGCCAAAGAATTCTGCATACATAAATTGGATCAGAAACAAATCTATTATCTTTTTATAATCTTTCCCATAATCCCTGTAAAAGGTTTTGTTTATTGTATTTTGTCCTATATCATATTCATTGGTTGTCCTCATTTTTTTTGAGAACATATTGATTTAGTAACTTAAAAAGTTTTTTATGTATATTTTTTATTTCAGAATGAAGGGAATTACTAAAAAGTGGTTGTGAAATAAGATGCATATTACAGTGGCCATTGTCATTTGTATCAGTTACTAATTCAGTCTTAATGCTTTAACCAAATCCAAAGAATTTCAGTAAAGTCTGGATAACATTATTATTCTGTTGGGAGTTACTGAATCTGAGTCAGTAACTAGGGGTTTAATTTTCAATTAAGTTGTAACTGCTTGTGTTCTTTAAATTTCTTTCTCATTGACCCATGTTTCTGTTGTATTTAATAATTTTTAAACTCCCTTTCAGCTCTAACAGTGTATGAATTTATGGTTTTGCACTCAGCTGGTTTTAAGTTACAGAATATTTCTTAGGACGCTTTAAAGGTTTATATGGGTAAATATATATATTATATATATTTACATAGATCTCAGCCCTGCACACCAGAGGCCTGGATATAAATTCAGCTCTGTTGGCTGTTGGGGGAGCATAGTGGGAGTGAGAGTGACCTTGCTGGCTGCATGGGAGCTGGGTGAGGCCTGCCACTGCCAGCTTTCCCCCACTTCTCTGGAGACCTGTATGAAGCAGCAGAGGCAGCCGTAATTCCCCTTCGAACATAATTTCGTAGCCCTGAGAACTGCCCCCGCCCATACCCACTCCACAGTGGTTGCATCAAGCCCTGCCCAAGGAGAGTCTGAGCTCAGACATGCCTAACCATTCCCCCATCTTATGGTTTGTATTAGGGTTCTCTAGAGGGACAGAACTAATATATATGGGAGTTTATTAAGGAGTATTAACTCACATGATCACAAGGTCCTGCAATAGGCCACCTGCAAGCTGAGGAGCAAGGAATCCAGTCCAGGTCTCAAAGCTGAAGAACTTGGTGTCCAATGTTTGAGAGCAGGAAGCATCCAGCACGGGAGAAAAATGCAGGATGGGAGACTAAGCCAGTCCAGTCTTTTCATGTTCTTCTGCCTGCTCTTTATTCTGGCCGAGCTGACAGCTGATTAGATTGTGCCCACTTAGATTAAGGGTGGGTCTGCTTTTCCCAGCCCACTGACTCAAATGTTAATCTGCTTTGGCAGCACCCTCACAGACACACCCAGGATCAATACTGCATTCTTCAGTCCAGTCAAGTTGACACTCAGTATTAACTATCAACAGTCTTTCTCTACCCACCTGGTAGCCGAAGATAGAAAACATAAACTCATGGGAGCTCCATGGCCCCATCCATCACCTGAGAAACCTGAATACTTATGCAGGTGATTTCAGGGCAAGTTTATGTCCCCCCTGTAGTACCACAGCTGATGCCCTCTTGAAAGTGCCACCTCCTGGCTGGAGGCCAACCAACTCAAGCCATTACGGCAACTCATAACAGAACAACCCTGCACCAAGGAAGGAGAAAACAACATCTAATTTCATTACCTGTAACATCCTGTTTAACCAGAGGTCCTGAGTCTGTCCACATGACAACTTCACTGCTAGCATAACCAGCATTCAGGAAAACCAATGTACTAAACAAAACTGCAACCAAGGATCCTCACAGAGTCCATTTCACTCCCCTGCTACCTCCACCAGAGCAGGTGGTGGTATCCACGGCTGAGAGACCTGAAGATAGATCACATCACAGGACTCTTTGCAGACACCCCCCACCCCAGTACCAGCCCAGACCCCAGTAGCTCTGCTGGGTGGCTAGACCCAGAAGAGCAATAACAATCACTGCAGTCTGGCTCTCAGGAAGGCGGAGAACAGCACATCAAGGGATCACCCTGCAGTACAAAAGAACATTAGTCCTTGGATCTCAGATCTTTCCTCTGGATATGGTCTATCCAGATGAGAAGGACCCAGAAAAACAATTCTGGTAATAGGACAAAACAAGGTTCTTTATCACCCCCACAAGATCACACTAGCTCACCAGCCATTAATCCAAACCAAGAAGAAATCTCTGAATTACTAGAAAAAGAGTTCTAAAGGTCGATTCTTACGTTACTTAAGGAGGCAACAGAGAAATGTGAAAACCAGATTAAAGAAATTTAAAAATATGCATGAAAAGATCTCCAGAGAAATATATATCATAAATAAAAAACAATCACAACTTCTGGAAATGAAAGACACATTTAGAGAAATGCAAAATGCACTGAGAAGTTTCAACAATAGAATCGAACAAGTAGAAGAAAGAGCATCAGAGCTTGAAGACAAGGTTTTCAAATTAATCCAATCCGAGAAAGACAAAGAAAAAGGAATTTTTTTTAAAAATGAACAAAACCTCCAAGAATATTGGGATTATGTTAAGTGACCAAACCTAAGAATAATTGGTGTTCCTGAAGAAGAAGAGAAATCTAAAAGTTTGGAAAACTTATTTGAGGGAATCATCTAGGAAAACTTCACTGGCATTGCTAGAGATCTAGACATCCAAATACAAGAAGCTCAAAGAACACCTGGGAAACATCACAAAAAAGATAGTCACCTTAGGCACATAGTCATCAGGTTACCTAAAGTGAAGACAAAGGAAAGAATCTTAAGAGCTGTGAGGCAGAAAGCATCAGGTAACCTACAAAGGAAAACCTATCAAATTAACAGCAGCTATTTTAGCGGAATACAAGCTAGAAGGGATTTGAGTCCTATCTTTGGCATCCTTAAACAAAATTATCATCCAAGAATGTTGTATCCAGTGAAACTAAGCTTCATAAATGAAGGAAAGATATAAAGTATTTTTCAGACAAACAAATGCTAAGAGAATTTGCCACTACCAAGCCAGCACTATAAGAACTGCTGAAAGGAGACCTAAATCTTGAACCTCAAAATATACCAAACAAACCTCTTTAAAGCATAAATCTCACAGGGCCTATCAAACAATAACACAATGAAAAAGGGCATTCAGGCAACAACTACCACAGTGAATAGAATAGTACCTTACATCTCAATACTAACGTTGTATGTAAATGACCTAAATGTGTCACTTAAAAGATATAGAAGGGCAGAATGGATAAAAATTCACCAACCAAGTATCTGCTGTCTCCAAGAGACTTAACACATAAGGACTCACATAACTTAAGGTAATGGGGTGGAAAAAGATAGTCCATTCAAATGGACCCCAAAAGTGAGCAGATGTAGCTATTCTTGTGTCAGACAAAACAGATTTTAAAGCAACAACAGTTTGAAAAGACAGAGGGACATTATGTAATGATAAAAGTATCCAACAGAAGAATATCACAATCCTAAATAGGGAACATACACAACTAACACTGGAGCTCCCAAATTTATAAAATAATTACTAGACCTAAGAAATGAGATAGATGGCAACACAATAATAGTGGGGGACTTCAATACTCTACTGACAACACTAGTCAGGTCATCAAGCCAGAAAGTCAACAAAGAAACAATGGATTTAAACTATACCCTAGAACAAATGGACTTAACAGATATTTACAGAACATTCTACTCAAACTGCAGAATATACATTCTCTTCACCAGCACATGGAACATTCTCCAAGATAGACCATATGATAGGCCACAAGTCTCAATAATTTTTAAAAAATTGAAATTATATCAAGTACTCTCCAAGACCACAGTGGAATAAAATTGGAAATGAATTCCAAAATGAACCTTGAAAACTATACAAATACGTGGAAATTAAATAATCTGCTTCTGAATGATCTTTAGGTCAATAATGAAATCAAAATAGAAATTTAAAAATCCTTTGAACTGAATGGTAATAGTGACACAACCTATCAAAACCTCTGAGGTACAGCAAAAGCAGTGCTAAGAGGAAAGTTCATAGCGTTAAATGCCTACATCAAAAAGTCTAAAAGAGCACAAATAGACAGTCTAAGGTCACACTTCAAGGAACTAGAGAAACAAGAATAAACCAAACCCAAATCCCATCCATAAGTGGGCTAAGGACATGAATAGGCAATACTCAAAAGAAGATATGTAAATGGCCAAGAAACAGATGAAAAAATGCTCAGCATCACTAATGATCAGGGAAATGCAAATCAAAACCACAATGCAACACCACCTTACTCCTACAAGAATGGCCATAATTTAAAAATAAAAAAAATAATAGATGTTGGTGTGGATTTGGTGAAAAGGAAACACGTTGCTGGTGGGAATGTAAACTAGTACAAACACTGTGGAAAACATTATGGATATTCCTTAGAGAACTAAAAGAAGATCTAACATTTGATCTATCAGTGCCATGGCTAGGTGTCTCTCCAGATGAAAAGAAGCATTATGAAACACTTGCACATGCATGTTTATAGCAGCACAATTTGCAATTGCAAAAATATGGAACCAGCCCAATACCCATCAATCAATGAGTGGATAGAGAAAACTTCTTATATATAGAACATGGAATACTACTCAGCCTTAAAAAGGAATGAAATAATGGTATTTGCAGGAACCTGGATTGAGTGGAGACCATTATTCTTAGTGACAACACTCAGGAATGGAAAAGTAACCAACATATGTTCTCGTTTTTAACTTGGAGGTAAGCTATGAGGACACAAAGGTGTAAGCATGATATAATGGACTTTGAGGGCCTGAGGGGAATGGTGGGAGTAGGGTGAGGGATAAAAGACTATACTTTGGGTACAGGCCGGGTGTGGTGGCTCACGCCTGTAATCCCAGCACTTTGGGAGGCCAAAGCAGGTGGATCACCTGAGGTCAGGAGTTCAAGACCAGCCTGGCCAACATGGTGAAACTCTCTCTCTACTAAAAATACAAAAATTAGCCGGGTGTAGTGGCATGTGCCTGTAATCTCATCTTCTCAGGAGGCTGAGGCAGGAGAATCGCTTGAACCTGGGAGGCAGAGGTTTCAGTGAGCCAAGATCGCGCCATTGCACTATAGCCTAGGTGACAAGAGCAAAACTCTGTCTCAAAAAAAAAAAAAAAAAAGACCATACTTTGGGTACAGTGTATATTGCTCAGGTGATGGGTGCACCGAAACCTTAGAAATCACCACTAAAGAACTTATTCATGTAACCAAACACCACCTGTTCCCCAAAGACTATTGGTTGTGGGGAAAAAAGTAGGTCAGGTGACCAGCCATCCTATCCTGGTTTGCATGGCCCAGAGTTTCAGTGTGAAACCAGGAAACATCTGAGCAAACCAGGATGAGTTAGTCATCCTAGAAGTAGGAATAATATGACTAATCTAAGAAGCATGCTCTATGAATTTAGGTCTAGCATAAAGTCAAAATATCTTTCCTATGGGAAAAGAGGCGATTATAATATTTATGAAGTAGTTCTGTGGTTCTCTGCTATTCCTTCAGTTTTAGTGTTCCTCGATTGTATCAAATTATATTCTATAAGTAGTATAGGACTATGTGTTGGATTTCTGGAAACCAATTTTGTGGGAGCAGTAGTAGGTAGTTGTAAAGAATAATATATTTGGATAGAACTGTCAGTTTGATTATATCTATTTTCCTCCCATTGAGATAAATTGAAATCTGACCATGGTCATGTACTTTGACTTGATCTCCAACAGTGACAGTGGTGAAAGAGTCCGTTTGCTGTATTTAAACAAAATAAAAATCTTCCAAATATACAGCAGCCTTCAAATAAAATTAGTGTACACTTCATTATACTTTTTGTTTTTATTTTTTGTTTAAAGAGACAGAGTTTTTCACTGTCACCCAGGCTGGATTGGAGTACAGTGGTGTGGTTATAGCTCACTATAACCTTGAACTCCTGAGCTCAAGCACTTCTTCTGCCTCCTTCTCCCGAGTCATTAGGACAGGTGCATGCCACCATGTCTGGCTAATATCTTCATTTTATAGACGGATCTTGCTGTGTTTCCCAGGCTGATCTTGAATTATTGGCCTCAAGGAATCCTCCTGCCTCAGCTTCCAAAAGTGCTTGGGATTACAGATAGGAGCTACCGCACCCAACCGACCACTACAGCTTTAATCAAGCAAATATTTCGAATTCTTTTTTCTACCTAGAGAGGATCTGCCAGAAACAGAGGTGGAGTTTTACTTTAGTAAAGAGAACATATATTGCTCAATTTTACTTACTTAAGTACAATTTTTTAGAGGTAATCCTATTTAATATTTGTGAATGCTAATTGTAAATGTGTGTTCTACCTTTGGGAACAGCATTATTGTTTTCATATGAGAAAGATTTTTCATCTTTTGCTGCCTGCTTTTGAAAAGCCTCATTGTTTTCTGAGATCACAGAAGTAATTTTTAGTTTTATAAAGGTTATGGAAGGGTATTTAAAAAGTAAGCCTGATTTTAAAAAATTATTTTGATTTTTTAAACACATTAATTTGGAGAGTCCAGGAGTAGAACCAACTCAGAATGTGATTAGATCTAAATAATGTGGGACAATAGTCTTTAAATAACTAACTAAAAATCAGTGTTTCTTGAGTAGAAGGATCGTAACTGGGATATTGAAGCCCAACTCTATTCTCTCCTAAAAATAAATCCAATTAGGCAAACTTATGGTAACAGTTACTGTTTAGACTGTGAATAAATTTTCTTCTTGTGATGGTTTCTGATAGGTAGGTTAGTTATGCATAAATAAATGAGTCTTTGTTAAATTATATATAATAACCAGTTGTTAAATTGCCATTTCTTTTTTCTTTTTTTTTTTTTTGAGACGGAGTCTCGCTCTTTCGCCTAGGCCGGAGTGCAGTGGCGCTATCTCGGCTCACTGCAAGCTCTGCCTCCCGGCTTCACGCCATTCTCCTGCCTCAGCCTCCCAAGTAGCTGGGACTACAGGCGCCCGCCACTGTGCCCGGCTAATTTTTTTGTATTTTTAGTGGAGACGGGGTTTCACCGTGTTAGCCAGGACGGTCTCGGTCTCCTGACCTCGTGATCCGGCCGCCTCGGCCTCCCAAAGTGCTGTGATTACAGGCGTGAGCCACCGCGCCCGGCCGTTAAATTGCCATTTCTATGTAATAACTAAGCTAGCCGGGTGCGGTGGCTCACGCCTGTAATCCCAGCACTTTGGGAGGCCGAGGAGGGAGGATCACGAGGTCAGGAGATCGAGACCATCCTGGCTAACACGGTGAAACCCCGTCTCTACTAAATATACAAAAAATTAGCCGGGCACGGTGGCGGGCGCCTGTAGTCCCAGCTACTCGGGAGGCTGAGGCAGGAGAATGGCGTGAACCCGGGAGGCGGAGCTTGCAGTGAGCCGAGATCGCGCCACTGCACTCCAGCCTGGGTGACAGAGCGAGACTCCGTCTCAAAAAAAGAGCTAAAAGAGTGAATGTGCTCCTTATTAGTCCAATTAAAGATTTGACCTATGTAGTATGCCCAAATTAATATGCGTACATTTGATTGTTCAAAATAAAGATAAGACATTCTTTAGAAAAGGACTAAAGCAGAGATTAGAAGCTGGCATATTCATTTAATGGACTTATTGGAATATTCATTAAATAGCTCATATTCTCTCCCCGTCTGATACACTCAAACACACATACACACACACAGGAGATGAGACGCTGAGAGCCCATAAGGGCTTCTGAAAATGTGGGAGGTGAGTAGTACTCCTTGAGCCAGTCAGGTTTAAGGCTTTGTGGAAAAGAGGCCCACAGGCCTTATGGCTTATTAAAAACAATCTTTAATCAGAGGGCATGGAATTACATGTCTTTAATCAAATCTCTGTGATTAGGTAGGGTTTGCTTAAAACTGACAAAATTGATATGTATCATCTTTAGGAACAATACTATGACCCTGTTGCATTTATTATTTGATCATCAAAAGAGTAACATTGATCTAAAGTACATTTCTCTCCTGCAGATGACAAAACGATAGCTATCCCTATGCAAGCACTCTGCTTAACACTTACTGCACATACCTTCACTTAATACTTATGACAGTCGTGTGTAGTGATATTTCTGTTTCCATTTTATACTTTTACAGACTGAGGCCCAGAATGTTTGAAGAACTTGTCCAGGTTCACACAGCTAGCTTAGGAAATGGCAGAACTGAGATTTGAATTTTCATATATGTTTAACTCCACTGTTTGGTACCTAGCATTCATACTTTTGCTTTTCCCAAACTTTGTATATTTTTTATAGTTTAAATATGTTTTTCTGGATTTTACATGGTAAAATGAATTTCAGATGTTAAATAAAACCCTTCAATATGAACTTTGATAACATAACCTACTTTTTTACCTTATAAACATGATAAAATTAGTATGCTTTATTTCAATTCAGTAGTGTGCCATAGGAATCAATATGAACCTGGATCTAGTTTAATATTTTCATAATAAAATTAGAGGATATTAGTGATGGACAGAACCTTGCCTTCTTTGGTTAAATAAGCTTAATTGTTTATTAGAGAAGCTAAATGTCTTTCCCTAAGCCATAACTCCACTTGTTGGGAAGGAGCATCAGAACCCAGATCTCAGTTTTATTCATGAGGCTCTTTGGTGAAACAGGCACCATGGCGTATATACCATGTGGGTATTATTCTATCTTTCAGAGAGCTCTTAGACACTTGAAAGCAGATAAACATTAAACTTAACAAGGTAAGTATGATGATGTAGGTATGCCTAGTGTGCCATAAAAGCGTAAAGAAAGGCCACTTATCTAGTAGGGGAGTTAGGAAGTTTTCTGGAGAACTTGTAGTTTGAAGTGTATTTTAAATAATGAATAAAGAGTTAAGGCCTTGTCCAAAAAAAATTGTGCATTGCAGTTTTTTACCCATATTTGGGTCACTCTTCATTCATTGAAAAGGTTTTGTACCAAGATCACTGTGTTGTTCTTTACCTGTACACTATTTCTGCTAGTCACCCTGACGTTATTGGGTATAATCGAACTGTCCTTTCAATTTCTTAATAGCCTCACTTCTTATTAGATTTTCTTTTACTTGCCTTATCTACCTCCTCCCATGGTTATACTCTACAGCTTTTCACTTTTCATTTTTCTTTTCACTTTGCCCATTACTGTTGACCTTTTCATTTTTCTGTCCTCTTCCATTTCCTCACTTTGTTTCTTAAACAATGTACACAACCAATTATTTTTAATGAATATTCCAATAAGTCCATTAAATGAATATGCCTGCTTCTAATCTCTGCTTTAGTCCTTTTTTTTTTTTTTTTTCTGAGGCGGAGTCTCGCTCTGTCACCCAGGCTGGAGTGCAGTGGCGCTATTTGGGCTCACTGCAAGCTTCGCCTCCCAGGTTCTTGCCATTCTCCTACCTCAGCCTTCTGAGTAGCTGGGACTACAGGCACCCACCACCACGCCCAGCTAAATTTTTGTATTTTTAGTAGAGACGGGGTTTCACCGTGTTAGCCAGGATGGTCTCGATCTCCTGACCTCGTGATCCGCCCTCCTTGGCCTCCCAAAGTGCTGGGATTACAGGTGTGAGCCACCGTGCCCGGCCTTAATCTCTGCTTTAGTCCTTTTTAAAAGAATGTCTTATCTTAATTTTGAACAATCAAATTTAGGCATATTACATTTGGGCATTACTCCATAAGAAACATCTTTAATTCCATAGCCCTTAACTTGTTTTAACCATGAAAAAGCCATTCTTTCTCTCCTATCTCCCACACCACCCACAACTGAATATTGTGAGAGAAAATCATACATTCATTTTTACTAAGATGATTGACTTTAAATTGTTGATCATAATCTCAAATGGCCATCAGCTCTAGAATGTTTGCTTTTCTGCTCTCCAAAATGACTTAATGACTTACTTCAGAACTTCTCTCTTTTTTTTTTTTGGAGAAAGAGTGTCACTGTGTCTCCCAGTGCAATGGCAGTCTCGGCTCACTGCAACCTCTGGCTCCTCCTGGGTTCAAGCGATTTTCCTGCTTTGGCCTCCCGAGTAGCTGGGATTATAGGTGCCTGCCATCTCGTCCAGCTAATTTTTGTATTTTTTAGTAGAGATGGGGTTTCGCCATGTTGGCCAGGCTGGTCTTAAACTCCTGACCTCAGGTGATCCACCCAGCTCGGTCTCCCAAAGTGCTGGGATTATAGGTGTGAACCACCGTGCCTGGCCCAGAACTTCTCTTTGACATAAAATTTAATGCGTACTCTTCTCCAATCCATTCGGGTTAACATCTTGCCTCATAAATCATTGAAAAATAGAATTGGTCAGTTAAGAATTCCTATCTTTACAGCTTTAAATCTCCCAACACATCTGCTTCATATTCAGCCTCTCAGACTATTCTTTTATGTTAGAAGTGTCACTTTCTATCAAGAGCTAATTCCTTCCCTCGTGCACTGGATCTTAACTCTTCTCACCTGTTCAAGGACTTTATTGTTTATGTATTTTCACTTAAATATTTACTTCCTCACCTCCTAGATGTCCTCAGCCATCCATAGTTGAGCTTCTTCATCATAGTCTTCATCAAGCCCCAAACTGCTCTGGGAAGGCCGTCAATGACTTCCATATTGTTTCTTCCAAGGGTTCTTATTTCTTCTTTTTGTAACCTCTGAGCAGAGGTCAATCCTGTTCACCATTGTCGTTTTTCTGAAGTACTTCTTTTGGCATCCGCAATGCCTGGTTTCCTTTTTAATTCATTGACCACTTGTTTTTGCATATATTCTCCACTTGCTTCATATGAAAATGTTGTAATATCAAATGGCTCTCAGTTATGGATCCTTTTATCATTGACCCAAATTTATGTCAACAACTCTGACTTTAATCCCTTAACTCTAGACCCATAGGTCAGATTGTCTGCTTAATAGCTCTACTTGTATACCCTGGACACTCACCTCATAAGTTCTTCCTTTAGTCTTTGCCATTTCAGGAAATAGCACCATTGACCTATTTCCTTATGCCAAAACCTGAAACTTCTTTCTTTCATACTTTAATGTAATTTACCAGCAAATCCCACTGAATCTTTTTCCAAACATATCTTTAAAGTTTCAGTCTTATAGTTTCGCACAATCGCGTCCTACCTGGTCTCCCTGCATCTCTTCTTATCCCCTCTATTCACTCTTTATGTGTAATCCAGAGCAGTGTTTTTGAAACAATCATATCATGTCACTTCTGTGCTTACTCTCTTCCAGTAGCTTCCCAACATATTTAAAATACAATCCAAATTTCTTACCAAGACCAGTAAAGCCTCAAATGAGATATGATGTCTTCCTGTCTGGAATTTTATAATACCAAGCCTACTAATAATTGAGGAACTTTCCACTCATTTTCTCTGCCTTGAATGTTTTTCTTCCAAGTCTTTATTGACTTTCATTTAATCATGTAGTTCAACTGCAGCCCTTCAAAAGGCTTTTCCATTCATAGCAGCTAATAAAATAATGATGCTTATCCTTTACCAATTACTTTGCCACATTACTTTGCTTTGTTTCATTTTCACAGCAGTTATTTCTGTTCAAATTTATCTTGTTTTAGTGTCCTTTTCTTTTCTTTCCAAAAATGTAAGCTCTACCAGTACATGTGCTATCTCTGACTTACTTGTTGTCCTATGCCTAGTACGTTAAAACAGTGCCTAGTATGTGGTAAGTTTTAAATACAATTGTTGAATGATTGGAATTCAGTGTGTTATTTTAAAAATATGTGCATGGCTATATCGTCAAAGAAAAAGCATCTATGTTTTTTCTACTTCCTTTTCCTCCTGTTATCTCCTAAAAGGTTAAAATAGATGTACTCTGACAATCCTTTGGTTTTAGAAAGAACAACTCCTATAATCCTATAAAAAGATTTGACCAAGTACTTAAGTATGACCAAGCACTCTGAATTTGTGTACATCTTAATCATTACATCATTTTTGCCACTTCTTTCTGGTTTGGGTTCCTTTTCTGGTTTCTGGGTTTCCAGTACCATTCAATTATGAAACACCTGTAATTTTTAAATAATTGAATTAAAAGTCGAGTTATGTGATTTCTGTTATCTGAATGTGTTAGTGGTGTTTTAAACATGTTTTTGGAAGTATGTGTTATGTTGATTTAGACCTAGTCTGCATATGAGAATGGGTATGATTGGGTGACACATATTTATTTTCTTTTTAGCTGCAGGTTATACAGCACAATATCAAGTGAAAATGTTTATATTACCAGAGCCCATTTACCTTCTCATAACTTCAGTTTATTTTTTAGGGTGTCATTCTAGAAGAACAATTACGAATGTATCTTCACTGTTGTTTGACACTTTGTGATTTCTGGGAGCCAAACATTGCAATTGTTACCATTTTATGGGAATATTATAGTAAGAACCTGGTGAGTGAATAGAATATGAATTTGCTCCAGGAATTTTAAAAATTTGTACATATTTGAGGAATGTCTTTATGGTTTAATTATGAATAGTTATGGATTTTTCTTAAAAAGTTAATTTTTTTCAGAGTAGATTGGAGTAGCTCATGAATAGTTTTATCTTTAACATTGTAGAGCTTTGTCATAAGGGAGACAGCATTTGGTATCCTTTTTCTCTTGAGAGCAAGGGTAAACAAAGTAGCTAAAATGTATCAGATATTTATAAAATCTTCATTTATAAATGTTTCTAATAATAATTGATTGCTCATGACACATTGAACAGGCACTGCTGTCCTGAGTAAGAAACAATCCTGGCATTTGAGTAGCTTATAGGCTACTAGTGGGTGGGTATACATACATTGTGGGAAAAAAGTTATAATTGTGGAACTCCAGAGGAGGGGGTATCTAACCCGGTATCTGTATTTGTGGAAGACTTCATGAGGTCATAATTTTTGAACTTGGCTTTGGGAATGAGTAGAATTTTCTAAGAACAGAAGAAAAAGGGATCCAGGCAGAATGAACAATATGGACAAATACATGGAGGTATGAGAAAGAATGGTCTATTCCTACCATGTTAAATAGTTCTGAATTATAGGCCTCGGATAACTATGGAGAGACCGAAGATAGGAGACTAGAGAAGGCAGTCTGGGGCTAGGCTATGAAGGGTTGAAGATAATGTACAGTTAATTCTGGTTTATTCAGGAGACACTAAATAGCGAGGATGTGACTTAGGTATGTGTTTGAGAAAGCTTTTTTTTTTTTTTTTTTCTGAAAGTGGTGTAAATGAATTGGGTACAGACAACTTAGTGGTTTATTGTAGTTGTATGAGCAAATGATACCATGGCTGAGAACTGAAATAGGGACAATATATTTAGAAAGGAGAGGATTAGTTTGGAAGATTAAAATTTTAAAGGTACATTTAAAGGATTTATACTTTGTGTATAGAAAGGAAATTTGGGATGTTTTGGGTTTGGGGTAAATAATTAGTGAACCTCTCAATCAAAATAGAAAATGGTAATGGAAGATTTACAAGTAAATAACGTTTGGATTTGTGGATAATGGAGCTTATTAAAAAATTAGAAAAATGCCCTTCTCTGAAGCATGATTTTAGGCTAGTTGGAGAAATGACTGATTGTAGTCTTGAGGCAGGAAGAGTCCAGGGTGAGTCTAGGGTGTCTTGTCATACCAGAAAGCAGGAAAGGTATCAAATTAAGCTAGAGTCATGTCAGAAGGACACAGGAGCCAACCTGAAGGAACGTTCATTGCCCAGAAAATGGGAAAATTTGAGCATAAGAAAGAATAATGACTGCAATAGATTAAAACATATTAAATATGTTTAAATCTCTGAGTTTATGCTTCTTTGTAAAAAGTTACTCTGGAAAAAGAAACACCTAATTCTGAAAACTGTAAAGAAAATACAAACTATATTTTAGAGTAATCAGATTTCTCATGAGTTAATTAAGAAAACATGATAGAATTAGAAGTCACCATTTTGTACATTTAATGAAATAAGGCATCTGGGCAATGATCATCAATGCTACTAAAACTGTTAAGTAAAAGGCTTGTGGGACCACTAAAATGGGTGGACCAGGCTGATAACCTGACCAGTTTTAACATCACAAAAAGTCAGAACTTATGTGCCTTTTTACTAAATGCAATAGGAACTACTTAGTACTACTGATGAAAGATTCTTGTCAAAAAAGTCAACATGAATCTGATGAAACCTCTAGATATAGCCACCAATTTACAGAAAAAGGAAGGGATAAAAGATTAAGTAACACTAGAGCCATACAAGCAGCTAAATTTAGAACATGGGAAATTTTATACAACAAATGACCTGATATTAAAAACAAGTGGTATAACAAAAACATTGGGAAACTTAAAGAATAAAAGAGCCCACAGTGCCATGCATATCACTGAATGCAATGTATGGATCTTGTTTGTATCCTAATTTGGACAAATCAACTGTTAAAAACACATTTGGGGGACAATCCAAAATTTGGACACCTCTTGATGCTCTGTACTTTCATGGAATTTTTATTTTAGGGAATCGTGTTCATGTAGTTTTTGTGATTAAGATGAGTCAGACTTTTGATGAACCAACTAACTGGGATTTGCAGCTTACCATTTTATTTACTAAGAGACTAATAATTGTTTTCTATCTTTTTTCCCACCTTTTAGAATAGTTCCTTCAGTATTTCTTGGCTTCCTTTTAAAGGCCTTGCTAATACCATGAAGTCACCCTTGTCTATGCTTGAAATGGTGAAGACTTGCTGTTGCGATAAACAAGATCAGGAGCTATATAAATCCAGCAGTAGTTTTACTATTTTTCTTTGTATTCTGGCAAAAGTTGTTAAAAAGGCAATGAAGAGCAATGGCCCTCATCCTTGGAAACAAGTCAAAGGAAGGTATATGCAGTATCTTCTGTCATGAGTGTGCACTGATATCTTTGGATAGGTGTTACTATTTGTATTTTGTTATGTTTACTTGGGATTAGAGTCTTAATTAGTTATAATGTTACTAGGTAATCCATTATATGCATTTGATTAAAAGTGATAGAAACACACATCTTCAAGTTGTACGTTGGTAGGTAATAGTTTCAACATATAAAACTTTTGTGTTCTTTGAGCCCAGCAGTTCACAAGCACTGGTTTTTTTGGTTGTTTTGTTTTTTAAATGAGAACTGACCACAGTATAGTAGAACCAGATAACTAATGTTCTCATTTGGGAACTATGCTGTTTTCATTTCTGATAAAATAAACTTTGGTCACATTAGTCCATTGTTTTCTCTGTCTCTTTTGAGAGTTTTGCTTGTTCAATGAGTATACTTTTAAATTGTCTTTCTTTTTTCTACTTCCTTTGCCTATATTAGCTCTTTTCTTAGCCTTCTTTGTGCAGTACACCACCATCTACCACTTGCTCAGATTATTTGTTGAGACCTCTCAGGGAAGAGAATACTAGGTAGGGACTTCTCAAGAATCACTTAATGAAATTCCTGTTTGAGTCCCACAGTGAGTAATTCTTATAAGGGTATGGTGATATGGTTTGGATATTTTATTTATCATATACTGTTTTAAATGGCAGCTTCTTTATTAAATCTACAAGAATCACATGGCTTAAACAGTTTTTTTTATTTTGTTCTATTTGACAGTTTGTTTTTGAATCTTAAGCAATTTTATGGAAGACATAATACTCAGAACTTTATGGCTAAAAGAAGTCATTGGAATTTATTCAATAACAAGTCATTGGAATTTATTCAATAACAAGTCTGTTTATTAGACACATACTATATGTCAAGCACTATAGTGGGGATAGTAGTAGACAATACAAAAATAATTAAACAGATTTTTACTTTTAAGAGTTTGTCAGCTTTTAAGTATTTATAAACATTTAACTCTCATGAGCATTACTCATTTCTGTCCTGAATAAGCCAGTTATAGAAGTTGCAAAACTTAAGGCCAGGTGTGGTGGCTCACACCTGTAATCCCAGCATTTTGGGAGGCTGAGGTGGGCGTATCACTTGAGATCAGGAGTTTGAGACCAGCGTGGACAACATGGTGAAACTCTGTCTCTACTAAAAAAAAAAAAAAAAAAAAAAAAAAAGAATAGCCAAGCATGGTGGTGCGTGCCTGCAATCCCAGCTACTCAGGAGGCTGGGGCAGGAGAATAACTTGAAACTGGGAGGTGGAGGCTGCAGTGAGCCTAAATTGCGCCACTGTACTCCAGCCTGGGCAACAGAGTGAGACTCCGTCTCAAAAAAACAAAAAACCAACAACAACTTAATTCGTAAGTAGGAATTCAGATGAATTGTTTTCAATTCTAACCCCTTAATTGATGAAAGAAAAGAATGTCAACTATTAACTATATTATTATCTATTGTACTATTTTGTCAGCTATTGTATTAAATAGTATTGATGGGAGATTTTTAAATGCATAGTTCTTTGCAGATGGCTACAAAGAATTTTTCAAACGCCTTGCATTGTCTTAAGGTATAAGTAAAATAAGAGCAAGTGTTTGTGAGGGGGTGCAGGGAGAAAAGAGTTTAAGGAAAATTGTTACATAAAATTGTCCTGTTAAGATCTCTGTAAAAGCATATCAAATTGTATTTAAAAGATTATATATTCTTTCTTATTTACTAATCAAAATAAGAAAGGTGATGGGGGACTTGAATAAAAGGAAAAGCCATGTACTATATGAAAACATTTCTACTTTCCTTTGGGGAAAGCCATTGAATCCTTTGATTCACTTACAGGTGATTTGCTGCATCATTGGGAAATTTCAAGGTAGGGCCATTATGTGTTTTCTAAGTAAAAAAAGTGACAAGGCAGCATCAAAATGAAGAATTAGCTTAAAATGTAATGAGATTGTTATGAGTATTGAAACAAATTTTCTTTTAAGAGATACAGATTTTTGTGAATGAAACAATTTTATTAAAGCATTTTTTAATGTTTTACAGAGTATATTCAAAATTCCATCAAAAAAGAATGGAAGAACTAACTGAAGTTGGTCTACAGAACTTTTTTAGCCTTTTTCTACTGTTAGCAGCTGTTGCAGAGGTAGAAGATGTTGCAAGTCATGTTTTAGACCTCCTGAATTTCCTCAAGCCTGCTTTTGTAACGTCTCAGAGAGCCCTCATTTGGAAGGGTCACATGGCCTTCCTCTTGATGTATGCCCAGAAAAATCTGGACATCGGTGTTTTGGCTGAGAAATTTTCATGTGCTTTCCGGGAGAAAGCAAAGGAATTCTTGGTGTCTAAGAATGAGGAAATGGTACAGAGACAGACTATCTGGACACTTCTTTCCATATACATTGATGGTGTTCAAGAAGTGTTTGAGACCAGCTATTGCTTGTATCCTTCCCATGAAAAACTGCTTAATGATGGATTTAGTATGCTTCTGCGAGCATGTCGAGAATCTGAACTTAGGACAGTATTGAGCTTTCTACAAGCTGTTCTGGCCAGAATCAGGTATGGTTTTCAGTCATATGCTAATTTATGATTTGTTTTATATAATTACTTATGTCGATTTTATATTAAAGTTATATATACACATATATACAAATTCACATGAAATCCAAATGTAAGGAAGGATTTAGTTTTCTACTACATGGGCATAAATCAGTACAGGTTGAATATATCCGTGTACTAAAATGCTATTATATGAAAAGCTTGGGACTAGAAGTGTTTTGAATTTTGGATTTGTTTAGATTTTGGAATATTTGCATATGCATAATGAGATATTTTGAGGAGGGGACCCAAGTCTAAACATAAAATTCAGTTATGTTTCATATACATCTTATACACATAGGCTGAATGTAATTTTATGCAACATTTTGAATAATTTTGTGCATGAAGCAAAGTTTTGACTGCAACCCATCGCATGAGGCCAGATCCAATTTTCCACTGGTAGTGTCATGTTGGCACTCAAAAAGTTTTGAATTTTGGGGCATTTTGGATTTTGAATTTTCAGATTAGTGAGGCTCAACCTGTAGTTTTCAAGCTGTTTTTCAAACAATAGCTTTTCAAAAGAAAGCTTATATGCAAACACAAGATGCAGAACTAAAGTCAAGAGCAGCTCTGGTGCAGTCTGAGAGCCATGCTTTCTCTTAGCCCTTCCTTCCCCTGCTACCTCTCAGAAAAGTGTATTATTACCCAGAGATACGTTACAGATATTCTGAGCAAGATCATGAGCTCATGTCTGAGGTGGCTTTTACTGAAGCATTTGTAATTTTGTGCCCATAAGGAAGTTTTGGTCACATTACACCATTTTTTAAAAGTGACTTTCTTTAAATTTTTGCAGCAAAGTCATAGCCTTAGCTGCATCAAATTCTTTGAAATAAACCAGTTTGCTCTGAAATTAACATAGATAATTCTATTAATAATACCAATCACCTATACAAAACTTATTGTTTTTCAGATCCACTTAAATTATGCAGATATGTTAAATACACTCAGACACAAACTTGATGTGGATAAGAACAATGGTTATGATATTTATTGCCTTTAGGCCCTTTTCACATAGCAGTTTTACCTTTGAAGTACATGTTCTTAAGAAGTTAAATACTACCACTCAGTATAGTTACTCACTGTCACAGAAAATGATTGTATTTGAAATCATGTCCAAAGATAAACAGACTGCTTCCCTCCTCCTAATATCGTATTACAAATGTTGCATCTGTTTTTCAGAGGTGCATAAGCTTGGCAAGATTTCCAAATTTTGGGAATTTATTTATTATCAAATTTATTTCTATTACTAGCTTAATTTTCTTTATTCTATGCTGTGTTTTCATGGCAGGTTTTATACTTCTTCCAAATGCCAACTTTGTTTTATTTCTTCAGTTTTTAAATAAATGTTAAGTGATTCCCTGTGCTTCTTGGGAAAATTAGAAATTTTTATGTTTCTAATATCAGTTTTGGTTTGTCTCTATATATCTGTCTGAATATACAAAACAAGAAGGAAGAGGAGGGTGTTGGTCTAAGCCATCCTGGTCATGGAGAACTATAGTCTCCAAAAGATGTCAGAGCATAGGAATAAGAAAGGAAGAAAGAGTATGGGCATCTTCAGAAGAGGCAGTCATGGGGAAAAAAGTAGCAGAATCCATATATCTTTCTGCCTTTTCTGAAAATAGATAAGTCCTTTTTAATTCTTTTTAACAATTATATTGCTTCTTACATAGTTTTTTTTTTTCCTCATAGGTTCGTATCCTACAAGTACTTTAAATTTAATGTGTTAATTAAAAATTTCTGGCAATCTTTTTGGTTTTTGTTAAAATTATCTTTATATTGTTTGTGTAATATATTATCATTGTACAAATGGGGGACGAAAGAGATATAAAGTGACAAGTAAATCTGTCTCCTCAGCTTCACTTCTTCATTCTCTAGTTCAGTAGTTCTCAACTGGGAGTGAGTTGTCCCCCAGGGAACATTTGGATGCCTGGAGACATTTTTGGTTGTCACAACTAGGGGAACAGCACTGGTGAGGTCAGAAATGCTGCTAAACACTCTACAGTGCTCAAGACAACTCCTACAACAAAGAATTATGTCGCCCATCTTCAGCAGTGCTAAGGTTGAGATACATTGCTCTAGTTCTAATCCATAGAAATAAAATGGTTTCTATAGAACCTTCCAGATATCTCCTTCCTACCTACATACATATATATACACACACTATATATGTATTTTTATATATATACATATATGTATAAAGAATGTATACATATGTGTATATAGAATATATACATATGTATTTTGAGACGGAATTTCACTCTGTGCACCCAGGCTGGAGTGCAATGGCGCCATCTCGGCTCACTGCAAACTCCGCCTCCTGGGCTCAAGCAATTCTCCTGCCTCAGCATCCTGAGTAGTTGGGATTATAGGCACACACTACCACGCACAGCTAATTTTTATGTTTTAATAGAAGCAGGATTTCACCATGTTGGCCAGGCTGATCTCAAATTCCTGACCTCAGGTGATCCACCCGCTTCAGCCTCCCAAAGTGCTGGGATTACAGGCATGAGCCACTGTGCCCAGCCGTATATTTAAAACACAAAATAGATGATCTTTGTTTTGCAAATTCCTTGTTTTATTTAATATTTCCTGAACAGCTTTTCATGTTAAAACATGAAAACCTACCTAATTCTGTTAAATGACTATTTACTGTCTCATTATATAGATGTGCCAAACTTTATCCAGTTGCTAATAATGGAAATGTGTATTGTTTACCAGTTTATGTTTATTTAACATCTTTGTAAATGTATTTCTGTGTACTTGTGGAAGTATACCTATAGATTAATTCTTAAGAATGAATTGGTGTATGTGCATTTTAAATGTGAATAGATGTTACCAAATTTCATACCAAAAAAACCCATTGTACCAGTTTTTACTCTCACTGATAATGTATGAAAAAGCTTCCATTCTCATTTTTAGATCATTGTATGGAGTGTATTTAGAAAAGCATTCTAAGATAAGAAATAAGGCTGGGCGTGGTGGCTTAGGCCTATAATCCCAGCACTTTGGGAGGCCGAGGTGGGCGGATCACGAGGTCAGGAGATGAGACCATCCTGGCTAACAGGGTGAAACCCCGTCTCTACTACAAATACAAAAAATTAATCGGGCGTGGTGGCGGGTGCCTGTAGTCCCAGCTACTCGAGAGGCTGAGTCAGGAGAATGGCCTGAACCCGGGAGGCGGAGCTTGCAGTGAGCCAAGATCGTGCCACTGCACTCCAGCCTGTGTGACAGAGCGAGACTGGGTCTCAAAAAAAAAAAAAAAAAATACTTCGAGACCAGCCTGGCCAACATGGTGAAACGCCGTCACTACTAAAAATACAAAAGTTATGGGCATGGTGGTGTGTGCCTGTAATCCCAGACACTCAGGAGGCTGAGGCAGGAGAATTGCTTGAACCCGGGAGGTGGTGGTTGCAGTAAGCCGAGATCACGCCACTGCACGACTCCGTCTCAAAAAGAAAAAAAAAAAGGTAAGAAATGAAACACAGAAGTTTGTTAACAGTGTCAGTTGAAGCTTGGTAATAGGCGAATTAGACTTAATTTGAAGGCTGAATAGACATTAAAAATAAAAATACAAAGAAAGCAAAAAAGAGAGGAACTCTTTTCTCTATTTCACATTCATTCACCAACTTCATCTTATCTTGAATCTCCTAACTGGAACTTTTCTTGGTATGTAATTCTTTAAAAATAGTAACTAGAAACAAGAATAATTCTTATATTCTTGAAAGATTTAATGCTTATAAATACTGTCTTCTTTATTCTTTACTAATCCTGCCATCCCTATTTATAGGTGAAAAAAATGGAAACAGAGACTTTTTTGTGGCTCATCTAAAATAACACATTTAAATTTCAGAACTGGCACTCAGACTCTTAACCAACTATACCACAGCTGCCTTCTTACATTATATTTTTAATTAACTTACTTAATTTTCTTTTCTTTTTATTTTTACAGGTTTAGAGGTTACAAGTGCAGTTTTGTTACATGCATATATTGTGTAGTGGTAAAATTTGGGCTTTTAGTGTAACCATCACCTGAATGGCTTATACTGTCTTTATAAGTTTACAGATAACTAAACCAAAACTAACCATACCACTACATTAAAAAAAAAAAAAGATTAGAGATAATTGAATGAATGAAATCTGCAAACTTATTTGCAAACCTGAAATTATTACCACTATTTGTATAATTCTGAGTGCTTTTACATTTTGTTTT
This sequence comes from Gorilla gorilla gorilla, assembly GCF_029281585.2. NCBI lineage: Eukaryota > Metazoa > Chordata > Mammalia > Primates > Hominidae > Gorilla > Gorilla gorilla. The sequence continues at coordinate 121,371,872 of NC_073229.2, read as the reverse complement.
TGCTACAAAAAAAAGGGTAGTTGCTTATTGGGGACTTTTGATTACTTTCTTTTTATTTTGTAAGTTTTTTTTTTTTTTAAATGAGTCAGTTGGAAAAAATGATTTGAGAGGTGTGGAGACAAGTATATCACATTTTATTTATAATAATTTGTCTTTGATTTTTTAGCACTATTCCAACCCTCTAAATTTCACTTCTTGCGATAAAAACAAATTTTTGCTCCTTAAATTCAATTTAGTAGAAATCCTTTAGCGTTAAAGCCAAAGTTATTTCAGGAGTGTTAGAAAAATATTTCTTGCAAATATATTGTGAGTTATGATGTATCTGTTAGTCTATGGGACACTATTCAGAAGTACAGAGGTAGAAATCAAAAAAGGATGATGAAGACTGACAATTATATAAAGTGAAGTTAAGTTTACATTGATAGGAAGAGTTTCTTTTAACTGCACCTGGATTCAATTTGTAGTTTGCTGTCCTCTGGAGTGTGAGTAGGTGATAGGGGGTTGTGCTATTGGCCTTCAGGATTAGCCTGTGCAAAAAGGATCAGATGTTTATGTTGATAACATTTGATTCCTTTCACAAATGTCTGTTTTGGTTTTGTCTTATGCTATCAACTATGATTGAAAACAATTGCCATAAAAAACCCATCAAATCATGTTCAGCTTATATTGCCCAAATCAGCAGTTTTAACAGATACAAGTATAAGGTCAATGTATGAATAAAAACAGTGCAGCAATATGCAAGTCTTTATTAATGCTGTTGTATTTTAGGTACTAACATACTTTAGTAATTTGCAAACAGATTACTGTGTGTAATAAAAGGAACTGTGACTTGGATAGGTTCATTTTATCCCATCAATTTTTAGCATTTCCAAGGCAAATATTATCAAGGCAGTCCAGCCTTTAGTTTGGGATTTATTGGAGATGGGCCCAAGAGATCATTCAGGATTGTTTACCTTAAAAATAAAGAAAGAAGGGAAGAAGAGTTGGACAGGAAACAAGAAAAAGTTATTTAGGTATTCAGTTATGGAGATGTATTCCTAATTTCTTAACCCCAAATCTGGAACTTCATTCAAGATTTTTTGATAGTAGTTTTTTAGATATGCCATATACTGTTAATACTATTAGGTCAAAAACATTTTGGATAGTTGTTAAAAATTAAAGCATAAGCTCGCCGCCCCCTTTAGTTAAGAGCAGAGCTAAGTTATTTGAATTTGGGTTTAGGTAAGGAAGATGGATTATATAGATTGATCATATTTATTCCTGGCTGCATCTCTGACAAGGGAAATAATGAAATACTTTACCTTAGCCATCTCTTCTGTTTTCAAATTCAGGTGGGAATAGGTACCAGTCCTTGCAAAAATGTGTGTGTAAAGTGTGTGCGTGTGTGTGTGTTGAACTGGGTAATAGTTTTATAACTGTATGACAGAGAAATTATAGGTAGGAAGGATCTAAGATCACTGATTAAAGAGAAAAGCAGTTCCCTCTAGGCTGTTAAGAAATAATAACTTCATATGCTTCTTTCTGCTAACTGGAGCTGATGGCTCACCAGAGCATTCTTTATTGCTGATTAAGTAGCATTATGAAAATACTGACTTGGTTATGTTAACTAAATGCCTATGTTTAAAACTTCGAATGTCAAATAGTTTTAGCAGTCATCTTTAACATTTCACATTACCTCTCTGGAATCACATTTTAAGTTCTCACTTGCTGTTATTTGAGGTTAATATAAAAATGGCAGTCTTTCATTTGTGGAGTTAGGTGTAGCCAAAAGCTTTCCTTTAATTATATCCATTCATGCTGCTATAGTTGAGGGTCTGTCAGCATTTCCATTATAAACCTCCATTTTCGGGGTTTTATAACACAGCTATGAAAATTAGCTCTGGGCAAAAACTTGACATACAAGGCCTCATGAGATTCTCCCTCCCTCCCCATCCCCCTTTTTCATTTTTACTGAAGTAAGGGTGAGTGATTTCAAAATGCCTTTTGGCATCTGCAAATACCATTTGGAGTTTAAAAAGAAACAATAAATTTTCAGGATTTGTACCTGTTTGTTCTGCCACTTAAGGGAGGTTGTGGACTTATGAATTTAAGCCAAATGGATATTGATCAACTGACATCCTATTTTATATTAAACAAGAGACTAGTTTCAAAGATGTCTAAAGGCAGTTGAGAACTTGCCTAAAATGCTAAATACTGAGACTAAGAAATAGTTCAAAAGCGATAATTACCTTTTTGAGATGCTGTGTGCTGAACTACAACTTCTTCAAAGATTAAGGTTATTTTCCCTGGCTTCAAAATACATTTTGAAAATATATATATTTTTAAATTCCTTTTTTCTCTCCCTATAAGGCTAGAAGATCATCTGCTTGTTTTATAACTGTTTTGACATTTGAAGTGTTTGTGTATGAGCATGTAGAGAAAAACTGTTTATTATTCTCTTCAAATATTTTTATGCTCAGTAGTTTTATTGGTATGGTATTATTTATTCTCCCCAAAGATTTTTGGTTTTTCTTTGCTTCTGTAAGAGAACTGGGGATTGCCTAGGCAAAAAAGGAGGTACAAGAGGAACTGTTCACTTGAGGGGCTGCTGTATGCCAAATAATTTATATAATATTTCAGGAAAAATAGAAATGATACTTTTGACAGCATGCAAGCTTTTTCTTTCTTTTGTTATTGGGTGTTCTATTAGTATGAATGGGTTACAGCTTTTAATTATTGACAGTTTACAACAAACAAATTTGAAACCGGATAAGATTTTTAATCAAATGAGTTATTTCTATAGTTTGCTCAAAATGTCTGCTGTTTCATTATATATAATTTTATGGAAATTTTGAGGCAGTGTTCTAATAATTTTTGGGAAACATGTGTATGCCCTCATGGTAATAAATAAAATCTATTACCAGTTTTTATTTGAAAAACCAAGTAGAGATATTGTTGCTTACAAGGAGTGATCCATTGCCATTTTTCATTCCTTCAGAGAAAGCATGGGTATCTCTAAGGGAATACAGTATAAATCTTAGTATTTCAGGAATGTATAAAATATGTAAAGAAAAACTTTTTTTCCTAATTAAATATTTTTTATATCTTTCAGCTGAGTATTTAGATATATACTATAAATTAGTATTTTCACCTTATTTACTCTTTATCAGGCTTGAATTTGGCATAATGTATTTCTATTACATATTTTATAATCCCATGCAGTAATATAAACTACTCAGTATATTAGCTTTGCAGAGTTCCACTTTTTTGTGTTTTGCTGAAACATAGATTATCTCCTCAGTTTTTCACGCATAGGAATTAGTATTTGGGTCACTTTTTCAGTCCCCATCTAAATCCGGTACATAGATACGAGTTTTCCTTAAATAAGTATAAAGCGATTCATTTAAAATAATGTGAGGAAAAACTTATGTGCCAAAATCTTGACTTACTTATTTGTAAAATGAGGATAATACCACCTACCTCACTAGAATGTTTTGGGAATTATATGCAATAATGAATATAAGGCAGTTAGCAAATTGCCTGGCATATCAGTAAGTGTTCAATGAATGTTAGATAGTGCTATCATCATCGTAAGTATTGTTTTCAAAAGAACTCATAATCATTTCTTCGTTATGCTTTATGCCTGGCAAAATCAATGGATGTGTGTGTGTGTGTGTGTGTGTGTGTGTGTGTGTGTCAGGGGTCTTATCTTGGATGGTTTTTTTACCCATTCCTAATATAATACTTCTAGCATAGTGACCATTGAGCAAGTTTTGTTGTTGTTGTTGTTGTTGTTGTTTTAGTGTGTAATGAATCGTTTTCTTTAAAAACAAAGAATTGTAGGAAACAACATTGCCTCACTGCAGTGGACCCATTGGAAATTGTAATGCTATGTTACTGAGTGCTGCTGTAGAAAAAGTAATTTTTAAAAGTACAAATGTGACATATATGTATACCCTTTCTTTTTATAACCAGCTGATTCTTTTGGTAAGGTGGGGAGCGTGTGTCTTCTTTGGTGAATTCCTTTTATCTTCTTTCTTTTATTCTCACAGATGTCATTACCTCTGTTTTTAAAACATTAATACTACTTGCCTAATCACCCTGCCTCCAATGCCTTCCTTCCTCAGATTATCTTTTTTAATGGCTTTATTGACATATAATTCACATATCATAGAGTTCGCTAGCTTTATTCAGATATAATTCACACACCATATAATTTATTGGTTTTTAGTATATTCATAGTTGTTTTGCAACCATCACCACTATTTTAGAACATTTCATTACATTAAAAAGAAACCTTTAGTGACACTCTAATAGACACAGTAGAAAATTTCCCATTTCTTATCATGGTCTTTAAAGCCATCCACAGTCTTCTTTTACCTTCATCTGTAACTTTTTCTTGTGATTCTCCTTTAGTCAGATGGAGCTACTGGTTCTCAAGAAATCCCCAAGTCTTTCTACCTTTATTTATATCTTCTTGTCCAACAAAGTTGAGGGTCAAAGTTGACAAGTTTGACCTCTTGTCAAAACCAGTTGAGGGTTCAGGCCAGAGCATGACCAGTATAGCAGAGCTGAAGCTGAGGACTGAATAAGCATGTCATGTGAGAGTCACTGCTTAGAAAAAGGTTAAGTTGGGGGAATGGAAGTAATTGTCTAAATCAAGAGTCAGAAGTGGTCAGTGTGGGTCATAGTAGACATAGGGGTGAGATGGCAGAGTATAGAAAAAGAAAAAACTAGAGGTATTTGAGGAGAATGGAAAGTGTTTTCAGAAGTTAGTAGTATGTCGATGAGAGGTAGAGATGGAATTAAAGAGCATCATATATGGGAGGAGCCAGTATTCCAGGCAGGAGACTTAGGCACACAGCAAGTTGTGCTTTTTGCCTTTGCTTCTTAAGGAACCTCTAGTAGTGCCTGATAGTTGCTGCTGTCAAAACATAGTATTAAAAAGCAGGAGCTTTAAGGTCAGTAAACCTGAGTTCAGATCACTCTCTTTCATTTACCAACAGTGCAATCTTAGGAAGTTACTTAATCTTTTCTAAGTTTCAGCTGCATCTTTGTAAAATAATATCCACCTCACAGGATTTCCATGAACATCTGCTTAGATTTCTGCTGTCCAGTAGGGTAGCACTAGCTATGTGTGACAGTTTAAATTAGTGAATATAAAATAAAAAATTCAACTGTTCTGTAACACCAGCTATGTATCAAGTCCTCAATAGCTATATTTAACTAGTGGATAATGTAGTGGATACCAGCAGAAAGATTTGCCAAGGGATAGCACTGACTTTGATGCTGCACCTGTCCAGAACATGAATCATAATAAGCTTTCAGTATGTTCAATACATGTTGGTTTTCTTCATTTATCTTTTCTTCATTTTTTTGTGAATAATATTCATGTCAAGAAGCTTCATGTCAAGCTTCTCTTGAAATGCATGCTTGTACATTTCAAGAGAAATGTATGCTTATCCGTGTGTTACCAGTTGATATGGTTTGGCTCTGTGTCCCCACTCAAATCTTATCTCAAATTGTAATCCCCACGTGTCGAGGGAGAGACCTATAATCCTCCATGTGTCAATGGACAGAGGTGATTGGATCATGGGGGTGGTTCCCACATGCTGTTCTTGTAGTATTGAGTGAGTTCTCACGAGATCTGATGGTTTTATAAGCATCTGGCATTTTCCCTGCTAGCAGCTCTCCCTCCTGCTGTCATGTGAAGATTTCTGCTGTCCAGTAGGGTAGCACTAGCTATGTGTGACAGTTTAAATTAGTGAATATAAAATAAAAAATTCAATTCAGGGGTCCTTGCTTCCCCTTCACCTTCCTCCATGATTTTGGGTTCCCTGAGGCCTCTCTGGCCATGGGGAACTATGAGTCAATTAAACCTCTTTTCTTTATAAATTACCCAGTCTAGGGTGTTTATAGCAGTGTGAGAACCGACTAATACACCAGTCTTGAATAATCTCTATTCCTGTTGAATTTCCTGAATAGTTACTAAATCTCTAATGTCCTTTATTGTTTTTTACCTTGTGTTGTAATTATTTTCTAAAGGGGAGACATATTCATGAAAAACTATTTATTCAACAAATTTAACTATTATTTTTGAATGCCTATTACGATAGTAGGCACTTAGGATATATCAGTGAACCAGTCACATGAAGCATATGTAGTATGCACTCATGTATTTTTTACATGAAAGACTAAGATGGTAGAGAGGAAGGACAAAGAAACTTGTATTTATTTAAACCATTACTTTTTCACCATTTCATACTACTTGATAATGGTTTATAGTTGTCCTGAAATTTTATATGCTTATCCAACAATTCTTGCCAGTGTCCATATGCAAGCAGACAACAGTATCCATGCAGTCAGGATACGGATTTAATGCATAATCTGAATTACATCTCTGTGTTTATTGTCTTCTAAGTACCCATGGGTAGAAGGGACCTCTAGAGGATGATAGGAGGTTTGTTCTTCCCAGTCGAAAGGTTTTCGGTGTTATTGAAAAATTCAGTGTGTTTTCCTTAGTATTTTCTGGATGACTATTATTATTTTATGTTTCTAATTCACTAGTTATCATTGAATTTTTTCCACTGAACTATGGAAACAGGTGCAGCAAGTGGGTCCTTTGAGCCTTTACCTTCCTTTTGAGACATTTCGGAACCAGTCTCTCAAGGCTGGGTCTGCAGGAACACTTTGAATCTACAAGTGCAGATTGTCTGTATTGGGATTAGAGTGGAAGGAAGGCATTTGGAAGAGGGAACTTAGAAAATGGAATGAAGGAAATAATCAATAAAACAATTTAAGAAAATTTCTCAGAACCGAAGATTCTGTAATGAAAGGGCCTATTGAGTGACTCCAGCACAACATAAGAAAATAGAATCACAGCAGGGCCCATCTGTGAGAAATTCAAAATACTAGCTACAAAGAAAAGATATCAAAGCTTTCACAAACATTCGTCACCCTTGTTAGTCTTCTGGTTTTTTATTTGCTATGCCCCTGATTATAATCTGTAGTTGTAATCTAGGTCAGAGCTGATATTTAACCTCAGTTCCTAATAATTATATAATTAACGTGGGAGGTGAATGAAGCTTTATATTAGATTTTATTTGGCTGGGTGCAGTGGCTCATACCTGTAATCCTAGCACTTTGGGAGTCTGAGGCAGGCAGATCACCTGAGGTCAGGAGTTTGAGACCAGCCTGGCCGACATGGCGAAACCCCACCTCTACTAAAAATACAAAAAATTAGCTGGGCTTGGTGGTGGGCACCTGTAATCCCAGCTACTCAACGGCTGAGGAGGCTGAGGCAGGAGAATCGCTTGAACCTGGGAGGTGGAGACTTCAGTGAGCCGAGATTGCGCCATTGCACTCCAGCCTGAGCAACAAGAGTGAAACTCCGCCTCAAAAAAATAAATAAATAATGAATTAAAAATAAAAATATATTAGATTTTTACAAGATTACTCCTACTTTCAAGAAGCATAGACTAGAATAGAGCTTTATGATTTCTGATTTATAGTTATTACCAAAATTTGAAGTTACCAGTAATATGATTTTTCTAGGATGAAACCCAGAAAATTGTTTTCTCATAATTACAGAGGAAAAAGAGAAAACATAAGGGTGGAGAAAGAACACTGTAAAACAGAAACTGGAGTGAAGAACATTGGATAAAAGGAGAAGGAAAAAATAAATATACTCTGTAAAGAAAGCATTTCATTCCTTTGAAAGTGGATCAATTCAGTTGTTTAGGGAATAGAAGTGCCATGATTATTTTTCTTTACCAGCCACTGGAATATTTCTCTTTAGCAAATGGCAGTAAATCAAAAGATGCTGGGATGAGGCAAAAGCTACTTTTCCCAATCTTATTTATGTCACTGTGATTCCTAGTCTGAACCCTGTGGTTCACTATAGGTGTTTAGACCACCCAGATCTTTGAAGCTTTAGATGAAATTCAGCAATGAGTTTGTAGGAAGACATCACTACTGTGCTCTTTCATGGCACCACACGGTGCTGTTTCTTAAACCAAAGACAGGCTGTCATAGTAAGTATATTGAAGACTGGTAAATCCCATTCGTGACAGATTGGTTAAAGTTAACTCTTCTCTGACTGTGGAATAGGTTAAAAACACCTAAAATTGTGACTTTGGTACATTGACCTAGTTTAAAGAAACTCAGTATGATAAACTGGCATTGTGGTTTTTGGTTATAAAAGGGAAGTACTTGGGAAGCAAGTAAAATTTCAGCATTTATATTCAATAAATGCACTAGAATAAGCTACCAGACTTTTTTTTTTAATGATGTGATATGACAGTGAGGGAAGGAAACCAATCTTAATTATTCTTGTAATTAATTACTTTTGGATTAATAAAACCTCAGAAGGCACTATAAATTGTGGAAAAAATAGATTCATTATAGTTTTAAAATACTTCTAGCTATTCTCACCATCTTACTGTTACCCTAAAGCTATTTTCTTTAAGATGTGTTTTGTAGAAAACATCAGAGTACATGTTTAATGATATGAATTTACTGTTGCCACCATATTGTCTATGGGAAGCAGTTCTTAGCTTTCTTCATCCGCCTTGTGGAAAAAGGTGAGTAACTGCTGTTTCAAATTTTATTTATATTTTAAAGAAATTGAGGACAAACAAGGAGTGAAACTAGCATTTGAAACTCTTAATTTCAATTGTTTCTTCTTTACCTTACAAGATATATATTTTTCTCTCTTTAGGGTATCTCTTGTCAGATTTAAGGCTTATTTAAAATGAAAAGAAAGCTGGAGCAATTTTCTTTATTCCATTTCAGTCTCCTAAGGCCTATTTCCCCCTGGTGAGCTCATAGCAACAGGGGGGTTTAAGGGAATTCAGCCTTCTGCAAATTAATGTCTCACATCATGAAAATTCAGGACTTTTTTTTTTTTATCTTGAAAAGTAATACAGTGAGTGCGAGTATTATTTCTTGCCAGCGGGTGGAAGATGAATGATTTTGTCACAGTTTTACTGCTTGATGAGCAGTGTCCTGAGGGTCAGGCTTAAGTCTGTGTCACTATGCTGCTCATTACTCTTGAGCTAAATAAGGGCTGATTGGATCTAAATTGCCTAGCACATGGGCCACAGATGAGCTCAGTGAGCAGGGGATGACCTGCTATTCAGTCTGGGAGTAACCCTGGTGTGCAAATGCAGCATTAGAACACCGTGGGAGAATGAGAGGCTACCGGCTGCTGCCAGCAAAAGAAATCGAAATGTAAAAACTCTTTGATGCTGTGATGTTAGAATTTGAAATGTAGGAAGTGACAGGTTGATGGTACTTATCAGCTTTGGCTGGATTAGAGAACAGTGTCATCTTGCTTATATAATGACAGAAGAATGAAGTCAGCAGCTAACTACTGTGCAGAGCAGAGCCACTGCTGTTGCCACAGCCAGTCATTGCTGCCTCCTACTGGCAGTTTTCCTGGAAACTAGTAAAATATTATAAAGAAAAAATCCTCCTTGTTGGTTTCAAGGAATCTTGAGCTCTTTGGTGGTGAACAGCCGCTAGTGAAACAGTGCAAAAAATATATATATATATATATATATATATATATTTAAAACATGATTAATTGTGAAAAAACATCAGAAATTGGGAAGTTGATTGTTCTAGAATTTTCTAGTGAACCAAGGATTAATCCATTTATGAAGTGAAACTCCCAGGGCAAGAAACCTTGTACACACTTCCTGGAATAATATTCTTTCAGGGGGCCTCAACTGGGTTGGTTGATCTCTTAATTATGTATTTTTTCATCATCAATAACAGGACTGTGCAAACAACTAATCTTTAAAATCCAGAAACCACAGTGTTAGCACAGTTTGAAAGGCAGCTGATAAAAATATAAAGTAAAAAATGCCCCGATTATGTGGCTTATGCTGCATAAATCTCTCTCTTAAGGAGGAGGTGGGATGGAAGAAAAATGTTTCTCCTGTAAGTCAAATGATTTGAAAAAAAAAACAAAAAAATAGTAAAATCTTATGATATAAGATCTCTTTGTTTCATTTTACTCCTACAGCTGTAATTTTTTAAGAAATCAATATTAGGCTGCTATTATATATGTTTCTGGTGTTAAACTTAGAAAATGTGGATGGATTTTTTAAAAAGTTATTTAACTCACCATGCTGAGAGAACTACTATTGATATTTTGTTATATTCTTCTACACATTCCTATTCATATACTTTTTTAAAGCCAAAAATAGGATTAAATGCTGTTTAGTGGGCTGGCTTCTTCGCTTAACTATATCATCAACAGCTTTCCATACTGATGACATCTACGTTATTATTGGTGTTCATTGTGTAGATACACCATAATATTCCATGGTGTGGATTAACTATTTCTTATTTGTGAAAACTTTTGCTATTTTGAATTTTTCACCATTAGATACAAGGCTGTGGGGAATGTGCTCCTGTGTGTCTTGGCAGGGCTCTTGGGTATTGTACAAATTGTGTGCTGCATAACCTCAAGGGTACCATTCACAGCAGTGTAAATGAGGCTTTGATCTTCATGGACTTGTTTGATTATGTGTAGAAGGTATTTTTTTAATGATTTGATTTAAAAAATAGAACCTTAGATGTAATTCTTAAAAATGAATGGGAGCCATAGCGTATGCTCAAGATCCAATTACATATATCCAACAGATGCAAATTTTTAACTAGTAGAAAAACCTTAGACAAGAAAATTTTTTTTAACTTTTTCCAGATTTTTAGAACAAAGCTGTAGTTCTGTAGATGGAAAAACAGAGAGAGGAGGCTTCTAGAGCCTGTGGTGAAATGATAGGTAAAAGATTAATAAATTAACTTTTATTTTCCAGTATTAGTATATTTTCTATGCTTGTTAGTATAGGTACCCCACTATTTCTCTAAGCCTTTTTTCTTACTATTAATATCAAATATCAAATAACATTTTCAGTGTAATTTCTGAAGCAGTTGAAGGCTCTAGAGAGTTTTTAATGCCTCTCTTTTACATTTTTATATTATCAAATTTATGTATCTTGCAAAGAATGTAAATAATACAGAATTATATATAGTAGAAGATGAAACTCATTCTTTTCCTAAACCCTACCCTTCGTCCGCAAAGGGAGCCACTATGAACACTTTGGAGAATATTTTTCCCAGCTGCTATTGCTTCTCCTTTTATCTACACTGCCTCCTTTACCACCTGTTTTATTTTGAAGGGTGGGGGGACAAAATTGGGATTATACTATGGAAATTTCTACAACCTCTTTTTTTTTTTTTTTTTTTGAGGTGGAGTTTTGCTCTTGTTGCCCAGGCTGGAGTACAATGGCACGATCTTGGCTCACCACAGCCTCCACCTCCTGGGTTCAAGTGATTCTCCTGCCTCAGCCTCCTGAGTAGCTGGGACCACAGGCATGCGCCATCATGCCTGGCTAATTTTGTATTTTTAGTAGAGATGGGGTTTCTCCATGTTGGTCAGGCTGGTCTTGAACTCCCGACCTCAGATGATCTGCCCACCTTGGCCTCCCAAAGTGCTGGGATTACAGGCGTGAGCCACCATGCCCGGCTGCAACCTCATTTTCTTCACAGAAAAAAATATCAAAGACATGTTACTCTGTCTACAGACACACACACACGCACACACACACACAATGTGCTCATGCACTGTTGAAGACTGTGTAATATCTCAAACTTCATGTATATAAATCAAACGTCATTTAACCCAGTGAATGTTTAGGAACTGTACATAGTTTTTAGTTGGCTTGGCTCTTGTTTCCAAGATCCTAGTTGCTTAAAAATTTGATTTGCTTAGCTTATCTAACTGGGATATTCACTGTATTTCAATTTTGTGGGTCATTAATATATCCATTGTCAAAACCATTCGAGCAAATTTTCACTTCAGTCATTTCATATGTGTGAATCATACATAGAGTAGTCTTTTGCTTATAGTAAAAAAAAATTACTGTGTTTTTCAAAATGTTACAAATGTGAATTTGAATCCTGACTCTGCTCTTTCACTGTAGTCTTCAACAAGTCTTGTCACTTCTTTGAATCCCAGTCTTTCTAACCTGTAAAATGTGTATAATGATACATATTGAAGAGCTGATTTGGAGAATAAAAAAGATAATATATGTCATGTCTAACAGAGTACCTAGTGGTGATTGCTTTTATAATCATTACTGTGTGTTGGTTTCAGAGAAGTAAAGTGAGAGAATGTTTATTAGACAGAGATTTCCATTCTAAATTAAGATTTTTTAGGGCTCCATTTTGAATCAGTATAATGATAGGTATTCCATGAAAAGAATACTATTTATGCTTTAAGTACATAAATTGCTTTCTTGGTCACATCTCTGTCCCCTTTTATTTTTCTTATGTCTTTGGAGAAAATTCTGCTGTATTAATTTTGTGCTTATGCATGAAACAGAAATGTCTGTATTTTCCAGCCAGTACACTTATTGAGTGCCCATCAAGTACCTGCCATGACAGACTTTGTGCTGGTTTTGGAGAAAGTAGAGATGCATAAAATCAGAATGCTGCTCTTAAGTGCCCCACAGTGTAGTGAGGTAGACATATAAACAAATAAATGAAATACACTGTGATGGATAGAATAATAGACAGATGTTGGAGACTTTTCTTAAAACTTCCATGTCACTTACAGAATTTTCTCTGAGATTGCCCTACATAAAATAAAGCATGTGATTAGATTATGTGGCAGTAAGTCAGCTACACTATGTCATATAGATGATAGGTGGCAAATATTAGAAGGGAGGAATTTTAAGTCTTTAGAAGTTTGTGTTTATTTAGATAGCAGTTCAAAAGTTTTTAAAGTTTTTTCTGACATCTTTCACACATTCCATTAATAATAAAAATAATTAACTTTGCTACTTGTACACATATTTAAGGTCTTTAGTGAATTGTTATTATAGCACTGTGTTATTGATACACTTTGCCGCATTTCTTTCTTCTGACGTCTACTTTTCTACTTCTGACATTAGGTGTCAGAGAATGGGAATAGAAGAAAAATAGATGTCAGAAGAATATTTTAATATGAAAAAATAGATTCTAAAACCAATGTAGTATTGCTTTGTGCATTTTAAAAAGTTTGTGTACATGCTAACAACATGGATGCTACATAGAGCTGTGCAACTTTTTTTCTAATGCATTACACTTTTGAGGTATACTACTAGAAGATGAAGATTTTACAGTAGGGAAATGAAAGATTAAGTCAAGAAGAAGAAATCTTTTGATATGTTTGCTTTGAAAAGCCTATAACACAGAATGTGGATTGTTCTGATACCCTCTTATTAAGTAATCTATTTTTTCTTTTAATATTAATTTGCCACAAAATTGTACTAAATACATCAATCTTCTATACATTACGTATGTTGCAAATATATTGGCCCCACTTGAAATTTGCATTTTATGTATTTTTTTGGATGTGTAAAAGTTTTAAGGGATTTTTATATATAAATGTCATAATCTTAAAAAATTATATACACACACAAAAGTAAACAGCTAACAGTTTTTTAATTGTGGTTTCCTAAGAGGAATTCCAATGTAATTCAGCAAATGTTTTTTGAATGCTTCTGTGTCCCAGAACTGTGCTAGTAAGTACTCTTGTGTACATGAAAATGTTCCTGCACTTGTAGAGCTTATAGTATAGTAGAAAGTGTTTATACTATCATGCCATTTAATGCCACCAAGTTTTTATGTCTCCATTGTCATTCTTTTTTAAATTCTGAAATGGTTGGACCATTAATTTGATACAAAATATGGAATCTCTTACATTCTGCAGACTACTCATGGAAGATGGTAAGTGGCCTCTGGAATATAAGAAATTACATATATTAGGTTGAATTAATGGTCCAGCTATTTCAGAATTATATTACAGTAGAAGTTTTGTGAGAACGTGTAACCAAAATATCCCTTGTTTCCCAGAAGGCAAGTGTATTTTGCCTAATTTAGAGATTCAACACAGTTCAGTCTTTCCACGATTTCTATATGGACTAATACAACACAGTTCAATCTTTACATGATTTCTATATAGACTAAGACAGTCATGTCTTGTCTTTTGGTATGCTGTTCTGAATTTGTCATTTAGAATGTACTAGTGGGCACCAGGAACTTGAATAACTTAAATATATGAACTTGTTTACATGTTGGACAGATGTATTTATTCTCATTGGAATAATGATTGTGGGAGAATGAGTCAGATTAAATTTCATATACATAAATGAATCTTTTCTCTTACTGTTTTTTATGGCATTTATTTTGGAAACCCTGAAGTTAGAGAATCCTTTCTTCACCCTGTTGTCTGCTTTAGTTCTTTTCTTTATGTTTAATACAAAGATTCAAAGTGAAGGGGATAGGTTAAAATTGATACCTGATTCTGTTCACTTATTATCTTGCATATTAAGCACTTTTTATATCTCCTTGGTTATTCATTAATACAGTATCTACATTTATTTTAGGAGCAAGAACTACTGGTTTAGGGATATATAAGATTTTTAGGAAAAAGCAAAAGGTTGGATATGAAGTGATGGAAAGAGCCTTTTGTACCTAATGCAGCTCTAACTCTGGGACCTCAGGCAGGTCCCTATATTTTATTTCTTTCATCTGAAGGATAAAGGATTGGATTAGATTACTTTAGTGTTTCTAATTATATCAATTATATATTGAATATTTTAACATTTTTAAGCAAATTTGCTCTTCTCTTTAAAGTTGATATAGGAAATGGAAATGTGATTTACACTGCCAGCACGATTAAATTAAATTTTACTAAATTACCATTATTTAGTTTTCTGCTTATATAGAGCTGCTTTTTCTCACTTTATGTAGCATGCATAAAATAAAATTACAAAAAAAGAATGACATAGGAAAGACTTTTCTTAAGCATCAATTTATAGTGCTACAAATATTATCAAATATTTTACTTTGAGTGATTTTTATATATGTATTAGTTAAATAATTTAGTCAAAAAATACTGAGATAGCTGTGTTATTCAAGAAATCTTTTTCGATAGAGACATAATAACTATGTCATAGTTGATTACTAAACAGCATATTTGCTTAGGGCCTTTTGTATGTCAGAGACCTTAAGCAGTTTGAGTTCTCATTATCTTTTGCTTTGGGTTGGGGAGAGATTTGAAGAGAAAATTACTAACAAATTGGTTGTAATTGTAGATAGCTTGAGGTCAGTGAAGGTAGAAGAGTACCCAGGCAAGTATTTCTTGGGTGCTTTGTATGGACTTACTCTCTTACCGGTACTGGATAGGATATGAGAAAAGCACAAGATATTCTCTAGTTGGAGTACATGATAGCACACAGAATATTAAAAAGTATTAGTGGGATACTGTAGTAATTCAGTAACGCTTTTGAGTGCTATTAGTGCAAAATGCTTTTTGGTTTGTGTGCAAAAATAAGGATTAGATTCTGTTCTTGGGGAAATTATTTTTTAGTAAACCGTACATGTGTATAACTAGTGTAAAGTGAAAATTAATGAGTAATGAACACTTGAAGATATTTGGGGGATTCATCAGTAGAAGGAAGAAAAAGGGTGGAAAGAAAGGATTAGGAAAGATATTTTGAAATAGATGGCCTTTGAACTGGGTATTCAAGAAGTAGGATTTATACCTGTGATAAGGAAGGAGGAGGGGTAGGGAGAGCCTCTTGAAAGAAGTTGGATGTGAGTGGCAATTACCTAAGTTGTTGAAGAAGAGAAGTGAGGAAAAAAATGCTAAAACAGGAGAGTGACTTAAGAACTGGAAGTTGGGACGGGTTAAATGTTTTTTAGGTAGCGATACAAACTAGTCTGATGAATGCAGAGGATACATGCTCCAGTAGAAAGTTATACCAGATTATGAAGGACTTTGAAGTTAGGGCCAGAGTGTAGACCTGGGTGAGGAGGAAATCAAAGACTATAGGTTTTAAGTAGAGGGGTGTGATGAGAGCAGTTCTTTATACCCTTCATATGCTGTTCTGTCTCCCTGAATCATAAGATCCTTGACAGAAAGACCTTACCTGTTTCTTTCCCTTAATCCGTCTGCTTGAAATACTCTTTGATTTCTTTTCTGCCTGGAAAGTTTATTTCCTTTCGGGTGTAAATGAAATATGCAGTTTCCCCTATTAAGGGTTTCCAGGTTCCCCAGGAGGCAAGTGTTGTCCTTCTTGTTTGCCCCGTTCATATTTGTATCACCCAGAACATTTACCACTTGAAATATCTCCTTCACTAGACTGATACTTATTGAGGGCCGGGAATTTGTCTTATTCATAATTATAACTTCAGCACTTAGGTATCCAGCTAAAAGTGCATGACGTGTCTGTTGAATGGTGATTATATAGATGGTTCTGGCAGTAATATGCCCAATGAATTGAAAGAGAACTTTAAGCAAACTTTAAGCAAGGAAACTAGGTAGGAAATCATTGTGGTAATAAAGGCTAATAATACAAAAATGCCAAAGTAATTTTTAAAAATACATAAAGGTAGGAGAGTACATTAGTTTTGAAGTCATGACTGGGATCGAGTGATGAAGGGAATAAAGGAAAGGGATGACTCAGGTTGGTCCTGTATGTAGTCAGGCAATAATATTTAACCAACATTTTCAGTAATTAGGAAATTTTAGGAATTATGACTTAGACAAACCTAATAGCTTCTTATACTTAAATACATCTTTTACTTATGTTTAACTACCGATAAAATGTTTCACTCTTCCTGTGGTCCAAGATTTCTCTCATTGGTGCTCTTGACCTTATCACCCTAAGGATATCAAAACACTTTAATATCATCTCATTTTTTCTTCAGTTTCAGCCATATAAATGCAGAGGTTGGAAATTTTCAATGATTTCCATATGCCTGTATAGTTATTTTCATGTGTAATGTTAAGACATTTTGGAGGGGATAGTCCAAATATGAGACATACCTCTTAATTGTACTCCTTCAGCAAGTTGACTATGTATCTGTTGTCTCTTCAGTTAAGAGAAGGTCTTATTTTTTCTGAACAGGGTTAATTAAGCCTTAGTGCAGTGCTTGGTACACAGAGATCTGACTTAGAATCTTCCTGTGACTGGAAGACTGGTGTGACCACAGTATTTCCCCTGACCAAAGAGAGAGGAGAGCCTCAAGTGAGCCCTTGCTTTACAGCTTCTGAGAGTTCCCTTTTGAAATAGGGTGATGGCCTTTAACAGATGGTTACATTTATGGGATAATTTTTTTAAAGCAAATAGTTGTAATGAAATTATGTTTTTAGGCCAGAAATATATCTTAATTCCTATGACTTACATGTTTTGTACATTGAAGTATAACACACAGCATTAGGCCAGAGACTTCTGTTTCCTATTTCATATACAAACACAATTGACCAGAGGAGCACTTGATTCCTTCAATTATTGCCCTCTGAATCCAGGAGTGATATGGAGCAAACTAATCAGAAGCAAACTTGATAGAATCATTTGCTCTGCTATAATTTACTTACAACTCTGGAAAACTCAATTATGGAAAAATGAGTGGAACATTAAAATCTTTTTGAGAAAGAGTTTACCACAAAGTTGTATTGCCTATATATTTAAAATAGAGAATTCTCACGAACATTTTAGTTTTTTGACTGTAGCTTAAAGTGCTGAAGTTTCACTACATTAAAAAGTATTATAATTTTAAAGATATTATATGATTAATTTGGCCTTTACTTGTCTTTAACTTAGGGTTAGGTTATATTTTATTTCAGTTAATGATGGGAAAGAAAGAGCTCCAAGGTAGTGTTAACATAACTTAAAACTTTTAAATTGCCACTATATTAAATCATTAAAAACAGTGATTTTAGATAACTGTTATTCTACCTAAAATCTAAACATTGGACAGTACTTAGTTTTATGCCAACTTTGTACTGAGTAAATTTGATATGGTCCTTATGATGGGCGTTTAGTGTCTCTTTTAGCCGTGTTTAGATCGTATTGAAAATTTGTATTCTGCCTTTCTTTTACCCCTTTCAAAAAACATCCAAATGTTTCATTTTCTTTTAAGGTGAATCAGATATGAGACACTTAGAGACTTTCTTTTTAACAAAAAAGTCTTTCCCCACTTCTCCAAGTGTACCTTTGATAGGTATATTGTTTGACTGTTAGGACAAGAATTATGATAGATACAAACACCATTGAATTTCTTTGTTTTCTGTAGGATAAGAATATAAGAACATAAAACAGAATTTTGTTTTATTATATAGTTCATTATAAAAAGCATGTTAATTTAGTGCTTATATTGAAGTTTTTAAATTTAATGTGAGACATGTTTTCCTTTAATTTTGTTGAAGGTCTAGTGTGTGTGTGTGTGTGTGTACATGCGAGGTTCAGGAGAAATCAGTTTTGAATATTCTCCAGCAGGCTTTTTTTTTTCCTTGTTAAATGTGTGCTATAAATTGTGCTTCTTGAAAGAGGTAGGAAGGAATGTGGAAAAGGAAAGTAGAGAAATTAAAAATCATTTCAATAAAATGCTTTAATTTATGCCTCTGCAGTTAAGCAGTGCTCCTGGTTAACAGAAATACCCTTCAGCTACACAGGATTTTGGAGGGTTGGAGGGCACTCATTTGCACATAAATAGCCATTAACTGATAAATTCCCAGAGGTCTCCTGTTGCATGTTAGTGGTTCTGACCTACTTAGCTAGCTTGAATTTGTTTTACAGAATTATTATAATTCTATCCTTGGTACTTAAACTTTGTGATTAATGCATGCCTCACAATACAATTAAAGTATAATTACACAGTTTTGCAGTTTCCTATTGTGGAGTTATTATTACAAAGATCTGGATTTTGCAAACAGAAGAGTTAAGGTTTCCATATTTCTCACTTTTGCTGTTATTAGGTGATTATCTTAAA
Source organism: Gorilla gorilla gorilla (assembly GCF_029281585.2). Classification (NCBI taxonomy): domain Eukaryota; kingdom Metazoa; phylum Chordata; class Mammalia; order Primates; family Hominidae; genus Gorilla; species Gorilla gorilla. Next base: position 121,353,059 of record NC_073229.2, on the reverse strand, counting down.
TGGGACCATTTTATGTCTGAAGAAGGGATTGGAGGGAAGGTGAATCATTATTAAATGTAGCATTTGTTAGCTTGGAAATGATTGGGTCAGCTAATGTGTGGTCATTTTTGCATGCTGTCTGCTTTGACGTGTCACAGGCATTCTTAAAACTGTTTTGTGCTTTTTCAAGTGTTTCTGAATTATAGTAGAATCTTCACACCATTTTCTAAGAAAAGTAGTGTTGGGTTAAATGTTAGGAAACAGTAGAGAGACACAGTGGGTCTCAGGAGATCTAAATTCTGATGCTGACACTTGCCGCTTAGTTATGCAGAACAATTCATCTCCCTGAAAGTTTGTCGTGTCATCTGAAAAATGAGTAGTTTAGACTAGAAAGGATTGGAAAACTAAGGCACTGTTGGTCAGATCTTGTCCATAGCCCATTATTGTATAGCCATAGAACTTAGGATATTTTTTACATTTTTAAAGAATTGTAAAACAACAGGAAGAATATGTGAGCTAGACATTGCATCTGTAGGCACAGCAACTTAGTCTGGGCAACATAGGGGACTTAAATGCTTAACCCTGTCTCTTAAAAAAAAAATATGTGGCCGAGTGTGGTGGCTCACCCCTGTAATCCCAGCACTTTGGGAGGCCGAGATGGGCAGATCACGAGGTCAGGAGATTGAGACCATCCTGGCTAACATGGTGAAAACCCGTCTCTACTGCAAATACAAAAAATTAGCTGGGCATGGTGGCGCACACCTGTAGTCCCAGCTACTCCGGAGGCTAAGGCAGGAGAATGGTGTGAACCTGGGAGGCGGAGCTTGCAGTGAGCTGTGATCGCGCCATTGCACTCCAGCCAGGGCAGCAGAGTGAGACTCCATCTCAAAAAAAAAAAAAAAATGACACTGTACATGGCCCTCAAAGCACAAATATTAAAAAAAAAAAAAATTGCCAGTTCTCTGGCTAGATGTTCTCTAAGGCTCCTCTCAATTGACATTCAGTATTAAATTATAGTTGATTTTTTTTTTTTTTTGACACTTGAGTCTCACTTCATAGCCTAGGCTGGAGTGCAATGGCACGATCATGGCTCACTGCAGCCTAAATCTCCCTGGCTCAAGTGGTCCTTTCACTTCAGGCTCCTGAGTAGCTGGGACTACAGGTGCATGCCACCATGCCCACCCCCTACCCCCACCTAATTTTTTTAGAGGTTGGGTCTCACTTATTGCCCAGGCTAGTCTCGAACTCCTGGGCTCAAGTGATCCTCCTGCCTTGGCCTCCCAAAGTGTTGGGATTACAAGCATGAGCCACTGTGGCCAGCCCTAGTTGATTCTTTTAAAATGCTAATGTTTTATAGCTCTATGCATTTGTTTTGGGTTTCATTTCTTTCACGTTCACTGTTTAGAGTGATCTGTGGTGTCATGCCTAATACCTGCCTCTTCAGTGTCCATTATACATCCAGTTAATATTATCTTAACCATGAGGATGGTAAATTTTCTGAAGATTCATAACTTGAAATTTAGGTTTCTACTGAAAGGAATTCCTAGTAACAGATACTAAGATGTCAGTTCTATTGAAGGGGAGGCATGGGGATGAAATGCTTGACTGACTTTGAAACACTTAACAATGTCAGTTTGGAACACTTTGAAAATTTTATCCTGTTTTATAAAAAAATACAAATACATGCCAAATAATATTCTTTAATAAACTACAGCAACTTTTTCTGTAAATTTTTTCGGAGCATCAGTTAATCTATGCTGCTGTGTTACAGTAGGGTTTGGCATTCCTCACTGTGTCATTGAACATGGAAAGTATGGGCCACTGTTAAAGTTTGGCTGCCTTTAAGTGGTAGTCAGCTACTACTGCTGGAGAAATTTAGCATCATATATTGTTTACTTGTTAATATGCATTAAATATAATGAGCTAAGTAGTTTTAAACCACTTTTATTCAATATTGTGGGGGAAAATTTAGGCCCTTCCAGAGGAAAGAGATGGTCAGAAACAGCTGCTTTGTAAAGTTGGCATACAATCATCATATTTCTCCAAAGAAAAAATGGTTCCCCTGTAATAATCAGTCTAATGAATTCAGAAATTCATTGATTGTCCCAGCTCTGGGTAGATTAGGTAGAGACTTGCTTCAAGGAGTGGAATTTATGAAATGTTTGCTGCATCCAGCAAGCAGAGCTGCTATAATACAGCTGCCTCCTCAGTGGTTTGCTTTGATCCTGTGGAATGAAAGGACAGGAGGATCAGCTCAGGTCTAAATGAGATTACAGCTGGTTCTGCAGCTTATCTGGTCTATTGCCAACTAGTGTGGCTTTGCACGTCCTAAGGGGTTTACAACAGAAACTGTTTATTGAGTATCATCGGTTTACTCAACACAAGCAGGCTAATCCTTCCCAGCCTCAGCATGTTGTAGAATTGTGCAGGAGCCAAACCAAAAGCTGGTGTAGCCAGACCCTCTAGAGCCCTTTGTCTCGCTGTATATTGATTTTTACCTGAGTTAAAGACAGTAAAAAAAAAAATAAATAAATAGCCAGTCCTGTTGTGAGCAAAAGGTTAATCTTACCTAAAATCTTACAAAAAGCATCTGTTAACCCTAGAAAGGACAACCTCCTTTTTTTGCCTTTTTAGTCAAGTGGGATTTTCTAGTTTCGAATTTTGAAGAACAAGATAAGAAAAACAGCTTAAAAGATCTTGCTAGGCATTCCAAGTTAAATGCTTAAGTTTCTTCTAGTAGTGCAATAACAAAAAGCTTTGTATATGGAATATGGGTGATGTGTTTCTAAGTAGTAAGTTTTTGTTTTATATCCTTTTTGTACAAAGCAATTATTTTTTTGATGTGGCAAACAAAATGCGTAAAAACAAGGCTGGAAACCTTAAGGAAAAGAACTCAACTGCCAACATTAATGACCAGTAGTCATCTTAACCTGATCATCCCTTGATTAGTAGTATAGTTCTTTAATGAATAAATGTTGGTGATTAAGAGTATTATAAAAATACACCTCTTATAAATAATTCTGTGTGTGCTTTAGTCTTATTTTACTATTAGGTACTCTTTTAAACCTTCAAGTGTAAGAGTTTAATTATTACAGTTAAATCTTGAACAAAGATGGTTTATAATGAAAAATGCTTTGGAGTCAGATACACCTGGGTTATAATTCCATTTCTGTTACTTAGTGGTCAAGTTATTTAACCTCTGAGTCCATTTTTTCATCACCAAACTGTAGATGATATTATTTACTTTACAGTATCTAAAAAACCAAATTAGAAAATAGTAGAAAGTAGTACTGAGTTAATCAGGTTAGTCAACGCTAAGGTAATAGCTCAGGAGCCCAAAGTCATTAAAGATTATATGCATAGGATCCCTCCCATAATGCTAGAAAGGATATTTAAAAGTTGTGTTGCAGCGATCTTCGCAGCTTTGCTCTATATATATAGATCTGAAACATCCATTGCCATATTTAAAGGTATATGATCTCAGGCAAGTGGATAGAGAGGTTGCCAGGTAAACACCCTTCTGTTAGTGCACAGGAGTAGCTACTTGGAAAGCCATCTGTATGAAATCTATGCTAGTTTAAAATTCCTAGGAAGGCCTGAATGGTAAACTGTTATTTAGGATAGGTGGGTGAGCTCTATTTATGTCCTTTCCAGCTTGAGTGATTACTCAGTTGTTTAGTACACAGCAAAATATATGTAAATATTGTCATCTGTGTTAAGTGCTAAGTAAAAGACAAAGGTATGTTGTTATAAGAAGAATACAGTGGTCTCTTGGTTTACTTTCTCCTAATTGGCAGTGAACATGTGTCCTCTGCTATATGTAAGCACAAAAATGTTACTATGGAAACATTTGTAGGCTTTCTAAAAGTATTGTTCGAGGGAATCAGCTAAGACTGATATTTATCTTAAACACATAGCTTGTCCAATATTTAAACCTAATGGACAAGATGTGTACCAGTTGAAAATGTAATATTTATCCAATCATTTCTATTCTGTCAATCTAGGCTCTAAAGCAATAGATTGCACTCGTAGAGTAATAAATTTTTAGTGAATTTGGAGATAAAGGCTATTGGTGGTGATTGCTTAAACTCTTTTTGCTCAATCATCTGAATGGTGCAAATCAAAGCATTTTGTCAGACTGTGAGAAGTTTCCCTAGATATTGCTTCCCACACACGCGGGTCACCATATGAATTACATTCACGGTTTTACAGCATAGCTGGTGCTGGAAGTTAAATTGATGCCCAGTGGTGGAACTCGTAAAACATTTTCCTGTTAACACGACCAGGCAGAGTTGACATTGTTGGTGGTGGGTTCGATCTAATAAACTATTGGGTCTAACAGTGATTTTTACTGTGTTTCAGAGATGATGATGATACAAGTTTAGTGATCCAACAGTTCTTCCTGAATGACAGAAAATTAGCTCCACTGTCTATATTACCAAATGCTGGGAAGAGTAAGAGTAAGGGGTGATTGAAGCCTAACGTAACCACATGTTCTGAAAGATCATGAATTATAGGAACAAGCTCTTTAACTCAGTGTATACCTTCTTCATAAAGAAAAACACTGATTTTTCTCAAAAGAATATATTATATATTATCTGTTGGAAATAATTTATTATTACATTATTATTCAAATATGTAGGCTGTGTCCACCTTTCACAATCTTTTACACAGATGTTTTAAGCTGATTATTGTTTCTGAAAGGAAAGCAGGTTTACATTTTGGTTACATCTTTTTCTCTGTGTTTTTTAAAGTTACTTTCTTATAAGGACTTTAAGCTTTATCAAAGATTTTTAATTTTGAACTACAGCAACAGTCAATCTAAACATTTTATTCCCATAAGAGTAACTTTCAGGGGTTAATTTCTACTGGCAGTTACAAACAGTGGGTACTGTCTTAAGATTTATTTTGAACTACTTTTGCGTTGCTCTTAAAGCTTTATGAAACTTTGTCTTATTTGAAAGTAATTTTTTTTTCCAATTTCTAGTTAAAATTCACAGGATGGTAACAAAGCCCTACTCTTTTATCAGTGTAAGCAAGTATCTTTCCATTTCTTCCTTGTTTGACATTATATCTGCTCCTATAGCACTGTTGCACATTCATACTGAATCAGTGATCTTTTTGTAGTTTTGTTCCATTTTATGAGATATCACAGATCTTTTACTCACCACTTTAACATTTCTTATCCCAGCATATGCATGGATTTTTTTTTCATCAGATGAGCTTTTTTGATGTGCAGATAAATGTTATCAATGGTGCTACGCAGATGAAACCTGTCATGTACAAATAGCATGTATCAAGCCCTAAGCATGCAGATACCAGATAAATCGGTTCATTTGCTGAAGCCTTGCAAAAAGAAATTAGTGCTATAATAAACGCCTTTGAGGCTCTCAGCCCTAATAATGGAGCTTTATAATAAACCCCACAGATCATTGACTCAATGGATAATCTTTTAGGAAACTTTTTCCCCTCCTCTATCTTTTCCTCCCTTTTAAAGAACTACAGTAAAAGTGGTAAATAGCATCTCTATAGGGAATGTATGTGGTATGAAACTACGTATCTGGAAAACCATAATTTAAAATTAAGAAATTTATTTACTGCTAAATATGATATTATTCTAAACGAGCTTATACTTTTTGATGATTTTCATAATTGATCTTAAACATTTATTAGTCACTGCTTTTTCTACATAGAATTCATATTAAACATTCCTCCTAAGTTAGTGCATTTTGTACGTGAGGTTACAGTTGGATTGTTGACTAAAACAGAGGCACAGAGTGAGGAGATCAAAATAAGGCAGAAGAGGAGTCAGGGAGAGAAATTGAGAGGAGGCATTCAACTTGTACTTAGAAGTATTTATAAAGTGGTGCAAAGCAGAAGAAAGGGGATGGGGCTTATACACATTTATGTATACACAAAACTTTACACATAATTTCAAGGAGTTTGCAGATTTTTAAAGATTATATATGTACTGCAGGTTTAGCACTATATTACAATGGTGACTAGACTGTTATTTCCATATAGTGTTTATTTGATGAATAAACACTTTAAAAAATATCCCTAGGTAGTTTTTGACTCTTACTTGACTGAGTTTTGAAATCCAAAAAGAAAAAAAAAAAAACAAGTCACTATTGGAGCTGATGATGAGGTTTGTAGATCCATTAACACAATTGGCAATGGTCACTAGTTTCTGGTTGTATAATTTACTGCATTTTTTGAGTGTGAGAGAAATGTTGAGGATGCAGAATGCTTAAGAGGCTTTCGAAAAATTATTTATCAAAGAACACTACTTTTCCAGTGCATTAGCTATTGTAATTATACATTGGTACAATCTGTTCACATAGAATTGGATTTGATTTAAATGGAGGTGGGGGGAAGAGACTGGACATTTTGAATATTTATTGATACACATATTCCATTAAGGTAAATTATAGGGCAAATTTCACTGTGACAGGAACATTTGGGTTGATGTAGTTAGTAATCAGTCAACATTACCATTAGACCCTTTATTTATAAAAATTTATTACCAACAATTAGGAAAAATGCTCACAAATGGACTTCAGCCCTAGCTTACTTACTGTGGAATAGTTGACCTCAAAAATCTTTGGCTCTTTACTTTTAATAAAATGACTCCAAATTTCTTTTTTGAAGCAATGCACGCTCCCCCACATAGCATATAGCCACTAACCACATGTAAAATGTGGTAGAATGATTGCAGTTGTCATTAGAGGGTAGCAGTGACTGTGTACTACTGTTTTCGAAAAAGACTGCTGGGATGGTGAGAGCTAAGCTAGTTTTTAGAGGATAGTTTTATTAATTAGCTTTAAAAGGTGGTCTCCATAGGTTCATAAACATAATACCTTACATCTAGGGAAAACTAAAATGAAACTTTTGAAAGCAGCAAGAGCTGAATAAAGTTTATTGAGAGGAAATATGATAATACACATAAAATGTCTCAACATATGTTTCATATAGGTGTTCTGTGCTGGATAGGTAGAAAAATAAAGTAGTTTTTCTTAAAATTACCCTTATCTCTGAAATTCATTTGTCCTGAAACCAGTCCAGAATTTCTTAGATTGTTGGGAACGGCTTCTAGGAGACTTAAAACAGCTATTTTGTCTAAGTCTGCCTTTGTACTATTGTAGATACTACCCTGTGGTTATATTTCTAATAAAATTCTTTGTTCCTCCCACCTCCCACCCCAACCTTCCCAAGTGTGAATTCCTTTAGGTCAGGTCTTCATCTTTTTCATCTTTGAATCTCTAATTCCTACATAGTGCTTCTTATATGCCCTTTAGAGCATAATATACTATGTAATAACATAGTGGGTAAAACACCACAACAGCAATCCTTTTATTATGCTTACAGATTCTGTAGGTCAGGACTTTGAAAAGCCAAGGGCAGCTCTTATCTGCTCTACCACGTCTGGAGCCTCAGCTAGGATGATTCAATGTCTGGAAGTAACTCTAATTCAATGTCTGTGAGTAACTCTAAAGGCCGAGACTAGAACAGCTGAAGCTGGAGGATCCAGTTCCTAGATGGCTTCTTCTTCAGTAATACATCTAGTTTTTAAGCTAGAATGGCTGGTGGACAAGCTTAGCTGGAACTGTTGACCTGAGTGCTGTCTGTGGCCTCTCGAACAGGGTATTCTCAGGGTCATTGGACTTCCTACATTGCATTTCAGGTCTCTAAAAGTGAGTATTCCCAGCAAACAAGGCAGAAGCTTTATGGCCTTTTATTACCAAACCTTATAGCCACATAATGTCATGTCTGCTGTGCTCTTTGGTCAAATCAGTCACAGGATCTCTCAGAATCAAGAAGTGTCAAAGAATTGTGGCCATATTTTAAAAATTACACGTTTTTCAGCAAACAGTGGAATAGCCAAAGCAAGGCAGAGATAGAGATGCGGGGTGGGGGAGGATTGGGAGGAGGAAGAAAATTAAAGATTGTGAGGTGTTCTTAATATCATAGTAATTGTTGGCTCCAGTGCTGCTAAGTTAGATAGATTGGTGGTCTCTTCCAAAATGAAAATGAGGGCATATTCCATAAATATTTTGTTCACACTGTTGCTTATATTCTAACTTTCTTTTTTAGTCACCAATTCCTAACTGCCCCCCGGCCTGAGCTCATTCTTTTTTCTTCTATGAGAATTCAATACATAACATTTTGGATAAGATCTAGTGCATGTGTGCTTGCACAGTTATACCCTATCCATTTACATTTGAAGAGGAAGATAATTATATATGAAATCCCAAAAACCAGTATAACAACTTCACATATTTTATAAGGCATGTACATTTTGTTGTGAGATTATTTTCGGAGATGATCTCACCTCTGAGTGCCTTTAACCCCAAGGACAAAGATCCTGGACCTTAACTAGTGGTACTACCCACATGATACTCTGGTAGTAGAAAACTTGGAGACTGACTAGCTTCATATTCAGCCATAATCTCCCCGTCTTTTACTTTCATTCATTACCTTGTACCCACACACTTGCTATTAAATTTGGAGGATGAGTTCCTGGAAATGGGAGCCCTAACTGAATACAAGCAGTGCAAGTTGTCACAATCAGATGATGATCATTCTGCTCTTCTTTTAGAAATTACTAAGCTACGATGACGTCTGTAGTTCCTTATAGTTATAATGCCAAAGGATGTACCCAAGCCTTAATTGTGGCCTTTACCCTCAACCATTTCCTTGAAGGCATCTTGTGATGCTGTAAAACTTAAATTTTAACATCCAGCGTGAAAATTTTTATTTTTGTGTGTGTGTTAACTTCAGGACTATAACTTGTTGGTCGTAATGATGCTTATAGGTGAAGCTGATGCTTATGGGTCAGCACTGAAGCTTATGGGTGGCTCTGCCCATGCTCACTTTTATTAGATGAGAGCATAAGATAACACTCAAGCATTGGCAAAATGTATAGATATAGATATACAAATGTATAGATATAATTACGTATCTATATATGTGTAGTATGTTGTAATGAGTAATATAGATTCGTATATGTACAAAGTCACACTGCACATACTCATCAGGTTGGGTTTTTTTAATGAAAATATTTCAGAGACAACTAGCATTGTAACGTTAGCACAGTGCAGTTAAAGAGGATGTTTAAATGTATAAATGTATTAGGCAATCCTTAATAAGCATTAGATTATCTGGGAACAAACCATGAGGAATATATATGTTGGGTATATAAGTTGGTTTTCTCTCATTTCCAGCTACCTTAAAGACTTTACTTTTGGCTCCAACTTTTTGAGATGACATGATCCTCTATGACCTGTTCCTTATCAATACTATAGTTACATTATACAAATGTATAGTTACATTGTTCCTTATCAGTACTACAGTTCCTTATCAATACTATAGTTACTGGCACTTGACTAAAGGTAATACCATCTACTAGTAATACCACACTGTTTGTGAATCCCTTCATGTACCATGCAATTTCATGTCGCTATGCTTTACTCATATTATTTTAACTTTCTGCAACTCTATTATTTTAACTTTCTGCAACTCTATTATTTTTTTAATTAACTAATATGACTTCTTTAACAGGTAATGGCATGTCTTCTCCAGGAAGTCTTCTTCGAATCCTGTTTTTTACTCTTTACATACCTCTGTCTCAGCACTTAACTGTACATTCTTTGAAAGGAAGGACTATATTTGATAACATCTAATACAATGCCTCATGTAATTAACAGACATTGACATGTTCATTAAGATGATCTGAACTATTAGGTAGAATGATTCCTGAGTCTGATTGTACTCTTCGACTCTAGATCCGGATTTCCAAAAACATTTTCGATAGTGTTACTTCAATTTTCTCTTTTCATATCAAATTATATCCTCCTGTTATAATTAACTGTCCCTCATAACTTTCAGTTTTTCTCCCCCAAAATTTGGCAATGACAGGCTGCTCCTTCCTTTCCCTCACAAAATGCGAAATAATTAGTGTTGGCTTTTTCCTTCATAAAGTAACTGAAAATGCACATTAGCTCTTACCTGGATGTTTACAGAAGCTTCTTAATTAGTTTCTTTTATCTTTAGTCAGTTCTTATTCTGACCCATTCTGTTTGCCATTACCTGATTAATCTTTCCCAAAGCACTTTTTTCATTATATCACCCTCCAGTTCAGAATCCTTCAGTGTCTTCTTACCACTTTAAGAATGAAGTCTTGATTTTTCTTTTAACAGCAGGATTAACCATTTTTGTATCTCTAGCATCAGACATAGTGACTAGCACTGAGTAACTTCTTCTGAAGTGAATGAAGAAAACATATGACTGAACAAATGGAACACCATTTCTATTCTTAAATTTATTGCCTTCCAATGCTACTATAAAAATTCTCTATTATAATCAAAGTGGTTACTTTTTTTTCATTCTTCAAACACCTTGTTCTTTTATATATTCCTTTTAAGATGTAAATTATATTACACTTCTGCTTTTCTGGCTTGTTATCCACTTTGATTTTATCCAAAGTCCTTACATGGCTCACAAGATCTTACATGGTCTGGAACCCTGCCACCTCTCCAGTTCATCTGCTGTTCATCTGTCACCCATTGTGCTTCAGCCACCTTGGACTCCTGGTTGTTGTTCCTTGAGTCTGTGAAACTGTGCCAGGCCCAGCACCTTTGCACTTTTTCTTCTCACTGGAATATTCTTCCCCATATACCTGTGTGTTTCCCTCCCTTACTTATTTAGTTCTTTGCTCAAATGTCACCTTCTTAAAAGATGTTTCCTGATCATTGTACAAGTACAATGTTCTTGTACAAAGTTCTATCAGTCATCATCCCCATACTATGATTTCTTTTTTATACATAAAACTCACCACAAGTTGAGGTATTACATGGTTGTATGTTTAATTATCTGTCTCTCATTAGAATATAAGTTCCAGAGGGCAGAGACTTTGTCTGTTTGCTAGTTTTGTACCCTACTGCTTAGAACGTATGCTGTATATGTTGAATTAGAGAGTAAGTGATTTGATTTTATATACCTTTGTGTTTTTACTTTCCTCCTTTTCACCTAAACACTCCTTACCTATCCTTTGAGAATCTCTTCCACGCCCATTTTCTTGTGCTTCCCCCCAAAGGTTTTTCTCCTCTGAGTTGGTAAAACAATCTTATACTTTGTTTTGCACTTATACCTATAGAGTAAAGGAGTATTTTCAATCCTCCTCCATGACAGGATGATGTATGATCTTGTTACTTAGTCTATGAACTGCTAGTTGCATGGTCATTGCCTTATCTGTTGCAGGAATTAAATAAGGCCTATTCAATAAATGAAATAATTATTGATCAGAAAATCAAAGATTGTTTATTGAAAATATATATGCCAGATCTATTATAAGTGTTTGGCCTTTATTAATGTAATTCTGTAGGTACTATTATTATCCCTTTTTTTTTAGATGAGGAAAGCCAAGAAGGTGACTGCCCACAGCATGGTGCACCATAGGATAGCAGCATCTGCCTGGTAGAAATGTAGACCCTCGGCCGGGCATGGTGGCTAACGCCTAGAATCCCAGCACTTTGGGAGGCCAAGGTGAGCGGATCTCAAGGTCAAGATATCAAGACCATTGTGGCCAACATGATGAAACCCCGTCTTTACTAAATATGCAAAAATTAGCAGGGCATGGTGGCGCGCACCTGTAGTTCCAGCTACTCGGGAGGCTGAGGCAGGAGAATTGCGTGAACCTGGGAGGTGGAGGTTGCAGTGAGCTGAGATGGCGCCACTGCACTCCAGCCTGGCACCAGAGCCAGACTCTGTCTCAAAAATGAACAAATGAGGCCAGGCACGGTGGCTCACGCCTGTAATCCCAGCACTTTGGGAGGCCAAGGTGGGCAGATCACGAGGTCAGGAGATCGAGACCATCCTGGCTAACACGGTGAAACCCCGTCTCTACTAAAAATACAAAAACATTAGCTGGGCGTGGTGGCGGGCGCCTGTAGTCCCAGCTACTCGAGAAGCTGAGGCAGGAGAATGGTGTGAACCCAGGAGGTGGAGCTTGCAGTGAGCCGAGATCTTGCCACTGCACTCCAGCCTGTGTGACAGAGCGAGACTCCATCTCAAAAAATAAATAAATAAATAAAATAAACAAATGAAATGTAGACTGTCAGACCAACTGCATCAGGAATTAAAAACAAATAGTAAATATTATGATTGGGCCCAATGCTGAAGATGCAGAAAGATCTTTAGTGAGGCCAAGACATTAGTATTTGTAGAAAGATATACAGATAATTTTGGTGGTAGTCAACATTGGGAACTTCTTACAATAATAACAAGGAAGTGGATCCTTGTTACTACTGTGTTATAAAATACAGTGAAACGTAACTGAAAAACTTAAGTAATTTTATACTCATAATCATCTACAAAGTCAAGACTAATGAAAATATGAGGGTAAATTCTAAAAATGATGACTTCTTACTGGTATGTTTTCATACCAGTGCTAGTTACTGTTTTTGGGACACAGGCAAGCAACTTCATTTTAGGCACTTCACCCCTTTTATTGTATATAAGACAGCATTATTATAGGCATGCTTGGTTTGCTAGGTTCATCACTGGATTCCTGATTTGTTGTTCTTTCCCAGTCTTGCAAACTAACTCAATTTTGGAGCATAGGAAAATTGTAAATTATCACACATCATTGACCTTTGGAATCCCTATAGAGCCTGGCACTCCCCAGAAGTATTAAACTTTTAACGTGTATGCATCTGGTATATCACCTGGGATTGGCTGTTATACTACTTTATAACTACCTTTATTAAGAACTTACATATGAATGAGTGAATACAGCAATGCGACATTTGGAGCATGTACTATTTATTTGTGTAGTAAAATGGTATTTGAGGCAGCTGTAGCATAGTAATTATGAATTGGGGTATTGAAGCTAGACAGTTTGGGTTCAAATCCTGGCTCTGCTGCTCAGCATGGGTCTTGGGTCTCAGCATGACCCAAGCAAATTACTTATCCTTTCTGTACTGAGATTCCTTGTCTATAAAATGAGGACAATAAAGTACCTACAGATTAAATTAGTTATTAAAGGTCAAACACTTAGAATAGGGCTAGTACATATATTATCATTAAACAGTTTTTAATTCTCTGGCCAACCATAATAGTTACTCTTTATTGAATATGTCTTATTTAATTCTTGCAGCAGATGAGGAAATGACCATCCAACTGCTAATTGGCAAAATAGGATGTATACTTTAGTATGTCAGTCTCCAAAGCTTGTATCTTTCTAGTGATGTTCGAATGCCTCTAAGAACATGTTTATTAGGATTTAGAAGCAGTAGTGCATATTGTCTTGCCTTACAGTCTATGAAAGTGCATATTATTTTGCCTTGTCTACAAAGTATTTTTACCTAAATGCTGTGACTTTAATGCTTTAGCAGCTCCATAGAGGAAAGTAGGGCATTATTTCCATTTAACAGATGAAAAACTGAGGCTTAGTAGTTTTCCAGAGTCACAAGCTGATCTTTTCTGTCTTAGACAAGAGCTCATTTGAAGAATTCTCCTAGCGTCTCAAGGAGTCCTTATTTTTCTCTGTAATTATATGTGACGGTAAGCATCATTGCCGCTGCTGTGCTTTATCATCAAAACAGTCAATAAACTCTTTGCTTTGATTTCACATATTCATTCATTCATCCATCCATCCATCCATCCATCCATCCATCCATCCATCTACCACCTACTTACCCCCTCCTCCACATATGCACAGACACACAGATGTACTGGGGTGTCTGTTACATGGAGGCATTGCAAAGTGTGCTTGAATTGCTACTTGCCAGCCTGGTTTCTCCCTGATAATTTGGGCATGCACAGGATTGGGACTCAGGATTGAAACTACCATTATCTCAAATTGAGGCTTTGTAAAAGTCTCTTCATACCTAGAAGTTGTTTGTTGTTTTTTCTCATTTTTTGAAGACAAGATTGGATTGATGATTTTTTGGGTAACTTCCACTGTTTAAATTTCAGGCTTTTTTTGTTTTTCTGATAATGCCATTACCTTAGTTATGTTATATTCTTCCTGGATAATAAGGCAGAGTAAGCCCTGTTTCACAGATACAAGCAAGTATGACAAGAGGATTCAGTGTCTAAGGTTTTTTAGTGAGTTTAGCTGAAGCTAAAAATGGTTATAGAGTGTCCTGATTCCCATTTAGTTTTCCATCAGATCAATAAGATACTTGGAATAATTACTCATAGTGGTTTGGAACAACTTTTTGACTTAAAATTTTCCATTATATTTTTCACTAATAAAGATTTTTTAAAAGTTACCATGTTTGCAGTAGAGTTAAAAGAATTCAATTATTGCTGTTAATCCTTACCAGTCATATTTATTATATTATGCTTTTTCCATGTGATGAAGAAAAGTCCATCAATAGACAATTTTAATTTTCCTTAAACTTTGAGGCATCATGTATTAGAAACAATTAATATACAACTGTGAATACCAGGAAAGTGGTATATAGGATATCATACCTTATTCTATAACAGTTACAGGAGAAACAATGGTATGCCAAGATTAGAGGCGAAAACTATAAGCAGTGGTCCAGTAAGTGTTCCCAGAAGCCTGCCTAAGTTACTAGGGAGGAGCAGAAACTGAGAGACCAGACTGGCAGGTAGAAGTTTCAGGTACAGGGTTCCATGCGTCTCATATGATAGATGCCTCAATAAATTTGTGTGTCTGTGGGGATAAGGTATCTGTGTGGGAGTAGAGAGGTGGGGGCAAAATGGATAAGTAAACATGAAATCAAAGCAAGAAGTAGCAGACAAATAAAAACAGGAAATCTTGGAAAGTGGGGCAAAAGAGCAGTCAGATGAAAGAATCAGGAAAATACTTGAAGATAATGAGGAAAGCTAAAGGAGGCAGGGTAACTGAGCTAAAATAGAAGAGTAGGAATACCTGGATAATTGGTATGTGAAAGTGTGGGTGTTTATATAGTGTAATGATAGGCTTCTAAACTTTTCAGAATGTTATTTCCTGTGGTCTTCACAATAACCCTGTTAGGTGGATATAGCAACAATTGTTCCTGTTCTTGACTCTAAAGAAAACAGCGAGTTGGGAGGTTACTTGTTTTTCCAAAGCCACGCTGCTCTGGATAGCTATGCTAATAACCATGTTTATTACGCAGCGTAATTACTCCTTTTGTCTCAATTTTCTCATATATAAGATTTGAATAATAATTATGCCTACCTCATAGGATGAGAAACGATGCTTATAAAACACTTTGCATGGTGCTGGTCTCATAGTAAATACCAGTAAATGCTGGATGTTGCTGTTATTTCCACCGTGAGAGCTGCAATTTGAATAACTTGACATTCAGCAAATTTATTTTCTACTATACTGTATTGTATCTTTTATAATGTAAGAGAGCTGGTTACATGTGTGTATTTCCTTATCTGATCTTGTATTTCCAAACTGATCTTAACGTGAAATCTGTCTTTACTCAAATAAAACAATTGCCAAGTGTTGGGAGATCCTACATCCTTGTGTTATGTCTTTCAGTTTCTGACCAGAAATCACATATTTTTCCTTTTATGCAAAAAATCTACTTACGTATTTCTGTTTGTGTTGAAGAAGGTAAATAATGCCTCATAAAACAGCCATCACCTAGAACTATATTACATTCTTTATAATATTTTACGTATGTTTTGTGTTTTCTTTTACATTGTTACCTCTAGTGACAGAGCTTCTTCTTTGCATTTTTGTAAATGTACCTTCAGCAGATATGCAGTGGTCACATCTAATATAATTTATTTTTCAGTGGTCTGTATAATTAGTTTTCTGGTTCAAACATGTGATTTTTAAAAATTACCAGTGTCTGCAAGGAGTATTTCTAGCTATTTGGCTATAGTGCAAAAATTTGGTTCTTCCTTCAGACTTCTATTACAGTACACCCTTGGCATTTCCTGTATTTGTCACTCACTGATTTCTTTATGCTTAAATAAATTATTATTATAAGGTCTTAAACAGCTAGGTTCTGGTTTAAAATAGCAGGTAATCATTTCTTCTTATCCAGACTGAAAAAGCTTGAACTTTCAAACTATTGAGCAGGAAGCATTTTGCATATTCCCGGGGATATTAGCTGCTTTTCAAATCCAAAAACACAAAGTGGGTGCATATTTCCAAAACAAGTGTGGTTTGGGGTCAGTGTCTTACCCTTAGTTGAAACTTGTCTTAGCTGTTTTAACTCAACCTTGGAGGATGTAATATATAGCTTTAAAATTTTTTACCTCACAATGGTTTTTTTTTTTTTTCTATTAATTATTCTTTTTTTTTTTTTTTTTGGAGACATAGTCTCGCTGTTGCCCAGGCTGGAGTGCAGTGGTGCAATCTCAGCTCACTGCAACGTCTGCCTCAAGCAATCCTCCAGCCTAAGCCTCCCAAGAAGCTAGGACTACAGGCACTTGTCACCACGTGCGGCTAATTTTTTGTATTTTTAGTAGAGATGGGGTTTCACCATGTTGCCCAGGCTGGTCTTGAAATCCTGAGCTCAGGCAATCCACCCACCTCAGCCTCCCAAAATGCTGGGATTAGAGGTATAAGCCACTGCACTCGGCTTTTTTTTTTTTTTTAAACCTAATGGATTCAGAACTTTGAATCCTATCCCCACGTTAGCTCATACTTATACTCCCTGGTACCTCAACGTTTTGTTCTGGAGAGGTCAAAGGTGGTTCACATTTGTTGGCCTTTCTCATTATTGCCTTGAATACATGTTTTCTAGCATCTCTTCTTATAGTCTTTCCTAATGTTAGAATTCTGATGTTGCTCCTGGCCCTTCAAAAGACACAGCTACATGTGGCTTTTCCAGCCCCTTTTCTTAAGCTTTTTGAAATTCCTTTCTTTTATTTATTTATTATTATTTTTTTAAATTATTTTGAGAAAGTCTTGCTCTTGTCACCCAAGTTGGAGTGCAGTGGCACAATCTCGGCTCACTGCAACCTCCACCTCCTGGGTTCAAGCAATTCTCCTACCTCAGCCTCCTGAGTTGCTGGGATTACAAGCGTGTACCATCATGCCCGGCTAATTTTTTTGTATTTTTATTAGGGAGGGGATTTCACCATGTTGGTCAGGTTGGTCTTGAACTGCTGGCCTCGAGTGATCCACCCACCCTGGCCTCCCAAAGTGCTGGGATGAAATTTCTTTAACCTAAGTAGAAAGAGAAGATAATTTATCAATGTTTAATTCACTTAAAACTTGTGTATGTGTAGGTGGATAAGGGTGCATGTCTTAGTGTGTAAAAAGAAAAGTGGGCTTCAGAGTCAGATTTAAGTTCAGATGATGGGGCCAGCCCTTTCTAGCCATGTGACCTTTGGGCATATTTAGCTTTCCTACTGTTAGCTTCATCATCTATAAAGAGGATTAATGATACCTATCTCATAGAATTGTTCCGATTTTAGAAGAATTTAATTAATTTAAGGAATTTCTAGCACATATATAGAGGTCGATCAGAAATGTTACTCCTTCCTAGGGAATAGGTTTTAGTTAGTAAATAAAATGGCTTTTTTAGATATGGTGAGCAAAATCCATCCTACTCAAGTACCATAAGTTATTTATTGTCTTTTGAAACCAATATACTTTGAAAAAGCTATAAAGGGCAGTAGAAATGGTGGTATTATTTTACATGGATTCCACTATGTAGAAATGTACTCTGAAATTTGCTATGTTGATATAGGCAGTTGAGTTAGTTGCCAGATAGATTTTAGTGGTTTGTTATTTATCTCACTCTAAGATAAAGGAACTGAAATGGTTCTCCAGCCACTAGTTCAAGTTGAAAGCATCTCAAGTAAGTTTTTACAGAGAGGACATAGCAGATATTTGGTTAGCTTTTATGAGAATTGTTTACTGTATACTCTTTCCCCAGCCATTTGTTCACTTGTTTTTTCAATATTTCATGTAGTATTAAGTAATATCCCATAATTTTCCAGGAATTCCAATGTAAAGGGGCTCAAGGCCCTAATGTTATACAGTTTATACTTAGAATTTTTACTCACTCTTGGGTAGTTATGCGAAATATTCTAAGATGTGATCTTATAACCAGCTTGATCTTTTTGTGGGATTGCTTTAGATACACGTGCTAGTTCTGTGTTTTGTATAGTTCTTTTATGTTATCCACTTCCCCTAAACTGTTTAAAAACATCAAACATCTTTTTTAAAGTACTTAATTATTTTTCTTAGTGGAATGCTATCTCTATTAAAGGAAGTCTTCTCCATCATTTCCATTGGTTATTTTTTGCTGCTTTCTGTATAATTGAAAAAAAAATGCAAATGTAAATGTATCCATACATTTATGTCTACTCAGTTGATCTGGCAGTAATATAAACAGAAACAGGAATAATAGCATGGTTGTACATTTAGTTTTAAATAATCATATTATCAGTGGGTGCACAACATAAATGCCTTCTGTTCCACATCACTAAGAAGATCTCTTATTTCCCTCTCTTTGGTAACCTCAATTTCCTGCACATGTTTCTATTAAGGTCTAGAGATATCTAAATTTTTGATTGAATTAATCAGCAAAGGTGAGTAAATGATTAATCAAAATTTGAGGCAGTATCGAATTATGTTTTATTATTTTATGAAGAGTAACTTGTTATTGTATATTATTGCCTACCAAGTGAGAATGATTATGAATCTTTTGGGACCAAAGTAGTAAGATTGTATCTAGCATAGTTTTGTCTACTACACAAGGCCTGTGTCTTCTAAACAAGGAAAGTATTTTAATTTAAAATACCACGCATAAGCCAGTTGTACTTACCTTCCTCTTGGTACATCCATGTCCTAAAGCCCTCAGGAGAAAATTGTTTAAAAAATTGTTTTCATGTCTAGATTTTAAGTAAAAATCACTTGTCATGTGTGAGTTGCAAAATGCAGACCTTCATTCTGAAGCTGCCTCTTTCTCATTTGGATCTGACATATTAAAAAGCATATAATTAATGGTTGACATTAGTAGTTAACATTAACTTTATGATGCTTAATATGCCATCATTCATCCATCAAACAACCAGAAATGCATAATGTCTTGGCATAAAGGTTTTAATTATATAAAATGTTTCTCATATGATATAAATGGAAAAAGCTCAAAATGTACTTTAAGAAGATTTTTGTAAGCATTTGTGAAGGGTGTTAGCTGTATTTTTATTTCTTTTTAGGAGTATGCATCAACAATTGTGTCAGGAACTTCAAAGGGACAATGTGGACCTATTTGTACAGTCTTCATTATCGGCGAAAGAGCGCCACCTTGCTGCAGTTGCCAGTGCACTGTGGAGACATTTCTTTTCATTTTTGAAGAGTCAGAGAATGTCACAGGTAGTGCCTTTCTCACAACTTGCGGATGCAGCTGCAGGTCAGCATTAATTATTAATTTGCTAATTTCTCTTTTTGCGGACTCTTTGTCAGTATTTTCCTTTATTTTCTTAGTAACAAACTCTTGTATAGCAAACATTTTGTCAGCCAGAAAGATGAAACAAATTACATATTAATAAATTGGGATCGTTTGGCTTATTTATTGCTAAAAATTAAATGATTATTTACTAAAAATAAGATAATTTTCTATCCTGAAAGTATTGAATGTACATAAGCTTTTTTTATGCATGTAATATTTTGGAAGGTAAACTAGCATTTGATTACGTGTGATTCAAGTAGTTTATTTTCAAATTGTATGAGCAGATATATAGGTATAAGATGAAGTTAATTTGTGTAAAGAGCAAAAGAATATAAAATAAATACCACTTCAACCCCAAGAAGACGAGATCAGAATGACATTGAATATATAGGATGTTATTGTTCTGACTTCTACTAGATTCTACTTTAAGTTGTAATTTTTACTTAATTTGATTATTAACTTAAAGACATGTCCTTAGGCTTTAAGGGACTCTGGATCTCATGAAATTATAGGCAAGAATTTGAATATATGTGCATATATATCATTTCTAAGAAGAGGGCATTGTCTTCTCAAGGGGGTATTTTGCTCAAAATATGTTAAGAAGTATTGGAATAGACAGTGATTAGTATGGTAACTCCATGTACTTGAATGAAGTCCATTTAAAGGTATTTAATTCATTTTTAAATAATAGTTTTAAAAACCTAAGATTTAAACCAATATTTATCCTAGTGTGTACGAGGAAAACTGAGCTTAAAGTGCTGTGTAAAAGACTAATGATTTAAATTTGAAAAGATTTTGAATTCTGATAACACTTCTATAATTAAGACTTTACAATGATAGATTAAAGAATTGTGACAGGACAACAATTTTCCAACTACTGTAATATCTATGAAAATAAATATTGATATTCAACCAGTTTAAGCAGTCATTAATGATATAACTTGTGTACATGCATCATCCCAACTGCCAGTCAACAAAAGTAATAATGCATCAGTTCAGTCAGTGCTGTCTTAGATGCTGAAGATAAATGGTATATAAATAGAAAGCAAAATATGCGTACTTTGGCTTTGATTGAAATAAAGACTTGATAGTTTAGGAGAGAATGATTTTCTTCATTTAAAAAAAGTTACTGAATACCTAGTTTAATAGGCATTGGAGAGATACTAATGGAGAAGAAGGACAAAAATACTTGTTCTCAAGGAGCTCATAATCTAGTGTTGGGGCATAGGAAGACCACTAAATGAATAAATAGTGTAATGTGTGGTGATAAATGCTGTGGGAAAGAGTGGAATATAGGATAGGAATACAGAAGGCCAGAGGCAGTTGTAATTTTAAATAGAGTGGTCAGGAAGGCCCAAGTAAGTAATATTTGTGCAAAGAACTGAAGGAGATGAGAGACCATGCTTTGCAGAAGTCTGAAGGCAAGAACATGTCTGGTGTGTTTGAGAAACTATAGGGAAGCAGCAAAGGCTCATGTGGAATGAGAAAGGGAAAGAGAACTAAGAGATGGATCAAGAGGTAATGGAGAGCTAGTTTGTGTTCTGCCTTGTAAGTGGTTATAAAGACTTTTGGTTTTACTCTGAGATTGGAAGCTGTTGAAAAGTTTTGAGCAGAGGAGTGATAAGAGTCCTCTGGCTGCTAGGTTGAGGCTAGACTTGTAGGAAGACTAGGCAAGGGGAAAAGCAGGAAGGCAGTTAGGGAACTATTGTAATAACCCAAAAATGAGCAGCTGTGGCTAGAGTGGTGGCAGTAGAGGTGGTGAGAAGTGGTCGGGTTTCCCATCTGAAGAAAGTATTTTCAAGGTAGAGCTGACAGAATTTGCTAAGTGGGTAAGATACGGTAACCAAATAGATAAAGAGAGGAATTAAGGGTAACTATAGCCATTTGCTGAGATGAGGAAGATTGAGGCTAGAACAGATTTTATGAGGGAAGATTAACATTTTTGGTAATTTTTTTTAAGATGTTCATTAAATCCAAGTAGACATGTTAAGTAGGCACTTAGATAATGATCCTAGAGTTCAGGAAGAGGTCCAAGCTAGAGATTTGAAGTTGGAAAGCATCCATATATAAATAATTCTTTAAAACCATGAAACTGGATGAGATCACCCATAGAGCAAGTATGGATGAAAAGAAAAGTTTGAGGACTGGGCCTTAGGGTATTCCTTTGTTCAGATTTGTAGGGTCAGGAGAAACAAGAAAGGAGACTGGAGAGGAATGAAGGTAAGTTAAGAAAAAGCAGGGAAATGTGGTGCCATGGAGCCCAAAGAGAGGAAAGTGATCAACAGCTCAGTTTCTACAGATGGATCAAGTGAGATAAGGTCTGAGAATTAGTCATTGGATTTAATAAGAGGGAAGTCACTGGTGACCTGAAAGAGCAGTTTGTATGTAGTGGAGAGGCAAAGGCCTGATAGAGGATGATTCCAGACAAAATGTGAAAAGAGCAATTGCAGACTGCAAATTTAGATTAATCTTTTTGAATATCACTGTTTAAGAGAAGTAGAAAAATGGGGATAGTAGCTAGAGGGGTCAAAGAGGAAGGTTTGTTTTTGTTTGGTTTTTAAATAACATGGGAGACATTTCAGTATATTTAAAATGCTGACAGGAATGCTCCAAAGTGAAGGAAAATTGCATGGTACAAAGTCACTTTTGTTTTAGTGCCCAGAGAAAATGGGATCTTATAGAGAACTTGGCCTCAGTTCATCTCTAGTAGCAGAAGAGAAGGCTAAGTGAGCCCAGATGAAGGCAACTGGGTAAATGTGGTAGCAGCTTGTTAGTTCTCTTCTGATGTTTCTTGTTTCTCTGTGAAGTATTAAGTCAGTCCATCAGCTGAAAATGAGGAAGGGGCAGAAGGTGCTGGCTGTTGATGAAGAGTGAAGAGAAGATATGCAATTGTACCCTAAGAGAATAAAAGACTGAATGGACTAGGGAAATGTCATAGGAATGCTGGCCAATTCTAAGAGCCTACTTGAAGTCTGTAGTCATAAATGTTAAGTGGTATCAGTCAGCATGGTTCTTCTTCAGCCATTTAATACTGGTACACTTGGGGAAAAGGCCAAGAGTTTGAATTAAACAGGTGATGATTTTTCCAGGCAAGTACACAAATCAAGAAAGGAGCAAGAGTTGGTAGTATAAATGAATGAGTATAATAATGGACCATGCAATCAAGCATCCTAAAGAGGGACAGGGAAGGCATGGAGACAAGGAGGGATGAGGAAATGGTTGTAGGATCAGTGGATTGTAGGTCCTGAGGGAATCAAAGAATTGTTGGAGTTGGGGGAGAAGAGGAAAGTTGGAAAGCTAGTTTGGAGTCAAAAATTGGGGTACTTTACAATTGAAATTACTGAGAGTGTAGTTACTGGTAATGCCAAGGTCTCTGGGTATCAGCATGGGAGTGAATGGCTGACGTAGAATGGAAGATAGATTCATTAAATCAGAGGAGTTCAAGAAATCAAGAGTCCATGACACTGGAGAAAAATAATCACAAAAGATTATGGCAGGAGTGCTGTTGGAGAGCATGACAGTGAGCTACAGTCTACAAAGAATGAGAGGAGGAGGTGAACTAGGAAGTAGTAGGTAAATGCAACAAAGATAGTGACTAATATAACCTGATGATATGAAATTCAAAGCTAGCAGTTTTAGGGAGGAAGAGGGGAGAATAGTCTAGAAGCAGCAATGTGGACCAAGGAGTAATCTCACCCTATTGGTAGATCAAGTGGTATACGGGGAGTGGGAGAATAGACAGCCACCCCGTTTCGGAAAGCTGCATAGGAGTTCTTAATAAATAATGTATTGACAAACAAATTAATATCATACAAAATGAGTTTATGGGTTCCCAAGAAAAATCACAAAATAAAACATATTTGTTTAGCATGGTTAACTAAGGAATTCTAGTTCCTAGACTTTGTGGGTTCTAAAGGAAGTGGAGTGTCATTGATTGTAGGAGATCTCTGTTTAATAGAAGAGAATGTCCAGTGTCTAAGGTGAGAAGGAACTGTTCACCTGTGGCAGATGACAGGCACATTTGCTTCCTTGGAAGACTAGATGCTGGACATATTTTATAAATAGGTCTTTTGAATGGTGGAGGCACATTAGCCAAAACCTCAGGCATAGAATTTGTAATTAGAGGGAGCCATTATAGATCTGTAATGATAATGCAGAGATAAATTCTTCTAGGCCTTTCTTGGAGATCTAGATGCTACAGAAATTTCTATGACAACATGAATTTGTTCAGTTTTAGCTTTTTGTTTGCTCTACATTTCTAAGTAGAACATTTTATTATTTGGTACTAAAAAAAAAAAAAAAAAAAAACACTTGTTATAATTGGCCAGGGGTGTGTGGGTCAGAAATGGTTTTTAAAGATTCCTGACCTTAAGTTTCTCTCATTTTGAATCTAGACTTTACTTTGCTAGCAATGGACATGCCAAGCACAGCTCCATCAGATTTTCAGCCTCAGCCAGTTATATCAATTATTCAACTTTTTGGTTGGGATGATATCATCTGCCCTCAAGTTGTAGCAAGATATTTAAGTCATGTCCTACAAAATAGGTACGTGCTTTTATTTCAGGCATACACATTAATGCAAACCTGTGACAGATCAGTATCCTAGGAAGCTAAGAATTTTCACAAATGAGGACTGATCTCTACTACATATACTCTCACTTTGTCAGGTTTTTACTTTCAGATATATCAGCCTTTCGACAGTAGTAATAGTAAGAACACTAACTTATATTTTGTGGCCTGCTTTAAAAAAAAAAGTTGTTTGTTAAGCCCTTTCAAAACTGTTTTTGTAAGACTGCCTTATCATCATACTGAAGTGACCTTTCTACACATCCCACTGTGAAAGAAATTACACATTTATTATTACTAAATCTGTAAGATACTGGTATTTATTACAGTTTTCGTTTTAATGATAGCTTTCCTTTTTACTGCTAGATTTTTAACTCTTAACTCACTCTTAACTCATGAGATCATGAGTTTTCACTCTTAACTCATGAGATCATGAACAAGATACTTCACCTGAACAATGTCTTCCTTATCTATAAGTATTTCCTGCCACATTACACAAGAGATCTGAGGAACCTCATTGGAAAAAAAAATAGAATGAATAAAGTTACAATAGAAATAGTGTAGAGTGGTCAGGAAGACTTGAATAA
Source organism: Gorilla gorilla gorilla (assembly GCF_029281585.2). Lineage (NCBI taxonomy): Eukaryota > Metazoa > Chordata > Mammalia > Primates > Hominidae > Gorilla > Gorilla gorilla. The sequence continues at coordinate 121,328,539 of NC_073229.2, read as the reverse complement.
GAACATCAAGATGAGGGAAAATAAAATAAATATACAAGCCTAAGAGGTCTTAGTCCTCTTTTTAGTAACAACTGCTTGTAGAGTGAGAGAGCATATGTTCATGACCACTTCTCTGTTTACTTTTTCTAGGGTTTTTATTTTTATTCTACTTGCCACTTTCTTCATTACTATCTCACATAGCTAGTTATAATAAGCCCTTGCTTTTCTCTTGGTAGCCATATTCTTTCCTGTCTTCGTCCTTAGCATAAACCTACACATACGTCATGTGTACATATGGCATATGTGTAGGTTTATGAGATCTCGGTCCTCTTAGGCCTGTGTATTTATTTTATTTTCCCTCATCTTAACATAGTTTTTGTCCAAGCTGCCCATCAGTGGAAATGAAGAGAGATGTAGTTGGTGAGCTAAGTCTTTTCCTAAGGAAGCTTCAATAAGCAGTATCATTAAGTATACATTTTATCATTGGCCTTTCAGTTGTCAAGTAAGAGAGTTCAAATTCAGTTGGATTACTTTTACAATCCCTTCCAGTTTGAGAATTCTTTAATAGTAATGAACATTTATATTATGCATTAAAGACTTTTGCTGAAATAATTTGAAATAATTTCTACTTAAAAAATGATATTGTTAGCGTATTAGTAACATTTGAAGAAACTGAATTGCAAAGGTGCTATATAGCTTTGGGAAAGTTATAAGGTAATAAATAACCAGTCTGTGTTCTTCTTCATTGTGTACTTTTTTATGACAACTTATATTCGAGGTATTTCAAAACATTTTTAGATTTGTGGTTTGTATGAATTTTAAAAATTTTGGACATTACATAACATTTTATATTTAGGTTAAGACCATCCCCATCCTCTCTACCCTGACTAATGAATGGGTTAGAAATCAGGTTTAGTGGCCAAGCACGGTGGCTCGTGCCTGTAATCCCAGCACCTTGGAAGGACGAGGCAGGCGGATCATAAGGTCAGGAGATCGAGACCATCCTGGCTAACACCGTGAAACCCTGTCTCTACTAAAAATACAAAAAATTAGCCGGGCATGGTGCGGGCGCCTGTAGTCCCAGCTACTTGGGAGGCTGAGGCAGGAGAATGGCGTGAACCCGGGAGGCAGAGCTTGCAGTGAGCCAAGATTGCACCACTGCACTCCAGCCTGGGCAACAGAGCGAGACTCCGTCTCAAAAAAAAAAAAAAAACAAAAAAAAAAAAACAAGTTTAGCCAGCCCATTGTCTTCATATAGATAATTATTTTTTAAATCTGGCAAATGGTTTTGGAATTCTTTGTGAGGTAATTTTTAGTAACAACTCTCCGTATAGTGAGAGAGCATACGTTCATGACTACTTCTCTGTTATTCTAACGACCACTGATATTTATTCTACTTGCCACTTCCTTCATTATTATCTCACCTAGCTAGTTATAATAAGCCCTTGCTTTTTCCTTGGTAGCCACATTCTTTCTTGTCTTCTTCCTTAACATAAACCTACACATATGCCATCAGTGGAAAAAGGAAAATTGAAAATTATAACATTAAAAATGAAAAGAAGGATATTTGTTTAACATCTTTTTGGGTTTATCTGTAGTATTCATTTTCAACAATGCATGCCTACGTTAGTGTGTTTGTCTGAAAAATAAATGAGGCCAAGGAGTTGCGGGGATGTTAGAATGTTTTTCTTTACTTCTTAATCTCTATACTCAGGAAACGTTGTTTTTGTTTTAAAAATATTTGTCAATTTGTTTTTACAGCACATTATGTGAAGCACTTTCTCATTCAGGCTATGTATCTTTTCAAGCCTTAACCGTAAGATCATGGATTCGTTGTGTTTTGCAAATGTATATTAAAAACCTCTCTGGGCCTGATGATTTGCTCATAGATAAAAATCTGGAACAGGCAGTTGGTAAGTAAGTGTACGTTTTTTGGGGAGGATGGGGGTATCTATGGAAAGCTATTTGCTGTCTAGATCATTTGTTATGTAATTAATAGAAAATATACAAAATATTCGTAATTGGGTATGAATACAAGCAGAACTTAATTTCCTTTTGTAGCCTGTTTCCGTTTTTTTGTTTTGTTTTTTTTTTATTTTCCTGTTACTATATATGACAAACTTCTCTGCTATAAAAGATAAAAGAACTTGTTTCCTTGGAAGCCAAGAACAGAAATTTGCTTCTCAGGTGACAAGCTATTTTTTTTAAAGCAACTGATCACGAAAAAAGTAGAACTCTGAAGCGAGTAACCAGATATCACACTGTGAACACCCTAAAAAGAAAAATACCCAATTATGAATAATTCTCTCCCATTTTATATTAGATATTTTGCCTTTCTTCTGCTTTACAAGTAGTCGTTGAGTGATATCTGTACTTTTTAAAAAATGTCCCATGCAGTTCTGTTGTCTGTAGGACATGTCTTTTCCCAAAGCTATTGTTTGTGGCCACTTGTTATTTTCATGAAGGTTGGCCTGAAAAAAATCATCCAAATTTACTTTAATATTTTATTATATCAGTTGGTGTTGCATGAATAACTTTTGGGGAAAGGATGTTCATAAGTGAGAGAAATTTAATTTGAAGTCCTTGTGTGGAAATTTGAATTTTAAAAGAAAGCATGTCATAAGTGAAGAATGCTGTATTACTTCTCATATATACATTATATATATGTTGTACGTGTGGTTATGTATATAGTATGTTATATAAATTGATATAACAAATACTATTTTATTTTAACAGAAAAAGAGTACATGAAACAGTTGGTCGAACTGACAAGATTACTATTTAATCTCTCAGAAGTAAAGAGTATTTTCTCAAAGGCCCAAGTTGAATATTTATCCATCTCAGAAGACCCTAAAAAAGCACTTGTTCGATTCTTTGAGGTATTTGTCATTTATTAGTATAATTGTCCAGATTAATTACAATTAATTTTCAGAAAAACCTGAAGTATTCTTAAAGTTTTTCTATAAAATGAATTATTATAAATTGAATCATACTATTGATTGCCTGCTATTATAAAGTTCTGGAGGAAGAAAAATGTGAATCTAAGGTATAGTACAATTCACACTTAAGGACAGCAGAAAAATTACATTAATGAAGAATAATAAAACTAAAGAATACCACAAAAAAGCTTTACTCTAAGGCTAATCTAAATTGTAGGAATATTGACACAGTTGCTGGACAACCGCATTGTTCAGATGCTTGGGAACTGAATATCCTTGTAAACATTCCATAATACTCCCACCTTAGTGTTTATCACCCTGTAGCGAACAGTGTAGGCATAAGCACCATCTACTTCATATGATAGTATAGTTGGAGCATTAAAATCCAATCCATTTGTTTTGTTTTGTTTCCATAATAAACAGTACCATTCAAAATTTTATTATTAATTATTGTACAGAAATTTATCTATGTGAGAGTGTTTGTTTTACAAACCTAGTTGTTAATGTGTTTGGATTAGTGTCTTTTGTAAGCTACTAATTGTAAAAGTTGGTTTATTTTCCCACAGAGTGGTTGGTATTAGCTGCAGTGAAAATAATTAAAATCAATAAGCTCTTTCCATAAATGTTAATTCTTCCATTGGTTTCTATTAAGTTAAGGTACAATTGTATGACAATTAGAGATGTCATGCAATCTCTAAAAATATTTGATAATAGTAAATGCAGATATAAAATACACATTCCATTTGGACCCTTATTTAGTTGTTGATTGGATCTGAACCTGCAATCAAATGCCTGTGGTGTGCTAGGAGCTATAATGGATCAGAAATGGAGCTAGAAATCAAGTTCTTCATTGATAATTTTCATCTAGCCCAAATTAATTGTTCTTTCACAACTAAGAAAATGAGTTTTTTGCTGAATGCTAGATAATATTATGCTAGAACTTCGTAGTGATTTGAAAAACCAAAAGAAGTAGTTTTTTATCTCAGGTAGCCTTTACTTCTCTGTGTATATAAGACATACACAAAGACTAAAATAGTAACACAAGGCATTATATGCTAAGTGCCAGTTGGTTGACAGATCAATCAGTAGGTAAAGAATTTAAAGCATTTTGGTATAAGAAGTTTGGATTTTATCCTGTGAAGATTGTGAAGGCTTTGTAAGTTTTTAAGTAGATATGATTTGGTTAAATAATTTTTTTAATGAAAATAAGTAACAATAGTGTAACTTAAAGGTGCAGAAAACTCTTGGCCAAAAGCTAGTGAGGTTTAGAAGGAATCAAAGATTGAATGGTTGTGGGATTTCTGAATGGGTATGAAATAAATGCTGTGTTTGACTAAAAGAGTGATGATACCTTAAGGAGAAATAGGAACATCATGATTTAGGGTGACAGAAGTAGGTGAGGAATTCAGTTTTAAATTTATTCATTTTTAAGTTGTGTCAGGTCTCCCCAAGATTATCCCTCGGTTCTGTGATTCATAGGACTTAGCATATAGTTGTATTCACAGCTATGACTTATTAACAGAGGGATATGAAGCATAATCAGCAAAAGGAAAAGATGCATGAGGAAAAGTCTGAAGAAACCAGGCACAGCTTCCAAGATTCTTTTCCCAGTGAAATTACACAGGATATGCTTAATTCTTTCAGCAAGGAATTGTGACAAGACATGTGAAACACTACCTGCCAGGGAAGTTCCTTAGTGACTCAGTGCCCATGGTTATTATTGGGGACTGGTCACATATGCCCTCTTTGCCTCATACTTAGAGAATTCCAGTTCCAGAAGGAAAGCAGGTATTCAGCATAAACCATATTATTTGCATAGACCAGTTTAGGATCAAGGAATTGTAGGAAGCTTTTCAAAATCTAAGACCCCAAATACCAGCCAAGAGCCAGCCTTGCAAGCAGGACATTTTAAGAGTAGCAGTCTTGGGTCTGCTGTATTAACTCTTTTCTGCACAGAAATGATAGTATGACATCTAAGTTATTATTATCAAGGTACCGAGAAATGCATGTTTTTTAGGCTAGGGAAGTTAAGCCTAAGCATAGAGCAATATTGAGAAGTCTAAGGCACTGGTGTTCAAAAGTGTAGTCCATAGACCCCTGGGAATTACTGATACCACCTGCTCAAAACAGTATTAATATTTGCACAAATAGTGTAAAATCTTTTACATGAATCAACACTGTGGCCCAAGATTATACTAGTATTCATTATAATTGATACTGCCATGCATTTACAGAAGAAAAAGCCAGTTTCACTTAAGAATATCTTCAATGAAGCAGTAAAATTATTTATTTTATTACGTTTTGACTCTTGAGTACATGTACTTTCAGTATTCCGTGAATGACAATGCAAAGTGCACTTAAAGCACTTTTGCTGCATACCAAAGCAATGTGGTTGTCTAAATGAAAAGCACTTGTGTGATTATTTGAGTTGCAAGCTCAACTGACTGCTTTTATCTTAAAAGAACAACTGACAAAGTATGGTTATTCAGACTTGGCTATTTGGCAGACATTTTCTCAAAAAATGAATGAAGTGAGCCTGCCACTTCAAAGCAAACAACTGACAGTATTTGTTGCTAATAACATAATTCAAGCTTTCAAGAAAATTAGAATTTTGAGAAACTTGTATTTGTCATCGTGATCTTGAGAGCTTCCCGATACTTATTTTCTGATGAGAATGGTGGTGGTATTAGCAGGTGTGATTTTTTTTTCCTGATATAAATAATGAAGTGTGTCAACATTGGGAAGCTGTGTAACTCAGTGAACCACAATTTTCCAAATGACGAATACAGGCTTTTTAAAAAGCATTCATGGATGTAAAAGAGTCACTCAAAATACAGGGTAGACCAATGGCTTTTAATTTAACAGAATATAAAATGTTTATTGACATGGTTTCAGACACCATGGTTTAGTTACAACTAATCTGTAGGAAATACCGCTTGTCAAGTTTTGGTATAATAGCAAAGAGGAATTCTCATGGTTATGTGAAAAATCTTTCAAAATATTTCTTATTCTTCCAGCCACATATATTTTTGAATCTGTATTTTCTTCATCTGCAGCATACCACAATAAATCATACAGGAGCAGATACAAGAATCAAGCTGTCTTTTATTAAGTCAGGCATAAAAGAGATTTGTAAAAATGTTAAAAAATACTACTTTTCTCACTAAATTTGTTTTTTGTTTGGGAAATAGTCTTTCACTAAAATATGTTACTTACATGTAATGTTCATTATCACTTTTCAATGAATTAATAAATAAAATTTTCTAATATCATAAATATCAATAGATATAACCCAAATAATTAAAAGCTCTTCAAGATCCTCCATTTTTAAGTGTGCAAAAGGGAACAGAGACCAAAGAGTTTGAGAACGTCTAGTCAAGGGAAAGAAGTGTAGAAAACAAAGGGAAGAGAGCTAAATAGAGAGGAATGGGATTAGTCAAGTATATCTCTTGTTCTTATCTGCTAATCTCACAGTCACTCATTTAGGTTCACTGACTCTCTTATCTTTTTCATTTCACATTTTATTGTCAGCGTGTCCAACTTTAATGTCACCATGGATGACTTCTATTAAGCTTTCATTTCAAAGCTTCTGTAGTACTCTTTCAGTCTTTCAGTGAAAGAAGTAGTCTTTCACTTCTGCCCTACTTCATCCACCCACTTCCGTGACTAAACCCAGAGCAGTGGAATCTCTTGGAGCATCTGAAAGCTCATTGACTACCATCATCTGTCCTTCCAGCTCATGAGTGACCACACTGTAATCTTCCCCTCTCTGTTATCCTAGGACAACATTCTCCCAAGGCCTCACTTCCTTCCCTATTCACCGTAATTAGACCCCTTGGGGCCTTACTTCAGCTACTCTTACCAACATTCTCACAATCTTGAATCTTTTTTCTTTTGGTCACATCTACAAACCCTCAACCTTGGCTCAGTGCAACCACCTCTTCTCTTTCCTTTGTCTTACATGCTGAGTGCTGCAGAAGAAAAATCACAGAACTGTTTGTATTGGTGCAATTCATGGTCCAATTTGGGTCATTGGAATTCATTATAAGTTCTCAAAAATGGTTTGAAAATTTTATTAGTTTACTTAAACTTTCTTTTTTTTTTTGAGACAGTCTTGCTCTGTCACCAGGCTGGAGTACAGTGGCGCAATCTTGGCTCACTGCAACCTCCACCTCCTGGGTTCAAGCCATTCTCCTGCCTCAGCCTCCCAAGTAACTATGACTACAGGCACACGCCACCACGCCCAGCTAATTTTTGTATTTTTAGTAGAGATGGGGTTTCACCATGTTGGCCAGGATGGTCTCGATCTCTTGACCTCGTGATCTGCCCACCTTGGCCTCCCAAACTGCTGGGATTACAGGCGTGAGCCGCCGCACCGGCCACTTTCCTTAAACTTTCTAATCCATCTCTTAGCCAGTCTTCTCTTGATTCTTTTGTGACCTTTCACCCCTTGCTTATTCTAACCTTTCCTCAATTTATTCTCTCATTTATTTTCTTTCCTCTTCTTCTCATGTCTCTGCTCTTCTCTTACTGATTCACCTCACATTTCTCTCTACCACTCTCCATTTTGCCATCTCTACCTTCTCTGCCCATCCTTTTTTTTTCCGAGAAGTTAAGCTGGCATCAGATGGCTCATAAAATTCTAGGAAGAAAAGTGAATTCATATCATAAAGCTGAACTTTTTAGAGGTTTTGCTTGTAAAAAGTTGGCATTACTTGTAGGTTTTCCTTGTAGGGGAATTTGGGGATTTTGAATTCCTAGTAATCTACTGGGAAATATGGTGAGCCAACCTGTCTGGAAGTCATGATGTGATTTAGTTACAAGGTATGTGTACATAAGTTTCACATTTTTTTTTTTCACTGATATTTTGCTAAGTCGGCCCTTCTATAAGTAGTTATTGGTGAGTTTTTAAAAATTCTTCCTTTAACCTTTATTTTAATAATAAAAGACAAGACTTAATTCTTTTTACTTGTATTTTAATTCCTATGTATCTTTATTGGAAGGTTACAAATGAAGGCTTAAATGTAAAGGGCTATGGGTGCGTGTGTAGAAAAAGAGAAAAAAATTATCTTTATGTTCCAAATCTTTATGGTATAAAACTTGGAAAGTTAAATAATGTTTTTCTTTATTTATAGGCTGTTGGTGTAACTTACGGGAATCTCCAGACACCTTCTGATAAATCTGCCATGGTCACAAAGTCCTTGGAATACCTTGGTGAAGTATTAAAATATATTAAGCCTTATTTGGGAAAAAAAGTTTTCAGTGCAGGGCTGCAGCTGACTTATGGAATGATGGGTATGTATTCCTGGCATTATTTTGCTAGTAACATTTCCTTAGGTTGAGCCTATACTATCATGATGGATAGGTATATATTGGGTAAATCACTACCCTCCATACAATCATAAGAGTAATCTGAAATACAGTGATTTAGCTTAAAGTAATTCATGTTGACCTTCAAATCTATCTCTGTCTTGCTCTATCTCTTTTCAATACTTTTGATTGTTTTAATGTTAAAATTATGATCAATACAGAAAATATGCTAGCACCAATTGCTTTCAGTAGTCTGTCATGAGTCGCATTTCAATGCCTGAATAACTAGAATGGACCTTTTTTAAAAAAACGCTTATCTATTGTTAGAATTAAAAACATCAGAAAACTATCGCTTACATCTATTTCTATGCTCTGCTCTGTATGAAGGAGATAGGATTTAATACAGCACTAAAAATATTTATGCCTCAAATCTTGTTTCTCACAATACTCTTCCCTTTTCAAAAAGAAATCATTTTCTATGCCTGTTCTATAACAATGGAGTTTATCTTTCTTTAGGAAGTCAGTGATTAACATATTTTTTTTTTTACTAAAACCATGGTGCTAACCAAAACTAGGAATTGGATAAAGGTAAATGAGAAAGATTTCCTTAGAAGTTTTTATATAGAATTTAAGTTTTTTGTTTTTTTTCCTTTATTTCTCTGTGGTCAAAACCTTTTATCTGTTCCCTTTAATCTTATGAATAAGCCTGATTCGGGCTGTCTGAAACCTTTTATCTTTGTTGTAAAAGATAAAGGCGAATGTGAAAATGTGTAAAAATAGAAGATGTAAATTATAGGAAAAGCTATAGCAATTCAGGCATCTTAATTTTAGAGAAAAATGTAAGTGAGAATTTATAAGTGTAATAGTAAAATACACATTAATAAGTATATTGGCATTCATGCTTATAATTTATTAGTGTCTACAAAAGTTTTCTGTTTCCAGATTTAGATTTTTGCCGAGATAAATGTCTGATATAGACATGGGACAAAATTCTACTTAGGAAAAATTGAAGACTTTCTTTGCTTTGCTGCCTTGTTGATTTTTGTCTCCATGGCAGATCTGTATTCTTTCCTTTTGTCTAGGTTTCAAAGACTAGGAAGAGTATATTGCTACAGTGTTGCCCATTTATTTGTTAGGAATTAGGATAGGTAACTTAATGATTTCTTCATGTTAAAGGTTTAGAATAAAACAGAAAGAGCAAAGTATAAACTTTGGAGAGCTCCAAGGTGTTTTAAAATGTGTTGGGGTTGGGATAGCATAACCATTTGAGGGAAGGAGTTAACCACTGAAACACTGTACTTTATTTACCTTGACAGTTCCTAACTGGGGACACCTCTGCTGTTCACTTACAAGGTTGCAAGACTGCTAGTGAAAGGCACAGAACTGTTGATAAAATCGCCTTTCATATTAAGGAGAAGGCATCTGTGATCTTAATTGTAGCTCAGTTATTGCTGAAAAGGCATGGTGGATCCATCAACTTCTCTCCTCTGTAGATTTTGTTTTGTTTTGTTTTTCTCATTCTTCATATCTGATAGTTTTCTGTTTCCATGTATAAAGCTTTCAATCATCCCTGTCTCTTTGGCCATTCTTCCCCATTTTGCTTTGTAATTGAAATTCAAGTCATGACCCTTCGGTGCCAAGCGCAAATTTCCCCACTTGTCCCACATTGCCAAGTAGACTTGATCATCTCTCTCGTTACACTTCATCTATCCTTTTCTTGTGATATGATATTATTTATAGTTTGCCATTTGTTACAATTACTTGTGTACATGACATGCCCCCACCAAATTTCAAACTCATAGTAGCCATCTCTTGAATTTTTTATTCCCATCGTCATGTATTTTGAACAAAAAAGAACAATTATTATGTATCAGGTGCTGGATTGAGAGTTAGGGATACATTAGTTAAAGAGCTCCAAAGAAGGAGATAGTGTATACTATATAAATATTTCTGGAATTTAATAACTTTATTAATCTAGCAATAGTATATATTTTTTAATGTTCTTTTTGTTTTTCTTTGTTGTTGTTGTTTTTGAGACAGTCTCCCTCTGTCACCTATGCTAAAGTGCAGTGGCGTGATCTTAGCTCACCGCAAACTCTGTCTCTGGGTTCAAACAATTCTCGTGCCTCAGTCTCCTGAGTAGCTGGGACTGCAGATGTGCACCACCATGCCTGGTTAATTTTTGTATTTTTACTACAGACAGGGTCTCACTATGTTACCGAAGCTGGTCTTGAACTCCTGGGCTCAAGCAGCCTGCCTGCCTCAGCCTCCCAAAGTGCTGGGATTACAGGTGTGAGCCGCTGTACGCAGCCTTTAATGTTCTTAAATGAACAAAATTACTTTCTAACTATAAAGATTTAAAAATGTATATTGTAGTGATCCCAATTTTTACGTAGGGTAGAAAGTAGGCAAAATACATAGGATAGAAAATACAGAGGATAGAAAATGAGTAAATACTCAAGAGCTTGTATAGTGGTTATCATTGAATGGAGAGATTGTATTAAATTTTTTTGTATTTTCAGTTTTATTTGTTAATAAATAATATATTTATAGCCAGGAAAAGAAAAAAAAAACTTAGGTTTTTACAAAAGTACTGTATGTATTTAAACCTTTCCCAGTTTTTTACTTTAAAAATCTTTTTATATTTCCATTTTGCATTTTTAATAACACACACACAAATATTCATTGCTGAAACCTAAAAAGTAGGTGTCTGATAGCAAGCAGTAAAACAAATATCTCCACCTTATATGAACTCCTAAAGCTTACAGTCTTCAGCAAAGTGTTTTAACCGTTGCAGAAAATGAAATACAGTAGTTTCCCCTTATTCATGGGGGATATGTTTCAATACCACTAGTGGATGCCTAAAACTGCAGATAGTACCAATCCTATGTATGCTGTGTTTTTGCCTGTACATACATACTTATGATAAGGTTTAATTCATAAATAAGGCAAAATAAGAGTTTAACATAATAACTAATAATAGTATTAATAGAACAGTTGTGACAATAGACTGTAATAAAAGTTATGTGAACTTTGTGTCTCTCTCTGACTGCCTTCCCCACCCCCTCGTCAAAATATCTTATTGGTATCCTATACCACGGGCAACTAAACTATACCACGTGGTACCCTATATCACCGGTAACTAAACTATACCATGTGGTACCCTATAGCACAGGTAACTAAAACTGTAGAAAGTGAAACATACCTGTATGACACCTGAGAGTAATAAGAATCATTTCATATGCCAGTGATGATAGCAGTTTCCCTTACAGGTATATTAATGTTATTAGAATATAAGTTCTTCTAATATTGCTGTCATACTGAAATTCTCCACCAACTGAAGAAATGAGGCGCAAGCCAGCATTATTTAAAACTTTGCTAAGTGAACATTATGTTTCTTTATGATTGATTATTGTACTTCCTTTTATAACAAAAGATGAATGTTGCTGTTTGTTCTTAGAAGTGATAATTTGTTGAGTTTTTTTCTTTAACATCAGTATACTTTACCATAAGTATATTTTGGTTTTCCTTCAGAGCTTAAATTTTAAACTCTTTATTTGATGGAAATGACTTTGAATTTTACCGTTTTTGCTTTCTAGGATGGAATAAAATATAAAAGTTTATGCAGTAGATGTACCACTGTGCTTTTTGGATAAGCACTTAATCTGTTTTTAAATTCATTTTTCAGTAAGGAGACCTCAATAGTAATAATATATCCTAATGGGAATTATATATCTGCTCTTAATTACTTTATTAAACAAAAGGTGCTCATTTGTTAAGCTTTATTATCATCAGATGTGGCAATTAACAGACTTCTAGCACCAAGGAAGCCATAATATATTTCAAGTAGCAAAGAAATCTGTTTCTCTTCATTCAGAATTAAAATTTTGTTTGTTTATATTAAATAATGGAAAGGTGTAAAAACTGAAGTTCATGGAGGTTAACTGAAGTTTGTGGAGGTTAAGTGATTAGCTTATAGCTAATCCTGCTTTCCATGTATTAACAATTAAATTTAATTATACTTCTGTTGCAAACTGGATTGAGGCCACTTACATGTAAGATTAAAATATGAAGAAATAGGGGTACCAACAAATAAATGTAGAGTTTCATGATGAGGCCCAGGGAAAATTAGTATGCATATAAAACCATAATGCATAATCCTACAGTATTCTTTAAAAGGTGGATTGTTAATTTGCATCTGGGCATCCTAGCAACTCAGAGGGAAAGCAAAAAGGGAAATCTGAATAATTTCAACATTCAGCCAATGTAGTCACATAATGTATAAATATATTCCACTGTATGTGTGAGTGTAAACAGGTTGACTAGCCCTTGTCTAAAATTCTTGGGACTAGAAGTATTTTGGAGTTCAGATTTTTTTGGATTTTGGAATACTTGCAGTATACTTAACCAGTTGAGCACCCCTAATCCAACAGTGTGAAATTTGAAATGGTCTAATGAGCATTTCTTTTGATCATCATGTTGGCACTCACAAACTTTTGGATTTTGGAGCATTTCAGATTTTATATTTTCAGATTAGGGATACTTAACCAGTGTATATATTAAATGCCAGTTGCTCGGAAAATGTATGTTTTCCTTGGCCCAGAACTCTATGAAAAATTTGTCTCTTTAGTGAAATATATGAATTGACATAAATATTTGTTACTTCTACTATATGTCTCTTCCTATTCCCTACTTTAATTTGGTCCCATGTGCTTTCAATACAAATTTTTAAATTAAGTGACAAAATGTTCTGGTCAGAGGATAACAACAACATGCTGTTACTTCTCTTCTTTGTTAGGAATTCTTGTGAAATCATGGGCACAAATCTTTGCCACTTCTAAAGCCCAAAAATTACTATTCCGGATCATAGATTGTTTACTGCTGCCACATGCAGTATTACAGCAAGAGAAGGAACTGCCTGCACCTATGTTGTCAGCAATTCAGAAAAGTCTTCCTTTGTATCTCCAGGTATAGTATGCGTGGTTGCTTAAAAGTTTAAAAAAAAATATTGAAACTTTGCCTTAAAAACATAGTTTACTAAATGCAGATTTAAAAACTGTACATTATAATCTCAAATGCTTGTGTGGCACATTTATTGAACATATTTTAAATTGCTTTTATGTTTGACTTTGGAAACAAAAATGAAAAAGCAGAGGAGCTTAAAGTTGAGAGAGGAGGTAGATGAGCACAGACACTTATGGTAGTGTGCTCAGTATTTTTTTTTTTTTCAGACCTCATCCATTAGACTATGGGTGAGGAGATATAAGAGAATACACTGTAGAGGACATCAGAGGTAAAAGAGCAAAATGGGTAGGAGTTGGAGGGCTTTTCATTTCAGAGGGAGCAACATGTACAAGGGCATGAGCTTTAAGAAAATATGGAATGGTTCTGTTGTGGCTGGAGAGTCATATGGGAGGAGCCATGTAATGGAGGGCTTTATATTCCATCCTAAGAAGTTTGGACTTAATCTTTTACATGGGGACCTGATGAATTTGGAGCAGAGAAGTAGAAGTGACATAATGATATTTACATTTTAGAAAGATGATTCTGGTGGCCATATGTAAGATAGTTGGTGTGGAGGTTTTGGAAAGCAGTGATAACTAGTTCCTTGTAATAATCCACATATTGTCAGAAGGTTTTGACCTAAGGCAGTGGGAATAAAACCCATAACAGCAGATTTCAAAAACATCTGGGAGCTGTGATTAAGAGTACTTGCTAATTGAGTGTTGTGGAGGAACTCAAAGAAGTGAAATGCTTCCTAGATTCCAGAGTGGCTATCTGCGTAGATAGTAGTTCTACTTACTAACATGGGAAATCCTGGAGATGTCGGGATGAAGGTAAGGATTGGTTTCTGAGCAGCTTTAGTTTGAGGTAGGCAGTTGGAAATATTGATCTGCCATTCAGGAAAGGATGAGACTGGAGGTGTACTTTATTATTCATTAGTGTCTGATATTAAAGATAAGTGCTTCTTAATTTGAGGTCCAACAAGGGAAGCTGAGGAGGAAAGGGAAAATGGATTTTGATTATGTAACAATCTCTTTTCAAAGATGTATTTCTTAACAGAGTTTTAAGATCTCTGAGAAGTTTTAAATTTTCCCTCTAATTTTTATTCATAATAGCATTTAAAATGAAGTTTAGTGTGTTAATCTAGCAGAATGACAAAAAGGGGAGGCAGCCACACCACAGCCTGAACCGCCAATCCCACAGAGGGAGAGATGAATAGAGGGGAGTGGTGAGCAGCAGGAGAGTCTGGAATATTTCTTCCATGTGGTCCTCCTAAGCCCAAACAGTCCATTTAATAAGAATTCTCTTAAGCTTCGTTAGTGGTAAATTTAAAAGTTTGGTGTATTATCTGTTTGGCAGAACTGGAGCTATGTCTTTAATTTCTTCATGGTACCCAGCTCTCCTCTTCGGAATTTTCAGAAAATATTCATTTATTACTTCATCTTCTTCTGATTTAATGTGCTTTTCCTTAAACCACTCAAGAAACAGAGTTGGTGGTGGCGGGTGGGTTGGGGGAGGGGTTCGTTGTTTGATTTTTTTCAGTTGTTTATTTGGTACAGTTTTAACAGCTGTATGCTATTTTTCATTACAAATAAACTTTCAGAATTTCTTATTGGGTAAGTACCCGTTTACAACTAAAATGGAGACTTCAAACATTTTAAATTATTTCTCTTGGAAAATACATTGTGAGTCACCAAGTACCAAATTAAGAGTTAACTTTTATAATATAATGTATTGCTGTGTTGGTGATTATCTATATTTAGTAGCATTTAATATTTACTAATACTAGCAGAAAACATTATTTTCTCTCAGAGCATTGGTTTAAGTATTAAATACTGTAATATATATGAAAGTATTTTGTTAACTGCTATACAAATGTAAGAGATTAAATAAACAGACGTGCAACCAGATATCAAGAGTTCTGTGTGACTGTATTAAACTCTTCACTTTTCTAAACCTTAGTTATCCTAGCTGTAAAATGGAGATACAATATTACTAACTCAATGGTTCTTTGAGAAATTTAAATGAAATAGTGAATATAAAGCACACAGCACAGTGCCTGTTATAGGAAAACTAAGTAAATTGTTATTCCGAGTCTTAATTTCCATATTCCTCGCCCTTTGTTATTACTTTAAAAAAAATTATCAGATTTTTAGCATGGAAGACTTTTAGCAAAAATTGTATAGTCTTAGACAAAATAACCAGTACCTAGAAAAAAATGACCTAAAGGTGTTTTATAACTTTGTAAGTACACATAAATGTAGTTGATGAGCAAGATGTTCAAGTGTTCTGATGATTAGAGGAAAAGAATCTGCCTTTGTCTTCCTACTGTTCTCCCCTGCTTCCTTTGTCCACGCCTCAAAGACACACATGCTTAATTAGATACCATATCATATGTATTGCCCAGGCTTAACTCCTTGTAATTCGTATGTACATTGTCTGTGGATTACGTGAGGAATCCTTTTTGATTTTTATATTCTCACATGATTATTAATGCTGGGGACTTCATTAGTGAGTTTCTAAATATTGTTTGTTCTTTGAAACTTTACCTCTTAGTATTTCTTACTTTTTTTCCTTGTAGGGCATGTGTATCGTGTGTTGTCAATCTCAAAATCCGAATGCCTATTTGAACCAATTGCTAGGGAATGTTATTGAGCAGTATATTGGGCGATTTCTTCCAGCTTCACCATATGTTTCAGATCTTGGACAACATCCTGTTTTGTTGGCATTGAGAAACACAGCCACTATTCCGCCAATACCATCTCTAAAGAAATGCATTGTACAAGTCATAAGGTACATCTAAATATTAAATATAGGTGGTATGTACAAATTATTAAGCTCTATTAAAGTGATAAAGTGGCATTTCAAACATATTGGCAACCCTTAGGATACTAGTAGTTCAGAAGCTTTTTTTTTTTCCTGAGAAGCATTATCTAAGAATTTATTAAAATGACATTTGCTTATGGCAGCCTAAGACAATGCTCTTTAAATTCCTTCTCTTTTCTCTATGTAGCTATTACCTTCCTTATATATGTCCTAAAGGTATATTTTTGCTTTTTAGTTTTTCATCAGATAAACAATATTTGTATTTTATACTGTATAAAACACAGTAATTATATTTGGCTGGGTGTGGTGGCTCACACCTATAATCCCAGCCCTTTGGGAGGCAGAGGTGGGTGGATCACTAGAGGTCAGGAGTTCAAGACCAGCCTGGCCAACATGGTGAAACCCAGTCTGTACTAAAAATACAAAAAAATTAGTTGGACATGGTAGCGGATGGCTCTAATCCCAGCTACTCAGGGGCTGAGGCAGGAGAATTGCTTGAATCTGGGAGGCGGAGGTTGCAGTAAGCTGACATTGTGCCACTGTACTATAGCCTGGGTGACAGAGCGAGACACCATCTCAAAAAAATAAAATACAGTAATTATATTTTATAAAGATAATTTAGTGAAAAAATGAATGCTAATATTGGAAATGAAGCACCCTGAAGTCTTATTTTGTTAGTTTAGTCTTAACTCAGTTTTATTAAGCAAATGAAAAACAAAACTTCTTAAATATTCTACTAAGTCCATATCCTTTAACTTTAACATTAGAAAGTTCAGTAATAAAAAATGTTTTGTCATTGTCTTCATGTATTATTTATTTTTATATGAAATTAGCTTTTAAACTTTAAGATGCTATGGTGATATATGTTATTCTTATCTAGTATTAGTTTTCTGTGTTTTTTAATGACCCAATAATATCTGTTACCTCTCATAGAATTCCGCCTAAAATCTATCTCACCTCTCACCTTTTTGAGTTCTTAGTGTCCTGTTACTCAGGTTTGGAAGCTTTATCTTCTTTGCTTCCTTTCCTTGCCCATCCTTTGGCAATCCTGTCCTCCTTTTCCTATTTCTCTTCCTTTAGTGCATTATACCTAGACTATTGTCAGAATCTCCTGACTGCTTTCTGCATCTCTAGTCTTTTCTTCTAGTCCACCCTGAACAATGCCCCCAGATTACTTTTCCTAAAATACTCTTTCGTTATGAAACTTCCCTGCCATTAAACCTGCAATATCTTTTTTGTCTGTGAAATAAATTTCATGCTCCTTAGCTCTCTGCAATCCATCACTTAACCGTTTCCAAATGTATTACATATGGTGTCATACAACCCCTAATAAGATTCATATTGCCCCTCCAAAATGCCTCATACCTCCCTATGTCACAGCTTTATTCAAATTGCTTTCTCCATTAAAATGTCATTTTTTGGGGCTAAATCCCACGTATCCTTTATAAAACCTACACCTGATATGTCAGTGTACCATGTATGTTTCCTTTTTTGAAATCATATGCCCTGTACAGCTCAATTTGCAGAATTATGATAGTTTTGCCTTACTTGTATCTGAATTTCCAACAGGATTGTAGTAACCTAACACAGTGTTTGAGATATTGCAGAAGTAATTTTAGTACAAACTAAATGACAGATGCTGAAGTGAAATTGAATCTGTAAAACTGTTTAAAACCCCAGTGTTTAGGATCCCAGGATTAGTTGACTTTCCTATTTACTTAACACACAGTGAAAATGTTTTTCTTGTGGTTTATAGTTGAAGGCTTTTTTTTTTTAATACTCAGGAAAGATATAGAGATTGTCTTCTATGACTTCTTCCATGCCATGCTTCTCTATTCCTGCACTCCCTCATCTGAGTTAGGGCTCTTTTTTCTGAATTCCTGAGAATTCTGTGCTTATCTTTGTCAAAAGCACCATTATGCTATATTATAATTGTCTTTTTCTTTTTCTCATTTAACTTCTCCACTCAATGGTGGGCCTCTTGCTTTCAGAGACCATATTTTATTCAATTTTATATTCTTGTTCTTAAGACATGTACCTGGCATTCCACTGGCGCCCAATATATGTTTGTTCTAGGCATTAGGAATTCAGCAGTAAACAAAATTGGACAAAACCTCAAAGAATGAATTTTCTAATATGTAGTATTTGTTGGAAGTCACTGTAGGGAATAGAAATAATTACTAAGACATAGTTCCTGTCCTTATGTTTATAATACTTAGTGGTTTCTCTTCCTTATGGTTATTATTACTTTGCAAATATATATATATATGGATGTCTAGTTTATATTTAGCTGTATTTGACAGATTTTCACATTGTCTAGACATTTGTAGAAACTAAGCAATTCCAACTTTTATTTATTCACTTAATAAATGTATACTGAACACTTGTTATGGGCCTGGACCTGTTCTAAGAGGTGAGAATATACAAAGATGGGTCAAATTATTATCCTTATGATCTCTCTTGAGTTCTAGTACTAAATTTTGTCTTGTCTTGAGAGATAATGCTAAATCCTAAATTAGTTCTCTGAGTCTTTAACTTGCTGGAGGAAGGAAGGAGATAAAGCTTGAATGTCCTATCTTATTCCTAGGACAGTCCTCTGTTTGTTTGGAAAAATAAGACTCCTTCCAAGTCCTTAAATAAACAGATATGAAGAGAGATTTCTTTATGCAAATTTGACATTAGAGAAAATGTTGCGGCATTGAGGACCCAATAGAGGAGATCAGACTTGTATTAGAAAGGGAAAAAAAAAAACCCCACAAATTAACAGTTAGGCTTTCATTTGGATTTTGAGTTCGTTTTAAAACAAGGTTGCTTTCAATTTAGTTTGTGACTATATTGTGCTTTGGCCCTCAGAACACACCAAAAGGATATACAGTCAGTCATTGCTTCTAAAATCCTATGTTTGAAGATAGCATGGTAAAATATACATATTTTATATAAGTGGCACTGTATTAATTTGGGGGGTAAATTTTGCCAATATCTTTAAATTATATGCCATTTGGTCTTGCTCTATTGAAGCTTTAAGCAGAGAATAAACAAAATTTTGCTTCTTTTCAGGAAATCCTACCTTGAGTATAAGGGGTCCTCACCTCCTCCTCGCTTAGCATCCATTCTGGCCTTCATCCTCCAACTCTTCAAGGAAACTAACACAGACATTTATGAAGTTGAACTACTCCTCCCTGGCATTTTAAAATGCTTGGTGTTAGTCAGTGAACCACAAGGTTTGTTTGTAAGCTTATTTTTGTTACCATTTTCTTTTTACAAGTTAAGAAACTACTGTTTCCCCTCAATTTAATGGATAGTTACAAAATGTGTGTGATTCTTTTATATCTCTTGATATGGGTCATGGTTAAAGAATAAACTCCAGCTAGCAGCTCAGATTAAGTATGATAAAATGGTTAAAAACTGAGATGTTTTGGTCCATTTTAGTTTTGGCTTTTTTTCTCCCCTTGAGGCAAATAGTTTATTTAAGGGTTACTTCCCTTGATTAGATTTGTTAACCTCTCAAAGAATATTTGTTCATTTTGACTTCAGTATTAAAGGCAATTTGTTAAATATCAACTAATGAGAGGTCATCATACTTTTTTTATTCAGGTTTTTGCTGGAATATCTAAGCTGATTTTTGAGGCAAACCGGTAGGGGTCCTTTGATTCTACTCCTTTTGTTTTCAGTCTCATCAGCCTTACTTCCAGTGATTGCTTTAAAATAACATTTATTGGCCTGGCATAATGGCTCACACCTGTAATCCCAGCACTTTGGGATAGAGCTCTTAGGTCAGAATAAATCTCAAGCACTGACCTCAAAGGAGCCTAAATTTGATTAGATTAGTCCTTAAAGCAATTTATGCCCCAGTGTATTACTAAAAACATTAAAACAATCACCCAGAAATTAATTAGTGGAGCTTAACAGCTGAGTGTGATCAGGGAAAGGGACAGTCAAAGAGAGTCCTGCCAAAACCATTGTCTTCACGTGGAGACTGTGGGCATACCTGAGGTTACATCACCTCAGAAGCAATATCTAAGGCAGTGAGAGGGCAAGAGGAGGAGTGGACTTCATTATTTAAAAAGCCCAATTTTCACCAAAAAATTACAGGACATGCAAAGAAACAGACACATACAATCCATATACTGAGAATAAAAGCAAGCAACAGGAACTGCCAGTGAGAGCAGTCAGATACTGTCTTTAACAGACAAAGACTTCAAAGTAACTATTATAAATATATTCATAGAACTAAAGGAATGTGTGATAAATGAAGAAAAGGAAAGTATGGTGGCAATAGGGAAAGAAATTTTATGAAAAGAACCAAATGGAAATTTTGCTGAGTTGAAAATTTCACCAGAGGGGCCCATTAGTGGATTAGAACTGGCAGAAGAAAGAATTAGCAAACTTGAAAATAGATCAATATAGATCATACAATCTAAAGCACAGAGGACAAAAAAATGAAGAAAATGAACGGAGCTGTTGAGAAATATGGAACACCATTAAGTGCACCATATATACAACAGGTGAACCAGAAGAAGAGAGAAAGCCAAAAAAATTGAAAATAAAATATAATTTCTAAAATTTTTTCAAGTTTATTCAAGAATATTAACTTATACATTCAGGAAGTTCCACTAACTCCAGGTAAGGTAAATGCAAAAAGATCCACAAACAGATACATTATAGTAAAGATGCCAAAAGCTAAAGGCAAAGAAAATCTTGGAAGTAGCCAGAGAAAAATGACTCATCCTCTACAAGAAACCCCGGTAAGATTAACAGCTGACTTCTCAGAGGAAACTGGGGGCCAGAGACAGTGGGATAGCATTCACAGGAATTAAAGCAGGAGTGTAGAGGGGGACCTGTCAACCAAGAATCTTTTTTCAGCAAAGCTACCTTTCAAAACTGAAGATGAAACAGACATTCTCAAATAAATTAAAACTGAGAGAATTTGTTGCTAACAGACCCACCTTTTAACAAAATGCTAAAGGAAGGTTTTCAGACTGAGACTGACCCCAGGCAGTAATTTGGATCCACATAACACACAAAAGAATTCTAGTAAAGATTATCATATAATTATTAAGACAGTATAAATTCACATTTTTTCGTCTTTATTATCTTAACTGGTTTTTAAAAAGCATTTGTATAAAATAATATTGTTGGGCCTATAACTTATAGAAATATAGTATTTTATCAATAACAATAAAAAGGAGGTGGTGAGAGCAAAACAGTATTAGGCTAAGGAAAGGACTCCACATGGCAACTCAAATATCTGGGAATAAATGAAAAAAAAAAAAAACAGAAATGATAAATAAGAAGGTTAGTATAGGATGAGTATTCCGTATCCAAAATGCTTGGGAACAGAAGTGTTTTATATATCAGATTCTTTTGGATTTTTGAATATTTGCATATATATTATGAGGTATCTTAGCAGCAGGACTCAAGTCTAAACATGAAATTCATTTATGTTTCATATATACCTTAAACATGTAGCCTGAAGGTAATTTTTTACAATATTTATAAATAGTATATGCAACCTGTCACATGAAGTCAGGTGTGGAATTTTCCACTTATGGCATCAGGTCAGCTCAAATACTTTCAGATTTGGAAGCATTTGGAATTTTGGATCTTTGGAATGCTGGACCTATATAGCAGAAGTTAAGATATGTATTTGCTGTTCTCTCTTTTCTTAGCTTCTTTGAAAGACATAAATTTATATAAAGTAAAAATTACAACAGTATACTTTTAAGTTTTAACATTTGTAGATATTATATAATAAGTATAACAATACCACAAAAAGGGAGAGAAAGAAATAGAGCTATATAGTGCATAGGATTTATGTTTCTGTATTTCACTAGAATTAGTATAAATTTGAAGCTCTGATAAGTTAAGGTATATATGGTTAGCTTAGAGTGACCACAAAGGAAATAGTTCAAAAATAACTAATAATTAAATGGGCTAAATGCCCCTATTAAAAGACACAGAGTGGCAAATTGGATAAAGAGTCAAGATTTATCAATGTGCTGTATTCAAGAGACCCATCTCAATGTGCAAAGGCTCAAAATAAAGGGATTAAGGAAGATTTACCAAGCAAATGGAAAGCAAAAAAAAAAAAATCAGGGGTTGCAGTCCTAGTCTCTGATAAAACAGACTTTAAACCAACAAAGATCAAAAGAGACAAGGCCATTACATAATGGTAAAGGGATCAATGCAACAAGAAGAGCTAACTATCCTAAATATATATGCACCCAATACAGGAGCACCCAGATTTGTAAAGCAAGTTCTTAGAGACCTACAAAGAGACTTAGACTCCCACACAATAATAGTGGGAGACTTTAACACCCCATTGTCAATATTAGATCAATGAGATAGAAAATTAACAAGGATATCCAGAACTTGAACTCAGCTCTGGACCAAGCAGACCTAATAGACATCTACAGAACTCTCCACCCCAGATCAACAGAATATACATTCTTGTCAGCACCACATCGCACTTATTCTAAAAATGACCACATAATTGGAAGTAAAACACTCCTCAGCAAATGTAAAAGAACAGAAGTCACAACAAACTATCTCTCAGACCACAGTGCAGTCCAATTGGAACTCAGGATTAAGAAACTCGCTCAAAACCGCACAACTACATGGAAACTGAACAAGCTGCTCCCGAATGACTACTGGATAAATAACAAAATGAAGCCAGAAGTAAAGATGTTCTTTGAAACCAGTGAGAACAAAGATATAATGTACCAGAATCTCTGGGACACATTTAAAGCAGTGTGTAGAGGGAAATTTATAGCACTAAATGCCCACAAGAGAAAGCAGAAAGATCTAAAATTGACACCCTAACATCACAATTAAAATAACTAGAGAAGCAAGAGCAAACAAATTCAAAAGCTAGCAGAAGACAAGAAATAACTAAGATCAGAGCAGAACTAAAGGAGATAGAGACACAAAAAAACCTTCAAAAAAATCAGTGAATCCAGGAGCTGGTTTTTTGAAAAGATCAACGAAATAGACCGCTAGCTAGACTAATTAAGAAGAAAACAGAGAAGAATCAAGTAGATGCAATAAAAAATGATAAAGGGGTTATCACCACCGATCCCACAGAAGTACAAACTACCATCAGAGAGTACTATAAAGAACTCTACACAAATAAACTAAAAAATCTAGAAGAAATGGATAAATTCCTAGACACATACATCCTCCCAAGACTAAACCAGGAAGAAGTCGAACATCTGAATAGACCAATAACAGGTATTGAAATTGAGGCAGTAATTAATAGCCTACCAACCAAAAAAAGCCTAGGACCAGACAGATTCACAACTGATTTCTACCAGAGTTACAAGGAGGAGCTGGAAACATTCCTTGTGAAACTATTCCAATCAATAGAAAAAGAGGGAATCCTCCCTAATTCATTTTATGAGGCCAGCATCATCCTGATACTAAAACCTGGCAGAGACACAACAACAAAAAAAATTTTAGATCAATATCCCTGATGAACATCAGTGCAAAAATCCTCAATAAAATACTGGCAAACCGAAGCCAGCAGCACATCAAAAAGCTTATCCACCACGATCAAGTCGGCTTCATCCCTGGGATGCAAGGCTGGTTCAACATATGCAAATCAATAAACATAATCCATCACATAAACAGAACCAATGACAAAAACCACATGATTATCTCAATAGATGCAGAAAAGGCCTTTGACAAAATTCAACAGTACTTCATGCTAACAACTCTCAACAAACTAGGTATTGATGTAATGTGTCTCAAAATAATAAGAGCTGTTTATGACAGACCCACAGCCAATATCGTACTGAATGGACAAAAACTGGAAACATTCCCTTTGAAAACCGGCACAAGACAAGGATACCCTCTCTCATCACTCCTCTTCAACATAGTGTTGGAAGTTCTGGCTAGGACAGTCAGGCAAGAGAAAGCAATAAAGCATATTCAGTTAGGAAAAGAGGAAGTCAAATTGTCTTTGTTTGCAGATGACATGATTGTATATTTAGGAAACCCCATCGTCTCAGTCCAAAATCTCCTTAAGCTGATAAGCCACTTCAGCAAAGTCTCAGGATACAAAATCAGTGTGCAGAAATCACAAGCATTCCTATACACCAATAACAGACAGAGAGACAAATCATGAGTGAACTCCCATTCACAATTGCTACAGAGGGAATAAAATACCTAGGCATCCAACTTACAAGGGATGTGAAGGACCTCTTCAAGGAGAACTACAAACCACTGCTCAACAAAATAAAATAAAAGAGGACACAAACAAATGGAAGAACATTCCATACTCATGGATAGGAGGAATCAATATCGTGAAAATGGCCATACTCCCCAAAGTATAGATTCAATGCTATTCCCATCAAGCTACCACTGACTTTCTTCACAGAATTGGAAAAAAAAACTATTTTAAATTTCATATGGAACCAAAAAAAAGTGTGCATAGCCGAGATAATCCTAAGCAAAAAGAACAAAGCAGGAGGCTACTTTGTCACGCTACCTGACTTCAAACGATACTAGAAGGCTACGGTAATCAAAACAGCG
The DNA here is from genome assembly GCF_029281585.2 of Gorilla gorilla gorilla. NCBI lineage: Eukaryota > Metazoa > Chordata > Mammalia > Primates > Hominidae > Gorilla > Gorilla gorilla. The sequence continues at coordinate 121,303,949 of NC_073229.2, read as the reverse complement.
TGGTACTGGTACCAACACAGATATCTAGACCAATGGAACAGAGCAGAGGCCTCAAAAATAACATCACACATCTACAACCATCTGATCTTTGACAAACCTGACACAAGCAATGGGGAAAGGACTCCCTCTTTAATAAATGGTACTGGGAAAACTGGCTAGCCATATTCAGAAAACTGAAACTGGATCCATTCCTTACACCTTACACAAAAATTAACTCAAGATGGATTAAAGACTTAAACGTAAGACCTAAAACCATAAAAACCCTAGAATAAAATCTAGGCAGTATCATTCAGGACATGGGGATGGGCAAAGACTTCATGACTAAAACACCAAAAGCAACGGCAACAAAAGCCAAAATATATAAATGGGATCTAATTAAACTAAAGAGCTTCTGCATAGCAAAAGAAACTATCAGCAGAGTGAACAGCAACCTACAGAATGAGAGAAAATTTTTGCAATCCATCTGGCAAAGGGCTAATATCCAGAATCTACAAAGAACTTAAACAAATTTACAAGAAACAAACAACCCCGTCAAAAAATGGGCGAAGGATATGAACAGACACTTCTCAAAAGAAGACATTTATGCAGCCAAAAAACTTATGAAAAAATGCTCATCATCACTGGTCATTAGAGAAATGCAAATCAAAACCACAATGAGATACCATCTCACACCAGTTAGAATGGTGATCATTAAAAAGTCAGGAAACAACAGATGCTGGAGAGGATGTGGAGAAATAGGAACACTTTCACACTGTTGGGAGTGTGAATTAGTTCAACCATTGTGGAAGACAGTGTGGCAATTCCTCAAGGATCTAGAACTAGAAATACCATTTGACGCAACAATCTCATTACTGGGTATATACCCAAAGGATTATAAATCATTCTACTAAAAAGACACATGCACACATATGTTTATTGCAGTACTGTTTACAATAGCGAAGTCTATTCTGAAGTCATCAATACTTGGAACCAACCCAAATGCCCATCAATGATAGACTGAATAAAGAAAATGTGACATATATACACCATGGAATACTATGCAGCCATAAAAAAGGATGAGTTCATGTCCTTTGCAGGGACATGGATGAAACTGGAAACCATCATTCTCAGCAAACTAACACAAGAAGAGAAAACCAAACACCACGTGTTCTCACTTATAAGTGGGAGTTGAACAGTGAGTACACATGGACACAGGGAGGGGAACATCACACACTGGGGCCTGTCAGGAGGTGGGGGACTGGGGGAGGGAGAGCATTAGGAGAAATGCCTAATGTAAATGACAAGTTAATGGGTGCAGCAAACCAACATGGCACATGTATACATATGTAACAAACCTGCACATTGTGCACATGTACCCCAGAACTTATAGTAATAATAACAATTTGAAAATTTGGAAGACTACGTTAAAAAATATTCACTTAATGTAGTAAGAAAACAGTAAAGGAGATTAAAGAAACAAACACATGAGTCATTAAGAAAACAAAAAGTAAAATTGCTGATGTAAATCAAACTATATCAGTAATAATACCATGTGAAAGGATTGACCAGTCCAATGAAAAGGCAGAGATGATCACAATGGATTCTTAAAAAAACAAGATCTACCGATATGATATTTACAGGAAACACTATAGATTCACAGATATAAATAGATTGAAAGTAAAAGGATGGGAAAAGATAGTTGTGCAAACAGCAACCACAGAAAGCTTAAGTGACTATACTAATAGCTCCATATGAATTACTAATTTATATGGAATTAGAGGGGACCCCGAATAGCCAAATCAATCTTGGAAAAAGAAGAAGAAAGCTGGAAAACGCATACTTCTTGATTTCAAAACATGTTACAAAGCAACAGTAATCAAGACAATGTGATAGTGGCATAAAGATAGATATGTAGGTCAATAGAATAGAATTAAGCATTCAGAGATAAACCCATGTTTATGGTCAACTGGGGTTTTTTTGTTTGTTGACAAGAGTGCCAAGACAATTTAATTGGGGAAAAGTAGTCTTTTCAACAAATTTTGCTAGGTCAGATAGCCACATGCGAAAGAATGAAGTTGGACCCTTGTTTCCTACCACATACGAAAACTAACCTAAAATGAACCATAGACCTAAGTGTCAGAGCTAAAATTGTAAAAGTCATTGAAGAAAATATAGGAAAAAAATCTTCATGACCTCGAATTTGGCAACAGATTCTTAGCTATGGCACTAAAAGCATGAACCACAAAAGAAGAGATAAATTGGACTTCATCAAGAATTAGGAGCTTTTGTGTTTCAAAGGACACTGTTAAGAAAGTGAAAAGACAACCCACAAAATGGGAAAAAATACTTGTAAATTATATGTGATGATAAGGAGTGTGCATCTATAATATATAAATAACTCTTAAGAATAAGTGGACAAATAACTGAAATTAAAAATTGGCAATGAATCTGAATAGACATTTCTACAAAGAAAATAAATGGCCAATAAGCACCAGAAAAGGTGTTCAACATCATTAGTCACCAGGGAAATGCATATCAAAACTACCCTGAGATATCACTTCATACCCACAAAGTTGGCTATAATGAGGGAGTCAGATAATGAAAAAGATTGGGGAAGATGTGGAGAAATTGGAACTCTCATTTAATGCCGTTGGGAATGTAAAATCGTGTTGCTACTTTGGATAATAGTCCAGTAGTTCCTCAAGCGGTTAAATATGGAGTTACTGTATGACCCAGCAATTTCACCCCTAGATATATATATATATTTAAGAGAAATGAACAAATATGTCCACACACAAACTTGTAAATTAATTTTTATAGCAGTATTGTTTATTATAGCCAAAAAGTAGAATACTCATCATTTGATGGATCAATTTAAAAATTTTGATACATTTATACAATGGAATATTGTTTGGCTATAAAAAAGCATGAAGTACTGAAACATGCTATAACATTGATGAATCTTGAAAACATTATTCTCAGTGAAAGAAGCCAGTCACAAAAGTCACATATTATTTCATTTGTATGAAATATCCAGAATAGTTAAATCTATAGAGACAGGTCTAGGCATGGTGGCTTACGCCTGTAATTCCAGCAGTTTGGGAGGCTGAGGCAGGTGGATCACTTGAGGTCAGGAGTTTGAGACCTGCCTGGCCAATACGGTGAAACTATGTCTCTTCTAAAAATACAAAATTAGCCGGGCGTGGTGGCATGCACTTGTAATCCCAGTTACTCAGGAGGCTGAGGCAGGAGAATTGCTTGAACCCGGGAGGCAGAGGTTGCAAAGAGCTGAGATCATGCCACTGCACTCCAGCCTGGGCAACAGAGGGAGAGTCCGTCTCAAAAAAAAAAAAAAAAAAAAAGATCTGTAGAGACGGAAAGTAGGTTAAGGGATTGCTTAGAAGGAATCAGGATAGCTAAAGAGTGTGGAATTTCTTTTTAAGATATTGAAAATATTGTAAAATTGTGATGATGGTTGTACAACTCTGAATATACTAAAAGCCATCGAACAGTATACTTTAAATGGGTAAACTATATAGTATGTGAATTATATGACAATAAAGCTCTTCTTTTAACAAATAAAAAGGCCAGGTGTGGTGGCTCACACATGTAATCCCAGTGCTTTGGGAGGCCAAGGTGGGAGGATCACTTGAGACTAGGAGTTCGAGGCCAGCCTGGGCAACATAGCGAGACCTCCATCTCTACAAAAAGCTTTTTAAAAAAATTAGCCAGGCAGGCTGGCATGCACCTGTAGTCCTAGCTACTTGAGAGGCTGAGGTGGGAGGATTGCTTGAGCCCAGGAGATGGAAGTTAGAGTGAGCTATCATCACACCACTTCTCTAGCCTGGGTGACAGAGCAAGACTCTGCCTCTTAAAAAAAAAAAAAAAAGAAAATACTCATTTAAAAAAAAAAAAAAAAAAAAAAAGGTAGTTCAGTTAAAGAAAAAATAAACTGCATCTAAAATGAGAAGTTATTTTAAAAAGTTGTAAAAAGTTTTCAAGTAAAAGGCAAGGATGCTCTGTGTTCTTTAGCCACGAGCCTCATCGCATGGAAAACATTCTCTACTACCTAATATTCATTATGTTCATGTTCGTCATATATTTTGTGCTCCTGCTATAATTTAGGGTTACAGTTTCTGAACTTTTTTTTATTCTTGGAAAAAGCACTTTTTTTCCTCTGGTTTCTTATATTTAATGTGTCAAAAACAACATAAGAATTTAGTAGCATTCAGAACATATTGGGTTTTCTACATCCTTTCTTGGTATTTTTGCATTATTTTTGTGTACAAGCACACAATTTTAAAGGATTTAGTTAAATATTTAAAGAATGTAAGTATTCTTTTTATACTTTGTTATCCTTTGAAAGGAAGATAGCATTACAAACAACATTTTTGCATACATATTTGGCTAATTTTAAGTGAAAAGAAATTGTTCATGGTATCTAGTTTGCTACTTACATGTTTGTGAGGGGGTGGGAGGAATATGCTTATGAATTTTTAAAAAATCAATCTGCCTGTCTGTAAATCAGCTGAATTTGTAAAGGCTTTCTTTTGTCGGTATGTTACTGTTTGTAGGATTAGGATGGTGTAACTTTTTTGAATATGGGCACCTTTCTAAGAGAAAAATAAGTCTTCATGTATTACTTCAGACTAAAAAGTAGACTTTTAAACTTTTATATTTTCTTAAAATGGAAGATAGGTATACTTTAGAATAAAACAAAAACTTAGAACTATTTCATTTGGAAAAATAGAAAAAGGATGTACATACTTTAAGAAAACAACATATTTTTCTAAATCAAGAGTGTTCATAAAAATGAGGATCCAGATGGTCAATTCAGACACAGTGCGTAATGCTGTAATTTTTCCTTCTAGTTAAAAGGCTGGCCACAGAGAACCTGCAATACATGGTAAAAGCCTGCCAAGTGGGGTCAGACGAAGAACCTTCCTCCCAGCTGACTTCTGTGTTTAGGTAACTGGAAAATATGCCAACTGGCAAGGAAACTATTGCCAGCCATTTGACAGCCAACATGTTTTTTAAATAACTAATTATCCAAAACATAATGTGTTACTACTTGTTCATAGTATTTCAATTATTGTATTTTTGGCAGTAGTTTTGTTACATTGTGATGTTTTATTGAAAAATAAAAGTGCCAGTGAAAAAGATAAGTGAGGGTACTTAAAATTACCTGTGAATTTAGTGAGGAAGAATCTTTCATGAATAGTCATGTGTCTCTTAACGATAGGGATAAGTTCTGAGAAATGTATAGTTAGCCAGTTTCACCATTGTGTGACCATCAAATAGAGTGTACTTATACAAACCTAGGTGCTATAGCCCACTCTGCACCTAAGCTATATGGTATGGCCTAATGGTCCTAGGCTGCAAATCAGTATAACATGTCTCTGCACTGAATACTGTAGGCAGTTGTAACACAGTGGTAAATATTTGTGTATCTAAATGTATCCAAACATAGAAAAGGTACAGTAAAAATGCAGTATTTTAATCTTATTGTACTGAACTACCATTGTACATGCTATCTGTCATTGACTGAAATGTCATTACGTGGTCCTAGACTGGGTTTGAGAGAGTAAAGTGGGAAATGTGAGTCATGATGACAGGTACACAGGCCTTCAGACCTTGCTAAACATGTTCCGCTGGATCCATTGTAGAAGTACATGTCACTGCTTTTCTGACTTGCTTTAATATACTAACTGTAGCTTCAGAAAGCTCCGTTATGTTTAACTTGTGAAGCATGGACTTTATAGAAGTAGATCTATTGTTCATAAGAATAACAGTGCAACTTGAGGCATATTTTCTTTTTCTTCCCTGTCTTGTTCCCTTTAGAGTCTTGTGCTGTTAGGGCAGTACGTTTTTGTATTTCTTTCTGAAGATTTCTTCCAGTTCACCTTTATTATTCCTATCTCTGCCTTACCACTACCATGATAAATAATTTGTGTTCGTTTCCTTCATTCTATGTTGGATCTTTGATACCTTCATTTTTCTCATCACATAATTAGTGCCTGTCAAGTGTTTATTTATAGTTTATTTAAATTGTGATCAGTCAGTAACAATGGATTTGTGAAAATTGTGAAGCCCTAGGAGGGGAGAAAAGGATTTTCTATGATCAAAGATTGAATGTTATCTATAATTTACTAAGCGAGGTGGCTTTTCATTTTGTTGATTGGTAGTGGAGGGTAGAGGTTTTAAGGCTAAAATATAGAATTTTTATTTATAAAGACCTTCTATGGGTCTAAAGTCTTTTGTTCAGTTAAGGAACATAAAATATATTGGGAATAACTTGCTGTCCTCATAAAAATATTGTTTGACTTATATAGAGCTACAAAGAACTAAAAAATAACTAGGAAATCTGACTTTTCTGTTACTGTCTCCCATATCCTTTCCACTCAGATTGAATATGTAGAATATTGCAAAAAAGTCCCGGGATTAGATTTTTACCCCTTCTTCTCCCTCCCAAGCTTCCAACTCTTCCCTTCCCCGCTCCTCCCCACAGTGCTTTCACTCTGGTCATGGCTCAACTTAAATAAGCCACTTCAATTCTTTATTTTAAAGTGTTTTAAATAGTTTTCATATTGCATCCAGATTCTTACAGTAATCTTTTATGAAATGATCTTTGTTATGTTCAGTTCATAGTTGATTGCCACGTAGATACCAACACAAGGAATTGCCCCAGGAGTAATCCTAAATAAACCTGTTTTACTTTCAGGCAGTTTATCCAGGATTATGGTATGAGGTACTATTACCAGGTTTACAGCATTTTAGAAACAGTAGCAACATTGGACCAGCAGGTTGTCATCCACTTGATTTCTACCCTTACTCAGTCTCTGAAGGATTCAGAGCAGAAATGGGGCCTTGGCAGGAATATAGCACAAAGGTATGTTTGATAATTTAATTACATTGGGGGGGCAGTGATTAAAAAATCTATATTTCATTTTATGGAAATGATTTATTTTCTTATTCCCCAAAATTTGGGTATGTTCTTTTGAGATGAAAAATGTTTCAGTACTGTGATTATCAGTTTTACAAAGTGTGAATAGAAGTAGCATGGCTCATCAGCAAACTTAGCAAAATCAATACATAAATTTGCATGTTTTTCCTTTCAAAGTGACCGCTTTAGAAAGCTGTATATTTCAGCAGTGCTGCTGTTGCTCAAAACGCATTTCAGTGTTCCTCACTGGGAAGTGGACTTCATAGCCTTGGATGTCTTGTTTTTTAATAAAATTTATGGTGGCAAATCATAACCGTTTGAGGGATGCTTGATTTATTTAGTCAACTGTACCATGTGTATCTAGTGAATAAGTGACCCAATTAGACAGTATAGGTTTTGGTCAAAAATAGGAAATAAGACTTTTTTTTAATAGGCTCATAACTCAACTGAAAATAGTGCTGGACTATTTAGAGTCTCAACATTGTGGGAATAAGCCTATATTTATTTCTTAAAGAAATTGTTTTAGAGTAGTCAGTACTCACAGTGGAATTTTTGTGTCCTAAAGGTTATTAAAGAATCAAAATACAGTTATGTGTTGCTTAACGACAGGGATAAGTTCTAAGAAATGTGTAGTTAGGCGATTTCATCATTTGTGAACATCAAATAGAGTATATTTACACAAACCTAGATGGAATAGCCTATACCACACACCTAAGCAATGTGGTGTGGCCTATTGCTCCTAGGCTACAAACTTGTATAACATGTTACTGTACTGAATACTATAGACAGTTGTAACATGATGGTAAGTATTTGTGTATCTAAATATATGAAAACATAGTACAGTAATTATATGGTAGCAAAGATTTTAAAATGGTACACCTATGTAGGGCACTTACCGTGAGTGGAGCTTGCAGGACTGGTAGTTGCTCTGGGTGAGTCGGCGAGTGAGTGGTGATAAATGTGAAGGCCTAGGCCATTACTGTATACTATTGTAGTAGACATTATAAACATAATACATTTAGAGTACATTAGTTATTTCTAAAATTTTTAGTTTTTCAATAATACATTAACCTTAGCTTACTCTTTTTTACCTTTTAAACTTATTCTTTTTTTAACTTTTTTACTCTTGTAAAAATACTTAGCTTAACACACACATTGTATAGCTGTACAAAAATATTTTCTTTATATTCTTGAATAAGCTTTTTTCTGTTTTTAAATTATTTTTTATTTTTAAACTATTTTGTAAAAAATGAAGACACACACGCATTAGCCTGAGCCTTCACAGGGTCAGGATGATCAACATCACTGTCTTCCACCTCTACATCTTATTTCACTGGAAGGTCTTCAGGGTCAGTAACGCACATGGAGCTGTCGTCTCCTGCAATAAGGAAGCCTTCTTCTGGAATACCTCCTGAAGGACCTGCCTGAGTCTGTTTTACAGTTAACTTTTATTTTTATAAGTATAAAGAGGAGTGCACTCTAAAATAACAATAAAAAGTAAAGTATAGTAAATACATAAACCAGTAACATTCTTTCTTATTATCAAGTATTATATACTGTGTATAGTTGTGTGTGCTAGACTTTTATATGACTGACAGTACAATAGGTTTGTTTACACCTGCATCACCACAAACAACACGAGTAAGGCATTACACTAAGACATTACAATGGCTACATCATCACCAGGCATTAGGAATTTTTCAGTACCATTATAATCTTAATGGGATCCATCATTGACCAAAATGCAGCCCATCATTGACCAAAATGTTGTTAATGTAGTGCATGACTATAATCATATGCATGTGTGTCTGTTTATCTGTACAAATACACACTCTAATGAATATGCATATTCCAATTTTTAGACAAAAATTTTTTATTAAACAATATATGAGATCTTTCTTGAAGACATAACTATGTTGATTATAGCTTTAGCTAACTAATGGAATCCATTTTTTCAATACAGTAAATGAAAACCATATAAAAGGCAGGGGGTGCGGACGGGAGAGATCATCCTTGTAAAGCTTTTGTATGCCAGAATGGAACATCTCCTTCTGCATGGTGACTTGGCTAGCCTCCTATGGTTTTCTAAAGAGAGAAGATTGAATCACTTCAAATTGTAGCTTGAAGAAATGGTGTTTATTGTCATGTCACAAAACAAGCTCATGCACAGACATGTCTCACATCTGGCTTCTCTGAGCAGTCTTCAAATTTGAGTGAAAAAACTAGAGAGGCTGTGTGTGAACCACCCTAATGCAGTATGTTGTTAAAACAAATATTCTGGCCTACTACCTTGTGTGGTTATGCAGGCCCATAAGAAGTTTGGTTCTAAAGATTCTGAATAGAACAGGTATTTAGACTAGTGAGATGACTACTAGGCACAATAAATCATCTAAAACACCTTCCAAATACAGGGAAGTACTAGAGAATGTAGGAGGAGAAACAATATTTTATTTTCAAACTTTGTTACTTATAAGAAGTTAAAAGTAGAAAATGGGATATATACTGAAATTGCTACACAGGTCTATTTTATGGTTACAGAATTTTTGTTTTAATACTTATGCTTGTGATACAAGTCTTCCCATTGTAATCATACCATCATTGTCCTTAAATAATATTCCATGAATGCATTTTATTACCCGTGAGCATTATAATATTTCAGAAGGTTAATGAACTTTTACATGTCATTTTTAGCACACATTTTATATATAAAAATCATACTTAATACATCTTAACATCTAGGTTTACTCACAATAGTTATAAAGCATTACTTTTTAAGAAGTGTTGTGCTAAGCCTGCTGGATGGATGGCTGAATAAATGGATGGATGGATGATGGGCAGACTTAATTTGTAAATACGTAAATGAAAAATAATGAAAATGTTAATATATTTGCTTTCTTTTCTTTTTCCTTAAACAGGGAAGCCTATAGCAAACTTTTGTCTCACCTTGGACAGATGGGACAAGATGAGATGCAGAGACTGGAAAATGATAATACTTAATATATTTTGTGATTCATCCTATTAATTATCAGTATCTAAAGCCACATTGTTCCACTCTAATTCCTACTTTTAATTAATTGTATAATGTTCTGTTTAAAATAATTTCTAGGATTTTTTTCCTTTTATATCTGTAAGTAAAAAATGTATAAATAAGGAACTGAAGGTTAATTAGCAACTGTGTAATAGGATCCTTGGAACTTTTTACAAAACTGCATTCTACCTTGATGAAATTTTAGTTAAACTAAATTAAAGAAACATTTTCTGAGAGTGTTTTCTGTGTATGAGTATTAAGCAGATACTTCATCCATAGACTTTTTGTTGTAGTATGACTTCCTGCCTCCCTGCCTTGTGACTGATTTGTCATGTTTATTTTTTATTTTTACAATAATAGTTATGTTTTAAAATGATACTTTTTCAAAGTACCTGGCTACCCTATACTGTGTTTTTGGTGGGGGAAAGGTGTTGGGAAACGTGACTGTGTATTTGTTTTTCTTTTTTATATGTGTGAGGCAAGTTAACAAAGAAAACCCTTACAAAGCACACTTAACTGTGTTAGGAATGAGACTGAATCTGGCTAAAGGATTATACAGCTGATATCCAAAAAGAAGTGTAAACATGCCAACAGGGTTTGTATTTAGGTTCCAAGAGTTGCCAAATTTTTTTTTTATTCATCCTTTCTTTTGGAGTCGTCATTTAAAAAAAATCATATCAGGAGGAGGAAATAAAGGAGACTTTAAGAGGAGAGTAAATAAAAATATTCTAGAAAAGTAACAATAGTAGTGGTCTGAGAAGTCAGCTGATCTATCTTCTTGCTCTTTAGCCAGAGCTTCTTATAACTTAGCATTTTATCCAAGAAACCTGTTTAGTTTCCTTTAACAACATTGTTTCTCAACTTTTGAACTCTTAACTCATCCAGATTGTTTTACCAATTGGAGCTTGTCCTTGACTCCTTTTCCTATTGAGCATTATTTGGTTGAAAGAGCTCCAGTCGTAGTTTTGGGAACCCACCTGGGTCTCAAACTCAGCTTTGCTTTATGATCTTGAGCTAATTATGTAACCTTTCTCAGTCTAGTTTCTTCATGGAGAAGAAAAGAAGAATCCCTTTACTATTTGGCAGTGTTATTGTGAGAATCAATGGGATAATGTAGGTGAAAATATTTGGTGGCCCAAATTCTGTTGGGAAATGTACAGACATGATTAGTTTATTACTCGTGCACAATTAAGGCAAAGAACACCTCTCAATTTTATCTTTCTCTAATGATATGTCCCAGCTGAATGATCACACTTTCCAATGTTTTCTTACATCATGTTTTCTAACTTTGAAATACTTTGTTTCCTTCTTGGGATTATAGTCTTTATCATGGTTCTACTCTTCCTTCAAGAAAACATTTCAACACTTCTCTGGCTCAAGGAGTATCTTTAAAAATGAAATACTTTGCAATCAGCATTCTGTAGTTAATAGCGTTCTCTTAATTATAATCTGTGAAATCCAAAGGAGTATCTGTTATTTTCATAACATATAAATGGTCCTTCTTTCAAATCAGCTTCATCAAAGGGAATAAATGAAAGCTTAAGGCTGCTTAATAGACTTCATAACACTGAATTTCTTTTCATCATGATAATGACTTACTAAACAAATAATGTATGGCTTGGAAAGTTCCAGCAGTCACTAAGGAGTTTTATCTATTTAAGGTGATGCCTTCAAAGAGGTTATTTATGTGTATATGTGTGTGTGTGTGTGTGTATATATGTGGGTTTTTTTTTTCCAAAGGAGATTGATAAAGATACCTTTGAGAATCTTGCTCCTTAGAGTATGAAACGTTTAAAGGATAGGAAAAGCTGCTACTGAATCATGCTTTAGGACATATATCTATAGATACTAAGAATAACTAAAATTTGTACTTAAGAATGGTAACAACAAAGTCTGTAACAATATGTGTGTGTATTATATGTTTTGTATTTATGTATAAGTAACTTTTTTTAAAGCTTTTTTTTAAATTGAAGAAAGAAGAAAATTTATGGCTCAGTTCCTTTTTTTTAAAATCTTCACTGATCCTTCACTTATTACTACAATCTTGCCCTCTTTCATTCCCAGACTTGGAGTCCCTTATACCTGCTTCTTTAATAGCCACTTTCCCTAAATACCCTGTAATTTCTGAGGCTGCTGCTTCTACCAGTGTAATATAAGCCGTTGTCTTTTGGTCAAATCTGAGTTTGTTCTCCTTTCTCATGTTCTTTGTCCTCTCTGTGACAATTGTATTTTCTTTTATCTTCCCATCATTTCCACAATGGTACTGCTCCTTCCTACATATACAGTTGACCCTTGAACAACACAAGTTTGAACTGTGCAGGTCCACTTATATGTGGATCTAAAATGCAGTATTTGTGGGATGCAAAATCTGAGTATATGGAGGACCAACTTTTTGTAGAGGCAGGTTCCTCAGGGTTAACTGCAGGACTTGAGTAAGTGCAGATTATGGTATGCACAGGGGATCCTGGAACCAGTCCCCAGACCAAAAATGACCACTGTATCTTGAGAGCACCTTCATGGTCTTCTTTCCTGTCCCCAGTCATAAGATATGACCCTTCATCTGCTTTGTCTCAACATTCTGTTAGTGGTGAACTGATAACTCCAGCTTTTCTCTCTCTCTTTTTTTTTTTTTTTTTTGTTGTTGTTGTTGTTTTGAGGCAGAGTCTTGCTCTGTCGCCCAGGCTGGAGTGCAGTGGCACGATCTCAGCTCACTGCAAGCTCTGCCTCCCGGGTTCACGCCATTCTCCTGCCTCAGCCTCCCAAGTAGCTGGGACTACAGGTGCCCGCCACCACGCCCGGCTAATTTTTTTTGTATTTTTAGTAGAGACGGGGTTTCACCATGTTAGCCAGGATGGTCTCGATCTCCTGACCTCGTGATCCGCCCGCCTTGGCCTCCCAAAGTGCTGGGATTAACAGGCGTGATGAGCCACTTAGTGCTAATTTATCTCTAAACCTCTGTAGTTGGAGTCTCCTGAAATCTCAAGGCAACATGTCAAGCTTCCCATGTCACTTTCTATTTCAGACTACCTCCTGCTTTCATTTTCTACCCAGGGAATACACTATTGTCCTAAGTTATTTAGCCTTGAAATGTCAGAGGCATTTTAGGTTCTTCATGTTTCTCCCACTTTCAGTTGATTACCATTACAGGATCTTAGGCTTCTTTTTATCTTTTTGCAGTGCCTTGCATCCACTGGTTTGTTGTTTGTTTTTTCTGTTGGGCACTACTTATTTCCTTACCTCTGGTTTCTTCTCCTACAGCTTATGTTCTGAAATGTGTATTCCTAAAATACTGTTTTCCTCTTGTTACTTTTCTGCTCGAGGACTTCCAGTAACTTCCCATTGTTTATAAGGTGATGTTCAAACCCTTCAGTCTGGAGACTTTCTGCCACCTATCTGAGTGTACCTTTTATCTTCAAGCTTATCTCTTTCCAAACAAGAGGCTCATTTAGCAGCTTTCTCTGATTGCCATGTTCATCCTACACTCAGCCTCATTCAGTTTACAGCGTGGAAACTGTATAGGACCTCTTTCCTATAGAAATTGAAGACACTTAAATAGGAAGAAAATTAAAATATACATTTGGATACATGAGTATTCCAGTCAAATAATAGCTATAAAATACCAGATAGAGTATAAAAGACAACTGAAGGACAACAGAGTGATGAAAGGACTTTATTAGGCATTTGGATTTGGTTATGATTTAAATTTCAATTTAATTAGAACGTTTCCATGGCAAGGAAGGAAGCATGGAGGACTGTGGAAAAATCATTCAGTATTGAGTTCATTTGCATTAGAGGAATTTCATAGTTTAAAACTTGTATATCTTTACCTATCCTTCGTATGTTTTCTTCTTAAGCATATTTGACTTTTTCTACCTCAGCATCTGTATAAGAAAATATTTGCGAGTCAGATGTTTGTGGGTTTTCCTTACCTATTATTATTTTCTTCCATGCTTTACAACACATTTTTTAAACTACCTTGTTCTTAAATAATTACACGGACCTGCTTCTGTGTACTTTCACAGAATCTTTGACAGTTAAAAATTATATGTTATATAAAAATTTGACAAGCTTCTACAGTTAGGAAAAGCCTTTAGAAATCTGCCTTCCCCAAACCGTATGTTACCAAAGCACTCATGTCTCCCCATGTCTAAAAGGTAAATAGATACAGAAACCTCACCAAAAGTTGAATCATCTGTACTAAACCACTGCTTTTTTATCCAGACTTTTTATATAAATCTTTTATTTTCCAAAAAACTGATCTTTTACCTACCCCTCTTAGACTTAAAAATATTGCCTTGTCAGGCAAGAGTATAGTATGCCAATATAAATAATATGCTTTATTTGGTTAGAAACAGTTGGTTTGGGAAGCTAGCAACATAGCATATTCTTTACAAATTTAATAAGATGTGCATTTTGATACTGTGATAACCTGCATTGTAAATTACCAAATGGTTGGAATTGACCAGTTTATACTTATTAAAATTTTTGATGTGCCAATGGCTATCCAATTCATTGCATTTGTGAATTGTGCTTTTAGAAAAATTGTGGACATTTTAGTTTTATATACATATTTATGAGTTATTTGTGCATATGATAAAATTATATATAATAATAAAAGTATATATGTAACTTACATTGTGCCATTGATTATTGAAAACTTCCTTTTTATACCAGATTCACTGTTTGGAAGCTAAAGTAAAAATGAGCCATGTTACCAGAAGGCATAATTTCTATCTTATTACTGATGTTTTTCTACTTTGTGGTAAAACTATGGAAAGTTAGGTTTTCAGATGCTGTGATAGCTGAAAGAGTTTGATGTACATGTGGTTAAAGTGTGAAGAAAATACGAAGGAAAAAGTATGAAAAGTAACCTAGTCATTACCTAATTGCTATTTTGTTATTAAGGATCTAAGAAGTGTTACTGCATTGTACAGATTATTTTAGAAATTCACATCTTTGCTGGCTTTTCCTTTAACACCAAGAATATCTGTTATCATCTGTTTGGTACTGTGTTTTGTTTTCTCTTTTAAAGTAAAATATTGAAGTGATATTTAAATGTTTGCAAGTCTCATGACCTTCCTATAGAAATTCACATTAGTATAATAATTTACATTACAAATACAATATAGCCTTTAATTTTGAAGAGTAAAAATGGAAATGGAAGATGAATTACTATAGTGTAGTTCACTTAAATCGAAAATGTATATTTGAATAGTTTCAGTGAAATTTGGCTCATATGACCATAGTTTAATAGAATTCTTATTTCTATTATTGATAACCTTGAATAAAAGGATCTAATTATAAGTTATCTAGGTTTTTTCCCTTTTAGGGAAGAGATGTAATGTTTTCATACTTCTCTTGGCTATAGCTGTAAAGGATGTGTCTGAACCTGGTAAAACTTTTTAAAATTCTGAGTTCAGTTCTGTAATATTAATGAATATTACATTATAAAGATCACTTAGGAGGGGTTTAATATATGCTGATTTGTTTTATATGAATTGTTAGAAATATATACAGCAATAAGGGTAGTTTCAGGCTACCTTTCAGGCTATTATTAGTTGGGTAAGCTTATTTTTAGAGCTTTTCCCTTTCATTGGTTGGATGTAGGGCCTGGGAATACAAATAGATTTTAATAGTTTTACTAGATAAAACTGCTAGAGAGAAAATTCATGTCCCAAGTAGAAAAATTAATATAGCTGAATACTTAAGTCCTTGTTGAAGAGTTTTCTGAAATACTGGAGTTCATTTTCCTGCCTTGGTAAGGCATTTTTAAAATTTAGATGGCTTAAACCATTTAAAGAAGCTGTCTTCATTCTAAATATCAATTGTCAATATCAATTTTCACTGTTCAGAACTGTCCAAATACTCTTAAGGTTTGTCTATACTAAATTCCTATTCTTTTTAAAATTTACCTGTTTTCCTTCTCCCTAGTCCCCTTTCCTGCCCTTTAAATCTGAATAACCAGAAGCCATATATTTTTTTCAATGTTTTATGTATAACGATATATGAAGTTAGTGAATTCTATATGTAAGACAAAAAGATCGTTTTTATTCACTTTTGATTACAAAAAAAGGTTACATGAATAAAATAACAATTTCCTTTAAGAGAGGGATTGCTGAATCATTGAACTGCCAAGGAAAAAAGAGTGAATTCTTCCTTTTAATAAAGGTGACCTAGGTCCTGAGGAAGTTAGGAAAAAAGAAAAACTCACATTATACTTGTTAAATTTGTTTTCAAATGTGATTATTAAGTTGTTGTATTTATTTTTTGTTATAGACAAAGCAAACCCAAAAACTAGTCTAAAAAAGAATTCCTGTGCATTATTAAAAGTGATAGTAATAAAATATGTATTGGTGGTGAAGAATTCCACAAGCACTCAAGATTGACATAACCTTTAACAAAGTGGAAAAACTTTTATTAGAACTGCCAATTCTAGGTTCAAATTTATGTCAAAGCACTTTATGGTACCATAATTAGTACAACTAAATTATTTTTTAGCTTTAAATGTCATTTTTCACTAAATGATTTTAAATAAGACATCTGAGAGTTACTTGAGGCAAGTTTAGATATCTGTACAAGTTTAGATTTTGAGAAACTCCCTATTTCCTCATTGTGTGTCTCTTTCACATGCTTTTTAGAATCATTTATTCCACAACATGTTTCCAAATTCTATCTAGTAATTTTTAAACTTCAAAAATAATCTTCCTGTTCAATTACAAGGTTCTAAAGACAGTAAAATACCTTATAATTTCAATAACATTTTTCTTTTTCTTGGGCAAAGTATTACAAAGTGTTCGCCTAATCCTCATAATGTTCTTTTAAATTAACATGGAAATCAGTAATTATCCTCCTTAAAGGGTGGGAAAACTGAAGCACTGTAAAGTTAGGTTCTGACCCAAGGTCAGAGTAACCAAGGTGAAAAATCTGGGTATTTCAACTGCTGTTCCAGTGTATGTCTATTATTCGTATCACCTTGAATAAAATATGGCATTTAAAAATTTATGATGTCATAATGCTGAGTCTCTACTGAGCAGGGCTGCATAATGTTAAATTTTAAAAAGAAAAATTACAAGCCCGGCTTTAAATAATAAAGGGATTAAGTACAGAATATATATTTTTTTAAGATCATCGATGCCATTGTGTCCAATAAATTGCCTTACTAACAGTGTTATGTTGTCTTAAGACAGTGCTGATTAGAAAAAGTGTACAAAGAATGCTCTAAAGACCCATGGAACACAATATACCTTAAATTGGCACTAAGCTATACCACAATAAAAGTCATACATATTGAATGTTGACATACACTGAGAAGGGTGACGAGTTTTCAATAATGTATTTTAGAAAATTGTTCATTTTTTGCTTAAATTTATCCGAATATAAGACCTATAAAGCAAGACAAGGAAGCATGGAGCAGAGTCTTTTCATGCCCAGTATCCAACAGTCAGGGTTATGTTTTCCTCCTGTTCATGATGGCATTGGCTTTTCAGATGGTGCCAATCCTGTGATGAGGCACTTGAAGAGTTTGAAGGTTAGGGCATGTAAAATATGGAGCTGGAAGGAAGCATGCTGCTATTCCATTGGAAGCAAAAGGGAGTGTAGGCCCATAGAATACTTCTTCTTTGCCTTCTCTGCTTACATCCAGTACCTACAAAAGAGGAAGAGAAGAAGCTTGTATATCAAAGATGACTGCTCAAAATAAAGCTATGTATACATAAAAGAAATTCTGAACTTAAATTCAGTTATGTCACCATCACCATATCTTAGGAATTCTTTTTCTTGCTTGGATGGTACCAGAAATATTTATTAAGCTCCTACTAAATGCTACACTATGTTAGTATGTTTTTGGATGTACATATATACATGCATGTATATTTATAAGCATTTAATCTTCAGAACAATTATGAGGTAGGTAGCATTATCTTCATTTAAGAAAACTGCCTTAGACAAGTTAAATAACTTGCCCAAACTAGTTAGTAGGCAGTCTGACATAATGTTGGCTTAAACATCCTCATCTGTGAAATGAAGAAAACAAAACCTTGCAGCTTTGTTGTGAAAATTGATGACATCTAGCTCAGTGTCTGGCAGGTAGTGGAATATAACACAGCTTAGTAGCAAATTCAAAATTCATTCAGTCGATTCTGGAAGGTTTTCCCCAGTTCTTTCCTGTTCATCCTAGAGTTTTTTTGTTTGTTTTGTTTGTTTTTGGGTTTTTTTTTTTTTTTTTTTTTTTTGAGACAGGGTCTTGCTCTGTCACCTAGGCTGGGGTGCAGTGGTGCTCACTGTAGCCTTGATCTCTTGGGCTCAAACAATCCTCCTGCCTCACCCTCCTGAGTGAGTGGCCAGGACCACAGGTGCACACCACCACGCCTAGCTAATCTGTAAATTTTCTGTAGTGATGGGCTCTCGCCATGTTGTGCAGCCTGGTCTCAAACTCCTGGGCTCAAGCAATCCTTCCACCTCAGCCTCCCGAAGTGCTGGGATTATAAGTGTAAGCCACTGTGCCTGGCCTCTCTCTTCTTATATAGCACAGCCTCTTTGTTAGTCAGTGCCTGCTGTCTCCTAACTGAACCTGGCTGAATCTTTGAAGCAGGAAAATTCTTTCTTCAGGAGAGCTGCTCTCGCCCCATTTGTCAAACCTATTAGGCTCTTTCAAGTCTGCAGTTATCATCTTGATCCCTTTTCATTTGACTTTTCTCTAACTATTTAAACATTTGCCTCCCTTGGATTTAGTGTTTTAAAAAAATGAAAGTTTGTCATTGACATTGTCATATTGCAATCCACCTTGAGTCCCTTTTCCTTCATCTGCATCCTGGACGTAGGTGTTTCCCAATATTTCAATCACAGACCTCTTTGTACCCGTCTTTAATGATCTAGTCCACTCTCATGCCTTCATCTATCACCTGTGTGGATAAATCTTAAGACTTTAACTGCAGTAGGCTGGGCGCGGTGGCTGATGCCTGTAATCTCAGGACTTCGGGAGTCAGGCAGGTGGATCACGAGCCCAGGAGATCGAGACCATCCTGGCTAACATGGTGAAACCCTGTCTCTACTAAAAATACAAAAAAATTAGCCAGGCGTGGTGGCGGCTGCCTGTAGTCCCAGCTACTCGGGAGGCTGAGGCAGGAGAATGGCTTGAACCTAGGAGGCAGAGCTTGCAGTGGGCCAAGATCGCGCCACTGCACTCCAGCCTGGGCGACAGAGCGATACTCCGTCTGGGGGGGGAAGAAAAAAGACTTTAACTTCAACAACGCATTATTTTACAGGAAATGGGCCCTTGAAATTTGGGGATCCATGTTTCACAAAGGAGGAAATTACTAAGTCCTAGAATAAAAGAAAGAACAAACAAGTAGAGATTAGATGTCCCAATATCTTTATTGAACAATATACCGTCACTACTAATTTAAAATAACTCATATACTAAATATAAACGTTTTCTCTGTTCTCTTGTTAATTGATGTATTTTCTTTCAGTGTCACATTTACAGTTGTTTTGACTAGGTAAGGCAAGACTCCTCATTTATTTTCAAAATTTTCTTGATTATTCTTACTCATTTACTTTCCTAGAGAATCTTTCAAGATCAGTTTGACAAGTATCACTACTTCGCCCCATGAGAAAAGGGAAAAACCCCGGTGGGGTTTTGGCTAGTATTTCATTAAATACAAAAAGTAAATCAGAGGTCATTTAGTATTTACCACAACTCTATAAGGTTAAGTATTGTCTTCAATTTACAGAGAAGAAAATTGATACCGGAAAATATTAAGTGACTTTCTCAGGGTCACACGGCAAGTGGTGGAGCCAGTATTTGAGCTCAAGACGCAACCCAGAAAGAGCAAGGATTTTGTGCCCTCCCTCCTGACTGAAAACATTTTTAGAAGGCAAAATACTAATGAGATAATCATCCAGAGAGCTTTTGTCTGGTTTCCTGGGCCAACAGAGACTGCATATGTTAAGCAGATGTAATGTATTTAATCTGAGAAGGGAAAAGGAAGCATTGGCAGTTTTTCTCCAAAACACTCCCCTGTAAACTGGCTGAAAGAAGGCGTTTGGGAGAATGTGGTGCCAAGCTGACACTGTATCCTCCAGCCAAAAAGAAATAATAGTAAATGAAGATAACAGTAGAGGTGATCTAGAAACACAGACTAATCACTTGCACACTTACGCAGCTGCTCCTTTATGTGCCACTTGTCATCCATGGCACACAAGATTAGAGTCAAACCTCTGTGACAGACATTAGTTTACACATCCACTAAATAAACAAGAACACCTTCACTTTCGTCAGTAATCTATTTCCATTATTTTCCATGAGTGTTTATTACTAACAAGTCCAAATCTCAACCTAAGAGTATCTCTGCTTTTCTCTTGTTTGGGTTGTCCTTCTGATGGATAAATAGTCTGTGCTAAATCAGAGTAGTAGCAGGAAATAAAGTATGCTTTTTCAACATTGGACATGCTTCATCCCACTGTGGTTGAATCCTACAAATCACAGTTAAATGAGCTTGGATTAGGGTCCAGAAGGGACAGTTAAGTGAGAAGTTATTGGCTGGTACTTTTGAGGGCAAAAAAAAATTAGTACTTCCAAATGTTAATAGAACAATCTCAGAACTATTTAAGTATGACTTCCATTAATCAGCCATGCTCTTGGATTAATGATTTGTGGATTAATCTTGGATCAAATATTATACAGATTTGTGACTGATGACACAAAACATTTAAACCTTTATATTTTTAGTATGCATATGATTTTTCCCCACTATGCTTCTGTACTTCTCAACCCACTGACACACTTAGGAATTTCCACTGTTTGTTAAGCATTTTCTCATAAATACTATTCCAGTCGCCCATCATCTTGCCTCTGTTGGATGCTCTTTAAGTAGTAAAGAAGTGGCCTACTTTTGAACATGTAGCTATTCTCTCCAACCATCAATTTAATTTATTACTGTTAGTGTATTGAAACCAATTGTTCTATAGTCATCCATAACATAAAAAAATGGAGCTTTAGTTCAGAATGAATGATAATATAGCCTGTAACCAGCTGTCATTAACTAAAATGAAAGATACATGTCACTATCCATGAATACCTCTATTTCAAACATCTCTTTAAGTGATAATCCATATGCAAATAGGGATACTTATTACCTATTAATAGTAAAGGCTCTTAATAACAAATCATCCAGGTGCAGTGGCTCACGCCTGTAATCCCAGCACTTTGGGAGGCCGAGGTGGGCAGTTCAGGAGTTTGAGACCAGCCTGGCCAGCATGGTGAAACCCCGTCTCTACTAAAAAATACAAAAAATTAGCTGGGCATGGCGGCACATGCCTGAAATCCCAGTTACTCAGGAGGCTGAGGCAGGAGAATGACTTGAACCCAGGAGGCAGAAGTTGCAGTGAGCCAAGATCACGCCACTGCACTCCAGCCTGGGTGACAGAGCAAGACACTCTCAGGAAAAAAATAAATAAATTAATTAACAAATTTGTCTGTGCTTTGTAGGACCAGTGTGCCAGCCAAAGGAATAAACACAGTATTTGCCAAAGGATTGATTCTGTTCATCAAAATGGCTACTGGAACACAGAAATACCCATCATGCTGACTTTTATTTAAAAGCAAATATATTAGAATATATTATTGTACAATATCAGAGGTGAAACTTATTCCACTAATACAGGTGTTGACTTAAAAAAATAATTGAATCCCCTTTGATAATCACCATAATCCTGAGGATACTCCCAAATATCCTCAGTGGTTTAAAATATGCACTTGTTTACCTCTTCATTTCTTGTGGATAGATTTGTTTGAAAACAGCCAAATGTCATTAGCAATTAATTAGTGTATATCATTAGTGATCATTTACAGAAAAATTCTTTGGTGACAAAAAATAAATGATGCGACTACGAAGTTTTTTTTATTTAAATTTCTATGTCTTACAAACTAACATTCACGCCTGTTAACAAAATATGAGATGTGGAAAAAATGTGCACTATGGCAGCACTCTGATCTCCGAAACTTGATACGTACAGCATTTTCTTTATTTCCTCATTATGTTATGATTTCCACTCATTTTCTATTCCTTGAGCTAATCTGATACTAAAACTAGTAGAAATATGCTCATAAATGTATTTAAAATTTACAATTTTATTTCATGATAAACCCAAACTTACTTCCATTGTGCAAGTGATCAAATGAAGGGTCCCAAAGCCATTTAAAAAACAGTGTTCCAGCACTATAGAGAACTGTTGCCCAGTTCTGAGTTCTACCAATTCTGAAAAGCAAAAAATAAAAAGAAACCTAAAAGACTAGGAAGGACTACCAAATACATGCTTGGATGAAGACTAGAAGCACTCTTTGAGAGAAAAGTTTGTTCATTTGTTGTTATCCGAAAGACAGGACGAAGCTCTAGTCCAAGGCAGCTTTCCATTAACTAACTAAAACCAGTACAAGGCAGCCTTCAGTGAACTCCCTTAAAGTCTTATGTGGCTCTTCATGTGTGTGTGGCTTTGATAATTCTTTTCTCCTGTATTATTGTTTCCCAGTTTATTAATTTTCTCTCATCTTTATCATCTCTCCTCTTCTACTTTCTTTGAGATTACTTTTTGGTTCATTTTCTAACTTATGAAGCTATATCTCACAAGCTTTGCTGTATATTGTTTTTATTATCACAGTTCTGGGAATTTTTTTGAGTTCCATTATGATTTCTTCTTTAACCCATAAGTTATATAGCAATGTGTTTTATTATTTCCAGTTATGTAGGGGTTTTTTTTGTTAAGTTCTAACTTAATTGCATTGTATTAGAGATATATAATACTAAACAATACTTAATTTTTTTAACTAAAGTTTTCTTAACCCTAACCCTCATACATGACTGGTTTTTGTAAATGTTCCATGTATGCTAAGAAAAATACAGTCTTTCCAACTGCTCAGTCAGAACCCATATCCATTCAGACAAGCTTGTTAATTATATTTTCCATATCTACCTAACCCTTGCTGACTTTTTTAACTTCATCTATATGAATAATAGAAGTACTTTAAATTCCCCAGACAAACCTCTGTCAAGACAAATCAAGAGAAGAAGAGACAATATTATGAATGTAAAGGGAGATATAACTAAGGATAACACAACAACTATATTCTAGCAATTTTGAAAACTTAGACAACATGGAATTTTCTTGAAAATATATGTACTTTATGAGATGTGACTGAAAAAGAAATAAAAAGGTTGAACAGTTCTGCAGCAACTATTAAAGATATTGATGCAGTTGTTAAAAATCTTCCCATAAAGATGCGATTAGATAATAAAAGTAGTTATAAGGATATACTTTTCTGGAGGTCAGGAAGAAAGGTCAGGGCTAATACATGTCAATATTTTATCAGAGAACATGTAAAAGAGAAAACTATGGTAATAACCGTAAAATAATAATAGGAATAATACTATGAATGTGTCTATCAATGAGGGCTATTGCTCTTCTGAAAGGCCCAGCTGGCAACTTGCCCAGCCTGGGCTGCTCATATGCTGATGCACCAGGGCTATTCTTTGGGACAGAGGCTGTCCCTATCAGACCAGTCATAAATCACTACTGCTCACAGCCTCTGCCATGAAGGAAGAACACCCTTGTAGGTGGCATTTGTGGGAATGAATGAACTGTAATATAGAAAATAAGGCAATGGTGTGGAAAGGAAGTATTTGTAAAGCTTGGGGGATGTGAAGGAACTATTGCCAAAGATTTTTAGAATTTTTTGGTTTATGAGAAAGGGAACGCTATCCTGGTTTCCCAGTTTCCAATATATATTACATATATTTTTCAAAATTCATCCTCATTTTTATTTTTAATAGGGCTCAATAATTTATTTAGGCATCACTTTTAGGATACAGGATGAAGTTTAGTGGCTGAACTAGTTGCACAAAAAACGGGACGTTAAGCCTCTTTCTAAACATAAATATCTCTTTCTTCAGTAGCAGCATTGCAAAATGTAACCTCGCTGAACCACTTGAACAAACTTCAAAAGGAACTTCTACCACTCACCTGGATACAAGCCAGAGGCTCATTTGTCCAAATTGAATATCCACCAACTAAATATATTCTCCCATTATGGACAGCAACTCCAGATTCATTTTGGCCTAAAGTAAACAGAATTGAATAAAAAGAAAAAAAAATCCATTTCTTACATATTTTAATTAACCCTTTTGCCACTGAGGGATACAATTTTCCCTTGTGGCACATTTGTATACTCCATGGGATTTTTGCAGCAACTAATCACTGCCTCCCAGTACTCAAAAAAATTAAGCACTATTTCTCAGAGAATGAATCTGTCGGGTCAGAACCAGGCCAAAACACTTATTAGCCAGCCAAGTTAGTAAGTACAGCATTAAATACAGCAATAGTAAGCCATGTAGAACTGAATTATATGCTATGTCATATGCCATTAATTTACAGTGGTGGAAATAAGGTATATTATAGAAATGCAAACACCTCTTCTATACCCGCAAATGCTTTTTAGACAAGTGCTTACATTTGTAAAGTAACAGCTGCAACCCCAAGAAGCCAATAAAGCAGAGCCATGCCCCTAGCATGCCCCAAATGAAGACAAACGGCAGAAGAGATTGATCAACTTGCTACCCTACCTCTCTTTACATACCCAACATTTTAAAGATTATATTAAAGTTCCTGAGCTGGGACCAGCCTGGATAATCCCTAGATGCTGACACGCCAAAATGATGAAAGGTTTCCCCTCCCATTTCAAAAAGAAGACAGAATAACTCACTACCACATATTCTTCCCTGGAGGCCATCACAGAGTGAAAGAGTCTCTTTTTATTGATGGGCTGACACAGGACTGACTGGGGTAATAAATAAGCTGGATCTTACAGCAGGCAGAATCACAGATCCAGAATCGAGGGCCTAAGGTACCACTAAAACTTAGAGAGTTTCTAAGTCCTTGTCCAGTGGGCTTCAAAAATCATTTTGCAAAAACAGGAGCTCAATACAAGCATCTAAACCTCTGGTTAGATTCCCAGCATTGCCTCCCCCAGCAGCAGCTGCAAGGGATTGAGTGCCCACTCAGCATATTAAAATGTCTTAACCCAACCTACCATTTTCAGTTTGTGATTTTTCCTATTATTTGAGCAGACCTGGAAGGGATCTGATCACTTGTAGATGTTAACAATGCAAGCTGACAAGGGGGAAAAGTTATTCACTCCATAAAGAAACATGAGGGGTAAGTTGTTCACCGTGTTACTTTCATCCTTTTTTGGGATGAGGAAGGTCCATACCTAATGTTGCTCTGTGGTAAATGCTTGGATGGGTATTTGTGGCCAGAAATGCAGCTAAACTCCTGTGTACAGAACCACTTAAGGGTTTCATTTCTAGGAGAATACTCCCAGAAACAATACTTGACAGTGACAAATAATGAAGACCATGCTCCTAAACTCCTGAACTCACAAGAAATAAGACTAAAAGCAGTGAGAAGTAAACAATAAATTCCTTCTGTAAAGAGTTATTAAATCTTTCAGTGTCTGGTTCCTCCTACTTGTCTCAGAGTTCCATCTTAACACTGATGGATGATAATGGACTTGACATGCCTCTCAGCCATATGAGGATGTGCATAATGGTAGTAATATAGGCCCTGAGAAACTAGATGCTCAGCTACCTAAATGAGTCCAGTTCTGTTAGAACATAAATGATACACACCTTTCTGGTTAATAAATGCAGGTTCTTCTACAACTATGCACTTAATATTTAGTGATGCCCTAAAGATGTCTACGAAACAAGTTTGGTGACTTCTTGAATCTACTTTTCCTGATTTACTTAATGAAAGGTACTTGCCAGTCAGCAGGTTGAAATTACAACGTGTCCACTGGTCAGTGTCTATGTTGTAAGAATCTATATGGCGCACAAGGATCCGGTCATTATTGTAGTCTAGGTCATTGCCTCCAAGAACATAAAGCTTCCTTTGTACAGCAGCCATGGAATGGTAGACCCTTCTCTGCAGCATGGGGCTACGGCTTATCCACTTATTCTGAAAAAAGAAATTTAAGTGTATTCTGTTAGTAGGAGACCTCCATGTCAGAAAACAGCAACGAGTGCCTCATAAGTAGTGAGAACCCTAATGTTTATCAATCAATAGATCAACATTCTGTTTGAATGTTGTTTATATATATTGAAAGGTATGGGCTTCTTACATGAGAACAAGTACAAAAGAGCCACATATTCCAATTGTTTTTTGCGATTTACACATGGCATCTCCTCTAGTTTGTGTTGCATTTTATAGTGCATTTTGAATTACATCAGGGGAACATTGAAATTTTCATGATGTTTATCTCACCCAATTCAGAGAATTTACTCATGCAAATTCATTAAGAGTGAAAGCACATGGCTAGGTATACAGTATACAGTGGTGCAATGATTAAGAAAACAGTTTCTGGATCCAGACTACCTGGATTTATAACTTGTATGTGATCTTGAGCAATTTACTTAATATCTCTGTGCCAGTTTTCTCATCTGTAAAATGGGGATAATAATGCCTACCTGATAAGCCTATTGTGAAGATTAAATGAGCTAATACACATAAAGCACTTAGAAAAATGCACATGAAAAATGTTCAATACATATTCATTTTTTCAAAATGATGTGATGATAATCATTGGGTACCTCAGGCCGCTAGATAAGCTAGGGTAATGGCTTTGCTGTTCTTTCCAAAATTAACCTCCTGAGATCAGTGGAAGAGCTAAGATTTGGTTCAGCAACAAACCACCCACACTTCCTTTTATCAGCCTCCTTTAATATATTAACAGTCACATCTTTTGCCAAATTGGGAAAGGTTATTTCTAGGCACACATTTATTTGTTTTGGTGGAAGACTAAGTTTTGTTTTGTTTTGTTTTGTTTTGTTTTGTATTTGAGACAGAGTCTTGCTCTGTTGCCCAGGCTGGAGTGCAGTGACATGATCTCGGCTCACTGCAACCTCCGCCTCCCAGGTTCAAGTCAATTCTTCTGCCTCATCCTCCCGAGTAGCTGGGATTACAGGCAAGTGCCACCAAACCTGGCTGATTTTTGTATTTTTAGTAAAGACGGGGTTTCACCATGTTGGCCAGGCTGGTCACAAACTCCTGACCTCAGGTGATCCACCCACCTCGGCCTCCCAAAGTGCTGGGATTATAGGTGTGAACCACCGCACCCTGCTGGAAGACTTTTTTATATGATAACTTTAGGGAATAGTGAAACCTTCAATATTTGGTTCCTGTTCACCCTCAGTAATGGGAAGAGTATGCCCAACCTTTCTTAAAATAAGGCTCTCATTGTAAAATTAAATGAAGACCAAATATGACTTTAATTTTAAATCTCAACTAAGTAATGGACAGATAAGTAAAGAAAGTAATGGACAGGTAAATAACCCTAACAGTTTTCTTTCTACATAAAAACTAAGCATACAGGAAGAACCCAGATTCCTTTTTGCCAAGAAAAATTTGGATTTCGGCCAGAAAAAAAGTCATATGATGTTTTGAATACATGGAATTTCACCATTTCACAAAACTGTAAGGGAAGAAGCAAGACACAACAACAATAAACATTTTATATAAAAATTGGTCCACTCACTAATAGGCATATAGACTAGCTCTTTTAAAGATACACTCAAGAAGAGAAGTGATTTGTACGGCTTGAAAAGCTTGCATTTATCTGTTCCCCCATTCGAACATATAATAAGAATTTCCTTCCAATCAAATGTCTTCTTTAATAAAATAGTCAAGCCTGCCTTTCAGCTATTTTGCTAATATCTGTAATACATTACACATGAATGTATTTAACTCAAAACTCTGAGGACGCTTTTCTTAGGTGTTTTCTATGAAACAACCCATTACAGTATTAGGAATCAATGTTTGCATTAGCAGTCCAGTCCCCTGCCACCAGACTATGGATGCCATCTGGTTTGCAAAGCCTGCCTGCATCCCCTGATTATATCTTTAGCTTCCTTCACTGCAGTGCCTGCCAGGTGAGCCACCAACCGCTGCAAAGGCAAAGAAACAGAGAGGCCTGGTGGGGTCATTCCTAATAAGCTAGCATGTGAATACTAATCAGTGGTGGGGAAGCAGAGGTCACCCCAGCCTGCCTGTTGGCAGGCAGCAATGTGCTCTGTGGCAGATGGCAGGCATTATCGACTCTCCACGAAGGCCTAGAAGAGAAATAAGCACCAGGGCTGAATGATAGAGTTATTGAGATTCTGAGCAAGATGCAAGCAGATGTGATGTTTGCCAGTACCCACCGTAAACAATATGCCAGCAGAATTTTTTAAAAGAGCATGTGTGTACAAATACGAAACAGAACTCATTTGAGAAATTTTAACACCTTCTTCCTCTTTAACCACGTGTGCACCAAACTCAAGCAACTGCAATTAACGATCCCTCTTGAGACAGCTGACCCATGGACATTTGGTCTCTGAAATCTACAGCTTCTAATGACATCATGAAACACACTTTGCAAAGAGAGAAATGCCTTCATTAAATACAGAATCAAGTAATTGCTAAAATAAAAAGATACCAAATACACTGAGTCCACTAGGGACATAGATTTGGTGGCCAGTCCCAACCCAGACTGCCAAAGCCAACCTGTTGTGTCATATCCCATTACGTTCAGCTGATGAATATTAAGCCTACAAATCATTTTGGAATACCGTCATAATCAAAAATATTTACATTACCAAAATCATAGAAATGGCAAAATTCAGCAGACAATTGCCAAGGTTCATCCATATTTTAGTATATGGAAAAGAGAATAAAAATATTTCTTTTGGGGGAAAATAGTAATTGGGTGTTCATGAAATGTAGACAAAAGAAGGTACAGGCACCATCCATATGCATATTCAACCCCCAGCTGTTAGATGAAAACCCTTCAGATACTTCTCATCTCTCAAATTCTTCATATACTTCTACTTTAGACTTGTCCTAGATACTGTTTTAGGTCATTTGGGCTATATTAAGTTAATACTTGTTTTTTAGAATAAACCATAAGCATGATCCCCTCCTAGAATGGCAGCCCCTTCCAGAAGGACGTTGCAACAGGACAATTCAAATCATTTCTATATTATGCAGAACTCTGAAAGGGTGATGTATTGTGTATAGCACAAAACTAGAGGAGGTGAAATGTTTTGAGTAACAAAACAAAAAAAGGAACCAAAAAGCAGTTTATTCAGATGCTTCCTTTTCTCTATATAAGCTTAAGATGCATATCTGTGTGTGTAGACTTGGCATTCCAATTACTAATTACTCTGGAATCTTTTAAAATTCATTAATTAAGATAATGAGGTGTTCTTATATATGATTCTTACCTGGTTAGGTTCATACACCATTAGCCTGTTCTGATATTGTGCCGTATTAGTTACTCCACCTGTAATGGATTAAAATGTGTTAGAGCTTTTCATGAATAAGAAATAGGATATTCCAACATAAGAATGAGATACAATTAAAGGAAAATTAGCTACTGCTGAGGATCTGTTTGTATACCCTCATGGTGAGCCCATGACATAATTAAGAAGCTTATTGTTGAAGCAGTTTCATTTTCAAGAAACATTTCAGAAGCAATCCAGTTAAGAGCAAGCAACAAGTATGCTGACATTACCAAGAGGACCCCAATTCTGACAAGCTGTTCTGCATGGCCAGAATGAGGGGCAAAGTATTAGGGAGTGAGAGTGAACATAGTACACACAGACAAATCTCTATACAATTTATGCCATGGACATAGTTATATGGAAAATTCTTGTCCTTCACTAAACTGTCAATTTTAAAGCTCTAACATCTGTACTCTAACACAGTGATATCTTGATATCTCTTGATATTACTTATCAAAAAATATCTAAAGCCAGTTCTGTCCAATAGAATATAACAAGAGCCACATATGCAAGCCACATATGCAATGATAAATTTTCCAGTAGCCACATAAAAAGTAAAAAGAAACAGTGAAATTAAATTTAATAAATTTTATATACCCCAGTATAGCCACAATTATCATTTCAACATGAAATCAACATAAAAATTATTAAGATATTTTATATATTTCATATTCTTTTTTTCATACTAAGTCTTCAAAAGCCAGTGTATATTTGACACAACACATCTCAGTACAGATTAGCCATGCTTCAAGGATTCAATAAGTCACATGGGGCTAATGGCTACCACACTGGGCAGCACAAATCTAGGGCTCTTCAGTGCAATTGCTATTGTGGTGGACTCTTTTGAAGTCCTCTTGACAACTGCTTAGATCTAAAAGACCTGAGACCCACCTAATCAAGAACCACTAAAAAATCATCACACTTCCAGCTAAGTTTCTCTTATTTGTCCTCATACTTCTTTTCATACTTGTAGTGTATACTGAGCCCTGTAAAACCCAGAAATTATTCATTTTGCTTTAAGTTTTACCATTAAGTGGAAAAACTCTAAAAAAATACATAAAACAGCATAGTAAGAAAATATCACCAATAGATATTAAATGTTAGATAATAAAATATCAAGGATATGGGACCAAAGAAATCTATCTTTAGAAATATTGCCTTACATGTAGTTCTAGACACTGGTGTAAAACGAATAATATTCTTATTTTAATCGGTATCACAAAGAAGCAGCTAATTTTTCAATAAAGATATAAAATTAAGCCAGACTAAAAAAAGTTTCCTACTAGAATTTTTTGAATTTAAAAAACAAACACTGTTAAAATACTGACCAAGATGGCCTTAACATTCCCCCAGCTTAACTAAACTAAATAGGTTGCTTCCTGACTCTAGGCCCCTTGACCTCCCTTTTCTTAGATTACTTACTTTAGAAAACTTGTAATCATAACTTCTTTCTCTCCCTTTTTGAGATGTAAATCATTTCAAAAGCTGCTTGCCAGTTTTATAACCCAATAATATCTTCCTTAAAGTCCAGAGAGCCATCCCTTTGAAATGTAATCATCAAGGAAGATAGTGCTCTATATCCCAGCCTCTATGGGAAGGTAGGACGGTAACTTTTTTTTTTTGAGACAGTCTCGCTTTTGTTGCCCAGGCTTGGAGTGCAATGGTGCAACCTCGGCTCACTGCAACCTCAGTCTCCCAAGGACCCTAACTGTGATAGACACCAATTTGCACCAAACACAGATGGCCTAATCACAGAGACCAAAATTGTCAACTCAGAAATAACTGCATGGGTACAACACATCCATTAATCAAGCTCCTCTGAAATGTTCTTCAGTACTTTTCTACTAAATCACCCCAGTGCTTAAAAACCATCCTCTTAAAAACTTTGCTTAATAGAATTGATTTCAGACTGTATTCTGATCTCTCTCTCCTATTGCTATAGTCTTGAATAAAGTCTTCTTTCTCTGTTTAACCTTATCTGGTGCAGTTTTTGCTTTGACAGTTCAAATACTTTGAATAGGTCACCACCATCAACTACATGGCTAGGAGTCAAGTCAACAAGAATCCAGAGGATTAGTGTCTAATCCTTAACTGAGCTGGAATAATCAATCAAAACTAATGGATACATAAAGGGGAAGGAACGTATCCAGGCCAATCATTACTCTCTCACTCAACCCCAGGAGGGAGATTATATCTTTCATATAATTGGCTTTGGCTATTATTAACTAGAGGACTATTTTTAAAATTCTCTCAGAAGCTTGAAGATTTAAGATTTTAAAGATCAACAAAAGCTTTGTCTGCAGAGAAATCCACAAAGAACACAGACATGAGCTTCCTGCCCTCAAAGAAAGTCTTCTCTGGATTTCTCATCGAATATCTCATTTTAAAAATGAAATCAGAGGAAAGGAAAACACTCTTAAGAAAGCTGAGGCTGAAATGCCTATATAGTCAAGATGTGTGTCAAAATAAATATAGGGTTGTGTTTGCTTTTACTCCCAACCTTCCCTTTCTTGTGTGATTAAAAACAGAATGTTCAATAATTCTTTCTCAGCATAACCACACAAGAATAATTTAATCTCTTGAGACTTCACAAGTCTTCAGGGTTAAAATAATTGCTAGTGCTTTTGATCTGAGCCATAACCACCAGATTAATGTGCAGCTTGCCTACAATCACTTCTCTAACTGAAATGGAACAGAGGGCAAAGCTCCACCCATCATTTAAAGACCTCAAAAGTTTCTCTACTTGTTTTAGAAATATGGGACATAATTAATATCTACTGTAGTAAACTGTTTTATGACACTATTTGAAAATACTTACACTACTGTATGTATCAGACTCTGCCCATTATAGATTAAACATACAACCAATGGATTCGAATGTAGCTATTACATCCCCTCTCCCAAGCAGGGCATACAATTTATCTCCATGCTTTTCAGAATTATTATTTACTGTCTTCCACAAATGCATCTATAATACATTTTCTTTTTAATCTGCACTCAGTAATTAGATTCTTTACCCTTACATACAAATTTTCACTCAAATGACAATGTTTAGAAATGAGATATTAAGTTACTAGTTGGGAGTAAAAATTAAAGTCCCAGTTATTTGATATTAATAGATTCCCTCTAGAATGTTAAACCACAGGAGGTGCCTAACAAACCTAGTGCTGCAACTTTTGCCAAGTCAGGATTGCAAAGAAAAACCTTGGAAACTGGTTCTCTTGCCTTCCCCTTTGAAATAATTTACAAATGAGCATATAAATAAAAATCATTTTTCTCTCAACACTAAAATACATTTTAAAAAAGCATCCCAGTTTGCAGCCCACATTTCTTTAGCAGTGTTACTCATTTGCAGGGCTTTATCATTACATTCCCTTCACATAACACTCTTCGCTTTTAGATTAATCTGCTGAAATGAGATGCTAAGGATTTGCATACAGATTTGACTATACAAAAATAGATATGGAATTAATAACAGTCTCTATATGTTTTAATTTCTCCTAGACTGGAGTACCCTTGCCTGCAGCAGTATTCCTGGCTTTGAAAGTCATCAAGCTGATTTGTCTGCTCTGGGTTACGATGCCACATGCTGCTATACTGTCCCCTGCAATCAAAGCACTTGCAAAGATAGATTCCATGCCTTCCTCTATCGAGTATATTTTATAGATTGGCAGTTTTGATCTCCCTCCCCCACCCCAGGGGGGATAATCTGCATCTTAACAGCTTTCTATAGATACATCTGTCATTAAATATGCCATCTCATATCAGCATCCATTTTTAAAACCAAGTTTTCTCTAACTTTGAAGTGCCACAGTGAAAGTTAAGACTTTTCAGCCAAAATTGAAAATGAGCAACCCTGTCTTATACTTTTGAACTGTGACTTAAAGATATACTGCAAGGTCCCCCAAAGTCAAATAAGTCTTTAAAAACTGCCAGAAGGAATGAAAAGTTACCACCATGCTACCAACAGTGAGAAATGCTTTCTATCATCAAGACAGGAGAAAAGCATTTTTCTTAAGCTTCCCTGTACAACTCGCCACAAAATGTTGTGACAAATGGATGAGTGCATACTGGAGAGATGACAAGCGACTGCCAAACAAGCAACCTTTGTCTCTGCTACTGAGATCACTGACTCTCAAACTCATATTCTACTCAAAAGCAACAACTGGTCAATGCCGGCAGTGCTCATAAAATAGAGTGTGTAGAAAAACTGCTCTCATTGTACATGGTCAGACTGGGTCAAGTCTGATGGCTCTGCTAATTTTTTTTTTAATGACAAAAAATACCTCTGTTGGTAAATAGAGTAAACTCCAGGAGTAGATGTCTACGGTTCGTAATGCAGTGCTAACGCACCACCAGGACAGAGTGGGATGCAAAGAACTGATCCCCACATGCAGGGTGGAGGAGCATGCTCCAGGTTGGAATTCTGCCAGCAAATTCAGGATTGAGGAAAACCATCTCAAGTTCTCTGCAACTGTCTTGGAGACCTGCAGTGGCCAGGTTCACACTAGTCTAAGGGAAGAGTTTCAGGACAGGCTGTGGCATTAACATGGGTCCTACATGACTGTATCCTTGGGGAAGCCATTTAACACAGCCATGCTCAGCTTCCTCATATGCAAAACAGTGATGATGATACATTCCTCATAGGTTTCAGATGAACTAGAGTGCAAAGCATAGAGACAATCCACAGAGGGAAGTTTGCTACAATCCTGTAGCTGTTTATAAAAATTTCTTACCATTTCCATAAACTTTCTCCAGTTCTTGAAAGACTATAACTTCACGCTTACAATTTAATTACCTAAATTACAACCTGCCATTAAGTGCAAGTTCCTATTAGTCACTATTTAGAGGGCTACACTCATTGTTAGCCCTTAAAAAAAGTAATACCATAGGAACATTTATAATAAATGCAAAACCAAACTTACCTATTTTGATATGACATTAGACTGTCCATATTTTCTGGATGTTTATAATACTAAACAATTACAGCTAAGAATCTTTCTACTAAATTAGCATCTTGAATAGAAGCATACATAATCCATGCATTAAATTAAAACTAGTATCCATATTATTTCTGTCATACTTGAGGAACCCACACAGATGATGGGTACTTAATATACTCAAAGCCTGCAAAGTCTCTAATTTACAAAATACCTATAAAGGCAGGGTTGCTGCATTTGAAAATAGAAATTATGTCATTTAGAGCAAATAGGTACAAGCTTGTGACCCAGAAATATGTAAAGTATGCATTATGTATTGTTTTAAATAAATGAAATGATAAAATGGGGGTGAAATCAACCATAATGCAGATATCAATTAGATTCACCTGCCCTTTATAATCTCAATAATATTCACTCTAACTCCCATTCCTCATTCTGTAGAAAGTTGAAATCCTGCCTCCAAGTATTTTTGCACATTCCCAGCAGGGTCAAACTCTCAAGGCCACCTCTGTCTGTCTTTCATGTCCCAGCTTTGCTGTGCTCTTGGATCTTTTATCTCCCTTCCACCATCAGCTAAGTTCTTCAGCCATTCCCTATTTCTATGGCGTAGCTTTAACCATCTTCTCTCCTCTTGGGAATAAAGCAAATGATATTGTTCACATATTCTTTAGTAGAACAATAGAGCTCACCATTTAGTTTACCGTCTTTTACTAGACCCATCTAGTTAGACACAAATCAATCATCTAAACAAAGGGGGTTCTCTCCGTGAGAAGAGTTTTGTAGCCAATGATTTGGACATTAAAAAAAACAAAACAAAACAAAACAAAACCTTACAACACCAATTTTAAAGGCCATTAGACTCCTGTAGTATGTAATTCTTTCAGAAAAAAATTTCTAATCTACACCAATGTATTTTAGAGTAGTTCCATTTTATCACCTTTCTCTTTACATTTTAAATTTTAGAAACTGAACCATAAAATCGCAGAAAGACATTATGTGTCTCTTCTCTCCCCTGAGAAGGATGGACAGTTAAGCAATTAAGGACAATCAATGATTGTTGATTCTAAACAAATCCCCAGATAGCACTCTGCTTCTGTGTATCATTTACTTTCAGTTTTATGCCATTTGGAAGTTCTTTTTTTACAATTTAAGCATCTATTTTGCAGACCTTCACTGTCATGATAAACAACTGGTAACCTGTGTGGTTTGGTGGGAAAAGCATGGTCTAAAGAACCAGAGACACAGAGTTCAAATTCTAACTCTGTCAGCTATAAGCTGTGTGATCTGGGGAGTCATTTAACCTCTTCAAGCCTCATTTCCTGGGCAGTGATGTGAGGGTAAATCAACAAAGTGCAACTTATTCGGGATACAGGTAAGACAGTTTAGGATGAAAGCTTTGTTAATTATTTGGAGAATGTAGGTGATCTGATTGCTTTCTTTCCTTTAAATCATTTAGCTCTCTAACAAGCATTGTAGAATATTACATTTCTGTTTGTTTTCCACCTCAGTTCAATACTACAGTAGCTTTGTTTTCATCTCTTTCAGATGCGGGGTAGGAAAGATTGGGGCACAAGTGAAAAAAAGAAAAAGTAACTGCTGGGGGCAGCTGGTTGCTAGGATCTAAAGCAACAAAGATTTAATTCTTCATGGACATTCTAATTCACTAGGAACTTTTAAGTGGATGTGCCAAGTTATCCACCTCCTAACCTCTACCAGGCAAGTGGCTTCCTTACATCATGGCCGCCTCCAGGGACAACAAGGGGGCATTCTCTTACTACTTACTCCCACAACACACACTTTTCTCCCTCAAGCAAACCTTCAGCCCTTGCCTCTCACCTAACTGAGATCCTAGCTTGCGGAACTCCTTCCAGGAGGATTCTCTGGACTATTCCAGTCTCATAACCTTTCCTCATGAGTGAATCCACAGATCTGCCTTCTTCAGTCCTCTGCTGAGCACCATAAAATGACAGAAATTTGAAAACAGAGCCACTACAGTTTTGTGGTTTCCAAGGTTAGTGTGGATTCTGAACACCTATTTTTCTTTAACCTGTTAATTCCCTCTGTTTTCTCTCAGAGGCTTATTCCAAGGTCACTCTCCTCAGGCCCTCTACTTAGTCCTGACAGGCACAATCTCGACAGACCTGTTTCTCATTTTAATCAATCTACAAGAAACCTCCTCAGGTTCCTACCCCTCACCTGTGAGCTTACCTAGGTTCACACCCATAATTAACTCCTTCCCTCCAGGCTTAAGGGTCCCTCCCTTCTCATGTTCAAGACCTAACCCCTGCCCAGTTCCTTGCCTTTCAGGACACTGTGTCTGTTTTCAATATTGTATCCTCAGGACTCTTCACTGTTCCTGGTACCTGGGAAATGCTCTCAGCCTTTACCAGCCAAATGGATGCCCCTCCTCCCTACACCTTCAATTTCACTCTCTTTCCTTATTAATATATATGCTCGGTGCACTTGCATCCTTAAACAAACAAAATCCCTCCTTCACCTCTGGATTTCGTCCTCTAGCTACTCAGCCAAACTCCCCTCTTGCTTCCTTTTCTCAGCCAAACTCCCCTCTTTCTTCCCTTCTTTCCTTCTTAATCTCCTTTATTCTTCCTAAAGCCAAAATGCTATTTATTAATTTATAATGAAAAAATGAGGCTGTTACATGAACTAAAATATGTGAACAACTAAAAACAGCACATTCTCTCCCTATATGTATACAGGAAGCCAGATTGTTAATTGGAAAGTTGTCTGATAAGCTCAGATTCGGGGAATGAAGTTTAGAAAATACGCTTGTTCATTAGTATTAGACTAAGAAAGGCTTTACCCTAACTTTTTGCCAAGGTAGTCTGCACCTGGGGTTTCTATTTCCTCACTTTTCAATCATACCTTAAACTACTGTATTCTAGTTTCCACCTTCTTCCAATTCCCTGAAACTGCTTTCACTACAATTTTCCCAATTAAAAAATGCAGTGGAAATATTTTGGACCTTGATATCCCTGTAGTGTTTCCCAAACTTCTGCCCTTAGCCCCTTTCCAGACAAACTCTTATCCATCTCTCTTGTCACACTCTCTGCCTCCTCCTCCTATTATCTCACTTAGATTTGCTCTGAGAAACCAAAGGAAAGATCTTCTCTCTGAGTCTGAGAAGAGGGGGTTTTGAGGAAAGTGAAGAAGTTCCAGCCAGTGAAGGAAAGGGGTGAGAGAGTAGCAGTGGGGGATAGAGAGGGCTGAGAGTGCCACTGTGCGTGATGTGCTGAGAATATACCCATACCAAGCCCTCCTGCTAATTGTCCTCCTCCCACAAGTAGAGCCACCTAGGTACAGGGACAGAACAAGCAGATCACTGGGTTTGTCAAACACTGCATGTTTCCCAGAGGACAAGATAATTATTGAAGTGATTGGACCATGAAGTTCAAGTGTGAGGACAGGGAGGAGTTAATGTATAATAGAAAGTAGCCAATGGACCCGCAGCTAAGTTAGGCACCTCCAGGGTTAAAATAATTCCTCAGTTATTTTAGGTGCTACCTTTCCTGCCTTCTGCAATAGTCACTCCCTGCTTTGCACTACTTTTGTACCTTGGAAAGACTTCTGCTGTCACCCTCTAATTACCTGTTTAAAAGTCTGTTCCCTCTACTATATGCTACTTTAATGCTCCAGCACTATCCCGGAACAGGACTTGGAGAGGTTAGGAACTTGAGCTCAGCATCTCATGATGGATAAGAAATGCAGCACAAGTTTTGTGTGTGTGTGACCACGGTCTGTGGTCTCAGCGCACCACAACTCAGCCTCTGCTATGCCTGCTGGTAGTTTCCAATATTTTGTCTACAATTCTTTTTTTTTTTTTTTTTTTTTTTTTTTTGAGATGCAGTTTCGCTCTTCTTGCCCAGGCTGGAGTGCAGTGGTGTGACCTCGGCTCACTGCAACCTCCACCTCCCGGGTTCAAGCAATTCTCCTGTCTCAGCCTCCCAAGTAGCTGCGATTACAGGCGCCCGCCACCATGCCCAGCTAATTTTTGTATTTTTAGTAAAGATGGGGTTTCACCATGCTGGCCAGGCTGGTCTCGAACTCCTAATCTCAGGCGATCCACCCGCCTCGGCCTCCCAAAGTGCTGGGATTACTGGCGTGAGCCACTGCACCCGGCCTTTGTCTACAATTCTCAAGATGTAAGTAAAACAATATCTGCAAAAAGATAAGGCAATTATATTTTTAAATGTTAATAAAATTTTACATTATTTTAATTAATACTAGAAAAACCCAAGTCCTGATAGTAGCTTTGAATAAATTAAAGTTATTTAAAATGGGGCAATGCAAACTTCATATAAATTTAATCAAGATGAAAATACACATAGCTTCTAGGGAGTTAAGCCTTAACAAATGTCCTTTCCTTAATGAAATATCTGAAAAATTATTTGATTGCCAGCTCCTAGAGGGCAGGAAGTATGTTTGCTAAATTAATTTCATGTATCTGTGACTCAGCACTATACTTTACAAGGATGTGGCATTCACCAAGAGAATCAAGAAAGCACTAAATATTGCTTTTGAGTAAATGCAATAACATTTGTCTTATTTTTATAGTTTTAAAGCACTAACTTTGCAGTTAGCCTCTTATTTTGCTATCATTTGATGAAAATGAAAAAAATAAGCTGTTCTTCATGATGAGCTCAGGATTAATTTTCCCTCACACACACAAAAAGGTTCTTTTTAGTAGTTCACAAACTATACCTTCCAACAGAGAGCATATATTTTAAAAACACAGCTTAGGATATTTAAGAGCTTATTTTACCTTGATACTGTGAATTTCAAATCAAAATGGTATGGAACACTTGTGAATTGGGTCACAATGTCAAACGCTACAGGAGCCTGTAAAATTCGACTCTAACGTCTTTAATTAAATGCTAATGGATATGTATACACAGCATGATTTTCTGGATTCCTTTCAGCTTGTCATACTTTTAAAAACTATAAACAGGTTTCAAGATTTCCTGACCCCAAAATGGACCACAATGGGGGAGAGGTGTGGAGAGGGAGTGAGCACGCTGGAAATGTCAAGTCTCTAAAGAAACATTCATTCTGTGTTCTAGAGAACAGAACCAAGACCCTAAAATCCACCTTCTATAATCCATACTACCCCCACCTCAGGCAAAGTTTGCAAAATACCAGAAGGATGCCAATGACTCAATCCCCATCAATTAAATTGGAAATACATGATTATTTGGTAAAGGATAAGGAATAGCCTCAAACATTTTCATCTGCTCCAGTAAATCAGGTTACACTCCCAACTCAGTGATAGGCAGGGTGAACTATACCTGTATTTTTGTTAAGGGGCCCATTAGCAAATCTAGTCACCCCTCCCTATTCATGGTTAGATTCACAATTGATTTATTATAAGCTGGGCCTGAGGAAAGAGGCAGACGACTGAAGGTATTAGAAATGTCACTGGCGATTTCCTCTTCTTTCCAATTAAAGACATTGTACTGTACACAGCAAAGTGAGTTTCTCATCTCAAGTACACAGTAGGGAGAAACAAACCTGAGAAAATTGTGATTGTTTTCATTAAGTTTGGTTAACAGAGGCAGCATATATTAGTGCAAAAGAAGAACAAAGAAAATGTATTTCCTTTCACAGTAGGAGAAAAACAAAGTGAGATAGCAATAAGGATCTGTAATAGGTTGATAGATTTAATAAAATGGAAAACGAAACATATAGACACATATTGAAAGGGAAGTCAGCTTGATACCAGGACGACGCATCTAGCGAGTCTAAGAGGAGCTTCTGTGCTTTCTTAAGGCCTCACTGAAGAAGGTATTAAATCATCATATCTTTAAGACTATGTAAGGGAAACCCCAGCATTCTTTTACAAGCTAGGTTTACAGCCAAAACACAAGGAATATTTATTAAAATATTTATGAGAAATTCATACAAAACTTAGAAAATGCAGTGCAAAATTTAGGAATACAGTATATTAATAATATATGAAACTAAATGAGTCAATGGAAGGAATGTCAATTGGGAGAAAACATAAATGGCATTGATTTCATAAACCCATTGTTGTTTTGCCATCCAAGACAAGTACAGATCTGTTCCTTCTGTTAGCAAAGACTTATTTGCTGCCTAGCTTGAAATTTCTCCAGCACAGCTAAAAGAATATAGTCTTGGTGGTTATTAACTGTTGAAATATACATTTAAAGAAAAAGGAACAGTAATTAGATAAATGAGGTTTTAATTTAAATATATCTACATATACTAACATACATACTTGTTTCTAATGTTTCTTTGGTATAGAGCCAGTAAATGTTGGGTCCACTTCATCTGTCTGCTTCCTTAGTCCTAGTCTTCCCTTCATTCATTAATTTATTGAGCACTTAAACCCTGATGTGAGCTAGGTTCTGTCAATAAAAATCAGTGAATTGCCAATAACTGAGGCACCGCTCAGAGAAGCTGAGCCTGTGACTATCTTCCTGGTTATTGAGGACAGCAGAAGAACAAACAGTCAAAGTCCAAATGAATTTAAAGAAGTGCAAGGGAGAATTTTGTCAGAGCAGGTGTTAGAACACTAGAGACGATTATTGAGGAAAGCTGAGAAGCCTTTGCAGGTGTACTTAAAAGTGATGATTTCTTCTAAGTACAAACATCAGGGTTATTCTTAATATTTAAGTTTTTTACCCTTTCTATTCCTCTTAGTGCTTGATGACACAGAAATCCAACAAGTTCCATTTGGGTTACAATATGAGTATCTTCCAACTGGGAGAAAATGCAGCTTTCTTCCTGATAGAAAAACCTTTCAAAGGAGAACACTTAGGGCCTTTCTCAAAACTAAGATTGAAACACATGTTGATAATGTGATGTTGATAGCATAGGCCTCACAGACTCCTTCTGTATAAGCAAAAAGGCAGCCCAGAGGGGTGTGACGGGTCTGTGGGTGTAGAGAAAACAAGATTGGCAAGGAGTAGTTAACTGTGGATTTTGGGTTGTGGGTACATGGGGTTCATTATTCTAGTCTCCCTACTTTTTCCATAATCAAAAGGTTTTCAAAAGAGTTTTGAAAAGGTAAACTAGAGCTCAAACTGTACTATTAGTAAAAATAGGAGAGTAAATAGGAATGAAGGGTTAGAATGGCACCAGTAACTACCATTCACAGGTAATTAAAAACAAACAAACAAACTTTGTTTTAGGCTGGGCACAGTGGCTCACGCCTGCAATCCCAACACTTTGGGAGGCCAAGACTGGTGGATTGCTTGAGCTCAGGAGTTCGAGGGCAGCCTGGGCAATGTAGTGAAACCCTGCCTCGACAAAAATTACAAAAATTAGCTGGGTGTGGTGGTGTGCTCCTGTAGTCCCAGCTATTTGGGAGGCTGAGGTGGGAGGATCACTTGAGCCTGAGAGGTGGAGGTTGCAGTGAGTCGAGATGGCACCACTGCAGTCCAGCCTGGGTAACAGAGTGAGACCCTATCTGAAACAGCAACAACAACAACTTTGTTTTGGTAACTTAAATCCCTTCCCTCAATGCACAGCATAGTGATTACTTGGATATATACCTATTGCTATACCCAGAAAAATGGATTAACTGGGCTTATACTTCTCTTGCCTTGTCTTTGATGAAATGGCTCTAGTCAGGTAGCCAGGGGTGAAAGAAAAAGCAAATGACCTAGATAAACCACAAGCTGTGCAATACAATCCATGAATAATCAAGAGCTGACAGGAGAAGTTCTGGTAGGAAAAAAACAGTTGTGATGGACCAACAATTTCCACCTTGAATTTTTATTCCATTAGGCACTCAGAAAGTCACAGAAAGGCGTATTATTTCCAATTACATTGCTCTCTAGAGTAGGTGCTCAATAAATGAATGTTAATTAGCTAAAATGGCATGCTTGGTTCAATCTTTCAATTACACATGGCCACAGTATTAAAGCTTGACTTTTAAATATATACCACAATGAAAGTGTGTTTTGATAAATCCAACATGAGGTATGTTCTACCTGATATCCAAAGAAGACCATCAGCCACATATCCAGCATGGCATGAAAGGGATCTGTCAAAGGACTGAACAAAAGTCCATTTGTTCTTCTTGGGGCAATATCGCTCAACTGTAGGCAGAACCTGGCGCAGTTCATTTCTGCCCCCAACTGCATAGAGGTATTCCTCCATGGCACCCAGCACAAAATGCTC
Source organism: Gorilla gorilla gorilla (assembly GCF_029281585.2). NCBI lineage: Eukaryota > Metazoa > Chordata > Mammalia > Primates > Hominidae > Gorilla > Gorilla gorilla. The sequence goes on along the minus strand of NC_073229.2, from coordinate 121,261,526 downwards.
CCGGCAGTTTTTCATGGGTGCTATCTCTGCCCAGGAATTACTGCGGGGGTCATAGCGACAGGCAGTCCTCACAGCACACGTCCGGCCACTGGCATGCTCAACTTCCCCTCCTGCCACAAACAGGAAGTCCCCCATGACTGCCACACAATGGTGGCTCCTTCCCACAGGCATGGGAGCCAGCTCACTCCAGTTGGCAATGGCAGCTATGAGAGCATTCTCCTGATCAACAGGATTGAAGTACCGAAGTTCCTTGACCTTGCAGACCTCGCGCTTTTTCCCACCAATGATATACAGAGTGTCTGACTGGAACCGTGGTTTGGTCCTGCGAGTCTGCCAGACAGGCTGTGCATAGATGCTCTGGTGGTATTCCAGGGCCTCGTTGACGAGGGCTGTTGCAGTCTCACTTGCTTGGACAAGGGGGTGGGACAGGGCAACTGTATGGAGAGTATCCACATCCATTAGGCCAAAGCGGATGTATTGCAGGAGCTCGTCCATGTACTGGTAGTGGCAGTTGTGTTCCAACCACCTCACAGCTAGCTGAAACAGAGGGAAGTGAGATGAGAGGAGACACAAAGGTAAGAAAGAAAGAGAGAAAGCAACAGCATATAGGTAGGTTACCTGTATTCTTCCAGGCAGGTAATAATACAAACTTTCTTACAAACAGTATAACTGGAATATTTTGAAGCCCATGTGAGGAACTTTTTTTCTGTCTCAGCAAAGACACAAAAGCACTCAAGACATTGCTGTAGGGGTAAGAAACAACGTGAAGCAACACTGATGGGGGCTTCAGATACCATTTGGGGTGAACAATAATTGATTTTCAAAGAATGAAAATACTGTTGTGAAACAGCCTGTTCCCTTATGTTTCATGCATAAGAGGCTCAGTACACCCCACCACCAGGAAATGTCAATGGTGGGAGGTGTCATCAAAGCTCAAGTAATATATGTCAACCCATAAGCCAAGGTGCTGTATCAATATGAGTAACGTAAGAAAATATGTGATCATCTGAGACCACAGGGTGTACTTGAAAGAAAATCAACATAACACTAGTAGAATGATTTAGAAAGAAAAAAGACTCCCCCTCCCACCCCACATCCCTTTAGTAGGTATAACAATCAGGAAGCAAGAAAAGAAAAAGTAAGATTCTAACCTATTAATTTTTTCTCTCAATTAACTTTTACCTTGAAGACAGTTGTAATTTGCACATGTAAGATACTGGAAATTTGTTAGAGTCATTTTCACAAAAACAGAATATAGAGGAGATCATCTTTGTATTACGAACATAATAGCAGAATGTAATCCTAACCTTTTTATTCCTTTCAGATCTCTTCTAAGAAGGAAAGGAGTTATAACATTTTGATATGAGCAAAGAGAATTTCTTAAAACTAAAGCAGGTACATTGTCATACATAATAAAAATTATTGTTTAATTTTGTTATTTATAATAATTTTATAAATAACATATATTTATTATTAAATAATAAAGAATATTGTTTCATTTTGTTATTTATGACAATGTACCTGCTTTAGTTTTAAGAAATTCTCCTTTTTTTTTTTTTCAAATTAAAAAAATTCATCAGGGCCAGGCACGGTGGCTCACGCCTGTAATCCCAGCACTTTGGGAGGCCTAGGCAGGCAGATCAAGAGGTCAAGGGTTTGAGTCCAGCCTGGCCAACATGGTGAAACCCTGTCTCTACTAAGACTACAAAAATTAGCTGGGTGTGGTGGCACGTGCCTGTAGTCCCAGCTACTCGGGAGGCTGAGGCAGGAGAATTGCTTGAACCCGGGAGGCAGAGCTTACAGTGAGCTGAGATCGCACCATTGCACTCCAGCCTGGGCGACAGAGCAAGACTCCATCTCAGGAAAAAAAAAAAATCATCAATGAAAAAACCACAATTCATTTATGGAGCACCTAAAGTAATTTAATTAGTGTGACTTAATAGTTAAGTTTGGCAAACCTTCCCACACACCAGCATAATGAAGTATATCTAACATCTCAGTCAACATATTTGACATGAATTATTCTTAGCAGCACTTACATTAAAGTAGATCTCCCAGACAATGTGAATGTGAGTCTGAAGGAATTAGCAGGAAAGAATGAAGCAAAGAAATAGAATATCAAATAATTTTGATAGGGATAGGAGGCAGGAAATTCTGGGCAGAAGAAGGTGGGTCCCCACTGAGGGCCCCACCCTCAAGCCTGGCACCGCAGCCCAAAGTGAGAACATACATTCCTGTTTTATGCTGGAATGTTGACTTTTCCAAAACCACCCATGATCCACCCCACCCCCCATCCTGTACCCATAAAAACCCCTGACACAGCCAGCAGAGAGGAGAAGTGACTGAACATCAAGAGTAGAAGCAGCAGCTAAATGTCAAGAGACTACAGTCGGAGAGAAGCAGCTTGACTTCAGAGGGACAGCTTGACAGCATAGCTTCAGAGAGGAGTCCAACAGGGCATGGCCAGACTTCAGGGGAAGATTACCTTCCCACCCCACCCCCTTTCCAGCTCCCCTTTCTGCTAAGAGTCACTTTCATTGGCAATAAAATCCCCCACATTTACCGTCTTCATCTTGTTTGTGTGACTTCATTCCTCCTGAACGCCAGACAAGAACTCAGGTGCCAAGAGGGTGACCCTCCACTGAGCTGTTAATATTTAAGCCGTCCACAGATGGCAAAGATAAAAGAAGGTGTACCGTAACACTCCTTCTGGAGCTTTGGGGGCTACAGGCACTCCCCACTAGATGCTGTGGTAGGGCCTGCACAGAGTTTTGCTCCTGCCAGTGCCCAAAAGCACTTGCCAGGTCCTGCACTCACTCACCTGCATGTTCCCTCCCATGAGGGGTTGGGTGCAGCGGGTTCGAGTGAGTGAAGTGTATCTCTGCTGGCACTGAAGCAGCTGGCTAGCTCCAGCACCCGCATTCCAGTTCCCGCCCGTGAAGGGGTCAGGGAAACTGGAGGCCCGCCCAGGATCTTCCTCTGGGAGCCTGCCTAGGATACATCAGAAGGGTGAGTAAAATGCAGATCTGTCTCTTCTTGTCCTCAGACTTTCTTCTGAGCTATGCCTCTTGCAGGGGACAGGATGCAACACTGCCATCTCTCTCTTTCCTGCAGGTGAAAGGAATGTTGGCTCTGTTTCCGTTCATGGAGGCTTAGCCACCATGTGGGACCAGAATAAAGTCCTGGGGCAACTGAAGGCATCTGGCCAAGGCCACTCCTCAGTGTTGCTGGAAGGCCCCTGGACTGGACCCAGTCCCAGATGTAACAGGTGGTTGGCTAAGACCCCCCCCCCCGCCCCAGACTTTTCTGTGGTATCTTTCCTTTCTTCCTTTGTGGTTTGAAATGGCTCCTTATCTGTTCTTTTATAATGTTAAGGTTTTGCTACAAACTTCAGAAATGTTACTAAGTAGAATAAGCATTTGGCCCAGCAATCAGATAAGCAATTCAGAACAATGTGAATTGCCACAACCATCCCCACACCAACAGCAGCTGGCTTCTGTTTTGAGTTTGCCCCTGCCGGCACCAAAATAGCCAGCTAGCTCCATCGCCCGTGCTCCGGTTCCCGCCTGCAAAGCTGTCAAGGAAAATATCCTTCTTCAATTTTATCATGCTTTACTTCCTTTTTGAACCATGGAATCAGGATTCTGGGCTTCCCTGTTCAGATAACAGATTTTACTGGGGCATCAGGGGAAATGTACTGAGGGAGGGAAGAGGAAATGTGGTATTCTCAGACCACTGCTCCTTGGCAAACACAAACTGGGTTTTCAACCTGGTGAAAAGAATCACTAAACTCTCTAAGGCACTAGATGATTTCAGACATTCAGAGTTTCTGCGTCCAGTTGAAAAAGGGCTCCAGAAAGGCAAGATGCATTTTGGGCTTGTCTTTTTAGTTTTCTGAATGAAGTGAACGTGGAAGTGAATTCACTTCTGCTACGTCATGAATCGCATCTCTTAATGAGTGACAGAGTGAGAGAAATGAAAAAGGAAATGTCGCTAGGTGCCAAGGAGGCAGACACGGTAGAGGTCAAACAAGCGATACACTCTAGATGCTTTTATAGAAGGTAGCATTTTTAACTAAATAAGATACCAACCTGACACAAAATTATCTATGTATGGTAATATCTGCAATAATCAAAGATATTGCAAAAGAAATGAGTGATATGGAAAAGTGGTACTCATCAATCACCAGGTCTCTGCCAGAAGTGGAGACAGTTCCCACATGCTGCACCCTAGATTTTCTCTACCCTAATCTTGGAATTTTCAAGACACGGGGTTCCAATTATTTCTGGGGAGATTGTTCAGCAACTTGATAAATAATTTTCCACTCTTTGCCCACAGTGTTTTTAAAAGTTCTCAGGGATAAAGTCATCCGGCTCAAGGTCATTTCTTATGCACGAGGGAAAAATTTCTGAAACGTAATATTTGCTATTGTTCCTAATTTAGTCAAGTAATTCTAGCTGATATTGCTTTGCTCTGCAACCAATTTCTTGGCATTCTTATATCCTTACAGTTCTGCATCCACATAGATACTACCGGAAACAGCACAAGAGACATTAGATAAATATCCATGTCTCCATAGGCTCTTTTTATAGCATAGTGCTGCCCATTTAATTATTTTTCTCTCTCCTCATAAATCAGCTCTGCCTATGCCATAATCAATCTTCTAGCCCATCTCTGAACACCCTCCGGTTTATCTTTATCTTTCTAGCAAGCAGTGTTACTAACTGCGTGAGAAGCACACAAGCCTCAACTAAGCTATGCTTTTAAGAAAATCTCTAAAGGATAAAATTAGCCATGGAACAGTGACCACTGTGATCTATTACTGATTAATTTCTGGTTTGTGGTCTACTATCATCCCACATCACATGTGTCATGATGCTTTCTGTGTTCAATTTCTCCAAATACTATGTATTACAGAATATTTTGTGCATAACTATTAGTTTGCATTTTCTGAGACATTTTTATCTTATTTCTTTCCAACATTTCTAACTTCTCATAGATTTCATATAACTTTCAACTTTTATCATTTATTAATATTTTCAGACTATACAAGTCATCCCTACTTGTTGGGTTTATATTTTTTTCCAGATCAAAGGTGAATCTAATTTACAACTAACCATCTTGTCACCAACTACAAACTTAACATGTACACAAATTACATGGGGGTTTCTGGTCAAAATGTAGGCTCTCATTCAGCAGGTGGGGGACTGGAGGATGAGGAGTCTGCACTTCCAACAAAGTCCTTGTTGCATATGCCACTGGTCCATGTACCACACTTTGAATAGGAAGGCTTTGGACAGATTTCCATTCATAACAGTATTCTCCTATCAGGCTGTCATGAATTTAGTTACTCTAGGAAGCTGTATTTATTAACTGTTCCATCCACTATGGTAAATTGCTGCCTTATCAGAGGAAATTCACTCTGTTTTTTAAATTTAAGCAGGTATAAATCCAGTGAAGTTGAAGTAATGCTTAAGTTATGATATAAGATACTTAATTAGCTTAATATTATGGATGAGGTAGCATTTTTTGAGACCTTGGTTCTAGATAGTCTATAAACACTCTGCATTTTTGCCTTTGCAATAATAAACACATAAATGTAAAAGTGTTACTGTGCTCTGTTTTTACGTTCATAAGAATCTAAAGGAGAAACCCCACTGAAATCACAGATAACTCTTGTTTATTCAAATAAATAATTAAAAAATGGCAAAGAAAATTCAAAACAATGAGCCACTTCAAAATCACCTCTGTGCTGTGAACCTCATCTAACACTATTCACTGCCATGCTGGTGGAGGGAATCCTGGAGCCCATTTAAGGAGCTTAAAGACTACTACAGTAAGAGGAAAGCTGATTTATCATTGGGGCATCATAGAACCCAAAGACAACAGTTAGCTTTGTGGTATATTTCGGTGCTTAAGCTTGAAAAAAATTATTCTTGGAACTGGTGGCTTTTAAAATAATGGCATTACACTGAGAAAGCACAACTCAGGGTAAGCTGAATCCTATTCTATCTTATTTATTCTGGCATACTGAAATCCCTATCACCATAAACTCTAGGATTTAATGGGGAAGAAAATGGAGCACGCAGCATTTTTGGTGGCCAAGCCAGCAAGAGTGGAAAAGAAACAACAGATTCAGTTTAGGAGGACATTATGAAAGAGTGCTTAAGAAACATGGCCATTAGGTAAGACATTTCCTAAACCACCTGCAACACAGCAGACCATCATTTCCATGTACAACAGGAGGTCTCTCAAGTACCCTGCCTGACCCAACTCATCTGACCACAACGGAGAATTGTTGCTTCCTAAAAGGAACATTAGCTACAGCTTAATCCAACTTCAAACCAATTGATCCTCAGATATTTGCTAAGAACAGCACCTGACCCACAGTTTGCTATACATATTTGTGGCATAAATGGAAAATTCGGTTTTTAGGCTATTTCTCAGATTCTCTTACACAAATAGTATCAAATCCTTTATTCACACATACATACACACATATTTATTTATCTATCACAGGCTTCAGTTTTCTATTTTATTATATCATCTTTATGGCTTTCTTCTAAGGCCTTTATAAGCCCTCAAGGCTCCACACTGCAGCATACAGTGCCCTAAACTTAGATTCATAAGCCCTTGTTTTCTTCCCTCACATGTTTGGTGTTGGCCACTTCTATTTGAGATTCTTGGCAAAGCAATAAGCATTGCAGTGTTTTAAACCTTCAAATAAATTATAAAATATTTGAGCAAGAAGAAAGCTGAGTCCACTTGGCTCAAGCTTTTCAATTTTACAAATGGAAATCAAAACCAGACAAGTTAACCGACTTAACCCAAGTCATACAATGAATTAGCAGAAAAGCTAGAACTAGAAACTAAGTTTTTAACTTATACAATGTATTTTTTAATTATATCTACTTGTCATTATTTTTCCATCAATAATTATTTCAAGGGAAAATCCAGGCAAATGCACTAAGTCCAAACATAACTTCTTTTTTTTTTTGAGATGGAGTCCTGCTCTTTCGCCCAGGCCGGACTGCAGTGGCGCGATCTCGGCTCACTGCAAGCTCCGCCTCCTGGATTCACGCCATTCTCCTGCCTCAGCCTCCTGAGTAGCTGGGATTACAGGGGCCCACCACCGCGCCCGGCTAATTTTTTGTATTTTTAGTAGAGACGGGGTTTCACCGTGTTAGCCAAGATGGTCTCGATCTCCTGACCTCGTGATCCGCCCGCCTTCGCCTCCCAAAGTGCTGGGATTACAGGTGTGAGCCACCGCGCCCGGCCCAAAAATAACTTCTATATTCAGTAAATTAGAAAAATAAATTCTGCTTTAAAAATAAGAATGTTTTGCTTCAAAATAGGTTGGCAGTATTTTTCAATGAGCCTCATTTATGGATTACTTCAGAAATAAAGACCATAGGTTTATGATACCAATTAAAGAGTTTGTAATTAAAGAACAAATACTGAGGGGAAAGGACATGTCTTGAGTGTTGAATTATTGCTTCACTTTTTATGAGAATACATATTTCACATTTAATTTTTTTTTTTTTTTTTGAGACAGGGTCTCCTCTGTCACCCAGAGTGGAGTGCAGTGGCGCAATCTCAGCTCACTACGACTTCTGCCTCCCAGGCTCAAGCGATTCTCCTGTCTCAGCCTCCCAAGTAGCTGGGATTACAAGCGTGCACCACTACCACCCAGCTAATTTTTGTATTTTTAGTAGAGATGGGGTTTCACCATGTTGGTCAGGCTGGTCTCAAACTACCGACCTCAAATGATCCATCTGCCTTGGCCTCCTAAAGTGCTGGGATTACAAGTGTTAGCCACTGCACCCGGTCTATTTTTTAAATGTATTTTAGTTCTAGATTATTTCTTGTTAACTAAACTTGACCCAAAAATATACAGAACAGATAATCCCTTCCGTTTAGTTTTCTCAGCATATCCCTATTGATTGCTACTCTACAGAGTAGAATATATGATATATAATCCTAAACATAATAGTATAATCCTAAATGCTACAAATGTTGCCCCAGTTCAATTAAAATATGCAATTTAATCATATGTATTTCAGAAATATATCAATTATATGAAAAAAGTTATATTCCTAACATTATCAAGTCCTCATATTGTGATTCTAATTCCTTTATTGTTCATGTGAAACACACTCAGATAGAAGCTGCTGTTTTGATATCTAAAATTCCTGATCCTTTTAAAGAAGTGGATGTTTTGAATTCCAACTGCTTGTATATATCCATATATATTATACACTATGACCCCAAAGGAATGCCAAAACAATGAAAATGTTATTCTCCGATTTCCAGAAAATACATTAATTATGAAGACATCCCAAATTCAAGAATAAACATTATTGCACTCTTCCATAGAACTGTCTTTATATCTTGCAAATATATATAAATACAAGTGCCCTTAAAAAGCAGGTTCTCATCAGATGAGTGATCAAATCTTTTAAAGCAATGCTAACAAAGAATAAAGCCCTATGTCATTGTCTAAAAGTAACAAGTATTTTTTTTGTCTTGGTCTACAAATATTGTCTTTCACTGAAAGGATGTTCTTATCACAGAGCTCATCATGAAGAGCTAAGTAAGCAATGACTGGTCTTTTTGCTCACAGCCTTTATTCTGCTCCTTGGCCAGGGGCAGCTATTATTATGTTCCTATGTAAAATCTGGTTGCAGATAGCTCTGCTGAAGGTGCACACGGAGCCCTTCTCTTTGCAGAATCCCACGCTGTGAGGCACAAGTGTCCATATCCTTACCAGTCTTGTCATCCCATTGAGGTAAGCCAGGGCACCAGTCTCCCCTCAGTGCACAAAAGGCAGCATAAATTCCACACTTCTGCAAATTCAGAAAAAGACAAAGGAAGGGCACAGGAGCAAGTCAAAAACCCACTCCTGAACCTCCATCAAACAGCAGGGCATGTTGATGAGCTCTTGGGCAACAAGAAGTAGGAAGCCAGGAAAGCATGTTTTAATAGAATGGATGATGATGCATAGACGAATCTTTTCCTTTCTAAACAGAGTATCGAGCATGCTCTTTATCTTCTAATTTGTGTTCTCAAAGGGAAGAGTTCAGTGATTATTCTATATTAAAGTACATTGTTTTATATATTATTTTATAATGCCTTGAACTCTAATAAACATAAAACTTTAGCATGTTACCCTTTTAATATTGCATACAGTTTCTTTAAAAATGTGATGTTTCCCTAATGCAAGTGAGCAGGTGTTGCGATTTGCCATGCAATACTACACAGAAGCTCACCTCTTTAACGTGAATCATGTAAGGTGAAATAATGATGTCATAAACCAGAATAGCAACTGCCATAGAGAGAAAAGTATATACTAATAAATAAATGTGACAGATCTTATAGTTACATTCTCTTCCTTGAGACCAAATGAAAAGTTTCAGTTCAAAAAGACAACTTTCCCATAAAATTGAAAATCACCAGAAACTAGGGACGCAGCATCAGAGCATTTTCCTTTACCAGAACAATGAAAATGCTACCATGGAGGAATATTAAAAATTATAACAGTGCTCACCTGAGTGCTATATTTAAAACTGTGTCAACATTTTCCTTGTAAGACAGATCTTTCAAGGGAGATTGCACATTAACCATTATAGCTGACTACAGACTTATGTAAGACACATAGGCTATTTTTTCTTCTAAGAAATATATTTCAATGGAACCAAATCTGATGAGGCCCGAGGCTCATATACTGTAAGAAAAAAAACCTGACAGATTTTTAAAACAATATTCAGCTTATCACAGATGATAATAATACATTATTTCATTGTTCCTTTAAAACTTTGGGAAATTGAAAGATTGGTAAATGTTATTATGTTCACCTTTAGCATAAGATTTGTTCTCTGGTAATCATCTTTAAACACATTTTTTAAAGTACATACTTCAGAGTTCCAAAAGCGAAAAGCCCTTGCAACTAAAGGTGTCTATTTCCCACAAATGGGGATAAACACACAGGACTGGAAGAACCACAACAAAAACTACCCTCAGACCTGCCACATGTAAGTTCCAGATATTTAGTTGGGGTGCACGAAAAGTGACCTGAGTTGTCCCTTTGCTCAATCTTATAACAATAACAAAAGAGGATTTATTTAAAAGGTAAATTTTATATCAAGATGAAGAGAAAATCAAGATAGGATAAGAGGTGAGGTTAATAACCTGTGATATCCTCTCTACCTGTGAGATTCAGCCACCAGTGTAAGCTGATCTTTGGAAAGCCAGTATTAAAAGGGCAATGTGAGTATATGGCTGACATTGGATTAGTTATTTGGCTTCTCATTTTTAAAATAAATTAGTTGATGAGAGAGTCTCCTCCTTCTCTAGGATATATGTCACCTATGGATCCACCAAAAATATTTTAAAGTAGAATTCTCTAATTTTCCTAGAGGTGGTAGAGGCAACCAAAATTAATCTAGTACCCAAGTCACAGGTTTCTGTAGCACAGAGAGTTTTGGTAAATCTCTTTTCAGAAAAACAAGGTGACATTTTTTTGTCTATAATTCTGTGCTCAGCAGAAATGTCTGCGTGAATGTTTGCATGTATGAAAGTGCACATGCACGTGGGGCCAATGCAGAGAACTAGGTTACATCATAGTCACTCTCCCTAGGAACAACTTTGATCAGATTATATTATGAAACTGAATAATAATACCATCTCTTGTAAAAATAAAATAAAATTTGTGCCAAAGAATACAAATTTCAAATTTATTAAGGTGACTGCTTCAAGGTAATATTGGTTAGAATCCCAGAATAAGATTTTATACATGGCTGGGCGCCTGTAATCCCAGCACTTTGGGAGGCCAAGGCGGGCAGATCACAAGGTCAGGAGATAGAGACCATCCTGGCTAACATGGTGAAACCCCATCTCTACCAAAAATACAAAAAATTACCCAGGTGTGATGGCGGGTGCCTATAGTCCCAGCTGCTCAGGAGGCTGAGGCAGGAGAATCGCATGAACCCGGGAAGCAGAGCTTGCAGTGAGCTGAGATCGCACCACTGCACTCCAGCCTGGGTGACAGAGCGAGACGCCGTCTCAAAAAAAAAAAAAAAAAGATAAATTCAAGTTTTAGTAAATTGTTCACATATATTTTACCTCTGGACTGTCTTTAAATGTACCATTCCCTCCATGAGGGAATACAGTGGTATATTTACATTTATATACGTTTATTTATATATAATGGGCATATTTATATTTCTATGTTTATTTATATATAATGGTATATTTATATTTATTTACCTCGTAGAGGTAAATATACCTTCATGATGGTGGAGGGTGGGAGGAGGGAGAGGAGCAGAAAAAATAACTATTGAGTACTAGGCTTAATATCTGGGTGATGAAATAATCTGTACAAACCCCCATGACATCAGTTTACCTATATAAGAAACCTTCACGTGTACTCCCAAACCTAAAATAAAAGTTATATGTATACATACCATTCCCATCCCATATCTAGTATATACAAAACTTTTAAATGGCGAAAATGTCCTACAGGACAATAAAAAACAGCACCACCCTTGCCAATGATGCCATAGGAAAAATGAAACCCATTCTTGGTCTCATATTTGAGCAAAACACATGTACAGTTATAGAATAACACCCTATAATTTCCCTTCAGTGGTTTGATCATAGTCTCTGAGCCAAAAGACAATATTCATCCATCTAGTCATTGATGGCTGGGATTGCATCAGAGCATTACTCAATACTGGATTGATGACATGAGACTTCTAAATAAAATGATAGCTCCTGCATATTTATATAACATGTCCTACTAGATGTTGAAGGAACTTTGCATGTGGTCACTGAGATATTCAGCTTATATTGTATAACTACACTGGAAAATGAGAGAAAACCAATTTGGTCAATAAAAGAAAACCCTTCTGTATCACATTGGCAATAGGGACTAGAGTGACCTCATGTGGGTCACAACACCCCCCATTGTTTCCTAGCTACTGCATGCAATAAGGATGCATTACCAGGGTGAAGTCAGCTGAAATGGCCAGGGAAATCCTGATGCTTTTTTCTATTACGAATTGGTATATGTCTATAGAGGTAAATCTGACACAAGAAAAAGAATACAGGACTTGATGTCAAAAGACCCATTTCTGCAACCTAATATATTTGTGCAGTTATGAAAAACCAACATACTGATACTCAGTTTTATCAACATACTGATACTCAGCAAAACAAGTATGATAATACCTATGTCATAGGGTTCTACGGAAGACTGAATGAGATCAGACATGTGAAGGTGCCTGGTAAACTGATATTTAGACAATGTACAGAATTTATATGATGGCAATATGCCTCCAAGAGATGAAGGTATTCCCCAATATAATTATCCTTTTGAATTCATGATAAAGTCATCACATGCAGACCATTTTTATGTAATACAACATTGTGTGTTAGTGATGTAAATTTTGAGAGATTGCTATAGTTGATAAGAAATTTGCTATACAGTATTAAATACTTCACATATTTAAAGTGATAATAAAACCATGGCAGCACAACAGATTATAAACTAGCTCTTATGATTAACCATATTTCACACAAATAAACTCAGTAATTCTAATCCAGTAATTTAAGTTCTGTGGCTTTGTTAAATTCAACGTTGGAGAAGCATGAACGAATGCATGAATGAATGAATGAATAAAAAGGGAGAGACAGACTGAAACCCAGTTGTTTTTGTACAATACTCAGCATATAAGTCACTTTCATCACTTGGCTTGGATCTCCCATTACAAACACTTCTCGTTTTCTTAAGTGTCCATTATATGTCAGAAACTTGGTGAGAAAGATTCTAATCAGTGTATATCAACATTCTCATTGGCCATTCACTTCCATTAATACCATAAAACTCGAGGCTTATTCTTGATTTTGAGTGTCTTGATATGTTCCTGTAAAATATTCTAACGAAATTTGGAATTGTTGGGGGGAATCCTGCAAATCTGGAAGTTTAAGCCTTTTGTAGACAGATTTTTCAGAAACGCACAAGATTCATCTTTCTATGTTGTCATTTCATTGGTGTTTTAAATGTTGCTGGCACATTTATACATTTTATGGTTTAAAAAAACTGTTTAATTTGTAAACATGCATCCTGAGAGCATTAGGCCTTTGAATATTTGTTCATGAATTGATTCAAGAATAATGAGCTTGGCTGAATGCAGTGGCTCATGCCTATAATCCCAGCACTTTGGGAGGCCGAGGTGGGAGGATTGCTTGAGCCCAGAAGTTCAAGACTAACCTGGGCAACATAGGGAGGCCCTGTCTCTACCAAAAAAAAAAAAAAAAAAAAAAAAAAAAGCTTGGGTGTAGTGGCATATGCCTGTGGTCCAGCTACTTGGGAGTCTGAGGTGGAGGGATCACCTAGGCCTGGGAGTTTGAAGCTTCATTAAGCCATGATTGTGTCACTGCATCCAGCCTGGGCAACAGAGCAAGACCGTGTCTCAAAAAAAAAAAAAAAAAGAATAATGAGCCAAGAGCACAAGAGCACGTTCACTGGCAAATGTGCTCACCATCCGAAATCAAATCTTCAATATTATAACCAAATGGACCTCAAGGGCTCAAGCAGCTGCCCCAGGTCACTGACATAGGGACAGTCAGATCCCTCAAACAAGTGGTACTATGATGAGTTTAGATGTCCAGAAAGTACCCAAGTTGCATTTAAGGATTTAATCCAAATAAAAATAAAAGAATAGTCAAAGGTAACTTTAAACATCTTTTAGAGCCATGGGGCACAGAGACTGGCATGGGGGAACCCATAAACTGAAGCACAGGACTAAACACTGTCAGGGCCAGACTCTACTGTCAAGGGGATAGGACAAGGAGCACTGCCAGCCAGCTGGTAGGGCTGGGGAAGGGGAGCCAGGGTCTACACTGTCAGTGAGCTGCAAAGGATATACATAAATTTGATGGCACCACTGACTACCTGTACTAGGTGAATTTCAGTCTGGCTACTGATGTTGAAAAAGCATATTTTGCACTGCCTTCTCTAACTTCATTTCATCATAGTATAAAAAACTAGGGAACTATGAATCCTCTATTTCTACTTTGTAACACCTGTGAGTACAGTACACACAATTTATATATATATTTATATATGTATTTTTTGAGATAGAGTCTCACTCTGTCACCTAGGCTGGAGTACAGTGGCATGATCTTGGCGTACTGCTACCTCCACCTCCTGGGTTCAAGCAATTCTCCTACCTCAGCCTGAGTAGCTGGGATTACAGGTGTGCACCACTGCGCCTGGCTAATTTTTGTATTTTTAGTAGAGATGGGATCTCACCATGTTGGCCAAGCTGATCATACAAATAATATTTTTATCGAAGAAGATACCCTCTTCACCACAATGATCACAGATTTTTTTTTTTTTTACCCAAATAGAAATTTCAGAGAAGATTTGGGCCAATGCCCAGGTAGTCATATCAAAGGATTTGGGTTCCACAAGGATCATTACAAACAATAAATGTCAGATGAGTCTCAAAACAGAAATCAAGCATGTAAGGAATCAAAGCAGCAGAGAGACAGGGGCAGGGCTTAGTTCGGGTGGGAGAAGTGGCCCAGAGAGCCCAGCGTGCAGCAGTCATGCAAAGAAGTCAGAGATGTAGAGAGATAGCCCTGTGGTGGAGAACCAGCCGCCTGATAGTCTCAGAAGACTCATGAGAGAAGAGAGGACTGTGGAGGAGGAAGGAATGAGTAGAAGGTAGTAGCTGTTGCAAAAGAGAATCTGTAGGATAGTTGAGAGAAAGACTGTATTGCAGCCTCACTGAGAACCATCAATGTCGAATGAAAGAACACAGGAGGCCAATCTGGGGAAATCACAGGTCTGAAACATTCTTTATCAGATTAGGAGGAAGAGCAAGGTGAACCTTGAAGATAGAGAAGGACACACTGAAGAGGAAAAAGAAACAGGGCCCCATGACCAGGCCCAGCCTAGTAGCAGAAGCATGGCCAGCACAGGCAGGCAATGAAAGGCAAGAGGCCCCAAGTGGGAACATCACTGTTGAGGGGCGCAGTCTGGGTGGACAGAGTCTGCTTGAGAGCAGGACAGTGGCAGTCATGTCATGCAGGTGTATGAGGGAAGAAGGCCCTCTGTGTTGGAGATGAGTTTGATATAAAAAGTACAGACGTGGGGAAACTCAGAACTCAGTCAGGCTTAGACCAGAAACAATTTGACAAAATGAGTTATGCTTTCTTTAAGATGAAACAGCCTTTGCTTGAGTCCCATTACTTTAAAAACATAGTGAATCTATAAGATAAAATAATTCATTGTCACAGATCCCACAAGTTAATATGAAAATTAAACTTCACATTACTTTTCCAATAGCAAAAACTATTGATTGACTTGACTGATGCACTTCTCTCCAAATTATCTTTTTAGTTCCCATTGCTTAACCAAAAACAAGACATAACAAAGCAATAATTTTATGAAGTATCCCTGAGGTCTATTTTACTATTTTATAGAGCTAAAAAAAAATCATTTGTGGTGTACTGCAGTGAGGAATCTTGTGAGACCATATATACACAATCCCATTCTCATTTATTTTTTAAATAAACATTTTAAACAGAACTGTTCATTAAATAAGGGCTGCATTAAAACAGCAACTGGATTCAATGACTTAATTCATTTTTGGAGACTTCTCAGGTGAGACTGAATGATCACCTAATGACTCTCTTTACTATTAAAAAACAAATAGGGTTTTTTGAAAGCAAGAAAAAAATAATGTGAAAATAGAACACTTGAAGTAAAATTACAATAATTATGATGCTGTCACTTTAACATCTATAGACTTAATTGTTTTCCAATTGACATGTGAGAAAAAATGTCCCAGGCTAGGTAAAAATATGCTGCTGAATGTTCATTGGAGGAAAAAAAAAATAATGAAGACAACAAACAAAAAAAGGCAAAACGATTCTAGCTCTCAGGTGCCTAATATACGATGAGACCACTATGCATAGCTTGGAGACAGAAATAAAGGTTTTCCTTTATTTTTTCTTTTCCTCTATTTTTCTTTTTTAAAGGGTATGCATGAAAGCGGTACAAAGCTCATTATAACACAATGTGAGCTGCACATTGTAAACACCAGCATTATTAGATGTCTGTATCGTTTTTAGCCTATACTTCAAATAGCTACAAGATTAGGTGCTGGATTTATACAAATTGAAATTTGCAACTTTTAAAACCTTAGTGCTTCCACAGACAAATATCTGTCTTCCTTCCTCAACCCCTCCCCTATGTTTGCCAAGAAGGAGGGTAAAAGGAGTAAGATGCTGTGTTTGGAAGCAGGAATTCTACAAACTGTTATGAGACATGCTAGTGATAGAATGGGGCCTTCACTTTCATATATGTGCCCATTTTGAATTTACTGCATTTGCTGGTTACTGTGCGAAACAGGGCAGAACAACTGTGTGAGCTGCTGCATTAGCAAACTGGCTAAAGTATCCCTGTCGTTTATACTTCCCCACTGCACAATCGGAATGGAAACATTTGCTCTATTGGAAGGCAGTGATAAGGACGGATTTTTAAAGTTTCCATTTTTAAGTGAAAATGAAAGAAAAATGCTCTTCTAGATGTGTTGTGCCTTTGAGCTCCATTTGAAAAAAGAAAAAAAAAAGGCAGAGAAAGCTGCTGTGAAGGTCACCGAGTGAAAGAACTTCCTCAGGGCACAGAATAAATTAAATCCCAAGGAAAAAATAAAATGTGATTTCCAGAGTGTGAGGCACAAACTCCAAATGACAATGATTGACAGCCAAACTATATCCGTGCAATATCCAAGACTGCACGTTCTCATTTACCTCAGTGTAGCCAGCAAGCGCCCATTAAACATCCGTCTGATGCCCAAATTAACCTTCTTGGCAAACTGAAAGAGGCACAAACTATCATAATCAACCTTTCATTATCACAGCAGCCTCTAGTTAAAGGGTCAGAATAATTGTGCCATCAGAGCCTTGATTGTTTTCAATCAACAGACGGCTGGAGTGACAGCTCGGTGATGGAGGAGTCTGATGAAACCGCACCAGGCCTAATCAGAGCAGATGAAAGGAAGGCATGATTGGTGCAAATGAACAGTCGTGCCTCTCCTTTTCATTTACAATCTGAAATTACTCTTAAATTTGTGTGGTTTTTTTCCCTCCCTCATGAGCACCACTGAAAGAATGTTTGACTTATTATGAGTTCTGACAGTGCAGAGTTATAAAACACAGGTAGGGTTATCAGCTGAGGCTTTAAGTGGGTATTCAGCATAATTCTAACAAATTCGCTCTTGAAAAGCACAAAATGACTAAAAAGGCTTCCAATGACCTAACCTCTCAGTGCTGTTTCATTAGCAGACCCATTTATTCTGCTGCTGTTAAATGATGAGAAGATAAAACCAAGGGCAGGAATATCCTGTAAATGTTTTTCCCCAGTCTCACTGCTCTGCTTACTTCAGTATTAGTTCCTTTGCCCCAAAATCCTTACAGTTCTCTAAAAGCAGTAAGAACATTAAGAGCTCAAAAGAGCTCATCCATCAGAGGGCATGCCTCAAACAGGAGTTGTTTTTGCTTAAGAACTTGATGCTATGGTGGGAACCACAAGTGGTAGGAAAGGGACTGGAACCCACCAATCCAATGTGGATATCAAAAAGAATATCTGGGGAAAAGGAATAAAAAATTCTGCAATAGGCCAGGCTAAATCTAGCATAAAAAGGATTTGGAGAGAACTGAAACACCATAAAGCTGCATCTATACAGATGCTTCTGTTAACAAACTATTGGCATTAACATCCTTAAAAAGTTTAGTGATGAATGGAATATATACGCTTGGAGGGGTGAAAATAAGCTTCTACTTTCTATTTTCTTTAATGCTGAGACCAACGAGCCAATCATGGGAGTATTATGATTTAGGTCAGTGCTGCAAAACAAAGGAAAGCCTTTTAGCTGCAAAGATTAATATGCATCTAATATGTGTGTGTGCATGTGTGTCTACCTGCAAGTGTGTGTACGGTGTGAATCCCACCTGCATATGTGTAAGTGACAGAGGGCAGGACGGCTGTTGGCTCAGAATCCAGGGTGGCTTTTAACCTCTTTACTCAAAATTTTTATATAAAACTTATGCCATTTTATTAGCTACGTTGGGTGTGAGAATGATGAGATGGGGTATATAACTAATAAGGTAAAAAGAAGACCTATAAAATAACAGTCTTGAATTTTCCATGCAATATTTAGCAAAATTTGTTGTCTCTGAACCAGGCCTCATTTTATGAGCCAATTGCTCACCAGGAATGTATCTAGAATGTACAAAATTCATGTCGTTCTACCTACATGTAAACGGACTTCAAGCAGAATATTGCCAAATCTTGCATATGACTTTCTGCAAAATCTCAGAGTTTTTGTTTTGTTTTTCAGAAGACAGTCGTCAAAGAAAGCTATCTGGGAAATGGTTCAAACACATGTATTTTCCAAATCCATCCTCACTCTCACACACACTTTCTCAAGGGCTGCATTCCTTAGCAGATCACTTTACTTCTTGTGTGCTCCCGGGCACCTTCCACAAGCTTTATCAATGAATGACACATGCTCCATTATCTCCTGAGGGTTTAGTTTTCTCAGTGTGGTGTTGGCTTTTTAAGGCATGACTTCCTTCTGCCTAGAAGGCAGTTTGTGTATAGGTCAAATAGGAGTGGCTTCAGGATACTGACTACACATGGGGTCGAAAACAGGATTTCCCGGCTGTTTTACAGAGCATGAAGACGAGAAGCAGGCCAATTTGGGTAGGTGCCTATTCTAACTCCCAGAATCCAAGGGGTGTGGAATTAATCATTCTAAAGCACTACACAGCCCCTCTACATTGCCTAAAACTTACATGAGATGAGAAGAGCAAAAAGATTCTTCAGGGGACCTGGCAAACCTGATAAATCAACCCCTTTGTTTACTTCATTATTTACACTTTATTGGATTTATATGGGGCTTCACTCCAAAGAGTACATAGTCCCAGCAGTGGGCAGAATAAGAAATTGATTACAGTCCTCAGCAGGTCCAATGTCATTCTCACTGCCAAAGAGCCTAAAGTGTGTTTGCCACTTAACTAAGCATCGTCTTTTCTGGAGGGAGAGGTTTAGTTTTAGTTTCAGCTGTGAGTAATTTTCCATTGTGATTGGCTGACTTATAGTCAATTTAGTATAATTAATGCCAAATTACATTGTAATTCACGTAGAATTACAAATTAAAAGCTATATTAAGAGCAAATGAATTAATCAAAATTAATGATATTATGCTCACTTGTTTTAAAGTGTTAATAAGATAGGTCCTCCTAAAACGTTTAAACTTTAGCGCATCATCCATCACTCCTTTAATTACTCAATTTCCTTGTGTGGCCAGAGAAGGTAGTGGGCATTCCTCATCAACAAGAACACACACAAAGAAGATATGTGCCCTCAGCCTCTGGTGTGTGGGGGTCTTTTTAGCTCCTGTTCTTGAAGCATAAGTAATACCGTGCCACTTACCAATACTCACTTGTAACTCTTCCTATAGACAAAGGAGAACAACGCACAAAATCTTTGATACATAACTTTAGAATCAGTCATTGACTTTTTTTCCCTGAAGTTGTCTTCCTGGTTATGCTTTCTCTACCAGAATATCAAAATAGGTTTGCAGTTCATCAACATGCCACCGCACGTAACAAGGAGGAGGTGGTCAGACGAAACGGTGGATCCTCACCATGGAGAATGCATAACTCTGTATTATGAGCATAAAAAAAGCTCAAGAATGATGTATGAATGCTTCTCCTGATTATGATCTCAGAATGGCCACTTTTCTCCTCCAGGTGTGTTGAATCAGGGTGTTATTTTTCCTTGTAGCAGAAGTTTTGGAGGCAAGGGTGGGAGAAGCACTTCTAAGGAAGTCAGTATTCAACAATAAATGTTGAGGCTTCTCTTGACATCTCTTTAGAATGTAAATAATTCTAGAGCCTCTGGGTCACTTTATAAGTAAATTTACATCCTCTCCTATAGAACTCCCAGAATAGCAAATCTCTATGATCTGACACAGCCAATTAGCATGAACATCATTGCTATTCAACTGGCCTAACATTGAAGAAAAAGGACTCACAGGATCATTTGTGTTGGAAAGAGACTAACATTTATCAATTTCAAGAAATTTATATCTTTCACCCTCTCTCTTGAACCCCATATCTAAACCATCACCCAACTGTCAATTTCTGCTGCATACATTTCTAAAATTTCAATATATTGGGCATAAAATGAAGATGGAATGATCAATCATTTCCATTTGATCCATCCAATCTCTGGTCTCAAACAGGGACAACAGCCTACAGACTTTTTCCCACACAGTCTGTGTCACTGCAACAGACATAATGGCACTCCAGGTTCTTTTTTACTCTAATTTATGTCTCTTGGTCAGATTTTAAAGAGATCCTCCCTTATCAGCTTTCATTTCCTGCTTTATACTACACCATCGTGTACTTTGAAGGAATAAAAGATGGTTCCCTCCCTCTGCCAGAATTCTCTAAGCATTCTTCCTTATCAAACCATCCAGAGCCTCAGTTTCTGGGCTCTGATCAAGAAAGACCCTCAGCAACACTTTCCAGTACGACTTTATTGGAGACATTTTTGCAACTTCCCACAAAGTCTCACAACAGGTGAAAATGAAAACTGGTAATTTATTAGGAAATGTCTACTTCTGGCTCACTCATTACAGAGTAATATATAAAAACGTTTGACTTATGAGATGTATAAGGTACTTTGAGGTTCTGTTTTCTTAAAGAGTTGGTGTATTTCAAGAGAATACAGTGAGACCTCCATTGAAATCTACACTGTGAAGTGAGTCAACTATTGAACTTCTGGAAGCTTTAGTTTTCTCACTAGTTAAAATTTGGATCATACTTGCCTTATCAACCTTAACAAGGCTGATGAGAACTCAAGAGAAATTATATGTGTGAAATGCTTTAAAATATAAAGCTCTCTAGTCTTGCAAAGAATTATTATTGTTGGTATTATTATTGATGGACTTCTACGCTAGCCTCAGGGTTTCTACCTCATATATGGCTTATAGTTGGGTTTTATTTTTAAATCCCTGATAACCCAGGTAGCAGCAATATTACTGCAGGGCACCAATGCATAAGTAATATTCTACAGTCATCTTTTTCCTACTCACAGCAGCAACAACAAAAATATCAGTCTGGAAACAACATGAATCACAATGAAAATTAGAAGCAGAGAACATAAATATGTCATATCTCATAAATCACCTTGTTGTTCTGTTGTGCTCATTCTTTAAAAAAAAAGGAAAGAAAAAAAACTATTAACTCATGAGAACAGCAGCACATGAATACAAGTTGGGTCTCCTGTAATTTCTGATAATCACTGCCCCTCACAGCTACTCAGCAACGCACAGCTCTAGCACTGAGGATTAGCTGGAGCAAAGCCCCTCTGAAATGAACATGTCATGCGTCTTGCAAAGGCATATACCCCAGACAAACAACAGCAAAGCCACGAGTCAAGCTACTGTGGGATGCACCCTCACAGAGGAGTTAGCCGCATATAGATTAGAAGGAAAGATTAAATATATGCTCTGGCAACTAGGAGCACCAATCCCTGAAATAGCAGTGTTACTCCGTGTCCAGCTAGGGGCCCCTCAAAGGATAAAACATCCTCTGGGCATAACATTATTCGGGATGCAAAGGAGCCACTGTTTATTCTCTTCACTAACATCTAAGAAGAAGGAAATGGAGATACCCTCATCACATTTGTAGAAAAAACTGTATGTAGTTGGGAGAAACTATAAACAGTTTCAGAAAGAAAATTAAGAAGTGGTACAAATTTGTAAGTTGGGACCACATGTAGGAATTTGATAAGTTTAAGAAATGGTAACTTTAAAAAATAGGAGATATTATGAAGATACCCAGAAAGTAGCTATCTGGGAAAATAATAGTAACAACACATGCATGTATGAAAGAGAATTGGCCGGGCGCGGTGGCTCACGCCTGTAATCCCAGCACTTTGGGAGGCCGAGGCAGGTGGATCACGAGGTCAGGAGATCGAGACCATCCTGGCTAACATGGTGAAACCCCGTCTCTACTAAAAATACAAAAAAATTAGCCAGGTGTGTGGCACATGCCTGTAATCCCAGCTACTTGGGAAGCGGAGGCAGGAGAATCACTTGAACTCGGGAGGCGGAGGTTGCGGTGAGCTGAGATCATGCCATTGCACTCCAGCCTGGGCAACGAGAGTGAAACTCCATCTCAACAAAAAAAAAAAAAAAAAAAAAAGAGAATTGAAGAAGGGCAGGAACATGATGAAAAATTATAATTTTGTTTGAGGATAAGAGTTCTTAGTATTTTATTCTATTTCTAGTTACCAAGGTCCAAATATTAAAACATGAACACAGCTTGTAGAATTTTTTGATTAAATGTTTACCCACAGCCTGATTTGTCTGAGGCATGGACTGTATCACATGGATTGACAAAGGTTTGCGAAGCTGTTTAGAGGGTGCATACAACGATCGAGAGTTAACAATAAGCAAAGCATTGAACAAAAGGCGAAGGGTCACTGGTTGGTATTGAAACATCCAGTCAAAAGCATGTCATCTCCATTGTACCCATATCATTTCAACGTGCCCCAACTTGGCAAAGAAATCATTACGCTATTTGGCACAGGTCAGTCCCCACTGGGAAGGCATTGGGCAGGTGGGAAAGAGCAGCAAGCGGAAAGCCCCACATCAGACACTGTCAGGCCCATGACAGCAGGACCCTGTTGGTACTTCCCATTACTGACTACCCAGCACCCGTCATATGGCAGGCAATAGTAGTACCCCACAGGACATGGCTGGGCAGAGCAGGCACTCAATAACTATTTGGAATGAATGAGGCATATGTCATCTAACAGAATTAGAATTAGCAACATGACACAGACATGGAGGCAGGCATAGAGGCCATGATTTGTTCAATCCATGGGCACTACCCAAGGGAACTAGAATGGTCATGCTCTTTTTTCTGTTTTGTTTTTTTTTTTTTTTTTCTTCCAGACAGGGTCTCGTTCTATTGCCCAGGCTGGAGAGCAGTGGTGCAATCACGGCACACTGCAGCCTCAACTTCTTGGGCTCAGGTGAACCTGCCCTTTGGGTAGCTGGAACTACAGGTGCATGCTACCATGCCTAGCTAATATTTTCGTAGAGACAGGGGTCTCACTATGTTGCACAGGCTGGTCTCAAACTTCTGGGCTCAAGCGATCAGCCTGCCTCAACCTCCCAATGTGTTAGGATTACAGGCGTAAGCCACTGTGCCCAGCTAATCAAGCCCTTCTTAATTCCTGTTAAAGTCATAGGATTAATTGGATGCACCTCTGTGCCCATCGCCTGAGTATTTCTGAGCTTCTATTACAAATTTAGAAGCTATAGACCAAAGTAGACATAGCTCAAGAATTAGAAGACATGAGTTTGATTCCTAGATATGTTACCTCAGTTTTCCCTTTTGTACTATAGGAGAACAAAGCAATAATAAATGAAGATGCATTTTCAAAACTGTGATGTGATATTCAAATTGGAAGTATTTTAATAGTATTGTTTGACATCTAGTACTATTTAAAGTCCTTGCTTCTTCCTGGCCAGAGGTACATTTGGGTCAATTTATCATCGAAGGATAAAAGATGAAAGCTGAGTATATCACTAGTGTCTTCTACTTTCCAACTGTAAAGGGATAGTAGCTTTTTGTTTGGGTTCACTTCTGGGACTCCTTTTGAAGAAAATGATTAATTCAAACTGTAACATGGCTGATTCTGTGGTATACATAAAAGCCCAGGAGGAGCATGTCAAAAAAACCACTGCATTTGAGATTGTTGACTAAACAATATGTGGCTTATGTCTCTCAACATATAAAATAAATGTGTTATTAAGAGTATGACTTAGGGAAGCAAATTTCCAACAAAAATATAAGGAAAAATGCAGTCTTTAAAAGGCCAAACTCATTTTCTATATCAATTTTCTTAGAATAAATCCAGCCTAATGTAGGAATAGTAGGATGTCTTATCCATTCAATACATTTTAATATGGAAACTCTACATTGTTGTTTTTATTTATTATTAATAGAGTGCAAGCAGTAGGTAATGCAAACACTACAGCACAGCCTCTGCCTCTAGGGATGGATAATCACGGACAAATATGAACAGGATTGCCCCAGCCCCAAATCAGGTGACGTGGTCCCTCTTTGCCACACTAAAATAGGACATAACTTAGGTTTGTGCAATTACTTTTGCACCAACCTAATAGAATAAAGGAAACCCTCCCTGCTGAGGTCTTACCTTGTTTGACGCCACTCACATAGCCAGCACATTTTTTGGTCTTAATATCTACTTAAGTCCAGGCAAAGTGAGACTCAGAATACAAGTAGGAAGTGTCCTCAACCCCCAGGTTAATAAAGTAAGAAAAGTACTGTTCTTTTTTTTTATTATTATTATTTTTTATTTTGAGCTGGAGTCTCATTCTATCATCCCGGCTGGAGTGTAGTGGCGCAATCTCCACTCGCCGCAACCTCTGCCTCTCGCTTCAACTGATTCTCCTATCTCAGCCTCCGGGCCTCAGCTGGGATTACAGGTGCCTGCCACCACACCTGGCTAATTTTTGTATTTTTAGTGGAGATAGGCAGGCTGGTTTCAAATTCCTGACCTCAAGTGATCTGCCCGCCTCAGCCTCCCAAAGTGTTGGGATTACAGGCGTAAGCCACCGCACCTACCCAGAAAAGGACTGTTCTTACAAAATTATAAGTCCTCACTAAGAGTAAGAAACAGTTAATAAATTAATAATTAAAGGAAAACAAAACTTCCCACTCAGAGATAAAGGTGAAATAAATTTCCTTAACCTAACTATTGAATATTTTTGTAAAGCATTTTACCCCAGAATCTAGCTCCCAACACTATGCCTAGCATGTAACAGGTGGTCAAGAAATATTCATTTTTATTTCCACAAGCTGTTTTCTTTCATTTTTAAATATCCTTCTTGTTTCTGCTACTTTGGAGATAAAATAAAAATTCAGAGAGCTGTACTTATGGTTTAAAATCAGGAGGATTCTCTCCATTTGGGAGGAGGCCTGGAAGAGGGAAACGGAGTTGGCAGATCTGTCCTCTGCCTTCCTTCCACTCTAGCATAATTCTGGGTATTTAGTAGGTGCTCAGTACATACTGATGGGTGGAGAGCCATACTTTCTCCCTATGCTAGTGTGTATAAGAATTGATGTTATATTTTTCTATATAGGCTTTTTCTACAAATTGTACTTCCATGGAAAACAGTAAACTCCCTCTTACTCTGGTGAAAGAGAACCTAAAGGCAGAAGAGGCAGGAAATGCACGTTCCTGAAAAGAAAACAGAGCTTACTCAGCACTTCCTATGAAAATGAAAACAGATCTGATCATGAGAATGATACGGAATTACTTCTATGTGTTGTTGTAAGTTTTTTTTATGAAGAATTGCCATGTTTTGGCTTATTTATTTAAAAATATTTTATTGACAGATAAGGATTGTTTAGATTCAAGGTGTACAATATGATGATTTGATAAGCATATACACTAGGAAATGATTACCACAATCAAATTAATTAACATATCCCTGGAACCCATGCTCTACATTAGATCCCTAGAACTTGTTTATTTTCTAACTGAAAGTTTTGTGCCCTTTGACCAACATCTCCCCATTTCTTGCACTCCCCAGCTCCTATGGTAAGACCCTGGCTCATCAGTCTGAAAATATATGCAAAATCTAACAGAAGATATTTAACAGGGCCCTACTGAAATGAAGTTCTAATTGGGAGCTAATACCTGAAAGCAAAATCAAACAGATAGAGATTTGCCAGGTCACAAAGGCAAGTGACCTAATGTCCCATATTTCCATTTCAGCTGATTTGTTCAGTTTTAGTTTCCTTTCTTTGAACCCAATAGCCAATTTGGTGTCTTTCATCTGGAACCTGATAAATTGCTGGCCTTGAAACATAAAACCAAATTGTTGAGCTGAATTGAACCGAATTTTTAAAAAACAATATATTTAGGGAACTTCTATGTCCTTATCCATCTAAGGTATGTATGTGAACAACTCTCTATGTTACCTCTAAATATAGAGTGAAATTAACCAACAGATCAAGTCATTTCAGACCATGGAAGGGATGAAAATTTGTCTAGGAGGAACCAAGAAGACTTCTGTGAGAGAAGAGACTCAGAATAAAGCTTAAAAAGGTCAGATGGAAAAAAAGAACAGTTCCAAGGCATCATCTTGGGGTATTTTACAGGTTCACAGATCCACAGAATGATTACTGTGGCCTACATACAACACATTTTGTCAAGGAAAGGGCCTGGGTAAGGAACAGCAGGAAAAAGTGAAAAAGAGTTGGTTCAGTGAGGATAATTTGAAGGTTCTTATGACAGGTCTTCAGAGCCAGACTGCATGAAATCTGGTGAATAATGAAAATTAGACCTTTCACCAAACATGGGATGGTCCCAGATTACATTATCAGTACATAGTAGAAGAGCCACCTGCGTAAGTGTGTGTGTGTGTTTACCATGCTCTCATCTAAGTTACTGGTTGCACATATTAATCAAATAGCACGCCCCCCTCCATCCAGTTTTCTATTACCTGTCCTACCTTGTGCCAATTTCCTTTCTCCTCCCCAACACCCTTTGCTTCACACTTCTTCTTTAAGACATGGGATAGGGATTTGTCAAAGTCAATGAGCACTTTATTACAGTGAGAACGTTCCGTAATGAACAATTCAGCAATTTAATGAGATTCTGTAGATCTGTCTCCAGCCTGTCCATCAAGTTTCACTTCTATAAAGCACCCTGACACTAATCCTCTGGCATACCCAATCTCTACCCTGGGCTGAATATTAGATTCTTCCATGGTATATTGCATTACCAGCATAACCTCAGCAAAAATGATGAACTTAACTATACTTGAGGCAAAATAGCTGGTCTGATTTGATTTTTCTCTATGGGGTTGAATATGAGGGAAATACTTATTTACTAAGATAAAGCAAAAACAGTTTCTTATTGCCTGCTGAATGCCTAAATTGATAATATTTATGTGAGTCTTTTAATTCTTTCTTGAGGACCAGGTATTAAAAAAATTATTGCCTGCAGCAGAAAGCAGCTTTTAAAATTCTACATTATAATATTAGTAACCTTTAGAGAGGCAATTATGATAACTCTTAAGTGGATAGTATGGAATTTTCTTGACACTCAGCCATCTGCACATTACCACGTCAATCTCTGGCAGTGCCTTCAACTGCGCCACAAAAAGAGATAGAAGCCACAAGGATGGTTAGCCTCAGATGTCAATTCAGTTAGAAAAAATTAAATGCAGGATTCATTCCAAATCTTTCTTTTTCCCTTGGGAAGTGAAGAAAATTTGGCTACTTCCCATTTTGAATTGACCAAAGTAAATTCTGTTGATTTGTGTTTATAAGAGAGAGCCAGAGATAATTGAAATTTCTACCAAAAACAGATCCTTGTCAACCTGTTCAAACTCTGCCTGAACAAACATTACCAGAAATACCCAAGGAGCCACAAAAATTTATTCTTTACTGTTTTTTTGGTCCTTATATTTTCTTTATCAAGACAGTGTGGAATACTGAAGACATGGGGGCCGGTGTTAGCAGACTTAAATTTGAAGGCTGGCTCTGCTCTGTGACACTGAGTAAGGCACAGAAGCCTCATTTTGTTCATCTGGTACATGCAGTGATAATAGCCATTCTTTCAGGCCTGCTGTCAATAAGTTTGCAAAGAGCCTGGGACCCAGAAGGCCTTCAGGACGCTGCAGCTCTTTAATTCCCTCTGGTGGAAGCAATAATGAAGAGGGAAGTTACTGATTAAAGTAACACAAATAATGAAATAAGGCAGAAAGGCATCAGGAAAATAATCAGTCAGTAGAGTTAGCTACTGAATAATTAACAGCTACCTATATGACAATTTTGGCCAGAATTAAAATACTCTCTAAATATTACTTGATAAGATACCAGGGATTCACTGTTTAATCAGCTAACAGAAGACTTTAAATTTTCCCTGGTAGTCTGTATTTAATTATTTTTCAAATGATCGTGAAATCTTGGAGGCATGGCACCCTACAAGTAACAAAATGGCTAGCCAGTGCTTCAGAGAGTGAGATAGACAGGCTGTAATAGGGAAGAGGAAGATAGGCTCTCTGACTATTCCCCAAAGACACCAAGTGGATTGTTCAAGGAATAGTCACTGGAGATGAGCAGAAGAGGATTTAAATTGAATAATCAACTTCAAACCACAAAACATCCTCCTGTCCTCTAGACAAGGGAGCGACACAATGTGAAAAGAATGCTATGTCAGGCGAAAAGGCAGGGCTTAGGAAAATAGCAATGAATGCAGAATGAACTAAGGATGGAGATTTTTCCACTGCCATGCAAGAAGAGCTTCATTTCATTCGAGATCCAAGCTGCTCTCTATTGCAACAAAGAAATGTTTCTGAATTGTTTACAGCAAAGGCTCAAATTTAGTCTGATTCTCCTGGTCTTAAATATGCATATATATCACTTTACAATCCATTTTTTTGTCATATTTTGTTTAAGAAACAATTTTTATCAAGAAAAAAACATCCCTTGACTCAGATGTGACCACGTTAGGTTCTGGGAAGCCACAGTGAGGGTCTCATGGGTTGCCCCTGCAATTCCCTGAGTTAAGCTGCAGAGTCCGCTGAGGGCTCTGAGCCTCAAGGGCCAGTGTTCTCCAATCACTTGTCCATCAAGGAAGCATGACTTCTAAAACAACTCCATGAGGACCAAAGCCACTAAAATAGTGGTAATTGTTCCTCAGTCCTTTAACTTCCAATCACGGCATGCCTTTTCAGTGCCAAAAGACGACTGTGCACAGCGCCCTTACCTGCCAGATCTGCTCTTCACTCAGGGAGGTCAGGCGGTCGCTCTTCAGCACCTCCTGAAGCAGGCAATAGGGAAGCGTTAGAACATCTTCTGGGCGGCTCTTCAGGAGTTCAGAGAGATGTTTCACTAAGAAATCGATCACTGCCTTCTCCAACAAAGTGAGGTTAAAGAGGTCAGCAAGTCTGTACAGATCCAAGTAATTAAAGCTATTTAATTCCTGGGTGCCAAAAAAATAAAAATGAAAAAAAATCTCTTAGAAATAAATCCGAGAAAGAGCAGGCAAGAAATTCAGATTGACTCACTAAGGTTTTCATCACAGTGGTGGGAGAAATGGGAGGGCTAGTATAAAAGAAAAAAAAAAAAAGAAATCACAATGATAAAGTTCTGCATAGAGAATGGCTATTCTAGAATTCATAATTTTTCCTCATTTTACTCCTCTTAAAACCCATATATTTAAAGACATCTTAATAAAAGGAGTGAAAGGGGTCTCTGGTTTCAAGGGCTGAAATGTTACTTTGCAACATTCTAGAGACATTTTACTAATGAGGGCAATTGCTTTTTCTACCCTTACCATATTTCACAGCTTTTTCTCTACTAAAGATAATGTAAGGGCAGGTAAATGGCGATTCATGATTAGATGACATAAACTATATGAAGACAGACTGACTCCGCTCTTTTTCCAAAACTTCAAACTAAGTAGGTCTTTAAGTCAAAACAACCCATCTTGTCTTAACTAAAATCCAGAGTTTTATACACAAGGTCTCAGGAAATGAGGAAATCTCACAGAAAAGACTCCTGTTTGAATAATTCTATATTGAATCCACCTAAGATGGATGATTTGTAATTGTTCTTTGTTTTTATCTGAGCCTCAAACATTCCATTTTTCCCACCTTTTTGAAGAGTTTCTGCAGAAATGCTTCAAATTTGGGAGGATTTTACCTGCAGTCTCAAGCTCATAGCCAGGGCTCTACGATTATGCCTCCAGAGAGCCACAGCTTCCACTGTACCTTTGTCACTGTACCCCCACAAAAATCAGAGATACAGTACAGTTGTTGAAAGAAAATTTGCATATGTCAAGTAGAATGAGAGTGGGCTATTTCCTACTTTCTCCTCACTTTTAACTTACAATTATTAATATAATTATGAACAATAGTTTTCCAATAACTTGAGGAATGTATAATGCTATCAGATTGCAATTTCACTCTATAAATCCAAGTAATTTTCAACCTACTTTTCCCCTTTCCAGTTACCTAAGAGTATTAAGAACTCCTTACTGAGGTGCATAGTTTGCACCTCAGTAGATAACTGTATAAAGCGGGGAGCTGAAGGAAAAAGAAAACTCACCCCAAGGCAATGACAACATAGCACACACTCCTCCTTTTGGGGCAGATGGGCTCTGTGAGTCTTAAGCAAAACCATTGCTTTTTGTCCTTTTGGTTAAACCATGTGTAAGCAAAATAAGCACCAATAATGCTGCTTTTAAATTTTCCATTAACGTGATGGGGGAAGGTGGGAAGCAATAAACTTCATTAAATGCCCAACAATAGTACTGTGGATGGGAAACAAAAATTACTGCTGTTATAGAAAGAGTGCCATTTCTAGTTATAAAAAGTAATAAATGCTCATTTCATAAAATTCAGAAATACAAAGTATGGAAAACAAAAATCGTTCATAATTTCACCATGCAGAGATAATCACTATTAATGTTTTTGTATATATACTTCTAGACTTTTAAAAAATAAGTCTTTTATATGTTGAAAAAAGAGAATAGTTGCATTTAGGACCAAACAAATCATCAGCCACCATAGGCACCTGGAGGCAACCAAGGCAGGCAGAGAAGAGCAAGGGCGGTGGAGGCAGGCAGGCAGACTCGGCTCAAATCCAGCTTGACACACCATTGGCTGGGGCCTCGGGTCAGTCACTGAATCTCTGTTATTCCCCAAGTACAAATTTTTTTTTTTTTTTTTTGAGACGGAGTCTTGCTCTGTCACCCAGGCTGGAATGCAGTGGTGCGATCTCAGCTCACTGCAACCTCTGCTTCCCAAGTTCAAGTGATTCTCCTGCCTCAGCCTCCTGAGCAGCTGGGACCACAGGCGCGTGCCATCGCACCCAGCTAATTTTTGGATTTTTAGTAGAGGTGGGGTTTCACCATATTGGTCAGGCTGGTCTTGAACTCCTGACCTCATGATCCGCCCACCTTGTCCTCCCAAAGTGCTAGGATTACAGGCATGAGCCACGGCGCCCAGCCTTCCCCAAGTACAAATTTAAGAGCTCAACAAGCTCATAGGGTTGGCATAAAGATAATGTATGAAAAGCACTTACCATAAAAGTTTGGCACGTGGAAAGTACACAGTAGGTTGCGGGGGAGAGCAAGAACAATAAAGTATATTTGAGCATTGTTGTTTGGGATCCATAAACCATGATTAATCACTGATGCAAAGAGGTCAAAATGAAGCATGTGTTCTCTTTAAATATTCAAGTCTTGAATAAGGCACACCATTAACTCAGGGAAAGAGGGGGTGGCCAAAATAAAAACCATAGAATTAAGATAAAAACTAATTGTAAGTTAATGCCTTCCACATTTATATGACTGACCCACATCTTTCTCCTAAGCTCTGAATTCATTTTCCCAACTGCCTATAAGAAGATGCTGTCTCTTGGATATCCCACAGTCATAAACTCATCATGTCCAAACTGAGCTTTTTTCTTTTTTCTTTTTTCTTTTTTTTTTTTGAGATGGAATCTTGCTCTGTCACCCAAGGCTGGAGTGCAGTGGTGCTATCTTGGCTCAGTGCAAGCTCCGCCTCCCGGGTTCACGCCATTCTCCTGCTTCAGCCTCCCGAGTAGCTGGGACTACAGGCGCCCGCCACCATGCCCGGCTAACTTTTTGTATTTTTAGTGGAAACTGGGTTTCACCGTGTTAGCCAGGATGGTCTTGATTTCCTCACCTCGTGATCCGCCCACCTCGGCCTCCCAAAGTGCTGGGATTACAGGTGTGAGCCACCGCTCCCAGCCTAAACTGAGCTTATTTTATGATAGCCTGCATCTACTCCTGTATCTCCTCTTTTAGATAACAGTCACATCTAGACACCCACATCAAGAACCCAAAAGCTGGCCTACATTCCTCCCTTACATCTAATCAATCGCCAGTCCGGTCTCTTTTTCCTCTTTAGTATTTCTTGTTCTGTTCCTTATCATCCCGTCTGGACTTCTTGCAACAGTGTCCTTAATTACCATTCCTGCCTCCAGCAGCAAACTCTCAATCCTCTCTTTTCACAAGAATCTGACCATATTTATCATCTCTTTAAAACCCACTGATAAGTTATTTGCTTTGGGGAAAAAGTCCAAACTCAGTAACACTGTATAGCCTTCCATGACCTGGACTCTGCGATCTTCACATCCTAAGGTGCAGCAACCCTATCCACTCTGGCTTGGCTCTAGCCATGACAACAACCTACACATTCACACCATGTGCCAGGACTACAGCAGGAATTGGCAACACCGATGAGCAAAAAAAGGCAAGCCCTAGGCCTTATGGGATATATAGTCTACTGGAAGAGAAGGCCATAAATCAAAAAACCTTAAATTACATGGAAAACTATAACTGAGGTAAAAGCTACAAAGAGTAGAATATAGGACTATAAGTGTCCATAACAGGGATTTGACTTGGAGTTAATAAAGGACTAACTTGGAGTTGACTTGGAGTGGAAAGTTAGTAAAGGCTTCCCTCAGAAGCCGTTTGATGCTGAGAGTTGAAGGAAGAGCACCCTTTGTTCACTTGGCAAAGGGTGGGATGGGGATGTATATTAACAACATTTTATTTCTGTATTCTCCATGTTCTGGCATCTGGGGTTTCACTGACTGAGAATAGACTGCCCCTCCCAGGGCTAGCCAATTCTTTGAGAGAGCAAAAGGCTTTCATATGCCAACTAACCAATCCAGAACCCATACTCTAAATCACCTCCTCTATGTGGCTTCTACACTCCAGGAGGCAATAGTCCTCTGTCCCCATCATCCCAGGGCCAAGTACCAGACAACCAGAGCCAGCCCCTATACTCGCGAACCCACGGAAACTTTCAAACTAGCCAATCATAAGCCTGCTAACCCTGCTTTGCCCACTTCCTTCCTGCAGATACCACTATAAAGACTCTAGTCCACTTTTCCCCCCTCACTCCTTCTACCTCCTCACCAACCCTGGGGCTTCCCTATGCAGTCCTGGAGGTGTGGTCTGTGCCCTCTTATTGGAGCAGAAACAAATCATGTTTTCAATGGCAATTGTCTCCTGATCTGTTGGCCTCACCATAACTCAGTAATAACAAAACCTACATTTTAAAACAGGATGATGGTGGGATTTCAGGGAGATGCTCCAAGCCAAAGAAGCAGCATGAGCAAAATTCCTATGGGGTAGGAATTATGTTTCCCTTGTTTCATCTGAATATCCTATATAGCACATCTCCCTTCCTCTCCATGTCACCCTCAGTCACATTTCTCCATCTTATTTGTTTTAGAGCTTTCACCACCTATAATTATCTTCAGCATTTATTTGCCCACTTTTTTATAATGTGTTTATCTCCTCCCCTGATCCCCCAGTAAGCTCCATGGGAGGAAGGAGCTGCTAGTTTGTTCACCACTGTATCCCCAGAGCCTAGAACAATGCCAGGTACGTTCAAGCCGCACTTGCTGAATGAAGAAACCATATCATCTTTTCAACTTCCCTGGGTCAGGTCAAATTGACCACCTCTTCCTGTGTACTTCTACTCTGCCCTCTCCAAATATGTCTAGCACATCACTTGTCACTGCAAGCACCCTTTGACTGCAGATCTATCTCCCTCTACCAAATCTAAGCTTCTTGGAAGCAAAGATTGTGTCTCACGCCTTGTGTGCCCCTGGTATCCAGTAGGGAGCAGATGCTTAATACATGTGTGTTTAATGAAAGAATACCCATGAGCTTTTTCTGTTTACTTATAATTAGGCAAAAACAGAATAGCCCATGTCTTTCCAATATGGCTATCCAATTCTGAACCTTGTCCAAATCAGGCCATTTTTCATATCTCACAGGCCTTCCTGATTGTCCCTTTCTCTTTCTGGCCTTCTGACACATACACACAAAGGCAAAGCCAGTGGTCATCCTGTTTTCTGCGTGGGAAAATTGGTAATAATGACTAGAGTTGAAAGTGTTACTGAACAAGTATAATATAATCATTCTTCTGTGACAAAAAATCCACCCCAAATTTCTTTTACAGTCCAACAGAGAATCATTTCCTCTATCAATTGGCTACTTAGATCAAAAGATTTTAATATCTTTTCAAATGATACTTTTTCCTAATTACGAGATTGTCTCAGCTCTCCTACATTCTGTGACTTAAAAATGTAAGTATCCAGGTAGTGGCAGTGGTTTTGAATGGAAATTACAGCTCAGCAACAAGAAACTCTCTTGAGTAAAAGAAAAT
Organism: Gorilla gorilla gorilla; assembly: GCF_029281585.2. NCBI lineage: Eukaryota > Metazoa > Chordata > Mammalia > Primates > Hominidae > Gorilla > Gorilla gorilla. Next base: position 121,227,168 of record NC_073229.2, on the reverse strand, counting down.
CTTACTCTTTTTTTTTCTAAAAAGGTTTCATTTCTGTCACACTGCTTCTCACTTGAAATTTAGTTTCTATTCAGAATTATGGTGCATACATTGTTGTTCTTTGGGGAATATTTTTTAAATAGTATTTATTTTCCTTTGGTTTAGGGCTATTTGGCTTCTCTTATTCCTTCTATTTGCTTCTCATAGTGTGAATGACAAGTTAAATCACAGAAGAAGAGCCATAAAATGTGTCCTCAATACCACACTAGCTATGGAATAAACACCAGTTTTTCAAGTTCAATAATTTTTAAACTTTATATATTCCCCAAACTCAGTCTTTCTGTGTGGCCTCTTTCCCTAATTGGTTCCTTCAACGGTTATTCCCCAGATTAACTACCAAATACGGTAGGGGTAAAAATATGGGAAAGGCAAATATTGTTTATTTTGGTTTATATTCAAGTGTAATTACATTTGCAAGGCAATTATCGAGCAGTTAGGACATGAATGGGAGGAAGAAGGGCAGTTTGAGGACAGTGTTGATCCTGTGGCCTTTCAGCCCACCCTTCCCAAGCCAGTGAAGGCAGCAAGAGAAGGAGGAGTCTTGGCCTCAGTGATGTCCCCTGGCGGGTCTCATCTGCAGCAGAGTGGCCATGGCCTTTGCGGTGTCTCTCAATATCTCAATTATGCAGGAACTACTAATAAATGACCAAAGTTCATACAAGAAATACTTTGTTTATAATTTAGAGTAGATTTAAGCCTATGAAATAATGCCACCCAGACTCACTTGTATTCTACTATACCTTCTTGAATGAGAGAAAAACTTGTAGCCTTATACCTAGAGTCTGCATATTTACCACACATAACCCACAGCCTAGCTTAGGGATGTCACGCTCAAGAGCTGTGTCTTGTGTGCCAATGATGATACAAGCTGAGAATCATCTGAATTTCTGAAACGTAGTCTTAGTTTTGGCTACCGCTGTGGCTCCCTGGCTTGTCAATAACCCCTTGCCCATCCACACTGCAGTTTAATCATGCCTCTGACACAGAAATTATACACATTATGCATAATTATATGATATCTGTTTGTGGGGTAGATAATGGAGTTAGTCTACAGTGGATGCAGTCATCTTAAAAATAGGTGTTTTGACATTCTTAAAACTAGATGAGGCACCCTTCAAAACAACGCCTTAAAAACACCTATTTCTCTTGCTATCTCATCTAGTTCTGAGAATGCCACTGACGTGTGAAAGAAAAATAAGCATCATGTACTATCACTATAGAAAACTATGACTTGGGTTAAAGATAATAAACTCCTCTCAAGGTTAAAACAAGAGTAATTTCATTTTGATTTCCCAAGTTTTCCCCCTCTAAGATGTCCAAATTGAATAGGATTACAGATTTTTCCAGGTAATAACACTCAACAGATGTGGCTATTTTAACAATGCTTTGTTTCATCAATGTAATTATAATCTTTCATTTCCAATTATTGATGCACTTCACTTAGACAACTCTCCTTTGAAATGTCACCTAAATTACCCCATGTCGATACTTTACTACAGATAAAGATAGGCAGGAGACATAGTGGTTCTATGCCCATGATGTAGTAGCATACATGAAGTTCTTATACAAAATGTTGATTTTATATCACAATTTGAAAATTCCTCTAAATGAAAGGCCATCCTTGGCTCTGTAAGTCAAGAAATTCTCTTTTTAAAACCACTCCCAAATCTATTCCAAACAGCCTGAGAAACCACTCTACATAAAAATCAGTATGGTTTGATTTTTAGCAATGTTAAGTCAAAGTGAAATTTAAAAATTGTATCAGCTGCTTATAAGGACCAAGTAGCAAGTAGGATACGGTAAGTATAAGGCTCTTTATCACTGAATGAATTCTAATGCCTCCCACTTCAAGTTTCCTATCACATACACAATAAGCTTGTCACTAACCTATTCATGCATGTAGCTTATCTTCAAACTATTAAAAATGTACCTAGTAAACTAGTGAAAAGTAGATTTCGCATCGTATGTTTTTTGTATTCTGCACAATGTCAATCATAATGTCTTTCTCATAGATTGCAACAGAGAAGTATTTGTTGGATCAAGAATGAAAAAAAAGCAAACAGTTGTGAGGCACATCTATGACTTTACATGGAAAGAGGAAATAATAGCTTGGTTATAGATATAACTTAACAGTTGGGCAAAATAAACAGCTCTCCCACAATTAACTGAGAAAAGTGTTCTTAAGTACTTAATCTGAGCTTCAGAAAGTCCCTTGTGATGCTATCTAGGTATCGGGTTTTTCATACAATTGGGAAATAAAATGGAATGCCCTCTTGTGGTGCCAGATACATGAGGCCTGACTTCCACAGTGAATCTTGGGTCTCCTTGTTTTCTATATGTTAGATTTTTCCCCCTTTCCCCAGAATGTTGAAAAAGAAGCTTACTTCTCTTGGTTTTTAGTGATGATCAGAAAAAGATAAATGTGCAAACTGTTTGCCAAAAAAAAGTCGGACATTATCAAATGAATTCTCATTAATTTTCCTTTATACCATAAGCAGAACTTTGAGACTCTTTTGTCACAAATGATTATTATTTGTGAAAGATTTAAAGACATCGTTTGCTTCAGCAGACTTTAAAAAGCTTGTGAGAAAGGGGAAGTTCTGTAACATAAATGCCCTTCCCTTCTGCAGGACAACCCAGATCATATTCCATCTCCAGGGAAAGGCAGGCCACTCCAGCTTGGAGGACTTTCCCTCCTCTGACTTTTAATTGCACTTGCTGTTTGTATCATTTATTTGACTCTTCTCTCTCCAGCTGTGCATAAAGGTGCAGATAGTATCTTTAGTTCTTTAGATCTTCCTCTCTGTCTTCAGAAAGTGGCTACCTAGCAAGTTTTGATTGATATACAGTGGGTAGGCAGGAAAAAATACCACATCTTTAAAATTTCAAATTTTATTGCTTTTATTTCTTAGTTTATAGCAAAAACATAGATTTTCCTGCTCCTCTAAAAATATTTAAATATTTTACAATGTAAATAATTTATTAAATATTAATACATATATTTAATATTTAAATAAAGGTACGTGCCTAGAAATGTTAGCCACACTGGAGATAAATATGGCAACCTAAAAAGATAGGAAAAAGCTATTTCCTGAACTTTTCAGAACTGTGTGCTACTTTTAGCATACGTATGCACCATGAGGTGCGTTGCCATCTTAGTCTTCATGATTTAGAAATATTATAAGTACACCTAATTGTGCATATTTACTTAGGTTCCTAATTTCATAGTTTCCCTGTCTCCTTCACTGGGTGGTAAACTGTGGGAACAAGGCACCGGTGGCGTCTTTAGTTTAGAGCTGTAGGAAAAACACATGATTTGGAGCTGACCCATCTGGATGGCCTCAGGAAGTGGTTAATCTTTTCAAGTCTAATTTTCTCATCTAAAAATTGTGAAAAGTGACACTGCATTCCAGATCTGTGATAAGGATTCTCAAAAGTGCAGGTAAAGTACCTTCTACATAGTAGATGCTCAACATACAGTAGCTATCATTACTCCCTTTTACAAATGCTGTTAACAGTACTTAAACTATAGCTTTGCATAGTCCATACTCACTGAGCGGGTAAAGGGAAGAAAACACTGAATATCTAATATGGACATTGTTTTTCTATGAGTGTCAGCAAAAACCATAGCTGTCATGTAAAATCATTCATTTCTTTTGTACTCAAAAAATACTTCACTGGAGATAAGCAGGGAGAACAGATAGAGACATTATACTGGACCATAAGCAAGTATGTATTACTATAATATACTCTGGTTCTCAAGCTCTATATTACTCATAGCAGAAAAGGCACATGGCGAAATCTACGGGTGGGGGAGCTGCATTTCTTTATGACCTTATTTGAAAGATAAACTCCTTGGGGAAATACAATTTATTCAGATTATCAAGACCCCGCTGTGCAAATCTACAGTCTGGGAGCACACTATGGAGATCAAAAAATATTTACTTTATTCTGTTGGGTATAAAAGCTTTTAATGAATGCATAATTAAGACAAAAAAGTGTATACGGCTTTAGAAATTCCACTGCTGAGCCAAGCCATTAATATCCAAGGCACCATACCCAGTTGTGATTCCACCTGTTTCCTATTTTGATTACAACCTAGTTATAAATCAAGGTATTATGTGACTACCTAACCTGGTGCTGCAGGAAAGGCTGGTACTCCAGGAGTAGAGAAAGCAACATAAAGGGGGCTGGTGTGGATGTGCGGTAAGGTCTGGCCTTTGGAACAGGTTGACACAAACCAATAAATAAACAAAATCCAAACCTTTTAATAGCCTTGGGATCAGTTATAGAGGAAAGAAGTTATCATGTTTATTGTGCATGTGAAGGGCTCTGTGAATTTTCTCAACATTGTCACAGAGTTGATAGGATAAAGTCTAATTGTTATAGAAGAAAAAATGAGCAATTCATTGACAATGCAGGCCAGATAACTTGTAATATAATAAAATAATCAAACTCAGATATTTTTATATGTATAAACATATAGAGATATAGGCATATTTTGTATATAAATATGTAAATATGTATGGACAACTGTATGTAATGATATATTCAAACATTGATATGAATATGTATATGATACAATTTGATTAAATGAAAACAAAGTATTAGCAGCAATTCAAAAGTACAAGGAAAACTCCAGCATGCTCTAATTTTTGGAGTCTTGCAAGGCCTATTTAAATACATTTGTGCTGTGTAACAGAGGAATTCTACAATTAGGTTACTAGTACATTTTCATAATCAATTGTATGCATAATACCCAAGGCTCATGAATAATTTTATATTGTTCCTTGGGAAATTCTCTAGTAAGCTGGAAATCTAGTAGGGAGGGAGTGAAACATATCCATCAACAATAACTAATAATTCTGGCCCCAGTCACTACGTGCTGCAAAATGCTGTTTCAAAGTTCACTAAACCTGACTCAGCACGTAAGGAGATTGCCAATGAATATGGAATATATATGGGAAATTAATATATATATATATTTTCTTTTAATTGAAAATAGTTTATCTGAGCAACTACGGTTTTAAAACTAAAATTTCAATAACTATACTTTTTGAACCAGGATAGGTAAAATCAGTTTTAAAATGTTTAAAAGAATAGTATAGAAGTCATTATCATCTATTTCCCTACTTGCTCTAGTACACAAAGTCAGATTGCTGAAAATTAGCCCAGTACTGCAGACTTTTAAATCATCCCTCAGTATGTCAATCATAACTTAATAAAGTAGTTTTTTTGTTTGTTTTTTTTTAAATCCCTCACTTACCTACAGACTGTCTTAATCATTATTACGAATAAGAGTGAGACCTGGAAGGTTTTTTTGTTTGTTTGTTTCAGATTTGCATTATTTTCGCTTTTTATCTTTTGGATGCTATGAAGCATACATAGCATCAGTATCTTTATGTTACTAGGAGCAATGCAAATTCATCTAAATGTGACAAATACACTTTAAAAATCTGAATATCAGTGATTTAACAGTCAGGTACTTGATAAAAAGCAGTGTGGCAACAGAATCTAGAGCGGGAGTTCTCAAACTGTGCTCCCTAGTTCAGACATCAGCATCCCTCAAAACTTGTTAGAATACAGGTTCTTAGGCCCTCCCCAGACCTCCTGAATCAGGAACTCTGGAGTGGGGCCCAAGCAGTCTGTTTTAGCCATCCATTCAGATGATTCCTTGCATAATCAACTTTAGGAATCATTACTCTGGAGTATGCATTTCAATGAAGACAGGAATGACTGTGTCCTGCATAAATATATTGTTGCAGCAAACAAACTGTGTGACCCGAGGCCTTCAACTGTGCCTCTGAAGTAGGCAAACGTTATACTGAATGTGCAGGACTGAGGCCAGGGTATCTGGAGCCAAGTCCATGACACAGACAAGCAGCCACTTCCTAGTGCCTGTAGCACATGCCCCTTGATGTGCAGCAGGAAAAAGGTTGGTAGCCTGTTCTAAAAGATACTTGTGGATAGACAGTGAGGAAGGGGGGAAGAGAAGTCTCCACCCCTTCACACTCCTTCCCTTCCTCTGGAAGGAACGCCAGAGGAAAGAAAGACAGCTGGAGGGAAGTGAGACACATGGATAGCATTCTCCCAGTAAGGAAAAATTCAGATTTTTTTTCTTTTAAATAAATACACAGTTTTTATGTCCCCTAGTCAGGAAGCATAGGATATCATGCAACTTTATAATCAAAGTTTCTATCATAGGGAGCTCTTATGGTACATGCAGAAGGAATCCAATCAGACAATATGTGTTTCTAAGTACCTACCATGCACTAGAACTAGAGATGAAAGACTTTTCCAATTGTTTCTTGGATTCTGTATACCAGGATGGAGAAAGATGTTTTAATTATAGAAAGGGCAGGGGAAACAATAAAACAAAATTTTCTGTCTAAAAAGTGTCAATACCATGTATTGTGTTGCTTTTGTCAAAGCATTATTTTATTATTTATTAAAGTACAATTTCAGTATGATGTTTTCAAATTTCAGAGGCAGAGAGAAAGTGACGGTTCATTTAATTATTTGTGACTTCTAAAAAAACAATGCATGTATTTCAGCAAAATCAAAGAGAAGTGGCTAAGAGGAAGAATATCTTTTACAGAATGGTGATTATTCCCCAAAATTTCAGGAACAGATTTGTCCAATAGGTTGTCAATTTGAAGTAGGCAGAAAAGTTGCTGACATTTCCAGAAATGAGGGAAGACAGGGGTGAGGGGATTGGGTAGGAGGATAACTGTGGAATTAACAGAGGAATTCACAGGTGAAGCACCACGTTATATCGGCTCTGGTTTATAGAGCACTCACCGATGTAGGATACTGTGTTTGTAAGATACTTTGCATGCACTATCTCATTGAATCCTTCAACATCCCTAAAAGGTAGACTGTATATAGGATACCGTATCTGTATTTCACAGATGAGGAGTTGGGGGGCAAAGGGGTTAAGTAACTTGTCCGACGTCACACAACTTTGGGAATAAACTTATGTCTTGGGGAGACAGATACGTAAATTAACACAAACAATATGGCCTCCCAGAAGATCGCCCATAATTAAAGAAGAGGAGGAAGATATAATTCCAACTGAGTAGATTGATCAGGCAACTCTGGAAGAGGAGACAATGTGAGCCAAGTACTTGAAAGTTAAATAGGAATTCAGAAGGTGACAAAGTGAGGGAAAAATAATTCACAGAAAAGGAGGTTTCGTATGAAGAGGATTAGGTACAGGGAAATGCACAAAGTTCATAATGACTGTGGGACAGGCATTGCACATGGATAGCAAATTGTCAAAAAAAAAAAGCTAAAGAGATAGCACATTTCATAATAAAGACAGGCCCTATGTACCAAATTAAAAGGAGTGAACCTCATCCTGAAGACTATGTGAACCACATTCATCATAATGAATAATTTTAAGCAAGGATATGACATGATCAGGTTGTGATTTTTTAAAAAAATCAATCAAACAGAATTTTTCATGGATTAAGAAAACTTTTCAAAATCTATCAAACAGAATTTTGGAATTCTGTACTGGAATGGGGCAAGAGGGAAAGCAGGTTCATCAGTTAGCAAGAAGTTTCTTTAGCCCATAAAATAAGTAATGTGGATCGGAATGAAGACAGTAGTAGTGGAAAGAGAGACAATGAGAGAGATTTAACAAGTTAAGGGGGTGGGGCTGAAAGGTCTCTGTGTCAGTGTATGTGGGGCTCAAGGAGATGGGAGATTCTAGGATGACTCCTGGTTTTCTGGCTTGGGTTCACACTCATAAAGGTCATGTGCCTGAGAACTATCCAAGCTAAAGTGTAGACTAGGCAGCTGGCCTGGAGCTAAGACAAGCTGACCATGGGGTACAGTCAGAATAGGGTATATTATAGAGACAAGAAATAGAAAGGACATGGTTCTGCAACCAAAAGATGGAAAGCTAGCTTGGATTTTAGGGAAAGAAATTGTTTTGTGGACCAGACAAATAACTTAGATTGTACAGTGTTGATTAGCATTAGACTACAAGCAGGGAGCGCAGCTGAGTTATTGCAGGGCAGTCCAGGAAAAATAGTCCCAACCCGAATGACGTCAATGACAAGGAGGAGAAAGAGAAGGTAGCATATCTGAGAAAGATTTAAATGGCTAAACCAACACTATTTAGTGGAATTCATGAGGTCTTGGCAGAGTGTAAGATTATGCCAAGGTTTGAGTGACTAAAAAGATGATGGTCCCTTAACAAAGACAGGGAGGATGAGGAGGAGCAGGTGTGTGAGACTGGGCAAAGGCGAATTTGGGCAGCATGTGGGATATCAAGTGAAATGCTGGCTGAACATACAGGGCTGGAGCTCAGGAGAGAGGGCTGGAGTCAGTAACCCTCCCCAGATGCATGAAAGAGAGTGATAGTGAGCAGAAGGGAAGGGTGCCCATGCAGAGCTCCCATGCTTTGAGGGACAGTCAAGGAGCTAATGGAAGAACACTTGTAAAGGTATTGAAAATGAGTAGGAGGAGAATAGGAGAGAGCCCCGAGAAAGAGAGGCGCAGGAAAGAATGCAGCTCCTGGTGTTTAAATGCTGTAGAGGAGTCACTTAGGATACCACAAAGGCCTGCTGCATCAGACAATAAGGAGGCTTTGGTGACCTTTGTTGGAAGAACTTTTGAGGAGTAATGAAGGCAGAACACTGAGTTCAATGGGCCTGAAGAATGAACAGGAGGTAAGGAGTGCAGACACTGGGTACAGTTGGGTAGTGAGGGCAAGGAGCAGCTGCGGTAATGAGAGATGAAGAAGAGTGTCTCCTGCCTTATTGATCCTATTTATAAACTGAAAGAAAAGTGCCAGTAAAGTAGGAGAAATCAAAACCAGAGGAAACACAGGGCGTAACTGATGGAATAAGGAGCAGAAAGGTGGTTTAGCTTCAGGAAAGAGGAGAGACATTTCACCATGACTAGAAATATTTACAGATGCGTGGGTGGGAGAATAAATAACTCAAATGAAACACAGATCTTCTTTTACACACCCCCCACCAATTTCCAAGTATTAATAATGGAACTCAGTGAGATTGATGTTTGTTTGTTTTGATTATTGATTCTGAACTCTAGCATGAATAAAATCCTGGAAACACTTCATTTTTAAGAAGAAAAATGCATACTGAAAGTGATTTTAAAATCACCCAGCTGACAACAGTTAGCTTAGGTTTGAAATGACTAATAGTGAACTCTTTCAAGAGATATTCTTTCAGGAGAATCTTTCTCCTCTTTAAAAACCTCACAAACAAAGAAGATACAGTCAATCTTACATTATCCATATAACAGATTAAAATGCTGAAATGACTTCCCTGGCCAGCCAGTGTGCCTCTGGGCTGTCGCTTCCTGACATCCTTTAGTGTGGGCTTAGGGAATAAAACCCAACATAATAGCATATGAAAAAAATTAATTGGGACCCTAAAATGGCTACTGCAGATCTTATGATGCATTTCAAAGCCAAATATGAATGTTATTTGGCAAATATGATATTCTGGATTACCCATGCCAGATAGCAAATACTCTTGATTAGAACAAATAATTACTAGTTGGCTATGATTTAATAGGTCTGATACATTTCCACCCTTTTTGATCATTTTTGCTGATTAAAAATAATCCAAAAGATTAAACCACCTGAAATATGTTTTCCAAACTCTGTACTTTAACTTTCTCCAAACACAAAAGCCTCAGCTCTAGTGAACTATGGAACAGCACTCAGTGCATTTGATTATGAGTATATTAAATATATATGTTGGTACAATCATTTGTCTTCTCTAATGTGGGAAAAAATGGTTCAGTGTTGAAGAAAAATGAACATGAGTTATAACTTCTCCTCAATCTTGAGGAGAAGTTATTGTCTTCAGAACACCCACTATATATTATGTATTTGGGTGATACTCTTAATTTAATAATTAAAATTATAATAATACATTGTTTAGAAGAGATAACCTCCTATAAGTCATTGTAGTATTACTTAATTTAAAATGATAATCTATTATAATACTGTAAAATATGTGAGCTCCTCAGTGTCAAATTTAATCCCTGAAGAAAGTATTTTTAACAAAAAAATGTATTCAGTGGGCAAAACTAATGAAAGGCTGGTAGTATATTTTTCCTACTATAACATAAATTTTAATATTTAAAAAGCAGAGAAAAATTACTTAATGGAGGCACCTTTCAATCCCTCAGTACATAATGAACTCCCACGATGTGAAGGGAGGGAGGGTAAAAGGCATAAAATCAGTATAAGGTGTGATCCCTCTGCTCGAAAGCCCCACAGTGTAACTGGAGGTGGTGAGACATTTTCCAACTACATTAAACCATGTGCAAAATGATGCAAAAACAGCCCTCAGATACCTTCAGCCCTGATGTAGGTATTTCAAGAATCTAGTGCTTCTCAGAATTGAAAGTGGAAACACAGTTTCTTATTGAAATTGCCATTGGTACAAAAAAAAAAAAAAGGAACAAAATTATCCAGAATTCTCCTTAACTCCCCGGTGAGAGAATAGCATTTTTTAAACCTTTGTACCTTAACTGAAGAGAGAAAATAACTAATTTTCACTGTTGCCCACTTAGTGTAAAATTTAACGAAGACAAGGGATGCTGAGTAAACATCAGTTACAGAGAAGGAGATTTAGGGCAGGACCCTTTCTCCCTCCTGTTCCCTTTATGTTCCTCCTTGGCTTCTGAGTGAAGAATAGTAAGAATTTGGGCTTTGCTTTACTCGATGATCCACATGTGCACGCTGTAAACAGAACAATGTCTTCAATCTGAGGAAATGATCTTTCATGCTGTAAAAACAGAAAACAAAACAAATGCAACAGACCCCCCCCCCCCTCTGTTTCCCTTACAATGATAAAATGCTCTACCTATCGCCCTTGCGTCCCAGCCTCTCACATCCCAGCAGCACGCCTCCTCTTGCAGGTCACGTCTTTCACATAAAAGTGCTAAACTAATGCCGCTTAATGACATATTAATGTCCATGAATAAAAAATACACCTCTAATAGCATAGAGTAATTTGCCATTACAATATCATCATTGGACATGCCCCTGGTTTAATACGATGTATTTAATTCATAACCTAATGAGTGATATATAAAAAGAGGGAGATGAACCCTGCAATTACATTTATGTGAGTCTGTCACCTTATTTGTAAAACCTTAGAGTCATTTACATTCAAATTAGAACAAATGAGTGATTTCACAAAGTGTGCTGATAAATGACCACAGCAGCCCAAGACAATACTGTATTTCCTGTGAACACATTAACAGTTTCCTATTATTTGTTAAAAATTACAGTGCATATTGCCCAGTGTGGTGTGAATAATGACTTTTTTACTGATTAGGTCAGAAGACTAATATGTAGCAAAATAAATAATTTTTCTTTTCATTATTTTTTCTGATTTTTGCTTTAAATTAACTACTGAATTCTGGTGGATTCACACTGCCACCTGCTGTCTAGCAATAGATATTAAACCTATATTCCTATCAAAAAGGGAGTTGCGTATTCAGTACTTTGGTGGTTTTATTTGAAAAGTCTACATGATGGTTCTGTTTATCAATACATTTAAATTGCATATTATTAAAAAGACAATGATACTTGGTGCACATAAAGAATGGTTGTTAATAAAACAATATAATATGCTTGGGCAAGGTGATACAAAATGTATAAACTATTTTTTTTTTTTTGGAAAGCTAACGACAAAAAAGAGACATCTTCATCAAAGCTTCTGATGCATCACTTGCAGGAGATGTAACACAAAATTCAGTTGCCAATATTCCTGATCTTATGGCATTGTGCATCAGCAGAGGTGATGGTGTGTGTATGTGTGTGTGTGTGTGTCTGTATGAAGTTTTCCCCATTCCTACCCCTTGGTACAATCTAAAGGGGACTGAGAGGCTCTGCCTGCCACTGAGGATATCTACCAACGAATCTTCTCCCCTAATGGCAAGTCCCAATATGAAAACTCTGCCTTAGGGCCCAGAACAAAGCAGGCTAGGAAAGGCACAGTGGCTGGAGATGAAGCCAGGGAGGAACAGGCCTGGCCTTGAAGATGAGGCTAAAGACTTTTGTGGGAGAAATAATGCACCTGAATGATGATCAGGGTAGCTAATGAAAGTTTTCAAGCCAGATCAACATCCCAGTTCTGAATTTAAGTTTCTCCATCTGTAAAAAGAAAACAACACCCACCAGTGTTAAGGGGTGACTTAGCAGTGGAAATGGGAGTCCCTGCAAAACACTCAGCATGGATAGGCCCTCAATATATGTGGTTCCCTTTCTTGGGAAAGATAGTGATGGTCTGGGGGCCATGGGTTACCACAGATTGAGGCTAGAAACAAGCAGACTGCTCAGGACGGTACTGTAACCTATAGACAAGATTAATGGGAGCCTAAAGAAAGGCACCCCCCCCATCAATTAGCATTAAATACATTGCCCAGCTTTCCTTTTTCCCACACACATGCTTTGAGAACCTGTGAGAAGGCTAATTAGGGGGCTAATTAAATAGCTGTCCTCATTGACACAGAGGAGCACTGCTCCTGCAATTTGGGGTTCCTTCTTTCAGCAGCCTGCCAGAGGAAATGAAAGAGAAAGGAGCCCACACAGTGCCAGGTATCCCTTTCCTTTTCAGGAGGGCAGCAGCACCATTTACATGTTCACAGGAGCTGCAGGATGGTGAGGCTCTGGGAGCTTCCACCAACGGTTTCCCTTGGAGCTGCTTTGTAGTGAGCACTGGAGGGCAACGGTGTATTTGAGGCGGTCTGCCCTTCACTCCTCTGGCAGAGAAACCAAAGAAAGAATGGCATTTTAAGAACAACAAAACAATACCAGACATCTTAGTGAAGAGAGCGGTTTCAAAAACTCCTAGTTGACAAAGTACCACACAAAGATGGAGAATATATCAGCATTGATTGAAGGGGCACAATTCCTGGGTACATTTTAAGCACTGGGAATTTTTCACATTAATAAAATATTATTTTTATATACTCAATGAAATAGTCCCACATTAAATTAAAAATCAGTTGAACAATATTACCAAAACACAGCAAATAGATATAGCTATGGAGACTATATCAAAATATAAAAGTAGATTGAATTGACCCAGTCTGTGATTTTTATAATCCTAAGAGAGAAGCAGGGTATATATTTTTTAGAGGCTGAAATAAGGAAGGTTTCTACGTCAACATGATTTTGGTACTCATATAGTCAAAATTTCCTTCTACAAGTTTGACATCTTGCAATAATCACAGATAAAAAGAAAAAGTAAAGTTACATGACAAAATGAAAACATTTGTGAAAAGTCAGTGAAAATTTCAACCACTATTCAAGAAGCCTGAATAATAACTGTCCACAAGCATGTATGCATGCTACACTTTTACCTCAGCACAATAATGAAATGCAGAAGTTAAATTCCAAAGTATACAAGTCACTTAGTATCTCAACAAATCACCCATCTGATGGGATAGGGGAAAATACCCATGGACCTTTAATGTTCATCTGGAATTCTCACTTACAGAAAATTATAGGCTTAGATATACCCACACACCCTTGCATATACACACCATTTATAATGTACATCATGATAACTAACGCTCTAACCAAACTGTGTCAGCATGCATCACTGATTACTATCTGCCATGGGGAAAGTGAATCAGGTGATGATGCGTAAAGCCCAAGTTGCAATATTTGATGTAGAAATGTCAAATAAAAGTAATTTTAATTTCACAAGTCAAACACACACTTTTGAAGTCTTATAACCTTTCTACATGATTCCCATTTGCTACAGGCAGAAAGGGATTAAAAATAGCTTTCCCATACCACCTAACAATATTGAGAAGAAAAGAAAGGAAAATAAGGTAAAAAAAATCATTAACCATTTACTGTTAGATTAAATGTGCGCAAATAATCATAAGAATTCCATAAACTGTATTTGAATTTTCCTCAGGTGAACATGGCTGACCTTCCTCACACTGTCTCCCTGGGAAGTGCTGGTTCCTATTTTCCAGGGTTGCTGGGAAGATTAAATAAGATGCTAGATGAGAAAGAGCTTTGTAAACTACCTAAGAGGTAACAGAAGTCAATGGTAAAAGTATATATTTAAAATTACAGAAAGTGATTTAAAAGGAAAATAAAGTAATTGGGCAGGAAAACAAAACTTTTCTGCTCACTAATATCATGTCATATGCACAAAGATAGTGGAATTAAATTGTGTGATGAATTTATTATTTCTTCAAATTAATTTTTTAATGCTATAATAAATGCAAGTGAAGGTGACACCAGTGGGGGAAGTGGGAGGATCCTAAAATTGCAAATTAGTTAGTAACACTCTACAAAGTCCAAGAGACTCATAGCCATGCTGTCTGCCTAAGATGCCTCACAGACTCCTACCTAACAAGAAGTTTTCACCCAACCAAGAAATGGTCTTTGGAATCAGAACGTCCTACCAGCCACATTGCCTCAGACAAGTTGGATATATTTTGAATCTCTGATGTTTTAGATCTATAAAAATGGGCAAAGTTATTGTGAGGACTGAATGTGAAACAACTGTGAACACACAGTCAGTGCTTGGTGTTCAGGAGTTTTCTCTCCCTCCTTCTCATGGGGCCTTTCCTGACCAGCAAATCAGGGAGGAATACGCACATTACTCATCCCTTCTCCGGCATTTACTGCCTGGGAAGTTCACATGGTAATTAATTACATAGGACTTTGTGATTTACTAGATACTGTTACTGAAATCTTCAATGACTATTAGACTTTTCTTGCATTTGTGATTATTTCCATAACCAGACAATATTGCTTCGGACTAGGACTCCTTTTAGCGACACCTCCCCCGGCTCCTGCAGGGAACCCTGTACATGGTCACTGAGTTAATCGGCTGCTCAATGGTCGTGGGGACCTAAGGTGGGTAGGACAGTGGAGGAAGACTCCTGCTTCTGTGATTGGATGCAAGAGCTGCAGCCGCCCTCCTAGGAACTTCTCAGCTTGTGTCCTGGAGAAACTCTACTACCACAGCCCACACCCCACCCCCACTTTACCTGTCATTCAGCTCCAGTTGGTGGGGGCCAGCTTATGACTGTGGGGAAAGGAATGTGAAGGGTGTATGAGCAGGATGCAAGCTCACATACCTGGATGAGATAGTGGGAGCATAAATTGAGAAGCTCCAACAGCTGTAGGTGACTGCCCGCTGCTAGCACATCCTGGATCACACCTGGCTCCAGCAAAATCTGTTTTGTTTGTTAACAAAAATAAAACAATCAGTTACACTTAAAAATATAATGCTGCTTAATATGTAGATATACCATAGTATATTTAAATTGCTGCTTTACATACTCTATTTCAATTAACACTGTTCCTTTTTATGGAAGTCAGTTCTTCTCTTCCTGTTCTGATTAATGAGCTGTGGCCCTTACTCTAACAGCCGATTTTCTCTTTACTGCATGTGCTGATACCATTTGTGTGTGTGAAGCTCTGCACTTAACCACTTATTTTTTTGTAGGAGGGTATAAACATTTTCAAAGAACAACATAACCCTCTTAAAATTCAGTTTGTGATATAATCTTATAAAATACAAAAGAACTGAGTTTTAGTTTTTCAAAGCATATTTCAGAATTTTGCTCTTTAGTAGACCACAGAAACAGGTATTTTAGGGAAAGGGGCATATGTTTCTCCTTGCCATATAAGACCAGAGGTGGATATTAGTCCATTTTACTTCTAAGTCCTACAACAGTAAGCTTCATCCGCAAACTTCCATTTTCCTCTTTCTCCGTCTCAGATTCTCTTATCCTTTCTATTTAAAATAAAGGAGGTTCAACTAGCATTTTCAGAATACAAAGACATCACATAGAGGTAATGCCTCCCAAGTATCCTGGTGATACCAATTTTTCACTTTGTTAAGTCCAATTATCTACCTACTGCTGCCAGCTCTTGAGCAGCTGATCAGGGCTGGAAAAAAGGCACACGACCATGTTGACAAAATTCACATGAATTACTGCCAGGTGCAAGGAGGCCTTTAAGTGATGCCCCAGCCCTCCATTCTAACCCATTTCCCCAGCCCAGTGCTTCCTGAATCTGGTCTCTGGACAAGCAGCATTGGCATCACCTAGGAACTTATTAAACTGCAAACTCTTGGGAGCCTCCCAGATGTACTGAATCAGTAAGTTTCAGGGTGAGGCAACTAGTGTTTTATCAAGTGTCCTGAGTGGCTCTGATGCACAGGGAAGCACTAGTCAACTCACCCCTCCACTCTACTACTTCACCACACTCCTTTCTCAAGCCTCCAACTCCTCCTCTGCCACTGGATTTTCACTTCATGATCTTTGAAAACCTCTTACCACCAAATCTACCAACCTATCTACCTACATCTGTATCAGTACCTTTTGCTCTCCCCAACAGTCCACTTGTGTGCTTGATCCCAACCCCTTCTGCCTGCAATTCTCCCCTCTTGTTCCTGCATCACTATAGGTTCTCTTTCTACTGGATGGTAGGTTTGAAAACCTCAGGGTCTTTCTTGACTCTTGTTTTCCTTAGGCCTTATATCGAATCCATCAGCCAGTCCCGTTGGTTCTACCTTCAAAATAGTTTCGGAATTCAATCACTGCTCATGACTTCGATAATCACTGCTTTAGTCCAGTCCATTCCTCTTCCTAAACTTAACTGTAATCACCTCCTAGCTAGTTGCACTGCTTTCTCCTTTGTCCACTCACACTATCTGTTTTAATCATATCAACCAAACTGGTTCTTCAAAACCACAAATGAAATCATGTCACTGTTTTTATTCAGAACTTTCTGAAGACTTTCCATCTCCATGAAAATAAAATCCAAAAAGTCTCCACTATAACCTAAAAAGTTCTTGAATATGCTGAGCACCTTGGTGTTTACAACTAGTCGTTTGCTCTGCCTGGGCCACTCCCTCATATACTTCAGATAACGTCTTACCTGAGATGCCTTCCCTGACCATCCTATGTAGAACAGTAACCCACCCCTGAACAGCCATCATTCCCTAGCTCCTAACTTTGTTTTATTCTTCACCATAGTGCTTACCACCTCACGTTATATATCTTTTTGCCTATTTGCTTATTTTTCTCTGCTCAGTATAAGTTTCAGGAGAGCAGGGACTTAGTCTATTTTGTATCCCCAGCACTTAGAACAATGTCCAGCACACATAGCTGTTGCTCAATATTCATGAAGTTATTTAATTAAAATGCTAATGAATTAATTGATCTCTACACATATTTTTTATTCAGAATCAATTTTAACTAATTTTATAAGAAAGAAAAAAGGACTCTATATTTCTAAGCTGGCAAAGTAAAGAAGTGAAAAAGTTAAGCACATGTGGCAAAAATACCAACACTCATCTTATTCTGAAAAATCTTTATATCTCCTTTTCCATCTAGTCAGAAAGAGAAACCCATCTTTCGCCAACTCCTCAAGGAAGGAGGCTTTGACTGACATTCAGGAAATTAGTGCAGCTCCCATCAGAGGAGCAAGGATGTTGTATAGTCTTGCAGAAGAGGCACGGCCTAAGGAGGAGAATGGGGAATAGATGGATTAGAAAGGTTGGTTTAGCCTTTAAATCCTGTCAGTTGCGCTCATTTCACACAACTGGTATTTATGATAACCTCCAAGGCTCACTAATAGCAAACACAAAGACAGTGATCACAGAGAGACAAGATGAATATTCCATAGCATGTGTTACATGTCCAGCAGGCTGACTTCCAGAAGCCTGCACATGAAAAACCCGTAAGGCGATTGTTTTTGTCTTTTTTTATTTTTTGTTTTGTAGTTTTTTCCTCCCACTCATTATAACATAAGTTTTTCTAAAATATGCTTTAGCACAGAAAATCTCTAAGTGCTCTTAAAGGGTTGGAGAAAGAAACCCTACCAGGACAGCTGTTCTCACTTATGGAAACAGAACCAGTGTTTGCAAACCTCACTGTACCAGAGGCTTTTGATTCAGCTTTGTTGCTCTTTGGTGACTGACTGTTCGAATATATTTTTCCAGGGAATTTGTGTTTGGCCAGCAATAAAATCAAAGGTCCAGTCTCCTCATGATTTACAGTGTGGTGAATTTATCTGTCACCTGCCTCGAAGGACTGGCCAAAAGAACAACCTCTGCAGAAAAAAGGGATCTCAAACACACAGGTTTATGGAGAACAACTAAGACAGCTGCATTTAACTTCTGCCAAGCATTATATTTAGGTATTTCAGAAACATACCCATCAACATGTAGTCTGACACTCAAACCAGGACAGATAGGAAGAAGGGTCACTCAAGGACCACCTGCAGGAAGGAAGAGATGTTCCCCAAGATCTGAAAGCACACAGGGTGGGAATAGGAGCTAATGTGAGTGGCCTGACACATCCAGTCACTCATCAGTCTGGAGGAGCATATCACAGCTAGAGGCATAAACAGTGGACAAGACAAAATATCTTAATAACAAGAGATCAAGCAAATGCTAGATACATAAAGCCAAGTGGTCCAGAATCCAGGGGCGGGGTGGGGCGGGGTGGGGGAAGTGGGGGGAAAGGAAACCCTAAAAGAAGCCAAACTAGGCTGGGCATTGCCTCTACCCCCAGTGACGCTCACCTGCTTGGGTGGAGCTCACCTGTAGAGCTGGGGCTTCTCCAGATTTGCAAACAGGTTTTGATGCAACCAGGAGCAAACTTAGGTGGTGGCATGAATGTTTCTTGTTCACAGAACCACCTGTATAGAGGATTCTTTCCCCGCCTGACCTCCAGGTGGTGGAACACAAGGGGCTGTTCTCGAATGAGGGATGCTGGACAGTGCTAGCGGAGAGGTCACCTCTAGTCTCACCTCACCAAGTAATGAGATGATCACATCTCATTACTTGGGTCTGGCCCAGGAACATCTCCTGCAATTTGTAGCAGGCAAGGTCATATGAATGAGGAGAGGGCCATGACTGATTCCCATTCCAAATGCTGAAACTCTACACTCATTTTGGTGGGGATAAGAACCAACCAGTGGCTGTATTTAGGGTGACACAGAATGGTGTGACAAAGTAATAGTGTAAAACCCACAAGTGCAGGAGAAGGGGATGGGTAACTGGTAGGAGAAATTATGTCAGAATTCAGTCATGAGGTGGCCCAATCACCCTCCTGGTAGGAGGCACTCTTGAATACTGTGTGCCAACATGTCCTCTGGTCACCAATCCAAGCAGGGTTGGTAGCAGACAGGTGAATTTGCATGATCTCCAATGAAGGCCCTCTAAACTGCAATAAGACTGGGACTCCTGGTGTCCAGGAAGAATATGGGGCCAGAATCTGGTGAAAGAGGAGGAGAATGGGACCTGAGGTGAGATTCTGTGTAGGGCATGATGACGTGGGCCACCTCAGTCAGTGCCCACACCTCACATGGGGGCTCTGGGAGGGTGGAGCTGGGACTGAGCGGTAGGAGTAGGGACACCCCACAGTCCCCAGGGCATCCCTGCCCCTCCTTCTTCAGCTCATCCTCCTGGATCATCAGATGTCCACTCTCTCAATTCTGTCTTCTTTTTCTCTTTATTTTCCCTCTCCCTTACACCTAGCCTCTTGGATTGGTGGCTGGTAGGGACTGTCTTTAACAGCCATGGTAAGTCTCAGTGTGACCTTTTTTTTTTTCCTGCCTGTGAACAAGTGAGTTGGCATCTTCAGAAAATTTTGTATCTTCAGATCTTCAAAGCTATCTTCTTCATTTCTTGCATAAGGAGATTTTTTAATTACCTGCTTCTTGGTCTATGTGTACAGTAGACTGAAGGATTTGAGCATGTTAAAATCAGACAACTAAGGTCTTTAGTAAACACGCATACCATGTGTGCACATGAACAACACACTTTTGCAAGCAAAACAAGCGCTTGTACAACTGCAAATTAGAGTGGTCTAATACCATTTATGAGAATAAATGATTACATTTCCTCCCTTCTTTATACTTTGTTTCTTTGGTATTTTTTTTTTCCTGTATAGTATTACAGAATGGCAAATTATCAGAATCTTGAATTTATAATCATCAAATTAACTGGATACAAGAGCATAAATAGCTTTTAAATGATCATATATTCAACACACATAAAATGTTTTGCATAAAGTTATTTATGACAGAATTCTCACAGATGGAACATGAAACACAAGATCTATCTAGCTATGAGAAATTTCTACCAATCTAGTGTTAGTTTCAAAACCACTGCACTAAGGACTTTTTATCCACAAGGTGGCACCCATTTAAAGGAAAAGAATTTTCTAAATTGAATCATGCACTGCACATCTATATCTGACATCTGAAGTTTATTTTTAAGAAAGAAAAACATAGTTCAGGTAAGGATAATAAACACATGAATTCCAGTTTCTAAATGTTGTGATCATATTGGGAAATGTTCATAAATATGCCTGTTGAAGTGCTCCATCTGAGCAATACTGGCTAGAATTCAGTAGTTCTCTATGAATCAGAGAATTCAAACTTTTGAGGCTTGTATTTGGAAACCCTCACCATGTAGCCCCAACCTGCTGTTAAAAACTTTTCTCCAGTTTTATGACCTTCTGGTCTTTGCTAAAGCCAGTAATCTACTAGTCTCCACACTCAGGCAATACCTTGTTCTCCATCTTCAATGTCCTCCTCATTTCTTTAATTTCCATATCTCAAAATCCTACTCATTTCAAGATCCAACTCTAAATCCACTCCTTATACAAAGCTTGGCAAGATCTCTCCCTACCCCTACCTCAACCTGGGTCTCCACAGACATCTGGTGAACTAATAAGCACATGTGTTCTAGGTCACGCTGTCTGCTTTCAAATCGTGCCTCCTACACTTGCTGACAGAATCAACTTGGGAGAACAGCTCAACTCCAGGTGCCTCAGTGTTCTTATTTGTACAGTGAAAGTAATGATGTCTACCTCAAAAACTGTTTTAAGGACCAAGAGAATGCTTGTGTATCATTACAATTGTGTGTGTCTATATGTAACAAAGCAGCTTAGACAAATATAAGGGTTACTTTTCCAATAACATTTGGATTAGGCAGCTTAGAGTGGCAAGCAGCCTCCTTGTATTTTCCTGCTTGGCAAATCTCAGGCTGTGGTTTCATGGTCTCAAACTGGCTGCCATAGCTCCAGGCATTATGTCTACATTCAAAGCAGAAAGAAAGGAGAGGTCAAAGAACAAAAAACATTTGCCAGCTGAGTCTGGCATTGTTTATCAGAAAAACAATAGATTTCCTACAAACACTGTTACAGAGACTTCCATTTGCATCTCATTGGCTGGGTGGCTACACATAGCTGTAAAAGAGCCTGGGAAATTAAATTTTTTATGGCTAGATGCACCATAGTCCCAAATCAAATTAGAGTTCTATATAAAGAAAAAAGAAGAAATGAATATTGGGTAGGCAATCAGGGCATTGGCCATGGGACTTAGCACATATATATATATGAGGAAAACTACAAAACTCTGATGAGAGAAATCAAAGAAAAACTAAATAAATGGAAAGATAGTCCATGTCTGTGGATAAAAAGGACTCTATATTGTCAAGATGTCAGTTCTTCCCAACTCAATTTATAGATTCAATGTAATCTTATTCAAAATCACACAAAATTATTTTTTGTGTATTAACAAACAGATTCTAAAGCTTATATGAAGAAGCAAAAGACCCAAAATAGCCAACACGATGTTGAAGGAGAACAAAGTTGGAGGACTGACAATACCCGCTTCAAGACTAAAAAAAACTACAGTTATCAGGACAGTGTGACATTGGCAAAAGAAGAGAGAAACAGATCAATGGAACAGAACAGAGAACTCAGAAACAAACTCACATAAATATGGCCAATGAAAGAGCATAGATAATATTATATTATAGATAATATAATAATAATGGATAAAAGATAGTCTTTTCAAGAATGGGGCTAGATCAACTGGACACTCACATACAAAAATTGAACCTGGACACAGCTCTCAAACCCTTCACAAAAATAAACTCAAAGCGGATTACAGATGTAGATGTAAAATGCAAAACTAGAAAACTCCTACAAGGTAACACAGGAGAAGATCTAGATAATTCTGGGTATGACAATGACTCTTTAGATACAACACCAAAAACATGGTCCATGAAAGACATAATTGACAACTTGGACTTTTTTAAAATTAAAAACTTCTGCTCCACAAAATACACTATTAGGAAATTGAGAAGACAAGCCATAGTAGGAGAAAATATTTGCAACAGATACATCTATTAAAGGAATGTTATACAAAATATCAAAAAACTCTTAACACTCAACAATAAAAAAAAGAACCATCTGATTTTTTAAATGGGGGCGGGGAGGGGTGTAAAAGATCTGAGCGGATACCTCACCAAAGAAGATAGGTGGCAAATAAGCATATAAAAAGATGCTCACATAGGAAAACTGCATTTTTTGTACATATTTTGTTAGATTTATACCTGTTTAATTTTTGGGATACTAATTTCTAAGAATAGTTTTAACTTTTCAAAACAGTCCCCCAAACCCAAAAGATGAATAATATGTTGTGATACATGAAAATTATATGAAATTCAAATTTAAGTATAGATAGAGTTTTATTATAACATAGCTATGCTTATTCATTTACATATTTGTCTCTGGCAGTTTTCATGCTACAAGAGCTAAGTTGAGTAGTTGCAAAATAAACTTTATTTACTTTTTAAAATAGAGACAGGGTCTCGCTATGTTGCCCAGCCTGGTGTCGAGCTCCGGGGCTCAAATGATCTTTCTGCTTTGGCCTCCCAAAGTGCTGAGACTATGGGCGTGAGCCACTGCACCCGGCTGTGACAGAAACTTTATATGGCCTGAATTATTTACTACCTGGCCCCTCACAAAAAAAGTTTGCTGATCCTTGGTCTAGAGTATAGGTAGGGGCTGGGAGTCAATAGCATAAGATAATAGCAAGTTATTTGTCAATACCAAATAACTTGGGTCTGGATGACATCACCAAGGAAGCTAGTTGGATTAAACAGGAGGGTTCTGAAGCAGGAAGGATTTGAAGCCTACAGAGTGGGGAGGAGCAAGCAAAGCCACCTGGAAAGGAGTGATGGGAAGGCTGATGGTGGCACAGAATAAAAGCCCACAGTGAGCAGTGTTACAAAGGCCAAGAGAGAAAAGGCGGGCTGGTGGGCTGGGCCTGGTGGCTCACGCTTGTAATCCCAGCACTTTGGGAGGCCAAGGCGGGAGGATCATGAAGTCAGGAGATCGAGACCATCCTGGCTAACACGGTGAAACCCCGACTCTACTAAAAATACAAAAAATTAGCCGGGCGTGGTGGCAGGCGCCTGTAGTCCCAGCTACTAGGGAGGCTGAGGCAGGAGAATGGCGTGAACCCGGGAGGCAGAGCTTGCAGTGAGCCGAGATCGTGCCACTGCACTCCAGCCTGGGTGACAGAGCAAGACTCCGTCTCAAAAAAAAAAAAAAAAAGAAAAAGAAAAGGGAGGCTGGCTATGCTGCACGAAGCTGTGAGGTCACATATGACAGTATTTAATTAGATATGGCAATATTTGTGACTGCCAAAAACAGTTTTAGTGGAATGATGAAGATAAAACCCTCCAGACTTGGAGTGGAAAAGTGAGTGATAAATGAGTGAAAGTGAGGAAAAATAACTATGTAACACTTTTCATAAGCTCTGCTGTGAGAAGAGTCAGAGAAATAAATGGTAGCTCAAGAGGAATACAGAAATAAGAAAGGGTTTTTTTTTTTTTTTTTATTAGACAGGGTCTCAGTCTGTTACCTAGGCTGGGGTGCAGTGGCACGATATCGGCCCACTGCAACATCCACCTCCCAGGTTTAAGCAATTCTTTCACTTCAACCTCCCGACTAGCCAGGAGTACAGGCACATGTCACCACACCTGGTTAATTTTTGTATTTTTAGTAGAGACAAAGTTTCACCATGTTGGCCAGGACGGTCTTGAATTCCTGGCCTCAAGTAACCCATCTGCGTTGGCCTCCCAAAGTGCTGGGATTACAGGCATCAGCCACCACACCTTGCAAGAAAGGGATTTTTAAAGGTGAGCAGTAGAGAGTGTTTACACGCTGTGGAAATAATGCAGTAGAGGAGAAACTGATGGCAGAAGAGACAGCAGCAGGATGACAGGAGTGATATTGGACAGAGTCAGAGGTAGTGGATCTGGACCCTACGTGGGGAGATTAGTCTCTGACAGTTCAGGGATACCCCTCCCACTGTAAAAGAGGGATATACCCAGAAGAAGTTCAGAAACAGGGAGGGTTGAGAATTTGATGGTATGATGACGAAGATCTTCCTTTCTGTTTCTATTTTCTCAATGGACGGTGACTTTTCCTTATGATATGTGTACTGGAGGTAGGTTGGTGAGGGGAATGTCTCTAAAAAGAGAAGACAGAGGGTGAGAAACTCATCAAGAAGAGGAGGAAAGCAAATTTACTAGGGAAACAGATTAACATTGCCTGGCACTGGGTATCTGTCTGAGATTTGGGGTCATGGATTTGAAGTGAAAACAGTGACTTTCTCCAGTGACAACCAGCAGAATTGATTCTTACAGTTGGATTCAACAAATAATTCTCCAAAGATGCCACAGGCTGGAATCAATTTTTATTCTCTCTTATTTTTTTTTAGACAGGATCTCACTCTGTTGCCCAGGCTGGGGCGCAGTGGCACGATATCAGCCCACTGCAACCTCCACCTCCCAGGTTCAAGCAATTCTTCCACCTCAACCTCCCGAATAGCCGGGAGTACAGGCTGTATTCTTTGGGCTGTGCCAAGTTCTTCCTACTTTGACAGATACATGATACACAGAGATGAATAGCTATCATTAGTTTTTAAAGTGCTATATCTGTCTATTCAATTACTATAGAATAAATGCCTATTATTTTCTTTCTGCAAAGTATAATGCAAATTACTGTCTTATTTTTCAGGCAGTCCTTGACAAAGTACTACAACTCAATTATCCATTCTCCTACCTGAATTAGTGCAACTTTTGAAGCATCAAACATACTCAGGTATTTTTCTATGTTATATATGCAAATAACTCAGATCCCTGCTAATCCATTTCTTAAAAATGCAATGGTGTGTTGATCTGGCATTTCCAATCACAGTTTGACCTACTGTGAGAAAGCACCAATGTACATTTTCTCATCAGTGCATCTCTAACAACTAGTAAGTCCTTAGCATATAGTAGGTGTTCATTAAGTATTTGCTGAATTAATGAATCTAAATTTGAGAATAAAATGTAAATGGATGGTTTTTATGAAGTATATAAAAATAAAATATTCACAAGTTAACTTAGAGTATTCAATACATTCAAATTATGCCTTCATTTGAATGTTCTCATCATTATTTTACTCAAATGGAATATATACTTCCAATATAAATCATCTTAAAAGTACTGTTTAGCAAATTATTTATCCTGATATTAATTATAACTTGACCATATATTTTTGCTATCATGTTGCTTTCTTTTTAAAAAACTTAAGTTAGAATTGTAAAACTCCCATATACTGCTGCTTCATACAAATACTGAATGCTTCCAGCAGAGGGCTCAAGAATTCTATTTTAAGGAAAAAAGAATTCCTTATGAATATTTAAGGAAAAGTGAAAGAAAAGAAAGAAAATAAGGTGTTTTGTAGTCTATGCATACATTACGTGTAGTCTATGTATTTTGTAGTCTATGTGTAGTATATGCACAGACTACAAAATGTCTATGTATGAATGCATAGTATATAAATAAAAATGCATAGTATATAAATAAAAGGCATAGTACACAATAAATTTATTTAATACATTTAGTATATACTACGCATATAAATGCACAGTATATAAATAAAAAAAACAAATGTACTTATATCTTATCTAATTCCAGAAGAGAAGTTGAAGTAAATTATAATCACAAAATCTTTATAAAATCACATAGACATATGGGCATCTGAAGAAAATGGGCATCCGAAGAAAGCGGAAAGATAACATATAACATGTAAGTAAGTGAGAATTTGGAGTGAAAATTTTTTTTACTTTTAGTCTTATTAATAATTTTATAAAAATTTGGGTCGTGTTTTTTCATTTTCAAAGACAAAGTAATTTCTTTTTATAGAATTTGCAGTATCCTTATATTTAGTGCTGAAACAAGGATGAAAAAAATTTGGGAAATGTGTGGAATGATTTATTTATGGAGCAAGCTGGGAATTTGGAGGCACTTCCTTTTCATAGGCAGAGCTAATGGGCTGTAGCACCACTTTATTCATGCCTACAACTAACATTAAGATCCCTCCGGGATTCCAAAAATGTTCAGAAAGAGGTCTCAAATCTTTTTATTCAGTCTATTTACTTATTATCTTCTCTGCCTCATTTCAAAAAGGATCTGAGGCATCAATACAAGCATTTAAATATTAAGAATAAAAATAACTCAAAGCAAGAGAAAAGAAACAATATGAGGTCAGGAGAGAATGTGTGTGCGCGCGTGTGTGTGTGTATCCATCCTCCTAACTATTATAAGTGGGTCACAATGTGGCTCTATGCTTCCTAGCATCAAAACTGAAAAAGAAATGTAACCTAATGCAAGATTAAAAGGTGAAAATACTAAGGAGATTTCTAGATTCTCCAGACCCTGAGATGTAATGGAAATTTCCCAGCAGACATTAAGAGGGTTATTGAATGATTTGCTTGATAATACTTCTAATAATACCATCAGAAGTATATTTTATAGAACATTGCATAAAAAGTGAAGGTTAATAAAGAGATTATTTAAGACCCAGATCCATCCAATTTTCTGGTTTTCTGGCTTGATCTAGGTATAAAATTTAAAATATTTAAGAAGTCCTTCTCAATGGAGTCAATACTACCTTCTCAGGGAAATTCGGAAATTTGCGGGGATATTTCT
Organism: Gorilla gorilla gorilla; assembly: GCF_029281585.2. Lineage (NCBI taxonomy): Eukaryota > Metazoa > Chordata > Mammalia > Primates > Hominidae > Gorilla > Gorilla gorilla. The sequence continues at coordinate 121,200,295 of NC_073229.2, read as the reverse complement.
GGTCCTCCCAGGAGGGTGGGCAATATTGGCTGTTATTGGGCAGTGGCTGGGAGGCTAGATGCCAGGCAACACACAGGGCGGTCACCAACCACGAGGATTGACCTACAGCCTGCACGCCGGAATGCCCTGCTGGATGTGCAAAGAAGTGAAACATTTGTTTACACAGATTGAAGCCCCGGACCTAACACTGTTTTACATATAAACACATTCTTTGATGTTCTGTGTCAGAATACACTGGCTTTTCCAGGAATGCTACGCCCATAAAAACAAAGAGAAGACTGTTACTTTGTTTTGTTTAGAATTGTATAATACCAAGAGTTGTTCATTATTTTGGAAAATCATGTCACATGCCACCTGGGATCTGTCCTTGTGGTATCTGAGTTGACAGTACAACATTCATTCACCAGTCTGCATCTGCATGTGCATCTGCTGTCCCAATCATGGTGATTCTCCCTATAGGGGCAGACAGGTGACTACTTCATTGTGTCTTTTGGAAGGGTTGTACCCCAGCATGTACACACTGAAATATAAAGGATTTTAAACACAAACTTCTTTCGTTTGTTCTTTTACATATGGTTAGGAAATTCTATTGGTGCTTAGAGTAATTTGTGTAAGTATGTTATATTGTCTAGGAATTTCATTTTAGGATAGTAAAGGTGGCCTTTTTATATTAAGGACTGACAGTTGAGGTTGAGAACCACCAAGCCAGATGAACAGACTGCATATCTTCTGGGGATCCTTTATCTGTAAAATTTCTCCTAAATGAACTTTTAGTAAGAGTTGTCCAGAAAACAGGATAAGGCTGGAGCACAATTGTTCTTTTTTTCTCAATAAGAGAAAAAGTTCATGTGCTTTAAAAATCCATCAATAGGCTGATATCTTCTTATGAAATTTAAGGAACTAACCAAGACTCCCCACTATATAAATGATTAACTTCCCTCCACTAAGATGATTTGAGGGAGCACCTAAAGGAAGGATCGAAATTTCTTTAGGAAATGATTCTGAGTGCAGTCAACACTCAGAAATTCCCATGATCAAGAAGGAACAAAGTTGTAATGATTTCTGTGCTGTTTACCCACCATGGCAAAGTAAAAATCTCAGATGCACACCATGGATTATGAAATATGTAGCAATGGAACTTTCTGTTGAAACATTCAAAAGAAACACGTGCACAGAAGTGCAAAACCCACTGAGTTAACTAGGAGGGTTGATGTACTGTTTGGAGTTACTGGATACTCGCCATTTCTACTTTGGAGAATGTCAGAGAAAGACTGTTTATTGCCCCACCTATGACAATAAAACCATTATCAAGAGCAAAAAGGAAATATTTCTTTTTCTATTCCCAATACTGGCAATGGGGTAGGGTGGGAGGTGCTGAGAGTTGGAAGGAGAATGGAGGAAAGAACAACAAATCCAGCTCATTTGAATTGATTTTTACACAAGGGAGATATGGTTAAAACACAGAAGGGGCCACACTCATCCTTGTCATCTATATTATCTAAGATATCTGGACACCCTCACAGTGTTATCAGTGTGCATGATCTGTACATACGACCTCAGGCACCTTAGCCCACAGTGGGTTCCTCAGCACAGAATTGGTGCCAGAAAAGATTATAAATGCTGTAAGAATATTGTTCAAACACATGTGTTTTTTGTTTGTTTGTTTGTTTGAGATGGAGTTTCGCTCTTGTTGCCCAGGCTGGAGTGCAGTGGCATGATCTTGGCTCACTGCAGCCTCCACTTCCCGAGTTCAAGCGGTTCTCCTGCCTCAGCCTCCTGAGTAGCTGGGATTACAGGTGTCCACTGCCAAACCTGGCTAATTTTTTTATTTTTAGTAGAGATGGGGTTTTGCCATGTTGGCCAGGCTGGTCTCAAACTCCTGACCACAGGTGATCTGCCCACCTCGGCCTCCCAAAGTGCTGGGATTATAGGCATGAGCCACTGCGTCCAGCCCACATTGTGTTTTCATTAGGTGACTGAGTTTAATAATATTCCAAAGGAAAATGTCTGTGCCTGAAATGTGACTATTACTCAAGTAGAATGCTAGACTAATGTAATAGAGTCTGCCCCTATTTTTGTTATTTCACTCCGGATGGCTTTCAAGCCCCACCCTTCCCTATTTTCCTGCTTGCCCTACATCTGAGCAAAGGTTTAAAAAAGCCTGAAAACTCTCTCCAAAATACACAAGCCCTACCTGCGGGTAGCCCTTGCCCCTGCCCCACAATAAAAGCCAAAGCCAGCCATATCTCCAGGCTCTCTCAAGCCATTTTTGCACCTGCTTAGGAGTCACCCTGCTCTCTCCAGAAAGCCTCATTATGTGAGGAATAAACCTTTTCACATCCTGTTGGGGTGTGTGGCATTATCAGTCTCAACATCCAAATCAGATTTTGGGTTGGGGGTTGCGCATTCTATTTCTGCCAAGTGACAGCAAGAAAATGAAGACATAAATTTATAAATTATTTGGGAAAAACAAGAATACATTTTTCAAAAATTAAAACATACTGAATTGGAAAGCTGATCTTAGAAGGGTGGCCACAAACTTCTTTGCACAGAGACATTTTAGACACGAATCTGCTGAACGAGTGGCTTTATAATTCTTGCAGCACAAACTACACTCTGAGCACATTCTGACTGGATAGCACAGAGAAATTTAATAAAGGAGAACAGACTGGCGTGAAGCAGAGACTGTCACTTAGAATTGGCCCTGCCCTACAGGTGGGAGGCCCCCTAAATGACCTGACTGTGAATCAGCTGGTCTTTGTGAGAAAGAGACAGGTCTTGGGACCAACAAAGCTGTTCATATTTTATGACTTCACTGTCAAACAGGAAGCAGACTAATCTGCTTGTTTGTTTCAATAATGCACTGATAAAAGAGAAAATCTCCCCCAAGGCAAATAACTAGTTTCAAAAGATCTAAAAAAGCAAAAAAGTAACTGATGAAATTCAAACTTCCTCTTTTGTTTCACACTTCTCAAACTTTCCATGTCAACACTCCAGTTATGGATTCTGGCATAGCTCTGACAAGAAGGTAAGGAGAAATGTCACTTTCTGCAAAATTCAAAATAAAGTAGTCCCCCCCCCGCCCGGTTATCGATGGTTTCGCTTTCTACGGTTTCAGTTACCCATGGTAAACTGCAGTCCAAAAATATTAAATAGAAAATTCTAGAAATAAACGATTCATGAGTTTTAAATTATGCACCATTCTGAGTGGCATGATGCAATCTCCCACCATCCCACTCTGTCCTACCAAGACATGAATCATTCCTTTGTTCAGCATATCCTCATTGTAGATGCTCTCTGCCTGTTAGTAACCTAGTAGCCCTCTGGGTTATCAGACCACTGTGGCAGTATCTCAGTGCTTGTGTTTATTTTACTTAATAATGGCCCCAAGGTGCAAGAGAAGTGATGCTGGTGTATTGTTATAATTGTTCTACTTTATTGTTAGTAATTGTTGTTAATCTTATTGTGCCTAATTTATAAACTAAATTTTATGACAGGTGTGTATGGATAGGAAAAAAACATAGTATATATAGGGTTTGGTACTTATCTGAGGTTTCAGGCATCCACTGGGGTCTTGGAATATAGCCCCTGTAGGTAAGGAAGGGATGCTATATTCTTCCTTAAAATGTGGATTTCACTGTGTACCCTCCAGAGTGCAAGACACAGTGGAGGTGCCTCAGGGCCTTTTACTTGCCAGGTAGGTACTGCCAGCTAAAGAAAGGATTGGGAAGCTAAAATATTTAAACCACTGAATAGTCTTAACACCACTCCTGAGAGAAACATTTTAAAAATTTTCTCCCATGTTTGCTCCATGTGCTACTATTTAGCTCAATTGGGTTATGTTTATAAGTAAATCTGACAGGGACTTTCTCCATATAAATGGATACTTCTACCCCTGAAGGGATGGTCCATGAGAAAGCAGATCCAATTAAGATTCCTGTCACTCTGCTGCCTGGCCTGATGCTCAGGTCTCCCGAGAAAAGTATTCTGCTGTGGGGAATACAGTTTCAATGATCATCAAAATGTAATGCACAGTGTTTGCATTATCAGGGCTATAGAAAAAAAAGTCATGTGAACTTATTAGGGAACCAAATGACAATCAAAAAAAAAAAGTTACTATGGTGAGACCTCTGACTGAATGAATATTTTTAAAGTAATTTTTCCCTTAACAGAGTATGATAGTTTTCTTGATTGCCAAAAGTCTTCAAAATAAGAACAGTAATGGTGATACAATATTTCCTTGTAAAGATCGTATTGAAGCATTCTCTGGGTCAGAGAAATGTATTTAGGGTGAATATCCCCCAAGAGATGGGTTCTTCTATGATTTTCAGAAGCCAAGGGCTGGAGTTACTGAATAATAAAGAGAAATGCAAGGGAACACAGATCCCAAGGCATCCTTCTTCAGAAGCCCGGATATGACATAATTGGTTCACAGCTGACAGAGTTAGCAGTGCCTGGAAGTGGAGAATTGTAAAGGGGACTATAAACGTCACTATCATTTGGTGCAGAGTTTCTCTCTCCACTGGGTTTCTGGAACCTCTTCATCAGTCTCCAAGGGACAGAAAAGGAGGAGAGCTCTCCGGAAATTAAGAGGAAGCTAACTAGGTTTCAACCCTTCCTCCACTACATGTAAGGTATTTATCACAGTGCTTGGCATATAGTGTATATTCCTTGACATCATCATAGCCAGAGTGTTAAACAATAAACTTTATCGTGGTTCGCAGTCCTATTTGCTTCCATTTCGGTCCTAAGGTACTCGAATTTCTAGAGGCTTATCCCAAGGCCTTTGGTGCTGGAAGTTCTACTTTCCAAGCAGGGCTCTTCTTTTTATAAAAGGGTCTTGATGTTTTCTGCTCTTCACTGTCAGGCTGGGTTTTTTGGTTTTTGCTTTTTGATTTTCTAAAAACACCTGCCTGCTCCCGGGTGGCTGACCTCTTGTCTAGTTTGGACTGGGATCCATCTCCCAGGCAACATTTCCATCAGAGTATTTCTCTTCCTTCTTCCTCATGCCTCTTCTACTCAGGACTGGTCTGAAACATGAAAAAACTTGGCCACAGTTTCAAAGTGAGGAGAGTAAGGGAGGCCAGGGTAACAGGATGGTCCCTCTTGCCCACCAGTGTAAGTGGAGTTTGTATTTTCTTAGATTCACTTTGTCCTTTTCTCTCTAAGGCAGATCTGCCCAGAGTCAGTTTATGTCACCATTTGCTTCCAACCTTGCTCCCAAAACAAGCCCTGCAGAGCAAGAGCAGCCTGGCCTCTATGCCCTCCACCACTGGTTCTGCTGTAATAATGGCCTCCATGCATGGCTGTGCAAGGACACCCACGAAGACTGCACTGCATCCCAAGCTCTATTCAAGCAGTGTCCCAAACACAGTGTGCCCAGAAGAAGGGCATATTTCTCATTAGTGCAAAGGCAGAGTGAATGCTTATGCAGCCCTGTTTGCTACTTGATAGGAAATGCATGCATTTTCAGAATATGTATTAATATTAAGAGGAAAATTTGCTTTTTCTTTAAAATTTCCTGGATGAAATCTGTAGGCCAATTTTAAGAAGGCTACACTTTAGAGCAATGTGTAGGAGGAACACGCACACATCTTGTTACACTTAGAGGCATTCATTCATCACTCCCACTCTATACTTCCAATTTCTCTCCAAGACAGCAACAATTTTCAGACACTTAAAATACATACATTTCATACTATGCATATTACAACTGACTAAACATATAATCAACTGTTAGAAATAGCTATAGGCAGATACACTCGATGTTAACCCTGAATTTTTACAAATCTATATACATATCATGGCTAAAGACTACATGTCAGTGAATGTCCCTAATACTAAATAACAGTTAAGAAACTGAAGAATTATGCTTTCACTCACATTCCTATGCTCCAACCTTTTTGCTTAATATTAATGTCGATTCCATAGTAAGAGAAAGCAGCTGTTCAACAATCTCAAGTAAACTGCAACTTCGTTCTTTTTGCCATCAGCTGTGTCCATGTCTCAAAGGGAAAATAGATTTATTACAAATTAAAGATGTTTAAGAACCAAACTTTCTTGGATGTTGTTCAAGAAAGGCTGTAGAGGTATCAACTTCTACTCTGTGGCAAAGAGTGATCACATAGGGAGAACAAGTCTAAGCCCTCATGGACTGACTTGAAAAGGCACAGTTTCCAAGTTTAGAAAACCACCAAGATAGTGGACTCTCTAAATGCCCAAACACTTTTCTGCCTCCTTCAACAAAGTATAACAAATATAACTTAATCTTTTCTTAATGACAGAGTATAATAAAAAATGAACATTTTTTATTGAAATTAGTAGGACTCGGTTTGACTAATTGGGCCAAAATATACGAGAGAATGATCTTAGTCAATTCACTGCATTTCCCTGGGCCTGTCATCTTTCAAGTGGGGTCACAGCATTCCTTAGAGCTGTTTTAAAGATTAGTTTAAACAGCACGCATAAAGTGCCTAGTGCTGTCCCCTGGCTTTTTCAGAAGGTGCTCCAGGAAATGTCAGCCCCTTTCCTGTCCTCTCAGCACACAATTTGAACAGATGAATTACTGCAGTATGCCACAGACTGTCATATGCCTCTGTGGATGCACAGTCAGAATAAGTCTCTGGTGTTTGGACAGAATAATTGCAACCCCAGATCTGGCCCTAGGACTTGCTTTTCTTTCTTTCTTTTTAAAGGCACTCACACCAGATATATTTTCATCTCATTTGGTTTTCTTTTTCTCGTAAAAGTAGAATTTAAGCACCTAAGGCATATGACTCCTGGGCAATGGGATATGGCTGCCCTTCTGCAAATATCTTCCTGCTTTCCAAGTAGGTTTCTTCACCTTCAAAAAGTCAGCTCTCCTTCTGCTATCTTCACTTCAGTTCACATTTCATAGATCCTTTGTGTGACAGGAATTACATGCACACACGCGTGCACACACACACGCACATACACATCAACTTAGCCATTCTGAAGGAAATCACAAAGCAATCAAGCAAGCAATAAGGCAGCCACATATATTTGCATGTGTATTTTAACTCAGCCTTCCCAGGAATTTGTGCTCTTGAGTTTCCTAATACTTCAAACATGCTTTACAGACCATTGCCTCTAAACTTAAACCGTTTAGTTGCTAATGCAGCTGAGTGCAGATATTATTTACTTGGGTAGTTTTACAAAAAAAAAAAAAATTATTTCATCCCATGGCACACCTATGAAGTAAGAGCTATGGGTTTTCAATCTTACTCTAGAGATGGGCAAATACAGATGTGACTGCATGTAATTCAAGTATAAAAAGAGAAATAATAAGACAGAATTTAGAGATGGTATCTTTCTTCACATCTGTAAACCAAAAAACACAAAATATATGATTTACCCACTTCACTAGGAATATATTTTGGCAACTCTGTGAATGATAATGGCCTGCCTTAATTTCCTAAGTCTTGAAATTTGGCTGGGCTAATCTTGAATTTGTGATCCATCACCCTTCTTTCTCCTGTTATACTTTCTACTTGATTAATGGCTTATTTCCTTTATACTTACTATTTTCTTCTAGCTGCCAGAGTTGCCTCAATTATTCTAAGACACATATCTTAAATTCTACTAACTCCAGAAAAGAGAATAAATGATATCATACGTTTTAATAAGCCTCTAAAGAAAACTTAGTGAAAAATAGAGACTACAAAGACAATAGAAAAGATTAATGAAAGTGAGACTTCATTCTTTGAAAAGATAAAATCAACAAAACTTTAGCCAGACTAAGAAAAAAAAGAGAAGATTCAAATAAATAAAATCAGAAATGAAAGAGAAGATATTACAACAGATATCATAGACATACAAAGGACTATAAGAGACTACTATGAATAATTATACACCTAAAAATTGGATAATCTAGAAGAAATGGATGAAGTCCTAGAAACATGCAACCTAGCAAGACTGAATAAAAAAGTAATAAAAAATCTGAACAGACCAATAGCAAGTAAGGAGATTATATCAATACTATTAATAAAAAATATCTCCCATTAAAGAAAAATCTAGGACCTTATAGCATCACAGCAGAATTCTACCAAACGTTTAAAGAAGAAAGAATATCAATCTTTCTAAAAACTCTTTCAAAAAATTAAAGAAGGAATACTTTCAAATTCATTTTATGAGACTAGCATTATTCTGATACCAAAGCCAAACAAAGACACTACAAGAAAAGAAAATTCCAGGCCAATATCCATGATGAACATGGCTGCAAAACTCCTCAAGAAAATACTAGCAAACTACATTCAACAGCACAGTGAATGATTAAAAGAATCATTCACTATGATCAAGGGAGATTTATCCCTGGGATGCAATGATGATTCAACATATGCAAATATTAATAAATAAATGCAATATACCATATTAACAGAATGACAGATAACAACCATACGATCATCTGAATAGATTCAGAAAAAGCATTTGACAAAATTCAGCATCCTATCATGATAAAAACTCTCAACAAGTTAGGCATAGAAAGAATGTGTATCAATACAATAAAGGCCATATCTGAAAAGCCCAGAGTTAACATTATACTTAGTGGTGAAAAGTTGAAAGCTCCTCCTTTAAGATCAGAAACAAGACAAGTATGCCCATTTTGACCACTTCTATTCAACATAGTACTGGAAGTTCTAGCCAGAGAAATTAGACAAGAAAAAAAAATACAACTGAGAACTCGAATAGTTAAAGCAATCTTGTGCAAAAAGAACAAAGCTAGAGCCATCACAAGAAGATGAGAAAATAAATAACCCAATCAAAAAGTTGGCAAAGGACCTAATAGACACTTCTCAAAAGAAGACATACAGATGGCCAACAGATATATGAAAAAAATTCATCATCATTAGTCATCAGGGAAATGCAAATTAAAACTACGGTGAGATATCGCCTCACCCCTACTATAAAAAAAGACAATCGATAACAAGTACTGATGAGGGTGTGGAGAAAAACCTTTGTGCACTGTTAGTGGGAATATAAATTAATACACCCATTATGTTAAACAGTATGGAGGTTCTTCAAAAAAGTAAAAATAAAATTACCATATGAACCAGCAATCCCACTTCTGGGTAATAGCCAAAGGAACTGAAATTAGTATGCTATAGAGACATCTGCATACCCATGTTCACTGCAGCATTATTCGCAGTAACTAAGATATGAATGCAACCTAGTTGTCCATCATCAGATGAATAAATAAAGAAAAGATGGTATGTATACACAACATACTGCTATTTAGCTTTAAGAAGCAGATAAATCCTGTCATTTGCAATGACATGGATGAACTTTGAGGACATTATGTTAAGTGAAATAAGCCAGGCACAGAAAGACAAATACTTCATGATCTCACTTATATGCTGAATCTAAAAAAGTTGAACTCATAGAAGTAGCAAGTAGAATGATGGTTACCAAAGGCTAGGGGAGGGTGTTTTCTTAGTCCATTTAGAGTTGTTATAAAGGAATACCTGAGATTGGGTAACTTATATAAGAAAGAGGTTTATTTGGCTTATGGTTCTGCAGGCTAAACAAGAAACATGGCTCCAGCATCTGCTTCTGGTGAGGGTTTCAGGCTATTTCCACTCATGGCAGAGGAGAAGCGGAGCTGGCATGTGCCAAGATCATATAGTAAGAGAGGAAGCAAGAGAGTGGGAAGGAGGTGCCAGCCTCTTTTTAATAAACAGCTTTTTCAGGAATTAACAGTGAGAACTCACTCACACCCTGAGGGAGAGCATCAGCCTATTCATGAAGAATCAATCAACATGACCCCAACATCCACCTACAGACCCGACCTCCAACACTGGGGATCAAATTTCAACATGAGACTTGGAGAGGACAAACATCCAAACTGTAGCAGGGGTGGATGGGCTAACGGGAGATGTTGATCAAAGGGTATATAGTTTCAGTTAGACAGCAGGAATAAGCTGTAGTGATCTACTTCACAGAATGGTAACTATAATAAATAATAATGCATTGTATAGTTCAACATTGCTAGAAGAGTGCATTTTAAATGTTTTCACCACAAAAAAAATAGGTAGGTTAGGTGATAAATTTGTTAATTAGCCTGATTTAATCATTCCACATTGTAAACATATATCAGAACATCACATTTACATCACATAAGTATATACAATTATTATTTGCTAATTAAGAATAAAATTAAACAAAAATAAAATTCAGTAGAAAAATGAGCTCCCACACATTCTTCAAGACACAAATACCACCCTATCTGTAAAATTGTGTACTGGTAGCCACACCTGACCACATGCATCCTTCTCCCACTCTGCTTTGTATTCTGCTTCTGTTATAACTCCAATACCAGTGAGGATTTTAATCATGTATTTGCCTGTCTTTCTCTCACTAGGATGTGAGCCTCTCAAGAGAAGACACTTTCATTTTAGCATAGAAGATACTAAATCCACGTTGGATGAAATGGTGTTAAAGGACAACAATTTATAAAAGGGGAGCTAAACATCCAGTCTGTATTTGAATTGATTTATTTGAGTAGTTCTCAAATGTAAATGGATATCCTCTGATGTCCTATAAATCCTATAACAATTTTAGTCATTAATGTATTAGGATTTCAAACCATCACAATCTACTAATCTAAATGCCTTCAATTCTGACTCTGAGATATGTGGAGGACATGGTACCAAGACGTTGGACATAAATTTTGGGGGCTCTAAATTTTTTGTCTTGTTTTTAAGGCAATAAAGCCATGATTGAGTCACCGAGCGTCAGTGATAACAATGAGAATCCATTATCTTGAAAACTCTTTTCCTTATGATAGCTCTTTAAGATATTCAAAAAATTACACCAGCAAGCACTGAGTTAAATTTAAAATACTATGTTCACTGGATCATATTAAAAAATCAAATTGCTTTACTTACCTTTCCATAACTTTAGTCATAAAATTAAGAGGATGTGAATCTTATTTTTAACATCAAAATAAGTAACAAGAACAATAACTAAATCTCATACCTCAAGGATAATCTCCTTTGATTAGGTGTAGTTAAAATGTTAAACTTTACAGATCACATTTAATACCATACCTGTCCTGTGTATGCAAACTCCAGAGCCTGCTTTAAGCCAAGGCTGGTCACACCGTGCAAATTAACCTCATCAGCTCCACTTTCAACCATACAAAGACTGAACATTGCCTGAGGTGAGGAAAGGGAGAAAGACAGTTATGAGACTTTGACAGCAAGGGAGCAAGACAAAATTCTAGAGAGACTAGGGGAAAAAAAAGTTTTACAAATTAATAATTGATTTTGATTTTTGAAATGCTTCTAGAAAGTGTCATTCACACAAACCACTGCAAATCATTTTGATGTCTGAACAGTTGCAATAACAACACACACAGGATGGCATTCCTCACTATATACAGTACTTCCATATGTAATACACAGTCTCATTTCGAGGTGATGGTATTTAGGCCCACCGAACGCTTTGTCTTGGTCCTGGATTCTCATTGCTACCAAGTTATATGCAGCAATGCCAAACATCCTGCCCAATAGGACATGAAAAGCCTTCATCTTCTGACTTCTCTGCTTTTTTCTGCCTCAGTCCAATGAAACAGCTAGTTCCTCTCATCTGCCATTGTATTAGTTCATTTTCATATGCTATAAAGAACTGCCTGAGACTAGGTGACTTATAAAGGAAAGAGGTTTAATTGACTCACAGTTCAGAATGACTGGGGAGGCCTCAGGAAACTTACAATAATGGTGGAAGGCGAAGGCGAAGCAAGGCACCTTTTTCACAAGGCAGCAGAAAGTAGAAGTGCCGAGGGAAGGGGAAGAGCCCTTTATAAAACCATCAGATCTTGTGAGAACTCACTCACTATCATGAGAAGAGCATGGGGGAAATCACCCCCATGATCCAATTACCCTCCATCTGGTCTCTCCCTTGACATGTGGGGATTATAGGGACTATGGGGATTACAATTTAAGATGAGATTTGGGTGGGGATACAAAGCCATGTATCACACACTCCATTTCAGTTGTTCTCGAAGTGTAGCCCTTGGACCAGCGACATCAGGATCACCTGGAAACGTGCCTGAGTACAGACTCTCAGGGCCCCAATGCAGATTTACTGAAACTGATACTCCAAGCAGGGCCCAGCAATCTGTGCTGTAATAGGCCCTCCAGGTGACTCTCATGCCCACTTGAATTTGAGAACCACTCAGCTATTCAGTGCAAGTGAATTTGCCCCCAACCAATTCTCCAAATGGCCAATTTACTGCAAATCAGTATGTCAAATGAAAATTTGAAATTAAAAAGACAAAAACTTGACAAATTAAAACAAATGCATTTTAAAAGGCAAAAAAAAAAAAAATACAACCCCATGCTAATTTGTGCACCTTTAATCTTTGACTTAAGAAATATAAAGAGAATTCAATTTTGTTTACTGATAATGAGAGAAGTTTTGTGGGAACTGTTCCCTGAGATTCTGCAGTTTAGCTAACTTTATAGTCATAAAAAACAAAAACAAAAAAACCTCACTATGCTATGTGGTATTTAGTTCATGCTGAATTTTTTTAATTTGAAAAATGTGATTTTTTTTTTACTTTTGCCAATGTATCAATATTCATCTTTTAGCAATTTTATTTATTTATTTAAATTTTATCAATGCCTAAGGAATGTACATATTTCAGGGGTACATATGATAATATAGTCATAATTTTTAATTGCCAAATCAGTGTATTTGAGATATCTATCACCTTAAAATGTCTTTTCTTTATGCTTAAAACATTCAAATTATTCTCTTCTAGCGATTTTCTTTTCTTTCTTTGTTTTTTGTTTGTTTGTTTGTTTTTTGAGATGGAGTCTCACTCTGTCACCCAGGCTGGAGTGCAGTGGTGCAATCTCGGCTCACTGCAACCTCTGCCTCCCAGGTTCAAGCGATTCTCCTACCTCAGCTTCCCAAGTAGCTGGGACTATAGGTGCCCGCCACCACTCCTGGCTAATTTTTGTATTTTTAGTAGAGATGGGGTTTCACCATATTGGCCAGGCTGGTCTTGAACTCCTGACCTTGTGATCCACCTGCCTCAGCCTCCCAAAGTGCTGGGATTACAGGCGTGAACCACTGCACCTGGCTGTCTTCTAGCTATTTTCAAGTGTACAATAGATTACTGTAAACTATAGTCACTCTACTGATCTAACACTAGCTCTTATTTCTTCTATTAAACTGTATATTTGCACTCATTACTTAATATCCCCATCATCCTCCCCCTCCCTACGACCCTTCCCAGCCTACTGGGTAGGGTAACCACCAATCTACTCTATGTCTTCATGAGATTCACTTTTTTTAGCTCTCACTATGAGTGACAACTTAACAATATTTGTCTTTTTGTGCTAGGCTTAGTTCACTTAACATAATGACCTCTAATTCCATCCACATTGCTGCAAATGACAGGATTTCATTTTTTTATGGCTAAATAATATTTCTTTGGGTATATATACCACATTTTCTTTGTCCATTCATTCACTGATGAGCACTTAGTTAATTCCATTTTCTTTTTCTTTTTTTCTTTTTTTTCTTTTTTTTTTGAGACAGAGTCTTGCTCTGCCACCCAGGCTGGAGTGCAGTGGCATGATCTCAGCTCACTGCAACCTCCGCCTCCTGGGTCCAAGCAATTCTCCTTCCTCAGCCTCCTGAGTAGCTGGGGCTACCGGCACGTGCCACCATACCCAGCTAATTTTTGTATTTTTAGTAGAGCAGGGTTTCACCATGTTGGCCATGCTGGTCTCGAACTCCTGACCTCAAGTGATCCACCTGCCTCAGCCTCCCAAAGTGCTGGAGTGCTGGGATTACAGGTGTGAGCTACTGCACCCAGCCCAATTCCAAATTTTGACTATTGTGAACAGTGCTACAATAAACATGGGAGTGCAGATATACTGATTTCCTTTCTTTTGGAGATATATATAGATATATATATATATCTATATATATACTGATTTCCTTTCTTTTGAATATATACTCAGTAGTAAAATTGCTGAGTCATATGCTAGCTACATTTTTAATGTAGCTCCATACCGTTCTCCACAGTGGCTGTACTAATTTATTCCCATCAACAGTGTACTAGGGTTCCCCTTTCTCCATATCATTGCCAGAATCTGTTATTGCCTCTCTTTTTGATAAAAGCCATTTTAACTGGGGTGAGGTATTTCATTGTAGTTTTGATTTGCATCTTCTGATGCTCAGTGACCTTCAGCATTTTTTAAAATATATCTATTGGACATTTGTATATCTTCTTTTAAGAAATATCTATTTTTGCCCATTTTTAAATTGGATTTTTTTTTTTTTTGCTAGTGAACTGTTTGAGTTTCTTATATATTCTGGTTATCAATCCCTTGTCAGATGGTAGTTTACAAATATTTGTCCCCATTCTGTGGGTTTGCTCTACACTTTGTTGATTGTTTCCTTTGCTGTGTAGAAGCTTTTTAGCTTGATGAAATTCCATTTGTCTATTTTTGCTTTGGTTGCCTGTGTTTTTGGGGTCTTAATCCCAAAAAGCCTTTGCCCAGACCAATGTCCTGGAGCATTTCCCCAGTATTGTCTTCTAGTTATTTCATAGTTGGGGCCTTAGATTTAAGTTTTTAATACATTTGGATTTGATTTTTGTGTATGGTGAGAGATAAGGGTGTAGTTTCATTCTTCTGCATATAGTTATGCAATTTTCCCAACACCATGTATTAAAAAGACTGTCCTTTCCCCACTGTATGTTCTTGGCACCTTTGCAAAGATAAGTTGTCTGTAAATGTGTGGACTTATATTTGGGTTCCCTATTCTATTCCATTGATCCATGTGTCTGTTTTTATGCCAGTACCAGGCTAATTGAGTTACTGTAGCTTTATAGTACATTCTGATATCTGATAGTGTAATGTCTTTGTTCTTTTTGCTCAGGGTGGCTTTGGTTATTTGGGGTTTTTGTGGTTCCATTTATATTTAAGATTTTTTTCTATTTCTGTGAAGAACGTCATTGAAAATTTGATATGGATTGCATTGAGTCTGTAAACTACTTTGGATAGTATTGTTATTTTAGCAGCATTAATTATTCCTATCCATGAATACGGAGTATCTTTCCCTTTTTTTGGCATCATCTTCTTTCATCAGTGTTTTATAGTTTTCCTTGTATAGATATTTTACTTCTTTGGTTAAATTGATTCCTAGGTATTTTATATTCTTTGTACTATTGAACTAATAGGATTTTATTTTAACAAATGTATTTTTTTATCCTCACAAGTCTATACATTTTAAATTAATATGTATAAGATGGACAATATAAACTGATGACCCATTATTCCTCGTAGAGATCTTCATTTCCATCTCACTGCATTAGAGAGTTTTATGTTTTCATAATGAAAAGGATTATTTTTGAGAGCTTAATTTATAGTTAAACCTTTTACTGTTAGAAACACTAAATTATTGCTCTCTTGCCATTTAAGAAATTTTCTAAAATATATTTTAAATACAATTTGAAAAAATAAAATAACATTCAAAATATCTTAAAGCTACTGGGAGTATTTAACATATAATATATTCAATTATATTTGATATATTAAAAAGCTAACATTCATAATGTATTTAACTTTCAGAAATTTACTTTATCATAAATTTTAAAAATTGAACATTTTTAGAACTGAGGATGTTCCACATAGTACAGCTTAGTGCCAACAGAAATTGCCTTGACCACTATATCCCCCCGTAGGGGAAAAGAGCAGGAGGATTCCTACAGTCTTTGCTGCTAAAGATCCCCAGTCTTTACCAACACAAACCCCAGCTGACAGAGATGCCTGGAGCCCATGCCTTGCATCCCCTGGAGCTGGAGGGGGCCACTCTGGCACCCTGCACCTGGTACGGCTTCACATGAGCCCACACCTGGGTGTGATGTCACTTGTCTTACACCTGCACTAGGACCTGGCACCCCCATGCACCATGACAGTGTCACACAATCCCCAAAACTAGTGCCCCTGCACATTCCTCAGAACTTGCACTGGACCCAGAACCACGACACAGCCCACCCATCATCACACCTCAGGTGATTATTTAAGAACCACCACACACCCCACCCATCATCACACCTCAGGTGAAAGTCTTCCCCACCAAAGCCAGTCTGTAATATCTGAAAGATGTAACTGCTCCTTCAAATGTTCAGACACCAATGCAAGGCTACAAGGAACATGAAATGTCAGGGAAACATAACACCACTAAAGGAATACGATAATTTCCAGTAATGATCCCAAAGAAATGGGGACCTATGAATTGCCTGACAAAATTATTGTTTTAAGAAGTTATCATCGAACACATATAGACAACTCAATAATATCAGGAAAATAATACATAAACAAAAGGGAAAGTTAGAGAAATGTAAATTTTATGTAATACATAAATGAAAGGGAAAGTTAGAGAAATGTAAACCACAAAAATGAAGCAAACAAATTCTGAAGCTGAAGAACACAATAAATGAAATAAAAAAATGCGACAGAGAACTTCAATACCAGACTCGATCAAGCAGAGGAAAGAATTAGTAAACTTGAATACTGGTCGTTTAAAATTATCCAGTCAGAGGACAAAAAAGAAAAAAGAATAAAAAGGAGTAAAGAAAGCCTATGGATTTTATGGAACAATATCAAGTAAACTGATACAGATTATGAAAGCTTAATAAAGAGAAGAGAAATAGAAAGGAGAAGAAAGATTATTGAAAAGGAATAATTACCAAAAACATTCTAAATCAGGGAAGGAAGTGGACATCCAGATTGATTAACCCCAAAGAATCCTAAATAAGTTGAATACAAAGAGATCTGCACCAGGATACATTATAATTAAATTTCAAAAGTTAAAGACAGAGAATTTTGAAAGAAGCAAAAGAAAAGTGACTTGTCATGTATAAGGGAACCACCTCCATAAGACATCAGTGGATTTTTTTTTAGTAGAAATGTTGCAGGCCAGAAGAGAGTGGGATGATACATTCAAAATACTGAAAGAAAAAAACTGCCAAGTATACAATATCTGGCAAAACTATCCTTTAAAAATAAATGAAAGAGAAAGTCTTTCCCAGGGAAACAAAAACTGAGAGAGTTTGTCACTCCTAGACCTATTTTACACAAAATGGCTAAGGGGGTTCTTCAAATTGAAAACAAAAACATGCTAAACAGTAACGTGAAAGCATAAGAAAACATAAATCTCACTGGCAAAAATATACAGACAAATATATAATAGTGTAACACTGTAATGGTGGTGTGCAAGTTACTTTTACCCCAACATTTAAAAGATAAAAGACCAAAATTTGTTGATGGATACACAATATAAAAAGAATTAAACTCTGACTGCAAAAACACAAAGTTTGGGGGAGGTGGTAAAAGTGTGGAATTTCTGTGTGCAGTTAAGTTGTTATCAACTTAAAATAGACCATTGTAACTACAAGACATTTTATGCCAGCCTTGAGGTAACCACACAGAAAAAAACTTATAATAGATATACAAAAGATAAATAGAGAAGAATCAAGGCAAATACTACAAAAATAATCAGATAACAAAGGAAGATGGCAAGAGAAGACGAGAGACCACTTTTATTCAACTTAGTACTGGAAGTCCTTCCCAGAGCAATTAAACAAGAAAAAGAAATAAAAAGCATCCAAATGGGAGAGGAAAAAGTGAAATTACCTCCACAGATAACATGATTATATATGTAGGAAACCCTGAAGATTCAACCAAAAAACAATGTTAGAACTAATAAATGAGTTTAATAAAGTTTTTTGGTGCAAAATTAACATATAAAAATCAGTGGTATTTGTATACACAAACAGGAAAGTCATCAAAAAGAAATTTAAGAAAACCATCCCATTTACAATAACAAATAAAATACTTAGGCATACATGTAATCAAAGAAGTAACAGACTTGTTAACTGAAAATTATAAAACATTGGTGAAGGAAATCAAAGACACAGATAAAATGGAAAGACATCCATGTCCATGGATTGAAAAAAATGTGTTAAAATGTTCATACTACCCCAAATGATCTATACATTCAACACAACCCCTATCAAAATTCAAGTGGCATTCTGTATAGAAATAGAAAAAAAAAAGCTAAAATCAAATGAAACCACAAAAAGACCCTGAATAGCCAAAGAAATCTTAAACAAAAAGAACATGCTGGAGGCATCACACTTCCTGATTTCAAAATATATTACAAAGCTACAGTAATCAAAACAGTATAGTACTGTCATAAAAACAGATATATAGACCAACAAACGGAATATCCCAGAAATAAATCCATGCATCTATGGTAAACTGATCTTTGACAGGGTGCCAAGAACACACAATAGGGAAAGGACAGGCTTTTCAATATACGGTGCAAGAAAAACTTGACATTCGCATGCCAAAGAATAGAATTGAACCCTTATCTCACATCATATGCAAAAATTAACTTAAATGTATTAATGACTTAAATGTAAGACTTGAAACAATACAGAAGAAAATGTAGAGGAAAAGCTCCTTGACATTGGTCTAGGCAATAATTTTTTGGATACGACACCAAACTACGGGCAACAAAAGCAAAAATAAGTGGGCTTGCATCAAACTAAAACCTTATGCATACCAAAGGAAACAATCAACAGATTAAAATGGCAACCCACAGAATGGGAAAAATATTTGCAAACCATATATCTGATAAAGGGTTAATATCCAAAATATTTAAGGAACTCAAAATTCAATAGCAAAATAAATAAATAATTAAATAACTGAATTTTAAAATGGTCACAGGACCTGAATAGACATTTTTCCAAAGAAGGCATACAAATGGGCAACAGGTACATAAAAAGATGCTCAACATCACTAATCATCAGGGAAAAGCAAGTAAAAACCACAATGAGGGGTCTCCTCACACCCATTAGAATAATTATTACCAAAAAGACAGAAGATAAGTGTTGGTGAGGTTGTAGAGAAAAGGGAATCCTTGTTTATTGTTGGTTGGCATGTAAATTGGTACAGCCATTATGGGAAACAGTAGAGAGGGTACTAAAAAAAATTTAAAAAGAACTAGCTTATGAGCTAACAATCTCACTTCTGGGTATGTATGCAAAGAAAATGAAATTAGTATCTTAAAGTGATAGCCACACTCCCATGGTTATTACAGCATTATTTACAATAGCCACAATACGGAAACAATCTTAATGTCCCTCAACGGATGAATGGATAAAGAAAATGTGAGACATACACACACATACGAACATTATTTAGCCTTAAAAAAGAAGAAAATCCTGCCACTTGCAACAATATGGATGAACTTGGACGACATTATGCTAAGTGAAATAAACTAGACACAGAAAGACAAATATTGAATGATCTCACTTATATAGGCATATGGTGGGTTTAGTTCCAGACCAACTTAATAAAGCAAATATCATAATACAGTGAGTCAGACATATGTTTTGGTTTCCCAGTACATATAAAAGTTATGTTGACACTATACTGCGGTCTATTAAGTATACATACAAAGTGAACAGTGCCTGACATATGGCAAGCTCTTAGTAAAATTTATATTTTGTGGTAACAATAAAATGTAGTGAAGTTTCTTTTATGTATTCCCTGGCTAAAAGGATTGATATGTTAGGAGAAGCACCAGTTTCTGTTGTTGTTTTTTTAAATCAAGTGTGACTATAGATAAAAAAAAGCTAACAGGAAATTGCCTTTAGAGTTAAGTAGATTTTGTTTATGCATTTGCAGAAGATTACCTGAAATTCCAAAATTAAAAAACAGATCACAGTTAAATAAAAACCTTTAGTTTATAAAATGTTGAATTTGCTTCTGAACTTCTTGAAAGAACCTGAAAGAAATTTCAGTTGTTTTCAGTGTCTGCTTTTTATTACACGAGTGGTTAAGTTTTTAACATTCCCCACACCAACCAAGTTCTTTTTTCAGATCTTCCAAGTTGTAATTGCCCCTGATGTGCTGACCGCCTGCTTGCCACCAATCCCGTATATACAGCAGGACTCAAAATAGCTTAAACTGCAGAAGAATGATCTGGGTTAATGAAATGGAAAAACTTCCTGAGAACAAAGGTTAAAAAAACAAAATAGGCTGCCAAAGGAGTTTTAAAAATCGACATTTCTAGGGTCTTTCAAAAGTAATCAGGATAACACTGGCATAGAATAGGGATACTCATCAGAGAGTTAGTAGAGTTGGGAGGAAAACACAATTCCTTAAATAATGTATATCTATATTTGCACGTTTGTATGAGCAATAAAGGAACACCATATTGGTAATCATTTTATATCAATACAATTAAATGCATCTATAATTGCTATATTATAGAGTACAATTGTAGAGGGAAAAAATAGACTTAATTTTATCCTGTTTATGTAAGTATCTTTTGGATCATTGCAATGAACATGTATTACTTATGTGTTTCAAACAACTCCCTTTTAAAAACTTTATTTTTAATGTTCAGAACTATGCAGGAAGATACATCTGGTTCTATAACCTACTAGTCATGTGGGCAATTCATCTTGAAACTTTGGCTAATTTGTTACCTTCTCTGAGCCTCAGGTTCTTTATCTGTAAAATGGGAATAATACCAACTTCACAGGGTTGTCATAGGTTTAAATACAATTATGCTTAATGTTAGGCATAATATGTGGCACACAGTAAATGTTTAATAGGTAGAAACTGTCGCTATAATCCAGGTTGATTGTCTTACTGTCCCATGTCTCCCTTTGATTCCAATTGAAACGAGAGCTGAGAAACAGCACCCTCCACTCAATTGCTGACTAAATCCATTCATTTCAAATAGTTTCCAAATGACAGTCTCACTCTAAATCCCTATCTCCGGCTTCAGGACTTTACTTTTGCAACATACTCCTAGACTTCTACTTTATGGAATGACCCCATTATAAAAATCATCACCACCACTTCTATAAATACAGAACTTCCACTTTGACATCACATCATACTGTTTTAGAAAGTTAACATTGCCAGGCACCGTGGGTCATGTCTATAATCCCACCACTTTGGGAGGCTGAGGCTGGAAGTTCACTTGAGGCCAGGAGTTTGAGACCAGGCTGGGCAACATAAGAAGACCCTATCTCTATAAACAATAAAAAAAAATTAGCTGAGCATGGTGGTCCGCACCTGTAGTCCCAGCTACTCAAGACGGTAAGGCAGGAGGATCACTTGACCCCATGAGTTTGAGGCTGCAGTGAGCCATGATCACACCACTGCACTCCAGCTTGGGCAAAAGAGTGAGACTCTATCTCAAAAAAAAAAAAATGTTAAAAACTTAATGCTTATAATTTTTAAAAACTAGAATTAACCTAAAGATTAAAAAAGGGGAACTATTATATCAAGGTCAATGTCTTGGGTATAATACATTTAAAAGACATCTCAATTAGGAAGAGCCTCATTGGATACCACCTGGTGATAAGGAAGAACTTGGCCATTTGGTACAGTGAAACACCAGTTCCCTAGTCTATCCGAACTACTGAAACAATGTCCAGAGACCTGCTAGAGACCAGGAGGAAGGTCAAAGTCTCCCTGGCAGCAAAAGAGGTGATGAGACCAGCAGTAATATTTTTAAGCATATAACATCTTGAAAAGGTAGACTGCAGGCTCCATGAAGGCAGGTGCCATATCTCCTTTTCTCACTGTGGTGCCCCCAGATCCTAGGAGTGCATACATGCAATAAATACAGAAAATGAATGAATCAACCAATATGATCTTCAAAACTCATCTGCAGATGATGTCCTACCACCCTACAGTGTCATAAAGAAAAAGAATTCATTCTATGTAACAGAGAATGTTCTGCATGTAAGGTGTTTTAGATACCAAAATGTAAAATCGTAACTAAAGAGAAAGAGCATCTACTGTAAGCTAAACATTTGAGAAACACAAGTGAGTTCAAAGCTAGACATTTAGAAAAAAAAAGAACATATGTCAATGTTCTCTATCAAGTCACAACATTCTGCCAAAGCATGGGATAAAGTTCTGCTTAGAAATATGAAAGCATTGCACAGACTCAGGCTTGGTTCACAAGATTTTGTCTTTGGGAGAGCCTCGGCCAGGCTGAGATTTACAGTCATCACAGCTCATTTGTGGCTGATAATGTGCTGCCACCAACAACAAACCTTTCTAATTGAAAACCTAGTTTGTGAGTATATAATCCACTTTAAGTGCCTACCACAGAGGGAGGTGTGGATTTATGGTGTGTTATTCCCTCTTTATTTCACACAGAAGTGATGCAAATTGAGTCCTAAAATCACAGTATGTGACGTTTTCTTGAGTCATGTTAGTTGTCATGCAGACACAAGATTAGTTACAGCTACATTTTAGGGTGGTACCTTACGACACAAAACTGACAAAAATTCTACTACATCTTCATAGATAAGTAAAATGGCAGATGATAGACTTTTTAAAGCATCTGGTAAAATATGATCTTTTTACCTGGCAAACTATGTGCAGCTTTGGAGTTACACTGAACACAGGCAAAACCACTGTGACTCCCATTTTATCAAGAATACAAATAATCTTACAGGTGAAATAACTGAATTGTTTGGAGGTACATTCAACCCTTACATTTTATAAGCATTAAACAGAGTTAAATGAAAGTAAAAAGACATGTTTAAGGAAGTCATTGAAAAGAGCAACTCGCAATGATTACAGTAGATCCATTACATCTTACATCTTCTATATGCCCACTGTTACATAATTAGTGATGTTTAAAATGGCCATGAGGCATTACAGAGATTTGAACTAACTTCCGAATCAACAAAGATTACATTTTGCTCAATTTAGTGTTAATGGTTATTAGCCTTTATTACATTTTGTTTACACCTCACATATAGAATGGGTAGTAAATCTCAGTTAATGAGACCATTCAATTAACTGCAATAGTCCATTCCCTTCCATTAGGGAGAGGAGGGTCCCAATCACAGTTAAATTGGACTATTTACCTCCTTTATCTTGCAAATGAAAAAAATAACCCAATCCACCTGGAGAGCTAAATGGTATGAAAGAGTGAGGATGTTTGGTTGGTGGTTTTCTTTCCTCTTTACAATTGTTTTAATTTTTCCTCCCGTAGTATAATAATACTGTCAGAGAATAAAATATCACAAGACAAACTAAAACAGTAAAATTATATTACTGTAAATATAATTAGGCAACACAAATTAATATCTGTAAAATACCAGTTTTCCCTCACCTTAACCACATAAAGATCCATCTTATATGCTAAAAATTATGTTACATATTGTTTTTTTTCTAAAATCTTCAAATATGTAGCTTGTTTATTTAAAGGATCTAGCTGCGTTTCACAGCTTTGCTCTTGGCACAGTTGCTTCCTAAATTAACTATACAGTGATAATGAGCTCTTCAAAACAAGCATCATTATGGTTTATCCTGTCTGTTTAGAATTCTCCTCCTCCTGAATGTGGCCGTGTTTCAACGACCTGGGTCTTCTGGGAGAGGAAAGGGTGGAATAAAAAAAGGACACAAATCAAGTTGTTTCTTAGCCAAAGTTATGGTAATTGTGAAGGCCAGAAACTGCTGCTCACCATGCAGCTGGGTAACTCACACAATTTATCCTTGCCAGTCTTTCTGTCTTCTGGAAAGTGGCATCCACACATTTGACTTCAGCCTTGGGTTGCCCTCTCAGATCCCTATGGTTCTCCTTATTCCTCTGGTGGTTCTGTTACTTTCTAATTGTATCCCCTGAACATGGGATCACAATACATTCCTACCCACCATACAAAGAAGTCCATTGTTTTATCTATCACAAATTTGCCTCTTTCAGATGTTTAGGGATGGCACTTTTACTCTTTCTTATTGAATATATTTGCTAAACCATTATTGAATGAATCGAATTAATTGAAGAGGCTGTTTGATCTCTCTCATATGGCAGCCAATGGCACAATCCTGTTCTTCACAAACTTCTAAGGACACCCCAACAGAGACATAACCTAGATTTCCTGAATTTTGACAACTGTCCTAAGACAGAATTTGGGGCTTGCACGAAGGAATGACTGAGCAGTTGTGATTAGAGTCTGCATGGATCAGAGAAAATATGAAAAAAGGAAATTTATTTAGAGAACAGTGATATCAGAAAAGGTTGAAAGCCTGGAGAAAGAAAGAAGTGAAGCAACTGAGGAGACAGACAGGGGGATTCTTTACTGAGGAAAATATGATAGGAATTCAGGGAGAATTCTCTAAGACCAGAAGAGACTCCTATGTGGTTTTCAAAGCTGTGCTGGGTGTGTGTAAGAAGCAAGACTAAACTCTAGCCTCTCTTCTGCAAATGGAATTTTGGAATGTTAACACTTTAGAGATCACTGGTCCTTCCCTACTTAAGGTGTGGTCCCTGGAATAGCAGCATTGGTATTGCCAAGGAACTTGTAAGAAATATAGAATCTCGGCTCCTACCTGACACTTACTAGATGGGAAAGCTGAGTTTTAACGAGAGCCCCAGGTGAACCACATGCACATAAATGTTTGAGAAGCACAGCTGGGGTAGTCAGTCCTCCCCCCCCCTTGCAGCACTCCTTGCATACTTGAATACTTGAGGTGATGAGACACCTAATATTTTTCATGACAGGCTGTCCCTTGCTGGAGAAATATTAGTAAAACCTTCAAAATATTGACTTCTAATCACCCTCTTGATAACTTTCTCCCCTTGGTCATAGGAGAAGATCAATGAGTTCACTCTCTTTTCTGCTTAATAGCCTTTCAAATACATACAGTAATAGCTCCAGAGTCTCCTACTGGAAATAGTATCTAATCTGAATTCTCGGAGTCATAAAATGTTAGTGCTTGAAGCCAATGCTCGAAGTTTTGTAGGCTGGGCAGAAGGCCTGAGTCCAAATCCCAGCATGGGAGGACTGATCCCTAGATTTGGAGGGGTGGGAGTGATTACTATACAGAAAATAAAAGGTATTTCAAAAGAAAGAAAGTGGATTCAAGGACATGGTTTTTGAAAGAGTAAATCATCCTAAGCTTGTGAATGGTGGCAGTGGTAAGAACTTTCAGGAAAATCTTTCACACTGTCTCCCTTTTCCCCCAATTATTTTGGTTGATTTTCTCTGGTCCATTTCCTTCTTATCAATTTTCCTTAAGACGAATTTCATGTGGCTACCTCAAAGCTGCTTTTGACACAAATCACTCAGAATATTCCTATGGACTTCAAAAAGTAGAAGTTTTTAACAAGTTTCAATTTGTCATAAAGAATGACAAGGAAGTTTCTTACCTGCCCAATCAGATATTGGTAATGGCTTCCTGGAGCCCCGTTGAGGGCTGTAAGGCCACATCCAGCTCAACTGACAGTGGTCAGGATCTAGTCATAATGTCTGTCATGGGTATAAATAGGGACCAGGAGCAGACAAGTACTAAAACACACAATTTCTGTCCTAGAATTCACAATGTCATCCATAAGATCTGTTATCCCTTTTCTTTTGCTTTTTTTTTTTTTTGAGAGGGAATCTCCCTCTGTTGCCCAGGCTGGAGCGCAGTGGCACAATCTCGGCTCACTGCAACCTCTGCCTCCTGGGTTCAAGCGATTCTCCTGCCTCAGCCTCCCGAGTAGCTGGGACTACAGGTGCACGCCACCACGCCCAGCTGGTTTTTGTATTTTTAGTAGAGATGGGGTTTCACCACATTGGCCGGGCTGGTCTCGAACTCCTGACCTCATGATCCACCTGCCTCGGCCTCCCAAAGTGCTGGGAATACAGGTGTAAGCCACTACGCCCAGCCCTGTTATCCCTCTTCTATAGATAATTTTTTAGAAGAATGTTGAAGATAATAGTGTGGAATTTCCTCAGTTATCACTTATTATCTTAGTCTCTTAAAACTCAATGTAAACTAATGATCGCTCTTAAAATTTTAACCCTAAATTTCAACAGTCCCTCTCTTATTTTTAATGTCCTCTCTTAATAACTTTTTCTTCAACATCTAACATAAAGGAAGGTATATGACCATAAATATAGATGCCCAGTCCAGGTGTGGACCCTCCCTTCGATCTTGCATTTTATTCATCACTTTTGTTTGACAGCTGTGAGTCAAGCAATACCCACTGGAGACCATCTCCTTTATTAGGCATGCACACAGACAGGGCAAGAGCCCAGCTAACAGACTGTTTCATTTAACCCCATTAGTTGCTAAGCAACCATTTCCCTGGCACCTTCCTAATCTAAGAACAGGTCAGCTCAATGAATATGAAGAGTTCAAGTCTTCCCAAATGTTCGAGTTAATTTTTTATTTTTTTGAGACAGGGTCTTACTTTGTCACCCAGGCTAGGGTACAGTGACATGATCATAGCTCACTGCAACCTCGAACTCCTGGGCTCAAGCAATCCTCCCATCAAGCTCACTTTTTCTGCAAACACATTTGATGCTTTGTCCATGCAGGCTAATACAAAGTCTCTACATCTTATAAAAATGGGGAAACAAAAGGGTTTAGGAATCATCCACAAGCTTTCAAACACCGTTTAAAAAATAATTAGATGGACTTCTTTTAATCCTATGAACATTTATATATATATAATGTATTTATTTCTCAAAATTTATATAATTATATTTTACCTATTACCCATCTTGATCTTCATTTTCTCTTGGGTGAAATGAGCTTTGCTCCATCATTAAAATAAAGATAAATAGTTTTTTCTTCTAGGGCCTCCCTATAGCTCTGGTGTGATAATGAGAACAATGACAATAGCAACTCATGTTTACCCAGCCTTTACCATGTGGCAGGCCCTGTGTCAGAGTCCTACTTGAATTAAAGTTTTATTTTCACAACTCTGTGAAGTCAGGTACTACTATTACCTCATTTTAAACATGAGAAAATGAGACCCAGTGAAATTAAGCAAACGGTTCAAGGTGATAAAGCTGGTAAGAGGGAGAGTCGGGACTTGAACCCATGCCCTTCACCACTATTCTTCTGTGCCTACTCATGTGCCTCCCTCTCAAGTTGGAAAGACTGCCAGATAAACTGGGAAACCGGTAGGCCCTTCAATTCAAAGAAAGACAAACAGAATCAGGCTGTGTTTAGACTTACAGACCTCCTCTCCTCCACTTCTTCCAACCACAGTTGACCTCAGAAGGATGAATATTCATTGCCTACCTGAGAAATGCGTTAATATCTATTACTGGAATTTCACATGAAGTTAGCTAATTCCCATAATTGTAGCAGGATCAGAAAGCATCTAATACTTGTATTGTGATTATAAAGTGATATGAATGATTTGATATGAAAATCTCTCATTAGAGTCACAGCTCTCTGAGTGAGAAGCATACTGATAATTCAATCTTTCAGGAGTTCAGGCATGCAAGCCCAGAATGCAGTCAACATCAGATGGGCTAATGAAAAGCAACCGATTCAACAAGCAGCTGGATCATCCCACTCTATGGACAATTCGTTCCAAATCAGTTTTTTACAAAGACGATAAATAGAATCATGGCATTTCTACAGATTCCAATAATTCTTTATACCAATTCATCAGGCTCACAGGATCAGATGTCTTCTCCTCTTTTGTAAAACATCTGCCTTCACTCAACACTAATTCTTAAGAGTTTAAAAATTCCATCAGCTTTATTATCCTTTAAACATGTGGTCTTCTTTTGGATGAAGCTGAGGTTGACTGTATACCTGAGATCAAATAAGCATGAATGCAAATTTTACTTTAAATAAAACAGCATAAAAGTTATAATCTTAAAAGCATAGAAAAGATATGGCAGAAAAATAAAGTGATATTTCAATATATATTTGAAACAAATACATATAAAGGGGCTTAGCACAATGACTGTCACAGTGTAAATGATAAAAAATGTTAGCTATTATTATTACTTTAAAACTATTTTTCTAGCTTCATAATACTTACATTTAGTAGATGTGAATCAGTTTAAATAAAAGAATAAAGTGTAGACCAGACTTCACCATTATCCATCCATTCACTAAAATGGAGACAACGAACTAACTATAAACGCGATAATGAAAATTAAATGAATGACTGAAATGTTAACAATTTCTCTGGCATTGATTCAAATAATTTTAAAGAGGAATATGATGATGGCTCTTTAGATGGCTCTCAGCTTTCTATTTAAAAAAGAGGTAACATTTGACCAATATCACTGTTACCTGGTAACTTACCTTGAATTGACAAAAGGAAATCCATTTTTAATGAAATGTGCTCAGTTTCAAAAGGAAATTATGAAGTCATTTAATTTGGAAAAAAAAAAAAGCTACAACAAAAACCCACATACTTCTTCATGTTCACTAGGTCCTGTCCCACAGTACATCAGAATCAGCCTTATCCCACCACCATGTGCAGACTCTATTACAGCAGCTATGTGGCTGCTCATAGTCAGCCAGGCAATTAATACTTATCGAATATCTACCAGATGTGAGGCTCTGTAACAGCCTGTTTATAAAATGCCAGGTTGACTGCTTAATTTGGCTTTGCAGAATGTCAAGGCCACTATTAATAGTGCTACTTTTTCTGACTAAAATTAGAAGCTATTTCTTGAGTCCTCTTCCTAACAGATACTACCTAAATGATTAATCATCAGAAACAAAGTGGACAATGCCAACTTCTACTCACAGACAACAGTATAATACGATTTAGGTGACAAATTGAGCACATTTTCATCTCTAGATGATTTTTTGTCAATTTCTACAGCTCCTTGGACTATATTTTTTCATACATTTTTCAAAAGTCACAATTGCTTTAGGACAAGACAAGAAGAGCCTATTGCAGCTTTTCAGGACTCTCTTCTGAACCAGATTCTAGTATCTCCAGAGAGTTACAAGTTGAAGATAAGAGAGACCACAGTTACCACATTAGGTTCCCAATTAGTTAGCCAAGGATTTTCCTGGCCCGTAGTTCTCTAGTGGCTTCAGGTGATACTATCCATGTAGAACTAGGCCAGCTGGATCTGAGAAAACAGCGAAAAGCCTGCTGGGTGACAAGTCTTTGGGACTTACAATTAAATCTCCATTTCAGCAGCATGCATCCACTAAGAATTCAAGAAATTCTATGTTAAGGAACGGGGACAATCCTTGTTGCCCTGGATTTTAAATGAATCTCAGCATCAGTAATGCCATACTGTCATGTGTAGAAAGAAAACAGACAGTGACCCAAATTTTCTGAGCCATCCTTGTGTTTCCCACCCCCACAGCAGCTTCTGTAAGGATAAAAACAAAAAATATATATTTAGTTTTAAAGAAAATCAGTTTTACTTGTGAAATTGAAAGAAGTTACACTGATCAGTTTTATATTTACAAGTGTATCTATAAATTCAGTTTATAGATTGTCAGCTTATAGTTTATAGATTGTCAATGCTGAAAAAATATGATCCAAAACCCCAGAGGGGAAAGATCTTTTGCTAACCAGTCTTATGCCTTCAAGTGTTTTAAAAAACCTAAATGGTGGCTTTTTTGCCTTTACAATTTCTAAATTATATGTATTTAGTAATATATGAATATAGTTGATATGGTTTGGATCTCTGTCCCCACTTAAATCTCATCTCAAATTGTAATCCTCATAATCCCCACATGTCAAGGGAGAGACCTGGTGGGAGGTGATTGGATTGTGGAGACGGTTTCCCCCATGATGTTCTCATGATAGTCAGAGAGTTCTCATGATATCTGATGGTTTTATAAGTGGCAGTTTCCCCTGCTCTCTTCTCGCTCCTACCACCTTGTGAAGAAGGTGCTTGCCTCCTCTTCGCCTGATGCCATGATTGTAAGTTTCCTGAGGCCTCCCCAGCCATGTGGAACTGCGAGTCAATTAAAACTCTTTCTTTTATAAATTACCCAGTCTCAGGTATTTCTTTATAGCAGTATGAAAATGAACTAATACAAGTCTTCTTTAAAAATTAGGTGATCAGGGCTGGGCGCCATGGCTCATGCCTATAATCCCAGCACTTTGGGAGGCTGAGGCCAATGGATCACCTGAGGTCAGGAGTTCGAGACCAGCCTGGCCAACAAGATGAAACCCCATCTCTACTAAAAATACAAAAATTAGCCAGGTGTGGTGGCAGGCGCCTGTAATCCCAGCTACTTGGAAAGCTGAGGCAGGAGAATCGCTTGAACCTGGGAGACGGAGATTGCAGTGAGTTGAGATCACACCACTGCACTCCAGCCTGGGCAACAAGAGTGAAACTCCATCTCAAAAAAAAAAAAAAAAAAAAGAAAAAAAAATTAGGTGTTATCACAAGTAAAATTAGAGTCCTCCTTTCTGAGAAGGTAATACAGTATTTGAGCAAAGACCTGCAGAGGGCAAGGAAGGAAGTCATGTAGCTATCTAGAGGAGTAATCCAGGCAGAGGAAACAGCTGTGCAAAGATTCTCAGGTGCCTGTCTGAGGAATAGCAAGAAGGGCAGTGTGACTGGAATGGATGGAGGTTTAGAGTTGTAGGAGGGATGACAGATGACGTAGAATCGTGTACCCTTAAAGACGCTGGCTGTTATTCTGCATGAGAGTAGAAACCGTCATAGGGTTTGAGCAGAAGTGACAATCCAATTTGTGTTTTCAGTGGGTTCACTGGGGCTGCAGTATTGAAACAGACTCCAAAGCATCAAGGATTGAAGAAGGAAAACAGACTAGGAGGATACTGCAAAACTCCAGGCAAAACATAATGGTAGCTTAGACCAGGGTGGTAGTACTAGAAGTGGCTGGAGTCTGGATATGTTTTGAAGGTCCAGCTATGGGGACCTGCCAGCAGTCTGGAAGCAAGAAAATAGAGTCAAGGATGACACAGATAATTGGGGCCTGCATTAACTGGACAGTTGCCATTAACTGAAATTGAAAAAACTGTGCAATAAGCAGTTTTGTGGGAGAAAACTGGAAGTTTGATTTAGGACACATTGGATTTGTGATGCCTCTTAAACATCCAACTAGAGATGATAAGCAGGCTGTTGGATATATGATTTCACAATTTTAGGGGAAGTCCAATTCGGAAACATAAATTTGTCAGTCATCATCTCTGGTGGTTAATTTCATGTGCCAATTTGACTTGCCACAGGTGTTTAGATAT
Organism: Gorilla gorilla gorilla; assembly: GCF_029281585.2. Classification (NCBI taxonomy): domain Eukaryota; kingdom Metazoa; phylum Chordata; class Mammalia; order Primates; family Hominidae; genus Gorilla; species Gorilla gorilla. Next base: position 121,169,269 of record NC_073229.2, on the reverse strand, counting down.
TTGGTAAAACATTATTCTAGTATGTCTGTGAAGGTGTTTCCGGATGAAATTAACATGTTAATCAGTAGACTGAATAAAGCAGATCGTCCTCCTTAATGTAGATGGGACTCATCTAGTCAATTGAAAGCCTGAATAGAATCAAAAGACTGAAAAAGAGGGGATTCCCTCTACTGACTGTCTTCATGCTAGGACATGCCATCTTCAGGCTTGAACTGAAACATCAGCCCTTTCTGGGTCTCACGCCTGCCAGCTTTCCAACAGAAACTACATCATCGGCTCTCCTGGGTCTCAGGCCTTCAGGCTGACAGTAAAACTACACCATTGTTGAAAAACTACCTGTTGGGTACTATCCTCACTACGTGGTGATGTGGTCATTCATACAGCAAACATCAGTGACACACAATTTACCCACATAATAAACCTGCACATGTGCCCCTAAACCTAAAGTAAAAGTTAAAATAAAAAACCCAACACTATTGGCTCCCCTGGGTCTCCAGCTTGCCAAATGCAGATCTTGGGACTTGTCAGCCTCCATAATCGTATGAGCCAACTCCTTATAATAAATCTTTTTTTCTGTATATATACAACCTATTGGTTCTGCTTCTCTGGAGGACTCTAATACATTATCATATAGGAATACATATATATTACCCTATATAATACATGATCATATAGGAATACATGTATGTGTGAGATCCTGTGAGATCACCATGGAAGCTAATAGACACAGCAAGGTGGAAGGACTGAACCTGGGTCAGTCCTGTAATTTTAAGAAGTTGGGGAGATTGGGAAAAACTAGCAAGGAAAGTTCAGAAGGAGCAGCCAGGAAGTGGGAGGAAAACCTGGAGAATGTGGAACAAAGCCAGGTGAAGAAAATATTTCAAGGAAGAAATAGGAAGTGACTGAGATGCTGACGCGTTGAGGAAAATGAGGACTGGAAACCGATTATTGAATTTGGCTGTATTTTATTTATAATTTTTGTATCTATATTGAGATATGGTTCTCATTATGCTAGTCTTATAAAATGAGGTGTGTGGCTTTCCATCTTCTTCTGGACTTTAGAACAGGTTTATGTAATATAGGAATCAGCTATTAAGTAAAGAGTTGATAGTACTAGTAAGAAAAAAATCTGGGCCCATTGCCTTTCTGACAAAATGTGTGCTTATTTTGTCAACAAAATAGGCCCACTTTTGATAATTACATTTTTCTATAAACTTGTTACCAAGATTTTGAAGTTTATTGGCATAGAGTTTCTATAGTATTTCTGGTAATCATTTTTTTCATCTCTAGATAACACCTTTTTTCATTTTTTATATTGTATTTCTTTTTTTGAAATTCTTGAATAATTTGGTCAAAGTTTATCTAAATAATTTGTATTTTTAAAAAATAGTATAGGCTGGGTGCAGTGGCTAACGCCTGTAATCCCAGCACTTTGGGAGGCCAAGGCGGACAGATCACAAGGTTAAGAGTTCGAGACCAGCCTGGCCAAAATGGTGAAACCCCGTCTCTACTAAAAATCCAAAAAAAAAAAAAAAAAAAAAAAAAGGCCAGGCGCAGTGGCTCACGCCTGTAATCCCAGCACTTTGGGAGGCCGAAGCGGGTGGATCATGAGGTCAGGAGTTTGAGACCAGCTTGGCCAACATGGTGAAACCCTGTCTCTACTAAAAATACAAAAATCAGCCTGGCACGGTGGCTGGCACCTATAATCCCAGTTACTCGGCAGGCTGAGGCAGGAGAATTGCTTGAACCCAGGAGGCAGAGGTAGCAGTGTGCCAAGATTGCTGCACTCTAGCCTGGACGACAGAGCAAGACTCTGTCTCAAAAAAAAAAAAAAAAATTAGCCAGGCGTGGTGGTGGGTGCCTGTAGTTCCAGCTACTTGGGAGGCTGAGGTAGGAGAATGGCTTGAACCCGGGAGGCAGAGATTTCAGTGAGCCGAGATCGCGCCACTGCACTCCAGCCTGGCGACAGAGGGAGACTCCATCTCAAAAAAAAGAAAATAGTATCAAAATTTTTTTGCTGTTTCATGAATGTCTGCTTTTATGCTTATTTACTTCCAATTATTTTATTAGGGTTGAAAGCATAGCTCTTATTTTGGATGTTTCCTATTTTTAAATAAATGCACCAAGGCTTGGAGAGGACACTGATGTGCCACTCAGATCCCTCTTTAATGAAGAATTCTTCATTCCTAGCTGCTGACAGAACTGTGGGCAGACCGACTTCACCTGCCAGCCTTTTCAGGGATTGACTCAGCTACTGTGAGTGCTTCACCCAAAGTCCCACACCTTACCGGGGTGGCCCACATCCAGTGACTAATCTTTGCAAGAATATAAAGTCCTAATCACACTGGCCAACTCTGAAAAACATTTTAGCTCCTGTGTTCCCTGTGGAGTCCACTGAGGCTGTCGTTGGGCTTGCATTGAAGACCAACTTCTCCTTCCTGCCTTCTTTACCTCCCTTCTGCAGGTATTGGGTCCAAGGGCTCTTCACACTAATCTCTGTCTCAGAGTCTACTTCCCAAGGAACACAAATTGCAAAAAGGCTATAACTATGCTTCTTCAAGTCCATATTAAGAACGCTGCTTTTTTCTGGTATTCAGTTTTAAATATTTTGTAATTTCTATATTCGTTTTCCTTTTATCTCATAGACTTTTAAGAGTATTTTTTACAATTGCAAGTATATGATAGGAGGAGGCTAGATTATCAATTTTGTTACAGGTTTCTGATTTTAATGAGTCCTTTATGTCCTAATTATGTACTTGATCAGAACAACCTACTTAACTATCATTTTTGTAATTGTTTCATGTGTGCTGAGAATGTGTACTATCCATATCCTCCGTCTACATTTAAAAAAATCTATATGATCTGTCAGTTTCAGAGAGAAGAATGTTAAAAATCTCCAACTAATTGAGAATTTGTTAATTTCTCCTTATGATTCTATCATTTTCCTAATATATTTTGAAGCTTTGTTAAGTGAATATAGGTTCATAACTGTTATCTGATAGACTGTTACTTTGGCCAGCATAGAATTTCTACTTTTTCTCCCTTACAATTCTGTTCATCTTGAATTCTACTTTATAGCATATTAATATTGTTACACATATGTTTTTGTTAGCATCTGACTAATATATTTTTCTGAGGTACATTTCTTTATTAATAAATATACTTGGATTGATTTTTTTTTTTTTTTGAGACTGAGTCTTGCTCTGTCGTCCAGGCTGGAGCACAGTGGTGCAATCTCGGCTCGCTGCAACCTCCGCCTCCCTGGTTCAGGCGATTCTCCTATACTCCTGCCTCAGCCTCCTGAGCAGCTGGGATCACAGGAGTGCGCCAACATGCCCAGATAATTTTTTTTTTTTTTTTAAGTAGAGACAGGGTTTCACCATGTTGGCCAGGCTGGTCTCAAACTCCTGACCTCAGGTGATCCACCTGCCTTGGTGTCCGTGCCTGGCCAAATTGATATTTTTAATAAATCTTAGTTTGTATCTTTCAATAGATGCCTTTGATCAGTTCACATATTTTGTGATTACTAAAATATTTGGTCTAATATCTGTCATCTTCTGTTGTGTTTTTACATTCCATGCTTTCTCTGTTTCTTTTTTTCTCCTTAGAAGTATGTAGCATTGAAAAAAAGTTTCCTCGATTCAATATTAATTATACTTACTGTACTCTTTTTGACTGCATCAATAACTAGTTTCCACACTGTCCTAGTTTCAACCACTTGTTGAGTCTGTTAATGATTTTGTATTAACTAAGGTAATGTGGCATTAAAATCTTAGGCAGTTTTATAATAGATAAAACCCAAATTCCCAGTGACTTCACTCACTCATGACACAGCCTAGTGTGTGTATTCCTAGTTAAGCCATCATCCACATGATCACTTGGGGCCCAGGTTCCTTCCATCATGGGGCTCTGCTCTCCTCTAGGTCCTCTGCTGCCATTCCATCTGGCTTGTAGATGGGAAAGAGAGACTGTGGAACAGGTACCTCTGTTTCATAAACATTGTGTCCTTCTAGTCATACCCTCCTGGCAAGGGCTAGTCATATGGCCCCACCTAGATACAAGTGGGACTGGAAAGTGAAGTCGCTGGCTGAGAAGAATTTCCAAGCCATATCCCCAAAAGAGAAACCTAAATTTGCTGGCCATCTCTGCCACACTCTTGTTTCTATAATTTCCAGAATAGTCTGGCTTGTCTATCACAACTTCAAGATTAGAAGACCGTGGCCCCTTTGCATGGCACCATTTATTTCTCTGTCTTCCATCCTTTTTTCCACCTAACCCTTGCCTGACTCCTCACCTTTGTTCTGTATTTGGCATTATCTGTTCCATCAGCCCCTCTCCAGAATGGAATGGTACCAGCAAACCTCAAACTATAGGTAGAGAAGGGCAGCAACTCTCCCAATGATGAGGGCATTCCCTATGGTAGCCAAAACATTGGGTAAGAACCCTGGAGATTAAGAAGCTTCCAGCTGAAATTAGCTATGCTATCTGTCTCTGAGTTCAAGTCAAATCTTTTAGATGCACCAGCTTGGCTCTGCTTATTAATCTCCTAAATCTCAAGGACATGGCATGGGATAACTCATCCAGATGTGTCCAGGAATTTTTTTCTTTTTGAAATTAACATCTATAAAACGTCATGCTAATTTGCTCACCAAATTCCAGTCATACTGACTTTAAAAACCAGTTAACATTTCCAACCTGTATTTAGTCCATTTTCACACTGCTATAAAGAAATACCTGAGACTGGGTAATTTATAAAGGAAAGAGGTTTAATTGACTCACAGTTCCACATGGCTGGGGAGGCTTCAGGAAACTTACAATAATGGTGGAAGGCAAAGGAGAAGCAAGGACTTTCTTCACATGGCAGCAGGAGACAGAAGAGAGTGAAGGGGATAGAGCCTCTTATAAAACCATCAGTTCTTGTGAAAACTCACTCATTATCATGAGAACATCATGGGGTAAACCAACCGCAGGATCCAATCATCTCACACCAGGTCCCTCCCAGGATTATGGGGATTGCAATTCCAGATGAGATTTGGCTGGCGACATAGCCCAAACCATATAATTCTGCCCCTGGCCCCTCCCAAATCTCGTCCTCACACTTCAAAACACAATCATTCCCTTCCAACAATCCCCCAAAGTCTTAACTCAATACAACATTAACTGAAAAGTCCAAGTCCAAAGTCTCATCTAAGACAAGGAAAGTCCCTTCCACCTATAAGCCTGTAAAATCAAAAGCAGGTTAGTTACTTCCTAGATAAAATGGGTGTACAAGCATTGGGTAAATACACTCATTCCAAAAGGGAGAAATTGGCCAAAATAAAGGAGCTACAGTTCCATGCAAGTCTGAAATCCAATAGGGCAGTCATTAAACCTTAAAGTTCCAAAATGATCTCCTTTGACTCCATGTCTCACATCTAAGGCACACTGATGCAAGAGGTGGCCTCCCATAGCCTTGGGCAGCCACCCCTGTGGCTTCGCAGGGTACAGTCCCCCTCTCTGCTTTCATGGGCTTGCATTGAATGTCTTCAGCTTTCCGAGGCACACAGTGCAAGCTGTCAGTGGAGCTGCCATTCTGGGGTCTGGAGGATGGTGGCCCTCTTCTCACAGCAATACTAGGCAGTGCCCCAGTGGGGACTCTGTGTGGGGGCTCTGACCCCACATTTCCCTTCTGCATTGCCCTAACAGAGGTTCTCCATGAGGGCTCCAACCCTGCAGCAAATTTCTGCCTGGACATGCAGGTGTTTCCATACATCCTCTAAATCTAGGAGGAGGTTCCCAAGACTCAATTCTTGACTTCTGTGCACCCACAGCCCCAACATCACATGGAAGCCTCCAAGGCTTTGAGCTTGTGCCCTCTGAAGCAATGGTCTGAGCTGTACCTTGGTCCCTTTTAGCCATGGCTGAGATGAAGGGGACCAAGTCCCAAGGCTGCACATAGTGACGGCCGACCCACGAAACCATATTTTCCTCCTAGGCCTCCAGGCCTCTGATGGGAGGGGCTGCCACCAAGATCTCTGACATGCCCTGGGGACATTTTCCCCATGGTCTTGGCAATTAACATTCTGCTCCTTGTTACTTATGCAAATTTCTGCAGGCAGCTTGAATGTCTCCCCAGAAAATGGGTTTTTCTTTTCTATTGCATCATCAGGCTGCAAATTTTCCAAACTTTTATGCTCTCCTTCCCTTTTAAACATAGGTTCCAATTTCACATCATCTCTCTCACATTCAGAGTTACACTGGTCTCTAGAGCAGGGGCAAAATGCTGACAGTCTCTTTGCTAAAGCATAGCAATAGTGACCTTTGCTCCAGTTCCCAAGAAGTTCCTCATTTCCATCTGAGACCACCTCAGCCTGGACTTCACTGTCTACATCATATCAGCATTTTGGTAAAGTCCATTCAACAAGTCTCTAAGAAGCTTCAAACTTTCCCACATCTTCCTGTCTTCTTCTGAGCCCTCCAAACTGTTCCAACCTCTGCCTGTTATCCAAAGTTGCTTCCATATTTTCAAGTATCTTTATAGCAGTACCCTACTCTCTGCAGTATCAATTTCCTGCACTGGTCCGTTCTCACACTGCAATAAATACCCAAGACTGGGTGGTTTATAAAGAAAGGAGGTTTAATTGACTCACAGTTGCACATGGCTAGGGAGGCCTCAGGAAACTTACAATCATGGCAGAAGGCAAGGGGCAAGCAAGGACCTTCTTCAGAAGGCAGCAGGGGAGAGAAAAAGGGAGTGAAGGAAAACGAGCCCCATATAAACCCATCAGATCTCCTGAGAACTCACTCACTATGATGAGAACACCATGGGGGAAACCACCGCCATGATTCAATAACCTCCCACCAGGTCCTTCCCCTGACAAATGGGGATTATGGGGATTAAAATTCGAGATGAGATTTGGGTGGGGACACAGAGCCTAACCATATCACAACCTTTGCTCTCATACTAAGCTATTCAGCAGAGTAGGAGGCAGGTGAGAATGGGGTTGGGAATTTGACCTTTGAAGTCCAACAGATAAGGAATTGAGCCTTGGCTGCATCCTTTATGAGTTACATGACCTTAGCTGGGTTACTTTACTTCCCTAAGCCTCAGTTTTCATGAACACAAAATGAAGATACCTGTCTCAGAGAACTGTTGCATGGACAATGACAAAATGCAGATTATCTGGCTTATGGTAGACAATCAGAATTTGTCCAATGGGTCAATGAATTCTTTTTCTCTAAACTTCAGTAGTAGTGCCTATGAAGTCATATTTAAATTCTGTGTACTGTTTCACTATTGTAGTATTCTTGAAACATTTTTTCACTGTGCAAACACCATCACCATACTGTTGAGTAGTAGCCCTAATATTTATAAATTATAAATTATATAGACATACTATATACCAATTTGTTATATATACTATAAAACAAACCCAAAGCAGAAATAAAGTTGGTAATAATAATTTACAGATACGAAAAAAGAAACTTTTTTTTTTCTTTTTGAGACGGAGTCTCGCTCTGTCACCCAGGTTGGAGTGCAGTGGCGCGAATTCGGCTCACTGCAAGCTCCGCCTCCCGGGTTCACGCCATTCTCCTGCCTCAGCCTCTCCGAGTAGCTGGGACTACAGGCGCCCGCCACCATGCCCGGCTAATTTTTTGTATTTTTAGTAGAGACGGGGTTTCACCATGGTCTTGATCTCCTGACCTCGTGATCCGCCCGCCTCGGCCTCCCAAAGTGGTGGGGTTACAAGCGTGAGCCACCGCACCCAGCCAAAAAAGAAACATATACAGAGAGAAAATTTCCTTCCCCTGCACCCTCAGGGGTGCACAAACCCCTACTTCAGAGACCACTGCACTTATGTTAATTTTTCAGTTTAAACTTCAGGACAACAAATTTATAAAATGAGCATTTATCCCTTTTGACAAATATTGTTTGTGGCAACAGGGGAAATAACCCAATATAATAAGTCACAGCAAGTTGCAAAGTTGGCTTGACTCCCGTAATACGCTTTCTTCCTTTGCCTCAGTAGGTGATAATCATTTCAGCTCTGGGAACACTGAAAAATTAATATAAATTCTGATTGAAGGTATTTGTGGAACTTATATCAAAAGATTGAATAACTTTGTAATTAATACTTAGGCTGTTTACTAAATGTTATTTTATCCTTTCATGGAATCAAAATGCCTTAACTGGGTATTTCATTGTTAGACCTGACACGTGTACATGTGTGTATGTGTGTGTCTGTGTATGTATGTGGTGGGGACAGCAGGGTGACTTCAGGGACTTTCTTAGTAAAAACAAAAACACCACCTAGCATTGGTGTAACTATTTTTATTCCTTTCTAAGCACTGCCACTTATATTATATCAGGTGATTTTTTAAATGGAATAACAAAACAGGTACTATTCTCTCCATTTTACAACAACGAAACCAAGGAACAAAAACTGAAGTGAGTTTCCTCATATAATGTGGCAACTTAACAATAGAGAGGACATTCTAATAAGAAGTTATTTAACACTAGCTCAGTGCACTTTTCTGATACCAAACTGCTGAAATACACTGGATATTAAAATCTGCATCTTCTATGATGTGCAACTTTACACATATTTTTCTCATAAAGTACAAGGAATGTTATTTCTCACAAGAAAATATACAGTTATTTTAAGAGCATTTACTATATTTCACTTATGTAAAGGCTAGGAGGGGTAAGTATCTTTTTCTCACAAAATTACATGTCATGACATTTCTGCCATTTAAGATTACAAAACTCACTGACCAAACACCATTTAGAGGCACAGAGATCTCTATTATTAACAAGAAAAAGATGAAATTTTGAAAAAGGGCTCTTTTGGACTTAGAGTGCTGAGGAAGGTGCAGTGAAAAATAACCACAACCATAACAATAACAATAACAATAACAATAAAGTTTTCTACATCAAACATGTCAAATCCTTCTGACTCTCTTCTGATATTCTGCTTTGAAATAAAGGAACCCAATTACTTCTTATATGAGAACCCTCATATATAGTTTAATTGCTCTTCAAATCTGAAACCTATGACTGAATTACGTTTCTCAACATTTTCAGGTGGCACTATGAGACCAGGATTACAGAAATGATAGTAAGCAAAGCCGCATCTGAAAATTCACAAAAATTATGAAAAATTCACTGCAGCTAGCAATTGTTAAGATGCCTGTATTAGTTTCCTTGCTACTGTGATAGTACCACAAACTTCGTGGTTTAAAACAACACAAATCTATTTTATAGTTCTGGAAGTCGAAAGCCCAAAATGCGTCTCACTGGGCTAAAATCAAGGTGTCAGCAGGGCTGTATTCCTTCTGGAGGCTTTAGGAAGAACTTGTTTCCTTGTCTTTTCCAGCTTACAGAAGTCACTTGTTTCATGGTCTCCTCCTTCAAAGCCAACAATCACATCACTCCAACCTCTGCTTCTGTCCTGACTCCTCTGACTGTGACTCTGCTGACTCTTTCTTCTATCTTTAGGACTTTGTGGTTACATTGGGTCCAGCTACATAATCCAGAATAGTATTGCCACCTCAAGGTCCATCACTTCATTATTACAGGCTCCAGAAATTAGGACATGGACATCTTTGGCCAGGGGGTCTATTATTTTGCCTACCATAATGCTCAATAGCTAATGGCAGACATGAACAGGGAGTACTCAGTTCCACACAGCTTGGTATAATGGAAAATGGAGGGGGTTTGGAGGCATGTGTGCCTAGGCTAGGGTTTAGACTCTAGCATTCAGCAGTTACGTGATTGACTACAAATTATTCAATGTTTAGCAAACTTTATTTCATCATCTGTAAAGTTGTTGTAATATCTACATTTAAGGATTATTGGGGGGATTAAACAAAGTAACAAATGTGAATACAACTAGGACTGAGGTTAGCAAAGAAAGAAAGATTTTTAATAAACGCCAGTTTACCTTCCTTTCCATGTTTAGGTTTTGCAGCTTGAATAACAATCATTATTTCCTTAGTAAGAAGTGTATTCATTTTCTGGCCTATCCTTGCATCATTAATATCCTTTTCTACTACGAAGTTTTAAATACTTTTATTTCAGCATGTCCATAAGCAGGAGATAAGTTTGCAATGACTTGGATGCTTAATTTTAATTCAAGATAAATGATCACTCTGAATATGTATCTATTTTTCACACTACAGTGAATTGGGGTTTTAGATGGGTTTATAGAGTTTTTAAAGGTTGTGACAAGAAATTCAACATTTTTATAATTTAATAGTTTTCTTTGCTCTTTTGAAGAGACTTTTCTCATTCATTATGCAAAAAGGCACAAATTTCCTTTTATTATAGCTTTGAGATTCACTCCCACCACACACATACTTGTGATTAGTAATTAATAATTGTCATCACTATTAGAAAGCTTGTCTCATTCCAACCATTAGGGCATAATTCACTGGCTTCTCTAGGTGATTTATCACAAAGCTTCTTAAAAGTGACTTTTGCCTAAAATATGAAGATATGGTTCCTATTATTTTCAGCAACCACCTCTTGCAGGATTCAAAGAAGAACATGTCTCCTATTCTTAAAAAACAGCAGTTTTGTTAAATGACCTCAAGTGCTAACCTAGTAGAATTTAACATGAACTTGGCTAGACAAGAGATAAATGACCTCGCAATGATATGATGGCATACATGATAATTCCCTCATGTCCAAATGCTGTCCCTCCTCCCACTAACACTCATGATAAAATAATGGTCCACTGCGAAGCTCTCATTTACCATCTAGAAATAGAACCTTCTTCTGAGCAGGCTGTTAGGTATAGCAGGTGTACGTGTTAAAGATCAGAAAATGCTTCCACACATCCACTGGTATTTGCTTTCCTCTGCTGGACAATCTCCAGTAAAGAATAGTAAACTTGGTACTCCAAATTTCTAATATGCTGTCCAAAATACTCAGTGAAACTAATGATTGTTTTACTACTTAGGAAAAAAAGAAAGCCTTATAAGATACATAAAGGAATGTGCCTTTTATTCTTCTAGGTACTTTTTTTATATTCAAAAGTTCTTGATTTCCCAAAAGCCACTATTTCCTTCCCTAGGTAGCAAGATTTGAGGTCATTTGAGGATATTTGTTTTTCAACATTAGGACCAAAATACAACACACAGCAGAATATTAGCAAGTATTTTTTTAGGAAAACACTTTTGTGGTTCCTCACTCATACACACACAAAATTGAGGAAAGATGAGGGATAAATTCTTCAATATCTAAAATAACAAGATGATATATAATCAGAAATAGTTAAGGGGAACAATGCACTATATAGGATTCAATTTATAAACTTTCATAATAATTTAAATGATGCTGATAAATGTTTTAAAAAATATTTGCTACACTTATTATCTGCAAAGTCCAGGGCTGGGTATTCAGCTATGATCTGGGGGAGAGGGAGAGACAGACATATGAACAAGTCCTGACTCTTCTAATACAGCAGCCCTGCTCCACCAGCCCTACCAGAGCCAAGCCACTGCTGCTGCAACTGCTATCTTACCTCTATACCCATTCTGCTGATGCTTCCATTGCTTCTATCACTTTCCACTGATTGATAATCTGCAGTGAACCAGGAGCATGGCATAGAGTGTCCTATAAATATTTTTCTGTATGCTCACTTTTTTTTTTTTTTTGTCAAATCAGTGCCTGATCCTTTTCCTTACCCTAAGTCTAGGGAAAAACCCAGTAGCTTGTTTGAGCCATTTCAGTTTGTTTATTCTGCCTTCCTCTGTGTGAGGCTAAACAGAAGTCTTCATAGTTCTCCAGGCTGCAGGCTGGAGACATAGAAGGCTCTGTGTGGGGCCCTCTCACTGACAATGCCCCTCAGTCCCCAGAGCTGGTATCAAAGCTTTTTCAAGGGGAATGCAAATTACCTCCCTTCTTGACCTTAATTATAGTGTCTCAAAAACGTATAATCTCCACATACATTTTTTAAGACACTAGAATTAAGATTAAGAAGTCCCTCACATGCTTTTTAAACTGCTCTTAAATATGAAACAGTCTGATGCTTTGGTAGGTATGAGCATGAAATACAGGCAGTCTTTCCTTCTACTGTCCAGCAAGATCACATTTCACTTCCATCAAATAGGGAATTCAAAGTAGTAAACAAATTATGTTCAAAACAGTAAACTAGCGTATGTAACAACAACAACAAAGCATGTACAAATCCTCCCTTTCACAATATACAAAGCAAAGGAACATCTCGCATGCATTTTTCCAATCCCATACACAACTTTCCAAACATTTCAAATTACATTTATACAAGTGCTCTATTGCAAATTAAAACAGAAGCAACAGCATGGCCAGTAAATCCTAAAGTGTCGATAGTGAAGAGAGTTTTAGGTGCCCAGACAGCCAATGTGTTTAAAAGATTAAACATTTACATTTGAAAAGCAAAGCCTTGCGAAAAATTATTTCAAAATAAAAGAAACATTTAAATTTAAAATATAGATGAAATTGGTAAAAATTGTCTCTGCTGAATAGCCTTAAAAATACTGTTTCTTAACAGAATTTTGGTTTATAAACCAAAATTCCACTCTATTGTGCTTGAAAACTAGATACCATCACCAATACTAGTAAACCATCAGTTTAACATCTAGTATGTTTCAGACCCTTGGTTTGCAACTGACATTTATCTTATTTAATTTCTACATTAGCCCCATGAAGTGACAACTCACCTGCTTTTACAATTGGAGAAGAATATATAACTTAATGATATAAAGCCACTTGCCCAAGGATATACACAGCCAGAAAGTATATGAACAGAGACGTTATAAATTAGACTGGTCTCAGTCTAAAACTATACTGCCCTTCTAATTAATTATCTTATAAAAATGCGGCTGGGGAGCCGAGATGGCCGGCTAAGCACAGCCAGGAGGAACACCTCCCATCAAGAGACAGGGACATAGGGAAGAATGAAATACTCTCTGAGCAGATCTTTGGAGAGAAGGCAATGAGTGGATGGAAGGAAGACACAGAGGCTGGGCTGGAGGGAAAGGATGCTAGGAACCCTGCACAGGGCTGCTGAGCAAAGGGACTCATTCCTGGGCTCCAGTGTCTCCTGGGGAAGGAGTGAGATGAACAGCCAAGGTATGGCCTGCTCTCACCGTGGACCTCCAGAATCCTATCAGCAGGAGACCCCATGACCTCCACAAACACTTACCCTGGCAGGGAGAGCTGCCGGGAGAGGTGGCAGGAGCAGGACTCCAGCCTGTGCACAGCTCAGAGGGTTTGGCATGGGAGTGGCTGCAGTGGAGCACAGCCAGGGACACCTATGCTCCTCTAGGAGACATTAGCCTAGGGGTGACTGTCATACCTGGACACAGCAGGGTGGTCTTCCTTGTGAGATGGGGCTAGTCTGATCTGAGCACTACCCTGTCTTCTGGCCTCTCCTAGGGCTCCAGACTGGTTGCACCCACTTGCAGTGCAGCCTCAGATGCCCAAACAGGGTACTTCCTGGAAAATTTTACCATAGCTCCTTTGCTGGCAGACTACACCTGACTGTCAGAGAGTTCCAGTGCACTGGAACTGGCTGAAACACACAGGGCTGCCACGGCCTTCCCCCCACCACAACCTCCCTCTGCTGGTGCTAGCACACCCTGATACCCAACCCCATGCCGCCACCACTGGCACAAATGCCAGACAACCTGTTACCCCAGTGCCCTGACCCTGTCATGTCACCACCACCAAAACCACCTGCATGAGCAGGTGCAGGAATGCCACTGCCCTGCTTCCACTGGTCCCACATCCCAGGCAATTCACATACACACTGAGCATTGCTGCAATCGCTGGCATGTGCAAGCGAGCACAAATTCCACTGCCATCACCTTGATGAAGTGATTTAGTGGGCAGCCCTCATCGGGTTGTGGCCAGCAGACTGGGAACACTTTGGCCCCTCCAGTGCAGCAGGTTCCTAACCTTTAGGGGCCAGAGAACAAAGCTAGGGCCCCATTGCCAGCCCCCCAGAGTTAGAGCACATAGTCCAGGAGTGCTGAGCTGAGCCTTGGCCTCATAAAATCTTCCAGAAATGAGGCCAGTTGACTGTACCTACCTTATAGCACAATCAAACTCCCAAGGGTATCAAAGATGAAAAAGCAAAAAACCTCATCCAAAGGACAGCAACCTGAAGACTGAAGAAACATCAGCCCATACACATGAGAAAGAACCAGTGCAAGAACTGTGGCAACTCAGAAAACCAGAGGGTCTTCCTACCTTCAACCAGCCACACTAGTTTGTCAGCAATGGTTCTTAACCAGGCTGAAATGGCTCAAATGACACATAGAATTCAAAATATGGATAGGAACAAAGATCATCCATATTCAAGAGAAAATCAAAACCCAATCCAAGAGATCTAAGAAGTACAATAAAATGATACAGGAGCAAAAAGATGAAATGGCCACTTTAAGAAATGAGCTGGTAAAGCTGAAAAGCTCACTTTAAGGATTACATAATACAATCCTAAGTACTAACGGCAGAAATGATGAAGCCAAAGAGTCTCAGAACTCGAAGACCACCTCTCCAAAATATTTCAGTCAGACAAAAATAAATAAAAATGAGTAAAAAAGGATGAGCAAAACCTCCAAGAAATATAGGATAATGTAAAGAGACCAAATCTACAATTCATTAGCATCCCTAAAAGAGAGAGAGAAAAAAACAAGCAACTTAGAAAACATATTTGAAGATAGCTTTCATGAAAATTTCCCCAACCTTGCTAAAGAGGCCAACACTAAAATTTGGGAAATGTGGAGAACCCCTGTGAGACACTATATGAGATGACCATCCCCAAGACACATAGTCCTCAGATTCCATAAGGTAGATATGAAAGAAAAACTCTTAAAAGCATCTAGAGAGAAGGGGTTGGTCACCTAAAAAGAGATCACCATCAAGCTAACAGTGGACCTTTCACCAGAAACCCTATAAGCAGAAGAGTTTGGGGGCCGATATTCAGCATTCTTAAAGAAAAAAAATCCAACAAAGAATGTCATACCTAACCAAACTAAGTTTCATAAGCAAAGGAGAAATAAGATCCTTTTCAGACAAGCAAATGGTACAGGAATTCATTACCACAAGATCTGCCTTACAAGAAGTCCTTAAAAGAGTGCTAAACATGGAAACAAAGACCATTACTGGTCACCACAAAAACACATTTAAGTATATAGAGCAACTACACAATCAAGTCTGCATAGTAACCAGCTAACAACACGATGACAGGATCAAACCCACACACATCAATATTAACCTTAAATGTAAACGTAGAAATGCCCAAATAAAAGGCACAGAATGTCAACTTGGATAAAGAAGCAAGACCCAACTGTATGCTCGCTTCAAGAGGCCCATCTCACATGCAATAACCCCCATAGGCTCAAAGTAAAGAAATGGAGAAAAATCTGCCAAGCAAATAGAAAACAGAAAAGAGCAGAGCTTTCTATTCTGGTATCAGGCAAAAAAGACTATAAATCAACAACAACAATTTAAAAAGACAAAGAAGAGCATTACCTAATGGTGAAGGATTCATTCAATGAAAAGACCTAACTATCCTAAATATGTATGCACCTAACAGAAGGACACCCAGCTTCATAAAGCAAGTTCTTAGAGACCTATGAAGAGACCTAAATAACTAAACAATAAAAATGAGAGGCTTAAACACTCCACTGATAGTATCAGATCATCGAGGGAAAAAACTAACAAAGATATTCAGGACCTATACTCAGCACTTGACCAAATGGAACTAACAGACATCTACTGAACTTGACGCCCCAAAACAAGAGCATATACGTTCTTCTCTTCTGTACATACTATACATTCTTCTCTTCTGCACATACCACATACTCTAAAATCAAGCACACATTTAGCCAGAAAACAATCCTCAGAAAATTAAAAAAAATAAAAAACTGAAATTATACCAACCACATTCTCAGAGCACAGTCTGATAGAAAAGACATTAATACTAAGAAAATCTCTCAAAACTACACAATTATGTGGAAATTAATCTGTTACAGAATGACTTGGGTAAACAGTGAAATTAAGGCATAAATCAAGAAATTATTTGAAACTAATGAGAATCAATTCACCACATGCCAGAATCTCTGGGACACAGCTACAGCAGACTGAAGAAGAATGTTTATAGTGATAAATGCCCACATCAAAAAGTTAGAAATATCTCAAATTAACAACCTAACATCACACCTAGAAGAAATAGGAAAAGAACAGCAACCAACTCCCAAAGCTAGCAGAAGACAAGAAATAACCAAAATCAGAGCTGAATCGAATGAAATTGAGATGTGAAAAACCATACAAAAGTTCAACAATTTAGAAGTTTGCTTTTTGAAAGAATAAATAAGAGAGATAGACCACTACCTAGATTAATAAAGAAAAAAAGAGAGAAGATCTAAATAAACACAAACAGAAATGACAAAGGGGACATTACCACTGACCCCACAGATATGCAAAATACCCTCAGAGACTATTATGAACACCTCTAGGCACAAAAACTAGAAAACCTAGAGGAAATGAATAAATTCCTAGAAACATACAATCTTCCAAGACTGAACCAGGAAGAAATTGAAATCCTGAACAGACAAAATGAGTTCCAAAATTAAATCAGTAATAAAAAGCCTAGCAACCAGAAAAAGCCCAGGACCAGACAGATTCGCAGTCGAATTCTACCAGGTGTACAAAAAAGTGCTGATACCATTCCCACTAAAACTATTCAAAAACATTGGGGAGGATGTACTCCTCCCTAAATCATTCTATGAGAGCAGCATCATCCTGATACCAAAACCTAGCAGAGCCATAACAAAAAAAAAAGAAAGAAAACTTCAGGCCAATAGCCTTGATGAACATAGATGCAAAAATCCACAACAAAATACTAATAAACCAAACCCAGCAGCACATCAAAAAGCTAATACACTACGATCAAATAGGCTTTATCCTTGGGAAGCAAGGTTGGTTCACCATATGCAAATCAATTATTGTGACTCATCACATAAACAAAACTAAAACCAAAACCTTATGATTCTCCTAATAGATGCAGAAAAGGCTTTTGATAAAATTAAATATCCCTTCGTGTTAAAAAAAAACTCAATAAACTAGGCACTGAAGGAACATATCTCAAAATAATAACAGCCATCTACAACAAACCCTCAGCAAACATACTAAATAGGCAAACGCTGGAAGCATTCCCCTTGAGAACGGGAACAAGACAAGAATGCCCATTCTCACCACTCCTATTCAACATAGTACTGGAAGTCCTAGCCAGAACAATCAGGAAATAGAAAGAAATGAAAGGCATCCAAATAGGAAGACAGGAATCAAACTATCCCTGTTTGCAGATGATGTGACTCTATACTTAGAAAACCTCACATAGCCTCTGCCCAAAAGTTCTGACATCTGATAAACAACCTCAGCAAAGCTTCAGAATACAAAATCAGTGTACAAAAATCAGTAGCATTTCTATACACCAACAACGTCCAAGCTGAAAGCCAAATCAAGAACTCAGTCACATTCACGATAGCCATAAAAAGAATAAAATACCTGGAATATAACCAACCAGGGAGGTGAAAGATCTCTACAAGATTTACAAAACACTGCTCAAAGAAATCAGAGACAATACAAATGAATGGAAAAACATTCCACACTCATGAATAGGAAGAATCAATATTGTTAAATGGCCATACTTCCCAAAGCAACATACAAATTCAGTGCTATTCCTATCAAACAACCAATAGCATTCTTCACAGAATTAGAAATAACTATTTTAAAATTCATACAGAACCAAAAGAGAGCTTGAATACTCAAAGAAAAAAGAACAAAGCAGGAAGCCTCACATTAACTAACTTCAAACTATACTACCAGACTACAGTAACCAAAACAGCATGATATTGGTACAAAAACAGAGACATAGACCAATGGAACAGAACAGAGAACCCAGAAATAAAGCCACATACCTACAACCATCTGATCTTTGTCAAAGTCAACAAAAACAAGCAATGGGAAAAAGACTCCCTATTCAATCAATGGTGCTGGTATAACTAGCTAGCCATATGCAGAACTTTGAAACTAGACCCCTTCCTTACAGTATATACAAAAAAATCAACTCAAGATGGATTAAAGCTAAATGTAAAACCTAAAACTCTAAAAATCCTGGAAGATAATCTAGGAAATACCATTTCGGACATAGGCCCTGGCAGACATTTCATGACAAAGATGCCGAAAGCAATTGCAACAAAACCAAAAATTTACAAATGACTAATTAAACTAAATAGCTTCTGCATAGCAAAAGAAACTATCAACAGAGTAAACAGGCACTATAGAGAATGGGAGAAAATTTTTATAAACTATATATCCAACAAAGGTCTACTATCCAGAATCTATAGGGAACTTAAAAAAATTAACAAGCAAAAAACAAATAACCCCATTAAAAAGTGGGAAAAGGACATGAACAGACACTTTCTAAAAGAAGACATACATACTGCTAACAAGCATATGAAAAAATGTTCATCATCATTAATCATTTGAGAAATGGAAATCGAAACCATGATGAGGTACCATCTTATACCAGTCAGAATGGCTATTATTAAAAAAGTCAGAAAATAACAGATGCTGGCAAGGTTACAGAAAAAGGGAATACTTATACACTGCTGGTACGAATGTAAATTAGTTTAGCCATTGTGGACAGAACTTTGGCGATTTCTCAAAGAACTTAGAACTACCATTTGACCCGCAATCACATTATTGGGTACATACCCAAAGGAATATAGGAATATATATATTTTCTACCATAAAGACACATGCATGTTCAGTGCAGCATTATTTACGATAGCAAAGACATGAAATCAACCTAAATGCCCATTAATGGTAGACTAAATAAAGGAAATGTAGTACATATTCACCATGGAATATGTACTACACATGTACTATTCTTTTTTGTGTAACCATAAAAATGAAAGAAATCATGTCCTTTGCAGAAACATGGATGGAGCTGGAGATCACTACGGTAAGTGAACTAACGCAGGAACAGAAAACCAAATACTGCGTGATCTCACTTATAAGTGGGAGCTAAACACTGAGTACACATGGACACAAAGAAGGGAACAATAGACAGTGGGGCCTACTTGAGAGTGGCGGGTTGGAGGAGGGTGAGGATAAAAATACACCTATAGCGTACTACGCTTAGGACCTGAGTAATGAAATAATCTGTACACCAAACTCCTATGATGCACAATTTACCTATATAACAAACCTGCACATGTACCCTGACCCTAAAAGTGCAAAAAATAATAAATAAACAAAAATATGGGTTCTTCATAGAGTTTGAAAAATATTTGTTTTTGCTCTTAAGCTATATTCGTTATATTTTTAAATTATGCTTTTTTCTTGAAATATTTTAAAGTAAAATTATTAGTCAACTAGGGATTCCCAGAAGCAAGTCAAGGAATTGGTAGAATGAGTAAAGCAAATTGCTTTCTCTAATGTGAGTGGGCTTCATCCAACTGGTTGAAGACCTGGATAGAATAAAAGGCTAAGTGAAAAAAGAATTCCTTCTCTCTGCCTGGCTGTCTTTGAGCAGGAACATTGTTCTTATCCTACCTTTGGACTTACACTCAGACTGGAACTTACACCAACAGCTCTCCTAGTTCAGGCCTTCAGACTTGGACTAGAAGCATACAGCCAACTCTCCTGGGTTTCCAGCTTACCAACCGTAGATCCAAGGACTTCTCAGGTTCCATAATCATGTAAGCCAGTTCTTTACAGTAGAGTTTATCTATCTATCTATCTATCCATCTATCTATCTATCTATCTATCTATCTATCTATCTATCTATCTATCTATCTATTCCTCTTAGTTATGTTTCTTTGGAGAACTCACACTCAATCAGTGTCTGATTTCTCTCTTTTGTAACAGCATCAGTATAACGCTCTTCTTAGGCATATACATACGTCTAGATGAACGGCAACAACCTTTAACAAAAGAGCCAGGCAGATCATCTTCAGAGTGCTACTCTCCACCTAAAAATATCTACTTTCATTATCTTAGAATCACTCAACTTTGACACTAAGACCTGATAGACCATGACTATTATCTGTTCTTCAAAGGAATACATTTTGTTTTTACAACCTAATAGTTCAGTATTGGGCAATATAGGGAGACCCTGTCTCTACAAAAATATAAGAAAAATTAGCCAAGTGTGGTGGCACATGCCTGTGGTCCCAACTACTCATGAGGCTGAGGTGTGAGGATCACTCAGGTCTGGGAGATTGAGGCTTTGGTGAGCCATGATTGTGCCACTGCACTTCAGTCTGAGTGACAAAGACCCTGTCTCAAAAAAACAAACAAACAAAAAAAACCAAAACAAAACACAAAACCTTCATTGGAAGGCCACCTTTCTCGAAAACAATAAAACAATTATGAGACAGTTGTGAGGTACCTACAATATTTTTTTAATTTAAAAATTTAATTAATAAAATCTATGTTTTAGACCAGTTTTAGGTTCACCAGTAAAACTGAGTAGAAAGTACAGAGAGTTCCACATAGCTCCTTCCCCCTCCACAAGCACAGCCTACTCCATCAACATGCCCCACCAGTATGGCAAAATTGCTGAACCAACATTTACACATCATTATCTACCAAATCCAAAGTTTATGTTAGGGTTCACTCCTGGTGTTGTATATTCTATGGGTTTTTATAAATGTATGCTTATTTGTATCGACCATTACAGTATCATATAGAATAGTTTCACTGCTTTAAAAATCCCCTGTGCTCCATCTATTATCCCTCCTTCTCTCAAGTCTCTGCCAAACACTGACCTTTTATTGTCTCCATAGTTTTGCCTTTTCCAGAATGTCATATAGTTGGATTCATAGAATAGATAGTCTTTTTAGACTGGCTTCATTCACTTTGTAATATAAATTCAAGTTTCACCCATGCATTTTCATGGCTTGATAGCTCATTTCTTTTTATTACAGACTAATATTCCATTTTATGAATATAGCATAGTTTACCTATTCACCTACTGAGTAACATCTTCGTTGCTTCACATTTTGGAAATTATGTGCAGTATTTTTTAGAGAATGTTTTTGAGTAATTAGAATAAAAATTAAAATGTACCCCAAAGTAATAGTGACAGGAATTATTAGAAAGAAACCCATTCTTGCAAGTTTTATTTGATGTCTAGAAAACGGCACAAGTATTTTCAATAGAAATTATAATCATATTTATTACCTCACCAGGAAATCATAAATTTTATCTAAAAATGAAATCATGTTTGTCTACATTGTATTGTATTTCTATCAGTGCTCCTCAAAGTAGTCTGTCTGTGAACCGCTCCTTAAACATCTGGGACAAGATCAGAAATCCGATTACCAGCACACAAATGAACTTACTACATGCTTCCTCAAGAAAGACTTCCTGTCAAAAAATGCCCATTGAACTGACACAGTGTGTAACAATGTAGTTCATTTACATCCTGTAGCTCATCAGCATGCATAGTTAACAGGCACTTTGCAGACTGGCACTTATCCATGGACCACACTTTGAGTAGCATCAATTAATAGTTTTATATAACACCCTTAGAGTTAGCCTTCCTTTCCCAACTCTCTAATAGTACCACTTTGTTGAATTTTCCTGAGTCCTCCTCAGTCTTCTGCAGAATATGTCAACCTCCTGAAACCCTTTCCTTTTCTGGCTTTGATTAAAATGTACACTTTGCTTATGTTTTTATCTTTGACTTTTCCTTCTTTGTCCCATTGGCCATCTTTGCATTCTTTTTCTACCACCCAAGTAAAAGCATCCTTTAGGTTCTGATCACAGACATTCTTTTCCTGCTCTCTTTCCCTCCCCATGTAGTCTCTATTCCTGAAGTGTCAACAATCATCTCTATGCAGAAGCTGTAGTGGTGATGTTTTAGGAGCCCTTGCAACATCCGGCACAAACTTTTTTGCATGTAGTAGACGCTCGGTAAATATCTATGAAATTGAGATAATGGTGAATTACGTGCATGTGGTTTATTCGTTCTTACCACATTAAGAACCAACATAAAGAAGCACATTTATTCAGGAAGTACCAATAGCTACTGTAATAAAAATATTAAATAAGATAAAATATTAATACTAACTAGAATCTAAAAAATTAAAATTCAAAGTTTGAAAAACATTTAAAATAAAAATATTAGAGGCAAATTATAGCTTCACAGAGAAAAATAAATTTGTCATCAGAAAAAGAAAATAGCAGGGAAAAAATGGTCCTAATACCTGGATTTTTACCTTTTTATACTGTCAGGAATTGTTCACTTCAAAATTCCATCAAATATGGTGAAAACAGACGAGTACAATCTGGAAATAAATTATTTTATTGATGTTTTTGATATCAAAATTCAAACAAAAACGGAAATTAACTCTTTTTTGTTGTTGTTGTTGTTGTTGAGACAGAGTCTTACTCTGTCAATCAGGCTGGAGTGCTGTGGAACAATCACGCCTCACTGCAGCCTCGACTTCCCAGGCTCAAATGACCCTCCCAACCTTAGCCTCCCAAGGAGGCTAATTTTTTGTAGAGGTGGGGTGTCCCTATGTCGCATAGGCTGGTCTTGAACTCCTGGGCTCAAATGATCCTTCTGCCTCAGCCTCCTAAAGTGTTGAGATTACAGGCATGAGCATCCATGCCCAAGAGAAATATACTTTTTGAAAGCAATATACATTTGTATCACTTCCCCACAGCCTTGTTAATCTGCCTATTAGATGCCTCCTTAAATTTTTTTTCTTCTTAGGATCTTCATAATATCTTCCAAGGTAATAAATTCTTTAGCCATATTCTTCAATTTCTAACTAACATTGTTCTAGTTATTAATGATTTCTATAAACAGATTTTATAAAATTAAGTGTAAGCCAAAGTATTCATTTGATGGAAAATAACAATCAGTTTACCATGTAATGCATAATTCAAATACTGTAAGAATGATACTCTGGTGCCTCTGTGATCAACACATGAAATACAGGTGGCAGAAAAAGAAAAGAACTTAACATGTGCAAATATGCAAGAATTAGCAATGCTGTTGTTTTTGGCATAAACATCCACTTATCACAGGACTCAGTAGTACTTGCTTGGCCTCAAGCAAAGTAATTAATCACAGGGCAGGACAGTGTAAAATTGACTAAGGAAAATATTGAACATCATGAGATTTAATTTTAGTGACATTCATGCACCAATTAGACAACTGCAGGGTAATGCTTTGCTATTTAGGACAGTAGTAAATATTTATATGCTTACAGTAACCATAAAAAAGCTAAACTAAAAATAATCACTATATGTATTAAAGGACTTGGGGTTATTTTACTATTATTTTTATTAATTTTTTTTCTGAAAAAGAGATTTAGTGTATGTTGTTCCAAGTCAAAATTTAATTTTTGAGAACTGTTTTAATCAGAATGTGACAATATTCCTGCAGATCAAACGAGCAGATTCTAATTACAGCATCAAGTCCAGGGACTGCTTAGTACGTACCCAGAAGAAAGCTGTGGCTTGGATAACTGAATGAAAGACTGAAACTGACTACTAAAAGGCTTTTAATGTTCATATGGTATTTGACAGTTTACAAAGTATATTTATTTTTAATTTTAGTTTTTAAGCAAAAGGATAATTTACTGGAAGTATACTGGAGGTTTACAGACTCAATGGAGGTTGAGGAGCAGGCTAGGAATAAGGCAGAAGGCTACAGTCTTGGGGGCTGGAAGCAAAAAATTACTGTCAATGTTATGCTGCCATTTATCCTTTATGTAATAAACACCACGTGTCACTACATGTGATTTCTGAGAAGCAGAAATGGTAATGAAGAGTCTACAAAGCAACCAAATAGGAAACAACATGAATCCAACATTGATTCCATTTACATATTTTAAAATCAGCAGTACTGTTACCTTCAAGCTGTTTTTGGTTGGTTGGTTTGTACGTTTTTTATGGTTTGTATGGTTGTTTGTATGTTTTGTAGTCTCAGCTACTTGAGAGGCTTAAGCAGGAGGATCTCTTGTATGTTTTTTGTTGTTGTTGTTGCTGGCATGACTGTTCATGTATTTTGTGCACTCCTGTGCAATGGTGTAATCATGGCTCACTACAGCCTCCACCTGGGCTCAAGCGATCCTCCTGCTAAGCCTCTCAAGAAACTGAGACTGCAGGTGCCTGCCACTACACCCAGCTAATTTTTTTTATAGAGACAGGGTCTCACTATGCTGTCCAAGCTGGTCTCAAATTCCTGAGCTCAGGCAATTCTCCCCATTGGGCCTTCCAAAGGGCTGGGATTACATTTACGAGCCACCATGCCTGGCCACCTTCAAGTCTTTATAGGACACTTTCTCAGGAAATAAGACAAACTAATGTCTTAACCAATGCATACATATGTGGGTGTTTTAGGGGATAAATAATGGAGAGGGGTTTGGGAGGGCCCACCCACATGACACAGCAAGAAACTATTCCAATCAGATAGCAACAGGGAGAATGAAGATGGTCTGTGTGGGCCAGGCACTGTGGGTTCTAGGGTACAAACATCAGAAAGGAAAAGACACTGGCTCCAGCCTCAAGGAGGACAGACATCTTCATACACATAGCCTTCCTCATTTGCTCGCTCAGTGGTACAGCTTCTTTCCAAATGTCTTGTGCCTGCTCTTTTCCCAACACTCTCCAGACCTCAAGCCTTTGGTCAGCATGAACATCCCTTTGCTCCCATGCTCCCTGACCCTCAACCACACTCACTCTTGTCTTTCCTCCCCCTCGCCATCCATCACAATGTCCTGTTTACCTACCTCCCAACCCATTCCTCAAACGTACCCTCTTCTCTCCAGCCATCTGCTCCTTGCTTACTTCAGGCCATCATCAGCTCTTACTTAACCACTTTTCATGCCCCTAATGTGAATTATTAAAATTTGGGCTTCCTGTTCTTTATTTTTAAAATAGAGATGACGGTAATACCCATCTTACAAGTTTCTCTAGAGGATTAAATGAGTTTGATACACATAAAACATTTAGAATAGTTGCCTGAGAACAGTAAGTGCTCAATTAATTATTATTTAATATTAATTAGTTATTATTGTTATTGCTTGAGAATGTTGAAGAGGGGAAAAGGGATAAAAATAAGGTTTGAGCCCAAAATACCATGCCAAAACCCGTATACCAATTACATTATATTGCAGTCATTTGGTCACTTGTTTCTAACTCCTACCAGACTATGAATTCATTCAGTGTCTAGAAAATGGTAGGTATGTAACAAATACTTATTTATTGAATTTTTAAAAACCTATTTATTTCTAATTACATATTATACTCATTTATAGTCTTTTATGTAATTTAAATCAAATAGCAACTAGAAAGTAGGATTACAAAATACATGAAACACAGATTGTTGTTGTTGTTGTTGTTTTAATCATGGGATTTACGCCCTTTTCTCAATTCTAAAAATTACATAGGCAGGAGCACGCCCAGCCTCTAACGGAAAAAGATGCTCAAATATTTAATTTTCCAAAATGTCATATTTGAATCACTTTACCAACACATATACGAAGTTATGTTAGACAGTCAAGACATCTGTTTCCCTGGCCAGAAACTGTAGGCGTTCATGGAGATTTAAGCTGGAGATAGCAAATGTTAGACAACAGCTTCCAGAACCTACAGAGTGGCCCGCAGCCCAGGGCTGCCCACGCTGGGCCCTGTAACTTATGTGTTCCCACTGTCAGAGGGGCTTCCAAGGAAGCAGGGAGAAGAGGCTGACTTGTCCCCACCACTCGAGGCCCCTCATTTCTCTTGCTATCTCTGTTTCAATACTTCCTCACTTAATAGTGTTCAACAGTAGTTTGATGGACTTCACTAGTGTTTAGTTGGTCACAATCTCTCTGAGATGTTACTGGTAAGGGGGCTGCCACACACAGTACATAATCTTTAATTCCTTGAAGGTGACAAGCTGAAAGTATTAAGATTTCAAAAAAGGGGAACCTTACATATGAACTTAACGTGGTGGCAGAGGGTGATCAGGATAGGGCTTCATGAGAGACATCATATTTGTTGGTTGTGAGAAACCTTGGAAGACGGACAGGGTAGACTAAGAGCTGAACAGGAAGTTACAGGTGGAAAGAATGGTCACTAGCAAAGCTGAGAAGTGCAAAGGCCCTGAGGTGGAAAGAATGTGTTTGGAGAATAGTGTGGCTACAACACTGGATAAACAGACAAGGGAACAAAGGGGAGGGTGAATGATGATGAGACAGTGTGAAGCCACTCCTGGAGCCTGGTAGGCAGGAAGTGAGGGGCTCAGGAATACCTCAGCATGAAGGGAAAGTTAGTCATGGAGTCATCTGCACAATGGTTTGAAAAAGAACAGCCAGAGGAGGAGAAAAGTTAAATGGCTACTGCAATGTTCTAAGCAAGAGGGAAGGTGGTGACAGAGTCAGGAAATGAAAAGTTGGGAAAGGATGAAATTAAAAAGTTATTCTGACCCATCAAAAAGTGAGTGAACCTGCAGTAGCTGAGCCTAACAACTAACTGAACTTCCTTCACCGTAACACCTAGGCAGAACATGACCAGGAATTTCAAGTTAGTCCAAGAAGTGAAACAGCTCACATTTATTGAGTGTCAGGTACTATACTTGGAGGTTTATATACCATATCTCACTTAAGTCTCTGTATCAACCCATCCAGAGAACTATGCTTGGTGATTATCAATTTATAGATGAAAAAACATAGGTTCACAGAAGTAACGGGATTTGGCTATGTTCATAGAATGGATAGTGAAGAAGATGAGTAACCCCACAAACATTTATTAAAATAGTGCCTACTATTTGCCAGGTAGTGTGGGAAACAATGGTGAACAGAACAGACAGATTAGGTCCCTGCTGCTAGATTCAAACTCAAATCTGACTCATAAGCTCATCCCTTTCTTTTTTCCACAACTACTTTGCACTTTGATGAAAGAAGTCCTGGTCTGACTGTTACAGCATCTGGCTAATGCTATGCTGTGCTCACACTGCTTAAATTAAGCCTAACATTTTTGTTATTTTTTTAAAGCATTATTATCTGGCTGAAAAATGTGTTTTTTCGCTTTCTTTTAAAATGGTGATGATCACAGGAACTCATAGTACTTTGCACGCAACTAATCATTCATTAATCATATTTTAAGCAAGAAAAGCTGATATTAACTCACAGACCAACATAAAGGAAAAGATCCATCAAAGCTTCGGCCTTCTTACTCTTGCAGTCCCACCTTCCCTGAATCAGAACAACAATTACTTGAGCTTCAAAACAAACTGCCAAATATCAGAGTACAGAGCACAAAAATCTAGTTTATACCAAAGTACTTAATTAACTTGAACATATCACACTAAAAGAAAAAAAAACATAAATAATTTGTATAGTTTTATTTTCAGGATATTAAGAATTGAAATATAAATGGAACTATAAAATATTAGAAAACATTTCTTCATTCCCTTAATAAATATTTATTGAGCCTTTATGAAACATGAGGCAACATTATAAGTATTGTGAGAGGCACAAATTACTAAGACAGGATACTCTTTCCAGATGTTTCAGTTTGATAGAGTATAAGACACAAGGAAAACAAATATTCTAGTTTAGGGCATGTGACTGTTGGGAGACAATTCTCCATGAGTTTCTTGCATTTTGGCATATATTGTGAATGAGACAACTGTTTTTTTGTTCTGAACTTTCTTTTCAAGGATGTTTCTATAGCAAACAGCCTTGGAAGACAGAGTAGTATCTCCCTCCAGAGCAAGGGGTAGGTTTGTTTACAATCCTGGAAGATACAGTATCTCTATGTAGAGCAAAGGGTGGCATGCTTACTGTCCAGAATAATAATGTCTCTCTCCAGAGCAAAGGGTAGACATGTTTGCTACTCATTATAAAAGACTCCGGTTCCCTAACCTCAATGATATTCTCCCATAACACAACTCACTCACAAGCTGGCCCTCTTCATGTCATCCTGTGGGAATTGGGGCTCAGAAAAGAGGTGCAAAAATGCTGAGACTTGATTACTACTGCCATCATGAGGATAAACTCCTTTGTTTCTGATTTAGGAGTCTTATGTCTTCTACCAGCATCTATAACAGTGTGGTAGCCTAACTAGTTAGCTTGCAAGTAGGGTAAAAATCTCAGAGTTTTGATAGTTCCTGACAGGAGAAGGGTGCAACAATGGCAACAAATTCTTCCCGTACTTGTGTCTATGCCCTTTTGTACACCCTCTTAAAATGATTCTGAAGATTCTGGACTTGGCCATGTGACTTGCTCAGCCAGCAGGGGGGACATTAGCAAACAAGATCCAAACAGAAGCTTGAGAAGCACTTGTGCCTTGAGGCTGGTCCTCTTGTGTTCTTAGGATTTAGTTGCCACGTGAAAATGCCTAGGCTAGTTTCTAAATACATGGCCCAGCTTCCCTTACCACCCCAACCAACAGCCTATCAATCACCAGCCATGTCAACAAGGCCAACTTAGATCACTAGCCTCCAATCAACCCTTTGATTAACCACTGATGCAAAAGCAAATCCAGTAGAGATCAGCTGAGCTGACAGACCAGAACAATTCAGCCTCTAGGTTTTGGGGTACTTTGTTATGCAGCAAAAGCTAACAAAAAATACTGAGTATAAGGAAAAAATTACTTCCAGTATGATATCTATATTACAAGCTCCATAGGGCTCAGCCTATGTCTCTTAAATACCAAAACTCCAGCACTTAGCACTGCCCAGATAACAGTTAAGTGCCAACTGCTCCAACTTTATTCGGCTTTCTCCATCTGAACAATCAGTGCACAAGTCAGTGAATTTTCATCTTACAAGCAGCTTATGAGACTGAAGGAAATGCACATGAATCCAGCAGAGCACACAGCTTAAGTGGAAACGGCACAACTTGGTACTGAGGGAGACAGATGTGTGAAAATCAGCTCTTCTACTTTATATCTGGCAGTCCCTGGGCAAATTATTTAAACATATCGTAATTTAGTTCCCACACCTGCAAAATGCAAATAATAAAGTTTCTCCAGAGGCTTTATAATATAGGTATTACAAAGGAGGCACTCTTTGTGCATAACCTATCAGAGTATGAGGGGCATTGTGGTGGAAGAGTTGAGAAACTGGGAGTAGCAGCAAACACCGTTAAATGCCAACAAGTGAAATGGTCTCTTGCACTCACATGCGCGCACGTATTGATACGCTCTCCCCTCTCTCTCTCACACATACACAAATGTGCGAAATCAAATCATTTCCCAAAATGAAATTCAAAACCGGGATTCCAGCCAAGATGGCTGACTAGAAGCAGCTAGTGCGCATTGCTCTGAGAGAGAGAAGAGAGTAGTGAGTAAACATTAGCTCTTCAACCGGATTATCCAAGTGGACACTTTCATCAAGGAAGCAATACAATCCACACAGAAGTGAGAAGAGTGAGACAGGACAACTGCCCACCTGGGAGAGGCGAAGAGCCAGGGGAGGCCCCCCACTGCCAGGAAATAGTGAGTGAGTCAGTGAGAGTCCCTGGGGACCCACACTTCTGCCATGGACCTCTGCAACCCTGGGTCCCGGGAGCCATGGACCCCCTGGTACCGGACACCAGCAGCTGCATCTCTGGCAACAAGAGAGGTCAGGCTCCCGCACAGGCCCCCCAGGATGGGGGCAAATCCACAGGGCTGAGCAGCAGATGGAGTGCACGCCTCACCTCCACTGCACCTCGCCAGACATGGCCCACTGGCCTGGGACTCTACTGCGGCCATCGCAGCCCTGCCTGAGCTCTCGGGTCGCAGGCAGGCCGCCATTTCTGCCGCTCGGAAGCCCTAGCTCTTGCTGCCCTCAGGCTGGGGAGGGAGCACAGTGATTAAGGACTATCATAGACCCCCAGCACAGCGCAGCCACCTTACCCGGAAAAGCGGCCTGTTTTCAATGCGGTCCCCCGCCCCTGCTACTCCTCACTGGGCAGGGCCTCTAGATCTGCGACCTTGGCCACTCCCTGCTAGGGCTCTCCGCGGTAGCAGCTCTGCACTTTCTTGGAAGGGATCTCCCGGAGGTAACAGGCAAGCTACTACTTTTGCTGCTCTGAAGCCCTCGCTCCTGTGGCTCTCCGGCTTGGGAAGGAACGCAGTGATCAGGCACTAAGGCAGAGCTGCTTTACAGAAAAGCGGCCAGTTTTCCACACAGGTCCCCACCGTGCTACCCCTCAATGGGCAGGGTCTCTCCACCTGGGCGCCTAGCACAACCGCCCTGCCCTGGCCTGAACATGTCAGTTGGTGGCAGCTCTGTGTTTCTTTGGGGAGGAAATCCCCAGAGACAACCCATAGCCCCTCTGCCATTACAGCTGCGATGGGTACCACCCTTACTGCATTGGGGAAGGAACAAAGGGCCTGGTTGCTATGCTGACATCCCTAGCACACCCAGCCACCATACGGAGAGAAACCCAATGTCTCTTCTCGTGAGCTCCCACCCTGTATTCTTCCCCAGGAAGGACCCTTCAGCTGGAATTGCAGAGCAGCCACCCCACCCCCAGCTGAGCATTTCCACTGCTAGTGGCTCTAAGTTTCCCTGGGAGGGGCTCCCAGAGGCAACCAACAGTCCCTCTGCCACCACCAGTGCACTGGTCCTGCCCTTGCTGCCCTTGCACTGGGGAAGGAACAAAGAACCTGAGGGCTTCACCTGCACTCCCAGCACCAAAGCCGCCATAAGGAGAGGAGCCCAGTCTCTCCTCCCCATGAGGCCTTGACCCCCTGCACTTCACCAAGCAGGGCCAGTAGTACAGTCACCACAAGCCCCGATTAAACATTCCCATTAGCAACGGGTCTGTGATTCTCTGTGGTGGAGCTCCTAGACAAAACCAAAAGCCCCTCTGCCACTGCCACTGCAGTGGTACTTCCCTTGCTGCCCTTGGACTAAGGAAGGAACAAAGACCCTAAGGGCTTTACCTACACCTCCAGCAACCACAGCCATCTTAAAGAGAAGAGGCCAGTCTAGCTCACCTATGAGCCTCCAATGCTCCCTGCTCATCACCAAGCAAGCCCCCCCAACCCCAGCTTGGGCCCATAACACAGCTGCCCAACCCTGGGCCAATCACACCAACTGGTAGCAGCTCTGTATTTCTCTGGGCTGGAGCCCCAAGAGACAAGTGAATGGCTCTCTGCTACAGCCACTGCCAAGGTCCCTCCCTCTGCTGCCTTCAAGCTGGAGAGGACACACAAAGCCTGAGCTCACCCCAGAGCTGCAGTGTGTACCCTGGGAGTGCCAATCCAAGATCTGCAGCCAGAAATTGACTGGGAGAAGAAACTACAATTTCAGAGCACTAAGAGGGAGCACAGCTGAAATGGAGAGGAAATACAGAGGAGCCACGTGGTTGAGCAAGAACCTACCATTATACTTAAGCACCATTTACTGGATCACAGCCCAAACTTCAACACCAAAAATACTTGCTAATATAACCCCCACCCCCATAAAAACAAGGACAAGAAATCAGCTGCAAATAAAGATCCTGCACAAAGCCTCAGCCCTTTGAAAACATCCAGAAAAGAGGCCAACTGAATGTACTCAAATTGTAACTGTGAAAGGAACATCAGCACACAGAGATAAGAAAGAACTAGTACAAAAACTCTGGCAAGTCAAAAAGCCAGAGAGTCTTTTTCTCCAAACAACCGCACCAGTTCCCCAGCAAGGGTTCTTAACCAGGCTGAAATGGCTGAAATGACAGAGAATTCAGAATATGGATAAGAATGAAGATCATCGCAATTCAGGAGAAAGTTGAAACCCAATCCAAGGAATCCAAGGATTACAATAAAATTATATAAGAGCTGAAAGATGAAATGGCCATTATAAGAAAGAAAAAAAACTGATCTGATAGAGCTGACAAACAGTACAAGAATTTCATAATAATAATTGCACTTTTTTTAACAGCAGAATAGACCAAGCTGAGGAGAGAATCTCAGAGCTTGAAGGCTGGTTTATGAACTAATTCAGTCAGCCAAAAGTTTAAAAAATGAGTAAATCTTCCAAGAAATATTGGATTATGTAAAGAGACCACAGCTAAGACAAATTGGTATCCCTGGAAGAGAAGGGGGGGAAAAAGCAACTTGGAAAACATATTTCAGGATATTATCCAGAAAAATTTCCCAAGTTTCATTAGAGAGGTGAACATTCAAATTCAGGAGATGTAGAGAACTTCTGCAAAATACTATACAAGATGACCATCCCCAAGACGCACAGTTGTCAGATTCTCCAAGGCTCACATGAAAGAAAAAAATATTAAAGGCTGCTAGAGATAAAGGGCAAATCACATATACAAAGAGAAACCCATCAAGCTAACAGCATGCCTTTCAAAAGAAACCCTACAAGCCTGAAGAGATTGGGGCCTATATTCAGCATTCTTAAAGAAAAAAATTCCATCCAAGAAATTCATATCCAGCCAAACACAGCTTCATAAGTGAAGGAGAAATAAAATCCTTTTCAGACAAGCAAATGCTAAGGGAATTCATTACCAACAGACCTGGCTTAACATAGGCACTTAAGGGAGTGCTAAATATGGAAATGAAACATCATTACCAGCTACCACAAAAACACTTATGTATATAGGCCACTGATACAATAAAGCAACCACACAATCAAGTCTGCATAATAACCAGCTAACAACACAATGACAGGAAAATCCACACGTCAATATTTTTTTTTTATTATACTTTAAGTTTTAGGGTACATGTGCACAACGTGCAGGTTTGTTACATACGTATACATGTGCCATGTTGGTGTGCTGCACCCATTAACTTGTCATTTAACATTAGGTATATCTCCTAATGCTATCCCTCCTCCCTCCCCCAACCCCACAACAGGTCCGAGTGTGTGATGTTCCCCTTCCTGTCTCCATGTGTTCTCATTGTTCAATTCCCACCTATGAGTGAGAACATGGGTGTTTAGTTTTTTGTCCTTGCGATAGTTTGCTGAGAATGATGGTTTCCAGCTTCATCCATGTCCCTACAAAGGACATGAACTCATCCTTTTTTATGGTTGCATAGTATTCCATGGTGTATATGTGCCACATTTTCTTAATCCAGTCTATCATTGTTGGACATTTGGGTTGGTTCCAAGTCTTTGCTATTGTGAATAGTGCCGCAATAAACATACATGTGCATGTGTCTTTATAGCAGCATGATTTATAATCCTTTGGGTATATACCCAGTAATGGGATGGCTGGGTCAAATGGTAGTTCTAGCTCTAGATCCCTGAGGAATCACCACACTGACTTCCACAATGGTCGAACTAGTTTACAGTCCCACCAACAGTGTAAAAGTGTTCCTATTTCTCCACATCCTCTCCAGCACCTATTGTTTCCTGACTTTTTAATGATTGCCATTCTAACTGGTGTGAGATGGTATCTCATTGTGGTTTTGATTTGCATTTCTCTGATGGCCAGTGATGATGAGCATTTTTCATGTGTCTTCTGGCTGCACAAATGTCTTCTTTTGAGAAGTGTCTGTTCATATCCTTCACCCACTTGTTGATGGGGTTGTTCATTTTTTTCTTGTAGATTTGTTTGAGTTCATTGTAGATTCTGGATATTAGCCCTTTGTCAGATGAGTAGATTGCACAAATTTTCTCCCATTCTGTAGGTTGCCTGGTCACTCTGATGGTAGTTTATTTTGCTGTGCAGAAGCTCTTTAGTTTAATTAGATCCCATTTGTCTATTTTGGCTTTTGTTGCCATTGCTTTTGGTGTTTTAGACATGAAGTCCTTGCCCATGCCTATGTCCTGAATGGTATTGCCTAGGTTTTCTTCTAGGGTTTTTATGGTTTTAGGTCTAACATTTAAGTCTTTAATCCATCTTGAATTAATTTTTGTATAAGGTGTAAGGAAGGGATCCAGTTTCAGCTTTCTACATATGGCTAGCCAGTTTTCCCAGCACCATTTATTAAATAGAGAATTGTTTCCCCATTTCTTGTTTTTGTCAGGTTTGTCAAAGATCAGATAGTCGTAGATATACAGCATTACTTCTGAGGGCTCTGTTCTGTTCCATTGGTCTATATCTCTGTTGTGGTACCAGTACCTTGCTGTTTTGGTTACTGTAGCCTTGCAGTATAGTTTGAAGTCAGGTAGCATGATGCCTACAGCTTTGTTCTTTTGGCTTAAGATTGACTTGGCAATGCGGACTCTTTTTTGGTTCCATATGAACTTTAAAGTAGTTTTTTTCCAATTCTATGAAGAAAGTCATTGGTAGCTTGATGGGGATGGCATTGAATCTATAAATTACCTTGAGCAGTATGGCCATTTTCATGGTATTGATTCTTCCTACCCATGAGCATGGAATGTTCTTCCATTTGTTTGTATCCTCTTTTATTTCATTGAGCAGTGGTTTGCCAAGGAGAACAAAGACACAACATACCAGAATCTCTGGGACATTGAAAGCAGTGTGCGGAGGGAAATTTATACCACTAAATGCCCACAAGAGAAAGCAGGAGAGATCTAAAATTGACACCCTAACATCACAATTAAAAGAACTAGAGAAGCAAGAGCAAACACATTCAAAAGCTAGCAGAAGGCAAGAAATAACTAAGATCAGAGCAGAACTGAAGGAAATAGAGACTCAAAAAACCCTTCAAAAAATCAATGAATCCAGGAGCTGGTTTTTTGAAAAGATCAACAAAATTGATAGACCGCTAGCAAGACTAATAAAGAAGAAAAGAGAGAAGAATGAAATAAGATGCAATAAAAAATGATAAAGGGGATATCACCACTGATCCCATAGAAATACAAACTACTGGGGGGTGGAGCCAAGATGGCCAGATAGGAACAGCTCCAGTCTACAGCTCCCAGCGTGAGCGATGCAGAAGATGGGTGATTTCTGCATTTCCAACTGAGGTACTGGGTTCATCTCACTGGGGAGTGTCAGGAAGTGGGTGCAGGACAGTGGATGCAGTGCACCAAGCATGAGCTGAAGCAGGGCGAGGCATCATCTCACCCAGGAAGTGCAAGGGGTCAGGGAATTCCCATCCCTAGTCAAAGAAAGCTGTGACAGATGGCACCTGGAAAATTGGGTCACTCCCACCCTAATACTGTGCTTTTCCAATGGTCTTAGCAAATGGCACACCAGGAGATTATATCCTGCGCATGGCTTGGAGGGTCCTACACCCACGAAGCCTCGCTCATTGCTAGCACAGCAGTGGGAGATCAAACTGCAAGGCGGCAGCCAGGCTGGGGGAGGGGCGCCCGCCATTGCCAAGGCTTGAGTAGGTAAACAAAGCAGCCAGGAAGCTCGAACTGGGTGGAGCCCACCGCAGCTCAAGGAGGCCTGCCTGCCTCTGTAGACTCCACCTCTGGGGGCAGGGCACAGCCAAACAAAAGGCAGCAGAATCCTCTGCAGACTTAAATGTCCCTGTCTGACAGCCTTGATGAGAGTAGTGGTTCTCCCAGCATGCAGTTGGACATCTAAGAACGGACAGACTGCCTCCTCAAGTGGGTCCCTGACCCCTGAGTAGGCTAACTGGGAGCCCCCCCCCCCATTAGGGGCAGACTGACACCTCACACGGCCGGATACTCCTCTGAGACAAAAATTCCAGAGGAACGATCCGGCAGCAACAACTGCTGTTCACCAATATCTGCTGTTCTGCAGCCTCCACTGCTGATACCCAGGCAAACAGGGTCTGGAGTGGACCTCCAGCAAACTCCAAAAGACCTGCAGCTGAGGGTCCTGACTGTTAGAAGGAAAACTAACAAACAGAAAGGACATCCACACCAAAACCCCATCTGTACGTCACCATCATCAAAGACCAAAGGTAGATAAATCCACAAAGATGGGGAAAAAACAGAGCAGAGAAAGTGGAAACTCTAAAAATCAGAGCACCTCTCCTCCTCCAAAGGACACAGCTCCTCACCAGCAACAGAACAAAGCTGGACGGAGAATGACTTTGACAAGTTGAGACAAGAAGGCTTCATACAATCAAACTACTCTGAGCTAAAGGAGGAAGTTCGTACCCATGACAAAGAAGTTAAAAACCTTGAAAAAAAATTAGATGAATGGCTAACTAGAATAACCAATGCAGAGAAGTCCTTAAAGGACCTGATGGAACTGAAAACCAAGGCACGAGAACTACGTGACAAATGCACAAGCCTCAGTAGCTGATTCAATCAACTGGAAGAAAGGGTATCAGTGATGGAAGATGAAATGAATGAAATGAAGCAAGAAGAGAAGTTTAGAGAAAAAAGAATAAAAAGAAATGAACAAAGCCTCCAAGAAATATGGGACTATATGAAAAGACCAAATCTACATCTGATTGGTATACCTGAAAGTGACGAGGAGAATGGAACCACGTTGGAAAACACTCTGCAGGATATGATCTAGGGGAACTACCCCAACCTAGCAAGGCAGGCCAACATTCAAATTCAGGAAATACAGAGAATGCCACAAAGATACTCCTCGAGAAAAGCAACTCCAAGACACATAATTGTCAGATTCACCAAAGCTGAAATGAAGGAAAAAATGTTAAGGGCAGCCAGAGAGAAAGACCAGGTTACCCACAAAGGGAAGCCCATCAGACTAACAGCTGATCTCTTGGCAGAAACTCTACAAGTCAGAAGAGAGTGGGGGCCAATATTCAACATTCTTGAAGAAAAGAATTTTCAACCCAGAATTTCATATCCAGCCAAACTAAGCTTCATAAGTGAAGGAGAAATAAAATCCTTTACAGACAAGCAAATACTGAGAGATTTTGTCACCACCAGGCCTGCCCTAAAAGAGCTCCTGAAGGAAGCACTAAACATGGAAAGGAACAACCGGTACCAGCCACTGCAAAAACAGGCCAAATTGTAAAGACCATCGAGGCTAGGAAGAAACTGCATCAACTAACGAGCAAAATAACCAGCTAACATCATAATGACAGGATCAAATTCACACATAACAATACTAACCTTAAATGTAAATGGGCTAAATGCTCCAATTAAAAGACACAGACTTGCAAATTGGATAAAGAGTCAAGACCCATCAGTGTACTGTATTCAGGAAACCCATCTCACGTGCAGAGACACACATAGGGTCAAAATAAAAGGATGGAGGAAGATCCACCAAGCAAACAGAAAACAAAAAAAGGCAGGGGTTGCAATCCTAGTCTCTGATAAAACAGACTTTAAACCAACAAAGATCAAAAGAGACAAGGCCATTACTTAATGGTAAAGGGATCAATTCAACAAGAACAGCTAACTATCCTAAATATATATGCACCCAATACAGGAGCACCCAGATTCATAAAGCAAGTAAAGAGACTTAGACTCCCACACAATAATAATGGGAGACTTTAACATCCCACTATCAACATTAGACAGATCAATGAGACAGTTAACAAGGATATCCACGAATTGAACTCAGCTCTGCACCAAGTGGACCTAATAGACATCTACAGAACACTCCACCCCAAATCAACAGAATATACATTCTTCTCAGCGCCACACTGCACTTATTCCAAAATTGACCACTTAGTTGGAAGTAAAGCACTCCTCAGCAAATGTAAAAGAACAGAAATTATAACAAACTGTCTCTGAGACCACAGTGCAATCAAACTAGAGCTCAGGATTAAGAAACTCACTCAAAACCGCTCAACTACATGGAAACTGAACAACCTGCTCCTGAATGACTACTGGGCATATAACGAAATGAAGGCAGAAATAAAGATGTGCTTTGAAACCAATGAGAACAAAGACACAACATATTAGGATCTCTGGGACACATTCAAAGCAGTGTGTAGAGGGAAATTTATACTACTAAATGCCCACAAGAGAAAGCAGGAGAGATCTAAAATTGACACCCTAACATCACAATTAAAAGAACTAGAGAAGCAAGAGCAAACACATTCAAAAGCTAGCAGAAGGCAAGAAATAACTAAGATCAGAGCAGAACTGAAGGAAATAGAGACACAAAGAACCCTTCAAAAAATCAATGAATCCAGGAGCTGGTTTTTTGAAAAGATCAACAAAATTGATAGACCGCTAGCAAGACTAATAAAGAAGAAAAGAAGAAGAATGAAATAGATGCAACAGAAAATGATAAAGGGATATCACCACCGATCCCACAGAAATACAAACTACCATCAGAGAACACTATAAACACCTCTACGCAAATAAACTAGAAAATCTAGAAGAAATGGATAAATTCCTTGACACATACACCTCCCAAGACTAAACCAGGAAGAAGTTGAATCTCTGAATAGACCAATAACAGGCTCTGAAATTGAGGCAACAATTAATAGCTTACCAACCAAAAAAAGTCCAGCACCAGGTGGATTCACAGCTGAATTCTACCAGAGGTATATGGAGGAGCTGGTACCATTCCTTCTGAAACTATTCCAATCAATAGAAAATGAGGGAATCCTCCCTAACTCATTTTATGAGGCCAGCATCATCCTGATACCAAAGCCTGGCAGAGACACAACAAAAAAAGAGAATTTTAGACCAATATCCCTGATGAACATTGATGCAAAAATCCTCAATACAATACCGGCAAACCGAATCCAGCAGCACATCAAGAAGCTTATCCATCATGATCAAGTGGGCTTCATCCCTGGGATGCAAGGCTGGTTCAACATACACAAATCAATAAACGTAATCCAGCATATAAACAGAACCAACGACAAAAACCATATGATTATCTCAATAGATGCAGAAAAGGCCTTTGACAAAATTCAACAACGCTTCATGCTAAAAACTCTCAATAAATTAGGTATTGATGGGACATATCTCAAAACAATAAGAGCTATCTATCACAAACCCACAGCCAATATCATACTGAATGGGCAAAAACTGGAAGCACTCCCTTTGAAAACTGGCACAAGACAGGGATGCCCTCTCTCACCACTCCTATTCAACATAGTGTCGGAAGTTGTGGCCAGGGCAATCAGGCAGGAGAAGGAAATAAAGGGTATTCAATTAGAAAAAGAGGAAGTCAAATTGTCCCTGTTTGCAGATGACATGATTGTATATCCAGAAAACCCCATTGTCTCAGCCCAAAATCTCCTTAAGCTGATAGGCAACTTCAGCAAAGTCTCAGGATACAAAATCAACGTGCAAAAATCACAAGCATTCTTATGCACCAATAACAGACAAACAGAGAGCCAAATCATGAGTGAACTCCCATTCACAATTGCTTCAAAGAGAATAAAATACCTAGGAATCCAACTTACAAGGGATGTGAAGGACCTCTTCAAGGAGAACCACACATGTCAATATTAACCTCCAATGCAAATGACCTAAAT
Source organism: Gorilla gorilla gorilla (assembly GCF_029281585.2). NCBI lineage: Eukaryota > Metazoa > Chordata > Mammalia > Primates > Hominidae > Gorilla > Gorilla gorilla. The sequence goes on along the minus strand of NC_073229.2, from coordinate 121,130,034 downwards.
GCCCCAATTAAAAGGCAGAGAGTGGCAAGTTTGATAAAGGAAAGACCCAATGATGTGCTGACTTCAAGAGACCCATCTCACATGCAGTGACCCCCAAAGGCTCAATGTAAAGGGATAAAGAAAAATCTACCAAGCAAACAGAAAATGGAAAAAAGCAGGGTTGCTCTTCTAATTTCAGACAAAACAGACTTTAAAGCAACACCAATAAAAGAAGACAAAGAAGGGCATTACCTAATGGTAAAGGGTCAATTCAACAAAAAGACATAACTATACTAAACATATATTCACGCAACACAGCAGCGCCCAGATTAATAAACAGAATTCTTGGGGACCTATAAAGAGACTTAAATAACCACATAATAATACTGGGAGACTTCAACACCTCACTGATACTATTAGATAGATCATTGAGGCAGAGAACTAACCAAGATATTCAGGACCTGAACTCAACACTTGACTGAATGGGCCTAACAGATATCTACAGAACTCCTCATCCAAAAACAACAGAATATATATTTTTATCATATGCACATGGCACATACTCTGAAATTGATGACTCAATTAGCCACAAAACAATCCTCAGCAAATTAAAAAAAACTGACATCATACCCGTCACACTCTCAGACCAAAGTGTAATAAAAATAGAAATCAATACTAGGAAAATCACTCAAAACTACACAAACACATGGACATTAAACAACTTGCTCCTGAATGATTTTTGGGTAAACAATGAAATTAAGGTAGAAGTCAAAAAATTATTTAAAAATAATGAGAACAAAGATACAACACATGAGCATCTCTGAGACAAAGCTAAAGCAGTGTTAAGAGAGGAGTTTACAGTACTAAATACACATATCAAAAAGTTAGAAAGATGTCACGTTAACAATCTAACATCACACCTAGAAAAACTAGAGAAACAAGAGCAAACCAATCACAAAGCTAACAAAAGACCAGAAATAACCAAAATCAATGCTGAACTGAAGGAAATTGAGATTCTAAAAATCATATAAAAGATCAATGAAACTAGGAGTTTGTTCTTCAAAAGAATAAATAAGATAGACAGCAAACTAGACTAATAAAAGAAAGACAGAAAATCCAAATAAATGCAATCAGAAGTGAAAAAGGGGATATTACTTCCAACTTCACAGAAATACAAAAAAAACCTCAAAGACAACTACAAACCTCTATGTGCACAAGATATAATTTAGAAGAAATGGATAAATTCATGGAAACATACAACCTCCCAAATTGAACCAGGAAAAAATTTGAATCCCTGTACAGACCAACAAGAAGTTCCAAAACTGAATCAGTAAGAAGAAGCCTACTGATATGGTTTGGCTTTATCCCCACCCAAATCTCATTTTGAACTGTAGCTTTCATAATCACCATGTGTCCTGGGAGGGACCTGGTGGGAGGTAATTGAATTATGGGGGCAGTTACCTCCATGCTGTTCCTGTGCTAGTGAGTGAGTTCTCATGAGATCTAAGGGTTTTATGAGGGGCTTTCCCCCCGACTGCTCCCCCACCCCACCACTTTGCTCTGCACTTCTTGCTGCCACCATGTGAAGAATAACATGTTTGCTTCCCCTTCTGCCATGATTGTAAGTTTCTTGAGGCCTCCCCAGCCCTGCAGAACTGTGAGTCAATTAAATCTCTTTCCTTTATAAATTACCCAGTCTCAGGTTTGTCTTTATTAGCAGCATGAGAACGGACTAATATACCTATTAACCTGAACATGCCCAGGACCAAACGGATTCACAGCTGACTTCTACCAGATATATAAAAAAGAGCTGGTACAATTCCTACTAAAACTACTTTTACAAACTAAGGAAGAAAAACTCCCCTCTATGTCTTTCTATGGGACAAGTATCATCCTGATACCAAAACCTGGCAGAGACACAACAAAAAAAGAAAATTCAGGCCAGTATCCTTGATGAACATAGATGTAAAAATCCACAACAAAATAGTAGCAAACCAAATCCAGAAGCACATCAAAAAGCTAATCCACCACAATCAAGTAGGCTTTATACTTGAAATAAAAGGTAGGTTCACTATATGCAAATAAATAAATGTGATTCATCACATAAAGAAAACCAAAAACAAAAACCACATGATCATCTCAATAGATTTAGAAAAGGCTTTTGATAAAAATCAACTTCCCTTCATGTTAAAAGCCCTCAAAAAACTAGGCATTGTATGACTATACCTCAAACTAACAAAAGCCATCTATGACAAACCCATACCAACATCATACTGAATAGGTAAAAGCTGGAGCATTCCCTTTGAGAACTAGAACATGACAAGAATGGCTACCCTCAGCACTCCTATTCAACATAGTACTGGAAGTCCTAGCCAGAGTGATCAGGAAACAGAGAGAAATAAAAGGCATCCAAATAGGAGGAGAGGAATCAAACTATCCCTGTTTGCAGATGATGTGATTCTATACTTAGAACTCTCCACATAGTCTCTGCCCCATATCTCCTAAATCTGATAAACAACTTCAGCAAAGTTTCAGGATACAAAATCAATGTACGAATATCAGTAGCATTTCTATACACCAACAACATCCAAGCTGAGAGCCAAATCAAGATTGCAATTTCATTCACAATAGTCACAAAAAGAATAAAATACCTAGGAAGACAGCCAACCAGAGAGGTAAAAGAGCTCTACAAAGAGAATTACAAAACACTTCTCATTGAAATTAGTGATGATACCAACAAGTGGAAAAATATTTCATGCTCATGGATAGGAAGAATCAATGTCGTGAAAATGGCCACACTGTCTAAAGCAATGTACACATTCAATGTTATTCCTATCAAACTACCAATGATGTTTTTCACAGAATTAGAAAAAACCTATTCTAAAATTCATATGGAACCATAAAAGAGCCCAAATAGCCAAAGCAATCCTAAGCAAAAAGAACAAAGCTGTAGTATTGTTTCTAGTATAGTTTGAAGTCACATTACCCAAGTTCAAACTATACTACAAGGCTACAATAACCAAAACAGCATGATACCAGTACAAAAACAGGCACATAGACAAATGGAACAGAATAGAGAGCCCGAGCCCAGAAATAAAGCTGCACACCTACAACCATCTGATCTTTGACAAAGTCAAGAAAACAAGCAATGGGAAAAGACCAAATTCAATAAATGATGCTGAAATAACTGGCTAGCCATATGTCAAACATTGAAACTAGACCCTTTTCTTTCACCAGGTACAAAAATCAACTCAAGAGGGATTAAAGACTTAAATGTAAAACCTAAAATGATAAAAACCCTGGAAGATAATCTAGGAAATACCATTTTGGACATAGGCCCTGACAAATATGTCATGACAAAGACACCAAAAGCAATTCCAACAAAACCAAAAATTGACAAATGGGACCTAATTAAACTAAAGAGCTTATGGACGGCAACAGAAACTATCAACAAACACACCCCACAAAATGGGAAAAATATTTTGCAAACTATGCATCTGACAAAGGTCTACTATCCAGAATCTATAAAGAAGTTAAACAAATTAACAAGCAAAAAATAAACAACCCCATAAAAAAAGGGGGCAAAAGACATGAACAGACACATTTCAAAAAAAGACATACATGCAGCCAACAAGCATATAAAAAAGTGCTCAACATTCCTAATCATTAGAGAAATGCAACTCAAAACCACAATGAGATACTATCTCACACCAGTCAGAATGACTATGATTAAAAAGTAAAAAAATAGCAGATGATGGAGAGGTTGCAGAGAAAAGAGAATGCTGATACACTGCTGGTGGCAATGCAAATTAGTTCAGTCATTGTGGAAAGCTGTTTGGCAATTTCTCAAAGAACTTAAAACAGTATTACCATTTAACCTAGCAATCCCATTACTGGGTATAGACCTAAAGTATTACAAATCATTCTACCATAAAGACACCTGCATGTGTATGTTCACTGTAGCGCTATTCACAATAGCAAAGACATGGAATCAACTTAAATGACCATCAGTGGTAGACAGGATAAAGAAAATGTGGTATGTATATATTGTGGAATACTACACAGTCATAAAAAAGAATGAGATCATGTCCTTTGCAGCAACATGGATGGAGCTGGAGGCCATTATTCTAAGCTAACTAACACGGGAACAGAAAACCAAACACCACATATTCTCACTTATAAGTGAGAGCTAAACACTGAGAATACTTGGATGCAAAGAAGGGAACAACAGACACTGGGGCCTACTTAATGGTGGAGGTTGGGGGAAGGGAGAAAATTGAAAAACTAGCTATTGAGTATTATGCTTATTACCTGGGTGATGAAATAATCTGTACACCAAACCCTCATGAAACGTAATTTACTGACATAACAAACCTGCACATGTACCCCTGAACCTAAAATAAAAGTTCAAAAAAAAAATCCAATACCGAAATGCTGAAACCTAAGTAGAGAGAAGTTAACACCAAGAAGGCTATATTATGGTCCATTAAAAGACAAAATTCCTATTCCATAATCTGCATACGATCTAAAGTGTTTTGCTGATTCAAAAGCCCCTCTGAATAATATGACCTTTCTGAAAGAAGAATATCTGACAATGTGAGTGAGGGTGTGTGAAATGTATAATTATATTAATGGAACTAAAAGGCCACTTTACAGATATTCTGTATCATCTTTGTAGTTTAGAATTAAATCCCTACTTTTTATTTCAGAAACAGATATTTCAAGTAATTACCTCTTTATCTTCTACATTACTCAGTTTCATCACATTTAATATGCTTTTTAAAAAAGGCTGTCTTCTATGATTTGGCATCTTTGAAAATTCTCTGTGACTGCTAGTTGGTAATTAAGTGCAGTTGATATTGTCTCTTAAATAACAAAAGCAACAGTATTATTAGAAATATTCAAACCAATCAACAAATTGCTCATGGGCCTAAGTTGGTGTCTGTAACATTTAGGCTTTACTGGGGGAAATTAAAAAAACAACACAACATAATTAAATTAATTTATATTCCCATTTATATGGAGATTCATACCATTATGTTTCAAAAGTATTAGTCACTTGTTAACTGAAAAAACATTGAAAAGAAAATTAAATAGGCATTGAAATAATGTATATTTAGAAATTAATGTTTCAAAACATTCTGGCTAATAATTGTCCAGGTTTGCTATTTTATGTCCATATATGAAGCAGACTATCACACTCGTTAAGAGTCAAACACAGATTTCAATTCCAGATCTGCCATTTAGGAACTGTGTGACTTCTTACTGATCCTGAGTTAGTGCAAATTACTTAGTCTTTGTTATTGTTTCCATATATGCAAAATGGTCATTTTAATAGTATGTATATATATGTGCACAATGGGCTGTTGTGAGGATTAAATGAGATATGCATATAAAATCCTTTGCTCACCATGTGAATCACAAGAAGTGCTAATAAGTGGCATTTAATCAGCTATCACCATATTATGTACTTTCATCTTCAAGAAAAACAGCAATCTTATTACCACATGTAATTTGCTGTTGGAAATCAACCCCAAAGCTCTGGTAAACAAGATGTGTCTTCATTAGCCGCATGTACTGACCATGAAGGTCCATTAGGCCTATGAATCTCTGTCCTTGGAGCAAATAATTAGAAAGCATTAAGAGTATATATAGGCTGGGTGCGGTGGTGTATGTTTGTAATCCCAGCACTTTGGGAGGCCAAGGCGGGCAGATTACTTGAGGTCAGGAGTTCGAGACCAACCTGGCCAACTTGGTGAGACCCCCGTCTCTACTAAAACTACAAAAATTAGCCAGGTGTGGTGGCATGTCCCTGTAATCCCAGCTACTCAGGAGGCTAAGGCAGGAGAATCGCTTGAACCCAGGAAGCAGAGGTTGCAGTGAGCCAAGATTGCGCCATTGGCACTCCAGCCTGGGTGAAAGAGCGAGACTTTGTCTCAAAAACAAACAAAACAAAACAAAAATATATATATATATATCAGAAACAATACATATACTTAAAGACTTTTAAATTTTAACAAATTGTCTTATAGCTTGGTCTTTGATCCTGAATCCAGAAGCATCCTCTCACTCCAGTCTGCACCCCCACATGAAGCACTACAGTGCCACATTTTCTCATGGTGGTAAAGTGCCAAGCACTCCTTGGCTCAGATGCCAGGGGAGGTCTGTTCTACATTGGAGGGACATCCAGGTGCCCTGCCCAGAGAGGACCCAATGGGGCCCCAGGAAGCATTCTACCCAGGAAAGAACAAAGGCCCCCACCATTCAGCTCTGGGTGTTCCACCTAATTGGCTCCTGGTTTAGTGACAGTTTGGGAAACATTGTCATCCTCTCTTTATCAATATTTTAAGAGAAACAAACAATGCTGACTTACCCGGAAATAGTCACTGCATGCTGCTAGGACTGCCTTGTGAGCATGGAATTTCTGTTCCTCAGCAATCAGGGTGATGTCGCAGAGGATGCCATCACTCCTCTGCTGATTCAGCGCTGCCAGGACACTGTCATTGTGAGATTCGGAGTGGCAGAGCCTCTGGCCTGTCAGCATTTCTTGAATACTACAAAGGAGAGCAATCAAGTCAACATTTTTCCTTTTCCCAGCCCTGTGGGCCAGCTGCTCCCTCATTCCTTGAACATCAACTGAGGCAACACGGGTTCCAGTGCACTCTATGAGTGTGACCATCTGTTCCCTCATTTTCTTTCTCTCCACCATTCTCTTGTTCTCCCTTTTTCTTATTCTCTCTGCTCCCCTCCCTGCAGGGTCTTTCTCTCTTTTACTGGTGCCTCTCTTTCTGCATTTGTGTTTGTGTGTGTTCATCTGTGGCTGCATACTGACCCAGGTGTCTGGACCTGCAAGCCTCTGTTTCTGGGTCCCGTCCCTTCAGTGTGTGAACATCTCTGAGCGCAAAACTTCCTCTGGATGTGCATCTGGGCATGTGTATATGTGTGTGTGACCCTTCCTACTCTGTCCCCTCTCTCTAATTCCCTGATTCCTTCCCCACCTTCGTACCTTACCATGTCTCCCACAGGACACAAGACTCTGTTAACACATACAAGAAAACTGAGCTAATGTTAGGACAAAAAGGGGGTGCAAATGACCATTCCATGTAAAAGGCAATTAAACCAGAGAAGCTTATTATTAAACTTGGGAAATTGTGCACCATAAGAACATCAAAAGGAATGCATTGTAAATGAAAACAAATTTAAAGCTGAAAGTAAAATTTATCTATTATCAGCATTTAGTTTCTATGTGTGATCATTATACTGGATTTATGAATGACTATATAATTTTCTTTTTGTTCTACTTTGTGATATTGCTAACCTTACACATTGTGAAACTTACCCCTTCACTCTCTACCCCAACCTAAAACATTTATCCTTATGTCCTTTCAAAAGTCCTAGGTGAAGCTCTAGATCATTCTACAATAATACAGAAGTAATGCCATAAACACAAAATGCAAACTTTCACTTTATAGACAGCTATGGACATTTCCAGCTTATGTCAATGGGAATCTACACAGTGCTCTAAAATCTCAGAACTGGTATTGGACTAAGACAGGTGATCTGCCAGGAATAGGTTACTCCCAGAGCCATCAAGCCCTGGTTCTGGCCAGCAGATCCATCTCAAAGCTGAGTAAAAATACCGTTGGGATGATTAAGCTGTGTCTCTCCCATGTTGGTAATTCCTGTATCCAACCCCTCCCTCTGAATGTGAAAGAGTTTCTCAGGGGAGCCAGAGTTGCCACCAGCCTAGTTTGCATGGTGGGTTTATTTGGCAGGGCTCTGCTCAGCCTGTGGTGCCAGTTGGCTGGTAAATTACCGTTAGGTACAAATCACCATCTTAAAATTAACCAAATACTTCCTGTGAAATGCCAGAAGGCAGTCATTAAGCTTTATTGGACAGTTTTGACTGGGAAGCATCAGAAATGTCAGAAATATGTTAAGAAAAAAACTTGACAGACGGTGATGATATAGGAAGTTCCTGTGGGAAGGTGGGAGGATTATTTTCAGTTGAAATGTAGCAGTGAGTTTTGAAATGGTTACTGTCACTGAATATTCATCTAGTAGCTCAAGCTATAGGCAGACTTTAAAATCAGTAATTAAAAACCACATTCAGAAGCATAAATAATTTTTTGCAAGTTTTTATGCAAAGTCTAGAATGGAGATTAATTAGCATCACTCAATTAATTAGCATCTCAAATCAAGAAATGGAATAGCAATAGAAACATTGTATCAGACAAGTAAAGCTTTAGGATAGTCTTTGAAAAATCTTTCCTAAAAGGATGACTTTTTAATATATTTGAGAAACACATAGTGCTTACCGTGTCCCATGAACTATTCTTAGTGATTTACAATGACTAGTTCATGTAATCTGCACAACAACACCGTTAGGCAGGTACTATTATTATCTCTATTTTACAGATAGAAAAACTGAAGGTCCAAGATCCGGCATTTTGAGAACCTATCACCAAGAATATAACAATGTAATTCCTCCTCCTGCTTAAAGGAAAAAAAAAAAAAAGAAGTCAGATACGGTGGCTCATGCCTGTAATCCCAGGCTGAGGCAGGTGGATCACTTGAGGTCAGGAGTTCGAGACCAGCCTGGCCAATATGGTGAAACCCCGTCTGTACTAAAAATACAAAAATTAGCCAGGCATGGTGGCGTGCACCTTAATCCTAGCGACTCAGGAGGCTGAGGCAGGAGAATTGCTTGAACCCAGTAGGTGGAGGTTGCAGTAAGCTGAGATCATGCCACTGCACTCCAGCCTGGGCAACAGAGCGAGACTCTGTCTAAAAAAAAAATAAAAATAAATAAAATAAAAAGGCAATCTGTAAAGATCTCAAAAATCTATGCTTAAGGGGAAAAAATCATGTAAGTCCCTATTAACTTTATATTATGTATAATGAATCTCAAAATCAGCCTTTTAGAATAATATACATGAACAGAACAACATGACACAGCAGTAAGAAATGTCTGAAATTTTGCTTCAAAAACATTTATCTTCATACTGTGAAAGTTTTGGGATGGAAAATAGATTCTAATCATTATAACCTTAGAAAATATATTTGAAACTTTCACAACTTACTTTCTCTACTTTTATATCACCTTAAATGTTAAATAAATGTATTTCAAAATTTCATTTGTAGTGGAACCGAAGAATATATTAAGATAATTGCCTTAAAAAGTTTTCCAAATATAGTGCCACAATTCCTGTCCTTATTATTAAGACTGAATCGGTATTTGCATTTTATATGTCTCTTGAGAGTGAATAAATCTTGCCAGAAAAAGAGCAGCTGTAAACTGAAATTTGGCAAAGAATAAAAGCCTCAGCTTTTAAACAATAGTGATGCTGCACAATTTCACAGGATCATTCAGCTGGGCTTGAAAATTCAAGCTTCAAGAAAACAACAAGCTAAATATTTAAGACAACAGTTGGCACAAGATCCCAAATATTTTGGAACCAATATGTTAGGGATCCTTAAAAGCAGAAACAAATACTCCAACATTTGGCAAGAAATAAAGGCCTCTTAATCAACAAATCATTATTGTATTCTGAAAGTAACTTCCCACTCAACTCTTGGATGTAAATTTGTAAAACATCTCAACCCTCTAAATGTTAACGCACACGTGGCCACAGAACATAGCTGGAAGGGAGCAGGCCCACTTCACCAAGTCAATAGTCATAAACCAGGGAGGAGATAAATCGAAGACTGTAATGCACTATGTCTAAATTAAAATGGGGAGCAGACACATGCTTGCAAACAGCTCCCTCAGCATCTAGAACATATATCAAATTAGCAAACTAAGCCTCTCAACTTAGAGCAATGTCCCTCAATTTTTTGAGAAATAAAGGAAGGAAAAGTATATCCTAAAACTTCTAAATTTCTGGAAAAAAGACTGAAAGCAAGAACCATATTTCTCAAGGAAACACAGATTTGAGTGTCATCCTAAAACTGGAAAAGGTCTCCCACAGAAGCCATGTTGCCACCTCAAAATTCATCAGTGAGTGCAGACAGTGTCCTGGCTTCCCCAATGCAACCTCTTTCTCTGAGGGATGCCCTAGAACTGCATCAATACAAAAGAGTATATGCTATATTAATACCATAGTAACACTCTATTGTATTGTATTGTATCAATACAATAGTAATACTCTATTGTAGGGATACACCTATACAGTAGACACTAACCACACATGGTCACTGAGCACTTGAAATATGGACAGTCCAAATTGAGATGTACCATACATATAAAATGCACAATGAATGTCAAAGACAATATGAATAAAAGAAAGCAAAATAGCTCAATATTTCTGTACTGATTACATGTTTAAATTATAATATTTAGGGTATGTTGGGTTAAATAAAACATATTGTTAAAATTAATTTTACCTTTTTTAGGGCTGGGCATGATGACTCACACCTGTAATACCAGCACTTTAGGAGGCCAAAGTGGGCGGATCATCTGAGGGCAGGAGTTCAAGACCAGCCTGGCCAACATGGTGAAACCCCGTCTCTACTAAAAATACAAAAATTAGCCAGGTATGGTGGCGCATGCCTGTATCCCAGCTACTCAGGAGGCTAAGGCAGGAGAATTACTTGAACCCGAGAAGCAGAGGTTGCAGTGAGCCGAGATCACGCCACTGCACTCCAGCCTGGGCAACAAGAGTGAAACTCTGTCTCAACAACAGAAAAAAAATTTTTTTTTTACCCTTTTTAATATAGCTACCTGAAATTTTAAATTATAGATATGCTTCTCATTATGGTTCTATTGGATACTCTATGAGTTCCCAGGGATATATGTCCCTCTGTTTTTTTCCACCTGAACACTATAAGGGCTTTAGGCAACCCCCGTCAGGCTGCCTGTGCGAACTGCTGTCCCTGTATTTCACAGGACCCCACATAGGCCCTCATGCAACAATGGAAAGCCCCAGACTCCCTGACAGTAAGATGGCCTTTTAGTAATGCCAGGGAGCAACCATTTGATCAGCCATATGTCAGTATCTAGTAACGGGGAAATAAATAAACGAGGTCTCAGGAAAGAGAATTATTCATAACTTTAAGCCTTTAACTTTCATTCTGGAACTGATCACAAAAACTAATAAATCAAATGCAGAGAACGATGTTCATTATATCATATTCCCTACTCAGAGTGAATCACTGTTTTAGTGCAAATTGCTGCTCTGAGGTCACAGAGTTAACATTTTTGGTCACAGAAATCCTATAGGGTTTGATGTTCATGGAAAGAATTTTGACTAAGTTCTGTCAGTTTCAAAGTTGTAAATTCTGAAAACAGCTATATGGTTTTAAACATCTGCATTTCAAATTTTAAAATTCAAGTCAATTTCTATGTCAGTGTTTACCTACAACCTGGATATATAAAAAATATGCAGTAGTTTTTAAGTAAGACTACCAATAAGGTGTTACATACTTACATATTAAAAACAACCAAGTGGGATAAAGATTCTCATTTCTTAACTAGGCTACTTTACACAAGAAAGAAAAAGGCTGGACAAAAAAAATCTAACAGTAATAATTATGCATAATTATCTCAATTCAGTCTATTGGTGAACTATCAAGTGAGTGTCTTAAATCACTTAAATTATGTAGTCAAAATCTTTTCATGAAAATTAAAGACATTAATATTTTAAAAATTATATTTAAGGTAGCAGGATATTAAAAGACCCTATAATAAAATAATTTCATTTCTATAGAACACTTTATAATTTATAAACACTTTAAAATGAACTTGATCAACTAATAGCAATGGTCATAGTAATAAGTAAAGAAGATACAGTATGCTTAGACAATTATTAAATAATGAAAACTCTGTAGAAAGGAACTTAATTATGAATGAATAGTTTTGTTTCCTTCCTTCCCTCATTCATTTACCCCACAAATATTTATTAAGCCTGTGCCAGGTGTTCTGCTGGGTACCGGGGATAAAATGGTGAGCAAACCATATGTGCTAGCAGCCCTCATGGAACATTCAGTGTAGTAGGGCAGTTACACATTAATCAAATAATCTGGCCTCCCTAAAGAAATAATACTTGAGCTGCTGGCTGAAGGATGAGAACAAGTTAATCTTTTAAAAATGAAAGAGAAGGTTTTCCAGGCAGGAGAACAGCAAATGCTACGATCCTGTGGCAGGAGGGAGCATGGCCCTTATAGAGTGTCTACAGAAAGTTAACAGCTAGGGACAAAGGAGAACATGGTGCAGGTAAGGCCCGAGCAGCAGAGGCCTGAGCCCACTTGTGCAGGAATTCTGGGCCAGGTTATCCTAAGGGCAATGGGAAGTCACAGAAAAGGTCATTCAAGCTGTAGTAGCAAGAGCAGTAGGGGAGACTGGGCCAGACTAGAGCAGACCTGGACTGTGGCTGTGGTTCAGCTGAATGATGGAGTTGGGTCTTGGAGCCCAAGGAGCACTCAGATGAAGTTTCAGAAAGGTGAATGGGATTAAAAGCTATTTAGTGGGAAAATCTACAGGTCTTGATGTTAGATTATATATGGAGGTGAGTGGGAGGAAGATTTCCAGAAGACACCTACATTTCTGGCTTATACAACTTGATATTTTCAGAATAGGAAACAAATGAAAGAGGATCAGAATTGTAGAAGAGAATGATGATGAATTTGGTTTGGGACATGTTAAGTTTGAGTTGTCTTTAAGACATCCAAGCACAAATGTCAAATATGTAGTTTGATTCATGGATCTGGAACTCAGAAAGGAGTCTTTGCTAGAGATGTAAATCTGAGACTCATCTGCATAGAGAAGGTAACAACACAGCTGTATCTCAAGAACATGGCTGAGAAACAAGCAACACTCAAAGGTTGCTGAGAAGATATGAAAGATCAGTTTGAAGCACAGAGGCAGGTTTTGGCCTAGTTGTGGGAAAGGATTGCCTCTTGAGTGGCGGGGAATCAGTGGACCAGAATCACATACTAAAACTCTGGGCACTTTTGGCTTGTTGAATCCGAAGATTTTTGTGGAACTAGTCTCCAGTAGACAACATAGGCATGGAAATATGAATAGATCGGTTCATCTGGATTGGGGTTTTCTCAAGCAAATGCATCAAAAATACAGGAAATGAGAGAACTTAAGGGTTTAGCAACAGTGATAGAATCTAAACTGCTTAAGAAGGCAAATGAGGAAAGGAAAGACTGGATGGGTTGGTAGAAAGTAGCAGGGCCAGAAAATGAGACATTACAATGAGGTCAAAGTACAACCATATTTTGAAAAAGGAGAGGAGGCTGTGGTAAGAGTAAAATGGCTGATAGCGTGATTTCAGAAACAGAGCAATTACTGAGAATGACAAGGTCTGAGGTGTGGCCATGAAACTGGGTGGCTGAGTGCAGGGAGAAGGTCTTTGGAGCTAAGCAGATTGAGGGTCCAAGGACCATGAAGCAGACATATCTTCCAGGCTGACATGAGGGCCCTGGGTGTGTAGTAAGGGGTTTGTGATGAGGAGGAAGACTGCAAGCCAAGTGCCGAAATGCTCAGTGAATAAAGGACAATGACCCCGACTACAGTTAGGAAGAGGAGAGAGATAAAGGGCACCATCTTCAGAAGAGCATGTCTTTGTTGTTTTTGTGGCTGTGGCTTTCTCAAACAATCAATTTGTGGAGTAATGGTCTAGAAGCAAAACCATGCCCTAGGAGGATGACACTCTCTCTATCCATCCTTGAAATACATGGGATGTGAGGAAATAATAATGCCACTACTTTGAGAGGGCTACAAGGGAAATGGTCCTCAGAGGAGGATGGGTCTCAGTGAAGTCGGAGGCAAACAGAGCTTTTCAGGACAAGGAGATGATACAGCAGAGCATATGGTTGTGTTGTGACACTTCCACATGGCACAGTGGGAGAGTCTGAGAGGTGGGGAAGGGAGGGCTCTGGGTTGAAGCAGAGAAGGAGAGAACATCATAGAGATTATTGCACTGTGGAAGACAGTTGATTAATAAGAACGGGATGGCAGACTTAAAAGTAAAAAATTATTTTAAGTATGCACACTGATCCTGGTAGCCAGAAATAAATAACTTGGCTGAGGTGGTGACAGACAGACACCATGGTCTCCATGTGCTGTGTTGGTTGGATGCCAGGTCTAGAGCAGGGTTTCTCAGCCTCAGTATTATTGACATTTTGGGCTAGATTTTGTTTTTGTTTTTTGCTGTAGGGGGCTGCCCTATGCATTGCAAGATGTTTAAAATGATTCCTGGCCTCTACCCAGTAGATGCCAAATGTATCCACAATCCCAGTGACATCCAAAAACATTGTCAGATATTGCACAACGTACACTGGTGGCAAAATCATCCACCATTGAGAATCACTGATTGAGAGCAACAGACTCACATAGGGAGTGCAGAGGCGTTACACCTGCTACAGCAATGTCACCAGTTCTCAACACATTTCTGGAACAAATCACCTCTAATAGCTTCAGAGTCACGGAAAGAAGCTGGTCTCATTACTTAACAGACACCCAATTCTTAAGAAAAATGTATTCCCCAGGTTTGTCATCTCTCTTATTCTTTGCTCTGAAGATATTTTGACTGTTCCCTCAGAGGATGATGCAGGTTTACCTCCAGTGAGACTATTCAAATGAATGCCATGCATTTTCTCATTGGCTGCCCCTCAGTTTCTGGAATGTGCCAAGCTCCTTCCTGCCTCAGGGCATGCCCCCCTTCAAATCTCAGGTATACAGCCTTTCTCAGGAAGGCATTTTCTTGCTCTATCTATCCTGTATTTTTTCCTTCAGAGCACTTTCACAATTATTTTTGTGTCGTTACTGGTGTGCTTATTTGTTTAATGTCTGTTTTCACCATAGAATATACATTTTAAGAGGGAAGGAACCTTATCTGTTTTATTCATAGCTGGGTCCTCAGCACCAAGCAGAGTGTTTGGCTTAATTAATATCTATTAAATAAATGAATTATTAAAAGGAAATGTTGTGAGCATTTTGAGAATAAGCATTGTACTCCCCAAAGTGATTGCCTTAGAGAGGGCTCTACCTTTCTCTCTCTCTCTCTCTCTCTCTCTCTCATTCTCTATCTCTCTCTATCTCTCTCTCTATATATATACACATCTCTCTATATATACACATCTATATATATATACACACACATATATATGTATAGTTTTTTGATTCCTTTTTTATGTCATATACCTTTATAGTAGCATACCTTATGTTTGAGGGAAGTTAGCATCCTAAATAAGAAAAAAAGATTAAAAAATAGTATCATTCAAAGAATCAGGAAACATATTTAGGTTTGACAAATAACTAGGTCACAGCAGTTAGTCCTTGTGCCACCACAGTAAATTCACAAAAGCTCTGACTAGTTTGATGATTCCTTCAAATATGCATTAAGCCCCTGCTTTGTGCTTGATCCTGGAATGTGCAATGCACTTATTTCGGGGCTCACTACAGCATGCGAGGACATATCCTGCAGGGTATACCTGAGGCAGCGTTCAGACGGCATTTTCCAGCTGGGTTCCTCAGGTTCTCAGCCTTAGAAGTGTGCAGAGGAATCAGCAAGCATTCCAGCTGAATAAAAAGACAAGAGAAAAGGGTGCACTGAGCTAAATGCAGAAAAGCACACTCTGGGTCTTCCCGATGCTAAAGTTTCTGAATTCCAGGGAGGCAGCTTGGAGAGTTTTACTGTCCACATAAAACATTCTGACACAATGCTCCTTTAACAAACAAGTAATCGTTCTGGATATTTTTAAGTGTTTTCACATTATTGAAGCTTCAAGGACTAGGAAGTAAAATATGTTTGAGAATCAACAATAGTAATTAAGTGTTGAAGTAAAAATTAAAACAAGAGATGGAATGGCCAAAGGAAAAAAATTAAGATTGGATAAAATAAAGACACAATGATCTAAACCACAAATACTAGTTGACTTGTCATTTATAGAGATTTTATTTTCCTTCCAAATATGATTAGTGGAATTAAATTAAAATCAAGTACCTCATGGCTAAGTGTCTACAGAAATATAATTTTCCATTCAAGAAGCAGATTTCTGAAAAGTAGGTGGAAAAAATAACAGAGAGAATAAAAATCAGTAGGAAATGAAAAATGGATTCTTATAGGGGCTTCAATATTGCATGATTGAAATATACAACAGGATGCAGTTGTCAGGCTTGAAATTGCTCCTTGGCTATTCAAGCACATTTATTCATTTGGTCCCTGCCCCCATCCCGTGTCTTTGTTTTTAATCACTGGAGTAACTCTGACTAGAAAAATAAATTATTTGAATAGTCTGGGTCCTGGTCCATGACTACACTTTACAACCCTCAGTAGAGGGTCTAGCTCCCATTTTCTAATACACCCAAGTGGCTAAATTAATTATAATCTGGATAAGCTAAATAGGCTTCCTTCTGTCTCAATTTTATTTTGCAAAGCAATAACAGGAGGAAAATGCTTATGAAAGGAATATGTTAAGCTGTGCCTGTTTCTGATGATTTGTATAAAAGAGAGAGCTATGATTTACAATCTGAGTGAAATATAATATTTGTTATATTGTGTACAAACCCTCAATTGGTATGACTGCATACTTCATATAGTATATCATAGTTGGTTAAGTATTCCATTTTATTGAACATTAGGTTGTCGAGTTGCTTTGAACATTTTTCACACAACTATATTTTTATTTCTTATTTTCTTTTTTTAATTATTAAAAATAGTATGTCTCTACTTCCATTTATTTCTAACTTAAGTCTGGACAAACCTAAAAGTGAGTGTCATTTTTTAATTGCTCCATTATGACTGAGCAGCACGGGCAGTCAGAATAATTCAAGGCACGTTGTTTAAGTAGCCAAGAGACTTGCTTAGCAACCTAATGTTGCTACAGTGTCCTTTCAGAATCTAGGTTATAAACTCATCTTTTGTAGCCTAACACAAACTCCAACAGGCATGGACACTTGAGCTTTAAAACTGCAAAGAATATTGATTACTATAGGGAGTTATAACACCTTAATCTTTCTGAAAGTCCAGTGTTTTTAAAACACTCCCAACAATTGAATGGAGAGCAAAAATCCTAAAGTTAAAATAATCTCAAATTAAATGGCATCTAACTAATAAATCTAACTTGATATGCTTCATTTCAAACATGATCATTAAAAATAATAAGATAGATGAAATTCTCTTTTACAGACATTCATCGTTTGGAGACCAACTCACTAAATCAGGTGTTTTCTAAAATTGTTGAATCATAATCTGCTATATACTACAAAGCTTAGGGGAATGGACACCATTTTAAACGTGAATTAGCTAGGTGCCCACCAGTGGTAGACTGAATTTTAAAAATATGGTACATATATACCATAGAATACTATGTATTAATAGCTGTAAAAAAGAAGAAAATCTTGTCCTTTGCAGCAATATGGATGCAACTGCAGGCCATTATGCAAAACGAATTAATGCAGGAACAGAAAAACAAATAACACATGTTCTTCTCACTTCTAAGTGAGTTAAGCATTGAGTATCCCTAGGCATAAAGATAGGAAACACAAACATTGGGGACAACTAGAAGGGGACTGGGGGCATGGACTAAAAAACTCCATTGCTCGTTACCTGGGTGATGGGATCATCCGTATCCCAAACCTCAGCATCATGCAATATACCCATGTAACAAACCTACACATGCACATGCTAAATCCAAAATAAAAGTTGAAATTATTTTTTTCAAAAGGTGAGTTAAAATGAGTTAAGGATTAATCACCACTGGAAAAGGTTTGTTATATTTACTATTTTTACTACATATTATTTACTATTTATTATTCCCTATATCCTCCATATATTTATATACTTGATTAAAATGTATATATTGAATTAAAATTTGTTAGCAAACACATTTGTTTTTGTTTTTGTTTTGTTTTTCTGTTGAGACAGGGTCTCGCTCTGTCGCCCAGGCTGGAGTGCAGTGGCGCGATCTCAGCTCACTGCAAGCTCCGCCTCCCGGGTTCACGCCATTCTCCTGCCTCAGCCTCCTGAGTAGCTGGGACTACAGGCGCCGGCCAACACGCCCTGCTAATTTTTTGTATTTTTAGTAGAGACGGGGTTTCACCGTGTTAGCCAGGATGGTCTCGATCTCCTGACCTTGTGATCCACCCATCTCGGCGTGCCAAAGCGCTGCGATTACAGGCATGAGCCACTGCGCCCGACCATATATTTGTTTTTATAAAAAGTTTCTCTCACCATAGAGTGAACAACATGGCTACTTGTAAGCTCCAGGCAGACACCTCTTCTCCCTCTTCCCACCTCCTTGCACTTTTTCCCATGCCTCGCACGTGGATTAACCCAAGGCTGTTTTCCCCTACAGCCCAGGGAAATCCAGGCCAGTCTCCTGCAGTTCCCCTCCTCAGAATCCAGAAATAATCAGAGCTGAGCCAGCTGAGTGGAGCATTAGGAAACAGAGCAATATGAAAAAAGGCCAGAGTTGCTCTCCAGGTAGCCAGCATTTAGGGCTGCTCACACACTCTCAAGAGATAGAACTGCATTTATCACAAACCCCAAGGGAGTGCTATGTGGGGCTGGAAGCAAATGAGGTGGCTCTTTTTCTGTCACTTAAGAGTGATCACCTTTGAGATCTCTTTCAACTGTGATCATCTACAATCTTCTGAGCCATTGGCATGACAAAGATTCTCTTCCAGACCAAACTCTAGTCAGGCTCCTCTGAGCTCTTTTTCAAGTAGGCCCTGTCCTTGGGCATGACCTCAGGAGCTTTGTGGTCAACCACTGAATAATGAAAATATTATTTTGGTGAACAGAGAATTTATTGATTTTACTGAACATTTAAACACAAGGAATATATAAAAATAGTTAATAAAACATGTTAAAATTTTAAGTATCCATCAGCCTCTCAGTTCAGCTTAATGAACCCAGGAAGGAGGAAGGGATTTGCCTCTATTGCATAACTACTATAAAAAAGCAAGGCAGGGAGGGTACCAGAATAGCCACTCCAAAATATGCCTCCTCAGCACATGGATCATTTTGACCTAAAAGCCATTGAGAACCAGCAGATGCAGGAGTAGCTCTAAACACAGGGTACCGTTTTCCTTTTGTAAAGAAAATTTACATTTATAAAGAACATTTTCATAATTTCTTTTTGTAAATGAAGGTCTCTTCCTCTCCTGGACCAGGAAGAGGAGGACTCCTAACTCTTATCAATGGAGAAGGTACTCCATTGAAGTTTGTTGTGCAGACTTCAATCTGCACAACAAACCTTACTCAACAATTCTTGTTTACAGTACTTTTCCTGGTCATCTTTCTGTAACTTAGCTTTCCCATCCAGAAGCCCCAAACCCCTTTTCCTTTGATTATCCTAGGATCGTATATAAGGCCAAGTTCAAACCACTCCTTTGGGTTAGTCATCACTGGGTGCCCCCACGTGTATCTGTGATGAACATGGAAATAAATTTGTTTGTTTTTCTCTTGCTAATCTGTCTTTGGTGGTCTAACATATGGAGGCCCTGCTGAAAAATCTAAGATAGATAGAGGAAAAAAGATTTTTCCCCCTCCCCTACAACAGGCATAGTGGTTTTCATTTAACAGTGTAAAAGTTCAGCTACTGTAGTAACTTCTCAAAGTGAGTAATGACCCCCAAAAGATTAGTACCACAAATTTCAGTCTTTGTGATTAAAAATAAAACCAAATAAATCCAGCTTGCAAACAAAAATAAAACACACATTTTACAAAATGAAGCTGTTTGCACATATCAATATGCAGCTAGGCTAGGGTAGTTTCTTACCTTTCCCAAGGCTCAATTTCTTCATTTTCTAAAAACACAGATAATACCACCTTATCACAGGGCTGTATAGTGTATGTAGTGTACCTAGTGCAAAGGCTGACACATCACAGGGTCTCAGTAAACATCATTGTGTGTCTTCTTTTGTTATAGAATACAAATATGAATCATGTAGTGATTTGCTCCAGTGACAGGTATCTCTGTGAATTTTTTCTTTTGTTTCACTTTTTGCTAATGTAGTTCATATGCCAAATACTAGTGTTTTTAATACCAAAAATGTGTATAGCAGCAATCCTTCAAGGACTGTTCTCAAGACAAATTTACAGCTGGTGAAGACTCAGACCCCTGTCTCCAAGCTCTCCAGAGGAAGCTGGGCATTTACCCCCAGAAACACAGCAAAAATTTCTTAAAATACAGCAATTTTTTCACATAATTGAAATTATTTACCATCCTCACCCTTAGGAAATATTCATTAGTGGAATGTCCTCCATTTCTGGTAAGTCTCTTTTCAAATATAATCTGGTACATAGGATTGATGGGGTCTAACCTCTTAATAGTCTTTATTTTTATTAAAATGTTTCAAAGTTGCTAGAGTCTCACTTGGGTTTTTTTGAAGTCAAACCTGAAAATATATTTACACAGACGAAATAAATATCTTATTAAACCATAATAGTGAGCAAGTGAAACATGATTAAGCCTTCCAAACTAGCTGGCTAGCTTTTAATTACTTACTTCTAGTTGATCTTAAAACTGCCACTGGCAAGTTACATGACCGAACAATACATAACTAAACTCCCACTAGTTACCTTATGGGTAACGTCTCTGACTATGGGTCACGGTAGTAACAGTGCTTATAGTTATTTTTCAGAAACTAGGGGGCAGCTTTTGTCTAGTTCAAGCCAGTTGAGACCTTCAACTTCACAAGTTGGTTGCACAGGTTGGGCCTGCAACAGCTGCCTGAAGAGGGACCTTTTTGATATCAGAGAGCCAAAAACTCCATTATCACATTATGCTAGTGCCACCATTTTCTGCACACATATCCTATGAAGAACCGTATAGCTCAATTACCCTTGTGCAGAAGCCCTAATTACCTCACCTTTCCGACTCACCAATCATCTTTCCCCATACTTTAGACCACCTCACTTTCTATCACATACATACCTCCAAGCCCTCTTTTCAGAGAGCTGGATCTGAGATTGATTTCCCTGGCCCTGCACATTGCAGCCTCGTGAATAAAATCTTTTCTTTTTTGCAAAAACTGTCACCACAGTGATTAGCTTGCTGCATACAGGCAGAACGAGCCCGGCCAGTAACAAAAGGGGTAGGAAAAAAGTAAGTGTCCTATAGGTCTTGATGACATACAAAGAAAGAAGGACCAGACAAGGTAAGTTAGTTTAATATAATCAATAAACATAAGATACTAAAAATTAAGCTTCCTTAATTATGTGGATGCATACCAATCCTACCAACATATAAGAGACTGGTGAAGAACTCAACTCTGACCTTTTTCTTCTACTGCCCAAATTCCTATCTAAGGGGTCTGGGAAGTCATGCCCTACAAACCAAAAAATCTCATCCAAGGCGTTTTATTTAACCCTATATAATGTGGCTGACTTTCCAACCTGACTCTGGCATAATATCACATGGCAGATAAAGAAGGAAATCAAAATATTTTAACCCCAAATATGTCTTCTTTACCATGTCTTGAAATAGTCCTCCAAAGCTCACTCTTGTGGGGAAAATCTACATTCTGAAGAGAATCCCCTTCCTTGTCCTTCATTTTTTTCCTGATCCAGGAGACAACTGACTTATAATCTATTCTTTCCCAAGCCTCTACCTGGGGACTACTTCTGTATAATGAGAACATTGGTCTCCACAACCCCTTACCTTAACCCAGACATTCCTTTCTGTTGATTCTAGGTCTTTAGACAATAATTAAACTCTTTCAACCAAACGCCAATCGGAAAATCTTTGAATCTACCTATGACCCAGAAGCCCCCGCTTCCATCTGTCACACCCTTCTGGACCAAACCAATGTACATCTTACATGATTGACTGATGCCTTATGTCTCCCTAAAATGTATAAAACCAAACTGTATCCTGAACACCTTGGGCACATGTTCTCAGGATCTCCTGAGGGCTGTGTCAGGGGCCCTCACTCATATTTGGCTCAGAATAAATCCCTTCAAAATATTTTACAGAATTTGACTCTTTTTGCCAACACTGGTTTATTCATGCTATTATCACATATTTGTTTAATAATGTTTTAGTGTAATACTCCAATAATACCTTACAATTTTTAAAGAGAAAAACAAACAGAAGTTTATTAACATGTTCAACATAAATACATGTGGGAGCCCCCAGTGATGAGTAACTCAAAGGAGTGGTTAGAACTTGGCCTTACATACGATCTTAGGATAATCAAAGGTAAAGGGGTTTTGGGCTTCTAGATGGGAAAGACAAGTTATGGGAAGATGACCAGGAAAAGTACGGTAAACAAGAATTGTTCAGTAAGAATAGGGAAAATGCTAGTCCTCCTCTTCCTGCACAGGTCATCATGTGAGTGGCAGTGCAGGCCTTTCTCAGTGTCATGTTAAAAGGAAACGATGGTGATGGCAATGATGATAATGATGAAGATGATAAAACCTTAATTAAACATGTAATAAGTGTGCAGCACAGTGCTAACTTCTCCCTACCTTATTTACTATCCCTATTCTGTATGGATCTGGATAATAAGGCATAATGAGGTCAAGGAATTTACTGAAAGACACACAAGTAATAAATAGTGAAATCAGGCTTCAAATCCAACAGAGCCCATACCCTTAACCACGCCTAACAGTAAGAAAGGGAACTATTCTAGGACACAGTCATACCCTGAAGTGCTAAAGAGACCAAAGACCAACAGCCTCAGGCACCTAGTACCAGGGCAGGTGAGCTAAGGCAACATCAACTTTGAATCAGTACAAAGGAAGTTTCCAATAATCTAAGATGCACACAGACTATGTAAGGTAATACCTCTGTCACTGGAAGTGAAAAATAGGACCATAAGACACTTGGTATTGTTCTGAAGATGATTCAAATGCTCCTAGGCCTTCCTGATCCATAGAAACCAAAGGCCAAGGATCAGAACCTGCAACCACCGCATGCTAGTGTCTCCCAAGGAGGCCCTGATGTGAGCTGAATTGTGTCCCCCCACAATTCATGTCTTGAAGCTTCCAATACCTCAGTATGTGACTGTGTTGGAGATTTGGGCTTTAAAGAGGTAATCAAGGTTAAAAGGTTACTGGGTGGGCTCTAATTCAAAATGATTGGCATCCTTCTAAGAAGAGATTAAAACACATGCAAATACAAACGAAAGACCGCGTGAGGACACAGGGAGAAGGTAGCAACTGCAAGCCAAAGAGAGAGGCCTCAGAAGAAACCAAGCCTGTTAACACCTTGATCTCAGACTTGTAGCCTCCAGAATTGTGAGAAAATAAATTCGTGTTGTTCAAGTCACCCAGTCTGTGGTACTTTGTTATGGCAGCCCTTTGCCGGTCTCTTCCATGCTACTACGGCTCAGAAGCTGTGCCGGGCCTGCAGACCACACTACCTCCAGGTCTGGGATGGTCTGTGCTCTGCTCAGACAAAGCTGGACCACAGGCATGCTGAGCAATCCATGACGTTGGAGGCCTCCTGGGGCCTGAGACAGTGGCCTCTCCACTACTGTCCTCTCGGAGCATCTGGCCCCCAGCTTTCACTTTTCCAATCAGCGCTCATCTTTCTCTAGGCGCTAAACCCCACCACTCTTGGAGGAAATTTTCTCTGGGAAGTTGCTTTCAACACCCAGGCATATAATTTGCTTGTTTTACCAGAACACTCCCTTCCAGCTTTCATAAATACTGTGGGGGTCCAAGCAGAGAGGGATGAGGGTCCAAAGTGTAGATGCACAGCCATATGCTTGAAGCACCATCACCTCCCAACACTCCATCCCTGAGGCCAAGCTGTGTGTGCACCTGCATGCCTTCTGCATAACTTAGGGTGACTTTTTTTCCTTGGCACTCCTTCTACCCAGCTACCTTCCATGGGTAACCCACTAGTCTGTCAGATATGACCCTTTCTGAATTCTTTCCAATGCAGTCCTGCTGCTGGATCCACCCACAGAGGGAAGGGGAAACATTGCCTAGCTCCACGTGCTGAGAGATGTGAAGATCCAGTTCTAGCCAAGATAACTGGATACATGATGATCAAATGAATACAGGCAATAGCTCTTGGCCCACTTGATCATCTCACTGCCCTGCTTAAAGCTGTTGAGATAAAGTCGAACTTCTTAAAATAGTACCCCTTCCAACACTTCCAGCCTTGTGTTTTACCACTTGATCCTTCTTCTTCTGGTTGCAGTCATACAGACATACTCATCAACACTCAATTGTTCTCTCCCCTCAGGGTACCAGTAACAGCCATCTTCACTGTTTAGAACTTTCTACCGCTCCTTTTTGCCTGGTTAACCTCTATTCATCCTGCAGGTTTCAGATGTCACCTCCTCTGGGAAGCCCTCCCTGATCCTCCCAGGTCACAGTTAATTACTCTCCTATATGATCCAATAGCACCTATAGATCCCCACTCACAGCATAATCAGCACTCTATATGATTACTTGTTGGGGTGGGGGTCTACTGCCCTAGTTTCATTTCTACCTGTAACCCTTCCCTAGACAATAAGTTCTTTAAGTGAGGTGATCATTCATTCTGGAATGGTTACGTTTTGCATATTGTCCCAGTGCAATTTACTAATCACATCCCATTTGTTCTCTTTTGTTTCCCAGTTTGGATGATAAATTATCTGGTCATCCTGTCTATATGGGCAGGATCCACATCTATCTTGCTCACTGTTTTAAATCCTCATGGACTACCATTATTCTTACAA
The DNA here is from genome assembly GCF_029281585.2 of Gorilla gorilla gorilla. Classification (NCBI taxonomy): domain Eukaryota; kingdom Metazoa; phylum Chordata; class Mammalia; order Primates; family Hominidae; genus Gorilla; species Gorilla gorilla. Next base: position 121,105,421 of record NC_073229.2, on the reverse strand, counting down.
AATCTTCCAAAGCAGATAAAGTAAAAGTACAATGTATTCTGTTTTAAAAATGAGGAGCATGACAGATTATTTGCATATATTGAATCATGATGTTTTAGTTTGTATTATGAAATTCATTCCCTAAAATAATGTTACACTAAATATTAAAAGTTTCTTTATATAAGAATAAGGATAAGGTATCTAGTCACCCTCATGAATACAGCTGGAGACCTTGGGAACCAAATTAAAATATAATGTGTAAGTTCTTCCAGTCACATTAGCACATGCCTTTTCAGCTCTTATTTTAATTTAATTTTTAGCTCCATCACTCCTCTATGAATAGAAACATAAAATGCATGGATCGGTTACACAGTCTTGTCAAAATAACCTAACCTGCAATTATAACATCCTGAGGTGCTTTTTAAAAATATTGCTATGAAAAATTTTTTATCAAGGAATTTCTTAAAGCTTTCACACCAGTTAAAATTACAATAAATTATTCATCTTCATCTTTATAAATGACACAATGTAGATCTTGAGTGTTTTGCTAGTATAGAAATTATTTGTATGATAAATAACATATTACTTTACAATATGACAAAATCAACATTCTACATATATGTAATTATTTTAATTAGAAAGTCCTGTATTAAAAAGTTCTTAATCCAATAGCAAATGACCATTCTCCAGTGATTAATTTTTGCCTTCTAGCAAATAGAAAATATGAGATTTAGAGTTCCCAAATTTATGATCTAGATGTAATCCAGACTCCATTTTCAAATAGAGAAATGCTCTTGCTTTTGAATTTTAATATATAGACTGTTCATTCATCAAATATGTGCTAAGCGCTTAATACATTTCCATTAATCATTGAACTAGATATCAGGAGTGACATAAAAAGATTAAAAATAGTCTGTGTCTTCAAAGAGCTTATAATCTTTGGCATAAATCAAAAAGCTTATAATCAAAGGCATAACATCCACATTTGCAGTTACCCTAACAGTATAAGACATTCTGCATTTTCTTCTATTGAGAGAGGTACAAATTTTCCTCATTTTAAAATGTCTAAAATTGGAGGTGTATTTTAAATCACTATATACCTTAATGTGCTACTATTTTTTTGCCTTGAAAAACCTGATGTGCTTCTTACATCTGCAAGAAACATTAGAACTGGGGAAACACTGTTGTTCAAGTGCCTACATATGGGCTAGGTGTATGTATGTACATGTGCTAATACACTTAATTCTTACAACAATTGAACATTATAAGAATTAAATGAGCTTTTTTCCCAGAAGAAAAAGGAGAGGCTCAGCAAGCTGAAATGCTTAAGGTAAAACTGATAGCTGCTGAAGCTGAGACTCAAATCCAGCTCTTACATTCTGCTGCACCACTTTATCCTACCAAAGGAGAGGCATGTGGGTTAGAACACTGAGTAAAGACCAAGTAGGGGAGCACTAAAGGATGGAGAGAAAGGAGAAAGCTTTCCAAATGAGAAGCACAACACACTCAAAGATATAGAGACCTCCAAGCTACACTTTTGTAAAATGAGAAACCTGTACTACATGGAGATGCAGCATAGTATACAGGTAAGAAGAGTGGGTTCTGGAAGAAGACTGTTGGAGGAAGAGGTTTATATTCTGGCTCCAATAGTGCTTACGTGACCTTCATGAAGTTACTACATTTCTCCACATCTCAATTTCCTAATTAGTAAAAGGGGCATAAAAATGAAACTTTCTGATATGGTTTGGCTGTTTCCCCACCCAAATCTCATCTGGAATTCCCAAGTGTTGTGGGAAGGACCCAGTGAGAGGTAACTGAATCATGGGGGCAGGTCTTTCTCATGCTGTTCTCGTGATAGTGAATAAGTCTCATGAGATTTGATGGTTTTAAAAAGGGGAGATTCCCAGCACAAGCTCTCTTTGCTTGTCTGCCACCATATGAGACGTGCCTTTCACCTTCCAGTATGATTGTGAGGCCTCACCAGCCACATGACATGGAACTGTAAGTCCAATAAACATCCGTCTTTTGTAAATTGCCCAGACTTGGGTATATTTTTTGTTGTTATTGTTGTTTGAGATGGAGTCTTGCTCTGTTGCCCAGATTGGAGTGCAGTGGTGTAATCTTGGCTCACTGCAACCTCTGCCTCCCAGGTTCAAGCAATTCTCCTGCCTCAGCCTCCTGAGTAGCTGGGATTACAGGCGCCCATCACCACGCCAAGCTAATTTTTATATTTTTAGTAGAGACGGGGTTTCACCATGTTGGCCAAGCTGGTCTCGAACTCCTGACCTCAGATGATCTGCCTGCCTCAGCCTCTCAAAGTGCTGGGATTACAGGTATGAGCCACCGTGCCTGGCCTCGGGTATGTCTTTATCAGCAGTGTAAAAATGGACTAATACACTTACCAAAAGTTAAAAATGGCAGATTGAACACATATCCATTCAAATGTTTGCACTGAATGCAACTCACACCCTGATTTAAGGAAACATTAATTTAAAATATTTTTTTCATCTTTCTCTTGAGGAAATAACCTCACTGAAACTACAGTAAAGAGATGAAAAAGCAACAATAAACCCCCAAGATCAAAGAGAACAAGAGAAGAAATTAAAAACATAAAACTTATTGAAGATAGAGAACAGAACAGTTGGATGCATAATAACTGACTCAGCAGGAGACAAGAAAGGCAAATTCCAATCTGGCAATGGGCAATTCAAAGAAAAAACTCAATTTGCATCAAGGAATATATATCCAAAAGACTCAGGAACCAACAGTATGAGTATGAGGTTCATGCTGTGGACTGAATGTGTCTCCCCCAAAATTCAAGTGTTCAAACTCTTATATCCAATGTGATGGTACTGGGAGGTGGAGCCTTTGGGAGGTAATTGGGTAATGACAGTGGTGCACTCATGATGGGATCAATGCTGTTATAAGAAGAGACAAAACAGAGCTTGCTTCCTCTCTCGTTTCTCCACAATGTGATGGTCATCTGTAAACTAGGAAGCAGGTCTTCCCCAGACATTGAATCTGGCAGCATCTTGATCTTTGACTTTCCAGGCTTCAGAATTGTGAGAAATATGCTTGTTGTTTAAGCTACCCAGTCTATGGTAGTTTGTTATTGTTATAACAGCCCAAGCTGGCTAAGACATTTGACAATAGAGAAACTAGGAGAAAAAAATCTATTTAAAAAGCAGTTTGAACTCCTAGGTCCCTTCCCCTAATCTGCACTACATGGTTACTGTCTGTCTCATCCCAGTGACAGAATGGATATTTGCTCTCTGGAGAAAATAAAAGTATCTCTAGACTGGGGAATGCCAGGTTCAGTAGAGGGTAGAAGTGCCATCTGAAAAACAAAGAGAGGGAAAGTTTACACAGAAAACGTGGAGCCCCTAAGCTTTCATGTTCCATTCAACTTCCAGAATGCCAGCAGCTAGGTTTATATAACCCAGGGAAATTAGAAGATTACTCTCTGGGGAATATAACTAAGCCAACACCAAACCTAAGAAGTCTGACATCATAGGTTTCCCAAATAAATGGCTCAACCAGATCACTTTATGGGGTAATCGCTGCATAACAAGCCTGCCCATGTGCTCAGAGCTTCCAGCCAGGTTTTTTTTTTCTCTTTAATATGAGTGAATATCTAAGCATCACCAAAATTTTGAAAAGAAAAGAGAATTATCTAAGCAAAAAAAAAAAAAAAAAAAAATTGAAGGAAAGAAAACTAAAACAATTTTTTCCACTGTAGTCTTCCATATCCAAACAAATTATCATTTTTTTAAAGTCTAAAAATAGAATAAAGATGTTTCCAGACTTGCAAATTACAAGCAATTATCTCCCAGGCATTGTTTCCCAGGAAGTTATTAGAGGATGTTTTCCACCTAAACAAGGGAGTACATATTGAGAAAAGGAAGACATGTGATTCAGGAGACCAAGGATTCAACACAAGAAAGAGATGATAGGAATTCTCAGGTGATAGTGAAGGAAGTTCCCAAACTACAATTATTAAAAACAGGCAAACTAGAGGAGTTCAGAAAGATCCAGAGAGACTTTGACCAGAAGGTGAAACAGAAAACCTAATGTGGTTTCTATCAATTTACAGCTAGAGGAGAGTTTGAGGATTGAATTGTTGATAACAACATAAAAACATAAGCAAAAAAAAAAAAAAAAGACAACTATTAATGAAAAACAAAAGTAGTGCAGGAAAGGAAAAGTAATCATGGTTTGATTATATAAATAACATTTAGATTGTCATAACCATATAAAAATGAAATAATGATCCAACCAAAGTATCAGTGTAAGTAATTGAGAGAATGGAGGGATGGGAAGCCTGTATGTATGATGGGGTGATTTTAGGGAATGAATGAAGAAAGCTAAATTTTCTTTTTTTTTTTTTTTTTTTTTTTTTTGAGATGGAGTCTCACTCTGTCGCCCAGACTGGAGTGCAGTGGTGCAATCTCAGCTCACTGCAACCTCCACCTCCCAGGTTCAAGCAATTCTCCTGCCTCAGCCTCCTGAGTAGCTTGGATTACGGTTATGTGCCACCACACCCGGCTAATTTTTGTATTTTTAGTACAAACAGGGTTTCGCCATGTTGGTCAAGCTGGTCTTGAACTCCAGGCCTCAAGTGATCCTCCTGCCTTAGCCTCCCAAAGTGCTGGTATTACAGGCATGAGCCAACACGCCTGGCAAGAAACTTAAATTTTCATCTTTTTTCATGGGAAACCAATCAACTCAAACATCAAAAACCAAGACTGGCAACATAAGCATGTTACTGAGATATATGGAAGTAAATAAACTAAGTTCTCACATACATTATTGATAGATTCTTGGAAACAATGTATAATTAATCAAATTTGTAATCACCTGATGGGGTCTTCTTGCCGGCTGCACAGACAAAACTAATTCACCAAGACAGCAGTCTTGTGGTAGAGAAAGAGTTTAATTAATGTAGAGCTAGCCAAGTGAGAGGACAGGAGTTTATTACTCAAATCAGCCTCCCCAGGAACTCAGAGGCTAGGGTTTTTATGGGTAAGTTGGCAGGCAGGGGACCAGGGAATGGGTGCTGCTGATTGATTGGGGATGAACTCACAGGGTTGTAGTAAACAATCCTTATGTGCTGGGACAGCCTCTGGGTGGGGGCCATAGGCCTGGCTGAGTCATAAGTCATGGGTCCTGGTGGAGTCAATTGGTCACCAGAATACAAAGGTCTGAAAAACATCTCAAAAGACCAACCTTAGGTTCTACAATAGTGATGTTATCTATGGGAACAACTGGGGAAGTCACAAATCTTGTGATCACCTTGTGATGATACATTTACTACAGTGCAGTAAACGATTATAGAAAGGCAAGCTATGCTCACCTCTTTACAGAATTCAGGCCCCTCTCACAATCCTAATCTTGTGGCCTTTCATTAGTCTTACAAAAGGTAGTTTCAGTCCCTGAACAAGGAAGCGTCAGTTTTAGGGAGTAGCTATTATGATTCTTCCTTCACAGTTAGACTTTAGCTAAATTCCTCCCATGGTTAGCTGGGCCTACACCTAGGAATAAGTGAGTCCAGCCAGCCTGTGAGGCTAGAAGCAAGATGGAGTCAGCCATCACAAATTTCTCTTGCTGTCATATTCTTTACAAAGGCAGTTTCAATTTTACCATAGGCTAATTCATAAACCCAAGAGTTAAGTTCCTATGGCATATTTCTGGTCATAAAAAGTCACCAAACTTCTTTTTAAAAATGCTCAAAACACTTCTAATATTAAACAATGAAATGAATATGAGCTATACATACATTTAAGAAACATTAATAAAGACAAGTAAGATAATTATTTACCCAATTATCCCAGTTCAAGGTCGTGGGTGGCTGAAGCCCATCCTGGCAGCTCAGGGCAAAAGGCGGGAACCCATCCTGGACAGGATTCCATCCCATCACAGGGTGCACTCACACACACTCACACTCACTCACTCTGGGACAATGTAGACACACCAATGAACCGAATGTGCACATTTTTAGGATGTGGGGGGAATCCAAAGTACCTGGAAAAAACCCATGCAGACATGGGGAGAATGGGCAAACTTCACACAGACAGTGGTCCCAGCTGGGAATCAATTTTTTTCTCTGATTGACATTGTAATGAAATGGCATTGAACAAAACAACGCTACTCCAGGACCTGCTGTTATCTAAAGAAACAGCTAAAAGAATTGAAAGCAGTTGCCTCTTCTATACTTCCACATAACAAGCCTTGTGGATTATTTGACTCTTTATATAACACTGGTAAAAATAAAAGCTAAATTTAAAAAATATATAAAACTTATCTCACAAGGTATACAACTTAATTAGCTAAATTATAACTAATGCAATTTATGAGACAGACAATTAAATGAGACAATCCAAAGTACATACCAGTTTTGGTATGCATATTGCTCAATATTAATAGTGAGCAATTAATATTATCTTGATGATGATGGTAAGATGATGGTAGTGATGGCAAACTCTAAGGTATCAGTAACTACCTTACCAGCGATGGTTAAGGTACAGGGTGTGGGGTGGCGCACTGCCCAACATGCCCCACATGGCCCAGCCCTCTTTGGAAACTATTTAAAATAGACCTAGAAACAACATACTGCTCACCTGACTCTGAGTATTAGTCGCAAACTTTCCTCCTGCTGCTGTCCCCTTATAGTACCCAACTTCTAGCCACAGACACTAGGTAAATGCAGCCCAAATTCATAATACTCCAGGAACAAGGTGTATAGGGCTGTTGACATCTCCTCTCATGCCAACAGCTCAGTTTGTTTCCTTTGCCTGAACCCAACTGGTCCTGGCTTCTTCCCTGTCCTACTCAGCCTGTTGAAGTCTCCCTTATCATCAAACAGAGACTATGTGAGTCTGACTCATGTATATTTTTCCATTATTAATAATAAAATTTTAAACATCATGTTTTAAATTTCTATTTAACCACTTTATGTTTAGATCAGGTCACAGTTCTAACCTAACTTACAAAACATTCAGGATTACATGTTTTGTGAGAAGTACTTTTTTTTTGTTCAAACTGAGTAATTTGTATTACAAAGCTTTCTTGAGTTTAAGAAATCAATGACAGCTATATGCACATGTCTACCCCCAAAACTGCATTTTCTCACTATCATCTCATGGGCTCTCAGATATAAGAATGTCTTCTGTTGTGGAATCAAAGTAGAACAAGAGTCATATGTGAAATACCCTTGTCTTGTTACTAATATCAATGTCTATGGCAAAGAGGACAACCCTCAGCTATTCAACTGGTTATGTTAATTGGTGTGACGAACATGCTAATTCTCTCAGATAAAATATTTGGTTTTCCATGAAAATACATCTGGCCAGGTTGAATAACAAAGAATTTACTGTAACTAGTCGTTCACTAACCATTCACTCATTCACTCACTCACTCAACTCATTCAATATTTAAATAGCACTTACCATACACCAGGAATGCATGTAAAGGAGTAAGATTAAAATGATTTTGTAAAGCAGAGTGTCTGGGTTTTTTTTTTTTTTTAACATGACAACTGATAAAAGCTATCACTTAGAGCATAATTTTCTTTTTTAAAAAGAGATGTAAGGTAGAAGAAAGAACGTGGGCATGAGGTGAAGTTCCTTCAGCTGGGTTGAGCTTCATGTTAACTGACATCTTAACTATGAATTATAGGGGCAGGGATCACATCCCACTCTTCTCTTTGCTAGAATGAGCTATGTTCCTAGAACACTTACTAATAAATGTATTGTTTAGACATTGTTCTTGTTTAGAGAGCTAATGGTTTTTTTTTTTAACACAAATGTAGAAATTTCAGACACCTCCAAAAACACTTGCCTGTCATTAAAAATGTGCTTCTAAGTCTTTTACAGAATATGCACATAATTTTAACAACTTTGAGATATCAAAACTCAAAAGAAATCAAAATTTCATTTTAATTTTTAAATTAATATCACTTTAAAATCTTGGCTTTGAAAAATACACTGTGGCTCCGTTTTAAGACAATATTACATTGTCCTGCTTTTTACAGAGTAACTGAACAGCAAGATGAGGCACTTTGAAAATATAATGAGCACTCAAAACACTAGCCATAATTTTACTATTAAAAAAGAAAAAACAATATTGATTTAAGTAAAAAATTTTTAAGTCAGTATATTTAATTCCAGTTATTAGTGGCAAACCATTTACCTACTGAATTTCCTTTCCTTAGTTTTACTACTACTAAATACCTTTGTGAAATATTAAAATTTAGGAAGGGAAAAAAGAGAGAAAAGTTCTGCTTTCGGAATCACAGTACCAATTACACTATGAATATTTAAACAATGCAAAATCATTAATCTCACCAGGGAACTCTGAAGATATGATCTTATGAAAGTAAATAAGAGATGTCATTAATAATCTGTATTATTAATGGAAGTCAGTCATATGGACTCACAACTGTGAGTCAGTCAAATGGAAAATATTCACAATTTTTACAAAAATAAAAATGAGATTATCAAATACTCAGTCAACATTACACAAAAAGATGGTGGCAAGTCTACAACTGTGGAAAGAAAGGCTGGTGGGGGTAGATGATGGCAACATTAGAAATGAACCCAGAGACACTGGATCTGGGTAAATGAACAATGATAACAAGTGTGAACAAATGTGAAGGATGGCAAAAAGAATTGCATGAAGAGAAAACTGACTAACTAGAATATCAGAGCTGGAGCTATGGAGACTCAATTTAAATGAAGTAAAATGCATGAGGATTTTAGAAAGACTCATCCATTTGAAAAGTTATTAATTCCTACTATGTGCCATTACCTTTAGAAGACACAGTTTAAAACAAGACATGCAATGTCCCTATTTTCACAGAACTTACATTCTAAGAAGAATAAATAGTAAATAGACAAACAAGAAAACACTGGATAACAATGGCTGCTAAAATGCACAAAACATCGTGATGTGATTGAGTCAACAGGTGTTTACTGTGTTGTCAGGGAAAGCCTCTGAAGAAATGAAATTAATCTAAAATCTTACTTATGCAAATATCAAAATAATAAAAAAGATTCTAAAGTCGGAGATAAGAAAGTTTTCTACATTATGTTTTGTAATTTCAGAAATGTTTGAATTGCTACATGACTTTTTGGCATGAGTCAGAAAAAGAGGAGGAGAGTGGAGTATGTTTTCTTGGCTCAGTCAATAGGCTTGGGTGAGCTCGACAAGTGGGAGGATAAATCTCAGAGAGAACTGCGTGGGGGAGGTGGAGGGGAAAAAGGCTGTCAAATCCATCACAGTGACTGAAGTCAAATCCTTCCTTCATCAATCCTAATTTTCCTAATGCACAAAATCTATGATCACATAATGTTGTTTTTTAAAAAAGTGTATTCTCTAACCAAGATATTATTGCCCTTTGTGATATCCTGTACTTAAAACTGCTAAATACTATTAGTGAAAATAAAACCATCATGTTTATTTCATGAAGAAACAGACCCAAAGTATATCCTATGATTTCAATAATTGTGTATCACACACACAAAAATAGCCTTGCCCACATAACGACACACCTACATCACAAAATTTTTCTGTAGGTCTCAGGAATCATCTGATTTCTTGGTTGAATTTTTTTTCTCCACATTATTAAAAACAAAAATATTTGGTCTCTCTGGAGAAATGCCTAGGAATACCAACTATGATGATCTACCAAGCAGAGGATATGAACCAACCTCAAGTTTGACGTACAAGGTGAAATAACTTTCCCAAGATCACCAGTCTAATAAGTGGTAGAACCAGGATTAGAATCCAGGTAAGTCTGACTAAAATTCACACCCCTCATTGTACACTGTGCTGCCTCTAGCATTAGTAACATGGAATAGCTAGACTTCAGGGACTTTCCAGAGAGCAAAAACTCTCACAATTGCCCAGTAACTTCTAAGTAACCTACAATAGACAATTTTCTGAAAAATGTTCATTTCTCTTCTGGATCCTCTAAAATCTAGCCTTGGATTCCAGAAAGGCATCTAGCCAAACCAAACGTTTAGGAGCATCATACAATTCATTTCTTTATGCCAAGACCAGAAAGAAGTCCCTCTCAAGGATTCTCTGAAAAGGACACTGTGTAGTATCCTTTTGACATAAGATAAGAGTGCAAACTTTGTAATCAAACTGCCTAGGTTTAAATCCCCAGCCACTACCAGTGTGACCCTGGACAAGTACTTAATTCCTCTCTGCCTCAGTTTCTTCATTCTATAAAATATGATTAATATAATACTACTTACCTCACAGCATGTTTATAAGAGTTTAATGAGTCAATATAATTACTAAGAACAATGCAAAGAGCATAAAATCCGTGAAAGTGTTAGTTTTAATCATTATTATGCCAGAGTACAAAAGGCAATATACCTTCCCATCTGTACTCCCAAATTACCATCTCTGTATATATTGAGGTATGCCATCAATAAAAGCATCAGAGAAGAGATGTGATAACCCTGTAAAGATGCTTGTAAGACATTGCTCATGACATTAATCACACAGTGTCCTTTTCATGAGAATCCTTGAGAGGGATTTATTTTTGGTCTTAGTATAAAGAAATAAATTGTATCGATGTTCCTAACATGTGGTTGTGTCTTATTTATGTTAAAATAAAAACTTTAGACAAATTAAATATAACAGTTTATTTGAGCAATGAACAATTCATGAATTGGGCATCACTTGGAACCAGAGGAGGTTCAGAGAACTCAGCTGTGCAGTGTGAGCTTCAGGCTTACACAGGTTGAATGCAGAAGCAAAACTAAGAAATTACTTGATTGGCTACAGTTAGGTGTTTGCCTTATTTGGATATGATTGGTGGAAAGTCTCTAGTTAGTGGTTAGTTGATGATTTCAGCTGGTTATGTTTGTTTCATTTTACTATTAACACTGGTTTCATTTATTTAGGTAGGAACCCAAGGTGCTGGAGCCATCTCAGCCTAATGGCCTCCCAGATAAATTTCTTTTAACATTTACAAATGCTTTAAATCAAGAAAGTAATCAAGCTGCTTTTTTCACAATGACTACTAAGGAAGTTTAGAATTAAATATGTGCCCACTGTTAATAAGTATATAGAACCCAATATTTTTCTACAATTCACAGCTCATTTTATGGCCATTCCCTTTGTTTTTCTTTTACCATCATTTCTCATTTGTTAACCCTTACACTTTTTTCCCCCTAAGTAACCAGAGTATAAAACAATCAGCCAATCCAGAGGAATAGTAAAGGGAAAGATGGGAATATATGAGCTGTTATCTCATTAGGATCTACTCTAGGTCTAGTTGGAGCAGGATTGGCACAAATGGCAAAAACATAAGATGAAAATTACAAATTCAGAAGTGGCCTGCCACTACCGTGCTTTCTCCCATACTTTGTCCAATTATCAATATTATAAAATAATTATCCAGGCCCCTGTTCCTCACTACCTATTTCTCACAAAACAATTACAATAATTCCTAGCTCATAGCAGTGAAGTGACAGATTCTTGACTTAAGAATCAACAAGTAATTATTTAGTGGTCACCATATCCAGGCACTTCTAGGTTCTTGGGACATATCAGTGAACAGAACAGACAAAATGCCTGCCCTGTGGAGCTAACTTTCTACACAAGAAGACAGACAAACAATAAACATGGCAAATAAGTAAGTGATATGGTGTGCCACGAGATAATAAGTGCTTTAAAAAACTGAGCACCATAAATGGTATCCAGATGAAGGATTCATGTTAAAAAATTCTTTTACCAGAAACTGAAAATAGATATTATATATCGATTCTTAATGGTTAGATTGGTCTAAAAGGGGATATCACTTAAAACAAAATATTTAAAATATTTTTTCCTAAATAAACTCATATTTTGAATATCTAAAAGCTTACTAATCCTGTTGATACTTCTTTGGTAAAGTGAATATTTTTCCATGAAACAAGATGAATCTCATCTTATCATTCGTGTAAACCCTTATATCCCAGCCATTTAAGTAAAAGCTAAGACCCCAGAAAACGTTAAAAACCATCCTTGTCTGGCCTTATACCCCACACCCATAACTGCAGAAACTTCAACTACACAAGGAAGACCAGCTCCTCAGTTCCAGGGTTTGTCTCACTAACTCTCAAAACCATAATCACTCTGTCAGCCTCCACATTCTCATTATTCCACACTGTACAACAATGCCAGCCTCTGAATCTACTGATGTAGACACCAACGGGGCCCAGGTTCATGCCAAAAGCACTGAACATGGCTCTAAAGCCTGTGACTCCCCCGGGAAGCCACCACCCACGTCTCTGAAGAAGACACTGCCCAAGAATGCCATTTCCTACAATGACCAAAATTTTAAGTGCCAGTGCTGCCCAAGTCACCAATGTTGTGCACTCAGGATCCCATAGGGGTTTCAGTAAAACAATGCTTAAAATTTTTTTCCTACCCTTTTTAAAGCACCCCTCTCTTTCTAGGACTTGGTCTTCAGTCTGAGTAGGCTTGGGTGAAGGGACAATTGAGTGGTAGGCACTGTGCTGCACTTGGAAATAAAACTTTTGCTCTGACGCTGGCCCACTGGGCTAGAACTAAGTGTGTGCACCTTTATTCTCTCCACAAGGTCTGTGATCTATCAAAGGGCCTGCCCCATAGGCATGCCCCAGTCTTAGGGTACAGGCTGGGATTTCTGCTCTAAGGGAGTTGGATGTGGTTTTCCAACTCTTCAAAAGAAGCATGGTTTTGAGTTATGTGGCATCATGGTAAGCAACAGTGTTAGCATTATCCCTGCCATGCACTATCCACAATTAGCATAAAGGGCTGGCACAGCCATGTGCTAGGATTAAATGATGATGTTTAAAAACAACAATAAATAAAAATGAAGTAATGGAAGCCGCATCCAACGTCTCAAGGAAATGCTTCCGAAATTAAAACAAAAATATTTTAAGTAGTTTATGACAAGAGACCTAGAAATTCAGCACAGCACATTGGAATTATCTCATAAATGGCAGAAGTCATACACTTTAATCATCTATAAAAATAAAGAGTTGTCAAAGTCATGTTATATTCTTAGAATTATAAATTTAAGAGTAAAGATGATCATTCTTCCAATAAAGAAAAGCTCTTGTAAGTCCATGAAAAGCTCTTTTCCTTCCTAAGACTGTTTATTCTTAGATGAAGAATAGATTCAGAAGATTCCACCAAAGAAGACAGTATTTCTTTTATTTTCCCAAGTACAGCAAACTATGGTATACAGTTTACTGTCACTTCACAGATTTGGAAAGTGTTGTGAAGTCACCAACAAATCTCATCTTCTAACCTCACAACTTATTACTCATGTAACTTGAACAAGTAATATAGCCTTTCTGAGCCAACATTTATTTCTCCATTAAGACAGAGGTAAACCTACATCCCCCACAATACTTTTAAGACTAAATGATATGATGAGTTTGCATGTACTTCCTAAACTATGAAGTACAATATGAACATATAGCATCATCAAACTCATAAAACCCATATGGCAGATGGGGCCATTGTAGTAGAATATTAAGTTATTAAGTTATGTTAATGACTTGACAAATCTAATAAAACTAATTTGTTCCCCACAAACAGCATTCCTTAGAACCATATTACATAGGTCTATTGTAAAGAAACTTAAAACAACTGTTTAAACTAGAGGAAGTCCATCATCCTTGCATAGCATTTTAAGCCAGAATATCTGAATAAAACAAGAACAAATATTTTATTCTTGCCTAGGCTCTTTTAGATAGTGCCTTTTATTCTGATACCTTGAATTCATGCATGCCTCATAGGTAACATTTTAAATTATTTAAACACCAGTTAATATTACTGGTGTCAGCATGATCAGTAATTACCATCTTAATAATCACAGGCATCTAATTCCAGCTGCTCCCATCTTTGATATAACGATGAGCAACAGCCTGGAGGACAAGAACTGACAGGGAACGAATACAGCTGGGGGTCAAATTAATGCTGGTGGTGAACTAGCTTTCAGTGAGAGGCACACGCCGAAAAATGAGACCACGGGTTGAGAAGGAATTAATGTCCTGAGAGTTTTGTACAAAATAAAATATTTTCTGAACATGAGAACAGCTTTTGAATCTAGATCTGAAGAAGCTGGCTAAATAAATCATACCTCCAACAACCTTCTTTTCAGTAATTATAAAAAGAATGCATCTGCACACTCGTTCCCCTGCCAGATAAGACTTTTCCCTTCCCCAGATGGCTGGGGCAAGTGTCTGTGCATATGGCAAAAGAAAAAAGCAGGAAGCTCGAAGTGTTTAACTGGAAAAGGAAGCAGTGAAGGCTTATGAAATGTGTTTGTGCGAGGCACTACAGGGGCCGCAAAGCCAAAGAAGAGCAACCAGTAAAGACAAGACCTCGGAGACCTGGGTCCTGGTCCCAGCTCTGCTACTAAGGGTTTCACTGGCCAAGCCAGTTTGTTTCCCTGGGCTTCTGCTTTCTCATACAAAATGTGGAGGAATCCAATTAAATCAGTTTGTGGGATTTACAGCTGATGTGAAGTTATCCAACATCAGGGGTCAGCAGTAATAAGTAAAACAGGTGTCAGCCTGTGTGTGGGTGAGAAATCTCCTTGGTAGAACAGTATAAGGTTTTTTTTTCTTTTCACTTCTTCTTGGAAATAGAAGTAAATATCATATTACCGCACAGGTCTTGTGTGAATGACACCAAGAGACCAACCCTTTAAGAGCTGGTTCTAGAGGAATATGAACTCTGCATTTACCATAAGCCAAATTCATTTTGAGGAAAAGAATAATGGCCCTATCACAGTCCTTTACCCCAGGATAGGTGGTGAGAATGTATGTATGTATAGGCATGTGTGTGTATGTATGTGTATATATGTGTGTGCATATGTGTCTATATGCTGGTATGCGTATGTGTGTATATGTATGTGCATATATGTGTGTGTATGTACAGAGTGTGTGTGTGTGTGTGTGTGTGTGTAGAGGGAGCATGAACAATCCATCTGATTTCTCTTTTCTCTTTTAGCCTACAGTCCCTCCTCTAAATCTCTAGCCCTGAATGCTTAATTTAATTTTTAACTGTGGCATGTGGGCAAGAGAGAGGTGAAACAGGTTGCTACACATTACTCAGGCTTGATCGAAAGCCATTCTGCCGTAAGGAGTGATTCTCTGCAGAATGAGGACAATAAAAAACTAGAGATGGAGGTAGAAAGGGAGGTGGTGGCATCAGAATAACGTGGGGAAAGTCTTTTTCAATCTCTCTATGCTTTCTCCCCTCTCTCTTCTTCCTTGAGAATCAAATATGACCCTGAAGGGATATTCTGAATCACACACACACACACACACACACACACACACACACACACACCCCACAGCTGTAGCAAGTCACTGTTACTGATTTCCTGAAGTGGGATAAAAGATTGAGGATTTCAATGCTAATGTCCTTTCCAGCCTTAACACTTTAAGACATAGCTTCTATCATTCATATCCTTTCAAATTAAGAAAACACACATAAGATAACCAGAGAACAACAAAAGGCAACTCTCCACGGCTAAATGGCAGATTAGATGAAGATGTCTAGAACAAGGGAAATTATTGCATGGTAGAGCTAATCAGGAATGGTTTCATGGAGGAAATGGGTACTGAGCACAGATGGCTTGATGCACAGATTTTGGACTGAGATTGAGGTGAAGAAGCATGTTGGGCATCTGGCAGGTGCGAGGTGGCAGCAGTAGCTGGAAAGGATGGTGAGGGGGACAGCAGTAGTACAGGGGCAACACCAGTCTGGGCTGACCCAGACAAGTGGGGCCAGCAGATCTTGGGCTGCAAAAGGCAGTGAAGCCTAAGCTAACAAACAGTGACTGTGGGGTAACCGCTGGCTGTAAAGCAGGAGAATGTTAGAGCAACACATGTGCTTCAGGGAACTCTTTCAGATCATGGCCCAGGACAGTTAAGAACAGAGGGTTCTAAAGGGGTTCCATAAACAGACCTTACCTAAGTTACTATATATACAGTACATATGCCAATCTTTTTCTGCATTCTTTCTCTGAGACCATATTCATACATG
This sequence comes from Gorilla gorilla gorilla, assembly GCF_029281585.2. Classification (NCBI taxonomy): domain Eukaryota; kingdom Metazoa; phylum Chordata; class Mammalia; order Primates; family Hominidae; genus Gorilla; species Gorilla gorilla. The sequence continues at coordinate 121,089,395 of NC_073229.2, read as the reverse complement.
CATTTTGCATAGGAATAAGGATCTGGACCATTTATCTGATTCTCAAAAAGTTATGGGACAACCACTTCCTGCACCTGACCCCTCATCCCAATTACACAACAGAGAAAAAGTAAGAGGTCAGAGGAAAGTGTTCCAAATTGTTCTTGGGGGTCTTCTCATTGCTTAGATGGAGGAGATCAGTAAAGGATAAATCAGAGAAAAAAAGCAGCTATGTGACACCAACCCAGGTGATCCTTGTGCAGCAGGGAACCCCACAGAGGCTCCTGAGAGGATACTTTCTCAAGCTCACTTATTCAAGAGATAGCATAAGAGGGGCTTTCGTGGATTACGTGAAGTTGACTACAACATCTAGTCTTGCCTCGATTGTTTTTTGGTCATCACATCATATCAAACCTCTTCTGCTTAATAAAATCAATGCTTCTCAGAGCTATCATTTCATTTGACTAAAATGTAAGTCACTCAGAAAACTTATTTAAGAATTAAATCAGATTAAGTATGGCTAATTCTTAATGGGAATAACAACAGGTTTTTCAGAAAATACATGATAAGTAAGAATCATGATATCTCTTAAATCAGATATCAAAATGCATGTTTGTTTCACCACTTCCTAGAGAGAAGCCTTAGTATTTGGTAAGAATATTTCTCAAAGTTAATATTTTTGAAACCAGTGTCAACCCAGGTGGAAAGAACAAAATATACCTTTTTCACTATCTTTATTAAAGTAGTGCTGACTTGAACATGCAAATCATAGAAGTTGTAACTTTTAAAGCATTTTCAAGCAAAATTTATTTTTTAAAATTTCAACCTTGTAAACAAACCCTTGAAAAGACTTGAAAAATTATTTACAAAAGTACAAAGGAAGAAATAATGGCTAAGAAAGGCTAATGAGCTATCAGTGCCACTCTACAGTAAATCCTAAGGTGTTAATTATCTGATTTCCAGGACTATGCACTTCACGTTTCTATTTTTGATTTGTACATTTCACATCATCTATTACGCTTTCCATTCTCTGAATGCCAACAATTTGTGCCTGTGTTAGTGATGCTTACCTTAGGCCTACATCACAATTATGGGTGTATTATTGTTATATCTTTTCTCTCTGCTGTTCTATGAATGTATTCAGGGCATGGAGCGCCTCTCACCTCATTTCTATATACAGCATCCAATAACGTCTGCTAAATGAATGACTATACAGCATTTAGAGAGTAAGTACGAATCTTACTACAAAGTCTGGTGTGCAAGAAACTGTTCATTTGCCTGTTTTCTGTAACTCGGCTTATTATCTGTTCTACCAGTTGGGAAGCTCTGCCTTCTTGGGGCTGCTTAAGCAGGGCTATAGTATGGTTCTGGGATTTAATGCAGTGGCATAGTAATGAGGTCTGGGCTGCAGGCTGCCTTTGGTCTCTGAGTCACCATGCATGCTTTATCTTGACCAACATCAAATTCAGTTGCCACTTTCACTCCTCTACATTTTGGATATCAGCAGCATTCCGCATCAGTAAATGCTCTCTCCTTCAATCACACCACTGCATTGGCTTCTAGGATTCCAGTCTCTCCTGGTTTTCTTCCTTCCTCTCTGGCTACACTTGTTTTTTTCTCCTTTTTGCTTATCCCTCTCTACCTAATCATTAAGAGCTACAGTTCCTTGAGATTTAATTGATCTATTCTATCCCTAGGCAATTTCAATCTCAATCAAAAATCATATTATGGGTCCAATGTTTTCTATGACCTCCAAACACACAATAACCTATTTGATATCTTCATTTCAACGTCCTAAAGACAGCTCAAATTTAATATTGCCATAACCACACAGTTGTACGGATTAGTACTATAACCCATACAAATGGCACCAACATTAATGCAGCTGTATAGAATGTTACCTTCGCACTTGCAGTTGTATAGAATGACACCTCCACCTACGCCCATGTAGGAGTCATCAGGTTTCTCTTCCCTCACCCTCAATATTCAATCCAGCACCAGGCCCTGAAAATTTTACCTCCTGAGTTGTCCTTAGGCAATTTCTCTCCTTCTCTATTCCCACCTCCCTAGGCTAAGCTACTTCTATGACCTTTGATCTGAACCAGATCAATGGACTCCAGTGCCCTCCTATTCTGATTACTGTTCCCCTGTAATCAGATCTCATCTTAGCCTTCCAGTTCCTGCCACTTCATCATTACAATCATTCCTCAGTGGCTTCTCGGCATTTCTGATAAAGATAGGTATCTTTACAGGCCTGCATGCAGTCCTTCTCTACCCGTCCTCCAGCACATTTCCCCCTTCACTGCCCTTGGCTCTCTGCACCCCACTGTACCTTGTTGACACTGTGCTTCCTCCTAGAATTTTTTCCCATTACTTGAAACACTCTCCAACCTCTCCCTTTTGCCTCACTGAAGCCTCACGTCCTTCAAACCCCCTTAGGGAAGGCTTCCTCATCAACCTCCAGAGCAGGTCAAAGCTTCCCACTTTATACTTTTAACAATGCCATGAACCTCTCTCCTCCTCAGCATTTATTTGTATTGTAATCTCACTCTTAATTGTGAGATCATGTGATAAATGCTTCCACTAGAGTGTCAGCTCAGAGATGACAAGTTCCTGACTGTCTTCCTCACCACTGACTCATCAGCCTTTGGCATAATGCCTGACACTTGACAGATGCCCAGTAACTGTGTGCCGAATAAGCTTTCTTTACAGAGTAAAACAGTATTACTGAGAAAACTGGCAATGCTTTTATAAGCAAAAACACCAATGGCAGCTTTAAGAAGCAATAACAACACAGAATACATCAGTGTTTTCTAACTTTCATCCTGCAATGACAGAATGGCAGGAAGAGGGGAGGGGCGGGCCATGCAAGCCAATAAGGTGTGGCCCATGTCTCATAGTTGTTTGCTAGCTTTAGAGACTGAGTAATGGAAAATGTAGATGGTGATCAAAAAAGACTGCCTACATTCACATTACCCTACATCCATAGAGCAGTAATCCTGGGAAGAAAGGCCTGCTGTCCTCAGTGAAAGGGGAGCAGCCATTAGCTTCCTGGGCCCCTGCAGTTCACTTTAGAATATCATAACAGTCAACAACAAAAACGTATGGGGTGCTGAGTCTGTGTCAGGCACTAGACAATGAAACTTATGTACATCACCGCATGTGGGTCACATGATTATACTGCAGGGTGGGTGTAACTGTCCCCAGAGCACAATACTGGGGTTCAAAGAAATAAGTAACTTTACCAAGACCAAATAACTTGTATATGAAAGAACCAGGATTCAAGCTTAGGCCCGTCTATTTCCAAATCCATTCCATCTATGTATCCCCTGCTGCTGCTGCTGCTGCTGCAGGAAGAGAGAAAGGAAGCTACAAGCAGCCAAAGCCCACTGGCTGTGGAGGAGGCCAGTGGCTGGTGAACAGTGTGGTCCACAGGCAGCCTTAATACCACTGGTCATCAGGGAGGACCAGAGCAGTCAGAAGCAGCAACAGCAGCACAGAGAATGCTGATGAGGTATCTGCAGGACACGAGAAGCATGTGGGAAGGTGGAGCCCAGAAGAGAAGGTGTCCACTGTGGGGTCCAGCCCTGCCCCAGTACCACCTGGCCAGGGACCCCAGGACCCTCTGGCAGGGAACAATAGGGAACCTAGTGGAACTGAAGTCTGATCCTGATGCTGGTGAGCCTGAACCACACATTTGTTTTTTTTTTTCCACTATGGAATTATCTTGTAACTATAACTTCACTACTCTGGTGGCCAGAGACACCCTTGGTAAATATACAGCAAATTTGGAGCTGTGATGCTTTGAGAATGACAGACTTAGGAAAACATATACAGATAAGTTACTGGATTTCTTCAAATAGTCAACTCCTAGGGGTTTTAAGGCTTTTTCTGTTTGTTTGTTTTAAATTATTCATTACTTGACAAAGAGGCTTAGGAATCAGAAATACATAACACTAAAGGTTGTCAAGGAATCAGTATTTCCTGAGAGTGTGTTTATTTACAGAGTCTGAGAAAGAGACACGGTTCACATTGGGGAAGAATTAGAAGGCAGGTGGAGAAATGCTTTTTGAGACCAATCAAGCTGTGGGTATTCAAGGGTTGCCAGAAGTTTTTAGAAAGAAGAGTGACATGATGGAAGCCACATCTCTAAAGATATTAGTGACAACAGTTCCTAGGAAGGGATGGAAGGATAAAGAAAGTGGCACAGAGGAGCTGTAAGGAAGCTGAAGGCAGAAGGGCAGCTGTGAGGATGGAGGGTAGAGGGGGACACGGGAGGAAGTGGAAGGAGAGGCTGAGAGCCCCTGATGACTGAATATTGAGGCAGGAGTACACATTGATTCCATGTTCTCCTCCACAACTGAATGAAGAAATCATGGAATCATTCATTAATAGAAAACGTGTGAGGAGTCAGCTCATCTCCCTGAGGGGGACAGGGCAGTGGAGGCACACCCAGAGAACCTCAGGATTGTTGCCCGACAGACACACATGGATGGAGCACAGGCACCCCTACATCTCTCTTCCATTTCTGTCCAATTTCCCCATGTCCTGACACTAGTTATCTGCAAATAAGTTCACACACACACAAGAAATATGGTAATATCCAAATTTAACAAATATGCAGCTCCTTCATCTTTTGGACCACACATGCTAAGCACTAAGCAAATAAGACAAATATGCCAATGTCTAGAACAGGCAAGTGTACAGATGTAGAAGCACAGCAGAGGTTACCTATGATGGAGAGGGGGTGGGGAATAACTGCAAATGGGCATGAGGGAACATTTTGGGGTGACAGAAATGTTCTAAAACTGGATTGTGTTGGTGGCTACAGAACGCTATACATTTGCTACAAACTACTGAACTGTACACAGTTACAGTGGGTGAACTTTAATGATATGTAAGTTTTCCCTCAGTAAAACTTTTTTTTTTAATCGATAAGAGCTGTGGGGAAAAAAAATACAGGGTAAGATGAATTGAGAGTGAAGGGGTGGGGGTGGTGGGCAGGTTGTAATTTTAAGCACAGTGATCACAATGGACTTCATTGAGAAAGTGACATTTGAGCAAAGACCCGAAGGAGGTAAGACAGTGGGCCTGGGGGTAGGCAGGAGGCAGGGCATTCCAGGCCGAGGGTATTACCAACTGTGAGACACCAGTTCTAAGGCAGGAATGGGCAAGGCAATGGGAGATAAGAAAGGGATAGATGGTATACAGGGTCTGGTTCTCGGGATGGAAGCTGCTGCAGTTTTAGGCAAAGAAATATAGCCTCATTCAGGTTTTAAAACAAAATTTTTGGCTGCTGTGTTGAGAAGAGTCTATATAGGAGGCAAAGAAGACCTTCTGGGGATCTGCTGCAATGATTTAAGCAACAGGTAATGTTGACTGGGACAAGAATGGTAGTGGGAAGTTGTGACATATGGTCAGATTCTGGGTATACTTTGAAGGTAGAGCCAACAGAATTTCCTGACTGTTTGGATGTAAGTTGTGAGAGAAAGAAGCTAAGGATGTTTCCAAGGTTTGGGTGCTGAACAACCAAAAATGGAGAGGCTCTGGATGAGGTAGGCTTGAAGGAAAAAAAATTGTAAAGCATGTATAGGGAACTATGCTACTATGTTCTATGTGCCGAATCATTTCACATTCTTTGGGTGAGTTTTTAAAAGGCTTCCTTCACTATAAGGAAGGTTTCCTTCCAATACATTCATTAGTTAAGATACTTTAGAGAAATGAACGGCCATGCAAAATGTAGACATGTCTATTTAAAATCCTGATTCTTAGCATTCTTCATCCTTAGTCATTGGACTATGGAATATCTCATTTTCTTATAATTTCTTAATTATATTTCTAGTGACATTAGACTTAGCCTGCCTATAAAGGTCCTACTGCTGGCCCCAGCTGACCAACAAAAAGTACAGTGACACCAAAGGCAGTCAGTCACTCCTGAGTGATTCTCTTAAAGGGACAGGCTGAGCTGAGAAAAGGCCCAATCAATGTTGGGATACAGTAATAAAATCCGTGTCCTATCACAGAGCAAATTCAAGAAGCACCACATAGAAGGACCAAAATTCAAAGCCAATCTCTCTTAAGATTTATTTCTCCTTAGGAGAAACTGTGAAGAGATGGAGTAGAAAAAGGTCATATTATTGCATAGAGATTTAAATAAATATGTCATTTCCTGATGTAAAATAGAGATTTTCCTTTCTTTTAATTCTAAATTTACATATATTTTGTTCCTTCTTATTTATTCTGCACATTTGGTCACTGGACTTCTCTATGCAGTCATTATCATTAATACACCAGTTAGAAATACACATTAGACTCAGCAGCTGTGCCCAAGGCTATTACTCCCTATAATTTGGCACAGAAGGCCAAAAAGATAATTTTGGCTGGATGGCCCAATACTAACCACCTAATGAGGCTGCAAGTTCAAAATCAATTGATGATAGACGCGGTTTCACAGTTAGCGTTCCCTCTTTTCTCCCAGACCCCTCCTCTTTTCCTTGACAAAAAAGGCAGAAGAGTCCAACCAAAATCTAATTTGCCGAAGTCCCACAGATAGCATTTACCTTACTCTATGGGGAGAAAAGGTAACTCAATAAAACAATTCTAGTCCTGAAATGGTCATTCTTCAGGTCAAAAGACTTTTTCTTCAAGTCAAAAATATTATTAAGTATTAAAAAGTTTCCTGCAATAGGAATTAAGCAGGTTTGTACCTAACTCAACATCAGGGAAGCCATCACAATAGTCAATAATAATTAAATTACCATAGACAGGCAAACCTAAGTATGATGTCTGCCTTTCTCTCAGCTAGTCACACACCACAAAATGAATTCTCTTAAAATTACAATTAAGCAACATCCTACCATGCATAACCTTGATCATTTTTGTAGATGTCGGCAATTCATTCATGCCTTCCAAGTTGTCTAATGGCAAGGTTTCTTTTTCTTCTTATCTGTATACTGGTGCTTAACAATTGCATATCTCTTCAAAATGCCTAATATTCAAAAGCACATTTTGAACCCTCGCAAAAATAAAGATCAAGCTACAATTTGAAACTGTAGCCTCTCTGCTCCTCATATCGTGCTATATCCATACTATCCTGCAGCAGTTCACTACTAACCTGTTAATCAATGACCCATAAGATTTTATCCACAGTGGAAATGGCATTCTCCAGTTGGCTTACATAAAGCCATGTAATCACTATCAATGGTCTAAATCTAAAAAGTATAAAATTAAAAAGTATTTAGTTTTATCTTATGCAGAAATGTATGTTATTAATCAACTGAGCTACCATATGGACAACTATGAGGATATTAGCTGCTCTCTACAACAATCCGCCTAATTAGTTATACACAAATTTTAGTAGAAAATAACCTCTGTTTCAGTAGTAAAGATGTTAATTACACATCAAGACTTCTACCCAGACAGGGCACCTGGTTGGTAGAGAATTGTTTGTGTTGTTTAAATGTCCACTGAGTATCTGGACAGCACTGACATCAGAACTGATTTAACTTGCTATTTTTTTTTGTTGTTGTTAAGTGTGAATGACAAGAAAGCTGAGGCCCAGATCCAGATGGCCTGGCTGGTCCTCGGAAGGTAGGAATAAGAAGCAGAGTGTGAGCAGCTCACTGCACTCTAGACCACATCTCCCAAAGTAGACCTATCACCATAATTACTCAATGGGAGTTTCTTAATACACAAATGACTCAGTACTAATGCAGATTCTCACACAGTAAGTATAGAAGATCCAGTAATCTATATTTTCGAAACAACCTCAGGTCATTCTGAGGACCAGCCTTGTTGCAAACCTCTAGAGTGCACGTATTTGCAGGACAGTGGTAAATATATGATTTTCTGACGCAAGGTCCTACAATGCCCAGTCAAAAGGAGTATCAGAGCACTCTTAATACAAACAAAGCACTTAACGTATCTAATTTTATCTCATGGATGACCATGTGAGAAAAGTGAGATTATTTGTGTTATCCCAATTTATACAGGAGACTTAGGCACAGAGTTCTGAAGTCAAGGTCACTCCTTACAGAGTGACAACTCAAGGAAACTGATTCCACCTGCTTTTGCTATCCCAATCCACTTACTGTGTCAACCCCTAGCCTAACTGTAATCCACAGAAGCAATAACAGTGAGAGATTTTCAGTACTGATCTGTGACTCAAGCCACCATAAGTGAGTGCTGCCTAAAGAAAAGGCCTTATTAACCCTGGCACTGTCCTTAGGAGGTCTCAAAACTGGCCAAGGAGGGACACGTGGCTGGCTCCTGGGAGATGACCCTCTGTCCCAGCTGAGATACTGGTGGGTGCTATGCCACCACATAGAAAGACTCTCTCCTGAAACTGTCAATATGCTTCCATCCCTGAGGTCAACCATGAGGCTCCAGATACAAAGGGGAAATGAATCATATCTAAGAACTAAGGAAGTTCTTGAGAGCAATGATAACCTGTGTTTCTTAAACATCTTGGTCAACAGTTGGCCACTGATGTGAAGGGCTCACTTAATGTTGAGAGGCAAGAAGTCCTCTTCCAACCTTGCCTTGTCCCTGCATCCAACAAAGGAGTCTTACACCAATAGCTGCTGACTGAGGCACTCTAAGTTTCCACATGAACAAAGAATGGATGGCAACAGAATTCTGAAGCAATCACAGGATATAAATCTCCCGAAAGAGGTCCAAGTAGAGGAAGCAGAATTCCAAGAATACAGTGCCCAAAAGGAAAAATTCAGTAATCAAGGCACATGTTTTGAGGGGTATGGGAATTTCATCCCTCACTGGGTCCAGGAGTAAAATATGTCGTTGTTTTCAAAGGCGTTATGTTGGGGTGATGCTCCTGCACAGATAAACCATGTAACTAATTCCTCCTGTCCTAATTCCATGCTAGTGAAATCCTTAACCACTAAACCCTTAACCACTAGGAAAATAATGTGCTGGTCAAAGAATTCCACCCACATCTGCAAACCCCTTGGCAGTTACATATACAGAATATATTAATATTTGATGTTAAAGCAATTAACAAAATGTAATGACAATAATTAATTGCAGGCTTCTGATGGCTAACATTGATAAAAACAGCATGAAACACAGAAATCAAAAATTGGCAACTTGGTAAGGTACAGTGGCTCAGATCTCTAATTCCAGCACTTTGGAAAGCCAAGGTGGAAGAATTGCTTGAGCCCAGGCGCTCGAGACCAGCCAGGGAAACATAGTGAGACACCCATCTCTACAAAAAAATTTTTAAAAATTAGCTGCGTGTGGTGATACACACCTATAGTCCCAACTACATGGGAGACTGAGGTGGTAGGATTGCTTGAGCCCAGGAGATTAAGTCTGCAATGAGCTGACTATACCACTGCACTCCAGCCTGGGTGACAGAGCGAGAATCTGTCTCAAAAAAAAAAAGGGGGGGGGGAAATTGACAACTTTGTGAAACAGTACAAGGTGAGAGAAGGGAAACATCAGAAAACCCTACAGATGACACTAAGACTCGCAAATCTTAGGGATTTCAGAAAAAAGTCAAGTTAAATGCTATATAGAAAGGCCTAAGGGCTGTGCATGAGTTTCTTAAATGACTTTTGCTCTGTTAGGAGGCTCCATCTGTAGGTGATCTTGAATACCTCCAAGAAATGATAAATAGCTTTGGCCCAAAGCTAAAGAAGATAAGCTATGGCAAAATTAAATCAGATTGTAGGTAATTAATGTTTTCATGGAAAAAAAAACATTGATTCCATATTTCTTTAGGCTTTGAAATCTCAAAAAAAAAAAACCACACAGTTCTATCAGCTCAAGGACATCAGGCTAGGAAAGACTAGCGAAACTTTACGCAGCCAAAGGGGCATCGGATTACATCTACACCACTGCCTATCACAAAACAGTATTTTTTTTAAGAGAAAGTCTCCTTTCAGAAAATGTCAAGCAGAATAGATGAGGAAACAAGTGAACGAGAGACTCTATCAAAATAAATCTCCTCCACTCAGATATCCATATTAATTATGAACCTAAATTTCCAAAATAATAACCATAACTATTGCTTGGGGAGTAGTTTAGAATAAACTGGTATCTTCACATTTAGAGTAGGCTTTTTTTCTTAATGATTTTGTAACTTTGCTGGTCTGTGAATGTGATGCAGACAAAAGACTTGGCACTGATGTCATCTCGGCTACCATATTTTTCAGCTGAGAATCTACATCTCACTATAATCAATCTCCATTACAAAACATTTTTTACCACATTCTTTTCTGGAGCTATAAAGAAATGAGTAAAGGATTTTCTGTCTTTAACAATCACTAAACTTGTCTTTCTTATTTTAGGTATCTCAAGTAATGTTACCAACTAGTAAAAATGCATCTGAATTATGAAATTGCACTATATCTTTAGAAATACTGAAATATATAAACATATGCATACATCCATACCAGGTATAAGCAGAACACATTTAGCACAAGAAAAAGTATTTTATTTAAGGACGGGCTTTATAATCCATTGTATGATGAAAACAAAGCTTAGCTCAGTCTATGGGATCCTACAATATACTGCTCACGCTAACTTCCTACAAGTGTGGTAGGCTGCTAGCAGTTCCCGCTGCTGTCTAGGTTCTCCTTAAGCCCATGAGAAGGGTGACTTTGAAAAGAGTCAGGCCATACTAATCTCATGTGCACTCCTGGGTCGTCAGAAATCCACATGATATTTCAACACAGAAGAAGGAGTTGCTGGTGGGAACAGGGAATGAGTGAGGTCGTGGTGCAGAGAAAAAGAAAAAAACATAGATTTAACTAGAAAGTATTCTGTTCGGGAAGATTTTAATCCTATCTGACTTGAAAGAGAATTTGAGGAGTGTTTTTTGTTTGTTTGTTTTTTATCCTGGTGAGCTTTTGACCTTTTCATAAAATTTACATAATTCAGCATGAAGGGAAACTTCTAGTTGTCAAGAAAGATGTGGGCTCTAGAAATTGACCTTGCAGAAAGGCTAGGAGGTCTGTACCCGCCAGGTACTTGATGCTGCCACTATTGATTCTACAGAGAACACAAGGGGCAGCTCTGTGCTTTTTGCAGATGTGGACCCCTGAAGAGATCCTATGATAGAGCCCAGAGAGCTGCCTGGGTAGGAGGAAACTGACTGACCCTCCCTCCTTTTCCTTGTGACCAGGCCGATGCTCCAGGAGCTGCATAAAAGAGGGAACAGTGGCTTGTCAGAGAGAAAAGACATCACTGAGTCCAAGCTATGCATCCCTCTCCCCGGGAGAGCCCATCTAAGTAGCATACTGCATCACTAAAAGCTCCATAGCATAATGAGAGTAGCTCTGCTCCAAGGTCGGCACACCAGATTAAAACATTTTATATGGCTCAGGACATTTAAATGAATTCCACCATCATTTTGAGGAAGGCAAAGGAGTGGTGAAAGGGGAGGCAGAGGGAAGGAATTAATAAGTACTGAGATTTTATTACACACCAACAATGTACTAGATGTTTCTATGCATTTCTTATTTAATCTTAAAACAACTCCATAATCTAGGTAACATAATTCCCATTTTACAGATGAGGAAAATGAGAGTTAGAGGGGATATGTAACTGGACTGTGAGTCACAGAACCAAGAAGTATCAGATTTAGTATTCAAATCCAGGCTCCAAGGCTCAGGTTCTTCTGGTTGTGCCATGCTACCTTGCACTTTCAATTGTAGAACTAAAAATCATAAATAATAAGGTTTCTAAGTAATGATTTTAAATGAGGTATCAGAACTTGTGTCATAAAAAATTGCAAAATGCCTCCTCCACTGCTCTATTGTCTGTGCCATTAGCATCAAATATGTTCTCACTGAAGCAATCAGCTAGGATGGGACTTCTTTTTCCATCAATATCTTGTATAACAAATGGGTTGTATCATCTGGGTGGGGAAGGGAGGGGGTAGCCTGCTTCTAAGTAACTGGTACTGGCTTATCTGGCATGGAAAGTAGAATACATTATGCCTCAAATAAACATGTAGGAAAATGTTGTCAAGAGTCCATGAAAACTGCCAAAGACATTTCTTCTTCATTTAAAAATTATCTTATCAGGTTGGTGACTCCAACCTTGCAAGGGAAGAAGCTATTTTAGACAAATTTACAGCTTTCAATGCTTTCTGCCATATGTGGAAGTAATCTGACTCCAAGTCAAGTCTGCAAAACTGTTTTTTTTCCTACATAGCTCGTTTAAAAATCTCACCAAAACTTATAGTGCCATATGTCAAAATCAAGTTAAATTAAATACATTAATGCATTGCAATGTGTATACGAAATAGGGAAAGAACAAAAGAAATATGAAGAAAGTTGAGCACTTCACATTGCTCAGCTCCTCTTAGGTAAAGATCTTGACAAGAAGGGCCTGGGAATGAAGGTTCTGATTAGAAATGCCAGGAAAAAGGTGAACAAAATGAATTCTATTTACTAATTCTCAACAAGAGAGAAAGTAAAATGTTCTAGGATAAATTCTTAAGTTCTGCTCTACAAATTGGAAAACAATTCTGAAATAATAAGCAGTCATATAAGCAGAGAAGGGAAGTAAGACACTGCCTGACACAGAGACATAGCCACATCTATCTCTGCTGTCACCAAAAAGCCCCTTGCTTATTAAGAAAGATGGGCTCCTTACAGTATCATTTTTTCATAATATTTTCCATTACTTGCCAAATATATCTGTGAAGAGCAAATCATCATATTGGCTTATATTGTACTTGATAGGAATTAAAATCCCTCCAACTTTAAAGTAAATTCCTGTCATGACAAATATCCCCAGTGCTAGACTCTAGCTATGACGCCTTCTATTTTATTTCACCCTGTTACCTTGTGCTGAACATTCTAACAGGTAGCTCTCCCACCCAGTCACTGAAGATCTAGTACTTAAATGCAAGTCTAACTCCCACTTGCTTGTCACATTTCTTTCATATCTCTACTGATGTAATAAATAAAAACATTGACCCAACCAGGATCAAGATTATAGTACATTTATCTGTCACCAAAGCCTTCTGTCTAGATTTGAGTACAGCTTTTCAAATGGTTTACAGCCCACATTTTTCCTTTACTTGTCCCAAACATATAAGACTTCATCAAAAGTATATGCAACCTTAAAATCTGTATCTGTAAGAGCCTCCTTAGCCTCCAAGTCTATGACTCTACTAGAAAAAAAAGATTACATCTTTTATCATCTAATTTGCCAGAATCTTTTCCCATTTTTGAAAATCCATATATTTACCCACTCCAAATGAATTCATATAAAACGTGTATGCTTTTTCTATAGAAAAGTGATATCATGAGAGGAAATTATGTACCAGCCATCGGACATTAAAAATGTAGACACATCATCATGGTTTATGGGTATTTATTGTGTGCCAGTCTCTGTATAGAGAATATAATACTTGGTTTGTCCCTTGACTTTATGTTCAGTCTTTAGAAGAATCAGTACTACATTCTCCAGATTCTCCTCTATGGCTACAACTCCTCTCCTAGTCTCCTTCCCAAATTTGTCTTCCTCCATCCCCTCCCACCCATCTGCAGTTGCATCCTCTGCTGCACTCCATCTTCCAGACCATAGTTCTTCCACAGCTTTCATCACTCGCTCAGCTACAGTAAGCTCATCAATATTAGTTATCACTAGCATCATCCTCTTAACCCACATTTCCAACAGACTGTCTGGTGGAGACTCCCATCTTTCAATAGCTATAAGGATTTTCATTTAATATAATCATACCCAGCCATCAAGTTCCAGCACTAATCCCCCTACTACCTAGGGACTGACCTGATCTCCACAATCAGAACATTTAAAATTTTTTCCCTGTGTCTGAGCTTCTATGGAATCTTATATTTCCATTGTAACATTTAACACATAACTCCCTCAAAATCACAATTATGTACATGTCTATAACCTGCATTAGGTAACAGTTGAGAAGAAGGAATGTGAAGAGAGAAGAGCAGCTGAAGTTGCAAGATTTCTTTCATTGCTCCAATTGGACTTCGCAGTCTTAGATCCTCCATCTGTAAAATGGAAATAAGATGCCCGCTTTATAGAGTCATTGTGAAGCCAATATGGAAGTAGCTTGCTCACAGAAGAGCTCGAAAAGTGGACGCTGCCAGGAGCAGTGTGTTTGCTCTGAATCATTGAGGGCAGAGACGGTATCTCCACGCACTCAGCCAGGACTTTGTTAGAACATTACTAACACACACCTGCATAGCTCCTTACTAGAGGTGCAACATATTTCCATGAAAGGAAAACTGAAATGGCTTTATTTACTGTTAAGGCATCTTTCCAGAGGGGGGGATTTTGGAATAAGAGAACCATGAGAAGTCGCTGTTCAAATCTTTTGGCTTTTCCTTTTAACTACACCTCTCTGGATCCACCAAAGAGACAATGTAAATAAAATGACACTCCTCTCTGACTACTTACCTACTTCAGTGAAGTCCACTAGCATCTCTGCAGCTCTAGGAGAAACACGAGAAAATGGCGGCTTCTTAAGATGTATTTACCTCACTACAAGATAGTTATTAAAGGAGTAAACATTTTATATACCAGGGTGCTGGGATTTAATGTCTCTGAGTTCCCACTTATGTTTTCGTTCCTTTCGCATCTTGCAGTATTCAGTGGTGGGTTTTACCTAATTATCTAACACTTTAATCAGATATTTTCATTAAAGGCTCAGGATGCTCCATTTGCTGACCAATCCTACGTCTTCCTATAACAAGCACTCAACTGAGTTTTTCTCCACTTCTTGGCCTTATGGCAAGAAAAAAAACATTAAGCCAGGAACATAAGTTCTAAACTATATATGCTTTTGTTTCACCAGATTCAAAAATTCCTATTTTGGAGCACTTCATGGTCTTTTATTTTCTGAGATATAAGACAGAGATCTAGGAAACCTCAAAAAATTTTTGAACCTGTTTATTGAAGAACAAAGGTAGAGCATTTATTAGACTTTAATATTGAAATAAAAAACTGATCACTCACAATGATGGATGTATTTGTTCACATCAGTATTTTGTTAGAGAATAATAACTTACAATTGAGTGAGATCTCAGTAATTATGGGTTGCTAACTAGCAGGCCACAGGCCAGATATGACCCAGATACATTTTTTAATGTGGTCCTTACAGTTTTTAAAATTAAGGATACCTCATAAAAAAAATCCAGAAGCTTCTGTTTTCCTTAAAAAACTGTCATGTTTTAGAGCCTGGACAGTAATAATCGGCTACAGTGGAGTGGGAGCTGCCTCCTTTACAGTGGTTTGCAAGTTCCAGAGGACAGTTTGCACTCCACTCCCTACCCTCTCTCCCACGTGTCTTGTCTAGGCCTGCTCCACTCCTTTATCTCACTTGTCAGATCCCTGCACACATCTGAAACGCACACACAACTTTTTTTTAAAGGCAAGGAGACTGGATCCAGAAAGGGCTTCCCCATTCACTAGCTGTGACCTTCAGCAAGGTTTGAGTCTTGGGTTCCTCAGCTTTAAATGGAAGGTAATTTATTGGCCTCAAAGGGTTGTTGTGAGGATTAAAAAAGAAGTATATGAAAAGTGCGTTCTACACTGTAATGTAAAATGTTTGTCATCATTCATCTCCCAAAGCTCTGTGAATTGCATAAATCCCCTCTATCTACCTCTGTCATTATTTGGCTTACGTGCTCCTCACATTATTTATTACACTCTCTATGACAGAGTTTAAAATCTAAATTAGAAGAATTTGACTTATTTCCTTGGGTCATTTAACAAGAAGTAGAAAAGATGAACAAATATCAAAGGAAAACAAAATTAATTCTTGAATGCCAGTGGATCTTTACTGGGCCATTTGTTTGTGATGGAGGCATGAAATTCGTGCAAAGTGTAATTACTGGATTGCTGATGCCTTCAAGTACTGTGTTACAAGTTCACCCAATAGACACCTGAGACCTCAAAATAAAACAAAACTGACAGCCCAGGTATCAGGCTGACCTCTTCCATTGGCCTATCAGTGTTCCAGTAGAGGACCCAGTCCCATCAGAAAAAAAACAAAAAGCAAAAACAACTGCACTTTCATATAAGCTCTAGTAAGCCATGGCACACATTTTATATCTATCTCTATCTGTGTATAGAGATAGATCTAAAAATAATAAGAGATTTTTTAAAAAACAGAATCTTCTCAGAAATGAGCAGAGGTGCAAAAAACTGCGCTTCAATACTGATGCAGGGGATATAAAAATGCTAGCAAAGATGTATGTCATGAATGCTACCTTCTTACGTTACGAATTCACAAACGTATTCCTGTTCTGGTCAATTTACAATAGAAGCTCATCCTTGTGTGGGGAACCACAATTAAATCATCTGCTTTTAATTTAAAATAATCAAGACTAAGTGAACTGCAAAATAAAACTGGAAATAGAGGGGAAGAAGGGATCTAAACTGGAGTCATCTTTCTTTATAAGATCACCAAAATGGGAGTAAATTATGATTCAAGACACAATCCGTTGAAAAATTGATCTGACGAATCCTTTTTAAAGCATACCATATAGTGCAATTACGGCTTTTCTTGAAGTTGAATGAAACCGCCACCTGAATACAGATTAACAAATGCCATATTACGGCAAGGTCCTCAGTGTGTATTTTATTTTAAATATCAAAATAAATAACGGCATCATTTAAGAAACCAGTTCTTTCAATAGATGTCCCAGGGCTGATGTTTAAGCAAGTCTCCTTGGCAACCAAGGAGCACAGTACATATTGGGCTCAGGGGGAGGGAAGAAACGGGGAGCGACTCCAGGGCTGGCAGCATAAGTAACCTGAGTAGTGGCTGCTCCCGTTAGACGACACGGGCAGAGGCTGCATGGGCTGCAAGCCCCTGAAATGTCAACTCCGGGTCTGCCCCCACTTGGCGCACCAGCAGCCTCCCACCCTCTTCCTCAGGTCTGCAGAACAGGTTACAAGGAGAGAGACTGGCTTACCCGATGGGGTGAGCGGTCTGCTGGGTTAGGTGCCAGAGACGGCAGCGCAGGCACCGGCCTCTCCTTGATGCACAATGGCTCTGCTTCGCCCCACGATGCTGAGGTTAAGAGAACCCGCAGTAGCTTCGCTCTGCTGGTTCGGGGATGCAGTAGCGAAGACGAGCGTCCTAGCGTGTTTGTGTGTGCGAAAGTGTGTGTGTGTGTGTGTTTGCCTGCGTGCATATGTGTGCGCGCGACTGCCTGCGCGCTCCCGAACTGTCGCGCGGGGAAACTGCTCCCTAGTAAATAAAAAGCCCTAGCCAGCACTGCAGGTGGCACGTCCCGCTGACTCCGCCCCAGGCGGTCGCGTCAGATTGGAGACGCACCTTGGCACCCCCGGGGCGGGTTCAGACGCCACAGGGCTCCGCCCCCTCCCGCCTCCAGCGAGCCCGCGCGCCCCCTCCCCCACCCCCGACGATCCCGCGCACATCCTCTCCCCACCCCGCGCGCAACGCCGCCGCCCGCCGCCAGCGCGCTCGCTCCCCTGCGCCCCCCGCCCCCGCCCCCGCCGTCGGCGAGCTGCCAGCGCGCGCCCGCTGGTCCCGGAAGTACCCTCCTCCACGCCGCCCTCCTCCTCGCTCTCCGGCACCTGCGTCGCCGGCCCCGGGGTCACATGCGCAGTCTGTAGCCACCACTGCGGCGACTGAGACCCGGGAACCCAGCCTGCTCGCCCCCAGACTCCTTTCCCAGGGCTGGCGGGCAATCTGAGCGAACAGACCCCGTGGCCCTAACTCGGTGTGCCAGGGAGTCCTTGCTCTGCTAACTTGTGAAGTTCAAGTTGCCTCTAGTCCTAGCGGCCCTACAGTGGCCCTCCTTAGGATAATACACTCTATGGTACTGACCAGAACAAATTCACAGTAACTTTAAGAAACGACAGGGGAACCAACCCCCCAGAGGTGGACGAAATCCCCAAGCCTGAGAAATGAGAAAGGGTGTGATTACTGTGGTTACTACTAATTCAGCAATAAAACCGCAAACAGACAACAACCACAGAACCATACCATTAAATTCCAGGGCCTGGCACACTCTAGTGCCGCTTGCGAGTCATTCAGGTCACTCCTGTGTAAAACATGCTGAGAAACTCACACTAAAGCAAAGTGGGTAATTTTAATAGGTAAGTATTCCACCACCGAATTGAAAACCTTAGTCCAACGTGGAGGTAAGACACCAGAAGCAGGAAGAATGTAACTAAATTGGAGTAAACTGTATTTTGTAGAAGTTCAGGATTTAACTTACTGCAAAGATAGTATGTTAATCCTATTTCTTGCAGGTTTATGTTCTGCCACAGAGTTGGGCTAGGAACAGTGTCCTGATCTATTTTGAGGTGTCCTTAATGTTCTCATTGGTCTCAAATCAGTGGTTCAACGATTATTTTCTACTTCTAGATCCACAGGATTTGGGGGTTTATTCGTTTGCTCCCTCTGGGGGTTATCTGTCTGGCTTGTAGTGCTTCATTTTCATGGTTTTGATATCTGGACGCTAGGATGCTGGGTACCTACTTATCTAGCAGTCCTGGACACAGCATAGGACAAGGGAAAGAATGACAAACAACTGACTACAAACATTAGGTGCAGCGTCATCCTAAGAATTTTTCATAAGCAACTTGATAGTTTTCATTGCGTTGTCTTCTATCAGAAAATCGAATATGAAAGCGTCTTTGAACCAAAAATATTGACAGTGACTGGTATCAATAAATAAAACACTCCTTTAAGATCCCCAAGGTGTTTGTCACTAAAGTGAGAATACTTAAAATTTTAAGCCCATCTATATTGATTGGATTATCTGTTTAGAATAAATAGCAGCTATTTATTTAGTATAATTAAATGGAGCAAAGACTATAATTGCATTTACACAGGAAAAGAATATTTACACCACCAACTCACCATCTGTGTGACTATGGAAGAGTCTCTTACTGCCCAAGCTGAGTGTGTCATGGTATCTCCTGGCCCTAGCACAATGTCTGCCACATAGTATCGGCTCACTAAATATTGTTCATTGACACATGGTGTTGAGGTTTAAATGGTAAATGCCTAGTAAAATGTCTAGTTCAGAGAGGGCAAGATTTTCCTAAGTGGCTCCTTAGTATTGATTTAAAGTTTATATTTTGTCTTAAGTATTTTATTTCTCTAAAATAAGAGACATTAGTTTATTCAATAGCCACCAAAATTCAACACAAACATATGTTGCAGTTTACTCCACTCCTAGAGGAGCAACTAGGTATTAGGCACCATTTCTCTCTTAGGTACCATTATATATAGTCTTTCTCCTTATTAAGAAAATGACTTAAAATAATACTTCCCAAAAGCTGTTTTTTGGAATACTTATTATTTGTTCAGCAATTTTTTGAGCTCCTAGAATGTGTTAGGTGGTATAATCCACGTAGGTCTTTTAGTTGTCAATAAATATACATTGTTCCTGTTTCAATCTAGTGATGTTATGAGGGATGAGCTGAAGAAGATTTTTTTTTTTATTTTAACGTGTGAGTCTTTGGTTGCAACTGAAAACTCTCTGCCCAATTTAGGCAAGAAGGAACTTAGTAGAAGGATATCAGGAGCTCTAAGAATTGATGGGAAGCCTAGCTAGATACCCAGGATAAAAGCCAGCAGGAGAACTCCAGAGGGCACAGAAGCAGTGACAACAGGATAATATCAGGACAGGAATGTTATGAGATGGTGTCTTCCATTGCTGAAATGGGTGAGTCCCAATTGATTGCTCTTTGTACTCCCAATTGTAGTCTGCAGCTTCCAGTTGTTTTAGCCTGTAGCATTGGCCTGTCCTTCAGTTGTGGTAGTGTGGGACCCCTGCTCATAGCCCCACTAGATATAAAAAGAAGAGTGGACACTGGGTGCCTGGAAAATAGCATATATTCACTATAGGAAATTGGGTGCCAGGTCAAATGAGTTGGGGAAACACTGAAAACTAGGTTCATGTCACATTGGTATATTAAAGACTGAGGTCTTACACGAAAGAAACCTCTTTCACTTTCTTAAACAAGTATCCTGGAGTTTGGTTGAGTAGGTAACACTTTTTTGTTTTTCTCAGCTTGCCTCTTAATATACTTTGATAAGCATCTTGGAACACAAGTTTCTGCAGCATTTTTTTCATCTATCATCAGCTTGTCCATGAGCCAAGATATAGAAGGGTAGCATAAATCTAGTGCTGTGAGTTTTTATAAAGTCTGTATTCTAACAGCTCTGGGAGAATCAGATTTGAAACTGTCTCTAGACAGATCAGATTTCTAGCTAAAACTACATCATGAAAGAGAGCTATGTCATAGTTCTTTGTTCAATTCCTGATAGCTTCCTCCTCCCGAAGCAAGTAAGGAGGAAATTGTCATTCTTAATGCCAGTGTCGTGGTTTTCTGTCACAAACCAGTAGTGACATTAAGGAATCACTGAGCCATATTTCTAATTACTGTACTACTCAAGAGAACAGAGCAGCATTAATTATGCCAAAACCAAAATTGATTTTTGGCTGATGTTCTCTAGTTTTCAAGTGGATAACACGAAACAACTCTAGCTAACACTTAGCTTTACTCAATTACCTATGGGTACATTTTGTAGCTAATTCATCCTATTCATCAGGAGCCAGTGCCAGTGTAACTCAAAACTAGTGCCACAGGAAACTTTTTACTGTTAAACTATTTCATGTTTACATTTTCTCTGCCACATTCTGTGATATCAAATGCAGTCTAATTCAACATAATTAACTAGACACATGATGGGAACTTTGTAAAAATTTACAGTACTGAATAGAAAATAGCCCCTAACTGTAAGAAAGAATATCGTAATTACATAATTAAATAGGTTCAACAAAATATAAAGAGGATTCTTAGTCATCATTAAGATAAGGCAGATTTAAAAATAAATTGTAATTTTCATGTATCAGATTGGCAAAGATTATAAAAAGATTACAATACCTAGTGCTACAGAGAATATGGGTAAAGAAGAGCTTATGAGAATCCAAGTCAAAAAAATATTTTGGAAAACAACTTGTCAATATTTACATTCATTATTTTTTTCTTAAAAGCTCATACTTTTTGGTCCAGTAATTCCAATTCTAAGAATTCATCCTAGGGTTACCTCAAACAAAAGTTCAAAGACTTATGTGAAAGGATACTCATGATAGCTTGGTAATATTTGAGAGAGAAAAGGGGAGGGAGAAGGGAGAAGAGAGACAGGGACAGAGAGAACTAAAGGTCCATCAGTTGGGGACCAGTCAAATTATGAAGATACCAAGTAGCCATTTAAAAAACAGATTAGATCCTTGCAGACTGATATCAAAGCTATATCACTAAGTGAAAAATGCAAGTGGAAGATCAATAGGTATAATGTGATGCAGTTTGTGTAAAAGTAGAGGAAGAGAAGGAGGGAGATGTGTGTGTGTGTGTGTGTGTGTGTGTAATTGTGTGTGTTTTTCCATTTTACTGGCTCAGGAGGAGAGGGGAGAATCTGAAGCTGGCTCTGTTCAGTGCCATACACATCAAGGTGCTGGACCTTCCATGTCACCTCAGTACCATCGATGCTGTGTGTTACTCTCTAACCTGGGGAACTCACACATGTCCTAGGCCATCAAAAGGTCAGGATAGGCCCCTCTTAGGGCACATATTCTCTCCTCCTGGATTTTGGAAGGTGGAATGCCATGGAAGGGAAAACTAACAGTTGTATAGGTCTTAGTTGAATGAAGACTCAGTGCCAACAGGTCCTGGAGGTGACCAGCAGTGCTCATAGTGTTAGAGGATGGTGTCTGTGATGCCAACTCTGCTCTCCAAGGATTTTCCTTGACCAGGTCCCTTTCCCTGAC
Source organism: Gorilla gorilla gorilla (assembly GCF_029281585.2). Classification (NCBI taxonomy): domain Eukaryota; kingdom Metazoa; phylum Chordata; class Mammalia; order Primates; family Hominidae; genus Gorilla; species Gorilla gorilla. Next base: position 121,067,640 of record NC_073229.2, on the reverse strand, counting down.
CATGTTCCCTTACTGAGTAGTCATGATCTTCCCATCATCCCAGCCCAGGGAAGCCTATCCAGTCCTCCCAGTTAGCAAGATTCACTCTTCCTCATCGGGTTTTTTTCCCTGAAACTCTTTCTGTTCCTGTGTAAATAGACCCTGCCTTTCCACTGAGGACTGGCCTTTTGAAACTCATTACATCAAGAAGCAAATTCGGTTGGTTGATTGGTTTTCTTAACCTGTGGTCTCTAATGTTATCCCTCCACTGAGGCAAGTTTTATAAAATGCCTACTTAGTTGAATGGGCAAGAGCCCAAGTATGAGAAAACACCAGGAACCAAAGGCATATCAGTTATAGCTAGAAATATCTTAAGTAAGCAACTTGATTTTCTCTGAAAAGGGGGATGATGTGGCTCTTTTATTTTTCATTTTCTACCTTTCTGTACTGTTTATTATTTTTATGATGAGCATGAATAATATTTATATTAAAATACATTAGTAAATTAAAAGCATTACCTTTTAGAATCAATTTATAAAAGTGGCTATTATAACACTTTTAATTGCATTATTGGAAAATAATAAGCATCACAGTCAGAAAAAAAATTGCTTAAATATTGTGGGAATCCTAAAATTAATCAAGCAAAATTGGAAACTATATAACTTCACCTATATATAAACCTGGTAGAAGTAGAAGATTCAAAAACAAACAAATGAAACACATATGAATAGATATTTCATATCAACACATTTCAACGTTTGGTCAGCATAGACTCAAGAAATCTACCTTTCAGTTCTAATTCCATATTCTTTCCTGACCCTTTCCCGTTCTCTTTAATCATAGTGACAAATGAGTCACAATACTTTTAAATCAGAGTTCCTTGTGTTAGTTACAGGTCTTTGCTTCTGTTTTAAGCAACTGAAATTGATTATTGATAACCTCATTACTGGAAATAAAGTGAAGAAGATACTTAATTGGAAGGATACTGGTGGCTCATAGAATTGAGGGACTGGGAGGGAAAACCTGAATATCCGAGCTTTTCGTAAAGCCAGGAACCCAAATAACTCCACTCCATCCAAGATTCAAATTCCCAGGAGAATCTAATTGGTCAAGTCTAGGTCATGAACCTCTCACTGTGCTGAGACAGGGAGAAGAGAGGTGGGGAGGACAGGATATGTGAAATGGGGAAGGAGGACTTCCCCCAAGGAAGAGTGAAGTTCTCTTACCTCCATAAGGGGAAGGGATGCTATACTGCACAGGCGGAGAGATGGCTCTTCATTTTCTCCATCTTTTAAAAGTAGACTTAATTGAGGAATTTTATTACTTCCTTTTAATATTTTCTTTTATTATATCCTCTCCTGCCCCATTACTGCTTCAAAACACATTTCCAGTGGAATCAGAATTGGTATTTTAAAACAAACTAATGCAAGTCTTAAAGATATAAATTCTCTTTTAAAAACTGATGAGTAACCCACTGAATGTGAAGATGTCTCACAGTAGCCTATTTTGAAAATTTTCTTTCATGTTTAGGCCACTTATCATGGAATTTAAATTGAACACTTGGTGATACATCAAATTTTTAGTTTCTAATCTTAGAACTTTGTGTGGGATCAATTTTCACAGAAAGTTCATCACTATTTTACAGTAGTATAATGTAGATTAATGTACCTGACACTTCTAAAATTCTAACCCCACAGTAGTAATGTGTGAATTGAAGCATGCCATTAAGAAAAAAAATTGTTAACCTCATTCATTAAAATCATCCATTCATTCAAATTTAACTAATGTTTCCCAAGCCATATCAGCCTGAAGGTAAAAATATGTCATAAGAACTGTCAAAAATAACACAAAAATATTTCTCCAGCTTTAGTCTGTCTGATTAACAGAAACTAGCATCCCTGACTTCCCCAAATTTTATTTCAAGTTCTCTCAAAGGTATTTTACCTATGAGCTCTGTTAACTCACCCTATGCATCCTTGCTAGCACAAGAAATGGCCGTTTGTAGATATTGCGAGTGAGACTACATGGCTGCCTTGGACAGCAGCTCTTTCCGTTTTTATTTACTTCTTTTCCTCCTTTTTATAGCTTCTTCCTTCTAGGCCAGTGGTTCTCAAGAAAAGGTGATTTTGTCCCTCAGGGGACATAATGTCTGAAGTCATTACTGTTTTGCATGCCTAGAAAATAAGAATGCTATTGGTATCTAGAGGGTCAATCCAGGGAAGCTGCTAAACATCCTACAATGTACGGAACAGCCCCTGCAACAACGAATTATCTGACCTCAACTGTTAGAAACTCTTTTCTATGCATAGACCTCAGTCTCAGAGAGGTAGCTTAGGGGACAATCTGAGTAACAAACATATTCTGTCCTCAGAAGTCACCAGTCCTTTGATGTCCTTACACTAAAGATGCTCCTTGTCTCTGACTTCACTTAGGGTGATATTCTTTTCCCTGAAGTCTCTTAAGCCCGTCACAGGAATTGATCCCTGGCACACAGAGAACCACACTCAGTAGTCTTCCTGACAAACCCAAACATGCCTGAATACCAGCGGAGGCCCAGTTGAAGTTCCTGCTGAGACCCTTGCAATATTAATGATAGGATTGCCTCCTCTGTGAAGAATGTAATGATCATTTGAGGTATTGAACAAGAAATGGTGCCTCTGTCATAGCTGTTGTTTTCTGTTGCCAGCATCTCTCTCTGACCTCATCCTCCTTCTGATAACAGATTGGGGCATGGATCTCAGGTCCGACAATAGACCTTTCCCAGGATGTTTTACTTCTAAACTCAAGCTGAATAAAGAGAATCTCTTTTCTGGTCTGAGGACTACAGGGTATGAGTCTCCAGGGGAACCATTTTGTGACAGTGAGGATATCAGGCAGAGAGAAGCAGGGAGGATGGAAAGCAAGGAGAAAAGAGGAAGTGACAGGGAGGAAGTGATAGTGCTTGTATCCTAGGTTATCCTAAGTCCAGCTCCACTGCATACTTCCCAGCATTTAATTTTGTGTGCAATAAATTTCTCATTTTCTGTTTAAGTTTGGTTAATTTGGGTTTTATCATTTCCAACATAAGAATCTTGGCTAATATGCCAGTCTTCAAAATCCTTGCAATTTAATAAGGCAGATAAAACAGCATGTGAAAAGTGCTTATATAAAGTATACATAGGGTTCTCCTAAGGTGGTTGTTATGTTTTTGACTCTAGAAAGGGTTCAGGGTTGTTCCTATTACAGTAGTTTATTAGGTTGCATGTTTGTGTTTTATGCATTTTTCCATAGGTTGATTATATTTCACCACACATAATTTTTAGATGGAAAAACAGTTCCTTTATGATGAGCACCAAAAAAATAGCACTATAAACGTGTAGGAAGGAAAGAATAAATAGTATATAATCTGGGTCATAAATCATATGTTTTGGTTAAATAAGTGTAGAGGAGGAAAGAAATATTTCTTCTGTTCTCTCATGTTTTCACTGGGGCCTTTGAATTGAATGGGCAAAATACAGATTAACAGAAGAAAAGACATACAAAAATTTTTGTGTTAATATTCTAATTTTTATGTGCACAGAGGCCTTCATAGAAAAGAATGGAAGAACCAATGAAGCAGTTTGACCCAAGGACTCACGTACCATTTTAACAGAGGGTGATAAATTACGGGAAAGTGACAAGGCAAAGGAAAATAGGTTTGAGCTTCAAGAGACAGTAAATTGTGGGATGGTAATATGCAAGGGAAACTAATGGAAAGTAAGGGTTGCTTTAGTAAGGTTTGTTCCTACAGACTCATCTTGGTGCTGACTTTTGTTAAAGCAAACTAAATATGTCCTGAGAAAGACTCTGTACTTCTATATTTGAGCCCTTGTGGATGAACTGTGACCTAACTTAATAGGTAGACAAGATTGAAAACCTAACTTAGGAGTATGTGCCTATAACAATATCTGAGTCTTGGCCAATCCTAGCAGCCATATTTCAACCACTCATACACTGCCGAGTGTTCAAACTGTGTTCAAATAAGGCAAATGCCAACCTGTTACCAATCCAGCTGTTTCTGTACCTCACTTTCGATTCCTGTATGTCTCTCTACTTTTTTGTCTATAAATTTGTTCTGACCACAAGGCACCTCTGGAGTCTTTCTGAATCTGCTGTGATTCTGGAGGCTGCCCAATCTGTGAATCATTTATTACTCAGTTAAACTCCTTTTAATTTAATTCAGCTGAAGTTTTTCTTTTAACACTTTCTGTCTCTAATGGTAATGGTTGATCTCTTTCTTTTTTGGGAAAGGAAAGGGGAGCACCTTTATAAAGGGAAATTTATGTCCTGCTTTTAAGCCGATGGGGGAGGGCAAAGAGCTTTTTCTGTGTGTTCTGCTTTTAATTGCCTTAAGCTCAAAATAATCCTTATGCCAAAGTGGCATATTTTGGGGTGGCATATTCTGACCTTTTTCATAGGTAAACATGGAATCATATATACATAGTACTTTTCCAATTACAGAGCATTATTAATTCTCACTCTTAATAAAATTCTATGAGTATTATCCATCCCTTTTTTTTTTTACTCCATGGATAGAAACTTATCAATTTATTGAATTTGCCAAGAAATTAATTGCAGAAATTAATTGGCTGAAATCCAGCTTTTTATCTCCCAAGATCAGTGCTCTTTCCTCTAACTCAGAGCTGCTTCTAAGTTGAGGAGGGAATCACAAAGAAGACAGCCACACTATTCCTTCCACTGAGCTCTCGGGCACCTGGCTTGTGTTGCTATCATCTGTTGCCATATTTTACTGAAATTTTGTGTTCATATGTCACTGTCTTTCATTAGGTTGTGAGATCTGCAATAGCATAGCTATTATCTTGCCCATTTGGAGGGTCTTATCTTTTTTTGTGCCTTTTACCATGCCCAGAACAGCTATTAGAAAACAGCAACCACTCAGTAAATATTTGTTGGATGATGGGTAGTGAGTGGATATGAGTTAAGAAGCAGGAAGATACAAAACAGCTGTAGGTACCATTGAGATTAAATTATAAATTTCAGTAGAAGAATTTGGAGAAATACTTTCAGAAAAAGTTGAGGCAAAATAATGGGAAGCTGTAAATGCTAATCCAAAGTCTTCGTACTTAAGTCAGGAGGCACAAGTGACACTTATTGTTTCTTTTTAGGAGGGTTGACCTTCTTAATGGGTTGGAGGAAGGGTCATTGAAATTGTCCAGGATTGCCGGGCGCAATGGTCCGTGCCTATAGTCCTAGCTACTCAGAGACTGAGGTGGGAGGATGGCTTCAGCCCAGGGGTTCTGGGCTGTAGTGTGCTACGCTGATTGGGTGTCTGCACTAAGTTCAGCATCAATATGGTCACCTCCCGGGAACAGGGAACCACCAGGTTGCCTAGGTGGGGTGAACCAGCCCAGGTCAGAAATGGAGCAGGTAAAAACTCCCATGATGATCAGTTGTGGGATTGCATCTATAAATAGCCAATGCACTCCAGCCTGGGCAACATAATGAGACCCTGTCTCTAAAAAAAAAAATAAAAGAAAAAGAAATTGTCCAGGATGTAAGTGCTGGGAACATGGGATACAGTGAGGACCATGGAAATGGAAAGGAAAGGAACGGTGTTGAGGCTTTGCCCAGCTAAACCCCCTTCTCCCTCATGACAATGAAGGGTGACTTGTCTGGGGATCTGCTAAAAGGGCGATAGTGCAGGGAGGTAGACAAAGCATAATCTATTTGGTAAAGCCACATTTCAAATGCTAGCAACATCAAATGCAATTACTAAGACCAAAGGACCAGAGGCAGAATTACAGTTAAGGCTGAAGAGCCAATAATTTGGAGCCCACTAGATAAAAAGTCAAAGTTAAGCAAGGACTTAACAAGTACAGAGGATTTTTGGTATTAGTTTCCTGTCATAAATTATCTCAAGTACAGAGGCTTGAAACAAGACAAATACAAATGTATTATATTACAGTTCTGTAGGTTAGAAATCTAGCATGGGTCTCACTGGGCTAATATCAGGATGTCAGCCAGGCTCAGTTTCTTTAGGATGGCTCTAGTGACACTGTTTCTGTGCCTCTCTGCCAGCTTCTAGAGGTCATCCACCCTTTTTTGCTTGTAGATTCCCCCACTTTCTTCAAAGCCAGGATCATTAGGCTAAATCCTTCTCATGCTGCCATTTATCTGTTCTCCCTTTTCTGCCTCTCTCTTCCACTTTTAAGGACGCTTCTCATTACATTGAGTCCCCTGGATAATCCAGGATAACCTCTCTACTTTAAAGCCAGCTGATTTACAACATTAATTCCATCTGCAGTCTTAATTCTCCTTTGTCAGGTAATATAATCTATCCATAGACTTTAAGAATTAGCACATGGACATCTGCCCACCACACCCTTCCCCCATGACGGAGGGGACAGTGCCAGCCTGGCCTGCAGGAGGAGAGCCCTAGTTATTAAGGTGCACATATGTTAAGGGAAAGCCTGGCAATATTCTGATCCAGGCCACTCTCAGAATCATTACTTTCTTTCAAAATTTTTCTCCAACTATGAACAGTTAACTCTCATGTTCTTAAGAGAATTTCTTATTTATGAAAGTAAAGCTCACCTAGTCTCCCTACCAACCCATCTAGACTGCAGTGTGCTGGAGCCTGCTTGCACCGCTTGCAAAAAGTTATTGGTAAAATTTCAGGAATTTGGCAATGTCACATTGACATCAGTCAAGGTAGGACTGTTTACACCATGAAAATGAGTAAACACTAAAATTAGGGCTTTTCCCCTGAGAGCCAGGTATTAAACATGTGCCAGCAAACCACTGGGTATGTATCAATTTAAAGTGAGTGCTGCTAATAGTCAAGCTGGGACCTACATTACGTTTCAAAGACAGTGATTGGTTATTGCAGTTAGTCTGGGTCTCCCAGACAAATGCCAATACCAGATAGACCATAATTTGTCTAATTAGCTTCTGCTCTCAAATAGGATACGCAGAATTCAGTTTATTAGTTGCTGGGGTGTTGCCAAGGCTAATTGGAGTTATGATGTACCTAAACTGGACAGTACTGTCAAAAAGGCTGTACCTCATTAATAGTCCTTTCTAATCTTAGCAAGATTATACATAGCCACAAATCCCATGCTTGATAAGAGTTCAAGCACTTCAGAGCTGGTTCAGAAAGTGGTGACTTAGCAGAAACAGAGAGCAATCAAACATTGAAATAATTTTGCATCTATATTCATTCAGACAACAAAAAATTGCGAGCTTCTCCTAGGAATATGAATACCACAGTAAAACTCATAGTTATGGTTCCTTCTCCCACAGGGCTTACAGGGTACCTTGGTGAGAAGGGAATATGTGCAGGTGGTAGGGAGAGGAGCAGACAGACAAGCAGCAATTACAATGCAGAGGAACTGGATCATGGAAGTAGTTAGGAGGGTCTCCTCACTGAGATTTTCCAAGTCAGGCAAGGAGTCCTGGATAAAGTGACATATAAACAGAGTCCAATAAGTAATAATAATAATAATAGCTAATACTTATTGAGTACCTTGTATGTTTCAGTTTAAGTCCTAAGCATATTTTCTTTTCATTTGGTGTTTGTAACATTCATGGAGCAAATATTATTAGTATTATCCCTATTTTACTTAAGAGGAAACTGAAGCATAGCTAAGTTAACTTACCCCAAGTCTCACAGCCAGGGGAAGAGCTGAGAGAGTAGGAGTTTGCCATTTTAAGGGATAATGGAGAAAAGAGTATTCCAGTAAAGGGAGCAACACAGGAAAAATCACAATGGGTGCTAGGAAAAGAGGAAACTTATTGACTAAAGATGCAAGGGGAGAGTGATGAAATATGGAAGCTACAGAGAAAGCACGAACTGAGAAGCAGGGTTTATTTGTTTGGTGGTTAATCAGGGTGATGAGCAAGTTGGCTTACTTTAAAGCACCACTGCAGCCTCCATATGGCAGCAGAGGGAGGAAAGCCAGTGAGGAGGGTGAAATCCCGGAAGGAGATGAGAGTCAGGAATGGGAAGGGATTAAGAGTTGAGGATGCTGCCAGTTTTCTGCCTTGGACACCTAGGGAGGAGGTGATGGCCACCACTGAGCTAAGGGACACAGGAGAAAGAGCAGGTTTGTCGGGGGAAGATGATGAGTTCAGATTCAGAACATTACGTCTGAAAGGCCTGTAGGACTTCTGGGAAGACATGTCTATAAAGCAGATGGCTGGAGTGATAGATTTGGGAATCATCAAAATAAGATGGAAATTGAAGCCAGCAACAGGAAGAGATTACTCAGAGAGAGGGTGCAGAGTGAGGAGTGCCAAGAGCCTAGGACAAAGCATGGAGGAAATCTGTATTTAAGGGGTGAATGGAGGAGTGGCAGCTGCCAAAAAAAAAAAAAAAAAAAAAAAAAAAAAGAAGGACCGAGCAGGGAGATATATGGAAAAAGAACATTTCAAAAGAAGGGCATGGCCAATTTTGTCAAATACTGCTGAGTAATAAGTAAGAAAAAGAACAAAAAAAATGTTTATTGGATTTAGCAGTTTGAGCTTTATGTTGTGCTTTGCAGTACTTTCTTTAAAGTGGTAGAAATCAAAAGCTACTTGCCCTGGGGTGAGGAGTAAATGGGAGGCGGGAAGTGGAAATAAGAATTAATTCTTTCAAGAAGTTTGACTTTGACAGGGAAAGAGATTCAGGGTAGAAGGTAGAGGAGACAGCACTGGAGGAGATTTGACCACACTTAAATGCTGGTGGGAAAAAATTGTGGAATAAAAGGTCAAAGAATAGACAGCTGATTGAGAAGCTTATTGTTTGTAAAGAGCTAAAACCAGTGAGAACCATGGGGGGAAGTTGAAAATGCTTGAGTTGGTTCTAGGTCCCTCAGGAAGTAGAATGGGTGAGGCTGCAGGACTGAGAGTAGCACAGGATGCAGTAATCTGTATGTGCACAGAAGTCTTTTTCTTCACAAGAGACGTCAAGATTTTCTATCAGGAAAGTGGAAGATACAAAGAGAATTTGCAGTCAGCAACTCATAAGAGGGCCCACACCAGAACTATGCCATCCTGGCAGCTGGATCTTGAACTCCCAGCCTCCAGAACTGTGAGAGAATAAAGTTCTGTTGTTTAAACCCCCCAGTTTGTGGTACTTTGTTACGGCAACCCTAGAAAACTAATTCAGAATATCAAAGCATTAGGTGTACAGTTTTAAAAAGATACTTAAGATATAGATATGTATTATGTTATTTACACAATTAACTATGTTCATTTTACCATACATGTTCACATAGAATTTATGATATATACTGAATATAACTATAATTTTGGTAAATAATGGTATTTAAAATAAAATTGGCAATTAATTATCCTGGAAAATACTCCCTTGAGTGTCAAAGCTTGTGCTGCTTCTAGTTTTATGGTTCTCTTATTTTATCAACAAACTGCATGCCAAATCTAATTGCTTCATGGTAATCCAGATTAAAATCATATTCTTATTAATACTGAGGATTTACCTAAAAGGCTTAAGGGATTATGTGTGGAAATGCAACAGAAATTGAGGAGTAACTCAGTAACTTCCATTAAGATACAATTGATTTTAAAAATCAACAAAAATTTTAAACTTGTATTTTATTCTCAGAAACAAGCATTTACAGTTTGCAAATTAAGTACAATTAAGCATATACAGTTTGCAAATCACCATATGAAGTGCTGTAGATATGTGGAGGCAAGTGATAATGATACTGCTCCACATATAGTTGGGAAGACTGAAAATGTAAAAATAATAAACACAAATTAGAGTGCTCATACACAATGCTGCAGATACTATTTTCTCTAATGAACAAGGGAGCAAGCCCTTCTTTCCTCCATCATATAAACACATCCTTGGATCTTCCCCTTTGTGTGTCCTCTCTGACATAGCCACAGAGACAGGTAAATTTTGTCTAATTTTTTTTTTTTTTTTTGCTTTATCTTCTGTTGGAATCTTTCTTGTTCTTTTTCCCTGGGGATGGGGTTATTAAAAACAGGGAGGTCATATGTGGGACCTCCCTGTGCCACTCCCTGTTCCCAAATGAAGGAGATTCCAAAATAGGGTGTGTTGCAGGTAGTGGAGCAGTCAATGGTAAATGTGGGCGGCAGCTACAGCGCCCACTCCCAAAGTGATAGAGAAAGCAACACCTCATAATAGAGCTGCAGTCCAGTAATCTGGCTCACCTCCAAAACTGGCTGTGTGAACCTTGTGTCTGAATGCGTGACAGTCTTCCTCCTGCCGTTTTTCCTTTCCCACCTGTCACGTGTGGAAAAGTGCAAAGTACAAAGTTCTTTAAATCTTCTATTTCAAAACTACCATCTGTCTTCTTAAGATTTTTTACAATACCAGCAGGACACAACTGCTGACATTCTATTTCTAATTTTTAATGTGTTCAAATCACAATCCCTGCACACAAAAAGACACATGCATGCTTTCAAACTCTTCTGAATGTGCTGATGTTCTGGCAATAACTCTATTCTCCTTTTCTGGTTAGCTCTCAAATGTTGGACTGGAAATAATTACTACAGAAGGAAAGAGCACTGGATGGGAAATCAGTATAACTGAGTTCTAGTCCTGAACCTGCCTCTAACCATCTGTAGCATCTTAGGCAAAGTTTCCCCTATCTCTGCTGAGTCTGTTTCTGCTCAGCTTGTCCATTATGGAGCTAAGAGATGGGAGTGCTTTGACTGCCTTTGCTAAAGAGTAACCCACAACAGTGTGAGCAGAGTAGCAGTATATTTGCTCTTCCTAAAACTGTGGGATAAGCAGGGTTGCAAAGCATAGTCCAGAACCAAAATCAAGACCAATCACACAAGATTGTTGAATCTAAAAACTGGGTCCCAAGACAGAAAGAAGGTCCAAAAATAAGCCTTCGTGACACACATGCAAAATTCCAGAACAGAGCAGTTAATTTTAGGAGTTGACAGAAGTGTTTTTCTCTTCTATCTTCTATCTTTTTTCTGTCTGTCTCTACCATCCTCACTTCCATGTGGTTCTGATAGGGATGCCGAATTCTCTAACCCTACCAAAGGATAGGCACTTGACCCAAGGCAGGTCAATTGGTATCCCTCTTGTCTGATAACTTAAATCTGGAGTAGAAAAAAATCCAGCAGCAGAAGTCAGCTGGTCTTCAGTGCTTGAATGGTAGCATCTTAGCCCTTCTGCTGCTTAGATCCCCGGAGCTGCCCTTGTAAAAGGTCAGGTCTTCCTTTATCAGGTCTCTGTACCCTTCAAACGGACCCTCTTTTTTGCTGCAGTGTTCATTCAGTTTCTCCTGGTTTCAGCAAAAGAGCGAAGCATATCCCCAAATGGTAGAATTCAAATAGGCACAAGTACGAAGCTTTGGTCTTCTTGTGCAGCAGAACTCATCCTGGGAGAGCTGGCTGGGAGCAAGCAGGAGGCATGCTAGAGTCAGCACCAGAAACTGGTGAAGGGGAGGGGGCAGGACAGTGGCAAGAGGATAGGGCAGTAAAGGGAGGGGGGTGCGGACAGTGGACAGTTGTTCATTGAAAAATGAGCTGATTATCCTAGATGATGTCTAAGTTCTAACTAGCATCCTATAATTCAAAGTGATCAACTCCATAGCTCAAATTATTACTGCCATGTTTTAAGTGAGATAGAGGAAGAAGCTTTGGTCTTTTTCTCTTTTCGTCTTGCTTTTTGATAAGAATCTAGTGGATGGGAATATCCAGAAGTGTAGGATGATGCATGATTCCAAGTGTTCTGATTCACTACTATAAATGCAGAGGGGTGTGCATGTGGCAGAACCCTGTTAATAACATTCATGTGACATTTTTTATGTGTCTCACAAATGAATCCCGCCAAATCATTAGGCGAGCCCAGTTTTATCATTACAAGTATACGTTTATTCTTGAACACCTCTGTGTGTGGCAAGGTTTTGGTATGTTTCTTTTCTAGGAATATTTCTTGATGTTAATTAACATCAGCTTGTACTTTTGTACCCTGGGCTACCATGACATAAGAAACCTTTGACTTATCTTGAAATTTCCTCCTATTTCCCTTGTACACTATCAAGGAGTATATTTTCTGAGTCTCAGATACACAACTCTACCATTGGTAGCTTTGCTGCCCTGTGATCCTTTTGGGGGTTTTCTGGTTTAGCTATTCTAGAAGGCACGACACCAGTACACAGGAGTACAATGTCAAGCACGCTTCTGCCTCAGAGCCTTTGTAGTTTCTGTTCTCTTGGCCTAGAACTCTTTTCCCCCATGTGTCCACTATTTATGAGTCCATGTATCTTTGGTCTGTTCTATTGGTTTCTGAGTTAGAAGATGGAAAATTAACTACTCATTCACATACAAAGAAGAGCTATTAGTTGTACAACTTGATCGCTAAGCAGAACTTTGATTTGAGGGGTGGAGTTAGGGGCTGGCAAAGGAGCAGGGATGGGAAGCTGTTATACACATGAATCATATTTCACTTATCATCTGACTCAACCAACCAGTTAAAACAAAAATGACCTTTTAGCAGGAATTGATACAGAAATGAGCTGGGTGAGTTAAGTTGTGGCATCCTAAGATCACAGAGTCACTCTTCTGATGAGCAGCAAACAATGTGGCCTCTTAGGGGTAAGAAACTGGTGAAAGGGAAGCCCACAGGCAGTGTGCTGAGTAGAATCAAACATAGTTTCAAGAGCTTCCTGTACATAGAGTGTTTAGCAATCACATTATGACTTTATTGCTCAAATTCATTGAAAACACTTAAAAAAAATTTCTGAGTGTGAACCCATCCAAAAATCTGTACCTTTTTCTCATTCACAGCTCTTTGAACAAGACTAATGTTATTTTGTGGTTATGTTTTAAAAGAGCAGTCCTTGTCTTTGGTAAGATGTACTTAGAATAATAAGATGTATCACTAAAAGAAGGATTTTTTAAAAATAATGACTAGTGAGGTAGAAAATGGGAAAGTATATAGAAGAAATTAGATTTGCCATAAATTGGTAATTATGGATACTGGGTGAAGAGTACCTGGAGATTTGTTGTACTAAACCCTACACATTTAAATGTGTTTGAAATTTTCATAATCAAAAGTTATTTTTTAGAAGACTACCATTAGATTTCTAACAAAGCTGCATTGCTAAATAACAAGATTCTCTCTGACTTGCATAAATACTTATAATTTCTTACAGTAAATATATTAAGACCACTTATCAAAATGCAGCTAGCTAGGTACATGAATTATCTTTTTGATGAAAATGGGAACTTCACATACTCTTTTACTAGATCACACTGCTGAGAGCTGTAGACAGACCTCATATTTTTAGCCTTCTCTGGAGACTTCTCTGGAAGCCTTCTCTGGACATATAAGAGCTACTGTGCCCATGGTTGTGGGTTGGGAACCTCTAAGTGAACAAGATTGCATCCATACATCCTGAGCTTCTATGGAATCAAAAGCTCTAAAAAGGATTAACTACACCAAGAGTGGAATGAGAAAAAATAGATGACTATACTTACTCAGCCTCTGAATCTCAAATCCCACTATTTAGGTTACTGTTGCTATCTATCTGTCCAGCTCAAGTGGAAGTCATATCTAAGCAGTGCCACTACAAAGACCTCTTATTAAGTAGATATCCCTAAGAAAATTGGACCAAAAAACTTAACCTCCCACATGGATGAGAATAACAGCACCTTACCTGGTCTCTCTTTCTCTTCTAAAACATCCTTTATGTAGCTGTCAGTCATCTTTCTAAGAGAGACCTATGGCTCTCTAATTTCCACTCAAGAGACCTTCACTCATAGAAAATAAAAACCAGACTCTTTCCAATCATTTTAAACCTCTACCACCACCTGACCTGCAATGACTTCTATAATAGCTATATCCCATTCTCCCGGTCTCTTTACCCATCCCTCTTCATTCCACCACCCTCTTAATCCCCAACTTTATTCTTGCTGTATTCATTTTCTATTGCTTCACAACTAATCACTACAAACTTAGAGGCTTAAAATAATATCTATTTATTATTCTATGGTTCTGTAGGTTAGAAGTCCAAAGCAGGCTTAACTGGGTTCCCTGTTTAGGGTCATTGGGGGTCATAGACTTCTGTCTACCACACCTGCCTCCCTGCCTCACCTAACAGTGTCACATCCAACAGAAATGAAACTCGGCAGAGGGTTGTGTGCACTGATGCTTAGGGGTGGCTGTGTGCAATTCCTAGGGACAGTGGAGACAGAAGCTAACAAAAGGTGGGACTACCAGAATAAAAAGGCAGAGCTGTGCCTGCAAGGTCATAGATTGACAATAAGAAACTAATCCAAAAAGTCTATGAGCAAGGACACTTCATATACTTCCCAGAGTATCCTTCACCATTTTAAAAACAGCCTCAGGCAGCTAAATGGTTCTCTTAAATATCTATAGTTGGGTATAATACTACAGAGTATTGCAATAATGTGTTAATGAATAAGGAATCTGAAGATACTAACTTCTAAGCCATAAAGTGCCAATCAAACCTAAACTATAATTATTAAAATGTTTCCTATTATATTAGTATTTTGTTATATAAAAGAATAATAGCTAATAGTTTTTGAATGTTTACTGTATGACAAGACTTATGCTTTCAAATGGATCATATCTCACAACAACCCTATGAAATAAGTAGTATTGTTATATTTCCATTTTACAGATAAAGAAACTGAATACCAGAAAATTTAAGGAGCTTACCACAAAATTATGCAGTCAGGAAGTGATAGAACCAAGATTCAGATGCAGGTTTGTCTGATGCCAAGCTGGTTAGTAATCATTATGTTACACCATGGCTGCTAAGAAAAGAATCAGAGACAGTTACAAAGGGAGAAAGGACCAGACAGACGGAAAGAACAAACACAGACCCTAGCTCCGGAGTTACTGAGTTGGATTTACCAGTTAAGGTAAAACGCTTTGGTTACACTTGCTTTTCACATCTTTTCTGGGGTCCTTCTGGAATTCCCTGTTCTATATTCTTTATTTTCATAATCTTTCATAATCTTTGAAATGAAAATGATTTCTTGAGTATTTGCTTATTCTTTGCAGCTTTTCACTTTTTTTTCCCTGTGCCAAATTATCAAGACTACCTTCTGTAGCTGGGGCCAAGATGGACAACTGTTGTATTGATTAAATTGCTATGGATGGAAAAAAAAAGATCTCATTGGAATCAAACCAAAACTGCTATGATGAGGTGTTCCTTACTTCCATATAAAGCAAGTTCATGGGGACATGGAGGGACAGATACAGTATGAAAGCAAACTGATGCAGCAGGGAAAGCTGGAGTGAAGAAAGAAGACAGGGAATTGTTATAAATGGGAATGGAGAGCAAGGGGAAAAAGCAAACTGATAAATGATGTTGGAAATTCAGTTGTTTATGGGGAAAGAATTATATCCTTACATCACAGAGTGATTTTAAACGTTGCCCTGTACATAATCACATCTGTCTTGTCACTATTTATTTGCCTATTCCTGTAACAATACCATACCATAAAGTTTTATATCATATTCTGATATAGGGTAAGTCCTACCTAATTGCTGTTTTTCTAAAATCTATTGGCTATTCTTTCATATTTTCTTTTCTGGATGAACTTTATTATCAGTGATTGAGCTTCATTAAAAACGCTATTACAATTTTAATTGAAATTGAAAGTGTATCAAATTAATTAATTTTTTGAATAATTGACATTTTTACACTATTCAGACTTTGCATCAAGGAACCTGGTATGTCTAGCCATGTGTGTTTCTTTATGTTCTTTCATAATTTTTGTGGTTTACTAAGTTTTAGTTTTACACATATTTCAAGTTTATTTCGAGATGCATAATAATTTTTGTGGTCATCATCCATGAAATTTTTTGACCATTATATTTTCTTTCTTTTTCTTTCTTTTTTTTTTTTTTGACAAAGTCTTGTTCTGTTGCCCAGGCTGGAGTACAGTGGCCTGATATCGGCTCACTGCAACCTCCGCCTCCTGAGTTCAAGCTATTCTTGTGCCTCAGCCTCCTGAGCAGCTGGGATTATCGATGTGCACCATCATGCCTGGAAAATTTTTGTATTTATAGTAGAGACGGGGTTTTAGTATGTTGGCCAGGCTGGTCTCAAACTCCTGACCTCAGGTAATCTGCCTGCCCTAGGCTCCCAAAAGTGCTGGGATTACGGGTGTGAGCCATTGCCCTGGGCCTTGGTCATTATGTTTTCTAACTGATGGGTAGGATAGCTAGCTATTCAGCTACCCTATTAAATTTATTTATTAGATCTAATAGTCTTTGCCAGATTCTCTATAATTTTCAAGGCAGACAGAAGTGCTGATTTTGCAAAAGAACAAATAACATAACATTTATAATTCTTATATCCTTTTCTTGTTCTTTGTGAGCTGGTCAATACGATATTTGCCATAATTTTCTGAATTGTACCCTTTATAAAGTAAAGGCAGTTTTCTTCTATTCCCTGTTAGCTAAATGTATTATTAGTAATGGGTGTTGAATTTAACGAAATCTATATTGGGAATCCATTGAAATGATTACATAGGATTGACTGAACTGCCTTAATTTCTGGAGCTCAGGGGTACTCTTCCAGGCTTACTTGGTCATTGGCAAAATTAAGTTCCTTATGGTGGTGGGATTGAGATATCTGTTTCTTGTGGGCTGTCACATTGGGCCTCCTCTTACCTCCCAAAGGCCCTGAAGTTCCTTGCCTTATGGCCTCCTTGCAGGTTCTCTCAAAGATCCTCTAACAACATGGCAGCTTGCTTCTTCAAAGCCAACAGGAGAATCCCTCACTCTTGTCTCCTAAGGTGGTCTTATATAATGTAAAGTAATCATGAGAGTGACCGTAATCTATTCTATTCTGTATCTATTCCTTATTCTATTCTTTTCTATTCAATTGTGTTATATTCATATTTGCTATATTCTATTGGCTAGAAGCATGTCACACAAGGGAATGAGAGTATTATAATTGTATATATATTTATATATATTTTCTTTCAATTTAAAAAAATGTCTCTATATTTATGATCATATTCTTTCCAAAAAATTCTTAATGTATTTTATTTGTTCTTTTATTTTCACTTGAATTTGTCAGATTTTATATTCTCAAGGAACCAACTGTTTTTTTTTTGTTGTTTGTTTTCTATGTGGTTGATTTCTGCTTTATCTTCAGTCCTTTAAAGAAATTTTTTGATTTATCTAAACAGAAAGAAAAAAGCTGGCGGCAACATGCTACCTGACTTCAAACTATTCTACAGGGCTACAGTAACCAAAACAGCATGGTACTGGTACAAGAACAGACACATAGGCCAATGGAACAGAATAGAGAACCCAGAAATAAGACCACACACCTATGATCATTTGATCTTTGACAAACCCGACAAAAACAAGCAATGGGGGAAAGGATTCCCTATTTAATAAATGTTGCTGGGAGAACTGGCTAGAATATGCAGAAAATTAAAACTGGACCCCTTCCTTACACCATATACAGAAATCAACTCAAGATGGATTACAGACTGAAATGTAAAACCCAAAACTATGAAAACCCTAGAAGAAAACCTAGGCAATACCATTCAGGACATAGGCATGGTAAAGATTTCATGACGAAGACACCAAAAGCAATTGCAACAAAAACAAAAATTGGCCAATGGGATCTAATTAAACTAAAGAGCTCTGCACAAAAAAGAAACTATCAACAGAGTAAACAGACAACCTACAGAATGGGGGAAAAGTTTTGCAATCCATGCATCTGACAAAGGTCCAATATCCAACACCTATAAACAAATTTACAAGAAACAAACAAATAATCCAATTAAAAAGTATGCAAAGAACATGCCCAGACACTTCTCAAAATAAAACATACATGCAGCCAACAAACATATGAAAAAAAGCTCAATATCACTGATCCTTAGAGAAATGCAAATCAAAACCACAATGAGATAGCATCCCACACCAGTCAGAATGGCTATTATTAAAATGTCAAAAAAAAAAAAAAACAACAAAAACAGATGCTGGCAAGGTTGTGGAGAAAAAGGAACACTTTTACACTATTGGTGGGAGTGTAAATTAATTCAACCATTGTGGAAGATAGTGTGGCAATTCCCCAGAAACCTAGAGGCAGAAATACTATCCAAGCCCACAATCCCATTACTGGGTATATACTCAAAGGAATATAAATTGTTCTATTATTAATAAAAAGATATATGCACATGTATGTTCATTGCAGCACTATTCACAATAGCAAAGACATGGAATCAACCTAACTGTCCATCAATGATAGACTGGATAAAATGTGGTACATATACACCATGGAATACTATGAAGCCATAAAAAGGAACAAGATCATGTCTTTTGCAGGGACATGGATGGAGCTGGAGGCCATTATCTTTAGCAAACTAACACAGGAACAGAAAACCAAATACTGCATGTTCTCACTTACAAGTGGGAGCTAAATGATGAGAACACATACACACATGGAGGGGGAACAACAAACACTGGAGCCTGTTGGAGGTCGGAGGGTGGGAGGAGGGAGAGAATCAGGAAGAAGAGCTAATGGATACTGGGCTTAATACCTGGGTGATGGGATGATCTGTGCAGCAAACCGTCATCTAAAGTTGATGGCTGTAGTGAACAAAACAATAAGCCTTCCAAAAATGTCTCTTAATCCCTGAACCTGCAAATGCTACCTCACATAGCAAAATGCACTTTACAAATGTGACTAAATCAAGGATCTTCAGATGGAGAGATTATCCTGGATTATCCACGCAGGTCCAATGTAATCATAAGGGTGTTACAATGGAAAGAGGGAGGTAGGAAAGTCACAGAGAAGGAAATGTGACAATGAAGTGATGCAACTGCTGGCTGCCAAGAAATGCGGGAAGTCTCTAGAAGAACCCCTTCCCCATTAAAAAAAAAAAAAAAAAAAAAGGCATCCAGGAGGAATATATCTCTGCTGACACCTTGATTTTATCCTTAAAAAACTCATTTTGGACTTCTGACCTCCAGAACTGTAAGATAATAAATTGTTTTGTTTTAAACCATTTGAGGTAATTTGCTAGCAGCAATGGGAAATGAATACAAATGAATACAATGACAAAAGTCATGAGTGCAGTAACCACAAAGCAGGCATCTGGGCATAATTGCTGGTTGATCATTCTAATCTCTAATCTGAGACCCAGTGTTC
Source organism: Gorilla gorilla gorilla (assembly GCF_029281585.2). Taxonomy (NCBI): domain Eukaryota; kingdom Metazoa; phylum Chordata; class Mammalia; order Primates; family Hominidae; genus Gorilla; species Gorilla gorilla. Next base: position 121,048,537 of record NC_073229.2, on the reverse strand, counting down.
CTCAATATGAATACTGGATCTGCACAAAGCCTAGTTTGTTTTGGTTTTGAGTTTGTGGCACTACCCCCCGCTCCCAGTATTCTAGGTTTTACAGACCCAAAACACTGCATCACTATGAAATTGGCCAAACTTGGGAACCTTGTAAATTACTTCAGTTGGACTTCTACACATTCTCTGGTTTCTAATCTGGAATCCAGGCCCTGGAGAGGTTCTCTCTGCCTGAACACCAGAACCTCTGCCAGAATAAGTCATTCCTCCATAAATCTGTTGTGCTCCTCACTAGTGATTGAGATTTGATTGATGAAACCTCTGAGGGCTGTCCTGGGCCCCTTGAGCCAACTTGTCACCTGGGTTTAGCTACTGTAATCCTTTGGAGAACGCAGAATGCTGTTGAATTATGTTCAAAAGAAGGAGTACCCAATGGTAAAAGTCTAGGCAGAGAGAAAGACATGAGGGCAGAGGGAAACAAAGTGGGGACTATTTCTGTGGCCAATGTCAGGCAAAGGCAGGTGGCATTTTATGCCCCAAAGCTAATGATTCCCACCCATGTTCCAACCTTAATAAATCTAACAATGCCACCACGTGTGCTGAGCACGTTAATCAGCAAATAAAAATCAAATTTAGCATTTTTTATTTTTTAAAAATTAAATTATTGAAGAACATGAGTCTTACTGTAATCTCAAATTTTTTTATCACTTTCATTCACCTATTCACCAGAGCTTCAGAATATGTGTCCTTTTTAAAACTGCTCCCTTCTCCTCTGAAAAATGAAAAACAATGCAAATATTGAACATCAGATTCTGAGCTGGGCATTGTACTAGACACATATTTTTAATCTGTGTAAAACCCTTTAGGTGATTACTATTATCCCAATTTTAAGATGAGCAAAGTGTGTTCAACCACATTAAGTTACTTGCATAAGGACTCACTTCTGGAAGCAGGGCTAGTGTTCAGGCAGAGAGAACTTGTCTGGGGTCTGGACTCCAGCTCAGGGATCCTACTTGTCTTTCAGTTCATTTGACCTTTATTTGATAATTGTTTAGTACCTACTGTGTACTAGCTCTGTTCGATGTGTTGGATACAGCAGTGAACAAAACAGACAAAAGTTCTGTCCTCAGAATTTACATTCTAGTGTGTTGTCAAGACCCTGGGTTTATTAGTATCTTAAGATATTCAGCCATACACATGCATCATAATACTCCACTCAGATGGAAGCTTCATTCTAAGCAGCATCCTAGTTATACTTTCCTTGGGGATCTGACTTCAATCCTTAACATAAGCCCAACAGGAGTTCTTAAGTTCAGAGTTCCTGTTAATTTATATGTTTTGACAAGAAGAGCTGGAATTATGCATTTATGGTTCAGGTTTTATTTCCATGATTCCCAAAGGGTGACAGCCAATTGTGAGTTTCTGATGGAGTGCATCTGCCCTCTGTTTTGCAGTTTGAGGGCCTGAGCAGCACTGGGCCAGGATCAGGCAAAGCAGCTGACACATACTGGAAGCTCTTTCAATGTTGAATCCAAGCTCTATTGGAATGTGTGAATTCAAATAATTATTTCATATTGTAATCCCTACTGTCCTGACAGTCACTTCTAACATTACTTTTTCATGCTGCCCAAAGTTTGGTGGAATTTCTATGAAAATGAGATTTTCACTTTTAAAATATTTTAACAGGCAGTGAGTCGAATTGCTACCATGATTAAAGCACGTAGATATAATTAGGCAGATTAAAATTTCTTAGCACCCATAGAAATAGAAACACCGTGCCTAAAAAGCCCTGAATCACAAGCACGCTTAAAAGTATCAAAGATAGAAATCTTGGAGCAGTCTGCCACCTTCAGGATAACTTCCCAGTTAATGCTATCTGAGATCACTGATTTCAGCTTCTGTAAATTCCAAATACCAATCCCTGTAAAAATGTTCAGTATAATTAAATAAAGGGCATTTAAATTAGAGTGGCTGAAGCCGTCTTCCTTGCAGTGCTTTTGCTCTGATTAAGCATTATATTTAATGATTACATTAGTTTTCTTTTTAAAAAACTTTCCCTTTCTTCATTTTGGTTCTTTGATTCTTGTTTTATTATTATTATTCTATTCGATTATCTTTACATCAATATTTTCTTACTTTAAACTGGTTAAAAACAACCACTCTACTTCATTTTGCTAAGCAGAGATCAGAACACCAAAAATAGATTTTGCAGCCACAGTAAGAGAAATACTGTAACTTCCTTCCTACTGCTTCCTTCCTGGTGGGTTTTATTTTAGATTAATAACAATATTTCTAAAGGGTCTTAAATAAAAGCAGCACTACAGTAACCCATTCAGGAAATGGAGAGAGACAGGGAGAAGGTGAATGTAACACTCGTTTTTTTTTTTGTTTTTCTTTTCTGACGTCTTATTGTCTGTTCCTTTCATTAAATTACACAGAGGCTTAAAAAGAATGAAGAAGGCAAGAGAGAAGAGAAATAGGAGAGGGAATGACTCAGCATTTAGTAGCATGGAGAAGTAAATTAGTAGCAAAAATAAGATAAGGGAAACTATAACTAAAATCGATATCATTAGGTCAAATGAGAACGGGATGTAAAAAATAATGGAAAAAGAATCCAGTGGCTTGAAAATGCATCAGGCGGGGGGACAGGAAAATAAGAGGCATTTAAATGAGAGCGGCTGAGAACAAATACTCATCGACAAGGAAAATCCTTTCATTATTTTCCTTTCACAAAAGCAGGAAAGGGCAACTTGAGAGCCCAGTTTGACCCTGGTTCAGTAAGTTCCATTTTTATCGGCTAACTCTTTGGTGGCATTGCCCTGTGAAACAACTTCAAGGTCAACTTCCTTACGACTTTGATTTTCAACTCTTCACTGAAACTTTGGAATCACGTGGAGTCTTATCCAATGCTGGGCCTCACTCCACAAGAATTAAATCAGCAAGTCTGGGGTAGGGCCCGGCACAGAACTTTACAGAGCTTCCCAGGTGACTCCCTCGGAGTTCCAGCGTTAAAAGCAACCGTGGGTCCGGGGACTTAAGCCCCGCCACCTCCCGCCGGAAGCGGCCCCCGTGGGAGCCGTCACTCGCCCCGAAGGGAGGGGCTCCCTTTTAAATGCTCTGGGCAGAGAAGCGGTGTGTGGCCTCCCGAGCGCTAGGGGGCGACGGGCACGCATTTAAGCGCCCGCGGCGGGGCTTCCCCTCACTTGTGCGCATGCTCCGGGTGTCCGGGAGTTGTCCTGCGCCGGTGTTCCCACGTGCGGCCTGAACCTGAGCGCATAATGTTATGAGGAGATGGGAGCACTAGTGATTCGCGGTATCAGGAATTTCAACCTAGAGAACCGAGCGGAACGGGAAATCAGCAAGATGAAGCCCTCTGTCGCTCCCAGACACCCCTCTACCAACAGCCTCCTGCGAGAGCAGATTAGTCGTGAGTGGTGCGAGGGCGTTTCGGGGCCCGGGGGCGCGGAGTCCCTGTGCTGCCCGGCTGTCCCTAGCGTGGGTCCGGAGGCCGAGGGATCGGCGTCAGCCTGCTTGGCTGCAGCCGCTCGGGTCGGCGGAGCGTTGGAAGGGGGAGCCGCCAGGCCGGTGACATTGAGACTGTCCTCCGCGCCCGCGGTGAGGTCGGCGGCCCCGCCTACTTCCGAGACCCAGAGGCAGCGGCCAGTGCTCCCGCTAACCAGGCCCTCGTCGGCTGCTGTCACGGACTTGATACAGGGAATCAAAATCCGAGAGGGTCACAGAGCTTTCTCTAGGGGTCTTCACTGGACGATGGACGCAGAGCCTGACCTGGAATTTTGATTTCCATCTAAAGTATTTTCCTAACAGTCCAAATGATTATGTTTATTTTTAAAAAAATTAAAGTGGTTAGGCCGGGCGCGGTAGCTCAAGCCTGTAATCTCAGCACTTTGGGAGGCCGAGGCGGGCAGATCACCTGAGGTCAGGAGTTCGAGACCAGCCTGGCCAACATGGCAAAACCCCGTCTCTGCAAACAATGCAAAAATTAGCCGGGCGTGGTGGCGCGCCTGTAGCCTCAGCTTGTCGGGAGGCTGAGGTGGGAGAATCTCTCGAACCCGGGAGGCGGAGGTTGCAGGGAGCCGAGATCGCGCGACTGCACTCCACTCTGGGCGACAGAGCGAGACTCCGACACAAAAAAGAAAATATAAGAAAGCGTTTGTGTTAAACGTTTAGGATATTACAGGAAATTTTCCTTGATTTTAACATTGTGACTTTTTTTCCTTTCCTTAGTCTATCCAGAAGTTAAAGGAGAGATTGCTCGTAAAGATGAAAAGCTGCTGTCGTTTCTAAAAGATGTGTATGTTGATTCCAAAGATCCTGTGTCTTCCTTGCAGGTAAATGTGTGTTTAATTAAGTGAATACACAATTTACTTATTTTGGGGCTTCAGGAAAATGATTAAGTGTGGCAAGTCGTAAAAAGAGTGCTCTGCAAGTGTGTGTTGTGATCAATCTACGCGCCTTGGCAAAGTTTAAGCACAGTGGTGTAAGACAGCAAGACACTTATGCCTTGGTTCACTGGATATTTACCAGAATTCTAAAATAACTTGTGGAAGTATTGATACAAGCAACTGTGTGAATTATTTCATAGTATTTCAGAATTTGTAGGATTTGGTAAGGCATTACTTCCAGTGGTTGTCATTTGAGTGACAAAAGCAGAGCTTTAATATTATTTTCTCATTCTTCTGTGGATTGAGGTATGTTCTAATCTCAGAGACTCCTTTAGTAAGTAGTGTTGTTGGATTTTGTGGGGTGTTCTGTTTGTTTTTTTTAAGGATGTATTCAGATAGGATATTTAAAATTAGAAGGATCAAAGAATACATTAGGAATGGGAACCTATGTGTAAATCCATATTCCGTATTATGTAAGTCCTGGGCACAAGTGCTTTGTATATAGTGATGAACAAAACTAGTCCTTATTTTCACAGGGCCTATGATGTTGTGAAGGACACAGCCATTAAACAAATGAGCAACAATGTGACCGTAATTATGGGAAAAGTACGTGCACTGCTGAGTATATTGGAGGGACCTCTTTGAAATGGGAGGATCAAGGATGGTTTCTGAGGAAGTGATAGTTATGCTCAGGCCTGAGGAGGGATCAGTTGGAGTTAACCAGATGAGTTTTTGGGGGCAGGAAGATTCTAGTTAGGGGTAAAAGTTTGATTAAAGGCCAAGGAAGTGCCAACAACTTCCAGATTTTTTTTTTCATTCTAAAATATTCTGGTACTGTCCCTCTCTCTCTGGATATTTGCACAGATAGAATTATTAATATAATTTTCACTACAGAGGAGAAATAAAACAAGATCTGTTAATCGCTGCACATAGTAATTGTAGGGTTCAGTTATCACCAAATGCTCACATGAAAAAAGTATAGGGTTAATGTCTGTGTTGTTAAGTCATTTTAAAATAGGTGTTGAGTAATACTCCCCCAGTATTCTTTCTCTCATGTTACTTAATTATGCATCTGAAAATTCACTCTTGGGAGCAAAAAAAAAATTAATGCTTTGTATGTATAAGACTCAGTTATACATATAATGCATAAAGAGATATGTATATAGTGATATTAAAATTTCATGGGGACATTAGGAAAAGTCTAGATTCCTTAGGGAGAGTGATAATGAAAACTGGAATTGCCTTTTGTTTATGTTCTGTGTCCCTTTTTTTCCTTTGGGCAGTTCATGGTTGTGATGCCTCTAGACATCATTGATACTGTGCCTTTCATATGGCAAATAATTTATTTGTTGTCTGACTTTTTAACATATTTATTCAAAATTCTGTCAAATATTTCAGTCTTTTTGCCTTTTGTGGTAAAGGAATACTGGGCCCACTCTACCATCATATAAACTCTTCCGTATTTTCTTCTAGTAGTTTTATAACTACATTTTATATTAAAATCTTTATCTGGCATTAAATGTGGTCTTTGATGTGTGGAATAGATCAGTTGAACCTCTTTTCAAACAGATGGCTTGTGTAAATATAATTTGTTGAAGAGCCCAGACCTTTCTCCACTTACTTAAAATGCATCTCTAGATACACATATGGTTCTATTTATGGACTCATCAGTTTTACTTATTTTTCTATTTATACACTAGAACCATAGTTTTAATTAATAGAGCTTTATAATGTGTGTTGATATTTCTTATAGTCTTCTCTCATTCTTTTAAAAAGTTTCTTGTCTCTTTTCACATATTTTTCCAGATGAATTTGAGAATGAAATTGTCAGGTTCTTTAATAAGTCCTATTTGGATTTTGAGTATAATTGGGAATTTATGGATTAATTTGAGGAGAATTAACATTTTAATTATTAAGTCTTTGAGGGGTAAAGGGAATGTTGTTACTGTGATGGGAGCTTTTTTCACTTTAAATTTAAACTGTTTATTGCTGCTACAGTAGTCTTCCCTTATCAGCAGATAGGTTCCAAGACCCTCAGTAGATGCCTGAAACTGAGCGTAGTACTGAATCCTATATATACTGCTTTTTCCTATAAATATATACTATGATAAAGTTTAATTAACAACTAATAAAATGGAACAGTTACAACAATTTCGGGGTTCGAAGATCATTCTTATTATCCATGTTAGCACTCTCGCCATATGATTTTTTTTCCTCATTAAGTCAATAACTTTTACCTTTTCACTTGAAGGAAGCACTTTATGGCTTCTCTTTGGCATAACTGAGTTGCCAGCATCACTACTCTTGTGCTTTGGGGCTATTCTTGGTAAAGTAAGGGTTACTTGGACACAAGCACAGTGATGCCACACAGTCTGATAACCAGAATGGCTACTAAGTGACTAACAGGCAGGTAGCCTGTACAGCGTGGATACACTGGACAAAGGGAGGATTCACATCCTAGACAGGATGGAATGGATAGCGTAAGAATTCATTATGCTGCTCAGAATGGTTTGCAGTTTGAACCTTATGGATTGTTTACTTCTGGAGTTTTTCATTTAATATTTTTGGTCTGTAGTTGACTTCAGGTAACTGTAGATAAAGCCAGGTACTACTATATATCAGAAAGTGAGTGGTTTTTATAGTGTAGCTACCCACATTGCTAGGTTATTATTTCTGTTAGGTTTTCAGTTGATTCTCTTTTCTAAAGATATATCTATGTAGAATTAAAAACTTCTCTTTCTAGTATTTATACTTCATTCTTTTATTGTGTTGTATACATTAACATGCCAGTGAAAGTAGGCATTCTCATCTGTTCCTTCCTTCCACAGGATGTCTCAAATGTTTCAGCATTAATTATAATAGAATGATACTTGTTTTCGATTAAAAAATACTTATATCACGTTTGGGACATTTTCTTCTATTTTTAATTTCATAAGGGTTTTTTTTTTTCAGTCGAGAGGATTTTGAATCTTCTTAGATTTTTTTTGTCTCAAATAATTATTTATTTTAGTATTGACTATTAATTAGAAAGGAAATCTGAATACAGATGTGCTTGGAGTGGAAGGAAGATCTACCTTACCTGGGAATAGGAAAATGAGAGAAGCTTTGAGATTTGGAAAGTGAAGAAATTGAGAAGAGTGTTTCAGGCCTAGTTTGCAATATAAAGATACAAGAGTGTGTGATGCCTTTGAAGAATGGTTAGAGTTCACTGCAGTTATGAGAAAATGTGAAATGTGAATTTGGGAGAAGTGAGTTGGGATGGAGAGTGATAGGGGTCAGATCGTAAAGGCCCTTATTTTTCTTGCTAAGGAGTTTTGTTTTATTCTGAAGACAATGGGAAGTCATTAAAGAGTTAATGGTCAAAAGTGATGTTAGATTTGAAAGTAGCCTGGCGGGGGAACAAAGTGCATTTTATCTAATTAGAAGAGACCAAATAGGAGGTATTTGCAGTCATTTCTGCAAGAGACATTGGCTTGGACTAGGGTGATTTGGCAGTACGGGGGAGATGTGAGTGCGTTCGAGAGAGACATATGATGCAGTGTCAACAGGATTTGGTCATTGATTGGTGTAATGAGTAAGGGAGAGGGAGGTGCAGGTATAATCTCATTTTTGGCATGAGAGGTGGGTAGTGTTGGTCATTGAGATTGAGGATATGGGAGTAGAACTGGTGATAGGTTTAGTTCAGATAATATTGAATTTGAGGAGCATGTAGGTCATTTAAGTGGAGATACCTGTTAAGCATTTGGGTTGGGAAATCAAGAAAAGGTCTTGGTTTACGATCACAGCTTTGGAAGTAATTAACTTGTAGGCAGTAATGGAAGTTAGAGGAGTGTGTGGGATTACTTTGGAAGAATGTGTAGACTGAGAAGAAGGCCTGGACACTCTTAAATGTCACACACTGACATTTAAGGGTAAGCAAAAGGAAAAGGGTCCATGAATAAAACCCCGAAGGACCCACTGAAAAAACCGATGTAAAACTGTGAGGGGGTGGCATGGAAACCAAGGGGGAAGATAGTTATAGGTACATTGGAGTGGTCAGCAGTGTCAGATGTAGTGAGATACTATAGTGAGTTCAAATGAGGTCTAAAAAGTGTCCTCTGAATTAAGCAACTAGGCAGTCATTAGAGATAGCAAGCATTATTTCTTTTAAACATTACCTGAAGAGAAGGAAACTGGTCATAAAAGAGGTGTTGGTTTTGGGTTTGGTGGGCATGTTAAAAAACGTAGTAACTATAGCATTTCTGTATTTGACCAAAAAGCAGCAGCAGGCACAGTGCAGTAAAAAAAAGGAAAAGAAAAGAAAGAATGATAGGCATAGCTAGGAAACGAGAATGGAATGCAGAGCACATGCGCTGGGATTAAGCTGGGATGGGACAGATAGATGGAAGGATGGGTGTGCATAGGTTGTTTTATTTATACTGGAGTGTATTGGAGGCGTTAGTTTATTTTCTCGGGAGACAAGATCACTAGCAATATTTCAATTCATTCAAGGTGTTTGGGAGTACTGCGTATGAAATACAAAGCTGGGAAACAGAATAGATGTTATCAAGCCAGCTGTTAGGGTGGCATCAGAATCCTGCCCTTTTAAAACAGGTGCAGTTTTTAATAAATTATTTTCATTGTTCTTTTAAAACACATGAAATAATGTGGTGAGTGGATGGTATACATTTGATTATTATTTTCTAGAGATGCCTACATTTCTTAATGATAGAGCTATAGTTATGAAAAGGCAATGTGGCAAAAGTACTATTAAACTATGGCTCATTATAATAAGAAAATGAAGTTTGGAAAATCATATATAGAATTTGTGTTAGTCCATTCTTGCACTGATGTAAAGAAATACATGAGACTGGGTAGTTTATAAAGAAAAGATGTTTAATTGGCTCACGATTCTGCAGGCCACACAGGAAGGATAGCAGCTTCTGCTTCTGGGGAGGCCTCAGGAAACTTATAATCATGGTGGAATGGGAAGCAGGCACGGCTTATATTGCCAGAGCAAGCAGAAGCGGGATGTGGGGGAGGTGCTACACACTTTTAAACAACCATATCTGGTGAGAACTCTATCACGAGAATAGCACCAAAGGGGGAAATCCACTCCCATGATCTAGTCACTTTCCACCATGCCCTACGTCCAACTTTGGGGACTACAATTTGGTGACATGAGATTTGGGTGGGGACACAGATCCAAACCATATTAGTTGTTATTTGAAGAGGAATAGTGTAGATTTGAGAAGTATGAAAGTAGATGTCAAATCTTTTCTCTCATCCTAAAACTGTTTTTTTTTTTTTTTTGATACTAGGTAAAAGCTGCTGAAACATGTCAAGAGCCGAAGGAATTCAGATTGCCGAAAGACCATCACTTTGATATGATAAATATTAAGAGCATTCCCAAAGGCAAAATTTCCATTGTAGAAGCATTGACACTACTCAATAATCATAAGCTTTTTCCAGAAACCTGGACTGCTGAGAAAATAATGCAAGAATACCAGTTAGAACAGAAAGATGTGAATTCTCTTCTTAAATATTTTGTTACTTTTGAAGTCGAAATCTTCCCTCCTGAAGACAAGAAAGCAATACGATCAAAATGAAGAAAATCACAGAAATTTCCTATGTGTACTCCTCATCCCTCCTGCTGTATATTTTCTCATTTTTTGCGTAATAAATTATGTTAACTACCAAATATTTAATGCTCTCATTGTGAGGGCATACTCTTAATATTTATTGAGCTCCCTGACTTTTCAAGATTGCCATAGAATATCTTTTGTTTTATTTTAATTTGGTTTAGGCATATTTCATAAGTGCATGTCAGCATGACTGAGCACATCTGTACCTTTATTATGGTGAAAGAGTTAATTTGTTATTTTAGGCACATATACCAACTTTTAAATTGGTCGTATTACCCCTTGGGAAATGTCCTGAATCCCTCAACTGAGTTTTACTTTCCAAGTTAGGTGTTTAGTTCATTCTTCACATGTGATAGTGAAAGTAAAAGCTTTCCTGACCCTTAAGACTGACATTTTCTCGTTAGGGAAAGAGACTCGATAGCAGGGTAGACTAACAGTAGTTCCCAAATAAAGGCACACAGGAGAAAATGAATCAATAGAATCTAATTAAAATTACTACTCCAGGGAATAAGAAGTATTGAGGATTTATTTTATTTTGAATTGGTTTTAAGCATGGAATAATTGTCTTTACAGTTATAAAAAGTAATTAGTGGTGTTTACAAAATGTTGGGAATTTCTGCTTTGACAGATAGGTAAGTCCCATGGGAATTTCTGCTTTGACAAATAGTTAAGTCCCATGGCCTTCAGAGAGGCAGGAAGCAGAAACTTTCAAAAAAGTAACATTTCTCTGGATTTAATGTGGAAATAGAGAAAAATTTAAAGAATAATTACAAAACCATGGTAAATGAAATTTGGTGATTACATATAGTTTTGGATGTTAATGCTAGTTGAGAGAAGAGAAAAAGATAGCAAGTAGAAGCAGAGAACAGGATCATTGGAAGGGACCTGAGAAATTGCCATTTCATCCATTTTAGCAAATTTAATTAGCATAGCATGTACCAGTACTAGGATCTTGAGTGTGTGAGTTTAGCTCTGCCTAATATATTACTACTTGTGGGATCTTTGGGAGACTAGCTTTGAGATTGAGTTTCTTCTATAAGCATAATGCTACCCTAAATGTAAGGGTTATCATGAAGATAAATAATAAAGGACTACAAAGGACCAAGCAAATAGGAATTATTTTTTGCGGTGGAGAAACAAATGCCTGGGGAGAATATATGACCGAAGATTCTGTAGTTTATGACTTAAACAGGCCCAGAATTTAGTTTTTCAAATCCTAGTAGTGTGTTTTTTCTGTCTTGCTAAAAAGCAGCACACCTCAAAGAAGGGAAAAGGTGTGAATTGTGGGTATATTAGAGTTATTAGTGCTTCCGAGGGAAGATAGGCGTCACTACTTCCCAGAGATGCCCCTGGAAATGATATAGAGGATGTTGAAGAATTCAATGTGATGACGGAATGAGGCATATGTAGTAATGCTGAGAACAGAAAAATGGACTAAGTGGAAAATTTGTAAGCATGTCTTTGAATGTAGATTTGTTATGTGAACAAACTACCTAGTTTATTTTTAGTTCAATACAATAATTGTTTTAAGAAAACATGAAATAACTACTCAATATAAAATGCATTTTAAAACTGTAAATAAGTCAAAACTTTATTCTTTTTATCATAATGGTCACTAGCTGAGTCACAAATACTAGTACACTCTTCTGAGCCATCTTCTTTATTAATATCTACGTTGTGTGGTTAGGCATCTGTTATGTGGTGTCACATGATAAAATAAAGAACTTCTTCCCATACCATTCATCAGTCCTACTATACTGCCTTTTATTATATATAGGAGAGCACTTGGTAGCAGTGATGTCAGAAAGTGCATGGAATTTAGATTCAGAAAACAGTTTAGATCTCAGGATCACCACTAGCCATGCCATCTAACATTTTAAAAGTAATTACTAGGGTCTGATTGAAGTGCTTTACGTGTATTAACTTGCTTAATATTTACCATAGGTACAAGGATAAGTAGCCATATTTTAGAAGCACAGAGAGCTTCAGTAACTTCAAATATTACTTAGTAAGTGTTGAAGCCTGGATTTAGTCCTGTTAGGTTATTTTCAGAACCTTGTGCTTCTAACTGATACACTATGTTGCCTTTGTAAGATTATGAGAATTAATGAGATGTCATGCAAAGTGCCTGAGACATATGAGGACAGGACTACTCAATGCTCACTGTATATGAGAATCATCTGTAGAATTCTGGGAAAATACAGATGTCTGCTGTGAGAGGCTGGTGTAAGTCTGGGAGATGCCTGGATTCATGGATTCTGGATCAACGGGTGTTTAAAAAATATCTATGACCAGTGCCAACAGCATGTTCCAAACTGCTGATCACCTGTGCAGGTGAAATAGCATTCTCTGGTCTAAAGTTTATTGTGAAAGAAGGTAAGGATCAGAGAATAGACAGAAGGGTGGCCTTGAAGGAGTTTGAAGAAAGGAAGCTTTCCAGATGATGGAAGGGAGAAGGAAAGAATTTCAGGAGATTCAAAGATTTGGGGATAGGGTGAGGAGAGGAAGGAAGGAGATTAATAGACTGGACAGGAAAGCCAGGATCCAGGGAGCTGATAGAGGAAAAGCTCTCAAGAAGGGAGAAGCCTTCTACAGAAAAGTGGGTGGATTTGGGAAAATTCTACCATAAATAAATAGGATGACCGTATAATTGTTTGTCCAAACTAAGATACTTGAAAAGGGACACCAATTACATCATGATAACAGGGACAATAGGCATAAACTGGAATGTCCTGGACAAATTAGGAGGTTTGATAATCCTAACTGCAAGAGGCACTGTTGGAGGACTTAAAGGCCACCTGCGAGCTGGATGTAGCTGTCTTGGCAAAAACTTGTCAAGGTTTAGCATCTCACCATCACTCAGGAATGATTCCTGTCTGTGCCGGGGGGCTTTGCTTCGTCCCCAAATACTTGTGTATGGACATCCCCTCTTCTGTATTTACTCAGTGCCCTCAAAACACCCATAATCTCAAGAAAAGGAGAGTGGGGCCCTGAGCATTTAGTATGAGGAGGCTTCTAATACCCATACTTGGAGGGATTGAACTGAAGGGCTCAAAGCACCCTGAATTGGGGCTGTGCTTAAAAGATAGCCTGTTGGCTACAAGTTGAAAATATACAAGAAAAGAACAAGTATAAAGGATTAAAATGGTTTTATGCACCTCAAATAGCCATCACTCATTGTTTGATAACCACTCTATTTTATCTCGACAAAGACCAATCTGTGAAACAGTCTGAGAGAAGGAATGTATTTTTTTGTTTTTTTGTGTTTTAGTGTGGATGCTCCATTTCTTCTGCTTCAGGAGTAATAGGACTGGATTACTTATTAGAAGGAATGGTGAAAATCAGAAGCACTTATTAGGTATAAATCCCTATGTAAAAATCCCTATGTATTAGGTATAAATCCCTATGCTTTAAATTCAGAGCATTTGGGTCACGAATTCCAGGTACTCCCATACTTTTTTTTTTTTGCCACTGTCAGTGACCCAGCAATAAAACTAAATCTTGGGAGCACTTGTGAATAGAATTGTAGAAGAGGGGCTCACTAGTTAGAAAAGTAGAATCCTGAGCAGAGCTGGAGTTCTGTATTTTTCAGTGTATTGATATTGTAAAATATATAGTAGGTAACATCAAAATTGCTTCCTTCTCTGCTTCCTGTGAGGAAAAAGGTAACAAGGAAGTCATTGTAAAGATGAATAATTTGGGAATACGAATTTAGTTAAAATGGGATAAGCCAGTACCTGGGAATTGAGAAGTAATCCCTGAGATGAAATGGATAACAGTAGAGTTGATGAGCAGGGAAATTCCTCAGTTACATGAGAGATAATAACCTTTGGAAAGGTTATCTAATTCTTAAACAGAAAAGTTACCTGACTGACAATCAACTCTGCTTATGGTTGAAATGCAAGCAAAGTAATAATTTATATATCGGATTATTGACATCCACATATGGAAATAGAAGAGGCCACTGAGGAAAAATAGATCAATTTCTACAATAAGCCTTGGACCTTTTTTATTTCCAGAAGAATAAATATTGATTAATATGTATTTGGTAGTAAAAATCGCATTTAGAGCTAATGATATTTGAGCAATTTTGCCATGTGTGTCTGCTTTATAGCATTTTGTATGGGGAATATCATAGCCAAAGTTTTCTCTGAATGTCTTCCTGCATTTCAGGGTAAGCATAACACAAATCACCTAATACTTTAACTGAACTATATAATAATTACTACATGTATTTTAGAATTAGTTTTAATTTCCTTTCATTTTTCAATGATCCTGTTACACAATCAGGTGATTTGTATGTTTATGTGTAACATACCAGTATGTTATTGTGTAATATTTAAATTTTACTTTTTTACTTTTAATTGTTTTCAGTATATGGCATTATGATTTGCCATGTCTTTATATGGTTTGGCAAGTATAGAAACAGATGCTGTTTTTTAATTGCCCATGTAAGAAACAATACAAATGAGCTCCTATTTATTATTCACATTATTTTTAGGCGTAGGGAAATACTTGCATAGAGTCATAGAGTATTCAACTCTGATTGACTTTGCTTATTGCTCCTTAGGCCATTATCCATTCATTATTCAATCATTTCTATATTAGTCCTTCTTCTTCTGGTGCTGGCTCAGAACTGATGCTATGGCGTCAGATAAGGAGCATAGAAATGGGGAAAAGCCATTTAAAATGCGTCTTGTAGAAAGAAAGGGGGATAGAGAGAGAGATTGATTTATTACATTTTGCTTTACAAATATCTCAGAAATCCTGCAACACCACCAAAGAAAAAGAGTACCTTGTCTCTTCTTAAATTGTTCTTTTGTTGCATCTTTTTCTTTCATCACCAACCCTGATATTTCTGGAGGAATAATAAAAGCTAAGACAATATTTTTTAAAGACCCAATTTAAGAGATTGTAAAGCCTCGAAACAACATTCTTAATAAAGCCTTTAAATATTTAGGTTACCACATTCTATTTTTTTCAGAGACCCATTTCTAGGTAGGTCAAATGTGCAATCTACTTCTGAATGTAGATTTAAGATTAATAGCATTTTTTAAAACTTTCTCTGCTTGCACAAGTTATTAAGCAAAAAGAAGACAAACATTTCAACTTTGCTTAATAGCTGTTTAAAAGATAAGTGGCTTTTCAAATTCTTTTCTCAAATCAATAATATTACCAGTTGTTCATTCATCACAAATATTTATTGATATACCCATTATGTGCCAGGCACTTATCTAGAGGCTGGGGATATTGCATGGAAGATAACAAAGTTCCAAGTCTCATGGAGCTTAAGTTTTATACTATTAGCTGCTCAGTTATCTATTTCTCCATAATAAACCATCTCAAAACCTAGCAGCTTAAAACAATTCATTATTATCTCTCATGATTCTGCAGATTGAAGAACCATTGAAGCTCAGCTAGATGGTTTTCTCTTGGGATCTTTCATGTAGTTGAAGCTGGGGCTGTTGTCATCTGAAGGCTCACCTGGGTGGGACATTCAAGATAGCCTACTCTTATGGCAGCTTTTGATACTGTTTGTTGGCTGAGAGTTCAGCTAAGGCTATAGACTGGAGCATCTATAGGCAGCCTGTTCATGTGGCATGGGCTGCTTATAGCATGGTGATTGGCTGGGTTCAAAAACAAACATTACAGAACAAAGAAAGTGAAACTGTCAGGTCAGCTGCTGCTGCTGCTGCTTTTTTTTTTTTTTTTTTTTTGAGATGGAGTTTCGCTCTTGTTGCCCAGGCTGGAGTGCAATGATGCAATCTCGGCTCACTGCAACCTCTGCCTCCCAGGTTCAAGTGATTCTCCTGTCTCAGCCTCCCAAGTAGCTGGGATTACAGGTGCCGGCCACCACACCTGGCTAATTTTTCATATTTTTAGTAAAGACAGGGTTTCACCAGGCTGGTCTCAAACTCCTGACCTCAGGTGATCCATCTACCTCGGCCTCTCAAAGTGCTGGGATTATAAGCATGAGCCACTGTGCCTGGCCTGTCAGCTTCTTTAGGCCTGGGCTTAGACACTGGCAAAGCATCACTTCTTTATTCTATTTGTCAGAGTAGTCACAAAGTCTGCCTTGATTCAAGTGTAGGGAACATAAACCACAGTATGGGAAAAGTGTCAAAGAACTTGTGGCCATCTTTGCCCTTTGCAGTGCATCATATCAGGAAATACATGATGTCAATTTGTCTCATTTTGATGATGTTAACTTTGATAGCTCGGCTAAGGTGGTATCTGTCAGATTTTCACTATAAAATTACTATTTTTTGTGGTTAATAAGTTATTGCTTAGGAAAGGGCATGAGAAGCTCTGGAAGTGTTCTCAATCTTGATCTTGGTAGCCATTGCGTTAGTATATGCAAATGTACAAATACATCAAGCTGTATATTTCAGAATAAAGCATTTTACATACATTAGTATATTGTGTTTAATACTTTAATAAAAGAGAAAAAAATTAAAAAATTAAATTCACCATTTTTACCTTCATACCTTGCCCTATTGTGCATCCTTTGGTTGTTTGGACAGTGATCCCACTAATCTCCCAATTACAAAGGCTGCAAAACTCAGACACAATGACTGTTCTGTAATTTGCCCCTGCCACCAGCTTCCTGCTTCAGTAATGACTCTCTATAATTCAGTTTTCAACTAGCACTCAGGCTAATTTTTCCAAAAACACAAACATGAAAATGCTGCTCCTTTGTGATAAATTCATTCTATCATCTTAGGATAAAATCCAAGTTCCTTAAATTATAAGGAACTCCATGCCTACTTAATCTCTCCAAACTCATCTCTCACGACTTTCTCAGTGTGAACTCCAGCTTTCCTAAGTTTCCTACTGAGATATGTATTTACCTATGACCTAAAATGCAGAATAATACTTCAGAGACTTATTGAATGGCAGTTTAGATCAATTCTAGCTAGTGAATATTACTGAGTGTTAATTTGGTGCAAGGCTCTCAGCTATGTAAGAGTTATGAGAAAGAATAAAAATAGTCCCTGCTTGCTAGTTGGGACAAGAGAAGTGTGCAGATTACCCCATTACAGGGCAAAATTTAGTAAGTGCTGTAAGTATAAACACAATGCAATGGGGAATCAAAGGTGTGAGAGATGAAACCCCTGTTGAGCATGACTTATTTGCCTGAATTAATGGTACTGTCCCAAGAAAAATGAATGCAGCTGCAGCTGCCATTTAAGGGGAAAAAAGAATACAAAAGTAACTACTTCACCAAAGAATTCAGGTTCCCCGCAATCCTAGTCCCTTTGTGTGGCTGGTGTATTTAGTGACTATGCATGCGGAAGGTCTTCCACTCCCTGTGAATACACTCCAGTTCTTGAGAGGCTATTTAAGTATTCATCCTTTGTGTGGTTTTGATTTTCCTATGCTGGTAGATATTGTTAGCATTTTGATTTTCTCCTTGCAGAGCACTGCTGTGGCTGGTACAGTGGAGGCTGGCACTCCACCTTGATGCTCACTGTGGGGCTTTTGTGCAGAGTCTGTTATCCTCAAAGAGCCCTCTTTAATGTTTACAGAGAAGGTGTGACCTCTAGCAGAATCTCAGAGCTTCATATTTTATTAGACACCTAATGTTCTTTCTATACCTACTATTTATATTTATGTGCATTGGAATCCTTTGACTATATAGCTGCTATAGAAGAGCCAACTGCATTAGCTTGCTCGGGCTGCAGAATAAAATATCACAGACTGGGTAAATTAAACAAACAACAGCAATTTATTTCCTCACAGCTCTGGAGGCTGAAAGTTTGAGATCAAGGAGTTGGCAGGGTTGGTTTCTTCTGAGGCCTCTCTCCTTTGTTTGTAGATGACCATTTTTTTCTCCCTGTGTCTTACATGGTCTTTCCTCTGTACCTGCTTATATGCTAATCTTCTCTTTTTATAAGAACACCAGTCATATTGGATTAAAGCCCACCCTAATGACCTCACTTAACCTTAAGTACCTCTTTAAAGGCCCTATCCCCAAATATAGGCACATTCTGAGGAATTAGAGTTTCAGATTTCAACATATGAATTTGAGGAGTTGGGGACACAATTCAGCCCATAACACCAACTTGTGTCAGATTTTAGCTGCATATGTTTATTTAAGGGCACAAGTTGATCTTGGTGCATTTTGCATTGCATAAAGTTCAGGCTAGTTTATGCTGCAATTGAGACTGAATATTTCTGTTAATGATAATTGGGACATCTGCTCATTGAAGCATTGTATAGCACTGGATGATATCTTAATCAAAATCAAGTCTAGTTCCCTCATTTTTCAGGGTCAGGTCTGGTGTCTAAATTCAAACAGTTAAAAGCAGAGTCTAGAACGCAGCATCCTGTTCCCTGATCCACCATGCAGTGTTTCACCTCCCCTGTAATAACACTTAATTTCCTGAAGATGATCTGGAGATGCTGGATGACTTCAGAGTTTCTTTCTTGTCATCAGAAATAAAATCAATAGTAGGTATAGTTTTTGGTTTAAGAGTTCTAATTGTGTTCTGGTGCTTTGAATATATTTGCAACTCATATTTAATATTTATAGTAATTTTACATAAGTGAATTAGAAGTTTTAGAGCATGTTAGCAAGGCACATCTGTGTTCGGTTATCAGCTTCCTCACTACTGGGAAGTTATTTAAACATTCTCAAGTTCATTCTCCCACCAACAAATGTCACCCACTATTTATATAGCCGTGACTATATGTCAAACTAACCAGAAATAAGTGTATGAACTTCATGATCTTCAGAATAAAACACAACCCACATTATAATAACAATGAAATTGCCCTACCGTGATTGTGATAATGATAAAGAATTGATTTCTGGATCTCTAGAATTATCTTCTCTAGCTATTATTGTCTTCATGGCTTTGTAAACTTAAATCCTCTCTTATGCCCCCCAGTTTGTAAACTTGTATTACAATTTTGAATTTTTTTCAGAAACTATAGTATGCTTTATTAGTATAAAAGAAAGTGATTTTACCTTGTAAGAATTTAATTAATTAGAAAGAGCAGAATTCTGTAACATACAATTTTAATTTAAAAGAAATGTCAAACTTGACTTGTGATAATAGATCATGAGAGATAGTATGAGATATAAGACATTGAAGAGAAGATTAATTCGTAATGATTTAGCTTGATACATAGTATAATATAGTCAGACTCCATCACTTGGAATATTTTTTTTGCTTGTACTGGACAGAAGCAGATCATTTTAAAAAGTGATCTCTAAGAAAGCAGTTATTTTGAGTTTAAAAACTCAAATTGTTTTGAGTTTTTAAGAGCAATTTATCCTCCACAACAAGTTAAAGAATTTAGTATATTGCAATGTATTTGAGGAAATTATGCTAATTACAAATGCCATGATTACGTATTATTTCCTCAACTGGACTTCTATTTAGAAAGTCCAGTTTATATATCCTAGTTTGTCCCGTGAATTTACAATGGATAAAACTGCATGCCTTTAAAAGTATGCTATAACTCAGAAATTTGTCATTCGTACAGTTTTTCCTTTTGCTAGCTTGATTTGAGAGATTTCAAATCAATTATGACAAATTTTACTTCGGTGATGGTAAATTTTTAATGAAACTAATAATCTACAGGAAACCCAGAAGCAAAACCTTTTATTCCTTTGTAGGATAGTATCAATATATGAACCATTGTGTTTATAATGATAATGGTGATAATAATATTACCATGGTACATATTTACAGTGTTTGTTATTTGCCTGACATCATGCTAAGTACTTTCCTTTCCTTATTTCATTTTATCCTCAAAATTATTCTATATGGTGGTTTCTTCTACTATCTCCACCTTACAGATGAGGAAACAATATTAGAGTGCTGAGTACTTACTTGACCCCAGGCTGTATTAGAAGGCAATGCGGGAGGGGCTATCCCAGGTGTGATTCCTTTCCAAAGTCCTCATCTTGACCACGGTAGGAGGTGGGGGCTGCCTCACCACCACTACACCTGTATTCTACTTGTAATTCTCACTAGCAAGGGAGACTCTTTTTAACTTTGAGACCGGGAATGAATATAACCAATGCATACAGCAAAGATTCCCAGAGACATAAATTTCAAAGGGATATGATATATCACAGTGACTCTTACATGGGAAGTGGTCATTGGGTATAGCATAAAAGGAGAAATAGGAATTCACTGTGGAGGAAACTTTAGTATAGAGGGGACGTATGTGCCAGTGCATAGAGATGAGACAGAGAATGTGGGAATGACCAGTTATTTTACCCAAATCTGGGTCAGTGGTGTGCCTTGCATTCTTTCATCCCACATAATTCTGCTCCCTACAAAGGACTGTGCGTTTGATTACTTTCACAGGCTTCAAACACCTAGACTATCTAGTACTGCTGGAGAGTATCTTTCCATTTCCAGACTCTTATGCAGTCTTGCTATTTGCCTCATCTTTGGTGAGCCCTTGAGGTGCACACTCATGGTTCTGTGAGGTATCCTGGGTGATGGGATGCTGATGGAAGCTTTCAAATGCTGATTAATTAGACCTTCATAATTTAGGCGTTTCATTGGCTCAGAGAAAGAAGGTCAGCCCCTAAAGGAGGCTCCTAAAGACAGGCACTGAAAGCCCTCGCTTCTCTGGACAACATCTTATTATATTTCTCATGGCATGTTGGTTGTTATGGTTGATAGCAAAGGAGAAGAGGCTGAGCATGTATGGTTCAATGGAGGTTTTGCTTTAAGGAGAGGGAAGTAGTAGGCTCTAGAAGGTCCACTCTCATTAAATGGTCTTGGCTATCATGTCACCTGTATCTATGATGCTGGTATATGTTCCATACACAGCAAATACACCCAAGAATCCTCAAAACATAAGAAAAGGAATATGACATCTGTGCTTGTTTTCTTCCATCTAACTAGCCTCTGCCATCACTTAAACCTCCTGACTTGCATCTATAGTCCCATCCCAGAGGCAATACTGGTACATTACCTCTATTCTACTCTTTGTTAACAGCACTTAAAGTTTTCAAGATTATTTCTCCAGTTCTATCACTTACACATCTGGTTTTAACAATAATAATTAAAACACGAGTAAATATCTAACCATATTTAACCCTTCTTATTCTTTATGTCAGTTCAAATATTGTTTCTACTGACTTTGACTTCAAGCAGAATTAACTAATCCTATTGGTTTGGTCTCATAGGGAGACCTAAGATTCTAGCAAATGTACATGTTACCCCCAATCCCATACCTAACAGTTTTGAGTGAGAGGGATTTGAGTGGCCAGATGTCATATAGGGGCTTTCCTGAAGTCTCTCCTTCCCAGCTGATTGTGATAGAATGTCTTTTTTTTTTTTTTTTTTTTTTTTTGAGATGGTGTTTTGCTGTTGTTGCCCAGGCTGAAATACAATGGTAGGATCTCAGGTCACTGCAACCTCTGCCTCCCGTGTTCAAGCAATTCTCCTGGCTCAGCCTTCCGAGTAGCTGGGATTACAGGCTCCTGCCACCACACCCGAATAATTTTTGTACTTTTAGTAGAGACAGGGTTTTACCATGTTGGCCAGGCTGGTCGTGAACTCCTGACCTCAGGTGATCCACCTGCCTTGGCCTCCCAAAGTGTTGAGATTACAGGCGTAAGCCACTGTACCCAGTCTGATAGAACGTCTTTTTAAACAGACACCCTATCAGTCAGAACTTGGAGGCCATACAGTGCCCCTTCAAACAATTATGGGTATGAAAAATGAAAAATAGCCTCCCCCACACTCCCTGCTATATTAATTTAGGATTTGGAAGGAAGCTGGGAGGGGCTGGTCTAGATTTTGTTCTGGCCTACTTGAAACATCAAAGAATGAGACAAAGCAATTGGACACAACAGTATTAAAAACATCTTTGGTCAAAAGGTGAAGGTGGAGCAGCAAAAGTTTATCCTTTATCTTCTGACAATGGTCCTTCCTCATTGTCAGAGAGAGAAGGAAGGTAGGTTTCTTTTTGAAAAGGAAGACATAAAACGTTGTCAAGAATTTGAGGAAGGCAGTTTGAATTTTTCCTTGGATTTTCAAGAATCCTATTTGCATATATTAATACTTTTACTTATTCTAAAAATAAAAGAGGAAAATGATAGTTTTGAGGCAGGGTAAGCCAGGGATGAAGATACAGCTAAAAAGGTTTTAAAGTAATGCACATATCTGCAGCAGTCTTGATTTACTTTCACTGATATGTCAGAGAGGATGGAGAAAGGAGATGAAGCTATTTTCCTCCTCCAGGACTCAAACTCCTCTCTTTCCCAGCAATCTAATTTTCCTTTTTCAAAATTCCAACTTCGTGTTTATTTTTTTCAATGTAGTATACAATTTAGCCGATCATTCATCCTTCCTCATTCATCATGTTGTATACTTAGCTTAATAAACATCTTATTCTCAGAAGGATTCCAGAAGAAACTGAAGTCACAGAGGCTCATTTCCTTGCTTTACCTCAGAACAACACAGTAATATTACCTAGATATTTCTATTTTTACCCTATAATGAGGACACTTGATCTAAAATTGCACACAGCCCTGAGCTGCTACATTTTTGGTTCACTTTAACCTGAATAAGGGCTTCAGAGTTTGCTGAAATCAGATTCATGCCATGCCTGTTTCAAGGCAGTACATGGCTTGTTACTCTCAGAATTCAATGTTTATTTCTCATTGTAATGAAAAAGGCCCTCTGGCTGTCTAACCAGCTGTAATTTCTCACTAGTCCTGAATAAACATTTCAAACCACAATGAGTCATTGTTGAATTTTATGAAGAAAATGGAATTAAGAGTCAGAGTAATTTATAGCTGTACTGGCCACCCATTAAAGTTTTTCAACAAATGTGGGTGAAGCAAAAAGATGTAAGGCAAAAAGATGACTGTGGTTTTAAAAAATGTGGAATAACAGCTGAAATAGATTGATGTTACCCTACTAGACTCCTCTGTGAAAGAAACAGGCAAAACTTCTGTCCTTGCTGGTATGAGACCTCCTACTCCATGGTAAGAAAACCTGCCATAAAGATGAGGTTGGATCCCCCAAAGTGGGCCTACATTTTAACCTAGGAGCTGACCCCGCAGGATCCACCACGGCCCACACCCTCCCACCCTCAAAGATGATGGGTTTTAGCCTGGAAGGAGAGCAACCCACAGAAGGTGATTCCTGTATCAAAAAGGCCTGGGCCCACATGCTGTCTAACCTGCACTTCCTTTCAGACGCAGATAATGGTACCTTGGTGAGTGAAACCAGAGCATCAGTAAATTAAGAGCTCTCCTAGGTGTTTTGAAAGATCCTTCTCTGTATCCAGTCTTTAATGCCCAGGCATTTGCTTGGGTATTGTCTTCCTGAGTCTCATGAAGTTCCCTTTTTACCCTGTGAAATACCAGGATACATTTTTTTTTAAAATAATTAAATGACCATTCAACATTTGAGCCAAAAGGAGTCAAATAAAAAACTTAAGCTTTTGAACTTTCCACACTTTCAAAGCTCTAGCCTTGGGACCAGAAAATGGCTTTCTTTGTTTGAAATTGTACATTTGGCTTATTAGTAGAATTTTGAGAAAGATCAGGGAGCCTCAGTATGCTCAATGATGGCACAGGAAGTTGGGCTTCCACAAGAAAGGGGAAAAGAGAAGCTTGAAAATTCAGTTAGTAAGCATGGGTTCTGAAGTGCATGAAGTTTTTGCAAAACCTGAATGCAAAAGCATTCAGCATTACTCCTTGGAGCGGGCACAGTGCCACACATCTTCTGAGTTGCCAGTTTCTCTGGAGCTTCCGTGCTCTCTTAGAGGAGAGAAAATTATGCTTAATTTTATATTCACTGGTTGGATTTCTTAAACCACTTTAAATATCAGAGCAGCATTCTTAACATAAACCGAAATGTTGTTCTGAACTGATTATTTAAATGAGTTTTTCACTTTCACAGGCTGGAAGTCTTTCAGGAGATTTTGTTTCCAAAAGAACTTTAGAAAATACTAGCATAGATGTTTCATTAAACTAAGATGTGATAAAGGCCGGAATCCTTCTAAAATTACCGATTATAAATCTTCAGAAAAACGGATGGCTTATACATATCGAATCTGTGCTTGAAAACATCATATTGCCAGAAGGCTGCGACTCAAATTCAGAGTAGAAAAAGAGATGCAAAATGTCTATCAGGAATGTATAAAAATAATCAGGCTTTTTGGCAGAAAAGTAAAACTGGTCACTGAATTTTGGCTTCTCTAGTATACAACAATACCAACCTTAGATGCTGAAAAAAGACTCTTACAGAATGGTTCCTAGCTAAAGAGAAATTCGATTGTTTTAAAATATACTGACATTTATATAATCTGTTTTGCTTAAAATGGCAATGCCTTGTTTTAAAATAATGATGTTAGGCTCTTGAAAATGATTTGATTCTTGTATCTGAGGACACTATGATCATAAAATCTGACTCAATGAGGGAAGAAACATGTATCCTCATAGGCCCTACAGAGGAAAGCACCAGACTGACTCAAGTTTTTGCCTTATTTTTTCTCTTAACATTTTACAATGCAAGGGCATTTGTTTCAGGACACTTTTCACCATCCCACTCTATGTATCTCTTTTTGGAAATTACAGCTGCCCCAGGGAGTGCTATTGTGGGTACCCCTGGAGGGAAGAAGGATTTTATGCAGCGTAAAAAAAGGAAAAACTCTATGTATATGTTTTTGATCTTGGTGTTTCCCTCTTTGACAGTAGTTGGTCTTTTATATTTCTGTATTTCATTAATATAGAACACAGAGAAATTGATCAGTAAATGATATTTATTTATTTATTTGAGTTGGAGTCTTGCTGTGTCACCCAGGCTGGAGTGCAGTGGTGCCATCTCAACTCACTGCAACCTCCGCCTCCCGGATTCAAGCGATTCTCCTGCCTCATCCTCCCGAGTAGCTGGGATTACAGGAGCCCGCCACCACACCCAGCTAATTTCTGTACTTTTTAGTAGAGATGGGTTTTCACCATATTGGCCAGGTTGGTCTCGAACCCCTGACCTTGTGATCTGCCTGCCTTGACCTCCCAAACTGCTGGGATTACAGGTGTGAGCCACGGCACCCGGCTCAGTAAATGATTTTTGAATGAATAAATGAACACTTCAGACCATAACAGATCCACATAGACAGAATCCAGCCTGTATCATACTACAATTAATATAACACATTTTAAATAATAAATTGAAGGTGTTCCATTAAAAATGAAAAAGTTCAAAGCACATGTAAGCTAAGAATTGTTTTTCTCTCATGTGTCTTTACAGTGTCACTGCCACTTAGTAGACGTTACTCTTTCTGGAGCAATACTGGGGGAACCAAATTGTGCAAGACTTGATAAGCCATGCTGAAGAGTTTACAATTGATGCATTAGGCCCCAGGAAGCTCCCGAGCCATTCTGAACATCAAAAATAATTGATGAGAATAGTATGCATGGGATAATTGGGGCTGTGAAAGTGCTGGAAAGCAGGAAGATGGGGTAGTAATTTATTTCGACTCGTTCAGTTGTTGCAGGAACAAGAACTGGTCTTAGATGGTGTCAGTAGAAATGGAGAAAAGATGGATATTAGAGGTATTTTGAAAAATTACAAATTCCTTGCAGGCCAGAATTTTGTTTTACTTCTCTCTGTGCCTGTCCCATCACCCCAACATCAGGTGTGCTAAGAACCTGATAGGCATATGTTGGAGTAAATTGGACTGTGTGATGGGACATAGTGAGTGAAGATTAAATATATAGCAATAATGCCTACAATGCCAATGGTGGGCTGCTTAGAATTAATATTCAGTTAGATTTTTAAAAATGATTCCAATATACCAGGGAATAGGAAAATGGTGATATTCTTGAGAGACTTTCCTGGCATAAAGGTCATAATGAAACACCAATTCCACATTTGCTTTCGGTACCTTTGAGCCTTCTCCAGACGGAATTGTTTCCTCCTCTGAGCTTCATGGACACTGTTCACTAAGCATATCATTGTGCATATCACATTGTATGGCTGTTAATTCACTCGTATTAGAACTTCTTGAAGGTAGGGACCTAACCATGTTATTTTTAAAAAATTGAGGTATAATTATCACTCAGAAAAAATACATAAAGTATTAGTGTACAGCTCAGTTACTTCCTACTTATGTATATACCCATTGTAACCACTACCTAAAGGAAGGTATTGAACATTTCAGTCATCTCAGAACATTCCCTCCTGCTTATTCGCAGTCAGTAATGCCTCAGCTTCGCCCCAGGTAACCACTGTTCTAACTTCTATTGTGTAGATTAATTTTGCCTGTGAGCTTCGTGTAAATGGAACAGTCTTATATGTGTCTTTCTGTGGACACATACGTTCATTTCTCTTGGGTATATACCTAGAAGTGAAGTTGCTGGGTCATAAGTGTGCACAGTTTTTACGTTATTATAAACTGCTGGCTGGGCATGGTGGTTCACACCTGTAATCACAATACTTTGGGAGGCCAAGGCAGGAGGATTGCTTGAGGCCAGAAGTTCAAGAGCATACTAGTCAACATAACAAGACCCTGTCTCAATTAAAAAAAGAAAAGAAAAGAAAAAAAGTTTAATAGTTTTCCAAGGTTGTTGCATTTTACTCTCCCTCTCACCATTAATGAGTGTTGCAGTTGCTCCACAGCTGCACCAGTTCTTGGTATGGCCAATCTTATTTTAGCCATTTGGATAGATATGGACTGTGGTTTTAATTTGTATTTATCTGATGAGGAATGATGCCGAACACCTATTCATTTGCTCTTTGGCCATTTGGATAACTTATGCAAAGTGTCTCTTGAAGTGTTACTTTTTGAATACCCAATGTTCAATATAGTGACTGGCAATTAACAAATATTTTTAAAGGTTTGTTGAATAAGACAGTAAGAGTAAATAAAACTGGCTTTATTTGCAAATGTTTCTTTGTCACTGGCCACAGGAAATGGGTTGTGGAAGTGATTAGTTCCTATAGTCCATTTAAATTTGTTGGTTTTTGAAAATATCAAGACATAAATTCTAAACACAGCTGGTCGTATTTGTGATAGAAGCACTTGTGATTTTACATTAAATCTTGGTTCATTCATGCATTTAAAGTATTCATTATCATAGTGTCTGGACGCCCAGAAAGCTTTTAGACTAGAATACAAATTGTAACATTATCTTCTGTTTTCCTTTTATCATGTTAATATGATAGATTAAATATGATGTCTAAAATGCAGGATCTATTCTACTAGCTACACATTTTTATTTGATTGCTAGACTAGAAATGTGCTTTCTAATCCCTTAATGACAGATGAACTTTTAAATATATGAAAAAAATTCAAAGTCCAGATTTAAGATTATTTTATATTTTAATAATGATTTTTCCAATTATAGACTAATAGCCAATTTTGAATATTTATGAAGTATGGCAATATAAAGAAAAAGCAACTTTATATTTCTACTGGGAACATATGGCCTTCTTGTTGTGTTTCTCACACGTGTGTGTTTGTGCACATGTAAATATATGTGCGTGTGATCCACGTAGCTGTTTATTTTTGTAGTTTCAACTCAATTTTCTCCTACGATAGATTGGAGATCTATCATACACATATATTGTATGCATATGTGTATAAAGAGAAAATTTGCTTGTTTTATATATGTGATATCTTTTGTGTAGCTCTTTGCTTCTTGTAGCAAATCTGAAAGGGGTACTTATTAATCTTTTTCCACTATCTGTGCTTTTTCAGGATGACAACTGTATCCATCTTTCCTGTGCTCTGGCACCTAACATCATACCTTGTGTATGTAGCATCATACCATCTTCATATAACTCATCAAATGTTAATTTATTAATAGGCTTTGAAAGCTGCTGGCTCTTTCAGAGACTTCCTCATTGTGATGAGAAGGCCAGATTGAATGTATTAATTAACACATGGGCTGTGCTATGTGATCCCAATGGATGTGAGAAATTCATGGTTTGCTTCCACTCCTGAGGTTTTATAGATTCATATGCTCAAAAGGATCCTTAAAGATCTTCCCATAGAATTCTATGCATACAGGCAGACAAATTGTTGAACTCTCTAGGGTAGCCATGAATTCTCTTGTAATTTTCTAAAGTGCAGACTATTGGAATATTTTATCAAGTACAGTCTCTGCCAAATGTTACTTCATGGGTAGACTTAATTAGTAATTTGGTTATGTTTGAAAGAGCTCAATTTCAACTTCAACTTTGTTAACCTTAAAACATAATTATATTCAATATTTAGGTGATAAGAAGAAAATGACAGCAGAAAGCAGTATGCTGAATTTATACAGTAAAGATGTTTATTTTCTAAATCTTGAATATACAAAATTGTAGTCCTGCAAGTTAATGTGATGCATAGTTTTAAAATATGCAAATTAAATGTGATTTCATAAAATTTCACTTGTAGAGCAACAAACCTACAGGAAATAGGTAAGTGTAAAAATAGTGATCTCTGATTTGAATCTATTTTCCTTTAGATATTTTAGCATGAATAAATGCTTTGTGTATAATGTACCTTCGAAATTACCATTAAAAATTTTTAGAACAAAATGAAGTTTATGTGGCTCAATTGTGAAAATCTTACACATATTTGAAATGAATTTTTTAAATTTCAAAATGTTTAATGTAAATAAAAATGCATCCTTACCCCAAATTTTCCCCTCAGGCAATGGCTAGTGTCAGGTGTTGGGAAGATGGCTCCTCCTTTATAATTGTCTCCCAAGAGTTTTCTATGAAAGGAGAATCTACTCAAACACCTTGGGTAGGCCAGGATGGCTCTGAAAGATGGGCGTATAACCTTTCCTATCCTATGACTTTTCTAGGCATTATCATGTTCAGGATGTGAAATTTTTGGCAGCAGTGCTACCAAGCAGCTGAACCCAGGCATACTCTGGTGTGAGGAATGCTAAGCCTGCGTGTCACCACTGACTCCTGACGAGGTGGAAGGGTTCTGCTTTCCTTTTTTCTGCTGCTCCTTCCCCATAATGTTATCAGTCCTTACTAGGAAGAATGAAGCTTTTGAGTGTAACCAGAGTGCATCAGCTGTATTCTTTACAGTTGATTATTGGCTAGTAACTAGGAACTCAAATATTGAGCCCCTACCCAATGTGGTGTCGAAATTCTGTAATAAAAGAAGTCACTTGTAAATTTAGTTTTCCCTGCATCTGAAATATCATTTAACTAAGAAAACTCAAAAATTCAATAAGCTTAATGAATTTAAGTTCCTTGAGTAGTTTCATATAAAAGTATTTAGTGGGGTTAAAATAACTTCATATGCTATATATTCCAAAACTTATTTCACATTAAGTACAGAGCATTACAACATAGTTTGTGCTTTTTGTGAATAAGGAGATGGAATGCTTATGTTGTTTACTCTCTGAAATGCATCCCATTAAAAATATGATAAGATAGACACATTCTATTATTAATCCCCAATGTTCCCTTTCCCATTATATATTATGTCTGCTGATCACTGCTTAGGAGACCTTGTTGGCCCCATGTGTTTTTGAAATTGCCAATTAACAGCCTTGCCCAGATGCAGCTTGTTACCAGCCACAAAGGAGAAATGTTATTTTATAACAGGCAACTTGTTTATTTTGTGATTGGGCTACAAACATGTAAGTAGAGCTATATGAAACAAAGGATGTCTTCGGGGTTAATTGGAAACTGAGAACCTTCATCACAAATTTTACTATGTGCTTCAGTGCCTCTCCTGTGAGTATAAAAACCCTGGAGACCGGAGGTGTTGTTTTGCTTCACTCAGTGCAAACTGCTTTGAGACTCTTGGAAACCATTAAGTCAAATTTTAGTCCAGACATTTTGTTCAGACCTAAACTCTGAATGACACTTTCTCAGTTGATTGAGAGGGAAGAACAATATCTGGGAAATATTCATAATGTGATACAAATGCCAAAGTGTTCAACTTGAGCTTTTTTTCCTGTGAAGTTAAATATGTACATATATTTATGATTATGATATATGTAAAATATATCAGCCCTTGATGTTTTATGTTCTGCTGTAAAAATGTTATTTTTTTCTCTGTCTTACACTCTATGGCCTGGATAATGATGTCTTAAGTCTGGGCATGTTTTTCTTGAGAAGCATTAGTATTGTTTTTCTTTTACATGTTCCCTCCTACTTCAACTTTCCTCCTCCCACCATGTAGCCCCAAATAAATATTTGCCTTCTCATTTTTAATATTTTATGTTTTATTATATTACTGTGAGTTTATGGACCTACACAAAAAGTTGCTGTCTGAATAAAATAATACTTGGTCAAGTTATAAAAGATATATCAATCTAGATAAGTTCATTTAGAAATAAATATTATCTACTGAATCTTGTGAAGATAAGATCTAGTCAATGCTTATAAGAAGCATATATTTAATAGAAATAATAATAACAATATCAACACATTGCAGTCTTATATTGTGTCAGTGTAAAGTACTTTACATTCATTATCTTCTAAGATAAATTCAATTATCCCCATTTTTCAGATGAAGAGATCAAGACCCAGAGAGGTTAAATAGCCTAAGATTATGTAGGTTAAATGGGACCCAGGAAGGACAGAGATTTTGACTGAATCTGTCTGACTCAAAGCTGACATATTTGCATCACGCGTTAACATAATTGTGCAAAGCATTGGGTGATTGAGAGTTCAGGTGTATAGACGAATGTTAGAAAAGAGAAAACAATTCCAGATTTGGATTGTCAGGGGTAAGTTCTATGGAAAAGGTGAGCAGGTAAAAGTGGTAGGTTGAAATTGTGAGAAAAAGAAGGCTTTGAGAGCTCTTGGGAAAAAAATTCACACCCTATGCAAATCCGTGCAGGTTGTTCCATATGGTGTCTGGAAGTGCTCAGGGTCCCCACATTTGCCAGTATTGTCAGGCAGCCTATGCACAGAGTGAAAACTGTGTTCCATTAACTGAGCCTCTGGGTGGTCTTATATGTTCAAAGCCCAGTGGGTTTGATCTGTGCTATGCCATTGACATACAGCTTTTGGGAAAATGACAGCATTAGTTTCAATTAGGGCGTTCTATACTTGTCAGAGATTTTATAGTTTACCTATTTTCATGAAAATGATCTTATTTTGTTCTTGAGATGGAGTCTTGCTCTGTCGCCCAGGCTGGAGTGCAGTGGCGCTATCTCGGCGCACTGCAAGCTCTGCCTCCCAGGTTCACGCCATTCTCCTGCCTCAGCCTCCCGAGTAGCTGGGACTACAGGCGCCCATCACCAGGCCCGGCTAATTTTTTGTATTTTCAGTAGAGACAGGGTTTCACCGTGTTAGCTAGGATGGTCTCGATCTCCTGACCTCGTGATCCGCCTGCCTCAGCCTCCTAAAGTGCTGGGATTACAGCCATGAGCCACCGTGCCCGGCCGATCTTATTTTGTTCTTAACAAATTAGGATGGGCATTATTATCCTAATTTTATTAATGAAGAAACAAAAGCTCAGAAAGGTTTTATAATAATAGTATTATACCACATATTATTGTTTGCATCTTTCTATCTTCCTTAATATATCATTAGTGTATTCTTGTATTAGTATTCTTTACATCATAATTTTAAATAGCTGCATGTATTTCCTCATATAGATATGACAGTTACCTTAAGCAGTATTCTGCTATTAAACATTTAGGTTGATGTTATTCCTGTATTGCCAATGGTGTGGGAAAAGGTCTCTCCTATATTGTGTGTATTACGAATGGGGATACAAATTTGACAATATCAATTACTATTTTAAATGTGCATGCTCTTTGAGCAAACAACTCTACTTTTAGGAAAACATGAATTAGAAATAATCACACACATACAATAGCAGCATTGTTAATATTTGAGGAAACATTGGGAACAGCTTAAACATACAAAAACTAGAAATTATTTAGATTGACCAGGCATAGTGGCTCATGCCTGTAATTCCAATAATCTGGGAGGTCAAGGTGGTCAGATTGTTTGAGCCAGGGAGTTTGAGACCATCCTGGGCAACATGGCGAAAGCCTGTCTCTACAAAAAAAATACAAAAAAATTAGCTGGGGTTGGTGGCTTGTGCCTGTAGTCCCAGCTACTTGGGAGGCTGAGGTGGGAGGATCATCTGAGCACAAAGGTCAAGGTGGTGGTGAGCTGAGATTGCACCACTGCACTCCAGCCCAGGCAATAGAGTGAGACCCTGTCTCAAACAAACAAACAAACAAAAAACAAAAAAAAGAAATTAGTTATATCATGGCACATTCATGCAATGAAATACTCTACAGCCATGAAAAGGATCCAAATGTGCTGTCAAGGGAAGCTCTCCAAAGTGTATTTTGAGTAAAAACATCAGATTCTGTAATAGTATGAACCCATCTATTAAATATGTGAATATATTACACCACATGAAGGAAAAATAAATATGTGAGTATAGATTTGCACATTTACCAAACATATCTGGAGTAATATAAGACCATGAAAAAATGATCTTTGGAAAATTTAT
Source organism: Gorilla gorilla gorilla (assembly GCF_029281585.2). Lineage (NCBI taxonomy): Eukaryota > Metazoa > Chordata > Mammalia > Primates > Hominidae > Gorilla > Gorilla gorilla. Next base: position 121,016,085 of record NC_073229.2, on the reverse strand, counting down.
TGGGTGGGTACATGAGTATGCTAAGCAAGGAGTTGGAGGGGCTTTCTATTTTATTCACTTCTGCTTTTCCTTAACTTTAATATTATTTTTATTTTTAAAACAGAAGTTTTCTGTGGGGAAAAATAAGTGTCACAGTTTGATACAGATCCAGTCTGCTTGGCTCCTAGCCCTTCAACATAGTTTGGCCCAAATAATAGTTATGCTTTAGTTGCTTTGTGCAACCCTTTCCACTGCTGGCTCTTTGCTCAGTAAAGCTGCCCTTAGCCTAGGTTACCTCCTCCGCCCTGCAACCACCCTGTCATCCAACACTATAAACAAGACACACTGAAATGTCTCTCCAACCTCTCTCATCTCTTGCATAGCCTGCTTTTGCCTTCCCAACCAAGGAGTGATATGTAAGACTTTTTTCCACCTAATTTTCTGAAAGATCACACTACTTAGTGTGATGAGTTGCATATTCAGACTGTGCTGTCCTTCAATCTGGACCCATCCTACTTTTGTATCCGACAGATATATACCAGATGAAATTCCTGGTCATTCAAAGTCTCATTTCCAGTACTGATGTATGCTTCACCCCTGTTTTTTCATTTCCTTAATTGTTTTGAACTGGATCAGAAAGGGGAGAATTGTGTGTCTCTACTCACATTTCCATTTTTACCTGGAACTCATAGAGCTACTCATCAATGAAGCCAGACCCAGGAGGATGTATCAGGCACAGGAAATAGCACAAGCGAAGGCACAAAGAAAGAACAGGGTACATTGGGGGAACTGTAGTTAGGCATTGCTTGAGGATGTCGCCTTCTCTTTATGTGCCCTTAAGCCATAATTACACCTCCCTCCACTACATATTCACAGCACCTCATGTTCATGGCAAGCATCACTAATTAATTATGGAGGTGACCTCACAATTCCTCTCAACAGAGTCCTCCAGCAGCCATCATCTGGGGTACTGGTATATGGGAGGAAACCCATTTTCCAACTCAGCCGTAAAGTCTACCTGAGTCCCCAGATAGAGCTGGTACTGTCTTTGCAGTGCAACAGTGACAATTGCAGTTATGGCAATAACATGCTGGTAATATTCAATGGGTAGCACTCATTCTAATTTATTTAGTAATCATACATTTTCACTAATCTTCCCATTCATCCTGGCAGGTTTGAAGACTCTGACATAAGACATTACTACGTGGTTGAGAAAGAAGTCCAGGGCTGAAGGTTCATTTCAATTTAAGAGATAGAGAGAAAAATCACTTCTCTCTACTGTTGTATGATTTATCTCTTGGCTGTTTCCCATGCTTTTGAGTGGATTAATATTTCTGAAGTCTTAATGTATTGTATTTATTCTCGATGTTTATTTACTGACAATAACAGCTCTGACCAATGACATGGCAATTTCGAGCATTTAAAATAGATGTTTCCATCTTAATAGCTGGAAACCAAAAATGTTTATTTTATAAGTTATTTCCAGTCCTGAAGCAATTAAGATGCACTTCTACTTTTGACAGGTCACTTTTTTTCTTGAATGACTAGAGTCCTGGAGGTACTTGCAGCCTAAAAAAAACCCCACTAAAATCATGAGCTAAATTTAACTCTTATGTTGGTACTTTTTGAACTCTTCTGTACTATTACAAGTTCTTAGTTCTGTTTTCAATTAGAATGGCTTTAATGATCATCATTAAAATGTTTATAGTTAAATGTAAATTCAATTCTTTATAATGGAATGCCTTAAGCAACATTTAACTTAATAAGAAGAAAATAATATTTTCCTATAGTTTTGTTTTTAAAATTTATTGTCCAAATCTGACAAAATCTAACCAAAAGCAGAAAACTGTCCTCTGACAATCTTTCCCTCTAAAATATTAATGTTTTCATTTTTATCTGTTCTCTTTAAGTTCTTGCCTGTGCATAACTGAAATTTGAAAAAATTGTAGTGTAATATAAAAAATAGTTTATTTTATTGTTAGAAATTAAATTTCATATTTCATGACCAAGATGCAAATCTTAATAAATATCATTTTCTCTTAAGGTTTCATGTTTTTCATAGGGAGATTTCATGGATTTACTCCAAACTCCTTTTCTGGTGCTTACTCTTACTGAATTTACATGTCACATGGCTTCATAACTCATGAAAATACTCCTTCATTGATTCCATGCAGTAAAAGGCAAGAGAGCTTTCAAATCTAGAATCTGTTGGCTTTTTGGATAACTAAGAGTGTTTGGAGCTCCTTGTTTCTGTATCAGTAACTTGATGCTTTCTGAATTTCTGTTTCTAAAAACATGTCATTTATACTCTTGCAAGCCTAAAGTATTTGAATACTGGAGGAAATTGAAATTTTATAGGCTATCAGCACAGCAGATCTATCTTTGCTAAAAAAGTGAGGAAAAAATAGTAGGCTTGTGTCCAGCTGCAGAACAGGGTTATTGAGGCAAGAGATCCAAGATGACTTGGTGAAGGGCATGCTTCATCCTGTCCTTCAAGGCTACAAGAAGTTGTGGTCATGGAAAACAGAAAGCCAAGATGTTTGTTTTGCTAAAATACAGTGACCTTGAAAGCAGGACAAGAGTTCCTGCTTTCTTTAAGATGGCCCTGAATGTAGTTCAAATACTAATCTGACCAGGTTTGTACTGCATAGTAACTTGTGAAAGGCCATCTTTAGCTTCAAAAATCAAGATCCAGTTTTTTTTCTGCACTATCTAGGCTTTAAATTTTCCTCATAGATGTCAAACTCACATTGATCTTATAACTATTATAATAGCACTATCCAAGATCATCACAAGCTTTTAGTATGCTAGGTACTTGTCTAAGGAATTATTGTTTAATTCATTTGATCCTCCTGTGAATTTGGCACTATTATTGTTCCCACTTTTAAGATGACATGACCATCGCACAGAAAGTTCAGATATCTTACCTAGGTTAAATGAAGGATCTGGGAGGGTGAATCAGGCAGTCCTGTTCCGGAGCTTACAGACCTAACCACCGGCTAAGCAGCCTCCCACCTGCAACGTGGCTCAGAGAGAACAGCTTGTATGTTGAGAAGTCTGTAAGTACTTGTCATGGAAACCTCAAGTGCATGAATAGAAAATGGGAGTTGATAGAAACATCTAATATGTATTAGTGTAGAATGTTTCAAAAGGTATTTGAATTTTAAATTTGTGAAATATAGCCTTTTCTACTTCATAACATTGCACAGGATGGAAATAAACTGCTTGAATGCGACACTTAAGTGGAAGAGATGATGTGGCCTTAAAGCTGCCTTCAGGAGTTTGGGTGAAAGCCCTTTCAGGCTGCATTTCAACCTTGGTTTCTAAATCACGCCCTCGGTCTCTTCACACAATAGCACAGTGTAGATTCTCTCCCCTTGTCTTCTCTGTTCACATAAATCATCTTACTTTGTGTTTTCCTCCAATTAATGTTCATGAGATGCATCCTCATTATTGCTTTGCATCAAGCCCTGTGCTGCAGCAGGCTCTCCAGAGCTCAGCCCAAGAAGAGCTTACTGGGATATTTAGGGGTAAATTCCAGACCCCTAAGCAAATTTCACTTTCTGAGATGGTTGTGTAAAGAAACAAAAAGAGGCCTGGGAATACAGTAATTGAATGTGAGGAAGAAAAATAATCCTCCCAAATATTTTTTCCAGTACTCAACAGGCTGCTCCCTCCTGCTCTGGGCATCTTCCTCTTCTCTTGGCAACAGCTGGGAGGGAGGAGACTTGCTTTTAATGGAGAGTTGGCTTCCCTCTGATTCCGCTGTTTGGATTTCTTGAACTAATGAGAGGTGCCAATCAAAGTTATGTTTCCCCTGTTTAGTTAGCTCATTTCACTTCTTTATGCCATTTAATCATGGTGAAATCGGTCATCTATGAAAGCACTGTGGAGTTGGCCTGTGTAATCACATGTTCTTTGTTCAGAATTCAGTATGGGTGGAAGAAACAAATCCAAGCCTATTGCTGCTGCATTTGAGGATTTGTTTGTTTTTTCAGTTTTTATTTTTAAAAGTTTTGGTGAAAAATGGAACAAATTATTTAAGATTCCAAATTTGGACTCTTCTTGATTCAATAAATCAAATGCTTCTGAATAATGTGGTATTTAAGCAAGAATCTTTAAAAATAACTATTTAGATTCTGTTAATACAAACAACAGCCAAAAACAGAAAAAAAAAAAAAACACAACTCCTGTAAACAAGAGCTTCTGTGAGTGAAAAAGCAAAAAACAAGCTGTGCCAAGACACAAGAAGTCAGCAGATACACTGACAAAGCCGAAAAGGGGATGAAAGAGATTCATGGGTGTTTGCTGATTCTTGGCTTCTGTCCTCACCTGTCCCCACACTATTTTTTTTTTTTTTGATACAGGGTCTCATTCTGCCACCCAGTCTGGAAGGCAGTAATGTGATTATGTTCCCTGCAGCCTCAACTTCCTGACCTCAAGTGATCCTCCTGCCTCAGCCTCCCAAGTAGCTAGGATTGCAGGCACACACCACCATGCTTGGCTAATTTTTCTGAAAGAATTTTTTGTAGAGGTGATATTTCACTATGTTGCTCAGGTTAGTCTCAAACTCCTGGCCTCAAGCAATCCTCCTTCCTGGGCCTTCCAAAATGCTGGGATTATAGCTGTGAGCCACTATACGTGGCCTTGAGTTAGTTTCTGTTACTTGCAGCTAAAGTAGTCTTAACCAGTGTTATAAATAATATGAAAAACAACAAAGTCTTAAACATGTAATTTATGGCATGCTTTTTGCAGACAGTAGTGTACTTGAAACACTCAAGCGCTGAGATTTGTTTACCTTTTGAGGCTGAGCAGAGAATTGCTTTGTGGGATGGGAGCTAATACTCAGCTATAGCATTTTCAGGCCAGACCTTTATACCCAGGAGGGAAGGAGAATATTTTAAGAGTAGGGAGAGGTCGGTGGGTTACTACAGGAAGACACAGTACTGTTAGGGTAAGAGAAGGCACGTACCTCTGTTGGCCCATTGATTGCTACCTTGGATTGAGGGAGTTGATCCCATGAGTAAAACAGAAGAATTCTGGGGCATTTTGGAAAGATCCTGGGACACAAATACTGGCAGGGAGACATCTGCCTACCAGATCTCTTATCCTGACAGCACTTTCTACTTCCATAAGATGCTCAAAAGAAGCCAGAATTAATTAATACATATAATCCAAACATCATGTTGTACACCATAAATATATATGATTTTTAGAAAAAGAAAAGAGAAAGTAGAGAATGGAAAGAGTGAGAAATCAAGATTTTGGAATAACAAAAATAATGTAAAATTTATACAGATATAATATAAAATAATATCTCTTTTTGAAGTTGCTTCAACTGTTAAGCAAAGAAGGAGCATGAAGGTATGTATACTTCAGGCACCTGCAAATGGTTTAAGGAAGGAAAACGAATGTGTGGATACAGATAACATGGAACTAGTGTGCTTGTGAAGCACATGAGAATATAAGATTAAAGAAAGTAAAGTGGATAGGACAGAATATGAATGATCTGACTTGTTAATTTAGACACCTCATGCTTTGTTTTATCTTCTACTTGCTGTCACAGAAATGGAAATTGAAATAATTTTCTTACCATCCAGGACACTTTGAAGAGTCAACCCTTCCTGACCTCAAGGAAAGGGAAGCCTAGTTTTAAGATTTCAGCTCTGTACGTAATAGTCCTTCACAGCTCATTGTGAAAGAATGAAAGGGAGTATAAGGTTTCTGAAAAGAAGCAGAATGGCACAGAGAAGTTGAGACAAGGAGGGACTTCCCTAGCCTGACATGAAAATGAGCCTAGAGAGGTGAGATCCTGGATACCAGAGTTGCCAGCCTCCTGGGAGATCCCCATGTCCTACTCAAGGCATGCAAGCAGAGAGTTTAACAGACCATGTCAGGCTTAATTAGTGAAAATGCCTTCTGCACCCATGACAAAAGAGATATAAGAGATATTTCTCTTTCTTCAGCCACCACGGATGCCTTCTGGTTTCTGGGATGGGATTAAGAGCCTAATAATGACCCACATAGAATTTAATTCCAGTGGGATAGAATCTAAGGCAGAACTTAGTTGAAATAATGTAAATTAAGTGATTTCTCTTCTATGCTTGAGGTTATATACTGACTTTCTTACCAGCTACATAGTTTTACCCAATATTGGCCTCTGTCCAAATACTAATAATGCATCTGCTCTTGTTTTCTGTGAAGGTAATATAATTTAGGTGCACCGTTCTGCAGGAAGTGTGTTTTCTTCTCTTTGTAATTCAACATCTGCTTTTTTTTTTCCCTTTATGGAATCAAGCAGCTGTACTGAGAGTGAAAAAAATTAGCCTTGATTTGCAAGATACCATGTTTCCCCAAAGAGATGGAAGTACCCCTATCATTTCTTTAATTCTGGTTCAAAAGTGTTAGGTGTTGATATATATGATGAATTTATTTGATAGGGTCAGACTTCAGTGCATTTGCTCACAAATTTTAGACCTCTCTCCTTCTAAGTAGCCTGGATATATGGAACTCAGATTTATACAAGCAATGGATTTGTTTTACATAAACAGAAGCCTGGAATTTAAAGGAAAAAGGTTTCGGCTGAGGTACTTCCTGGTTATTAAGTAATGTCAAAGCCTGATTTTTCTCTTCTTTTTGTTAATGCTCAGATAAAAGGCTTACAGTGTGGAGGAGTAAAGTCTTAAATCTGTGATAATTCAGGGGTCTTGCCTTGAGAGAAATGTCTATCACATAAGAAGCAGCAGAGAGCAGATATGAATTTGATCTGGGCAAGTGCCACAGAGTGCTAAAAGCTTTCCAAAGGAAGAGCAGATTCCAGGGTGGAGCCCAGCACTGTGGAAGATATGCAGTTTTGTTCCTAACATTTGTTGACTCAGATATGGATGGGGGAAGGACAGAAGTTACCAAATTTGTTTGAAGGCTTATTTTTTCCTAATGATAAAAGTAGTACATGATCAATTGAAGAAATAAAAAATGAAACATAAAGAAAAAATTAACCATAGTTCCATCCAGAAAAAACTATTATAAACATTTTGGTACATTTCTACAAGTCTTTTTGTATGCACATATGCATACACACACATACATATTAATATATATCCAGATATATACTGGAATATACTGTAGATACTGTTTTATATTCTGCTTTATTCACTCAAGAGTGAATCATTAGCCATGTCTTTAAAAGTTTTTCACAAATACTTTGAATGACTGCTGAATTAGTCTGTTTTCACACTGCTAATAGAGACATAACCAAGACTGGGCAATTTACAAAAGAAGGAAGTTTAATGCACTCACAGTTCCATGTGGCTGGGAGGCCTCACAATCATGGCAGAAGGTGAAAGGCACATCTCACATGGTGGCAGACAAGAGAAGAGGGCTTGTGCAGGGAACCTCCCATTTTTAAAATCATCAGATCTCATGAGACTTATTCACTATCATGAGAACATTATGGGAAGGACCCACCCTCATGACCCACCCCAGAATGGTAGATCCACTGTCAGCTTGCACCATTCTCCTGGAAAAGCTGCAGATATTCAATGCCAGTCTGTGAAAGCAGCCAGAAGGGAGTCTGTACCCTGCAAAGCCACAGGAGTGGAGGTACCTCCCACTAGATACCTCCCACAACACGTGGGAATTCAAGTTGAGATCTGGGTAGGAACACAGCCAAACCATATCATTCTGCCCCTGTTCCCTCCCAAACCTCATGTCCTCACATTTCAAAATCAATCATGCCTTCCCAAGAGTCCCCCAAAGTCTTAACTTATTTCAGCATTAACTCAAAAGTCCACAGTCCAATGTCTCATCTGAGACAAGGCAAGTCCCTTCCACCTATGCACCTGTAAAATCAAAAGCAAGTTAGTTACTTCCTAAATACAATTGGGGTACAGGCATTGGGTAAATACAGCCATTCCAAATGGGACAAATTGGCCAACACAAAGGGGCTAAAGGACCCATGCAAATCCAAAATCCAGTGGGGCAGTGAAACCCTAAAGCTCCAAAATGATCTCCTTTGACTCCATGTCTCACATTCAGGTCACACTGAGGCAAAAGGTGGGTTCCCATGGTCTTGGGCAGCTCCACCCCTGTGGCTTTGCAGGGTACAGCCTCCCTTCTGGCTGCTTTCATGGACTGGCATTGAGTATCTGCAGATTTTCCAGGCACATGGTGCAAGCTGACAGTGGATCTACCACTCTGGGGTATGGAGGACAGTGACCCTCTTCTCACAGCCCCACTAGGCAGTGCCCCAGTAGCGATTCTGTGTGGGGGCTCCAACCCCACATTTCCCTTCTTCACTGACCTAGCAGAGGTTCTCCATGAGGGCACCACCCCTGCAGCAAATCTCTGCCAGGGCATCCAGGCATTTCCATACATCATCTGAAATTTAGGAAGAAGTTCCCAAACCTCAATTCTTGACTTCTGTGCACTCACAGGCTCAACACCATGTAGAAAAGTTGCCATGGCTTGAAGCTTGCACCCTCTGAAGCCATGGCCCAAGCTCTACATTGGCCCCTTTCAGCCACTGCTGGATTGGCTGGGATGCAGGGCACCAAGTCCCTCGGCTGCACACAGCATGGGGGCCCTGAGCTCAGTCCACGAAACCTCTTTTTCCTCCTAGGCCTCTGGGCCTGTGATGGAAGGGGCTGCCACAAAATCTCTGACATGCCCTGGAGAAATTTTCCTCATTGTCTTGGTGATTAACATTCGGCTCCTCCTTACTTATGCAAATTTCTGCAGCTGGCTTGAATTTCTCCTCAGAAAATGGGATTTTCTTTTCTATTGCATTGTCAGACTGCAAATTTTCCAAACTTTTATAATCTGTTTCCCTTTTGAAACTGAATGTCTTTAATAGCACCCAAGTTACCTCTTGAATGCTTTGCTGCTTAGAAATTTCTTCCACCAGATACCCTAAATCATCTCTCTCAAGTTCAAAGTTCCACAAATCTCTAGGGCAGGGGCAAAATGCCATCAGTCTCTTTGCTAAAACATAACAAGAGTCACCTTTGCTCCAGCTCCCAAGAAGTTCCTCATCTCCATCTGAGATCACCTCAGCCTAGACCTTATTCATATGACTATCAGCATTTTTGTCAAAGTCATTCAACAGGTCTCTAGGAAAGTCCAAACTTTCCCACATTTTCCTGTTTTCTTCTGAGCCCTCTGAACTCTTCCAACCTCTGTCTGTTACCCAGTTCCAAAGTCGCTTCCACATTTTTGGTATGTTTTCAGCAACACCCCACTCTACTGGTACCCATTTACTGTATTAGTCTGTTTTCATGCTGCTGATAAAGACATAACCAAGACTGGGCAACTTATAAAAGAAAGAGGTTTAATGCCCTCACAGTTCCACGTGTCTGGGGGGGGTTTCACAATCATGGCGGAAGGCGAAAGGCACATCTCACATGGTGGCAGACAAGAGAAGAGGGCTTGTGTAGGGAAACTCCCTTTTTTTTTTTTTGAGATGGAGTCTTGTTCTGTCACCAGGCTGAAGTGCAGTGGCACAATCTCTGCTCACTGCGACCTCTGACTCTCTGCTTCAAGTGATTCTCCTGCCTCAGCCTCCCAAGTAGCTGGGATTACAGGCACGTGCCACAAAGCCCAGCTAATTTTTGTGTTTTTGATAGAGACGGGGTTTCACCATGTTGGCCAGGATAGTCTCGATCTCCTGACCTCTTGATCCATCCCCCTCGGCCTCCGACAATGTTGGGATTACAGGCGTGAGCCACCGCACCTAGCCAGAAACTCCCATTTTTAAAACCATCAGATCTTATGAGACTTATTCACTATCATGAGAACAGCATGGGAAAGACCCGCCCTCATGATTCAATTACCTCCCACCAGGTACCTCCTACAACACGTGGGAATTCAAGATGAGATTTGGGTGGGGACAGAGCCAAACTACATCAACTGCATATTCTATCAGAAATGTATATCATAACTTATTTAACCAATCTGCTTTTTAAAGAATATTTTTATGTTGGAAACCATTGCACATAAACCTTGGCTCTACTTCAATTATTTCCTCATAACAGATTTCTAGATTTCATATGGTTTAAAAATTGCAATTGTTTGAACTTGTATTTCTTTGATGACTTGTGAGCTTGAACATATTTCATGTTTAGTAGTCACATACATTTCTTCTGTAAAAAGGTCTTTTATTCATTTTTATATTGGAGGTTTTAGGGTTTTTTAAACACATCATATAACCTTACTATATATTAAAGACACTGATACTTTATTATATTTTTGACATATATTATGAATTGCCTGGTAATATATATGTGCTGCTATATGAAGAATATTAACTCTTTGTCTTTGCTGAAGTATATTTTTGTCCCAGGTCCATATCTTCCTGTGAAGTGCTTGTCAATTCTTTAAGGGCCAGGTCAAATCTTCTTTCCTCCTAAAAGTCTTCTAAGACCCCTGAGGTGAAATGAAGCTTTTCCTCTTCCACCCTACCACCATATTTGGTTTTATTACTCTATAGCACTTGCTTCTATCTGCTTTAAAAGAAAACTTCCCTCTTGGAAGAGCATCCATTCTGTTTTACTCACTTTGATATCCCTCAGAGTACAAGTGTCAAATAAATGCTTGTTGTGTTAAATGAAACAAAGTCAAAATCATTACAGCTTAACTTTGAAACACAATAGATACCTACTATCTTGCAATTTTAAGTATTGTAGACTTGACACAATCAGGTACAAACTGCATGAATAAAAATGGAACCAATGATTTTTCTCCCGCCTCCTAACCTAAGGATTTTAGCCCAAGCTGTAGGGATTTATGACTCCCATAGTAGTTCGGCCGAAGTTAGCTACTCAGATGAGCTTTTTCTAAACTGTAAACTTGAGCCCATATAATTAAATTTCACTGGGAGAAATATACCAGTAAAACCACTCTAAGAGACATGGTTATAAAAAAAGAGAAATAGAAGCTAGACAGGCACACTTAATCATAACTTCTAATGGGATTAGAAATATGAAGACAACAGCCAAAACAACAAAATATCCAAGGATGCTAAGTTAAAATTGCCAGGAGTGACTCTGAATGAAATAATTTTGTTTTATTGGTACCCAGGGTAAGGATACTGAATAGAGTGATACACATAACCAATAAACAGGACAGTACATAGTTTAACAGCAGACTCTTCACCAGGAATACAGACATAAAAGGCTTTGACTGTTCAGTTTTAAAACTCAAGGCCTCAATTTTCTTTGAGAAGAGTTGATGTCCTGTTTTTTAGGAAAATTCATGTGAATGTAGGTGTTGAAGATGGGTTACAAGTGGAGCATGAGGGTGTTAAGGAGCCAGTTAATAATAGGATAACTTGTGGCCCAGGCTTTTTTGGCTCAACGAGATTTCACCTGGTGTCTGGATGTGCTCACTCATCTAGGCTGTCAGAATCTACCCCCTGAGGCTTATACCAATGCTCTTGTGTGGGAAATCAGAGTAAGCAGATCGTCCAGAAATTGGAAGCCAGAACGAAGAAAATTTTTTATGTAGGATGTGCTATTTTTTTTTTAAGCTTTGAAGTTTGAAGTGTACAGTCTTGGCATGAAGGTCTGGAACAGGCACATAAATTGTTCTGCCAACAAGATAAAAGAGTTCTAATATTGAGTCATAGAGATGGGAGAGAACTAGAGTTCTGTGCAGCATTCTGTCTCTGCAGCCCTCTTCCTCCCTCTCAGAAGCAAACAGTGTTTGACGGGGGATAGAGCAGGGGACACAGGAGAGCCCTTCCTTAATACTCTTGGGATATTTCAGTGTAAAGGGAACTTTTTCCTAGCAGATGTCCCAGTGCCACTAGGCATGGATGTTTAACAGAGATGGTGGCAAAGGGATAATGGGCCTGAATGAGTGCTCAATAAGAGTCAATAATAATTATAATCAAAAGTTAACTACCACACTGTAATAATAGTAGAAAATTTAAACTTTAGAGCTGCAAAGCACTTTATGGTGACCTCATCAAACTCCAGATGAGGTACTCTGACCAAATAGTTTACATACTTACTCAAAATAACCCAGCTCCCTGGTGGCAGAATCAAGATTAGATTAACCTCCAGGCTTTCTGTTTCCTGGATCCTCCTGTTCTCCAGTAACTCCCAATTTTCTGAGAGTTTCTAAACTGTGAGCCCAAACACTTCTTTGATAACTTTGCAGTTTATATGTTTTACATAATTAAAATATTTATGAAGGCACATTACAAATAAAGTTATTAAAAACAAAAAAAAGGATTAGGAAGAAAAGCGATGTCTTTGAACCAGATTTCTTCTAGCCCCGTCTGCAAATACAACTATGTTAACTCTGAGCTGTTTTTCTGGTATACTTTTTAGTCTTTCTCTCAAAGTAAAATATTGGCATGTTTATTACTTAATTTATCAATTTTAGATTTTACCCATGGACTTGATAGAGAGAATTTAGTTCAATACATACCCCACTTCCTTTTCTTCCATCCCCCACACAATCCATTACCATTTTTTCCACTGACTTTCTTTACCTTTCCATACAGAGCACTGGCTGACTCATTCTCCTTAGCTACTAGGAAGCATCACAGATCTCCATAGAGCATTGTTATGTCTTTTCACTTTATTGTTTCTAAAAAGGTGTTATTTTATATGTAAAAATATGTGAATTGTATAATTCTTAATACAGTTTTAACTCATCTAAATCTAATGTTTAAAATATATTGTTCCATTTTGCTTGTTTTTGAGCCCTAAAATATAGTATCATATTGTAAGTAGTCTTCTTGGACTTTCTTTCTGTACTCAATACTATGTTTCCAAGAATAATTAATGCTGAATTTTAAGATCTGTATGATATTCCATTAGATGAATATACTAAAATTTATTCTTCCATTCTCCTTTTGCCTCCATAGACATTTGTTGTTTCCTTTGTTGATTTTTCTCCTGCTATGAATATTGTAGTGATTAATCAATATAAAGACAATGTTATCATATATGATCAACAATGATAATAAAGAACATCCCATGCTCATGGAAGGGTAGAATCAATATTGTGAAAGTGACCATACTGCCCAAAACAATCTACAGATTTAATGCAATTCCCATCAAAATACCATCATCATTCATCACAGAACTAACAAAAAAAGAATCCCTAAAATTCACATGGAACCAAAAAGGAGCCTGCATAACCAAAGCAATACTAAGCAAAAAGAACAAATCCAGAGGCATCATATTACCCAACTTCAAATTATACTACAAGGCTATAGTTACCAAAACAGCATGGTATTGATATAAAAATAGGTGTGTAGACCAATAGAACAGAATGGACAGCCCAGAAATAAAGCCAAATACAGCCAACCGATCTTTGACAAAGGATACAAAAACATAAAGTGGGGAAAGGACGCCCTAGTCAATAAATGGTGCTGGGACAACTGGCAAGCCACATGTAGAAGAACGAAACTTCTCTACATGGAGAAGGATATCCTCATCTTTCACCTTATACAAAAATCAACTCAAGATGGATCAAAGATAATAAGACCTGAAATCATAAAAATTCTAGAAGATAACAATGGAAAAACCCTCCTAGACATTGGCTTAGGCAATGAATTCATGACATTCATGACTAAGACCCCAGTTAATTCATGACTAAGATCCCAAATGCAACAAAAACAAAAATAAATAAATGAGACCTAATTAAACTAAAAAGCTTCTGCACAGCAAAAGAAATAATCAACAGAGTAAACAGACAACTCAGACAGCGGGAGAAAATATTCACAAACTATGCTTCTGACAAAGGACTAACATCCAGAATCTACAAGGAACTCAAACAAATCAGCAAGAAAAAAACAAACAATCCCATCCAAAAGTGGACAAAGGACATGAACAGACAGTTCTGAAAAGAAGATAGACAAATAGCTAACAAACATATGAAAAAATGTTCAACATCACAAATTATCAGGAAAATGCAAATTAAAACCACAATGAGATACCACCTTACTCCTGCAGGAATGGCTATAATTAAAAAGTAAAAAAAAAAAAAAAAAAAATTAGATGCTGCCATGGATGTGGTGAAAAGGGAATGCTTTCACACTGCTGGAATATAAACTAGTAAAACCACTATGGAAGACAGCATGGAGATTCCTTAAAGAACTAAAAGTAGAACTACCATTTGATCCAGCAATCCTGCTTCTGGGTATCTATACAAAGGAAAAGAAGTCAGTATATGAAAAAGACATACATGCACATGCATGTTTATAGCAGCACAATTTGCAATTGCAGAAATATGAACCAACCTAATGCCCATCACCCAATGAGTGGATAAAGGAAATGTGGTGTACATATATGCTATGCAATACTACTCAGCCATAAAATGGAACAAAATAATGGCCCTTGCAACAACTTGGATGGAGCTGGAGGCCATTATTCTAAATGAAGTAACTCAGGAATTAAAAACCAAATATTGTACATTCTCACTTGTAAGTGGGAGCTAAGCTATGGGGACACAAAGGAATAAGAATGATATAATGAACTTGGGGACTTGGGAGGGAAGGGTGGGAGGGAGCTGAGGGATAAAAGACTGCATACTGGGTACAGTGTACACTGCCTGGGTGATGGGTGCACTAAAATCTCAGAAATCACCACTAAATAACTTATCCATGTAACCAAAAACCACCTGTTCCCAAATAACTATTAAAATTTTAAAAAAGAATTATATACCATCAAGGATATTTGAGGAAAATATCCTTCAAGGGTAACAGTGAAATAAAGCCATGTTTACACAAACAAAAACAAACAAGAATGATAATATAGTGATATCAGCTGGCTTCTGATTTAAATGATCTACAACAAGAGAAAGAAGAAATGAAAACTATGAATGTTTAGTTGAGAACACACATGGAGAATCAAAAGAGCCTCCATGGCAGCTTTGAAAGAGTCCCTCCTCTCCTGTAAGTTGCAAGGTAGATATGGCTGAGCCCCAAGCCTTGGGCCTGATTGGAAGTTCTTCAGAACTGGAACATCAGTGAAATGCTCATTTCTACTAGATCTCTTATAGTAAATTAAAGGCACTACTGGAAAGGAGTGGATGAAGATATTTGGGCAGACATGTGTGAAGCTGAGAAATCTGATATCCCAAATGATGAGAATCTCTCTTGTCCAAGGAACCCTCTCCTGCCTTCAGGAAGTCAGCTTTCCTGTGAATTGAAGTCTTTCCACAAGTATATCTTGGGCAGCAATCTCACAAGGTGACACTGATTCTTCTCAGGACCTATCTCCTCACTACATTTTATTGCCTCTCGGTTAATTTATGATTTATATCCTAACAGGATCTAGATTTCAAATATGTCAGGACATAGTCTTTAAAAGAGTTACAAGACAGCACCAAATATTGTCAAAAGTGCGAGGGGCATGTATGGGAGAGAATTCTAATGGTCTAATTCAAAGAGGATTAACTATAAGGCTTGATTGAATTAAATTTACTGCCATAGGTGTGCTCACATGGAATTTTGAATTTAATGTGCTGGTACAAGTACTTTTAATGGCATCGACAGCCTGCTATACTGGCCAGTGAAAGCCTGGATTCAATAAAAGCCTACCATTAATGAAGTATAAATGATAGATCTTCCCTGTCATGCTGTACAGTACTGGTTCTCAAACTTCGGTATGCAACAGAATCTTGGGAAAGCTTCTTAAAATCCAGATTTCTGGAATCTACCCTAAAGTTTCTGATTTAGTAGGTCAAACTGAGGTCCAAGAAGTTGAATTTCTAACAAGTGCCCAGGTGATGCCAATATTGCTGGTCCTAGAACTACACTTTGAAAACTAGAGCTATGGAGGAAAGGGTTCTGAAGGCTAAGGAAGATGGAATTATTGAAATGCTTCTAGTGCATGCAATATTCACAGCTATCCCCTAACCATATCCTTCCATGGGGCCTGAAGGATTTTTTTCTGTAAGAAAAACACTTAAGCAGAATGTTTTATTGACTTTAGATCTGCTGGCAATAATTATGTGCATTTATGCCTTATTTTACCTCACTGGAAAAAAAGATTAATGTTATATTAATGAGACTTCTGACTTTCATGTGTTTGTTGCTCTGGGCTAAGAGAATGTTAAGCTTTTTCCTGTAATATGTGCTTCAGTATTACAACTCACCAACAAAAGGTGTATGTCCCAAATTTCCACTTGCTGCCATCCACTTCTGGGCCTAGAGGATTTTTTTGTCACCGTGGCATTAAGAAATGCATGGATCAGGGTGTATTGTCATCCTTCATAAGCTCCCTGGTGGTTGTCCTTAGTAAAACACAAATGATGGTAGAAGATGCTGTACTGGAATTGGGTCCCCTGATGTCAGTAACAAAAATGGAATCCCAGAGGGGTAGAAACTGGGTGGTGGAATTTAAGCTTTAGGGACAAGATGGAAACAAATACCACAATAAACTATAAGAACAGAATAGTGATTACAATATTTTTATCTATAAAGTTCTACAGTGATGACTAATGGATCATGGATTTTCTAGAAATAAAATAAATGGACAACCTCTAAGACACTGCTTGAAAAATATAGGCAAAAAAATCTCAGGCTTGGTGGCAGAGGCCCAACTTCAGTCATTGTGTTAGAGATGCATGATCATTCCCAGTTTCCAAGTTTAAGATAGTTCATAGACCTTTCACTTTTGAAGAGGGAAAAGCCAGGTTCTAAAGGCTCTGCACTATGGCCTCAGGTATATGTTGGTACTGTGAAGCTTCCTCAAAGCTTTCCCTACAGGAAAACTTGTCCATTTAAAGGTGTGACTGTACAATGAGGAAGTAAATATTCAGACCTGCTGGGGGTTATTGAATCGTGGTTCTTAATTCCTGGAGACTCCAAATGCCAGAGTGCCCCACCAATAAGAGGAGGTGTTTATGAAGACAAGATGGTAGATAAAATCTTGGGTCAAGCGCATCTCATTTCAAAAGTGTACAGGAGGACAGTGGATCCCTTCTGTGTTTATTTTTCCAATCGTATTAAGTGTAGTGAGAACAGGTATGGTAATTCCCTTTATCTGTAGGAGGTATGTTCCAAGACCCCCAGTGGATGCCTGAAACTGTAGATAGTATTGAACCCTATATATACTGTTTTTTCCTATACATACATACCTGTGATAAAGTTTAATTTAGGCACAGTAAGAGGTTAACAACAGTAACTAACAATAATTGTAAAAATATACCAGCATCACTCCTCTTGCCCATTTGGGGCCATTGTTATTAAGTAAAATAAGGATTACTTGAACACAAGCACTGCAATAACACCACAGTCGATCTAATAACCAATATGGCTTCTAAGTGACTAGTGGGCAGATAGTATAGACAGTGTGGATACACTGGACAAAGAAATTATTCACATCCTGGGTGGGATGGAGCAGATGGTGCAAGATTTCATCGTACTACTTAGAACAGCTTGCAACTTAAGACTCATAAATTGTTTATTTCTAGAATTCTCCATTTAATATTTTCAAACCACAGTTGACCGCAGGTAACAGAAACCGCAGAAAGCAAAACTGCATAGAAGGGGGGAGGGGGTGGATGCTGTACACTCAGGAAATGGTAGCATCTTTACATTCATTCTCTGACTCATCAAATAATGTTTAATATGGCAGGAGAGACCCAGAGCAAGCCTCTGAAAGCACTCTGTGTAAGAAATCTGGCCATCCTGATGTCACCATGCTGAATAGACTATGTGGAGAGATTACATAGAGAAAGATGCCTGAGGATCCCCAGTGGATCCGATTCCTGTCTGTTTGACACTTATTTCTAATGTTTTTCACTTAACAGTACATTTTCACATATTTATCACCATTGCATGGTAATTCATTGCATGTATCCACCACATTTAACTCATTCATTGGCCAAATGATGGTAATCTAGGTGGCCATCAACTTCCTGCTACCACAGACAATGATCAGCATCCTCATATATGCTTTCCATGAACCAATGAAAATTTCTATGAAGGACCTATGGATAGATAAAACCTCAAATTCCCGTTTTTATTTATAAGTAATTATCTCAGCGGCCAAGACTTTGCTGTCAGAAAGTCAATAAAGAGTCTTGATGCTTTCATATATGTGTGTGTGTGTGTGTGTATTTATATGTCACACATACAAACACACATATAAACATACTAGTAAAGTTACAAAATGAAGTCAGTAAAATCACAGCTGAAGAGTTAATTCTCACAATGCTGCTATGCGCAATACAAACTTAGGTGAGTGAACTTAATTTACTACAGCTACAGCAATACATTTAAACAAGTATATTTTTAGTGATTATGGTAGCAAATCCAACTTCCTGAAAACAATAAGCTTCTCACCTCTTTTCTTAGGAATAGACCCTGGGCCATGTGCCCAGTTGAAAAAAACTACATTTCCAGCCTATCTTGTTGATAGAGGTGACCAATGAGATATATTTTCATTACAATTGCATTAAAATCACCCATTTTTCTATACCTTCTCCAGTCTTGATGCTCTTTTTATGTTTTCCAGGGTAAGGTATAAAAATAGTTTTAATCTGATTTTTTTCAAATGTAGTGAGGTAGAATCTCTTTTTGTATGTTGATTGCCTTTTTATGTCAATTTCAGTGAAATGCATAATTATATTGTTTATTTTACCAGTATGTATATACACACACACACACACATATATGTGTATATATATGTACATTTGCTTACTTTTTCAATTTGTAGGTTTATGTATATTAGTAGGGGCAGATTATATTTTTCAAAAATGTCATGGCAATATATTTCTTGACCCACATACTCATCCAGAACCTTGCCACTCCCCTTAAATCTATTTCCCCTTCTCTTACCTTGAAGACTACCAAGATGCATAGAATACAGGATAACGATGCTGCATGATTTCAGGTTAGCTCATAAGACAATAAGCTCATAGTAGGTGATTCTGGCTATCTCATTCTTGGGACATGTGCCTTTGGAGCTCTAACTCACCACACAGAAAGTCCGGTTTCCCTGAAGTTATGAGACTAGAGAGACTGAGTACAGGAAAAACAGAGAGAGAGGAGGAGGAAAAAGAGATACAGAGAGAAACAGGGAGCTTTGCCTGGTGAGTCCCAGATGTTTCAGCCCTCAGCTGGTTGAGGCTTTCTTGTCCATCCACCAGACAGGAGAGTGAACCTAGCACGTGAGAGGCCCTGCGTGAGAACACCTAGCTGAGCCCAGTCTATGTTCATAGCTGTGAAAGAACGTAAAATGAAAATGTTATTGTTTTAAGCAGTATATTTTTGGATGGTTTGTTACATAGCAAAGATAACTGGAACACTAATAATATCCAGATATTTTCTTCATTTGTTTTCAAATATTTTCTGTCAAATTCAAGTACTTTTTCTGTAATTTGACTTCATGTATTGCTATGGTTTGAATGTGTCCCCCAAAAGTTCATGTGTTGGAAACTTAATCCTCAAAGCAACAGTGTTGGGAGGTGGGAACCAATAAGAGGTTATTAAGTCATCAAGTCTCCACTCTCATGAATAGATTAATACCATTATTGTGGAAGTGGTTTAGTTACCTTGAGAATGAGCTCCTGATAAAGAGGATGAGTTTGGCCCAATTTCCCCTCTTTATGTCTCAAGTGCTCACTTGTGCTTCTGATCTTTTGCCATATTATGATAGAGCATGAAGGTCCTTATCAGATGCAAGCACTATACTCTTGGACTTCCCGCTTCTAGTACTGTGAGAAATAACTGTCTTTTCTTTATAAATTACCCAGTCTGTGGTATTATGTTATAGCAACAGAAAATGAACTAAGACACTTACCATATAAAGGATATTTTTAATATACTTTATTTTTTAGGACAGTTTTATATTTACAGAAAAATTGAGATGATAAAACAGAGTTTCCATACACCTCACACCAATTTTTCCCTTTTATTAGCACTTAACATTAGTATAGTACCTTTGCCACACTCATTAACAAATATTGATATCATATTGTTTATACTTTATTCAGATATCCTTAGTTTTTATCTAACATCCTTTTTCTATCTGAGGGCCCTGTACACATTACCTCATTAGATGTAATTATTATGTCTTCTAGCGTCTTCTTGGCTGTGAGAGTTTCTCAGACTTTCCTTGCTTTTGATGACCTTGACAGTTTTGAAGAGTATTAGTCAGGTTTTTCCTAACTCTATTAGAATTTGTCTTTGTTTACCACAAAGTGCCATTCTTTTCACATCATATAGAGGATATATATTATCAACATGACTTATCACTGTTGATTTTAACCTTGATCACCCGGCTGAAGTGGTTTTGGTCAGGTTTCTCCAATGTAAAGTTACTCTTTTTCTATCTCTTTCCATCCTGTACTCTTTGGAAGGAAGTGCTATGTGCAGCCCACACATAAGGAGTGGGGAGTGGTGCTCCCCATAAATTTTTATATTATGCAAAAAGACTATCAATCTTTTAGGCTTTCATATTTTCTTAAGGAAGCCTCTCTCACCAAAGCTATATGGACATTTTCCTAAAATTTCTTTTATCATACCTATAGTGTTTTTTAACTTTAAGATTGTTAGTCCATTTGGAATTTATTTTTACATTGTTATTCATTTCATGGTTAGACTTTTTAAGAGCTTACCTTCTGAGTGGGCCTACATATTCCAAATAGACAATTCTCTCATTTATGTATTTTATTAAGTGAAAAGCCTGATATTAAATGATTTTTGTACTGTATGTTCTGAAAGTCAGAAGGCTAGCAGTGGCTGACAAGAGAAAAGAGGCTGATGATTTACCTATGAATGCTTTTTGGGAGTTTTAAAAATTCTACCTACTGGCTTCCATTAATCCACACAATGATGTAAGCCTTATAATTTCTGTGCATTTTGAGTGCTCAGAGTGTATCATAGGAACATATTTTCATTTATAAATGTATGAACATATATGTAGGTGAACTTAAAATAGGATTCTTAATCTTACCAGAATACAAATATTAATGAAAGTTAATTTTTGAATAGATTTTCTTTCACTTTAAAATTATGCATTTGCCTGCCTGCATCTATCTCTTTGTCTCTGTCACTATCTTTCTCTTTTATCCACACACACACATGCACACACGCACGCATGCACGCACAGTATCTAACAAAATTATAACCAGTATTAGTGTAACCAATACTAAGTCTGCAGTTCTGAAATTGAGTCTTATTTTGTCATAATGCAGAGATATAGATATATGATTATAATTTAAAGTATAAATCTGAAAATGGAGAGTAGTATAATAATGGTAAAGATTTGTCAAAAATATCATCACATAATCTGTTTTATTGTAGCAATTTTCTTACTTTGAAACTTTAGTGAATTTCTTTCCTCATCAATTATTTTCAGCTTCCATTTTACAAACACCAAAATTCTTGAAATTTTTCTATTTACCTGACAAATTTGAGTATATTCTCAACTGAAGAAGAGATATTAGAATCAAAAGTTAAATGTCCAAGAAAGAATCACCATAGGGTTATGTGTCTGCTGTATTCTTGAGGGGTGGAAAAACAAAATTACCAAGGCAAATTTATTTTAGGGAAGATGAAAATTAAATGAGGTAGAATTTCTCTCTACCATTTAAATTATTTTTTTCTCAGCTTCTTTTTATTCTTCATATTTTTAGTTTTGGCATTGAAACAAACAGAATACTCAAGTAAGTGATAATTTGTTAATATCTATGATATTTTCTACTGAAGTTTGTACTAATTGATGCTTTTCTTATAAGCTATGTATGTATGACACCAGCTGAAGAGTGCAGTTCCCTGTGGGAACATGGATTTCCTAGGTAGTTGACAATAGTATAGTCTTAGTAAATAATTAAGCAGTTGTTAGTTAAGGAGCCATGGTCTAGCCCTAGGTGCTTTAAGAATGTTCACGGAGTTAATGGCTGTCTGTCTTAGTTCTTTGTTGCTACAACAGAATACTGACACTAGGTAGTTTGTAAAGAAAAGAGGTTTATTTAGCTCACAGTTCCACAGGCTGGCAAGTTCAAGGCGCATGGTGCCAGCATCTACTAAGCTTCTGGTGAGGGCTTCTGTGCTGCATCATGACACAGCAAAAGTTAAAAAGAAAGCAGACACATGTGAAGAGGCAAAACCTGAGGTGTGCCCTGGCTTTATAACAACCTGCTTTCAACATAGTCGTTTATTGCTTTGAGAACTAATCCAGTATTGCCAGAGAGAGAATGGCATCAAACCATTTATAAAAGATCTGCCCCCATGACTCAAGCACCTCCCATTAGGTCCCACCTCCCTACACTGGGGGGTCAAACCTCAACATGAGTTTTGGTGGGGACAAAGGATATCCAAGCCACAGCACTATCTTAACAAGAGATCATTCTTCAGGACTTATTATCTGTTATTTTACGAATTTCTTAAATATTCAGGAACAAATGCTATGGTAGTATCTTTAGAAATAAAAACAGTACGTATACTCCATAGGCTATTTGAAAACACTGCTTGTTTTATTATAAATTAGTAATATTTAAAATGTAGATATCTTGTGTAAGTAAGTTAACTGTTACGCATGTTTTAAATGAATGAGGGATGACTGTTGTTTGCGTGAAGTTTCCCCAAGTTCCACTACTTATCCCTTTCACCTTTGGGGTTCCCTTGCTCATAGAGCGGTATATACAGAGACTAACCCATTCAGGAAATGATGACTAGATTCATTTATTAATAACTGGGAGCAGTATTGTACTTCAGGGCAAGACTGCAGTAAAAATAGAATTGGCTAAGCAAGAGAAGAATCTTCTAAGTACTTGAACTCAGTATATTTAGGCTGCCGGGCTTCCTAACTTACCCAGGAGAGGACAGAGACGTGAGCAGAGGAGAATGTTCAGGTTTACACAGAAGGCTGAAAGTGAACCCACTGCCCACAGGAACACGACCTACTAGAAATAATCGGGTTGACTTCTTCCTTTAAGGTACAAGGACAGTGTGCATTAGATAAATGTGGCTTAATGAGGTTGATCCATTCCACAAATATTTACTGAGAATATTTTTAACCAGATACAAAGAAGAGTAAGACACTTGATCTCCTTTCTAAGATTTCATAAACCAGAAGCATCTTTCTCAAACTGTGTATTCCAAAAAACAGGTGATCTCTGCATAAGAGATTTGTGGTCCAGAAAAACTGAGAAATGTTGGGATATCAACATGAAATGGGTTGCCTTCGGCAGGATTTTTTAGAGCATTTAATGTACGAATGATATTGTAATTCTCCAAGGGCAACAGAGTACATCATTTCCCAAAGTGAGAACAGGAATAAGGTTCCATTGGAACTCACTTTAAGAAACACTGCCCTCATCTACTCCTCTTCCCCTTTCTCCAGCCACACGGGTGTCTCTGCTGTTCTTTATTCCAGGCTAGCAGCCCAGAGGCTTTCTCTTTGCTGTTCCTCCTGCTTGGGACACTTTTCCCCAGAAATGCATTTCCCTGAGCACTCTGGTGATTTTTTTTTTTTTTTTTTGATACAGAGTCTCGCTCTGTCGCCCAGGCTGGAGTGCAGTGGCGTGATCTCGGCTCACTGCAAGCTCCGCCTCCCGGGTTCACGCCATTCTCCTGCCTCAGCCTTCCCAGTAGCTGGGACTACAGGCCCCCGCCACCACGCCCTGATAATTTTTTGTATTTTTTTTTTAATAGAGATGGGGTTTCACCGTGTTAGCCAGGATGGTCTCGATCTCGTAACCTCGTGATCCACCCGTCTCGGCCTCCCAAAGTGGTGGGATTACAGGTGTAAGCCACCGCGCCCAGCCCACTCTGGTGATTTTATTGTTAAATTCTCCTCCAAAATTCTTGCTGTCTTTTCCCTACTTTCTTTTTCTTCATAGTAATTTTCATCCCCCAATGTGCCATATATTTTACTTATTTATTTTGTGTCTCATCTGAAAGTAAGCTCCTGAAGGCAGGAGTTTTGACTGCTGAATTCCAGTGGTGCTTAGCTCTGAATATATGACTGAAGGAAGGATTGGTGCAGAAGTGTCTTTAGTGACTAAGACAGATGTGCAATAACTTTGAAATTCTAAACAATGATAATATTGTTCTCATCTATGAGTATTTCACATTGTCCTTCCTCTCTGTGTTTGGAGATCTACTCCTTTAATGTTAATAATTTATGACTTAATTTTAAAAAGAAAAATTACTGTTTAATTCTAAAACTTACCTCACCAAGATTCTGCTTGTTGATAATGGAGAGGTTGGTGTAGATGAAAGGGAGTAGATCTGGCTTTAAAGTTATTTTTCAAAGCTATAAGGCTCTAGTTCAAAAAGAAAAGATATGTATAATGTATCCAGAGAAAAACCTAAGAAGAGCTTTTAGTTTTGATCTGTGGGGAAAAAAAAAAAAAACCTTTTATTTTAGATTCAGGGGTACACATGCAGGTTTGTTACATATGTTAATTGCATGTCACAGGGGTTTGGTGTGCAGATTATTTCATCACGCAGGTGATAAGCATGATACCTGACAGGTAGTTTTCTGATCCTCACCCTCCACTCAACCTCCACCCTGAAGTAGGCCCCAGTGGCTATTGTTCCCTACTTTGTGCCCATGTATACTCAATGTTTAGCTCCCACTTAAAAGTCAAAACAATGTGGTATTTGATTTTCTGTTCCCATGTTCTTTTGCTTAGGATAATGGCCTCCAGCTTCATCCGTGGTTGCTGCAAAGACCATGATCTCATTCTTTTTCATGGCTGAGTAGTATTCCATGGTTTATATACACCACCTTTTCTATATTCAGTCTATTGTTGATGGGCATTTAGATTGATTCCATGTCTTTGCTATGATGAATAGTGCTGTGATGAACATACACGTGCATGTGTCTTTATGGTAGAATGATTTTATTTCTTTGGGTATATATTCAATAATGAGATTTCTCTGTTTTAAGTTCTTTGAGAAATAACCAAACTGCTTTCCACAGTGGCTGAACTAATTTACATTCCCACCAGCAGTGTATAAGCATTCCCTCTTCCCTGCAGCCTCACTAGGATCTGTTATTTTCTGGCTTTTTAATAATAGCCATTCTGACTGGTATAAGATGGTACCTCATTGTAGTTTGATTTGTATTTCTCTAATAATTAGTGATGTCGAGCATGTTTTCTTTTTCTTCTATTTATTTATATATTTTTGATACAGGAACTGGCTCTGCCACACAGGCTACAGTGCAGTGGCATGATTTTGGCTCACTGCAACCTCTGCTTCCTGGGCTCAGCTGATCATTCCACTTCAGCCTCCAGAGTAGCTAGGACTTACAGGCACTCACCACCATGCCCAGCTCACTTTTTTTTTTTTTTTTTTGACACTGAATCTCACTCCAGGCTGGAGTGCAGTGGCATGATCTCGGCTCACTACAACTTCCGCTCCTGGGTTCTAGCAATTCTCCTGCGTCAGCCTCCCGTGTAGCTAGGATTACAGGCGCATGCCGCCACGCCCGGCTAATTTTTTGTATTTTTAGTAGAGACGGGGTTTCACTGTGTTATCCAGGCTGGTCTCGAATCCCTGAGTTCAGGCAATATACCCGTCTCGGCCTCCCAAAGTGTTAGAATTACAGGCGTGAGTCACTGCGCCCGGCCCCCAGCTAATTTTTGTATTTTTTTGTAGAGATGGAGTTTCATCATGTTGCCCAGGCTGGTCATAAACTTCTGAGCTCAAGCGATCCATCCGCCTCAGCCTCCCAAAGTGCTAGCATTATAGGCATGAGCCACCACGCCCAGCCACCTTTTTTCATATGCTTCTTGGCCTCATGCATGTCTTCTTTTGAAAGGTGTTCATGTCTGTTCATGTCCTTTGCCCACATTTTAATGGGGTTGTTTGTTTTTTTGCTTGTTAAAGTTTCTTATAGATTCTGGATATTAGACTTTTGTGGGATGCATAGTTTGAAAATATTTTCTCCCATTCTATAGGTTGTCTATTTACTATGTTGATAGTTTCATTTGCTGTGCAGAAGCACTTTAATTAGGTCCCATTTGTCAGTTTTCACTTTTGTTGCAATTGCATTTGGCATCTTTGACATTTCATGTCAAATGTCAAGAATGGTATTTTTGAAATACCTATGTCAAGAATGGTATTTTTGAAATACCTATGTCAAGAATGGTATTTCCTAGGCTATCTTCTAGGGTTTTTGTAGTTTTAGGTTTTACATGTAAATCTTTAAGCCATCTTGAGTTGGTGTTTGTATATAGTGTAAGGAAGGGGTCCAGTGTCAATCTTTTGCATGTGGTTAGCTAGTATCCCAGCACCACTTACTGAATGAGGGCTTTTCTTCTTTTTGCTAATTGTTTGTTTTTGTCAGCTTTGTCAAAGATTAGATGTCTTAGGTGTGTGGCATTATTTCTGGCCTCTCTATTCTGTTTTATTGGTCTATATGTCTGTTTTTCTACCAGTACCATGCTGTTTTGGTTACTGTAGCCTTGTAGTATAAAGTCATGTAATGTGATGCCTCCAGCTTTGTTCCTTTTGCTTAGGATTGCTTTGGCTATTCAGGCCCTTTTTTGGTTCCACATGAATTTTAGAATAATTTTTTTCTAATTCTGTGCAAAATGTTATTGGTAGTTTGATAGAAATAGCATAAATTGCTTTGAGAAGTATGGCCATTTTTATAATATTGACTCTTCCTATCCATGAGCATGGAATGTTTTTCCATTTGATTTCTTTCAGCAGTGTTTTGTAATTCTCATTGTAGAGATCTTTCACTTCCCTGGTTAGCTGTATTCCTAGGTGTTTTATTCTTTTTGTGGCTCATGTGAATGGGATTGCATTCTTGATTTGGCTATCAGCTTGGGCGTTGTTGGTGTATAGAAATGCTACTGATTTTTGTATATTGATTTTGCATCCTGAAACTGCTGAAGTTGTTTATGAGATCTAGGAGATTTTGGGCAGAGACCATGTGAGGTTTTCTAGATATACAATCATATCCATTTGCAAATGGAGACTTCTTTTCTTCCTATTTAGATACCTTTTACTTCTTTCTGTTGCCTGACTGCTCTGGCTAGGACTTCAAGTACTCTGTTGAACAGGAGTGGTGAGAGTGGGCATCCTTGTCTTGTTCCAGTTCTCAAGGAGAATGCTTCCAGCTTTTGCCCATTCAGTATGACGCTGGGTGTGGGTTTGTCATAGACAGTTATTATTGTTTTGAGGTATGTTCCTTCAATGCCTAGCTTGTTGAGGGTTTTTAACGTGAAGGAATGTTGAATTTTATGGAAACCTTTTTCTGCATCTGTTGAGATGATCACGTAGTTTTTGTTTTTAGTTTTCTTTACGTGATAAATCACATTTATTGATTTGCATATGTTGAACCAACCTTGCATACCAGGGATAAAACCTACTGGATTGTGGTGGATTAACTTTTTGTTGTGGTGCTAGATTTGGTTTGCTAGTATTTTGTTGAGGATTTTTGCATCTATGTTCATCAAGAATATTGACCCGAAATTTTCTTCTTTGTGTGTGTGTTTCTACCAGGTTTTGGTATTGGGATGATGTTGGCTTCATAGAATGCGTAAGAGAGGAGTCCCTCTTCCTCAATGTTTTGGAATAGTTTCAGTAGGAATTGTACCGGCTCTTCTTCATATAGCTGGTAGAATTTGGCTGTGAATCTCCCTGGTCCTGGGCTTTTTCTGGTTGGTAGGGTAGGCTTTTTATTACTACCAACCAGAAATACAAGTTCTTGTCAGATCTTGTTATTGGTCTGTTCAGGGTTTCAGTTTCTTCCTGGTAAAATCTTGGGCAGTATATCTTTCCAGAAATTTATCGATTTCTTGTAGGTTTTTTAAGTTTCTTTTTTTTTTCACATAGAAGTGTGTGTAACAGACTTTGAGAGCTTTCTGTATTTCTGTGGGGTCAGTGGTAATGTCCCCCTTGTCATTTCTCATTATGTTTGTTTGGATCTTCTTTTTTCTTTACTGGTCTAGCTAGCAGTCTATCAATCTTATGTATTCTTTCCAAGAACAAATTTCTACTTTCATTGATCTTTTGAATGTTTTTCACATCTCTATATTTCATTCAGTGTAGCTCTGTTTTTGGTTATGTCTTGTCTTCTGCTAGCTTTGGGGTTGGTTTGCTCTTGTTTTTCTAGTTCCTTTAGGTGGGATGTTAGATTGTTAATTTGAGATTTTTCCATGTTTTTAATGTGGGCCTTTAGTACTACAGACTTTTCTGTTAACACTGCTTTAGTTGTGTCCCTGAGATTCTGGTATTTGTTTTTATTAGTTTCAAAGAACTTATTGATTTCTGCTTTAATTTTCTTGTTTACCCAAAAGTAATTCAGGAGCAAGTTGTTTAATTTCAATGCAATTGTATGGTTTTGAGTTATTTTCTTAGTATTGATTCTGTTTTTATAGTGCTGTGGTCCAAGAGAGTGGTTGGTATGATTTTGGTTTTTTTGAAATTGTCAAGACTTGTTTTATGGGCTAATTGTGTGGTTGATTTGAGTATGTGCCATGTGCACATGAGTAGAAGATATATTCTGTTGTTTTTTGGGTGGATAGTTCTGTAGATGTCTGTTAGGTTTATTTGGTCCAGTGTCAAGTTCAAGTCCTAAATATCTTTGTTAATTTTCTACCTTGATGATCTAATGCTGTCAGTGGGGTGTTGAGGTCTCCCACTATTATTGTGTAGTTATCTAAGTTTTTTCATAGATCTCTAAGAACATGATTTATACATCTGAGTGCTCCTATGTTGGGTGCATATAAATTTATAACAACCAGATAGTCACATTTTCTTGTTGAATTGAACACTGTAGCATTATGTAATGCCCTTCTTGGTCTTTTTTGATTGGTGTTGATTTAAAGCCTGTTTTTTCCAAAATTAGAATAGCAAACCCTGCTTTTATTGTTTTCTGTTTGCTTGGTAGATTTTTCTCCAACCCTTTACTTTGAGTCTATGGGTGTTACTGCATGTGAGATAGGTCTCTTGAAGACCACATGTAGTTAGGTCTTGCTTCTTTATCTAACTTGCCACTCTGTGCCTTTTTATTTGGGCCTTTAGCCCCTTTACATCCAAGGTTGATACTGATATGTATAGATTTGATCCTGTCATCGTGATGTTAGCTGGTTATTATGCAGACTTCACTGTGTAGTTGCTTTATAGTGTCAGTGGTCTATGTACTTAAGTATGTTTTTGTGGTGGCTGGTAATGGTCTTTTATTTCCATAGTTAGCACTCCCTTAAGGACCTCTTGCAGGGCAGGTCTGGTGGTAACAAATTCCTGTAGCATTTGCTTGTCTGAAGAGGATCTTATTTTTCATTTGCTTATGAAACTTAGTTTGGCTGGACATAAAATTCTTGGTTGGAATTTCTTTTTTTTTTTTTTTTTTTAAGAATGCTGAATATAGGCCTTCTCTGCTGAAAGATCTGCTGTTAGCCTATTGGGGTTCTCTTTGTAGGTGATCAGCCTCTTCTCTGCTGCCTATAATATTTTTTCTTTCATGTTGACCTTGGGAAATCTGATGATTATATGTCTTAGGGATGGTCATCTTATATAGTAACTCTCAGGGTTTCTCTGCATTTTGTGATTTTGAATGTTGGGCTCTCTAGCAAGGTTGGAGAAATTTTTGTGGACAATATCCTCTAGTATGTATTCCCAAGTTGCTTGCTTATTCTCCCTCTCTTTCAGGAATAACAATGAGTCATAAATTCAGTCTTTTTATATAACACTATATTTTTTGGAGGTTTTGATCATTATTCTTTCTTCTTCTTTATTTTTGTCTGACTGAGTTGATTCAAAGAACTGGTCTTCAAGCTCTGAGACTATAGCATAGCCAGCCAAGGGAAGCCACAAGGAGTTAATGTGTAATTCTTTTTCTCAAATCAGGAAGGCTTCTTTACAGGATCATCGTGTACAGTATCTGCAGAACAGTGAGAAGCCATCTGAAACTTTAAGAAAGGCATGCATGGTTACAGCAAGGCAGAGACCAGCAGAAAGGACTGCCTATAAGAGAGGACTAAAGGTATTAGCCACATGGAGAGAGAAAGAAAAGAGAATAAAATTATGAAACATAAAAAATTAATTTGGGAATCCCTGTTTTGGTAAGTCAAAGAGATAATAACAATGTCCACTAGAGGAAGAGAAAAATAAAGAACTATTTCTAACTTATAT
This sequence comes from Gorilla gorilla gorilla, assembly GCF_029281585.2. Lineage (NCBI taxonomy): Eukaryota > Metazoa > Chordata > Mammalia > Primates > Hominidae > Gorilla > Gorilla gorilla. Next base: position 120,986,036 of record NC_073229.2, on the reverse strand, counting down.
GAGAAAGGGTTGAGGGAGAGAGAAGGGATGATTAGCTGAACAACCACCACCAGAATTTTTCCCAAGAAGGAATGGAAGTTCCCTGTGTCATGGTGGAATTAGAAGTATAATTTGTGATTTCCAAATGCCGAAGCGTTTACTTAACTACCTTGTCTTTCTAGTTAAGCCCCTGCAGAACTGGGCTGGCAGTGTGTGAGCTATGAAGACTCTTTTTGCTTCTGTAGATAAAAGCAGAGTTTCAAAACCCTTAGTCATATATAAAAACTTTCTTGAATTTTGCATATCCTAAAAATATCTGCACTTTTATTCACTTAACATTTTTACTAAATTGACTTATTTGAATTAATTGCTTTTTAGTAGAGACAGGGTCTCACTATGTTGCCCAGCCTGGTCTCAAACTCCTGGCTCAAGTGATCTCCTGCCTTGGCCTCCTAAAATGTTGGGATTATAGGCATGAGCCAATGCTCCCAGCCAAAAACGAACTCATTAAAAAAAAAAAAAATCTAGCATCATCCTAAGAAGTAATATCCGTGAAATGAGATTGATATGTTATTTTTCTAATTCTTGATACATTAAATAGACATATTAAAAGTTACCCTACCCTGGCCGGGCGGCAGTGGCTCACACCTGTAATCCCAGCACTTTGGGAGGCCGAGGCGGGCGGGTCACAAGGTCAGGAGATTGAGACCGTTCTGGCTAACGCGGTGAAACCCTGTCTCTACTAAAAATACAAATAATTAGCCGGGTGTGGGAATACAGGGGTGCCTGTAGTCCCAGCTAGTCGGGAGGCTGACGCAGGAGAGTGGTTGAACCCGGGAGGCGGAGCTTGCAGTGAGCCGAGATAGCGCCACTGCACTCCAGCCTGGGCAACAGAGCGAGACTTCGTCTCAAAAAAAAAAAAAAAAAAAAAAAGCTACCTACCCTAAAAGTAATCATGTGTCAATAATGGTCCAGATACCAGTGTTGGAAAAACAACAGGCTAAGGCATGGACTAAAAGCAGGCTGAATGGCTGCTCTACGTCTTCCTTCATTGGTCTTGGCCTACTGAATCTTATTTACCACTGCAGTGTTTTCTTGGAGTGTGTGTGCACGCACACACTTGTGTGTCTTCTTTGAGGGGTAGAAAATAGTGTGATGTGGTAGGATGAGGGAAAGGTTTCTGGCCAAGAGACCATGTCTCTACTAAGGCTTACAAAAATAACAGAAGCATCAACCATTTAGTCCCTATGGACTTAACCACAGACTTCACCATGGACATCCCAAGATGGAGGCAGCCAGAGATAGTCACTGGACACCAGCCACTCGAGAAAGATGGGAGCCCAGAGATACTTGAAGAGTAAGCAACTGCAGCGCAGAGAGGCAGCTGGCAGCCAGAGCTAGTCACTGGACACCAGCCACCCTAGAAAGATGGAAGCCCAGAGATACTTGGAGAGTAAGCAACTGCAGCGCAGAGAGGCAGCTGTGTAGGATGGAGTGTGCTCTCCCTACAGAGTCCCTCACTGGTCACTCTTTTGGTCCAATCCTATGCCACTGAGGGTTCCCTTAGCAAAGAGACTGGCATTAGAGCCTTGTCCTCAGTGTACAGTGAGTTGAAAGATGCCTTGAATGTAACCAGTAAATATTGGTCAAAAATATTATAATAAAAGATTTCTGAAACTTAAAGCTTGTTTCTCAGGATACTTGACATGCAACCAGGCCTAGATCCACATATGTTTATCACTGTTCGATTAGCAAAACGAAGAGAAAGATTTTAATAAAAGGTTAGCTCAACATCAAATAGAAATTTTTAAAAATTTCATTAGGGAGTTTTCCAAATATACTCAATAATAATTAGTACAAGGTAATAAATCTCCATCCACCAGCTTCAAAAATTGTTAGTCATTTTTTCACCTATTCCTCCTTCCATTATTTTTGCAGGATTATGAAATTCTTCAATATACACCCCGATGACATATTTGTTTTATATATAACTGTCATGCCATTATCACATCTAACAAAATTAACAATAATTCATTTATAGTATCAAATACTTAGTCCATAATCTGATTTTCCTGATTATTTCAAGGATTATCTTCACAGGTTGTTTGTGCCAAACAGGACATACAGTCCACACGTTGCATTTAATTATGATCCTTAAATCTCTTTTACTCTTTTGTAGTCTGACCCCTGTTTTTTCATGTCATTGATTCCATATGGAAATCAGGTCACTTTGCTTATTGAATGTTTGACATTCTGGATTTGATTGATTGCTTTCTTCAGATGATTTCTAACTTGATCCTCTGTCCCCTGTATTTCCTGTTAAGTCTAGAGGCTTGATTAGATTCGGATTCCGTTGCTTAGGCCATAAAACCTCTCAGTGGTTCTGGGTACTTCTAATTTTGTCATATCATGAAGTACATGGTATCTGCTTATCAGACTTGTAGTTTATAATGTTTTTCCCCCTTTATCTTCGTTGTTATGTCTCTTTGGGGGAATTTAAATTTATGCTACCTTTATTATCTCTCTCCAGCCAAAGTTCAGAAAAGTCTGGATTTACATAGACAAAACAATCAGTCAAAATACCAGTGGTCTAGATACTGAATTTCTTGGACAAGTTGTATTTGAAAATGTTTACTCTTTCATACACAAAGGGATTGACTAGGGGAAAAAGTTTGTAAGTTATGAACACTTAAGAGGGATTACTGAATGTAAAATTACAAAAAGCACATCACTAATTACTATGTTTAGAAACTACACTATTAAAAGTTAGGATAAAAATAGCTGGAATTTAATGAGTCATTTGCTAATTATTCAGCTTATGGATTTCTAATGCCACTTACTTCTAGCCTTTCTGCCTTTCCTTAGGGAGTTTTTGGTGGTATTTTTACTGCCTTTTAACACCTCCAGAAATGACTCTATGCTTACAACTGACCATAAAATGTACATGTGGAGAGACACATGAAATATTATGACTCAGGATTCATGCTGTGTTACAGAGATAAACCATGAGCAGGTTACACCACAGTTGAAGATTTTTCAGGGGCAAATGCAGAGTAGAAAGTAGTTAGAAATCTGCTGACTACCTGGCATGCTATCTATGGGAAGAAACAGAAACGTAACTTATGAAAGTCAATGTACTCACTGAAGAAAGAGACAGGCTCCTCAGGTGCTAGATGTGTTCTTCTATGGCTCCAACTCAGGGTTCTCAGCCATGATTGCACACTGGAATCACTTGGGCAGCTTTTAATCTCACTGATGTCCAGAGTCAACCCCGAAATTGAATCTGGGTCTCTGAGGATGGGCCCCAGGCAACGGTATTTTAAAAAAAAACCTCTCAGGTGATTCTAATGTGCAGTCAGGGTTGAAAATACCCAATCTAGTCAATAAGAGGTGGCATTTACAAGTCTTACTGTGTGCAGAGGACTGTGCAGAAAATCTCTTGCACATAAAGAAATTGATGCTTGGAGAGATGTTATTTGCTCAATGTCTTGCCTCAAAACAGTTTCACACCTAGTCTATTTAGCTTCAGAACCAGAGGCTTTTGAGCTTACTGTGAACATTAACCAAAGTAAGACATTGAAGTCATGTCATAACTCAGAACACGCACGACAATGAAACACAAGTTTAACAAATAATACTTATTAAGTATGATGCATGCTGATATTTTAATTAAAATAATACTAGTCAAAACTCAGTAAAATGACTTCATGACTTCGAGTTTGAAAAACTTTTCTAAACCGTGACAGTACAGGTTTCATTTCTGTTCCTGCAAGTGGCAAGATCTTTTTCCCATCAATGCCTTCTCATTTTGTTTGCTTGGAAAATCTTTCCTTTTTCCTCTGCATTTAAAAAAGACCATCTAATTGCTTCCTCGCTAGAAAGTGTTTCAAAGACTATTCCAGTCCATAGTGTCTCATTTTCTGATGCCTATTTTTAATACACGGAGATCATCCCACACTTTTTACACTAAATTATATGATATATTGTGATGTTCTGTAATTGTCTTATATCTTAGATAGTTATGTCTCTTTGAGGACAGTGACTACATTCTATGCTTTTGCTTCTATATCCTTCGAAATGTCTAGCAAAAGCACATGTGTGTTAGGGACATCACAGATACTAAAAAACAGCTATGTACCCTACACAAGTCAACCTCTGAACTTTCATTTCTTTAGCTCTGAAATGAAAGGGATGTTTTAGGTTATTCTAAAGTCTCTTTCAGTTTATTAGTCTAAATTTCTATGATATATGAGGACTTCTATAAAATGCACAAATGAAGAAAAAAATACAAAACTTTTTTTTTATTAGCAACTACTGTAAAAGAAAAGTTCTTGTATGAGACAAAAAAAGCCTGAAACTTTTTGTCACTTTTTGGTAGGCAAAATATAAACACCTTTTCAGAGAGAAAGATAACATCTTTCTCTCTGAAAAGATAAAGTTACTGAAGTTTAAAAAGAAAGCTGGGCTCTTTGGCACTTGGATACTGAAATGTGATTATTCGTAGGCCACTTTTTTTTCCCCCAAGTTGAATATATATATATATATATATATATATATATATATATATATATATATATGGGAATTTCCATGAGCTCTTATCAAATTAAATTGATTGCATAACTAAAAAAGGCCTAATAATGAATGTGGGCTTGAGGTACATGGAGGCGGGTTTATAATTTAGGGAAAAAATAATTGAATACAATCATGGTTTATATATTGTTTGTATGCAGGTGGTTTGTGAAATGTCACAAATGTCACTCAGGATCTTCTCAGTGGCTCCGAGGCCAAAGGATGTGGCTGGTTGGCTCAATTACTAGCACCTCCATGACCATCAGCATTCTCATTCTTCTGATCCTGAGACTGTTAGTAAAGGAGCAGAGAGGTGGTCAGTCCCCTTGGTGACAGTCGTGGTGATGTGTGTATACTGGGGAATGGGGATTGTAGTGGGCATTTATAGTCTTTATCTACTCAACATTCTTTTGCCTTCTTTATTAACAACACTTTAATTTTCCTTTGGGAAACCTCTTTCTTTCTACTTGGTCCCTGTGGTTTGGGTATATATGAAGGGTACATACAATTATTTCCCTTGACCTTTTTGTAGATAAAGGCAAATAACCCCAGCCTGGCAGTGTGCATTCCATCCCATAGTTACAATGGTTAGTTCAGAGATGAACGCAGGATCCACGTGGGTCTGGTGAGACATTCTTCAGCTTGCTCTCTTTCTGATGCGACTAATTGCTAAGGAGGTTGGATGTTAAGACTGGAGATGTAGGTCTTCCCTCTGTTTAGAGAAATAAAACCAGTGCAGTGAAAGCACAATGAAGACAGGGAGAGAAATTGAGTCCTGATGCTCTTTGAGTATCTGGAGAAAAAAGGATTTCTAAGAACATCTGTGTGTGTGTGTGTGTGTGTGTGTGTGTGTGTGCCAGTTCTACTTATGGGATTTATAAACATATGAACCAATAAATTCCAATGCCCTTTGCTGTAGGTTTTGCTAACTCAGTTTGAGTTGTGTGCCGGCCACATCCAACTATCCTGACTTCACTTTTGCTCGCTGATAATCTCCTTTCCCATCTTAAAAGTTTGGTCCAGGCAAGACCATATCTCCTGCTTTTATTGAGCCCAGGGCTTATTTCCTCTCCATCTGGTTACAGAAGTTTCTTCAATCTTTTGTATAGTCTCCTCTTGCCTTCTTCTTCTACAAGTTCAACACAAGTGCTTCTTTTGCAGCTGTAGGTGGCAGGAGGCAAAGAACTGAGATGTTCTGGTTCAGTCTCAGGGTAGTGATATGCAAGTGCCTTTGTGTGAATGAGGAAATGCCACTCTCTCCGAGCTTGGTGCTAGGACTGGTGCTCTGGAACCCAGGCTAGATCTTAACTCCAAATTGCCTGCCCACCTCCTCAGACAGAGGACATAGTGCAGAGTACAAACCGCACAACACTATACTGAAGTCCCATAGGTCCAAGAAGCAAGGGTTGGAACTATGAGGTAGAAAAACAAGTCCGTGGACAGTAGCCACCCTCTGCTGCTCATGCCCACTGCTGCTGTGGTCTCTTCCTAGGGTGACGATAGCTGCTGATGCTGGGAGCCTCCTGGGCATCACCACATGAGGCTGTGGCCTCAGTAATGATCACATATGTTGATAATAGCTGAAAATATCACTTGTCACTGAAAGCAGCATTTTCCACTGTTTCAAGATGATACTTTTTCTGGGGGGTCTTCCTGAGTTGTTTGGCATCTTTACAGCCCATGTGTTGATGAAAGTGAATCGTTTTAGAAATCCAGTGGGAGGCCAGCTGGGGATTGGCCATTGGAAGAGAACAGAGCACCGGGTAAAGGAGGATACCTGGCAAGTCTCCCATGCCTCACATCAGGGACACCTTCAAGCATTGGTCTAGGGGCCCCAGCTGGCTTTTAGTTATTTCAGTCTTCTGGGCGCCTGGGTGAGACCCTCATCATTGTGTTGGAAATGAGGAAGAATAACCAAAGAAGAAACGCGAGCAGCCTCGGGGAACGCAAATCCACTGGGCAGTAGCCACTGGAGGTGCACTCTGGGGGCCCGTGGGAGCGGGAAACCAGGACCCTAAAAGGACTGCCAGGGATTAGGGGCGGGGCGACCGTCTGGGAGCGAGGCGCGGGGTGCAGGGCGCAGGCCAACGGCGATGGTTGCCCCAGTGCCGGGTGGGCGCACTTGCGGTACCCTCGATGCCTTTGCCCAGGCGGAGGAACGACGCGACCTGAGCGTGGAGGGGTTCAGGGCAGGGAGCGGTTGAAAGGGGCCGGCGATCCGCCCTGGGGCAGCTCGGGCGTGGCCTCCAGGGATCTCTCCGTCTCTACTAGCCTCCTCCCTCTTTACTTGCCCCCTCCCTTTTTACTTGCCTCCTCCCTCTTTCTCCTCTTCTCTCACTCACCTCCCGGTCTAAAACCGGGGCCGGCGCCTTTAAGAGGGAGCGTTGGTTACCCTGGGGGCGGGAACCCCTCGGCCGCTCGCGAGGCGGCGGCGCTCGTCCGCGATGCTCCTCACTTTCAGCTCCAGCTCCCGCCACCGCCGCCTCTATCGCCGCCGCCGCCACCACCTCCTCCTCGTTGTCCTCCTTCCTCCTCCGCCTGGCAGCGTTGTTCTCTGCAGCGGAGGAGAGAAGTGCTATGTCAGGAAAGTTCCGGGAGGGACTACATGAAGCCATGCTCCCTGGGCTCTTCCGCGGGCGCCCGCGCGCTGCCCTTCGCTTGAGGTGAGGTGAAGCTCGGGATCCCCGTCCCGCGATCCCCGGCCCGCGGGACAGGTAGCCGCTCGGGGCGGGGAGCGCTTGCATCCGCCGCGCTGGGCAGGGCGAGCGGTTTGGCGGAGTGCGGAGGGGAATGAGGCTGGAGAGACCGAAGTTGTGCCGGAGAAGCTTGGGTTTTCGGGAGGGTTTTTGCAGCTGGACTGGAGTTATTTCGGCCGGCGCCACACGGTGGGGGCCCGGCGGGGACTCGGTTTCTCCCGGGCTGCCCGCCCCCCTCCCCTGCCCGTCTGAGCGGTTAGGCCTTCTAGGAAAACGGTCGGCTGCAGAGGGGCACCCCACGCCGGCTCCTTCCCTGCTGGGCTGTTGTGGTTGAGAATTCAGTGCTGGGAGTGAGAGGAAGGAGATGAGCTCCACTTGAACTTTTACACGGTGGTCTCGCTGCTTGAGGGCTGAAATTTACCTTGTTTGCGAGAGCGAAAGGTCCCTTCGCGCTCCAACAGTTACGAGAGGTTCCCTCTTCCATGTGGTTCAGCCTGCGGCGCTGTGTGTTTCATCCTTGGCCGGTTTTCAACGTCGCCCTGATTTCAGTCTTCTCTCCTCTGCCCCTTTTCGGAAACATTCTTCTTTTTAATAATAAAATATGTCGTGGAGGCTCAGAGTGCTTAAAAAAAAATCCAACAACATATCTTTATGAAAATTTCCCCCAGGGCTTGCCCAAATTTTCAAAGAGATCGTTTAGTCTTTGATGAGACTGAGTCTCGACACTTAGGGAATACAGGCATCCCTGTAGTAGCATGCAGGTTTTTAGTGAGGTAGGATGAAGTTTAAACCATATGTTTTTAAGATAGGATTTCTCTTTGTTTATTGGGTGAGCTTGTTTTTCATTATGTCTTAGATTAAGAAGCCTTCAACCAGTTCTAGGAGTAGTGTTTCTAAGAATCATGGATAAAAACCTCATGTTTCTTGCATAAGCTGATACTGCTTCAGACATTCTAATCCATTGACGAGGTATGTAATACGTGTTTCATTTAATGAAACCTAACATAAAAGTACATTTATTGCAGACGTGGATAAGTTTTTTTTTCCACGTGTCCCTTGGGTAAAGGAAGCCCCATTTTCTCACACCCCTAGGTCTCTGCCACACCTCTATTCCTGTTTGCCTTATTCACTCACATTGCCAACTAGAAATCGAAGGTGCTGATGAAAAGTCCCTATATTTTGTAAAATGTTGCATAGCCAAAATTTTAGTGACATAATTGATTACATCAATTATGAGCATTCAGATCATTTTGAACAATAAAAACAGAATGTGGGAGCTTATTTAAATAAAAGAGTGCCTTGACATATTTCTGGTATATGCGTTACATACAATTTTGTGTGTGAAAACTATACTGCCAAGGCAGACGGGATAGTGTAGGAAACATTGTTTGTAATGGGAAGTTTTCGAAGAAAATCATCCCAGAATAACCAGTAATACTGTAAAATTTTGTTTGGGATATAGATTTTCATCTCTAAGTACAGTTTTGTCACTTTGCTGTAAAATATACCAGTACCGAAACTGAAAAAAAGAACCCACCATCTCAAGCATTTTCTGAAAATTTCGGCAAGCTGAACACTCTTGGAGAAAAATTTGCTTAGGAAAAATAAACATAACTAAAACCGCTATGTAGTTACTATTTTACCTTAAGTTTGCTGGACTACAAGCAAGAAAGTAAGAATTTAGTGTTCCTAAATGGATGTGACTTAGTTCCTAGAGTTACTTGAGCACCTTGAGATTTTGTATATGGTTTATTTAATTTGGGATGGTTGTTTTGTGAATGAGTATTTTGGAAATGATACACACAGAGGTGGATTTATATATGTATATATCCATATCACACATGTATCTATATTTATGTATCCATACTATATATAGTAGAACCATATATACCATATCTGTATATGCTATTGAGTATATAAAAAACATGAAAACCATTTAGGGAGCTAATAATACGTGTGCACCAGGAACAGTAGGTCTAAAAGATCAGCTAAAAATAGTTATTGCTAGGGCTTGTCATCTTTTCAGCATTTTAGTCAATATCAGTTAAGTTAAAAAGCACTGGTTTTCAGTATGTTCTCGAACTCTTAACAAGGCTTGGATCAGGGAACCATATCCTAACCACATTTATCTATTCACATGGATTGAATTACCCTGCCAATGGATAATTGAACCAGGCATTTCTTAAGCTTCAATAGGCAAATTCTAGGTAAAATTTAGTTTGTCAATATAGGTTATTTTAATACTTCAAAAATAACCTTTAGGACATTCTTCATAGATCTGGGATTTAGAGAGTAGACCTCAAAGGCATGAGAGGCAAACCTTGGGGAAGTTCTGGTACTCCAATTTGTGAAATGATGTCTTAAGCACTTGATTTGAGAGAGGGACCCATTAATGCTTGGAAAAACAATATGTATAAATACAGTGCTCCAGTTACTACAAGCAAAACTATTTCATTCACCTTTGTTATATTTGTTACCACGTTTCACAGCTGAAGCTGCTATATTTCAGTTTATGTATGAAAATTAGAAATGAAATGAAGTAATCTGTTAGGCAGTTTTTTTTTCTTTAATTTGCTAGCTGTTTACCAGAAATGTGTTTATATTTGCTGCAAATCACCTTTACTTTGTTGCAGGTGGCACTTTTTCCTTTTTTTTTTGCAACTATGACATATGTATATTTAGGATGAGTTCTTAGTGTTTCCTTGAAGACACATTAATGCGTTTCACAGAGTTTATGTTGCATTTCTTCAACTTTCAAAACATAACATTTGAGATGTTTGACTACCAGCCTGAGATCATAGATCTTAAGAGCTGATGTGATCCTGGTCAATTATAGTTTCAGTTTCCTGGGAATTTTCTGTTTAAGGTTAGATGTGCCCTCAATTTGAACTAGATGATCCACAAAATTGGTACTTTTGCAACCACAAAACATGAGAACATTCCAAATGATTTGAAGTGTGGGCAGCCCAACATGCTTTAGGATTTGGTTGGCTTGAGGCGGTATGCCATGCTTGTAAAAATGGTTTCTGAAGCTGACAGCAAGCTGTTTCAGGCTTTAAGTTTGACACATAGGATAAAATGCATTCTAGCCTCTGCACCAGTAAATATGGACAAGATTTGTATCCAATTCTGTTTGTATGACAGAAGATTCAGAAAACTCAAGCATGAAACTCTAGCTTAATACACAGGAAAACTCATTCATGTTCGTTATAAACATAATGAAGAGTTAGAAAAGTTGGATTTTAACACAGCTCTCGGGTCTTGGGGAATAGATGGTATATTTTCAGGTATTGGGCCAATCTAGTGGTCACCTAGAAATTAATAATAGGGTTATTATTATCAGCATTTCCTTTGAGTGATATGCTAAAGAATTACATCTTCCCAGATACAATTTAGATTAAAAACACCCCCAGCCAGATACTGTACCAATCACCTGGCATATATATTAATTGATTCTTAGATCATCTTCAAATTCTTAACATCATTTTCAATTTAAACCTTTATGTGTTATTATAGTTATAAGCTTTACATACCTTTTAGGGTTTTTGAGCAAAGCTTCTTGGTTAACTTCTTTCTCTCAACTGACTTAGCTCAGTCTATGTTATTAAAGCATTTGAAAAATATTTTAGGCAAATTCTTTTCTGTGGAAACTTCTAAGGATCTGCCTTGGGGAGGCTGGTGCAGAAGGGACATGATTCTGTATTCTAGCTGTTACCTTTCTCCTAAAATGAGGCATCTTTACATCTTCCTACTTTATACAATATAAAACAAAACAAAAACAAATGCATAGGTAACTTTAGAGAGAGAACATTTGTAGGCATTTAAAGAAGCCTGAAGTTTAGATCAGAGTAAGAGTTTCAACTGAAAATTATTTAAGAATCAATTAAATATATCCCATGTGTTTGGTATGGTATTTGGCTGAGGCTGTCTGGTGCAGGATTTTTTGCTCAAGTTGATCCTGGGAGGATGTGGATACAAAGGGAGTTGGGGTGTAGGCGTAACTAATCCATTGTCTTCAAGAGGGAAAAATGTTCAGGTAAGTGGGCTTTTGTAATAAGATCCATTCTTTTCATCATTTTAACTTACTCCATTTCCCCTGTATTTGAAGCACACAGTCTTCCTACTCCATTTTGATTAACCGTGCATAAACCATGATACCTTCTAAAGTTTCACACTGTCTATCACTAGCAGAAAGTCTGTTCTCTCAGCTTGTTCCTACTCAGCACTTCTTCAGATGTTTTTCCTTCTTTTGCATTATTCATTTCTTGAATGATAGGAGTTTTGAGTATAAGTTGAATATCAGGTTTCTCCATTTTCTATAAATTGGATAAATTTGCACCCACTTACAGGTTTGGTGATATTGGGAACTTCTCATTTTTGTTTCTATAGTTCATGTATAGTTACTATTTCAAGGTTTCAAATCTGTTTTTTTTTTTTTAACTTTTATTTAAGTTCAGGGGTATAAGTGCAGGTTTGTTACATAGGTAAACTTGTGCTGAGGGGCTCTGTTGTACAGATTATTTCATCACCCAAGTATTAAGCCTTGTACCCATTAGTTATTTCTCCTGATCCTGTCCCTACTCCTACCCTCCACCCTCATAATAGAATTTTTTCTTACTTTAGAAGTTTTTCTTGTTCATTATAGGAAATTTAGAGGCCAGGCATGGCCATTCATGCCTGTAATCCCAGAACTTTGGGAGGCCGAGGCGGGAGGATTCTTTGATCCCAGGAATTGGAGACCAGCCTGGGAAATGTGAGGAGACCCTGTCTCTCCAAAAAGTAAAAAAAAAAAAAAAAAGTTAGTCAGGTATGGTGGCACGTGGTTGTGGTCCCAGCTGCTTGCGAAGCTAAAGTGGGAGGATTGCTTGAGCCCTGGAGGTTGAGGCTGCAGTGAGCCGTGATCATACCATTGCACTCCAGCCAGGACAACAGAGAAAGACCCTGTCTTCAAAAAGAAAAAGAAAGAAAAGAAAATTTAGAAAATCCAGACAAGCAAAAAGAAAAGAAAAGAAGAATTATACCCAGATATAACTATTATTAGCATTTTGGTATCTATTTTTATATACATATAGAAAAATACTGTGATATTTTAATTTCTAAAAATGGCCCTTAGTGTAGATATATAGCTTTGTAATTTTGCGTAAAGATGAACCACTTCCCTTGTCATGGAATGATCTGTAACATTTTGAATTCTGAATAATATTATTCTATGGATGTATCATAATTTATTGGGGATATAATTTTTTTCTTTAGCTGTACAATAATGACTATCTTACAGTGCAATTTTTAAAAAAATTTTATTTATTTATTTATTTTTTATTTTTTTTTGTGACAGAGTCTCACCGTGTTGCCCAGGCTGGAATGCAGTGGCGCGATCTTGGCTCACAGCAACCTCCGCCTCCCGGGTTCAAGCGATTCTCATGCTTCAGCCTCCTGAGTACCTGGGATTACTGGTGCCGATCACTGTGCCTGGCTAATTTTTGTATTTTTTGTAGATAGGGGTTTCATCATGTTGGTTAGGCTGGTCTTGAACTCCTGACCTCTAGTGATCTGCCTACCTCAGCCTCCCAAAGTGCTGGGATTACAGGTGTGAACCACCGTGCCTGGCTATAGCTCAATTTTTGTACATACCTATGGTTATTCCCTTTGGGTAAAACCCTAGACATAGAATTTTTGGGGAGGAATAAAAGGGCATTGATATTTTTCATTGCCCTCAAGGCACTTTATTATTCCCAATATAAAATCTGTAGAGCTAATCATTGTCTTCCCTGTTTATCTTCTACAGTTTTTTTTTTTTTTGGTAAGTGTAATATGAAAGAGTCAAGTGAGATAGGGTTTGAACCCAGACCTGATTGTCTAGTGCTTTTTCCAAATGAAATAACCCTAGTTTATAGAGATTTAGCCTCAATCCAAAACCATTCATGAATGCTCAGTTATAACTATAAATGTTACCTCCAGCTAAACAGGTAGAGTAGTTGAGTGTGCCATGAGAATGCTGTCCCTTTTTCAATTTCAGTTTACTGTATTGCCATCTGCCCTCTTGCCCACACATATTGATACATAATTGTGGAATAATAGAGTGAATGAATGTCATTTCCTGTATAGTCATCTCTAAGATGTAAAAATATTCTGTTTTCTGCACTTTGCTGCCAACTCCTGGACTCTTAACATTTAAAATAAATTTGGAAGGTTTAAATTTACAAAATTTAGCCTTGAGCTATGTGTATATGTGTATGCGCATGTGTTTGTTTACATCTATATTTTATCTATATGTTTGTATCTTTCTTCCTTTCTGTCAGTAATATGAAACTTCGTCTTAGCCAGAAATTACCTTTTGAAATCAGTTGAGTATCACTCTGGCTACTACAGAAGCATGTGGTCACTTCTAGTAACAAAACTAGAACTATAAAATGAGCAAAAGTCAGGAAAAGGTAGAAACTTAAACACTGATGGCTAAATTTAGAGAGAAATTCTCCCTTTTATTTTTGAAACGAAAATTATCTTTAGCTATTAAACGTGTTCCAAGTGAATGCAGTTATATTTGCATTTTTCATTTTTAGAATTTGGTTCTGGATGTAGAAGGTAAACGCGCATGTACTCCCAAACATGCTTTCTGGGACAGTTACTGTTTTCCAGACATTGTTTTCTTCACTGTGGAATAGTTTCCTTTCCTCCTTTCTCTAAGTCAGGCTTAGGTTATCTGCTCCCTTAATACCTGGTACTTACCTCTGTTTTAGCACTTGGATAAGTGCTAAATATGTTTTTTTGTTTAAGTATCATTTTCCTTTTTACTATCTCATATAACAGGAACTATATTTTCAGTATGGAATGTAACAGGCATGGATAGGTTAAACAGGTAAATTTTTTTTCATGAGGTCTTGTGGATGTTCACTGTTTATGGGAAAGTTCAGAATATCCTTTAGAAACTGATTTTGCCATGTTATTTTTAAAGAATGTTTATTGTGATGTACATTGTACATTTAAAATTGCATGAAACATACCTTTAAGTTTAAAAAATTGAATACTCATGGACTTACTACTAAAGTTAAGAAATACACCTAGAATTCCTCTGTCTGCTCATTCCTCACATGGAGGCAACTCTTGCTTTATCACCCCTCTTTGTGTGGTTATTTTTGGCCTTTTATTACATAAAGGGAATTTTACTGTAAATTCTACTGTAAATATTTATACTTTTATGCTTGCTTCATTTGCTCACTGTTATATTTTTTAGATTCATCAGTGTTGTTTGTAGCTGTAATTTGTTTTTTGTTAATTTATTGTATATAATGTATAATATATAGTAGAGATGATCAGCAAAGCCGAAAGTTGCTTCTTTGAAAATATTTATATATTTGTTTCTAACATGTTCATTTTTACTCTTTTTTTCAATGTTTTTAGGTTTATTCCTGCCTTTATTCTAATTTTTTAGGTTGAGTGCTTAGCTCAGTTGTGAGTCTTGCTTTGTTCAGAGTATAAATCTCCCTTGAATCATCACTTTAGCTGCTTATGTTTTCATACAATTCTAAGTATTTTCTTTGTTTTTAAGACAGGTTCTCATTCCTTTGTCCTGGCTGGAGTGCAGTGGTGTGATCATGGCTCACTGTAGCCTTGACCTCCTGGGCTTAAACGATCCCCTCACCTCAGCCCCCTGAATAACTGGGACTACAGGTGCATGCCACTCTGCCTGTCTAATTTTTTTTATTTTTATTTTTTGTAGAGATGAAGTCTCGCTGTGTTGTCCAGGCTGGTCTTGAACTCATGGGCTCAAGCCATCTTCCCATTTTAGCTTCTCAAAGTGTGGGGATTCCAGGCATCAGCCACCGTGCCTGTCCTAAGTATTTTCTATGATTTCTTTGATCCATGAGTTAATGAGAATCATGTTTCCTAATTTCTAAGCATATTTTGTTGTGGTTGTAGGTGATCTCTAAACTATTTGTGACATGGTCAGAGGATGTGGTCTGTATCTTACCAGTTCTTTGATGCTTGTTAAGGTTAGCTCCATGGACAACGGCAGGTGTTCTCTACAAATAAGTGTTCCATGTGTAGCTTTAAAACGATGTGTATTCTCTAGCTACTGGATGCAGTTTCATATGTATCTATAAGATGAAAATTTTAAATGTGCTATTTAAATCTTTATCCTTCTTGATGTTTTTATCTACTTGATCATTTAATTACTGAGAGATTATAATTATGGATTTATTATTTTCATCTGGTTAATTCACCTTTTACTTTATATGTTTTTGAGGTTTATTATTAGATACATACAAGTTTAGATTTTTAAATATTTTTGTGGGAAATTAACCCTTTTGTCATATGTCATACCTTCTGTATCTCTAATAGTATTGTTTGAATTAAAGTCTCTTTTTCTTTGATAGTAATACAACGATAAAGGGTCCCCTATAGATTATGATGGGCTTGACACACCTTTCCCTACTTGTTGGCTTTAAAGTTGGATCTATATCCTTATGATTTTAGATGTGTCTCTTGTAAATAGCATATAGCTGGATCTTTAGTTTTAACTGGAGAGTTTAGTCTCTTTATATTTAGAATGAAGACTGACTTGGATTTATTTATCATATTATTATGTATTTTCTATTCTGCTTTTTCTTTGTCTTCTTTCCTTTCTTGCCTTCTTTTGGATAGACTGACCCTCTGCCCCTACCTTTTTTTTTTTTTACTATTTTTTATTTGGGGGGTCAGGAGATTACCTATAAGTTCTACATCTATTATTTTAGTGGTTACCCAGACAATTTTAATATATACTCATCTTTATCTAGTCTAAAGTTAATATCTTTGCCTTCTATTACGGAATTGAATTGTATCCCCCAAAATTCATATGCTGAAGCCCTAATCCCCAATATGACTATATTTGGAGATAGGGCCTATAAGGAGGTAATTAAGATTAAGTAAGACTATAAGGGTAGGGCCCTGATCCAATAAGATCTCTGTGGAGATACAGAGATCTCTCTCTCCCTCTGCATACACAGAGGGAAGGCCATGTAAGATCATACGTGTCTACAAACCAGGAAGAGAGGCCTCACCAGATATACATCCCCATAGTACCTTGATCTTGGACTTCTAGCCCCCAGAACTGTGAGAAAATAAATTTCTATTGTTCAAGCCACCCAGTCTGTGACATTTTATTTCTTAGGAATTGTTTAATTCTTATGATACCTTCCTCCAACTTGCATGTCATTGTTGTTGAGTATTTTAGTTCTAGCCTGTTTTTTCTCTCTCAAGTTAGAAATTACTTTTATTGCTTTATACAGTATCTGTTATATTTAGTTCTTTATTCATTAATATCTTTCCATCCAGTTTCTTCTTGTCTATTAGACCTTCTATCTGGGATCATTTCTCTTTTGCCTGACATATATCCTTTAATTTTCCTTTGCTGAGTGTGTGTGTGTATGTGTGAAAGAGAGGAGAGGGAGAGAGAGAGATTTTTGTTTGTGACAATCCTTTAATTTAATTTAATTTGCTGAAAGGAAGTATCAAAAATATCATTTCATTGTCTTCTGAATTTTATTATTATCATTGAGAATTAAGCAGTCAAGCTCATTTTTTTCTTTGTCAGGGAATCTATCTTTCCAAACTCTGGTTCCTTCTAAGATCTTTTGAAGATACTCTCTTTCTCCTTATAGATATTATCTCTGTCTATTCTGAATTTTTGATCTGATGTTTTTGGGTATGAATTTTAACGTCTCTTATTTGGCATTAGATAGGCTACATTGAGGACTAGCATTTTTCAGGAATTCTGGAAACTTCTATTTACAATCCTTTTGAATATTTTCTCATTAATTTTATGATCTTCTGGAACTCCAGTTCCATGTCTGGTAGACTTTCTGTGTTTTTCTTCCTTAGTTCATCTCTTTTATCTTTCATTGTTTTCGCTTGATTGTATTTGGAAAAATTTCTTATGTTCTAACTTGCAGTTTATTCACTTCAACTATGTCTAATATGCCACTTTGTTGATTTAGTTTTTAATATCAGTTATATTTTTCATATATGGAACTTTATTTTCAAATCTGCTTGTCTTCTGGTCATAATTCTAACCATTTATTATTTTTATATTCTTTGTCTAATAATTTTTATAACTGAAGTCTTTTGTGAGTTTGTCTTTTTTTCCCCTTGCTCTTAATCACTCATGTTGCTTTATTTTGCTTTATTTTGAGGTTTTCGTGGGTTTTTTTTTTTTTTTTTTAGACTGTGTTCACTTGCCTTGGAACTTTGTGGTAATTATTTCAGGCCTGTGATGAAGGTGAGTTCCTCCAGAGGGGAAATACATTTGCTGTTGCCTACTAGCTTGGGTGCTGTACTGACTTCGGCACATTTTAAATCAGATTTCTGTTTGATGATGCTTTATTTCTTAAAATGTACCTTGTGGTTACAGATCTTTTGGGAGAGATTATTTTCTTTTTTCCATGATGTATTTTCTTCATGCAATAAAATGTAATTTTTATTTCCGTTTCTTTTGACATGGTAGAGTTTATTTTTTGTTCACTTTTACCCTAGCAAATATTGGCCCCATGAAGTCCCTGGTTGCCATTGAGGTCTTCTGACAAATATTCTAATTCTGTAATCGCAACTCAAATGCTTTTAATTTGACTATACTAAAGACACTATTTTATTTCTGGGATCATAAACATGTATAAAATAGAATATCTTTGTTATTCAGGTTAATGAACAGACCTTAACTAATCTTACTGTAGAGTGTTTGCTTTTGAAAAGAAAAAGCAGACATTAATATATTACAATATGATAGCAAAATACCTTTCTTTTTAATTTCAATTTTTAATTTGACATCTTTGTTTGTTAATAAATTAGAAATTTCTGTATATGATGTTGTTGTCAGCACTTTCTGTTCTTCAGTCTCAAACTTCATTTTGTTTACAGTCATTTAGTATTTAGTTTTGTATTTTGTTTTTTAGGAAGTTATTACCAGCTCCTTGTTTTAAGTTTGGTTTCATCTTCCAGCTGGAAAGACACTGCCAGTCACATTTAGCTTTCTGTTCCTTCATATATCTAGGCTTTGCCTTTAAAATGGTAGTAGGTAAAGTTAAAAAGCCACCCATGGTTCACAGATTCCTTATTTATATTCTCAAAAGCAAGTTAAAGATGGCAGACTGCAGGGTTCTTCTGGGTACTTCACTTTTAAAAATGAATAGTTATTTTATGCTTATTTGAAATGGTACATCTTGGTAAACATTTTAAAGAAATGTTTGTTTTTGTTCTTTTTATTTTTTATATTTTAGTTTTTATAACATCCTCAAATTTTTACTTTTAATCCTACATGATATGGTGATCTGGATGCAGCCTTGGTTATGATGAACAGTTAGTTACTAGAAAGAGTTGAAGAACTTCAGCATTATATCTCTCAATACTCAGTTGCTGTAGGTTAACAATAAAAGCAAGTATAATAGTAAATGAAGCTGAATAAATAAAAAAAAAAGACTAAGGTAATTAGCTTGATTATCTTTGGGGAATGATTCCATTCATCAGGTGATGATGGAATAAAATTAAGCTTCCATGTCATAAAATTAAGCTTTTACTATTTTCTGTGCTCTTTTTACATTTTCAGTTTTAAAGTCTTTTTGTCCTTTTACTTTTCCTCACCTTGAGTAAACAGGCACCAAAATGGAAATAGTCTTTGAAGCATACATAAAAGAATCTCACTTTGGTAAGATCTTTGCTCATATCTAGATTCTAGGTTGGAATAAAGTTCCTGAAAACAGTCCCTCTAGTAGCTATTTTTTTTTTAGTAGGTAGAAGACACTCCATATCAAAAGCCACATTTTATAAAGAATCCATTTAGTTTGTGGCCCTTGTAGGAGGGAGAATTTTCTTTTTTATCTTATACAAACTTGAGAGTTGATCATTTCACTGAATGTTGTTTCTCCCAGACCCTATGTTCAAGTCTGATTTTTTTCCTGCTCAATTCCAGTGTAATAAATATTCTGCATATAAGAATTTTCACATTTGTTTCATTACCTATTATACAAACTCAGCATTTGGGCCGCATTGTTGCAGTGGTTCTTGCCCTAATTGAATATATATTGAGTATACACATACATACACATATACACATCACTTTCTGGTGTTAGTCAATCTCTCATGGGCCCTATTTGCTAGAAGAAATAAAATGAGGATTGAGCATGAGTGAGGTATAATACAAATAGAAAAACTTTACATAAGTTTAAGCAGTGATATTTATAAACAATATTTCATACTTTTCTTTCTGCACCTTTGGTTTGAGAGAAAATCCAGGAATTGCGTTTCTGACTATTGTGTGCACAGTTAACACTGAGCCATTGAATTTCCTATGGGCCTTTGGTCTTACCAGTCTTAATATCAGTTGCATCAGCTCTTTGTAATCTTGCAAAGCTTTTACTGATGCCTTAATCTTTGAGCAGAGAACTAGAAGACTAGTGGCAGGTGTCTTACTATGTGGGGACAATAACTTGCGACACTATCAGTGGGAAACCCAGTAACAACCAAACACCACAACCTCCCACTGGACCCTTTCTCCCTTGTGACTGTGGTGCATGATGATAAATTGTTCTTTGGTGTTAAGAACACAGCCATTTTATCATTTTGATTTTTTTTTTTTTTTTAAAAGTTCAAAATGAATAGTGCAGATTTTCTTTAAGACTTTTTTTTTTTTGCTAAGGCATATTTTTGGTGGGGAGTGAGCAGGGTTTATGTTGGTAGGTGACATGCAGTACTTTGAATTTAGAATGATAATTATGTAGCCCTTTTACTTGGAGTAGTCCTTTCCATTTGTTGGTTACACAGGAAACTTGACTGAATATTAAAATTTAGAAATAGTAGAAATGGGATTGTTTTAGAGGAGTTAGATTTTGTTTAGATGAATTCTGCTTTATAATAGGATTCAGTAGAGTCTTTCTGCTAGTGAGGTTTCAAGAAACATTAAATATTCTTGAATTTAAAATGGTTTGCCAGCAATTTGATTTTAGAAGCCTTTTTTTCAGGACCACATGCATATTGTAAAAATTTATCTATTCTTACAGTGAAAGACATCTGTTTTTGGTCTTCATTTATTTTCTTTCTGCTCTTATTCCCCAGGACCTATTCTTTCCCACTCTTTGCCTACCAAACTATAACAAATAAACTATAACTTCCAAGACTAAAATACACTAGTCTTTAGCCTACTACTTAGAGATTCATCTTAGTGGATAATACCATACTATCATAGAGCATGAGATTTAGAGAGTGTTACAAGAAAACATGTACACATAAATGTTCTGAGAAATGAGTCATGAGGCAATTTCTTCATTGTGTTAACGTCCTAATGTGCACTTACACAAGCCTAGATGGTATAGCCTGCTCTACACCTAGGCTATATTATGGTGTAGGCTATTGCCTCTGGGCTACAAACCTGTAAAGCATGTTACTGTATTGAATACTGTAGGCAATTGTAGCACAACTGTAAGCATTTATATATCTAAACGTAGGTACAGGAAAAATATGGTGTAAAAGAGAAAAAATGGTACCCCATATAGAGCACTTACCATGAATGGAGCTTGCAGGATGGAAGATTACTCTGTCAGTGAGTGAGTGGTAAGTGAACGTGAAAGTCTGGGATATTAATGTACACCACTGTAGACTTTATAAACACAATATACCTAGGTGACACTAAATTTATTTTTAAAATTTCTTCAATACCTTACTGTAAATTTTTTACTTTATACACTTTTAAATTTCTTAAAACTTTTTCATTTTTTGTAATAACATCTTAAAACATGAATGCATTGTACATTTGTATACAAATATTTTCATTATATCTTTAGTCTATATGCCTTTTTCTATTAAAATTTTGTTAACTTTTAAGCTTTTTTGTTAACTAAGACACAAACACACACAATAACTTAGGCCTACACAGGGCCAATATGACTGTCTTCCACTTCTATAGCTTGTCCCACCAGAAGGTCTTCAGGGGCAATACACATGGAGCCGTCATCTCCTGTGATAACAATGCCTTCTTCTGGAATACTTCCTGAAGGATGTGCTTGAGGCCGTTTTATGTTAACTTTTAGAAATCTTAATAAGTAGTACTCTAAAATAACAATAAAAAATATAGAGTAGTAAATACATAAAGCAGTAACATCCTTTATTATGTTTGTTCAGTATTATGTGCTGTATGTGCTAGACTTTTATACAACTAGCAGCACAGAAGGTTCATTTATGCCAGCATCACTACAAACACATGAATATTGTGTTGTACTACAAAGCCATGATGGCTACGATGTCATTAGGTGATAGGAATTTTTCAGCTCCATTATAATCTTATGAAAGGAATTTTTCAGCTCCATTATAATCTTATATAGTGGTCTGCCCTTAGCTAAAATGTCATTAAACAGTACATGACTGTAAATGAGGAATTATGTTTTCACTGTTTTTCACTCTTGTAGCATCCTGAGTTTTTCTTCACAGAACATACATCATGGCATAACCCAGTAGTTACCATGTATTTAGTGTGAGTCTCCCTGATAAACTTGTAAGTTACATAAGATCAGGAGATATATCCAGTTTGTTTCCCATTGTAAGCAGTGCTTAGTCAGAAGCTGGCTTAGAGCAGGTGCTTAGCAACTGTTTGTTAAGGGAAGGATGGAAATGTATTTAAAGAAGTGTGTAAGTCGAAAAGTATATGCCAAAGATTTATATAGTATACATGGATAGCGTGGTGGAAGACTGAGTATCAGGGAAAGATGGCAAGTGAAGGTAATTTCAGTTGGCACATGATGACGCTGTCAACATTTCTTTTGTCTTTATCTGGTGGCCACTTTGAATACTAAAACTGAAGTCTTATTTCATAGATTTTAAAATTCTGAGTATTTTTAGTATGACCTTTAGAACCTTTTTTTCGGAACCTTCCCAAGTTAACCATAATTATTTTGATCATATCAGTGAATCAAGGTCAAAACAGATTTGCCGTTTTTTTTGAGGATGAGTCAACATTGCTCTTCACCAATCCTATTTTGAAATGGTGTACGTTAGAGCAGAATGATCTTTATTTCAGTGATGTTTCCCTTGTGTTATTTTCTGGTTTCCCACTCATGACAAAATTTCATAGTTCTATATTTTTCTTTGTGTTCATTATTGGAATTTGCTATGGTAATGCATTACATTTACGTAGTGCAAGACCAAAGGACTGAGAATCCATTCTTTGATTTTTTTTTAAGTGTTTGTGTATGCTTGACTGTTGTATATACAATCATGAGGTTATTTGAGGTATCTGATGGTGTTGTGAAGGTCTTCTGATTCTGCGTTCTATGAAATTTCTATTATATCCTTGGAAACGAGGTACCTGGTTGATGGAGGAGAGGTAGGGTGGTAGGGTAGGGAGTCTAACAGATGTGTCTGTTATGCCAAGAGATTATGCTTGAACCGTCTCAGATAGTCATGTTATCTTATGTGGGAAGAAAGAGGAGACCATGGTATATATATGTATGTCTTTCACTTGTTTTTAGTAGACATCATGTCATATATGGTCTTGGTACATGATTGTTGCCTGAGACCTATTTGTTGAATTGACTTGGCTGGAGCTCTCAGGGATAATCACAGTCAGCAACAAAAAGTGTTATTATGAAAAACAAGCCAGACTACAGTTGCATCTGGGGATAGAGGAATAATCTGGGCATAGTTGTAGTAGACTATTCCTAGAAAGTTGAGTAAGAAATATATAGAATTCTGCCACTGTTTAAAGTAGTGAAAAGACAAAAGAAGCTGTACCTTTTTTTGTTCTGAAAAGAGATATTTGAAAGTCACTTTTCTGAAATAAAAGGGTGAGTTAGAGGAAGAGAAACGAAGGCATCTGATCAAAATCACAGCGCAGAATCTTGAAGTGAGAAAGAGGTTTAAACTCAGTTTGAGGTGAGGTATGGAAAAATAGTCATTTGCAAGGATGAAGGAGTAGAATCCTAAATGTCACTGAAAAGTTGGTGTTGTAGAGGATGTGATTTTCTTTTCTGACTTAAGTGAAACTGCTAGTGCATATTTATTGAGCACTATGTGTCAATACTTGACATTTGCTATCTCGCTTAATCCTTGCTATAGCTTCATGAGCTAAGCTGCACTATGATCATCTCCATTTTTCTGATGAAAAACCTGAGGTTCAGTAACCTGCCCAGTGACACACAGTTTGTAAATAGCAACCAGGCCCTCTGACCACTGCCAAGGTGGGCACAATGAGCTTCTGGAGGAAGAGTGTGGGAGTGCTCAATAGATAGACTATTGTTTCCCCGACTGACTTTTTATTCCCTCCAAAGAACACGCCAAAATCATTTGTAGTGAGAGGCAGTGATGAGAGTACCAGCATTTTTAGAAGAAATACCACCGATATGATGGTATAAACATTTAGTTTTGATTAGATAAACTAATTCTAAGTCCTTGGAAATTTGTGCTAGATTAAGGAAAAATTAAATGTCTAATCATGAAGATAGGCATATGGGGTCAGATGAGTACGGAGTTGCTAAGGGAACAGGTTAAAAAAGTGAGTGGCATGCTGAGCTCTACCCAGAAATTCAGTTCAATGCTAAAGCTGGATGAAAAAAAAGATTCTAGTGGAATAGCATGAAAATAACAAAATAAGCATGCTTTTTTGGCTTGTTTTGCTTTTTTTAAAAAAATTACACTGATTCTGAGGGAATATTTGTGGAAACCAGAAAGGTGACCTAGAGATTAATATAAAAAGATAAAGACTGTTTTTTTAGATTACTAGGTAAGTAATTGCAGGAAATATGGGGTACCCTTAAAAGTAGTGACTAGGTAAAGCACCATATTTAAATTTTATTCTTTAGGGGATAACAAAATCCTATTTTCATAAGAAACATGTGCCCTTTACCGATGAGAATACATTTCTTGCATAATAATAGTAACACTTACTTAACAATTGACATTTGAGTAGTTCCTCCTGTCACTAGTTTCTAAATGTCTAAATACCTTATTTTGTTTTACCCATGGACAACAGGCATGATGAGATAGGCAGGAGAATGCTTATTTTGCTGTCTTAATGTATTTCCTAAGGAACAGAGTTTTTTTTAAGGAATATGTTTTATGATCATTGAAAGCAAATATTAACATATTTATAATATGAAATGTTCAAGAAGATTTTATTTTCTGACTCTAAGAAAACTACTCATTTTACAAGATTTGGAAAGTAAGGGAAAGAAAAGCTGGAGAAGAATGTACCACAGACTGTCCTACTGGTCAGAATTTGTTTTTTTGTTGTTTGTTTTTTTTTTTTTTTTGAGACAGAGTCTCGCTGTGTCGCGCAGGCTGGAGTGCAGTGAGCGGTATCAGCTCACGGCAAGCTCCGCCTCCCGGGTCGACGCCATTCTCCCGCCTCAGCCTCCAGAGCAGCTGGGACTACAGGCGCCCGCCACCACGCCTAGCTAATTTTGTTTTTGTATTTTTAGTAGAGAAGGGTTTCACTATGTTAGCCAGCCATCCCTGACCTTGTGATCTATCCGTTTTTTTTTTTAATTTTTTTTTTGGCAATTTAGTTGGGTTTTTCTTTTTCTTTCTTTTTATGTTATTTTACTTTAAGTTCTGGGATACATGTGCAGAACATGCAGGTTTATTACATGGATATACATGTACCATGGTGGTTTGCTGCACCTATCAACCCCTCATTTAGGTTTTAAGCCCTGCATGCATTAGGTATTTGTCCTAAAGCTCTCCCTCCCCTGTCCCCCCGCACCCCGACAGGCCCCAGTGTGTGATGTTCCCCTCCCTGTCTCCATGTGTTCTCATTGTTCAGCTGCCACTTAAGAGTGAGAACATGCCGTGTTCGGTTTTCTGTTCCCGTTAGTTTGCTGAGAATGATGCTTTCCAGCTTCATTCATGTCCCTGCAAAGGACATAAACTCATTGATTTTTATGGCTGCATAGTATTCCATGGTGTATATATACCACATTTTCTTTATCTAGTCTATCATTGATGGGCATTTGGTTTGGTTCCAAGTCTTTGCTATTGTAAATAGTGCTGCAGTAAACATATGTGTACATGTGTCTTTATAGCAGAATAATTTATAATCCTTTGGGTATATACCCAGTAGTGGGATTGCTGGGTCAAATGGTATTTCTGGTTCTAGATCCTTGAGGAATCACCACATTGCCTTCCACAATGGTTGAACTAATTTACACTCCCACCAACTGTAAAAGCATTCCTATTTCTCCACAACCTCTCCAGCATCCATCTGTTGTTTCCTGACTTTTTAATGATCACCATTCTAACGGGTGTGAGATGGTATCTTGTGGTTTTGATTTGCATTTCTCTAATCACCAGTGATAATGAGCTTTTTTTCGTATGTTTGTTGGCTGCATAAATGTCTTCTTTTGACAAGTGTCTGTTCACATCCTTTACCCACTTTTTGATTTGTTTTCTTTTTGTAAATTTGTTTAAGTTCCTTGTAGATTCTGGATATTAGACTTTTGTCAGATGGGTAGATTGCAAAAATTTTCTCCCATTCTTGGGTTGCCTGTTCACCCTGATGTGTGTTAATATTTTGATATGTTCTCTTCTAATTCTTTGAAAAAATTTTCAAAACATAGTGGGAACATATTATGTATACAGCTTTTCTTCACTCAATATGCTAGCATAATATTTTCACGTGTCATTAAATACTCTTCAAAAACAGTTTTAGTTGCTGTACAGCATTCTATTTTATAAATCACATAATTCTGTTTTTTAAATGTAAACCTTAGGATTGCTTCAAATTTCTTACTATGATGTACATGAAATTTTTTTTTTTTGAATGGGAGTTTTACTCTTGTTGCCCAGGCTGGAGTACAGTGGTGCGATCTTGGCTCATTGCAACATCTGCCTCCTGGGTTCAGGCGATTCTCTTGCCTCAGCCTCCCAAGTAGCTGGGATTACAGACACGAACTACCACACTTGGCTAATTTTTGTATTTTTTAGTAAAGACGGGTTTTCACCATTTTGGCCAGGCTGGTCTTGAACTCCTGACCTCAGGTGATCCACCCGCCTTGGCCTCCTAAAGTGCTGGGATTACAGGCCTGAGCCACCACGCCTGGCCATGAAATTTTTTTAACTTTTTGCTCAGGATTACTCTGGCTATAAGGGATCTTCTGTGGCTCCATAGAAATTTTAGCATTTTAAAAAATATTTCTATGAAGAATGTCATTGGCATTTTGAGATTGCTGTGAATCTATAGATTGCTTTGGGTAGTATAAAATTATTTCTTAAGTATGGATCCTGAGAAGTAAAATTTCTAGAAAGTTTTAATATTTTTCATAAACTTTTTGAAGTTTTACATAACAAGCAGAAAGATGCACCAATCATACGGGCACAGTTCAGTGAAATTTGAAAAAAAAAATGAATATATGAACCTCCCAGAAACCCTTTCCCAGTCATAACTCCTACTCTTCCCCAAAGGTAACCAATAAACTACTAACATAGATGAATTTTGCCTGTGTTTGAATTCTATATAAATTGAATAATATTGTATATACATATTTGTGTCTGTCTTTTGTTCAATGTTATATTTGTGAGATTCATCCATGTGTTGCGTTATAGTAGTTTTGCCCATTTTCGTGGCTGTGTAGTATTTGATTATATGCATATAATGACGTTGATTTATCAGTTCTATTGATGGACATTTTTGCTGTTCTAATATTTCAAATAATGCTTCTAGGAATATACTTGTATTTAACTTTTGGTGTACAAATCTAAGTATTTCTGTTCATTACTCAGGAGTGGGATTACTGGGTAACAGAGCAGGCATAACTACAAATTTACCATAGACAGCATACTGTTATCTAGTTACCCATTTCCACTCCCAATGAATGAAAGTTTCATTTGTACCACATCCTGGTCAGTATTTGGTATATTTTTTATATATATATATATATATATATATATATATATATATATATATGTTTTCAACTTTAGTCATTCTGTTGGATTTTTATTTTATTGTGATTTTTATTTGCATCTCCCTGATGAGTGTTGAGGAAGAACATGTTTACATATGTTGTGGATTTTGTTTTGTATTGTTTTGTTTTGGCCGTTTGGATATGTTTGTGAAGTTTTTGTTCAAATCCTTTGCCTATCTTTCAGCCTGGGTTGTTTATCTTTTTCTTATAAATTTGTTGGCATTTAAATATATATATTCAAAGGATGAGTCCTTTGTCTTTAGTGATTGCAAATGTCTTCTGCCTTTTGGCTTGCCTTTCTGTTCTTATAATTTCACCTTTTGGTGAATTTATCACTCTTTATAGCCAGTGCTTTTGACATCCTGTTTGTGCCTTAAAAATATATTTGATTTGGAAACTTAATAAATATTAAGAAACTTAAACGAGCTAATTAGAGGCTGATATTTGGTTGTTATATTGGAGGGCTATTCAATTTTTTCTTCATGCCTATTCCAAGAGTGACATCTTTCAGATGTTGTTTCCCCCAACCTTTCCATGAACCCAGAATGCCAGCTTCCAGCCCACTGAGACTGTGCTCTGCTTAGCTTCCCAGCATTTTAGCTGCCTCTTTTACCAGACTTTCAAGCTTTTCAGCAGCTTTTAATCCTTTCAGCTGCCACTTTGCAGGCTCTCGGTTTCTCAGCTGCCTTGAGAAAACCTCTGAGCTAGCATTTCAGAATTAGCTCATGCCTTCAGGTGAAAAATAACGCGAATTGCAGAGTGCCTCACTTTTCTATACTTCATTTCTCTCAGATCGTAGCCTCTCAGGTTCTCCCTGCTTTGGTGGCTCTCAGATGTCTTCAAAGAGATTTAAAAATGTTATCCAGCTTTTTTGGTTGTTTTTGGTGGGAGTGTTGGTCTGCTACAGGCTTGACTTTATTTGCTAGAAGCGGAAGTCTCTAGGAATGTTTTTAAGGCCGTTGAAATAGCTTCCTGAATTGCTATAAGCTTACATTCCCATTGGTGGAGTATCAACTTGCTAGAATTATTTTCATCTTGTTTAAACCTTTGAAAAGCTAGGCACAAAATTAACATTCCATTATGTTTGAATTCTCATTTTTACTTGAGTGAGACTGAACACTGTTTTGAACAATCGTTGTTTTTTTGCGTCTTCTATTTATGATTTACTTGCTTATTAATATACATTATTATTCAATGATTTTTAAGAATTTTTAATGTGTAATATTGCCTGTATTAACAAATAAGAATCCATGCATTTGAAGATATTATATTAATAGACCAGAATAATTAGTTTTTTCATTAATCTTTATAATGTTTTAATATTTTTGAAGGCAAGGGTTGTGTCCCCTTTTCTTTTGTATTCTGTCTTGGTATCTGGTATGTGGTACAGGTCATATTAACATGAAGTGGATCGCATTTCAAAAATAATGTAGAGAGAAGAGCAGGAAACCCTTCAGGAATGTTTTCTTATGTCACGCTGTGTTCAGTGATTTATCTGTATGAAAGTTTGTCTAGTTATTGATTTATATAATTTCATTTAGGAGCATCGCCTCAAGTCTAAGTTCATGAGGCATCTCATTTTTTAGCTTTATTGATATATATGATATACAAAAAATTGTACACATTTAACATATACATCCTGAAGAGTTTGGACATACGTGTAAACCTGCGATATCTTCACCACAGCCAAGGCACTGAACATATTCATCACCTCCAAAATTTTCCTCATGTTGTTTTGTATGTGTGTGTTCTTGTAAGAACACAATATCAGATCTGTCCTCTTAATGTATATTAAAGTACACAATACTCTGTTGTTAATACAGGTACTGTGTTGTACAGAAGATTATTAGAACTTATTCATCCTGCATAAAAAACTTTATAACCACTGAAGAACACTTCCCCATTTCTCCCTCTCCCCAGTCCCTGGCAACTACCATTTTATTCTTTGCTTCTATGAGTTTGACTATTTTAGATACTTCCTATAAGTAGAATCAGAGCCATTCCAATTTTGAGTTATCTTCTTTCTCACATCCATGCAAATCATTAACTTAAGATCAAATTCTCCTTTGTGATGTATCAGAAAGTACCTGTTTTATAAATCGCCACAAATTTAAAAGGGGAATTATATGTCTTGGCTTCCTCACATGAAGTTAAATTATCTCGCTCCTGGAAGCATTCATATAAATGGTGAGTGTCAACCTTACCAGTTGCATTTTGAAGGAGTTGAAGTGTTAGACCACTTTAAACTGATTTCAGAGTTCTAAAGCATGCACATAAAAATTTAGAAAATCTAAAACATTCTTCATTCCCATAGTTTATCCAAGTCTTAAGTGTTTGGATTTCAAGAAATCATCCAAACAGTTTAATTTTTAGTCAGCAGTATGAAAATTGTGTCTGAGATTAAGGGATAATGGAATTTTCCTTATCCACATTTTGGCTCTATTAATTGTGAAAGTATGATATAACTCACAGAAATGTCCTTGTTTTAGTCACTGCCCTACATTTTTTTTTGGTCATTTTGTAAAACACATTATTTGCTCTCATGCTGTCTCAGGCCCTCAGGGAATGGTGTTCTGCAGAAAACTTGAAGCCTTTAGGGAAGGCTAGTCTAAAAATAAAACCCTCAAGATATTAGACCAGGGATGAGGGACAGCATTTTTAACATTGCAAATTGCTATATTAAGTGGAATAAAAGTACCGTTCTCTTCTGTAGGTTATGTGAGAAGCAGCAAAACATTTTGTAAAGAGCAGAAACTTTGGAGCCGGATGCCCTGGGTTCTAATCCCGGTCCTCCCACCAGCTGTGTGATTGGCAGCACATTGCCCTCTGAGCCTTGGTTTAATTCTCTTGAAAATGGGGAACATAACTTCTGTCTTTGGGGTGGTTTGTCAGGATTAGCAATAATATATGTTAAGGTCTGGTACATGGTAGACATTTAAGAATTGGTAGCTATAATAATTGCACATCTGAAATTTTTTTTCTTTTTCTGGGATAAGGCTTTTTTTCTGCCCCTAATATAATGATGGCTCAAAGACGAGAGGCAATTTTACCTGAGTTCCAATCCTCGCTCTACTGTTTACCAGCTATGTGACCTTGGGCAAGTTACGTAGTTTCCTTGTGGCTCAGCTTCCTCATCTATAATTTACATTTCCTCCTTTGCTTGAAAACTTACTAAGGTTTTATACATATATAATATTGTATGTATTAGATATAAAGTTGGAGATTGAACAAGTCTGTGGGTTATTTTCTGAGTACCATTGAATGTCATTTACAAAAAGTATTTTTTCTTTTGCTTTGAAGTAACAATACTACAATTTTTTTCTTTTTTGTTGCATTTTTATAGTATTTTTTTTATATCCTACATTTCAAATATACCACTTTTTACATAAGGTTTTGTTTTACTCCAGTTTAGTATCAGGTAATCTTATGCAGATGTTAATATGATGCCATCTTTATGGCTCATCCTTATGTTAATAAACCATAGTTATTCCTCAGAGACAGAGAATATATAATCATAGCCACTGCTCAGAGATAAAGATCAAATAATAGAAGACATCTCAAAAGTAAAACAAACTTGTAGGGGAGACTAAAGACTATGTAGGGGACTTCAACACCCCATTCTCAGCGTTAGATAATCTAGACAGAAAATTAACGAAGAAACCTTGGATTGGACCTAACAGACATTTTCAGGGTATTTCACCCAACAGCTACAGAATACACATTCTTCTCATCAGCACATGGAACATTTTTCTAGGATAAACCATGTGTTGGGATGCAAAACAAATCTCAATAGAATTGAAAGCATATCAAGTATCTTTGCAGATGACAATGGAATAAAAGTAGAAATCAATAACAAGAGGAACTTTGGAAACTTTACAAATATATGGAAATTAAACATGCTCCTGAATGACCACTGGGTCAGTATGGAGTTTTCTCTAAAAACAAAGAGGAGAACTACCATACAATCCAGCAATTTCAGTGCTGAGTATATATTCAAAGCAAAAGGAATTTATATATCCAAGGATACCTGTGGTTGCATGTTTATCATAGCAGTATTCACAATAGCAAAGATGTGGAATCAACCTAAATGTCCATCAACAGACAAAGGGATAAAGAACATGTATATGTACACAGTGGAGTTCTATTTAGCCATAAAAAATGAAAGCATGTTATTTGCAGCAATATGGATGGAACTGGAGGTCATTATGGTAAATTAAATAGGCTAGGAACAGAAAGACAAGTACCACATGTCTTATTCATGTGGGAGCTAAAGAAGCTATGTCATGGAGGTAGAGAATAGAATGATAGATACCAGGAGCTAGGAAGATAACAGAAGAGGAAGAGGGGATGAAGAGAGGTTGTTTAATGGATACAAACATACAGTTAGATAGAAGGTAGAAGTTCTCATGTTCAATAGCAGAGTAGGGTGACTATAGTTAGCAACAATGTTCTTTGTATTTCAAACTAATTAGAAGAGAGAACTTGAAATGTTCCCAACGCATAGAAATGTTAAATACTCTAGATGATGGATACTCCAGATACCCCGACTTGATTATTACACATTCTATACATGTAACAAATGCTCACATGTACCTCATGAATAGGCAAAATATTATGCATCAATAAAATAAAAAAATAAAAAGAAATAGAAGTAGGAGACAAAGGGAATATAAACAAAACCTATCACCGATAGGACTTATCACTTCTTTTGCTTTTTGCGTTTCTAAAAGGTTAATCTATTAGCCACTTAAAAATACATTTTTAAAGTCTTCAATTATAATTAATTTGCACTTCTATTAAATGCTGACCTTTCATGCCACTTGAGTTTCAGTTTTGATTGTCATCAGAAGTCACTTAGCATATTCTCTGAACCAGAGCCCTTCCTGACATTTAGTTTAATTTCTTTTTAGTATTTATGGGGAAAAGTAACAGGAAGGCAAATAAATCCTTGTGCTTAATAATCTCATTTTTTAAATGTCTATGGAAAAACTAAGTGTTCCTTTGAACATTAGTGAGAAAATTCTTCTTTTTTGTGGTGAATATTGTGGTTAGAATTAGAAATATGTTAGGAATGGAACATCATTTTAAATAGAACACTACTTGTGGTTCATACTTAAAATGTACACACAGCATTTTTTCCTTTAGCTTTATTGCATATAGGTTTTAGGTTAGATATGCCTTGCAAATAAGGTAATTTTGATGCCATGATGATGTGCCCTATATAAAAAATAACTTTAAATAAGCTCTTCCCTACCCTGTCTCACTCTGTGTGATTATTGTATATTCCTTTTTGGTTTGTTTTCAAAGCTTCCTTTGACTCTACTTACAGATAAACCAGAGAATAACAGAATTAACGACAAAAAAAAAGTAGACATTGTTATAGTGATCTAAATTTATAGAGTATTCATTTTAATTGCAAAGTAGGTTGCTCAATGCAGGTGATTGCCTTTTATTTTATTTATTTATTTATTTATTTATTTTTAATGAAATAAAGTTCTGAAGTGAAATGGTTGGTTCTTTATTTCTGGTTCCACCTTTTTCAAAACAGAACTCAGGAGTATACTTCCATCCTTGTGTGTCCTTCGACTACCATTCCCCCAGTTTTAATTAGAATCTCTGGATATGTTGCAAGGGCCTAATATAGGAAGGAATATAAATTTATATGTGATACACTTTTTTCTTTCCTCTCTTAGTTTGCAATTTAATTTCTTTCTTAGATGAGAGGAAAGATAGGAATGAAGGGAGGACCAAGTGAAATTCTTGTTGGCTAAGAGTGTGGCAAATAACAGAAGAACATGATGTGACATCTTTTCTCTTCAAGCGCAGGCTGTGGCCCAGAATGAGAGAGAGATGCTCCATAATGTCACAAGAGCTCTCCTTTCTCTTAGGCATTGTTCTTTCTTTTAGACTTTCATTTTGTTCAAGACAAAAGCAGACACCCTTGAGTAACGCCAGTATTTCAGATTCCTACCTGTTTTATTCTGCTGTCAGTAATGAGTTGGCTGGAACGCGTGGGTTATTCCCAGCAGCCAGTTTCTGTTTATCCGTTAGGGGATAGAATAGTTTTAGAACAGCAATTTTTTCATAGTGGTGCCACTCGATTCTTCCTAGCATCCTGGGATCAGTGGAATCAAGGCCAACCTTTAGAGCATATGCAATGAGTACAGCATTTTAGAGGACTGGACTGAGACCGGGGCTGGTGGGATGTCTCTGCTGGGAGCCCTGGGAAGCTTGAGCCCAGGTCCTGCAGAATCTGCAGACTGTGGTTTGCTTCTTACCCTCTTTTCCATAGAGAGTGGCATACATGGTTATTGTTATCTTAAGCAACTTTAGGATACACAGCTTTGTGTTAGGTCAGATATGTTACAAATAAGATAGGTTGCAGCTTGCATCCTCAAGGAATTTTATACAGGAAACAGGGAGAAAAGTGTGATAGAATAGTACAAGATCAATATTGATTTAATGTGGAAAAAATTATACAAAACTGTAAATGTATGGGGAAAATAATATTTTACTCCCTTAATTTCATATCAGAAAAGAAATCCCTTTTGTCCGTTTGGTCTGTTTTTCTATACCTATGTACATATGCACAAACACATGCATGTATATGCATATACACACATCTACATACATACATAACAATGGGACTATGTTGTATGTCATTCTGCATGTTAATTTTTTTTCTTTTTTTTTAGTATATGATGAACATTCTCTGCTATCACTATTCTAGATTGACCTATTGTTTGTGATAGCTGCATGGTATTCCTAGTATGTATGTACCACACTTTATTTAACTGTTATCTTTTTTTTTTTTTTTTATGAGACGGAATCTCGCACTGTCGCCTGTGCTGGAGGGCAATGGCGTGATCTCAGCTAACTGCAACCTCTGCCTCCTGGATTCAAGTGATTCTTGTGCCTCAGCTACTGAGTAGCTGGGATTAGAGGCACACGCCACCACACCCAGCTAATTTTTGTATTTTTAATAGAGACAGAGTTTCACCATGTTGGCCAGACTGGTCTCGAGCTCTTAACCTCAAGCTATCCACCTGCCTCAGCCTTCCAAACTGCTGGGATTACAGGTGTGAGCCACCGCGCCCCAGCTTATTTAACTGTTATCTTATTGATGAGTATTAAAAAGATGTTGAGTTTTTCACTATGAAGTAATGCTACAATGAACATTCTTATCTGCATGTTTATGCTAGTGTTTTTATCATGTAGAATTCTAGACAATATTTAAATTGTTTAATATTAAGAAATACTGCCTACTCTTACTCCCAAAATGCTGTACCAGTTCATACTCCCACCAATAGGCTATAATAGAGATATTGATTGCATAACATAGTGGAAGTCTGTAGAAGACTATGGTTATAATATGTTATAATTTGATAGCACTTTGTAGTTTATAATTCACTTTCATCTATCTTATTTAATTCACCAACCTATGGTGTGGTTTTATATCTGCATCTTTGAGATAAGGACATTTGAGAGTCAGGAAAGTTCACTGACTTGCCTGAACATCTTAGTTAATGAATGGAAGGGCCAAGACTATTACCCAGATATTTTTTCTCTACTTTTGACATCCTTATAGTAAGATAATTTAGGAAAAGCTTGAGGTTGGCCATATTTAGATGACATTTTCTTAGCATTTGTGAAAGTTGATAGGTTTTATTTAGTACTGGGTTACTATGGATTTGAAGGAAGAGAAAAATGCAGAAAATGATTCAGATCAAATTGCATATAAAGAGAACATACTTAGTGAACCATGAAAGAATTTTTTGGTTATATATACACATCATATCTATATCTATCTGTAGATATAGATACATGCATATATCTATATCTAATCTGTATATCTTTATATCTCTATCTAGGCAGCCCAGTGAATTTTAACATCAAGGCAGAATTTTGTATAATGAGTTTCTTTCTAAGTTGTAATGTGGTGCTCCTATCTCTTTTGCAAGATTTGTAGTCTGAGTCATGGTAGAGATAACAGGCAGTTAGACACATTAGTTAACATGCACTCTAAATACAGGGTCATTTGAAGGCCTAACTGGGGAGGCAAAGATAGCAGGATTCTCCTAGAGGGGTTAGAGGTGGAAGTTGTAGCAGAGAGGCTATGATTCTAATGAGCTGGTAAAGCCAGTGTACTCCAGCTTGTATGTGGATCCAAGGATGGTCTTTTATTGGAGATTAGAAAGGGAGGTTGGTTTTGAAAATTTTCAGTGTAGAGATACAGTCAAAATAATATAAAGGAAGAGAAAAAGGAAAGGAGCAGAAAGGAAAGAGAATAAAACCATCTTGAAGAATTAGAGATGGCAGGATGAGATAAAGAAAGAAGCTGGCACAGGAAGGGGAACATCACGCTCTGGGGACTGTTGTGGGGTGGGGGGAGGGGGGAGGGATAGCTTTAGGAGATATACCTAATGCTAAATGATGAGTTAATGGGTGCAGCACACCAGCATGGCACATGTATACATATGTAACTAACCTGCACATTGTGCACATGTACCCTAAAACTTAAAGTATCATAATAATAAAATAAAAAAGAAAGAAAGAAAGAAAGAAAGAAGCTGGCCCTGTTTAGTTGACTGGAGTTCAGTGTAGGTGTCCCACTTTTTTGCTCCTTTTCTCTGCAGTCCCAGTTTTGATGAGGACTGCTTTGCAGAGTTTTATGGAAGCCCTCAGCACTTCTGCCTGTGAAACTCTTCTGAAAAACAGCCAGCATTTATATTACTGCAGCATCAGAAAATCCTTTTGGGCACTGAAAGAATTGGCGTGAAGAAATCTTTCCTTTTACTTACTAAATATTCAGTTCTATTGGGATTGTAGAATTTTCACTTTGTTTCATGTGAAATTGTGGTTAAAAGGTGGTCACTCCAGTTTTAGCAACCCCATGGGAAAACTAATCTCGTTGCTTTGGAGCTTTATTGTATTTTTACCAGATATTTGTACCATCTGCATTGGGAAACACTGAGCAAATTCAGCACTGTTAAGATTCTTTTTACTGAGTCTCATTTTTTGAAAGAAAAAAAGTATTTGTATTTTTCATGCATATTTAGATTCCATATGTCACATATTTTTGGCAGACCTAGACTTCTGTAATCACGGTATAGAGCCCTACATTTACATGAATATTCTGGTAAAAAAATATAGATATAATCCTGATTCATTTCCACATCATTTCTAAATTTATTGTAATTGCTTTTTAAATTTAGCAATATGTTTTTGAAAACATACATGTGATATGTAAAAGAAAACAAAGTATTATGTTTTTCTAGTACTAGTGGCATTTCTGTATGTTGTATTCTCTGTTTTACAGCATAGCGTAGTGGCTAAGAACACACTTCCTGGGTTTAACTCCCAGCTTTGCCCATTATTAGTCATGTGACCTTGGACATGTTACTTGACCATTCTGTGCAATCATTCCATTATCCTTAAAATGGATATTATAGCAGTAGTAATGTCATAATATTATAGCAGTAGTAATGTCATAGTTGCCGTGGAATTTTTAAAGCTAAGCTATTCAAAGAGCTTAAGACAGTTCTTTGATATTATACTTCCTAACAAAACTCGGGAGATAAAAGGTTATTCTTAAGAATGCAGATTGCCCCTTTGAATACTGAATATCTTGATATGTCTATTCCTTTATGCTTCTGGATACTTAAAAAACAAAATTTTAAGAGTTTTGTTTTTGAGTTCCTACTGTTTTTATTTGAAATGTGTAACCACAGTGGAGGTGATTATTAGCTTTCTGATTACTTTTCTCTGATATGTGTAGGATATTGTGTGAAAGGAAGGAGGCACAGGATACTAAACATATTGATATTATGCTTGATGGCCTAATTTGGTAAAATTATCCAGCATATGGATATATTCTAAGAAAAACAAAGTCACCAATCATGGAAGTAGTCCATGTAATCCACTTGTCACCAAGTAGTTGGCTAGTGTCTCCAGGAGATTATGTCATTTTCAATAAGTTTAGTTTTGGTCCCTGTGTTGCCACGGTGAGTATCCAGTGGCTATAGCCAGATTGATCTGGGTGAGTGGAAGTCCATGTTGCTGAGCACATGTATAATCTCTGTCCCTTCTGCCATGGCTATGTTGTTCATGAATCCTTTAGGGAAGGACAGGAGTGACTAGAGAGAGAGGTTGATTGATCTCAATAGAATAGGTCATGTTGTCTGCCTGATTATCAAGCTCTTCTTTTGAAAGTTGCTATTTGGTGAGCATTTACATGACTAGCCAGTCAAACCATTAGCTACTGTCTATGAATGAATGTAGTTTTTCATCTCTGGCATGAATTTGTCAAAATGAACAACCAAGTATACTATTCAAAATGTTGCCCACTGGGAGGTTTTCTCTGCTGTGCCCTTACGGGCTTCCAAGTGGGGCTGTAATGCTACAACTCTTCACCCCTGGGTGGCACCAATTTATTGTGCAGAACCATCTGCACAATAAATCAGGCCTTAATTTTGTTCTTCTTTAGTTAACTGGTCATAAGAACCTCATCTCAGTGAGGTCACAGGTGAAGTTTAAAGAGAGGGTCATTACAGCAAACATAGGAGCTGTGGGAATCTCAGCCACTTGCTCATGTAACTGAACTGTGCCCTGAGCACCTGCCAGGTCTGATTTCATACATACCCTTCTGTATAAGGCTAAAATGCTCCATGCAAACCCAACTGTATGGCTTCAGAAAGTCAGACAACACCAAGTTTATGTGGAGCACTCATGTTCCATAGCTTTGTTCCAAAATACTAAAGATCTGGTCTGACCTTTAAGGGGCCTGCCAAATGCTATACAGAATCCCTATGTGCCACAGACACCTAAAACACCAGTAAATCTTTCGGCTCAGTGGCAGAGCAGCTTTCATAGCAGCCTGGACCTGTTGTGGAGCCTTCTCTTATTATTACTGATTACTCAAATATGGCAGCTTTTCAAGCTACTTGATAAATAGGTCAGAATAACATACCCAAATGAGGTGCATGTTGCCTCCAGAGTCCAGAAAAGCCAGCTAGATGCTGTGTCTCTGTATTAGTGGTAGGCAAGAGAGCTATCACTTTGGAAGGGATATCTTGAAATACTACTAAGACCCCTAGAAAATTTAAAAGATGGCAGGCCTCTGAATTTTTTTAGGACTCTTTCTTCACTCTGTCGCACATGTGACTTACCATGCATAGGGTATTTACCACTTACTGTATAGTCAGCATGTAATGGACAGCATGACATTCTATGGACTAGAAGTACAACCAAGGTCCCTGTGAACGAGATTATGATAGCGTGCTGGAGACTTGACAGAGCCCTGAGGTAGGATAGTAGGGTAGGCAAATGCTTCAAGTAGTCTTTGCTAACACATATAGAGAAAACCAGAATTTGACAGATCAATAGCCATGTACCAGATGCCAGGAAATACGTTGATTCGCTCCATCAGTAAAACCACATCTGGTACAGCATCTGCACTCTTCAAAATCCATCTGTTTTCTACAAAGCCAAAGAGGCAACTTGAATAGAGATATGGCAGAAATGATCACCTTCTTCTTGCAAGTCCTTGATGGTGACTCTAATCTTTGCAATCTCTGCAGGAATGAAATGTTGCTTTTGGTTTATTTTCATAGGTAGAAATAGATAGTTCTAAGGGTTTGCAGTTAACCTTTCCTACCATTATACCCTTGCTCCACAGATTAGAGAACCAGTGAGAGAATCTGCTGAGTTTGTCTGTTCTAACTCAGCATTTCAAAACTGGTAGAATAACCATGGCATGAGTTCTGGGATGAGTGGGAGTTGTAATGAGCCCAAACTTCATTAATCATGTGATTTCCATAAACTCCTGCTCTGAATAGAATCAGTACTGTAGAATATGATACTGACATGGTTGGGCTGTTTGTCCCCTCCAGATCTCATGTTGAAATGGAATCCCCAGTGTTGGAGGTTTGGGCCTGGTGAGAGGTATTTGAGTCATGGGGTGGATCCCTCATGAATGCCTTGATGCTGTCCTCCCCGTAGTGAGTGAGTTTTTGCTCTGAGTTCACACAAGGTCTGGTTTTTTAAAAGGGTATGGCACCAACCCCTCTCGCTCTCTTGTTCCTGCTCTCACCCTTCACCTTCCACCATGATTGTAAGCCTCCTGAAACCTCTCCAGGAGCAGATGCTGGCACCATGCTTCTCTTACAGCCTGCAGAATTGTGAGACAAAATAAACCTCTGTTCCTTATAAATTGCACAGCTTCATCCTTTGGGAAAAAAGAATGTATGTGTGTGTGTGTGTATGTATATTTAAATGCCAACAAATTTATAAGAAAAAGATAACCCAGCTGAAAGATGAGCAAAGGACTTGAACAAAAACTTCAACAAAAAATATCCAAACAGCCAAAACAAAACAAACAAAAAAATGGAGAATAAATATGTAAGTTAATTATTAATTTTAGGACTTCTAAAAGTTAAACAAGAAAGGAAAATATTCTACTGTTGGCTTATCAGTAAATATACTATTTACATAACTACATTAATACACTACTGTAATTGAGAAGTTTCAAATAAAGATTTTGATAGTACAAAGGGAAGAGAAATTAGTTGGAAATGCTGTGACAGCTAAATCTACATCTATACTTACAGGAAATCAGGAGTTAATATATTTAAGTGATAAACCAAAAAGTAATTTCTTCATGTTATTTAGATATATAAAGAATAAATATATGAAAAAACCTTTAAAATAATTAAGAATGAGTACCTCTAAAAACAGAAATGGGGTGGTGAAGATTGGGACAGGGTTTGATGATCACCTTAAAACTTATCTAATTATTTTTAAAATTATGTGCATATTTTATGAATATTAAAATGAGTAAACAAAAAATTGATCCCACAAAACAGTGCAAATGAATTTAGTTATCTAAATATTTATCAGAATGTGTGCAAAGCATAGTGGTCGTAGGGTACAATGGGATTAATAAAATCAATGGCTGCCTTCTAGGAGAATATCGCCTTTTCAGAGAATAAAACAAGTACTTAAAGCACTCCAAAAATCACTTGAGCTTGGGAGGTCAAGACTACAGTGAGCTGTGATTTTGCCACCACACTCCAGCCTGGGTGATAGAGTGAGATACTGTCTCAAAAAAAATAAAATAAAGCACTCCAGTGGCAGGTAAGACTAAGGAAAGAGGACCAAGAGAATACTACAACCTCTACTGACCATTCTAGCCACTGAAGCCCAATAAATATGACATTCTGGCACACTCCAAATATAAAACACTCCACTTATATCATTAACGTGATAACCCAGCATTGTTGCTGTAGATGCAATAAGAGAGAA
Organism: Gorilla gorilla gorilla; assembly: GCF_029281585.2. NCBI lineage: Eukaryota > Metazoa > Chordata > Mammalia > Primates > Hominidae > Gorilla > Gorilla gorilla. The sequence continues at coordinate 120,945,574 of NC_073229.2, read as the reverse complement.
TCATAAATCCAGTCACTTCTACAATACGCGAGTTTTACAAGTACACATACATGTGTGTTTGTATAAACATGTATGTTATGTATGCATATATCATGTGCACACATTCACACATAATTTAAAATTTTTCTCACTTGGAAGATTTGTTAAACATTTCCAACAAATGGCAAATAAAGACTAGTCTAGATTGGATTTAACATTAAGACTCCTGTGTAAATGTTACCAACCTACGCTAATTGTCTGTTGCTCTCATGCTGTTACTGTCCTATTTCATTTGGAAATACAAATTGTAAGTATGAAACTTTTTAACCTATTCTTACATAAAATTCAAAGAAACTTCAGGTGACAATGATATTTGATGAGAAATGCTTAGGGGAAAGAATCTTTTAATGTAGTTACTGTGAGCATTCAAGAGCACTGCTTTGGTTATTATACTTCATAAGAAAAGGAAGAAGGCCAGGGAATATTTACATTCCAATGAGCCAGGAGTGAAGTGAATGACGACCACTGTACAGATACTGAGGCAAAGGCATTATTAAGTCTGTTCATGCTATGTTCCTTAGCATTTTAAATTGAAGTTATTTTCCTTAATGTTTAACTACAAAAATGCTTTTGTTTGATTTCTTTGTTAAACTCTTTATTTCTTAGAGAAATTGACAATTTATATTTAATAGGCACTGACAAGTTGATTAGAATCTCTGTGTTCATGGGCTGGTTTGACAGTGGGTGGGCTTCCATATACAGGTGACTGGTCACCAAGCTGGCATTGTTCTTGGGCTACCATCAGATGTTAGTATCTAGAGGTTTTTCCTCTGTGGCAGTTTAGTTACAGCCTTTCAGTCTTCTGCATGGGCAATATGTGCCTGGCTTCTGGCAGTCTGAGAGCAGGATGGCAAAAGGAGCTAGGTTCTCAAATTGAATATGCATTCACTCAGTCCCCCTGTTTTCAGCCTTGCACTAATATTTTCGAGTGTGGTGCTTGTCAGGTTCAGTTGTGCCACAGAGTTGGGCTACTGAAATGGAGATACGTACTTCCATGTGATTGTTCAGAGAGGAGAACTAGGTGTGGAGTGGGGTTCCAATGTCTCTGATTTTCAGTCAATTTTCCAGTTTTCAGCTCTGCCTATATACTCTGTGGTAATTGGCATCCAGAGATTCTCTGGGGATTTACAGGATTGTTTCAGTTTCTTCAAAGCATATTTCCCTGGAAGTATTGAGAATAAATTGTTCTCTGTTCTGGTTTCTTAAGTCAGTTACTACAACACCATTTGCTTTTTTTGCCTTAAAACATTAAAAAACATCCTGGCAAACCAGGTGAAACCCCGTCTTTACTAAAAATACAAAAAAAAAAAGAAATTAGCTGGGCATGGTGGCAGGTGCTTGTAGTCCCAGCTACTCGTGAGGCTGAGGCAGAAGAATGACATGAACCCGGGAGGTGGAGCTTGTAGTGAGCCAAGACTGTGCCACTGCACTCCAGCCTGGGTGACAGAGCGAGACTCTGTCTCAAAAAAAAAAAAAAAAAAAATTAGAAAAAAATTTTTATCTACTGATGTGTTTTTCATTTATACCTCTTGTCCTTTTGGTTTATATACTTTGTTTAAAAAATCCCTTTACTGTCATTTCAGTGTAATTTTCGGGATGTGGACTGTGGTTAGTCTGCATTTTTAACGAGAAATTTAGAAACCATTTATTTGCTCACCATTTTCCTTTTAGTACCTGGCATGTAGTAGGTTCTTAAATAGATATTTGATGAAATATTGAATGAATTGTTAGAAGTTTTTATAGTTGTGGGAAGCTTTTATGGTAGAAAGATACAATGACTATGCAAATATAACAAGTTAAAAGGCATCTTTTAAATTATGGTTTTACTTTGGCTTCATCCCATTTTTTGTTTTTGTTCCTTAACATGGTCAAGGAAATGAAATATTTTAAACAGTGTGGTAGTACAGGATGGATATATGTTAGTTTACTTTGTCAAACACAATTTCAGCTGTCACATTAGGCTTAAGATACACATTTGTCTATTTATAATTTTTCTAGAGAAATTACCTCTACCTCTATGGAGGTAGACTTGTATTGAGGTTAATTTATAATTAAGCACAGCCTTTAGTCTTAATTATATGTATATTTAGGGTACTTCTATAGAGGCTGATGGTGATTATGGTGTAAAATCTTCCAACTACCACTGCTGTCTTCCCACTGGCCCCTTTGTGGTTAATAAAGTTCAAGAGCAGCTGGCTTAGTGTGGCATCTTATCCAGGTATGTTTTGTATTACAAAGTGAATATGTGAGGATAGATAAAATCTAGTAAGGGCAAAGAAATTAAACCGTAGAAGTGAACGCAAGTAGTAAAGTTGATATTTTGAATGAATAGATCAGGATTCTTCTTTTTATAAAGGCAGCCCTGGACAAAAAAAGATGGGATTGTAGAGCTATAGGTATGTAGAGAGTCCCTGATTTGGCTACATTGCTGGATCTTGGGTCTTAGAAATGTGATATCCCTACCCATCATACATTAGTAAATGAATGAATGAAATTTTGACAGTGACCCTTAAAATCAATGACTAGGCTGGGTGCAGTGGCTCACGCCTGTAATCCCAACACTTTGGGAGGCTGAGGCGGGTGGATCACCTGAGGTCGGGAGTTCGAGACCAGCCTGACCAACATGGAGAAACCCCGTCTCTACTAAAAATACAAAATTAGCTGGGCTTGGTGGCGCATACCTGTAATCCCAGCTACTCGGGAGGCTGAGGTAGGAGAATCGCTTGAACCCAGGAGGCGGAGGTTGCGGTGAGCCGAGATCGCACCATCTGGGCAACAAGAGTGAGACTCTGTCTGGAAAAAAAAAAAATCAATGACTGATTCTAAGTCAAAATAATGAGTAAACTGCAATTTGTTTTAAACTGCTGTACATGTATGTTTTCCCAGTCTCTTAAGAGCTTATTAAAGGAATCTAGCCAGAAATTCAGAGACTTCTTTCTAACTATAAAGAGGTTACCTCTCCAGTAAAGACCTACGGAAGGAAAAACCCATACCACAAAATGTGTAAGACAGCAGATAAAGAAAGTCCCTTACAGAAAACTCTGGAGCTACAGAAATCTGGGTAAGAAATTGCGGGTTAGGATAAGAGAAAGGTGATAAGAAACTTTTTGGAGCAAGCTAACTAAATATCTTTGTAAGTTTTCTGGAATAGATTCTTCATACCTGAATATTTTTCTAGTCATCTCTCCTTTAACATCTCTTATCTTTGTTATCTGGTTGACATATTCTGATCAAGTTGCTAACACAAAATAAGATTGGTTTTTTAGGGAGAAGAAAATAGAGGAGATAGATGTATACATATCAGAAAAGAAAGGATGAAAGTCAATGGACTTGAGAGAGAAGAGAGACTATGAGAAGCAAAGAGAGCTTTAGTAAAATAAAACTTTTGAAAATATTACCAAGACATCTTAGAATTTTTCTTCTCCTCTTGAGTAAGTTCTCCAGTATGGTTGGTGGTGGAACTTCTGGAAAGAAATTAAAAATGAATGAATTTTTAATTCAAAAACTAAAAATGAAAAAAATTGATGAATTAATTGGATAAATAAATAAATAGAAAGCAAGCCAAGAAAATGTTTCAGATCTTCATTGACAATTACCTAGTGCCTACTTATAAGGATGTTAGAACTAAAGCGTGTAATTGTTACATGTGAAATAGGAAACCTGCTTTAGGTTTCTTTGTCATCCGGTTTTGTGCTAATGTAAAATTAGAGTAAGAACTTGTACCAAAGAACTATTAATTAAAAAAAAAATAGTGCTCAAGAGAACCAGGTAATAAAAATCTGTATTAATAGTGACTATAGCAAAGCATGAAAATTAAAATTAACATTTAATTAAAATTAAAGGCATTGGAAATATTTTAAAAATTAACAGTAAGATTATAATTTTTGTCTTTGGGGCAGTAACACATTTTGAGATTCCTCGCACTTTTGCTTTATATATGAATGTCATGAAATTTCCACCATGGTTGACTAAAGATAAAATAACAGAACGATATTTTAGTGTTGACTACACTGGAGACTAAAATATTTTTAAACGGTCAAAAAGAGCAAAACTGATCCTTCATGATGAAAGGCAGCCCTGGAGTTAAATGTTATTTGCAAATCTCATTTCTCATTTACTTTTTGTGTTTTGGTTTTATTTTCAGGCAAAAGGACTCTTGTGGAAGATGGAACTCATTGTCCATTTTCCAGAATGTATTTCCAAGCCCATCAATGGGACCTGATACTGCTGTTCTGTGTTGAAATGCTTGAAGAACTCCTGCATCTCTGCTTGCATCTTCCATCCTACTGAAACCATGGTCTTCTCGGCAGTGTTGACTGCGTTCCATACCGGGACATCCAACACAACATTTGTCGTGTATGAAAACACCTACATGAATATTACACTCCCTCCACCATTCCAGCATCCTGACCTCAGTCCATTGCTTAGATATAGTTTTGAAACCATGGCTCCCACTGGTTTGAGTTCCTTGACAGTGAATAGTACAGCTGTGCCCACAACACCAGCAGCATTTAAGAGCCTAAACTTGCCTCTTCAGATCACCCTTTCTGCTATAATGATATTCATTCTGTTTGTGTCTTTTCTTGGGAACTTGGTTGTGTGCCTCATGGTTTACCAAAAAGCTGCCATGAGGTCTGCAATTAACATCCTCCTTGCCAGCCTAGCTTTTGCAGACATGTTGCTTGCAGTGCTGAACATGCCCTTTGCCCTAGTAACTATTCTTACTACCCGATGGATTTTTGGGAAATTCTTCTGTAGGGTATCTGCTATGTTTTTCTGGTTATTTGTGATAGAAGGAGTAGCCATCCTGCTCATCATTAGCATAGATAGGTTCCTTATTATAGTCCAGAGGCAGGATAAGCTAAACCCATATAGAGCTAAGGTTCTGATTGCAGTTTCTTGGGCAACTTCCTTTTGTGTAGCTTTTCCTTTAGCCGTAGGAAACCCCGACCTGCAGATACCTTCCCGAGCTCCCCAGTGTGTGTTTGGGTACACAACCAATCCAGGCTACCAGGCTTATGTGATTTTGATTTCTCTCATTTCTTTCTTCATACCCTTCCTGGTAATACTGTACTCATTTATGGGCATACTCAACACCCTTCGGCACAATGCCTTGAGGATCCATAGCTACCCTGAAGGTATATGCCTCAGCCAGGCCAGCAAACTGGGTCTCATGAGTCTGCAGAGACCTTTCCAGATGAGCATTGACATGGGCTTTAAAACACGTGCCTTCACCACTATTTTGATTCTCTTTGCTGTCTTCATTGTCTGCTGGGCCCCATTCACCACTTACAGCCTTGTGGCAACATTCAGTAAGCACTTTTACTATCAGCACAACTTTTTTGAGATTAGCACCTGGCTACTGTGGCTCTGCTACCTCAAGTCTGCATTGAATCCGCTGATCTACTACTGGAGGATTAAGAAATTCCATGATGCTTGCCTGGACATGATGCCTAAGTCCTTCAAGTTTTTGCCGCAGCTCCCTGGTCACACAAGGCGACGGATACGTCCTAGTGCTGTCTATGTGTGTGGGGAACATCGGACGGTGGTGTGAATATTGGAACTGACTGACATTTTGGGTGATGCTTGTTCTTTATTGACATTGAATTTTCTTTCTCATAGCCTCTCCACTTTATTGTTTTTTATAGGGTTTGTGTATGTATGTGTGTGAGCAGTGTAAAGAAAGAATGGTAATTATAGTTCTGTTACCAAGAATAAACAATAGGAAAGTGATTACAAATATTACCTCCAGGGTTCAATAGAAATCCTCAATTTAGGGTGAGGAGATTTTTTTTGGTTTTGGGGTTTTTCCTTGATTGATTTTGTTTTCATAGTGGGAATCAGGATTGTGCTTTATTGAGCCTGCAGTTACATTGAATTGTAGGCATTTCGTGTGCTGCTAAGGTGTGCTTATTTGAGTTTATCAAGACTTTTTTTTTCTGGAAGACACTGCTGCTTTTTACCATCACATTGGAGCCAAACATCTCAATCAATATATATTTAGTTTTATTTTAAAAACTAACCCAGGAAGGTTAGCGACATTTTAATGGTCATTACTATTTACTTTGGTGCACTTTAAGAGACAATGTACAAATTAATTCAGTCTTATTTTTCAGAATTGTTTTTATACATGATATGTGCTTTAGGAAATATGCATTATCACTTATGGGAAGATAGTTTTAAGAAATGTTTTATCTGCATGTACAGTTGTAAAAGAGAACATAAAATGTAGATACTTTTCTAAGCACAATAGCAACTCTTCAAGCAATAGCGCAAAATCTAGGAGACAGGATCCTTGCAAATTTAAAAGGTGAGTGTAGTGAGGGGGATGGCAAGTGGCTGGTACAGGCTGTGGTGATTCCTTTTACTCAAGGGTTTTTGTGGAGTATAGGGAGAAGGGGTTGATATTTATGGACACCTATGTGTCAGGCACTGTGCATCATTTTATCCTTACAGGATGTTGTGAGGTAGGTATTATTGTTTTCATTTTTACAGGTGAAGAAAGCAGGTCTCAGAGGGACTAAAATCCTGCCCAAGGTTAGTGGTAGAGCTGGGATCCAAAAATCTGTCAGAATCCTGAGACTGCGCTGTTCCACTGTGCCACGCAGACAGTTCATTCAGTTTAGATGTCACATAGTCAAGAGGGAACTCTATGCATCCTTTAATTTTTTAGACTATGATATTCTTTTTAAAAATTAGCCTTTATTTTCTAACTACCGAAAGAAATATGAAAGCATTACAGAAACACTGGAAAATAGAAAAGAAAAAATAAAATCACTTACAACCACTTTTTGTTTTTTGGAGTCTCGCTTTGCCACCCAGGCTGGAGTGCAGTGGTGTGATCATGGCTCATTGTAGCCTCAACCTCCCAGGCTCAGGTAATCCTCCTGTCTCAGCCTCCTGAATAGCTGGAACCACACACACACACGCACACACAGGTGTGTGCCACCACACCCAGCTAATTTTTTGTATTTTCTTTTGTAAAGACAAGGTTTCACCATGTTGCCCAGGCTGGTCTCAGAGTCCTGAGCTCAAACGATCTGCCTGCCTTGGCCTCCCAAAATGTTGGGATTACAGGCATGAGCCACCACATCTGACCTACAACCACTTTTTAATGTGAGACTTAAAAATCTTAGATAAATAAGGCTGTGAAGCAAAACCAGTGATTTTTTTGTTTTGTTTTTGATTTGCAAAACAAGTGACTGACAATTATTGAGAAATTAAAGATAGCTATGTGTAGGTCTTGCCCCTGCGGATTTGGAGGTTTCCAGTTGTCCATCTGTGTTAGTTCTAAGTGTTCTGGGCAGAATAGTATTGTTGCCCCAATGCTTGCCCTAGCAGAGCTGGAGTTTGTGAACGTGCTCAGATGTGTGTCTCCTACAAAGAAGGGAAAATGAACCCTGGTCTGAGTCTAGAACAAGTTTTAATAGGGCATGTCTGACATTTCAAATTGTTTTTCTCTTGCTGACAGTCTGCCCCCAGGTGCATCTAGGGCCTTGGTCAGCTTCTCTGTTACCGGTGGCTCACTTTATAAAACAGCCCACAGGGATAAGGGCTGAAAATATAGCCACTTGGCTACATCATTGACTAATTAAGTAAGTTAACTGTGGATTTATAGCATCTTTTCAGGATGTTAGTGTTTTGTGAGCCAGTGGAAAAAATAAGCTTCTATTTCTTCATTTGTAAAACCAGAGAGTTGGATTAGATGAATCTCTAACGTCCTGTCCAACTCAAATGTGCTTTCCTCCATACTAGGGTGTAGATTTTTGAAGAGCTTAGCTGACTTCAGCATCACCTCACCCTTTGGTCTCCAGTATTACTTCTTTACATTTTACTTCATTAGCTATTTCTTAATATTAAATATCTGAAGAGTGTGGCACTGTATCAGGAGTTGGGGCATTGAAAGGTTGATGACATCATGAAATATCTGGGAAACTCTGCTCTTAAGAAAATTGCACCGATGTTGGAACTCATTGTCCAGTTAAAGAGCTCTTTGGGGACTCAAGCATATTATTCAACATGTTGTTTTGGGATTATCTTCAAATGATAGTCACCTACCTCTTTCATTTCTAATTTTTATTCACAGGTAAAATTGTTTTTGTCCATAGGGATTTTATAGGACATAAGCACTGTAGTAGATACTAGTAGCATGTTGAAGTGTATTATGCTCTCCATTTTCCATATAAACTAGATTTCAAGCAGATATTGATAAGGACATTTTTTATTAGACTTTTCTCTGAGGAAAGTCAGCATGATCTGTATTCATCTTACATATTGGTAGGTCATGAAGACTCCTTTTTGGCTGGAGGTGAAACTGAGCTTTGTTTTCTTTGTTCCTGTTTTATGGGCAGTCTTTAGGTACTTTCATGCTGCTTAATAGGCAGTGCCTCATTTGGTGAGAGCTCTGGAGTGCCTGCCGAGACGCTCCCTGTTTGTGAACAAAGATTATGAAGGGGTCTTTGTGAGAATTCAGCAGCAACACTGAACAGCAGTTCTTTTTACACTGGATTATCTTGATCTGATGAGAGTTTACAAATCATTTTGAACATTTTTATTATGTATACATTGTGAAAGCTTTAAAAATAAGTACTATGGAGCACCTTTGAGAAACGTAGGTGCAAAATCATATGTTGCCTATTCCCCCATATTTTCTTGAGGCAGGGAAAGATACCACTACTAATTCTCACTGCTCACAGGCATAATCAGAAATGGTTTTTTGTTTGCCTGTTTTTCCTTCTGGCTAGTAAGAAGCATAAAAGAGATAATGAAATATTTGTGGTCAAAAGAAAGATGCAAGGGAAATTCCAAATAGTATGGAGTAACGTTATTTAAACTTTTAATACATGTTTAAGCATCCCCAAGGGAGCTTGTTAACAGTACAGATTCCTGGGCCCCCAGAGGGTCTGTGGTTGAGCCCAGGAATGTGCATTTTTATTTTATTGAGCACTCTGCCTGACTCTGGCTCAGGTAGTCCCTGGGAAACTCTTCAGGAAACATTCCTGTAGAAAATATATCTATTTAAATATCATCTGTTTTATCCCACAATGTTTGTTTCGTGTTGCAAGCCATTATCTTCTAGGCATGGGTAATCCACATTGAGAGGAAAATCCACACAACATTGTGCCTGATTTGCTGCCACCTGTGTTTGTGCTGGATCTTGCCAGTGTTAGCTTTATTTTCTTTCAACTGGCAAAATTCTGATAAAGCATATAGCTTCACAGTAGAGCAAAATGGGTGACTTAATTGAAAGTCATGACTTTCAGCAGTCTAAGTATGCTCATATTTTATTTTCTTATAGAGAGCTGTCTTTATTGTGTGTAATTCCCGGAAGAATGTAAAGATTTATCTAATTCCTATTGCTCTGCCAGTTGTGTTCAATGCAAGCATTGAAGTAAAATAAAAATAACCTTTTTAATCTGTGTATTTCTGTTGCCCACAAAGATATTTAATTTTTTTCTTGATCTTTGTTTTTGTTTATGTGAAAATATTTACATATGTATCATTTCTGTATATATCACAGAAAAGTTTTCACTTGCTTGACATTTTATTCTACAATGATTTTTAGTGTAAGTTTAAAGAATGGCTACATTCAGATTTATTTTCACAACTATAGTCCTGCTAAACTGCCTTCATTGAAAACTCAGTTTTTATGATAAAAAATATCAAAGCACAAGTTTGTTATTGGAGGTAAAGTATACATTTCTTAGATATCTATTGGTACTAGACCTTTGTAATTAAAATTAATTTATTTTACAATAGTAACTGACCTGTATGGAAAAAAAAACAACCTTGAATTATGGGTTCTAATATTTAAATATTGAAAAATATGGTTATTTGTGCATATTCTTATTACAACCAAGAAAAGAGCTCCTGATAAGAAAATAAATAAATATTTAACATTTCTAAAGTGGAGTTTTTTTTAAAAAAACGACTACTGCATTTCATTTAGAAAAGTTTATCATGAATAATAATTTCTGTTAAAAGCTGAGTTTAGCTTCAAATTCTGCTTCCTTTGGGTTCTTATTTTCAAATTAGACCTCAAGGCCTCTGTGCATGTAACTATATTCTAGTTTTAGAAGTTCTCAGAGTAGTTCAAGATGAAATGACAAAAAAACTAGTAGTATAGCTAACAACTGTTGAGTTATAAAGCTGTTAAACAGCTTTAAGAAATTCTGTCTAGGAAAGTGATGAAAATTTTACTGCTGAATTATTTAAAATTAGATTGTCAGTTTGGCAAAGCAATGATAATGTCTGCTTCTATTTTGATGAAATGATTTCATACTGCATTTCCATTTCTAAAAGCAAAGGCCTTTCTGTACTTATAAATCCATAGGAAACATCGTTTATTTGTATATAAGAGTTTCAGTTTTGTGCCAGTTAAACATGAGAGTTTTAAGTCACAAAAGAAGGTTGATTTACAATAGCAGGTTGTTATTGAATTTACATTCGATGTTTCCTTCTGACACAAAAAGGTAAGAAAGATAGAGCAAAATAAATATTAAAGCAACATGTTGAATTAAAAGAATATTCACATCTACTATAAGAATAATGAACCCCAAGTACTTTTAAAGAATTTGAAAGCATTTGTAGTTATAACAGTAATCTAAGCGTGAAAGTACAATAATAGTACCAATAATAACAGATGCCATATTTTGGCCACTAATTGTGGTCAAATACACCTTCAATCTATTTAATGCACAGTATTTCCCCTTTTCTAGCTGAGGTAACTGTTCCCAAGAAGTTAAGTACATTTACTTAGGAATAGCTAGGATTCACATCTAGGCCACCTTCCTCTATTATTCTCTGATAACTGAACCAAGCCCCTAGTGAGAGGAGCTTACTAAATGTCATAGTGAATGAGTATTACTCTTAATGCATCAGATAATCAGCAGTAAAATATGCATTCCAAGATGTGGATATTAATGCTAAACTGCTATTGGTTTAGTCTTGGTTTTAAATTGTGAACTGTATTTGGCTAAGTCATAAATAAGACTGTTAGGCTGACTGGAGCCCTGAGAGTCTGGGACACACCATCTGTAATGTCATGGAACATTCACAGAACCTGCTGACTGCAGCAGAAATATTGGAGCACCCAGCCACTTTCCTCAGATCACGTGGATCCCAGAACTCCTTTTGAATAGACTCTCACCCTGGTGCATAATTGGGGTTCCATTATGTACTAATTTGTCTGAAATACTGGGGGTTATCTGTAGTAGCCAAGAATGAGAGAAAGGAGCTAGAGGTGATGAAAGTCTGGCAAGGCTGGGTGGGGCCTAAATGTTGGAAGAGGCAGTGTGAGACTTTCCTGATCACTGCTCTCCCCTGTACTCTACCCTTGCTGGAGCCACCTGCATGGGTGTTCTGGGGACGGAAAACCCAAAGAATAAAGAAGAACTGCCAAGGACTCCAGCAGTTCCACAGAGGAAAACTCCTGTGAAAGAGCTCACCCTGAGAAGTGGTGATTTCCTCCACCAGACTGAGCCCCTTGAGGCAGTAAGCAGTGTTTTGCTTACTGCTGCATCCCCAGTGTTGAGTCAGAGCTGGACCATGGTACGTACTCAATTAATATTGTTAGCAGACTTTTTTTTTTTTTTTTTTTAAAAAAACAATGACTAAGGAGAAAACCGATGTTCAGAAGAGATTGGTGTTTGGGGATCAGAATGATACTCGCATCTTCATATATAAACTGACTCAGTGGGACTTCTCTGCATGTCATTAAATGTCTTATCTCTGGCCAGGCGTGGTGGCTCACACCTGTAATCCCTGCACTTGGGAGGCTGAGGCAAGCAGATTGCTTGAGCCCAGGAGTTCGAGACCAGCCTGGCCAACATGGTGAAACCCTGTCTCTACTAAAATACAAAAATTAGCTGGGCGTGGTGGCACATGCCTGTAATCCCAGCTACTTGGGAGGCTGAGACATGAGAATCACTTGAACCCGGGAGGCGGAGGTTGCAGTGAACTGAGATCACACCACTGCACTCCAGTTTGGGCGACTGAGCAAGACTCTGTCTAAAACAAAACAAAACAAAACTATCTGTTATATATATAAATACAGTAACACCCATCAGTTTGGAATTTAGGATAACTAGGCACTGGTTTGTAGATAGTTTATCTAAGGTTGATTAAACCAATTAATAATATAAATTGTTACTGGAACATATTTAACTGTCAAAGATAAATCAGATAGTACTGAGCATGAAGTTGGGGCCCTTTGGGTCCCCACACCAGCTTTGAAATTCTTGCTGTGTCACCAAACTTTCAACATGTTGTAAAATGGCAGTATTTTAAGATACTCTTAAACTCATGATTGTTACAAGAATTAGAATTGCTTAATCAATTGAGTAATTTGTATAAAAAACTGTCCCAAAAAACTGTGGTACTGTAATTTGTTAGATATATTTGAAAATAATGAGACAGAATATTTTTAAATTATGTAATTTATCATCTGTTCTGTGACAGAACCTCCATTAGAGGTTTTTGGATACATTATGCCCTAATAAGCAGACAAGGAACTAGTTCTGGGGCAATTAAATGACTGTACCAAATTTTTGCAGCAGTTAGAAGACAGAGGCCGGGTGCGGTGGCTCACACCTGTAATCCCAGAACTTTGGGAGGCCAAGGCGGGTGGATCACGAGGTCAGGAGATCGAGACCATCCTGGCTAACATGGTGAAACCCCGTCTCTACTAAAAGTACAAAAAATTAGCCGGGCATGGTGGCGGGCGCCTGTAGTCCCAGCTACTCGGGAGGCTGAGGCAGGAGAATGGCGTGAACCCAGGAGGCGGAGCTTGCAGTGAGCCGAGATTGCGTCACTGCACTCCAGCCTGGGCGACAGAGCAAGACTCCGTCTCAAAAAAAAAAAAAAAAGACAGAGCTGGGATTCAAACCAGACTCCCCAGCTCCCAACTTTAGAGCTCTTTCCCACTTCACTTGAGTCAGTGAGATATTTACTGTCAGAAAGGAAAGGGCTGAATAGTGAGGTTGCAAGCTTTGGAAAAACCTGTTATCAAGTAAGAAGAGGCCAGACAAATGATTCTGGAAAATACCTTCATCTAATAGGTAGGTTTTTACTAATAGAAGCAATAATAATGGAACTTTTATAATATTTTATATAAAATAACAATTTTTTAAGGAGTTCATCTACTCCGTCTGGACTTAAACTTCTGAGGGGACCTAAGCTGGCCTTCCATAGCCCACCTGCTCTGGTAGGTATTGCTATCACTTTTGCTGTACTTAAACTGGAAGAACTCTTTGTTCATGGATGGTGGGAGTCATTGGGAAGCTGTCAGCCAGAGATACCTTTCTGTACTTACCTCCTCTCTGTGGACTCATCTCATTAGCAAGGTAACTGCAAATGGCACAGAAGACATTTCTCTCTGACAGGAGAGAAAAAAGGATTTTTCTTACACAATTTCCCCAAAGGTAATCTCAAAAGCTATGATTAACCTAGAATGCAAGACATCACTGTATGTGAATCTGTGTGAAGGCTGCTATTGCCAAGCAATGGGTTCTATTTAATTTCTCCTGAGGGCAAAAGCCTTCTCATGAAAACAAATATACAGTAAAACAAGATGCATACTGAAGGGAAATACAGAAATGTAGTCTAACAGAGATGTGATGCCAGCCACCTCTTCCACACCCCCCCACCCAAGACTTCTCATATAGACCTAGATCTTTATTTCTAACCCCACCTTTCTCCTTTAATTACACTTTCTCTCCTACTAGATGCTAAGCTCCCTGAGGGCAGGGCACTAGGCTTGTTCCTGGTTTCCCCAGCATCTACCATGGTGGCTCACAGAGAGCAGTACCCTCTCAAAGTCTGGAAGTGGACCTTTTGATAATAGAATCTTGCTGGTAAAAACTAGGATGGACTTTTCCAAGCCAAATAAGTTCTAGGTAGCAAGAACTGAGATCACTGCCCATGTCTTCAGTCTCTGGAGACTCACCTACTATTCTAACCTGCTTCCTGGACTTAAGAGAGAAAGTAATCTTGGGGTTTTCTTATACCATCCAGGCAAGTTTGGAGATTAATGTGTAGAGCGAATAAGATTGCTAATTTGTACTTGCTAAATCTGGCAGCCCTGAATACTGAACATATGTGTATATTTTTTTGGTCCTATGATTTACAATTCATGTCATGCAGGAGGTCCTCCATTTCACTTATTTATGAGGTGGCCCTGTGACTGCAACTTATGGTCTCGACTAAATATGCTGGGGCTCAGGCTCTTCACAGGGTAGAGGGAGAACATGACTTATGATGCAGCTGAAGAGTGCACATGCAGATGGACTAATAACGACTGCATGTAAGGTGCGTTTCTTTGACTGTTTTGGGTAATCGGAATGATTGATGATGGGGATATGGACAAGTCATATTCCATGACCACCTCCGTCATGGAGATTTTGGTTGGGAAAAGTTTTCTGTTGATGGAATTAGATATACATATGTCGAATGCCATTTTGAACACTTGCAACAGATCTTCAGAGTTTAAATCACTTTCACCACAGTTTTGGCAGGACTGTGACATTTTTTTTCAGTTGTTCTTCCTGATGGGAGCTATAAATAGCTTTGAGGAAGGATATAATTATCCCAAAGTAGAAGCTAAAGATAAAAAATCTGCTTGAGATTTTTTAAGGAACATTTAATAGTTATTATTATGTAACATTTATTAAGTATGCTCACTGTGCTCATTGTCTTTGCCAGGAAGAAACTGGGAATAAAAAGTCAATCCAAGATGTGACATGTATAAATAGACTAAAAGGTACATACATTAATGTGGTGCCAGAACAAACAGTTGGCTTAATAAAAACAGAAAATTTAGAAGAACAAAAAGGCAGCCAAATCAGTCTACTATTGTATAGAAGTGAGGAAAACTTAAAATTTAGTAACAAATCTTTGAAACACTGACCATTTAAAACAAAGATGGATAATCTGTAAAAACAGGGAACATTGGCCGGGTGCGGTGGCTCATTCCTATAGTCCTAGCACTTTGGGAGGCTGAGGAGGGCAGATTGCCTGAGCTCAGGAGTTCCAGACCAGCCTGGGCAATGTGGTGAAACTCCATCTCTACTAAAATACAAAAAATTAGCTGGGCGTGGCAGCGTGTGCCTGTAGTCCCAGCTACTTGGGAGGCTGAAACAGGAGAATTGCTTAAGCCCGGGAGATAGAGGTTGCAGTGAGCCAAGACTGCACCGCTGCACTCCAGCATGGGCGACAGAGCAAAGACTCTGTCTCCAAAAAAAACCAAAAAAAGGCAGGAAACATTATGGTATGTGCATGGGGTGGGGTGGGTAATGCTGTGTTTTTGGCAACTAGCTCAGACTTTTACATATAAAAGGTGTTTACTTTGCTTAATGAGTAAGTTCTAAAATATGTAAATACTAAACAAAGGTTCAATGTTGGTTGAAGCAAGGTAAGTGTTATAAATAATGATTTCGGTTGTCAGTTCCTGGTTAAGACTTTTATTGCTGTTTAAAGCCCATAGAGAGTCCACAACCAAATAATTACATTAATGGAAGTCACTTATTTGATGCCTGCTAGGTGATGGAAATACTTTATCTTTATGTAATCGCCAGTCCTTATAATGACTCTGGGAGGTAGATATTATTTATAAATCTTTAAAGCTTCAAGTGGTTAATTGGATTTTAAGAGGCTACAGGACTCATAAAGTGGAGGTACTGTTACCAAAACACCAGGGGTTCCTTCTAAGTCCTGCTGCTCACTATGGAGAAGGCCAGTCACTGAGACGAGTATCACCAGGGAAGAAGGCTTCTAGTGTTGCAGCCAAGAATGGGAGATCAATCTCAAATCTGTCTCTGCAAGTGACTAAAATTAGGGGTTTATATAGTGGGGAAGAAATGGAACTCCACATGGGAAAACAGGAATTGGAGAAGGGGGTAAGGAAGAGGAGTTGGTTAACAGGCAGCAAGTGGTTGGTTAGGCAATCATGACAGGTATTGGGTCTGACGTCTCATTGTCCAGATGCAGTGACTGATTGGAAACTTTCAGTTTCTTGACACTGTCTGGGAGGCCTGATGGTTGGTTTCCTGAGAAAGGAACTCAGATAAGACAATGCAAGCTTCTCAAGTTTTAAGACTGCGAGGGTCAATTTCTAGGTTTTTTCAAAAGAAACCATAAACATCAGTTATATGGGACAGTTGGGCTGGTTTCAGAACAAGAATTTAAACCTGCGTCTGTATGGACACTGAAACTCATGTGTTTTTTACATTGTAATACTGCCTATCCAACCTCTTACCTGTACTTTTTTGTTTCCTTCACTTTATTCTTTCCTCATTCATGAAGGATTTTCCTTTAGAATCTGATTGTCCCAGTCAACCTAGCTTGGGCCTCCTGACTCATCCTGTGGCCTCTGGCCCGCTCAGCTTGTCCTCAACTCCTCCATGGTCGGCTGGCTCTAAGCTTGGTGATTTGTCTGCATTATTCATCACTTCTTCATCTCAGTATATACCAGGTTCAGCATTACTACTCAGTGCTGGTAATTTGCAGCAGTGCCACCCCACAATTTCTGACATAGGTAAAACATGCATATCCACATCGTTTTCTAAAGTAATGTGTTTCTCATTTGCAAGCAAGAGACACAAGAAATGAATTCAAGATCCCTGTTAAGCATTATTGGCCCTTATATCTTCAGAGAAGGTCTGAGTGTAGGGCAAAATCTAGGCAGGCCAGGCAGGCATGCAGCTTCTGGAGGCCAGTGCAACAGAAGACTTTTGAGATCTAAATAATACAAACAATGGTAGTTTCTTTGTGCTAGGTTATTTCTGGGAAAATTTTCAGACATGGTGACCATCAGAAAGGCAGAAAAGATTTAGGTAGTGAGGAGGGACTCAGGCTGGTGAAGTTCCTACTCAGGTCTTTATTAACTGAATGCCAAATACCTTCTTTCTCAGGAATGCTAGCTTGACCATGGGATCTCAGGAGATCTGGAGGCCCGTGGCTCTGGTCATGAAGTCCTGATTCTCAGAAGCAGAGCCTCATGGAAATTTGACCCTTTCTGTAGCCTGGGTGCTTATCTGGGTGCTTTCAATATAATTCCCAAAGTGGCTGACATAGTACTATGGATGTTAGAAGGGTTAGGAGTAACACTAGAGTAAAAACAGCAGTTCCTTCCTCTTCTGGAAAGGAAACCATTACCCACAAGGGTATACTCAGCAATCACGCTTATGACAAAAATTAAAATCTGGAACATGGGATATGGTGAGGGCTAGGAAGTGAACCATGAAAATACTGTCACTGTGGGACAGGTTATAATATAGCTTTTCAAATACTGTCTTGACCTAGTTTGGGGGCCCTGGTTAGAGGCTGGCCAGTTGGCCTTCTTTAGCTGATTAAGTCCATATCCAGAAACACCTTCCCTATCAAGCTTTTATTCCCTAAGTCAGCCATATACCTCACCTACCCTAATTCCCCCAGTCAGACACTAGGAACAGCCCTTAGGCTCCAGAGCTTGCTGGATTAGTCACACTAACCAATCCCAAGTCTGCATACTCTGCCTCACCCCTGAGCAATGCACAATAGAAGCTTCAGCCCACAGTTCCCCTTCTCTTTCTGCCCTGTAACAGATCCCAGTATAGCCTCCTATGGCATAACATGTACTCTTTCTTGGGAACTGTTAGTTGTATAAACTATCTTTTCAATGGCACTCATCTCCTGATGTGTTGGCCTTACCACACAGAAATAATAATAAAATCTATTACAACACAAGTGCACATCAAGGGTAGATGAGAGAATTTGGGAAATGACCTAAGAATTTATAAACCTTAAGAAATGGACTTTACAAGAATGATGCCAGTGTGTAAAGGCCTCAGGAAGTTAATGGGGTGCAGAGCTGGCTTAAAGGTAGGGGCTGAAGTTATCTGGTTTTACATAGTTCTTTTATGCCTTCAGATCTCTCTCTATTGTCATTTGAAGAAAATATACCTTTGTTGCCCTCACATCTCCTCTGCCCTTGTTCTATATACCATGTGCTCTGATTGTCTTCATGCTGTGCAACTTGACTCGCCCACTGGCATCCTGGCTAAAGTCTTACTACTTAATCTCTTGTGAATGACTTCCTCCATTGACTCTGACTTTTGGGGCTTTTTTTCTAGCAGTTAGTTTTGCTTCTTTCTTAAAGGAATTAAAATTCTCTCTCTAGCCATGCTTCCTCAGGCTGCCTGGGTAATCATTGGTGCAAACATTATTCTGGGTGTATTACCCTGACCCCACAAATGTGACATGAAAATCAATCTGTGTATTCATTAAAGTAGTGGTAGCTTTTGTGTCAATAAACCCCTCAAATCAATAGCTTAACATAAGAATAGTTGATTTCATTTTCATGGAACAATCCAATTCAAATGTCCCCAGTTGGCTCCAAGCAATCACCCAGGAATCCTTCTATGGGAAGCTCTAGTATCTTCAGCATGCAGATCCTAATGTATTCCAATATACAGCTAGTATTCCAATATACAACTGTATTCCAATATAAAGCCAGTGATAAAAGAGATACCAGGCCTGGAAACCTGGAAGATTTTTATGGCCAAACTTGAATATGGCCTCCATCACTTTCACAAATATTTCCATGGATAGAAGTTGGTTATGTGGTTGCACCTTCCTGCAGTGGAGGCAGAAATATGGTCTAGCTTGTGTGCCCCAGATGAAAAGGAAATGAGTTTTGGTGAAAACAAAGTCATTTCTGCACAGTAGAGCCAACAGTGGCCACTTTGTGGCCACAGCATCCCAAAGAGAGAAAACCTTCACCTGAGACTGTGGGTTTCCCTCACTGTTTGATAGTAGCCCATGAGAGTTAGCCCGTGTACAGCTCCAGCTTCCATTTTCAGACCCATGCCAAAAAGATTTCCTCTGACACAGTCTAAGTCCTCAACTTCCTTATGGCATTGATGAGCTCTGTATCCCAGGCTGTGAAATTTATGGATGAGGCAGAATGACTGACAGTCTTGATATCCTGGCTGAGAAGAGAGACAAACAGATGAACAATCCCACACTCATGACCAAACCAACTTTCCCCAGATCAGCATGAGGATTTCTCACAGTATTTCAGGCCATATTAGGCCATCCCAGCCTGGCACTAAGTGCCTTCACACCCATCTGCCGCCTTTACCAGGGCATCAGTTAATGTGTTGCTGTATCTTGAAGTTCTGGTTGCTGGCACAGGCTTTATTCAGGGTCAATGAGAACCAGAGTGTTTGACACCAGGAAGGCTTTCCAGACACGTCTATGATTTATTACTCTAGGCCACAAAGTCAGCTGTCCGTGTATAGGAGGTGAACTGACCAGCCAGCCATATCTTCTCATTGGCAGAGGGCTGGACATAAACTATGTGAGTGGAGGAAGAATGCTGCTGCCATATGATAGCACAATCGGTGGGTACATTTACAATTACATCCTAGGGAAACCAGCTGCTTCTGTAAATATTCCCCTCTGTCTATTCAAGGTGCCCTTTATCTGATGATTTGTAAATGCTGTAGTCTGCTCTAGTAAGTGCAACTGCTAGTTTTCTTCTTCTTTTTACTAGCTTATTCTTTTCTTCTTGTCTTCTTCCCTCTTGTAACTGTTCCAATAAGGCAATGAACACTGGGTGCTCATAGAATCCAGGCAGGCTGGACACAGTCCCATAGAATAGTAGTTGGAGAAAATCCTGTCCTCCGGGTCCTGGTGCATAGGTCCAGCTACTTTGTTTAAGTCTGAGTAAACATCACTGATTACCACTGATGGGTGCACACTAGGATAGGGCTTATGGCTCAGAAATGTTTGGGTGGAGGATCACATGGAACTAGTACTGGAGGTCAACTGTGATAAATAGGCATCCATATAAAAGTGCACCTTAAACAATCCTATGTGTCTCATGGGCCCTCACATACTCGTAAATGAGATTTTCCCATCTTCTGAGCTCATTTATTAATTCTTCCATTTATGATTTCATTTTACTCCCAGGATCTGATGCTGGGCTCTAAATGTGTTGTATTTTCTTGACTATAATTCAGATTATGCCTCTGGAATTGTGGCTGCAAGTTTCCTGGGAAGATATTTGACCTGGCCCAAGATTTCCTCCAGATTCCTGTATACCACCCAGACCTTAATCTTCAGTTCTCTTTCTGAGGCTCCCTGGGATTCAGGAACTAGGATTAGTTAGAAAAGACCATTTGCATCAATGGGACAAACTCTCAATGAAAGTAAATGTCCTAAGTTGTCTATATCTCAGGTTCTTTTACTGCGAACGTACTATATTCCAAATATTTGTTTGTGTGTGTTTAATAAATAGTTGGATAATCCCTATTCTGCTTTCTGGAAGGTTCTCTCTTGTCCATTGCTTTCCATGGCTACACCTCAGATGGGTATTGGAGAGAGTGAACCTTCCAAGAGTTATCCCTAAGGAGTCTACTTTGGGTTAGTAAAATTTCAGTGTTCTGGGAGTTGATTTAGAGCTCAAGCAAAGCAACTTCTTTATCAATTAATGAGGGCTCCTACCCACAGCCTCCCTTTCTATTCCCTGAGTTCCAAGGGCTAGTAACTAAAGGTCAAACATTATGTCAAAACATAGTTCTTGACTTGTGAAACTGGGCATGGGAATTTCAATCTCTTAAGCAGCTGTCCTTGCCTTTGTCTCAGGCATTGGCTCACATACTTGCCCCTCAACTGAATGGCTTCTGCCTAGAAATAAAATCAAGCAACAGCTGCGGTAGGAGTCACCAGTAATTCTCCTCTTGCCCCTAAGCTCCATCCTAGCTTCTTCTTTGCAATTAGGTGAGTTGAATTTTGTCAGTCCTGGGGTGCATAACTGCAGAAAGTTGAGGGGGAACACATCCCAATTTCCTCCCAGGGATGACTTCTTCCCAGCTTTCTGGCATGTTTGTTAAATGACAGCATAGCGTGCCATTTTCTACCCCGGGTTTCATTTCATTGGATTTTTAGCCATCTCAGATTGTGGACCCTCAACAGAAATGGTCTCTACTAGCATATTTGTAATTTTCCTTCTTTTCTCTTTTCAGATGGGCCAGTTTCAATCTAAATCCAATATTTTCTTGGTAGGACCTTACTGAAGGCCATAACAAATAACACTCTGAACTCCCATTTGTTTTCCTATCAAGTCTTGTATTGAGGAAGCTTCAGGAAGCACATGGTCTCAGTCCCAAGATACAAGTAAATATTTCACTACTCCTCAGCAAGGATTGCCAGCTTCCCTGCCCAAGACAGAAAGTCCTTGTTATTTTCACCACGACTTTGCCAATTCCATCTTTTTAATTCATCTCTTATACTATCCCACTTCCAGTCCCTTTTGTTTTTAACATGCTGGAAGGGCTCTTTCCGTTGTAAGTAACAGAAAATTAACCAATCTGTTTGGGCCAGACAACATGCTCCACCCTGGATCCCACCCTGGGCTAAAAGCGAGAGGAGGAGTGGGTGACTTCTTAGAGAGAGGTTGGGGTGCAATACGGTTATCTGGGTTACTAGCAGTGAGTGTGTACAGGTCTGCAGCAACCTCAATTCTTGCCTTCTCAGAAGAAAGAATTGAACTAAGGGGCATAAAGCAGAAAAAGAGACGAAGGCAAGTTTCAGAGCAGGAGTGGAAGTTTATTTAAAAGCTTTATATTAGGAAAGAAAGGAAAGTACACTTGGAAGAGACCCAAGTGGGCAGTTTGAAGGTCATGTGCCCCGTTTAACCTTGATCCTAGGACTTTATATGCTGGCCCCCTCCTGTCATCTTGTGTCCCTTTTCCCATGATTCTTCCCTTAGGGTGGGCTGCCTGCATGCGCAATGCCTTCCTTGCACTTAGGAGGTGAGCACGTGCAGTGTGTTTACTAGCGTTGTGCATACAGTCACCTGAGGCTTTCTTCCCTTTTCTAGTGGAATGCCCCTGGAAGGTCATACTTCACCATTTTGTCTCTTAATACTCATGCTCAAGCTCACTCACCCAGTTCCTGAGATTTTATTGGAAGTTGCTGATTACCATTTTCAAGTGTTTTTATTCTGTTGAGAAATTGCCTCTCCCTAGCACCTGTGACCAACTATCATTTTAATGTGACAACTACCAAGCCATCTCCCTGGCAGTGGCTGCAACCAATGATCATTTTTACAGAGGTAGTGTGACAACTGCCAGACCATCACCTAATGGTTGCCCCACATTCCTGGTGGATGGGGAGCCCTCTCCTTTCCTGCTCATGCCTGACTACCTACTGTAACACAATGACTAAAATGATGGTCTATAAATATTGGGTCGTCAAAAAACAACACATTTCCATTACATTTGGTTTCCAAACAAAGCCGATGAATGCTGTTGGAAACAATAATATTGCACAATCATAAAAATTGGTGCCACTTCAAGTTCATGTTCTCCAACTTTATTTGGACCTCAGCACTACTTGACAAACTTTTTACACTGCCCTGGTCAGCTCTTTTTATAGGCTCCAAAACTGATTATTTTTAACCCACATCAGTTCTTCCTAACTCTCATTTAGCTTCAGCAGACAACCTTGCCTCTGGGTGCACCATGAGGGCAAGCAACATTTTCTGATATCCTACTCCTTATATAGTCACTGGGATATGTAGTCCCTCAATAAATATTGAATCAATTGCTGAAATATGGAAATACAACTATTGGACAATGTTAATAATGTGAGTTACTGTTATAAAGTGTGCTATGGGGAAGTAGATTAGTGTGGAGGAAGGAACATAAGCTTTGAATTGCAGCAGATGTGGGGTCAAGTTTTGACTTGGCCAGTTGTTTACTCTGAGCCTTTGTTTTCTCATCTGTGAAAGCAAAGACAACATATCCTTCATTGTTCTTCAGAGATTTGGAAATAAAATGAAGTTTGTAAGGCACCTGGCAGACAGAACTCATTCTGTTAATGGTAGTTAGAATGATAAATAATGAGGATGGACTTGTATCCCATATGATAGCTTATTTGTTCATCTCGTCAGCAGTTGCTGCAATGGAACTAATAAATTTTTCTCCCAATTCTTTCTCATTTTCCAATAATTTGATAATAAAATAAATATTTGCTTTAAAGGAAAAATGACAAGATGTGGATATCTTACCCTGTTATTATATGACAGGTCTTATTTCCTTTTTTCACCATGATGATTTGAGTTCACTATGTCTAAGCCCTCTCTGTATTGAGAAGCTGGGAATTGATATAGTGATGTGAAAAATAAAGGAAAATTATAGTTTTGCCTTGATTACTGAGATAAGTCCCTCCAAAAAGGGCTGATTTGGCTTTTCTTTTTAAAAACGTCTCCATTCTTATTATAAAATGAAAACATTTATATTATATAGAAAATCTGAAAGATGTTGCAAAGCACAAAATATTAAAAAAAAATCCACTGACAACTAACCTATAAATATCCTCAACTAACCTATAAATAACCTACAAATATTTCTCTTTTTTTGTGAATGTGTATCATTGCTATATAAAACAGAAATCAAATTCTTTCTTCTTATTATTATTAAAGAGATAGGGTCTCACTCTGTTGCCCAGGCTGGAGTGAAATGGTGCAATCATAGCTCACTGTAGCCTCAAACTCTGGGCTTAAGCCATCTTCCCACCTCAGCTTCCCAAGTAAGTAGCTATGACTACAGCCGCACACCCCCATGCCCAACTATATATATTTTATTTTTTGTAGAAACGGGTTCTTGCTACATTGTCCATACTGGTCTCAAACTCCTGGCCTCAAGCGATTCTCCTGCCTCAGCCTCCCAAAGTGCTGAGATTACAGGTGTGAGCCACTGTGCTTGGCTGAGAAGTCAGATTCTAATACTATTTTAATTTGCTTTTCACTCAGTAACAATTCCATCCAGTATTGCTTTACAATATTACATAAAATGCTGTGATGAACATCCCTGAACATATTTACTCACATTTGTGGGTTTTGTTGTTTCATTTGTTTGTTTGAGATCAATTCCAAGGGGTTGAATTGTGAGGTTCAGAAGGCAGTCAGTCATTTTTGAAATTTTGGACTTATTGTCAAATTGCTGTTTAGAAAAGTTGTATGAATTTATATTCACTGTAGCAAATGCCTATGTCCTAATTGAAGACTGAACTCCAGAATTAGTTTTTAATTTTTATTTTGGTAAATGAAAAATGGAACGTATTTCAAAATGCTTTTCTTTTATTGTTAGTAGACCAAGCAATATTTCATGTTTATTTTCTTTTTCTATTTCTTGTGAACTACTTTTCCCATTTTTCTGTCGGGGCATTTGTCTTTTCCTTGATAATTTGTGGGAGTTTTCCTAACCTACAGCAGATGTAACCTTAGCATTGGTTTCTCTAGGCTCTGGCCATCAGCATTGCTTTCAGTTCTTTAAACATATCACACCCACTGGCCTTCCTGTCTTCATACGTTATTAGTAAAAAATTCATCTTTAAGCAGTTTGACTTAACCAGGTAGCAACTAGCATGTCAGACAATTGCCATGAGCTGAAAAGAATTCTGATGTGCCTTGACCCTTCCCTTAACAGAGATACAAATAATCACAAGTTTCTAGTGAAGTTTTATGGGTCAGTGCAGAGTGAGAAGAATTCAGTGAAATTCTGGTACAAATGAAGTAAACTTTATTTTATTTATTTAATTTAAATCATAAATTTGGATTTAGTAGAGTTTCTCTCTCTTCCTCAGGTCTTAAACATTCCTCAGGGTGGTCTTCTGTAAGCTTCCGCAACCCCACTTGTCAATGGTAAATCCTCGCTATCTGTTCTGAAAGCATAGCACTGTATATACTTGCCTTTTCATAACACTCTTCACAATTAGAATTTCTTTTTATTGCTTGCCTTCTGCAACAGTGTAAACACTGTTAGGGTAAAGACATGCCACCATTGTTCACTGTTGTTTGACCATAGCCACAATTTCTTCTTTCTCTTTGTTAATGGAAATTTGTTCAGATATTCATCCCTGTGGTCCTCAGAAGAGGCCATCCTCACACCCCACTCTAACAGTAGTTGATTGATCTAAATTTTCTTCTTTTTTTTTTGCCAATGAGTTTATCATGATTAGGTGCACAATACAATTTGAGCTGATGAAGCACAAGGAAAGATTTCCTGAAAGCATTTCCTTCATCTCCTGGGCTACCTTCCAGAAAGGAGGTCGCTCATATTCTGGACATGGAGACTGTATCTCAGAACTCTGCCTCTTTTTCCTTTGGACTGAGGATGAAATCAATGCACAGGTGTCACTCCTGAAACCCACATCACGGCTGACTTCTGGTTATGTGTGCCAATAAATGTCCTTGTTTAAGTCAGTTTGAATCAGATTTTCTATTACTTTGGCAAAGTGCACCATATCTAATATATATCTAATCAGTCCATACACTGAACAAATACTTACTGAATTGAATCAAAAATTATTTCTCAGGTATGATGTATGTGTCTTCCTTAGTTTACCTTTTATCACTTACGTTTTTGTTTTGCTTAATTATAAGATAGTAAAATTTATTTTCAAAAGTCAAAGCAATACAGAAATATGACAGAGAACTTTAATCTCTACTTTCTTCTTTCTAATTATGCTTTCCTGAGGTAGCTAATGCTAACCTTTGGCTGGATGTCCCTGTGTATTTTCCTCTGGGCTCATAGAGATTTACAAACTTCTATTGTGTTTAGTTTTGTTTACTTGTTTATTCATTTTACAAAAATCGGGTCATGGTGTATATATTGTTGCACAATATCTTTGTTTTGTCTTCAAATTAATAGCTCATGGCTGTTTTTATAGGTTGGTCTACCTGGATACAACTCATTCTTCTTAATAACTATATACCATGGCTGATTTCTTTGCATTTCTGCTCTGGTTAAATGTTTCTCACAGAGGTTTTTTTTTTTTTTTTTTTAATTGCAAATTTCTTTTTTTTAAATTTTTTTATTATACTTTAAGTTTTAGGGTACATGTGCACAACGTGCAGGTTTGTTACATATGTATACATGTGCCATGTTGATGTGCTGCACCCATTAACTCGTCATTTAACATTAGGCATATCTCCTAATGCTATCCCTCCCCTCTTCCCACACCCCACAACAGGCCCTGGTGTGTGATGTTCCCCTTCCTGTGTCCATGTGTTCTCATTGTTCAATTCCCACCTGTGAGTGAGAACATTCGGTGTTTGGTTTTTTGTCCTTGCGATAGTTTGCTGAGAATGATGGTTTGTCCTTGCGATAGTTTGCTGAGAATGATGGTTTCCAGCTTCATCCATGTCCCTTTTTTTTTTTTTTTTTTGAGACGGAGTCTCGGTCTGTCGCCCAGGCTGGAGTGCAGTGGCGCGATCTCGACTCACTGCAAGCTCCGCCTACCAGGTTCATTTCATTCTCCTGCCTCAGCCTCCCGAGTAGCTGGGACTACAGGCGCCCGCCACTGCGCCCAGCTAATTTTTTGTATTTTTAGTAGAGACGGGGTTTCACCGTGTTAGCCAGGATGGTCTCAATCTCCTGACCTCGTGATCCACCCGCCTCAGCCTCCCAAAATGCTGGGATTGCAGGCGTGAGCCACCGCGCCCGGCCCAGAGTTTTATTCAATACTTTTAAAAAATGTAAATTTGAAACTTTAACTGTTTCCCCTTTGACTGTTCACTTTATGTCTCCAAATTTGGGGCATAAGAAGAAAATAGTAGATAGCCTGCACGACATGGCTTAACCTCATCTCTACCAAAAAACAAAAATGAAAACAAACAAACAAAAAGCATGAAAATTAGCCGGTTGTGGTGGTGGCACATGCTTGTAGTCCCAGCTACTTGGGAGGGTGACGTGGGAGGATTGCTTGACCCAGGAGGCAGAGGTTGCAGTGAGCCGGGATTGCGCCACTGTACTTCAGCCTGAGTGACAGAGGAAGACCTTGTGGAAGAAAAGAAGAAGAAGGAGAAGGAGAAGGAGAAGAAAGAGGGAGAGGGAGAAGAGTGGTTGATGAAGTGACTTAGGCAATGGGAAGAATGTGTTAAGGCATCTAGCTTACCAGTTTGAAATTTAAGATTTATTTTTCTTTATTTTTCTTTTTTTTTTAAGCAGGGCGTTTTTTCTTACGCTTATTATAGTAACTTGAAATTTGTTCTTTGTGCCCTTTGCAAGAAACCGTACCTGGAGAACAGCCTTAGGGGAGATTTTTTGGCTGCAGGTAATAAAGTAATGGTTCACAAGGGCCCCAGAAATTAGATGAAAACCAGAAAGATCTAAGATTTTAATCCCAACCCAGAAAATCAGGACTGGTGTTTTTCCTTTGAAATGAAAATTTAACTCTTAGGTATACTGATTTATTTATTATCAGTGTGGGATATACTTTTTGTTTTTGATAGCTCTATTAAATACTAATTCTTGCTGATTGGGGATAGCTTAATTCCTTGTTAGTAGATATGCTATAGTTGAAAGGGTGAGTGGTAAATGACTTTATAAGGATCAATTCTTCTCCCTACCTCCCTTCAAAGATACGTAAGAAGATAAAACAGTGATTTTAAATTGAGGAAAAACTAAAATTACCTGACACTTATGTTCAAGGTGACATACAATCAGAATTTTTACCAGTTTCCCTAAGGAACAGTTCATTCTTGGCAACAGCAAAATCAAATTTCAGAGGCAAAAAGAGAAAGAGAGAGCTGGGATGATCTGAATCAATTTGGATTCAATATAATAAAGGTAAAATGTGGGTAGTCGCAACATTTCCAAGCAGTTTTTATCAGCTAAATAATACCAGAGAGGACCAGACAGAACATCCTGTGGCAAATTAACCTATAAGGCAGATAGATAAAGGTGGGTGTGGCTTCTGTATAAGTTCAAAGCACAGATGAAAATTAGCTCCTCCAGGTATAGTAATTTTAGACTCCAGGAACACTGTCGTTTTCTGAGGTTAAAAATAATCCAAAAGTCTAAAGTCCAATTTTTCTCAAGGTAACTCAACTCAGCTTGTCTAAGTATACAGTGATCCAAGGCTTAGGGAGAGTAAATACTGAGTTGCTCACAGTCCCACTGAAAACAAGATCAGAAACAGAATAAAAACAAATGAACAAATAGACAAAACAAGAGGAAGAAAACTTTTTGCTTTTATTCTTAAGATAGATATATACATTTGTGTTATCTTAGTTTTGGTTTTTTAAAATCACAATGAGCTAAGTTTTCATTTTGTATAATGCACTTTTCCTAAGTGGAATATACTGGCAGTCTTCCATGAGTGGAGTGATATAGAGAGAAGTTTGAGAACAGAGGGAAACTCTCTCCATTGTACTAGATAGTTCTGTATAAGGAATTCACTGAAGGTGAATGGAAAAAGGATACCAGTGATATGATTTAGAGTACATTTGGATTGTTTTTATATAATAATAAGTTTTCTGTTCTGTAAAAAGTAATATTTTAAAATAATGTTTCAGGTAATTTTAGTTAGCTCTTTGGGCGATTTTATTTTTTTACTTGTTTGAGACAGTGTCTTAACCGTGTTGCTCAGGCTAGAGTGCAGTGGTACGATCTCGGCTCACTGCATCCTCTGCTTCCTGGGTTTGAATGATTCTCATGCTTCAGCCTCCTGGTAGCTGAGATTATAGGTGTGCACCAACATGCCTGGCTAATTTTTTGTATTTTTAGTAGAGATAGGGTTTTGCCATGTTGGCCAGCCTGGTCTTGAATTCCTGGCCTCAAGTGATCTGCCAGCCTCAGCCTCCCAAAGTGCTGGGATTACAGGCGTGAGCCACCACACCCTGCCTCTTTGGGTAATTTAATTGCAGCCATAGGGGCCCAAAAATTTCTAGGAAGATTATGTTTTGAGTATCAACTTCAACTTTAATTTAAAAGCTCCATGTCTGTTTAGCTTCAAATAAACAGACTTCAAATAAACAACTTTAATTTAAAAGCTCCATGTCTGTTTAGCTTCAAATAAAACATACATAAAATGATTTTTTTATTAGTAAAAAAAAATCATCTTTAAGAAGTTTGATTTAACCAGGTAGCAATTAGCATGTCAGACAATTGCCATAAGCTAAAAATAATTCTGATGTGCCTTGACCCTTCCCTTAACAGAGATACAAATTTTCATTTTCAATTTTTTCTCATTTTATTTTAAGTTCTGGGGTACATATGCAGGATGTGCAGGTTTGTTACATAGGAAAACGTGTGCCATGGTGGTTTGCTGCATCTATCAACCCATCACCTAGGTATTAAGCCCAGCATGCATTAGC
Organism: Gorilla gorilla gorilla; assembly: GCF_029281585.2. Taxonomy (NCBI): domain Eukaryota; kingdom Metazoa; phylum Chordata; class Mammalia; order Primates; family Hominidae; genus Gorilla; species Gorilla gorilla. Next base: position 120,916,389 of record NC_073229.2, on the reverse strand, counting down.
TATTTTTCCTAATGCTTTCCCTCCCCACACACCCCACCTCCCATAGGCCCCAGTATGTGTTGATCTCCTCCCTGTGTCCATGTGTTCTCATTGTTCAGCCTCCACTTACAAGTGAGAAGTGTTTGGTTTTCTGTTCCTCTGTTAGTTTGCTGAGAATGATGGCTTCCAGCTCCATCCGTGTCCCTGCAAAGGACATGATCCATTCCTTTTTATGGCTGCATAATATTCCATGGTGTATATGTACCACATTTTCTTTATCCAGTGTATCATTGATGGAAATTTGGATTGATTCCATGACTTTGCTATTGTGAGTAGTGCTGCAATAAACATATACGTGCATGTGTCTTTATAACAGAATGATTTATATTCCTTTGGGTATATACCCAGTAATGGGATTGCTTGGTCAGATGGTATTTCTGGTTCTAGGTCTTTGAGGAATTGCCACACTGTCTTCCACAATGGTTGAACTAATTTATATTCTCACCAACAGTATAAAACCACTAGTATCAATAGCTGAATAGACCAAGTGCAGCAAAAGATCCACTTTGTTTCTCTGCAGCCTCAACAGCATCTGTTGTTTCTTGACTTCTTAATAATCGACATTCTTACTGATGTGAGATAGTATCTCACTGTGGGTTTGATTTGCATTTCTCTGATGATCAGTGATGTTGAAAGTTTTTTCATATGTTTTCTGGCTGCATAAATGTATTCTGTTGAGAAGTGTCTGTTTTTGTCCTTTGTCCACTTTTTAATTGGGTTGTTTTTTTTTCTTGTATTTTAAGTTCCATGTAGATTCTGGATATTAGAGCTCTGTCAGATGGATAGATTGTAAAAGTTTTCTCCCATTCTGTAGGTTGTCTGTTCACTCTGATGATAGTTTCTTTTGCTTTGCAGAAGCTCCTTATTTTAATTAGATCCCATTTGTCAATTTTTGCTTTTATTGCAATTGCTTTTTCCATTTTCGTCAAGAAATGTTTGCCCATGCCTGTGTCCTGAATGGTATTGCCTAGATTTTCTTCTAGAGTTTTTATAGCTTGGGGTTTTACATTTAAGTCTTTAATCCATGTTGAGTTAATTTTTGTATAAGGTGTAAGGAAGGGGTCCAGTTTCAATTTTCTGCATATAGCCAGTTTGTTATCCCAGCACCATTTATTAAATAGGGAGTCCTTTTCTCATTGCTTTTTATGGTCAAGTTTGTCAAAGATCAGACTGTTGTAGATTTGCAGTCTTATTTCTGCATTCTCTATTCTGTTTCATTTGTCTGTGTGCCTGTGTTTGTACCAGTACTATGCTGTTTTGGTTACCGTAGCCTTGTAGTATAGTTTGAAGTCCAATAGCATGATGCCTCCAGCTTTGTTCTTTTTGCTTAGGATTGTCTTGGCTATATGGGCTCTTTTTTGGTTTCATATTAATTTCAAAGTAGTTTTTTCTAATTCTATGAAGCATGTCAATGGTAGTTTAGTGAGAATGGTATTGAATCTATAAATTACTTTGGGCAGTATGGCCATTTTAATGATGTTGATTCTTCCTATCCATAAGCATGGAATGTTTTTCCATTTGTTTGTGTCCTATCTGATTTCCTTGAGCAGTGGTTTGTAGTTCTCTTTGAAAAGGTCCTTCACTTCCTTTGTTAGCTGTATTCCTAAGTATTTTATTCTCTTTGTCTGTTGTTGATGTGTAGGAATGCTTGTGACTTTTGCACATTGATTTTGTATCCTGAGACTTTGCTGAATTTGCTTATCAGCTTAAGAAACTTTTGGGCTGAGACAGTGGGGTCTTCTAGGTATAGGATTATGTCATCTACAAACAAAGGCAATTTGATTTCCACTCTTCCTATTTTTTTCTAGTTCATGAAATTGTTTTATATATATATATTTTCATTATACTTTAAGTTCTAGGGTACATGTACACAATGTGCAGTTTTGTTACATATGTATACATGTGCCATGTTGGTGTGCTGCACAGATTAGCTCATCATTTACATTAGGTATATCTCCTAATGCTATCCCTCCCCTCTCCCTCTACCACGCAACAGGCCCCGGTGTGTGATGTTCCCCTTCCTGTGTCCGAGTGTTCTCATTGTTCAATTCCCACCTGTGAGTGAGAACATGCAGTGTTTGGTTTTTTCGTCCTTGTGATAGTTTGCTGAGAATGATGGTTTCCAGCTTCATCCATGTCCCTACAAAGGACATGAACTCATCATTTTTTATGGCTGCATAGGATTCCATGGTGTATATGTGCCACATTTTCTTAATCCAGTCTATCATTATTGGACATTTGGGTTGATTCCAAGTCTTTGCTATTGTGAATAGTGCCACAATAAACATGCATGTGCATGTGTCTTTATAGCAGCATGATTTATAATCCTTTGGGTATATACTCAGTAATGGGATGGCTGGGTCAAATGGTATTTCTAGTTCTAGATCCCTGAGGAATTGCCACACTGACTTCCACAATGGTTGAACTAGTTTACAGTCCCACCAACAGTGTAAAAGTGTTCCTATTTCTCCACATCCTCTCCAGCACCTGTTTTTTCCTGACTTTTTAATGATTGCCATTCTAACTGGTGTGAGATGGTATCTCATTGTAGTTTTGATTTGCATTTCTCTGATGGCCAGTGATGATGAGCATTTTTTCATGTGTCTGTTGGCTGCATACTCTCTTTCTGTTTGAATACCCTTTATTTCTTTCTCTTGCCTGATTGCCCTGGCTAGAACTTCCATTGTTATGTTGAATAGTAGTGTTGAGAGAGGACATCCTTGTCTTGTACTGTTTTCAAGGGGAATGCTTCCAGATTTTGCCCCTTCAGTATGATATTGGCTGTGGGTTTGTAATAAATGGCTCTTATTATTTTGAAGTATGTTCCTTTAATACCTAGTTTGTTGATAGTTTTTATCATGAAGGGTTGTTGAATTTTATCTAAGGCCTTTTCTATCTATTGAGATAATCATGTGGTTTTTGTCTTTAGTTTTGTTTATCTAATGAATCACATTTATTATTTGTGTATATTGAACCAATCTTGCATCCCAGGGATGAAACCAACTTGATCATAATGGATAAGCTTTTTGATGTGCTGCTGGATTTGCCAGTATTTTATTGAGAATTTTCACATCAATGTTCATCAGGGATATTGGCCTGAAATTTTCTTTTTGTGTTATATCTCTGCCAGGTTTTGATATAAGGATGATGCTGACCTCATAAAATGAGTTAGGGAGAAGTCCCTCCTTTTTAATTGTTTGGAATAGTTTCAAATGGTACCACCTCTTCTTTTACTTCTGGTGGAATTCAGCTGTAAATCTGTCTGGTCCTAAGCTTTTTTGATTAGTAGGCTATTTATTATTGCCTCAATATCAGAACTCATTTTTGGTCTATTCAGGGATTCAACTTTTTCCTGGTTCAGTTTTGGGAGGGTGTATGTGTCTAGGAATTTATCCATTTCTTCTAGATTTTCTAGTTTATTTGCATAGAGGTGTTTATAGTATGCTCTGATGGTTGTTTCTATTTATTGTGGGGTCAGTGTTGATATCCCCTTTATCTTTTTTACTGTGTCTATTACGTTATTCTCTCTTTTCTTCTTTATTATTCTAGCTAGTGCTCCATGTATTTTATTATTTTTTTCAAAAAAACAGCTCCTGGATTTGTTAATTTTTTGAAATTTTTTTTTTTTTTGTCTCTATCTCCTTCAGTTCCACTCTGATCTTGGTTATTTCTTTCCTTCTGCTAGCTTTGGCATTTGTTTGCTGTTGATTCTCTGGTTCTTTTTTTTTTTTTTTATGCAGAGTCTTGCCCTGTTACCCAGGCTGGAGTGCAGTGGTGTGATTGCAGCTCACTGCAGCCTTCGCCTCCCAGGTTCAGCAACTCTCCTGCCTCAGCTGACCGAGTAGCTGGGATTACAGGTGCATACTACCATGCCTGGCTAATTTTTGTATTTTTAATAGAGACAGCATTTCACCATGTTGGCCAGGCTGGTCTTGAACTCCTGACCTCAGGTGATCTGCCCACCTGGGCCTCCCAAAGTGCTGGGATTACAGGCATGAGCCACCACATCCAGCCAGTTCTCCTGTTGTCTGAGTTGTAATGTTAGGATGTTGATTTGAGATCTTTCTAGCTTTTTGATGTGGGCACTTAGTACTATAAATTTCCCTCTTAACACTGCTTTAGCTGCATCCCAGAGATGCTGGTATGTTGTCTTTAAGTTCTCATTGGTTTCAAAGAACTTCTTGATTTCTGCCTCAATTTCATTATTTACCCAGGAGTCATTGAGGTGCAGGTTGTTCAATTTCCATGTAGTTGTGTGGTTTTGAGTGAGTTTCTTAATCTTGAGTTCTAATTTGATGCGCTGTCGTCTGAGAGACTGTTTGTTATGATTTCAGTAATTTTGTATTTGCTGAGGAGTGTTTCACTTCCAATTATGTGATCAATTTTAGAGTCAGTGCCATGTGGTGCCAAGAAGAATGCATATTCTGTTGTTTTTGGATGGAGAGTTCTGTAGATATTTATCAGGATCACTTGATCCAGAGCTGAGTTCAAGTCCTGAATATCTTTGTTAATTTTTTGTTTAGATGATCTAATATTGACAGTGGAGTGTTAAAGCCTCCCACTATTACTGTGTGGGAGTCTAAGTCTCTTTGTAGGTCTCTGAAAACTTGTTTTATGAAACTGGGTGATCCTGTATTGGGTGCATGTATATTTAGGATAGTTAGCTCCTCTTGCTGAATTGAACCCTTTACCATTATGTAATACCCTTCTACCCTTCTCATCTTCATGGATTTATCTACCTTTGATCTTTGAGGCTGCTGACTTTTGGATGGGGTTTAACATTAAGTGTTCCACTGAGGACTGAATTTTGCTTACATTATGGACCCTGAAACTCTTATAAATGGCTATATGGCCCTCACTAAGTTGTATAGAAGGAAGCTCAGATTTGAATCTGTGACCCCACACATGGAATTTGTGTGCTCACTACTCCAGATTCTTACTACTACTCTACCCTTCTTTTCCTTGTATTTCTTTATTTTCTCTTGTTGAATTGTGTATATTGTAAATTTGTTTTGTCAGAAACAAATTTTGATTTAAAGTTTGTTGATTTAAAGTTTGTTTTGTCAGAAACTAGGATTGCAACTTCTGTTTTTTTCTGCTTTCCATTTGCTTCGTAAATTTTCGTCCATTCATTTATTTTGAGCCTATGCTTGTCTTTGCACATGAGATGGGTCTCTTGAATGTAGCACGCTGATGGGTCTTGTGTTTTTATACAGCTTGCCATTCTGTGTCTTTTAATTGGGGCATTTATCCCATTTACATTTAAGGTTAATACTGTTATGTGTGAATTTGATCCTGTCATAATGCTGGCTGGCTATTTTGCAGACTTGTTAATGTAGCTGCTTCATAGTGTCATTGTTCTGTGTACTTCAGTGTGTTTTTGTAGTGGCTGGTAATGTTTTTTCTTTGTCATATTTAGTGCTTCTTTCAGGAGCTCTTGTAAAGCAGGCCTGGTGGTGATGAATTCCTTTAGCATTTGCCTGTCTGAAAAGGATTTTATTTTTCCTTTGCTTATGAAGCTTAATTTTGCCAGATATGAAATTCCAGGTTGGAAATTATTTTCTTTAAGAATGTCAAATATTGGCAGCCCCCAATCTCTTCTGGTTTGTAGGGTTTCTACTGAGTGGCCCGGTGTTAGCCTCATGGGCCTCCCTTTGTAGGTGACTTGGCCTTTCTCTGTGGCTCCCCTTAACATTTTTTCCTTCATTTTGACCTTGGAGAATCTGAAGGTTATGTGTCTTGGCGTTGATCTTCTCATGGAGTATCTTGCTGGGGTTCTCTGGATTTCTTCAATTTGAATGTTGGCCTGTCTTGCTAGGTTGAGGAACTTCTCCTGGATGATATCATGAAGTACGTTTTCCAATTTGTTTCCATTCTCCTCATCTTTTTCAGGTACCCCAATCAGTCATAGGTTTGATCTTTTTACATAATCCCGTAGTTCTCGGAGGTTATGTTCATTCCTCTTCATTGTTTTTTCTCTAATTTTGTCTGCCTGTCTTGTTTCAGCAAGATAGTCTTCAAGCTCTGAGATCCTTTGCTCCACTTGGTCTATTCAGCTATTGACACAATGGTTGCATTGTGAAGTTCTTGTGTTGGGGCTCCTTTCCAGGATATCAGAGTTCTTTCCATAAACCTGTGGCTGGAGTTGCTGCAATTCCTGCAGGGAGGCCCCTCCTGGTAAGGAGGGATGGATCCGGGTCCCACCTAGTGAAGCAGTCTGGCCATGATCTGCCATAGCCACTGTGCTGCACTGTGGGGAATTCCTCTCAGTCCAAACTGCCCAGTCTTCCTGATACCAGCAGAGAAAAATGGCCGATTGGAGCCACAGTGATGGCGGCCACCCCTCTGCCTGGGAACTCGGTAGCCTTAGACAGTGTCCAGCCTGCTGCTGCTGGCTGCAGCCCAAGCAGGTTGCACAGCTCTGTGCTTGGGACTCAAGGCCCTGGTGGGGTGGGCTAACGAGGGGATTTCCTGGTCCGTAGGATGCACAGATCTGTGAAAAAACATTGTTTCCTGGGTGGGGTAGCACAGTCACTCACCACCTCCCTTGGCTGGGTGTGGGAGTTCTCCTTATCCCATGTGGCTCCTGGGTTATCACTCCACCCTGCTTTTCCTTGCTCTGTGTGGGTCTCACCAACTGCCTAGTCAGTCCCAGTGAGAGAACCTGCATACCTCAGTTGATGGAGCAGGATTCACTTGCCATTTTTGCTCTTCTCTGGTGAAGTTTTATGGGTCAGTGCAGAGTAAGAAGAATTCAGTGAAATTTGGGTGCAGATGCAATAAACTTTATTTTATTAACCCATTTAATTTGAGTCATAATTTGGATTTAGTAGAGTTTCAATCATAATATTTTTGGAATATTTAAAGGATTTAAAAATGAAGATAAAATACTTAGTTTGAATATGTATTTACACTCTTATTAAAATTAATTTAGGTGACGATACAATATACACAATTCAACAAGAGAAAATAAAGAAATACAAGGAAAAGAAGGGTAGAGTAGTAGTAAGAATCTGGAGTAGTGAGCACACAAATTCCATGTGTGGGGTCACAGATTCAAATCTGAGCTTCCTTCTATACAACTTAGTGAGGGCCATATGGCCATTTATAAGAGTTTCAGGGTCCATAATGTAAGCAAAATTCAGTCCTCAATGGAACACTTAATGTTAAACCCCATCCAAAAGTCAGCAGCCTCAAAGATCGAAGGTAGATAAATCCATGAAGATGAGAAAAAAGTCAATGCAAACTGGGGAAGTTTATTTCCCTTTTAGTAGTCTCAAATTGTTATCTGTAATGTAAATGAAATAAATAATCTCTTTATAGAGTTGGTGTGAGGATAAAAATACAACCAATATAAAGTGTGAAATATTAATATTATTACTTTTCTCATTTTTTATCTTTATGGTGAGAGGGCAGTATGGCATAATTAATTTTATATCATCATCAGTGTTAGATCTGTGGTCAGATTTGTATGTTTTTGGACAATTTACTTAATATTCCTATAGCTTGGTGTCTTCTGAATAATGGAAATAATTGTGCTACCTTCTAGGGTTGTGTAATGCTTCGAAAGGACAATGTAGTCATATTTTCTGAATGGAAATAAAAAACTTGAAAACTCCAATAGGCAAAGCCAGAAGTCAGTTGATAGACAAGGAAAAAATATTTGCCACTGACATCACAGAGAAACATGTAACTTTCCTACTATATAAAAAGCTCCTAATACTGTGAAGAAAAAGACCAGCCTCTACACAGAAAAATGGTTGAAAGGCAGGAGTGGATAGATACAGAAAAAGAAATGGAAATGTCCATAAGCATGTGAAAAGATGCTCAGCCCCACTCATAGTAGGAGAAATAAAAATGAGATAACATTTCTCATGGCCACATTGGTGGAAACTGAAAGGTTTGACAACACACTGTGCCAGTGAATCATATATTGCTGCTGGTGGCAAATGGAGCATACCACTCCTGTGGAGGAATGTCTGGTAATAATCACCAAAAATTATAGCTGCACTTTACTCCTTGCTCCAGAAATCTCACTTCTGGGAATCTATTTTACAGATCTATCTACTCAATTACAAAATAGTGTATGTATAAACTCATTATGGCATCATCTCCAATAGAAAAAAACAGGAAACATTACCAGTGCCCACCAATAGAGCCCTGATTCACCACACAGTGGAGGGCTATGCAGTTATGAAAAGAATGAGGACATTCATAAAATGCTGGTGTGAGATCTCCAGGCTGTATTACTGTTAATGGAGAAAGCAAGGAACAGCATTGTGTATATATTAAACTAAGAAAGATGAAAAAGTAAAAACAAAAATCTGTAATTATTTATATTTGTATAAAGACACATTGGAATGATAATCAAGAAACAAATAAAAATGGCTACCGTAATGCGTGTGGGGACAAGGTGGACAGGAATGGGGTGGAACTGAGATTTCTCAAGGTATACTTTTAAAAAATGTTGCTTTGATTTTCAAACCTTGTAAAAATAGTAGCTAGTCAGAAATCATTAAATGTGAATATTATTTGTAAAGTAGTTAGCCCTTTACTATACTTTACTTTACTATGTAATAATACTTTACTATGTAAACTTAAGTCTCTTTCTCCAGGGCCCAAGAAAATGCCTTGGGGAAATTTAGCTTAACATAAATATTCTATAAAATAACAAAGCACCACAAATCTTCTGTTCCTAGATTTTACTTTATTTATAATTAGTCTGAGCTTGGAATCATTAAATTATGATTTGTATAAATTAAACGTAAAAAATTTAATCTCTTCTCTTTAAATATACAAGTAGGCTGGGGTGCAGTGGCTCACGCCTGTAATCCCAACACTTTTGGAGGCCGAGGTGGGAGGACTGCTTGAGGCCAGGACTTTGAGGCTAGCCTGGGCAACATAGCAAGGCCCCATTTCTATGAAACAAAATTTAAAAAGTAGCTGGGCCTGGTGGTACACACCTGTAGTCCTGGCTACTCGGGAGGCTGAAGCAGGATAATTGTTTGGGCCCAGGAGTTTGAGATTGCAGTGGGCTGAGACCATACCACTGCACTTCCCCCTGGGTGACAGAGTGAGAACCTGTCTCAAGAAAAAAAGAAAAGACAAAGTAAAAATAAATAAATAAAAGTAAAGTTTTTGTCCCTCTCTGTGTATGTGTTCCCAGGTTACTTGCTCTTTCTCTGGTATTTAAAGTTAAAAGGGATTAAATATTTGCTTAATTATGAGTTAAAGCTCCTAACTCCTTAAGATTAGTTTGAACATTTTTTCAAACCAAATTGTTTCTAAACTACGTGATATTTGGAGAAAATCATAATAAGTCTGGACATTAAGAGTTTCTAATCGTGAATCTGCCACTGAGGTGCTGTGATCCCCTTGCTGGCCTGTATTCAACTGGTATCCAACAAATGTTTATTGAGCGTGTATATGTTCCAGGCCATGTTATAGAGCAATAAACAAAACCAACAAAACCCCTGTCCTCAATTTCTTATAGTCTGGAGGAAGACACTTCTTGTTGCCAGATGATCCACAATGAAAGAGGCAGAAGCCTGGAATGTGAAGCTCCAGACACTGCCTGAGACCAGTGTCCATGACTGAGCACACCTGTGTCACCATTGAAGGCCTAAACAGTTTCTTACTACAAAGCATAGCTCACTGTGCCCAAGCTGTTCCCCAAAGGCGAGAGGGTGAGATATGGATGTGGAGATGAGGCATTGTACTCCTTGGGTAGCCACTTTGTTCCTAGTCCTTCACAAGCACTGAGTTTCACTACGTTGGCGTCCCTAGAGTGGCCACAGAACTCCTTCCTCCACTTACACTCACTGTCTTCTCTTACTCCTTTTCCTCTAATTTTCTGTCCCTCGTTCTCCATTTTTCCAGAATTTATATTTCTCTACAGATATAATTTAATCCTAGGTCTTTCTAATGTTGCAGATATTCAAGTGTATCCTGAATATGAATATTTTTTTTTCTTCTAGGGTCCTGTGGATTTACAGAGAGGAGGATCAGATGTAAATCTAGTGGAGAGAATTGTGGAAAGGGTGTGTGTGTGTGTGTGTGTGTGTGTGTAACAGTGGTAGTAGTAGCAGTAGTAGTAATAGCCATCCTCTCGGGTATAGCTGGGATCCTCTTAAAGTATTGGAATAAAATATTACATCTAACATTTTTGGTTATTTTTGAGTCGAGACTTTGAGTTGCTTGAGAGATTTATGTGGCTGCTCCTATTAACAACAATTTGACATTATTTTTTGAAAAGGAGCAACCTTTGATACTCTTATGCTTGGACTTTCCTTGCCTCGAATAATACTACAGTTGATGTTAATTGATTTAAAGGACATCCACTCTAGTTCCTTTAGTAGTTCCTGTTTTTTTCTTGGGTGGAGAGTAGAGGGTAGAGGAATAATAGGGTGGTAGTCAGTGTGTGGGGATGCTAAGTCTCAATTTTGGTTGACCACAATATCAAAATGGAGAGTTAGGTTGGAAATTAAGTTTGGCATTTTCTTTCTTACCTTCCTAAATTATACAAGAGAATTTTCAGCATTCCTCACAAAAGCAAACAGAGTCAAAACCAAACTGACAATATACAATAACAAGCAAGCAATTTAATATTGGGAATTGCTAATTTCCTGTGGAGGGTGTAGATCCGTGTAACCTTTTTGAACTCTGTCTGGGCAGTTGTTCTTTGCAGTCACAAGTTTAGCATGCTCCTGGAATATCCTTTTCAGGGGCAGCAGGGGTGTTCAATAAAGATTAGTGGTGACATGTGAGAGGATCAGGAAGAAGGTTAGCTTGAATAAGCAACAGAGAGATACAGAAGGAAATTATTATTATTTTTTGAGACTTTAAAGCCTACCCACGAAAACTCCTTTCTCTTTTCAGATAGTTTATGGTTCTGACAGATACTGTTTTGTACTTAAGGTGGGAGTCTGAAGTTGATACAGTCACATTCACTGTTGTTGAAGCGCTCTGTAATTCCAGTGAAACATCCTTGACAACAAGCATTTTGAGGCTTTCTCTCTTTAAAGAGTATTCCTAACCTAACAAGTGTGGCCATCACCACTTTAAAGACCCTGGAATAAATAGAAATCAAATGTTAATTATCCAGAACACTTGTTTAATATAATAACTTCATTTAATACTATTTGTTTATTACAAAAGTACCATGGTTAACAGATTTGTGCTCCTACTGTTGCCAAATGTCACTTAGTTACTGTTGAAATGAAGCTCATAAAGTGTGCTTTTCTTATTTACTAAAGCATAAGAGAAAGGATTTGCTTTCTTAATAGGAGAAAGTATTTTTGAAAGATATAATGCCCCGATGATTTTGTTTTTAAGTGGACACTTCTATTTATTTAAAATATTTCATAAGAGAAGTTGAATACCTTATTATATATATAGAGTAACTTTTTTCAGTAAGTGTAATTTAATTTTCATAGTCTTAAGTTTAAAATGAACAAATGAGTGATATAAACATAGTGGCGCTTTTGTATCTTTTTTAAAAACATCATTGTAAAAATGTGTATTTATGTATTCCAGATGGTTTTTTTTCTTTATAGAGACTGGATCTTCTTATGTTGTCCAGGCTGGCCTCGAATTCCTTGGCTTAAGTGATCCTCCCACCTCAGCCTCCTCCTGTACTCAGCTGCGAGTATGGGAGCCACATGGCTTTTAAATAATAGCTGTGGCCTTGGCCAGGAGAAGGGCTTCATTGCTAGCTTTCAAGGTCAGTACAGGTAGAGCTAGGCACTACCTTCAGTGCTACCTCACCTCCTAAATAGAAAGCATACTGCATTTTTATTCTATGATTCATTTGTTTGGGAGGAAACGAGATGACCATATTCTTGAAGAGGCCAAAAAGAGGATGTAAATGATGGCAGCAGTGGGCCATCTGGAGTGGCTGTTGTCATCACACTGGCTGCAGTGGGAAGGCATAGCTGAGGCTGCCTGCAAACTCCATGGAGTGGGTGGGAGCCTCACTTTCCCAGGCACAGGACCCAGGCGTCTCTGCAGTCTGCACCCTTGGGGTCCCAGGAAGACCCCCCTTGACCCTGAAGGCTCAGCGTGTCTGGTCCCACTGCTTGGCCTCTCCCTGCTCCCGGTGCCCACTCTGATCTTAGAGCAGACCAAGGGCCGAGCCTGGGCACCGTTACAGCCTGGCTGGGTGTGTGCACACTCAGGGCAGTGCTGACATACCAGTCCCCTGCTGCCTCAGTCTTCTCTGGACTTTGTATGCTGACGAGCACAGGGTATGGAGGAAGCTGAAGGAGGACTGAGGGTAGCTGGATGCAAAGGAGGGCCTGAAGGCTGGGGGCTGGGCTGCCAGTCCTGTGGACCAGAGTGGTGCCTTTTCTGGGCCCACCCGTGGCTGCCCGTGGATCAATCAGCATGCACTTCTTCCCCTCTGAGGCCCATAAAAGCCCTGGCCTCAGCCAGAGCAGGGCAGACAACCAGATGACAAGCTGCAGAGAGGAGCTACCCTTTCTCCTGGGAGCTGAACACTTGTTAGGACGACCTGCCTGCAAAGAGGAGCTACCCTTTCTGCTAGAAGCTTCGCCTTGCTCACCCTTCACTTGCCTGTGTACCTCATTCTTCCCGGGAGCAGGACAAGAACTTGGGACCTGCCAAATGGTGAGGCTAAAAGAGCTATCACACAAACAGTGCTGCAACGTGTCCCTTGCTCACCACGTTGTGGGCGAAAAGAAGGAGAGAAGAGCTGCAGCCCTTTGGGGAGCCCAGACCTGGAAGCTCCTGGAGCCAGGGCTGTGACTCCCTCTTTGGGGCCCTGCAGTTCCTGGCATCTCCAAGCTTTCAGGTGCCACCGCATTCCCCAGTGCCAGCTGGGGAAGCTGCTTGTGGTGCACATGGTCCAGCCACAGCCTTTCAGAGAGCCGGCACCCATGCCGGGACCTGGAGCTGACTGCCCTGCGGCAGCAGTCGGCCTATCTGACTGCGCAGCGGCCAGACCTCACACTCCCTCATCCATCCCTTGCCGCTCCATGCCTGACTCACAGACTTCCTTGGAGGCATGGGATCCAGGCTGGTAGCATGAGCCGAGTGCAGCCTGCTAGGCCGAGTGGGCAGAACGAGCCCAGCAGGCATGAGCAAAACTTGGGCAAAAGCACCACGAGCCACAGGATTCTGGCCAGAAAAGCGACACTCCAAAGTTCCTGTAACATAAACACTAATGTGGATGATTTGGTTATTGATTTACCTAGGGACAGAGAATGGGCCACAAATGTAAACATTTCTAGTGAAAGTGCATTATTAAGAAATGTGCTGTGCATTTATATATTCTGCAGATACGGTGTAGCTTGAGGAAGTCAAAGGAGACTCCCTTTTAAAGAGTGTGGGCTTTTCACCTCTTCACATGAAATTTTGTATGCAATGGTATATGGATGAGAAAATCTATAAGCCTTTGGGTCTGGGGCAGATTGAAAATAAGCCAAAGGATTAGTTGGGGAGGGTGGAAATGGAATTTCTGAAGGAGGCATGCTTACTACCCTGCTCTCTGCAGGAATCGTAGAATTTCATTTGCAGCCATCTTCTCTCTCCACTAGAAGTGCTCAGGACTCATGAGAAGAGAGATTATAGTAGAGAAGGGATCATGTTTCTAGTCGTGGGAAAATTCCAGGAGAGAAACTTTCTAGACCCTTCTTAAAAATGGTCTGGTGATGGGGCAGGTTTTGACTATGAACGCATATGAGGTAGCTGTTTCAGTGGATGAGCAGGGAATGTATTTACCCAGGTATGGACATTTGTCAAAACTCATTGTATAGTGCATTAATATTTGTGATTTTACTACGTAAAAATTTTGCCTAAAATAACTATAAATAATTATTAAACTCTAGTTAATGATGTGCATGCTGCAAGTTTAGGGGTGAAGTGTACTGATCTCTGCAAATTTAATTTGAAATGCATTAAAAAATAATGACAGGCTGATGGAGGATAGATATATGATAAAGAGAGTTGGACAAAATGTTAATTGTAGAAGCCAGATGGTAAGTATGTGGGTGTCCATTGGAAAATTCTTTCAACTTTTCTGTATGTTTGAACATTTTAATAATAAAATACTGATGATGGTAGGGAGAAGGAACTAGAGAACAGAAACACTGATGTTTAGCTCTGAAGTTCAACAGCCTTAATCTTGGTGGAATACAGAACTACATGGAAAAAGAATGACTCCCTACTGCTCCTCTCTCTTGCCTAAAATAGGTTCCTTGAGTTAAGGACAGTGGATAGTTGGAGCAAAAAGCAGGACAGGTTGGCGTAGGTGAGTGTGCATTGGAAGGAGACCTGGGACCTCTTCACCTCTACCCACCCAGGCTGACTCTCCAGACAGCAGTAACATGGAAAGGAAGCCATTTTAGGTTGATGTAGCACTCTCTGCAAGTTTACTAAGCTCCACTGTGACATTAAAAAGCACCTGAAAGTTGCCCAGACTCCTGCCACATCCTGGGAAATGATGAAGGATGAAAGAAGACTACAAGATGACAAAGTGCTTTGTGGTTGTGATAAAAAGTTTCAGCTGTGGATGGCAGCATACGCCATGGGACTGGAAATGCATTAGAATCACAAATGACCCAAGGATGTCAGTGGGACTGAAGGCAGCAACCAGAGAGCATGGCTCCTGCTGCCAGTGCAGGACCATTGCAAGCCAGACCCCTCTCCCACACCACGATGCCAAACAGCCTTCAGAGTAGACATGCCACCAAGGGTGAGAAGATGACTGATAAAACAGCCTCACCAAAATGTTAGCTCTTTGAGAACAGAGATGGTTTTACAAAGCTTTATGTGCCATAAACACAACTTTCAATTCATTTTTGTTGAATTAGTTAAAAAAATGGGCTTTTTAATGACCTGATCTATATTCACTGTCTCCATTTACTTATGGTACTGATTTCTCAACCCAATTCAGTCATGTTCTGGCCCCTTCATCTCACATCATCAGTTCCTGCTAAAGTCAGCTGTGATGTCTATGATAGCAAATCTAAGGGATGATTTAGCAGTTATCTTATTTGTTCTCACTGCAGCACTCAACATCACTGACTTTCCTTCTAAAAATATTTAAATTATGCAAAATTTCAAAATGAGAGAAGTTCAGAAAATATTATAATAAAAACTCACATACTAACTACACAGATTTAACATACATTAACATTTTGCCATATTTGCCTCAGATCGTGAAATCTTTTTCTTAAGGAATGAAATGTTACAATTTTAACTGAAGCCTTCATCATTCCTACAGTTGATGTCTATCATTACCATGCAGAATTTTTAACTTTTATTAAATAAATGTATATAATATGGTCTATAGGATTAGTGTATCAAGCTCCATAACAATTTCTGGGAGAATTTTGATAGTTACTGTAATGAAGTTAGAGATCAATATGGGGGTGAATTTGCATCTTTCTAATACCAGTTCTTCCTGTTTGTGAACGTTGCATAGCTTCATTTATTTATACAATTTCATGGCTCTCAGTAAAGCCTTATAAATTTCTTTATAATGATCTTATATCCTTTTTCTTGGATTTACTAATAGATAAATTATAGATTTTATTTCTCTTGGTTATGGTATATTATAAAATTACATTTCTGATTGTCGCTGATGTATAGAAAGATGAATTGAATTTTATATTGATTTTATACTTAGCACCCATTTTAGAACTTTCTTATTAGTTGTAATATTTTGTAGATTATCTTCAATTTCTATGTAGACAATCATATCTGAAAATAATGGTAGTTCTGTTTTTATCCTTTTTTTTTTTTTTTTTTTTTTGGAATAGAGACAGGGTTCCTGGTAGATAGCACTACCTGGGCACACCACCACATCCAGCTATTTTTTTTATTTTTTATAGAGACAGAGTCTCCCTATGTTGCCCAAGCTGGTCTTGAACTCCTAGGCTCAAGCAATTCTCCTGCCTCAGCCTTCCAAAGTGTTGAGATTACAGGCATAAGCCACTGCCCTCAGCCTGTTTTTTCCATTTAAATCCTTATACTTTTATTTTTATTTTCATACAACACCCTGTAGGAGCTTTGTAATGTTGAGTAGAAGCTGTGAAATCAGGCATCCTTGCTTTTTTTGTGACGTCAAAGCATGTGACTCTAACTTTTCTCCAGTATGAAAGATGGTATAGTTTAGCCCTTAACAGTGTGGGTGGTGGATCTAGACAGCCTGAATTTAAATCCTGGCTTGGCCACTTACTCCCTATGCAACAGTTGGATTAGTTACTGAATGTTTCTGTGCCTCAGTACACTCATATGCCAATGAGTATAATAAATTTATCTCAAAGGGTTGTTATTGTCTGACACTTAGTAAATGCTCAATAATGTTTTATTAATATGATGATATTTGTTGTAGGTTTGTGGTAAATGTCTTTGTATTAGTCTGTTCTTGCAATACTATAAACAAATACCTGAGACTGGATAATATATTTTAAAAAAGAGTTTTAATTGACTCATGGTTCCACAGGCTGTATAGGAAGCATGATGCTGGCATCTGCTCAGCTTCTGGGGAGAAACTTACAATCATGGGCAGAAGGCAGAGGGATAGCCAGCATTTCACATGGCCAGAGCAGGAGGCAGAGAAGAGGGAGGTGCTATACACTTTTAAACGACCAGATCTCCTAAGAACTCTACCAGGAGAACAGCACCAAGGGGATGGTCTAAAGTATTCATGAGACCACCCTCATGATCCAGTCACCTCCCACCAGGCCCCACCTCCAATCCTGGGGATTACAGTTCAACATGAGATCTGGTGGGGACACAGATCCAAACCATATCAGGGTTTTATCAAGTTAAGAAAGTTATCTTCTAATCTTATTTTTCTAGGACATTTTAACGTGGCTGGATGTTGAATTTTATTAAATGCTTTTTCTATACATAGAAATAATAATATATGTTGTTTCTTCTTTAAATTGTTAATGTGATTATTTACATTGCCTTTTAAAAAGTGAACCTTTATTATTGTTAAAGGAATAAAGGCACATTGTTTAAAAAGTAAAATTGTACTGCGAGGCTTATCCTCCCAAATCTATGTTCTTTGTGCCACTATTTCCATTCCAAATCCTGCTCCCAGTAGCAAGACTGGCAAACCTCAAACATTTGAGCTGTTTTTTTTCCCCCTCCTTCAGGCATTTATCTCCATGTTTCTTAATGATATGCCTCTAGGTATACTACTATGCCTAAATATTTTCATGTTTAGATACTATCTAAATATTGCAGCCCCTGAGGAAGGGTGCAAATGAGATATCGTTTGAGATTTTTATTTCCTGAAAATGTTATTAGAGTTTAATGTAATATAGAGTTATCTCTTTTTTTCATTTAAAAACCTGTTTATTTTGAGACAGTTTCAACTCTTTCTGAAAATTTTCAAAAATATTTTTGTTTTTTAATTGACAATATATATATTTATGATGTTTAAAAATATGTTTACATTGTGGATTGGCTAAAAAGAGCTATTTAAAACATGTATTACCTCACATATTTATCATTTTTTTGTGGTGAGAACATTTAAAATGTACCCAGTGATTTTCAAGTATACAATACATTGTTATTAACTATAGTCACCATGTGGTACAATAGATCTTGAACAATAGATCTCCTGGACTGATTCCTCTGAACTGAAATTTTGTGTCTGACCAACATCTCCTCAATCCACCCCTCCACCTCCCATCCCCATAATGGAAAGTTACAAACCACTCTACTCTCTGTTTCAATGAGTTTGACTTTTTTGGATTCCACAAATAAGTGAGACCATGTAGTATTTATCTTTCTGTGCATTACTTATTTCCCTTAACATAATGTCCTCCAGGTTCATCCATGTTGTCACAAATGCCAGGATTTTGTTTGCTCTTAAGGCTGTTCCTACCTTAGAGTGAGGCCTGACCAGGCTGCTTGGATGTTCTGTGAGTATGTGGTTGGGACACACCCAGAGGTGGCTTCACTGTAGGGGTTTGGGCATGGAGTGAGCCTCTTTGTTGCCTACTGTCATCTGCTCTCTTTTTCTGTTTGCCTTCTGGATTAATAGCTTAAAAAATCACCATATGGTCATTTTAGTAATGTTTCAGGAAGGAGTAAAGATAAATGCCTCTGTTCATGTTTAAGTGAAGTGCATTAATCTGTCTTCTAATAGTAAACCTCTCATACTTCTGGAAAATCCCTAGATTACTCATATATTATATACACAAAATTCTTGATTTGGTTTTCCAGTATTTTATTTAGAATATTTGTATTTTTGGTTATAAGTGAGATTGGCCTCTAGGTTTCCTTTTTTTTGTTTTTGTACTGTTCTTGCCCAGATTTGGCATCAAGATCCTATCAGCCTCATGCAATGAGTTAGGGAAGTGTTCTTTATTTTCTGTCCTTGAAAATTGTTGGGATTAGAGATTATATGTTTGTTGATAGTTTTGAAGAACATGTATAAGGTATTAGGTTTTCTGTTTGCAGCGAGTTTTTTTTTCTCTTTTGATTTTTGTGGGTAGATTTTAAACCATTGACTCCAATTTTTCAATGGTTATAAATCTCTTAAAGCTTTATATTTCTTCTTGTGTCATTTTACATAATTCATATTTCCCATGCATTTGATCAATTTTTTCCAAGTTTTAAAATTTTTTGGTATAGAGTTATTATTGTAGTTTCATATTATAAAATCTCTAATATCTCTGTTATTATTCCTTATTTTATACATGATACTGTTTATTTTTACTGTCTCATTTTCTGATCAGTACTGCCAATGACTTGTGTATTTTACAGTCTTTTCAAAGAAGTAGCTCCAGGTTTTGGGAATCATGTTTATTTTTGTTTTCTTTACTTTGTGCTCTAATTTTTATTTCTTGTTTTTACATTTTTATATTTGCTGTAAATTCTGTTTTCAGATTCTTGAGAACAAATAGCTTACATATTTGTGGTCTTTCTTGTTTTCTAGCCTACATTTAAGTATAAGACATTAAAAGAAGCAAATGTAACTACTCCCAGAAGTTTATATATCTAGTGCTTTTTATGTTTCTTTTCTTTTCTTTTTCTCTTTTTGTTTTCTTTTTTGAGACAGAGTCTTGTCTTGCTCTGTTGCCCAGGCTGGAGTGGACTGATGCAATCTCAGCTCACTGCAACCTCTGCCTCCTGGGTTCAAGCAGTTCTCCTGCCTCAGCCTCCAGAGTAGCTGGGACTACAGGCACGTGCCACCATGCCCAGCTAATTTTGGTATTCTTAGTAGAGACGGAGTTTGCCATGTTGGCCAGGCTGGCCTCGAACTCCTGACCTCAGGTGATCCACCTGCCTCGGTCTCCCAAAGTGTTAGGATTACAGGCGTGAGCCACTGTGCCCAGCCTATGTTTCTTTCTGATCCAAATTTCTATGATGGCTTTTTAATGCATGAAGTATTTAGAAGTACGGTTTTTAGGTTCCATCTCTGTATTATATTTTTGGAAGCTATCTGGTATGGTTTGGCTCTGTGTCTCCACCCAAATCTCATCTTGAATTTTATTCTCATAATTCCCAAGTGTTGTGGGAGGGACCCAGTGAGACATAATTTGAATCATGGGGGCAGTTTTCCCCATACTGTTCTCATGGTAGTGAAAAAGTCTCACGAGATCTGATGGTTTTATGGGGGTTTCTGCTATTGCAACTTCCTCATTTTCTCTTGCTGCTGCCATGTAAGAAGTGCCTTTCACCTCCCACCATGATTTGAGGCTTTCCCAGCCATGTGGAACTGTAAGTCCAATTAAACCTCTTTTTATTTGCAGTCTTGAGTATGTCTTTATCAGCAACATGGAAACAGACTAACTGTGTTTAATTTACTGACTTCTATTTTCATTGCATTTGAAGTAAAATAATGTGGTCTGTATCATGTTGAGTCTTTGATGTTAAATTTTATTTGATCTGTAACATGGTTTATTTTTGGAAATATGTCTGCTTAAAAATGTGAATTTTCTATTTGTTAGGAATGAAGTTTTATACATGCCTAGTTTGCTTACTTTGTTACTCAAATATTGTAGTCACACTCTTTTTGTTGTTACTGTTTGCTTGATTTCTCAGTGGTTGAGGAGCAATAATTGAGTGTCAGTACAGTACAGGAGTCTAAAAAATGTGTGTGTTGGGGAAATAAAAGAAAATCACTGTTCTAGCACTCTCTAGCTGTGTGAACTTGGGCAAGTTATTTAACCTATTTGTGCCTGTTTCCTCATCTGTAATATTGATATGCTAAATAAAGTAATCTACTGCTAGTGATTTATTTTGCTCAAAATTGAATTGAAAAATGAATTGCTCATCCATGTACTCATTTAACAAATATTCATTGACTGCCTATTCTGTGCCAGTTCTGCTCTTGGCACATGTGATATATAAGTGAATGGTGTGTGCAAAAATCCCTTCCCTCCTAACACTTAGATTATCTTTGGTGGAAGGATTGAAGTTCGGGCAGGAATCAGGTTCTAATTTTAAATAGGGTGGCCGTGCTAAGCCTCATCGAACTGATGGCATCTGAATAGAAACCAGGAGAAATTGAGGAAGATAGTCATGCTGATATCTGGAGCAAGAGTGTTGTGGGCAGAGGAAAGAGCCAGTGCAAAAGCCACAGGACCAGACTATGGTTGGCATAAAGTAAAATTCAACCATGTTTTGGAAAGATGTGAGCAAGGGAGTGAACAGTAGGATAAGTGGTCTGATAGGTGAGAGGGAGCCACATGCATAATGCCTTGTAAGTCATTATGTTCATAGTGCCTTGTAAGACATGTAAGCTTTTGACAGTCACTCGAAGTAAAGTGAGAAGTCAGAGGCATTTGAGCAAGTATTTGAACAAACATGCATTCTAAAAGAATCGCCCCAGTGTCTGTGTTAAGAACAGGATGGTATGGAGGAAAGTATAGAATCATGGAGACCAGTTATGAAGCTACTGAAGCAATATAGGAAGAAGATGATAATGGCTTGGGCTCAAGGGTAGCAGAGGTCGGGGTGAGAGGTGATTGGTGTACTTTGAAGATAGAGTCAACAGGACTTCCTTACCTATTGGATATGGAGTAATGAGAGAAAGTGAGGAATGAGGAACACTCCACTGTATTTGGCTAGGGCAACTGTAACAGGGGAGTATCACTTGAGATGGGGAAGACTATGAGTGGGGCAAATTATGATGATAAAAATTAGAAGTTTGATTTTTGGTGTGTTAAGATCGAGAGTCTATTTAGACATCCAAGAGGAGATGCTGAGTTGGGGTGAATGAATTATTACGCAAAGAACTTAGAATAGTGCCTGACAAATGTTAATGGTATTGAATGCTATATGTGTTTATTAAGAGAAATATATTAAAGTTTTCCCACTATAATTCCAGATTTTCAAATACCCTCTTGTAGTTCTGTCAATTTTTCTTTTTTGTAATTTAAATATGCTATATACTCCTGGAGAATTGTTCTTTTATCATGTACTGACTGTATCTCCAGTGATTATTTTTGCCTTAGGGTTGATTTTGTTTTGAATGACATGGAAATAAATGTGCCATCTTTTTTGTTTATTATTTGCCTGGTATACATTTTTTCATCACTTTACTTTCAACTTGTCTGTGTCATTGTGGTTTAGGCATATCTCACAAACTGCACATAGCTAGATTTTATTTTATTTTTAAAAATCTAATCTGAAGTCTCTGTCATTTTAATGGAATTTTAGTCTATTTGTATTTTTTTATTATTTTACTTTAAGTTCTTAGATACATGTGCAGAATGTGCAGGTTTGTTACATAAGTATATATGTGCCATGTTGTTTTGCTGCACCTATCAACCCGTTATCTAGGTTTTAAGCCCTGCATGCATTAGGTATTTGTCCTAATGCTTTCCCTCCCCTTGCCTCCCACCCATCTATTTGTATTTGTAAAATTACCAAAATATTTGGATTTATTTGTGCCACGGTAAATTACTTTCTATGTATTATGTATTTTCTTTGAATTTGTTTCTTTCTTCTGTGAGATAGAGCTAATCACTTGACTATTTTCTCTCTACTGGCTTGTGATTACTACACTTACTTTCTATTTTTTAAATTGAAAAATGTACATTTTTGACATTCTATTAACCTTTACATTTTAACATTTTATGCAAATAATATTTAAGGGTCATCTGCTAATATTGCATGGGGAGGAAGAGGATTGGAGTTTCAAGGAGTGGAGGAGAATCAAAGCCACTTTGGAGAGGGAAAGAGTGACTTGAACAGTGCATCATTAATTGGAATGCCGGGTAATGCTGGAAGCCTGTTAGGGTTGGTAAACATGAATTTAGAGTGGAATCATTCTATTTTATTCTGTGACTTTTTCTATGTAAAGAATAGAAGTTTTAGTCACAAGAGGACAAACAAATTTAAAGTGTTTAAAACCTACTTGAATTGTAGGTCATGGAGTAAAAGATGGCTAAGGGAGAAAGTACTGAAAAAATAGTTTGGAAGCAAGAAGACTGCTTAATAAAATAGAAATCTCAGTGAGGTTTAAGTGGGAATACTTTAGCCAGCGGAAAAGAGAAAATTTGTGGGATATTTCAATAACTGATTTTGGAGGTAATATAATTAGAGTTCAAAAGTTCCTAGAAAATAACCAGACATAAGGAGACTGAAATCTCAGAGACCAGGGGTTAAGATGAGCACTGGAGTCCCTCATGGTGATGGCAGGGCTTGGGCTGAAGAGGAAGACCATGAGCCAGATGCCAAAGTCTTTGTCAAAAGAAAGAAAGTAATAAGGAGGTCTGTAGGGCACAGCAGCAATTAAGAAGTAAGTAGAAATAATGACCCCCAGAGAGCAGGGTTTGTTTAGTCTTTTATGAGAAATTGGAGGAGTTGTCACCTGGGAGACACAGGACACAGTGAGGAGCAAGGAGGGCCTCAACCCACTCTGTCAGGGTTTTGCTTAAATACATTCCATTGTATAGAAAATTTGGATTTTATCTAGGTGTGATGGAACACCTTTGAAGTATTTTCAGCAGAGGAATAAAATAGTCTGGTTTATATTTTTTAAAAATTGCCTTGTGTGACTTGTGGAAACAGACTACAGTGGACAAATGTGGAGGCAGGAAGGTTAGTTAGGAAGCTACTATATTAGTGGAGGTGAAAAAGATGGTGGTTTATACTAGGGTGGTAGCCATGGTAATGGAGAAAAGTGGTCAAATTCTGGAAGTTGTCAGTGTTTGGTTTCCTTTAATGAGTAACTACACTAGGTGATGGCAAAAAATGATGACTTGATGATCTTGCCCCAATTGAAGACTCTGCCTACATTCTGGAAGACACTTTCAAATGGTGATGAGTTCTCTTCCTTTCTAGGTTTCAGTTACCACCATGCCAATTACTTTACTCACAGCACATCTTCCAACTTGGACTCAGTGGGAGGGCAATCTTCTGGCCCAGAGTCTAAAAATAAAGTTGATTCTAAAGAGGAAGACACTACTGAAGGCCTTTGCCTCAGTTTGTCCAACCACGGTCCAGCATCCCTGTGATTAGATTAGGACTCGTAAGGGTCGGGGTGAGTGCTGGGTATGCTGTGTTCATCACACCACAAATACTAGTCATCTCAGCTAAACGCTCTTGGAAATATGATAGCACTGTAGAGAGGGTGCTTTCATGGGAGATTTTGCACCTACACTCATCCAACACGCAAGTATTCTTGGGAAGATGAACAAAGGTGTCCTTAGCCATGGGCTCAGCAGCATTTCTATTTACATATGCAATTTCTCCTCCAGACCAGAGTCTAGTGAAGTCCTACCTTCTTCTCTTCCTTCTTCTGAGCTTCAGCCTTCTGCCTTCCCTCTCCTGATGATTGATGATTCTTCTTTTTGCATGGGATCTCCTTCTTAGGCGAGCTCTCTGCAAACATTTTAGCATCAATCAGGCCATATTCTTGCAGTTACAACTTCCTCAAGGCAGTCCAGAATTGAGATTGATGGATGCAGGTAAGAAACAAAGGGTTGGTATTAAGAAGGCCTTGTGAAAAGAATGCTCCAGGAGCTACCTGTTGAGATGCAGTGGAGTGCAGCAATGGTGATGATCGCAGGGGAGTCATATTCACTCACCAGAAACTTCTTAGTCCTCACATGAACCTCTAGCAGCCCCAGGGTTTACTTGACAACCTCTGTATTCTCTGAGGTATGCTTATTGATATTCAGGGTGGCCAGATTCTAGGGACCAAATGGAGGGACAACAAAGCACTCAGTGCTCAACAGATAGTTTGCTCTCAACCACAGTCTACCACTGACAAATATTATAATACCCTGGAAGGATATTTGCAAGGAAATTCAGATGTGAGGTGGGTTTAGTCAAGGCTGAGTGTGACCATGCTGGGAGCCCCACATTACTGAGCAGTGATGAAAGCCTTGCTCATGGCTGGTTTTGGGATTTGTGCACAGGGTCCTAGCCACCATAAACCTGCAGGAAGAGGAGATTGCCTAGACAATTTTTGGACGTAAAGAGCTGACAGGACTTATTCATGGATTGGATATGGGGTTTGTGAAAGAGACAGAAGACAAGGAAATGCTTAGATTTTGGGTTTCCTTTAGCTACATCCTTTAAAATGTTCTACTTTGATTCTCTCAAGCAAACCACTTCTGCCTCTGTGTTTTGTGACATGTGTATTTGTGGGTTCATTAAGCTGAAGGGCCTGGCAGCAGGGACTCAAAGCTTTTTTAGTGGGGAATTTCTTGGCTGGAAAACTCACTTCATAAGCCTTTTTAAATTTATATAAGCTTACAAAAGAAAGAATAACACTCTGAAACTGTTAGCCCTTCACCCACTACTGACTTCTTCCTGTAGTACAAACGCCAAATGTACCTTTTAATCTTTCTCTGTAAATTGAAATTGTATTTTGGGAATTCCTGGTATGAGTTAATCAGATTTAGATTGGTGTGACCCGTGAGTCTTAATGAAGAGTAAGGTCTTGTGATTTTCCTTTGCAAGGATATATGAAGGTAGTGAGATAGAAAAAAATACAGGAGGCCGGGCGCGGTGGCTCACGCCTGTAATCCCAGCACTTTGTGAGGCCAAGGCGGGTGGATCACGAGGTCAGGAGATGGAGACCATCCTGGCTAACATGGTGAAACCCTGTCTCTACTAAAAATACAAAAAAAAAAAAAAAAATAGCCGGGCATGGTGGCAGGCGCCTGTAGTCCCAGCTACTCGGGAGGCTGAGGCAGGAGAATGGCGTGAACCCAGGAGGCAGAGCTTACAGTGAGCGGAGATGGCGCCACTGCACTCCAGCCTGGGCGACAGAGCGAGACGCTGTCTCGGAAAAAAAACAAAAAAAACAAAAAACCAAAACACTACAGGAAATTTATCAAATAGTATGAATCTGGAATTAGAAGAAAAATTTAAAATGTAGGTGGCAAACATTGTTCTGTCTACTCTTTTGAAATGTAACACTTTTCTTTATGAAATGTGTTTCATATGGAAAACGTTTTCTATAGCTTCTTTATGTGATAATACCTCAAATCCAGGTCTTTTAGGACAGAGGTTTGTTTTTGGAAAGCTTGGGTAAGCAAGGGGCATTTTCAGAAATGACTACGTTGGAAATTTGACTGGAGCTGAAAACTCTACAGCCTCCCCCAAAACACTGACTGTGTAAAATTAGTAAGTAAATTTACTTAAACTCTTTTTAAAGGGTCTGTTGGAAATTTCTCAGAAGCCACATGATTAAGAGTGAATAGTTATGGCCTTGGAGCTTTTAAATTTTCATATTTTTAAAACTTAGAAGGAAAAGTCATTGTTTATAAGGGTGTTTATAAAACAGCAATGTGATTTTTGTAATCTGTTAACATGACATTACTGAATGAATATCTTTAACCGTCCTTGATCTGTAATAGAGAGAGATGTTCTATGTGAATAAAATTCTTCAAGAAACTTGGGAATTAAGTGGAATTAAGCATATATGCTCTTTACAATTACAGAGCAACTAAAGCACACAATGTGTTAAACATTAAAAGAGGGATTTTTAGGAATCATGGGAAGAATTGTGATCTCACAATCTATTTAAACACATCACATTGCTTTATTACAGTTTCAGACTTTATTTAAAAACTATTTTAAGGTTAGCTCATTGATTGGCAGCAGTAAATTTGGTATCTTTACTTTGTTTTTAAGCTGAACCCTCTCTCCAGAAATGCCCCTCAAAAAGTATATTTTATCAGAATTAAATCCTTTACCAGTAATTTCCTTGGTTAAATCAAAAGCGTGATGTAAAAATGAAAGGAGTGTATCTTATGGCAATAAATCTGGTGAACAGCAAAAGTAGCTACTTAAATCATAGACAGGATTAAATGAAACAATGAGAATTATACCCTTGGGTGGTTAAAAACAGTTATTAAAGAACACCATTGTGTTGGAGCTCCTTTGATCTTTCTTTCTCAATTAAATGTCTTCTAAACATTTGATTCATTTTCAGAAATGAATTTGAGCTGTTTAAAAATATTTCTTTTCAAAACTGCTTTCCATATTCCCGAATAAATTGAGCATAATTACTACTGTGATTGTATTATGAATGTAATTATAGTAATTTTATTCTTATACATGTATTTATTCTTTGAGAATAGTTGCACAAGAGTTAAAGAATTGTGGTGGATAATATTAATAAATGAGAAAAGAGGTTATGGTTAGCTAGTCAAAAGGTGATTTTTTTTAACCTGTGTAAGGGCAGTTCCACCTACTCAACCATCTTGTTCTTTGCAGTTTTAGCTCGTCTTTATAATTGAGAGGTTGAATAACCAGAATGTGGATCAGGAATTCTTGTATTGCCTTTTTTCCCTTTTATCCCTATCACTGGTGGCACTTGAGTGATGGTTAAGCATTGTCTACAACATAGAAATCATACCTGATTAACCTAGAAATCATAACATACCTGTGCCATGCTATGTTATGTTCACACATTTCCACTTATATAGATTAACTAACTGTAACTGATATTTTCTTAAAACATTCAAGTGAATATTTATATTAGGCAACATAGTCTGTGTTAGACCATTTAAGACTAAATTATTTTATTAAATTTTTACAATACACTTGTGAGTTGAATGGTGAGAGAGGAAGTATTGGCATTTGTGAGATATTGCAGAATGGCTTTTGGGCTGGCTTAATTCACAGACAAGCTCTTTCATTTATCCAAGTACACATTTCCACAGATTATGTATTCTGAATGCCAGACTACAGGGGGGAGAGAGAGAGTGAGAGAGAGAGAGAAACAGAGAGAGAAGAGAGAAACTTCACCTGCTGGCTGCTCATCCCTGGGACTGTCTTGATCTGGACCTTCCTGTCTTGCACAGATAGTGCTGGCAGTGAGCAGGACATGATGGCTCCTGCAGGGCACCACTTCCTTTCTGAGACCCCTATTTTCAGTTAATCAGATTCTGTTGGGGCAGGTGGAAGTTGAGTTTCCAAGTTCCACTCTAGATTGGGCCTCAGCCTTCTTGAGGAGCCCTCCACTGAGCAACTGTCCCCTGAGCATTCACAGTGTATGAGAATATGCAAGAAGTGACTGCTTACTTTTCATTGATTGATTTATTCTTCCATATCATCTGGAGGAAGGAGGATTTAAGTAGGTTTGCTCCACTCTTTCAATCGGACAGAATACATTTTAAACCAAAGAGTATTGTGAACCCTGAATATTAGTATAGCCTAGTCTTCTTCCAGGGGAAGAAAAAATAATCTGAGAAGGAAAATCCCCATTTCACAGGCCGATATCAGCTTTACCCATTTGGATTCCAATGAAGATAAGATAATCACAAACATGAGACGTGTCCAGAACCAAAATAAAAACTAAATTGCTCCATCGGGCTCTAGTGCTTATGCTGTTAAACTTTCCAGTTTTTGGTGCTTCCTATGAAAATGCTGATACTCAGCTATTTCCAAGTGGTAGGGATAGAAATGTTTGTCTAGGATACAATATAATAGCACACTTAAGATAGAATTCCACCAGAATATATATTCTTTATAGGTAAGAACTTTATTTACTGTTGTATTTCCAGTGCCTGGACCCTTAATAAATACTTGTTGAATGAATAAATGACTCTCGAGAATGGAATTTGCATTCACACAGACCATGTATTAGTCCAGTTTCTCCAGATAAATAGAACTAATGGGATATGTACTGTATATCTATCTAGAGAGAGATTTAATGTAAGATATATGCTCATATAATTATGAAGGTGCAGAAGTCCCACGATCTATCATCTGCAAAGCTGGAGACCTAGGAAAGCCAGTGGTGTAGTTCCAGTCTGAGTTTGAAGGTCTGAAAACCAGAGGAAGTCAGTAGTATAAATGCCAGTCAAAGGGCAGGAGAAGACTGATGTCTCAGCTCAATGAGGCAAGCGGGAAGCAATAAGGGGGTAAATCCTTTTTGTACCTCTTTGTTCTATTCAAGCCCTCAGTGGATTGGGTAATGCCTACCTACACTGGAGAGGACAATCTTCTTTACTGAGTCCACTGATTCTAACCTTATCTGGAAATACCCTCATAGACACTCCCCAAAATAATATTCAACCTAGCACCCCATGGCTGATCAACCTCTACCTGATACTCTGTGACTATTCACAAAACTCTATAAAGTCACACTGTCACACTTTGATATTGTGAAGAGACAATGCCAAAGCGTCACTGTTTTTTTTTGCTTTGAGCTGAGTATAGCAAATGGGCATGATTGCATTGGCTATTTAATATGTATCAGATTATGGCAAGTAGGCATGTATTTGATTAAAAATTGAGAAAAACTAACATGGCTGAGATTCATGTGTTTTTTATAGTAGGGGTAGGCAAAGACATTAATAGAAAAAAATAGAAGAGAAAGAATCATTAGCTTCACTTTGCTAAGTTGCCCCCAATTTCATTTCAATTAGTAAAATGTATCTCTTGTGAAGTTCAAGGTCTGTTGGTGATAGCCATAGCCACCCATGAGGAGGTTAATCATGACACTTTCTTGTATCACGTGGAAAAAATTCACCAGCTATGTAAACTGCTTCACTGTTTTGAGAATGTCATCTAAAACACTCGTATTTTTATCAAAATTTGTAAAATTGTAGTCTATCTTCTCAACAATTTTTTTTCTGCATTTTTAAAGCCTATTACATTTCCTTTAGAATCTTACTTGGTAGAGGTATTCCAAA
This sequence comes from Gorilla gorilla gorilla, assembly GCF_029281585.2. Classification (NCBI taxonomy): domain Eukaryota; kingdom Metazoa; phylum Chordata; class Mammalia; order Primates; family Hominidae; genus Gorilla; species Gorilla gorilla. The sequence goes on along the minus strand of NC_073229.2, from coordinate 120,887,254 downwards.
ACCCATGCTAAATTGAGTGCCACCTATTCAGGAATATAGCTTCTACTCTTTCTAAAGAGCAGGCACCCACCCCACCCTACCCACTGCCAATGATAGCAGTAAATCTCCCACCGAAGTCCATGGCTTTATATTTCCCACAGCTCTTGTATTTCTTCAATCCCAGTGGGGAGCCCAGGACGCTCATCATTCTGTGCTACTTGCACTTCGTGCTCTGGATCTCTTTAGGCCTGTAACCCTTGCTTTCCTGAACAGCTTTGCCTTTTGTTTCTCTTGTTTCCACATATGTATCCAATGTCTATTTCTAAACATATTTCTAAACTGAAGCTTTTAGTTGGTGCTGTCACCTTAGCTGGTCCTTTAGGGGCCCAGTGAAAATCAGTATGTCCCCTGCTCTGTGCCTATCTCCCCAAACCTGGCCTTTGCTTATATTTCACATTCCCCTGGTTTGGGATAAGCTCCCTTACTTTGATGGCAGTGCTAATATCACTTTCTCCTATCCCCTTTTCTCTGGCTTATAGCTGAGAAACAGGATTATGGAGAAACCAATGCTGGGTCATCAGCAATTTAAAAGCCAGGACACCAAAGCTCGGTATGGGCTGAGTTAGGCTTGCCCCAGTCCCAGAAATGAGTGCCATATCCACATGGAATAAACTGCATGTATTGGAAGTATATAATTTCTGAGTTTTGGCATAGGTATGTACCTATGAAATAGCGTTACAATCAAGAACATGAACATCTATATTACCCCTGATGTCCCCTCTTTGGTATTCCACCCTAGACTTTAGAAAACCAAACTAGTGTGCCAAAATTTTAAAATGTTGATAAGAACCAGTGTTGGTGAAAGTAACAGGAAATAGTCTGTTTCATCTATTATTAATGAAACAGGAAATTGATATGACTATTTTAGAGAAAAATTTGCAAATATTTGAACAAAACCTTTAAATTATAATTCCTCTTTGGCCCAGAAATTTAAATAAAGTACTTAAAAGTGGTATAAGAATTTTTGTCAAAGTGTTTCTTGTAATATTAATAGCAAAAAAAGAAACATAGAAACTAAATGTATGTTAAAAATGGAACAGTTAAATAAATAAGGAAAATATATACATTGAAAAATATATATCCATTAAAGAAGATAGATTATATGTACAGATTCCAAAGTATTTTAATAAGTAAAAGGAGCAAGATGAATGACATTGTTTAAAAACGATTCAGTTTTTGTAAGAAAATCTGTATAGATAGTAAAAGGTGTGGAAGATATAAAAGGAAATATTAGCAGTGTTTTCTTTTAGGTGGAGACACTGAAGTTGCTTTCATTTTTATTCCTTTTACATTTCTGTATTGTATGGAAATTTCAAAAATTGAACATTTGTTATTTTATAATCTGAAAAGAGCTAAGGCTATTTTTATTTGGAATGAGATAAAAATCTTGATAGCCAGCCTAGAGATTTTAGAGAACCATGACAATCTGTGAACTATTATTTTAGCGTATTTGCACGGGCCTGTATTGCCTGTAACTTCATTGCTTTATAGTTCTATTAGTGGGTAATACAGTGTTGGTGGATTATTTTGTTCCTCAAGACACTTAGATCTGATTACAAATTTACGACGATGCAGCTATAGCAAGCAGCCCATTCAGACTAGGCAATTACACAATTAAAATGATTAGTTGCAATTATACCTGTATTTTCAATTTAAGGATTAATTTCCATGTGATGTATAGTGTCAACATATATTAATATTTAACTTCAAAAAGCTCAGCTAAAGAACCTCCTGATTACCTTTATCTGCCACTTACCATATATTTACAGTATTTAAGCATACTTACTTTGCCTAACTTCCAGTCAATGAATTAAATACATTTTAATGGAATTTACCGTTATTCTAAATGGAAAAAAGAAAAGCATTCTGCTTTCATCAAGTATCTTCTGTGGGAAATATATATTTTATTTAATAAAGTGCTGAAATATACCAATTATATATCTATGAGCTGAACTATTAAAAAATAGCCACTAAGATGTTTTCATGATTTAAAAATGCAGGGATTTATTCATATGTCCTTTCATCTTTCTCTGTCTCGTCTTGCTCAGTCACCTAACTGGAATGCAGTGGTGCGATCATAGCTCACTGCAGCATTGAATTCCTGGGCACAAGTGATCCTCCTGCCTCAGCCTCCTGAGTAGCTGGGACTACAGGTGGGGGCCATCAGGTTCAGCTAATTTTAAAATTTAATAGTAGAGATGGGGTCTTGTGATGTTGCCCAGGCTAGTCGTGAATTCCTGGCTTCAAATGATCCTCCCTCTTCAGCCTTCCAAAGTGTTGAGATTACAAAGGTAAAATTTCACCTTGATTTCAAAAAAGATTTCTCAGTAGAAAATTGTGGCCGGGCACGGTGGCTCACACCTGTAAAACTAGCACTTTGGGAGGCCAAGAGTGGATCACTTAAGGCCAGGAGTTCGAAACCAGCCAGGATAACATGACAAAACCCCATCTTTATTAAAAATACAAAATTTAGCTCGGCATGGTTCACATATCTGTAATCTCAGCTACTCAGGAGGCCGAGGTGGGAGAATCCCTTGAACCTGAGAGGTTGAGGCTGCAAGTGAGTCGAGATTGTGCCACTGTACTCCAGCCTGGATGACACAGCAAGAGTGTCTCAAAAAAAAAAAAAAAAAAAAAAAGAATTGTACTCGCCTATGTGGATTTTTTGGAGACTGTCATTAGGTGACCCCTTTGAGGTGGACAACAGAAGACGTACTGTAGGAACATATAATTTACCTTTAAACAGGTGTGTTCAGAAAGAGTAGCCATGATCCAGTCCCTAATAAGAGAGCAGTCATAGATAAGAAGTGTCCTGAGCAGGCAGCAGCTTCAGTGCGGTCAATTATTACAGCAGATGTCAAAGCATTCGCATAATTGCATTACAGTGTGACATTGGGAAACATCAATCACTGCCGATAGGTAACATCATGATTTCTCTCTACATCTGTTAATTACTCAGTGAGCTCCTTTTGAAGGAAAAGTGCAGCCATTTTGGTCAACTAATTTTCTAAACGTTTTTATCAATCAGATCTTGTTCATGAAACAAAAGAACATTTTATCTGACATCATTAAGGAAATGAGGTATCATGAATACAAGTATTTTCCAGATAATGAAAATTTTCTGCTTTGAAGCTCAACTATTTTACATTGAAATATTTCTTTCTTTTTTTTTTTTTTTTTTTTTTTTGAGACGGAGTCTTGCTTTGTCGCCCAGGCTGGAGTGCAGTGGCGCGATCTCGGCTCACTGCAAGCTCCACCTCCCGGGTTCACGTCATTCTCCTGCCTCAGCCTCCCGAGTAGCTGGGACTACAGGCGCCCACTACCACGCCCGGCTAATTTTTTGTGTTTTTAGTAGAGACGGGGTTTCACCGTGTTAGCCAGGATGGTCTCGATCTCCTGACCTCGTGATCCGCCCGCCTTGGCCTCCCAAAGTGCTGGGATTACAGGCGTGAGCCACCGCGCCCGGCCTACATTGAAATATTTCTAAGATATAGCCCAGACCTCCTTACTTTTGTAAAAACATATTTAGAGAATTGGATTTTTTTTTTTTTTAACTTGGAGGTCACTACTATTTTTATTTATTTAAGACAGGATCTTGCTTTGTTGCCCAGGCTGCAGTGCAGTGGTGTCAACATGGCTCACTGCATTCTCAACCTCCTGGGCTCAAGTGATCCTCCTGTCTCAGCCTCCTGAGTAGCTGGGACTACAGGTGCCCACCACCATGCCCTGCTAATTTTTGTATTTTTTGTAGAGATGAGGTTTTGCTATGCTGCCCAGGCTGGTCCCCAACTCATGAGCTCAAGTGATCCACCCACCTCAGCCTCCTAAAGTGCTAGTATTACAGGCATGAGCAACCACATTCAGTCAAGGTCACTGCTTTAAATCAATATTATATGGTACCTTTAGGATATTACACATATACGTAGTAATTCCCACCCATCTTTTGGGTCTCAGTTTAAACTTTTCTACATCTGTAAACATTCCTTAACACCCCAAATGTGGGTTTCAAGCAACATCCATAACTTCCTGTACTTCTGTCTTTATAATTTATTCTCCTTGATTATAATCATCTGCATATTTGTGTGATTTTTCCTAGCACATTATGATTTCCATTATGGCAAAGATCTTCTCAGTCTTGTTTACATGGAACAGTAACTGGCATAAAATAGGCAATAATTAAATGTAGGTCTGAATTTTATTCTACCACATTTGGTGTAAAAATGTCACATATTACTATTTTTAAGAATAATAACTCTGAGTTGAGTTACTTTTTCCCATTCCTAGTTCATAAGAAATTCAATCTGTGTCATGTATGAAAAGTTTCCTCCCTTTATCTAGGGTTATCCAATGATAGTGAGACTCTTAAATTATACAAAACAATTGGGAAAGAGCACAGTGGTCTCAAGCCTTCACTGGTCACCTTTGATATGCACATTTTCCAAGCTCACAAAATCCTTCAAAGGCATGAGTGTCCACTGCTCCCACTGGACATGAGCTCTTATGTGAAACTGCACGCCCAACCTCTCTAGTGTACTATACATCACCCCCACCCCCAGTTCTTTCACCTTCTTGTAGAAAGTAAAATTCTAAATAAGCCTCTTGCCAGTCTCACAATTTAGGAATGTTCCCTCAAGTACCTGAAAGCCAGATGGCTGAAATGTAATGATGGAGGAAGATAATGCCATATCTCCCAACTCCAGGAGATTATAAGTGTAATTTCAGCTGTCAGTTGACTTCAAAGTCATGAAGATATGAGAAAATCAGCAATTTTATCTTGGAAACATAAGTGTAATGGGCTATACATAAAAGAGGAAGATTTATAATCTGTATAAAAGAGGAAGATTTCCTTCTGTCTTTACAATGTCTTTAATCAATTGCTTGTGATGAGCATTATTACATTCTAGTTCAAAGTTCTTTAATAATAAAATTGTTCTCTTTTCCTTCTATAATACCTTTAGAAAAAGGTTTTCTGAGTTTGGAGGGGATTTTTTTCTTCCCTTGGAACACTCTACAGACTCTGATTCCAACTACCTGTGGGACACTCCAACAACGAATCCTTTCCACAGTCTTTTAGTAAATGAGTATACTACCCTCCTTTCTATTGGCAATTGCCAACTGATGAGTTTTGCCATGCGGCATAAAAACCCCAAGGCAAATGAACATGGCAAGAACCTGAATGGGAAGTGATGAAGATGTGACTTTGAGAATAAAACTGAAATCTATATGCTGGTTAGGAAGCCGCCGAAAAAAATTAGAACTTGTACTGAGAATTACTTTTTTTTTTTTTTTAATTACTCTTAGTGTATTGTGTTCTCATTCTTCCATTGCTCCTGTCCTAACACTGAAGCATGCTCTAAAAACCTCTTCAGACATTCCTTGATGTCCTGAACAAACCTGATTCCTAGAGACAGACTGTTGTAGGCACAGTCTAATTGCCTAGACTAATTGCCTCTTTAATCTTTGGTTTTAAAAGATTTAACTTAATTGTATCTTTAACTTAGGCATTTTTCATTATAATACAGGCTCCTATACCTTTGTTTGCTTAGTTTTCAATTAAAGCCTTCCATGGTGTCTGTAGAGCGAGAGGGTTAGAAATCTAGAGCTGTGGTTGGAGCCTATGTAATTTACAAATGCAGTTGAGTTAGGACCACATGGTAGGAGGAGGTTCACTCTTGAGTCTCTGGACAGGCAATATGACTCCAAGATTCGTTTTGCGGCATTACCTGCACAGACTAGCATTAATAATTGAAAACCAAAGCCACTGAGAATTACTTTTAAGGACAAATAAAAATGGAAAATAAGGCCGGGTACGGTGGCTCACACCTATAATCCCAGCACTTTGGGAGGCTGAGTGGGGGTGGATCACTTGAGGCCAGGAGTTTGAGACCAGCCTGGGCAACATGGTGAAACTCCATCTCTACTAAAAATACAAAAAATTAGCCAGGCCTGGTGGTGCATGACCTGTAATCCTGGCTACTCAGGAAGCTGAGGCAGGAGAATCCCTCGAACCCGGGAGGTGGAGGTAGCAATGAGCCAAGATGGTGCCACTGCACTCCAGCCTGGGTGACAGAGCGAGACTCCTTATCAAAAGAAAAAAAAGAAAAATAAGAGGCTTAATTTTCCCTGTTGAAAATAAGGAAAACTCCCCAACCCTACTTTTTTTTTTAAAGAGCAATTACTTTGGAAAACTTGTACTAAGTGCTTTCTCCTCTCTTTGAAATGTGTAGATACTCTTTTGAAAACTAGATAGATCTTTTGTCAGCTTTGTGACCCAGTGAAGTCTTTCTCAAGAACCTGGGAGCCATCTCTTTGAAATGTAATAATCAAGGAAGATAGTACCTCTTATTTCCCAGTATCTGTGGGAATGTAGGAGCCTAGCTTTGGTGGGCACCTCACTACAAATTGCAAAACTACCTCCTGTTATAAAGATATGAGAAGTTTGTTTCTTTTCTGGATAAAGCCAATTAACTAAGACAATGCAGGAAGGTTTTCAGGCATCTCTTCCACCAGAAGGTCTACAATAAAAACACAGTGACAACACTTAATTATAACGTGTACGGTGACAGTGGTTGCTTGGTACAATATCCTCATTTTATAGGTCAGGTAACTGAGGCTTGGATACTTTATGATTTGCTGTGTTGAAAGTTACCCAAACTTAGAGAGAAAGTTCTAACATATTTGTTTTATTTTATTGTATTACAGATAGATGTGGCAAAGAGAAAATATGAAATATAGAAATAAAATGTAGTGCAAAGAACATGGAATTCCAGGTTTCTCTCTAAGTTTGAATTCTTTGTGTGTGATCTTTGCCTTTAATATTGTAAGTAAAACTTTTATTGATGTGAGGTCTGCAAACAATATCCTTGTTGATATAAAGGAATTTTTATTGAAATCCCATATCTAAGAATAAATTTAAGTATACCTTGCTCTGTTTTTTAATACACTTATACACTGGTTTTAAAGGAGTCTTGCTTTGTAGGCCCATGCTATTGAGCTATTTTTATGTGAAATTACCAGGTTTATAAGCAGAAGTATATTGAGGCAATAAAAAGGAGCGTAGGGAAAACTGGCAACATACAGCCTTTGTGGGTGTTTACATTTTAAAACAGATGGAAAACTAAATATTTAAAGTCATGTTTTCCAATTACAAATAAACACTTTAAGAGTAAAACAATTACATTTTGAAAATCCTGATAAAAGCATTCTTTTTTTTTTTTATTATACTTTAAGTTTTAGGGTACATGTGCACATTGTGCAGGTTAGTTATATATGTATACATGTGCCATGCTGGTGCGCTGCACCCACTAACTCGTCATCTAGCATTAGGTATATCTCCCAATGCTATCCCTCCCCCCTCCCCCCACCCCACAACAGTCCCCAGAGTGTGATATTCCCCTTCCTGTGTCCATGTGATCTCATTGTTCAATTCCCACCTATGAGTGAGAATATGCGGTGTTTGGTTTTTTGTTCTTGCGATAGTTTACTGAGAATGATGGTTTCCAATTTCATCCATGTCCCTACAAAGGACATGAACTCATCATTTTTTATGGCTGCATAGTATTCCATGGTGTATATGTGCCACATTTTTCTTTCAAAGCATTTATTTGCTCTTTAGATAAATCTGGTCTTTAAAAACCTAATAAAATGGTTTCTTCAATACAGGAAATGTTGCCATTTTGATATTTCAATTATAGCCTCCTTAAGAGACAGAAATGTTTGTGTTTTGCTAAATGTATCAACATCTTGCTGACACACTATCAAGTTCAGGGCTCAAGACATCATCAACAATGTAGCCTGACTGATGGGAAAATGGGAAAAGTGCTTTAGAGAAGACGCGTGAAAGCAATTTTTATAGCAAATTATTGATGGAAAATGAACATACATATAGAGTTCCTAAATAAAAGTAGAAATGTAAACTTAGTTATGTAAAGATTGTTTTGTTTTCCTGATTTCTATGTTAATTGTATCACTTCTGTGGAAACACCTACACAAAACATATTTAGGGAGTTTCCCCCTCAGTGCTGAGATTGCTCTATGAGTCTGCTGTCACAATTAAACAAATATAGTAAGAAGACATTTATTCACAATATGTCTGCAAATTACTGCCAGCTGTCTTGGAGACCAAGAGTGCTTGTGTTTAGAATTGTCTTAAACAAGGAACTGGTTTCTCTTTGTGTAATTTTTAGCTGTAGCCAAGTTCACTTTTAACTTTTTACTATTACCAGTTTGCAGGCAGAAAGGTTATTTTCTGTTTCATCGAGCAATCATTTGAAAAAATGTCTGACTTATACAGCATAAAAGTGATATCCCCCCTATTAAAACTCTCTGGATATACATTAAAGAGTTCCAGGAGAGCTGGCACAGAACATAGTTGGTGGGGCCATCTCCTCATGTTTCTATCTGTGGGAGGAAATTCAAAACAATTACACAACTGCCCTTCAGCTGGAGTCAGGCTTTCGTTCTCTATGTCCTAATATTTCCACTGGTCTTTCAGATATCTAATCTGCCCTTCCCAAGGTGGGATTTCTTTGAAAAGAAATATCTAACTCCCATAATAGTTGCTCTTCTTTGTTCCAAACTGTGCTGCATGTATAGCACCTGTCCAGAAAGATGTTAATAGGTATTTTGAGTAGTAAAGAGCTTTAGTTAGAAATCAGTTTGGGTGTGCTGCTGGTAAGCCCCAGCTTGGGTGGGGGGATCACTGTATCAGGGCCTGTTTGCCCCTCTAGCCCTGCTGCTGCTGCAGGCAGCTTCACATAGCTACAGGCTCACCCCCTGACAGAGCCCAGCTTCAACTGCATGAAGTCTTTATCCAGGCACTCTCACATGCAATATGGAAAGCCCAGGGAGTTAACCCCTGATAGGGCCACACTTGGCTAATGGGCAACAAGACCAAGAGGATAAAAGCTCCTTTCTTCCACCTCTTAGGTGGGGTGTACAATGTTGAGGCACATTCTCTGTGGCCCCTCAGGGGGTTTCAGGGAGATCTAGCCCAGTTTCCCATAGCAGTGGCAGTCTCAGTAACACACCTGTGTTAGACAGGCTTCTCCAAAGAAACACAACCAATAGAATATATCTAGATATATAGAGATTTGTTATGAGGATTTGGCTCTGGGATTATGGAGGCTGAGAAGTCCCCCAATCTGCCTTCTGCAAGTCAGAAGCCCAGGAAAGCTGGTGGTGTAGTTCCAGTACAAACCAGAAGACTTAAGAACCAGGGAAGACAATGGTGTAAGTCCTACTCTGAGTCTGAAGGCCTCAGAACCAGGGGCCAATGTCTGAGGGCAGGAGAAGATGAATATCCCAGGTCAAGAAGGGAGAGTGAATTCACTCTTCCTCCACATTTTTTGGTCTATTCAGGCCTTAAACAGATTGGATGATACCCACCTGCATTGGTGAAGTCATCTTTATTCAATCTACTGATTCAAATATTAATCCTGGAAACACCTTCACAGACACACCCAGAAATAATATTTTATCAGCTATCTGGGTATCCCTTAGCCCAGTCAAGTTGACATATAAAATTAACCATCACAACATCCTTGAATTTCTTCTTTTCCTATTTCACTGTCCACAGTATGCCTCTTTGTTGCCCTGGGGTAACTTGCAAAAATAAACCACCTCGGCGGGTGCCTGTAGTCCCAGCTACTCGGGAGGCTGAGGCAGGAGAATGGTGTGAACCTGGGAGGCAGAGCTTGCAGTGAGTCGAGATCGCGCCACTGCACTCCATCCTCGGTGACTGAGCGAGACTCCGTCTGAAAAAAAATAAAATAAAATAAACCACCTCAAGAAAGCCTGTGTCTCATAGGTTCTACTTTTGAAAGGGGGAGGGGAATACTAAGGCAGGCACAATGAGCAGCAGCTTATTGACATTTCCTGAGAACACTTGCATTTAAAAAGATAGAAAACAAGCACACAAACTAAAAACAAAATCAAAGACTTGTTCAGCACTGTGTCCCAAATTATAGTTGTGTAATGCTTTTATTTTTTTAACCAACATATTAACAATATGTTATGTATCCTATGCAGTAGCACTCAGGCCCTGCATTAGAAGGGTCCTGTCTTTGGTTTAATGCTCTGGTGTCACCTTTTTTTTTTTTGATGGAGTCTGGCGCGATCTCGGCTCACTGCAAGCTCCGCCTCCCAAGTTCACGCCATTCTCCCACCTCAGCCTCCCGAGCAGCTGGGACTACAGGTGCCCACCACCACGACCGGCTAATTTTGTTTTTGTGTTTTTAGTAGAGACGAGGTTTCACCGTGTTAGCCAGGATGGCCTCGATCTCCTGACCTCGTGATCTGCCCGCCTCGGCCTCCCAAAGTGTTGGGATTACAGGCGTGAGCCACCGCGCCCAGCCTAACTTCTTAAAGCCCTTAGTAATTCATGAAAAAAGGCTCCACATTTTCATGTTGCACTAGACCCTGCAAATTATGTTGCTAGTCGTGACCTGGGATAAATGGAAAGAAATTGTTCCTATATGATTTTTCATATTTGTTTGTTTTCATAACGTGCTTGAGCGATTCTTCATACCAAAGACACCTGAGTTTCCCCTTTCTCTCACCTTGGGGGATAATAGACCATTCTCCCGTCTTCTCACACCTGTAATACTTTAGCTGGACATACAGAGACACAATAAAAAAGAGTTGCAGGAAAGGGAAGTAAAGTTCAGAAGAAAGGGGAAACTCAAGTGGTTTTAATATGAAGAATCACTCAAGCATGTTATGAAAACGAACAAGCAAGCAAACAAACAAAGCTAGTTATTGAACCACCAATTATTTCAAGAAAAAAAAAAACAGCTCCGCAGAGAAACATTTCTGGAACCATCTGGAGATTTGCAAGGCTTTGGTGGAATAGAATGTTTTTATTTGGGGAGAGAATAATAAATCAAAGATAATGCTTGAAAGGAAAGGAAAACAACCTTGTAGAAATATTGATTTTTAGAGACCATAATGTGACAAAGCTCCGATCGATATGCAAAATAAGTTCATGAATATTATCTGATGGATTGAAAAGATGCATCTGAATTCCTTCCCAGATTTTTCTCTGATAATGTAGAAGGAAATTTTTAACTATCAGTTGAAAGTTGGTCTTTTTAAAGCCTAGCTTTTACATTATTAATATGTGCTTCATTGTGTTTTCCCCACATACCAATTATTTCTGGGGAAATCAGCATGTTAGTTGCAAGCCATTTTTCTGACAAAATATGCGGCTGTTTTCACCCCTTGGGACCCCTGGGGACTTGAGAAAAAAAAACGCTTTTATTCATCACACACTAATGTTTAATTATTTAATTTCAGGGAGCATCAATAAGAGGTCTGTAAAATTGTTTCCATTTTATTTTCTTTTAAAAAGTAATAATGTAAGAGCCAAACTCTGTGCCCTCATGTGCTGGTTTCTGCAATAAATGTAATTCTGCAGGACCGATGCATCACTCTGCATGGAAGATATCAGCCAATGGCGTTTACTAACAGCAATGCATGCCCTCATCAGCTGCCATGGTCACAAAGCTTTTTATTCTTTCTTTTCAGTCTCATTCAACCCCAGAAATGTTAGTCCTTTTCTGGAAGTGTAAACAGGTCAGTGAATTAGATGATATCAGTCTGCAAATCTTATGTGCTTTCTTTGTTTGCCTGATTTGGTATCAAGGCCTTCCTCTGTATCTGATAACTCAAGAATGTGCCAAGCCTTTGATAAGCTGTTACACCCTCAAATACACTTTCTGTTCTAAAGCTAAGTTTTGTTTGTCACTGTGTAGCCTCATGTGGGCTTTAATAAATTTTGGTGAAATAAATGAGGTTGACAGTTCCAGCCATTCTGTCAATCAGGAGGATGAGCTTTTATTTAGACATTAAATAAATGAGAAAATAATGAGTTGCATGGATTTGATTTTTACTTTTGTAAAATCTAACACAGTAATTTCATTGATATTCTGTATACTGAGAACGTATATCAACAGAATGACCTGCTGAAATGATTACATTGTGTCGAAAGCGAGAAAGTGAATCTGAATGAATCTAGGAAACTTTTGCTGATTCTCCATGCTATTACTAAACTATATTTCATGTTTTATATTTTTATAAAACATGAAACATTTAAATAAATGATAAAAGAGTAGCATCTTACCACTTAAGATTTATGCACCATATCTTGGCCTAGCATATGAGTTATGCCCCTCATTATTCTAAATCTTTATAGATTTCAGATAAATGTATAGAATGAAAAACTGGGGTTCGAAAATCTTAAATATCTTGCCTGTAGTCTCTTTGTGTAGAACTCATGAGTCTTTTTAGTTTAGTATTTGTCAGGTTGGTCATTCTGCTGTTAGGCACTTTTTGCATCTCAGCCATTTTAATAGGTGTACTAAAAAAAAAAGTACCACAGAGATATTTTTATACCTATCATGTATGGAAAAGTATAATCTGCCTGTCTTATTGAATATATTTTTATGATGAAATATTTAACTGAAAAGTATAATTATTAACGAATTTTACAGTGACCAATAAAGTATTTGAAGTATAAAATTCAATTCCTCGAGTATCTAATGAAATGAATTTTGGATGCATGTGGTGGTATATAATCTACTACCTCATAAGTTCTCTGTGGAATTAATACAGTGTTTTTATAACATAAGCCTTAATTTCAATTCTTAAATTGACACTTTTCCCTTACTTAAAGCTTAGCAACTCTTGAAAAAACAAAATGATTGCTTTATTTAGTAGCTTATTAGAACAATAACATTCTTCTGGCCTTGGAACTTTACAGTAAGAACTGAGATGACCATCTGCTGAAATCACAATAACTTTGGTGTGTTTTAAAAGGAGAATTATGTAACATGTACAGAAAATAATAATTGAGAATGAGTTTTACCCACACATGCATGTACACACTCATACACACACACACACACATACATACCTACACAAAATATACTTTAGTAGGGTGGCCATATACCAGTATTATTTACATAGGGATAATAACAAAAGTAAATATTGAGTATATGTGTGTATGTGTGTGTGTGCATGCGCACGCGTGTGTGTGTGTATAATGGCTTCCAATAATATTGAAAGCAATATTCTACTGTGAAGTATTTCCTGAAAATTCTCTGGGTCCTAATACAAATTCTACTCTTAACTCTGACCTGTCAAATGTTAACAGTTACTGTACACTTGTCAGATCCTGGAGCCCCTTTTGGATCTCCATTCTCCTTGACCTCCTTACTTTTTTGCTTTTTTGCTCATCTCCTCTTTGGTAAGTTCTCTCCTCCTATGGACTTGGGTGCTGTGAGCACTGGGTTATTCTCCTGGCTCAATAATTGTTTTTAAGAATAGCTCTATCTCCTCATCTCCTCTTTGGTAAGTTCTCTCCTCCTATGGACTTGGGTGCTGTGAGCACTGAGTTATTCTCCTGGCTCAATAATTGTTTTTCAGAGTCTGCTCTATCTCCTCATCTTCTCCATATCCTGCTTTGTAGCCTTCCTCAACTTCAGTCCTCAACCTTTATTCTTTCTTATTCTCATTCTTTCCACTCTCATTCATGCTCTTGTCTTCAACCCTTTTACTTTAGAGGCAAATAATGCTTTTGAAATGGCTTTCAATAAATCTTCCTTTCTCAAATATTTCCTTTGCTTCCTCTGCAGTCTTCTATCCTTAAGGCCAAGTCATGAGACCTATGCTTATTGCTCTAAGGAAGGAAGTAAAAGATTCTGTCTACAACCAAGAAGTCACTGTGAAGTCATTGCTCAAATATGACATTTTAAAGTCCACGGAGAGACAATAAGAAAACTAACAGGCTGTTTTAAAATATTCAGATAAATTTGGAGGATTCAGGGTTACAAAGGTGCAGTTCAAGAAAGCCTTCCTGAATCTCAGAGATATCTGCATTTAACACTATCATGTCCATCATGATGTGGGAATGGCTGAGTAACAAAGACAGAGGGAGGAGAGCTAAGTCGTTGGGCTTGATGACAACTTCACTGGATCTAGTACACTTCAGAATGATGCAGAGGAAGCAACTGAGAATTCCAAGGGAATTATCTCTAAGAGGCAGGGGATGTGCTGGAAGAAAATACAAGATGCCTTTGATAGGGATGAGGAGGTTGTATCACCTTGGTAGCCTGAGATCATGGTACCTACAACAGTGCCAAAGTGATGCTCAAGTGGCCACATGGGACAGTCCCAATTCAGCAGAGATCAGTGAAATACACCCTGGGACTAAATGGGCCCAGACACAGTTCAGCAGACATATCAAGACCTAGTTCAGCAGACATATCAAGACCTAGAGGAAGGCATAGGTACTGGGCAATGCTTCCCACATAGATATATATATCTAAGCCACATAGATATATATATCTGAATCCAAATGCAAAATTGGAAACAGGAGGACAGGATATCACTTAACAAAGAGATAAACCCTTCAACTAGACATTTATCCCAAAGAGATGGTTTTCAAATCAGAAGTGTCTGCAAGACATTTTAATTTTTAATTTTTTTATTGTGCTTTAAGTTCTGAGATGCATGTGCAGAACGTGCAGGTTTGTTACATAGGTATACACATACCATGGTGGTTTGCTGCACACATCAACCTGTCATCTATGTTAGGTATTTCTCCTAACACTATCTCTCTCCTAGCCCTCCACCCCGACAGGCCCCAGTGTGTGATGTTCCCCTCCCTGTGTCCATGTGTTCTCATTGTTCACCTCCCACTTATGAGTGAGAACATGCAGTGTTTGGTTTTCTGTTCCTGTGTTAGTTTGCTGAGAATGATGGTTTCCAGCTTCATTCATGTCCCTGCAAAGGACACGAACTCATCCTCTTTCATGGCTGCATAGTATTCCGTGGTATATATGTGCCACATTTTCTTTATCCAGTCTATTATTGATGGACATTTGGGTTGGTTCCAAGTCTTTGCTATTGTGAATAGTGCTGCAATAAACATACATGTGCATGTGTCTTTATAGTAGAATAATTTATAATCCTTTGGGTATATACCCAGTAATGGGATTGCTGGGTCAAATGGTATTTCTGGTTCTAGATCCTTGAGGAATTGCCACACTATCTTCCACAATGGTTGAACTAATTTACACTCCCACCAACAGTGTAAAAGCATTCCTATTTCTCCACATCCTCTCCTGCATCTGTTGTTTCCAGACTTTTTAATGATCGCCATTCAAGCTGGCATGAGATGGTATCTCATTGTGGCTGTGATTTGCATTTCTCTAATGACCAGTGATGTTGACTTTTTTTCATATGTTTGTTGGCCGCATAAATGTCTTCTTTTGAAAAGTGTCTGTTCATATCCTTTGCCCACATTTTGACATGTTTTTTCTTCTTGTAAATTTGTTTAAGTTCTTTGTAGATTCTAGATACTAGCCCTTTGTCAGATGGATAGATATCAAAAATTTTCTTCCGTTCTGTAGATTGCCTGTTCACTCTGATGATTTTTCAGTTTCTCATGCTGTGCAGAAGCTCTTTAGTTTAATTAGGTCCCATTTGACAATTTTGGCTTTTGTTGCCATTGCTTTTGGTGTTTTGATCATGAAGTCTTTGCCCATGCCTATGTCCTGAATGGTGTTGCCTGGGTTTTCTTCTAGGGTTTTTATGGTTTTAGGTCTTATTTTTAAGTCTTTAATCCATCTTGGGTTAATTTTTGTATAAGGTGTAAGGAAGGGGTCCAGTTTCAGTTTTCTGGATATGGCTAGCCAGTTTTCCCAACACCATTTATGATATAGGGAATCCTTTCTCCATTGCTTGTTTTTGTCAGGTTTGTCAAAGATCAGATGGTTGTAGATGTGTGGTGTTATTTATGAGGCCTCTGTTCTGTTCCACTGGTGCAAGACATTTTATTAGCATGATCAGGTAACTCCTCTATCAACAGCCGTGTTCTTAGCATCTACTGCGTGACGTGTGCTGTATTTGGGTTTATAGGTAATGAAAAAAGGATTTTATTTCTACTTTCGTGGAGCTCACAATTAGTTAGCAGCATATCCAAGCATCTCTCTTTCTCTAGTAGTCCATCTTCTATTGTCTAATGGATATGACCTCAGATAGCTAAACTCAACGTGTATAGCACTTAATGTACCATCTTCCTTAACACTTATTATTCCACCTACATTGTTCTCTCAGTTATACCTCTCACACTCATAATTTAGGTATGCTTTTGAATCTTTCTTGCTTTTTCTGAGTTCCTCAGAGATAGTCTCCAGGTATTTCTACAATTTTCTTCCTAGAATCCTTCATATCTGCCTCTTGGCTCCATTCTCAATGCTACCACAATGGTTCAGATAACTGAATAACTGTAACAATATAATTCATCTCCATAACATTAATTTAGTTCCATTCTAAGCTTAGAAAAATTCAATGCATTCAGGGTAGATTCTTAGTTATTTAGTATGGCCCTCAAACTTCTGATGTCCTGATACCCTATTATTAGTTTCCTATTGTTCCTGTAACGAATGACCACAAATGGGCTGGCTTAAAACAATTCAATTTTAATCTCTTACAGTTTTGGAAATCAGAAGTCTAAAACCAGGTGTTGGCAGAGCTGCATTCCTTCAGGAGGGAATCTGTTTCCTTGCCTTTTCTGCTTCTAGAGGCTGCCTACATTCCTTGACTCATTGACCCCTTGCTTCTATCACTTGCAATTCCTACTTCTGTCTTAACATCTGTGTCTATTCCCTGACTGTCTTTTACAAGGATGCTTGTGATTATACTGTGCCCACCTGGATAATCCTAGATTATCTCCCTCTCTCAAAATCCTTAATTAATTCTGCCAAGTCCCATTTTCTGTATAAAGTAATATTCATAAGTTCCAGGATTGGACATGGATGTCTTTGCAGGGTGTGGGGGACAATACACTATTCTGTCCACCACACCCACTAATCATTCTAGGCTATCTTATACTCTATCACTCTGTTGTAGTCAGAGTCCTTCAATTGCAAACCCATGGATAGACCTTCTTCATTCTCATTGCTAAACCTTTACTCTTAGCTTTTCCCATATTTTTAATGCTTTTGCCCACTAACATCAGCAGCTTAAATTCTACACAACCTTTCATTCTAAGCTTCTTTTCCACCTTATACTATCTCACTGTGACTTTCTTCTTCCTGACTGATCTATCTATCTATCTATCTATTTTTCTAATCACCTATCTATCATCTACGTGTCTATCTATCTTTTTAGAGACAGAGTCTTGCTTTGTGACCTAGGCTGGAGAGCATTGATGCCATCATCGCTCCCTGCATCCTTGACCTCCTAGGCTCAAGCGATCCTCCCACCTCTGCCTCCTGGGTAGCTGGGACTACAGGCACACACCACCATGCCTTGCTAATTTTCACACTTTTTGTAGAGGCAGGGGTCTCATTATGTTGCCCAGGCTGGTCTTGAACTCCTGACTCAAGCAATATTCCCAACTTGGCCTCTCAAAGTACTGGGATTATAGGCATGAACCACCATGCCTGGCCTTCCTGACTCTTCTAATTGTTATTTTATATATCACTTGGGGAGGAAGACATTTATTATAATTTTATCTTGCATTTTGGTCATGATTATCTTAATCATGAAACAAAATTTTACTCAGAATGTATCATGGGAAAAGCATTGGTTTTTAGGTGCTAAGGGAAATACAGACATATTTAAAGATGATTCCTAACTTAACAGAATTTATAAGATGATAAGAAATCTAAAAATTATTATTAAGTCATTATAGTGTGTTAGAAAGAACATAGATTTTTGAATCATAATGTTCTGGGTTGAGTTGTAGCTCCAACCTGTGGTAACTTATTTATTTCCACTGAAACTCAAGTCGTTTTATATTAAAATGGAGATATTTTCATTATAAAGTTCATTCAATATGCAAACAAAATATACCTTGTGAAGTATCTGGCTCATAAAGGAAAGTCAAAAGTTTTCCACATGATTTTTGACATTAAATAAAGAGTCTTCGGGTGTCCAGAAGACTGAGAGAGGACATCAGGTCGTGGAAGGCCATATGGAGAAAGAGAGATTTGAGTTAGACCTTGAAATCTGGATATAATTTTCTCATTGCAGATAGCAAATAGGGCCATTGTCACAGGAATTGGGTTTCTAATGATGCACAAAAATAGCCTGTTTGAAGGAAGCATGGTAAATTCCGGCAAGGGAGGCTTAAAATATAGGCTGAAGAATTTGAAGGCCAGGCTAACGGTCCATCCTGTTGTCAGAAGGGATTGACCCATTCACAAGCCTTGGTTTAGGCCTCATCATTTCTTACCATTGCTATTAAAAGCTGTATAAAGATAGGAACCGAGTCTGTTCATTCCTGTATCCCTAGCATCAGGGCAGGGCTTGCCACATATTAAGCACTCAGGAAATGCCTGTGAAATAAACAAATAGAAAAGCATAGGAAGATAAACATTACCTCATAGTCCACCCCCGACTTTTTTTCCATCTCAAACAGAGCCAAATAATCTGAAGATTCAGATATATATGTTGTAAACAGTTTCCAAGTTTTGGCTCTTTTTCTAAAAACTTGTAGTGATGGCTATAAATGTGAGGATACTAATTATTTGCTGTGCTGGAAGGTGGAGAAGAGACAAGCAGTTGAGTGATTTTAAAAATAAAATTGAAAAAAAAGTATCTTGCCTTATGAGTTTTAGAATCATTCCTGTAAAAAATTAGCAGTCATTAATCTTATTTCTGTGATGCTAAAACTTTGCTTGGCTTGGAAGTTTATGGTAATAATTTTGTGTGTAGATGCAAGAGGATGGGTCTGATAAATAATTGAAACAAATAAACATTTAATTTGCTGATGCTTTGTGGTATTTAAACAAATTTATATTTCTGCATAATTCATACTATTTTTCACCAAGTTTGTCTCTTCCCAGGAAATTATAATGAATCTCTGATGCATAAAATGCTTATCCATTTGTAGCTGATGAGAAAAATAAAAATAAAACAAAACCCGTAGGGGACACACAAGAAGTATCTTCTGAACATCATAGCCTAAACAGGCTTCTAATACACAAACTTTTGTTTCAGAACTTTGGATCTTGTAATCTTCTAATACACTGAAACTTTTCCATTTTCAAAATATACATTCTAATAAGTGTAAAAGGAAGCAAATTTAATCATTAACAGGTAGATAACCATGGCAACATCATAGCTATGCTGCTATAACCGGCATCATTTTCTAACTGAGCTAAGAATAGCATAGCATGTTGAGAGCTTTACTTTAAATATGGTTTCTAAGATTGGAAATCTTAAGGTTGGTAAATGAGAAGTTTAAATGCCACATTATAATTGTTCAGCCAAACTTTTACATTTTCTCACAGATAATGGGAATAAATTATTGAGGTGACAATGATATCTACATCAAATGTTAATATATTTCCACCAAATTGGGCTACATCTTAAAGGAATATATAAGATTTTAGTTGATAATTTTCCTAGTCAGGATTAGGGAAGTAGCCACTCAGGAAGTAAGAAGAAATTTAAAAAGTTCTCAAAATCTTTAACTTCATTACTTCTGCAAAGTCCCTTTTGCCATATAAGGTAACATTCGCAGGTTCTGGGATTAAACATGGAGGTGTTTGGTGAGGGGATTATTCTATCTAGTACACACACTACTGATTCCAGGCTATCTTCTACCATATCATTCTCTGCTGTCGTTAGACTCTTTCAATTGCGGAAAATTGGGAAAAAAAATAGAAACTTTTTTTTTTTTAAATGTTTGTGGCAGAGCTTGCATATAGATGGGGCCATGAGACTAGTTCTTTCCTGAAGAACCTGAGGCAAAATGATGAGTGTCACCATCCAGGCTGAGATGGTGAGACCAAGTGAGGTCATACCTCTTCACTTATCCCCAGTGAGATGTCCCAGTGGAGAGGATTTAACAAAGGACTCCAAGGTGCTGGAAGATGATGGATCTGAGGTCCCTGAATCACTGCATAGAACAGAGCCCTCCATCCACCCTCACTGCACTGTTACATGAGCAAGAAATATTGTATTAAGCTGCTGAGATGAAGGGGCTGTTTCTTTTAGGAATGAGCCTGCCCAGCATGGATGGAGGACTTTGAAAGTCAGGAAATCCCTTATTCTTCTGATGGCTCAGGCTCAGGAAGTGATGCTGGCACATGCTTCAGAATAGGTTCACAGGAATTCATTGCTTTCTTTTCTGTCCAAGGAAGCATTGCCGAAGCTGTGTAGGCCCTACTCATCCCTGTCTCTGCGTCTGTGCTTTGAAGGTGCCTGTCCCCAATTCACAATGGACACATCATGTGCTCTGCCTTGAGTGCCTGACATAGAGCTGAATTTGGTTGAAGTAGATTATCAAAACCATTACATGTTTACAAATTAAGAAGCTTAGATAAGCAGCCACTTAGAACCTATTAGCACTGTCTCTTTACTATTAAGTATGACACCAGTAAAATAGCTTCCTTTCTTTTCTTATTTATGAGTGTTTGATCCCTGGATTTACTTTTCTCTTTATATGGTGCAGAGATATGACAAACTCCTTTACGAAACATGAATTATTTTATTTAACTTCCTTTAATAATATACCTAATATTCAAGAAGGAAAGCAACTGGCAACTTTTCATTTAGAGTATACAATTTTTTGACATCTGGGAGTTCCGAATAAACATTAGGAATATGTATTCTTGTGTATAAATTTTTTAGTTAGTCAAATATCTTTGTTGTACTTTTAAAATATTTCTTCAAGATATATGAAATGGGAAGAGAAAGTCATAGAATCATCTGGGTCTTGGATCATCTATCTATCTTGGGCTTACATTTAAAAAGAAGGCATGTTTTTAGTAAATTCATCTATGAAGAGGTTGCTGAGAATATTTGGAAGAAAGTGGCTCACAGGAACATGACATATAGGATAATTTAAAAGTGATCTTTCTACATAAAAGCCATTTCTCATCTAGATTTGGATTTACGGATACCATCTGCTTGGCTCTTAGTGAGAGGATCTGCAGCTCCAAATCTGAGCATCAGACACAAGCACGTCATACCTCTTGCAGAACTGGGAATGACAGATGATCTTTGCACAAGGCTGTGAGAGGCAGAGAAGAGTAGGGCAAAGGCAGACAGATGGGAGTAAGCATGTGTGGGTGCCTCTTCCCATCTCTTAGGGGTTTAAAGGATATAATCTTTAATTTAACCTTTGAGTGCCATAGCAAGGCCAAAGCATATTCCTCGAGAATAGGTTATATATCCTCCTAAGGAATGATTATTCTTAAGGTCCTGAATAGTTTCTAACAACAACAACAACAACAACAACAACAACAACAACAACAACAACAACAACAACAACAACAACAACAGTGTTATAGGGAAAACTCAGCCAAAACAGTATTTAACTTTCTTTTCTCTTCAGAAGGAAAGAGGCAGATAATGAAAGTTTGCATGCCTGAGAGTGTGTGCAGCTTGGGTATAGTGGGACACATAAATAAATACTTTTTTACTACTCAAGAGTATTGGGAATATTTCAGTTATTTCTTTTGTATAACAAATCACCTCCACACCACCCTCATACCCTCAAACTTAGTGTTATAAGACAACTATTTTATTATGTCCACACTTTCTGTGGTCAGAAACTCAAACAAAGCATAGCCGGGAAGACGTATCTTCTCTCTCCATTGCTGGCGCTTCATCTGGAAAGACTCAAAGCCTGGGTCTGTTTACCTGAGCCCCTATTTGTAGCCTCTCCATAGTGGCCTCAAGGCAGCTGAACTCGTCAGGCAGCTTAGGGCTCCCGAGTGAGTTTTCCAGCACACAAGGCAGAAGTGGCCTGGGCTTTTAGGATTTACCATCAAGTCATTGTGTCACTTCCTATGGACCCTATGTGATGGTTAATATTGAGTGTCAACTTGATTGGATTGAAGGATGCAAAGTATTGTTCCTGGGTGTGTCTGTGAGGGTGTTGCCAAAGGAGATTTGAATCATTTGAGTCAGTGGACTGGGAGAGGCAGACCCACCCTCAATCTGCCAGCATGGCTAGGCCAGAATAAAGCAGGCAGAAGAAGGTGAAGGAGCAGACTTGCTGAGTCCTCCGGCCTTCATCTTTCTCCTGTGCTGGATGCTTCCTGCCCTCGAACATCAGATTCCAAGTTCTTCAGCTTTTGGACTCTTGGACTTACGCCAGTGATTTGCCAGGGACTCTCAGGCCTGGCAAGACTCTCAGGCAGACTGAAGGCTGCGTCATCAGCTTCCCTACTTTTGAAGTTTTGGGATTCAGACTGGCTTCCTTGTTCCTCAGCTTGCAGATGGCCTGTTGTGGGACTTCACCTTGGTTTTTTTTGTTTCGTTTTGTTTTGTTTTTGAGACAAGGTCTCACTCTGTTGCCCAGGCTGGAGTGCAATGGCTCAATCTTGGCTCACTGCAACCTCCGCCTCCCAGGCTCAAGCAATTCTCCTGCCTCAGCCTCCTGAGTAGCTGGGACTACAGGAACACACCACCACACCTGGCTAAAAGGGACTTCACCTTGTGATCATGTGAGTCAATACTTTTTAATAAACTCCCCTTCATATATATATATAGCTATCCTATTAGTGCTGTCCCTCTAGAGAACCCTATTACACTCTATTTGTCAAAGAAGCCACATCTTGGTCGGAATCAAGAGGAGTAGACATAGATCCCTGCCCAGCCCCGCAAAGAATTTGTGGCCGTGTTTTAAAATGGTCACAGGAGGATTAGATGCAGATGACATCTAAAATCCAAAAACATATTCATATAAATTTTTTACCATTTTAAAGATCAAGTACTTAAATATTAACTTTCCTCTTTTATCTCTCCCTCAACACCTATACCCCTACATTTTGGGTTCCTGAGAATGTCCAGTTTTTTTTTCTTCTGTGATTTTATTTCCACTTCTGAGCTTTGGGAAATACCTACAAAGTAGCATTAAACATTGTTGTCTTTGTGTTTAACTTGTGACAAGCATGTTTACTAAGATAAGAAGTCTTACCTGGGGAGTTGGACATAGCATTGACACAGTGTTATAAATCTCATGGAAGAAAGGGAGAGGACATTGATCTAACCTGGAGAAATGGAGAAATGTCAGAGAGAAATACTGTCTGAAAGATGGCTCAGCCTTCCAGGCACTGACTGGATGTGCTTTTGATTTATCCCTGTCTTTGTCTTTCTTTGATCGTCTAGCTCGTGGTTTCTGTCTAATATTCTAGAAATATTCTCCAAGTCTGATCATTGGTCATATCATTGAAAAACTTCAGATCTGGCTTTCTCTGACTTTGTGCTTGCAGCCTTCCTTGTGTATGTGACATGTTGTCCAGCTCTTATGAATCCTGGTGTCTCTCTGCTCTCCTGTCATGGGCGATGATTTCCCCCTGCCTGACAATGATGGAGCCTCACCCTCCCCATGGTCCAGCATGACAGAAAGGAATGCAGAGCTGAAATATTTCCACATTAACTCTGGCCAGATGAAAGGAAAAAGATGGAGTAGTAGAGATTTTGATCATCAATTTTCTTTAGTGCTTTTAAACTTTTAGTTCTGTTATGTGATAGGGCCACACAGTCCCTTGGGATAAGCAGTACTTAAAGAAAAATGCCCAGCCCTACTTTTTTTGATTTGCATGTGAAATGTTGTTTTTTGTTTGTCTGTTTGTTGCTACCAAAATGATTTAAATGGATTTTACCTGTTGCTATAATTGTATAATTTAATTTTATGGAAAGTGAATGAAATGTGAATGGACAAAGAGTTGTGACTTCTTGGAAAAATAAATGAAATGCATTAATTGCTTCATTAAATGCTTTATTGAGATAAATATGTAAAATCAAGCAAGGGAGAGAGAAGTTTGAAAGATTATAAAATTACTGTAAAATTGTAGGAGGATTCTGTATTAAGTTTGCGTCCTCATCTGATATTTATCTTATCCTCAATAAATGGTAGTTATTGTTTATTGTTTTGAAGAATAAGTAACCAGGTAGACAAAAAGTTAGTGCATATCAGGTTCCTTTTCATTTATCAGCAGACTGACACTTGAAAGACAGTTTGGATGAGAGGATGGAGATTATGTTTAACTTCCAAGGCATGGGAAAATGTGTCTCTAACAAATATTTTTAAAATATCTTCTCGGGAGGCTGTGTTGATTTTCCCAAACTTCGATGGAGTCAATCTTTCAGATAACAATTAAATATCTGCTTGAATAATATTCTCCAAGGAGAGCATCATATGCCAAATTTATTGTATTAACATTTTTTATACTCTAAAATTAAACAAAGGAGTTTGACATTACTCAACTGAATTACAATAGGTTAAATTATTAATTTACAGGGCATCCAAGTGATTAAATGGAAAGTCATGATGAGAATTGCACAGAACAATGGGATTTTCACCAACCGCCCTATTTAAAATTGCAACCCTTACCCCACCCTTCATTCATAGTTCTCCCTACCCTCTTTCCTGATCTACTTTTTGCCATAACAATTATTACCTTCTTATACACCATATAATGTCCTTATTTATTTTATTGCCTATCTTCTCCTACAGTCAAGATTATATATTTACACACACAAATTCATCAATCAATAAATTTGTGAATGAATTAAAAATGTGAGTTAGTTATATTACTAATTAATAGAACTTTTCCAGTAGATAAAGCTTGCCACGAAGTTACTCGAGGATTAGATAAAATACATACACACATTCTCTCTAAATCATAAGGTGATATGTAGTAAGAAGAATCAGTGGTAAATACTTATGTTTATTAGGATAGCTTTGAAGATGATGTTGAATTCAAGAAACAAATCCTTCTCAAAATGACTTAAACAATATTTATTACTTCATATAACAAGAAGTTTCAGAAACAGTGTAGCTCCATATTGTTCAGTTTAGGAGTCCAGTGAACATATCATGGACTCAGCTTCTCTGAATCTTTATGTTCTTTCGTCCTCAAAATATGAGATCTGCTCTCAGGATTCAAAGAAGCTGCAACAATCCAGGCATCACAGCCAAATGCAATCACATTCAGAAAAGGAATAGACTTTTTCTGTGTGTTTCCTTTTAAAAGTTAGGAAATATTTCCTGGAAGTTATTAGTTATCCTCATGTCTCATTGGCCAGAATTGTACCACATGCCTATGATACTAACCAATCATTGGTGAAGAGAATGAGATCACCGGGGTTGACTAATTAGGACTTACTCTCGGAGTTAGGCTTATCCTGAAGCACACAGCCGTGAGAAAAGGGCTAAGAACTGGAACAAAATGGATTTCTTTGGAGTAGAAAAGAGGGGTAAGAACAAATGTTTGGTAGTGTCTGCTACAATATTAAATGCATTTATATGTGAAGCTAAGGCAAAATAATAACGGGATTGGTTGACGAAATAAAAATAGTGCTTTAACTCAAATCTAGAAGTCAGGAGAGGGAGGCAGTATGAGGGTAATATTTTCTTATCTTTCATAGGGGGCAGTCAATTGACATTGTTGGTACTTGAAGTATATAGTTTAAAACAACATAATGGAACCAAATCTTTTAATGATTTTTGGATTTTTCCATAACCTTAACCAACTAATTCTTTGTCAGAAGACACTTGCTTGTCTGACTTCTATTAATTTTATTTCAATTGATTTTTCTAGTGTTTAAAGTAAAATTACATTTTTATTTAAATATTATTTATATTACAAAATTATTTTATAAATGTATCCATATATCTTTTTTTATTCTCCATATATTTGTACACAAATTAATAGCTGGAATGAAGTTCATAAAATGTTAATGAGATGTATTTTTAATTATTTACATTATATTTATTTGCTACCTGTTTTGTACTCTTCTGAATAGCTTAAATATTTTGGAATGGGAATGTTTCATTTTTATGAAAATGATAACATTGTTTTAAAAAAGTAAAATAAAAAAGACAAGTAGACATATAAAATTGTAAAGGTATCTCCATATTGTTAAGTTCAATAAGCAAATTGTTAAAAAAAAAGTGTAGTACAATCTCAATTTGTCAAAAAGGGGGAGAGGGGCTATATTATTAGAGAAAAAATTTCTAGACATTTGTGTATCACACAGATGACAATGTTTATCTCTGGGTACAACGCTGGTTTATGGGGACTTTGACTTTACACATATTTCTGTAGTGTTTGAATTATTCTTCAATGATTGTACAATTCTTTTGAATTAGAAAATATAATAAGTATAAATGTAGTAGTAATGATTAATCTAATCCCTGAGTCCTGTTCATTAGGTTATTGTCCCGAAGCTGTAAGCCCCTGATTCCCAGCTGCCTCTGTAAAAGCCGCCATCAACCTTAGTCATTCTCTGCTGCTTGAAACAGTTCCTGTTGAATCACTCTGAGGCGGGAGAAGTCAGTCACAGGTGCCTCCTCACCTGGGGTAAATACTGGCTCACTTAATTGTTGCTGGGGCCAATTTGAAGGGAAGCATGATGCAATAATGCTTGTGTCTAAGCCTGTGTGCTTAGACTCCCTGCTCTGCCTTCCTTGCGCTCTATCAGAAGGTGTCTGGGCAAGAGAGTACTATGGCTGCACTCCAAATAGTGACCCTAAATCATTACAGTAAAATTAATAATAAAATTATTACCTCCCTTCTAGTGTCCTGAAGGTATCATAGATAAAGGCCAGAAATGTGCAGGCAGGTGGAGTTCCTTACAACTGAGCCTGTTGGATCTTAAGATACAGGGGCTTTGAGGCATTGGTTTCCTGAAGTAAGTGTTGCACTTTACGTCTAGTCTTTTCCCTGGTATTTTTGACCACTGCTCCACAGTTGATTTGGAATATTCAGTTTTCAATGGAAAATTGTTTCCTAAATGCTTAAACATATTAAATATGAGAGTTATAGAGTATCAGCTTTAGGAGCACCTGGCACACATTTTTAACTTTCCACTGAAATATCAATGGCTATACACAGAAAGACAAAATAAAGCACACACCACCACCAAGACACTTTCAGACAAGTTGTTGCCATATCTTTGTGGCATTTCACAAACTATAAAGATGAGAGAACTACATTGAGAATTACTGGCCTTGAGGAAACAGAGTGCAAAGAAACATGGCAGTGAGAGTAGGGATTCATTCTACCTGTATTAGTTTCCTAGGACTGTTAAAAAAAATACCACAAACTGCATGGCTTAAAACAACATAAGTTTATTCTTTCATAATTCTGGAGGATAAAAGTCTGAAATCATGGTGTTGGTAAGGCCACGCTCCCTCCAAAGTTTCTAGGGAAGAATCCTACTGTGCCTCTTCCTAGCTTTTGGTAGCTTCTGGCAATACTTGGCGCTTGGCCTGTAGATGCATCACTCCATCTTTGCCTCTGTCTTCACATGGCTTTCTTCCCTGTATGTATCCAGTCATTGGATTTAGAGCTTACACTAATCCAGTGTGAGTTCACCTTAACTTCTGCAAAGAACCTCTTTCTGAGTATGGTAACATTCACAGATATCAGGGACTAGGACTTAAACTTATCTGTTTGGAGACACAATTTAACCCATGACACTAACTGAAACCAAAAGAAATACATTGAGTTAATGCATATTAGATGCTGTGTTAAGTAATTTTCACGAAGTAAGGCAGTGGTAACAAACCACCCCTGAATTTTCAGTGGCCTGCAATAATACAGGTTTATTTATGTCTAATGTTGCATGTCAGCTATGGGTCTGTAAGGCCCTGAAGGCTTTGCTCTGCATGTCTTCTTCATTCCTGGATTCAGGTTGAAAAAGCAGTTGTAATTTCTGACACTGTTATGGGTTGAATTATGATCCCCTCCAAATTCATATGGTGAAGTTCTAATCCCTAGTACCTCAGCATGTGACCTGATTTGGAAAGAGAGTCATTGCAGATACGATTAGGTAAGATAGGCCCTAATGCAATATGAACGGTGTCTTTATAAAATGGGGAAATCTGGACACAGAGACAGACACACACAGAGGCATGTTGATCTAAAGAGTCAAATTCTGTAAAATATTTGAAGAGATTTATTTTGAGCCAAATATGAGTGACCAGCGGCCTGTGACACAGCCCCAGGATACCCTGAGAACATGTGCCCAAGGTGGCAGGGCTACAGCTTGGTTTTATACAATTTAGGGAGACATAAGACATCATCAATACATGTAAGATGTACATTGGTTCTTTCTGGAAAGGCAAGACAAAGTGGGAGCTTCCAGGTGATAGGTGTACTCAAAGATTTTCTGATTGGCAATTGGTTGAAAGAGTTATTAAGACCTGGAATCAATAGAAAGAAATGTCTGGGTTAAGATAAGGGGTTGTGAGAACAAGGTTTTTTCATGCAGCTGGAGCCTCCAGGTAGCAGGCTTCAGAGCTCTTATCAGACCTAAATCAGTGCCAGACTCTTTGTTAATTCTCTCCTGAGTCAGGGAAGAAACCTGGAAAGGAACAGAGATTCCCTACAGAATGTAGATTTTCCCCACAAGAGATACCTTTGCAGGGCCGTTTCAAAATATGTCAAAGAAATATATTTTGGGGTAAAATACTTCTGTTTCTTTCAGGGTGTACCAATGATCTGTCATGTGATGCGACACTAGAATCAGGCTGGAATTTGGCGTCTTACTGCTACAAAAGTGTTTCATCAGTCTTCAGGTCTCTGTGCTGATGTTAATGCTGGTCAGCTGTGCCTGAATTCCAACGGGAGGAAGGTATAATGAGGCACATCTTACCCCTATTTCCCATCATGGCCTGAACTAGTTTTTCAGCTTAATTGGAATGCCCTTGGTGAGAGGAGGGGTCTATTCAGTTGGTTGGGGGTTTAGAATTTTATTTTTGGTTTACAGGAAAGATGATGTGCAGAGACACAGGGAGAAGACGGCCATCCACAAGCCAAGGAGAGAGGCCTGGACAGATCTTTCCCTCACAGTCCTCGGAAAGAACCAATCCTTTGAACATCTTGATTGTGGACTTCTAGGCTCTGGAACTGTGAGGCAATAAATTTATGTTATTTGAGCCCCAGTTTTGTGGGTACCTTATCTGGCAGGTCTAAGAAACGAACACAGACATGCCAGTCTCATGGCAGAGGGAAAAAAGTATATGCATGGAAACATTCAGTGGTTTTTCAAGCTTCTGCTCAGAACTAGCTTACATAATTTCCCCTTGCTCTCCCCTGGCCATACCTAACAATGGGGTGACTCTGATTGGAATCTAGAGGAACCACAGATGCATATGTCTGCTAAGTGCTGAGGAACAGGAAGGATGGGGCCTGGAGAGAAAAACAAAGGCAAATTTACCCCAGTTTTCAGGGGCTTCGGTAGATGAAGCTCTGCTAGAGGAGAGCACAATCTCCAACGTGAAGCGAGCTGGGTTTTCTCTAAAGCTGCATCCATCCCAAGTCAGCTCAACTCCTGATTAGAACCAGGTGATCGGCCCCTCACCTTATTTGCCAGACAGAGGAAAGGCAAGCCCTGTCTGAAAAAAGAGGGGATAATTTTGACTTTAGTCTCTACTATCCTTTTATAGACGATGTCTGAAATAGAGACAGAGAGAGAGAGAGGGAGAGAGAGATGAAATGAAATAGGAAGATGTGACCATAACCAAGAACAAATATAATTAGGTATTAGGTTTGGAGCTAGACAGTTTTGGCCCTACAGTTTTTTAGGCCGATCATTTTAGTCATCTGTGTTAACTCAGTGTCCCCGCAGGCAACTGAGTTTGTGACCTACTACTCCCTCATTAGAACATGAAGCTTATGTTCAATATATAGGAAGAATGGGAAAATAGTATAAATTTAAAATTCCAAAGTGTAATTATATTTTTAATCATGTGCTTTGAAATGATCAGGACCAAAAGGAAATTGAAGAAAACTCTTTAGCATCTTCAATAGCTATCCCATGTATTTATCTGTTCAACAAGTATACGCTAGGCATTGTGCTAAGTGTTAGAAATTTGGGAATGAACAAGACAGACCCAGGTTATGTTCCAGTGGAGTTTAGAGTGCAACAGGCAGAACCATTAACTAAATAAGGAAAATGAAGGCAAAAGGCTAAGGTAACTACAACAACTACAAAATAGAGTGCTAAGACCAAAAATGGTGTGTATGGTCCCCAGAACGTAGTGAGGGTGGGATTCATCTGGAGGGCACTGCTCTGTCACGTGAGTGGGCCTGTGGGTCATTGGCCACAGGGGATATGATCTCTATCTCTTCTTATGAAACTGCTTTCACTTAGGAAGACTCACTCCCAGGAAAGATGGGCTCCCTCCAATCCCTCGTTGTTTCAGCTGGAGAATCGCCTCAGATTTCTGAATAGAAATACCTGAGAGCCCGGTGAGGACCTATGCCTCTGCCCCTGTTCCCCAGAGTACCACTGCTCCTCAGCTCTTGGATGTCGGAAGCCTTGAGTAGCTTTAATTCTCTGTTGTTTTTGGCCAAAGTGAGAGATGTTTCTACTAACATATCCTTATTCTCTTTTCTGCCCTGGTGTCTAACAGTTTATTCTGCTTATTATGCCCGTATCTTTACTCCTCTAAACTTAACAGTACTGATAATAATGACACCAGATGACCCAGGTAGAGCATTTACCACATACAAGCACTGCTCTGAGGACTTTCCATATATTAATTCATTTTATCCTCACAACACCTGGGTGTAATGCTGCTTTATTATTAATTTATTATCATATAACACTTATTTATTTTATATTCTCATCATTATTGATCTATTCTGGCCTTCAAGACCTTATGTTTCCTTTAATATCCACATAACCCATTTCCTCGGAGCTTAACCTTTCCCCTGATGATTATTTTTCTTCCTCCAGTTTAATTGGTTTGTCTTTCTTGATTTATTTTCATGTTTCTACTGCTTCTGTTCTGAGATGAAGGCTGAACCAGTTTTTTAAAAAGCCACTCTCAAGTCTTCCTTGACTTCTGAGCAAACTTGATTCCTAGAGGCAGAATGTTTCAAGCACAGGCCTTTTAAATTACCTTTTTTCTTGGTTCTGCAATATTTCAGTTGAGCCTAAGAAGTTAGCATTTGTTTCTATACTAAAGGCCCTATTTATTTATTTATTTTTTTGGTGAAATAAACCACTCTTCTGTGAATTCAGCTACAACTTGTGTCTTACACCATTTTTAAGCCATTTCAGAACTTATGGAATTAAAAAATCCAGAGCCAACTTGAGATTATATGAGGGACAGAGTTTTAAGCATTTGTGGACAAGAGCTTAGCTAAGCTAAGCTTATATCCAAGCTTAGCTCCTCTACTATTTCCTATTTTTCATGAATGAAATTCCAAATGACATGAAACATCACAGTATTTGGAGAAATCTATGCCACTCTCTACTTTGGCCTCACATTAACAAGTTCAAGCTAAGATTCCACACTATTTTTCTGTAGTTTCTGTAGAACACAGTTGTAATTTAAGATTTGATCTAATTGGCAAAACAATACAAAAAAAAACCCAAGTGAAAGCATCAAATAATTTATACAACTCCCAAATATCTAAAAAGCATGACATGAGAACACTTTCCTGTGTAATCAAGTCCTCCGCTTACTATGGCCCCATGGCCGCCCGTACCTGCTCGGGTTCCCTCCATCCCTCAAACTGCATTTTTTTGCTAAGGTGCCTGTGTGGTTTCAATGTGAAGCAATGGCAGTATGCACCTGCAGATGCCCAGCAGCCTGAGAAATTGAGATATGCTGAGACCAAGGCACCCTGTGCTTTTGCTGAGGCCTGCTTGAATTTTCCTAAACCCAGTGAAGAGGTACAAAACAACTACTTGCCTGTGAACAGAGTTTCCATAAACTTCAGTGACATGTCAAGGAAAAACAAATCCATGCAGTTTTAAACTCTCCACTTTCTGCTCCAGTGTCCAATCTTTTATTGTTACTTTGTCCCTCAAATTCAGCTTTGTATATATATATATTTCAAGTTTCAAACAGATTTTGGAGTTTTAGGATGCCCAATGAATGACACCTTGCTTTCTCTACTCAAGATTGAACCAATTGGAGAGACAAAACAGTGAAAGATAGAGAGCAAAATATTACTTCTATTACTGAGGAAGGGTTTTGGGTGACCTCTGTGAGTGGCAACAGTGGGCTTTCTAACTTTGAACATTAGAACTAGGCAGACCTGTGCACTGGGTCCCAGGCAGTCCTGGAAAGCCCTAAACCTCCCAAATTAAGCTGTTCCTTTAAAACTTACAGCAAAGAAGAACAGATGAGACGAGACGAGCACTTATAGTATCTATAACAGCCGGACAGGGACACTGTGGAAAGAGTTAAGCTGCACATGCTCAGTTCCTTACCCCAAACTCACCAATCAGCCATTCCTCATCCCTAGGGCTAGAAGGACCATGAGGGCAAGAGCGCCAGAAGTGGTTGGCAGTGGAGCTCCATCCGCACAGAGGGAACTAGCATGAGTGAGAAAGTGTGTCCCCCTGCTTACAATTCAATAGGGAAAACACTAACAATGTCCTTTGCTAATTAGGCAAAGGACAATATAAAATAGAGATTTTTCTATAGAAAATTAGGCAAAAGACATAGACAACAGAAGAAATCCAAAGTATAAAGAAATAGCTGAAAATTGTTCAATTCCACTTGTAATAAAATAATTGAAAATCAATTATGATACTGTTTTTCCACTAAAGTAGTGAAAATGTTATAAAATTTCTAGAAATTATTTCTATCAAGATATTTAATGTGTTTTAATGCATTAAGTTCATTTCTGGAAATACGGTAAAAGTAAATGATGATAATATGGACAAATATTTAAGGACAAAGATGTTTCTTATAGTGTAATTTATACTAACAAAAATGTGATAATAACCTCAATATTTAACTGTGGAATACTGGTGAATTAATTGTAATGATGGACTATTATGTGGCTATCAACATTAATCTTTAATAAAATTTAACAACTTCGAGCAATGCTCATGATTAAAGATTAACAAATCAAGATATACAGATCTCTCTGTGTGTATATTTAATAATGCAAACTATGAGCATCTGTCTGTATGCCTAGCAAAGCATAGCAAGAAATATATAAAATATAAACCCTACTTTGTTTAATTTTAATTTTTCTCTTTATACTTTTATAGAAATTATTTTATATTACTATATAATTGTTAATTGCTTATACATTAATTTTCTACAACAAGTATATGTTACTCTTTTACAATTAGGAAAACACAAACACTTAAAATGTCATGAATTTTAACACAGTTTAGCCCACAGTCATCAATTACACTCCATAGAGCAGAAATCATCATCAATTGCACTCCATAAAGCAGGAACCACAGGAAGTAGGAGGCTTTTGGGGAGCAGCAATCAGAACCACAGAGCAGAACTGAAGTGAAGTAGAGGGTAATTCAGTATCAAACCATGGCTTTTAGCCATCAGCATCATTATAGTCATAGTGAATATTCATCTAATTCTTACTGCATCCCACACAAAGTCTTCAGAACCTTGCATGAAATAACTCATTAAATCCTCACAACTCTATGAGAGTGGTACTATTTTATTAGTTTTAGTTTATAGTTGATAAAACTCTGAGGCAGAGTGAGAGTTTTAACCTATCTGAGTTCAGATAGCCAGTAAGTGCAGAGAGCAGTCTCTTATTTAGAGCAATCATATCCTAGAGTCTGTGCTTTTAATTCCACTGCCTCTGTGCTGGCATTTGTTCCCCCATGTTATGGTCCAGGAAGGTATTTTTGGTACAGTGGGTACTCTCGTAGGTTCTTTCCATACAATAATCTTTATCACCTTATTCATTGTGAGGTCCCCAGAAGTTTGATAAGAGTCAACTCCAGGATATTTGAATCTAAATTCCACGTTCTTCCTACCTGACCATGCAGAATACCAGAATAACAATTCTCTTTTTGTTATTATGAGAGTGAATTTTCTCATTAGTAGGACAGTTACACTAAGAGGCCAGCTTTGCTTTGTGTCCTGTGTAGTATCTTGGTACACACACTCCTGATTATGAAAGAGTTAAAATTTTGATTCATCATGAACCATTTGTGTTTTATTTTCAAAGTGGGTTAAGAAATAATAATGTAATATAGTTAGAAGACCAAATTGTATTATTTTAAATATCATTATTTAGTTGGATTGTGAATACTGCTTAGAGAGAATTGGACACAAGAAAATCAACTTCCAAAGTTGAAGGAACATATATTCCCACCTACCTCGTTACTTAAAAAAAGTAGTCATCAAATTTTGTAAGTAATTTGTATAGATTAAAATAACCCAGTGAAAAATATTAACTCTTTCAGTATCCTGAGCTTTCATATGCCCCTTATGAAAGGTAGCCAGATATGCCATTCAAA
Source organism: Gorilla gorilla gorilla (assembly GCF_029281585.2). Taxonomy (NCBI): domain Eukaryota; kingdom Metazoa; phylum Chordata; class Mammalia; order Primates; family Hominidae; genus Gorilla; species Gorilla gorilla. The sequence continues at coordinate 120,852,982 of NC_073229.2, read as the reverse complement.
CGCAGCCTGAAAATAAAGGAACCTCCTTTCTTTGTGTCATAGTAGAAGCCAGCTTTAGGAAGCCCTGAACACACTGTCAATACATAATGAGTTGAGAATAAATTGAAAAGCGAAATAAATGACAGCTCATTACTTTCACTGATGAAAACAAATTAATTATAGCAACTGGCTGGCAGAAATAATGCTGTACAAGGCAGGCAAATACAATCTATTTAAGTAGCTCATTGATTGCAAAAGAAATTTAGATCATATGAAATTTTATTAAGGCGCACTAGACGCTTAGAGTCTTTGTTACCACTGACAGCTTCATACTGTGTGTTCTCATAGTACTGTATATTTTCCCAAATATTTTGCCTTAGTAAAAATTATAGGGTTTATAGTGCTTTAAATGCAATCTGTGGACCAACTCTTGTGCTACAAGTCCCCCCACTTCTTGCAACACACAGCCGCCTTAATGGTGTCAATTCTTAGCCATTCAAAGAAAGAAAATAATTTTCATGATATACTGGGTGATTTTCTCTTTTCTCAATTAGATAAGCAACCTGTTATTAAACTAATATGTTCATGAGAAAACTTTAATTTTGAAGATACTATCTTAGACAACTTGCAAATGGAAATTAGGGAGGATACACCAGTGAAATGAATGGATGATTAAATATCAGACTAGATTAAAGTCATTCCACCAGACTCCAGTGTGGAGAGATGATGATATTGAAGAACAGCTGACCCCCACTCAATGCTTCCCTGCACCCCACACCCCATCAGAACATGGTTGCAACTCTAGGGAAATTGACTTATGTTAGGTTTCTGCTTCTTAGAGGAATAAAGACTAAAAAGAATAAAGTTTCAGAAAAAATAAAATTTATGGTTTTTTGGTATTTAAGTTTGCAGACCAGTAAGGGAGAGAAGAATAGACAGTTAACAGATTTTACACACACACACACACACGCGCACACACACACACACACAGAAACACATGGTATAATGCTACTGAATTTCAGGAGGTATCTCTAAATTATGTGAGCAAGAAAGGCCTATCTGAAAAGGTGATATTTAAGATGAAACAGCCATGTGTTGCTAAATGATGGAGATATATTCTGAGAAATGTGTCCTTAGGTGATTTCATCATTTTGTGAACATTATGGAGTTCACTTACTTACGCAATCCTCAACCTAGATGGTACAGTCTATTACATGCCCAGGCTGTATGGTATAGCCTATTGCTTCTAGGCTACAAACCTGTGCAGTATGTTCCTGTACTGAATACTGTAGGCAATTGTAACACAATGAGAAGTATTTGGGAATCTAAACATATCTAACATAGAAACGGTACAGTAGAGATACTGTATTATAATCTTATGCGACTACCAGACTACCATCATACGTGTGGTCTGTTGCTGCCTGAACCATCATTATGGTGAACGACTGGATGTCATAAAGATTTTGAAAGAAAGAACGTTCTTGGCAGAAGCTACAGTACATGGAAAGCTTTGAGGCAAGACAGACGTTGTGCTTAGAGAATCTGTAAGACACTTGTGTGTGTGTGTGTGTGTGTGTTTGTATCATAGTGAGAGAGGATGTGAGTAGAACAGGATGAGAGGAGACACATTTCCTTCCCAGAATACTCCACCCTCCGGTAGCACTGCAGAGGTAAATTTAACTTAACCAGACCCCTCACCCAACTTCAGTCATATTCTTTCTCTTGGAAATTTAGAATTGGGACACAGATTCTGGGGCAGTCAGGGGCCGTGGGGAGCTGTGCTGCACTGTCACATTGTGTGGGCCAGTGTCAGCTTCAGGGGGAGTCAGAGCCACGTGGAAGTCAATGTCATGGAAAGTCAGAAACAGCAGTTTTCAAGAAAAGGCTTTATTATTTATTTTTTATTTTTTTCAGAGAGGACAAAGGAGCACATGCTCAAAAAGAAGTAGATTGGGAGTGCCTGCGGACCCAGAGACTGACCATCAAAGAAGGTAGTTGCCTGACTATTTTTCTGTGCTCCTGCTCTTCATACCCCGTGTGAGTCTATGGTGGACTCCTCCCTCCCCATTTTGGTCTGCTTAGCACTCATTTCTTCTGCAACTTATGAACTCTGGTGAGACTGTTAATTGTAGTGTCTTTCTGGCCTTTTGGTTCAGGGATGGGCATGTGACCCAGTGAGGGTTCCTCCTAGATTTGGCATATGGACACTGGGAGAAAAAGCTCTCTCTTCGTTTTGAAGCATGAGCAATAAGGGATGTAGGTTTCCAAAGGAGCTCCTCTCTGCCATGTGTTGAGAGGTTGCCAATAGTAAAAGGATGAGGCCAAAACACAACAGAAGCCTAGACAAGTAAAGCTGAGTAGTTGAGAAAGAGACAGAGAGCCCATACAACAGTTAGAGATTCAACACACATTAGCAAAAATCTCATCCTTCTACTTAAACTATTTTGAGAGAGCCTCTGTTCTTTGCAAATAAATTGTCCTTAGTGGAGTACTCTGCAATCATTGAATTCATTTTTTTGTTTTCATTTTGCAGACAGGAAAGTTAAGGCTCAGAGTGGCCAAGTGACTTCCTCATGACATTTCAGCATTGACTTGTGGCCTCCCAGCCACAAACCTGGACCCTGTGAATACCAAAATCTGGGGATACTCAAGTCCCTTATATAAAATGGTATAATTGTGTATAGCCCATGAACATAATCTCTAGATTACTTATAATATCTAATACAATGTAAGTGGTATGTAAATAGTAGTTATACTTTATTGATTTTTGTTTGTATTTTTAGCTGTTGTATTGTTATTGTTTTTTATTCCCAAATATTTCCCATCTGCCATTGGTTGAATACAGGATGCAGAACTGGAGGATATGAAGGGCTGAGTGTAGTTAGTAAATGCGTAGATAAGGATCTTTCTTATCAGAATCAAATAAATGCAAATTAAAAAACAAAAATGTAATGTCTTAGCTACTGAATTTATTTTCCCTAAAATTAACAATACCTAATACTAGAAGCAGCATCTTCAAAACTGGTTGTTGGTCTAGGAGACTGTGGTTAAATTTCTTTTTTAGGCTTGAAGGCTTCATAATGCCCACAATATATTTATTTTCTCTCGTCTTTGGGAAAAGAAAATCTGTGACTTTTCCTATTATTCTGAAGTAACTCCCACAAAGACTTCAATGCACCTTCCTCAGAAAGACAAATTTTGCATCATTGCAACAATAAGTATTTATACTTTGTAAGGCTTGCAAACTTCCATTGAGAAAGCATTGCTCAAAATGTTTGCCAGTTTGCGGTTTAATGACACCTCAAGTGACATTATGTCTTTGCTGTCACTCACATTTCCTAGAAGAATTTTTAAGGGATGGAAAGAAATCCTCCAGGTTGTAATAGAACCCCAGTTTTGAGGGGTTTATTATTTTGGACCTACAAAAAAAATTATAATCAGACAGCTTAAATCAGTGTGGTAATATTTGCGTGCTGTACTGTAATACTGTTTTGCATAAAGAATAAAGGGACAATGAAATAACACTTTGATTGTTTTTTCTAATACTTGAAATTTTAAAATATTTGCTTCATTGTGTATTTTTCAAAATGCAGACATTAGGCCTGGCTTAAACAGTGATCCTGTTTTGGCAGGCATTCAATAATATTGCACGTGGCACCATCCTTTGGAAATTTTTTTTATGTATCAATAACTTACAAATATTATGGGCTAGGTGTGGTGGCTCATGCCTGTAATCCCAGCACTTTGGGAGGCCGAGGTGGGTGGATCACCTGAGGTCAGGAGTTTGAGACAAGCCTGGCCAACATGCTGAAACCCTGTCTGTACTAAAAATACAAGAAATTAACTGGGCGTGGTGGCGCGTGCCTATAGTCCCAGCTACTTGGGAGGCTAAGGAATGAGAATCACTTGAACCCAGGAGGCGGAGGTTCCAGTGAGCTGAGATCACCCCACTGCACTCCAGCCTGGGAGACAGAGGACAGAGTGAGACTCCGTCTCTCTCTCTCTCTCTCTCTCTCTCTCTCTCTCTCTCTCTCTATATATATATATATATATATATATGTATATATATATATATATATATAAAATGGCCAGCAATCTGTCAAAAAATTTAGTATAAATTTTAGAAAAACTTAAATGAATGAACTTGTCCATTGCAGTAGTATTTATAGTGATGAGTGGTATCTACTGAGATTCACACACTGTGCTGAGGACCTGCAAGTGCTACTACTTACTATAAATAAAGTAGGCACCATGATGGCACTAACACACACACACACACACACACACACAGAGAGAGAGAGAGAAAGAGAGAGACAGAGACAGAGAGAGAGAGACAGAGAGAGATAATTTATTTTAAGAAATCAGCTGACATGATTGTAAGGCTAGCAAGTCCAAAATCTGTAGGCTAGGCTGGCAGGCTGGAGACCCAGAAAAGAGTTGCAGTTCTTGTTTAATTCTGACAGTCTGCTGGCAGAATTTCCTGTATGCATGTTTGTGTCCTAATAACCCCTTCTAATGAGGACATGGGTCATACTGGATTAGGGCTCACTCCAATGACATCAATTAACCTTGATTACCTCTTTAAACATCATATCTTCAAATACAATCACGTTCTGAGCTACTAAGGGTTAGGACTTCAACATATGATTTTTTGCGTGTGTGTGCATGAACACACAATTCAATCCATAACCAAGGTCCATTCATTTATTCAACAAACAGTAATTGAGCACTTACCATGTGTCTTTCTGTGTGAGGTGTTGGAGAAACATTATTATATTTAATACCATGCAGCTGATTAGTGATAGAAACAAATTTGATATTGCTACTAAACATTAGGTTGTGCTCTTAGGCATTCAAATGTCTTATAATATTAATAGCAAAAATCTGAAAATGAGCTAATTATTAAGTCAAAAATTGTATAATCTCTTGTTAGACTATTACACAATTATAAAAGCTGATTATTAAGATAAGAAATGTGGAAAACTGTTTTTGGCAGAAACAGAAAATGCAGGTTATGTATATGTATATTTCTATATTGGAATTGTGTCTGTGTAAAACTGCATAGGAAAAAAGAGTAAAAGGAAATACATGAAAGTATTAATAGTGATTTTATTGGAGTAGTAAGTACTATTGGTATTTTTTGTTGTTTCTTTATTTTCAAAATTTTAGAAGCATACTTCTAAAAATTCCCTAAAGATTAAATAATAAAAAATGATTGTTTATTACTTTATAAGGCTCTTAAGATTGAATAAGTAACTTTGACATGGCAAAATCTCATATACTGGTTAATAAAGAGCTATTAGTATTAGAACTATAATAGTAATACCAGTACTTTTCATATTTAATGATATTAACAATTGCTTCTTGGTTTTTTTGGCAAGATCAAGTGTAATGATATTAATAATAACTGTCTGTGTTGCAAGTTGACAAGACTCATTGTCATCAGTATCTAAGTGATCCAATTCCTTCATTTCTTGACCCCAAACTCACTTATTTTATTCTTTAGCTCTATTTACTTTAAATACGCTTAATTGCTTTAATGCATTCAAAAAGCCCATGGTATTTTAAAAAATCATTTTTTATGTTTCTTTCACTTTTAATTATGGAAGATTAATCAGGTCTTTGGGAAGTTATAAAATGGTATAATAGAAAAAAAGAATATATTTTTCTGGCTTCCATAAATTTATTTACATTACTCTTTTGTAAGGGTAGTGTACCAAAATTATTCTTATTTTGGTAGTTTAGTTACAAAGCATATTTCTTTCCTAACATTAATGATCTTCATTGTCCTTCTACAGGATATTTCATATTCAACTATAGTCTGTTACAACCAAATTTTTAAAAATCACAAATTACGATTATTTAATATTCAGTAGGCACCTGCAATGTTCTGACCACTGCATCTTCTCCATAGCAAGAAATCCAGTGAGTTGTGTTAAATTACAACATCCCAGCTGCTACCAGCTGCCTGGATCTTATCCCTTAGCCTCTTACTAATCTTTACCCATTCACTAATTTCAACAGAGAGCTGGTCTTAAGTAGCACACTTGTATAAGCATATTATATTGTAGGACACTACAGAATACAACAAAGAGAGGAATGTAAACATCTTTCAAATGAGTGATTGTGTGGTATACCACGGTGTATTAGTCCGTTCTCACACTGCTATAAAGAAATACCTGGGGCTGGGTGCGGTGGTTCACGCCTGTAATCCCAGCCCTTTGGGAGGCTGAGGTGGGTGGATCAAGAGGTCAGGAGATCGAGACCAACCTGGCCAACATGGTGAAACCCTGTCTCTACTAAAATATAAAAAAATTAGTCGGGCGTGGTGGTGCGCGTCTGTAGTCCCAGCTACTAGGGAGGCTGAGGCAGGAGAATTGCTTGAACCCAGGAGGCGGAGGTCGTGGTGAGCTGAGATCACTCCACTGCACTCTAGCCTAGCACCAGAGCAAGACTCTATCTCAAAAAAAAAAAAAAAAAGAGAAATATAAGAAATATCTGGGACTGGGTAATTTATAAAGGAAAGAGGTTTAATTGACTCACAGTTCCACATGGCTGAGGAGACCTCAGGAAACTTATAGTCATGGCAAAAGGCAAAGGGGATATAGGGCATACCTTACATAGCAGCAGGAGAGAATGAGCGCAGGGGAAACTGCTATTTTTAAAACATCAGATGTCATGAGAACTCCCTCTCTATCATGAGGACAGCATGGAGGAAACTGCCCCCATAATCCAATCACCTCCCAACAGTTCCCTCCCTTGACACATGAAGATTACAATCTGAGATGAGATTTGGGTGGGGACACAGAGCCAAACCATATCACATGGGGAAAGCAAAAGTGCTTATTTTCTTCCCTTCAACAAAGATTGCCCTCAGTGAAAATGAAAATCTTTCTTTACAATGGTAAAACAATCCTTTGGTACCTGAAATAAGTCACAGTTAAGGCCCTACGTCCTTGGTGTGAAAGAACTGTTAAAATTCTTCTGAGTGACACTAGAGTAGAGGCACTAGAGTAGAGGCACCCTATGTGGGTCCAGAAGAGAGGTACTAACCAGAGAGGATGGGCTACCAAGCCTGGAGGATTTGGGTCACATCTTATAACTTACTTGTGCTTTTAGGGCCTGCTCAGACTCGATGACATGTATACCACTTCCATTTGATGATGGGGTGTTGCTGTGCATGCTGACATTATGGCTTGATGAGTCAGATAACACTCAGTTCATGATGGACAGCTCAGGTCACATGGTAATTTCATGGCTTATGGTTAAGCATTCAGTCTCTACTAAGGCCTGGTAGCAGGCCACCTGTTGTTTCTCAAAAGAGAGTAGTTATCTGTAGAAGATGGCAGTCTTCACTCCAAAATCCTAACAGCCAGTACTGTGATTCATCTACAGGGGCTGCTAAAAGCTCCAAACAGAATCCCTGTTTGCCACTGACAGTTCAAGTACCATTGGATCTGCTGGATCAAGTGGCAGGGCAGCTTGCACAGCAGCCTGGACCTGCTGCAGAGCCTTCTTTTGTTTTGGGCACCACTTTAAACGAGTAGCTTTTCAGGTCAGTACTCGGTAAGTAGCCCTAGTAACACACTCAGATAAGGAACACATTGCCTCCAAAATCCAAAGAAGCCCACTAGGCATTGTGACTCTTTTTTGTTTTTGTTTTTGGTTATAGGAGGAGCCAGATTTAATAATTTATCCTTTACCTTAGAAGAGATACCTTGACATGCCCCATACTACCGGACCCCTAAAAATTTCCCTGAGGTAAAATGCCCTGAAGTTTTGTTAGATTTATTTTACACCTTCTGGCACATGAATAACTGATCAATAAGTCTAGAGCAGTTACTACTTCTCACTCACTATGTCCATCAACATAATGTCATCAATGTAATGGATGAGTGTGATATATTGTGGAAGGGAAAGGCAATAAAGATCCTTGTAAACTAAATTATGACATAGGGCTGAAAAGGGCTGAGGGAGGATGTTGAAGTGTACTGCTGGCCTTGTAAGCTCAAACCAATAATTTTGGTGGGCCTTATGGACAGATATGGAGAAAAAGTGATTTGCCATATCAATAGCTACATACCAGGTACGAGGGGATGAGTCAATTTGTTCAAGTAATGAAACCCCATCTGCAATGTGGTACAAAACTACAATTGAAGTCAACACTTTGTTAAGCTTACAATAATCCACTGTCATCCTCCAAGATCCTGCATGGGCCAAATATACACATTGAATTGGGGATGCAGAGGGAATCACCACCCCTGCATCCTTCAAGTCCTTGATGGTAGCACTAATTTCTGAAATCCCTCCAAGAATGCAGTATTGTTTTTGGCTATTTTTCTGGGTAGAGGCAGTTCTACTGGCTTTCACTTGGCCTTTTCCACTATAGTCGTTCTCACTGTACAGGTCAGGGAACAAATGTGAAGATTCTGTCAGTTGCTGAGTATATCTATTCCAATTATGCATTCCAGAATTGAGGAAATAACCACAGGGTGGATTCAGGGACCCAATAGGCCCACTGTGAGATTAACCTGAGTGAAAACTCCATTGATCACCTACCTGACCTCCATAAGCCCCTACTGTGACTGGTGAGCCATATTTTGGGTCTCCTAGAATTAGTGTCCGTTCAGAGCCAGTATCAAGTAATTTTCCAAAGCTCTGATTATTTCCTTTTCCTCAATTTACAGTTACCCTGGTTAAAGGTCAGTGGTTCCTTTGTGGAAGTCTGAGAGAAAGATTAATAGTGTAAATTTTTGGTAGTGACCTGGGTCCTTCTTCAAGGGGACTCAGACTCCCCTTCTTTCTAGGAGGCCCTGGGTTTGTAAACTGGCTCAACTCTGGGAATTGATTGAGGAGCTGTGAATCTGTTTCTGTAATTCAGGTTAGAATTTTTTTTCACATCAAGTAATAATTCACTAGAGCTTCTGTCTATTTCATTTCTAGGAAGTCTGTGATAAACCTGCCAATGTCATAGGTCTGCATGTATAGACTATTCTGATTGTTGCCTTGACTCTGTTGTCCATTACCTGGACATGTAACCATGTCCATCTTGCCTTTGGTGATTGAGTGCTGCCACTTGGCCCCTGCAACCCCAGGATCTAATTACTCCCATAGCATTTAGGTTTCCCAATCCAGTGGCTACAGTCCACACTGTAAAGTCTGGCCTACAGAGAAGAGTGATCACAGGGCTCTTCAAGGATGTTGGACTCCTCTCACAAATTTATTTCTCACAGTTGTGGTGAAAAGTATGTCTTCTGGATTCTCCTAGTGTGGGTGCATAAGTCTTTAATGACAAATTCACTCTAACATTCCAATCTCTCTAAGCTTTTAATCCCTTCCTCTACATTACATGTCTGGCATTTCCAAATCAGTCATCTTTCGTTCCATGTTTTATACAACCAACTGACCAAACTGTTAGAGCCCTTTTTTAACTTTCTGTGCTGCAATATTATATGTAGAACGTCGGTATAGTGTGCTCATATCAATAAATTCAGCCTAATCCAACTTTATCTTCCTTCAACCATAATTCCACACTGTTAATATCCATTCTCACACATGTTCCTCTAATTTCTGTCTGTAAATATTGGAAAAATCAAATAGTTATTTTGAAGTCTACTGTGCTTTCTTATGGGTCATACTTTGTATCTCATCTTTAGAGACCTGCTGGCATTTGAGTCTAGTTGTAGGTCCAGAAGCAAATAAAAGTGATGTGGATGGGTCTTGAGGGGAATCAGCATTGTCTTACATGGCAACTGCCTCAGGGGAAGTCATACTGTTTTCTCAGGAAATGTACAGTTAATCCAATCCGCTTATACAGGAGATACCACTAGGGGTGGGGAGACTACTTTCTCTGGCAAAGAAGACTCATCAGAATTTAGGAGCTCAATGTCCCAAGCTTTATTGGGTTCTTCCTACATGTCTCCATCCATACTTATAGAATCCCATACTTTTCCCAATCAGTGCTTTCACTTTAACAGTAGACAGCCTGTGATGTTGGGAGTTCAACTTACATTGAAATTCAGGCAGTCACTGGATGAGATTTTGCATTTGACTTTCAGCAATCTCAACCCTGCAGCTACAGAAGATAAGGCTTTCCTCCAGGTCACCCATAGAAGCCTTTAGGTCATTCATACAGCACTTCAACTGGGAAATTGAATCCCTGAGCTCATCCCATCCTTTCATCACTTTGTCTAGTGACCTTAGGAGCAACCAAACAAGGTCATTATATTTGTTTATTTTCTAAAAATGTTCAAAAGTACCATACCCAGTTTCTTGTCTCTTATATCTCTTATAAGTAGTTTTTTGGGTATCCAATGCATATATTTTTTATGTCTCTATTATAATTCATGCCATGGACTATGAGTGCACTCTTTACTATTGGAAATAGAGTCATTAGTGTCTTTAAATCTAATCATATTAGAGATCCAAACCCAAAACCAATTTAGGCAGCTCATTCTTAAAATTCTCTTTCTCTGGAATCATTCTCAGTACTAAAATCTACTCGGGATTCTCCAGAGAAGCAAAGCCAATAGGATCTATCTATCTATCTATCTATCTATCTATCTATCTATCTATCTATCTATCTATCTATCTATCTATATATCTGTATAGATATATACATCTATCAAGAGAGATATTTATTATAAGTTATTGGCTCATGGGATTATGGAGGTTGAGAAGTCCCATGATCTGCTGTCTGCAAGCTGGAGATTCAGGAAAGCAGTGGTGTACAAAGGCCTGAGAGCCAGAGAACCAATGATGTAGATTCCAGTCTGTGTCTAAAGGCTTGAGAACCAGGAACATGGATGGCAGGGGAAGATTGATGTCCTAGCTTGAGCAGTCAGGCTGAGAAGAACTTCAACCTTCGTCTGTTGTTTTTTTGTCCTATTCAGGCCCTCAGTGGATTGGTTAATGCCTATCCACATTGAGGAAAGCCACATGTTTTACTCACTTCACCAATTCAAATACTAATCCCTTCTGGGAATGTCTTCTCGAACACCCAGAAATAATGTTTAACCAGACATCTGGGCATCATGTGGGCCAGTCAAGTTGACACATAAAATTAACATCATACTGCATGAATAGAAATGCAAGTGCCTACTTTTTCTGCTCAAGTTAGGGATATGTTATGCAGTCAATTTTAGCACAGTTGAGGAGTCACAATGCTATGGCAACAGCTTGACCAGGGTCCAACTCTTGGCTTTAACTGCATGACTTAGGGCAATTTCTGAAACTACCAGCTTACTTTCTATGACATATTGTTATCAACTTCATATCTGAGGCTTGAATTAGTTGATGTAGGTAGGACATTTAACACAGTTCCAGGCACATAGCTAGAGTTCAAGCAAATACTGGCTTCATTATTAAGAGAAGGCTACTCTAGGAACTTTCTCCTGAAGACTTGGTGTAGTAGCCAGAATTACATCTCTCCATCTCCTGAAAAAAATCCACACCCTAATCCCCAGAGCCTGTGATTTTGTCAACTTACATGACAAAAGAGAATTTGGATTTTTAATTAAGAACAAATATCTTAAGATGAGAAGAGTAGAGTATCCTGTGTTATTCATGTGGGCCCAATTTAAATATAAGTCCTTAAAAATGAAGAAACATTCCTGGCTGGGTCAGAGGGAGATGTGACCATGTAAGAAAAATGAGAAAGGTGTTTGACATTCCCAGTTTTGAAGATGGAGAAAGATGGCCACAAGCCAAGGAATGTGGACAGGCTCTAGAAGCTGGAAAAGGGAGGGGACCTATTTTCTTCTAGACCTTCCAAAAAGGAATGCAGTCACTGACAAATCTTTAGCCAAGTGAGACTCATGTTAGACTTCTGACCTACCTCAGTAGAGAGGTTGTGGAGTGGGGAGTCTGAACAGTACCATACCGAGTTGAAGGTCCTTAGGAGGGCTCCTGGCAACTAGCTATTTTGAGTGAAGAGGCTAAATTGACATCTGATGGTATTTTCAGTTTCTGTTCATGAAGTAGGAAGATTCCCAACTTGAGCTCAAGCAATTTCCAAGACTAAGTTTCAAACACATCTATGCATGTCTAAAAACTGGTGGGTTTAACATGGAGGAGATTCAATGTGCGAGAAGAAAGGCAATCAGTGAGGTCAGCCCAGTAAGAAGCCTTGGAATTCAGATGGGGGACAGGACTCTGAGCGCAGTAGAGTCTACTTCCCAGAATTATCTGAATTCTATAGCCAGCAGGGGTCTAAATGTAAAACCAAGGAAGTATTTGTTTTTAGCATCAGCAGATTATAAACTAGACTGGGCAGACAGACTATTCTCCCAGGACCTCCCAGGTGCCTTTGAAGCTGGACACCATCAGGCCCTCCAGGGTCTGGGCAGTGGCAGTGCCTGCTGAGCAACTTCCAGTACAGTAGAACCAAGAGACTCATGGACAAAATGGTGTTCAGATGAGGAAGGCAGAGGAGCAGAGGTGAGAAAAACACGGGTGACATACATTAGGTGAAAGGATGTGGCTCTGCCCTTATCTAAGACCTTCTACAGAATCTTTTGAAAATAATTAAGGGCTGGGCACAGTGGCTCACACCTGTGATCCCAGCACGTTGGAAGGCCAAGGCAGGAGGCTCACTTGAGACTAGGAGTTTGAGACCACCTGGGAGACAGAGTGAGACTTCATCTCTACAAAAAATTAGCTGGTCATGGTGGTGTGTGTCTGTAGTCCTAGCTGCTCAAGAGGTTAAGGTGGGAGAATTGCTGGAGTCCAGGAGTTCGAGGCTGCAAAGAGTTATAATCTATGATTGTGCCAGTGCACTCCATCTTGGACAACAGAGGGAGACCCTGTCTCAATAAACAAACAAACAAACAAACGGGGAACTTTGGAGAGTAAGAGGGATCATTGAAGACAGAAGTTCTGCAACTTAAAAACAGTTCACATATGTACCATCTTTAGATGTAATGTTGATTTGAAAATTGATTAGATCTTCTTCCAGGACATCATGTTGAGTGACTGCAACTGGAGAACAGCGAGCTGTCCAGGATGGAGCTGTTGGGGCAGGTTAATGACAAAGGAAGTAGGTTATACCAGAACAGCAGCTTGAACACTCACCCCAGGTTTTAACTGACAAGTTTCATGAGCAACCTAGCAGTGCTCTATGGCTTCATTAAACAGGCCAGTGAAACTCTCATATTATTAGAATATTATCAGGATTCCCTTAACAGGTACTGAAGAAGTAATTTTCTAGGAAAGAAAATTCTAATGGATGAATAAAAAATCAACCAAACAAATACACATCACCCCTGGACAAATGCCTATTTATCCTTTAGACTTAATGTAATGCAGCTTCCTACAGGTAGTACCTTTTTACTGCCTTATGATGACCAAAGAAGTAATTATAAGAAACCAGGCATCTTCAACAGTCCCACTGGTACACTAATGGATTGCCACATAGGTTGTTTATAGACAAATCATCACAGAGAGAGAATAGATTAAGAAAGAACGTTCTAAGAAGACCAGATTTAATCTTGGTTGACAGAGACATTCTTATCTATGATTGGCTAATTAGAGTACATTCAAAATATTAATGTAGCATATACACCTAGGGCATAAAAAATTTTCCAGAAAACTTTCTGGACACACACCAACATATTTTTTAATTAATTTTTAATTTTTGTGGGTATACAGTAGATGTATATATTTATGGGTTACATGAGATATTTTGATATAGGCATACAATGCATAGTAATCAATCACATCAGGGCAAATGTAGTATCTATCACCTGAAGCATTTATCCTTTCATGTTACAGTCTAATTATACTGCTTACCTATTAAAAATGTAAAATTAAATTATTTTTGACTATAGTAAACCTGTTGTGCTGGCAAATACTAGGTCTTATTCATTCTTTCTATTATTTAAACCCATTACCCATCTCCACTTCGCTGCCACCAACCCACTACCCTTCGCAGGATAGTAACCATCCTTAATACACTCTATCTCCATGGGTTCAATTGTTTTAATTTTTAGCTCTCACAAATAAGTGAGAACATGTGAATTTTGTCTTTCTGTGCCTGGCTTATTTCACTTAACATAATGACCTCCAGTTTCATCTATGTTGTTGAAAATGACAGGTTCTCATTCTTTTTATGGCTGAATACTCCGTTGTGTATATGTGCCACATTTTCTTTATTCCTTCATCTGTTGATGGATGTTTAGATTGCTTCCAAATAATGGCTATTGTGAATAGTGCTGCAATAAACTCAATAAAGAGTGCAGATATCTCTTTGATATACTGATTTCCTTTCTTCTGGGTACATACCTAGGACTGGGATTGCTGGATCATAAGACAGCTCCATTTTTAGTTTTTTGAGGAACCTCCAAACTGTTCTCCATAGTGATTGTAATACTTTACATTCCCACCAACAGTGTACAAGGATTCCCTTTTCTTTACATCCTCACCAGCATTTGTTATTGCCTGTCTTTTGGATAAAGCCCATCTTAAATGGGGTGAGATGATATTGTAGATTTGATTTGCATTTCTCTGATGAGCAATGATGTGGAGCACCTTTTCATATACCCATTTTCCATTTGTGTGTCTTCTTTTGAGAAGTGTCTATTCAGATTTCTTGCCCATTTTAAAAGTTTTCCTATAGAGTTGTTTGAGCTCATTATATAATCTGGTTATTAATCTCTTGTCAGATAGGTAATTCACAAATATTTTCTCCCATTGCGTGGGTTCATTCTTCACTTTGTTTCCTTTGCTGTGCAGAAGGTTTCTAACTTGATGTGATTCCATTTGTCCATTTTTGCTTTGGTTGCCTGTACTTGTATGGTATTCCTCAAGAAATCTTTGCCCACTTAAATGTCCCAGGGAGTTTCCCCATTTCATAGCCTGAGGTCTTAGATTTAAGTATTTAACCCATTTTGGTTTGATTTTTGTATATGGTGAGAGATAAAGGTATAGTTTTATTCTTCTGCATATGGATATCCATTTTTTCCCAGCAATATTTATTGAGACATATTCCTCAATGTATGTTCTTAGCACCTTTGTCAAAAATGAGTTCACTAGATGTATGGATTTATTTCAGGGTTCTCTCTTTTGTTCCATTTGTCTATGTGTCTGTTTTAATGCTAGTACCATGCCATTTTGGTAACTATAGCTCTCTAATATAATTTGAAGTCAGGTAATATGACTCCTCCAGTTTTGTTCTTTTTCCTTAGGATATCTTTCGCTATTCTAGGTCTTTTGTCATGCCATAGAGATTTTAGAATTGTTTTTTTCTATTTCTGTGAAGAATGCCATTTATATTTTGATAGAGATTGCATTGAATCTATAGATTGTTTTGGGTAGTATGGACATTTTAACAATATTGATTCTTCTAGTCCATGAACATAGAATATCTTTCCATTTTTTGTGCGTGTCCTCTTCAATTTCTTTCATCACTGTTCTATAATTTTCATTGCAGTGATCCTTCATTTGTTTGGTTAATTCTTCAATATTTTATTTTATTTGTAGTTTCATAAATGACATTACTTCTTTGATTTCTTTTTCAGATTGTTTGCTGTCAGCATATAGAAATGCTACCAATTTTTGTATGTTGATTTTGTATCCTGAAATTTTACTGAATTTGTTGATCAGTTCTAGTAGTTTTTTGGTGGAGTCTTTAGTTTTTTTTCAAATACAAAATCATGTTATCTGCAAACAAGGATAATTTGACATCTTTCTTTCCAATTTGGATGCCCTTTATTTCCTTCTCTTGTCTGATTGCTCTAGCTAGAACTTCCAGTACTATGTTGAATAACCATGATGAAAGCGGGCAACTTTGTCCTCTTCCAGATCTAAGAAGAAAGGCTTTCAGTTTTCTCCCACTCAGTATGATACTAGCTGTGGGTCTGTTATATATGGCTTTTATTATGCTGAGGTATGTTCCTTCCTTTTTTAAAAAACTTTTTTATTTCCATACGTTATTGGGGAACAGGTGGTGTTTGGCTACATGAGTGAGTTCTTTAGTAGTGATTTGTGAAATTTTGGTACACATGTCACCCAAGCAGTATACACTGTACCTTATTTGTAGTCTTTTGTCCCTCACCCTCTTCTCACCCTTTCCCCCTGAATCCCCAAAGTCCATTGTGTCATTCTTTTTCCTTTGCGTCCTCATAGCTTAGCTCTCACTTATGAATGAGAACATATGGTGTTTGGTTTTCCATTCCTGAGTTACTTCAATTAGAATAATAGTTTCCAATCTCATCCAGGTCGCTGTGAATGCCATTAATTCATTCCCTTTTATGGCTGAGTAGTAATCCATCGTATTTATACCACAGTTTACCTGCTCATTGATTGATAGGCATTTGGTTGGTTCCACATTTTTGCAGTTGTGAATTGTGCCACGATAAACATGCATGTGCAAGTATCTTTTTTGTATGATGACTTATTTTCCTCTGGGTAGATATCCAGTAGTGGGATTGCTGGATCAAACGGCAGTTCTACTTTTAGTTCTTTTAGTTCCGATAGGTTTTCTTTTATAGGTTACCTGGGGCTTTTGTCTCATAGTTCTTAAAATTCTTTCCTCCATTTAACTTTAGATAATCTGATGACAATGTGCCTAGGCAATGATCTTTTTGTGATGAATTTCCCAGATGTTCTTTGTGCTTCTTGTATTTGAATGTCTAGGTCTCTAGCAAGGCCAGATAAATTTTCCTCGATTATTCTCCAAATACATTTTTCAAACTTTTAGATTTCTCTTCTTCCCCAGGAACACTGATTATTCTTAGGTTTGGTCGTTTAACATAATCCCAGACTTCTTGGAGGCTTAGTTCATATTTTCTTATTCTTTGTCTTTGTTGGATTGGGTTAATTCAAAGATCGTGTCTTTGAGGTCTGAATTTCTTTCTTCTGCTTGTTCAATTCTATTGCTGACACTTTCCAGAGCATTTTGCATTTTATAAGTGTGTCCATTGTTTCTTGAAGTTTTGATTGTTTTTTATTTATGCTATTTCCTTGACTATTTCTCCTTTCACTTCTTGTATATATATATATTTTTTTAATTTCCTTACATTGGGCTTCACCTTTCTCTGGTGCCTCCCTGAATAGCTTAATAACAAACCTCCTGATTTCTTTTTCAGGTAAATCAGGGATTTCTTCTTGATTTGGGGTCATTGCTCATGAGCTAGTGTGATTTTTTGGGGGGGTATTAACCTTGTTTTATCATATTACCTGAGTTGGTTTTCTGGTTCCTTCTCATTTGGGCAGTCTCTGTCAGAGGGAAGGTCTAGGGCTGAAGGCTGTTGTTCAGATTCTTTTGTCCCACAGGGTGTTCCCTTGATGTAGTACTCTCCTCCCTTTTCCTGTGGTTGTGGCTTCCTGAGATCTGAGCTGGAGCTGTAGTGATTATTATCTGTCTTCTTGACAAGCCACACAGCAAGTCTACCAGCCTCTGGGCTGGTACTGGGGGTTGTCTGCACAGAGTCCTGTGATGTGAACCATCTGTGGGTCTCTCAGCCGTGGATACCATCACCTGTGCTGGTGGAGGTGGCAGCTGAGTGAAATGAACTCGGTGAGGGTTCCTAGCTTTGGCGGTTTAATGCACTATTTTTGTGCTGGTTGGCCTCCTGCCAGGAGGTGGCACTTTCCAGAGAGCATAGCTGTGGTAGTATGGGGAGGAACAGACGGTGGGTGGGCCCCTAGAACTCCCAAGAGTGTATGCCCTTTGTCTTCAGTTACCAGGGTGGGTAGGAAAGGACCATTGGGTGGGGGCAGGGCTAGGCTTGTCTGAGCTCAGACTCTCCTTGGGTGGGTTTTGTTGCAGTTGCTGTGAGGATGGGGGTGAGTTTCTCAGGTCAATGGAGTTATGTTCCTAGGAGGATTATGCCTGTTTCTACTGTGTCATGCAGGTTGTCAGGGAAGTGAGGAAAAGCCAGGAGTCACAGATCTCACCCAGCTTCCATGCAATCCAAAGGGCCGTTCTCCCCCCGACTGTGCTCCCCGACCCAACAGCACTGAGTCTGTTTCCAGGCAGTGGGTAAGCAGGGCTGAGAACTTTCCCCAGGCAATCTGCTTCCCAGCTGTGAAAGCAAATATGGCTTTCCTTCTTCCCCCACCTGTGGAGACTGCACACCAGATTCACGCCCTTCCCTGAGTTCTGGCCAGGAGTGTTCTCAATCAGCTCAAATTGTTACAAAGTTCAGCTGGAGGTTTTCTTCTCCTGTGGCTTTTCCCGGCATCTCTGGTCGCCCTCCTGAAGGACCCCTGTGAGGCCAGGCAAAAAAGACTTGCTAGGAGACCCAGTGAGCTCCCAGGGCTTTTCCTGCTGCTTCCTCTACCCTGTATTTCACTCAGCTCTCTAAATTGACTCAGCTCCAGGTAAGGTCAAAATCTTCTCCTGCAATGTGGGCCTTCAGTTTCCCCAGCGGGGGTGTGTGTTCCGGGGTGGACAATCTCCCTATCCCACTTCCACAGTATTTGTGTTGTTTCCCGGGTCCTGCAGGAGCAATCTGCTTCCTTCAGGGGTGTCTGTGGGTCCTCTCAGGTGTCCTGATTTATTCCTGCAGTTGCTCTGGAGCAAAAGCTCATGATGAGCCTCCACATGCTGCTCTGTCCATCCGAGTCAGAGCTGCAATGTAGTCCTGCCTCCTGTCTGCCATAATCCCCTGGTTGAAAAAGTCAGGGTATGTTCCTTCTATCCCCAGTTTTTTGATGGTTTTTATTATGAAGGGATGTTGAACATTATCAAATGCTTTTTCAGCATCAGTTGAAATGATCATATTGTTTTTGTCCTTCATTCTGTTGATATGATATACTATATTGATCGATTTGTGTATGTTGAACCATTCTTTCATCCCTGGGATAAATCCCACTTGGTCATGGTGAATGATCTCTTTAATCTGTTCAATTCAGTTTGCCTTTATTTTGTTGAGGATTTTTGCATCAATATTCATTGGTGATATTGGCCTATAGTTTTCTTTTTTTTTTTTTGCTGTATCTTTGTCTGGTTTTCATATCAGGGTAATAATGGCCTCATAAAATGAAACTGGAAGTATTCCATCCTCCTCTATTTTTTAGAATAGGTTGAGTAGGATTGGTATTCTTTTTTAAATGTTTGATAGAGTTTAACAGTGAAGCCATTGGGTCCCTAGATTTTGTTTGCTGTAAGAATTTTTATTATGGCTTTGATTTCATTATTTGTTATTGGCCTATTCAGGCTTTGGATTTCTTCATGGTTCAATCTTGGTAGCTTGTATGTGTCTAGGAATTTATCCAGTTCTGCTAGATTTTTCCAATTTATTGGCATATAGTTGCTCCTAGTAACCACTAATGATCCTTTGAATATCTGCAGTATTGTTTGTAATGTCTCCCTTTTTATCTCTGATTTTATTTATTTGGGTCTTCCCTCTTTCTTTCTTAGTCTGGCTAAAGGTATGTCAGTTTTGTTTACCTTTTCCAAAAACTAACTTTTTGTTTCATTTGTATTATTTTATTCATTTCCATTTCATTTATTTCTGCTCTGATCTTTATTATTTCTCTTCTTCTACTAATTTGGGGTTTGGTTTGCTCTTGTTTTTCTAGTTTTGTAAGATGCATAATTTGGTTGTATTTGAGGTTTTTCTACTGTTTTGATGTGGGTGCTTATAGCTATAAACTTTCCTCTTAATACAGCTTTCACAGTATCCCATAGGTTTGGCATATTATATTTTAATTATCATTTGTTTTAAGAAATGTCTCAATTTCCTTCTTAATTTCTTCATTAACTCACTGATCATTTAGCAGCATATTATTTAATTTTCATGTGTTTGTAGGGTTTCCAAAATGTCTCTTGTTATTGATTTCTAGTTTTGTTCCACTGCGGTCAGAGAAGATACTTACTGTTTCAATATTTTGGAATGTTTTAATACTTGTTTGGTGACCTAACATATGGTCTATCCTTGACAATGATCCATGTGCTGAGAAGAATGTACATTCTGTAGCCAGTGGATGAAATATTCTGTAAATATCTATTAGGTCAATTTGGTCCATGGTGTAGATTCAGTTCAATGTTTCTTTATTGATTTTCTGTCAGGAAGATCTATCAGTGCTGGAAGTTGAGTGCTAAAGTCTCCAGCTATGATTACACTGGGATCTGTCTCTTTAGCTCTAATAATGTTTGCTTTATATATCTGGGTGCTCCAGTGTTGGGTGCATATATATTTATGATTGCCATATTCTCTTGCTGAATTTATCCATTTATCATTATGTAATGACCTTCCTTGTCTCTTCTTATAGTTCTTGTTTTGAAATCTATTTTGTCTGATATAAATATAACTACTCTTGCACTTTTTTTGGTTTCCATTAACATAGAATATCTTTTTCTATCCCTTTATTTTCATTCTGTCTGCATCTTTATAGGTGAAGTGTGTTTTTTGTAGGCAACAGATTGTTGAGTCTGTTTTTTTGTTTTTTTACAATAATCCATTCAGCCACTCTATGTCTTTTGATTGGTGAGTTTAGTCCATTTTCATCCAATGTTATTATTATTAAGGACTTACTTCTGCCATTTTATTATTTGTTTTCTGGTTGTTTTGTGGTCTTCTTTTCCTTCTTTGCTTCCTTCTTATCTTTCTTTCAGTGAAGGTGGTTTTCTCTGGAGGTATGATTTCATTTATTGCTTTTTATATATCCTGTGTATGTTTTCTGATGAGATTACCATGAGGCTTGCAAATACTCTTATAACTTATTATTTAAAGCTGATAAGAATGTAACACTACTTGGATGAACAAACTAGCAAAAAGAAAATGAATAAAAACTACACTTTAACTTTGTCCCCCTGCTTTTTAACTTTTTGTTGGTTCTATTTATATCTTATTGTATATTTCATGTCTTGAAAAGTTGTTGTAGTTATGATTTGTGATTGGTTCATCTTGTACTCTTTCTATTTCTATTTAGAAAAAGAGTAGTTTATATACCACAGTTACAGTGTTACAATATTCTGTGTTTTTCTATGTAGTTACTATTACCAGTGAGTTTTGTACCTTCAGATGATGTCGTGTTACTCACTAACATCCTTTTCTTTCTGATTGAAGTGCTCCCTTCAGCACTTCTTGTAGGACAGGTCTGGTGTTGGTGAAATCCCTTGGCTTTTGTTTATCTGGGTAAGTCTTTATTTGTCCTTCATGTTTGAAGGATATTTTTACCAGATACACTATCCTAGGATAAAAGTATTTTTTCTTCAGTAATTTAAATATGTCATGCTGCTCTCTTCTGGCCTGTAAGGTTTCCACTGGAACGTCTGCTGCCAGACACATTGGAGCTCCATTTTATGTTATTTGCTTCTTTTCTCTTGCTGCTTTTAGGATCTTTTCTTTTTTATTGACCTTTGGGAGTTTGATTATTAAATGACTTGAGGTAATCTCTTTGGGTTAAATCTACTTGGTGTTTATATTAGTCCATTCTCACACTGCTACAAAGAAATACCTGAGACTGGGTAATTTATAAAGAAAAGAGGTTTAATTGGCTCATGGTTCTGCATACTGTACAGAAAGCATAGTGGCTTCTCCTTCTGGGGAGGCCTCAGGGAGCTTTTACTCATGGCAGAAGGCAAAGTGGAAGCAAGCATCTTACATGGCAGAAACAAGACCGAGAGAGTGGGAGAGGTGCCACACGCTTTTAAACAACCAGATCTCATGAGAACTCACTCACTACACAGTACCAGGGGGGAGGGTGCTAAACCATTCATGAGAACTCTGCCCCCGTGATCCAGTCACCTCCCACTAGGCCCCATCTCCAACACTGGGGATTAAAATTTTACATGAGATTTGGTGGGGACACAGATCAAAACCATATCAGTTTTTTATAACCTTCTTATTCTTACATAGAATTCTTATTCTTACACATTATTCTTACATAGGATCCAGGTACTGGCCACGGTGGGCACTGAGTGAGACCCAGTACTGGGCTGGCTTTCTCTAGGTTTGGGAAGTTCTCTGTTATTATCCCTTTGAATAAACTTTCTACCCTTATCTATTTCCCTACTTCCTGTTCAAGGCCAATAACTCTTAAATTTGCCTTTTTGAGGCTATTTTCTAGATATTGTAGGTGTGCTTCATTGTTTTTTATTCTTTTTACTTTTTTGTTTTCTGACCATGTATTTTCAAATAGCTGTCTTCAGGGTCACTAATTCTTTTTTCTGCTGGATCAATTCTGCTATTAAGAGAACTCTGATGTATTCTTCAGTCTGTTAATTGCATGTGCCAACTCTAGAATTTCTGCTTGATTCCTTTAAATTATTTCAATCTCTTTGTTAAATTTATCTGATAGAATTCTGAATTTCTTCTGTGTGTTATCTGGAATTTCTTTGAGTTTCCTCAAAACAGCTATTTTGAATTATCTGTCTCATCTCTGTTTCTCCAGGGTTGGTTCCCAGTTCCTTATTAAGTTTGCTTGCTAAGGTTGTGTTTTCCTGGATGGTCTTGATGCTTGTTGATGTTCACCAGTGTCTGTGCCTTAAAAAGTTAGGTATTTATTATAGTCTTCACTGTCCGGGCTTGTTTGTACCTGTTCTTGGAAAGGCTTTCCAGGTATTCAAAAGGACTTGGGTGTTGTGATCTAAACTATGTCTGCATTGGGGGCACCACAAGTGCAGTAATGCTGTGCTTCTTGAAGACTCATAGACTTATTGCCTTGGTGGTCTTGGATAGGATCTAGAAGAGTTCTCTGGATTACCAGGAAGAGACTCTTCTTCTCTTCCCTTACTTTCTCCAAAACAAACAGTCTGTCTCTCTTTCTATGCTGAGCTGCCTGGGGCTGGGGATACGGTGACACAAGCACATCTGTGGTCACCACCACAGAGACTGTGCTGGGTCATACCTGAAGCCAGCCCAGTACTGGGTCTCACTCAGTGCCCACGGCGGCCACTTCCTGGTGACTGCCTATATTTGCTCAATGCCCTCAATGCCCTAGTGGTTTACAATCAGAAACTGGCAATGCCAGCTAGGCTTATGTCCTTCCCTTCATGGTACTGACATCCCTCAGGCCCTGGACAGGTACAGAGATGCTGTCTGGGAGCTAGGGACTAGGGTCAGAAGCCTTATAAGTCTACCTGGTATCCTAGTCTACTACGGTTGAACTGGTTCTCAAACCACAAGACCCAGTACTTCTCATTCTTCCCTCCCCTTTCCACAGGCAGAGGAGCGTCTCCTGCCCCAAGCCTATGGCAAGTACTGCCTGTCCACCACCAATGTTCCCTTAAGGCCTAAGCATTCTTCAGTTGTATTGTGGTAAATCTTACCAGGCCTGGGATTCATCCTTTAGGGCAATGGGCTCGCCTTTGTGGAACTACCACATTTCTGGTAGTTCCAGAAATGCCACTGAAGAACCAAGGTGTGGAATTGGGGATCCCAAGAGCCTACTTGTTGCTTTACCCCACTGTAGCCAAGCTGGTACCTGAGGTGAACTCAAAGTCCCCTTTACTTTTCCCTGTACTGTTCTCAAGCAGAAGGAGTCTCTCACCATAGCCATCATGGCTGGGAATGTGCTGGGTCTCACCTGATGCCAGCATGTCTCAGAGTCTCACCCAAGGCCCATAGTGTACTGCCTGAGTATCGCTGCTTATTATTCAGGGCCCAAGGGCTCTTTAGTCAGCAGGTAATAGATCCTGTGTTGGGTCCTTCTCTTCAAGGTAGCTCGTTCTCTTCTGGCCCATGATGTATGTAGAAATGTAATCTGGGGGGTAGGGCCTGGAATGGGAGCTTCATGACTCTGATCAGAACCCTATTCTTCTGTGGCTGAACTGGTATCCAAGTTGCAAGACAAAAGTCCTCTTTACTCTTCCCTCTCCTCTCCTCAAGCGGAAGGAAGGGCCCTCTTTTGGAGCTGTGAGTTTTACTGCCCGGGGTTGGGGGAGGGATGGTGCGAGCATTCTCTTAGCTGCCCTGGCTGGTGTCTCAGTATGTTGTGTGCCCCCAAGTCCACTGGCTCCTAGCTCAGCTTAGCACTAGGACTTGAAGTGCTTGTGGCCCAGACCGCCTTCTAAGTTTATTTATGGCCCCAGAGCACTTCAGCCCATGGTGGCAAGGCTTGCTGGAAGTTAAGTTCCAACTGCTGGAATGGGCAGCTCCCCTTTGTCTAGGGCTGGTCTGAATGCTTCCTCTGTAGGCGGATATCCACTGAGATCAGCCTGGTTTTGTTTTCCCCTGTGACAGGGCTGCACTGATTTCCATGCAAAGTCTCACAATTGCTGCACTCTCCCTCTCCCAAGTGCAGAGATTTCTCTGTGACATGTGGCCGCTGCAGGAGGATTGGGGTGGTGGTGTTAGCAATTCGATACGGTCTTTCCTACCCTATTCAGTGCCTTTCTTAGCAATATAAAGTTAAAGGCAGGTACTGTTAGTGCTCATCTGATTTTTGGTTCTTATGAAGTTGCTATTTTTGTCTAGCTAGTTGTTGAATTTGGTTTTCCCATAGTGGGGCACAATCTGGGGCCTTCTATTCTGCCATCTTGCTTCTTGCCTTTCTTCCATTCTAGCATATCAATAGTGGTAATCTCTGGGAACTGAAATTGTAAGTTACTTTCATTTTCTTTACACTATCTGTATATTTAAATTTTCATTGCGATGATATATATTTCTTTTATAAAAACTATTAAAACACTTTAATAACAACTTAATGGGCTTTAAACTAAAAACATTTTGAAAATATATTCTCAGCAGACATGCATTCAACAAAATATTTGTTTCTATCATGTGATGGTATGGTGACAGATATGATAACATCACTGGAAAAGAACAAAGGCAAAAATGACCCGTATACACACTCCAGTGGGACAGACAGAGACATTTGTACATAGGCCAAGTACAATTATATAAGCCAAGTGCCATAGGAGTACAGCAGAAGGGGAAACAGCTGGGGATTTATGAAAGGGTTTTGGAAAAGATGACTGACACAGACCTTGAGGTATTTCAACAGATGCAGAAGTGAGATGAAAATTAGTCTGAGGAGTATAACAGTGACAGCTAGAAGTGGTATTACATGTTCACCAACTAGAGTGCCTGTCCCAAAGAACTTGTGGCAGAGCACTTAGGGATAGGAGAAAAAATAGCAGAGCATCCACAAAGACCAGATGGAGAGGCAGCATTTCCCACAGGAAAGTATGCAGCTTGCAGACAAAGAGACTGTATTATTAGTCCATTTTCACACTGCTGATAAAGATATACCTGAGACTGGGCAATTTACAAAGGAAAGAGGTTTATTGGACTTACAGTTCCACATGGCTTGGGAGGCATCACAATCCTGTCAGAAGATGGAAGGCATGTCTCACAAGGTGGCAGACAGGAGAAGAGAGCTTGTGCAGGGAAACTCCTCTTTTTTAAACCATCAGATCTTGTGAGACTTTTTCACTATCATGAGAACAGCACAGGAAAGATCTGCTCCCATGATTCAATTACCTCCCACCAGATCCCTCCCACAACAGGTGGGAATTAAAGATGAGATTTGGGTGAGGACACAGCTAAACCATATTATTTTGCCCTGGTCCCTCCCAAATCTCATGTCCTCACATTTCAAAACCAATATGCCTTCCCAACAGTCTCCCAAAGTCTTAACTCATTTCAGGATTAACTCAAAAGTCCACAGTCCAACGTCTCATCTGGGTCAAGGTAAGTCCCTTCTGCCTATGAGCCTGTAAAATCAAAAGCAAGTTAGTTACTTCCTAGATACAATGGGGGTACAGACATTGGGTAAATACAGCCATTCCAAACGGGACAAATTGGCTAAAACAAATGGGGCTACAGGCCCCATGCAAGTCAGAAATCCAGAGGGGCAGTCAAATCTTAAAGCTCCAAAATAATCTCCTTTGACTCCATATCTCATATCCAGGTCACACTGATGTAAAAGGTGGTTTCCAATGGTCTTGGGCAGCTCCACCCCTGTGGCTTTGCAGGGTATAGTCTCTCTTCGAACTGCCTTCATGGGCTGGAATTGAGTGTCTGTGGCTTTTCCAAGTGCATGGTACAAACTGTCAGTGGATCTACCATTCTGGGGTCTGGAGGATGGTGGTCTGGAGACAGTTGCTCTACTAGGCAGTTCCCCAGTAGGGACTCTGTGTTGGGGCTCTGAACCCACATTTCCCTTCTGCATTGCCCTAGCAGAGGTTCTCCATGAGAACCTTGCCCCTGAAGCAAACTTCTGCCTGGGCATCCAGGCATTTCTATACATCTTCTGAAATCTAGGTGGAGGTCCCCAAACCCCAGTTCTTGACTTCTGTGCACTCACAGGCTCAAAACCATGTGAAAGCCACCAATGTCTGAGGCTTACACCCTCTGAAGCCATACTTGAGCTCTATGTTTTCCCCTTTCAGCCACAGCTAGAGTGGCTGGGATGCAGGGCACCAAGTCCCTAGGCTGCACACAGTATGGGGATCCTGGGCCCAGCCCATGAAACCACATTTCTCTCCTAGCCCTCTGGGCCTGTGATGTGAGGGGCTGTCATGAAGAACTCTGACATGTCATGGAGACATTTTCTCCGTTGTCTTGGGGATTAACATTCAGCTCCTCATTACTTATGCAAATTTCTGTAGCTGGCTTGAATTTCTCCTCAGAAAGTGGGATTTTCTTTTCTATCACATTGTCAGGCTGCAAATTTTCTTAACTTTTATGCTCTGCTTTCCTTATAAAACTGAATGCCTTTAACAGTACCCAAGTCACCTTTTGAATACTTTGCTGCTTAGAAATTTCTTTCACCAGGCCAGGCGTGGTGGCTCACACCTGTAATCCCAGCACTTTGGTAGGCCAAGGCGAGTGGATCACCTGAGGTCAGGAGTTCAAGACCAGCCTGGCCAACATGGTGAAACCCAATCTCTACTAAAAAATACAAAAATTACCTGGGTGTGGTAGCAGGCACCTGTAACCCAGCTACTCTGGAGGCTGAGGCAGGAGAATCGCTTGAACCTGGGAGGTGGAGGTTGCAGTGAGCCAGGATTGCGCCATTGCACTCCAGCCTGGGAGACAAAGCCAGACTCCATTTCAAAAAAAAAAAAAAAATTTCTTCCACCAGATACCACAAATCATCTCTTTTAAGTTCAAAGTTCCACAAATCTCTAGGGCAGGGGCAAAATACCACCAGTCTGTTTGCTAAAACATATGAAGAGTCACCTTTGCTCCAGTTCCCAAGTTCCTCATCTCCATCTAAGCCTACCTCAGTCTGGACCTTATTGTTCTTATCACTTTTTTTTTTTTTTTGTCAAAAATGGCATTTTTGTCAAAACCATTCAACAAATCTCTAGGAAGTTCCAAACTTTCCCACATTTTCCTGTCTTCTTCTGAGCCCTCCAAACTGTTTCAACCTCTGCCTGTTACCCAGTTCCAAAGTCACTTCCACATTTTTGGGTATCTTTTCAGCAGTGCCCCACTCTACTGGTACCAATTTACTGTATTATTACATTTTCATACTCTGATAAAGACATGCTCAAGACTGGGCAATTTACAAAAGAAAGTGGTTTATTGGACTTACAAGTTCCACGTGGCTGGGGAGGCCTCACAGTCATGGCAGAAGGTGAAAGGCACAACTCACATGGTGGCAGACAAGAGAAGAGAGTTTGTGCAGGGAAACTCCTCTTTTTAAAACCATCAGATCTTGTGAGACTTATTCACTATCATGAGAAGAGCACGGGAAAGATCTGCTCCGTGATTCAGTTACCTCCCCCTGAGTCCCTCCCACAACAAGTGGGAATTCAAGATGAGATTTGGGTCGGGACACAGCCAAACCGTATCAGAGACCATGGCTGACATCTTGGGGTTGACCTCTCAAAAGATTATCAAGGGAAGAAACTACAGCCTGGTTCCATCTAAGCACACCACTGCAATCTGAATGGACACTCACAGAAGCACATTTGGGTATTAATGGCCTCAGAAGATACATTCTATGCTGTCAATGACTCACTGCATATAAGCAGTTTGAGAAAACAGAACAGAAAAACACTGACTTGACTATTTCTCTAAACAGCCTAGCAAGTAAGCTTAAGTTTATTTTTCTCTATGTTGTTTACTACCTAAAATCTTCTGAAACCTCATACTTCTGATGATTTATTTAAAAACTCAATAAAGTTAGAGATCTCCTTTCTTTACCTAAACTTGCCTGACACATTTTTTTCCTTGTGTAAATCAGATGCTGCTTGCCTAACTCCTTCCTAGTGCAGGCCTGCCAACTGGGGCTGAGAGACAATTGCAAGCCATGCAGACTGAGAGGCTGCAGAGCTTGGCAAATCCATCCCCAGAGGGGTCTTTTGGCACCTAATAAATGTCTTATTGGATCCAGGCTCACATTTAGGCGGATCAGACATGTCTATTTTTATTTCTAGGCCTTTCCTCAGTGGAACTTGCAAAACCAAGCCATAATTACATGCAAACTAGGGATACAGATCCAGTAAATGAGAACCTGCAAACTGAAGGAAAAAAGTTTAAATTTAGATTCAGATTGCAAATAGCTGAAGAACCTTATATTTGAGATGTCCTGAGCCATTCTATTGAGGAAGATTATTATTTTTCTCTGGCTCAGTCTTTGTCATGGAATCTATAATCTATAATACCAATCAAGGAAATATTCAGAAAGAAGAGTTTAGTTATTTGAACGATTGAATTGATCACTGGCACTTGGAATGTACATTTGAAAAGACTGCAGCATCCCAGCATTCCCAGGCACTTGGTTGGGTATTCTCCAAGCAAGCCTGTGAAATCTCTTTTCCAGCCTTTCCCTGGCTATCACATCCTCATCAAAACCAATATTTCTTCCTTCAGCCAGTTCCTGTAATGCCTAATATCTACATATTTCTCTTTGATGAATCTTTCCACCAACGTAGTAGATTCTGCAGGAGGTAGATGCAACTAGGGTGGTTCTAATCTCTAGTTGGCTTAAATCCCAGTGACTTTATTAATAAAGCAAGAAAAAAACCCTTTCCCTATTTCTAAAATGGGGTTTCTCAAATTGTGGTTTTCCCCAGAACTGTATGCATTAGAATTTCCTTGGGAATGCTTGTTAAATGTGGACTCCTGTGTCTTGCCAGACACACCATATCTCCAAGGTATGGAGATCTGGAACTACATATTTAGAAAGCACTCTAGGCAGTTGTGTCAGGCACAGGTGTTTAAGAACAATTACTAAGGATTGGGTATGAATTTACCCTATTTTCTCTCTAAGATTGCCTGGTAGTGAGTTCTTCGTCCATCAGATTTGCCCTTAAAGTGTATGTGAGAGTGGAGAAATGTTCGGGGGCAATTTTAGGGAAGGAGCAAGAAAGTTGGATGAAATAGAAGAAAATTCAAAGTCCCTTTTTCATGATATCCTCAGGCCTTCAACTGATTGGATAAGGCCCATCCACATCATGGAGGACAATCTGCTTTACTCAAAGTCCACTGACTTAAATGTTAAACTCATCTAAAACACCTTTCAAGTTAAAACACAAAATTAAGCGTCACATGAAGATATCATGAAGGAATCTTGAATTTTGTCCTATTTCATCAAACTTTCTTGTTCCTTCCCTACCAGCAACCTCTGCATGTTCTTATGCCTTCACACATCTTTGAACACACCTTTAAGGGCAACTTTGATGGAGAAAGAATTCATTACGAGGCAATCTGAGAGAGCAAATGGTCTCAAACACTGGTGCCTGACAAAATTGCCAAGGATGATTTATTTATTGTTTATAGAAGAATTATATTTGTTTCAGGTGAAAGAGTAGAGGTTATTGATTATATGTGTTGTATATATGCTAGGGAATATCAAGATTATCTGCACACATATAGTACATTAATATTCATTTTATTCACATATGCATTACTTATAAGTTCAGTACTTATCGTATGTGAACATTAGGTGTTCAATAAATAATTTGTGAGTGAATGCCTGATGTTTGTTATGTTTGTCATTTATTTCATGTTGAGTGGTCAATCATGGAGATAACCTCCACATATGTTGCTGAATAGATGGTGTGGTATAAAGAAAGGGACTCAAACTTTGTAAACAAATGATTGTGGTTAACATGAAACAAGATAGCTTTTAAAACCACAAAGCAGTGCTGTATGCATAATCAATAAAAAATCAAGTTTGGGTCCCTTAAGCTTTAGTCTTAAGGAAGAAAAAATGATTCCCATTGCAACATATACTCTTAAAATGCATCTTGTAGAAAGCAGAGAGCTTAGACAGACTGTGATGAGCTGATCAAAACTTATGTGAATTATAGGGCTATTCTGCCGGTTGTACAGATGGCTTGAGACACTGGCCTTTGTCAGTAAGTGTAAGGAAGGAAGACAGATAACCCTGAAGAACCCAGTTTTCATCACTTTTGGGTGCACACAGATGACAAATGATGACAAATGGAACCAAATACACAAGTACTTGGAAAGAATATACACTTCAGAGACTATCTACATAGGTAATTTTTCCTTTTAACTGTTTACCCCAGGTAACAAACAAATCCTTCATTCAAAAATTCTTTTTCCACTGATTCTTGGATAAAGGTCAAAGTAGAAAAACTTTTTAGTAAAGTTATATAGACAAATTGATAACTAGCATCTAAAAATGATGCTCAAAGAACCTGGACGATTTAATTAGCTGCCTGTTAAGCCTCAGTTCATATCTGTAAAAATGGGAAGAATAACACTCAAAGGGATTTTGTAACTATTCAGTAAGAAAATGTATATAAAGTGTTTAGCACAAAATAAATGCTTAGCAAATAGGAGCCATTTATGTTAAATAGAATAATATGGACTGACTAGTGGTAATCAGAAATAAGTTATTAAAATATAGTCCTGAAAGTAAGAACTGAGGGGGAGTTAAGTCAAAATTAACTGGATTTCTTTTGACAGCACTGTAGATATTTCTACTGCAGCATGTGAGACTACCTACTGCCCTTTCCTCCTGCTGGCACACAATATTTTAAATGATGAAGTAGCTTTTCAACATGGTTCAGGGAAATTTGTGAATACTTGGTCATTTTTCTGAAGTTACTGTAACAGTACCCATAAACCCCTCAAGCCAGCACTGTTCTCTGATCTGAGGAAATTGCTTTAGTGAATCATATAAAAATTCTCAAGAGTAAGCCACACAGAAATTTTGATCAATATATTTTATGGGAGAAATTGCACTTCTGGATAATGAATCTTTTCCACATAGATATACAGTTTGGAACAAAATTTCAGACCATGCTTAGAATTACACAATTGCTGTGAATCAATTAAACTGGCAGAGATGAAGAAGTGAGTGGGGTTTTATTTCTTTATTTGTTTCAAATCTTGTTGTCTTTGCAAGTAAATTATTAAAATATAAGAACTAGGAAAAACATTTTAAGGTTTTAGAAATTATATACCCTTGTTTATAATGATTCGAATAGGTTTAATTCAATTAAATTAATCCATGTGTTTATTGGATTGGCTAATATGTAACAATAAGACATAATTCTTGCTCTCAAGGAGCCAGTAACACAGTACAGGAAAGAAATGATAACACAAGCAATATCTTCAGTAACAAATCAAATGAGATGTGCAAAGCACCATATGTGAAATACAAAACATTATGGTGCTGGAGGCGAGATGATGCTTCATTGAGGAGGTATAGTTGACCTGGGCTTTGGAGGTTCAATAAAATTTGCATGCTAGAAGTGGACATTCCACTTGTCAGAAAAGGCATATGCAAAGACACAGAGAAGGAAACACATGGCAGATTAAGGAAAGAGAAGGAAACACATGGCAGATTAAGGAAAGAGAAGGAAACACATGGCAGATTAAGGAAACAAAAAATAGTCAATTTTGGCGAAAGCACAGGGAATGATACATAATAAATTGAAATGTTAGAGTAGGGCCATATGTGAAGTATCACATCCCTTAAGTTGTAGGCAAATGACTCATTGTACTGAGAGGGGATCGTGAATAGTGATGAGGACAGCAAATAGGTTGAGAGTAACTGCTCTAGGTAATGGAAAAGGATAGCTTTATTCCACAGAAAGGCTGATTGCTTCTGAGCAGAGGATTGACATGATCAGGGAGTTAGGAGACTATTGTAATTCACTAGGCAGAAATAAATGAAGGCCAGTATCTTGTAAAATATGCAAGTTGAACCCATGAATAGAACCTCTGTCCCCTCCTCAAAACACACTACAATGACAGTAAAGGGGTACTTCAGAAAGATGACCAAGTATTCACAAATTTCCCTGAGCCATGTTTAAAGTATGAACCAATCATGGTTTATTCCGAGGATTTACACAAGTTTTCAGTTTTTCAACATAGACTGCAGACTATAATTTTTAGAGGAAATAGTCCCCCTTCCCCCACTTTTTGGTTTCTTTGGTGGCAAAAATTGAATTTCGTTGCATCAGAAATTTTTTAAAAATATGAACCAACAAGGACAAGGGAAGTGGAAAGAAACTGATAATAAAGATTTGGAAGCTGTCAAAGTAGGTGGATAAACAAAAAATTAACAATCTGGGATGAATGAAGAGTGAAAAATAATTCGAGTTATATGGCAGAATTCTTGGCACCAAGAACATGGGTGAATTTGGGGCTATAAACAGAAGAATTAATTGAAAGTTTGTTTAGAAAGAAGATGGTCCCCTCTATTCTTTCCTTTATTGCATCCCCCTCTCTTAACCATGCAAAAGAACAGAGATTTATTCTCTGAGAATGGTAAAACAGAGGGTCTTTGGAATGGGGAGTGGCAGGCAGATTTGATGGCAAGATTACTAGTTGAAATTGGGCCATGAAGTGAAAATTTACTCTGAATCTGAGATGTTCAGCTTTCCTTCTCCTCTTGTTTATTATAATGCTGTTAGGGAGGCTTATATCATTCAGGTAAAAACTGGAGATTATTCCCTGGTTGGAATGTGACCAGCAAAAATAAAAATTTTGAAGACATTGATGTCATCAGCTGTTTTCCCCCAAATCTCATCTGGCCCTCTGGAATTACCCTTTATTCAGGCTCCTCACTGACAGTGTCACCTTATTCATTCAAGGTTTCCAAACTGCCCATCTGGGGGCCATTCTTAAATATCAGCTGACCCAGCACTTTGGGAGGCTGAGGCAGGCAAATCACTTGAGGCCAGGAGTTCAAGACCAGCTTGGCCAATATGGCTGAAACACTGTCTCTACTAAAAATACCAAAATTATACGGGTGTTGTGGTGCACACCTGTAGTCCCAGCTACTCAGGTGGCTGAGGCATGATGATCACTTGAACCGAGGAGGCAGAGATTGGAGTGAACTGAGATTGCACCACTGTATTCCAGCCTGGGCAACAGAGTGAGATGCTGTTTCCAAAAAGAAAAAAAAAAAAAGGTGAGAGATATGGGGCAGCAGCAGTAAAGAAAGAATAGGTAGGACTAGATGAGAGAGATGTGGTAAAATTAAATCAAAATAGGACTGGACAATTGGTTGGATAAAGAAAGTAGGAAAAAAATGACAGGGGTTTCAGCCAGAGTAGCTAAGAGCACAATGAAGTCACTAACAGAATTAGGAAATCTAAAGAAGACATGCGAGGCAGATGAAGAGAGACAATGGAATATAATGGCTCAGAGGGTAAAGATCCAGCTTCCAGGCCTGATTCTGCCACCTTGTCCATGTGGCCTTGAGCAGACCACCTCACCTCTGTGAGCTGCAGTGTCCTTACCTATAGAGCAGGGGAGTCAGGGGAGCACAGTGGTGAAGAACACAGGTTCCAGAACTAGATTTCCCAGGTGCAAATATCAGCCAACACCATTCTCTGGCCCTATTTACTAGCCATGTATGTGGTTTAGACCATTCATCTAACTTTTGTATGCCTCAGTTTCCTCACCTGTAAAATGGGGATAATAGTATCCTATATATCATCATATATTGTTGGGAGAATTAAATGAAAGTGAATTGTATTGTTTAACAATAGAAAATAAATAAAAATAAATAAAACACTTGATCAAGCATACATGGACTAAACTTGAAAAATAAGAGGCTGATATGGTTTGACTGTGTCCCCACCCAAATCTCATCTTGAATTGTAGTTCCCATAATACCCACATGTGATGGGAAGGACTCAGTGGGAGGTGATTGAATCATGGGGGTAGTTTTTGCCATGCTATTCTCATGATAGTGAATAAGTTCTCACGAGAGCTGATGATGAGATCCAGCTCTCATCCTTCTCCTCTCTGCCACCATGTGAAGAAAGACGTGTTTGCTTCCCCTTCCACAAACTTCCATGATTGTAAGTTTCCTGAGGCCTCCCCAGCCCTGCAGAACTGTGAATCAAACCTCTTTCCTTTATAATTTACCCATTCTCAAGCAGTTCTTTATAGCAGTGTGAGAATGGACTAATACAGAGGCCATGTGGAAGGATCAGTAGAATTTCTCCAGGTAAACACTAGGTGCCATAAGCAGATCATGGCAAGAACTTGAGCCTTGAATCTGAACAAATCAGGGGTTGAGTCTTAATTCGCAAGCCATGTAAACTGGGGAAATTTGTGTCTTCTACCTAAACCCATTCTTCCTTAGCTAGCAAACCCACAACAGTTCTATATAAATTAAAGTACATAATATGCACGATGTGCTCAACACAGTGCATATTATAGAATAGGCATTTGAATGTTCCATTGACTAGAGATGGTTTACACACATAATTGGGGTTGCCTATGACCATGAGCCTGTGTACACCTGGAGGTACAGCCATGTCCATGCCATCTGAAAGGTGAGCTGTTTTCCAGGGGTCAGTATCTTTCCTAGGTTTCCTCTTCCATCAGTCAGGCTTTCATCCTCTTAGAGTCCCTGTGCAGCCATAACTTTCTGATAAGTGCCCTTAATCAATGTCTACTCTGTAAGTGAGGTGAACTAATGACCTAGTTCACAGAGCCATGACCAGGTCCAATGTAATATTTATAAAGTAGGCATAGTATTTTGCATCTGCATACTGGGTCAATGCCAGTGCTATCTTTACACTCTTGGGAACATGGTTAGATTTGGGAGTCCTTTGGTTTGTTTGTTGGAATCACGAAGGAAACTTAAATCCTGGAGAAAAGTATAAGCTGACTTTCTATAGTTAATATCCAGTAACTAAGAAAGCCCAGAAAACAGTTAGTTTTAATAGGCAAGATATGAAATCACCAGGGGTTGGTTGCAAAATTAAAAGGGTAAAAGTAGGAGCTCAGTACATTTGTTTCATTGAATGCCCAATCTCTTTACAACCCAAAGCATTGGTCTGTGTGCTGGAAAAAAAGAAAAAAAGTTTAAATGACAACAAGATAAAACATAGTCCCTGGGTTAGGTTGACAGTCATAACTAACCACAAGTCAGGATCTGACATTAATTAGTATTATGGCAGAGTCGTTATATCATTGTAATCACTATCTTTTCTATTTGAGTATTTCATGCTTCTTCAAAAAATGTTATAATATTTTTACATTTTGAAAAATATGTATGCAAGGAATCTAGTGCAACTCACAGACTACGAATTATGCCCTCCAAAGTATCTGTGTAATCATAACTTTGGGCTTTGAAATCGTGTCTTTGAAGAAATGGGAAAAAAAAAGGAAAATCCTTCATGTTCTACAGGATGTCACATTAAACAAACTAAACTTAGAGGAAGAGAGATGCAGAAAAAGAGAGGTACTTAAAATTGCTTCATTGTCCACCAAAAACTAAATTCTGCATTTGTCTGTTTCCAGTAAACCACAGTATGATATGAAGCTGTGGGACTTATGCTGCATTTTATGCTTTAAGTTTCACTCTACTGGTAGGAATTCAGCTGATTCTAGATAAATTGATTAGGGTTAAACCAATTCTCAGTACATACTAATGATCCTTAAGGTTTTATATGTGGAAGAGATGTGGCCCAGCCAAAGTTAGTCAACAGGATCAGAGTGGCCTCCAGTGCTAGGCAATATTTTATGTATAATGCAAAGTTTTCCACAGTAAAAAATGCATTACTTAGATTCAGTAAGACATGTGAGGCATGGGGAAGGAGCATAGAATTGGCAGTGGAGGTAGACAATTCATGATTTGTGACTTAGGGCAACACTTAAAGTATCAGTTCCCTATGTGTAAAATGAGGATGACATTACTT
The DNA here is from genome assembly GCF_029281585.2 of Gorilla gorilla gorilla. NCBI lineage: Eukaryota > Metazoa > Chordata > Mammalia > Primates > Hominidae > Gorilla > Gorilla gorilla. Next base: position 120,817,011 of record NC_073229.2, on the reverse strand, counting down.
TGTGGGGCTATTGTGAAGGCTCTATGATTAAACATATAAAATGTACCCAACCTTTATCTCTGAGTGGAAAAGTGAAACTTGTCCTAAATAAAAGGCTGTAAAACTGATTTTGTCAGCCTAAAAGTAGAGAAGGGCTTACCACTGTACACATCAGCTCTTTTCCATTCTATTATGGCCAGAGAGGTGAGCATCCATTGGCCCTACTAGCTTTAATCTCCACAACTGTTTTAGCAGGGGAGGACTGAGAAAGGCAGCCTTGGTAAAATGCCAGATACTCTTGGATGCTCAATTGATATTAATTAATCCTCAGTAGCAGCATTTTGGCAACAGATCTTGACTTGTGTGACCTTTCATGCTGGGTGGAATTGCACTCAAATGATTCTTTTTCTCAGCTAAGCCCTTTAGAACCTTCTTAGACTGTTGGCAGAATTCCATGAGCACTACAGTTTCCTGAGAATTCTGCAGTTGGCACCCTAAATGTGTTAGTGCTAAATAAATAGAAGGTGAGACATTATCTATCCAATTTTGGTGGTAGGAGATAGCCAAATAAGTGTTATAAAGATGCAAAAATTATCTGCTGAGCTCTGGTGATGACCAGGAGGATGGATTTATAGTAGTCTCCAGCCTCCTGCCATCAATTATTCCCAAGGCCTGTGGTTATTCAGCATGGCCACTCACCACCACAAGGAATATTGCTGGCAAAACAACCGCTTCTCTCAGGATAAGCAGCTTAAATTTAGTGCCTTGGGTAGCATCAGATTTACATTTAGTTTTTAGTCCCCCCTTACTTTTTCTCCTGCTGTTTATGAAAGGGCTTCTTATATGATTTTTATTCTGTGTTTGAAATGAAGGCAGCAGGAGTTAGTCTCAAAGCTGAAACAAGAACTGACACTTCTCACCCTACCTGGGCCTCTTTGTGCTGAGATGATAGTGCCCATGTAATCACTGTGCCTATGGACTCCCACCAGGAATTAGTGCAAACTGCTCTAATCATCTTTTACATCCCGATAACTGTATTTTCTTGTATATGATGTTTAATGTAATGTAAAAATCTACTGTGAAGATGATTCTCAGGAACTTGGTAATAATAGTATTAGTTTTGTAATTAGAGATACTGTTACTACTGTTAATGCTATTTCTTTCCTGGAACTACAGCACTTAACATAATATGTTTAAATGGTAAATTTACTTTTCTCTCTCCTCCACCATATTTTAAGATTTTTTTTTCATTGTATCCCCAGCACTTGGAATTATGACTGGTACAGAGTAAACTGTTCAATAAATATTTGTTGCATGAGTGAATGATGAGGTACTGGAACATGAATGATAGTAACGTAGCCAAGACTTTACAGAGTTAACCTGATTAAAATTAGTATTTTTCACATGTTCCACCCACCTCCAACCTGTTCTTGGCTAACTCCAATTTATCCTTTAGATAAATGAGTTTCTCAGGGAAGCCTTCTTTCATGTTCTTCATCTTGCTGGTAAGCATTATGAGTACAAAGACCATGATGATTTTATTTAACATAGTATTCTCAGCACTCAGTAGAGAATCTGGCATGTTTTAGACACACAAATAATACTTGTGAAATAATACTCCGTGCTCTGATTTCTCCTCTTTTCTACCCATACTATCAAATTGTCTTGCATTCGTCATATTTCATTTAGAGCATGTCCATTATCTTCTTGTTGGACTTTCTACAGTCACCTTCTCCCTGCTATAATTGGTATTGGACACAGCTGCCAAAATAATTTTCACCAAACTGTGCTCAGGCTAATACTTTCTGTTCCCAAATTGCTTTTAAATTACAGTGATTTATTTATTAAGGTATAAACAAGAACTTGTACTCCCCATTTTCTTTTGAAATCTCATTCTTCTATAAAAGTTTTTTGTACTATAGCCATGGTCTGAATGTATGTGATCCTCTAAAATTTATATGTTGGAACTTAATTCCCAATGTGACAGAATTTGAAGTGATTAGGCTTTGAGGACAGAGCCCTCATGAATGTTAGGATTAGTGCCCTCACAAAATAGGCTTGAGGGAGACTGCCCTTTTCACCAAGTGAGCACAATAGAAGGTGCCATCTGTGAGGAATGGACCCTCACCAGATGCTGCATCTCCTGGCACCTTGATCATAAACTTTCTAGCCTCCAGAATTGCGAGCAATAGTTGTGTTGTTTATAAATTAACTAGTCTAGTATTTTGTCATAGTAGCCAAAATGGACTCAGACAGCCACTCTACTTTGTCTTTGAATTTATCTATACTTCTGTCTAGCTGTCCCCAGCTTCTCTTGTCTTTCCCTTAGTCATGAAGTTTCAGGTCTGCAGAACCATGTTTATATTGCACATATCATGTGCTTACATGAGTGAAAATGACCCAGGAATGTTTTAGCTCCGTGAAAGATGAACTCTCAATATGAAACAGCAAATTGCATGAGAAAATAAACCAAAGAAAGAAACAGAGAGTTTTGAAATTATTGAATAATATGAATGAAACTATAAAATAACTACATGTGTTAGTCTGTTCTGACACTGCTAAAAAGACATACCTGAGACTGGGTAATTTATAAAGAAAAGAGGTTTAATGGACTCACCGTTCCACATGGCTGGGGAGGTGTCACAATCATGGCAGAGGGTGAAGGGGAAGCAAGACACATCTTACATGGTGTCAGGCAAGAGAGCGTGTGCAGGGGAACTGCCATTTATAAAATCATCAGATCTCAGGAGACTTATTCACTATCATGAGAATAGCATGGGAAAGACCCATCCCTGTGATTCAATTGCCCACCTTGTCCCTCCTACAATATGTGTGAATTATGGGAGCTACAAATCAAGATGAGATGTTGGTGGAGACACAGCCAAACTGTATCAGTGTATTTAAGCAGATTATAGAAATAAAGGGCTTCCTGTGACTTCAGCAAGGAAGAGGGAGCTAAGGAGAAATCAGGGGTTGGGGCCCCTACCATGCTGTGTCACTGCTGCTTTGCCGATTCTCTGAGCTGGAATGGGGAGATACAGAGGAGTGAGTCTTGGAGATGAGTGGCAGAACCTTGGAGATGAGTGGCAGAACCTTGGAGATGAGTGGCAGAACCTTGGAGATAAGTGGCAGTTGGGTGATGGCAGATCAGGATAAACTCGGCAATGTCAGCAGAGCATCCCTTGGCTGCTGGAAGTGAAGGGGCCAAAGCCCGGTAAGAATTAACACAAAAATCAGAGGCCTATGCTTGAAGTCTGAAGAAATCTGTCAGTCAAAATATTTCACTAGGGCTTGAATGCTGTTAAAAATATGTGATGATATTTGTGGTCTATCTATTAAATATCTTAAAATTTTATTTTTTTTAATTTTTGGCCTTTTTTGAGTATGATCGTTTGCCTTGAAAAACAGCTACTGTTTCTTGGAGAATAGAAGATGGAGAAATACATGGTTCATTTACTAGAGACTATCAGTGTACTGTTGGCCTAAAAAAACCAACTATTCAGATAGTTTTTTCTTCAGAAACGAAATTATGAATATCAGTAGAACTAATGGATTTTATAACGAATATAAAAGAAGACACACTATTCAATTATGAAAAATTTCCAGAGTAACTTTTTACAAGTGTAGGTATCATAGATGAGACATTCCAATATCATGAAATTTTTAATCCTAAAATCTTTACAAATCGATGGAGCAACTTCAACAAATTGTAAGACCAACTTATATACCAGAGCAAACTCTTTTTTGTGATATTTTGTGAACTGTTCCTAGAAAGATGTCTCAGTCTGGGGTGAAAATGATGAGGAATATCTTTTCTATTTAGATCAGAAGTAGCTGCAAAACATTTCCATAGAAAAGATTTGAACTTACACAGAAAGCTTTTCAGTTGATTAAAGATGGTTATGAATTTCACCAAACTATTGTGGAGAATTTGATAATTCAGGTGCCATGATAAATGTGAAAGAAATGCTTGTTTCTATTCTTTCTGTATTTTGAAAGTTTCAGGAAAAATAAAGCCAAATTTCAGTAGTTTCATAATACCACCAAATGGTATAATCAAACCCCAAGTGATAAACAAAAATGTCAATTTAACACTGCTTAGTTCGGACTTTCAATACAAAATGTCTAACTTTCATTTTAAAAACTGTGATGTATACTAGTTTTTTTGTGCTCCTTTCCATATTTTTCGTTTGATAAATGGCAATTACTGGTTATCACATGCAAATAAAAGATTTTCTCCATTCTCAAGTATAACATTTCTTATCAAATCAAATTGTCTATTCCATTTGTAAACAACTTTATTTTCTGAAAGATTACAGCTGTACTCTCCAAGAGGTAAATATATAATTGGTTTTCTTTCATCTTTAAATTCAGTGCAACTCATTATTAATTTAAAACTCCTTTTTCCCTAGTTTGTGGATGCTTAATGCTAATTTGTGTATGTCAAAAGATGCATACATCCTACAAAAACCATGTTAAATTTACTTTTATTCTTTAAAGTTTGTTAAGTTGTGTTAGCCCAACATGTGGTCTATCTTGATGACTATTCTATGTGACTTTGAGAAGAATATGTGTTTCACTGTTTGATGAAGCATTCTATAAATGTTAATTATATCCAGTTGATTGATTTAGTTCAACTACATCCTCACTGATTTTTTGCCTACTGTATTTGTCAATTATTGATTAGACAGATGTGGAAATCCAATTATAATAGTGATTCATCTATTTCTCCTTCAAGTTCTATTACTTTTTGCCTTATGTATTTTGATTCAGTGTTGTTAGGTGCTACACTTTAAGGATAGTTGTGTGTTCTGGAATAATTGATATTTTATCATTATGCAATCTCCCTTCTTATCCCTCATAATTTTCTTCACTCTGGAAGTTTACTTCGTCTGAAATTGATGTAACTATTCCAGCTTTCTCTTGATAAATGTGTAGTAAGGTATCTCTTTCTCCATCCCTTACTTTTTAATCCATGTCTTTTCATTTAAAGTGGTTTTCTTATCGACAATATATAGTTGGATCTTGTTCTTTTAAAATCTACTCTTACATAGGCTTTGCCTTTTAATTGGTATATTTGCATCATTCACATTTAAAGTGCGTATTTATATAGTTGGTTTAGTATATATCATATTTGTAACTGTTTTCTATTAGGTGATCTACTCTTTGTTTTTTCATCTTCCAGTCTTTTCCTTTAATCTCCAGTTTTAATTTAGCATTTTATGATTCTATTTTTTCTCATGTCTTAGCATATAAGTTCTAAATTTACAACAAATCTAAGTCCACTTTGAAATAAAACTATAACAGTTTATGAGTAATGCATGTACTTCCCTCCATCCCTTATAATATAGTTGTCATTAATTTCATTTATCTTTAAGCTATAATCACTGAATATATTGTTGCTGTTGTTATTTTGAGAAAATTTTTATCTGTTAGATCAATTAAGAATAAAAATATTTTATTTTCATTTATTTTTATCTGATACTCTTCCTTTCTTTATGTAGATACAAATTTGACCTACATAATTTTTCTTCTCTCTGAAGAACTTTTAAGATTTCTTGCAAGGCAGGTATACTGTTGACAAATTTTCTCAATTTTTGCTTCTCTGAGAAAGTTATTTTTTCTTTACTTTTGAAGGCTAATTTTAGAGATTAAATAATCTAGGTTAATGATTTTTTTCTTTCAACACATTAAATATTTCATTTCACTCTTTTCTTGCTTGCATGATTTCTGAAGATTAATCTGAATGTCATTCTTATGTTTATTCCTTTACAGATTAGGTAATTTTCTTCTTCGGGTTCTTTTCTAACATGTTTCTTGATCTTTGGTTGTTGAATTTGAATGTAATACGCTGAGGTGTAGATATTTTTGTATTTATCCTGCTTAGTGTTCTCTGAGCTTTCTGGATCTTTAGTTTTTTGCTTGCCGCAAATTTCAGAAAATTATTAGCCATTTTTAAACGGGAGAATATCAATGACAGAAAAATATCTTAAAATCAACAAGAGAGAAAAGATAGCTTATATACAAATAGTGACAACTACAGAGCAACATTTCTTATATGAAATAGGTACTTGAATACAATGTGTTTATTAATGAGCTTGGGCTTAATGGATTACTGGAATAAGATGCAAGGAACAGGAGTGAGTTGAAAATGTTAACTGTTACATACAGCTAAGAATCTTTTGGTTCATGGAATTATTGTTCCAGATTTCTCATCCTTCCCTGTATCCATATCTTTTGATATGGGATTTTGTGGTTTCTCAAAATAGAAGTGGAATATATTTCCATGGCCCATTGTATGTGTAACTTTGGCCAATAGAATATGGACAAGAATAAAATATGCCCAGTTCAGATGCCAAATCTTAAGAGGCACTGCATATTTCCACTTACCTTTTTGTGCTTCTATCATTGCCAGGAGAAGATTATGCTCTGTGTAGTCTGTTGGTCCCAGAAAAATGAGAACAACGTGGAACACACTTAAATCAATTCCACAGTCGGGAGCCAAGTATAGATGAGCTTGGAAGAGCCATTCAAGCAGCCCTACAAATGGGTGAACCATATAAAAGATTGTTGTTTGAAGACATTGAGTTAGGATCTTTTTGAAGCGTTATTACTATAACAGCTAACTGAAACCAAAGGGCTAGACTTTCAGATTAAGGCAAAAGAAAGCATGTTCCTTTTGGCAGATGGAGAAAAAAATTTCTGAAATTTAACAATTATGATGTAATTCTTAGCAAACTAGGAATAGAAGGGAACTTTCTATAGTTCTATAAGGGGTACAAAGAGTATCTACAAAATAATAAAAAATAAGACTATAGCACATAAGATACTTAAGGGAGAAAAGTTGTAAGAATCTTTTGTATGGTAATAGATAGCACAGGGACAGACGCTCACTACACCACATCTAATCTACATTGAACTACAGGACTGAGTCAAAAGACCCCAAGACCACTCTCAGGCTTGATGATTCACTAGAAAGAATCACAGAACTCAAAAAAACTGTGGTGTTTACAGCCACATTGTACTACAGACAAAGGATACAGGTTAAAATTAGCAAAGGGAAAAAGTAGAAGGGGTGAAGTCCACAAGAAACTCAATTTCTCCCTGGTAGTTCAGTTCAATCATTTCAGCCATTAGGGTAATTCCCCTTTTGTTTATTGCTTCAGTGTCATAAGACATGCCAAATGGCCAGGTAAAAGTCTCAGCTTTGACATCAGTGGATTCATTTTTGTGTTCCCAGTGGAACCATTCCCCCCAGACCTGCAGTTCTGATGTTCTGTGGCATATTAGTGAGAAGGTTTACTCTACTTTCACTTGTTGATTCTTGGACCATATATTTTGAATATAGGGGAGAAAACACCATGTATTTGTCTCCTGTAAGACAAAGAGGGTGTGGTCTTCCAACTGAAGCTGTTTTTAATAAGCCAATTCATCTTTCTCTGAGTCCAACCACTTCTGGAAGATGAAGTATGTTGTATGACCAGTTAATTCTTTGTTCATAAACCCATTGCTGCAGTTCTTTACTGTAGAATAATTTGAAGCAATGCTTTGCAGAATACCATGATGGAGAATAAGGCATTCTGTGAATTCATAGGTGGTGATGTTGGCAGAAACATTGCGGACAGGGAAAGAAAATCCATCTCCAAAATATTTGTCTATTCCAGTGAGGATGAATCTCTACCTCTTCAAAATAAAAGGGGCCTAATGTAATAAACATGCCATCAAATGGCTGGCTGTTCCTCCCAAGGAAAGATGATATATTGAGGGCTCAGTATTGATCTCTGTTGTTGGATTCAACATTCAACAGCAATTGCAGCCAGGTCACCTTTGGCAAAAATAAGTCCATGTTGTTAAAACCACGTACACTGTCTATTTCTTGCAGCGTGGCTACTTTTTTCTTAGGCCTATTAAGCATGCTCTGGGGTATCTGGGGAAAGGAGTGACTGACAGTCACAGAATGTGTTATTTTATTCACTTAATTATTGATTGCTTCTTTTGCAGTGGATGCCCTTTGGTGAATATTTTTTTAAATGGGACACAGCCATTTTTTCTCTTTGAGGCCATTCTGAGCGGTCTATTCAAATAACATTTTCCCAGACTTTTTGTTACTGATATTCCAACCCTGTTCTTTCAAAGTCTCTGATTCATCCATTTAAACAATTAGCAACAACTTATGCACCAGTGTAGATCTTTACTTTTGGCTTTCTTTCAATTCAGTAGACAATCAAATGTCCCATTGAAGTTCTATAATTTTTTTTTTATTTTGCCACTGCCCATTAGGTCCAATTCTGTAGTTATCTTTCCCATTTTCAGACCAGGATTGAGTTTTTATTCCTCAGTCAACCGGTAATAAGAAACTACACATGAGGTTATAGGAGTAGATTGAAGGACAGGAGGCAATGAAGAAGTCAGTGTAAAAGGAGATTGATCCACCACTGCCTGAGCCCAGTCTTTTTATATCATTTTTATTTGATGTAGACTGAAGGCTACAGAAATGTTTGATAAAACATTGACTTGCAGATAAAATATTTGTAAGAGTCCAGTTAGGAGATTAACATTATAGTAGCAATGATGACAAACAACATTGACCGCAGTGTGTGATAGATTCTATTAGAGTGCACTTGAGTACTTAGAGAAAGAAAATAAGCTTGGCTCAAATCACAGTTTGAGAGCCAGAGAATTCCACAGCGTTCCTAAAAGATTCCTAATTTCTTGAAGTTACAGGGCAGATACTACTGAAAAATCATCTCTTTCTCCTCAAATTGAGGCTTTTCCCTCAGACACCTTCTATTGGCAGAGCCTAGTATCAAATCAGCTGGCAAAGAAATAAAGGAGTTTGCAGAATTTAGATCTAGCACCACAAAGTAAGGAAAAGGCAAGTGGGTTTGGCTCTGAGAGACAATAAAATATGGGCTTGAGACAACCCTGTAGCTGGAACAGATAACCAGTTTGAAATTGAAAGAAGTAAATCCAATTTTAACTGGAAAAATATCATAGATTGCTCTGTGATTCATAAGAACTTTGACGTTTGTGTAGAAAGGGGTGAAAAGAAATTTATGATTTAACTACTTAGCTTTGTAATCATTTTTCTAAGTATAGAAATCATAACCTTAAAATAGTGATAAATGTAGATTACCACCAATTTATGCAATTTCAGGGATGAAAAATATTTTCTTGTTTGTTTGTTTGCTAGTCCATCTTACCTTTGGCATGTCTGGATTACAGAGTATTTGTATTAGTCTACCGAATTCAAGCCAAAATCCTTTATTTTGGGATTATGTGCTTACATGAGAGTAGAATAAGGACTTAAGGAGAGGTTGATTAAGTAAAGTCAATTTTGAAAAAATATTTAGCCACAAGCTTGCTGTTTTTTTATTGGGCAAGTGTACTGACTCCTTGAGCTCTTGGTTGTCTTATCAACAAAAGTTTTAAGGTCTAGTAACTTTATAACTTCACACCTATGAAAGTACCTCATAGGATTGTCCTCACTTTATACTGGAAATAGAAGAGGTATCTGTCAGAATAATATAATCAGAACCACATTTCCAGTTACTTGTTTTATCAGTCAAGTGGTAAAGAAGAGAATAACAAAATTGTCTTTTAAGTAACCCTTATTACAAACTTTTAATTCTGAGAATATGTAGATGCACTAGTGTTTGTGGGTTTTATAGTAATGGGCCAGGTTATCATTTGTAGAGATTTTTCAACTGTCACTTTTAAATGTATGAGAAATGTTACAATAGAAGATTTGGAGAGTATTAAGCTCATTAAAAAGGCATAGAAGAATTGGACAGTATTTAGCTCATTAAAAGGCAGAAACAGTAAAATACTAAATATCTTTTTAAAAGATTTAGCAGTAGCACTTGTGAATTTCTAAGTTTTCAAACTCAATTATTTTCACATCCATATTCATGATGATGTAATTTATCTGTAAACGCTACCCACTAGGTTTATTTTGGATGCTCTTGCTAACACCCTGACAAGCACTGAACTTGTAAAGTCGTCTTTACAACTCAGTAATGTGGAACAAAAGATTTGGCGTGGGGATGGGGAGAAGGCAAGAAAAAAATGATACTGAGGGAAAGGGTCAGATATTAATGTTCAAATATAAACAGGAAAAGATTTCAGTGGTCAGACACGAATCAGAAATTTGGGGAAATAAAAATCACAAAATACACTAGTGATTGGGGCACAAGATATTTAATTCACTGTGTTAAATTACACAGTTATTTCAAAGAAGAAAAAAATTTCCAACTGTATTAGAAATATATTTCTCAAAGATTGTTTGAGATGTTTCTCAAAAATTGAGATATATTTATCAAAGATTATACCTTAAAAGGGTGCATTTGCCTCTTTATTTAAAGAAATGGATATGTCTAAGATCACTGAAGGATTAATAATCATGCCTTTTGACCTAGGACTTTAGTTTTGATTAGTGTATTTTCTCTCATTTCTGTGAAAAGAGAGACATTATGATAGAATCATAAAAATATTAAACATGAAAACTAGATTTTGGTGACTTTTAGGGCAATCTCTTTAGACACAACTTAATTCAATCAACAGGAGGGCATAGGGAAACCTACTCCACTTATTAATTTAACTTTCTATTTCTCATGTCACCATTTTTTCAGCTTTTTCTTTTCAAAATGCTGACATTTGGGATAGATGTTTGTGTACGTGAAAGAAAGAATAGAAAGAAAGAATCTGTCTAATGTTTAAAACTGATCATAATCTGTAAAATAGTTTCTTTTTGCAATTCAATAACATTAGTAACATTTTAAAAAGTACATTCAAATATGTCTAAAAGTAACAATATCAGTTAACAATTATATCACCAATTTGTTCATTAAATTGGGGAAGTGAGAAGTTTGGATTATTCTTCCATTTTATATTACACTTAACAGAATAGATGACACATGTAAACTCTTTCTGTGTTTAATTTTTTTAAGAAGAAAAGTGAATTTTTAAAATGATTAAGAAACAGTTATCACACCAATGTTCACCGTGAAACTGGTCCAATTTTTCCATAGAACTGAAATTTGAGAAACTTAAATTTGTCTTATCTGAGTTCCTTTGACTGCCAGGTCTCCTGTGTGGTAGTGGGGAACTGAGGCTTTCCAGATCACCACAACAGACAGTAAGATATACCTGCTGCCTGTTGATTGGCTTGTCTTTCTTACCTCTCTCTAATTTCCATTTTCCACATGTGATTACAGAGAGATGCTAGACCCCCTCATTTGACTACCTGATGCCTGTTGACCAACTCCTTTTCCTTAACCCTACTGTTTTCCTTCCATGCTATATATTAATAAAGCTCCAACTTTAGTCAGGGGAGAGAGACGGATTAGAGACTGGTCTTCCATCTCTCTGGCTGACATCACACATTATACTGCCTTTCTTCTCTTACAATACTCCTTGTTTCAGTTATTGGCTTTCTGTGCAGGAAGTAGCAGGGCCTAGGCCAAATACCTGGCATTCGGCAGCAATAGCAGCATTATTCACAATAACCAAAAGGTGGGACAGCCCAAATGACCATCAACAGATAAATGAATGACAAAATGTGATTTATACATACAATGATATATCCAGTCATCAAAAAGTATAAAGTTCTGACACATAGTATACCATGGATGACCCTTGAAAACATGCTAACTGAAATAAGCCAGCCAAAAAATGACAAATACTGTATGGTTCCACTTGTATGAGGTACCTAAAGTAGTCAAATTCATGGAAACAGAAAGTAGAATAGTGGTTCTCGGGGGCTGGGGGAAGGAGGAATAGGGAGTTATTGGTTAATGTGGTTTTCTCTTTGGGAAGATGAGAAAGTTCTCAAGATGAATGGTGGTGATGGGCACAACAATGTGAATGTGATTAATGCCGCTGAACTGTACACTTAAAAAATGGTTAAAATGGTAAATTTATATATAGTTTTAAATTTCAGCTTTTATTTTTGATACAGGGGATATACATGTAGGATTGTTAGATAGGTCATAAGTGTAGTACCCAATAGGTAGTTTTTCAACCCATGCCCCCCACCCTCCGTCTCTTCTCTAGTATTCCATGGTGTTTATTATTCCCATGTTTATGACCATGTGTGCTCAATGTTTAGCTCCCACTTATAAGAGAGAACATGTGGTATTTGGTTTTCTGTTCCTGAGTTAATTCACTTAAGATTATGGCCTCCAGCTCCATCCATATTGCTGCAAAGGACATGATTTCATTATTTCTATGGTTGCATAGTGTTTTATAGTATATATGCACATTTTCTTTATTCAATCCACCATGATGGACACCTAGGTTGATTCCATGTCTTTCCAGTGTGAATAGTGTGATGATGAACATATGAGTGCATGGTTCTTTTTGGTATAATGATCTATTTTCCTTTAGGTACATGTCCAGTAACGGGATTACTGCCTGTGTTTTAAGTTTTTTGAGAAACTTCCAAATTTCTTTTCACAGCAGTTGACCTAATTGACATTCCTACCAACAGTGCATAAGCATTGGTTGTGTTTTGACTTTTTAATATAGTTATTTTGACTGGTATGAGATGGTATCTCATGGTGGTTTTGATTTGCATTTCTCTGATGATTAGTGATGATGAGTGTTTTGTAATATGTTGGTTGGCTATTGCATGTCTTCTCAGAGAAGTGTCTGTTCATGTTCTCTGCGCATTTTTTAGTGACTTTTTTTTCTTGTTGATTTGTTTAAGTTCCTTATAGATTCTGGATATTATTAGACCTTTGCATAGTTTGTAAATATTTTCTCCCATTCTGTAGGTGGTCTGTTTATTCTGTTGATGGTTTATTTTGCCATGCAGAATAAATGTTAAATTTCAGTTCTTTAGTTTAATAGGTCCTTTGCAACAAAAAATGAAATTGACAAATGGGACCTAATTAAAGAACTGAAATTTGAGGAACGAATTCCCCAAAAGCAATTCCAAAAAAAAAAAAAAATGAAATTGGCAAATGAAATTAAATTAAAGAACTGAAATTTCTCATGAATTAGTTAGTTTCTCATGAACTAGTTTCTCAAATTTCAGTTCTTGAGTTTAATTAGGTACCATTTGTCAACTGCATTTTTTTGTTGTTGTTGCAATTGCTTTTGGAGAATTAGCCAAAAATCCTTTCCCAAGACCGACGTCAAGAGCAATATTTCCTATGTTTTCAACTAAGATTTTTATAGTTCAAGGTCTTACATTTAAGTATTTAATCCATCTTGCTTTAATTTTGGTATATGGTGAAATGTAAGGGTCTAGTTTCATTCTTCTTCATATAGCTAGGCAGCTATCGCAGCACCATTTATTTAATAGGGAATTCTTTCCCCATTGCTTTTGTTGACTGTGTTGAAGATTAGATGGTTGTAGATGTGTGACATTATTTCTGGGCTCTCTGTTTTATTTCATTAGTCTGTTTTTGTAATAGTACCTTGCTCTTTTGGTTGCTGTAGCTTTGTAGTATAGTTTAAAGTTGGGTAATGTGATGCCTCCAGCTTTGCTCTTTTTGCTCAGGATTGCCTTGTCTATTTGAGCTCTTTTTTGGTTCCACATGAATTTTTAAAGTTTTTTCTAATTCTGTGAAGAATTTCACTGGTAGTTTGATAGGAAGAGCATTGAGTCTGTGAAATGCTTTGGGCAGTATGGCCATTTTAATGATATTTATTCTTCCAATCCATGAGCATTGCATTTTTTCCCATTTATTTGTGTCACATGTCATTTTTTTCAGTAGTGTTTTGTAGTTCTCCCTATATGGATCTTTCACCTCCTTGGCTAGCTGTATTCCTAAGTATTTCATTTTGTTTGTGGCTATTGTAAAAGAGACTGTGTTCTGGGTCTGGTGCGGTGGCTCACGCCTGTAATCCCAGCACTTTGGGAGGCCGAGGTGGGCAGATCACAAGGTCAGGGGATCGAGACCATCCTGGCTAACACGGTGAAACCCCATCTCCACTAAAAAATACAAAAAAATTAGCCAGGCATGGTGGCGGGTGCCTGTAGTCCCAGCTACTCAGGAGGCTGAGGCAGGAGAATGGCGTGAACCTGGGAGGTGGAGCTTGCAGTGAGCCGAGATCGGGTCACTGCACTCCAGCCCGGGCGACAGAGCGAGACTCCGTCTCAAAAAAAAAAGAGACTATGATCTGGATTTGACTCTCAGCCTGGATTTTATCATTCTACAGAAATGCTACTGATTTTTGTACATTGAGTTTGTATCCTGAAACCTTGCTAAAATCGTTTATCAGTTCTGGTAGCCTTTTGGCAGAGTCTTTGGGGTTTTCTAAGTATAGAATAATATCATCAGCAAAGAGAGATAGTCTGACTTCTCCTTTTCCTATTTGGATACTTTTTATTTCTTTCTCTTGTCTAATTGTTCTCTCTAGGACTTCCAGTATTGTGATGAATAGAAGTGGTGAAAGTGGGTATCCTTGCCTTGTTCTAGTTCACAAGGGGAATGGTTGTAGGTTTTGCCTTTTCAATATGATTTTGGCTGTGAGTTTGTCATAGACAGCTCTTATTATTTTGAGGTATGTTCCTTCGATGCCTCGTTTGTTGAGAGTTTTTTTCATGAAGAGATACTGGATTTTACTGAAAGCTTTTTCTGCATCTATCGAGATGATTATATGGTTTTTGCTTTTAATTGTGTTCATGTGGTGAATCACATTTATTGATTTGTGTATATTGAACCAACCTTGCATCCCAGGAATAAAGCTTACTTGATCATGGTGAACTACCTTTTTGATGTGCTGCTGGATTGGCTTTGCTAGTGTTTTGTTGAGGTAATTTTTAATCTATGTTCCTCAGGGATATTTTCCTGAAGTTTTTTCTGTGTTGTGTCTCTGCCAGATTTTGGTATTTAGCTGATGCTGTCTTCAGTTAGGGAGGAGTCTCTCCTCCTCAATTTTTTGGGAACAGATTGAGTAGGATTGATAACAGTTATTCTTTGTAAATCTGGTAGAATTAGGCTGTGAATCCTTCTGGTCCAGGGCTTTTTTGGTTGGTAGGTTCTTTATTATTGATTCAGTTTCAGAGCTTGATACTAGTCTATTCAGAGTTTCAATCTTTTCCTCATTCAATCTTACAAGGTTGTGTGTTTCCAGGAATTTATCCATTTTCTCTAGGTTTTCTAATTTGTGTGCAAAAAGTTGAATAGTATTCTCTGAGGAGCTTCTGTATTTCTGAGGGGTCAATTGTAATGTCATTTTTGTCATTTCTGATTGTACTTATTTGGATCTTCTCTCTCTTTTTTTTGTCTTTGTTAATCCAGCTAGCAGTCTATCAGTCCTGCTTATATTTCTGAAGAACCTATTTATGGCTTTATTGATCTTTTTAATTTAAATTTATTTTTTATTTTCATAGTGTTGGAGTCTTGCTATGTTGCCCAAACTGGTCTCAAACTCCTGGTTTTAAGCCATCCTCCCACCTCAGCCACCCAAAGTACTGGGATTACAGGCATGAGCGACCATACTTGACCTCACAGATCTTTTGTATGGATTTTTCCATCTTAACTTCATTATGTTTTTCTCTAATTTTAGTTACTTATTTTCTTATGCTAGCTTTGGGGTTGGTTTTCTCTTTTTTTTTTTTCTAGTTTGTTTAGGCTCAAAGTTAGTTTGTTAATTTGAGATCTTTCTAACTTCTTGCTGAAAGTCTTCAGGGGTATAAATTTTCCTCCTAACATTGCTTTGGGTACATCCCAGGGATTTTGTTAAGTTGTGTTCCAATTTTCATTAATTTCAAAGAATTTTTTGATTTCTGACTTAATTTCAATGCTCACGCACAAGTTATTTAAAATCAAATTGTTTAATTTCTATGTATTTGTGTAGTTTTGAGAAATCTTGATATTGAATTCTATTTTTATTTTACTGTGGTCCACAAGTATGCTTGCTATGATTTCAAGTTTTTTAATTTACTGAGATTTTCTTTATGATCAAGCAGGTGGTTGATTTTAGAATACATTCTGTGTGCAGATGAGAATGTATATTCTGTGGTTGTTGGGTGGAGTGTTCTGTAGATCTCTATTAGGTTCAATTAGTCAAATGTTGAGTTTAAATCCAGAATTTCTTTGTTGGTTTTCTGTCTTGATGATCTGTCTGATGCTGTCAATGGGGTGTTGAAGTCTCCCACTATTATTGTATTTTTGGCTAGGCCTTTTTTTTAGGTCAAGAAGAACTTGTTTTATGAACCTGGGTATTCAGTTGTTAGGTGCATATATATTTAGGATAGTTAAGGCTTCTTGTTGGATTGTACCCTTTATAATTATGTAATACCCTACATTTTCCTTCTTAATTTTTATTGGTTTAAAGCTTGTTTTTTTTCTGATATAAGAATAGTGACTGCTGCTCTCTTTTGTTTTCCATTTGCATGGTAAACCTTTTTCTATCCTTTTATTTTGAGCATGTGGGTGTCATTACATGTGAGATGAGTCTCTTGAACAACAGATGGCTGAGTCATTTCTGTTTACCAAGATTGCCACTCCGTGTCTTTTAAATGGGATGTTTAGCCAATTTACATTCAAGTTACTATTGATATGTGTGATTTTGATCCTGTCACCGTGTTGTTAACTGGCTGTTATGTAGACTTGATTGTCTAGTTGCTTTATAGTGCCTGTGGGCTATGTGCATAAGTGTATTTTTGTGGTAGCAGGTGTTCTTTTGGTTTCATGTTTAGCACTCCCTTCAGAACCTCTTATAAGGCTGGTCTAGTTGAAACATATTCCCTCAGCATTTGCTTATTTGGGAAGGATCTCATTTCTCTTTCACTTACGAAGCTTAGTTTGGCAGGATGTGAAATTCTCGGTTGGAATTTCTTTTCTCTAAGGACACTGAAAATAGGCCCCCAATATCTTTTGGCTTGTAAGGTTTCCGCTGAGAGGTCTAGTAGTAGCCTAATGGGGCTACTTGTACGTAGCTTGACCTTTCTCTCTAGCTGCCTTTAAGATTTTTTCTTCTGTGGTGACTTCAGTGAATCTGATGACTATGTGCCTTGGGGATTGATCCTCTTGTATAATATCTAGCTGGGGTTCTCTGTATTTCTTGGATTTGCCTGTCAATCTCTTAGTGAGATGAGGGAAATTTTCACAACCTGTATCCTCAAGTGTATTTTCCAAGTTGCTTATTCTCTCTCCTTCTTGCTCAGGAATGCTAGTGAGTCATAGATTTGGTCTCCTTACATAATCTTATATTTCTCAGAGGTTTTGTTCATTCTTCTTAATTCCTTTCTCATTATTTTTGTCTGACTGAGTTGACTCAAAGAACCAGTCTTCAAGTTCTAGATTCTTTCTTTAGCATGGTCTATTCTGTTGTTAATACTTCCAACTGTATTATGAAATTATTACAGTGAGTTTTTCAGCTCTAGAAGTTCAGTTTGGTTCTTTCTTAAGATTGTTATTTTGTAGCCTGAATAACATGGCAAAACCTTTTCTCTACAAAAAAATACAAAAAATCAACTGGGTGTGGTCACGTGTACCTGAGCCTGGCAGGTTGAGGATGCAGTGAGCCCTGATTGTGTGACCACACTCAGCCTGGGTGACAGAGTGAGACCCTGTCTCAAAAAAATAAAAAATAAAAAATGATGGCTATTTTGTCTTTCAGCTCTTGGATCATCTTACTGGATTCTGTGGATTCTTTTGATTGGTTTCAACTTTCTCCTGAATCTTGATGACTTTCCTTGCCATCTGGCATTTGAATTTTATGCCTGTCATTTTAGCCATTTTAGAATGGTTAAGAACCATTGCTGGGGAGCTAGTGGACTCATTTGGAGGTAAGGGGACACTCTGGCTTTTTAGATTGTCTGAAATTTCTTGTGCTGATTCTTTCTTATCTGGGAGAATTGGTGTTCCTTTAACTGCGGTTTAAGTTGGGTATATTCAGTTGGCTTCATTTCTGGATGCTTCTAGATGGCCAGGGCTCTGTAAAGGAACTTTATATTTGGGTCAGTTCTTGCCCTTGGTTCCACAAGTGTATATATTAGTGCGATAAATTTTTGGTGTTGTAGGTTGGGCTGGAATCCAGTAGATGGCACTTAAGAATAATGGCCAGTAGCTAAGCTAATACCCAGTAATGTGACTCTTTTGTACTACCTTGTATCACAGGCATGCTCTGTGGTGGCAGGGGAGAGAGACAGCCCCCTCACCAGTCCACTCTTGGGCCTTGGGGGAGCCCCTCTGATGGCTGGTGCTGTACCCACACTTTTTTGTTAGGTGCTCCATGTGGTGGGGTCTCCTTGGGCAGAGGCTGTGGTAGGGAGATATGAACATAGTCTCTGAAATGGCCTTGAGGAGGAAAACACACTCTGTTCCTTCTCTGCCCCAGGAACCCATGCATCTCACCCTTCTCAGTGTTCTGAGGATGGGGGCTCCTTCTCCACTTGAGTGCTAGCCACAGATCTTGGCTTTGTACTCTTGAGCTGCCCGCTACAGTCCTGGGGTCACTGGGATGCTGGCTTGGGTCTGGGTTGTGTTAGTGGTGAGGGATCCAGTGTGTTCCAGGGTCCTCAGGAAAGTACTCAGGTGCAGCGACTCACTAAGTGTGGGCTGCAGGGGCTGCACTATGCACCCACTCCTGCAGGGAAGCTAGGCATAGACCCTATGAGGGAACAGCGGGCAGAAGAGCTTGCAGAGCAGATGCCCCCAGTCCTGTGGTGAAGCTGGCCCCCCTTCTCCTGGCTTAGAGGTCAGCTGGGGCCTGCACCTCCTGGAGGGGAATGGCGAGCCCTGGGGGATGGGCCTCTGTCCTCACTCTCTGCTGGAGAGCCCAGTGTACAAAAGCTCCCAGGCTCCATGCCGTCCAATGGCCTGTCTCTGCACGCTCTCTAGGGAGATCCCCCACTAGAAGTCCATGTCCATGGGGGATACAGAGTCCCCTGTAGCTAGGATTCTAGAGGTCTGCAGCAAAATTGAGCTGTCCCTCAGTTCCCTCACTCACCCCTTTCTCAGAAGCAATTGGAGCTGGAACTAGCCCTGGCATTCAGGTATCCTACACAGGATTCCCAGCTCCATCCCTCTTCTGCCTTGGTTCCTGCATCACTTCTCCATCCACCGTCAGCATTTTCTCTCTGAAGATCTGCCCAAATTATGGTGGTTTACTCGATAATTCGGTCTCTCTCAGTAGGAGTGGCATTTTTGGGACTGCATCTAGTTGGTCACTTTGTGTTCGATTTGAAGAATGTTTAGGACATATTTTGCTGGACAGCTCTTCAAAGCACACTGCTGAGCACTTCTACTGGGCCCATTTTGAGACTGAAATTGTAGAGCTTTTGAGAAAATAAATGTGAGCTAAAAGCTTGAATAGACATTCTCATTTCAATATTTGTCATTTAAAGTATCCTTCATTATTATCAATATAAAGTGAAAATGCCATACCCACAGTCGTGCTGCCAATCATTTTCTCTACTGAGCTAAGGACTCACAGAAATGGGATTTTTATAGCAGCCTCCAGAGACACTGAAGTTACAGTGCTATCTGCAACCCAAATAGGAATGTATCTACCACTGGCAAAATGAATTAGTATGACTAAAACTCAAATGAATCCCATTTCTACCCCCTGCTCTCTTCCAGAGTACTTATCTTATTTTATTGTTATTGCTTTATAAATTTCCTGCCTTTGACATTGTAAGCTAAGCAAGGGAACAGTCTATATATACATTATTTTACATTGTTTTCACAGTATTTAGTACAATGTCTGGTTCATGGTAAACTGTTAATCAGTATTTGTTGAATGTGTGTGTGAGTGAATAATAAAATGAATCATACCATGATCTCAGTTGCTAAAACAATGCACTATTAAATGGAGGGCAAAAATTTTACACTAGAGAACTAAAGCCCATAATATGAATAATCAAATGATCCACTTTCAAACAATGGTCAATGGCTGAGCAAGCAATATTTAACCTATTGGGGAATTTTAAAGTTTAGTAATTAATTAATCATCCTTCAAAAAGCACTTATTGAACACCTATTATGTACTAGTTCCTGGGATAAGCTCTAGGATAGTAGTTTCTAACAGAAGCAGTACTCAACTCCCACTTCCATCCCCAGTTGTGTTTTGCAATTTATTTGATTTTTCTTTTTGCTGTCTATCATGATATTTGGTGGCCAGGAGCCAAACATCCTAGATATCTTACAATTTGTAGGATAGTCCTTCACAATGAAGAACTATTCCAAGTTCCACAGGATTTTGAAATATTTTGCAAGACATTTAAGTGCCATATTTCACTCAATGTAAGATACCATTGATTTTAAGATGTACTATAATTGTATATATAACTGAGAAGGAGGAACACTGCAAATTATACTATGACACAATTCCTTCAGTATAGTTCTGCACAACACATGCATCAGTCTCAACAGCTCTTGCTCTTCTGAAATTTCTTTTAACTACTCTGAGGAACCTACAAATACTCCTCCTTTTCATTACTCAGATGGATCTACAAATTCTTCTGCCTTCTGTTGCAGTGAATGGCATACGATAGTTAATCTTTGCATATATTTCATTATGAAAATGTAAGACATTTATTCATGGTGTCTTCTTTTTTTAATTAAAAAAAAATGTGCTCTGCCAGGTGTGGTGGCTCACGCCTGTAATCCCAGCACTTTGGGAGGCCAAGGTGGGTGGATCACAAGGTCAGGAGATCGAGACCATCCTGGCTAACACTGTGAAACCCTGTCTCTACTAAAAATACAAAAAAAAAAAATAGCCAGTCGTGGTGGCGGGTGCCTATAGTCCCAGCTACTCGGGAGGCTGAAGCAGGAGGATGGCGTGAACCTGGGAGGTGGAGCTTGCAGTGAGCCGAGATCGTGCCACTGCACTCCAGCCTGGGTGACAGAGCGAGACTCCATCTCAAAAAAAAAAAAAAAAAAAGTGCTCTAGCAGTTCGAGGTTCCTCTGGGAAAAAATATTGAATGATAGTTATTCTTCCAATGACGAATACTTTGTAATTTCAAAATGATGTCCACTTTCCTGCTTCCACGCTTATGAATAATTATTTGTATTGATGCTGCTTCATAATATAATCTCTTTAAATGACATGTTATATAGCAATTAAACTCAACACATGTAATACCTGCAAAGCAGATAACCCAATTGAAGTGATGAGGATATGAACAACTGATCAAGTTTCCTCATCTTGGCTGCAACCTGATTGAAAGAGACTGTAAGAAGCCATTGACTGTAAGATGAATTTTCTAATTTCAAAAAGATTAAAATGTGTCTAGAGACAATAGATGAAAGGTTTGTTTTTGTAGTTATTTGAGTCCAGAGTCCAACTCCATTTAACTCAAATATGCTGATTTTTTTCAAGAATGCAAATATACTACGTAAACTGCAATAAGATTACCCTTTGCTTTGTTCAGAACTTACCAAGGTTATTCATCCTTCTGGAAAGGCTTTTTGTGATACAGTATTTGAGTCTCTTAGGTCACATACTTATAACTGCATTAGGAGCTACTATATTCGATGTGATTCTTCATATAGTTGCAAACATCTGACTAATTTAAGACTTGTCTTCAATGATTTAGTCTCATTTATTATACATAATTTTCTTATTGCTCTTATACTATACTGAGGGCATTTTGTTGATTTGAGAACAGAATGCTGATTTATAATATTTATAGAAATATATAAAACATATTTCAAAAGACTATCGCTTCATTGTATATTGTGATTGATAGTATTTAAATACTGCTAAAGTGATATTGTTTATACAACACTTGAAATTCACTCACCTTCTTCATACAGATGTAGGTTTGAAATGCATGCATTTTTTAAGGGTATATAAACTTTCAATCTTCTTATCTTTTTCATACTGCTATAATTTTTATACATTCTTAATCACATTAATGGTATTGTTTTTCTAAAAAGGTGAGCCTTTTTTACTAAAAGAATTATCCCCAGTGGAAGCTGTTCTTAATGATGCATAGTAACTGATAGGATACTAATGGGGTTTTGACCTAGTTCTTTTTTCATTTGAAGCACAAATAAAAATCTCACCAGGGCAGTCAGGCCATCTCCAAAAGACTGATCAAACCCTGAAAATATACAAAGGCATTTCAGACAAACATTTCTAATTTTAATAGTTAGATGAATGCCATGACCTTTAATCTGAATATCTTCAGCTTTAACATCACTAATTATCTTAACTTTTTTAATGTTCTGAACTTGTAGAAATGTCTAATTAATTTTCAGTGGCTCAATGAGATTTAGGTATATATGAGCATCTTCCAAAATATGTAGAGTCACTTGGCTTCAGGTCTGTGATGTGTGGGATCATGTGATGCTAAAAAGCACCAGGGCCCCACGTTTCCTGACCCCCGGTAAAGTTCACTACCCACCATCAAACTGGCAACTAACATGACACCAGAACGATCAAAGGGAGATTTTTTTGACTTCTAAGCACACTTGATGATTCTTTTGTCATTGTGGTTGGTTTTCATTTTGTCAATAACTTTTGGCAGTTGGTCTACTCCTTAACCTGAATAATCAGGATTAATCTCTTTGCATTCTGTCTCCAATGTCTCCACTGATGTCTTCCATAAGCTGGTTCCAAATATGCATCTCCTGGTGGGGAACCCGAGACTGCCCAGAAAGATTTTGAGATCCATTGGCATTCCAGATTTTTACTCCCTTGGAGGCAATTACTTAGCATCTGTGGATAAATCGTATATATAACATAGTACCACAGTAACTCCTCCAAACACCTCTGCAGGATACACGTTTGGTTGCCAGCAAAGAAAACTCTTCTGTTCAAGGCACTGCATGCTGAACATGCACAGGGTGTTGGTGAGTCCTCCTTCTGAAGCCAGGGCAGAATGTGCTTGATCTTCTCTGGGTACTGCAGTTGGCCTCAGAGATGCAGCCCTGACTTCTGGCCCAAGAAGGTGAATGTCAGGAATCTGTGCTACACTCTTGCTGCAAAAGCCATCAGGCCTCTTGGTATTTTAAGCATGTTTTTATGTAGGATATATTAAATATGGATTTCATTTTAGGAGAGTAAAAGGACTAAATATACTTATAAATAGGAGGGCTTGGTCTGATAAGATTGAGAACCACTGAACATAGATATGCTATTTCTGCTAATAGTTCATTGAAGAGTAGACGTAGACAATTGCAGCAAAATGGGAAAAGTGTGGCGATAGCGGTAAGCACACAGTGCTATAAAAGCACACAGGAGGGCACTTAGGATGGATTGGGGAAGGGCCAGGCAGGGCTCCCTAAGGGAGGTGATTTTTGAGCTGACCTATAGAAAGATTTGGAGTTATCTAGGTAAATGAGGGTTATTCTAGTTAGATGAAAAATGCCTTGGTGGTGTGAGATGGCATAGCATTTATAAAGATCTACAAATGGATGAAGTAGTTGAATCAAGGGAAACAGTAGTGTTTTGATTGGATAAGATGCCAGGTTGTTCACAGGCAATTATTGCTCCTGCCTCCTGAGACTCCATTAAAATGAAATAAATCATTTCCCCTTTCCTCTGACTCCCATGTACAGTCGGTGTAAATCCACAGAGAAAAAGGGAATGAGAGAGGGGATGTTAGTAGATGAAAGATTGTTATAGTTTGTGAATTTAGGAAGTTCATAGAAACAGAAATGTTATTTAAAATATTTAAAAATAAGTATGATGCAGGGCCCAAGCAATCAGAAAGAATTGCCTGTTGTCGTGCAGAAGAGTTTCCTGGAGACCCTCTGCTGAACCAGTTGTGTGCTGCACAGTCTCTGTCACCCCTTGGCTTATCTAGATGTACTCTTCACTAAACTTTTAGAGCTGAGACGACTCCCTTGCTTTTTGACTACCTGACGGTTCACCTAAAGGAGGCATCAGGGGTATCAGGATCATTATTCTATTGGTTCTTTCCCTGCTGAGCCATGGTTTTGTGTGCCTGCTATCCTCTAC
This sequence comes from Gorilla gorilla gorilla, assembly GCF_029281585.2. Taxonomy (NCBI): domain Eukaryota; kingdom Metazoa; phylum Chordata; class Mammalia; order Primates; family Hominidae; genus Gorilla; species Gorilla gorilla. The sequence goes on along the minus strand of NC_073229.2, from coordinate 120,793,157 downwards.
CTAGGACCACAGTTTCTGTAGGGTAATCCATTCTATAGCTATAGCTTTGCTTAGCTGCACCAACAGTTTCCTTTCTTGCCTCTTCAGGCTTAGAGGAGGTAATAGCTTTCTAATCTTGATGATTCTGGTGTCTTGTTCCATCCCTTGTTTGTTGGTTTCCCTTAACCCTCTTCATGCTGCTGTAAATGCTCTCTTCATTAAATCCTTCAATGCTCCCATTTTCTGTGCACCATCTGCTTCCTGTGAAGAGTCGTGTGGGTGCATGTGAAAAGGGGGTTTCCCAGGGAGAGGATGTGGTGGGGGGTGTGTGTGTGAGGGATTCTGGAGAGGTAGCTAATAACCAAGAAGGACAATAGTATTTCTATTTCATGAACTGTCATGGCTAACCTGGTGAATGTCAGTTAGATATCAGCTCTGGATAGGATAAAAACTATGTACTTATCAGTGTAGAAGCTTATACAGAAGAAGAAGGGCTTTTTTTTTGGTCCCCCCAAATGCAGAAAGGGTCAGGATGGTATATATTTCAGAATATAGGAAGTAAAGTCCAGAACTAAAAATGGTACAAACAAAGGAATGGCTTACACATCTGAATATGGAACTGGAATCTCAACTCTTATTTCTATCCAATAACTAGTTGAACCAATAACTAGATTTGTAGCTTTCAGACAAAAGATTGTAGGTTCTTTTTCTATAGGAATTAAATAGTGAATACTTGAAATTAAGGGAAAATTTAGTAATATTGATTGAAGAGCTGCACTCAAGGATGGTTGATCTCTATTCCTTTGTTCCCATCTGGCCTTTGTTGCACATATTCCAATCAGGAGACTGGAGAACTCTTCTGGAAAATAGAATGGCTTCAGGGAAAAGTTCTTCACATATTGATGTTTAGAAATCGCCAGTGAAAATGTGGTTCCCACTGGTCAATCCATAGTGAAACATGTGAATTGACATCGTATTAGAAAGCTGCCTGTTAGCTTTTTAAGCTTTCATTTTTAATATGTACTCAAACCAAAGATCTCTTGGCATAAAAGTAAAGCTAAAGACAAACAAATAAAATAAACATACAGAGAAAGTGCCCACAGCAAAAAAATGCATAAATCAGAATTAACCTCTCCCAAATAAAAATTTCACAGCTCCAACTAAAACTTTAAGGTTTTGTGAGAACATGCTGTAACTATTAAAAAGTCCCAGAAAACAATTTTAAAAATTAACATACAGGTAAATTAAAAAATCAGGTGGCTAGAATTATAAAAAAGAAGGTTTGGAACATAAAGTCAAGAAAATTTCTCAAAATACAATAAAAACAGAGGTGGAGGCCAGGCATGGTGGCTCACACCTGTAATCCTAGCACTTTGGGAGGCTACGGCGGGCAGATCACCTGAGGTCAGGAGTTTGAGACTAGCCTGGCCAACATGACGAAACCCCATTTCTACTTAAAAAAAAAATTAGTTGGTTGTGGTGGTGCACACCTGCAGTCCCAGCTACTCAGGAGGCTGAGGCATGAGAATCATGGAGGTGGAGGTGGAAGTTGCAGTGAGCCGAGATCACACCACTGCACTCCAGCCTGGGTGAAAGAGCGAGACTCTGTCTCAATTAAAAAACAAAAAACAAACAAAAAACAGAGGTAGAAGGCTGGGCGCTGTGGCTCACACTTGTAATCCCAGCACTTTGGGAGGCCGAGGCAGGTGGATCATGAGGTCAAGAGATCAAGACCATCCTGGCTAACACGGTGAAACCCCGACTCTACTAAAAATACAAAAATTATCCAGGCGTGGTGGCATGTGCCTGTAGTCCCAGCTACTTGGGAGGCTGAGGCAGGAGAATCACTTGAACCTGGGAGGCAGAGGTTGCAGTGAACTGAGATCATGCCACTGCATGCCAGCCTGGCAACAGAGCGAGACTCTGTCTCAAAAAAGGAAAAATGAATAAATAAAACAGAGGTGGAAAATATTAGAAAAAAGAAGATACTTAGAAGATAAATATAGGAAGTTCCACATCTGACTAAGATCCAAAAAGAAAGAAAAAATAATGAAAATGGAAGAAAGGAAATGATAAAAATGAAATACAGTAAAATATCTTAGAATTGAAGTATATTAATATCCAGATGTAGAAGCCTTACCAAGTTGCCAGTGCCAAGAATGGAAACGACCCACACGAGGACACTTCATAGTGAAACTGCAGAGCACAGACATAAAGAAAATTTCAGAACACAGATATAAATACCTTCTGAGTGCTAGAAAGAAAAGACACATGTAAAGGACTAGGAATCAGAATAGTACCAGACATCTCAAAGAAAGTCTAGGAACAATGACAGAGTAGAAGATGGTTTTCAAAATTCTGAGGAAAAGCTCACTCTATCTATCTATCTATCTATCTATCTATCTATCTATCTATCTATCTATCATCTATCCATCCAGCCACCCTCTGTCTGTCTGTCTGTCTATTGGTCTATCATCTATCATCTATCTTTATGTATCTTACTGAGAACTTGATACTTAACAATGAAAAGAACAGATGAAGACCTCCTCATGGAACCTTTGTTAAGCGATTAATGGAGGATGTGTTCCAGCAAAATACGGGAATAAATCAAGTAAGAGGAAAGCATAAGCTTTGCACAGTGGGAGTATGGTAGCCAGTGAGGTTTATTCCAGGTGCAATTATTGCTAATTGATAACGTTTCCCAATATCCCACCATGACAACTTGAAACATAGTCGGTATTGGCAATTTTTGACAGTCTCTAGTGACCAAGATTTAAAAAAAGACAAAGAGGCAAACATAGAATCTAGGGAAGCATGTCTCTAACAAAGGAGAATAGCAAAAGAAGTGCCTGGCTGAAAACCATTCAGAGGGCCTAGGAGCAACCATCCTTGTTCAGAGCAGGAGAATGAAGGCCCCCATGATGCAGAGCTCCATCCAGAAAAAAAGCAGACCCAATGGAATGGATGAAATTGTCGGTGGTAACTTAGAGATGAAGGAAAGTATTAACAACATTTAAATGAAAATTAGGCAAGCAAAAAAATAAGAATTTTTAAAAAGGTGACACAATAGTGAACAAAAAGCTCTATAAAAAATAATGTATTGATCCTCTTCCTAAGCTGGCGCTTAGCAAGGAAAAGGCCATATTCAGTTCCAGCGCCAAGATCATGAAGCCCAGTGACGAGAAGCCGGACGAGTTCAAGTCCGGCATCTCCCAGGCTCTTCTGGAGCTGGAGATGAGCTCAGACCTCAAGGCTCAGCTCAGGGAGCTGAATATTACGGCAGCCAAAGAAACTGAAGTTGGTAGTGGTCGGAAAGCTATCATAATCTTTGTTCCCGCTCCTAAACTGAAATCTTTCGAGAAAATCCAAGTCCAGCTAGTAGCGAATTGGAGAAAAAGTTCAGTGGGAAGCATGTTGTCTTTATCACTCAGAGGAGAATTCTGCCTAAGCCAACTCGAAAAAGCTGTACGAAAAATAAGCAAAAGCATCCCAGGAGCCGTGCCCTGACAGCTGTGCACGACGCAATCCTTGAGGACTTGGTCTTCCCAAGTGAAATTGTGGGCAAGAGAATCCGCATGAAACTGGACGGTGGCCTGCTCATAAAGCTTCATTTGAACAAAGCACAGCAGAACAATGTGGAACATAAAGTTAAAATTTTTTGTGGTGTCTATAAGAAGCTCACGGGCAAGGATGTTAATTTTGAATTCCCAGAGTTTCAATTGTAAACAAAAATGACTAAATAAAATATTTTCACAGTAAGAAAAAAAGAAAATAATAATAATGTTGTGATAACTTTTTCTTTGCAGCGAGTTATATTTTCTGAATCAGATTATATGGATTCAACTAAAAGTAGCTTTTAACTATATTTAAGAAATAAGAGAGAGGAGGTGAGAGTACAGAAGTTAAATGCACGTGTGTCATATATGGAAATTTAAAGATAAAGTCTGAAGTATTGATAAATCTAGATAGAGAAGTATATACCTATGTAGAAGAGACTTCTAGAGGTCGCCCAGAAGCTGTCTCTCCTTGTCCAACAGGAGGCTTTGGCACATGGCTGGCCAGTGCAAGCAATACTTCTCCACCCTCCGGGCTGGGATGAAGTTTTGGCTCATGAGTTGTACATACACGTTTCAAGTGACAGCACCTGAAATCCTTCAAGGAACAGCATGTCCATGTGCCCTTTGCCTTTTTGTCTTTGTTTATTTTCCCCATCTTGATTTCTAAAACATAGATTCTACCTCAGACTGTGAGGACAGAGGCTACATTCTAGTGGCAGTGGAATGTGAACTGGGAAAAGTCTGGCTCTTTATACCGCAAGTCTTTTATGTAAGAGAAAAACTCAAAAACAAAAACCCTGTTTTTCTTATTTGAGGCATGGCTTTGAGCTTGTCAGAGCCAAACCTAAACTCTTTTAGCATAGTATAAGAAATATGAAGGGAACATCAGGAACCAACTGAAATGATAAAAAATGGTTGTCTCTGGAGAGTATATTTGGCACTAAGGAGGGACAAAGGAAGGAGCTACTGTTTTCCATTATAAACTTCAGTAATAATAAGCCGAATATGAAATTGCTATTTAGTAGACTGAAATTGGTTAAATATCAGTGATTTACTATGCTTCAATCTAATATATATATTTTAAACCAGGTGCATGTATTGGTATGATTAAAACATCTTTGAATACAAAAGAAAGAAAGAGGAGACTGGGTAAGTAGACAGGAATCTAATCTTGAAAGACCTACTATGTCATAGAGAGGGTCTGTGGTTTAACGTGATCAGATTGGTGTTTTGAAGATGATTCCCAAAGTAAAATGGAGAATATACTTTATAGTATAGCTCCATTGTATAGTAGCTATAGTAAATAATTGTAAAAGAAGCCTTTATAAAGCAATCAAGGCAACAAATAATGAAAACTAAACTAAGGCTGTTGCAGAGAAGATCAGGTTAAAAAATATGTTATCAATCAGAGAAAGAGAGCAGGAGATGGAAGAGAGGCAGTCTGGCAAAGTGGTTAAGAATCTGAATCTGAAGTCCCTTGGACTGTCCGTTATCCTGTGTGGCTTTGGCAAGGTTCTGTAATCATGCTGTGCTTCCTGTTCTCATTTACAGAATGGGGATAACAATTGTACCTCCTTTTTAGACTTGTAGTGAACATTACATGCAAGAGCACATATGAAAATCATACAGAAGTGGTGAGAGTGCACGTTCTTGTCTTTTTCTGCTTCTCAGGGGAATGCTTCCAGCTTTTCCCATGCAGTATGATGTTGGCTGTGGGCTTGTCATAGATGATTCTTGAGTACACATGGACACAAAGATGAGAACAAGAGACACCGGGGACTACTAGAGGAGGGAGGGCAGTGGGGAGGCAAGGGTTGAAAAACTAACTGCTGTGTACTATATTCACTACCTCGGTAATGGGATTATTCATACACCAAACCCCAGTGGCACGCAATTTACCATGTAACAAACCTGCACATGTACCCCCCAAACCTAAAACAAAAGTCGGAAAAAAAAGGAAAAGTAACAAACTGCCTGGTGCAGAATAAATACTGAATAAATGTGAGCTACTATTATTACTATAGGTTGCTTCATTCATTGGAGGAAGCTCAGGAGAATGCACAGCCTGGGCAGTAGGAAGATACTAAACTCTATTCTGGAATGTGGCGTTTGAGGTACTGGCTAGATCTAAGACGATTTGTCTGATAAAGAAGATTGACAGGACAGAAGTTGTGCTACAAATAGGATTCACTGGGACCCACGTGGAACTTGAAGCTATGGGAATGAATTCGTTCTACATCTAAGAGGAGTATGTAGAGTGAGGAGAGAGAGGAAAAAAATAGAAACACCAATATTCTAAGGAAAAGGGAGGCTTCCAAGGAAATTAAGAATAACAAACCAGAGATTTGGGAGAAGGGCAAGTGGGGAACATTGGGAAGTAACAATTTGCAGGAGTGTTTCGGCATGCCCAAACTGGAACTGGATGTAGACAGGTCCCTTGGCTTTAGCAACTAAGTGGGTGATCACCATGTTGGTGGTCCGAGGAGCTCAGGAGTCAGAGGGCAGAAAGCAGAGGTGCTGCCAAACATGATGAAAGCAAACTGAGCCACTGGGAGCAGACTCTTCTTTCTAGAAGCTTGTCTGGGAATGAGAAAACTGGAAGAGATTTGACAGTGTTTGCACATGTAAATAAATAAGACTTCAGAGAGGAAGGAAAAAAACATAAAATAAATAGCACACATGAGAAAGCAGGGACCCTGAGATCTGTTCTTTTCTGATTTTCCATTTTGCCTTCTCAGATAAGTAGAATGTGTGACAACAAAAAGACAAATTATTATTCTTGACACTTAATTATGTAAGAGCTGTTTCAAAGCCTCATGGGAGAGTGTTTTGTCCTGTTATATATTCTTTTTCAGTATGCCTTCCTAAGAAGTAATAACAACATGTGCAAAGAAACACTGAGAGAGAAATCAATCTGAAACAACATCACATGTCTAGAGATTATTTTCTATGCCCAAACAGAAATAGCTCTTTTTGATAGCTTTTCCTATTAACATGCCACTTTTAGAAAAAATAGGAAAGTGCTGTGCTTCACAGTCGGAAAACTGCTTTCTATTTTAACTCCTTCAAAAAGGTAATGAGTAATTTCATCTGTCTACAACACTAGATGCGTGTGTATGTGTGTGTTTAAAAAGTCCCAGAGGTCAAAATAAGTATATAATCAGAAATTTTGTGATCTTTCAATAGAAAACAATCACGAATAATGGAATAAAATGTGTTTTTTGATCTCAGGATGTGACAAAAGGCATTTCTTATAGCAAGAAGTAAAGGCAGACAGCCACTGGAAGGTGGCTGCTGCGCTGTGGTCTCTGTTCCTGCAGCCTTGTTTAGTAGCCACTATAAATAGAAACAGTGCGGGCATAGGAGAACGGATGCACTTTTGTACATCAGCATCAGACTGCTCCCAGGAATTGAATGGCCATTGTAGCTGAGCATAAGAACTGAATAATTCTTAAATGATTTTCAATGCATATACTGCTCGACATGTAAAGGAATGGTTGTTTACATGTATCACTTTGAGAGAACTGAAGAAAAGCTCAATACGAAATTTGCCGCAACATGGATCGAACTGGAGGTCATTATGTTAAGTAAAATAAGCCAGGCTCAGTTTATTTGCATGTTCTCACTCATATGTGGGAGCTAAAAGAAATGAATCACATAAAGGTAGAGAGTACAGCGGTGGTTACAGAGGCTGGGAAGGGTAGCACGGATGAAGAACACTTGGTTAAGGGGTACAAAAATACAGTAAGATACAAGAAATAAGTACAGTGTTCAATAGCACTGTAGGGAAACTGTAGTTAACAAGAATTTATTGTATATTTGAAAATAGGTAGAAGAGACAATCTGGAATGTTCCCAACACACACACAAAATAATTGTTTGAGGTGGTGGATATCCTAATTACCCTGATTTGATCTTTATATGTTGTGTGCACATATCTAAAGAAAACCCTCATGTACCTCATAAATACGTGTAACTATTACGTATCAATTAAAAAATGATCATCATGATCGCCAAGCACGTCTTTCTAGGCAAAAATACTGTGATCTGTGTTTCTTGTATGAGTTCTGATTATGCTCCAAGCACTATGCTATGCCCTTTAAAAAGCATTTAACATTTTAAATATTTATGATCCTATGCCATAAATACTAGTATTACCCCATTTAGCAGGGGAATAATTTTAGACTCAGTTAAATGACTTCTTATGTTTTGAGATTTGGTATGTGAGATTTAAAGCTACTACTGGAGAGAGCAGTCTTCCTCTAGTTTGAGAATTGAGTGATATTTTGGGGATAAAACAAGTAAGATATGAAGAAAATATTTAGAGGCACTAGTCACTTATTAAAAGGGAATTATGTCTAATAAATTTTCATCTTGACTAAAATACTCAGTAAAGTACTGCTATTCTGACTGTATTTGCAGCCACATATATGCATATATACATATATATGTATATGTATATACTGTTTGACTAAACTCTATTAGTATTTTTGCAATGTCTTTCATTTTATGAAATTGATGTATGTCTCAAGAGTTGTAGGCTATTTTTTTTTGCTAGTTGTTTATAGCTTTATTTGCAAAGGGCCCTTTCTGTAAACACGAGGTAAATAATTGTTTTATATTATCAAAGAGGACAAATGATTATTTCCCAAATAAACACACTTACATTTAACTAGCTGTACAAATAGGGAAGTGAGTGTTCCAAACCATGTGACTAAGATACGAACTAAAGAGAGTATTATGGCACATGGTACCACTAGAGATGGGACCACTCTCTGGCAAGAGGGTGGAGCCAGCATGTGCCTAGGATGTTCACAGCCTAGAGGTATGCAATCTCATGAGCTCTTCTTGCTAAGGATTATTTAGCATAGATTTGTATGATTCCTACTATGTTTCTATGATTCCAAACCTTTTAAAGAATATTTTTATACACTTCCTATGGTCTCCTAAGAAAGTTTAATGACTATATTCTCTTTTATTTCTTACGAGTTATTTTTGCATTATTTCAAACTTACAAAAAGATGAGAACAGCACACAGAATTTCTGTTATATATACTTTTACCCAGATACACAAATTGCTTAAATCTTGACCCCATTTACTCTCTTATTTTAACTTATGCTTTTAATTTTTTTATTTTATTTCCCTTTATATTTTATTTTATTTATTTTTATTTATTTTATTTTTTTAATATACTTTTAAGTTTTAGGGTACATGTGCACAATGTGCAGGTTTGTTACATATGTATACATGTGCCATGTTGGTGTGCTGCACCCATTAACTCATCATTTAACATTAGGCATATCTCCTAATGCTATCCCTCCCCTCTCCCCCCACCCCACAACAGGCCCCGGTGTGTGAATGTTCCCCTTCCTGTGTCCATGTGTTCTCATTGTTCAGTTCCCACCTGTGAGTGAGAACACGCGGTGTTTGGTTTTTTGTCCTTGCGATAGTTTGCTGAGAATGATGGTTTCCAGCTTCATCCATGTCCCTACAAAGGACATGAACTGATCATTTTTTATGGCTGCATAGGATTCCATGGTGTATATGTGCCACATTTTCTTAATCCAGTCTATCATTGTTGGACATTTGGGTTGGTTCCAAGTCTTTACTATTGTGAATAGTGCCGCAATAAACATACGTGTGCATGTGTCTTTATAGCAGCATGTTTTATAATCCTTTGGGTATTTACCCAGTGTATATACCCAACGAGATGGCTGGGTCAAATGGTATTTCTAATTCTAGATCCCTGAGGAATCGCCACACTGACTTCCACAATGGTTGAACTAGTTTACAGTCCCACCAACAGTGTGAAAGTGTTCCTATTTCTCCACATCCTCTCCAGCACCTGTTGTTTCCTGACTTTTTAATGATAGCCATTCTAACTGGTGTGAGATGGTATCTCATTGTGGTTTTGATTTGCATTTCTCTGATGGCCAGTGATGATGAGCATTTTTTCATGTGTCTTTTGGCTGCATAAATGTCTTCTTTTGAGAAGTGTCTGTTCATATCCTTCGCCCACTTGTTGATGGGGTTGTTTTTTTCTTGTAAATTTGTTTGAGTTCACTGTAGATTCTGGATATTAGCCCTTTGTCAGATGAGTAGATTTTGTCAGATGAGTAGATTGCCAAAATTTTCTCCCATTCTGTAGGCTGCCTGTTCACTCTGATGGCAGTTTCTTTTGCTGTGCAGAAGCTCTTTAGTTTAATTAGATCCCATTTGTCAATTTTGGCTTTTGTTGCCATTGCTTTTGGTGTTTTAGACATGAAGTCCTTGCCCATGCCTATGTCCTGAATGGTATTGCCTAGGTTTTCTTCTAGGGTTTTTATGGTTTTAGGTCTAATATTTAAGTCTTTAACTCATCTTGAATTAATTTTTTTATAAGGTGTAAGGAAGTAGCTTGATGGGGATGGCATTGAATCTATAAATTACCTTGGGCAGTATGGCCATTTTCACGATATTGATTCTTCCTACCCATGAGCATGGAATGTTCTTCCATTTGTTTGTATCCTCTTTTATTTCATTGAGCAGTGGTTTGTAGTTCTCCTTGAAGAGGTCCTTCACATCCCTTGTAAGTTGAATTGCTAGGTATTTTATTCTCTTTGAAGCAATTGTGAATGGGAGTTCACTCATGATTTGGCTCTGTTTGTCTGTTATTGGTGTATAGGAATGCTTGTGATTTTTGCACATTGATTTTGTATCCTGAGACTTTGCTGAAGTTGCCTATCAGCTTAAGGAGATTTTGGGCTGAGACGATGGGATTTTCTAGATATACCATCATGTCATCTGCAGACAGGGACAATTTGACTTCCTCTTTTCCTAATTGAATACTTTTATTTCCTTCTCCTGCCTGATTGCCCTGGCCGGAACTTCCAACACTATGTTGAATAGGAGTGGTGAGAGAGGGCATCCCTGTCTTGTGCCAGTTTTCAAAGGGAATGCTTCCAGTTTTTGCCCATTTAGTATGATATTGGCTGTAGGTTTGTCATAGATAGCTCTTATTATTTTGAAGATACGTCCCATCAATACCTAATTTATTGAGAGTTTTTAGCATGAAGCGTTGTTGAATTTTGTCAAAGGCCTTTTCTGCATCTATTGAGATAATCATGTGGCTTTTGTCCTTGGTTCTGTTTATATGCTGGATTATGTTTATTGATTTGTGTATGTTGAGACAGCCTTGCATCCCAGGGATGAAGCCCACTTGATCATGGTGGATAAACTCTTTGATGTGCTGCTGGATTCGGTTTGCCAGTATTTTATTGAGGATTTTCGCACCGATGTTTATCAGGGATATTGGTCTAAAATTCTCTTTTTTTGTTGTGTCTCTGCCAGGCTTTGGTATCAGGATGATGCTGGCTTCATAAGATGAGTTAGGGAGGATTCCCTCTTTTCCTATTGATTGGAATAGTTTCAGAAGGAATGGTACTAGCTCCTCCTTGTACCTCTGGTAGAATTCGGCTGTGAATCCATCTGGTCCTGGACTTTTTCTGGTTGGTAAGCTATTAGTTATTGCCTCAATTTCAGAGTCTGTTATTGGTCTATTCAGAGATTCAACTTCTTCCTGGTTTAGTCTTGGGAGGGTGTATGTGTCAAGAAATTTATCCATTTCTTCTAGATTTTCTAGTTTATTTGTGTAGAGGTGTTTATAGTATTCTCTGATGGTAGTTTGTATTTCTGTGGGATCGGTGGTGATGTCCCCTTTATCATTTTTTATTGTGTCTATTTGATTCTTCTTTCTTTTCTTCTTTATTAGTCTTGCTAGCAGTCTATCAATTTTGTTGATCGTTTCAAGAAACCAGCTCCTGGATTCATTGATTTTTTGAAGGGTTTTTTGTGTCTCTATTTCCTTCAGTTCTGCTCTGATCTTAGTTATTTCTTGCCTACTGCTAGCTTTTGAATGTGTTTGCTCTTGCTTCTCTAGTTCTTTTAATTGTGATGTTAGGGTGTCAATTTTAGATCTTTCCTGTTTTCTCTTGTGGGCATTTAGTGCTATAAATTTCCCTCCGCACACTGCTTTGAATGTGTCCCAGGGATTCTGGTATGTTGTGTCTTTGTTCTTGTTGGTTTCAAAGAACATATTTATTTCTGCCTTCATTTTGTTATGGTACCCAGTAGTCATTCAGGAGCAGGTTGTTCAGTTTCCATGTAGTTGAGCAGTTTTGAGTGAGTTTCTTAATCCTGAGTTCTAGTTTGATTGCACTGTGGTCTGAGAGTCAGTTTGTTATAATTTCTGTTGTTTTACATTTGCTGAGGAGTGCTTTACTTCCAACTATGTGGTCAATTTTGGAATAGGTGTGGTGTGGTGCTGAGAAGAATGTATATTCTGTTGATTTGGGTTGGAGAGTTCTGTAGATGTCTATTAGGTCTGCTTGGTGCAGAGCTGAGTTCAGTTCCTGGATGTCCTTTTTAACTTTCTGTCTTGTTGATCTGTGTAATGTTGACAGTGGGGTGTTAAAGTCTCCCATTATTATTGTGTAGGAGTCTAAGTCTCTTTGTAGGTCTCTAAGGACTTGCTTTATGAAACTGGGTGCTCCTGTATTGGGTGCATATATATTTAGGACAGTCAGCTCTTCTTGTTGAATTGATCCCTTTACCATTAAGTAATGCCCTTCTTTGTCTCTTTTGATCTATGTTGATTTAAAGTCTGCTTTATCAGAGACTAGGATTGCAACCCCTGCCTGTTTTGTTTTCCATTTGCTTGGTAGATCTTCCTCCATCCCTTTATTTTGAGCCTATGTGTGTCTCTGCACATGAGATGGGTTTCCTGAATACAGAACACTGATGGGTCTTGACTCTTTATCCAATTTGCCAGTCTGTGTCTTTTAATTGGAGCATTTAGCCCATTTATATTTAAGGTTAATATTGTTATATGTGAATTTGATCCTGTCATTATGATGTTAGCTGGTTATTTTGCTCGTTAGTTGATGCAGTTTCTTCCTAGCCTTGATGGTCTTTACAATTTGGCATGTTTTTGCAGTGGCTGGTACTGGTTGTTCCTTTCCATGTTTAGTGCTTCCTTCAGGAGCTCTTGTAGGGCAGGCCTGGTGGTGACAAAATCTCTCAGCATTTGCTTGTCTGTAAAGGATTTTATTTCTCCTTCACTTGTGAAGCTTAGTTTGGCTGGAGATGAAATTCTGGGTTGAAAATTCTTTCCTTTAAGAATGTTGAATATTGGCCCCCACTCTCTTCTGGCTTGTAGAGTTTCTGCCAAGAGATCCGCTGTTAGTCTGATGGGCTTCCATTTGTGGGTAACCTGGTCTTTCTCTCTGGTTGCCCTTAACATTTTTTCCTTCATTTCAACTTTGGTGAATTTGACAATTATGTGTCTTGGAGTTGCTCTTCTCAAGGAGTATCTTTGTAGCATTCTCTGTATTTCCTGAATTTGATTGTTGGCCTGCCTTGCTAGATTGGGGAAGTTCTCCTGGATAATATCCTGCAGAGTGTTTTCCAACTTGGTTCCATTCTCCCCGTCACTTTCAGGTACACCAATGAGACGTAGATTTGGTCTTGTCACATAGTCCCATATTTCTTGGAGGCTTTGTTTGCTTCTTTTTGTTCTTTTTTCTCTAAACTTCTCTTCTCGCTTCATTTCATTCATTTCATCTTCCATCACTGATACCCTTTCTTCCAGTTGATCGAATTGGCTACTGAGGCTTGTGCATTCTTCACATAGTTCTCATGCCTTGGTTTTCAGCTCCATCAGGTCCTTTAAGGACTTCTCTGCATTGGGTATTCTAGTTAGCCATTCATCTAATTTTTTTTTCAAGGTTTTTAACTTCTTTGCCATGGGTTTGAACTTCCTCCTTTAGCTTGGAGTGGTTTGATTGTCTGAAGCCTTCTTCTCTCAACTCGTCAAAGCATTCTCCGTCCAGCTTTGTTCCGTTGCTGGTGAGGAGCTGCGTTCCTTTGGAGGAGGAGAGGCACTCTGATTTTTAGAGTTTCCAGTTTTTCTGCTCTGTTTTTTCCCCATGTTTGTGGCTTTATCTACCTTTGGTCTTTGACGATGGTGACGTACAGATAGGGTTTTGGTGTGGATGTCCTTTCTGTTTGTTAGTTTTCCTTCTAACAGTCAGGACCCTCAGCTGCAGATCTGTTGGAGTTTGCTGGAGGTCTACTCCAGACCCTGTTTGCCTGGGTATCAGCAGTGGAGGCTGGAGAACAGTGGATATTGGTGAACAGCAAATGTTGCTGCCTGATCCTTCCCCTGGAAGTTTTTTCTCAGAGGAGTATATGGCCGTGTGAGGTGTCAGTCTGCCCCTACTGGGGGGTGCCTCCCAGTTAGGCTACTCGGGGGTCAGGGACCCACTTGAGGAGGCAGTCTGTCCGTTCTCAGATCTCCAGCTGTGTGCTGGGAGAACCACTGCTCTCTTCAAAGCTGTCAGACAGGGACGTTTAAGTCTGCAGATGTTTCTGCTGCCTTTTGTTTGGCTATGCCCTGCCCCCAGAGGTGGCGTCTACAGAGGCACGCAGGCCTCCTTGAGCTGTGGTGGGCTCCACCCAGTTCGAGCTTCCTGGCAGCTTTGTTTACCTACTCAAGTCTTGGCAATGGTGGCCGCCCCTCCCCCGGCCTGGCTGCTGCCTTGCAGTTTCATCTCAGACTGCTGTGCTAGCAATGAGCAAGGCTCAGTGAGCATTGGACCCTCCGAACCAGGTGCGGGATATAATCTTCTGGTGTGCTGTTTGCTAAGACCATTGGAATAGCGCAGTATTAGGGTGGGAGTGACCCGATTTTCCAGGTGCCATCTGTCACCCCTTTCTTTGACTAGGAAAGGGAATTCCCTGACCCCTTGCACTTCCCAGGTGAGGCGATGCCTCGCCCTGCTTCGGCTCACACTTGGTGCACTGCACCCACTGTCCTGCACCCACTGTCCAACATTCCCCAGTGAGATGAACCCGGTACCTCAGTTGGAAATGCAGAAATCACCTGTCTTCTGCGTCGCTCATGCTGGGAGCTGTAGACTGGAGCTGTCCCTATTTGGCTATCTTGGCCCCACCCAACTTATGCTTTTTAAATATATGTTGGTATTTTTCTCTGAAACACTTGAGAGTAAATTTTAGATATCATGCTTATTTGTACTGAAGTAATCAATGTGTTTTTCCCAGGAACAAGGATATTCTCTTGCATAACCACAATGCAATGATAAAATCAGAAAAGTTAACATTGAAACATTACTATTATCCATGGTCCATATTCAGATTTTATCAATTATCCCAATGATATTCTGTATAGTTATTTTTTTCCCAGGCCAGGATCCATTCCAGGATCATGTATTGAATTTAGTTATATCTTAAAAATTTTGGACTGTTCCCCAGTCTTTCTTTGTGAGTCATATCTTGACATTTTAAAAAAGTACAGGCTAGTTATTTGATAGAGTGCTCCTCAGTTTGTGTTTGTTTGATGTTAACTCATAATTAGAAATTAGATTATGCCTTTTTACCAAGAATGCCAAACAAATGTTGCTGTGTCCTTCTTGGTGGTTTATAGCAGGTGGTTTGAGATTGAGTTAGCTCCATTACTGATGATCTCAACCTTCATCACTCATTGAAGGTGCTGTCTACCAAATTTTTCTTCTGGAAAGTTACCATTTTTGTCTTTGTAATTAATAAACAATCTGTGGGACCTTCACTGTTGACTCTTGCCTGGATCAATTATTACTATGATGTTGCAAAATGACAATTTTCTCTCGTTCTTTCTGTAGCTATTAATTAACATTCCATTGCAAAGAAGAACTTTCTTTTCTCCCTCATTGTGCATGTTTGTATGTATTATGTGTTTATATCAGTTAAGACTCATGAATTTTTTTATTCAATAGGTTGTAATATTTTACCATCATTACTTATTTTGATGCCAAATTGCCCCCTTTGTGTTTGAGTTTTAAAAAATGGCATTAACCAGCTTTGTCACATACTTTATTCACATGACCTGCATTTGATAACTTCTGGCTCACTTCAACAAATAATATATTCTCCTGACATGGAATTTCATTCTATTTAATACAGACAAAATGAATAATGAAAAATTAATAATTTTGAAGACAGCTTTGTTGTAATCAGGTACAACTTCTAAAAAACAATATACAAATATTATTTTTTCTTTGTTAGTATTTTATAAAGTTCACTACATCAAAAGGATGACTCTGCCTCTTAGATTTTAGGTTTTGGCATATTCACATTTGTTTCACTTTCTGTGCGATTTTTCTGTTTTCTCTGTTTAGACACTACTTTGATCCAAAGGGAGAACAAGCCTGAGGGGTCAGGAATGGATTAAAATATATGTCAGGAATGGATTAAAATATTTTATATATATATATATAAGTTACTCCTAATTATTGATTAATCATTTTCTGTGTAGTTTAATTCAATAGGTATTATTCATTTGAGTTCTTCATAAGTCTGTTTTGTTTGGGATATCTCTCTTCAAACCCCCACACTATAGTATTTTCAAAATTGTATCATATTTGCACATCAATGAACTTATGCCCCGAAGTGGAACTGTGGCTATAAACTTAAGTGTGAACCTATTGCTTACCATTGCTTCTCATATTGTCATTGAACAAGAATGGCTTGGAAAGGTTTCACTGATATTGTTCCCAAAAACTATATGTAGAATTGTTCAGAGACTAAATAAGAAATTTAATAATTGTGAAACTTTCTAGAGAAAAATTACCTGACCTGGAGCAAAATTAGAGTTTGGAAGGACTTCAAATTTAGTTTATAAGTACAGAAAATATGAATGTAGCAACTTTTTGACTAGGCCTCTTTTTGCATTTAGGAAAACAGGTGGAGTTATTTGAATTTGAAAGAGTCTACTGGGTGAGGGTGAGAGGCATTGAAATGGGATTAAGCTATCCATTTATTAGGTTATTTAGGGCTTACGTTAATTTTGTGGCTAGCACAAGTAAAGCATTCTGCTGCTTGGGGAAGTGTTTTCTCTAAAATATTCTAAGTACTTATTTTGTTGGTGGCTGCAAGAGTGAACATATTTGTGAAGTTTTTAGAAAAAGAGACTTCATTCCTCAATACAAGGAGATTTACTTGAATATGCAAGTTGTTATTTTGAATGGGGAAAGCCACATTTATGTAGAACTTCACCATAAATATGATCTTAAGTAGCACCTGCTCTTAATCATATTTAGATACTTCCAATGAAAAAGATTTTCTGTTTGATTTTAATTTTAGAGGAATGCTGCTTGCTTAGCAACAGCCGCATTCAACCTATCTAAAATGTTGGTGTTGAGAACTTGACATTTTATAGTAGATTCACATTTATTTGCTGGAATGGCTGATACAAAAGGTTAAAGATCTCCGTGCTACCTAGAGTAATAAATTGAAAATTAATTGAGATGACCTCCATCTATCTTCAGATTCTATGAATTTCATTCTTCCCACACTGATAAAAACAACGTAAAAAATAAGTCAAATTGCAGTAATGGAAAGCTGATCCTCTGGTCTATAGGGGCAAAATGGCTTTCCTCTTCAGCCCTGTGAAGCTGGCTGGGGCTCAGTGATTACACATCAGCTCTGCAGTAGAGCACTTCAATATGAGGATGCATTGCTCACTGTAATTTTGTTGAAAAGGTTTGTATACTATTGCTGTCATCCTTTTTTCTTCAGAAGAATATAAGTATTTACTCACAATTGTTTAGTCAGGAATAAAACATCAGGTAAGAAGAGGCTGTTTTATATTATAAACCACAAGTCAATTATTTCTTCATTTTTAATGAACAATTGATCACTAGTTTCAAGTTAGAAGCAAATGCTGATTGACAATAAAGTCCGTTAAACACTTGCAGATGCTAAATGTAGTATAAAATACATTAAAGCCACGTTTCCTGTCCTCGAATGGCTCATAATTTAAGGTGATAAAGTAGTCATATATTCACCCTTCTGCCTTACTTAAAAATTAGACTCAAAGGAGAGGGGTAATTAAGCTGCCAATAAAACAATGCCTTGCCTAGTCCTTCTTAATTAAGTCAGCTTTTTGTTAAGTTGGTTATATCTGAGAATGTTTTGGGAAGGGGCAATTATTACCAGTGGGCACAAGGGAACATTTTTGGTGATGGAAGTGTCCTATGTGTTGGCCATATTGGTGGCTATATGAGTGAACATATTTGTCAAAACACATCAAACTACTATTTAAAATGCATGTATTTTAATATATTTAAATAATACCTTACCTTTAATTTAAAAAGCCATCCTAGAAATGAATATAAAGCCCAACTAACTGATAGAATATTGTTCAAAGGATATGTGCAATCAAGTCAGAGAAAAGGAAACACAGATGGCTCTGAAAAAAATATACAACATATATACGCATATATATACATATGTGTATATATGTATACATATAGATGCATATATATGCATTACAAACCACATGTGTATAGATATATATATATGTGCTAGCTTCCTCTCAAAGCAAATTAAAATAACTCGAGATACATTTTTCATATATAAATTTGGGGAAAATGATTGATAACAAACACATTGCATGGGAAAATAGATACTCTCATATTTGCCTTGTTGAAGTATAAATTGGTACCATTCCTATGGAGGGCAGTTTGGCAACAATTAACAAAAACAAATGCATATATTTCTTTTGATCCAGTAATCCTGCTTTTGGGGAATTTGTCCAACAGATATACTACATGCAGGCAAAATGACATTTGTATGATCTTATTACCTGTAGAATTGTTAATAATTGCATATGATTCCTTAAGTGTCCAAAAATAGGGGACTGGCTAAATGAATTATGGTACATCCATGTAATGGAATACTGTGTAGCTGTAAAAATGGGAAAGTCTCTATATGGTGACATAGATAACTCTCTTAATTAAATGAAAAAATAAGGCACAGTTTCCAGGAAGGTAGAGTAGAAGTAATTTTCCCTATTCCTCTCTCTAATTACAAATCAAAATCTTAGACATTATACATGCATTAAAAACAAAACAAAGAAAATGTAAGAAGACTCTGAAAGGTAGAGAGAAGGTAGCAGACCAGCTACAAATCTCAGGACCCAAGAAAAACAAGGTGGTGAGTGCCGTGGGTTTTCTTTCTGCCTTATATACCCAAGACTTGTTGCTAAAAAAGCTGGCATCCTGGAAACACCAATGAGAGCAGACAAAAAAAAAAACAAAAAACAAAAAACAAACAAAAAACCCTCAACAAATCCTACTCTCTCTAGAGAAAGGGCCAGAAAATGGGCAGGCTAGCATGACAGAAAACTTTTAGACAATAACTACTCCAGCAAAATACCACAGAAAAAAATTATGGCCTTACTCCCAACCATATGAGCAAAGGCTGAGTGTAAAACCATCCCTCCACTTGCCCCTCCCAGAGCCCTGGTGTCAGGGTGGTGTCAGAGAACATACACTAAGTAGGAATCTTAAACTTTGATCCACATTCGGGGATAAATTGGACTCAGTCAAAATTTTAAAATTTTCTTTTTGAAAGACCATGTTAGTGGATGAAAAGATAAGCTACAAACTGAAAGAAAATGTTTGTAAGCCACATATCCAACAAGGACTAGTATCTAAAATATATGAAGAACTCTTAAAAGTCAACAGTAACAAACAAACAATAACAAAAACAAGCAATCCAAGTAGAAAATAGGAAAAAGACATGGAGACATTTTACCAAAGAGGATATACAGGTGGTAAATAAACACTTGAAAATTTGTTCAACATCATTAGCCATTAAGAAAATGCAAATAAAAACCACAATAAGATATCGCTGTACAACTATCAACATAAAATATAAAATCAAAACTAATTAAAACACGAAATGCTGGTAAAAATATGGAGAAACTGAATTACTCAAGCATTGCTTATGGGAATGTTAAATGGTAAAGCTGCTGTGGAAAACAGTTTTATATTTTATCATAAAAGTGAACATCGCTATCTTACGACCAAACAATTATACATGCCTGGGCATTCATCCCAGGGAAATGAAAACTTATGTTCACCCAGAAACTTGTACCTGAAGGTTTGTGGTGGCTTCATTCATAATAGGCAAAAATTAGAAACCACCTACTGGGTGAAAACTTAACTGTGGTACATTACTATCATAGAATACTACTCAGCAATAAAAAGTAAGGAGGTATTGACATATGCAACGATGTGAAATAACCTTCACAGAATCATGTTGAGTGATGAAACTCTGTTTCAAAAGATTATATAGTACAGAATTTCATTTATATAATGTCCTTGAAATGACAGAAATTTAGAAATAGGAATACAATTTTGGTTGCCAGGGGTTAGGAGGGAGTGGGAGTGGCTAGAAAGGGGGTGTGGCTATAAATTGAACAGCTTGAGGGATTCTTGCAGTGAAGCCAGAGCGTTATCAATGTTATTATTCTGGTTGTGATATTGTACTATAGTTCTGTAAGCTATTGCCTTTGGGAGAAACTGGTAAAAGATACATGGGATCTCTCTGTATTATTTCTTACAACTACATGTGACTCTACAATTATCTCAAAATAGATTTAATTTTTAAAAGTTGATGTTCAGAATAGCAAAACTTATGCTACTTTATGTGTGAAATTGTGAGAAAAAATCTGTAATTGTTTTATTCTAAATGAATAATGGAATGCTGGAAAGATACATAAGAAATTTAAAACTTAAAAATGTGGTCACCTATGGAGAAAGGGATGGAGAAAAATGGGGACAAGAATAGAAAGGAGATCACTGTACACTCTTTTAACTTTCCAATTTGTTTTTCCATTTTAGATTGTAAACTCCCATGGATCAAGTATGTGTGTTATTTTGACCATACCTGCACAGTGCCCTATGGAATTATTTAGTAATTTGTTTAATGCTTGATGACTAGTCTATAAATATGAAGATTTTCATATGATGGTGATTAGGTGGTTTTCTGGAAGGCAAATCTATTTGAATAAAAATATAGAGCATGGAGAATGGATTAAATGGAAACCCCATTTACCACGATGTTTTTAGTATTCATTGCATGCCAGTATCAAAACATCTCATGTACCCTGTAAATATATACGCCTACTATGCACCCACAAAAATAAAAACGTTAATAAATAAAACTGGAAGTTTGGTGGTGGTATAGAAGACAGTAAGAAATATAAGAAAGAAACATACTTGTGACATGTTAACAAATTTAATTATGTGTTTTTTTCACTCTCATTTTGTTCATTTGACATTAACTTTATCATTTTGGAAATGACTTCTTCTGTCAGCTCCAGCTGCTGGGTAACTATAGTTCTTAACTCATGAATCAGTGTCCATTTTCTCTGTCTGCTTTGTTGACTCAACGTTTATCTCTATTACTGTGTGTGTGGGTGTGTCCGCGTGAGAGGTGGATGAGCAGTAAAGAAGAAGGAAAAAGGACATATTTGTCTTTGGGCTTCTATTTATTTTTCAGTTCACACTGTATCCCAAAAAGCACCCAAATTTAAACATTTACTTGCCAGGCACTATGTAAGTGCTTTATACATTAGTTAATCTTTGTAACAATGCTAGGAGGAAAGTTGTATTACTATCATACCTATGATATAGATAAGGAAAATAAAGCTGAGTGAGGTGAAAAGCTTCCCCAAGGTCACATAGCTACTAAGGGATAGAATCAAGATTCAAATCCAGGTCTGTCTGACACCAAAGTCAATGCTCTTTGCTGCTGTCCTTATTTGAGTAAGGAGTTGTAGTATGAACTTTAGGAGAGCAGATGTGGATGCTGTGAACCACATAGAACATATCTCCGGAGGCGTTAATGGGGAAAGAGCTAAGAAATGGGTCATAAATTGGCCAGATTATAGCGGTCAGTGTATGAAATGCTGAGAGCTCATAGGTGCTCAGGTCATCTTGAAGAAAATACATGCTTTGCAGGAAGAATGAGGGATTGAGGAGATGCTGGTCAAAGGCTACAAAATATCAGTTAGAAGGACGAATAATTTCAAGAAATCTATTGTATAACTTAGTGACTACAGTTAAAAGAATGTATTAACACTTGAAAATTGTATATTTTAAGTTTTCTCACCACAAATAAATAGTATGTGAGAAATGCATATGTTAATTAGCTTTATTTAGCTATGCCAGAATGTATATATGTTTATAAACATCATGCTCTATGCTATAAATATATACAATTTTATATGCCAATTAAAATAAATAAGAAAAAAATACATAAGCATGAGGCAATATCTGTATGGGAATTTCTGTGATAGATCACTGAGACGAAAAGTATGTTAAAGGACCCATCTCACAAAATGAAAATCATTTTGTCAAAAAAATGAACGTGGGAGAAAAGAATGAACAAAGGATTTGATGTTTTGTACTGGGGAAAAGAATACGGTTGTACCTATTCACAGGGAAAATGGTAGTAGAGCTATCTTGGTTAAAAAAAAATAAGTAGCCAGGTGCAGTGGCTCATGCCTGTAATCCCAACACTTTGGTAGGCTGAGGCGGTGGATCACGAGGTCTGGAGTTCAAGACCAGCCTGGCCAACATGGTGAAACCCCATCTCTACTAAAACAATACAAAAATTAGCCAGGCGTGGTAGTGGGCACCTGTAATCCCAGCTACTTGGGAGGCTGAAGCAGATAATTGCTTGAACCTGGGAGGCAGAGGTTGCAGTAAGCCGAGATTGCGCCACTGCGCTCCAGCCTTAGTGACAGAGCGAGACTCTACCTCAGAAAAAATAAAAGGCAAAAAAAGCAATACTTCTATCACTGGCTCTGCAAATGTGATAGGCTGTTATCCAGACATAGAACAAGGAATAGGAGTGGCTATTGGACAAAAGAGGAGAAGATGTTGGTGTGAAGTATATGTGGAAATCATTACTCAAGACAATTAGGATGGCTAAGCCTGTTTTGACAGCATACTTGGAAAGAGAAGGATGGTGTCAGACAAAGATCAGAAAACCAGACTCCTAAATTAAAGAAAAAGAAGAAGTAAAGAGAAAGTTGACCATGAATCAGTTCAATGATAGATTGATGGATTTGAAATAGGCCTTTGAAAGAAAACATCAGATGTGTACTATCAAACTGTGCAACTGTCTAGGATAGAACTTTTCACTGTGCTAAATTAGATCAGTGCATAATTTTCAGTTAATTTTTGACTGATGGAAATATCACTTTCATGTGGTCTGCTGTATCTGACTTCTCCTCATGTTTGGATTTCTGCTACTGAAAGTGCACTCCAGGGACCAGAGCTATAACCAAGTGCCAAGCCCCATTCCAATAATGAAATTAACCATTATGGCTCTTTAGGAATCTCCAAGATAGTCTTCAATTTTAAATTATCTCCTTTCCTTTCTGTGCCCCTACACATGGTGAGGCCAGTATTTATGCCTGGCTTTCCCAGATAATTGCTGGGTGGCTAACTAGCCCTAGTCGAGACAATGGTTTAGAAAAAGCCTCTTACTGATTTCAGAAAGTCTACACATACCACAGAAGAAATACTACTTGCTGTGGCCCCTACCTCCAGGACTTCACGGACCAGTTAGCTACAGATTAAAAAACTTTGTCTAGGGAGACAGACTTAATGCTGATCCAATTTTCTTCAAGAGGGAAAGTCCGAGTCCAAATATCTGTTGTATCTGTTGTGGTTACCACCTTTTGAGTGCCCTTCCTCCAAAGTCAGTCTCCCTCCATTGCATTGTCCCCAGTTATGATGAAAGTTTCTCCACAGGTTAAAAATTACCACTCAATCTACAGCCTTTGGGACATAGAGGAAACTTCTGTGGCTTGTTAAATCACTGTATTTCGGTATTTCACACAGTATATGCTACTGACATTTAATCAGAAGAAACAACTTTTTTCTAAAACTAAATTGTTAATAAGGAGATTACAACTATTTGACAAGAACAAAACATAGTCTAAAGTTTGGAAAAAGTGCTAGGGGAAAATGGAGTAAACTTTGATGTAGTCATGAGGCCCTCTATACTTTTGTTGATTAAAATTTGCCTGATACAAGGACTTCATGTCCAAAACACCAAAAGCAATGGCAACAAAAGACAAAATTGACAAATGGGATCTAATTAAACTAAAGAGCTTCTGCACAGCAAAAGAAACTACCATCAGAGTGAACAGGCAACCTACAACATGGGAGAAAATTTTCACAACCTACTCATCTGACAAAGGGCTAATATCCAGAATCTACAATGAACTCAAACAAATTTACAAGAAAAAAACAAACAACCCCATTAAAAAGCGGGCGAAGGACATGAACAGACACTTCTCAAAAGAAGACATTTATGCAGCCAAAAAACACATGAAAAAATGCTCATCATCACTGGCCATCAGAGAAATGCAAATCAAAACCACTATGAGATATCATCTCACACCAGTTAGAATGGCAATCATTAAAAAGTCAGGAAACAACAGGTGCTGGAGAGGATGTGGAGAAATAGGAACACTTTTACACTGTTGGTGGGACTGTAAACTAGTTCAACCATTGTGGAAGTCAGTGTGGCGATTCCTCAGGGATCTGGAACTAGAAATACCATTTGACCCAGCCATCCCATTACTGGGTATATACCCAAAGGACTATAAATCATGCTGCTATAAAGACACATGCACACGTATGTTTATTGCGGCATTATTCACAATAGCAAAGACTTGGAACCAACCCAAATGTCCAACAATGATAGACTGGATTAAGAAAATGTGGCATATATACACCATGGAATACTATGCAGCCATAAAAAATGATGAGTTCATGTCCTTTGTAGGGACATGGATGAAATTGGAAACCATCATTCTCAGTAAACTATCGCAAGAACAAAAAACCAAACACCGCATATTCTCACTCATAGGTGGGAATTGAACAATGAGATCACATGGACCCAGGAAGGGGAATATTACACTCTGGGGACTGTTGTGGGGTGGGGGGAGGGGGGAGGGATAGCATTGGGAGATATACCTAATGCTAGATGACGAGTTAGTGGGTGCAGCGCACCAGCATGGCACATGTATACATATGTAACTAACCTGCACAATGTGCACATGTACCCTAAAACTTAAAGTATAATAAAAAAAAAAGACTGTGTAAAAATAAAAAAATAAAAAAAAAAAATTTGCCTGATAAATTACTTTCTGGAAATAAAATTTAATTCCTCCATGCCACTCACACTCCCCAGTGTCAGGGCATTCAATAATAAATGGGATCTGGATAAAATGCATTCTTCAAATGTAATTATTACTTTAAATATCATATAATGATTATCTCTTCTTTAAAAGAGGCTTTTACTTTAAGACATGCATACCAAAATTTTATAGATTAAATAATATGTCTTGTATTTGCTTCAAAATAATGCTTGTGTTAGTAGGAGGGAATATGTGGAAGTATAGCAAAAAGATTGAGTGGGAGATAATGTTTGAATCTGGGTGATGGCTACTTGCATGTGTATTATACCACTCACTCTACTTTTGAATATGTTTGAAGTTTTCCATCATAAAAAGCTCAAAAATAATATAGTGGTCACCCTTAGAGTCAGTCAGTTCTCATCAACATTATTACTTTTCTCAAAGGCAAATCACTCAGAACTACATAGCAACTGCACATTATACTCACTACTCACCTCTGACCCCCTAGGTCTTCATTTGGCAAGCAATGTTGGCAAAAAGTTTTAAGTTTCCAAGGAAAAGCTTCAGGGAATTCAGCTTGACAGGGTGAGTGTAGAAGAATTTATACTAAACTTTTATGTGTTTCTGCAGAAGCCCTTCCTGCTGGATCAAGAGACCTATATGTTCATATGGCAGAAAAAAGGTGAGGCTCTAAAAAGAGAGGAGAGATTATGGACAGAACTTGGTTTTATTAGTCTCTATGAGCCCTGGAGTCAAAATATATGTTAAAAGATGTTTATAAGATTTACTCAATTAGAATTCTCTTGAAAATTCTATTAAGTACTTTTCTAATACTTTTCTTTTTTGCAAAATACCAGAGTTTCTGCGTTCAAGTACAATTTCGCCCAGAAAAACAATAGTACTCCCAAATGTACTGATTGTTTTAGAGTTGGTCTTTGTTACATCACTGTTCACAGTTATGTTATGCCAATTTTTCAACCAGCTCAGCAGCTGCAAGATTAAATAATAAGGTAGAGACCATTATGGTAAGTGCCGGTATAATTTTAGTTATAGATAGAGAGATGGATATTGTTTATAAGTTGATCCACTGTTTATGGGAATTTTGGCATAGTGTTATATATTCAGGCTTGACTGGGTCAAATCTCAGTCTTGACTTTCTCTCTTACAGCATAGCCTTGGGCAAGTTATGAAACCTTTCTGTGTCTAGTTTTTCCCTAAGGTCTTTCACTGTGTGTAAATTAACTGAATTTATGTTCATAAAGGATCCAGAACAGAATGAGTTCTTGTGCTTGTGCTTATGAAGCTTATAGTAATAAATATGCTGTTAGACTTCAATCCTAGAATGTTAGAGCTGGAGGAAAAGACTATAATTGCTTAGTCTAATTCTCTTATTTTATAGTTAAAAAGCTTGAAAAAACTGCCGATGTCCAGGTTCCACCACCAGAGAATTGGGCCTGGGATAGGGCCCCCAGGCAAATCTAATATGCTAAGAGGGATGAAAACCATGACTTACAAGTTACAGGAAACTGTCCTACTGGAGGCTTTTCAGCTTAACTCTAATATCTGGCATCTGGATAGATCATTCTATGTGGGCTCTCAGCCCTTCTCCCAACATGTCTGTGCATCTGTTCCTTCTGTGTTAGAGCAGAGTAACACAAACATATAATTAGTATGCTCATACCTAATATTTATAACTGTGAAACCTCTGATTTTTCTTTCCCAGCTTAAAAATACTGATGTGTTTTAAAATGCCACTTGTGAAAAGGCTAGCATTGCAGGGGTAGAGGTGAAAGCAATTTGCATAACTTCTGGAGCTTAGAAAGGAGCCTGGACTAATCCAGTAATAGTGCTTCGGACAGTAACAATTTTCTGCCATCTAGTGGATAATTCGAAGAATAAACCATACCTTTACTTTTTTTAAAAAAAATTGCATTTTCACAAAACTATGACTTCCAAGTATCCTGCCACTTTTTTTTTGTTAGTAAAACAACTACTTTTCCACAAACAGTTCCTCAAATTTATTCTTTCATTGGTTTTACTGATTGATTCTTTTAATGTAAATAAAATTATGCCTCGTTTTAAAATGTTCCTAAAATGATGGGGCACAGTGGCTCAAACATGTAATTCCAGCACTTTGGGAGGCCAAGGCAGATGGGTTGCTTGAGCCCAGGAGTTGGAGACAAGTGTGGTCAACATGGTGAAACCCCATCTCTACGAAAAATACAAAACTTAGCCAGCCATGGTGGCGCACACCTGTGGTCTGGGCTACTCGGGAGGCTGAGGTAGGAGATCGCTTGAACCCGGTTGGCAGAGGTTGCAGTGAGCTGAGATAGTGCCACTTCACTCCAGTCTGGGTGACAGAGCCAGACCGTCTCAAAAAAAAGAAGTTGCTAAAAAATGTGGACACACAAAATATAAATCCAACATGCTCCATTTCTAAATGTTTGCCTACTTAGAGGCCTGTAATAAGGATCAATTGTGCTTATATTTGGCTCTTTCTAAAGTTTCTCCTTTCTAATTTTGGAGGTTGTAGTGTCCAAGGTTAAGAGCATGGTTTGGCCCTAAAGCCAAACCTCTTACTTAAAACTCTGGCCTTCTTGTAATAACTGTGGGATCTTGGAGAACTTAACTTCTTTGTGCTCCAGTTTTCCTATCTGGTAATGATAGTATATACTGCATAAGGCTACTGGAGGAATGAAATTCATGCAGTCCTTGGTGTTCAGTGTTATTAATGCTTTTATCATTATTGTTTACATGTGTATCAATGTTTACCAGTTTTGAGGAAGAAATTCAGAAGTGACTTGTCCTGTGACTCAATTCAATTTTAAAACTCAACATTTATTTAAGCTTATTTTATACCCAACATTATGGGAAATACAATGCTGAATGAGACATTGCCCTATTTTGAATCAATAGTTTCAGATGACTATAGGATAATTTACTATATAATTCAAAGCAAATATAATGAGTATGATATGAGAATTGTCATAAAATACATAGGAGGGGGTGAATATTTCCAGTTGGAAAGGTTGACTTGTGAGTGATATATGGCTAGATTTTAATTTGGAATTAATTGCATAAATGGCGATGATAGGGAGGACTACCCAGGTAGGAGACTATTTTGAGCAAAAGAACCAAGTTGAAGAAAATCCAGTATTTATTTATTTTGGGAGCAGTGAGTAATAAGATATGGCTAAAGCAGAATGTTTCTTCATTCTTTCACCCAACACTTATTTCAGCACCTTCTCTGTACTAGGTTTTGATCTAGGCAATGCAAATTTGATGGTGAATAGAATAGACAAAGACTCCATCCTCAGAGGTACCTATTCTAGTGGGGAAAAATGCTGATAGAGTAGCCTACGAAGAGCCATGAGGCCAGATTTTGGAGGTGAACTAATGGAGAGCCAGTAAAGGCTGCTGAGCAAGATGAAGCCATAATCAGATGCTAATTAAGAAATATTGATCTGGTGGAGGAAAGGTGTAGGATAGATGAAAGGATGAGGCCATGGAGATACAAAAACATGTTTTAACAGGAGATAATTTAAAGCATCTGGATGAGAGGTAATGAAGCTTGAACCATGGCAGTGAAAAGGAGAAAACAGTCTTAAGAGACATTCAACAAGTGAAACAAGACCTGCGACCAGCAGGAAGTGGGTATGTGGGAAAGGGGAAATGGTAACACTAGGCTTTCTGCAGAGAGTGGTGGCACCATGTATTTGTATTATTAGCATCACTGATATCATAGACTCTGGAATCAGATCCATACGTATTGTAATGACTAGAGCCAATTATTTTCCCTCTTTTAACCTCAAATTCCTCATCAGTACAATGAGAATAATTTAAAGTACCAGTTTATTAGATTATTGTAGAAAATGAAGGCAAGCGCATTTCATATTCCTAGGGACATGGAGAGTGCTGGAGGTTCTTACTGGGGGAGGTAAAGAAAGCTAAGGCAACATCACCTACACCTGCCTGCATTTGCTTCAGATGTATTTGAAAGGGAGATTGTTGTCACTTTAAGGTAACAATTATTCACAAAGAAGATAACTAGCTGAAGATTTTCAATAATTATTGTACATTATGATTACAAACTAAAGGTCTTTAATATTTCTTTTGAGAATCAAAGCAGTTGTGGGTTTTGATATTACTCTCCTCATAAACTGACAAAAGCCTCATACTGGCAGCTAGAAACATACTTCTTATGAGAGATAATAGAAGATTTTATGAAAAACCTAAGAATGAGAATTAAAGTTTCAATACCCAGAGAGTTTTTATTTCTCCCAGTTTTAATATCTGTCTCTGAACATTTTCTAGCTGTGGACTTGTATTTCTGTTCTTAGAAGCTACATATTGAGTTTAATATTGGGGCATCAGGCAAGAAAAGTGTGGGTGCTAGTTAAGGACCAGGTAAATGGATAAAGAAATGCCTAGATGTTTATTTTCTAGAATTCCATCCGAAGTAATTATGTTAATATCCTAAACTTATATCCACTAGGAATTAGTGCACATTAAGAGAAGGAGAACACTGGAACAGGAAAGGTGAAAGTGTCAAAAAAAATAGGAAGCTTAATAAGGAAGAACAAGAGAAATGCTGTACCATGGGAGGATTGAGGCAGCCCATAAATGCTGTTCTGGTATGATAAAATAATTTAATATGTCCAAAGCTACACATACTCAGCGTAGGTTAAAGTAAAATTGGCTGCATTTTTGAGGAACGCAGAGAATGCATTTTGCGATTTAATCAAAGTAAGTACAATTGCATTTCTAGCTGTCTGTACGCACATGATACAAAACTTGGACAGATTGACTCCAAATTTGGCAGGCATATTTAGGATGGTCTGGCTTAACAAAAAGCTATGCAATGCCTAAAACATCTACTTTGAGGGCCCTAGAGGAAACTTCAAATATAGGCAGTTATTCTCCAAAGCACCTGAAAATTAAGTGTCTCCAGATACCCTGTGAGTGCTGGTTGAGAAAGGCATATTCTATAGATTAATAGCATATGGACAGAGGAAACAGTGGTATCAAAATCAAAACTTCAATGAAGATACTTGAAACTAGAGGCATGAATTTGCCATCTAGCTGCTTCTTACATGGGCAACTCTATACAACATGATTGAGGCCAATAGCAAAAGGGATTTACATATTAATCATGATTATTGACAACTGACACTAGGAGAATATTATAGCAATAATATTTTCACAACTAGAATTTAATTCAGAAAGTATTTATTGGCTGTCTACCCAGTGCCAGACACTTCACTAAGCACTGAGTTTATCAAAGATGAATAAACACATGATATAGGGTCGAGTAGGGGTGGGAAGGAAGGTGAAGATAATTGACATTTTAATAACTTTATAATATGTTGAATATGTTCCAGGTAGATGTAAAGCAGTTTGCATATATTTTATTACATATTCACATCAAACTTTTTGAGATTTATACTGGAAAATTGAGAAACCAAGGCTCAGAGTTCGGTAACTTAACCAAACGTCACATAACAAGCCCGTGGCAGAGCTGGGATCTGAAACCAGCTTTTCTGACTCCAAGAACCATCGTTTAACCAGGTTGTCACTCCTAACTGTAATATAAACCAAGTTGTTTAAACTTCTCACAGAATTATAAAAAAGAAGTTGCAGGAAATGATTAAATTTTGCTAAGGGATATTAGTAAAGGTTTCACATAGGAGGCAACTTTGATCTGGGCTTTAGAGGTTGACTAAAATTTTGACAGGCAGGCGAGAGGAAGAGAATCCTAAGCAGAGGAAACAGCATGGGCAGGAGCACATAAAAATTAAAGTGAATGGTATTTTGGGGAAACAAAATAAGTCTGCAAGGGAAAACGAAAAGATTGTGGCTTTTCTTACAGGACTCAGATGTAAGGAATTGGTGAGAGGGAAAATCCAAGATAGATTTTAAAAAACCCAGCTTTATTGAGCTATAGTTTACATATCATGCAGTTCACTCATTTCAAGTCTATAATTCAATGATTTTTAGTAATTTTATCAAGTGGTGCAATCATTACCATAAATTAGTTTGAGAATATTTTCATTCTTTCCAAAAAGTTTCCTCATGGGCATTTGCAGTTAATTACCATTCATGCCCCTAACCCCAGGAAACCACTAATCGACTTTGTCTCTGGAAATTTGCCTGTTCTGAGCATCTTGTATACATGGAATCATACAGTATGTGGCCTTTTTGTCTGATTTCTTTCACTTAGCGTAATATTTCCAAAGTTCATTCATGTTGTAGCATGTATCAATACTTCATTCCTTTTTATGGCTGCATCATATTATATTATATGGCTGTATCATACTTCCTTCATCTATTTATCAGTTGAATACTTGGATTGTTTCAAGTTTGGGCTATTATAAATAATGTTGCTATGAACATTTGTGTGGACATATATTTTCATTTCTCTTGGGTAGATATGAGTGAAATTTCTGGGTTTTATGGTAGTTTTATGTTTAGCTTTTTGAGAAACTATCAAACTGTTTTCCAAAGTAGCTGTATCATTTTCTATCATTTTCATTACTGCCAGCAATATATGAAAGTTCCTGTCCCTCTACATCCTTAACAATACTTGTTACTGTCTGTCTTATTATAGCCATTCTAGTATGTGTGAAATGGTATCTCATTGTGGTTTTAATTTGCATTTCCCTAATGACTACTTTTCATGTGCCCAAGACTTGAATTCAAAAAGCTCTATTTGGATGATGCATTAACTATGATGAGGAACAGAGGACGATAAGTGGAATTTGGAGGAAGGATAATAAAGTTATTTTTAGGTGTGTGCATGACATTGGTTTGAGATGTCCAAAAGGCAATGAGAAACTTGGGTCTGGAACTCAGAAGAGAATTCAAGGCAGAAGATGTATATTTGGAACTCAGCTATCCAGAGAAAGCAATTGAAGTCATGGAATTAGGTAAGTTCACCAACAGAGAAAATATAGAGCAAGGAGGTCAAGAATATTTAGGAATATTTGTTTTTAAGAAATTGATAGAGGATGGTGTGCCAGTGAATGGGGAAGAGATTTACGAGACATAGGAGAGAATGGTGTCACGGATGCCACTGGCAGAAAGATTTTGAAGAAGCTTGAGGAAGCCAATGATAGCAAGTGCCTATCTCATAGCAGACAGAAAGTTGAAGAAGCAATCATGGACTTTTGTGGCTACATATTAGTTGGTGATGTCTAAGAGAGTAATTTCCATGGAGGGGAGAAGACTGATACTAACTGTAGTCCTCAAGCCCAAAATTGTATCAAACTTTTCCTTTTTTTGTGCATGTATTTTGCCTCTTGTAACTATCTTGTAGTTTTGGAAAGTTTCTATTATATAGGGAAAACAAAAGTTTTAAAATTTTAATTTTTAATTTTTTTTCAGAAATGTCAAAATTTTTATCACCACACTCTTTTTCTCCATTTTTCCTCTATCCATATTCCTTCATTCATTTCCTGTTTGAGAGGTTGGGTTGAAGCTCTCAAATAAACAGACTTATCAGTGATGCTACAGAGGCAAAAAAGGGATAGGATGTCATTTGTTAAAGAAGGAATAAGCCTTAAGGATTCAGTGTGTGGAATTCCGTAAATATCAAACTTTTTGTTTTTGTGTGTAGCAGGAATAGCATTTAATGTCACTGTTTGAGTCACTGGATGAATGTCTGCTGAGCTCATTAATGTTCCTCATTTAGAGAACCCTTTATGGACATCCACTCCATAAGTTTAACATTCGTGGGAAAATATTTGACCCAAATACTCTTTGCTCCTCGGTGACAGGGATCATAATTCTATCACAGCGAGCTGTTCCCTTTCTCAACCACAGTGATATAAAATCCAGTCATTTCAAATACATGTAAACTCTGTTATTTCTTTTATAGACTCCAACTTTGAGTCTGAATCTCGTTTCTTTTCCCTCCTTTTTGATTTCCTCCATATTGAACTGAGTATCTAGTCTAAAGCTTATCAACCAGAAAAATTCAGAATGGTTATAATTATCATACAAAACTTCTCTAATTCTCTCTGGATGATACATTTTTGGGACCATCTAAGAAGGCACATGGATGACTTGAATGGATGGTCTCATTTCTAAATTCTTTTGAGATGGATGGTTCAAATGAAGCCTTGATGTCGTCTCTCCTCGATATCCTTTTTTAAATGTTGACATAACACAATACAGATTCAGTAAATTCTGAGAAGTCTTAAGGCCAAATCTATCCTGGTGATGTATTTTCCCAAGTCTTGACAGGTCTCCTTTACCTCTCCCTGAAAAGAGGACCTCAAAGTTCCCATACATTTTTTAATGATGATCCCATCTCAGTCAATCCTGCAATGTTTCTGGTAGGATAATGAAGATCTAAAGACTTAATACTCCTGGAAGAAGAGGTTTAGGATAAAGGTAATACCTAACAACTGTAATTTCTAGTGATATTCTGACTCTTTCATTGAAGAGACACTATTCCAAGACATAAAGTTTATCTTTTGGGTCCCCACAAGATCAGTACTTTTCAAAACCATGTGATTTAAAAAGTGAACTAGAAATGTTTGATGAGGGTGTTCTTCCAAATAGTCTTTGTGGGACATCTTTGGTCGTTAAAAGAATTCAGCTTCCAAGATTAATTCTGGAGAGTAACTAAATGATACTAATAATGTGGATTAAAGTTTCATGAAGTTTTGTGTAATAGACATAAATTTTGCTTTAGATAGAATAAATAAGGGTTTAAAGCCACCAAGAGTTTGAGCAATTCCTTACATATAGAAGTAAGAAATTAGCAAAAGACTATCTGCATCAAAGCAGAAAAATTCAATTGAAGTGGGATTTTTTTCATAAAATATTTTCAGAATCACAGAAATAATAATTAGAGGGTATTTTTAGTTTAGAATATTTTAACCATTTTATTACTGTAAGAAAGAGCATAGCTATGGATCTCCTAATTTAACAGAAGAGAGATTCTGTTTGGGTCGGACAATTCTGTTTTTTTCCTATTAATGCCCTGAAATAGTATCTGAATATATAGTTACAATTTGAATGTTGTAAAAACAGATGGGTAATAGAAGGTAAAAGTCATCATGTTTCTTTATGTAATCGAAGTAGAAACACTACAGAATTTATTCCACACCTATTCTGTTTACTAAACAGTTAATGTAAAAAATAAATCTTTAAAAATAATGTGAGTAATATAGACTATGTAAAATGTAAATTTATTCAGTATAAGAGACTTCTAAAAACCAATGTATAAAATTAGCAAAAACTGTATCATTATCATAATAAACATCTATCTATAGGTGCATTACAGACTATGTGCTTGATTAAATATATCTAAAACATACTGTAACAACTATTTTCTTTTTTTTTCTTTTTGTTTTGAGAGAGAGTCTCGCTCTGTCGCCCAGGCTGGAGTGCAGTGGCGCCATCTCGGCTCACTGCAAGCTCCGCGTCCCGGGTTCACGCCATTCTCCTGCCTCAGCCTCCCGAGTATCTGGGACTACAGGCGCCCGCCACCGTGCCCGGCTAATTTTTTGTATTTTTAGTAGAGACGGGGTTTCACCGTGTTAGCCAGGCTGGTCTCGATCTCCTGACCTCGTGATCCGCCCGCCTTGGCCTCCCAAAGTGCTGGGGTCACAGGCGTGAGCCACCGTGCACGGCCAAACAACCATTTTCTTATTTAAAACACAGACAATTAACAATATGCCAAGTAGATTAAAAATTATTTTTTTCTTAAATTCAAAAATGGTATTGCTAACATGAAATGTGTTTTTGGATTGACTTTTCATTTGTGATATTAAATTTGGCAGGTTTTTTTTAACCATTTGTGATTAGTGTTATGCATTTTTCATAATGGTAGGCCAATATTTTACTCTAATGAACAATCTAGTGTTTCTTTTTTTTAAGTTATAGCAACGATGTAAGCTTTGAAGCCTGGATTGTAACATAACCACATTTTACTTAACCAGTGGAGCTAGTTTGTCCCAATTTAACACTTTCATAATGCCAAGTTAAAACTGAACCGTTGGGCATCCTAGTCATTATTATTGAAGCAGAAGTACATTTTTGCTTCTTTTGTCATCTTTAATCCCCAACATGACAAAATATTTTGACTTGTTGACTTGCATACTCATCTTTGCCAACAAATATAACTCCTGGCCTTCAATGCCTTCTTCCTCTTTCTTTTCACTTTTGTAGCCATTAACCAAACTTATTCCTTCAGTAAGAAACTTAATCCTTGGAATCTTGCTTTCTTTGGTTCTAGTCCACAAAGGATCAAAAGCATAATTTTCCTCAAACACTGCAATAATTATTTTCTTCCTTTACTTAAGAACAGTTGGTAACTTTCTATGGCCCGTTATATCACTTTTTATCCTAAGAGTTAATATTCTCCCTTCCTCTGACTCTTTCTCTTTTAGCAATCTTATTTTTCTCCTGCTCTTTGGCAGTCTCTGCTACTTCCAAGCCATCTGGTTGTTATTGGCACATGGGATTTGCTTTTCACTTCTTTCCTGCCCATGCAGATGTCACCTTTGAATTACTGGGAGCCCACTGTTTCCTGAGTCAGTCCATTTCATCTTTGGATAAGTCCATTAAGGAGTTTTTCTCTTTGTTACATAAACCATATAAATCAACTATATAATTTTTACGTTTATCTTTGTGTGTGTTACGCAAAGACCTAACGAGGTCTTTTTCTTAGTTGTTTTGCATATGTGTGCTATGTCTACGGTGGTGCTTTGTTTAACCTGCAGGCAAGTATCTTTGCATCAGGCACTTCTGCATTTCCATACCATGATCCATCCTCCTACCACTCCAGAACCACAACAGTATAAGCTCTAACTTTTGTCATAGTACATGTTTAATGGATGTTTGATGTGTAGGATACCTTCTAAATGCAGAACTATTTATATGTAAAAGTATATATATTTATACTTACGAAAGGATGATAAAATCTTTAGGAAATGATTCTGTGAATTTTAATTGTAAAGCTAGAATACAAGTCTGATCGTGTGCATACTCACCCCCCCACACGGTAAAATGCCTAAACATTTCCAATTGTTTAACTAAGAAAACATTACATGTTGTATATGTATCTATAATTGGTTAACAGAGAAGATGTTACATGTTATATATCTATCTAAACCTAAGTGGCTTGGTTTTCTCTATGTGTAATGTGCTATTATTTTCTATATCATAGATTTAGTTCTACCTGTGAAATTTCATATAATGCAGAAAAAATATTGATAGTTTTGCCTGTATTTTTCAATGTGAATATGAAAAAATACCTTGGCATTGTTAATCCAAAAATACATTTATAGTTTTCAAATAGTCTATCTAGCAGAACATTTATTAGTATCTCTAAATTATTAACATCCCTGAATATTCTTGCATTTTAAACTATTTCAAAAATTATTTCCATAACAATATTAATTGAATCTCCTGTGATGCTATTTTTGTAATTGTAATCAGCAATATCTTACAATTAGATTTTAATCAAAACCTTTAATGCTATAATGTGTAATCTGAGAGAAGACACTTGTATATCTATGTGGGCTTCTTCTCCTGACATCCCTCTACTCCATCCAAGAGATGCTATAACCAATGTGAAAACAGATCATGGAGAGCAGAGGTTGCTTTCCATTTGTCCCAAGTAATGTGGAAAATATCCAGGGGTAGCAAGATAGGGTCATGATCAGTTAAAGTCTGGTATACAGATAAACCTGGTGATGGACTTCTCACTAAGGCTCTTTACTTCCTGCGTGATCAATAAACACTGACTGACTTATAGGACAGTTGCTTAGGGTTAGGAGTGCACCTCCTGGTTATGCAGCAGATTGAAGCTGGGGGTACAACTGGCTTGGGGTAAGGTGGGTGGCACAGGTGTGGGGGAAGAGTGGGGAGGGCTCGCCTACAGCCCACATTACTCTATTGTGCTGCTTTGCAGGTTCTGAATTATCAGCAGTGAATTATTCTTTTTCAGCTTTTATTATTACTAGATTTCTTTAAAGCCCACTTTTATGTCTGCCCATTAATCATTTATGTAATTTTAGAAGGCAATAATGCATGAGGCACAGAGCTAATTATGCATTCTATTATGTCTTTAGATATCTGGATGAAAGTCATGTTCCAAGACTCAATCCCTTCCCTAAAACTCATTTCCACAAGTGAAGATTTAATGATCTATTTATTTTAAAGGTTTGCCTTTGGGGACAAAGATTATCCTGGTTAGCTCCACTTGAAAGAATAGACTTCTATTTCATGGAATCTGTAAGCGTTTAGAAAAATCACTGTGGACTTTGAAAATACATTTAATACAAAACGTGTTGAAACCCATGCTTTGGCTATCCCTAGGTAGAAATGATCCTCTTTATACCTATGCAGATTATGAGAGCCATAATGTCCTCAGTTCTCATATTCCATTAAGTAAACATGGAACTAGCAAGCTGTGGAAGCAGTGTGTAGGAGGGCAAATTGTAGCTTTGTTTTTTAATTCTACAGTCAGTATGTGTGAAAAAAAGGATGATTTTTAAATGATAACAATTCTTAAATGTGATAATTGGTAATGAATTTACTCTGATCAGTTTTTTTCTTTTACCATTCATAGCTAATTTATCACATTACATATAACCAGGAATGCAAACACTAGCCTCATGTATACTTCTCAGTTTGATCTCTTAGTTTTTCTTTTACTCTTCAGGTGTGAAAAACCTCATTCTTCAGTAATTACATCCACAGCTCCTAGGTATATGTCATATATTTGATTATGAAGAGATATTTTCCTATGTTTCTAACAGCAGAGTGCAGTATTTTGCAAGGAGAGTTGTCTTTGTGATTTAGCATATATTCATTTCTGTTCTACTGTGCTTTTTGTGCGCTTAGAATATAGTTCGATCAAAATGTGTGCAAAAACTTTTCCACTCTAAACTACATTAATATTTTCTAAAACTTAAGTCAAAAATAAGACCGCAACTGAGTTCTGGCTTTAGTGACAACGAAGGCAAAGTGGATTTTAGGTGGGAAAGGACTGTCTCCTAGATGTCAGTGTCCATTCCGGAGCCACATTTTTGGCAGAAGATTTCCTTGTTCTGGGTCAGGAAGCCTTTACCCACCAAGGAGACAGAGCACTTCCCACAGTTAAAGCATTCGCTATGCCACTGGCTGTCTTGAAAGCAGATAAACTTGGCACCTGTGAGACCTGTAAAGGAATTGGAGAAAAAGATTAATCTATCCGTTCAAGGAATAGATTGAGCATTCTAGCAGATGCTCCTCTAGGAACTGGAGATAGAGCTATGAGCAAAACAATGCAGAGGCAAATAACCCAAAAAAGAATGCTGCTTCCTGGCCCTGTGTCCATCTGGAACTATCCGCTGTAGGAAAGTTACACCTATGCCACCCAACCAGATTCACAGCCAGATTCTGCCATAATCAACAGAGGAAGGCAGAATGCTAATATGCAAGTCAGGTATTTTTGGAAACAGATAAGTTTGTCTAAGCCAGATAAGACAATACAGTGTAGCATAGTGGAAAGAAGGTATAGGTTGTGAAGTCAGAGATATCTAAGTATGAATACATTTCGCCTTTTTCTCTATATGACTTTAAGTTTTCTTAGCTGCAAAATGAAGATAAAATGAAATAAATGTATGCTTCCTAGTTTGATGTCCAATGTTGTAATGACTTTTAGTTTTCTTCTTTCCCCTCATTTTTCTGTGCTTAGTTGTACTTAGAATACGTCCTGGGGTTATACAGTTTGGGACACTATTTCTAGAAAGCCCAAATAGAGGATTTTGACTAATCATTCAGCTATCCTAACGTGATGGCCTTATTACCTTGCTCAGAGCCAACTTCAGCTTTTGTTGAATCTGGCCAATGAAGCCACGTTATCCCGTGATTGCTTTCTAAGTGCTTTGTCAGCCTCCTCCACTTTAACTTGGGCCTTACTTGAACCATACTGTTTCTTTAAAAAGTAGTCGAATTTGAATCTTCGGTGAGGGTCTGATCTCTGTCTCCTTAATGTGATTCCAGGGTATAGTTCAAGAAATTGATTTTGAGAAGTTACATAAAAGGAGAAAATGTTAGGGTTTGGGAAGAGGTTGAGATGCCCTAGGCTTGGGTCTTTATTTATTTCGTGTTTTCTCCCAGTAATCTTAGTGCTATTATTTGCTTATCATCCATGGAGTGAGGCTAAAAGAGTTATGTAATTCATATGTAATTTCCAAATACTCCATTTGGAATGGTGAAGTGAAAGGGTGAATAGCATTCTATTTCGGATACATTCTTCTTAAATAGGATAATGAACTTTTGTTTCCATCCTAACAAACTTATTTGATGTCTTCAGTAGTTCATAGAGAAATTTGCATCAAATTTCCCTACTTTCCTTGATTAAATTTATAGCTTGCTTATCTATGATGCTATCAACATTACTTCCTAATAAATGTAAATTAATTATGTACTTAATTCCCTAATGTTATTCAAAACATTAATAAGCTGACTGCAAGAGTAATGTTCTGTATATACATAAATTATGCTGTTCATAAAACTAATTATTTCATGTCTAGCATTTTGATGCTCATGAGTTTTTCTTAATTTTATTAGTAAGCCTTGTACAAGTGGCAAATATAAAAGCAATTCTTCCAGAATTTTACAAATAAGAAAAAGTAGAAGCATCTGGCAACTTTAAGAAAGGGCTGAACCAACATGTGAGATGTATGTAAACTGTTCCAAAAGGGATATGTTTTACTCCCTTAGGTCATGAGGGTTATTTGCAGTAAGAAAGCCATTCACGAAGCAGGTCTCTGACACCTGTTTTATCTGGTTTCATAGGTTTCTGACAAGTCAGTAGAATAAGAGCTGGCATTTGTTGAGTGCTTGAATGTGTGCCAATCACTATTCTAAGTCCTTTATGTGTGTTACCTTATACAGCCCTCACCTTACCTTCATGGGGTTAGATATTAGCATCAGCCCCACTTTGCAGACAAAAACTGAGAAATGAGAAGTTTAACCGCTTGCCCCAGGTCACCCAGCTAGTAAGCAGCAGATCTAAGATTTAAGCACAGGCCAGGGCCATCTGTCTTTAGAGTCTCTGCTTTTAACCTCATGAAACTAAGTTTGAGTTTATCTTTGATAAAGAATATGATCAGGAACATCAGCATCACTCTCTGAAGAAGCCACAACATTTGAAATTCCTTTTCCTTGAAATAAACAGAGATGGAAGAAAGCCAACTTGCTCAACTGCTTGTTTTATAAATAAGGCAAATGAAGGCCCCCCACCCCGGAGGTGAGTTAGTCACCCATGGTGACACAGCAGTGGTGGCAGGGAGGACCAAGTCTTTTGCTCCTCAGTCCAGAGCACTTTTCACTGCATCAAGCAGCTTCATTTATCCCTGATAGTTTAAGAGGTTAATCCTATCTCAGAGGAGGAGAAAATATGGTAGCTATATCTGGAGTTTGTTCAAATGAAGCAGTTCAATGTGATGGGTTTTAAAAATTACACTTGGTGATTTATAGGTAGACTTCTCAGAGCTTATTAAAAAAGTAATTGATTAATCTTAACTGACAAATAAAAATTGTACATATATTATATAACATGTTTTTGTACATGTATACATTGTGGAATGGCTAAATCAAGGCAATTAACATATCTATTACCTTATCATATATTTTTTTGTGTGTGTGGTGAGAACATTTAAAAATCTATTCTCTTAGCAATTTTCAAGTATATAATACATAGTTGTTAACTATAGTCACTATGTTGTACAATAGATCTTGAAATTATTTCCCATGTTTAACTGAAATAGTGTATCCTTTGACCAAGAGTACCTAGCTTTTAAAGTGACATAATAATCAGATGAATGCCAATTTTCTGAAGACATGTGACAATATCAGAATTCCCAATGGTACATCAGTTCAAATAGCTCAATTTTAAAGAAGCAGTACTTCAGGGCCTATAGATATTTAACAATTAGATGAAGAAATATTAAAGTGAGTTGTAAGTTTTTGCAGGCATTTCAGCCTCTGGTGTCTCAATCA
Source organism: Gorilla gorilla gorilla (assembly GCF_029281585.2). Classification (NCBI taxonomy): domain Eukaryota; kingdom Metazoa; phylum Chordata; class Mammalia; order Primates; family Hominidae; genus Gorilla; species Gorilla gorilla. Next base: position 120,752,567 of record NC_073229.2, on the reverse strand, counting down.
CAAAGTTAAAAAAAGATTAAGATAGTTATTAGACATTTCCTGTGGACTGATGAGTCTAAATTAAATATATAATATTTAGATTACTTTTGGGTAAAATTTAGATTACTTTTGGGTCAGATTATTTACTTTTGATCATCCTCATGTTTTTGTGCAGAACAACGTTGTTTTTGTGCAGAACAACGTTGTTTTTCCATCTCAACTTTAAAAAGCTGGGCCCAGTGATTGATCTGGAACAATCTATGAAAAAAATCACTTAGGCACATGAATCTGTGATATACCAGAATTGAAACTCAAGTTCAGGGCTTGTGTAGGCTTTTTGCAGATCAGTATTAGCCATCTGGATCTCCAGAGAATTTTGAAACTTATTTTCAGTTGTTAATTTCCTTATTTTCTCATTGAAGTCCCCCTTTTTTTTTCTGTCCCAATTCAAGAAAAGTGTTGTTATAAAATAAATGGACTGTGATTGCAGATTTTACTTGGGAGATTCTGGAGCTCCAGGTACTGTTGGATATCTGAAAGTCCCATTTTCTAACTAAACTCAGTGGAGATCTCTTGGCTATAGGAATTGTCAAATTTGTAGAAGGCAGGAGAGCAGGGTAATTAAAAGCATGGACCCTGGAGCCGAGTGGTGTGGGATTGCTAAGGCAAGTTCTTGCAAGGACCAGGGAGGTGATCTAGCTGAGTGATGCAGACAGGGTGCAAGGGACAGAGAGGGCATGCCCCATGCAATTGGACTGCCACTAGTTCCATATGATGGTGACCCTGCTGGGGAATGTGGAGGCAGTCTGCTCACCCAATGGCAGGCTCTTCCTCTACTTTTAGCTGCAGAGATGGATTTTACATTAGTTGTTTCCAAACATGTTCAGGCCAAACATCAACAGCCTGCTGGCCAGATGTAGCCCGTGAGCCAGTGTGAGATCCTGACACAGATGGTGCTCCATGTAGACAAATAAGACCATGCTGTTTTTTTCTGGTGACACCCTCCCTCCCCTTGCAAGTCAGTGAAAGCCTGCCAAGGTGGGGTTTGCTGTGAAACTTTTTCTTTTGGTTGGAAAGTGCATGAAGACTCGACTTTTATTTTGCTACATATTTGAAGATGAAGGAGGAGGAAAGGGATAAAATGATCTTTATTTCTATGGTATATGAACAACTAAAAATTGAAATATGTTCTAAGAATACTAGGAATAGAAAGTAGATATACAGTTCTGGCACATTATTAAGTGACTATAAATTGCCAGAAAGAATAGCTGCTGAGTTTCTCAAGTGTCATGCTAGTTTCAGTTCCTTTATTATAGGATTAGCATTTTAAAAGTGTCTCTGAGGAAAAGATGTATTTCTTTTTACCTTGAAAACCTCTTTAACATGGATGAATTTATCATTATGTTATTTTCAAATCATGTCACATTTTTTTTTCAGTAAAATGCTATCTTGTTTTCTTTCATCTACTCATAAACACACTTCATAATTGCAAGTGAATAGAGAAAAGAGAGTAATACATTTGTTAGAAGCATCTTAAAATGAAGTTTAATTAATTACTGACCTATGCTACCTTAATTATTACAGCTTCAGATGTTCTATACAATAGTGGAATTTAATTAAAACCTTCCTAACTAAAGGATGGTTGGTCCTATTTTAGAATTAAGCAGGATTTTGATTTATTAGTACTCTTCTCCTCCCACTCAAAACTTAATGAGGCTGCAAGCAGATCTCCTTGTGAAGGCCTGCACTAACCTCTCAGCTCATCCTGTTCTCCTCCTTCCTTGAATATTAGAGTCAGTACCATTAGGTTTAGTATGTAGTTACCTTCACAGAGTATAGTCACCCAAATTATACTCTTGTACTTTCCTTGAGGAATCCATGTAATATTTATACTCATATATATGCACCCACTTGTGTTTATCTCAAAAGGAAATATAAGGGAAAGCTTCCCATTTTTTAATTGCTTTTCCTAAATTAACTAGATAGTGTTTCATAAAGTCATAACTGTCTCATGGCATGATCATATTGAACTGAAGAACTCACCACTAATGGGTTTGGAACAGGCTACACACTTGTTGGCATAAAGATGGTTGTAGCAGTCCACGCAGAATGGATAGTCGTCTCTGGACATGAACTGTTCTTCACAGAGATCTTTCCTACAGCCACTACACAGAAAACACTCTTTATGCCATAGCTGGTCACAAAATGTTATCCCACCTGAAGTTATCACCTGCCAAAGACCACAGAAAAGGCAATGACCATGGGAGCCATTACAATTCAGATCATTTCATGATTCTTTTGAGATCCTAGTATCTCTGGGGAGAAAAGGAAGCAAAAAGAAAAAAAAAGATCATTTCATGTCTTCTATGCCACAACTGGTGCTTTTGGCTACTCTATTTTCACCTTATGTTAGGATGTTCTTTTCCTCAAAAAGTCATTAAAAAATTAATAATATGAGAAGCCAAAGGCTATAGCAATTAATTAGAAGTAGAAAGAAATGGAAATTATTGTATATTTTTCTCCTACAATGAAACAGAACAGAGGCAGGGCCATATTGGACTCAGGAAGATGGGGGAGAAAAACCACACAGGTTCTTTTTTCACTTCCTCATACTTCTCTGAATTTTCTTAATTTTGGTTTTTAAAGATCTGCCGTTAGAGCTATTTTCTATACTATGTTCTTATAACTACCTGTCTAACTTTAGGGATGCTTAAAAGAATTCTTCTTTTTCCTGAATACTTTACACCAGGTCCAAGAACATCCAACAGCAGTAATTCTGAATGGAATTGGTAAGCACCATTATTTGCTAATAACAACTACCATTTCTTAAGTGTTTTTTCAGTCCTTACCACCGTGCTAAGGATGATCTCTTCTGAATATTCTCAACACCTCTACATACTACAGACTATTATCTTTCCCTCTTTTCAGATGAGCAACTAGTGAGGGTTACAGTCATTAAGTTACTTGCCATGGCCATAGTGAGCTAGGATTCAAACCTGCATGGTCTGATTCCACAGCCTGTGTGCATCACCATTAATGCCATACTGAGTCAGGGTTACCTTACACAGATGAGCAGTTGAAAATCCTTGTTGAATGAATGAATAAATACCAAAGGAAAAAATAGTTGGAAAGCAATTCCAATATTGTATCTAGCAGTGGGGTGCTGTGGGAATTAGAACTCAATGGAATAAGCCCTGGTTGTACATTGATCCTTAAGGTGTGATGTGCAGTGTTTTGCCTGAGATGTAATTAGTTCTGCATAAAATAATATTTTCTTTCTAAACCAATTTAATCCATGAATTCTACTTTTTAAAAGGCTGAGAATTCTTTAGTTAGAATCAGATGGATAAATCTTGGGCATTTTTTCTCATGTAACTATTTTTAAGCCATATCACCTTTTGAATTCACAGCTAATGAGCTCTTAGAATTGCTGTAGATACTGGAATGTGTTTTTGTAAGTGTTTTATAATGACTGAAGCAATGGGGTATCTGAGGTGGTTCCTATAACCTTTGTATCAAATTGACTAGGTAGTAAAAACTTAGAGCCTATTTTAAGCCACCTTGTTGTTTACGAACTCAAAAATGTTATTTGTCTGTTACATAGACTTGTGAAAAAATTATTCTAAAGATATTTTTAATCTTATAACAAATATCTTAGAAATTAAAGATATTTGATATGAAAGATATTTTCCTAGAGGAAAAAAAGCATACTATTCTGAATAAGTAAATGGGAAGCCTAATGTTGTGATGGAAGTAAAGCAATTTAAAATACCTCCTACTGACTTCCAATGTCTTACAGCAGACACACCAGAATTCATGATTCCTTTGATTTGTTTGGTCTGATGATTAGCAGGCAATGCTTAAAAGATCTGAAACTTGAAACATGTATTCACAGCAAAATAAAACTTGATATATACACCAAAGACTGTTTAATTAGAGAGAAGAAATTCTGGAACATTAAAAATAGTTTGCTTGTGATTATATTCCTTTTGAAGAGGTAGGAAGGTAAGATAAAGTCTAATATCTAAGCTTGGTTTTCGCCACTGATTGATCTCAGGATTTAGAACAAGTTTGTTCTGTGAAAAAGTGGGGGCAATAATGATTTTGCACTCATTATGTGACAGATGAAAAATCGAAGAAGACATTTAACTCCTTTTGAACCTTGAGGAGTTTGAATTTGAAGCACTTGTAGTTTAAAATCATTTGCTTTCTGGCAGAAAATAAATCTTAGTTTAACAAAATAAAATCTATGGATTTTAAAGCTTAAAAGTTCTAAGGGCCTGGTTGTCAAGTAGTTTTTCCTTTTTTTTAAGAAAATATTTGGTCTTTGGTTTGGGTTGAAAAAAATTGTTTAGATTGGATCATCTTGATCAAAAACAAATCTAGCTTTTTAGAAAAGGACTTGTGGTTTTCAAAACTAAATAAAAAATAATCTGGCATGTCGTAATCTGTCTACTACCCAATATAAATATTTTGTAAATTTTTGATGACTTCAAATCATATCCTAAATATAGTTACAGGCTCCAATAACCTGGGAAACATCAGCACTTGGCCCAGACAGTGCTCAGCATGGATGTACTAAAGAAGTTTCACTCTTGAATTGTTATAGCATTGAAAGAGTCTTCATTATTGTGTCTGATAAATGATTTTAGGATAATTCTCACAAATATCATTACTGTTTTAGTCTGTCTTTAAGAAATGCAGCCTAAAATTGGCCAACTCAGTTGTCTCTCAAAACAGTGAGATAAACCTATTCATTTTATTTCCAGCAAGATTTTATTTTCTTTAGTTTTTAAGTTTTGTATATTTTTTAGAGATAGGATCTCATTGTCACCCAGGCTGGAGTACAGTGGCTCAATCATAGCTCACTGCAGCCTTGAATTTCTGGGCCCAAGTGATCTTCCTGCCTCAGCCACCCAAGTAGCTGGGACTACAGGCACGTGTCACCATACATGGCTAATTTTTAAACTTTTTTTTTTTTTTTTTTTATACAGACAGGGTGTCACTATGTTGCCCAGGCTGGTCTTGAACTCCTGGCCTCAGGCAATCTTCCCACCTTGGCTTTCCAAAATGTTGGGATTACAGACGTGAGCCACCATGCCCAGCTGCAGCATGTTTTTAAATGCTGTCATTGACTCTGGTAATTCTTTGGAGCTTCATATGTCATATGGTCATATGGCTTGATTGCTGCTTGTAAAGTCATCTTCTAAGCCAGTGTTTTGGTAGAGTAATGAAGGTCTCAGTCATAAGATTATTTTATGTCATGTGATCAATTGTAATTCTCAGCCATCAACATAGTGTAATTTAATAATTATAACTTAGCATAGTGTATTGCTGCCTCTTTAAATGCAGTAGTGGTATTGGTTATGTATGTTAAACAGTTAACTGTGTGTGTGTGTGTGTGTATGTGCATGTGTGTTCACATATGCATGTGTAGAAAGTGGTAGTGTGACTTCCAGCTGTCCAGATATACAAATGGGCTTAAGAGTTCTGCCAAAGTAATCCACAGATAAAAAATAGTTTGAAACCACTATACTAATCCAATGTATTTTTATGATTCAGCTTTCTCACGACAATTTATGGTGTCATTTTAAACTTATGATGCCTCACAGGTCAAGGATTTCTTTGAGAACCTCCATATATATTTTATGGAATGCAGACAGGCTTCATCAAGGTGTTAGAGGTACTTTTTCACATAAAAGCTTAGAGGATAAAAAAAGAATTGGATGAAGTTTACTTCAAAAATATTCTCTTAGAAAATGTTTTTTTGAGTGGGAAGCCAAGTCAGAAGACCCTACATGATCCTGGAACTGGAGTGAAGGAACTTGCTGCTCTTAGTCTTCTTTCTGTCTTTTGTCTACTGAACTTCCCCCATGATCTTGGCACTCTCTTGAGCCGATTGCTCTACTCATAGGAAATACAAAAGCTTCAAGTCAAGAAGACATTTGCATTGCTGAGAAAGAATGTGAGAAGTTAAACATCCTGTTTAACTTGGTTCCCTTAGTCACTTTGTGAGGCAAATCCATATTTCTCTGAAACAGTTAATACTGAATGGATCAAAAATTATTTTTTAAGAAACATCTGTATTCAAAGAGAGACCTGTGCTTTCTCCCAGAATACGTGAGATCTTGTATAAAAGCAGTGAATGGGCCGAGTGTGGTGACTCATGCCTGTAATCCCAGCACTTTGGAAGACCAAGGCAGGTGGATCACCTGAGGTTAGGAGTTTGAGACCAGCCTAGCCAACATGGTGAAACCCTGTCTCTACTAAAAATACAAAAATTAGCTGGATGCAGTGGCACGCACCTGTAATCCCAGCTACTTGGAAGGCTGAGACATGAGAATCTCTTGAACCTGGAAGGCAGAGGTTGCAGTGAGCTGAGATTGTACCACTGCACTCCAGCCTGGGTGACAGAGCGAGATTCCATCTCAAAAAAATAAAAAAAAAACAACAACAAAAAACAGTGAAATGAACTGGAATACCAAATCACTTGAGCTGTTTGGAATATTAAATTCTTGTTGTGGCTGGAATTTTATGGTTAATAAAAAAAAAAGATGGTCATGCTCATTGTGACAACTAGTGGTTTGGACATGTTGAAAGTCCAAACTACCATGGGTGTGTTGATTGCAGATATAATAGTATCAGTTCATTCTAAATATATGATACAGCTAAAAAGAAATAGTCTGAGTTTCCACAAGCTTCACCCTCTTTAGAAAATTACCTTCTTACAAAAGTTGCAGTAGTGAGCAAACTCCTTCTCAAAACACGGCACACAATAATTGCCACTCTCTTTGGAGATCAAAGGCTTTGTCCCTATAGGTTGTCGGCAATTCTCACACACAAAACAGGTTTCATGCCAGTAGTTTCCCTTAAATTCCATTTTGCGGGAACCTGTACTCCAAAAGTAAGGACATGTTAGTATAAGTCAAGCATAATTTTATTTTTTAAGCAAATACAGATCAAATTACTTAAAAATGTTTTAAGTTAAGATGATAAATGAATTGTCCTTTTAGAAAAATAGTATTTTTTCAGGTTCAAAAAAACCCATTCATCTGGGGAAAAAAAATGGTTAATAAAGTTTAGCCATGATGATGGAGAATCACTCTTAGACTGAAAACCTTTTCAAGCCCTGCATAACCTATAATCTGGAGACGTAAAAGTACTTTTAATGGAGACTCCTAATGGTTTCACATGGTTTGGATAAATTGGGCCATAATAATCATTACAAGGGTATTAAAAATGCCCAGAGCACAACTACTGAGACTATACTGTGCAGTTATGGCCTTCTAGAAATTCTCTGAATCCATAATAAGAAAATGAGAGAGCAAGAGTGGCAGAGAATGAATTATGTTCTTATGCTGCTGACCATAGAGATTGAGAAGATCAAAATATAAAGAACTAGTCCTTGCCAAAAGTGGAATGATATACATGAACCCTGTCTTCCCTAAGAGAGAATAACAATAACCGAGCCTCAAAACAGTTTGTGTCAAGCTACAAAATGGCAGTTGGCCCCAATCGCCTATGATGAATCACTCTTTCTGATGCCATTGATTGTGCCTAGGGCACTGTGTTTAATGTAGTGTTATTGGTATACATTTTGTCTTTATTTTATGGGTAAGATTCTGGTTTGAAATGTTTCTGTGAATTAGACTATATGAAAATACACAGAACACTGTAATTTACCTGTTCAAGGATAATGAATGAATAATCTTTTTATTTCTAAAGTACACGGAAGAAGATTGAGAGAGTAAGAAAGATATCTTTCTCAAAACCAGGGTTTTGGGAGCTGCTGCACTCCTCATGTGCTGGGACTTAATGAAAAGCATCACAGCTTCAGTTAGAGACAGGAGCCCCCTTGAGACCCTACCAGGCATGATGGTCCTCTTGCAGTGGAAGCACTTGGAGGAGCACTCGTTAGAATAGCACTCTGTGCACAGCAGGCGCTCATCCTTGGCAGCAAAAGGCTTTTCCACCAAAGAGTGATTGCATTTGGTGCACTTGAAGCATCCTTCATGCCAGTGCCGGTCTTTGTAACAAAGATCCTTTGAGACGGTAAATAAAAGTTAATTAAATGTGGTTGTGACAATACAGGCCATTTTATGAAACAAAACTGAACACTCCTGGGACTCTCATGTCAGTAGGTTGTGCTAGTAGCGTGAGGGAAAGTTGTTACTGAAACTGTTACCCATAGAGAGGAGACTCTCTGGGGTAATTAAGAGCTAGAGCCCAGGGCTTTCTTGGTGGGTCACTTAAGGCAGCTGGGAAAAAACAAATAAATTCTCTGCTATGTCTTCAAAATTTGCCTATATTCTTTTTATAAACTATAATAGAGGTTTTTCATGGAATGATTTTTAAAAATTTTAGGATACAATGTTCTATTACTCTTTGAGACGTAACTAAACAGACAAAAAATAACATCACCTAAGTAAAACAAAGGCAGAAAGAAAGGAAGAAAGAGACAGAGAGAGAGAGAGAGAGAAAGAGAGAGGAAAATAATCGGAGGATGGAAGGAAGGAAAGAAGAAAGAAAGAAAGAGAAAGAATAAGCATGTCGGAGGAAGGGGTGGTAGGTGTGAGAGGTATCAATAGGGTTTAGTAAGAAATGAAGCTGATTTTACATCAGAAAACAGATTTTGAATCCTTTCAACTTCAATTCTTTATGCATTTATTTATACCCTTGTCATTCCAGAAATAACAAACACACCCAGAAGGTTACTGAGGGCTTGGAAACAGCAGGAAAATTCTAGCTGTGTAACTTTGGACAAATAGCTTAACCCCTTTAATCTTTAGCATTCTCAGCTACCTTAGAAGATCATGTGAGGATTAAGCATATGTTGTATTTCATAGTGCTAAGTGTAGTGGCTGGAGTTTGACTGCTGGTAACTTTTAAGATCCTTATATATCCAGTAGCAGAGAAATAGTGTTGAAAGTCAACACTAAATGAAAAGAGGCACTCCAACCCACTTGTTTGCTGTTCATAGGCAGTAATTCTGTAAATTGAGGTGAGACTTACCTTAGAATCAGATTCAATTGGTTTTTTGCATTCCTTGCAATAGTTAGAAAATACACGATCATAACATGTAACACAGTACGGACTGTCATCCTTTAGTACATATTTCTTCCCAAGAAGTGATGCTGTGCAGTATTGACAGTAAAAGTGAGCAGTTGTCATTTTGGTTTGATCCTATGAATGACAAAGTGATTCATGTATATAAAAGCAGAATTTTGTTTATAGGATAAATGATGAAACCTTAATATAATGTGAGTGAAGCATTTGAATGAACTTATATTTTCTTAAGCAAAAATCCACCAATTTAGGAAGGTATGCTTATAGTCATGGTGACATTTGGAGTGATTTAGGAAAGATTACTCTCCCATCTTGGCAGTTCCCTGTGTGTTTTGCTAAAAAAATTGCATAAAACCTGCAGCTAGATTATGAAAAACATCTTGTGTTTATCATAAGCTAATGTGGAATTCAATGAGAATATGGTATCTGTTGAAACAGGATGGTTTTACCTCAAGGATATAAACTGTTGCTAGGGCTTTTAATAACTGTCATCACTGACTTTCTTGCTGGAAAATTCTAGAGGCAGATTTTGATGGAAATAACAGTCTTTTTTACTCAAATATAAATTAATAATCAGTACATTGTCATTTTCTAGTTCATTCTTTTACTCCTCAAGTCTTTATTGAATACCTAATAAGGGCTCTGCACATTTACCCTGAGGTCTTCGTGTACCACATCCCCTCCTTGGCTGTGGCTTCCACCATCCCAAATGTGCTGATGACTCCAAAATCTCTGTTTTCTGCTAGCTTTAGATATCTTCATTTCAATGTCCTTTACCAAGCTGGCCAAATAAAACTCCTCAGCAGGTAGGATCCTCAGACCAAGTGCTAGGTCTTTGTGACTATTGTGAACAATTGCCCAGATGCAGAAGTGCAGATAAAATCATCAGTGGTAGAAAACAACAATGGGTTCCTTCAGGCTTTAGGGCCAAAGTAACATGTATAGAGCATAAATAATAGCAGCAGCTATTCCATTATAGCTATGGATAAAATAGCTAGAATTCATCTGCAAGGCAAAATGCATTCTGTAAGATGAATAAAAAAGCTGATATGAAACATAAAGCCAGTGATAGATAAGGACTCTGATTGTTTTGTAAATTTGGAAAGCCATTAAGAAACAATGCATAGCCTGTAGTCCCAGCTACTCGGGAGGCTGAGGCAGGAGAATGGCGTGAACCCGGGAGGCGGAGCTTGCAGTGAGCCGAGATTGTGCCACTGCACTCCAGCCTGGGCAACAGAGCCAGACTCCGTCTCAAGAAAAAAAAGGAACAACGCATATAGATTTCCAGGATTTAATTAGGCATTGAACATGAATTCTTTGTTGTTACAAAAAAAAAAAAAAATTAGCACTGCTTTTCCTTGGAAAATGAGATTTGTCATCTCAGGATTTACTGGAATATATTAGGAGCTTTGAATATTTTCTAATTCTCCCCCCCACAGAATTTTTTTTTTAATTTTAGCAAAATCAGAGGAGCAATTAACAATAATACAAGAGTTTTTGATACTAGTTTGTATTGACTACATTTGAACTGTTATTCTCACGCGTTTTGCCTTATTCTAGTGATGAAATTCCCAGCAGAGAGCCTTGCTGAATGCACATGATTATTAATTCTGTACATAGCAGTTTTGCTGTATTGTTCTTCACTAACAAGTAGAGAAAAGGCAGAGGATTTCGAAAATGTGGGTCTTTTCCCAGGAAAGATGAAATGCAGACTAGAAAGTTTGCAATGGAACATGGCCAAAATTATCTAAAAGGAACATTGAATTCTCCATTTGATTAATTCCACAGAAATGTTCCTTCCTAGTGAATACAAACACACTCAGAGGGTTACCGAAGGCTTGGAAACAGCAGGAAAATAGATCTAATTCCCTTGAAAAGTTTAAAAATAAAAGTTTTATTCACATTTACAGTGATCAAGTATTTGTCACTTTATAGAAATAAAATATGTACCTTTAACTCTCTTCACTTAATATGGAAAACGTCATTTTCATTAATATTTATTTTAGTTTTAGATGTGTATAATAGCATCATGAAACATGGCCCCTCAGGGGTTAGGAACTGCAGTCTACTGCCATTTTGTGAGGCTTTTAGTGTATTACAAAATGAATCTATAAAACATATAAAACCACAAAAGGGATTACCAAATTGATAATATTTCAATTGTTTATTTTAAATGACACTTTAAACATGACAACATCAAAATACCTGTAACTTATTTAGTGATCAGATCAGAAGTCTAAATATAAGACAAGACGGTCCTTCTCCCATCCCAGTCCTAACTACATAACAGGCCTGGATCCACAGAAAATGCCTTACAATATAGACCATAATTCTTAATTTTTTGTTTTGTTTTGTTTTTTGAGACAGAGTCTTGCTCTGTTGCCCAGGCTGGAGTGCTGTGGTGTGATCTCAGCTCACTGCAACCTCTACTTCCCAGGTTCAAGCCATTCTCCTGCCTCAGCCTCCTGAGTAGCTGGGACTACAGGCGCATGCCACCGTGTCTGGCTAATTTTTGTATTTTTAGTAGATATGGGATTTTACCGTGTTGGCCAGGATGGTCTCAATCTCCTGACCTCATGATCCGCCCGCCTCGGCCTCCCGAAGTGCTGGGATTACAGGCGTGAGCCACCGCGCCTGGCCTCTTGAAAGAAGAAATTCACTTCTTATTCAATTCTGTTTTGTAAAAGCACATCAGGGAGTTGGGTAGGGTGAGAACAGAATCAGTCTAATATCTCAAAACCTTGTGATTTTATACTTCTAGGACTATACAGTGGGAGGAAGCATTTGGTTCAGGTCAACATTTCTTGAATATTTACTCAGTGATTTGAACTCCCTGCCCCCTCAAGGAGTCTGGATTATCTTATAGCTCGTATCTTAGTAATAGTCAATGTAATTTGAGGTAAGAGAGCAAACTGAATGTTTATTCTCTTCTTCTTGGTTAGAAAAAATACACTAAGAAATTCATTCCTCATTTTCATGAAGTCTATCATTTAACTATTGATCTTTGAATACATCCAAATAGTGTTTCTTAAAAATAGAGGTATTATAACTATATAAATGATACACACTCTATTAGAACCATATAGAATTCTTAGAGAACTATTACAATAGAAAGGAGAGTGAGGAGAGATCTTCCTAGGAAGACCTTAAGGAAGTTAAGCTGTTGGAAATCTGTTAGGAAGGAAGGAAGGTTGGAAGAAAGGAAGGAAGAAAAGAAGCAAGGAAAGAAAGAAACAAGGAGGGAAAGATCAAACTGTTTATTGAGGAAGGGAAAAGAGAAGCGAGAGAATGGCATAGGAGCTCATTTGAAGTTGGGAAATGTTGAGTCGTGAGAATAAATTTTCACCTGGGTACATTAAGGATGAAGAAGGATCTTGAAACTTTTAAGCTATTTAACTTTAAAGCTTTTTCTGTTCTCACCCTACCCAACTCCCTGATGTTGCTTTTACAAAACAGAATTGAGTAACAAGCTTTTGATTTGAACTTTGAATGCAAGTAGTTATAACTGGGATGGAGCAGGCAGAAGGTAAGAGTATGAATTTTTCCAATCTGACCACTTTTTACTATCTTACAATTTTCTAAACATTATTCTTTACTTTTTCCTCCTCTTTGTCACTAACATTAATAGATTAAAATTCTCAGGGAATAACTCTGTGTCCAGAAGAGCAAGCCAAATAGCTTGTTTTAACCATTCCCTAACAGGTAGAGCTGTAGGAAAGAGGATGAGGACTATGTGATTTTTGTCTCAGGAATCCGCACCTGAGGGCTAATTTTCAAAGATATTGGAAAATTTTTGCTTTCAAAGATTAAAAATTCTTGAGCAAAGCTGTTCTTATTTATGAGCTGTAAGAACTATTAATATAAACATGTACCCCAATTGGTTAGCATTCAACTTTTCTAGGTGTGAACTCAGCAGTGCTAGTCATTCACTTGCAATATATCACTTAGACATTCTTGTCAAACTTCTTTCAAAGTTATTCAGCAACTAACACAACATTTAAGCCCAGAATTTTTATCTTTGCATATTGGGATTTTAGAAGGTTTATTTAGAGGTGCACTGATATATCAAAGAACATAATGAAGACAATGAGTAGAAGACAGATGAGTAGTTCAGAAATTCAATGGCGTGAATAGACTTGGCTTTGTTTTTCTAGTTTGCTCCTTTAAATTTTAGATTTCTCCCTAAAAAGATGTAAGTTTGGTTGTGCTGTGGCTCACGCCTGTAATCCCAACACTTTGGGAGGCCGAGGTGGGCAGATCACCTGACGTCGTGAGTTTGAGAGCAGCCTGACCAACATGGAGAAACCCCTGCCCTACTAAAAATATAAAATTAGCTGGGTGTGGTGGCGCGTGCCTGTAATTTCAGCTACGAGGGAGGCTGAGGCAGGAGAATCACTTGAACCCAGGAGGTGAAGGTTGCAGTGAGCCTAGATCGCACCATTGCACTCCAGTCTGGGGAACAAGAGCGAGACTCCATCTCAAAAAAAAAAAAAAAAAAAAAAAAGATGTAAGTTCATTGGTAATAGTTTCTGTAGCTGAGAATGTTATTTCTTAGGTGCTGTTTTTTAAACCAGAATGATTTTGTGTCAAGTTGTATTTTATAGTGAGTTATTGATGAAAAGCCTAATGCTATGAGTAATATATCCACTTAATATTTTTACTATGCTATGCAGAATGAATAGACTTACAAGAAGTGTAGTTGAGAACATTTCATGTGGGAGAGAGGCAAGGACTAGGTGCCATCCCTGGTATCTTTAATATACTATTGTTTGCAAGGTATCACACACCATCTATTTATTAATGCATTTGAAAAACATGTAAAATATATGTCATTTGCAAAGTAATTTGCTACAAGTTGTAAAGGATATAAAAATAGACACACTGTCTGCAGAGAGCTTATGATCTAGCAGGAAGAGTAAGGACATTTCATAAATCACTAAACAAAAGTTAGGAAGTGATGAGAATAAATGAAAGGTTATAAGTTTTAGAGCAGTAGTTCTAAACATTGGGTACACATTAGAATTTAAAAAATATCCAAGGTGCACCCCTGCCTCAAACCAAATAAATTAGACTTTTTGGGAGTGCACTAAAAATAAGTATTTTTCAGTTCTCAAGTAGTTCTAATGTCCAGTGCGGGTTGAAAACCACCCCCTTAAAGAAGGAGGAAGGACAATTACTTTCAGCTAGGAAAAATTCAGGAACAACTTGAAGCAGTGGCATCTCAATGAATTTTGTAACGGATATTATGCATTTGCCTTCCCAAACTTGGTTTTATCCTTCTTCAAGTTGGAGGGATCAAGGAGCTAAAGGCATTTCCTGGATCCTCTTACAGTGTGTGTTCAGGATGCAGATTTGGCTCGGCTACAAACACATGTGAAAATCTGCAGGTGAATATGAAATGAAAGACATGTTCCTGCTGCTGTTGATGGTGGCAGATTGGCTGGCTGAGATGTGAGTGGTTTCTATCCATTCAGAATGCCAGGGTTCAGTTTTCCTAACTAGTGTTTTGGCTGTGAGAAACAGTTGTGGCAGTACTCGTGGTGGCAGCAGCGAGTTGACCTCTAGGTCACCAGCAGAATGGATGTGGAAGCAGGCAAAGGGCAGTCTCTACCACCTTTGGGGTAATTTTAGAAAGACTAACCATAATATTTAATACTCCTATATGTTTCCTGAACATATAGGCTGAGTCCTGTGTCAACTACTGTATGTGGGTCTTTTTAAATCTTTGCAATGGTTTCCTGAGGAGGTCTATTATTATTATGCTCATTTGACGGATGAGCAAACCAAAACTTAGGAGGCCAAGATCACTTGGCTGATAAAAATGCTAGGTCTAGTGTGCAAGTCTATATCTTTTAGAAACTGAAGCCCAGGATCTTAGCCAGCGTAAACCTCTCCTTTCCTTGAGATGTGGAGAAGGGCATTTAGATGCAGCAGCAGAACTGGGAAGGGCACTGACACTTGTATATGTGAACACTTGTATATGACACTTGCATGGAAAACAGTAAGTACTGTATTCTAAATGGCTTGCAGAGCATGAGAGGGTAAATATTGGAAGACAAATTTGAAAAGGAAGACTAGGGCAAGGTCATCAATGGCTTAAGTTTCATGCTAGATTTGAACTTTTTTCCATAGAAAAAATATAATCATTGATGACTTAGAACAGGTAAGTGCCATGTTTTGAGCTGAGACTTATGATAATTAATTTAGAAACAGTGATAGAAGGGATTAAAGGTAGATATACCATAAACAGGAAATCAATTCGAAACTCATTTTTCAACATGTGGCCTAATCAACAAATGTCATGCCTTCTGTACAAAATGTGATTTTTTTGGGGTTGGAGGGGAATACGGAGAATCAATGAGCTATTCCCCTTAAGGGAACATTCATTAAATAAACAAATCATAAGAATAAAATATATTAATCAATTTACATGAACAAGTAATTATATATAATGTATAATGTTAAACACATGTATACATATTAAATTATATTGGTATATATTATATATATAAACAGAGAGTTGCAGAGACTGTGAGATCAAGTGATAGAAGAATACAACCATGTATGAAGTCTTGGAATTCTGAGAAGCCAAAGACTGAGTCTTGTTTAAGGGGTGAGAATGAAGTTGGAAATGAGGAAAGGATGGAAGCATTTGGGGTATTCATGTTGGAGGTAATGATGGCCTGATTTAGAAAAGAGTATTGAGATCATGTGTGGGAGCAAGATGCAGTAGGACTTAAAAAGTGAATGCATTTGGGAGAGAGAGAGAGAGTCGTTCTGAAATTTCATATACGGTTCCTGGTAGAATTAGTATGCCACTAATAGAAGACGGAGGTACAGGAAGAGAAACTAGTTGGAAGACAAGATTAACTTGGGTTTAGTTATATTGAATTTGAAGAACTAAACTAGATAGCCATCAAGCTGTATGTTCAAAATACTAGGCATCAAAATGTCATGTTAGATTAAGAAGTTTAGACTATTTTCCTGGATGAGCTAATTGGTAGTTGAGGAGCTACAATGGTAACTGAAGTTATGAGACTGAATGAGACCATCAAAGAAACCCTAGTGTAGAAAAGTGAAAAAAAAAATAAAATACAAACTCATGGATAAATGCATGTTATGTGATGGGAAAGAGATGAAGCAGATATCGTGAAGGTCACAGTGTTTTCAAAGACAAAAGAAATGAGAACTTCAAGAAGAGAATATATATTAATAACAATTAAGGAAAGTGTGAACAAGAAGGTAAATGATGTCTTCAAAAGAATAGTTTGGAGACACTAAATTGTCTGATGTCAGATTTCAGAGTTAAAACGTGAGTGACGAGATGCTCATTGCTGACAGCTTAGAAAACTGCATGTTCAAAAACACACGCCTATGGAATAAAAAACGAACAAAATAAAATGTGTTGCCGAACTGGCAAGAAAGTAAGGGAAAATCTCAGAGGCTAAAAATAAAAAGAAAGCAGGAAACTAGAAAGGTTAACACTCTCTAAAGGAGCCATTTGTCCTGAGGATGTCTTCTGAGCCATGATGACCTTGTTATCCAAGTATTTACAGCCTGAACTTACACTAACTGTAAGGTCTAAAACTCTTAGGTTTTAGTTTAAAAGGCTTAGTTTAAAATGAAACACAAGAAAATCCTCTATGAAAGAATGTCCCATCATCCTAGGCCTAAAAAAATTCATACATATAAATTTTCATTGAGGATGAATTCACAATTAAAATATTTAAAATAAGAATAAGCAATGAAAACAAGCAATATAAGTAAAAATCCAGCAAAGAAAATACTTGGATCACCAACAAAACAATTTCACATGAGAAATAACAGATACAAAATGGAAAATAATGTTTAACATACTTAAAGACATAACAGAGAGCATTATATAGAAAAATTCAGGAGAATAAAAATGACTAGGCAGATTTGCAACAGAACTGATAGAAATAAAAGAGATAAAAACTTATCATTAAAATTAAAACAGATTAAAATGCAGATTAGAATCAGTTGAAGGGAAAATTAATAAACTTGGAAATAGAACTAAAGATATACTATAAAATACAATGCAGAAAGAAAAAGAGATAGAAAATATATCAGTTAAAAAGAAAGTAGAAGATAGAGTAAAAGAATTTGACCTAAGTCTTTACAGAATTTCAAAAGAAGATAATAGAGAAAATGAGAAATATGCAAAGGTTGGAGATAGAATTGAATTTCCAAGAATTAATGACATTACTGTACAGATGCAGAAAGTAAAACAAATTTCAGGCATCATAAAAACAAACACATCATAGTAAAGATGTCATATTCCAGAGACAAAGATGATCTTAAAGACATTCAAAGAGAAAAAAAAATGTCTAAAACACCAACAATTAGATATGCAGATAACTTCTAAACAGCAACAATAGAAACCAGAAGAAACTGAAATAATGCTAAGAGAAAATAGGTAAACTCTAGACCTGTATACTCAGTGAAGCTGAATTTAAAGAATAGGATGACATAAAAACATATTTAAGTTGACAAAAGCTATGTTTACTACCAAAAAACCCTCACTGAAGGCAATTCTAAAGAATGTGGTTTGAAAAAAAGAAAGAAAAAAAGGAAACTCTCTAACGGAAGGTTTAGGAAAACTGAAGACAAAAAGAAAGAATAAGGAGCAAAGACCTCGACTAACATGCAGT
Source organism: Gorilla gorilla gorilla (assembly GCF_029281585.2). Lineage (NCBI taxonomy): Eukaryota > Metazoa > Chordata > Mammalia > Primates > Hominidae > Gorilla > Gorilla gorilla. The sequence continues at coordinate 120,734,850 of NC_073229.2, read as the reverse complement.
TACATAAAAATAAACATTGACTGTATGAAAAAACAATAATAATTTGTGGGGTTCAAAAACACATAATAATACTAATGTACTGGGGAAAATAGCATTTAAGTGAGGAAAGAGTTGATTGTTAATCCTTGTATTGTTGGAAAAGAATACATTAACTGAGTTACATTAAGATTAAGCATTCTCATGTTAAAATTTTAATAATAAGTCATTAGATTTGTTAAATTTTAATGAAAAACTCTAAACATAGAAATAGAAATAAGTAAAACAAAATTATTTCATAGAAAGTACGTAGGAAAAAGAAAACTAGAAAACTGAGACATCACAAAAGAAGAAGATATATGATACATTTTAAACCCAAATCAAACCAAATGGAGTGGTTAAACTTTCTTGGTTGAAAACCAAAATATTCCAAAGATGATCCAAAAGTAACTGTCCACATATGCAACCAATCTGAGTTCAAATCCCAACAAATTCTTGTCAGCTTCAATCAAAGATTAGATGAAAGGGAAATATAGTTTTCTTTAATACTATTTGAAACCAGAGGTCGGCCTAATTTAATATTTTTGTTAACTGCAACTCAGCACAACACTTGACAGAAATTAAAGTTCTGCCCCTTGACCTAGCCATGTGACAAGAAAGGAGTGCATCCTCTGGGGGTAAAACAAAATGAAACAAAAATTGTACATGTGTATTTTGTTCCAATGTTTGGCAGGCAAAAAATTATAAGACACCTCAAGAAGTAAATACATACATACATAAATATATATATATATATATATAAATTCTAATATTTATTGGATCTTTTTCCAGTTCTTTCATTTTTCTGCTGAAATCATTTATACATTCACTCATTCTGTTCATTTCCTTCCAAATATTTACCATAAGTATAATAAAGTCCCTGTGGGGGCTTATGTTTAAAAATATTTGTAATAGAGAATTCAATGGATAAGATTATCAGCAGACTGAAAAAAGCAAAAGTAAAAATCAGCAACCTTGAAATGAAACAAACTAATGCATAAAGAGAAAATTCACTAAATGAAGATAATAGAAATAATTTTTCCCCAAAATAAAATTGTTGAAAGACTTCCAGTCCAATAATGGTACTCTGTATAATTCAAACCATGAGGCAGCTGTGAACCACTAGAGAAGCTGGAAAAAATATGTACTTAAAAAGTGTACCTTGGAGGCATCAGAGAATTAATATTACAGTGAAGAATAGGCAAAGTCCAAAAGAAGGAGAAAAGCATAGATGAGCTTGGTATTTGCTTTCCACAGAAGAATATGTACATCCAGAAAGATAAAATGAATAGTCTGAGAAGCTGTATGGCACTTCTGACAGTCTTGAAAGGCTAAGGGGACAAAGATTGAGGTCAATGGACCTTCCATGTAGCAGGCCCGGTAAGCTTATCATTGTGTAGGTGATATTTCCAAAGAGCTATGCCCTTGGAGTAACGTAAATTAGAAGTAAACTAGTATTTCAGAGACAGAAGCCCAGCTTTGAATTACCTCAGTTTCTAAAATTATATTAAGATAACCTTGGAATTCTGGTATCCCTAGGTGAACACCAGAATAAATACACATCCTTTCTGAAGGAAGAAAACATCATCTTAGGCCTCAATTACTTCTACACCAATGTCTAACACTAAACAAAAATGACCATGTTCAGAAGAAGACAAAGGAATATAAAGAATAGAAACATACATGCAGGAAGCCATAGATTTTGGAGTTATAAGACAGAACATAAAACTATCCTTAATATGTTCAAGGGGGTAAATGAAATAAGGAGCAAAAATTTTGCAGAGAATTAAAAACAATGAAAAACAATGAAATGTAAATTATATACAGAAATATACAATGATTTAAATTAGGGACATAATAGGAAATTTTAGAAAAGATTGTATGAAATGAAAAAGATGATAAAATAGAAAATAAAATTAAGCATGATGATAAAAGGTATGAAAAGTACAATTAAGAAGTAAGAAACATAGATGATAGAATGAGAATGAGGAAAGAGAAAAATATACAAGTTGTATTTGAAGAAACAATGGCCCGTCTTCCAAAACTGACAAAATACATGCCCCAAATTTTAAAAACCAAGAAAACATGAACCTCAACTGACCTGAAAAACACACTTGGACACATCAGGGTACAACTACTAAAAACGAAAGACAAATAACATATCAAAAGTAGATGATAAAATGTTGTGGGAAGTCAGGGACCCTGAACGGAGGGACTGGCTGAAGCCATGGTGGAAGAACATAAATTGTGAAGATTTCATGGACATTTATTAGATCCCCAAATTAATACTTTTATAATTTCTTATGCCTGTCTTTACTGCAATCTCTAAACATATTGTGAAGATTTCATGGACACTTACCACTTCCCCAGTCAATACCCCTGTGATTTCCTATGCCTGTTTTCACTTTAATCTCTTAATCCTGTCATCTCGTAAGCTGAGGAGGATGTATGTTGCCTCAGTACCCTGTGATGATTGCATTAACTGCACAAATTGTAGAGCATGTGTGTTTGAACAATATGAAATCTGGGCACCTTGAAATAAGAACAGGATAACAGCAATGTTCAAGGGAATAAGAGAGATAACCTTAAACTCTGACCGCCAGTGAGCCGGGCGGAACAGAGCCGTATTTCTCTTCTTTCAAAAGCAAATGGGAGAAATATTGCTGAATTCTTTTTCTCAGCAAGGAACATCCCTGAGAAAGAGAATACGCCCCTGAGGGTGGGCCTCTAAAATGGCCCCCTTGGGTGTGGACATCTTCTATGGTCAAGACTGTAGGGATGAAATAAGCCCCAGTCTCCCATAGTGCTCCCAGGCTTATTAGGATGAGAATATTCCTGCCTAATAAATTTTGGTCAAACAGGTTGCTCTCAAACCCTGTCTCTTGATAAGATGTTATCAATGACAGTGGTGCCCGAAACTTCATTAGCAATTTAAATTTTGCCCCGGTCCTGTGGTCCTGTGATCTCGCCCTGCCTCCATTTGCCTTGTGATATTCTATTACCTTGTGAAGTACCTGATCTCTGTGACCCACACCCTATTCATACACTCCCTCCCCATTGAAAATCCCTAATAAAAACTTGCTGGTTTTACAGCTCAGGGGGCATCACGGAACCTATCAACATGTGATGTCTCCCCCAGATGCCCAGCTTTAAAATTTCTCTCTTTTGTTCTCTGTCCCTTTATTTCTCAAACCGGCTGAGGCTTAGGGAAAATAGAAAAGCACATACATGAAATATCGGGGGTGAATTTCCCCCGATATCTGGCTGAATTTCCCCTGATAATAAAATATTACTTTCAGATTAACAACAAATTGAAGATACCTACTTCTCAACAGAAAAAAAAGGAAGCTAGACAATGGAGAGATATATTCAAATTGCTGAAAAAAATTAGCAGCCAACCTAGAAGTCTATGCCCAGGTAAAAGATCTTTTGACAATGAAGGTAAAAGCATTTTCAGGCCATCAGAAACTAAATTTATTCATCATCCACCCACGTTAAAATAAATACCAAAGAGTGTTCTTTGGGCAAAAGTACACATTGGAGATCATAGGTGCAGAAAAGAGTAGGGAATAAATGAAAACCGTAAACATGTAGATGAATCTATGTAAATCTGACTATGTACAACAACCCTGTGTCAAAGAATTAGAAAATTTAGGTAAAATGGAAAAATCTAAAATAAATAAAACTATTAAAATTGACACAGGAAGAAATAAAAAATTATGACAACTATTAGATAAGTTGAATTTGTAATTAAACAGGCTACATACAGAGGGAAATAAAGCCAAAGCGGCTTCACCAGTGAATTTTGCCAAGCTTTAAAGAAGAAATAACAGCAATCTCACACAAGCTAAATCAAGTAAGTACAAACAGAGAACATGCTCTGGTAAATTCTGAACTCATTAACACTTTGGTATCAAAATCTAAAATCACTATGAGAAAGGAAAACTATAGGTCCATAATACTTCTGACAATAAATACAAAACCCAAACCCAAATAACAAGCAACTAAATCCAGTGATATATGAAGAGATTAGCATATCGTGATCAAGTTGATTTCATTTTAGGAATGCCAAGTTCAGTTTAAAATTCAAGAGAATCACTGTGTTTCAATAATTTTACCAAGTAAAAGTGAAAGCTGTAAAATTACCTCAGCAGCTGCAGAAAAGGCATTTGATAAAATCTTACTTCAATTTATGATTAAAAACTCTTAACAAACTAAAAATGAAAGAAACTTCTTCAATGTGGTTTAAAAAAACCTATAGCGAACACTATACTTAATGGTAAATGTTGATAGCTTTTACTCAGATTATAAATAGGAAAAGAATACCCACAATCACCACTTCTATTCAGCTTTATACTGGAAGCCATAGATTTTGCAGTAAGGTGAGGGAAAAAAGTACAAGAATTAAAAGGAAACAAACTCATTATTTGCTGATGATTTAATTGTGGAGAAAATCAAAAAAATTCTATAATACCTGATTAGAACTTACAAGTTAGTTATTAGAGTTGCTCAATAAAATGTCTATATATAAAAATCAATTGTATTCCTGTTTAACAATAACAAACAGAAAGTGCAATGAAAAAGAATCATTTATGATATTTAAACTCCCTGAAAAACCTAATAAGAATGTAAGAGATCTCTACATAGAAAATTATAAAACTTTGAAAGAATAAACAGAAAACCAAAATAAATACATGGAAGGAAAATACCATGCTCTTAGACTTGAAGACTTACTATTGTGAAGGTATTATTTCCCCTTCATTTGCCCTATAGATGCAAAATAAAATTCCATCAGGTTATTTTTGTTACAAGCTAATTCCATAACTTATAAAGAAATGCAGAGGGCCAGGAATAGTGTAATCACCTTTGAACAAGAACAAGATTGGAAGACTTGCTAAGTCAGATATCAAGACATTATAAATCTACTATAGTGGATGGTATGGTATAAACACAGGATTAAATACTTAGATCACCAGAACAGAATAGAGAGCTCAAAAGCAAATCTATACATATATAACACATGACCTAAAGGACAGTGAGGAATAACGAAGAATAGGAATGGTCTTTTTGGTAAATGGTGTTAGGTCAATTGTATTTATTTCCATATGAAAAAGAATGAAACTAGATTACTACTTCACATGACATATAAAGATTATTTCCAGGTGAACCATAGATCTCAGTGTTAGGACAAAGCAATAATCCTTTGAGAATATAAGAGAATGTCATTATAAACTTGTAATGCGAAAGGTTTCAGAAATAAGCCAGAAAATGTGCTGGCCATGTAGAGAAAATTTAATACACTAGACTAAATTAAACTTAAGAACTTCTGTTTCTCAAAAAACACAAATAAGAGTAAAGAGAGGGCCAAAGAATGTATTGCAATTCATTAATTAACCAAGAAGTCATATCCAAAACATGTGAAGAAGTCCTACGAATCAATAAGAAAAAAAATGGACCACCCAATAAAAGTACAAAAGACTTGAACAGATACACAGAGGAGGATAACCAGCTGGCTAATAAACATGAAAATGTTCTCAACTTCATTAACAACCACTGAAAGATAATTTAGCAAGTTCCTTGATACAAGGTCAATATAAAAATATCAGCAAAATTCCTACACATCAGAAACACAATGTTAAAAAAATACAATATTCAAAAACAATGGAAATTGTACTTGTCTTAAATGTAACAAGATGTATCTGAAACTTTAATATAGTGGAAGAATTTGTTGTAAACAATATAAGAACTTGTCATCATTAAGGCAGTGTAGTATTGAAACAGGATAAACCAAAGACCAATGGAGGAGAAGAGAGAATCAAATCAGATCTATGCATATATGAAAATGTGATATGTCAAAAATGGTAGTTTAGAGGGGGAAATAATTATTTAAGAAATGATACAGAAATAATTGGTTATTTACATGGGAAAAATTAAATTGAATCCATACTTCATACCATACTCAAAACAATTCCATCATCAATATGAAAGGCAAGTCTTTAAAATATGGAAGTAAATTTCTACGATCTTATGATCATATGTTAGGAAAATTTTTTAAAAAAATATGAAAAACACAAACCATAAATGAAAAGGTTGTTAGTTTTTTTTAAAAGAATTGCTCACTAAGAGACACTATTTAAAGAGTGAAAAGACAAGCCACAATATAACAGATGATATTTGCCACACAAGTAACTGAAAGAGAGTTAGAATACAAAATATATAAAACATTCCTGTGAATCAATAAGTGAATTAAAAACAAACTAATGGAGACTGTTTTTCCATTAGCTTGTTTTTAATTCACTTATTGTGATCAAATGTTTTCTTTTGTAACTGGAAAATATTTATTTTAAAGAAAGCACAACCTACTCTTAATCAGTGAAATTTAAATAGATCAGTTCAACAAACCAAAATGAACCGCATTTATACTCACAAAATATGAAAAGAATGCTGACAATATCAAATGTTGGTGAGGATAAAGAAGTAACGGGAGGCCAGGCGTGGTGGCTGATGCCTGTAATCCCAGCACTTGGGAGGTCGAGGCAGGTGGATCACCTGAGGTCAGGACCAGCCTGACCAACATGGTGAAACCCCATCTCTATTGAAAATACAAAATTAGCCAGGCATGGTGGTGCATGCCTGTAATCCCAGCCACTTGGGAGGCTGAGGCAGGAGAATTGCTTGAACCTGGGAGGTGGAGGTTGCAGTGAGCCGAGATTGTGCCATCGCACTCCAGCCTGGGCAATAGAGTGAGACTTCGTCTCAAAAAAAAAGAAAGAAAGAAATAACAGGAACTCTTACATGTTGAAAATAAGAATGCAAAAATGAATGGATAAAATCACTTTGAAAAACAATTTTTCATTACATTGTAAAATTGAACATATACCTTTCATGTAACTCAACAATTTCACCCCTAAGTGTGTAAATTTGAGAGAAACTTTCAGCGATGATGTGGAACAATGCTCACAGCCACGGAGTTTATACTAGCCATAGCAAAAAAGTCTGAATGTCCATCAAGGGAAAAATGGATAAATAAGTAGATATGTGGTCACACAACATATTGTCATATGGCCACAAAAACAGATGACTTACAGGTACCCTCCTTAATGCAGAAGAACTTTACAATATTGAGTAAACAAGCAAGTTGTAGAGAGTAAATATACCAGAATGACATTTATATAAAGTTTAGAACAGCCAAAGTTTATTATTAGGAATTATGAATATGTGCTGTTATTTTTAAAAAGCATAGTGATGATTAACAAAAAATTCAGGATGCAATATAAGATTATCTAATTTTCATAGTTATTAAAATAAATTGGGATGTTGCACAACGGGTTTCAAATATAAAGGGGATGTTTTCTTTGTTAAGCCGATTTGTTATTTCTTACAGTTTGTGTATATGTTATGAATACTCTTTTCTATATAAGGAGACTTCAAAACGTTAATAGACATGGAATTAAGAGATAAAAATTAAAAATATAAATTTTATTTCTCAACATAAGCTCCATCAAGTTTGACACTTTTGTAAGTGATGATATCAGCCATATAATCCATTCCTAAAGAACTGAGGATCCTGGGAATTTAACTATGTCAATGTAGTCTTTTTCCATAAGTAACTGAAGAAAAATAGGTGTCCTTTAAGGACTTTTTTAAGATTAGGAAACAAAAAGAAGTCAGAAGGAACCAAGTCGGGACCATAAAATGGTTGCCTAATAATTTTCCATAGAAATTCTCACAAAATTGCTCTTGTTTGATGAGAGAAATGAGCAGGGGCATTGTGAAGAACTCTCTGGTGAAGTTTTCTTGTGCATTTTTCAGCTAAAGCTTTGGCTAACTTTCTCCAAACACTCTGATAATAAGCAGATGTTATTGTTCTTTGGCCCTCCAGAAAGTCAACAAGCAAAATGCCCTGAGCATCCCAAAAAGCTGTTGCCATGACCTTTGCTCTTGAATGTTCTCCTTTGGCTTTGACTGGACCACTTCCGTCTCTTGGAGGCCATTCCTTTGATTGTGCTTTGTCTTCAGGATCGGACTGGCAAAGCCGTGTTTCATCTCTTGTCACAGTTCTTCAAATAAATGCTTCAAGATCTTGATCTCACTTGTCTAAAATTTCCATTGAAAGCTCTACTCTTGTCTGCAGCTGATCTGTGCAATAGTTTTGGCACACAAGTGTTAAGTTTGCTCATCTAATTTTTTTTTAGTCAGAATTGTGTAAGCTGAACCAATTGAGATGTCTGTGGTGTTGGCTATTGTTTCTGCTGTCAATTGTCAGTCCTCTCCAATTAGGGCACAAAGGATTAATTTTTTCCTTGCAAATTTATGTGAATGGTCTGCTGCTGCAGGCTTCATTTTAACATCATCTCATCCCTTCTTAAGACAAGTTATCCATTTGTAAACTGCTAATTTCTTTGGGGCATTGTCCCTATTATCTTTCCATAAAGTATAAATTATTTCACCTTTCTTCCTCCCAAGCTTCACTGTAAATTTGATGTTTGCTCATGCTTGAATTTTAGAAGAATTTATGTTGCTCTGATAGAGACTCCTCAAACTGATGTCTTATCCTTCTTGTTGCCTCAAACTAGATCCTTTTCAGACATGTTATAACAAATTAGTATGAGTTTATTTCAGTGTAAAAAATTTTTAAACACATGCTTAGTTTTTAAATAATGTGTATTTTCCATGAACTATTTGAAGTCCTCTCACAGATTCAATGTTTTTTAAAAAACGAGTGAATCATGAATAAGTAATAGTATGTATTAAACCAGGCTTTATATTTCTACATCCATTTGGATTATTTTTAATAAAACAAGAAAGGGCTTTGTGTGCTGATAGTGTTCATGGAAGTTGTGCTCACCAAGAGCTGGGATGCTTGTGAACTGAGCTGATGAGTGAATTGTGAGGAAGACCATTGTAGATGCAACAGAGGGAAGAGGAAGACAATGAAGTTATTTCTTTTTTTCCCTTTCTTCCTTCTCCCCTCTCGTTTCTCTTCCTGTTCTCAATACTCAGCTACCATGGAACTGTGCAAGGCAAGAATATGTTTACAATATGCACAAGTTTCAGTTAACACAGCATTGTGCAAATAAATATGCTACTTATATGTGTCTTATTACTTTCCTGCTATAGATTACATGTTTTTAAAGAGGGCTTTTACTTTCTTATGGTAAAGTTGAAGTGCACTAGGATATAATTATGGTCTTCTGGTTTCCAATAATGACTCTCTGTTCATGTGTTTTTGAGGAATTTTACTTTTGTGCTATAATTTGAGGGAGGTGAATTACCATATATTCTTATTCTAAATACCAATTATAAGTTACTGCATTGATTTGACTGCAGCTTTTTGTTCCCCATGGAGATAGGTAACACCATATAAAATAACCACATTGATATGTGTCTTAAAATACAGGATATACAGTAGGGTTTTTTTTTAAGATTACTTTTTTCTCTAATATATGATCTGTAAATTTTACTAAATAAATGCAAATATCACCATAATTATTACTTTTGCATATAAGCAAAAGTGCACTGCCCTTTAATGTAAAGTCTGCTGGGCTTTCTGGTTTAATTTTCATCTGGTTATTCAAAGTAGTTTTACCTGTATAAATATATCTGTGCTCAGCTGGGATTGCCGCATGGCTATCCCAATTGCCTATTCAGGTCTTTATTTGATTCTGTAAAGTAGATTTTTTCTTTTTTCTTTAGGGAAGTACTTGGAAGAATTTAAATTTAAATGGTGTAAAGAATATTAAAATGCTCTTGGGAAGACCTAATGCAAACTGTTGAAGTCTTTGAAACTTGTGTGATTGACATACAAAACTTGAATAGAGACAGAAACTGGATGAAGAATCTAGGTTTAATCTACAATTAACTGGATTTACCTGTGGTCATTTTCTTGTTCAGTGTTTTAATTTGAATTATTGCTCTTAAGGGCAAAAGGTGACTGATGGGCAGTCAGTAGGATTTTCGAAGCCTGACTGAGCAAGGTATACTGCTCTATTCTCTATAAAGGGTTGCAGAAAACATCTGCAGTGCATAGTTAGACAATACACCTAGTCTCATAAGGCAAATGTTTCATTCTCTTTTCCTCCCTACACTCCCCACACATTTATGGGTTGCCACATCCTATTGATTCTACCTCAGAAGCATTATTTAAATATTAGTTTAGGCTTTCCTCACATATCTGGTGGACCATATTGGCTTACATTGAACTGAAAATATTACATATTTATTTATTTAGAGGAACTAAGCACATGTCTACTACATGACTTTGTTCTCTAATGATAAATTCAATTTTCCTGGAGAATTCCAGAACATCCCCCATGATGCTTGATAAAAATCTCGCTCAGCCTCATCTGATCATCTTTCGCTGGTGAAAAACTTCCAACAGCTCTTCTTCGACTATAAAATCTAAACTCAACTACTTAGCATAGAGATCTTTGATTATCTTCTTATTTCTACTTGTCTCACTATCTCCAGCCCTTTCCCCACCCCAGACTTTCCAGCACACACACACACACACACACACACACACACACACACACACGCACACACACATCCCACCTGTGCTTCAGCCACTTCCAGTGTCTCCCTATTCTTCAAATACACTCTGTTCCATTATGCGTTTCAGTTGTCACACATGACTCCTCTTCTATTTCTAATGTAGTTCTCTTTGCTCCCCATCTACCTCATCCATCCAACCTGATGATTATCCTCATCGGTCAAGGTCCAGTGAAAAATCCTTCTCTCTGTAGCATTTTCATATATTTCAGGGAAGAGTGGTTGTTCTCATTAGTTCATATTTATGTCTGTCTTTCTTTTGCCACATGTTGTAACAGTTGTTTTGTCCTATGTATGTCTTTGTCACACCACTATTAGCTCCTCAAGGCTAAGGATGCTGCTTACTTTATCTCTGTATCTCAGGAGGCGTAGCATGATCTCAGTAAATGTTTTAGGATTGAATAATTGAACAAATAGAAACTTCTTGTTCTCTAAGAACTTGGAATCCAAAACAAGCACTAATGAAAACACATATACAAAAAGAATTCTATGAATAGAATAAAGGATAAAAACTTGAATATAAAACAGTTAAGAATTTGCATGTTATATATTTACTTGAATTGTGAATTAATTCATATCTGTTACACGTATAGCAAATATGTCAAAGGACGGAGCATAACAGCTAGGGAATAAAAGTTAAAGCCCTAAGGTCCTGCCATGGCAGGGAGAGTTTTTTACTTTTTCTGTGAGGGTGACCAAAGAAGGCAGCCTTTGATATTCAATTGCCCTTTGAATATCAGCCAAGGAAGATATCAAAGAAACAGCAAAAGTAGGTGGTTAATCTGTTGACAAGATTAAAGGGCTTTTCTCTAAACTTTGGGCACCAATGAGCTTCCACTAACAGTTTAAACTGTTCGACCAGATACTTCAGTTCTCTGTTGGGAGCTGCATGAGACTTTCTGGTCTATGCATAAAACTTTGGAGGCTACCATATCGTGACAGGACTGCGAAGTCATTGTCCATTGATATCTATGATGTTAACTGAAATGTTGGTGCAATGAGTGGCTGAATTTGACAAAATTTAGGGGAGTTAAATTAGTTATATGAGAAAAATAAATCCTCCACATTTATTATTAGTCTGTGTAAACTAGGCCAGATAGGATACGTGCACATTCTACAGTAGAAAAATTTAAAATTCACATATTTTAAAACTACGAAAAAGTTAGAATAATTAGTAAATAGGCTCTACTTTTAGAATTTCATTTTTTTTTCCACTTGGTTCTGAGGGTCAAGTTGAACAGATCTGTGTGTACTTCCTTATTTGTTTTTTGCTTGAAACCAAAGACATAAATACCACGAAGAGCATTGGGTTAAAAATCAAAAGCTACAGATTCTCGTGCTGGTTGTTTTAGCCCTAGCGTATAGTTTGTCCACAGTTATGAAAGCCATGTAACTTTTCTGGCCCTTTCTTTACCTCTGAAATGAGAATTATATTAATTACTTATGATCCCACTCAAGGATCAAGTGAGATGTAAGAATGGAAAAGTCATGGGTAAGTCGGTTGTAGGTGTACTTGTCTTGTTGGAAAATGTGCAATTAAATTATAACTGTAATTTGCATTTTGAAGAAGGAGGCTCCTTCCATTCCCCCTCCCAAATGCTACTTAAAAAAAACTCAACAAACAATCTTAAAAATAACTTAAGCCATAACTCCAGGCCATCAATCAAAAATAACCTAAAACAAGCATCATAGAATTGTGGTGGAATGTTTGATATTAGTCTCTAGGGACATATTTGCAAGCACAGTTTGTTGGAAGCTGAATGTCTTGTGTGGAAAGGTTGAACACAAATTCTCCAGAGAGCTGATGAACTACTCTCCCATGAAACAAAACAGCTGACTAGAGCTTTCCATTTGGCTAATTTGTTCTATGGACACTAACAAAGAAAAAAAAAAGTGCTTCATATGGTTTTCCTGGAGAGTTTACATTTAGAATCATGTAATTATGGCAGCCATTACTGAAATAGAAGTAAAATACAGTATATAATAGCATATAACAATATTTTATCAAACATTCTTTAAGAAATAAAAAAGAAGGGCTTTTAAAAAATACGTAGGTTTAATATCATCCTTTTTTTTTCTCACTGGGATATAAGAAAATGTTCAAGACCATGAGAGTATTGCCTTTGAAGATAAAAATTGGATTATCTAGGACTCTGTCTATCCAGAGCCCAACCTTCTGCTTTTAAATCTACCATTAGTCTTGCTTCTGCAATGTTAATTCCAAAGAAACCACAATCATTTCAGCAGATATAAGTCTGCCCTTCTACTCCCTTCAAACCTGCTCTGTTATTCATTTTAAAGATGTTCTGAAAGAGCAAATATGGTTGCTGGGTTGCCTCAGGGTCTCCTCAAAGGCTTGTTTGAGGATCTGATTTAGTGACAAGGTTTAGTATAGGTAAGGACAAGACTAAAAATACAATTTATCTAAAAGTATTTAGCATAGGCTCAGCACCTGGTTGGGGCAGGGTGTTTCTTGTATATGAATCCTCAAATCAACACTGTTTCCTGGAGATTGAGTCTGTAGATGGATGCTATAGATCTAATATAAATCAGCAAGTATTCCCCTGCACCTCTTCATGCTCCTTGGAAAATTCAACAAGTATTCTATAACATGTTTTAAGACTATTAATTGTGCCAGGGTTTTTAAAAAATGTTTTACTTTCATTTGCTTTTCTATTTGGAGATCACCTTCATTATCCTCTGAATTCTGGTAGCTGTTTTCAGCGGTGCAGAGAGGGCCCCTCATTGATTCACCTACTTAACACCGTTTCTACCAGCTTTCACTTGCCATTTGATGGGGAAGTTCTTCCTGTTGCATGAAATGGCAAGTGCAAGCTTATCTAGTAAGAAGTATAATCTGCCATTGCAGAAACTAAGTCTCCTGAGGAAGGACGAAACCTGTAACACAGGCCCCATCTGTAACACACATTGATCAGCTGAATAACTCCCACAGGGCCAGGTATTTAGGTGGCATAAGATAACATAAACATTTTGCCATGGTCTGAAGTGTGTATTTTATCAGAAAGAAAAAACAATGGCTTTTGTATCTTTCATTTTCCATTCATGTGTTTAATATCATGATTTATGAAAAGATTGTAAATTGGTTACTATGAAGCCAAGATGGCTATTTTATTTTCCTAGATGTTATAAATTTTAATTTCTGTCAATAATGAGTGATGAGAAAAATAAATCCTTATTCAATTAAGTCACCTTAAATGGAGGACAAATACATTGAATTTAATTCAGTGGCTTCAGGGAAAGTTCAGTTAATAACCCTGGATCCAGGAATTTAGAGGAACTCTGCAGAGTGCTCCAGTCACCACAGCTAGTCAGTTCATCTTGACCCTATATAATGTTGAAAAATTTATACTCCCTAAAATATGGGAGAATCAAGAAATTATTTTCTATGATTTTCCTTAAAACAAATATGTTTTCAAATATAAGCAATAAACAGTTTATCTTCTAGTAGTACATGGATAGTATTGGAAGCTGTCCAATAAAATGAAGAGTGTACTTTATTTGGAAGGTGGCCAATACAAAATGATAGATGTGGTTATATATTCTTTATCTAATAGAGCCTATAAAGCAGTTTTAAAAAATCTATGATTTACCTAAATAGCAACTCCAGTTAAACAAATTAGTTAGGAAGAACTTTCAGCTATTCAACCAAGAGCAATAAATAAGATTTCAAAATCAGTCACATAATTCTTTTCTGAGATTATGCCAAGACTAACCATATAATATATTGGCTTTCATTTATCCTGGCATTAATGTGTATTATAGATTCTGTTGGTTTATGACCTCCTTAAAATGCATAAAACATAGTGATAAAAGGAGAGTTCATTTCTGGGTCTTTTTAAAGAACAGCCTGTCAACATGTTCTGTTCTACTTCTGGCTTAAACCTTTTTCAATTCTGAGGTTCATAAGGGCACATTTATAAGTTGTATTATTATGATATGTTTAATGAAAGCCCTTTGTGTTTCTATTAGATACTTTTTATATTCTACTTCTCATATAAATGTTATGGAGCTTGTTGTATCCCTTCTAACTGAATTGTAAACTCATTGAGAGCAACCATTATATCTTACTCATTTCTATACTTCAATTAGAGCCAAGCAGTAGCCATTGTATACTGGGTGATCTCTAAAAAGATCTTGGATAAAACTGATGATAACTTGTAAAGGATTTCTACTTAATTGAAAGTGATGATGGCTCAAGGCCAAGAAAACATGCTGCAGCACGAGGTAGAACTTTCTTTTGGGAGACATCATTATGATTCCATAGTAACTACAAGCAGTCTAGGTAAGGGTGTGGTAAGCATCCTTTCTTTGATTTACAGGGAGAAGTCTCCAGATATATTCAGTTTCTTTTCCTTTGAACTGGTGGGCCAAGTTGAAGGATACAAGTATCCTATCTCTTTGCAAGTCTACCAGCAGTTTTACTGGTGGATGTCTCTTTAAACCTTTTTATTCCTTTTTCAGAAATTGTGGTCCCTATAGACTTTAGACTGTTAGTGAGTCTGCAGAAGGCTTGGGAGGGAAGGGCTAGACTTTGATAACAGGAGTCCTATATGTCCTTTTACAGACCTGGGGAGACCTCAACCCCAGACACTTCTGTAGAGCCCAGCAGCCTGTCACTAAGAGTTTGTCATAAAGCATAATGTATCCCTTGTCATATACATGAAGTTTCAAATTAACCTCCCAATTCTTAACTACCAGTTGACAATTTTCATGACTTTTTGGGCATAGGTCACAGTAACAGTTTATAAAACCACTCCATTATTAGCATTGTATTAGGCATTATGACAATATCAAAATACACACATGGTACATGGCAAAATCATGACATTTATAATCTACCTTGCAAGGTCGTATGTTGGAAATTATATCCATACATGGTACCTTAGAGCAAATTAGATAGTACATATTGAAATGTCTTTAAAACTATTGTGAATTACGCAAATGCCAACATTATTGACACAATGTATAGGAAATAATGATAGCTAGAATATACAAAAATATTTTATTAAATTTGTTGTATATATAATTTGTTATCATAATGGTACTGTAACATTTGGTACTGATCAAAATCAAACGTGCCTTCCTATCAACTGACATCAAAAGTAAAAATACCAAGAGACATTCTTGAAGAAACTGTATGAAACAGTATGATAAAGAGGCAATTAAGGAAGGTAGCAAAATTCATTTTTTCATGATGCAGAATTTGTACCTTTGGAATTTTGTACCAAATGAATGAGTTGCCTATTTCAAATATTAATTAAAATCTTCATAAGAAGACTGAACTTATTCCACTTGAGTCTCCCGTTCTTTATCATAGAATTCAAGAACTAGAAGAAAAGGTTAGTTTCAAGTCCTCATTTTACAGATTTGAAAACTAAGCTCCAAAGAAAGTACTAATACAGCCAGTCTCTCTTTTCAGAAAAATTAGAAAAAATGAAATACGTCTACAAAATGAAATTTCGCAAATAGTAGAAAATACATAACTAATCCAAATCAATTTTTATTTTATTTTTATTTATTTATTTATTTTTGAGACAGGGTCTCACTCTGTGGCTGAGGCTGAAGTGCAGTGGCACAATCTTGGCTCACTGCAAGTTCCGCCTCCCAGGTTCAAGCAATTCTTGTGTCTCAGCCTCCGGAGTAGCTGGGACTACAGGCGCACGCCACTATACCTGGCTTATTTTTGTATTTTTTGTAGAGATGGGGTTTTGACACGTTGGCCAGGGTAGTCTCGAACTCCTGACCTCAAGTGATTCTCCCACCTCGACCTCCCAAAGTGCTGGGATTACAGGCGTGAGCCACTGTGCGTGGTGCCAAATCAATTTTAACAAGCTTCTTTTTAGACTAGATTGCCAGTTTGCAATGATTGACTTATTTAGGACCACGTTGTTAACAGAAGTAAAAGAGAAGATCAGCCAAAATTAGATGCCAGTTTAGTGACTCATTTAAAGACAACTTACATTTATCGTTTTGGTTATTTTGTACAATTTGTCTCTCAGCTTTGCTGTTTATGACCTTGTTTTCTTAAGAAGAAAAAAAATTAACTTCTACTTTGCAGTAAATTAATTGTGTAATCAGTGAGTCTTTTCTGTAATAGTTGACTATAAATCAAATCTCAATCATTGGAATAAGAATAATGAGAAGGAGAAAGAGGAAAGGAGGGCAAGAGCAGAGAGGAGAATTGTAGGAAAACTCAGAAAAAAGAAATCTCTCATTAGTATGGTGTAAGATATTTAGAGATAAAGCCTTTTAATGCTGCAGTCATTTTGTTATACTTCCTACACTTCTGATCCAAGTCCATTTTCACAGAACCACTAAATCTAAAAGCTGGGGGGGATTTTTGAAATTCTCTAGTTTCATTTATAATTCTAATCTAACAAATGAGGAAAACTGAGTTCAGAGAGGTGAACTGACTTTTTTTTTTTTTTTTGAAAGAAGAAGCTGACAAACTAGTAAAAAAGCCTCAACCAGAATTCAGGTTTCCAGGCTTCTCACAGAAGCCATTTGTTTTGTTTTCCACGTAGAAGTTGGTAAAAAGGTAAAAAGCTTGTTTAAAATGACAGCTTTAGTTAGGCTGTAATTTTTCAAAACATAGAAAAAGATGAAAACTTTCTCTCCTTATTTGCATCTATCCTTCTAAGTTTTAATTGTTGACCAAGTAACAGCTTCATAAGCATGAGTAGAGAGGTTCATTCCATGCCTAAAACCAAGCTGCTTCTAGCTGTACAAAATGAAATAGCTATCTTCAAAAGGAAGTACAAATCCCCTGTAACATTTGGGGCAACTCAAGTTACTATTGGATTACTGTGAAAGTTGGAAAGATAAGCCCAAAATCATATTTGGCTTTATTTTCTGCATTCTCATCTGATAAAATGAGGTTAGTGATGTGTGTACATGTGTGGTGTATGGGTGTGTATTTGTGAGAATGTGTGTTGTGTGGGATGTGTGTGTCTGTGTGTATGTATTTGTGAGAATGTGTACTGTGTGTATGTGTGTTGGGGGGGTGTTTGAGTCGGGGTTGAACGGTGGAGGTTGATGTTAACTAGTTTTTCCAGTATCTATACCTGAAGCAAAATAATCTGCCTCTTGCCAGAATGTGATTTTAAAAGGTACAAGGCAAAGCTGTGTCCTGTGCTTTGGTGATAACACTAATCAATAATTACAAGCTATTCTTTTGACAGTTTAAAATGTGTTGATGATGTTGGTGGTGGGAGTTGGCCATTTGATATTTAAAGCCAGCTTTAATTTAATTTAATTTAATTTTTATCTGTTTTCCCTCTCACAGATTTAGGCAAAGTTGATTCTCAGCATCCATCAAAGGAAAATGATTATAGCCAAAATACTTGGAGCTTTCACTCAGCAGTTGTACGTTTGAGGCTTTGGAAACACAACATGTTGATCTCAGGTTTTTATGCTAATTCTGTATGTAAGGATATGGGGAAAATCTGTTACCATTCCCTTGGAAACCAAAGTGTTCACAGTATTAGTAGCTAAATATTGGTTACAATTTAGTGTTAATTTTCATTCTAAACATCACTTAATATGTGAATTCTTAAGGCATGCCAATGCATCACACAGAGCAGAGACCTTTCCTGTCCTGTTTAGGGTTGTGTCTTTGGCACCTACAAGACAGCCTGGCACAAATACATGCTGAATGAATGCAGAAAGGAAGAAGTCAGATGTTTGGTTCTAGAATCCTGTCTGTCTTTTTCACTTTAAACAGCTCCCTGAATATATATGGTATCAAACATCTCCTTGAATATATACACTTTAGTTCTGTAGGTTTCATAAAAAGCTCTTGAGGGCCAACTCTGGGCCATCCATGGTGCTTGGCAGTAAAGTAAAGGTCTTTACCTATGAAAAGCTTACGTGGTGGCCTGGGAGAGAGACATTCAAATATTCTCTTTACTCCGCCACTCTTCTGCAAGATAAGGACCTGGCTGCACGTTCGTGTGGTTCTTGGTACTTTACCACCCACAGCATGCTTTATTCTCTGGCTAATTGTGTTTCCTGCTCAACAGAAAAGACAGGGAAGATACTATGTTTGCCAGCAGACTCCTGGTGTCTAGTTTATTACCAGCATATGCTGAAGGCTCAGTAAATATTTGCAGATGGAAGAGAGTGAGAGAAGAATGAGAGAGGTCCTGTGGAAAAGTGTGAAGGTATGCACAGGCTACTCTGGGTATTTTAGGAAGTTTCTGGAAAACTTCAGGTAAAGCTTCTTTTAGAGCTGTGCCTTGAAGGTTGAATAAAAGGTAGTCTGGAAGACAAAGTAGGTGGAGGTTCCTAAGCTGAGGGCCGTCCACACAGTTGTGGAGTTAGTGACTTAGCATGATCAGGGGAGTGGTCTGCAAGCTCACAAGCACCACTAGAACTGGAGGGTGGTATCCGTACTTGGATAACAAAAAGGTCACATATAAAACTGGTTATTTTTACATGTCAGAGCTTTAAAAACTTAACTACACATTGTTTGGATTTATTTGGCCCACTGTTTTCTTTTTGGCCAACTAAACACCATACTGAAAAGGTAGATCTATGACGTATTCTGTTAACTAAAAGTCTCTCTTGGTATTTCAACAATTTTCACTGACATCCTAAATTTAAAACAGATCAAGAATTTTTTTTTGAGTTAGAGATCGTAAGAGAGAACTTCTCATTCCTCCTGGTTTCTGTGCTTGCCCTTTAAAGGAGTTTCTCTCTTTTGAAAGTATTCACTCATTCTTTGCCACTTGAGGAGTGACTTAACATAAGTAACTGGGCAAAAGGCACTTCATGTGGAGCCACATTGTTTCCCTTACTCCATTGGAAGTTGCCAATGCATGGGCCTGTGTTCCCTCTCTGCAGTGAGTTCACTCCAACTGCTCAGTCCCAGCTCATGAGGGAGCACTGTAAGATCCAGGCTCTCTACTCCTTCTGGGAAGAAGCTCAATTCAGTCTGGGAAGGGAAGGGCTTGGTCTCTCATGCATGTTTTGTTTTCTACTCCCGCATTAACAATAATGAGGTTGATAATAAATTGATCCATACGTGATTTCTGTATCTATTTCTCATTTGCTTTAGAACTCTGAAAGGAGATATACATGATTAAGTGGAACTTTCCAATCTAAACAAATGTTACAATAAAGCTAGTTTTATTCTTGGTCTGTTTGTTGTATGTATGTGTATGTGTATTGAGAGACGGGGAGAGGAGAGGAATGAGAGAGACATACATATATTAACTTTTGTTAACCAGATGTTAAATTAGGCAGCAGGACCTATTCTCTGATGATGCTAGTTATTATAGTTTAAATGAAAATAATCTCTTGGCTCAGCTAAAAAATAAAAAGCAATAAATATGCCAACTACCTTCACTAAAATAGCCATTACTTGTTATTTTCAGTGTTTTCAAAAATTTAACTTGTCACCTATTTTCTCTTTAAAGTTTATTAGCTTTTTGGATTCTGGATATTATTTTCCCAGGTGGAATTCTGATAATAACATAAACTTATTTCTACTAGTCAATCTTTTTCAGATCATTTGGTATCTAAGTGAAGAATATTATAAGTGAAGTACCAGTATATATTTTAATAAGAAATTATGGTTTATAAAGTGACTTTTTATATATTATTTAGAATAGTGACTCTTAACCATTTTATATTTAATAACTATTTAGCATATAATAAAAGCTATTTACCTCTTCTTAAAAATATATACGAATGCATATGTTCACAGAAATTTCTCAAACCCTGGGAAGGCAGGGTTCTTGGAATCAGGCTCTACAGTAGAGATCTGCCACTATATATAGCTCAAGGGCCAAATCTAGCCACTGCCTGTTTTTGTATGGTCTGAAACCTAAGCATCACTTTTACATTTTTAAATGATAAATACCAAAAGAGGAATATTTTTGACATATGAAATTTAAATATTGGTGTTCATAAGTAAAGTTTTATTGGAACACAGCCACACTCATTCATTATCATACTACCTATGGCTCCTTTCCAGGTACAACAGTAGAGCTGAGTAATTTTGAAGACTAAAGTATTATCTGGCTCTTTGTAGAAAACATTTTGCTGATCCCTAATCTCAAGTTTCAAAGTACATTTTCTGCTTTTAATTGTATTTTGCTGGGTGTTTGTTAAAGTATGCTTAAGTTTAATTAGGATTTGAAAAGAACTTTCTGTACACTACTTTAAAGAATATATATTTACTAAATGGTTTTACAAATAATACTAGAAGTCATTAACATGGTATTTGGAAGAGTATTTAATGGCATGGTGAAATGCTTATAATTCTCTAAGTGGGAAAAAAAGTGTGAAATAGAATAATCAGTATGACCTCAATTATATAATTTTTTTTTAAAGTAGAAACAAGTTTAGAAGAAAATATGCTGAAATGTTAAGGCTCTTAATTGAAGTTAAGGAGTATTTAAAATTTTACTTTTCAGTACCTTTCAAATTGTATACTGTAATCTATCACTTTGGTAATAAGGAAACATAAGAAAAATATTGAAAAAAATGGGAGTATAATTGTTTAATTTAAAAAACAATTATAGGTCAAAAATTAGAATATTTTGGGCCGGGCGTGGTGGTTCATGCCTGTAATCCCAGCACTCTGGGAGGCTGACGTGGGCGGATCATGAGGTCAGGAGATCGAGACCAACTTGGCTAACATGGTGAAACCCCGTCTCTACTAAAAATACAAAAAGTTAACTGGGCGTGTTGGCGGGCACCTGTAGTCCCAGCTACTAGGGAGGCTGAGGCAGGAGAATGGCATGAACCCGGGAGGTGGAGCTTGCAGTGAGCCGAGATTGCGCCACTGCACTCCAGCCTGGGCCTCCATCTCAAAAAAAAAAAAAAAATTAGAATATTTTGTGATAGTATAACTATCAAAATGTTCAAGGGAACAAATGAATAGACTGAATGTAATTACAAGACTAGAAATCATTTTTATAAATGAAATCTTAATTTAGATAGCATGACAGCTTGGTGTCGGATTTTTTTCAAATGCAAATTATACCCATGAATCTAAGGAAGTGTTGATCTTTATGTGACAAAAAAGCTTAAAGAAAATTGGAAGCATTTTAGTTCTATACTAAGAGGCATTTGGTCAAAATTGATGATAGACAGTTCCTTGTCAATAGGAGCCTCTTTAGTGTTCATTAGCACAATAGAGAGTTTCATGATATAAAGAAAATTGAACACCTTGACTTTTTCAGTAGGTTTATACTGGCTTGATCTAACTGATCAATAAATGAATGAAAATATGAATGAATGAATTACATGTATGTATGACTTTTTGGTACTGTCAAAGATAATAAATAGTTTGATACCTTGATCAGGAGAACTGTTAATCTTCTTTCTAAAAGTATTAAGGGTCAGAGAGATAGCAGCAAGATAGCCAACTAGAAGCCCCTAGTGCTTATGCCTCTGTCAAAGACAGCCAGAACAATGGAAAAGCAGCTGCATTTTAAAACTAATAGAAACTTGGGTGAGCACAAAAACTCAGGATGGCTACATAGAGAATAAGGAAATGCCAGGCCTTCACCATCCTATCCCCCAAGTGGGATCAGCTGGGAGCCAGGAGGAAATTCTTATGGTGAGGAGGTAAGCAGGATGACTCCAACAATCTCCATCAACACCCTGGACACCAACAGACCTTCCCACTGGTGTTCTCTGCAGTCTTCTCAGGCACCAAGCCCACATGGTGAAGCTGCCTGGAGTCTATATAGCTGTGCTTAGCCGGAGAAGGAGTTGACACTGTGCCCCACCTGCTGTGGCCCATGTGACTATTGGCTATGGCATCTTGGAACAGGAACTACAGCTAGACTGAGCCTTACTCAAGGAGTAAGTAGTCATGGCTCCCCTTCATCCCTGAGACTAAACCACCCCTGAACCACCCCATCCCCAGAGCCCCACATCCCCAATATGTGCTGTTAACAGCTGTTAACACTTTTTCCTGTGGGGTCAAGTGGAGGTGGAATTGCTCTACCAACTCCTCCCCCTGCCCCTGCTGAAGCAGCACCCTGTCTCTTGGGAAAACAGTACCTTGGCTATTCAGAGCAGTCATGTCTCCCTGGTGTCTAAG
Source organism: Gorilla gorilla gorilla (assembly GCF_029281585.2). Lineage (NCBI taxonomy): Eukaryota > Metazoa > Chordata > Mammalia > Primates > Hominidae > Gorilla > Gorilla gorilla. The sequence continues at coordinate 120,712,202 of NC_073229.2, read as the reverse complement.
TTGAAGTGGTGCCCTGCATCCTAGGAAATGGTGCCTTGGCCATCCAGAGCAGTCATGCACTCCATTACTTAAGCTGAACTGATGCCCCGCATCCCAAGAAAACAGTGCTTGTGCAGCCCAGAACAGTCACATCCTTCAAGCCTGAGCTGAAGTGGCACATTGTCCCTTGGGGAATTAGTGCTCTGGCTGAGCTGAGCAGAAACTGAGCTGAGACACCCTGCTCTATAAACTGAACAACTTTAGACTTTGATTCCCCGGCACTGGCCTAGCTCTCTAGAGTCACAGATGCAGAAGTACCCCTCTATCTAGGGAGTGGAGTCATTGCTGTGTTTTTTCCTACCCATCTGTCACCCAGGGAACAAACAACAGCTGTCCTCCACCATTCTGGAGTACTGAAAGCAAATACACTTGGCCCCACACATTCTGGGATACTGCTGAGCACCACCATCCCAGGGTCTACAATTACCACTACCCAGTGCCTCATCCCTTGGAACCTGAGTTGACACTGAGCCCTATTGACTCAGGTTTCTGAATTGCAGCCATACCCTGCTCCCAAGGCCAAAGTTCCAGAGCACTCCTTATTCCCTGGAGTCAGGCCAGTGCTGTGCCCTGCCCCCCAGGGGTAGAATCACAGCTACAACCTGGCACCCTGAGCCTGAGCTGCTAGGGGGTCCCTCAGAATCATAGATCCTGGCTCTATGGGTAACCTACATCCAACCCTGCCACAAGGGGTGAAGCTGCACCCCAAGCCCAGTTGCCTCAATAGCTTTATGAGATACTGAGCTGAAAACTCCTACTGCACGTAGAATCCTGATCACTGCACGTAGAACCCATGCCACTGCAGCTGCCTGTAGGCCACGTCAGACTTGACACCAAATGGGATGCACTCAGCTAAGTCTCCTTATTTTAGAGAAAACCAGAATAGGAGGACCCCAGAAGCCCTTAACACAAAGAACATTAAAAACCTATGTTGCCAGTGCCATTGCCACAAACCTCTAAGCATAGGCTATGAGGCACCCACAGTTATTCCTGACCTTGAATACAACTGAAGAAGCTGCACAGAGACTCTATCTCTACACGTATCTGGAAACAGAGTCACTACACCTTTTCTAATGCAGAGTAAAACTCAACTGCAGGATGAAAGACTTTCTTTATGAAAATCACTTCAGAAAGTTTGAAAAAGGTGATTATTTCACTAGATACACAGACATCAATGCAGGGACACAAGAAACATGAAAAAGCAAGGAAATAAGAGACCAACAAAGGAATATAATAACTCTCTAGTAACAGACTCCAATGAAAAGGAAATCAATTAATTGCCAAAAAAAGGTAAAATAATGATTGTAAGGAAACTCAATTAGATACAAGGAAATACAGATACACAAATAAAATAAAAAAATTCACAATATAAATGAAAAATTCAATAAAGAGATAAAAATCATAAAAAGAACAAAACAAGAATCCTGCAGTTGAAGAATTCAATGAATAAAATATAAAATACAATAGAGAGCTTCAGCAGCAGACTTGATCAAGCAGAAAAAAGAATCTCTGAACTTAAAGCTAGGTATATTGAAGTTACCCAGTCAGAGAAAAGAAAAAAGAAATAAGAATGAAAATGAGTGAAGAAATCCTATAAGACTTATTGGAAAACATTAAACAAACAGATATTTGTATTATGGGATTTCCAGAAGGAGAAGATAAGGAAAAAGTATAGAAAGCCTGTTTAATAAAATAATAACTGAAAACTTCCCAATTTAGTGATGGGGGTTGTGGAGGAGGGATATTTGAACATCCAGCTCCAGGAAACTCAAAATTCCCCAAATAGATTCAACCCCAAAAAGGTCCTCTTAGAGGTACATTATAGGCAAATTGTTACAAGTCAAAGACAGAGAGTTCTAAAAACAGCGAGAGAAAATTGTCAAGTCACATAAGAGAACTGCATTAGACTAGTAAATTTTGCTACAGAAACCTCACAGGTGAGGAGAGAATAGAGTTATAAACTCAAATTGGTGAAAGAAAAAAATTGCTAGCTAAGAATACTATACCCAGCAAAGTTACCCTTCAGAAATTAGGAAGAAATAAAGCCTTCTCGAGGCAAGCAAAAACTGAAGGAATTTGTCACCACTCACCTGGCCTTACCAGAAACGCTTAAGTAATTTCCACTTACATCTGGAAGTGAAAATCACTGTCATGAAAACACACCAAAAGTATAAAGCTCATTGGTAGAGCAGATATATGAGGAGAAAGAGAAAAGAATCAAAGCTTGTCACTACAGAAAACCACCAAACCACAATGATTAACTATAAGAGAAAAAGAAAGGAACAAAAGATATACAAGACAACAGGAAAACAACAAAATGGTGGGTGTAAGTCCTCACTTATCAATAATAACCTTGGCTGTAAACAGACTAAATTCCCAACTGAAAAGATATAGACTAGCTGAATGAATTAAAAAAAAAAGACCTAAGTATATGCTGCCTAAAAGAAACTCACTTCACCTAAAAAGACACATATAGAATAAAAATAAGGGATGGAAAAAAATCCATACAAATGGAAACCAAAAGCAAGGGAGAATAGCTATACTTATATCAGGTAAAGCAGACTTTAAACAAAAAGCCATAAAAAGAGACAAGGTTATTTTCACTTCAGCAAGAAGATGTAACAATTGTAAACATACACACACCCAATACCACAACATCCAGATTTATAAAGCAAATAATTAAACCCAAAGGAGAAATAGATTTCAGTACAGTAATAGCTGGGGACTTCAACACCCCTCAGCATTGGACAGATCATTCAGGCAGAAAATTAACAAAGAAACATTTAATTTAAACTGCACTTTAGACCAAATGAACCTACCAGACATTTACAGAACATTTCATTCAACAGCTGCAAAATACATTTTCTTTTCATTAGAAAATGAAACATTCTTTAGCATAGACCGCATGTTAGACCACAAAACAAATCTTAAAAAATTTAATAGAAATCATATCAATTTTTGACCACAATATAATAAAACTAGAAATCAAAATAACGAGGAACTTTAAAAATTGTACAAATACATAGAAATTATACAACATGTTCCTGAATAACAAATTAGTCAATGAAGAAATTAAGAGGAAGATTTTAAAATATCTTCAAACAAATGAAAATAGAAACACAAAATACCAAAACATCTGGGGTATAGCAAAAGCAGTATTAGAAGGTAAGTGTGCAGCAACAAACACCTATATCAAAAAAGTAGAAAGATATCAAATAAACAAGCTCATGATGCACTTCAAGAAACTAGAAAAGCAAGAGTAAACCAAGCCCAAAATTAGAAGGAAAGAAAGAAAAGCATACATAAATAAAATTAAGACTAAAAAATACAAAATATCAACAAAATGGAAAGCTGAATTTTTTTGAAAAGATAAACAAAATCAACATTCCATTGGCTTGACTACCCAAGAAAAACGTAAAGGTCCCAATAAAATCAGGAATGAAAAGGAGACATTACAACTAATACCATAGAAATACAAAAAATTATCAGAGACTATTATAAACAGCTATATACCAAAAACTTTAGAAGACCTGGCAGAAATAGGTAAATTCCTGGACACAAACAATCTATCAAAAGTGAACCAACAAGAAAGAGAACACCTGAACAGACCAATTACAAGTAATGGCATTAAGTCTGTAATAAAAAGTCTCTTATCAAAAAGAAGCTCAGAATATGACAGCTTCACTCTGGAATTCTACCAAAGATTTATAGAAGAACTAATACAAATTCTCCTCAAATTCTTCCAGAAATTGAAGATAAGGGAATTCTTTAAAACTCATTCTATGAGGCCAGTGTTACCTTGATACCAAAACTAGTCAAGGATGCAACAACAAAAAAAGAAAACTATAAGCCAATAAACATGATGAGCATAGATGCAAAAATCCTCAACAAAATACTTGTGAACCAATCTGGCAGCACATTAAAGAGATTATTCACCATATAGGTAAGATTTACCCCAGGGATGTAATATACAAATGAATAAATGTGATACATTACATCAACAAAATGAAGGGCAAAAACAATTTGATCATCACAAGAGATACAGAAAATGTATTTGAGAAAAATTCAACATCCCCTCATGATAAAAATTCTCAACAAGTTAGGTATAGAAGGAATGTACTTCCACATAATTAAAGCCATGTATGACAAACCCACAGCCAATATCACACTGAATGGAGAAAAGTTTAAAGCTTTTCTTCTAAGATTTGGAACAAGACAATCATCTCACTTTTATTCAAAAGAGTACTGGAAGCCCTAGGCAGAGCACTTAGGCTAGAGAAAGAGATAAGGAGCATCTAAATTGAAAAGGAGGTCAAATTGTCCTCATTTGCAAATAACAAGAGCTTCTATATAGAAAATCATAAAAGCTCCACCAAAAATCTCAGAACTGATAAACAGATTCAGTAAAGTTGGAGGATACAAAAAAAAAAAGAATACAAAAACGAGTAGCTTTTCTATACACCAAAAACAAACTAGTGGGAAAAAAATCAAGAAACATATTGCATTTATAATAGCTACAAAAAAAGCCATGTAGGAATATATTTAACCAAGGAGGTGAAAGATCTCTACAATAAAAACTGCAAAACACTGAGGAAAAAAATTGAAGACACAAAAAATGGAAAGATATCTCATGTTCATGAATTGTAGACATTAATATTGTAAAAATTAATACAATACTACTAAAAGTGATCTACCAATTCAATGCAATGCTATCAAAATACCAGTGATGTTCTTCACAGAAACAGAAAAAAACTCCTACAATTTATATGAAACCACAAAAGACCCTGAATAGCCAAAGCAATCCTGAGCAAAATGAACAAAGCTGGAGAAATCACATTTTGAACTTCAAAATATATTTCAAAACTATAGTAACCCGGATAGCATGATATTGGCATATAAATAGAGACATAGAACAATGGAACATAATAGAGAACCCAGAAATAAATTCACATATTTACAGCCAAATGATTTTCAACAAAGCTGCCAAGAACATTTAATGGGGAAGGAACAGTCTCTTTGAAAAATGATGCTGGGAAAACTGAATATTCATATGCAGAAAAATGAAACTATTTCTACCTCACATAACATGTAAAAATCAACTCAAAATGGATTAAAAACTTAAATATAAGACCTGAATCTATGAAGCAACTAGAAGCAAACATAGGGGAAATACTTCAGGATATTGGTGTGAGCAAAAATTTCATGGATAAGACCTCAATAGCACAGACAACCAAAGCAAAAATAGACAAATGAAATTATGTCAAACTAAAAAGCTACTGCACAGCAAAGGAAACAGTCAACAGAGAAAAAAGACAACCTGCAGGATAGGAGAAAGTATTTGCAAACTATTCATCTGACAAGAGTTTAATATTCATAATATAAAATGAGCTCAATAGCAAATAAAAAATCACATTAGAAAGCAGGCAAATAAGCTGAATAGACATCTCTCTAAAGAAGACATACAAATGGCCAACAGGTAGGTACAAAAAATGGTCAATGTCATTAATCATCAGGGTAATGCAAATCAAAACCACAAGAAGATATAATCTCACCCCAGTTAGAATGGCTATTACCAAGGAGACAAAAAAAAAATGCTGACAAGGATTTGGTGAAACGCAAACTCTTATATGTTATTTGGAATATATGCATATATATGCCCATTATGGAAAACAGTATGAAGGTTCCTCAAAAAATTAAAAACAGAACTACCGTATGATCCAACAATCCCACTACTGGGTATATATCCAAAGGAAAGGAAATCAGTATGTTAAAGAGATATCTGTATTCCCATGTTTATTGCAGCACTACTCACAACACATAGCCAAGATATGAAATTACCTAAGTTTCCATCAATAGGCGAATGGATTAAAAAAAGTGCTATATATCCCAATGAAATATTATTTAGTTGTAAAAAAGAACAAATTTCTGTCATTCATGGCAACATGAATGAGCTTGGAGGACATTATTTTAAGTGAAATAAGCTAGACACAGAAAGATAAATACTGCACGTCCTCATGAATATGAAGAAGCTAAAAAAGTCAATCTCATAGAAGGAGAGAGCAGAATAGTGCTTACTGGAGGCAGAAAAGGGTAGGGGGAAGAAAGACATAGCCAAAGGTAGGTTAAGAAATACAAAATACAGCTAGATAGGAGGAATAAGTTTGAGTGTTCTATAGCACTATATGGTAACTATAATTAGCAATTTATTGTATATTTTCAAATAGCTAGAAGAGTGGATTTTAAATGTTCCCAACACAAAGAAATGAAAAATAAGGTAATAAATATGCTATTTACCCTGATTTGACAATTTGTTGTATACATGTATACAAATATCACATTGTACCTGATGGATATGTACAGTTATATGTCTATAGTAATACTAATAAAAGCAAAAAAGAAAAAAAGAAGATAAAAATCTTAGAAGTCATGTGACTTATGACATGTTACTTAAATTGTTTTATGAACAATTGTAAGAGATAGGTAAACAAAATCAAGCTGGAGAACAAGCCCGAGAAGCATATTTCTCCACTCCACTTCCACACCACCATCTTTAGAGCATTATAATTGCAATGATATTGGAAAAATACAAAAAGGTATATTTTTAAATGGGAGGAGACAACCTGAATATATCAAAATAATCTACTCAGGATCCATTTGGTGAGTATTCCTTTGGCAAAATGAATATGCAAAGGAATCGGTCAAAGCTTTGCTAAAAATCAAGTGAGATAAATTTAAGGTCCATTGGTGCTGGAAGTATAACCGAAGAATTTGAGAAGACAAAAAATAAAAATGACTACTGTTATTATTATTCTAATATAAAATTCTATAACACAGCTGTTTTAATTATATCTTTAAGGTAGGGAGGCAAACTCACTTGCCCTCATTCATAGAAAACTCAGTATGAATGACACTTCAAAACCTTGACTCTCTTCTCCACATCACACTATTGTTTTCAAACAGAATCTCTAGCTTTATTTATTTAATGAATGTAAACCTTGCTGTTGACATATCCTAGTATGTTCTAATCAGGGTAATTAGCCCATGTAAAAGTTTAAACATATGGTGAGGATAAGGTAAATCCAAACCCATAAGAATGCTTTACTAGTTCATATAAAATACTAGGGTATGTCATCAATAAGCTGATTATTTATTTTTATTTTAAATAGAGTCTCCCTATATTGCCCCAGCTGGTCTTGAACCCTGGGCTCAAGTGATCCCCACGACCTTGGCCTCCCAAAGCTAGGATTACAGAAGTGAGCCACCGTGCCTGGCCTCAAGCTGATTATTTTGCAGGGATTTGAGGCATGTTTGGCAAAAAGGAGTCCTCCTTCTCCTCCTCTTCCTCTACCTCTTTCTTCTCTTCCTCTCCTTCAATGAGCTTTCAGGGTACCAAAAAGTAACCAAGAAAAATGATAGTAATTGGAGAGGAAAAAGATAATTACAAGAACAAGGAAATGCAAGCTGGTTTAACTAATATCTGATTCAGAGCTTCCCATGCGAACCCAAGTATTCAGCTTTCATTTCTAAAGAGATCATGTTCCCTCGATTGATAAAATAAAAACAGACAAATTAAATATCTGTCTCTAAATATTCTCTAAATCTCTAAATATTCTAAACTCTTATTTGTAATATTATAGTAGAAAAGTACCCAGTCTTATGTAAGAAACACAAATTAATTCAGCTTTACTCAAAATGTTGGTAAGTGTAATAAAAATAAGAGGTAAATTTGTCAGTGAGGTGGTGTTATATTAAAACACAAATCTACTACTCTTGCTTAGGTAGAACAGTCCCAGATTTGGCAACTAATAATAATGTGAGAATAAATAGAACAAGTGTAGAAAACAGACACTAGAGTTTACCTTCCCCTTAAAGCAATTTGGATTATGGCTTAAAGCATATATCATAACACATATGTTAAGAAATATCTTGTATGATATATATGTTTGCGATACTTATGTTAAATTTTAATCCATATGCTTTGCTAATAAAAATGCTAGTATTTACACATGATGGTATTGTGGATATAAAATGAGGGCTAAAATGGCTCAAGGATTTCCTTACATTTTATGTATGAGAGCTATGCATTTTGTTAATAATTCTTTTTAGTTTCCAATTTTCTAAAGTCTGAAATGACAGCTGAGGAGCTGCATTTGGTTTTCAAATGAATGATAGGTACCAAAGAGGATATGACTAAAATAGTGAGAGAGAAAGCATTAACACATATGGGATGTATGCTTTTTGCCTGAATAACACTACCTCTGTTTCAAGAAGTAGCACTTTAGATTGATAGAGTCTATTATATATTTCTGTGGGCTGGAAACACAGATATTTTAATTTAACCTTAGAAAATTAAAGATTATGAATTTTTGTATGCCCACTTCTGGAAAGTAGGCAGATTTTTCTTGAAAATAGCAGGAATCTCATTAACTCCTTTTACTTAAAACCTGTAAGTGACTTCAAAATGTGCTCTTGAAATATAAATCTAGTCATAAAATATGCTCAGTGATAATGTTATTCATTCAAATAAATTAAGCCAAATAAAATCTCAAGAGCCCTCCTCCTCTTCCTCTTTTTACAACAATAAAGCTATACCCCACATTAAGACCATTAGAAAAACTCAAGAGGCAATTCCAAGGAGTTATCTGGCCCCTATGTTACCTCCACATGCAAGTTATAAGAATGAGAAATCTGAAAAGCTCAGCATATAAAATTTGATAACCTTTAGCTAAAATGGCTAAGAAACTTCAAAAGGCATATACTTTTGCCAAGCAAAAGTTTTCTCTTAAGTAGTTACTGGAAAGTTTATAAAAAATTCTCATCCTTTAAAAAGAAATTAGAGAAGTCAAAATACCACAAAACAAAACAAAGGAAATATTTGGGGGAAAGAACTCACTTTGTCTTAAAGCCGCTTCTTCCTGTGATTTAAACAGTACGAAAGGAGAATATATGTTGATTATTTTTCCTCCAATCCACATGCATGTCAACTCCAAAAGGAACAGAAAGTCACCAGCACCATCTGAAGATCCCTTCCAACTGCATGCAGCTTTTTCAACTTTGCAGGAGAAAACAGAAGGGTCCCTGCATTTCCTCCAAGTCTTACACCATGTACCTGACTCCTACTGGGCTGAAAAAGCACTATTTGTCAATTTTTACTTAAAACTATGAGTAAGAAATTCTCTGCAGGACATCCTTAAAGGGAAATTCTGCCAGGATTAGCATTCGAAGTATCTGGCTAAGCTCCAAAAAGTTTAAAATACACAATGTTCACACAGACACATACACACTTGAGAAATTTCCACTAACTAGGCTAAATTAAGGGCATATTTATAAAAATAATACTCTAAAAGGATGATGTATTTTCTGTTTCCTCAGTCTGTTTTTGGCTTTGTTTTCTTTGTTTTCTGGTGGTGATCAGAACCCTTCTTTTAGGTTAGAAATGTCTGAACGGCTGAGCTTTTCTTTTGGACATTGTCTCTTAGAATCTCCTTTTGAGGCCATCTGGAAAGGGATGAGGTCCCATGCTCTTACCTGCAAAATTATTGGTACCTTGAGAGATGCCCCCCTGGATTGTGGCCTCTATCTCTCCCTTCTTGGGAAATTGGGGAACTCTGAGACATAAGTTTGAGTAGAATACTCAAGGTAGTTCCCTGCTCTCTGGACTTGCAGTGTGGACTCAGCCTTCCCTGCTCTGCCTGCTTCCTGGTGAGCTGGCCACAATTGTGACATCACATCCATGGCTCTATGACTTCATAAAGCATAAACTCATTGAGTCTTTTGAAATCTTCGAAACACAAAAAGTGGACAGAGATGTCAAGAGTTGGATCTGAAGAAATTTTTGGATATTAAACCAATCCACAATAGGTATCCTCAGTGGGGCACACTGATTCATAAAGCAAGTGACATTTTCTCTTAGAATCTCCATTTGAGGCCATTTCTTCAGTTTGGAAGGCAGGATGAGAGAAGAAATTCGGCCTTAATCCCAGACCAAACTTAAACTGTCCTTGTTCTAACTGCTAAAGGAATGAAATGTTAATATCTTCTAAGGTCAAACTCGGGTATATACATTCAAAGAACTTGAGCTAGAGAAATGCAGAGACAGTTAACTGTATGTTTTGTTATTCACTTGACTTTAATGATTAAGACATTATGAAAATGAACATATGGCGACTAACAACAATAAATTTGGATTCAGCAAAAGGACACAAGTATATTTCATTAGTAATAGATTTTAATCCTTAGGACACCATTGCTAAACAGGTACTGCCTGTATTTTCCTTGTTTTATGGGCAAGGAAAGCAGTCCTTGAGATGTAAAAGTGCCTGGGACCGTCACCCTCTTTATTTGTTCCCATGCTTCCTGAGAGGGTAATCTACATCCACCAAGTCATTCCAAACCTACTACATTCTGAGCCTTCTTCTCCCTCCCAACTTATTGCAATCTGTCTTTCACTTGAACCACTCCAAAAAAGCTTCATTAAGATCATATACAACCTTGATTAGCAACCCAAGGAGTATGGTCTTCAGTCTTACCGAAAAATTCTCATCTCTGGCCATGTCAGTTTCTTTCTGAAATTATCTTCCCTTGGTTTTGCTATGTTACACTCTTCTGATTTTCTGTTTGCCCTTAGCACCCTCACTTTCTCTCTATTCACCTCACTCTTCCCTAGAGCTTTATCTTCTGTTCAGTATGCTTCTCTGCAGGCTTTCCATCACGTTCTTCATCAAAACAATGAACAATTATACAACACGACTCCCAAACGTGTACTTTCATCTGATACCACTCTTCAAGGTTCCAGACCTATATCCCGCTATCTATTAGAAAACCTTGTCTAAGGGTCCCCAGCCATCTCAAACTCAACAGTCCCAAATATCCTTATTGTCTTCTCCCCATTCCAAACTTGTTAGTTTGCTGTATTTCCTACTTCAGGGAATGGCACAATCATCCACCCCTTATGTTAGAGTATTCCCTTTCCTCATTTATCCTCCACCATCCCCATCATTGTCCACCTTCTGTAGGTTCTAGTTTGTTAAATGATCTTTCTCAAATTTGTCCTTACCCCTGCATTCCATGTCTCACATGTCTCACTCAGATTATTCTGTCGGCCATAAAATAACTGGCATCTGCCTCAGCCTGATCCCTTTCTATCCTTCTCTATAGAACAATATTATTTTTAAATAAGTTTGTTAAATTATAAAATACATGCTTCTTGCAGATAATCTGGAACAGAAACTGGAAAACATATAAAGAAAATGTAAAATGTAAAATGATTTGCAATCCAAGACAGCCCAGACCAACTCTTTGTGTACCTCTTTAGACTTTGTATCATTCATATATTAATGATACAGAGAAATGCTAAAATTTTTTGTAAACATAGTTATGCAATATATTTAGTTAGAAAACCAAGACCACATTGTATATACTTGTAGAAAGTGCGAGATATTTTTCTTTTCCGTTGCTAGGTTTATGGTTTAGGCCCCTATAAAAAAAGGCAAATTAATAAAAGTATACAAATTATTTAATGTAAGTTTTTATGGCACATGGGAGCCTTTCAGAAATGAAGACTCAAAGCAAGAGATAAACGTGTGTATTTTTATGCTTAGATTTGATGAAGAGTGGATAGTCATGGAAAAGTATGACTGGACAAAGGGGATATAGTCTAATGATTATACACTTGGGGGAACTTAGCAAGGCCTGTTTGTTTAGACTCTTCTTTGTGTTCTTTTCTTCCAGGCATAGGGAGGTCTCTTGAATGAGGGTCTTATGACCTGCCTCGGGAGAGAAGGGTAAAGGGAAGGTGGGAATGATCTTCCTGCTTCTGGAGTTTTCTCAAACACCAAGGTGCCATATTTTAGCGTAGTGCATCCTGAACCCCATTATAAATCTGTATCCTTGTTTTCACTTAATATACTGTAATTTTCCAAGCCAATAAAATATTTTTTATTTTATTATTATACTTTAAGTTCTGGGGTACATGTGCACAACATACAGGTTTGTTACATATGTATACATGTGCCATGTTGGTTTGCTGCACCCATCAACTCATCATTTACATTAGATATTTCTCCTAATACTATCCCTCCCCCAGCCCCTCACCCTCCAACAGGCCCCGGTGTGTGATGTTCCCCTCCCTGTGTCCATGTGTTCTCACTGTTCAACTCCCATTTATCAGTGAGAACATGTGGTGTTTGGTTTTCTCTTCTTGTGTTACTTTGCTGAGAATGATGGTTTCCAGCTTCATCCATGTCTCTGCAAAGGACACAAACTCATCCTTTTTATGGCTGCATAGTATTCCATGGTGTAGATGTGCCACATTTTCTTTATCCAGTCATTCACTGATGGACAAGCCAATAAAATATTTTTAAAGTGGCTATAACAAATAGTTGCTATATAATAAAATACATAATGGAATAGCTCTCCTTTTTTTTGTCTCTTTTTTCAGCACCAAAAGATACACTCAGCATTTAAAACATACAAATCACAGGACTGAGATTAAGACTGAAAAGAGGAAAGGAGAAAAATCTAGAACATTGACTTTAAGTACATTTACATTAATTAGGTTGTATTTAAGCAACTATATGTTCTATGTGTCATGTCTTCAAGTTCTTACCCAACTCTGAAGTCTGTATGATAGAATTAGGTTAAGGACTGCATTTTAGATGAGTAAAGACAGGCTCAGTAGTAAAACAGTTTGACAAAGCACTTTTACTTCTTTACATTGAGTAACACAAAACATGAGACAACCTTTGAGACTTTTGTCTTAGGTTGACTAATCAGATCGAAGTTTTTCTTTGGCAGATTAGTATCTGAATAGACTATTTCAGAGCCAAGATTGGCCTGTTTCTGTGCAAGATAAGGTGTCCATGTTCCTCTCTACTAGAGGCTGGGAAAAAAGACTCGTATACATTTTTTAGTCATTTTACTTCTCAGAAAAGGAAGACATTAATTTCACGAATAATATGTACATTTTAAAGAGTTTTGGTAAATTGCCAAATTGCTTTCCAGAATGTAATTTTTTTGGAAGAAAAATGTAATTTCTTAATTTCCCTGGTTAGTTGAATCTTTTAAAGGCTTCCATGTTTTTGAGATAGTGGTTGAACTTTGTAGCTTAGTGTTTAAGGCATTTCAAAACCCCCCTATTCTCTCTACTTTATCTTACACTACTTCCCCAGATCAGTTATTATATTTGTCAGACTTCTTGGCTCCCCACATCTCATTATTTCATTCTAATTAGCATCATAGTACTTCTGTACCTCCTTTTCTCTGCCTTAATATGCTCATCTTCCCTTCTCTCATTTTCACCAAGGCTAATCCTTTTTTTCTCTCTGGACTCTTGGTTCAGGTGTCATTTCCAGCCTCCCCATTGTGCAACACAGTCTAAATTTCATTTCTTGTCACAACACCCTCTATGTACTTTTTCCAAGACACTATATTTAACTGTAATTAGTGACTCGTTATTTCTTTGAAAGTAAAACATACCTTTAAAGTTGATATGTGCCTTCCTAGTATTTAGCTGTCATACACGATCCAGTAAACTAGGCCAAGTCCATAAATTCACCATGTTCTCCCTTTCTTCCATTTCACCATCAATGTAATCCTGTCTTTCCTGTGCCTTAAAACAAACACCCACATTGTCTTACTACTAATCACTTAAGAGAAATAGAGATGCAACTAGGGGCAAGTTTGATAAAACAAATAATACAACACTGGGAACTTATAAACATTGAATACATGTTTACAGTGGTTATTCCTTCTTTTTTATGATGTAAGTGGAATACAAATTGTTTTTCTGAAAGCCTGAAAGTCAGTTTCATTCTTAGATGGTTTGAAAGAAGTCTCTCCTGGATCTATTTATTCTGTTGTACGCTTAGTAGGGTCCTCAAGATAGAGCAACTTGTGTGAATTTGCAGGTCATTTAAATAGCCACTTGAACAGTGCTCCCAGATTTGTGTGGAAAATGTACATCCCAGGGGAGTTTTTTGTGTGCTTTTATTACATCTCCCATGTATTGGGGGAAATTCTTCATTGGTCTTAGTGAAAGAAAGTAAATCTTCCATCCTCTTACTCCCTCCCAACTCACATCAGTTAGTTCTTGATGGAAAAAATCCCATTTGTTTCTGTGAAATGGTTTGGCTGTGCCTCCACCCAAATCTCATCTTGAATTGTAACTCCCATATTTCCCATGTGTCATGGGAGGAACCTGGTGGGAGGTGATTGAAATGTGGGGGCAGGTCTTTTCTGTGCTGTTCCTGTGATAGTGAATGAGTCTCACGAGATCTGATGGTTTTAAAAAGGGGCGTTTCCCTGCACAAATTCTCTTGTCCGCCGCCAAGTGAGATGCGCTTTTCACCTTCTGCCATGATTGTGAGGCCTCCCGAGCCATGTGGAACTGTAAGTCCAATAAACCTCTTTCTTTTGTAAATTGCCCAGTCTTGGGTATGTCTTTATCAGCAGCATGAAAATGGTAAATTAGTACCAGTAGAGTTGGGTGCAGCTGAAAAGATACCTGAAAATGTGGAAGTGACTTTGGAACTGGGTAGCAGGCAGAGGTTGGAACAGTTTGGAGGGCTCAGAAGAAGACAGGAAAATGTGGGCAAGTTTGAAACTTTCTAGAGACTTGAATAGCTTTGCCCAAAATGCTGAGAGCAATATGGACAATAAGGTCCAGGTTGAGGTGATCTCAGATGGAGATGAGGAACTTGTTGGGAACTGGAGCAAAGGTGACTCTCGTTATGTTTTAGCAAAGAAACTGGCGGCATTTCTCCCCTGCCCTAGAGATCTGTGGAACTTTGAACTTGAGAGAGATGATTTAGGGTATCTGGTGGAAGAAATTTCTAAGCAGCAAAGCATTCAAGATGACTTGGGTGCTATTAAAGACATTCAGTTTTATAAGGGAAGCAGAGCATAAAGGTTTGGAAAATTTGCAGGCTGACAATGTGATAGAAAAGAAAAACCCATTTTCTGAGGAGAAATTCAAGCCAGCTGCAGAAATTTGCATAAGTAGCAGGGAACCAAATGTTAAATCACCAAGACAATGGGGGAAAATGTCTCCATGGCGTATCAGAGATCTTCACGGCAGCCTCTCCCATCACAGGCCCAGAGGCCTAGGAGAAATTGGTTTCGTGGGCCAGGTCCGCGTGCTGTGTGCAGCCTAGGGACTTGGTGCCCTGCATCCCAACCACTCTAATCATGGCTTCAGAGGGTGCAAGCCCAAGCCTTGGCAGCTTCCACGTGGTGTTGAGTCTGCCAGTGCACAGAAGTCAAGAATTGAGGTTTGGAAACCTCTGCCTATATTTCAGAAGATGTATGGAAATGTCTGGATGCCCCTGCAGAAGTTTGCTGCAGGGGCAGGGTCCTCATGGAGAACCTCTGCTAGAGCAGTGCAGAAGGGAAATGTGGGGTGGGAGCCCCCACACAGAGTCCCTACTAGGGCACCGCCTAGTGGAGCTCTGAGAAGAGGGCCTCTGTCCTCCAGACCCCAGAATGGTAGATCCACTGACAGCTTGCACCATGTGCCTGGAAATGCCACACTCAATGCCAGCCCATGAAGGCAGCCAGGAGGAGACTGTACCCGGCAACGCCACAGAGGGGGAGCTGCCGAAGACCATGGGAACTCACTTCTAGCATCAGTGTGACTCAGATGCAAAACATGGAGTCAAAGGGAGCATTAAGATTTGACTGCCTGCTGGACTTTGACATAGGGATTGTAGCCCCTTTGTTTTGGCCAATTTCTCTCACTTGGAATGGCTGTATTTACCCAATGCCTGTATCCCCATTGTATTTAGGAAGTAACTAACTTGCTTTTGATTTTATAGCTTCATGGGAGGAAGGGACTTACCTTGTCTCAGATGAGACATTGGACTGTGGACTTTTGAGTTAATGCTAAAATGAATTAAGATTTTGGGGACTGTCGGGAAGGCATGATTGATTGGTTTTGAAATGTGAGGACATGAGATTTGGGAGGGGCCAGGGATGGAACGATATGTTTTGGCTGTGTCCCCATTCAAATCTCATCTTGAATTCTGACTCCCACAATTCCTACGTGTCATGGGAAGGACAGGGTGAGAGGTGATTGAATTATGGGGGCAGGTCTTTCCTGCTCTGTTCTCTTGATAGTGAATGAGTCTCATGAGATCTGATGAATTTAAAAGGGGGAGTTTCCCTGCACAAGCTCCTCTTCCCTTGTCTGGCATCATGTGAGACATTGCCTTTTACCCTCTGCCATGATTGTGAGGCCTCTCCAGCCACATGGAAATTTAAGTCCAATAAACCTCTTTCTTTTGTAAATTGCCCAGTCTCGGGTAGTCTTTATTAGCAGCGTGAAAACAGACTAATACACTCTGGTTCTAGTGACATTTCTGAGGAAGGAATGAACTGTTCCTTTTCAATCTGATTCCAGCTTCAGATCACCATTGCACCCTGACCTTATCCATGGTGCTTTTTGGTCTAACTAAAGCATTTCTCTAATAATACATTCAGGTTAAGCAACTATTACATTTATTGTCCTAACTGAGCATTAAGGTCTTTTCACAAAATACACTGTGGTTTTGATACTATATGCCACTCTTCATCGGATCTTTCTGATGGCCAAGAGTTTCCTTAACTCCTGAAAAGCATATAAGTCTAGAGCTGGAACACATGAACATGAATACCTGAGCACATTTTCCAATATTTCTACCCCGACTGCAATAGAAGGAATTAGCATATGCAAGAATACAGCTACACATTTGCTGAAATCTAGTTAATTGAGAAATAATTTACTAAGATAAAATGGTTCGAGAATGGCAAACTCTCAAGGAATGAAAGACACTGAGAGCTCTGGAACTATTTTTGTGTAAGAAAAATAAAATCCTTTAATAATGTTCAAAATGAGAATTCAAAATGTATATATATAAAATATATGCACCAATTAATCTTTGTGTTAATTAATAGAAACTTCAAAGTACTATAAAATTTAGTAGAATAGGTAACTTTATTTTAAATAACTTTCTTAACCCTGCCCATTAAGATCACAGTAAACATATAATAATTTTTATTATGGAAATTAATCTTTACATACAAAATCAGCTATGTAATTTTACTTACAAAACAATAAAAACTGTTCTTTACTGTGGCAACAAAAGAAGCATTTTGACAAATGAAAAAAATTAATGCAAACAAATTAAAACTGCTTTTCTTTTTACTTGCTTCACTGTCTCTTCTGTTTATTTTCTATGATCATTTGACACAAACATGGATTACTTTGATATCTACTGAAACATAAATGATAAGGTTCTTAAAGGTTGAATTAAAAGTCTGGGTGTTCAATATTTTAGAAGCTGAATAAACAAAACGAAATTGGGGTTTGTGATTACAGAGGATTTATCATTTTTTCCCTTTGCCCATATGAAAATATATAATAGAAAATTACCCATGGGAAAACATTTTTAAATTTAATGTTGCGTTCCTATCAAGTTTAATAATAATGCCAAGTTGGCAATTTAATTAATTACTTTCACTAAGGATTAATACTTTGTCTAGAATGGAGTAGAGGTAGACTGATCTTTTCGTATTCAAATATTTTAAAATATAAAGTTTAAAATGTCATAAGGAATTATATAAAATAGTATTTTTAAATATTTGAAATTTAATTTATAATTATATTCAAAATAATTAAATCCCTTTTTGATAAATAGTAAGTTGTTGCTTGAAATTCATTTGGTTGAAATGATTAAGGAACTCTTTTAGTTATTTTTAACTAATAATCTTTAGAAAACAAAAATATCTATTTTTTAATAAGGGTTTCTAGTTTTGGAAAAAAGCTTCTAATGATTTAAATGCACTTACAGATGCTCCTACCACTGGAAAAGGCATCCTATCTGTTTTTCACACTAGTATTTACAAAGTATTATGTGACAGAGCAGCTATTGAACTAAAAAAATAAAATGTACAAATGCAAACTGGGTCAAAGAAAAATCTTTGTATAAAATGCTTAGTTATTCCAATGTTAAATATGACTTATGCTTACTGGTAATAAATTGCATGTGTTCTCTCTCTTGTTAGTAGCTTGTTTTAGAAGAGAACACAGCAATGCATGGGCCACTCTAGCGTTCTTGTGCACCTGTAAAGGCATCCTTGCAGCCCCAACCAAAATCAATGTTTATTCTGCCAAAAATAAGAGCAAGGGCTTAGTAACAATTTTTCTTTTTTGTAAATTTCTGTATTTTAGTTTTGAAGTGCTTTCTATTTAAAAATAAAAAACATGATTTATTTTCATTTCTGACACAGAAGTGTTTCTTTTAAAAAAAAAAGACCACATTTTAAATTTCTGCTTAAATGTATATAAAGTATACATTTAAGTATACTGGCACTCGCAACAAATGAATCCTTCCCCAGGGATAAATGGATCGGAAAATTTGTTTTTCATTCAACATTTGGAAAGAGAACAAACCTGAAATATGTAATTTTTAAAATTATGTGAAAATAATGTGAAAAATTTCATATAGTATTTGTGTGAAAATCAGGTGGAAAAAAACTTCCATGAAGAACCCAATTTACAAAAATTCACATCTTTTTAAGATTTACATTTAATACAATACTACTGTTTTAACTGAATTGTGTGTGTATGAGGTGGTTTTTGCAGGGAGAGGGGAGTTGTATAGTGACTACTTTTTTGTGACCACTCACCTTCAACCTTGGGGGAAAATGCTTACTATATAACAAATGTAAATTAAGATCATTACTCTTCCGTCACAGATGATTTCCTAGATTTGAGAACAAGGTCTTTAATGGATGAAGAAAGTTCTTGAAGCTCTTTACGAGTAGTACTGGCAACATCTTCTTGTTCTTTGTCTAATTCATTATTCAAGGGATAATCTCCCTGCCCAGTCTTCTTACTTTGACTGACTAGCTGCTTTACAACCAAACCTTGATACTTTACCAAAAGAGCATGCTGATCCTGTGAAAAGGGAAAGAAAAGTTAATCAACACAATTTATCTTTTTGTGGAACAGATAAAGTAGAATT
This sequence comes from Gorilla gorilla gorilla, assembly GCF_029281585.2. Classification (NCBI taxonomy): domain Eukaryota; kingdom Metazoa; phylum Chordata; class Mammalia; order Primates; family Hominidae; genus Gorilla; species Gorilla gorilla. The sequence continues at coordinate 120,693,162 of NC_073229.2, read as the reverse complement.
TCTTCAACTAATACATATTGAAGGTCCTCATCTTTACAAAAAACTGGCCATGTAAGTAGCAAGTCTAATCTAGCAGTTTCTGCTCTCAAGGAGTGTACAATTTAGAAGAGATAAAACATAAATGCAAATCACTTTACCATAAGTTGACTTATGGTAAAGTCAACTTATCACCTGGTTCTATCACCAAAGATACAGTCAAAGGGATAGGGAAGTTCCCTTTTAGCTGAGGGGTTTTTTAGCTAAAAGGGATAGGACAAGACTTTTGAATGGGTCCTTGATGGATAAGTTAAACCTAAAGAAGCTGAAATGGGAGATTTGACATTATTGTATCTTTTCTGAAAGCTTAATTTCCAAATTCAGAACATTCTTGAAAGATTCCTGAGCTATGTGGAATTTTAAAAAATTAATCTCCTAATCCACTGTTCACATTATTGGAAATGGGCTTTGATGTTAATGTATTTTATACCTGAGTGCTGACAGTAATTCATCTCAATCCACTCAAAATATTCAGAATGTAAATCTTTGAAAGTTTCAAGTGTATTGAAAATGTAATACCTCTGGAATTTTACTATTAAGAAAAGCAATGATCTGTGGGACACATCTTCCAGGTGCATGGAGCATGCTGTGGGTTGAAAACTGAAACAACAGGACTGATGTGAGGTGCAGAATAAGAGCAGGGTCTTCTGTGACCTTTAGCTGTTCAGCCAGTGCTTGTCGATGTTGGAACAGTATCTGTCTAAAAAAAAAAAAAAAAAAAGCACACAAATTCATTATCATAATTTAAGAAGTTCTCACCAATTTCAATTCATCCCTTTCTGTTAATTTTTAGCTTCTCTAGTTTATCTAATTCCATAAAAATTTAAGTTAACTTTTCAATATGGGATATACACACATAAAACCTAAATGGCATGGATAGATTAGTGTGCTATAAAATTAAAGAAAAAGCTATAGAGTGGGAATACTCAAAGTATGTTTTTTGTTTTGAGTTGCTGGAGGTCAAACAAATTTGCACTGATTAGGTAAGGTTTCCTGTAAGGAAAGTCCCCAAGCTAATAAAAAGTTCCTGGGCTTGATGAACTATAGGATAAAGAAACTCTGCTACTTGATCCAGAGGGTCAGAGAGAAATATCTAACTATTTTAAGACTTTGAATATTCTTGAAGGTCTACAGCCATTTAGATATATTAGACACATTAGGTACATATTCTCTATGTAAGAGTCTGGCAGTCAAATTCAAATTTCAGATATGAAAGGTTCCACATTTAAGAACATTTCCAAATATAGATTAATTTAATGTTACCTTTCCCTTTTTTTGTCTCCCCTTTTCACCATAATATCACAGGCTTCTGCTGCAGAATCCAGACAAGAAATAAAGTCTTCTATGCTCTGAAAAGGCATTGAATACCATAATTTACTTTTATATGTAACTGCATAAGGAAGTATAGCCATTTAACAACTGTTTTGTAATTTTACATCCCAAATACAATTTTTAAAAGGGTCACTTTCTCATTAAGTTAGAAACTGTGATATAGAACTAACAATGGTAAAATGCCAGCAGCTTGGTCTTCTCTTCTCATTTCAAAGAGGCAGCTGAGTATAAAATACTAGTTTTAGATTGGATTTACAATTACTCTGATAAAAAATCTACTCAAAGATCTTTGTAACAAACTGCTAGCCCTGACATGTAAATAGAATAAAGCTTTACTTACCTTTTCATTCAGAGAGTTATGGAGTTTTGTAAGAGCTACTTTGGTTTCTTCTGATAATTTACTTAAAATTTTTTTTCTTATCTGTAGGGGTAAATAAAAATTCATTCAGTACTGTGCTTTCGACATGCAATGGATATAAGATAAAGTGAAAAAAATACTGTAACAAGTTGCTGAGTGGAATTTACCATATTCTTGAATTTTAGATCTCAAATTAGAGACAAAAACATTATTAGAGTCAATAGCCAATCAGCCAAACAGGATAGATACAGCCCTGCTCCTCCCACCTGCTCCATCAATGTAAGAGAAAGACTAGAGAGAGTCGTTGACCTTGTGAGAAACAGAATATTTGGGTTAAGAGGCTAATTCTTCCATTACAGTAGGAAGAGGGTGTTTTTCTCTACCCAGTGCCAGCTGTGAAGGGCCCCACTCATAAAGATCAAGGATGCCTATAAGATGGGAGACTGAGCTCTTGTTCATGGCTGGATGCTTGTTATGCTCTATGGTATAAGGAATCTTTTCAGCACCTCTCTCTACATGTAAGTGTCCACTGAAGTTTTATGGTATTCTTGATCAGAGTCTTTTAGTTTCTTCTGGCATAAAATTTTGGAGCAGACTTGCTAGTATGGCTTGACACCAGGCCCTGAAGTGTATTATGTCTGGGAAGATTAAGGGCTAGTTGCTCCTGTCTAGCCTCCCTGCCCCAATCCCACACCAATCCTTCTGTGGCCCTTAAAGGGCATGGAACAAGATCTGTATTTTCCATAGCAGAGATTGGTATAAGGGCAGGAGACATGAAACTGTCTAGACAATTGGGGATTTGCTTCTTAAGCAGAAGAAGGGAAGGGGGCCAGCACCTTGCTGGGGAAGGAGGAAGAAATAACTGTTCCTCTGTTTGAGGGATGGTCCTTACTGTGAGAAGTCACATGAAACTAAACAACATTCCAGGGAAACAACTTATATCACCTATGAGGCAATGACTAACTACATCACTAAAGACCACAAACATCAGACTGATTTGGTTTGACCTCGATCAAAGCAGTGACATGTAGTCAGTCACATCAAGACACTTTTTCCTGCCTCATTTTTCCTAAATCTCCAACTCGAAGTGGACCTAGAGAGGTGAGGAAGAAGGAAGAAGAACAGGAAAGAGGAGGAGGAAGAGGAGGTAGAGAAGGTGGGAGGAGGACAGAGAAGAAAGAGGAAGAGAAGGAGGGGTTGTCATTCTGGGATAGATCGCACCTTTCTTCCTCTAGGCAACTGGGAGCCATTCTCTACATTACATAGCAAGAAGGGAAGAGATGAGCTTTTGAATTTAGTTTCAGATTAGAGTTTTAAAAAATTAATTGGAATTAGTCTAAATATTGAAATGAGATGTCCTTAAAGGAAAATAACTTCAAAGTTATGGAAACGGGTCAGAATGTTATGGGATTTGCCAGTCATTAGGAAGAGGGAATGTGACATAATAATTAGGAAAAAACTGTTTATTCTAAAGTAATTAAGCATCATTACTTTTAACAGACTAGTTATACTACCAATCCTGCTAGCAACTGTACATATAGTACTAAAGTTGAATAAAAAACTTTTAGATTTTTTTCCTCAAACCTCTTTCACTGTATTTTATTTTCCTCTTTACTCCAAATAAGATAAAATAAAATGTGTATAGATGCAAAACAGAACACATCAATAGTGGTAGGGAGATCATTAACATACGTCACTTGTAATGGCTGCAGGATCATCTACTGCCATCATTAAATCCGAAGCTAAGAAGTTGAAAATGAGGTTAGTGATATCAGTACACACTGACTTCAGCAAGTGTTTGGTAAGAGCAGCCTGTGTGTCATCTGGAAAATAAAGGACCTTTATTAAAACTAATTTATTCCCCAAAGTATGAAAATCAATGAAAAAACAAGATTAACAAAGATTAAGTATACCTGCAAAAAACTTCATCCCTTTTTCAAATAACCTAATGTTATTGTACAGGTTTGAAACTTCTTCTTGCAAGTCCTTGATTGTGCGTTTTCTGCCCGTCCCAGAAGCAGAAGTTGTTGAAGACATGAATACTGAACGTACCACCTCGAGATAAGTTTTATTAAGAGGTCTGTGCATAAGACAAATATATTTAGTTTATTAAAATGTACTGAGTATTTATATAGATAAGGAATTTTGTTTCTATGGAAATAAGGCTTAAGAATAGAAATCTCTATTTTTTTATGCAAATAAAATTAATTTGGAGACAAGTTCACTAACAATTTGTTCCACAACCCTAGGAATTAAGACAGAAATAGATTAATTTTCTCTATTTTAAAGTATTCAAAGTTACTGCAATTAAGACACCAAGAATAACAAAACCCCCATAATTCAAAATTGCTTTTTAAAATTAATTTGGAGAATAGTAGACTATAAATCTGTTCTTCATCTTCAGGAATTACAACTTAAAATTCTCAATTTCTAAAATATTAAAATACATTTTAAAAAACCTTTTTATGCCTAAAAAGCAGTGCAAAATGATTAGTAGTAACTATTTCATTTTTTTACATGTGAAAACTATAATTTTGTAATACATTTATGCACAAAAAATATTTATATTAAAAAAATTATCACCACAGAAGTTATATTTCTAAAATCAAAGTTAGATACACTGCTCTCCTGGATTGTATTTATGAAAGTGTACACAGTGAAACTAACTTGAGGGATGACCAGGTTAGTTAGTTACTAATGGTCAAGTTATACATAATTTTCTTCATTTTTATATAAAAATACCCTTAGCCATTCACAAGGTAGGAGTGCCTAAATTTATTCTTTTTGAAGTGAATTTGTTACTCTATATTCTCCTTAAACACTGTTTACTTTCTGCCAAATTAAAATAGAAAATTATCTTTTCTTCCTTTTGAATGTTATTTTTCGTGCTATAGAAGAGACCAGCCAGTGGTTAATGCCGGTCTTTTTCTCCCCAACCAAGACCTATGACTGTAAGATCGGTGAGTGAGGACATTTTCTCGCTCCTGCCTTTTATTTCCCATACTGCTTTACCCAAAGCACTTAACAAATATTTGTTGAATTAAACTGCCACTGTAGGCAAATAAAATCTGGAATTTGGTGGCTAGGTTAAATTCCAAGTTTGAAATGAAAATATCTAATACATTTGCTTTCTATGATCTTGGAAAAAATCTTATTTAATAACCCATTTAATTTCTACCATAAAACAGAAAAAATACATTTTATACTTGCTTTATTAAGTACTCAGCAAGTTCCGAAATAAACTCCTCAGGGGCATCTTGTATGTGTTTTCTTAAAAAATCTTCAATCTCATCCTGGAACATAAAACTGATCTCTGGCTTCTTCTTTCCTATATCGGACATGAGCAATGGCAAATAAATAAATAAATAACAAACATGCAACCAAATGGCAAATAGGGCTCCATTAATATATTTAGTAAGACAATAATTCATTCATTACTCAATTGTTAATGTCAAATAGCAACAACTAGTAAAAACAATTTTGAAATTAGGATATATAATAAAACCTCTTTTTAAAAAATATTTTATTTTATATTCAGGGGCTTTGTATGCATGCTTGTTGCATGAATACAAGACATACTGCCAGGGACTGGGCTACTACTGTACCCATTAACCAAACAGTGAACATTGTACCTATTAGGTAATTTTTTTAACCCTTGCCCTGCCCACATACCCCCCCAACTTCCCTTCTTTCGGAGTTCTTCTATTATTTTCCATGTGTGCCCATTGTTTAGCTCCCATTTATAAGTGAGAACATGTGGTATTTTGTTTCTGAGTTAGCTCACTTAGAGTAATGGCCTCAAGTTCCAACCACGTTGCTGCAAAGGACATCATTTTATTGTTTTTAATGGCTACATTGTATTCCATGGTATACACCACATTTTCTTAATCTAGTCAATCATTGGTGGACACTTAGGCTGGTTCTATGACTTTGCTATCGTGAATAATGCCTCAAAGAACATAAGAGTATACGTGTCTTTTCAATATAATAATTTCATTTCCTTTGGGTAGAAACCCAGCAGTGGGATTGCTGGGTCAAACAGTAGTTCTAATTTTAGTTCTTTGAGAAATCTCCATACTGTTTCCCATAGAGGTTGAACTAATTTACATTCTCTCCAACTGTGTATAACGATTCCCTTTTCCCCACATCAACACTAACATCTGTTGTTTTTTGACTTTTTAGTAATAGCCATTCTGACTGGTGTATGATGATATATTGTGGTTTTAGTTTGCATTTCTCTGATTAGTGATGTTGAACATTTATTCATGTGTTCGTTGGCTGCTTGTATTTCTTCTTTTGAGAAGTATCTGTTCATATCCTTTGCTCAGTTTTCAATGGGGCTTCTTCTTGTTGAGTTCTTCGTAGACTCTAGATATTAGTCCTTTGTCAGAAGCATAATTTGCAAATATTTTCTCCCATTCTGAAGGCTATTTACTCTGTTGTAATTATTTATTTTGCTGTGCAGAAACTTTTTAGTTTAATTAAGTCCTATGTGTCAATTTTTGGTTTTGGTGCATTTGCTTTTGGGATTTTTATCATAAATTCTTTGCCTAGGCCAATGTCCAGAAGATTTTTTCCTAGGTTTTCTTCTAGGATTTTTACAGTTTCATGTCTGACATTCTAAATATTTACTCCACCTAGAGTTGATTTTTGTGTATGACGAGATGGGATACAGTTTCATTCTTCCCAGCACCATTTATTGAATAGGGTGTCCTTTCCCCATTGTTTATTTTTGTCAACCCTGTCCAAGATCAGTTGGTTGTAGGTATGTGGCTTTATTTCTGGGTTGTGTATTCTGTTCCAATGATCTATGTGTCCATTTTTCTAGCAGTACCATGTTGTTTTGGTTACTATAGCCTTGTAGTATAATTTGAAGTCAGACAATATGATGCCTCCATATTTGTTCTTTTTGCTTAGGATACTTTGGCTATTCAGGCTCTCTTTTGGTTCCATATCAACTTTAGGAGTGTATTTTTCTAATTCTGTGAAAAATGATGTTTGTTCTTGATAAAGATTGCACTGAATCTATAGACTGCTCTGGGGAGTATGTCATTTTAACAATATTGATTCTTCTAATCCATGAGCCTGGGGTGTCTTTCTATTTGTTTGTGTCATCTACGATTTCTTTCATCAGTGTTTTGTAGTTACCTTTGTAGAGATCTTCCATTTCTTTGGTAAAATGTATCCTTAGGTTTTTTTTTTTTTTGTAGCTATTAAAAATAAGACTGAGTTCTTGATTTGGTTCTCAGCTTGAAAGACACTGATGTATAGAAATGCTACTAATTTTTATATACTGATTTTGTATCCTGATATTTTACTGAAGTCATTTATCAAGACCAGGAGTCTTTGGAGGAGTCTTTATGGCTTTCTAGGTATATGATCGTGTCATCAGAGAACAGAGATAATCTGACTTCCTCGTTTCCAATATGGATGCTTTTCTTTCTTTCTTTTGCCTGACTGCTCTGGCTAGGATTTCTAGTACTACGTTGAATAGGAGTGGTGAGAGTAGACATCCTTTGCCTTGTTCCAGTTCTTAATGGCTCTATCAATTTTTCTCCACTCAGTATGATGCTGTTGTAGGTTTGTCGTTAAGTAGCTCTTATTATTTTGAGGTATGTTCCTTTGATGCATAGTTTGTTGAAGATTTTTATCATGAAGTGGTAAAATTTCTTATGTGATCATTTTCTAACTTCATTTAAAACTGATTATTTTCTATAAGTCAATCAGAAAATAATAAAGAGTTTTCCCCTTTGTTAAACCTGGATGATACAAATAGCTGGAAATCAAAACAAGTATTTCAAAACAAATTTTTAAGGAAAGAATAATTTATCTTTGTTGAACAAGGAATACTGGGCAGTTTTTCCTCCTTTATAAAAATATAAATTTATTAGAAATTAAATAATCCTTATAATCTAAATAAGATCTTTGAAAAGTCTTTATAATCATGTGAATCACAATTCAAATAATTGTTTAAGCTAAAATGTATCTTTTGGAAAAGGCATAGATTAAAAAAAAATCTCAGAATTCTATAATTTATTTTTGCTCTCACAAAAATAAGTCTATAGTAAGGAAAATTTGTATGCAGCTACTGTAATGAAAATAATAGCTAACTGTGCAAATGTCATGCCTACCCATTTACTTAGGAAAGCATGGGTTGTAGACAAAAAAGCTAACAATATTTCCATTAGAAACTGTAAAGGTATAAAAGTGATTATTTCTAGCTTAATTAAGTTATTGATTCTATAAGCAAAAACTTTACAAATAAAAATAAAATGGCTCAAAAATCAATTTTCACTATAAATAAAAAATCTAAGGAGTTGACATGCTAGCTTTAGAGTAGACAGACAGTACTAATATCTTCAGGGATCTGCTGTCCATTCCTAATGTTCACATTAAATGATCTATGATTTCCCTGTTTACTTCCTTTATGCATTTTCAAAGTTATTAAATTATATTTTCTTCTAGTAATCTTTCATACTGAGTTGATCCTATATTTTAGCTGAGAACCCAATTTCATCCTCTATTTCAGAGATTACAACATAAATTTTTTTTCAAAAGCACTGAAATTATATTTTTAAAGGTAGAATGGTTTTACTACTTTTATAGCTCCTTTCAATAATAATCTATTCACAAAAGGAACATCACATGCCTCATTTAACCATTATTTAAGATTACAGATATTAGAGAAGTGTTTTCTTGTAATGCCTCTTCACCCACATGCCTAGTACACCTGGGCAACAGGAAAATTCATTTACCAGTGAAAAATTAAAATTCACAATGGATAGTCTTAATCCTATTTGAAATAAGGATAAAGCTAGTAGTTCCTATAAAGATACTTTTCCTTTAATTAACGTTGTTTTACATACATGAAGAACAGTAGTTATTTCTACCTATCTCAGAATACTTTAAAGACAAATCTTAAACAACTGTGCTATTACAAATAGCAAGTAGAACATTAATAGCTGCAGGCACATCACTTGATATCTACATCTTCCAGCTATAGCCCGTATGTAATGAATTCTGTGAAACAGGAAAAATATAAATCTCAATCTATTATCATTTAAAGTTTTTTTTTTTTAATTTTCATTTTGCTGGGGATAAGGAAGAGGGCAGTATCATGGTTTCATTAAGTTTACCTTTTTTAAACAGAAAAATTAAAAATATCATAATTTTAATTAGAAAAACAAAAGATGTCTCTTGTAGACTTTCTTGGCCAAGCACTAACAAGTCTAGGAAAAGAAAGATGCATATAATTAATGCTCCCTCTTAGATATAAGCAACTAACCAGTTAGGTGTTACTATGAAAGTAAAATGTACATAAAATTAATGTTTCCTATTTAAATTTGCAAGTCTACTTTTCAAAAATATCCTAATACTTGTTTTGCATGGCAGTGGAAGACCATAAAAATGATCATGGTAAGGTGAAACCATGCAAAGCTTTCTTAATAATCAATAGGAAAAATTACAGTTGTTCTGTGGCCTTTAAAAATTTTTGGTAAACATTAAAAGCTTTTACTGTTGGTTATAAATGTATAGGAAAATGAAAAATAAAACTAATATTTATAATTTAATATGCTGTATTTTTAACACATTAGAACATGGAGAATGAAAGTGTTTTATTTCAGTGTAAAATACTTATCAGGAATAGTCTGAACAGTGCTTGCTTTCTTCTTATTATCAATTAACTTGCAGTATGGAGCAAGTACCTTTCCTATGCCTTATAAATTGTCATACCACTTTCTAACTCTGAATCAGCTTCCAATGTTTTATCCCTTGCCTTTTCAATGTCTTGGAATATCTCCAAGAATTGTGAAGTTTTTCCCCACTTTACATCCTCTGAGATGTTTTCATCCTTTTTGTCATAACCACTTTCCTCAGTTTCTTGAGCAATGGCAGTGTCAACATTCCCACAGTCAGCCATTCCCTCTATAACTCCATTTATGCTTGATTCCAATTTTATTTTCAGTGTTATCACTTTTCATTTCTTTGCTACACTTTTATCTTTGTTGGCCAATTCTCTTTTTGATTATCCATTTCTGTAAAATATCATAGCGTTTATCACTGGGAGACAATTAGGCAATACAGCTACATGCTTTGTTGTTTGTGCATAAGGAATAACCAATGTGCAGTGACCAATCATTGACAAACTATACAATAAGTGGTGTGATTGTCACAGATCATGATATGCATCTGTTATTTATGTACTGATTTGTGGACTGAAGAGCTACTTTATACAATACTCAGTTAATATACCGAAGTATCTTTGTATCTAATATTTAAGATAAACAGTGTTGTTACTGGACTGATAACATTTAACTAAAGTGTGGTAACTGAAATTTGTGTCACTGAAACACTGCAAAATAAGGACTTCCTGTATTAGCATATATACCTAATTATATACATCTTAAGAAAATATGTTACAAATATCACACATACACCAAGGAAAAGTAAAGAAAAGCTACCTACCAGTGTGGGATGATTGAGATTCATCATCACTATCATCATCTTTTCTTCCTTTCTTCTTGATTTTTTTAATTTTGTACTCTCTGGCATTGCCCCCACCTCCTCCTCTCATGCTTCCACTGCCCTCTGGTGGGAAAATGACATTAGTTAGCATTACCTAACTAAATCATCATTTTTATAAAATAATGACACTATATTGTTGCATTTAACTTTACAGCAGAAAAAATAAAGGCAAAATAAAGAAACTTTTAGACTCTTTTTAAATTTGGAGTTCCCTATTAAAAGTTTAGTAAATCCAATACATAAAAAATTAATAATAAAATATGAAATCTTTTGAGCAATCTACCTTAGATAGCCTGACTGCTCTAAATGCATTCTCTTTCTCCTACTCTAACGTCACCTCTTTTCTGTAACTCTCAATATTTTCTTAACAAAAATCCATTCCTTCACCTCCTCTTCTACCTTCCCCAAAAGAAATGTGTCCTCCTTTGCTCACCTGTGTTACCACAGCCTCATCAATAACCTTCTATTATAAGACTTCACAAATTTAATTATTCTTATTTTGCCTTCTTTGTTGAAAGATTATTACCTGTTTTTAGAGGAGATATCCTGACTCATCTGCTACTCAAACAGATTATAAACTTCTGAAGAGCAAGGATCATTGTGTCATTAATGTATATATTCTTTACAGAAATGCTTGAAACATAACACGTGCTTCATAAATGTTGACCATGAATATTAACTGGTTAAGTATAAAAGTATCATTACCTATTGACTATAGACTTAAAAAAACAAATTATGAAACAAATGCAAACACTGTAAATAAAAATAAAAAATACTACTTCAGCATTTCCCTGCTCTTTGATATTGACATGTAAAATATCTACTCTACAAAATGGAATACTGATAACGGGTTTAAACCATTGAACATATTACAACTATATTATATTACTTCAAAATAAGTAAAAGATTAGTCTTTTTAATAAAATAAAGTGATTACTAAAGATTTTTCTAAATTCTAAATAGATTTGCCTTAGATTTCATCATATCCTAGAATTAAACTTCTATTATTTTTCCCTTTCTTTTATAATAAAAAAAATTCTATTTTCAAAAATATAAGTCTAAAGTGAACATGCTTTTTATATTTGACAATAAGTTTCCTATGGGGGGGGAACATTCATGATTGACATGATTCCACACACTGTAATTAAACAATTATAATACAATAGCATTATCACTGAAAATAAAACACCAAATGACCCTTAACTTTTAATAAGAAATAAAATATTAAATAGACTAGTTATACTAACATAAGTCATCAATTGAGTAAGGCAAATTTATAACTATATCTTCAAATATATGATAAAATATCCATAGCCATGAATATTACTGTGATTTAAGTAATTTATTAATTTTCCTGGAAGAATAGAGAAATTTCATAATGCCATTGAAAAGTTTTACAGAAAAAGATTCTGGAAGAGGAAATAAACTATCTCAAAGAATTAGAAGTGTATTTATTAATGAAAAATGTTGAATATTGAATTTCTTCAGTTCCGATAAAGCACTAACAGCACTGTTCCTACTATAAAAACTATGGAAATACATGTTACTTTTCCATTGCAAATTACAAGCATATCAGTGATACCTAGAATAATTTCTAGTGACTTTAGATTAGAAAAAGAAATGTAAAAATATTTCATTCAGAAATTTTTTCATTTAATTAGTATGTTTATAGGACACCTAAAATATATCAAGTGGTGCTTTGGGTATGTAGCAAGAGTACAACAATAAATGAGATCAACACAGTTCGCAAACAATAAAACACATCATGGTGATAAAGTGATGCAAATAAACTGACAAAATGAGGTGGCAGAGAGTGACTGTGGCTACTATTCCGAAGGGTTAGGAGGCCTCTCTAAGGAAGTGGCATTTAAAGTCGAGCTCTGAATGAAAAGAATACACCAGTTACTTACAGTCTGGGAGAAAGAATTACAGGTAAAAGGAACAGTTGGTGTAAAAGCTTTGAGGTGAATATGACCCTGGCAAGTTTAAGAATCAAAACAAAACAAAACAAAACAAAAAAGGGCTACTGGGCTGGAACTTAGACAGAGGATGGGGAAAAACAAGAGATGAGCATGATGATAAAATAAAGTTTTCACAAAAGAAAACAGAAAACATAATCACCAATATTTCCATTTTAATATATAAAATTTAACACATTAGCAAAATATTTGGTTGATATTAGCTGTTTAAACGTAAATCAATAAAACAAAGGGCCTTTCAAAGGGCATAATAAATGTGATAAATGCAAAGTTCACTGCAACAAATACAAAACTTTGAATATTCCTTGTTAACAATTTATTACCTGTTGCTTTCCTTCTTCGCTCATCTTTTTTATCCTTTTTACTTGTACTAACGCTTTCTAAAGTGGAGATTTGTTTCAGATCTTCTTCGGTGATTAAATGCACAGGATTATTTTTCATTTCCTAAAATAAAACATGCTTTTTTTGGTAGGAAAAACACATAGCATTTCTAAAAGCATAAAAGTTGTTTATATACTCACTAATTATTCTTGTTTGGTTTTGTTGCTTAGAAGAACTATAGAGCTTTGTTTCAGAGCTGTCACTCTAAGGCAAATGTTTCTCCTTGCCCAAAATAGGTCTCTTCCCTTGCTGCTCTTGACTTTTTTTTGTACCCATTATTAACTAATGAGAAATCCTATCTTGTCACTTCACAACTGATTACACAGCTGCAATCAGATGCAATCCTCTCCAGCTGTTACTGGCTGGTTTTACCACAGCTTAATTGATGCCCCATGCTTCTTCGCTTTTTGAGACTCCCAATTCCAATGCCACCTGGATACTTGAGATTATTAAAGATAATGAACCCTCCATCCCCTACCCCACACAAATTACCATATGTGAGTTGCATACTAAGTCATATAATCTTTTTTTTCCCCCTCTGGACTCATTCTTGATAATTTCTGCTTTGAAAAAATTTATGATAACAATGATGAAGTATTTCCAAGTTCGGATACTGGTTCTTTCTGATGGCATAAGGTCCTATAATCTCTAGTGACAAAAGTATATATTTATGATAAAAATAATATTATTTCCTTTTTGTTTTTCTAAAAAAAAAATGCTTAAAATGTTGACAGTTCACATGACAGAATCACCTTTTTCCGAATCTATTTTTGTGGTTAGAGGGAGAAGCCCAAGGAAAGAAGAAAAGTGATAACCATGTTAAATTTTTACTTGAGTAAAAAATCCCAAATAAAAGTAAGAGTCATTTACTAACTGCTAGTTAACATGGAACAAACATTTTACACATATCCCTTATTTATATTTATTCTTTCCATAGTAGGTATCATGATCCTTACTTTAAAGATGAGGAAACTAGAGGTCTATTTGTCCAAAGTCATACAGATAATACACATTTTAAATTCAGGGTTGCTGACATCAAACATGTATACTTTGTAATCTTCTCTGCTGCTTATCAGGCTAAATACAGAAGTTTATCTCATTTTTAGACTATTAAAGAGCTTAGAAGGAGAACAGCTAAATATAAACTATTTACATATTTAATAAGCCCTCATGAATTTATTAACAGTTTAAAATAAATGGGCCTATTTTACCTATTTGAGAGCAGGCTTTATAAGGAGATGATGCTGCCAACTAGAAACATGAATGAACTAAAGAGTCATTAACACAGACCTGGCAGGACCTCTATTTCAAAATACTTTCATAGCAGTTGCTCTGAGGAACTAATAAATGGTAACAAAATTTCTTTCTTCAGTATTTTACCCTGTCTGTGTATGCCAAATAGGAAAAATTATTGAGGCTCTGCTAGATTGAGTAAATATATTGCGTATTGGTTGACAAATACACTGTATATTTGTACATATCTACAGATACTGTTTTTTGTGCATTTTGAGGTTTTAAAGTTGGACCAACCTCAGGAAACTTAACTGAAAAGTGTAATTTCCTTTATGTTATTTTAAGTTATAAAGTCAGTTCCCCAACTTTTAAGTCAGATGTTTTGATGGGAATAAGAGAAAAAATAAATCTGGGAGACAAAATAAAAATGAATGATACATTAAAGGAAAATAATAAATGATACCAAGTGTTCACTTTCGCTTATCCCGTTTTTCAAAAGACATCAGATGATTCTAAATTGAAATTATTATTAAGATTAGCAGATAAAAGGAAATCTGGAATACCTTTTCAGCTTTCTGGTGCATCAGCTCACGGAACAGTTCTGTACAGTCATTTATAAATTTTTCACTGACTACAACAGTGTCGCTAAAGACTACAGTTGAGGCCTGTTTGCTGAATGCCCTCATCACCTGCTGAAGCAATATGGCAGCATCTTCAACTGATAAAGAAGTGGGTAGCAGAGGCTAGAATTACAAACAAAATAAAAATAAAGTATAAATGCAATATAATACAGTGAAACCATTTGCTATATACATATATGCTCTCTCTAGATGATCTCATTAAGTCCAGTGGCTTTTGGAACCATATTTATGCCGATAACCTCCAAATTATATTTCTGGTTTCATCACCACTCTGAGCTCTGAAATCATATATTCTATTGCCTACCTTCCCCACTGGCATGCCTAACAGACATCTCCAATTGTTTAAAACAACACTGAAACCTACAAGGCACACATAGTTTGTTTTTCTCACAAAGTCACAAACAGTCCACCAGGATGTCCTGATAACCTTCAAAATGTATTTTGTCATAACTCTTTCTCCTATCTGAAATTATCTTACTGTTTTCCTTAACTATCTTTCCCTAATGAAAGTGTCCCTCCCAAAGACAGCAAGCTTGTCTGGCTACCATATCCCCAACAAGTATTAATAGAACGGTGCCTGGCACACAGAAGGTAGTTTTGTTAGATGAATTAAAAAAACAGTTAAATCTGGAATCTTTGGGACTTTCATATCCAAAACAGAGAATTTCTGCTTCATAAAGAGGGTCTGGGCCCGACTAGAAAATAATGGATTGGCCTCGTTTATTTATCTTTATCTACACTTATCTTTTTGGCATACTGAAGGGCAGGTCAACATTGAACACTGAAGTAAACACTATCCGTGCCAAGGCAGCTTGTGTTAATACATTAGCAGAGATTAATGGATAAGGAATAAACAAATGCTACACAATGCCTGATGCCAGTACAGCTGTGAATGCGTGGAAAAGATGTGAGAAGTCTCATCAATTCTTTATTAGGATTAACAGGAGTGTTATATTGTTTGCTTGTTTGTTTTGAGATTTATAGAATTCTGGATGTTGACTGTCCACATGTAGAAGGTCACTCGAAAGACTTTAAGCATAAAGATTATTTTTGTTATAACAATGATTAGAATTTGCCTCCAAAGCCAAGACCACCTTTATGTATCCTAATTTCTAAATGGTCAAATATTAGTAAAATATCAGTTGTCATTGTTTAAAGAAAAGTGAGGAAAAGATAAAACATACTGCAATATCAACCCATGTTCCAGAGCTGATGGCTTCTTCTACTGACGCTTCCACTTGATCCACAAGTCCTTGACCAACACAAGCTGCTTTCAAAAACAAGAGTTGTGTAGTCTTATATCTTTTCTTTATGTAGCTTACAGCATCTGGGATTCCAAGTCTGGACAAAGCATCAAATTCTACAAATACATCACAAAGTTGGATTAGGATTGTCAATTACATGTAAGACAAAAGTGAAAAATAAAGACTTAAAAGTTATAGCCAATAAAGTTATTAGAGATTTCTACCTTCTTAACTCCTCTAACTCCACCCCAAATAATCATGCTTAAGAAAATCAGTTATAACAAAGTTCTAATCCATGATTATAATTGAAGAAACTGAAAAGTACATCACAGGAAGTCAAGAAAACATAAGGAAAAAACCCAGTATTCTACCATACGTTTAAATTATTTATATACTAAGGACTTACAGGTTTATTACTGAGGAAGTAATCTGTTATGCAGTTTGACTTGGATTATAAAACTGATCAAACTAAGTAAGCTATATATATGTGTGTATATATATCTTATATATAATGTGTGTATATATATCTTATATATATATGCTAATTGTTTTAATAACTAAATTCAGTCCAATTTATCCAAATGACAGTAGAATTTCAGACACAGAATTTAGAATAACTTCAATGTTTCCAAAGTATTAGGTAACTAATAAAAACACACATTGTAAATCTGATAGTCAACAAAATATTTCTAAGATGATATATCTGAAAAACTGGGCAACTTAGCAAAATGTAAGATATAATAATTACTTTTATAATTAAAAAATACTTTTAAGTTTATAGTGCCATCTTAATAAATGTAACTGAAAGATTGGCAGCAATTACTACCAGCTTTTAGCCTTTTTACATTATAATTGTTCAGTAACTATAGCACTAAACTCAGTTCCAAGACCCACAGAAACTCGCAGTGTGATTACTTTTATACTCAAAGGGAACCATTATAATCTTCTGATCAGAGAGGACAGTATATGTAAACTCTAGGGTTCCCATTTTTAAATTTTTATTTATTATTATTTTTAATATAACCCACAGATCAAAGGAGGACTCTAGGGTTAGTATAATACTTTTAAAGAATGAGTTTAGTGTTAAAAATAAATTTTAGTTTTAAAGAAATAAGAAAGTTACCTAGATAGCCATTCTGCCTGAAAAAGGAATCCACCCAAGTACTCTGTGTCCTGGAGTAGATGTCAGGGACAAACACAGCTTTATCCTGTCTCCCACCAACCACAGTGCCTCGTAAGCGTCCGCTATTAACAAGTTCCTCAAGCACAGCTTAAAACAAACCCACATGAATACAAATAAATCAGAGCAGGTATAAATCTTAAAAAGTAAAATACTTTATTATTTCATAATTTACTTATTCTTAACCTTTAAAAAACCAATCTGAAGTTGAAATAGCATAAATAAAGGTAGTATATTTGAGACAAAATTTTCCTGCCATTTATGAGAATATTCAAAACATAAATTCAGGGAAATTTTGCATTTTGGCAACTAGCTAAAGGTGTTGAACTTGTAACTCAAGCTAGTTAATGTTAACACTGAAATTTTTAGTTTGAGTAATTTTGGTGAAAACACAGCAAGCCATTATCTATCTCATGATTTACTAAAAACAGATGATAAAACACTTCAAGAACAGGTAATATGCAATTATTAGTGTTAACAAGTTCCGTTTTTTAATATTTAAAAAAATCAAGACACCTAGACTATAATAGAATCAGTAGTGTGAAATACAACTATAAGCATTTTAAAGAGTTATTCCATTTCCACTGTTTACATTGAAGTAAGACATTTCAGCCCTACCTATAAGAGAAGTGTAATGCCTTGGTTAAGAGGATCAATGTTGGAGTCAGACTAAGTCTAAACCTCAACTCTGCCACCTACTAGCTATGAAACACTAGACAAGTCATTTTCCTTATTTCTCCATTTCTGTATCTGTGAAATGGGGATAATAACAATATCATCTCATAGAATTGTTGTATTCAAGTAAATCGCTTGCAACAGTAGCTGGCATATAATAAAGACTCAATAATAAATACTAACTAAATATCACTACCATCACCACCACCACGAAGCGGAAGGTGCTGCCATTGATAGCAAATTTATATTTTTATTTAAACCATAACATTTAACTAAACATTTTGTTTTAGAAATTAAAATCCTCTGAAAAGGAAAAAGCAGATGGAAGGGAGCTATTTCTAAGTGAATCAGCAAGCACATTCAAAAGATGATTGGCAAAAAGAAAGGCTAATGAAAATTAGTCTGTAACGGAAATAAAAATTAGTTTGTGCATGAATTTTAAAATTGCAATGCTGACTAAATTAGTAAATTAGAATACATCAAAAAAGTCCGGATTTCTCAACAGACTACAACACACGATCCTCAATTTAGTATGACTGTACAATGTAAATCCATTCTAAATTCTGAACAAAGTTGTGAAGTTACCAATTATTATTTGAAGAACTTTACATTATAATGAAATTACACCAACCCCTAATTATATAGATTCCAACAAAGTCAGGTTAATTTTAAATCAGTCTAACAAAAATTTTAAAGTTCATATTCTGAAAATACAGTGAAAATTAATTTTTGGTTCAATACTTGATATTTCTTTTCCATTTTTCATTTTAGTTCTTACATTTGCACAGATAATCTGAGTTGAAAGACAAAATCATTGCTTTTAAAAATTTTCAGCAAAGCATTAAAAAAACCCCTCAAAACCTCCCAAGAGCTTCACAAACAACATAATGAACAAAGATTATTTTCGAGTTAATACGTTGTTTGAATGATAAGAATATACTTTTATTGCTATCAGCTCTTGGTAAAAATTGTTAGTGAAACACAATTTACTTTCATATTAGATAATTTAACAAAATCATAAGAAACAAAGTAAAAACTATTCTTAATCTTACAATTTTAAATCTCTATATGTACATGTATAATAGAGTGTGTGAGACATATATTTTCATTATAAATGCTTACTTTTTTTTTCATTATACTCCTCTAGGGCTAACCAATATTAAACGTTTGGTGAGTATAACAGATAGGTACATATATAAAACTTGATACAAAGAAACTTTTTTAAACCAGGAAATATTTTAGTTACATTAACAATAAAAGAGGAAAAAACATTAAAGTTAGTAAGTTTTACATTAATAGTCTATTCAGCAGCTAATTAAGTAAATATAATTTAAACCAAACTCACAGTAAAGAAGCTGCTCCTGAAATCCATATTTTGAAATCAGAGAATTCACAGCTGTAGGCCTTTATGGAAAGTTAAAAAAAAAAAAATTCTTACTCATTATAGTGTTATAGATTAATGAACTTAAAAATAGGATAATTAGAATTTAAGAAAAATACTGTTTAAAAGAAAAAATAAAGTCAAAAATTACACCAAATTTTAAATCCTTAATTGGAATTTTGCTACTGAAATATCAGGGAAATCAATTTGTACTTGCAATCAAGGATCAGTTTACATTGCCATTCCACTAAATTCTCAGATTTCCACGATACGTAACTATTTGCCTTGGTCTTTAGGTTTTTCTTCAATGTTTTTTCTGTCTGGGAGGCTCTTTCCTTACTTGGGAATATGTCATATGATTCCATTTTTGAAGAAAAATGGATCATATGTGCACTGAAAATGTTTGGAATGACATGAGGCTAGATTAGGGTGACTGACTGAGAGGGATCCATTTAAAATCTTTTTTTTTTTTGTGCTTTTGAGTATTTTCTATTTTCTGCAATGACTATGCATTTCTTTTGTTAACCAGTTTTATTGCAATAAGGTATAATTTAAATTACATGAAATCTACCCCATCGTTTAAGTGTACAATTCAATGATCTTAATACATTTATAGAGTTGTGCAACCATTGCTACAATCCAGTTTATAATGTTTTCATCACCCAAAAAGTTACTTGATAGCTATCTGCAGTTAATTGCTGCTGCCACTCCTAAATCTAGATAACTATCTGTTTTCTGCCTCTATAAATTTGCCTTTCTAGCCATTAACGTAAATGGAATTAATATGTGGTCTCCTTTCTGTGTTTTTGAGATTCATCCATGATGAAGCATGCATCAGTAGTTCATTCCTTCTTATTGATATTCCTTCCCTAGTATGAATATACCACATTTTGTTTATATACTCATCAGCTGACTGACAGGTAAACTATTTCTAGTTTGTGGCTACTGTGGATAATGCTCCTATGAACATTTATGTTTTTGACTTTGTATCGATGAATGTTTTCATTTCTTTGGGGTGGACTCCTATGACTGTATCTCATTTGTAATAACTATAGTTTTTTTTTTAAAGGATAAAAGAAAAGAATCTAGACTTTTTATTCTGATTACAATTTCTTTTCTATTCCTTTTAAGCCAGTATGCCTGTTCTCTCTAGTTAAGGTTAGTCTGTTTTCATTTTTAATGCATATAACAAAACGACTTAAGTAATTCTAACATTTCAATCCTCCATTGTTGATTATTTAGAATATTGTAAATATTTTCTACTTCAAACTTGTGAAAGCAGAAACAGTTGTATGAAAATGAATTGACTATTTAAAACTTCTGTGTTTTTGAGTAAATTATTATTTTTACCAAATTCTTAGTCAATTTGCTTTTTATTAAATTGTTTTACTCAAAATTTTCAGCTAAATTATGTGGAAGCACAGCAGGGGCTTTAGTCAGTTTAGTGTTGCTATAACAGAAGACTTAAGGCTGGGTAATTTACAAAGAAAAAAGGTTTATTTGGCTCATGATTCTGGTGTCTGGAAAGTTCAAGATTGAGCAGCTACATTTTTTGAGGGTTTCAAGCTGCTTCAATTTACGGTGGTAAGTGGAAAAGGAGAAGACATGTATAAATAAATCACATACTGAAAGAGGAAGCAAAGGGGAGAAACCAATGAAGCCATAATCCTTTCAACAATATACTCTCTTGAGAACTAATCCATTCCCATGAGAACAATAATTCACTCACCCTGGTGGGAGGGCATTAATCTATTCATGAGAGAGCCACTCCTGTGACCCAAACACTTACTAGGCCCTACTTCCCAATACTGCCACATTGGTGATCAAACTGCAACATAAGTTTTGGTGGGTACAAACCACATCCAAACCATAGCAAACCTCCAAACCAACAAGGTCTAGGTCCTCTGTGAATTTTGCTCTCCTTTGTTTACCTTATAATTGTTACAACCTCTCATGTTTTTTGTTTTTTGTTCCCTTCTGCGCAAACACATCCTTACAAAAATGTAGAAGGCTCCTTGAAGGACTTCATCTTAAAATGTCTAGATACCTAGCTTATTGTGGGTGTTCAATAAACAATGAATTGAGTTGTGCAAAATTTCTAGCTTTTTTTGTATGATGAAACTTTAGCTGAATTTTTACGTCAATTTGGAATACAACGTATTTAGTATACCTACATATATCATTCTTCTCACTAACTGCTTCCTGCTCTTCTCTCTGGCTATCCATAATAACAAGAAATATCCATAAAAACAAAAAAATATAAACTTTTTAAAAGTCAGAGATGCAGGTGTCTCCTATGAAGTTAGACTAGAAAAGTGGGATGGTTCGTTATTTTTAAGAGACAAATACAAAGATATGGTGCCTTAAATGGTACTATCTGGAAGCCACACAACCTAGCAACATCTTTTGAGGCTCAAAACTTATTTTCCTCTCATTATTTGATGGTACCTCCATATAGCGAAACTCAGGACTACTATGAATGAGAAAAACACAGCTGATTTTGACGAAAATTACCATCACCACAATAATTAGTCAAAGAAAAAAGGTAAATATTTATAAATAGGAACAAAGATATTTTTAGTTTTTAGTTTTTGACAAAGTAATAAATGAACAGGGTACAAAAAAGTTACAAAACTGAAGAATCCCTCTCCATTCCTACCACCCAGCTACCCAGTTTCTTTCCCCAGAAACAACCATCCATTTCTTGTGTTAGGAGGTTGATGTGGCGCAGACTGTCAGAGCCTACATGGAATAAAGAGAACACCCACATGAGAAAGGGAGCTGCAGTAGCAATGGGAAACCAGTCACATAAGGGGAATTAATCAAGTAACTAAATACATTAAGGATAATAGGAGTTAGATTTTTCTTAGTGAACAAAGCTACAAACATGGAAAAGAAGGAAACTAGAATGAAATGAAACTTACGGTATTGGACTAGAAATGGAAGTATCAGCACAAACTCACAGTTTTCAATACACATAAAGATACAAAAATACAGATGTATAGAGGGGTGTATGTACATGTGTATGTGTATCTCCTAGTTCAACGGTCACCATCCTTTTTGGCACCAGGAACTGGTTTCATGGAAGACAAATTTTGCACGGACCCAGGTTCTGGGGGATGGTTTCAGGATGAAACTGTTCCATCTCAGATCATCAGGCATTAGGTTCTCATAAAGAGCGTGCAACCAACATCCCTTGCATGAGCAGTTCACGATAGGGTTCACGCTCCTATGAGAGTCTAATGCCGCCACTGATCTGACAGGAGGAGCAGCTCAGGCAGTAATGCTGGCTTGCCCACCCTCATCTGCTGCACAGCCTGGTTCCTAACAGGCCACAGACTGGTACTGGTTGGCAGCCTGGGGATTGAGGGCCCTTGTGCTAGCTTGTCTACTTTGAGAGGGCCTGGGAGCAGTGAGAACCGAATAGTGATAAGCAATGTAGTATCCAGATCTTGGTTTCTAAATCCCATACTCTGCTAAAAGAAAGCAGGGATCTCTGGAGAAAGGGCTGATTTGAGGCTTGGGACAGGGAAAGTATGAACTGAGCCTGGAACATCTTAAGTCAGAAAGAAAAGAAAGTTTCAAGAATGATGGGGGTATGCAAAAGGCAACCTGCAGGCGCTACCACTAGCTAAATCAGGGCCAGCATGAACATGTAAATAATGACAGCAGATTATAATCCAATAAATAAATTAGGGAATCATGAGTCCATAGTGATTTAAATGAACGAATAAACTGCAAGTCTGATGAAGAACAGGATAACATCCATGGTCCCAAATTGCCCTCGCCACAAATACTTATTAGTTACAAAGGAAAACAAGTAGCTTTACAAGCCTAGCTGGTATCTCTATTAGGAAAAATCTAAATTGTATGCCACCTGATATGATTCAATAACAAGAATATAGTGTTATTTCTGAGATATTCCTATCAAAAGACACATAACCTGAATATGAAAAATTATGCATAACATGCATAACACAAATAGGTATAACATGAAAAAACAGCAGACAAGCAACAATGAACATTCTATAAAATAATCAGCCTGTGATCTTCAAAAGTGTCAAGGTCATGAATGTCAAGGAAAAATCAAGTAAGTATTCCAGATTGAAGGCGACTAAGGACTCTTATCAATTAAATGCAATCTGTGATCCTGAATTGGATCCTTTTTCTATAAAGGACATTATTACAATAACCAGTAGAACATAAAGGGGATCTAAGGACTGGATGGTAGTAATCAATCAATGTTAATTTTCTGTTTTTGATGACTGTATTATAGTTATATAGGATGATGCCCCTTTCTATAGGAAATACAGATTAAAGTATCTGTGGTGATAGAGCATCATGTCAGCAACTTCCTCTCAAATTGTTCAGAAAAAAAAAGTTCTCTTGCACTGAGGGAGGGAGGGAGGAAATCATTTCATTAGAATACATGCTCTCCTTCTAACCTTCTTCCTTTTGTACCCCAGTGCCTTACATGCATTAGGTGCTCAACAAATGCTTGTTGATTTGTTGAATGACAAAAAGGGAAATCACTGTGGCTGCCATGTGAAATCACCTAAGATGAGCTGCCATGTGAAATCACCTAAGATGACAGCACAGAAATGGGAAGAAAAGATGGCGTGAAACTTTAAAGGATAGTGAAAGAAAGAGCTAGAAAAGGTAACTTAGAAGATGCAGCCAAAAGAGAGAAGAAGAAATCTAAAGTGTTATGTTTAAAAAAAGAGTATTTCAAGAAGGAAGTTGTAACTGGAGTTAAATGCTGCTGCAAAGTCAAGTCAAATAAACAGAAAGTATCCATTAGACTCACAGATAATGAGATATCAGTGCTATATATGTAGTAGAAGCTAGATAGGTGGATTAAGAAGTGACAGAAGGTAACTGAGACACTGAATGTAGATTTCAACTGTTGAGAAGGTTCACTTTAAGAGAGGGAACAAACAGCATGATAGATGATATAGAATAAAGGGGTTCAGAGAGGTTTGTTTTAAAATGGGAGACTTTTGGACGTATTTAAATGCTGATAGGGCATATAGCCACTGAGATGAAGTTGATGACACAGGAGAGAGGAGCAAATTGAGAATATAGGTTTTCTGAATTCTATGCTGGAGTCTGTCACACAGACTCAAATATTTCAGAAATTCTTATTTTAGAAAAGTCAGTGACTTTGCAAGTAACATTGTTATTCATTACAATTACAGAATGCTAGAAAGTAAAAAATGTCATAAAATTCTCTAGCCCCATATGATGCCCAAAGAAGTTAGGTGACTGACTTATCTGCTCAAGGTCATGTGCCTATTATGTGATAAAGCTATGAACCAAATTCTTCTGACTTTAAATTGCATGTTCTTTCCATGATTCAAGGGTGACACTTATATACTGATCTGGGCAGCAGTATTTAAACTGCATTCTGCAGAAGTGTGTATGGGGTCACAAGGGTGGTGAAGGTAGGGAGAGGAAGGAGATGCGGACTGGAGAGAGAGGCTGCATTCTAGAACTCTGGAATCTCAATTTCTATTTTACAAAAGCTGCCCTTTTATCTGTTTAATAAACTGGGGTCCTAAATGAGACTTTATTAAAACAAAGAAAACGATTCAGCTGCTAGGAAAAAAATGCAAACCATGATCAAAGAAATGTGCAAATATATATACTTTAAAATATACTTACCGGGTAATAGCACTGAATAGTCCACGGATACGTGCTTTATGTCGAGCTACAAAAGCTTCCGTAAAAATTACTCCTCTATTATCAAGATCAATATGTCCACTGATAATTCTACCAAGTCGCTGAGTTAGTGCCTGTGGGTAAAGATGTACATTTTTATTAATTTAAAATAAAAGAATTACACGTATGCATTTGCATAGTCATACTCAACTCATGCTGCATGCTGAGGTATCAGTCATGTGATTGAGAAATTTCAACAAGCATAGATTACAAGATATATCAACTAAAGTGAAGATTCAGTGTCTAGCAAAGTTCACTATCTCATGGCAGAGCCAAGAAATGAGTGAAATTGCTTGCTTACATGTTAAAAGGTTGAGCTGTCATATTATCTCTTGTTAATGAGGGCTATTTCTAACATAAAAATGACTATCAATATGATGATTATTTGATATGATGGTTTCTAGATATAGGCAGCCTCCAATATATAGAGAGCCAAGACATACAAATGGGTATTGAAGAAGACCCTTTCTGGAGCTTCTAATACTAACAGAAGTATAAATGTTATTTGAGATTCTGCAACATAGGGAAACATAAGACCTCAAAAGCTTTCCTCTCTAATGCAAATTTATCCCCGTCCAGAAGATCTATGGCAGATAATCTGACTTCTTGGTAACCTTCTTTCAAGTTCAGCAGAGTATTTCTCCACAGCTATACTACGACTGGCACCAGGTACATCTGAAATAAATCTGGACATATTTCACATTTTAAGATAAGTTAAATCTACTCAAGTCAGCTCAGCTCATTATTTTTATGATATAGAAAAATGTTTTTTCAAACAACTTAATGAGCTTTTAGAATACTGCTATATTCAGAATGGAACTGAAACATATTAAAAACTACGTTTCTAAAATGTATTCAGAAACAGTTTTATAAGAAATCATTTGGATTTGAGCGGATACTTTAAAGAAGTATTTTAAAAATATATTTTTTGTCCTGTGATTAACATATGTTTGCCCATGTAAAATATAATTTCAGCTCCTGAAATACTATATAAAACAGATCTATACTATAAATGGTATTTTAAATGGAATTAGGGAAGCTCATTTTCTTAATATGAGTAAGTAAATCTGCTTGTATTATACATTAATCTCATGCAATTACGGTTTGGCCAATTTTGCAAGTTGGAGTTTCTTAAAGTGATAGATACCTAAAGAGAGATTTGGCTTCTCCCTTGTTTCAGTAAATATAAAAAGAACTAGCATTATTTAGTTTCTCCATTGTGTTAAGATATTTCACTAGATTTCAATAAAGCCTATAAAAAAGACAATATTTCCTGTTTTACAGATACATAATGTGAAGCATAAAAGAGAAGAAATGATTTTCCTAATGTCAAATAAGAAGTGGTGCAGACAGTATTCAAATCAAGGTCTTTTAAAAATCTCAAAAGCTTATGTCCTTTCCACTCTACCAAATGAATTTCTATGATTCTAAAAAAAAAAACAAAAAAAACCCAGAAAAAAGTAAACAAGAAAATAGCCTATGTTTTCAGGCAGCATTGTTATCACACATAAGATATTTGAGTACTGACACAAATACCTAAAGTTAAGAGAATGTCAGATTCCTTGGTTCTTCTTCCTATCATACTGACAGTTTAGAAGAGGATAAATGGTGAAGTCAAAAGATGTTGGCACTACTGACAGTTGGAACAAAAAAATCCTTTGTTGGCGGGATGTCCTGTACATTGTAGGATGTTTAGCAGCATCCCTGACCTTTACTCACAATATGCCAGTAGTACCCCCTATAAATTATTATCTTCATCAATTATTTCTTAAAATTTAACTGGGCAATCAGAAATTTAATTGTCTGGTTACAATTTCTATATAGCTGGTATCAAAAGCATTAAATAAATCCATGCATTTATTGTACATTTGCTAATCGCATCAAAGCAGCCCTAGAACTTAGTCTATAAATTAGTTTTAGGGTGTCTCTCGGTTTAGGAAGATTACAATCATTTTTAAAGTGCCTCCTCAGAACCATTAATGTACTAGAAGTACCCCCCAAATATATTGGTACAACATATATCAAGTCAGACACCTGCAATAAATCAACTGATGGTGAGGAAGTCTCGTTTTTTCCCCCCTTCCATTCAAAGTCTTCGTTTAAAATCCTTTGGTAAAAAGACACATTGTATTATTAGGAAAAAAAATACCTGTGTCAGAAAGTTCCCAGGAAGATCATAAGTTTTACACAGTTCTGATATGGTGACCTGACCACTTTCTTGCAATTTATCATTGACCTCTTCTGCCAACCGATCCAAATAATTCCTAATAGTGAAAACAAGAAAATAATAGAAAAAAGAATTACGAATGTTTTTTCTGTTTCCTCATTTTATGTTTAATTTCCGTTGAAATGAAGTATGCCCCAAAAGTAATGAAATGTGTGTGTACATGAACACCACTCATCACTCATATTCTAAAAAATATTTTTTTCTCATTAGTGTAGCTAAATGTAAGATTAATCAAACAATACATTTTCTTTTTCTTTTTTTTTTTTTGCATCAAGGTCTCACTCTGTCACCCAGGCTGGAGTGCAATGGCATGATTATGGCTCACTGCGGCCTTGACCTCCTGGGATCAAGCAATCCTCCTACCTCAGCCTCCTGAGTAGCTGGGACTACAGGTGCAAGCCACCACATTTGGCTAATTTTTTAATTAGCAAACTTAATTAGTGAAATGGGTTTTGCCATGTTGCCCAGGCTGGCATGCTGGGATTTTTTTAAGTGGAAATTTGTATTTGATTTTCATTAACATTTTTGGAACAAATTTGCTTTCAGAGTTAAGATTATATGGGAAGGAATGTAAAAGTTACGTTTTACGTTTTCTTATTAAGAAAAAAATAGAAGTTTATATTATTTCTAAGTATTCCATACATTAACACTGAATTTTTTTTTTTTTTTTTTTTTTTTAATTTGAGACAGGATCTTTGCTATGTTACGTAGGCTGGTCTCAAATTCCTGGTCAAGCAATCCTCCAGCCTCAGCCTTCTGAGTAGCTGGGATTACAGGTACATGCCACCATATGTGGCTTAAACACTTACTTTTTAAGTGAAATAAACCTTATCATGAAAATCAACACTGTAAGAGTTATAAACGAAATGTCTAACTGGCCATAATTGGCCTAAATTTAAACACTATTAAAAAAAAAGAAAGAAAATAAACAAAGTGCTCTTAAATTTGTACTTTATTGTACTTACTCATCTATCAGTTGTCCCAACACTAACTGAACATGCTTTTCTGATTTAATAATGTCACCAATTCTATTTTCAATATGAATCAGGTCCACATTAATTACCTGGAAAACAAATACAAGATCTATTAATGATAAGTCTGTATTGTTTCTTAAGCTTGAAATTATATACTTAGAACATATATTTTTAAAGAAATTGCCGGCCAGGCATGGTGGCTCATGCCTGGATTCCAGCACTTTGGGAGGATGAGGCGGGAGGATCCCTTCAGTTCAAGAGTTTGAGACCAGCCTGGGCAACATAGGGAGACTCCCATCTCAAAAAAAGAAACAAAGAAAGAAAGAAATTGCTTATTCTTAAATTTTGAATCAATCTGAAATAATACGAAAAGCATTGGCCAAATAAAAAATTAGAGGTGTATTGCTTATTTATTTTCAGTTCTGAAGAATTACACTGTCACTTGCTAGTAAGTTTATATAAAGCAGTAAATTACATATTCATTTAACAGATAGCATTTTACAGAAAATTCGCTGGCTTCTTGTTTATAGTGTACCTTGGTAATGACATATATTTGTATATTTTGAAAATAGCTTCTACTTTTAAAAATATTTCTCTATTACTTTCATATACTAAAAACATATAAACATGAAACTGGTGACTTTTCTCCCAAAATGACATAAACTCTATACTTACATAAAATAACTATGAGTTCATTTGGTAAAAAGTTAAGAATAAGAAAGCCAACTGGGGAAGAGTTGGCCAACTCTTTAATAAGGCCAACTTATTAAATCATTTCAATAAATCCGAATTTATTAAATCATTTTAATGTATCAGAACTTATTAAATCAATTCAGTGTATCAGCGAGGCTTATATAACTATTTCTTTATAAACACACAAAATATGATACCAGCATTAGTGAATACTTGAACAAATTCACAGTATCAAAAAATTGAGAAAGTAAAGCAAAAATTTTATAAATTTAAAACCTACCTGTTGTAGATCAACAATGTTTACTCGACCTTTGAAGAAAAGACATTCATTTATTTTAAATGATCTATGCGTACATACCAACCCAAAGCTATAAATTCTAACATTTAAGTTTTGGTCAAAGTCCTGCATAGAACAGAGAGCCAGAATAATCAATGTCTTCAAATACACACCATTAGCTGATGGCTAAGTCTTCATGGCTGAAGCCATAAGCAATAACTTATTTCAATTTTTTTTTTTTTTTTAAATAACATCAGGCCAATTATGAGCACCAACTGGCACACAAATTGGCTCTATCTATGAAGGGTATTCATTTCCCTTCACAATTCACAATTTATCTACTGTGATTAAAGAGATATTGACAACTAAATTAAGATGAACTTTTTTCAATTATTTGATACTAAAAGGTAGGCTTCTACATATCAGCATAAGAAAATCTGTTAAGTAATTCAAATTATAGCTCATATTTTAAAGGTACTATGAAGGAAAATAGATAAATAAAAAAAGACAAAGACCAATGTTACACTCTGATAATATGAAGAGAGGCTTTCATAATTGCTTCTATTTTAATCAAATAGTATTCAAATATGCTTGGTAGTCTGTTCAAATTTTAAGAAGACAAAGGAAACCAACTTTGTGCGTGTTTTTAACAGCATTTCATACAATATGATTGGTGTAGCACCACACTGGATTGAGTTACCTAATTTGTAAGTACAAGTAAGCCTTAAAAAGAAATACAGCCTTGATTTTCAAAAATCTATAATCCTGTAAGATACTGTCCCCCTTCACAATTACCACCTAATAAAAGGCAGCTGAATACCCTTCCCTGAGTCATGCAATAAATTAACGAATTGTAAAAAGAAACAATTAATTCACGTATAGTACACATAACTCAAAATGATAAAATATTTTAAGTGATAACATTTGAGTTCATTTAAATTATATGACCATGTTTGCATGAACCCAGTAAAAATATTAAGCCTAATTATCAAATTAACAATTGAAAACGATATCTTACAATCTATAATTTAGTATGCAATTACATGTTTACGGTTTTTTTTTTGTTTGTTTGTTTTGCCCCTTCCAAAAATCCAAGAAAAAAAAAAAAACACTAAAGAATTACCTACCACCTCGGACATGTAGCTCATCTCTCATTTCTTTACTAATTTGGGCTGGAGTAATATATTCCCTTCCATCGAGTGTATGAACTACTTCTAGCTGTTTCTGAGCAATCAATTTATTAACAATCTCAATGCAGTTCCGCTCGGACAACCTGAGGGAAAGAAAAAAAGTTGTTTCAAAAGTCCACTTGAGACATTGGTGCTCAATAAAATTAATACAATGTATGAAAACAGGCTTTTAAAAAGTTTGTTTAGTCACTAACTTCTACATCACAATATCTGTATTTTTCACTAACTGATTCAATAAGTTAAAAAAAAACCTTTCAGAGTAAGTAGGTTTACATATGCTTAAATCATTTATTTAATTGGTACACATCATCCCATCACAAATTTCAAGTCTATTGTCTCTTACAGGCCTGCTTCCAATCTTCAAATCTGAATAGAAAATTGAAGACATTTATTTAGGTATGAAAAAAGAAAAAACAAAACAAAACAAAACAAAAAATGCCCTAATTTCCAGTTTAATCAGAATTTTCTTTTAAATTAAGTGCATAATTGCCTCACTTACACACATGGTCTGCAAGCAGGCAGGGGATGTGGCCTAGTGAAACCATAACTGCTACCCACGTTAGTTACCCATGCAGTTACGAGTTTGCTATCAGTGGTAGAAAATACAGCATAAGGGGATTGCTGTCTTCGGGCTCAAAAGGAATAAAACATCGCAGGTACGAAGTAGTCAAAGAATAGAAAGGCTTCTATTAGCGTTATTTTAAAAAAGCAGAGTTAGGCTCCTCTGGACACATCCTCCAAAGGTTAGTGGGCTTGTAGAAAATGTCAGTGCCCTGAATAACAGATGGGGTCAGGGGTCTAGCCCTAGGTCTGTTACGAGAGAGAAAAGGGCAAGAAGTTTTAAGTATCAACATACTATTTGCCAAGTGCTGTACTGGGGGCGGGGGTTAGCCTCTCCTTTCGAGCTCATTCTAGATCAGGAAGTGTATAATAGCCAAGATGTCACAGTGATTTGGTGGTTGGTGGGTGAGGGAGGGTCAAAGAAATGCTCAATAAGGGCAGCTCGAAATCACCGGCCCCGTCCATGGTGGGGCGGGGCGCGCCAGCATTTCGCTGCAGCTGGGCTGGGGGGCTCCAGGGCGTCCTAGGCTGAGGACTTTCCCGCCGAGCCTTGGACTTGGAACTGCGATCCAGGCTCGGGGCAGAGGGAGGAGGAGAGAATGGTGACAAGCAGCGAGAAGACCCGGGATGCAGGGCCGCGCGTCTAAAGTCCCAGATACAGGCGTGTCCGCCCACGGCCTAATTTGGGCTCCACAAAGGAGAGGGAGGGTCGGGCACCTCTGCGTGGCCTCGGCGAACTGCGCCCGCTGGAAGTCGGCCGCCAACCGCCTAATCTCTTCCCAGGCGTCCGCCATCACGGCCTGACTCGCAGTAGACGCGGAGGAACTGCAGACACGTCAGCCGACAGGCGGTGGGAGAAGAGAGGCGGAACGGGCCGCGCAGAGGGACAAGAGGCTCCGCCCCTGACGCAGACACACCGAACGCTTGCGCCCGAGGCGTGGGGGGCGGGCGGAAGTGCCGTGGTTGTACCGCGGCGCTGGGGGTTCCTCCCGGCGAGACTGGCGGGGCTGCGGCGGCTAGGAGAGTGGTGCGTAGGTGTTTCTGGGGGGTCGTGGGCAAGATGCAGGGCTCAGTAAAGTTTAGTGTCAGAACTTTGTTTGCGCTACCCCTAATATTTCCGTAGAGTAATAGTTGTATTAACTACTTTTCTTTTTTCTTCTGTCCTCCATTTGTTTTGGGGGATGGTGCGGAGGAATAAGCCTGTGTCGAAGATTGGCGCCTCTCTTCTCTAGCTGTTAACTCTGAGCATTCCCTTTTGTATAGGGTATCGTGTTAATTTTTACATGCACCCAGAGCAGTCTGCCTTTTGGGAGATACATGGGAGACCCTACCGAAAGTAATTACTTTTTTTTTGCAGAGTGAATAAATTTGCGTGTCATAAAGGCTGTATAATTGCTTTCGTGTCTAGAGTTCTAGAGTCTTTCGTATTTCTCTTATTGCAATGATTAGCTTCATCAAATAATGAGGAATATAAACATAAGGTGCCTGGCTATCAAGGAAACAGGGAAAGCAAAGAGAACATGTATCCTGCTTCCCTGTTGAGTAGATATTTACTCAGGTGTACCTTTCTCTTTCTTTTTTATATCTTTTTTATATCTTATTTATGAATGGAAAATAAATCATGGGACCCCCAAATCACTAAGCTAAAGGGAAAAGTCAAACTGGGAACTGCTTAGGGAATCCTGCCTCCCATTCTATTCAAAGTCACCCCTCTGCTCACTGAGATAAATGCATGTCTGATTGCCTCATTTGGAGAGGCTGATAAGAGAATGCAACTGTCTCTTATCTACCTATGACTTGGAACTTCCTCCCCACTTGGAGTTGCCCCGCTTTTCCAGATCAGACCAATGTTTATCTTACATATATTGATTGCTGCCCCATGTCTCCCTAAAATGTGTAAAACCAAGCTGTGCCCCAGCCACCCTGGGCGCATGTTGTCAGGATCTGTGCCATGTCATGGATGCAAGTTCCTAACTTTGGCTAAATAAACTTTCTGAGTTGGTTGAGACCTGTCTCAGATATTTGGAGTTCATGTATCTCACTCTTTACTATTTAAAAAATATTATTCCAGTTAGAAAGAATGAATAATATCAAGTATTTGATAGCACAACAGGGTGACTGTAGTTGTCAGAGGCGTTTGAACTAGAGCAACTCCATCTTGAATAGGGGCTGGGTAAAATAAGGCTGAAACCTACTGGGCTGCATTCCCAGGAGGTTAGTCACAGAGTGAGATAGAAGGTCCGCAGGCAGGAAAAACAAGTCATAAAGACCTTGCCGATAAAACAGGTTGCAGTAGTGAAGCCAACCAAAACCCACCAAAAACCAAGATGATGAATAGAGTGACCTCTGGTCGTCTTCACTGCTCATTATATGCTAATTATAATTCATTGTCATGTTAAAAGACACCCCCACCAGTGCCATGACAGTGTACAGATGCCATGGCAACGTCTGGAAGTTACCTTATATGGGTCTAAAAAGGGGAGGAACTCTCAGCCCTGGGAATTGCCTACACCTTTCCTTGGAAAACTTGTGAATAATCCACCCCTTGTTTAGCTGTAATCAAGAAATAACTATAGGTATCCTTAGGCCAGCAGCTCAAGCCATTGCTCTGCCTATGGAATAGCCATTCTTTTATTCCTTTGCTTTCTTTATAAACTTGCTTCACTTTATGGATTTGCTTTCAATTCTTTCTTGTATGAAATCCAAAAACCTTCTCTTGGGGTCTGGATTGGGACACCTTTCCGGAAGTACAGTCAATAATAATTCAATTGTACATTTTAAAAAACAAAGTACAAGTGGATTGTTTGTAACACAAAGGAAATGCTTGAGGTAATGGATACCACATTTACCCTGATGTGGTAATTACATGCTGTATGCCTGCATCAAAATATTTCATGTACTCCATAAATATATACACCTACTATGTACCTACAAAAATTAAAAACTAAAAAATAAAAATATTCCTTTTAATCATATATTGATAGAGTTGGTAAAGGGGAGCTATTTCAATTTCTTTTCCATCTAAGTACATTACTGTGGGCAACTCAAATCCAATGCCATAAACGTATTTGTCTATTAAATTCCCCAGCTTTATTTAAAAGACAGGAACTCAGTCATAAAACCTTCCACTAAGTACTGCTAGAAAATGACAATGGCTACCTGATTATGGACCAAGAGGGAAGACACCAGAAGTCAAAGAGGTAGTTTGGAAGGTAGTAGGTAGTGTGGTTCCAGAGAGCATCAAGCTTCAAAACAAGCAGAAACATTCATTCCTAAAACACATATTTATTAATTCTCTATCAGATAGCATGGAGCACAGTGGTGGATAAGGAAGACATGGTCTGGCCGTAACAATTTTGAAATCTAATGAAGCAGATTAAAAAGATAAGTACTTACAATAAAAGTGTGAAAATTCTAACAATAGGGGAAGTTTAGGGCAGTATGTGATCACTTGGCAGCCAAACTTCTCGCTTCCTATGTAAGACTCTCACAGTCAGACTGGAGCTGCACATCTCTGCTGCTGCACAACACATGGAGAATAGTCTGCTGTATCCTAGCCTTGCCAAGCCCTTTCAGGACCCCATGTCTTTACTGGAATGCCTGTCCACTTCCCCACGCCCCCGACCCTCATCCCCGCATATTATTTTGTAACATATTTCTTCATGGTATCCCAGCTTTAAAGTCTTCAATGAAACCTTTTAAACTCCTACAGAGTTATTCTATATGTTGTGTTTCCACATTTCTTAATATTTAGATGCCTCTAATAGCAAGAAAAGTTATATTGTAGTTTATTAACTTATTTACTGCGTCTCTCAATATCCTGAGCTCCTAAAGGAACTCCTGAAAGTTCCTCAGCACTTAGCATGACAACTAGTACATAGTACCTGATGTATTCTATAAATGTCCTTTATGTGAGTAAGTCAGTGTAAATGTTTTGGTGCAGCATTATACTTTGGTAAAATAGTACTATGTTAATGTTACTAACATTTACATTTATTCCTAAGAAAGGAAACCATAAGAATAATTCATGGTTATATTTTCTAGAGACTAGGCTTGTTTCGTCCAGTATGGTACTCAATAGCCATATAAAGCTATTTACATTTAAATTAATTAAGATTAAATAAAATTGATAATGTGGTCCTTCAGTTGCACTAGCCACATTTCAGATTCTCAGTAGTCACATGTGCCTCATGGCTATCATATGGGATAGTTTAGAAAAACATCTTCGTCTTCACAGAAAGTTTTATTGTACAGCTCTGGTCTAGACCTTTGATGGGATGCACATTTGTTCAGACTCTGAGATCATATAACTTAAATATCTCCACCTAGCAACCATATACTCTGACTACATTTTCAGTTATTTTGAATGGGTAATAAGCATTTGAATGGAGGATATTTCAGTGTTGGCTGATATCTGATATTAAGTAGAGCTTTAATCAATACAGTGCATGCCTAGAATAATGGTAAGAATCCCAAGTGGCTATTTAATAACAGATGAGAGATTCTTTTGAAGAGCAAGCTTTGTGTAGACTTGGGAAATAGAATTTCCATTCTCTACAAAATATTGTAATAGTTGTGTTTGTGTCTACAAACTGAAGTTGAATTTTGATATGTAGATGATGGGGGATGATTGATGGTGTCTGCAGCTGCACTCTGTACATGATTTGTGACACTATCCTTAGACTCACTTTAAAATATGAAGGGCAATAAAATATTGCCACATTTATAATTTGAATTGATGGCTACCCTGATAGCATATCAAGTGTGATCTGGTAAAGTTCCTCCATGATAAATTAAAAAAAAATAAAATTTGAAGCATTTTTTCCTTGTCTGTCAAGAAAATACAACTGTAAACTTTGAAATACTTTTCCTGGTTCAACTAGGAAAATAAAACTAAGTAACTACAATTGGGTATTGTCAAGCAAATCAGTATTCACTGTTTGTCACATAGGGAAATTACCAAGACATAGTGTTAATTGTGTCACTGACATTATCCTATTGTAATAAAGGATTTAAAAATTATTTTAATCCCATAATCAAAAATGGTAGTGAACATCCAAACATAGCAAATATTAGTGCCTTAGGAAAACACTATGATTCATGAGTAGAAGGAGAGGAAAAAGACCACTGAAAAAGAGGAAAGTAATTAGAGCAGCAAAAAATTATAGATGAAGGATAGTTAACAATAACTCTACAGAGTTAAGGACAAGGAAAATAATGCAGAACCACTGGCTATTACAGCAAAAAGGCTATGCCTTTTACTTTATTTATTTATTTATTTATTTATTTTTAAAAATAGAGATGAGATCTTGCTCTGTTGCCCAGGCTGGTTTCAAACTCCTGGCCTCAAGTGATTCTCCCACCTTGGCCTCCTTAAGTTCTGAGATTACAGGTGTGAGCCATCGTGCCCAGCCAGGCTGTGACTTTTAACAGGGGATTGTTTCTTTTTTTCCTGCCATGGTTGCAATAGAAGTCAGATTGTAAGAGCATAAAGAAGCCATATTAGTGTGGAGACAAAAGTGACTCCACCTTAAATGCTAATCTGCTGTAATGATTTTTGAGTATCCTCAGTCCCATGAATGCCTCCTGATTCCTACTTTATTTACTGTCCCTAGAGAAAGAACATGTCAACCTTGATGTTATCCCACAGTTTACAGACTATGATGATTATATAGCATTGTTGCCTGTTCTGGAGGATTGCCTTTAATTATCTTGCATAGAGAGCACTTATACCCTTTCACTGTAGTATATAAGCTCTGGGTTGGGAGGTAACAGGTTTAGAGATCTACCTGTCTTGCTGCTGCCCAAGACCACACTTCCATCTGTAAGTTACCTCCATTACTGGCAAACTGGATTTTTCTACCTCATTCTTTGATTTCTCAGCTCCTCTGGCATTTGGGGGGAACTTTGCATATATGGTGGCCCTTTCACAGAACAGTCAGCATTCTCCAGAGTAACAGAGAGATTATAGTAATTGGCCCATGTGATTATGGAGGCTGAGAAGTCCCATGATCTGCAAGCTGGAGAACCATAGAAGTTGGTGGTGTAGTTCAGTCTGAGTTTGAAGGTCTGTGAACCAGGAGTGCTGATGTCCGAGAGGAGGAGAAGATGGCTGTTCCAGCTCAAGCAGAAAGCTAATTCACTGTTCTCTGCCTCTTTGTTTCATTCAAGCCCTCAAGGGATGGTATAATGCCTACCCAAATGGGTGAGAGCATCTTTTTTACTCAGTCTACCAATTCGGATACAAGTCTCTTCTGTAAACACCTTCACAGACATACCCAGAAATAATGTTTTACCAGATATTTGGGCATCCTTTAGCCCAGTCAAACTGACACATAAAATTAACTGTCACAGAAGGACAGTTGCTACCTCGTTAGCAACTAAGAACAATGGGACTTAGAACAAAGACCTCATCAGGTATTAAATTGGAAGAAGATACATTAATGAAAAGAAATGTTATGGTACTGTTGAAGATGGAGGCAGCAAGACCCTCCGAGGCTATAGAAAAAATAGCATAATAAACCCAGAAAGGCTCTTCAAGATATCTATGTTAGTGTTCTACCTAACACAGCAATAATTTCTTTGCAAAGCCCCTGGCAGATTATTTAGTTTTGCTTGGATCCTTAAGGTGATGAAGTGTTCCCTTTTTAGCAAGGTAAATGAATCTGTTTTTGGACAGATGTAACTCTTAGAAATTTCTTCCTTGTACTGCTAAAGCAAGGTCTCTTTCCCTGTAGCTTCCATATGGTTTCCTTAAGTGATAAACAGACTGACTGTAATATATCTTTCCTATGACAGCCCTCCAAATATCTGAAGTATGTCCCTCCTACCTGTTTTCTTTTTTTAAGTTAAGCATCCCAGATACTTCAATTTATATCTCCTCACAAGATTGCCAGACCTCTTAATGTTTTGGCTGCCCAATCAGAATAAAGTTGTTGAACTCTAGTTTGCCAGTGTCAATTTTAAAAAGTAATGTCCAGAAGGAATTTTGTATTTTGCATGTAGTCTGACTGGAACAGATAAGAGACAGTGAAATTAAT
Organism: Gorilla gorilla gorilla; assembly: GCF_029281585.2. NCBI lineage: Eukaryota > Metazoa > Chordata > Mammalia > Primates > Hominidae > Gorilla > Gorilla gorilla. The sequence goes on along the minus strand of NC_073229.2, from coordinate 120,655,513 downwards.
TTTGTTAGATATTTTACACTTGGTAATTGGACTCTTGGCCTAAACTGAACTGTAATGAATGTACCTGTCTGGTATTTATCTAAATTGCCATCAAACCAGGTTTAGTCTATTCTGTAGCTGAAAAAAATAATTTTATTTGATAAATTTTACCTTGTTCGTTTTGATCCATTCATTCATTTATTCATTCATTGTTTCAACAAATACTTTTTGAGGTCAGCATTGTGGCAGTCTTCGTTATGCCCTGAGATTACCAGAAAGTACAGGTTATTCCAATTAGTTGAACAACTTGAGATCATTTTAAAATATAAATCTAATATTCAACATTGTTATTTTTACATCACCTGTCATCTATAAATTTCATAAACATGATTATATCTTTATTCAGTTAATAACAAGATAAAAAATCAGGGACATATTATTGTGATAAGCTGGTGATTTTGAATCATCAGGATTCTAGATTTAAAAGTTTTTGGAGACAGAACATTTAACGGTGTGATTTATTTGTTTTATAGAAGAGAGTTAATATATAACTTAGAGTTTGATTGTCTTAAATACCGTATTTCTCTTTTTGTCCCAGGGGAAGATCACAGAATGCTGCCTTGCTTGTGGAATTATAGAATTCAAATCTATCAGTTTTATAGGGAGTAATTTTTCAAGACTTACTCTTAAGGAATTCATACTGATTCCTAATAATCATCATTTTCTTAACCTAAATCCTACAAAGCCATTCATTTAATCATTTGTTTTAGAATGTTTCCTGCTTTCCTGTATGTCTCTTTTTCTTCTTACTTTAAAGCAAGGTTTAAACATCCCTTTTGATATTTTTAGGTTTTGTCGGGGTGTAGGGAGCAAGGTTATTCTCACTGTGACCTTTGCCCTGCAGCAGTAAAGCAATAACTAGCATCATTTCTGCTTTGTATTGTTTTATCATTTCTACATCATGTTTGTAGGCTGATGAATGAAGTCAAATGCTTATAAATGCTTTGTAAACTATAAAATTCTCCATTTATATATATTTCTGCCCCACTTATTTCTCATTAATTTTACTTGGGATTATATTGTCAGAATTCCTTAGAGCCACATTTTTGTGAATATTGTGCTGCAAATATATTTATTTGTTTGTAAGCACTAAGTATTCTTTTGTTCCCAAGAAAACAAATTCTATATGAGTCTTTTCTGGTTCTGTTTTTCTTTTGTTTCAATCTCTTCACAATATTGTATTTAGAGCCAGATTTATCAGCCCCAGGCATCTCTTGCTTTCCTGTGTCTACTTCTTCACAGTATAACTCTCAGGCAAAATGACAAAAAGGCAAATTCACAAAGGAACCAGTGAGTGTTCTTGTCAGTGCTTGGATTCCATTCTCAAATAACCTGAAAGTTCTTCTATTTCATCAACAGAATGTGATTTAAAGGGATATGTTGCCAGCTTGTATCACTGCTAAACAGTGGTGTGTCACTGTAGAGCAAATAGTCACAAGAATACATTCTCAGGAAATATACAGTTAAAACTATGCTTTCTGCCAAGCAAGGAGAAACGCAGACTGGCTCAAATCTCCAGAAACGACTTGCATCCTTCTTTATTTCTTACACCTTTTCTTTTCTTCATCTCCTATTTCTTCTTTCCCCATGTCCTCCTCCTGCTTTCACAATTTCCTTCTCCTCCTTATTCTCCTTCTCTTTCACCTCCCCGTCTTCTTCCTTACGCATTAATTATGCCAGTAAGATGATATCTTGTAAAGAAATGGAATACTTTTAGCAGATGCCACACTATAGCCACAGCAGTGACATCTGGAATTTGTCAAGAGCCACAGTTGGCATCCCTAAAATTCACCTGCCTGGATTCTGTTCTGAGAAGATTGTGTCTGCAAGAAAGTCTGGCCAAGTTCCTAAAAGAGGCAAAATCAAGGATAGATGGCATCTATCCTAGTTCATGTGAAGGTTAAAAGCGTCTTCAGATACTTAGATACATAGGTATACAGGCTCTGTTATTACAAACTTTCAAGGCAGTTCTTATGTTCTTATGTATTTATTTGCTTTTTGAATCATAAAACTTATGCTTATATTTTAAGCAGATGGAGTTTGTTTATGAAGAAGCAATTATTGCTGATACTCATTATTACACATCAGAGTAGTTATATTTCTATGTAATTTTTTGCATGGAGTAGTCATTTGTGGTCTTGCTCTACATCTGTTTGATCATAGCAATTCCAATTGATTTCACAGGGTCAGCAAATACACAGCACATAAGCTAACACTCTTCCTTCTTGTACCCACAGTAGACCACTAATCAATTATGGCGTTTGTCTTGCTAAGCCAGGAAACAGCTTCAGAATCCATCTCAAACAATGTTTCAGACAGCTGCTATTAATATGTCAGAGTTGGCACTTGATGAGAAATACAGTTGCCATTCCAGATTAAGGCCAACACCCCCCACCGCCCCAAAAAACAGCCTCATAAAAAGACCTCTGAGCAGTGGCGTCAGAAATCTAAGGGTCACTGATGGAGTATGACAGGAATCTAAGACAGAGAGAGATCCTAATTTCCCAGGAGCCAATAATGCAGAGTGGATAATTCTGGTTTGGACTTAAGGTAGATGTAGGATGGAAGTAAAAAAGAAAACATACATTGGGACTGGGTCCTTAGATCTGTAAATTGTTTATTTGGGTAGCCATTACTCAGATTTCTCTCATTCTATAGAGTGGTCTTTTAAAGTTTCACAGTGGTACCTAATTGTGACAATACGGGTCTTTCCTATGATTAGTGACCCAATAGAATAGTGAAAAGGAAAGTATTTGTTTTTGTACAACATAGAGGCATGAGTGCCTTCTTTTAACCCATTGATTCCCACACTTTGATCTTGAGAAACTTACGGTCTTAAACCTACTGAAGACCTCCCAAAGGGCTTTTGTTTATATGGCTATATCTTTCAAGATTTATCATATTTAAATTAAAATGGAAAAATGTTAAAATAGTTATTGAAAATGAAAATAGTAAATGCCTGTTTACTCAAATAATATTTAATCTCACAGATCCCCTGAAAGATTTTGGAGAATTTCCTGATTGGCACTTTGAAAACTGCTGCTGTAACCAATTCTGTGATGACTGCTGACTTGATGTAAGGTGAATGCAGAAAGTCTCTTGCTAGGAGTCTCCCTGGCATTGCCTCATTCACAAAAATTTCAGACACTATATATGTTAATTCAGATAATTCATTCAGTTAAATGTTTATTAAATATATTTTCAGATTGTTTATTGATATAGAACTAATTATTCTATCAAGGACACATATAAAATAATTAGGTATAGAAAAATATAAGAAAGAAAAGGAAATCAAGATTAGGAAAAAATAACAATGCAGATATTCAGACCATATAGTCCTATAAAGTTGGCTCATTATTTTGCTAATGTGTTTACTGAGCACCTGTTCTAGACATAGGAAATGCATGGATGACTACAATTGCCCCAGTTGTTATCTCATTGAGGTTACATTATATTGTACTTGTAAAATATGCACCCCCACTCATGGCTTTAGGCAAAACAAATGAACAAAAACAAAAACCAACCAAACAAATGTATCAGTTAAAAGATCATTGACCAAAATGTTAAATGGAGTACTCTGAGGAAGCAAAGAGTTTTGGAGATATGCAAAATAATTTTCTTATAGTACATTTCCTAATTGACTTTATAAAGCTGTTTCTTATAGTCTTCATTAATGAAAGTTAAAGAGGCATGAGAACAAAGTGCTGCTGAGAATATTATATCAATTAATTTTTGTGAAAACAAAAGTATAATCCATTTGTTGCCAATATTATCAGACTGATTCTAAAGTGAAACTACCTTTCTTTTTTACGTCCATGTTTTCATAGTATAAGCCCCTCCTGGTCCATTAAAAATGTAGTACTGCCAACCTAAAGTTAGTACCAGGGCTTTACCTTATACCAAGAGAGCTGAGAAATGTTGGGGAGCACAGATCATTTGATGAGTAGTAAATACCTGATATAGCTGGCAGTTTGAAGTAGTAGCTCCTTAGATGATTTTTTTTTCCAGAAGGGGGAAGAATGTTATGTGTTATAGATGGAATTCTGTCCTTCCAAATGTATATGCTGAAGTCCTAACTCCCTGTACCTTAAAATGTGACTGTATTTGTAGATAGCGTTTTTAAACAGTAAGTAGGTTAAAATGAGGTCATTAGGGTACTCTAATCCAATATGCCTGTTGTCCTTATAAAAAGGTGTGCTTAAGACACAGACACCTACAGAAGGAAGACCATGTGAAAATATAGGGAGAAGAAAGCTATCTGTAAGCCAAGAAGTGAGTAAGGCCTCAGAAGAAAGCAAAGCCTGCCAACACCTGGATCTTGGATTCTGGCCTCCAGAATCATAAGAAAATACGTTTCTGTTGTTTAAGCTACTTGGTCTGTGGTACTTGGTTACAGTAGCCCTAGCAAACTCATATGATTCTGTGATGAGGGGAAAGAACTGTTGAAAGGTGAGCAATCAGAGATACAAGGAAAAGGAAAAGGGAGGTGGAGGAGTGGTGGGGATCAGAGCGAGAAAATATCAGAGGGGGCAGAAAAGTATGGGGCAAAGTCATAGATAGGTGGTGTGTGTATTAGTCGATTCTTGCACTGATATAAAGAACTGCTTGAGACTGAGTAATTTATAAAGAAAAGAGATTTAATTGGTCAGAGTTTTGCAGGCTGTACAGAAAGCATGGCTTGAGAGGCCTCAGGAAACTTACAAGCATGGCAGAGGTGAAGAGGAAGGAGGCACGTCTCACATGGCTGAAGCAGGGGGAAGAAAGAGGGAAAGGGGAGGTGCTACGGACTTTTAAACAACCAGGTCTCTTGAGAACTTACTACTGCAAGAGTATAAAGGGGGAAATCTTCCTCCATGATCCAGTCACCTCCCACCAGGCCCCACCTCCAACACTGGGGATTACAATTCAACATGAGATTTGGGTGGGGACAAAAATCCAAACCATATTATTCCACCCCGGCCCCTCCCAAATCCCTTGTCCTTCTCACATTGCAAAATACAATCCTCCCTTCTCAACAGTCCCCTAAGTCTTAATTCATTTCAGCATTAACTCAAAAGTCCACAATCCAAAGTCTCATCTGAGACAAGGCATTCCCTTCTGTCTATGATCCTGTAAAATTGAAAGTGAGTTAGTTGCTTCCAGGATACAATGGGAGTACAGGCATTGGGTATATACACCCACTCCAACAGGGAGAAATCAGCCAAAACAAAGGCACTACAGGCCCCATGCAAGTCCAATACCCAGAAGGGCAGTCATTAAATCTTAAAGCTCCGAAATAATCTCATTTGGCTCCATATCTCACATCCAGGCCACACTGATACAAGGGGTGGACTCCCAAGGCCTTGGACATCTCCACCTCTGTGGCTTTGCTGGGTACAGTCCCCTCAGCTGCTTTTACAGGATGGTGTTGAGTGCCTGTGGCTTTTCCAGGCACATAGTACAAGCTGTTGGTGGATATACCATTCTGGGGTCTGGAGAATGGTGGCCCTCTTCTCACAGCTCCACTAGGCAGTGCCCAGTGGAGACTTTTGTGTGGGGCCTCCAACTCTACATTTCTCCTCTGCACTGCTGTAGTAGAGATTCTCCATGAGGGTTCCATCCAGGCAGCAGACTTCTGCCTGGATATTGAGGTGTTTTCATATATTCTATGAAATCTGGGCAGAGGCTCCAAAGCCTTAACTCTTACCCTCTGTGCACCCACAGGCTTAGCACCACATGGAAGCCACCAAGGCTTACAGCTTGCACCCTCTGAAGCAGCAGCCTGATCCATATCTGGGGCCCTTTTAGCCATGACTGGAGCTGGAGTGGCTGGGACACAGGGAGAAGTCTCCCAAGGTTGCTCAGGGCAGCAAGGCCATGGCCTGGTCTACAAAACCATTCTTTGTTCCTAGGCCTCTGGGCATGTGATGGGAGGGGCTGCCATTAAGCTCTCTGAAATGCCTTCCAGGCATTTTCCCCATTGTCTTGGCTACTAACCTTAGGCTCCTCTTTACTTTTGCAAATTTCTGCAGCCAGCTTGAATTACTCCCCTGAAAATGGGTTTTTGTTTTCTACCATTTGGCCACATTACAAATTTTCAAAACGTTTATGCTCTATTTCCCTTTTAAATATATGTTCCAATTTCAGACCATCTCTTTGCTCATGAATATAAGCATATGCAGTTAGAAGCAGCTAGGATACTTCTTGAACACTTTACTGCTTAGAAATTTCTTCCACCAGATACCCTAAGTCATCTCTCTCAAGTTCAAAGTTCCACAGATCCCTACAGCAGGGGCACAATGCCACCAGTCTTTGCCACAGCATAGCAAAAGTAACCTTTACTCCAGTTCCCAATAAATTTCTTATCTCCATCTGACACTACCTCAGCCTGGACTTCATTGTTAACAACAATTTAACAAGTCTCTAGGAAGTTTGAAACTTTCCCTCATCTTCTTGTCTTCTTCTGAGCCCTTCAAATTGTTCCAACATCTGCCCATTACCCAGTTCCAAAATCGCTTCCACATTTTCAGGTATCTTTGTAGCAATGCCCCACTTCTCTGGTACCAATATTCAGTATTAGTCCATTCTTGCTATAAAGAACTACCTGAGACTGACTAATTTATGAAGAAAAGAGATTTAATTGGCTCAGAGTTCTGCAGGCTGTACCGGAAGCATGGCTTGGGAGGCCTCAGTAAATTCACAAGCATGGCAGAAGGTGAAGAGGAAGGAGGCACGTCTCACATGGCTGAAGCAGGGGGAAGAGAGAGGGAAGTGTGAGGTGCTACAGACTTTTAAACAACCAGATCTTGTGAGAACTCACTCACTATCATGAGAATAGCAAGGGGAAAATCTAGCCCCATGATCAAATCACCTCCCACCAGGCCCCGCCTCCAACACTGGGGATTGCAATTCCACATGAGATTTGGGTGGGGATACGAATCCAAACCATATCAGTGTGGTGGGCCAAACAGTAGCACCAGGCTGAGCATGGTGGCTCATGCCTGTAATCACAGTACTTTCAGTGGCCAAGGTGAGTGGGTTGCTTGAACTCAGGAGTTTGAGACTAGCCTCAGCAACATGGTGAATCCTGTCTCTACAAAAAATACAAATATTAGTGAAGTGTGGTGTTGTATGCCTGTAGCCCCAGCTACTTGGGAGGCTGAGGTGGGAGGATGGCTTGAGCCCAGGTGGCAGAGGTTGCAGTGAGCCAAGATTGTCCCATGCACTCCAGCCTGGATGACGGAGCCCGATCCTGTCTCAAAAAGAAAAAAAGCACCAAAAGACCTCCATGTCAAATTCCCAAAACTTGTGATTTTTACCTTATATTATAAAGGATGGGATAAAGTCAAGGCTCTGAGAGGAAATGTTTATCCTGGATTATCTGAGTCAGTCCTAAATACAATCACATGTGTCCTTATAAGAAAGGAGAGACAGTTGTGAGACAGACACACAGAGGACAGATACACAGAAGAGGAGAAGGTGATATGATGTTGCCTCAAGCCAGAGAACACTGGGCACCCCCAGAAGCTGAAAGAGGCAAGGAAAGAAGAAATTTCTGTTGTCTTAAGCCACCAAGTTTGTGGTCATTTGTTACAGCAGCCACAGAGAACTAATATAGATGGATTGAGCTTGGATATCAGAAAATAAATTTCTTCCTTTCAGACATGGGGTAGAAAAGTAAGGATGTTCATACACTGATTATCTTGGTGGAGGTGGTGGTGGTGATATTGTAGGTAAAGTAATTACAGACTATTCATTTTGTATGTAATAATGCATCAAGAACTTTTCTGATTTTTTATTTGTTAGAAAACTCAGAGTTTAGACCAAATCCAAAATATAATAGAAAACATTGAGTTTTAAAAAAAACTTTTTACCATTTATACCAACCAACTGTAAAGCTTCTTCTTTTATATCTTTCAGCATTTAGTTATAAATAATGAATCAGGAAACAAAGGGCCAATAATGACATAATGAACTCCTTAAGGTATGCATAATGTTTCATAAGTTAAGTTAGAAATTTCCAATTGCTTTTTCTGAAATGGAAACAACTGTATAACAAGATTGCTTCTTTGAAATACTGTAAAAGTATAATGTTCTAGATTGTTATATACTGCAACATATTAAAGCCTAATGGATTTTCCTCATGAAAATCTGTAATACTGCTATGATTGAATACTTCTTCAGAACGTGGTAAACATTGCTTTTTTAAAATCTTGTATTTGTCATAGTACTTATTCTGGCAGGTGGGGGGACATTTGGGTGATGCTTGTTGTTAACAGAAGGATGAATTAGTTTTGCAGCATGAATTGGCATTCCATAAAATTCATTCACAAAATAATTGCTTACTGGGGATTTTCATCATTATAACTGAGAAAGAGGAGGCACATCTGTGCTCTTTTGCAATATGAGACAATCATTTTTCAAACAAATCATACATGCAACAATAGATAGGAATATGGCGGGAAAAAGATTCAGTGGTTCTATCTGAGCCCGTGATTCCAATACCAGAGGCAGAATTGAGATTCAAGTCTATAACTGTACCAGGAAGTCATAATAAGGGTATAGGGGGTTGATACATTTAACTTCTGTCTATGACAGCTTTCTTTGGATAATTTGGTAGAAAAAACGACATGAAATAAAAACATCTTTAGAAGTCTTAGATGTATTACTAATTATTTATGAGATTGGTTTCAGAAATTTGATACCTTAACATCTTAAAGAAAAGGGAAGGCCAGGTACATTGGCTCAGACCTGTAATCCTAGCACTTTGAGAGAGCAAGGAGTGAAGATTGCTTAAGGCCAGGAGTTCAAGACAAGCCTGGGCAAAATTGTGAGACCCCCAACTCTACAAAAAACAAAACAAAACAAAACAAAAAACAAAAAACCTAGCTGGATATGGATATGGTAGCACGTGCCTGTAGTCGTAGCTACAGGAGGCTAAGGTGGGAGGATTGCTTGAGCCCAAGGGTTCAAGGCTACAGTGAGCCATGATCAGCCCATTGCACTCCAGCCTGGGTGACAGAGTGAGATCTTTTCTTTAAAGAGAGAGAGACAGACAGAGAGAGAGAAATACTCTCAACAGGCAGCACGAAATCATGTTCTAAATCCACACTTCTTTTTTTTCCTGAAGATATTTGTTCAATAACATACGAGCCAAATAATGGAAACTGACATCGTGTGTGTGTGTGTGTGTGTGTGTGTGTGTGTGTGTGTGTGTGTGTTGGGGAGGAGCTAGGTTTGCAGGAGAACCAACCACCAGGGGAATCTCCTAGTACTTCCTGAATCCCAAAAGTTCTTTGCCTCTAATATCTGACATCCTTTACTTCCTTTCCCTTCTCTTTGCAACCACCAGCAACTTGACTTATGTGTTACTTGGGTTTAGGTACAATGTATTAGTTTTGTTTGTTTGTTTGTTTTGTTTTGTTTTTAGATGGAGTTCTCTGTTGTTGCCCAGGCTGGGGTGCAATGGCGAGATCTCGGCTCACTGCAACCTCCACCTCCCAGATTCAAGCGATTCTCCTGCCTTGGCCTCCTGAGTAGCTGGGATTACAGGCATGTGCCACCACGCCTGGCTAATTTTGTATTTTTAGTAGAGACAGGGTTTCTCCATGTTGATCAGGCTGGTCTCGAACTCCCGACCTCAGGTGAGCTGCCCGCCTTGGCCTCCCAAAGTGCTGGGATTACAGGTATGAGCCATCGTGCCCAGCCAATGTCATTAATTTTTATACTGACAGATATACATAGCACAGTGCCTTGAGGTGAAATATTAAATTGCCACTTTATACATGGATTATTACAATTGCTATTTAACTGTTTTGAGGATTCCAGTTTACATTTTATATTTATATTAAAACCATAATTATATTGAATGTAATTCAAGTGATGCCATTTGTGCTTTTAAAATCATTTAAAATGTTTTGTGTGTTCTAAAATGTTAATGACTCTTTAGTGGTCAAATAAATGAAGTATAGACTCCTAAAAATCTCCTGAAATAGCCCAACCCAATCTATCCCCAAATTAGTGTCCTGATTGCAGCCTAATCTCCTCAGCACCCTTCATGAAGGCTGGCATTCAGCCACATGTCACATTGTTGCCCTTCTGGAAATGTGCCAGATTCTTTCAGGCATGGAATATTTGCAAAGAATGTTTTACCTTTCTGAAATACCCTTTCCTTCTTCTTCAGTCCTGGCAAAGTTAGTTTCTTCCTCTTATTTTTTCATTAGGCTTTATCTACTCTCCTCTTAAACAATGTAAGGATCTTGGAAAACTACCCTTTCCACTTAAATAATTTTTAAACTTTATTCCATTATTTTTTACTCCGCAAATTCATTATAAATTTATCCAAAGTTTAACATCTATTTTCCTCTATGTTTTATCTTTCATCTACTATTTCTTTCTTTCTTGGTTTTATTTTTTCACTGTAAAAAACTAAGGTGGACTTGTTAGTAGTTTTTTCTGCAAAAGGCTATTAGTAGTAAAACTATTATAGTCTATATTTGTCCAGCATCAAATCTACCAGAATGGCTAAAATTAAAAAGACTGACAGTAACAAGTATTGATGAGTATGTGAAACACTGCTGGTGGAAATATAAGTAAATACAACAATTTGGAAACATTATTTGGTATTATCAACTAATGCTGAACATAATAAACAGCTTCTACCTCTAGGTAAAATCCAACAGAAATGCGTACATATTGTGGCAGGTTGAATAATTGTCCCCCAAGGATGTCCATATCCTAATACTCAGAACCTGTGAATGTTACCTTATATGACAAAATAAAATTTGCAGGTGTGATTAAGTTAAATATGTTGAGATGGGGAGATTATTCTCAATTATCTGAGTGGTCTCAATGTAATCACAGTGATCCTTATAAAATGGATGCAGGAGAAGTCAGAGTTGGAGAGAAAGCAATCGATGACTGAAGCAAGCAGAACATGTAGTGATGTGGCCACAGTTCAATGAATACTAAGTCTAAAAGCTGGAAGGATCAAGGAACAGACTCCTCCTGGAGACTCCAAAAGAAATCAGCCCTGGCCGGGCGTGGTGGCTCACGCCTGTAATCCCAACACTTTGGGAGGCTGAGGCGGGCGGATCACGAGGTCAGGAGATCGAGGCCATCCTGGCTAACATGGTGAAACCCCGTCTCTACCAAAAAAATAGGAAAAATTAGCCGGGCACGGTGGTGGGTGCCTGTAATCCCAGCTACTCGGGAGGCTGAGGCAGGAGAATGGTGTGAACCCAGGAGGTGGAGCTTGCAGTGAGCCGAGATCGTGCCACTTACAGCCTGGGCAACAGAGCGAGACTCCGTCTCAAAAAAAAAAAAAAAACAAAAGAAATCAGCCCTGCTGACACCCTTATTTTAATCCCATGAGCTCCATTTCAGGCTCCGACCTCTAGAATTGTGAGAATGGGGACTTTATTTGCTTTTGTTAATGGTAGGTCCCTATGCCTAGACAGTGTAAGTGCTCAATAAGAATTGTTGAACAACAACAAACTGTGTGAATGAATGAATGAGTGCAAATGTCTTTATTTCACTCTTACTTTGATGGGTAAATTGGCGTGGTATAGAATTCTAGATTGATGGCTATTTTTTTCAGCACTTTAGAGAGTTTTCTGGCTTTTCTTTTATTTTCCCAGCCATTATCTCTTTGAATACTGTGCCTCCTTCATTTTCTCAATTCTTCCCTTTTGTAACTGTTACTGGACTTTCTAGCCATGGTGTCTTTAAATCTGTCCTTCATTTTATCCATCTGTTTATTTCCTCCTGTTGCTCTCTGGATATTTTGTTCAGATCACATCCAGTTCATTTATAGTTTTGTTTAACTCATCCACACAAAGTGCACAAGTCACAAGGGTGAATCTCAACAAACTATTACAAAGTAAACACATGCTGTAACTAGGTCAATAAATAAAATTCTGTCATTGCCAAGAAGCTCCCTCATGCCATCTTCCAATCACTATGGCTTTCTTCCTATCTAGAGGTAATCATTCCTTTAATATTTCCATTAGAGGAATCTACCAGCAATGTCAGTGGGTCTACTGACAACAGATGCTATTGTTGTGGTCTGCAAATATCCTAGTTTGACTTTATTCCTCAAAGACATTTTCATTGACTATAGAATTTTAGATTGGCAGTTATTTTCTTTTGGTACTTTGAAAATACATTTCAGTGTCTTCTGGCTTCGTAGTTTTTATTGAAAAGGCAATTATGATTCTGATTATGATTCCCATCAAGGTAGTCTCTTTTCCTTCCCTATAGATGATCTTATGATTTTCTCATTTTTCTTTGTTTTTCATTGATTTCACTATAATATGCTATGTGTAGCTTCTTTGTATATATCCTTTTTTGGGATTCCTAATACTATCTGAATCTGCAGCTTTATCTCTTTTTCCAGTTGTGAAAAATCCATAGCCATACTCTCTTCAACTATCTTTCTGCTCCATTTTTTCTCTCCTTTTCTTCTGGGACTCCACTTACACATTTGTTGGAACTTTTAATTGTATCCCCGATGTCTTTCCTATGTAATTTTCTCTATTTTTCCTTCTTTTTTGTCTCTTTATACTTCATCCTGGGTATTTTCTTCTGACCAATTTACCAGGTGATTTATTCTTTTTTCATCCATGACTAATTTACTGTTAACCCATATATTGAGTATTTTTTCAGTAATTGCATTTTTTCATATCTAGAATTTTCATTGGATTGTTCTTTACATTTTTAGCTATCTGACAATATTTTAAATTATGTCTTTTATTTCCTTGACTATATTAACATGTATTTCTAATAACTTTATAATTTGGAATTTTCTCTTGTCTGTTTCTGATATCTGTTTTTCTCTTGGTTGTGATCATGTTGTCTTGTCTCCTTGTTATTCTAATTATTTTTTAATATAAAGTACCCATTTTATACAAAGTAGTAGAGATAATTTAAGTGTGTAATATCTTCCACCAAAGAGGATTTATATATTTTTTTCTAGTAGGTGGCTAGTAATTCCAGATCACCTTGATATAATCAAGGCTTATAAAAGCCCACTTAAAAAATCATAAACACTGATTTCTAGAGTGTATTTCTTTGTGGTCTCAAAGCCCCAGATGTTTGCCACTTGCCTGTCCTAGGCAGGCAATGAACTCCAATTTTTGTTCCCTTGGCACCATGAATCTGTTCAAAGTTTTGCAAAGCTCCTGATTCTCTCAGGTGCCTCTTCTGGTATGAGCGTGGACAGAAAAAAAAATGGCACCAGTTGCAGAACTCTTCTGTCTTTTTCATTTTCTCCCCTAAATATCTTGATCTTTTAATTCACCCCTGCCTCTTTAATGTTCAAATGACATAGAACAGATTTTAAAAAAATATTTTGCAAGTATTAATAGTTGCTGTGAGCCTGAAGCTTGATCTGATTTACTTTGTTTGCAATTACTGGAAGTCAGGAGCAATTGCAAGCCATTCACAGCTATAAGTTCTATTCTATTATTTTAAAATTTTTCTTCTTTTTTTAATAGATTCTTCTTCTTTTATTATGTCTTGGTTTCTTTCGTAGGTCTTCTATTTTTATTCTAAAGATAGCTACTTTATACTGTCTGGTCAATATTTATGTTATTGGAGGTCAGAGGATATAATCCTATTGTTTATTGTGGGTTTTTAAAAAAGGAGCTCTAAATGCACATATTAGTTCTATCCCTTAATTTTTTATGGCCTTAAGCAATTTGCTTGCATTTTTAAGGCTTAGTTTTCCTCATCTCTCTGAAATGGAAACTGTGTTAAATATAATTTTCATAGTTAACTGTGTGACATAGTTTTTTTTAACCTATTGTTTTAATATAAATGGTTAAGAATCTTGGATTAATTTTTTTCTACCAGAAAATGAATTAAAACATAAATATCTTACAGGATATGAAACTTGGTATTTTGGAGCTCTCTGTAATCACAGTTATTCATTACAGCATTATCTTGGCAGATAGTACACCCGTCTCTACTGATAGAGAAACATGGAGATTTCTGTTTCCAGCAACATAAAAAACTAGATCACCTACTGTGAGATGTGCTATATATAATTCAACAAATTCTTTAAATTCACAAGGGAATTCCCTATTGTCTGAAAATTTTTAAAAAGAAGGAATTTGGTATGGTAAGCCAATACCAGACTTGTGACTGCATGACAGTATTTTATGATGCCAAGAGACTTGTGTTTTCATGATTCAGTAATACCTTGTGCCTACCTAAGGTGGTTTATATAGTCAGTTCCTTCAAAGGGATTTTTTTTATAGAGTCTTGCTCTGTCACCAGGTTGGAGTGCAGTGGCATGATCTTGGCTCACTGCAACCTCTGACTCCCTGGTTCAAGTAATTCTCCTGCCGCAGCCTCCCAAGTAGCTGGGATTACAGGCATGCACTACCACGCCCAGCTAATTTTTGTATTTTTAGTAGAAACAGGGTTTCACCATGTTGGCCAGGATGGTCTCAATCTCCTGACCTTGTGATCTGCCCGCCTTGGCTTCCCAAAGTGCTGGGATTACAGGCGTGTCCCACTGTGCCCAGCCCAAAGGGATATTTTCACAGTGAAAAGACAAACCAGGAAAAAAAGAAGTCTACCCACCAGCAAAGACACATGACAAAGTTATTTGTTTGTTCTTGGCCCTGACTCTAGGTAGGACAAATATAATGTATTTCTTAAGAGTTCCTAGATATAGCCCTGGCCTTATATGGAATTGTTATTTGTATTTTTATACTCATAAATCTAAAAATTAATTTAATGTGATCATGAGTATTTGGCAGAAGAGAATAAAATTACTCTTTAGAAAAAGCTACATTTAACTCAGACTCCCTCAATATTTCCATACATTTAGATTAACTGAACTTTAAATTCCAGACTATAAAACTGATGAAACAAGATATCATGAGTGAGAAGTAGCATGAAAAACAAATAGTACAGTTAGAAATGCTGCATGGCATTATTGTTTGCTTTACTTTGTGTTGTTTTAAAAGACAAAATAGACTGAAGCATGATTATAGGTCAAGAGGAACACATATTTGATAAGGAAGAGCCTGAGGAATAATTGATGGGAATCTTGGAGTAGACCAGAAGAGAGAGGATCAGGAGTAGAGACTGGAGGGAGATGACCCATTCATTCCTGGAGGAAGGGAAGCTGAAATTGAAATGTTAAATTAAAAATGGACAGGAACGATCTCCATTCCAAGATGGCTGAATAAGAACAGCTCCAGTGTGCAGCTCCCAGTGTGATCGACACAGAAGACAGGTGATTTCTGCATTTCCAATGGAAGCACCTGGTTCATCTCACTGGGACTGGTTGGACAGTGGGTGCAGCCCATGGAGGGTGAGCCAAAGCAGGTTGGGGTGTCACCTCACCTGGGAGGTGCAAGGGGTCAGGGGATTCCCCTTTCATAGCCAAGGGAAGCAGTGACAGACTGTTCCTGGAAAAACTGGACACTCACGCCCAAATACTGCGCTTTTCCCATGATCTTAGCAACTGGCAGACCAGGAGATTCCCTCCCGTGCCTGGCTTGGTGGGTACCGCCCCCATGGAACCTTGCTCACTGTCAGTGCAGCAGTCTGAGATCGACCTGCAAGGCAGTAGCCTGCTGGCAGGAGGGGCGTCTGCCATTGCTGAGGCTTGACTAGGTAAACAAAGCTGCCAGGAAGTTCAAACTGGGTGGAGCCCACCGCAGCTCAGCAATGCCTACTGTGGGCAGGGCATAGCTGAACAAAAGGCAGCAGAAGCTTCTGCAGACTTAAACATCCCTGTCTGACAGTTCTGAAGAGAGCAGTGGTTCTCCCAGCAGGGCATTTGAGCTCTGAGAATGGACAGAGTGCCTCCTCAAGTGGGTCCCTGAACCCTGTGTAGCCTAAATGGGAGACATCTCCCAGTAGGGGCCAACAGATACCTCATACAGACAGGTGCCCCTCTGGGAAGAAGCTTCCAGAGGAAGGATCAGGCAGAAATATTTGCTGTTCTGTAATATTTGCTGTTCTGCACCCTCCGCTGGTGATACCCAGGCAAACAGGGTCTGGAGTGGAGATCCAGCAAACTCCAGCAAGGACAAGCAGGTCCCTGCAGCTGAGGGACCTGACTGTTAGAAGGAAAACTAACAAACAGAAAGTAATAGCATCAACATCAATAAAAAGGACATCCACACCAAAACCCCATCTGTAGGTCACCAACATCGAAGACCAAAGGTAGATAAAACCACAGAGATGGGGAGAAAGCAGAGCAGAAAAACTGAGAATTCCAAAAACAGAGCACATCTTCTCCTCCAAAGGATCACAGCTCCTCACCAGCAATGGAACAAAGCTGGACAGAGAATGACTTTGACGAGTTGACAGAAGTAGGCTTCAGAAGGTTGGTAATAACAAACTTCTCCAAGCTAAAGGAGCATGTTCTAACCCATTGCAAGGAAGCTAAAAACCTTGAAAAAAGGTTAGGTGAATGGCTAACTAGAATAAACAGTGTAGAGAAGACCTTAAATGACCTGATGGAGCTGAAAACCATGGCACAAGAACTTCGTGACACATGCACAAACTTCAATAGCTGATTCCATCAAGTGGATGAAAGGATATCAGTGACTGAAAATCAAATTAATGACATAAAGCAAGATGACAAGATTAGAGAAAAAAGAGTAAAAAGAAACAAACAAATCCTCCAAGAAATATGGGGCCATGTGAAAAGACCAAATCTATGTTTGATTGTTGTACCTGAAAGTGACGGGGAGAAAGGAACCAAGTTGGAAAACACTCTTGAGGATATTATCCAGGAGAACTTCTCCAACTAGCAAGGCAGACCAACATTCAAATTCAGGAAATACAGAGAACACCACAAAGATACTCCTTGAGATGAGCAGTCCGAAGACACATAATCATCAGATTCACCAAGATTGAAATCAAGGAATAAGTGTTAAGGGCAGCCAGAGAGAAAGGTCAGGTTACCCACAAATGGAAGCCCATCAGACTAACAGTGGAACTCTTGGTAGAAACTTTATAAGCCAGAAGACAGTGGAGGCCAATATTCAACATTCTTAACCAAAAGAATTTTCAACCCAGAATTTCATATCCAGCCAAACTAAGCTTCATAAGTGAAGGAGAAATAAAATCCTTTACCGACAAGCGAATGCTGACAGATTTTGTCACCACCAGGCCTGCCTTACAAGAGCTCCTGAAGGAAGCACTAAACATGGAAAGGAGCAACCGGTACCAGCCACTGCAAAAACATGCCAAATTATAGAGACCATCAATTCTATGAAGAAATTGCATGAATTAATGGGCAAAATAGCCAGCTAACGTCATAATGACAAGATCAAATTCACACATAAGAATATTAACCTTAAATGTAAATGGGCTAAATGCCCCAAGTACAAGACACAGACTGGCAAATTTGATAAAGAGTCAAGACCCATCAGTGTGTTGTATTCAGGAGATTCATCTCACATGCAGAGACACACACAGGCTCAAAATAAAGGGATGGAGGAAGATCTACCAAGCAAATGGAAAGCAAAAAAAAGCAGGGGTTGCAAACCTAGTCTCTGATAAACCAGACTTTAAACCAACAAAGATCAGTAGAGACAATGAAGACCATTACATAATGGTAAAGGGATCAATTCAACAAGAAGAGCTAACTATCCTAAATATATATGCACCCAATACAGGAGCACCCAGATTCATAAAGCAAGTCCTTAGAGACCTACAAAGAGACTTAGACTCCCACACAATAATAATGGGAGACTTTAACACCCTACTGTCAATATTAGAAAAATCAACGAGACAGAAGGTTAACAAGGATATACAGGACTTGAACTCAACTCTGCACCAAGTGGACCTAATAGACATCTACAGAACTCTCCACACCAAAATCAACAGAATATACATTCTTCTCAGCACCACATCACACTTATTCTAAAATTGACCACATAATCGGAAGTAAAGCACTCCTCAGCAAATGTAAAAGAACAGAAACCACAACAAACTGTGTCTCAGACCACAGTGCAATCAAATTAGAATTCAGGATTAAGAAACTCATTCAAAACCGCTCAACTACATGGAAACTGAGCAACCTGCCCCTGAATGACTACTGGGTACATAAAAAAATGAAGGCAGGAATAAAGATGTTCTTTGAAACCAATGAGAACAAAGACAAAATGTACCAGAATCTCTGGGACACATTTAAAGCAGTGTGTAGAGGGAAACTTATAGCACTAAATGCCCACAAGAGAAAGCAGGAAAGATCTAAAATCGACACCCTAACATTACAATTAAAAGAACTAGAGACACAAGAGCAAACGAATTCAAAAGCTAGCAGAAGGCAAGACATAACTAAGATCAGAGCAGAACTGAAAGAGATAGAGACACAAAAAACCCTTCAAAAAATCAATGAATCCAGGAGCTGTTTTTCAAAAAGATCAACAGAATTGATAGACTGCTAGCAAGACTAATAAAGAAGAAAAGAAAGAAGAATCGAATAGACACAATAAAAAATAATAAAGGGGATAGCACCACCGATCCCACAGAAATACAAACTACCATCAGAGAATGCTATAAACACCTCTATGCAAATAAACTAGAAAATCTAGAAGAAATGGATAAATTCCTGGACACATACACCCTCCCAAGGGTAAACCAGGAAGAAGCTGAATCTCTGAATAGACCAATAACAGCCTCTGAAATTGAGGCAATAATTAATAGCCTACCAATGAAAAAAAGGCCAGGACCAGATGAATTCTACCAGAGGTACAAAGAGGAGCTGGTACCATTCCTTCTGAAACTATTCTAATAGGAAAGAGGGAATCCTCCCTAATTCATTTTATGAGGCCGGCATCATCCTGATACCAAAACCTGGCAGAGACACAACAAAAAAACAGAATTTTAGACCAATATCCCTGATGAACATCAATGCAAAAGTCCTCAATAAAATACTGGCAAACCGAATCCAGCAGCACATCAAAAAGCTTATCCACCACGATCAACTTGGCTTCATCCCTGGGATACAAGGCTGGTTCAACATACACAAATCAATAAACATAATTCATCACATAAACAGAACCAGCGAAGAAAACCACATGATTATCTCAATAGACGCCGAAAAGGCTTTCGACAAAATTCAACATCCCTTCATATTAAAAACTCTCAATAAACTAGGTATTGATTGAACATATCTCAAAATAATAAGAGCTATTTATAACAAACACACAGCCGATATCATACTGAATGGGCAAAAGTTGGAAGCATTCCCTTTGAAAACTGCTATAAGACAAGGATGCCCTCTCTTACCACTCCTATTCAACATAGTGTTGGAAGTTCTGGCCAGGGTAATCAGGCAAGAGAAAGAAATAAAGGGTATTCAGTTAGGAAATGAGGAAGTCAAATTGTCCCTGTTCGCAGATGACATGATTGTATACTTAGAAAACCCCATTGTCTCAGCCCAAAATCTCCTTAAGCTGATAAGCAACTTCAGCAAAGTCTCAGGATACAAAATCAATGTGCAAAAATCACAAGCATTCCTATACACCAATAACAGACAAACAGAGAGTGAAATCATGAGTGAACTCCCATTCACAATTGCTTCAAAGAGAATAAAATACCTAGGAATCCAACTTATAAGGGATGTGAAGGACCTCTTCAAGGACAACTGCAAACCACTGTTCAATGAAATAAAAGAGGACACAAACAAATGGAAGAACATTCCATGCTCATGGATAGGAAGAATCAATATCGTGAAAATGGCCATACTGCCTAAGGTAATTTATAGATTCAATGCCACCCCCATCAAGCTACCAATGACTTTCTTCACAGAATTGGAAAAAATTACTTTAAAGTTCATATGGAACCAAAAAAAGCCTGCATTGCCAAGACAATCCTAAGCCAAAAGAACAAAGCTGGAGGCATCACGCTACCTGACTTCAAACTATACTACAAGGCTATAGCAACCAAAACAGCATGGTACTGGTACCAAAACAGAGATATAGACCAGTGGAACAGAACAGAGGCCTCAGAAATAATAATACACATCTACAACCATCTGATCTTTGATAAACCTGACAAAAACAAGAAATGGGGAAATGATTTCCTATTTAACAAATGGTGCTGGGAAAACTGGCTAGCCATATGTAGAAAGCTGAAACTGGATCCCTTTCTTACACCTTATACAAAAATTAATTCAAGATGGATTAAAGACTTTAATGTTGAACCTAAAACCATAAAAACCCTAGAAGAAAACCTAGGCAATACCATTCAGGACATAGGTATGGGCAAAAACTTCATGACTAAAACACCAAAAGCAATGGCAACAAAAGCCAAAATAGACAAATGGGATCTAATTAACCTAAAGAGCTTCTGCACAGCAAAAGAAACTACCATCAGAGTGAACAGGCCACCTATAGAATGGCAGAAAATTTTTGCAATCCACCCATCCAACAAAGGGCTAATATCCAGAATCTACAAAGAACGTAAACAAATTTACAAGAAAAAAACAACCTCATCAAAAAGTGGGCAAAGGATATGAACAGACACTTCTCAAAAGAAGATGTTTATGAAGCCAACAAACGTGAAAAAATGCTCATCATCAGAGAAATGCAAATCATAACCACAATGGAATACCATCTCACACCGGTTAGAATGAAGATCATTAAAAAGTCAGGAAACAACAGATGCTGGAGGGGATGTGGAGAAATAGGAACGCTTTTGCACTGTTGGTGGGAGTGTTAATTAGTTCAACCATTGTGGAAGACAGTGTGGTGATTCCTCAAGGATCTAGAACTAGAAATACCATTTGACCCAGCGATCCTATTACTGGGTATAAACCCAAAGGAGTATAAATCATGCTGCCATAAAGACACATGCACATGTATGTTTATTGCAGCACTACTCACAATAGCAAAGACTTGGAACCAACCCAAATGTCCATCAGTGATAGACTGGATTAAGAAATTATGGCATATATACCCCATGGAATACTATGCAGCCAAAAAAAGGATGAGTTCGTGTCCTTTGTAGGGACATGGATGAAGTTGGAAACCATCATTCTCAGCAAACTATCACAAGGACAGAAAACAAACACTGCATGTTCTCACTCATAGGTGGGAATTGTACATTGAGAACACGTGGGCACAGGGAGGGGAACATCACACACTGGGGACTGTCAGGGGGAGGGGGACTAGGGGAGAGATAGCATTAAGAGAAATACCTAATGTAAATGATAAGTTGATGGGTGCAGCAAACCAGCATGGCACATATATAACTACGTAACAAACCTGCACGTTCTGCACATGTACCCTGGAACTTAAAGTATAATAAAAAAAATGGACAATGATTTGAAAGACTCTTGGCCAAGTTTTCTATTTATTTATTTTATGTTTTAACTTCTATTTTAGGATTGGGGGTTCATGTAAAGTTTTGTCACATAGGTAAACATGTGTCACAAAGTTTTGTTGTACATATGATTTCATCACCAAGCTATTAAGCCCAGTACCCAATAGTTATCTTTTCTGCTCCTCTACCTTTTCCCACCCTCCTCCCTTCTGATAGACCCCAGTGTCTGTTCCTTCTTTGTGTTCCTAAGTTCTTATCATTTAGCTTCCATTTATAAGTGAGAACATGAGGTATTTGACTTTCTGTTCCTGTGTTAGTTTGCTAAGGATAACATCCTCCCGCTCCATCCAGGTTCCTGAAAAAAACATAATGTCATTCTTTTCCATGACTGCATAGTTTTCCATGACTGCATAGTATTCCATGGCGTATATGGGATAGTATACATATACACCATGTATATGCATATATCTTTTCTTTAATCTGTCATTGATGGGCATTTAGGTTGATACCATGTCTCTGCTATGTGTATAGTGCTGCAGTGAACATTCGTGTGCATGTATCTTTATGGTAGAATAATTTGTGTTTGTCTGGATATCTTCCCAGTGATGGGATTGCTGGGACAAATGGTAGTTCTCCTTTCTCAATGTATTAGGTAGTGTGAAGGAAGTGAGAGTGGCTAGTTTAATTGGAAGCTTGAGGACATGGGTAAAAGTTTGCATTCTCCGTGGAGAATCTAAAAGAGATAGAGAAGAAAGGAATCTCAGAAAGGAATTCTTCATTCTGTATATAGAATCAAAGGAAGATTAAACAAGAAAAAGTAGGACAGCTGATCAGTGTTGAGAGCACACGTATGGACATGAAAATTTGAATGATTTTCGTTGTGTGAGGTTGTGTGGCATTTCCTGTCAACTCTGGAAAGATGGAGAAGCTGTAAAATCCATAATTATAACTGAAGGCATATTTAGAGCAAGAGCAAATATGTAACTGAAACTGTTATGTCAAGAAAAAGATGAAATCGCATTCAATATTCAGAGTTTAAGAAAGAATGAATTGCACATGAGAATTCTGAAAGCATTTGTTGAAGTTGAAATGATTAAAATTTTTAAAGTTTTCATGCCAGAAAGAATAAACATTAGCTGTCAAAAAATTCATTTAAATGGATAAACACTGAGCAAATGAACTCTTCCTGGATTTTTTACTTATTACCTGATTAAATTGATTGGCAAAAAATTTAAATTGTTTTTCTTTTTCTCTAAATCTATATGTCAAAGTAAGAAACCCAAAACAATCAACCTTGTAACTCTTTTAAGCAAAATATTCAGAAATTCTTTAGGTGCCAGGCATGTTGAATTTGAGATCCTGACAGCCAAGGAGCAAGTGCATATATGCATTTTAAGTGGTTTCCTATATCATTATTTCAATGCCACTGCAATCATTCACTGTGTTAGGTGCTCCAATCATTTATTGATCTTCTGGTAACTAGCATAGCAGCTGCAACAAAAGCCCTACCATGTTTCTGTCTAGAATCTCTGCTGCCCAACAGCACCTGCTGTGTACCCCTCAGGGGGAGTTTATAAAGAACATTAGATAACATAGAGGCTTGTTTAGCTTAGTTGCTGCATTTAGTTTTGGTATTGAGGAGTTCATATGTTGCCAATACTTTCGTTTTGTTATTTTATTATTGTTATTTTTATTATTGTTTATTATTGTTATTATATTATTTTGGTGTTTGTTTCAAAAGACTGACTGTTAGAATGAAGTGTATTTTAGGCCTGACTAAAATGTTATCAGGGCCAGGAAATTTGGTGAGATTTCTTTCAACAAAAATCTCTTAGGCTCATTAGTGCAACTCAATTCTAGGAAACTCAAGAAAGCTACTAGTTTCAACTCATCCAGTTGCCAGATGCTAATCTCTTGATAGCATGCTGCTTCAGCATTCATTCATCTATCGCTTGCTTTGGTTTCTGCCTTAGAAAAATACAGGACCGAATGCAGAAAAACTGAAAATCAAACAAACATACTCTCTGAGAATATAGTTAAAGGAAATAAGGTTTTTATTTATGAATGTGGCAAAGGTTACTGTTTCTTACAAAATGATAGTGACATAAAATAAAAACAATGACTCCGAAAAGAATGCAAAATAAGCATCTCAGTGTTTAAACTCGCATCATAAATCCCATGGGTTTTATTTTATAGGAAACCCCTTAGGTCCTGATTCAGAGCCTACTCACTGTGTTTTATATAAAATTCCTACATGCTTAATTATTTACTTTCTGAGCTTACAGATGGTATATGGAGTGTGTATATCTAGGTAATCCTGAGAAAACCACTAGACTGTAAACTCCATGAGAGCAGAGACCAGATTTATTTTATTTGATTTTGGATTTCCAGTGTTTAGCACATTCCTGCTGTATAGCAGCTGGACAAGAAAAATTTAACAAAGAAATGAATGATAATTAATTGGAAGTAATCAGGGAATCTAGACCTGTCTTAATGAAACAGATGTGAGATATATCCTCTGAAGCCTAAAAAATCAAAGTGGTGATGCTAACAGTGTTGCCTTTTAGAGATAGTTGGAATGGAAAAATATTTATTTTTTTCTGAGGTCTGCCAGTTCTGTCTTGAATGACCTAAACCATGAAATTTATACCTCAGAATATTGGCAACTATTTAGATCAAACCAAACTCAACCATCTTCAAAAAAGTGACCTTTCAGAGAAAGTTGCTGTTCTTTTATTGACTTCTTAAATCAAACTTATTTTTAATGTGCCCCACATGTTTAAAACATAGTCTGCATCAAACTTAACTCTAAATTATGATGCATCTGAACCTAAATATTGTCTCAACTAAAAATTTTTAATCAAAATAACAGTGCACTTACTGGCTTAATTCAACATGGGGGAGCTGATGTTTCTGAACCCTGGAGGCTAGTCCTATGATAGCAATAGTCCTTGAGTAGTGTAGATTCTTTTGCTTCTATTTTTGAAGAAAGGTAATGAATATAAAGGTAATGAATATAAAGGAATATAAACATCAGAGTTCTACTTCATTAAAATGTGGTTTAAAATGAGGTGAAAACTGTCAGAATATTCTTATTATCATGTGTTATGAACAGAGTATGCCAGGGAATAATTTATTCATCTAGAATGAGAGTGCTAACTGTAAAACCCTTTGGTTAAAAGCACAGACTCTGAAGCAGACTAAAGTGTTTAATCTTGGCTGTGTCACTTACCAGCTATATGACCTTGGTAATACTTCATCTTTTTGGGCCTCGGATTTCTCATTTGTGAAATGATGGTAATAATATTACCTATTTAACAGGCTTGTTGTGAAGATTCAATGAGTTAATATGAAGTTCATAGAAAGTGCCTGGAATAGTGGCCGGGTGTGGTGGCTCACACCTGTAATCCCAGCACTTTGGGAGGCCGAGGCAGATGGATCACGAGGTCAGGAGATCTAGACCATCCTGGCTAACACAGTGAAACCCTGTCTCTACTAAAAATACAAAAAATTAGCTGGGCATGGTGGCAGGCGCCTGTAGTCCGGCTACTTGGGAGGCTGAGGCAGGAGAATGGTGTGAATCCATGAGGCAGAGGTTGCAGTGAGCCGAGATTGCGCCACTGCACTCCACCCTGGGCGACAGAGCAAGACTCCATCTCAAAAAAAAAAAAAAAAGTGCCTGGAATATAAGTGCTAAATAAGTGTTTGGTAACTCATTGTTTCTCATAAAGTGACACAAAACTTTAATCATTCTTTGGAGAAAGTTATGTGAAAAGGAAGAGCAGCATGTAGTCATAACATTAATTCCATCAATTCCTTGGCTGTATCTCTGTGCAATTAGGCAATCGTTTTATTGCTAGTGCTGTTCCAAGGTTATTTCACTTCAGTGGGCCTAGGAAGGCTTTAATGCTGACTTCTTTCCCATCATGAGCAGAGTAATGGGTCCTTTGGATACCAAACCCCTTGGTGTACCTTACTTGGCTTAAATTAATGTACTCTGTTCAACCAGTCACACCTTCCTTACCCCCAGGATCCCACAGTGTCTCTCATTCTTGCCACCACCAAAGCAGCCTGCCAGCTTGTACTTGCCCCTCGAAGTTCCCAGGCAAGAGTCAGAGAAAGGTTCCCTGTGTCCTCCTAACTCCATGGTATGGATCAGACACTTACATGTGCAGATCCTCTTTCTCCCTTGGCTCACAGCACCCTGGCAACTCTCACCAAATAAATCCTCCTTCCAAATCCTTTCTCCAGTCTTATTGTTTACTCCTTATTACTTGCCATGTGGGTTTTAGGGTTGTCTAACTAGTTCTCAACAATACCACTGGAAAATGTGTAAGTACTACTGGATGTTGTCCCTTAATTCATTTTAATATCTGATGTTCACATACCTTGGTGCCTCAGGTAAAATTTCTTATTTTATCTTCTTATAGAAGCAATAGCCTGGTTCTATAAAGACATTAATGATATTTTTTAAATAAGGTTTTAATCCAGACTTTCTGTTCCTGCAGATTCCTTTTGTGCAGTGTGTGTTTTTCTCTGCTCTTTATCCTTCTTCCTGCACCCTTTTTTTCAAGAGTCTGGTGGTCCTCGACTGCCCTCATTTCAGACAGAGGAACTGCACACTGACTGAAAACTCTGTCTGCATGTGTTGATCGGACTGTACCCTGTGGCCTCTCTGCAGGGTAATCTAGCTGGCATTTCCACTGTGGAACACTAGCAAAAATGAATGTGTTAGGTCTTTCATCCAGGGATGATTATGCCAAGAAAAGAATCCTCCAATTTCCTGCTTTTGAAGTATGGGTGGTAGATAGGATCTGGATTGTCAGTTTTCTAAGTCAAAGTGAAGGAGACAGGGGTTTCACCATTCATAATGTAGACTTTGCTGATTCTTCTGTTTCAACTATTGCATCTCACTCTTGCCCTCAGCCATGATGTTATCTGTAAGTCTCGAACCTCTGTGGGCCAGATCTTTGGATTCTCCTGGTTCTGTCTGTCTTCTACCAGCATACAGTGGATCTGTGTGTGTGATGAGTGAGGAAGGGGATAAGAGACTTTCATCCAGTCTTCCTGTGAACAACGTCATTTATACCTTCACTAACAGAGATACTTGACCCTCCAATTCCTAAGCCTTTCTGCAGGTCTGCAAACTTTGTTTGCCAGATAAGATTGCTATTTATCCTGGTAACTGAAGACAAAGGGCATATACTCTTGGGAGTTCTGGAACAGGTGTTGGTTTCCATGACTGAGAGACTCATAGATGGTTCACATCACAGGACTCTGTGCAGACAACCCCCAGTACCAGCCTGGAGCCTGGTAGACTTGCTAGGTTGCTAGATCCAGAACAGAGATAACAATCACTACAGCTCAGCTCTCAGAAAGCAACATGCACAGGAAAAAGGGAAGAGTACTACATCAGGGCAACATCCTATGGGACAAAATAATCTGAAAACCAGCCTTCAGCCCTAGACCTTCCTTCTGACAGAGCCTGCCCAAAGAAGAAGGAACCAGAAAACCAATTCTGGTAATATGACAAAACAAGGTTATTTACCACCCCTGAAAAATCACACTAGCTCACCAACAACGGATCCAAATGAAGAAGAAATCCCTGATTTACCTGAAAAAGAATTCAGGAGGTTAGTTATTAAGCTAATTAGGGAGGCACCAGGGAAAAGTGAAGCCCAGTGTAAGGAAATCAAAAAATGGTACAAAAGGTGAAGGGAGGAATATTCAACGAAATTGATAGCATAAATAAAAAGCAATAAAAACTTCAGGAAACAGTGGACACACTTATAGAAATGCAAAATGCTCTGGAAAGTCTCAGCAATAGAATTGAACAAGTAGAAGAAAGGAATTCAGAGCTCGAAGACAAGGTCTTTGAATTAACCCAATCCAACAAAGACAAAGAAAAAATAATAAGAAAATATGAACAAAGACTCCAAGAAGTCTGGGATTATGTTAAACAACCAAACCTAAGAATAATCGGGATTCCTGAAGAAGAAGAAGAGAGATCTACAAGTTTGGAAAACATATTTGGGGGAATAATTGAGGAAAACTTCCCTAGCCACGCTAGAGAACTAGACATCCAAATATAAAAAGGACAAAGAACATCTGGGAAATTCATCACAAAAAGATAATTGCCTAGGGACATTGTCATCAGGTTATCTAAAGTTAAGATGAAGGAAAGAATCTTACTTAAGTGCTGTGAGACAAAAGCACCAGGTAACCTCTAAAGGAAAACCTAACAGATTAACAGCAGATTTCTCAGAAGAAACTGTACAAGTTAGAAGGGACTGGGGCCCTATCTTCAGCCTCCTCAAAGAAAACAATTATCAGCCAAGAATTTTTTATCCAGTGAAACTAAGCTTCATATATGAAGGAAAGATACAGTCATTTTCAGACAAACAAATGCTGAGAGAATTTGCCACTACCAAGCCACCACTACAAGAACTGCTAAAAGGAGCTCTAAATCTTGAAACAAATTGTGGAAACACATCAAAACGCAACCTCTTTAAAGCATAAATCTCACACGACCTATAAAACAAAAATAAAATTTAAAGAAACAAAAACAAAAAGCTAAAAATTAAGGGATACATGCAATAAATAGCACAATGAATGCAATGGTACCTCACATCTCAATACTAACATTGAATGTAAATGACTCAATCTCCACTTAAAAGATACAGAATTGGAGAATTATAAGAATTCTTGCTACCTTCAAGAGACTCACCTAACACATAAGGACTCACATAAACTTAAGGTAAAGGGGTGAAAAAGACATTTCACACAAATGAATATCAAAAGTGAGTATGAGTAGCTATTCTTATATCAGACAAAATAAACCTTAAAGCAACAGCAGTTAAAAAAGACCAAGAGGGACATTATATAGTGAAAAAAGGCCTTGTTTGACAGGAACATATGACAATCATAAATATGTATACACCTAAGACTGGCACTTCCAAATTTATAAAACAATTACTAATAGACCTAAGAAATGAGATAGAAGCAACACAATAATTGTGGGGGACTTCAATACTCCACTGACAGCACTAGACTTGTCATTAAGACAGAAAGTCAACAAGGAAACAATGAATTTATACCATGGAACAAATGAACTTAACAGATATATACAGAACATTCCATCCAACAACTGCAGAATATACATTCTATTCAACAGCATATGAAACTTCCTCCAAGATAGACCATATGATAGGCCACAAAATGAGCCCAATAAATTTAAGAAAATTGAAATGGTATCAAACAGTCTTTCAGACCATAGTGGAATAAAACTGAAATCAACTCTAAACCTTTAAAATCATGTAAATACATAGACATTAAGTAGTCTTCTCCTGAATGATCATTGTAGTCAAAATGAAATCAGCATAGAAATTACAAAATTCTTCAAACTGAATGACAATAGTGACACAAGCTATCAAAACCTCATGGATACAGCAAAGGCAGTGAGAAGTGGAAAGCTCATAGCCCTAAACACCTACATCAAAAAGTCTGAAAGAGCACAAACAAACAATCTAAGGCCACACTTCAAGGAACTAGAGAAGCAAGAACAAACCAAACCCAAACCCAGCAGAAGAAAGGAAATAACCAAGATCAGAGCAGAACTAAATGAAATTGAAACAAAAAGAAAATTATGAAAGATAAAGGAAACAAAAAGCTGGTTCTTTAAGAAGATAAATAAAATTGATAGACCATTAGCAATATTAATCAAGAAAAGAAGAGAGAAAATCCAAATAAGCTCAATAAGAAACGAAATGGAAGATACTACAACTGACAGCACACAAAGATCATTCAAGGCTGCTATGAACACCTTTACACACATAAACTAGAAAACTTAGAATAGATGGATAAATTCCTGGAAAGGTGCAACCCTTCTAGCTTAAATCAGGAAGAATTAGATACCCTGAACAGACCAATAACAAGCAGCAAGATTGAAATGGCAATTAAAAAATTACCAGCAAAAAATTCCAGGACCAGACAGATTCACAGCAGAATTCTACCAGACATTCAAAGAAGAATTGGTACCAATCCTATTGACACTATTCCACAAGATAGAGAAGAAGGAATCCTCCCTAAATCATTCTCTGAAGTCAGTATCACCCTAATACCAAAACTGCTAAAAAACATAACCAAACAAGAAATCTGCAGAACAATATCCCTGATGAACATAGATACTAAAATCCTTAATAAAATACTAGCTAACTGAATCCAACAACGTATCACAATCATAATCCACCATGATCAAATAGGTTTCATATCAGGAATGCAGGGATGGTTTAGTACATGCAAGTCGATAAATGTGATACACCACATAAACAGAATTGAAAACAAAAATCACATGATTATCTCAATAGAAGCAGAAAGGCATTTGACAAAATCCAGCATCCCTTTTGATTAAAACTCTCAGCAAAATTGGTATACGAGGGACATACCTCAATATAATGAAAGCCACCTATGACAGATTTATAGCCAACATAATACCGAATGGGGAAAAGTTGAAAGCATTCCCTCTGAGAACTGGAACAAGACAAGGATGCCCACTTTCACCATTCTACTTCAACATAGTACTAGAAGTCCTAGCCAGAGCAATCAGACAAGAGAAAGAAATAAAGGGCATCCAAATCAGCAAAGAGGAAGTCAAACTCTTGCTCTTTGCTGATGATATGATCATTTATGTAGAAAACCCTAAAGACTCCTCCAGAAAGCTCCTAGAACTGATAAAATAATTCAGCAAAGTTTCTGGATACAAAATTAATGTACACAAATCAGCAGCTCTTTTATCCACCAATAGCGACTAAGCTGAGAATCAAATTAAGAACACAACCCCTTTTACAATAGCTGCCGGAAAAAAAAAAACAAAAAAAAACACTTAGGAATATACCTAACCAAGGAGGTGAAAGACCTCTACAAGGAAAGCTACAAAACACTTCCGAAAGATATCATAAATGATGGAAACAAATAGAAACACATCCTATGCTCATGGATGAGAGAATAAATATTGTGAAAATGACCATACACCAAAAGCAATCTAGAAATTCAATGCAATTTCCATCAAAATACTGTCATCATTCTTCACAGAATTAGAAAAACAATTCTAAAATTCATATGGAACCAAATAAGAGCCCATATAGCCAAGGCAAGAGTAAGCAAAAAGAACAAATATGGAGGAAACACATTACCTGATTTCAAACAATACTGTAAGGTTATAGTCACCAAAGCAGCAGGGTATTGGTATAAAAATAGGCACATAGACCAATGGAACAGAATAGAGAACCCAGAAATAAACCCAAATACTTATAGCCATCTGATCTTTGACAAAACAAACAAGAACATAAAATGGGGAACGGACACTCTTTTCAACAAATGGTGCTGGGATAATAGGCTAGCCACATGTAGGAGAAGGAAAGTGGATCCTCATCTCTCACTTTATACCAAAATCAACTCAAGATGGATTAATTACTTAAATCTAAGACCTGAAACTATAAAAATTCTAGAAGAAAACTTTGGAAAAGCCCTTCTAGACATTGCCGTAGCAAGGATTTCAAGACCAAAAACCCAAAAGCAAATGCAATAAAAACAAAGATAAATAACTGGAACTTAATTAAACGAAACAGCTTTTGCATGGCAAAAGGAACAGTCAATAGAGTAAATAGACAACTCACAGAGTGGGAGGAAATCTTCACAATCTATACATCTGACAAAGAACTAATATCCAGAATCTACAACGAACTCAAACAAATCAGCAAGAAAAAAACAAACAACCCCATCAAAAAGTGGGCTAAGGACATGAATAGACAATTCTGAAAAGAAAATATACAAATGGCTAACAAACATATGAGAAAATGTTCAACATCACTAATGATCAGGGAACTGCAAATCAAAACCACAATGCGATACCACCTTACTCCTGCAAGAATGGCTTTAATAAAAAAATTAAAAAATAGTAGATGTTGGCATGAATGTGGTAAACAGGGAACACTACTACACTGCTGGTGGGAATGTAAACTAGTAAAACCACTGTGGAAAGCAGTGTGAAGATTCGTTAAAGAGCTAAAAGTAGAATTATCATTTGATCTAGCATTTCCACTACTGGGTATCTGCCCAGAGCAAAAGAACTCATTATATGAAAAAGATATTTGTGCACACATGTTTATAGCAGCACAATTCGCAATTGCAAAAATGTGAAACCAACCCAAATGCCTACCGATTAACGAGTGGATAAAGAAACTGTATGTATATATGATGGAATACTACTCACCCATAAAAAGGAATGAATTAATGGCATTCGCAGTGACCTGGATGAGATTGGAGACCATTATTCTAAGTGAAGTAACTCAGGAATGGAAAACCAAACATCATACGTTCTCACTCACAAGTGGGAGCTAAGCTATGAGGATGCAAAGGAATAAGAATGACACAATGGGCTTTGGGGACTCGGGGAAAGGGTGGGAAGTGGGTGAGGGGTAAAAGACTACAAATAGGGTGCAGTGTATACTGCCTGGGTGGTGGATGCACCAAAATCTTACAAATCACCACTAGAGAATGTACTCATATAACCAAACACCACCTGTTCCCCAATAACCTGTGGAAACAAAAAAATTTTTTAAATTAAAACTTAGAAGAAAAAAAGGATGTAACAGAATGATAGGCTGGTGGTAAAATCTGTCTAATCTTGTTCAGTAGAAGGCATAACTTGTGAAAACTGCCTGATATAATACGGTGTTGCTGTACAGGGATACCTTGTCTTACTGCACTTTGCTTTATTGTGCTTCATAGATATTGCATTTTTTACAAATTGAAGTTTTATGCCAACTGTGTTTTGAGTAAGTCTATTGGCACCATTTTTTCAAGAGCAGATGCTCACTTTATGTCTCTGTGTCATGTTTTGGTAATTCTCACAATATTTCAAACTTTTTCATTATTGTTATACCTGTTACAGTGATCTGTGATCAGTGATCTTTGATGTTACTATTGACTTCATTTGGGGGAATTACAAACCACATCCATATAGGATGTCAAACTTAATCAATGAATATTCTATGTGTTCTGACTGCTCCATTGACTGGCCATTCCCCCATCTCTTTCCTTTTTTGGTGGGCTTCTATTTCCTGAGACACAAGAATATTAAAGTTAGACCAGTTAATAACCTTACAATGGCCTCTAAGTGTTCAAGTGAAAGAAAGGGTCACAAATCTGTCACTTTAAACCAAAAACTAGAAGTGATTAAGCTTAGTGAGCAAAGCATGTCAAAAGCTGAGATAGGCTGGAAGCTAGGCCTTTTATGCCAAACAGTGAGCCAAATTGTGAATGCAAAGACAGAGTTCTTGAAAGAAATTAAAAGTGCTACTTCAGTGAACACGTGAATGGTAAGAAAGCAAAAGAGGCTTATTGCTGATATGGAGAAAGTTTTAGTGGCCTGGGTGGAAAATCAAACCAGCCACACCGTTACCTTAAGCCAAAGCCAAATCCAGAGCAAGTCCCTAATTCTCTTCAATTCTGTAAAGCTTCAGAGAGTTGAGGAAGTGGCAGAAGAGAAGTTTGAAGCTAGCAGAGGTGAGGTCCATGGGGTTTAAGAAGAGAAGCCATCTCCATAACATAAGAAGTTCCAGTGCTGGTATAGAAGCTGCAGTAAGTTATTCAGAAGAACTAGCTAAGCAAATCAATGCAATTGGCTACACTAAACAGCAGATTTCCAATGTAGGTGAAACAGCCTTCTATTGGATGAAGATGCCATTTAGGATTTTCATAGCTAGAGAGGAGAACTCAATGTCTGGCTTTAAAGCTTCAAAGGACACACTGTTTTTCAGCGCAAATGCAGCTAGTAACTTGAAGTTGAAGCCAATGCCCATTTAGTATTTCAAAAATCCTAGGGTGTCTCTCAGAATGTTTGAGTGAAAAAAAGAAAAATAATCCTAGTGCCCTTAAAAATTGTGTTAAATCTGCTCTGACTGTTCCCTATAAATGAAAAAGCAAAGCCTGTATGACAGCACATCTGCTTACAGCATGGGTTACTAAACATCTAAATATTTTATGTCCACTGTTGAGACATACTGCCCAGAAAAATTTCTTTCAAAATATTTCTGCTCACTGACAATGCATATGGTCACCCAAGAGTTCTGATAAAATTGTAGAAGATTAATATTGTTTTTGTGCCTGCTATCACAATGTTATTGTGTAACCAATGAGACAAGAAGTAATTTTGATTATTTTTAAAGAAATGAAATCTTGTTATGGTTCCCAGGCTGGAGTCAAACTCCTGGCCTTAAATGATTCTTCCACCTCGGCCTTCTGTGTAGCTGGTATTGTAGGCATGCACCACCATGCTTGACTTTCAAATCTCATTATTTAAGAAAGATATTTTGTAAGGCTATAGCTGCCATAGCTAGTGATTCCTCTGATGAATTTGGGCAAAGTAAGTTGAAAACCTTCTGAAAATAATTTACCATTCTAGATGCCATTTGTGATTCATGGGAGGAGGTCAAAATATTAACATTGACAGGAGTTTGGAAGAAGTTGATTCCAACCTTTATGGATGACTTTGTGGGGTTCAAGATTTCAGCAGACAAAGTAACTGCAGATGTGGAAATAGCAAGAGAACCAAAATTAGAAGAGAAGCCTGAAGATATGACTGAATTGCTACAATTTCATGATAAACTTTAATGGATGATGAGTTGCTTTCTATGGATGAGCAAAGAAAGTGGTTTCTTGAGATGGAATCTACTCCTGGTGAAGATGCTATAAACATTGTTGAAGTGATAAAAAACAATTTAGAATATTCGATAAACTTCATTGATAAAGCAGTGGCAGGGTTTGAGAGGATTTACTCCAATATTGAAAGAATTTCTATTGTGGGCCAAATGCTATCAAGCAGTATCACTTGCTACAGAGGAATCTTTCATTAAAGGAAGAGTCAATTGATAAAACAAACTTTATTGTTGGCTTGTTTTCAGAAATTGCCACAGCCACCCCAACCTTCAGCAACTATCACCCTGATCAGTGAGCAACCATCAACATTGAAGCAAGACCCTCCACCAGCTGAAAGATTATGACTCGCTGCAGCCTGAGGTGATCATTAGAAATTTTTAGCAATAAAGTATTTTTAAATTAAGGTATCTACATTGTATTTTTGTTGGAATGCTATTGCACATTTAATAGACTACAGTATAAGTTACATATAAATTTCATATGCACTGGAAAACCAAAAAAATTGGTGTGATCTCTCTACTGTGATATTGTCTTTATTGTGGTGATCTGAAACCAAACCGGCAATATCTTTGAGGTATGCCTGCCTTGTTTATGTTAGAACGTTCATAGATATATCAGGCCTAACTTAGCATCACAACTAGAACTCAGTATTGTCAATGGTTTACGTCATTTCCGCATTTAGTGGAGACTTAAGCATTCATCCAGATCATAAATTTTTCTCTCTCTCTCTTTTTTTTTTTTTTTGGTATGTTTACAGTCTGGAAGGTATTGAAATATCTAAAGAATAATGAAAAACTAGAATTGGGTGAGGCCAACACTCTCATGGTCATTTCTTTCCTGTGTTATTACTTTCTGTGATACCATCCAGCACAAAATAGTATTTATCTATTTTTAATGACATCCAGGGGATAAGATTCCTCTTGGCCACTTGGACCGATGCTTAGGAGACTTCTCTGAAAAGAAGTATTTGATATGTAGCGTGAATCATTTGTGTTGCTCTTTGAGTTCTTGTGAATAAAATCGGAATTAGTTGAGCGCCTGCTATGTGCAGTACCCGGGGTGAGGGCCATGAAAGGCAAAACAATATTTACAAAGTGTCTCTATCCTTATTAAATGTAAGTAAGAAGGAAAATATATAAATATTCAAGTAGTTAATTAAAATACAAGGAATATGATAAATATTAATTTGTTAACAAAGAAAATAAATGCAATATGAGACTCTAGAAACCATAGACAACTGTGAGATGGGGCGATTAGGGAAAACTTCAAAGAGAACATAACACTTTCATTGAACCTGGAATTATGGTTAGGGTTTGGGCTGAAAGAGAAAAAATGAGAGTACACTCAAAGTGAAGAAAATTGGGCAACAGTGCTGTGTGATAGCAAATCTCTACGTTGTGCTCAAAAACAAAGGGCAGACAACACCAATTCGGCAGAGGATTTGAGTGGGCATGCACCAGGGTCTAAGACAGGAAAGGCAGGATGGGCAAGGCTTATGAGAGGCAATAAATGCAGGTTAGGTTGTTTTGAGTATTACTGGGAAATCATTGGGTGTGGTTAAGGGGAAAAGTAACATGGTGTAAGTATTTTATGAAAATTAATCTGGCTATAAAATACTGCCTGGTTTGGAAAGGAGAAGATTCCTTTTATGTTGCCTTTAGTATATCCAGAGAAGGATTTGAATAAAGCAGAGATATATGAGAGTAAAAGAATAAGTACATTTACTATAGTTTACTTTTATAAAGCAGATAAGGTAATGCTAATATTATTAATTGTATTATTAAGTAATTACATTAGTTGTAATATTCAGTGAGAATGTTAAATGTTGTCGAGCATCCGTGAATTTTTACCTAAAAAATTTATGTGGCCCTAGTTATGATATTTTAGTAATCAGACAGTTATATCTTCTAACAGCCTAGTAGTCAATCTGGATGAACTGTACTGGGTACCCAGGAGAAAGCACACAGAATTTAAAAGTCTGTCATTGACTTGAATTTATTAGCTCTTCTTTGTTCATAAGAAATGGAAGCATTCTATAAAAACCTATTTTTTATTAATAAAAATTAATAATGCCTCTGTAGAGGCATTTAGCTCTACATTTCACTCTGGCTATGGGCTTATTTCAACTTTCTTTATAATAAAGTGGAGGTACATCTTTATCTTTTTTTGTGTGAAAGATTTATGTAACTCAGGTACCAAAATATCTAGAGCACCTGCATGACTAGAAACTTTATAGTGCTAATTGGCAATATGGTACACAGCCAGATAAGCACATCAGATGAAACTCTTAAAAACAAATATTGAGGCTGGCAAGATGGCCAAATAGGAACAGCTTCAGTCTGCAGCTCCCAGCAAGATCAATTAAGAAGGTGGGTGATACTTGCATTTCCAACTGAGGTACCTGGTTCATCTCATTGGGACTGGTTAGGCAGTGGGTGCAGCCCATGGAGGGCGAGCTGAAGCAAGGTGGGGTGTCGCCTCACCTGGGAAGTGTAAGGGGTCAGGGAACTCTCTCCTCTAGCCAAGGGAAGCCTTGAGAGACTGTGCTGTAAGGAATAATGCATTCCAGCCCAGATACTATGCTTTTCCCATGGTCTTTGCAACCCGCAGACCAGGAGATTCCTTGAGGTGCCTACACCACCAGGGCCCTGGGTTTCAAGCACAGAACTGGGCAGTCGTTTGGGCAGACACTGAACTAGCTGCAAAAGTTTTTTCCATACCCCAGTCGTGCCTGGAATACCAGTGAGACAGAACCGCCCACTCCCCTGGAAAGGGGGCTGAAGCCAGAGAACCAAGTGGTCTAGCTCAGCGGATCCCACCCCCACAGAGCCCAGCAAGCTAAGATCCACTGGCTTGAAATTCTTGCTGCCAGCACAGCAGTCTGAAGTCAACCTGGGACACTCAAGCTTGGTGAGGGGAGGGGCATCCACCATTACTGAGGCTTGAATAGGGGATTTTCCCCTCAAAATGCTGCTGGGAAGTTCAAACTGGGCAGAGCCTACCACAGCTTGGCAGAGCCTACCACAGCTTGGCAAAGCCACTGTGGCCAGACTTCCTTTCTAGATTCCTCCTCTCTGGGAAGGGCATCTCTGAAAGAAAGGCAGCAGCCCCAGTCAGGGGCTTATAGATAAAACTCCCATCTCCCTGGGACAGAGCACCTGGGGGAAGGGGTGGCTGTGGGCACAGCTTCAGCCGACTTAAACGGTCCTGCCTTCCGGCTCTGAAGAGAGCAGTGGATCTCCCAGCACAGTGCTCCAGCTCTGCTAAGGGACGGGGTGTCTCCTCAAGTGAGTCCCTAACTCCTGTGACTCCTGACTGGGAGACACCTCTCAGCAAGAGTCGACAGACACTTCACACAGGAGAGCTCCAGCTGGCATCTGGCAGGTGCCCCTCTGGGATGAAGCTTCCAGAGAAAGGAACAGGCAGTAATCTTTGCTGTTCTGCAGCCTCTGCCGGTGATATCCAGGGAAACAGGGTCCGAAGTGGACCTCCAGCAAACTCCAGCAGACCTGCATAACAGGGGCCTAGCTGTTAGAAGGAAAACTAACAAACAGAAAGGAATAGTATCAACATCAACAAAAACCAAAACAGCATGGTACTGGAACCAAAACAGAGCTATAGACCAATGGAACAGAACAGAGCCCTCAGAAATAATACCACACATCTGCAACCATCTGATCTTTGACAAACCTGACAAAAACAAGAAATGGGGAAAGGATTCCCTATTTAATAAATGGTGCTGGGAAAACTGGCTAGCCATATGTAGAAAGCTGAAACTGGGTCCCTCCCTTACACTTTATACAAAAATTATTTCAAGATGGATTAAATACTTAAATGTTAGACTTAAAACCATAAAAATGCTAGAAGAAAACCTAGGCAATACCATTCAGGACATAGGTATGGGCAAGGACTTCATGTCTAAAACACCAAAAGCAATGGCAACAAAAGCCAAAATTGACAAATCAGATCTAATTAAACTAAAGAGCTTCTGCACAGCAAAAGAAACTATCATCAGAGTGAACAGGCAACCTACAGCATGGGAGAAAATGTTTGCAATCTACTCATCTGACAAAGGGCTAGTATCCAGAATCTATAAAGAACTCAAACAAATTTACAAGAAAAAAAGCAAACAACCCCATCAAAAAGTGGGTGAAGGATATGAACAGACACTTCTCAAAAGAAGACATTTATGCAGCCAAAAAACACATGAAAAAATGCTCATCATCACTGGCCATCAGAGAAATGCAAATCAAAACCACAATGAGATACCATCTCACACCAGTTAGAATGGCAATCATTAAAAAGTCAGGAAACAACAGGTGCTGGAGAGGATGTGGAGAAATAGGAACACTTTTACACTGTTGGTGGGACTGTAAACTAGTTCAACCATTGTTGAAGACAGTGTGGTGATTCCTCAAGGATCTAGAACATAGAAATGCCATTTGACCCAACCATCCCATTACTGGGTATATACCCAAAGGATTATAAATCATGCTGCTATAAAGACACATGCACATGTACGTTTATTGTGGCACTATTCACAATAGCAAAGACTTGGGACCAACCCAGATGTCCAACAATGATAGACTGGATTAAGAAAATGTGGCACATATACACCATGGAATACTATGCAGCCATAAAAAAGGATGAGTTCTTGTACTTTGTAGTGACATGGATGAAGCTGGAAACCATCATTCTCAGCAAACTATCGCAAGGACAAAAAACCAAACACCACAGGTTCTCTCACTCGTAGGTGGGAATTGAAAAATGACAACACGTGGACACAGGAAGGGGAACATCACACACTGGGCCTGCAGTGGGGTGGGGGAAGGGGGGAGGGATAGCATTAGGAGATATACCTAATGTAAATGACAAGTTAATGGGTGCAGCATACCAACATGGCACATGTATACATATGTAACGAACCTGCACGTTGTGCACATGTACTCTAGAACTTAAAGTATAATAATAAAAATAAAATAAAAAATCAAAAAAAGAAAAGCTTAAGCTTCAAACATTCTTAGGAAGTGTGGGGAAAAATATATGTATACATTCTAACTTTCTAATGCAGCACAGAATAGATACATAAGCAAAATAGTTGTTTTCATAATAAAGAAGATTGAATGCCAAAAAAAAAAAAAAAAAAAGAACATACACACCAAAATCCCATCTGAAGGTCACCAACATCAAAGACTAAATGTAGATAAATCCACAAAGGTGAGGAAAAACCAGCACAAAAAGGCTGAAAATTCCAAAAACCAGAATGCCTCTTCTCCTCCAAAGGATCACAACTCCTTGCCATCAAGGGAACAAAACTGGACAGAGAATGAGTTTAACAAATTGACAGAAGTAGGCTTCAGAAGGTGAGTAATAACAAACTCCTCCAAGTTAAAGGAGGATCTTCTAGCCCAATGCAATGAAGCTAAGAACCTTGAAAAAAGGTTAAACAAATTGCTAGCTAGAATAACCAGTTTACAGAAGAATATAAATG
Organism: Gorilla gorilla gorilla; assembly: GCF_029281585.2. Classification (NCBI taxonomy): domain Eukaryota; kingdom Metazoa; phylum Chordata; class Mammalia; order Primates; family Hominidae; genus Gorilla; species Gorilla gorilla. Next base: position 120,615,981 of record NC_073229.2, on the reverse strand, counting down.
ACTTGATGGAGCTGAAAAACAGCACGAGAACTTCGTGAAGCATACACAAGTATCAATAGCTGAATTGATCAAGTGGAAGAAAGGATATGAGATATTGAAGATCAACTTAATGATATAAAGCATGAAGCCAAGATTAGAGAAAAAAGAATGAAAAGGAATGAACAAAGCCTCCGAGAAATATGGGACTATGTGAAAAGACCAAATCTACATTCGATAGGTGTACCTGAAAGTGACAGGGAGAATGGAACCAAGTTGGAAAATACTCTTCAGGATATTATCCAGGAGAACTTCCCCAACCTAGCAAGGTAGGCCAACGTTCAAATTCAGGAAATACAGAGAACACCACAAAGATACTCCTCAAGAAGAGCAACCCCAAGGCACATAATCTTCAGATTCACCAAGATTGAAATCAAGGAAAAAATGTTAAGGGCAACCAGAGAGAAAGGTCAGGTTACCCACAAAGGGAAGCCCATCAAACTAACAGTGGATCTCTCTGCAGAAACCCTACAAGCCAGAAGAGTGGGGGCCAATGTTCAACATTCTTAATGAAAAGAATTTTCAACCCAGAATTTCATATCTAGCCAAACTAAGCTTCATAAGCGAAAGAGAAATAAAATCCTTACAGACACGTAAATGCTGAGAGATTTTGTCAACACTAGGCCTGCCTTACATGAGCTCCTGAAGGAAGCACTAAATATGGAAAGGAACAACGGGTACCAGCTGCTGCAAAACATACAAAATTGTAAAGACCATTGACACTATGAAGAGACTGTATCAACTAACGGGCAAAATAACCAGCTAGCATCGTAATGACAGGATCAAATTCCTATGCAACTATATTAACCTTAAATGTAAATGGGCTAAATGCCCCAATTAAAAAACACAGACTGGCAAATTGGATACAGAGTCAAGACCCATCTGTGTGCTGTATTTAGGAGACCCATCTCACATGCAAAGACACACATAAGCTCAAAATAAAGGGATGGAGGAATATTTCCCAAGCAAATGGAAAGCAAAAAGAAGCAGGGGTTGCAATCCTAGTCTCTGGTAAAACAGACTTCAAAAAAACAAAGACCAAAAAAGACAAAGAAGGGCATTACATAATGGTAAAGAGATCAACACCACAAGAAGAGCTAGCTGTCCTAAATATATATGCACCCAATAGAGGAGCATCCAGATTCATAAAGCAAGCTCTTAAAGACCTTCAAAGAAACTTAGACTCCCACACAATAATAGTGGGAGAGTTTAACACCCCATTGTCAATATTAGACAGATCAATGGGACAGAAAATTTAAAAAGATATTCAGGACTTAAACTCAGCTCTGGACCAAGCAGACCTAATAGACATCTACAGAATTCTCCACCCCAAATCAACAGAATATACATTCTTCTCAGCATTACATTGCACTTATTCTAAAATTGACCTCATAATTGGAAGTAAAACACTCCTCAGCAAATGCAAAAAAAAAAAAAAAAAAAAAAACAGAAATCAAAGCAAAGTCTCTTAGACCACAGTGCAATCAAATTAGCACTCAGGATTAAAAAACTCACTCAAAATCACACAACTACAGGGAAACTGAACAACCTGCTCCTGAATGACTACTGGGTACATAACAAAATGAAGGCAGAAATAAAGATGTTCTTTGAAACCAATGAGAACAAAGACACAACGTACCAGAATCTCTGGGACACAGCTAAAGCAGTGTTTAGAGGAAAATTTATAGCACTAAATGCCTGCAGGAGAAAGTGGGAAAGATCTAAAATCGACACCCTAATATCACAATTAAAAGAACTAGAGAAGCAAGAGCAAACAAGTTCAAAAGCTAGCAGAAGACAAGAAATAATTAAGATCAGAGCAGAACTGAAGGAGATAGAGACATGAAAAACCCTTCAAAAAATCAGTGAATCCAGGATCTGGTTTTTTAAAAAGATTAACAACATACACCACTAGCCAGACTAATAAAGAAGAAAAGAGAAGAATCAAATAGACACAAGAAAAAATGATAAAGGGGATATCACCACTGATCCCACAGAAATATAAACTACCATCAGAGAATACTATAAACACCTCTAAGCAAATAAACTAGAAAATCTAGAAGAAATAGATAAATTCCTAGACACATACGCCCTCCCAAGACTAAACCAGGAAGAAGTCGAATCCCTGAATAGACCAATAACAATTTCTTAAATTGAGGCAGTAATTAATAGCCTACTAACCAAAAAAAACACACACACACCCAGGACCAGACAGATTCACAGCTGAATTCTACCAGAGGTACAAAGAAGAGCTGGTGCCATTGCTTCTGAAACTATTCCAAACAATACAAAAAGAGGGACTCATCCCTAACTCATTTTATGAGGCCAGCATCATTCTGATAACAAAACCTGGCAGAGACACACCAAAAAAAGAAAATTTCAGGCCAATATCCTTGATAAACATCGATGCGAAAATCCTCAATAAAATACTGGCAAACTGAATCCAGCAGCACATCAAAAAACTTATCCACCACAATCAAGTCAGCTTCATCCCTGGGATGCAAAGCTGTTTCAACATACACAAATCAATAAACATAATCCATCACATAAACAGAACCAATGACAAAACCACATGATTATCTCAATAGATGCAGAAAAGGCCTTTAACAAAATTCAACACCCCTTCATGCTAAAAACTCTCAATAAACTAGGTGTTGATGGAATGTATCTCAAAATAATAAGAGCTATTTATGACAAACCCACAGCCAATATCATACTGAATGGGCAAAAACTGGAAGCATTCCTTTTGAAAACTGGCACAAGACAAGGATGCCATCTCTCACCACTCCTATTCAACATAGTATTGGAAGTTCTGCCCAGGGAAATTAGGCAAGAGAAAGAAATACAGTGTATTCAAATAGGAAGAAAAGAAGGCAAATTGTCTCTTTTCACAGATAACATGATTGTATATTTAGAAAACCCCATCGTCTCAGCCCAAAGTCTTCTTAAGCCAATAAGCAACTTCAGCAAAGTCTCAGGATATAAAATCAATGTTTGAAAATCACAAGCATTCCTATACACCAATAATAGACAAACAGAGAACCAAACCATGAGTGAACTCCCATTCACGATTGCTAGAAAGAGAATAAAATACCTAGGAATACAACTTACAAGTGATGTGAAGGACCTCTTCAATGAGAACTACAAACCACTGCTCAAGGAAATAAGAGAGGGTACAAACAAATGGAAAAGCATTTCATGGTCATGGATAGGAAGTATCAATATCGCGAAAATGGCCATACTGCCCAAAGTTATTTATAGATTCATTTCTATCCCCATCAAGCTACCACTGACTTTCTTTGCAGAATTAGAAAAAATTAAGTTTCTTATGGAACCAAAAAAAAGCCTATACAGCCAAGACAATCCTAAGCAAAAAGAACAAAGCTGGAGGCATCATGCTACCTGACTTTGAGCTATACTACAAGGCTACAGTAACCAAAATAGCATGGTACTGGTACCAAAACAGATATATAAACCAATGGAACAGAACAGAGGCCTCAGAAATAACACCACACATCTACAACCATCTGATCTTTGACAAGCCTGACAAAAATAAGCAATAGGGAAAGGATTACCTATTTAATAAATGGTGTTGGGGAAACTGGCTAGCCATACGCAGAAAACTGAAACTAGACCTGCTCCTTACATCTTCTACGAAAATTAACTCAAGATGGATTAAAGACTTAAATGTAAGACTTAAAACCATAAAAACCCTAGAGGAAAACCTAGGCAATACCACTGAAGACATAGGCATGGGCAAAGACTTCATGACTAAAACACCAAAAGCAATGGCAACAAAAGCCAAAATTGACAAATGGGATCTAATTAAACTAAAGAGCTTCTGCACAGCAAAAGAAACTATCATCAGAGTCAACAGGCAACCTATGGAATGGGAGAAAATTTTTGCAATCTATCCATCTGACAAAGGGCTAATATCCAGAATCTATAAAGAACTCAAACAAATTTACAAGAAAAAAAACAACCCCATCAAAAAATGAGCAAAGGATATTAATAGACACTTCTCCAAAGAAGACATTTATGCAGCCAACAAATATATGAAAAAATGCTCATCATCACCGGTCATTAAAGAAATGCAAACCAAAACCACAATGAGATACCATCTCACGCCAGTTAGAATGGTGATCATTAAAAAGTCAGGAAACAACAGGTGCTGGAGAGGATGTGGAGAAATAGGACCACTTTTACACTGTTGGTGGGAGTGTAAATTAGTTCAACCATTGTTGAAGACAGTGTGGCGATTCCTCAGGGATCCAGATCCAGAAATACCATTTGACCCAGCAATCCCATTACTGGGTATATACCCAAAGGATTATAAATCATTCTACTATAAAGACACATACACACATATGTTTATTGCAGCACTGTTTACAATAGCAAAGACTTGGTACCAAGCCAAATGCCCATCATTGATAGACTGAATAAAGAAAATGTGGCACATATACACCATGGAATACTAAGCAGCCTTAAAAAAGGATGAGTTCATGTCCTTTGCAGGGACATGGATGAAGCTGGAAACCATCATTCTCAGCAAACTAACACAGGAACAGAAAACCAAACACCACATGTTCTCACTCATAAGTGGGAGTTGAACAATGAGAACACATGGACACAGGGAGGGGAACATCATACTAGGGGGCCTATCCAGGGGAAGGGGGATTGGGGAGGGATAGCATTAGGAGAAATACCTAATGTAGATGATGAGTTGATGGGTGCAGCAAACCACCATGGCATGTGTATACATATATAACAAAGCTGCATGTTCTGCACATGTATCCCAGAACTTAAAGTATAATAAAACAAACAAAAAACAAGTATCAAAAGCACCTTTCTTCTAGATTTCTTGATAACGGCTTATTTTTTTTTAATAAAATGCTGGGGATTGGATTGAGGCCTGAATTGAAAAGGAATTGGAGGAGATATTTTAATATGAAAAAAACTTTAGAGAAAATTTTATTCCTTTGAACTTTTTTTTGATTGTGTATAATCTGCTCCTATGATGTTAGTGGGCACGATAATCAACAAAATTTCCTATTAATTCTATTCTGCCTGGCTTATGTCATCTTGGTATATCGAGAAAGCCGTATGTATCAAAGGTGTTCCTAGATGCAGTATGAAACTGGACTTTGCAATGTGATGACAAAATGATGCTACATTTTAGATCATTTCAGGGGAAAAACTGGTCATACTTAGATGGGGTACTGTTTATTGTACTATTATGAATGAAAATGCTAGGAATCCATTGAATTCTGATTTCTTTCACTTTTAGCATTTATGTATTATTTTGTATCACACATGTTCTTACCTATAACTATTATGATTTTGATGAATAAAGAGATTATCTAATATTGCAAATCCAGTACAATTTAGGTATGTTATTTATGGTTAAATTACTGACTGTTAAATGAATAAGTCATTGAATGCTACAAAGTAATTCTGTATACAGAACAAAATTCAGCATTTTTTAAGGCATAGCTCTTGTATTATTTTCCTGCTGTTATATAGATCATAACTTTAGAGGAAGCACTAAAACCAATGAGGGAAAATGCCTTTACAAAAAGTCTCCCACTTGTTAGAATCTGAACAAATCCTTGACCAGAGGATTCTCACCACAGATAAATTCTAGAATCATTACTTTGGACTCAACTTTAAGGAGCGTGGAGTGGATAGAATAGGTTCAATTCTATCCTCTGTCCTCTGTCTGTCTGGAGGTTTCACATGAAGCAAATTTTAATTTCCGTGAAATGGAATCTTCTGACTTGCACATATGATGTAGGTGTATGAAATTATTCGCATGCTGACATTTGTCTCTTTCAATGGTTCAGAGATGGTTTACTTTGACATGTCTCTATTTCTTCTTGTTATCACGTGTGTGTGTGTGTGTGTATGTGTATGTATGTGTATGTGTATGTGTATGTGTATGTGTATGTGTATGTGTATGTGTGTGTGTTGAGGGGAGACTGGGTTTCTGTCTCAGAAATTATTTGCTGTGCTTTCTTATTTTTCCCTTTATTTCAGTTTCACATGGTTTATGAATCCTTTACTCACACGTTTTCTTTACCCATTTGAAGTAGAATATCAACAAAAAGCATTCGAAAGAATTACTAATAAAAGACATTATAAAATAATTTTAAAAATTCAATTCAGTATGGAGTTTGCAGAAAAAATGAGAATCTGATTTATATTCTCCTTTAAAGAATCAACTACTCTCGAATTTGACAGTAGCAGAGCAAAACCATGATAAGATACAGAGAAAAAAAAATTAAAAGGAACTTTTCATTACTTCCAGTTTTCTTATCCTTGATCCAGCCTTCCAGAACAAATGTAATGCAATATTATCTTTTTGGTGTGGTCATGTTTCTTCCTAATTGAAATCTACAATTGTATTATGGCTGCATTTAGATAGATTTAATCAAATCCTACCCTGCTTTCAACACTGAGATCCAAGTTTATATCTCAAGCCCATTATGTACTGTATGAGAGTCCATCCACTAAATAAATGGATTATAGTGATCATGACACTTTTCTTTTTAAAAACAGAATATCAGATCTTCTATTGTTGACACTTCTTGAAGATAATTGGGAAACTGGGTTGCTATTTGGTCCAGTGTGTAATGAAAGGCAAGGTGACTTATTCTCCACAGACTTGCAGGTTTCCAAGTATTTGTTGGACTGTAGCCACCAGGGGTAGAATTTTTAATATATTTTTTTTCCTAAATGTAACATTTTCTATCAAATGAGCTAAATTATCTCTAATATCTTCATGACTATCTTATTCCATTCCATTACAGACTGGACAATTGTAGGTGGCTGTGGAACGACTTTGCCCTTTTGTCAGTAGCTGAATGAAAATTAGACCAGACTAAAGAGACAGGCTGGTGGGTGTAAACATTCAAAAACAAAAATTGCTTAAAAAGAGTCAAAGGTAGTAACGATTTTCAAAGGCTGCAATTCAGTAAGAGAGATTTGAAATCTGGAAAGGATGCAGCAGTCATATGGTAATGGAAAGTGTAGAAAACTTCAATATATTCATGGTTGGATTTTTCTTCTTTGTGAATAATGGATAGTGTTAGCAAAATATTCTTTCTTGTGTAATGGAAATAACAATTGTCTTCAATTCTTCTTCCAATTTTTATAAAATTTCAAATAGTAGCCAAATAACTAGCTATTTATGCCTTATGCTTCACCATGTAGTTTTAATCCCTGGACATAAAAATATGGTTTACCCAAAGGTGTACGGACAGGAAGAGATTCATATAGTATAGAGACACAGAAAGCCTGTAGATTAGGCTCTAGGTTTTGCATGCACCATCTGGTCTCTGTTCTCTTGAAGATGTGTATGGTTTATCAGGGTTCAGCAGGTGGAACCTCACCACCTGGGTGTGTGGACTGTGAGCCAGAAGATAAGATGTTCTCAACACCCATAAATTTCCATTCTGTTCTGAGGGAGGGATGATTCCACATTAAAACAACAATAGTATATTGCCTGTGATAGACATTTGGTTTAGAAATGTTAATTATAACGAGAATTATTTATTTCTGCTCTGAATTATTTTTACTTTTTTTGCTTGATAGTATTTGTTTTATAGAAAATAGGTACATAATCCATTTATATTATAAAATTTTACAGTGACATTTAGAATGCCTATCCAAGTTCTATTTTAGTGGTCTTTCATGATCACTGTTGTGGTTATCTTTATGAATTTGTAGTCTCTAGGTGGCAGCATTTCAAGTCTTTAAAATACATATTTTAAAGTATACCAAAAATGAGGTGTTTCTGAATGTGGCTAGTGATGTTTTGGGGAAGTGTGGCAAGAATGCCTAATTTGCTGAGAAAAATCAAGGACTGGTTGAATTTTCAGGACACATTTGTCATTAATAAAAATGAAATTGACAGGAAACCAACTGACTGCCCACAAATAAAAGAAGTTTGTGTTTTTGTTCACAGCTGGGGTTTCCAAGGATTGACAGTGTGAGTCTCCATACACCATACTCTCTAGAGTGCTGGGGGAAAGAAAACCTCCTCCAGTCATTTTTCTCAGAGTATGTGAGTTCGAAGAGAATTCTCTGCTGCAGTGGTCTGTGTGGCTTCCTAAACAGGGACGTGGCCCTGGGCTGCATGCCCAGAACAATACAAGATTGGCTGCCTGTCATTACAAGAAACATTTATTGACTGCTTATTATATGCCAGCTATAGTCTACTTACTTTACATGAACTTATGGATTTATTCTTCACGATAATCTTAACAAGTAGCCACTGCTATTCTCCATTTTGCAGATGAAATACTGAGGCTCAGAGACTTTGTCCAAGGTAACACAGCTGGCAAGTGGCAGCACTGGGATTTAAACTCAGCCAGGCTTACTCTACAGATTTTTTTCTTATCTACCATGCTAGACTGTAGAGTCCAAGCCAGGGAAAAGGCCTAGATTGAGAGAGCAAAGCACAACAGCAGCTATAGTGTGGCTTTCTTGGGCTTAGGAGAGAAACATCTTTATGTTCAAGGTTTTACAAAGAATTCTTCTGAAGACTTTGAGTCTACTTTCTGACGTGGCACTTCAATTTGGCTCAGCACACATTAATCGAGTGCCTCTTATGATCTAGGAATCATGCAAGGCACGAAGCACAGAAAGACAGGTAAGGTACAGATAAGACTTTACCCTAAATATTAGAAAGATGCTCTTTACTTTACAAATGTCCTTAGATGACAATTCTTTGCCAACATTCTTGAAGCAGCAAAATGATACAGTGAAAATACAGAGCTCCAAATGCATGCTTGTTCTGTACAAGAGGTTAGACTTCCTTTTTGATCCCCTCTCAAGTCATTCAGTGAATTACAACAGATGCCAATATCAGATGAATCTGATTCATAGTGTCTTCTCTGGCTATCTGCAGCAGGCTATGTTTGTTGGAAACTGCTTATTACCCTGCTGGCTTACTGATGAGCTTCTCAGACCACAAATATGCAATAACTTTAATGAAAGAAAAAAAGTAAACTTTCTTCTTCCATTCCTGTATTTTAGATTATTTTTGACTCCTGACCTGTTCTCTAAAATAGCAAATACCATATAGAAAAAGCTATCAGCTGATAAATAGTTTTGCAAAAAAAGACATAGCAAAACTGCACCCCTAACAATGAAGGCATCATCTGAAATGATATTTACTATCAAATTTCATAAATTACATGTAACAAATAAATGAAAACCTCATACTTTAACTGTTTAGCAGAAATTGAAACTTGATTCTATGATTATTTTTTACTAATGACTAGGAGCAATTAATTAGGGAGCTTGGAAATTAGAAATGTGAGAAGAATATGTTTGCACTTAAACAATTTGTTCATAAAATGGACTTTAAAAAATTTATTATTTCCATGTCTCTGAAACCCATAGCTAAATAGTAACCTTTCTGGAAGAGATTGTTTGGGGCCATGCCATTGGGGGAAACCCAAGCACTTCATAATAATAATAACAACCATTGAATTAATATTCAATCAAGCTGTATACTAAGCTCATGCACCATCTCATTCAATCCTCCCAAACATCTATCTTACAGAGAAGGAACTGAGGCTCAGAGAGGTTACCTTTCCAAGGTCACATAGCTGGTTGTGATAGAGTAGAGTCACCAACCTGGGAGGCTTGTCTAACAAACCTATGCTCATGCCTACCTTCCCATCTCTCTGACAAAATCATTTTACAATTACTCGTTGACTGTACTTAGTACCCATTCATTCAGTATATTGGAACTATAAGCCTTTACTGACTCCCTGAATTTTTGTGGATTTATTGTGGGAAATAAATTTATTTCCCAATTATATACTCTCACTGTTCCAGATGCTTTTTCCTTTCATGACTTGTCACAGTTGTCATTTTGCAATCATTTGTGTGGTGATTTCATTAGTGTCAGTATTAGCTATTTATTGGTATAGCAAATTACTCCAAAACTTTGTGGCTTAAAGCCATAATTACTTATTTTCTCTCATGGCTTCTATGGGTCAGGAATTCAGACAGGGCATGCAGGGATGCCTTGCTTCTACTCCATGATGACTGAATCCTCAGCTGGGGCTGGAATCATCTAGAGGCTTGCTCACCCAAGTGTCTGGCAGTTGATGCTGCCTGTCAGCTAGGTGTCTAGCAGAAGCTTTGGTTGGAACATCTATGCATAGCCTCAGCATCAGTCCTGGGCTTTCTCACATAATGGCTGTATCCAAAGGCAGGTACCCAAGACAGAGGGAGAGCACCAATGAAGAAACTGCATTACCTTGTTTGTGAGAGGGAAGAATGGGATAATTTTATGGAGGTATAATTTACATACCATATAATTCACTTATTTTAAGTGTAACATACAATTCAATGTTCCCACTTGTGCCAGATATGGTTTTATTTACACAATTTTGGTAAGCTGGTGCACATGTTTCTTGCAGCTATTTTCTTTCCTGTTGGAAGGGCTGTTGACTCATCTGTAGATTTTCTATTGCGTGGTTGTCACATTTTTTAATCTTTCATTTGTGGTTTCTCACTCTTAACTCTGTCTTGTCTTAACACAGAGATTCTGCATTTTTGCTTGCTCTTAGGTGCTTACTTTCATCCGTGGCCATGTCTTGGCCTCTGGCTTTTGGGTATTTTTCTGTTTTTAATACTGCCCCACATTGAAACTATTATTTTTATTTGATCTCTGGCTTCTGATCATTTTTGGGTATAGCACACTCCCTTCCTTGTTTGGCACTCTATGTGCTAGCCTTTTTCCCTTTCACTCTTTGCTTTCATTCCTGCCTGCATTATAGCTCAAGGTCTTAGAGTTTGTTCTTAAGTGGTATAAAAATGGTAGAGTATATAGGAAAATAAAAGCATAGATATTTTTCAAGATTTATACCATTAGCATTCATGTGAATGGACACATAATTAAATAAATATCTACTCATGTTAGGATTAATGATAAAGTGAAGATAATTAGGTATTCTTGAGGTATTCCACAAGTCACTTTGACATCTCTGATGATGGGGTAGCTTATTTGAAATGGGGTCCTTGATTGGAGAAAAAGTATTTTGGGTTCCTGGGCACCATTCTCCCCCACACACATATTCTGTATGTTTGTCAAGAACTTTCTTTACACATGTGACTAACCCAAAAGTAGTCATGCAAAATAACTAATAAATGTGGCTTCTGTTGTTGTCAGGCAAGGAATTTCAGCTGTAGACCCTATTGACTCATGGCTCTAAACAATTCCTCCCACTTCATTGCAAACGAAACTCTGACTTCTGATTTTGTTCAGGTGTATGACTGAAATGTGAGCAGGAAAGGTGGAGTTAAACTCACACTCCCTAGCTCTAGGCAATAAACAATGAAGTGAAAGCCTACACTCCTCCTTCACCCCTTGGGAGGTGTGGCATGGTGGCAAGAGCTTGGAGGTGCTGCAGCTATTTTGTGACCACGAGGGGGAACCAACAAAGTAGCAGGGAAGCCAACCTAGAGCTCTGACTTATTTTTTTCTTTTGAGATGAAACTTTGCTTTTTTTCTCTGCCTGATCTCAAACTCTTGGGCTCAAGCAATCCTTCTGCCTCAGCCTCCTGAGCAGCTAAAGTAACCAACTCTGAAACTTCTTCTCCAAGGAGTCTTGGTAAGTGAGACACTAAAGTGTTATTAATGTTTAAGCCACTTTCACTCACATATTTTGTTACTTGAAGCAGAAGGGCTCCTAAATGACACAATTCCTAACTGTGAAAAGAACAAATCATATTTATCTCTGTTGGCAACAGAGTAGAAGTATACAACTACTTGCTCTCATTAACAATCTCACTATATGCTGTGCATTATTCCTAAGATTATTATAACTTATAATTTTTCCTTTGGAAATTCAGAGCTTATAATAGCGTTTGAAACTTCTAGACACCTGAGGCCATAATGACTGTGTGTTAAAGAAATGTTAAGGTAAGATTATACATAAAAATGGTTTACCCAAGTTTTAGAATTTATGCTTTCATATATTAAAGGAGATAGGGAGAAAATTCTGAAGATCTGAGGAGAGGATTTAGGAAACAGAAATGTTTAGAATTGGAAACTATAACATATCTCTATGGGAGGAGCACAGACTGCTAGGCTAGGGATCATTTTGTACTGCCCAATTGTGTGCAGGACTCCCACTGGAATCAATCAGAGTCATATGCAAAAATCGATGGCAGATCTTGCCCTGAAACTGTAAATGAGGAAAGCTGAAAAATCTGAGCTATTTCTTGATATGTGTCTGGGAATGCAGCAGGCTTTGGGGAGGTCAGATGCTTGATAGAAACAAATGTGCTTGAAACGCTAATATTGCTGGATAAATTAACAAGAAAGCGAGAATCCTATTCATTGTCTTTCTTTAAACTTGGAATGATTTGTTATTTTTTAAAAAAGGCCTCCAGCACTGCAATTATTATTTTTTCCAGATGGTTGAGTATTTTAATGAATAATACTCAGTCTTTGAAGAAATGGTATGAAATTAGACTTTTTTCTTTCCAATAGTCTTAGAAAAAAATTTCTTTTCTTTCAGGCCTAAACTAAACCTGTGTGCCAGAGGCTAAATTCTGTGCATGATCATTTCTGGAACAGAAATGTTAGGTGAATAAGTGCTGTACCAGCTGCTTTATGGGGAGTCTCCTTGACTACTAGAAATAGAATAAAGAAAGCAAGGTGGAACATCTGGCAACGTTAAGTGTCAAAAATCCATTTTCAAAGCCTTTTGTCATGGGGGTTCACGGGGATAAATAAAAGCGTTCTTCTAAGTCCTGGTATGATTCTATATGTTAAGCAGAAGTTGTGATTCATGAAGAAGAAGAAGACTTGAATCAACTAGGTAAACTAAACAGAATCTTGCTCACAGTCGGTGTTTATTAGAAGTTTGTCTTATCAGTTGTAATTGGAGAGGGAATTTTTAAAAATTTTGCTTTTAATCTTTACTCTGAACCAGGCCATCTCTGTAATTTATAATCTCATCATTTGGGGGTAAGTGGTTACTGTATTTTTGTTGTATCTTCCTTGTGGGACACTTTTCATCATTTTTATTAGCATTTTATGACTCCATAGCACGTATTAAGTTAGTATGAGAAATTTACATTATACATTATTTTAGGGTCTACAATATGAGATCCAAGGCAATTTTGAGAAAAAGTAAGAGTATTAAAAATGATCTGAAGTTTTTTGGTCACATGAAAGTCATAAGAGACGCTTAGTGGATAAGAGCAAAGGTGTAGACAGTCTAATATCTGTGGATGTAGCCCTCAAGAAATTTGCAGAATCTGTGACTTCTACAGTATTGTGTAGAATTTGGGGCTTTAGAGATCATGTATTCAGCTCTTTCTCTTACATATGAGGAACTGGAGGAGCTCAGAAAAAGTCCATTATCTTGTCCAGCACCATACTTTGGGTTAGTGAAACAGGAAGCGAGCCCACATCTTCTGACCCCTGTTCAGAACAGAAGTCTTTAAGACTATGTCATAATATTAATTTCAGATCTCTCTAAATTTCTCCAATAGTCCACTGGAGGTCTGTCATTTTATAATTATCTATAGCCTTGTTTTTCAAGAACATTTGCAGGGTTACGGGTTCAATTAATTAACCCATCAGTACACAATATTTGCATGTGTTATTTTGTCCTAAAGCAACCTCTTTAAAATTTCCAGCTTACTTCTGGTTTCGGTGTTTTGGGATTTAGTAAATTATTGTGCAATATATTTATACTCTTTATAAGATTGCTTCTCTTGGTTTCAATGGGGTTATCAGAAAATGTTGCTATAATTGATCTCTAAGGTCCAACCCTAGAATTCTATTAATCTATATACAATTTCTATTTATTCTGTGGTTAAACTCTCCCTGGTATTAGTATGTTATTGTGTTTCTTTCATTGGAGGATAAAAGCTTTCTTTGTGTTTACTAAAATAATTTCAGACATGAATGGCTAGAAATATTTTTGGCAAGCTTCTGCTTCATCCCTGAGTTAAACTGGGGTTTAAGACTGACCAGGAGAGTAACACCATTATAGTCTTTTAGAATGCCAAGAAGTCTGGATTAAAAGTAAGTTCCCTGAGCTAACTGCTGTCTTTCATGTTCCTTAGTGTAGGTCTCTCTTTCTGATCTCCCCGTCCTTGGATTCTCAAGTGCTAGAAATGCAGAACCATTGCTCATTCTACCTTCTCCCACACCCAACCCCCCACTTGCCTGTAGTTATTGAACTGCCCTGGGGCAGGTAAGCTATGGCCTCATTCTCCAAAGTTCCTAGGGCCTTAAAGTCCTCTGTTGTCCAGAGCTCCTAGACATGTCATTTTAGTGGTGCAGGTACCAGATAGATGCTCAAAGACTTCTCAGGTTGTGGTCTTGGGCCTGCACTGATGGGCTATGAACATAAATTATATCAACTGTAGGGCATGGGGTGGGAGTCAGTGCTACAGGAACTATGGGCCCTGGTTTTTCTAATGTGTCAGTGTCAGTGTGAGGGTGACTATACTGATGATGAGGATGAAGAGAACCAAATAGTAAACACTACTGGGGAAAACTTGAAATCTGTGCTGATGAATATAAAACAAGGAGAGGAAAATCAAGGTTTAATTTGGCTATGCAAAAAATACCAATTACTTTTGTGACCTAATTTTAATTTAGGTTTATTTATTGAGCAGCAAAATAATAATTGTGTATATAGCTAAATATGTCACATAAATTCTATTATAAGTTTTATTGATTCTATTATTCAATTTTACTCTTGTACACTCATTCCCATACTCGTGCAATGGGATTGTTTCAGATCTTGACAAAAAATTAAATTACATCCTAAGTTAATGGTGAGCTTAAAGGATTTGTGTGAATGTTAATGAATGCCCACCTAGGAACTGTCAGGCACATATAGGCAGATCTTGTGAAGCGTTTTGGAATGGGGGACTTAAATCAAACATTATTCTTTGAACAATTTTTTTATAATAACATTTCTCGTTTGTTCCTACATGTTCACTGATAAAATAATGAAAAAAAAAGAGTAGTTCTTTATGCATAATTACAAGATAGAAAGATAAGCAACAGTACCATTTTGGTGTAAAGTTTATGATTCTTTATACACACACACACACATTTTTTGGGGGAGCAAAATTGCTCTCAACATTCTACTTCTTTTGTTTTTACTTTAAAGTATTAGCTTTCCTGGGTTAATGACGGTATTGCCATAACTGACTTCATTCACCCCCAGTTCTATGAATCCTTATTTCATTTTGACTTATTTTTGTACACCAATATAAAAATTATTTTTAATTCACCATTTAATACCTAACAATGTTTTGTGAAAATTTTCATGTTCTTAAATATTACTTAATATTATTTAATGGCTTTGTATTATTCTATTGTATGTTTATATATAATATTTTTCCTTAATCTTTTTTAAACATTAATTTTTCCATAATCTTTTTTATACATTAAAGGCTACTTTAAAATTTTTCCATTGCTATATTTTATGCTGTTATTGTCCTTGTACATAAACTGTTTCACACATGTCTGATGATTCATGTAGAATAAATTCCTAAGTGTGTAATTTATAGGTCAAACAGCCTCCCAAATTTAAGTTTTTATAAATACAGTGAAAATGACCTCCAGAAATGATATACCAGTTTATATACTCCTGAATTTTAGCTTAGCATATTATTAAATATTTATTAATCAAGTTTAACATGATAGCACATTATTTTAATTTGCATTCCTTTCTTTAATAATGTTTTCTTATACTTATTAATCACTTGTACTCTTTTGTACATTTTTGTGATTATTAATCTTCTTTATTCATTCCTTTACATATTAACTTTTATTGTACAAATTTATTTATTTATTGTAATTGTATTACAAATTCATTTTCTTTTGTTTCTTAACACACTAGCTGTGTAATCTTGGGACAGCTATTTATCTTGCCTGTACCTCAGTGTCTTTAAAGCAGGACTGAATAATCTAGAGCACTTCTTGAGTCAACGTGTTCTGAATCTAAAAAGTGGCTCAGATTCGGGAACTGAGTGGGAGTGTAACTTTTTGTCGGGCTGGCCACTCTCAGTTTCCAGCTCTTCCATTGCTTTTTATCTGGTTGTAGACATTAAGCAGCACCATTGTTAGTTGCATGTCTGTTTTTCTCCTCAAGGTACAAAGCTCTCTTAACAACTCCCTGAAAGTCAAAGCCTCTAGATTACCCTCTGGCCTTGCCTGTAGTTAAGGTGTTTCTGGTGGCTTAGTACCACTACCTGAACTACTATCTTTTATTACAGGGTCCTCTCTTCCCCACAGACATGAACGAACCAGCTCTATGACCACCTCTCCCATAACCAGCCCCGGCCTGCAAAGGCAGCCACCACAGAGCTTCTTAGTGATGTATCAGCACATTCCTGATGGACGGTGTGTTACTTGGTGTTCCATTCTCCCAGTGAAACATAATTCTCTGGTCAGTATTCTGATCTTTCACGTCTTGTCTAGCATGCCCACTTCTCTCAGCCTCTTTTTTTCTTTCCTCTACCACCTGTCAGGTGACTCTGACATTTCCACCTCACTCAGCATGGGCTGTCACTTTCCTCAGATTTCCAAGAGCCACTCTGGCAACAAATGTACCCACTCCATGAGGTTCCTGCCAGGTGGTTAAATATTGTGCCTGGAGGAAGTGATCCAAGTCAATATATCTTTGTTTATGCAGTTGTATATGCCAGCCTTCTTGACCAAGTGCCCCATAAATGCAATACCAGAGGTACTCTCCTGTCTCTCACTGGTAAAAGATAGATATTTCTTGTAGCTTCTTTGGTGTATAGCGTACTTCCTCCCTTATCAGGCTTAACATGTGCCCATGCAGGTTATGCTCAGATTTATTCTAGTTTTAAAGCTGCCATCCAGAAAAGAAAGTAAGGACATCTCCCAAGAGAAATACCTGTTTCTTTGCAGGGGTGGAGCCTCTGCGGCATCTCCAGCAAAAGGATTCATGTTTGTGTTTCATGGTTTTCTACTCAGGGCCCTGATCTTAGGGCAACACACCTTCCTCAACTGAGTATTGAATCATCTGTAGATCTCTGTGACTTAACTTTCCAGATCTTCAATCTGCTGCTCACTAATGTCTTGTCTTCCATTTTGTAGGCTATCAAACAGGCTAATGGCTTTCACACTTAGCCTTTAAGTGGCTAAGTGGCTGCACGACAGCCCTCAGTTTCTTGTTATTCTTTTGTAGTTTATTCCTTTGTAGCAGGAACCTCCAACCTCTGTCGTCTTTACAGACACTGCTGCCCTTTATCTTCTAAAGGCCTTCCCAAGGCACCGTTGGTGACCTTTAGCAATTCAGTGTCCTGATGCCAAGGCTACCCTGCCTCATATACCACGCAGGATGGCACCCTTTTAATGAGGCTGTGCAGGATGGCACCCTTTTAATGAGGCAGTGAGTGAGCTAGTTCCCACACCCTGTCAAACTGCTTTTCTTGGACCACAAGTGGCAGGTACCATTTATGCTTGTTCAGATGTTCAAGAGGCAGGCACCAAGAAACAATTAGACAGTGTATTAGTTTCATTTGGCTGCTCTAACTAATGACCACAAATTTAGTAGTTTTAAACAGCACAATTATTTCAGTTCTGGAGGCCAGAACTAAAATCAGTTTCTGTCTGAAATTAGTTTCACTCGTCAAGATAAAGGTGTCAGGAAAGCAGCACTCCCTCCAAAAGTTCTAGGGGAGAATATTTTCCTTGTCTTTTCCAGCTTCTGCTGGCTGCTCGTATTCCTTTGTATCACCAGAGTCTTAAAATCTCTCTCTCTCTCTCTCTGTCTCTGCTATTCATCACTGTAAACCAAAAATAGAATTCTAAGCCCTGCAACCATCCAAATGGATCCCTCCTCTTGGCCAAGAGCATTCCAAAGCTAACCTGAAAAACTAGCTTAGGCCATGATGGGAAAGGGCAGCTGAACAGCCCTCATTATACCCTCGTCCCTTTTGGAATTCAGGGCCAAGTAACCAGTATTAACATTAAAACAGAGGCCTTAAGACTGATAGAACAGATTCTTTAAATCTGAATAAGAAACATTTACAATCTATTTGCTCTGAAGCTTGTTATCTGGAGGTTTCATCTCTATGATAACAATCTTGGTCTTCACAACCCCTCATGGTAACCCCTACATTTCTTTCTTTTGATTCCAGGTCTTTAGATAATAGCTCAACAATGGCCAATCAGAAAATATTTGAATCCACCTATGACCTGGAAGCCACCCACTCTCTCTTCCAGTTGTCCCACCTTTCTGGACCAAATCAATGTACTTCTTACATGTATATATTGACATCTTATGTCTCCTTAAAATGTATAAAACCAAGTTGTTGCTTGAACATGTTGGGCACATGTTCCCAAGATTTCCTGAGGGGTGTGTCACAGGGCATTTGTTACTCATATTTGGCTTAGAATATCTCTTCAAATATATTACAGAGTTTGAGTTTTTTGTGGACATCACACTGCCTTCTCCTCTGTTTATATTTATGTCAAACTTCCCTCTGCCTCTCTCTTATGAGGGCAGTTGTGCTAACTGCCCTTTAGGGCCCAGCCAGATAATCCAGGATAATCTCCTCATCTCAGGATCCTCAACTAATCACATATGCAGAGATCCTTTTCCCAAATAAGATGCATTAGAAAGTTCTAGGAATTATGACCTGATATCTTTGGAGGCGATATCTGAGCCTACCACAATAGCAAGGGATTTATTGGGGAAAATAGCTCTGAAAATAAGGGAGAGAACCAGAGAAGATGGAAAAAGCCTTCAATGCAGTTCTGACATCTCTGAAATGGAGTGACAAGGAAGGGGCAATGTATATAAAGAGTTTCAGACTGCAACACAATTTCTGAAAAGTTTTGTCCAGTCTGATGAAAAGTCCTTGAGACAAAGTGCTCCATTTAAAAAGTCCTGTGTCTTCAGGAATGGGCCTGCATCAGTGGGCCCACTGTGTAAAGTCATTGGCTAAATGCAGCCCATTGGAAGCGTGGCCTGGGCAGGATGTGGTGGTGGAGCCAGAAGGGCAAGGGCTTGAGCTGTCAGTCATTTACACTTCCCACAGCAGTAAAGCTGAGCAATGAATTTTCATGGCCATGACATCCATCCATGTATCTCTCCATCAGATCTTGTTGCCACCAAACTTCACATTCTTAAAGGTCACCAACCAGCTGTCCAACCCATTAGCCATTAACCTATAATTAGTTTAGATTTATATCTTTCTGATTTTCCTTTTATGCTTTCCATAGATTATGCTTGAAGTTCTGTTCAGTGGATTTCCTTCCACTACTCTCTTTCCTCAAAACCTCTAAGCAGGACTATGATAAAAACAGTGTTATATTCTTGGGTGGTGACAGAACACCTTGTAGTTATCCTTAAGCAAGGCCTGTGCTTTTCCCTCCTCTATCAACCTGCTATAAGGAACTTCTTATGAGTCCATAGATATTGATGAGGTAAAGGCATCAAGGCAATCAGGGTATGTCCCATGGAGTCTGATTCACTAGCTCATGTGATTTACTTTGACTATCTAGACCATCTTCAGCCTGGTCCTGAGTGTACCATTTCAGTTGAAATGTGCAATGCTGCTACACATATCCAACTTTGTAATTTGGCACATTAAATAAGGTCCAGTTCATGATGGAAGCCTTGGTTCTGTAATTCATGGTGTAAGGGCTAGATACCTTGTGACTAAGCAACCATGGATTCCCATCATGATGTCTTGTGCCTCTGTCAGACCCAGTTCCAAGCTGAGATCTGGTTTCAAATGAAGGATAGTTGTGGGAAGAAAACAGCACATCCTTTTCCCCAAATCCTGAGTCTGTGTTGTGATTTTTCTATTAATCCTTCTCTCCACCAAATACGCTTCAAGTATCATCCAGTCTGCCTGCTCATAAAGCCTAAATGACAAGGCCACTCACCCCACAGCTTTGTGCTCAATGTTGAGCCTTTTCTTACCTGGGAACTCATTTAAAGCTGGGTGCTTTACATATTACCTTGTACATGGGTGGGGGCAGTGTACCCAAATATCATATATATTCTCTCTAAAATTTAAAAAGATCTACCAAGCACTGAGCCTCTTTCTTCATAGCAGGATTGCCAAGTGCAGCCAAACTTTCTCTCATCTTAGAGAGGCTATCTTGACCTGCCACAGACCATCATTCCTTTAAAAACTTCTTCTATGTGCAAATCTCTGACTTTCGTGGAATTTATCTCACCTCCCTCTGGCATGCATATATCTTTCAAAAGCATCTATTTTTTGCTACTTCCTGATCACCAGGTCCAATTAGCATATTACCATCAATGTAATGAACCAGTATGATGCTTGTGGGATATCAAGGCAATCAAAGTCCCTCTAGGATATATTAAGACTGAGATCTGGAGAGCTGACATAGCTCTGAGTTAAAAGAGTGACAGCGAATCATTTCTAATTTTCTCGATTACTTGTTATAGAAAAGAAGATGTTTGCTGGGTCAATGACTGCATAAAAGGTGCCAAGGGTGGTGATGATTTGCTCCAATGGTGATACCACATTTAAATAGCAGCTGCAATTGCTGTCACAACCTGATTAAGTTTATGATAATGCATAGGCATCCCTGAACATACATCTGTCTTTTGTATCAGCTAAATAGGGGAGTAAAAAGAGGATATAATAGAAATCTTCACCTCTGCCCCTCTGCACCTTTCATGTCTTTGATGATGGTATTATTCTCTGCAATATCCAGGGATGGATGTAGTATTGCTTTAAATGAGGTGAGGCTAGGGGATGGGGAAACCGGTAAAGAGCAATGAATCTGGCTTCTTACAATAATAGCTCTGACACCATTGATTACAGAACCAATGTGCAGAAGGAAATAATCACAGAATGGGTGTACAGTCGCAGTGGATCTACTGTGAGGTGGACTAAAACCAAGACTCCAACTATCACCTGACCTCCACAAGACTCTTGTTTGACAAGGGTAGACTTTCTTGTCTTTGTGGGTCAACATCAGTTCAGAGTAGTATTTTTCAACATCTGAATGTTTACTTCCCTCTTCTCAGTGTACAGTTACCCTGGTACACAGCCGTGTGTTCCTCTGGAGAAGGCTTGGAGGAAGAGTTTTAGTAAACATCTGTGGCCATGTTCAGGGTCTTCCTCAAGTTCTCCAACTAAGGGATTAGGGGATCTGAGAGCTAGAACTGGCTAAATGGTCTTGTATTCCCATTCCAGTGACTCACGTCAAGTTTTTGCCACTTAGACTTAGAATTTTTTCACAGATACATGTCAAACAGTATTTTCATAGCTGCCCATTTATTTTATTCCTAGGGATCTTCATACTCAATTAGCTACCACCAGAGATCCCTTTAGGTTAAAATACTTTGATTACTGCTCCGCCCCATTGGCTTATTACGGTAATTGCACACAGCTTGTCTCTGATGATTAAAGACTGCCACCTGGTTTATATCCATCTGGAAATGAAACCAGGGAGCCTAATTTTATGAAGGCATCTGCAACCATCATCTCTAGCCTAAAAAGAATAGCACCATCGAGCTTTTTAAGAATGTTGTAGGCTGGGTGCAGTGGCTTATGCCTGTAATCCCAGGACTTTGGGAGGCCGAGGCAGGTGGATCACTTGAGGTTAGGAGTTGGAGACCAGCCTGGACAACATGGTGAAACCCTGTCTCTAATAAAAATACAAAAATTAGCTGGGTGCGGTGGCATGTGGCTGTAATCCCAGCCTCTTGGGAGGCTGTCGCTTGAACCCAGGAGGCAGAGGTTGCAGTTAGTTGAGATCACGCCACTGCACTCCAGCCTGGGCAACAGAGTGAGACTCCATCTCAAAAAAAAAAAAAAAATTAGAATGCTGGTCTTCTCCACCCCAGTGCATTTCCTAATATCTTGGTGAAGGAGATGTTCTCCTGGTACCAACAGGAATGGCTAGATTTGGCTAAGCAGATTGCCCGTAGTAGTTTCATTTCAACATTATCTCCCTAAGCCTTCATAGTCACTCTTTCTACTGTAGAATGCCAATGTCTGGCATCTATCTTTATCCTCTTTTTGTGTCAGCCACTGTTGAGTCCATACTTTAAATTTTATCCAGCATTTCCAGGTATTTTGTATTTGGAAACTTTTATGATTATATATTTATAAATTGATTTAATATATTTAAACTTTTATGATTATATATTTGTGTATTGATTTAATAATGTATAAATATATAATATTTTATATATAATTAAACATATTCATATTTATATTTTGAGATAAGGGGTCTCGCTATGTTGCCCAGCCTGATCTTGAACTTCTGGCCTCAAGGGATCCTCCCACCTCAGCCTCCCAAGTAGCTGGGATTACAGGCATAAACCACTGTACCCAGCTCTTTTCTGGTTATATATTCTGCCATAGTACAAGAAATACATTATTTCTATGATTTAAGATTAATATTTATATTATTTTGAATGCCTTCTACAGTTCATTATTTTATATCCCCCCTAACTATAAAAAGGCCTTGTTATGCTTTATCTGTTAAATATTCATTACCATGTTTTTAATATTGTTTAAAGTTTTTGAGTATAACCTCCTATTATCAATTCACAAATAAATTTTTATCTAGTTTCTTTCATGTTTTTATAAACCTTTGATTCTGCTCTGCATTCTAGCGAGTTTCTTAGTATTGTCAGCCTACTTATCATTTTGACTATGTAAACTACTTTATTCCTCATTGCATTTTTTACTCCAATTGCTATATTTTATATTTACAATATCTTGAAATTTACATGTTCTTATTTTGTTTTTGTTTACTACTCAGTTTTCTGTTTTCTTCTGCTTTTAATTGAAGTGATGCCTTCACTGATCCCATTGAATATTTGCAATATATTTTAAAATGCCTTTGTCAAACTATTTTATGGGATTAATTTCACCTGGAGTGAATTCCTATACCAGTTATTAATATTGTTGGTTGCCTTTGCTAGTGCTGGTATTTCTATTGTTCTTTTTTTATTGCTGTCTAAAAGTCACCACAAATGAAGTGGCTTAAAATAACACATATTTATTATCCTACACTTTTCATGTTTTAGAAATCCAGAAACATCTAGATCAGAATCTAACAAGCTGCAATTAAGGTGTCCAACAGGGCCGAAGCCTCCTCTGAGACTTGGAGTTCTCTTCCAAGCTCAAGTCATTGTTAGCAGAATTTATGTCCTTGCAGCTGTAAAACTAATGTTGGCCTGTGTCTTCAAGGCCAACAGGACATAGGATCTTTGACTTCTTTTAAAGAACTCACCTGATTAAGTCAGGCCCATCAAGGATTATCTCTCTTTTCATGATCTCAAGTCAATTGATTGAACTTAATTATATTTGCAAAGTGTTTGCACCTTTGCCATATAACGTAACTTAATCACCAAAGTGCCATTAATCATATTCACAGGCTCTGCCTACACTCAAAAAGAGAGAATTACATAGGATATATCAACCAGGAAGTAGAAATCTTGAGTCATTTTAGAATTCTGCCTACCACAGATATATCATGGATTATTTTGGGGGGGGAACATGACATTAATTTTCAGTGGGAGATTTTTCTTTTCTTTGCTTTCTTTACCCATCTCTGTGGAATGGTATTGCTGCTGCCTCCACTCTGCCTCTTGATTCCTAATCCAAAACCAGGTCTTGCCATTTTTTAATGCTGATTTTCCATGATGCTGTTTGGAATGCTGTAGACAGAGAAAAGGTGGTGGGAGAGAGAAAGGTTTTTGGCCTTATGTCCTGACCAAGTGCTGTTCTAAGTCTTCTGCCTCCCTAAATAGAACTATAATCCCGGGTAGCACTCTGTAAGATTTTTTTTCCTTATTTTAATAATATTATTATTTATTATTTTCAAGCTTTCTTTCAGGATTTGCAGCCAAACCCAGACCTTGGCTTCCAAAAAAAACATGAGCCTGGCACTGGTTTTACATGGAGGATGGTGGTCTTCTAGTTTCCTTTGTTCCCACTGTCAACTTCTGCTGCAAAGCCTAGCCATTCTGTACATTCAGTCTCCATTGATCATTGTGCTTTTCTGTCCATTTCTAGACCATCATAACGTTTAACTGTTAAGTTGTTTAATTTTCTTCTTTTAATATTATTTTCCTGTCATTTGTACATCTCTGGAACAGAGACAGTTTTCAAAGTGTGAACTCATTATGCCATTTTCAGCCAAAAGTCCCTCAGTGTTTTTTTTCTTATGAAATGTATTTAGTTGGTTATTATTTTGGACTCAAATTTAGCATCTTTGTGCTTTAAAGAGGTTTCAACATAAAATCATGAGGCCTACAAATTTGGAAAAGGTTAGATTTATTTCTTAAAAAGGATTATAACCTGCAGGCTGGGAAGTGGGCCTCTGGCAGGGACTGAAAACAAGCACTTCAAGGGAGGAAAGGTGAGACAGGAATTTATGCTGAAGGGGTTGGCTAAGTATATAAATTAAACAGCCTATGGGAATAGCTATGAATATTCATGAACAGGGGAATGCACACAGGATAGTAAGGAAATATGTATGTTACATATGTCTCATGTTCACTTTGGGGTGGAGACTTAACATTTAAATATATTACAATTAGGCCTTACACATCAAAAGGTGAAGCAGGGACATGAAGGCACTCAGTGTGCAGCTTCTGTAAACTGGCCAGAACCAGTCCATGGTTGATGGTCTCTTATCAGAAGAAAGTTACTGAAATCAGTCTTGTCCAATCAAAGCTGTAGTTATGCCTTGTGGAACAGGCAAGGAGGTCAGTCAGTGTCTGGTGGTGAATAAGCTGTGATTGGTAATATATTGCTTATCTTGAGGCCAGTGTTTGTTTAGCTGCTAGAGAAAAAGAGAAACCTTGCGGCAGTTAGCACACAGTTTATTAAGTGTAGGGGATGGGGGTGTGACTTAACCCTCGCCTAGCATGGGCTTAGGTCTCATTTATAATTTG
Source organism: Gorilla gorilla gorilla (assembly GCF_029281585.2). Classification (NCBI taxonomy): domain Eukaryota; kingdom Metazoa; phylum Chordata; class Mammalia; order Primates; family Hominidae; genus Gorilla; species Gorilla gorilla. The sequence continues at coordinate 120,591,004 of NC_073229.2, read as the reverse complement.
GTATCTTATTGCCACAAGGAGTCTCTTCCGTCATCCGTCTTATTATTTCTGTTTTAATGTTAATGCTGGTCAGTTGTGTTTGGGTATAATGAGGCATGTCTGACTCCCGGTTAAGTCATGGCTGGGAACACAGCTTTTAAGGTTTCTTTGGGCACCCATCGGCCAAGAGGGAGTCTGTATGGTTGATTGGGGGGCTTAGGATTTTGTTTTTAGTTCTCAGAGGCAATATAACCCATTTACGCATATTGCATAACAAGTAGATTTGGTCTTTTTATTATATTAGCTATGCCTGAGAGTTTTGTTAGTGGGCGTGAAATGGCAATGAGAAATCTCATTCATGAGCAGTCTGATGACTAGGTTCCATCCCTCTGGATTATTGTATTTATTTTGCCCCTAAAGAATTTTTGAAATTAAAATACTTCTCCATTACTAGAAGAAAGTTGACTTTAAAAAAAAATTAAAACATAATACGAGAAAATGTCTACATGAGATTTAAATGGAGGTTCAATCTTGATCTTTCTATGAAGAACCTGCCTGAAGAAAGGCTAGCTGCTGTCTCTTCTCTAAAGACTTTTGTTGTGTGCAAGACAGTGACTTGTTTTACCTGTTTTCTCCAACTGCTACAAAAGGCTTCTAAATGTCTGTTTCTTGTACCTGATGAGTTAAGGGATTTTAAAAAAATAAACTTTTAATGTAGAAGAATTTTAGATTTATGGAAAAATTAAATACAAACACGATACAGAGAGATCCTGTTTCCTCTAAAGTTAACAACTTATACTGCCATGGTACATTTGTCAAAAAACTAATGATACTTCACTTTAACTGAATTCTAAACTTCATCCAGATTTCACCATTTTTTCTTCTTTTCTGTCTCAGGATCCAATTCAGAATGCCAGATTGCATTAGTCATAATAAAGAGATTTAAAAAATGAAATCACATAGATCCAAATACATTTTATTTGACAACTCTAAATCAAACTACAGCTGTGTCTAGGATATATGAGTTCAAAACATTTTCTGTGGAGAAGCTTACTATTAGGGCTATGACAACATCACACTTAAGGAAATAATTTCCACTGGTTGCCCTGATACTGTGGAGGGCAGTGAAAGTGGAGAAAAATAAAAACATCAAGGCATTGGTGTTATGTTTAGCTTTGCCTTCCAGTGGGTAAGGATTTGTCACTAATACAGAAAAGAAGTATCAGAAATTGAGGACGGGTCAAAATGACCCAAAGGAGAGTCTCAAGATGGATATCAGAGCCTTTAACACCCCAGAGGGCTGGGCTCTCTAAACTGGTTTCCCTGACTACTGGAAGACTCCTATTCAGTGGAGCTGAATAGCCAATTGTTGAACATTTGGATAAGTGATTGAGGAATGTACTATGTCTTAATACAGGGGTGTGTAGTCACTAAGGAGGCACACTCTGTTCAAAGGCCCTTAAGTAAATTAAAGATTTTCGTCACAAAGGTACAGCCTTATTTATCTGTGAAATCTTACCTGCGTCTAATTTTGAGACTCTTATTACTAGTAGCTAGGAGGGGTGGAACTTTTCAATACTAAATGCCCTTACGCTTAACTGAACAAGTACAAGGTTCAGTGGACTGCATATAGCAGAACTTCAGCCTGGAGTCTGACATTCCATCACATACAGAGTCCAGTGGGGTTAAGGATTTAGGAGTGGCTTCTCTTCCTACTCTTCTCATTCCTCCAGCTCTTCTGGCTCAGCTCCAGAGCTGCCTTGTGAAGCTTCCCCTCTCCTAGTCACTAGGAAATTCAAAGCTCCTCCTTATGACTTTCTCTGCTTTTTCTTTCTCACCTGCGGTGACCATTGATTATGGTTTTCTCCTCAGCTTCAGAGGAATTATTATTTACTTCCAGCTGTTTCTATTTTAGATAGGGCTGGGATTGTGTGGGGGTGGTTGTATTTTGGATTCTGTGGGAGAGGAAGCTGTAAAGCAATCAGACATACCACAGAGATATAACACAGTGCACGTGTTCTGTGCATTATTATGCTAGGAGCACCTTTGTCTATTTCTCTAGGTTTAGCTGCAGTACCAAATGCCTACTTTTATTCTCCTTGCTTAGATATGCAACAGAAATCAGGAAGGAGTTTCACATTTTCTTTTCTTTTTTTTAACACTTCAAACCTTTTATTTTTATTTGAAATATAAAAATGTATACATAGTTTCAAATTAACTTTATATATTCTAATTAAAGTTTCCATAGTTATTCTTGTGTAAAAAGGATGAGTTCATGTCCTTTGTAGGGACATGGATGAAGCTGGAAACCATCATTCTCAGCAAACTATCGCAAGGACAAAAAACCAAACACCACATGTTCTCACTCACAGGTGGGAATTGAACAATGAGAACACTTGGACACAGGGTGGGGAACATCACACACTGGGGCCTGTTGTGGGGTGGGGGGATGGGGGAGGGATAGCATTAGGAGATATACCTAATGTAAATGACGAGTTAATGGGTGCAGCACACCAACGTGGCACATGTATACACATGTAACAAACCTGCACGTTGTGCACATGTACCCTAGAACTTAAAGTATATAAAAAGCAAAACAAAACAAAACTAAACTAAATGAGTACTTGGGAAAATTTGGTAATGGCAAATCATTGAAAAATGCTCAGGAATCGGGGTGTAGGTAAAACAATGATAAATCTGGAAATAATCCTTAAAATTTGGAAGGGTTCTTTACCCGCATTGCTTTACAATTAGCTTAAAATTCCCGTTTCACTTTGAAGAAATTTAAACTGGAAATCACAATTATTGTATTTTGACTGTGGAGTTTGACATTTTCTAGGAATCAGAAATGGAAGGTAGGGGTAGTGGCACGAGGATGAGGAAAAGACTTTCTTCTACTTTACTTGTTACATGCTTTCTATTCTTCAGACTTCCCAGTTTCTCTTTTTTTCTTTCCTGTTTTGCCCATTTGGACTCTCTGTGTGTTGGCTTGTTTTTCTCTTCTGGTGAATTCGGAGGTCTACATTCTATTTTTATTGTACGAGTGGCTATTTTTGACACTTTATACCATATTTGAAGCCCTTTCTCTCTATTAATCAATGTCGAATATGAGAGAATGTTTATTGCAGAGCTGAAATTCAAGCCTAAGCACTTTCATTCTAGCATTGTTGCTCTTAATTATTCAGCTCTTAAATGCACATAATGCTGTTTCAACCATTTTTAAATTTAGGCTTTATTTTTAGCATTATTTCCTGTCCTTTTAATTCTTTTTAAAATTTACTTTTTGAGACGGGTTTTCACTCTGTTGCCCAGGTGGGAGTGCAGTGGCTATTCACAAACATAATTATAACTCACTGCTGTCTCGAACTCCTGGGCTCGAGAGCTCCTTATGCTTCAGTCCCCTAGTAGCTGGGATTACAGGCACCACAACACCCAGCTATCTCCTAACCTTTTAAACAAAAATCACGTAGAACAAGATTTCTTGAACAGGGGTTATATACTTTTGGATTGTAACTTGTCTATGTTTATTTTAGACAGTAAAGAATAGTTTGTTTTACTGGAATGTCTTTTATCTAGAGACTTGGAAAAGTATTGTTGAATCTTTGTTGAGATTAAACATGTGCATAGCTATGACATACATATACACATGTATGGAAATTAGCAGAATTCCAGTTCTAGTTTTTTGTGTCCATCTGTATATATCTGTGTACACTGTATGTGTGTGAAAGAGAAAGAGATATTACTTAAAAAGAAAAAATATGCAAAGCATATATGAAAAACTTGGTATTTTATGTACTCCAGAAAACAATTAGTGTTAGATTAGTATACTGGGTGAAACAAAGTGGGGCATGTCATGATGTTAAAAATCTATGCTCATTCATCCACCGTGGACTTTGCCATGGCTTTGGCAAGTCTATCAGACAGAGCAACAGGGCTGGGTAATATTTACCTAGTCTGTGGAGGTGCATATGCTGCTTTTTTTATTCTTAAATTAAAGTTACCACTTATAAAACATTACTTCTTTTTCCCACTTTACCTAACTCTCAACCAACAAAAACTCAGCAGTATCAGTTGAATCCATTCAAATTTGTGCTGCAATTGTGCTTTATTAAATGCTTATTTAGAAACATATGACGTTGCTTCCTTCCATTTTCAACCAAAGTTACTTTTTCAGAGAAATATCCTCAATTGTTCATTTTTATTATTTTACTTGTCCTCCTTTACCTTACTCATTTGCCTTTCAAAATGAACATAAAAATTATATTTCTGATGAGAACCTGGATCTGTGAAGCGCATTCACGAACAGAGTGAAAGTACGAAGCATGGTAAGAAAAATCAGAACAATATGAAATCATCATAGATTATGGTAGATGAAGACATTATCCCTAAGTTTTTCATAATAAACTTGACAATAAAGGTGATGATAGCTCTTCCCAAACACAACCACTAAATTGTTACCAAGCAGTAGTTATCAATCTAAGGAAACTTTTGATGTACTTAGATGTCAATTTAGTATAGGCTTTTATTATTGTAGAGATGCAAATGAACCTAAATCTCGTGTCTTTTATGTAAGAAAACAATAAGTAATAACTTCATGAAAAAATCATTCTTTCTGTACTATTTCCAAAATAAAATGCTTTCATGGAAGGTTTTTCTGTTTTCTTTTTTCCAGTCTCCAACTTCAGATACTTCATCAGAATACATCTCAATATACATATTTTAAAATTAATTATGCCTAGAACTCTAAATTTTTAATCTTTTGATTTGCAGACCCAAGTTTTTCTTCAGAGATAAAAAGCTTTCCTTGATTAATTGTTGAACTGTTAATTTCTTCTATTCATCTTTTCTTTGAATTCCTGTTATGCATACATTGAATATTTCACCTTTGCCTTTTTATCATTTGTATCATCTAAACTTCTCTTTTGTAGGTGATTTTTTCTAACTTTTTGTCCCCTAATTAACATACTTAAACCTTCTCATACAATACTTTCTGCTACTCTGTGTTCCAAACATTTTTTTTCCTTTATTATCTTTTAACAATAAGCTATTTGAAAGAGTTCTGCTTCCAGAAATGGTAAGTTAGCTTATTTGGACAACTGAAGAACATCGAAGCAGTTGTAAAATGACTAAAGGAGTTGGAAAATTATGAACAAAGTATCTGACAAAAGGGACTGGCAGAGCTATCTTGCTAGTGAGGGCTTGCAAGGCTATGATATGAAAAGAAAGAAAGACCAGGGAGGTGTGTGTTAGACATCAGTCTTACCTTTCTCCTTCAATGCACTTGCCAGTTTGGAAGGAGTGACTGAGAGGCTTAGAAGCTATACAGAACTTCTAGGCATCTCATACTATTGGCAAATTCCAAACATTGGAATTAGGGCAACAAGTAAGTATTCTAGTAAATAAACTAGGCTTTCAGTTGGAACACCGAAGAACTTTATACTTTGAAAATAAGCATAAAGATTAACAGAGACTAGATCTCACAAAGCCTGACCTCACCTGAAAATCATTTCCATCTGTGATTAGTTTGAGGCGATATACTTCTGGACTTATTCCTGGCAAAGGCAAAGTTCATTGTGGACGAAGAAAAAAAATAATTGCATCTTCAAATGATTTCTAGATATTTCCACATATAATGTTGACACAATAATAAACAGTAAAACACAAAAGTAAAAATGACTGATTAAAAACCAAGGAAAAAACCTAAATATATCACAATGAGATGCAGATATTAAAGATAACAGACACAAATGTATAAATTACTGTGATAATATATTTAAGACATTCAATTATAAGTTGACATATTTAACCAGAGGACTAAAAATTTTAGCAAGAATTGAATGAAAATTTAAAACTAAAATAAATAAAATTAAATATTTAACTTATGGCTTTAATGGCAGATTAGATGCAGTTATAAAGAAAATTAGTGAACTGAAAAATAGTCAAAAGAACTATCCAGACTGAAACAAAGAGAGAAAAAAGGATGGAAAGAGCATACGATACATATGACATACAGTTAAAATGTCTGTACTTGGAGTCCTTGGAGGAGAGCAAAGATAATGGGACAGAAACAATGTTGGAAGAAATAGTAGATGAAAATTTAGATTTTTTTCATGCTTCTATTAAGTTTGCTTTGTCCTGTCTTTGCTTCTTCAAGGTGATAGATACTCAGTGTTTCTATCAAAAATGATTTATAGTCCAGGAATGGTGATTCATGCTTGTATTCCACAGTTTGGGAGGCCAAGGTAGGAGGATGACTGGAGGTCAGGAGGTTGAGACCAGCCAGAACAACATCATAAAACCACATCTATACAAATAAATAAAAAACTTAGCTGGGCACAGTGGTCCTTGCCTGTAGTCCCAGCTACTCAGGAGGCTGAAGTGGCAGAATTGCTTGAACCCAGGAGATCAAAGCTGCAGTGAGCCATGATTGTGCCACTGAACTCCAGCCTGAGCAACAATGTGAGACCATGCCCTGTCTCTAAAAAATAAACAAAAAAAACCCCAACAACCACAAAAAGGATTTAAAATAGAAAGGTTTGTAGGACAAGCTGTATTCCCTGATTGTCTTAGTCATTTCAGGCTGATATAATAAAATACCATAAACTGGGTTGCTTAAGCAACAAACATTTGTCACAGCTGCAGTCCTTTATCCCTCACCTTCCTCCTACCCTTTCCCCTAAGTCTCCAATGTCCATTGTATCATTCTTATGCCTTTGCATCTTCATAGCTTAGCTCCCACTTATAAGCGAGAAAGTACAATGTTTGATTTTCCATTGCTGGGTTACTTCACTTAGAATAGTGGTCTCCAATTCCATCCAGGTCACTGTGAATGCCATTATTTTCCTCCTTTTTATGACTGAATAGTATTCCATGGTACATATACCACAATTTCTTTATCCATTCGTTGGCTGATGAGCATTTAGGCTGCTTCCATATGAGTTGATTTCAAAGTTTATTCCACTGTGGTCTGAGGAATATCTGATATAATTTCAATTTTATTAAATTTTTTGAGACTTTTTTGTGGCCTATCATATCGTTTATCTTGGAGAATGTTCCATGTGCTGATGAATAGAATGTATATTCTGCAGTTGTTGGGTAGAATGTTCTGTAAATATCTGTTAAGTCCATTTGTTCTAGGATATAGTTTATATCCATTTTTTGTTGTTGTTGTTGACTTTCTGTCTTGAAGACCTGTCTAGTGCTGTCAGTGAAGTACTGAAATCCCCCACTATTATTGCGTTGCTGTTATAAATTTAGGAGCTCCAGTGTTAAGTGTATATGTATTTAGGATTGTGATATTCAAGATTATGTTGGACAAATCCTTGTATAATTATATAATGTCCCTCTTTGTCATTTTTAGCTGCTGTTGCTTTAATGTTTGTTTTGTCTGATACAAGAATAGCTACTCTTGCTTGCTTTTTGTGTCCATTTGTATGAAATATCTTTTTCCACCACTTTACCTTAAGATTATGTGAGTCCTTATGTGTTAGGTGAGTCTCTTGAAGACAGCAGATAGTTGGTTGGTTAATTCTTACCCATTCTGCCATTCTGTATCTTTCAAGTGGAGTATTTAGGCCATTTACATTCAACATTAGTATTGAGATGTGAGGTACTATTCTATTCATGATGCCATTTGTTGCCTGATTTAAAAAAAAAAATTTAAAAAATTAAAAAAAAATTATTATGTTTTTGTTTTATAGGTCTTGTGAGATTTATGCTTTAAGGAGGTTCTATTTTGGTATATTTCAAGGATTTTTTTTCAAGATTTAAAGCTCCTTTTAGCAGTTCTTGCAGTGCTGACTTGGTAGTAGCAAATTCTCCCAGCATTTGTCTGAAACAGACTATCTTTTCTTCATTTATGAAGCTTAGTTTTTCTGGGATGCAAAATTCTTGACTGATAGTTGTTTTGTTTAAGGAGGCTGAAGATAGGGCCCCAGTCCCTTCTAGTTTGTAGGATTTCTCCTGAGAAATCTGCTGTTAATCTGATAGGTTTTCCTTTGTAGGTTACCTGGTGCTTTTACTTCACAGCTCTTAAGATTGTTTTCTTCGTCTTGACTTTAGATAACCTGATGACATGTGCCTAGGTGATGATAATTTTGCAATGAATTTTCCAGGTGTTCTTTGACCTTCTGGTATTTGGACGTCTAGATCTCTTGCATCTAACAAGGCTGGTGAGGTTTTCCTCAATTATTCCCTCAAATATGTTTTCCAAACTTTTAGATTTCTCATCTTCCTCAGGAACACAAATTACCCTTAGGTTAAGCTTTGAATACCTTTTTTAAAAAATTTATTATGTTTTTGTTCTATAGGTCTTGTGAGATTTATGCTTTAAGGGGGTTCTATTTTGGTGTATTTCATAATCCGTAACTTCTTGGAGGCGTTGTTCATTTTTTTAAAAAATTCGTTTTCCTTTGTCTTTGTTGAGTTGGGTTAATTCACAAACCTTGTGTCTGAGCTCTGAAATTCTTTCTTCTGCCTGCTTGATTCTATTACTGATACTTTCCAGTATATTATGCATTTCTCTAAGTGTGTCCTTTATTTCTAGAAGCTGTAATTGTTTTTTATTTATGTTATCTATTTCACTGAAGATTTTTCCCTTCATATCTTGTATCATTTTTTGATTTGATTAAGTTGGATCTCATCTTTCTCTAGTACCTCCTTGATTAGCTGAATAATTTACCTTCTAAATTCTTTTTCTGGCAATTCAGGGATTTCTTATTGGTTTGGATCCATTGCTAGTGAGCTGGTGTGATCTTTTGGGAGTGTTAAGGGACCTTATTTTTTCATATTACCAGAATTGTTTTTCTGGTTCCTTCTCATTTGGGTAGACTATGTCAGAGGGAAGATCTGGGGCTCAAAGGCTTCTCTTCAGACTCTTTTGTCCCACAGGGTGCTCCCTTGATGTAGTACTTTTCCCCTTTTCCTAGGAATGTGGCTTCATGCGAGCCAAACTGCAGTGATTGTTATTTCTCTTCTGGGTCTAGTCACCCAGAGGAGCTACTGGGTTCCAGGATGGTACTGGGGGTTGTCTGCACACAGTCCTGTGATGTGAATTATCTTAAGGTCTCTCAGCCGTGGATAGCAGCACCTGCTGTGATGGAGGTGGCAGGGGAGTAAAATGGACTCTGTGAGGGCCCTTATTTTTAGTTTTGTTTATTGAACTAGTTTTGTGCTGGTTGGCCTCCTACCAGGAGGTGGCACTTTCTTTTTCTTTTTCTTTTTCTTTTTTTTTTACTTTAAGTTCTAGGGTACATGGGCACAACGTGCAGGTTTGTTACATACGTATACATGTGCCATGTTGGTGTGCTGCACCCATTAACTCATCATTTACATTAGGTATATCTCCTAATGCAATCCCTCCCCCATCCCCCCACCCACCACAGGCCCTAGTGTGTGATGTTCCCCACCCTGTGTCCATGTGTTCTTATTGTTCAATTCTCACCTATCACTGAGAACATGCAGTGTTTGGTTTTCTGTCCTTGTGATAGCTTGCTGAGAATGATGGTTTCCAGCTTCATCCATGTCCCTATAAAGGACCTGAACTCATCCTTTTTTATGGCTGCATAGTATTCCATGGTGAATATGTGCCACATTTTCTTAATCCAGTCTATCATTGATGGACATTTGGGTTGGTTCCAAGTCTTTGCTATTGTGAATAGTGCCTCAATAAGCATATGTGTGTATGTGTCTTTATAGCAGCATGATTTATAATCCTTTGGGTATATACCCAGTAATGGGATGGCTGGGTCAAATGATATTTCTAGTTCTAGATCCTTGAGGAATCGCCACACTGTCTTCCACAATGGTTGAACTAGTTTACAGTCCCACCAACACTGTAAAAGTGTTCCTATTTCTCCACATCCTCTCCAGCATCTGTTGTTTCCTGACTTTTTAATGATTGCGATTCTAACTGGTATGAGATGGAATCTCATTGTGGTTTTGATTTGCATTTCTCTGATGGACAGTGATGATGAGCATTTTTTCATGTCTCTGTTGGCTACATAATTGTCTTCTTTTGAGAAGTGTCCATTCATATCCTTTGCCCACTTTTTGATGGTGTTGTTTGATTTTTTCTTGTAAATTTGTTTAAGTTCTTTATGGATTCTGGATATTAGCCCTTTGTCAGATGGGTAGATTATAAAAATTTTCTCCCATTCTGTAGGTTGCTTGTTCACTCTGATGGTAGTTTCTTATGCTGTGCAGAAGCTCTTTAGTTTAATTAGATCCCATTTGTCAATTTTGGCTTTTGTTGCCATTGTTTTGGTGTTTTAGTCATGAAGCCCTTGCCCATGCATATGTCCTGAATGGTGTTGCCTAGGTTTTCTTCTAGGGTTTTTATGGTTTTAGGTCTTACATTTAAGTCTTTAAAACATCTTGAATTGATTTTTGTATAATGTGTAAGGAAGGGATCCAGTTTCAGCTTTCTACATATGGATAGCCAGTTTTCCCAGCACCATTTATTAAATAGGGAATCCTTTCCCCATTTCTTGTTTTTGTCAGGTTTGTCAAAGATCAGATGGTTGTAGATGTGTGGTATTATTTCTGAGTGCTCTGTTCTGTTCCATTGGTCTATATATCTGTTTTGGTACCAGTACCATGCTGTTTTGGTTACTGTAGCCTTGTAGTGTAGTTTGAAGTCAAGTAGCTTGATGCCTCCAGCTTTTTTCTTTTTGCTTAGGATTGTCTTGGCAATGTGGTCTCTTTTTTTATTCCATATGAACTTTAAAGTAGTTTTTTCCAATTCTGTGAAGAAAGTCATTGGTAGCTTGATGGGGATGGCATCGAATTTATAAATTACTTTGGGCAGTATGGCCATTTTCATGATATTGATTCTTCCTACCCATGAGCATGGAATGTTCTTCCATTTGGTTGTGTCCTCTTTTATTTCGCTGAGCAGTGGTTTGTAGTTCTCCTTGAAGAGGACCTTCACATCCCTTGTAAGTTGGATTCCTAGGTATTTTATTCTCTTTGAAGCAATCGTGAACGGGAGTTCACTCATGATTTGGCCCTCTGTTTGTCTGTTATTAGTGTATAAGAATGCTTGTGATTTTTGCACATTGATTTTGTATCCTGAGACTTTGCTGAAGTTGCTTATCAGCTTAAAGAGATTTTGGGCTGAGACGATAGGGTTTTCTAAATAAACAATCATGTCTTCTGCAAACAGGGACAATTTGACTTCCTCTTTTCCTAATTGAATACACTTTATTTCTTTCTCTTGCCATATTGCCCTGGCCAGAACTTCCAACACTATGTTGAATAGGAATGGTGAGAGAGGGCATCCCTGTCTTGTGCCAGTTTTCAAAGGGAAGGTTTCCAGTTTTTGCCCATTCCGTATGATATTGGCTGTGGGTTTGTCATAAATAGCTCTTATTATTTTGAGATACGTCCCATCAATACCTAGTTTATTGAGAGTTTTTAGCATGAAGGGTTGTTGAATTTTGTCAAAGGCCTTTTCTGCATTTGTTGAGATAATCATGTGGTTTTTCTCTTTGGTTCTCTTTATATGATGGATTACGTTTATTGATTTGAGTATATTGAACCAGCCTTGCATCCCAGGAATGAAGCTAACTTGATCGGGGTGGATAAGCTTTTTGATGTGCTGCTGGATTTGGTTTCCCAGTATTTTATTGAGGATTTTTGCATTGATATTCATCAGGGATATTGGTCTAAAATTCTGTTTTTTTGTTGTGTCTCTGCCAGGCTTTGGTATCAGGATGACGCTGGCCTCATAAAATGAGTTAGGGAGGATTCCCTCTTTTTCTATTGATTGGAATAGTTTCAGAAGGAATGGAACCAGCTCCTCTTTGTACCTCTGGTAGAATTTGGCTGTGAATCCATCTGGTCCTGGAGTTTTTTGGTTGGTAGTCTATTAATTATTGCCTCAATTTTAGAACCGGTTATTGGTCTATTCAGGGATTCAACTTCTTCCTGGTTCAGTCTTGGGAGGGTGTATGTGTCAAGGAATTCATCATTCTTCTAGATCTTCTAGTTTATTTGCATAGAGGTGTTTATAGTATTCTCTGGTGGTAGTTTGTATTTCCGTGGGATTGGTGGTGATATCCCCTTTATCATTTTTTGTTGCGTGTATTTGATTCTTCTCTCTTTTCTTCTTTGTTAGTCTTGCCTAGCAGTCTATCAATTTTGTCAATCTTTTCAAAGACCGGCTCCTGGATTCATTGATTTTTTGAAGGGTTTTTTGTGTCTTTATCCCCTTCAGTTCTGCTCTGATCTTAGTTATTTCTTGCTTTCTGGTAGCTTTTGAATGTGTTTGCTCTTGCTTCTCTAGTTCTTTTAATTGTGATATTAGGGTGTCAGTTTTAGATCTCTCCTGCTTTCTCTTGTGGGCATTTTGTGCTATAAATTTCCCTCAACACACTGCTTTAAATATGTCCCAGAGATTCTGGTATGTTGTGTCTTTGTTCTCATTGGTTTCAAAGAACATCTTTATTTCTGCCTTCATTTTGTTATGTACCCAGTAGTCATTCAGGAGCAGGTTGTTCAGTTTCCATGTAGTTGAGCAGTTTTGAGTGAATTTCTTAATCCTGAATTCTAGTTTGATTGCCCTGTGGTCTCAGAGACAGTTTGTTATAATTTCTGTTCTTTTACATTTGCTGAGGAGTGCTTTACTTCCAACTATATGGTCAATTTTGGAGTAAGTGTGATGTGGTGCTGAGAAGAATGTGTATTCTGTTGATATGGGGTGAAGAGTTCTGTAGATGTCTATTAGGTCCGCTTGGTGCAGAGCTGAGTTCAATTCCTGGATATCCTTGTTAACTTTCTGTCTCATTAATCTGTCTAATATGACAGTGGGGTGTTAAAGTCTCCCATTATTATTGTGTGAGAGTCTAAGTCTCTTTTTAGATCTCTCAGGACTTGCTTTATGAAACTGGGTGCTCCTGTATTGGGTGCATATATATTTAGGATAGTTAGCTCTTCTTGTTGAATTGATCCCTTTACCATTATGTAATGGCCTTCATTGTCTCTTTTGATCTTTGTTGGTTTAAAGTCTGTTTTATCAGAGACTAGGAGTGCAACCCGTGCTTTTTTTTTGTTTTCCATTTGCTTGGTAGATCGTCCTCTATCCCTTTATTTTGAGCCTGTGTGTGTCTCTGCACGTAAGATGAGTCTCCTGAATACAGCATACTGATGGGTCTTGACTCTTTGTCCAATTTGCCAGTCTGTGTCTTTTAATTGGAGGATTTAGCCCATTTACATTTAAGGTTAATATTGTTATATGTGAATTTGATCCTGTCATTATGATGTTAGCTGGTAAATTTTGCTTATTACTTGATGCAGTTTCTTAGTATCTATGGTCTTATTTGGCATGTTTTTGCAGTAGCTGGTACCAGTTTTTCCTTTCCATGTTTAGTGCTTCCTTCAGGAGCTCTTGTAAGGCAGGCCTGGTGGTGGTGACAAAATCTCTCAGCATTTGTTTGTCTGTAAAGTATTTTGTTTCTCCGTCATTTATGAAGCTTAGTTTGGCTGGATATGAAATTCTAGGTTGAAAATTCTTTCCTTTAAGAATGTTGAATGTTGGCCCCCACTCTCTTCTGGCTTGTAGAGTTTCTGCCAAGAGATCTGCTGTTAGCCTGATGGGCTTCCCTTTGTGGGTAACCCGACCTTTCTCTCTGGCTGTCCTTAACATTTTTTCCTTCATTTCAACTTTGGTGAATCTGACAATTATGTGTCTTGGAGTTGCTCTTCTCGAGGAGTATCTTTGTGGTGTTCTCCGTATTTCCTGAATTTGAATGTTGGCCTGCCTCACTAGGTTGGGGAAGTTTTAACTTCTTTGCGATGGGTTCGAACATCCTTCTTTAGCTTGGAGAGGTTTGTTATTACCGATCGTCTGAAGCCTTCTTCTCTCAGCTCGTCAAAGTCATTCTCCGTCCAGCTTTGTCCCATTGCTGGTGAGGAGCTGCATTCCTTTGGAGGAGAAGTGGCACTCTGATTTTTAGAATTTTCAGCTTTTCTGCTCTGGTTTCTCCCCATCTTTGTGGTTTTATCTACCTTTCGTCTTTGATGATGGTGACGTACAGACGGGATTTTGGTGTGGATGTCCTTTCTGCTTGTTAGTTTTCCTTCTAACAGTCAGGACCCTCAGTTGAAGGTCTGTTGGAGTTTGCTGGATGTCCGCTGCAGACTCTGTTTGCCTGGGTATCACCAGCAGAGGCTGCAGAACAGCAAATGTTTCTGCCTAATCCTTCCTCTGGAAGCTTCATCTCAGAGGGGCACTCAGCCTTATGAGCCTTATGTCAGTCACCCCCCTACTCAGAGATGCCTCCCAGTTAGGCTATTTAGGAGTCAGGGACCCACTTGAAGAGGCAGTCTGTCCGTTCTCAGATCTCAGACTCCATGCTGGGAGAACCACTTCTCTCTTCAAAGCTGTCAGACAGGGACGTTTAAGTGTGCAGAAGTTTCTGCTGTCTTTTGTTCAGCTATGCCCTGCCCCTAGAGGTGGAGACTACAGAGGCAGGCAGGCCTCCTTGAGCTGAGGTGGGCTCCACCCAGTTCGAGCTTCCTGGCTGCTTCATTTACCTACTCAAGCCTCAGCAATGGCAGATGCCCCTCCCCCAGCCTCGCTGCCACCTTGCAGTTCTATCTCAGACTGCTGTGCTAGCAGTGAGTGAGGCTCCATGGGCGTGGGACCCTCCGAGCCAGGTGCACGATATAATCTCCTGGTGTGCCCTTTGCTAAGGCTGTTGGAAAAGTGCAGTATTAGGGTGGCAGTGTCCTGATTTTCAGGTGCTGTCTGTCATGGCTTCCCCTTGCTAGGAAAGGGAATTCCCCGACCCCTTGCACTTCCTAGATGAGGCGATGCCCCACCCTGCTCCATGGGCTGCACCCACTTGTCTGGCAAGCCCCAGTGAGATGAACCCGGTACCTCAGTTGGAAATGCAGAAATCACCTGGTCTTTTGCGTCCTTCATGCTGGGAGCTGCAGACTGGAGCAGTTCCTATTTGGCCATCTTGGAACCGGGCACTTTCAAGACAGCATCAGCTATGGTAACATAGGAATGATCAGGTGGTGGGTAGGGCCCTAAATCTCCCAAGATAATATGTCCTTTTTCTTGGGCTAAAAGGGTTGGTATAGAAAGACCATCAGGTGGGGGCTGGGTTAGGCATGTCCCAGCTCAGACTCTCCTTGGGTGGGGCTTGCTGCGGCTCCTATGGGAGATGGGGGTGTTGTTCCCAAGTCAATGGAATTATGTTCTGAGGGGGATTATGGCTGCCTGTCCTGTGTCATGCAGGTTGCCAGGGATGTGGGGAAAGCCAGCAGTTACAGGTTTCACACAGCTTTCACACAGCCCTCACACAGCCCCAAAGGCCTGTTTTACTCTTACCATGCTCCCCACAACAGCACTGAGCCTGTTTCCATGCAGCGGGTGAGCAGGCCTGAGATCTTGCCCCAGGCGACCAGCCTCCCAGCTATGAAAGCAAGCAGGGATTTCAGGTTTCCTGCCTCCCCACCTGTGGAGGCTTCTGTGCTGTGTCTGCACTCCTGATTCATTCCCTCCCCCAAGTTCTGTCCAGAAAGCTTGGAGTATGGTCAAAACTGTTACGAAGTTCAGCTGGAAGTTTCCTTCTGCCTGTAGTCTTTTCCCAGTTCCTCTAGCAGCATTCCTCAAGGGCCTCTGTAAGACAAAGTCAGAAATGGCTTTCCTGGAGACTGTGAACCCACTGTTCACAGTGCTTCCTCTACCTCTGTATTTCACTCGGCTCTCTAAAATTGTCTCAGCTTCAGGTAAGGTCAAATCCTTCTTCTGTGATCTGGACCTTCAGGTTCCCCAGTGAGGATGTGTGTTCAGGAGTGGATGATCCCCCTTTCACACTTTCACACTTTGGGCACTCATAGTTTGTGGGTTGTCTCCTGGGGCTTGCAGTAGTAATCCACTTCCTTAAAGGGTCTGTGGTTTATCTCGGCTGGCTTTTCTGCCATGTTCCTGTGGTGGTTTTTGGAGCAAAAGTTCACAATGTGAGTCTTCACATGCTGTTCTGTCCGTCTGAGGGGGAGTTGCAATTTAGTCCTGCCTCCTATCCACCGTTTTCCTAACCTCTCCCTCGCCATTCTTGACTATATCTCACAGGGGCCCTCTGGGAAGTCAGCCAACAAACTCATGGGTGGGTCGCAGGATGAAAGAGGCTCCCAATTACATTTTGTGATATAATTTTGAGTGGGGGTGAACTCCCTTGGACAGAATCCGGGGGTGAGCAGGAAGTGTGCTGCAGATATGAACCAGCACAGGAGCTGGACGCCTGGTCTCATGGGCAAATGGGGAGAGTTATAACCTGAAAGCCGTGCTTGCTGTCTGTGTGGGGAAGCTTATGGCCTGGGGCAGGTCTGAGCTTTGTGCACAGGCTGCCTGGATCTAAATATGGGGCTGAGTGGGGCACTGCAGGAGTGAGACTGGCCTCACTAACTGGGTAGGAGCTGGGTGAGGCCTGATGCTGCTGGGTATTCCCCACTCTTTTGCAAACTTTTCTGCATAGCAGAGGCAGTTATAATCCCCCATTGAATATTACCCCCAGTAGCCTGAGAACCACCCCCATCCCCAACAGGGGCTACAGCAGGCCCTCCCCAAGTAGAGTGTGAACTCAGCCCACCTAACTCTTCCCTAACCTGATGGTATTTCTTTAACCACCCTGGTAGCTGAACACAAAGGACGTCTTAAAATTTGGGGAGTTTTATGGCCCCACCCATTGCCTCAGAAACCAGAATACTTCCCATGGACAACTTAGGGCAAGCTCAAATCCCACTGCTACTACCACAACAAGTGATCTCTTGCAGGTGCCAACTCCTGACTGGAGGTCACCAACTCAGGCCATTACAGCACCTTTTGGCAGAATAACACTGTGCCCAGGAAAGAAAAAACAGCTGCTAACACCACTGCCTGAAACACCCTGGCTAACCAGAGGTACTGAGTCTGTCCATGTGACAAGTTTGCTCTTATTAGCATAACCAGGATTGGAGAAAGCCAGTAAACTAGCACTTTAAGCCTATCTACAACCATGGAATTTCAGAGTCTACATCACTCCTATGCCACCTCCATCAGAGCAGGTGCTGGTATCCACTGCTGAGAGACCTGAAGACAAGTCACATCACTGGATCCTTTGCAGACATTCCACAGCACCAGCCTAGAGCCTGTTAACCCCACTAGGTGGCTAGACCCAGAGGAGCAATAGTAATCACTGCAGTCTGGCTCTCAGGAAGCCCCATTCCTAGAGAAAGGGGCAGAGCACCACATCAAGGGATCACCCTGTGGGAAAAAATTTTCAAAGGATCACTCTGTGGGAAAAAATAATCTGAACAGCAGGTCTTGAGCCTCAGATATTTCTGCTGGTGGGAAGTTTCTCACAGTAGAGACACAATTGCAGTGTTGGGTGTGGTAGAGAAAGTATACCTCTACTCCAACAGATAGGCAGTCTCTGTGATCATGAAGGACTATAGAAAAGGGGTTCTTATTCCTCCGGGCACACCACTTCAGACACATCTGGAGCTTCTCCCATGGAAACACAGTGTGGATGCACCTATGGACAATCTTCCTGGAAGGGTTCAGGGTGATTGCAACCCCACAGGAGGAGCACTCCCCAGATTCAGGCCTGCATGAGAGGCAGAGTCACAGTTCCTCCCTACTTGGAATATCAACATTCCTACAGAATAAAAGAGGTGCCTGTCTCATCTGAATAGCTGGAACACTGTGACAAGAGTGAGGCTGTGAGGCGGATAGCTTTCCTGCTGGCCTGGCAGGGAGCCGAGGTAGCTCCCACTCTTCACCCTGATAAAACTTCAGCACATCTGAGAGCTCCTCCCACCACCTTCATCAAGGCTGGGACCTCTTACCACCACTGGGTATTACATCTATCCATCTGTCTTAGCTACAACTAGTGCCTCTTCAGGGATACCTTCCTTATTGGCCTGAAGCCTGAACTGTCAACTCAGTAAAAAAAAATACTGTGGAAAAAAAATGAATAGTACACAATGAGAGAACAAGATAAGCTTCAAGTGATCTCAACTATGCCAACCCCATAGAAGACAGTGAACTTGCCTACGCACAAAGTACATAACTACTACAACCAGCATCTGGGAAAGCCAGTGCACAAACACTCTCTATAACTAAGGAAATCATACAGATTATTCACACCTAAAAGCACCAATAATCAAATTAGGCTAAAATAAGTCATAAACATTAAAATTCAATCCTTAAGAAGAAAATTAAAAAAAATAAAAAACCAGTCTGATAAAAAATAAATTCAAGTACAACTTGAAGAAATAGTTATCCAAATGAGAGGGAACTAGAAAAGTAATTCTGGTAATATGACAAAACGGGGTTCTAGAACATCTCTAAAGGATCACACTAGCTCCCCAGCAATGGATCCAAACCAAGGAGAAATCTCTGAAATGCCAGATAAAGAATTCAGAAGGTCCATTATTAAGCTACTCAAGGAGATAACAGAGAAAGGTAAAAACCAACTTAAAGAAATTAAAAAAAAAATACAGGATATGGATGAAAAAGTCTCCAGAAAAATAGATATAATAAAGACAAAACAGTCAGAACTTCTGGAAATGAAAGATGCACTTAGGGAAATAGAAAATGTAGTAGAAAATTTCAACAATAGACTAGAAAAAGTAGAAAAAAGAACTTCAGAGCTCAAAGACAGTCCTTTCAAATTAATCCAAACAGACAAAGACAAAAAAAATTTAAAAAATGAATAAATTCTCTAAGAAATATGAGATTATATAAAATGGCCAAACCTAAAAATAATTGGTGTTCCTGAGGAAGAGAAGACTAAAAGTTTGGAAAACTTATTTGAGGGAATAATTGAAGAAAAGCTTCTTTGTCCTTGCTAGAGATCTAGACATCCAAATATAAGAAGCTCAAAGAACTTCTGGGAAATTCACAGCAAAAAGATAGTCACCAAGGCACATAGTTATTAGGCTATCAAAAGTTAAGATGAAGGAAAGAATCTTAAGAGCTGTAAGACAAAAACAACAGGTAAACTGGAAAGGAAAACCTATCAGAGTAATAGCAGATTTCTCAGCAGAAACCCTACAAGGCAGAAGAGATTGGGGTTCTAGCTTTAATTTCTCTTTTATTATTATTTTTTTTTGAGATGGAGTCTTGCTCTGTTGCCCAGGGTGGAGTGCACTGGTGCAATCTCGGCTCACTGCAACCTCCACCTCCCGGGTTCATGCCATTCTCCTGCCTCAGCCTCCACAGTAGCTGGGACTACAGGCACCTACCACCACACCCAGCTAATTTTTTGTATATTTAGTAGAGATGGGGTTTCAGTGTGTTAGCCAGGATGTTCTCGATCTCCCGACTTCGTTATCCACCTGCCTCAGCCTCCCAAAGTGCTGGGATTACAGGCATAAGCCACTGCACCCAGCCTAATTTCTTAAAGAAAAAATTGTCAGTCAAGAATTTTGTATCCAGCAAAACTAAGCTTCATAAATGAAGAAGAGAAAAAGTCTTTTTCAAACAAATACTGAGAGAATTAGCCACTATCAAACTAGCACTACAAGAAATGGTAAAGGGAACTCTAAATTTTGAAACACAAGCTTGATATACACCAAAATAGAACATCCTTAAAGCATAACAGTCACAAGGTCTATAAAACAATAACACAATGAGCAAACAAAATATCTATGGAACAACTAACATGATGAATAGAACAGTAACTCATGTCTCAATATTAACGATAAATGTAAATGGCCTAAATGCTCCAATTAAAAAATACTGAATGGTAGAATGTATAAAATACTACTAATACCAACCAGATATATGCTGTCTTCAAGAGACTCACCTAACATAAGAACTCACATAAACTTAAGGTAAAGAGGTGGAAAAGATATTCCACACAAATAGAAACTAAAAGCCAGCAGGGGTATTCTTATATCAGACAAAACAGACTTGAAAGCAACAAAAGCAAAAAAGACAAAGAAGGACATTATATAATGATAAAATAATTAGTCCAACAGGAAGATATTGTAATCCTAAATTTATATGCACCTAACACTAGAGCTCCCAAATTTATAAGTTACTACTAGACATAAGAAATAAGATAGATAACAACACAATAATAGTGGACTACTTCAGTACTCCACTGACGGCACCATACTGATAATCAAAACAGAAAGTCAACAAAGAAACAATGGACTTAAACTATACCCTAGAACAAAGGGACTTAAAAGATAATTATGGGACATTATTCTCAACAATTGCAGAATATACATTTTTCTCATGAGCACATGGAATTTTTTCCATGATAGAACATATGATAGGCCACAAAACAAGTCTCAATAAATTTAAGAAAATCAAAATCATATCAAGTATCTTTTCAGACAATAGTGGGATAAAACTGGAAGTCAACTTTAAAAGGAACACTCAAAACCATACAAATACATGGAAATTAAATAATCTGCTCTCGAATGACTTTTGGGTTAACAATGAAATCAAGATAAAATTTTTAAAATTCTTGGAAATGAATGACAATAGCGTCACAAGTTATCAAAACCTCTGGGATACAGCAAAAGCAATGCTAAGAATTCATAGCATTAAATGCCTACATCAGAAAGTCGGAAAAAGCACAAATAAACAACCTAATGTTATACCTCAAGGAACTAGGCACAGGAACAAAGTAAACTCAAACCCAGCAGAAGAAAAGAAATAACAAAGATCAGAGCAGAATTAAATAAAATAGAAACAAACAAAAAACAACACTAAAGACAAATGAAAGAAAAAGCTGGTTCTTTAAAAGATAAACAAAATTGATAGACCATTAGTGAGTTTAACCAATAAAGAAAGAGAGGAGATCCAAATAAGCTCAATTAGAAATGAAACTGGAAATATTAAAACCAATACTACAGAAATACAAAAGGTCATTTGAAGCTACATTGAACACCTTTACATGCACAAAATAGAAACTTCTGAGGAGACAGATAAAATCTTGGAAATATACAACCTTCGTAGATTAAATTAGGAAGAAATGTAAACCCTGAACAGACAAATAACAAGCAGCAAGATTGAATCAGTAATTAAGAAATTGACAACAAAAATATTTTAAGACAAGATGGATTCACAGCTGAATTTTATCAGACATTCAAAAAAGAATTGGTACCAATTGTACTGAAACTATTCCAAAAGATACAGAAAGAGGGAATCCTCCTAAGTAATTCTATGAAACTGGTATCATCCTATTACCAAAACCAGAAAAGCACATAACAAGAAAATAAAACCCTACAGATCAATATCCCTGATGAACACATATGCGAAAATTCTCTACACAATACTCTCTAGCTGAATCTGAGAGCATATCAAAAACATAATACATCCTGATCAACTGGGTTTCATACCAGTGATGCAGGTATGATTTACCATATCAATAAATGTTATACATCACACAAGCAGAATTAAAAACAAAAATCATATAAGCATCTCAATAGATGCAGAAGAAGCACTTGATAAAATCCAACATTCTTTTATGATTAAAACCCTCAACAAAATAGGCATAGTAGGGACATACCTCAAAGTATTAAAAACAGTATATGACAAACCCACTGCCAACATCATATTGAATAAGGAAAAGTGGAAAAGCATCCCCCTGAGAATTGGAACAAGACAAGGATGCTCACTTTTACTGCTTCTATTCAAGATAGTACTGGACGTCCTGGCCACAGACATCAGATAAGAGAAAGAAATAAATGGCATCCAAAGTGAAAAAGGAGAAGACAAGCTGTTGCTGTTGATGGATAATATGATTGTATACCTAGAAAACCCTAAAGAATCGTTTAAAAACTCCTAGATGAGATAAATGAATTCAGTAAAGTCTCAGGATACAATCTCAAGGTACACAAGTCAGTAGAACTGCTATACACCAAAAAAGACCAAGCTAAGAATCAAATCAAGACCTCAATACCAAAACTATAAAAACCCTAGAAGGAAATCTATGCAATACCATTCATGACATAAGCACAGGCAAAAATTTCCTGGTGAAATCACCAAAAGCAATTGCAACAAAAGCAAAATTTGACAAATGGGATCTAATTAAACTAAAGAGCTTCTGCATAGCAAAAGAAACTATCATCAGAGGGAACAGGCAACCTACAGAGTGAGAAAAATTTTGCAATATGTCCATGTCATAATGGTTTAATATCTAGAACCTACAAGGAAACTAAACAAATTCATAAGAAAAAACAAACAACCTCATTAAAAAGTGGGCAAAGAACATGGACAGACACTTCTCAAAAGAAGACATTCATGAGGCAAACAAACATATGAAATAAAGCTCAATGTCACTGATCATTAGAAAAATGCAAATCAAAACCGCAAGGAGATACTATCTCACACCAGTCAGAATGATGATTATTGGAAAGTCAAAACACAACAGATCCTGGAATGGCTGGGGAGAAATAGGAAAGCTTTTACACTGTTGGTGGGAATGCAAATTAGTAAAACCACTGTGGAAGATGGTGTGATGATTCATCAAACATCCAGAACCAGAATTACCATTTGACCCAGCAATCCCATTATTGGGTATATACCCAAAGGAATATGAGTCATTCTATTACAAAGATACATGCATGTGTATGTTCATTGCAGTACTATTCACAATAGCAAAGACATGGAATCAACCAAAAAGGCCATTAGTGATAGACTGGATAAGGAAAATATGGTAAAATACACCATGGAATACTATGCAGCCATAAAAAGGAATGAGATTATGTCCCTTGCAGGGACATGGTTGGAGCTGGAAGCCATTATCCTCAGCAAACTAACCCAGGAACAGAATACCAAACACGGCATGTTCTCACTTATAAGTGGGAGCTGAACAATGAGAACAATAGACACAGGGAGGGGAACAACACACACTGGGGCCTGTTGAGGGGTGGGGTGGGTGGGAGGGAGAGCATCAGGAAAAATAGCTAATGCATGCTGGGTTAATAGGTGATGGGTTGATAGGCGCAGCAAATCACCATGGCACATGTTTACCTATATAACAAACCTGCACATCCTGTACCTGTACCCAAGAACTTAAAAAAAATTAAAATTAAAAAAAGACCTCAATCTCTTTTACAAAAGCTGCAAAAAAGCAAACAAACAAGCAAACTTAGGAATATATTTAACCAAGGAGGCAAAATATCTCTACAAAGGAAACTACAAAATTCTGCTGAAAGAAATCATAGATGAAATAAACAAATAAAAACAATCCCATGCTTATGAATGGGTAGACTCAATATTGTGAAAATGACCACACTTCCCAAAGCAATCTACAGATTTAATACAATTCCCATCAAAATATCATCAACATTTTCCACAGAACTAGAAAAAACAATTCTACAATACATATGAAACCAAAAAAGTGCCCAAACAACAAAAGTAATACTAAGAAATAAGAACAAATCTGGAGGCATCACATTACTTGGCTTCAAATTATATTACAAGGCTATAGTCACCAAAACAGCATGGTACTTGTATAAAAATAGCATGTAGACCAATGGAACAGAATAGAGAACCCAGCAATAAAGCCAGGTACTTGCAGCCAATTGATCTACAAAGCATACAAAAACATAAATTGGGAAAATGACATCCACTTCAAAATGGTTCTGGGAAAACTGGCTAACCACATGTAGAAGAATGAAACTGAGGCCGGGCGCGGTGGCTCACGCCTGTAATCCCAGCACTTTGGGAGGCTGAGGCGGGCGGATCACGAGGTCAGGAGATCGAGACCATCCTGGCTAACACGGTGAAACCCCGTCTCTACTAAAAATACAAAAAATTAGCCGGGTGTGGTAGTGGGCGCCTGTAGTCCCAGCTACGCGGGAGGCTGAGGCAGGAGAATGGCGTGAACCTGGGAGGTGGAGCTTGCAGTGAGCCGAGATCGCGCCACTGCACTCCAGCCTGGGCGACAAAGCAAGACGCCGTCTCAAAAAAAAAAAAAAAAAAAAAAAAAAAAAAAGAATGAAACTGAATTCCTCATCTGTCACCTTATAACAAAATCAACTCAAGATGAATCAAATACTTACATCTAAGACCTAAACCCATAAAACTCTAGAAGATAACATTGGAAAACCTCTTTCAGACATTGACTTATTCAAAAAATTCATAACTAAGACCCCAAAAGAAAATGCAACAAAAACAAAAATAAATAAATGGGACCTCATTAGCTTCCACATAGCAAAAGAAATAATCGACAGAGGAAATAGACAACCCACAAGGTGGGACAAAATATTCACAAACTATGCGTCTGACAAAAGATTAATATCCAAAATCTACAAGGAACTCAAACAAATTGTCAAGAAAAAAACAATTTCATCAAAAAGTGGACAAAGGACATAAATAAGCAATCCTTAAAAGACAATATACACATAAAAATAGCTCAACATCATTACTAATTATCAGGAAAATGCAAATTAAAACCACAATGAGATACCATCTTACTCCTGCAAGAATTGCCATAATTAAAAAGTAAAAAAATAAATAAATATTGACATAGATGTCATGGAAAAGGAACACTTTTACACTGCTGGTTGGAATGTAAACTAATACAACCTCTACAGAAAACAGTATGGAGAGTCCTTAAAGAACTAAAAGTAGAACTACCATTCAATTCAGCAGTCCCACTACTGGGTATGTACCCAAAGAAAAAGGAGTCATTATATGAAAAAGACACATGCACATGTTTATAGCAGCTCAATTTCCATTGCAAAAATATGGAATTAACCTAAGTGCCCATTGAACAACAAGTGAATAAAGAAAATGTGGTGTATACACACACACACACACACACACACACACACACACACACCATGGAATACTACTCAGCCATAAAAAAGAAAAAAAGTCTTTGCAGCGACTTGGATGGAGCTGCAATCCATTATTCTAAGTGAAATAACTCAGGAATGGAAAAGGAAATATTATTTGCCCTCACTCATAAGTGGGAGTTAAGCTATGAGGATGCAAAGGTGTAAGAATGATATAATGGACTTTGGGAACTTGGGGGGAAGGGTATGAAAGAGGTAAGAGATAAAAGGCTACACATTTGGTACAGTGTAAACTGCTCAGGTGACAGGTGCACCAAAATCTCAGAAATTACCACTAAGAAACTGATCCGTGCAGCCAAAAACCAGCCGTACCTCAAAAACTACTGAAATAAAAAATAAAAATGTAGCATTTTTATATGCCAACAGCTAACAATCTGAAAAAGAAATCAAGAAAATAATCCTGGGCCAGGCGTGGTGGCTCACACCTGCAATCCAAGCACTTTGGGAGGCCAAGGCTGGCAGATCTTCTGAGGTCAGGAGTTCAAGACCAGCCTGGCCAACATGGTGAAACCCCGTCTCTACTAAAAAAAATACAAAAAATTAGCCAGGCATGGTGGTGAATGCTTGTAATCCCAGCTACTCAGGAGGCTGAGGCAGGAAAACCACTTGAACCCAGGAGGCAGATGTTGCAGTCAGTCGAGATCATGCCACTGCACTCCAGCCTGGGCAACGAGAGTAAAACTCCCTAAAAAAAAAAAAAAGAAAGAAAGAAAGAAAATAATCCTATTTGCAATAGCTATAAATAAAATTAAATATTAAGGAATTAACTTAAGCAAAGAAGTGAAAGATCTCTGCAATAAAAATGATAAGACATTGATGCAAGAAATTGAAGAAGACACAAAAATAGAAAGATATTCCATGTTCATGGATTAGAAAAATTAATATTGTTAAAATGTCCATACTACCCAAAGCAATCTATAGATTCAATGCAATGCCTGTCAAATTACCCATGACATTCTTTGCAGAAATAGAAAAAACAACCCTAAAATTTATATGGAACCACAAAATACCACAAATATCCAAAGTTATCCTAAGTAAAAACAAACAAAAAACCAAACAAAACAACTGGAGTAATCACATTACTTGACTTCCAATTATACTGCAAAGCTATAGTAACCAAAATGACATGGTACTGACATAAAGACAGACACATAGACCAGTAGAATGGAATAGAGAATCCAGAAATAAATCCATACATATACAATGAGCTCATTTTTGACAAAGGTGTCAAGAACCTATATTGGGGAAAGACAGTCTCTTCAGTAAATCGATCTGGGAAATAGGATATCCATATGCAGATGAGTGAAACTGGACCCCTATCTCTTCCTGTAATAAAAAATCAAATCAAAATGTATTAAAGACAAATATAAGATATCAAACTATGAAAATACTAAAAGAAAAAATTGGGGAACCTCTCTAGGACAGTGGAGTAGGTAAACATTTCTTGAGTAATACCCTACAAGCACAGGCAGCCAAAGCAAAAGTGAACAAATGGGATTAGGTAAAAAACCTTCTGCAAATAATTTTAAAAATAAAGAGGCAATCCACAGAATGGAAGAAAATATTTGCAAACTACTCATCTGACAAAAGATTCAAACCAGAATGTATAGAACTCAAACAACTCTATAGGTAAAAATTTAATAATCTGATTGAAAAATGGGGAAAAGATCTGAATAGACATTTCTCAAAAGAAGACGTAGAAATGACAGACAGGTATACGAAAAGGTGTTCAACACCACTGATCATCAGAGAAATGCAAATCAAAGCTACAATGAGATATCATCTCACCCTAGTTAAAACGGCTTTTACCCAAAAGTCAGGCAATAACAAATGCTGAGGAGAATGTGGAGAAAAAAGAACTCTTGTCCACTGTAAAGGGAATTTAAATTAATACAACCACTATGGAGAACATTAGGAGGTTCCTAAAAAAACTAAAAGTAAAACTACCATACAATCCAGCAATCCTACTCTTAGGTATATACCCAAAAGAAAGGAAATTAGTATATCAAAGAAATATCTGCACTCCCATGTTTATTGCAGCACTATTCACAATAACCAAGATTTTTAAGCAATGTAAATGTTCATTCATCCAGCAGATGAACGGTGATATGGTTTGGCTGTGTCCTCACTCAAATTTCATCTTGAATTGTAGCTTCCATAATCCTCACAGGTCTTAGGAGGGACCTGGCGGGAGGTTCCAGGGGTGGGGTTTTCCCATGCTGTTCTCATGATAGTGAATAAGTCTCATGAGATCTGATGGTTTTATAAAGGATTGTTCCCCTGCTCATGCTCTCTTGCCTTCCTCCATGTAATACGTGCCTTTGCTCCTCCTTTGCCTTCCGCCATGATTGGGATGCCTCCCCAGCCATGTGGAACTGTGAGTCCGTTAAACTTCTTTTTCTTTATAAATTACCCTGTCTCAGGTATTTCTTCGTAACAGCATGAAAATGGGCTAATACAGTAAATTGGTACTGGTAGAGTGGGGTAGTGCTCTTAAGACACCTGAAAATGTGGAAGCGACTTTGGAACTGGGTAGCAGGCAGAAGTTTGAACAGTTTGGAGGGCACAGAAGAAGATGGAAAGACGTGGGAAAGTTTGGAACTTCCTAGAGACTTGTTAAATGGCTTTGACCAAAATGCTGGTAGTGATAGGGACAATAAAGTCCAGGCTGAGGTGGTCTCAGATGGAGATGAGGAACATGTTGAGAACTAGAGCAAAGGTGACCCTTGATATGCTTTAGCGAAGAAATTGACAGTATTTTGCACCTGCCCTAGAGATCTGTGGAACTTTGAACTTAAGAGAGATAATTTAGGGTATCTGGTGGAAGAGATTTCTAAGTGGCAAAGCATTCAATAGGAAGCATAGCACAGAAGTTTGGAAAATTTGCAGCCTGAAAATGCAATGGAAAAGAAAACCCCATTTCCTGGGGAGAAATTCAAGCCTGCTGCAGAAATTTGCATAAGTAACAAGGAGCCGAATGTTAATCCCCAAGACAATGGCGGAAATGTCTCCAGGGCATGTCAGAGACCTTTGCAGCAGCAGCTCCCCCCCATCAGAGGACCAGAGGCCTAGGAGGAAAACATGGTTTCATGGGCCAGGCCCAGGGCCCCCCTGCAATGTGCAGCCTAATGACTTGGTGTCCTGCGTCCCGGCTTCTCTAGTCATGGCTAAAAGGGGCCAAGTTACAGCTTGGGCTGTGGCTTCAGAGGGTGCAAGCCCCAAACCTTGGCAGCTCCCATGTGGTGTTGAGCCTGCAGGTGCACAGAAATCGAGAATGGAGGTTTGGGAACTTCTGTCTAGATTTCAGAGGTTGTATGTAAACACCTGGATGTCCAGGCAAAAGCTTGCCACAGGGGAGGAGCACTCATGGAGAACTTCTACTAGGGCAGTGTGGAAGAGAAATGTGGGGTGGGAACCCCCACACAGAATTCCCACTGGGGCACTTCCTAGTGGAACTGTGAAAACAGGGTTACTCTCCTCCAGACCCTAGAATGGTAGATCTGCTGACAGCTTGCACTGTGCACCTGGAAAATCTGCAGAGACGAAAGCAGACAGAGGGGGGATATACCCTGCAAAGCCACAGGGGCAGAGCTGCCAAAGTCTGTGGGAGCCTAACTCTTGCATCAGTATGACCCGAATGTGAGACATAGAGTCAAAGGAGGTCATTTTGGAGCTTTAAGATTTGACTGCCCCATTGGATTTCAGACTTGCAAGGGGACTGTAGCCCCTTCGTTTTGGTGAATTTCTCCCATTTGGAATGGCTGTATTTACCCACTGCCTGTACCCCCATTGTACCTAGGAAGTAACTTGCTTTTGATTTTACAGGCTTATAGGCATAAAGTATTTGTCTTGTCTCAGATGAGACTTTGAACTGCGGACTTTTGAGTTAATGCTGAAACAAGTTAAGGCTTTGGGGAACTGTTGGGAAGGCATGATTGATTTTGACATGTGAGGACATAATATTTGGGAGGGGCCAGGGGTGGAATGATATGGTTTGATTGTGTCCCCACCCAAATCTCATGTTGAATTCTAGCTTCCATAATCCCCACATGGTGTGGGAGGGACCCAGTGGGAGGTAATTCAATCATGTAGGCAGGTATTTCCCATGCTGTTCTCAAGATAGTGAATAAGTCTCACGAGATTTGATGGTTTTACACAGAGCAGCTCCCCTGCACATGATCTCTTGCCAGCTGCCATGTAAGACATGCCTTTGCTCCTCCTTCACCTTCTGCCATGATTATAAGGCCTTCCCAGCCATGTGGAACTGTGAGTGCATTAAGCCTCTTTTTCTTTGTAAATTACTAAGTCTTGGGTATTTCTTCATAACAGTATAAAAATGAACTAATACAAATGGATAAAGAAAATGTGGTACATATACACAGTGGAGTACTATTCAGCCGTTAAAAAGAATGAGATCCTGTCATTTGCAACATCATAGATGAAACTGGAAGTCATTATGTTAAGTGAAATAAGCCATGCACAGAAAGACAAACTTCACATGTTCTCAGTTACTTGTGGGAACTAAAAATGAAAACTGTTGAACTCATGGAGATAAAGAGTATAATGATGGTTACCAGAGGCTGGGAAGGGAAGTGAGGGGGTGATGAGAAGTTGAGGATGGTTAATGGGTACAAAAAGATAGCTAGAAAAAATGAATAATATCTAGTATGCTAACACAACAGGGTCACTACAGTCAAAAATGATTTAATTGTAAAATTTAAAATAACGAAAAAGTATAATTAAATTGTTGTAACACAAAGGATAAAATACTTAACACGATAGGTACCATTTACTCTGATGAGATTATTATGTATTGCATGCCTGTATTGAAACAACTCATGTAACCTTTAAATATGTGTGCTTTCTATGTACCCACAAAAATTAAACATAAAAAAAGACAAAAAGTAACAAATGCTGGTGAGGAAGCTGAGAAAGGGGAGCACTCGTAAAATGTTTCTAAAATAGCACAGCCATTTTGAAAAATAATATGGAGGTTCCTCAAAAAACTAAAAATGGAGCTACCATATGATCTATCAATCACACTACCGAGTATATATCCAAAAGAAAGGAAATCAATATATTGTAGAGGTATCCGTGTTGCAGCACAACACAATAGCGAAGCTATGGAATCAACCTAAGTGTTCATCAATGGGTGAGTGGATAAAGAAAATGTCATATATAAACACATTATTCAGCCCTAAACCAGAATGAAAATCTGTCTTTTGCAGCAACATAGATGGAACTGAAGGACATTATATTAAGTGAAATAAGCCTGGCAAAGAAAGACAAATATCATATGTTCTCACCCATATGTGGGAGCTACAAATGTGGATTTCACAGAGATGGAGATAGAGAGTATAATGGTGACTATCAGAGGCTGAGAAGGGAAGGGAGAGAAAAGGATGAAGAAAACTTGGTTAAGTGATACAACAACACCGTTATAGAGAAGGAATAAGTTCTACTATTTGAACTACTATAGGAGGGAAATTATTAATAGTAATTTATTGTATATCTCAAAATAGAAGAGAAGAACTGTAATCTTTCTAAAGTGAAGACAAGATAAATGTTTGAGGTGATGGATATCTCAATTACCCTGATTTGATCATTATACATTGTAAACAGTTACCACAATAACACATGTATCCCCAAAATATGTACAATGATTATATATCAATTTTAAAAAATGGAATTATATGCATGAGAATATATTAATACATATTTTATCAGTATCAAGACCTAGAGAGTTTGTGCATGTGTCTGTGTGTGTGAAAGGTGTCTGTGCTTCTGGTTAAATCTATCATATGTTACTTTTGCTAGAATAAACTTTTGATAGATTTAGCCTGAGAAATGTTGCTGGCTATTATAATTCTCTTCTCAACAACAGGAACCAAAATATGAATGCAGAATCTTAGATTGTATCCCCGTGGAAACGAAATGTGAGATGCTTTTGAAGCAGACTAGAGAGGTTTGCACTGTTCTGTTATAATTAATGTCTTTTCTTGTCTGTGGATTAAGAGGTGTTTATTGCCCTCTGCTCCAAGCTGGCATCCTCTCTGATGAATTCACTTTGAACTTTAAAACAAAGAGATTTTTCGAAGTATAGACTTTAAAGAGATGATAGTTTCTAAGAGGGTAACCAGTGTGATGAGAGAAATATTTCCATTCATTATGTAGGTTTTTGTTTTACCCTGTGGGACTAGGAAAGGGAAACGAACTGTTTCGCACAAAGATCAGTGAAATACATCTCAGTAGTAAATGAAAGGTTGAATTTTATAATCCCAAATTAATTGATACTGATAATAAAAAATCTCAAAATCAATATTGACATTTAAAGTAATTTAAACCATGAGTAATATCAATACCATCATATGGGTAATTTGAAAAAACTAAAAACTCACCACTTTGGTAATTTTTCTGTATGCATTGACAGAACTATATAAGAGGCCCTGGTGGGCCTGGTGACAGTTAAATCAGGAAATCCATAAGATATTTTAAGAGATGCTATCCCAATAGGAACCATGTCCCAGTACCCCTCATTATGGGGTTCCTTAATCTGATGGTTTCTTCTCGTCAGTTCCGGTGTCTCTTCTTGACAATGCCTAATGAAACATTTTAAACTCGTAACTTTTAGAGAGGCACTGAGTCCACAATGTGACATAAACTGTGTAGGGTTCACAAAAAGTTAAAGGAAGCTTAAACTGAAATCACCAGTGTAGTTAAGCATTAGCAAGAAAACTCTTCTATTGATGTATCCATCCTGGCAGAAGTCATAAAAGTTCTGAAATCACAGAAATGAAGGGAAACAGAGAAGCCAGGTAGTGAATTGGATACAGTATTTGAGACCCATTTTATGCATGTGTGGGAAGGAGCCAAGACTGACAGAACTGCCATTTTCAGCTGAGAGCTCAGCCAGGGCAATGCTGAAGATTTTGCCAAAACAGAAACCTGAAAAGCAGGTGAGAGAGCAGGAGGTAGAGACACTGGGTTATCTAAGTTAATTAGGTAGACTACATCTCTTTCCGGCCTGGGGCTGCCTGTAATAGACCAGCTGGATGTGTGGCATTGGAAAGTGCTGACTAGTTAGTACCTGAATAACAGCCTACTGCTGAGACTGTATACATGATTGAGTCCAAAAATGCTTCTGAGGCAATTCTTCCAGCATTTATCTTTTGGTTTGCCTTGTTCTCTGCCAATAACTTTACTTTTAAGGTCCATATGCCATACTCATCTGGTTGCTTCCTCAAATCTAGATAACTGGAAACTTTTTAAAATAGGAATTTGAAGCTATCTGTCTAATAAGCAAGTCTTGAAAAGAGTGTAAGCTAACTGAATCCCAACAAAAAACACCTGGAATATGAGATACTATTGTGACTTGTGGAAACAGCAGTGTTTTGGTTGAGTGAAGACTCTGAAACAGGCAGATCCTGAAAGGTGGGTGGAGTGAGCATCAAGGCAAACTCCCTGCTATTTTGTTTTCTTCAAGACATCACTGCTTAATGGTTCATGAAATCACTCAGTAAAAAGTGTAGAAAGTCTATCCAGGGTAAGTAGTCATCCAGGAATGGTTCCTACTGCATGGATTTGCAGTTTAGAATCTTGGATTAGGAAAGCAATTTTATTCATTACGGTGTGTATTAAGAACAACAGAAAAGGAAGAGGGAAGTGAAAAAGAATGAATGAAATCTGAAAAACAGCACTGGAGTCAGGCTACGTTCTTGGAAATACATTTCTCCAAATATACTGGGTCTGCATTTCCTTTCGGTGCACCTCGACTGCTTCCATTTCTCATAATGATGTCCCCATGCCCTGCTGGTCTGGTGGCTTCCTGGTATTGCAGCTCATCCCCTCATGTCTATCATACAGAGTGGCTAAGAGTATGAACTCTGGAGCTAGACTGTATTTTCAACTCTACCAGTTACTAACTTCAGGCAAGTTATGTAACTGTGTTGTGCCTCTTTTACCTTGTATGTAAAGTAGGGATAACAAAAGTAATTACTTTAGAGGCTATCCATACATAAGGAGATTGTGCCTGGCACTTGTAAACATGATAAAAGTACTACCTGCTATTATTACTAATTGCCATAAGTGTCTAGCTGTCTGCAATTGCTCAATGTTCAGTTTTGAAACTACGAAATATTTCTGCCTTAACATTATCAACTGCAATTCACTGATAGATGTACTCATACATTCGTTTTTTCATTCACTCAAAAAACGTGTTTTAGATACCTGCGATGTGTCAGAAACTACAGCAATGTCTAAAACATAGTTCCTGTTGTCAAGTACCTGAGAGAGACAGAGAGAGAGAGAGAGAGAGAGAGAGAGAGAGAGAGAGAGAGAGAGACAGAGAGAGAACTCCACAGATATGAATCCAAAATGACTCCACAGATAATAATGATGGAAATTCAGGCCAGGATGGAGGTGTCAGATGAGACTTCCTAAAAGGAGTGACACGGGAGCTGAGTCCTGACAGCTGAGGGGGAGATATCCATGGATAAAAGGATTGAGTGGGTTGAGATGTGTGGAGAGGGCTTTCCAGGCAGAGGAAAGGGCCTGGAGATGAGAGAGTAGAGCACATTAGAGAAACTGCAAGTAATTTGATGAGATGCACATATAAAGTAAGGGGAGGGTGGTGGTGAGAGATGGAGTGAAGAAGTAAGAAAGGGTGAGATCTTGAAGTGCCTGTTTTACTGTACTACAGAACTTGGACTTTATCTTTATAACCATGGGGAGCTCAACATATTTTAAATGGTAGGATGTCATGATCAGATTTGTGTCTAAGAAGTCACTCTGGTGCCATTGTGAAGGATATTGTATTAGAGGTGAGTAAGACCAGAGAGGGGAAAGTGAGTTAAGAGGCAGTAGTCTGGGAGAGACTTAGTGACTGAAACTGCGATAGGGGGAGTGGAACTCAATATAAGCAAATGGATTGGAGAGATATTAAGAAGGTAGAATCAGCATTTTTGACGGCTCTGTTTTTATTCCTTGTCTATTTGCTACTGCGTAACTCTCTGCAGTGTTGAAAAAAATGGGATGTGTCTTTTTCTTCAGTATATCTCCTCTAATGTCTTCTTCAAAAGGCCTCCTGTGAAACAATGCCTTTTGTGTCTACATGGGCAAATTTCATATATTTGCATGAATTTGGGTGGGAAAAAATACCTTTCAAACACAGTGTTCAGTAGAAGATTCTATTATTCAGAGTATTTCTTTTGGTTATTATTTGCTATCTCACACCATCAACTCTCCCCCTGGTTACTACAGTAGGTTTCAAGCTTTTTTATTTTTATTTTTAAAATAAACCCACTGGTTACAGATCATGCTTTTTGCCTGCAGCATTATGTAAGGCTTTCTGGATATTAGTTTTATGCTCACTCATGCTAGAAAATATCCTTGAGTCTGAGCCAGTGTCTCTGATGACACTTCAACAACAAGGTCAGTGATTAGCAAACATTTGGGTTTTTAAGAATCCTCTGAGGAGCTGGATCAATAAAAGATTCCTAAGCCCCACCTTCAGATACTCTGATTTGGTAGGTGTGGGATAGGGCCTAGAATCTTCATTTTTAAAAGTGCTCTAGGTGATTCTGAAATGAATCACCCACTAAAATGCTACATAGTAATTTTTCTAAATTTGATTGTTTATTGTTTATCTGATTTCTCAAATAGAACTTGAGTGAAATCTTTTGCAGTAAACAATAAATAAATTGCCATTATTATAGTATATTCCTTTTACTATTTTCATAAGCTGTAATCAGTTTAAAATAATGACAGTATGGAGCTTCTTAGGTGAATGGTAAGGTATTTGAGGATGTTGAAAACGACCTTTCATGGCATTTAGAAATTAGAATATCCTGATTATAGGGTAGGGAGCAGTTGTATGTTGCTGTGAGACACTGTGCGCATTCTATGGTCAGGAAGTATCAGCATCACCTGGGAAGTTGTTAGAAATGCAAATTCTCAGCTCCACCTGAACTACTGAATTAGATATTTGTGGGTGCAGTCCGGCAATCTGTGTTTTAACTAGCCCTGCAGGTGATTCTGACGCTCATGAAAGTGGTCTAGTGCAGTTATGTCTCCACATGGAAATGATATATTTGAGCTTTTAAAGTCTAGAAATGTATCTTTTAACTGTGGAGATGTTGCATCACTTGTTTCTGTAGTGTAAATTCACATGCTAAAGCATGTATTAATTGGGATTTGGCTCAGCCTGAAGTGACCACAAAACAAAATAACCATGGATTTAAAAGGGAGAGAAAGATGTATTGCTTTAAAAAATACTTACAACTTTTATTTTAAATTCAGATGTTACACGTGCAGGTTTCTTACATGGATATATTGCATGATGCTAAAGTTTGGGATACAAATGATCCCGTCACCCAGGTAATGAGTGTAGTATCCAAACGGTAGTTTTTAACTCATTCCTCCCTCCCTTTCTCTCCCCTTTAGTAGTATGCACTGTCCATTGCTTCCATCTTTATATTCATGTGTAGTCAATGTTTAGCTCCCACTTATGAGTGAGAACATGTGGTATTTGGTTTTCTGCTCCTGCATTGATTTGCTTAGGATAATGGCCTCCAGCTGCATGCCATGATGCTGCAAAAGACATCATGTCACTCTTTTTATGGCTGTGTAGTATTCTATGTTGTATATGTACCACATTTTCTTTGTCCAAACCACCATTGATGGGCACCTAGGTTGATTCCTATTGCAAATAATGGGATAAATATACAAGTTCATGTGTCTTTTGGGGGAGATTTATTTTCCTTTGAGTATATACCCAATAATGGCATTGCTGGGTTGAATAGTAGCTCCATTTTAGGCACGTTGAGAAATCTTCATACTTCTTTCCACAGTGGGCGAAGTATTTACATTCCCACAGTGTATAAATACTCCCGTTTCTCTACAGCCTCACCAGCATTTATTATTATTATTATTTTTTACATAATAAAATAATATTTTATTATGTAAAATATTTACTATGTAAAATATTTTCTGACTGGTATGAAATGATATCTCTTTGTGTGTTTTTGTTTGTTTGTTTTTTGAGATGGAGTTTTGCTCTTGTTGCCCAGGCTGGATGCAATGGCACTATCTCGGCTCACTGTAACCTTCACCTCCACCTCTACCTTAAGCCTCCCAGGTTCAAGCCATTCTCTCCTGCCTCAGCCTCCTGAGTAGCCTGGATTACAGGTGTGTGTCAAGATGCCCGGCTATTTTTTTTTTTGTATTTTTGGTAGAGGTGGGGTTTCACCATGTTGGCCAGGCTGGTCTTGAACTCCTGACCTCAGGTGAAACACCTGACTCGGCCTCAAAAAGCGCTGGGATTATGGGACTCATTGTAGCTTTGATTTGCATTTCTTTTATATTATAGATGTTGAGCGTTTTTTCATGTTTGTTCGCTGCTTGTATGTCTTCTTTTGAAAAGTGTTCATTTGTTTTTTCTTGTTGATTAGTTTAATTTTCTTACAGATTGTAGACATTAAACATTTGTCAGATGCATAGTTGGTGAATATTTTCTCCCATTCTGTGGGTTGTAGGTTGTCTGTTTACTCTGTTGATAGTTTCTTTTGTTGTGCAAAGCTCTTTAGTTTAATTAGGTCCCACTTGTCGTTTTTTGTTTTTGTTGCAATTGCTTTTGAGGACTTGGTCATAAATTCTTTGCCAAGGCCAATGTCCAGAATGGTATTTCCTTGGTTTTCTTCTAGGATTTTTATAGGTTGAGGTTTGCATTTAAATCTTTAGTCCATCTTGAGTTAATTTTTGTATATGGTAAAAGGTAGGGGTCCAGTTTCATTCTTCTGCATACAGCTAGCCAGCTATTCCAGCACCATTTGTTACATAGGGAGTCCTTTTCCCACTGCTTATTTTTGTCAACTTTCTTGAAGATCAGATGGCTGTAAGTGGGCAACTTTATTTCTGGGTTCTCTAATCTTTTCCATTGGTCTATGTGTCTGTTTCTGTACCAGAGACATGCTGTTTTTGTTACTGTAGCCTTATAGTCCAGTTTGAAGTTAGGTAATATGATGCCTCATGGTTTTTTCTTTTTGTTTAGGATGACTTTGGCTATTCAGGTTCTTTCTTTTGGTTCCATGTGAACTTTAGAATAGGTTTTTTTCTAATTCTGTGAAAAATGGCCTTGGTAGTTTGACAGGAATAACACTGAATTTGTAGATTGCTTTGGGCAGTATGGCCATTTTAATGATATTAATTCTTCCAATTCATGAGCATGGCATGTTTTTCCATTTGTTTGTGTCACCTCTGACTTCTTTCAGTAGTGTTTTGCAGTTCTCCTTGTAGATATCTTTCGCCTTCTTGGTTAGATGTATTCTTGGGTGTTTTATTTTTTTCTGTGGCTATTGTGAATGGGATTGCATTTTCAATTTGACTCTCAGCTTGAATGTTATTAGTGTATAGAAATGCTACTGATTTTTGTGCATTGATCTTGTATCCTGAGATTTTTCCAAAGTCATTTATCAGATCTAGGAGCCTTTTGGCTGGACTTTAGGATTTTCTGGATATAGAATCACACTGTCAGTGAAGAGAGATAATTTCACTTCTTCTTTTCCTATTTTGACACCTTTTATTTATTTCTCTTGCCTGATTGCTCTGGCTAGGACTTCCTAGATGTCTTTCTGACCATATAAGTCTAGGAAAAGCAATACAGGACTGGTTTGACTCTCCACAATGTTAGAGACACAGGCTCTTTTCATTTTAGTGCTCAGTTTTACAAACACTGTTTTCTCAAAATCACCCATGATCTCAAAAGGCAGCTCTGGCTGGAGCACATGTATCTACATTCCTGTCAGCAGAGAAGGAGAAAGAGAAGGGGATGGACACTTTCCAGATGCACACAACACCTCCACTTTAATTCCATTGTCCAGAAGCAAGCTATTGCACATTTTTAGCTTCATAGAAGGTTGTATTGATTCTGAGATGTGATATGCCTGGTTAAAATTCAAGAGTTTTATTATTGAAAAATAATAGGAAAACAAACATCTGGGGCATGAGGAGTGTATTGGTTGTTTCTTGCAAAGTGGGAGTATACACTCATCTGGGAAGTGTATATTTCTGACACATTTTTCTTTCTCCTGCTCTTCCTCCTCTTTTTCCTCCTCCTTCCTTCCTTCTGTTTAATATAACTCTTTATTCATGCTTTCTGATTCTCCTTTACAGATGTTAATCTTGTTCTTTAGTTATTCTTACTGATTTAGGGGAGGAAAAGGATGCTTAATCCTACAGAAGATATAATGATAATTCTTGTTGCCTATGTCTCCATCTCCATCTGTCTCTATGAATGTGTACATAATGTTTTCATGCAAACTTTTGTTTCTCTTAAGTGTCGTTATTTGTGTATGTTACGTTCATGAAATATAAAAAAATTCTCATTTTTAAAATAATGCTTCTAACGGTCCAGTTTCTCAGAGTTTATGAGTTGTCATGTCAAAGAATGATTCCAGAACCTTTAGGGAAATATCAGATTTACATGATAATATCAATGACTTATTTTAGACAGGTTTAAATAATTTGCTCCTCATTTTTTCCAGCTTAATATTTCCTGACATTTGAACTAGACAATGGCTGAATACAAATGTTTTATGTGCTCTTTAGTGGAGACACCTACTGTAAAATGATTATTAAAAAGCCTATGAATCATCTCTTTCTCTAAAATATTCAGTTCTTTAAGCTGATTGCTATTAGCTGCTGATATTATTTTAATTAGAAAAAAACATGGCTGCTGAAAATCAGCCAAAGGTTCTATAAATAAAAGTATCCATCTCGCAGAGTCGAATTTTAATTAACCTTTTAGCATGCCAACCTTTCCACTAGAATTTTTTAGGGCTTGCAGCCGTTCATTTTGTTCAAAAGCCATATGGGCTATTTTTCATCTGTATGTAATTTAAACCTATAAGAGTGCTCCTGGAATACAAACTCACTGTTCATCAGCTGTCACTTTAATACCTTTATTTAAGTGAAAAGATATCCAAGTGCAATACAGTTGGTGTGATAGTGAGGAGAAGACACAAGATAGAATAAAATAACTGTCTCTTCTTTTTTCCCATTTTGCTCCCTTTTCGAGACACCATTTGTATCCTGACCTGCTTTAGGCATGTTAGGTTTCCTAGCAATAGATTACGTGTGAATAAAGCAACACCAGGCTGTAATTACTGGGAATCAGACTGTCCACTTTTTACCTCCAGTCATTATCCACATGAAAGGTATTTTCATAAACTATTTTTTGGAAAATCCATATTTGACATAAATAAGCATTTTCTGCCAATTGATTTTGTATGTTGCTGTAACTGTGTCTGTGGAAGAAATGCCAGATCAAAGTACAGAAGATGGCTGGACCTGAATTCACTTCAGTCTCTGGTTACTAGAAAAATCAGTTTTCAGGAAAATGTTTCTAATTGTTATGCAGTCAATGAAAGCCATCAAACACAACCATGAAAACCACTTTCAGAATCTGTGCTTGATAAGCCAAAAGGCCTAATATTAACTTAGTTTCTATGGTCATATTCAAAATTAATGTGATATTTTTTCTATTTAAAATATGGAACTCTCAAAATTCTGTGTGTATTACAGTAATCAGGCATCAGCTACATTAAATTTACTAAACTTACTAAAAGAACCAAATGATAATATGCTCCAGTTTGCAAATAATACCCTAGGTCTACAGTGACTGATTTAGTGAATGTAGTTTTAAGTGGAAAACATAAAGCTCTTAATGGTTGACCACTGAATGCTTAAAACTGCACATTGCACTGTCTCAAAGTTTCTACTTTTCTGATGACCAGTTTTCTGTCTTTTGGTCATGTCCCTTCCTGAAACTCAGTTCTTTAAAGAAAAATGCTTTTTAATCTGTACATACACCAGTATATAAATGTTAGTTAGTGCTATTGGGCAGGACAGAAAATTAGGTAATCAGGCAAATGGTTAAAACCAAGAGTGTAGTAAGTATAGAACTTTGTGATAAAGACAACATAAGACTATAGGATGTTGGATCAGAGACAGAAAAGGATAGTTGTGGATCTGGAATGGGCAAACCATAGAGACAGGGTGGTAGGCAGCTTCTGATGTGGCTCCAAATTTCTGCTTTCCTCCAGCTTCTACAAATGCTCTTCCTCTCCGTCACCCTAAGCATGCTAGGGTGACAGCTCTGAAATGGCTCCCAGTGGGCTCCACTGCTTGGTATTCAAACCCTTGTGTAATCCCCTCTTCTTAAGTGTTAACTGGATTTAATGCCTTGTGTCTGATGAACATAATACACTAAAATTAATTGGATATAATTTCTGTGATGTGATTACAAAAGCCAGTGATTCCATCTTGCTAGCACGCTCTCACTTGCTGGCACTCTTTTGCTTTATAGCTTGCTCA
Source organism: Gorilla gorilla gorilla (assembly GCF_029281585.2). NCBI lineage: Eukaryota > Metazoa > Chordata > Mammalia > Primates > Hominidae > Gorilla > Gorilla gorilla. The sequence continues at coordinate 120,550,837 of NC_073229.2, read as the reverse complement.
CTTTCCTGAAGCAAGCTGCCACGTTATGTTCCAAAATGCTTTTTAGAGGGGTCCGCATATTAAAAACTGAGGCAGACCTCGGCCAACAGCTCATGAGGAACTGAGCTTTGAGTCCAGCAGCTACAAAGAAATGAATCCTGCCAGCAATCACACGATGAGCATCAAAAAGGACCCTTCCCAGCTGAGCCTGGGAGCTAAGCCATGCCTAGACTCGTGACCCACAGAAACGTTGAGATAATTGATATTGTTGTTTTAAGCCACCAAGTTTGGGATAATTTTTACACAGCAATAGATAAATAATACAGAAAGATTGAAACATCTATAAACCCCCACAATGAGGAGGGAAAGCGGGAACAGGGTTGGAGGGTGAAAGGGAACGCTCATATCAGCATACAGTTAGAGATCAATAACCAAAGACACAGATCAGGGAGGGAAGAAGGGAAAGAGAGTGAGGGAGAGAAAGAGGGAGAGAGGGGAACATAGAGACCAATCTCACTCAAAGGTCAGTGTTTAAGACTTTTCTATGGGGAAAAGTGTTTTCTATGCTCTAAGGGGAGCATAGAGACTAATCTTACTCAAAGGTCAGGACAAGGACAGCATGGACACCATTTAAAATTAGGGCAAAAGGGTTGTACCACAGCACAACCAGAGTAAGGCCTTGCTAGCAGAGTGCAACATACTGCAAGATTCCCTGCTTCTCCTCACTGGTGACCACAGTCCAGAGGAATCACATTTAAAGGAGTATAATCCATTATACTCCTGGTAGCTCTCTTGATAAGATCTTTGGTTACAAAACTTGCAATATTTATACTGTTTGATATAGTTGGGATATTTGTCCTTACCCAGATTTCACATTGGGTGGGGCTTGGTGGGAGGTGTTAGGGTCATGGGGGTGAATCTCTCATGGTTTGGTGCTGTCTTTGCAATAGTGAGTGAGTTATTATGAAATCTGGTTGTTTAAAAGTGTATGGCACTTCCTCTGCCCCCAACACTCTCTTGCTCTTGTTTTCACCATTTGATGTGCCTCCTCCCGCATCACCTTCCGCAATTAATGAAAGCTCCTTGAGGCCTCCCCAGAAGCAGATGCCAGTAAAAAGGTTTAATTGGCTCATGCTTCTACAGTCTGCAAAACCATGAGCCAATTAAACCTTTTTTGTTGTAAAATACCCAGTCTCATATATCTCTTTATAACAATGCAAGAATGGCCTAACACATTGTTGCAGGACAAATAGAACTCAGACTTGTGAATCACAAATTCTGTACCCTGTATCTATGTCCTATTGTTTTATATTTCATATTCAATTATAGCATTGCCTTTTTCCTCTGATTCATGCAGATGTTGCAGAATGATGTGAGTTGCATGTGTCTGTGTCTGTATGTGTAATATAATCTGAAGAAAGTACACTGCAATGTGCTATCTGAAATCACTACAGCTGTGCCTGCTGAGATGCCTCTCACTCACCAAGCTTGGGGTTTGCAGAGTATGTCACTCAGAAAAAAAAGGCATGTGTTTCTAGACATCTATGGCTTGACTAATAATAGCAAAGGGCTTTCTGCAGTTCTCATCCAACTTGGGGTCCAGATAATTCTCACAATTCCATTGGGGACTTTGAGAGAACTGTTTCAGGAATATAGTGAGTGATAACCTTAGATCTCAGATATAAAAATTCCCCTTAGGTCTTCTGAATTTGAGTTTAGCCAGGAAGGCTTGCTTTAGCAGTTTGTGCTTCAGTCCACTGAATAAGAAGCTACATCTGACTGGTAGGCTCTCAGCACACCCCACTTCTTGTGCCTCTCAGATTTTCCAAAACACATTTGGTTAGAGTGTTGGTGGAAATGACACCTATAATCAGGATTAGAGTCTGTTATTCTTTCTCCCAGCCAGTTTTCTGTGCCGCCTGAAGAGGAGGAAATGACCAAGATATCCCTATTGATACCCTGCTGGACCTACCTACCCATCGGGTGGAGCTGAACCATACTTAGTGCCATATGCTCTAAGTTTTAGCATTTTCTCAATATTTATTCTAGTTCTGCTTTGCTCACATATCTCTACAGTCAATAGGTTAATTGAATCCTGCTCTTTCAGAGGCTGACTCACCAGCATTGACAGTTGGAGTTCCCAGTGTCCCACTTCAAGTACACCTTTCTGGGGCCTTTGGCACCATAGCGTCCTCCCCATATTTAAATTTTGGTGCTAAAATGGACATCTTCTGAAAACTCGCTGTGGTTTTAAAGCATCTCTCTTGATCTGCTCTTTGAAGAGAGATTCTTCTCTCCTATGGGAAGGTGGGGAACAGGAACAGACAATTTCTTCATGTCATTATAGATCCAAACCCCAATTGTAGGCATATGAAGATATGTTTACTATTGCAAACATATATAGACATGTTTATTATAGGTATATGAAGATATGTTTTAAAATTATTTTTGAAAATCAATCTCAAACATATCTATAAAATTTTCCTAATGGATAAAAATTTATCTCATACCACCCTTCTTTTCTATTCTTTTCAATACAACTCTATCACTTTTTATTTTCTACTTTGATGACCTTGTAATTTTAACAGGCTTAAAACTGTCTTTATCCGTCACTTAAAGATAGATTATTTTTCTTCTTTACTATCATAGATGAGCCATTATTATTATTATTATTATTGTGTGTGTGTGCATGTGTGTGTGACCAGAGTTTTGTTATTACTCAAATGAGTCTTCCTAGGCAGTTGGGGATCAGAGTTTTTAAAGATAATTTGGTGGGTGAGGGAATACCAGTGAATCAAGAGTGCTGACTGGTTGGGCTGGAGATGCAATCATAGGAAGTGGAAGCTCTCCTCTGGCACTGAGTCAGTTCCTGGGTGGGTGACCACAATATCAGATGAGCCAGTTTATCAATCTAGGTGGTGGCAGCTGATCCATCAAGTGCAGTGTAAATAGTTTCCAAGTTCTGGAGAAATCAGGTAGAGAAACAAATATGCTCCAAATTTTGTTCACAGACGTATATTTTACTCAATTGTTAAAAGTTGTAAATAGCTCAAAAGAAAAGTTTTCTTGACTCAGGAAAACAAAAAGGATCAGCAATGTTTTAAGCAAAATATTCAAAAAAGATTACTTCAGTTTTCTGTTAGTTCAGTCCATTCAGCTAAATCCTGTTCTGCTTGATATTCATGAACATTTCAGCTCTTCATAGGAGTCCTGTAAGTTTTTTTCCTTTATTCTAATGTCATAATCTCCAAAGTTATCAGAAACTTCCATTCAAAAACACCTGTAAAAGTTTAATAGCTGATTATAAGACCACCATTTGAAGAGGGTCACAATAAAGCAATTGCCTATGAATGACAAAAAGCCTTAGGGCAGCCACAGTTAAAGACACAATAAGAAAATTTGTTACTTCTGTGGCACACAATAATTTAGCATAACAATTATAATGATTACTGATAACATATACTAAATCATATCAGAATTATAGGAGTTTCACATAATTTTGGAACATATACCAATAATACATTTACACAAATATAGTCCAAAGAAAGCCAAACACCTTTCATATTTGGCATTGCTTCCTGTATGATTTCTGTACCAAATAAGCCAAATGTCATTTTTGGACTTTAGAGGACCTAATATTGAGCAGATTAGCTTAGAAATAGACATAATTTATAATTTTATTTTGGAAAGTTTGTCAAATAGCAAAAGTTTAAGACACTGGATATTACAAAATAGAATCTCAGGTCACCATAAGTCATTCATTTGGCCAAAATGATAACTCAAAAATTTTTTAAAAAGAAAAACCTTTACTCTGATAGAGGACTTAACTTTCCAAACAACAAGACCTGATGACAATAGCATGAGGCCAACTGAATCTGTTTCTTCTCTCTCTCCTTTTCCCGTTTTTTGTAGTTTACTTAAAAGGCAAACAAAAATATTTCATTGTCTTTCAATGTTACATAAAAATCTTTTTCAAAAGGAAAAACCAAATTCCATGTTTGCAATAGTGCATCTTTAGTAATAATGCTAGTTTTTAATAAAATTTTATAAATATATCCAGTTTTAGTTTGACCATAATATAAGATTTTCATAAACTCTTTAGAATCCTTTACAATTTTCCATTAAACAGCAGAAACAAACCCTGTTCCTTAGAAAATTGATGGATCCAGACACATGGGCCCAGATTCTGGCCCCACATCAGCATGATTTTAATGTTTTAACAAATGGAGAAAAGCTAAATAATATCCTTCAAATCTTAGCCAAGTTGTTTATACCCACAGAACTTTTTTTTTTTTTTACAAAATCAACCCGTTACAAGTCCTTTTCAACTTGCTTAAACCTTCAGTTTTGTCCCATTATTCTTTTAGGTTAAGAGAATCTATAAAAACTCTCTGAACTAGACAAAATTACATTATCTTTAACAAAAACCATATTCCCATACCTTCTTATAATCTCCCACCAAGATTACATTCTGCTTTCCTTCTATATCTTGCAACCTTATACATAAAATGGTTTCTCCAGTAGTCTCAATTATGTGTTAGAATGTTTACTCTTAGCATCCTTTATTTTTGATGAAAAACCTGATAAGTAAGTGATTTTAATTATGTATTAGGTGTGGAGCCTAGGACATCAGACAGAAGTGTCTGATTTTTTTGTAGCATGGCTAGGGGGCATGGCTCTCCATATGTCCCCAGGCCTTATCTATAATCTAATGCATGCTCCTAAGTAGATACATTGAACAATTTTCAAAAGTCAAAGAAGCAATTTATGACCTTGAAGCATTTAGAAAATCTGATATCTAACCTTAAATTTAGACCGAATGTCTACATTTTGAAGACATTTTTATTTTACCAATGATCTTTAAAACTGTCTTTATTTCCAAAAGATTATTAAAGTCATGTGAAAAAAGGCATTAAAGTTTCTATTATTCTGACAAAATATTTGATTTAAATGTTTATTTTTCTAAGCCAATTAATCAGAACTTTTAAAATATAAACATCACACATACAACACATATAAATACATAGACAGACAGACAGAAGATTCAGCACTTGTAAGATTTTTTATTTGCCAGTTTCTTAATTGGATTACTAGTTTCAGGGTGGAGCCCTTGGAGGAGCAGGGCCAGGAATATATGCAGTTTCTAGGGCCTAATAAGCAGGTACACCTGGAAGGCAAAGACAGATCCCCAAAATTAAGGGTGCCATTTTATACTGAATCCTGGATCCCCTCAAAGAAAGGAAATACTATGGGAGAAGATAGTGCAATGCTTCTATCATACATTTAATTGCGAGGCAACCCAAAGACAATCAGCCCATTTTGTAATCAGCCCATCCCCCATGGGAGTCTCCTCTCTCAGTGGGGTTTGGGGATGTTTCTGTATCTTCCAGGTAGTCAAGAGCATGCTTCTCTGATCCAAGCATGCAAAGATCTAAGTATCTCTTTATAACTGACACTAGCCATTTTTTAGAGTATATATTTTTTTACCTAGCTATTACACACCAAGGCTAAAGCTCTCCCATAATGCAAAGTAATTTTTGATACTCCCCAAAGTAAAAAAAATCAGATAATGCAGTGCAAAACAGAACAGAGCCTTAGATTTTGAGAGGGACCTATTTTTGTTTCTAATTCCTGGGGTTCCATGAAGAAAACAGGTTTTGTATTTGTTGTTGTTTTTCCCCAGAATGGGGTCTGTGTAGACTCCTCTGCTTTTGGCCAGAAGTCCACAAGCTGTTAGAATTTATCATAGGTTCTCTCATGTTGACATCAAGAGTGGCAAGATGACAAAACGGAGAAAAACAATTCAGTCCACTGAGAAGAAAATTTTTTTTCAGGAAAACACGATTCAAGAAGATAAAAAAAGATAAAGCCCTCTTAAATACATGTAGCTTGGATATCTGTTTTTAATTAAGCCGATTTTAACCATAGAGTTCTGATATGGTTTTGCTGTGTCCCCACCCAAATCTCATCTTGAATTGTAGCTCCCATAATTCCCATGTGTCATGGGAGGGATGTGGTGGGAGGTAATTGAATCATGGAGGTGGGTCTTTCCCATGCTGTTCTCATGATAGTGAATAAGTCTTATGAGATCTGATGGTTTTATAAAAGAAGAGTTCGCTACACATGCTCTCTTGCCTGCTGCCATGTAAGACGTGACCTTGCTCCTCTTTTCCCATCTGCCATGATTGTGAGGCCTCCCCAGCCATGTGGAACTGTGAGTCAATTAAACCTTTTTTCCCCATAAATTATCCAGTATCAGGTATATCTTTTTAGCAGTGTGAGAATAAACTAATACAAGCTTTTTTAAAAAAAAATCCTTTTAAATCTCTTATTACCAGACTCTAGCTAGGACAGAGAGTCAATATTTCTGGCTTTTTAACTTTACCACAGATAACCTCCCATGCGAAATGAGTAAGTTTTAACAAAGGCTATGACTTAACCATGGATGCGTAAACTGTCTCAAATGGATGGTAAGCAGTTTTTTTTCTTTACAAAAATTAGAATATCCCCAAAGGTAGTTCAGAGGGAGGAAAACCCAAGACAGGAAATCAGAAGCTATTAATGGTGGGGGTGGGCAAGGGGAACGCTCAATAAATGGCAAAGTTACATAAATAACAAACCAGAAAGGAATTATTCTGAAAGCTAGGACTTTAACCCAGCCTACCACTGTCAAAAGACAAATCCTTAGCTACTGAGCTAGACAGCATTGAGCAGTTTCTATTGCTATTCCCAGAAGAGCAGCCAATTTCAAGCTTGCAAAGACTCTTAACTGCTCAAGATAATTTTTAGGGTTAATTGTGACATGTGTCCTAAAATTCCTGTCCTCTGGATGGGAGAAATCAAGAGATAGTATCCCTACATGGTTACAAGGTTAAGCTCTTAAGGACACAAAACAAGACAGAAAAATTTCATTTGGTATTGGTTTCAGGGACCTGCAGCAAAGTTTGTAAGTGACCAGTTTGCTGTGCTGGCTTGAAAAGCAGGCTTATAGAGGTCCTAAACCCTCATTCTATCCTGTGATAACCTTCTCTCCATTACAGAAAGACAAATTTTTAGCACAAAGTGCACTAGATTTGTTACAGCCTAAAACTAGTCTCACAAATTTTGTTTTCTATTAATCAAATCCTTGCGGAGGAGACGAACAGTGACATTTACCATTTACACACACACACACACACACACACACACACACAGAGAGAGAGAGAGAGAGAGAGAGACAGAGAAAGAGAGAGACAGAGAGAGAGAGAGAGAGAGAGAGACCAGAAACTTGGTTGGTAAGAATTTCTTACCCTTTTTGCTGGCATTCCAGATTTCCAGGTTCCCTTTCTCTGCAGCTCCCAGAAGAACAGATGACCCTGCTTGCTGTGCCAGAGCTATGGGGGTCAAGCCACATTACAAAAGAAAGTTATCATTTTCTGTTTCATGGAAACATAGGCAAGAGATTCTTAATTTTGCAAGATGCTGCCCAAAGGGCTGCATGGGGAACCGAATTAACATTTTCCATCCAAGCAAAATACACATAACAAAACAGACACTAGTCACTTTGTTCAGCACCCAGTATTCAACTTCACAAAGCTTGGACTTTCTCCCATTAATCCCTGTTGTCTTTGATCCACTCCATGTGGGTAGGGATGGCCTCCAAACAGTAATTCACAATGGATGGTCTCTGGCCAAGGCGAAGATCAGATAGTCATCCCAAGAACTTCCTTGGCATGTTGAGCTTTCTTCAGGGCTCACTGAATGTAACCATACAAGTAAGGAGGGTTCTCTGAGTTAGGGGTGCTGGACTTTTGTCAGCAATTCCTTCTTATATCCCCTCCACATATACAAACACACACAAAGATGAGATGTACAGAAGGCCTTCTGAATCAAGATCCCTAACTAAGAATTCCAAGAGAATCCCTTCCAAACTATACTCCTATTGTTCATCTAATAAATCTCCCTAAAATCTTCCTGATTGAAGAGAAGTCTCCCAAAGCAAGAGTCTTCCTATTACTTAGGGAGATCCAAGTTAGACCCAACAAAGGAGCCAAACTGAGACAGAAACACCATGGTGGAGCTACAAACAGACACCCCACCATGGGTCTGCAGAACAAGTCAGGAGAAGAAAGGAGATATTGATAGCACCTAGAATGCTCACCAACCCAGACACCCTGCAATGGGACTACAGACAGATATAATGTGATAGGCCTACAGTTAAGGGATGTCTCCCCAGGAATACTTTTCTATTGCAATTAAATCCATTCACATTGGGTCAGCAGTGCCCCACCAGTAGAGAGAGTACCAGAATTATCTCCCAGTCCAAGAGAACTAGGCAGCCACTTGAGCTGGCCTCTGGATACATCACCAGAGAGAGGCTACCAAATCACAGGTAGGTAGCCACGAGGGCAATCCTGGACAAGCTTCCGAATCTGTAACTGCCCAGTGGGTTCACATTGACCGCTGCCTAGACAGAGCCTATTTATCAAGACAGGGGAATTTCAGTAGAGAAAGAGTAATTCATGCAGGGCTAGCTGTGCAGGAGATTGGACTTTTATTATTACTCAAATCAGCTTCCTATTATTTAAGTTGTAAGGAAACAGTTGATTTGCAAGATTCTGGCACTAAGGCCTGTATGGAATACTTTTTCTATTCTGTACACCTTCCTAGCAGCTAAGAAAGGGAGAAAAATTTTGTGACTCTTTGCATATCTAAAAGTATCTTTATTGCATTCTCATTTGTAAATGAGAAAATTCTGGGTTAAAAATCATTTTCTCTCTGAATCAGCCAGTGCTGTTGATGAAAAGCCCAGTATTGTTCTGATTTTCCTTCTTTGGATGTGACACCTCTCTCCTTCTTCTTTAATTGTTTGGTTTTGTCTCTTTAACATAGTGCTCTGAAATGTCATGACAATATGCTTTGTTTTGGATATTTAAAAAATTAAATGTACTGGTACTTTTTGAGTTCTTTCAATTTGGAAATGTGTACTCTAGTTCTGAAAAAGTCTCTTTTTAAAAGATATCTTTATCTCCATGACTTCCCTTCTATTCTCTTTATAGAATTCAGATTAATTAGTTATTTGAGCACTTGGTTTGATGCTCTCAGTTCTTAGCTTTTATCTCACATTTTTTATCTTCTTGACATTTTGTTTACTTCCAAGCTTCTGTAGAAATCTTTGTTTCAACTATGTTATTTTAACTACTAAGAATTCTTCCTTATAAATATCATCCATTTTTATTGATGCAAAAACTTCCATCTCCCTGATGTGTTCATTTGCATTTTGGTTTTAATTTTGAAATGCTCTTGCATTTCCTGCATTATCTTTCCTCTGGATTTATTTTCTTGGTTTGCTTACTGACTTCTCCCTTTCTCGTTTAACACTGAAACACTCACATTTTGACTGGAAGTTCTGTGATTGCCAGTACTTGCAAATAGTACTCATTACTCTTGTAAAATTGGTCTGAATAATGGCTGATCACACAGGCTCCAAATGTCAGTACAGGGAGGCATTGTTTAATTTTTTCAGAAAAAATAGATTCTACAGTCTTCTACCACTGGCTTTTAGTAATTTGTGCAGGGTGGGGTAGAGGTATTGGGATCAGTCTGTTTTGCAGAGTAGCTCAATAATTACTCTCATTTTCAATTGTGTGCTTCATTCTTACTCTACTATGTGCCTTGTTTTAGTCCATTCTCACACTTCTGTAAAGACATACCTGAGGTTGGGTAATTTATAAAGAAAGGAACTTTAATCAGCTCATGGTTCTGTGCTCTGTACAGGCTCTGCTTCTGGGGAGGCCTCAGGAAACTTACAATCATGCCAGAAGGACAAAGGGGAAGTAAGCACATCTTCACATGGCCAGCAGGAGAGAGAGAGAGAAGGGGGAGGTGCTACACACTTTCAAACAACCATATCTCATGAGAATTATATCACAAGAACAGCAAGGGAGATGTCTGCTCCTATGATTCAATCACCTTCCACCAGACCCTTCCTCCAACACCAGGAATTACAATTTCATGAGATTTTGATGGGGACAGAGAGCCAAACCATATCATGCTTCATATACCAATGATCTTGAATTTCAATCTATCATGCATCTTCTTCCTTTACTCACCCCGTCCCAATACACACTCACACCTGTTTTCTTCTCTAGTTTTCTGCCCTTCTGTGCATCAAATGCTGCTAAGCCCTGGGCTTGGCTAGGGTTCTATAGGGGCTGGTAGTGGAAGCCTGCTCATTTTTTGTTAGCATCCTTCTCTGCATGCCACTAGCCTGGAGTTGTATCTGTCAACATGTTTTTGCTGCACTATTGTCTCGTTTTCTGAGATATTTTATTTCTTAATCTCTGAGTGGATAAACATGTTCATTATGGTATTTTTAACTTGAACACTTATAATATAAAATAATCTATATTTATGAATATCATCTATTGAGCACTTATGTGCCAGACACTGTACTAAGGACTTTATGCATATTATTTCATTTAACATTCACAATTTCCATTTTAAATGAGGAATCTGAGATCAGAGAGATAAAAGATAATTATAAGTTGTCTAATAAAAACAAATTTTTAATGTAATGAGAATTAACTGCTTTGCTTTAAAAATCTTCAATCAACAATAAAAAAATAGACTTTGAATGAGAGTGTCTTTCATCCCACCAGGCACTAGCCTGAGCTAATGGCATGACAATGTATGTGTCTTGCTACAATAAGTTTATATATTAGACATTTTCTATCCTGTGAATGACAGAAAGTATCACTTCTAGCAAGTATAACAAATCTGAAGAAGAACAGATAATTTACTGTTACGACTTTTTCAGTTACTGAGAGCATATCTGAAAGATACATTTCATTCCCAATGTGACTTTATTTTAAATACTGCCTTTAAGGGTTGAATTTTAATTAGGATTTATTAGTGGCTAAAAAAAATTATGTAACATCACATAAAGGCTATGACACAATATATAAATAGAAGACAAAATACCCTGGCGAGGGAAAGGATGCAAGTGTCCTGGGATCCCACACCCAGCAAACTCAGTCCCTTTTCTTCTCAAACAAAAAGAATCTTGATCTCCTTAAACAGAATGCTTAAACCTCATGCACTTAATAAAAGACAGTGCTCAAAATGTTGCATGCATTTTGAGTCTTCAGAATAGCTCTAGGCTTACAAATATACAGCCACCTTAGAAAAATTTTCTTTATTATTCATAAAAAATGAATCAAGATATTTCACCAACAATAAAATATTTTTCCCCTAAGGCAAAAGAATAATCAGCCCTATTCTTGCTTCGCTACCCTTATTCTTGCAATCAAACAAGATAGAACCAGGTTATCACATGCTGTGAGATGAAGGCATGTATTACCTTTGGGACTTTTCCTAGTCAGGTAAAGAGGAGCTTTCTTCCATGCTATGTTTAGAAACAGTCCCCGAAAGATCATGGAGCCAAAAATATTATAATCCAGTACTATTCTTTTTTTACTCACTAATCCCCTGTGTATGGCTTTTTTTGGGGTGTTGGTGGGATGGGGATCTGACTTTTATTTATGTATTTGTAACTTTTTTTTTTTTTTTGAGATGGAGCCTCGCTCTGTCCCCCAGGCTGGAGTGCAGTAGTGCGATCTCGAATCACTGCAACCTCCACCTCCCGGATTCAAGTGATTCTCCTGCCTCAGCCTCCTGAGTAGCTGGGATTACAGGCAAGCGCCACCATGCCCGGCTAATTTTCTTTTTTTGTTGTTGTATTTTTAGTAGAGACAGGGTTTCACCATGTTGGTCGGGCTGGTCTCAATCTCCTAACCTCGTGATCTGCCCGCCTTGGGCTCCCAAAGTGCTGGAATTACAGGCATGAGCCACCATGCCTGGCCTATTTTGATATACTTTCAAAGTTACAGAAAAGGTTCAAGAATAGCCCAAGGAACTAGGAATACCCATGTAACCTATATTCAGACTCACCAATTGTTTACATTTTTCACACTTTTTCTCTATGTACTTGCAAATTATTTTTTCTTAATCATTTGAAAGTAAATTGGAGACATCATGAATTTTTACCCCTAAATAATTTACTGTGTGTTTCCTAATAACCTGTTAATTATCTTATGTATTGATAGTATAATTATCAAAATTAGGACATTTCCTTGTTTTGTCCCCATTCAAAATCAAAACCAAGAGCATAGATTGCATTTATTTTTCAAGTCTCTTTGGTATCCTTTAACTCAGAACAGATCCTCAGTCATACTTAGTCTTTTGGCTTTAAATTTCTGAGAGTATAGATCAGTTATTTCATAGAATGTCCCTCAATTGATCTGCTGTTTCATCATTGTTAGTTTCAGGTTATGGATTTTTGTCAGCAATTCCACTGAAGTGATATTTTATCCTTCTCAGTGGCCCATACTGGAGTGCACATGATTCAGACTGCACTAATATTATTAGTTTTGATCACTCAAGTGAAGTGGTGTCCATGAGGTTTCTCCATGGTGGTAGAACCATTATTTTCCCTTCCTAATTATTAGGTACTTGTGGAGAGATACTTTGAGGCTACATAAATATCCTCTTCATTAAACTTTTATCTACTAAATGTGATATCCACACATTGATTTCTAACTCCATCATTTTTTGTTCATTTTTCTTATCATTTGCATTCCACCTTAAGGAGTGCACTCCCCTTCTCCCATTTATTTATTTATTCATCTATTTCTTTATGTCAACATAGAGTTATGGATTCTTTTTCTTTTTAAAGAATGTTTTTTTTCTTCATTGGGCACTAATAGGCCAATAGAGAGATACAATGATATAGGTAAATGTAAGCTTGTTTCTTATAAGATTCATCATTAACTGTTTTTTTTCATTCAATGGAAGCATTTGAGAAAAAAAACACCTTTCAAAGTGAACCTGTATTATGTTACTGGAACATTTGTTAAAAATCTATTAACCTCTAAGAAGCCAAGAGCAGAAATTCAGCAATAAAAGGTAAACGTAAGTATGCTTTTTTTTTTTTTTAAATAGATTTGTTGAGGGGACATGTGCTGGTTTGTTAGATGGATATATTGTGTAAGGCTGGGGTTTAGGCTTCTACTGAACCTATCACCAAAATAATGAAGATAGTACCCAACAGTTAGTTTTTCAACCCTTGACCCTTTCCTTTCCCATTTTGTAGTCTCCATTGTCTATTGTTTCCATTTTCATGTCCGTTTGTACCCATCGTTTAGCTACCATTTATAAGTAAAAACATGTGGCAATTGATTTTCTCTTTCTGTGTTAATTCACTTAGAATAACAGCTTCCAGCTGCATCCATGTTGCTGCAAAGGACATCATTTCATTCTTTTTAATGACTGCATAGTATTCCATGGTGTTGATGTACCACATTTCCTTTATCTAGTCCACTAGTGATGGGAACCTAGGTTGATTCCATGTCTATGCTATTGCAAATAGCGTTGTGACATACTAGTTCAGGTGTGTTTTTGGTAGAAGGATTTCCTTTCCCATGGATGGATACTGAGTAGTGGGATTGCTGGGTTTGAATAGCAGTTCTATTTTTAGTTCTCTGAGAAATCTCCATTCTGCTTTCTGTAGAGGCTAAACTAGTTTACATTTCTACCAATTGTGTATGAGCATTCCTTTTTCTCCACATTCTCACTTGCATCTGTTATGTTTTTGACTTTTTTTTATAATAGCCATTCTGACTGGTGTGAAATGGCACATCACTGTGATTTTAATTTGCATTTCTCTGATGATTAGTGAGGTTGAGCATTTTTTCTGTTTGCCTATTTATGTCTTCTTTTTTTTTGAGATGGAGTCTCGCTCTGTCACCCGGGCTGGAGTGTGGTGGCATGATCTCTGCTCACTGCAAGCAAGCTCCGCCTCCGGGGTTCACGCCGTTCTCCTGCCTCAGCCTCCCGAGTAGCTGGGACTACAGGTGCCCGCCACCACGCCTGGCTAATTTTATGTATTTTTTGAGTAGTGTCTGTTCATGTCCTCTGTGCACTTTTTAATGAGGTTGTCTTTTTTCTTGTTGATTTGGTTTAGTTTCTTGTGGATTCTGGATATTAGTCCTTTCTCAGAGGCATAGTGTGCAAATATTTTCTACCATTCTGTAGGTTATCTGTTTACTCTGTTGATAGTTTCTTTTGCTGTGCAGATATCTTTACTTTAATTAAGTCCTAATTGTCAATGTTTGTTTTTATTGCATTTGCTTTTAAGGTCTTAGCTTTAAATTCTTTGCCCAGGTCAAAATCCAGAATTTTATTCATCAAGTAATAATCCGGTGAATATCACAAGGTAATAATCTATTACAATCAATATTTATTTGCGTGGTTGAATTGTCCCAGATTTGGCCAGTGGAAGTCTTTTTAAGGTGACTCAGATATTTATTTAAAATTTCCCCTTATTCCTTACTTCCTTGCTTTCTGTCACAAGAAGAGTTTCCAAGTTTACCTTGGATTTCCCCTGGCCCAGCATTAGTATCGACTATTTATCTTAGGAGTTCTGGTTCCCTTTACTGGAAAATAGTCTTTAGAGACCAAGATCTGGGGAGTAGGCAGGCAATTGCTGCTGGTGTATCATTGCTTCTATGCCCTGTCAGTGAATAGGACTTGAAAATATATACGTATGTGTGTATAAATGACAAACCTCACTACAATTACCTTCAATATATTTGTTCATTTGGTCAAGCTAGACCACACAAAAGGAAGTTTCAGAATTGATAAGCTACAAAAACATACCTAATAACTAGAATTTAATATTTGTTAAAGTTTTATTTTTGAGATAAAATGCACATAAGTTAAAATGTACAGATCATAAGGATACAATTCAATGAGATCTGAAAAATGCACATACCCATGTAGCTCTTCCCTAACAAGTTAGAGAATGTATCCTTTACCAGAAAGTTTTCTAATTTCCCTTCTCAGGAAGAAAACGCTTCAAAACCCTAAGGAAACTACTCTTCTGATTTTTTTCACCTTACATTTGTTTTGCCTATTTAAGAACTTTGTGTAATTGGAATCATGTGACACACACACACACACACACACACACACACACACACACACACACCATGTTCTTTTTCTCTGTCTCTTTCATGAGTATGTTTGAGATTCATATGTTGTTGCATGTATCAGAAATTTGTGCCTTTTAATGACTTAGCAGTATTCCATTGTATGAAATGTCAGTTTATTTATTCCTTGTCTTAAGGATGGTTGATTAGGTTGTTTCCAATGTTAGGCTATTGTGCATAAAGCTGCTGTGAAAATTTGTGTAAAAGTCTTTGTGTGAACAAATATTTTCATTTATCTCTGGGTAAATACCTAGGAGTAGAATTGCTGGGTAATATGGTAAGTGTGTGTTAACTTTATATAGAACTACCAAACTGTTTTCCATAGTGGCTATATCACAACATTCCCATCACAACATTATAAGAGTTCCAATTCCTCTACATCCTCACTAACATTTGGTATGGCTAGTCTTTTTAATTTTAGCCATTTTAGTGAATGTGTAGTGGTAGCTCACTGTGGTTTTCACTAGAATTTTCCTAACAACTAGTGATGTTGAGCACTTTTTCATATGCTTAAGAAATATTTTTCTTTATGATTTGTTTGTCTCATCAATTACTAACTTAGTGAATACTTTTTAAAAACTTATGAATGGGCCTGGCATGGTGGCTCATGCCTATAATCCCAGTACTTTGAGAGACCAAAGTGGAAGGATAGCTTGAGGCCAGAAGTTTGAGACCAGCCTAGACAAGATAGTGAGACTCTATGTCTACAAAGAAAACAAGAATTTGGTCAAGCATGGTGGTGGCTGTCTTTGGTCCCTAGCTACTCAGGAGGATGAGGATCCCTTGAGCCTGTAATTTGAGGATGCAGTCAGCTGTGATTGGCCACTACACTGTAGCCTGGGAAAGGGAGCAAGGCCTCTTAATAAAAGGCTCTTAAAAAAAAAGAATTATGAAGGTTGTTGACTTTTGTAAAATAATTTCTGCATCTACGAGATGATTTTGTCCCATTTTATGTTCAGTTAATATGATGAATTACATTAATGAATATTTTCTACAAACCAGTTTTGGGGCCTTTAAAATTATCCACATTGTTTGCTTTCTATTTTATAGTCCTCACCTCTTAACTTTTAAAATTTTCTTTGTTCTACTAATTAGCTCTTTTATGGGATTCCTGAAATGGAAACAAGTTTATGGTTTTAAATTATTCTTATTTTCTAGTATAACAATTTGAAATTATAAAACTCCCTCTAACTCCTGCTTTACTTACATCCCATAAATATTGATATGTTGTAAATCTGTTGCTATTCATTAGAAATAATGTCAAATTTGTAGTCATCAAATCTTTTACCCATCAAATCAAACTATGTTGGCAACTGTAATTCATTGCTTATGTGTAAGGCTCTTAGTATATGTTTTCATGACCTGTCTTGGTCACAGTTATCAAAATGACAAAACAGAAATTTTACCTGATCCCTCAGTCCATTATTCCAAATTAATTAATGATAACTTTGTGTGTGGTTCATATTTGAAGTTGATTCTACAAATTCATTATCAATAGGATGTATACCCCCTCTGCAACCTCCACTAATGAATAGAGTTATCACTCTTTTCACATGTGTATTGCCAGGTAGAGGTGGGGAGTGGTAGAAATATGCCTTTTTTATGGCTGTCAATCTTCCAAACTCCTTTTGTATTTTAAGAAATACTCCACTCCTAGAATCTTGTTGGAATCCAGAACCCCAGCTCCTAGTATAGAAGCCAAAAGAGGATGAACTTTCCTTCCTCCAGGCCATGGCATTCGAGGTGTATGGGCAGGTGATATTGGCTCAGCAGATTGAATGCTTCTGCAAGAGATGTTAATTTGGGTTATGAATATAAAACTAAAGCGACAATTTCAAATTTAGTCCAGGTTGTAGTGGACAACAGTGAATGCAATGACATCTAGTGGTTTCTGCAGTAATGCACAGTGGCAGTGATGTCTTACAGTGCTGTGGTCAGTGGAATTAATGGCTGCTATGACCAGATTGATCCTGCAAAGTAACCTCACTTGAGGCTCTGATCCTTTTCTGCCTGTCTTTGCTTGGTTCCTGCCTGTTTGGGAAGCCTGACCTCCAATTTTCCTGAACAACTTTGAGTAGTCCTACATCCCTATAGTAAAACTCATTTCTGCTTAAATTAGCCAGAATTGATTTCTTTTAAACCAGGAACCTGATTTCTCTTCTTTGTAACAGTAACCCTAATAGTTACAAGATCAGTTACAAGGTCATAGGGACAGTTTGAGGCCAATAAATGGAATTGTCAGTAAATGAAAAGATAATGTATCTCTCAGTCTCTTAACTAGGTAGCAATAGCACCAACTTTTTAATCAACTTGAAGCAGTGATCCAGGCGAGTACATCTGAGAATGGTCTAGAGTTTATTCTATTCTTAGGCACAGAATGATTAAATTTACATATGATTGCAAATGGTATGTGGTGGTATATGACTAAAGATATATCCAAATCCTTTTATACAAATTACCAATTTTCATTAGTAACATTACAGGTAGAAAAATTTTATTTCTTTCATAGGATGATATAATATTACACACATACTAAAAATTCCATCAGAGGCTGGGCGTGGTGACTCACGCCTGTAATCCCAGCACTTTGGGAGGCTGAGGGGGGTGGATCACCTGAGATCAGGAGTTTGAGACCAGCCTGGCCAACATGGCAAAACCCCGTCTCTACTAAAAATACAAAAAATTAGCCGGGTGTGGTGGCACGTGCCTGTAATCCCAGCTACTTGGGAGGCTGAGGCAAGAGAATCGCTTGAACCCGGGAGGCGGAGGTTGCAGTGAGCTGAGATCGCACCACTGCTCTCCAGCCTGGGTAACAGAGCGAGACTCTGTCTCAAAAAAAGAAAAAAAAACCATCAGAAAATAATACTACACATTAAGAAAATATGTATATGGTTTTAAGGCAAAAATGACTCTGTTTTTTTTTTAATCAACTCTCTGTGTACTATAGCTAATATAGCCAAAACATTACCCTCTTCCTCTAGTTACCAAAACATAACTTGGCTGTGGGCTAACGGTAAGAGCTAACATTTGCTTTACTACTTGTATTTCCACATAATTTAGAATATTTTTTATTAACATTAATCACTTCTTTAACTTTTTTAGCACATTAAATATTAAGATGTAGCATTAGAATGGAAGGCTGCTTGAGCACAGGAATAGAGAGAGACACGGGTGTTGGGAAAAGCCACTAGGCACACATAACATTAAATGCTGCTCATTTTTTCTGCAGTGCTGTAGCTAGTCTCCTAAAGTCCATCTCCCAGAAAATAAGACAACTTTAAAACTTTTCAACCAGTATTAACTTAGAAGCTGATGTGCACATACTGATGCTGTTTCACACAGAATTGACCCAGATGTGGAATCAAGATCACAGCCTTGGTAGAGGGAGGGGGGCAGAAATCAGTGCTTTCAGAAAGCTCCCTAGGTAATTCTAATGTGTAGACCAGATTAAGAACCTGTGGGCTAACCCATAGCCTCAGGGGCTCACCTTCTATCTTAAATTTCTTTTCCCTAAAGGAGTTATGGTGCCAGGCTTTTAACGTAAAAGAAAATAAATTATCTTCCAGTATAATTTTGTAAGTGAAGACTTCCCAAAAAATCCTATTCAATAATAGCTTATTGTGGAAACACTGGACAATTGTATAGTTACTAACAATAATAGAAGACTCCCTTGGAGAAGTCATGTGGATAATGAAAAACATATTTACTCTTCAACTTCGGAGGTGGAGTAGGGAGATGGATAAAATATGTGTGTGTATATTTATGTATGTATATCCATTATTCATATTTCAGTAAAATACAACAGAATAAAAGAATGAGGTCAACAAAGTCCTATAGAAAGGAGTAAAAATAATTGTACTTACTGATAGTGAGTAAAACTGAAATAAATTTATATAATTTGTATAACCTGAAAAGTTTGAACATGGCACATTTTTTGTTTTATATTTAGAATCTTATCTGAAGGAAAGTTCCAAAAGAACACTAAATGTGTTAGATCTATGTCACCCAAATTAGAACTCAAAATTGTAATGCTGTGCTGAGTGACAGTGCAAGGACCGGAATCCGCCACTGTAAATGCTGACTTCAGTTCTTTGTTTCTGACTGCTATGCAGCTATCTGCCCAATTTCCATGCACATTTTACTGTTTGACCTTGAAAGAGCCAGACTAATTGGGAATTACTTATTAAGGATCCATTTAAAAACTGTGTATTTTCTAGCAAAGGCTAAAATTTACACAAAGATGTATATTGCAATACTTTGCATTTTAGGAGTGGGCTGTACAAATTCTTTTGGAAAACCCTCACCATTTTTTATACTAAATCCCTTCTAGGTACTGTTTACATTTCCACTAAAATAGCCAGGTAAAATTTCCAGAATAACTTCAATCCCCAGGTACTTATGTAAAAACAGACTATTTTCATAGTCATCCTTTTCAAATTCTCTTTTCCTCATGAAAACACTTTATTCGTCCTTGTATTATCAGAAAGCAAACCTAATTTGAAAATAATGGGGAGATGTAAGCAATGTCCCTAGTCTTCAGAATTTATCAATATGGAGCAAAAGATTTAAAGTGATTTCTTTTCCCCTCTATACAACGTCAGAATACCAAGCCTGCAGCCTGTTATTTTCAGGGTGGCACCCAGAGCAGGGGGAGGGGAGGAAAAAGCATCCTTAATTACTGAGGCATTAGAAACCTCCCACCCTGCTTGGAGTGCCTTTCCAAAGTGAAGCTAGAGGAGGGTTTCTCAAGCCTCTGTTTCTCATGGGGAGCTTTGGCCTTTGCAAGGTAACTCTTTCTCTCTGATTTCCCTTTAACGAAGCAGGTGAAAGGCCGTTTGGCACCAGACGGTTCCTTTTACTCCAGCTGCCTGTGAAGAGCGCGGTTGCCAGGCAACCAAGTCTCCCGCTTGGTGCCTGTCTCACGCTAGGAAATTTGGAGGGTTTTGAGGCTGTTGTCTGTTGCAGACAACTTACACTGAAATGCCTTGAGGTTTTTAGAACTATTTTTTTGTATTGCTTACAGTAAAACTACGTTATCTTTCCCAATTTTCTCTCTTTTGGGGAAGAGAGACTATTTAGAGGGTATATGGCTATATTTCCACAGGAAAATATCCAGACCTTGACTTGAAAATCAGAAGTAATTTACATTTTAAAAGAAGAACAAATGAGCATCACAGCTGCATTTCATATGTTTCTTCCTGTCAGCTTAATTTCTTTCATTTTCTTTACCCCTTCTTTCGCTTTAAAAACTTTTTTATTTGCTTCCCTTATTTTCTTTATTCTACCCCACTTCCATGTTTCTTCTGTCTTTCTCTGTCTTCCTGTTACCAGTGATGTTAACTGCTATTCATGCATTCATTTTCAATCACTTGCTCATCCATTAGGACAATGAATTCGAAATGAATCAAGCTTCACTTTCCAACCTCACTAGCTGATGTATTTTTATTCTTACTTCTGAATTCTTTTTATTTTTCTTTTATCTTGTGGCTAGGTAGGATTATGGGGAAATAAGTGACAAAATATTCCCAATTATTTGGATTTCTCTTGTTCCTGACAGAAAACCCATTGCTTTCTGAGCCTTTCAGTATGTTCATTCTTTTCATATTGTGGTCCTTTTGGCACATTCCATTAGCTTTGAAGCCATAGGTTCTTTAAGCTATTTTGGCCCCACATCAATGTAGGACATTGTCTTACATAATGTTATGAAGATATTTCATTGATATTTCATTCAATTTCAAAAGACACAAAAAAGGGTACACTTCCTTTTGTTCTTTATTTCTGAGTCTGGCAATGATTCATAAAATAAATGAGAGCAAATTGGTCTGGTTATGCTTTTATTACCAATGATGGACTGTGGTGCTACAAGGGGAAACCACCTGGTAATGATCAAAGAAGATAGGTTGAAATTCTCCTGGAAAGATGTACATGTAAGACAACAATGCATGACACCCTCTGGTGGACCCTTCTCCTCCCTCTAAAAAACTCGCTGATACTTATTCATCACTGCGAGGCAATAAGTAGTACACAGATCTATCTTCTCACAAAGGATTTGTTACAATATGGAAGCAGAACAATTTGACATCATTATCCGAAAATCCACTGTGGAAGATGAATTCATGTGTCAAAACTGCTAAAATGGATAATGGGCATAATTGTTAATACACTTACTGTTGTGATTTTTTAGTGAGTAAATATGTAACCATTCACACATCTTTCTGTAATTTATAAATAAAAATATCTCCCTTTGTGACTCAGTATTGTGATCTTCCATGCTCACTATGAAAAACATAATAGAAATATGATATGATAAAATCAGAGTGCTATGCTATAGTGACAAGAAAACAGGAGGTATGGATTTTAATGTGAGTTCAACCCCTAGCTAGCTCTTTTACTTTGGGCATTCCCTTAGTCTTGGTCTCAATGCCCTCTTCTGTAAAGTTGTGAGGTTTGAGTTATTCTCTGAGATACATTCTGCTGTTAAAATTCTATTATTGAAATTGAAAACCATTAAACCTTTCAGTGAGGGAAATTTGGGAAAAGAATGGTATATTTTTTTTAGCTGATAAAGTTTTTAAGTGAAAAAAGTGTTTAAACTTCTTTGTATTTGTTGAGCTTTTTTTTATTTAGACATATGAGTTCAAAATTTATAGCTGTTTTTGACACTATAGCCAGTAGGTAAAAAGCAGTTTCTGGAGGCTGCCTATGCTTGAATCTAGTTTCATCATTTACTAGTTGCAAAACATGGGAAAGTTTTTAAAATGTCTT
Source organism: Gorilla gorilla gorilla (assembly GCF_029281585.2). Classification (NCBI taxonomy): domain Eukaryota; kingdom Metazoa; phylum Chordata; class Mammalia; order Primates; family Hominidae; genus Gorilla; species Gorilla gorilla. Next base: position 120,529,064 of record NC_073229.2, on the reverse strand, counting down.
TGTGCTCAGTTTACTCCTCTGCCGATGGGGAATAATTACAGCACCCTTCTTGAAGAGATATTATGAGGAGTAAGCAAGATTATTTGCATAACTCCTTAGCAAATGATTAAAGCATTAACATATTCTTGACACATATGAGCTTTTACAATTACTCTGGTGTCATCAGCTATCCCAGGCTATTATCATTCCATACTTTATATTACTGTAATTATAGCCACCTAGTTTAAAAGTCTCTTCCTTTCAAATCTATCCTATACATTTCTTCCAGCAAAGACTGCCCCAAACACAATTGTCTTCATTGCCTTCTGATAAAAACTGCAACAACAGACTTCAGTGATTTCCATACCTAGGAGAATTGAGTATATATTGTCCTGGCATTTAAGACTCTCATTAATATTGGTTCAATTTGTCTTTCCAGCTTCATTCCATTACCTCCTCCTATATACACGCTCTAGCTGAATGGAACTATCCAAGTATCACTGAGAACTCACACTCTGCTTTTCTGTGTTAAGCTCTTAAGGGAAGAGACAGTGATAAGTCTTTATACCCCAGTATAAAGTCCAGGACCTGGCACACAGTAAGCATTCAATATTTTTGAAATGAACAGTCTTTGCTTGCACTGTTTTCCTCTCAGAAGTCCTCTCTTCTTATCTTTACCTACCTAACACCTATCCTTCAAGGTCCCAGCTAAATATCATGAGTTACCACCATGCATAGGCTACCTACTTCCTTCATAGTATTGTCATGTATTTACCTTCTAGCATTTACATTCCACTGTGATTATAATTATTTTTGTTATCTTATGCCCTCATTTTTGAATGGTATTGAGAGCAGTGTACTATGTCTTAATCAATTTTATTTCCTACAATGCCTAGCATTTTTCTTTGATTATGTTAATTGCCAGTGGCTAGTTATTGAATGAATCAATATGATTAATAGGATCCTATTTGTTAACCAGTTTCTTGACCATTAAAAAAACTTCAATAGAACAAAATCCTACTTCAGTAGAACAAAATCTTCACCCCTTGCCAGGCTCCTTAGTCTCTCCAAGGTCCAGCCACATCCTCTCTGCCTAACATGACTTTGGGTAGCTACTGAAGCCCTACTAGCTTTTCATTATTCCATGGACATGCCATATACATTCTTAACCATGTTCCTTTGCTGATGTTTCCTTTGCTTGAGGGCAATACTGTCTTTGTTTCAGCTATCCAAGCCTGACTTAAGGTCTCATTCCATACTTTATTACTGTAATAATAGCCAACTAGTTTTAAAGTCTCTTCCTTTCAAATCTAACCTATACACTTCTTCCAGTGAAGACTGCCCCAAACACAATTGTCTTCATTTTCTTCTCCCAAATTAATCATGGAGCACTCCTCTAGACTTCCACAATGCTTTTTCTCTTTCATCACAGGAAAGAGAAATTTAGGTTCTTAATTTAGTACTTAATCATACAATTTAATCATACACACACCCTAGAACAATGAAACAATAAAAGTAGGAGATAATTTAAAAGGCCTTTACCACAGAAATTCTAATAACGAAATTTGAAAGGGGCTAGTTCCATATTAACCCATTCTGTAATTCCTTTCCTCCTCCTCCCTGGGTTACCTCTTATATTAGCTGTACAGACACCATTCTTGACAACCTGTTTCTAAGATATTTAAGGAACTTTGCATTTCTCTGAATCCCTTCTAGCTAATAATACAATCTTACACATGGTGTTGATTATATTTTAATTCAATAAAAACATGGTTTAAATTTGTATCCTAAATTTTCATGTGTTTTTTGTTTTTATAACTCAATTAAATATCATGTCGTTGGGGGTAGAGGTCACATTTGGAACTTCCTGTGAATTTCCCATATTAGGAAGCATAATGCTGATCACACTGTAGATTTTCAATGCATGCATGAACAGAATTCATTGTTAGATGAAACCTACTTGGCAAAATGTTCTCCTTAAATGCATTTTATAATATTTGACATGCTAACTTCATTCAATTTTTTTCTGGTCTATTGGTTCTAAGTTACTGTCATGTTTATAGTTTTTTCCTGGTCCATTGACTTCTAATTTACTGTCATACTTACTAGACTACTCAGTAACTGAGGCAACTAAAGTTATATCTTTGGAGATTTACACAGATGCACCCTAGGGTTAGGTAAACTGGTGTGATAGGATTTGCTTTCTATAGTGCATCAGTATTGTTTTTACCTTATGCCTGAAGATAAAAATGGGAAGTATGGTAAATATTTGGTGAATGGCCTACATAAAATACATTACACTACTTATTTATAAATACCATCTAATTTTATCTTCTTGATAACCCTATATAGTTGATGATACTAAGCTGTTCTTATAGACATGAAACTAAAGCTATTAGGTTGGTGGAAACGTAATCATGGTTTTCCATATTACTTAAAAAAAGTGGCCAAAACCTGAATTACTTTTGCACCAACCTAATAATAAAGAAGTAATTTACTCAAGGCTTTATCTATAAACTTGATCTCAGGCCCATCTGATTCCAAGGTCCTTAACAAATGGGGATAAGTCCATGGATCTCCAACTTCAGTATGCAAAACAATCACTCAAGGAACTTCTCAAATACATATTACTAGGATCTACTCAAAAGATTATATTTTGTTACACTTATGATGAGACCCAAGAATCTTCATTTTAACAAACACATTAAAGCATTCATTTGGGAAAATATGAGTTAAGGTATAGTTAAGATAGTAAGAGTAATTATAACAATAACAACTGTGTAACACATGAATCAACACCATACTACCCACCATTTACTGAATCATCTTACTGTTTGTCAGACACTATGTTGTAAAGCACTTTATAACACATTTTGTCATGTAATTCTTACAACCACCTTATGAAATATATATTATTATCATCTTTCTTTTACATGAGGAGAGAACTAGACTCATATAGGCCACACAGTTGGCAATTAGTGGGAATAGTCTGACTCTAAATGTCATGCTCACAGCTCCATTAAAGAGGCAACAAAATGAAAGATAAGCTTCTTAGCAAGGTCAATGTGAATAGGAATCAAGCAGAACTTGGGGGGTTAAATAATAAATGGAAGATGTGAAAAGTAGAGAGCTTAAATTATTATTTTGTGAGTTTTTCCAACAAATAGTAAGGGGAATAAGGGGTTATTTTAGGGACTGATATAAATTTGGTGAAGACTTTTGTTTTAATATGGAACAGTCATGAAGATGTTGAGGGGAAAGAACAATGGAGAAAGAGAGGTTGATAAGGATGAAAGAGATAAAATTAATGGGAAAATCTTAGGGAATATGGGATACATCCATTAGCTTTGCAGAGAAGCATTTATTTTTTCTGGGATGGAGGGAACTGGAAAGTACGAACACAGCTGTGGTTATAGGTATAGGTATTTGACTAGAGATGTAGACATGGACATTTATGTGTCAGGAGATGGAGAGTTAAAGTAGCTTCTATGTGATGAATTTTACTTTATGTGCTGAGAAAATTAATGGAGCCTTATATTAGTCCATTTTCACACTGCTATAAATACCTGAGACTGGGTAATTTATAAAGAAAAGTGGTTTAATTGACTCACAGTTCTGCATGGCTGGAGGAGGCCTCAGGAAACTTATAAACATGGTGGAAGGGGAAGCAGGCACATTCTTTACAAGGTGGCAAGAGAGAGAGTGGGCAAAGGAGGAACTTGCCAAACACATGTAAAATCAGCAAATCTCGTGAGAACTAGCTCACTGTCATGAGAACAGCATAAGGGAATCCACCCCCATTATACACTCACCTCCCACCGGTTTCTCCCTCACATGGGGATTATAATTCAAGATGAGATTTGGGTGGGGACACAAAGCCTAACCATATCAGACCTTCAACCAAACTGATAAAGATTTGGGATAGCTACTGAAAGGAAGAAGATACAAAGTGGACCAGAAGTATGTAAAATAATTGCTATGGGGTTAAAAGCCCAGTTGAGGGGAAAGATCATGTATTGTGGGAGCATCAGTATGTATGATTGTGTGGTTTTTGTTTAGTGGTGTTCAGTACATCAGAGAAGTAGGCACCAGAGTAGGGTTCATCTTGGTTTAGGGGTTTTAGGGAAACAAATGGTGTGGACAACAGTGAAAGGTACTTGAGTGTGTTGACAATAGGCTTGTGAAATGAAAGACTCTGCTTAGGCAGCTATGGGAAGACTGTGAAGCTAGTAGAGTCTTACAGACATGGGGAAAAGAGTGATCAATATACTAGGTTTTAAAGAGCTGTTAGAGTAGTAAATGGTAAAAATAGTGAAAGAGCTGGAAGAGTGGGCAGGTGTGGACCAGAAGTGGAATGAATGGGACCTAATGTATGTCAGTGTATTTGGCAGGAACCTAAAAGTAATGCAAGTCTATTTATTTATTTTTTTTAGCTCCTATAATCTAAATCTATTCTTTTCTTGAGACAGGGTCTTGCTATGTTGCCCAGACTTGTATTGAATTCCTGGCCTCAAGTGATCCTCCCAGCTCTGGCTCCCAAAGAACTAGGATTGCAGGTGTGAGCCACCATGCCCAGTATCTAAATCTGTTTTTTCTTGTACCTTTTAAGAAACCCACATTCCTAAAGGCTGAGGTCTAACTTTGACCTGATTTCTTCTTGGGCTTTATGACTGCCTAGACCTTTATTCCAAGTTTCCATCACTGTCAATCCTGCCATCAAGTACTCGTTGTTAGTCAGATTAGGACATAGAAGTATTTATTCCTCTAATTTCTGGAATAATGATTGCAGTGTGCAGACCATGCATCAGGATCACCTGGGGAGTATGTTAAACATTTACATTTCTGGCCTTTACACAAGACCTACTTAATCAGAATCTCTGTGGGGGTAGATCCCAAGGAATCTATATTTTTAATATGTTCCACAGGAGATTCTGACTCACATGATTATTTTAGGAGATGGCAGTCTCGGAGAGGCAGAGCTTTTTAGATTTTTCTCCTTTAATTTACCATTCCATACTCAGTACATTGGCTCCTATTTGTGGAGCAATATGCTGTGCTAGTGGGCTTCAAGATGGAGGTGGAGATGCAAGAAAACAACAACTCAGTCTTGGAATTTGTACCTTTCCTAAATATCTTACACACAAGCTCCTTTTACATGCATAACATATCTCCATCCATTATTAACAAGAACATTGTACACTTTTGAAAAAACAAAATGAGAGGCAAGGTCAAAGTGGAAAACTTGACAGAAAAAAACAGTAGAGATGATCGTAAGCAAAAGGTTATTTTGGGGAATGGGTGGGTGTTGAGAGTGGATAGGTGAGTAAGAGTTGCAATTCAGAAAGGGATAGAGATGTGTTGATGGTGATTACAGATGTACTGTCCTGCTTTTAGTTGAATTAGGTATCTGGTGATGTTCATATATTTGAAATCTACTGCCATAGCTACATTTTGCTTTTTGGGTAGTTCTGTGATCAATTAATAATCAATGGTTTCTCTTGCCACTGAACCCTTAAGCTGTTGGATCTCTCACATAGAGAAATTTCAGTTTACACACAAGAAGGAATCTTATTTTTGGTATCCTGGTACCTAAAGGCAAATAGAACATATATTATTTTCTTCAGTATCTGCTGACAGTTTTCAAGGAACAAAGGCACAGGCTGCATCTAAAATCTCCCTTCAGTGACACAGAAACCAGGCTTCTGTATATAGAGTTATGAATCATATAACAAATCAACATGCTCATGGAAGAAAACAATTTACAAAGAATTTTTATCACTTGCTAATATTCTATTTGGTGATATCCTACCTAATCCAGTAGCAATGAAAATAATTTTGGGAGTATCCTTTAGAGGAGGAAATATATCTTATATACATTTTCTTTATATCTGCAAATTGTGCTTCTCTTATATTTGTATTGTTAATGATTTATTTGACTTAATATAAAAGACTGCCCCTTACACACACACACACACACACACACACACACACACACACACACACATTTTCTTCCTCCATCCCCACACCCTCCTCTAACCCACTCTTCTCTTTATTTCTCTGTGTGTCTTCTAGGCTTATTGGTATATTTGGTCCTTCATGTTAGAGATCGTACAACAGAAAACATTTCTAGATTAAGAATGAAAAAACTCATCCTGGGTAACACAGTGAAACCCTGTCTCTACTAAAAATACAAAAAAAAAAAAAAAAAAAAAAATTACCGGGCGTGGTGGCAGGCACCGGGGAATGGCGTGAACCCGTGAGGCGGAGTTTGCAGTGAGCCGAGATTGCACCACTGCTCTCCAGCCTGGGCGACAAAGCAAGACTCTGTCTCAGAAAAAAAAAAAAAAAAAAAAAAAAAGAAAAAAAAAAGAAAAAAGAAAAAACTCAAAATTGCATAATCTTAATATGCTTTAGAATATGGACCAAACCTTTCTTTGATTAAAAAAATGACTGGCTGTCAAAAAACATGCAAACTATTTATCACTTGATAGAAATTCATGAATTAAATTGTAATACAAACCTTTTAAGTTTCACCTCCCTGAAGTGATTCCTCATCCCCTTGTCCCTCCTGCTTCCAGTACCAGTGCTCAGATTTATGGACTGTCTATATTCAATCTGAAATGTGTGACAATAAGAAAACATGACTATTCCATTGCTTCTGCAAGCACCACTTTGCATTGTTCCTACTACATAATGAGAAAAGTTATCTTAGGTTAGGGCCAACATTTGGTCCAATATATTCACTTAATAAATTTTGTTCAACACTAGCTGTGTTATAAATGAATGCATGGCCTCTCTATCCTAAAATCTACTATCTTGATAGTCTATCAGTTTGGCTAATGATACTCATATCCTGCCTATAAGCTGTGTCTCCTGAATTTGTTCGCCTTTGGGAATCATGCCTATATCTGTGGTAATCAGTGACCTTGATCTTTTTTTCATTTTCAGATTCCAGCCTTTTATCCAACTTGATGTATTTTTATTATCCTGGTCCCAGTCTTCCCTGATCAGAATTCTGGGGCCGTGAACTAAATAAACCCTGACCAGGCTGCTCTTTGTTCTGATTGCAGTACATTTGACTTGGTACTCAGTATGTTGTCCTTTACAGCACTATAATAATCCACCTTTATTTAGAAGTAATTATTTCATGACTTGATAATGGAAAAATTCTCCTAAATTGCCTATATGATACTTCTCAAATCCATTATTTATATTACTGCCAAATTAATTATCCAAAAAATGTACTTTCACTGTGATATCTTCTCTAGTAAAAAATTTTAATAACTCTACAATGCTCACAACATCAAATTGAGATTTCTTAGTTCACCATTTTATGTCTTCATCCACAGTATGTTCTCTATCTAGTTACCAAGCCTCATATCTAGTTATTTTCCTACATATACAGTAGTCCCTCCTTATCTACAATTCTTCTTTCCATAGTTTCAATTACCCGCAGTCAAGCATTGTCTAAAAATATTACATAGAAGTTTCAAATTGCGGCTATCCTAAGTAGCATGATAAAATCTCACACTGTCCTGCTCTGACTCGCCTAGAACATGAACATTTGTCCAACATATTCATGCTGTATGCCCTACCCACCCATCAGTCACTTAGTAGCTGTCTCAGTTATCAGATCAGTGTTGCTATGTTTGTATCTAAATAACCCTTATTTTACTTAAAAGGGGGGTCCAAAGTGCAAGAGTAGTGATGCTGGAAATTCAGATATGCCAAAGAGAAGCCATCAGCTTCTTCCTTTAAGTAAAAAGATAAAAGTTCTTGACTTAATAAGGAAAGGAAAAATATCATTTGCTGATGTAAAGATCTACAGTACAATAAAATATTTTGAGAAAGAGAAAGACCATGTTCCCACAACTTTTATTTTAGTATATTGTTATAATTGTCCGATTTTATTATTAGTTATTGTTGTTAATCTCTTACTGTGCCGAATATATAAATTAAACTTTATTAAAGGTATGAAGATATAGGAAAAAAACATGGTATATATAGTTTGGTACCATCCAAATTTTCAGCCATCCACAGGGGCTCTTGGAATGTAAGCGGGGGACTAATGTGGCTTTTACTCTGGCTTTCTTAATATTGCTTGATTATAGCTTTTACCTTTTATATTTATTATATTTTCTCCCTGAAATACCCTCCCTCTCTAATTCAGTTATGAAAATCATGCTCATTTTCTAAGGTTCACTCAAATCCTACTTCTTCCATGAGATTTTCCTAATCGCACTTGTGGGAAGTTATCTCTCTTCTCTGAATTCCCATAGTATTGTTTTTCTCATTTGGTGCTCATCAGATATTGCTGTAGCTATTTCAAAACATAACATATCTGCTCAAGCAGATAACAAAACTTGAAAAACAGAAACTTTTTATTTTTTATTTATTTTATTTATTTATTTTTTTGTATACCAAACAAAAGCTTGAGCCTAATAGGTGCATGGAAAGTATTTTTAATGAACAGTAAAGACTAACACATCAAAGTACAATACCCACATGAGAGATTAAATATTATTTTTTAAGATAATGATAATCATCCTGAAAGCATGAGGATGAAATTTATAGGCCTAAAAGACTGTTTTCATGATGCCCATGTAATCTCAGTAGGGTATATTTAACTTCGAAAACTATTTCCAACCAGCATACCATAAATTTTAAACAGAGTTCACAAAAGGGCATAATGAGTCACTAGATTTATATAGAAAGTGATGCTAAAGTGCCCTAGGATTAATCACTTACTAGATCTTAATCTTAGCTTTATTTTATTTGTTTAAAAAAGTAGATAATATTTGTCTAAATGGAGTCACTATTTATTCATTTATCTAAAAATATTTGTTGAACATTGATTATGTGAAAGTTATTGAACTAGGAACTGGAGATACAATGGTAAACTCTTCCCTGATCTATGCTGAATTTGGGAAAAATTAAGATTATCAATTACTATTGTCATATGAGGGGAAAAGAACATTTATATTTCCAAGACAGACAAAAGATCATGGACTATTTGGGGAAAATAAATGACATGTTATCAAATTTTATAAATTCTTCCAAAAAAAGTAGGCATCCACTATGTACCATGTACCATAGTGTGTGAAGGGCAGCTATTCTAGGCTTTATTATTGTTCAACAGTTTATATTCCTGTCCCCAGCAGAATGGGCAGAATATATTTCACCCTCATTGATTTTGGGCTTGTTCATGGGATTGCTTTGACTAATGAAATGTGTGAAGGTGAGACAGTGTGACTATTCTTAAATGAGGCTTAAGAAGTGTCATGAGTTTCTCTTTCTTCTTGCATTATTGCCATTTGCCAAAATACCATTCCTCATGCAATCACTGTTTCTGTAGTCTTAGTCCCAGAATGAAAACTATGTGGAGAATATCTAAACTCAACCAGAAGCCTGGCGTCTTAATTAGTCAAGCCAGCTGAATGTTGGGTTGACATAAAATCTTAACAAGAAATAAATTTGTTATTCTAAGACTCCTAGAAGTTTTTTTTTGTTGTTGTTACTGTAGCAAAAATGGAATCATACAGCAGTAAATGGGATATTGTGTCTGCTGGAGAAGAAAGACACTATTAAGCAGGTAATTATCAATGCTCTGTGTGTTTGGGAGAAATGGAGCATTTCTGGAAATGTGTATAGCAGGTGGACTTACATTATATTGAGCAAAAAGAAAAGCTTTCTGAGGTTCCTACTGCCTTATACAGATTAATTTATCTTCTAATAATTTTTTAGTATATTCCATACCAACTTCCATTAGGGAACAGATATTCCTTTGGGAAACTACATTTCAGGATAATCAGGTGCCATATTCAAAGCCAAAAGCAAATTCTATTTTCATTTCATGTATTAGTTCTACACAGTTATACATTATTTTGATAAAGGACTAAAGGGATCCTTCATCAAAATTTAATGCCAATATTCCTATAGCTTCTGTATGACAGGTAACCTCTACAGGTATAGGCTTACTTTATAGTAATTGAGAGTATGTCTCTCAGGTTATAGAATAAGAGATTCTTTAGCTTAGTGTAGTCTTTGAGGTGACCTGATCCAACACCTTCATCTTGCATGCGAAGCAACGGAAGCCCGTAGAGGTCAATTTACTTGCCTAAGTCCCCTGTTGGAATTCGGGGAAGTTCAGGAATGGAGTTCAGGTATTCTGATTTTTGGGTCACAATGCATGCAACATTGAAAAACAAGTTTTCTCCAAGTTACTGTCCTTTTATGAATTTTAGAGAAAGAGTTGATTATAAATATTGTAAGTTCATGTGGTGGTTTAACTTACATGCAAGAGGTCAATTTTAGAGGCTGAAAATTTTTATTAGCTGTGGGGCAAAAGGATCATTATACTATCGACAAATGTTTCCTACATTTACCTGCCATCCCTGGACATATTATATACTTTTATTTATGATATTTTTCACAGTTTATAATTAAACAATTATTTCTGTGATTACTCAATTAACATATATCTTTCCTTTTATACTCTAAGATGGTAGAGTAATGAGTGCAGTGCTTGACACGTGGTAAGTACTGTAATTAATTTTTTTTTCTAAAACAAGTAGAATGATCATGGTTCACCATATGGTGTGAAGGGTGTCCCAGGCTAATTGACCTCCTGTTGGCAAATTGTCAACAGAACATATCAATTTTTCATGGAGTCTGAAAGACATGAATTAATTACTTACCTTCATGATATTTTTTATTAACAGATTACACAATGAATATAATATTAAATTATAGCTTTAATGATAAAATATAAACTGACATACAATTATTCCATTAAAATTATTTTATTTAAGAAAAAGTTGAGTGCACAATGACTCATGAAATGAAGATCTATTCAAGTGGAATGAATAGAATTACTAATAAAAGACTTCAAAATTATGTGAATGGTTAATGCTTAAGATATAGCAAACTAGAAATGCAACAGTGCCTCTAATATACTATCTTAATATTAAGAAGAAATATCTGTTAGATTAGGATGGTCTCATTGCCTAATTTGTAATGCTGCATCACTGAGACATGTAAAAAATAAAGTTTTAAGGGGAGTAATAAAAGTCCCCGATACTTATTTTGCCCATTTTATTTTTTGGCATTCTAGAGCTAAAAGGATATGAGGAAAGGGAAGTCCTATGTATAACTCAATAACAGCGTTTATGGTCCTGATATATGGACATTCCAGAGCCCCAAAAGATCTTCACTCTGCTTTCTTTGTTGTTTGACCTGCTGCATTCTCCAAGAAATTACCATGGGCCATTTAAGAATAGTATGATGCCCTCTGGCCTCGAAAATTAGGGCTATGTATAGGAAAACTTGAACTAACAAGAATGCTCTATTACTGAGTAAAAATTATCCATGTGTACCTATGATTGTGAAAGAATCATGAATTATTAGGGTTTCTGAGGAGGCCATCAACAAATATCATCCCTCTTTCTCACATTATTGTTAAATTATTTGAGCCATAAAACAAAAGAGTAAATATATGAGCCAAAATATAATCCTTATCACTGCCAGAAGTGAAGAAGCATAACATGGCTTTAGATGCATTAGCAGAATGGGCTTGCTACCAGAATCCCAGAATTAGAAAGATTTCATCCATTTATGGAAAACTCTGGACATGGGGCAGGTCTCCTCTCAACAGACTCTGGCACAACTTGTAGCATGAAAAGACAAAGGAGGGCTAATGGTCTCTGTTGGAGGCTGGCATCAAGAGAAAACAGGAAGGTGAGGAAGATTTTGTTCTTCTCACATTTCCAATCAGAAATGTCACTCCATCTTCTCAATGCCAGAAGTACATTAATTGAGCTCTGTACACACAAAGAAAAAGTAGAGGAAAGTTTGCCCCAATTATGCCTGATGAAAATATTTTTAGTGGCAAGATACTAAAGTTGGATTGCATAAAGAAAATGTGGTACATATACACCATGGGATACTACATAGCCATTAAAAAGAATAAAATCATATCCTTTGCAGCCACATAGGTGGAGCCAGAGGCCATAATCCTAAGCAAATTAATGCAGGAACAGAAAACCAAATACTGACTTTCTCACTTACAAGTGGGAGCTAAACATTGAGCACACATGGACATAAACATGGGAAATACAGACACTGGGACCTACTAGAGGGGTGTGGGTTGAAAAACTACCTATTGGATACTAAGCTCACTACCTGGGTGCAATATACCCATGTAACAATCCTGGAAAAACCCATATCTATAAAAGTTGAAATTTTAAAACAAAGATACTGAAGTTTCTATTAAAAAGTAGGAACAAAATTGGGTCTCACATCATCTCCTTTCAAGAATAGAAAGATCTTGGTTGCAAGTAAGAGGTAAGAAAAATTTCTCGCAAGATGTTTATTTTGATGTGGACAAAAAACCAGGTATGTTTCTATAAAAGAACACTGAATAACTGAAAATCAGTTGAAAATCATAAAAAAGGCAACTTAATGTACTTTTTAACATGAGAAATATATATAAAATGTGTTCACCTAATTTTTAGAGTTACTACTTTATCATAAAGAAATACATGTTTATTGTAAAAATATTTAGAAAGTAGGAAATAGATAGAGGGAACATGTCTTTCTTATTCGTAATTTTCAGAATCAATTTTTCTTTACATGTTCTTTGTTTCTCTGCAATATTTTGTATATCTTTTGATATTAGGTCATACAGACAATGCAGTCTTAAAACTAAAAAATTCACACACATCTCAGTCTGGTTATGAAATTCCCTAAGAAAGTTTAAATGAAGAGACTTCGTGAAAGGATTCCACATGGAATTGTGGTTGGAGATCAGGAACAAATGAGGGTTGTTGGGCATCGGATGCCAGCAACCACAGGAAGTTATAGGGCCAAGAGACAAAAGAAGGACATATTGTTTTTTGGAAGCTCAGTAGGAACTGATGTGGCTAAGGAAGGGCAGATTCATGGCAACTGTGGCTTTTTTTTTTTTTTTTTTTGAGACGGAGTCTTGCTCTGTGGCCCAGTGTCACAACCTCGGCTCACTGCAAGCTCCGCCTCCCAGGTTTATGCCGTGCTCCTTCCTCAGCCTCCCGAGTAGCTGGGACTACAGGCTCCTGCCACCACGCTCGGCTATTTTTTTCTATTTTTTAGTAGACACGGGGTTTCACCGTGTTAGCCAGGATGGTCGCAATGTCCTGACCTCGTGATCCGCCCGCCTCGGCCTCCCAAAATGCTGGGATTACAGGCGTGAGCCACCGCGCCCGGCCGTAACTGTGGCTTTAAAGAGACACAGCTTCTGCTGGAGAAGCTGCCCAACAGCAAAGAGGGATCAGGAAAAAAATCCACTATCTCTCCCCGTTCGTACCCTTTGATCTCCTGCCAGTGACCCTCATAGGCCAAAGCCAACTGAAAGCCCAGAAGGCAGAGAAACCATAGGATGCGGCCTGCATTAGTCAGCCTGCCAGAAAACAGGTCAGAGAAGGGAATGGAAGGTACTGGATCAGGAAGGTGGGGAACAAAAGGAGAACAATTACGCACAACTAATTAAAAATTACTTATGAGTAGATTTCTATGGCTGTGTAATAGTCCAATATAACCAGACCATCTATTACAACCACTACCTGTTGATTAAATGTTTAGATTGTATCCAATCTTTTCGCTTATAAACCACATTTCCAATGCATAGCTTTCTTCATTTCTACAATTTTCTTAGAGTACATTCTTAGAGGTCGAATTATTACATTAAAATGTACAAATATTCTTAGGCTGCTTAAAACTTGCTGATAATGTTTTTAAACTGTACATATTAGCCTTCCACCAGCAGTGTAAGAGTGTGCTTATTTTACTGAACATTTTTGAGCATTGCATATTCTCATAAAAAAATTTATTCCATGAGAATTTGTCCACAAAAACAAATTTACATATTTTTTAAAAGAATCCTTTAAAGATGCATCTCTCTAATTGTGTGACAAATCTTTTTCCATATGCCTTCCTAACCTAATTGTTTCAGCATTGTGAGGTAATAGTATGTTGTTGCTGTTGCTGCTGCTGCTGCTGTGCCAGCATCATTGATTTAATAATTCTGTCTCTCCAAATACTGATTTGGGTTGCTTCCTTTATCATTTGGTGCATTATTTCATACAATGATGTGTGTTTTCTGAGCTATCTGATTTATTTCATATTTCAGTCAATTTTTGTGCAATGTGGCAGAAACAGCAGCTCTCTGCTAAGCCATTCTGTGAAATATTTTGACGATGCGATGCAATAAAAGATAGGGTCTAGGCTCCCTAACATATTAGGAGACTCTCCATCTCCTTCTTTAGTTTTCAGCAGTTGGTGATCAACTTTAATGATAACAACAACACAAAACAAATGAAATGACAGCAGCATTCAACACCGTGTGCCAGGTATTGTGAAGAAGCTACTGCAACACCTCAGACCATAGCCACAGTGCCTCTCTTCTAAGTCATGAATGAATTTTGGGGAGGATTAAGTATTTTCCTTCAATAATTTGTTGATTCTATTTTCTAAATACTTAAATTTCTCCACTTCTTTCTACTCTCATTGCCACTGCACTATTCAGGCCATCATCTCTTTTGTTAGATTAATGCAGAATTTTCTGTTCTCATCTCGTTTGATCTTTCAGTAGCCTGTTGTTTAACTTATCTGTTTGTTTGTTTTTTTAATTTCAGTGACTATTTTTATTTCAGGAATCTCCATTTGGTTCTTTTTCAAATACATGAGTTTTTTCTCCCTCATAAAATCCTTATTCTTGATGGGTTCTCTTGCTTCCTTGAGCTCTCTGAATATTTTAAACCTACTTATTTTAAAAGGTCTTTTGAATCTCTTTGATCTCTGTTTCCTTAGTATGAAGTATCTCATTCTGGCTTTTGCTGTGCTTGTCTCCAGTGGGAGATTTTTCCCCAAAGACCTGGACATTCCTTGGATTTTGAAAATCCCTGTGTTGCAATTTCAATGTTACCAGGACCCTATTGGGTCACCAGTTTGCGACTATGTTTAATACTAACTTCTTGTTCAAGGTTTCGGAACCATATGGATATTGTGAAGTTGGGTTGCACCCTCATGCAAGATAAAGGCTTGGATCCTGTTTTGCTGAGAATTATTCTTTCTACTCATGGCCCAGGCAAGGTGTCTGTCTCTAAATCAGAGGTTGTAGCTTTTACAGTCTCCATGTGTATATAGTTTTAAAATCAGTTGAGTAAGTACCTTAGGAGAGCAATTGCTGGATTGTGTGATAAGACTGTTCATGTTTGTAAAATAATTTGTTTATCCATTCTTCTTTCCAGTAATTTGTTTATCCATCAATAAACAATTGGGTTGTTTACACTCTTTAGTTATTGTGAATAATACCACTAGGAACATACCCAGAGGTTGAACTGTTGGATCATATGTTAGTTCTATTTTTAATATTTTGAGGAACTTCCTTACTGTTTTTCATTTCTTTTTCTTTTCTTCTTCTTTTTTTTTTTTTTGTTTTGTTGTTGTTGTTGTTGAGACAGAGTCTCACTCCGTTGCCCAGGCTGGAGTGCAGTGGCACAGCTAACTGCTAACCTCCGCCTCCCGGGTTCAAGCAATTTCTTGCCTCAGCCTCCCGAGTAGCTGGGACTATAGGCATGCACCACCGTGCTTGGCTAATTTTTCTTTTTTTTATTTTTAGTAGCGATGAGGTTTCACCATGTTGGCCAGGCTGGACTCAAACTCCTGACCTCGTGATCCACCGCCTTGGCCTCCCAAAGTGCTGGGATTACAGGCCTGAGCCACCACACCCAGCAGGAACTTCCATATTGTTTTTCATAGTGGCTGCACCATTTTGCTTTTCTGCCAACTGTGCAGAAAGGTTCCAGTTTCTCTCCATCCTCACCAATTTTCTGGGAATTTATTTCATAACAACCATCCTAATGGGTATGTGTTTATATCTCACTGTGGCTTCAATTGGCATTTCTCTAATGATTGCTGATGTTAAATATCTTTTCATGCACTTATTGGTGAATTGGTCTTGTGTATGTCTTCTTTGGAGAAATGTCTATTCAAATCCTTTACCTATTTAAAAATATCCTTTTGGTTTTTTGTTGTTGAGTTGTAGAGAATCTTTGTGTATTCTAGATATCCTTTACCAAATATATGATTTGCAGATATTTTCTCCAATTTCTTGGATTGTATTTTGCTTCTGTATGGATATTTGTATCCCCCCAGAGTTCATTTATTTAGATCCTAACTCCCAAGCTGACAGTATTAAGAGCCAAGTCCTTTGAGAGATGATCTTTGTAAGATCTTACAGATCTTAAGGGCCCTCATAAATGCTATTTGTGCCGTTATATAAGAGAACGCAGAGAGCTATCTAGCCCTTCCCATCATGTGAGGACATAGCAAGAAGTCACCATCTATGAGGAGGAAGATCTTCACCAGACCCAAATTTGCTGGCACCTTGACCTTGGGCTTCCCAGCCTTCAGAACTGTAAGAAATAAATTTGTGTTGTTTATAAGCTACTCAGTTTCTGGTATTTTGTTATAGCAGCCTGAACAGACTGTGACATCTTTTCACTCTGCAATTTGGTTCTTTTAAGCTAAAAACATTTTTACATTTTTGTGAAGTCCAATTTATCAATTTTTTCCTTTCATGGATCATGCTTTTAGTGTCCAATTAAAAACTTACCGCTAAACCAAAGGTTATGTAGATTTTCTCCTGTTTTCTTCAAGGAGTGTTCCAGTTTGCATTTTACATTTACATTTATAATCTATTTTTAGTTAATTTTTGTAAAAAGTATAAGGCTTGCATCTGAATTTATTGTTTTGCATATGGGTGTTCAAATGTTTCAGCCATTTGTTGAAAAATACTATTCTTTCTCCATTCAGTTCCTTTTTTATCTTTGTCAAAAATTAATTTACTATATTTGTGTGGGTCTGTTTATGGACTCTCTGTTCCATTGATCTATGTGTCCATTCTTTAGGTAATACCATATCTTGATCATCATAGATTTTAGTAAATCTTGAGACAGTGAAGTGTGAACACTACAATTTTTTTGTGCTTCTTCAGTATTATATTAGCTGTTCTAGGTCTTTTGCCTTGCTATATAAACTTTTGAATCAATTTGTTAGTATTTACAAAATAGCTTGATGGAATTTTTATTGAGATTGCATTTAATCTATGTATTAAATTGGGAAGAATTGACATCTTAGCAATATTAAGTTTTCCAGTCCATGAACACAGACTATCTCTTTGTTTGGTCTCTATGCAAAGATGGAAAAATACTTGTCTAGCTCTAAGTTTTTCTTTTCCAGAAAGCTCAGTTCCAAGTCCTTTACCAGGCCTGGGCCTTATGGCCCAAAGTCTAATTCACACAGTGTATTAAAATCCATGTGTCTAAGGTATGTATAATGTCCTGCTCACTTCCTGAACCACAGCTTCTTTCAACAGACTAGATTTATTTGATTTGATTTAAGGTACTTTAGAGACTTTCTCTCTGGGTATTTAAAATGCTGTTCCTTCTCTCTGGGATCTCTGCTCTTTTCTCGATACTTATCTCTAAATCTGAGTTTAGATACCATAATCTCAGTGAGGCTTCATCTACTTCCTGACTAGGTTGAAATTTCCTACTTTTGCACTCCCTCCATTCTAGTGCTTATAAACCAGGCAGTAGAAACAAGTAATTTCAAATAAATACAAATCCTTTACTTCATTTACTAGTGTACTTTGTAAAAGGCACAGAAAATCACCAACAATCCTTCTTAAAATCCTTTTTAAATTTCCTTTTTCACCCTCTGTCAACACAAACTCTATTTTTTTTCATAGCCTCTTTTCACAGAAACATGAAAAAAAATTCCTTTGAGTCCCAGGGACTATTAGCTCTATAGCCAATATCTTCTGTTCCTAGTTTTCAGTATGTAATGAACTTATCTACCATTCCTTAATCTTTCTCCATTTCCTCCCCTGCCAATTTTCTGAATTCCCAGCGAAGAGCCAAAAAAACAAAATTCTGGAAAGATTCATTATGTTTGAAGGGTTAGAGAGGAGATCCTGTGTGGTCACAGCCACACTCTGCTTTTCAAGTCATGGCTCTATCTGCTTTCTTCATTTCCTATTTCTAGCACCCAGAAAAATTATCTGCAACAAAGCAAGCATTCAACAAATGAATAAATGTCTGCCTTTCTTTATTTATCACACTTAAATGTAGACATTTTCTCAAATATGTATTTCTTGGTTGAAGCTCTTATTCGGGATATTTTAGTTTTTATGCATTTAAACATAGGCACCTTTTTCTATTAAAAAATTAACAAAAATTAAGATTGGGTGTGGTGGTTCATGCCTATAATCCCAGCACTTTGAGAGGCTGAAGAGGGTGGATTGCTTGAGCCTGGGAGTTTGAGGCCAACATGGCGAAACACCATCTCTACAGAAAATACAAAAATTAGCTGATCATGGTGGCACATCCCTGTTGTCACAGCTACTCAGGAGGCAGAAGTGGGAGGATCACTTGAGCCCAGGATAGCTTGAGGCTGCTGTGAGCTGTGATTGCACTACTGCAATCCAGCCTCGGCAATAGAGTGAGACCCGGTCTCAGATAAATAAATAAATAAATAAAATAAAAATAATATAGTTCATGATGTTTTATATGCTTGTTTTCCCTGGTCCATTATTATCATATCTTGGACATCTTATTATGTCAACAAAACTAAATTACATAATTATTTTAATGACTGTATTTATTACATTTCTCATTTCCATTTAACCAATTCTTATTTTTTTATAAGATAGGTCATTTGTAATTTTTTACTATTAATTATAAACTATGCCCTAATTCATAATTAATATGTAATTATATGTAATTTTTTGCTATTAATTATAAACCATGCTATTTTGAATGACATTTTATATGCATCTTTGTACTTGTTTAAAAATTTCCTGAAGATAAATTCCTAGAAATTAAAATGTTCTCATAAAGCATAGATAAAGCATATGCAAAATTTAAATTATTATGCATTTTCCAGACTGTCCTCCAAAAAATTTATGTAAGTTTGCTCTCTCACTACCAGTACTTTGAATTTCCTTTTCTTCACACTCTTGACAACTGAAGGTATCCTCCAAAATGTCATCTTTGCCAATCTGATAAGGTGAAAAAAAGCTATCTTATTTTTAATTTTACTTGCATTTCTTTATGTGATTGTGAAATTAATATTTTTCATGCGCTTGTTAGCTATTTGTAATTTTAGTTTTCTTAATGCACTTTAATTTCTATTTGGTGTTCATCACTTTCTCACTAATTTTTAAGAATCTTAAAAAAATTATCATATTAACCTTTTCTCTTTCCTATATGCTAAATGATATAAACGTTTACTCATGTTCATTTTCCTTTAAATATTTTTTTTTCATTAAAATAGTAAGTGAGAAAGCTCAAGTAGCCACATGGAGAGGTCATGTGTAGGTATTGTGACTGGCAGACCTAGCTGACGTCCCAGCCCATAGCCAGCATCAACTGCAAGTCACATGAGTGAAAAGCCTTCAGATAATTCCAGCCCCTAGTCATTGCATTATTCTTAGGCACCACGTCTTCCCAGCTGAGACTTCAAACATAATGTAATAGAAAGAACCTGTTCCTATAGCATCCTACCTGAATTTCTGACTCATAGAAGATGTGAACATAACAAATGGTTGTTTTACGTCACTAAGTTTGAGGTGGCTTGTTACACAGCAACGATTAATGGAAAAACAGTCTTTCATATTTTCATCCACGTACAAATTTCAATGGTCATCATCTGCTACTATCCTTCTAAGGAACATGTCAGTCTGACATATACATTTCCTAGCCATTCCATTTTTAAAGAAACTACTCTCGCTCAAATACTCTTCACATAACAGTACAGCTCATTTTTCTGGGCCTTGAACAGCTGAAAAAATTAAGGAAAGAGTCACTTCTCTCAAACTGACTTAATTAGAATATTTACCTGGGTATTTGAAATAAGGATGATGAGAGCCTGAATTAATTGGCAGTGGAACAGAAAAGAGAAACATGGGGAAGGAAATTTCACTTATGAATAACAGAAGTTTTGAAAATTCTACAGTTGCCACATTTTTTTGTGTGTTCTAGATGTTTAAATTTTTCTTTGATTCAAAACATATGTATAATTAAAATGCTTATAGTCACTAGCTTAGGAGGCTTTCATTTTCTTGCTATAAATCATCCTTGACTTCACTCAGATGGTATACTTCAGTTGTTCAGAACTGATTTTACTCATATTGTTCTCCCTCTCTGGAATGCAAACTTCAATGCTCAAATCTTAGCTTCTTTTGGAAATATTCTTGAGTTTCCAAGGTGCAATTTATGATTTTATCTGTAGTGATTTACTTTGCACTCTACTCACACCTTTAGAACCAACTCTCCCACTGGATTTTAATCATTTGTGTACATTTTTTGTTCCCCCACTGGATTGAACACAAACAGAATGAGCAACACTCATTATCACATACAGTAGCACAGCATGAGAAATTCACCCTTATCACATGACCTTTTAAGTTGCATATGATTTGTATAATTCTACCAAAAATGATCAGTCCTAAGAGACAGTATGCATTTTAGTCTCAGAATAGATGGGAAATTAATATTTATTATGTTGTATGTTCCAGGTACTCTCAGAAACCACCTCTGGCCTGAAAAGGGACCGACTGAAACATATACCTATTTGAAGATCCCTGGCACACAGACACAGCAGAAGAAGCCCAAATGGTAGGATACTCATGACTGTGTCGTGGATGGTCCATGCTGAAACCAGATTAACCATTCCAAGAAAGGAGAGTAATTTACCTTCAATTACTTGATGGAATTGGTTATAATCCCAATAGCTAAATATTTATAAAATGTGTACCGCCATTTACTTTTTCCAGTAGCTACTATATAAATACCAATTGGATAATTTTTGAAGCACTGAGAGTTATAAAATGAAAGATGCTATAGTAATACCGAGAATTATTATCTCCTTGAAAAATAAAACAGGTAAGATATAGATTCATAAAATTTGCTGATGACAGATAGCTATCATCAGTCCTTCACAGGAATGAGAGAAAAAAATGAATCTTATGCAAATAAATGGACAGAGTTTATAAAATGAATAAAATGAAATGAAATACCTTAAAAAATGAATAGCTAAGTACTTAGGAAAAAAGAGAAGAATGTACTCAAATTAAATAACAAGGAAAATTATATTGCAGGGAACATAAAAATAAGCACAGTTCATAGTGAAGGTGAAATTAGAATATGCATAATGTGAAATAAAAAGAAAAATGTAATTTGGGTTAGATTTTCTAAGCAGGTAACTGAACTTTTCAGGTGACAATTCATTTCCATTCTGCAGTGAAATGACACAGCAGGAGGTATGACTTTTCTTTTTTCTTAGCATTTTTGCCATTTAGAAATGGAATATGTGAGGGGATTTATTCTATTTAAAACAAAAA
The DNA here is from genome assembly GCF_029281585.2 of Gorilla gorilla gorilla. Lineage (NCBI taxonomy): Eukaryota > Metazoa > Chordata > Mammalia > Primates > Hominidae > Gorilla > Gorilla gorilla. The sequence continues at coordinate 120,507,646 of NC_073229.2, read as the reverse complement.
ATGGAACTTTAAACTTGGTATCATGAAGCTAGATTTGAAATATTAATAACCTGATTTACATTCTACCTCTCTGGAAAAATGTAAGCAACAGAATTTCCATGAAGCTCTAGGGGTTTGAAAGTAGCTTAGAATGCTAATAGGGCAGGGCACATTACTACAAAATATTTGAAGATTGTAAGCACCAAGATGGGAAGGAGAATGCTGTCTGATCCAAAAGAGAATAATGAAAAGAAATAGGAGGAAATTGAGCAAAGGAAACTTTATCCTACTACCCAAAAAATTGCTCAACAGTGACAGTGGAACAAAGCCCCAAGGAAGTGCTAAAAGCTTGATGACATGGAGAATTTGAACCAGTCTACATCTCTCTCTCTTTTTTCTTTTTTGAGACAGAGCCTTGCTCTGTTGCCCAGGCTGGAGTGCAGTGGTGCGATCTCAGCTCACAGCAATCTCCACCTCCCAGGTTTAAGCGACTCATGTGCTTCAGCCTCCTGAGTAGCTGGGATTACAGGCATGCACCATCACACCCGGCTAATTTTTGTATTTTTAGTAGAGATGGAGTTTCGCCATGTTGGTCAGGCTGGTCTTGAACTCCTGGCCTCAAGTGATCCACCCGCCTTGGCCTCCCTAAATTCTGGGATTACAAGCGTGAACCACTGCGTCCTGCCCCAGTCTACATCTCACTGAAAAAATCTTGTTTAACATCATTCAAAATACGCTGCCTAGGCTTGGTGGGAGAGGCAACATATAGCAAGCATTATTTTTCTCTCATTTGTAGCAGCCCTAGTTGATCAGGTTTACATATATTGTGTGCTTATCACTTCTGGATCTGGAAATTACAAATGTGCATGGAACATAGGAAAAAGCAAAGGAGACTCAATCATTTAAAAATTGTAGAGCTGGCCGGGTGCGGGTGGTTCACGCCTGTAATACGAGCACTTTGGGAGGCTGAGGTGGTCAGGTCACGAGGTCAAGATCATCCTGGCCAACATGGTGAAACCCCGTCTCTCCTAAAAACGGAAAAATTAGCTAAGTGTGATAGCGTGTGCTTGTAGTCCCAATTACTCAGGAGGCTGAGGCAGGAGAATCGCTTGAACCCGGGAGGCAAAGGTTGCAGTAAGCTGAGATCGCACCACTGCACTCCAGCCTGGGTGACAGAGCAAGACTCCGTCTCAATTAAAAAAACAAAACAAAACAAAACAAAAACAAAAGAAAAATTGTAGAGCTGAGAGAAACTAAAGAGTCAATATGCCCCAGCTTATTTATTTTACAAATTAAACCACCACCACCACCAAGGAAACAAACAAGCCCCAAACGTAATGACCAAGATTAAGTGATTAATTGAAGATCATATAATTAGCCTGTGGCAAAGCCAAAACTAGGACCCACATTTCCTGACACAAACAAAAAATCTAGTTCCCTTTCTATTCATATTCTCTTGGCCAATCAAGAGCTTTCATAACTGCTTAGTAACTGGATGCCAAGCGGCTTAGACCTCCTATCTTCCTGAATTTAATTTGTGTAATACAGCAAGTCTCCATAGCCTGAGCTTCTTAGCACAGATTGGAACAGGAGCCGAAAACTCAAATAGTATTGGGACAAGACTGGTAATAGAAATTATCAAAGCAGATAAATGTTTCCATATTAAATGAATAGAAATAATTCTCATTTTCCACGAAGTCATACGTACCCATCGTTTTCGTTTTTGACAAATAAACTTTGGGTATATTTAAGGGATACAATGTGATGATTTATGTATACATTGTGAAATGATTACCACAACCAACATAATTAACACATCCAACACCTCACATTACCATTTGTGTTGTGTGTGTGTTCATGTGTGGTGAAAACAGTTAAAGATCTATTCTCTTAGGAAATTTCAAGTCCGTAATAGAGTATTTTTAACTACAGTCAGCATACTATACATTACACCTTCAGAACTTATTCATCTTATCACTGAAAGTTTGTATACTTTGATTAACATCTATCCATCCCCCCACCTTGGCAACCACCATTCCACTTCCATGGATTCAAATTGTTTAGATACTACATATGTGGATTTATAAAGTATTTGTCTTTTTTGTGTGACTTATTTCATTAAGCACAATGTCCTCCAGGTTCATCGATGTTGTTTCAAATAGCAGGATTTCTTTCTTTTTTATGGCTAAATAATAGTCCATTATGTATATTTACCATATTTAAATAATCTATTCATCCATTGGCAGACACTTTGGTTGATTCCATATCTTGGCTTTTGTGAGTAATGTTGCAATGAACATGGGAGTGCAGATATCTCTTTGAGATACTGATTTTATTTCCTTTGGATGTGTATCCAGAAGTGAAATTTCTGGATCATATGGTAGTTCTATCTGATTTTTTGAGAAAACACCATACTGCTTTCCATAAGGGCTAAACCAGTTCACATTCCTTCTAACCATGTGCTAGGGTTCCCATACTCCTGCCAACACATTTCTTGTCTTTTTTGTAATAGCTATTCAAAGAGGTATGAGGTAATATATCATTGTGCTTTTGATTTGCATTTCCCTGATAATTAGTGATGTTGAGAACCTTTTCATATACCTGTTGACCACTTGTATTAATATATCTTCTTTGAAAAAAAAGTCTATTCCAATCCTTTGTCCATTTTTTAAAATATGGCTATTATTATTTTTTGCTATTAAGTTGTATAACTTTCTTATACATTTTTGTATCTTAACCCATTATCAGATACATGGTTTGTAAATATTGTCTCCCATTCCATTAGTTGCCTTTCATTTTTGTTGATTGCTACCTTTTCTGTGCTGGATCTTTTTATATAGTCCCACTGATTTATTTTTGCTTATTTACTTTTAGTTAGTTTTGTTTATTTTTACCTGTTTATTTTTTGTTGTTTGTGCTTTTGTGGTCATATTGAAAAAAATCCTTGCCAAGACCAATGTCAAGAAGCTTTTTTCCTATACAGATGCTCCTTGACTTATAATGGGACTATGTTCCAATAAATCTTATGATGATAAGTTGAAAATAGTGTACGTTGGAAATGCATTTAACACGTCACAAATTTGAAAAATCATGGTAAGTCATGGACCATCTGTATTTCCTCCTAGGAATTTTATGATTTCAGGTCTGAGATTTAAGTCTTTAATTCATTTTGAGTTAAATTTTGTGGATAGTATAAGATATGGGTCCCATTTCATTCTTTTGCATGTCAATATTCAGTTTTTCCAACACTGTTTATTGAAGAAACTGTCATTTCCCTATTATGTGTTCTTAGCACCCTTGTTTATTTCTGGGCTCTATATTCTGTTCCATTGGGCTATGTCTGTTGTTATGCCAATACCATGCTGTTTTGATTACTATAACTTGGTAATATAATTTGAAATCAGGAAATGTGATGGCTCTAGCTTTGTTCTTCTTTATCAAGATTGCTTTGGCTATTTGAGGTCTTTTGTGATTCCATATGAATTTTAGGACTGTTTTTTCTATTTCTGTGAAAAATGTCTTTGAAATTTTGATAAGACTGAATCTATAGACAGCTTTAGGTAGTGTGGACATCTTAATAATATTACTTCTAATCCATGAACATGAGTTTTCATTTACTTGTGTTTTCCTCAGTTTCTTTCATTAATGTCTTATAGTTTTGAGTGGATATACAGATCTTTTACTTCCTTGATTAAATTTATTCCTGACTATTTTATTCTTTCTGATGCTATTGTGAATGGGGTTGTTTTTCTAATTTACTTTTTGGAGAGTTCATTGTTAGTGTATAGGAACACAACCGATTTTTGTATGTTAATTTTGTACCCTACGTCTTTACTAAATTTGCTTATTAATTCTCACAGGTTTTTGTGGAGTCTTTCGGAATTTTTTATATAAAAGGTCATATCATTTGCAAATAACAGTTTTACATCTTTATTTCCCATTTGGATACATTTTATTTCTTTTTCTTGCTTAATCCCTCTGGCTGGAACTTCCAGTAATATATTTAATATTAATGGTAAGGGTGGGAACCACTGCACTGTTCCTAATCTTAGAGAGAAGGCTTTCAGCATTTCATCATTGAATATGATGTTAACTGTGGGTTTGTCATCTATGGACCTTATTATGTTGAAGCAGATTTCTTCTATATCTAATTTAAGAGTTTTTTTAAAAATCATGAATAAATATTGAATTTTGTCAAATGCTTTCCCTGCAACTATTGAAATAATATTTCATTATTATTATTAATAACAGAAATTATTTTTTATTCTGTTAATGTGGTATAGCAAATTTATTGATTTGCATTTATTGAACCATCCTTTCATCCCTGGGATAAATTCCTCTTGATTGTAATAAATGAATACTTTAAATGTGCTATGAATTCAATTTGTTAGGTTTTTTAGTTGAGGGTTTTTATATCTGTATTCATTTTCTTTTCTTGTGGTGTCCTTATGGGTTTTAGTATGAGGATAATGCTGGTTTTGTAAAATAAGTTTAGAAATGTTGACTCTTTTTCAATTTTTGGGAGTTTTGAGAAGCATTGGTATTAGTTATTCTTTAAAAGTTTGGTACAATTCACCCATGAAGTCATTTGGCTCTGGACTTTTCCTTGTTGGGGAGTTTTTGATTACTGATTCAATCTCATTACTTATTATTGGTCTGTTTGGACTTTCCATTTCTTCATAATTCAGTCTTGGTAGGTTGTGTTTGTCTAGTAATGTATCCATTTCTTCTAGGTTGTCTAATTTGTTAGTGTATAATTGTTCACGGTAGTCTCATGATCTTTTGTATTTCTGTGGTATCAGTTGCATTGTCTCCTCTTTCATTTATGGTTTTATTTATTTGAGTCTTCCTTATTTTATTTTATTTTTTTGGTTAACCTAGCTAAAGATTTGCCAGTTTTGTTTATCTTTTTAAGATGTCAACTCTTAGTTTTGTTGATTTTTTCAATTGTCTATTTTCTATTTCATTTATTTGTTCTCTAATTTGTATTACTTCATTTTTTCTACTAACTTTGTGCTTAGTGTTTTTCTTTTTTTAGGCTGTGTATTTGACATCTTTTTTTTTTTTTCCTTATTGAGATGGAATCTCACTCTGTGGCCCGGGCTGGAGTGTAGTGGCGCTATCTCAGCTCACTGCAACATCTGCCTCCCGGGTTCAAAATATTCTCCTGCCTCAGGTTCCCCAGCAGCTGGGATTACAGGCACCCACCACCAGGCCCGGCTAATTTTTGGATTTTTTAGTAGAGACAGGGTTTCACCATGTTGGCCAGGCTGGTCTCAAACTCCTGACCTCGGGTGATCCATCCACCTCGGCCTCCCGAAGTGCTGGAATTACAGGCATGACCCAGCAAGCCCAGCCTATATTTTCTTAATATGGGCATTTATTGCTATAAACTTCTCTCTTAGAACTGATTTTGCTGCATCTCATAAATTTTGGTATGTTGTGTTTTTATTATCATTTGTCTCAAAATACTTTTTGATTTCCTTTTTTCTTTGACCTGTCCTGTTGGTTGTTCAGGAGTGTAATTTCCACACATTTGTAAGTTTTCCAGTTTTCTTCCTATTTCTTGTTTCATGTGATTGTGGTCTTGAAAAAAAACTTAATATGATTTCAGACTTCTTAAATTGTTAGGACTTATTTCGTGGCCTAATATATGATTTATCCTGGAGAATGTTCCATGTGCATTCAAGAAGAATGTGTATTCTGCTGCTGTTGGATAGAATGTTCTGTATATGTCTGTTAGGTCCACTTGGTTATAGCATTATGTAAGTCTGTTGTTTCCTTATTGATTTTCTGTCTGGATGATCTATCCATTGTTGAAAAGAGGGAATTTAAGTCCCCTACTATTACAGTGTTACTGTCTATTTCTTCCTCCAGTTCTGTTGATATTTGCTTTCTATATTTAGGTGCTCCAATGTTGAATCTATATATATTTACAATTATTATATCCTCTTGATGAATTGAACCATTTATAATGTCTTTCTTTGTCTCTTATGAAAGATTTTGACTGAAAGTCTATTTTGTCCTATATAAGTATAGACATCTCCACTTTCTTTCAGTTATCACTTTTGTATTAGAGTTCTCCAGAGAAACATAATTAATAGAATATATATAGATAGATAGATTAGATATAGATATAGATAGATGGATAGATAGATAGATAGATAGATAGATAAGACTTATTATGGGAATTGATTCACGTGATTATGAGCACCAAAAAGTCCTAAAATGTGTTGTCTGCAAGCTGAAGAACCAGAAAAACTGGTGGTATAATTACTCTCAGTCTAAGGGTCTGAGAACCAGGGTATCTAATTATATAATTTTTAGTTAAAGGTGAAAGGTGTGAGAATAAGGGTAGGGGAATTGGGTGAGCCCTAGTATTAGTCTTGCACTCTTAAGGCCTGAAATCTGGGGTTTTGATGTCCAAAAGGAGGAGAATATGGACATATCATCTCCAGAAGAGAAAGCAAATTCACTCTTCCTCTACCTTGTGTTTCATCTGGGCCTTCAACGGCTTGGATGAGGCCTGCCCACATTGGTGAGGGTAACTCTTATTTACTCAGTCTACTGATTCAAATGATAATCTATTCTGAAAACACACTAGCAGATACACCCAGAAAAAAAAAGCTTTACCTGTGTTTTGTGCATCCCTTAACCCAGTCAAATTAACACATAAAATTAACCATCATAATCTGCACTATCTTTTTCCATCCCTTTACTTTAAGCCTAGGTGTGTTCTTAAAACTAAAATTAGGCTTTTGTAGGAAGCATATTGTTCAATCTTGATTTTTAAAAAATCTGTTTAGCCACCCTATGTCTTCTGTGTAGACAACTTAAACCATTTACATTTAAAGTGATTATTGATAAGTAAGAACTTACTTTGGCTATTTTGTTGTTTTCTATTTCATAGTTCTTTTTATCCTTTCTTCCTCCTATTTCTGTCTTCCTTTGTGATTTCTTGATTTTTTGTAGTGATATAATTTGGTTAATTTCTCTTTATATTTTTATTATTGTTTTAAACATGTCACCATCCTAATTGTCTTTTTTTTTTTTTTGAGACAGAGTCCTGTTCTGTTGTCCAGGCTGGAGTTCAGTGGCGAGATCTTGGCTCACTGCAACCTCCGCCTCCCAGGTTTAAGCGATTCTCATGCCTCAGCCTTCTAAGTAGCTGGGACTAAAGGTGTGCACCATCATGCCCACCTAATTTTTGTATTTTTTGCATGTTGGCCAGGCTAGTATCAAACTCATGACCTCAAGCAAGCCACCCACCTCAGCCTCCCAAAGTGCTGGGATTACAGATGTGAGCCACTATGCCTGGCCCTAATTATCTTTTGCTGTAATACCTTTTACTAGATTCATTTAATTATTCAGTAAACATTTAAGGCAGAAGCAAGGTTAATATGTTTGAGTAACTGTGGAAGGCCAATGTGGCTAGAATAGAGTGAGCAAAGCAGAGTGATTGGACATGACATACAAGAGAATGGCAGGCCCTAGATCATGTTTAGACCTAGTGAATAGTAAGGATTTTTATTTTATTTTATTATGTACATTACAGATGAGGTGATTAACTGTCTCAGTTTACTTGGGACCAATAATGTTCCTAGAACATGGAAGTTTTCACATTAAAGTTAGGAAAGGGCCAGGCGCAGTGAGTCAAGTTGGTCACCCTAGTGATGGGAAACCATCTGATGATTTTAATCACAGTACATAACATGACTTGTTTTAACATTTATGAAGATCACAATGACAGAGAATTGACTAGAAATTTGGGAGTAAGAAAGGGAGGCTTGTTAGGTAATTATTGCGGTAGTCTTAGTGAACAATGACGGTAGTCTTTACTAGAGTTTTTGTGAAGGCCCATAGTGAGCTGTGGTCAGATTTAGACAACTATCTTGAAGAAAGTGTCAGTAGACTTGTCGAGAGACTATACATCAAGAGTGATGAAAGGAGAAGAGTCATGAAATAGTAACTGGATGAATTACGGTTCTTTTCAGTGAGGTGGGGAAAGCTGGAGTAAAAGCAAGACTGAAGAAGAAAATCAAGAGTTTAGGTTCAGATATGTATGTTTGAGAGCCCAATTTGTATTCAAGTGGTGATATGTAATTGGCATGTTCATATGAGTGCAGAGTTCAGAATATTTGAGGGTACAGAATTCTGAGAGTAATCAGTACATGGAGAAATGTTTAAAGCCTAGTGCATGTGTATGGTCAGAGTATGGTAAGAGATGTGACAAGTACGATAACATGCATAAAATATGAATGGGATATTAAGGAGTGGGATGCAGATAAGATGAGTATAGCCCTTCAAATAAGCCTAAAAAGAGTCCATCAATAATCTAGGAGGAAAAACTTGAAAATATAGTATCATAGGAACTAACAGAAGAAAGCATTTCAAGCACGGGTGATTGAAGAACTTGTCAAATGCTGTTGCAATGTCTAGTTAAGGTAACCACAAAGAGTTAATTTTAGGATTTAGCAAGATAGAAATTACTGGTAAGTATGACAAGAGTGGTTTCAGTAGAGGAGAGGGAATAAGAGCCTGATTGCAATGATTAGAAAAAGGAAAAGAAGTGAAGGAGGAGAGCTATTCATGCATTGACTATTTGGGATTTTGCTATAAAAGAGAAATGAGATAGTAGTTTGATTTGGGATGTTAAAAACAACAGAGTATTTCAAAGTTAGAAGATATTACTGCATTTTTGCATGCTGATGAGCAAAAGTCAGTTAAGAGAAAAAAACTGATAGTGCAGAAAAATGCAAAATCTTTGAGTACGCAAAAATAGAATGGGATTCAGAACACAACTGGAAGGGCTGGTAATAGATAGAAGCCTGACATTTTACTCATTTTAGTATTAAGTAAGGACTTGGGAACAGATGTAGGTTGGTTGAGTACAAGAAATATATCTGCAACAAAAGAAATGGAAGAGCACACTCACACATAAAAATTATCAAGAGTCAATTTACCTTATGGTGGAGAGTCCCTGAGTGCTAGAAGAACGGAGGTAAATTGAAGCGCCCATGCCATCTAGAAGAAAAGCAGCTGCTACTTGGCTCTACACAAGTATTTGTTGCCTGATCTTCTGATATTCCAAGAGATACTTGACATGTGGATTTTGATGGAAAATCTCCCAACTTTTAAATGTTGCCTCAAATTAAGTAAAACAAAGCAATCAACAGCAGCAACAACACAAAAGCACCATATAGGACAAGCAATTACTTCTGACATCTAAATCTAACCTAGGGACGATGAGTTGAGATCTTCTGTTCTAGAGGCTTAAAATCTGGTCTCACATCTATGACGGAAGTTAGCATTTGTTCATTGCTTCTGAGGAACCGAAAATTAGGCAAATACTAGTGTATATTATCCCACACTCTTACTTCCAATCTAAGAGAAGAAATTTGATTTCCTAGGAAGTCACCAGTTTCCTTGAGACTTACCTGATCAGTCCAAGAGGGATTTGTGTAGAAACTGTGTATAATGCACACAACCTGGAGATTTCTTTTATTCATAACTGGGTAAATGGGGAAAATAAACATAGAAACTAAAAAAGAATTAAGTGATGCAGGAAAAAGGAGCAGAGTCCTGAGACTCAGTGAAAATAACATCCAGGAGAACTATGACCTGGAGTCCAGAGAATTTTTATTAATCTGCTAATATTTTCAATAAGTATTAGTAATTATAAAATGGTAGTAGCAGTAGTAGTAGCAGCAGCAGCTGCTGCTAAAATTTACTGAACCCTCAGTATAGGCCAGGCATTGTTCTAAGTGTTTAATAGGTATTAATTCATTTGAAACTCACACCAAACATGTAAGGTAATTAGTATTATTATTCCCATTTTAGAGATGTAAACTGAAGCACAAAGAGAGTAAGTCAATATCTCCAGGATGCAAAGTGTTAAATATAAAATAATCTAGCAAACACTTTTACATGGCTTTAATTTACCATAAAATATTTCAGCATAGAAAATGCCATGTGTATGTTAATTTTTTGATTTATATAAACTCCCAGAGTGGTTAAAATGGGGTGGTGGGAGACAGAGTTATCAGAATTTATTTAAAGTCTTTTTTTTTTTTTTTTTTTGTTAGACAGAGTCTTTCTGTGTTGCCCAAGCTGGAGTGCAGTGGTGCTCGTCTCACTGCAACCTCTGCGTCCCAGGCTCAAGTCATCCTCCTACCTCTGCGTCTCAAGTAGCTGGGACCACAGACATGCACTTCCATGCTTGGCTAAGTTTTGTATTTTCGTAAAGACAAAATTTCACCATGTTGCCCAAGCTGGTCGTGATCCCGGACTCAAGGGATCCACCCACCTTAGCCTTTCAAAATGCTGGGATAAGAGGCATGAGCCACTGTGCCCAGCCACATTTAGTCTTTAAAGACCCTAAAGGCAGCAGCTATAAGCAAGTCAGCTTTCTTTATCTCTGGTTAGAACTGGTATAAAGGATGTGATAAATTATTTTCATTGATGAAATTAATATGTTTAAAATTTTTTAATTGGATAGAGGTACTAATCAAGCACCAGTGTGTTTGCATAAACAATGTTTACAATCAAGAAGCTCATTCCCTTTGGACTAGTATTCAGAGGCCTACATTCATTCCAGCCCTGAGATGAACCATAAAACAGAGGATTCCACTGCCTGATTCTGATTAAAACCTGGCTGGATTCAACCACTAGAAAGCTGTTACATCTGTCTCAAATGGATCTTCTTACAAGGTACCCTAGAGTATTTAAAGAGATGGGGCCTGAGACTTCATCATTCTTCATGTGAACAGACCATATGACTATTCTTGCACCATTTGCTGCAATCCTGTCAGAAGTGGCAGGGTTGAGACGAACCCCTACCTTCACTGGAACATTCAACCTGTTACTGGGTAGTGAGGTGCAACCTGTAGTTCTTTTCTGCCTTTAAGTACTTTAGGCTGCTGCTATCTGCATCTGAAGAATCTAATAATTATTGGCTTAATTCATAGCAAATATATTAATTAAGCCAAGTTGGCTTAATTCTAAGCAAATATATCAGTATAATAAAATAGATACGGAATTTTAGAATTTTTTCAGGGAAAGCTATTTTAAATGCAAACCAAATAAGGTTGGATAAAGAAGGTCATTTTATATTAATGAAAGGTACAATTAGGAATAAGGATATAATAATAGCCTGTTTGATAATAAACCTAATAATAATAGCCACAATTTATTGTATCCTGGCTACTGGTGAATGTGCAGAACTCTTTAGATACATGATTCTGCTTCACACTCATTTTGTGATGATAGGAAATTTTTAAAATCTGTTTTCCATATGAGGAAGCTGAGTGTCAGAAACATTACATAACTTTCTCAAGGAAGTTTTTCTGTATAAAATGGCAGAGAAAGACTCAAAATCAAAAATTTCTCCCTCTAAAATTGATGCTATTAAGTACTATATTGTATTGTTTGGTATGCTTTGCATAGCACCCTCTATTCACTCATTTATTAAATAAATATTTAGTGAGTGTCTACTACTGGGTCTCAGGCTTTGAAACTGATAGTGGAAATACAACAAATAAATAAGACAGACAAAATCCATGCCCACATGGAGCCTGTATTGTGACTTTAAACTAGTAATTACACTAATAACTGCAAAAGTGCAATTCTGGTGCTAAGAAAAAGTGGTACAGAATGAATGCAGAGAGCTCTGAGAACATATACAAACAAGATCTAACCCGAGTGGCACAAAGTACAGAGTTGTTGAACAAAACTTCCCTGGGAGAGAGACTAAAAATTAGGTGTCCTGTTGTCCTCCAAGAAATACGCATGCAGCAGATCTGAGAGGTGCCTGTCATATTATTAAATAGAATGCTTAACACAACATAAACACTTTACAATAAAACATATAAATTAGTGGGAGAAATTATTCACATCCACAGTGAATTCCTCACACCACAAAAAATATTACAGAATCCCCTTATGTAGGACCTTATCAAGTGTTTGTTCACAGATTATTAAATTCATACAGAGAGAGGATCAAAAAGTTCAAGGGTTCCACAGCACCTGCTGCATAAGCATAAACTAGAAGTTTTAATGACATGAATCTCGGCAATCATAAAAAGTACTATCACTTGTCCAGTGATTTTTATTTTCATTTTAGCCATAGGAAGTTGAAATACTCAATCCTTTGTTTCAATTCCAGATTTGCTTTACATGTGTTGAATCATTCATTCCAACCCATAGAGATACATACTATTACTTATGCCTTTTTATGTTGGGGAACCTGATCGTAAAATGTAAAATAATTTGCCAAAGCTTGCATGTTTAGTAATTGGAATTCAAACCCCAGGATTCAAACACAAGCACTCTGACTCTAGAGTCCTGTTCTTAACACCAAGTTAGACTTTATAGGCTCTCATGTTAAGTGCTAGAATATTTAGAAAATATCTGTATACATATATACTCCTAAGAGTTGATGTATCTATGAAATGCATACATGTATATATGTTTTAATTTCCAAATTTTTCTTCCACAGAAAGTAGAAAATATCAGAAGAAAAACTTGAGAAATTCATAAAAAATAAAACTCTGATGAGTACTCTGGGAATGGAATGCCTTATTGGTAAATTCCCTTTAACTTTTCTGGCATAGATCATTTGTATGCCATATCCAAAATTTCATAGTCTGCAGTGTAGGTGGGGCATACTCCCATATTATTTCATAAAACAAACACAGCCCTGAAACTCAAACTGAAAAATATGGCACAAAATACTGTAGACAAATATAGTTTTCCCTAGATTGCAAAAAGCTAAATATTACTGTATTAATCAATGCATCATATTAATATCATTTTTGTTGGCAGTTAATGTTGTAGGTGTTTGGAATACATGTGTGCATAAAGGAAGGATTCTTGCACAAATGGAGTTTATCTACTAGTAAAGAGAAAGACACACATTAAAAAAAATCCAGTAAATAATTAAATCATGTTGTATAATAGAAAGTTGATAAATTTTATGGAAGTGAATAGAAAAAAAGGAGCAAAATAATGGAGGTTGGGAACACTAGATGGGGTAGGAAAGATGGTTATAATTTTAAATAAGGTGGTGACAGTAGACCTCGTTGAGAATGTGACATTTGAGCAGACTTGACCAAGGTGAGAATCTGCTCTACAGTTATCTTGGGGGAGTCCACTGTAGGCAGAGGAAACAGCTTGTGCTGGAATTTACCTGACATAGTTGAAAAAGAGCAGGGAGGCTGTTGTGTCTAGTGTGGAGTGCGCAGAAGGAAATGTAGTAGGAGATGAGGTCAGAACATATGGAGACATGGGCCCTTATAGGAAATGGAGAGCCACATTGGGTTTTGAGCAGAGCAGTCATATTATTTGAGATACGTTCTAAAAGGATCCCTCTGGCTACTCTATTTGAGAATATACTGTAAGGCAGTAGAGAGATGAAATAGGAGCCAGACAAGTAATTTGGGCCAGACACAAGAATAATGTAATGAATATAGGTCAGATTCTGGCTCAATTTTAAGGATAGACCTAACAGGATGTTGATGCATTGGATGTAGGGTGAGAGAAAAAGAATGGGGTCAAGAATGCCTGTAAGATTTTTGCATGAACATCTGGAAGGGGAAGATAGCTGGCGGCAGTGTAAGTCAGGAATGTTGAAGGGGCATAATCAGGAGACTAGTTTAAAATGTGCTGCATCTGAGAAGTGTCCTAAGCACTGAAGTAGGCATGTCAAATAGGTAATACTGAATGTAGATGAGATTCCTTGGCTAGGGATAGTAACTTGGGATTCATCTGTATAAGGATGGCATTGAATGCCCTGAGCATGGAAGAGATCCCCAAGAGTGAGCATAGAGAGAGAAGAAGCAGCCCACCACGGACTGAACCCTGGGACCTCCAACATTAAGAAGTGATGGAGTACAGGATAAACCAGCAAAGAAGACTGAGGAATGAAAACCAGTTAGGAGGTATTTAATATTGTACAATTAAATAAGCTGTGGTTCCCTCTGTTATCTTCACAGATGGGAACCGTGCTTTATTATAATAGCTGTGGAAGTGGGGATACTATATATAGTTGTGGATGCTCTTCTTTCTTGCAGTGACTGTTGGAAGTCATAGCAGAGCATGAATACTGCTCTGAGCTTTATGCAACTTGTGTCTACTTGCTCTTGTTTATAAGACAGTTACCAAGTCTGTCTGAGTCTGTCTCTGCAGCAAGTCTCCTCCCATCCCCTTCACATCTTTTTCTCTCTCACTGAACACTGTTCAGATAATGCCCTTCTTGCTTTACAGTGGCCTCAGCTACTAGTTTTGTACAGTGACATTTCCCAAGATGGTATTTCTCAGTACTCTGGTTTATAAGATGTTACTAGATCTTAAAAAGTGTGCTGTGAAGCATTATCCTCTTTGACTCCCAGTTCTCTTACTCATCCTTCAAGGTCCAGTTCAAAAGCCACTTCCTTTGGGCATTCTTCCCTGATCCTGCTACTCCGAAGCAGGAAGGAACCTCTTTTCTTCTGCACTTCCGTAGCTCTTCATGTCCTCCCAATTTATGGGTGCTTGTAACTGTTATCTTGCGTCAGAGTAATTCTCTCTTAGACTCTAGGTCTTTTGATGTCAATGTCTACATACCCTCACAAAATATAGCACTAATCTTACCTCTAAATATAAATAACACAGTTATTTGAAAGCTAGAAATGAAAATACAATAGTCATCTAATTCTATCCTGTTGTTGTTTTCCTTTCCAGAACAAATCCAATTCTGAAAGAAGTTATAAATGTCAATTAGATCTATGTGAATGCTTTAAAAAATTATTATTAAAGACTAGTTCAGGCATTCAGAAATCTTACACAATACTCTTATCGATTGATTCTAATTGACTTTTAAAACCTGCTATGATATATAATGAATATATGTTTTCCAATACACAAAGCTAATGATTTAGAACAGATTTTCTTTCCTTAGAAATTACCTAGTGAAATATAAAAATGAAGTTTTATGGAGATATAAAGCAATAAGTATAAAAGTATTACAAATGAGGTATCTGAGGTATTACCTACCATTACTTTTCTATTAGCAAGGGTATATGATAGTTTCATTTGTTTTAGGAAGATATATTATATAAGGGAATGAAATCCCAGACACAGAAGGGAATGTACATTGATTTCTTTGAAAATGATTTATGATTTAGGCTCTGGTGGGAAATCATTTTTTTTAATTTTACATCTCACTTGAAAACATTCACCTAATTTGGTCTAAAAAAGTTCCTTTTCTCCTGAAAAAAGTCTGCTGTTAAATGAAAACTTCTGTAAAAGTTCTACATTTTCTGATTGTTTTAGAGTTCAAAATTTAAAGAAAATAACGTGGACCTCGAATTCCTCTTTAATTATATTAAGGACATAGATCAATGATAGCTTAGTGACACATTTGAAAATAGTCTAAGTGATGGGGAGATGGATCAAGGTCAATTTGGCTGTTCTAAAGTAGCGTGTTGAAAAGTCTGTTTTATCCCTGTGGTTTATATGAGGAAAGATTTCACTCTATAGATTTTAATTGTCTAAACACTTCTGTTTTATTAAGAATGATCTAAACTTCATTGCTCATAGCATATTTAATATTACATCATTATTACTGAGAAAGTAATGTTATTTTGTGAATCTGATAGTAGAGAGAAGGTAATTAAAACTTACAAACTTTCTTGAAAGTTTTAGAAAGCATAATGTAATTTCTTGCACATAAAAGAGAACATCATACCTATGCATATCAATAAATTAAGGTAAAAGGTTGGTAATTAAATGTATAATTTGATTAGCATGTGGTAAATTTAAGACATAATGACAGATCTATGACTCTGATCTTTTTTACATATTCACATTCGAATTATTTCTACTTGATAGCAATCAGATTGATTGAAGAGGTATTTATGAAAGAATTGCACACAAACATTGTATACAAGTTTAGTTTTGACGGTTTAATTTTTAACAAAAATGGAATAATATAATAGAAAAGATTAGCGTTAAAAATTTTCCCAATTCTTCATGTATGTACATGTGAAAAAGTTAGGAAATTATATCAATTCGAGTTGTCTTGAACATTCTTCTTTATTCATTAAGTAAAACCAAAAGCTCGAAATTCCCCAAATGTATGATGAGTTGATTGTATTGCACCCATTTTTCTTTAGCTTGAAATTCCCCAAATGTATGATGAGTTGATTGTATTACACCCATTTTTCTTTTAACCTTTGGATATCTTCTACTAATTGTTAGTGACTTGCTGCTTCCTTCCGTCATGTAAAGGAGTCCACTTGCCTGATAGTAGTTGGAGCCTCACCAACATGTTATAATTCAAGTTCCCGGGGGTGAAAAAATAATTTCACATACAATTTATAATCTGAAGACAGAGCCAAATGTAACTATTTATTTTGTAATTTTTATCCTGAATTTTGGTTGGCAGGGTTAGGGAGAGGTGTTAGAAGGAGATGGCATTCAAGAATGCAGAGTTACCTAAACATATTTTGGCAAAAGTAAGGAGAAGAAGAGGTATGGAAGTAGGAAACCTCAAGAAAGAAATTAATTTAGGGAAAACATATTTCATATTAGGATTAAAATTCATGTATCAGTAACAGTGCAGTGTTTTAACTGCATATTATTCGGAATGTACCTATATTAATAGAATTTTCTATTGTAAACCATAAACACTTGTGGAAAGTTTATCTTTATTGCACAGTACTGACTCTTCCTGACTTGAGCAATAAAAACTATAAGCTTGTACTTGGGCTTGAATGGATATCTTCAAGAGCTGCTTGAAAGGAGATGATGAATAATACTGTTCATGTAGCTCATTCCACATATTGTTTTCACAAAGTGCTAAACAACACTAAGAATAGCACGGCAAACAAAGAAATCAATAAAATCAACATGATTTTAATGAAGAGTAGTATTTGTTCTCTATAATGAAGAAATTCTGACATTTTGTAGTGTTGAAAATCTAGAGACAGGCACTATTTTGTTTGAAAAGTGAAGTTTCATTATAGAAGCATTAGGTCTACAATGGTCTAATTGGCATGGATGCCAATTTCTTAGTGCTTCAAAGACAGCTTTATGAATGTCATAGGTTAAAGGGAGAAAATGCAACATCAATTTGATTAATATTCAGAGCTAATGGAAAAAGAATGATTGATTTTAATTTCCTTCACTACAACAACCATACCTGTATAATGATGTGCCAGAGAATGAAGAAAAGAACTGATGTGGTACTTGTAGAGGTACTACTATCACAAAGGTTAAGAGCTCAGCCTCCACAGTTTGACAACTCATATTCTAATTCTGGAAAATGCCTGTTTCCACATAGGTTTATTGAGGATTAAATAGATACTACACATAAAGCACTTAAAATAGTGCCTGGTACAACAGTGTGATACCTCTATGAACCCACCAGAGTGCCTAAAATAAAAACATTCAAATGATACTAAATGTGGAAAAAGAATGTGGAACACCTAAAACTCATACATTATTACAGGCAGGTAATAGAACCTCAATAAAGAAGTACGTAAAACATTGGAAAATATGTTAGCAGTCACTGGTAACATCAGGACCTGTCTAAATTCATATTACAATTATCATTTCACTTTTTTTCAGCCTTGTTGGTGCCTAATCAGGACAGTATATCTCACTAATGCTGGGAGATAACATACTTCCAATAAATTGTTATTAAAGTTGTTTTGTAAATACTTTATAAAGACAATGAAAATTTGGAGCAGATAATATAGCTTTAATATTTCTTTTAATTTAATTAATAAATGGTTTATGTCAACAGATAAAAATGATATAACTGGGCCAGGCTAGGTGGCTAATGCCTGTAATCCCAGCACTTTGGGAGGCCGAGGTAGGTGGATCACCTGAGGTCAGGAGTTCGAGACCAGCCTGACCAACATAATGAAACACCGTCTCTACTAAAAATACAAAATTAGCCAGGTGTGGTGGTGCATGCCTGTAATCCCAGCTACTTGGCAGGCTGAGGCAGGAGAATCACTTGCACATGGGAAGTGGAGGTTGCAATGAGCCGAGATGGCGCCATTGCACTCCAACCTGGGCAACAAGAGTGAAACTCTGTCTCAAAAAAAAAGACATAACTTAAGGAAGCAAAAGTTATGTGTGAGCCATAGCCAATATGACCCTCTTCCCCCCAAAAGACCCTATATTTCTCACATGAATGTTATAACAATAATAAAGAAATTGCAAGACAAATTCACTCTCTATTCCTCGCTCTGATTCAAAAACTTCTTTTAACTTTTACCACACACACACACGAACATAGGTATGTATTCTGAGCATATGCATGTATATATTCTGAGCTTAGATTTAAAAAGATACACTAAATTTTCATTATTTTTGGTATTTAAAATTATTTTATAGCAGTGAATTGATTCACCTCATAATTTACTTATCTTATTTTTTGATGTTTAGGATAGATTTTATTTTTATTTTTAATTATGATTTCCTTAGGATTACTAGGTCAAAGGTATACACTTGGTTAGAATTCTTGGTTAAACATTTTCATTTTGCTTTTCACAAAAATGCTAATGTACACATTTTCACACTGTACGTCACAAGTGTAGCCAAGTTTAATCACATTCTGGTTATTAAATGACATGCTGGTCAGTATAAAATATCACCAAAGAAGTTGCTGTTACAAGCTTATCATATAATAAATGTGTGACTTTTTAACTTTTATTATTTAGGTCAATAACGTAGTTATATATTTCTCAGATGGTTACTCAATAGTTGGATTGCTGCTTCTTTTGAATAATCTCTGTAAATCCTTTGTCCACCTAACTGTGTGAATCCTGATGCTTGTTGTATAATTGATATAATCTATACAATGTTGGGGTTAGTCTTTACCTGCTATAGTTGTCAAATTTCATTTATTTATTTATTTATTTGAGACAGAGTCTTGCTCTGTCGCCCAGGCTGGAGTGCAGTGGCGCGATCTCAGCTCACTGCAAGCTCCACCTCCCGGGTTCACGCCATTCTCTTGCCTCAGCCTCCCAAGTAGCTGGGACTACAGGCACCCAACCATGCCCGGCTAATTTATTTTGTATTTCTAGTAGAGATGGCTTATCTTTTTTTTTTTTATAATAGCCAAAGTCATATATGTTTTCCTATTGTGGTCAACTTGTTTATGCACAAAGGATATAATTTTAAAAAATTCTTCTGCACATCAGTGCCACTATCTTGTTAGTTTTCTCTATTTTAATATTTTACATTTAACTCTTTAAATATCCTAAAGTGTATTTTCCATATGGTATTTGGTGTGATTGAAATAATTTTCCTAAATGGTTTTGCTTTACTGCATATCACAAAATAAACAAACAAATTAAACTAATGTAAGCCTTCCTAGAGATGGGTGTCATCTCTGACTTTGAAAAGAGTGAAATATAATACAGATGTTATAATGAAATGAGAGGCAAGCATTCCCTTGTGTTGGGTTTATGTTTTTATTTTTACACTCATGATTCGTGCTAGTATAACTGAGGTGTCAACTACGGTCATGACACCTTTTGAGAATAAATATCAACTGGATTAAATTTTGATCACAAAAAAGTTGAGACTAAATTTTCCTTAATGTATCAGGGATGCTTGTAGGAGGTGGACTTGCATTTTAGAATTCTGTAATTCATCCAATTCCTGTACCAAGATTTTGCTTCCATTGAATTCTCTATCTTATCAGTTCTCTCCTCCTGGGGTTGTTCTCCTTTCCCTGCTTCAGGCATGAAATAGAAGCCATGTAATTCCCTTTCTAATGATACCACACATCCTGGGCGTTTAGGTGTGTAACAAATTTTGGTGTTACTTTTTCTAACTTTAATATTTTTTTCCCTGACTCAATAATGAGGGTATTGTTAGCACATAAGAGAAATTAGAAGTAAGTGTTATTGTTCCAAGAGGATTTTAGACACTCCATCATTAACATTTTTCACTTTTATTCTTATTGTTCAACATCTTACTATGTTATTTGGACTCATTTCTTCCTATGAAATAAAAATAGATCTGCTAGGACTCCCAGTGAATTTAATCTGACTCCTTGTGGCAAAAGAAACCCCAGAAAAATGTTAAAAACTAGATTCTAGAGCTTGTCAAGGCAAGAAATCGGTCATGCTTCAATACTCCCCTACCTTATTAACCCCCTCAAGACTTTCCTACATTAAACAGAAATCAGTTCCTGAAAATCGAGGTCTGGAAGATTTCTCCCTTGACCTTAATAGATCACCTGTTGCAGTCGCCAACCTCTCCTGACTTAATGTGGTTTCACCGTGACAACTGACCAGCCTTAAAAAGCATTCCATCCTGATAACTGACCATCTGCTTCAAAGTGGTTCTGGGTCCACAGAGGCTGTGCACAAGATGCTTTTGTATCCTGTGTTTCACCTTCTGATGTAAAGAGCCAAGTTTTACCTTATTTTAATATTAAATCTCCACCCCAAAGTGATCAAGTGATCATGGGATGTATGTAACATATATGTTTACTCACTATGCAGGGATTAGGGTTCCCTCATAAATTTCATAAGATTCTTCTATGTTCTACTGTATATGTATGCATAGCCAATCTTAAGAATAAATCTCAATATCTCTCCCTTTTGTCTCTGAAGCACCTGCTTTTGATTTCTGCCAGAGGTTCTGCTTCCCAACTTACAGGTTATACTTTTTTACAAGAAAGAAAGCTCTCCTTTTCTGCTGTTATAGATCTTATTGTTTTAAGTTGACATTTCTTATACACAAGCTCTTTCCTCAAATTTCTGTTAAATGGCTATGTAGAGCAATATTACTATTTTTTCACTTTGGTGTTTCCATATAGAACATGTTCCTAAGGCCTCAGATTTCTATCAAGGTATTTTCTAAGCCAAGAGAAATACCTTCTTTTTGGGAATTCAGAGCCAGCTGTAAAAACAGAAATTATTTCTCTTCAACCCACCTTCTTGTTTGATCAAAACAGAATGATTTTTTTTATTTTTCTTTTTTTTTCATTTGCCTATGGATGATGAAAGAAATTTAATTGTGTGGGATAAGTCAGGATTTCAACTATAAGTTTAGTTTTTGTCCTCTAAATATGACACCTGTTAAGATGAGCAAATGGAGAATGGCCTGTAGTAGATTAGCTACCTTTATGCAAGACTACAAATCATTTTGTACTAAATAGTTAATATTTCTGTGATAAGCCTACAGTCATACTGGACTGAGGAAGAGACCTTACTCTCTTCGTGATTTGGGGAAAGGCATTTTGTCTATTTGGTGAAAGTGTTCTCATTTGTACGATGAACACATTTGACCTCTTTATAAAGTAATAATGTTGACCTATTTAAAAGATATTTTTTAAAATGCATAAACTCTTGCTTCTAAGCTCATGACCTTTTGGTTTACCAAAGATAGTATATGCTTCTGTATATTTGATAGCTTCTTGGCTATTTTAAAAATAACATTTTGTGTTTTAAAATTATAGAATACTTCAGCTGTGTAGGGGGAAAAAACCTTCTAATTACAGGAGAATATCAATATCTACCACAAAGACCCTAACATAGAACAACCACATTTTCTTATTTAGTTCACAGTTTTAATTCATACAACTTAGGAAACTAGAAGATACCAAAGAAAAATTTATGAAATGAAAATTACAGATAATCCATCACAGAGAGAGAATCTTGAAATACTGTTATATAGTTTTTAATACATTCTGTTCTTTTCTCTAATATTTTTCTAGGTTATTTAACACAGTCCTCTCTTTTGTTTATAATTAGAGTAAATGTAAAATTTAATACTTAAAAATATTAATTATCTGTTAGTAATCATAAATATTTTCAATACTGAATAATATTATGGTCCTTATTTTTAGGTTTTTAGGCAATTAATCACTTCATGCTTAAGGAAAATCGTTCCTTCTTTCTCAAGGAACTTTTTCATTTTTTTCTATGCAACTAATAGGAACATTGGAAAGATTTCAATATTCATGTCTGATAATTTTGTGTGATTGTAGGTAGGCAGTCTTGGGTGTGGTGATAAGGTAAAGAAGATACAGCTGTTGTTGGTAACTAGCACTTTAGCTTTGGCATCAAAATATATAAATTCCCTGAGAATAGTACTGCACTTCTCACTGGGCTATCTTCAGGAAAAAAATGAGATCCTTACCAAGTACAACGTACTATAAACAATGTCAGGAACCAGCATGAGTAGATTGCTATGATGACTTTCCCAGAAACATGTTGTTCCATATGTCCTGCCTGCAACACCATGTTTCCTCTGGGGGCTGTGGTTCCTGTGTTTGGAGGTGCATGGATAGATGAATAAGCAAGATCTTTTCTTCACTTGCACTATTATAAACACAAACACCAGATACGATCTCCTAACTTCTCAAATGAGTGATACACTCTATGAACAAATGGGTGATGAGACTCTAGTGTTACAAAGAAGACTGGGCCAGGATTTTAAAAATAATATCTCAAAAGCACAGGCAACCAAAGCAAACTGGACAAATGGAAATACATCAAACCAAAGTCTTCTGCACAGTAAAGGAAACAATCATTAAAATGAAGAGAAAACCTATAGAATAATAGAAAGTGTTTGCAAATTAAGCATCTGACAAAGGGTTAATACCCAGAATATGTAAGGAACTCAAACAACTTGATAGCAAGAAAACAGATAATTCAATTAAAAATGAGCAAAAGACCTGAATGACCTTTCTTAAAAGAAGCATACAAATGGCCAATAGATATGTAAAAAAGTGCTTGACATCACTAATCATCAGAGAAATGCAAATCAAAACCACAATGAGATATCACCTTTCTCTCGTTTTAATGGGTATTATAAAAAAGACACACAAAAATACTTGTGAGTATGCAAAGAAAAGGGAACTCTGACATACTGTTGGTGGGAATGTAAATTAGTACAGCCTTTATGGAAAAAAGTATGGCGGTTTCTCAAAAAATTAAAAATAGAACTACAATATAATCCATCAATCCCATTACTGGATATATACCCCAAAGAAATGAAATCAGTATGTCAAAGAGACATGTGCATGTTTATTGCAGCAGTCTTCACAAGACAAGATATGGAATCAACCTAATGCCTATCAGCAGATGAATAAATAAAGAAAATGTGGTATATATATATATATATATATATATATATATATATATATATATATATACACACAGTGGAATAAAATTCAGCCATAAAGCAGAATGAAATCCTGTCATTTGTGGCAATATGGGAAACCTGAGGGCATTAAGTGGAATAAACCAGGCATGAAAAGAAAAATACCACATGTTCTCACTCATATGTAGAATCTTAAAAAGTTGATTTTATAGAAATAGTAGCAGAGTTGTTACTAGAGGCTGGGGAAGGTGGAGGTAGAGGAGCAGGAGAAGTTAGTGGGTACAAAGTTACAATCAGGAAGAAAAAGGTTTGGTGTTATACGACACAGTAGGGTGACTATAGCAAATAACAATGTAGTGCATATTTCAAAATGGCTAAAAGAAAAGATTTTAAATGTTGACACCACAAAGAAATAATAAATGTTGGAAAGTGATGAATATGGTAATTACCTTAATTTGATCATTATGCTATGTATACATGTGTTGAAATATCACATTGTACCTCATAAATACATGCAATTATTATGTGTCAGTTATAACTAAAAAAATAAGTTAAAAAATAAGCAGACACATAAGTAGACTGCTGATGGCAAACACAGGAGGTGTGGAGGTTGCCTCATTTCAGGAAGTGTGAATATCTAATAGCTCTTTCAAGACTTCGCTGAGTTCTATGGGAGAGCATGAAGGGGGGAAGAGGTAAAGGGTCTTTCATTCTCAAGCCCCTTTTGACTGATTCCTGCTTCTAGAAAAAGTCCTTTATCCTTTCCCTGGGGTTGAGCTAAGTGTAAAAACAGCTTCTGCTTTGGGATTGTAGCACTCCAAAGCACTATGGGTAAAAGGAAATAACATGAAGCAGTTTTTTACTCAAGCTTTATTTACTAAAGGATCCTCCTGTTGACTTCACAATAACTTAAAATCACATGGTTTATGTCCCACCTGGAGACCGTGGTGGCTGTTCCTACCCTGATAGCACACTGGCCTACCGCCAGCTTCCTTGCTCTCCTTTTGACCTTCATCTTGTTTTTCCTCACTCCTCTATCACTGTTATGTAGGGTAACATTTATATTTAGTTCCTGGCCCAAACTTACAAATCTGCATCCATAAAAATGCTCGGAGTACAAATTAACAATATCCCTGCTCCTTTGGAGACTTTTATGTTTATATATAACCACTATTTTTCTGTTAAGCCTGTGTAGCATATTCTATCTGTAAACATTTTTATACTATTATTCATTGGCTTATACAAAGCTGAGATATAAACTACTATTGGGATCACCTCATAAACATAAGTGCATCCAGACTTTCTGTGACAGTGACAATTAGAGTGAGATTCTTCTCTGCCTGTGCCTTGAAGGGTAGTTTGGAGGTTACTTTTTGAACTCTCCTTAAATGATGCTGGAGTTTCTTAGACATTTTTTTCCCGAGTGTCATGCCCACATTCTGAATTTTTCTTCTTGTCAATTTGTATAGTGACATGACTTGTAAATGCCATGCTGTAGTTCTTTCTTGTAGAACTGTTGATATAAGTCTAATGAAATTCATTCCTTGTGTTGTTGACCTTTATTTAAATAAAGTATGTTTTAGCATTTGAACAGCTGAACCATTAACATTTGCAAAACATCTGTTGTCGTATTTGTAATTAGATTTTGAATGATTTTTAAAAATCACTCTATGCACTGATATTATAGTTATTTCCAGTCTATACATTGGTAACATAAGAACTCACCTATTTCCATATCTATGGCATCACTGCAAGTCATGATACTCTTTGGGCTGAGTAAAGACAGTCTAATCTTAGCAATATTCTCAAGTATATTTAAAGGATCTTTTCAAATATCAGCTGAGAGCTCAAAGATGTAGAGAGCTGGAATGGACATTGTTCCCACCTTTCTTACTACAAGAAAAAAGCTGTACAAACTGCAAATTAAGGAATTTTATTGAACTTATAAACTGCAGTTGCAGAGAAAAGGACTAATGCAAAAGTGGGGAAAGACAGGACACAGGAATTTGCATACTTGAGCCTAGACACAATATAAGCCAGTAAGAACATGTAGCTATTTTTTTTTAAAGAAATTGCTAAAGACCAAGCATGGGTTATGATATGGTTTGGCTCTGTGTCCCCAACCCAAATCTCATCTTAAATCGTATTCCCATAATTCCTATGTGTTGTGAGAGGGATCTGGAGGGAGATAATTTGAATCATGGGGATGGTTTTCCCCATATTGTTCTCATGGTAGTAATAAGTCTCATGAGATCTGATGGTTTTATCAGGGATTTCCACTTTTGCATCTTCCTCATTTTCTCTTGCCGCCACCATGTAATAAGTGACTTTCACCTCTCGCCATGATTCTGAGGCCTCCCAAGCCATGTGGAACCATAAGTCCAATTAAATCTCTTTTTCTTCCCAGTCTCAGATATGTCTTTATCGGCAGTGTGAAAATGGACTAATACAGTATATTGGTACCAGTAGAGTGAGGCATTGCTGAAAAGATACCTGAAAATTTGGAAGCAACTTTGGAACTGGGTAACAGGCAGAGGTTGGAACAATTTGTAGGGCTAAAAAAAAGACAGAAAAATGTGGGAAAGTCTGGAACTTCCTAGAGAACTTGTTGAATGGCTTTGACCAAAAGCCTGATAGCAATATGGACAATAAGGTCAAGGCTGAGGTGGTCTCAGATGGAGATAAGGAACTTGTTGGGAACTGGAGCAAAGATGACTCTTGTTATTTACAAAGAGACTGGTGGCATTTTGCCCCTGCCCTAGAGATTTGTGGAACTTTGAACTTGAGAGAGATGATTTAGGGTATCTGGTGGAAGACATTTCTAAGCAGAAAAACATTTAAGATGTGACTTGGGTGCTGTTAAAGGCATTCAGTTTTATAAGGGAAGCAGAGCATACAGGTTCAGCAAATTTGCAGCCTGACAATGTGATAGAAAAGAAAAACTCATTTTCTGAGGAGCAATTCAAGCTTGCTGCAAATAAAATGCATAAATAATGAGGCACTGAATGTTAATCCCCAAGACAATGGGAAAATGTCTCCAGGGCAAGTCAGAGGTCTTAGTGGCAGCCCTTCTCATTACAGGCTTGGAGGCCCAGGAGAGAAAAATGGTTTTGTGGGCCAGGACCAGGGTCCCCGTGCTGTGTGCAGCCTAGGGACTTGGTGCCCTGCATCCTGGCTGCCCCAGCAGTGGCTGAACGGGGCCAACATAGAGCTCGGGTTGTGGCTTCAGAAGGTGGAAGCCCGAAGCCTTGGCAGCTTCCATGTGGTGTTGAGCCTGCAGGTGCACAGAAGTCAAGAATTGGGGTTTGGGAACCTCTGCCTAGATTTCAGAAGATGTGTGGAAATGCCTGGGTGCCCAGGTGGAAGTTTTCTGCAGGGGTGGGGCACTCATGGAGAACCTCTGCTAAGGCAGTGCAGAAGGGAAATGTGGGGTCAGAGCCCCCACACAGAGTCCCTACCAGGGTACTGCCTAGTGGAGCTGTGAGAAGAGGGCCATCATCCTCTAGAACCCAGAATACCAGATCCACTGAGAGCTTTCACTGTTCACCTGGAAAAGCCGCAGACACTCAATGCCAGCTCATGAAAACAGCTGGGAGGGAGGCTGTACCCTTCAAAGCCACAGGGGCAGAGCTGCCCTAGACCATGAGAACCCACCTCTTGCATCAATGTGACCTGGTTGTGAGACCTGGAATCAAAGGAGATCATTTTGAAGCTTTAAAATTTGATTGCCTCGTTGGATTTTGGACTTGCATGGGCCCTGTAACCCCTTTGTTTGGACAATTTATCGCATTTTGAATAGCTGTATTTACCCAATACTTGTACCCCTATTGTATCTAGGAAGTAACTAACTTGCTTTTGATTTTACAGGCATAGGTGGAAGGGACTTGCCTTGTCTCAGATGAGACTTTGACCTATGGACTTTTGGGTTAATGTTGAAATGAGTTAAGACTTTTGGGGACTGTTGGGAAGGCATGGTTGTTTTTTAAATGTGAGGACATAAGATTTGGAGGGGCCAGGGGCAGAATGATATGGTTTGGCTCCATGTCCCCACCCAAATCTCATCTTGAATTGTACTCCCATAATTCCCATGTGTTGTGGGAGGGACCTGGTGGGAGATAATTTGAATCACGGAGGCAGTTTTTCTCTTACTGTTCTCATGGTAGTGAATAA
This sequence comes from Gorilla gorilla gorilla, assembly GCF_029281585.2. Classification (NCBI taxonomy): domain Eukaryota; kingdom Metazoa; phylum Chordata; class Mammalia; order Primates; family Hominidae; genus Gorilla; species Gorilla gorilla. Next base: position 120,480,382 of record NC_073229.2, on the reverse strand, counting down.
ATCTCATGAGATCTGACAGTTTTATCGGGGTTTCTGCTTTTTCATCTTCCTAATGTTCTCTTGCCACCACCATGTAATAAGTGCCTTTCAGCCCTGTCATGATTCTGAGGCTTTCCCAGCCATGCAAAATTATACGTTTAATTAAACCTCTTCTTCTTCCCGATCTCAGGTATGTCTTTATCAGCAGTGTGAAAATGGACTAATACAGGCTAGGAGAGTTTGAAGCCTTAGGGAGGTCGTAGACCGAGGGGTTTTGTATTCTCTTACAGGCCTTTTCTCAATGAAAGCCAGAAAATGCCCATAGGGAAGATTATTGAGAATATTGAGAAATATTTCATCTGGTTCTGGCTGGGAAAGGCAAACAGTAGTCACTGTCAAAACACTATCCAAATCTATTTCTGCTGTGCAACAAAAGTCTTAATATGCACAGAGACAGCAACAAAAACTATTGCCTTAGATTATTGGTAGAAATCCTTTGCAGCTAGGGGTTAGCTGTACCTCTGGGGAGGGGAAGGAATACACACTAGACCCAGTATTATGGCTGAAGGAAAAGCAGAAACAACTGTGAAAGCCACAACACATAAATTCAGCCTAGAGCCTGCTTAAGAATGAGGTTTAATCAGAACATCAGAGGATGCCCCCCTTCCCAGATCCTCCTTCTCCAGGCTAACAAGAATAGATTTAAAAAACAAATGGTGGAATGAATGTAGGACAGATCCTTTCTAGGGAGCAATGCAAAAGGGAGACCCAAAGCCAAGCAGGGAGCAGATTTGAGAAACACCCTCTGGCAAACTACCCACACCCTAAGCACAAGGCACGTGGTAGAGGAATTTGAAACCTATAGTGCATGTGCATAACTATAGCAGCAAACTTCAAATACAGGCTTTCTACTAACTAGACTAAGAAAACCCCTCACTAAAGACTCGCCAGAAGAAAAGGTATGCTTATCTCTAAGCATAAATATATTTACTACAATATTAACTGTCCTGGACATATGTATAATGTCAACAAAAATTATGCAGCATACAGCAAGGCCAGAAAAAAAACACTCTGAAGGAAGAAAGTGCTCATCAGAACCACATTCAGATCTGACATAGAATGTGTTAATGACCCGAGCAGAAACTTATTTAGTAGTATGCTAAAAGCTCTAATGCAGTGGTTCTTAACTGGAGAAAATTTTGTTGCTTAGTAGACATTTGGCTGTCTGTATTTGGTTGTCACAACTGTAGGGATTGGTTCTTATCAGCATCTAATAAATGTGACCAGCGATGCTGCTAAAAATTCTGTAATATAATCCCCCATAATAAAAAAATTATGTGACCCCAAATGTTCACATTGTCAAGGCTGATTAACCCTGATATACTGAAAACAGTGTGCAACATACAAGACAAGATGGTAATTTCATCACTAGAGATAGAAAGTGTAATGAAGAATAAAATGAAATGCTAGAAGTAAAAAATAGTAACAGAAATGAAGCATGTCTTTGATGTGCTCATCAACAGACTTGACACAGCTGACAATTCGGTGAACCTGAAGATAGTACAATAGAAACTACCAAATTAGAAGTACAAATAGTTAACAAATGAACAAAACAAACAGAATAGAGCATCCAAGACTTGTGGAGAATGTCAAATGGTCCAATATACATGTAATCAGAATTCTAGAGAGAAGAGAAAAAAAGAGGCAGAAATATATTTAAAGCAGTGACTAAGGATTTTAAACTTAATGACAGAAATCAAATAGTATATGCAAGAAATTTAGAGAACACCAATAAGGATATAGTATCATATTAAAAATCTTTAAAAAAGATAAAGATAAATCTTGAAGATGGACAGAGGAAAAAAGACATACTATTAAGGAGAAACAAGTGTAAGAGTTATAGCACACTCTCAGAAACTTGGATATACACAAATAACTAAATAGCACAGGAGATGGAATAAATGACGGTAAAATAGATTTCTATTTTCTTGTTTTTAATTTCTCAAAAATATAATAAAGAAAAAAGAACATCAATATGTGGTGAGTTTCTGTATATGTAAGAGTAAAATACATGATCACGATAACACAAAGGATGAGAGGGAAGAATTGGAAACATTATTATAAGGTTCTACTACTATATGTGGAATAATATAATAGAACTTGAAAGTAGTCAGATTATTCTAAGATGCATATTGCAAACCATAATGCAACCACTAAGACACTTTTAAAAGAGGAATAAATAATAAATGAATACAAAAGAGAAAATGGAATCACATGCTTAGATAGACTGAGAGCAGAAGAAAAAAACAGCAAATGGAACAGATAGCAAAACAAGAGATTCTAATTCAATATACTTTGAATTTGAATTCTATAAACCAGGAATTGGCAAACTTTTTTTGGTAAACAGCCAGAAGGTAAATATTTTAGACTTTACTGACCATAATTTCTGTCACAGCTACTCAACAGTGGCGAACCTATAGTGAGAAACAGCTGTGGACAAAATATAAATGAAAGACCTTGGCTGTGCTGCAAAGAACTTTATTTAAATTTCATATAATTTAAAATTTAAATTTCCTAAAATTTAAATGTTATGTAATTTTTATACATCACAAAATATTATTTAATTCCTGAGGTTTTATAATTCATTTTTTTTTGAGACAGAGTCTCGCTCTGTCGCTCAGAGTGGAATGCAGTGGTGCGATCTCTGCTCACTGCAACCTCTGCCTCCTGAGTTCAGGAAGTTCTTCTGCCTCAACCTCCTGAGTGGCTAGGATTACAGGTGCCTACAACCACACATATTTAAATTTATTTTTTAAATTTTTAATAGAGATAGGCTGGTCAGGCTGGTCTCAAACTCCTGACCTGAAGTGATCTTCCTGCCTCAGCCTCCCAAAGTGCTGGGATTACAGGTGTAAGCCACTATGCCAGTCCTTAGTTCTTATAAATACAATACCTATGCTTATCTTGTGTGCCATGTCAAAAAAAGAGCATTGGGCTGAATATGGCCCATAAACATTATGTGTCAATTCCTGGTTTAAACACATAAATTAAAAGGCAGATTGTCACACTATATAAAAATCCAGGTACATTTGTATGTTCTCTATAAAAAATCAATTTTAATTATAAAACAAAAACAAGTTAAAAATTAAGATATTAAAGAATTTTTTAAAAACCTTTCATGGAAACACTAACCAAAAAAAAAGTTGAAGTAACTATATTAATTTTATACAAAGTTGACTTTAGGACAAATAATATTGAGTGATAAAGAGGAACATTAAATAATGATAAGGCTTCAAGACTCCAAAAAAAATAACAATCTTAAATAACTATGCACCAGAAACAAAATTTCAAAATACATAAAGCAGGAGCTGACAGATGAAAAAGGAGAAATAAAAAAATACAGAATTATAGCTGGAGACTTCAACAGTCATATATCAAGAATTGATGAAGCAAGTTGGGGCAAAATCAGTAAGGACATAGAATACCCAAACAACATTATCAACAAAATTTACCTAATTGGCATTTATAGAACACTCCATTCAACAACAGAATACACATTGTTGTAGAGCACATGGAACATTCACAGAAATAGATCTGATTGGCAAGTTTGCAAGATACATGATCAATATTCAAAAGACAATTATATTTCTACCAACAGTGAACAACTGCAATTTGAAATTTAAAAATATAACTTAAAATTGCTCAAAAATAAAATGTTTATTAGGTATAAATCAAACAAAAATGTGCAGATTTTCAAATGCTAAATACTACAAAACCCTGGTGAAAGAAATAGAAGAATATCTAAATAAATGAAGAAATATACCATGTGTTCCAGGATTAGAAGACTTGATGTCGTTAAGACACCAATTATTCCCAATTTGATCTAGATTTAATGTAATTCCAATCAAAACTCCAGAAAACTTTTTAAAAGCTATCAATAAGCTAATTCTGAAACTTACATGGAAAATCAAAGGAATTAGAAGAGCTAAACAAATATTGAAAAAGGAGGATTAATTCAGAAGGCATACTATCTGATTCAAGACTTACTATAAAGCAACAGTAACAATTCAGTATTGTATTGGTTAAAACAAAGATATATGTCAATTAAACCTGATTGAGAGTACAGAAGTTGGCCCACACAATTATAGACCACTATATTAGTCAACTAGTTTTAACAAAGATGCAAAGGAAACCAAATAGAGAAAGGGTAGTCCTCTCAACTAATGAGGCTGGAACATTAGAAAAGTCATATGCAAAACAACAATAACAACAAAATCTTCAACACATAATATCTTTTACAAACAATAACTAAAACTATAAAACTTGTAGAAGATGGGAGCTAATCTTCATAAACTTGGGTTTGGCAATGAGTGTTTACATACAATACCAAAAATATGAACTGTATTAGTCCATTTTCATGTTGCTGATAAAGACATATCTGAGACTGGGCAATTTACAAAAGAAAGAGGTTTAATGAACTTACAGTTCCACATGGTTGGGGAGGCCTCACAGTCATGGTGAAAGGTAAGGAGGAGTGAGCGTCGTCTTATATGGATGGTAGCAAGCAAAGAAAGAGAGCTTGTGGGGGGGGGGGGCGCCTCTTTTTAAAACCATCAGATCTCATGAGACTTATCAACTATCACGAGAACAGCACGAGAAAGATCAGCTTCCATGATTCAATTATCCTCCACCAGGTCCCTCCCATAACAGATGAGAATTCAAGAGATGTTTGTGGGGACACAGCCAAACCATATAATTCCACACCTGGCCCCTCCCAAATCTCATGTCCTCACATTTCAAAACAATCATGCCTTCCCAACAGTCCCCCAAAGTCTTAACTCATTTCAGCATTAACTCGAAAGTCCACAGTCCAACATCTCATCTGAGACAAGGCAAGTCTCTTCTGCCTATGAGCCTGTAGAATCAGAAGCAACCTAGTAATTTCCTAGATACAGTGGGGTCCAGGTATAGGGTAAATACAGCCATTTCAAATGGGAGAAATTAGCCAAAAAGAAGGAGCTATAGGCCCCATATGAGTCAGAAATCCAGCAGGGCAGTCAAATCTTAAAGCTCCAAAATGATCTTCTTTGACTCCATGTCTCACATCCAAATCATGATGATGCAAGAGATTGGTTCCTATGGTATCAGGCAGTTGCATCCCTGTGGCTTTGCAGAGTACAGACTCCCTCCTGGCTGCTTTCACAAGCTGGTGTTGACTGTCTGTGGCTTTTCCAGGAGCATGGTGCAAGCTGTTGGTGTATCTACCATTCTGGGATCTGGAGGACTGTGGCTTTCTTCTCTCAGCTTCACTAGGCAATGCCACAGTGGGAACTCAGTGTGGGGCCTCTGATCCCACATTTCCCTTCCACACTGCCTTAGCAGAAGTTCATCATGAGGGCCCTGCCCCTGCAGCAAACTTCTGCCTGGACATCCAGATGTTTCCATACATACTCTGATGTCTAGGCAGAGGTTCCCAAACCTCAATTCTTGACTTCTGTGCACCCGCAGGCTCAACACCACTTGGGAGCTGCCAAGGCTTGGGTCTTGTACCCTCTGAAGTGAGCTGTACCGTGGCCCCTTTTAGCTATGGCTACAGTGGCTGGGACACAAGGCACCTAGTCCCTAGGCCACACACAAGAGGGGAGCCCTAGGCCCTTCCCACAAAATTATTTTTTTCTTAGGCCTCTAGGCCTGTGATGGGAGGGGCTCTGATATGCCCTGAAGACATTTTCCCCATTGTCTTAGTGATTAATATTTGGCTTCTCATTACTTATGCAAATTTCTGCAGCTGGCTTGAATTTCTCCTCAGAACATGGGTTTTTCTTTTCTGTCCCATCGTCAGGCTGCAGATTTTCTGAACTTTTATGCTCTGTTTCCCTTTTAAAATTGAATGCTTTTGATAGCACCCAAGTCACCTCTTGAATGCTTTGCTGCTTGGAAATTTCTTCTGCCATATACCCTAAGTATCTCTCTGAAGCTCAAAGTTCCACAGATCTCTAGGGCAGGGACAAAATTCTATCAGTCTCTTTGCTAAAACCTACCAAGGGTCATCTTTACTCTAGTTCCCAATAAATTCCTCATCTCCATCTGAGACTTCAGCCTGGACCTTGTTGTCCATATTGCTATTAGCCTTTTGGTCAAAGCCATTCAACACGTCTCTAAGGAGTTCCAAACTTTTTCACATTTTCCTGTCTTCTTCTGAGCCCTCCAAACTGTTCCAACCTCTGCCTGTTACCCAGGTCCAAAGTTGCATCCACTTTTTGGGTATCTTTTCAGCAGTGCCCCACTCTGCTGGTACCAATTTACTGTACTAGTCCATTTTCATGCTGCTGATAAAGACATACCCGCGAGTGGGTAATTTATAAAGAAAATGAGGTTTAATGGACTCACAGTCCCATGTTGCTGAGGAGGCCTCACAATCATCGTGGAAGGTGAAAGGCACGTCTTATATGGTGACAGGCAAGATAGAATGAGAGCCAAGTGAAAGGGGAAACCTCTTATAAAACCATCAGACCTTGTGAGACTCATTCACTACCACATGTACAGTATGAGGGAACTGCCCCCATGATTCAACTATCCCCCACCAAGTTCCTCCTACAACACTTGGGAATTATGGGAGCTACAATTCAAGATGAGATTTTGGTGGGGATACAGCTAAACTGTATTATGAACCATAACAGAAAAATTGATGTGTGACTCTTTATTAAGATTAAAATTTTGCTCTGCAAATGCTGTTAAGAAAATGAATTGACAAGCCACAGACTAAAAGGAAATATTTACAAACCATATGTCTAATAAATGGCTTATTTCCATAATATATAAAGAATTATTAAAATTTCATAAGAACAATTAAATAGGGAAAGAATTTTAACAGGCACTTCAGCAAAGAAGATATACAAATGGCAAATAAGCATACAGGAAGGTGCTCAATATCACTATTTATTAGGGAAATGAAAATGAAAACCACAATGTAATATCACTGCCTATTAGAATGAGTAACATCAAAAAAGCTGACAATATCAAGTGCTGATGACAGCACGGAGCAGTGAGAACTCTTCATTGCTGGTGGAAATGGAAAATAGTGCAGTCACTTTGGAAAACAAAGTATCTTACAGAGTTAAACACACAGCTACCAGAGAACCTGGTGATTTTATGCATAGATCTTTACCCAAGAGTACTGAAAACATGTTCATACAAAAAACTTTCTGTGAATATTTATAATCCCCAAAAATTGGAAACAATCCAGGTATTTTTCCACAGGTAAGCAGATAAAACTGTAGTACATCCATCCAAGGAAATATTGCTCACAATAAAAAGGAATGAGCCATTGATTCATGCAACAACGAGAATGAATGACTCTTAAATGCCTTTTGCCTAATGAAAGAAAACACACTCAAAAGACCACATAATATATGATTTTATTTATTTGGTATTCTGTTAAAGCATAGGGGTGATTGCCAGGGATTGAAGATGAGAGTAAGGGTTGACACAAAGGGGTTGCATAAAAGAATTTTTAGGGTGGTTGATCTGTTTTGTAGGGTACTGTGGTAATGGTTACAAGATTCCATTTATTTGTCAAAAGCCATAGAATAGTAAACAACTAAGGGTGCTTTAACAGTAAATGACAAAGTACAACTTTCATTATATGCAAATGTTAAAATTAACCAAAATTTGGGGAAGTCTAGAATAAAATGTAGACTTGAAAAAATAAATCCTAGGTGTGTAATATAACATATGATATATCCTCACTGAAGGTGATGGGGAGAAAATAACTTACTTAAATTTTTTTGGTTTCATCTAAATACTATAAAGCCAAAAATTAAAAATTGTGCACAAAAATCTGTATTCTAGTGGATCAATTTGTTTTTCATAATGATATGTTTTTGTTACCCTTAAACTGCTTTATGAATGTAAACTAGGATTGAACACATAAGTAAATATACTGTGGATGATAACAGCCAGGTTTCTCACTGTCAAAGAAAGAAGTTACTAATAAGCAAGGCAGGGGAGGCTAGAATAAAACTTGTGGTGCCAGATTAGAATTCGTAATATCAATATGAATTCCTGTTTCTTTTAATATACATTCAAAGAGATATAAACAGAAATAAATACTATAGTGGCTAGATTTAGCAACAGAAAATACAGGACAATCAGATAAATGTGAATTTCAGATAAACAAAAGGTTAAGTTTTTTTTTTCTTTTGAGACTGAGTCTCACTCTGTCACCCAGACTGGAGTACAGTGGTGTGAGCTCAGCTCACTGCAAGCTCTACCTCCCAATTTCATGCCATTCTCCTGCCTCAGCCTCCCAAGTAGCTGGGACTGCAGGCGCCTGCCACCATGCCTGGCTAATTTTTTGTATTTTTAGTAGAGATGGGGTTTCACCATGTTAGCCAGGATGGTCTCGATCTCCTGACCTCATGATCCACCTGCCTCAGCCTCCCAAAGTGCTGGGATTACAGGTGTGAACCACTGTGCCTGGCCAAAAGGTAAATTTTTAGTATAAGCATGCATGCCCCATGCAATATTTGGGACACACATAAACCAAAAAAAAAAAAAACATTGTTTATTTGAAAGTCACATTTAACTAGCAATCTTATATTTTATTTGGCAATCCTAAATTATAGATATATGTGTATGTAAATAGGTAAATATACATATTTAAATGTCCTAGCTCTCTTTGCTAAGATGGCCTGAAAGTATGAAACCCCAGTAGCAACGAGAACAAACACCCAGATCTTGGTCTGTGAATGTTATTCTCCAGGAAAATGAACAAGGGTTCCTTGAGGGAATAGCTGATTCAAGATTTGGGACAGAAAAATAAAGATGAGCCTTGGGTGCTTTCTAATTCCAGAAAGTTAGGAAGTGCTTAAATCAAAACAAATAAAAAAAAAAGTAATAGAAAGATGAGGGTATGTCAAAATACACTGGAGCTCTCCTGAAAGAGCTCCCAGCAGCCAAAATGCAAAATTTAATCAACAAAATCAATAACATTAGTATTGGATTGTAAAACAAAGAATAAAATAAATATCTAAAGGTGCACACTGGTATAAATAATGACTGAATAAATGAATGAATGAATGCACAAGTAAATAAACAGAGACAAATGACATTTTTTACAGAAGAATTCAAATTAATAAATGTAGAAGAAATGAAGGAAATAGAAAATAATTACTAGTACATTGTTGTAGTAATTATTATAGACAAGACACTGATGCTTGCTAAAATCAGTGGATGAAATATTAAGTAGTAACAGGATGTTGGCAGAGCCTTACTGTATCTCCACCAAAATATTTATTGATTACTGTGATGTTATAGCGTATGTCCACAAATTCTTTGATAGTTTTCCTACCAGGAGGTGGAGCTTAGTTCTCCTCTCCTTGAGGGCACTGGACTTATAGATTTGCTTCTATCAGAGTTTAGAAAGGAAACAATAATTTCTACACTGGAAAAAACATCAAATACTACCTTAACCAAATGATGATAGATAGTTAATATCACCAGAATAAGTCATGCTGAAATTATGCACACCAGATATGATGCTATAAGGAATAAATATCACTTCTTTGATAGTCTTTCAAAAAATTCATAACCTCCATATAGTCATCCAACAGCAGAAGTCAAAGCTAAATTGAGGGATATTCTACAGAATGTCTGGCCAGTACTCTTCTCAAGTGTGAAGTTCATGAAAGATAAGAAAAGACTAAAAAACTGTTACAGATTGAAGGACACCAAGGAGATATGACTATACAGTAAGCTGAATTGAATTCTGGAACAGAAAAAAAGACATCAGTGCCAAAATTGGTAATATCTGAATAAAGCTTACAGTTTAGAGTAAGGATTGGCAAACTATAACCCATGGGCCAAATTTAGCCCATCACGGGTTGTTGTACAGTTTTAGTAGAACAGAGCTGTGCCTGTGCTACATATTGTCTATGACTGCTTTCACACTACAATGTCAGAGTTGAGTAATTGCAACTGAGGCCATCTGGCCTGCAAAGCCTAAAATATTTACTATCTGACCCCTTTACAGAAAAAAACTTGCAAACCCTTGGTATGTGGGAACATCTGTGTACTATTTTTTGTCAGTCTTCCATAAGTCTAAAATAATTTCGCTATAGGAAATTTAAAAATATCATTTGAGTTACATCACCAGTACATTTTTAGTTACCATTGTTTGAGAGCTTTCTATTTTTGAAGCACTTTTTGCCAAGTGCTTTTTAGGCCCTACCCTAATTAATTCTCTCAGCAGCACTTTATAGCTCATCTTGTTATTAGCCTCATTTTACACCTAAAGAAACTAATGTTAATTAAGTCAAGTGACTTGCTGAAGGGTATAGCGTTTACATGGTTAAAATGCAGAACCAGGGTTTAAACCAGAGTCAGCCTGAGACTAAAGTTCATATAACCCTTTTCTATCAGTTTTATTCCTGGGTCAACTGCAGAGATCCAGTGTCACCTTCAGAGAAGGCTCAGAAGTCATTTATGCAATGTATTGAAAACCTACTAGTGCTAGCTCCTGTATATGTATGAGATCAACATGCCCAACACAATTTTCTGAGATCCATGGAATGATAATTCTACTACTCACAGCTCCTCCTGAGCTTGTTCTTACTCTTTCAAAGCTCTGATTAGATGTACAATTATGTATATCTCTTACCTTCCCAGTTACACTGCCTATATAAGCATAAATTATATGCCAAAGAGTAAATTTACATGCCTTTCCCTTCCCCTTGTATTTTAGTCTGTTTTCTGCTGCTAGGACAGAATACCACAGCCTGTATAATTTATAAAGAATAGAAAATTATTGGGCTTATGTTTCTGGAGGTTGGGAAGTCCAAGAGCATGGCACTGACATCTTGTGAGGGTCATTCCATGATGGAAGTTGTAAAGCAGAAGCAAGTGTGAGAAACAGAGTAAGGCACTGGGGCCAGACTTGCTTTATAACAACATACTCTCATTGTAAATAAACCACTTCTACAATAATGATGTTAATCCATTCATGAGGGTTCTGCCCAAATTAACTAATCACATCTTATTAGGCCCCATCTCCCCACATTGTTGCATTGGGGATTAAATTTTCAACAGATTAACTTTTGAGGGACACATTCAAACTAAAATTGTTAACGATTGTGAAACACTGTTACCTACTTTATCAGTCCTTAGTGGCCTCTGTGTCTGTTGTTTGCCACCTGTGGTATCATCAGCAGCATTTGTGCTTGATTATTTTTTAACTTTGTATTAAAAATCAGACACATTCCAGACTTTAGTTGCATCTTATCTATAGTCCAATTTTCTCAAAAATTCTTGAAGTGACAAGTTAGGTTTTTTCAGGCCATTAAAAATGATCTATCATGCTTTAATCCCAGCACTTTGGGAGGCTGAGTTGGGTGGATCACAAGGTGAAGAGATCAAGACCATCCTGGCCAACATCGTGAAAACCCTTCTCTACTAAAAATACAACAATTAGCTGAGCATGGCGTGGCACACCTGTAGTCCCAGCTACTCAGGAGGCTGAGGCAGGAGAATCACTTGAACCCGGGAGGCAGAGATTGCAGTGAGCTGAGATCATGCCACTGCACTCCAGCCTGGTGACAGAGCAAGACTCCGTCTCAAAAAAAAAGATCTTAAACACCAGTTTCTTAAGTTTGTTGGTTACATGCATTCCAAATAAATTCAAGTTCGCTGTACTTATTGCTTCTAATTATGAAATATTACTAATAATTTATAAGTACATCCTTTGAAAACTACCCTTGGAAAAACAAATCTCTTTGGTATGTGCTAATACCGAAGAGTATTTCTGGATACTGCAGTTTCCATTAGTTAAAAGGGATAAAGAAAACAAACAATCTCTTTGTTCTCTGTGGATACTTTATGGTTGGGTAAGGGGGGAACTTTTCCTTTGAAGGCCTGTAATGCATTTTAGTAGAAGTTTACCTCTGGTTGACAGTATATTTTTAATGTGAAGGTAAATGACTGACAAAACATTAAGCCCCATTGAACACAGTTAAGAATTCTTGTTATCTGAGCCCTGGTTTGAAATGAGCAGAGAATAATTTTATTTGAGCCACACTTAGTATTCATGACAGGTTCACTTTTAAACACCAGATCTCTGATGGCTTTGCTGCCTTTACATGATGCTTCAAGTCCCTTGTAAGAAGATTCAATACCTGTCTGGGTTTGACAAGTAAAGCTTAAGTTTTAATAACTCCAAAGGTATGCCATAGCTGGAAAGGAACTGATGAGATGTTTAAAAGAATTTTTTGAAAAAAGCCTTATTACTTTCGTATTAGAACACACTTAAATAAAAAGCAGCTAGTGTTATTACTGTCAAGAAGCACATTTTCTAACTATACATTTCTATGGCAACATCTCTATCTATAGCAACACTTCACTGTTTAATTTGAGATGTAGACTATGTGAGGGACATGTTTCATTAGTCTATTCTGCAGGCAACTCCTAAACCTGCTTAGGAGTGATAACAGCATAGAGACATGATTAAGACACCTAACATGACATTTTGTTGAGTGGAGGATAAATAATTGTAGCTGCTGAAGTGATTCCTTAGTTACTACTAAGGAATAAACCCAGATTTGGTATTTGAAGTCCTCCTTAGAAAGTATCTACATATAAATGATTTTCCCAAATTCCTTGGGGTAACTTGTTGTCAGTATCTCTATAATACTCAACATCGTCTTTCTCTACCTTTGAAGTGTACTGAATCTTTATTGAGATTTTTGTGACTTCCTAGGGGCCATATACTTTCATTTTTTTAACTTTTATTTTAGGTTTGGGGGTACATGTGAACGTGTGTTACACAGGTAAACTTGTGTCACAGGAATTTGTTGTACAGATTATTTCATCACCCAGATATTAAGCTCAGTGCCCAATAATTATCTTTTCTGCTCCTCTCCCTTCTCCCACCCTCAAGCAGACCCAGCGTCTGTTTCCTTCTTTGTGTTTATAAATAGTTCTCACCACTTAGCTCCCAGTTATAAGTGAGAACATGCATTATTTGGTTTTCTGTTTGTGTGTTGGTTTGCTAAAGATAAAAGCCTCCAGATCCCTCCATATTCTTGTAAAAGACATAATCTCATACTTCTTAGTGGCTGCATAGTATTCAATGGTGTATATGTAATGAATTTTATTTATCCAATCTGTCATTCATGGGCATTTAGGCTGATTACATGTCTTTGCTATTGTGAATAGTGTTGCAATGAGCATTCACGTGCATGTGTCTTTATGGTAGAATGATTGATATTCCTCTGGGTACATACCCAGTAATGGGGTTACTGGGTTGAATGGTAGTTCTGCTTTTAGCTCTTTGAGGAATCACTTTCCACAATGGTCAGACTAATTTACACTCCCACCAACAGTGTATAAGTGTTCCCTTTTCTCCACAAACTCACCAGCATCTGTATTTTATTTTTTATTTTTTAATAATAACCATTCTGACTGGTGTGAGAAGGTATTCAGTGTGGTTTTCATTTGCATTTCTGTAATGATCAGTGATATTGAGCTTTTTTCATATGCTTGTTGGCCACATGTATGTCTTCTTTTGTAAAGTGTCTGTTCATGCCTTTTGCCCACTTTTTAATGGGGTTGTCTGTTTTTCTCTTGTAAATTCAAGTTCCTTATGAATATTAGACCTTTGTCAGACGTAGTTTGCAAAAATTTCCTCCCATTCTGTAGGTTTTCTGTTTACTCTGTTGATAGTTTCTTTTGCTGTGTAGAAGCTCTTTAGTTTTATTTGATCCCACTTGTCAATTTTTGCTTTTCTTGCAATTGCTTTTGATGCCTTTGTCATGAAATCTTTGCCTGTTCCTATGACCTGAATGGTATTGCCTAGGTTGTCTTCTAGGGCTTTTATAGTTTTGGGTTTTAAGTGTTTAATTCATGTTGAGTTGATTTTTGTATATGGTGTAAGGAAGGGGTCCAGCTTCAGTTTTCTGCATATGGCTAGCCAGTTATCCCATCACCATTTATTAAATAGAAAATCTTTTCTCTATTGCTTGTTTTTGTCAGGTTTGTCAAAGATCAGATGTTTGTAGGTGTGCAGTTTTATTTCTGCATTCTCTATTCTGTTCCGTTGTCTGTATCTGTTCTTGTACCAGTACCGTGCTGTTTTGGTTACTGTAGCCCTGTAGTATAGCTGGAGTCAGGTAACGTGACACCTCCAACTTTGTTCTTTTTGCTTAAGATTGCCTTGGCTATTCAGTCTCTTTTTTGGTTCCAGTTTACTGCTTTTGTCCTTTAAAATATTTTTTTTCTGTCATGTTTGTGTTGTATCTGGTGCATGACATGATCTGAATGTGAAATTTAACACCTTTCCTTAAATTTCCTGAATAAACAACTCATAGAAAGATATTTGAGTAGGTGAATTTGGTCAAGGTGTGGTATGATGAAGGAATGTGACAGCAGTGTAAGAGAGTAGATCCTAAGCGTTCTCACCAGAAAAAGTAAAGAAAAAAGGTAACCATGTGAGGTAATGGATATATTAATTAGCTTTATTTTGCCAATCATTTCACACTGTATGTGTATATAAAATCATCAAGTTGTACACATTAAATATATACAATTAAAATAAAAAAACAAAAGTAAATTAATCCTGTTTTTAGAAGTCCCTTGGCTATTTCAGTAATGAGGCTCCATTTGCCAGTTATACTACTGTACCTTCTCTTTTCCTTCATCACTCTTTTCCAAATTCTGTACCTTCCTCTTGACTACCCACCCCCTGCCCCAAGCCCACTTCATCTGAGTTTCAGATATCTGTAAGCAAATACAGGCCCCTTAGTAGAAAGAATTTTGGTGATAGCTTTTAAGATATTTACTCCATTATACTTGGATATCAGAACAGTTTCATTTAAAGGGAGAGTAGTCATCAATATATTTTGCTTCATCATCATAAACCCATTGGCAGTCTGACTCAAATTCTAGCTCACCAAATTATTACATGTGCCATTTCTGATCTGCCTTGAATGGAAAGATTACCTCCCTCATATTCTGACTGTATAATTAAAAGATAAGTGCTTCATACATGCTAAGTTCATTTCCACCCTTTCCCTACACATTTCATGGGCTCAAAATTTGATCAATAATCAGGAAAGTTATCTTCTCTAAGACAATACCATCTCCTCTTGGCTTCCATAATGTTGATGATCGTCTTTCTGTCTACACTGGCACACCTGACAGGGGCAATTTTTCTACTTAGTTTTCCCATTCTCAAACTTGGTTTTGCCACTCTCTCTGGCATTGGGTTTGGATTGAATACCTTACCTGTCTGTAGTGAATTATTTCTCTGTGACTGTTCCTTTCTTAGCATTGGTATAATGTCAGATTCTGTAGAAGTGTGAGTTAGGCTGCATTGCTATATGCCAGGTGGTGTCTCAGTGGCTAATGCTGGGATAGGACAGACCCACAATGTTAAGTTGGCCCTTGGGACTCTGCTGAATGTAGATTCTTGACTGCTGTAGATGCTGCTTTTCTGCTTTCTTGAGTCTACTACTCTTTTGTCCCTAGCTAGTATCTCTAGCAGTCATTCCTGAAATAGGTTTACTAATTATAGTTTTTGGTTATATATTGGCAAAGTGTCTCCTTTTTATTCACTCTTTTACTTTTATCTCATGGTGTCACGAAGTCTCCTAACAAAATAATATAGTAAAATTGTGGTGTACTTGAGCACAATTTCAAAATCTACATAGGCTCCAGAAATGTACCAGCAGGTTATTTACCTTGGGGTAGACTAGTTAAATTGCAGATATTAGCATGGTGTAAACTTGTTACATTGTTGGAGTTAAGAAAAAGACGAAGTTCAGTGTTACAGATTGCCACTTTGGTTTTTAGTGCCTTGTATTGGGAGGGAAAAGGTTTAGTGTGTAGAAACGGATTTACAGCTACTTGTATTAAAATCTACAATTTTAATAAATTGAATTTAAAAACAACTCTTTAAGCCCAACTTAATAAATCTTATTTTTTAAAAAAATATTATTTTTTTGCTTAAATTAAAATACTAATCTTATTTTTCTTCTATTAACATTCTATTTGCTTACAGATTTACCTGACTAAATTTTCTAGATTTTAATACAATTTTAAAAGTTGATTAATGAATACCTTTAACTATTTCACATCAAAATCTTAAATCTATCTATTTTTCTTAAGAGCACTAAATATAGAACAAGACAGATTTATGATGAATAAAAAGTACTTTATAAACACTTAAATATATTTTATGATTCTACAAATATATACATGTGGACTAAATAAATTATATTTTATTTAGCTTTTAAATACTGTTTTAAATAAAAACTACATTTTATATAAATATCATAACTATGAACAACTCAAATTATCTTAAAATATTTAAAATATAAAAGGTAAGCCTAATATGATAATAGTCAAGATTCAGTTTAGAATCTACAGCTACTCTGGGTATTTTTACACAAAAAAGGATCAAATATAGGGAAAATCTTTGAAAGGTCTGAGTAGCGTGTCACTGGAATTACTGAGTTTAAAAACAAACCACAGTCTGCTAAGAGCCAGAGGTTCTCACACTATCCCAACCTTGACTCAACACCTAAGAAATGGATGACTAGAAGGAATGTGAGTTTAGCTGCCGCTGTTTCTTTCTACCCTTGTTTCTACGATACTTCTTGTCAGGAGAATACAGTGACAGAAGTGTTTTCTACCTCATTTTTACCTTCCAAATCTCCTGAGATTATATCTAACTAGTAGAAATTATTTCATATTTAGAGTCCTAGCTACAAGGGCACCTGAGAGATGTGATTTTTATCTCTTGTGTCTACATGGAAAGGTAGAATGCAGCCTGGTAAACCAAATCAATCATGTCCACTAGAAGCCCATCAAATTCCCTAAATGCTAAAGTTACAAATTCAGGTTGTGGGTTCTGGCCATTGGTTCAGAATTCTAGACCACAATTCCAGGAAGATTATGCTCAACAATACTTATTTATTACTTGGATCCATTTTTGTAGTTCGGCTTTATCTGCTGTATCAACAAGGGACCTCAAACCCAAGACTTTCTTCTAAGATTTAACATAAGTTTTAAACTGAGACAATAAGGATCCCCAACCCAATTTTATAATAACCTTATAGTAATTGCTTTCCCAAGTTCTATCATCTGACATTATGTATTTGAACTCTCACCCTTCCCACAGATCGCAATACATTTTTTTATGGCCCAATACAAAAGAAATAATTTTGCCAGCAGTAAAACGTAATCTCTGTTACAGTGAAAGACTTTATAACATGATTTTACTGAGTAGTGTTCCTTTTGCTTATGAGATAAGAATTCTCTTTAGGAATATGAGATTTAATTCTTGAAAACTATTCTGTTTCAATTATGATAATAGACTACTGGTTCATAACTGTAATGTCCATATTATCCTGGAAAATTGAATTTGAATTGTATAATCATTATGGTAAGATATTGACTTAAGCAGTAATTGCTTCTTTGCAATTGGGTTTGATCTTTTGCTAATATAACTGATCACTTTCAGTTGTTTATTGACTGTTTGTTAATGTGCTTACAACTCAACTTGACTTTAAGTGTCTTCAGGACAAACTCTCATCTTTTGTCCTTACAGCATCCAACAGAAATGCTATGTACATTGTATATTAGTCCTTTATAAACTTTTTTGAAATTTTTTAATTTTATTGATATAAAAATTTCACTTATTGAATATTATTTAAAATTCCAAATAAACTAAATGTATGGCTCATAATTAATTTTAAAAAATGGTCAATTCTGAAGAAAAGCATTTTAATCTTAAAGGCTATATACAGTTGGCCATTCATATCTGCCAGTTCTGCATCTGTGGGTTGAACAACTACATCAAAAATATTCAGAAAAATATAAAAATAACGATGCAAAAATAAAATAAAAATAATACAAATAAAAATGATACACTATAACGACTTTTTACATAGCATTTACATAGTATTAAGTATAAGTAATCTAGAAACGATTAAAGTATATGAGAGGAGATGTAGATTATATACAAATACTATGACATTTTATATAAGGTACTTAAGCATCCACAAATTTTGGTATCCTTGTTGGTGGGGAGGGGATTCCTGGAACCAATGCCCTCCTGATACTGAGGGTCAACTGTAGATCCTTTTATGTTCATTTTGCACTTGCCCCCAATATATAGATCCTCTATCAACTGAGGATATATTAATTTCATAAAAAATAAGTTTACTGTATTTGAGTGAGTCTATTTCTGGGCTCTCTATTCTGTTCTATTGATTTATTTGTTTATTTTTCACCAATACCATGCTATCCTGTTTACTGTAGCTTTATAATAATTCTTGACATTGTGAAGTTTGAGTCCTCCAACTTTGTTCTTTTCTTCCTTATTGTGTTGGCTATTCTAGGTTCTTTGTCATTTTATACACATTTTTAAATAAGATTGTTGATATTTAAAAATTACCTTGCTGGCCTTTCAATTGGAGTTCTGATAAGTCTATAAATACTTTTATGAATAATTTACATCTTAACAATATTTAGTCTTCCAATTTATGAGCATGGAATAGCTCTCAATTAATTTTTGTAAATATGTATTTTATCAGTATTTTGTAGTTTTCCACATAAAGACCCTGTCCATATTTTATTAGATTTTTACTTAAATATTTCATTTTGGGGGGTGCTGTTGTAAATGATATGTGTGTGTGTATTTAAATTTCAAATTCAAATTTCTTATTGTTAGTATATAGAAAAGCAATTGAGATTTGTATGTTGACCTGGTATACTGTGACCTAGCTATACTTGTTTATTACTTCTAGGAGGTTTTTTGTTTTGTTTTGTTTGCATATTGTTTGGTGTTTTCTACATAGACAATATGTCATCTGTGAGCAAAGACAGTTTTATTTCTTCTTTTTGAATCTCTCTATATTTTTTATATATTTTTGTTTTATTAGAGTGGCTAAGATTTTATAAGTATGTTGTTGAAAAGGAGTGGTGAGAAAGAACATTCTTGTCTCAGTCATAATATTTAAGGGAGAGATGTGTCCATTCGGTTTTATGTTAGCTGTGAATTTTTTCTAGATGTTCTTTATCATGTTGAGGAAGCTTCTCTGATTTCTACTTTACTAAGAGTTTTCATCATGAGTGGATGTTGGATTTTGTCAAATGCTTTTTCCTAAGTCAATTAATATGATTGTATCATTTTTTTCTTTAGGGTGTTGATGTGGTGGACCACATTGACTGATTTTTTTAAAAAAAACATAACCACCATTCCATTATCATAACTGAAACAAATAATAATTTCTTAATATGATTACATATATTGTGTTCAAATTTCTCTGATAGTCCCAATTTCTTTTTAAACATTTAGTGAGTCTGAATGAGAACCCAGACAAGGTCCACACATTACATTTGTTGATACATACATTGACTTAGAGGATATTAATGTCTTCTAAGTAAATTAGTCACCCCAACTTTCAAAAGTACTGCTGTTAAGAAACTGCCATGGTGTCATTTAATGATTTTTTTATCCTCCTATTTTCTGTAAACAGATAGACAGCAGTGCTTGATCAGATTCAGGTTCAGTTTTTTGGCAAGAATATCTTATGAGTGTTTCTGTACTCTTCCTACTGCAGCAAACCAGGAAGCACATCATATCACCAAAAGCTTTTCTCTCTTTTGTGATGTTAACGTGGGTCTGTGGTTTTAAGTATTGAAAGTCTGATCCATCTATTTTAAAGTTCCCCATCAGCTAATAGTTTTAGCAACTGTTAATTATCATTAGGTAGAGCAATGATTTTATATAGATTCTATTATTATATCTATGTTTGTTAGATGTAATTCTCTAAAGAAGGATTTTTCTTCAATTTTTGCCAAGATATAGTGCATACAAGATACTTTTTTAAAAAGCCATCATTGGTTATTTTTTAATGTTGAACCAGCCTTGCATAGTGGGAATATACCTGTTAGTTGAAGTGTACATATTTTTTTTTTTTTACATTGTTGGATTGTTCGCTATTCTTTTGTGGATTACAATCGGAAATACATGAAGATTCTTTGTACTATCTGGATCAAAGAAATTTTTGAAAATGCAGATTTCCTGACATAGAGCAAATGTTTGCGAGGGCCATCAGAATTTGAGAATTATAGAAAATGTGATTTATTTTATATCACTGACTCGCAAAACCTGTAGATTTGATTTCATCTTACTTCAATCTAATGAGATTGGTAAATGTTTGTCATTTCTCAGTTTAGGATGCTGACTACAGCTGAGGAAGAATATAAGCAAATTTCTTAACTCTGTTTTGAACCCAGGTTTTCCATGCCATAAAATCCATGCTCTTTTTGTCACCACAATAGCTAGCTTTGCTAAGAGTAGAGGAGGTGGAAGGTTGATACATTAAAAGCCACAAAGCAAGTCAGTAGTAAAATTTCAAAATGAAATATGTATTTTTGATATCTGCATTCAAACTATCAGTCTAAGGTATTTAATCAAGGTAATATATGTATTTGTGTATATACATACAGAGACACACAAAGGACTGAAAATAAACTTTCTAAGCCATTTTCTTGTGACACTGAATTCTGTGCTTTTGTTTAGGTGATATATTCAGAGTACAGAAAATGGGGATTGGCACATGCTTGTTTACTATGAGAAGCTGATATGCAGTCTATACAACTCCTCAATACTCACTATGTTTCCTTTAAAATTATGAAAAAGTGTTTTGTTTCCCTAAACCTCAAACTTCATTTTCTCTGACACAGTGTTCTGTCATTTAACAGTGTCTTTTGAGAAAATTATCAATGTAACACTATTAATCATTTAGCAGCTGGTACAACAAAGAGCGTTTAGGAGACTTCAGTTGCAGGAATAATTATTTGCTCACTATGCAGCATGAGATGTGCTTCATGCAATGAACAAGATTCATTCTCTTTTTCTTTTGCCCTTATGATTTCTGAAATTGGAATGCTCAGTGTATGTTTTAAAATAGACTTTATCATATTTATAATTTAGTACAATGAGAAAAATATGCGGCATTTTCTGATGAAAAAGGAAAGAGAATGTAAAGAAAAGATTACCTTTGAATTTTTAAGTATTGAAAGTCTGATCCATCTATTTTAAAGTTCCCCATCAGCTAATGGTTTTAGCAACTGTTAATTATCATTAGGTAGAGCAATGATTTTATATGGATTCTGTTATTATTTCTATGTTTGTTAGATGTAATTCTCTAAAGAAGGATTTCTCTTGAGGTGGTTCATTTTTTACAAATTAATTTTACAATGTAGCAGTGAAATATTCAACTGAATTTTACAAAAAAAGTGGGTGTTTTATAAATTTTCTGTAAAAAGTTTCAGAATGTGTATGATGTTAAGTCCTATCACTGAATTTGTGAGCACGGAATTGACATAGTTAAATTTTATTTTGCTATCATTAGGTACTGAGTTTTATTGTGTGATCAAAGCTTATTAGCCAATTAACTGAATGGCTCTTAAGAATTTTTGTAAGAGTTGCCTTTTTAGTTATAGTATATATTCATTTTAGAAACTTTATATAATAAAGATAAGCATGTAGTAACAATTAAGTTACATAAGAATATACCATCTATAAATAATTTTTTAGCATTTTGTCATATAATCTTTGTTTATGCATTTTGCTATAATTCACATATACGTATATACAGCAAATGCATAATTATAAAATCACTGAAAACATATTGTGAATGTTTTATAATAAACTGTATACTATATATTAAACATTTAAAGTGGTGAAATTTTATAAGGCAAAACTCAAAGTGATAACAAAGGATTTAGCCATATGGGCTGACAGCTATAATATGATTTGACTGTATCCCCACCCAAATCTCATCTTGTTTTCATGATAGCGAATAAGTCTCATGAGATCTGATTATTTTAAAAAGAAGAGAGTTCCCCTGCACAAGCTTTCTCTCTTTGCCTGCTGCCATCCACGTAAGATGTGACTTACTCCTACTTGCCTTCCACCATGATTTTGAGGCCTTTCTAACCGTGTGGAACTGTAAGTCCATTAAACCTCTTTCTTTTGTAAATTGCCCAGTCTTGGACATGTCTTTATCAGCAGAATGAAAATGGACTAATAGAGTAAATTGGTACCAGTAGAGTGGATCATTGCTGAAAAGATACCTGAAAATGTGAAAGCAACTTTACAACTGGGTAACAAACAGAGGTTGGAACAGTTTGGAGGGCTCAGAAGAAGACAGGAAAATGTGGAAAAGTTTGGAACTTCCTAGAAACTTATTGGATGGCTTAGACCAAAATGTTGATAATGATATGGACAATGAAATCCAGGCTGAGGTGGTCTCAAATGGAGATAAGGAACTTGTTGCGAACTTGAGCAAAGGTGACTTTCCTTATGTTTTAGAAAAGAGACTGGTGGTATTTTGACCCTGGTCTGGAGATCTGTGAAACTTTGAACTTGAGACAGATAGTTTAGTGTATCTGGCAGAAGAAATTTCTCAGCAGCAAAGCATTCAAGAGGTGACTTGGGTGCTGCTAATGGAATTCAGCTTTATAAGGGAAGCAGTCTAAAACTTCAGAAAATTTGCAGCCTGACAATCTGATAAAAAAGAAAATCCCATTTTCTGAGGAGAATATCAAGTTGGCTGCCAATATTTGCATAAATAATGAGGAGACAAATGTTAATCACCAAGACAATAGGGAAAATGTCTCCAGGGAATGTCAGAGACCTTAGTGGCCGCCCCTCCCATCATAGGCCTTGAGACCTAGGAGGAAAAAATGGTTTTGTATGCTGGGCCCAGAGTCTCTTTGCTGTATGCAGTCTAGGGACTTGGTGCCCTGCATCCCAGCTGCTCCAGCCATGACTAAAAGGAGCCAAGATACAGCTTAGGCCATGGCTTCAGGGGGTTCAAGCCCCAAACTTTGGCAGCTACCACATGGTTTTGAGCCTGTGGGTGCTTGGAAGTTAAGAATTGAGGTTTGGGAACCTCTGCCTAAGTTTCAGAGGATGTATGGAAATGCCTGAATGTCCTGGCAAAGGTTTCCTGCAGGCACAGGGTGCTCATGGAGAACCTCTGCTAGGGCAATATGGAAGGGAAATGTGGGCCTGAAGCCCCTACACGAGTGCCTATTGGGGCACTGCCTAGTGGAGCTGTGAGAAGAGGGCCACTGTCTTCCAGACCACAGAATGGTAGATCCGCAATAGCTTGCACTGTGCACCCAGAAAAGCCATAGATACTCAACACCAGCCTGTGAAAGCAGTCGGGAGGGAGGCTGTACCCTGCAAAGCCACAGGGGCAGAGCTTCCCAAGACCTTGGGAATCCACTTCTTGCATCAGTGTAACCTGATGTGAGACATGGAGTGAAAGGAGATCATTTTGGTTCTTTAAGATTTGCTTGCTCTGTGGGATATTGGACTTGAATGGGGCCTGTAGCCCCTTTATTTTGGCCAATTTATCCCATTTGGAATGGCTGTATTTACCTGGTGCCTATACCCATGTTGTATCTAGGAAGTAACTAATCTGCTTTTGATTTTATAGGCTCATAGGCAGAAGGGACTTGCCTTGTATCAGATGAGATGTTGGACTGTGGATTTTTGAGTTAATGCTGAAATGAGTTAAGACTTTGGGGGACTGTTGGGAAGGCATGGTTAGTTTTGAAATGTGAAGACATGAGATTTGGGAGGGGCTAGGGGTGAAATAATATGGTTTGGCTGTGTCCCCACCCACATCTCCTCTTGAATTCTCCTGTGTTGTGGGAGGGACCTGGTGGATGGTAATCGAATCATGGAAGCTTGTCTTTCTCATGCTGTTCTCGTGATAGTTGATAAGTCTCATGAGATCTGATGGTTTTAAAAAGAGGTGTTGCCCTCCACAAGCTCTCTTTCTTTGCCCGCTACCATCCATGTAAGATGTGACTCATTCCTCCTTGCCTTCCATCATGATTGTGAGGCCTCCCCAACCATGTGGAACTGTAAGTCCGTTAAACCTCTTTTTTTTGTAAATTGCCCAGTCTCAGGTATGTCTTTATCAGCAGTGTGAAAACAGACTCATACAAACTGAATGCTAGGAGGGATGCAAAGAAAATGAAGCAGAGAAAGGAGGACAAAAAGATGTTCAAAAGAAATGCTATCTAAGACAGAAATAGAGGGTAGCAGAAGGCAAAGATATGTCCATTTGTTTCAGCGGTCAGTCCTCTGGCCAGCCCCTGTAGATCCCGCATCATGTCTTAGTGACAGAAGAGTAGCAAGAAAAACTGTGAGGATTATTTACACACAAAATCTTTGTGAGATTTGGGTGGTCAAAGAAGCTTCTTTGAGAACAATCCTGACAATGTGTATGTGTATGTGTATGTAGCAAGGTGGACAGTGGATCCAACTTAATTTTTAATTATTCTTTTAAAATGTGAAACATGGAGGTTGATATTTGCAGAGACAGAATTGGGGAACATTTCATAAGGAGCTTGATTTCTTTTGGAGATGCGAAGGATAGAAATCATAAACTTTCCTGAGATTGAAAGTTATTAAAACTCATTGAATGGACAGAGCCAGGCTTGACCAAGGCTTGTAAACAGAAAAGACCAAAGAAGCCCTTGATATTCCCATCACTAGATGTTTGAAAGTAGATAGGAGCAGTGGACTGGACTTGGCACATGAATAGCAGTCCTGGAGTAAGTATGAGCTGACAGCAAAATTAATTCATGTCTAGCCCTTTTAAACCAGAGGAGGATAAGACATTAGTGAATCTAAAGTGTTATACTTCTGGGAGCTTAAAAGAGTTACTTTGGCTGAGCATGGTTATGCAGAGGAAGGCAGCCCTGCAGGGGAAACATTGTCCCATGAAACTTGAAGAATGACAGTATCCAAGACAGGCAGCTGTGGCCTAAAACTGGGGCAGGGAGTCTTGACTTTAGCCACATAGCCTTAGACAGGACTGGAGGAGTGTGCCAGCCTTTTTTGTGAACCAAGGATTGCTTGCATGTTTTGGATGTTACACTGATGTCTGATTGCCCACAGGAGCTGGGTTGGAAGCAAACTGAATGTATGCTGTTTCATTGTGTATCTCCCAGTTTAAGGAGTTAAATGAAGTCTGTAAAGCAAAAACAAGTAGGTCTGACTAATTGGAAATGAGAAAGCACTCTGGAGGTTCTAAGGATTATCATGGGAATGGGGAACCTGTGGAAGAAGCATTAAAGAACATTAAAAATTGATGCAATAGTAGCCAAATTCCATACAAATAAGTGAGAGCCCTCATGCATGGAGAAGAAAGGAATTCTCTCTATTTTAGCCCAGAAGCCTCAACATGTTTCGTCTTTTATGTGGTGTGGCATGGTATGGTCATCAACAGAGTGCCTTTGTTTCCTGTTGCTGCTGTAACAAATTACCACAAACTTAGCAGCTGAAAACAACACAAATTCATTATCTTATGTTCTGAAGGAAAGATTTTTAAAATGTACAAGTAGGGCTACATTCCCCCTGAATGTTTCAGAAGAGTATCCATCTCCTTGCCTTTTCTAATTTACAGCCCCCATTCCCTGGCTCATTGCCCTGCATTACTCTGACCTCTCCTTCCATCGTCACATCTGTTTCTCTGATTATCATCTCCTTGCCTCCTTCTTCACTTATAAGCATACTTGTGATTACGTTGGGCATGCTTGGATATCCAGGATAATCTCTGCATCAAGACCCTTAAATTTAATCACATCTGCAAAGTACTTTTTGCCATGTAAAGTAACATATTCACAGCTTCTGTGAATAATGACATATTTGGCAGGCCCATAATTCCACCTATCCCAGTGAGCAATGCCAAGACTGGTCACTGACACCCACATCTGTGGCAGGGGCTGGTCGTCTCGACTCAAGAATTTTGCATTAGATAAGTTGCTATTTACTAAAATGCCATAGTTAGGTTATGTAGAGTTCTCCAAAAAATATTGCATGTTTACCCTTGGCAATTTTATTGAAGCCATGTGTTAGTCAAGTGGGAGATAAAGTTGAAAACACAATAATACCTCATTAAATGAAAACAAAACCAGGTTGTGGACATCAAAAACAGTATTTCAGGTCAATGTAAATTATTATTGTAGATGTTGTTTGTTAAACTAAATACAATCAATATTTTCGAAAGAAATGGTGTATTAGCCAGTTTTGTGTTTCTGTAAAGGAATACCTGAGACTGGGTAATTTATAAAGAGAAGAAGTTTATTTGGCTCATGGTTCTGCAGGCTGTACAAGCATGACACCAGCACCTGCTCGGCTTCTGGTGAAGCGTTAGAAAGCTTTTACTCACAGTGGAAGGCAAATACGGAGCAGGGGTGTCATATGGTGAGAGAGGGAGTAAGCGGGAGGCCAGGCTTTTGTAAACAACACTCCGGCATGAGTGACACTGGGAGTTTCACAGTTCCATCATTACCTCCTGGTTCTCAAGACTTTGGACTCAGACTAGAATTAAATCACTGGTTTTCCTGGGTCTCTATAATGTAGATGCCATATTATAGAACTTTTCAGCCTCTATAATTGCATGAGTTAATTTTTCATAATAAATCTTTATATATATTCATGTGTGTGTGCACATGTATGTGTGTGTGTGTGTATATATGCATATATGCATATATCTGTATCTCTATCTGTATCTATATCTGTATCTCTACAAATGAAATTGTTCTGTTTCTCTGGAGAACCTTGACTAATACAATTAGAGAAATAAATAGAAACAGAAACATTTAAAACTACCTCTTCAAGAAAATAAAACATAAAACAAACTGACAGAAGTAAGGAAAAGCATGCCAATTTTGTCAACAAATATAAAGCATTCTATTGACCTGAATACTGGCAATTTGGCTGTAATGAGCAAAACAATCTAATTATCTAAATCTACATGAATCAGAATTATTGAAAAGAAATGGATGGACAGCATTTCTCAAATTTGAAAAAGAAAGCTTCAGTTGCAATTTTAATTTCAGACAAAGTTGAGAATTCATTGCAAGAATAACTAAATGGGCTAAAACCTATTATTTATATTTAAATGAAAATATAATATTCATGGACTCTTTTGGCTGTGCTTAACAATGTATCAATATATATAATTCTAAGACAAATGCTTTAAAAAGAAATGGCTGGGTTCTGTAGCTCAGCCCCCAAACTTTGGGAGGCTGAGGTGGGAGGATTGCTTGAGTCCAGGAGTTTGAGACTAGCCTGGGCAATGTAGTGAGACCTCACCTCTACAGAAAATAAAGAGAAAATTAGTCAGCCATGGTGGTTCATGTGTGTAGTTCCAGCTGCTTGGGAGGCTGTGGTGGGAGAATCGCTTGAGCCCAGGACATAGAGGCTGCAGTGAGCCATGATTACACTGCTGCACTCCAGCCCAAGTGAGACCTTGTCTCAAAAAAAAAAAAAAAAAGAAAGAAAGAAAGAAAGAAAAAGAAAATAAATGGAAAGATAAATGGTCTAAGATAACTGTTTTTGCCTTTGACAGGTTGAGTACAAACATTTAAATAAGACATAAAAAGTTAGAATAATGTAACTTATAAAAATTAACTATTAATTTATATGTAAAGCTTGTTATCCTAAAAGAGATATCAAAATCTACTTTTTAATTTTTATGAAATCTTCCCCCACTCCATTACATATTAGGCTAAAAAGTAAATTTGGAACAGCCTAAATGACAAAAATGATTCAAGATAGATTTTTTTTCTGGCCAAACTGTGGTAAAATATGTAATTTATAATTAAAAATCATAAGTAAACAAATTACCCACACATTTGTTCATTAATGCAAGTCTCCCTGGTTACAAGAGAGTTAAAGAAGATCCCTGTAAGACAAAGTTTTGGGGATGTCTAAAGTGGTGACAAAATCCAATCATAGTCATATGTTTCTATTATTAAATACTTACTTAAAATAAAAATCTATTTGTAGCCAATAAAAAATTATACTTCAATAAGCATATCTACACATAGTATCTTCAAAAGGGTTCCTAGACATGGAATTATTGTGTTAAATGATATACATTTGATGTGTATTATCACTGTATATTCTGGAAATGTTGAAAAGGTAAAAATATCATCTCTTGTATCTACGAAGTGTGACCCCAAAAGTCCCCACTGATACAGGCTCAGTTCTCTGCCAAGCTGTTCCTTAAAGGTGGCAGCCAGCCCTTTCCTTCCCCTGCCCCTTCCCTTTACCTTTCGTGGCTGGCTTATGGCCCATTTCTGGAGAACAGACATGCAACCTTGCACTTTTGTGAAAATCTTTAAGCATTCCCTCATACCCTTTCAATTGTATCACTATATGTGTGTTGCGTTTTAGATATGTGGTTGTCTTACATGCATATTGCTAGTTGCTCATTTGAGTTTATTTTTCCGTTGCACAAGTTGGCCGAGCATCAGTTGCCATGAGAGATTCAGATGAGAAATTCTCACCATCTTCAAGTCACAAACTGCAAGAGAAATTCTTCCGGGGATGGGGACTATCAGGACTGAGGAATATGTCATTTTCCCTAGAAACAGCTCTCATCCTCCTAAGAGATTTGCCTCTTTTTCTTTCTGTTTTTATTTATGAACTCACTTCTGGTAGTTGGAGGAGACTTAACCAGCTCTTTTAGTTTCTTCATCGTTATATTCTTACATCTGCAAGATATTATAGAGTTCAGCTATATGTAATTTGGGGATTGTCCTCTGCAAATAAAGGTGGGGATAGTTGCAAAGGAAGAAAAGGTGTTCTAGAACTGGTAGTTGATATGTGGAGACACTGTAATGAAATAATCTCATGTTACTCTATCAGAGTTCTAACAGTTTATAGGGTGGTACTGACAAAATAATGTGCAGAAAAATGGAATGGAATATGCATTGACGTATCTCTGAATTAAGTATATGCTAATAGAAGAATTACAAACTGACACTGAAGGGATATCTTTACTTAATAAATGGCATGGGGAGAAAGTTATTTCTAGATGAAATCAAGGCTTAAATGAAAAAAATACTGAAGGTGAAGAATTTTGAGTGTAGAATTTTTCAAATAGACTAATATTTAGCTATGAAAGTGAAATATATTTATTTTCTGATGCTCAGCTCAATGAACCTCAGAAAATTTGCCACACATAAATGACTTTTGAAATTACTCTTGGAGAAAAAATTCTAGCAAAAAAGAGAAATAAATCTAAAAAGAAGTAACATTGTGGAGTTATAGCTTAGCAATACTATTGTCTTAATAAACAAAAATGATAAACAAACAGATACAAACAAATTAAACAAATGAACCCCATAACATTCTAGAATTAAAATTCCTGGTGATTCTAAAATAATGGGGATAAAAGGAGTGCTGGAGACCAGTGTGGGCTGAGAGTAATTGTCTGGTTCAAGGAAAATATGTACATAGTAATAAATTTAAGAAATTTATAGTTACAAATAAAATCAATTTTAAATTTTAATTAGACAAAAGTGAAAATAGTATGTCTGCTGTTTTACATAGGGTTTAAGATGCCATCAATTGTAAAATGTGCCATCATTTCGTTTACCACTATGAAGGACGGATGCCAAACACGACACTATGTGCTTTCTTATCAGTTAGAATATTTATATTCAAAGATTTTTTTAGACATCATCATTTTATGAAAACACAGGAAGAAGAAATAAAGTAAAACCAGATATCATTAAAACTTCTTTACAAGAGTCCAACTCTTCTAAGCTACTTCCTAACTTAGCATCATTGATATTTGTATTTTCCTGCACAAAATAATTCACTGTACCATACAGAGTGATCATGTAGTATTTTTAAAAGAATTTGTAGAAGAAGTAGAACTACTCTGTTTTGCAGGTAGAAGAGGTCTACTTTAGGCTTCGTTTAGGGATGTTGCTACACTTCTCCAGTTCACCACCTCTGTCAACTTCTTTCCCCATATCATTTCATTTCTAGGGGTTAAAAATACTCTACTCTTCAATATTTTCTCCAGGATTTTCTTCAAACTGCTGACAC
The DNA here is from genome assembly GCF_029281585.2 of Gorilla gorilla gorilla. Taxonomy (NCBI): domain Eukaryota; kingdom Metazoa; phylum Chordata; class Mammalia; order Primates; family Hominidae; genus Gorilla; species Gorilla gorilla. The sequence goes on along the minus strand of NC_073229.2, from coordinate 120,450,459 downwards.
CAATTCTGTGGGTTTTGATGCTCAAACGTTTGATATTTCTACATGTTCAGGAAATGGCAACTGTGTCACAATTACCACCCTGGCCAGTAACGATCATAGAATGCTATAGACTTCAAATCATTATGGTTTTCAAGACAGTAAACTATAAAACACATACATTTCAGAAGGCATAAATTTTAACTTTCAGTCAACTGAAAACAGTAACCTTCCTAATATGTAAAGTAGGAATGGAAAAAATGAAAAAAAATTAAGATACAGTAATATAGAACACTAAGCATTACACACAAGAAAACCTAAATTATAAGAGTAATATTAATAACTGTGAGTTAAAATATAGAGACACAGGTTGAATTAAAAATAAGATTTAGTGATATGTTGTTTTATTAGTCAAGATTCTCATCAAGGAAAAAACTCAAGATATTTAAAGGAAATTGAAAAAAGGTAATTGGTCACACAGATGTTGAATGAGCAAAATGCAGAAGATATCAGCAGAAGCAAAACAACAACAACAACAACAACAACAACAACAACAACAACAACAACAAAAGATAGGGTGATACCCAAAGAACAGAAACTTGCTGACAATTCTGGGCTGAATTCCAGGTTTCTATACCCGCCAATAAATTGATGGAACTGCTGTGACATCCTATTCAGGGTGCACCAAAGAGTTTCCTTTTTGGCCAGGGATAGACCCATAAACTACATTGGTAACAAATACCAATGCTGTCGTCTGTGGCTATGCTGTAGCTCTGTTGCTCTGTCACTGCTGCTGCTGCCCCTGAAGACTGTCACAAACTGAAAACAGGTAAGAGGTATTTCTGCTCTTCTGCACCTTATGAATTCCTATTAGGATTCCCATTAGCAGAACTTGACAGGAAGCCAGTTGGCATGAGATCCTAGGAAACGTCACTTGCAGGCTTTCAGTCCCCTCAACACATAGCAGAATACAGAAACATGGGAATAGGTGCTTAAAACAAACATGCAAATAACTGAAATCACTGTCTACAAGACATACATGTAAAACAGAAGGATATGGAAGTGTTCGTTCATTCAACAAATATTTATGGAAAGCCTTCTAGGTGTTGAGCTCCTCTTCCAGCTGTGATGATACAGCAGACAGCAAAACAGATGAAACATCTGTTTAGTGTATTTTTTTGACCTTTTAACTCAGGGAAGAGAGACAACAAACTACATGAGTAGTTAAATTCAGTCTTTGTTAACACTCGACAAATGCTATGGTGAAAAGTAAAGCAGGGAGAGGGGTAAGGAGGGTAGGGTATTGCAATTTGATAAAACAGAGGCCTGGAAGTTATCTGAGTAAATCCACACAGAGGGAATTTAGCCAGCACACAGGGAGACAGGAAAAAGCATGGTAGGAGAAGGCAACAAATACATGATGAGGTGACATCATTTGGTCTGAGCAGTGCTGAAAGCTGTCTTTTACTACTTATATGATATTTATACTTTTAAGAACTTTCATAAGGCACCCCCAGTCTAGTCTTCAGATTAGTCCAGATTTCAAGATCACATTGATTTAATGACTTTAGCCTCAGTTTTTTTTTAACCTTCTAAGGACTTCCTAATAATTATAAATAAGTTAGCATCCACTATAAGTGATTTGTCCTCAAGGACCCTCAAATGGAAATATATCTGACTACCCACACTCTGTGTAGAAACTGCAAGAAACTTTCTATGACACCTGAAAGATTAAACTGTCCCCAGAGTCAATTCACTTCTGAATCTTTCTAGTCATGGAGAGAAGACGTCAGAATGCTTGGCTGCTGTTGCTTAGTGGAAGAGAGAATTAAAGCAATGTCCCCATCAAAACCAAGACATAACACAAGAAAACAAAAATCTCTCTCATTTGGGAATGTGATCATATAATCCCTACTTAGTAAAAATATATGGTTGGCTATAGAACAAAATGAACTATCTGAATTCAAGCCATTGCCTCTTCATGCCTTAATTAGCCTAAGTCCTTCAGAAGGAAGCCCCACTTATTGTTACTGAAGGAAATCAAGAACAAACACAAACTGAGGTAACTACTCACACACATGTGCATGCATACATGACTGAATGTGTTCACATGAATATGAATAAGCATTCCTGGGCAGAAAACAAACAAATAAACCAGAGACCTGGAAAGGTCTTGTTGAAAATGTGACGTTTAAACAACCATATGAAGGAGGAAAAGTAAATCTGGGTGAAATCTGTGATAATTATTCTAATAATGCACCAAGTAGATATTAAGGTAATAGTATAGTAGGAATAATGAAATATATAATTTATTGATAAAAGAAATATTAGCTCAAGAAGGTATGATGATCATGCACATAATTTGCAGAATATTAATGCAGCTGAAATGGGCCCAGTTGTCCCATAGAAATTAAGTTATGTTTTCTTTTGAATAAGCATAGAAATTGCCCCTCCCAGTCTCAAAGCTTGAGAATGTTACATTTGTCTTATATGAGTTCCTTTCTCAGAACACCAACCATCAGTCTTCCCAAATAATGTCAACGGACTGAAACTTACCAGGCGATTGCATCTGAACAATAAGACACCACAGCCGTCATCCCTCATGATTGCCTATTCAACCACCTGCTTCCTTTTCACCAACTCCTCTTCCTCACTATTCCCTAATGCTTGTTTTCTCACACATAGTTACATTTCTTCCCCATTATGTAAACTCCTAATTTTAATCAGTTGAGGAGATCGATTTGAGACTGATCTCCTATTTTCTGGACTATAACACCCAAATAAAGCCTTCTTCCCTGGCAATGCTCGTTGCCTCAGTGATTGGCTTTTCGTGTGGTGAGGACCAGGATCTAGACCAAACTTCTGGTGTTTCAGTAACACAGCCCTAAAACATGTAACACAACAATGCTCAGGAAAAATAAGTATATCAAAAATTGTGGTTTAAGCTGAGAGATCTAGAAGACAAACCTACTAATATATTAGATTTAGGTAACACATTAAAAAACATGTTAACTGTATGTAGAAATATATACCCAACAACGATAAATATTCTTTTAGTCAATTCATGGGAGATGCAATAGACAAGGCCACAACAGAAGCATTAATAAGTCCTAAAGAATTGGCATTGCATTATGACTATGTTCTTTGGCTGTAATTCAATGCAGTGAGAAATTCATAACAAAAGGACAGCTTTAAAAAAATCCCTTATATTTGGAATCTATGATAAATATTTCTTTTATTATAGAGGAACTCTTAGGAAATTATGAAGTACTGAATGAAGTAAAAACACTACATATTGATATTTGTAAGACTCAATCAAAGTGTTACAGGTAATTAGACAGGCATGAGTGGGGCAGGCATTCCCCTACCCACTAGGAATGTCAGGTGGTGGTTTGGCAATTATCACATTGCCTCCCTAAAAGTTATAAATTGGCAGCTAGCATGAGGGAGAGGCCATTCAGTTGCACTGAAGTGTTAATTGAATGCAGAAGCCAGGGAGATGCAACTTCCTGAATATGTGCATGAAGAGACAAAATGGCAGAATATGACCTTCTGGGGGCACACTGCTAGAAAAGGGAAGAAAGCCTCAGGTGGGCATGCATACAGCTTCCTAAACACATTAAGCATGCTTACTTCCCAAGGACAAGGAATCCTGACCACATCTAAAGGCCATCAATAAGAGGTTACGATGGTATTGGTTAAGGAAAATCTTGGTTTTACCTCTCTCCATCTACCTTCTTTCCCTCATCACTGGAAGAGCCAGTGGTAAAAGTTAAAGAAAAAGGTTCTGAAGAAGAGAATAAACTAAGTCAGACCTTAGCTAGGTGAGGCAGCAAGTTTCAAATGAAACGGGAGACTTGGACTTGACTTTAACTGTTAATATGTGAGTGTGACAAGAAAGAAAATGCAAAACTTCATTTAGAACAGTGACAAAATATTCAGAAGATTGCATAAAGGCAATGGTCAAGAAAAAATCAAGTTTCGTTTTTGTGCCTTGCCAGGTGCAACTTACTCAATAAACCAAATATAACTACATGAAATGAATATATTTACTAAAAAAACCTCTTACATGTTGTAGTATGTGTCAGAATTTCAACCCATTTTAAGGCTGAATAATACATTGTATACATATACTATATTTTGTTTAACCATTTCTTCTCTGATGGACATTTGGGTTGCTTCCCCCTCTTGGATATTGTGAATAATGCTGTGAGCAAATGGACGCACAAATATCTCTTCACGACCCTGCTTTCAATTCTTTTGAATATATAACCAGAAATGAAATTACTGGATCATATGGTAATCCTATTTTTAATTTTTGAGAAACTGTCATACTGCTTTCTATAGCAGCCGTACTGTTTTACATTCTTACCAACAGTATAGAGGGTTTCCAATTTCTCCACATTCTTCCTAACACTTGTTATTTTCTATTTTATTTTTAACAGTAGTCATCCTAAAAGATGTGAGTTTATAGTTAATTGTGGTTTTGATTTGCATTTCCCTAATGATTAGTGATGTTGAGCATCTTTCCATATGCTCCTTGGCCATAAAATGTTTCTGATTATCAAAGTCCTTAAAAACAAATATTTCTCCCTATATATCATTTAAAAAAGATGTCTTATTGTTGCTATAAAATATATTACACAACAATAAGGATAACATTAGCATCTCAAAATAAACAGAATTCACATAAAAAGAACTCAGGATAGTCATTAAAAAGACTTCCGGCCAGGTGTGGTGGCTCACACCTGTAATCCTAGCACTTTGGGATGCCAAGGCGGGTGGATCACAAGGTCGGGAGTTCGAGACCAGCCTGGCCAATATGGTGAAACCCTGTCTCTACTAAAAATACAAAGATTACCCAGGCGTGGTGGTGTGCACCTGTAGTCCCAGCTACTCAGAGACTGAGGCAGGAGAATGGCTTGAACCCGGGAGGTGGAGGTTGCAGTGAGCTGAGATCATGCCACTGCGCTCCAGCCTGGGTGACGGAGAGAGACTCTGGCTCAAACAAACAAACAAAAAAATACCAGTTATTTTAATATAAATGTAAATATAATTTAAAACATCAAGTCTTTAAAAATATCAAATTCACAAAAATTAAAAAAGTATTAATATTTAATATAACTGAGGGCTTATTGAGACATTCATATTCTTAAAATGATGCCATTGTTTTGATCCTTCTGGAATGAAGTTATCTGTCTATTCATCTGTCTCTCTCTCCTGCATATATCACATCTATCTTAAATTTATAAAAATAAAATATTTTTTGACCCTTTAATAAAATCATGATAAAATACAAATCATGAAGAAAAAATGCATAAATTTAACTCTATCAAAATAGAAAATTCTAAAGACCGTCAGCAAAATTAAGACAAGAAATAGACCAGTAGAAGGTTTTTGTAACAGAGATAACAAATGATAAATGTCTAAGATAAATAATTTCCATACAATAATATGAAAAAGACAAATAAACCCATAGAATATAAGTCAAGTCTTTGAATGGCTAATAGATATATGTATAAGATCTCTAGATTTATTAATAATAACTTACAAAGTAAATTACAGTGTAATATCTTTCTGTTGCATCAGATTGATAAAAATATTATGACTATACCTAGCATTGGCAAGGAGAAAAGAAAACTATTGTTCATTGATGATGAGAGTATTAATGAGAACAAACTGTTAAAACTACTGTGGCAGTATGTATTACATTTGCATATTTGCATATATTAGTTCCAAAAGTTCAATTTTAGGTGTGTAATATGGAACAAGGCTGCAGATTAAAAATTCCACTTTAAAAAATAATAATTGAAATCCAGGGAGGAGAGTGACTCATAGCTTGAGCTAGTGATGACCATAACCCGTTTTTTTTGCACATCAAAATTAGAAGCTTTATACAAAAATGACTGAGTAAATTCAAGGTATTTCTTCCTTCTCCCTACATGCACATACATGAATTCAGGAAGTCCTTGGTAGTCAGCAGGATAGGGAAGGTATATACTGGAAACAAACTTTGAAAGAGAAAGTTGAAGATACACATTTGAAAAGGTCAATCATATAGATTTGTAAACAAGGTGACTCACAATATTTATTCAGAACGAAAGTGAATGTGATATTGAGAAACTGTAAAGAGGTTAGAGGTAGTTGTTTATCAGAGCAAAACATTACTGTTAGCTGAGTAGTTAACTGAATAACTGACACACATTTCTTTTGATTGTGTTGTGGCTGACTTTGCCATGATGCCCTTCTGGTACTCTACACAGGATGACAAAACAATCGTTTTCAACGTGGTAAAATCTGTACTAGTAATAAGAAAAAAATAAAAACAATCCCAAATATCCATCAACAAGTGAACAGAGAAATAAATTTTAGACAATTCATGTAATGGAATATTATACAGTATATAGAATAAACTAGAGCTTAGCAAATAGAGACCAATGCTTGAATGTGGAATGGAAGTTTTTGTTACCAGACAGGGCCCAATCCAGCACAGCATCTAAATATTGATGAATGAGGTGCCAGGGAAGAAAAATGTGGTAGGTCTCTTAAAGCTGAGAAACAAATCAAACCATCTCTGCCCCATATTACGAAAGCACAGCCTCAGACTGCAGTTGATCAGCGGGGAATAACTATGATGGTTCGGAAGGTTTCAGGTGGCAAATATCACTTCAGTACTTTCTTCAGGATTTCAGCATCTGGCTATCTTTGTTGTGCAGGTAAGTTTCTTAGTTTGGAATTATAATACCCAGATATCTTTTAGTAAAGTTGGTGTGCCCTGCTGTCAGCATACTGGACAACCAGGTTAAGAGCAAGTAGCAACGTGGGCAGATCTCAGAGATGATAGTAAATGCAAAAAGCATATTGCTGAACCATTGAGCAGTCACAATTATTTATGTAAATTATGTACATTTTAAAACACACTAAGGGGTTTATATTTTGTTATTTTGAGCGTATTTAAGAAGAATATTCTTGGGATGATTATTAGCTGCTTATAGATTGTGTTTGCTTAATTATCCTAGACACTGAAATCGGAAAAGAAAATGCCGAGCACATTTGGCTAAATGGGTTTACTTACCATTCCATCAAAACTAAAATAAATGATATCTGGCTATAAAAATAAAAATAGCTACTTTTCTCTTACAGCAGCTATGAGCTGGAACCACCAGGCATAGCTCCTTGGATAATGTGTGGAGTCAGGGGTTTGGAATTTTAGTGTAGTAAAATATTGTCCTTGTATGCCTTACCAATACCTTCTGAATCGACAGTGTAGAATTGGTAGCTCTCACCCTCCTTTCAGTGTTTTCACAGACTACAGAGTAGTCAGTGCAGACTAATAAAGACATGAAGCTCTATGTGAGAGCCAGGCAAACTTCTCTAGAGGAGCCATTGTCTTTCAGGGATTTCTTGGGCAAGCTCTAGACATCAATATTTCCTTTTCATCTAATGGCAATAATTCAAAGACCAGGGAAATCACTTAAATATTTATAGGAGCTACCTGCCCATGCTCATGCCTGGGCTGTCATCAGACTTAAGGAAAGGCACGAGCCCTGTCATCAAAGGCAGGTACTTCCAAAGAAAAAACAGCACACACTCTGATATATCTTTAACGGAAAAACAAATCATACTTCTACGGAAAGTGTTGGCGTTGATGTGATGGAATGTTGAAATTTATTCATAGATATGAAAATTCTTCCACGTCAGAAAAAAATGACACTGAGCTTGGCCAAGCTTCACATTAAATCTGTACCCTTGACTTCCCTCACTAATTAGTCTTTCCACCTAGAAAGCCACTGGAACAAGGTCCTCAGATCGGCATCGCTGTAGCTGCTTGAGCCTCACCAGGTGGTCAGATCATAGGCAGCTATTTTCCTCGCTGTAACCCAAACCTACAAACCTCTGGCACAGCAATTCAACTGCAGAAAATGTGCCCCGTTGCTGTTTTGAAAGATTCTTCTCTTTGTCTTCTAATAACGCAGGCTCTATTTTCCCGTTATTTATTTTGTCTTTAGATGTAATCAGGATTGTCAAAGGTTTTTATTTTTACAGCCAGACATCATACATTCTGTGACAAGCTCTTCAATGGACCATTTGAGCTTATGTGACCTGCTTTCTGTTTCTTTTTCATCCTTCTAACTTTAATAACTCATGTCCGACTTTCAGCTACTTTAGCAGTGCTATTTAGAACAGGATTCAACACATTTCCACATTGTTTGCCAGTAGGCTTTTAAACTGGGCCTTTTAAAATATGCTTTTGAGTCAGAGTTTTACTAGAGTGCAATAATTATTCTTTCATCCTTGCTGCATTTTTATATTGGTGAGTAAATAAAGCAATAACCATACAGAATGTTTATTAGTGATATAATTACCTATTGCCAATAGCCAAACACCTGGTGAAAGCCACAAATTCCCCAAATGTATGTTAATTTACTTAATAGATGTGCCAGTTCATAGATGTATTAAGTAAACACTAGCTTTTTGATTGGTTGATTCAGGCTATATTTGTTTGCACATATGTTTGTCCGAAAACTTTCCTAGTCAATTTAGTCAGCCAACCAATTAGGTCAGTTCGCAAAACTACCAACTGATATGATTGCATATTTTGACTCATTGTATTGTCAAATTCATGCTATTAAAACAATAGGCTTTTTACTTATATTTGTCTTCCCCACCACACTAATAGCTCCATACTTAATTCGATCATGGCTAGATGTCTTTGGAGCTATTCAGTCCTCCTCCAACTTGATTCTGAGCAATTGAAAACCAATCATTATAATTAATTCTAAATCTTCTTGTCATTTCACCATCTCATACTTCATATTATCTCTTTCTTAGTGCAATTGTTTCTGTATCTATTTTATGGAGTTTAACATTTCCATCTTCAGATTCAGGTCCTAATCAATCTCCTGCAGAAGACTTAAAAACTTTTGCCTTCATTGGTAATGATCTATGTGCTTTAGACTTACTCATTCACAGATTAAAACCTTTTTTTTTATTGTGGTCAGATTTTCATATTTCTAACACCTTGATTTCTGCATTTAGCGTTCTTTTGTCCTTTCTTTCATTTAATTAACTGAGTTAATTAATTCGATTTTAATAGTTACTTCTTCCATGTGTCCAATATTATGTTAAATAAGTGAAAGAAATGAAAAAGACAATTCTTTTCCTTGTGGAGTTTGTGCTCTGGTTAGAAAGAGATGTGGGAAAAAAAAACCAAAACAAAACAACCACCCACACAGATAATAGTAAAAACTATCAAAGCAGAATCCCAGAGGGCAGGCAGAGGGGCAATGTGCCAAGATGGTCAAGAACAATGGCTCTCACATCAGACTGTCTGCTCCTGTAATGACGTCACCACTTGGAAATCATGTGGCTGTGAAGGAAATTCCTTTCCTTTTTCAGGCCTCAGGTTCCTTTTATTTTAATTTAGGATACCCATAGGACTTACTTCATTGACTTGTCGTGAGAAGGTAATGAAATGATACATATTCAATACTTAGGCTAATTCCTGACACATAAAACGCAGTCAATACATGGTGTTGTTATTAAAATATGATTATTGTTACTAGCTGCCCCAACTTCAGAAGGTAGAGAAAAGAGAGGATTTGGCATAACTGGCAGACTGCCATTTGGGTAAATGAGAATAAGGCTGTGAGCTATGAGATGTGGTTTGTTTTCTGGATCTGCCACTAAAAACCGGTAGTCCCTCCACCTTTCAAAACTCAAAATTGTTTTAAGTGACATTGTTACTGACCACAGGTTCTTGGGCTCTCCATTCAACAGAAATTGACACAGGCCAAAAGAGTTTTCCAAATAAGACTTAATTGGAGTTTACGCCCAGACATAAGGGAGGCAGTGAGAGAGAGAGAGAGAGAGAGAGAGAGAGAATTCCTTGACTGAGTCCCTAAAAAGAGCTGGAGGTAGGGTTTTTTTTTTTTTTTTTTCCCAAAGCGTGGGAATTGACATCAGGGGTAGGGTGTGCACGTTGAGCTGGTCAAAGCATGTGAGGGGTGAGGTATGTGGGTCAGCATTATTTGGTTGTGATGGTTATCTTGAGTAATGGGCCACCTGATGGTCTAGTCTGTGGGCAAAAAGGCTATAAATCAATTGTTCAGCATTCCTGCCTGAAGTGGGACACTCTGCAATCTTGGTTATCTCTTGAGGCCACTTCCTGGAATTCTTCGAGTAAAAGGCATGGTTAAACATTATGGCATTAGTGAGGTAGTGGTGTGAGTTTTGTGATCAGTGGGAATGCATGAAAGAATGCTCCAGTGGGGATGAGTTGCAACCAAGTCCTCTTCCTACTCTGTCTCAAAATGAACAGATTTAAATAGTTTTTCTCCCCTACCAAATTCAGGTTAGGTTAGACCTTTAAAACCATGCTCTCACAGATTTCAGTATTTATTATTATTATTTGAGACACAGTCTCGTTCTGTCACTCAGGCTGGAGTGCGGTGGTGTGATCTCTGCTCACTGCAACCTCTGCTTCCTGGGTTCAAGCAATTCTCCTGCCTCAGCCACCTGAGTAGCTGGGATTACAGATGCCTGCCACCATGTCTGGCTAATGTTTGTATTTTTATTAGAGGTGGAGTTTCGCCATGTTGCCCAGGCTAGCCTTGAACTCCTGGCCTCAAGTGATCCACCTGCCTCAGCCTCCCAAAGTGCTAGGATTACAAGTGTGAGCCACTGCATCCAACTGTATTATTTGTATTATAATGTTACTAATATTTTTTAGATAAGTACAATCATTAAGCAATATAAATCTTTAATACTTATAAAACTATAAAATGAAAATCAAAGCAAATATCCCTATTTGGGGTCTGATTTGTTTTGATTTGCCTTGATTTAATTTTATTTGAGTCTACAGAGTGCAAATAGATGGCTTCATTCTATTTTTTCTGTTGCCTTTATTATAAACAGACCACGTGGGATTTTTTTGCTCACTCCTTTGATGGCATAGTGGGCCTAATTTTTTCAGTCACTTTCAGGTGTTGAAACAGTTTCATTTTTTAGCTACTAGAAAATCCATTGTGACCTTAATCAAATAACCAAAGATAACAAGACAGTAACGGGACAAAATGAAATCGTGTGCCACAGTTACAGTAGGTAGCTAGTCAGACATGAGCAGAGCTGGAGAGGGCTCCCCTACCCTCTGCCACCAGGAATGTTAGGCAACCATCAGGTGATGGGCAGGCGGTTGTTACACTGTTTCTGTAAAATAATTATTGGTCACAGCCTGCACCAGGGAAAGGAAGTCTCCCAATAGATAGAAAAAACCTGAAAGTGGTGATCAGCAGTTTCCCAATAAGATCTCGTGATCTGGGCAAGTGGGCTCAAATGTGATTAAGAGCCAAAATGGCAGAGTTTAACTGGTATATGACCTTCTAGGGACATTTGACTGGTAAGGAAAGACACCTCAAGTGAGCATGTGTACAACTCCAGTAAACACACTGTGCTTGCGGCCCCTTCCAAGTGCTGGCAGGCCACTGTGCATGCAGACAGTCCACTCCACAAGGGAAGAATCAAGGAAGAAGGAGCACAAGACCTGGAAGCATGCCAGCATGTAAAACCCCAAGTCAAAAAGTCAAGCCATGCACTTGATCTCTCAAGTTACCCACTTGGTCCTCTTCCAGGTGTATTTTACTTCCTTTAATTCCTGCTCTAAAGTTTTCATTTATCTTTCACTTCTGCTCTAACACTTGCCTCTGTCTCTCCTTATGCCTTATGCCATTCAGTTGAATTCTTTCTTCTGAGGAGGCAAGTATTGAGGTTGCTGCAGACCCATATAGATTCATCGCTGGTAACACCACCTTAGGCAAACTGAGAAAAACATAGTGTGTCTTCCATGATATTCTTGCCAAAGATACAGAACTTGAATCATATCACGAGGAAGCATGAGACAAATCCAAATTGTCGGACAATCTATAGAACAACTGACCTATAATTTTCAAAAGAATTAGGATGTGGGAGTCAAGGTAGACTAAGAAACTCTTCCAGATTGAAGGGAATTAGAGAAACATGACAGCTAAATGCAATTTGCATTCCTGGATTAAATCTTTTTGCTGTAAAGGATGTTATCAGGACAACTGCAAAAATTAAGTGGAATGTGAGGATTTGATGCTAGCAATGTGTCAGTATTAGTTTTCTGATTTTGATGGCTGCCTTATAGTTATGTATAAAAAGTCCTTGTTTCTAAAAATAGCATGCTGAAGTATTAAAAGGTGATGACATTGCATTAACACTTTACTTTCAAATAATTTAGGAAAAAATGACTTGTACTTGCAACTTTTCTGTAATTTTGAAATTAATTAGAACTATTTAAAATTATTTAATATGTTTTTCAATGAGTCTGAAAGGAAATATACGTACCTATGTATAAATCCAATTCACAGCTAAATAAAAACTCCAGTGTCTTACTTAATATTTTGCTTCCTTCTCTAGTTTAATCCTGAACTGTAATACTGTAAACCCCATAGAGAAGGCAATGCATTCTGTGCTATCTTTTCCTGCTTCATAGCCTGATCCTCACCTCCGCTGCTCCTATTTCTTCTGGGTCTGGGACATTGGAAAAAGTATTTAGTAGGAAAGGACAGCCTTACCTGCCTGGTTCTCTTGAAATCTTATCATAGACGCCATCTGTTATGGCAGAAACCACATTTTAAAAATTTCCCCTGTGGGTCACTTTATAAACCTTTGGGAATATACCACAGAGACCTACACAGTAGCATTCCCTGATGCTGATAATGTGTGCTCCAAAGAAGCCCAAACCACACTCTTAGGAACTACACCTCTGGAGCGGTTTTTAGCAGGATTTGTTCAATGTCATCCTAACTTCTAAATCTCCACTGAATCCTGGGAAAATTCATCACCTTCACTCTGTCAAATGCGGACCACTGTAATCCCAGCTACTCTGGAGATTGAGACATGAGAATCACTTGAACCGGGGAGGCAGAGGTGGTAGTGAGCCGAGATCATGCCACTGTACTCCAGCCTGGATGACACAGACAGACTCTATCTCAAAAAAAAAAAAAAAAAAAAAAAAGTTAGGGGAAAACTGGAGAGGGAACAGGGAGGATATGGTAATTCACATATTGCAAGAGAAAAGGAGCAGGTAGGGAATAGTCAATTATGTATTTGTCTCATACTTTACATAAGATCTGGAAATATTTAACTTTTATCTATAGCTATTTAACTTGTGGAAATATTTAACCTTTTATCTATAGCTATCTGCTTAGGAACAAAAGGAAAGGCAGCTTCTTTCATGACTCAGCTTTCACCTTAATATTTTTCTTTTGGCATAGTGAATTGGGGTCCCAAGTTTTTATTTTACTTTCACAAGGTCAATATTGCATTCTGGAAAATATTGCTACCATTATCACAATGAAACTCTATCACTCTCCTGTTATTTTTTAACTCTATGATTCCATTTATTTGACAATATTATGCAGGCAAAACAACAAAGACAGAAAACAGATCAGTGGTTGTCAGAGTGTAGGGATTAGAGGAGAGGTTGACCACAAAGAAGCAGGGAGAAGTTTTTGGGACTGATGGGACTATTCTGGTTACACAACTGTGTATGTTAATAAAACTCACAGAACTGTATACTAAAAGGAAGAATTTTATTATATATAATTGAACCTTAGTTTCTAAAATGAAAAAGAAAATCAACCAATTCAAAAAAGGGGGAGATTTAGAATGTATAATGAGTAACTAATTTAAATACCAAATGCTGGGCAATACAAACTTCCACCTATGTTTCCCCTAGAAAATATCAAATGAATTCTATGTTGAACATTATGGTTTTTAAAATGGTTCTCTTTAAAGGGGACCTGCAAATAAATTTTGAGTGCTATCTTTAGGCTGGTGCAAGGAAAAAGAGAGGCTGACCATAGGGGACAGCCAATATATAGACAATGTAGTTCATTTTAAAATGCAAATTAAAATGTATTGTCATTTCTCCACTAGCATACTGGCAATTTCAATATTATCTGTACAGTAAGACTCAGCCAAAAGACAATGGATTGATATTTTCAAAATTTAGAGGAAATTGTTTTCCACCTAAAATTTTTAAATAGTATGTTTTTATTTCAATAGCTTTTGGGGTACAAGTGGTTTTTGCATACATGGATGAATTGTTTAGTGGTGAAGTCTGAGATTTTAGTGTACCTGTCACCAAAATAATGTACATTCTGCCCACTATGTAGTGTTTTATCCCTCACTGCCCCTCACAGTCTCCCTCTTCTGAGTCTCCATAGCCCATTATATCACTCTGTATGCCTTCGTGTTTCCACAGGTTAGCTCCCACTTGCAAGTGAGAACATATGGTATTAGCTTTCCATTCCTGGGTTACTTCACTTAGAATAATGGCCTCCAGCTCCATCCATCCAAGTTGCTGCAAAATACACTATTTCATTCTTTTTTAATGGCTGAGTAGTATTCCATGGTGTATATATACCACATTGTCTTTAACCACTCTTTGGTCAATGGTCATTTAGGTGGTTCTATATGTTTGCTACTATGAATTGTGCTGCAGTAAACATACATGTGCAGATGCCTTTTTGGTGTAATGCCTTTTCGTTTGGGTAGTTACCCAACAGTGGGATTGTTGCATTGGATAGTAGATTTACTTTTAGTTCTTTAAGAAATCTCCATACTGTTTTCCATGCAGGTTGTACTAACTTACATTCCCACCAGCAGAGTGTAAGTGTTCCCTTTTCACCACACCATGCCAATGTCTATTGTTTTTTGACTTTTTAACAATGGCCAGTCCTGAAGGAGTAAGGTGGTATTGCATTGTCATTTTAATTTGCATTTCCCTAATGATTAGTGATGTTGAGCATTTTTCATATGTTTGTTGGACATTTGTATATCTTTTTTTGAGACATGTCTCTTCATGTCCTTTGCCCACTTTTTGATGGGATTTTTTTTCTTGCTGATTTGTTTGAGTTACTTATACATTCTGGATATTAGTCCTTTGTTGGATTCATAGTTTGCAAATTTTTTTCTCCTTACTGTGCTTTGTCTGTTTACTCTGAGATTATTTGTTTTGCTGTACAGAATTTTTTAGTTTTATTAGGTCCTATTTATTTATTTTTGTTATTGTTGCATTTGCTTTTGGAGATCTTAATCATTAATTATTTGCCTATGCCAATGTCCAGAAGAGTTTTTTTCTAGGTTATCTTCTAGAGTTTGTATGGTTTCAGGTCACAGATTTAAGTCTTTGATCCATCTTGAGTTTATCTTTGTGTAAGGTGAAAGACAAGGATCCAGTTTCATTCTTCTACATGTGGCTAGCCAATTTTCCCAGCACAATTTATTAAATAAAGTGTCCTGTCCCCACTTTTTTTGTTTGCTTTGTTGGGGATCAATTGGTTATAAGTATTTGGATTTATTTCTGAGTTCCCTATTTTGTTCCATTGATCAGTGTGTCTACTTTCATACCATTACCATGCTGCTTTGGTAACTATAGCCTTGTAGTATAATTTGAAGTCCAGCAATGTGATGCCTCTGAATTTGTTCCTTTTGTGTAGGGTTGCTTTGGCTATTTGGGTGTTTTTTTTTTTTGGTTCTATGTGAATTTTATAATTGTTTTCTCTAATTCTGTGAAATATGATACTGGTATTTTGAAAGGAATGGCATTAAATCTGTGGATTGCTTTGGGCAATATGGTCATTTTCACAATATTGATTCTTCAATCCCTGAATGTGGGATGTGTTTCCATTTGTTTGTGTCAGCTATGATTTATTTTAGCAGTGTTTTGTAGTTCTTCTTGTATAGATTTTTCATCTCCTTGTAAAAGGGTATTTTATTCTTTTGCAGCTGTTGTAAAAGGGATTGAGTTCTTAATTTGATTCTCATCTTTGTCATTGTTGGTGTTTAGCAGTGGTACTGATTTGTGTATATCAATTCTGTAACCTGAGACTTTACTAAATTTGTTTATCAAATCTAGGAGTCTTTTGGATGAGTCTTTAGGGTTTTCCAGGTATATAATCATATCATTGGTGAACAGTGCTAATTTTTGACTCCCCCTTTTTCAATGTAAATGTACTTTCTTTCTCTTGCCTGATTGCTTTACCTAAGACTTTCAGTACTATGCTGAATAGAAGTGGTGAAAGTGGGCATCTTTGTCTCGTTCCAGTTCTCAGGGGAAATGCTTTCAACTTTTTCCTATTCAGTATAATGTAGGCTGTGGGTTTGCCATATGTAGATTTTATTATTTTGAGGTAAGTGCCTTCTATGCCTAGTTTGTTGAGTGTTTGTATCATAAAGAAATGCTGAATTTTATAGAATGCTTTTCTGCATAGATTGAAATTATCATATGGTTTTTGTTTTTAATTCTTTTTATGTGATGTGCTGCATTTATTGACTTACATATGTCAGACCATCCCTACATTCCTGTGATGAAACCTACTTGATCATGGTGTATTATCTTTTTGAGGCACTGTTGAATTCAGTTAGCTAGTATTTTATTGAGCATTTTTGTATATATGTTCATCAGGGATGTTGGTCTGTCATTTTCTTTTGTTGTTATGTGCTTTTCTGGTTTTGGTATCAGGTTGATACCGACTTCATAGAATGAGTTAGGGAGGACTCCCTCTTTCTCCATCTTTTGGGATAGTTTCAGTAGAATTGGCACCAATTATTCTTTGGGTGTCTGGAAGAATTCAGCTTTGAATCTAGCTTGCCCTGGGCTTTGTTTTGTTGTTGGTAATTTTTAAATTACTGATTCAATCTTACTGCTTGTTATTGTTCTGTTCAGAGTTTCTATTTATTCCTGATTTAATCTAGGTGGGTTGTATATTTCCAGGAATTTATCCATTTCCTCTAAATTTTCTAGTTTGTGTGCATAGAGGTGTTGATAGTAGTCTCAAATGATGTTTTGTGTTTGTGTGTTGTTGCTTGTAATGTCTCCATTTGCATTTCCAATTGAGATTACTTGAATCTTCTATCTTTTCTTGGTTAACCTTGGCTAATGGTCTATCAAATTTGTTCATCTTTTCAAAGAACCAGCTTTTTGTTTAATTTATCATCTGATCTTCTGTATTTTTCTTTGTTTCAATTTTATTTAGTTCTGCTCTGATCTTTTTTTTCTTCTTCTGCTAGCTTTGGGTCCAGTTTATTGTTGTTCCTCTAGTTCCTTGAAGAGTGGCATTAGGTTGTTTACTTGTGACCTTTCAGACTTTTTAAAACTTTCAATAGTTTT
Source organism: Gorilla gorilla gorilla (assembly GCF_029281585.2). Taxonomy (NCBI): domain Eukaryota; kingdom Metazoa; phylum Chordata; class Mammalia; order Primates; family Hominidae; genus Gorilla; species Gorilla gorilla. Next base: position 120,433,283 of record NC_073229.2, on the reverse strand, counting down.
TTGAGAACAGTGGGTTTTTGGTTACATAAATAAGTTCTTTAGTGGTGATTTCTGAGGTTTTGGTGTACCCATCACCCATACACTGTACATTGTATCCAATATATAGTCTTTTGTCCCTCATCCCCCTCCCAAATTCTCTGAGTCCCCAAAGCCAATTTTATCATTCTTATGCCTTTGTATCCTCATAGCTTAACTCCCACTTATGAGTGAGAACATATGCCATTGCTATTTGGTTTTTCATTCCTGAGTTACTTAACTTAGAATGATCATCTCCAAATCCATCCAAGTTGCTGCAATTGCCATTACTTCATTCCTTATTATGGCTGAGTAGTATTCCATGGTGTGTATATACCACATTTTCTTTATTCATTAATTGGCTGATGGACATTTATGCTGCTTTCATGTTTTTGCAATTGCAAATTGTGCTGCTATAAACATGTGTATGCAAGAGTCTTTTTCATATAATGACTTCTTTTTTTGTGGGGTAGATACCCAGTAGTGGGACTGCTGGATTAAAAGGTGGTTCTACTTTTAGTTCTTTAAGGAATCTACATACTGTTTCCCATAGTGGTTGTACTAGTTTGCATTCCCACCAGCAGTGTAAAATTGTTTCTTTTCTTACCACATCCACACTGACATGTATTTTTTTTTAATTATGGCCATTTTTGCAAGAATAAGTTGGTATCTCATTGTGGTTTTAATTTGCATTTCCCTGATAATTAGTGATGTTGAGCAGTTTTTCATATGTTTGTTGGCCATTTGTATATCTTCTTTTGAGAATTATCTATTCATATCTTTTGTCCACTTTTTGATTGGATTTTTTTCCTTGATTGTCTTTTCCTTGATTTTCCTGATTTGTCTGAATTACTTATAGATACAGGATATTAGTCCTTTGTCAGATGCATAGTTTCTAAATATTTTCTCCTAGTCTGTGGGTTGTCTGTTTACTCTGCTGATTATTTCTTTTACTGTGCAGAAGATTTTTAGTTTAATTTGGTCTCATCTATTTAGTTTTGTTTTTGTTGCATTTCCTTTGGGTTCTTGGCCATGAACTCTTTGCCTAAGCTAAAGTCTAGAAGAGTTTTTCTAATGTTATTTTCTAGAGCTGTTATGGTTTCAGGTGTTAGATGTAAGTCTGTGATCCATCTGAAGTTGATTTTTGTGTAAGGTGAGATATGAGGATCCAGTTTCATTCTTCTACATGTGGCTTGCCAATTATCCTAACATCATTTATTGAATAGGGTACCCTTTCTCCAATTTCTAATTTTGTTTGCTTTGTCAAAGATCAGTTGGCTGTATTTGGCTTTATTTATAGGTTCTCAAATCTGTTCCATTTGTCTATGTGCCTATTGTTATACCAGTGCCATCCCATTTTGATAACTATAGTCTTGTAGTATAGTTTGAAGTCAGGCAATGTGATGCCTCCAGATTTGTTCTTTTTGATTATTCTTGCTTTGGCTATGCAGGCTTTTTATTGGTTTCATATAAATTTTAGGACTGTTTTATCTAATTCTGTGACGAATGGTGATAACATTTTGATGGGAATTGCATTGAATCTGTAGGTTGCTCTGGGCAATATGCTCATTTTCACAATATTGATTCTACCCATCCATGAGCATGGAATATGTTTCCCTTTGTTTGTTTCATCAGTCATTTCTTTCAGCAGTGTGTTGTAGTTTTCCTTGTAGAAAATTTTAACCTCCTTGGTTATGTTATTCGTATGTATTTTATTTTATTTTTTGCTGCTGTTGTAAAAGGGATTGAGTTCTTGATTCAACTCCGAGCTTCATTATCCTTGGTATAGAGCAATGCTACTGACTTGCGTATATTGATTTTGCATACTGAGACTTTATTAAATTTGTTTATCAGATCCAGGAGCTTTCTGGGTGACTCTTTTGGGTTTTCTAAGCCTATGATTGTATCATTGGTGAACAACAATGGTTTGACTTCCTCTTTACCAATTTGGATGCCCTTCATTTCTTTCTCATGTCTGATAGCTCTGGCTAGGACTTTCAGTATTACGTTGAATAGAAGTCATGAAGGTGGGCATCCTTGCCTTATTCCAGTTCTTGGGAGGAATGATTTCAACTTTTCCCCATCCAGTATAATTTTGGCTGTGCGTTTGTCATAGATAGCTTTTATTACCTTGAGGTGTTTCACTTCTATGCCAGTTTTGTGAGGGTTTTAATCTTAAAGGGATGCTGAATTTTGTCAAATGCTTTTCTGCGTCTACTGACATGATAATATAATTGTTATTTTTAATTTTGTTTATGTGATGTATCATATTTATTGATGAGTATGTTAAATCATCCCTGCCTCCCTGGTATGAAACCCACTTGGTCCTGATGTATAATTTTTTTTGATATGCTGTTGGATTTGGTTAGCTATTATTTTGTTGAGAATTTTTGCATCTATGTTCATCAGGGTATTGGTCTGTAGTTTCCTTTTTTTATTATGTCCTTTCCTGGTTTTGATATTAGGATGATACTGGGTTCACAGAATGATTCAGATAGGATTCCGTCTTTTTCTATCTTTAGAAATAGTAACAGTAGGACTGGTACCACTTCTTCTTTGAATGAATGTTTGATAAAATTGAGCTGTGTATTCATCTGGTCCTGGACTTTTTTATGTTCGCAATTTTTTTTATTACTGTTTCAATCATGCTACTTGTTATTGGTCTGTTCAGAGTTTCTATTTCTTTCTAATTTAATCTAGGAGGGTTGTATATTTCCAGAAATTTATCCATATCCTTTAGATTTTCTAGTTGGTGTGCATAAAGGTGTTCGTAGTAGCCTTGAATGATCTTTTGTATTTCTGTGGTATTGATTGTAATATCTCCCATTTCATTTCTAATTGAGCTTATTTGGATTTTCTCTCTCCTTTTTTTTGGTTAATCTCACTAATGGTCTATCAGTTTTGTTTATCTTTTCAAAGAGCATGCTTTATGTTTCATTTATCTTTTTTTAAAAAAATTATTTAGTTTTGCTTTGATTTTTAAATTCCTTTTCTTCTTCCGGGTTTGGGTTGTTCTTCTTTCTCTAGTTCCTTGAGGTGTGACATTAGATTGTCTATTTGTGCTCTTTTAGGTGTTTTATTGCAGGCATTTAATGCTATGAACTTTCGTCTTAACACTGCTTTTGCTGTATCTCAGAGGTTTTGATAACTTTTGTTGCTATATTTTTCAGTTCAAATAATTTTTGAATTTCCATTTTGATTTAATATTGACCCAGACATCACTCAAGAGCAGATTATTTAATGTTCATGTATTTGTGTAATTGTGAGAGTTCTTTTTCAGTCAATTTCCAGTTTTAGTTCATTGTGGTCTTAGAGGATGCTTGATATGATTTTGATTTTTTAAAATTTATTGAGACCTGTTTTGTGGCCTGTTATATGCTCTATCTTGGAAAATGTTTCATGTGCTAGTGAGAAGAATGTGTTTTCTGAAGTTCTTGCATAGAATATTCTGTAAATATCTGTTAGGTCCATTTGTTCTAGAGCATAGTTGAAGTCATTATTTCTTTGCTGACTTTCTGTCTCAATAACTTTCTAGTGCTGTCAGTGGAGAGTTGAATCACTGGCTATTATTGTGTTACTTTCTATCTCATTTATTAGGGCTCATAGCAATTGTTTTATAAATTTGGGAGCTCCAGTGTTAGGAGCATATAAATTCAAGATGGTAATATCTTCTTAGTGGATTGATTCTTTTATCATTATACAGAGGCCTTCTTTGCCTTTTTTTTTCTGCTGTTGCTTTAAAGTGCATTTTATCTGATATGAGAATATTTACACCTGCTAGCTTATGGTTTCCATTTGCATGGAATATCTTTTCATATCACTTTACTTTTAGTTTATATGAATCTTTACATGTTAGGTGAGTCTCTTGAAGACAACAGATATTTGGTATGTGTTTTTAAAAATCCATTCGGCTAATCTGTATCTTTTAAGTGGGGCATTTAGGCCATTTATATTCAATTTTCATACTGAGAAGTGAGTTACTGTTTCAGTCATTATCTTAATCATTACCTAGACACTTTGTTTTCTTTATTGTGTTATTGTTTATAGGCCCTGTGAGTTTATGCTTTCAAGAGTTTCTATTTAGGTGAATATCTTAAGTTTCAGGATTTAGAACTCCTTTTTAGCATTTTCTTAGGGCTGGTCTAGTAGTGGCAAATACCACCCCCCCCCCCCCCCCCCCGCCCCAGCATTTATTTGTCTGAAAAGTGGGTTTATTGCTTCTTCATTTAGGAGAATTAGTTTTGCTGGACCCAAAATTCTTGGCTGACATTAATTCTGTTTAAGGAGGCTAAAGTTATGACCACAATTCCTACTGGCTTATAAGGTTTCTTGTGAGAAATCCACCATTAGTCTGATAAGTTTTCCTTTAATGGTTACCTGGTGCTTTTGTCTCACTGCTCTCAGAATTCTTTCCTTTACATTGACTTTAGATATCCTGATGACTATATTCATTGGTGAAGTCTTTTTTCTGATGAATCTCCCAGGAGTTCTTTGAGCTTCTTGTATTTGGATATCTAAATCTCTAGCAAGGCCAGTGAAGATTTCCTCAATTATTCCCTCAAATAAATTTTACCAAATTTCGCTTTCTCTTCTCCCCTCAGGAACCACCACTTATTCTTAGGTATGGAAATTTTACATAATCCCATATTTCTTGGAGACTTTGTTTAATTCTTTTTATTCTTTTTTCTTTATTTTTGTCTGACTGAGTTAATTCAAAAGCCATGTCTTAAAGCTCTGAATTTTTTCTTCTACATGTTCTAGTCTATTGTTGAAACTTTTCACTGCATTTTGTAATTCCCTAAATGTGTCTTTTATTTTCAAAAGTTCTACTTGGTTTTTCTTTAAAATATCTAATTAGAAAATTTTTCATTCATATCTTGAAATTTTTAAAATTTCTTTATGTTGGTTTCCTCTTTTCTCTGGTACCTCCTTGAGTAGTTTCATAATCAACCTTTTGAATTCTTTATCTTGTGTCAAAGGCTTCATCCATTGCTGGAAAGCTAGTGTGATCTTTTTGGGGTAGTATAGAACTCTGTTTCGTCAGATTAGCAGAATTATTTTTCTGGGTCCTAATCACTTGGGTAAACTATTTCTTCTAATTATTCCTGAATTTGTTTTTTATTTGACTGTGTTTTTTCCCCTTTAAGGATGTAAATTTAATTTTTAGTTTATTGTAGCTTAATTCAGTTTTTGATGTTTTCAGGGGTGATGACTGTATGAATTTCTTGATTATAGAGAGTCTTTGTTTGATGGCTTTCTCAGATACTGGTTGTAATAGCAATATGTTCAGTGTGTGAGCAAGTTCACTGTCTCCTATGTGGTTGAAATGAAAGATGTCTCCTGAAGCTTACCTCATTCCCCTGTGGTTTGCACTGTATTTATTTATTTATTTATTTATTTATTTTCCCCCAATATTTTATTTACTGGGTTGAATAGTTCAGGCTTCAGGAAAGTAAGGGAGGTATCTCTGGGTAGAAACCATTTGTGGCTAATGTAGGTGGATAAATGCAATATCCAATATTGGGCAGAGATCCCAGCCTTAACAGAGGTGGATGAAGGAGCTCTCAGTGAAATGCACTGAAGTCTTATCAGGGTTGAGGATGACAGCTACCTCAGCTACTCTGCCAGGCCAGTGGAAAAGTGATTCACTGCTCAGACAGACTCCTAACCCAGTGTTCTGGCTATTCAGATCGGACAGGCACCACTTTTCATATGCAGGAATACTGATGTTCCAAGTAGGGAGGAATTATGATTCTACTCTTTATGCAAACCTGAACCTGGAGAGTGCTTCATCTTTGGGGGTGACTCAACTTTGGGGTTGAAGTCACCCTGAAGTGTTCCAAAATGGCTGTCTATAAGTACCTCCACCCCAAGTTCCTGTGGGAGATGCCCCAGTTGTTTCTGCAGTGGTGAAAAAGGGGGACAAGAATTTCCATTCTCCAAGACCCTTCACAAGCGCCAGGGCTACCTGTCTGTTGATGCAGAGCTGCAGACTTTCCCAACTGAGCCCGGAACAGCAAATGTGCCTCTGCTGAAAGAAACATCCCACCAGTGGAATAATCTGAGATCCAAGGATTGCCATCTGGATTCTTTTGTCCCATGGCATGTTCTCTTGATATGGTGTTCTCCTTTCCCTAAGAGTAAGAGACCCTGAGAGCCAGACTACTGTGAATGCTGTTGCTTCTCTGGTTCTAGCTGCCCAGCGGAGCTGCCACACTCCAGGCTGTTGCTGGGGAATGTCTGCAAGGGATCCCGTGATGTGACCTGTCTTCAAGTCTCCCAGCAGGACCTATTTTGATAAGGGTGGCAGGGTAGTGATGTAGACTCTGAGATTCCTTGGTTATAAATAGCCTTAATGTGTTGGGCTTTCTCAAATGCCAGTTGTAGTAGTAATAAACTGGTCAGGACCTCCTGGTTACCCAAGGTAGTGCAGGCAATGGTGATAGCTGAGGTTTTCCACAAGTTTTCTCATTCCTGGATGCAGATTATTCTACCTGTAGATGCTGTGATGAACTGTGTCAGTTCTCCTTCAGTCAGGAGGTGGGACTTGCAAAAGAGTACTAGCTGCAGTAGTAGTGATGGGATTCATGTTTGCCTTATGTTACCCATGGGAGATACTCCAGTTTCTCAAGTGATGGGTGGGGCCATTGGGCTCCCAAAAGTTTCTGTCCTTTGTGTTAAGCTACCAGGGTAGGTTGAAAGGCAAAGCCAGGTTGGGGCTGAGCCAGGCAGGTCTGAGTTCTAGCTCTCTACATGCAGGGCAAGCAGAGGCCCCTGTGGGAATTGAGGGATAGTTCTCTGGCCTCTAGGGTAATGTTCTAGGAAGGGGTGTAGCTGCCTCTGCAGCAAAGAACAGTTTGTGCAGGGAGTGGGAAATAGCAGGTGGCAGTAAGCCTCACCCATATCCCATGCACTTGGCAAGGCAGGTTTCTCATGAAAGTGTTACAGTGTTTGCTAGGAGCAGCTAGCTAAATTCCAGGTAGTCTACATTCAGAACTCAGGATGACCCCAGGCCATATGCTTTCTCCATAGAGACAGGAACCATTGCTTTCAGGTCATGCCCCTCCCTGTCTGCCCAGACAGCCAGGGTTCCCAGCTCCTGTGCCCACGGTTGCAGCAACTTCCCACTCACCCCCTGGTTCTGACTAAGGGAGTTCATTCCTACTCAAGATTATATTATGAATTTCAGTTGGGAGCTTCTTTTCACCTACCATTATTCCCTGAGGTAGTTGGCTAACTTCTGCAAGGTGCCTTGTGATGTAGAATCAGGAATGGCTTCCCTCAATCTGCACTGGAGACTGGGAATGCATGCAAGGCTCTTCCTGCTGTCCCTCCTACTTTTCGATTCCCCACCACTTCCTATATCAGTTTCAGTACTGAGTAGGGTTAAGACCTTCCCCCATGGGCTGAATTGTTATGTTCCCCAGTAGGAGGCAGTCTCCCCATTTCTCACATGCTAGGGACTTAACAATTTTTTGCCTGGCTCATGGTGTAGGCTGCACCCTGTTGCTTCTTTCAAAGGGTCTGTGTTTTCTTTCAATTTTCCTGTTAAGTTCCTTCATTGCTTCTTGGAAAAAAGTTCACAGTGTGAATTTCTGGTCACTATTTTGTCTTTCCAAGTTGGAGAGGCATGTTAACATTGCCTCCAATTTGCCATCTTGGAAAACACACACACACACACACACACACAGAGAGACTCTTTTAGTACACACACATACACACACACAAACAGTGAGACTCTCTTAATACCCTTTTTACCTGGTCTAGAGGAATGTCATAAAATGAAGAAACACTAAAGCAGTCTCTAAACCTGCCTATTTCCTTCAAAGATCTTCTCTTATCAATAAATTCTCAGATGTGTGATGGGTGATTCTCTAAAGGTTTCTTGGGTTTTTGAAACCTCAGATTTATATTATTATTTATATAATTTCATATTATAAGAAGTCATATAATTTTGCTGAAACTAAGTTGCTGTAAGCAACATAAATATGGTACTGATGATCAATGCAATAATTGTTTTGATTTTTACTTTATCTATATTGTATACCTATTCAATTCTCCCATTTCTTTTCTCTATATAAACTGCTAGGTATCCTGATGTTTTTGGCCGTTAAATAAACTGACATGGTTCTCTTACTATTGGCTCCAAAAATTAAAATAATAGTTTTTGGCCTTTACATGATTGAAAACACAACTGTAATTTAAGATTTTTCAATTCCAAGGCCATTATAATGTGCCCATTCATATGGTTAAGAATATTTTTATTTTCAAATTATCATTGAATTATAGATGTGCAATATGTAGATAAACCCTAATTTTAGAAGCATTGATATAAACCAAGTAATTTTATGTTATTTCAAATATATAGTCACAATGATTCTAGGAATATAAAAGATTTCCTTGTGATTCACCTTTTATATGGTTGAGGATGATCTGATGTTGTCAAAATCAAATTGGACCTTTAAAAGTACTAGATCTATATGTTTTTTATAGGAAGCTATCATTTACCAACACTTTTTCTTAAAAATGGTATAGAAAACTTGCCGGTAGATATATGTGATATGTGCTATTTTTGCCTGCTAGACATATTTATAAAAGGAACATGTTGGAGTTCAGAAACCAATATCCCAAAATATGGCATTTTAACATGCTGAACAGAAGAAGAAATCTCAAGGTCTCTTTGATCTTCCCCTGCTCCCCACCGTCTTTCCCAAAGAAGCTGAAGTTCCTTTATTTTCTTAAAATCCAGACCTATTAAAGAAAAAATACTTTTCTTATCTTCCCTATAAGATCAAAGTTGTAGCCACACCTCAACAGATATTTTTTCAAAATAATGATCATCTCCAAATATCAATTGTTTAAATTCCAAAGAGAACTATTTACAAGTTCCCTGATGTAATCATTTTCACCAATAATCACTTATTGCCCCTCAATAGAATTCTTCTTCTCTCTCTGTCAATAGAACTCCTATTTTCCCCCTCCCATAACCTGTTTTACCAGAATCCAAGACCCCATTCTTTCTGTAACTGCAAGATGGTATTATTATATAAGCTTCAGTAACCTTATCAGAAAGTTGGGTATTCATTTTGAAGACTCCTGTGTATACAAGTTGAATGAATTTTTATGTTTTTTCTCGTGTTAATCAGTCTGCCACATGTCACTGATTTTCAGTGAACATTTAGGGGTCTAAGAGCCTATGTTTCCCACATAAATCTTCAAACTCCATACTTGGGTTAGAAACAGAAGGTGAGCTTAGTTATCACTGGGTATCTTATCACAGTGTCCAGAAGTTTTTAAAAATGTTCTTGAAATATTTTCATATATTGTTAAGGTCAATAAAGTGGCTGACCTTAGAGTGTGTCTTTCCAACTCCCACATACTTGTAGAAGTATGTGGAAGAAAAGAAAAGAAAAAGAGGTAAAAACAACCTCCATATCTCCTGGCTGTTGCTACCTTATCAGTTGTTGCTCTCAAATGCTCTGGCACCAGATGAAGATTTAACTGAGTATATCAAGGTTTCCTGGGACCATATTTTCCATTTCACTGTATTCTTCACAGTTTCACACATTGATGCATATGTAGAAGTCTAGCAGACTCATGATGTTCAGATAAATGCTAAATATGGCTCATCAAGTTACTGAGAGAATAAGAAGGGAATTTTCTGTGAAATCCTGGTTCAAATTTTGGGGAGTGTAATAAATAAACAATGGAAAGGATACTGAATAATCTCAATTGAATTTATTATTTGTTTTTCTGGACCTCACATGGAGAAGTTTGTCCAGAAGAGATAATTTTATAATTTATTCAAACCAATAGGTAATCACAGGTTTCTCTCTCAGTGACATAACTCAGGGTATAGGATCTTTTGATTTAAATCTCTTGGGCTATACACCAAGGTGCCATAGCGTTTTAGTTGCAATCTGCAATCTTGATTTTGACAGTCTGTGATTTGTAACCATGCTGTGCAGGATGCAATAACATTGTCTACCTCTTATCTTCAAGGGTGCAAAGAGAGAAAATGACTGTTTACTAGTGTGTTGACCTCAAGAACTTGTAAATATTTTAATAATATCATCACCATCAAAATTTCCAGGAAATACCTTGTATATTTGCTGTAGTGTATTTCCTGTTTTTCCTAGCTGGAAATTTAGAAATAAGCTCTACCAGAAATAAGAGTTTAGCTCTTTTTAAAATTTTAATCTGCTTATTACTACTTAAAAATAAATTGCATTTGTACTATTTTCAGATAGGAAATTTTAGTAAGAAAATTGTTTTAAATAGTTGCTTATTAAGGTTAGCATTTGCAAATTTCCCCTGATTTATATTTGCACTTGAAAATGATCATGAAGAAATGTTTAGATACATCTGGCAATAAAAAATTTATGTAATAGCAGGCCAATGAAACTCATTAGCTTCCAAAATGATGTATATGTTATTTATATACAAGCTAGGAATTATGTTTGATTTTTAAATCTTCATTTAGATCAATAATTAGGCAGTTTTAGGAATTAACTGATTCATGGAATAAGGCATCATTACTTTGCAGTTTCGAACAGGAGGTGTAATTCAATTACTATAAGGCAAATGTTTGGCTAATCTGAGCTTACTTTTTTATATAAAATCAATACTCACTATCGCATCAATTTTCCAAAGTAAACTATCAAGATATATATTGCATGCTATGTCTATACTATACACTGTAAACATAAAGGAAAACTATCATTGAAATGAGAATTATATAAGTAAAACGAGTATTGTTAAGCCAGTAGATAAAAATAACTGAATCACATAAAGCCACTAATCAAAATCAAAGGAGAAAAACATTCTTAGCATTATTCTGATTTTTTTCTTGGTAATTGGTTTTCTTTCTTCATACCTTTGGAATTAGAGGAGACCTATTAATGGAAGAAAAAAGACACACTGTGGAAATGAAAACTTGACAGACTCACAGGATTAACACCTGGTTTCCTTTCCAGATTTGTTAATGATAGACTTGCTCACAATGCCCCTAACTCTAGGAAATATTATTAGTTGGCAACCCACATTTAGTGTTCCTTGTATTTGCATCAGATCATGTATATCCATCTGACTTGTTCCTCTTTTTTGCATTTTCCTTTTTATGTCAGTTTGAAATATTACCATTGGATGGCAAATGCTGAAATAAAAGTTATTTTTCCTTAGCCTGTTAAAAGCTAGAAAAACGTTGTTTATTTATTTATTAGTATTTTATTTTTTTCAGAGACTTGGTTAACTATGTTGCCCAGGCTGGAGTGCAGTGGCTATTCACAGGCACAATCCTACTACTGATCAGCAATGAAGTTTTGACCTACTCCATTTCTGACTAGGGCTGGTTCACCCCTCTTTAGGCAACCTGGTGGTTCCCTGCTGCCAGGAGGTCACCATATTGATGCCAAACTTAGTGTAGACGCCCGATCAACATAGCTCACTACAGCTCAGAACACCTAGGCTTGAGCAATCCTCCTGCCTCAGCCTCCTGAGTAGCTGGGACTAAAGGCATACACCACTGCACTGGTGCTAGAGAAACTTTAAAATGAGGGTAGGAAAAGTTCAGATATTCAGAACAGTGGAACAGAAATGTCTTTGTACAAGTAATCTGGTTAATTCCTTTGGCTCTAGTATAAAACTTTTCCTCAATTATTCCTGAAAGATAACAGTGAACCCTTCATGTATGAGTCCAGGAGGAAATGCCACAATTCTCTCAAGTATTAGAATGCCTTTTATTTCACTTCTCAAATTAAATCTCTTATTATTGGCTGGGCATGGTGGCTCACACCTGTAATCCCAGCACTTTGGGAGGCCAAGGTGGGCGGATCACAAGGTCAGGAGTTCAAGACCAGCCTGGCCAGTATAGTGAAACCCCGTCTCAACTAAAGATACAAAAAAAATTATCTGGGTGTGGTGGTGGGCGCCTGTAGTCCCAGCTACTCAGGAGGCTGAGGGAGGAGAATCACTTGAACCCGGGAGGTGGAGATCTTGCCACTGCACTTCAGCGTGGGTGACAGACTGAGACTCCGTCTCAAAAAAAAAAAAGTATTATTATTGTATCGCTACTGTAAGGTGTGATACTTTTCCTCACTCACCATAAGAGGCATGGTTGACACTCCTGTAACAAAAAATAGGTTAACAAGAAAAAAGCATAACAAATGTATTTTTTGAAGGTTTTATGTAATATGGGAGCCTTCAGACATGAAGAATGAAAGACTCAGGGAAAACAGTATTTTTATGCTTGGGTTTGTTGAAGAATGGACAGCCTTGCAGAAATGTGATTGGACTAAAAGGTAAAAGCTAATGGTAATAAACTGAGAGGGGAAACCCAGCAAGGTCTATCTATTCAGATTTCTCTTGTCCTCTCTGGGTACCATTCATTCCTCCCAGGTTTGGGGAAGGACCCTTCTGGAGAGAGAGTCTTCAAGGGAGAAGAGAGAAAGAAGAGAGTGACTTTTGTGTGTGTGTGTGTGTGTTGTTTTATGGTTTGCTTTGGGGCAAATGGATTCAAGTTTCTATGACCAAACTTGGGGAAGAGAAATTCTGCTTTCTATGACTTGGTTGAGGGCATAGATCATTTTGGTACTGCCTAACCATGTTAAAGTTTTTTTTTTTTTAATATAGCCACTATATTTGTCTCATATATCTACCAAATATTGCTACCAGCTTATAGTTTGCACATTAATTTTATAAATGGTGTCTTTGAGATAATTTTACTTCTTGTAGTGAAACTATCAATTTTTCTCTTTTTTAATTATTATTTGATTTTTATAACTTTTTTGTATCATGGCTATGCATCTTTAGAGTGTGATTTGGGAACCATGCACATTTTTTATTCTCTAATAATTTGCAAAGTAGGGAAATGATCTCTTCCAAGGAAGTTTGAACTATTGGCCATTTGGAATTGCTTGTTTATGACAACTTTCTTGGAATTTAGCTTCTGACATTTTTTTCAAAATCACCCAATACTATTATTGTTAGGATTAGGATTCATCTACTTTGAGTCGTTTTCTTTTCCAGAATATCATCTACTTTATTGAAATTTTATAATTTACTAACATAAAATTGTGCCTATTATTTTAATTTCCTTTGGTATCCTCCTTTTTATTTCTTAACAAGTTTTTCCATCTTCTCTCTTTTTTTTGTTAACTCTAATAGCTTGTGGTTTACTTAGTTCATAAAATTCTTCAAGTTTTTTGTTTTATTACATAATGTGAATGTCTTCATTTCTTAGGTTCTCTGATTGTCAGGAACACCTTGTATACCAGGGAAGGCATGTTTCCTTGTCCTTTAGAGAATTTAACATTTTATCTTCAATGTATAGAGGAGTATAGTAGATTCTCAATAAATGCTCCTGAATAGGTTATTAGAAAGTGGAGATCAAGGTGGGGGCACAGAGGGGAAGAAAATAGAGTAAATATGAAAAGCATACATTTAAGGAAAGTGAATAAAGAGAGAATTGAGAAAATATTATTATATTCATAAGAATTCATTCTCTGCTTTATATCGTAAATTACACCACTTTTAGATTAGGGATTATAGATACTGCAGATTCTCAAGTGTGTGTCTGTTTATTCACTGCTATAAAGAACTACCTGAGACTGAGTAATGTATGAAAAAAGAGGTTTAATTGATTCACAGTTCTTCTTGCTTAACGGGAACGTGACTGGGAAGCCTTAGGAAAATTACAATCATGGCAGAAGGGCAAAGGGGATGCAAGCATGTCTTACAATGGTAGAGCAAGAGAGAGAGAGCACAAAGGGAAAGTGCCATACACTTTCAAACAACTCTTGTGAGAACTCACTAACACAGAAACAGCAAGGGGAAAGTGTGCCCCTATGATTCAATCACCTCCTGCAGGCCCCTCCATTGACATGTGGCGATTACAATTCGAGATGAGATTTGGTTGGGGACACAGAGCCAAATCATATCAATCTGTATTCGTCTGTTCTCACACTGCTATTAAGTACTATCTGAGACTGGGTAATTTATGAAGGAAAAGAGGTTTAATTGACTCACAGTTCTACAGGCTGTACAGCAGGCATGGCTAGGGAGGCCTCAGGGAACATACAATCATGGAGGAAGGTGGAGGGGAAGCAAGAAGCTTCTTCCCATGGTGACAGGAAAGAGAGAGCAAAGGAGGAAGTGCCATACACTTTTAAAACATCAGACCTCATGAAAGCTCACCCAGTATTATGAGAACAGCAGAGGGTGTATTCACCCCATGATCCAATCACCTCCCACCAGGTCCCTCCCCCAACACTGGGAATAACAATTCAACATGAGATTTGGGTGAGGAGACAGAGCCAAACCATATCAGGGTCTGAGGCCTAATTGCTGGAAATGGAGGAAAGTATGATAAAGTCATCTGACCAGAAGCTGTCTTAATTTCTTTGCACTGTGATTATTTTGTTTGGGATTGAAACATCCCCTTTCCCTGCATGCATCATATGTATGTTATCTTGTCATCCTGCACTATGAGCATCTGATTTGAAGGTATATGGGGTTGCCTCATACAATTCCATCACTTTGTGGAACAACAGCAAGATGTCTGGCAATAGTTTTTGGACAATTAGATATGGTCAACTTGAGATATTGTAAGAGGTTGAAGTTTGATTTAGTTTTGTGAAGGAAAACATGTATATCTTGTAAAGGATTTCTTAAATTTACTCTCAAGAGGTTAATCTCATTTCATATTCTTCCTTCAGCCACTTAAATTTATTCTATATACCACAGGACCTTTACCAGAAGCATTGGTAACCATGGCTTTCTTTTTTCTGGTGGCCATATGTTTTCTTATCTTGTAAGTTATTAGCTCTATCCAGTGAATCAGGGAGAACACGGAAGTGCATTCAATTAATTTCTTAGCTCAAAGGCATCAATCTGCAGTTTCTTACTTCCATTACATATGTCGGCAGTGCCTTTTATGAAGGCTGACTGCTATTTCTGAGACAGCACAAATTTAACCTGAACTCTTGGACAGGTTTTCTTGATGACATGGTTGATTTCCAAAAGGATTTTATTTTGATCAAGAACATGATTTTGAGGAATGGTAGAAGGGGTATTTTGGAGTAGATTTACTTTACAAACTCTTTCAAAATCTATTTTTATTTCAGTCTACATTTAAAAGCAAATGCCACTTTACATAGTAACAGAACTCGTAACAGAACTCTTCCAGTGTGTAAAACATTTTTGTGATTAACATTCTTAAATTATGATTAATTCAACATACATTGTTGATTACATACTATATGCCAGATACTACACTAGACATTGAAGTTCCAAAATAAAATATGTGCTCTTGCTTCGGAGATGAGAGTGTGTATAGTAGGGTGGTTGATTATCAAACCAGCATAATAAAATAAGGTACACATTATGTGTTGCTATGAGACTGTGTTCAAAGGGCACTGAGAAAAGAACAAATGGCCTACATCTTAAATGTTATGTTTTTTTTTTATGGAAGAAGATAAAAATAAGCAATGGCTAGGATTGGTGACAAGATAGCAACTGTGAAATAAAATAGGTGTCACAGTTACACTGGAAGCAGAATGATAATTTAGTACTCAATTGATAAAATGATTGCACTTTCACAATGGATTATCTACTATCAACCAAACCCAGGTCACTTACACTGGGGGGAAAAAGTCTCCATCAAAATAAAGTTCACTCCTACTATTTGACTGCTTTTAGTATTAACTATGTTTATTTTTGATAGCTGATAAATATCTGTGTTTTGAATATATTGCTCTTGATTCACAGGGGAGATATATATATATATATTTTACACATACACACACACACACACACACACACACACACACTCTGAATAATTTCCTTAACTCTTCTTCCAGATCTTTCAGTAGATCTTTTTCAGACATATGCTTCCTTTAAGTCTCCAAATGCTTATTCTTCTACTTTACTATGCAGTATTTTTTTCTTTCATGTTCCATGGCATTGAATATTATGATATTTATTAAAACACAGATTTTATTAGAATATGAGACAGGAGGATCACTTGAGCCCAGGAGTCTGAGATGAGCCTTGGCAATAAAGTAAATCCCCATCTCTCAAAAAAAAAAAAAAATAGCCAGTGTGGTGGTGTGCATCTGTAGTTCAGCTCTACTCAGGAGGATGAGACGGGAGGATAACTTGAGCCCAGGAGTTTGAGGCTGCAGTGAGCTATGATTGTGCCACTGCACTCCAGCCTGTGCAACAGAATGAGACCCTGTTTCCAAAAAAAGAAAAAGAAAAAGAATACTGGATGAATGATTGCTCTTGATCTTTCTCCTGTTCATGAGTGGGGGTTAATTTTTTTTCCTTAGGTTCACAAGGAGCAGGTTAATTCAGTTCATTCTTTTCAGTTCATATTTCAAAATCTGTTAAGTTTTTTCAGGAACACCTCTGCAGTATTGTAGGTTTATCTTCCTTCTACCTGTGTCTATTGGTTGTCTGTTCCTCTCAGCAGTCACTAATATGTGAAAAACTGCACTTTTCAATATGCATGATTACCAGCATTCTTCCCATCTCTACTTCCACTATCTGGTGCTCTATTCTACTCTGGCTAAGCAGGCACCCAGGCCACAAGGCAAAGTTTTTCCCACTCTTCCTCCTCCCCTCTTTGTAGTGGCAGAAGAACCTTTCCCCATCACTGCTTCAGGGTTACATCAAGTACTGCTTGGCTACTACTGGTGTTGCCTCAAGGCCCAAGCCTCTTCAGTCAGCTTGTGGTAAATGCCGCCAGGCCTAGGATTCTCCTTCAGGGCAGTGGGCTCCTCTCTGTCCCACAGAAGGTCCAGAAATGCTGTCTAAGAGCTCAGACCTGAAATCAGGTACCCAAAAAGCCTGTTTGGTGCTCTACCCCACTGTGGCTGAGCTGGATCCTAAGCTGAAAGACAAAATCCTCTTTACTCTTTCCTCTCTTTTTCTCAAGCAGAAGGGGTCTTTCCCTGTAGCCGCTTGAGCTGGGAATGTGCTGGTTCACATCTGAAGCTAGCACATCTGTGAGTCTCACTCAATGTCCCTGGTGAGCACCACTTGGCTGCTACTGCTGATTATTATAAGCCCAAGGGATCTTTATTCAGCAGATAATGAATCCTGCCAGAACTGGGTCCTTCCCTTCAAGGAAGTGGGTTACCTTCCTGCTAAGGATGTGTATAGAAATGTCATCCAGAAGCTAGGGCCTGGAGTGGGGGTCTCAGGATGCTGCCTATCCTACTGATTGCCCTATCCTACTGTGGCTGAGCTGGTATCCAAGTTGTAAAGCAAAGTCCTCTTAACTCTCCCCTCACCTCTCTTTAGGCAGAGGGAAGAATCTGTCTCAGAGCTGCAAGCTGTGTTTTCTAGGGTTGGAGGAGGGATGAAAAAAGCACTCCATTTGCCACCCCACCTGGTGTCTCACTGGATCGTATACATCTTAAATCCACTGGCTCCAAGCCCAGCACAGTACTAGGACTTGTCCAGGAATTGCAGTCCTTGTGGCCTAGACTGCCTTTCCTTATTTAGAACCCCAGAGCACTTTAGCCTGCAGTGGTAGGGCTTGCTGTAACTCAGGTTCCAACCACTGGGATGGGCAATTTTCCTCTGGCTAAGGCTGATCTAAAGGCCCTGCATGTGAGTTCCAACAAGTTCTGCCTGGTGTTGCTTTCAGCTGTGACAGGCAGCACTGAGTTCCAATGCAAAGTCTCACAATCACTGTGTTTTCCTCCCTCAAATGCACAGATTACTTCTTTGCATGTGGCTGCCACTAGAGAACTGGGAAGGGGTGGCATGGGCAATTCAAGACTGCCTTTCCTACCCTCTTTAGTGCGTTTTTCAGTAATATAAAGTTAAAACCAGGTACTGTGTGCACACACCTGATTTTTGTTTTTTATGAAGGTGCATTTTTTATGAGGATAGTTGTTCAATTTGATGTTCCTTTGGGGAGGACAATTAGTGGAGGATTCTATTCAGCCATCTTGCTCTGCCTCCTCCCTCACTGCACTTCTTATCTCCTTTACCCAGCTTTACTTTTCTCCCTAGAGCATATTACCACCTAACATATTGTGTACTTGCTTGTTTATAGTCTCTCTTTCCCCAGTGGACTGCATACTCTATGAGGATAAGGACTTTGATTTTATTTATCCACCTCTATATCCCCAGGGCTTAAAAGAGAGCTCTTCATGAAGTAGATGCTCAATATATTTGTAGAATACATGGCATGAAGTGATACATGCAAGGTGAATGGGTAGAATATAGCAGTTTCATTTTAAAGAAGCAATTAAGGAAAGGCTTTCTCAGGATGAGACACTTGAGCAGAGGCTAGGGAAGTAGTGGGCCCTGTGAACGTCTGGGGGAATGTCATAGGCAAGAAAGAGAAAGGGAATGTGTTCTGGGAAAGAAACATGCTTGGAGACCAGCGATTTCTCTTGGTGATGATAACGAGTAACAACAAATCTTCTATTTTAATTAATTTTATCCTCTTGTTATTTATTTTAATATAGAATTCTAAGTCAGAAGTTGAAAGTGAGTGACCATCGAGCCAAATCCAGCCAAAAGACACATTTCATTTGGCACACATAATTTTTTATAGGATAAAATTATTTGCTAGCATTTAAAATGGAGAGACTTCACTTCTGGTTCTTCTAGACTTTTTGGTTTCTCCTGAACAATCAGAATATTAAAAAGCCAGTGCCAGCAATCAGTTGGAACTGAGCAGTGGTGATCTCTATAAATGAGACTCAGTCTATTTACTTTCATTTCTCATCTTGCTCTACTGTCCTCAATCTACTTGCTGCATTCACTAATGTTATCTGCCCCAACCAGAAGGCATTTGTTGTAGTCATACTCCTGGGTGCACTTAAAAAATATAATTTTTATACATTTAAAGAGTATAAGTAAAATTTTCTTACATGAGTATGTTGTGTAGTGCTGAAGTCTGGGCTTTTAGTATACCCATCACTTGAATAGTGAACATTGTACCGAACAACTACTTTTTTCAATCCTCATCCCACTCCCTCCCTCCCACCTTTCGAAGTCTCCAATGTCTATTTTTCCAATTTGTATGTCCATGTAGGATGACATGAATATTCTTTCTAAAAGTGTCTGTGAAAGTTCACCTGAAAATGGCATGTGCACTTTTCTAAGTAAAGCTTAACGACTATTTAGAGGCTTTTATAATACATTAGATGTTCCTGATCAAAATAATATTAAGAAAAGATTATTTTTTAAATTGCTCTTTGTTCACAAACTTTTCAACTGAAAGATAGAAATGCATAATTTACTGAAAATAATGTGACTTTTAGCTGTCAAAATTTTTAAGTTATGTCACAGTTAATATTTTATTAGATATATTTTATCAAAAGCAGACAGCCTGTCATGCTGTAACTTAATTTTTCTTTTACAGAGATCATAGGGAGAAGTTGTTCAGAAATCTCCTCTTGTCTTGCACTGAGAGAGAGGATCATAGAAAGGGCACTCATTGACTTCTAATTATCTAACATCTAAGGTGCCCACTTCCTCAGGCTTTCCAATATTTGATTGAACTTAAGCTTGTCTTCATTCAGCCTTTTTAAAGGCTATTTGGCTATAGGGGCTCAAGAACAGGCGATGTGAGTCTGCTGTATATCTTGATCTCTATGAATTTATTCTAATTGGATATAACTGTAATATTGTGAGATGCCTGGATATCTTTGAATAAAATGTAAAGACTAAAATGTGTGAAATAAATTGTTTTATTTATGCTGCTCACACAGGTGATCAATATGATAGTGTGATTGAATGAATGAGTCATTAGGCTTTCAGTTTTCAGTAAGCGCTATTTAAAAGTAAAAAGATTCCTAGCTGTCTGAACTTAAGTTAGCAGAAACACCTGTGCAAATCTGGGAGCCTGTACTTTAACTGAGCTTGAAGCTTTATTATAGGCACAATTAAACTAATTATACAATCAGATTTTCTAGACACGATAAACTTCTGTGTAGCGTCATGTAAGAGCTTTTTGCAATTTTGCACTTTCTAGTTGTACACATCAATTTGCTAGGAGAGGCATGCAAATTTTAATACATTTTAGAAATATTTTCATACTATAACTTAAATAGCAAATGAAATATAGGTCTATAGAAGAAAGTGTTGCACTTAAAACTCTTTAAGTGTACAAAAAATAATGTACACATTGGCAGCTACTGTAACACAATTTCTATTAGTCCATTTGGGCTGCTATAATCCAATTCCTTAAAGTGAGTAATTTATATCTCTGGAACACAGCTAAATCAGTGTTTAGATGGAAATTTATAGCACTAAATGCCCACAGGAGAAAGCAGGAAAGATCTAAAATCGACACCTTAACATCACAATTTAAAAAACTAGAGAAGCAAGAGCAAACAAATTCAAAAGCTAGCAGAAGACAAGAAATAACTGAGATTGGAGCAGAACTGAAGGAGGTAGAGACAGAAAAAACCCTTCAGAAAATCAATGAATTCAGGAGCTGGTTTTTGGAAAAGATTAACAAAATAGATAAACCACTAGCCAGATTAATAAAGAAGAAAAGAGAGAAGAATCAAATAGACACAATAAAAAATTATAAATGGGATATCACCACTAATCCCACAGAAATACAAACTACCATCAGAGAATACCATAAATACCTCTATGCAAATAAACTAGAAAATCTAGAAGAAATAGATAAATTACTGGACACATACACCCTCCCAAGACTAAACTAGGAAAAAGTCAAATCCCTGAATAGATCAATAACAAGTTCTGAAATTGAGGCAGTAATTAATAGGCTACCAACCAATCCAAGCCCAGGACCAGACAGATTCACAGCCAAATTCTACCAGAGGTACAAAGAGGAGCTGGTACTATTCCTTCTGAAACTATTCCAAACAATAGAATAAGAGGGATTCCTCTCTAACTCATTTTATGAGGCCAGCATCATCCTGACACAAAAACCTGGCAGAGACGAAACAAAAAAAAGAAAATTTCAGGCCGATATCCCTGATGAACATCAGTGTGAAAATCCCCAATAAAATACTGGCAAACCGAATCCAGCAGCACATCAAAAAGCTTATCCATCACGATCAAGGTGGCTTCATCCCTGGAATGCAAGGCTGGTTCAACATATACAAATCAATAAACGTAATCCATCACATAAACAGAACCAATTACAAAACCGACATGATTGTCTCAATAGATGCAGAAAAGGCCTTTGACAAAATTCAACACCACTTTATGCTAAAAACTCTCAATAAACTAGGTATTGATGGAATGTATCTCAAAATAATAAGAGCTATTTATAACAAACCCACAGCCAATATCATACTGAATGGGCAAAAGCTGGAAGCATTCCCTTTGAAAACCAGCATAAGACAAGAATGCCCTCTCTCACCACTCATATTCAACACAGTATTGGAAGTTCTAGCCAGAGCAATCAGACGAGAGAAAGAAAGAAAGAAAGGGTATTCAAATAGGAAGAGAGGAAGTCAAGTTGTCTCTATCTGCAGATGACATGACTGTATATTTAGAAAAGCCCATTGTCTCAGTCCAAAATCTCCTTAAGATGATAAGCAACTTCAGCAAAGTCTCAGGATACAAATCAATGTGCAATTGATACATAAGCACTCCTATACACCAATAATAGACAGAGAGCCAAATCATGACTGAATTACCATTCACAATTGCTAAAAAGATAATAAAATACGTAGGAATACAACTTTCAAGGGATGTGAAGGACCTGTTCAAGGAGAACTACAAACCATTGCTCAAAGAAATAAAAGAGAACACAAATAGAAAAACATTCTATGCTCATGGATAGGAAGAATCAATATTGTATAAATGTCCATACTGCTCAAAGTAATTTATAGATTCGATGCTATCCCCATGAAGCTACCATTGATTTTCTTCACAAAATTAGAAAAAAAGACTTTAAATTTCATATGGAACCAAAAAAGAGCCCCTATATCCAAGACAATCCTCAGCAAAAAGAGCAAAGTAGGAGGCATCACACTACCTGACTTCAAACTATACTACAAGGCTACAGTAATCAAAACAGCATGGTACTGGTACCAAAACAGATATATAGACTAATGGAACAAAGCAGAGGCCTCAGAAATAACACTGCATCTACAACCATCGGATCTTTGTCAAACCTGACAAAAACAAGAAATAAGAAAAGGATTCTCTGTTTAATAAATGGTGTTGGGCAAACTGGCCAGCCATATGCAGAAAACTGAAACTGGACCCCTTCTTTACACCTTATACAAAAATTAACTTGAGATGGATTAAAGACTCAAACATAAGACCTAAAACTATAAGAACCCTAGAAGAAAATCTGGGCAATACCATTCAGGGCATAGGCATGGGAAAAGACTTCATGACTAAAACACCAAAAGTAATCGCAACAAAAGCCAAAACTGACAAATGGGATCTAATTAAATTAAAGAGCTTCTGCACAGCAAAAGAAACTATCATCAGAGTGAACAGGCAACCTAGAGAATGGGAGAAAATTATTGCAATCTATCCATCTGACAAAGGGCTAATATCCAGAAGCTATAAGGAACTTAAATTTATAAGAAAAAAACAAACAACCCCAACAAAAAGTGGGCAAAGGATATGAACAGATGTTTCTCAAAAGAAGACATTTATGCAGCCAACAAACATATGAAAGAAAGCTCATCATCACTGGTCATTAGAGAAATGCAAATCAAAACCACAATGGGATACCATCTCACACCAGTTAGAATGGTGGTCATTAAAAAGTCAGAAAACAACAGATGCTGGAGAGGATGTGGAGAAATAGAAATGCTTTTACACTGTTGGTAGGAGTGTAAATTAGTTCAACCATTGTGGAAGACAGTGTGGCGATTCCTCAAGGATCTAGAACCAGAAATACCATTTGACCCGGCAATCCCATTACTGAGTTTATACCCAAAGGATTATAAATCATTCTACTATAAAGACACAGCACATGTATGTTTATTGCAGCACTATTCACAATAGCAAAAACTTGGAACCAACCCAAATTCCCATCAAAGATAGACTGGATAAAGAAAATGTGGCACATATATACCATGGAATATATGCAGGATGAGTAAAAAAGGGTGAGTTCATGTCCTTTGGAGGGACATGGATGAAGCTGGAAACCATCATTCTCAACAAACTAACACAGGAACAGAAAACCAAACACTGCATGTTCTCACTCATAAGTGGGAGTTGGACAATGAGAACACGTGGACACAGGGAGGGGAACATCACACACCAGGGCCTATTGTGGGGAAGGGGGCTAGGGGAGGAATAGCATTAGGAGAAATACCTAATCTAGATGATGGGTTGATGGGTGCAGCAAACCACCATGGCATGTGTATACCTATGTAACAAACCTGCACATTCAGCACATGTATCCCAAAACTTAATAAAAGAATTCTCATTCATTGCTTGTGGGAATGTAACATGGCAAAAAAATGAGTAATTTATAAACAATAGAAATTTATTGTTAACAGCTCTGGACATCAACCCACTGGCAGATTTGGGGTCTAGTAAGGGCTTGCTCTCTACTTCAAAGATGGAGCCTTCTTGTCATGTCCTCATACAGCAGAAGAGGTGGAAAAGGAGCAAACAGGCTCCCCCAAGCCCTTTTATAAGGGCACTAATCCCGTTCATTAGGGCAGAGCCCTCAAGATCTAATCATCTCCCAAAGGCCCCGCCTTTTAATGGTTTGACATATGAATTTTGGAGGGACACAAGCATTCAGACCATAGCACAGTTACATGTATTAAAGTAAATTAAGAGAACAAGCCTAAAGAATCACTGAGCAAACAAGGCCAGTCAGGCCTCATAAGTGGCCTTAACCTTACTTGATTTACAAACAGAAGCAAAACTTAATTTGAACTATTTCTTGTGAATGCCTGTATCAAAGAAAAACAGAACTTAAGCTCAACCAATCAGAAATAGTCAACTGACATATAATTATATAACTAGGGACTTTCCAACAGGATAGACCAAATAAAGCAACTGTGAAACTGTAATCAATCAAATATTGTCTTTGCTTTGCCTCCATGTTTTTCCTGCAAATCTCCCTCTTTGCTTTCCCTTAGTGGAGCTCCTGAATCACTAATGGTTTGAAGCTGCCCAAAACATAAATTGCTGTTTGCTCAAATAAACTCTTTAAAATTTTATCGTGCCCCAATTTACCCTTTAAAATGGCTTCTAGTTGTAAATGAGTATTTTTTTATTTGAATTACAGCCTGTCACTTTAAATAAAGAAATGGTCAGCTATTTCATACAATCATTAAACGTATTTCCTAATGATAAAGAAAATGGCAGATAGAGTATAATAAAAAAGATATTAATTATGGAAATGATTTGCTTACCAAAATATGTGAGTCTTACATAATTTCCCCAAAGTTTGGGCGTGACTCTCTTGCAGGAAAATATCTTATTAAAAATTAGAATATAATTTGCATATCTGTTAAAAATACTGGATTTATGTTTATGTACACACATAATTTTAATTTGGCTTATTGCAGCTTGTTTAGTGACTAATTCAAAAATACTAGTGATTAGAAGTTTTCCAAAGTCCCTAGGTTTCTGTGAATCTTTACTGCAAGTGAACCATCTTAACATCTTTACAAATGTAGTCACTATAATAAGATAGAATTCAAAAGGTCATTTTACCAGTGGTGCCAAAAGTGGGATTACTGAGGCAATCCATTAGGATTTGCTAATATTTAATTAAACACTTGACACTGGCACCCTCAGCAGGCACCTATGTCGTATGGTAGCCTATGGGGAGTTATCCTAAGGGAGGCGTAGATGTCCTAAAACAAAGATGTTTACATAGCCCTTTGTGTATTCATTTGATTTCAACATATTGTGATTATTGAAATTTATTTCTGCCTAATTAGGTAAATTTACAGATTATATTAATTAGCTTTGATGAAACTAGACCTCTCAAAGTGAGCAAATTGTTTAAAAAATATTTCTGCGAATAAATCCTAGCTTGAAGATATTACTGATAATGCAAGCGTAAATAATCAACAAGTAAATGGCAGAATTAACACTTTTGAAGCTAGCATTTGCTCTTCTGCCACATGGTGGACTCAAATCAATAACCTAATAAAATTTGAGATATTGGTTAAAAAATATAAAATTATGAGGGTGAGGGTTTTTGAAATTTGAATTGCATCCAGCATCATTAAGGACAAATCTTGTCCTAAGTGTTTATTTAGCCCTGAGATGTTAGCTAATCACAGTATAAAACCATTATGAGAACAAGACATTGAAAGCACTGGGAAGCAAAGGACTATTCTTTCAATACTACTTAGAATTATATGATAATCCATTACTTTGTAAAAACTTAATCAAATATAATAATTGTTTAGATGATAAATTTGAGGTTTCTTAATTGTAAAAGATGAAATGCCATGTACTGTTAGGGAAACATTTGTTCTTGCTCTGGTTAAAAAGTAGCTGTAAGCAACCAAAGTAAGATGTCCCATATAGAATATATTCTCAATACAAATGATTTCATTAAACAAAAAGTATTTTATTGACTAAGTCTATATGTGTAACCACTGATAAAGCTGCTGATTGGTTTGTAATCATTAATAAAAATGTTCCTGGTCATGATTATAGAGATATCTTCACAATGGAAATGTATTCATTGTATTATTTGTAGAAAAAATTTGAAAATGAAATCACATCATTTTCAAATGTTATGAATATAGCTAATTTTGTAAGAAGAAGACTATTCAATAGAAGAACTCTTTGTATGTTATTTTTAACACAATACAAGTGACCATAAAAGTCTTTTTTATGCACTGCAATTTTCTGGTTGTCTTATAACAAGTCCTTAAAGGAGTTGGCAACTTAAAAAAAGATATAATTTTTCTTTTAAAAAAGACAAGTTTCCTAAATTTGCTGACATTTCCAGGAATGAAGAGATGTACTACCTGGAATATATATATATTTCAAAATAAGACATAACCTGTTTCTTCAAGTTAAAATTGAGATGTTAACAAAGAGTGAGAAAATGAATACTTATTCAAAGAAACTTATGTTATGACAAGAGAATATTGAGAATAGATACTTGGAAATATTCCCATAGTAATGTGGTTTTGTTGACAAAAACAATTCTAAGCATTTCACCTATAAAATCTAGTCTGCATATCTGAAATTGGAATTTTATAGTCTGTAAAATCTCCCAAATGAAGAGCTTTATTAGGTTTTAAATCTATGTTTTAAATATAAAAATATACTTGTTTTGTAAGATTTGATTGCCATCAGAAAAGGTAAAATTTTACTAGCAGCTTCATAATTATTTAGACAGATAGATGGGATTGAAAAAATGTGTCATGATTTAGTAGGAGCTGCAATGACTCACTTTTTCGATTTGGACCTATATAATTTTGTAGGGCATCCTTTTTAGATACTTATGGCCACTCAGACAAATATGAAAATAATTTATAAACCACACATTAAAATTAGCATCTCACAGAATGTTATACAAATATTAGTAAAATAAATTCTAAATATTATACACTTGGGGTATGTATTCACATTTTCCTTTTTTCTGTTTGAGTTTAGGATGAAAATATCCAGGTACTACTGATGTAAGCACGCCTGCTGCTACAAGATGCCCCAGACTTGAGCTGCCCAGTTACGTGAGCCTTAGTCCTAGTGTAAAGTCCTTACCATCAGAAGTGTCCACAATAGCATTTTAAGACAGAATGTGAAACATTTCTTTATAATATTATCTGTTTTTTTTTCATTTAGTCTAGAAAAAAGCCTTATTCTGCACTTTTTTTTTAATTGAAGTGTCACATACTGACGTTTGACAGAGTTTTCTTCTCATTCAAGTTAAAGCCTTGGATCCCTTGTCTGGATCCCATCTCCACTGTTACCACCACTCCCCACCTTCCCCTCTTCATTTTCTTTCTTTCTATCTTCAAACATTATTAATTCTTTCCTGTTTTGAAAACAAAACAAACAAAAAACAAAGTTTCACTTTTACTCTAGTTATCTATTTTGTATTTCCTTATTGCCAAAGCATAAACAAATAGGGAATCTATTCTCTGCTCCAATTTCATCTTCACTCACTCCTTTTTCATACCTTGGAAAAGGTTGGAAAGACTCCATTGTTTATATTTGAAAATTTTCTCTTTTCTTTTTAAAGTCACTAATGACTAATTGATAATTGAATGCCCCTTTTCTATTCTTCTCTGTGGTTTCTCTGAAGCATTTCACACCACTGTCTAAAATCCTCATCACACCTCTTTTTTGTCACTTCTCTGATGTTATACTATCATACCCTCTTCTCTAGGATAGCTGTTTACTCTTTGTTCATGTCCCTGAATTACCAGTTATCTATATTCATCACTATTTAATCCCTGACACTCTGGATCAAAGAGGAATATATTCTTTATATAGGAACCTTTTTGTATTTTCCCCAAGTAATTTTTTCCCATCATCTAATTCAGTCATGATACTGTCAGGAAACTAAATCTACCCCCAGATTATTCAAATGAAGAGACTTAAATAAAAGGATTACACAGTTGCGGGCCGAGTGAAGGGCTGAAAAAAAAATAAAAGGATGGAGAGGTGCTTAGAAAAGAATAATATTGGGAAATTATCTCCACCTTGAGGGCTAAAGCAAAACAGAGACTCAAACTTACAAGAGCCCAGGGAGGCCTGAGACCTGGCAGGAGGAGACTGTTAAGGTGGAGCTGTAATGGTGGCGGGACACAGTTACCGTCAGAAATCAGACTTGAAGCCAGGAGGGAATGGAGAAGAAACACCCTGACTGCTTTCTCCTCCTACCAACCCCTCCAATTCCCTGTCCCTGCCTCCTATGGGCCAAACCCAACCTGAAGCCAGCTGGTGAGTGAGGCTGGATAGGCAGTCTGTGGAGATCAGCCTCCCGAGGAATAGAGTGGGCAGAGGGTGAAGCCAGCCAGCCAGTACATCACCTCTTTGCAAATAACTACATTTTTTTTTTGCAGTTGGACCTCTCACATAAACCTAATTTCTAAGTCCACCATCTATTAGCTATTTCCACATGATTTTCTTTCTATTCCTTCAAATACGCTATGTCTAAAGGCAAGTACCATCTCCTTTTTCCAAACCTGACCCTCAACTAGCCTTACATTTCAACTCATGCCATGCTTGCTTTGTGATTTTCTCTGACCTGTATCCTAGTTCCACTATGTAATTCTGGGACCATATTCGACTTTACCTGAATCTTGAGACTCATTCTCTACTTTGAATCACACTGACAGAAATTTAATGTCTTATTTGTTTCCAGTGTCTATCTCATCTTGCTCTTCCTACTATCCCATATCCTTGGGGAATGAAGTTTTGTCCTAGTGGCTGAAATCTGGCAGTTTACAGATGGTCTTCTGAGCAACTGTGGTGCATCTGATCTGCCTGGTTCTCTGAAGAGACCCTATTCTTAAAGCCTTAGCTGTCTTGCTCTGCCTATCTTTTAGAGCACCTATTGGGTGAGATTTTCCCCATGCTGACTCCCTGTCGGGGTGCCTTCTGGGTTAGCATTAATCTCCTGGTTTAGTGTTGTGTTTGCTAGACTAGATTTTCTTTTTAAAACTTATATGCAAATCTGTGATCCCTAGTGCCTGCCTCCTCTGGCAGGCACGTAGAGTTCTAGGTGCTAGTCCTTCCCAAGTGGAGAAACTACTGGATTGTTCTGAGTTATGGAACTACTGTGATCTGCACTCTAGTTGAATAAGTCAGAAACTTTTTTTTTTTTTTTGAGACAGGGTTTCACTCTTGCTGCCCAGGCTGGAGTGCAATGGCATGATCTCGGCTCACCGCAACCTCCACCTTCCAGGTTCAAGCGATTTTCCCGCCTTAGCCTCCCGAGTAGCTGGGATTACAGGCACCCATCACCATGCCTGGTTAATTTTTGTATTTTTAGTAGAGTCAGTGTTTCACCATGTTAGCCAGGCTGGTCTCGAACTCCTGAACTCAGGTGATCCACCAGCCTTCACCTCCCAAAGTGCTAAGATTACAGGCATGAGCCACCACTCCCAGCCCTTTTAACCTTTATTTTTCTATCTAAAAAACATGCTGCCAAATTATAAAAATATAAGAAAATACAAAAAAGCATTGAAAGCAAATAAAATCCACCTATGTTTCTAATGTCAACATCGTGAAATAAAAACTAATAATATTGGGGGGTATTTCTAACTATTTCAAATATATATGGATACATATGTGCATGTGTGTGTGTGGTAATAAATACATACTTTAAAATACATATATAGATAATGTTCATATAATGTTTCACATATCTTTTACTTTTATTTATTTATTTGTTTTTAGACAAGTTCTTACTCTGTCACCCAGACGGGAATGCAGCAGTGCAATCAAAACTCACTGCAGCCTCAACCTCCTGGGCTCAAGTGACCCTCCCACCTCAGCCTCCTAAGTAGCTAGGACCACAGGCATGTGCCACCACACCCAACTAATTTTTTAATTTTTTTGTAGAGTGGGGGCCTCCCTATGTTGACTAGGCTGGTCTTGAACTCCTGGACTCTCACTTCAGCCTCCCACAGTACTGAGATTACAGGCATGAGCAACTGCATCTGGCTCATATCTCTTTCAAAAATAATATATGTATATACACAACATATTCATGAATAAACATATGAATAAAATATGTATGAAAATATATGTATAGATATGTTCATAGTTTTACAGGCCATCTTTTTAGCTTAATATTTTTCATGAAAAAATAAGTTCCTAAATACTTTTGGAAAACATTTTACTGGCTAAATAATATTGCGTGTAAGGATGCGCCATGAGGCACTCTGTCACCCACTTTGTTGAATCCTTTTATTTGCTTCCAGCTTGTATCTTTGTAGAGCATCAGATTTTTTTCCTTTAGGACAGAGTCTGCAAAGTGGAATTACTGAGTCAAAGGGAATTAGATTTATTAAAGGCTCTTGAAACACACTGTGAAGTTGCTGTCGAAACAAAATAAAGCAATATGTGCTTCTACCAGAAGTGTTTGTGCACACATGTACCAATGTCCCTTTCTTGCCACGTTCTTCTTACAGGGAATATTTTTCTTAAATACTATTTTTAATTTTTGTGGGTAATTAGTGTATATATATATATATATATATATATATATAGTGCATGAGATGTTTTATACAGGCATGCAATTTGAAATAACTACATCATGGAGAATGGGGTATGTATCCCCTCAGACCTTTTTTCTTTGAGTTACAAACAATACAGTTACATTCTTTTAGTTATTTTAAAATGTACAATTAAGTTATTGTTGACTGTATTCACTCTGTTGTGATATCAAATAGTAGGTCTTATTCATTCCTTCTGTTTGTTTCTAACCCATTAACTATCTCTCCGTGCCCCACAGCCCCTACTACCTGTCCAAGCCTTTAGTAACCATCATTTTACTCTCTATCTCCATGAGTTCAATTGTTTTGATTATTAGATCCCACAAATAAGTGAGAACAAGCAAAATTTGTCTTTCTGTGCCTGGCTTATTTCACTGAACGTAATGATTTCCATTTCCATCCATGTTTTTGCAAATGACAGGATCTCCTTTTTATGGCTGAATAGTACTCCATTGTGTATATGTACTACATTTTCTGTATCCATTCATCTATTGACGAACATTTAGATTGCTTCCAAATCTTAGCTACTGTGAACAGTGCTGCAACAAACATGAATGTGCGGGTATTTCTTTGATAAACTGATTTCCTTATTTTGGGTATATACCCAGCAGTGGGACTGCTGGATCATATGGTAGCTCAATTTTTAGTTTTTTGAGGAGCCTCCAGACTGCTCTTCACAGGGGCTGTGCTAATTTACATTCCCACCAACAGTGTACAAGGATTCCCTTTTCTCCATGTTCTCACCAGCATTTGTTACTGTCTGTCTTTTGGATAAAAGCCATTTAACTGGGGTGAGATGATATCTCATTGTACTTTTGATTTGCATTCCTCTGATGATCCATGATGTTGAGCACTTTTTTATAGCTTGTTTCATTTGTATGTCTTCTTTTGAGAAATTCCTATTCAAATCTTTTTGCCCATTTTCTAATCAGATTATTATATTTTTTCCCTATAGAGTTTTTTGAGTTCCTTATGTATTCTGGCTCTTAATCCCTTGTCATATGGGTAGTTTGCAAACATTTTCTGCCATTGTGTGGGTTGTCTCTTCACTTTGTTGATTGTTTCCTTTGGTGTGCAGAAGCTTTTTAACTTGATGTGATTCTATTTGTCCATTTTTGCTTTGGTTGCCTGTTGTGGGGCATTGCTGTGGGGTATTGTAGTATCTGTTTGTGGGGTATTGCTCAAGAAATTTTTGCCCAGACCAATGTCCTAGAGATTTCCCCTGATGTTTCCTGGTAGTAGTTTCATAACTTGAGGTGCTAGATTTAAGTCTTTAATCCATTTTGATTTGATTTTTTTGTATATGTTGAGAGATTGGGGTTTAGTTTCATTATTCTGCATATAGATATCCAGCTTTCCCAGCACTATTTATTGAAGAGGCTGTTTTTTTCCCAGCGTATGTTCTTGGCACCTTTGTCTAAAATGAGTTCACTATAGGTGTCTGGATTTATTTCTGGGTTCTCTATTCTCTTCCATTGGTTTATATCAGTACACGTCATTTTGGTTACTATAGCTGTGCAGTATAATTTGAAGTCTGGTAATGTGATTATTTTATTTTTTTTTCCTTAGGATACCTTTAGCTATTCTGGGTCTTTTGTGATCCCATATAAATTTTAGGATTTTTTTTCTATTTCTGTGAGAAATGTTATTGGTATTTTGATAGGGATTGGATTGAAATGTAGATTGCTTTGGGTAGTGTGGACACTCAGACCACAAGATGCAGTCTTTCCAGCTCTTCTCCCCTCTTTCCAAAAGCAAAGGAGTTTTGCATGGTACCACTGCCTCCACAGGCCATGTCCCTTAAGGCCCAAGGGCTCTTACATCAGCTTTTGGTGAATGCTGCCTAGCCTAGGACTCACACTTCAGGGCAGCGGGCTCCCCTCTGACTCAGGGCAGGCCTAGAGATTGCTGTCCAAGAGTCAAGTCATGAAATCAGGGACCCCAAGAACATACTTGCTGCTGTGATTATGCTGGTACCTGAAGCCAGAAAGTCTCAGAAACTCACCCAAGGCCCTCGACGTAGTACCTGGGTATTACTGCTGGTTATTCAGGGCCCAATGACTCTTCCATTAGCAGGTGATAAATGCTGCCAGGACTGGGTCTTGCTTTTCAAGGCAGTGGGTTCATTTCTTGCCAGGTTGTGTCTAGAAATGTCGTTTGGAGCTAGGGCCTGGAATGGGGTCCTCACGACTCTGACCAGTGCTTTATCCTGCTGTGGCTTAGCTGGTGCCCAAGATGTAAGACAAAGTCCTCCCTGCTCTTCCCTCTCCTCTCCTCAAGTGGAAGGAAACGGTCACTTTTGCAGCCATGAAATGTGCAGCCTGGGGTTTGGGGAGGGGTGATGCCAGCACTCCCTTAGCTGCCCTAGCTGGTGTCTCACTAGATCATGTTTCCCCCCACATGCACTGTCTCTGGGCCTACTTCTGCACTAGGACTTGCCTAAGAGTTACAGTGAGAGGTGACAGCGTGCTGGCAGTCCTCACAGCCCTCGCGCGCTCTCGGCGCCTCCTCTGCCTGGGCTCCTACTTTGGCGGCACTTGAGGAGCCCTTCAGCCCACCGCTGCACTGTGGGAACCCCTTTCTGGGCTGGCCAAGGCTGGAGCAGGCTCCCTCAGCTTGCAGGGAGGTGTGGAGGGAGAGGCGCAAGCGGGAACCGGGGCTGCACGCTGTGCTTGCGGGCCAGCTGGAGTTCTGGGTGGGAGTGGGCTTGGCGGGCCCCGCACTCGGAGCAGCCAGCCGGCCCTGCTGGCCCCGGGCAATGAGGGACTTAGCTCAGGCCAGCAGCTGCCGAGAGTATACTGGGTCCCCCAGCAGTGCGAGCCCACCGGCACCGCGCTCGATTTCTCATCGGGCCTTAGCTGCCTTCCCTCAGGGCAGGGCTCGGGACCTGCAGCCCGCCATGCCTGAGCCTCCCACCCCCTCCATGGGCTCTGTGCGGCCCCAGCCTCCCCGACGAGCGCCGCCCCCTGCTCCACGGCGCCCAGTCCCATCGACCGCCCAAGGGCTGAGGAGTGCGAGCCCACGGTGCAGGACTGGCAGGCAGCTCCAGCCCCTGTGTGGGATCCACTAGGTGAAGCCAGCTGGGCTCCTGAGTCTGGTGGGGATGTGGAGAGTCTTTATGTCTAGCTCAGGGATTGTAAACACACCAATCAGCACCCTGTGTCTAGCTCAGGGTTTGTGAGTGCACCAATCAACACTCTGTATCTAGCTGCTCTGGTGGGGCCTTGGAGAACCTTTATGTCTAGCTCAGGGATTGTAAATACAGCAATTGGCACTCTGTATCTAGCTCAAGGTTTGTAAACACACCAATCAGCACCCTGTGTTTAGCTCAAGGTTTGTGAGTGCACCAGTCAACACTCTGTATCTAGCTGCTCTGGTGGGGCCTTGGAGAACCTTTGTGTGGATACTCTGTATCTAACTAATCTGATGGGGAGGAGGAGAACCTTTGTATCTAGCTCAGGGATTGTAAACGCACCAATCAGCGCCCTGTCAAAACAGGCCACTAGGCTCTACCAATCAGCAGAATGTGGGTGGGGCCAGAAAAGAGAATAAAAGCCGGCTGCCGAGCCGGCAGTGGCAACGCGCTGGGGTCCCCTTCCACATTTTGGAAGCTTTGTTCTTTCACTCTTTGCAATAAATCTTGCTGCTGCTGACTATTTGGGTCCACACTGCTTTTATGAGCTGTAACACTCACCGCAGAAGTCTGCAGCTTCACTCCTGAAGCCAGCAAGACCATGAGCCCACCAGGAGGAGCGAACAACTCCAGACGCCCCGCCTTAAGAGCTGTAACACTCACGCCTGTAATCCCAGCACTTTGGGAGGCCGAGGCGGGCGGATCACGAGGTCAAGAGATCGAGACCATCCTGGCTAACACGGTGAAACCCCGTCTCTACTAAAAATACAAAAAATTAGCCGGGCGTGGTGGCGGGTGCCTATAGTCCCAGCTACTCGGGAGGCTGAGGCAGGAGAATGGCGTGAACCTGGGAGGCGGAGCTTGCAGTGAGCCGAGATTGCGCCACTGCACTCCAGCCTGGGTGACAAAGTGAGACTCCGTCTCAAAAAAAAAAAAAAAGAGCTGTAACACTCACCGCGAAGGTCTGCAGCTTCACTCCTGAGCCAGCGAGACCATGAACCCACCAGAAGGAAGAAACTCCGAACACATCCGAACATCAGAAGGAACAAACTGCAGACACGCCACCTTAAGAGCTATAACACTCACCGCGAGGGTCCGCGGCTTCATTCTTGAAGTCAGTGAGACCAAGAACCCACCAATTCCGGACACAATAGTACTTACGGCCTAGACTGCTTCTCACGTTTACTTAAGAGACACAGAGTACTGTAGCTCTTCCTGGAGAGGTTTGCAGAAAGCCATGTTCAGACCACTGGGATTTGTGATTCTCCTCTGGCTAGGGCTGGTTTACATGCTCCCTCCATGGTGGGGAGTGGGGTGTCAGCTAAGTTTGGTCCAGTGTTGCTTTCTGCTCTAACAGGACAGCGCTGAGTTTAATGCCTCACAATTGCTGTGGTCTCTCTCTCTCCCCCAGCATCCAGAGATGCTTTCCACACCACGCTGCCATGTGGGGAAGGGGAGAGAATCCTCCACAATTCAGGACTGTTTTTTTTTCTGTCTCTTCAGTGCATTTTTCAGCGATATGAAGCTAAAGACAGATACTACGAGTGCTCACCTGATAACTGGTTCTTATGAAGGTGTTTTTTCTGTGTAGATAGTTGTTAATTGGTGTTCTTGTTGAAGGGATGATGGGTGAAGCATTCTATTCCTCCGTCTTGCTGTGCCTCCTCCCTGTCAAGTGAGTATTTTTACATTAGAAAAATTCTCGACTTATGTGGCTCAAATTTCCTTAGTGTTTAAATGATGTTTCTTTTACTGCATCATGATAAACAGAGAACATTTTGAAGAAACTGGGCTCCTTATTGTCTCACAGTAAAAACAAAATGGAGGACACCTTCCCTTATCTTTGTGTCCTTCCCAGCTTATTTTCCATTGGATGTGTTCTATCTGTTTACTTGTCTCTCAAGGAGCCAGGGAAATTTGTACTTACCTATAAGAAGGATAGTAAATGAAAACTATCCAGGAATCCCTTCCTGGATGAGTGTACAGGGCACTCAGAAGTTAACGGTGCATT
This sequence comes from Gorilla gorilla gorilla, assembly GCF_029281585.2. Taxonomy (NCBI): domain Eukaryota; kingdom Metazoa; phylum Chordata; class Mammalia; order Primates; family Hominidae; genus Gorilla; species Gorilla gorilla. Next base: position 120,397,987 of record NC_073229.2, on the reverse strand, counting down.
CCAAGGTTAGAGGTCTCGATTGGAGGCTATATCGGATGAAAATTTGACTCACAGAGTGTGACAATAGCAAAAGAAACTTTGTTAACCTCCTTCTTTTCTGTGATAAGACATGTAGAGAAACAGAAAAGACAGTTTCAATTTCTTTTCGTGGCCTTTAAAAAACTGTGTTGTTCCTGACTTTAAAAAACTATGTTGTTCCTCCCTTCCTGCTCTCACTTCTTTTTGATAAGTGTGATACTTGTTGATGAAAATGTAAAGAAAATGCACCATATGAGGTTCTGTGGTACTTTTCTTAATTTCGAGAACGGAAGTGTGAAATTCTCTGAAGTATGGTGCTAAAGGTATATAAATGCTGTCTTATTTTGAGAATTAGCTCAGTAAACCTATCTCTAATTTTGCCCATAAAAAAGAGAAGCCATTCTCTTCAGTTTGTTCTACGAGGCTTTACTTCCATTTATCAGCCATTCCCTCTACAAGCAGAAGAGGATCTTGAAGATATATATATGTGTGTGTGTGTGAATGTGTGTGTGTGGATTGTTATTTCACTATATTAAAAACAATGAATCTTTCATGTGAGAGTTTATAAGATAAGCTACATTGTCTCCATGACAAATGAAAGGTAAGACAAAGCAGTAAATATTTATCTTAGTCAAAATAAGAGCTCAAAAATATTCTTGTGTTGTTAATTTCCATTTTTCCCCGTCATTAGCTTTGTACTACTTCTTGTCAATTTCCCAAAGGGAAATAGTGCAAAACAAATGGAAAAGAGTTTCTGGCTTCCTCTTTCTTTAAAAAAAAATAAAAAAAAGAAAGAAAAATAAAAAGAGAAATCCCAACTGAAAACAACATTTAAATCAAGCTTATAGTCACACATTTTGATATCAAAAAATGTTTTGCCAGTTGGAGACTGAAAACATGGATCTAATCAAAAGCTTCTTTTCTCATTAATATCAATTTTCTTTTAGAGGCATTTATTTGCTAATTTTCAAAGGTGAGTTAATAATTTCTCTTAAGTCCGAGAACTCATCTTGAACAAAAATATCATAGAAAGAATCTATACATAGCATTTAAATCTTTTTTATCAGTCTTTTGTACCATGTGTAGTGAATTATGTCCTTCTTGAATTCATAATTAGAGGAGGGAGCAGATGGCTGGGACTTATTGTAAAATTTTGTGCCTATTAAACAGTAAGTTATGCATTCTCAGTAACTATTCTTTGTAGTGAGATAAGCCAAATATTTAAATTATTTTAAAGGATGAAACAAAATACATTTTCTCCTGTAGATTAATGCGCTCTATACATCAGAATCACTTGACAGTTGTTTTGAATTACTATATGCTAACTGCATGGAATCTTTTTTCTAAATCCTTTTCATAGATATTGCGATACAGACACTTTTGGAACAAGAGTTCTTATTATGCAACCAGCAATTTTATCCCTTTCCACTGTATTTTCAAACCCTTCCTTTATGATGACTATTTTCAAAGGTATTTGATCTACATCAAAGCTATCTTACTTTTTCTTTTTATAAAGATACATTTGAGCATGGGGGCTATGGGTAGAGACAGATGATTGAGCCCATCATTTTCTGATTTTGTACTAATTGTACCCAGAAGAGGTGCTGAGAGTAGGCAGCTGCCAGAGGTGTGCCTATATATCCTAGTAGTACCCACACATTCACAACCCCAGTTCAGTGATGCATGCACTCATTCTTTCTTACAAGTACACGCACATCACACACACTACTTGAACACCTGTGCTTACCAAGAACTTTCTACTTTGTCTTTATGTACATTTTGATTACCTCATGCTAGCTGTAGCTGAAAAAAGCATTTTAATGTTATGAGAAATAAAATATGAGGATAGTCAAGTACAATGCTTTTGAGGACAACATCATTATACCTTAAACATTCAACTGTCAATTGGCACAATTGTTAAACTTATAGCATAGCAGTGGCATTAGAGAGGCTATATTGTTGGAAGAAAGTTTTGGGAGTGACTTCTATTCTGTCTAAACAGATTTTTATAGGTATTTTAGCTCTCCTGTTTCTCTGCTTAAAATACTCTTTCAGACAAACTATAGGACCGCACTTGCTGACTCAGTAGGGCAGGAATTAAACAAATGAATTCATTTTTTCATTTCTGCTCTGTGTTTCATGTTTTTTAATGAATAATTGTTGTATTTTTTGTCTAAAATTACATGAAATTCTAGAAATCTCTGCCTTGGCATTTAGTAAAATGAATATACAGACACATAATCTTATGTCGAAAGTCATGTTAACAAAAAGGGGTTGCTCAAAATGCGGGCATAATTAATGTTTTCTTGAGCAAGAAACCACACATTGTTTGCAAAGATTTTAAAGAATATACTACACGTGTTTTGTTGAGAGAAAGGTGTTTCCAGATCTTTTATGCAGATGATGAAAGCAATACAAAGAAAGGACTGATATTATGTTTGCAATAAAACCTGGCTGGGCCTCACTTGTATTCTTAGTTGTAACAATTCTCGTGTTTTTAGGATCAACTCTTTAATGGGTCAGCTCTGAAAACAGATATACCTGGATGGCCTCCAAACTGGTCTCAATCCAGACCTCATTGGCCTGTCTTATTCTAGAGCTTTTTCATTATTTTTGAGGATTCCAGTGTTTAAAGAACAACCAAAAATCTAGGAGCTATGGACACTGGTAGGATTAGGATCCTGCTATACATTTAATTCAGGTTCAGAATCTTAAACTTTGACCAGTTTCAAATATCTGGGTTGACCATACCATTCACCTAGGTTTTGGGTTGCTCCTAGGGAACATTTTAGGATTTTAGATCAGGAGTCTCTGATCCCAGACTTCTGAGGGTCTCCTTTTAAATAAAGTATGTAACAGGACATTTTGGTAGAAATGGGACATCTTTTTGTTGCTTCTTCCAATTGGTTACTCTTCTTATGGGAAGTACACACTTCATAATGATACAGTTTTTGTATTTGATACACAGGATTTGGTCCATGAATTAAAAGGATCCTCGAATGCCATGAAGAATGAGGGTGGCACCCTACAGACCAGCAACAATGACTGGTGTCCATGTGGACATGTGAATAAGTTAAAAAAGTCAACAGTGATTGATATTGTGTTGGCTTTGTGCAGGCAGAGACTTTTCATTAATTATTGCAGTATGTGAGAGTGTTACATATATATGTGTGTGTATATATGTGTGCACCAATATGATAGATAATATAGACTCTTCAATTCAAATCACCTTTGCACTCATGCATTGTAATCAGAATATTGTATGCCTTACAATAGTGAAGTAGTATTTTGAACTTTTAAATTCAACTCACTACCCTTCCTTAAGATTCTGTGATTTTCTCTTTCTTTGGTTTTTATATGCACATACATGTGTATATATACATAGATACACACACACACACGGACACACACACATAGGAACTCCAGATAATTCATAGAGAAATGGAATTAAAAGATATAAGTAAAAAATATAAGCTTTATTTCTCAACATAAGTTCCATCAAGTTTAAGACACTTTTGTAAGCAGTGACACCAGTTATTTAGTCTATTCCTAAAGAACTGAAGGTCTTGTGAATTTCACGGTGTTGATGCAGTATTTTTAATTTTTAACATTATTAACTGAAGAAAAATAGGTGCCCTTTACAGATTTTTGTTTTTTTTAAGAATAGTGATAGGCTTGGCTGTGTCCCGCCCAAATCTCATCTTGAATTGTAGTTCCCATAATCCCCACATATCTTGGGAGGAACCCAGTGAAAAGTGATTGAAGCATGGGGGTGGTTTCCCCCATGCTGCTCTCATGATAGTGAGTGAGATCACGAGATCTGATGCTTTTATAAGTGTCTGGCATTTCCCCTGCTGGCACTTCACCTTCCTGCTGCCCTGTGAAGAAGCTGCCTTTCTTCCCCTTCATCTTCCGCCACGATTGTTTCCTGAGGCCTTCCCAGCCATGAAGAACTGTGAGTCTATTAAACCTATTTTCTTTATAAATTACCCAATCTCAGGTATTTCTTCATAGCATTGTGAAAATGGACTAATACAATTAGGAAACAAAAAGGAGTCAGAAGGAGCCAATTCAGGACCAAAAGTGGATGCCTAATAAGTTTCCATTGAAACTAACAGAATTACCCTTGTTTAATGAAAGAAATGACCAGGAGCATCATGGTGGAGAAAGACTCCCTGTTAAAGCTTTCTGGGGTATTTTTATGCTACAGCTTTGGCTTTCTTAGAAACAAACAGACAGACAAAATTCTCTCATAATAAGATGTCACTGTTCTTTGGCTCCCCAGAAAGACAACAAGCAAAATACCTTACCTTGAGCACCCCAAAAAACTGTTGCCATATTCTTTGCTCTTGACTGGTCTGCTTTTTCTTTGACTGGACCACTTTCATCTCTTGATAGACATTGCTTTGATTGTGTTTTGTTTTCAGGATCATACTAGTAAAGCCATGTTTTATCTCTTGTTACAGTTACTTGAAGAAATGCTTCAAGATCTTGATCCCAATTGTATAAAATTTCCACTGAAAGCTCTGCTCTTTTCTGCATCTGATCTAGGCACAATAGTTTTGGCACCCATCAAGTGGAAAGTTTGCTCAACCTTAACTTTTCAGTCAGAATTGTGTAAGCTGAACCAACTGAGATGTCTATAGTGTTGGCTATTGTTTCTGCAGTTAATCATTGGTCCTCCTAAATTAGGGCATGGGCAAGATTAATTTTTTCCTCACAAATTGATGTGGATAACCTGCCACTGCCGGCTTCATCTTCAATATACTCTTGTCCCTTCTTAAAGTGAGTTATCTCTTTGTAAACCACTGATTTCTTATGGGTCATTTTTCCCATAAACTTTTCATAAAGCATCAGTGATCTCACTACTCCTCACCTAAGCTTCACCATAAATTTGATGTTTTGCTTCAATGTTAGCAGAATTTATGTTGCTCTGATAGGGACTCTTTTCAAACTGATGTCTTATCCTTCATAGTGCCTCAAGCTACATCCTGTCCAGACGTGTTATAAGAAGTTAGGGAGCTTTTATTTTGGCAGAAAACATTTTTAAAATTCATGGATTATTTAATAATATACATTTCCATGATTTTTTTTATGAGACAGGGTCTTGTTCTGTGGCCCAGGCTGGAGTGCAGTGGCGTGATCATAACTCCTTGCAGTTTCCAACTCTTGGGCTCAAATGATCCTCCTGAGTATCTAGGACTACAGGTGCACATCACCATACCTGGCTAATTATTTTAATTTTATTTTGTAGGACAGGATATTGCTATGTTGCCAAGGCTGGTCTTGAACTCCTGGCCTCAAGCGATTCTTCCAAAGAGCTGAGATTACAGGCATAACCTATGATGCCAGGCCTCCATGAGCATTTTTAAAACCTCTTCTGTATCTCCAAAAATATCTCCTCAGTCACTCAGAAATTGATACTATCTTTTCCTCATTTCTATTGCCTCCAATCAACTACAACAATTACAGTAAATTAGCCAATATATAACTAGATTTTATCTTCCCTTTTTTGTATGATTTCCATTTATTTCAGAAAGTTTGCATATAACAATTACCTGAGAGTCTTTTTTTTTTATTATACTTTAAGTTCTAGGGTACATGTGCACAACGTGCAGGTTTGTTACATGTGTATACATGTGCCATGTTGGTGTGCTGCACCCATTAACTCATCATTTACATTAGGTATATCTCCCAATACTATCCCTCCCCCCTCCCCCAACCACACGACAGGCCCAGTGTGTGATGTTCCCCCACCCCACGACAGGCCCAGTGTGTGATGTTCCCCTTCTTGTGTCCAAGAGTTCTCATTGTTCAATTTCCACCTATGAGTGAGAACATGCGGTGTTTTGTTTTTTTGTCCTTGTGATAGTTTGCTGAGAATGATGGTTTCCAGCTTCATCCATGTCCCTACAAAGGGCATGAACTCATCCTCTTTTATGGCTGCATAGTATTCCATGGTGTATATGTGCTATCTTCCCATTTTAATTCTTTTGAAATTGCTCTGGGAATTCATGAAAATTCTAATCTAGGATAAATAGTATACAATAAAAACATTCAGTGTGAATTATGTTACTGAGGAGTTTTTCTCTCCTGATAGCTGAAACATTAAATTTGTCTGAAATATTGTTGAATACTGGGGAGGGTAATTTGATACTAGTCTCACAAGAAGTAACCTGGAATTTAGACATCATTTAAATCACCTTCCATCAGAAGCAAATTAGAATGTTCAGCTAAAACAAAAAAAAGAACTTTATCTGGAGATTGATTTTTAAAATAGGAGCATATGCATTATCATTTGTCAGTGCTATGTCCTCAGTTGTTGTATTCATCATATAATACTTGTTTCTGTTAAATCTGTCATTAGTGCATGAGACTACAGATTTTCTAGTACACACCTGACTTTATATAGATTAAGGTAAGAGATTATCCACTTCTATCGTGCTAGAAAATATGGATTTCTAGAAAATGTTTATTAAAAAAATTAAGTCTCTATTAGATACAAACTATTAAAAATAACTGCCTAAACTAAGATTTTGCTTTCTCCCTGGGAATTCCTGACTTCTGGATTTCTCAGGATTCAGCAGAAATCCCATTTCTGGGTTCTCTTCTTGTGCTGGGCACTATTTCAGAAAAATCAGAAGTATGTCTTAGATTTCCCCACTTGATGTCCAGATCCAAAAGTGTGAGGTTCAAAGCCTGTCTTATCAGTCTTGGTTTCAGTTTCAGAACTTATGTATTCTTTGGAACATGTTTATTCAAGTATTAAAGAGTATCAAGTTACATGGCACTTTTGTTTTTTTTTTTTTTTTTTTTGAGACAGAGTCTCCTCTGTCACCCAGGCTGAAGTGCAGTGGCGCGGTCTTAGCTCACTGCAAGCTCCGCCTCCTGGGTTCAGGCCATTCTCCTGCCTCAGCCTCCCAAGTAGCTGGGACCACAGGCGCCCGCCACCAATACAAATTTTTTATATTTTTAGTAGAGACGGGGTTTCACCATGTTGGCCAGTCTGGTCATGAACTCTTGACCTCATGTCGTCCACCCGCCTCGGCCTCCCAAAGTCTTGGGATTACAGGTGTGAGCCACTGCACCCTGCCTTTTTAAAAAAATATCGATGAAATCCAGAGGATATTTACAAAATGCATGCAAAATTTAAAAAATAATGTACAGTAACATAAATAGACCACACAACTTAGAAAAAAATTTACCCTCATGCAATCACCTGTGCTCCTCTCTGAGTCCCTGTCCTACTTCATTCACCCTCAGCTGTAACCATCATAATGAGTTTTGGATTTATTATTCTTTTGCTTTTCTATACAGCTTAATTTTATGTTTGTATTCCAAATAATATATCATTAGATTAACAAATTATTGAAATGTATGTGATTGAATTTGAATTATATTGTAAGTATTCTTCTACAATTTTTTGCCACTCAAAATTATTTTCTTAAGATCCGTTCATGTTGTTGTATCTAGCTGTAATTCATCTATTTTCTCTGCGGTATCAGATTTTATTTACAACCATTTGCAACCATTTATTTACAAATTCAACTGTTGATAGATGCATGGGATTTTGATGAGGTAATTTTGATGTCCAGTTTTCTATACAGGAAATATTTTCATTTTCATTTATTTCATATCTCCAAACACAAAGTGATTGACTTTTGAACATTTAAAAAAATTTCAATTTAACTGCCCTCTCTAACATCACACCTTCCCTGATTCCCTTCTGTCCTGAGACTTTTTCTTTCCAGACAAACACTTTATCTCACCTCTCTGTATGTTGCTGTGAGCAATGATGTAAAAGAAGATTGAGTTTAAAGGAAAGATTACTAGTCAGGAATGAGTTTGGACAGTCAGTTGATAATAACTTTTAAGAGAGTAAAATTTCATACTTATCTAAATGTTCTGCTTTTTTAGTTTCATCACATCATGTTTTTAAATAAAATGCCTTGGTGATAAACCATTACAACTCACTTAGGCTGATGTCCTTTTCATATATAAACACACAAAGCTTAGAGATTACCATACGATTTACTATATAATTTCCTGCCGGTCGATATGCCTGGCTGGGAGTATCTGAATTTTGTTCTTTGTATCACTCGTATTTAATGGAGAAAAAATTGCTATTGTCACCAAAAGAGAAGGACAATCAACAGCTTTTTCCTTCACTGTTTTCAATGATTTTCTGAAAAGGGAGCTAATTGCCCTAGGATAATACTTTATAAAATGTGTAAGAGCTTATTATGGTTCAGGGAAATGCAGTGCTGTCTCGGGAAGAAAACAAAGGAAATTTATATGGGAGATTAGAAGAGTGGCTGTAGAGGGGCTGAGATTGTAGCCAAAAATTAATTAACTTCACAGGAGAGATAGCATGGCTCCTATCTTAAGGCCTTATTGGGAATTTGTTATTTTTCCTCATTGATTGATTTAGTGCATTGTGTATGTCAGAAATAAATACAACAAAGCTTAAAATGAAAATTTCTTGCATTGCACGTTAAGTAATTTTAATTAACACTTTTATACTACTTATACTTTAAAAGCAAAAGTTAAAGCTTATGTTAGGGAATCAAAGGCTATCAAACCACATTCTGTGAATCTATACCATATAGGCTTTACTTCTGCAGTCATTCACATTTCACTGTAAGAAAGCAAACAAAGGAACATTTTGATGATTTTCAGGAGAAACACTGGTCTGTTTTCTCCATCCACTTCTGTTATCTTCCTTTTATGGCATTACATCTGTTAAAATGTAATACCTTATGATAATAAAAAAATACTTCTAGCCTTCTTTCTGACATACTGGCAAATTTCCCTCTCTTTGAAATTTAGAATGTGGTATTGGAAAGTATAGACTTGAAAATATAGTTAATTTATTACCTTCTCATAAATGAAGAACTTACAATTAATAAATATTCAAACTGAAGTACAATCCATGTGAGTTTGCTAAATTTATACACAAGTAGGCAATGGAGCTCATTCACATTCTCAGGAGAGAACTAAGGCTGAAATAGGAAGGAGGCATTTATCATTGGCGAAAATGCCTTTGATTGGACAACAGGCCTGAGCAACGTGCAGAGGGACAGTATTGTGCAAACCAGATTGATAAGACATGTGGTTATGGAAATGCCCTGGCCCTACAGCTATGCCACTCTACCAACTAGGTTATGTTGACCTTGGATTAATAATAAGCTTTTTCTTTTATTTCCTCATCTGAAAAATGCTGAAAGCTGTACCTAACGTATCTACTTCACAGTATTATTATAATAATGAAATAGAAAAAAATATATGAAAGATGTATGAATTTTTAAGTATTATACTCATTTAAAAAATAATAACATTGTTTGTGTTCACTTGCTCCTCACAGTGGTAGAAAGTATGGCTCACACATTTCTTAGATGGAGGTGCAGCTTAGAAAGTCTCTAACTTGTCAAATGCCACATGTAATAATACTATTAATATATTTGGGATTTCATTACAGGGTAATTCCTATGGCCTCCATTTTAAAGATGTTTAAGAATAGAGCAGGTTTTTTGTTTTCTTTTATTTTTATGTAAAGGACTTCGATGGTGGTGCTATTTTAGGTTAAACTTCATTTTGGCTGCCAGTTACAGAATGCAAAACATAGTAGTTTACAAGATAAAATAAAAAGGATTGTATACATGTTTATACAACTGCAGCAGTCAACTTCAAATGATTATCCCAATGCCCCCCTGGCCCTGGCATTTAAAGCTTTGCATACTCCCCTCCCAAATTGTGTCAGGATTGATCTGTGTGACCAATAGATTACAGCAGAAGTGATGGTATGTGACTTCTGAGGCTAAGTTATGAAGGACATTGTAGCTTTCTCCTTGCTTTTTCTTGAATTGTTCAGTCTAGGCTGAGTGAGCTCCCTGCTGTGTCTTGAGGACACTCAAGCAGCTCTACAGAGAAATCCACATGATGAGGAACTGCGCACTCTTGGTAAAAGTCACTGGGAAACTGAGGCCTCTGGCCAATAGCCATGTGAGTGAGCCACCATGGAAAGTGTCCTTCATCCCCAGTTAAGCCTTTGGATGATGGACTCCCCAGCTGACATCTTTCCTTCAGTCTCATGAGAAACATTAAGTCGGAGCTGCCCATCAGATCTATTCTTGTATTCCTGACTCTCAAAAACTATGAGAGTTAATACATGTTTGTTGTTTCAAGCTGCAATGTTTGGGCTAATTTGTCATAAAGAAATAAATACCTAATACAACAATGGAGGAATCCCATAAGAGAAATTTTTGAGGCACATATGGATTGAAAACTGTGGTCAGAGCTATATTCTACTTTATCTCATGGCTGTGCATTTCTCTGTGTCTTTTTTATTTTCAGACTCTTTCTATGTCATAGAAATGATGACCACCAGGAGATTCTGCCTCACATTAAATTTACAGCTTTTAATTTTCAATGAAAAGTAAAATCTTATTTTTCTTTCCACATTGATAAATATACCCTTATAGAGGACTCTGAATAGTGCAACTTGAGACACATGTCACCTTTTAGACCAATCATTTTGGGCAGCCAGGCTACTCCATGTGGCCTTTATATTACTATGTACACCATAGTTGGCCAGACACATGTCATGGGGCATATTCACTACCATTGAGGAAAAGAAGTATGTTACAGGCAGTCCCATAGAAATCATAAAAATCATATTGAATATGAGTAGGGATCTTCTGCAAAGAATAGGGTATTGGCTAGTGAAACAACACACATTCATCATAGGATAGGTAGGTGTCACTCCACAGGAAAGAAAGAGTAGTTTGTTCTGCTTCCCTTTACACTTTCATTAGGGTAAGGAAAACCAGATGGAACACCTATTTGTGAGATTGCAGGGTTACTATTATTTTCTCTAAAGGTTGGCCTACTATGTGCTACAGATAAGAAAAATGCAACATAATTTTTATTTTAATGGAGACATCTGAAATATGTTATTTGTTAGAATATCAAAACTCATTTGAAAAACAAAATTTTATAAGTTGGTAGACAATTGAATCAATCTTATGTTGGGAAAGAAATGGTGGAATACATTTGGATATAAGGGTGGCCCAAGGAACTCTCTAAGCCTCTTTCCTCCTCCCCTCCCTCTGGCCTCAAAATAATCCACAGTGGAGTTATCACAGGTCCTGGAGCCTTGTGCACTCTGGCTAACACCAGGTCTCCATGCTCGTCTCTGCTCTTGTTGAACATTTTCTGAACTATTTTCACATAATTGCTAAAGCAAATAAATCCCTCAAAGAAGAGGCTGTAATTGGAATTGGTTATCCACCTGCTTTTAGAAGATCCTTAGAAATCATTCTATTATACTTGGCATCTCAGTTTACCTCAGTCCCCACCAGAGGTGCAATCCTCCCAGGGATTCAGCTCCTTTGTACGTAGGGCTTGGTACATCCTTGGTTTCATGGCTCCACACCAATCTGTTAGCAAAACCTATTGGCTCTACCTTCAAAATATTGTATATCCTAAATCCAACAGCTTCTCACCACTGCTATTCAACACTTTAGTCTAAGCCATCATCATCTCTATCCTGGGCTAGGGTGATGGTTACCTAACTGCTTGTCCTCTTACTTCCCTAAAATCAACTCTCCATTTAACAACTGAGCTGGAATGAACCTTTAAGCATGTAAATCAAATACTTTTATTTCCTTTACCAAAACCCTCCAATTGCTTTATGTTATAACCAGAAAAAATCTAAGGTTCTCACCGTGGCCTACAAAGTCCTGCATGATCTGCCTATGTGTGTGTCTCTGACTCTACCTGCTACCACTCTCCACCTCCTTACTCTGTTCTTGCTGCAGTGGCCTTTTTGGTGTTTCCTAAACTCACCATGTTAAAAGTTCTCATCTCAGATTCTTTGCATTTGCTGTTTCCCCTTTTTGTGCTCTTTTACCTGAGCTGCATGTATCCCAATATCTTACTTTATTCAGGTATCTGCTCAGATGTCACCTGAGGTGGGATTTGCTTGGTGTTTCTAACTAAAATAGCTCCCATGTCCACCATTCTGCTTATTATCCAAGATGATTTTGTAGGTTTAATATATAGACAAGTAAAGAGAAGTGATTATATATCTCACTATATAAGAAACTGGCATGAATGGCTAGAGTGGAAAATGTACAGAGCTGAAGTCTATATTAGAATACTCTATAGAGTAAAAATCATAGGCTCGAAGTAGACCATGGACAGCCCCTGGGAGAGCAGCATCTCTAGCCAGAGAATGCATATGAAGAGGCAGTGAGTATCTGCAACATGAAAACTTTCCAGGGCCAGATACAGGAGTCTCCGCTTATTTGCAGTTTCACTTTCTGTGGTTTAAATTGCCCGTGGTCAACTGCAATCCAAAAATAGATAAGTACTGTACAATAAGATATTTTGAGAAAGAGAGACCACATTCATTTAACTTTTATTTCATACATTGTTATAATTGTTTTACCTTATTATTAGTTATTGTTGTTAATCTCTTACTGTGCCTTGTTTATAAATTAAACTTTATCATAGGTATGCATGTATAGGAAAAAATATAGAGTTAAGTACTACCTGTGGTTTCAGGAATCCACCCGGGTCTTGGAACATATCCCTTGTGGATAAGAGGGACTACTATAACAAAGAATTTCATTAGAACTTAAGCAACTGTATTGACATTGTATAAATAGATTAGGGAAATATATATTCAACAGGATGAGCCAGCAAAGTCTCTAAGAACACACACCAGATGGATTTGCTAATGGTATTTCTCCCTCCTCAGTACAAATGTATAAGAATATTGCAGAATGTAAGGAACAATGACTTTGCCAACTTTTGCCTATGACAACAGAATAATATAAAATTCTTTATTTCCATAAGAAGAAAAAATTATTATATGGTGTTGGAGGGAATTTCAGGCCATATAGGGAGACTTTTCTGATGATCCCTCTAATAATAATATAAATAATCATTACCCTATTGTTGGAAAGTTTGCTTATTTTCTGGTTTTCACTATTAAAATAATTATGCAATGTAAATGCAATGAAAATGCAATTTTTCTTTAAAGTACTTTTTGTACATTAGTGGGTAAATTTGTAAAAGAAATTTCTAAAAGTGAAAATATTAAATCGAAAGCCATCACAAATACCTTGCAAGAAGTTTAATATCAGTTTACACCAGTATAAAATATATAGGGCAGTGAACATTCCCCTTCTTTTGATAACACTGGATTTTATCACGTAGTTTTTCCCTAAAACCAATTTTGAAAAATAGTATTTCATTCTTCTTTTAATTCACATTTCCCTGATTACTGTTAACAGTGACTGTCTGTTCATATATTTGTCATGTATATTTTTTATTCTGTGGCTTGCCTGCTCATACTTTCCCATTTTTTTCTTTTTGCATCTTTTTTCTTTTTATTTAGGATTCTTAAAAGTCTTTATGTATTTTCTACATTAATCTTTTGTCCACCACATGAACAACGATTTTTCCTGTACATTTCTTATATTTTAGTTTTCTTCTACTGCCATCCATCATTCCAGTTTTAAACACTTAAACCATTATCTGGTGCTTCCCCTTTCAGTAAAACAACCATGCATTCAGTTACTAAAACCAAAAACCTTGATGCCATCTTGACGCTCTTTTAAAATATTCCGTTTTACATCAGCAACTCCTGTTAAAACAGCACTCATATATTTCCCTATATTGATCCTTGCTACCACTGTCCCCTCTACCATGCCTTCTTCAGCCATCACCATCTTCTGCCTATACAACCGTATGGCCTTTAGACTGGCAGCTCTGTTTGCACTTGTACTCTCTACTCTCCATGTCTCAGCCAGTGACACATTTATTTTTGTTACCTTTTTATTATAAAATAATAAATAAAATACTGTAAAAATTATATTTTATTTGTACTATATATACATTTTAAATAACAAAAATGAATTAACGTATACACTCAGGTACCCACCAGCTAGCTTGAGGAACAGAATATTTCCAAAATATCTGAAGGCTCTGTGTGTCCCTTTTGTTTATATCATCATTTTTCCACCACAGAGGCAACTGCTATTCTGAGTTTTATGTTGGACATTGTTTTACTTTTCTTAAATGTTTTTCCATATGTATGTGCATTATTAAACAATATTTTTTTATTTTGCCTGATATTGAACTTGTTTCTATGAAACATATTGTGAAGTTTTTCATTGTTGGTGTTTACAGCTATAATTTATTCACTTAACTGGTATATATTATTCCATTTTAAGAATATGCTACAATCTGTTTAGAGAGTGTAACATTTTGGTTCTGTTTATCTGTTTATTGATTGATTTCTCATTAGGAACAATGGTTCTATGGATATCCTTGCACGTACTTCCTGATGTACATGTGTAAGAGTTTCTCTAGAATATTTAGGAATGGAAAGGTTGAGTTATCAGGGATATACATCTTCAACTTACACCATATTTTGCGTATGCCATCCTTTCCCCACTGACTTTCAATGTCATCTGCATCATTTAACAATTTATATGTGCACATATCTGTCTCCAGTTTCCCCCCTCTGTTCTTTTGTTTCATTGTATTTTTCTGTGCCAATGACAATGCATCTTAGCTATTAAAGATTCTTAATAAATTTTGAAAATCTCTACATACTGTAGAGTATGTCTCCTCTTGTGGTTTTACTTTTGAGGGTCTTAGTTATTCTCGGCCCTTCGTTTGTTGGCATAAATTTTAGAAACAGCTTGTCATGTAACATGAAAAATTGTATTTGCTTTTTTGTTAAAATGTCATTGAATGTTTTCTTACTAATCATGAATGATCCATTTTTCCTTTCTTAGGTCTTTTCTCATTCTAGTAAACTTTATGATTTTCTTCCTAAAACCTTATATATATTTGGGTAGATATATTCCTAGTAAATTTCACCTTATGATTATTTTTTAATAAAATGCCACTGCATTTTGTATCTGATCTTATATTCAGCAAACTTTACATATTATATTATTTAATCTAATAATTATCTTTTAAATATTGTGAGGGATTTCTATATAGGTAAAAATGTCATCTGCAAATAATTATAGATCTTTCTTTGTTTCCAATCCTTATGTCTTTTTAAAATAGTTGCACTAGTTAGCTTTTTAAATACATATTAAATGAAATTTGTAATGGTAGGAGCTCTAATTTAAAAGGAAATGATTTTGGTTATTAATTTTGAAATATGGTAGATGTGCTGTTTTTTATAGATGTCATTTATCAGAATAAGGAAGTTCCTTATAGTTCTATTTCTGAGATTTGGTTTTCTTCTTAAATTATAAATATTTTTTATTTTTAATGATTTTTCTACATTTGTACAGATGATCATTTATTTTCCTCTAATCTGTTAATATGGTGAAATAAATTATTTGACTTCCCATTATTGATCTATTGTTGGGATGAAACAAACTTGTTGATTATATAGTAAATGTACTTTTTTCTTTTTCTTTTTCTTTTTTTTTTTTTTGAGACAGGGTCTCACTGTTGCCTAGGCTGGAGTGCAGTCGCACAATCTCTGCTCACTGCAACCTCTGCTTCCTGGCTCAGGTGATCCTCCTACTTCAGCCTCCGGAGTAACTGAAACTACAGGCATGCGCCACCACACGCAGATGTTATGTATTTCTTGTAGAGATGGGGTTTCACCATGTTGCCCAGGCTGGTCTCCAACTAGTGAGCTCAAGTGATCTGCCTGCCTTGGCCTCTCAAAGTGCTGGGATTACAGGCACGAGCCACTTTGCCCAGCTGTAAATGTATTTTGGAATTTAATTTTTTTCATTTTTATTTCTACAGTAATGAAAAATATTGATCTACAGTAGTTCTTTCTCATATCGTTCTTACTTAATTTTAGAATCAAGATTATACCAGCTTTTTAAAAAGGAGTATTGCATCTTCTATTTTCACACAATATCCTATAAATTAGAATAAGCTATTTCTTGAAAAGTTGGTAGAATTTGACTGGAAAAATTTTTAGTTTAGTATTTTCTTTGTGGAAAGTTTTTTTTAAACTGATTCAGTTTCTTTACTAAGACAGTTCAGACTTTCTGTTTATTCTTGAGACAATATTGTTAATTCTTTTTAAGACGAATTTCTTTTCATTTAAATTTTCAAATATACTGACCTAAAATTGTCCATAAAACTCTTTTATTATGTATTATGTTTTAATTTTCCCTGAATTTATAATTATGTTCTCTCTCTCTTTTTTTTTTTTTTTGGAAATGAAGATTTACTCTTTTTGCCCAGACTGGAGTGCAATAGTGTGATCTCAGCTCACTGCAACCTTCTCGTCCCGATTTCAAGTGATTCTCCTGCCTCAGCCTCCCGAGTAGCTGAAATTACAGGTGTGCACCACCATACCAGGCTAATTTTGCATTTTTTTTTTTTTTTTTAAGTAGAGACAGGGTTTCACCATGATGGCCAGGCTGGTCTCAAACTCCTGACCTCAGGTGATCTGCGCACCTTGGCTTCCCAAGGTGTTGGGATTATAGGAGTGAGCCACCGCGCCTGGCCCATGTTCTCTTTTCTATTTTAATGTTTTCATCAGTTTTGCAAAATATTAAGCAATTTTATTAGTCTTAATATTAGCCAAATTTTGCTTGCCTATCATCTCCATTGTAGCTTTAAAATTTTATATTTCTTTAATTTTTTCTCATGTATATTAATTCTATATTTTCTTTTTAAATGTCTTATGTGCCTCATTAATTTTCAGCTTTGTTTCTTTTCCAAAATTAGTTTACTTAAAAATAAAATTTTCCTAAGTATTGATTTAGTGGTATCCTAAAAAGTTAAAGAAGTTTTATTATCATATAGTTCTAATTATTTTCTAGTTTCAATTACAATTTCATCTTTAACCCATAAATTATTAAGAAAAAATTTTTACTAAATATGTTGTTTTTAACTTATTTTTATTTCTTAACCTAATTGACTTGTAGCCCAAAAATACCAGTTTTATGATATAGATTTTATTAAATGTGTCAAAAAAAATTTACATAGTTGATTGTCAGTTTTTTTTAATGTTCTGTATACTTAAAAAAAAATGTTCCCCAGTTGCTGGCTGTCGTGGTTCAATATATGCCAATTAAGTAAAATGAATTGATTGTGATTTTAAAAAAATCTTTTAAAATCATTTTTGTTTTCCCTACTTCGTCAATTATTGACAGAAATGTGTACATTTTTCTCATTATCTTGACATATCCATCAATTTCTTCTTGAAGTCTATAAACATTTGCTTTATGTATTTTGCATCAATGTTATTAGGTTCACAAAGATTTAGAATTTTATCATCTGGTGAATTGAAACATTACAATGTAACTCTATCCTTAGGCCTTTTTGCCGTGAAGTCAATTTTGTCTACACTGATTTAGGAGGTTAATACTTCCAGTATATATGTTTTTTCTTTTTTTTTTTTTTACTTTTTATGTTTATTTTCTATATAGCAATATTATTATAATTTCAATAGTGTAGTCAATACTTGTATAGCTTTATTGCCCAATTTCCTGATTTTCTTTGCTCATCATGCTTTTTTCAATCCTGCACATATTTTCTTGATCATTTTCTTTCCTTCTTAAGTAGATTCCTTGGAAATCGATTTTCTTTGCTCATCATGCTTTTTTCAATCCTGCACATATTTTCTTGATCATTTTCTTTCCTTCTTAAGTAGATTCCTTGGAAATCATTTTTATAAAGCAGTTGTAGTAAAATCCCTTTTTTAACAGGGTCTGAAAATATCTGTATTTCAATCTTGCTATTGAAAGATTGTTTGCCAGTACAGAATTCTACTTTGACAATTATTTTCTCTCATATCTGAAAATAACATTCTTCCATCTGATATTATAGGCATTGATAAATTAGCTATCAGTCTAATTATATTTACTTTGTTTACGATATATTTAAAAATTGATAGCTGCTCATAATACCTTTTTTTCTTTTGTGTTCTGCATTTTTGCTATATTTCTTGGTATGGATTTCTTTTTAATTTTTCTCACTTAGGTTTCATTGGAGTTTCTGAATTTGCAAATTGAACTGTTTCTTCATTTCTGAAAAATTCTTAACCATTATCTTTTACTATTCTTTCCTTCTGGCAATACAGTTAGTCTTATATTAGCCCTTCAGTTAGTCTTATATTAGGCCCTCACATTGTTCTTCCATAATTTCTTTTTTATCTGTTTGTCTTTGTGTTGCCTCATAATTTTGTTAGTTGTGTTTTCTAGTTTACTTCCAGCACTTTCTCATCTGCCCTTAATCCATGATATTGTTTTTGTTAGTATATTTGTGTCCAACAGTTCTGTTTTGTTATGTTTCTTTCAAAACTACCTGCCAATTTCGTTACTCTTCTGGTTTCATCATGCTTTTATTGCTCCCCTTATTTGTTTGTACATAGTAAGAATATTTACTTTATTTTAGTACTGGATAATTCCAATATCATTTTTTAAATTTGGCACAGATTCTGTAGTTTGGTTTTATTGATGGTTGTAATGTTGGCTTTTTTCCTTACATCATAGTAAATGATCATTGTGAGCTCATATTTTTTGAAACTCTGGAAAATATTTGAATTCTGAGTTCTGTGTGTCTTCATTTATTTGCTTCAGCCTGGTGTATGGAAAAGTTAGAAACATGGTGATAAATTTTCAGCTTGTGCTTTTTTGGGCCCATTTGACTAGTATAAAATCAGAGTCAAACCTGTGTGAATGTGAGCTTGTAATCTCAATGAGTTATTATTTGTTTATTTTGCCAAATTCAGGTCTTGGTCTTGACTCCATAGTCTCTCTTTTTGAGGGTTTATTTTCTGGCCGAGCCATTGAGTAAGCTACACTCCTGTGCCTCCAATGTTATCAGTGATCTCCAATTAGACTTCCTCAATTTTTTGTCCTGTCCTCAGCACACTCAGCTTGTTAAAGCCCAAACTCTAATCTACCAGAGATGGACAGCCAATTTGAGAGTAAGTGCAGCTCCAAAGCACAGAGTATAGATTTTTATTATTTCTGACATTTGTAAATTTCTTTTACTTTGCACCTAGCTTTCTTTTAAAAAAGTGTATTGTACCTGAATGTATTTCTCTTTATATCTTTTCTGCCATTATGTTAGAAATGGAAGACACTGGTGATTCTTTAAAACATAAATTAGGTCATGTCACTCCATTATGACCCATCATAGTTAGAATGAAATTTAAAACCTTTCATCTTGTCTGGACAACTTTACATGGTTGGGCCTCTGGTTACTTCTCCTTCTCATTTCTTATGACTGTTGCCCTTGTTCTCTGCACTTCAGCCTGTGTTTCTCTTCCACAATAGGACTGCTTGATCTTCCTCCAAAATACTAAACTCACACCAGTCTTGGGGTTTTAATCTGCTTTTCTCTTGAATTTGAATGCTTTCACCCAAACCGTGACTTGCTTCCTTAATTCATTCCGGACAGCTATTTTGTGTGCAAATGTCACCTTACATAATTTTCTCTATCTAACGTAATATAGCATCCTCTACCACTGTCCCTTTAACCTGGTTGTTATATTTTTATTCATTGTATTAATCACCATTTGCACACAAACACACACAGACGCACATTTCTGTTTCATATTAGAGTATAAATTTTATGGAGCCAATACGGAATGCCTAGCACCAATTCCTGGCACAAAACAGTCATTCAATAATTACTTGCTGAATTAATAAGTGAATGTCTTCAATTATGTTGGTTTTATCTTCTGTGAATTCTTAGTATCTCATGTTAAGTTGGTCTGCTGTATTTTCTCCTTATTTATTTTATACTTTTATTTAGCAAACTTTTATTAAGTTCTTGTGCTAAGTTAAACAGGCACATGTATTATCTCATTAATCTGAAAACCAGCTCTGCATTGTGGATTGCCATTCTTATTTCACAAATGAGGAATCTGAAGTTCGTGGAAGTCAATACATTCCCTAAAGTCATACACGGCCAGTATGAATTAAAATAAAAATTAATGCCAGTCCAAATTATACTTGTCTAACTCTATAGCTACACTCTTTACCAAGTCAGTGCATTGTATTTTTCTTCCCAATTGACCACTATGGTGGTGATCAGCTGATTTTAATGGAAAACTTGTGAAATTCAAATAAAGCCTGAAGTTTTGCTAATTTTTAAAAAATGAACTACTAATATAAGCAATGGCATAGATAAATCTCACAAAAAATGTTCTACATGAAAAAAGTCAGACAAAGTACGTTCAAATGATTCCATTTACATGAAAGTCGGAAATAAGCAAAAACTACTTTAAAATGACAGAAGGCTGATGAGTGGTCACTTAGACTCAGAAAGTGGAGTGGTATTGACTGAAAATGGGCCTTTGATGAAATGTTTTGGTGAGAGTAAAATGCTCTCTAAAAGTGAGTGGCTTACATTTTCAAAACTTTTAGACATGTATAATTAAATTAGATGTAAGTTATATCACATAAATTATACCTCAATAAAGTTGTTTTTTTTTCCCAGAAAAATAAATATGGGCTGAGTGTAGTGGCTCATGCCTGTAATTCCAGCACGTTGGGAAGCTGAAACAGGCAGCTCCCTTGAGTCCAGGAGTTGAGACCAGCCTAGGAAACATGGTGAAACCCCACCTCTACTAAAAATACAAAAAATTAGCCTGGCGTGCTGGCACAGGCCTGTAGCCCCAGCTACTTGGGAGTTTGTGGCCACAGTGATGATTGTGCCACTGCACTCCAGCCTGGGCTATAGAGTGAGACTCTGTCCTCAAAAAAAGAAAAAAGTATGTGTGTGTGTGTGTGTATGTGTGTATATATATACTTAAACCAAATGTTTCTGAATTATGGAACTATTTTCTTGAGTTATTGTAGTCAACATGTTATATTTTACAAATATCAGACCTTTTAGGGCAGCAGACTGGAAGTCAGGACTCCTGATTTCATCATTGAATAACAGGTACTTCTCTGTGTTCTGGCTTTGGTTTTATCATCTATAAAGCTAAGAGGCTATCCCACAGTCACCAAGGTTCCTATCAGCTCTGAAGTATTTGAATACAGTGTTGTAAAGATTATTTTGTTTTGTGTTTCAAGTACTTTTAGAGAATTGTTGGGTTTCTAATCTCTATTCCACAGTTAATCAAACAACTTAGTCAACAATCCAGAGAGACAGACAGAAGTATGAACATGTGAGGGTGCCTATAATCTAGAGAGCAGTCTAGCTTGACTAGAATTTAATGTTTTAAATGTTTTTTGAGGTGTGTGTGTGTCTGTGTGTATATATATATTCAGAATTTAGAGTAGGTTAAATGCACTTTTTTAGGCACTATGGGCAGACAAAGAATTTAGCTATCCTCAAGATAACTATATGATAATTTTTATCATGATAGATTGTATCTCCAAAGTCATATATATAAGACATACAGTTATACACAAGAAAGCAAATGTGTGGCTGTGTAGAATTAGATAATTAAGATAGAAGAGTCTACAAGTCAACAAATATAGTCTTAGTACACTAAGTGCAGTTAATACACTTCCCTGTGTTGAGGGAAGGTGGGAAAGTACCTTCTGTGACCTTCAGGAATTTTTTATACAGTGAATAGACGAGATAGGACACATTTCTAATACATCACTCCAGAATAAGTGTAATAGTAAAGACAGAAAAAAGTCTCATGGGAGTGTAGGGAAGAAAAATAATTTGTAGGACATCTGGGAAGCTTCCTAAAATATTAATTATTTACACTGGACCTTAAGGAATGAGGAAACCTTTCAGAAATAACGGTAAGAAACAGGGTCATCTCAGTGCAAGTATTAATCTGGAGACTGAGAGGTCAGTAGGAGAGTCTCCAGTGGGGTTCAAACAATGAGTCTGAAGCAGCTTAGGTCATGATCCCAGCACTCCTGTGATGTGCCTTAGAAGACATTTTGCACAACGAAGCACAAGATTTCTTACAAGGAATTTTTATACAAGTGTAGGATATGGGTCTTGTATAAACACTTTTATGTTAGTTTTTTGAGATATTAGAAATCTCCATATAAATAAGCCACATTTCCTAGATCAAACTTACTTCTATTGCAAGGAGAAATGAATGTATTCCAGCAGATGCAAAGTTGCACTATCTCACTTGGAAATATTTGCAGCTACATCTACTCTTACTGACATAGTTACTTGGCATTTGTTTGGATTCCTAGTCTGCAACAATTTGAGAGAATTCCAGTGAAACGTCAGCATTCCCTGGAACTGAGGTGATTTGAACGAATCTTTCAAAGATGTGCATTGAGTTGAAGTTTAGAAAGAAAAAAGAGGAGGCAAGGATTGGTATGTTTATCAAATTCACATCCAAGTGTTATTTCACATCAGCGATACTTTTGAAAAATGATTTGCACATTTAATAGATCCCTCATCCTTTTGCTCTTGTCATTTCAAGAGATTTTTCAGTGGAGACTTGTCACAAAGTTCTTAATCAGTTTTGAAAAGTTTTAGCTGATGGTCACCTGTGTGTGTTTGTCTAAAACAGCTTGCCTAAAAGGCAAATTCTGAGGCAGCGTAGCATGGTGACAACATGCCTACTTTCAGATGAAACAGTCTCCAATTCAACTCAGCCTTTCTGCTTCCTGGCTCCGGGACTCGATAGTCATTGTAATTTCCATCTCCACCTGGGTAAAAGGAGGTCAATAATTTATCCTCTAAACACAATCGTGAGAGTTAATGGTGTGAGTTAATGTTAGCAGCCTGAGTTTCTGATTCATAGCAGAGCTCCTTTTGCTCCCGTGGCATGGCCTTCTCTATTCCTGACCGCATACATGCTTTTGCTCTGCCTCATCTTGTCCCAGCCTAGCTTTTGTCACTGAGCCTTTCCCATTCATTGAAAATACATTTCACCCAACTGCTCCGGAGATATTGCAAATACCTGTCTTCCTGAAAAATACATACTCTTTCTTCATAGCACTTGTCGCAGCTGTCAATTTGTATTTATTTGTGTGATTATGGGTTGGTAAACTTCACTAGGGTAGGAATCAGGTCTGTTTTACTCTTCATTGCTCCACCTGTCTCTACTTCTTGCCTGGCACTTAGGAATCTCAGAAAATACTTGAATTTACAACTGAATGAAGTGGAGAAACAGAGCTCTTAAATCCTAATATAAGATACTTCAAAACTTTTGTGGACAGAGTCAGCATTGCTGAATAGACAGGATGCTGTCTTTGGAGTCAGATGAATCTGGGTTCTGTTCTGCCAGTCAATGAACCAATTATCTTTAGACAACCTCTCTGAAACTCAGTTTCTACCTCTGAAAAATGGGGCTAAAATATTCAGCGTAGGGTTTTGTCTTTTGAGTATTAAGTAGGATAATGTAAATGAAAGACCTACTCTAGTACACGTTTGTGGTATTCAGACAATAAATGATAGTGTTAAATACAGATAGTAACAATTATAACAATAATACCAGACATTAAATAAATAATTTTCCATATCATGTATAAAATCTTCATTCTATGTTAAAGTTAAATGAAGTCTGCTTATAATCATTAAAATTTAATACGGGGCAATGGCATTTTTTTCCTCTAGAGCAGCTAAAAAGAATGGCAGCAGCATTTTTATCTGAATAATTCAAGCGAATGCAGCCTAGGAGTATGCTTTGAACAAGTTACCAGTAGAGCCAACGAGTAAAACACCTTAGTAGTTGACAGAGCATGATGTCTTAAGGATTTTTGGAGTAAAGAGTATTTGAAGAAAATAACTGGGTTATTAATTTATGGTGAAAGACACAAGTATTAACTCCATTTTACTGAAGATGCTTCTGATAAATGGAAAGGCAGATTGGAAATGCATTTGAGAGCTGAAGACAGACCTGTTCCTTCTCCATATGATCCTGCTTTATGTAGGTTTATGAAGCTTCAAGTGCTTAGAATGGATTAATCTATTTGATACTTTTGTCTCTATATCAGAGTCTCTCGTATAAGAAGGAGCTGTTGATCAATTTTCTCCTTCTGCTGACTTGCATCATCACAGGTGGAGTGCTGTGGCTGAAAAAGGGGGCCTTTGAAATTTATGAATAAGTCCAAGAGAATTTTTAATAACAGAAAGGCTGTGGGCTGGGCAGGATATCACTAGCAGAAAGCATCACTTAAAAGCTACATGGGAAATCTTTGGTCATGTTGTGGCTTTGGGTTACCCATACAAGAGGTGGAACATGCATGGAACACGAGTTGGTGACTAACTCCCTAATGAGGAAAAATACTCATTGTGGAAAAGCTGCAGGTCAGAGAACCCTTTAATACTACTTGGTATGCAGCATGCTTTGCAGTCTTCCAATGGCAGAGGAGCCACTTTAGAATTTATTATATACATTAATTTGATTGTACAGTGATGTATTTGTTAGACAAATTACCACAGGTCTAATTAAAGGCGGTCCTAAAGCCACCTGATTACTGATTTACATTACATTTATTTGATTCCAATGTATTTGTGGAGATAAATTAGATGTAATTTCCAGGTAATAAAACTTAAGTGGTGTAAAATCTCAAGGTTACTAGATAAAAAATGAATTGAGAACCTCAGCCACATCAGTGAATAACGTGAGCCACTGAATGAGGTATTGTGTATCAGTATTATCATATGCAATGTAGGGGAGTCAGAAGACTGTTTCTTTTTTCCTTCTATTTTTAGTCGACACATAATAATTGTACACATTTTTGGGATTTATTGTATGTTTTCAAAGGCTAGAAAAGAGGATTTTGAATGTCCACAACACAAAGAAGATTCTTTTAAATTTATTTATGTTGTTGATTTGTGGGGCCCTCCAGGTAGAGGCCACAGTTTCTTCATCCGAAAATCAGTTGTTTGGATTTACTCACCATGGTTGCTTTTAGGAAAACTAGTAAGATGGGAAGACATTCAGTTTTCAATGATGTGCAGTGAATGATAGATGATGGAAACTATTTCTCGTGATGATGTTGTGTACTGTAGGCTATCCTGAGCCCAAGAAGAAACAATCCATGACATCAGAATGTGGGTGTTTCTGTGTTGTTTATCCTGTAACCTGCATGTGAAGACAATATGTATGTATATGAATTATAATTTGTCATAGTACCAGTGAACATCTGGCCAAAATATGTTATTAACTCCAAGCCAATGATTATACTTAGTAGGAAAAAAACCCTACTACTTATATATCTGAAAACAGATTCATTTCCAGTTATTCCAGATTTAATAATCCTTAGATTCTAATACTAAATACTCTTTATTTGAAGTTAGAAAGATGGCTTTGGTGGACAGATGGATATCTCTCAATATTTGCTGTCTTTTTCTCATTTTGGCCCATTAGTGAAGTTTACCCCTTCACTTCTTTTAATTCTGTGACACTAATAGTTTTAAACTAATCTACTAGAACAGGACAGATTTTTAGAATCCTAACCCACTGGTCCGTGAAGGGGTGCATGGAAATGGAATCAGGAAGAGGCCTGGATTAGAAGAAGGTAGACGGTGACAGTTAGGAGCTCTAGAAACAGGAGCCCATCCTGGGGAACTGATTCACTGTTAGGAATGGGAATGTGTGCAATGTCCCTGTCCATGGCCCTTTTCCTCCTCTCAGATTGTGTATGTGTGTGTGTGTGTTTGTGGGGGTGGGGGGTGTGCGTGTGCGCACGTGTGCATGTGTGTGTGCATGTGTGCGTAAGTTACTAACACAAGGTTCTTATCGAGGACTTTTTTCCTCATTTTATTCTACCTATGGTGGTGGGAGCCCTAGGTGTATGGGAAGTCCTATGCTTGCTGATTTTGCCATCTGACATTTGAGCAAAAAATGACTTTCCTTATTCTTTATTAAAGATGTCTTTTTATTCTTATATCTCTTTCCCATCAGAACCTCCAGGCTAATTATATGCATGAAAGAAGATTCTTCCTCTGTCAGTGGTTAAATATATCTTTGTTTTTTGTTTCTAGTAAATTATGCTTCTTGAGCTTCTTTTTAATCCATTATAAACACCCACCTTCATAATATATTTATTCCTTCTCAAAAATGGCACTTCTATTTTTTGCACATTAAGTTTCTTTTAAAAGAATTATTTTTTCATATCCTCCCGTTTTTATCATTGATTTCTGTTTCATTTCAATCATTGGCTTTGTTCTTTCTTCTTGGATGGGACCTGGCTTGTGACATATAAAGCAAATTCAGTAAATGCAGTTTAAGGTGGAAAGCTGAGATAAGCTTGACTGCAAGTGTCTAAGATCCTATTTTATTTATTACACTTTCTAAAGGTAGATTAGAATTGAAAACATTATCATTAGAATCATTCTGGGCTTATAGTCATACAGTTGTCAACTTGAGAACCCAATCCTGGGGCTTTAAATATTTAGATACATAACTTAAGGTATATTCGACCATCTCAGGAAAGAATGAGAAAGACATAAGAAGTGTATTTCTGTTCTTGCTGTCATATCCCTATAGCTGTGCATAATCTCTGTGTTACAGTTTCTTCAATAATAAATACACTGAAACTCAATAATTCATATAATCTCTTCTAGTTCTAAAAAAAGATAGTTGGATTAATGCTTTGAGCTTATCACTTTATTTTTCAGTTTCTACTGAAGATATTTTTGCAATGAAGAATTAAATAAATATTTCCTAATTAAATAAGGGTATATGTTTTACCCATACTTCCAAATGTAATACAAATGTAAGACCTCTTGCTAATTAATAACCAAAACATGGAAGATGAGTGAAGATGAATTAAAACATTGTGTTGATTGAAATGGCAAATGTTTAAAAATAATTGCTATAGTTTGGATATTTGCCCCCACACAAATCTCATGTTGCATTGTAATCCCCAGTGCTAGAGGTGGGGCCTGGTGGGAGGTGTTTGGCTCATGGAGGCAGATCCCTCATGACTTGGTGCCATCTTCGCAATAGTGAGTGAGTTCTCATGAGATCTGGCCCTTTAAAAGTGTGTGGCCACCACTCCTTTGCTTGCTCCTGCATTCACCATGTGATGTGCCTGTTCCCCTTTTGGCTTCTGCCATGATTGGAAGCTTCCTGAGGCTTCTCCAGGAGTGGATGCTGCTATGCTTCCTGTACAGCCTGCAGAACAATGAGGCAACTAAATCTCATTTTGTATAAATTACCCAGTCTCAGGCATTTCTTTATAGAAATGCAAGAATGGTCTAATACAATAGTTATTTACAGTGTTATTTTCTTGTTACAATTACATTCATGTGGAAATTTTGGCTGAATCTTGGCTTGACAAGCAAGAAGAATAGTGGTGGTCAACATGTAATAAATAAGATATTTTAATTTGCTACTGGCTACTTATGAGTAATTGATGTCCTAACTAATGAAGAGGAGAAAAACTTTTAAAATACCTTTTGTGCTTTGGTTTATAAGCAACATTTCAGTCTTGATCATTACATATATGTTTGTAGCATGCTTCATTGAGTGCTTTTTCTTATTAGACATGATATAGAAGCATGATATCACAGATGGATGGACACAACATTCGGAATTAGGACCTTGCCTACCATGAGCTATGTAAACTTGAGAAAGTCATTTGACTTCTCTGAACTCCAATTTATTTATAAAATAAAGGAATTTGATTAGATGGCTGAAATTATTTATTGCTTTATGAAGCAGTTAAGTCTATTTCTCCTTTAATGTAACCATTTGATATTATTTATTCACTTTGTCTCTGCTTGCATGTTTGTTTCATGATAACTTTTGAAGGAGATGAGTTAGTGAACATTGAAGTATTCCTTAAGTGTGCCAAGAATTTCCCTAGATTCCATTGTAGTATAGACTCTATTCTTGACTCTAAATTAAAATTGAGTAGTTTTTTCTAAGATTTTTTTGTATTCTTAAATTGGCTTTTAACCTATTTGAATAATAATTTTTGAATCATAACTTTGTGTCAGGCGGTAAAAAATAAGCAGTCATGTTAGCATTAGTTTACAGTCAACACATTCCCCTCAAAAGTAAACTTCTTTCAAATACTGGAAAAAATGATTTGGGGTTAAATATTATATTTCATACAAGGGCAAATGTAATAATGTTGATAATCAAAACATAAATTCATGATATAATGTTTTCCATCTTGTTTCCATATGCAAAATGTGTTTAAAATAGCTACTTAGATGTGATAGGTTTGGCTTACCTAGTAATCTATCTTTCCATTACAGAAGCTAATGACAATGATTACAAATATTTTACTAAATTGATCATAAACATCTGTACTCATTTAATTCTCTTAGCAATCCTCTTAGGTAAGTTCTAAACGTTTTCTAAATTTACAAATGGAGAGATTTAAGAAACTCATATGCAGTCTGCAAAAAGAACCATGGACTTATAATGAGGTATAGTATAGGGTGTTGAGATAAATAACCTAACAAATAGCTGAAGGGATTTAAATATGTATTTCTATTATGCAAGTTAGGTTATAAGTGATGAGAAAATAGGGAAATTATGTCAAAATAAAAATGGGAAAGTACGGTTGGCTCCTAAGTGCTTTTGCCTAGTGTAGAAACATGTTTGAAACATGCAGCAACAAGCTTTTATAGAGTTAAAGAGAAAATGTTAGCAATATGCAAAGGTGATGGGTTTTTTGTGGTTTCCAGATCTGCCAAGTTTTCTCCAAAG
The DNA here is from genome assembly GCF_029281585.2 of Gorilla gorilla gorilla. Classification (NCBI taxonomy): domain Eukaryota; kingdom Metazoa; phylum Chordata; class Mammalia; order Primates; family Hominidae; genus Gorilla; species Gorilla gorilla. The sequence continues at coordinate 120,369,396 of NC_073229.2, read as the reverse complement.
TTAAGCTATTTGGTGAAGCTGCTTTGAGTGAAGCTCATAGAAACTCCAAAGAGAGAGAGGGAGAGAGAAATGAAAAATAAAAGCTGCAACTTGAGGCCAGTTTTCACTTTTATCCAAACAAGATTGTATTTGAAGCAAATACATTCAAGGATCTGTATCTCCAAGAAGGATCAACTGACCAAGATGCAGGATGCAAATTTCTGTGGATATTTGTGCAAATCTTTTTTTGGTATTGTTATTGCTTTTGTTAGTTTTATCATAAGCCTTATTAGTTTTAGTGCACAATACAGAATACAACCATCACAGTAGAAATGTCCTCACTGTGCATTCGTATTCATGATCGCTTAGCTCAGCTATAAATGTCATGTTAATGAGGTTATGAACTACTTTAGGGCTTCACACTATTCCATGACTGTGGTCCGTACTTCAGTTCTCTGATAAAATTAGGAGGAAAAAGAAGAGTATAGACAAATTAGTACAAATTAGTTATCACTAATAGAAAACTATTTTAAGAATTAGTAACTTGAAAGAAAGAGAATTTACATTGTAAGAAACATTTAGATCAAGTGAAGTGCCTTTTTTAAATTAAAACTAATGTAACAACATCAATTTTTTTAAAAAGTCATCAATATTGTCCCCTCCATAACAAAACTATTTTTATTTTGAAGTATTATATCCAGACTTTGTTGTCTCACTCATTCAAAAACATAGACTTAAAACTAGTTATAGTTATGACATATGCATAATATCGACATCTGTGTTTTCACTTGTTTGATCATTTACTCTTTTTTTGACTTACAAAGAGTCTCACAATGTATCAGCAACATGATTTATAAAGCCTCTTCTACTCTTTAGTATTTGAAATGTTTTCAATTTTTTAAATATTCTATATAATGAAGTAAACATCTTGATCCAGTTAAAATCATTTTCTTACAATATGATAAAAGCAAGTTTATTGGAAACATAAGTATCAAATTATTTATGACAGCTGATACATTCACACACACATACACACATATATCTCATATATTACTACAATATAGTAAGTCCTCACTTTGTTGATAGGTTCTTGATTACTACTTCTTTAAGCAAAAGGACATGTAGCATGTCCTGGAATAGAGTTGTTTCATTCAATGCATTTTTTTTATAATGTAGATGAGAAAACAAATGTTTTTGTTATATGTCATTCTGATTAAAGTTGCAATTTCCAAGAAACTACTGAACATATATTTCCATATTACTTTCCATATGGGTAAAAAAGCTTATGATTCCACCAGCAGTATCTAAATATACCAGTCTTATCACAATTTTCTGAGCATGTATTTGATCTTTTAAAATTTTGTGAGAGGTATAAAATAATTTTTCAATATTATTTTATTTGCATTTTCTTAATAAATGTTGGACATATTCCTGTGGGAATTGTCCATTGCTTATTTACTGGAAACATACTTTTAAAAACCTTTTTAAACAGATTATTGAGGTATAACTAACGTATATTTACAGTATATAATTTCATAAGATTTGATATATGTATACAGTTGTGAAGCCATCATTGCACTAAAGACAATAAACATACCCTCTTGAATTTCTGAAAATGTTTTTTTAGTTTGCCAGTAATTCATCAGGCCTGGAAATGTCTTTGTGGGAAGATTTTAAACTACAAACTTAAAATTTGAAAGCAGATATTGGGTTATTCAGATAATTTTTTTATTTTGAATGAGCCTTGGTAGTTTGTGTCTTTGAAAATTTTTTCCATTTCATCTAAGTTGTCAAATTTATTGGGTTAGAGTTGTCCATAATATTCCCTCATTAGCATTTTAATACCTCTAGAATATATAGTCCTATAACTTCTCTCACTTCTGGTGTTGGTAATTTATGTCTTCTTCCTTTTTTCCATGGCCAGTCTAGCCAAAAATCGATCAATTTTATTAATCATTTCTAAGAATCAGTTTTTGGTTTCATTGATTTTTCTCTATAAATTTTCCATTTTCTCTTTCTTTAGTATCTGTCCTCATTTTTATTATTTACTTTCTCCTACTTAATTTGAATTTAATTTTTGACTTGATGCCAGACATTAAATATTTTATCTTGTTGAATAATATATACATTTTAAGTCTGTAAATATTTTTGAACTTTGGTTTGGACACAGTTAAAGTACTTGGAAATGGTTTTGTTCTGTTAAGAATTACTTTTAAGCTTTGTCAGGCAGAATCAGAGCAGCCTGTACTCAAGGGCTAATATTTCCTCCTACCGAGGCAATATCTTTTGAATCCTTTACTGAAAGTCCTGTTAATTTCAAGGTTTTTCTTTACTCACTGGTAGGAACACAAACTAGTCCCAGCTTTGTATTATTCCCAAGGATTGTACCCATGAATCCTTTGAGGTTGTTCTTTCCCTGGCCTCGGGTAATTTCCCCACATACATGTTTTAAAAAGCATCAACTGGTTAGTGAGCTGAATACGGGAACCCTCTGCAGACCTTCAGATCTCAGTATCTGTCTCTCTCTCTCTCTCTCTCTCTCTCTTTCTCTTTCTCTCTCTCTGTCTCCAGCTCTGTCTCTGTCTCTCCTGCTATTTGTTACTGTGCTTTGCAAATATGACTGGCTGCCTTTGCCTCTCCAGACTACCAACTCTGTGTCCTCAACTCAGGGATCTTTTGAATCTATCTCTGTTGACTTTTCAGAAGTGATTTTACTTGCTTTTCTACCATAATTAGTTTACTCATTTACCTATTTATTTTTGCATAATAGACAATGTCTCAAGAAGATAATTTATAGAAAATAATCAGGAGGTCAGGATGACTTATCATCCTTTAAAGAAGATTTTTATTGCTTCTACTGGGTACCTGAGGTCACTATTAGACCACATAACTTGAAACTGTGCTTTGAGCATGAGGTTTCCTGTTCTACTCAGATGATCTGACTGCAGTCTGTACAAGAGCAGTTCCTTCTTTCCTCCTCATACTGCTGTGTGGCTCTTTGGACCCGACCTCAAACCAGACAGTGAAGTGTAGCAGGATTACATTGTTTATTGGTCCTGAATGCTGACTTTTGCCACCCAAGACTTGCGCTGATGTTAAAAATCCCTGAAATAAAAAGCAGCTCAGCTTTTAGTGGTGAGCAATTATGATTAGATAATATCCCAGAGCAAAATATTCCTAATTGTCATGTTAAAATCACTGGATTCACATTCTTCCCAGTGCCTTGGCCTTTTAATTCTTTTTCATCGAGCTATTTGTTTTCAGAAGATGATCGTTACAGTTCATTCAGTGTCGTAATGTTCAACAGAAAAGTTTTTCTGAAACATTTAGTCCGTTGATTTCAGAAATGAAAGTCATGATATTTTTTCCTTTAAATGTCAGTAAGCAGTGTGTTGTAGCTATAATGTCACTGTCTTAAATGTTAAATGTAGTATTACTTTGAATCTTCTAAATTACCGCAATATTAAATATTAAGTAGTACATTAAACAGTTATGACAAGTAAAAATGTCTCCAGAATTTGCCAAATATCCCATGGGGAGCAAAATTACTCCTAGTGAGAACCATTGCTACTGGAAGCAGGAAGGCATTTTCCAGGCTTTGCAGTCCATGCTCATAACCATGATACTGCACTGTCTACTTGGTACTTTCTGCCCTAGGGAATACACTCGTTTCCACTCTCTATCTCCCTGCTTATTTCTCAGACAAAAATTATTTTACAGACAAAAAGCCATAATTAAACTGAATTATTTCTTTTTCTTCTCTGTATTTTACCCTTCTTTCCTTCCTTCCTTTCTTTTCTTTCTCTTTCTTTCTTTCTTTTTTTTGACAGAATCCCGCTCTGTCACCAGGCTGGAATGCAGTGGCACAATCTCAGCTCACTGCATCCTCTGCCTCCAGCGTTCAAGCGATTCTCCTGCCTCAGACTCCCAAGTAGCTGGGACTACAGGTGTGCACCACCACACACAGCTAATTTTTGTATTTTTAGTAGAGACGGGGTTTCACCATACTGGACAGGATGGTCTCGATCTCTTGACTTCGTGATCCGCCCGCATCAGCTTTCCAAAGGGCTGAGATTACAGGTGTGAGCCACTGTGCCTGGCCCTGTATTTTACCTTTTCTACATGTCATTGTGTTCCCTTTCCTTACAATTCACTTATTTCTTGTCCTAATCCCTGCCCTGTCCATCCTGTCCAGTTTAAATGCCATGTACTTTCTAAAGTCTTTCCTCATCATCTCGTGTGCATTTCTCTGTCCTTTGAATGTGGTTTCTCCCCTGAGTGTGTGAGTTATATATATATATAAAGATATATCATGAGAGATGTGAGGACAAAATTCATTGTATTCATGTATTGTCTTCTAAAAATACAGGAGAGTTCCCTGCGTCCAGTACGGACTAAGTAAATGTTTGTTACATGAGTTAATTGTTGTTTTGTGAGAGGAGAAACTTATTGTCTTTCCTAAACTTCTTCTAGAAAGGAATTGCTTCTTTAGATTCCATTTTGGATTCGTTATAAATTTATCATCCAAGAATTTAACTGAATTATACCCTTCCTAAGTTACTATTGCAGTGAACTACAAATTCTTGAAGCATTATGTCCCATAGATGGACTAGTTAACATTTTGCTTCCAGTTATTTGTCTGAAAAATGAGCTGCTTTCTTTCTTTACTCTTGATTTTTTTGAATAATTTTAGGAGTTGGGTTGTTTGCACAAAATTTGATTTTGTCTGCCAATGTTGACATATTCATTAATTTTAGAATCTATGAGAATTCTATAACTAATTAAAATTAAACCCGAACATAAATATACTTAATTTTTGTTCCGTTTTCCTTATTACACAATTGTTTTTTATGTATTATTTTATTAACTCAGAAATAAAAGCAAATTATAGCCATATTTCAGAAGGAATCATCTACTAGTGCCTTACAGTAGTCCATAAAAATAAAAATGATTGAAAAAATGATTATATAAGTTTTGGAAACTTTATGGTATATCCTGCTCTTGTAAAGTCATAATTTACTACAACATATTAAAGGTTGTAAGAAATCCTACAGCAAAAATTAATTAATTAATGAGATATTGGTTCAGCCTCATTTAATCCAGTGTTTCCAAACAGTAGAGTTAAGTGGTTGAGCACTGAGGTCCTGGAGCCAGATGACCTGCTCTCACATTCCAGCTCTCACACTTTGTAGCTGTGTAAAGTTGGGTGAATTTCCCAACTTTTTGGTTGGAAAAAAAGAGGTAATGCTGGAACTGTAGTGTTATGAGGATTAAATGAAATAATACTTGTAAAGTACTTAGAATACAACCTTGCCCTCTGAAAACCCTCAGTCTATATTTACTATCATAATCATTTATGTATGACCAGGATTTATTTATTTATTTTGGAGAAAGAACTATTGGTATCACTGTGGTATACAAACTTCGGGAGGACTGTTACAGAGATTTTGATGCAGTAGCCAATAGAAAGAAGTCGGCCCAGATAAATTACTTCCTGTCTCTGAGTACTTACCTGGGGGAAAGATAACTAACCTAAGCAGGAAACAGTTAATGCTCATATGTGACTGGAAGCAAGTTGTAAACTCAGAATTGCGGAGCTGAGTTTTCATCTACCCCTATGTACACTGAGAAACATAACAATTCTATGTCCAGAGAGAAGAATAAGGCATGAAGATGAGAAAAAGTAAATAAGTTAACACCCCTCACCCACACAAAACACAGATACACACAATTACACATGAGCATGTGCATGTGCACACACACACACACACACACCAACCCACACGTTAAAACAGATGTGCAGAAATCCACACTTGTTCACATTAAGTCATACCCACAACTGTAGAGCACTGTGGAGATTCCTGCAGGCTTCCCTATTCCAAGTCCAGGACTCTCAGAAGGCCTGGCACCTTGAGTTCTCTAAGCCACTTAAGAATACTTTCATTAAGCCCCCTTTTGGCTTATTTTAGCTCATCTTGATTTATCTTATTAGCATTTTTTTTCAGAAATACCTCAATCACAAATTTTATTGCAACAGAAGAACTTGGTAAAACCTCACATTCTTCTCAAATTTCAAAAGTAGAGATCAATAAATCAATATAAACTTGAGATTGCTTATAACTGGATTAAACAAATGGCTTTAGTTTAAAAAAACTTATCTTTACCCCACAAGCACAGGCAACCAACGCAAAAATGGGCAAATAGAATCACATTAAGTTAAAAGTTTCTTCACAGTGAATGAAACAAAGTGAAGAGACAATCCACAGAATGGGGGAAAATATTTGCAAACCACCCATCTGACAACGGATTAAAAACCAGAATATATTAGAAATTCAAACAACTCTGTAGGAGTTGTAACTCCTACAGAGCAGCAATAACAAATGCTGATGAGGATATGGAAAAAAGGAAACCCTCATGCACTGTTGGTGGGAATGTAAATTAGTACAACCACTATGGGGAACACTTTGGAGGTTCCTCAAAAAACTGAAAATAGAGCTACTCTGTGATTCCCTTTGCTAGGTATATACCCAAAAGAAAGGAAATCAGTATACTGGAGAGATATCTGCACCCCCATGTTTATTAGAGCATTATTCACAATAGCCAAGATTTGTTTGTTTTTTTCTTTATCTATTATTTTTTGAGACAGGGTCACATTCTGTCACCCAGGTTGGAGTGCTGTGGCATGATCACATCCCACTGCAGCCTCGACCTCTGAAATTGATCCACTCACCTCAGCCTCTGGAGTAGCTGGGACTACAGGCATTCACCACTATGCCTGGCTAATTTATTTTATTTTATTTATTTATTATTTTATTATTATTATTATTATTATTTTCTTTGGTAGAGACGGGGTTTGTCATGTTGCCCAGGCTGGTCTCAAGTTTCTGAGCTCAAGTAGTCCATCTGCCTTGGCCTCTCAAAGTGCTGAGATTATAGGCATGAGCCACTATGCCAGGCCCACAATAGCCAAGATTTGGAAGCAACCTAAGCATTCATCGACAGATGAATGGATAAAGAAAATGGGGTACATATACACAATGAAGTACTATTCAACCATAAGACAGAAGGAGATCTTGTTATTTGCAAAAACATGGGTGGAACTGGAGACCATTATGTTAAATGAAATAAGCCAGGCACAGAAGACAAACTTTGCATATTCTCACTTATTTGTGGGAGCTAAAAATTAAAATAATTGAACTCATGGGTGGTTACCAGAGGCTAGGAAGAGTGGAGGGGTCTGGGGAGGGTAAGTGGGGATGGTTAATGGGTACAAAATATAGAAAGAATAAGAATTAGTATTTGCTAGCACAACAGGGTGACTATAGTAAAAATAATTTAATTGTACAATTAAAAATAACTAAAAGATTACACAATTGGCTGGGTGTGGTGGCTCATGCCTGTAATCCCAGCACTTTGGGAGGCCGAGGCGGGCGGATCACGAAGTCAGGAGATCGAGACCATCCTGGCTAACACGGTGAAACACCGTCTCTACTAAAAATGCAAAAAAATTAGCCGGGCGTAGTGGCGGGCGCCTGTAGTCCCAGCTACTCTGGAGGCTGAGGCAGGAGAATGGCGTGAACCCGGGAGGCGGAGCTTGCAGTGAGCTGAGATCGCGCCACTGCACTCCAGCCTGGGTGACAGAGCGAGACTCCGTCTCAAAAAAAAAAAAAAAAAAAGATTACACAATTGGATTGTTTGTAACACAAAAGATAAATACCTGAGGTGATGAATACCCTATTTACCTTGATGTGATTATTACACATCGCATACCTATATCAAAATATGTATTCCGTAAATACATACACTTACTACGGACCCACAGAAATTAAAAGTTTTAAAAATCCTTTATTTAGAGGTGTAGATAGAAACATGACACACTTATGTATCATGTATAAAAGTTGGAAATAAGAAAATAACTTTAGTAACAAAACTAAAGATAGTGTCAACAGAGATTATTAATGTGCTTGCTTAACTATTTTAATGAAATAGTGAATTTTTTATTTTACTTTAAAATTTTATAAATAAATTAATGATTTGGCTCATAAGGACATAATTAGAAAATTTTGACTGATTGATACAAATTAAATAAGATTCTGAGGTGAATTTTGTGAGTTAGAAAACTCACATGAAATCACATTTCCAGCAAAACTGGAAATACTTTGCCATCAAATTGTGACTATAAATAAAGCATCTCTTATGAAATAATCCAAACATGAATCCATAGGTGATTAATTGCAAAAAGCTGTATAAAGTTTTCTGAATAATTCAGGTGAAATAAATGTTGTATCATAAAATCAATGTATTCTCCTACTTTTAGGTAGAATAAAGATTTTCATTTGCATATTTCCTGTTATTAAGTAACTATTGAGGGTCTAGGGTGCCAATATTGGAGAATTTTAGGTTTCAGACTTGTTGAAAATTATCTTATTGTGTCTTAATTCATTGGGAACTCTAAACAATGATTCTACGGTTTGTCTAAGACACCTGGTGGGAAGTACGTTAACATTTTTATTTCTAGATCTGATTGAAGATATAACATTTGCTGATTGACCATTTTAGAAAGTAGGCTTAAATGAGACCAGTCATGGTCCTATACTCCTGTAGTCCCAGCTATTCATTAGGCTGAGATTGGAAGATCCCTTGAGCCCAGATTTTAAGGTCAGCCTGGGCAAAATAGCAAGACCTCACCTATAATAAATAAATAAATAAGTAGATTTGAATGACTACTTTACAAGCTGTAAAGTTGTAAAATTCCTTACAATTGAAATGTGTTTTGGACATGAAGCCCTTGCCCATGCCTATGTCCTGAATGGTAATGCCTAGGTTTTCTTCTAGGGTTTTTATGGTTTTAGGTTTAACGTTTAAATCTTTAATCCATCTTGAATTGATTTTTGTATAAGGTATAAGGAAGGGATCCAGTTTCAGCTTTCTACATATGGCTAGCCAGTTTTCCCAGCACCATTTATTAAATAGGGAATCCTTTCCCCATTGCTTGTTTTTCTCAGGTTTGTCAAAGATCAGATAGTTGTAGGTATGCGGCGTTATTTCTGAGGGCTCTGTTCTGTTCCATTGATCTATATCTCTGTTTTGGTACCAGTACCATGCTGTTTTGGTTACTGTAGCCTTGTAGTATAGTTTGAAGTCAGGTAGTGTGATGCCTCCAGCTTTGTTCTTTTGGCTTAGGATTGACTTGGCGATGCGGGCTCTTTTTTGGTTCCATATGAACTTTAAAGTAGTTGTTTCCAATTCTGTGAAGAAAGTCATTGGTAGCTTGATGGGGATGGCATTGAATCTGTAAATTACCTTGGGCAGTATGGCCATTTTCACGATATTGATTCTTCCTACCCATGAGCATGGAATGTTCTTCCATTTGTTTGTATCCTCTTTTATTTCCTTGAGCAGTGGTTTGTAGTTCTCCTTGAAGAGGTCCTTCTCATCCCTTGTAAGTTGGATTCCTAGGTATTTTATTCTCTTTGAAGCAATTGTGAATGGGAGTTCACTCATGATTTGGCTCTCTGTTTGTCTATTGTTGGTGTATAAGAATGCTTGTGATTTTTGTACATTGATTTTGTATCCTGAGACTTTGCTGAAGTTGAAATGTGGATCCTCTTCAGCATCTGTGGTTTCCTGACTTTTTAATGATCGCCATTCTAACTGGTGTGAGATAGTATCTCATTGTGGTTTTGATTTGCATTTCTCTAATGACCAGTGATGATGAGCTTTTTTTCATATGTTTGTTAGCTGCATAAATGTCTTCTTTTGGTGTCTGTTCATATCCTTCACCCACTTTTTGAGGGGGTTGTTTGTTTGTTTTTCTTCTTTTAAATTTGTTAAAGTTCCTTGTAGATTCTGGATATTAGCCCTTTGTCAGATGGATAGATTGCAAAATTTTTCTCCCATGCTGTAAGTTGCCTGTTCACTCTGATGATAGTTTCTTTTGCTGTGCAGAAGCTAAATAGGAGCGCTTTTACATTGTTGGTGGCAGTGTAAATTAGTTCAACCATTGTGGAAGACAATATGGTGATTCCTCAAGGATCTAGAACCAGAAATACAATTTAACCCAGCAATGTCATTACTGGGTCTATACCCAAAGGATTATAAATTATTCTACTCTAAAGACATATGCACATGTATGTTTATTGCAGCAGTATTAACAATAGCAAAGACTTGGAACAAACCCAAATGCCCATCAATGATAGACTGGGTAAAGAAAATGTGGCACATATACACCATGGAATACTATGCACCTACAAAAAAGAATGAGTTCATGTCCTTTGCAGGGACATGGATGAAACTTGAAATCATCATTCTCAACAAACTAACACATGCACAGAAAACCAAACACTGCATGTTCTCACTCATAAGTGGGAGTTGAACAATGAGAACACATGGACACAGGGAGGGGAACATCACACACTGTGGCCTGTTGTGGGGTGGAGGGCAAGGCGAGGGATAGCATTAGGAGAAATACCTAATCCATGCAGGGTTTTAAAACCTAGATGATGGGTTGATGAGTGCAGCAAACCACCATGGCACAAGTATACCTATGTAACAAACCTGCACATTCTGCACATGTATCCCAGAACTTAAAATACAATTAAAAAAAAGAAAAAATGTAATATTCTACAAAATAACTTGCTAGTACTCTTCTAAAGTATCAGTCATAAAAGACAAAGGACTGTGGAAGTGTCTCAGAATGGAAGAAATTAAGGAGACATGACAACTAAATTCAATGTGTGAACTTGGATTAGATCCTGATCCCGATAAAGGCCATTTGTGGGGCAATTGGTAAAATTCAGGTTATGTCTATAGATTAGTTAATGATATTGTACGAAAGTTTTGTTTTTGATCTTTATACTATGTTAACATTTGACAAGATGTTAATAGTTAAGGAAACTTGGATGAGGGTTATAGCAGAACCCTGCAAAAATTTTTAATTTTTTTACAATTCTTAAGTTCTCATAAAATGGGAAGTTAAAACATTAAAAAATGTGGAAATGCAATTCTTAAAGACTGAATTAAGAAACTAGCACTACCTTGTGTCATTTTAGTTCTAAACTGACACATACACACATTCACACATACACACAGACATGCACACAGAGGAGATATAGTTTGATTTTATGGTTACAGTTCATTTCTACACTAAAATGATCATTGCTATTTTGATCCTAGTAAGGATCAAAAGAGTACTTTTTCCTACTCATAAAGTAAGAAAAACAGTTATCTTCTTAATTTTTTTTCTTGCTTAGTCAGGTTATCTTTTTTTTTTAATTTTTGTTTATTTCTTTACATATTTTGAGACAGAGTCTCACTCTGTTGCCCAGGATGGAGTGCAGTGGCACAATCTCGGCTCACTGCAAGCTCCAGCTCCTGGGTTCAAAGGATTCTCCTACCTCAGCCTCCCAAGTAGCTGGGATTACAGGCACCTTCCACCACGCCCAGCTAATTTTTCTATTTTTAGTAGAGATGGGGTCTCACCATGTTGGCCAGGCTGGTCTTGAACTCCTGACCTCAAATGATACACCCGACTCAGCCTCCCAAAGTGCTGGGACTGTAGGCGTGAGCCACCGCACCCGGCCTGAGGTGATCTTTTAAAAATAGACATCCCAAAGTGTACTTAGCACAGAATATAAAACGTATATGTCTGTAGCATCCACATCTGTACTTGGTGAGCCTTCTCTCAGATGAATGGGATCCCAGCCACTCCCTCTCTCCTTCCTGACATCTCCTCCTACCTTCTATGCCATGTTCTGCTACCCTTTTTTGCTACTGCATTTCACATATATATATGCATTTGTTTCTCTTTTCTACCTTATTTTACCTTGTCTGTAGAATCACTTGTCTGTCCCTGGAATATCATTTGTTGCCTGTTTCCCTAACTTGTGAAATCACATTAATGCTTAACTTTCTAGAATAAACTTTCTTTTAGCACCTACAGCTTGGGTCTACCTTTCTAGTACCTGCCCTGCTTCACTTGGCAAAAGTAATTCCAGGTCACAAGTTCTAGTTTGTCCTGTTTCACTATGCTCAACTAGGCCGTGTTGTAAAGGCATTTGAGCCTGGAGATGATTAGGTTGAGGGCAAAGAGAAATAAGTAAGATCAAAAATGTTGGCACTAGCATAATTTGGAACATAGACTTAAGGGACACCATTTGATGCAGTGTTCAGTCTGAGTGATCATTTGCAAACATGGTCATTTACTAAACTAAATACCATGTGTTGACAAATTTAATAAATGGCTAAATGGCCATAAAAATATTTTCTTGTAATTCTAAACTCATATACTCTAAAATTAGAATTTTGGCTTGACATAATTTGGCTTTGAATAAATAAAATCGTGAGTTTTAGGTCTGCCTCTAGCTTTTGGGCATAATATTTAACATTTTGACAGAATCTGGCAATCCCAAATGGACACTGAACCTTAAAGAATAATCTATTTGGTCTCTTTTACCAGATTGTATATTCTAGGTATTTGTGTCCTTGCTGGTTTTTGGTAATTGGGCATATTTTCCTCCTGAATTATGGCAACCTATCTGTTGATAAAGGTATTCCAATTTTTAAAAAATCCTTTTTACAGTATAAGATAGAGTGAAAACAAAAGACAAGGAGGGCAAAACTCCATCATCCATTTGGAAAGGAGTTTCAGTTTCTCTCAAGCCAGTTCTATGCTCAAAAAAGGTTGCCCGACCACTTACAATATGAGAAATTCTGAGTTATTACTGTTGCCAGCTTACTTCAGATGTAATTCCCAAATCGTAATCTGTTCTGTGTGGAATTTTTTTTTCAGAGTGCCTAACTACTGAGAGTAGACTATCAAAAATTTATATTCCTCCTGTTTGTAGGAAGCATCCAGTCATGTTCTAGGACTCTTCTCTGTGAGGAAAACCACCTTCTGGCCAGGTGCGGTGGCTCACGCCTGTAATCCCAGCACTTTGGGAGGCTGAGGTGGGTGGATCACGAGGTCAGGAGATCGAGACCATCCTGCCTAACACGATGAAACCCCGTTTCTGCTAAAAATACAAAAAATTAGCTGGGCGTCTTGGTGGGTGCCTATAGTCCCAGCTACTCGGGAGGCTGAGGCAGGAGAATGGCGTGAACCTGGAAAGCAGAGCTTGTAGTGAGCCGAGATCGCGCCACTACACTCCAGCCTGGGCAACAGAGCGAGACTCCGTCTTTAAAAAAAAGAAAAAAGAAAACCATCTTCTATCTAGAACAGACAGAATACAGCAGTAACTTGAAGATCTATGTTTTGTTTTGTTTTGACAAACAAAGTGACAGAGTGACTGGGTCTCACTCTATCACTAAGGCTGGAGTGCAGTGGCACAATAATCACAGCTTAGTGCAACCTCGAACTCCTGGACTCAAGCGATCCTCCTGCCTAAGCCTTCTGAGTAGTTAGTACCGCAGGTACATGCCACCATGCTAGGCCTGAAGATCTATGTTTTTAACAACAACAACAAAAATATGTTAAAAGACAATGATTTAATAGTGACTGGGGGAACTGAAGAAAAGATGTATTATAAAAATGTTTGTGTTCCTTTTAAAATAATAGCTGAGATATTGAGTGCTTGCGGTGTCAGATAATGTTCTAAATAATGTATGTGCATTAACTCATTTATCTTTACAATTTAGGAGAAAGTGTCATTATTCCTTCTTTTCATACAAGAAAATTAAGGTGAAGAAGGGTGAAATAACTTCCCCAAGGCCACACCACTGGAAGTGGAAGAGCTGTAGAATGTGAGCAGTCCAGCCTCAGAACCCAAACACTTAGAGCCACGATATCACATGGTTTCTCTCAGCCAAAGGGAGACATTGTCCACTGAAACACCTTGGAACAGGCCATGAGGGTGGATAAGATGTTATGATGCTAGTTTACATTTTGTAATGATTTAGAGTTTTAAAAAGATACATTTCGTGGCTTTGCACACACCCATACATCTGCCCATAATTATTCGGTGACTTTAAATCGTGCAGCAGTATGAATCAAATCAAACTAACTCAATTCAAATCAACCAACCTAGTTTACATTTATCAGTTTGAATGTCAAGCTCCCTATATTCTGACCTTTTCATTTTTAAATCACTAATGCCTTATCTAACACTATTCTTCATGAACATACAACTAAAATAAGCCATATTTATTCAATGTATGCTGTTCGCAAGACCTTGTTCTTGTTTCATTGGAAGGTCTATCCACATGTTCTGCTTGTTTAACTAAATTATTCTTTCAAGGACTGTCTCACAACTCATTTCTTCCAGGATATTGCTAATAACCTTACTTGCCTCTTGGCCTTTGAACACATCTGAAATATATTTTACATCTGAAATGTATTTTGCATCATAATGAATATGACCCTTGACTATAATCTTAAGGATGCTGAGAATTCACTGAGTAGAAAAGCTTTCTGAGCTCTGGGTGGTATGAGAGGTATCAAAGATGAGGAAACGTTATAGGGTAATAAAAGGGAGCAAAAAAGAGCTTAGAAAATGTAATAGAAGTCAAATGTTAAAGGACAGTATATGATCTGCTCCCAGATAAAGAATTCATCCTAAGAAATATGAGGAACCAATGAAAAATCCTAATAACTATGTGACTTTGGGGAAAAACTACTGGTTAATCAACACTCTAAGCTGAGTTCTCTCTGTATCACCTTTCCTCTGTGTTTTTTTTTTCCAGTGGTGGCAATGTTGAGTGTAGATTTTTGAGACTTTAAGAAGTTATTGCTTTACTCCAGGTAAGAAATATTGAAGGCTCTATTGACTAAATGAAGCCATGCAGTGGATCAGAAGAAAAGTGACATATTTAAGAGAAATTTCATAGTCAATTCAATGTGGGGAAAAGGAAAAAGAAGAATTAAGGATAATTCTAAGTTTTTGACTTAGGCAACATAACTTATAATAGTGCCCTTAAGTGAATTAAAGTTTAGAGAGAATTAGGTGTTTCCATTCCCTTACAGTGGGCTATCCCTGTCAATGGATCTGCAGGAAGTTAGGTGACAGTAGGAAATTGGATATAAACACTTGAGATCTTAGCATATTGGTAATTGTTGATTCTATAGGCCTGAATATAAACAACCAAAAGAGTATGTAGAATAGCAGATAATTCAGAATGCAAGGTGAGACATTTCCAAAGCCAAGATCAAGGCAGAATAGAGAAGGTTGAATAGATTCTTCTATTCCCCATGCATACAAGCCCAAATCATTAACAGGCCTAATTGCAGCCCTGAATCCATTAAAGCAATGCAAGAGTAAGGAAACAAAGTAGTGTAGAACTTTTTATGTATGAACACTGACTGTCCCTTTTGATGCAATATTTGTAATGAGTGTATAATCTGGAAAATATATTTATGTAGTTTTAACATTTTAATTCAATATATATAGAATGCAGATTTGCATCGAAGTAAAAATGAATCTTCTCAAGTGAATAATTTTGAATGTAAGAATTATAAATAACCAGCACTAGCTAGTATACATTTAAATTGAATTCTTTTATTTTAAATATTCACATTACAGGAATTCATTAGGTCAGAACAGAACATCATTATTTACACATTCAAGGAATAACTCCAATGCTAAATCAGCGAGGTACTTACACTGAATTTAGGAAATATGACTGAAGAGAGAGTTTCTTCTTACACATACAGGCTCAAATCCTTTATACATTTATTTCTGCCTTGGAATCTTAGTACATATTGCTGAAATCACTATTAATTGCTGAATAAAATTTCACAAAATTATAGCGATCACACCATATATTTATAAGCCTAGAAAGACATCCATGAGAAGGAATCCATGTTGTGACAGCATGTTTAAGGGAAGAAAATTTCAAATGACATCTCCAGTTTAATTTGTGGAAAACACGAGTTCTCCAAATAGCTGAATATACAGATTTTCTCTGGCATCTTGCCTTTCATGGCTTATTAAAATATTTGCTTAGCTGCCTTAAAGTGTTATGTTATTTACAGTTTCAATCAATGAAGGGAACAATGTGGTAGCAAACTAAGTGCCTAGATCAATGTTAGCTGAATGTCACACACATACAATATCTTGGTTGGTAAAGTCGGCCTCTACAGTGCTAGGACTGACTACTCCTCATTTGAATTAATGCTTTGCTCCCAGGATGCAGCAGGACTCAGCTGCATGATTTTCACTTGGAATAATAGCTAGAGTCAATTTTTCTTATCATTATACTAACTTCACTGAAGCTGTTAAATTGAACTGGAAGGAACCAATCTTCTGTAAATAAATAAATAAATAAATGTATAAATAGGATTCCCATCATTTTAATAACATAGCAATGAAATTACCTTCCAACAGTGTAAATGCTTACTGTCATGTTTTAAGTCACTAAGAGCTACGTTCTAGCCTTAATATATTACCATGAATGATTAATTTCATGGGAGGAGAGATGATTGATCCACACATATTACCTGTTTGGGATTAAGCCCTTTCAAAAGCACAGGTATGTTTTCTGAATAAAAGAGAAAAGCTAAACAAAACAAACCCTTCATTAAATGGAATAATTTTTGTTATTTTCAAAGACTGCTGCAAATTATCTGCATGTAAAGGCTCCTCTGCAGCCAACATTCATATTTTTATACAATTTTTATTACTTAAGTTAATAAGTAAAAGGGTAGGCCTACTTTTTCTTCCCCTAGTGATTACACTGGTTGACTGTCAAGACTGCCTAGATGTTCTACGTTATTGCCCAATTTAGTGTTGTGCAGACCTGACCTCAGGTGACTGGCAGTAGTACTGATTTTGGCAGTGTATAAAAAGATATACCATTCTCAGTTATAGAAAAAGCTGCCAGAATATTATGTTCATAGAATGAAACTGGTTAAGATGATATTTTCACATCTTCATGCTTTGTACTATTAAGTTGTTATACAGTAAATTGTATCACTTGCCAACAAATAATTTGTTGTATTTATTGCCAACAATAACTCCAAAAATAAAGTTTTGGGAGAAAATTTACCACAATATGCTGCACAGTTAGAAAAAAGAAACGCAGCATTGTTTATTGGCTCATTAGCACTATGAATAACATTTTCACTTTACCAAATGTTGAAAAGGGACTTTTGAAAGGACGTGAATCATGCATATGGATTGAGACAGAGCCTGTGTGTGAGTGGCAGTGTAAATGTCCCCAAAGCTGCATGATTCACCAATGGCATGCAATTTTTCACCTAATATAAACACAACCTTAATATAGTCATATAATTTCTAACACATCTTATTTCAAACATGCATTAGCTACTAAAATAAGATTTAAAGAAAAGTTGATGTTTGATATAAAATAATCATGTTTTTTTCAAGTGTGGAAAAATACTCTACAAAAAAATAAGTAGAAAAATGATTTCTGATCAACGTGTGATTTTATCTATAAAAATCCAGATGACTAATTAGTGTGCTTAAAATAACCCTATTGGGTCTGCATCGCAATAATACATACACAGAAAGTTAATAGCAATAAACAACTATTAGCACAATGCAATTAAATTCTTATCAGAAATAACATGAACCTATAAACTGTACATTTGGCATTACGTTTCAGGGTATTTTTAAGAGTTTGATTAAATATGACAATACAATAGTGCAAAATTACATCACATTAATAACACATACAATTACTATCCAAATAGTTTATGGATTACTGACCCTTACAATTCACATAATGGCTAGAATTGTCACATTTTGTTTCAGAATAATAGTTTTGACCTTCCTTGAATGTAAGTCATTTTATTCAAAGTTATACTTGAACTACATAAAAAAGATATTGGCATATGTGTGTCTATATGTGCATTCTTGAGGGAATGAGGCAAGAGAAATCATGTAAAGTCCTAACTCTTCATTTTCAGAACTTCATTGCAGTATTTTGCTTCAGCAACCTTTTAATCAGAGCTCCTGAAGCAATTACACATTAACTTCTTCCCCACCCCTTGTAGTGACATGGCCACATGGAAAGGAGCAGTAAGAAAAGAAGAAAACATCTGCACGAGTATATGGCAGTTCGTGCACTGTGCCAGGCTAATTAAATTAGAATTTCTAACCAATTCATCAAGATTTATTAAGAGCTTCTCAGGTACTTCTAATGTACAGTCCATCACACTCCTTTTACAGATTAAAAATCTATGGCTCAGAAATGTTAGTGAATTATACAGCAGATTGTGAAAACTGGAACTTGGGCTTTGATCCTTAGTTTACTACTCCTCTTCTTGTTTCTTGTTGACACTTTTCTCCTTTTTGCCGCTTTGTGAACTTGAATCTAGGTACAGACTTGTTAGCTCTTTACTTTTTCCATTTAAAAATCTCGTCTCTACATTCGTATTGTCTTGGAATCAGAATAAGACATGTTATTATAATGAAGATGTTTAACCTCAACAATTTCATTCAAGTAATTTTGACCAGTTGCATTTCTGCAAGCATACATTACTTCCTACCTTCATCTCATACATTATTTACCTTTTAGGGATTTTATAACAATGTCATTTTATATTGTCACAATTACTCCCTTAACCCCGATTAAGCTGAAAGTTCTTTTTCTTCCCTTCTAAGTAAAATCTTGTTCTCAAATATGATAGTCTTTGTTTTTTGATTAATTATTTTAAAATCACATATGAAATATTCAAGACAGATTATCTTTTATCTAAAAAGTAGACTACTTCCACGTTTACATAGACAATCAGATAATCTTCATTTGCTTAAGGACTCTTGAGGCAGAAAACCAGTAAGTGAAAAGCCTGATCTCATTACAGTCCCTGGAGACATGTATTCCACCCTAGATGAGCTCATATCCTCTGGCAATCTCACCTTGGACAAGGATGGCATCTTCAGGATTATCTCACTTGAGGAACTGAAGGTGGCTAATGAGGCCAATCTGAGACTGGAGATGTGATATTGTAACTCTGGCCCATATTTCTCACATAATGAGTGGTAGTCCTGGGTTGTTAATTTAGTCTTTGGATACTGCTTCTGCAGAGCCCGCCTTTCTATTTCCTGAACCCTCATTAATCAAAATGGAATGCAGCCACGTGTGGAAAGTTAGCATGTTAGCATAACTTTCTGTAGAATTGGCCCTTAAAATTTTTCAGATAAAATCTATATTTGTTTTCCACAATAAAATTCCAGCAAGCTATAACTTAACTTACTTTACTTATACAACTAATTCAAAATTGTTTGGTTTCCAGAGAACTCAGAAAAATAAATCAGTTTTTGAAGTTTTCTAATGTTACTGACATTTCTAATACTCTTTAAACGAACACAATTAGAAACTACTTAAAAATACTGTTTTGAATATCATTCTCTTTTTCATATAGAAAAATAGAAATTTTCCTTGAGCCTACTTTTTTATTCTAACACAGTACAGCTTTAAAATTGTACACTTGAACAACTGAGATTATTCACGTCAAAGCTATTTATTATGCAATTATGGTAGCCTTAATCACAGGCTGGCTAACAATTATTTTATTTCTGAACCACTAGATAAATACTCCTGTTTATTGAAGTTATACCCTAACATATTAAAAGCAACTTTTAGCTTTTTTAAAAATTAGTTTAAAAGTAGATGGAGACTTCCTAACAAATCATTAACTAGTCCTGTGTCAAAACTAGTGGACCAGCTGAAGTGATGGATTAAGTAAAACTGTTAAATATTGCTAGGCCTTTTTCTTTACCAGAAAATGATCTCTGAGAATCTTCTTGCTATCCTATTCTGTGACATGAGCTATACCAACTGATAATAAGTTAAATTGACTACTAATTTACTGATTGCTCATAACAGGGAGAGAAAATTAGGCCTGCTTGAGTTCCAATTATCTTAAGAAATGGTATATATATTTAGTAATGCAAACAATGCCTATTCACCACCACTGCCAGCTCCTCACACCCCTTCTGTAACTTAGTAATTATGGGAAACATGAATATATGCTTCCATGCTGTATTTATTTGTTTCCATTTTGCTGAATGTTGTTCCTTCAGCTTGTATAAAATTTCAATGATTCCTACAAACTGCCTGTTTAATGTCTTCAGAGTTTTAGAATTAAAATTGTGAAAATAGCACTGGATTCCTCACAATTATCTTTTATAAGAATAAAAGATAACACTTGAACACATATCTAGTCACCTGAATATAATTTCTCAGAAACATGCTACCTCTGCTTTACAGCTGCAAAATCTGAGGATAAGAGAAGTTGAGTAACTTGCACATAGCTAGTGAATGGCAGACCTTGGATTCAATTCTAAATCTGTAGTTGTCAAAAATTTGGATGCTACAATTCTTTGCCATATCTCAATTGCAAGTTACCTATCAGGCAAGGAGACTTTGGAACCCAAGAATGTGGTCTCTTAAACACATACAATAGAAAAGCAGATCACAGAAGCATATATCCTAGTAATTGTCTAGACCAGTCTTTCCTGTTGCAAAATATAAACATGCAGTTAGAACCTAGAAAGCAAATTAGAGATTTTTTTCAAGATATATAATCTTTTATTTTCCTAATAGTTCCTCCAAGACAAGAACTGGTGATTTCCTGAGGTATGCCTGCATTAGTATTACCTGTGGAGCATTTACACCTGTTAGACTTCTGGGCTCTTCCTCAAACTAAATAGATCAGCTCTCTGGAGGTGGGGTTTGGACATCTGCAATTTTAAAGCCTCTCCAGATGGTTCTAATGTGCATTCAGGTTCGCGAACTACTATAAGCAACTCGCAACTGGAAAAAGTGTCTGGAGACTATAAATAACCTGCCCCAAGTCATAAGACTGGTGAGTTCCACGCTCTTGTGTGAAATAATTAGGCATACAAAATGTCTTGGATTTTGAAGTAGAATACTTTACCGATATATTTAAGAAGATTCCAGGTGAACTAAAGAAAGGTAATACCTCATATTTAATAGAATACTACCCATCTAAACAGGTGGGATGCAAACCTCGAAACTAGCAGGACACCAGAACCATCTGGGGAGATTTTTAAAATAAGATTCCTGGTCCCATCTCACACCCAGAGATTCAGAAGCTGTGTATTATTAACAATATTTCAAATGATTTTTATGTAGATGATCTAGGAAGTTTCAAAGGCATATGCATGTTTGAGAACTGCTAGTTTAGGACAGGATGGTTCACCAGTTATAGCAGAAACAGGATAATTTTGGAAATGTATTAAAAGCATGCTCTTTTTTTGGGTGACGGGGGGGCATGGATTATTTGAAGAAATTCTAATTTCATGGCTCAAAGCCCAGAAATCGGTATTGTTAACACTTCTGGTGATTCTAGGTCAGGTGACCTAGGAAGCATGCTTTGAGTAAAACTGACAGAAAGCAACTGGTGTTTGAGAGGTTATTTTTAAATAAAATATTTTTAAAGTAAATCAAATGCATGGACATATGTTAACTATGAGCTAAAAAATAACTAAATGTTCTAAATGAACTCAATCTAGCTTACTTAAAATTATGCTATTTTATTGTTAGCCTGGGATTGCCTTAGGTATTTCCAATGACTCCCTAAATTTTTTGCATCAATAAATATCTTTAGATTTTTGTAATAAGAGTTTGAATAGTACAGAAAACTCTAAAATATTTCAAAATAATGCCTAAAATATGATTGATTTTTCTGCAGGCAATTAAGGTGTCAGTAAGCAGTGAGTTCAAAAGTCATAGACAACTAAGGGGAGGGAGGAAATACAGGAGGAATGTCAGTTAATTGAGCACTTTCTATATTCCAAGCTCTGGATTAGGTTCTTTCCACATGTTAGTTTAAATAATCAATCTCATACTTTAAATATCTACACAGAGAAATGAGAAGGAAATCTGTATGGAATATCCTAAAAAATTACTTTGAGATGGACATCGAAATTCCATTAGGAATTTCATGCATATATCAATTTCGATCTTAGATAAGAGTAATAGTGCTAGAAGAAAGCTTACAAACAAGGTCCAGAGAGTTTAAGTGGCTCTCTCAAAATTAGTTTGTTGAACTAATAACCTAGGGTAGCACTCACATTCCAGATTTAGCCGGCTATATCTTATTTAGATTCTGTTAACTGTTTTATAAAATGCATATGAATATGGATATATTCAATATGAATTACTAAAGGGGAGAACACTTTGGATAGTAGTGAAGCATACCCATTTGCAAAATGCTACAAAATCTCTAGATGAGACATCCAGAAAAAAAAAATCACCTTAATTGACTGATTGCAATACAATGGAATGAAGTTAGGAGAGAGACTATATTTCTCTCCATGTGGTTTGGTAATAGATATCTGCCCTTCACAGTGCTCGCACTTTATACTCTCCTTAAATACTAATTTTCTTTCCTTTTAGAAACAGTTGATATGTTACTAATTTTTGCATAGAATGTTAACGTGATCCAAATCCTTTCTAATCTTTCTTGAGATATTACTTCTTTTGATGCTTTACAATGTGGTAAGATAGAAAGGAGTTAAAATGCCTTCATTTTGCATCCAGGTGACAAACTAATAAAATAAATATAAAATATCATCTCCAATTGGTACCAATAAACATTGTCACTACTCTTAAAAAATATTTTACAGGACCACTTATCACATTCATTTATTTATTCAACAAGTATTTGATATGACCCTCCTGTACATTAGGCACTGTGCTTATCCCTTTAGATTCTGATGTTTGTTATATTTAACAGCTCAATTGTAATTGTTAAGAAGTTTCTCAAAATGAGATCAGAGTTCAAGGGAACTCAAAGATATGATCAAACACAGTCATAAGGTAAGGACCTGAAATTTGTGGTAACTTTAATTCACGCAAAAAAAAAAAATTCTAGGATATTACCTTAAGACTCATGGAATCTAGTTTAAAAATAGGCTGACAAAAAATATCAGAGGCATAGTTTCCTATTCTTTTAATATTTAACCTCCAATTGGAGGTAAGAATTTAAAGCCTCCGCAAATAATTCCTAAATATTCTGTTGCTTTACACATCAAATGCTCTGAGCTTTCTAAGCCCCTCAAAATAAGGAACATTTCTGCACAATCTAAGATTATCAGGAGTTTTACAGTAAATATAACAATTTTAAGCGTGTATTTGTTTCCCACTAAGATGATTTTTTTTCAGTTTCTACTTCATATTGTCAGATATACAGCTGTCATAATATATATGACTGTCAGGCTCTCATGTCTTTCTTGTTCAGGGTGTAATACTCTGGATGTGGACAATTCAGTATATATTCTTATTAGTAAGGTCTATAATGATTAACATTTATTTATTCTTACTGATGTCTACAATAATTAATATTTAAATATTTAGAGTATTGAAGGTAATAGCTTTTCGATATTTTGAAATAAAACATTTTAAATGGTCTGTTCCCTTTTTTGTGTCCACAATTTAATTCCAGGCATAATTATTGGTTTGTATAATCAACAGCAAACCAATTTTGTTGAATCAATATATCTTTTTCATGAGTTTCTTACAAAGAATTGCAATCCACAGGATTTATTAAAGGAGTGGCTGTGACCCATACACTTTCTTGAGGGTTGTATTTCACTTAAATGTAGTGATAGCCCATTTCCTTCTGCTGAACTCAACTCCTAAAATATTTAAACCAGAACGAATGCTAACAAGTTTGATGTTTTATTTATTGTATACCTTCAAAAGTCAAAGTTGTTCTACATGAGGTATACCATTCTATAGGCCCTAAAAATACCAATAAGACATTCACATTTGTAAAAATTGAGACATAATTCTATAATAAGTTATGAATGCGATTGAAAAGAAAGTGGGATAAAGAAAGATAGGATCCTTAAATCCAAATCTTAACTATTGTCACTAGCTGTGGGGTGTGTGTGTGTGTGTGTTTGTGTGTGTGAATGTGTGTCTTGAATAAATATCTCTGGATCTAGTTAACTCATAAGTAGAAAGAAAAGCAATTATAATTTCTATATTATAGCAATTATAAACAACAAAATTATAATTCCTTCTAGCCCTAAAACTCACACATCAATGGACCCAGAGCTAAAGGGTTCCATTGAGTCATTTAATTCTTCCACTTCAAATTTAGGAAACAGTCTTCTGGGACTTAGTAATGGGGTTTCAAAGCACCTGCTAGATACTTAGTAGTACTGCCTCTACTTGCGTCGTATTATCAGTGTGTGATTATAGTCATAGTCCAACAAAGCGCCTACATTTGTAGTCAACAATAGAGACACTGCCTTTAGGTCTTTCAGTTCTTTCAAGTCATGAACATTCACTAGAGCCAAGGCAGGTTGAAATAATATTGAATGCTTTTAATATTGAATGTTTTTCTGCCTTCAAAAAAAACAGGTGGGCCAGACACAGTGGCTCATACCTGTAATCCCAGCACTTTGGGAGGCTGAGGCAGATGGATCATTTGAGGTCAGGAGTTCAAGACCAGCTTGGCCAACACAGTGAAACCCATCTGTACTAAAAATACAAAAAACTAGCCAGGCATAGTGGTACACGCCTGTAATCCTAGCTACTCGGGAGGCTGATACAGGCGAATCACTTGAACCTGGGAGGCTGAGGTTGCAGTGAGCCGAGACTGCACCACTGCACTCCGGCCTGGGCGACAGAGCAAGACTCCATCACAAAAATAATAATAATAATAATAAAAAGCAGGTGCTTTCTAAACTTGTTAGCAGTGTATCCTCTTTAGATCTCTATGCTTTTTATAGACCACAAAATTTGACAAAGTAAATATAAATGTATGAATTTGACAGTCTTACCAATTAATTAAATGTGGATGGAGATCTTCACTTATTGAGGAGGACATCCACATAAAAATATTATTTCTTAATGCATTGTGGTTAGAAGAGATAATAAGGAGAGAATAATATGTTGGGTCAAAAGAGTTGACAAAGTTTGCAGCTCAGAAACATGTCAAACAGCTAAGCAATTGGGGAAATTTTCTACTTCTTTTCCCCACTAAATCAGCATTGACCCATACAAACGTCATTCGGAGTAGCACATGCATATAAACAGTCTCAGGCTGAATTGAAAGGAAGCTTTTATATGTCTATCCACTTAATTGTAAGCTCATTTTAGGCAGTGATAGTACCTTGTTCATCTTATCTCTGTGGGTGTTAAGGCAGTGCCTGACACTGCATTCAATCTTGGCTTAAGAAATATACCTGAGAATCAAACAATCCTCTATTCATTACAGGAATATTCCTCTGCTCAAATCTTTCTGGTGCTGGGGTGAGCTTATTCTCTCACAAGATAGTCTGGATAGCTGGATCTATGCCCTTTTTACTGAATTCTTTTTGAATTTTGCTGATGTCAATTTGTAATAGGAATAAGTCACAAATAGACCCAAATGGATGTCCTCAGAACATTCTAATTTTTGGATGGATTATTGGCCTGAATGGAATAAAGGCACTAAAGATCATTTTGAGGAATGTTTTCCTTGAAGAATCCTTAATGGCCCACCTTTTTTCACCTACGATCTCTGCTTATATCCAGCTCTCCTCTAGCCTTATGGAGGAGAATGCTATAGGCAGCTGCAAGTTCAGGAATATACTCTTCAAAATTTTCATGTAATGGTAGGTTTATTTGGTTCTATAAAGCCCTGAACATCATGGTCATATGTGCTATGTATGAATAATTACCAAAATGGGATATAAAAGTCATCTCCAATTAGTACTTCTAAAGTAGAACTGTCACTTCCTTGAAACAATCATTTTTCTGTGAATTCAATTGCATTTATTTATTCATCCAACAAATGTGCATTGAGATCTTACTCTGTGCTAACACTGTGTGTTTTCTATGTATCCCCACTTTATTATATTTAACATCTTATATTTAATACCTTGATGATAATTTTATTTAGGCTCTCTTAAATGATAGAACTCAAATCAAATGATAGGGCTCATCATTATGAGCCAAATCTTATATCCATATGGTAAAATAAGACCATTTTAAATATTAGGGCTTCAGAAAAAAATCTTAAATTGATACATAATTAAACATTGTTCATAAATGACACCATTTATAAATATATTTATAGGTATCATTTTTCTTTGTTATTTGAGGAAATTATTTGTTTTATTATGACAATGAGTGTCATCAGTAGCAGAAAGAACTGTCTTAGATTTTCTAAAGTATTATTGGGATTACTTCCCAGGTGCTGAAAATCACAACAAATTGGATATTTAAAAATACTTGAATAATTTAATTTAAGACCATGAGAATAAGTAGCTGCAAATCAGCTTAATGAAAATAAATGAGAAGTCTAATAGCTTCCTGAATAGAATAGTTCTGCTTCATATCTTTCATATTCACTCCATGAATAATTTCACCTTCACAAATGTGATGAACAGGTAAAAAAAATAGATCAAATAGAGACAGTTATACACTTCATTCAACTTCGGAGTCAAAGAGGTTAGAATTCAATCACAACATGTTCTTCCTCTGTTATAGTATGCAAAGTCGGAACTAGACATTGTAATACTTAGTGAAAATTTTTTCATACTTTAAGATGTGCATCTTCATTTCCCAAATAGATTAAACAGCTGATCAGTGTGGAAACAATAATCAAACCACAAGCTTACATTATGGGCAACTACAAAAATGTGAAAAAACAATGTTTACAAATGATAATGAAGAATAAATTACTCTTCAGTGCACATAATTAGGTATATACAGGATAATTTAAAACCGAATGGAATGATTGCTCATGCTGAGCTTTTAAAAATCTCCACCAAAATATACACGTTACCCTAGAGAGGGTGATAAAAATAAATTGTGACACAAAAGTAGTATGTTGCATCTCTTCTTATCCTCAATACTTGGATGATATCTCATCAAAATATTTATCAAGTGTGCAAGTGATGAAAAATTTTAATTCCAAAACCATTTCTCTAAATTACCAACAGACTTATATTCTTGATGCCTTTTCACATGATCGCAAGCCAAGCATGCATGTGATTCCCAAAATCGTGGAAGATTTACAGTGAAATCCTTCCTCCAGTTAAAGTAACTAAGGTATAACTTATTGTTTTTGTCGACTTCCTTCAGATACTTTGCTAGCTCACTGGGAGAGTTATAATCTTCCACATGAATGAATGAATCTGCTGGAATATAATTCTCATAGTTTTCCCTAGATGGTCCCAGAACAACAGGTACAGAGCCAGCCAGAAAAGCATTGTATAGCTTTTCCGTGATGTAATCCTTGTGGATTGAATTTTCAAAGGAAAGATAAAATTTACAAGTAGATATGGTAGGAATCAAATTTTTATCATTGACATATTCTCCAAATGCTTGCCCGTAGGTATGGATTTCAATGCTTTTGCTTAGCTCATTGTAATACTTGACTCTGGCATGCTCAGGGTTCCAGTTACTCACAACCCAGCACACCAATTTCTCTTTGCTTGGCACTTCAAACACGAAGGGATTTGTGCTCACCGTCAAGAAGCCATAAGGCACTTGGATATCTGAATCACGGCGGTAAGTCAGAGTCAGGTTAAACAAGTGCTCAATGCCACTCTTTTGGGGAGTGTGAGTTGGTGATTCCAAATTCATCCAAATCCATTTCTGGAAGGGTGGCCTAGCTTGCTGAGGTAAATTTGTCAGATCCCAACTGATGTCTCGGTGATGGATCAGAACTGCATGGGATTTGTTGTACAGTGAACGGTCCGTTGTGAGATGGCATCCTTGGATGTTGAACATTGCTTGGCAGGATGTAAGGTCAAAGGTCTGCCCAAATGGCCACACCCACACCAGAATAGTAGTTTCATTAAAATAATCAGTTTTGGTGGAAAAGAAGTTTTTCATTTTCAGCACAGAGCTGGCTGATTCCATTGGACTGAAGATCCAGCTGTTGGTAGGTTTGATGTAAATGAGAAGACATGCCATGAAACAGCCCAGGATAATGCAGACAATTAAAAATGGGCGAAGAATTCCTTTGGATGTTGATGTCATAATTTTTCCTACGAAATAGAGAAAGACAGAAGGGGAGGTAGGGGTGGGAATGAAGAGAAAATCATAAATATATTTGAGATATATTTAAAATCATAAATATGAGATAAACAAGTAGTAATCAACTGCATTTTCCTTTTCAGTGTTATCAAACCATTGAGAGAAACAGAACTTTCCTGAAAGCCAAGAAACATCTTTCAAAAGGAAGTTTCCCAAAAACTCTTCTAAAAGTACCAGCATATCTTCAAACCAAGTAACATTTTTTTCAATGCTATCCTTAACTGTTCTACTTTTATTTGCTTGTAGAAAAGTGGCACAACCTAGACTGTCATCGCTAAAGCCATGACTAAAATTTTTAGTATTTTGTAACCACATCAGATTTGTGAACATCTCCCAGTTGATATAATCACTTATTTACTTGCATATTGAGACTGTACCATAACTTTGTGGTTCAGATGGAATTCGATAGAAAACTAAACTGTTTTTAACAACGTTATGTTTTTGTTTTTCTCGTTATAAATTTACCTTCACAGTTTGCAAATGCATTAGTATAATCATCTGGAAAAAAATGGCAACTCTTGATTTGATACATTTTTAAAAAACAAGTACACTCAGGCAAATTTTATAAATTCAAAACTCAGTGTTTTGTTTTTATTTATATATTTTTCTTACAGTTTTCTTTGTTTACTTTTAATAATTTGTTAGTACATCCAATATCTACCAAGATGTAATAATCAAATATTCTATTTGCATTGGAAAAATGTTCTCACTTACATAGCATAAGGGCTTTAAAAAAGTTTTTCTTTGTATTAAGATGATATCGGTATTATAAAAATAAACAAATTCTCAAAAAAGGGCTATATTTCCTGAAGAACAACTTTGATCTCATGAATTTTAGCAGATTGTGGCTAAAAAGATGAGTGAAGGCTTTTTTTTTAAGAAAAAAAGTGTCTTCAAGTTTTTTTCTCTTTGGCATTCATGCCTCTTTATGGCTATGAACACAAAAATATATTTGCAAAAACGGTTTCTTGATAAAATTCTCACGGGTCATTTGAAATTCATGTTGTTTCTCTTACGAAAATAATATGGCCTATAAATTTCAGACTCATTAAAGTATTTTGAAATTTTGACAGAAACTAGCATAGAAACATTAGATGTTTCCTTCCAAAACACGGGAGAAATTATCCTTCATTTAATTACCTAAATATATGTGAACATTAAAAAAAGCACATTCTTTTGCTATGTAGTTTTTCTTAAAGCATATGAGACTCTCTGAGTAGCAAAGCTTGACTGTGAGTCCGAAGATTTTGGACACTGCATTCTAGATCACTCCCAGAACTAAGGTATTGGAATCAGAGATTGCAGCTTCCTGTCAAAGTTGGTTTCAGTTCTATAGTCAATAAGAAAATGAAAACAAAAGGTACATATCAAATATGTCTAGGTGCTAAATTATTAATCAATCCTTGGAATACAGAGAAAATTAGGAAAGAATTATGAAGGAAATTTCAGTTATTCAGAATTAAATGACATTAAATGACATTGAAGGTTCTACAAGCCGAATTTTGTTGTATATTTAAACAGAAGGAAATTATAGCTTTGCACACATTTCAGAAAATTAATAAATCGGTCAACTCAAGAAGCTAAACAAAGAAAAATGGTAAAATGCTAAAAAAATAAGAAGGAAAAATGTGAAGGTAAGGGCCAGAAATTTGAAATGAGTAATAATGTCACAATATTTGAAAATACTCAAACTTTAGGCAAGAATAATGAAGAAAAAAGAAATTCAAATGTAATATCAAAAATAGCAAATAATTGTTGATTTAGCATAGATAAAAATTGAAGTAACTATTTTGAGTAATTTTATGTTGAAAAATTTGAAATATGACTAAATAGTTGTATTTTTGTACAAATACAGAAATACCAATATTTGTGAAAGAAAAATTCTGATTCAGCAGTTAACAGTTAAAGAAATGGAATTCATAAACAACAACAACTAAAGGCAAATTCTAGGTCTAAATGATTTTCCTATGATATCAACAATTCAATAAATTAGGAATACCATCTACCTTTTTTAAGAATTATTTTGGAAAATACAAAAATTAAGAAAGAAGCTTAACTCATGAGGTCAATTATAATCTTGTTACCCAAGCAAGATATGACTTCGTTTAAAAAAAAAAGTCATTTGTGCTTATGAACACAGATGCAAAAATACAAAAATTTAGCAATAATAAGTATTAGAAATAGATCATGATGTGATTCAAGAATAAGTTTATGGAAGTTTAGTTGCATTTGATCCTAAGTATAAATTTAATTAGACAATCTCTCAATTCCATCTAGACTCCAGAACTTACAGACTGAAAAACCTTACTGGAAGGTTCTCTTTTCTTTGGAAAAACATTAACTTTTAATATGAATGATTTGACTGACTGTTGCAGTGTTTTCTTCCTGTGAGACCAATGTTTAATGTTTTTAGAAATACTATGATTAAAAGTTTCCTTAAATCCTTTTTGAACTGAAATGCAATGGCAAAAACCATTAAATAAATGATGTCAGTTCAATATAATCAGGTTACAACTGAAATAGCCACCATTTAATAAATGCTCACCCTTAGCCAGGCCTTGTGCCAAGCATTTTACACACATCATTTCCTTTAATCCTTCTAGAACCCCTAAAAAGGACACCTTTTCTCATTCCTTCACAGATGAGGAAATTGCAGGCCACAGATACAAGTAATCCAGCTTAACCACTGGATTGTGCTCTCTCTTTCCTTCTGTAATCTACTTTGAACAAGTAATACAAACATGAATAATCCATTTGCTATTGGTATGTCAAGTTTTGTTGTCTTGATTTCCCTGGTCTCTACCTTTTATTCTGTAATTAAGAACTATTTAACGATGAGTTGAATTTAGATTAATTTCTTTTAACAAGGGTATCTGACACATATATATGGCACTTATTAGTGTCAAACACTGATCTGAGCACTTATATTAACTTATACACACACACACGTATTAACTCATTATATCCCCATTTTATTGATAAAGAAACTGAGGCCCAAAATGATTAAGTGACTTAAGTGACTTGTCCAAAACCACACAGAGAGTTAATGGCACAGAATACTTTTCAAGCCCAGGCCACCTGGCTTTAGAATCTGGGCACTTGATAATTAACATTTTAGATCACTGATTCCCCAGGCTGCAGCCAGAATATGCAATCATTTTAGTGATACCAGAATGTAAGCTTTGTGAGGGGCTTTCTTTTCTTCACTGCTGTATCCTTATCGCCAGAATGTAGTAGATGCTTAATAAATGCTGTATGTCTCATATGAATAAATGGGTGAATTGCTGCATCTCAACTATGTACAAGTACTGTGCTTGGTAGGTAACCAGATATACAAAAATGAGCCAAATGTGAATGAATGAATACGTACTTTGTTTCTTCCTCTGTGCATTTAGCATGGAGCTCTCTATGGAATTACTCCCATTAAAATTGGCATATGGCTATTCCTACCACTAGAAGAGCAAAATCTCCCAGTTTTGCCTCTCTGTTTTCTCTCAAAGTTAGCATCTATCCAGAACATTTTAGTTCCATGTCTCAGTCTCTCTCTCTCTCTCACTAGCCAAACGAGGAATTGATCACTAGACAGAAACGATGTTTCTTCTACTGTGTGGTTTCCAGTTTTCATGCTTCCTGGATATTTTATATAACTTGAGGTTATCCTTCTTAACTCTCTGCTCACCCCCTCCCCTCAATTTTTCAGTGCTGTCAGGGTCAGTTACTAAATAATAGGGGCAGTTACTCAGTAACCTCTACTTTGTACAGAACTGTCAAAAAAAGTTTGCCTCTTGGGGCCAAATTGACATCTCCTTGACAGAATCCTTTTCATCTATTCCTCATGACTAAAATTCAGTTGGATACTTAACATGTCTTATACTGATAATCAATACTACCTATTTTAAAAACACCTGCAGCAGTGTTACTATAGCTCACCAGAGATAGCAATAAACATATAGCACAAAGCAAATTGTAACAGTAAATAGGATAATTAAACCTTTTCAATTATTTTTAGTAGTTTCAAGTACTATGAGAGAATGTAACTTAAAGACTTTACCATCAAAAATAACAGAATCTGGGTTAAAAGTGCTGCTTAACAAGACTTGGTATGCATGATTCAATTTTCTGTTAAGAGATTACCTCCAGTCATTCTTTAAGAACACTCTACTGGACATGAACAGACACTTCTCAAAAGAAGACATTTATGCAGCCAAAAAACACGTGAAAAAATGCTCACCACCACTGGCCATCAGAGAAATGCAAATCAAAACCACAATGAAATACCATCTCACACCAGTTAGAATGGCAATCATTAAAAAGTCAGGAAACAACAGGTGCTGGAGAGGATGTGGAGAAATAGGAACACTTTTACACTGTTGGTGGGACTGTAAACTAGTTCAACCATTGTGGAAGTCAGTGTGGCGATTCCTCAGGGATCTGGAACTAGAAATACCATTTGACCCAGCCATCCCATTACTGGGTATATACCCAAAGGACTATAAATCATGCTGCTATAAAGACACATGCACACGTATGTTTATTGCGGCATTATTCACAATAGCAAAGACTTGGAACCAAGCCAAATGTCCAACAATGATAGACTGGATTAAGAAAATGTGGCACATATACACCATGGAATACTATACAGCCATAAAAAAGGATGAGTTCATGTCCTTTGTAGGGACATGGATGAAATTGGAAATCATCATTCTCAATAAACTATCGCAAGAACAAAAAACCAAACACCGCATATTCTCACTCATAGATGGGAATGGAACAATGAGAACACATGGACACAGGAAGGGGAACATCACACTCTGGGGACTGTTGTGGGGTGGGGGGAGGTGGGAGGGATAGCATTGGGAGATATACCTAATGCTAGATGACCAGTTAGTGGGTGCAGCGCACCAGCATGGCACATGTATACATATGTAACTAACCTGCACATTGTGCACATGTACCCTAAAACTTAAAGTACAATAATAATAAAAAAAAAGGAAAAAAAAAAGAACACTCTACTGAATGTTAAAGAATGGAAGATAACTTGAAATAGAAAAAGATTAGAGTTGTAATTCTCAAACCACAGATACATATCAAGGTATTAGGGAGAAAAATGTGTAACTAAGGAGAACAGGAGGCTCCCTTATGGAGAGGCAGTCCTACTGTAAGTTTTGATTTTTGGTGGAGGTAGGTATTGAATCCTTATTTTAAATGGAAAGAAACAGGAGCATGCTATAGAACAAAGTTCAATGCTTGCTTAAAATGTGGAGATGGAACAGGATAGCTGAGCTTGTAACTTGTGACTTGGGGCATTATTCCCAGATTGCAGCCACTACCTACCTCTTCAACCCACCTCCCCTATCCCAACGTCATTAGCAGGATGTTGGGGTTGGAAGAGATTTTCCCTTATGCCATTAGGACTTGTTGGATCAGGACATTTGACAGTCACTGTATAGTACATTTACTATTTTTTTGTGTGTGTGTGTACTATTAAACCATTCCTAATGAGATTTTTTGATAGCTGGTAAAAATATGTGAAATACATAGACCATTTGAACAGAACTTTAGATCAACCTGAGGATCTTCAAGATAAATTCATACCAGCTCCAAAGACAAGAAATGAATCACTGACAAATTGAAGGGTGAATTTGGGAGAAATGCCATTTACTTTTTGGCATGAAGACACTGGTTGATCTCTGGAATGCTATAAAATTTGTGTTTGTGAACCTTTCTCAAAGATCCTTAGACATAATCTCTGGTATTTCCAAGGGTAAGCCTTTGTTTTATTTCCTCAAGCCCTGAGGAAGTTGCCACCAAATGACACCAATTGTGATCACCAACACTTTTCCTAAATATTCCTCAGAACTCTCTCTGGTAATAATAAGTCCCTGATTCATTTCTGCAGTGGGTTTGTCTTTAGACAGTCCAACGCATGTCTTTTTAAAATTCTTTTTTCTTCTTTCATTTTTGCCTCAGACATTTGTTTCTACTGGCAAGAGAGCTACAAGTTAGCAAAGGCCTCAGAAGCAGCCTCAGAAACAAAGTTTCTGTCTGACTTTCTACTGCTCTCCTGTCTTTCACCACTCATTATCTCCTAAAGCAAGCAGTAGAAACTAGAATCCCTCTTCCCCAAAGCACTCATAGAAACAAGAACCCTTTTCCTCCAAGGCCACTAATAAAACCTAAAAATATTGCTACAACTTTCACCCATCTTTCCGTGTAAGAACTCGCCATGAAATTTTCTGACCTACCTTATTTGATTGTAGGTCATAAGACCTGCATTCCAGAGAAGATCCTGCCTCTTACCAGAAGGAAGGAATGCTAAAGAGAAGCCAAGAAGAATCTTAACAGACTGGTCTTGCTGGATTTCTCCCCTTTGTTATTTTATTTTATTTTATTTTATTTTTTTGAGATGGAGTCTCACTCTGTCACCAGGCCGAGTGCAGTGGTGTGATGTCAGCTCACTGTAACCTCTGCCTCCCGGGTTCAAATGATTCTCCTGCCTCAGCCTCCCAAGTAGCTGGGATTACAGGTACACACCACCACGACCAGCTAATTTTTGTAATTTTAGTAGAGATGGGGTTTCACCATGTTGGCTGGGATGATCGCGATCTCCTGACCTCATGATCTGCCCACCTCAACCTCCCAAAGTGCCAGGGTTACAGGTGTGAGCCACTGCCCCCGTCCCTCCTTTGTTTATTATTATCAGATCAGATCATTTTTGCCCAATCACATTTCCATATGACTGTCCATTCTTCATTAATCCCAAGCATAAAAATGAATAGTTCACCTTAAGTCTTCGAGTCTTAATTCTGAAGGCTCCCATGTAGCATAACGCTATGATCAAATAAGTTTCTTATGCTGTTATTAATTTTTAAATTAATCCATCTATTATATTAGACTATTCTTCTATTAATCTGTCTTTGTTAGAGGGGTGCTGGCCATGACCCTTATGATGGGGAGGAAAGCGATCACCACCTCTCTATTCCCACACTGGCAATCGCTTCACCGTCTTCTTCCCCTAATATTCCAGGATCCAAAGTATGTATCTTGAATCCTTCAAAATATATCCATAATTATCTATATTTTTCAAATAAGCCAAAACACCCCACAACAACACTATATGTAAATTCTCAAAACTACAAAGAAATCTCTTTATTTTATATAAGCCATTGGTGTTATCTGATTCTCAACTATTAGTAATCTGTTTATGCAGGTTCAAAGAATAATTTGCTCCCCATATAATCATTGTGATCTTCACTATCATAGTATTAGTACAGGATTCTGCAAAAATCTGAATACTACATGAATGCTTATAATTTAAATTGGGTGGCTTATCTTTTCTTTTTAGTTTTTTTTGGTTATTGTTTTATTTTGCTTTTACTCCTGGCTACAATTTTTATGCTAAGAACACGTGCAAGATTAAAAACAAAAGCTTTACGCTTTAGCTATTATACACCAAATTATATTCTGTCTCAAAGTCCTATAAAACTTTATATATTCATCACTGCGCTTTCAAAAATTCCCTTGAAACTTCAAATTCTATTGAACCTCTCTAATGGGCATTCCTCCTCTAAGTTCCCACAATTTTCTCCATTAAATTCTGAGCCAAATGCCTCTTGCCTTTGGGAAAAATGCCCTTTACTTTTTGGCACGAAGACACTGGTTGATCTCCGGAATGCTATAAAATTTGTGTTTGTGAACCTTTCTCAAAGATCCTTAAATATAATCCCTGGTATTTCCAAGGGTAAGCCTTTGTTTTAGTTCCTCAAGCCCTGAGGAAGTTGCCACCAAATGACACCAATTTTGATCACCAGCACTTTTCCTAAATATTCCTCAGAACTCTCTCTGGTAATAATAAATCCCTGATTCATTTCTGCGGTGGGTTTGTCTTTAGACAGTCCAGTGCATGTCTTTTTAAAATTCTTTTTTCTTCCTTCATTTTTGCCTGAGACGTTTGTTTCTACTGGCAAGAGAGCTGCCAACTACCACTTTTCCCGTACTGCAAATTTCTTTATTTTGGGCACCTTCTACCGTCTCTCTCTTCGAAATTTTCTTTACAAATTCAGGGATTAGCCTCTTTTAGTTTGATCTTTCATCTGCTCTCTCTCCTCTCTACTCAATCACTAGTCCTTCATCACTGTCTTTATTAACTTTAGAAGCTCTATTTACTGGCTTCAGCTGTGGCTAGAGCCATGAGATCTGACACTGAGCCCAAGTGTAACCTGGCTCATGCTCCACGTGCCCTTGGGAAATACCACAGACAGGGCCAGGAGGTGCCTTGCTGGCATTTTTTCAGAACAAGCTTTCCAGCACCCTTTGAGGCCAGCAGTCTTTTATAACTTAGCTGTCAGCACCAGCACTTCTGTGATTATTGTCAGGTTTAGTCCCTTGCAGCCAACAGATTAAAAAAAAAAATCCAAAACTCTCATTTTGGGCTGATAGATTACTAGCCTTTTGGACTTTATAAATGAGAATGTCTTCATTCTAGATGATAAGGTAGGGCAACTAACCCAGTGACATCTTGACATCGTCTTGTCCTTCATATCCACACCTAACCTAGCATCGACTCCTGCCAATTTTACCTCCTAAATATTCCTTATATTAGTAGACTTCTCTCCATTTCCCTAGGTCAAATGTCTATCAATTCTTGTATGGAAGACGGACATTTCTTTCTAAGTGGTCCACCTAGTGCTGCCTTTTGATCCTTTCAATTTGTTCACAGTAGAGTAGATCAGTAGTCCTCAAAGGATGGCCCTAGACCAGCAGCATCAGCAACATCTGGGATCCTGTTAGAAAGGCAAATTCTCCTACCAGAACCCAGACATATGAAATCAGAAACTTTGGAAAGAGGCCTAGCAACATGCTTTGGCGAGCCCTCCAAGTGGTTCTGACGTACACTAAATTTTTTTTTTATTATTATACTTTAAGTTCTAGGGTACATGTGCACAACATGCAGGTTTGTTACATATGTACACATGTGCCATGTTGGTGTGCTGCACCCATTAACTTGTCATTTACATTAGGTATATCTCCTAATGCTATCCCTCCCCTCTCCCCTGACACCACTACAGGCCCTGGTGTGTGATGTTCCCCTTCCTGTGTCCAAGTGTTCTCATTGTTCAATTCCCACCTATGAGTGAGAACATGCAGTGTTTGGTTTTTCATCCTTGCGATAGTTTGCCGAGAATGATGGTTTCCAACTTCATCCATGTCCCTACAAAGGACATGAACTCATCCTTTTTTATGGCTGCATAGTATTCCATGGTGTATATGTGCCACATTCTCTTAATCCAGTCTATCATTGATCGACATTTGGGTTGGTTCCAAGTCTTTGCTATTGTGAATAGTGCCACAATAAACATACACGTGCATGTGTCTTTATAGCAGCATGATTTATAATCCTTTCGGTATAAACCCAGTAACAGGATTGCCAGGTCGAATGGTATTTCCAGTTCTAGATCCTTGAGGAATCGCCACACTGTCTTCCACAACGGTTGAACTAGTTTACAGTCCCACTAACAGAGTAAAAGTGTTCCTGTTTCTCCACATCCTCGCCAGCTCTTGTTGTTTCCTGATTTTTTCATGATTGCCATTCTAACTGGTGTGAGATGGTATCTCATTGTGGTTTTGATTTGCATTTCTCTGAAGGCCAGTGATGATGAGCATTTTTTCAGCTGTCTGTTGGCTGTATAAATGTCTTCTTTTGAGAAGTGTCTGTTCATATCTTTCACCCACTTTTTGATGGGGTTGTTTGTTTTTTTCTTGTAAATTTGATTGAGTTCTTTGTAGATTCTGGATATTAGCCCTTTGTCAGATGAGTAGATTGCAAAAATTTTTCCCATTCTGTAGGTTGCCTGTTCACTCTGATGGTAGTTTCTTTGGCTGTGCAGAAGCTCTTTTTTTTCCTCTCTTTTTTAAAAATTTTATTATTATTATACTTTAAGTTTTAGGATACATGTGCAGAATGTGCAGGTTTGTTACATATATATACATGTGCCATGTTGGTGTGTGGCACTCATTAACTCGTCACTTAGCATTAGGTATATCTCCTAATGCTATCCCTCCCCACTCCCCTTACCCCACAATAGTCCCCAGTGTGTGATGTTCCCCTTCCTGTGTCCATGTGTTCTCATTGTTCAGTTCCCACCTATGAGTGAGAACATGCGGTGTTTGGTTTTTTGTCCTTGCGATAGTTTGCTGAGAATGATGGTTTCCAGTTTCATCCATGTCCTACAAAAGACATGAACTCATCATTTTTTATGGCTGCATAGTATTCCATGGTGTATATGTGCCACATTTTCTTAATCCAGTCTATGGTTGTTGGACATTTAGGTTGGTTCCAAGTCTTTGCTATTGTGAATAGTGCCGCAATAAACATATGTGTGCATGTGTCTTTATAGCAGCATGATTTATAATCCTTTGGGTATATATCCAGTAATGGGATGGCTGGGTCAAATG
The DNA here is from genome assembly GCF_029281585.2 of Gorilla gorilla gorilla. Taxonomy (NCBI): domain Eukaryota; kingdom Metazoa; phylum Chordata; class Mammalia; order Primates; family Hominidae; genus Gorilla; species Gorilla gorilla. The sequence continues at coordinate 120,330,993 of NC_073229.2, read as the reverse complement.
GTATTTCTAGTTCTAGATCCCTGAGGAATTGCCACACTGACTTCCACAATGGTTGAACTAGTTTACAGTCCCACCAACAGTGTAAGTGTTCCTATTTCTCCACAGACTCTCCAGCACCTGTTGTTTCCTGACTTTTTAATGATTGCCATTCTAACTGGTGTGAGATGGTATCTCATTGTGGTTTTGATTTGCATTTCTCTGATGGCCAGTGATGATGAGCATTTTTTCATGTGTTTTTTGACTGCATAAATGTCTTCTTTTGAGAAGTGTCTGTTCACGTCCTTCGCCCACTTTCTGATGGGGTTGTTTGTTTTTTTCTTGTAAATTTCTTTGAGTTCTTTAGAGATTCTGGATATTAGCCCTTTGTCAGATGAGTAGGTTGCAAACATTTTCTCCCATTCTGTAGGTTGCCTGTTCACTCTGATGGTAGTTTCTTTTGCTGTGCAGAAGCTCTTTAGGTTAATTAGATCCCATTTGTCTATTTTGGCTTTTGTTGCCATTGCTTTTGGTGTTTTAGACATGAAGTCCTTGCCCATGCCTATGTCCTGAATGGTATTGCCTAGGTTTTCTTCTAGGGTTTCTATGGTTTTAGGTCTAACATTTAAGTCTTTAATCCATCTTGAATTAATTTTTGTATAAGGTGTAAGGAAGGGATCCCGTTTCAGCTTTCTTCATATGGCTAGCCAGTTTTCCCAGCACCATTTATTAAATAGGGAATCCTTTCCCCATTGCTTGTTTTTGTCAGGTATGTCAAAGATTAGATAGTTGTAGATATGCGGCATTATTTCTGAGGGCTCTGTTCTATTTCATTGGTCTATATCTCTGTTTTGGTACCAGTACCATGCTGTTTTGTTTACTGTAGCCTTGTAGTATAGTTTGAAGTCAGGTAGTGTGATGCCTCCAGCTTTGTTCTTTTGGCTTAGGATTGCCTTGGTGATGCGGGCTCTTTTTTGGTTCCATATGAACTTTAAAGTAGTTTTTTCCAATTCTGTGAAGAAAGTCATTTGTAGCTTGACGGGGATGGCATTGAATCTATAAATTACCTTGGACAGTATGGCCATTTTCATGATATTGATTCTTCCTGTCCATGAGCATCGAATGTTCTTCCATTTGTTTGTGTCCTCCTTTATTTCATCAAGCAGTGGTTTGTAGTTGTCCTTGAAGAGGTCCTTCACGTCCCTCATAAGTTGGATTCCTAGGTATTTTATTCTCTTTGAAGCAATTGTGAATGGGAGTTCACTCATGATTTCACTCTCTGTTTGTCAGTTATTGGTGTATAGGAATGCTTGTGATTTTTGCACATTGATTTTGTATCCTGAGACTTTGCTGAAGTTGCTATCAGCTTAAGGAGATTTTGGGTTGAGATGATGGGGTTTTCTAAATATACAATCATGTCATCTGCAAACAGTGACAATTTGACTTCCTCTTTTCCTAATTGAATACCCTTTATTTCTTTCTCCTGCCTGATTGCCCTGACCAGAACTTCTAACACTATGTTGAATAGGAGTGGTGAGAGAGGGCATCCCTGTCTTGTGCCAGTTTTCAAAGGGAATGCTTCCAGTTTTTGCCCATTCAGTATGATATTGGCTGTGGGTTTGTCATAAATAGCTCTTATTATTTTGAGATACGTCCATTGAATACCTAATTTATTGAGAGTTTTTTGCATGAAGCGCTGTTGAATTTTTTCAAAGGCCTTTTCTGCATCTATTGAGATAATCATGTGGTTTTTGTCTTTGGTTCTGTTTATATGCTGCATTATGTTTATTGATTTGTGTATGTTGAACCAGCCTTGCATCCCAGGGATGAAGCCCACTTGGTCATGTTAGATAAGCTTTTTGATGTGCTGCTGGATTTGGTTTGCCAGTATTTTATTGAGGATTTTTGCATCGATGTTCTTTTTTTGTTGTGTCTCTGCCAGGCTTTGGTATCAGGATAACACCAAAATAAAATGAGTTAGGGAGGATTCCCTCTTTTTCTATTGATTGGAATAGTTGCAGAAGGAATGGTACCAGCTCCTCCTTGTACCTCTGATAGAATTCGGCTGTGAATCCTTCTGGTCCTGGACTTTTTTTGGTTGGTAAGCTGTTAATTATTGCCTCAATTTCAGAGCCTGTTATTGGTCTATTCAGGTATTCCACTTCTTCCTGGTTTAGTCTTGGGAGGGTGTATGTGTCCAGGAATTTATCCATTTCTTCTAGATTTTCTAGTTTATTTGCATAAAGGTGTTTATAGTATTCTCTGATGGTAGTTTGTATTTCTGTGGGATCGGTGGTGGTATCCTCTTTAACATTTTTTATTGCGTCTGTTTGATTCTTCTCTCTTTTCTTCTTTATTAGTCTTGCTAGTGGTCTATCAATTTTGTTGATCTTTTCAAAAAACCAGCTCCTGGATTCATTGATTTTTTGAAGGGTTTTTTGTGTCTCTAGCCCCTTCAGTTCTGCTCTGATCTTACTTATATCTTGCCTTCTGAGAGCTTCCACTGCTGATACCCAGGCAAAAAGGGTCTAGAGTGGACCTCCAGCAAACTCCAACAGACGTGCAGCTGAGGGTCTTGACTGTTAGAAGGAGAACAGAAAGGACATCCACACCAAAACCCCATCTGTATGTCACCATCATCAAAGACCAAAGGTAGAGAAAACCACAAAGATGGGGAAAAAACAGAGCAGAAAAGCTGAAAATTCTAAAAATCAGAGTGCCTCTCCCCCTCCAAAGGAACGCAGCTCCTCATCAGCGAGAGAACAAAGCTGGACAAAGAATGACTTTGACAATTTGAGAGAAGAAGGCTTCAGATGATCAAACTTCTCTCAGCTAAAGGAGAAAGTTTGAACCCATCGCAAAGAAGCTAAAAGCCTTGAAAAAAGATCAGATGAATGGCTAACTAGAATAACCAGTGTAGAGAAGTCCTTAAAGGACCTGATGGAGAGGAAAACCATGGCACAAGAATTATGTGATGCATGCACAAGCTTCAGTAGCTGATTTGATCAACTGGAAGAAAGGGTATCAGTGATTGAAGATCAAATGAATGAAATGAAGTGAGAAGAGAAGTTTAGAGAAAAAAGAATAAAAAGAAACGAACAAAGCCTCCAAGAAATATGGGACTATGTGGAAAGACCAAATCTACATCTGATTGGTATACGTGAAAGTGACGGGGAGAATGGAACCAAGTTGGAAAACAATCTGCAGGATATTATCCAGGAGAACTTCCCCAATCTAGCAAGGCAGGCCAACATTCAAATTCAGGAAATACAGAGAATGCCACAAAGATACTCCTCAAGAAGAGCAACTCCAAGAAACATAATTATCAGATTCACCAAAGTTGAAATGAAGGGAAAAATGTTAAGGGCAGCCAGAGAGAAAGGTCGGGTTACCCACAAAAGGAAGCCGATCTGACTAACAGCTGAACTCTTGGCAGAAACTCTACAAGCCAGAAGAGAGTGGGGGCCAATATTCAACATTCTTAAAGAAAAGAATTTTCAACCCAGAATTTCATAGCCAGCCAAACTAAGCTTCATAAGTGAAGGAGAAATAAAATCCTTTATAGACAAGCAAATGCTGAGAGATTTTGTCACCACCAGGCCTGCCCTAAAAGAGCTCCTGAAGGAAGCAATAAACATGGAAAAGAACAACCGGTACCAACCACTGCAAAAACATGCCATATTGTAAAGACCATTGATGCTAGGAAGAAACTGCATCAACTAATGAGCAAAATAACCAGCTAACATCATAATGACAGGATCAAATTCACACATAACAACATTAACTTTAAATGTAAATGGGCTAAATGCTCCAATTAAAAGACACAGACTGGTAAATTGGATAAAGAGTCAAGACCCATCAGTGTGCTGTATTCCGGAGCCCCATCTTACTTGCAGAGACACACATAGGCTCAAAATAAAGGGATGAAGGAAGATCTACCAAGCAGATGGAAAACAAAAAAAGGCAGGGGTTGCAATCCTAGTCTCTGATAAAACAGACTTTAAACCAACAAAGATCAAAAGAGACAAAGAAGGCCATTACATAATGGTAAAGGGATCAATTCAACAAGAAGAGCTAACTATCCTAAATACATATGCACCCAATACAGGAGCACCCAGATTCATAAAGCAAGTCCTTAGAGACCTACAAAGAGACTTAGACTCCCACATAATAATAATGGGAGACTTTAACACCCCACTGTCAACATTAGATGTACACTAAAATTTGGGGATTCCTCCAATAGTGTGATGTTTCAAACCACAGATCACATATTACCATTCTGTTTTAGGGCTGTTGATGAATTCCAATTGCTTATAAGATAAAAAAAAATGTTAAAAGTCTTCATGTAGCTTAAGGAGCCCTGGATGATGGGGACACAGCTTTTGTCACCAGCCTCAGCACATGCCAATGTTGCATTCCCTCCATCACCATGCTTGTCCCTCTCACAGAGCTGCTCCACCAGCCCTCACCTCTCCCTGGAGCAGATTCCCTCCTCTCTTTACTGATATATTCCTTTTCACTTTTCAGCTCTCAGTTCTACTGGCAGTAGCTTGTGAAAAGTTCCTGACAGTCCCCGAACAGTCTCCCAACCTTCCTCCAACACACTAAATCAAAACCCCAAGTACACATTTTATAGTACCACATGTCATTTTTGCACAGCATTTGCCACAGTATCAAGTTTACCTAGATTTGTGTGAGTATACGATTAATGTTGTCATCTCTGTTCAATTGTAACCAGGCTCATAAGGCAAAGATTGGGTGTTTTTACTCAGATTCCAGTCCCTAGTGCCTAAATCATACTTGTCATATTCTTGCTCTCAACGTATGTTTTATGACTGACCAAGGAGCTAACAACCATTCAGCATTTCCAATGTTTAAACCACCAGACTAAGATTTTTATATAAATTTTACCATTTAATTTTCAGGAAAAATATATTTCTTACTATTCATTTAACAAATATATATATATATATATCAAATAATATATATTTGCTAAATGAAAAATATATATGCATGTGTTTAAACACACACACACACACACACACACACACACACACATATATATATATATTTCTTTCTATGTGCCAAGCATGGTTCCAAGCATTTTGCAGGTAATAATTCCTTTAAATTCTCACAATCAGATGAAATATGGGTTAGAATTACATCAATTTTTCCAGATGAGGAAACTGGTGTACATCTTTCTGCCTCAGGTCACATGTATTGCTTTAAGAATAAATGTTGACAACTGAGTGCAGTGGCTCATGCCTGTAATCCCAGCACTTTGGAAGGCCAAGGCAGGATTGCTTGCTACTCAGGAGGCTGAGACAGAAAAATTGCTTGAATCCAGGAGTTCGAGGCTGCAGTGAGCTACGATCGTGCCACTGCACTCTAGCCTGGGCAACAAGTCAGGTCCCATCTCTAAAAATTATATATATACACACACACACACACAAAAGAGAGAGAAAATGAAGATTCCAGTTAACAGTTGCAAAGACTTCTATGAATTATATGAATGAAAATTTATTTTGTGATATATATTTCCCTGGAGTCATTGTTAATTAGAACAAACTAGATTCACCAACACTTCCCTGTCTGTTCTCTTTCTGGAAGCCAATGGCCAGGAACAGTGGTCACGTGCCATCAGGAGAGTGTAGAAAGGTGAATCAGAACAGTGAAGGAGTCTAGATTTGTTTTATTATTGGGGTGTTTATGAAGAAATTCAAGGAACATCAAGGATTAATGATGCATTAATTGCTGATCCAAGGCCTCTGTGATAGTTGTATCCCCTCCTAGCCACATTCTCTTTCAGATAAATTCCTTATGTGCTGCTTTGTTGAGTCAGCTTTGAAAATTAACTAACCTCAAAAAACCAAGTTGCCTAAAAACAATAAGGGGAGAGATAAGAAAGAATGTAAGTAAACATTTCACTTATGTCCCAGAGTTTTCCACACAACACCATCAGTTGATATTTTTTAAATATTTATTTTAATCACTTAAAACAAAATAAAGAATTCCCTCTCTGTAAATTTTTATAATCCAAATTCCCTGGATCTCATCAAGCTATTATATAAGGTCAGATATTAACTGACTATATTGTGATAGTTTGATCCTTCGTTGATCTTACCACTGGAAATTTCTTTTCTTTCCCCAGTTGTTTCTGTAGAAGACGACAGGAATTTTATATGGATTCCAAACTTTTCTAGCAATTACAGTCTGCACCCACCCTACTTGCCCTTTATCATTTGGCTGCCACTAGTCTGAGAATCTGTCTGATGCAAGCTCATTTCTGCTCCTCCCTATTGGATGTGTGGGCCCAGAACCCCAGATTCAGTGGTTCCTTGACCTCTAACTCTGCAGTTGCCAGTCTGGCTTTATGTTGCAGTTGGAAAACTGACTATCTGAATCAAACTTTCTTGCTGGTTTCAGTGGCTTTGAATTCAATGAAACACTCACAGCATCTCTTCCAGAACATTTCCTTTAATTTCTGGTCTCTATCTGCTAATGATAGAGGCTTTAGTCCAGTTTACAGGGCAGGATAGAGAATCCATGGGAAACCAACTGCTTTATCCTCCTTGACTCTTTCCTACACCCTTTTTTCTAACATTAGGCCAGGCTGGTAACCTGGTCTAATCTTTTGCTATTATGTTTACATAAAATTCTTGCTCTTCCAGTTTGTGATGGTTAATTTTATGTGCTAACTTGCTTGGGCCATGGGATGCCTGGATAAATGGGTAAACATTCTTTCTGGGTGTGTCTGTGAGAGTGTTTCTGGAAAAGATTAGTACTTAAATTGGTGGACTGAGTAAAGCAGATAGCCCTCCCTAATGTGGATAGACATCATTCAACCCATTTTAAGGCCTTAATAAAGTAAAAAGGTAGAGAAAGGCTGAACTTGCTGTCTGCCTGACTGGTTGAACTGGAGCATGACTCTTCTGTCCTCAGGTTTCCTGGTTCTCAGCCCTTAGATCTGAAATGGAATTGACACCATTGGTTGTCTGGGTTTCAGGCCTTCAAACCACTCCCAGCTTTTGTGGGGCTCCAGGTTGCAGACAGCAGATTGTGAAACTTTTTAGCTTTCATAATCATATGAGCCAATACCTTATAATAAATCTCTTTCTATACAGATAAATTTCTTTTATATGTATTCTATATATATGATAAATCTCTTTCCTGTTGGTTCTGTTTCTCTGAGAACCCTAACACACAGTTACAAAACAAACACCATCGTGCATATCAGGGACGTTAACATACTAAGAAGAAGGCTGCAGGAGTCAGAGAGAGTATTACCTTAGATGGGGCATTGCTATGACAACAGTTTCTGCATCAGACCAAATTTTGCAGGCTGATCATCTTTTGAGCTCATGGGAAACTAATTAGCACCAGCTTTGCTGGGATTAAATAAAAATGTATCACTGTGGTTAATTAGGAGCTCTAAAACTTCAAGTTCAATTTACAATAAGAGAACAAACTAGTAAGAACTGAAATAGAAAAAATAAGCCACAAAGATGTCAACAGCCTAAGAAATAATATGATAAAAGTATAGATTATGAGAAAAGTAAAGAGATTTTTAGAAAAAAAGGCAAGTTTAATCAACTTGCATCTGAGTAATCTGAAAATGAACTAATTAACATACTTTTTGGAAAATGATGTTATTAGAAAAAAGGTGGAAAGGCAGAGTTTACAAGTAAATATCCAAGAAAGAGAAATCACTAATCTTAGAGAGACAAATTTCTTGAACCTTGGAGGAGAGGATTTTTCTTATATCGGGAAATTTTTTGGCTCCATTTCTCTCTCCATAGTCTGAAAGGAACATCCTCAAGGGTCATCTTATATTTTGCTCTGATTTCATTCCTAATAAACAATCTTGTGAATATTTAGTTTACCAAGTTGCTAAATACTCAGAAGAAAGTTCCATATTTTGTGAACACAATAGAGAAAATGGAGGCCACTAGAAGAGAATACATCAAAGAGAACATTCTTGCTTTTTTCCCTCCCACCAGAGTGGAAAAGACATCTGTCCTCACATCTAAGGCTGATCCCTCCTCATTAAATTCTGAAATCTAAATGGGTAAAGTTACCTCATTCCGTAGATTATTCTATATTTTTGCTGCATCATCCACTTCTATGTTTTCACTGGTTGTTTTCTATCAGAGTTTAAATAAAATCGAAGTTCTCTTATCTTCTATTAAAGAACCTCCATCTTCCCACACATTGCTCCTCTGTTTTCTCTGTGGCCACAAATAGCCACATTATTCATATACCTGCCTAAGGCTCTGACTGGAAATCATTATTTATTTCTTCAACTCCCTAAATCCTACATCTAGTCAATTACTATATTGAGTCCATTGAAATGCTGTGGTATTTATTAAATCTCACTCCCTCTCTCATTCCTATTGTTACTTCATTGTTTAGGCTTTTATCATTTTCTGTATTATTATAATGAAGCATTCACTATTGTAAATGATATTGGTCTTGCTTTCCTCCAATTCAAAACAAACACAATGGCTTGAGTGTTTTTCCCCCCTTTCATTCCTTCTGCTAAAAAAAAAAAAATCTAAAAGTATTGTTGAGGAGGAAGGAGTTAAAGCAGCTAGCCTGTGACTTCTTTTGATTATCAGGGGATTCCCCTAAGGAGTGGGGAAGGAAGGTTGGTGGCCTGGTCTAATCTCCTTGTAAACATAACAACTGGGTCCCCAGGGCAACAGACTAAGAACGTTTGCTTAAAAAAAAAAGCATTTTTATCTATGAGCTACTTTGAGAAAGGTGTTCTTGATTTAGAATTGCTTACTGTAAACAAACTTAAACTTTGATGGATTTATGAGACATGGCTCCCTAAGGAATGTCACATAAGCTATACAACAATCTTAAGTATAAAATAGAGATGCTTCTCTCTCAGACCACAGCAGAATAAAACTGGAAATCAACTCCAGAAGGAACCTTCAAAACCATGCAAATAAATAGAAATTAAATAACCTGCTCTTGAGTAATCACCAGGTCAACAATGAAATCAAGACGGAAATTTAAAAATTATTTGAACTGAATGACAATAGTGACACAATGTATCAAAACCTCTGGGATACAGCAAAGGCAGCATTAAAAGGAAAGTTCATAGCTCTAAACGCCTACATTGAAAAATCTAAAGAGCATAAACAGTAAATCTAAGGTCACACGTCAAGGAACTAGAGAAACAATAACAAACCAAACCCAAACCCAGAAGAAGAAAGGAAATAACCAAGATCAGAGCAGAACTAAAAGAAATTGAAAGAGACAAACAAACAAACAAACAAAAGATATATAAAACAAAAAACTGGTTCTTTGAAAAGATAAATAAAATTGATAGACCATTAGCAAGATTAACCAAGAAGAAAGAAAAATCCAAATGAGCTCAATCAGAAACAAAATGAGAGATGTTACAACTTACACCACAGAAACACAAAAGATCATTCAAAGCTACTAGGAACTTCTTTACATGCATAAACTAGAAAAGCTAGAGGAGATGGATAAATTCCTGTAAAGATATAACCCTCCTAGCTCAAATCAGGAAGAATTAGATACCCTGAACAGACCAAAAACAAGCAGTGAGGTTGAAATGGTAATAATAAAAAATTACCAACAACAAAACAAAGTCCAGGACCAGATGGAGTCACAGCTGAAATCTACCAGACATGAAAAGAAGAATTGGCACCAATCCTATTGAGACTATTCCACAAGATAGAGAAAGAGGGAATCCTCCCTAAATCATTCTATGAAGCCAGTATCACCCTAATACCAAAACCAGGAAAGGATATAACAAAAAAAGAAAACTGTAGCCCGATATCCCTGAAGAACATAGATGCAAAATTCCTTAACAAAATATTAGCTAACCGAATCCAATAACACAGCAAAAAGATAATCCACCATAATCAAGTAGGTTTCATACCAGGGATGCAGGGATGGTTTAACATATGCAAGTTAATAAATGTGATACAACACATAAACAGAATTAAAAACAAAAGTCACATGATCATCTCAATAGACACAGAAAAAGCATTCCACAAAATCTAGTGTCCCTTTATGATTAAAACTCTCAACAAAATCAACATAGAGGGGACATACCACAATGTAACAAAAGCCATCTATGACAAACCCACAGCCAATGTAATACTGAATGGGGAAAAATTGAAAGCATTCCCTCTGAGAACTGGAACAAGACAAGGATGCCCACTCTCACCGCTTCTCCTCAACATAGTACTGGAAGTCTCAGACCAATGAGACAGGAGAAAGAAATAAAGGGCGTCCAAATTGATAAAGAGGAAGTCCAACTGTCACTGTTTGCTGATTATATGATTACATACCTAGAAAACCCTAAAGACTCCTCCAGAAAGCTTCTAAAGCTGATAAAAGAATTCAGCAAAGTTTCCAGATGCAAAATTAATGTACACAAATCAGTAGCTCTCCTATACACCAACAACGACCAATCTAAGAATCAAATCATGAACTCAACACCTTTACAATAGCTGCCAAAAAATAAAAAAATGAAATACTTAGGAATATACCTAACCAAGGAGGTGAAATACCTCTACAAGGAAAACTACAAAACATTGCTGAAAGAAATCATAGACGACACAAACAAATGGAAATACATCCCATGCTCATGGATGGGTAGAATCAATATTGTGAAAATAACCATACTGCCAAAAGCAATTTAAAAATTCAACACAATTCCCATTAAAATGCCGCCATTATTCTTCACAGAACTAGAAAAAAAATCCTAAAATTCATATGAATCCAAAAAAGAGTGTGCAAAGCGGAAGCAAGACTAAGCAAAAAGAACAAATCTGGAGGCATCACATTACCTGATTTCAATGTATACTGTAAGGCAATAGTCACCAAAACAGCCTGGTACTGGTTTAAAAATAGGCGCATAGACCAAGGGAACAGAATAGAGAACCCAGAAATGAACCCAAATACTTACAAGCCAACTGATCTTCGACAAAGCAAACAAAAACATAAAATGGGGAAAGGACACCCTATTCCACAAATGGTGCTGGGATAATTGGCTAGCCACATGTAGGAGAATGAAACTGGATCCTCATCTCTTGCTATACACAAGATGGATCAAGGGCTTAAACCTGAGTTCAAGATGGATCAAGGACTTAAATCTATGACCTGAAACTACAAAAATTCAAGAAGATGACATTGGAAAAGACCTCTAGACATTGGCTTAGGCAAGGATTTCATGACCGAGAACCCAAAAGCAAATGCAATAAAACCAAAGATAAATAGCTGGGACTTAATTAAATTAAAGACCTTTTGCATGGGAAAAGGAATAGTCAGCAGAGTAAACAGACAACCCACAGAATGAGCAAACATCTTCACAATCTGTACATCTGACAAAGGACAAATATACAGAATCTAAGATGAACTCAAATTAGCAAGAAAAAAAAATTCCATCAAAAATGGGCTAAGGACATTACTAGACAATTCTCAAAAGAAGATATACAAATGTCCAATAAACATATGAAAAAATGCTCAACATCACTAATAATCAAGGAAATGCAAATCAAAACCACAAAACCCTTACTCCTGCAAGAATGTCCATAATCAAAAAATCAAAAACTAATAGATGTTGGTATGGATGTGGTGAACAGGAAACACTTCTACAGTGCTGGTGGGAATGTAAACTAGTACAACCACTATGGAAAACAGTGTGGAGATTCCTTAAAGAACGAAAAGTAGGACTACCATTTGATCCAGCAATCCCACTACTGGGTATCTATCCAGAAAAAAGTAGTTGTTATACAAAAAAGATACTTGCACATGAATGTTTATAGTAGCACAATTCACAATTGCAAAAATGTGGAACCAGCCTAAATGCCCATCAATCAAGGACTGGATAAAGAAACTGTGGGTTATATATACGATGGAATACTACTCAGCCCTAAAAAGGAATAAAATAATGGCATCCGCAGAAACCTAGATGAGATTTGAGACTATTATTCTTAGTGAAGTAACTCAGGAGTGGAAAACCAAACATTGTATGTTCTCACTCATAAGTGGGAGCTAAAATATGAGGATGCAAAGGCATGTGAATGACACAATGGACTTTGGGTACTCAGGGAGAAAGGGAGGGAAGGGATGAGGGATAAAAGACTACAAATAGGGTGCAGTGTTTACTGCTTGGTGATTTGTGCACCAAAATCTCACAAATCATCACTAAATAACTTACTCATGTAACCAAACACCACCTGTTCCCCCAATAACCTATGGAAAAAAATTAAAAAAAGAACTATGAAGAAAAAAAATAAAATGGAGATGCCTTATAACATAAATGCTTCCTATTGGGTAAGGTGACATTGTAGACTTCTATTATTCTCAACCAGAGATTATGTGTTCTAATGTGAAAAAGAGGGCTGTGGAAGCTAGTAGGATGTTTCAGATCTCTTCTTGCCTCTTCATTGATTGGATCCTTAAACTACAGGTAAAGCTTGATACTGGACACAGTCTTTCATTGAAGTGAGTCTGATATGACAATGTGATTTTTATATTAACTTAATGTTTATTGTATACGATTTTGAAAATACACACATAAGTAAATGAAAGCAGTCTATACTTCAACTCACAGAATTAATAACAATTTCTAGTCTTTACTGTATAGATCTATTTCCTTATCTTAACTATATATTTACCTATCTAGTTTCAATGACTATGTATGTTATTTTTAAAAACAGTAATGAGAACCAGTAGGTAAAGATCTCTTTTCTCCTGCTTTTCTTTTTTTTTTCTTTTACTTAACAGTAAGTTGGGAGCATTTGCTTAAGTCATCAAGAAAAATTTCATTTTTATTTACAATAACCAAGATATAGAATTAACCTAAGTGTCCATCAACAAATGAATGGATAAAGAAAATATACACAATAGAATACTGTTTAGCCATAGAAAAGAACAAATTCTGAGCTTGGAAGACGTTAAGTGACATAAGTTGGGCACCAAAAGATAAATACTGTATGTTCTCATTCATATGTAGAAGCTAAGAAAGTTGTTCTTACAGAAGCAGAGAGCGGAATAGTGGTTACTAGAGGTAGGAGAGTGTTGGTGGCAGGGGGATAGCCAAAGGTTGGTGAATTGATACAAAAGTATGCATGTGTTAAAATATCACACTGTACTCCACAAATATGTACATTATTATATGTTAATTAAAAATAATAATAAAACCAAAAAACCCTTCACTTAACATTTAAAAAATGTAAACAGGAAGACCATCCACTGGTTTCTGGACTATGTGGGGCACATGACACATTATTCTGTCTGACAGCACTTACTCTGGACACAGCATGCCTGATTTCAAATCATGGATCTACATCTGGCTGTCTGTGAAACTTTTGGGCAATATCCCCAACCTTCCATGTCTCAGTTATTCATCTAAAAACTGAGAAAAATACCACTATGCTAGATTTGTGCATGTAAAATGAATTGATACATGTAAATAACCTGGGACAGTCCCTGGACATAGCAAACACTCAGTAAACATGACCGGGAAAAATTGTTGCACTTACACCTGCATGACTTAAGATGTATGCTTGTTTCATTATTGAATATGAAATTGCCACCAAAGCAGTAGCAATAATAAACTTTGCATTTCCTCTGAGAGACAGGATTGCAGAAGATTTTCCATGAAGTAACCTAGTTACTTAACCATCAAGCAATAGGTCACCTCTCACAAAAAGAAAGTGGTATTTTACAGCATGAATGCGTCACTAATTGTCATTGGCCACAATGCAAAAGGCAATTTGCTCCATTTTAACTTGATTTTGTCTCATCTTTTAGAGTAATTACTGCACAATTATTTTGTCATAAGCTGTGTGTTCAGTAGGCAAATCTGGCTGTACAAGATTAAGAAACTCATTTTCTCTGATGTACTTTGCCCCTCTTTGACCTTCAATTTCTGAAAACATTTTTTTCAGGTGTTCTCTTTGGGAATAAATGATTTTCACTCATTATCATTTTCTTAATTTTTATTGTTCTTATGTATAAGAATTCCATCTTTTCTTTCAGCCAGCAAGGTAACTTAACTAAAACTTTGCATATAACAAATGTTCACTAAATATTTTTAAGTTCATGTATTTATGTAACATAGTGTTTTGAATAGTATCCCTCTTAAATAATGCATAAGCAGAAAAAAATTGTTAAAGTAACATAAAAATCCTGTTGAATAATAAATACCTTTGAAAGATTTTGTCTTAGTAAGAAAGATGTTCCTCCTCTGTGCTCCCATAGCTGCTGTGCATCTCTTTGACATAGCACTTGCATTATAATGACACTATAATTGATTTGCCTGTGTTTCTCCCCTATTAAACCATAAGCTCCATGGAGGCATGAACCAAATTTGTTTTGACTTTCTATTCTTTGTACTTAGCACAATTTCTGGTACACGGGAGACAAATATCTACTAAATGAGTAAATATATATTGAACAAATAAATATAAAAAATGAATGCATGAAAGTTCAATCAAACATTCTAACCTGATAGTTTTTTTCTTGGTTTGTTTGGAATGAAGAAGGACGAATCTTCTATGGTCATATACAATACGGGATGACTATACCTAAGATCCAAATAACTATATATTTACAGCTATAAAAATTTCATTGCATTGAGAGAAAGGTTTCTGCTCCTTGTGGTATAAAATAAGATCCAGATTCTTTTGAAATCCCAAAATGACAGAAACTACAAAAGGTTTTTTTTTTTTTTGTAGTTGATAACTGTGAAATCAAAGTATTAATGAGATCCTTAAAGAAAGAGGACATTTTTTTTCACCATGTGATTTTATGGATTGCAAATAGTGAATGCTGATGTGAAGCAAATATTGGCACAGTGCAAAAGGGAGATGGGAAATGGATATCTCTGTGTTTATTATATTAAATGATTAACATAATGATAGGTAAAGAAGACCCTTAGATACTACAGTTCATATTCCTTCCATTTGTATTTCAGTTAAAAAGAAAATCAAATGAGGAATTGAAACCCATAAATAATTCTAAAAATGATGGATTATTCAAAGCCTAGAGCTGGTTTCTCTTTAACTAATAATTGTGAGGTGGTTGCCAATGGAAACAATTTCAAGTCTTATGTTGACTAAAGACGAAGAGACTCATTAGCATTTGAGCCGAGGATAATAGAAAATATTTAAAAGACAATTTTTCTCTGGGAGGTATCTTTATGAACATCTAGTCTTATAGCCTTATTATATAGTTTGATTGTATTTTCAAATAGATACATAAAATTTCGATTAGTGCTAATATCACATATTTAGTGGCACAATAGAAACGACAAACCACATATATTAGCTTCTGGGCCAAGACTTTTTCCATAATACAGTGTCTCCCCTTTTCATAAAATGAGGAAATACGTTGTGATATTAAGAATTCAAAATGAATTCAAATTGAATTCATCAAGTGGGTTAGGATTAAAACTTAAAAACAAATGTAAATTCAAAAGGGAAAAATCTTGCCTGGATATTGAATTGACCCAGTGGCTTGTCTTGGCCATCCTGGTACACATCCTTTCCTATCTTTTTCCTGCTTCCAACACTGCCATTATGTTCTGGGCCTCTGCACCCAGCAAAGTCTGGCATCATGGGAGCTGAGGAGAATGGCAGTGTAGGTGGACCCCAGAATTTGTTCTTAAGTATGATGCTCTTTTAGTCCTTTTAAGAATGGGAGTTCCTCACAGTATGAGCAAACAAAGGCTGCCTATCAAAGACTGCTTCTGCTCTGGGGAAAAAGATGTCTGTATAAATATTATTGGTTGGTATAATTCTAATGGAAGAGTAATAATTTTAAGAATAACTAGTTCTTACTAAGCATTTACTATGTGGCAGACTCTATATTGAGGACCTTAGTAACATTAAGTAAAAAAAAATGATAATAATTTTAATACCTTATAGGATTGTTTTAAGAATTAAATGAGATAATATATCTAAATGTTTAGAAACTGCCTGACTTACCCAGGGGCTGGATGAAAGATAGCTGTTACTATATTTACCTCATTTAATCCCAGTGATTCCATGCAAAGGTGGAGAGAAGTTCATTTATTTGGAGGCTTTGGGGCTGGAACACAAACCATGCTCTTTACCAGGAGTTAACTTCCTGTCTTCCAGGAATTGTGGTTGAATGAGAAGTAGGAGTGTAGTCAGAAACAGATAGGTTTTCTGCTTTTTTATATAGCAGCTGGTCAAGCTTTATTTAGCAAATTCTGTGAACCTTAATTTTTTCATTTCTAGATGAGTATAACAATACCTATCTAGGAGGACTGTTGCAGGGGAAATTTAACATGACATGTAACTACATTATTTTCCTTTCTGAACTTTCTCAATGCATGACCTTTATCCTAGCTGGCCTGTCATCTATTTTACCTTGGGGGTGGGTAGGATAAGTAAATTCAGATTTATTAGAGAAGGACTAAGAAGAGAAAGAAGACTGTAATTTTCGGCTTCTGACATATAGTAAAAGATATAAACTCAATTGTTTTTAGAGAAAAAAAATTTTAATGCTTTTAAACATATCAAGATTTAGGATTGAGGGAAGTTCTCTGGGCTTTGATCTAAGTGAGGAGTATCACATAATTTAGGGTAATAGTTAAAGGAGATAGAAGTGGCCTCTCACAAACCATGGGAACAGCCAACAGTATAGTCAGACACCTGAGATCTTGAGACAGTTCTCCAAATTGCCCTTGTTTTATGTATAGTATGGGTGGGATGTAGATGCAGCTGGAAAGCTTGTCAGAGGGGATTGCCATAATGTGATGAAGTAGCTGTGGGACCTGCAGAGCCTAAGACTAAGCGGCAGTCACAGCCAGACCCCTGAAAAGTCATAGCACCAAAGGAGCTGAGGAGAACCAAGACAGCCAGGCAGCTCCACATAGTGCCCTTCCTGGAGAGTCCCAGATTACAAATTATCCTGGCCGCAGAACCAAAGCCAGCAGGGCAAGCCAGAAGCAAGGAGCCAGGAAGCATGGCCCTGAGGTTAGCAGATGAAAAGATGCCTCTACTCATTCTCTTGAATTTCAACTGAGCAAGAAAAATAGGTGAAAGGAGAGAATATCTGGGCGAATGAAAAAGCAAAATTTCCCAAAGGAACTGTTTAAATCCACAGTCAGCAAACTATAAGCCTGGTGGCCAAATCCAGCTACTGCTTAATTTTTAAATAATATTTTACTGGAAAACAGCCAGATTTACCCTTTTATGTATTGTCTATGACTGCTTTTGTGCTACAATGACAGAGTTGAGTAGTTGCAACATAGACTGCGTATTAGGGTTTCCCATAGAAACAGAACCAATAGCATATATATAAATATAACTTATATATCATATATCATTATATATTATATGATATAAAATATTTCAAATACATATTTTATAAATGTAGAGAGATATAAATAGGAGGGGATTAACTAGAGGAGTTGGCTTATGTGATTATGGAGGGCTGAAATCCCACGGTATGAGGTCCACAGGCTGGAGAACCGGGGAAACCAATAGCGTGGCTCAGTACAAGTGCAAAGCCTGAGAACCAGGGAGTGGGCCATGTAATTCTCGGTCCAAGGCTGAAGGTAGAGAGGGAAGTGGTGCAAGCCCTGGAGTCTGAAGGCTGGAGATCCTGGAGTTCTGATGTCCAAGAGCAGGAGAAGCTGAATGTCTCAGTTCCAGAAGGGAGAGAGAGAGAGTGAATTCTTCTTTCCTCTGCTTTTTGTTCTGTCTGGGCCCTCAGCAAATTTGTTAGTACCCAGTCACGTTGGTGAGAGCAGATCTTCCTTACTGAATCCACTGATCAAAAGCCAGTCTCTTCTGAAAACACCCTCAAAACAGACATCCCCAGAAACAATGCTTTACCATCTATCTGGGTATCCCTTAATCTCATTAAGTTGACATCTAAAATTAACCATTACAGACTGAATGGCCCACATAGCCTAAAATATTTGCTCTCTGGCCCCCTATAGAAAGTTTGCAATCACTGGTTTATAGCACCAGGTAAAATTTATTTTAAAGTGTAATGTGCATTCATTTACTTATTTTTTCATAATATTTGAGGCTCAGATAGAAGGGCAGAGTAGTTTTAAACAAGAAACTCTATATTTTCAATGTATATGCCTGTTAAATCTACATTAAACTAGGTGCCCCATGGCATTTGTATTTACATAAGTATCACAGCTAGCCACAGAATAGGTACAATATTTGGTATTTGATTTATATATTTAGCATCGAGACCATTAATTTTTCTCTGTTTCTTTCAAAGTGACCACATAGCTTACACATTTATTAGCAGACAATGTAGTATTGGGGATGTATTTTGTTGAGATAAAAGATGGAATGAGACAGATAGGAAACAAAAATACAAAGCCTTACCTTTACTCAATAAAGACAGAGCTAAATGTTCTACTGGGAAGGAGAACCAGGTGACGGGGCCATGGACTTGGAGAAGCACTGTTTCTTTCTCTTTAATGAGCTCCAAGATTTCTCTCCTAAACTGTAATGTCTGGTAACTGGGAGCCACAAGATATTCCTTTAGCTTTAAATAGTCCCTGAAAGACACTTGATATCTTGCTGAGGACATTTTCTCAGTCCAGCTCCAGGAAAAAAAAAAAAAAAAAAAGTCTTCAATCTAGCTAATGCCTAATTATTAAGGTAAAATCGTGATCGGAATAGCAACACTATTATTTAGTCCACAGCAATGTTTAGTCTAAGATCCTGAAACTTTTTGAAGTCAGCACCCCTTTGGGATAGATGAATGCTTTAGAATCTGATGATTTTTTCTAAATGCACATATATGAAATGGATTGCATTGAATTTCAAGGAGCTTTGGTTTGTGATGTTTTCTAGGTCATCAGTTTAGGACTTCAGAACTGTTATGTACTGAAAAAGTCTTTGAGTTTACTATTATTTACTTCCTAACTGTGCATTCTTATCTTCCTTCATTTATTTCCATCTTCTTCAACCTTTCTAACCTAGTCACACTTTCTCAGTTCACTTTATTGTTTCTTTTCCTGGTTCCAAATAAAAGCACAATGATGAACTGGGGGCAAACAAGACCATAATGTGTGTATTTTGTTATCGTGGTAATAGTGAGCCTCTTATTTAGAGACCCCTGTGTCTATTTCTGCCAGAAGAAAAATCCTGGTAGGTATTGTCTCTTCATTCTCTGCCTGCAAGTATTGCTATACTTAACTGGTGAAAGATGACTGTGCCAATCTATAATCTTATCCAGTGGGGATGCTTTTTTATTTTTAGGTGTAATTTACTTCTTTCTTATTATAATTTGCCATCATTTAATTTGATTCTGTCCCCATGTAGATGGAAAACATCTGGTCAACCATTTTTACAGCACTTTTTATATGCTTGAAAACAGTTATTAGTAATCCTCAGTTCACATTTCTTTAATAATAATCTAAGTTTCTTTAACATCTCTATAATAATGTGCTGCCCTTAAATACAAAGCTGGAATTGTTAGGACATTAATTTTGAGTCATTTTACAGGAGTGGTGAAAAGTTTGTATTTATTTAATCACATCTCTTTAAAGTGTTGCTTGTGAATTTCTAAAGTAGGGCTTGAAGTGGTCTGTGACTGCAAAACCCATGAAGGAATTACTGGGCCACAGGATTGCATATTTCCTGTCTCAACCAGTGGAGCAAATTCCTCATTTTAGAAGTCCTAAATACTTCTTGTATTTCTCTTAATCTTGATTCATATAATAAAATTTCACATTCCTTTTTATAAAAACTAAACAACAATCAACACAAATAAATTATTAACTATTTTGTTATGCAAAATGGTTTTTTAATAGAAAATTTTAATGACAATATGGCTGTCACATTTAATTTAAAATTCAAAACTCTTTTAGCAAAGCTGTAAGAAGATAGCAGCAGATCTTAGGAGAGAGACAGTATTAGAGAAAAAAAAGAAAATTTGTGTGATTTTTATTTTAAATGTCCATAATACATTTTGAATTATCATATTTATCATATTGTAAATATAAAAGACCAGATGTTTCATCTTGCCAAATTCATACCTTTATAAGAGATGTAAGAGTATTTTATCTGATAAAATAGTCACCAGTTTTTTCTTTTTTTTGTTGAATAGAATTTAGATGAAAAAAGAATATGAATCAAGGAAACCTCTAGTTAATAGAGAGACTGAGAAAAGAACATACTGAAGGCCCAGTTCTTGCCATGGAAGAGGCAAGGTCATATGACGATGTGTGATACATTCTCCAACTTATCCAAGAAATATGATCAGTCGTGAACTTTATGTTGAGTACTGTTCAAATTGCTGTTGAACAGCAGGTAAAGAAGATGGAAAAGTTCTCTTCTCTCATGTAGCTAACATTTTAGTGGAGAACGGCAGACAAAATAAACACAAGAAAGTAAACAAGACAATATCAGTTAAGGCAAGTCTTTTGAGGAAAATAAAATAAGGCATAATTCTACAGAGAGACTAGTGTCTACATAAGTAAGATGACACAGACATTCTTAAGGCAAGACTTAAATGACAAGTGGGAGCCAGCACCTCAAATATCTGAAGAAAAATCAGCAGAGAGGAACTTAGGGAAATGGAAAAATGCCATTGTGACTGGACAGAATAATGTGTGTCTGTGTAATTACTCATATACTATTCCTCACAAGAAATGCATTTTCTGGCCTTCTCCACCAGGCCAAATTCAAACCTCCCATTTTCTACAAGTCTTCCTCTAAATCCATAAAACCATTAATTTTGACTCCAGCCTTATAAAAATGTTTCTGTTTTTAAATTTTTTTCAATGGTACAGGGAAACTTCACACCTAATTCTGTTATGTAAATGTTTGTACATGGCTCTCTTATGTCCTCAGAGTATAAAGTGCTCCCTTCAAGATTGAGAACCCTATCTCTTTATTTTGTCCTCCAAAGTGCCAATCTTTTTGGACAAATGAGAATTTTGTGCATGTTTGTCAATGTATTGTGCAGACAATCTTTTGTTTTGATGAAGAACCTGCTTGTTTGCTGCTACTCGTCAGCCTTAAACTTTTAGTATTTGTCCAGTTATTTTTTTCAATAACGGGCTTCCTTTCCTCTTTGTCTTTACTTTTGGCAGCAATCTCTAAACACTGGTGGTATGATGTAGAAACCTACACTCTACTAAGACCCTAATTTCCTAGAAAGGGGCAAAAATTTACAGGGGTCAAGTATCTAATAAACTAAACATCTCTCAGTGTGGTAGCAATGATTTCCAAAAAGATGTAACAACAATCACCTGAAATTGCATTCAGACCCATGTAGAATCATTACTAAGCATTTTGGCAAGAATAAAATGATATGAAAAATGTATATGGTTGTAAATGTCAATGTTTCCAACAAAAATGTTAAAAGAAATTTTTCATTCAAGTTAGCTCACGCAGATTACAATGGACTGAATATTTGTGTCCCGCTCTCCCAAATTTATATGTTGAAATCCTGACCCCCAGTGTTTTGGTATTAGGAGGTTGGGATTTGGGGAATTCATTAGGTCCTGAGAATGAAGCCCCCTCTCCCATAAATAGAATTAGTGCGTTGTGATAAGGATCCCAGGAACTCTTTCCACCATGTGAGGATACAAACAGAAGAGATCCTTCACCAGAACCTGACCAAGCTCACAGCCTGATCTTGAACTTCCAGCCCCTGGAACTCTTAGAAATAAATTTCTGTTTTTTAAGTCCCCCAGTCTATGATAATTTGTTACAGCAGCCTGAACTAAGACACTGATGTTTGGAGGAAATACATTCTACCATAAGAACTGTAAAACAGTAGTGAGCCATAAAAGGTCTTACATATTAGACAAATTCTTTATTCTGGTAGGTAATTCAAGATGTGGGTAGGATGGTGTTTCTGGACACTTGACTAACTTAAGGGTTAGGGTTAGGATGAATGGAGGGAACCAAGAGTAGAAATCCCATGAGGTGATGGAAAGTCTTGAATAAGGTAGAAGGATTCAAAGTTTTGCTGCATGGGCCCTTTCTAAAGCTGCTGTTTAGAATTTTTACATACTTTAGGTTAAAGATATCACTATTTTGTTTTTATCCTGCTCCAGAAAAATAAGAGTCATGCATTGAGATAAAATCACCTTGGTATGCACACAGCACAACAAAAGCAAAATGTTTGTGAGCCATAAGTGGAGGAGCTTGAAGGAGTCTAGATTACAAGAGGAGGAAGAGTGTCTCAGACAACTATTGTGTCCCATTTCACCATTCTCTAAGCCTTACTGGGAACTCCAGCCCCTGTTTATGTGGTGTGATGGCCTCCATTCAGCCCTCCACTAGCTGTGGCAGTTGGAACCCAATAGTGCCTTTTCTTGGGCTACAAGCCAACTGCTTACTGCCTTGAGTGAAGAACATTATTGAGCTCCTGCAATGTACTCATGCATGAGCAACCCAGAAGAGCAGGGCAGTTAATGTCTGAGGAGTCAGTCTCATCCAAATGAGGGTTGGAACTGACAGATAAATGCTTTCATCTTTCATCCTCCAGGAAAACAGCTCTGAAGCCTCCTCAGAATGTGCCATGGGCTTGAGTCTCAGTCACCTGTTTGGTTGCCAGCTTGAAAATGCATTCTGGAATCAGTTATTGCTCCTTTTCATTTTCACTTGCCCTGTTCTGCACTTCTGTTTCTTAGGATTGTATGCTCCTCCAAATGATTGGCAATCAAGTCTTTGTCTCAGACCCTGCTTTCAAAAGTACTACAGCTGAAACAGTGAGAATGTAGGGAAAGAAAGGGGGAAAAAAGCAGAATGAGTGAACTACATGTTGTCCTCAAAAGAGTAGACAGTTACTTCATTTATGTACTAAATCACTGTTATGACTAACTTAGAGAAAGTGGGACAGTTTGTTTTATCACTGGAATTTTCTTTGAATTTCTACTTGACTCAGAGCACAATCCCCAAATGTCCCATTCTCCAGGGTTTAAAATGTGTTGTATGAATGGAGAGTTAGAAAAAGATATTTCTTTCTAATACCAGGACAGTGGTTCTTTTGTCATTATTATATACTTTATTGATTTGTATTAACTTATGAAGATATCATAGGAAAACCATTGTTTTCAACCTAGAAGGCAATGATTCTAAGTGACAGTAACATTATTTTCTTATTTTATTACTATTCAATTGTGTGTGTGTGTGTGTGTGTGTGTGTGAAAGGGATTTTATTCTGGTTTAACTAGCTCTAACTAGTTCATTGGCTATTCTTTTGGAAGAAAAAAAAGGACAGTTTGATTTTGATATATTGTTGTACATAATCCTAACTTATTAATATGGGTATTTTTTTCAGTTTATGGTTAGAAAAAATCCCTGCTGTTAACATTAAATCTTATTTATAACTTATTTTAAACTTCTGTTAGGGTCAAACTCGGGTTTCTGCATTTATCAAATAAAACATTTAACTCTAAGGATCACAATATCGATTTGACCTACTGTGCACATTATAAACTACATATACTTAGCAACCTCATGAGATTTGGGTTGAAACTCAATTTTCCTGAATTATTTCACATCACCAACTTATAGATAAGAAAAGTTTCGAATGGCAAAGTGAATTTGAACTTCTTGTTATGCTGTCTATGCACGTTTCCTTCTCTGAAATACTATATTTATAATTTCATTAGACTTTTCAAAACATATCAGAATGAAAGCATTTTTCAGTATCTAATTCAGTTAGAACTGCAAATGAGTCCTATTTGTTTTCAGGGTTGGTTTTATTTCATTAAGTCAGAATTACTTGTTTTATAATTACATGTGAAATAAATAACCTGTTCACAGGCTAATGAAAGAAATCACTCACTCAAGTTTTCTCCAAATTTCTTTCGTTGGCAAAATTAACCTCTCACTCATCTTTGCCATAAGAAATTAATTTACCTTTCTTTTCAAAAGGAGAAAAATTATTTCTTTAAATTTCGCCAAATGAGTCAAAATAATAAACAATTTTAAGGAGCAAAAGAGAGAAATTTGGTAAACACAGAGCATTTAAAAGAGATTTGAATAAGAGAGAAACAAAGGCTTAATTTTACTGCCGAAGTACTTTAGAATAGTTCTTTGATTTTAAAAAACCTAAAGAGCGAAAGACTTACATTTAAAATGATTATACACATCTCCAATAAATAAAACTTTTTCCTGAGAGATAAGTCTAATTCTGATCTTCAGTCGAGACCTCCCCCAATATAAAAACAAAACACTATCAGCAACAAAACCACTCCCTCCACACCTAGCAATAATGAAAAATAAATTGTTACTTTCTGAGAATTATGATTGTTTCATTTAACTTATACCTGAGATTCATTGAGTACTTACTATGTGCCATAACTATGCTGAGTTCTTTATTTGCAAGATTTCACTGAACTCTCAAATAACCTTATCCTCCATGATAATGACATTATTTTACTGTATTTAATTGGGAAATGAATGTAAAATACAACTGAAATCATCAGTCCAGCTTACTTTGAAGTTAGAATTAATATCAGTGTATTTGCTTCATATTCATGAGAATTTCTGTAGGCAATATTAAATTGCCCATCAGCAGATTAGTTACTCACTACTTGGTAAGTCACTGTAGTGGACAGTGTAGGGCATCACCCAGCTCCCTCCTTCAGCGCCTTGGTACTCATTGGTTTCCCCAGTTGCTGGGCATGTTGACTGCTAATGATATATGTAAAGAACAGAACGTCAACCCACTTTTATTCCACATATATGCTTCTACTCCCTTCTGTTCAGACCTAGCAGCATCTGTACCCATATGCCGTGCTTTCCTGCCTGTTGCGATAGGTAGGATAAGCTTTATTCCTATGAGAGCCAATCCCTTGATTTGTACAGTAAGTCCCATCACCTCTTGACTATTAAAAAATATTGAGCCCCCTTCTGTTATCATTTATTTTTTTCACTTTCTATGGGATTATTCCCATCACAATACAAAGACATCTCTCATCTTAAAATAAGTCACCAAACTTCTCTTGACTCCACTTCCCTGCCATCTACTGATTTACTCTTGTATTTCACTTTGCAGCAAAAATCTCTGAACTAATTGTCTACATGTTCACTTTCTTCACTTTTTCTACTTCTATTCCTATTACATACCTTCTAATCAGCCATTTTCCCTTGCTACTTCATGAAACTCTTCTATTTCCCAAGTTTAATGGTCAGTTCTCAGTCTTCATCTTATTCACTCTTCCTTTACTTATGAATGGTGTTTGATGTGATTGCTTTCTTCCCTTGTCCTTCATATACTTTCTGCTCTTAGGTCAAGATACCACCTTCTCTTAGTTTTCTCCCTTTCTGATCACTCTTTCTCTGCTCCGTTCTTGGTAACTCCCATTCTTCTTTATCAGTCAAGTTTCAAGTGTCCCAGAGCTTAGTACCTGGTTCACATACCCAATTTTGTTCCACATATATGTGAAAAGTTACCAATTATGTATCTCCAGAGCAGATCACTCCTGAACTGTAGACTCATATATCAAGATGCCTACTTGATCCTTCCATTTGGACTTCCCACAGACATCTCAAATTCATGAAAAATCATCAAATAAAGCTCATCAAATCTCAAATTTATTTTCAGATAAAAGAAAAATTGAAATTCAATGTTCTACCCAGTCTTCTCCACTTGCTTCTTTCTCTATCTTACCTGATGGCAATTTCATCCTTTCAGTTGCTCAAGCTATAATCTTGGGATATATGGTGGACTCCACTCCTTCTCTTGCATGTGTATCCAATTAGCAGGAAATACGGTTGGCTCTATCTTCAACTTATATTTATAGTCTCGCCTTCAGTGACTTCTCTGACCTCTTCTTCATTCTCTTTTCCCCCAATTCCCTGGCCACTCGTTTATGGCCACAGTGGCTTCCATGTAGCATCTTGAGCACAGTAGCACTCTCCACCCTAGGTCACGTACAAGCTATTGTCACTACCTGGAGCACTCTTCTCTCCCACACTTTTGTTCAAATGTTACCTTCTCAATGAGGCCCACAGATTTCAAGTTGCAACTACTCTCCTCTACTTGGCACCCTCTGAATTCCTTACTCTACTCTTTTTATTATTCTTAGTACTTTTGACATCATTATTTACTTATTTATGTGGCTTCTACTAAAATAGAAACTACAAGAGGACAGAAATCCTTGTCTGCTTTGCTCATCTGAAGTGTCCCACATGTCCAGACATTTTCTGGCACACAGTAAGTGCTTCATAAATATTTGTTGAGTGAATGAATGAATAATTAGTTTGGTGCCTGGTACATGTAAATGATTAATAAACATTAGCTATATTTGCAATTTCCATATTACCCCTCCACCTTGTGATGCTGCAAGTGGAGGGAGATCTTATGATATTACTGTTGTTTCCTTCTTTGCACCTTTGCTCATTATTGGCTTTATTGATTTCTACACATATTTGCCATCAGGTTGGCCCAGGCATTTGATTTAGACATTTTCAAGATCTTTATTATTATTTTCAGTTTTCAATATTTGAAGATACACAGTTGCTTATTAGGGATTAAGGATCACATCCAATAACTTCCAGTCCCAGAAATAGACTTTAAATTATTCTTAATTACATTGCTTCTCTCAAACTTAAAATAACCATTTTACATTTTCAGGAATTTATTTTAGGAAGTCTCAGTAATGAAAGCATTTAATCAGAGAGTAAAAAGTTACAAAGTTAATGTACAGTCAACCGCCTGTATCCATGGTTTTGCATCCATGGATTCAACTGACGGTGGATTGAGAATATTTTTTAAAAAATGCATCTGTACTGAATGAACATCTACAAACTTTTTTTCCTTATCATTATTCCCTAAATGATGCAGTATGACAACTATTCACATAGCATTTACAAGGTGTTGGGTATGATAAGTAATCTAAAGATGATTTAAAGAGTATGGGAGGATGTGCAGGGGTTATATACAAATAGTACAATGTATACAATGACAAAAACTACACCATTTTACATCAGACTCTTGAGCATGCATAGATTTTTATATCAGTGGGAGATCCTTAAACCAAGCCCCAAGGGATACTGAGGGGCAACTGTGTAGTGCCACATACATTTATTGACTCTTACTAATAAGTATCACATTTTGTCCAAATGTCACATTTTAAAAAAAGTATAGGAAATATTTTATTTTCTTCAACCAATGGCATTCCAGAATTAATGGCGCTTACTTTCTGATAAAAGTAAAAGATCAAAGGCAAAATGATAAACCTCTAATTTTAACCTTCAATTTAAAAAACAGATTGTTCAAAGTAAAAACTTGTGGCTCTTGTGAGGAACTCAGAGCAGCATATCGGCATTTTTAAATACAGTTATATATAACATTATTAAGAAAAAATAAAAATATTTTTAACTGCTGTATTACACTAGTAAGATAATGTTTGAACAACTGACAATGTACAGACTATGCCAACATTACTATGCTTCTCAGGTCTAACATTACATTATCATATTTAACTGTCCTGGCAGTATAATTACCTGAAAGATTTCAGCCATTAATCCTGACACTTATATGACGTTCTTTAATATTAAAAGTACAGAAGATCTCATTTTCTTTTTTTTTTATTGTTTCTGAAGCAAGTGAATTGTGTGTGTGCTCTCTCTCTCTCTTTTGTTTTAAAAATTTTTACTTTTATTTTAGATTATGTGCTTTTGAAATTAAATAATTCCTGGGGCTGAATCACCGTATGTCCTTGGGGGATTTTTTTACACACTCAAAACCACAAGCCGAAGCTAGAATTTTAGTAGCTAATTCTCAGACTTCTGTCTGACAGGAAAAATATACAGAATAATATAAAAACAAGGCCAAGTGTGGTGCCTCACACCTGTAATCCCAGCATTCTGGGAGGTTGAGGCTGGTGGATCACTTGAGGTCAAGAGTTCAAGACCAGCCTGGGCAACATGGCAAAACTCTGTCTCGACTAAAAATACAAAAATTAACCAGGCATGGTGGTGCACACCTGTAATCCCAGCTATTTGGGAGGCTGAGGCACAAGAATCGCTTGAGCTTGGGAGGTGGAGGTTGCAGTGAGCCGAGATCACGCCACTGCATTCCAGCCTGGGTGACAGATGACAGAGCCAGACTCAGTTTTAAATCCACAAGTGACAGTCACTTGCAGAAAATCCAAGTTTGGCTTTAGCTATATTATGAAAATATAAAGGTCTTTGCATTGGGTTGGGTCTTTTTTTTTTTTTTAACCTAGGGCTAATTGCTATAATAAAGGAGAGATCACTTTTTATCTTTATAACTGAAGACTATTGTGAATCGACCCTTTTTTTTTCTTTTTGAGATGGAGTCTCGCTCTGTCACCCAGGCTGGAGTGCAGTGGTGTGATCTTGGCTCACTGCAACCTCCACCTCCCTGGTTCAAGCAATTCCCCTGCCTCAGCCTCCCGAATAGCTGGGATAACAGGTGCCCACCATCACGACCGGCTAATTTTGTATTTTTAGTAGAGACGGGGTTTCTCCATGTTTGTCAGGCTGGTCTCGAACTCCTAACCTCAGGTGATCTGCTGGCCTCAGCCTCCCAAAGTGCTGGGATTACAGGTGTGAACCACCACTCCCGGCCTGTGAGTCAACTCTAGTTATCCTCTATTGTGAATTTTCTCTCATCATTTAGTGAATCTGAGACAAAGACTTACATCACTCTAAAAGATCTTACTTTATACTGACCCATTTTGTCTTGTGATTCTAGTTGTCCCATGAGATTTCTTTAGAGAATTCCTCTAGCCCATCTCTGACTAATAGAAATTCCTGTAATGATGGAAATGTTCTACATGGGTGCTGTCCCATACAGAAACCACTAGCCATACATGGCTATTGAACATCTGAAATATGGCTAGTGTGACCAAGAAACAAACTTTTAAATTTTACTTAACTTTACATAGTTTTGGAAACCAAAAATAAAATTCTAAGTGCCCCCAACCAACTGAATGGATCCCTCCTCTTGGACAAGGACATTCTAAAATAAACCGGAAACACTAGTTCAGGCCATGAAGGGAATGAGTGGTCAGACATGCCTCATTTTACCTTCCTTTCTTTGGAATTTGGGCATAGCTGACCAACATTAACATTAAAACTGAGATCTTAAGACTGACAGAGCAGACTCTTCAGGTCTGATAAGAAGCTTTTACAGTCTATTCTTTCTGAAGCCTGCTACCTGGAATAATGTGGCTCACGCCTGTAATCCTAGCACTTTGGGAGGCCAAGGTGGGCGGATCACGAGGTCAGGAGATCAAGACCATCCTGGCTAACACGGTGAAACCCCATCTCTACTACAAATATAAAAAATTAGCCGGGAGCGGTGGCAGGCGCCTGTAGTCCCAGCTACTCAGGAGGCTGAGGCAGGAGAATGGCGTGAACCCAGGAGGTGGAGGTTGCAGTGAGCTGAGATAGCACCACTGCACTCCGGCCTGGGCGAAAGAGAGAAAGACTCCGTCTCAAAAAAATAAAAAAAAAAAAAGAACCTTGATCTCCAAAACTGTTTATCTTAACCCAGAAACTCCCTTCTATTGATTCCAGGTCTTTAGAGAAACTCTTTCATCCAATTGCTAATCAGAAAATCTTTGAATACACCTAAGACCTGGAGGGCCAACCCCCACCCCCAACATAGAGTTGCACTGCGGTTCTGCATCCTGAACCAATGCACATTTTACATGTACTGATTGATGTCATATGTCTCCCTAAAATGTATAAAGCCAAACTGTAGCCTGACCACCTTGGGCATATGTTGTCAGGATCTCCTGAGGTTGTCACAGGCATGT
Source organism: Gorilla gorilla gorilla (assembly GCF_029281585.2). Classification (NCBI taxonomy): domain Eukaryota; kingdom Metazoa; phylum Chordata; class Mammalia; order Primates; family Hominidae; genus Gorilla; species Gorilla gorilla. Next base: position 120,301,256 of record NC_073229.2, on the reverse strand, counting down.
TATTAACCTTGGCAAAATAAACTCCTAAATTGATCGAGATTTGTCTCAGGTACTTTTTGGCTTACAATTTAAATTTCAATAGCCACATATGGAAATTCTGGTTTTAGCTACAAAATGTAAAGTGCTTAGCTGGGCACAGTGGCTTGTGCCTGTAATCCTAGCTACTCGAGAGGCTGAAAAGGGAGGAATACTTGAGGTCCGGTGTTAAGAGAGAAACTTCAGCCAAATTAAATTTAAAGGAGTTTAATTGAGCAATGAATGATTCACAAATCAGGCAACCCCCAGAATCACAGCAGATTGAGTGAGACTCCAGGGATGCTTCGTGGTCAGAACTAATTTATAGACAAAAAAAGGAAATCGGCGGTGAGGTACAGAAACAGCTGGATTGGTTACAGGTTGGCGTTTGCCTTATTTGAACACAGTTTGAACACTTAGCAGTCTGTGAGTGGTTGAAGTATGGCCACTGGGATTGGCCAAGGCTCAGCTCAGCTACTGTTACAGGCACATACTCTTAAGTTAGATTTTCAGTCTTGTCTTCCTATTAAGCTAGGTTACAGTTCATCCGCAATAACTCAAACATAGAAGTATGGAGTCCTTCTCAGGCCATATTTAGTTTGCTTTAACACTGGTAAACATAGCAAGACTCTCGTTTTCAAAAAAAAAAAAAAAAAAAAGAGCTTGGAAGTAGTTACTGCTGTCTTTGAAACAAGGAAACAGAAGAACAACTTGTAATTAATCACTTTTCTTTGAGCCAGAAACTGGTAGGAACATTTAAATTAGTAACTTTCATGAATTGTTGAAGCTGATTGTGAACTAGGATGAGAGTGAGAAACTTGTAAAGGATGCAGTCTTGGAGGACCTCTCACATTTTCTTGGGATTTCCAAATGAATCTCACAATGAAGAGCCAAAATCCTCTCCAGGCTCTGAGAGAGGGAGAGGAAAATAACCTTTGTGAAATACACCTGGAGCAATCTCCATGACAAAGGCCTCCACTGCAAGGGAAAAGACTTTACCTCAGCCTTATCTGGCCTACAGGAAAGGCATTCCCTAACATCTTCTAGCCTTCCTGAATGACCTAATCATAAGATTAAAGAATACCTCTCTACCACGTACACATTAATGGCAGGCCAAAAGGGCTCCAGTATGACAGCAGTGAATTACAACGCAAAGAGTGCCAGATGTAGGCTCTATTTAAGGAAGAATTGTTAAGGAAGCACAAAAACAACAGTGGAGACAAAACAAGGACACTGGTTAACGTTGGTCTCTGACATATACTACTATAACAATTATTAAACATTAATGTGTGGTTTTATGTTAGTCTGGCTAGGAGTTAGATTATTTTTAGGGCCTATTTACTTCAGTTCATATCAACTGATACACTACTTCTCGCTTTCAACAAAAAATTACAAAGGAGTAGAATAGTAGTTACTAGAGACTGGAAAGGGTAAGGTTACAGTTAGATGGGGAAGTATAAGTTCTGGCATTCATAGTCTGTAGGTTAACTATAGGTAACAATAATTTAGTATATTTTCCAATACCTAGAAGAGAGGATTTTGAATGTTTCCAACACAAGGAAATTATGAGTGTGTATTTGAAGTGATAGATATGCTAATTACCCTGATTTGACACATGACATACCTACTGAAATATTATGCTGTATTTCATAGATATGCACAATGATTACATCTCAAGTAAAAATATCAATAAAGTAAGAGGAATGCTAAAAAGCAACAACAAAATAACATGTTTTGAAGAGAAAAAGCACGCATCAGAACTAGACTCAGATATGACACAGGTTTTGGAATTAACAGACAGAATTTAAACTAACAATGATGAATATGTTAAGGGCTCTATGGAAAACATGCAAGAACAGATGAAAAATTTAAGCAGAAAAAGGAAAGTGCTAAGAAGGAATAAAGAGGAAATGGTAAAGATCAAAACCACTGTAACAGAAATGCAAAAATGCCTTTGATGAGTTCATCAGTAGACTGGACACAGATAAGGAAAGAATCAATGAGTTTGAAGATACGTCATTAGAAATTTCCCAAACTGAAATACAAAGAGGAAAGAAGTCAAAATCCACTAGTAGAAATTCTTGGAATGGTGATTATCACTTTTTCACATCCCATGGTAAAAGACAAAGTGAAGTGGATGTATTTTTTTGGATATCTGGCATTCACATATTAATAATGCAGAAGTTATAGGTACTGATTTAAATATCTACATAATGTATAATACAGCTTTTATTGAACAGAAAATGTAAATTCAGAGGATAGTTAAAGGTGTGAAACTGTATTTTAGATCCCGTAAGTATTTGTGTGGTCTGTAGATATTCACATCCACATTCAGGCAGTCACCCCTAACACTGAAACTATTTATATTCTTCAAAAGATGTCAAAATCAACTTGGTTATCTATCTATCTATCTGTCTCTACCTATATCTATATTTATCTGTATCTATGTTTCTGTCTTAGTCCAGTCAGGCTGTTACAACAACGTATAATAAACTGTGTGGCTCATAAACAACAAATATTTATTTCTCACAGCTCTGAAGGCTGGAAAGTCCAAGATTAAGGTGCTGGCAGATTTGGTGTCTGAGGAGCGCCTGTTCCTCAAAGAGGACATCTTCTAGCTGTATCCGCTCATGGTGGAAGGGGCCAATGATGTTCCTTGAGCCTATTTTATAAGGGCACTTATCCCATCCAGGAGAGCTCTGTACTTATGATCTAATCACCCACCAATGACCCCACCTCTTAATATCATCACATTTGGGATTAAGTTTTGACATATAAATTTGGGGCAGATATAGACATTCAGATGATAGCAAATTTCTAGCTAAAAAGTCTTTTCCTTGAGCTTGGTCTTGTGCCAATTACTGTTTCTACTCTTGTGTTACAAAATGAATCTAGATTTTCCTCTACTAAGGAATATAACACGTCTTAATTTACCCTATAGAAGTAGATGGACGTTATGCAGTAATTACAATTCACCTTTTCAAAATCATAGTTTAAAAACAGAATGTTGTCTTTCATTATCGCTCTCCATCACCCACACTCTCTCTCTTAAGCATTAGCACCTTCTCATTATTGTTATTTCTACTACTTTAAGTACATAATAAGAAATAGTAGAGAAAAATCCAAATGTGATAATTTTGCTTTGTAAAAAGATTATATTTTAATCAAAATTAACTCATACATAGATCTGCATTTTCATTTTTCCATGTTATCACCAAAGCCTATTTCCATAGATAAGAGCTAGTTATCTGTGATAGCGAATTTGTGAAAGTCATCAATATCTATTATTAGCTTCTCTTTTCCACATTTTTTGACTTATTTGGAACAATTTAATGAATCTTCAAGTTGGACAAGTTTTTTATCATTATATATAACAATTTAATAAATAATTCCTTGAGTCTTTATAGCACTTACTTTTTAAAAAGCGTTCATGCATATTATGTCAACTACACTTACCAATTGTTTCACCAGATTGACCAGAGTGACTGTTCTACAAATCAGGTAAAGCAAGTCTTTGTTATTCAAATAGAAACATGGATAGTAATGGAAATCAAAGCTATTTATTCTGCAAACTCGGGCAGCATAACTGTGGTATTTTTCATCAGCACAAATTATGAGGTGCTGAAAGGATTGGGCGTTTGAGAACTTCACTCACAGTTTCCTCCCCACTCTTTCCCCTGACTCTTCATCAGAGCCACAATACCATCATTGGCACAGATTTCAGAATTCCCAGTTTTTATTCAGTGTGCCAAAAATTAAATTAGTGGTTTAAGGTTTGAGCCATCTTTAAGTTGGAAACACAGGGAATGGCAGTATTTTTAAAAGCTCAATCAAAATGTCTGTATGGGCAAAAGTCTAAAACCTTTTATCTTAATGTAACTAACAAGTGTCCTGATAATTCTTCTATCCTCTGATTTTATCTGTCAGCCTAATTAATTTCTTGTTTCTTTGATAATATAAATTTAAGCTAATGAAAAATTATATTCAAGGTATAATCAATGAATATAAAGTAGAATAGCAGAAAGTAGCTGTGGCCATAACTAAAAGTTGACATGGTTAACTTTATCACTAATAAAGCATGGATCAGTGATGCAGTTTATCAAGACAGTTTATTACATCTACTGCTAAAATAATCAATGTGTTTAGAATTCTGTTGATATGAGACTTATATATAAAATTATAATGCTTGATTCATTCAATCATTTTTAACAGTTATTAAATACCATTCTAAGGACTAAAATGGGAGATAAATGAATGGAACTTGGATCCTGGCTCCAGCAGAAACAGTTTAAAGCATGAAGGGGGCTTTGAAACACCATAGGCAGACCTTATATGAGTGAAAGAAAACAAGTCAAAAAGATTTAGTCAGTGTGGTTAGCCTGGTTCTGAAAGCTTATTTGGGGAGATATTTCTACAAATTACACATTTTTAAATCATTTTACAGACATCTAGGTCTACCAATACATTTGGTCTTGTAGAACCATCTTAATAATTTATGTTCTAATTTCTCATGTCTTATTTCATTCTTTGATTTTTGGAAGGAAGTTATAGAGAAAAGATGCTCTTAATTTTTTGTTCTTTGGCTCAACTTAATAGTATATCATCATTCAGAGGGATCAACATCAATTCCTGCATCCCTGTTGTTGATGGGATCAACATTTTTTTCTCAGTTGATTCAAAAATCACTTGTCTTCAAATCTACTCCTGTCTTTTCTTTAGAGACAGGCTCATTTTTGCTTAAAGATATGATGCAAATGAAAGGAATACATTTGTAAAAATATGATTTCTGTAGCTCTTTATTTTCTCTAACTCTAAAATTTTACTTGTAAATATCAATTATATTATCCAGTCTTTAAGAATCACTAATAGAAGAAGCATTATTAGAAAAGATAATTAGATAAGGCCTCAACAGTGATGACTTTTAAATAGCACTTTTGCAATATGATGTTCTGAAGAAAATATGATTAGTAGTTACTATAATGTTTACAATGTCATTTACCTGAACATTGACCTTTACCTTTACATTGATCAACATCAATCCCATCAACAACACGGACGCAGCAGATAATCTGCAAGCAAGTGCTTAAAAATAATTTAACAAATGATGTTAAAGTTCTGAGGATTCAAGCCTAAGAGGTTGATTCAGGAAAAAGAAGCAAGAGTTTCAATTTTAGTCATTTATGGTGTAGAAGGAAGTCATGGGCAATTTGGGTGATGAAGCAACAAATCTAATATTATGGAAGTGGAAGAGATGGTTGGAGATTCTTTAAGTCTCTCCAGAATACTTGATCATTAAAACAGCAGAGCAAGTTTCTTATCTGAGAGCTGATTAATGAGTGTCTGTCCCTAGAATCACCAAAGGAGTGATTAAGAAATTAGGGACCAATCTGTTTTGCCCTGTTGCAAAACGGTTTCCATCTGAAAGAAGTTAATAACTCCCCTTGTCAAATCATAAATTCAAATGGATTAATATTTCACATTTCATAAAATGCTCCTGAAGAATAACTTGTCTTAATAAAATATCTTAGTAAGTCTCAGGAAATACACACACATACACATACACATATCATATATATTATAGAAAATTTAACTTACTTTGTACAGTGTTTATTGGTTTAACATCATACACCTGTACAGTGGGGAAAATCCTTGTCCACCATCTGTCCATTATGATATGAAATGAATTAAAGACCATTAAACCATCACCTTGTTTTAAAAATATAAAAATCAGAAATGGATTCTTTGAGAGTGTGTCCCTTTATTTATCTACAAAAATGACACAAATGTAAAGTTCAGTTAAATGACATTGTAAACATTATAGTAACTACTAATCATATTTTCTTCAGAACAACATATTGCAAAAGTGCTAATTAAAAGTCATCATTGTTGAGGCCTTATCTAATTATCTTTTCTAATAATGCTTGTTCTATTAGTGATTCTTTAAGACTGGATAATATAATTAATATTTACAAGTAAAATTATAGAGTTAGAGAAAAAATAAGGAGCTAGAGAAATCACATTTTTACAAATGTATTCCTTTCATTTGCATCATATCTTTAAGCAAAAATGAGCCTGTCTCTAAAGAAAAGATAGGAGTAGATTTGAAGACAAGTGATTTTTGAATCAACAGAGAAAAAAATGCAAGGCAGTGTTGCTCTATATTAATATGATATTGATTCAAATTATAATTGCAGGACTGAGTAGTTCCTACTGAGGAATGGTTTTATTCCTGTTTTATAAAACATGTATATAAAGAGATCAAATAAGATTTTGAAATCATTAACTGAATTAGTTTTATAGTCTTCATTGGCATTTCTGAGGGTTAGATGTTTAAATTTTCCTACATTGTTTTTGCTTGATTCAGAGAACCATTAAAACCATGGTTGCCTTCAAATGTCATTATTTGTCTAGAATAAATTCTAAACTGGAACTTTATTTATAACTAAAATAAACACTCCCAAATCCAGGAGTATTGTTCACTCTGACTCAGTGTACATTCCTCAACTCATTTTATTAGGCATTCTCTTCCAAAGGAAAAACACAAAACTAAACTCACCAAAATAATAAAAAGATTATGAAAAGACACAGAATCTTTACAGTTTACCGCATTTAATACTTATTTAACATATTCTGAGGAGCTCAAGGTCCTCCTTTGTGATGTTTTCAGTGACTTTGGTAACAGACTCTGAGGTATCATAGGCAGAATTGTCACACTCATTTCATAATTACAAGAGAAAATGAAAGTGAAGGTACTGATCATATTACACAGACTCAAAGAATATAAGAAGAAATCCTAGAAAAACACACATCTTGGTTAGCCTTTTTAGCCAGTCATAGTTTCATGTCTTTCTCTGGGGCTAGGTACAGTTAACTCAATTCCTTTAGGGATAGGCTTCTAGGCAAAAGCATTGCACTTTATTTCTTTCTCTTTCATCTAACAAAGAACCAACCCAAATTTAATAGGAACGGAGGGGAAAAAGAACATTTCAAACTAACATTGTCTGCCCATTATTTTATTTAATGGTAACATGCTTCTGTTCTTTATGTATAGGCAGTCATAATTTGTACATTTGAGTTCCAAACCTCAGCACACATTAAAAAGGAGATATTTCATTTATACCTTGTAAGAACTGGATTTATGGTGAAATAAAATGAAAAGAGTGCTTAGAAAAATAACAACAAAAACCTTCAAAACCAGTGAAAGGAGTTAGCCAGCTTGCTTTAGGCAGACAGTAAGGGAAGGGTCCCTGGAGAACATCCGACCTAACCCACAAGTGCCTACACCAGATATTTTGTGCAGATAAGGGAACTTGTACAGCAGGCTTGCCTAAACATGCCCGGAGAAGATTAAGGGTCCACATGCACGCTAGGGGGAATGGGGCAGAGCCACCTGGAATTTATGCCTTATACAAATAGGGAACCCAGCTCCATCAGCTTATATATATATATAAGCCCTTGTACTGTGAAGGAAAACTGGCAACCTGCTTTCAGGATGCCTCTTTTTGCTGAGAGCTTTCCTTTTCACTTAATAAATTCTACTCTACTCACTCTTTGAGTGTCCACGTGCCTGATTTTTCCTGGTCATGAAACAAGACAAGAACCCAGACCTAGATGAGCTAAGGAAATAAAATCCTTCATCACCAGGAATGAACCAAAGGCTCCAAGGGGAAAAGTTGTGTTCATAAACACCAACAAAAAAATTAGAAACAGACCATGGTGATAGTTGCACTGGCTCACAGCTGTCATCCTCAAAGTATTTGCCAGTTGGAAGGAAAATTACAGGGACCAGTGTGAAATTTGAAAACTTTCCTATAGCATTAGACTTCACTGGTGAAGAGAAATGCATCAACCTCACCGAGTACCAGAAGCATCCTTTGAACATCAGCAAAATAACTGTTACTTCTATGAAATCAAGTCTCCTACTGCAACAAAACCCTAAATTAAAATGTTGGAAGAAGCAGTTGGTTTTATAACCTCCAAAAGAAAAGTTAACAAAAAGCAAACAAACCACCATTCTGTATTAGTTTGCTAGGGATGCCATAACAAAATACCACAAATTGGGTAGATTAAGCAGCAGAAATTTATTTCCTCACAGTTCTAGAGGCTGGAAGTCCAAGATCAAGGGGTCAGGGGGGTTAGGTCCTTCTGAGACTCTTTCTTGGCTTGCAGATGGCTGCCCTGTTGCTGCCTCTTCACTTGGTCATTCCTTTGTGTGCTCTCACCTCTGGTAGCTCTTGCTTTTCTTTTCTTTCTTTTCTTTTTCTTTCTTTCTTTTTTTTTTTTAAACGGAGTCTCGCTCTGTCACCCAGGCTGGAGTGCAGTGGCACGATCTCGGCTCACTGCAAGGTCCGCCTCCCAGGTTCACACCATTCTCCTTCCTCAGCCTCCCAAGCAGCTAGGACGACAGGCACCTGCCACCACGCCCAGCTAATTTTTTGTATTTTTAGTAGAGACGGGGTTTCACCATGTTAGCCAGGATAGGCTCGATCTCCAGCTCTTGCTTTTCTTATAGGGACATCAGTCATTTTAGATTAGGGCCAAACACTAAAGGCCTTATTTTAACCTAATCACTTCTTTAAAGACCTTATCTCCAAAAACATACTGGAGATTGGGACTTCAACATGAATTTGCGAACACATTTCAGACCATAACACTCTCTCCCCTCCCAAAAAGACAAGAAAGACCTTTTACAATAAATCTTTTGACACTGAGAGTTTTTTTTACCCCTTCTAACTCCCAATTAGTAACTTTCTGGATTTCAAAGAATCAGATTTTAAAATTGCTATAAAGCTTGCTAAGAGCATTCAAAAAAAGGCAGGCATTATAGGGAAGTAAACCTTGACTGCTGTAGAATTGAGAGAATCTTTGCTCTGCTGATTGGGGGTCATTTTTCTGTGAGCTAGAGAGAATGCTTTTGTGATTTGAGAGCCACCTGAAATGTTAAGAAAGTTTGGGTAACTGCAGGGACTGTCATTGCCTCCTCAGCATGTGCTGTGCCCCTTTCCTATTGCACAGCAGCAAGCACTTTGAAGGACTGACCCCAGTCCATGAAACCTAATCCACTGCCTATGCCTATCTTCCAATCTGCATATACAGGAGTTGTCAGTTACATCGATTGTTTCAGAAGTGTTCACATGAAATACTTTGGTTCAAACAAGATGAAGCCAAAAATTTTTGACTATTGGTAAAAAGGTAGTTATCTTTTTACTTAATCTAAGACATTCTTTTTATAATTGGACAATATTATAGGAAGATGTGATACTTACAAATGCAATCACTGTTTGCAGGCACAAAAAAAGTTAAGTCACAGAATGAAGCTTTTCATGGAATAAAAAAGAGCCAGTAGAATTGTAAAAAATTGAGTGACTTGATCAGACTATACCCAGAGTCCACTAACCTCTGAACTCTTAAATTAATAAATTTACTTTCCTTAAGAGAGTTTAAGATGTACATTCTGTCTCACACAATCTTACTTTACAAAAAAGTAAAAACTTTTTTGTTTACTTTTATACCTTATAATTTTCAACTAACAAGTAAAAAGTAACTAAGTACTGTTTGTTTGCTTTTATATTACTGTTGGAATCCAAGAAAAATCATAATTTTAAAAAATAAAATTAGACCAGATAATTTGACTATATAAATGACTAAAGGGAATAAGAAGAACTAAAAACTCAACATTAACAGATCACCATTTGTGAAAATGATTTTGCTACTCTGTGCTCATGTATTTCTATCACTTTTGCTAATATCCAACTTTAAGGAGCACAATGAATATTATTAATTTGATACTATAAACATGTGTTGAGCTCTGATTTAAAGAGTAATATAAACTACCATCACCCATTATAAGGAAGCAAATGTTGTGTCAAACAGATTAACCATTGGATTGAAAACATCTCTTCTACTTTTTCCTCTCACTCATATTGAAAACTACTGCTAAAATGAGGTTAATGTGGCAGAAACATACAGTCTGATGATCAAATCCAGAAACAAAAGATAAATATAGTAGCTCCCCCTCCAGGAGAATTAAGATTTTAATCATTTCCTCTCCAGATTGAGATTGGCTGCTGGCCATTACTTAGCAAAAGAAATGTCTCTGAAAGGGGCAGGAAATTAAAATGCAAATGGTATAAAGAAATAAAGACATTCTATTTTTTTAAATGACAGCAGTGATTCTAGCATCCATAATTGAAAACTGTAAGGAAACTGGAGAAGTGAGATTCATGACAAAGTGATAAATGAGAGACCTCAGGAGGTTGGTAGTATTTCCCATAGTCTCATTTAACAAATTAATGTTTTTGTCTTGCCTGACTGAAGACCTTTGTAAAGGTCTGAGACTTAATGGTCATTATCTTGATTCAGATACCATTGTAGCAGAAATCATAGGATTTGTATTTTCTAACCAAAATCAGTCTGACTCTGATTTTTCAGGATATTTCTCAATTTCATACTTGGGAAGAGACCTGAAAAGTATTTGTAACTTTTTCTCACATTGTCTACTCAAGAGAATCCTGCACACTTAGAAGAAGTGTTAGTTTTTCCAATATCCCCCAAATATAAATTAGTGCAAGGCATCAGTTAATGTGTAATGTCCTTTTGTGATTTTAAGGACAAAGAGGATAGGGAAAAATGAAGCAGCTGGCTCAGGGAGGGGCACAGAGAACATCCAGATGAGATGAAGGGAATACAGTCCCAGATGGTCTGACAGGCTCTTCAATTTCTGATGCTCTTCAAAAGTTGTTTATATGTATTTCTTTACCAAATTTGGATTCTTAAAAATTTATCTTGCCAACTACCTATGACAATTAAATACTTTTTGTAAGTACCCCAATTTTATATCTACTTATTAAGCAGGAGAAATGGAAGGACGTTTTTAAAGGCACTTCATTACTTTTACTGATGAGAAGAATTACTGGTTTCTCTATCATACCTAAACATTCTGAGTCCATTTAGGACTGTTCCTAATTGGATTTCTATAGTTTTCCCAGAAGGTTCCCAGATGCAGTTTGCCTATCCTCTGTGAGGCAAAGCTCAGCTTTCACTGAACCGTGTTCGTGGGAATGCAAACGCTTTTTATGTTATGCTTCTCAGGTATTGCTTTGAATATATATGCATTTTTAGCAACTTTCTTCCGAAAAACAGTAATTATCTATTTACAACTTTATCAACTGAATGGTCAATCATATTAAATTATTTGTACTTTGCAGAATATTCGTAGGCAAAGCCATACAACAAATCATAGTCCAAAATGACTACATAGCGAATCAGTGTGCTGTGACCCTAAGTAGACAGGCACTTAAGTAAATCCTAATGCAGTCCCTTTATCTTAAATGGCAGGGGCTGGAGAGAAAATTGTGTTAAAAGGACATTTTATAAAATTATAATTATCCAGAATTTTTCAAGCCTCACTCCAGTGATTCATTTATTCAAAAAATATTTATTGAGCAGTTGCCGTGTACCAGGAGCAAGGCTTTTAATTATGATCAAAACAGATCTCACCCTGACCTTCCCAGTACTTTTGGTCCAGTGGAAGAGATAGGCAGTGACATAAGCACTTAGAACTCAATACAAGGAGTGCTATGACAGGGGACAGGGTACTCTAGAAGACAGGGTGGGTGCCAGATGCCTGTGGGAGCGATATCCACATATAAATCTAGGTCATTACACAAATCTTCAAATCTGAACCTCAGGGATTATGTCTGGGCTGGATTTTTAGACTTGGATGTTACCAGCATATACAGCTTGTAATAGGTAAAAACTATGACAGAGTAAGATATGACCCATTAGATAAGCCTATGATCAAAGACAGAATCCTGGGTAGCACCAGACTTTAAAAGACAGGCTCCTTCCCTATAGTTTCTCAAAATATAATGCTGATCTTTCCCTATGTAAAAATGGGAACAGTTTCAATGGCTCTAAATATATCTCTAAATTTTTTTCTACAAGCCCTGGCATCAGGTGGACCTGTGAATAGATGCATCCTCTGATCCCATTTTGAATGCTTCTCTACTTCATCTCTCTAATGTCCTTTCTGGTATTTCTTCAAGATTGCCATTGTTTTCTATCCCAAATTATGGAGCTTGAGAAATCGTTTTATGGTAAGAAGCAGGCTCTGGTGATTAAAATAGTTTCAAAGCTCACAGTTATGTCTTGATTATATAACTCCTTTTATACTGGATCGTTGCTTCCTGGAGAAAAAGAAAGGGTAAAGTATTCCTTAGGTTCAAAATATCCTAGCTGAAACTCAAAGCTCATGAGAGATATGGATAGTGAATCTGAATATAACAAAACTCAGCTCACAGCTTTGTGGAACTGGTCTCTTGAGAATTTAGGGGAGTTTTGTTCTGCAAAACTTTGGAACAACGATTCCTTCCAGTGAACTAGCATATAGATGTACTCTGAAGCCATTTGCAGTGCCTGAAGCAAGGAGGAAGGCAGAACTGATGTCTCTACCTGATAAAATCTTTAAAGAAGGCTGGTCCCTTAAAGTATGTCTGCACTTGGCCTGATAACAGGAAAACAATTTCATTTCACTTTAGGCACCAAGGACAAGAAAGGCAAGTACAATTTCTTCATTCTCTTTGACAGATTTTCATTTCTCTCTGTTACAATGTGATTATCTCCTTCAGATATTGTAATGTATTTTGGAAAAAAATCTATTATACATAATTATAATGGCCTGGCCCATGGAATGAGGCTCATATTGAAGTAGAAGTTACCCTAAAGATAACCCACTCTGAAGTTTAATCAAAGAATTAAAGCCTCAAGCAGGGTTCTCCTCACTTTCCCTTTCAGTTTAAATTTAACGTGTATTTTAGCCTTCAAAATGACTTCAGGTTAAAACATTTTTCTTGCTGTTACCCACTCTGCTAAGTTTGAAAATCATATTTCCAAAGTATCAATTAGCATTCTATTTGGTATCTGCAAATCTAAATTGTGGAATCACACTTTTCCTTGCTGTAGCCATGTTGATAAAGATAATTAGAAAGCTTATATCAGTGATACGGCTCAAATCTCAAGACAAATCAAGTAACTTGCTATTATAAAACTTCAAAAGCTAAAACAGGAACAAAGTAGGAGTGTTAGAGTGTTATATTGCCCTTACCCCCAGTCCTAGGGAATGATATAAACCTTTCATTATAATTATTCCTATCAGGTCAGCTCCACACAGCTCATGTAATAGGTTTTAACTGTTCACAGATCCGTGGTATTCTGGAAAGAGGTGAACAGTCTTCATATTGGTGCTGCAGATGGAACACAGGCCAATTTTCAGTGGCACGTGGGTTAGTCTCTACTGCAACTGTGCCTTTTCTCCACTTTAAGAAATTGTTGAGCCTGAGCTGGCATCACCTCCTTCAATCCATCCTACACACTGCTGCCAGAATAAATCTCCAAAAGCACAGCTCTGGTTCTGTCATTCTCCTTCTTAAAACCCTCTATACCTAGTCCAAGCCTGATGATTAAAGTGCACATCAGGCCTCCAAAGCTTTGCACCATCTAGCCCCTCACAGCCCATTGTTCTCTTTCACACACTAGAGGCTCAGGAAGATCAAGTCCTCTTTTCAGTTGGTGCCTCACACCTCCTTCTCCTTTTCCTTTTTCCTCGGAATGCTGGATTCATCACGCTCTGCGCTAATTTCCATATTTTAAAGTCCAGGTCTATCAAAAATGCCACTTTGTTTACAATGACTTCCCTGATTCCTAATTGCTCCAGCTGGAATCACTCCTTCATTCTGAATTCTAATGTCATTTTACCTGAAACTGACACCGTTTAGTATAGCACACCAGTATAACACCATACTACTGACACCATTTTCTCTTTTTGTATTCTATTCTTGGACATGACTTATCCCTCCTAAGAGAATCAAGACCCAGGTAGGCAGAGTTTATCTTTTGCTCTAGAAGTATAATTATTACAAATTATAGAGAATAGAATGATGGTTACCACAGGCTGGGAAGGGTAATGGAGAAGGGTGGTAAAGAGGGGAGGGTTAATGAGTACAAAAATACAATTCGATAGAGTAAAATCTAGTGTTTGGTGGCACAATAGGGTGACTATAGTTAACAATAACTTATTGTATATTTCAAATAACTAAAAGAGTGGAATTGAAATGTTCCTAACACAAAGAAATGATAAAAGCTTAAGGTGATGGATACCTCAGTTACCCTGATTTGATCATTACACACTGTATACTGTATCCAAACATCACATATACATAAATATGTACAACTGTTACATATCCACAATAATTATAAATACAACAATTTTTAAAAATTCAGGCAAAGAAATGCTTGCTTTTGATGGAATGCACAGATATATTTTTTCTCACAGTGTTCATGCTTCAATAAGGTTTATTCTCAGCTCTGCTGACAATTACAAATAACTGAGTTTTGTTTGATGCTGATAATATACACACACCTGATCTAAGGCAATGGGAGTTCTGTGATTTAGTGAAATTGCAGTACTTCTCTAGAAGGGTTATACTGAGAAAACATTTGTTTCAGGTTTTAAAATTATTCACTCATTTGGGCTAAAAGGGATGGAGGAATGAATTTTAAGTTAATATTTTCATTTTATCCCCATAATGTTCCATTGTAGTTTCTAATAGAGACCTTTTTTTTTTGTCTGCCTTAAACTTGGTTACATGTCATCTAAATTAGTAATCATGTTCTTCATTTAAAAAAAAATGCTCTCTGGTGATAGAAGAATTAAATTTAATTCAACAAAATTGCATGGAATACTGACTCTGTACATAATAAAAGCAGTCTATTATTTTCAAGTAGTTCAAAAAAAATTTTTTTTTTTGAGATGGAGTCTCACTGTGTTGCCCAGGCTGCGGTACAGTGGCAGAATCTTGGCTCATGGCTCACTGCAACCTCTACTTCCCCAGTTCAAGCAATTCTCCTGCCTCAGCCTCCTGAGTAGCTGGGATTACAGGCACATGGCACCACACCTGGCTAATTTTTGTATTTTTGGTTAGAGACAAGGTTTCACCATATTGGCCAAGCTGGTCTCGAACTCCTGACCTCAGGTGATCTGCCCACCTCTGCCTCCCAAAGTGCTGGGATTGCAGATGTGAACCACTGTGCCTGGCCTCAAGTAGTTAAAAATCTAACAGCCCACATTTTAAGCCAGGGTCACATAAGACTAGTTAGAGAACATTTTGCTGGGATTTCTGCGCATGTACAGACTCAGAATAAAGGCAATACATTTGGTTAAATGTTCATGTATTTACACTACTATAGGAGTGGCCACTTTTTAAAAATTTTACTGTCTTTTCAACCCTATTACAAAATACATACTCTCTGGAGCAATATAAACCTCAGGCAGTACAAAATTGTTACAACTTGGGCTTCTCCAGGGCCACTCCAGGCTTTGGAACATTTAAGTGTTTTGATAGGGTCAATGAAAGTATCAAGAACTCAGGAATCAATAGCCTTCAGAGCCCATTTCCACAGCTCGACTGATTATACCATGTAATTTTTACTGAAAGCGAAACTGTAAATTTGAAAAAGCCAGCAATCTGAATCTGTTTTGATGCATTACAGAGTACTCCCTCATTTTAATTATCCACCTTAATGGAGAAACTTGCTTGATGATTAAATTCCCCAGAGCTACGTGGAGCTGTTAGAATCAAATAGTTGTGGAGATAGGAGGGACTTTGGCAATCTTTCTAGACCCAATTTCCTATTCTGTAGGTTGGAATCTGAGACCCTGAGTGGTAATTACTCAAGATCATTTAATCAGCTAGAACTTAGATTTTTACATTCCAAGCTTAGTGTTAAGTCTATTGCACTAAACTGTTGGAAAGACTTTCAGTCACCATCAGCTTTGTGAGATATTTGGTGTGTTAGAAAGCGTTTCTAAGGAAGGACTGGACTTCAATTAATTGCACATGGGCTGCCCAGTTTCAACATTTTTTTTTTCTTTCCAACATAAATGTTGCTTTTAAAGTCTTTGCTTTGTAGTGTTTCTAAAACTAATTTTCGCTTCGGTACTCTTTATCCCATGTTCGGTGGTTCTTTTACCTTTATCTCTGATGCAGAACCATATCAAATGCACTTTTTTTTCTGAAATATTAACTATATCGTAGTCCCAGATCATCTTTTATCTAGTGTGGCTGTGATATATTCAAAGAACTCCTGCAGATTATTTATGCAAGCCTGAATCCATCATGG
Source organism: Gorilla gorilla gorilla (assembly GCF_029281585.2). Classification (NCBI taxonomy): domain Eukaryota; kingdom Metazoa; phylum Chordata; class Mammalia; order Primates; family Hominidae; genus Gorilla; species Gorilla gorilla. The sequence goes on along the minus strand of NC_073229.2, from coordinate 120,285,062 downwards.
CTGGACGTCCTCAAGTGATGTGTTAGCACTCTGTATGAGATTTTTTGAAAAACTCCTGGGGTCTTCATCATTCAATTAGCACGGAAAGGATGAAGAGTTAAGAAATCTTCACTCTAGATCCTACTAGTGGCAAATGTTCACATTGCTTCTAGATATATGAAGAAGACTTACTTCTCTCTTTGGGTTTAATAATTACAGTTATAAGTATCCTGAAGCTTAAGTTTTCTCAGAAAACACACCAATAGCTTTGGTATTTTTATTTTCCACAGTTGCTCATCTTTTTCCTTTTGCTTTAGGACAAACATGAGGATAATGAAAAGTTGGGACCAGGCGCAGTGGCTCATGCCTATAATCCCAGCACTTTGGGAGGCTGAGGCAGGCGGATCACCTGAAGTCAGGAGTTCCAGACCAGCCTGGCCAATACGGTGAAACCCCACCCTACTCCATCCACTAAAAATGCAAAAATTAGCCGGGTATGGTCGCATGCGCCTGTGATCCCAGCTACTCGGAAGCTGAGGCAGGAGAATCGCTTGAACCCAGAAGGTGGAGGTTGCAGTGAGCCGAAATCAGGCCACTGCACTCCAGCCTGGGCGACAGAGTGAGACTCCATCTCAAGAAAAAAAAAAAAAAGAAAAATAAAAAAAAAATTGGACAGGTAGGGAGAAAAGATCGTGCTACTATAATATTGGATGACAAAAAGGGGGAGAGTTGCTTCATCCTGTATGTAAGGCAATCCACAATTGTTACTCTTGGCCTGTTAAATCTTTGCTTTCTATTTAATTTCTGAAAGAGAAGCATTTGTGTGTAAGGTATTTTATATTTCATTATGATATAATAAAGGAGCTAAAGCAAGCTTGATTAAATTACAGCTATTCAAAGACAGGGAATTTTCAGTTCCAAATTTGGTGTTGTACAATTGGGCTTGTCAATTAGCAGCAATAAAACCTTGGCTTGAGCACACCCATGAGCATATTCAGCTGGCTCCTGGATTCATCTTTTGAAATAAATTTAAACTGCATTTTACCATTTTACAATAAAACAAAACTTTCACCAAGTAGTAATACTGTTTTCTGGTAACATGGAAAAGAATGAGAAGGTACATAAACTAGAAATTTGGAGATATCCCTTTGCCTTCTTTCTGTGACAAAGTGGCACTCCAGAATTAATTTATTTCTCTTTAAATGTATTTCTAAAAAGGAAAAGCAAATAACATTTACCATATGCATGATGAATAAAAAGTTTTTTTAACTTACCAAATTATTAAATTCCTGGGAAGTACAGGCATTTAAACTAGACTAAAAAGATATAACCCCTCAGATTTTCCTTTGTCGTTTGCAAATTTTTTATTTTTATGTTTAAATTAGGCCCAGATTTTAAATTTTGTGTTTAAAAGGTAACCAGCATCATTAATAAATACTTACCAGGATTGACTGTGTACTAAATTATAAAGTAGATAGAAATGTTCTTCAGCTATCTGCAGCCCAGTAGATAGAATAGGATATCACTTAGATCATTTTTACAAAGCTGCATGGCCCAGAGTAGCCCCTGCAGTTGAGAAGCTCATGTCTGATAAAATAAGGTAGATCATGTCTCTTCTGTTCAGTGGTACCACTCCTTCCCATCTCACTTTGGAGTCAAAATCTGGCCCAGTGTGGTAGCTCATGCCTATAATCCCAACACTCTGGGAGGTTTAGGTGGGGTCCCTGGAGCCCAGGAGTTCGAGACCAGCCCTGGCAACATAATGAGACTATCTCTACAAATAATTAGTGGGGATGGTGTCATATGCCTGTAGTCCCAGATACTTGGGAAGCTGAGGTAGGAGGATCACTTGAACCTAGGAGGTTGAGGCTGCAGTGAGCAGTGGTCATGCCAGCCTGGGTGACAGAGTGAGACCTTGCCTCAAAAAAATGAAATGCAAAGAAATAAAATAAATTAAAATAGAAATCAAAATCCTTACTGAGACCTCGTGACCTACAACCTGTGAAGGCCTTCTCCCCAGCCCCTGCCTAGATGTACTCTATCAACATCATTTCTTGCTGTTGCCCCAACAAGCCGTGCGCAGCCTGCCTCAGGCCTTTGCACATCTGTCTGGAGGCTTTCTTAAGATATCAGCATGGTCAGCTCCTTCACTTCATTCAAATCTTTACTCAAGTTTCCATAATGAGGCCTTCTTTGACCATTCTCTCAAAAATAATCTTACCCTTCCTCTTCATATTTATCTTCTTTAGCATTCATTACTATCCAACACACTATACGTCGTACTTATTTATCTTTTACTTTACCTCTTTCCAAACAGAATGCAAGATTCTTGATGGTAGGAAATTTTGTCTCCTTCATTCTCTGCTGTATCCTCTGTGCCTGAAACACTGGCTGCTACATAGTAGCTGCTCAGTAATGTCTGTTTAATGGATGAATAAATAATAAGACAAGACTGGGCACGGTGGCTCAATCCTGTAATCCCAGCACTTTGGGAGGCCGAGGCAGGCGGATCACGGTCAGGAGATCGAGACCATCCTAGCTAACACGGTGAAACCCCGTTTCTACTAAAAATACAAAAAAATTATCTGGGATTGGCAGCGGGCACCTGTAGTCCCAGCTACTCAGGAGGCTAAGGCAGGAGAATGGCGTGAACCCAGGAGATGGAGCTTGCAGTGAGCTGAGATCGTGGCACTGCACTCCAGCCTGGATGACAGAGCAAGACTCCATCTCAAACAAAACAAACAAAAAAAATAAATAATAAAGAATAATAATAATAAGACGAAAGGGATGTGTCTACTAATAGCTATGATATAATACAGAAATTAAATAGTATAAACAGAGAATGAATACAGTTCTTAAGTTATGAGACACTACATATCTGTGTTTGAGGATAGTTTTCAGCAAGTGATATTCTTTCAATGTGTTTTCTTTTCAGTAAAATGGGCTTATGTGGTTAATAAAATACCTCTCTCTCCCATAAATACTGATGATACAGTGTTGTTTTTTCTTTAGATTCCTTTCAGTTTAAAATGGAACTAAGAATATATCTATTCTTAGAGTAATTATTGAAGTGCATCTTTAATTGTTATGAATAATTCCACTTAAACTATGCAATGTTTGATAATAGATCTTAAAGATGAAATCAATTTCTTATTTTCTTTTATAATTAGCCTCCTCCCATTTGGAATATTAATAGCTGAAATCACGGAGATCCATGGTGTTTTTAATCAAATTAGCAAGCAGATTTCCTCCTTTATAGCCCTTCCATAAAAATCTGTTTAGCATAAAATGAAGATGCTGTAGCATTTCCAGGCAATATTTGATTATGTACAGACTTAAATGCTTTCAATTCTATCCAATTATTGGAGGGTGCATCTAATTATATCTTCACTCCTAATTCAGCAATCTGTTTTTCCAGTTGTTTCAATCTAGAATATCACTCTTTTCTCCTACTAGCACAAAGAAGATATAATGGCCCTGCATAGCATTGATCAAGCAATTTCCCTAAATGAATAACTACTCTTCTTTATGGGCAACACTGGAAGCTGCAAACAAATACCATCATTCGTTCAACTAATTGGAAAAAAAATCACTAAGGAAGAAAAAGGATTTAGAAAGTAACTTCCCCCAAAAGCAGGAGTCACAGATGATATAATAAACAAGTTTGCATTACTCTACGTATATGAGTGTGTGCAGCTGAAGCCTCCATGTCGAGAAAACACATCCAAGAGAGAGTTCTGAACAAGAGCAGAGTAAACAGGAGAGCCAGTTTGGAGAGGAAGAGCAAGGGATTAAGGGGTACAGTTCACTATTTTATCTGGGAAGACTTATCTCTTCACTTGCTGAATTGGGGCTTTCTAAGTACACAACCAGCATTACCTATTTCCAAGTGGTAAAAATTAAAAGCAGTTGGGTGGTGTGGAATAAGCAAGGGCAATCTGCTTAAATTATTTAAACGGGCATTTCTCTATCCTCTGTTATATGACTCCCTCCTAGCTTCTTTCAAGGTAGTACATTCCCACTTACCTCTGTGCAAACAAACAGTGACTCAGCCGTCTTATCTAAAATTTCAATCCACCCAACGATTTTATGTTTTTATATTTTAAAATAATCTTTTTGGAGAAATACTGGTAGTAAACAGTTCCAAATGACCCTGTGCCTAACACACATGTGTTGAGGATGTGGTATTTCTGATAATCGGGGGTTGAGATATGGGGAAAGGGTATATTAAAAATAAGAAGAAGGAAAGGAGAAAAGGGAGGGGATGGGAGGAAAGGAGAGAGAGAAAGAAGGAGGAGGAGATGAAAGAAAGGACGGATGGAAGGAAAAAAGGAAAGAAGGAATGAATGAAGGAAGGAACCCTTTGAACTATCTGCTTTAAGAAATTACCTCCTTATTTAACTATTAGTTTTTATCTTATGGGTCCTTATCATCCTTACTCTCTAGCCATACTGAAAGGCTTACAGTTTTCTAAGCACACTAAGCTGATTTCAGTTTCATTCCATTCATTGCCTCTGCTCATATTCCTCACTATCTGGAATGCCACATTCTAGGAAATAGTTTCTAAACCTCCAGAACTTTCCTGACCACCACTGTGCTTGATGCCTACACCACTGTTTCTTTCTTAATGATTGAAATGCTTTTTGGCAAATATAGTTTGTATGAGTACTTGCCTTCCTTGGGCCAGAAACCACTTGAAGCAAGGAGCTATACCTTTAGGCTCTGGGTTTTTTAGGACCTGGCACAGTGCCTGGCATAATGAATGACGTAATGAATGACTCAATGAATGCTTATGGAATGAATGCTGTGAAGGAATCCCCAGCTTCTCAATATTTTTTTTCCTCCTACTGCGTAGAATAAATAACATCACACATAGCATTTATGTGTGATTCATGAATCACACAGGAGTAGCATTCATGTGTGATTCAGGCTTCTGATTCCTTATATTATTTCATCCTTATCACAAAACTTACAAGGCCAATGGTGTTAGTATCAGCATTTTCCAGGTAGAGAGCTAAGGTATAGAGAGGTTAAGTAACTCGTCCAAGGTCATGCAACCACATGAATGCAGATAATTTGATCTGAAAGAGATAGTAGGTAAGAACACATTCTTTGGAGTTAAAATTCTCTTGGCTTCATTTCTAGCCATGACATTGATGAGTTATGCCACTAAGCAAAAAACTCTTGTCTTAGTCCTTTTGGACTGTGTAACAAACACCAAGAACTGAATGTCTTAGAAACAACCAAAATTTATGTCTCATTATTTTGGAAGCAGGGAAGTCCAAGATCAAGGTGCCAACAGATTAGGTATCTGGTGAGGGCCATCTTCTCACTGTGTCATCACATGGCAGAAAGGGGTGAGGAAGCTCTTTAGAGCTTCTTTTATAAGGGCTCTAATACCAGTAACAAGGGTTCCACCCTCCTGACCTAATCACCTCTTCTACCTAATTGTATAGTATTGGTGATGAGGTTTTCAACATAGGAATTTTGAGAGGGGCGCAAACATTCAGACCACAGCAACCCTAAAGTTCACTAAGATTTTATTTCTCTTTATTTCTGAAATGTAGACAAAATATCTACCTTATCGAAACCACAGGCTTTTATGAAGACACCCATGATATAATCTATGTAAAAATAGTTTTTAAAATTATATGTTTCTATGACTTTATTTTATAATTATAATAAAATCTTGATAATCCTATGTATATTCTCCACTATAACTATGCTCTTTCTTGGGTTAAAAAAATAAGAAACCTACATTAGCATAAAATGCAGTGTCCAAAAGTGTTTGTATATAAATACTACTCCTTATAATTTAAAAAATATTTTTAAGCATAAACAAAATAATATATCATGATCCTTCTATTAGCTATTTCTCTCTGAAAATTTTGTTAACAACCTGCAATACTGACCTCATAATAGATCTGCATACAGAAAAAAATGAACTTCTCAGGTGGGGGTGGGACGCACACAAAAGAGAGTGAAGAGACAGCCTCTGATGTAGGATCAGATTCACTTAGTTGTGCTATCTTAGTTAATGATGAACCTTTGAATAGCACTTCATTGAAGTCTGTCCGGATTCTGATCATTTTCTTCTTTTATAGATCTTCTGGTATTTGGCCTCTTGTTCACTTTTGGCAAGATGCACCAGCTTTGTCTCTCCAATTACCACTTTAGATCTGACACTGACATAGCCCAGACCTCTGCTGGCCCGGACCAGTATTCATAACTGGATTGTGCTTCATTTTTTTTTTTTCCATTTATAGCCAGAAGGAATAAAATTGAGCATTTCTCAAGATATGAGATTACTCTTATCTTTAGTATCACTTATCACTTGTTAATACAAGAAGCAGCTGTACTGATGAGCTTCAGGACCTAGAAATTTGCCTTAGGACTAGAAAATTTAAATGGGATTGATTTTCTTTGCCATATTTCTATACCCTGTTCAACCTCTGAAATTATTAGGTTTTGAAAGAATTGTACAGTTTCTTAGCAATATTCACGAGCAAAACATCCCAGTGTGTAAGCTGTTGATCTTACTCCTGATACTGCCATTAAAATGTATTTTCACCAATATACACATATTTTATAGGTGTGTTTGGACTAAGACATCACTTCGGAGGGCTGGGATGTAAAATGGAGAAGAGAGAAAATTAGAATTGGAAGATGAGTACACAGCAGACAAGAAGAGAGAAATTATAAACTGTAGGCAAACCTTAGCTAGGAAAATCTCAAAGGCAACAGCCAGAATCTGGAGAAGTAGTAGCGTGCCAGTGGGATAAGCCCTAGCAAGGACTGGCTTATCACTGTCACATTCCCCAGATCTCCCACAATCCCTGGATTCTCAGCTTGCAACATAATTCTTGAGTTCTCTTTAAAATTTTGAAGTGAGTTAATTCATTATATTTTCTATTCCCACTGTTCTAGCTCATTACACAAAGTGCAAGCGTCTGTGAATATCTGCCCTCTCCTTTCTGTTCAGCCTCAGACTGCTATGCTGCTCCGCCTTCCTCTCTTTTGACCTAAACCCCAGCTTCTCTGATCCCCCTGGACCCCTCCACTTTCTTGATTTAATTTCCTCATTCTCCCTTGAGGCTTTTCATTCTCCTGCATCTCACCTGATTCAGAGTCTTTTTTACAGGACTTACCAAAAAATTTTGTGTGCTAATAGAAAGATACAGAGAGGACTGTAATAGGAAACATTTCTGAAACTTATTTGATCGTAGAATTCTTTTTCTTTATTCATAGAATAGCTAATAAAAATCTCTGATAACTAGTAGTATTTCAAACTTTGGAAAAATGATACAAAAGCCTATATATTCTGTCTACATTTTATCATTAAGATTAATATTGTAAAAGTATAAAAAACAGTAATAAAAATACATTTCAGAAGAAACTTATCATTAAAGGATAGCTTCCATATTTTGTTATAGATAACTTGTCACAAACATAATGCCTTTGAGATAATTTCAAAAATCTCATTAATTTTAGTCAAAGAAATGAAAACAATCCCATGTCTGGCTATATTTAGCAAAAATTGAATATTCTATCAAAACTCCTCTTTACAACCCAGAAACTGAAGTGTTTGTTTTAATTATTACCTAGTTCTAAGGTCAATATAACATAAAACAAATGTTTATCATTCAAATGTAACTGCATTTCTGTGAAGATTTTAGGTATGTAATGCATGACATACTTTAGATATTTGAACATTATGATTGAAGAATATGAATATTCTCAGTGGTGAGAGTAGATCATAATCTCAGCATGTCATGAGGGGGACGCAGTAGGAGGTAAATGAGGTAATTGAATCATAAGGATGGGTTTTCCTGTGTTGTTCTTGTGACAGCAAATAAGTCTCATGAGATCTGATGGTTTTATAAAGGGCAGTTCTCTTGCATACATTATTTTGCCTGCCACCATGTAAGATGTGCCTTTGCTCCTCCTTCACCTTCTGCCATGTTTGTAAGGCCTCCCCAGCCATGTGGAACTGTAAGTTGATTAAACCTCTTTTTCTTTATAAATTGCCCTGTCTCAGGTATTTCTTCATAGCAGTGTGAAAATGGACTAATACAGTAAATTGGTACCAGTTTACTGCTACAGGTGCTGCTATAAAGATACCTTAAAATGTGGAAGCGACTTTGGAACTGGGCAACAGGCAGAGGTTGGAATAGTTTGGAGGTCTCAGAAGACAGGAAGATGTTGGAAAGTTTGTAACGTCCTATAGACTTGGAAGGCTCAGAAGACAGTAAGATGTGGGAAAGTTTGAGACTTCCTAGAGACTTAAATGGCTTTGGCCAAAATGCTGAATAGTGATATGGACAAGAAAGTCCAGGCTGTGGTGGTGTCATATGGAGATGAGGAACTCGTTGGGAACTGGAGTAAAGGTCATTCTTGCTATGCAAAGATACTGGTGGTATTTTGCCCCTGCTCTACAGATCTGTAAAACTTTGGACTTAAGAGAGATAATTTAGGGTACCTGGAGGAAGAAATTTCTAGGTAGCAAAGCATGCAAGAGGAAGTAGAGTATAAAAGTTTGAAAAATTTGCAGCCTGATAATGTGATAGAAAAGAAAACCCCATTTTGGGGGTAGAAATTCAAGCTAGCTGTATACATTTGCATAAGTAATGAGAAGCCAAATATTAATCACCAAGACAATGGACAAAATGTCTTCAGGGCATGTCAGAGACCTTCACAGCAGCCCCCCCCCAATCACAGGCATGGAGTCCCCACTCTATGCAGCCTCAGGACATGGTGCCCCCTGCATCTCAGCTGCTTCAGCTCCAGCCACGGTTAAAAGGGGCCACTGTACAGCTCAGGTTGTTGCTTCAGAGGGTGCAAGCTCCAAACCTTGGCAGCTTACACATGGTGTTGAGCCTGTGGGTGCACAGAAGTCAAGAATTGAGGGTTGGGAACCTCCAACTAGATTTCAGAGGATGTATGGAAATGCCTGGATGTCCAGGCAGAAGTTTGCTGCAGGGGTGGAGGGTCATGGAGAACCTCTGCTAGTATGATGCAGAAGGAAAATGTGGGGTGAGAACCCCCACAGAGTGTCCCCACTGGGGCACTGCCTAGTGGAGCTGTGAGAAGGAGGCCACCATCCTCCAGACTGCAGAATAATAGATATACGAACAGCTTGCACCATGTGGCTGGAAAAGCTGCAGGAACTCAACACCAGAGCATGAAAACAGCCAGGAGGGGTCTGTACCCTGCAAAGACACAGGGGCAGCTTCCCAAGACCGTGGGAACTCACCTCTTGCATCAGCATGACCTGGATTTGAGACATGGAGTCAAAGGAGGTCTTTCGAAGCTTTAAGATTTGACTACCCTGCTGAATTTGAGAATTGCATGGGGCCTGCAGGCCCTTCATTTTGGCCATTTTCTCCCACTTGGAACAGGTATATTTACACAATGCGCAGCCCCCATTTTATCTAGGAAGTAACTAACTTGCTTTCTCCTTATAAATTACCCAGTCTCTGGTATTTCTTCATAGCAGTATGAAAATGGACCAATATACACCTGTAATGTTAATTTCTATCTGCTGGTCATTTTTTTAAGACACGGAGATTAAATTGAGATTTGCATTATCTGTATTTAAGGCAATCAATAAGTAGTTGATATATTTTTCCAAAAGCGTGATCTCTGCCTTGCTGGTGTCAAACACTTTTTGTTTGAGAGTTTTACCTGAAAGCTCCATACTAAGTTTAAGTAGAAGTTCAAGAGAAACTTCTATTTTAAAAGAAATAACACATGCTGCAGAAAAGATAAGCTTTTGGGATCAAATCTATTTGCAGATACTAAAAAAAAATCTGTTATGGTGACAAGTGACATAAGAGTTAGACAGAAAGGAAATGAAAGGATGCCTTATTAATAAAGCCAATTAAGTCCTGGACACTGCTGCCCAGCTTCGAAGTTGCTGACAGACTATACAATGATATAATTTCAGACTGTTAATTGTGTCCTCAACCTTGTTGCTAACCATCTGTGCTAAGAGCTTTTGCTCTCTTTTTTGCATGAAGAAGTGTCATTTTTAATTTCACTTTCCCTGCAAAATTGAAGTGTCAAAAAAAAAAAAGCAAGGAACACATAGGTGCTTGTGCTCTTTTATTCAAGATTATTCCTGCACATACCCTTTTTTGGAAAGCCATAATTTTTCTTTGTCAGCATCCTGATCTATTTTTACAGTAAAACAAAGAAAAAAAATAGAAGTGCATAAAAGAAAGAGTAAAAAATAAAAACCAAGGAAAAATTGCCCTTACCTTTGCTAAGATCATCCTGACTCATTCATCCAAAGACTTACAATTCCTCTTTCTTTGTTTACAAAGTCATTTTCTCCAAAGATATAGAAAATCCAGCTCTGTATTGGAAAACCATTGCTGCCCTATTTTTTAATCAAGAGAGGGCATGAGTAACTCAGAACTAGGGTTTATGCCTTTTAGTAGCTTGTCACTGAAAGAAGCAATATGAATATGGGAGAGTATGTACAATGTCCATCAAAATAATAAACACGGAACAATCCAGCAATTCAACAGATGAGCAGTTATAAGCACATAGAGACAGATTTGCCTACTTTTAGTCATAAGTGGGATGTTCCATATGCCCTCTTAGACTAAACCTTCAGGTATCCCTTAATATGTAACTTTTATTATTTTTTTCTTTTTTTAATTTTTTTTTATTATACTTTAAGTTTTAGGGTACATGTGCACATTGTGCAGGGTAGTTACATACGTATACATGTGCCATGGTGGTGTGCTTCACCCACTAACTCGTCATCTAGCATTAGGTATATCTCCCAGTGCTATCCATGCCCCCTCCCCCCACCCCACCACAGTCCCCAGAGTGTGATATTCCCCTTCCTGTGTCCATGTGTTCTCATTGTTCAATTCCCACCTATGAGTGAGAACATGCGGTGTTTGGTTTTTTGTTCTTGCAATAGTTTACTGAGAATGATGATTTCCAATTTCATCCATGTCCCTACAAAGCACATGAACTCATCATTTTTTATGGCTGCATAGTATTCCATGGTGTATATGTGCCACATTTTCTTAATCCAGTCTATCATTGTTGGACATTTGGGTTGGTTCCAAGTCTTTGCTATTGTGAATAATGCCGCAATAAACATATGTGTGCATGTGTCTTTATAGCAGCATGATTTATAGTCCTCTGGGTATATACCCAGTAATGGGATGGCTGGGTCAAATGGTATTTCTAGTTCTAGATCCCTGAGGAATCGCCACACTGACTTCCACAATGGTTGAACTAGTTTACAGTCCCACCAACAGTGTAAAAGTGTTCCTATTTCTCCACATCCTCTCCAGCACCTGTTGTTTCCTGACTTTTTAATGATTGCCATTCTAACTGGTGTGAGATGGTATCTCATTGTGGTTTTGATTTGCATTTCTCTGATGGCCAGTGATGATGAGCATTTTTTCATGTGTTTTTTGGCTGCATAAATGTCTTCTTTTGAGAAGTGTCTGTTCATGTCCTTCGCCCACTTTTTGATGGGGTTGTTTGTTTTTTCCTTGTAAATTTGTTTGAGTTCATTGTAGATTCTGGATATTAGCCCTTTGTCAGATGAGTAGGTTGCGAAAATTTTCTCCCATTTTGTAGGTTGCCTGTTCACTCTGATGGTAGTTCCTTTTGTTGTGCAGAAGCTCTTTAGTTTAATTAGATCCCATTTGTCAATTTTGTCTTTTGTTGCCATTGCTTTTGGTGTTTTGGACATGAAGTCCTTGCCCATGCCTATGTCCTGAATGGTAATGCCTAGGTTTGCTTCTAGGGTTTTTATGGTTTTAGGTCTAAGGTTTAAGGCTTTAATCCATCTTGAATTGATTTTTGTATAAGGTGTAAGGAAGGGATCCAGTTTCAGCTTTCTACATATGGCTAGCCAGTTATCCCAGCACCATTGATTAAATTGGGAATCCTTTCCCCATTGCTTGTTTTTCTCAGGTTTGTCAAAGATCTGATAGTTGTAGATATGCGGCGTTATTTCTGAGGGCTCTGTTCTGTTCCATTGATCTATATCTCTGTTTTGGTACCAGTACCATGCTGTTTTGGTTACTGTAGCCTTGTAGTATAGTTTGAAGTCAGGTAGTGTGATGCCTCCAGCTTTGTTCTTTTGGCTTAGGATTGCCTTGGTGATGCGGGCTCTTTTTTGGTTCCATATGAACTTTAAAGTAGTTTTTTCCAATTCTGTGAAGAAAGGCATTGGTAGCTTGATGGGGATGGCATTGAATCTGTAAATTACCTTGGGCAGTATGGCCATTTTCACGATATTGATTCTTCCTACCCATGAGCATGGAATATTCTTCCATTTGTTTGTATCCTCTTTTATTTCCTTGAGCAGTGGTTTGTAGTTCTCCTTGAAGAGGTCCTTCACATCCCTTGTAAGTTGGATTCCTAGGTATTTTATTCTCTTTGAAGCAATTGTGAATGTGAGTTCACTCATGATTTGGCTCTCTGTTTGTCTGTTGTTGGTGTATAAGAATGCTTGTGATTTTTCTACATTGATTTTGTATCCTGAGACTTTGCTGAAGTTGCTTATCAGCTTAAGGAGATTTTGGGCTGAGACAATGGGGTTTTCTAGATATACAATCATGTCGTCTGCAAACAGGGACAATTTGACTTCCTCTTTCCTAATTGCATACCCTTTATTTCCTTCTCCTGCCTAATTGCCCTGGCCAGAACTTCCAACACTATGTTGAATAGGAGTGGTGAGAGAGGGCATCCCTGTCTTGTGCCAGTTTTCAAAGGGAATGCTTCCAGTTTTTGCCCATTCAGTATGATATTGGCTGTGGGTTTGTCATAGATAGCTCTTATTATTTTGAAATACGTCCCATCAATACCTAATTTATTGAGAGTTTTTAGCATGAAGGGTTGTTGAATTTTGTCAAAGGCTTTTTCTGCATCTATTGAGATAATCATGTGGTTTTTGTCTTTGGCTCTGTTTATATGCTGGATTACATTTATTGATTTGTGTATATTGAACCAGCCTTGCATCCCAGGGATGAAGCCCACTTGATCATGGTGGATAAGCTTTTTGATGTGCTGCTGGATTTGGTTTCCCAGTATTTTATTGAGGATTTTTGCATCAATGTTCATCAAGGATATTGGTCTAAAATTCTCTTTTTTCGTTGTGTCTCTGCCCGGCTTTGGTATCAGAAAGATGCTGGCCTCATAAAATGAGTTAGGGAGGATTCCCTCTTTTTCTATTGATTGGAATAGTTTTAGAAGGAATGGTACCAGTTCCTCCTTGTACCTCTGATAGAATTCAGCTGTGAATCCATCTGGTCCTGGACTCTTTTTCGTTGGTAAACTATTGATTATTGCCACAATTTCAGCTCCTGTTGTTATGTAACTTTTAAATAAACTCTTAATTTCAGAATAGTTTTAGATGTATAGGAAATTTACAGAGAGAGTAGAGAAAGTTGTTGTATGTTCCAAATCCAGTTCCCTCTATTTTTAACTTCTTATATTACTATGGTTCTTTCATCAAAACTAATGAGTCAATATTAATATATTATTATTCACTAAACCCAATATTTTATTCATATTTTCTTTTTTACTTATTTTCTTAGTTTTTCTTTTTCCCTCTGTTTTATGTTGCTAGAAAAAAAGAGGTGAAATGTCATTCTCATCACATCATATCAAGTTATTATTGGCTATTAATACAACTTACCACTCTTGATGTTAACTGTTATCACCTTGCTGAGGCAATGTTTATCAGGTTTCTCCACTGTAAAGTTCCTCTTTTTCTCCATTTCTATACTGTACTATTTGGGAGAACGTTATTATGTGCAGCTCACAATTATGGACTTGGAATTTATGCTTCTCCTTGAGGGTGAAGTATCCACATAACTTGTTGGGAATTCTTCTGTATGACATATCTGCCTTTCTCCCTCATTTATGTATTTAATCATTTATTTATATAACTATGCACTCATGGATATTCATTCTCTACACTGGAGTATAATATAATACTGCAATATTTATTTTGTTTATCAAATTACTCCTTTATGCATTACTCAAAATTGGCCATTGGGGGCTCTTTTGGTTGGCTCATATTTTTTTCTTTTGGTAGGCTCCCATTCTTTTGCTTTTTAAAACACTTCACTGTTGTGTCTCATGGTTTCCATGCCTTACAGCACCTCATAATATGCCTGGAATTAATAAGTTCTTGATAAATATTTGCTGATAGATCTCAGATAACCATGAATCTAAATTTTTATTTGATATGTATATAGAAGAAAAGAAAAGGTAAATGTCAAAGATTTATAAATTCTGTCTAAAGGTTTCCATTTTCTCATATCCTATTCTATTTGGGGGAATGCAGTCTGCATGCTGTAAATATCAAGTCTGATTCATAAGTCATTAAAAGTTGATATTCATAAGGGATACTAAAAGTTATATCAAATTTGTTATTTGTGAAATTTGTTTGAGAATGGCATTTGGTTTGAGAGTAGCCTCGCAATTTTTTTTTCTGCTATTGTTTTAAGTCCCACAATGCTGCTACCCTCTCAAACACAGAGCTTTACCACACTTATGACTACATTTCTTTGGAATAAAATTTGCTCTCTTCTGTGCACAAAAAGCATTGTGATAACATACAAATGCTGTGAAGAAGATATTCCTAAGCATGATATAAGTCTTTCTGTATCTGCTGATCACTCAATGGATACATAGTATTCAAAAGGATTGCCAATGTTAGGTACATTAAAATGTTTATTATAACTAAAATATAAAGATAAAATATAATAAACATAAATTAGCTCATAACTGCAAGAAGGATGATGCTGTTTATATCTGACCTAAGCATAATGAGTTCATTTCTTAGTAAAATTAAGTCAAACTTTTAATTGTATCTGTCAAGATTTTCAGGAAGCATTCAGAACCTCTTTAGATAGTTTTGAATACTGAGATATTTCTCATTGAATCTAACTTTTGGTGCCCCATCACATATCAACATATCATGCTCAAAGCTAAAAGATTAAATTATTCTACTCACTCAAGTATGAGGAAGTCAAGACAAATGACTTTCTAATTACTCTTGGTGACATTTTCCTCAAATGCATTTCTTAATGATCTAATGCAATATATGGATGTGACTTTAAAATATGCCTACTGATACCCCATCAATATATTTCTCAGGCAAGTAGGAGATAAAGGCAATCATTAAGGATTGGAAAAAGTCAATCTATAAGCCATCAGCTCTTTTACATGATTTCCTTTTGATCTTGTTAAGGAAGTCTATTACCTTCATCTCAGAAAAGTCATTTCTTTGGCAATGGGTAATTGATTCAGGCTATACTAGATATCAAATATATCACTAAGATATGCTGCTTGAGAAAGCCACTTGAAATCACAGAGATGACAGTGTTGGTCTTGGAAAGAAATGTTTGTTTCCCACTTTCTTATTTCAAAAGCACCTTTCCTTCTACTTTACATTTTTAAAAAAATTGTGGTAAGAACATGTAATAAGATCTAACCTTTATCAAATTTTTAAGTACACAATACAGTATTTGCTCACTATTAGCACAATGTTGTACACCAAATATTTAGAACTCATTCATCTTCTATAACAGAAACTTTATACCCATTGAACAGCAACTCC
The DNA here is from genome assembly GCF_029281585.2 of Gorilla gorilla gorilla. Lineage (NCBI taxonomy): Eukaryota > Metazoa > Chordata > Mammalia > Primates > Hominidae > Gorilla > Gorilla gorilla. The sequence goes on along the minus strand of NC_073229.2, from coordinate 120,269,473 downwards.
CCTCCCACTTCTTTCTCCCCCGGTATCTTTTTTTTTTTTTCTGAAACTGGCAGTTTTGCATTTGCTGTGCATGTCTTTATGCAGTATACTTAGCATCCATAATATTATTATATTCCCAATGCTCATTATTTCCTTTTATGTTGAATCAAGGTGAAGAATAATTAAATTGGCTGGCCAACTGGTTTCCAGCCTAAAGCAGTTTGAGTATTGGCACTAAGGTGCAAACCTTGCTATTCCTTCTTTAACACCTTTCCCTTGGGCCCAATAAGTGGTGCTCATTCATTTCTAATTCCAATAGGACATTGTCTGAGGCTACAATATTGTTCAAAATAATAATAAGCAGTAACTAAAGAAATATCTCTACTGGCGCAAATTTTTGGTGAACCAAATGTCCCTCATGTATGTGTGTGTTTATAGATAAGTATGTACTGTACATATACTAACATTTGATTATACTATACACACCTCAGCTTTTGTAATATTGTATAGAAAAAAATATCATCCATAATACACATGATAATTTATCTTCCACATTGTCTCCCATTCATATTATGTGACATTCAATAAAGTCATTGAAAGAGTAATTTTCTTTCCAAGCAAAATGTTACTCCTTAACTTTGCAATGAAGCAATACAGCAACCTGCACCTTTTTGAAATGCCAGGTAATTTGAATGTGTCATGCAGCTACTTGACAAGTTTACATATTAGACAATTCACGGGGGACCGAGGACAAATACATTGAAGTTGGTCCTGCAAAGTAGAATTTCTATTATTCATCAAAAAATAATTTAAATTATCTGGAAACTAAGTAAGACTAATAAAAAATTAAAATATTCAAACTATGCTACGCGAGAGAAGTAGTATAGTGTAGTGGTTATACACATGAGTTTTGGAATCAGTTGTTCCTGGTTATAATTCCTGCTTTCTGTGGACTTTTGGCAAATTATTCAACTTTATTAATTTTCAGTTGCACTATTTGGTAAAATGTAGTTAATGATGTATCTGTTTCGTGGGATTATTGTAATAATTATTGTAATAATCCCATGAAATAGTGTATATAAAATTTTAACACTGTAATTGTCAAATAGCATTCAGTAATTGGTGATTACTTTTATGAACTGAAGGAGAAATTTATCATATTGAAATATTTGGAGAAGGACACAGAGAGTTTTATAAAACAATAGAGCATTGTTTGCAATTTCTAATTATAAGATATTAGATAAATGTTCCTGAATAAGTAATTGGTTAAAAAATTATGATCCAAACAAAGAATGGAATATTATACTGCTATTAAAAACAGTATTATTGACTTATATGTGTTGACATAGAAAACATCCATGATATAGTCACAGGAAAAAAGGAAGTTATAAAATTATGTATGGTATGATTTCATTTTGTGAAAAAAATGGTATTAGCTGTATATGTGCACAGCAAATGCATTTGAAACATATACATCTAAATAGTAATATTATTCTATTTATCTTTGGCTATTACCTAAATTTTTATAATGAACATGTATTAATTCTACAACAGAAAACTATTTTATTAATTTTTTTCTATTTGTTCACATATCTTCTCTTTATTTTTCTCATTTAACTCATTCCCAAACTCATGTGTCTGAAAACCTTGTCATCATATTTTGTGGGCTTCTATACCTAGGAGTCAAAAAAAGAAGTACTTAAGGATATCTCTTTGAAATCATTAAAAAAATTATGCCTACTTACCTTAACTATTAACATCCTATAGTAAAACATTAAACAAAGTGAAACTATCCTCATTCGATCGTTAGAAAATCATAAGACCTTACAAATAAATAATATATCTTTGAAGATAAAAAGCAAAATTTATTATTTACTTGAGAGTCTACTAATTTAGCAAGTAATTTTAGCAAAGTATACTATACAAACATGCAAAACAAAAACACTTTAGGTTAGTCTGTAAATTAACACTTTGTAATCCCTCCAGGAGAGGTGTTAACCGAATAGTTTACAATTACTGAAAATGTATTCCATGTGTGGCAGTAAGTGCACTGTATGAATTACACACCTTAATTTAATTAACTGCCTGAGGAGACAGAGGGTAGTTTCATCCTCATTTTATAGATGAGAATGTGGAACCTAGTGTGGTTAAATAATTTTGGTCAGGGTTCCCTAACCAACCAGTTGTAGAGCTGAGGTCTGAACCCAATATTTATTAGCTGAATTATAAGATCTGTCTTATTATTCAAAAAATAACCAATTGATTACTCAGGTGTTCACAATGATTTCTCTACTGTTTTCCTTTTTTTGGTTTTACTTCATCCCTGTATTCTACTCCTAGCTGCTTTCAGTGATGTAAATGAAGCACCACAGAAGTGGCTTCTGGTTATGGAAAATTTCTTAAAAGTTCCACCTTTCTAGAGCTATTTTTTTCCTTTTTTGGCAATGACATTTAGCTTAGACCCACAGTAAGAAATACATTTTATATTATTGCCCAGTACACACACATACAAATGGTCCATACCTTCCCTAAAAGACAAGAATATTGTTATTATTATTATTTTTAAAAAAGTGCTCTGGGGACTCCAGGGAAAGGGTGGGAGGGGGATGAGGGATAAAAGACTACACATTGGGTACAGTGTACACTACTCAGGTGATGGATGCAACAAGATCTCAGAAATCACCACTAAAGAACATATCCATGTAACCAAACACCATCTGTTCCCCAAAACCTATTGAAATAATAAATAAATAAATAAATAAATGGCTATAGATACATAAAGTCCTCTGAAGTGAACAGAATAATATGCTTTTTGTGTATTTGCTTTGAATGTTAGACTAAAAGTCTGCAAATAGTTTTTTTGCTTGGGCAGTTATACTTCATAAATGTTTTAAGAAAGCTTATAGGAACTGTTATATGCTTTTTACATTTTAGCACAAATTACATTACAGTATATCAAAACACATTATAAAATATTTTCTCATATAAAGAATGAGTGTGTCTAAATCACCAAAAACAGAACATAACAAAGCATAATAAAGTTGAGTACCTATAAATGTCTGGCAAAATGTATGTAGCTTAGTGCTAACAAGTCCCCCAAAACTGTCGCCCTTTCTCTTTTGGTGTCAGTCCAGGGACAATTTTCAGCTTTTTTTGTGAAGAAAAATATTCCTGTATATTATGTACTTACTACAGTCTAATTAACCTTCCTCTATTATCCAAACCCTCATGATTCTGCTGTGGAATGCATGCTTACACACAGTAATGACTAACCTGCAGCTGAAACAAGAGAGGATGCGTTCTACTGGGGGCAGAAACACTGACATTTTGATCATTTTCAGGAGCAGCTTATAAAGCCTTTTAGAAATGGAACAGCAGAAACATATGTTCTTTCAACCTTTGTTTTTCGGTCAGTTTTCTGGAATGATGTTGAGTACTAATAAAAAGTTTCATGGAGTGGAAAAGAATTCCTATCTCCCATAAAGTATTAGCATTTATTAAAAAAACAAATAATATCAAAAACAAATGACTTTTGAATTTGTTCCAATATCTAGTGATGTAAATGTTAGGATGAGAAAACACAATGTATCATGGGTAACGTGGGCATTTTGTAGAGAGACAGGAAGAAATGCAATTGATAAATGGCACCATTTGCATCTTCTGCATTTCATGCTGGGACTCAGGTAAATCTTTAACTTCTCTGAGACTCGTTCATATGAGAAATGAAGACTATAATATCCTCTTCATAGAACTGTGATGATAGGAAAAATAACTCTTGTAATTTACTGACATGTTTTAGGCAATTTAGTAAATTTTAGATCACCTCCCCTTCCCTAATTCCTCTCCACATATTAGAGAAATGGTTTACTTATTTGAGAAGAGGCAATAAATTTGTTGTATACCAGGTGAAGAAAAAAAGGATACTTCTTATGGTTTCCATAATGTCTGCAAAGTTATAGGAAATCTTTTCTCAATCTCAATTTCTTTGGGGTACTTATGAGAATGACTCCCAGAGGAATCACTGAATGAACGTGGAAGCTGGGATTCCCTAAAGCATTCTGAGGTTATGGAACAAGCACATATTTCCTCTGAAGGTCTGGAAGCAGTAGAATGCGAATAAGCTGTCTATAAAACTTTCTTCTCAGAGATAGGGATTTGTAGCCTGCATTCCTCCTTTTGCTTAAACAATTATGATTAAGGTTAACGATTTGAAACAAAGGTGTGTGTGTTCGTGTGTATGTGTGTGTTTGGAGGAGTATGACAACACTACATTTGTAGTCTGGATAACTGCATTAGCCAGTGCTGGCAACCACTTACAATATAAATATGGAAAGAGAAGGAAAGAAAAAATAAGCTGAAAATGAGAAAAATCAAGCTACTCGTCAAGGTGTTATTTGTACAATGCTAGATAGTTGAATTTTCAGAAATAGTCATTCATAATACGTTCTATTTTTTTCACTTTTCTTCATGCAGGTAGTTACCATAACATTTATTTTGGAAAATAAATAATGTATAGCCTATTGTGATGATAATTTAGAGTAAAAGAGAAATAGGAACTCATAGAAGAAAAAATAATGCTAGCAGTACTTATTTAGAAAGGGCTCCTCCATACAAGCCAGGTAGTGGGTCCTGCACATAACAAATACACACCATCTTGTGTCATTCTCAAACCAACAGTGTAGGTGGTAATATTATTAACCCCGTCTTATAAGCAGGGACGACCACTATGGTGTACTCATTCCTCAAAAAGGATCAGGAGAAAATGTTAAATTTTGAAGAATTTCTAAAATAACTTGAGTTCAGAAATGGCTGCAGAGTAGCAAGCAATAAGTTTGCACTGCCACAGTAAAGAGAAAAGCAAAGCTCCAAGAGTTTCCTCGCACATTGTAAGAGTTTTAGAATGAGTCAGAAGAATAATGATCACTTTTTCTATTGCCAAACTAAATTGGAAAACATGTGTATGTAGTTCAATTAAAATTGTGTCAAAGAAAACAAATTTTACTGTATTATCTTGAAGGAGGAAAAAGAATTACTTTTGTATCCTTTAAAAATAATATGTAAAAACAGGTTGGATATTCATAATTATAGCAACAATCAAAGTGCTTGAAAGTTTCACTCAGGCTCATGAATTGCAGTTAATCTACAGAATTTCTTTAATGTCCAAGAACAATGTCTCTGCTTTTTAGAGAGATATTTTCAAAAAAGGATGGGAGTTTATTTAATTTTTAAAGCACTAAATGGAGCCCATGTTATTGTGTCACTGAGACATTCAAGATGATGGTGGGGAGAGAATATAACTAATGGCATTATTAATGTGACATTAGCATTCACACCAGGTTACATTTTTAGTCCATCTTATTTAATACATGAAGACAGGTGAAGTTTCTTATAATATTTATAAAATTACATAACAACTATCTCTCATAGCAGAGAAAGTCAAATTTTAACTTATTTTCCTTTCTTAAATTTATTTTTAAAATTAATTTTTCTCATACTGCCTTGTCTAAGATTCTTTTTCTTTTTACTTGTCAAATAAAAAGTACTTTTCAAATATAAAGTTAAAAAATTTATCTCCCAAAAACCATGCTGAGATTCGTACCCCCTCTCCCACCTCCCAATGTTGTTTTATTGAGGAGGTTCTGATTATTTGTTTCCAACTGATGTCTAATTTATATAAAATTTTGATTCTAGCCAAAGCTAAGCCCTACAACTGTGGTAAAATTAATTTTTTTGAAATTTAATTAAAAAATTCAAGGCATAACAGGAAAAATGTTCAAAAATGCCCACCCTTCAGAACACTATCACTAATTGACTGATAATTCATCAAATCTTTTCTGAAAACATTTACTCACTTCAGTTACACTACCTGTATTTGCATGACTTATAAGAAGTATAAAAGTAATAGAAGAATATATTTTTATTATTAAAATGTAAATAATTCAAGTGTATATAAAATAATTAATACCAAATTTTAATACTAAATACCAAATTAATACCAATTGCCACTCTTTCAACCCATTCTCTTCCCCAAGAGGTAACCACTTTTGTTTCAGTGTGTCATATATCCTTTTAGAACTTTTTCAAAACTTTATACACATTTGTATATATTTAGATATATTTATACATATATATGATTTTTAAGAGAAAATTGAGACTCTTCTGTTTATTTTATTCTGAGACTTGCTTTTTATAGTGAATAGTTTGAAGCTGTTTTATTTTTTATTTTTATTTTTTGAGACAGGGTCTCACTCTGTCACCCAAGTTGGAGTGCAGTGGCACAATTGCAACTTACTTCAACCTTGAACTTTCTGGGCTTAGGTGAACTTCTCCCACCTCTGCCTCCCGGATAGCTGGGACCACAGGCACATGCCACCATGGCTGACTGTTTTTTTTTGTTTTGTTTTATTTTTTTTTTGAGATAGAGTCTCATTCTGTCGCCCAGGCTGGAGTGCAGTGGTGTGATCTCGGCTCACTGCAAGCTCCGCCTCCCAGGTTCATGCCATTCTCCTGCCTCAGCCTCCCCAGTAGCTGGGACTACAGGCGCCCGCCACCACGCCCAGCTAATTTTTTTTTTTTTTGTATTTTTAGTAGAGACGGGGTTTCACTGTGTTAGCCAGGATGGTCTCGATCTCCTGACCTTGTGATCCGCCCGCCTCGGCCTCCCAAAGTGCTGGAATTACAGGCATGAGCCACCACACCCGGTGGCTATTTGTATTTTTTTGTGGAGATGTTTCACCATGTTGCGCAGGCTGGTCTTGAACTCCTGGGCTCGAGAGATCCTTCCTACTCAGCCTTTCAAAGTGCTGGAATTACAGGTGTGAGCCACTGTGCCTGGCCCTTTAGTTTGATATTTTAATCTGTCTTTATATATTCACCAAGTTATTTTCAATGGTTGCTTAGCACTGATTGGTAAGAATATGTTATTATATATTTTACTTTTCTCCTATTGATGGACATTTTGATTATTTTTAATACTTTGTCATTCTAAATTTGCAATAAACATTTTGGTGAAGGCTTCTTAGTGGTGCATACAAGTGTTTTTGATGAATAAATTACGACAGGTAGAATTACTGGGTCAAACAATATATGTTTTTAAAATTTCTGTAAGTATTACCAAATTTATGAACATACCAGTATGTTATCCAAAAGGGCCCAACTTGCTTCACCTGTAATCAAATTTTCCACAACACTTAATAACGATGAATGTTATGAACTATTTAATACAGTACAAATGAAAAAGTGTCCCATTAGACCACAAAATTGCATTTGTCAGGTCATTAATTGGTAAGGTTGGACATTATTGTCTTTATTGGGATAATTTTTATTTCCTTTGTGAAATGACTATTCATACTTTATTTGCCTCTTTTATTATGGCATTTTGGATAATTAATTTGTGAACACTCTTTACATATTACAAAATTAAGCCTTTGTCTAATTTTGGGGGGAACATTTTCTCCCAGGTTTTTAAATTTAAAGACAAAATTAATTTTGTTTATAGTATCTTTTTTTGTTATACTGAAGTTTTGATAATTAGGTAGTTGAATCTGTTAATTTTAAAAGTTTATTGCGTGTTAAATTTGGCTTAAAAAGCTCTTTACAATTTTCTTTTTTAAAAGAGTAGTTTCAAAAATTGACAAGTGGAATCTAATTAAAATAAAGAGCTTCTACACAGCAAAAGAAACTATCAACAGAGTAAACATAAAAACTATAGAATAGGAGAAAAATATTTAAAAAGTATTTATCTGATAAAGGTCTAATATCCAGAATCTATAAGAACTTAAACAAATTAACAGGCAAAAAATAAACAACCCCTTTAAAAGTGGGCAAAGGACATGAACATAGACTTTTCAAAAGAAGACATACGCATGGCCAATAAGCATATGAAAAAATGCTCAACATCACATTAGAGAAATGCAAATTAAAACCACCATGAGATACCATCTCATACCAATCAGAATGGCTGCTATTAAAAAGTCAAAAAATAACAGATGCTGGCAAGGTTGAGGAGAAAGAACACTTATACACTGCTGATGGGAATGTAAATTAGTTCAGCCATTATTGAAAGCAGTTTCGGGATTTCTCAAAGAACTTAAAATTACCATTAAGCCCAGCAATCCCATTATTGGATATATAACTAAATAAAGCTAAATAATTCTACCATAAAGACACATGCACAGGTATTTTCACTGCAGCACTATTCACAATACCAAAGACACAGAATAAACCTAAAAGCCCATCAATGATAGAATGGATAAAGAAAATGTGGTACATATGCAACATGGATAGAATGGATAAAGAAAATGTGGTACATATGCAACATGGAATACTATGCAGCCATAAAAAAGAATGAGATTACGTACTTCGCAGCAACATGGATGGAACTGAAAGCTATTGTCCTAAGAAACTAATGCAAAAACTAGAAACTAAGTGTCATGTATTCTCACTTGTAAGTGGGAGCTAAACATTGAGTACACATGTACACAAAGAAGGGAACAAGAGCCAGCCACTGGGGCCTACTTGAGGGTGGAAGATAGGAGGAGGGTGAGGATTGAAAAACTACCTATTGGATACTCTGCTTATTACTTAGGTAAAGAAATAATCTGTCCATCAAACCCCTGAGACAAGTAATTTACCTATCTAACAAACCTGCACGTGTACCCCTGGACCTCAAATAAATGTTTAAAAAAACAGTAGTTTTTAACGAAAGAAATTATTAATCCTCAGACCAATAATAACCTGAAACCATGCTTAATAATAGTTTTCCATGAATTATTTTGGTTGATAAGCCTTGACACTTAGATTGAAATTTTCTGCTCAATTATTTAATATTATTACAGATGGCTCATTTCCATTTTAATCATCACTTTATATTTCTCATTCACTGCCTGGCCATGCTATAATCTCCACAGGGAAGTTAAAGAATACAGAAATGATATTGCCTCTACCTCCATTGAACGTATTTAGGTGAAATAAGCATGTTTATAATAGTAAATAACATGAATTAAAGTGTAGTTTGAATTTGCAAACCTGTGTATATAAAGACCAACTCAATCTCTTAGTCTGAAGCAGAGGCAGAGAATCCTTTGCTTTAAAATGTACTGAAGCCTAACAACTCATTGCATGTAATTGATAATTTGCAATATGTCCTGGATCTACAGAATAGCAAAACTATGGTATAAATAGTTTTCTGCTTTGTTGAGTGAGTGCTTTGAAGACCTAAGAACTTTAGGGAAGCAAAGAATGACATCTTGTTGGAGGTGGGGCCTGAAGGGAGGTGTTTTGGTTATGGGGGCAGATCTCTCATGATCTGTTTGGTGCCTTCCTGGCAGTAATGTGTGACTTCTTGCTCTAGAGCTGGTTGTTTAAAACAGCCCAGCACCCTTTCTTCTTGCTTGCTCCCTCTTTTGCCATGTGACACACTGGCTCTCCTTGCCTTCCTCCATGAGTAAAAGCTGCCTGAGACCTCACCAGAAGCTGAGCAGATACTGGTGCCATGGTTCTTGTACAGCCTGCTGTACCATAAATTTCTTTTCTTCATCAATTACCCTATCTCAGGTAGTCCTTTATAGCAATGTAAAACAGACTAATGAAACATACAGAGGCTGTGGACAAGTTTTAACCTGCGCCGACATGAGAGAGGCTTAAACACTATTGGGGGTAGAAGAGGAGGGAGGCATATCAACCCTGAAGACAGCACAAAGAGGGAGGAAAAACAGGAATTGAGGTCAACTTTCACTCGCTGAAAAGCTTAAATATTGTGTGCTTGTGTTTTTAATTCCTTAGAGCACTTGGTGGAGAACCTGACAGTAAAATTACAAAAGAGAAGCACGAATTAATGACATAGAAAAGAAAGCAGCTATAATGAAAATAAACGAAGGCAGGATCTAGCTCTAAAATGCTTTTAGGAGAGTTAACAGGATCCTTTGAAAATGAGCTGGGTAATAATGGATCATGGTTCAAGTAGTGGCCAAGTAGCATTTTTAATGAAAGGAAACTGAATGCATTTGATAATTCTCTGTTGCATGGGGCTCTGAGGGTGCAGGTGGAGGTTCAGAAGACTTCAATTCTAGCCCTGTTCCCTCCTACCTATGTATCCTTGACCCAACTACTTCATCTTTCCGAGCTGTAGTTTCCTCAAATAAACATTAGAAATAATATTAATCCCTGTTAGATAATTGTAAAGACTGAGCTTACATTTATTAAGTGCCGACACAGTGACTTACACATAGACAATACCAGATTTTAAAATGCTAACAGTTATTGTTATTATAATGATTAAGTACTTCTGTAATCAATATCACATTTCAATTTGCCATTGCCACAATGTAATTAAGGTAGAGAAGGAATTATTCTTATCCCTAAATGAACAAGATAAGATAAACTGACTTGCCTCATAAGACGACAAAGACATTGAGCTTTTGACATTAGGCCTCATGGATCTTTTGGTTATGCAATTTGGAAGAACAGTCAACATAGTAAGAGATAATAAGAAATAAACACAAGATTTAACAATTATGTAGCTCCTCCTGGGTAGAAAGAGTATGCTATTTATATGTTTTCTATACATGATTTCTTTACATCATCATTACTATCCCATGTACTAGAATTCCTATTTTACAGATAAAGGAGGTGAGACCCCTATAGCTTAAATTACTCATGTAAGATTATGTCAGCCAGCAAATGGTAAAAATAGGAGTCTCTTGTTATTCTGTCTGAACCTAGAATGCAAGCTCTTTTCATAAGGTCAGGCTGAAATGAGTCATCTGTTGATGGTGCTGGAATAGGTTGCAGAACAGTAAGACAGAATGCAAGATAGAGACATTATTTGGAATAAGTTAACCAGGACGAATGTCACTAACACATTTTTCAAAAATAAAAAATTATACATCTTTTTGGAAAGTTTAGCCAAAAGAAGAGAGAGGAAGAGTTATTTTTTGCATGGTGGAAGAATGGGGGTGGAAGTATAATAAGAGAAGCCAATATTTCAGAAACTGAATGTCATTTAAAAAAAGAAAAGGAGGCGTACAAAATTGTTGACTATGGAGGAGAGCAAAATTCAGGAGGATGAGAATCGGAAAAAAATTTAGAACTGGCAGGGTCAGCCTTCTGGGAGGAGACTAGAAGCCATTCTAGAATGGAATATAAGCAAGTAAGAACACAATTTATATTAAAGAGAGAGAAAATACAAAAAAAGAAACAAAAAAAAACAAAAATAAAAAATAAAGATAATCACTAATCTATGTAAGTATGGATTTAGAGAAAAGCAGCCTTGGTCAGGCACAGTGGCTCACGCCTGTAATCCCAGCACTTTGGGAGGCCGAGGTGGGCTGATCACAAGGTCAGGAGATTGAGACCATCCTGGCTAACTGGGTGAAACCCTGTCTCTACTAAAAATAGAAAAATTAGCCGGGCGTGGTGGCAGGCGCCTTTAGTTCCAGCTACTCAGGAGACTGAGGCAGGAGAATGGTGTGAACCCGGGAGGCAGAGCTTGCAGTGAGCTGAGATTGCGCCACTGCACTCCAGCCTGGGCGACAGAGCCAAACTCTGTCTCAAAAAAAAAGAAGAAAAAAAGAAAAGCAGCCTTATGAACTAAAATGTTTAATAAGCAGACATTTGTGATCCCACAAAATGTATAATTATATAATTTCTTGACAATAAAATAGGAAATAAGTTTTCTTTAACAATTTAACTAACTTATGTAAAATGTGCTTACCTTTCCATCCTAGCTCTACTCCTCTTTTCAATGGTACTACCTTTCCACATCTGTTTCACTGTTGGATACTGACACAGTATTTCTCAAGCAGAAGATTGCATTAAAAACAAATTTCTAGTTACTTCCCCCTCTTCCTCATGAAAAGCCCTTGGCATTTTCCATCATTTCCTCTGTGATTTTTTTCTCATAAGTTATTTCAACTATAGCTGGAGAATAAAATGTCCCCACGCTCCTAGGAAATGATTGATACTTTTCTGTAGCTATGGTAGCAAGTAGTCACCAGAAGTGGTTTTAAAACTGCTTAATCAATGACAGTTCCAGAAACTATCAGAACTGATTTTACACAAAGTTGAAGAATTTCACTGAGAAATGCCTCTCAGTGAACATGCATTTGCAAGTCAACCAACTAGTTATAACCCTAACTTCCTAAAGTCAGTTAATCAGAAAAAGACTCACTTCAAAGAACACACTTCTGGAAGTTGATTAATCAAAGGAATTCTCACCTGAAGAGCCATATTTCTACAAATGACGTCAATATACTTACGCCTCTGGAAGTCAACCAGCAACTGAATTACACTCTTCCTCAAAGCCCTCTATAATATTAGCAGTCTTCTCTGCTCTGAGAGACTGTGCCTGACAATTATATTTTGCCCTTTTTAAAATAAGTGACCACTTCAGCATTGGTTTTTTTTTGTTTAAGATATTGACAGCCAGTTTTTATTATTTTGCCAGCTGAACACTCTGGAAGTTAGTAATTCGTTCAACAGCCTCAGAAAGAATATATAGTCATACCCTTTGCGTCGTCAATAATTAGATTTCTAGAAATTGGTCCAAATTGACACTATGCATAATCTTTGTTATGCATTTTTTTTGCATTTAATCCTCACAACAGCTCTACAATATAAGCTTTTTTTTTTTTTTTTTTGAGACAGTCTCGCGGCTGTTTGCTAGGCTGGAGTGGATTGGCGCGATCTCGGCTCACTGCAAGCTCCGACTTCTGGTTTCACGCCATTCTTCTGCCTCAGCCTCCCGAGTGGCTGGGACTACAGGCGCCTGCCACCATGCCCAGCTATCCACGCCCAGCTATTTTTTTTGTATTTTTAGTAGAGACGGGGTTTCACCGTGTTAGGCAGGATGGTCTCGATCTCCTGACCTCGTGATCCACCCACCTCGGCCTCCCAAAGTGCTGGGATTACAGGCGTGAGCCACCGTGCCCGGCCATAACATTGTTTTTATTTCCATTTTTTATTTGATGAAAGCAAAATATTTGACAAATATTTAAATTGAAGTGTTATTTATACATATGAAAACTCAAGTACAATCCAATGCCCAAGATAAGAAAAGGGTTAGGCAAATAGTCATTATAAGGGCACCTACAAAAAATGAACACGTTAAAATGTTTATGATTTGACACTGATTACAAAATCAAAACAAAATTATAACTATACCATGTAAAATTATGTGTACATAAGGATTAGAAATAAAAGGAAACATAGGCAAATAATTCTGTGAATTTCTGTGGTGGTTGGATTCTGACTGGATTGACCTTTTAAATATTGCTTTAATGTTTGTGTAATAAGAAAAGTAACCTAAAGTGTAGTTTCTGCATTTGAGAGTTCCAGCCACCCATCCAATATTGTATTGGAAATTCCAATGCCCCATAAGATTTCTGAGAATTAAAGGGGTTCTAGACACTCCTGATTACTTAGGGTCCTGGACTTCTGCACTAGAGATTTCCAAATTCTATTCATGTGTTATCTACCATAAATGTTCCGTTTTCTCTGATTGCTTTGACCTGGATGTGAAACTGAGTCTCTTTAATTTCCCCTAAAATTTCATATAAGGCACATGCAATGTTAGCAGAAGTTTTAGATGGAGAGCTGTTATATCATAGCAAAGTGCACAAGCTAATATTGAACACAGACCATCACTTTACTAAAATTCTCTTGGCTACCCAGCACGTCTCATCTTCTCCTGCTTGAAGACTTACTGATAAGTTTCTCTCACTTTATCATATAAAGCAGTTTTCCATCTTCAGTGTAAGCTGTAAATATAATGAAGATTTGACCTTGTGCTCTCATAAAATCAAGAGGCATATACTAGGTTTTACCCTTTAGCAACATAGAGATTTATTTTAAGGCAGATTATATTTCAAACACAAAAGTGGGTGAATCATTATATTCATTTGGGGGATTTAAATGATATGAATTTAAGGTCACAAATTTTAAATTAGCATCCTAGTGTGTTTAGAGTACGAAAGTGACATGAATTAAAAAGGAATGGTGGAACATACAAAGTAAAAGAGAAGATTAATTTTTTAATATGAAGAGATACAATATAGTTTAAAATAAACTGAAATTAAAAATCAAAAACCTATACAGTGATAATTGACTTTATAAGGATAGCAAGAAAGCCCACGGGGTTAATATGCATGGTTTTAAATAAAAGTTTAGGGTATTTTTATCTGCCTCTACTTATTCTAACTACTTGATAACATAAATATTCACTCCACAGTGTTTTTCCTAGGGGGGCTAGTTCACTGTGAAGTGTTTTCTTGTCTCTTTGTAGAGTAGCTATAAGGAAATGATAGTCTCTAAAAATAAAACTTAAGAACAATTTGAAAATAATAAATTCAGATTTTCTTGACATCTTTGTTGACTAATTCTTTCCCCAGAGCATGTAATTTGAAGCATAGACTTAGAACTGCTTATATCTGCATATTGAAAGTAAGGATATATCATTATAAGGGATAAGAAGAGAAAAGAATTTAAAGTAGTCACTATTATAGGTAGTCTTCCATAGACATTGATTTTGACCCTACTATCAAGGCAAAAGTAAATTAATGTTAATTTTTTAGTTACCAAAATAAAGCAGTAAGTTCTTCCAGGTGCAGAGGGTAAAAATACTGTATCCTCAATTTTCTCTGAAATTACTGGAGTTCCATAGGATTCTGTATCACCAACTATGTTCCTTAGTTCCTAGAAACAAGTAAGGATAAAATACTGTCCATGGTATGGAAGATATTGGACGGTATGTGTAAGAACAATCCAACTATTTTTCCATCTATTTGTCCTACTCTATCCACCCACGCATCCATCTATACTCCATCTACTTCTCCTTGTGGAGGAGAAAGATTTGCGACACCACCAACACTCATTTTATGTTGCATATTGAATGGTCATCACAAACAGTGGAGCTCTGGAGCATCTCCCATAAGTGATTTCTTCCAGGCTACCCCAATTACTCCTATAATTAACTGAAAAAAAAAGTGCTTAATGTTATTTTGTTTAGAAGTCAAAACCGCAAATATTTTAAGTACCTGTTATTCACCAGGCAGAATAGTAGAAAGTCTTAGTACAGAAAAAAAAAAAAAAAAACGGTGGTCTTGGCCAGGCACGGTGGTTCACGCCTGTAATCCCAGCACTTTGGGAAGCCGAGGCGGAAGGATCACGAGGTCAGGAGATCGAGACCATCCTAGCTAACATGGTGAAACCCCGTCTCTACTAAAATTAAAAAAAAAAAATTTAAAAAAATTAGCCGGGCACGGTGGCGGATGCCTGTAGTCCCAGCTACTGGGGGGTGCTGAGGCAGGAGAATGGCGTGAACCCAGGAGGCGGGGTTTGCATTGGGCCGAGATCGCGCCACTGCACTCCAGTATGGGCAACACAGCGAGACTCCATCTCAAAAAAAAAAAAAAAAGAAAAAAGAAAAAAAAAAAGTGGGTCTTATAAAAAGGAACTCTTCTGAATAGTCTTTTAAACAAAAACAAAACAAGCAAACAAAACAAATAAAATAGACTTCTACGATGGTAGAAGGACTTTAAATCAGAAAAAATAAAATAATGAGAATTCTGAACATTAAATGTGGTAGAAAATTCAAATAGATTTGATAATATTCTTTTCAAAACATATTTGTGCATTGTAACAGATAACAAATGAGGGTTAAATATATAATGGATCACACTGATTTTGCATTTGCCTCCTATACCTACTATACTATTATTTGAAGGTATAGAAATTGTTTCTCTATTGGGTGTATCTTCTTTTATTGTTAATAATCCCCTCATATTCAAGAAGTTCCTCAAATAGCCTAGTAAAGTATTTTCAAATTACCTAATAAAATAAGCTCCCTTAGAAGTCATCATTGTGATTGGAAAGCAATAGGGATAAAGCTTGATTTATTGATTAGTAAGAGTATGCTATAAATTTTCTTCATATGAAAACTGTGGATTATGAGATCACACTTACTTATAAAAATTGCAGCAGATGGGCTTAGTGATGAAGGTATTAAAGGAAAGGATCACAGGTTAGCTTGGCTTTATAAAATGACTTTATTTCCTCTGAGATACTATGTATAAATCTAACAAAATTGCAACAGGGAAGATTTTTATTTAAGAAAATACATGATGAATGCTTTTGTGAGACATAATTATTTTGCAGTACAAAACACTTTATGTACAGTCATGTGTCACTTAAAGATGGGGATATGTTCTGAGAAATGTGATGTTAGGTGATTTCATTGTTGTGCAAACATCAGAGAATGGACTTACACAAACCTAGATGGTATTGCCTGCTACACACTTAGGCTATTGTTTCTGGGCTACAAACTTATAGCATGTTACTATACTGAATGCTTTAGGAAATTTTAACACAATGGTATTTGTATATCTAAACATAGAAAAGGTACAGTAAAAATACTGTATAAAAGATAAAAAATCGTACACCTGTATAAAGCACTTACCATGAATGGAGCTTGCAGGACTGGAAGTTGCACTTGGTGAGTCAGTGAGTGGTGAGTGAATGTGAAAGCCTAGGACATTACTGTACACTACGGTAGACTTTATAAACACTGTACAAATGCTATATTAAACCTATAAAAAGGTTTTTCTGTCTTCAGTAATTTAATGTTAGCTTATTGTAACTTTTCTACTTTATAGACTTAAAAAATATTTTTAAGTCTTTGAGTTTTTTCATAATAACACAGCTTAAAACACAAACACACTGTATAGCTGTACAAAATAATTTCTTTCTTTAATCCTTATTCTATAAGCTTTTTTCCTATTTTTAAATATTTTTGTTTTTTATTTTACCTTTTAAATTTGTAAAAACTAAGATACAAACCCACACATTAGCCTAGGTCTACACACGGTGAAGATCATCAATATCACTGTCTTCTACCTCCATATCTTGTCTCACTGGGAGGTCTTCAGGGGCAATAACGTGCATGGAACTGTCATCTCCTATGATAACAATCCCTTCTTCTGGAATACCTCCTGAAAGACCTGTCTGAGGCTGTTTAATAATTAAGTTTTTTAAATTAGTAGAAGTACACTCTAAATAATGATAAAATATAGTAAATACATAAACTATAACATAATTGTTTATTATCATTGTTATGTACCTTATGTAATTGTACAGTATGTACTACACTTTTATACAACTGGAAGTGCAATAGGTTTCTTTACACCAGCACCATCACAAACATGTGAGTTGTGTGCTACTAAGTTCTGATGGCTACAAAGTTACTAGGAGATAAGAATTGTTTAGCTCTATTGTAATCTAATGGGACCACTGATGTACATGTGGTCAATCATTGCCTGCAATGTTATGCAGTGCATGACTATATTTTGTAGTTCTTTTTTTTTTTGGTTCTTGCATAGGATTTCCTTAAAGTGAAAGCATGTGTGTGTCCAATATAACAGAAATAAATTAGCAATAATGATTTCCCAGTCTGGTAGGACTTTTTTTTTTTTTTTGAGACAGACTCTTACTCTGTTGCCCAGGCTGGACTGCAGTGGTGCAGTCTTGGCTTACTGCAACCTCCAACTCCCGTGCTCAAGCGATTCTCCTGCCTCAGCCTTCCCAGTAGCTGGGACTACAGGTGTGCACCACCACACCAGCTGATTTTTGTATTTTCAGTAGAGATGGGTTTTCATTGTGTTGGCCAGGCTGGTCATGAACTCTTGACCTCAAGTGATTTGCTTGCCTGAGCCTCCCAATGTGATGGGATTACAGGAGTGAGCCACCATGCCTGGCCTCTAGATAGGACTTTGAAGCTCAACAGGAAACAGACATTTCAGGTAAAAATTTTGAATTTAAATGTGAATAATAGTTTTTTAATGATATAAAATTTGCCAGAATTTTATTTAAATTAAGAGAAAGAGCTTGATTATTTCTGGAAATTGAAAACAAATAATTTAACAAATAAGAATATTTCCATGTAGTGTAGACTTCTTGATGTGGTACAAGTTAAGATTAAGAATGAAGTAAGATTGTTCTATGTAGATGCTCCATCCTTTACAAACTGCTGATTCTAGGCAAGTCACTTAAATTCTCAGAGACTTTTCTTGTGTTTAAATAAAGAATGCTATTTGAATTTCCTACATTCCATGCTCACTCTAAGATTGAAGCATTATGATGTATACACAGAAACCTCTAAACTGAGCATGAAACTAAGATTTGGGCATGAGGCATGCTAATTGCTAATCTGGTATCTGCTTCTGGGGCTTTTCAGTAGATAGAGCTAATAAATGTTATGTGTGTAGACCCATTTCTGTATCTATGTATTTTAAAATAAAAATAGATTCACAAATTAATATCTACATCTCTCATCTAGCAATGCAAGGTTAATTTTAGCCATCTCTCCTTGCTGATTATAACTTCTTTCTCTAGCAATGTGAAACCTATCTCCCAATATCTATAATTTATTTACTTATGCATTCCACCCTAATATACATGCAAAGTACTTTCATAATTGCTAAACTGCACTCCTTTGAAAAAAATCAACTAAAATACAATGTCTATGTATAGTTCTTTTTAGAGTTAGCCTCATCCTTTGCAGATTTTGTCCTTTCAAAATACTGTTTTCCAAAATATAGGCTAGATCCTTTGACTGCATCACCTTCAGTAAGCTTATATATTACATTTGTAAGATGGTTAGGTTCACTTGTCACTGTTTCCACCCCATTTTGGGATATTACAACCTATTTGTTTTCTTTCTTTCTTTTTTTAATGTGCATGCTGCAGAATTTACTCATCGTGTTGTACAGTTCTATGGGTTTTGATGAGCACAGTAATTTTTTCAGCACCACGGATAGTTCCATCTCCTTTAAAATTTCCTCATGTAATCAATGATTTTGTAGTCAGCCCTCTTATAACTCCAACTCAATATATCTCTAACTTGGGCAACCATTGATCTGCTTCCCATCTCTATGTTTTGGCTTTTTCAGAATTTAAGATACATTGAATTATATATCTTAAATATGCAGTCATTTGGGCCTCCCTTCTTTCACTTAGCAAGATGCACTAAAACGTTCATCCATGATATGCATAAATCAATAATCCTCTTTTTAAAATATTTGAATAGTATTCCCTTTTATAGATTTACCACAGTCTGTTCATTCATTTACCAGCTGAAGACAACATATTAGTTATTTCCACATTTTGGCAATTGAAATCAAATTTTCTGTAAATATTCCCATATTGTTTTTTTGTGTCAAAAATGTTTTTCAATTCACTTGGGTAAATACTTATGAGTGGGATCACTGGATCATATATTAAGTAAGCATTTAACTTCATAGGAAACTTGTACCTTCCAAAGTGACTGTACCATTTTGAATTGCCAACAGTAATGAAAGTAATGAATGACAGTCTCTGTGGCTCTGCATGCTTATGAATATTTGATATTGTTAGATTTTTAATTCACTTATCCATTTTTAACAGGTATGTTCTGGCACCTTATTGTGGTTTTCATTTGTATCTCCTTAGTGAACATCTCCTCATATTCTTATTAGTCATCCATACATCTTCTTTGGTAAAGCTCAGATATTTTACCAGGAAAATTAGATTTACTTTCTTATTAAGTTTTAAGAGTTTTTTATATATTATGGATACAAATCTTTTATCAGATACATGATTTACAAGTCTGATGCCTATATTTTCATTCTTTTAAGAATGTGTTTGATGGAACCATTTTTGTAAATGTTAGATTTTTTTTTTATTGATTTACTCATTGTAATGAGGAGGGCTGTGATCAGCAAATTACTTTAGTTACAACAAAGCAAGTACACGGAAGCAAACAAACAGCCCCCAAATTCCAACATGTATATAGCTTAGAAGTACACATTTGGTATACATTCTTCTCTATAATTTCTCATAAACATGGGGTTCTGTAAAAATCCATTTTAAGTAATAAGTTTAGGGTTTGACTTTTTCTGTCATTGAAATTTTAAAGTCATGTGCTCCTTTGATGTGGTCTGAAGTTGGCCTTCAAAACTGATTAGGTAGCAGAACCGAAGCATTATATCAGTGGTCACCTGGAGCAGAGTTTCCAGTATGGAAGCTACCAGCCACATGAGACAGCTGAGCACTTGAAATACAGCTAGTGTCATTGATGAGATGATTACCAATTTAAATTTAAAAACTGACACTTGATTTAGTTATTGGAACACTTTTAAATGTTTGTAGGACAATTTGGGTTTGTGAATCTACTTTTCCAACTGTAAATTTTATGAAGTCTAAGTATAGATCAAGTATATTCAACAAAACTTTAGTATCTGAATTGAGATGTGCTATAAGTACACACTGGATTTCAAGGACTTAGTGTGAAAAAAAGAATGCAAATTGTCTCATTCTTTTCTTTACATTAGTCATATGTTAAAATAACTATATTTGGAATGTACAGGGCTAAATAAATAAAATATATCATTAAGACTCATTTCACCTGCTTCTTTTTACTTTTTAAAAAATGTGGCCATGAGAAAAATTTAAATAACATATGCTGTTCGCATTATAGTTTTATTAGATAGCACTGCTATAAAATATGTATTAAATCATATTTTGTGTCACAATGCACTCAGAGTTCTGAAACAGGGATGTTAATAATCTATCCACCACCACCTGCAATTCTCTGACAGCTTTATATTCTCAGACAGGAGCTTCAGCAAAACAAGCACTGGAGAGAATAGAGAGTAAGGCTTGAGAAGGGATTCTAGGTCTGACGGTATTAGGTGTTGTTAGGGAACAGCATCTCCTGACGCCCTAAACATGCCTTAAATTGTAGGGACACTACTGATTCATGATGGGCTCCAGTCCATAGCTTGCTTTCATCCAAGGAAAAGGGATTGAGCTGTTTTATTTCTTTCTCATTGACATGACTAACACTTATTGCTTTGTAGTATTTCTTAACTCAAAAACAAAGCACAGTATCCCAGAATTCTACCTCCTTCCTTATTTTTTAATCATGTGAAATGAACAGTAAGAGGTTCATATCTGTGCAAAGACTACTTTTCTTTTTTTATTTAACTTATTAAATAAATTACATATATATGAATGTATATAGTAAATATATTCTTATATTCATATGTAAGAATGATTTATTGGTACAGGCATTATCTACCCCAAATTAAAACCCATTTTCAAAAGATAACTAATATAAAAAGAAATTGACCTAAATTCAAAATTAGATTGCAAATTATATTGAGAACATAAAATTTTCCATGTCTAATTTTTTTACTTTTATCTAGAAAACAAAAGAATATAGAAATTTTAAGATTATTAACTGTAAGATTTATTTTAAAATATGATTAGACATGATGGATATATTATCCTACCTACCATGACAGAAAATTATTTTTAACTTTAACTTTGATAGAATGTTAAAACTAAGTTTATAAAAGATCTCCTCATAGAAGGTAACCGTCTGAAATTATTCTGTAACTTGGTTGAGTTTTAGTTCAAAATTTTCTGAAACAATATAAATCATCTATAAGTTCTAATTGAACACATTTCTCCCACAATCAAGCTAGATTGAGAAAGTAAATATATACTTACAATATAGAGAACATATCATGGGAAGCATGTAGACAGTTGTTATACTACTTCACTGTATTATCAAATCCTTGAGTTATTACATTCTAAATCTGATGAGAAAGAGAAATAAAGAAGTATGTTAGTTAAATGCACTGGATGTACTCTATATGTAGCTACATAACCAAAAGAAATCCAAAAGAAATAATGCATGCTAAAAACATAAATCTTTCTGTATTATTGTGTTCTTTGTTGATATCTATTTGTGATTTCTGTTAATTTTTTTTTTTTTTTTTTGAGATGGAGTCTCGCTCTGTGGCCCAGGCTGGAGTGCAGTGGCATGATCTCGGCTTACTGCAAGCACCGCCTCCCTGGTTCAGGACATTCTCTGGCCTCAGCCTCCTGAGTAGCTGGGACTACAGGCGCCCGCCACCACGCCCGGCTAATTTTTTTTGTATTTTTAGTAGAGGTGGGGTTTCACCGTGTTAGCCAGGATGGTCTTGATCTCCTGACGTGATCTGCCCGCCTCGGCCTCCCAAAGTGCTGGGATTACAGGCGTGAGCCACCGCACCCAGCCCGATTTCTGTTAAATTTTACAAAAATGTTACTGATGGTCGGGCGCAATGGCTCATGCCTGTACTCCCAGCACTTTGGGAGGCCAAGACGGGTGAATCACTTGAGGTCAGGAGTTCAAGACCAGCCTGGCCAACATGGTGAAACCCCGTCTCTACTAAAAATACAAAAATTAGCTGGGTGTGGTAGCAGGCACTTGTAATTCCACCTACTGGGGAGGCTGAGGCAGGAGAATCGCTTGAACCTCGGAAATGGAAGTTGCAATGAGCCGAGATCACACCACTGCACTCCAGCCTCAGTGACAGAGCAAGACTCTGTCTCAAAAAAAAAGTTATTGAATAGCTTAAATGGTTACAATATATAATAAGGGAAATATCATTAAAAAGAAAGAATGTTCTAGGTTATAGTTGAAAGTCTAAGAAAGTGAGTATAAGATATCTCGATAATCAAATATATTTAAAGTTTCCCATTTACAGAATAAATTGTGCCCATGTCACAAAAAACAAACAAAAAAAGTTGCTAAATCATCTGGATGTATACAACTATCTGAATGCTTAGCAATATAAAGATCAAATAATTCGAAGATTTGCCTAAACATCTGTCATTTTAATGGTGATGTGTGTCAGCCAACATACGTGATTAATATAAACAGAGGTAAATGCTATTATTTGGATGTTTTGCCCAATCAAGAACAAATATCTTTAAACTATGGAATAACTTAAAGTATTATAAAGGGCAGATTCAGTTTTCTCTTTAAGATAATGCCACCAGAAGTATGTTACATAAGCTTATCCCGTCAAAAAAATGCATTTTTGCTATAGGACAGACCCAAGGGGCTTCTTACACTTAGAACTAACCGAGAATACTTGTTAAGCATCTTGTTCTCATTACATACACCCATGCACACATGCTTGCGCACACACACAAACAACGTTATGTTCTGATTTTATGTCCCTCAAACACTTGCATTTTTTTTCTTTCCTAAAGCAGTAGATTTTAAAACAAAATTCAATCTGATTTCTTTGTGGATTTCTACATAGCCTTGGACTATGCTTGAAAGAAAAGTAATTTAATTTTCCACTGAATTTAGTACCTTTTCACCCTTATATTTTGATACTGGATTCAAACACATTTAAAGATAATACAAGTATGAAGAAATGGATCTGTCTTGTCTTTAAAAAGTCAAATATCACCTAATTGTTCTTTTTTCAAATGCATAAGACATTGTAAATGAAGAAATTTGTCCATATTTTGTAACATTTGTTTAGTGTTTTTGTGGGTGTGTGATTGTCATATAATTACGAAAGCATTATTGTAAGGTAGGTTTTAGTTTTCTCATTTTAAAAGGTTCTGATAACTCAGACAACTGGTACATATTAAGAAGCTGGAAGGTATTGGCAGCTGTGGGTCAAATCCAAACCTGACTTCAAAGTGTCTCCTCTTTCTTATTACAATCTTCACTTGCACATGGCTTCCGGATGTTGTTTGTAAGACTATTCTGCTTAACTATCTACTTTCAATACTATTAGAAGTCCCAATTAGAAAAAATAATAAAATGCTTTATAGAGTAAATTAATTTCTTTGTTGAAACTGTGTATAGCTGTCTTAGGATTGTTAAATGAGTAAAACCACAAACACAATATTGCATATAAAGTATGCAGTGTATTGGTTATAATTCTGCACATAAAAGATCAAAATAATCACTAAATAAAAACTAGAGAAGAGGCATAGACATCCATATAAATTGGCTCCCAAACATCTGTCATATATACATATATATATTACTATTTGCTGTCACAACATTTGAATTCATTGTACCAGTGTTTTCTTGTTTTTGTTTTTACCATCCAACATCTGATTCGGTGCTTTCAAAAAGACCTTGGCTGAGAAGTCAGAAAAGTCAAGGATTTAGAATTATTTCTAGAATGAGAGCAAATAATGAGGGCCAGGAAGTGGCCTGAGTTCTTTTATCTATTTGGTAACTCAGATTTGTGTGTGTGTGTGTGTGTGTGTGTGTGTGTGTGTGTTTCCCAAATCATGGGTATAATTTAATGGCTCAGCATGCTGAATAAATCACACTTAAGTAATTGAGCTACTCTTTTGATTACTTTTGTTGATAATGATTTATTTGAACTTAGTTTTTATTATCTCTATCTCCCTTTTTCTATTATGTGTAGGGAGAAAATCATTTTCTCCATTCCCTATATTTGTGTCCAAGCCAGTCAAATAATGATAGTACATTTTTCTCTTTTGCTTTTCTACATGTCTTTCTTCCTACAGTGGTAAGGCATCTGCCTGCCATGGGGTAGAGGTGGGAAAGAGACACTCAATTTCTGTTATTTAAAGCATTATTTTAATGTATAGTTTAACATCAGTCTTTAGAAAGCCCCTCAGTTTCTTCCTCTATATCAAGACCAGGCTTGATGGGTGAGTTTATTATTTGGATGTTTTGCCAAGACCCAGATGCTTAGTAACTTAAAGATGAAACATTAAGATGATTCACTAAGTGTTTTTACTTTTCATCTCGATGTTTGCCAACAAATATAAATGACTGGGTTTGCATGGAATTTTGTATAAAGGAGTTTCAAATCATGTAGAAAGAACAGGCCAAGCACAGTCGCTCATGCCTGTAATCCCAGTACTTTGGGAGGCCCAGGCAGGAGGACCTCTTAAGGGCAGGAGTTCAAGACCAGTTTGGCTAACATAATTAGACCCTGTTTCTACAATAAATAAATAAATAAATAAATAATAGGCACATTTGTGCATACCTGTAGTCCCAGCTACTCAGGAAGCTGATGTGGGAAGATTGCTTGAGCCCAGGAGTTTGAGGTTATAGATGATCATGCCACTGCACTCCAGCCTTGGCAATAGAATGATACCCTTTAAAAATGCACAATAGGAAAAAAGCCTTCAGGCATTCTTTTGAGAAATGCCAGAATAGGTGGAGAGAAAGAGCTCAATGGTAGAGAAAAGTGGCTGCCACAGCTCTTGTTTTTTCTTCCCAGCTTGTCGAGGCCAATCCTCTAGGGGATGTATCTTTTGAAATTCTTAATTAAGTTGAGGGGATGCTCAGGGTTTTTGCTTTCAAGTTTTGGAGGACATTACTGTGCTGAGTAATCCCAAGCTAACATGCAGATCCCAAGTAGCAGTCAAGGAGGCCCTGTGGCATGACAGATTCACTTTGCAATCCCAAGTTTCCTTTAGCTATCATGCAATATGGATAATAAGTTGAGGGGGATAAATGGGCCTTCTATGAGCAAAATGGCTCAGCCAAAAAGGTTTATGAGGCTCGCAGCTTTAACCAGATGTCAGAAGAGAAAAGTAATACAGACTCTGAGGAATCTGAGCACCAAGGTCAAGGGCAGGCTGAATTAGCAAGGCCATTAGAAGAGACAGAGCTGAGAAAGAACTGACTGAGAGGTGCCAGCACCTGATGGAAAGGCCCACTGAAGAGAAGCAGCCAGAAAAGGAAGATTTCATGAAGGAGGTCATGTTTGAGTTGAAGACAATGACTCAGCCTTATATTCAAGATCTAGCATTACAAGGAGAGTAGACACAAAATGCAAAGTCCCACGACGGTAACAAGCACTGCATGTTCAAACAAAAAAGAAAAACACCCCAGTATACCTGTAGCTATAGTTCCCCTCACACCCATAGTGCTCTGGGTGTGAGGGGAAGGGTAAGACAGCCAGGCAGCAGCAGGTCTTGATGGGCCTCAAAGGCCATTGTAAAGAGTTAGACTTTATAGTGCAATGGATACAAGAGGGTTTTGGCTTGGAACTAGCATGATCTGAATACAATTTTAAATGATCACTTCAACTGTTCTGTTGACAATAGAGGGGCAAGCCTGGAAGCAGTAGCCAGTTCAAAGGCTATTACTGTCCTTGAATTGAGAGACAATGGTGGTTGTTAGGTTTGGTGGAAATAAGTGTTTGGATTTGGAATACATTTGATATATTTGAATAAAGTATTAAATCCAATTCATTAGTATGGTCATTTCACAAACACAAATGCATCATTGAGTCATCATTTTTGAATCATTGTTGAGTAATTTTTTTGTAGAGAAGGGTCAGTTTAAATAAAAAAATATAGATCTTTATGCAAGATACTTCAGTAAATTTGGGGAAAAATTCACCAAAGATGAAGAATATGGAGACACACTAGTTTTATATAATTGTTTTCAGTTGCTGTTGAATTAAAGATAGTGCAAATGATTAAGAAAAACACTATACAATCTATAAATATAAAAGAACAAAGAAATGGCCAAATGGAGCATTATTTATTTAAAAAGAAGATTCAGAGAACTCTGAATGGTGTTGTTAGAAACACCTCAGATATATTGAAAACTGAATTCCATTAATAGAAGCAAGCTTCTTAATTCAGCTAACCAGATGAGATTAAAGGACATTGAATTTTGAAAAATAATGACAAGTACTATATGCTGTTTATGATAATAAGTGAGCATTGCTGCCAAAAGAGGTCATGGAGCCAAATCCTGTGGCTATACTTTAAGTAGAATTTTATGAAATCAAAATTTTATGACTGGGTCTTTAAGCTTTTTTTAATTCAACATACATTTTCTAAATGTCTTCTATGTAACAGAGAGTTGGTAGGGGTTATGGCCATAAGGGTTCCTAACACTCTCTCTCTGCCCTTGAAATCTTCACAGTCTAGAAGTGGAAGGGGAAAAAGAGAAATGAACTGTGTGTGTACAAATGAACTGTGTGTGTGTGTCTGGCTTCAGGTACAATGTAGTGGCATTCTATTTTGCAAGGTGGAAGCTTAATGGAAAATAGGTTATGCAAAGTGAATACTTAATAACGACAAGGCACTGCAGCATGAGCAAAGATAAGCATAACAAGCATAATGTCATTTTAGGACTAATATCATATTGGCCTCTGTGGAACAGAGTGGTAGAGAGTGTAATGGAAGACATACACAAGGCAGTGAAGGTGAGCTGGAGAACCCCTGGGTCATGCTGAGAGCTTGATTCTCATTAACGCTAATAATAATAACACGTAGTGATAAAAGAGTGTTCACTATATACAGGCACAATTTTAAGGTTTCTATACATATATGTTCTCATTCAGTCCTGTCAACGAGCTTATGAAGT
Source organism: Gorilla gorilla gorilla (assembly GCF_029281585.2). NCBI lineage: Eukaryota > Metazoa > Chordata > Mammalia > Primates > Hominidae > Gorilla > Gorilla gorilla. The sequence goes on along the minus strand of NC_073229.2, from coordinate 120,242,289 downwards.
AGTACTATTCCAGTTTTAGAGATGAGAAATGTGATGCACAGAGAGGTTAAGCAATTTGTCCAAGGTCATTCAGCTTGTAAGTGGTACAGCTGAACTGGAACCCAGGCAGATTGATTCCAGAGTCTCATTCTTGGTGTGATGTGTCTGCCTCTTGCATACAACATGGGATGATTTGGCTCTAAATAATTCCTTTTTCATAAATTTACATGGAAAAGAAAATTTTCCCCCTCACAGTCCAAAAAATGTTGGTTGGCTCTTTACATTAGGTAGAAATATGAATAAGAATCCTAGACTGAAAAGAACAAAGCCAAGTGAGAATGAATGAGAAGAAGGGAGGGAAATAATGAACATTTCCTAAGCATTTTATTGTGGAACAAATTCTGAGCTAGAAGATTTAAAGGTCATCTCCCCAGGTCCATAGCTTTGCAATATCTGACAAAAAAAAAAAAAGCAGTGGCCATGAGAGACGTGCATGATTTGTACTTACTTCTACAGCTCTTGTTTATTTTCATTATCTGAAATCTTTCAAGGGTTGTGCTTTCTTCTTATTCCTTCTCTCTCACTTAGCTCACTTGAATGATCTGTCTTGACTCTATAGTTAAAGTGAATAGGATGTAGATCCTCGTGAGTTGAACAGGGTTGGATGTTCTGTAGAAGGCTAGCCTTGAATGATATAGTCTGTTCTACATGCTGAGTTGCTGCAGGCGACAGAATTAGTAACACTTAGGACCATTGACAAACATCAATGTCTTAAGAACTTAAAATACACTTATGCTTGGAATACAGATTAGTAATGGTTATAATAGATGTTTGACATAGATTTGTCCAAATTTATACATATACTTTATCGATAGAAATATTTTCAACATGTATTTCGGGGAAGGGAAAGCTGCTTTGTTCTTTTAAAACTTGCACACTTCAGGACAAATTCTTGAGCTTCTTCCCCTGAGCTTTAAGCAGTACTAGAAATCTTGTACATTCTTCCTAAAGCATCTATTTTATTCAAAGATTGGAGAAAATGAAATTTGTTCTAAAATAGAGAGACAGTATATCATAAATAAAATGCAGAATGTACATATATTTTTAAAGACTTATTTAATCAAAACATGTATGGAATCCCTGTTATGATAGGTGCTGTTGTGGTTGTTGGGGCTAAGGCTGTTGTTCCTACACATTTATGGTTGTCTTATGCTAGGTGGTATGAAAATAAAATATGCAAGTTTTAAGACATGTATGAATAATTTTTTATGGAATACAGTGGATGCATATTTTGCCTTCAGATGCTGGAGAAAATAAATCATGAATGTTTTCATTTAGACCAGAGGTTAGCAAAGCTATGCACTAGAGATCCATATGGTAAATATTTTAGGCATTGTAGGCCAGGAGGCAAATTCAAAGATGTCCTATAGGTACCCATATATTATGCAATTTATGTTGCATCTGCTCCACTCTGCTTTTGTAATATGAAGGCAGACATACATAAAGTGCTGTAGTTTACCAAATTCTGGTTTAAACCAAACTGAATTTTTTTATTTTTTAATTTCACTGAGACATATGTCTGAAAAATGGTTTGATACTTTGTGTCTTTCAATCAAATCAATCAAGTTTAAGCACTCCATCTCTTCATTTCTCTAGCTCTAAGGGGGTCTTGGAATAATTAAACCGATGAATGATAAGCCCTGACTTTTCTTGTAACAGGCCTGGGAGAGACAGACCAGTCGGTAGCCTGGGAGCTTCTGATGGATAGAATAAGGTTTGGGTTAAGTTCTGCGTGTTGCTTCCAAAGACTGCAATGCACTTCATACTTATTCAGATGGTGTTTTAATTCCTCATCTTACATGTTAAAATCCTCCCAGGAAGAAGGATCTGAAGATAGGAGATAAGAGGTAAAGTCAGACAAAGATTGTATAACAGTCACACCCACCAAGAAGTACATGCCTCTTGGAACTGGGATTGGGAAAGTAGGCCAGGGTCAGACAGTTGGTGACACTTCATACCCCTTTATTAATTTTTTGTCTATGGCAATAACAAGAAAAAAATTGGATACTTCCTTTTAAAAGCACATGTTTTTAAGAGTGTTAAATGAGGTCAAGATAAGATAAAGCAGGGTTTTGATATGCTGTTGCTCTTCTCCCAATAACCCTCCCTCCCAATTCTTCTGACAAAAATAGAGGAAGCATTAAGAAGATGAAGGAAGGAAGGAAGGAAAGAAGGAAGGAAGGGTTGATTGATTGTGATGATTTATCTTGGGCTCATTCTCATTGACATAGCTCCATACGTGCTGCCTGCTATCTTCAGTCAGGCTTCCAGAACTCCAGAACTCTAGGGGCAGTAAGAGGCAGTTGAGGCTTTCTCTCTTTCCTGACCCCTGGATGACTTCTTCTACAAGAAGCTGACATTCATTGAACAGGTTATCCCAATGTACTACAAAGTCTAGAGATCACTAATGTTAGAAAGGTTAGGATACACTGGTTTGTTCCCTTTAACACTCGGTTCTTAAAATTTAATAGGCATAAGAATCATCTAATGGCTTATTAGAAAAAGATATTTATGAAGTATATTTCCAGAGATGCTGGTAATAGGTACGGGTAAGATCCTGAATTTCCATATCTAACAATGTTCCTAATTTTTAGAGGAATTTGTTGCAGATGTTTGGGGATCATGCTGTGAAAAATAACAGATCAGCTCCAGAGTGTTCAAAATAACTGAATAAAAAACTATAGAAACTTATCATTGTTTAAATAACTGTTAAAAATCTTCTTGAGTATAAATTAGCTGCATGAAAAATAATTCTATCACTATAAATTTTAATTAGAAAACTTAAGACACAGCTTTTCATTTAGACAAAAGGCTCTTGGGAAATCAATAATCACATGATAAAATTTAGCATAGTAAGTATTTTGTAATCAACAAAGAAGACATACTAGTCCTAGCAAAAATATTAAATGGCTATTTTATGCTATGGCAATTGAATTTAGAATAATATGATTTTTATTTGTAAAGGTGTGCTTACACTGATGAGGGATTTTTAAAAATCAAAATTTCTTGTTAAATTCTCCTCAAACAATGAATGTTCTGGGAAAGAAAAAGAGTCCACTCCAATTTTAACTGCAATTTCTATATTAAATACAATAGTTTGAGCTATGTGTTAATACTACATGGTTTACAAATAAACTGAGTTATTAAAAATGAAATACATTATATTGTTCAGAACATAAGGCAATTTACCACAAAGCAGTACTCTGACTCACTGCATACAAAGAAATGCATTTTGTTTTAAAACAGATTTATCTCCTTTTGAATCATTTTAAAACTTGAATTTCAGGATTTTAACAGCCTAAATAAAAGTACCACATTCTTCTGAACTTATTCCTTAGAGGCGTGAGCATTCCACCACTACGAATAAATCTGACCCTAAGTAAGCACGGAAGAACCCAGATTGCCTGATATGAAGCCTCGAGATGACTCTTCATATTTGTTCTTATTTGTTCTTCTAATACACACTTAGAATGTATTTTGGAAAAAATAAAATCTGTACCTGCCAAAAAATCTGTACCTGCCTTCTATTTTGTGTAGAAAACTACACAAAATAATTTACACTTGTGTGGCCAGGCGCGGTGGCTCATGCCTGTAATCCCAGCACTTTGGGAGGCTGAGGCGGGTAGACCACGAGGTCAGGAATTCAAGATCAGCCTGGGCAAGATGGTGAAACTCCGTCTCTACTGAAAACACAAAAAATGTGCCGGGCGTGGTGGCGGGCGCCTGTAATCCCAGCTACTCGGAAGGCTGAGGCAGGAGAATGGCGTGAACCTGGAAAGCGGAGATTGCGGTGAGCCGAGATCACACCACTGCACTCCAGCCTGGGCGACAGAGCGAGACTCCGTCTCAAGCAAACAAAACAAAAAAAATAATTTACACTTGGGTAGTTTTCTACTGCCAACATTTTTCATCAATGTCCTTCATATATTTTATATCTATCCTTCATATATGGACCATGTATGGCAAATATGCAGATCTAAATTCATCTTAACATGGGAAAATTAAAATAAAGTATCAAGCCATTTTTCATATAATTTGGTCAAATAATATTAAAATATTTACTCTAAAAGTGAAAACATTACTAAAGAAAAAGGAAATAACATACATAACCTAAATTTTCTGCTTAAGTGTCCTTTTCATTTCGTAGCTGATCTACTCTGGCAAATGGGTAGAGAAATATAACCTTGGCCTTGAGTTTACTGAAGGTGGAAAGTTGAAAGCTCTGGATAGAAAGCAGTTACTAGGAATGCTCTTACCCTTAACAGTGTGTACATTATTCAGTACATTTGTGTTATAAACTTCTTCTTTAGAAAGGCAGTGTTATTCTGACTTTTATGTAAATTGATTTAATCAGATAATGTGGTTGTCCTTCTAAACACTTAGCTGAGATTAGCCCCCTGTTGTGCACTGAATTATGGCACCCCTAAAAAACATGTTGAAGTCTTAACCCCTGGTACCTGTGAATGGGACCTTATTGGGAAATACATCATTTGCCAATGCAATCAAGTTAAGATGGATCCACCAATTAACTTTATTATAGTAATTATTTTACAATGTATATGTATATCAAAAGCATGCTGTATATCTTATTTATACAATTTTCATCCATCAAATATACGTCAATAAAGAAAAGATGGAAAGAAAAAGATGAAAATCACACTGGACAGGGTTAGGCCCTAAATCCAATGACTGGTGATATGAGAGAGCTTTGGAGACACACAGACTCACAGAAAGAAGTCTATTAGAGAAGAAGCAGAGATTGTAGTTAAGCTGCCACAAAACAAGAAACTTGCTAGCAACCACCAGAAGATAGAGGGAGCAAGAAATGATTCTTTTTGGAGCCATCGGAGAAAGCCTGACACTATCGACACCTTCAGTTTGGACTTCTAGCCTCCAGAATTGTGAAAGAATAAATATTTGTTGTTTGAAGCCACCCAGTTTGTGGTTATTTATTATGGCAGCCCTAGGAAATTAACACACTCCTCATAGATTTAACTTTAATTTGGGTAAGGAGAGTAGTTGAGGTAACGGTGGGATGCTGTAGTGTTGAGTTCTTGAATATAAAGAAGGCAGAATAAGAATTCTGTTCACCTGAGAGATGGAAATTTAGGACAAAGAGGAAGAAGGAAAGTGTCTAGAAAATACATACATATGCATATACACACACACGCGTATATGTTTGTTTGTGTGTGTATTTGCCCTGACTGAACTTAAAATCATCTTAAATAATGCTGTCACATGATAATATTGTTGAAATATGCACTGGTCTCCTCCCCTACTCCCCATTCAAGCATTTGGCCATTCCTTATTCACTTAGCTGATGTTGAAGTCCTGAAAGTCTATTTCTGACTGCTATTTTCCCATAGCCCAAGACCAAGGAAGTCTGGACCTGCCTACCACTCTCTTGGCTTTGTACAGTCTGCTTTAGTCACTCTAGCCTTCTGTCAGCTCTTCAAAGTTCTCTCCTGTTTCCATATGTAATGTCTATTGGCACAGCATGTCACACATTCCAGTGTAGCATGATGCATGAGAGGAAACTAAGTTTAAACTATTCTCTCTGGTATAATGGGAAGATGTTTTCTTTTCAAATTTGGTATACAGGGGTAAAACATGCAATTTCTACATGACATTTGATGTGGGTATCAAACTCAACTACATCTAGAGCTTAAGATTTTTCAACCTGAAAAAGCTGATCAAAAAAAGAAAATTAATAAGCTTGAACTTCAAATCCAATGAATCATATGTGATTATAAGTAAAGTTATAGGCTTAGGGCTGTTTACACATATAACTCTAAGACAAGATGACTGTATTGTAGCAAAATGTGTCTCAAAAGTGAACTCATGGCCCATTTGGGTCAACTTTGAGAGAAAAAATTTATAACACCTCTTAGAGAAGCACTTGACATGAAAATTTTATTGGCCAAAAAAATTCAAGGCAATTACAGATCCAAGGACTCAAATAAAAGGAAAAGGAAGTAAGAATTAGAAAATTATCTCAGTAAAAAACAAAACATAATTATTATTTTAAATTAATGGCAAGGACCTAGTAATCTTTTTTTTTAAACTCAGGTAAATTTAGTGCTGTATTTATATGTAAAATTTCTGATATATTGTTCTTACTTGTCATTGTAATAAATATATTTATAATATATGCCATCTTTTAAATACCTACATCTACATATGAACATTTACATTAGCGCACATAATTTTTAAGAAATAAACAACGATCTCTCAATAACATTGTTACCTACTTCTGTATAAAGATGTGATATTAGAAAGTTTATATCTGCATACAATTGTCATGACAAATCAGGAAAGTTTTATTGTGTTTTATTGAAATAACCTCTGATTATTTTTTGAGACTTTACACACATATTTTTACACACACGTGCATACATATCCATATGTGATATCAAATGAAATAAGTAACTATTAAATATATCTTCATATATAAACATATTCTAATAATCATAGGATAAAATGATATAAATTCCTGGTGACATTGACCAGGTAGAAAGGGAGAATATGAGCCTGTGCAGCATAGCAAGACCTTGTCTCTAGTAAAAAAAAAAAAAAAATAGCTGGGCGTGGTGGTGCATGCCTATCATTCCAGCTACTGAGGAGGCTGAGATGGGAGGATAGCTGGAGCCCAAGAGGTCAAGGTTGCAGTGAGCTGTGATTGCACCACTGCACTCCAGCCTGGGCAACAGAATGAAATCTTGTCTCCAGAATTGGAGTATGTAAAAGAATGAAGATTTCCCCGCCTCCTCAAGGAGGAAACCTGTGACTTCCTTAATGAAATAATTGAACATGAGGGTAAAATGTACATTTTTATGTTCTTTTATTTTTTTTTAAGACAGTTTCACTCTTGTTTGCCCAGGCTGGAGTGCAGTAGTGCCATCTCAGCTCACTGCAACCTTCACCTCGCAGGTTCAGGTGATTCTCCTGCCTCAGCCTCCTGAGTAGCTGGGATTACAGGCACCCCCCAGCCCCCGCAACACATCTGGCTAAGTTTTTGTATTTTTAGTAGAGATGGGGTTTCATCATGTTGGCCAGGCTGGTCTTGAACTCCTGACCTCAGGTGATCCACCTGCCTTGGCCTCCCAAAGTGCTGGGATTATGGGCATGAGCCACCGCACCTGGCCAATTTTTATGTTCTTAATATTTTTTTCCCTAAAACATTATTCTTGAAGATATTTTAGTAAAACAAGACACCCACACAAACATTCCCACACATATATATTTGCATGAACTGAAAAAGATTACTTAGGCATTTTAAATTTAGAATTCTTTGCAGAATTAAGAACACTTAGGTTAAAAATATTAAGTAGTAGTTACATAATGAGATATGAAGTATCTAGTTTTGTTTAATAATTCACACTTGATTACACATGTATGCAATGTACTAAGTAGAAATCTTGATGCCGTCTTTAATCCTGATGCCTCCTAAACTTCCATTTACATTCAAACACTAAGTCCTAATTCTAACTTTTAATGTATCTTTCCCTTCCTTTTAATACATTGTCACAGCCAAGAGTATCTTCACATATATTAGGAAAACTACAGATTTTACAACGGTGTGTTGTCACAAATGATAACTTTCTAAAACATAGACACTCATGTTTAACTCAACCCATTCCAAAGGTCAAACTGTTCAGTAGTACCTCACTACCTGACAACTTAACATGGAAAAGAAAGGCGGTTCTTCAAATTCTAACCTGCGTCTTCACTTCTTGGCTTATCGATCATCACTCCTCACCATATCTCAGTCATACAGCTCTGTTCTCCATTTCCCAAAATTGTAAATTTCTTTAGCTATTTCCAGAGTTCTTGTCCATATTTTGGCTTTTGATTAATATCTCTATTAAAACATGTGAAATTCTAATCATCTAAGACAAAAGTGAAATCTTTCTCACTTTATAAAGTTTCATCTTTAAATCCTCTGTACTCCCATAGATAATTTCATATTGACATCAAAGTATTTCCTTTACTTTACCTTGTAAATGAATTTGAGAATGAATTTCTGTTTTCTCATTAGATTGTGAGATTTTTGAGGACATTGACTGTTTTATTTATGTTGTAACTTTGGAGCCTAGAACAGCATTTTAAATATTACATATGTGTGTGTGTGTGTGTGTGTGTCAGTGTGTGTGTGTGTTAAATTCCAAGTAATAATTCCTTTGAGGACACTTTTTGATAATTTTAAGAAATGGTGTGAAATGAGAATCATGGTCAACCTCTAGTAAGACCATTGCTATTGCAAATGTTCCTTCTGATTTCCCTAGGGTATGTTATTTTCCATGTAAATCTTAATGAATAATACCCCTTTGGTATTGGATCACAAACAAATCGAATCAATTCTCACCCAATGTTAGCATTTGCAAAATGAACTAATAAATACAAGAGGATTCATTGCCATTCCATTGACCTTTTTGTTGCAGACTGCATAAAAATCTCAAGAGCTAGCTTAAAGTTCAATTAATAAAGATTGCACATAATGTACAAGGTTATTTTGTTCTCCATACATTGAGTTTTTCAGTCTGTGGTAGAAACTAATTACTCAACCTCTGTGCAGGAACACTGGATATTTTATTGATGAGTGTCTCCTTATAGAAATCTGGCTTTGGAAAAAAATTGATGAGTGTCTGGCCATCAAAAGGCAGGCATAAAATGACATTTTATATTCTAAATACACTAATAAATTTATTACTATCAGGCAAGCAGCAGAAAGTCTGAAGTAAATTTTATATACAAGATTGCATAAATATTCAGGAACACTGTGATTTTGTGGCATTTTATCATTTTCATATAATTTTAAAGGAGACACTCCAAGTATGAGGTCTATGAATGGAAACATTGGCAACTATTTTTCTGAAGTGTTAATGAGATACTGTTTCTGACCTTTTAAAAAGAAATACAAAAGGTTACATATAAAGGAGGAAAACAGAAATAATCATAATAGCATGTACAGTTTTAGCATAAAAGGAGGAAAACAGAAATAATCAGAATAGCATGTACAGTTTTAGCTTAAGAAGGATAAAAATGTCTTTCTGTTATAAAATCAAGTCACACATTCCATATGTGCATAAAGTTAAAGTAGTAAGAATGTTGTAAGTGAGGCACAAAGAAATGAAATGCCTCCTCTATTCTCCCAAATTGTTGTGAATCATCTTTAGTGATTTGCTTCCTAGAATAAGTCCAGAGAAAATTGTGAACTTTATACAGATTTTCACATCCTAAGGTAAAATATGAGACTCCTATTATTTACTCATCTGTTTGACAAATATTTATTAACTATTACACATAAGGTTCTGATAATACAGAGACAAAGGATGCACAGATTAATTCTTCAAGGACTTCACTGTACTTGAGAAGACAGATGCAAAAGAAAATTAGGGTACATTTTGGTAAAGACTATGACAGAGACATGCACAAAATTTTATGAGAGCACAAAGGAGGTGTATACAACAGTATCTCAGGGAAAAGTTACAGTAACAGAATGTACCATGTCTCATCTAAATCCCCTGGATTTCAACAGCACATTTGAAATTTCCTAAGATTTCCTTGTGGATAGGATGAATAAATGTGGGTTGAATAGTTAAGCAGTTTGTTGAATCTGTAGGTGATAGATCTTTCCTACCAAACAGTATTGATTAATGGCTCACTGTAAAACTGCAGGAGGTCCCTGGCTTCTATTATTCTTAAAGTAATTTTTAATGAACTATTTGATGACACATAAGACATACTGAATACATTTGGGAATGACTCTAACTGGGAGTTCTGACAACTATGTTATGTAATTTCCAAAGAGCTTCACAGGCTAGAACAGTGGCTGAAACTGACAATGGAATTTAATGGTAAAAATATGGAGTTAAATTTAAAAGTCCACTAGGGCAATAGAATGATAGAAGGATCTAGCTATAGTCTTTTAGGTGAAAAAAATCTAGAGTTTTAGCTAAATGAAAGATCACTGTGGATCGTGAGTGATTAAAGAAATGTTGCCTGGAACATTACTTGAATCTTAAACTACAATGATAACTCTGTATTTGAGTTTGGGGGAATGCGGCAGTAGTTTGACTTTCTCCAAAATCAAGAACATTGAGTATCAGAGGAGGGAGATCCAGAAGTTATAGGTTCTGAAAATCATGCTTTATAAAAAGTAGTTGACAAAATTGGAGGTGTTCAGGGAAAGAGAAGATCTAAGAAGCAACTAAAATAACTATTCATTCCATCCATTTATTCAATCTGCAAGTCTTATTTTTTTTTCTTTGTTTTCTTTTTTTAAGTGTCAGTATGTCAGACACATGCTGGGAATAGGCAATAACTTAGAAAAATAGCCTGCCCCTAGAATCCTCTACTTCGAGTGCAGAGTTCTTAACCTGGAGCCTGTTGCTTGGAGTGGGAGCAAGGGTGGCACGGTATTTTGAAGATCTGTGCTCCTCTGGAAATTGTATGCATATTTTTTTTGTATCTTTGCCTTTTTATATGAAGGTGACTTTCTTAAAATAAATGGTGATTTAAAAATATTTAAGAAGGACTTGTCTAGTGGAAAAATTATGTATATTCACAGACACATAATGATAAAATACAAAGTGAATATACATTATGGGGGATACTATACTTAGGAGGAAATTTGAGCCTTATTTTTTATTATCCCATAGGGAAGACAGAGAGCTCTATCTAAATAGAGCTCATGGAGTAAGAAATTGAACTATGTCCTATATCAAAGATTTTATTTGTTATTGTTTGTTTTTGTAATGTCCATTGAAAGTTATCGATCAACAGTTTTTACGTTTTCACCTTATCTACAGCATCTGTATGCTAAAAGATGCCTCAGACTATAATATCTACCTCATACATTTTACTCATGAATTCATTCACTCATACAACAATATATATCTTTTTAACTATCTTCTTTGCAGTGCTTTTCAGGTACATATTTAATAAACCCTGACTTGTTTGCTAATTTCCATGGTGTAAATATTCTCAGTAAGGCCAATTCCAAGCTACCTACATATGTCACAAAAAGCAGGATTGGAAGAGAGCACACAACCCACTCTTCTGAGCTTGGGGAGCTGGCTCCAGCACACCGCTGCTGCTGTGATTCCCACACTATATTAGGTGCCAGGGTTATAAAGACGACTAAAACTGCTCCTTTTCTCAGGGAAATCCCTTCTAGTGAGAAGAAGAGTATGCATTTGGCTATTCTATTATTATCTTCTATGAATTACATATTCCTTCAGTATGTGTAGCCTAGATGCTGACCTGTGTCTTCTAATGCTGTGCTTTGACTTTGGATCCCTTGGGTAAATTTTGGATAGTAGTGGAAAATGATTTGTGTCTGTGAGCTTCACTTTCTTTATCCCTTATGGGAAGGAATTCATTGTATGACTCTTGCTTAAGTGCCTAATATGTGCTGGGTGCTCTAACACCAGACATATTCAGTGAACAGAGGATATAAAAATTCCTCCCCTCATTGAGCTTATGTTCTGGAAGGAAGAGTTGAAAAAACAAGAAACGAATAAAAACCATATTGTGCTAGATCATTTTGAGCTCCAGCGAAAAAAGTAAGGAGAAAAAGGGGCTGGGGTAGAGTGGAGCTGCAATTTTCAATAGAGTAGGCAAAGGCCTTGGGAAGGTGAATTTTAAGTAAAGATCTGAAAGAATAAGACACACACACTCACACACACACACACACACACACACATGCCTTAGACAATAACACACTAGACAGAGGAATGGCAAGCACAAGGAGGCTGAGAGAAAACCATGTCTAGATTCCCACAGGACCTGTGAGGGGACCAGAGCAGTGAGAGTGGACTTAAAGAAGTGAAACTTGTAGACGAGATTAGAGAGATTAAGGGAGTGATGGGACAGATTAGGTAAATTCTTATAAACCTGTGTAAGAACTCCAGATTTTAATCAGTGAGGTAAAAAGTCACAGAAGCCTAGAAGCAGAGGAGAGATATGAGCTGACTTATATTTTAAAATAACCACTCTGCTATGTTGAATATAGTCCACAGAAGGGCAGTAAACTAGTACAATTATTGAGATGAGGGATCCTGGGGGGGTTGGATTAGAATGATTGAGGTGAGATTCTGGAAAACTTGAATTCAGAACACTCTAGATTTGACAGATGGATTGATGGTCTGAGAGAAAGGAATCAAGGAAGCATCCGAGTCTTTTTGCATCTGCAACTGGATGTAGTTGCCATTTACTAAGCTTGCCTGGTTTAAGAGTGATGATAAGACTTTCCATTCTATATATAATAAATTTGAGATATATATTAGACTTCCAAGTATAGACATTGTATAGGTAGTTGGATATATGATTCACAAGTTTGTAGCAGAAATCCCAGCTAGATAGGTTTTATGAGTCATTAGATTACAGATAATATCAGCAAAAACATATAGTGCTGGACATTATGCTCTTTACAAACATCACATCATGTAATATGACAATAGTTCTGTGACCGAGGTACTGCTATAATCCCTACTTTTACCGATGAGGTAAAAGAGAGGTAGACATAGAAAGGTAGAGATAGATCGCTAGCCCATGGTTACACATCTAACAAGCTAGTTGAGCTGTAATTCAAAGCCAGACAGCCTGGTGCAAAGGTCTGTCCTCTTAGCCATAATGCCCAACATGAAATTTGATGAAATCACCAATGGAATTAGTGCCAAAGGCTGGGGCAGGACAACATATAGAAGTTGTAAAGATGAGAAGAACCGGCAAAGTAGACCATAAAAAAAATTGCCAGTGATGTACAAAGCAAACCAGAAATGACAGCATCCTGAAAGAAAAGTGAAGAATGGGTTTGAACTTCTAAAAAGGGACTAACTTTGTCAAATGCTGCTGATAATTTAAATAAATGAGGACTGATACTTTGTCTGAATTCATTAATGTAGCAGCTGTTGGTATGTTAGACAGGAAAAGCTATGGTGAATGGTGGGGCAAGCCTAGTTGAATGTATTCAAGCGAAAGTTGAGGAAAGGAGTCAATCAGGCAATGTAATCATCTCCATAGAGGAGTTTCCTGGAAAGAGAATCTGAGAACTGATATGTGAACTGGAGGGAAATTAGATAATAATAAGTAATTATTGTAAGTATTAAATAAGAAATGAGATTTGCAATGTTTAGAGCTGGGTTTAAACATAGGAGATGCTCTTGAAAGGTGAGGGATCATTCACATTATTTTATGACATTATAGCTCATTAGTGCTTATTCTGTATATATGGGCATGTGATTGAAGGGTTAATAGATGGCTTCACAGATGATGTGACATTTAAACTAGTGTGTAAATAAGAATTTACCACATATCACGAAGAGGACATAGGTGTTCCAGGCCAAAAGAACAGCCTGAGCAGAAGCATGAGGTGAGAAAGGACATGGAGTGCTATCAAAATTGTGCTACACTTTGGGTACCGTGTACACTGCTCAGGAGATGCGTGCACCAAAATCTCAGAAATCACCGCTAAAGAATTTATTCATGTAACCAAACACCACCTGTTTCCCAAAAACGTATTGAAATAACAACAACAATGACAACAACAAAAACTTGTCTTCCTAGGACACAGGTTTGCATTAGAAAAAAAAAATGAAGAAAAAAACTTTGTAGTTCCCTCTAGCCTGGAATAGGTTCCAAGAATAGCTTCCCTATTCAGGTATGTTTTTAGAAGTGCTGGGTTAAGCAATAAAAAAAGCTATTTCTTTATTAAAAAACATTGTCAGAACTTTTTGAGTACAGTAGTTTTTACTTATCCATGAGAGATACATTCCAAGACCCCCGGTGGATGCCTGAAACCACTGATAGTACCAACCCAATATATGCTCTGCATGAATTACTTTTTCCTTCTTCACAATTTCATGGATAGCAGAGTCATTCTCATCATAGGTTGCAACCTCAGCATACGATTTTTTAAATTTCCTTATTTAGTACAGAACTTTCACTTTTTCATTAAACAAAGTGCTTTATGTGTTCTCTTTGCCGTATCCAAATAGCCAGCATCCTTGTGCTTTGGGGCCATTATTAAGTAAAAGAAGGGTTACTTGAACATAAGCACTGAGATGCTGTGACAAGGTCTGATAACCAAGCCAGCTAGCTGCAAAATGACCAACACAGCATGAATACACTAGACAAAGGGATGGCATGAGATTTCATCGTGCTACTCAGAACAGCACGCAATTTAAAACCTGTGAGTTGTTTATTTCTGGAATTTTTCATGTAATCTTTTCAGATCACTGAGGACCACAGGTAACTGAAACCACAAATAAGGGAGGACTATTGAGTATGACATGCAGCATATCCAAAACTTGTTTGATTTTGGAATCTTTCACAGAGCAGCATCAAATTTGAAGAAACACTGACTTAGATTAAAACATGACATATACATTCCAGCCTCATTAATTTCAGCAAAACTTTCATATCCTTGGCTCGCAGTGTACCAAACTAGGGCTCAGTAGTCATACAGATGTGGATTTTATTTTTGACTCTGCTGCTGTATAACCTGGGGAAAGTTTTTCAACTCCTCTGTCCCTTAATTTATTCATTTGTAAACATTGTAACAGTAATGTATACCTTCCTCTGAAGGACTATTACACAGATGAAGATGGTGTGTGTAAGGTTCTTGGTAATATTTTAAAAGTTCATTTTGTGTGTGTATGTGGATCCATATTCATGCAATAACTTTGAGGCCATTTTTACGCCTGGAAAAGTGATGATTATTTGCTCATAAATAATACGGGCATGGAGAAATACATATTTAAATTCTAATTTTTGTTGCAGGGATATTTTCTGTTAAATATTCTACTTCTTAATACAATTTAATTTATTAACTCTTCAATGTAATTTCTTAACATATGTTGATATATATTGCCAAGATTAGCATATCCCTTTCCTCCGGTCTTAAATGCTTCAATGCCCATACTTCTAGAGGATACTCTCAATCATAGTATCTATATCCTGTCACTCAGGTAGAGATGCCCAAACCACATCAAACTGCATTAGTCACAGGGAAAAGATAAATGAAAGTGTGGAATTATCAAGAGAAAGCTATTTCAACAGGATCATGATCAAAATAAGAGAATCCTATGAAAGAAACGACTTTGCCAATTCATTCACCAATTTAGTAAATATTTGGTAGGCACCTTTAATGTGTCAAGAACTGTGCAAGGTACTAGGGATATGATGCTTAGCAAAATAGATGTCATCTCTGATTTTATGTGGGGAGAACAAGCCTAACGGGAGGATAGATACTAATCACAAAACCTCACAAGTCAATGAGAAATAACAACTGAAATAGTGCTCTCAAAGGAAGGAATAGAGGCTGGGTAAGGTGGCTCATGCCTGCAATTTCAATACTTTAGGAGGCCAAGGCAGGAGGATTGCTTGAGCCCAGGACTTTGAGACCAGCCTGGGAAACATAGCAAGACTCTGTCTCTATGATTTTTTTTTTATTTTTTAATTAGCCAGGCATGGTGGCATGCACCTGAAGTCCTAACTACTCAGGAGGCTGAGGTGGGAGGATTGTTTTAGCCCAGGAGGTTGAGCTATGATTGTGCCACTGCATTCCAGTCTGGGAGACAGAGCAAGACCCTGTTTCCAAAAAAAGAAAAGGGAAAGAATGGTATGAAATGTTATAAAGAAAAATGACGGAATTTGACCTCACGTCTCCTGAATATGGGATGAGAGCTGAAAGAGAAGTTATTTAGGAGGAAGAATAGAGCTAAAATACTCCAGAAAGAGGAAATGACATATGCAAAGTCTCGATTGTGAGTTGTGACAAGACACATTCAAGTGCATGAATGAAGAAGTCAGGTGAGGCTGGAGCAGACAGCTAGAAGAAGTATAATATTTGACCATTCGAGAAATGTCAGCAAAAATCAGATAATGCAGATTCCTAGAATCTGTAGTAAAGAATCTGATATTAATCTTAGGAGTTATAGGAAGCCATTATAATATTTTATTTAGGGAATATACTCTCAACATTCTTTTTTTATATACTTGTTGTGAATATATCTATCAGAATACATAATATAGATTTTTCTTTATTTTTGAATTTCACACAAGTGTATCATAGGATAAGTATCATTCTCCAATTGGTTGGTGCACTCAGTATTATGTTTCAGGGATATTCCCATAAAGATTTATACAGCTCTCATTCATTCATTTTACCTGCTGTTAGATCGATATTGTCAAAATATTCTGGAAATTTTAGTTGATTACAAGGTTTTTCTCTAATCTGTTAATCTGATAAATAGATCAATCAATTTTTCACTGTTAAAGTATTATTGTCCATTTGGGATACACCCTACTTGGTCATAGTATACTATTTTTAATTGCACTATTGGTTGTAATTTGACAATATTTTATCAAATATCATTTTTGTATCTATGTTGATAGTAGTATACTAAAATTTGAATTTCTCAAACTGTCCTGATCTAATAGAGTTTCAAGATTATGCTCACATTATAAAATTAGTATGGAAACTTTATTTCTGAAAATATTTTCTCACTCAAAATCCTTAAAGATTCAATAAAACTTGCTTGTAATACCATCTGGACTTGGCAAAGCCCCTCCTTACCAACTTTTTATATGGAAAATTTCCAAATTGATGAGGAGATTGCAGCAGTATTGCAAAGATCACCTACAAACCCTTCAACTAGTTTCAATTGTTAACATTTTGCCACAGATTTGTGCTCTCACTCTCTCTCTTTCTCACTCAGTCCGTTTCTCTCCTTAACTATCTGAAAATACATTGCAAGTATTATGACATTTCTCAGCTATATATTTCAAAATGTTCTTAGAAAAAGGGCATTCCTCTACCTGACTGCAATACCATTGTCATACCCATAAAGGCAATGATAATTGCATATCACATAATATGGGGCTCATATGCAATATTTTCACTTGTGTCTAAGATAAAACTGATTTCTTTTATGATCCAAGATATGATAATGAAGATTCATGCGTTGTTATTGACTCGTTAGTCTTCTTTAATACAGAAGGGTCCCAATGAATTTATGAGTTCTTCCTTCCTTTGGTTTCTGAAAAATTGAATTTTTAGAAAATAATATTCTAATTTATTTTGTAAAATATTTCAAATTCAGTATTTACCCTTCTCATGGTTAAATTTAGGTTAAACATTTATGGGAAGAATACATAAATAATGCTTTGAACTATTTGGTTTTTTATTTGCATGAGAGTCAAATAATGTCAGGCTCTCCTTCAGTTGGTGAAGTTACATCAATTGCTTAAGAAAGTGATCTATAAGATGTCAGTGTACATATTTCCCATTGCAATTAAAAAGTAATCTGCAGGGTGATACTTGAGATGGGGTAAATAGCCTCCTCCCCACCAGAATATATTCTCAATGGCTTTAACATTTATTGATGATTCTTGCCTGAATCAATTACTATTGCATTAGATATTACAAATTTCTTCTACTTTTGTTAGCTGGCATTCAAATTTTAAATTCTTCCCTTTCTCTCATACTTTCCCTTTGTTTGTGTAATCCTATGGACTCCTGCAATTCAGTATCTTATAATAAATTAACATCTTTTTACTTTAGGTGTTTAAATTACATACAAATATGACCAATGGGTGTGGCTGTTGGGGTGTGTATGACTATTATTGTAGTAACTTTTTTTAATAATTGTCTATTTCATACTGTCTCTATGATTTAAAGTTGATCTGTTATGACTATAGTTGCATCGCTTTTTCATTCTTAATATTGTTTATTTTGCTTTTTCTTTTCCTTTTTGCTCAGTCTTACCAGAGATGTGTATCTTATACTTAGCATCAGTTTTTGTCTTGATGATCATGTCAAATATATGTTTTATTTTAGTTTTTAAATTTTAGTTTTATTTTACTATATAAATAGTAAAATTTGAATTGATATAATTAGGAGTTGATATAATTATTTCCTGTTGCTTATAAAATTGAACACTTTCATCTACTTTTAAAATATATAAATTGTAGTCTATAAGTATTGTTTTAACTACATCAAGAATTTTTTTCAAAAATTAATATCTCACAAAAAATATTTTAAATCTCTACTGTGATTTCTTCCTTAATTCATAAACAATTGACTTTACAAATTTATTTCCAAAAGTACTTTTTTATTGACTGTGTTCAGAAAAAGTATATACAAGATGCTAATTTTTGAAATTTATTGATACTATCTTTTTGGTTCAGCCCCCCAAAAATTGTATGTATGTTTCAATACACATGCTTGAAAATAATGTTAACTCTTTCTTATGGGCCGTAAGCACTCTATATGTCCCTTGGTACTTGTTCAAACTTATTAATTTGGGGGGGGTTCATAATTTTATAGAAGTGTGTTAAAATCTCCTCATATCTTTGTATTTTTGTCAAGTCTTCCTATAATACAACCATGTTTTCAGGTTCTTTTCAGAATTATACAGGCTTATGTTTGATTTATTGTCCTAGTGCATTGTTCTTTCTGTGATTACCAAATATTCATCATTAGACATACAAATTATTTCTACCTTAAATTGTACTTACCTTGCACTAATAATGCAATGCCATGTGGGTATTGTGGATTTAGAGGCCACACTTTTATAGCTTAAAAGCGCTGTTATGATTCCTTTTTTCTCCACTCATAGCCTGGTTACTTCTTTGTGTTGGTAGGGCAGTATTTCAATACAAGTTATTGGATAGAAAGGCGTTCATGCCTCCTGTCAATATGCTAAAAGCTTAGTTCAGCTCCCCATCTTACTCTGGGGTGAGATCGATGTGTACTGTTAGTAACTCAGATTATTGTTGTACTTTTTGGTCACAATGCAGGAATATGGATCAGATCTACCTTCTAGCTGCAACAATAACAAGAAGAAGTAGGAAAGAAAATACATCAAACAACAATTTTAAAGGTTGGTTGTCTGGCAGCACACGTTCTTTGAGAAAGGAGATGCAAACAAGCCCTATAACTTCCCCAGATTCCTGACAGGTTGGAGATTTTAGGCTGCAGCTCAGGGAAAGGGACACCAGGCGGAGCCTGATTGCCTGCCAGAGTTGAGAAGACAAATGTTAGGAACTCAAGGAGGCTAACAGGGTAGAATTCTCAGGGGAAAGTATCCAGATAGTTCCACAGTAAGTCTCTGGATATATGCAGAGGAATCTCTTTGGCTATTTAGCTGAGTATTAATCAGCAAATGTGTGTATGAAAACTAACCATGATGAAACAAAACTATGAAAATGAAGAAAAGGAACAACCCTTCAGATCTCACATATGGCCAGGAATAGTTATAGTTTGTATTCCAATCAAAGAGAGTAAATGATTCTCATAATTCATGGAACATCAAGAAGAGTATGTAGAAGAGTAATGGGATCAAAATTAATCCTTGAATTAAGGCTGCTCTGATTTTACCTAATAAAGCCAAAAACAGTCCTCAAAAGGAAATGGTCAAAGCTGTTTATAAGTAACTTAGCTGTGCCCAATAACAAAGCTAAAAAATTTTATCGATACACAAAAATATCCAGGATCCATCAAGGTAAAATTCACAATATATGACATTCATTTAAAAAATAGCCAGTCATGCAAGGAATTGGAAAAATAAGCAGTTAAGCAATACTTAGATATAGACTACAAGAAGGTAGCAAAAGGTCTGGGACATGAAGAGTATTTTTGAAAGACTCATTTTCAATTCTAAATATAAAACTATAATTTATGAAATTAAGAAATACAATAAATGAAATTAACCACATATTAGACCCTGCAGAACCAGACTAGTGAAACTGATGATATGACAATAGAAACTATCCAATATGGAGCACGCGCACACACACACACACACACACACACACACACACAAAACAAACAAACAGAGAATAATACAGCTATGGGGAAATGTCAAACCACATACAGGTAATAATAGGAGTCCTAAAAATTGGGAGGAAGAAGACAAAAGTGTTTAAATAAACAAAAGTTTAAAATTGTTCAAATTTGATGAAAGCTATAAATTTAAAGAACCAAGAAGTTCAATAAACTCCAAGCACAAGAAGCATTAGGAAACTATACCACAGCATATCATAATAAAATTGCTTTAAAAATGAAATAAGAACATTTTTTTATTTTATATTTATATTTTTTATTTTTTATTATACTTTAAGTTCTAGGGTACATGTGCACAACGTGGAGGTTTGTTACATAGGTATACATGTGCCTTGTTGGTTTGCTGCACCCATCAACTTGTCATTTACATTAGATATTTCTCAAAGCAGCCAAAGAAGAAGACATATTATGTAATATAGGAAATAAAGATAAGAATGACAGCATATTTCTCATCAGAAACAATGGAAGCCAAACAACAGCAGGGAAACATCATTAAAGTACTGAAAAACAGAATTTCATAGCCAGTGAAAATGTCTTTGAAAAATAAAGACTTTCTCAGACACATACAAGAGCTAATAAACATTAGCAGGCCTCTATTGCCAGATATGTTAAAGGAAGCCCTTCAGAAGAAATGATCCTTGTGGAAACATGGATCTATGCCAAAGAGTGATAAGCACTGGAAATGGTAAATATGTGGTTAAAAGCAGAAAAAGTGTTTTCTCTATATCAGAACATTTACTGTTTAGAGCAAAACCAAAAACTATATTGTGGGGTTTACAACTTCTATGTAACATATTTAGAGGTAAAATGTATGATAATAGCACAAAGATTTGTGGGGAAGGCCGGACGTGGTGGCTCACGCATGTAATTCCAGCACTTTGGGAGGCTGAGGTGGGCGGATCATGAGGTCAAGAGATCGAGACCATCCTGACCAACATGGTGAAACCCCGTCTCTACTAAAACTACAAAAATTAGCTGGGCATTGTGGCACGCGCCTGTAGTCCTAGCTACTCAGGAGGCTGAGGCAGGATAATTGCTTGAACCTGGGAGGCAGAGGTTGCAGTGAGCTGAGATCATGCCACTGCACTCCAGCCTGGTAAGAGAGTGAGACTCTGTCTCAAAAAAAAAAAAAAATTTGTGGGGAAAATATAAACCTACTGTTGCAGTGTTTTCATGACATATGTAGAGTGCTATGTTACTTGGAGGTAGACTATGATAAGTTAAAAATATACACCACAAATCTGAAAGCAACACCAACAAATAACCTTAGATAATAAGCCAATAATAGAGATAAAAGAGATAACAAAAATATTCCAATAATCCAAAATAAAGCAACTCTTGAATTTCCTTTTTGGCTCTGTAAGAATGTCATTTTCTTTATCTAAAAACCAGGTCTAGATTTTTAAAAACAAGTACAACAGGAAGAACAAAAGCTAAGAACTGGTCTTCACCCATATGTGTAACGTTTGTCTCCTTGCTGATCCCCATGTGTTGAGATGGCACGTGTTCCACTGACTATATAGGAGGCACAGGTGCTAACCGAAAATTGGCAGGCTGCACACTCCTGAATTGGAGGAAACCTATTCTCTGTGACAGCAGGATCCTGATATCATCCTGTGCCTTTTAATACCTTAGTTCAGGCAGTATCTTCCTTTAGTGTGAGGACAAAAAAGAGAGGCCAAGCAGTGGAAAATATTAACTAACTGAGAAAATGCAAAGGTGCATGGTAGATAATGAGTTCTTAGTTAAGATTAAGGATTACAAACAAAGGCAAGAACTCTGTGGTCAAAGCCAGGTTTTTGATATGAAGAAAAAAATAAACTTGGGTTCCTATTTCATATTGATTACAAAATTAAAGTCCAGTATATTCCTGATTATGAAAGGGAAAATCATATAGCTAATGGAAGAAAATATAGGAGAATATCTTTGTGACTTTAAGAAGGAAAATACAGGGGAATATCTTTGTGACTTTAAGATGGGGAAATATTTTTTAAGCATTACATATAGTACAATTTAAAGATGAGAAATGAGTTGATTCACTACATCAAAATTAAGAATTTCTGGTAAAAGACAAAGTTAACGAATAGGGGACAAACTGAAGGAAAATAATTGCTAGGTGTAAAGCTGACAACAAATTGATAAGCAGGAAAAATAAACCAAAGCTTTGAATCAGAAATTAAAAGAAAGGTAGACTGCATAGCTAGCAAATATGTGGATATAAATGCAAACGGAAGGAACACTGCACATGTCAAATTTCAAAATTGGAAATTTGAAAACACAAAGTTTTGGCAATAAAGTGTGTAGACAGGTACATTTATGCGGTCTGGAGAAAAGTCTGGTTAGTGTTACGTGAATATGTGCAGCCTGTGATTCAGAGTGCTCTATGCCTTGGTTTACCCAGGCTCTGGTTCATGATGTTGTCATGGCATAATTATTAATAATACCCTCTTCCATTCTTAAAATTAGTTTAGTGTGGAGGATAAATTATACAGTTGTCCTACTGATGAATAAGTAATTTTACATCTAATTTTCACAGAGAAACTTTCATATAGGCCCACAAGAGGATATTTACCAATAAACATAACAATGTTGTTTGTGTCAGTTGGAAAGCTGGGTATCCATTTCCAGAGGAATGACTAAATAATACTTGAGGGATGCAAGGCATGAAATACTATAAAGCAATTAGATGCAATGAAGTAGAGTACATTGTGGAGATAGAATTAATTTATAACTATGCTGAAAAACCTCTATATTTCCAGGGCATTGAGTGTTTGCATTTGACCCTTGGCCAAGATAAGGGAAGTTGAATTTATGATGTGTTGAGAACCTCCAGGGTAAGTTTTTTTCCTTATGACTGCATCTAGTCCACTGGGGTTTGACAAACCTGGCTTGTTTATTTAGCCAAAAAGACAAAGAAAGGCTTCCCAGGGAACTTATATTTTGCCATAGTTTGAATGTTTGTGTCCTCCAAAAATGTTGAAATCCTAAACTTCAAGATAATGGTATTAGAAGGTGGGGCCTTGGAAAGGTAATTAGATTGTGAGTGCTCTATGCTTGGGAATATCATTAGTGCCCTTATAAAAGAGACCACAAAGAGCTAGCTAGTCTCTTTCACCATGCAAGGACGCAGCTAGAAGCTGCCATCTATGAAGGAAGAGGGCCCTTATAGATTATAGACATCAACTCTGCTGGCATCTTGATCTAGAAATTCTTAGCCTCCTGAACCATAAGAAATACATTCTTATTGTTTATAAGCTACACAGTATGCTATTTTGTTGTAGCAGCCCAAATGGACTAAGACATCCTTTGAGCTATGCCAGAAATGGTGCCCTGTACATGGCATATCTTTGGAATCTCTAATGTTTGCCTATACACTTTTTCTTTTGCTGTACTGTATTTTTAAAAAAATTTAAATAAAAGCCTTATGCGAATATGTTCTGTGGAGCCTGATAAGTCCTTTCAAATAGTCAAACTGGGAAATACATACCTTTAGCAATGTGGATAGAAATTAATCAGTAAAACAAGAAACTGAACAAAACAATATGACACTCTATGCATCATAATATCCTTTATATAAAATAATTAAATAATAGACACACAAAAAACATAGTATATTTTGCAAGGATTATATATATAAACAGGGATGTATATCAAACATTAGAGTAAATGTCTATGAGGAGTGAAGACATACAAATGGGAATCAGTAATGAGAACTTGGGACTAAAGACCATAGTGTGCTAAGTAATGCAACTATCAGTATCCAAGGCTTCAAAATAATTTCTATTTCTAATTTGTATGTCAAGATCTTGTCCACAAGATTTATAGGTTTTATGGCTCATATACAGCTAGTCCCCTTAGTCTAATTTCTATGAGACACATTTACTGTGTTGCTAATTTGCTAATAACTGAGTATTCGAACAGTCAGTCACAAACGTGTGTGTGAGAAAATTAACTTCACACTCTGAAAAACTACCAGTCAACTTTAAGGTAAGTCATTTAAGCTCTAGCTTTAATAGAATTAGAGATAAACCTGCGATATTTAGATATATATTTGTAATTGACAAGAGTGATTTGGGACAAAATTGAAAACTGAAATTTTTTGTTTTAGTTTTTTATCCCAAAATGCCTTCTTCTTAGAGCGCTTTCTGTAGCTTAAAAACAACATAACACTTATAAAAAGTGCCAGATGGTCTTTCCAGGAAATTTAAGATCTTCTCTTTGACGGAATTCTTTGGAGAATCAACTCAAAATTATTTTAGTTGTTAAAAGGAAATAAAAAGATATGATCTTCTAGACAGTCTGACTTTTAGTGTGATAAGTCACTTTAGTCTATCTCTCTCTCTGTTTTAATTTTCAAGGTTCCTAAGAGCCTTCTTGTTAAAAATAGTTCATTGTTATGGCTAGAATTAAGAAGACACCCCAAATCTCAGCTAAATATCTATTAAATTGACAAGTACATTCTGAAAGGTTAAGACCTAACTCAGGGAGTTATCATATAATGACATGTGAGAAGGAATGTTTTCTCAAATTATTAATGTTCACCTTTTCTATGCTTGACACAAGGAAGACACTCAAGAAATAGTCTTGAAGACACTCAAGAAACAGTCATCAAGAATAGATGAAAGAATGCATGCAAGAAAATAAACAGATGCTTAGATTAAATAAGAGAAATGCTATTATATCGAACGCAGTACTTAAAATATTTGAAGGGTTATTATGCTAAAAGAGGGTGAATTTCTTTTTTATTTATTCCTTTTTAATTTGGAGGATCTGGCAGTCAAAGCTCAGATCAATAAATGGTAACTCAAGAGAAGCAGAGTTTAGTTCAGTATGATGAACTGTACTTGACAATGGAATGGAAATCTGAGAAGAGGGTGTGGTGCCAGCTGCTGAAGGGGTTTAAGTGGAACTCTTAACACTCAAGAAAGCTGGCACTCAAGAAAGATGCAATAGAGAGGCTAGAACATTGGATGAAAGGTAGAACTAGGTGACCTGTGATCAACAATATCATTCTATGCTATGTTCAATGATAACTTGTAAGTCAATGCATCCAGAGAACAGAATAGAATAAGTAAATGGTCAGCAGTCCCTTTAATATTATCTGCTACTCATAAATAGTCTTTGTTTTGCAACTCCAAAATTTTGGCCTATGCTGATTAATTATTAGCCAATACAAGCTATCTATTTGTGAGAAAGACAGAGCCTTTATCTTGACTTACACATTCGGAAATATTAATATATGTGACTCACCTCTTCATTCATTCATTCAAGTTTTTTAAGTGCCCACTTTGTTTTAGACACTGGTGATTCAGTGTTGATAAGAAAACACAAAGTTTCTACTCTTAGAAAACTGAATTCTGGTGAGAAAAGATAGGTCACAAACACATCAAAGAATAAGGAAATATAAAATGTTCAGTGTGTGATAGTAAGGAGAATGGACTATAGGGAGACAAAAGTAAAACAGAAAACCCAGTTAAAAAGCTACTGTCATTTTCCAGCTAAAAAAATTTTTGAAGAACTCTCATTTCTAAATGAAGCAACCAGAAAATATATCCCTTATGGTTAATGTAGCCAAGAACATAAAGTATCTAGAAACAAATAAACAAATAAATAAGTAGGTAAACCCAATGCACAAAGCTCTTTCTTGAGAAAATGATAACAATTTACTAAAAGACATTAAAGAAATCCCCAGTAAGTTAGAGTTGGAGAAGTATAACATGTTTTTGAATGGAAAGGCTGAATATATTAAAGATACATTTTCTCCAAAAAATAGTAGATAGGTTCAATGTAATTGTTTAAAGATTTTAAGAAAATTGAAAACTAATTTTTAAAATGCATATAGAAGAATAAAGGGACAACACTAGCCAAGACTCTCTACTAAATAAGGGACAACACTAGCCAAGACTC
Organism: Gorilla gorilla gorilla; assembly: GCF_029281585.2. NCBI lineage: Eukaryota > Metazoa > Chordata > Mammalia > Primates > Hominidae > Gorilla > Gorilla gorilla. The sequence continues at coordinate 120,216,491 of NC_073229.2, read as the reverse complement.
AAGTATCAGATGAAGAAATTTGCTATACAAAACATCAAAGACATATTATGAAGCTATTGTTATATAATTTAGACAATGTGGTATTTGGAATAGGCAAATAGCCAATGGCAGAAATAGTTTTAAAATAGACCCACTCATGTATGGAATCTCTCTATTTGTTATACTGCTGGTCATCAGGAAAGAGTATACTATTTAAGGTGCCGGGATCTGGATATTGTTTGGAAAAAAAAATGGAAGTAAATCTCTACATGTGTCATTTTCAAAGCTTGTTTTAAGAGGTATTAAATATTTAAATGTGAAAGGCAAATTTTAAAAGCTTTAGAGGACAATATAGAAAAATATCACCGCACTTCAAGAGTTGAAAAGTTTCTGCTAAAGAATAATAAAAAAAATCCAAGCTCAAAAGGAAAATATTGATATATTTACTTAAAATAAATATTTTATTAACTGAATATGCCATAAAAAGAGTAAAAAGTCAAGACCTGAACTGGAAGAAGGTATTTATATAAGTGGATTAAACAAATGACTATAGTGTTGAGAATACAGAATTTCTCCAGATCGATAATTACAAAACAATCAATAAAAATATGTTTAAATGACCAAATGTACATTTCAGAGGAGAGGAAACATAAACAGCCATTAAGTAAAGAAAAATTGCTCAACTGCATTAGCAATCAGGAAAACAAAAATTTATAATAACAAAAAGATGCCTCCTTACACTCCACAGACGGACAAAAATTAAAAGTCAGAGATAATAATGAGTATTGGTGAGGGAATGGAGAAACTGTAATGTTCAACCATTGCTAATGTGAGTGTAAATCAGCACAAACACTTAATAGTTTGGCATAATCTATTGCATTTGAACACGTGGAAATCTCAACTTTGTTCTCCTACTCTAAATATGTACTTTGTGGAACCTCTCGCACATACTTACAATAGACTATTACCAGAATGTTTGTAGTAGCATTGTTTTTAATCCAGAAGGACAACAATGAAACATCAAAAAACCACAACCATCATCTTGGAAGCCATTCAAATATTTACCCATATTAGAATGTATATATACATTGTAAGATAGTAAGACAATTGCCTAATGTAGAACAGTAAAAACAAATGAACTACAAATAGACACATCAGCATAGGTGAATCTACAATCAAGATGTGGAGAGAAAGGAGTAAATTGCAGAAAAATATATACAATACTACTTCATTTAAGAAAAATTCAAAGACAATCAAAACTAAAAAATGTATTATCCAAGAAGGGTGTGCGTTTGTGTGTGAAAGAATACTTTTTAAAAAGTAAGAAAATGAAGAACATGTGAGTCATTGCAAGAAATGGATGGCAATTTAATTAGCATTTAAGGAGCCTCAAAATTATTGATATTGTTTTATTTCTGATGTTAAATATTCATTGAAAAATATTCCTTAAACTTTACATATACTTTTTATGTTTCTTTCATGAAATATTTTACAGATATTATAACTAGTAAAAATAAATCCTAGTGTGAATAGGATTTTAGCAATGGAGATGGAGAGAATAGACAGATTTCAAACAATTTTGGTGTTATTGCTGGTAAGATTTTATGATGTGTTGCATGTGCATAACGAATGAAAATGTGATATTATAAATTAATCTCGAGATTGTGCTTTCAATAAACAGGGTACATGTTGTTGCTAATTCTTCAAATAAGAAATACGTTTACCAATGAAATAAGAGTTCGAATCTGGACTTGCCGTCTTTGAGATGTATAATACACATATCCAAGAACATCTCAAGTTGACAGTTAGATATATGCATTTTGAAATAAGGAGATATACCAAGGCTGATGATACAAATTTAGGCACAAATGGCATACAGATGGCATTCATTTTAAACCATGGAACTGGATATGACCACTTTAGGAAAGACTATGGATTGAAAGGGAAGAAGGTACATGGTCAAGACATGATTTTTCAAATATTAAAGTTTGAATAAATGAGTTATTTACATTTTAATCATCATTGGAACATTTAAATACCTTATTTTTATCATAATTTTCCCAATATAGTGTTTTATTTGTAATAACTTACTTCAAATTCAGTTTTGAAATAGGCAGAGTATACATACATTTAATAAGTAGGCAAAGATTTTCATTTTTGCTTCACTTCAGTTCTTTCTTCTTTCACTAAATTGCCTAAGGCATAGAAAAATGTACCTTAAAATTTCATTTTATTGATCTCTTCACTCCTCTTATGTAAAGTCTACTAAAATAAGTCCTAGATTCTAGACAATTATTAAAGAAGCTATTTATAGCTACACTTTTATATCCTCTTACAAATAACCATGGAAAAAATTATTATGTCATTCTTTCTGGCTTTTTTTTTAGAAACACAATTAAGCTTTTTTTGTGAGAACTACTGAGAAATAGATCATAGAAACTAGCAAAAATAAAATGTTGAATACTGGTTTGATGAATATTTTATTCATCATGATTTGTTCAAATATAACTTCTTAAAAAGTGCAAAGTCACAAATATATATGAATTTGTATTTCTTTTGATATTTAATGTCCTGAGTTTATTCTACTTCTTCAAGTACAAAGCAATAATATTGTCAGATACATTGTTGTAAAGACAAAGACAATATTTTTGGTGAGAATCATTATTGGTTTCCATTCTTTTAAAGCTATATCCATTTTTATTTTCCCCTAGTAAACTTTTATTTTCTTAGAGTTTATTAAATTTAGCAAGTAGTTTTTCCTGTGCTATTAAAATACATCATTGTCCTGCCAATGGACCTTGATAACTAACATTGTAGTAGAGTTCTTATTTTTTTCACAAAACTATTAAAAAATATGAAAGTTTTCAGTTCCGATTATCTTGCTTTTTCTGATGGAGGTGATGTTTTTTACACTAGAAACATATTGTAGAACAATAGGATTATTATCCTAAATGTCCTCAGAAACATTTTGTCTCATACATTAGAAGACAAACTGGTGATGCCAATATCGAGAAGACTAATAAAACAATATTCCATTAAAAATGATATATTAATCTCATGCATTTATTTTCTTGCCTTTCAACAACCTTACCAAAATGACTGTAAAGGAATAATCTGTCTTTAAATACTCAAGGGGGAATATCAGCACCTGAAAGATTTCAACAATTTCAGGAGGAATCAGAAAGCAAATGAAAGAATAGTAACTGACTTAACTTCAAGAGTAGTAACTGAGTTCAGATGCCACCTAAATACCTAGAGAGAGGGAGAGTGACAAGAAACTAGTCAATATAGCTGTGGTGTCCAAAAAGCTCAGTATCTGAAGGCACTGAGTGTTGTGGAAATTTAAAGTTGTTGAAAATGGAAGGTTGGTCGAAGGAATGCATATAAATCTGGTGTTTCCTAGTCTCCCTTCCCCACCTTTAAAAATGTACAGGGAAAAAATCTTGAATATCTATTTTCAAGAGAAATTAAAACATGGTGCCTCTGAACATGGGCACGTATGAAGAGGAGTAAAGAAATAAAGTGCAGATCAGAGCTAAATACAGGAAGGCAGCAAGGATCTGAAAATGAAATGGTGGGACTCTTTGAGCCCAAAACTCTAGCCACAGGAATATATGTTTAAATAAGAAGATTAAGGAGTCTTCTTTTCAGAAACAGAATCGTTGGCGGCAGGGGCAAGGAGAAGCAAAAGCCTAAATACTGATGTCTCCCAATGAAAAAAGACCAACTCACTGATTAATCACGGTAAATGAAATATATCTAGCAAATTGCACCTAATGCATAAAGAGCTTCAATTAGTTTTGTTTGACCTTTGTTTAATTATGAATGCCTAATTAACGATAATGAAAAATTTGGTTAAGACTCTAATATGGGCCGGGTGCGGTGGCTCAGGCCTGTAATCCCAGCACTTCGGGAGGCCGAGTCGGGCTCATCACGAGGTCCGGAGACAGAGACCATCCTGGTTAACACGGTGAAACCCAGTCTCTACTAAAAATACAGAAAATTAGTCGGGCGTAGTGGCAGGTGCCTGTAGTCCCAGCTACTCGGGAGGCTGAGGCAGAAGAATGGCGCGAATCCAGGAGGCGGAGCTTGCAGTGAGCCGAGATCGCGCCACTGCACTCCAGCCTGTGGGACAGAGCGAGACTCCGTCTCAAAAAAAAAAAAAAAGAAGAAGACTCTAATATGAAAGAAAGAGATCAAAGCAAGCACACTGTAAGAAGGTTCATAAGAGGAAAGGTGTATTGAATATCTGAGCTATAAGAGAAGATGTATCTCTGAAACAAAAGCAGAATTATATGAAGCCAGAGCAGCCAGAGAGCAAGAAAAAGCTCATGGAAATATAACCAAAATTAAAATTCCAGTAGAAAATTTGAAAAACACAGTTGAGGAAATCTCCCGGAATGTAGAAAAAATTGAAAGGGAGAAAGTTGTAATGAAAAAATTAAAACAAGCAGAGTCAATTCTGAAGGTCCAACATCTCATTCATATGCATCCCGGAAATAGAACACAGAGGAAACAAGTTAAAAATTATTTTAATAAACAAGAATAAAATAGCTAAGATCATGACTGCAAGTGCTCACTGAATACCTAAGAAAGTAACATTGTAAAGAAACTCTTACAGTGTGCATCACCTTGAAATTTCAGAACGCTAGGGATAAAGAGCAAATAATGGAGACTATAAAGTTGATGTGGAGGCAGATCACATAAAAAGGAACAACCAAACGAATATTCTTAACCACAAAACACTGGCTATTAAGCGTTGACTACATTATTAGTTGAGTGTGAGGTTAGAATGAGGATAGATTAAAGTTGATATCACATAAAGACTCCAAAGTGTATTTTCATGTGTTCTTTCAGACGTTATTGTAGGATATGCTCCAAAAAAGCAAGAGAGAAAACCCAGAAAGAGAACTCAGGAAACAATAATCCAGCCAACAAAGAGCTGTAGGGAATCTACAGAATGATCACTGCTTGCTGAGACTAAAGAACAATCAATCCAGATGGAAAAAGGGTGGAGAGCTCCAGTAGGAGATTTTACAAGGTGAGAGGAGGGGAAGAAGCCGATAGATTACCAGATAATTTTGAGTTTTTAAAAATTACATTAAAAGGCTTTTGATAGTTTGGATAAACTACGGAAAAATAGGAACAGTTACATAGAAAACCATGCACATTAATAAAGAAAAAGAAATTATTAGCTCCAAGAACAACATGAAGTTGTATAAGAAAGAATAGTAGAGAATTTAGATCAAAAATGAGTACCTACACAATCCTAATAATATATAAACTGACTAAAGTTTCTAATATTCTTAGTTTATGAGATTGGGTAAAAGGGATGTGTATGTGTGTGTGTTGGTGGGGGAGCAACTGTGAGGATCCTAACCTCATTACCATAACACAAAGTCAAAAACAACAATAGCATTGATTAATGAAGTCACAGCATCATAAGAAAATTATACCAGAACCATGTCTGCATTTGTGTATTTTTGAGTATTGTGTCTCTGAGGTGTCAGTCTGGGGGAAGGCAAGGGCTGGGGAGGGAATGGAAGTGTTTCTTTACTAGACTTTTTGTATTATTTAATGGTTTTATGCTTTTGAGCATATTGCTCTGATAAAAATTTTGCATATTCATAAAATAATGAAGAGAGGCATCAGTGAACTAATAATCAAAGTTTTCTTATTACAGTCTATTTGTTTATCTGATACATAAACTTCAAAAATTGTTCCAATTTGTAAAACAAGGCCAACAACATTTGCAGCTGAGCAGTTCATGTGGTATATTTGAGAACTAAATAACTACTCTTAGAAATGTGTCAACTGCCCAGAGGAAATAACACTGCAAACATAAAACAGTGTTATAACATGCCTATGTTAACTTTGAATTTTATTAGGAGTTTAATATTTATATTTCTATATATCAAACAGTATAATACATTGACAATAATTTAAATTATTTACTTTATACTTAAGAAGCCAATGCCAAGTATATATGTTGTTCTCAGCAGTTCCATTTTCAAATGAAAGAAATCAGATGACTTTGTCAGTTTTATCTCACACGGCGAAATGCTAAATAAATTATTTTAATGGGCCTAACTATTTTAGGTGAAAACTCAAAAAGCGTGTGGATATTTGTCTCCTTGGATGAAGGAAGGCTGCAATTTATATTCACAAAGCAATATAAATTAATTCAACAGCCACTTGAAAGCCTTCAGGTAATTCCCAGATTACCAGCAAGGCTGTCTATCAAGTGAACTTGCAGTCCTTAACATTGTGTAAAGATATCTTAATAATCACTATTAATATTTCCTCCTTTATATCCCAGCCCGAAATAGTCTTCCTATATTTCCTTAAATCTTGACATCAAGTTATAAAGTACCATTTGGTGTAGAAAATGCAAACATGCAAGCATTCTTTATGTAGTATCAGCTCCTAAAGAAAGGGCCTGAAAATCTGGGCTATTTCTGAATTTCATGGATATGTTACCCACAGAGAAACTGACTGCCCTGAGTCACAGCTCACTTCAGACCACTTGCCCAGTCATTTCATTATTTATAGTAAATAATAGGCTGGTGACATAGTCTGAACAATGCAGCTTGTGTAACTATCCTTTCTGGTATGTTTTAAGAGGTGGAAGAACAAAGCCCACTCTAATAACAGGCTATTTGGGGATATAAATATTTGTTAATACCTACTGCAAAACATGTACGAGGGGAAAAGAAATGTCATTCTTTTACTTATGTACGTACTAAACTTTAGAATCCTACAGGCCTCTTTCATTGACCCATTGTCATATCTGTCAGTGAACTTAAGTTGACATAAAATTTAAGGAATCGGCTGATATTAATTTCAGCTGATGAAGCACTAGCCTGAATAAGACAGGCAGTTTTAAACATCTAAAGGTTTAAAATGTGTACTAATTTCCATTAGATTCAGTTATACATTCATATTATAAGAAGACCCAAGTCCGTATAATTTTCCTTTCAAAATATAATGAAATGAATGAATTATTAAAAGTTAAGGAAATAAAAAGTTATACATAAGTAACTTGAGTTTGTATATATGTCAAACCTGCTTTTGCAAGAAGGAGAACTAGTATATATACATATATATTTGTCAGGAAAGTGAGATTCATTTCTGAAGCACAACATTTCCATCATTTTCTTACAGATGCTAAATATGAAATGGTGCAAAATTAAAATTTAGGATTCCATGGTTTCTCAAGTTTTCTTGGTATCAAACCCTGGTCGAAGGCTTTGTTTCTGATGTATGCAAAGGGAATGTGAAACTTTGATTTTTCCCCTACTGTTTAAAATCTTCACCATTATTAGTTTCAAACTTGGCTCCTAACACAACCAACTTTTTGTTGTATTTCCGATTTATGTGCTATAGTAGCTTTCTGCTAGTAACTGACAAAGCAGAAATACACACACACCTACACACACACGCACACACACATCTATATAATACATAGGTGTATTGCCTAAAAACTAAAATCAGGCCCAGTGTGCTGGCTCATGCCTGTAATCCCAGTGCTTTGGGAGGCCAAGGTGGAAGGGTTGCTTGAGGCCAGGAGTTTCTAATGAGCCTGGGCAACACAGTGAGACCTCTGTCTCTACAAAGAATTAAAAAAAAAAAAATTCGCTGGCCATGGTGGCGTGAGCTTGCAGTCCTTGCTACTCAGGAGGCTGAGGCAGAAAGATCACTTGAACCCAGGAGTTCCAGGATGAAGTGAGCTGTGTTCATACCACAGCACTCCAGCCTGGGAGACAGAATGAGACCCTGTCTCTTAAAAAAATAATAATTAAATTAAAACTAAAACCATCTAATTACTTTATTGCCTATATTTTATACAGTGACAATATTTGACTGTAACAGCAAAGTTTTAGAGATAAAGGTAATTTTTCCTCTAGAAACTATAGTTATATAGGTACCATATTGCTTTTAAATGACCTTATTTTTGAACCCCAATGTTCAAAAGAACACTGAGACTCCAAAATATTCTTTAGGAAATGTCCATGAAGTATGAAGTGAGAGCAGTTATGATCCTATCCCTTTAACAAAGAAGAAAAGGGACATGCCAGAAGACTAATTTTAGTTTCTTCCAAGAGCCTTATTATTAAACAAAAATCTGACTCCTAACTATATACTAATAAACTTGGCTTCTTCAGGAAATTCATGTCCAAACTCAATATTACTTTCATTATACCATTTGCTTTCTTCCCAAGAAATGACTGGGAAGAAAGTCATTGCAAGACCCTATTCTTCTAGCTCTGCTTGTAAATGCTGTGTTTTATTTTTTAACAAACCAAAGAAAACAGACATCATCACATTTTATGTAAACAGCTGTGCTAATAGGCCACGTGCAGCTGCCAGGCAGGCTACATTCTCAGGGATGGGGACACTGTGGATATTGTTTGTTGCAGTACAAATTTTATGTTAAAAACCAACTACTGCTAATATTCGCTGAGATAATAAAATAACAGGTTTTTAGAACTGGAATCATCTGGGCTAATGGTTTGCAACCTTCTAACTAGTAGATATTTTTTATTATTTTAATTGCAGGCCCTAAATTTTAAAAGATTTTAAATCAGTAAGCAAGCCATAGTTATACTGTTATTTTGTAATACTGAAAATCTAAATGGAATTTTAGTTTAGTTTGAAAATTCCATTACTACCTGTGGGGATTCAAGTTGAGAATGAATGAATGAGTCTTTCTTCATTCCACAGATGACAGATGTGTCAGGATGAGGGTTGTACAAGGTTACACAGCTAATGAGAGGCAGCACTGGATATAGAACAATTTATAAGGAGGGAAACAATTTGTTAAAGCACCATCTTGGGCCCCTCATTAGCATCTCGTGCCTTTAATGTTTCTGTTCCCCATCGCCGTTTCAAGCTTCTATTCTTCTAGCTCTGCTTCTCATGCTGTGCAAAGATTTTAATTAATAGCAAGATACTGATAATGTTCAATCCATTTCTCAACCTGACCTCACTCTTGATATTTAGACCTGCTTATCCTATATCCTATTGAATACTACACACTCACTGGCCTTTAGCCTTTACTTGCGTTGCATGTTTATCAGTAATACCATCCTTTATCTTTTCAATGCATTTTTTTTTTTTTTTGAGACAGAGTCTCGCTCTGTCGCCCAAGCTGGAGTGCAGTGGCATAATCTCAGCTCACTGCAACCTCAGCCTCCTAGGTTCAAGCGACTATTCTGCCTCAGCCTCCTGAGTAGCTAGGACTACAGGGGTGTGTCACCACGCCTGGCTAATTTTTGTATTTTTAGTAGAGATGAGGTTTCACCATATTGACCAGGCTGGTCTCAAACACCTGACCTTGTGATCCACCTGTCTCGGCCCCCCAAAGTGCTGGGATTACGGGCATGAGCCACCACACCTGGCCAATGTTTCTTCTAATGACAGTTCAAATCTCGTCTTCTCTGTGAGACATCTGATTTCCATCCTCCCACTATATCCAGGTAGAAATAACGTGGTGTTCCCTGTGCTCACATTACAAGTCAGAGCATTTGTTCTGTTTTCTGATTGTTTATTCACGTGTATCTCTCCAGCTAGATGGAAAGACTCCTAAAGGTAGGAAGAGTGTCTGCTTCTTCTCTGTAACTCCAGTGCCCTACATATGCTGGCTCTGACATATGCCTGTCAAATAAGGCTTTATGTATGGTGCATAATTACTATCTGCTCAATATACTAGAAAGTATCCATTAGCCACATTTACTCATGCTTAGAGTAACTATAAACTTTACATAGCTATGTTTGTGCAATTTTTATTTACATCAAAGTACTTCAGTTAAAATATAGCACAAAATGACAAACTTTAAAAAATCTCCTTTCACTAATGAATTAACCAGTGAACTTCATTATTCAGATAGAAAAAAAGTTGCCTTTTTCTAAAAATTCATGGAACACAAAGGCATTATAAAAATAACCATGTGCATACCACGTAGAGGGACGTGCCAAGCTTAGTGAATTGTGGACATCATTATGGACTAGTAATTTTATGGAATAGTAATTTTAAACATGATCCTCTCCCTTGTTTTGTTTTTAAAGATTCCGACAATTGAGTATATAGAGAGGAAAAAAATGCTCTTTCAGTGTATTTGACAAAGATATATTTGTGATGCAATCTACAAAGTGATGCAGAGAATAATAGGAGAAAGATACAATTTTTTACATCATTAGTGTTTTTAATGCACATTTTCCATATTTATAATCAGTCATTCCTATGCTCTGACTGCTTAGAAATAAGGTGGTACGAAATAAGATAAGAAATATAGAGAGAGGGTAGTGTAGTGGTTCTGAGTCTGGGATTTATAGTCAATTGGGTTTGAATCTTGACTCTGCTACTTGCAGCTACATGACCTCAGCAAGTTAATCAACATCGCTAAACCCCTAGTTTCTCATTAAGAAATGGAGTCTATAGTAGAACCTATTTCTTTTCTTTTCTTCTTAAATAGAGATAAGGTCTTACTATATTGCCTAGGAACCCAGCCTATAGAACGTATTTCATGAAGTCATTGCAAGTATCAAAAAGAATAATTCATAGAGAGCATTTTGCACCACATCTAATTTAATAGTCACAATAAATAAAATTAACTATTATTGGGCTGGGTGTGGTGGCTCACGCCTATAATCCAAGTACTTTGGGAAGCTGAGATGAGAGCACTGCTTGAGCCCAGGAGTTTGAGACCAGCCTGGGTAACGTAGTGGAACCCTGTCTCTACAAAAGAAAAAAAAAACTTAAATTTTAATTTTAAGTATTAACTATTATCATTTATATAATTATTGATTGGCTGTTGTTAAAATTTTGGTCATAGATGTTTAGGGATAGAAGAGATCTTAGTGACAATTTTTAAAAATGCCATGAGTCTTGCTCCTTTGTTGATGTAGTAATGGTTAAACTGCCATAGCTTCCAGGTATTCAGATTTGCAGCCCATTGCTCTTTATACTCTTCACTAAAACGACATTTAAGCTTCATTTTTAAAATAATTGATTTGCCATGGGCAAACCAATTTTTTTACTTCCAGAATTATTTTATCTGTGATCATTAATCAGAATGAATAATAGACGCAGAAAATTAATAGTTATTATATCTAGGCAAATGTGTGAAAATTGTTATAAATTCTTAATTTTTGCATCATGTTTTCCAGCTTTATCCTCTCCATAATAACTACCTCCCAGAACATACTATCCCTTACCAGACAACTAGAACAAATCCCATCTGAGGTAAATTGCTCCCAGAGATAGCCCCACATACTTCCTCACTTACAGGAGCTGTTTTAATGACTGCTGCTGCAGAACAGCACCTCTGACCTGCAGTCAATTTCCAACTGCAGACACATCTGCTGTCAGAATTCCATCCTAATTCTAAAAAGTCCTCTACTACATTTGAAATTTCTTTACTTTCAATTTGTTCATAAAATGCAAAATTAGATTTCAAAGAATTTTTATCCAATATGCATTAGCTACCTTGATAGACTGAGATTGTTTTAATATCACTTTTGATCAACTCATTTTGAGAGTGCTCATATTTATTTTGTCATGCAGTAATATTAAATATATATGCTAAATTTAAGCGAGAAGACTAACATCTATCTGATAAGCCCCTACTTACATACGCTTCAATGTTTCTATTTAGATTACTGCATCCTTAGCAAAGCAATGCATAATTCAGATCCCAAGAGAAAAATGATTGAAAGAGAATCTAGGATATATTATACATATACATATACATTCTGGTTTGTAAGTTAAACTGCATACGTATTTTCACATTCAAGTTTTTATTCAAAATTTTATAATAATGATTTTCCATGTAATTCTAACTTAATTAAATTAATTAATTTTTTTGGAGATGGGGTTTTCCTCTGTCGCCCAGGCTGGAGTGCAGTGGCACAATCTCGGCTCACTGTAACCTCTGCTCCGCAGCCTCAAGCAATCCTCCCACTTCAGCCTCCCAAGTAGCTGGGACTACAGGTGTGCCCCACCATGTCCAGCTAACTTTTTGTGTTTTTTGCAGAGATGGGGTTTCCCCATGTTGCCCAGGCTGGTCTCGTACTCCTGAGCTCAAGCAATCCTGCCACCTTGGCCTCCCAAAGTGCTGGAATTACAGGCATAATTACAATTTTAAGGCTTGTATAGTATTACATAATATGGTTTGCCATACTTAGCTTTTCTCATTTTGTGGGACATTTACAAGGTTCCCAATATTTTGTGATTACAAATAATGCTTTAGTAAATGTATTTAAATAAATGTCTTTTTTCTTTATTTCAATGTTCAAATAGCTTCACAGAAATATCAATTCTGGGACAAAGAATGTAAACATTTTAAGTATGTAATTATTTTTATCAAACATACTAGGATAGGTGTCCGCTCACTTATCAGCTCATCAACAAGGTAAGATAATATTTCTGAAGTGCTTTTTGTTTGCATATTTTTATTATTAAGGAAGTTAACTATTCTGTAATTCATTCACTATTGTTTGTAAAATAATGAATAATTTATAATTTATTCATGAATTGTGCTCATTATATTTTTTTCTTTGATCTCTGTTTTAATTATTTTGTGTGTTTTTTTAACTGTGCTTTAATAATTTGCTCTGTTAGCTGGGTGCGGTGGCTCACGCTTGTAATCCCAGCACTTTGAGAGGCCGAAGAGGGCAAATTACGAGGTCCAGATATTGAGACCATCCTGGCTAACACGGCGAAACCCCATCTCTACTAAAAATACAAAAAAATTAGCTGGGCATGGTGGCGCGTGCCTGTAGTTCGGCTACTAGGGAGGCTGAGGTTGGAGAATCGCTTGAACCTGGGAGGTGGATGTTGCAGTGAGCCGAGATCGCACCACTGCACTCCAGCCTGGGCGACAGAGCCTTGAGACTCCATCTCAAAAAATAAAATAAAAAAATAAAAAAAAAAATAGTTTGCTCTGTTTATCTACTTACTAATCTTTCTTGAAATTATCTTACCAAAAATTATTCATTTCTCTGAATTTTAGAATTGACTTTTAAATTTCCTAAAGGTATTCTATTGAGATTTTTATTAAAATTAAAAACTATATTTTTACAAATCTTGTCACTAAGTTTTTTTCCAATCTTCTCATTTGGCAATCTGATTACTCATTCCATTAAGCCCAGCAAAATAACGTAGATCTCATTCATTTCTTGGTAAGATGATTCTTTTCTTTTCTTTTTCTTTTTTCTTTTCTTTTTTTTTTTTTTTTTTTTGAGATGGAGTCACGCTCTGTAGCCCAGGCTGGAGTTCAGTGGCGCGATCTCGGCTCACTGCAACCTCCGCCACCAGCGTCCTGGTTCAAGCAATGCTCCTGCCTCTGCCTCCCGAGTAGCTGGGATTACAGACACGTGCCACCATGCCCAGCTAATTTTTGTATTTTTAGTAGAGATGGGGTTTCACTATGTTGGCCAGGCTAGTCTTGAACTTCTGACCTCGTGATCCGCCAGCCTTGGCCTCCCAAAGTGCTGGAATTACAGGCGTAAGCCACCGCGCCCGGTCAATGATTCTTAACTATCATATTTTACATTTGTTTCTGTAAATAGAATCCTATTTTCTTTATATTTTTAATTGGTTATTATCTGCATACAAAAAGTCTTTAGATTTTAACGTGCTTGTTTCCAGACAGTTTATTTGACTTCACAATTTTACTTCTTTTTTTCTCCAGTTAATTTTCTTAGGTTCTCCATATGTGGGTAGCTTCTTTCCTCAGCCCATGGATAAAATTTACAAACACTATTTTCACAATGGCATGAAGGATAGCAAGTTTAGGTGGCATATAATTCATTTTAAGAGAAGATATTATCTACAATTATATTTTTACCAAAGCATAACTTTCCTCATTTCTCCAGTAACAGCTTAGCCCACTGAAATCTGAAGTTCATACCTAACATTACTTAAACTGCTTTAAGTCTCACATTTATTTTTCAATTTATTCAGATGCTAATCAATGCAATAGAGGCAGGATAAAAATAGTTTGCTATGTCACCAATGATGTCTCAATTATCAAATTAATTGCTTCATTCATAACAATTATTTGTAGAATTCCAACTAACATTCTTTAAGCTGAGTCATACTATTATTATAGAATTTGACAATGCAGTTTTCTTCATCTTCATATTGGGTATTTTTGGTTAACTCACCCGTCTTTCCACAGTCTTCTAGTATATCTCTGATCTTCAGACTATTACGAGGACCATCTTCTACCCATTCCTTAAGTATTGTTATTTCTAGGAGGATTGTTTTGTTTCTCAATATTACTGTCTTTTTTTTCTTTTCTTATACTTTCCTCTTGGGCAAGCCAAACTATTTCATGGCCTCAAATATGACCTGTACATGGTTGATTTCCAAATATATACACTAGCTGTCCCCTCTTTCCAGAACTGCATTTCAAACTTGTCACTTCTATCTGGATGACTAAAATGATTAATCCAAAGTTGGATTCATTATATTTTCTTCAAAATCATCTTTTCTGTTGGAATTCATTAATTCAGATAATGCATAATGATAATGATAAAAATGATGTATAATAATAGTGACATTATAGTGATAATAAAAAAGAAACATTCATTCAACACTTATTATACTCCAGACACCATTTTAAGAGCTTTACATGTACTAACTCATTAATCATCACAACAATCCTATGAAGTAAATATACGTATTACATATTTTATAAGTAAGAATATTTAGGCACAAAATTTGAGGAAATTGCCCAAGGACATACTGATAAAATAAAAGGTAGAAAAACTAGCTTTATAGTCTCCACACGAAGTTGGCTCTTTTTTTCTTTTTTAAAAAAGAAACACAACCACAATTCTATACTTCCAACCACAATTCTATACTTCCAAGCTAAAAGCTAAAAGCATCAGAGTCATCCTTGAGTCATTCTTTCCTCTTATATCCCTAAATAATTTACCAAGACCTGTCAATCTGGTCTCTTGCATACTCAATGCCCTTCTCATCACCTCTACTCCCCTTTGCTTTTTCAAGCAACCACCAACTCTTATTCAAAGTGTAGCAAAGACTTCCCGCTTCCAATATTTTATGCTTTCATGATGCCTCTGATACGATCAGGTGTGACTCCGTCATTCCTATGTTTAAAGCACTTCTGTTTTCTGTTTAAAATCTTTCTGTTTCATACGGGATAAAACTCAAACTTCTTGACAAAATGCACAAGGTCTTTTATATTCTAAAGTTGTATTACATTTCTGGACATTCTTCACTTGCCCCTCAACCCTACCTCAAACATATGTTCCCAGTTGTAATGATTATTTATTATTACCTAAACATGAGTATGTGCGTATACAACATATATGTATATATTCACATATATATATATATTCATAGCCTAATG
The DNA here is from genome assembly GCF_029281585.2 of Gorilla gorilla gorilla. Taxonomy (NCBI): domain Eukaryota; kingdom Metazoa; phylum Chordata; class Mammalia; order Primates; family Hominidae; genus Gorilla; species Gorilla gorilla. The sequence continues at coordinate 120,201,129 of NC_073229.2, read as the reverse complement.
AGTTTATATATCCATAGCCTAATAAATATATAAATATATATATGTATACATATAAATCCATATCCTTTAAGCTAGGAATTCCTCAATGGAGAGGTGATGCCTTATTGATCTGTATTTTTTAACCTTAACAATATACAATACTCTGCACATGGCAGCTATTCAATAAGTTTTGACTGAACACATGAATGAATGAAGAAAGTAATGAAGAATATAAAGCTTTTAGGTAAACCATATTTTAGGGTCCATGATATTCATTTTTAAAAATTCAGCCTCTCCTACAACTGAAAGAAATTGAGTGTGCAAGATCCAGGAATTAGGCAAGATTCTGGAAGAGGTATACCACACACAGTTTCTCTGAATATTCAGGGAGGAGAACGAGGAAAATCTTTACTATGTCTATTCCACAAGTAATGCCTTTCACAAGTAGTTCTGGAAATAAAGTACATATATTTGTATGAGTTATACAAAGATTTTTATGTACTCTATCAGCTTACTAATTATTGGGGCTTGCTTTCCATTTGAGGAAGCTGGCCTATGGTCCTATTGCTTTAAGAAGACAAATGGATTACAAAATCACCATCATGGTTGGAATGTGGAAGAACATGTTAAATTAGGAGAACAGTGGCCTCTTTTTTACAGTAATTTATGAGTGGTGACAGGAATAAATGGCTTCAGATGACAATAGCGCTGTCAGTACCAAATGATAATATCATACTTGTGGTTAAATAAGCCACATCTGTCACAGAGGACGATGTGTAGAGCAATCAGTATACTTGTTAGAATCATAATGCTTATAATAAAATAATTCTGATTATCATTCCCCTTAGTTCTAGCTTTTTTATTTAAATTTCTATCCTATTGATGTATTAAATGTGCATTTTAATGTGAACCATACTAAATCACTTTAAAGAAACAGATGAGAATAAGAAAAATTCTAAATAGAAAGAAAAAAGAAACTAAAACAGAGCCCAATCAATTAACTTTCTTAACTATTTCCTTACTATAAGGTAGTTATTGGGATAAACACAATAACCACTCAAAAATCAGGGTTGTGTAACTCTAAACAATGCAGTGGTGACCTGAGTCATTTAGCTGCATAAATACCTGGCAAGTGAAATGACAGCATCTAAATCATAGATTAGCTAGGAAAAGAAAAATAAAATGTTTGTACTAAAACAGTTGCTTGATAAATGTATCCTACTTTTCTTCGATGTTCATTTTTGATAAATGGCCAGACTTTGGAATGACTTTGCCTTGACATTTATCTCACAGTCAGCAACCATTATCTTGCGACAACAATCTATTCTTTTCTGTTATCTTGCAGATCATAACTGTTAAGTATTCTCACTGAGAATTTCCTATCAATTTTGTTATTTATGTCATAGAGGACCAAACTTTTTAATAAAGTATATTAGGCATATAGCTTGTAATTAAAAATTCAAAGTAATAGATCTATAGCAGTTTTCTAGCTGTTGTCTACATACATATCCCAAAGGAGGAAATGTTATGAAAAACAAAGCAAATGCTAACAATTTTTTTTAATTCACATTTCTTTAAATTGCATATAAATTCCCGAGAAAGTTCACAGACTTGGAGCTTAAAGAGATAGAACAATATTGTACTTATTAACATACCGGTCACATCCCATCATATTAGATGGAGTAGCCACATGGCCAATTACTTAGAGAACTGAGCAAGTTGCCAGGAATTTGTAACCATTGGCAATCTTCTCAATAAACATAGTTTTTCCAAGTGTTCTTGCTCCTGTGGCTACAGGAGGCTTCTCAGAGCATACAAGGAGAGGAAAAATTGAAAGGCAAATCCTTAAGAGAGCATTGTTTGTATGGCTAGTTCATTTCAAAACATTCATACTGAACAACTAGACAGTGAATTTTATTAGTTCGACCTTGACTGCCCCACCATGAGAATTCAGTTTAATTGCCTTATCTTACAGATAAGGAAACTAAGTCTCAGAATATTTTTATAATTTGGCCAAGTCTACCTAGACAGGAAGAAGAAGAGTTACTACGTGACACTAGTAACTCTTCCAGAAACATCTAATCTAGTGTTCTTTCTACTAATCATTGTTCTTAAAATTCACATGGAACATGTACTAAAAATATAGATTTCTTGGTCCCTACCCCAAATGTGGAGTGAAGCAAGGGAATTTTCATTTTTACTGTCTAGAGTATTGTGTTGTAGCAATCTAAGAACGTATTTTGAAATGTACTTTTCTATGCTACAATATTTCTTCATAAACATAAAATAATTCTTCATTGCTTTGGCTAGCACAGCAGCTTTCTCAACAGATTTCTTCGACATTCAGTTCTAGAATAGCTAATGCAGGCTGAGGTGGGGAGAAAATTGAATGGTGTGTGTATGTGTGTTTGCGTGTGTGTGCACATGCATGCATGTGTGTGTATTAAGGTGAAAGATAAAGATGAAGAATGGTTTGAATAGAAGCTACTTACAAATAAGCCAAGAATAGAGGACAAATCAAACTGATTAAAGATCCACCCACTTTTCTATATAAGAGCTACTTTTATGTTTGTATTTTTTTCAATGTAGATCAGTGTGTGTGTGCTGGGAGCCAAAGAAAAGTTACTTCCCAGTAGAGGTTTTGTGCCAAGTTCTCCCATGGGAATGAGAAGACTCTAAGAGCTCCTTGCTCTAATGACGCCATCAGCCCCCTCATTTTTTTCTTTGCTGTCTTTACTACACACCTGCAAGTCAGTCACATTCTCTTTGTACATTGCCAGTATGGGGTGATGAATGCTCAAAGAAAACACATCATTTTCCACATGATCCATTCCTACACTCTCTATGCCCCTCATTCAGTTCTCCTTCTCAGCAGGGAGACCCAGGCTGGGTCTCAGTACTAAACTCATAGGTAACAAGTTTCTGATGAAGATATGAGACTATTGGTTGAATACCATGGTAATAACATTAATAATAGGTGCAGGATGAGTTCTTTATCACAGAAAGCCAGTGTGAACAAGCAGTTTATCCACTAATGGTTAACCCTGAGCTAGCAAAAATGAGGTAATTGTTCTACCCCAATGTGAGTAGTTCTGGATTTCCTTACACTAACTCTCCTGTGAACTTTGGTAGCAATTGTGCCATTATAAGTTCTAGATCGATGGGGATATCTATTATCCCTAATAGTGTAACCAAGAGACTGCTGGTTCATTCAAATCATTGTCTCATTTTGAAGCTTTTCCAGTGAGTTTAAATAACAGAAACAATTACTTAAGTTTTTAATTCAATTATAAAGACTTTACCATAAGCTCCTTGCCAGTCTGAATCTCAATGAAATTGGCTGAGATACTTTGGTGCATCTGCCTGGTGCGCAGGGTATAGGTGGCATCTTCAGGATCCTTCACCAAATTACATCTCCAAAGATAAAACTTTTTGCTTCCCACTTTATGTACCCACTAGATCCAGTAACTTTATCCATCCATGACCCTGCAATGCTTCATTGCATTTATTTATCTCACAAAACAGTGAAGCGTAAGTTAATAAATATTTACATTTCATACCCCATGATAGAGTTAGGATATTTGTCTGTGCCTAAATCTCATGTTGAAATGTAATCCCCAGTATTGGAGGTGGGTCCTGGTGGGAGGTGTCTGGATCATGCCCCCGAATGCCCCTGAATGGCTTGAGCTATTCCCTTGGTAATAACTGAGCTTTCACTCTGAGTTCACATGAGATCTGATTGTTGTAAAGTGTGCCCCCCATACTTTCTCCCTTGTTCCTGCTTTTGCCATGTGATGCGCTTGTTCCCCCTTTGCCTTCTGCCATGATTGTAAGCTTCCTGAGGCCTCCCCAGAAGCTGAGCAGATGTTGGCACCATACTTCCTGTAAAACATACAGAACCGTGAGCCAATTAAACCTATTTTCTTAAGAATTACCCAGCCTCTGGTGTTTCTTTATAGCAAGGCAAGAATGGCCTAATACACCCTAAATTGTCAGCCAGCTTTTATATTTCTCATTTTCCATAAATCCACAGATTCTGGGTTGATGTTTTATAAGCAACCTTAAACCAGGAACATCCTGCTAAGAGTATTTCATAGATAAGGTATCTTTTTCTTCTAATACTATTAGCTCATTAACGAGGAGGTTTGGTCATTATCTTTTCACAAGGAAATTACACCAAATTCCCTGCTCCACATCATTCCAGCAACACCCCCATTTCTGTTTCCTCAGAAAGTAAGTGAATGGATTATAGGCCAGCTACTTTAACTCTTTTTCTCTCCAGTACTAAAAGAGATCATTTAACTGAAGGCACTTTTTTGTTGTTTTTGATCTTTTTGTTGTTTTGTTGTTGTTTTGTTGTTGATCTTTGTTTTAATTTAAGATTTTCTTTTTTTACAAAGGAGAAACAGTTTATTTTCCTCTTATTTTTATAAAAACATTACCTACTCATTGTAAAATATCCAAGCCATACAAAAAGGTATAATGAAGAAAAAAATCATCTGAAATTTCACTATGCAGTGATAACCTCTAGGTATGTAGGTTTTCCTCTCTCCATCCTATCCTCCCTCCCTTCCTATTATCTATCTATCTATCTATCATATTTATCTAAAAATGTCGATAGATACACATGCATGGGGAAAAAAACATAATATTAGAGAATGACATAAAACAAAAAGCAAAGTTCCCTTCTCTGTTCTTTTGCATTCCTAAACAAGTTTTCCAGAGGTTAAATGTTTGTTTTCTCATTCAATTATTTACATAGATAACTCCAAATAACATGATTTTACTGATATTTTCTTGATTTATCAACTTTGAATATCATTGGTTGACTCCCAGCTATAGAGAGTAAAGATTTAGTTCACTCATTTACTTCCTATATCTTTATCCTTCCTATAGTTTTAATAATTATATTACTATTTTGATTTCTATTTGTTACTTTCTAGCTTTAAATATTTTATATATATTTTCAGATTTTTTTCTTTTTTTCTTTTTTTCATTATTACAGTTTAAGTTCCGAGATACACAATGCAGAACATGCAGGTTTGCTACATAGGTATATACGTGCCATGGTGCTTTGCTGCACCCATCAACCCGTCATCTACATTAGGTATTTCTTTGAATAGTATCATATACTATACAAACCCTGGTATAGTTATAAAATAAAATATTGTTAATTAAGCCAATCCATGGGAATGGTAAAGATCGAACTGACTTCCAAAGTATGGATCAAATAAGACAAAATAATATGTAATTCTGCTTCTGTTTTCTGTAAGTCAGTAGTGGCATTGGTTCATTTTTTCTCTTAAGCCTCCTCAGGAAAGAAGTACTCTGGGAGAACCCCTCTACATAAAACAGGAGAGATTAAGAGCTTTCTGAGTTTGCTGATGATTATTGTGATTGGGTAATTAGCACCAGAGAGGAAAGGATTACAGTATAAATAACGCTAACAATGAAAAGTAGCTAGACACCACTTGAATGAAGAACAGGACTTACAAGGCTTAGATGGGCAGCTACATGAGTCTAAGAGTAAAAAGATCTTAGAATCATAGTGGAGATCAGTTTAACAAAATAAAATCAGAAAAAAATATAAAAATCATTAAAAATTCCATGAGACTTTGCATAAGTCTACTGTAAGGTATTAAGAAGGAGTTTACCAACCCCATGGGGAACAAGAAAATTAAAAAGGAAGCAGTTTGATGCATTTTTGGGAAAGGCAAATATGAAATGAAAACTGATACAAAGAATGAAAGCGTTTGTAAAACTATACCCATGAGAAACTAGGAATACTAAAAACAAATAAAGAAGAGAAGACTTAATGACTTCTAAGATAATAATATATGTTATGATTATTAGAATTTACACAACTCCAGAGAGAACAGAGCCTAAGAAGTATCTTGAGAGGTTTAAAGAATAATGGGTGATAAAATCATTCTTAAGGGGAGATGTAGTTAAATACTAGAATGATAATATCATAGACTCTGCTTCAGTGACACCATTATAAAGTTGATTAAAATTCATGTGCCATAATAGGAAGATCCTAAAATGAGACAGAAATAAACTATAAGTTATCTCCTATTCTTATAACTTCATAATAATATCCCATGGAATTACTAGTAAACTTCACTTTTAATGCTCATTAAATATAGGATATATTTTAATGTGTACAGGCTTATGTGTACATAACAGGCTTATGTATTTGGCCATTTATAATATTTGCTTTGTCAAAACTAACTAAAATGGCAACAAATTTACTCTCTTAAACTCACTGTTTCGATGTTATAAAAAGTCTTTTTTATTAATTGAATTCCATCCTTTAAATGCTGTAAATGTTCAGCTAAAAATGCCTCTGTAAAGGTTAAGTATGCTGGCCAGGTGCCATGGCTCACGCTTGTAATCCCAGCACTTTGGGAGGTCCAGGCAGGCAGATCACTTGAGGTTAGGAGTTTGAGAACAGCCTGGCCAACATGGTGAAAACCTGTCTCTACAAAAAAATACAAAAATTAGCTGGGTGTGGTGGCGGGCACCTTTAACCCCAGCTACTGGGGAGGCTGAGGCAGGAGAATTGCTTGAGCCTGGGAGGCAGAGGTTGCAGTGAGCTCAGATAGCGCAACTGTGCTCCAGCCTGGGTGACAGAGAGAGACTCCATGTCAAAAACAAAAAAAAAAAAAAAAAGAGAGAAAAGAAAATAGTTATGCTTAACGTTACAGATAAACTTTAATGTGAATAAAATATAAAAATTTACTTAAATGGTTACATCATTATTTCAAAAAATGTACTATGTCAATGATGTTGGAAGCACTTAACAATTCAAAATAATTGTTCTGTATTTAATGGTTATAAATGTTTTATGCTGTATAATTAAGTTTAATTTAGTATGTAAATGTTATTACTGAAATATTCTTTGGTACTCGAAATGAATTTAAGTAGGTATTCATATTCTGTGGAATATTCTAGTATTAGGTATTTATTGAATTAAAGAGTTTATTTCCAAAGGATGGCTCCCCATAAATGAGTTTGCATCTGTTCAATTTGACACTAAACGGAAAGGTTTAATTCAGAGCAGGATCATTCCTTGTGTTTAGATAATTAGGTGAGAACAAGATAAAATTTCGTAAGGTGTAGCTTTCACAAAATAAGATCTATTAATAAAGAAAGTAGGCGATTGTTCTATGCAAATAATAGACACAATGTGTTTTTATGTATCCTCTTTTTTAGTATTAAAATCACATTCAACATGTGATTATAGAGCTATGAGACTATAAAAATAAGTACTGAAATACCATTCAGAAAATTCACCTTGATAAGCCTATTCTAACCATGCTTCCATGACATGAAATATTTTGGCAACTCCAATTTAGGAACTGTTTTCAGAGACCGGATATGACTCATAAAAGAAAAACAGCCTCATTGCTTTGTATTCACACTTTGCAAAGAAAAAGGGATAACATTTTTCTGTACAGAGTAGATATTATGGGGCAAGCTGAGAAATCATTCCACAAACTAAATTCAAAACAAGCACTAAAAATTAGTCATCTTCCAAGGTAACACCAGTTAGAAATGAGCCTCAGAGTGAGGAATGATGTAATGAAACGGATAGCTGGTCAAGATGATTTTAAAAATCTCCTCCAACCTTAAGATTGTTATTTTTCCTGATCCAGGATTCTGTCAAACTCCACCATACATATCAGTTATTCCTCCTCCGCAGATGCTTGTGTACAAGTCACTATCATCCTTCTGCCACATACACATGGCCCAGAGTAAAATCACTGCTTTAAAGTAAAACAGCATTAACTTTCTGGTATGTGTGTATGCAGGTGTGCACACAAGTGGTTGGACTAACATTATTCTCTGACTGACCTCACGTGGAGTCAGCACAGATCAAGATGGAGAAATGAGTCTAAAGAAAACTTGCACAAAGAAACCACTGGGATATTTAGGGGAGGGTTGCAGGCATATGTCCTATGTACTAAATGCACAAATTCTATACTCCATTTAGCAGAAAATACACTCTTCTTTAGTGTGATATACACTCCTGGGGCTTTTTCCGTTTTAGTTCACAACCTACATTATCCTCTACACAGATTATTTTATATCAACATTCTTCAAATATCAATGATTTCTATGCCTTTTTATTTAAAAACACCACATATAGCAAGATACTAAAAACTAATATTTTACGTTCTATTAAGAGAGCTAAAATCTATTGTTACATTTTCCTGGCAAATGCAACTGCCATTACTGTTTTTCTAAAGTGATACATCAGATTGTTTAACATATCATTAGTCCCAATATAAAAGAGGGGGAAATTTTTGTAGTTAGACAATTTTTGTACCTTGTTTCTTGTGTCTAAAAATTCCATTCGCAAGTGTACAAAATTCTACTGAACAAGGATAATCAGTACAGATAATATCATCACTATAAACCAGGCCAAGTATACAAAGTACAAAACAACATGAGGTAAGATTGCCAGGTTTTTAATTTGTCTTTTCCAAGTAACAACATTGCTAATGCTTACCATACATTATCAAAGGTTGGTACTGCTTGGTCCCGCTGCAGTAAACATTTATAAATTTATTATTTAGTTCTTCAAACATTCATTTGTATTTTTTACCTGAAATTATTATGCATTTAGCTTTTATTCATTTCAAAAAATTCTACTGTATTAGGTCTTCAAAGCGATTTCCAAAGTGTTCAATTACTTCTAACTGCGGCTTTTTTCTGGCTTTTTTTTTTTTTTTTTTTTTTTTTGGAATAAAGCCAGGTTCCCAGTCTTTGCACTTTTACTCTTACTCTCTTAATCCACTTGTTCCAGGGCTTGTGAAAAGGGGTTTTCTTTCATGACTTCCCCAACAGTGAGGGTTCCTTTCTAGCTTTAAAAAATTCAAGCTTAAAAAAATTTAAACTGGCATCTTTATAATGCTGTAGCTTTTGCTCAGTGAGGAATCAAACCCTTTGAACAATGAATGCTTGTCTAAAGCAACTATTCATAGAAGTACTGCCTTCTGGGGAATGGGAGAAGTTTTTACCTACTGACAAACGGGAGTAGCATAACAGAATAGAACTGCACCCAACGCAAAGTGCCTTGTGTTTTCAGCTCTGAAATAAGGAGATCAGTTACAGCCCGTCTGCTATTGACCCGTTATAAAAAGTAGAGTGCTGAAGAATATCAAACAAGATCAAGCAGCAGTCCAGATGAGATCATGTGTCTTCTTTTTAAATGTCTTGAATTTACAGATTTTAAAAATGTTTGGAGAGGCTGAAGGCTTGTCTACATGTGTGAATTACAACTTGATGATGGAGTTTTAGTGAGAGTCTAAGAGACAAAAAGGACAAATCTTGAGAAAATTGTCTAGTATATATAAATAGTTTTAGCACTTACTTCAAAAGTTAGTCTTATGTTATATCATTTAGGTATCAAGACTTCCTAAGTCCTCTGAAAAGAAGCCAAACCTCCTGATGTCTCTTATTGAGCTTTCTCCAACAGCAGGCTCCTATGCATATAAGATTGCCCTTCATTCTGTGCTCACACTAATTTTCTGTAGCAAAAATTGTGGCACAGAATTTCCTTAATTCAGCATTTGGAAGCAATAGGTTTTAATCCAGCTTTACGGAGTGGAGAGAGAGCAATTTAGAACTTTAAAAAAAATAAGTTTATAAAATCAACATGTATAAATGATGGCCATTACTACTGCTGATAATGTTGAGTTTCTTAGGAGTGGCAATAAAAGTGCCTTAGCAATTCAGTTTCTATATTTCTTTCTGTTTCCTTATTATTCAGTGCCTATGTCTGAAGCATATAGTTTACTGGGGCTTTCTCTCCTCCCTCTGCATTCCAGAATTGTCTGGTTTTCCACACTTTAGCACTTCCTAATGTTAGATATAAAATAAAGAAGTAGTCACTCAAACTGCAATATTTTACCACTCTTCTAGGTATTGAAGCATGAGAAAAATAAAAGGTTGATAGTAGAACATGAAATGTAGCTGTTTTCATCTATCCAACCTCTCTTTTATTATTATTATCCACAATTAAGAATTACATACAGATGTCCCTTAATTTCTGATGGGATTATGTCCCAATAAACCCTTTATAAATTGAAAATATCATGATTTAAAAATGCATTTAAACAACTAACCTACCAAACATTCTAGCTTGCTTTGCCAGAACACTTTTATTAGCCTAGAGTAGGCAAAATCATCTAACACAATGCCTATTTTATAATAAAGTATTGAATATCTCATGTAAGTTATTGAACACTAACAGTGAAAACGAAAATTGTTGTGTGGGTACTTGCAGTACGGTTTCTACTGAATGCACGTGCCTTTATGCCACCTTAAATTTAAAAATCCCAAGTCAGACCATCGTTAAGTCAGAGAGTGTATACTGTAAATATGTAAGACATAATTATCGTATTCAGTGGTTCATTCGATGACTAATTTTAAAAGCTTAGGTTTTTTTTTTTTATTTTTTCCTTTAAAGATGGAGTCTCACTTTGTCATCCGGGCTGGATGTGGTGCGATCACAGCTCTGCCTACTCGAACTCCTGGGCTCAAGCGATCCTCCTGCTTCATCCTCGCAAGTACCTGGGACTACAGGCACATGCCACCACACCCAGCTGAGAGCTTATTTTGTTGGATACTAGGTATATTTGCTTATATTGAGATTGTGTTTTCTTCTTCACTACTAATACCCTGACTGAATTAATGGTAGTCACGGAAAAAGGTCTTGTAACTTCCTGCATGTTTTATTGATCATGAGCAGTCTAGTATAAGTTACATAAACAATTAATAAAAGAAAACTAAAAGCAGATATGCCTGTTTGTAGTACTGATTCTCCACCTGCCATTTTAATGCCCTTGGCAAAAGAAAAATGTTTCTAGATCTCATATGTATGACTTTGCCATAGAGACTAACCAGATTCTATTTGTCTTTTTCTACCCCACTCAATGGGAAATAAGGATATGTGGGTATTTGAAAAGTCGAAAGCAGATATTAATCATTATTTTAGTCTTAGACAAGATAGAGTCCAAGGCAGAAAGCATTAAATTAGATACAAATTGTCATTTTATGCAGAAAAAGAGAATATATAATGAAGGTATAACAAGCATGAAACTTCAAGTAGCAGCAGAGACTCAACATATCTAAAACATAAATTCTTTTTTAAAAGTAGAACTTAAGCTAGATAGAAATAGAAGACTTCAAATGCAAGACTAAAATGCAAGACTTTGATATACTACTTCAAATATTATTTTGATATTTTGATAAATTGCTTCAACATAGAAGACAAATAATAAATTATATTACAAATAGAATAACTGTACACTAAACTTTATGTAATAGAGTGGTAAATTTCTTTTCAAATATCTAGAGTCCGGCCAGGGTCAGTGGCTCACACCTTTAATCCCAGCACTTCGGGAGGCCAAGGCGGGCAGATCACTTGAGGCCTGGAGTTTGAGACTAGCCTGGCCAACATGGCAGAACCCTATCTCTAGGGGGGAAAAAAAAAAAGAAATAGAAAACAAAAACAAAAACGAAAACAAAAAACAATTATCTATAGTCTGTGTAACTGAAAACAGACCACACCATAAAGAAACAACCTGTAAACCCCCAAGATGCATGTTTACCTAGGTAACAAGCCTGCACATTTACCCTTGAACAAAAAAGTTAAAAAAAAAGGAAAAAAAGAGAAGATTTTTTTTTAAATCTAAATAAATTACCAAAGCAGATATTGCGTATACTAAATATAATCTTTGACAAAGATACACTAAAATTTGAAATTAACTTAATGGTTTTCAAACAGGAAAAACGTAAAGAAAAAAAACAAACCCCAAACAGCCATTAACTTGAGATTTAAATTATTATCGTAGTTATTGGGTCAAATAAAAATTAAAAGTATAGTCACATGTATTCATAAATTACTGAGCAGAAGGATGCTGCACATCAAAATTATATCACATCACTAAAGCTATATGCAAAGGCAAATGTGTAACATTAAATGTTTTCATTATTAAATAAGAATGAAAAATCAATGCACTAAGCAGACCACTCATAATTTATAAATCAATTAATCAGAAGGAAAAATACAGTATTAAATAAGAGCAGAATTTAATGAATTTGGAAATATTAAACAATATCTTCATATTTTTCATGTTTATTGGTATAACCAATAAAACAATGTATTTGATTACTAAATCAAGGGGCATAATTATTGATATAATGAAAATAAAAGAATCCTTGGAAATCTAATGAAGAAAAGGGAATCACAAACACAAAATCAGAAAGGATAAAAATGAAAATGACCACTAATATTTCTTTAGTATGTAATATGTGTCAGGCACTCTTATAAGAACATTACCTATATTATTACATTTAATCCTCACTTTTAAACCTTGTGATATATGCATTATTTTTTTCTCGCTCTTTCAGACATACGAAGCACTGAAATACAAAGGGACTAGGACTGCAAACAAGTTTATAAGGTAATATGTGGTTAGGGCTCTTCCATGTGCTGATATCAATATTTCTGCCTAAACTTCCAACTTCAAGTATGCTGGATTGTTTCACATTTGAATCTATTTGCTACATTGCATTATGATATTCATTGTATTCATGTTTTTTATCCTTTGTTTTTAATTTTAATGGTCATGTGTGTTTCCCTTTTATTTAAACTGTAAATCCTTTAAGTGCAGAAGGATTTTTCTTTTCTTTTATCTTTGTAGTCAGAAGGTTTAGCAGAGTGTTTGGATCATAACAGTTACTCAAAAATTGCTGACTTAAATACATGAATGAGTGAATAAATGAATTCTATAGAGCATATTTCACATTACACACTAGCATGTGGACTTGGTCTTGGGGTAAAAGTGCCCAATACTACAGTAAACAGCTGTCATACTGTATGGTCCATAAGGACCAACACTATATCTATCTCTTTCATTTTTGTTATAACCCCAGCACTGGGCACAATACCCAGCTCAGAGTAAAGACTTAGTAAAGAAGAGTTGATTGAAGGAGTGAATGGATCTGTCCCCTCATCTTGACTTAAAAGGACAAAATCCCTGGGCCAAAAAGACCTTAAGAAATACAGTCATTTGATGAAACTGACCTTGAAACAGCGGAAGATTTAGTTTCCTTGTCATCTCACTCACCACAACACTCTATCGCAACACCTTATGACATCCTGTGCTTTATTTAGCACGGTTAAACAGATCCAAAAATTAGAAGTATGTGTGATTTACCTGATTTATTTATCTTATATCTCATATCGTATTATGTTCACAAATATAATTTCACAATTTCCCTAAACCAAAAATTTAATACTATAAATAAATATTATATACAATTTATCTGACTAGTTTAGCCAAGCAAATACCAAATAGCTTTCCATAAGAACCTTGCAAAATTGCTAAAAAACATATAACACATGATATTTTGGCCAGTGCTGCAATGATTATTTATTTAAATATGTTTGTTAATAAATTTATTTATTTATTTAGAGATGGAGTCTCGCTCTGTTGCCCAGGCTGGAGTGGAGTGGTGTGATCTCGGCTCACTGCAAACTACGCCTCCCGGGTTCACACCATTCTCCTGCCTCAGCCTCCCAAGTAGCTGGGACTACAGGCGCCCGCCACCATGCCCGGCTAATTTTTTTGTATTTTTAGTAGAGACGGGTTTTCACCGTGCTAGCCAGGAGGGTCTCCATCTCCTGACCTCATAATCCACCTGCCTCGGCCTCCCAAAGTGCTGGGATTACAGGCATGAGCCACTGCGCCAGGCCTATAAGTTTATTTTCTTAAGTTTGAATGGTTCAGGCTCAGGTTCAGTTGTTGGAGTTTTTTTTCATTGAAAATAGAAAGACTTCCTTCTTCCATTTAATGTAGCCATAGTTCTAATAGTATTTTGGATACAATAGCTTTAACGTTTCTAAATTACAAAAGTAAGTGAAATGACCAAACGAACTAAAAAATGCCTTGCTTTAATGCTTCTTAGACATGTAAAATCCTAAAAATCTAAAATAACCCTGAAGAATAAGTATAAAATTATTTAATTTTATTGTGATGAAAATACGAATTATTTTGACATCTTTCTCAGTAGACCAGGATAAAGGCTTGCTAATTAATCTGATTAATTTTAAAAATAATTTTAAAATTACTTTCCTTTTGGTATATTTTCAGTGATGTTTGGGCTTTGTGGTGTGCATGGCTGGATGGTGATTGAATGAAGACAAAAAAAAACAGTAAAGTGAAGACACAATATTATTTTCAAGACTTTATTTTTATATTTTAAATTTTTGACCTTATTAAATATTTACTTGCTTTCTAAGTTTTCCCTTCTATTCTTCTCTCCACACCACCTTCATGAAGAAAAGTTGACAATTTTTTTTTTCAGATTTTTTTTCTTAATGTTTCAAAAAGTATCTTGATTAGTAAAATAGCCAAAAAACTAGAAACTTTTCATTATAGTGTAGTCATTTCCCCAACATCTTTCTGGCACTTGGCATCTGAGTATCTGTAGTGAAGCCAAGTTAGTTCCATTGGAAAATTCTCTGATGTTCTCCTTCCTAATCCTATTTTCTTTGAGCCACAACCTGGCTGGGTTAGGGAGCACATGAGATTTGGCTTTCCAACTTTCTATTTCTTTCTGCCTTGACTTAGTCAATTGGGAGTTGAGGAAAAGAAACTGTGCTTAATGAATAACAGAAATTGCTAAATACTTGGAACCTTGTGATGCATTTTCCAAGAAGATATGGGGTGAAAGAATTAGGGAATAAAATGCAGGGAACTCAGCAGAGAATAAATATCATGGAAAGAAAGAGTGACAATATTGGCCAGACATTTCAGTTCTTTTTAGTAACACTTTCTGATATGGTTTGACTGTGTCACCACTCAAATGTCACCTGGAATTATAATTTCCATAATCCCTACCTGTTGTGGAAGGGACTCAGTGAGAAGTAATTGAATCTTGGGGGCCGTTACCCACATGCTGCTCTTGTCATGATAGTGAGTGAGTTCTCATGAGATCTGATGGTTTTATAAGGGGTTTTCCCCCTTTTGCTCAGCACTTCTCCTTCCTTCCATCATGTGAAGAAGGATGTGCTTGCTTCCCCTTCCACCATGATTGTAAGTTTCCTGAGGCCTCCCCAGCCATGCAGAACTGTGAATAAATTAAACCTCTTTTCTTTATAAATGACCCAGTCTTGGGTATTTCTTCATAGCAGCTTAAGAAGGAACTAATATACTTCCCAATCCAACCACAATTCTCAAAGGTTGTGGAAAACCAGCAGTCCTTTTTCAGAGACATCAAGTGGGTCTGGATGCTTGCTCTTTACCACCAGAATTCTAATCCAAGGAATGAGATTCCTTGTATTTAATCATGTATTTAATATGTAATATTTTTATTACATTTACTCATGTATTTAATATATAATATTGATTTGCAAATCATGTATTTAATCACATATTTAATATATAATATTGATTTGCAAATTTCCAGTTTACCAATTTTACTATTATTTTATAGTTTTATTTATTACTAATTTTTTTTAGAGATGGGATCTTGCTCTGTTGCCAAGGCTGGAGTGCAGTGGCAGAATCTCAGCTCACTGCAATCTTGACTTCCTGGGCTCAAACAATCCTCCCACCTCTGTCTCTTGAGTAGCTGGGAGCACAGGCACACACCACCATGCCCAGCAAATTTTCTTCATTTTTTTTGTAGAGTTGGGGTCTCACTATGTTGTCCAAGCTGGTTTTGAACTCTTGGCTTCAAGCAATCCTCTCACCTCAGCCTCTAAATGCTGAGATTATGGACATAAACCACCATGCCTGGCCTATTTTATTGTTTTCAAAAGAATTTCAAGTCAGTCATGTAACAGTATCTATATTATCAAGAATCAAGTTTTTAAAAATCCTTTATTACTATTTCATAGGGTAAAAATGAAAAAGAGACATGATAATCTAGTGCCCTATAACAGCATGCCCCACAAAGGCCAGGTATGTAAATTAGGTATAATATATAGTATATAATGCAACCTAAAATAATGTTTAGCCATTTTTTTTTCAGAGCTGAGAATTGGCAATATTTACTACTCATTTTTTTCACATTCCACGTGGAATTTAATCTCTTCACATTGGAGAATCCAAAAATTTATCTGAAGAAATTGCCCCAATACACACACACACCCACACAGAGAGAGAGAGACATGATCCACTCCACAAATGCCTGGACAATATATGCACACATCGCTCAGTTGATCTGAAACAGCAATGAGGTCTTACATTATTAAGTGTTTTTATTACCATATAATGTGGTACGTTAAGTAATTAGAAGTAGTTGTCAAAATAAATTAAGTAAACTGCATTGTAATGTAAAAAGAAAAAGAGACTTGACAGCTACATATCCCTCCATCATCCATAAACGAATTAAAAGACTCTGAGGTAATCTTTCTAAGCAGTTTCTTACTGAGATTAACATTAAAAAATAATCTGTATAATTAAAATGCAATTATAGGATATCTCTGAGATCAATGCTACTTAAAGTGTGGTATGTAAACTGTTTATTTCCAAGTCCCATTGAGATTAGTTCAGAAAGAGAGGATAGGCATTTAAATACTTTTAAAGCAATTTGACAAGAGCAAGATATCCAACTGTGTGGTTTTGTATTTCACAAAAATATCAGTTGGTAATGAATTGAGAGGAAAACAACTCTTCTGTTAGAATCGCTTGAAAAGCACTGGGTTAGATAATGAAGAGAGCAGTTGCTCATGACTGAAAAACTAAACTACAAACTAAACAGGCATTGCATTTTTAATTAAACGGAATGATGGTAAACAGAACCCTATTTCTGTTCAAAATTTTTTAAATGGTGATTTGAACATCTTAAACTATTGAATTTTAACTCAAATTAGGTTGGGATAAACACAGAGACAGACTGATGGGTGTGTGACCTGTGCATTCACACAGGTCCCCGCTCTCAGAAGGGTCCTACACTTCATTGAATACTCTGCTGCTGCCATCTTGAAATTCTTAATAACTATATCTTTTAAAGTGTGTTTTGAAATCTAGTGTGGTGATGGAACATGCATATGAGCAGAGGAGAGATGTGAAATGAACATAGGCACCCATTCCTTGCAACCCTGTTTGCACATGGCCTTCGAGATGCCTTGTGAGCAGAGAATTCTGGTAGACCCACTTCTACAAAGTGGGTTATTTTATTTTTCAGTTTTCTAATTTTTAAGATGAGGATTATATCTGCCCTGTAGAATGATTATGAGGAATAAATGACAGATAGCATATTTTACGCTGCCTGACACATAGTAACTATTTAGTCCATGTTAGCTAATCCCATATATCACGAACTTCACCCTTTCATTATCATCTTGTTATAATTATTCCAAATTTCTTGTTCTCTCTTTTCTGTGAATGAAAATAACAGAGATGCTCAAAACACAAAAGAAATAATTAAGATAAGCAAAACAGAGTTTAAAGAGGAGGAAAAGTCAAAACTATTGTCCAATTTGTATTTCTCACTCCAGACGCTGTAAATTTTGGGGCCAACATGGGAGTCTGGTAGATCTCTCATTTATTCTCATGCTAATACAAATGGATGAGTATTAAAACCAACCACCTCTTTTCAAACCTCTCTCTGATAGTTTACCTTGGCCCCGGCCTTTGAAACAGGATGGCCTCATATGAGATGTGGAAGATGTAAGAAAGAGTTGTTTACCCACTCAAGAAGGACAGGACTAAGATATACTTCCTTTATTAGAAAGAGATGTGTAAATTGTGTATAAATGTTTTTAGTCTTCAATTTAAACACTGAATTTTATCAGTGAGCAGCATGTGTTTTGGCATTTTGATGATTGACATCCCAGGAGACTGAATGTTGCTAGCTTGCATAATTCTTAGAAAGAGACTCCAGAAAAGCAGCCTGAGAACTAAGGATTCCAGAGGACAGCACCCAGAAGGCTACAACCTTGGAAGGAAGAGATGATTTGATGACTCTATGTCCGCCTCTACTTCCTATCCATTACTTTCTGACTTAGACCAATCAAACCCTTACTTCAAGAGGATCCATTCCATAATTTTCCCTTGTCTTTTCATATTTATAAGTAGTATTTATTTAATATGTGTCAGGCACTATTCAAATAATTTTACATGTAGGAACTCACAACAAAACTATGAAGAAAACACTTTTATTATTATAACTATCCCAGAAGAAAGGACAGTGAAGCACAGTGAGAGTAAATAATTTCCTGAAGGTTACTCAAGTAGAAGGTAGTAGAATCAGGATTCAAATGCAGACAAGCTGACTATAGCATTCCTGCTCTTCCACACCTGGTTTTACTGCAGATGCACCACTCAGGAAAATCAGACTTTGAATCAGTTCCAATTGTACTTGGTCAGTTCCCCCCCTCTCATTTCCCACAACTGGCACTTAGGACGTGTCCAGGAACATTTGATGAATCAGTGAGCACATGCTAATCAAAGCATCCACTGCCGATCTCTTTTCTTCGCTTCCGTTCCATGAGAATACACTCATCTCCTCCCAGATGTAGCATTAAGTATCATAGGAACTTAAATCAATATGACAATATGAATTCACTCTCCATTATTCTCTCCTTCTAGCCCCAACTTCATGAATGGGAGTACCATTTATCCTTTTGTCCAATTTGGAAACCTTGCTTCTCTTTGTCAGTCCTTCCTTACATCTTACACAGGAAAGTTCTCTTCTCAAGCTCAAGCTACAAACACTTCCCATTGAGGAACAGTGGTAGGCATGTAATGATTTCCAATGTTACTGCTCATTTTCATCAAATTTATCTCCCTAGCACTGATCATTCCACTTACCCACTCTGACAGGCAGAATGAACCTCCCCATCCCCCAGAAGATGTCTGGGTGGGAATCCCTGAAAGCTGTGAATATGTTACCTTATATGGCTAAAGAGACTTTGCAGATATGATTAAGTTAAAAACCTTAAGATCAAGTGATATCCTGGATGTTCTGGAGGGCCCAATATAATCACATGGGTTATATCTCTTCTAGAAAGAGATATAACTCTGCTAACATCTTGATTTATCCCAGTAAGACCTGAGTTGGACTTAGATAGCTGTAAGATAATAAGCTTACCTTGCTTTAAGCTACCAAGTTTCTGGCAATTTGTTATAGCAGGAATAGAAAACTAATACATCCTCTATAAATCATCTACTGATGCCCTAGAGATTTCAGGAAATCTTTCTTAATTCTTGTTGCCTGTCTTAAGTCATCTTATATTTTCTCACATAGTACCTATGTTTGTTTTTGTTTTTCTATCGTAACCCTTGTTTTATTCTCATAGTGGTGTCAGGGGCTAGAGTAGGGAAGGCAGGGAGGATGGAGGAGAGTGAGGCTCCTGCCATCTGTAATTGAGAAATGCATTTCCTTTCTGAAACTAAAATCACAAAGTACATATACAGTGAATGTAATTAACTATCTCAGGAACAAAACCAAAATTTTGGTTTTTAAGTGTATGAAGTAAGATTTGTGAAATATCCACAATTCTTATTGAAGTAATTTGTTAGCAATCTCAAGAAGAAAGAAACAAGATTGCAACTCAGAAAACAGAAATTGTAAAAATTGTACTTTATTTCAGGAAAAAGAAAACTATTTTGTAACTAAATGTATACCTAGAAGCAGAGGCAAATGTCCTGTGAAGCCAATGAAGCTTAAATATAGCTATTTTCGTGGCTCCTGAGAGAGGCCTGAGAGGGTCACACATACTTATAAAATTTGCATAACTGAGGCATTTCTACTATAATTGGATAACACTACTGGTTCTTACCATTTCTCCATAACATTTTCCTTTCCATTCGGTGACACTGTGAGGACATGTTGTATTTGTAATTTCCTATTCTTCAATGGGGCTCCAAACCATATGAGCTTCAGGTCATATAAAACTTGGATTCTGCTCTGTTTAATGAAAAGTGAAGACCAAATAGAGCTTGGATTTGCCATTTAAGCATGGTAGAAAGGAGAAAGTGTACAGTTTCAGAGATAAAGTTTTCTAGTCACTAGGGTGTATTGCATTATTAAGGAGATGTTCTTTTGGTTGCCACTAAACTCAAAATACATGATTAATTTCTGTCACTCTGATAATTTTTTCAAATGTAGCATTCCTTTAGAGGAAAGCACAATAATCTGCTGACAACACTTCCCAGATTGAATAAAAATGGTCTTTTCCACTGTAAAATAATATTTTGGAATTTTGGAACAGATGTACATATATGATAGATAAAACATATATCTTCATTAATCACTTGCCATGTTGCCAGAATTTGTGGGAAGCAGCAGTGAAGAAGATGGGCTCTCTTCTCTTACAAAGCTTGTATGTTCACATGCGGGAAGGGGCATGAAATACACAAGTTAACAAATAAGTGAAGAAAATCATTGTCCATAGAGTTAGGGTGAAGGTCTTCAGGATGGGTGGTAAGTCCAAGCTTCTTTGAAGCAATGGCATTTGAGTAGAAACTTAGAAAGGAAGGAGCCTTTCCTGCAGAGATATCTGAATGGACAGTTTAAGGCAGAGGGAGCAACAAGTTCCAAAAACCTTAGAGTCATGTTAAATGGAGTTGTAGGTTAATATTTTTCAAATTGGTCTGTGATCAATTTGTTGGCCTTGAAATCAATTCAGTGACATGCAACAATTTTCTTAAATGAAATAGAACAGAAAAGAATAAGAAAAATCAAAGTGCATTGCATATGTTCAGAAAATAATTTTCATAAAATGATTGCTTCAGGGGTGTGTGTGTGTGTGTGTGTGTGTGCATATCTGTGTATTGGGTCATGGTATATAAACATTATTTCCCCTTTTGGGTCCTAGTTAAAAAAAAAAACAACTTTGAAAGACACTGCTGTAGAGCCTATCAAGGGATCTGAATACTATTCCACATGAAATAAGACACTGAAGGAATCTTTTAAGCCTCATATATACATACAAAGAAAGAATGTGAGCTGCTTGTACCCTAAAACTTAAAGTATAATAAAAAAGAAAAAAAGAAAAAAAAAGCTGAATCTACTGATTTACTCTCATTTCTTTAGCAAGTTCAGATTGATGTATTTGGAAAGCTGAAAATTATACCCTAGCTCATGGTGCATTTTATACCTGGGTGGCCTCTTTGAGGTTCAACTAGCTGTCCTCCTCCTGGAGGCACCCATACTGCATTAAGCTGCCTTAGGCAAACTGCAAAAAAGTACCCACCAGGAATGGGCAAACTATGAAAGGAGATGCCTCCTCTGAAGTCTTGCAGCATGGTGATAACTTCCCCAGGGTGACCAGGCCACAAAGCTTGGCTTGCATCTCAAGCTGAGTTTCAGCCCCAGCTTTTCCCATCCAAGCACCCTTTTCTCTACAGGAACTACACAGTCACGTGCATGGGCTACTCCCCCACTTCCTCTGCTTTGTGCCTCACCAGTCAAATTTCAATAGTATTTGCTATCTTGGATGACAACTGCTTACTTGTCAGTCTTGGGATACTTAGGTAATTTAAACACTTAAAGTGTCTGGTTTAAAATTCATTTTTAATAAAGAGTCATTGAAAATTATCTAGGAATCAACAAAATGGTTATATTAGATGATAATGTCAGAAACTAGATGTATGTGGCACATGGAACAACATAAAACAAAATCTAGCTGGGATAGCATATGAGAGTCTGGCCAAATTTTTTCTGGCACTTTCAGAGTTTCTCTTATTCCCTTATACTTCAACTTGCTTATTTCAGCTCTTGCTTTTCTCTCCTACCCACTTTTCTTTCTTCTGGTCTGATTGTTGCTGGTTCTTTAGCTCCTGCTCTGACATTTCCACCAGTCATTTCAATCCAGCATTATTTGCCTTTGCTTTTCAGTTCTCACCTCTTGGTTTGCCCCCTCAGTAAAATGGCAGATCAATCAATTTGGCCCATCTTGTCCTGCTGAAGGATTCATCTGTGGCATGTTTAACTCCCTAAATCCTGACATTCTCCTGTTCAGTGAGCCTGGTCAATCTCCACCCCTTTCACTGTCACCCAAATTAGATTGACTCCCCATATTATATCGAACTTTAGCAAATGAAATCAGTCACCTGGCATATCAAGCATTTTTAAATATTTATATGATGGGTAGAACATATAAGGCTGTATGTATCAGCAGTAATTAATGTTAAAATAAACAGTGTAAATTCACTTACATTAAGCCTGTCATCATTACTTAATTAAAATGATTAATTTATACAGTACTCTCATACCTAGCATAATAAAAGATTACTTAAAATTCATATGACTCATTGAATATGATAATTAGGGAATTAAAAAGAGTATTTATAAAAAATAATTTTTATTATGAAGACAGCACAGATTGTGACTCTAAATAATGTAATTTCAGCTGTGTTTAAATCAGGGGAAAAAAAAGCACAGAATAAACTGTGGATCAAGATTCCAGTTTCTAGTCTAAGAGTTTCAATTATTACTGGTTTGCTGGTTTGGAGATTCTGTGTCAATACAGATATCAAATAATATAAGAAGAAAATAAGTTACATATTTGATTCAGCAGCACTGCTAGAAAATACAATTTGTTTATTTGTATGTTTTGTGTTTACTTTAGTTTATCAGGCATGGCAGAGCTTTTCAAAGGTTATGGATTTTTGGAATATTTCCCCTCAAATCTGAGCAATTGTAAATGCAAATGGGTTTGCTATTTAGTTCTGTCTCTTTGTGCCAACAAAAACTAAATGATTAAATTTTGAAATTTCAATGAAGAATCACAGTCAGGTTTAAGGACAATTATTTAGGTCATGCTATCTTTGCTCAAGGAATCACTCTTTCAATTTAGAGGCAAATGATAGGTAATGGAAAAATCACCCAGAATAAAGGCTTTCATTTGTACACGTATGTATTAATTTTTTTGAATGTGGGACATGTACAAAAATTTTGTCAGTTATAATGCCTATGGTATTTTTGTTCTTTCATCTCACTCGCAGCTACTTACCCAAATACACATGTAAATACAGTTACTGTTACATATATTTTAAATCAAGCATTACTTTTGAAAGTGTGCCCCTGAGCCAAAGTGATGCTAAGGCCAACAAAATCAAATAAAGTCAAAGGCCACAAGATGGTTCAAGGTGGCTGAAACCTGAACTTGTAAAGACTAACAACTGTTGATCAGATTTGATCTGATCAGATAGCAATGTGTTGGTTTTTAAAAGATTATTATTTTACTGATATTGATTTTCCTATGACTTATATGAATATAAGAGAGTCAAGTGTCAGAAGAGGCACCTTGGAGACGGTCTGACTTACGTCCTTCGAGATTACAAAAAGCCCCTGTGGGAGCATTCTTTCCAACTATTAAAAAATAATATGCTATTCAAAGAAGATTAATCATTCACAATTGTGCTCTTGAATAACTAATAATTATAATTTTGTTAATTTTCTTCAATGAAAAGTTAAATGTGTAAGACACTTAATAATGTACTTCTAGTATAAATCAACAGTTCTCAGATTTGGGGATTTTATTGACAGAAAATATTCAAATAAAATAATATTGGCATTTTCCCAGTAAGAGCAGTAAAACAAACACAACCAACCAACCAAACAAATAAGTATGACTGCCATCTATTGTAACTATAACTTAACAAAAACAATGTCATTTGACATCAAATAATGTATAACAGTTATACCCTTAGAATAAACAACAATCGTCTGGGCGCGGTGGCTCACGCCTGTAATCCCAGCACTTTGGGAGGCCGAGGCGAGAGGATCACGAGGTCAGGAGATCGAGACCATCCTGGCTAACACGGTGAAACCCCGTCTCTACTAAAAATACAAAAAATTAGCCGGGCGTGGTGGTGGGCGCCTGTAGTCCCAGCTACTCGGGAGGCTGAGGCAGGAGAATAGCATGAACCCGGGAGGCGGAGGTTGCAGTGAGCTGAGATCACGCCACCGCACTCCAGCCTGGGCGACAGAGTGAGACAAAAAAAAAAAAAAGAATAAACAACAATCTTGTGAATTGATCAAATCTAAATTTATGTAATACTCACCACAGGTAAAATGTATTTTATTTTGCTACACTCATAAAAATTTAGTCAAGAAACCCATTGGTCCAGAGACTGATGTCAGATAACCACCATTATAGAGGCTTTTAAATGCTAAGTACATAGTTTATCGGCACAAAGGAAGCTTAATAAATTGTCTTAATAATTACCTGCTCTAAACTCTAATTTTCTTATGTGTGAAATGAACAGAATAATGGGAACTACCTCACAGAGGTGTTGTGAGAATTCAATGGGTTAATACATCTATAAAACTCAATGGACTAATACACTTAAACCCAACGGGCTAATACAAGACCAAAAAAGGAGGGTTTGGGGCTTCATTGTATCTGAGATTTGATTCATCTCTAGAATATCCATCTTTCAAGTCTACATTAAATAACTAAAAAAAAAGCTGTAAAATATTGATCTCTAGTTTATAATATGCATGCTGGAGTATACAGGGGAAGTGTACTGCAATTTACTATGCATAATAAACGAATTTACAGGAATAATTAGATGTATATTCCAGCACAGAACAAATGTAATATAATGGTAGTTACAGAATTTAGGTAGTGGGCACATTTTAAATTCTTTTAAATTCTCCATGTGTTTTAAATTTTTAATAATAAAATTGAAAAACTGGAAAACTATCTGCTACTTGTTCACCAAGAAAAAAAAATAGTTAAAATACGAAGCAACAAGATGCAGACATTGTTTCTAACACTTATCTGGGAATTCCCTTAGTTATATTTAAGGTTAGGATTTCTGCTACTTGCCTCCATGTCCATAGTTGCTGGTTGTGATGGTGCCCCTATAGACATAACCATGCCTGCCCAGAGGCTGTGGGAGGCTCTGGTGACTGCAGGCACAGCTTGGCATCCAGTTCTCACTGACCTGACCAGGATGAACCTAGGGATGTCGGGGTGGTGGGGGAGTGAACTGAGCAGAGAGTCTGGAAATAACTGAAAGTTATAGGATGGTTTCTATTCCAGAGGCAAGTACTTGAAAATAACATTGGTACAATTTGATGATAAAGTTCAGGAGAAAAGCATCATTAGTTGCAAAAACATGAGAGAGAACAAAAATGTGCTGACTACGTAACTTACTACAAATAATAATTATAATTCTCTTATTTCTGTATTAGAACAATAATAGAAAAAACACTACCCTTCAATAATATTTTTCCATAAAAGGTTTAGGCCATAACAAGAGGAGACTCATCGGGATTAACAGGAGGCAGAAATGGTGACTGTAGATATATCAACAGATTGTTTAATGTCCTAAATAGAAATTCAACAAGAGAAAATAAAAACACTTAGATCAAAGAATTTTGGAGCTGGAAATGCCCTTAGACATATGCTTTTATGAAGGAAAAACTAATGTCCAGAACAGCTAAATGTATCACCTCACAAGTCCATTTCAGGGCCAGTTAAAGGGCAGTCAGCTGGTTTTGTAAAATTTCTCCATACCACACTGCCAGTAGCTCTAAAAGACTGCCATTATTTTCCTGCATAGAAATGGGATGTTGGAAGGAAATCCATATATAAAATCATTTACCTTAATATGGGTAGATGTCTGTTTACATTCAGGGAACAGTAAAAGATTACATTTAATTTTGAATTATTTACACAAAGCTTACGAAATTTACATGTAAGTTATAAATCATGTATTCTACCAAGCACAATAGGGAAGAACTTGAGTAATAGAAAATCCATCACTCTGAATTTCTTGGCTTCAGAACACTTAAATAAGAATTCAATACATAAAATATTTTATTGTGTATCAGGCATTCTGCTGGCTGCTTCGTGGACACATAAACCCTGTCCTCAAGAAGTTGGCAGTCTACTAGATGGGGAAGATACTGATGTGTAAATACATGTACAAAGTCGTGTTTTGCAAGATGGGTCACAGGAGAGAAAAACTGGGGAAAGGCATAAACCGGGAGGGACACCGGCCCAGCCTAGAGAAGAAGCAGAACAAATAAGAGATGCGGCAGCTGATGTTGAGGAAAGGGGGCGGGCAGTCACAGGTAAAGACACATGTAGGCTCAAATCTGAGAATTCTAGTGCATCAATTCCTCTTCCTTTCCCACCCTCTCATTAAACCCTTTAAACAATAGTAGAAACAAATAAAAGTGATAAAAAGGCCAAGTACAAAGAAACTGCTATAACATCAACTTCAACAAACTTGGCCATCTTCCAGTGTCTTGGTGAATGTTACCAAATCCAGGGATTCATCCTAGATTGCTCCTTGGCCTTCAATGCCCACATTCCATCATTCAAGCTCTAATAATGCTACCTCCAAAACAGGTACCTTTTTACATAGATTCCCCTCTATCCACACTGCACTGTTCTTGCCCTCCCCATCTCTTTTCTCTGAACTGTGGTATCTGGGTTTAGTCGCTCCAACCTTCTACTTGATTGCCGGGATACTACAGAGTAGGATCACCGACAAAATAAAATGCCGGCTCAACTGCCTGTCGTGAAAGGTGTTTTTTGATCTGATCCTTTTGAATGTCACATGACCTCCTACTTCTTCCTTTTCTACTTCCAGCTTTATTCTCCAAGAATATCCAGGATTGCTAGTTCTAGGAATGCACCATGGTTTTGCACTCTTATGCCTTTTCACTTGTGGAATACTAGCTAATAAGCAGTGCTCTTTTTAGACCACATGACTGCACTAGTGAGTTGATGGATAAATAAATGAATTTATTGTAGGCCTGAGTTGAAATTTTCAGTGCCTCAAATAGAATGTGTTTTGTTCTTCTAAATGGTTCTCAACTAGATGGACCATTTAAACAACTAAGCACTGGCACTTGGTTAGGCAGTGGGATAACAAAGACAATCACTTATAATCACTGCAAACAATATAGCATTCAATATTCAGAGCAAGTCAGAAATTTAAAAATTTTATATAATGTCTTAGGTCACATACATGGTATGATAAATTAGTTATCACTACTTAACATGTAATGAGAGCCTAATAAATACTTGAAACAAGAAGGAAAGAAAGTAAAAAAGCAAGCAAGAAAGAGAAGGAAAGAGATAGAAAAAAATAGTTTGAATTTAAAGTCCGAGAGATATGGGCTTCTAACATATTTTAAGCCAAGAAAGTCTTGTAGAAACACTTAATAAGAAAACCCCACATGGAAAGGAAGTATTTATTCATTTCATTACGTCTACACAACTTATTGCTCATTGCTGAATGCTTGGACTCTTGTAGATGAAGGAGACATAGTAAAGAAAAAGATAGATAAGGTGTCTGTCCTCTGCTATCTTACTGCTAGCAGAGAAGATAGATAATAAGCAACAAGAGAGATTTTCAGATGTTATAAATAATAGGAAAGTACGGGTTTGGCTACTTATGATACGGTGACTGAGGAAGCCCCTGTGAGGAGGAGGTAATGCTTGAGTTGAGACCTGGATAAATGAAGAGCAATCCAGGCACAAAAAAATCACATGCACAGGCCTGAAGTGGGAAAAAACTTTCCAAGTTCAAGAGACAGAATGAAGAAAAATGAGATAGCGGGTGCACAGTGTAAAACGAAGACAAAATAATAGGCTCAGTAGAAACTTACAGGCATTTTTATAAATTGGTGAGGAGCTAATGGAGAGTAGGTAGTATAGGTAGTAAGCACGAACGTGATTGTTTATCACCATAAACATACTCTGAGGACTGTGAAGTTCCTCCCTTGTCTCATGCCTGCATTCCACATAATTGGCACTAATTGCACTCCATTGCTTGGTTTTCACTAATGGCATATACGTGTGTGTGTGGGTGTGTGTGTACACATATATATAACTGAATGATGTTCAGTTCAATTGAATAAACATCTGCTGAGCGTAAATTATGTGCCCATCACTAAGCTTAGTGATAGAAGTACCAAAAGGAAAGTCATGCATCTACTCTTAGAGATTATTCAATGCAGAAAGAAGGGCAGGTTCACTAACATAATTTCAGAATAATACATTAAGTGCTAAGGTAGAAATATTGAAGCATTGAGGGGAGGCTTGATTATTCCAGGCTGGTTGTTTGGGGAAGGTTTCCTGGAAGAGGTGACACCTGAGTTTTGGGTTAATTAACCAGGCCAAAGAGGATATTCTGTGCAGAATGAAAGCATAAGCTAAAGAAGAGCCACATTTTCATGTAGATGGTGCAAAGAAGGTCATTCAGGTCAGTATCACCAAAGCTTAAAGTAGGAACTGGGGACCAGTGAAAAATGAGATTTGTGACATAAACAAGAACTAGATTAAGAAAGTTTTCAAAGCCATTTGAAGCTATTCAAACACTATCCTGATATCAATTAAAAGCCATTGATGGATGTTGAAGAATAGATTGGACCTAGTCAGATTTGCATTTTAAATATATCTCTGGCAGCTGGTGGGAAACATATTGGACATATTTTTCCCCAGCTACCATTCTGGAAGAGAATTGCTTTTCTAGAAATGCCAAATCTCTTCTGAATTCTTAACATTTTTTAAAAGCATAATAGAAAAAATTTAAAGGAAGTTACCCTGTATTTTCCTCATAGTCTCCCAGATTCTTTTTCAAATTCACTTTATAGTTTTAATGCATAACGGCAAAGAAGAAGAATTAAAAATGGGTTTTGGTTTGTTTTGGTTAGCCAGGTATTCTGCTAATAGAAGCCTGAGATGGCCTCAGTTTTCTAATATTACTCATGTTTCAGATTCCAAGATTGCAGTGAATTCGTCTGACCCAGATACGACAGAAGATCCTCTCTGATGAATATGTGCAACCGTTCTGAACCTCTCTTTTGAAAACTTTACTCTTCTTCTGATTTGATTCCATAATTGGAAATTAAATGGAAACTCATGCCTTCCTAAAAATGTTGTAATTACATATTTTGTATTTCTTTTACCTGAAGTTGTCTATTGTCATCTTACACATCTTACTTGTGGCAACGCTCCGAAGCATCACTCTCTGTTCAAGGCACCACACACCTGCAGTGAAGATGCAGGGATTAGGTGTATGTTTCAGGTGTCTATATTAGGCTCAAGTTAGCTCACTTGTCTGGAAACTTCTAATACCTTCAGAATCATAGCCCAGCTTAAAGTCTTAGCCAGTATTTCTGTGCACATTTCACTGGTATTACAAATCAATCACTGTCCCATTCACCTCACTCATCACTGCAGTAATTATTTTAAGAACTTGTGCTTGTGCCATTTTGTATTCACAATTAGGTATAATTGGCTAATGAAAACATGATATTGTTTACAAGTACATTTCTCTGCAGAGAAGATAAAAAGGGTCTTTTTCTCTTTTTTAACATTCAAAAAAAATTTTTTTCACACTAATGACTAATGACTAAGCATTTGCAGAGTTTTATCCAGAAAAAGATTAGTCTGAAGGGTCAATCTTTAAATTCCATTTTTGCTGCCCCTCTTTCCAGTATTTGCTGTTCCCCGACTTCATCCATATCAAAGTCATTAAATATCAATACCATCAGTTTCTTCTTTAATCCAGGCCAAATATTCTTATGCTTTCTCTTCAAAGGATCATATGCATGAATGTGTTCACTTGCTTATTTGTTCTTTCATTATTAAATGTATTTACTGAATTATTACACTTATTTCTCTCAAATCAAAGTTTGAAAGACAGTCTAGTACAATCAAAGCCCCTGGATTAGGCACCAGAAACCTGGATGCAATTCCTAGGTTTGTAACAAACTCTGTGAACCTCACAGATAATTTAGCTTCCTTAGACCTTAGTTTACTCATCTAAAAATGGGACTGATTCAATCACTACCCACTTATTTTAATTAGGTCTTCATAAGCCTCTTACAAAGGCTAATAACTGTTAACTCTCCAGAAAATAAAAAAATGCCCATACCCACATACATATAAAATTTTGCATTTTATTTCTTGGGACTCATAGAATCCTAAAACCTGTGGATAAATGTCCCAGAGATTCGCAGGCTCTTGGTTAAGAGCCATGAACTAAAAGGCCTCTAGCTTTCTAGTTTTACAGACCCTTGCTTGTCAAAGTGTGGTTTCCAGAGTAGCAGTTTACTTAAGAGTTTGTTAGAAATCTCCCATCCCAACCCAGATCTATTGAATAAGAATCTGCATTTTAAAAATATCTTCAGGTGATTCACATGGACTGTAAAGTTTGAGAAGCACAGCTATAGCTTGGTTTAAATAAATGTCATATGAAAGCAGAAAGGAAGGTGGGATGATTATTAGGATGGATTGGAGGTGCTTTCCTTTTCTTTTGTCTGCTTTGATACACCAAAATATAGACAAACCACAGCAATGGTTTTTAATCTGGGACTCAGCTTCATGGATGAACTGAAGAGCTCTCCAGTGAAAGAACCTTAAGGTTCTGTAAGGAAGAAACAATTTACATTATATTATATTTGAGTTAATAACAATCATGATTAAATGTACATGTTATGGGGAAGTTATCACCGCTAAAGGCCCTACTGACAAAATGGGAAGAAATGAAACCCAAAAAGTTAGTTTAACTAAGTAATTCTACTGATAGTCATTTATGTGAATTACTTAGCATTTATGTCTAATAATCATCTGCACCATCATGATTATGCAAACCATGAACAGACTCAATGTATCAGATTAACATTGCTCTTGGTTTTATTTAATTATAATAGCAAATTTCAGATATATATTTACTCTTCATAATTTGTTACTCTTGCAGCATGGAAATCTGCTTAGAACCTTAAAAAATTAACGCAACTATTATTTTAAAGAACATCTTGAATGAAAATTATGTTTTAAATATTAAGCTATTTAGTGTTTATATAGAATCTCTATTCTGAAGTGTAAAGGTTTTGGCTCAAAATATATAAGAAATCTAAAATCAAAAGTATTCTTTTGCAGATGGGAACTTTCATAATATTATTATTAAATATTATATTATATTTTAATTATAATACTGTATTATATTATATTAATATAATAAACATAATATATTATATTAATATAATAAATATAATATATTATATTTTAATATATTATATTTATTAGTATAATAAATATAATATTATAAACATATTTTAAATATATTATAAATATATAATATATAAATATATAATAATAAATATAATATAATATTATATTTTAATTATAATATTAAAATTAAAGTATCTTTTGAAGTTCTCCTGGGTAAATATTACATTGGTCTTCAAAACTATGGGACAGTATTTCCAAAATTACCTCTAAAAAATAGAAGAAATTAAATGTGTTGGATGCATGTATTAAGAGATAAAAGGAAATTGAATAAGATATAAGAGAAAATAAGGTTATGGGTGGCAAAGGAAGATGAGATGAAGAGTGTGAAATTCAAGTCTAAATATAGAGTGACATTTACTGTTCCAAGAAAAGAAACAGGGGAGGAAATAATTTGTTTTCAATGCATTTATGCACTTTTTTGTCATACCAATAATAGTAATTCAGTAATGCTCCCAGAATAAATAGGATCTCTTCTCTCTCTCTGACTTTGTCACTCTCTCTTCATCTCTCTTTTTTCCTCATTTCCTCTTTCCCTCCCTCCCTCTCCTCATATGTGTAATAGTGCATTTTGGTTTTATGGAGAGGACATCATCTATTACAGAAGGTAATTATATCATTTTTTTCTAATAAAGATTTCTTCTCTTTAGTAACTTCATGACCTTAAGTGAATTAATTGAATTGATGACTTTTTGTCCCTCTTTTATCAGAGCTTTTAGAAAATTGTAGCTAATTTGCCTATGTTCTCTTATTTAAATCATTTGCTTATCTCCTCTTATCCAAACAACTGGTACCTTGTAGTTCCCAAACCACTATTCTCATGCTTCTGCTTTGTAATAGGCCATTGTTCCAAAACTGATCTTTCTTACAAAGTTAAAAGTTGAAAAACGAGAGAAATCATGGCTAATTTCTTTTTTTCACCTCCAGTTAAGAACTTTGGTAGCATTCTTTGCACCTGTTAAACAAGCCCTCTGGGTTCAATGCAGGGACAAGTCTGGGGTCTGGAGAGGCATAATTTAGGGTACAAGGATGCAGGTGGTGGTCTTCTAAGCACATATTTAAATCGCCCTTATTGTAGTAAGTGTGTGATAAAGAACCATTCTGTTCCGTTGCTTCTCAAATGGATTCATGCTGGTTGATTCATTTCCTAATCTAGAGCATTTATCTCGCACTGAAATATTTACACACTAGTTCAATAGAAATTGTAAATAAAGACAATAATTTAAAAAATAATGTAAGAACGTGTACTGCTCCTTACATGAATTATACTTTATGGTCCATTTTGGTATTGCTTTATTGTTTATTTTTTCTGCTTTTTTTTCTCTGCCAGTTTGATTTCATATTGGTTATTGGATATAATTCTAAATAAAACAGGAACAGTATAAGTAGGTAATAGGGTTACAGTGCTTAACCCTAACCTCATAGGCAATTATCTTTTAGTAACAGTTATAATGATAAAATGCTCCTCTACTCCTTCTAATGATGATGTAGCTCTACCTCTTCCCAAGTTGGTACAGAGGTTGCCTCTGCTCCTGTGCCTGCTTCATCAGAAGGGTGATGTGCTGGAGGAAGGAGCCAAAAGATATGAAGATCAAGAACTAAGATGGAAATAAGAAGAGAATACTGAAAAAGTGCTACCAATGGGAAGTCAGATTGACCCTGCTTATCCAGCACTGTATAGGGCTTATATTTTCTGTCTTCTTGTTTGTCCTGTGGTTTCCCTTCCTAAGTTAAATGTCTTTATGCCTTTTATTAAATTTTGGAGGTTTTTTTTCTGAATTTAGGGTGTTTAAGTAAGTTTAGGATGAATATGTGTGTGTGTGTATTTGTGTATATATTTATGAATGTGTGTATTTATATGTAAGCATGTATATGTATATGTGCATTTGTGTGTGAGTGTATTTGTATGTGTGTTTACATATTTGCTAATTTGTATTTGTATGTACATAAGAACAAATATGTGTTTGAATTTGAGTGTGTATGAATATTTATATTTTGGTATATCAGAAGACAAATTTATGAAAGAAGACAGCTTGTCTATATAATTGTTTAGTTAGAAAAAATTAGCTTTCTAACATATTCTGTGCTATTTATACAACTGGTCTATGTCAATAAAATTTTTATGTGCCTCAGGAAAATAATTTTAGGGTGAAGGGAAATTGACCTTTGACAGTTTTCCAGGGATTTGGACAATTTTCAGCCTATATAATTAATTGTTTCTTACATGTTTTCTGGACCTGCTGTTTCAATTGAATGTGGAGTCATTTCCCTTTATAAGTAATTTTATTCTATCTGTGGATTGCTGTACCCCATTTTAATGGTGGCTCTGTCTCATCAATCATGAAAATGCTTCTATTCAATAGAAGTTCACTAACTGTTTAGCAGCTTTAGTGATCAAAAAGTTCTCAGTGAGACTTAGATGTAAGGTCTCATAAGCTGAAAAGTATTACAATTACTCTTTCTTCAGTGAAAGTCAATCCAATATATTCAAAATCTTAGAACAAAGCTTGGCAGTGGTTATGAAACTACTGATAACAAATAAGCTTTTAATATTTTTTCATACTTTCACTAGCAGAGTGGTTTGCTTTTACGCTTCCTTTCTTTTTATCTGCATAAGGTGTAATTAATTATACAGAATTTCAACTCTCATTGTAGAGAGCTGGAAACCACATGTAGTTGTTCTTAATAGCTTGGATTGTTTTCCTGGTTAGCAGCCTAGGAACTTCTTTCCGGGAATCAAAAAACCGTCATGCCGAGTTGAACAGGATGCAAATCTGGCCTGAAGTTTTCTTACAATTGCTCTAATAACACGTACTGTTCCTCTACTCCTCAGGTTGCCATTAGGAATAAAAGCATATTATCTCAGTAGGATGCTGTTATCTCTCTGGTTACACAGCCTGCCTATAGACAGGGCCAGGCTTAAATCAGGAGCCTGAAACACTGTGAGACCATGTGGATAGAGATAATAATGAAGGGACTCCAAGTTTACATAACCTGGTTAAGAACAGGGAGTTCTGAAAAGGAAATATGGGTAAATTTTACTGCCTACTTTCACGTATAGACAATGGTATTAAATTTCCCCCTACTGCAGATATTCTTAACATTAAAATTTTCAAAGTTATATTTTCAAAGAATATTTTTCAACTAGGTATCTAGGAGAGTAAAATTTAAAGAAGTAATGTACTCTAGAGTTACTCAGATATTTAATACTTAGTATACAAGCATATTTGAGTAATCCTTCCTTTCTTTTCTTTCCTTACTACTTGTCTTTCTTTCTAGTGTCCTTTACTTTATTAAAAGTTAACATGTATTATGAGAAAAAAATTACTGACTGAATAAGGTTGGAAACATAAAATTAAACAAGAACATTCATAAATTAAGTCACATAATTTAAAAATGCATATCATAGTCTCTCCGTAGTCATTAGGGATAGAAAGTTGACACTGAGCTTCCTAGCAGCCATTAAAAAGAGGCTCATTCAATAAAATCAGTAACAAAATAAGTATGACTCCTCCGGGAAACAAAGTGTGAGAAACATTTCTCCTGTAGATGATCATAAAAGGACTCTGTATTATTTAATAAACTGGATTTTTTTAAAAGTCCTATTTTAAATGTAACAGTATGTTCCACAGAGCTCAATGTAAACTGAAAATGTAACATAGGTACATCAGTTCTGCAAAAGGTGAGAATAATGCAGTCTTGGTACACAGGTCTCAAGTTTAGAATATTTAAAGGAAGAACTGCAAACTGGAAAGCCATAGGCCACATTGGCTACAGATCTTTCAGTTGTCATTTTTATTTAGTTAGTTTGAATGCCTGGGAATGAGTGTTTCTCAGACTAATTGAAGTAAAGTACTAGTTTTGTTTTAAAATTCTTCTCCATCAAGAATTTTGTAAAATATACTGAGAAATAAATTACTAGGAAAAATATATTTAAAAAGACTTAAAAGTAGAAGTAAAGTATTTAAATTTGGGGCCAATTTCCTTAGAGCAATAGTCAATTCTTCAAAATGTACTAATCAATATAACTAAGTTTTTGATGACTAGTAGATGGAGCAGGTCAAAGGTATGCTTCCTTATAAATTGCTAGGGAATAAATATTCTGTTGCTCTATTGAAGGATACACTATTTGTTAAATAATTACTGTCCAATTGTGGGCAGATAATCTTTTACTAGACCAGTTTGCTACACTGGGCCGTGATCTTGGGGGGCAGTCACCCTAACTCTACTTAAAGGTAAGTTCTCCCAGTATATGTTTACTAGTCTGACTACAATGCTTAATAGCACCAGCAAACCATGCAACCTCTCTAAATTATAGTTTTTTTATCTACTAATCTGTCTCAAAATCCTTTCCCAATAACTCTTCAAGGTTAAGTTTAGATTAAGATGATTGAATTTAATAAAGATTTCATTAATATAGATGTGTGTCAATACTTTGGAATAATGCAAAATGTTATTTACCAAAATTAGGTTGTTTACACACATACACTCAAATGTTCAAATTGCAAGGAATTAAAAATATGTGAAATAACCATCTCTAGGCACTGTTAGAAAGTGCCTAACATGTAGACCTACCTAATGGGACTTCTCTCATTCTTCCAATCATGATTTTTTAAAAATCAGGTTTCCTGAAATATGATTTGCAAACAGATTATTAACCTTTTTAAATTGGCAAGTTCTATGAATTTTGACAAAGGCCTACAAACCACCAGTGTATATCCAGATATAGCACAGTTCCACCACCTCCAAAATCTTTCTTCTTGTGATTTTAAAATCAGCCTCAACTTCCCACCCTAACCCCTCGAAACCACTGATATGTTTTCTGTTCCTACGTTTTTATTTTTTTAATGTTGTATAAATGTAATTGTGCAGCATGTAGCCTTTTGAGTGCATTTTTTCACTGGGCAGTAGTTCAATCCTTTTTATTGCTAAGTAGTATGTCATTGTATGAATATACCAGTTTGTTATTTATTCAGCAATTGATGGACACTTAGGTTGTTTCTAGTTTTTGGCAAGTATGGGTATTCATTCTCACTTAAATATTCATTATAACTTTGTATGTAGAAACACATGTTCATTCTACTTGAGTAAATACCTAGAAATTGTATTGCTGGGTCATATGATATTTGTATTTTTAACTTTATAAGGAACTATTAAACAGTTTCCAAAATTGCAGTACTATTTTGCATCCCTTCCAGCAATGTACCAGTGTTCCAACCGCTCCACATTTTCACTCGGACTTGGTAAGGTCATGATTTTGTTTGTTTGTTCTGTTTTCATTTTGCTCTAATAGATCTACAGTGATATCTTACTCTGATTTTAATTTGCTTAATTTTCTTAGTAATTACCAGTGTTGAACATCTTTTCACTACTTTTTTTGCCTACCATGTATCTCCATTGTTAAAATGTCTGTTCAAATATTTTGCAACTTGTTTTATTGGGTTATATGGTTTTGATCATTGAATTGTGAGAATTCTTTATATATCCTGCATATCAGTCCTTTATGATGTGTATTTTGTAAGTATTTTCTTCCATGTTCTGCTGTTATTGGGTGGAGTATTCTATAATTATCATTTATGTCAAACTGGTTGAGGATGTTGTTCAGGCCTTCTATATAGTTACTGATTTCGACTTGTTCTATTAACTACAGACAGAGGAGTTCTGGTCATCAGAAAAACCCATAGTTGTGGATGTATCTTTTTATCCTTTCAGTTTGATCAATTTTGCTTCTTGGATTCTAAAACTCTGTTCTTAGCTGCACCATATTTGGGATTGTTGTTGGTAAATTTATCCACTTATTGTAGAATTTGTGATCTGTGATAATATTTCCTTTCACTTCTCACCTTCATTTTGCTCTTTCCTGCACTTTCAATTTTTCTGCCATAATTATCCATCCTTTCATGCAGATTGTCCACTTTTTCCTATTAGGTTCTTTAATACATTAGTCATAGTCCCTGTTTGATAATTTCAACTCCTGGATCATCCCTAAGTCTGGTTTTGTTCATTGCTTGACTTCTTTTGACAATCGTTTTTTTTTTCCTTAAATTTTTGTATATCTTATAATTTGTCAATTAAATTTCAAATATCAAGTGCAAAATAATTGGGAATGATGCCAATCATTTATACCTAGAAACAGAGTGTACTTTTGCTATTCTAAAGCCATTCGTTTGGGGCATTGAGTTACTCTAGTCAAGAGTTGACCTTCAGGGTGCCAAAGACTTCACATTCCTCTAGCCTTGTGCTTAGGATGTGGGATGCGAGCTTGAATAGACTGGGATTTTGTGCTTTATCTGAAGTGGCAGCCAATCCCTTACTCTGCACCTGTATTACCAAGAGGCTCCCTCCTGTCCCCACCCTGCTTCCAATATTTCTCATAAGTACCTGGTGGAAGTCCACATATAAGCCCCAATGGGTGACATCAAACTACCCTTGTGTCAGGGATTACCAGATTTTCTAAACTGTCAGTCAGTCTTTGGCAATTTGTAATGATTTTAGCTTTTTACAGAATTTCTTGTTAGATAATTTAGATAATAATAATTTCTATCATCGCTTGTATGACAGCCAGGTCCTGTTCTATTCTCTGCCACATATGACACTATCCCCATGACTCATTTCTCAGTGGAGGAACCTATCATTTCCTGAAAACCTAGATATTTGTTTGCCTGGTGAACTAGGTTTTACAACAGGTTTAACAAAAGTTATGGTTTTGTAGTTCCTCTGGCTTTGTCTTGTGATGGTGGGATTGACAGTCTTTCCAGTTTGGTTCATCCTGGTTAAAAGAAGAACTCCTCCTGTTCATGAGTTTTAATTCTTGTGGAAAAAATTTTATACCACTGTGATTGAATAATTGTTAAAACAGATAACTTCTTTTCTAAGTGATTACTTCATATTATCATGGAAAGTATGATTCTAATTAGCTCTTCCGTGCTCATTATATGCTTCTTCCTGCATTACTATATAATATTCTGAAAGTTCCAAAGTTCTCCTAGTTGCTGATTATCGAATTGGATTATCTAATTGTCACTTGCTAATTGTCTATTTGGGAAATAGGCTCATTTTATTTGTTACAAACTGAAATGATTATGTCTTCTTAAATTCTTAAGTATGGAGAAGATGTAACATTTATTGAATTAGAATTTACAGTGCCAGTCAGTGTTTCAAAGATTTCTACATATTATCCAATTCCATATTCAAAATCATTAAGCAAAATTTTTATGTAATAGGAAAGAGTCTCAGATATACTAAGAAATTTGACTTTAATCTCTCAGCTAAATAGTTGATATTAAGTCTTTGTTTAATTAAAAACATTAAACATTACTCAATGTTTAATTAAGCATTCCTTTGCCATTAAAAATACTGGCCAAAACCACAGTGATTTTGCACCAGTCGAATAGTTAACTCAATAAACAGGTAAGAATTTGAACCCAGTTATATCTGGTTACAGCTCTGTGTTTTTTTTTCCCATATAACGCAGTGTTTCCATGAAGCCCTATTATAATATAGGTAAATATTTGTCTCTATTTTTCTAGAACTTCTACTTTGCCCCTTCTTCTCTTTACAGTATTTCTTTGTTTTTCTGTTGTTCGATATCTTCCTCTTTTCTTCTGCACAAGATTGCCACTGTCATACTCCAAGCAAGCCAGTCATTTCCTGACCTTCCATTTTTCCCATAAAAACATATCTGTCTTGTGTTTGATTCACTCCAACCTTTTTATTCCTTGAAATGACACACATATTTTATAAGTTCTAAGGTATTCACATGTTAATGTTGCTATTAAATAACAAGGCAATGTAGGGACAAAAAAATTACAAAAACCTGTTTTTTTTATGAAGAAAACAGCAAAACATTGGCTAATGAAAATCCAAGAATTTAGAATTCTTAAATTTCCAAAATGGCTCTGGAAAAAAAGCAGAAAAATACAGCCCTTGAAGTGAAGTGAAGACACAGCCAGCCCTTGAATAACCAACAAATAAAGAATAAAAGCCAGAGAACCCATCACTTTATCTGATCCTTCAAGTTCACTGCACAGAAGGAAAGGGCAGCTGTCCCTTAGAGACAGTCCTTTTGTTGATGTTTTTGTTGTTTTTAGAATATGAGTAAGCAATAAGAGTCAGAAGAAATTGGAAAATTTGAGAAAAGAGGAAGGGGAGAAGTACACCAGATTTCAGGGTTGGCAGCACTGGCGATAACAACAATAATGATTAGGTGGGGTGGTGACAGAAACCGCAAAGGTAGGTATGAGCAGCAGACATCTATCTGAACGCAAGAGAGAGAAAAAAAAACTATGACAAAGAAATAAAGAAGGAACATCTGTGCATCAGGGCAGAGAAAGGGACACGTATTCATCTTCAGTCTACCTCTTTGAAAAAGAAGAAAGGCGAGATGCTTTGAAATTTCTAATGCAGGGTTAGAATAGAAGTAAATTCTGTATAATATAAATCAGTGACTCCAAACCTTTTGATAATTAACCAAAGTCTTACATTTAATTTTGTGAGGCTCTCTTCAATGTCTAAAAGTATAAAAGCAATATAAAATCTTAAAGTTTGACTATAAACGCAAAATTTGAAATGTTTCAGGATGTCTCAAAACTGGGAATGAGTATCAGGATATGAATATTTACATGACTATAAGTAAAACAATGGTCATTAAGAAATTTTATAAATTATTTCAGCTATACATCTTCCATTCAGTTATTCATCATGGGACATAATTGTCTGGAATACCTGAAAGTAAATTCAACATTAACAGACACTGTTACTTTCAGTTCATCTCTACTAGCATTTATTGGATACTCACCATGCTTCAGTTGGGGAGGTAGGCACTAGGAGTACGAAGAGTAATAAGCAACAAGTTTTAATTTCAGAGTAATCCAGTCAGGGAAACATAAATATATAAGGCCAATATGATGTTGTAAAGGCATAAAATGGTACAAATAAACCTGCCATTGTGTCAATACAGAGAAAGGCATGTGTCCAAGCCTAGTGTATAGGAGATGCCTATTAGAGAAGATGACAATTATGCTCAGTCTTGAAAAAATTAAACATATTAAAGCAGCATTGCACCTTTTTCTTTTGATTATTTAGGAAAATTTGGACACCCTTCAAACTATAAAGCATTGGCGAAATATTACGGCCATGGGAAATATGTAATAACACATTTTTGCTTAATGATTTTGATTTACAATACATTATAATTACACAAAGTATATGCTTAATATATTTTGTGGTTTAGGCTCACATTTTTACTTCCTGACATAGAAATTATCAATTCTTTAACATGCCCTATGCTGTAATCTATATAGATTATAGTCAAAAATTACTAATTAAGACTCTAATATTGCAGCTTAAATACAATATATTTGCTCCAAAAGCTTCCTTCTTATTTTCTATCTTAGTGAGAGGTTCATCAATCTCAGATAACAAAAGTTTAATGCATTCCATCATTAGGAAATAGCAAGGATGAACATATATCATACCACAGATAAGAAGCCTATCCAAACAGTCACTTATTGAAGTCTTTTGTCACTATTGGGAGACAATTTTCCATGGGTCTTTCACATTTTGCACATCTTATGAAAGAATCATTGACTGCTTTTGTTTTGAACTATTTTTAAAACATGTTTGTAAAGCAGACAGCCTTGGATAGAAATAGCAACTTCTGGAACAAAGAGAGGCATGTTCATTGCCCATTATAAAGGGGTGACATTCCTTAAATTGAGGGCCTTTTTGTTGGTAATGTGTATACTTCATGTTGCCTTGTGGAAATTGGGACCCAGGGAACAGGACAAAAATGTTGATATTTTTGCTACTGCTATTGCTGTGAAAAATAAATTGTCCTTCATCTCTGACCTAGGAGTCTATTGTTTTCTACCAGCATCCATTCAACTGTGGCAGACTTTCATGTTAAGTTGTGAGCAGGGAAAAATCTCAGACCCTTCAGAGATTTTTATAACGTTAGTGATGAGGATGGGATGCTGACAAAGTCATGGCTTTCTGGAAGAGAAAAGATGAGAGCCCTGCAGGCCTATTAAATATTTCAAGTTAATTGGGTTATGCCATGAACCACCACCACATCACTTGAAACTTATAGTACATATGAAGTCTCTCTCCTTCCCTGCTCTCTGATTCCTCTCTGTCCCTGTACCACGACCTTGCTTATTTAAACAGAAACATAACTAAGGGTCCATATCCCCAATAAGTATCAAAGGATATACACACTCATCCAGGAATGTTGAAAAATTTCATGAAGATAAATATTTGAGAGAAGTCTGTAAGAATCAGTAACAAAGATGTTTGCAAATTATATGGGCCACTGGGCAATAGACAGTCCTTCACTTCTTTGCCTTTTAATGAGGAGGAATCAAGGAGGTCATTGCAAGCTAAATAACAAAAATAGGCAAAATACAGATGCCAGAATTTTCCTCTAAATGGAACGAGTTCCTTGTCTGAGAATTCCAGACTGGAATCTAGAGTCCAGTCTCAGACCTGCAGCACCGTAACAATACTAAGATTTGCACTGGGTAGGCAGAAGCTTCTACCCTCTTTCAGACAATAGTAAAGAGTAATGTGTACATATATTGAGTGTGAAAAGGGAAATCCGTAGCCAGAAACGAGGTGAATCATTAGAATTTTGGCTCACAATGGAAAGGAGGGGGTTATGGATCATACTGCTTCTCAAGGAATCATGGCAAATGCTGTGTTGACTTACAGCTAAATCTCGCCTTCATGCCAACCTTAGATCCACTTGGAAGTAATGAGAAAATCTATCAAAAGTTTTTGCAGTGGGACTTTGCTGCTATAAGGAAGCTTTACTCCTCTTGAGGAGATTTTTCTGAGACAGAAAAACTCCTGTGAAAAGCCACAGATGAGGCATTGACTAGTATTTGGGCTCTTAATGGCCTGGATTGAGTCTAGAATTCTGATAAAATTGACCCACTAGAAAATTGAGAAACAGACCCAAAGAAACCTAGGTAAATTCTTGAGGTTATCAACACTGTGCAGAGAAACTTCCCTATCCTTGATGCTGAAACTGGGAGAACTTAAGAGATATAAGATATTGTGGCAGCTAATGCCCCAAATTAAGGTGGATGCCTTAAAGTCACCATTGTGTGAGCCAAGACTGAGTCAGCCAGAGGTCACAAACCCCATACCCTAGCAAAAACAGCAATGTATCTGTGGCTTCTGAGTCAAAGGATTCCCAAGGATGAAATAGATGGTGCCAGCCACAGGAGTCCTGCTCCCAATATAGAGTATTGGGTGGACAACAATATTCTAAGTTAATTTGGTTATGCCATGAGCCACTGCAATATCATTGAAACTGGGATAGTACATATGAAGTCTCTCTCCTCCCTTGCCCTCTGATTCTTCTGTCCCCTTCTCCCATAATCTCAGCTTATTTAAAGAGAAATATGACTAGAGGTCAGGGTGTCTCTCTTCCCAATGGGTATCAAATGACATATGCACCTATCCAAGAATGTTGGGGAATTTCAGGAAAATAAGGGAATCAAACTTTTAGGATATTGGGATGTGGACACCTAAGTCATGTTTTTAACTGGATTTGTAGAAAGAGAAGATTGTCTGATTTAGCTAGTGGGGTTTAAGCAGTGTTCACAGTGAGAAAGGCAAGTTAACATCATCTCATGAATGGAGCCCTTTGGGCCAATTCCATGTACTGTTGTATTTTCTATATCTGATTATATAGTAATTAATATATTAAGTGCTTATACTTCATCATCAGTTAAGTGCCTGGGGAGATTATCACAATTGGGAAAGGCCAAATGTAGTGAAGTGCTAAATGGACACATAAATCACTTTCTGGTCTTGTTCTCTATTTCCTCCCAGATGGTCCAACAAAAACAATAAGAAGAAAAAGGGGAAAGAAAATCACAGCCTTGATTACAGACTTGAAGGGAACATGGGTGCTAAGAGATGCAGTATTTTAATACAACAGCACTATATGACCAGTGAAACAGTGTAATGAGAGCTAGAAGCTTGGAATGGATTATCACCAACTGAATCAAGTTGTTAATCCCATAATCCCAACTATTCGTGTAACTGAATCCATTGCACAGACTAAACTCTTGGTATCCTGTCTTGGACTGTGCCAATACCATCTTTTCTATACCACTGGCTTCTGAGGACAAAGATCAAGTCACAACATAGCCACAAATATACATTTGTAGTAACCTCCCACATTACTACAGGTTACTCCCAGGGGTACCAACATTCCTCTGCCATTTGCCATCAGTAGTACATAAGTCAGCATAAGTGTCCCTACTCTCCGTGGTGCAAAGCTTTCACTATACAGATGATGTCCTGTTAATCAGCCAGTTAGAAGCTTCCATTGCAATGGGAATTGACTGTGGTGTTATCACACTTCTATCAACCATGGCAGCTGATAAATTCTGACAAAATTCAGGGTTCTGATTGTCAAATAAAGTTTCTTGGGACTATATGAGCAGATTCACAATGTTTAACCCTTCTGGTAGTCAAAGAAAAACTGCTGTCTCTTCATCCCCAACAATGTTCAGGACCTTATTGGAACATTTGGGCATTGGAGATGGTGTGTTCCTCACTTGGAAATTCTACTTGGACTTCTATGTCAGCTGGTCCAAAAAATCAGCATCTTTTGAATGAAGCAGAAACCAACACACTGTGTTAGTAGGCTGTGGCCTTCTCTCTATATTTGGGGTCCCACATCCCTAATTAACCTGTGAGCTACCAGTTTCTGTGACTCATGATTTTTCTAACTGGAGCCCCAGGAAAACGTAAGCAGCTTCCATTCACAGGAGCCCTTTGGGATTTTGGACAGATCACCTCCTTAACATACAGGACGTACACGTACCAGGTACACCTCATTTGAAAAGCAGCTATTAGCTTGCTACTGGGCTCTTGTCAAAACTGAACTCCTGATCCTGAAGACCTTATGACTGTCTGGCATACTATTTCATTTTGGGGTGTACCAACTCAGATTCAATGACGAACAAAGGTAAAAAGGGGTCCTATGAACCTCGCTTATAAAATAGAAAGAGTATATTCCAGCTTGTAGCTTGCCCAGCTTTCCAGTGCCATCTCAGCTTTACATGAAAAAGTGGCTCATTCAACTGTTGCAAGTGCCTTAAATTTAACTCTCTGCCAGATCTGCCATCCCACACCAGAAAGCTCTGACCATGATTTGATCTATATTCACCTTAACAAAAGCAAAAAAACTACTGGAAATAGCAGGAGATGGTCTCAGTTTCTGCATTTCCCATGCAATACCTGTCAACACCTCCAGATGTCTTTCCCACTCCCATTTCTGTAACTCTTGCTTAACCGTT
Organism: Gorilla gorilla gorilla; assembly: GCF_029281585.2. NCBI lineage: Eukaryota > Metazoa > Chordata > Mammalia > Primates > Hominidae > Gorilla > Gorilla gorilla. The sequence goes on along the minus strand of NC_073229.2, from coordinate 120,156,810 downwards.
CAGTGCAGACAGACAAACACAATTAAGCTGTTGGTGAAGACAAATAGGACAAGTTGGATTGACTGCCTTCATGCAGCCTCTTCAAAACAAGGAGTACAACCAGTCACTCATACTTAACTTAGTGGGTTAAATTAATCTCAGACCCTTTAGGACCCTTGAAAGTGAGCAGGAATTGACTAGTGAAATAGCTCAGTTGGCTCTCTACAGGTCAGGGCAGTGAAACATCGTTATCACTAACACCTATGTCTTGTAGCTCATCTCATGTCAAAGATTTCCCCATTTTTCCTTGAAGCTCTCTAATCATATTACCCATGTAACTCAGACACTTTCTTCACACAACGAATGTCATGAAAACATAAAGTTGTAAAGTATTCATAAAACAGTCAACAAGTTAGGAGGTATATTTTTCCCTCTCATGTAAAAATTGAATACCTTATTTTTTTCTCTTGGTAAACCAATATTGAACATAAATTAACCAGATCCTTCATGGGCGTAAGCTATTCCTACTATAGTATAATTCAGGTACCTTCAGAAGCTGTTTGGAGCCATTATTTTTTTCAATAACATATATATTATAAACTTTACCTGGCTATAAAAGTAATTGTCCAGTCCATGTTCTGGGTCAGATGACATGTAATACGTATTATTTAAATGCTGCCATATACTTCTCCCAAATTACTTAATGAGTCTATATTTTATCATCCCAACTATATGTCATCTTCGTTTTCTATCACTGAATTGCAACTGTTCAATAAACATTCATCAGAGTAAATAAAACATAGATAATTACAAATACCTTTTAAGGTTGTCTAACTTACTAAAGTGGTTTTTAAGCTTTTGATTATAGAAAGCTATTACACATATTGTTCATAACCTCCTTCCCTGCATCCTCTGCTTGTACTTCTCTGTGAATATTCCTTGAAGATTTAAGTTTCTTAAAAGGTAAGCATTTCCTACTTACTTTAAAAGTATATACTTAGTTACATTTCCATTAAAAGATTACCCTATGACCTCCAAGGACTGAATCAACCACTGAATTTGTTAGTTTGGGACTACCTGTGTTCATACTACTAATAGGTTCCTGCATTGTCCAAAAAAAAAAAAAAAAAAAAAAAAAAACTCTGTCAGAGTTAAAATTAGTACAGAAAGCAATGGAAACTTGCTTTTTTTAAGGAACTAAATAATTTTTGTTGTCAAGCCTTAGCCACAGCATGCCTAGATCCATGTTACACAAGACAGATTTTCTTTTTTGGTCTTTTTGAGTTTTTCCTAGACACCCTTGTTTAATACCAAGGTGACATCCCTAGGTTAAAGCAGCTGGTGTCTCATCACTCCTTTCTATTGGTTCTTACTGGCTTCTCCACTTAAACTCTAAGCGGCTTGAGGTCAGAGCTTAAATCATACTTACTCTTGTGCCTGCCATCATCACTTCAGTTCTTGCCCCACAGGCTCTCAATAAAGAGAGGCTGAATTACACTCCAAAGAAACTATGTCAGGGGAGCCTTAGAAGTGTAGTTTTCCTCTCATCCAAATTTGCATCTTGATGTGCTATAAGAAGACCAATGCCTAAGATCAATGCCTCAGCTTTTGAATCGGCCACCCAGCAGAGCAAGATCACTGGTTCCCCTAGTTTACATCAGTCCAAGCACGTTTAGATAATATAGTGTTGTTCCAGAAAATGTAATGGAGATATCAAAATATGTCACCATGTTACTCTTCCTAGATGAAATGATGGTGATGAGCCACCATCACCAAGAATACAGTTTAGAGCTTATTTTTTACGCAGTAATGATGATGGTTTCCTATTGATTTAGTCATTCACTTCCATTGATCCCTTTGGCTATCAGTGAAGAGAAAGCTAAAAGTGCCAGGATTTTCATCTGTGGGCTTGAAACTTTGTGAAACAAATTTACCTTCCCTGACCACCTGAGTTATTCACAGTCTATGGAGGTAAAAATTTAAAAATAAATAAACATATGGATACGAAACCTTCTCTGTGATGACGTAAATATTGAATCAGCATGGAGATGAAACTGTAAGTGCATTTTGCTTACAGAAACTAAAATCTGTTATTTTAGGAATATTTTTCAGTCAATTGTCTATAAAAGCTTATATGGAAGTGTCCATGACATGCTATTAACATGAAAAAGCTTACACTGCATAAGTGAGGAATTTCTAATAAAAGTTATGCAAAAATGTTAAAAGATTTTTAGGTGGGCTAGTTGCAGTTTAATTTTTGAATATTTCCCAAGCTTTAACCTGAAGGTGGGAGTGAATGAAAAAGTCTGGTTGACTGATTACCTTTAACTATGATGTGTTAGAAGTCTAGGCATTGAGATAGTCCTTGAAGAAGCACAGACCTTTTATTTCATTTTATTTTCAGATTTCTTTAACATTAATACTGACTTCTCCTTTATTAACATCTTAAAATAAAAGAAGTGGAAAATGTTTTTTATTTTATAGAAAGACCAATACAGCATGGAATCGGGAGACCAGGATTTGAATTCTGTTTCTATTAACTACTTTGAAACCTTGAGCAAGTCATTAGTAGAGTAAAAGAAATGGAATGTTCTCTATATTTCTAATCAACATCTGAATTCCATGAATGTTTCTATTAAGAATGCCGAGCATTCCATTTGCAGCTAAATTAATAAAATTGAATTTTACACAATCAGTCACAGGTAAAAATCACAGAATTTAAATGTTTCTGTTAGGAATTTTAATTGTACATTAGAGTTTATGAGAGTATCACTTTATAGCATTGTTGTAAAACTTTGGTTGAATCATCATGCTTATTTTGAAATATTCATTTTACATATTTGCTCCTAAGAATGCGTTCTGCTAAATACTCCCTCCTGAATGCAAGACAGAAAGCAAAATTATGAACATTTATGTAATAATTTGATACTTCCAACTGTAATTTGGGGGTTATTTGAATTTATAAAATTTGCATTTTATAATATAGAGACATGAATTTATAAATAAAAATGAAAATACTTATAAAAATGTAATAATACATCCACCGCAATGAAAAAGAAAATACAAGAAATATATATTAAAGTATAAAAATATTGTATGTGGTTATCTCTTGACTGAATCCTCTTGCCTTCACAAGACACTAAATTGTTTAGCTCTTTATCTATTATTATAATTTTAGGTATGTGTGAGGTGTGAATATGTGTGCTTTTTTTTCAAGGTATTTTTGTAAATTTGTCTAGAATTTTATTTAGTTCAATTCATCAATTGGATTACACAAAATAGTTTGCCTCTGATGCTCAGATTTTACTAAATAAAAGGATAAAAGGCTTTATTTTAAAAAACTTGTATTATTATTGCTATAATTAAGGAGTCATATCCTAAAATTCAAGTGGGAAAACAGTTGCTATTCCAAATACCAAAATAATACCAAATAATAGAACTTGTATTTAGTTACCTTATTTGATTCTTTAATCAAATAAGGTAGCTAAATACCAAAATAATAGAACTCGTATTTAGTCACCTTAATTTGATTAAAGAATTTAAGCCAGTCTCCAAGGGGTTGAAGCCTTTCTCTCTATCTTTCCCTTCCTGCAGCTTTCTCTTCCTTAACCATTCTTTCTCTTCATCACACACAAGGCAAAACATGGTTTCACATGGAACATTCAACCGATGGCAACTTGTTGATGGAATAATCTATATAATTTCCATAATTTTAAATATCTCTTTATAATGTTTAATTTATATTTAACATTGCAAACACTTAAACCCATCATCCTCTAGGTGGCATATAATTACGAGCATTATAAGACACAGTTCAATGGTACTCAAAGATATGCCATTCCAATATTGGTGTGCCTTACCTCCCCATATGTTATATTTAACTGTTTAGGCTTTCTTACTAACGACAATGACATTAAATCCTGGCAAATCTTCTTGACTTTCAGCTCACCATAATTCTTTATAGAAATTCTTGCCAAAATTTTTGGCAGACTAGTTATTTGCATTCTCATAGATAATGCTGAGACCTTGTTAATATTTTCATGTTAATTGGAATTATATTAGAATACATTGACTTTAATTTATCATTAACATAATTATGGGCAATAACTGATCAAAGTATTACTCCTTGCTTTCAATTTGGGATGTATTGATTCTGATACAGATTAATTACTGTTGGACATACTGTGCATAGTAGTCACCCTAATGTTACCCAAATGTACAGCTTTGAATGTTCTCAGTCAAGCCCTAAATATAACCAACTAAAATTTTCCAATTTAGAAAACCAACAATAAACTCATTATTCACAGCCCCTCTTGACTTTTAATGCGGCTATCCACACTTACTTAAAACCACCCCTTGTCAGTGGACTTGCTCAGTGCATTTCTGCCTATGTCTACACAAAAGGGAAATAAAATCTCAGATACAGTTCGAATGAAAACAAACCAACAAAAATTCCTGACATTGGAGAAGGTATTAAGGCAATATTCACTAACAAATTCCCTAGATGATGGCTCAACTTTCCCTTCCTATTTCTTATGTAGCCTGAGACTTGCTCCTTTGAGGTGATGAAGCATACATCTCTCTCCACCAACTGCAAGAGCAAGAATGGCACTTTAATTTATATTCCCCTCAAATTATAGTGATAATAATGCCAGGAAATTTATATTGACACACTGCATGCCTCAATGGGGCACCTTTTTAAAGTTCTTAACATTTATTTCTGGATATTCTTATCCGTATTGCTTAGAACACAAGTTCTATGACCAAGGGTTCCATGGAGTACAATGCCATGTTGAAATGAATGCCTTTTCATCATTTCTCTAAAGTATTAAACCATAAATTGCGTGGGGTAGTTTTGTTTTTAAGATTTCAATACATGAGAAATTGAGAGCACAAATTTTATTATTTAAATGACCCCTCCCGATGTTCACTCCATCCCCCTTGCTCATATTCATTCATCGAACACAACTCTTTATTTTCTTGCACTCCAACTAGAAATAATAAAACGGTAAACATGGTTTCAGAAGAAACGACTACTGTCCTAAGAAAACTTCTACAGCAATACCGTCTGGTGCTAAGATACTACACAACTCTGGAAGCACCCAAATAGTGCAGGAGCTTCTTGGTACAATGTTTTCTAATCCTCCTTTATCCCTCTTTTAGCCACTACACCTAAAGAAAAATAAGAGCTTTGGCTTATTGCAATTTCAAAGAAGATTTTAAAGGGTAAGTTTGGTGCTACTCTCATCTCCTTCAAGAAAAAGCTTCTTATCCTCAAGAGTTGCTGAGCTTTTGATAGTGTTGTTGCTGAAAGAGATTCACCACCTAGGCAAGTCCTCCGTTCTTAACCTGGAAGTAAGACCAATTCCGCAGGAACAGGTAAAATAGGTGTATTTCCTGTACTCAGCTAAGACGCCTCTCAATGAACAGAACAAACCTAAGCAATGCAAATAGTTCTGCGCTTTAAAACAACAATAACAAAAAGTTTGGTTCCAAAGGGTTTGTTTTTTGTCTTTATTTTTTCACGCTTGATAATACCCTTAACAGCCCAGGTGCTGAGTAACACACAAAGTAACTGTACAGAAACCAGGATCACAGCGTGTCTGTGTCAATTTCCTGAGGTGACTGTCAGAAAATCTGGACAGGCACCATTGTGTCGAAGGAATGAGGTCAGAATTCACTAAGGACCATTCACCCTGGGAAGGAATAGGACGGGACAGTCGGGCTCGAGAGCCAGGCTTTGGGAAAGGAGAGAAGGTGGGTCAGGGAGGACTTTGTGGAGAAGGCTTTGTCAGCGCGAGATCGGGTGAAGGGTGGCAGATAGGGGCGTTTGTGCACTGGCATAAGGTGGGAACGCAGGAACGGTAACAGTAGAGATGACCCTGTTTGGGTGACCAGAGGGTCGGGGCCATCTACTGCTGCTAGTGTGGGAGCCTGGGGGCTGGAAGGTGAGGCGGGACTGCGAGCTGCAGGCAGCTGTCCCCAAGACGGAGAGGGGTTCAGGTTGCCAGCAGGTGGAGTTGAAATCAAACATCCCCTTGGGGACCACAGAGCAACACCCTCCCTGGACCCTCTGCCTGGAGGACGGGGAATCACGGCAGCTGGTTTGGGGTGCCTCCCAAACCAAAAGATGTTCTCTCCGCGCCAAGCTTTGACGCCCGACCCCCTGCACTCTCCCGCCTACTCACCGGTCCTAGGGGTAAAGCGCCTTCCGGGGCGCTCGCGAGGGCTGCGCGGCGCAGGAGGCAGGCAGGGCCAGGCGGCGGTGGCGGCGCTGTCCTAAGAGCGCGACTGGGGCTGGGGGACACCGAGGCAGCGACAGCGGCGGGGGCGCGGGGAGCTGCAGGGGAGAGCAGTGAATCTGGAGCTGCTGCGCCGCGCGCGCTCTCTGCCCATCTCCGGCTTCGCTGAAGCTGCTACAGCTACGGCCGCTGGAGGGGAGGGAAGCGAGGGGGAGGGGAGGAGGCACGCGGTAGGGAGGGACGGAAGAGCAGGAAGGGTGGGGGGTGAGCAAGGGGAGAGGGGGAGATGGTCGCCCAGAGTTGAGGGGGTGGGGAGGGAGGCGCGCAGGAGCCCAGCAAAGGTTCCCACTAAATGAGCTTGGGAGGGGAAATGGAAGATGAGGCGATGGGTCTCTCCCCCGCCCTCCTTCTACCCTACCCTCCTTCCCCCTTCGCGCCCTTTCCTTGGGCTCTTCCTCTCGTGGCTCAGGCTGGGGGTTACCCAAGCTTGGCAGCAGCCGCGGCTTCAGCGCGCTGGTGCGAGTGCTGAGTTCGGGAGGCAGCCTCTACAGCTCTCCGCGCCACCGGCCTGTGGCACCTGTGCGCGCACACTGCCGCCCGCTCCATTGCGGCGGCTCCTGGACCAGGATCCGCAGCCGGTCGCCCTCCTTCTCTCCTCTTTCTGGGCAGATTATGATCCTACATGTGCATCCATGACATCTGTATAGTCCCCCATTGGTGTTTGTTTCCCTGGGCGCTTTTTGGCACTGGCCGTCCCGCCAGAAGGCGCCAGCAGGGAGCTCAATGCCGGCAACCATCGCCTGCTCCTTGGAGCTGTTGCCTGGGCAGGGGTGGCCTTGGTTGTTTACCGCCGGGGTTGACCAGCTAACGAGGTAAAAAAAGAAACATATACATATATCGTTTTAACCCAATTGCCTCGGACCGTGTTCTCAATGATCTAGGAAGGTTGTAAGTGTGAAGGGCATAGTGACAGCCCATTACCTTCTGTCTTGGTTTCCTTCCTCCCTTTTCTCAACATTCTAAAAACCTAGGGATTGAAAGATCTCTGAATCTCTTTATCACAGAGCTTTTCATTTCCCCCTGCATTTTCCTAGGGTTGGTCCCGCTTTCGTACTGTGGATTTTCGTTTCCTCTATTCGACTCTAAATCAATCCTGTATATTCGCAAACTACAAAGAGGCGCATGCAAATAGATACTGTACTGAGGGCAGATACACGCGCGAGATCCAGAGGGTGAGTTAACACACATTCAGTAAATATAAAAACAACTGGAACATTATTAACTGATTTCCGTGAGCCGTAATTTTATTTTATAATTTTCACGTCGTAATTGGGGATAGACAGGGAGCAAGTAGATTATGTGTCTAAAAGATATGACTAGAAAAAAAAGTCTGGTAAAACTCTCCTCAAATAACATAACACATAAAGTGAGCTAATTATTCCCAGACATTCCCAGGAGGGAAAGAGATTCTGATTTTGTTTGGCTGGCTGGTTGTGTTGCTTTAAAAAAAAATGAAGTAATCTTTCAGTTGGTGGATTCGTTTTTTTAAAAGCCTAAAGGATCATAGTCTCTAGAATAAATAAGGTAGGCATTTCATTTTACATAAGTGTGTCTTATATAACAAATGTTCTCATATTTTAAAAAGTGCTCTCTTGACTGTAAATGCAATGTGGAAAAACATTTTCAATGCAATAGGCCATACCTAAATATTGATGAAAAACCTCTAGATTTTCCTGTATACATTCACATGAAGGAAAAAACAATGTTGGAGATAAAGTATTACTTGATGGGCTGGGCAGTATCAACTTGCTAGACTCTGTCCTGTTGAGTATATCTGCTAATGAAAATATTTGGTTCAACATTTACCTAATGACCTGACTGAGAGAACCACCTCCTTATTTAGGGAACAAACATCTAATTATTCGAATACACCTCCCTTTTAAAAGGCATGTGTTACTGTCTTCAGAGATCCAGAGGTGTATCATGCAAATTCACCCACTGTTATTCTTTCAATAAAGACCATAGAAATAAAAAGTTGGCAAAGACTTACAATTCATTCAGCTCCCTAAGTCTTCTCAGTGGTGCCTATACTACAGAGGTGAACAATAAATTTTGCAAATGCCAGCGGCTACTTGGGCAGAGGATGGTTACCAAGAATTAATTAAATCTCTGTTTTCTCATTTCTGTTTATAATATTTCTCATCCCTTCCTTATTAAAGTAATTTACTTTTGACAATTTTTACTATTTTCCTCCTGTAATTATGAAACTATAACGCAATAGCTTATAGTCTCATTTTATGGTTTTAAAGTGGCAAAGACAAATACACAAGCTATAATGCCTTACAGCCAAGCAAAGGAAAGGGGTGATGTTTGGAGTACAGCAAGCAAGCTTCTAACTCCTCCCTCCAGCTTACATCCCCAGCCGCTTGGCCCACCAGAGACAAGAACAGGATGATAAGCAATGGAATGGCATTGAACTCTCCTGCTGAAGGACTTGCATTTCAATGTAGATTCTGAGGCTGGGTGAAAACTTCTCTGTCACCTTTACTACAGCATTCTCACCCATTTATATTTCTTTCCCCTTCTACATCTCTATTACTGTTGTACTGTGTTATGCATTACACCATGGGAAAATTAATCAATTAATACAATAAAAGCTTAATTTTAAAACCCTGACCCTTTGAACTTATTTAATTGAAAACAAATTCTCATGCTGAAATTTTCTAAAATCAGAAAGATTCAAAACCCTGTCTTTGAACTGATACTGCATGAGTGCCAGATATTGGTTAGCAAAGGAAATATCATTGCTCTATTTATTGAACACATATTCAATTAGCACTCCCTGTAGGCAGCAATATGTTAGGCCCCAGGGATATCACAGTTAAGAAAATTGCTAACTGTGCCCTTGTGAGGCTTAAGAGTCCAGTGATACAATAAAAAAAGTTTTATCACTAAGAAAGATGTTCTAGTAATAATGATGATCATGATAAATTTCAAGCTTAAAGAAGAAATATTTAATAATTTAATTATAGGCATTAAAAAGATTAGGAGTAAAGAAAGACAGATTATGAGCCTCTGCTATAACCAGTCCTTATGTGAGCTGCTGAAGAAAAGAGGAGAATGAAGGGTTAGTTAAGAAAGTCACATTTGTTGTAGTAACAGAATACAGTGGATACTTTTTAGGCAAGAGAAAATTTTGGTGAGCCTTAACTTTAAAAAATAAGCATCTGTTTTTATTCAAAGTGAGAAAAATGGAGAATAATAAATGTTTCTGAGGTTGCAGACACTTCTAAAAATTATATATGTACTGTATCATACATATGATTAGCACCGCTGAATACATGGACTGAATCTATTATGAAGACAGTGGCAAAAATTAGCAGTTTTCCTTCTTTCTTCCCGAAGAATGTACCAAAGAATCAAAAGGAAAAAAATCACTCACAACTTTTTTTCAGTAAAATCAAAAGACAGGTAATCTGCAGTTTCCAAAATTTGTATGTGAGATCCCAGAACTGCTGAAATCAACCAGAAGTCTCAGAAGTGAAAGAAAGAAGGGCAGAGAGTGGGCCCAATGATACCTAATTTGAGAATACACCAAAAAAAAAAAAAAACTTCTTGAAAGTGAGACTTTCACTTCTTGAAAGTGAGACTTTCACTCAGAAGAACAAAATCAATTTCCATTGGTTACAACAATGGATTCAGGAACTAGAGTTGGGGTATAGCTGCAAAAGGAGGAAGGAAAGAAACCTGACAAATGTAGGGGACTCAGTTGTGGCTAATCTCAGAAAACCTACAAAAATGTGATTCCTGAAGGTAAGTTCTTATTGTGACTTACGAAACCTTTATTTCTTGTTTGCACCAATCAGTATAGGAACTGGAATTTCCTACAGTGTGGATAGTGAAAGAAGCCCACTTGGATGTGTCTTGCAGGAAGTAATGGAGTGATACACAAAAATTAGGCAGAGGAGTGAATCTATCTCTGTAGCAGCAGTGAAGAGAAACCCTTTGAAAACCCCAGGAGTTATTTTCCTCTCCTTTTCCCAAGAACCTACATAAGAAAAATTTAACTCAGTTATATATGAGTAATTGAAAAAAGAATGGACACACTGTCAACACAAAAGTAGTATAGGAAAAGACTTCCAAAGGAGTAGTAAAATGTATCAATTGTTGAAGAACACACACCATAGCAATGTTGTCATGAAGAAGTTGAGAAATTTGTTTTAACATTACAGCAGAAATTTTCAAGAAGGCACAATGAAGGAATTGCTTTTATAAATGAAAACTACAAGGTACAAATGCAAGAACTTGGGAAGGGATGATGAGAGACAATAGGAGCTGGAGACACATAGCTGGGGGAACTCAGAAAAGAAGTGAAGAAAAAAAATGCCTTCACGAATTAAGACTATAAATGGAAGAATTACAAGGTAAAATGGGCACTGAGATAGACACAGCAAGGAAAAGAAGAGACAGAAATAAGGAAGGCTAACAAAATGAAATGTAAGTAAAGAAAAAATACACAGGATTAGAGAGAATACAAAAGATGGAGAAGATAGGGAATGGTAATCCAATAGATACATAATTAGAGAAAAGAAATAAGTGATGGGAAAATAAATATGTCAATATATTATTAAAGAAAGAAACATTCTTCAAATGAAAGATGACTTGAAATTTCACTTTGAAAACAAACAATGATTACCAGGAAAAATTGCCCCAGAATCATCGACATTGAGATGTGTCCTAGTACAGTAACTATAATTTAAATTTAAAAAAGAATTTTTTTAGGCATGCAGGCAAAGCAATCAGTAGCTTATAAAGAAAAATACTGATACTGGCCTCAGAAGTCTTCACTGCAACTTTAGTGGAATCGAGCCGTTCAATATCAGTGCAACAAAGCTTACAAGAAACCAAAGAAAATAAAATAAAACTAAGGTTTTCTTTTTCTTTTTCTTTTTAGCTAAATGGTTTTTCAAGTACAATGGGAATAGACAAACAATGGTGAAGATGCAAGAACTCAGGGACTATTATTCTTATGAAACCACCTTCAGGAAATCACTAGAATAATGAATGAAATTCAGCTTTCTAATAAATAAATAAAAGAGACATGCTGAATCAAGGACTGATTTTCAAGTTAATACATTCAGTGTATTTATCTACTGATCTACAATGTTAGAATATGAGAATTAAAGCAGTATAATGCAATATAAACCTTATAGAAAAAATAGACTCTGACAATATAAAAATGACATGAGGTATAATGGCATCAATTGTCTAATGGCTGAGAGTCCAACAAAACCACTTAAAAGAACAAATAAGTAGCATGACATTTAGCAACACAAAGATGAAATTTAATCCAAATTATTTGATAAATTATCTAGTCAAGCAGGAAGGCATGGAGGAATAAGAAACACTAATTTTTATCATTACCTACTTTAACAAACTAACAGAAACATTTCTTACTTTAACTAAAATATAGAGCAATGCAGATAAATAATTACAAAAGTAACACAGAACAAAATGAAAATCTTTGTAAATATTAAGAATACATATATACGCTGGGTGTGGTAGCTAACACCTGCAATTCTAGCACTTTTGGAGGCTGAGGCGGGCAGATCGTTTGAGCCCAGGAGTTTGAGACTAGCCTGAGTGACATGGTGAAGCCCTAACTCTACAAAAAAACACAAAAATTAGCCGTGCGTGGTGGCACACTGCTGTAGTCCCAGCCACTTCGAGGGGCTGAGGCAGGAGGATCGCTTGAGCCTGGGAGATTAAGGCTGCAGTGAGCCATGATTGTGCCACTTAACTTCAACCTGAGTGACAAAGCAAGACCTTGTCTCAAACACACACACACACACACACACACACACAGAAAAAATAAAACAGAACACAAAATGAAGGAGTTTTACAAAATAACAAGTGAAAACATAACATAACACAATATGTCAGAACCAAAAGTATTTCCATTATATCAACAAATGTAAATAATCTCCTGTTCTATAGACAAAAATAAAGATTTTTGTACTTTATCACTGAAAATAGAGTTCTGTGTTTTATATCTACTGCAAGAAAACTCAGAACACTTAAAAAATAAAAAGATGAACAAACATTTATCAGGGAAATGGAAACAAAGAGTAAGCAGGCGTTGCAATCTTAGTCAGAGATAAGGTGGCATAAAGCCTAAAACATGTTAAACAAGATAAAGAAGGATATTTTAAGGTGATCACAGAAGAGACACCTTGCTATGAAAACAAAGCAATTATGAACATCTGTGTAGAAGATTATATATCGCCAACATTCCTACAGCAGCAATTATAAGATATTCAAGGAGCTAGCATGAAGCCCACCATTAATAAGTCTTAATACTTTATAAAATATAAGTAAAGTTTTGAATATTAAATGTCAAACTTTTCAGACCAATCTCACTTAAGAGTGTAAGTGCAAAAATCCTAATTAAAATATTAACAAATGAACCTCAATAGCACATTACTGTATCAACACTAAGTGTATTTTTCTTTTTTTCCAAAAAGGTAGGAATGTTACTGTATTAGAAAATCTATTAACATACTTAGTCACTTCCCTTATCTATAAAATGGAAGTGCAATATTAGTATCTACTTTATACGATCATTTTTTCAATGATTAAAAGAGTTATTGCATACCAAATCTTTAGGAAGAATGCCTGGCATAGAGTGAGCCTTTCATAAATGTTATCTGTTGTGTTTATCAGCATTCATAAGATGACTATGCTTGTGATAGTAATATAAGTCTTCTTATCATTTTCTTAAATAATAAACTTCTTATGTTAATTTATTAATATTGTATTCTCATCTTTTATCCCTTCTCCTTGGGGTTTTTATTATTGTTCTTTTAAGCCCTCTGTTCTTTTTGTACTATCTTTAACATCCTACAAAAATTAAAATCGATTTGTAAATTCAGAGAATACCTAAGACCAACCATTTATTTTAAAATAATTTCAAATAATAATAGTAATATATGAGTGCACTACTTCTGTTTTAAATAGACTTTATTTTTTAAGGGCAGTTTTAGGTTCACAGCAAAATTTAGCAGAAGGTAGAGTTCCCACATAGCATCCACCACGTACATGCACAGCCTCCCCATTGTCAACATCTCTCATGAGAGGCGTATATTTGTTATAAGCAATAAACTTACATTGATACATTATCATCACCCACTGTCTATAGTTTACATTAGGGTTCACTCGATGTTGTACATTCTATGGATTTTGACAAATGTGTAATGGCATGTATCTATTATTGCAGTATCATACAGAGTAATTTCACTGTCCTAAAAATTCTGTTTCACCTATTCATTCCTCCCTCCCCCCAGCTGCTGACAACTACTGATCCTTTTACTCTATCTATAGTTAGAGATGTCCTAGAATGTAATGCAGTTGAAATAATATGTTACGTAGCCTTTTCAGACTGGCTTGTATCACTTGGTCATAAGCATTTAAGTATCCTCCATGTCTTTATTATTATTATTATACTTTAAGTTCTGGGATACATGTGCAGAATGTGCAGATTTGTTCCATAGGTATAAACGTGCCATGGAGGCTTGCTGCACTCATCAACCCATCATCTACGTTAGATATTTCTCCTGGTGCTATCCTTCCTCTAGCCCCCCACCCCCCGAAAAACCCCAGTGTGTAATGTTCCCCTCCCTGTGTTCCTGTGTTCTCATTGTTCAACTTCCGCTTATGAGTGAGAACATGCGGTGTTTGGTTTTCTGTTCCTGTGTTAGTTTGCTGAGAATAATGGTTTCCAGCTTCATCCATGTCCCTGCAAAGGACATGAACTCATCCTTTTTTATGGCTGCATAGAATTCCATGGTGTATATGTGCCATGTTTTCTTTATCCAGTCTATCATTGATGGGCATTTGGGTTGGTTCCAAGTCTTTGCTATTGTGAACAGTGCTGCAATAAACATACGTGTGCATGTGTCTTTATAGTAGAATCATTTATAATCCTTTGGGTATGCCCATACCAGAACATTGCTTGCTGTGCTTAAGAATTAGATCAAAGTGAGACAGATGACCAAAAGCAACAGTGTCCTCAAGCTATGATAGGTCAAAGCACTGAAAAGCTGTATGTCCTCTATCCTGGGCAATTGCAGAGACAAATATTTTGTGCTCAAACATAAAATCACAGCAGATATATTTTCTGGTGTCTTGGCAATGAGCTAGCTGGGAGCTGTGACTCCCCTTTACCCTAGTGGAATGGACAGTAAAGCTATCAGTTCCCCAGGCCTCCAGGTGTTATCATCACTGTATAAACAAGTCATTTGCACAAACAGTGTTTCAGGTCTCCCCCTGAAGAGCTGGTCCCTAATCTGACTACTGCTCCACCCCTTTTTAAACATTCTCAAGGGCACTCTCACCCTAGTCCTATAAAAAATTAGAGGAAGAGAGGACAGGTTTCCTTCCTGGAGAACAGTGTTCTTTACAATTTCCCATTGTGTTTTCACCCTTACATGCTTCTCCAAGGGAGAAAAGAATGTGGCAAACACTGTTCCTCTGTTTATAAATTTCCGCAATAGAGCTTGTTTTTTTGCAGACCAGGTGGCATTGTGACCTAACTCTCTGCAGGACTGTAGGGAAAAAGAGACAAATTCACATTGTTCTTTTAAAAATATTTATATTTCATTTAAGCACCATAGTTCTGTTAGTGGCATATAACAATTAATTAGGTCATAAATTCACTAGTCACATTTTAGTGCTTTTAATAAGATTTCAGAGACACAACATTCTCATCGGCTATAAATCCATAAATCATATTTCAGAATGTTAGTTCTGAAGGTAATACTTTCAATTTTTATTGATTCTAATTGGATGCAATTTAAAAAGGCACAATTTTCTAATACTGACACCAAGCTCTAGAGGTGCACCAAATCTAGGCCCCAATCTCTCATATACTATATGGGAAACTTATCAGTAAGCTGACACTGAAAATCCTCTATGAGAGTAACATTTATAAACTTAAGAAGTAGAAATATATGTGAGTTACAAAAGATTACTATTATTTAAATAGTGGTAGAAGTATAATATAATGATTTACATAAATTGTGAATTATATTTACTGCAATAAATAATAATTATCCAGAAGATGGTATACTTTAAATACTACTTTAGCTAAGAGACCAAACAATACAGTTCTTCCAGCAAAAATGGAAGCTTATTATTCTTTCTTATGTAACAGCCTCAGGGGTTTCAATCATCTCTCCCTTCTTGCCTTTTACTATAAGTAGTCAGGAGGAATCAAGACCCTCTTTCAACACTTTTCTTAGAAATCTCCTCGGCTAAATACCCAATTTTATTGCTTATAAGTTCTACCTTCCACAAAACACTAAAACACTGTTTAGCCATGTCTTTGCCATTTTATAACAGGGATCACCTTTTTCGTTTCCTAAAATATATTTTTATTTTCATTTCAGACCTCACAGGAATCACCCTTAGTGTAAACATTTCTAGCCTGTACCTCAAAACTCTTTCAACCTCTACCATTACCCAGTTCCAAAGCTACTTCCACATTTTTTGATATTTGTTACAGCAGTACCTCCATCTTTGTATCAAAATCTGTATTAGTCTGGTTCTCCAGAGAAACAGAATGTAGTAGGAGTTTTTAGTAGAAAGAAAATTTTATATATGTATATACATACACAAATATATGTATTTATGAAAAGATTTACTATAATAAATTGGTTCATGAGATTATGGAGGCTAAGAAGTCCCAAGATCTGCAGTCGGCAAGCTGGAGATCAAAGAGAATTGATGCAGTCGTCCCATTTTGCTTCCCAAGGCATGAGAATCAAGAGAGCCTAATAAGTTCCAGTGTAAGTGCAGAAAAAGTCCAATGCTGAAGCTCAAGCAGCCAGGCTTCCTCTACTCTCAGGAAGGCCTTTTTGTTCTCTTTAAGCCTTCAGTTGATTGGATAGAGCCTGCCTAAACTAGGAAGAACAACTTGCTTTACTCACTTGACTGATTCAATTGTTAATCTCATCTAAAAATTCCCCTATAAACAAATTCAAAGTAATGTTTAACCAAATGTCTAGGCACCCTGTGGCCTGGTAAAGTGGAACATAAAATTAACCATCATGAGTGGTGAAAAACTTCATTTTAAAAGCTTGTGATCCTTTGTAAGTTTGCAGAAACAACGTCCTTTCATGAGCCAGAATGTAGTATATAGCTTTATCTATGTCTAAGGGAGGTCAGGAAATGCAGTCTGTAGCTGGGTGGACATAAATTGACCTTAAACTTGGAGGTTTCTAGTACTTCAAAGAAAAAGGGAACTTACACTAGAAACAATCTATCTCTGTCTGCATTCACATGCATGTGTGTTGCACATTATTACCCTACTTTTTGTACCTAGAGTAGCAATAAAGAGGTCTTTTATAAAGATGCCTTCAAAAAATTTTAAGAGTCCACTGACAAACAACCAGATAGGTCGCAGAATATTAAGTGTTTTATTATGTTCTTCTTGTCTAAGTCCAATGATCTTCTTTAACATACCTTCTCTTCTTTTTACTTTTATTTTAGGCTCAGGAGTATATGTGTGTTTGTTATGTATGTGAATTGTGAGTCACAGGGTTTTGATGTACAGATTATTTCATCACTCCAGTAATAGGCATAGTACCCAATAGGTAGTTTTTCAATTACCACTCTTCTCTGAACCTCCACCCTCAAGTAGGTACTGATGTCTGTTGTTTCCTGCATTGTGTCTATGTGTACTCAATGTGTAGCTCCCACATATAAGTGAGAACATGTGACAATTAGTTTTCTGTTCCTGCATTGGTTCGCTTAAGATAATGGCCTTCAGCTCCATTCTTGTTGCTGCAAAGGATGTGATCTCATTCTTTTTCATGGCTTTGTATTATTCCATGGTGTAAATCTACCACATTTTCTTTATTTAGTCTACCATTAATGAGCATTTAGGTTGATTCCATGTCTTTGCTCTTGTAAATAGTGCTACAACGAGTACACAAGTGTATGTGTCCTTATGGTAGAACAATTCATATACCTCTGGGTATGTACCCAATATTGGGATTCCTGGGTCAAATGGTCATTCTAAGTTCTTTGAGAAATTGCCAAACTGCTTTCCACAGTGGCTGAACAAATTTCCATTCCCACTAGCAGTGTTTCAGCATTCCCTTTTCTCTACAGCTTCATCAGTATCTGTTATTTTTTGACTTTTTAATAGCCATTCTGACTGATTGTGAGGTGGTATCTCATTGTGGTTTTGATTTGCATTTCTCTAATGATTAATGATGTTGAGCATTTTTTTCATATGCGCGTTGACCATGCATATGTCTTCATTTGAAAAGTGTGTGTTCATGTCTTTTGTCCCCTTTTTAATGAGGTGTTTGCTTGTAAATTTCTTTAAGTTCCTTATAGATTCTGGATATTAGTCCCTTTTCAGATGCATACTTTGCAAATATTTTCTCTTATTCTGTAGTTTGTCTGTTTACTGTATTGATAGTTTCTTTTAATGTTCAGTAACTTTTTAGTTTAATTAGGTCTCATTTGTCAATTTTTATTTTTCTGGTAGTTGTTTTTGGCATCTTCACTCTGAAATATTTGCCAAGTGCTATGTCCAGAACAGTATTTCCTAGGTTACTTTTCAGGGTTTTTATAGTTTTAGGTTTTGCATTTAAGTCTTTATTCCATCTTGGGTTGATTTTTGTTTATGGCATAAGGAAGGGGTCCAGTTTCAATCCCTTACA
The DNA here is from genome assembly GCF_029281585.2 of Gorilla gorilla gorilla. NCBI lineage: Eukaryota > Metazoa > Chordata > Mammalia > Primates > Hominidae > Gorilla > Gorilla gorilla. The sequence continues at coordinate 120,138,857 of NC_073229.2, read as the reverse complement.
TATAACTAGCCAGTTATCTCAGCACCACTTGTTGAATAGAGAATTCTTTCCCCATTGCTCCTTTTTGCCAACTTAGTTAAATATGCGATTATTGTAGGTGTACAGCTATATTTATAGACTCTCTATTTTGTTTATTCTGTCTATGGGTTGATTACCGTAGCCTTGTAGTATAGTTTGAAGTCAGATAATGGGATGCCTCCAGTATTTTTCCCCCTTTAGGATTTCTCTGGCTATTCAAACTCTTTTGGTTTCATATAAATTTTAAAATAGTATTTTCTAGTTCTGTGAAGAATGCCATTGGTAGTTTGATATGAATAGCATCGAGTCTGTAAATTTTGGGGGGCAGTATGGGCATTTTAACAATACTTATTCTTCCTATCCATAAGCATGGGGTGCTTATCTATTTGTTTGTGTCATCTCTGAATTCTTTCAGCAGTATTTTGTAAATCTCATTGTAGAGATCTTTCACTCCCCTCGTACGTTAAATTCCAGGGTATTTTAGGTATTTTATTTGTTTTGTGGCTATTATGAATGAGTTTGCATTCTTGATTTGGCTCTCAGATTGAATGTTACTCATTTTTGCACATTGATTTTGTATCCTGAAACTTTGCTGAAGTTGTTTATCAGATACAGGAGCTTTTAGGAAGAGACTATGAGGGGTTTCCTAGGTATGGAATTATATCTTCTGCAAACAGGGATAATTTGACTTCCTCTCTTCCTATTTGGATTCCTTTTATTTCTTTCTCTTGCCTGATTTATCTAGTTAGGGCTTCCAGTACTATGTCAACTAGGACTGATGAGAGTAGGTATCCTTATCTTTTCCTGGATCTCAAGGACAATGCTTCTAGGTTTTGTTCATTCAGTATGATGTTGGCTTCAGGTTTATCATAGATGCTTCATTATTTTCAGATATTTTGCTTCAATGACTAGGTGTTGGGGGATTTTAACATGAAGGTGATGACAGCTGGCAGCTGTCCAAAGCAACTGCTGCCATGGTACCAGCTGTGGTGGGGTGCAGGTGGTGGAGTATGGGTTTGAGCCATGGGTACTTAGGTGTGGATACTGAGGCGAACTGTCCCTGGGATCTGCTGCCCTGGGAGCCCACCTCTGGGAGCCCCTGCAGTGGGGCCAAGCTGGGCTAAGCCACCCACTGGTGGGGGAATGGCACCAACAAGCATGGAGGGACCCCAAGGCAGAACTTGACCCAAGGAAGTGATGTGCTTGTGCATGGAGTGTGAGGGCTGGTCCCGAACATGGAGCAGTGGCTGCATTTCAGGGCCCTGCAGTGGGAAGTGGGAGTGGCCCTTCATGAGTGGGACCTGGCCAGCATCATACCCACCCTGCCAAGGGCACTGTGCCTTGGTGGGAGGCTCAGCGTGGGGCCATCCTAGGATGCCTACCAAGGATCCACCCCATGTTGGGGTGACAGCTGAGTCTGGTGCTCCCAATGGCTGTGTCCATGGCCCACAATCCACTCCTGAAGGCATACTTATGGCATGGTCATGAGCTAAGGAAGTGGGAGCCCCTGTTCACCACTAAGAACTGGGGCTGCCGGGGAACTTGCAAATGTCATCCCTTCCCCAGAACCTGGCAAGGGCCGGGAGCCCGGCCCCAGGCTGCAAAGTGTCAGACAGGGCAGTAGGAGCAGCTTCAGAGGCAGCAGTGGTGGCAGTGTGTCCCCTGTGCCCCATGTCCCTAAGGCAGCTGACTGTGCCACACGCATCCTCACATGGTCTGGCAGGACCTTCTCCCAGGCCCAGAGCCTCTGCTGCAGCTTTGACCTTGCTCTCTGCCATGTCCTGGGAGCCTACAAGCATCTGGCCAATGGTGCAGCTGGGACTCACAGGACAAGCCCAGGAAGCATGGGATTCATTTGGGTGGAGTTGGCCAGGGTCACCGTGCCACCTGCACCTTGCCTGCTGCCACTGTGGCAAGACACAGAGTAGGGGCATAGCCTGGGACAGGGGCAGTTGGGAGCCCTGCCCCTCCCAAGTTGGCAGGGCAGGAGCTCCCCAGGAACAGCTGCAGCCATCCAGGTTGTGGCTGTGGGCCCAGGCTTCCAGATGCTCTCTCAGGGCCCAGAAGGGCCCCCATGTCACCACATGCTCAGGGGTGCCTGCTCCCAGTGCCTGCCCTCATCCTGCTGCCAGCACTCTGAGATGGGAGTGGAGTTAGTGCCAAGCCCTGGAGCTGTCACAGCTTGGCCTGGTGTGCAGCAGGGCCCCCTGCTGCATTGGCCCATCCAGACTTTGGGCGCCAACAAGTGTGGGAGGAGGCTCATATGAGGCTAGGAGCAGCTCAGCCTGTGGGTGCCCCTTGGCCTGAGTGGCCTGGGTACCATGAGTGGTGGCGGGAGGTAGACAGGCTCTTCTGCAAGAAGAGGTGAGTCCCAGTGAGGCTCCACCTTCAGCCAGGGAGGGCCTGAAGGTTGGGGCTGGGCTGCTAGTCCTGCAGATTGATGTGGGGACTTGTGATGCCTTTTCTTGGCTGTTCATGCCCACCCATGAACCAATCGGCATGCATTTCCTCCCCTCTGAGGCCCACAAAAGCCCTGGGTTCATCAGATCAGAGAAGAGGACAAAGAGACAATGAGACGACTGGCCTACAGAGAAGAGCTACCCTCTGTGGGTCTCCTCTGAGCTGTTCTATCACTTAATAAAGCTCCTCTTTGTCTTGCTCATCCTCCACTTTTCTGCATACCTCATTCTTCCTGGATGCAGGAGAAGAACTTGGGCCAAGGCACCACTGGCCACAGATGTTTCTGGACAGAAAAAGCAACATTGCAAAAATCCCATATCAAAGGGATGTTGCATTTTATTGACAGTCTTTTCTGCATCTATTGAGATGATCATGTGGATGTTTTTTGTTTTGTTTATGTGATAAATCACATCTTTTGATGTGCATATGTTGAACCAACCTTGCATCCCAAGGATAAAGCCTACTTGATAGCAGTGGATTCACTTTTTGATATTATGCTGGATTCAGGATTCAGTTTGCTATTATTTTGTGAGGATGTTTGCCTCTATGTTCATCAAGATATTGGCCTAAAGTTTTCTTTCTTTGTTATGTTTTTGCCAGGTTTTCGTATAAGAATGATTCTGGCCTCACAGAATGAGTTATGAAGAAGTCCTTCTTCCTCAATTTTTGGGAGTAGTTTCAGTAGGAATGATATCAACTCTGCTTTATACATCTAGTAGAATTCAACTATGAATCTGCCTGGTCTTGGGCTTTTTCTGGTTGGTAGGCTTGTTATTACTGTTTCAATTTTGGAACTTGTTACTAGTCTGGTCACAGATTAAATTTGTTCTTGGTTCAATCTGGGAAGGTTGTATTTTTCCAGAAATTCATTCATTTCTTCTAGGTTTTCTAGTTTGTGTACATAAAGGTGTTAGTAGTAGTCTCTGAGTGGTTTTCGTATATCCATGGGGTTGGTGGTAATGTCCCCTTTGTTTTTTTCTGATTGATTGTGTTTATTTGGATCTTCTTTCCTTTTTTTATTTTTTAGTCTATCTAGTTGTCTATCCATCTTATTTATTCTCTTAAATAACAAATTCCTAGATTTGTTGATCTTTGCATGGTGTTTCATGTCAAGTTCCTTCAGTTCAGCTTCAGTTTTGGTTATTTATTTTATACTGCTAGCTTTGGATTTGGCTTGCTTTGTTTTTTACTCTATCTGTGATGTTAGGTTGTTAATTTGAGATCTTTCTAACTCTGGATGTGGGCATTTAGCACTATGAACTTCCCTCTTAATACTGTGTTAGCTGTATCCCAGAGATTCTTGATACATGTATGTTTTTTCTCATTAGTTTCAAAGATTTCTTGATTTCAGTCTTAATTTTATTGTTTATCCAAAAGTCATTAAGGAACAGGTGTTTAATGTCCATGTAATTATATGGTTTAGAGCAATTTTCTTTATATTGATTTTTATTTTGATTGTGCTGTGGTCTGAGAGTGTGGTTGGTATTAATTCAATTTTTCTGAATTTGCTGAGAATTGTTTTATGACCTCTTGTATGTTCAATTTTAGGGTATGTGCCATATGCATATGAGAAGAATGTGTATGCTATTGTTTTGGGGTGGAAAGTTCAGTAGATGTCTGTTAGGTACATTTGGTGGAATGTCGAGTACAGATCCCAAATATCTAGGTTAGGTTTCTGCCTCTATAATCTTCCTAATACTGTCAGTGAGGTTTTGAAATCTGTTACTATTGTTCTATGGTTATCTAAGCCTCTGTAGGTCTCTACGAACTTGTTTTATAAATCTAGCTACTCCTGTGTTAGGTGCATATATATTTAGAATAGCAAGGTCTTCTTGTTGAATTGAACCCTTTACCATTATGTGATGCTCTTCTTTCTTTTTTAATTGTCGTTATTTTGAAGTCTGTTTTCTGAAATTAGACTAGCAGCTTCTGCTTTTTTCTGTTTTCCATTTTCTTGGTGCATTTTTCTCCATCCCTTTTCTTCAAGCCTATGGAGGTCATTGTATGTGAGATAAGTCTCTTAAAGATAGCATACCAATGAGTCCAACTTCTTGATCCAATGTACCGCTCTGTGCATTTTAATTGGGGGCATTTAGTGAATTTACATTCAAGGTTAATATTGATATGTGCTAATTTGATCCTGTCATCTTATTAGCTGGTTATTATGCTGACTTGATTGGGTAGTTGCTTTATAATGTCAATGGTCTTTGTACTTAAGTGTGCTTTTGTGGTGGCCAGTAAGGGACTTTCCCTTTCATATTTAACATTCCCTTCAAGACCTCTTTTAAGGCAGATCTGGTGGTAACAAATTCCCTTAGCATCTTCTTTTCTGAAAAGGGTCTTATTTTTCCCTTGCTCATTAAGGTTAGTTAGGCTGCATATGAAATTTTTTATTGAACTTTTTTCTTTAAGAATGCTGAATATAGGCTCTTAATCTCTTCTGGTTTGTAGGATTTCTGTCAAAGGACCTACTGTTAGACAGATGGGGTTCCCTTTGTAAGTGATCTGCTACTTCTTTCCTAGCTGCCTTTAAAATTTTTTCTTTCAATCTTGGAGAATCTGATGACTGTATGTTTTGGGGATGGTCATCTTGTGTAGTATCTTCCTAGGGTTCTCTTAATTTCCTGAATTTGCTTTTTGTCACTTGATATGGTTAGGTTGTGTCCTGACCCAAATCTCATTTTGAATTCCCACCTGTTGTGGAAGGGACCCGGTGGGAGGTAACTGAATCATGGGGGCAAGATTTTACTGCACTGTTCTCATGATAATGAATAAGTTTCATGAGATCTGATGGTTTTATAAAGAGTAGGTCCCCTGCACAAGTTCTCTCTCTTTGCCTGCTGCCAATCCATGTAAAATGTGACTTGCTCCTCTTTGCCTTCTGCCATGATCGTGAGGCCTCCCCAGCCATGTGAAACTGTAAGTCCATTAAACCTTTCTTTTGTAGATTGCCCAGTCTCAGGCAATGTCTATATCAGCAGTGTGGAAAAAGACTAATGTAGTAAATTGGTTTCAGTGGAGTGGGGTGCTGCTAAAAACATATCCAAAAATGTGGAAGTGACTTTGGAACTGGGTAACAGGCAGAGGTTGGAACAGTTTGGAGGACTCAAAAGAAGACAGGAAAATGTGGGAAAGTTTGGCACTTCAGAGACTTGTTGAGTGGCTTTGCCCAAAATGCTGATAGCAATATGAACAATAAAATGCAGGCTGAGGTGGTTTCAGATGGAAATGAGGAACTTGTTAGGAACTGAAGCAAAGGTGATTCTTGTTATGTTTTAGCAAAGAGACTGGTGGCATTTTGCCTCTTCCCTAGAGATTTGTGGAACTTTAAGCTTTAGAGAGATGATTTAGGGTATCTGGTGGAAGAAATTTCTAACCAGCAAAACATTCAAGAGGTTACCTGGGTGCTGTTAAAGGCATTCAGTTTTATAAGGGAAGCAGAGCATAAAAGTTCAGAAAATTTGCAGCCTGACAATGTGATAGAAAAGAAAATCTTAGTTTCTGAGGAGAAACTAAAGCTGGCTGCAAAAATTTGCATAAGTAACAAAAAGCTGAATGTTAATCCCCAAGACAACGGGGAAATGTATCCAGGGCATGTCAGAGGTCTCCAAAGCAGCCCCTCCCATTACAGACAGAGAGACCTAAAAGGGAAATATGGTTTACAAGCATATAAGCTGTATATAAGCATTGTACTATAGTTGATAAAGTTATTTCTCCTGAGGATATGAATGATCAGTTCTGATACTGCTAAACATGTGGACAGGAATTGAACAATTAAGCAAATAATAAAGTAAGTAAATAAACAAAGAATGGTGGTTTCTCACTGTAGGAATGGAAGTTTACAGATAAACAAGGGAGTAGACTAGAATGATCCTGGTAAAGAACTCATGTTTAATTTAATATAGATACAGATGGTTATATATAAAATATTTATAGAGTTCATTCTTATTATTTATGGTAGTTATATTCTATAAAGTCATTACAAACACTGAATTAGCAAATGAAGAACAATAGTCCAAGACAAAAATATAGGGTTAGTTTTCTGTTAGCCTCTGGTTATAATGTTTTCATTAACCAATCAGTATGTAACCTGTTTTATGTGTATTTCTGTTTTAACTCACCTCATTTAAAATATAGTGTTGGTTCATTAATATTGAACTCCCAGCCAACAATACTATATATATACATGTCTGTGTGTGTATATATATATACACACACACAACAATACTATGTATATGTGTGTGTATGTATATATATATAGAGAGAGAGAGTTACAAATTGTTCCAAGTTTGGTCATTAGGAACTCTTTCAATTGGCTCCTGTGCTCCTGTACAAGGGATATATATATATATACATAGCTAGATAGATAGAAAGACAGATAGATAGATATATTACATATATAACCCTTGCCTGAAGGAAGCTTATCCAATCCAAGTATTCTCTTCATAAGGTACAATACAACCTTCTCTCACTTAGGAATACTAGGAAAGCACTGTAGCACCACACTTGAGGGGCTACTTTAAACAGGAAAATAACATAAAGCACAAAAAATGTGCAAAAGATAATACTAAGTATACCACAAAAGGACAGTTGTTTATATTATGATAGTCAAAACAAGAAGGCAGAGTGTTGCCTTGTTCTACTTCAGTTAGGATGTACATATCAGGTCACTCATTTTTTTTTTTTTTTTTTTTTGCTGTCCTGCACAGGTACATAAATATTCAAGTAGGAAAAGTCACAAGTATGGAATCTACAAATAAAGAGATCTACTGTATGTATACAATCACAGGTTAGTGTACACACGTCTATTTCTTTGCTCTGTTAGCTGAGAGAGCTTAAAATAAGGGATATTCTTATAATAGCAAGCACACTTATTGTCCAGATCTCAGTTTCTAATATCATTTTCCAATGACAGGAAGCAAGGCTCCCTCGAGAGATGGCAGCTTCTAGAACTGGAGCAGAAAATATGTAAGATTAACCTGCAGCATTTTGAAGTCCCAGAAAGTAAAAACTTGCTAACAAAAAGGCCCCCAAAATACATCAGTGGGAGTATGTATGTCAAAAGAGTACAGGAGCTAACTGAAGGAACACTTAATGGCCAAACTTGGAACAATTTGAGTACAAACTAAAGTATAAGTATCTATGAGTACATACTGATATAAATTTAAAAATTTGACCAATTAATAAATGAAGAGAGAAATCTTTCATGTGGAAGAATTCCAAAAAATTTATGTAGGTACCCTTCCTTCAAGCAGAGAGAACATAACTTTTCATCCCTTAAGTGTGGGCTGTGATACTGACTTACTTCCAAAGAGTACAGCATGAAACAGAGGAATAAGAGTAAGTTCACAGTGAAGAAATCTGACAATCACTATCTCAGGTGACCAAGGTTGACTTAAAAAATGACAAATCATGTTGATTTCATCTTTGATATGATGAGATGAAAATGGCACTTTACCTCTGTGACCTTTCTCCCTCAAACCTGTAACTCAAGTCCAATAGTGAGAAAAACATCAGACAGATCCAATAGAGGAGTATCTTTCAAAATACCTGACCAATACTCCTCAGAGGGGTCAGAGTCACTAAAACATTACAAACAAGAAAGGTCTGATAAATTGTCATGGCCAAAAAAAAGCCTAAGGAAACATTACAACTAAGTATGATATGGTATTCTGGATAATATCCTGGAACAGGAAATGAATAGAAGGCAACAAATAAGGAAATCTAAATAAACTATGAACTTTAGTTAATAATACTGTATTAATATTATTTCATTAATTGTAACAAATTTGCCATGCTAATGCAAGATGTTAATAATGGGGAAAGCTAGGTGTGGGGTATTTTGTAACTCTAATATCCTCTCAATTCTTCCTGTACATGTAAACTGTTTTGGTGAAGAGAGGTTTTAGATTTTCTATCACTTTCTAAAATGAAATATTTTTGTCAGTTTTTGTGTTGCTTTTCCATCAAATTCTACTCCTTTTTTTTTAACCTTAACTCTGCAAAGGAGTGCTGTTGGTTTAGGTGGGATGTGAGGACTGGTGACATTAGGGAAGAAAATTTGAAAGAAGTGATGAAAGATACCTAAAAGTGCATAACTCTACTGGACGCAGTTAGGATTGGCAGAAAATCATGGGTAAAATTAATTACTTTCCCATAATAAAGTCAGGAATATGATAAAGAAGATTAGAGAGCTATTATACCAAACATTTGCTGAATCACATCACTTATGTAATGAAATCAACACATCTGTACACAAAAGTGACAAAAATTTACTCCATTTCTAGATCTTATTTATTTAATTTCAATAGTTTTGGGGGAACAGGTGATATTCAGTTACATGGATAAACTCTTTTTTTTTTTTTTTGAGACGGAGTCTCGCTCTGTCGCCCAGGCTGGAGTGCAGTGGCGCGATCTCGGCTCACTGCAAGCTCCGCCTCCTGGGTTCACGCCATTCTCCTGCCTCAGCCTCCCGAGTAGCTGGGACTACAGGCGCCCGCCACCACGCCCGGCTAATTTTTAGTATTTTTAGTAGAGACGGGGTTTCACCGTGTTAGCCAGGATGGTCTCGATCTCCAGACCTCGTGATCCACCCGCCTCGGCCTCCCAAAGTGCTGGGATTACAGGCGTGAGCCACCGCGCCCGGCATGGATAAACTCTTTAGTGGTGATTTCTGAGATTTTGGTGCACCCTTCACTGGAGCAGTGTATACTGTACTCTGGTGTAGTCTTTTTATCCCTAACACCCCTCCCATCCTTCTCCCTGAGTCCATTATATAATTTTTATGCCTTTGCATCCTCATAGCTTAGCTCCCACTTATAAGTGAGAACAATGTTTGATTTTCCATTCCTAACTTAATTCACTTAGAATAATGGTCTCCAACACCATCAGGTTGCTGCAAATGGCATTATTTCATTCATTTTTATGGCTTAGTATTATCCCATGGTATGTGTGTGTGTGTGTGTGTGTGTATGGTATATATGGAATATGATATACATGATGTGTGTATTATATATGTATATGTGTATATCATATCTCTCTCTCTCTATATATATATATATAGATATATGTATGTATAATGTTTTCTTTACCTACTAGTTGATTAATGGACATTTGCGCTGGTTCCACATTTTTGCGATTGCAAATTGTGCTGCTATAAACATGCATGTGCAAGTGTCTTTTTCATATAATGACTTCTTTCCCTATGGGTAGATTGCTGGATCAAAGGTAGATCTAGTCTTAGTTTTTTAAGGAATCTCCATACCGTTTTCTATAATGGTTGTACAAGTTTACATTCCCACCATCAGTAGTGCAAAAGTGTTCCCCATTTCTAGATCTTTAAAGAATAAGGGAGTTGATACGTGAAGTAAAATATTCTGTCCTTCATGAAAAATGACTAAAGCTTTCAAATGATTTTGCAGGGTTTCTCTGGTGGCAAAAAAAAAAAAAAAAAATCATTGTACTAACCAAAAATATAAAGAAATGAATAAAGATTGGAAAAGATTTAGCAACATTGAACCAACTGATGGTGCCAACTGCTCGACTCCCATTTTTAGAATCCATCAGAAAAAACTCTGAAGATTTGATTATATTAAGTGATAAGAGAGAAAAGGGCTTTGGGGCCAATAAAAAAACTACAGAAATGCCTGATTTCTTACACTACTATTTAAATCTATCTAGCAGAGCAATGGGATTCAAGAAAAAAAAATGAATAAGATAACATATTTTCAACGGACACATACATAAGCAGCTGCAAAGTGTCCTGCAAAAGAGGAAAGGAATGACCTCTGTTAATGAGTATCACATATTCTTCAAAAGTTTATAAAATGCTATGCATATAAATGCCCATTCCACATACCAAAAAAAACCCCTGCTTGATCCAGTGCTGTGAACCTGCTGAAGCTTCAAGCAGACAACTGAATAATTAAAGTTTCACAGTTAAATTTTAACAACCTTGAATGTCTCCATTATTTGCCAGAGAAAGAGTGACCAGAGGACTTCATTTTTCTCAACGACTCTTCTCCTTATTTCTGCTTGGCTACCTTCATTACTTTTGGGTCATAAAAAATGTATCACATCATTTCAAAGAATTATCTTAAAATCAAGTATCAATACAAATGTATTAAACAATAATCATTAAAACTAATTTAACAAAAATAAAATATCACTAATTGCTTTTGTGTTTGGTATTATCTTTATTTTTATATTTATTGTGTTTTATATTAGTGTTGTGTATTATTTTTATATAAATATATTTTAACAGTTTAATAAGATCATTCATGAATTCGAAACTCTTGAGCCCATATGTTAGCCGCCCCAAAACAGATCTTTCATTTCTTCAATCAGTGATTATTCTACTAGTTTTAAAAATCTGACCATGATAATTTGGGGAAGAACTCTTAAAACTATGTTATAGATTCCATAGTTATTTATTTTCCAAAAGTCTAGGTTTTTTTCATAATAACTAGTCAATGTCAGGTGTAAGGCTACTTGATTTATTCTCATTTCTTGATTATATTCATAAACAGAAATAAAAATTTTAATCTAAGTTAAACAGGTCAGAGTAGCAACAGACATAAAACGCAATGTTATGCTTTTTTTGCTATATCACTGCTTACTAATTTTAATTTTTAATTATTTTTAATCATGGCAAAATATGTAACATAGTATTTGTTATTTTAGCCATTTCGTAAGTGTTCAATTCAGAGGTATTAATCACATTCACAACGTTGTACAACCATAATCGCTATTTTCAAAATGTTTTCATCAACTCAAACAGAAACTCTGCGACCAGTAGGCAGTAACACCCTCTTCGCTCCTCTCTCAGGCCCTGGTAATCTGTAATCTACTCTTTGTTTCTCTGAAGTTGCGTATTCTAGATATTTCATGTGAGTGGAATTACAAAATATGTGTTTTTTGGTGTCTGGTTATTTAATCTAACACAATGATTTCATGTTTCTTCCATGTTTTAGCATGTATCAGAACCTCATTCTTTTTTATGGATGAATAATATTTCAATATGTTCATGTTGTTATGAATATTATTTATACAATTATATATACAAACATACATATATTTATATGTATAGAATATTATTATATATACAAAATAAATATATAATATTTAATTGAAATTTTTGAAAAAAATGCTAGATTTGTTCAATGCAAAAATTACTTCTGTTGGAGTAAAAGTTAGTGATAAATAATAAAAGCATATATTTTTATTGTAATCAATTTTCTCCACTTTTTAAAATCTATGGAGAAAATTATAAACTAACGACATCCAGATAATGAAATATTATTTCTGTATTTTCCCTTTTATTTTAATGTTTCTCTGCCTTTTCAGTATACATTTGCTATTGAAACATAAATCATGCTAACTCAGTGAGATTAAATAGGACCAGAAAAGTTATATACCTCCTCCCTAAGTTTAAGCTTTCTGTGATAAGACAAATATTTGTGGCATATCATAACTCTTATACCTGACAAGACTACAAAATTTTCTACTCAAGATAGGTCATAAAATTACAAAAAGATCTATCATTCTGTATAGTTCAGTGTAGCAACTAAACTGAGATAACTTCTGCACAGAGAATGCACTTCTAGGATTGATAGTGGATTCTGTGAAGTTGCCAGTTGTTTTTACTATAATAAGTTTAAAAACAAAGAATATACTTTGTCCCGAAGACAGTTTTGGTGAGGCGTTTAAAGCATGGAATACATTTCCCAATGATAGAACGTTTGAAAAATTAGTTCGGTTCTCTATCAATCCTGTTAGTTGATATAGAGCTAAATCTAAAAACTCCTGACATTGGGTGACCAAAACTGCTGTTCGATTTTTGTTTGGACCTCTGAGCTTTTTATTGGCCTCCTGTTGCCCAAAAGACACCTTGCTTCTGCTGCCTCAAAACCTCAGAACTGTAGTGTCATTGGTGGGAGATGCTACTTTGCCGTCCACTATCCTGCAAGTGGTGGTCTTTCAGATGGCTTGCATGGGGTTGCTGCTATCCAGGGCATCACCAGGATTGAAGTCCCTCCCATCTTCCAGCAGGCAGCAGTAAGGTGGCCAGCTTAGCCGACAGTTTGACCTTGATGTTCAGCAGGCCCTCCTCATATACCTGGGCCTGGCGCCACCCCTCTGCCAGAGTCTGTGCCAGCTCTGACTCCAGGTGCAGCAGAACCCCATTGAGCTGCTCCATCTGCATGGCATTGTAGGCCTCCACCTCCCTTGGGCCATTCTCCAAGCTGGCCTTAAGATTTCTCATGGAGTCCAGGTTGATCTCCAAGGACTGAACTCTACCTCTCAGCTCCGTGAGCATCACCTTGCATTTCTGATTTTGGCAACTGCATGGTGATGACGGTGGTGCTGTCCTCAATCTGCTGGGACCAGTATTTTCCAGTTCCTCTAGGTTCTTCTGAGCCAGCTTGTCACACTGATCTGCCAGGATCTTGCTGGGGTCCTGAGATTTAGGGACATCTACCTCTATGGTCAAACCAGACCTGGCAAATTGGGCTTTTAAGTCTTTTTGTTTTTTCCTCTTTGTGGTTCTTCTTCATGAAGAGCAGCTCCTCTTTGAGAGCCAAGATCTGTCTTCAGCTGCAGCTGACTGACATTGGTGTCATCAGTGACCTTCCTGAGCCCATGAATGTGGCTGTCCACAGATGGGCATATGGCCAGCTCTGTCTCCTACTTGACTCTAACATCATCAGCAGCAAGATAGGCATTGTCCACAGAACTTGCAAAAGTCTGAGCCCTGAAGTCCTCTGTGGTCTTAACATAATGTCTCCAGTCTCTGACCTGGAGCCCCTTCTTCTCCAGATGTTCCCAGATTTTGATTTCTAGCCTCCGATTCTCAGTCTCCAGGCCACCCACTCTGTCCAGGTAGGAGGCTAGGCAGTTATTCAGGCCTGTCATGGCCTCATTCTTACTCTGTATGCCCCACTATTTCTACCAGATCCCCAGTCCCCCAGTCTACCCAGAAGCTGGTGGAGCTGAAAGAAAAGATCCAGGAGCTAGAGCCTGTGGTGCTTGCATAAAGGATAGCCAGACTGCTGGCAAGCAACTGGATGGACCCCATGGGCAGGCAGTTAGTGGAGAAGGTGGTGGAGTGGGTGATGAATCTCATGTCTCAGGGGAGGAAAGCAAGAGGACAGGATACAGGTTCTGCTGAGCTGCTGTTCAATTCTTTTCCTAAGGATATTCTCACTGGTGATTTCAGAAACAACTTTCTACCTATTTATTCCATCTGGGACTCCAGTATATCTTGCCACCAGTGTCCACACATTATTCTTGGAAGGCAGAGCTCCTATCACCTAGGATTGTTGTGGAAACAGGGATTTAGTGACAGATTAGAAGCAGAAATACTGACTAAACTTAGATATTTGCTTAATTTAATTCAACAAAATATGGTAAACATCATTTATCTGTATTCTGCAATGCTAAGATACATAGAGAATTTAAAGACAAATGAGACATAGTTCTGGACCTCAAGAAGCTTGCAGTTTATAGAGAGGCACAGAAGATATTAAGATCTCTTGGATAAAAGACCAGGTCTGGAAAGTATCATATACAAATGTCAAATGAAGATATATAAATGGAGACACGAGTACATCTGTTTGAGGAATCCTGGAGGGTTCACAGAGTGGGCAACAGTAGAAATGGACCTTGAATGATCTAGGGACTTCTGAAAATCAGAGTTGAGATTGTGGCCCTTATGGGCAGGAATGCTTAGTAGTCATGTATAGGAGGTTTTGAAGTAAGATGCTATTGGAGGAAACTGCCCCCAATATTTCAACGTAGGTTCTTTCTATTTTCCCTAATTGTTGGCCAGTCTGAGAAATAAAGAGAAAGAGTACAAAAAGAGGAATTTTACAGCTGGGCCACCTGGGGTGACATCACGTATCAGTAGGTCCGTGATACCCACCTGAGCCACAAAACCAGCAAGTTTTTATTAAGGGTTTCAAAACAGGAGGGGGTGTACAAACAGGGAGTAGGTCACATGCTTTAAAGGGCAAAAAGCAGAGCAAAGATCACGTGCTTCTGAGGAAACAGGGCAAGGACAAAATCAGAACTCCTGATAAGGGTCTATGTTCAGTGGTGCACTTATTGTCTTGATAAACATATTAACAGAAAACAGGGTTCGAGAGCAGAGAACTTGTCTGACCTCAAATTTACCAGAGCTGGGGTTTCCCAATCTTAGTAAGCCTGAGGGTACTGCAGGAGACCAGGGTGTATCTCAGTCCTTATCTCAACCCCATAGGACAGACCCTCCCAGAGCGGCCATTTATAGACCTTCTCCAGGAATGCAATTCTTTTCCTAGGGTCTTAATATTATATTCCTTGCTAGGAAAAGAATTTAGCGATATCTCTCCTACTTGCACATCCATTTATAGGCTCTCTGAACGAAGAAAAATATGGCTTTATTCTGCCTGACCCCGCAGGCAGTCAGACCTTATGGTTGTCTTCCCTTTTTCCCTGAAAATCACTGTTATTCTGTTCTTTTTCAAGGGGCACTGGTTTCATATTTTTCAAACACACGTTTTACAATCAATTCGTACTGTTAACGCAATCATCCCATTGGACCTGAGGTGATTTACATCCTCAGCTTATGAAGATAACAGGATTAAGAGATTAAAGTAAGACAGGCATAAGAAATTATAGGAGTATTATTAGGGAAGTGATAAATGTCCATGAAATCTTCACAATTTATATTTCCTCTGCCATGGCTCTAGCTGGTCCCTCCATTCAGGGTCCCTGACTTCCCACAACAAGATGCAGCTTTTTAATTCCTGATTCTGGAAGATATTAGAAAATGAAAGGTAAAAATTATAAAGGAGCAGGACATGGTGGCTCATGCTTGTAATCCCAACACTTTGGGAGGCTGAGGGAGGAGGATTGCTTGAGGCCAGGAGTTTAAGACACACCTGGGCAACATAATAAGACCCTATTTCTTAAAATAAAAATAGCCTGGCTTGGTGGTACATGTCTCACCTACTCAGGGGGCTGAGGTGACAGGATTACTTCAGACCAGGAGTTCAAGGTTATAGTGAGCTATAATCATGCCCCTATACTCCAGCCTGGGTGACAGAGCAAGGTTCTGTTTCAAAAAAAAAAAAAAGAAGGAAAAAAAAAGAAAACTAAAAAGGGAGAACATCCTCTGAATGCATACTCTCTTGCCTATATTTGCGAATATGACAGGCCTGTACACACAATTTTATTGAGAAATGAAAGCCAGTTTGGGAATAACAAACATTTTTTTGTCAATACCTGAACTTGAATTTAATTGAATTCAAAGTTTTAAATGAACGCTAAGCTAAATATCTATTTTAACTTTAATATCTTTAATAAACTTTATAGAATTTTCTTATTGAACATTGCATAACTAATTTCTGTTACAGAAAAATTAAAGAATGCTAATAAAATAAAAGTAATAAATCATTCCAAATCAAAATGTTAGTAACATATGTCAATGTAAGAACAGGCACTCATTTTTTTTATTACATGATAGGAATGTCCACATAAAAATAAGAAAATAAAAAGCAATTTATCAACATTGAATCTTTGGGAAAGGGACAACATTATAAATTTTGAACAGTTTCTGTGTTATTACAGATGAGACTTCTTTTAAGAAGTAGTCTCCAGCTACTAAAAGCAGGCAGCTTTTGGGGAAAGCAAATAAAAAGCACAGAAAAACACCATAGAAGTCTTAATTTGAAGGGATGAAGGCCAGAGGAGAAGGTAGATAATGAAAGATGGAGACTGTATTAATGTTGAGTATGCTGACACAACAGACCCCAAACTTCCAGTGCCAAAAAAAAAAAAAGCCTGGTTTATTTCTTTTCTTTTCTTTTTTTTTTTTTTGGCATAGGGTCTAACTGTTGCCCAGGCTGGAGTGCAGTGGCACAGTCTTGGCTCACTCTGACCTCTGCCTCTCAGGCTCAAGAGATCCTCCTACCTCAGCCTCCCTAGTAGCTGGGACCACAGGTGCCTGCCCTCATGCATGGCTAATTTTTTGTATTTTTGGTAGAGACAGGGTTTTGCCATGTTGCCCAGGCTGGTCTCAAACTCCTGAACTTAATTGATTCTCCTGCCTTGGCCTTCGGAAATTCTGAGATTACAGGAATGAGCCACCATGCCCAGCCTATTTCTTTCTCAGCTAATTCTCCTGGCTGTTATTTGGGTTAATAGCTGCATTTTCGCTTTGCAGACATCCAAGGCAGACTGATGGCTACTTTGCCTTCTTCAATATGTGGATTCCAAGGTCACCAGGGGCATAACCATCAGCCAGAAATGGAGAATGGACAGCATAGAGGTTGCTCATGGGTGGTTTATTTGAGCCACTTTTGGAAGTTGTACACATGACTTCTCTTTACAGTACCTTCATTAAAACCACAGAGATGATTCTACTTTAGGTGGTATTTTCTATTTAATCATGGCATACTGAAGAAAATCTCTGGGTGGACTTCTTATGTCCACTTTATATTGCATAGCTTCTTTTCAGCAAATACATATTAGTATATACATATACATATTAGTAGCAAATATATATTAGTATACATTATTAGAATAATGAAAAGCTTTTTTTAAATAAGCAAGGTTAATATTACTCCAAATATTATGATCCAGAATACACCCAATGTTAATATTTATGCATATATATATGTCCTTTTAGATAATCTATTTACCTATCATCTATCTGTTTATCTAATAATGCTCCATTGAATTTGTCAGATATTTTGGTTGTCAAGAATAAAGTCAGATCTTGTTATTGTAAGTGAAAATAAATTTATTTTAAGACATCAGATAGCTCACACACTCAGTGAGAGATTCTAGAATACCATGTTCTGCTGTTACCCCAACAGGAACAATGCAGCCAGTAAAACTGCCCAATCACATGATAGAAATATTTCTGTCATCCAAAACTTTTGCTCCACACAAATGATAGTGGGGGAACTGGATACCATATTGTTAGCATAGTTGCTCCAGAAGAACCAAATGCCTCTATTTCCATGCTTTACAGAACATGTGAACTCCCCTCACGTAGAGAGCATCTCACAGCATTCATTTTGCATCTAAATCTTGCATACGTGCATATGATTTTTAGAAACCAAATCAAATACTTATATCGCTGATATTCTGTAACAAGGAGCATAAGATTTTGCATTAGATTTTAAGCCTTTGTAGCACATAGGAAGGCAAATTATGAGTTGTTGAAATACGAATTGAGTGAACCTGTTTAAAATATTTGCCTGCTGGGAGTGGTGGCTCTCACCTGTAATCCCAGCACTTTGGAAGGCTGAGGAGGGTGGATCCAGTGAACTCAGGAGTTCAAGACCAGCCTGGGCAACATGGCAAAACTCCGTCTCTAAGAAGAATACAAAAATTATCTGGGCATGGTGGCACGCACTTGTAGTGCCTGCTATATGGGAGGCTGAGGCAGGAGGATCCATTGAGACTTGGGAGGTTGAGGCTACAGTGAGCAGTGATCATGCCACTGGACTCCAGCCTGGGTGACAGAATGAGACCCTGTCTCAAAAAAATAGAATAAAATAAAATATTTTCCAATGAGATTTGTCTCAAGTATTTGTTTCTTAATGGTTATTTTAAAAGCTATTATTGTTATATTTTTAACTAGCCAGCTACTGAACTGTATTCTAGCTTCAAGAGTTTTTCAGTTTATTTTCTGTGTGCTTTTTCGATAGAGAATTATATTTGCAATAATGGTATTTATCTTTTCATTTCTAATATTTATACTTTTTCATTTCTTTGTCTATGGCATTAACTATTTTAGCAAAGTTGTCCTAAATAATACATGCTCTTTCAAATTCTCTCTACATAAAAGAGATAAATACTTGATGATACTTGTAGGCATAATGCTTCTTTTTTTTTTTTTTTTTTTTTTTTGTGAGACGGAGTCTCGCTCTGTCGCCCAGGCTGGAGCACAGTGGCGTGATCTCAGCTCACTGCAAGCTCCACCTCCCGGGTTCATGCCATTCTCCTGCCTCAGCCTCTCGAGTAGCTGGTACTACAGGTGCCTGCCACCACGCCCGGCAAATTTTTTTGTATTTTCAGTAGAGACGGGGTTTCACCGTGTTAGCCAGGATGGTCTCGATCTCCTGACCTCGTGATCCACCCGCCTCGGCCTCCCAAAGTGCTGGGATTACAGGCGTGAGCCACCGCACCCGGCTAATGCTTCTTTTAAGTAGATATTTAATAACAGGAAAATATTATTGACTCTAAATGCTTTGCTGACCCTGTTTGCTTAAGGAATTATCTTTATAGTTTGTAAAAGAGAGAACTAGTGGTTCTAAGATTCCAGTATAAAACTAGCAATTAGACTAACTTAAATAAAAAAACAACTTTAATTATAATAAAACTAGTTTAAAAGTAGATTAATATAGAGGAGAAAATAAAATCACCAGTAATTTCATTGCTCAAGACGACCTGATAACTATATATGCATATCTGCACACCCTTCCCAAAGCCCCTGCCGACACACACACACACATTTAAAAAAACTGAATCATATGATCATATACTATTTATTATAAATTAAAAGTGTATTATTGTGTCAATCATTGTCATTTTATTGCAAAATTTGATATAATTTATTTATTTAATCCAGGAAAGTTTTAACTCCAAACATGTGTTATGGGATACCTGATTTCCCCCAGATCTAATCTACCTCTTCATCCTATTCTGCATTTTAAAAACTCTTCACTGAGATTTTAAAATTTACTAGTCTTCAGTTTTGAAGCCCTTTAAAGGCTGAATTTTCTTTTTATTTAGAGTATTCTAAGTATTTTATTATGGATCAGATAGTGTTTTATAAATCAACATGTGTCTATATTTTATCATGTAGACTGATTAGCCAGTAAGAATAATTTCTTATCTTTATTTTAATTTTTCTGACTTAAAAGTAAAATGGCTAAACTAAATAAATTCCAAATTCATTCAGTCTGTGGAAAAGTAATGATGTGCAAAGGAAAGATTAATCAAAATAAGAACAGATGCAAAAAAAAATTATTAGCTTCCCACAGCATACAACTTTTACAGAACTTTGTGAAAATTTTCCAATGTTATGTTAAATTTGTGTGATATAACATCAGTAAATGATCACTTAAGAATATGAATTAATAATAGAAGTCCATTTTTGTTTTAAAGATTTTAGATAATCCTGAAGCAATTCTAGACGCGTAGAAGAAAGTCCTGAGTCTGAGTAAATGAGGCTGGGTATAGGCAGCCAGTCTAAAGAAATTTCAGCAGCAGTAGTAGAAATTTTATGTGTATGTATGTGAAATATATCAGCAATTGTTGTTGTATTTTGAAGAGAATTTTTAACTGTCCCTCCTCAAGGCCCATTAAACTTTCTGTTTGCATTAATTTTGTCTTAACACTCAGAGTAAATCAAATCGAATAGAACTTTAAAATTTTAGTTCTGTGTATAGTTTACATTAATACAGGGTTTTAAAAAACAAAAGTAATAATATTAAAAACTTCAAAAATATGGAAAAGTAAAATAAATGCAAATCATCCTCAGACTTATTATACAATAATAGTAGCATTTCAGAGTATAGTCTTTCATATATACTCAGAATGAAAACATACTAAATATATTTCATTTTAGTATTTTCTTTTCATATAATTTTTAAATGTCTTTCCATGTTATTAAATTTCTTTGAATCACAATTTTTAATTACAGCGATTTATTTTGCACATTTGAATAACTCATATGATCATATTTTTCTCAAAATTGTTGTGTTTATAAAGAAAATGTATAGAAAGTCCTTGTGAGTATATCTTTTTGTATGTTCTCAGTTGTTTTCTTACAATAGATTCCTAGAATTTGACTTTTATCCAAAATGACCTAACAAAATTTTCCATATCAAAATTTTATTCAAAAATTATATTAAAATATATTTCTGATACAATGCAATTACAAGTTAATAAGACAAAAATCCCCTTATGTTTGAAAATTAAAAATAAAACCATCAAAGTACTTGAATTTAAGCTAAAATAGAAAGCCTATACAATATTTTATATCTTTCCTTTCTAGGAAAAATGTTGGAAGTTAAATAAATAAATAAATAGGAACTAAAACCTCATGGTATGATTTCCATTTCAGGTACTCATTTTTAAAAAGTGATGACATTTAAGAAATGAGGTTGAAAGCCTCTAAATAGTCAGAGGCTAAATGAAGAAAGATGTATATTGTAACACTAAATCTAACTTTTTGGAAAACGTCTAATGTGGCTACTCTCACTGGCCCCGGAGGAATATTTTCAGAAATCTAGACAGGAATCAAATCATGTATTTCAGCTGAATGGGACCATTCTTTCGCATATCCATGAGAAGCTTTTAAAATTGTACTGAGGCTACACTCCACTGACTAAATATACGCACTTTTTAGTCTTGACTTTGGAATATTAAAACAATTCCACTTATACGATTTTTTATTACAGTGGCTATATCTAACAACCCTGGAAAAAGAGATCAGACTTTCAGAATTCAAATGGCTCAATTTGATGAAAATCTATCTTAACAGTTTCCATAAGCACTAACGCTAGCACTTTCAGGACTTGAAAAACTGACAAATCAAGTCAAGCACAGTTCTTTTTTAAAGACTTAATTGTATTTTTAATTGACAACTAATAATTGTAAAATTCCACTTCTGGATATATGTCCAAAGAAATTGAAATCGGTATGCCAAGATATATCTGTACTCCCACATTCGCTGTAGCATTATTTACAATGGCAAACTGTTCTCTTATGGCCTGATTTCTTTGCGGTTGTATAGATCTGGACAAACATTAATTTAGCTGTAGCGTAACTTTTAAATTTAATTATCCTATGTTCCTCCCATAACGAGGTTGAAAGAAAAACATGAAGAAGTGGGAATCATAAAAATGAATAAACATGATTTCCACAGGGTGGGAAAGGTAATCCTCTAGAAACTGGCTATTTATTTTATTTGAGCTTGCTCATTTATCCATTTATTTATATGTTCTTTTATCAATGATTATGGATTCTGTATTCCCACTACTGAATAAAGCACTGGAGATTCCAATATGAAGAAAACAATGTACTTTGGAAGAGATAGAGAGGTTGATTTTTATGATAGTATGATATGCAGTAATATACAGGTTCTGTATTTGGGGTGGCAGTATTATTTAGTATTTCAGAACTTTAGCTCTCAAATAATAATGTATGGATTCAAAATCTGCTCCATATCTCATCAGCCAGGTGGTCTTGGACAAGTGTTTAATTCTTTGGTTCCAGTTTTCTCATCTGTTAAATAAGGGTGATAACATTACCCATATTATTGAATTGTTTTGAGGCATAAATGAGGTATTATCTGTCTCTATAATAGTGTGTGACACATAATTGTATGTTAATGTTAACTATTGTTATTCTTGCTCTTGTTATAAAGGAATAATTGTGCTAAAAGGTGAAAGAGAGAGGATGACTAATGCAAGATGAGAAGAAAAGGGCATCATGATTAAGCAGAGAAGGGAGGGAAAGGCACTCCAAGTGGGAGATGGAGAGAAAATAGTGCAGAGCAGTAAGGTGTAGAGATGCAGAACAGGTTCAGAGAACAGTGACCTCTTATAATCAACTCGATGTGTAATGGTGAGTCATTTGAACTTTATCCTGAAAACTTTTAAACCTTACAAGAAAAGAAGTAGCATGATTAGATTTGGATATCAGAAATATGGTACAGTAAATGATGTGGAAAGCAAATCTGAGTGTGAGCAGATGAGATTAGAGAGACTTATGAGACAGACCTAATTGTCCAAGTGAGAAACTGAAGACATAAATTAAAGCTTAAATATTAAAGATTAAACCAGGCATATGGTCTACAAATTATGTATGACACATATGTGATGAAAAGGTGGAATTTAAAGCTCATGCCCAGATTTCCAGCTTGTGCAAATTGATGACAATGCTATTAGCCAAGATAGAGAATATAATAAATGCTTATTATAATATTTAATATTATTTAGTTCTTAATTTGTGTCAGGCTCAAGCTCTGCTCCGAATACTTTTTTTTTTTTTTTTTTGAGATGGACTCTTGCTCTATCACCAGGCTGGTGTGCAGTGGTGTGATCTCGCTCACTGCAACCTCCGCCTCTGGGTTCAAGCGATTCTCCTGCCTCAGCCTCCCGAGTAGCCAGGACAACGGGCAAACACCACTACGCCCAGATAATTTTTGTATTTTTAGTAGATATGGGGTTTCACCATGTCAGTCAGGATGGTCTCGATCTTTTGTCCTCATGATCCGCCTGCCTTGGCCTCCCAAAGTGCTGGGATTACAGGTGTGAGCCACCACGCCCTGCCTCCAAATACCTTTCTTTTTTTTTTTTTTTTTAAGACAGTCTCACTCTATTGCCCATGCTGGAGTGCAGTGGTGCTATCATAGCTTGCTGTAAACTGGAACTCGTGGGCTCAAGTGATCCTCCCATGTCAGAGTAGCTATCGTGTCCACCATCATGTACAACTAATTTTTTAACTTTTTTGTAGAAACAGGGTCTCACTATGTTGCCCGGCTGGTCTTGAATCCTTGGCCTCAAACAATCTTTGCACCTTGGCCTCTTAACGTGCTGAGATTCCAAATATTCTTAATGCAATAACTCATTTAATTCTCACAACAATGCTACAAAATAATATTTTTCCATTTTACAGATAAGAAAATTGTAGGACATAAGAAATAAATAATTTTCCAAGGTCACATAGCTAGTGACCAGGAGAGTGGAATTGCTAATGTGGTTGAATAGTTGCAGAGCTTATGCTTATGAGCTCCATGCCACACAGCTCTGCTACTGAGAAGAGGAAAATTTGAAGGAGAAGTTGGCCTCTACGAAGATAGACAAGGCTTAACGTAAAGATTTTGGTTCTCTTTTGAAAAACATTCTATACAATTAGTATCAACACAGTGCTATATTAGTTCATTATTTTAATAACTAATCAGCTTGACTGTGTCTTCATTTTGTAAACATAGGTAAATATAAATCAAATACATACACATAAGTTTATGTATGTACGTACACACATATATACATATATATAAAAATATAACACTTCTAAACAATGGACTAGTTACCTCATCAAAATAATGTGGGCTTAGTTTAGAATGACTTATCATTCATAAATATATGATTTTTTTAGTGCTTAAACATTTTATTTTTAAATGTTTATACTATTATGATAAGTTTTTCTTTATCTCCTCATGAATAGAGATTCTATTAAGATTTCCCAGACCTATAGCTAATTAGATATTTATTTACTTGTGTGGATAGGGGATGGAAACTAAATATTATTTTACACATCTTACATCTATGACTCAAGAAATCACAAGCATCTTCTCAAACTCCATGCTGGCTTATTACTACATATTTGTGTTAATTAGATGAGTTTTATCTATAGTAATAAACTCTTAAATATGCTAATGAACAATTCTGTCTCTATATTATTTGACTGATACTATCATAGGACCCATTGATTACACATTTCAAACTGTAAAATGTTAGTATGTCATTTTACTTAATAAATGACTGCATATATTGAAATAAACTCAAGGGCTAGGTAAACTTATAGATCTAACGGGAATTCCACTTTTTCTGGTTATGTAGCTTCCACAAGCTTTAATTCAGTGATTACACATTTCTTATTAGGTAAGCAAATCTAGGATATCAACAACATGAATACAGGCCATGAAATGAATGAATGATTTTCTCAGATGATGTGAGAGGGCAACAAAACGTATGAATAACTATTATTGGTTTCAAATTATAATATTTATAATACTTATTATTAAATTAGTCTTTCAAAATAGGACAGATAAAGAAAATAAAAATATAAGTTTAATTTTCTACATATCAAACAGAACTGCAAATGCATTCATTTATTAATGTTCTGCTTGAGACTGCCAATCTTGTAGGTCCTCAGTTTTCTCTCTTATTCTCTACAGAAGTTATTTCAATCTTTTCTCTTCTCCCAGATCTTGTATGAAACCAGGTATTTGTTCATCATCAGATGATGATTTTACCTCATAAATTTTAGAGAAAATGGGAATCATAGGTAGGAATTACCTCACCTTCCTTTTTTCCTCTCAATAAAATTCAAGAAGTGTCTTTCCTCCTAGGGCCATTCTCTGAGGTAGTATTTCCTGTCTTCTCTTCCAGGAACATACTCCATCAATAGTCCCTCTTTCTCTATATTCATTGTCTCCCTTCCTGGTAACTGTTTCTCAACAAGATTTAAAGCTTCTTGAATCTCCTTATCAATGTTAGTTTTCTAGGACTGCTGTAACAAAGTATCACAAAGGCAGAAATTTATGGTCTCACAATTCTGGGCTACCTCTTCGTAGCTTCTGGTGGTTTCCTGGTAATCTTTGGTGTTCCCTGGCTTGCAGACACTTAATTCGCTTCTCTGCTTTTGATGTCCTGTGGTGTTCCCTCTGTGTCTCTGTTTTCACATGGCCATGTGCTTATGAAGATACAGTCATATTGGATGAGAGGTCAACCCTACTCCAGTATGACCTCATCTTAACTAGTAACATCTGCAATAACCCTATTTCTAAATAAAAAGTCACATTGCAAAGTAATGGGGGTTAGGACTTCAAAATATATATATATATACTTTTGGTTGGGGACACAATTCAACCCATAACACTATCTTAATAAAACAAAATACTAAAGTTTCAACATTCTTTAACCAGACTTTCTGTTTCAGCCACCATTTTAATCTTTTCTTTCCTTTACAATCACACTTTCAAAAGTTTTGTAAAAAATTTTTGCCTTTATTTCCTCTCCAATCCATTTTTTTAATCAAGCTTATAACGAAAATTGTTTTTCCTTGTGTATAAGTGTAATTTGCCCTGATTATGCAAAAATAACACTCGGACGTATAGTTCTATTTCTCAGTGGTAATTAATCTATTAACATTTTGATTTCATATATAACAATAAGCTATCATGTATTCGTCATCTAGTTCCAGATATGTT
Organism: Gorilla gorilla gorilla; assembly: GCF_029281585.2. Classification (NCBI taxonomy): domain Eukaryota; kingdom Metazoa; phylum Chordata; class Mammalia; order Primates; family Hominidae; genus Gorilla; species Gorilla gorilla. The sequence goes on along the minus strand of NC_073229.2, from coordinate 120,113,377 downwards.
GGTAAATATAACTCATTTTATTCTATTTTGAAGATGAAAAGTATACATAAATTTAATTTTATTGGCTTTGTTCACATGAGGCTCCCCACTGGGAAATATATTCTTTCTCAATTGCTGATAAAACTTGGTTTTAAGAAACCCATAAGCTTGGGATCCAGACTGAGAAAAGTGTGGTTAAATTCATCAAAATAATGTCACCCTTTAAGCTTCCTGGAGGACAGGCAGCTGGTTTTCTTCTAGACTCATTGTGCTTTATTTTGAGTCTAATGTTACATAATATATATTAGTCTGTGTGTGTATGTATGTGTGTGTGTGTGTGTCTGTGTATCTATATATACACAAACATACTAATATTTAGTGTATTCAGGCCACCATTATATTCATTTATACAGGTTGAGCTCTCCCTAATCCGAAAATCTGAAATCAAGTATGGTCCAAAGAGCATTTATTTTGAGCATGAGGTTTGAATGTCATGTCTACACTCAAAAAGTTTCAGATTTTAGGTCATTTTGGATTTCAGATTTTCAGATTAGGGATGCTCAACCTGCGCTATGCCAACAATCTTCTAAGTGTCCTTTCTTCAAGCCTTACTATTTTCCAATCAATATAACAATAAACAAACACAATAAAACATTCTCACTTTACCTAATAATGAAATAAACATAGAATATAAAGAAGTTTAAAAATTCACATATCACATTGGCATAGATAACAAGTATTAATAATACTCAGTCTTGGCAAGATTTTAAATACTGTTAGTTTAAGTGTTGATGTCCTGGAGGATCATTGGCAAATTACAGAACCAGTATAACTGGTTTTTCATTTGCCAGTGAATACTGTTGAACAGTCCCATCAATAATGTTTCCTGAGACAAAAATTTCATAACCTCTTATTATTTCTGAAAGCCACCCCGCCCCCACCATCAATTCCTCCTCACTCTCAGGAAATTACGTGTAAGAAAATGAAGCAGTGTTCTGTTGTTAGAAAGACAACTTTCTAATGGTCTACAATTACTTTTGTCTTTTGTTCCCCGTTATTCTCAGTTGGACAGGGACATCCTTTGCAATTTCATTTTATTTTTCCTTAATCATTAATGCCCTTCTTCAGAAGATGAATCTCAACAACACAAATATACTCAACACTTCTTTTCTTTTGTTTTAAACTCAATTTGTGTATTTATCCATTTCCACTTTACATTCCCATTTGTTGACTCTTCTTTATAACAAAACTTCTTAAAATTTGTGCATGAAGTGTGCTTTTTTCACTATTAACACTTTTTATTTTTTTCAAACCTTATTAAAGAACAAATAAGAAATGAAATTGCATATAGTTACAGTGTACAACATGACGTTTTGAAACATGTACACATTGTGAAATGATTTCTGTAATCAAGGTAATGGACAAATCCATCACCTCACCTAGTTTTTTTCCGAGTCAGAAAACTTAAGATCTAGACTCAGCAAATTTTGAGTATAAAATACAGTATTATTAGCTAAAGCCACTATCCTCTACATGAGATCTTTACAACCTATTCATCCTGCATAACCAAAAATTTGTACCATTTATCCAACATGTTCTCATTCTCCCCACCTTCTTCCCTCTGGCAACTCATCATTCTTGTCCTCTGTTTCAATGAGTTTGCTTTTTTTTATATTCGTCATAGAAGTGAGACCATGCAGTATTTGTCTTTTCATGCATGACTTATTTTACATAGATTAACGTCCTCCAGGTCTATTTATCTCATCACAAATGACAGCACTGTCTTCTTTTTTAATGGCTAAATAATATTCCATTGTGTGTGTGTGTGTGTGTGTGTGTGTATGCATATGTGTGTGTCTTTTTGCTTATAAGTGTTTTGGTATTTGGGATATTTCGTGGTTCTATGTTATATATATACATTTATGTATAATTTTCTTTATCTGTTTATCTCTGTTGAATGATTAGGTTGATTTCATATCTTGACTATTCTGAATAATGCTGCAATTAATATAAGAGTGCAGATATCTCTTCAATTTACTGACCTTATTTTATTTGGATATATACCCAGATGTGGGATTGCTGAATCATATAATACTTCTATTTTTAATATTTTGAGGAACCTCCATATTGTTTTCCATAATAGCTGTCCTAATTTACATCCCCAGAAACAGTGTACAAGTTGGCACACAACTCTCCATTTTCCCCACATTCTTACCAACACTTATATTTTCTAGTTATTAATAATAGATATTCTAATAAGTGTGAGATTATCCCTCATATGATTTTTAACTTGCATTTCCTTGAAAGTTAGTGATGTGGAGCATTTTTCTTTCATGTTCCTGTGGCCATTTATAGGTCTTCCTTGGAGAAATGTCTATTCAGGTCCTTTGTCCATTTTAAATTGGATAATTTGTTTCCTTGCTATTGAGTTGTATATGTTCCATAGATATTTTGGGTATCAACCCCTTATAGGACATATGGATAGCAAATATTTTTTCCCATTCCTTAGATTGTCTGTTGACTTTGTAAATTGTTTCTTTGGCTGTGTACAAGCTTTTTAGTTTGATGCAATCCCATATGTTTATTTTTACTCTTGTTGTCTGTGCTTTTGAGACAATATCCAAAAAATCATTGCCCAAACTAATGTCAAGAAATTTTTCCAAAGACTTACATGTTAAACCTAAAACCATAAAAACCCTAGAAGAAAAACTAGGCAATACCATTCAGGACATGGGCATGGGCAAGGACTTCATGTCTAAAACACCAAAAGCAATGGCAACAAAAGCCAAAATTGACAAATGGGACCTAATTAAACTAAAGAGCTTCTGCACAGCAAAAGAAACCACCATCAGAGTGAACAGCAACCTACAGAATGGGAGAAAATTTTTGCAATCTACTCATCTGACAAAGGGCTAATATCCAGAATCTACAATGAACTCAAACAAATTTACAAGTAAAAAACAAACAACCCCATCAAAAAGTGGGCAAAGGATATGAACAGACACTTCTCAAAAGAAGACATTTATGCAGCCAAAAGATACATAAAAAATGCTCATCATCACTGGCCATCAGAGAAATGCAAATCAAAACCACAATGATATCATTTCACACCAGTTAGAATGGTGATCATTAAAAAGTCAGGAAACAACAGGTGCTGGAGAGGATGTGGAGAAATAGGAACACTTTTACACTGTTGGTGGGACTGCAAACTAGTTCGACCATTGTGGAAGTCAGTGTGGCAATTCCTCAGGGATCTAGAACTAGAAATACCATTTGACCCAGCCATCCCATTACTGGGTATATACCCAAAGGATTATAAATCATGCTGCTATAAAGACACATGCACACGTATGTTTATTGCAGCATTATTCACAATAGCAAAGACTTGGAACCAACCCAAATGTCCAACAATGATAGACTGGATTAAGAAAATGTGGTACATATACACCATGGAATACTATGCAGCCATAAAAAATGATGAGTTCATGACCTTTGTAGGGACATGGATGAGGCTGGAAACCATCATTCTCAGCAAACTATCACAAGGACAAAAACCAAACACCACATGTTCTCACTCATAGGTGGGAATTGAACAATGAGAACACATGGACACAGGAAGGGGAACATCACACACTGGGGACTGTTGTGGGGTTGGGGGAGGAGGGAGGGATAGCATTAGGGGATATACCTAATGCTAAATGATGAGTTAATGGGTGCAGCACACCAAAATGGCACATGTATACATATGTAACAAACCTGCACGTTGTGCACATGTACCCTAAAACTTAAAATATAATAATAATAATAATAATAAAAAGAAATTTTTCCTTAAGTTTTCTTCTAGAAGTGTTACAACTTCAGATCTTTAATTACATTTAAGTCATTACACTTTAGTTACATTTAAAGTATTAATACATTTGAATTGATTTTTGTGTATGTTATGAGATAAGGGTTCAATTTCATTCTTCTGTATACAGACATACAGTTTTCTCAATGTCATTTATTGAAGAGACTGTCCTTTATGCTTTGGGTCTTCTTAACACCTTTGTCAAATAGCAATTGACCATCATGTGTGGAATTATTTCTGAGCTCTGTGTTCTCTTCCCTGAGTCATAAGTCTGTTTTTATGCCAGTATCATGCTGTTTTGATTGCTATAATTTTGTAGCATATTTTGAAGTCAGGTAGGGTGATGCTTCCAGCTTTTCTTTTTGTTCATCATTGCTTTGGGTATTTTATAGTTTCATGCAAATTCTAGGATTTTAAAAAATTTCTGTAAAAAATGCCATTGGAATTTTAATAGAGAGTGTATTGAATTGTAAATCTCCTTGGGTAGGGAGGATATTTTAACACTGATCACTTTAGTCAATGAACATGGGATATCTTTTCATTTGTTTGTGTCTTCTTCAATTTCTTTCATCAGTGTTTACAGTTTTCAGTGTGTTGATCTTTCACCCCATGATTAAGTTTACTCCTCAATATTTATTTTTTTAATGCTACTGTAAATGAAATTTTATTCTTCTTGTCTTTTTCAGATAGTTCCTTTTTAGTGTACAGATTTGCTGTAGAATAGCTATAGATTTTTGTGTGTTGATTTTGTATCCAGCAACTTTACTAAACTCATTTAGTAGTTCTAACAGTGTTTTGGTAGAGTCTATGGGATTTTCTATGTATAAGATCATGTTTTCTGCAATGATAATTTACTTCTTCCTTACTGATTTGGATGCCTTTTATTTTATCTTGCCTAATTGCTCTGGCCAGAACTTCCAGTACTATGCTAAATAGAAGTTGTAGTGTGGGAATAGGCACTCTTGTCTTGTTTCTCATCTTAGCAAAAAATCAACTTTTTACTCGAGTATGATATTAGCTGTGGGCTTGTTGTATATGGGCTTTATTATGTTGAGCTATATCCTTCTATACCTAATTGGTTGAGAATTTTCACTATAATAGGACATTAAATTTCTGCAAATGCTTTTTCTGCATGGACTGAGATGACAATATGATTTTTATCTTTCATTCTTTTAATGCAGATGATCTTCTTTATTGGTTTGTGTATGTTAAAACATTCTTGTATCTCACAGATAAATCCCACTTGATCATTGCGTGTGATCTTTTTAATGTGCTGCTGAATTTGGTTTTCTAGTATTTTGTTGAGGATTTTTGTATGTAGGCTCATTAGAAATATTACCCTGTAATTTTCTTTCCTTTTAGTGTTCTTGCCTGGCATTGGTACCAGGGTAACGCAGGCCTTGTAAAATGAATTTGGAACTGTGCCCTACTCTTCAATTCTTTTCAGATTTTGAGAAGGACTGGCGATAATTCTTTAAATGTTCTGTAAAATTCACCCTTGAGCTCATCATCCAGTTTTGGATTTTCCTTTGTTGAGAGATTTTAATTACTGCTTCAATCACATTTTTATTATTTTTCTGTTCAGACAAGGTATAAAAGTAGTCTTTTTATTTTAGATTTTTGAAAAAATGTAAACACAATTTTTAAAAAATTATAAACACTATAATTTTTTAAAATTATAATTTTTTAAAGAAAATTACAGTGTTTATCACTATAGGCTTCCCTAGTAGAGGTGCTTTTGTTATCTCCCATAAGTTTTGGTGTGTTGTGTCTTTAGTTTTTACTGTTTCAAGATTTTTAAAATGTCTCCTTTGATTTCTTTTATGATCCTTTAGTTGTCTATAAGTGTGTTGTTTAATTTCCACATATTTACAGATTTTCCTATTATTGATTTCTAGATTCACATTATTATAGTTTGATTGATATGATTTTGGTCTTCTTAAATTTGTTAAGATTTATTCTGTGGCCTAACATATAATCTATCCTAAAGAATGTTTCATCCATATTTGAAAATAATGTTTTTACTCTGTTGCATGTTGATGGAATGTTCTCTGTATATTTGTTAGGTGCATCTGGTCTATACTGTTCTTCAAGTCCATTGTTTTCTTTTGATTTTCTGTCTGGATGACCCATTAATTGTTGAAAGTGGGGCAAGAAAGTTTCTTACCATTATCATATAGCTATTTTTTCCTCCCATAATAAGTTCTGTTAATATTTTCTTTTATATTTAAAATATAAACTACATTTAAATTTATATTGAAAATATTTCAGTGCAACAATGTTGAGTGCAAACACATTTATAATTAGTATATCCTCTTGATAAATTGATCCCTTTATTAATACATAATAACCTTTGGCTTGTGCCAGTTTTTCACTTAAATACTATTTTATCTGATATAAGTATATTCTCTCCTGCTCACTTTTGCTGGGGATATCTTTGTCCATCCCTTCATTTTAAACTATGTGTGTTCTTAAAGGTGAGGTGATTAGAGTTGGATCTTATTTTTTCATTCATTCAACCAGTCTATAGGCTCTATGATTAGTGAATTTAATCCATTTACATTTCAAGTAATTACTGAAAGGTAAGAACTGACTACTGCAATTTTGCTTATTGTTTTCTGTTTGTAGTTCCTTTTTTTCTTGCGTCTTCCTTCGTGATGTGATGATGTTTTTGTAGGGATATGCTTTGATTCCTTTTTCTTTATCTTTTACATATAATATTACAAATTTTTCTAGTGGTTACCATGAGGCTTACATAAAACATCTTATCACTAAAGCAGTGTATTTTAGGCTGATAACAAATTAACTTTGACTGCATACAAAAACTGCAAATTAACTTCTCCTTTCCCCATATTTTAAGTTATTAATATCAAAACTTACATCTTTTATATACAGTGCATCCATTAAAAATGTATTAAAGCTATAGTTATTTTTAATTCTTTTGTCTTTTAACTTTTATACCAGAGGCAAAAGTAATTTATTTACCACCATTATATTATAAGAATATTCTTAATTTGACTATATTTCTGTTTTATATTTGCCATTATTTTAATGGCAAAAACCACAACTACTTTTGCACCAATCTAGTACTAAATTTTATACTATAATATGTTTTCATGTTGTTAGTTAACATCTTTATCTTTTTAAACTTGAAGAACTCCATTTAGTGCTTCTTGTAATGCAGGTATAGTGGTGATTAATTTCCATGGCTTTTGTTTGTCTGGAGAATCTTTTTTCCTCATTCATTTTTATTTCCAATGAACAACTTTGCCAAATACAATATTTTTGGTTAGCAGTTTTCTTCTCACAGCACTTTGAATACATTATCTCATTCATTCTTGGCTTGGAAGGTTTCTGCTGAGAAATCCACTGATAGTCTTATGAACATTCCCTGGTATGTGACAGATTGCTTTTGTTTTTTGTTGCTTTCAATACTCTTTGACTTTCACTTTTGAAAATTTGATTAGAATGAGTCTCAGTAAGATGTCTTTCTATTTAAGCTAGTTGAGGGCTTCATGGTCTCCTATAATAACAATGTCTTCTTTTGAAATACTTCCTGAAGGACCTGCCTGAGGCTGTTTTACAGTTAACTATTTTTTTAATCAGTAGAAGACATACTCTACTTTTTTTAATAAGTAGAAGACATACTCTAAAATGGCAATGAAATGTATAATATAGTAATACATAAACCCATAACATAGTCATTTATTAATATTATCATTATTAAGTATTATGTGTTATATTTTTATAATACTTTCACACAATCATAACCACAAATGTGAGTAAATTCATTGTGCTACAATGTTAAGATGGCTATGATATTACTAGGCAGGAAGAATTTTTCAGCTCCATTTTTATCTTTAGGAACTGTTACTGACCAAAACATTATTACTGTATATTTTCTTTTTCTCTGAATGCTATTAAGATTTTCTTTTTGTTTTAGTTTTCAGTGGTTTGATTATGGTGTGAATAATCTGATTTTGTTTGTATTTATTTTGTTAGTAGAGCTTTAATAATTGATGGTTTAAATTCTTTCATCAGTTTTGAAAAATTTTTAGTGTGTCATTAAAAATTGCTACCATCCCCTGTACTCTTTCCTTCCAAGTTTCTAGTTATACAAATGTTAGAAATTTTCTTTCTTTTGTAATGCCTTTTATATAAGTTTTGAAATATGTGTGTTTTTTGGTAGTTTTTTGTAATTAATTAGTATTTAATTTGTCACCAGAAAATAGCTGATATCATTATAATTCTTTGATATTTGTTGTCAATTTATTAAAGTTAATTTTTTCATTAATTATGTATGGTACAAAATGTGCATTTAGGAATTTCATGGTGCAGGTTTTTATATATTTTCATTACATTAAGTGTGTTAGCTGTTCAAACCTCTTGCAACAATTTTCAATTTTATCATCGTTCAATGTATTTATTATTCAGAAAGAAGTTTTACAATGTTTTGATTTCAGATTTGGAATTATTTTCATTATAATTCTGTAAATTTTACTTACATATTTGGAGCTTATACTACTTGAAGAATACAAGCTTAAAACAGTTGTATCTCAACTCTGTCATTTATTTTACAAAATAAACTGTACTCTTCTATAATGTAGAGCTTTTCCCCAATTACTGGAGTTCTTACTCCAAAACATAGTTCCCAATGGAAAAAAAAAAAAGATGTTTACTTATTATACTTTAGCTACCAAATTCCCGCTAAGAAAATGCTTTATCAAATCTTATTCTGTGAGATTTTTCTGGCTTTATTGTTTTTGAACACTACTTTTCGATTTTGAAAGGTTATTTTATTCCACTGCAATTATTATTCTTTTGATACTCAACTTGTCACAGCTTTAGTCTGTGAGGGCTTTTTATATGTGAGGGCTTTTTGCTTGTTGTTTTAATGTCACTTCATTAATTTTGAAGGCAATTAAATTTCTTGTAGAACAAGATACCCCAGCCTCACATAATTCTTTCTTTGCCCCAGGCTAGGAAGCACCCATTGCTACAAGATGCTCTTGTTCTTTTAGTTTTTCCCAGATTGTGTTTTTTTTTTCAATTCTTCACATTTATTTATTTTTACATTCTTTTGTTTATTCTTTGCAAGATATATACTCATTTTAAACATAATTAGATTATACATATACAAATAGACTTGGATAGAAATAATTCTGCTAATATTTGACATTTAACAATAAAAAGTGAGAGTATTTCGACCAAAATTTTATTTCCTTAAATGATATATCTGACTTTTAACTAAAATGTGAATTTCATGTTGCTGAAATTTAAGATGTTATAAATGAGAAGTAAAAGATAAGACAGAGAATAAATCTGGTGATTTGATTAGTTTTGGATCAATAAGAATCATGGAAGAATAAGAATAAGGATGTAAACAGACTGTTTTTATCTTGAATTTCTTCATCTGACTATGCTTACATTTAATGTTCTGTCCTGTATTATGAGAAGCTGAAAAGAAAAAAACATTTACTTAATATTTTTAAAAATTATATCTCATTTTTTATTAATATGGCATCCAGCCTATTAAAATTTCAATAGCAACATCAGCTATTATGTGAATACTTACAGTTCACATTTCTCAAATAGACAAATTTGTTCAATTCATAGATTAATAAAAACAATGAGTATTTGCTTTGAAGTTAGTATTCAAAATTGGCCAATTTCAAAAGAAATATTAAAATGCTTTGTTGATTTGAACTATTTATGTTCTGGAAAATAACCCCCCATTACTACACAAAATAATTGTTTTCAAAATTCTCCTCTATTGTATGTAAGTGGTGCCAAATCTAGTCATTTTAGAACATTGGCATTATGTACATTTTCTTTATACCTGGTGACTATATTAAGGTTGCATTGGTTTATTGTGGTTACCGGTATTGTGCCTGGATAAAAATTTTAAAAATGCTAATACCTCAGCATTTTTATTTTCTTCACAAAATTAAGACATGTTATAGGAATTAATCTTTATTTGAATTCAGCTAATGTGAAGTAATAGTTCACAAAGAAGCTATTGCTCTTCCTATCGTAATGACAAAAATGTGTTTTTCTTTTCTAAATAACCATTTCAATGACAGTTCTTATCTGCATAAATGGGTGAGCTCATATTTAAACAATAGAGTCATAATTAAGAGTCTTAATCCTGAAATCTTTTCGAAACGTTCCTCTATTTCAATCTCTGAACGTCCAGATAATTATGTATTGGAGAGTGTCAAAGGAACAAATCAGAAAAAGAAATATGCATTTAACCAATATTTAGGAATGTCACATGAGAGGTCCAGGTTTGGAATGGGGTAGTGTGAGAATATAAGCAGTAATGTCATCTTTACTATGGACTTAAGGTGAATAAAGAATATTTTAGACTTAAGGTGAATAAAGAATATTTTAGAGTGACACAAAATAAGAACAATTATTCAATTAGAGCCTTATATTTTGCCAAAAGTCCACACTAAAAGTGACATTACTGCTTATATTCTCGCCCTCCCCCACTCCAAAATTTTCCTCACTTTTTGTACATGGCCCCATTTTCGACCTAACAGGCTAACCAAGAAATTTGAAAAATGACTTAGTTTGTCTTTGTCCTTCACCCACTACATTGAGTAGATCACCAAATACTATTGATTCTATCTTTAGAAAGCTCTTCATCTTTCCTCTCTGTATGAACTCCATATAAAATTGAAATCTTTCTTTTTCTAGAGGGTAACTATTATATCAACAGTTATATTAATAACTGTAGCTTTGCTCTGTTCAAACACATCCCCCTAACTTTTCTCTGATTTATCTTTCTAAAATAGAAAATGTTTTCTTATATTTCCCTTGCTTAAAATATTGCAATGGTGCTCAAGACTTTGTAACAGGGCAATAATTCATGAGTTTGCTTGGCTTTGCTCCTCAACGTTATTTCTCTCCAGTTCTTTTTTATCCTTATTAGTAAAGTATTCACTCTGGCTATATTCAATAATTTACAGTTTCTCGCATACCCCTTTGCTTGACAGAAATGACTTCCCCAAATGCCCTCCAACACAGACTAACTCCTACAAATCCTTTGAGACTTTGCTCATGTGCTGCTAGGAGATTAGGTAGAAAATCTTGCTAAATTCCCCCAATATATTGTATATCAAGGACTACTTCATTCATTGCAGATAAAATGGGAAACAAAAAAGTTATGGTTCTTGACTTTATGTTAGAGTGTAGTGATGAGAGGCAGGAAAAAGAAACAAACAAAAATAAAACAATCACACATTTTGTTTAACAGTTTACAGGAGACAAACAGAAAACCAAGAATTAATGAGAGTGAATGTGTAGATGGGAGATCTACTTTGGATAGGGTGGTCAGGAAGAGGAGACATTTTAGCTGATACCTAAAAGACAAGGAGCAGCACAGATACATGCCTTGAGTCCTTGTTGGCATTTGATAGTCAGCTTCCTCCACTCACCATGAGCTTCTGAGATCTCCAATCTCTCTCACACTGAATATTCTTAGAAATGTCTAGAATAGAAAGTGTTTACACTGAATTAATTTATTTTGGAGACCCATGACTATGTTGCTTATTATTTCTTACATCTTCTTTCCCCATTCAGCATATAGTCTGAAGAATGGCATAGCATCATTTTCATAAGGCTTTCACAAGCTAGCTAGCTTTTCACACACTGTCTTCCTCCAGCATTGGGTAGTGTGCAGAAACAATTCCCATTCTAGCTTTGTAATTTTTCTCTAATTTGCATTTAAGATTCTTATAAATTGCATCCGTACTTTCAGATTACTTAAGTCTCATTTAAATAAGTGTGTAGCATTCCAAAAGCCATCATCAAGAGTTTTTGTTTGTTCATTCGTTCGTTTGTTTTAATGCGTACAACCTCACACAGGGCACTCCATTTTAAAGTATTTAAGAACAAAATGGTTAATAAAAGGAATCTGAAAACTGCTCAAGTGGGAATATTTAGAGTTACATACGTTCTCAGTAAAAGTCTATTTTGTTTTAGACTTGGTCTCAGCCTCCACAATGCCTACTTTAGTGTCAGCAAAGATGAGAAACACAGAATCAAGGCAAGAGCAACAACATTTTGTAAGCTGGAAAAGAGATGGAAAAGTTTGTAAAAGGAGAATACATCTCTGAACCCCCAAATCACTAAGGCAAAGGGAAAAGTCAAGCTAGGAGCTCCATCAGGCAAACCTGCCTCCCATTTTATTCCTAAATAAGATAGCTGCAAAGATAAAAAAGTTACATACCTCCCTCACAATGTGCCCACAAGGAAATTCCTTGTGGTTCTCAAGATCTTTGCCCTGAAACAGTTCTGTCGAATTTCACCTTGGCAATGTAAACTGATAACTTATCTTCACAGATGTGGGAAAAGGGGACAGAACTCAAAGTCATCTCAGCTCACTTGAGACAAATGCATATCTGATTTCTTCTTCTGCCCTATTGTTTATGTAAAATATAAAGATTCACTGAGTCAGACTAAGGTATAAGTGACTATTCCTCTAGCCCCCTCCCCCACATTTAAATTGTGTGTTCAGTGAAAGGATGATCGAAGACTCAAAAGAATGCAACTCTTTGTCTCTTATCTACCTATGACCTCAAAATCTGGGGCAGCCTTCCAGTTGTCCTGCCTTTCTGGACCAAATCAATGTACATCTTACACATATTGATTGCTGTCCCATGTCTCCTAAAATGTATGAAACCAAGCAGTATCCTGACTACCTTGGTCACATGTCATCAGACCTCCTGAGGCTGTGTCATAAGTGTGTCCTTAACCTTGGCAAAATAAACTTTTTAAGTTGATTGAGACCTGTCTCAGATACTTCGGCTTCACAAGTGGTAACAGGTTCATCCATCTGAAAAAAGCCAGATTCCAAGCCTAACATGTGGAAATCTTAAGACTACACAATGTCTACTGAATAATTCTCAAGGATTACCAGAAATATCAAGGACCATGTAATCGTAAGTGAAGGGGAAGCCTAACATGAGGAAGACTGGCTAAAAGCCATTTATATGCATTACTATTTCTAGATCCCCTAAAAAATACTTCCTGTTTGTAAATTGCCTCTTTCTCAACCAAATAGAAATCTAAAAGTTTATGCTATGAATTGAGTAAATAGAGGGGATTGGTAGAAACAAGCACAGCGGGGATATTCCCCAGAGGGATTAAATGGTGATTCCTACAGTGACTAATGAATTCAACGATGCCAGCCCTTCTCTACCATTGAGCTTCTAGGTCCTTACCTTCCAAGTAGGAAATTGGAGGTCTCTATGGGAGACCAGACAAGTCCTTGAGAATAGGCCTGAAATTCTGACATCAAGGGTTCTGTTGGTATCGATAAGAGAAACTAGATACCCTTTTGAAGATCAAAGAAAGCCAAGACAGAGGACAAAATTGAATACTTGAAACAAGATATTTACCACAAGAAACAGGTAAAGAGACCTCCTGGTAAGGTTATGAATAAAGATCCCTCAATGATAACTGTGCTTCAGAATAGATTGGAATAGACTCAAGAGACAAACTTGTTGAAGTCTACTTTCAACAACTTCTCCACTGCCTCTGTGCCATTATTATTAATCTAAGAGCAGAATGCCTAGGTGGCACCTGCCCCAGATTCTTACCTGTACCTGGTTGAACTAAACCATGTACTGATAAAGTTATTGCTTCTCTCCTCATGCTTTATTCCCTGGATCAGTTGACGTTCCCATAAGTGTTCTGCTTTGGCCAATTCATGGGACCTAAAGTTGGGCTATGATGAGCTTAGAAGCAGAAAATGCAGAGCTGCTCACTTCCTCTGACCATATTTCTGTTGAATATTCCTCAATATCTATTTCTCACTTCAACCTAGCTACATGGTCTAAGTGACACAAGCCCTGTTTGTCAGGACTCTAATAGCTTCACCCACTAACTTCACCAAAAAGGAATCTTATACACTCTCAGAGATGCTATCTCTCAGCAGAACTTTTCCTGAAAGCTTTCCACTAATAGTGTAAAATTCCATTTTTATTATTCATCTAGTTTTATTCTTGCTACTTAGGGTTTCAAAACTAGACATACATATTCAGACAGCTAAATATATATGGAAAAAGAGAATAATGAACAAAAAATTGACTCTAGAGGATAACTATAGTTTTGTAGGAACTCACAACTTCTTAGGAACCAGTAGTGTTCTAACTCATTAATATGGTAGTGAGACTGTGATATTCACTTATTATTTCAAAATCTGCATATATTATAGATTTATATATATATGCGAGATTAAACAATTAACTTTTTTCAAAATAATTTAGTATTGGCAGAATGTAAAAATAGGCCTATTTGTACAGTGCTGATAGAATATTATGTTGGTATAATATTTGACAAATGTACATTGTATGCACAAAGGGATTATATTTCAAATAATTTAGTGGACAGCATGGACACTGACCATTGACATACTTTAAGGTATATACCTTAGAAACACTTAGAGAAACTTCACACATTTATATAAGAAATACACAGAAGACTGTTTGCTGCATATTTATTTAAAAATTGAAAGTTTGAAGTCTAAGTATTCATCAATATGGGATAGGTAAATAAAACATTGATTGTGATGCAATTGTTAAAATGAATCAGCTGGTTACATGTGAAATTGTAAGAAAAACTTTATAGAATCATTTCACAGCATGACACAATTTATGTAGGTCAACACATAATTAATGTTGATGGCTTACATATAATATGTATGCAGTCAAAGAATTAAAAACATTGTCTGGCAGAATACACACCAAGCTCAGTATAGCAGTTGTCTCTAGAGAGTAAATAAGAGGACTGTGAGAATAAGAACATAAGAATATTGCATATTATTTGTATAGTTTGCTTTTTTAGATAAGATGGTAATCTTTGCTACAAGTTCCATTGCTTGTTTTCTAGATAGATGATAGATAGATAGATAGATAGATAGATAGATAGATAGATAGATATAGATTTTCAAACTAAACAAATAAACAAACCAAGGAGGATTGGCTTGTGGGGAAAAAATGCTCTTACAATGAGGTAGGCATGATTTAATGGTTCAGCTAGTGGCTTTGAAATTAGACAGACTGATTTTGAATTATGCTCCAAAATTGCTAGTTTTAATCCTGGGCAAGTTTCTTCACTTCTAAAACTCATTTTGACCAGTATGTCAATGGGTATATAAAAAAATTGCAGGGTTTTTTTCCTTTTTAGGTTAGAGAAGAGACAATACTCAAAGAATTTAAATAAGTTTTGTAATTTTTTTGTAAGTAAAGACCATTGAGTTATTGAGTTTAATCTCTACAGATGAAAATGTATATATGTGAGTCACATATATAATGATCTATCCACTAATTACAAGGCATATTGGAGACTCTGCATAATGAATAATTCAAATTTATTCTTATTTTTTCCCAATGTCTCTAAGAACCTAGAATACCTCAACATAATATCTCTTTGTTGATAATCAACCATTATTTTTTCTGTGACATTGTATACTTTGATGACACAGCACATCAAGATACTCACTGTTGGTATCCCTCCCAAAACAATAGTCCCATCTGTGGTGTCTTTTATTATCATACAGGCAGAGCAGTGTGCAACACTCAGTAACTGGCTAACTAGCCACAGTGTCTGCAATGCACTCATTCAAAGCTACTAAAACTCACAGATGGGTACCGTTGCTGTGCTAATGTTGGACTGTGCTTCTGTCAGATGAACTGGAAAGTTGCCCTACTCATTGGAACCCAGAGAGCCATTCACTGTTATCCCATGTCTGCACTATTAGCTCATACTTCAGAACTAGCCTATGTTTTGGCCTGCAGTATACAATAACTTGTGTTTTAGATGCAAGTTCATGCTGTCACTTGGTTGAACAAAGTATAACAATAGAACAAATACAGCCCATTATTATAATTCCTTGTACTCAGCAGACTATGTTTATGATAATAACTAGTGAATTGCATTTTTAGTTCAACAGAAGTGATGACATAAATATAAAAATACAAAAGGCTGATTAAATTACTTATGGTTTAGGGAGCCGTTCATATTAAATCAAGAAGATAACCAATAACAGCATTACTGGAACACAAAACTCAGTAGTGTATTTTGTACAAAAGACTAATATAGTTAGCTTATCTATCAGAGTGATGAGTATGTGATTATAATATCATCTCACCTAACCATATGCTACAGTGTTTATACAAATTTACCAAATTTGGTGAAACAAAAATTCTTTCATATGGTGTGCATTAATCTGTCATTCCTCTTTAGTAAATGCAGCCTTCGAACAGATGGGGATGGTGGTCATTTATTGCTTTCTTTCCTGAAATTACAAATTCTGGAATATTGTCTAGGGATGATTTTCTTACGAAGTACACCAAATGCCAACCTCCTCTCAGACAATAAAACATAATAACTCAGTCACTGCTCACTGAAATAAACATTCATGTGATGAGAGATAATGTGACAAGAAAAAAATAATTTCAACCGGGGATTTTCAAACTATTTTTCTTAGAGTCCAGGAAGCTGTTTATTGGTAGTCGGGGTTGGTGGCTTTAACCATTGCAGGTCCATCTTTAAGGGATTGTTTTTTTAGACTCTACTCAAACTTTCATATGAAGACAAGGTTCCATTGCTAAATAATACCAATGTGCACAAAACAGTATTTTAGGTAAATTAATGTGGTACCCATTGTTCTAACAGAGTACAAATGGTAATATCTATGAAAATTGGCATTCTGATGCAAAAATTTATATGAGGCAGATACTACACTATTTTTTCAAAATAAGTGTAAGGGGGTTTATAACCATAGGAAACACTTATAAAGTATTTACTTTGGCGATGCAGGCTCTTTTTTGGTTCCATATGAACTTTAAAGTAGTTTTTTCCAATTCTGTGAAGAAAGTCATTGGTAGCTTGATGGGGATGGCATTGAATCTGTAAATTACCTTGGGCAGTATGGCCATTTTCACAATATTGATTCTTCCTACCCATGAGCATGGAATGTTCTTCCATTTGTTTGTATCCTCTTTTATTTCCTTGAGCAGTGGTTTGTAGTTCTCCTTGAAGAGGTCCTTCACATCCCTTGTAAGTTGGATTCCTAGGTATTTTATTCTCTTTGAAGCAATTGTGAATGGGAGTTCACTCATGATTTGGCTCTCTGTTTGTCTGTTGTTGGTGTATAAGAATGCTTGTGATTTTTGTACATTGATTTTGTATCCTGAGACTTTGCTGAAGTTGTTTATCAGCTTAAGGAGACTTTGGGCTGAGACAATGGGGTTTTCTAGATATACAATCATGTCGTCTGCAAACAGGGACAATTTGACTTCCTCTTTTCCTAATTGAATACCCTTTATTTCCTTCTCCTGCCTGATTTCCCTGGCCAGAACTTCCAACACTATGTTGAATAGGAGTGGTGAGAGAGGGCATCCCTGTCTTGTGCCAGTTTTTGAAGGGAATGCTTCCAGTTTTTTCCCATTCAGTATGATATTGGCTGTGGGTTTGTCATAGATAGCTCTTATTATTTTGAAATACGTCCCATCAATACCTAACTTATTGAGAGTTTTTAGCATGAAGTGTTGTTGAATTTTGTCAAAGGCTTTTTCTGCATCTATTGAGATAATCATGTGGTTTTTGTCTTTGGCTCTGTTTATATGCTGGATTACATTTATTGATTTGCGTATATTGAACCAGCCTTGCATCCCAGGGATGAAGCCCACTTGATCATGGTGGATAAGCTTTTTGATGTGCTGCTGGATTCGGTTTGCCAGTATTTTATTGAGCCAAAGCAATCCTAAGCCAAAAGAACAAAGCTGGAGGCATCACACTACCTGACTTCAAACTATACTACAAGCCTACAGTAACCAAAACAGCATGGTACTGGTACCAAAACAGAGATATAGATCAATGGAACAGAACAGAGCCCTCAGAAATAACGCCGCATATCTACAACTATCTGATCTTTGACAAACCTGAGAAAAACAAGCAATGGAGAAAGGATTCCCTATTTAATAAATGGTGCTGGGAAAACTGGATAGCCATATGTAGAAAGCTGAAACTGGATCCCTTCCTTACACCTTACACAAAAATCAATTCAAGATGGATTAAAGACTTAAACGTTAGACCTAAAACCATAAAAACCCTAGAAGAAAACCTAGGCATTACCATTCAGGACATAGGCATGGGCAAGGACTTCATGTCTAAAACACCAAAAGCAATGGCAACAAAAGACAAAATTGAAAAATGGGATCTAATTAAACTCAAGAGCTTCTGCACAGCAAAAGAAACTACCATCAGAGTGAACAGGCAACCTACAAAATGGGAGAAAATTTTTGCAACCTACTCATCTGACAAAGGGCTAATATCCAGAATCTACAATGAACTCAAACAAATTTACAAGAAAAGAACAAACAACCCCATCAAAAAGTGGGTGAAGGACATGAACAGACACTTCTCAAAAGAAGACATTTATGCAGCCAAAAAACACATGAAAAAATGCTCATCATCACTGGCCATCAGAGAAATGCAAATCAAAACCACAATGAGATACCATCTCACACCAGTTAGAATGGCAATCATTAAAAAGTCAGGAAACTACAGGTGCTGGAGAGGATGTGGAGAAATAGGAACACTTTTACACTGTTGGTGGGACTGTAAACTAGTTCAACTGTTGTGGAAGTCAGTGTGGCGATTCCTCAGGGATCTAGAACTGGAAATACCATTTGACCCAGCCATCCCATTACTGGGTATATACCCAAAGGACTATAAATCATGCTGCTATAAAGACACATGCACACGTATGTTTATTGCGGCATTATTCACAATAGCAAAGACTTGGAACCAAGCCAAATGTCCAACAATGATAGACTGGATTAAGAAAATGTGGCACATATACACCATGGAATACTATGCAGCCATAAAAAATGATGAGTTCATGTGCTTTGTAGGGACATGGATGAAATTGGAAATCATCATTCTCAGTAAACTATCGCAAGAACAAAAAACCAAACACCGCATATTCTCACTCATAGGTGGGAATTGAACAATGAGATCACAAGGACACAGGAAGGGGAATATCTCACTCTGGGGACTGTTGTGGGGTGGGGGGAGGGGGGAGGGATAGCATCGGGAGATATACCTAATGCTAGATGATGAGTTAGTGGGTGCAGTGCACCAGCATGGCACATGTATACATATGTAACTAACCTGCACAATGTGCACATGTACCCTAAAACTTAAAGTATAATTAAAAAAAATAAAAATAAAAAATAAAAAAATAAAAAAATAAAGTATTTACTATATAATAAATACTGATCTAAGAACTTTACATATATTAACTCACTTATAACAATCCTAAAAATAATCTTATAATTCTAATACTTCTCTAATACTAATAATAATCCTATACTCATGCAAATTTTACTAATAGGGAATGGGAGGTACAGAAAGTTCAACCAACATACCAGCAGGCAGGAAGTACTGCTGCCAGGGATGTGTCTGAAATCTGTGCTCTTAAACATTAGACCTCATCTGTGAGGTGGTAGTGGAATTTTTTTCTTCAATACATATACTTCAATTCATCACAGTGCTAAAATAACACAGTATTTTTTCAAAAATACATCAACACCATTGAATAAGGAAAACAGAAATAGAACATTTCTATGTGGGAATTTATAATATAAAATGGGTTGTATTTCAAATTAGTATGGAAAGTAAAAGCAAGCTTTTAGTAAATTGGAGATGAACATCTATTTTAAAACAAAATTTGATTTCAATAGCTACCTCACACTATATAAAAAGTACTAATAGATTAAGATCTAAATATTGAAAAAAGTAGTAGAAAAAATATAGAAAAATATTTTTGAATTTAGGGATTAAGATATCTTCCTAAACAAGATATAAAATGTAAAATATATAAAGAAGAGGTTGAATGACTTTGCTACATAAAACACAAAACTCTTAATAAAGAGACATCATAAATATAGGCAAATGACAAGCTTGAGGCTGGAAGAAAGTATTTTTACAGTTTACCTGCAACAAAGGAGTAATAAACAGAATACACAGAAAGCTTTTATGTTTCAATAGGAAAATGCCAAGAGAAAAAAATGAGCAAATTATATGCACAGATTTTACAGAAAAAGGTACAAATGATCAATACATACACTAAAAAACATTCGACCTCACTAGTAATTTGTAAAACTCCCAATTAAGACAATAATAATATACATAAGTTGGATAAAATGGAAAAGTTTAATATTCAGTGATGAGGAGAATATCAGGGAAATGGAACATTAATACACTGTTGAGGGTGATGGTAAATTGATTCAGTTTTTAGGAGGCTATCTTAGTTCATTTTGTGCTATTATAACAAAATACCTAAGACTGGATAATTTATAAAGAATAGAAATTTATTTCCTACATTTCTGGAGGTTGGATAATACAAAATCAAAGTACCAGCATTTGGTGTCTTGATAAGGGCTTTTCTCTGCTTCCTAGATGGAGCCTTGTTGCTGTATCCTCTGGAGGGCAGGAACACTATGTTCTCATATGGCAGTGGGGATGAAGGGCCAAAGAGATGAATGCTGTTTCCCCCAGCTCTTTTATTAGATTATGAATTCTATTCCTGTGGGCTCAAACCAATGGGAATAAACAGACAAACACAAGTAATAAATAAACCATTTGTTGTTTTTGTGAACAAAAGTCAGGTTGATTGATTTTTAAATTTTGGCCCTGTGTTAATGTACTCATAAACACCACCCAGAGATACTCTAGGTCTGTGTAAGACTAGGGATCTTTTAGATCTTTAGACCTTATTGAGAAATGAAACTTAATATTATCAAGTGCAAAAAATAAGTTACATTAAATTTTATTTGAGAAACTGTCATCATCTTAAAATATGGCTGACCTTGAATCAATTTCTATTCATGCTTTAGATGTGGCAAAGCCACGATGGGACACTAGTGACTATTTTCTATGTTTTTCTGTCACTTTACTTCCCTTTTTATGGCCATAGAAATAGCATGACTTAGTGGCTAAGATCTTTCATTTTATAGACAGACACAGTTTAAATGTTGTGTGCCCTGATTTACACACCAACTGTGTACCCTAGATTAAGATGTGTGATTCCTCTGTTTTATTTTCCAAATGAGAAAATGTAACAAACTCAGGATAATTGTGAGGATTAAAGTAATGCTTGAATGCACCTAAATAATGCTGGCTATCATCATCTGAATGTTTGTGTTGTCTCTAAATTCATATGTTGAAACCTAATCACCATGTGAGGATATTAAAAGGTGGGGCCATTGGAAAGTGATTAAATCATAAGGGCTCAGCCTTCATGAATGAGATTAGTTTGCCCTTATAAAAGAGTCCCTAGAAAGCTGCCTTAAGTTCTTTGAACTATGTGAGTACATACCCAGAAGTCTCCATATATGAACCAGAAAATGGGCCTTCACTAGACACCAAATATATCAATGCCTTGATCTTGGATTTCCAAGACTCCAGAACTGTGAGAAATAAATTTCTTTTCTTTATAAGCTACCCAGTTAAGGGTATTTTACTACTGCAGCCCAATGGGCTAAGACTCCTGCTATATAGTAGTCAAATATCTTAATATTCATACCCCTATATTTTCTGATTTATCACTCTATCACAAACAATTGTTAGTTTATTATAACAGCATACAAATCAAAGAAAAAAGATTTTTTTCTACTGTGTTAAAGGTTTTCATAGATTTCTGAAAGTCTCCTGATATATTTAGATTAGGAGGATACTAGACTTGCTCTAGTTTTGGAAATAGAATAATCTAATCAAACTGAAGATACACAGATGTTTGTCTAATTCTCTAAGGAATCGACAGGTGTCGAAATAAATATGGATCAAAGAACTTATTAGTCACTCCTTCAAAATATAATGTCTAGGCTTCTAATTATATACTTTTCCTTTCTCTTTTTTTAAAAAATGACTTTATTAAAGTATAATTCACCCCATACAATTCATTCATTTAAAGTGTACAATTCAATTATTTTTAGTATATTCACAGATGTGTCCAAACCTCACCACAGAACATTTCATTGCCACAAAAGGAAACTTCTGTAAGCTTTAGCTATCCTTCTGCCATCCACCCTCCCCTATCCCTAAGCAACCACTAATTTACTTTCTATCTCTGTAGATTTCCCTGTTCTGGACATTTCAAACAAATCAAATCATAAAATAAGTGGGGTTTTTTTTTGTGACTGGTTTCTTTCATTTAGCATAAGGTTTTCTTTTTATTTCCAACTTTTAAGTTCAAGGGTGCATGTGCAGGATGTGCAGATTTCTTACATAGGTAAATATGTGCCATGGTTGTTTGCTGCACAGATCATCCCATCACCCATGTATTAAGCATGGGATTTATTAGCTATTCTTCCTGATGCTCTTCCTCCTCCCACCTTCCACCGTCTGAGAGGCCCCAGGATGTGTTGTTTCCCCCCTTGTGCCCATATGTTCTCATGATTCAGCTTCCACTTATAAGTGAGAACACGTGGTATTTGGTTTTCTGTTTCTGCATTAGTTTGCTAAGGATAATGGCCCCCAGCTCCATCCATGTCCCTGCAAAGGACATCATCTCATTACTTTTTATGGATGTGTAGCATTCCATTGTTGTATAAGTTGTATATGCAACATATACAACATATGCAAATATTGTGTATGTACCACATTTTCTATATCCAGGCTATCATTGATGAGCTTCTGGTTGATTCCCTGTCTTTGCTATTGTGAATAATGCTGTCAAGAGCAATTTCAACGAAAGCAAAAATTGACAAATGGGATCTAATTAAAGAGTTTCTGCACAGCAAAAGAAACTATCAACAGAGTAAACAGACAACCTACAGAATGGGAGAAAAGTTTTGCAATCTATTAGACAAAAGTCTAATAACCAGAGTCTTCAGGAACTTAAATAAACTTACGAGAAAAAAAAAACCCTATTAAAAAGTGGAAGAGGACACGGAACAGACACTTCTCAAAAGAAGACATACATGAGGCCAACAAATATATGAAAAAAGCTCAAATCACTAACCATCAGAAAAACGCAAATCAAAACCACAATGAGATACCATCTCACATCAGTCAGAATGGCTATTATTAAAATGTCAAAAAACAACAGATGCTGGCAAGGTAATGGAGGAAAAAGAACACTTTTACACTATTGTTGGGAGTGTAAATTACTTCATCCATTTTGGAAGACAGTTTGGTGATCCCTCAAAGACCTAAAGGCATAAATACCATTCAACCCAGCAATCCCATTACTGAGTAAATACTCAAAGGAATACAAATCATTTTATTAAAAAGATACATTCATGTGTATGTTCATTACTTTCCCTTTTTCTTGAAATCTTTTTGACTAATAGAATCTTGGAAACTAGCAGAACTCATGAAATCTTTTCTTTGCCTGCTATTGAAAGTAAGTTAGAACTCTGATTTAGAATATGATAGGAACGGTTCTCCTACAGAATTGTGTAAAAATTTTTGAAGTTCTTTCTTTACTCTATCATTTAATAAAACAATTATAAAAATTGAAAATGAAGAAATACCTAAAAATTCTAATTTAGTAATCTTTTTCAGTTATATCTTGTTACAAAAACAGAAGAGGGAGAACAAAAAAAAGCAAGAGATTTTTTGTCATAAAGAAATAATTTTCTAAGCAAAATCAATAGTTTCCACTATTTTACATAAATTTTCAATACCATCACCAATATTTTCAGCATCAAATATACATAGTTAAGTATGTATATATTTAGATGTATATTTGTACATATATGTCTGTAGAAATATACATGTTAAAACTTTTATTTCTATTTTATTAACGATATATTACTCTGTTATTAACTACATTGGGATAGTCTAGGACTAAGAATTATCTTGTTCAAATTAATTTTAAAATAAATATTTAAGGAGTTACTCTGTGAAACAATTCATTAAACACAAAGATACATAAGACACATAACAATTCGAAATAGCCTATGCTTAGTGTGGAATGAATGTTTTTCATCAATAGAAGTGCAACTAGCATTAATCAAGCATCAAATTTGTGCTAGGCACTGGAATAATCATTTTAAGTAAATTTTTTTGTCTATCTTCAGGGCAGCCCTAAAAGTTATATATTTCTAGTTCCATTTTACAAATGAGAAAACCAAAGCTCAAAAACAGTAAACATCTACTCTGTGTTTAATAAATAGTAGGTCAACATTATAATTGGGTCTGGGTGCATCCATCCCCACAAATCATTCTATTATGCCATTCAGATCCCAGAGGGTGACAGTTCCCTGGGAAGTGCACAAATTATGAATTCGAAAACAATTAACCTAAAAAAAATTATGCCAGAACAGAGGTATGTGTAACATTTTTTTTTTTTTTGACGGAGTCTCACTTTGTTTCCCAGGCTGGAGTACAGTGGCGCAATCTCGGCTCACTGCAACCTCTGCCTCATGGATTCAAGTGATTCTCCTGTCTCAGCCTCCCAAGCAGCCAGGATTACTGGCGTGCACCACCATGCCTGGGTAATTTTTGTATTTTTAATAGAGATGGGTTTCACCATGTTGGCCAGGATGGACTCAAACTCCTGACCTAAGGTGATCCACCCACCTCGGCCTCCCAAAGTGCTGGGGTTACAGGAGTGAGCCACCACGCCCGGCCAACACAAAATTATTGATCTTGACTGAGTCTATGTAAAGTGACTTATGATACTTCCTCTGTCTAATGCACACCTCATTAATTAGCAATATGCTGTTCTGTGTCATGCCTTGCTGCTTTAGTCACATACATAGATTGTACATATGCAACATGAAGAAAAAGCTGATTGCCCCCGAAAGAATACCACTGCTACAAGAACATAGATCTTGCCAATTTGCTGAGTTTTTAAAGATCAATACCATTTCTCAGGGACTGTAGTTTGAACATGCACACATGCAAATATTAAACTTTAGTTTTGCCAGCCCCAAAACAAGGAGTAGGCACAATGGGTTGGTCATCTACGGTTTTTAGGAGGAAGAAATAGAGAATGATTCTATGCTTACTGTGTATTATTGACAGTTGAACCACATGAAATTAATTATATTTAGTTATCATTTTATGGGATTAACTATTCTCAAATAAAATGCTAGATTATAGGACCCTTTAGTTTGTTTTTTTTTTCTATAAAAAGACTTGGTCATGATGAACTCTATAAACCTGACATTTAAGTTGAAACATTGGTAGTATAAAATTATTTACGGACAAACATTCTTTGACACTAGCACATTGAGGACATCAGCTATTTGGAATGAGCACCCGACCATCTATATCAGATACTGGTCCTTTTACATTAATGGCATACATTGTCAATGAGAGAGAGTAAAAGTCTTCCTTGATATCCATATATATCAGTATCATTGCTTTTGGGTATGAGAACACAGGTTATCCGAATATTTACTAACTCCTTTATAGTAGAATAAGAAACTATGGAAATGATCCACGAGTAAAGTCAAGCAGAAGTAATGCATTTTGTGCTACAACATATATTCACATATTTAAATTTCTATGTATTTCTTGATATTGAGGTCAGAGGAGAGCCCTGGACTTTAAAACAGAAGAATTAAATATTACATTTCCTTTGTGATTTACTATTTTTATTGCCTTTGCTTCCTGCTGAAAGACCTTCAAAATTATTAAATTTGCATATAGGCTAGCTTGTGACAGTTGAGTCCGAATGAATTCTGTTCGAAAGTTTGGTCTGAATGTTTGACTTAATTGGCCATATGTCTAGGAATGAGCTGATATTCGGCTTTCTGTGCTTGGAGATACATTTGTCTCAGATAAATTTCTCTTAGCACAATTTTTATTTCCTCTCCTGACTATTCCTCCTGTCCAGTTTACCCAGCATAGGTAAATGGTGTCATTATTCACCCATTCTTCTCAAGCAGAAATACTGAGAGTCATCCTGTATTCTTTTCTTTCCCTCACACCCTACATGCAGGATACAACAAAATTTTCTTTTTTGCTCTAACTTCACACCTGAATACTTCTCACCATCTCTGCTACTACAGAGCTAAGCACAAACAAAAATTATTTGCCAATGAGGCACACACAGTAACTTCTTGTTAGTTTCTCTGCTTGCAGTTTTGTCTTTTTACATAGTTCATTCTCTGCAAAGAGGTTAATTTAATATTTTATGAGCATAAATCATATATTACTTTTCTGCTAAGAAACTGCTTAGAAATCTTCAATAGAGGGTATTCATGTCCCTGTTTGCTTGGGAGAGCCCTAGTTTGTTTCTATTGTTCTGAAATAATTATTAATTGAGCCTCCTTTCTCTCTCAAAAGATTCTGGTTTGGATGACAGGTTATGTAGTTATCCTACTTCAGTGGCTTCTTATTGCAATTCAAGTCAAGTAAAACACACCATTCTTTCCTTAGCTTAGAAGGCCTGACCTCATTGACCTCTGCCTACCTCACTGACTTAAACTTTTTTACTTTCATTTGATTAATTCTAGGGACACTGGTCTTTTTGTATTTCAAACAAGGTCAAGCTAGTTCTTACTTGAGGCCTTTGCACTTGATTTTCCCTCTGCATAGAAAGCTTTTCTACCAGATCTTTACATGGCAGGATCCTCCTTAGAAAAGACCTTTTTTATCACCACCTTTTAAAATCACCAATCAGCCCTTATTTCCCTTTTTATTGAACAGATCTTTTCTTAATATAATTTTTATTTTTAATTGAACTTCTATTTATTTACTTTTCTGGTTAATATTTCCCTATTAGGCTAAAGTTTACTAGAACGTAGCTGTCAAGGGCAACTAACAGCTTTGTTTCCAGAACTTAGCTTTAAACCAGTTTTCAGCACATAGTAGCTGCCCCATAAATATTTGTTGATTATATGAATTAGCTATAGAGACCCAGGAGCATAAATATGATGACCTTTGTACAGAAACTTACAGTAGAATAAATTGGCACTTTGACTAAAGCAAACATTCCATGAATGATTCTGTAAATTTTAGGCCACTAAAATCATATACTTGTAATTCAGTAAGAACCAGGTTAAACTTTGGTAAAGATAAAAATACATTCAGTGATACATTTTCATGATTTTTTTAAACTTAAATCTGCCAGCCTGCCATGACTGTATGTTCACCCAGTATTTAAAATGCTGCTGGGTTGAGGAAATCATACCCTCTCTTTACCACCAATTCTTTGATTCTATTATTATTATTAATCAATTAGCACTCAGAAAAGGTAAAGTCAAGTTCTTATACTTGAGAATTCTACCAGTTTACAGATAAATCTTCACAAAATACACAGATTATTTTCACTTATACTAATCTCAAAAATCTTATTTTTCTACCTTATAATGAAATCAAGGCAAAAATCTTATTTGTCTACCTAATACTGAAATCAAGGCACATAGGAGTACTGGCGAACTATGAGGTAGAGTGGACATGGTGCAAAAACCTGAACTTGGTAGGAAACCAGTTTATCAAGCCAGAGTTACGCAACTAGACTGTAGCCAAATAAGGAAGTCCATGAAATGGTGTTTCTTTTTGCCTTGGAGCCTCAGCATGTTTATTAAAAATATCAGTACAAGTCAATAACATTTGTGTGATAACCTTTGTAAAGTACTCAAAAATGTACCAGCCCAGTCAATTCAAATTTCCTTTTCCTTTCCTTGTCTCCTTCAGCTAAATTCAGTTCAACACACATTTATAGAGAATCTTTCATTTTTTTTTAGCCTGGTGCTAGATGCTGAAAACCAAAAATCAAGAAATCTCATCCCAGTCCTTAGGGATGCCTATGTTTATAGGACATAATATAACTATGGGCTACAATCTTTTTAAGATAATACTAAGCTCACTGAATTCTGTTCCCAGTTTCTAGCAAGAGATAAATATAGGAAAAAAATTAAATGATATTTTTCTCCCATTTTTATTCCTCTTAGATATGAGTCACAAGACAATCTTAATATTAGTTTATTGATTGGTCCTTTATTGTTAATTAATATAATAAAGGATTAGATTAGGAAAATGGAGAAGAAAGGAAATAAAAATCCAGATTATTGGTAGGGAAATTGTTCTCTTAGTGGGCAGTCAACCATAAACATGATTTTGAGGAATAGAAACATAGATTTTATGGAAAAGTTAGAACTTTTGTTGCTTAGAAGTACACATAATCTATTCTGCTTGATGACTGAAGATTTGTCTACAGAGATCCAAATATTGGTTTAAAAACATAAGGCAGTCATGCAGTTATTTCTTAAAGTGTAGATTTTAAGGTTATGGAAAGCAGTAATTTGGATACCTGACAATTTTAAGGATTCTAAAATTTTAAACTGGAAGCAACCTTAAATATCTTTCAGTCTAATGGATGAGTTTACAACCTGAATAGCTTAAACAAATTATCCAAAATCTCACTGTTAGACAGTGATAAATTCTGAAGTAGAATCTACTGACTTGCTGTTTTTACATTTTAACCAATTTACTTTGCTATTTAAAACGTACTCCTTATTTTCATCTGTAGTTTTACTATTCTATAGCTCACACCTGTGTGTGCAAAATTTGCTAAAACTCTTGCAAGAAATGCCTCTGACTTCAATGAGATATGCGTTTGACAGGCATTAGTAGATAATTGCTAGTTTTTTTAAAAAAATTGCTTATTTTAAATGTAAATGTTCTGAGTACGGTGGACCACATATGAATTAGTAAAATTTTGATTTTTTCCAGCATAAAGAATGTGTCAATATTAAGAATACACAGGAACAAAAACAACATTTTTTTTCCAAATTACTCATTCCCTCCACAGTCTTCACAGTCAAAATGAAGGGTTGTCTTTGTTGTTTTATGTTTTTTATGTTGTTTTATGTTTTTCTTGATGAACAAGCAAGAAGTTTATGGCTAATTTTTGTCAGTCCCCTTGCAGAAGAAAGGAAAGGGCAAATGCTTCTTGATTTACTGAACATTATACCTGTTATTGCTCTTGTTAGTCCTGGATAAAACTCAGAAATTCAGGAAGTAAAGAAAGTCTCACTCAATGACATTACTGTAGAATTCAGACCAATAAGAGGGAGACTTGCAGACTGAGAATGAAGATATTAGCATTATTACTGGAAGTATAGATGACCCTCAATAACACTCTCTTAGTAAATGAGAACAGAAAGTGAAAAAGCAGAGTGTGCTCGATTGAGAACAGCAGTCTGCAAAACAATGTCTGAAAGAGATGAACCTATGGTGTCAAAGTTTCAATTCACTGATTCCTCCTTTGAATGGAATGAGAAGAAATCTTTCACAATTTTATGAATTGTGTAAGTTACTCATCTTCCAGGAGGAATATGTGAGTTGGTGGAAATACAGGCAGAAAAGCATTCACTCGATGCTCAACAAGCCAGTGAGTCAAACACAAATGAGCTGAGATGAGAAGCAGGAATAGAACGGGAAGGTTTCCACACCACATTTCAGCTCCTCAATCTGGTTCTCAGCTTTTTAATTTTTTTTTAATTTATGCTTTGGTGACCAGAGGACAATAATTTCCATTGTTCTTCCTTTTTTTCCCCTCCTTTCTCCTTCCTCCTTTCTCCTCCTCCTCTGTATTCCCCTCTTCCAACTTCCCCTCCTCCTCCTTCTTCTTCTTCTCCTTCCTCTTCCTTACTTTTTTTTTTATTGTGGTAAAATACACATATCATAAAACTTACCCTTTTAGCCATTTTAAGTATATAGTTCTGTGACATTAAGCATATTCACATTGTTGTGCAACCATCACCACCGTACATCTCTAGAGATTTTTCACGTTTTTCATATGGAACTTTCGATTGTGGCGACGGCATTGCAGATATATGCATATCTCCAAAGTCATTAAATTGTCTGCATTAAATATGTCCAGTTTTTAAAATATATCAATAATATCTCAATACAGCTTAAAAAATTTCAAGAAAACACTAACTTTTCATTCCCCCTTCCCATCAGCTCCTGATGACCATCATTCTACTTGATCCCCATTTTCAATAATACTTCTTGCTACTACACATCTTAATTTTAAATTTTTTTAAAATCTAGTTTGCAATAAATAATACAGAAATAGTGTTATCTCGTGTTCCATTTTTTTACATGATTGAGTAACATGTCACAAGTACATAAGCCATTTTTTTATTTTTGTGAAATGACTAATTTTTTAAAATATATATCAGCTTTATGAGATATAATTAATATACCATATAACTTATCTATTTCAAGTGTATAATTTAATGGCTATTAGTATATTCAGAGTCATTGCAATCTATTTCAAGTGCATAATTCAATGGCTGTTAGTATATTCAGGTCATTACAATCAATTGCAGAGCATTTTGACCACTCCAAAGAGAAAGACATGCTCGTTGGTAGTAATTCCACGGTTCTTCCCACTTTCCCATCCCTAAACAATCACTAAAATACATTTTGTCTCTATAGAGTTTTTTTGTTCTGGATGTTTCATATAAATAGAACACTAAAATATGTGGTGTTTTGTGACTGGTGTCTTGTGCTTAGCATATGTTTTCAAGGTCCATACATGTTTAGCACGTATCAGTACATTACTCATTTTTATTGCTGAATAATATTCCATTTTATGGATATACCACATTTTGTTTACCAACTTATTGGTTTATGATTATTTGGGGTATTTCCACTTTTTGGTTAATATGTATAATGCTGCTATATTAATTCATTTAAATGTTTATGTGTAGACAAACATTTTCATTTCTAAGAGTGGTATTCCTGGGTCACAAGGTCACTCTATGTTTAGCTTTGTGAGAAACCCCCAAACTGTTTTCCAAAGTGGGTAACTATTCTGCTTCACAGCACTCAAGTCCATCTGTTCCTGACATTAAGTTCACGCCATTCTTTTACAGCCTGTTTAAGATGTCTATTCACAACATTTTAATTATAGATTTACTTCAGAGTTAATGCGATACTAAAATAAAATTACTAAATTTTGATTACAGACTATCTTGAGATAGTTGAATCTTAGTAAATGTGTAATAGTTTCATCTAGATATTTGATTGAAATGATTCAATCTTAGCTCAATAGCAGTGAGCTAAAATTAGACCTTCTATACCTGAGGATACAACGTTAATCTCAAAATGAATATCTTAACAGAATTCTTGTATTCCCTCCTGGCTAGTTCTTCTGTACATTTTGCTCAATGAAAGTAAATAATATTATTCATTTTTTTCCAGGAAAAAATACTCGGAGTAATTTTGTGCATGTGATAACTTGGGTCAATATCCCTTACCAATATACAACTCCTTTCTTTGGTAGTGGGTTGCCAGTGCAAGGCCCCCAAAATATCTAGGAAGCAACTATAGCTTTAGGTTTAACACACTCCTTACCCACCCAGATAACTAGATCTTTTTGTCTTCAAAGTATTAGGGATAGTTCATCACTAGGGGTGACGATGAGAGGAGCTTCCCACTTCTATAACTGTGATTCTCCATGTTTTATGGCTAACTAGGAACACAGTGACATATAATGTCCATTGGTTCAATTATATATCAGATTTTGAAGAATAGCACCCCAAGCTGTCATTCTCAAGTTGTCATATTAACTGTATTTGTAAATAGACTATTGAGAAATTCAATCAGCAAGTGATATAGTATATTACAGGACTGAAGAATCCATAATCATGCACCCATATTGAACCTCTTTCATCAAAGTCCCAGGTGATGATATGAGGGACTCCATGAAGGTATTCAGGTAGTCTTACCCCACAAACAGTGGATTGGGCAAGGCGATGAGGGCAAAGAAGGCTAACTCATATCCCCAATTTGTACAAAATACCTGTGAGGTTAGAATCCTGGATCTTATAGGAAATAAGAATTATAATGTCATTAAATTACCTCTAAGGAGCTAGTTGGTTTCCTCAAGGGATGGTACGATATCAGCATTATTTTCTGTTGCTGCTACATTGAACATTCGGTAGCAGCAGTAGTTAGGTAACTCTGGGTGAGAAGGAGCTCATGCTTTAAGGCCTACCAATTGCCTCCATCACTGCCACCATGACTGTTGAAACTCTGGAGTGGTTGATGCCAGAGGCTAGCTCACATCTACAAAGAGGTGTATCCTGTTGAGCTTGCCTTTTATGGGCAAGTGCTTCTGTACAGTCTCTGCTATTCTACAATTCTATCATCTCCATTGAAGCTAGGAATACCAATTCCATGGAAGCATCTTCTACTATCAATCTTGACTCACAGAATTCAGCCACTGCTGGGCTTCTGAATGATTCAACCAATCCCAAGTGCCCCTTCTTACTAGCATATGCCTCATAGCATGAGTTCTTCCCCAGTCCATTTCTA
Source organism: Gorilla gorilla gorilla (assembly GCF_029281585.2). NCBI lineage: Eukaryota > Metazoa > Chordata > Mammalia > Primates > Hominidae > Gorilla > Gorilla gorilla. The sequence goes on along the minus strand of NC_073229.2, from coordinate 120,081,237 downwards.
TTCCATCTCAATATACTACAGGTAAGAGTCTTAGTTAATGTTATCCTAGGGCATATGAGAGACATCACCTGCTACTTACCAACAATGCGGTCCTTTGAATATCTGTCTGAGAAGTAATCTAATGCCAGAAGCCCATCCTGAAGGTTTGCTTCCTAGAATCAATTCCAGTGCTTACATTTTTTTTCACCCCAGAGCAGACTCTGAGAAAAATATTTGAGTGAATATAGAAACACTAGTTGAAAAATAGGTAAGTGAAAAAAGAAAGGGAAGACAAAAATATTTGCATTATTGAGCATGAATTACTCAGTACTTCCTGCCTAATCTGAGCACTTAGGTTGAAAGAGAGCTCTCAGATACAATGTTAAACCTGTTCGCAGTAAAATACCTTTGGTGTAAACTGGATCCATAAGTGGCAAAGGGATATTGAATAAATATCAACATTTGCTACAAATATTCTATACATACTTCACCTTATTAAATATACTTTTCAAGTTTTGTATACTCATTAACTTTATGTTTGCTCAATCTACCAAAAATTGAGAAAGCTACATTGAAATCTTCCATGATAGTGTGGTATTTTTCATTTCCTTCATGCATTTCTATCAGTTCTTGCTTTATATATTTTGGGTGAATTGCATTTGGAAATACTGTTTCAGAATTTTTATATTTTTATGGTGACCATTTCTTAGACCATTTTCTGTCTTTTTGCTTTCAATGTTTTTGTGCCCTGTTTTAAAGTGAATGTCTTGCAAAAAGCATATTTAAAAAATCATGTATGACAATCTCTGTCTCCTAACTAGCAAGGTTAGTTCTTTATATCTATTGTGATAACTGATATATTTATACCTTTTCTTCCATTTTACTTTAAATTGTTTAATCTGTCTTGCTTTCTCTACTTTTTAATTATCTTTTATTTATTTGAAAAAAAATGATCTTTGTTCCTCCCACTTTGCCCCTTTTATACTTTTGGAAATTTATATATGTGGAGTTAGCATAAAAAGTCTGATATTAATATCTTAACTCTCTCTTAAACAGCACTTACCTTGGAATGATTTTATTCTGATCATGCCACTCCTGGATTACATTTTTCTGTAATCAAACGTTTTTTCTGATATGTTGACAGTAAAAATTAGACATTATTATTTTTACAGACCTTTTTATAGAGATTTACCTACATAACTAATGATATTTTTTGTTCATCATTTGTTTAATCATCTCAGTCCTCCTTCTGGAATAATTTTCTTTCTTCCTAAGTGGTAATCTTTAGAAATTACTTTATTGAAATTTCTTGGCAGTAAGCACTCTTACTATTTATTCATGTAAAACTTCTTTTATTTCACCCTTGTCCTTAAAAGATATTTTTACTAAGTATACCATTTTAGCTAGACTGTTACTTTTTCACAGTAGTTCAAATATATTATTTTAGTATTTTCTGCCACCCATTATTGCTTTTGACAAGTCTGTTGCCAATATAATGGACTCTTTTACAGATGATCTAGCTTTTCTTCATTGCTATTTTATGACTATTTCTTCCTTGATCTCTTCTTCACTCTCTGTTCTATTAAAATTACTATGAGTTACTGAATACTATTATTGAACTGTTACTATGTACTATGCTAAAATATTTACATCTTTTGTATCACTAATTTTCACAAAATCCCTATGATTTACTATTATCAGACCCATTCTTCAACTGAGGAACTGAGGTATGAAGTGTTAAATGTTCAAGGCTATGTAGTTATAAAGTGGTGGAACAGGTATGGGATCTGTGTTTGTTTGATTCCAGAAGCTGCACTCTTAAAAGACTTGCTTTCTTGAGGTACATTTCCACCTGCACCCTCTCACAGATACTCCCTTTAATCTTCACATGAGACTTAAAAACGATAGGTGTTTCTGATTATGATAATTTATGTGTGACTCAATGAATATCTCCTACTAAACTAAGAGTTGCTTTTCAAAACTATGCTCTTAGGAGTAGAGTCAGATGGATTCTGTCAATGGCATCATGCTGTAGAAAATTTACCATTACAATTTTACATCTGCTTTAGCAATTTAATTTTTTAGAAAGTGTAAAATATATTTAAAGATACTATCATGTACTTGCAAAGTTTTCTGTTTGTTTGGATATATTTTTGCACTTTCCAAAGAGACTCAACTAAAAATATACTTTTTATTTTTTAAATTATATTTTAGCATGGTGTGCCTTTTAATATTTGATTCCTTGTCTCAATAGTTTTTAGCTTCATTTAATAATTATTCATATGACTTTAGTATTACATTTTGTCCATTTAAAATATTTTTCATAAAGGTATCATATATTACTTTATATAATGTATTTTAGATATTTGTTTTATTCAGAACCTTATATTTAGACTATATCTAGACTCCAAACATACTAAAAAATTTCATTGTCTAAACCTATTTTGTTATTTTTCAAATCTTGAAATTCAATTTGACCAAGCCACATATCATATGAGCTTTGAACTGATATGATTTATTCTTGGAGAAATCTGTATTCATATTACCAGATACCCAATGGTTATAATTAATTATATTGCTTCAGAAGTCACAACTCCATAACTGGAATATCTATTCTACGTAAAATGTATATAACCACTGGTTGTGAATCATTATGCATTCTCCTTCATCTTAAACACTGAAGTACTAAAAATTCTGCTTGAAATGTTGAAATGTCTCCTAAATAAGGCCTTTATTTACACTCAGTGATTTAATCAAAACTCCCCCATTATCTCTTGACTGAACTATTGCCACAGATTCCTAATTGGTTTCCTCGTTTGAGTCTTCCTATCGTAACCAACGCACAATGCAAAATCCTAAAAGTATCTCCATAATAAGCCCATTTTAAAAGACCTAGGTTGCCTTCATGTTAAGCCTATATTTATATTGAATTTTGCAGTCTCACCCCAAAATAACTCCCGTCAGACCTCTTAAAATATTCCTTCCAAGCATCTAGCAGTAAAAACACATTAAATATTTTCCATCTCCTGGATATATCATGACTTTAATAGGTTAACTTCCACGTTCTGTCGCTTTTTGGTTATTTCGTCCTCTTCTTTATTTGATCCATTTTTACATACCTTTTGAGAGATGGCTCAAAGTTTACTTTCTTAGTGACATCTTTCTGGACACTCCTAGATAGTTTTCCTAACTCTTCTCTGTTTCCAAGGCAGCCATCACAAAGATTTATCATAACATGGGCCATACTTTTTTGCAACTATACACTTACCTGTCTTTCTCTGAAGGTTGAGAATTCTTTGAGGACAGGAACCATATCATATTCACCTTTGAATCTTTTGTACCTAATAGTTTGCTTAATAAATTAAACATGACGAGTGATCAGGGTTTTATTGTAACAGTTTTTGTCAGATAATAATCACGCCTATTGTGATCTTTATGTTTTATATATACTGCCTTTGAATCTTTTTCAGCATTAAAACTATTATTCAGGGAAGTGTCAATGGTGTGAGCTGGCTTAGGTGTTCTCTACTGCATCATCCCATGACATCTTGAATTTCTCCTGTGATAGTGCATTTTCAACTTTATTGATTTTACACATATTATTGAGTGTTTGCCCTCTAAACTATAGCTCCATGAGAGGAGATACCAATTCTGTTTGGTTTACTAATCTTTCTTTGGGGCTCTGCACAGTGGCTGATAATTAAATTCCTTTATTAATTAATGAGTTTATAGACACTGAACTCAAGTCGTAAGTATGGGTTTCGTTTCCATCTCAATTATTTCCTAGTTCCCATGATGTCACTTTCAGATTCTCTGAAATTTCATAACTTTATGTAAGTGAGTCAAAAATAACCACTTATATTACAAGGTCTAGAAAAATCAGGGAAGAATATATTTATTTAAAAACTTCAAAAAATAGAAAGATGCACAAATACAAAATATTTTTAGTTTTACAAAAATAACTGCAATACAGGTGAGTTCAGCACAAATGAGGCTTGTGCCTTTTTGTGTAAATATAAATCATTTGTCTTTACTGTAAAACTTTTTGATACACAAATTTTTGGCACTGAGCTTCAGGAGTGACAAGTAATCATTTTTCTCTTCCAAAGTGAGTTCTAGATAAATTGAGAAAACTGCAAAAAAAAAAGTTAAATTAAGATATAAAAATATGAGTTTTATTATTGATAAATCTGACTTGGAAAATGTGGCTTGAATCACAGCGAAAATTAAGCTTTCTTAATCCTTAAATTGCCAAAATAATAGGCTTACGAGATGATTTTAACAAATACATCATGCATAAGGAGAGAAAGCATAATTCCTGAGAATAAGTTGCTTTCCATATAAGGCCTATGAGCAGGTAGCCAGTTCCTTCTCCCAGTCTCACCTATGCTTTCGTTGAGAAATAGATTTGGGTAAGAAAGAGGCTAGAAGGTTTTTTTTTTTTTTCTGTGTTTTCTTTTTTGGGAATAAAGAGAAAATTCTTACTCACCTAGGGAAACATGAAAAATGAAGAATAAGAACTTCTTCCATAATACTGCCAAGCTCTTTGCTCTCTTTATTGGACATCCTGCTTCTACTTTCAGAAGTCCTCATGACTCATATAAAAACTGACATTTTATTAGATTTTTATTAGGTGTTTTCTGGGATCAATTGTTTGACAGTTTAGATTTGTGACACAAAGGCTCTGATAGTGTAAAATATATTAGATAGAAAAAACGTTATTAAAAGTAAATATAAGTTTCTACTGGTTCTTCAATTTGAACATTTATTTATTTTTATTCATTTATTTATTTGTTTGTTTATTTTTTTGACAGAGTCTCGCTGTTTTGCACAGGAGCTGGAGTGCAGTGGCGCAATCTTGGCTCACTGCAGCCTCTGCCTCCCAGGTTCAAGCAATTATTGTGCCTCAGCCTCCTGAGCAGCTGGGACTGCAGTTGCCTGCCACCATGCCTGGCTAATTTTTTTGTATTTTAGTAGAGATGGGGTTTCACCACGTTGCCAAGGGTGGTCTGGAACTCCTGAACTCAGGCAATTTGCCTGCCTCGGCCTCCCAAAGTGCTGAGATTACAGGCGTGAGCCACTGTGCCTGGCCTAATTTGAAAATTTATTCTTATTCTAACGTTCAATTCAAATAATTCTTAGACATATGGTCCCATGTAGTTCTCCACATGCTATGTGAAGATCTTTTGAGAACATCAAATTACCTTAATCCTAAAATAATGGTTTAGAAAATGATCTAAAGTTAAAAATCATAATGTCCCCTTCCTGACCAAACATCTAGGTAGAAATTAAAATCCCAAAACTTGATGTATTTATTCTTGCCAACATTTAGGATATTAAAGTCTAAAATTAGTAAAATCTAACAGATGGTAAGAGTACAGTTGTTTTCTAACTAACTTCTTATTCATTCAGAATCCCGTGTAGAACAAGTACAGATATAACATTGAAACGTGGGCTGCCATTCACAGAAATGGGTGGAGTTTCTCTACCGTGTCTAAATAAATTAATCCATTCCAGATAATTTCATATATTTTATTTGTTCATAAAGCAATTTCCTTAAGGCAATTTCTGACTCAACTCCTGTGTCTCTGATGCAGGCCAATGGGCCAATGTTGAGTTGAACCCGAGACACAAGTACACAGACACTACCCTCTCCTATGAGAAAGAACTATCAACCAGCGGAGATGTTAGCCTAACTTTCTCCAAATTCTCTAATTCTTGTTTTTGCCTCTGTTTCAGTTATGTCTAAAGGCATCTTCCTGTAGGTTCTTACACACTAGGGATCACCATTAGCATAACTCGTGAGGCAAAGCTGCAGTTGATATACCTGAAGCTTATGCTTACATGCATCCAGTGAGGATCAAGACCTCGGCCATGTGTTTACAAGATTTCTGAATAATCTTTATACTTCAATAATAGAAAACTATGCCCCTTATTTTCTACTGTATTCTTTTTGTAGAAGTGAACCATGACCCCAGTGATCCATTTCTGATTTTGGTGCTTGACTTCTTCCAAGAAGATTCAAATGATTTTTTTAAGGGTTAAGTTATATTCTTGACTTTCTGGATTTGAAATTTTTGCTGGATTTGAAGGTCTTTTTTCTCTTGCTTTATCTTTGTTTTTGGATCTAGACTTTTTTTTTTCAAAAGTATTACACTAGATTTTATGTTACAAAGTGTCCTATAGCAATAGGAATAAAAGTAATGAATTTTGGTTCTCTCTAAAAGTTAAGTCCATTGAAATAAATTGTGTTGACTTTCACCTCCTTGAGTTGGATAACATTACCTAGAAAATACTTCCTTATGATGTAAATATTGTAAACAATCAATCAGAATTAAGCAGATTGTATTGAAATCATACTTGTACAGCAAACAAAAACCAATATAATCTCTGGATTTTCATATTTTTGTTTCAGTTGCTACCTCATAAAACTGTACCATTTAAGAAACCACAAAGTTAAGCTATTTACTGTAATTTATTAATCATATTTCTCTGTGCCAAAATGATTAATGCAAAGCTGTTTTATCAAAATCATTGGTTTGACCTCTATATAGGCTATATATCATAATCATAGCTAGCTGTTGTGAAAACATTTATTATTGAACATAAGGGGTCTTTGGAAACTGAATGTAAAAGAATTAGTGCAATTACATCACTATTATAGGAAAATAATAATTGAAAATATATTTCACACTGCCTGAGTCTTCATTCCATTATATTGGTTTATAAAAACCAATTACAACAAAGTCACTTATTAATGTTACCTATTTGTGATTCTGTATAAATGATACAAAAATTCCTAAGTAAGAACAAAGATGAGGAAATACATTTTCCAGGTAAACCTAAGTACTCCTGTATAAGAGCTATTTGATTGATTATATATTTCCTCTTACACATATTTTCAATAATCATGATCATGATGATATTAATTCCAATAGCTAAAGTTGAAAACTTCAGCCAGGTACCGTGGCATGCACCTGTAGCCCCAGCTACATAGGAAGCTGAAGCAGGAGGATTACTTGGGCTCAGAAGTTCTGGACTCTGGTGTGCTGTGCCAATCAGGTGTCTGTCCTAGGTTTGGCATCAATTTGGTGACCTTCTGGAGGCAAGGGACCACCGGCTTTTTAAAGTAAGGGCGAACCAAAACCGGTTAAAAATAAAGCAGGGCAATGCTCCCATGCTGTGTCACTGCATCCCAGCCTGGGCAACATACCAAGACCCTAGGTCTTAAAAAATAAAACATAAAAGTTTAAAACTTCAAAAACATTCCAGTAAAGATGATGCTGAGAATCCAAATGTAATCAACCACCTGTATATCCAAACAAACAGCAATGATAGACATATCTGTTTAAATGCATTTAAAAGGCATAGTTGTTCATAAAAGCAAGCTATACATCTCCAAAAATGAGGAATGCAACATAAAAAGAACAGTGCCTGATACCTGAAGCTGTATGCTTACTGGGCTCTTGGAAATGGGCACAGAGGTAGATGGTCTGGAATCGATTTTTCCCTTCTGAGTAACAGGAATGCAAAATAGGCCATACATATCATGAGATCAGAGAAAAGCTAAAGGTAGAGCCGGTGACTAGGTTTCCATTCTTCCAGCTCTCCAGGGAAAATATTCTGAAAAGAGTTGAAACTGTTGCCCAGGTCTGTAGTTGGAACTTCTACCTGAAGAAGTGGAAGAAAGCAGGGACAGCTGCATGACTAGAACCTAAGTGAAGCAGGTAAAAAATCAATCAAATCTCAATTCCCACATGACTGGGGCGGAGAGTCATAATGATAAAAACTGTTTCTAACATCAGCCTTCCAGACTGCTAGGTAGAGGATAGAAAGCTGCTGATAGAGGAAGGGATAACTATCTCTCAAAATGAGACAAAAATTAAAGTTTTACAGTACAAAAGGAAAAATACATGTGATATACGTCAGTCTCAAATTGGTCAGCAAAATTTATTCTTGAAGCAACATGAATAATAGAGCAACCTTAAAGGATTTACAAATGAATATTTCTTTCATAGAATCCTCATGAAAATGTAAAATGGTAGAATTACTTTGAAATGGGATGCTTCATTCTATTGCCGTGACTGTTTTGTTTTTGTTTTTTTTGGGTTTTTTGTTTTGAGATGGAGTCTCTACCTCACCAAGGCTGGAATGCAGTGGTGCACTCGGCTCACCGCAGCCTCTGCCTCCTGGGTTCAAGGGATTCTGCTGCCTCAGCCTCCCTAGTAGCTGAAATTACAGTTGTGCACCACCACGCCCAGCTAATTTTTTGTGTTTTTAGAAGAGATGGGGTTTCACCTTGTTGGTCAGGCTGGTCTCGAACTACTCATGACTCTTTTTTACTCACTTTTACTGAGGTGTTGGATTTTTATTTTTCATGAATACTGAAATAGTGTTAAATTATCTTTTGAAGAAAGGTCAAATAGATAAATTTGTATATTCAGTATCATTTAAAAGCTAGATAAATTCATATAACTAACACTTCTCTTTTGAATTATTCATTTACTAACATTATATAGTATATCCTATGTTACGCCACTGGGAAGTATAATAATTTTCCCCATGATGTCTCAAATTTGTTGTGAAGATCTTACATTTATTTATTAATAAAGATAGTTAAGGAAGTCATTTTACTGAATGTTGGGAAATAAAAATATTACTATCTATATTCAGTATACAAATATATGTATGATGCCATCAAAACATTCTTTATGCTCACAAACCTAAAAGAGTTTTAGAAAACTATATTTTAAATGAATTTTTAAATATTTACTTTTACTGGGGTGGGAGTATGATATAATAAAAGCACAGCCAAAATAATGAATAAGGTGCAAATATTTGATAAAAGTGGGTAAGATAATTTAGACAATGATAAACACCATATTATTCACTGAACACATTGAAATAGGTGAAATTACCGTTTACAGCCAGAGGCTATTTAGTGCTAGTTATTAATACTATTGAAAATTTTAGTTTGAACTGGTTCAATAAAGAAAAACTACTTCCCAACTTAAATGTATAGAGAATTTATTATTAATTTTTTTTTTCTTAAACCACATAATCAAGGGAAAATGAATAAGGCAAGAAAATACTGTTCTCAATGGCATGCTGGATAAGAGGATTTTTAATATTGCTTTCTTGGGAAGTTTAGCATAACAAGTCTCCTCGCATTTATCTGTAGGGACATGGCTAGACTATGTTACATTATTCCTGAGATCCCTTTCCTAGTATATAGTCTCCCCTTACCCACAGTTTTGCTTTCTGAGATTTCAGTTTCTGGGATGAACTGTGGTCCAAAAATTATTAAGTGGAAAATTCCAGAAATAAACAATGCCTAGTTTTTAAATTGTGCACTGTTCTGAGTAGCATGGTGAAATCACGGACCATTCTGCTCCATCTCGCCTGGAACGTGAATCATCCCTTTGTTCAGAGTATCCATGCTGTATACTCTACCCATCCACTAGTCACTTAGTAGCTGTCTTGGTTGTCAGAGCTACTCCTGGGGTATCACAGTGACTGTGTTTAAGTAACCCTTATTTTACTTAATAATGGTCCCAGGGTGCAAGAGTAGTGATGTTGGTATATTGTTATAATTATTCTATTTTATTATTAGTTATTGTTAATCTCTTACTGTGTCTAATTTATATATTAAATTTTATCACAGGTATGTATGTATAGGAAAAAACATAGTATATATAGAATTTGGTACAATCCATGGTTTCAGGCATCATCCATGGTTTCAGGCATTTACTGAAGTTCTTGGAACATATTCCCTGTGGATAACGGCGGGGGTGGGGTTATTATGTTCACTCACTGTAAACCGAAACCATCTTTCTCTGACCATTACATGAATCCTCCAGCTTTCTTTGTGAACACCCTTTTAAATTCCTGAAAACTTTGCTTCCTGGCCCTCATCTACATCTCTTGACTTACTCCATTATTTATAATTTTCATCTTTTACCAGTATACTTTATATTTCCAGTTGCCTGGATGTACATTTTACTCTGAGGAGTGGACAAGCTCTGCTAATTCACATTTATATAACTGAAAGTAGACTTCCATTCCTGTTAATATGGCAGAATAGATAATCTCCAAGTAGTCTTACTACAAAGTATGGGTAAATGATTGATAAAACATAACAATTATAATTCAAAATGCATAGCTGACTGGCAAAAATGGTAGAAAAATGGTAGAAAAATATCAAGAGAAAGCTGAAAAACAGCTTTAATCATGAGGTGTGGATACTCTGTTTTGGTTTTCATGTGGAGATGGGAAAGGCTGCTTTGGGTTTACGTGATTGTGAGTTAGAATGAAACAAATGCATAAAGCTAGAACTTTTGAAAAGCTGCATTTTCCATGACAGGGTGCACTAGAAAAATCTTCTTTGCCATCTAGGATACACTCTCAGTGGGAAATCAAAAAATTCCCTAACAATTAGTACAATGGTCTGCCCTTAAAGTGGTGTTGGAATACTAACATACGTGAAGTCTAATAACATTTAAGCTGATAACTTAATATGAAGAGCGGCCCTAGGATGACAATACCTCCAAGGCGATGAGTAGAAGCACATGCAATATGACTTTGCAAACACATACCTTCAGCTAAGATGTCAGAGGATTTCCACTAAATATGAGCCTACAATCAAAAATTGTAAAATAAAAGCAGATACAGTGTTCTATGAGCAATAGAAAACAACACCAAAGAGAAGTCATAATTAAGGAATTAAAAACACAACAATGGAGAAGACACAGGAAATAGGATCAGACCAGTTTGGAAAACACCCAAGTAGAACACCTAGAAATGAAGAAATTAAATCAATAAGATAAAAACTGAATAACTTGGTTAAACAGAAGACTAGACACATCCAGAGAATGAGTTAGTAAATTAGGATATAAATAAGAAAAAAAGTATCACTCAGAAGCAATATAAAAGAAAAATTTTAAAAACATGTAGAATAAAAAAGAAATTTCTATACATATCAATGAGACTTCCAGAAGAGATAATAGTGATGTTATGGTAGATGGCACAATTGATAAGACACTAACAGTGAACATTACAGAATTGATTATTTTGAATTGGCTATCTGGGAAACCTCAGATTTAGGCAGCACAAGACATCCCAAGCAAGAGTAAAATTTTACTAGTAATTTATCTGAACATAAAATTCTAGCCTGACAGTTATTTTATCTATCACTTGAAATGTTTTTTTATTGTGTTTTAAATTGTATTGCCATTGGTATATCTATCCCATTGTTAATTGTCTTTTTGATTTTCAGCTATTAAGACCTCTTTATTTATACTGTTGCTATTTTGTTAACATACATCAATGTATGATTGTTTTCCTATAAATTATGTTTGATTTTTTTATTTCAACAATTTATCATACTTATTTAACTGGATTCTTATTTTATTATCACTGTTGATAAACTTACTGCCATTCTAAAAGTCATCACTTTATTGTGATACAATATTTCTCTTTGGCTGTTTTTAAGATCACCTTTTGGTCTTTAGTTTTCTGTAGTTTCACTTTGATTTTAAAAACAGTTTTAAGTTTTTAATTTAAATTTAATTATAATTCAAATTAATAATTTTATTATTTTTAATCACGTATTCAATGTAAATTCACATACCGAGAAACTTTTACTGAGGTGTTGGATTTTTATTTTTCGTGAATACTGAAAAACATCCTATAGTGGGTTAAGTAGGGCTCCCCTCAATTCTTGTTTACTTGGAAGCTCAGCAGTACATCTACCATTTGATCCAGCAATCCCACTGTGGGTCCAAAAGAGAAGAATTCATTATATGAAAAAGACACTTGCACACATATGTTTATAGTACCGCAGCTCACAATTGCAAATATATGGAAGCAGCTTAAGTGGCCATTGACTAATGAGTGGATAAAGAAAATGTTGTATACTTTCTTAACAGCATGGATTACTACTCAGCCATTAAAAGGGATGAAATAATGTCTTCTGCAGCCACTTGGATGAAGCTGTAGACCATTATTCCAAGTGAAGTGGCACGGGAATGGAAAACCAAAAACCATTATGTTCTCACTTATCAGTGAGAGCTAAGCTATGAGTATGCAAAGGCATACAGAGTGATATAATGGACTTTAGAGACTCGTATGGGGAAGGGTGGAAGGGAGGCTAGGGATAAAAAAACTACACATAGGTACAAAGTACACTACTTGGGGGACAGTTGCACTAAAATCTCAGAATTCACCGCTATGCAATTCATCCATGTAACAAAAAATATTTGTACTCCAAAAGATATTGAAATAAAAATTAATAAAAAAAGAAGGTGAGAATCATTGAAAATAACGTCTTTGCAGATGTAATTAGTTAAGGACTCATGATGAAACATCCTGGGTATAGGATGGATCCTAAATAACTGGTGTCTTTATAAAGAGGAGAGAACACAGAGAGACACATATAAAAAGGGCCATATGAACACAGGGACAGAGGTGGAGTTTTGCTGCCACAAACCAAGGAACGCCAGGAGTAGCCAACTGGAACCTAGAAGAGGCAGAGGCTCTCTCCTAGAGCCTTTGGAGGGAGCATAGCCCCTCTGGTACCTTGATTTCCGACTTGTAGCCTCCGGAAATGTGAAAGAATAAATTTGTTTTAAGCCGTCAGCTATGTTGTAATTGCATGGCAATCAGTACGCATTACAACCACTATTTTAAAAATGTTAAATCTATGGTGATGGATTCTAATTAGACATGTTTTAAACCTTCACATTCTGCTTTCCCGATATCTTAATACATCTCCTTATTTATTTTTACCTCCTTATCTTCATGTGATGCATTCTATCCTTCAGATAAATCTTTCCGTTTATTTACTCTTCATTCAGCAATGTCTAATCCTGTTTAACCTGTCTTTTTACCTTTCAAAAAAATTCAATCCTTATGGTTTTCATGGATTTTAAAAAATGCCTATTCATTGCTTATGAAATATACTTTTCCCACATGTATGCTTTAAATTCTGTATCTAAAAGTTCTGCAGTTTGGGGGTACCTAATTCTGTTATCCATTACTCATTTTTTGTGATCTAGTGGCTTGCCTTATCATGTGCCTGTTATTATTTTTTTATTAGCCTTTTGCTTGCCCTTAATCTGTGGGATGTCAAGTGACTATATATAAAGGAAAGTTTCCCTCAGAAAAATATTCCCTTCTGTTGATATCCAAGTATCACTACTGCCTGGTATGACTTTAGGCCTACCCCAGGGTCCTTGCTCAGGGCAAATTTCAGTCTTACTTCCCTCAAATTAGTACTGTTTAAGGCTCAGTGTGAAGATTACACTGTATATCATATATATATATATATATATACACACACACACATACATATATATACACACACATATACAGATACAGTATATATATATATATACACATACATATATATATACCTGAATCTAAAGAGATTCTTATGTACCCCCATGTACCCATGAGTGAATTGTAGTCCTCACTAGCTCAGTTGTTATTAGTTGTAACTATGTAACCAAGTATAGAATTGGTCCCAAGTATACAAGAGGTGTTTTATATTAGAAACCCTTGGATATAATTTACCATGTTAATAGAATCAATGAACAAAAATAAGTGTGACCAACTACAAAGAAGAAGGGATATTATTTAGTATAATGCAATACATGTTTATAGTGAAAAATCTTATTAAACTAGAACTATAAAGGAATTTTCTTACCCTACTTATGGCAGCTACTCCAAGCCTACAGGAAAAATTATCTTTGTAAGAACGGTAGATATGCATTTCATTTAAAGTTGCTGTGGTAGGCAGACTTCTAAGATGACTCCTAGTGACCTTCAGTATTCTATAACCCACTCTGCTTTGAGTGTGGATGGGAGTTATGACTACAAAGAGATATCACTCCCATGAGTCTGTTAATTTATTTAGGAAATGGGAAATTATTTTTGGTTGGACTGACCTAACCAGACAATGCCTTTAAAGGCAGAATTTTCACCTGCTTGTCACAGAAGAAGAAGTGAGAGAGATGAACTTTGGTGAGCCTTAATGAAAGCAAATATTATAAACAGCCTATAAAGTTTATTAAAGTTCCTGCCACATGGCAAGTAACTTTAGGTGGGTTCTAGGAGTTGAGAGTAGCCCCAGGTAATAGCTCATAGGGAACTGAGGACCTCAGTCCTACAATCACAAGGGAATAAATTGTACCAGAACCAGTGAGCTTGCAAGACACCAAGCTCCATGTGAGAACTGTAACCCTGGCCAACAATTTGATGTCAGCCTAGTAAGACCCTAAGCAGAAAAACTCCAGCCACACTGTGCTCTGATGTTTGACCTGCATAATCTGTGAGATAAATTTGTGCTGTGTCAAGCCACAAGGTTTATAATAATTTATTACACAGCAGCATGAAAATGAATATAATCAGAACTTATATCAGTATATCGGCCATCCCAATTGATTCAATTCTTTTCTATATCCGAGGTTTAGTCTGGGACTGTAGAACTTTCTGTGATGATGGAAATGTTCTATTTCTGTGTGGTACAATATTGCAGCCACTTAACTCATGTGGCTATTGAGCACTTGGAATGTGGATAGTAATTGAGGAACTGAGTAGTTAATTTTATTTGCATCTAATTAATTTAAATGTAAATAATCATATGTAACTAGAGGCTATTATTGAGGACTGTGCAATTCCAACCAATGCAGTGAGTAAACAAAAATAAGTCAGTCATAATTCTTATAAAGAAAGTAATACACTTTTATACTGATAGGATTGCTTCTGTAGATGATCAAAAAAACTGAGATGCAAACTTTTGAAACTACTCAGGGAGTTCTACAATTTGCTATACATATATAAAACAAAGGTGAAAAAAAAAACGGTGTTTCTGTTCACTAGTAAAAATCCAATAGTATTAAAATTTTGAAAATCCTGGTTTTTAGCAACCATAAAAATTAAAATCAAGATTGGGCGCGGTGGCTCCTGCCTGTAATCCTAGCGTTTTGGGAGGCTGAGGTGGGCAGATCACTTGAGCCCAGGAGTTCATGACCAGCCTGGACAATATGGCAAAACCCTGTCTCTACGAAAAATACAAAAATTAGCAGGGCATGGGGTTGGGAGTCTGTAGTCCTAGCTACTTAGGAGACTGAGGTGAGAGCATCACCTGAGCCCGGGAGGCCGGGGCTGTGGTAAGCTGTGGTTGTGCCACTGCACTCAAACCTGGTGATAGTGAGACCCTGTCCCCCCCGCCAAAAAAAAGCATTAAAATTATAATCTATATTTAAATCTAGCTAAATATAATAGAAGTATCTTATATAAAATATTGTAAAGAGTTTTTGAAGAGTATGAAGTCAGACTTAAGTGGTGAGATATATTCTTTCCTGAATGGGAAGCCTCAATACCACAAATATATCACATTTTCCACGATTAATCTATACATTTAACATAATCCAGTTAAAATATCGGCAAAGTATTGGTAGATTTTAACAAGTGATAGTATTATAAATACTTATTATGATGTTATAAAAATCTAAATATTATGGTGTTGGTGCAAGGATAACAAATACAGGGGCAGGGGAGTCACTCGCAGACATAAAATCTTTCTTAATACAGAGGTGGCGGCTGGGCGCGGTGGCTCACACCTGTAATCCCAGCACTTTGGGAGGCCGAGGCGGGTGGATCACAAGGTCAGGAGATCGAGACTGTCTTGGCTAACAGGGTGAAACCCCGTCTCTACTAAATAAATACAAAAAAATTAGCCGGGTGCGGTGGCGGGCGCCTGTAGTCCCAGCTACTCGGGAGGCTGAGGTGGGAGAACGGCGTGAACCCGGGAGGTGGGGCTTGCAGTGAGTCGAGATTGTGCCACTGCACTCCAGCCTGGGCGACAGAGGGAGACTCCCTCTCCCTCTCAAAAAAAAAAAAAAAAAATACACACACACATATATAGAGAGAGAGGTGGCATTGAACATGAGTCGGGAAAATATTGACTGTCTAATAAACGGATAATTGGCTATCCATATTAAAAAGCAGAAAATTGTACCTCAACCTCATGCAGCATGTTATACAGAAATTTCAGCTTAACTCCCACATTTCATAATTAAATTTAAAACAATACCACCAAACGATATAAAAATAACAAGAAACTCTATGACTTCAAGGCAAGGAAGAATCTCTTAGACAAGACATACAAAGTACACACCCCACAAGAACAGACTGATAAATTAGACAATAAAATTGGAAACTTCTGTATGACCAAAGATACTATAAACAAAGTAAAAACCCACCCACAGTGAATGAGTCAGCGAATGAATGAAACCTGTATCACAAGTATTTACATAGGTAACCAGTAACTCTGAGCTAATAAAGTAAGGTGCAAAATGAAAGCTTTAAATACATGTCGAAGATGCATAATCAATACTTTATGGAATCACACAAATTTAATGAAGGCATAAAAACATAGACTGTAAACACGAAATAACTTTAGACTCATGCTTGCCTTTAATCATGGGGGATGGGAGTGAATGAAATAGGGGGGTTCAACGACATCTGTATTATTTCTTTATATGAAAACTATAAAAAAAAATACGGCAAAATTACAGCATTTGTCAAATCTATATGCTTAAAAGAGGTAGTCACATTAAAAATTCAGCCTTTTCCAGGTATCTCCCCAGCCAATAACATATCTATTCTTAAGATATTGTTTGATAGCTTGGGATCTCTAATCTGGTATTCTTTCATTTACTTTTATTATTTTTCTCTATTTTCATATGCAAATTGGTCTTTACATACTGTGTCTGATCATTGTATTTCTTTCCCATAATCTATTCTAGTTGTTCTTCAACTAATGCTGGAATATCTACAAGTGTCTTCGGTTTTTCTACTTTCAGTAATTGCTGTTACAACTCAAGCTTCATATGACCTCAAGAATGCTTTTCCTTACATAGCATTTATACCCTACTAATTATGAAAGAAATTTATGGCACCTCCCATTGCCCATGTCTTAAATTTAGAGTCAGTTGTTTAGTGTATTCTTTTCAGACATTGCAAATGTAAGTGCTATGCATAATTTGTCTATTATTTTCTAACAATTTATCTTGCATAAATTTCTCTCCCATGCTTTTCTACCAAATCACATCCATTAATTTTTGAACTGGCCAGAAATAATTTTATTCTAATCCAGCTTGTTCTGTATGTCATCTCATTTAATGAATGAGTCACCTAACATGGTTTAAGCACTGGAGCCATAATATGCATATGCATGGTCATCATTCTTATTAGAAACTTCTATTACTATTTGTTCAGAAGGTCTTGCTTTCTATCAATAAGATGCTATTGATCTCTTATATATGTCTTAGATCCTAAATCAAAGTGCTAGTTACTTCAACACTGTAAGCAGTTTTTCTATCCTTTTCTCTATTCCCCCAATCTGTCATCTACTTTTTAAAAGTATATGCAATTAGCAAATAATTGATAATTGATTTAAATCTAATTCATCTTCTTATGTGTGTCACACTTCATGTGCCTTGGAAAGTAAGTGCACCAAAGTAAATCTACTAAGTGATTGAATGATGACTTGTGTTCAGCCTCAAACCTCACCTGGGGATCTACCCACCTAGTATTTGTTAAATTTGTAAACTTGAAACAGGGTTTAATATTAAATATTCAATAGGATGTCTTGTCCCAGATGGGTCCTTAGTATACCTTTCCTTGATTCCTCCAATTATAAGACTAGTTGAATTGTTGGGACCTCTGGTCTAGCAATATTTAATTCACTTTTATTGTTTGCCTTCACTCTTACATGTAAATCATCTGGCGAGAAAACATCTACTTTAAGCCTTCATATCATAGGACAGATCATGTAAGTGCACTAGATGTATCTAAAATTTCTGCTCTCATGAAGATCCATCTTTGAGATTTACATCTTAGAATATCATTATCATTAAATTCTATTTAATTTCTTAAATTCACTTCAACCTGCATTCTAAATGGTCACTGAGCTCTCCTATTTGTACTTAGACAAATGCTAACATTCCTTCAGAAAAAAAAAAAGTCTTTGCTTCCCTGTCATATTTTATTCACTGTCTTCATAGCCCATTTCATTTCGCTACTGACTAATCATTTTTTAAAAACCCAAAGAACAAAACACATGCTCAGCAGGGCCTAAACGTTTTCAAACTCATTGCACAAAGTATAGGACCCTGAGAGAAGGTATAGCACCAGGTGGTAGCTGCAGAGCCAGCATCTGGGCTCCACGATAATCACCTTATGTGAATCACAGCAGAGAAAGAACAGCATTACTAGATGAGGTGAGCCTCAGACACTTCCATCTGTTTTTCAAACTGCACTGTGTTTATCAGGGTTGCAGTTTGTGACATCTGGCAGTTTTTCTTATACTTCACGTGTCTTTGAGAAGAGAAAAAGAAAAAGAGAGACAACAGAAAGTACCATTCTTGGCCAGCGAAAGACATTTGTGATTAAATTGCTGTATCTTTAAAGTCTTCATATATTGTGTACATGGTTGAAGGGCAAGAACTTGAAGGTGAAGTGTTTCTAAATAAATTGATTTTCTTATTGCTTCTATAGTCTACAAATGTGCTGAGCTGCTATTACTGTTATTTTTTAAGGTTCTCACAGATACAGGTTCTTAAATACTTACATCTTAAAACATATGTATACATTTTATAGCTGTGGAAAATCAATTAAGGTAAATCTGAATGAAATTGTTTTGAAGATATCTCCAAAAATCTCCCCATATTCTAGTAGGTATCTCGACAAAATTTTAGTAGTTTATGTCAATTTAAATCCCTTTTCAAGAGCCACTTACGCGTTTTTGACCAGTCTGCAATTGACTGTACAACGTGTTAGTGTCAATAAAAGAAACTGTAACTATGAAATTTGGCTCCAAGAAGTCAATTTCTTTGAAGTTTGGGTGTAGTAAACAAACATATAACCTCAGGGGCAATAAAAACTTTGGTAATTATCAAATTGTATTGATTCTATATGCACTGAATATCTGTTAAAATACCAGCAATTTTTCATAGAAACATCTTAATTTAGAATTTAGGAATCTATGAAGACTCAGCCTCTGCTAACTTTCCAGAGCGCCATTTGAGATCTCTTCCTCTTACTGATCTTCACACTGTATTTTACGTGGGGATGCAAGAAGAAAATTGTTTTGCTTGTGAAAATTGCTCATATCTGGTTTCATATTGGAAAATTGAAAATAACACTGATAGCAAATGTGTCCCTGACTCTGACAGTGCAACCAAGAAAAAGTGAAGAACCTCTAAAATTCTAATATAAGCACATACCAAAATGGAGATACCACTCCTCCAATAGTAAGGTGCCAGTTATTGAGACATTTTTAAACAGAAAGGGAAGTATTTTCAAACCAGGTGCCTTGATATTACTGGACAGTGCTTGATGAAGGAATATTGACAGATTTAAAATCTCCAAATTTTTTGTTGTTTTAATCATTGCTATTACTTATTTATTGATCATTTTAACATTTATTCTGGGCCGGGTGCAGTAGCTCACGCCTGTAATCCCAGCACTCTGGGAGGCCGAGGTGGGCAGATCACGAAGTCAGGAGATCAAGACCATCCTGGCTAACCCGCGGAAACCCCGTCTCTACTAAAAATACAAAAAAAAGAAATTAGCCAGGCGAGGTGGCGGGCACCTGTAGTCCCAGGTACTCGCGAGGCTGAGGCAGGAGAATGGCGTGAACCCAGGAGGCGGAGGTTGCAGTGAGCCCAGATCGCGCCACTGCACTCCAGCCTGGGCGACAGAGCAAGACTCCATCTCAAGAAAAAAAAAAAAAAAAACAAAAAACCCCATTTATTCTGTTAGTATTAGTTAGCTTGAATTTTCCCAAGTTACGATTCCACTTTTTTTTCTTTTCTTCTGTCCTTGTAACATATACCATATTTGCTATTTTATTTATAATAGGGGACACCAAGTAGCGTAAGAAAACATGACTAACGTCCTTTATTATTATCCTTGTCTTTAAAAGTTTTATCAGCAGCAACTGACTCTTAAGAGCTCTAAGATGTTCATTAAAATAAGCGTTGTGTGAGATTCATTGTCCAGCTTATTCCTTGAGAGGAACTCCTTTTTTTTTTCACATGGGATTATAGGATATTTCTTTCTTTCTTTTTAAATTATACCTAAGTTCTGGGATACATGTGCAGAACATGCAGGTTTGTTATATAGGTATACATGTGCCATAGTGGTTTCCTGCACCCATCAACCCGTCATCCACATTAGGTATTTCTCCTAATGCTATCCCGCCCCTTGCCATCACTGGTCATTAGAGAAATGCAAATCAAAACCGCAATGAGATACCATTTCACACTGGTTAGAATGGTGATCATTAAAAAGTCAGGAAACAACAGATGCTGGAGAGGATGTAGAGAAATAGGAACGCTTTTACACTGCTGGTGGGAGTGTAAACTAGTTCAACCACTGTGGAAGACAGTGTGGCGATTCCTCAAGGATCTAGAACTAGAAATGCCATTTCACCCGCAATCCCATTACTGGGTATATACCCAAAGGATTATAAATCATTCTACTCTAAAGACACATGCACATGTATGTTTATTGAGATGAACTCTTTGCTTTTGCAGTCAACTCATTAGGACAAATCAATCACAAAAAACACCTTTGTATGTCAGCAAGTGCTTTTCTCCTTAATGCACTGGTGCTTTCCTCCTGTAGCCTCTTGCCTGGGAATATATTGCCATTTCCAATACTTTCCCTTATTTGCTCACTTCTACCACCTTTCATTTCACTCTCATCCTTGCCCATTTAAAAATTAAGGAACTTCGAGTTCAGATTCTGGGGAAGGTGGGTAAGTACACTTCACTCAGTTTCTCCCACTGAAAACAATCCCAAGCTCCAGACAGAATGCGTGGAACAGCAATCCGAGGCCCTAAAAAGCACACAGTAGCAGTTGTATTGGGGAAGGACATCAGAATTTCAAAATTCAAAGTTCTGTGGAACTGGTGGTAAGTTTATAGTGTTTTCTTTCTGCCTCTGGTATTACCCAACCTGGACTAAAAACAGGCCCAAATCTGGAAATGCATATACCAAGCACAGATAGAAAGAGGTCCATGAGAAATATGTTCTCCAATTTGAGGAGGAAGAAACTACCGAAGGTTGGAAAAAATGAAAGAAATGGCCTGTTTTGTTTTAACTTTTTTTCCTTCTCTCCTGTTCTAGCTCCCAGGCAGCTGTGATGGTGGGGAGGCAGCCGCTGCCACAGTGATGGCAGTGGCTGCCAGGCAGTCCCCCACAACCCTGAGAAAGGAAAATTCTGCTCTCTGGTAAGAAAATCTGGGGTCCCCAGAGCATGAAGCAAATTTCCATTTTTCCCCCCACCCTCTGTCCTCCCACCATTTGGTCCTAAATACAAACATGCTTTTAGGAAGTGTCTGGAAGAGGAAGAAGTTAGGTTTCTGGAGAGAGGACAGGAAAGGGTGGCCTCAGGAAGGTAGAAATTGTTGTGGAGGTCACAGAAAGAAGAAAGATCAACAGAAATCCCATAAATTGTGTAGGAATTCCTCAGCTCACCTCCAAACTGCACATTCATGGATCTCACCCTAAATATGATATCAAAGATTTTGGAAACTGAGCCCAGGGTAGGCTTCCACTCACTGTTTGGCCACTGGGGGGCACAAATGTGGTGTGATCTAAACAGTACAGCAAATGCTCTGAAGACTGAACTGAGGGAATAAGAACCCACAGAAAGCAAGTTGGTACTTGTGGCCTAAACCTCTACATAATCAGATTGCCTAATAAAAATCAAAAAATCAATATCCTCTTTAGGATTTAAATGAGACACAAAGTCTGAAAACATAATATTTAAAATATCTATAATTTGGTTTCAAATTACCTTGCCTACACAGTACCAGGAAAGTCATAAGAGAAAATACAATCACAAAATGACACAGATGTTGGGATTATCAGACGAAGGCCATAAATTAGCTATTATAAACATTCCCCACCTGGCTAACAATGACAAAACCAAGACCTGAACTCAGCTCATGCCATTATATACTATGCTCGTTATCTTCTTCATTCCCAATTCAAGATAAACTGTCTCAGAAGTACAGACTCCATGTGAAAAATTGAGCAGGAAGCTAATGCATAAACTATATTATTAAGAGAATAAGGCTGAGCAACTAAGGGAAATGTATTTGTCATAGCCATGTAGGCCCTGTCATAAGTACTTTTTGATACAGTGATTTTATATTGTTCTCTCAGTTTTTGGGACATTGCAAATTAAAAGAGGATTTACCAATAAATTTACAAGTTAATTAAACTAGAGTACACACTTGTATTTGCAATGATGTAGTTGTGTTTAATATAAGTCATGGAAGTCATGTTTGTCCATTTTATTCCCTTAAAGCAGAAACTAGCAGCCTGTGCCCCAACTCTGTCTGGTGGCCCATTTTTATGCAATATGAGAGCTAATAATTTTTTTTTACATATTTAAAGAATCTGTAGAAAGAGGAAGATGAGGGCGAGGGGCAGGAGGAAGATGTGGAGAAGGGGAAAGATGAAAGAAGAAGCCTTCATAAATACTGTATGTGGCCCATAAACCCTGAAGTATTTATTTAACATCTGGTCCTTTACAGAAAACCTTTGCCAACCCCTGGTCCACAGAAATGGAAACACCTTGATAGGAACAATTTCATATGTTTTCTGTTTATTTCTAGTGTTTTAAATTCATGTCACAAGGGAGCACCTAATAAGGACCTGACTCACAGTGGACATTAAAACAGTGACTATGTGAACTAATTGGTGGATAAATAGTTGGCTCTCTGCTTCAAGCACAGCAAAACAAGTCAGCTTCTTGGATACCTTTTATGGGAGATAATATGGCTATCCAAATGTTCACCACTCCCTCACTTATGCCTTGAGCCCACTCATGGGAGACATATAATCCCATGCCCAAGTGATGTTGGGCTTTGACATGTGACTTGCTTTGGCCAAGAGAATGTAATCAGAGATAACATATGCCACATTTTATTAGAAGCTGTGAGAGGTATTTTACATTTCTATCAGTCACCTTTAATTTCTGCCCTCTGCAATTTTAAAAGTATGTTGTAGTCATGGCTGATATTTCCACTTGGATACTGCAATAAGAAAACACAAAGAGACAGGCCAAGCACAATAAGACCAACCAACCAAATCCAGAAATGCTCAGCCAAACTGAAGCTGACCCTCAGCATTCATGAGATGGCTGAGAACTACAAGGTGTAAGCCTTTGAGATTTTGTGGTTCTCTGGCTGAAAGAAAAGTTGATTGATATCCTTCTATAAAACAAAAGATTCAGAAGGATCTAATGGATTAGGTTTTAGTATATTATTGCAAATCATAATGAATTCTTAGATACATATTTTTAACCATAATAGGAAGAATAGATATTTATACAACTCATATTTATAAGATGATTTCGTATTTTTAGTTCATTTTCTGCTGTGTAGAAATGTAATGGTTATAATATGGTGCCCTTTCATGCTCATCAAGCACTATTTTATCTCACTAATGAAGGGCAAAAGTGATGGATATATGTTGTTACTAGAATAAAAAGCCACCTTACACTCAAGAAAATTAATGTATTACTGTGATAACTTTGCTCTCTATTAAAAATGAATCATTCTTGAATCAGAATTTCTTTACTTTGGAAGTTAGTATTTCACCCTTATATCAATTTAACTTTGTAGAAATATGACTAGAAATTAAATGGCATAAAAACTGAGAAACAAATTTATACAGAAAAGATTTATAATTTATAAAGAGTTGTGCCAAGTAGGAAATATTTTAACCTCATAAGGATAAGTGTGAAATCAAGAAATTTGTAGTCAAAGGTGGTTCATCCTATAAAAATAAAAATATGTAGGAGAATACTGATGAGAAAAGAAAATTAAAATATCCAGAAATTTTCATGTAGCTTATTTGAAGTCACAAAATGTGACAAAAATACCATAAAATAAAATGTGTAATTCAGGGCTCCAGAAATGGCCATGGTGCTGATAGTTGACAGCTGTTGTTTTTGCCTGCCCAGCACTCTCCCACTTTTTAATGTTAAGAGAATTCTAATTCTGTTTTGGGAAACATCCTCTCCTCTTTCACTTCAGTAGCCCTAGTGCTACAATGTCATTCCTCTTTTAAATGTGGGCAATGTGAGCCCAATAAATCATAGTCTCATATGACCCTCACCACAGGCATTTCTTTAGGACTGGCATCTGAGCCAAGAGAGGATACTCAGAGCAGACAGGAATCTGAGGAGTGAAAGAAACTTTCTTCAGCTATTAAAGTTGAGAGAAGATAGCAGTAAGATGGGAGCAGCCGGTGTACATCTGGTCAGCAGAAATGGCAAGCCAGCCTGAGAACTCCACTAACACAAAGGAAAGCAAAGCTCAGAGAAGGCAAGGGACAGACCAAATTCTGATGATGCCATATAATCCCACACCCTCCCAAACAGGATACACCTGAATTTTTAACCTTGTTTTCCTTTCTCTTGCAATTTCAATCTAGTGCTCCTGGGGGTGGTTGAGGCATTTGAAGATGAATATTTTACAATTAGACTTTCCCTTCACGTCTGTATTTCAGTAAACCCATAAATAACATATTTCAGAAGTGGTTGGATTCTTGTGATGTTTCTCAATTTAAGTTTCATTTTTGCAACCATGTCCTCTACAGGAATTCCAGAAAATGGCTGGCAGTGAAGTTTGGCATGCAAACATATGAGGACTGTATCTGAAAACCTCCTTTGAATATTTATTCATCAGATGATTAATCTCTAATTTTTTAGTTAAAAAAAGCAGGCTATATTATCAGTATAAAAAGAGTTTTTTTTCATTTTGTAAATTTTTATTTTGGGAAAAAAGTCAAACCTACAGAAAAGTTGGAGGAATTTTACTACAGGCACAATGCAACTTGTACCTAGCAAAATTTAGACACTAAATTTTTCCCAAAATTATTTTCTTTCTTTAAATACATATGCTTTTTTTCTTTTGATGAACAATTTGAAAATAATTTGTAGGCATTTCATAACTTACCTGACAAATATGTTAGCAGGACTCTCCTAAGAATAAAAACATTCTTCTCTATAACTTCTATACAAATGTTGCATCTAAGAAAATTAACTCTAATTTTAAAATATCACCTA
The DNA here is from genome assembly GCF_029281585.2 of Gorilla gorilla gorilla. Classification (NCBI taxonomy): domain Eukaryota; kingdom Metazoa; phylum Chordata; class Mammalia; order Primates; family Hominidae; genus Gorilla; species Gorilla gorilla. Next base: position 120,056,099 of record NC_073229.2, on the reverse strand, counting down.
ATATACTGTCCATCTTCAAAATTCCCTAATTGTTCTAAAATTGTCTTTTAGGATCTTTTTGTAAAACTCCAGGATCCAATTGTGGTGTGTAAATTGAATTTGGTTATGTCTCTTTAGTTTCTTTTAATGTTGAACTGTCCCTTATATTTTTTCTCGTTATATTGAATTGTTGACCATTCTAGGCCTCTGGTCTTTTACAATGTGTTCCTTTCTTGTTTTTTCTTATGTAAATTCAGTTTAATAATTTTGGCAAGAATAGTACACAGTTGCTATGTATATTTCTTGTTTTTTCACATTAAGAACATTATATTAAGTTGTCCTACCATCGATGATTCAAAGTTTGGCTGCTAAATCTCCGAATTATAAAGAAAAATTCTTTTCTATTAGTAATTAATATTATACTTGTGTGATATCTTGAATAGGTAGGAAAGTCCTGTTTTCCAACAATCCCCCACACAATGGTTTTAGCATTTGTTGATAACGCTTGCTCAGAGAAGTCAAGGGACAGAACAAGTTCTGATGATGTGTTTTCGTTTTCGTTTGAATAAAGTTCATTTTTAGAATTCAATCATTTTTTCCATATTTGTTAGATGTCCTTTATCTATAAAGATAAAGAAGACGTTACTTCCATTCCTCTGTCTTCGTCATACTCACACACATAATTAACCTTTTTCATTATTTTCTGTTTATCTTTTCTGTGTGTGTGATGTATTACATATTATACATTTTAAATACATATATAATAGAGAACATATATTTGTACGCATACACACACACACACACAAATTTCTTTTATGCTCATTCACAAAGATACCACAGTCTGTACACTTTTTTGAGGCTCCTTTTTCACTTAACAATGTACCTTGGAAATACTCCATATAAGTTAATAGCTAGTTATCTTTTTATTGTTCTGTAAATTATTTAATCTGTCTTCTATAGATAGGCATTTTGTTTTTATCCAATATTTTCTATTTTAATTAATGCTGCAGTGAATAAACTTTTGCATATATTGTTTTGTTATTTGCAGGAAGGCATATACAAGCAAAGTCTTAGAAAGAGGATTTCTGGATCAAAGTGTAAATGCATTGGCAGCTTTGTTAGATATTGCCACATTGTGTTCAACAAGGGTTTTACCATCAACAGTTATGAGTGTCTGTTTTCCCAAAGCCTAACCAATAGTATGTGTTTTGAAGGCACTGATTTCCTACTAATCTGGTAGGTAAGAAATAGCATAATGGTGTAGTTTTAATTTGCATTCCTATTATTGTCAGTGAGTTAGAGTGCCTTTTCATATGTTCAAGGACCATTTTTATATACTTTCTCTAAACTCTTCATTTTTCAATCATTTTCCCGTGTTATTTTCACTTTATTTTCAATAACTCTTTTTAAATGGAAGATATTAGCATTTTGTTTTCTGTGATGCAAGTTGCAAATATTTTTGTCCAGCCTGTCTTTTAATTTTTCTGTTTTAGCATGCATTTTAAAATTTTTAATGAAGTTGAATTTATAATTTTTATATAGCTGCTTGATAGTGAATCATAATTAGAAATGTCTCCACGCACATTATAAAGAAAGCCAACCATGTTCCCGTTTAGACTGTTGATCCAAGTAGAGTGTTTTCACGTTCTACCTGATCAATAATGAATCCAATTTTTTTCTTTTCTAAATGTCTATCCAGTTTTCCAAACACTATGTTTTAAAAAGACTATATTTTTTCCAGTAGCCTAAGATACCATATATAATATTTACTAAATCTTCATTTGTACTTGAGTCTATTCTGAGCTTTCCATACAATTTTGTTAATCTATTAATATATTCTTGAATCTGTATCATGCCATTTTGATTACAGAGACTTTATAGTATACTTTTTAAAAATAGACTTTATTTTTTAGGCCAGATTAACGTTCACAGCAGAAGTTACAGAGCTTTCCCAAATACTCCCTACACCGACAGATGCACAGCCTCCCTCATTATCAACATCCCCCAACAGAATGATACAATTGCTATAATTGATGAACCTAAATTGACTAGTCATTATTACTCAGAATCCATAGTTTACACTGGGGTTCACTCTTGGTTTCGTGCATTCTGTGGGTTTGGAAAAGTTCATAACGCTATATATCCATTCTTATAACATCATACAAAGTAGTTTCACTGCTCTAAAAATCCTCTGTGCTCCAGCGATTTGCCTCTCCCTTCTCCTAACCCTTGGTCTTTTTATTATCTCCACAGTTTTGCCTTTTCTGGAATGTCATATAGTTAGAATCATATGGTATGTAGCTTTTTTAGATTGGATTGTTTCATTTAGTCATTTGCATTTGAATTTCCTCGATGTCTTTTCATGGCTTGATAGCTCATTAAAAAAACATCAAATAATATTTTATTGTCTAGATGTACATATTTTATTTATCCATTCACCGACTAAAGTAAATCTTGATTAATTTCATGTTCTGAAAATTATAAATAATTGTGTGCATTTTAATATCTAGCAGTACTACCTAATTGCACTTATTTTTAAATGTTTACTTAAACATTATTTCTTGTTATTTCTTCCACATAATATATAAATTAAATGTAACACTAATAAAAATAAAAGAATCAGCATATGTATGGATGTTGAGACATATCCATGAACAAGGAATTATTGGATCTATACAATTGTTCAAGATTGGTCTTAAAGAGTGGTTTGGAGATTTCTTCTTATAGGTTTAAGTATTTCTAGAAAAGATTTAAGTTCATTTAAGCATGTTACTATTTTTACTGTTGTTATAGTTTTAAATTGTTTTCTGATTATTTTTTGTTTATATAAGGATTATTGATTTTTGTGTGCTAACTCAGAAGTTTTGTTCTTATACAACAGTTATTGCAATCCCTATAATACTCCCTTTGTTGAAAAAAATTTACTTCTGCTATTGAGTTCCCTTTCTTTCCTAAAATGAACTTACCACCGGCACAGTGACTCATACCTGTAATCTCAGCTGAGGCAGGGGGATTGCTTAAGGTCAAGAGTTGCAGACAAGCCTGGGCAACAGAGAGAGACTCCATCTCTAATAAGTAAATAAATACATAAAATAAACTCATTTTCTCCCTGGTACTTATTTTTTTATGTCTACCTTATAATTGAACACCCATAGATCACAATCACTTAGTGCTTAATAAGAAAAACGTATTCAGTGCATGATAATTACATTTGTGTGTATCCAATTCTATTATTTCCATAAGCTAATTATAAAGTTGGACATATGTATCTCTGAGAAAATAGTGACCTCCAAATGTAATACAATTTAAAAACATTTTAATAATTATTTGGTAAAATATGTAAGCTTAAATGAAAAATTAATGTTCTGTTCGAAAATCACACATTTCTAATAAAATGCCATTCTCAAACTGCAATCCTATGAACATGCAATGTTTTGTGTATGCACAACCATAGCAAGTAGAAACCATGCAGGATCATTTGAGCAGTGCTGAGAAGATAAGCTTTGCCCATGTATCTGATCCCTAACCTCCACAAGCCTCAGACTGAAAATCAGATTTAGAAGTATTAATAGGTCTAGTTATCTCCATTAAATACACACATTACATGCCTCATTAGCCAGGGTAAGCTTTTCAGATTAGTCTGTTCACCACTTTGGACTGAAGACATGAGGTCTAGGGCACACCATTTTCACATGGGATTATTGTGACATAAACTGGATGCTATATTGCAGCCCAGGAGATTGTGTGTTGTAGCTCTAGTAAGACAAATAAAAATAAATGTTGATTTTTAAGGAATTTGTTTTGGCACAAATCTTCAAGACACACAAATCAAAGGGTTGCTGAGATACTGTGTCACAATTTTTGAGTATGTATGGGTCCTGAAAAAAAAAAGGATCAAGAAATGTGTGTTCAGCTGGGTGCAGAGGCTCACGCCTGTAATCCCAGCACTTTGGGAGGCTGAGGCGGGTGTATCATCTGAGGTCAGAAGTTCAAGACCAGCCTGGCCAACATGGTGAAACCCCATCTCTACTAAAAATACAAAAATTAGCTGGGCTTAGTGGCGCACACCTGTAGTCCCAACTACTCAGGAGGCTGAGGCAAGAGAATCGCTTGAATCTGGGAGGTGGAGGTTGCAATGAGCCAAGATCACACCACTGTACTCCAGCCTTGGTGACAAGAGCAAAACTCCGTCAAAAAAAAAAAAAAAAAAAAGAAAGAAAGAAAGAAAGAAAGAAAGAAAGAAAGAAAAGAGAAAAAGAAATGTGTGTTCTAAACAAGGAATACTGTCTTAGCAAAAGAGTTCTGAAATGACTTTGAACCTCTCATATTGGTCTCTCTCGTAAAGTATGGGGTGTACCTCTTGGGAAAGAAATCACTCTTAAATGGAGAGCAACAAGCCACATTAATTATTTCCAAGAATCTGATCCATTGTTACGGGACAGGTGTACTGAAGGTATCTGGGTACAAATCATGTTCCCTTTTCTGTGAATGTTCTCTGATGTCAGAGGCAGTCACCAGTTGTCATGTCAAACTTAATGTATGTGGCAATAACCACATTTCCTGATATGTGAACCAAAAAAATTGGAAAACTGGACTATAGGGAGGGTCAGGGACAAAAAGAGGAAAAAACAAGGGGCAGCAGAGTAAAGCAAAATCCAGGGTCAAAGCAGAAGTCCCAAGAGGACTTAGACCTTCCCTTTATTGTGACTTTGCATATTATATTATAAAGAATTACATTTTTGTGCTTATGAAATCCAGATTCAATTTCTGTTGCAAATTAATACAATAAGGGCAGTGTTCAATGTAGCACACTTTCTGCCACTTTGATTGACCTCAGTCTAATTCATTCACTTCTTCAATAAGTATTTTGGAGAAATACTAGTATTTTCCAAGCTTTGTGCTCAGCATTGTTGATAGTGGTGCACAAATAGACACAGTCTTCACTTTTATGGTATTACCAATATAGTGAAGGAGGCAAGGATTTAAGAAACAATCAACCAGTGAAGAAGTGTAAATAGCATAAGATATATTTGATAAAATAACAGGTATCCTAACAATTTATAACATGACTAATAGATTAAATTAGTGGTTTTTAAAGAGGTGAAGTGACATTAAATTGAGGCTTGAATGATGACTAGGAAGTGGCCAGGTGATAGGGATAAGAGTATCATAGGCAGAGAATCACATGAGCAAAGGTTTTGAAGTAGGAGTGAGTGAGGTACTTATACGTTGGAAGGTTGATGTGCCTGAAACATATTAATCCAGGGGGAAGTGTAGTGTGAGATCCAGCTAGAGATGCAGTCAGGGGTAATGCTATCAATAATAAAGATAACCAAATGAAAATTGTATTCTAAATTCAATGTTAAATCATTGATAAATTTTAAGCCAGTTTGGTGGCTTAACAAACACTGAAATAAGTTATTTCTATAAAACATACTTAAAACCTAAAGAAATCCTGATTTGTAATCCTGGAATTAGACACAAAAGCATAGATCATCCTAAGCAGGAGATGATTTGGAATGGAGAAGAAACCAAAAAGAATACAGTAGTTAGATGGACATGCATGTGCAGGCAATGGCTGAACCAAGAGCCTCAGGGCATACATTTGTCATAAGAATCAGTAGCACTGGGCATTTGGTAAAGTGATCTGTGGCTTAATAATGCCACTGTAATTACTTAGACATGAGCCAGTTGTCACCATAGCCTAGCAGAAAGTCCTGGGTCAAAGAACACATAATATTGCTTCATGAACACTGTGAGATAGTCTCACCTGAAAACTTTCAAAATATTGGGAAGATCTGAGACTATTCTCAGATTCTGGTATTCTGCAGAATAGGTGAGTACAGAGTAGAGGAAATTTAAGTTAGTTAATTCTTGACTAATGTGTATAGGAGTGGGCAGAATGATATATATGATTTATTAATTTATCACTTTTCTTTTTCTTAACTGTAAACTTCTGGGACAGTCTTTTTCACTGTGATTCTGAAATATCTCCCTAAAGGATCTAGCTGTAGCTTTCTAGCCTCAGGAAATTGTTCCATTATATTAGAAGGAAAGTTGGAATGATGGTATATGGAAATATCTTTGAATTAACAATAATGTAGAAAAACATTCTTGCACGAATAAAAACTTAACTACTCTTAGTAATAAATTATTTCCAACATATCACACTTATCACAAAATACCTAGACTCTTGAAATGGTCTTGTGAGAGAAGTATTAAAGAAATCTTTAATTCTTGTAAAGAATTTGTAACCTATTAGCCAAATGTCAAGAAGGTCCTAAGAACGCTAATTTTGAGAATTTACCCAGAGTGACTCAAGTCATTTCCCAAACAATTAAAAAAGCAGAGTTGAGAGAAAGAGATTATTTTACTTCCTTTATTAATGAACTTGATTTTTCTTATTCTTCATAAAGCACATTAAAAGTAAAGAGAAAAAAGAATTGTAGACATTTATTAAATGCAATATAGTAGTGTAATTGCTCTTAATGGCAACATTTGCCCTTCTCTAACAATATCTCATTTTTTTTAGAATTCAAGTGGTAAATATAAGTGACTATTCAGAATTTGATTTTAGTTAAAGGTATATAATCTGCAAGATTATAAGATCTCTATAGCACTTATAATAACTTTTTCCATAAAATTATTAACCTAAGTTTGTTTTATATACATATATATATCAATATGTGAACAGTCTTTAGTATACTTCAAGCAATTGTCAGAGTAAATGGAATCAAAGAAAAATTTATTATCTTCATTAGTACTTATTAAATCTATTTTTTAATGAAACTAAACTTGCTTTTTACACTATCAATGTTTTTGTAATAGACTAAACGTCTCTATTACTGATTGATTGATTACTTGCATACATTATAGTTGTATTTAGCATATTTAATGTTAATGGGGAGAAATACCCTATACTATATCAATCATTACACTTATAAGGATGGACTATACAGATTTTGAGGATTTCTAAATGACCTCAATCTTTAAAATGTGCTGATTTTGTCTTCAACCACTGACAAACTACTGCAGGTTGGCTTTTGCATTAAGTTACTCTTGAATCAGGCTGGATTTTGCATTTGGGTACTCTTACATTCAGGTACTCTGGTACTCTTGCTTCTCTGTTCAAGCTATAGGCTGTTGTAATTTTTCTGAAATTTCACTGCATGCATAGACTTCTGTGCCCTAAAAGACAACACCTGACTGCTTTGCACTACATGAGTAGCTCACTCCCATCTCTCACATACAGAACACAAGCTGTGCGGCACACATTGACTCATTGGAATAGATGAGAAATTTCTTTTAGTTCCATCTCAGCCAACAGAGTGTCTCTTCTTGTCTCTGCCCCTATCCCTGTGTCACTAATACATATATTTTACTTTTCAATTCTTTAAATTTTTTCATGTCATAGATATTTTTCCAATTGCCAAATTTAAAGAAACCCAATTTCTTTTATTAGTAGTTACTTTATTGTTTATTTCTTTCTTTAAAACTTGTTCAAGAGAAAGTAATGTTTTTCCTGTTTTCTCAGTCTTCCAGTGCTCTATTTTCAGCCTTCTGAGTCCTTCACCCTCTCTATGTACATACTAAGTTTTGGCTTATGATAAACTGATGAATCAGAATGACAAGATAACATTTAGTGTCAACAGCATATGCAAGAACTCATTGAGTGAATGGGATTTTAGTGACATAGCGATGCAGAATTCATAAGTGTGAGTCCTCCTTAGGCCTTTCCTCATCTGGGACAACTAAATTTTCAAGTGTGAGACTTTTGTAAGAAATAGGAAGATTCTAAGATCAATGGAAAGATTTACACATTAATGATAGACTATATCGAGGACTTTCAGACTAAATTAATTGGAACCGTATGTGGTCAAATCATAAATCTCAACATTATTTTACTATCCTATTATGGTAAGAGTTATTTTAAATAGGAAACACCTAAGTCTCCCTCAAAATTTCTGTTACAGCAAAGGTCTGTATCATTTTGATACCTTTTTTTATCCTACAGCATGATTCAGGAGTCTCAGAACTGTCTGAGCCAGGCCAGGCCGGCTTACTTCCTTTCAGTTCGAGAAGCACCAAACACATTAAGAGTTTGGGTTGCAGTATGATATGGTTTGGCTCTGTGTCTCCACCCAAATCTCATCTTGTAGCTCCCATAATTCCCATGTGTTGTAGGAGGGACTCAATGAGAGATGACTGAATTATGGGGGTGGGTCTTTCCCAAGCTGTTCTCATGATAGTGAATAAGCCTCACGAGATCTGGTGGTTTTAAAAGGGGGAGTTTTTCTGCACAAGCTCTCTTCTCTTGTCTGCCACCATGTGAGACATGCCTTTCATCTTCTGCCATGACTGTGAGGCCTCCCCAGCCATGTGGAATTGAAAGTCTAATAAACCTCTTTCTTTTGTAAATTGCCCAATCTCAGGTATGTCTTCATTAGCAGCATGAAAATGAACTAACACACTGTATATGCCTTTTTAAAAATGTAAGTAATTTCTTTTGAGAAAAAAAAAACTGGTTTCTTTTGAGTTAATTAAAAAATATATAGAGAGAAGGAAGAAATTATCCTTAATTCAGAAAGAACAAAAGAATGCTGATATTGTTCAGTGAAGAAGAAATAGCCTTTCTTCCCTCTTGCCTCCAGTAAGCTTCCACATTTCTTTCCTAAATCACTTTAAAGAAAAGACATATTCTTCATCTGATTTTTCAAAATGCCAGATACTGATGGAAGCATGGTTGTAAGTGGGTAGGATTACTGTGCTCAAGGGATGGTACCCAGTGCTGTTCTCTGTTGCTTCTTTTGCATTCTATGGAGTGAGTAGACCCAGATAAGGTGCTCCCTCAGCAAGCACAATGGATCAAGGCCCTCGTCTTAGTACAAAATCATTAACATGTTGCCAAATGTCCTTAAAATATAATTAATCTTAGTGGTAATTACCAATTAGTTAAGATTATTAACTGTAGCTTATTTTAAACAGAAATAGCTTAAACATCATGAGTCTGAAGTTTTCAACTAATCTTCTACAATTTATTCATATAAATTTGATCTTTGAGCACTGAAATATTTTTCTGTTATTAAACAATGCTTGTTCTATTAGGTTGGTGCAACAGTAACTGCGGTTTTTGCCATTAAAAAATAATGGCAAAATATATATTTGGAGCACTGCTTTTGGTAAGATAAGCATATAAATTAATGTAGTATACAAGGATCTTTAATATGAGCTGATAAAAGGCCTGGCATGCAATCTTTGTTAAGATATCTTCATGTTACTTTTTTTCTACTTGTTTAATACCTATTTTCTGTATACATTAAGAATCTTTTTTAATGTATTATAATTTTGTTAACTTTATGGACAAACAAAATATCACTTGTACCTAAAACCAGAAATAGACACAATAGGATGTTTGGGGAGTTGAAACTTGATAGACACTTAATGAGAAAAAAAATAAAGAGAAACTAATTTCAAACACTGTCAACAATATGGAAGATAAGACCTAATCTCAAACTTCAAAGGTCTTAGTTTCTAATGTAATGAAACTGTCAAAACAAAAACAAAGTAAACATACTAGAACAAGAAATTCAGGTGATAGATGTTACTGATTCATGTTAACTTATCTTGATCATGTGATGCCGTATAATTTGCATCAGGATAATATTCTGTGAATATGCATGCTGGCATAACATATGCTCACCAGGTTGCATGGTATATGTTTTATATTTTTATTTGAATCCTCCAATAATCCTGACAGTAAAGAAATAATAGCAACTGGAAAATATCCATCCTTGTTTACTGTCTCTGTGCCATAAAAATCCCAATGTCTGTGAGAATAAATGTCAACATAGAAACGGCTAATATTGCATGAGCACTTAACATAAACTAAGAAGTTCATATCAATTCTTTCTTTTGATCCTTATCTTAGTCTTATAAATTGAAGTACTTTTCATTTCACACGATAGGCTTCAGGCTATGAGAGATTACATGGCCAGAATTTTGACCAATGTGTCTGTCCCCTAAGACTTTGTGCTTAACCACTTTCATACTGCTCCCCCCACACACTTCTGCTATGCTGTCATAAAAGATTTTCTTAACAATCTGAATCCAATGCAGGTTTCAAGTCTTATTACCTTAATTTTTAGCTAAATTTCTTTCGGTTGACACCCAAAAGAGAGAACTGAGTTCCCAGAGTAGCAATCATTTTAGTGCTAGTTTTTAATACTTGAAAAATGTCTACATGTCTTTGAGCTTATTTAAATTTCCACTTAATAAATATATTAAAGTACCCAGAATGGAACTCTGATCAAGTTAAATATTAATCTGACATCTTTTTCAGTGGCCTAAAAACAATTGAGGATTTTAGCAGCACATTATTTCTGGATGTCTCTCAAAACCCAGAACAAAAAATGGGTATTGATTGCCCTTCACTTCATCCCTTTTCAAATCACATTTTTATCTTTTTACACATGTGAAGCCTTACCAGATGAGGCCTTTGCCAGCATTTCACATCAATATATTTTTGCAACCAATTTGAAGTTCCAATACATCCATCTCCTTTGCACAATATGTCTTAGTATTACAATAAAGTTATTAAGATCTGTGGTTTCCTGAATGCATCCATCACCTAATTTCAATTTAGATTTTTTGTTTCTGAATTACTACTTTTAAATGGCCCTTTTGGAGGCAAAGAAAGGTACACTTTAGAACTATTTACTAGTATCAAATTATATACTTATCCGTAAGGTTATCTCTATAGAATGTTCAATGTCTGGATTAAAACGCAAAGGAATATAAATCTAATATGATTTTGAACATTTAAATTTCATTGTTTTGTATCTCAACCCATGATACATGGTGACATGTCATTACAAACTTGGATGATATTTGGTGTTTGTTAGTTTATTCTTTGTAACCGAAAAATGTGCATATATATTCAATCTCAAAGTAAACTTAATTTCAAGAAAACCTTGTGGGAGTAAATTCTGATTATTTCCTAAAAGTTGATAAAGTCATTTCCATGCCATTTGATATTTACAGTTATCTTAGCTGCCTTCTCCCTTCAGTTCCAAAAATAGAAGTTAATGTGATTTTATAACATATTTAGATGTATGGACTATAGCAAATAATTATATTTTAAGAAGAAAGCCATCTTTGTAAAGCATTGTAAGTTAAAAATGCAGAGATAATATACTATGAATTATTTGGAGTTTTATGATGAAAAAAACTGATACCACTATACACTTATTAGAGTGGTTAAATTAAAAAAAAATATTAGCAATACTAGTATACTGACGAGGATATGAAGCACTTGGAGCTCTCATACGTTGCTAGTGGAAATACAGAATGGTACAACTTGAAAAGTAACTTCTTATAAAGCTAAATATACACTTACTTAATGACCCAGCAATCCCACCCCTGAGTAGTTACTCTCAAGTAATGAAAACTTACATCTTCATGAAAACCTATACTTGAATATTTATAGCAGCTTGCCTCTTAATTGCCAAAAAACTAGAAATGACTCAAATATTCTCTAACAGATGAATGGACCTGAGAAGATAAGGAAAATCCATCATTCTCTTTATTAAGAGTGAAAAGATACACGGACCAGGGGTTTTTGTGAGAATCAGCTTCTTTTGTGTTTTAGGCACCTACCACCATCACTGACATTTTTGTGCAGTTCCTGACCTCAGTGGCAATAGTAACATTCAGATTCTCTGTAGACCAGCAGTGTACCTGAGATCCAGCCATTGTATTAGTTTTGTAAGTACACAGATTCTTAAATTAAAGCCTGTCCTGTGTGAATATCTACAGTGCTTATTGCTTTTCTGAATAAGTGCTGCTCTAATAGAAGAATGCATTACCTTCACTTTACAAATGCGCATTCTGAGGCATTGAAAGTTTCACAGTGAGTAGAGGTAAAGACATGATAGGATTGTAAAATCAGTACTCATTCTTTACGTCCAGAATTTCTGCTGCTTTCCATAGGAGAATGCTGCTTTTAAAAAAAATAGTGGAGTGACCTATCTTTAGCCATTTTCCTTTGGGTAACATAATATGGATGTTGGGTCATGCACATAAGAAAGAAAGACACTCATTTCCCTTTATACTAATGGTACAAGACAGCATTGTGAGAATAAATAATAGAGATGGACCTTTTTGAAGACCTACATGTAGGTCACAGAATACTGAATGGGGCCACAAATTATGTCTTACCCTTGACAAAGAGATCACTAGAGATAACACGTAAGATGACAACAATCAGAAATTATAACTTCGGTAATATCAAAGGAGATTGGGAAAAAAGTCTGAAGTTGACTTTTAGGAGATAGGAAGTAACCAGATTACAAAGTAAATAACTAGGGATCTACTTGGAGTTGAGAATCTTCATGGACAAATATGATTTTAAAAAAGGCAAACTGAGCCGGGTGCTTTGGCTTATGCCTCTAATCCCAGCACTTCGGGAAGCCGAGGTGGGTGGATCACGAGGTCAGGAGATCGAGACCATTCTGGCTAACACGGTGAAAACCCGTCTGTATTAAAAATACAAAAAAAAAAAAAAAACTAGCCGGGTGTGGTGGCGGGCGCCTGTAGTCCCAGCTACCGGGGAGGCTGAGGCAGGAGAATGGCATGAACCCGGGAGGCGGAGCTTGCAGTGAGCCGAGATAGCGCCACTGCACTCCTGCCTGGGTGACAGAGTGAGACTCCGTCTCAAAAAAAAAAAAAAAGTCAAACTGAAGCACTGATGAAAGGAACAATAGGGCCGTTTGCAAAACTCAACACATGCAGTGGATCCCAGGAAAACTGGGTATGCAGAAGGAAATGTTCCGCCAGGTCTCATGTACCACTTAAAAAATAAAATAAAACCAAGAAACGAGACAGACTACATGAGTGGGTTTCACAGATTGAGTTTCAAAGGCACTGTGAGTTTCTATGTGCAGTTTACATATGTGAAATGCTTTATTTTGTTTTTCTGCTAAATTAACCCTCAATATAATATTTTGACAAAATTGCTTGTGTCATAGTCAGGAATTCTCATGAATATTCAACCGTGAGGGAATTTCTTTTAGAAAACAATATTCTTGAAATGATGTAAAGATTTCTGGAGCAATATGTTTCCCACTATGCGTTTGTGAAATCATATTATATCCCATTATTCAAAAAACTTGAATTAAGAACATAAATTCTTAAAAATTATTATACAAGAGATTTGTATTTCAGTCGTATTCATCAACAGTGATTTTATAATCTATGTAACTGCATCTACTTTGATGAAAGTGAGTTTATTCCTATTTTATAAAAGGAAAAATAAAGTTTTAAAGATTTTAGACTTCTATTATAATAAACGTGAAAGTTCTAAATTTCCCATGTTTGTGTTACATATTTACATATTTTTCATAAGAACCAAAAATTAATTTCACTTTTTCATATACTCATTGGTTTTCAAATTTCTTTATACTCAATATTTATTAAATATATCATTTTTATTAAGTGCTTTAAAGTTTTAAGAAATAAATAGAAATTCACAAACAGCAATTTGAAATAGCCCTATTATCTGTATATAGCAAATGCTGTATTTTGCTTTCACTTTAAAACAGATGTTAGAAAATTCAATCGAATGTATGTTTCTAAATATGCTCATAAACAATTTTATGTGTTTAGAGATTTATTCATAAATTTCCTAATTAGGTGCCAACTATATTGATAGATAAAAATACCTACAATGGAAAAAAATAATTTTTTTTAATTGAATATTTGGTCTTACAGAATACAATACACGGAACACAATGTGAATGGAATCTTCATCCCAGAGCTCAATAGCAAAATTGGAAATGAGTTTAAAAGGCTGAGAAATCAAAAGATAAAATAATTTCATATATTTAGAAATTAAAGATAATATTTCTAAGAAATCCAGGAGTCAAAAAGTACAGTAGAATTTAAGAAGCTAAAAAATAAATAGCAATGACAATATGATATATTAAAAACTTAAGAATAAATCCAAATAGTAATTTGAAGGGAAATTTATAACCTTAAATGCAGATATTTAAAATAAAAATGTTTGAAAGATAGAAAATTACTGACATCATAATTCAACATAAACTTATGAAATATATGCAGAAAAAAACACATAAAAGAAGTAAATAATAAAAGGCAGAATAAAACAATAAATGAAAATAACAAAGGTCTATGAAAAAGACTGATCAAATAAAGTTTCGGAAAATTTAATAAAAACAACAAAAATAAATACACTAAGAGAAAATGCACAGATAATAATAACAGCTTATATTTCACATGTATTAACTGATTTAATCTGCAACAACTTACAGAGTAGAGAGTATCACTGTTCTCAATTTATAGTTGCCCAGAGTCACACAACTGGCCAAGCTCCCACAATGAGCCAGAAATTTGAGTGCATAGAGTCTGTCTTTAGTGCCCTTTTGCTCAACAAATTGTTTTATATCACTAGATAAACAGTATTTGTTTCTGGATACTTTTATAATACAATAATATGATAGAATTTATGCTAATAAATTTGAAATTTTAAATAAAATAAACTCATGGTCAGTGAATGTATCATGTCTGTCATGAGAAGTATTTCTAAGAATTTGTATCTTCCTTTCCCCTTTATCCCTCTAGGCAAGCAGGGATAATTTGATTGATAATTGTGGGCAGAATAAATGGTACATGGTCAGCTCAGTTCCTTCCAATTCCTTTAGAAACTGGCCGACCAGGAGAGCATTTGTTCCTTACTCCTTTGAGCAGTGTGGGGCTAGGGGTTTTCCCTCTGTGTTCATCAGGGTGAGTTTGAGATGATATGCTGACCTCATTGTGGATTTCAATATCATGGAGACTGTCAGTGTGCTCCCCAACCTAACCTTCAAAATCATCCTCGTCAGCAACAAGGGTGACAGCTGCTTTCCACCGACCTTTATCTTTTGTTTTATCTTTCAATTTCTTAAGAACATAAAGGGGTGAGGTAGGAAGAAGGAATCTTATGTATCCTCCTCAAATATCAATATCTAGTGCATGGGGAGACAGCAGGAAGTGCAATTTTGCAGAGGAAAGATAACCTGTGCAGATGAGGATTCTGGCAGTCAGGACATGCAGCTTTAAGCATTGGGACATCGCTCTATCACAGGCATTTGACCTTGGCAGTTTGCTATGGCCTGTGTTGTACAGTGTGACTGCATTACTAGGTGTGTGGCTGAATTTAACTTCAAGTCTTAGGTCTTCTGGAATTTTCTCTTTGTGTCACTGAAGCTTATGGTGGATAGCAAATTAGAATTAGAATCCAGACATGTATACCTCTTTGCTAACCTCTTTTTTTTTTTTTCTTAATGGGCCAAACAAACACAGTTCTATATGCAAGTTCTGCTGCTTCATGCTGGAATATCAAAGGAAACTGCCCCTGAAAGAGAGGGCTATGTTTTCCACTGCCTCCTGTGACAGGCAGACACATACCTTATTCTGGCAGTCAGGATTAAAAAGTTTTATTCCCGCCGTTATAAGCTGCATCTTTTAACCTATATTTTATAAATAAAAGTGATATTTTGATCTTCCGTTTATTCATTTATGTATTTGATTTATCAATTTGTTCAAAACTCAGGTATGAAAGACAGCTTACATATATTGGCCACTTTGAATTCAGAAATCTAATGTATAGGCTGAACTTTTGAAAGATGGACAAGAAGTGGACTTGGGAGTACATTAAAATATAGGGAAACAAAAGCTTATTGCATGGCCAGGGCAGTGGAATTTAGGCCTTGGCAATATTTTTCTAAAGGTAGGACATGTGGAATTTTGATCCTGTTGAGGCTCTGCAGTATATAGCTGTTTTGCTTAATTAATATACCATAGCCGTCAGCAAAGACACTGACCTCATCAAAGTGCAGGCTATTCTGTCAGCAGGCACTTTGTATTAGTTGCTCCAAATCTTTTTCCTATTTTACTTTTTTCTTAACTGTCTTCAGGGTCTAATTCTTTTTTTATTTTATTTTATTATTATTATACTCTAAGTTTTAGGGTACATGTGCACAATGTGCAGGTTAGTTACAAATGTATACATGTGCCATGCTGGTGTGCTGCACCCATTAACTCATCATTTAGCATTAGGTATACCTCCTAAAGCCATCCCTCCCCCCTCCCCCCACCCCACCACAGTCCCCAGAGTGTGATGTTCCCCTTCCTGTGTCCATGTGTTCTCATTGTTCAATTCCCACCTACGAGTGAGAATATGCGGTGTTTGGTTTTTTGTTCTTGCGATAGTTTACTGAGAATGATGATTTCCAATTTCATCCATGTCCCTACAAAGGACATGAACTCATCCTTTTTATGGCTGCATAGTATTCCATGGTGTATATGTGCCACATTTTCTTAATCTAGTCTATCATTGTTGGACATTTGGGTTGGTTCAAAGTCTTTGCTATTGAGAATAGTGCCGCAATAAACATACATGTGCATGTGTCTTTATAGCAGCATGATTTATACTCCTTTGGGTATATACCCAGTAATGGGATGGCTGGGTCAAATGGTATTTGTAGTTCTAGATCCCTGAGGAATTGCCACACTGACTTCCACAATGGTCGAACTAGTTTACAGTCCCACCAACAGTGTAAAAGTGTTCCTATTTCTCCACATCCTCTCCAGCACCTGTTGTTTCCTGACTTTTTAATGATTGTCATTCTAACTGGTGTGAGATGGTATCTCATTGTGGTTTTGATTTGCATTTCTCTGATGGCCAGTGATGGTGAGCATTTTTTCATGTGTTTTTTGGCTGCATAAATGTCTTCTTTTGAGAAGTGTCTGTTCATGTCCTTCGCCCACTTTTTGATGGGGTTGTTTGTTTTTTTCTTGTAAATTTGTTTAAGTTCATTGTAGATTCTGGATATTAGCCCTTTGTCAGATGAGTAGGTTGCGAAAATTTTCTCCCATTTTGTAGGTTGCCTGTTCACTCTGATGGTAGTTTCTTTTGCTGTGCAGAAGCTCTTTAGTTTAATTAGATCCCATTTGTCAATTTTGGCTTTTGTTGCCATTGCTTTTGGTGTTTTAGACATGAAGTCCTTTAATTCTTATATTTTCTCCATAGTTTCAAATGTCACTTGCTACCACAAGCCATTATGTTGATTTTAGATTTGTTAATTATAAAAACGTTGAACATTTCAAAAATGCAACCTATAGCTTAAAAGAAGGATAGATTTTACTCTGGAAGTCAGGATTAGAAGAATGAGGCCCTGTATTGTGAAAAAAGTACGTAACTCCTCAACACACTTCAATGATCACAAAGCTTAAGGTTAAAGAAACAGTTAACAAGGCTTGCACAGGAAATGCACTGTCTTCTGAAATCAAGATTATCCAGAAAAGTAAGGAAAACCTGGAGTGGGTTTGAAAACATGTTTGCCATCAGAACAGCAACAATAGAAGAATGAAAACAGAATAAAGTATGGTAGACTGATTAAATTGGGAAAACATAGGTTTCTTTTTATTATAGTCTGATAAAAATGGTAAAATTAAAATTTAAAGGACTGGAGAGTCTGAAATAAAAAGGAAAACAGTATCTACCCAGGTTTGTGCTAAACGGATTTTCAGGAGAGTGGTTATTAGCTCAGAAATAGTCCTTGGTGTCCAGTAAAATCTGAAGGAGAAAGAGGTATGGATACAGAGAGTGTACTGGAATGATACTCTCAAAAGACTGTGACAGTCCCTAATAAGAGCTGTATAAATGCTGTCACTTAGAAATTAGAACAGCTAAATAATATGGTTAAATTAAATTTCAAAAGACATGGGCTGAAAAGTTGAGGAAGATCAGAATAAAATATGTAATGAATTACTGGGTGTGTTTCAAGGTATTATAGATATTTGGAGAGCACTACTACTATTTGAGAATTTTACCATATTTAAACTCTGAAAAAACATAGCAAATATAAGTCATGTTAAAAGGGAACCTGGGGTACAATAATAGGGCAAAATCTAGCTGGTTGAGATGTTGGTTTGATCAGAGTCCATCTACTGAGTGGATTTATTTATTAATCAATTAAATAAAGTATAGATGGATGATATTTGTTTGAACAATGTATGCTTTTTGGATGGCCCAGAGCTCAATGACTTCCTATTTCTTACCTTTAGAGAATTGATAATTTAAAATCTAGATATGCCTTAAGAAGCAAACATCTTGCTAAGATGCAAAGGAGAAAAATGGAAAGAGCTTATATCAGCGAACCATATTTATTCCATCGCTGTAAACGTAAGAAAATCTTTAAGCAGATTAAATGTCCAATAGTTATATGAAAAAATGCTCAACATCACTAAGTCAGAGAAATACAAATTAAAACTACAATGAAATATCAACTCACACCTACTAGGATGGCTAATCTCAAAAAGCCAAGAAATAATTGTTAGAGAGGATGTGGAGGAAAGAAAACCCTCGCACGCTGTTGGTGAGAATGTAAATTAGTATAGCCATTATGAAAAACATTATGGAAATTCCTCAAAAATCAAAAATAGAAGTACCAGATGATCCAGCAATTTCATTTCTTGGCATACATCTGAAAGAAATAAAATCAGTATGTCAAATTGATATTTGCATTTCTATATTCATTGCAGCATTATTCAGAATAACCGAGACACAGAATCAACCTAAGGGCCCATTAATGGAAGAAAGGATAAAGAAAATATGGTATATAGACAAAATAGAATATTATTCAGCCTTAAAAAAGAAAAAAATCCTGTCATTTACAACATGGATGAACCCAGAGGACATTACGCTAAGTGAAATAAACCAGACACAGAAGGAAAAACAATGCATGTGTATTCTAAAAACATCAAACTCATAGAAGCAGATAATAGAATGGTGATCCAGGGACTGGGCCAGGAGCTGGGACATTGGGGAAATGTTGGTCAAAGGACACACAATTTTAGTTAGATAGAAGGATGAAGTTCAGGAGATCTATTGTACAACATGGTGATTATAATTAACAATGTACTATATCCTTGAAAATTGCTAACACCACAGATTTTAGTTGTTCTCACACGACACAAAAATGTGATAAGGTAATGTATGTGTTAATTAGCTTTATTTAGCCATTCTGCAATGTATGCACATATCAAAATATCATATTGTACACCATAAATGTATACTTCTTTTTTCAATTAAAAATAAATTATTAAGGACACTAGTTAACAATTTACTAGAAGCATATCTCAACACAACAGAAAAAGATGCAGAAGGAATGCAAAGGCTGGGATATTTGGAAGCCAAGGTAAGCAAAGGAGCACAAGAGTGCTTTTGGTCCTCATGTGCATTTAGGGACACTGGCTTCAGAAGCATCAACTACTGCCTCACTGCAGAAATCTTCCTAAATTGAAGATCCTGCTGAAACATGTGGGGATGAAAGGGAAACCATCATCTACTAGGGTGAACACAACAAGGTGTGCTACCAACAGAGGAATGAAAACACCTTTTGTCACTAGCTACATGCCACACTCAAGTCAGCAAGAGTTCTGAATATAATGAATAAGAAAGAAAGATACCTCAATTAAGACCTGATGACAGGGAATGTCAATAATGCACATTTCTAAACATTGCAGATATTAAGTAATGTCTCAATTACCAAAGACAAGATATATAGGTTGATTTTCCCTATACATTGGGTAAATAAACCACTTGTTACATTTCTCCTGATTGAATTTAATATCTCAATGAGTGGACTCTGGAAACCTATTGAAGCTGAAACTCAAGTCAGACTCCTTCATTAGACACCACTGAGTTAGTGCTATCATCCTTGGCAATGCTAAGCATTGGTTTCTGGGAATATCACTTTGTTGGGGTTAATTGCTTTAGGGGACATATGTTAATTGTTTCCTAAATTTGGTGATGGTGATTTCAATGCTGTGACAATCTCGTATGTTCTATAAATGTGTTGGATTCTGCAAAAGTGAAGCACATTAGAAGTTTGGCATTGAACTAATTCTCCTCAAGACAGCAAGGAATCTCATCCATTTCCACGAAAGGCAGCCCAGGCTGTAGCTTCTGAAGAAACTTGAACTCCATCCATCCATTAATAGCCCCTCTTGCTAAGAGTGAGAAGCATAATCGATTGTAAGGATTTATAGATGTTTTATACTCAAAGGGTGAGTTAGTGTGATTTTAGATTTTAGTTACACTGGACTTTAGTTTGCAAGGAAATTCAGTATTTTGAGTTTAGTATTTCCAATGAAACTTTATAATTGGAGAAAGGAAGTTTGTAATCATTTTTTGGCCCTTCTGTCAGTGGCACTTTATTACTAGATTGTCTTTATACTGTTAATTGGTTTTGCTGAAGAACCATAATGTGATATGTTAAAAGCATGACCATACTTAACTTGGAATGGGAAATATATTCAGTAATAAATTTGCAGTTTCCAGTGCAGAATAATCTTTAACTTAAGTAATATGTCCATTTCAGAGACCCATATTTTAAACTGTTTTGAAGATATATTCTATGGTGTATTAGTCTATTCTCACACTGCTAATAGACATACCCAAGGCTGGGTAATTTATAAAGGAAAGAGGTTTAATTGACTCACATCCTAAGCAAAAAGAACAAAGCAGGAGGCATCACGCTACCTGACTTCAAACTATACTACAAAGCTACAGTAATCAAAACAGCATGGTACTGGTACCAAAACAGAGATGTAGACCAAGGAAACAGAACAGAGGCCTCAGAAATAACACCACACATCTACAACCATCTGATCTTTGACAAACCTGACAAAAACAAGAAATGGGGAAAGGATTCCCTATTTAATAAATGGTGCTGGGGAAACTGGCTAGCCATATGTAGAAAGCTGAAACTGGATCCCTTCCTTACACCTTATACAAAAATTAATTCAAGATAGATTAAAGACTTAAACGTTAGGCCCAAAACCATAAAAACCCTAGAAGAAAACCTAGGCAATACCATTCAGGCCATAGGCATGGCCAAGGACTTCATGACTAAAACACCAAAAGCAATGGCAACAAAAGCCAAAATTGGCAAATGGGATTTAATTAAACTAAAAAGCTTCTGCATAGCAAAAGAAACTACCATCAGAGTGAACAGGCAACTTACAGAATGGGAGAAAATTTTTACAATCTACCCATCTGACAAAGGGCTAATATCCAGAATCTACAATGAACTTAAACAAATTTACAAGAAAAAAATCAAACAACCCCATGAAAAAGTGGGCAAAGGATATGAACAGACACTTCTCAAAAGAAGACATTTATGCAGCCAACAGACACATAAAAAATGCTCACCATCACTGGCCATCAGAGAAATGCAAATCAAAACCACAATGAGATACCATCTCACACCAGTTAGAAGGGTGATCATTAAAAAGTCAGGAAACAACAGGTGCTGGAGAGGATGTGGAGAAATAGGAACACTTTTACACTTTTGGTGGGACTGTAAACTAGTTCAACCATTGCCAAAGACAGTGTGGTGATTCCTCACGGTTCTAGAACTAGAAACAACTTTGACCCAGCCATCCCATTACCGGGCATATACCCAAAGGATTATAAATCATGCTGCTATAAAGACACATGCACACGTATGTTTATTGCAGCACTGTTCACAATAGCAAAGACTTGGAACCAACCCAAATGTCCATCAATGATAGACTGGATTAAGAAAATGTGGCACATATACACCATGGAATACTATGCAGCCATAAAAAAGGATGAGTTCATGTCCTTTGTAGGGACATGGATGAAGCTAGAAACCATCATTCTGAGCAAACTATCACAAGGACAGAAAACCAAACACTGCATGTTCTCACTCATAGGTGGGAATAGGTGGGAATTGAGCAATGAGAACACTTGGACACAGGATGGGGAACATCACACCAGGGCCTGTCGTGGGGTGGGGGGAGGGGGAGAGAGCATTAGGAGATATACCTAAAGCTAAATGACGAGTTAATGGGTGCAGCACACCAACATGGCACATGTATACATATGTAACAAACCTGCATATTGTGCACATGTACCCTAGAACTTAAAGTATAATAAAAAATAAAAATAAATAAAAGAAATTTTTTTAAAAGAATAAGTGAAATGCTTTTGAAAGAAATGGTAGAAAATAATAAAAAATACTTTTATGATCAGTATTCCTTAAGAAGATAAAAAAAACAATGGAATATAACATAACCAAAACTACAATCTTAGAAATATTCCTAGAAATAAAAGAAAACCTGAATGTACACATTTAAAGGATCTATGAGACACCTGGGATAATTAGCCCAGAATAACAACTTCAAAGCCAATTATAGTAAAACTATTACATTTAAAAGATGGAGAAAAAAATTTCTTATGGCCACAAAGAGACATAATCAAATAATTTCAAGGACAAAATAATTAGCCTGGTATGAACATTTTATGGAGTAACATTTTCAAAAAACTCAAATATAGTATGAATTACAAACTACATCTAGCTATGTAATACAGTACAAATTACAAACTACATCTGGCTATGTAATATAGTATGAATTACAAACTACATCTAGCTATGGAATATAGTATGAATTACAAACTATATCTGGCTATGTAATATAGTATGAATTACAAACTACATCTGGCCATGTAATATACTATGAATTACAAACTACATCTGGCTATGTAATATAGTATGAATTACCAACTACAAGTTGTCTTTCAAGTGTTAAGGTTATAGGAATCAGTTTCAGGCATACAAGAGTTTAGCGAACTCTCCATCCATGAACTCTGAGCCGCCTAGTAGAGCAGTAATCTAATCTGCTTATGAAGATAAAGTTTTGTTGGAACAGAGTCATGAATACTTATTTATGGGTTGTCTATGGCTGCTTTTGAGCTACAATAATTGTATTAGCCAGGATTCTACAGAGAAACAGAACCAATAGGACATATAAAAATATAAATTTATATATATATATAAAGCGTGATTATGGAAACTGAGAATTCCCATAGTATGCCATCTGCAAGCTGGAGAACTGGGAAAGCTGGTGGTATAATTCAGTCTGTGTCCAAAAGCCTGAGAACTAAACTAGGAGCTTCAATGTCTGAGGGCAGGTGAAATTGATGTCCCAGCTCAAGAAGGTAGAGAGAAAATTCACCTTTCCTCTGCCTTCTTGTAGTTTGGACCCACAAAATATTGGATGATGCCTGCCCACATTGGTGAGGGTGGATCTTCTATATTCAGTCTACTGATTCAAAGGCTAATGTCTTCCACAAACACTCTCACGAACGCACCCAGAAACAATGCTTTGTAAGCATAAGCTAATTCAACTAAGCCATGACTAGAAAAACTTCAGCAAAAGGAATGATGGGGTGGAGATGACAGTAAAAGACTAATGCACAGATGTCATATGTTGCACATATTAGAAATAATGCAACTAGATGGAGAAGGGAGAAAAAATAGAATAAATTTATTGATTAGATCACATTAAAGGATACCATAAAACTGACAAAACTGACAGTAGATATTGTATAAGACAACAGAAGACTAAGATGATTGAAGAAGATAAAGTACGAAGGAAATTACTACAAAAACAAAAACCTTCCTAAATACCATTTTTTCCATAAATTCAAAAGAAAAAATACATTAAAGAAAGAAATAGAGCTAATTATCACGTAATGGATACACTTAAAAATTTAACAGAGTTCAGAGTAAACATTTCAATTGCACCCATAAATGTGAATAGGATCAACTTCGTCCATCTAAAGGTCAATCTTTCAATTTGACTAATGAAGTATGACCCAACCATATGCAGTACATTAAATACTCATAAAAATAATGACTCAGAAAGGCTAAAAAAAAAAATGATGGACCGACAGAAACAATGAAAGAGCAGTGGTAGTGTTCTAATATCAGAAAAGTAGAATTCAAACCAAAAAGTACAAAATGTGATCAAAAAGTTTACTATTTAATGCCAAAAGCCAAAATTCATAAAATATATTCATAAGTATATATGCAGAAAATAAAAAAGCATCCATCTTATATGGAACACTACATATAAGAATTTGAGATGTAGTTAAACAGCTATCTAAGAAAAATTCATCCTAATAAACGCTTTATCTGTAGAAATAAAAGAATAAAATAAACACATGGTTCAAAATAAAAATAGAGAGGAACAAAGTAAATCAAAGAAACCATATAGAAGGACACATGAAGAAATAAATAAAATAGAATATGAAAGCTGTAGACCTAATTAATAAATCAAATTTCTGTTTATTAAAAATAATAAACTAATCTCATCAAAAGAAAGATAGAAAAACCCCAATACAGAAAAGAAATAACAACAGGGAGCTATCGGTTGAAATAGAAAAAAAAAATTCTTAAATATGAAAGACAACTTTTTAGGTCTCTACAAAAACAAATTTTAAAATTTAGATTAAATGAATAATTCCTAGGTCATACTGGCATCATTTAAAAAAAGAATGCATAAACAGACAGATTTTATAGAATAAGTAAAGAAATTTGTTATGTTGCTACTACATACACACACAAAAGGACCAACTCTGATGGTTTTTACTGTGGATTCTAATAATTTTCCAAATTGGTTGTTCCAATATTCTCAGAATTGTTTCAGAGTATGGAAAACAAAGCAATACTTTCTAATCGTTTTACGAAACAAGTATGACATGGACACAGAAGTATAAAGAATATGTGGTACATGTATACCATGGAAGACTATGCAGCCATTAAAAAGAATGAGATCATGTCCTTTGCAGGACCATAGATGAAGCTGGAGGCCATTATCCTTAGCAAACTAACACAGGAACAGAAAAACCAAATGCTTCATGTTCTTACCGCCTAAGTGGCAGCTGAATGATGAGAATGCATGAACACACAGAGGGGAATAACACACATTGGAGCCTATCGGAGGGTAGACGGTGGCAGGTGGGAGAGAATTAGAAAAAATAACCAATAGGTACTAAGTTTAATACCTGGGTGATGAAAGAATCTGTACAATGAACAAACCCGTATGACACAAGTTTACCTTTGTTAACAAACCTGCACATGTACCCTTGTTAAAAGTTAAAAAAATAAATAAATAAACTTCAAGCTAATATCATCTATAAATATTGATGTAAAAATACTAAGTAAAATGTTAGCAAACATAATTCAACTCCACATTAAGAAAATAGTATACCTTCACCAACTATAACTTATTCCAATAATGCAAAGTGATTCGAAATTAGGAAATCCATCAGTACAGTGTGAATGTCGAGCTAAGGTAAAATTTTATAAAGCTATCTCCACAAATGACGAAAAAGCCTTCTGCCATTCTTGATAGCAATACTAGAGAAAATGGAAATTAAGGAACATTTTTAAATACAATAGTTCCTTAGTATTAATGTAAGTATCTCACTTAATGTGCAGCATATCTGCAAAAATCAGGAAGAAGACAAATATATATGCCATTTTCTGAACAAAATATTTTGCTTTGCAGTTATGGAAGAGAAAAAAATGAAAAGCATAAGTTTTGATAAGAAAGAAGTAAGAGGATCTCTATTTGTAGATTATATATGAAAAACATGAGAGAATCCTTGATAAAACTAAACCAATAAAATTCAGCAAGTAAGCAGGATATCAAATTAACATATTTAAATTAATAGCCTTCATATACACAAAAAATAACAAGCTACATAATATAAAGTTAGAAGGAAATCCCATTTACAATAACAACAAAAATGAAGTAATAAACTTAATAAGAAATATACAAAAAAATTCTCAAGAATTGAAAATTAGATGAATAAATGGAAAAACCTCTTTTTTGAATGGAGGAAAATATATATCAGTTCTCCGGCCGGGCGCAGTGGCTCACGCCTGTAATCCCAGCACTTTGGGAGGCCGAGGGGGGCGGATCACGAGGTCAGGAGATCGAGACCATCCTGGGTAACATGGTGAAACCCCATCTCTACTAGAAATACAAAAAGTTAGCTGGGCTTGGTGGCGGGCGCCTGTAGTCCCAGCTACTCGGGAGGCTGAGGCAGGAGAATGGCATGAACCTGGGAGGCGGAGCTTCCGGTGAGCCGAGATAGTGCCACTGCACTCGGGCCAGGGCGACAGAGTGAGACTTTAGGAGATATACCTAATGCTAAATGACGAGTTAATGGGTGCAGCACAGCAACATGGCACATATATACATATGTAACAAACCTGCACGTTGTGCACATGTACCCTAAAACTTAAAAGTATAATAATTAAAAAAATAATAATAATAAAATAAAAAATTAAAAATTAAAATAAATATATATATCAGTTCTCCCTATGTTAATATGTATATTAAAAACATCCTCAATAAAATGTCACAAGTGTTTTATGATTTTAAACAATTTGATACTAAAATTCATATGAAAAAACAAACAAAAATACAGGCAGCAAAATACAGAAAAATAAAAACTACAGAAGGGGACAAGCCCTATCAGACATTAAAATGCATTCTAAAGCCTCTATAATTAAGTCAGTATTTTACTGGTATATTGATAAACATATAGAACAGCAGAATAGAATGTATGGCCTCAAAATACATGCAAATGCCTTTGGAAATTAAGTATATGATGACGGTGTTAATTCAAATTCCTGCGGCAAAAATAAACATTTTAATAAATGGTTCTGGGAAAACTGGATAGTTATTTGGTAAAAGATAAAATTAGATCTATAATTTAGACTGTGCCCTCCAAAGAGGGCGGAGTGAAACATTTAGTGTTGAAAGGAAAAAGAAACAAACAACAACAACAACAACAGCACCAACAGAATTCTATCAAGTAAATTATCCTTCAAAAGCAAAGGAGACATAGAGACTTTCTTCAAAAAAAAAAAAAAAAAGGTGTAAATTCGTTGCCAGCAGAACCGCCCGCAACTAAATGATAAAACATGTTCTCCAGGGAAAATGAGACTTACATAGGCCAGAAATACAGATCTATGTAAAGTAAGGAAGAGCATCAAGAAGGAATAAATAAAGGTATATAAAATCTTTTGTTTTTCTTAACTGATCTAAAAGAGAACTGCTTTTAAGTGATAATACTAGCAATGCATTAGATGATTTGCAGCATTTGGATAAGTGAATATGAATGACAGCAATGTTATAAAGGTTAGAAAAGAGGAACTGGCAATAATTTGTTATAAGGTACCTGCACTAAATGTAAAGAAGTAAAAAGACTTATTGGAGGGTGGGCTTATATTACTTGTTACCGTATATTGCAACCAGTGAAACAAAAAAACTTACTGGAAAGTGGACTTATATTACTTGTTACTGTATATTGCAACCAGTGAAACAAAGCAACCAATGAAACATTTTCATGAAAATGAGTAAATGAAACAAAATGAAATAATGTAAAATGTTGAAATAAAACCAGAGAATGCAGACAAAGAATGTAATGAATAAAACCGTTATGGTAGGTATCAATCTAACTATATCAATAATAATTTTGTATGTGAATGGTCTAAACACACCAATTAAAATACAGATATTGTTAACTGGATACAAAAAATAAGAGTTAATTATTGTGTTGTCTAAAGTAAAGCTACGTTAAGTATAAAGACACAGGTTAAAAATAAAGAGATATACTATGCTAATGGTAAATAAAACAAAACTGGAGTAGCTATATTAATTTCAGACAAAGCAAACTTCAGAACAAAGGAAATTATTAAGGATAAGAGTAGTATTAGATAATGATAAAAGGAGTCAATTCTCCAGGAAGACATAGCACTCCTTATCATGCATACTCCTTACATCAAAATACATAAGACAAAATCTGATATAACTTAAAGAATAAATAGACATATCCACAAAAAGAACACATATTGAAGTCTTTATAATTTGACCTTATTTGAAGTTAGGGTATTTACACAGATGAGTTAATTAGAGTGTGTATTAATCCTTTATGACCAATATTATTATTAAAAGGGGACTTTTAGGCACAGACGTGCACACAGAGAGAATATCATGTGAAAATGAAGGAAGAGATTAGAGTGATGTACACAAGCCAGAGACGTCAAAGTTGCCAGCACACCACCTAGAAACTTAAAAAAAGGCACGGAGCAGATTTTCCCCAACATCACTGAAAAAAGAACCCTGCTGGCACCTTGATCTCAGACTTCTAGCCTCCAGAACTATGAGATAATTAATTAAATTCTGTTGTCTAAGCCATCCAGTTTGTGGTTCTTGTTTTTTTTTTTTTTTTTTTTTTTTGAGACGGAGTCTCACTCTGTAGTCCAGGCTGGAGTGCAGTGGCGCCATCTTGGCTCACTGCAAGCTCCGCCTCCTGGGTTAGCGCCATTCTCCTGCCTCAGCCTCCCAGTAGCTGGGACTACAGGTGCCCGCCA
The DNA here is from genome assembly GCF_029281585.2 of Gorilla gorilla gorilla. Taxonomy (NCBI): domain Eukaryota; kingdom Metazoa; phylum Chordata; class Mammalia; order Primates; family Hominidae; genus Gorilla; species Gorilla gorilla. The sequence goes on along the minus strand of NC_073229.2, from coordinate 120,027,798 downwards.
CCACGCCCGGCTAATTTTTGTATTTTTTAGTAGATACGGGGTTTCACTGTGTTAGCCAGGATGATCTCGATCTCCTGACCTCGTGATCCACCCGCCTCGGCCTCCCAAAGTGCTGGGATTACAGGCGTGAGCCACCGTGCCGGGCCTATGTTTCTTTATGGCAGTTCTAGCAAACTGATATGAATATCTTTATGTGGAAAACTACCTATAGCTCTACATACTATTAGAATAGCTGAAATCCAAAAACTTGATAATATAAATGCTGGTGAAAAAAATCAAGCAATTGTTGCTGGTACTAATGCAAAATGGTACAGCGACAGCGACTTTGGAGGAGAGTTTGGCAATTTCTTATAAAACTGAGCATAATCTTAGCATATGATTCAGCAATGTGTGCTTGAGTTCTTATCCATAATTTTAAATCTTATGTCCTTATGAAATTCCACATAAAAATGTTTATAATGGCTTTATTCATAATTCATAATTTCCCCAAACTGGAAGCAACCAAGATGGATTGCAATAGGTGAATAAACATCCATTCTGTGAAATATTAATCATCAATAAAAATAAATAAGCCTTTAGGGGACATGAAGATATGGGTGAACCTTAAATACATATTGTTATGCATTGTTAGGTATAAAAAGTTGTTTTAAAAAGGCTACATACTGTATAATTCCAATTATATAACATTCTGGAAAGGGCAAAACTACAAAGACAGTAAAATGATGAATGGTTGCTAGAAGATTTGGAAGACAAGGGAAGGTTGATTAGGTGAAGGATATGGAATTTTTGGGGCAGTAAGACTGTTCTGTATGACACTATAATGGTTGATACATGACTTTTTGCATGCGTCAAAACCCATAGAAATTTACTACATGGCGAATTCATTTTAACAATTGCAACCTACAAAAAGTAATAATGAGCCAGACCTGGTGGCTCATGCCTATAGTTCTAGCACTTTGAGAAGTCAAGGCAAAAGAATGTCTTGAGGCCAGGAGTTTGAGACCAGCCTGGGCAACATAGCCAGATCCTGTTTCTACAAAAATAAAATAGAAAATCAGCCTAGTATAGCAGTATGTGCCTGTAGTCCTAGCTACTCAAGAGGCTGAGGTGGGAGAACTGCTTGAGCCCAGGAGTATAAGGCTGAAGTAAGCTGTGATCACGCCACTGCACTCCAACCTGGGTAACAGAACTGGTCTCCAGGAAAAAAATAAAAAATAAGAAGCAGCAATTACATAGGAGGTTTGCAAATCATAGGAAGAAATATAGATTGTAAAAAGAGAGTCTAATTATATTATGAACTATTAAATAACCTAAAAGAAGGGGATTGGGAGAAAAGTGCCTTTGAGTGGAGTCTGTAAGACTAAAGGCAAAAACAAACTACATACAAGCACTCACTCTACTTTTTTTTCTTTTAGAGACAAGGCCTTGCTCTGTTGCCCAGGCTGGTGTGCAGTGGTATGATCACAGCTCACTGCAGCCTCAACCACCAGGGCTCAAGGGATCCTCTCACCTCAGCCTCCCAAGTAACTGAGACTATAGGCACACATTACCTCACAGAGGTAATTTTTAAATTTTCTTTTTGTAAGACAAGGTCTCGCTCTGTTTCCCAGGCTGGTCTAGAACTCCTGGACTCAAGCTATCCTCCCAAAGTGTTGGGATTACAGACGTTAGCTGCTGCACCTGGATACACTCTACTCTTGATAAAGTTGTTTCACATAGCAGTATACGTTAACAATCCTAATATCACTTTACTGGTATACTGGAATTGAACAATTAAGAATGACGAATAATGAGAACAAATTTTCTCACTGCTGGAGTAGGACATTACATATGAGGAATGAGAGGAGGCTAGAAAAATTCATGTAGTAATAGATTAGTGTCAGAGAGATCAATATAAACTCATGTTAAGCTTAATATAGATACAGATGGTTACATGTGTGTTTTTATACTGGACAATATTTACACTTTTTAATTTTCCTGCTCTTTCAGCCAAAAGGACCTAAGAAGACTTGATAATTAAATGTATTGTGGCAATTCTTGGTGGGAATTGTGCGTTTTAAAAAAGGACATGAGGTAAAAACTCAATAAAATTGAATAAACTATGGACTTGGTAATAATATGTTAGTATTGTTTTATTAATGCTAACAAATGAAATATACTAATTTAAGATATTAATTGATATGGTTTGGCTGTGTCCCCATCCAAATCCCACCTTGAATTGTAACTCCCACAATTTCCACATGTCATGGAAGGAACACGGTGGGAGGTGATTGAATTATGGTGGCAGGTCTTTCCTGTTCTCATGATAGTGAATAAGTCTCACAAGATCTGATGGTTTTAAAAATGGAAGTTTCCCCGCATGAGCTCTCTCTCTTTTTGCCTGCTGCCATCCATGCAAGAAGTGATTCACTTCTCCCTGCCTTCTGCTATGATTGTGAGGCCTCCCTACCCATGTAGAACTGTAAGTCCATTAAACCTCTTTTTCTTCCCAGTCTCAGGTATGTCTTATTAGCATCTTGAAAATGGACTAATACAGTAAATTGGTACCAGTAGAGTGGGGAGTTGCTGAAAAGATACCTGAATATGTGGAAGCGACTTTGGAACTGGTAACAGGCAAAAAATGGAACAGTCTGGAGGGCTAAGAAAAAGACGGGAAAATGTGGGAAAGTTTGGAACTTGGTGACTTAAGTGCTGTTAAAATCATTCAGTTTAAAAAGGGAAACAGAGCATAAAAGTTCAGAAAATTTGCAGCCTGATAATGGGCTAGAAAAGAAAAACCCGTTTTCTGAGGAGAAATTCAAGCTGGCTGCAGAAATTTGGTAAGTAACCAGAAGCCAAATGTTAATCACCAAGACAATGGGGAAAATGTCTCCAGCGCATGTCAGAGATTTTTGTGGCACCCCTGCCATCACAGCCCTGGAGGTCTAGTAGGAAAAAAATGGTTTTGTGGGCAGAGCTCAAGGTTCCTGTGCTTTGTGCAGTCTGGGAACTTGGTGCCCTTTGTCCCAGCCAGTCCAGCTGTTACTAAAAGGGGCCAAGGTACAGCTTGGGCCATAGCTTCAGAGGGTGCAAGCCCCAAGCCTTGGCAGCTTCCACATGGTGTTGAGCCTGCCGGTGCCCAGAAGTCAAGAATCAAGGTTTGGGAACCTCCACCTAGATTTCAGAGGATGTATGGAAATGCCTGAATGTCCAGGCAGAAGTCTGCTGCAGGGGCGGGGCTCTCATGGAGAACCTCTGCCAGGGCAGTATGGAAAGGAAATGTGGGATTGGAGCCCCACATGGAGTCCCTACTGGGGCACCACCTAGTGGATCTGTGAGAAGAGGGCCACCATCAACCAGACCCCAGAATGGTAGATCCACCGATAGCTTGTATCGTATGCCTGGAAAAGCCACAGACACTCAACACCAACCCATGAAAGCAGCCAGGAGGGAGGTTGTACCCTGTAAAGCCACAGGGGCAGAGCTGCCCAAGATCATGGGAAGATGTGAGACACGGAGTCAAAGGAGATCATTTTGGAGGTTTAAGATTTGACTGCCTTAATGGATTTTGGACTTGCGTGGGGCCTGTCTGTAGCCCCTTTGTTTTGGCCAATTTCTCCCATTTGGAATGGCTGTATTTACCCAATGCCTGTACCCCCATGCTTTCTAGGAAGTAACTAACTTGCTTTTGAGTTTACAGACTCACAGGTGGAAGGGACTTACCTTGTCTCAGATGAGAGGTTGAACTGTGGGCTTCTCAGTTAATGCTGAAATGACTTAAGACTTTGGGAGACTGTTAGGAAGGCATGATTGGTTTTGAAATGTGAGGACATGAGATTTGGGAGGGGCCAGGGGCAGAATGATATGCTTTGGCTGTGTCCCCACCCAAATCTCATCTTGAATTTTAACTCCCATAATTCCCATGTGTCATGGGAAGAACCTGGTGGGAAGTGATTGAATTATGGGGGCAGGTCTTTCCTGCACTGTTCTCATGATAGTGAATGAGCTTCTAAAAATCTGATGGTTTTAAAAGTGGGAGTTTCCCTGAACAAGCTCTCCCTTTTTGCCTGCCACCATCCACATAAGATGTGACTTTCTCCTCCTTGCCTTCTGGCATTATTGTGAGGCCTCCTCGCCATGTGGAACTGTAAGTCCATTAAACCTCTTTTTCTCCCCAGTCTCAGGTATGTCTTTATCAGCAGCATGAAAATGGACTAATACATTAATAATGGGGCAAACTGAGTGTTGGGTATGTGGGAACTGTCTGTACTATTTTCTTAATTTTTGGGGGGTTATTTTTGAGACCGTGTTTCACTCTGTCACCCAGGCTAAAGTATAGCAGTGCTATCACAGTTCATCATAGCCTCAACCTCTCAGACTTAAGTCGTTCTCCCCACTCAGCCTCCTGAGTAGCTAGCTTAATTTTTTTCTATAAATGTGACTGTTTTAAAAAATCAAGTCTACTTTTAAAAATTGTGGGGATTAATTGGATGAGCACCGGAATCAGCTTGAAGGGACTCCTGGTTACCAAAATTTGGGATAATTTGAATGGCAATAATGAGAGTAATTCATTATGATCCATAAAATAGAATGACTACCCATGATTACAGACTGATATAAATAACAGTTGAATAAATAAACACATCAAGAAGGGACAGTTCTTCCTTACAGTAAAATTTGTACTTAGAAGGAGTGATAGAAAATCACCATTGAGCAATCAACGTAGAAATAATTGTTATAGGCAAGAATAGTTTACAGATGCTGAGACTAGTGGATGAGAGCATAAGGAGAAACAGGGCATTCTGCATAGTCTCAGTTTATCTCCCCACAATATAATAGTATAGAAACCTGGTACACAGCACCTTAATCAAATGATCAAAGTTGACCTCACCAATACTGAGATGTACTGTTATCATCAGCTCCCTGGTTTGTTGCTCTGAGAAGGGAACAATAATAAGTTTGTGGTATTTATGCCAATAATTAATAACTGTAATGTAAATATGGGAAAATATCAGACATTTGGGACATGGACATTCTAAAAGATAACTTTTCAATACTCTTCACAAGTTTCATAAAAGGTTATGAAAGGCAAAGTGTGACCAAGTGTATTAGTCCATTTTCATATTGCTATAAATAATTGCCCAAAACTTAAGTGACAGACTGGATAAAGAAAATGTGGTACATATACACCACAGAATATACTATATGGCCACAAAATGGGATGAGATCATGTCCTTTGCAGGGACATGGATGAAGTTGGAGGCCATTATCCTCAGCAAACTAATAGGAACAGAAAACCAAATTCCACATGTTCTCACTTATAAGTGGGAGCTGAAGAATGAGAACACATGGGCACAGGGAAGGGAACAACACACACTGGGTTGTCAGGGGTGCTGGGGGAGGGAGAGCATCAGGATAAATAGCTAATGCATGCGGGGCTTAATACCTAGGTGATGGGTTGATAGGTGCAGCAAAGCACCATGGCGCATGTTTGCCTATATAACAAACCTGCATGTTCTGCACATGTATCCTGGAACTTGAAATAAAATTAAATCAAAATTTAAAAAAAAAGAATTGCCTGAGACTGGTGAGACTGAGCAATTTATAAAGGAAGCGGTTTAATTGACTCAGTTCAGCATGCCTGGGGAGGCCTCAGAAAACTTACAATCGTGGCAGAAGGTGAGGAGGAAGCAAGGCACCTTCCTCACAAGGTGGCAGAAAGGAGAACTGCTGAGCAAAGGGAAAAGAGCCCCTTATAAAACCAACATATCTCCTGAGAATTCACTCACTATTGTGAGAACAGCATGCAGGAGGCCGCCCCCATGATTCAATTACCTCCACATGGTCTCTCCCTTGACACGTTGGGATTATGGGGATTGCAATTTAAGACGAGATTTGGATGGGGACACAAAGCTTAACCATATCACCAAGGAATTGTTCCAGATTGGAGGAGACTAAAGAGACATGACAACTACATGCAATTTACTATCCTGGATTTGTCATTAGGTTAAATGTGAATAAATTGTATAGATTAACAGTATTACAGACTGAATGTATATGTCCCCCAAAATTCATATACTAAAGCTCTGACCCCCAGTGTGGCTGTATTTGGAGTAAGGAAGTCATTAAGGTTAAATGAGGTCATAAGAGTTAGGCCCTGGTCAATAGGATTGGTGGCCTTAAAAGAGGAGATGCCAGAGAGCTTGTTCTGTATGCACAGGTACTGCAGTGAGGCCACATGAGCACACAGAAAGAAGGTGGCCATCTAAAGCCCAATGGGATCCCTCAGCAGACACTGTGCTGGCGCCTTGATCCTGAGCTTCCTAGGCTTCCAGACTGGATAAAATAAATGCCTGCAGTTTAAGTCACCCAGCCTGCAGTATTTTGTGATAGCAGTTTGAGCAGACCAATACAAATAGTTATTAAAAGTATGATATCAGTGTAGTGTATCAATTATTACCAAGCCCTAACGTTTAGGCCTGGGTACTATTTTAGTGACTTTTTGTACTGTTTAGAGTATATTTTTAATACTTTATCAGATACTGTTTATATGTGGAACAATTATTCCCTTCCGTGAATCTCTCCCTGATGCTCCCACTCCAGATGATGAGGCAAGGGACTGAAAACCAGGAGATTAATTACAAGCCTTCATAGAGAAAAAATAGATCCTCACTCTCTCCTCTGCCCAGAAATCAGAACGCTATCAGTGTGGCTGCTATCTAGGTAAGAAATGGAAGTAAACTCTCTGAAGAAATAAAAATTCCCCCCCAAAAAAACACTCAATGTAAAGAGCACTCCTCCCAACTCCTCCACCCACATTCCAAATGACGTTACATGGATGATGATCCCTGCTGGGGTCATGGAGTTGTAAGGATTTGAGCAATAATCTTCAGGTCTTTGGCTCTCAACCTGTGTGCAAAACTATATCAAAAGAATGATACTGAGAATAGCAATATAAAGTAGACAGGGTGGCTTAGAGTCTTTGATCAGTTGAGGCACCACATCTTAACAAAATGAATGCTTTATTCCTTTTTCCCTTGCCTTTGTTTTTTTGTTATAGCTCATATCATGGTTTATATTCAAAACTTCATAAATTGATTCGAGTTCTGGGCTATTTTTTATTAAGTGTGATTGAAAAATGTCATATTCATTTTGACTCAGTTATTGGCAGTTATGGTAAGCTGTTAAAACCATGAAGGATTTTTAAATCTTTTAAATGTTTCTGTGTCTCTCTGTCTCATTTTCTTAATCTATAATATGGTGATAATAATAGTCTTGTAGGGTTGTAGCAATTAATTGACATGATCCATGGCAAATGCATAGCACTGCAGCAACAAATAAGCATTCAATGAAGGTCAGGCATTACTGTTATTGTTTGTTATTACTATTTTCTTTATTTTTAATTATTCAATCAATCATGTAATTATTTCCTAAACTAATGTTGACAACACACAGTAAGGGGTACCAATCTCTGAGCAGTTGGAAATCTGCATATAACATTTGACTCCTCAAGAACTTAATTACTAATAGCTACTGTCAACTGAAAGCCGTACTGATAATGTAAATAACCGATTAGCACAAATTTTATAAATGTATTATATATGTAGTCTTATAATGAAGCAAGCTAGAGAAAAAATATTGTTAAGAAAATCATAAGGAAAAGAAAATATATTTACTATTCATTAAGTGGAAGTGTAGAAGTGAATCATGAAGGTCTTCATCTTTATAATCTTCCTTTTAAGTAGGCTGAGGGAGAAGGAGGCGGAGGAGGAGAAGTTGGTCTTGTTCTCTTAGGGTGACAGTGGCAAAAAAGTCCACATGTAAGTGGATCCATGCAGTTCAAACTTATGTTGTTTAAGGGTAAACATGGTTACATTATGTCTGTATTATGTTTGTCAACTTAAATTTTGGAAATACACACTATAACATAAAGTGACAAATTACAAAGACTACTCTCAATTTTTCATCTTTAAAAATGTTTATTTTTGAGGAATAACATGTTAGTTTTTTTGCTTTGAAATGTACCTTGTAAAATGAGGGTGTTCCTTACTAATATTAAGAATAGAATAGAAGTCAATAATGCTGTTGTGAAATAAATCTACCCTAGGGTATTAGAGTTCATTGTTAGCTTACATAAAATAAAAATGTCAGCAAACTGAAGTTCAATCAATTTATGGACTTCCTTGTTTTATTGTATTATCTTTCTCATATCAAAGTCAAACTTTTGTTTATTATAAACCTTTATGTTTTATTGTTTCTGACAAATTAAATAGATTATTCTGAGAGACTTAAATGTTACCACTTCATATTTCTGCTATTATCTAAACACAGCTGTTTTCTTTAAAGATATCTCCCAATAATCCCTGCTGACAACATGTACAAGTGCAATTTGTACTGCAATCTTTTCAAAGTTCTCTTAGTGAGTGAATAGTACCTTAGTTACAAAAAGGTGAATAAAACATAGCAGTGCATAATATTTTAAGTTTGTAGGAATTATTTAATATTTGAAGAAATTTTGAACTTGTCATTATATGAACATAAAGAGTCATCTGAAGGCATAAAAAAAGACTGGAATATTTCTTTTTATTTTACCCATTGGCCATTGCTAAACATCTTTGTTTTAACCAGGATGTGAATTTTGTTCTGCTCTGTTTACATCCAGGAAGGTTCATCCCTCTGGTGAATGGCATTGCGATACTGGCACAGAATGACAAGGGTATTTGTGTGCACATGTGTGTGTGTGTGTGTGTGTGTGTGTGTGTGTGTATTTCCATAATATCAAAATGCCAGCATTAATAACAGTATTTGATTTAAAAGTACCCACAATACACGCACAAAATAGCTAAAACTAAATATGTGATCCTAAGACAAATGTGTTATAAATAAAAAAATATATAAGTAAATATAATTATCTATATGTATAATATAAACATAATATAAATCAAATACAGAAAAGTATAAATATATTATAAAGTATTAATTATAATACACATTAGCAAATATAATTCAAATATATTGCCATTCTATTATAAATTAGTAGCAGATACATACCTAAAATAAGCAGTAAAAAGTGTGAAAGTAATTTAAATATAAAATTGAAAGTAAAATATTACTTTTAAACAAGTGGATTTTAAAAAACAGTGCATCAAGCTTTCCCTGGTTGAGTTGAAGCATCTTTTTGAGCATTTTTTCCTCAGCTGATGAGAAATAGAAATCTCTTTATGGCTCCATAGCATAATGTTGCTAAATTTAGTTTGAGTACACTGCAGGCCAAAACCCTTGAGCTCAGCACTCTTACATTTCTGCCTCTTAAGGAGCTCATCACATAGGCATGCACCATCATAGCCAGGCATTCATGTTACATGTGTAAAAGGGGGGAAATTTCATTTACAATCTCCACGGAATTCTATGAGAGAATTCCTGATAGCATCAGAACCTTGTTTACTGAGCACTATCTTGGGCTTTGGTAAGTAAGTTTGGAGGTGGAAGCTGGGAAAAACTGAATTACTTAGCATAGCAATGGGGATGAGGAAGATTCAGAGACAAGGAAATAGAAAGCCATGAGGCTAACCTAACCCCTGTGGACAGAGAGCAGAAAAGAGCAATGCCCATTAGTGATGAAAGTGTGAAAGAAAGGGAAGTTAAGAGAGCATAGGTGTCTGCTTTATGTTTTAAATTTGTGTGCTTTGGTGTGTGCTGAGGGCAAACAAGAGTAACTAATGCCAAGAAACATGACACATGAGTATCTGGTCAAGTCACAGGTTTAGAACATTAATATTGAATTGTTATCTTGTTGCCATTCTATGTTCTCATCAGTGAGTGTCTAGCTTGTGCCTTTCTCTATTGGTTATGACATCTTGGAAATTCCTTTTAAATTAAAATTATTTAGAGTTTTTAGTCAATTCTGGAAGCACTATTCTCTCTTTTTCTAAACGTTGAAACTTTAAAAGTAAAAATCTCCTTAGTTCTTGGAGTCTGACTTGACTTAGGATTTGAGTGCTGACCTCAAATCCTGAGCCAAAATATTTAAAATTTCAAAATTAAAATCAGCATCTTAAATCCCAGGAGTCATATAGTACAAATGAACACTCCCTTAGGTATATAACATGACCAAAATCAAATAAAACAAAATACACCATGGATTACTACACAGCCATAAAAAAGAATGCAAGAATGTCTTTGCAGGAACATGGGTATAGCTGGAAGCCATTATACTAAGCAAATGAATGCAGAAACAGAAAACAAAATACTACATATCCTCACTTACAAGTGGGAGGTAAACGCTGGGTACTTTTGGACATAAAGATGGAAACAATGGACACTGGTGACTACTCAGAGGGAGGAAGGAGGAGACCAGTGTTGAAAAACTAACTATTGGGTACTGTGATCAGTACCTGGGTGATAGGATCAATCATACCCCAAACCTCAGTATCACACAATACACCCAGTAACAAACCTGAACTTGTATCCCTTGAATCTAAAATAAAAGTTGAAAATATTTTTAAAAAGGTCAACCATCTGTCATGGATTCTCTCCAAAAGACTAGCTTCTAAGGCTGATGTCAACTCACTTCCACCTTTGTAACAAAGATAAAAAAAATTGTTACAAGTACAAAACCAGAATTCTTATTTTTTTCAGTTTTGGTAATTTCTTTTAACCTGTCTTGATGCTCAGCAATTCTTTCTTTCGCTGAATTGAGTCTATAGATGAGCCTTCAAAGGCATTCTTCATTTCTATTACAATGTTATTCATTTCTAGAACTTCCACTTAATTCTTCCTTACGGTTTCCCTTTCTCTGCTGAGATTACACATTTAATCTTGAATGTTGTCAACCTTTTCTATTAAACTTTTAACCTACTCAATATAGTTATTTTAACTTCCCTGGAATATAGTCCCAACATCTGTGTCATGGTAACCTTTTCTCTTGGAGTATGTTGCTTTATCCTGTCTTATGTGCTTCATAATTTTTAGTTGTTTTGGAAAGCTGGACTTCTTATATAGTATAGTAAAGACTGAGGTAAGTAGCATTATACACCTGGAAATGGACATTCCTTCCTTTTAGTGGGGCCTTGAGCGAGGGAATTACTCTAAGTAAGAGTTGGCCTGGGTTTGAGATTTTTTGTTATATGTTACCCTTAATGTATTATAGCCTTCAAATTCCTCTAAATTAATAGTATCTGTTTAGAGAAGGGGTTAGTTTTCCAGATATTTTTGTTTGTTCGGTTTTCCTCAGTATTTATTCTGCTGAGAGCTTTGCATTGCATCTCAGAGATATTCTCTCTTTAGCAAGGTCCTTTCTATTCTAAGCCTGTTAGCCTAGCGGTAATGGTGGTGGTGGGAGGTGTTTTACATTGTTCAAATAAAGGCTCAGTCTTAGGAAGACACCATATCTCTGCTGACCTTTCCCCAGGGATAGAGTTATTCTCCTCTTCTTTTACCTCTCTTGCGATGGATTTTCATCAGTGCCCTAATGACAACAGGGTTTGCTGTCTTTTTCCCTACAGATGAAGGCTTTTGTTTGGTAGGAGAGATGGGGATGAGTATCTCAGCAGTGTTCTCCACTCCTGTCGCTACTGGGAGCTCCTGGTGCCCTCCCTCTGTTCTGCACTATGAGACAGACATTCTCAGAATTTTCTCAGTCTTTCCGTGACCACCAGGTAGTTTGTGGACAAAATGCTTTGAAGAGAATGTGCCACTCTCAGAAGCTTCATCCCTGTCACTAGCACATACACCAATATACCAATCACTCAAGCTAAACCACTCCTGCCAGTGGGTGTCTGACTATTTCTTGCACAAGAAATCCAGGGCTCCAGTCTTTTCTCTCCCTGCCTGTCTCTCCTTAGATTTGGGGCCAGCTGGTTGCTATGCAACCTCAGCCCTCAAGTGGATCAAAAAAAAGATTATAAATCTGATGCGTGTTTTGCTTATTTTTACTGTAAGATTGGAGACCTCACTTTTTGCAGCTCCCTACATCTCTGAATGGAAACCAGAAGGAAGTCTTAGTCCTTTGAATTTTTAATTTTTTTGGTTACTCTCTTTGAAAACTGCTTCTTTTGACTTGCTGTAAATATGTAATCAGACCAATGACATAACAATTTCAATTGGGATGCATGGAAAGATACATATAAAGATAATTTTGAAATAACCAATCTTTACTGAGTAAAATATTATCTTTCCTTTTACTTTACATTCTAAAATTATTGTTTCAGAGATATTCACACACATCCCAGCCAAATACATGCACAGAAACAGTAAGAAAGACTAATGACAACAGTGTTGTCATTTGCCCAAGGAAAATGTGGAATAAATATTATCTCAACCTACTACTAATTTAATAAAGATTTTCTCCCCAGAGAAACAGAAGTCACTTTAAGGTTTCCTAATTTGTTTTTATATTGCTGTTAAGAGAAGCAATAATAGTCCTTATCACACATGCTCCTGGAGAAATTAAAAAAGGTACCTTGCCCCAAGCCAAAGTTAATTGGTCCGTGAATCACTGGAAACTCTAACTCTCAATCCAGTGAATCACTCCCTTCAGCTCCCTCTCTCCAAATAAAACCTATTTAAGGTTCCTGAATGCTTTAATTAAGCATCAGATATTAATATGAATGTTCCACTTTTTAATATTTTCTTTTTGTTTTATTCTACATCTACAATCTCGTGCTAAAATTTTTCACCGAAGATGTGTCTTATATATGGACTAGACATATGCACTAGAAACCAGCTTCCTCAAATCTTGTAGGTTCTGTGCTGCTTTCTAACCCCGTGCCAATAATGCTCACTCATTTCTAGAATTTTCTAGAAATTTAAATAAAATAAAAGACCTACAGACTAAATTCTGCCTCGAGAACTTTTATGGTAATTATAATAGAAAATGAAGCAACACTTACGAACCTCATCTGTGGAAATGCTGCATTGACAGCGCTGGAAGCTAGTTTATCTTAACTGGTGAGTAGATCTCACCTTGGTTGTGCAGCAAGCTTCCTATAGAGCAGTACTTCTCAGACTTTCCTGTGCACATCAACTCCTGACTTCTTGTGAAAGTGCTAATTACGATTCAGTAGGTATGGGAAAGCCAAGATTCTGCATATCTAAAAAGCTCCCAGGAGATGCTGGTCACCAGACAATATTTTGAGAGCATTTTTAAAAACAATAAACCTCACTTTTAGAGATTCTCATGCTGAAGATCTCTGAGGGCAGCCTTATAATTGTATTTTTTAGGAGTTGCAAATGTTGATTTTATTGCCCAGCTAGGGAAAAGGATCACTTCTGTGGGTGTATCTCACCTTTGTGAAAATGTTTGCAAAGGGTCTTGTACAGCTCAATTTTGATATCTAATTTGCATAATATATACACTATTTTATTTACTAAATTTCATGTTAAAGTATTGGATAATACAAAAGATCCTTTTTGAAATTTTATGGAATATGACAAAGTAATGTATTATTTTAAATTCAATTTTCACATAGGCTTTTTAAGCAGGGCATACTTTTTTAGAATTTCTTTTACTGAGATGAAAATTATTTTGAATGTTCTCCTTTGCATAACTCATATTTTCAAAGATTAAATCGTTGTAAGGAGAAAAAGTTATTCTGAGGCAAGATAGTGTGATTCTAGCAGTTTAAATTTCTTTAAAGATGACTGAATTAAATTCTAAACCATAATTACAAAATCTCTGACTTCACAAAATTTCTGATAACAGGATTTGAGGCTATCTTATTATAGGATCCCATCAAAGAAAGATTCCTTCGCTGTTAAGAGTTTTGCTCTATCTTTACCCACTGAACCAGAGGGTCTTAATGTTTTTCTCAGCTTAACCAAATTTTAGACAGGCTTCCTTCTGCATCTCAGCCCCTGGCTTCCCTTTTGTTAGAGTATTTACTTTTGAAAACTTGTAATTGTAAATTCTTCCTCGCCTTTTTGAGACACAAATTTCTTGAAAGCCTTTTCCAGTTTTTACAACCAAGACTGTCTCTCAAGAACCTGGGAGCCAAAACTCTGAAACGCCCTAATTTAGAAAGATGGTACCTCTATCTCCCAGTATCTGAGAGGGGAGGAGCCTATCTCCTGTTACAAAAATACTAGAAAGTTTACTTTCCCTTTGGGTGAGGACAATGAGTAAATAAAGATGGCCTTTGTTTCAGTAGAATTAAGTTGAGCTTTGACCTCTCTCCCCTGTTGCAATATGGAAGTCCTCACTTATCCATAGGGGATACGTTCCAAGACCTCCAAAGAAAGCTTGAAATCACAGAGAGTACCAAACCCAATTTCCATCGATCCAAACACACTTCTGTTCATGTCTTGTGCCCACAAATTTAATGCCTTTTTCATCTTAACTAAGCACTTGACATGCACTGTGACCATAACTTTTGCAGTCTGAGGTGTGACGGCAAAGCTAGCCTAAGCTGCTTCTTTTTTCTTCTTCACTGTTTCACAAATAGAAGACTCATTCTTACCATAGATTTTTAGAACCTTAGCATACATTTTTTTTCTGTTATTAAGTCGACAACTTTCACCTTTTTCCATAAAGGAAGAATGTTACAGCTTCTCTTTGGCATATCCAAATTGTCAGCATCACTACTTTTATGCCTTGGGGCCATTATTGAGTAAAATAAGTGTTACCTGAACACAGCATTGTAATACCACAACAGTGGATCTGATAACCAAGATGGCTACAAAGTGACTAATGGGTGTGGATACACTGGACAAAGGGAGGATTCACGTCTCAGGTGGAGCAAAGTTGGACAGCATCAGATTGCATCACACTACTCAGAATGGCCCACAGTTAAAAATTTATGAATTTTTTATTTCATATTTTCAGGCTGCAGTTGACTCCAGGCAACTGAAACCACAAAACTCAAAACTGTGAATAAGGAGGAACTACTATAGTCTTGAATAAAGCCTTCCTTGAGTGTTTAACTTTAACCAGTTTAATTTTTGCTTTGACATCATCTTAATATTAAACTTTTAGAGTGAACTTAGGAAATAATCTGTTTCCTAAACTTTCGTAACAGAGTCTCTCATCTCTTTCCCACCACTCTCTAATACCAGCCCATTAAGATTTTTCTTGTTTAATTGAACCATTAGTAGCTTTCACCAAAATGTGGGTTCAAGTACCTATGTTTCAAAACTGATTGAACATACACTTCCTTAGCTGAGTGAATCTACAACATAGCACTTATTTAAAGGGGCGCTGGGTTTAGACAGGGCAGTGGTTATATCGTCAGACCTTGAAGTAAGCTTTTCAAGCATGAGTTTACTTCTGGAATGTGGTTGATCAGAATAATTTGTGTGAGATTTTCAGATAGTTTCGAATATATTATATTCATAAAGGTTCTCAATTGGGCATTTATCTCTTCATGGACAAGGAGAGAAAGACAAACAATAATTGGCTGGCAGTAATAGACTAACCACACTTATTTTTCTCAGCCTATGCTTTTTAAAATTCTATGCTTCTTCTGTCTATTAGACAAAAAGCCCTTTAGGAAAAAGACCAGGTTTTGTTCACCATTTTATAAACAATGCCTAGTACAATGTTAAATGTACACACAAAAAAAGCAGTTATAGTGGCAAGATGCAAAATCAAAGTTAAAAGTAGTCAGATAAGATTTATAAAAAATCAAATGTAAATATCAGTGCAAATTTTTTAGTGTCTCAAATAGATCCAACAATGGGAATACCATAAATTTTGTAAGAGAGACTCATGGAAGATCAGTTCTCCAGATATAGCTAGAAGGTTCCCTGTTTTATGTACTAGAAACCAACTTCCTCAAATCTTGTATGTTCTATGCTGCTTTTTAACCCTGTTCCAGTAATGCTCACTCATTTATATAATTTTCTAGAAATTTAAATAAAATAAAACACCTGTAGACTAAGTTCTGCCTCCAGAACTTATATGGTTACTGAATAATTTCTGTCAATTTGTTTTACTTTGTTGAATCTATCAGTTAGGACTTTCTAGCTATCTTACAGAATTTTCTGTCTCATAGAGTGTTCTCTCTCAAATTGCCTTATGAACGTGTTAAGTTAGTGTAACAATAACATGACATGTATTGAAGGTGACTATGTTTTAGGCACTATTTTAGGCATTTCACATACATCAACTTATTCAATCTCTGCAACAATCCCATGAGGTAAGTACTATGTTTAACATTTTACACATGAGAACACTGGGTTCAAAAATATCGCATACCTTTTCAAAGCTATGCAACTTCCAAATTACAGAAACATAATTCAAAATTCATGCCCAAGCTTATTTGATTCTAAAATTGATTATTTTAATCCTTTACCATATTGTGACTTATGATATAATTTTTCATTATCTTGTGGAAAAATGCTTAATTGATATATGTAACCGCAGTCAAACTCAAATTTTGAGAAAATATAGATTTATTGAGTATAAAACAGTTATAGCAATGTGTATTCTTCATTCTTCTAAATGTCGTTTTTCCTAGATATTTAAAAATATTATTTCCTCAAGATGATCCTCAAAAATTTCAATAATGTAGTTCTTGCTGTGAAGTATTCACATCTCATGCAACTCTGTGATTACTTACCATAAAAGCCACTCATATACTTATCCTTTTATATCCAACTGCTGTTTAGAAAATATTTAACAAGCAACTGCATTTAAATTCTTTGACATAGCTGAGAATTAATTCTATTAAGTATTCAGAGTTTTCAAATACAGGTAAAGAATTCTGAATTACAATTTACCTATACTTTTCTTAGAATTCATTAAATATCAGAAAAGCAGCTTCATTAATTTGTTAATTTTGCTTTTGTCTGCATCGTTACACATTTAAAGATGTCTGTTACTTCTCAAACACACATACATTCTGTCCGTGACTTGGGGATGCCAGGAAGTTGTATTATACCGAACATGTTTATACGTTACATAGGAAATATATAGGTATCATAAATTAAACCTTTGTTTGAGAACTTTATTAACACTGACCTTTATGTCTAGGACTGTTTCACTAGTCTCATCTGCTTGCCCACCCTGTAGGATCAATCCCTTAGCCATCTTTGATACTCCTACCATGCCCATGTCCCATGGTACTTCCTCATCAGCTACCACAGCTGGGAAAACTTATCCCTAGCTGCACAGTGGACTTATCTGGAGAACTTTAAAATGTACTGATGCCTGGGCTTTGCTGCTAGAGACTCTGCTCTGTTGGTGAACTCAGGCAATTTAACAACTTCTCAGATACATGTGATACGTGACCAGGATTGAGAACCTCTGGACTTCAATCAGAGCAGGTATTTTATTTGATTTACTTGTAGTGTTTACCCAAACACTTTTTTCAAATGCAAACTTCTACTTCTTTCAGAAACATGTTTAAAATCTATTGCAGAGTTGTTGTGCCTTTCATATGACACCATGGACATTAATCTATAGTACTAACACTCTTTGAGAAGTATGGTACTTAATGCTACCTATTTCTTTTCCTTACTGACCTCTTGGAGATCAGAGTTTATGACTTAATCTCTCTACTCCTTACCTTTGTCATTTATAAAATGAGAATTGCAAAAAGGCTCATTGTGTTCATTAAAGGAAACCATGCATATGAAGTGTCAAAAACATAATGAATGATCAATAAATATGTGTTTAAGGAACACAATAAGTAGTAGAAAATAAGTATTTATTCTAGATGTAAATAAGCATATTACTTGCTCCAGAAATAATGTATGCTTATCATAAACAATAAAATAACTTCTTTTATTTCTATAGTTTAGGACCCTAAACTGGAATAGCTTCTTCTGTGCATGTCAGTTCCACCGCCCCACTGACCAACATGCTGGTCAGTTCCACCGCCCCACTGACCAACATGCTGGTCAGTTCCACCGCCCCACTGAGTAGATGCCTTCCTCTTTCTTCCCAGGCAACAACGCTTCCCTCCAGGCAACTCACCTGCAAGAAATGTGCTCCTTACTCTGCTTAGGTCTGACACCATAGCTGGTACA
Source organism: Gorilla gorilla gorilla (assembly GCF_029281585.2). Lineage (NCBI taxonomy): Eukaryota > Metazoa > Chordata > Mammalia > Primates > Hominidae > Gorilla > Gorilla gorilla. The sequence continues at coordinate 120,009,852 of NC_073229.2, read as the reverse complement.
CTCTCAGGCAGCTGCTCAAGTCTCTGCACCTGTTACCTTGTCCCGCACTTGAAGACACCCTGGTCATCCCACTTGAGCTCCCAGATCTTTCCCTGGACTGCTTTCTGCTGGGTGTTTCCACCACTCTGTTTGCACTCAGACTCTCTGGAATAGACCATTCCTCTGTGAAGCCCCCTCACACCCTGGTTGGGTTCCAAAATGATGCAGCAGGCCACACTCCCTTGAGGGTACTCCCCCAACCCCACACACAGCTACCTTTCCATGGGATGCCCACGTGGAGATACCATCACTTCTCAGAAATAGCTCCTCTCCCCAGTCAGCCTCCCTCACTCTTCTCAGCATGAACTCCTTATTTGGCTTGGCACCTCCTAATGGTCTTTGGACTGTGTCTTAGTCCTTATGGGCTGCTGTAATAGGATAACATAAACTGGGTGGCCTAGAAACTACAGAAAGTTTTTTTTCCCCACAGTTCTGGAAGGTGGAAGTCTGAGATCGAGGTGCAGGCAGATTCAGTGTCTGGTAACGGCCTTCTTCCTGGTACATAGACTGCTATCTCCTAATTATGTCCTCACATGGTAGAAGGAACAAGAGAGTTCTCTGGGATCACCTTTATAAAGAACTAATTTCATTAGTGGACTCTTCATTACCTAATCATCTCCCAGAGGACCCACATCCAAATATCATCACCTTAAGGATTAGCTTTCAACAGGCATATGAATTTTGAGGCACATTAATATTCAGTCTATGGCTGACTGAAATGTTCAGAAAGGAACAGGGAAGAGAAAGAGCTTCATTGCTTTTTTAAAATACCATCTACTAGTATATTTCTATTAACAAAGTGACCTTCTATTTGTATATATTTACTAGGAAAATTATGTGTACTGAAAAATATTGTTTATTCTTTAAAAATTCATGAATAGCCAAGACCAAGTATATTTCCTTTTTCTGTCTGGGGCAGGGAGACAAGATGTGAACCTGAAACACCTTGTAAAGGTAATAATGTTAACAAATAATTAATGTTGAGAATAATACAATTAGCAAAATCACCAGTTTGCAAACATCAATATAGCAATTGGCTTCTTTTCTTTTTTCTTATTTTTCTGTGAAATTTCAACATTTATTTTAGGTTCCGGGGTACATGCACAGCTTGTTACATGGGTATATTGCATGACACTGAGGTTTGGGGTACAAATAATCCCATCACCCAGGTAGTGAGCATAGTATTCAATGGTTACTTGTTCCCATCCTTTCCTCCTTACTCTAGTAGTCCCCAGTGTCTGTTGCTTCCATCTTCATGTCCATGTGTACTCAACATTTGGCTCCAACTTATAAGTGAGAACATGATGTATATGACTTTTTGTTCCTTTGTTTTCTGACATAGGATAAGGCCTTCAGCTACATTCATGTTCCTGCAAGGGTATGACTGCATTCTTTTTTATGGCTATGTAGTATTCCATGGTGTATATGTACCATATTTTCTTTATTTCATTTTGGCCATGGTATATACCTAAGGGAGTGTTCATCTGTACCACATGACTTCTCCTGGGATTTAAGATGCTGATTTTAATTTTGAAAATGAAAATTAAATATCTGGCTCAGGTCAGCCCCTAAATCCTAAGTCAAGTCAGACATCAAAAACTAAGGAGATTTTTACCTTTAAAATTTTAGAAAAATTTGAGAGAGAATAGTGCTTCCAGAATTGACTGAAGTTTCTAAATAATTTTATTTTAAAAGGAGCTTTCCATATTGCCATAATCAATAGAGAAAAGTTTATTCACTTAGGATAATGGCCTCCAGCTGCATCCATATTTCTGCAAAGGACATGATTTCATTCTTTTTTATGGCTTCATAGCATTCCATGGTGTATATGTACCACATTTTCTTTAGACAATTCATCGTTGATGGACACCTAGGCTGATTCCATGTCTTTGCTATTGTGAATACTACTGTGATGAACGTGAGTGCATATGTCTTTTTGGTATAATGTTGCTGGATTGAATGGTAGTTCTACTTTAAGTTATTTGAGAAATCTCCAAACTGTTTTCCGTAGTGGTTGAACTCATTTACATTCCCACCAACAGTGTATAAACATTCCCTTTTCCCACACCCTCACCAACGTCTGTTGTTTTTTAACTTTTTAATAATAGTCATTCCAACTGATGTGAGATAGTATCTCATTGTGGTTTTAATTTCTCTGATGATTAATGATGATGAGCATTTTTTCATGTTTGTTGGTTGCTTGTATATCTTCTTTTGAGAAATGTCTATGTCTTTTCACCATTTTTTTGATTGAGTTATTTGTTTTTCGCTTGTTCAATTGTTTAAGTTCCTTATAGATTCTGGATATTAGACCTTTGTCAGATACATAGTTTGCGAATATTTTCTCCCATTCTCTAGGTTGTATGTTTATTCTTGGTAGTTTATTTTGCTGTGCAGAAGCTCTTTAGGTTAATTAGATCCCACTTGTCAATTTTTGTTGTTGCAATTGGTTTTAAGGACTTAGTCATAACTTTTTTCCCAAGGCCCATGTATAGAATGGTGTTTTCTAGGTTTTCTTCTAGGATGTTTACAGTTTAAGGTCTTATATTTAAATCTTGAACCCATATTGAGTTAATTTTGGTATATGGTTAAAGGTAGGGCTTCAGTTTTATTCTTCTGTATATGGCTAGCCAGCTATCCCCGCACCATTTGTTGAATAGGGAGATTTTACCACATTGCTTATTTTTGTTGACTTTGTCAAAGATCAGGTGGCTGTAGGTGTGCACCCTTGAGGGTTGACTTTCAGGGACATGTTTACCAAATGAGTAGTCACTGATTGATTAAGAAGATTTAAAAACAGTTCTAAAGTTTACTGATTATCACAACTATAGAACAATATGGGAATTATATAAAAATTTGTAATTCTGTATATGATTCTAATTGCTGACTTGGTCTAAGATGAATTAAAAGCCATAAACACATGAAACAGTTAAACAGAATTATTTTATTTCAAGCCTGGCATAGCTAGTTTTCATGATGTATTTCTAATGCATTTCTAACTGCTGAAAATTTCAAAGATTTTGAGACATTAAGATAAACCAAAGTGGACTTCTATTTTAATACCAGGTTTTTACATTACGTAATCATGTGACAATATGCTGGAATTGTTAAGCCTTGGTCTCTGAAGATGAAAGCCTTCAATATTTTAATCAAAAATAAATTTTTAAGACAAGGTCTTAACTCTGTTGCCCAGGCTAGAGTACAGTGGCACAATCATAACTCACTGCAGCCTTGACCTCCTTGGCTAAACCAAAACTCCAAGCTCAGCCTCCCGAGTTGTTAGGACTACAAGCACACACCACCATGCCCAGACAATTTTGTTATTTTTCTGTAGAAATGACATCTCGCTATGTTGCCCAGGCTGGTCTTGAACTCCTGAGCTGAACCAATCCTCCTGCCTCAGCCTCTCAAAATGCTGAGATTATAGGCATAAGCCACAATGCCCAGCCTTAATCAGATTTTTTTCTTTTGGAATTCTCCTCCCTTCTGCTGTATTTCAGAGCTTTAGCAAAAACATTAATTTCTGTAGTATGATTCCAGAGTTACAGAATAATTTCTATTGTAGATACAGTAAAATTAAATTGAATATGAGAAGACACAGCAAATGATATTTGATGCATCACTGTGATGCACCTCAGTGTGTGGGTTTTTAATTTTGAAAATATTTTAAGACTGAGTTTTAGAAGAATAAAAATCATTTATTGCAGACAAGAGCTTATCTCCAGGTAGTGTCTGTTTATGTGATTATGATTACTTTTGTCAGAAACTGTGTAATTGACAATAATTTTCTTGCTAATCTAATTAAGCTATGAACAAATGGTGGAAGAAATTGTGAAGAATTCTGGGTAGAGCCTTGGGCCCTTCTTGACAGATATTACTGATGGTACTAAGTTCATTGTTCTGAGTCATTATTTTATGCATTGGATGGTGAAGAGAGATTTGAAATATCATTTTTGCAGTAGTTCCATGTTTAAACTCCCAAACATCCTACTGGTGATTTAAAATAAGAAAGTTTTTAACATATGATAATATGAAAAAAAAGAAAAACAGGAGGATTTAGGTAGCTGGCAAACTAGCAGTGAATCAAGATCTGTGTCCTCACTGCATATGTCCCCCTGCCTCTGACCCTGAGGACCCCAGGTGTTTCCAGCTGTCTCTAATGGAGGGCTCTCACCCCTTTCTAAGAACAAGTGAGTCTTGGGCTGGAAGGAAATAGCAGAGTTCTGGCTCTGAAGCCAGTTGCCTTGGCACTAATCCTCATTTCTTTTACATGCTTAAAATAATCACATTTTAAAAGCAAATATCAGTACATGTCTGGCAAGCAGAAGTATATGTGGAGAGACTACAGGTCAGGCTATTTGCAATCAAAGCTGCTTCAGAAAATCCTAGATTCTTGATTATTACATCTATGATTATTTTACTCAAATATCTGTAGATAAGCCCCTCCCCTTCTAGTCCTTTCCAGCCTCACCCTACTTGTACATTGCTTCAGTCAGTCATTTATTCACAATCAATGTACTTAACCATTCAATAAATATAAATTGATATTATACTTTTATATCCACCACAGTTCTAAATGCATCAGTAGTTTCCCAAATACCTGACACACTTCTCCATTTGATTTTTCTCAAGACTTCGTTCTCCTCTTTATCGCAGTTCACATGTTTTCATTAACAATTATTTCCATTCAAGTATTTGTGTTCAGTCATCTAGATGTAAACTCCATGAGAGTGAATATCACGTCTACCATTTATTCTAGCTGTGCCCACCACATACCCTGGTTTAAATTAGAGCTTTTCAATACCCATTCATATAATACATTATTCAATGGAAAGATCTGTTTCATATTCATTCTTTTTTTATCAAGTTCAGGTATACGAGGCAAATGTTGAATAGATAACTAATTAATTAATGTATTCAAACTTTCTATTTTTCACCCAATAAACTTTGTTTTTTAAAAATTTTTAGTCAGATCATCTGTTGAATATTTGCAGCTTTGCTCCATAGCCTCATACTTTTTCTGAAACCGTTGCTTACCAGACCTGCCTGTACTGTACTTGAACATTGTGTCTTCTATCATTACCCTCCCTCCTAGTAACCTGCAGCTCCTCTCCTAACTATTCAGATTTCTGTATCTAACATTTTCTGTTCTGCCTCTTCCTAGTCCTGGCCAAGTCCTGGCGTGGTAGCCTCTATTCACCCTGTGCTGAAACCCCTGGCCTCAGAAGGTCTGTCCTGTCCTAAATCTTGCTACTGGGGCCCAAGTTTAAATAAGGCCACATGATAAAATTTTTTCATTTGAGATTTTGAATTGGTTAATTCTACATTGTTATTGTACTCAGCATTTTCCTTAAAATCCTTTTACATCATATGTTTCATTTGGAATGTCTATCTTTCTCATGAAAATTAAAAATCTGTGAAGGCCAGTGACTGTGCTATGTTTTTTTCCACTTTCCATTTTCTCCCTGTCATCTGAGCATCTAGCTCAGTGTATTATTTATAATAGTGACATGATGCATAGATAAAATAAAAACTAAGTAATAAAATAAGGAAAAATGTGTAAGATGATTAAGTATTTATTATATAACAACTACTCTCAGAAATATGAATTATTTACAAATCCATGTTCTTAGTGGCATCTACTCTATTAAGTCAATCTTGAGATACAAAATTAGACTCATGTGAGCCTTCCAAAACGTTTGAGTCTTTTAAATTGAGTAGACTATTAATTTTAGATTTTGTACTATAAATTTTTTAATAAAATTTCAACTAAGATGAAATTATCTGTAGGCCCTCAGCTATTATTGCTATATAATAGATGTACAAGAAAGATATATAATGTAACTAAAGTATGATACTATTTTACATTTATAAAGATCTTTATAGTTTAATAACAATCATTGACTGCATTTCTCATTTAATCCTTAAAATATTACTGTGAGGTGAGTATATTATCTCCATTTTTAGGTATGGAGCTCATTTTAGGTATTTTAGAGATGTTAAGCTGGCTTTTCCCAAAATAGAAAAACCAGAACTTTTGATACTACATTTAATACTTTTCCTAAACGAATACCTTATCTCTGATTTTGATGCTTGGAAATATTTAATGAGCTAAGCTTTGTTTTTTTTAAAAGAAATCTTAGAGTCCTTTATTTTTTTATCAGTAGGTGAAAGCTTGATACTAATATATATTTAATTTGAATCTATTCAGTTCTTGGTCTATTGTAAAAACTTAAAAATTAATTCTACAGTAAGTTTCTGAATTATTATAAAATCATAATGAATGTCACAGGGGAGCTATGTCTATTTGAGCCCATGGCATGAGGGTAAAACAACTTACCAAGACAGTTGTAGATAAAGAGAGGTTTATTAGAGAAAGTATGAAAGTATGAAAGTATGTTGCAAGGGAGCAACGGGCAGGATCAGCAGAAGAGGAGCTGACTATGAGGAAACAAAGGCTTGCTGGAGATTTTACAGGATAGTATTTATGCTGCATGCTGTGGAGGGCTTTGTGCGATACTGATAACTCCAAGGTTGTAGTGAGCTAACCCGATTTTTTTTTTTTTTTTTTTTTTTTTGTATCAGCCAAGGGTCTGGTGATAACTGGGCGCAGAAAGATTGTCAATTATTTGCGCAGGAGGACTATGTGTCCGGGACCGTGAAGTAAGGCAGACTTGTAGCTAATCTGCTTCTTCTTTCTGCTTTCCCCTGCTCCCACCAGTCTGACTTCCTTTCCTTAAACAGGACACCACAATGAAGATTATATAAAGGTAACAACCTGTGAAAGTCAAATCAAGTATTAGAGCTGGAACAAACAGAATGCATCCAGACCCAGTGTGGTCAAATGACTTGCCCACGGGCATTGCATTCTTAGAGTCAATATTCGGAAACGAAATTTGCTTGACATGACACTTCTCTACACCATATTAGAATTCATGAAAATATAAATATGTCTTAAACACTTTTTTACGTTAGGCGCTCCACACCTGCCTCTGTAGGTCTACTTGTCGGGGTCACGTATTGTTGCCGACCATCTCTGCCAGCAGATGTCAGCACCACATGCATATACTGACATTTTTATTAGGCTAAGAGACACCTCATAAATAAAGGCAAGAAAGGATGGTTAAAACTCATGAGGTAAATCTATTTTCATCTATAATACATGCAGTTAGCTTTCATGTGGATTTTCTAATTATAAATTTTGATAATTTATGTTTAAAATGTTAAATGCTTTTATCACTTGCCTATTACGTATGTATGTCTGCATTTGTACCTTTAATTTTCAGCGTTTAAGGCATGTTTATGAATAAGACAGTAGAAAAAAGGAAGAAAGTGATAGGTATTGGATCACGCACCTTGTGGGGATACTCATATATAGTATCTCCAATTAAAAAGTGAAATATCACAAATAAATTAGTCATCTTCCAACTTCGTGTGGCAGTTTTACCTTTAACATACTATTTTTTAAATCTACACATTTTGTTAATAGAAAGAAAATTATGAATCATGATTTTACTAATTCCTACATGTTAAGTGTTTGGCTAAATGGTGGAATGTACATATAGTGATTTTTTCTTAAAGCAATTTCAAGGTTTCACATGAAAGTTTCAACATAGAGGCTTTATATGAAAAGGAGCTCAAACAATTTTATTTCACCAGTGTATACAGATAACATGTAATTTTATACTAAAAGTAAATTTAGAGATTTTTCTAATCTATTTTCATATTATAGATCAGGAAATAAAGACCATAAAAGGTTAAAGACTCTTTACAAATTTTCCAAATTCCCAAATCATGGTATCTGAAAGGAGCAGAGATTAGAATTTATTTCTCCTAGGTCCCTATTCTGAGTCCATCCTTGTGCACCGAGCCTCAAGGCCAACATATTACCTGTTAAATGAATCATTCTATGTCATATTAAAAAGTATTGCACAATCACTTCTTTTTCAGGAAAGTGTGTTTTTAGAATCAAGACCATGAATAGTAAATTATTAAAAGCTATTTAATAGCAAATTATATTGCCTATTGCTTTAATTTTATATTATAGGCACTTTATCACTGGTAAATAAATAAAATTGTATAGCACTAAATAAGGATGCCTATTCTCTTAGGCAATCCGATCAATCAATCAATGAATCATTGAATATATTTTCAATATAGTGAACAGAAGAACACACAAGGTCCTAAATTTGTAAAAACTTATGATTTAGTTGGAGAGACAGAATAGATTTATAAAAATTAATTGACTATATAGAGCTGAGAAAAGCTCAATGAATATAATTTGTGTTGGAGTTTGTAAGGTGGTGGGAAAACCTTGACATAACTAACAAATGAAGATGGGGAAATTAACTTAGGATTTTTAAAAATAACAAGCATTTAAGTAGGTGAGAAGTAAAGAGAGACAGGCAAATGAATTGTGAGACAGCGAACCAATTGGAGAAAACCAACCTGAATTCTTCAGTTTGAGATGAGTGTTTCAGGAGAAATAAAAATGAACATATATGCATTCCTGAAATTATTTTTATTGTGTTTCTTACCTCATTCAAGAGCTAATGGTCCTTTTCTGTAGAAATGTGGAATCTTCCTACCCATGAGCATGGAATGTTCTTCCATTTGTTTGTATCCTCTTTTATTTCATTGAGCAGTGGTTTGTAGTTCTCCTTGAAGAGGTCCTTCGCGTCCCTTGTAAGTTGGATTCCTAGGTATTTTATTCTCTTTGAAGCAATTGTGAATGGGAGTTCACTCATGATTTGGCTCTCTGTTTGTCTGTTATTGGTGTATAAGAATGCTTGTGATTTTTGTACATTGATTTTGTATCCTGAGACTTTGCTGAAGTTGCTTATCAGCTTAAGGAGATTTTGGGCTGAGACAATGGGGTTTTCTAGATATACAGTCATGTCATCTGCAAACAAGGACAACTTGACTTCCTCTTCTCCTGATTGAATACCCTTTGTTTCCTTCTCCTGCCTAATTGCCCTGGCCAGAACTTCCAACACTATGTGGAATAGGAGTGGTGAGAGAGGGCATCCCTGTCTTGTGCCAGTTTTCAAAGGGAATGCTTCCAGTTTTTGCCCATTCAGTATGATATTGGCTGTGGGTTTGTCATAAATAGCTCTTATTATTTTGAGATATGTCCCATCAAAACCTAATTTATTGAGAGTTTTTAGCATGAAGCGTTGTTGAATTTTGTCAAAGGCCCTTTCTGCATCTGTTGAGATAATCATGTGGTTTTTGTCTTTGGTTCTTTTTATATGCTGGATTACATTTATTGATTTGCATATATTGAACCAGCCTTGCATCCCAGGGATGAAGCCCACTTGATCATGGTGGATAAGCTTTTTGATGTGCTTCTGGATTCGTTTGCCAGTATTTTATTGAGGATTTTTGCATCAATGTTCATCAAGGATATTGGTCTAAAATTCTCTTTTTTGGTTGTGTCTCTGCCCGGCTTTGGTATCAGGATGATGCTGGCCTCATAAATTGAGTTAGGGAGGATTCCCTCTTTTTCTATTGATTGGAATAGTTTCAGAAGGAATGGTACCAGTTCCTCCTTGTACCTCTGGTAGAATTCGGCTGTGAATCCATCTGGTCCTCAACTGTTTTTGGTTGGTAAGCTATTGATTATTGCCACAATTTCAGATCCTGTTATTGGTCTATTCAGAGATTCAACTTCTTCCTGGTTTAGTCTTGGGAGAGTGTATGTGTCAAGGAATTTATCCATTTCTTCTAGATTTTCTAGTTTATTTGCATAAAGTTGTTTGTAGTATTCTCTGATGGTAGTTTGTATTTCTGCGGGATCGGTGGTGATATCCCCTTTATCATTTTTTATTGCGTCTATTTGATTCTTCTCTCTTTTTTTCTTTATTAGTCTTGAGAGCGGTCTATCAATTTTGTTGATCCTTTCAAAAAACCAGCTCCTGGATTCATTAATTTTTTGAAGGGTTTTTTGTGTCTTTATTTCCTTCAGTTCTGCTCTGATTTTAGTTATTTCTTGCCTTCTGCTAGCTTTTGAATGTGTTTGCTCTTGCTTTTCTAGTTCTTTTAACTGTGATGTTAGGGTAAAATGGCCATACTGCCCAAGGTAATTTATAGATTCAATGCCATCCCCATCAAGCTACCAATGACTTTCTTCACAGAATTGGAAAAAACTACTTAGAAGTTCATATGGAACCAAAAAAGAGCCTGCATCACCAAGTCAATCCTAAGCCAAAAGAACAAAGCTGGAGGCATCACGCTACCTGACTTCAAACTATACTACAAGGCTACAGTAACCAAAACAGCATGGTACTGGTACCAAAATAGAGATATAGATCAATGGAACAGAATAGAGCCCTCAGAAATAACGCCGCATATCTACATCTATTTGATCTTTGACACCTGACAAAAACAAGCAATGGGGAAAGGATTCCCTATTTAATAAATGGTGCTGGGAAAACTGGCTAGCCATATGTAGAAAGCTGAAACTGGATCCCTTCCTTACATCTTATACAAAAATTAATTCAAGATGGATTAAAGACTTAAACATTAGACCTAAAACCATAAAAACCCTAGAAGAAAACCTAGGCAATACCATTCAGGACATAGGCTTGGGCAAGGACTTCATGTCTAAAACACCAAAAGCAATGGCAACAAAAGTCAAAATTGACAAATGGGATCTAATTAAACTAAAGAGCTTCTGCACAGCAAAAGTAACTACCATCAGAGTGAACAGGCAACCTACAAAATGGGAGAAAATTTTTGCAACCTACTCATCTGACAAAGGGCTAATATCCAGAATCTACAATAAACTCAAACAAATTTACAAGAAAAAAGCAAACTACCCCATCAAAAAGTGGGCAAAGGACATGAACAGACACTTCTCAAAAGAAGACATTTATGCAGCCAAAAAACACATGAAAAAATGCTCATCATCATTGGCCATCAGAGAAATGCAAATCAAAACCACAATGAGATACCATCTCACACCAGTTAGAATGGCAATCATTAAAAAATCAGGAAACAACAGGTGCTGGAGAGGATGTGGAGAAATAGGAACACTTTTACACTGTTGGTGGGACTGTAAACTAGTTCAACCATTGTGGAAGTCGGTGTGGCGATTCCTCAGGGATCTAGAACTAGAAATACCATTTGACCCAGCCATCCCATTACTGGGGATATACCCAAAGGACTATAAATCATGCTGCTATAAAGACACATGCACACGTATGTTTATTGCGGCATTATTCACAATAGCAAGACTTGGAACCAACCCAAATGTCCAACAATGATAGACTAGATTAAGAAAATGTGGCACATATACACCATGGAATACTATGCAGCCATAAAAAATGATGACTTCATGTCCTTTGTAGGGACATGGATGAAATTGGAAATCATCATTCTCAGTAAACTATCACAAGGACACAAAACCAAACACTGCATGTTCTCACTCATAGGTGGGAATCGAACAATGAGAACACATGGACACAGGAAGGGGAACATCACACTCTGGGGACTGTTGTGGGGTGGGGGAAGGGGGAAGGGATAGCATTAGGAGATATACCTAATGCTAAATGACAAGTTAATGGGTGCAGCACACCAGCATGGCACATGTATACATATGTAACTAACCTGCACATTGTGCACATGTACCCTAAAACTTAAAGTATAATAATAATAAAATAAAAAAATAAAAAAAGAAATGTGGAATCTTGTTTATTTGCCATTATTTTAAATAATTTCAAAAAGTAAATGGCATATTAAATAAACTGTCTGATGTCCTGAAGCAAAGGCATTATCAACTATTTGAAGCATCAACATTTTTATCCCCTGCAAATTTCCTTCAGGCTGAAAGCTTAGTTCAGTAAAATAAATTTAAAATTTCAAAGTCCCATACATATATTTGTAGAAACCCACACATAATGCAAATGAGAGAGGAATTGATTAGTAGCATATGTAAAAAGGAACTATGAGATAATTGTGTGTATGGTTGCCAACAGAATACATTTGATATAAATATCATATTTTGAAAAATGAGACTCATTTATATCTTACAGAATAAACTTACATCATTTGATGTCTGCCTTTAGGTAAATCTTATAATTTTATGTTTCAAATAGATAATATTTGCTTTATTGATTTTAAATACCAGTTGGAACTTCTATCTGACTCCATTTTATCAGCATTGCTGTAGTATTTATTCAGAAGATTCTTTTGAAAACTTGAGAAATAATTTGACATTAATTATCCATGAAATTTTTGAAAAATACTGCTAATGAAGACACGCCATTCTGGGAGACATCATTAAATATTTTTTCTCTCAAAATGTTAGTAGATTCAGAAATAAATTAAACTGAATTCCTTAAGCTTAGGTGTCTACCTAAACTTTTCAAAGGGAATAATAGAAACTAAACAGACTAGTGAGTGGGTGTCTTTCTATATGTGGGTGTAATTGGAAAGCCTTTTAGAAGCACTTTGCATAAGCGATTTTTAAAAAAGTAACGTTTTTCAATTATTACTAAAAACTGGAAGACATGAAGAAAAGAAAATCTTCAAGAGCCAAGATGGCAAGTGAAGATCTGAAGGCAAATTATCTGATATTAAAGAAAAATATGAATCAGCTAAAATTTCATACAAAAATGTAATTGCATTTAAATTATTGGCTCATTTATAAACCAGCCTTTCATAAACTAAAGAAAAATAATAAAATGTAAGTGGATTTTTATGGTAATACAAATTCTTTGCATGAACTATTTGTGTATGATTCATCTAGTCTATCCAACAGTTTTGAGAGCTTGGCAAGTGTTTCTTAGTGTACTCAGCTGCAGGAAATTTCTTATGGTTTTGTCACTTGGAGAAAAATTTATGATGATGTGCTTCCAATAAATAGACTATATTCAAAAGGAGAATTAAAAAATAAATGGTCTTCAGGTGATCCATGTGAAAATTATAGCAAACAGTGTTAAGGAGTCTGAAAGGTGAGAAAAAATATACTTTTACAATTTGTTAGTGACATTTCTCTCAGATAAGTTCATAAGACTGCATTGTCAGAAAATAGAAGGTAGAAGTAAAAGGGTGTGTGAAATAGAAAAAGAAAGAAATAATATTAATTGAGGGGAAGAAACTGTTCCATGAGGGGAACAGAGGTATCAGGCAATTAAAATACTTGCTTAATGTAGCTTGATGTAGGAGGTTATATATCTGTAATTTCCTTAACCAATCAGAAAGTTTTTATTCAAGCTACCACTAGGACATTTTATCCTAAATTTAATTACTTTTCAACTATTATCCTAGTAGGCATGTAGACACAGCATTATTTAAGCTATTATAAATGCATTCACACCTTTTGTTTGGTGATGAAATAGAGATGCATTTAGGAAGCATTCTAATTCATAAAACAGAAAAGCTAGTAAGTTTTTCAACCTGTAGAATGGAGAAAGCCATTATTGGATTTAGGCATTTTTTTGGGGAGAAATAACCAGAAAAAATAAAAAAGACAAAATTGCAGCAGCAGATTTAGACTTTCTCCCTTTTTCCTCCACATTCTTCTACTTTAGTTACTTTCTCTTTCTTTTTATTATTTTTCCCATTGATTCCACACTACTCACCTGACAGATTCTACAGACTCCCTATTGCATGGAGAAACTAGATTTTCTGTGCTTGTGCACCCACATATTTGTGTGCTGTGTGTCTCAAGAGCTTGAGAATTTTCTAGATTCACAAGCGTTTGTTTTGTAGCATAGTCAATTCTTATAAACTACAAAAAGGATGTCAGTCCAAAAGCTTAATTCTAATTTTTGCTCTAGAATTTATAAAGTGTAAGTACCCCCCTCTGATTAATTGATTATGGTTTTCACATAGCAGTTTCCCTTAAACTGCAAAGGTATAAAAGTTTAGCTTTCATTGCCCTAAATTATGCTGTTTAAAATAATACAAGACATCACACAGCTTTCGCTTCTGGGAAAAGATGGTGAAGACTCACATTTTCTGCTCCTCTCCTCAAAATATACTAAAAGAACCTGGAAATAAATAATGATGAAAGGACCCTGAAATTTAAAAAGAAGAAAAGAGGTTGATTTGAGGCCTTGGAACTTGAGAAACAAAATACAGTGAGTTTTCTAGGTTTTCTTTTTTTTTTCCCCCTTTAATTTTCCTTATACTCAGCTAGGTACCAAACAGGCATGCAACGCAGAACCACCAGTCACCTGTTTATCCTTCCTTTCAGCTGGTGATTTTGTCTAAAAATTCAGTGAGAAAGATGAAACTATTAGATATAAATCTCTTATATTTCCACTACCAACTACAAATCTACTACACTCACACCCACCGTTTCCTCCTTCCTTCCTGTTACGACGTAGGACATGATTAGCAGAGACTGTTCCCTCTACCTGAGCTGTACAGCCAGTTACCTCTCACCTTTTCAAGGAATTCAAGCCCATTCATACACTCTACCCAGCATCATTATTTTTGCCCTCACAGCTGCTGAACTACTAGCATATAAACAATTTTTAGCATCTCCTGCTAAATTTTTTCTTAAAAAATAATTCTTGAATCCATAGTCCCATCTACAAATCTGGTCATGGAATATTTTACTACTTTATTTTCTGTTCACCTTTACAATCTAATTCTAGGAAAAAAATTGTATTTTTTGTTCCCACTTTATTATTTACTTATCAGTTCTTGTTCTGTTTTTGTTTATATTTTATTCTGTTTTTGCTTGGAATTTATATATTTTTCTGTTCTTTCAGTGGTTAACTTTATGCTTCTAAGCATCTAAAGTTAGGCAATATATTCTAAATACACACATGGACAATAGAGCTCAGCACACTTTAAGGTATCATTGTCCCTTTCTCAACTTACATGCTATAATTGAACCATATTTTAGTCTTATCATTTGTCATTCTTATAAATTATCTTTATGATTATATTAGTATTGTATTAATAACAAAAAGTGTTTTCTTCCATTACTAAATATTTGCTTTTTAATTTTATCATTGCTTCTTGTATTTCAGACAGTTTGTCTTATTCCTTAAGTAAAGCCTATGATGTTTCCATAACATCTATCATAATTTTCCTAAAATAATTCTATCTACTACTAGTTATTTAATATATGTTGTTCTTGCTAGATTTTAAGCTCAATAAAAGCAGGCCCATATCTGTTTTTCTCTACTATTTGTTACACTTGGCAGAGATTCTAGTAGTATGTTACTTTTTGGGTGACATTTGGTGGAATAAACGTATTTTAATAAAAAATTTTCGCTTCTGCTTTTCTTTATATTGCAAAAGGTAATTTCCTCTCATGCCATAATTCTAGTTAGCCAGAAAAGTCCCTAAATCTACCTTGAGTCAATGAAAAGATGAGTTAGACACAGGAGGAAAGTGGAGGGTATAGAAAGAAAGAAAAGAGAACATCAATGTATGGAAAGGCGAGAACTGTAATTTTATTTAAGTCTGGTGACAATTCTTTTCTGTTTTGTTTTGTTTTGTTTTTACCATTGAAATGATCAATTCCTATGGCTGTACCTTGCCTATAGAATATACTTATTTCGTACTTCCTGAATGATTAGAGGAATAAAAGGTTATAAATTCCTCTGTACGTAATAGAGCTTTTAATTATTTTGGAAATGGCACAATTACCTGAATCTGACATGCCAGACAAAGACTATGCTGTAGTATTTGTTGGAGTGGTTGCTTAAGGAATTTGAAATACCAACGTCATCCAAAGATTATTTAGAGAAATACTTATTAGAAGGCAGTTAGGTATTAGTTTAATCTGGCAGTTTGAGAATATATTAATATTTATCAATTTATTTGACCTATATTTCCTATCTTAATTTGAAAAGAAAAATAAACTTTGACTTTTTCTCTCTTGCTTTTTCACAATCTATAATGCATTAGTTGCTTTACCTGTGGTTTGCTATTCCCTTATTTGATTATCTAGTTTCCCTTACATTATGTTGATTATGCATATGTTTGAATATAATTCTGCATATTTTGTGATCTATTTTTGTTTGTTCTCAACAATATGATAAATTCCTACAAATCAGGTCTTACTAAACTTTCATCTTCAAATAATGTCCTCCTCAGCCTGGAGCAACATCTTGCAAATGGCAAATGTTCAGCAAATTTAGTGACTCAAATTATTTTGCTTTAATACAGCCTCATTCTAATACATTATCATTTCTCTGTTTTCAAATTGGAAATTTGGTGCCAAGCTTATATACAGTCCATTGGAGATATTTTTCCAAGTTCTGGGTGAGAGATTGGATCAAGGAAAATGTAACACTTTAGTATTCTGGTTCCCTAATGTCATTGATTTTATAATCCAAGAATTTCTAAATTATTTTAAAGTACTAGTAAAACATTTTCTGTTTAAAAGAAATTTTGTTGAAATAGAATTAGTAAGATAAGGGCTATAAGTGATGTTAGCAAGCTGTTAGAATGGGAGTTTTCAGCCCTCATCACCCCTTCTTCCCATCAACACACACAAATTGATTTCAACAACCACCCATGGATGAGAGTACCTCTGTGGGAACTCAGGAGTGTAGCAGAGAGGTCTCAGCACACAGGTGGAGGAGAAAATCCCAGAATATGGCACCTTAAGTAGGCTAAGATGTAGTTTGACTTTACCTGAATCACCCCTCCCTCGAGGTTGCACAGCTCAGTGCTAAGAGAGACCCCTTTGGCCCATGATTCCTCTCACAGAAGACAGTGAGAGCATAGTGACCAGAACACGGCCCAAGAGGCCTACTTCTTTCTCTCCTCATCCAGATCACTGAGGGGATCAAAGCAAAGAATAGTCTGTGGACAGACAAGAGCAGAGGAAAGGGGAGAGGGCTCATAGCAACAGAGACAGAGATTTCAGCAAAGGGCTGCAGTTTCTACTAACCAACTGTGGACTCCACCAGAAAGCCTGCCCACAAAGTTCACAGGGCAAATCTCTCCAAGAACATACCCAGACAGCTCATTGCACTTCTGCATTTCTCATATTCCTCCCCTGCCCCCCTAGTTCTGCTGGATCGGAGAAGATGCGAAACCTTGAACACTTTAGGGAATAAACCTGGGGAAAATAAATAGAAAGCTCTCCACACCCGATTTGGCTTTTCAGGATCAAGAGAAGACACAGAGTCCTGAGTTCTCCCCAGGAGGGAAACAAGAGGATTAGTGTGAAAAGGCCTGAAAGGCCCCAGAAACCTTAGTGGGGCTGATGCGTGAAGTAATTTGTCTCCTGAAGCCAGTCAATAAAGACTGGAGGAGGTGACTACTTCTTCAAATGGAAAGATAGAAATGTCAGAATTCAAGGAACACAAAAAAATTAAGTAAACAGGACACCATCAAAGAAAACATAATTTTTCAGTAACCAATCCCAAAGAAACAGAAATCTACAAATGTCCTGAAAAATAATTTAAAATAATTGTTTTAAGGAAGCTCAGCAAGCTACAAGAGAATATAAATAAACAACTCAATGTTTTCAGGAAAACAATACATGAACAAAACAATAAGTTTAACAGAGCTAAAAATCATAAAAAGAACAAACAGAAAATCTGGAGCTGATTAATACAATAAATGAACTACAAAGATGCAATAGAAAGTTTCAACAGCAGACTCAATAAAAGAATAAAAGAAGTGTACTTTAAATGTAAATAAATTAAATTCTCCAAAAAAAAAAAATACAGTGTCTGCATGGATTTTTTTAAAAACAAGATCCAGCAATATGCTGCCTACAAAAATAAAAATAAAAAATAAAAGAATCTGTGAACTCAAAGACAGGTCATTGAAATTATACAGTCAGAGGAGGAGAAAGGAAAAAAAGAATGACAAGTTAAAGTATGGGATTTATGGTGCACCAGCAAGTGAACCAAAATACAGATTATAACAGTTCCAGGAAGAGAAAAGAGAGAGAAATGAGAAGAAAGCTCATGAAAAGAAATTGTGTCTGAAAACTTCCCAAATCTTGGAAGGATATGAATATCTAGGTTAACAAAGCCCTAAGGTTTCCAAACATGTAATCTCTCCCCTGAATTATATCAAGACATATTATGATCAAATTTTCAAAAGTTAAAGACAAAGAAGAAATTTTTGAAAGCAAGAGAAAAGCAACTCATCACATACAAGATAATGCTTATAGCTTTGGCACCATCATAAAATAAATAAATTATAGATCTACCATTGTGAGTTCAGGACCATATGTACTTTAAATGTAAATAAATTAAATTCTCTAAACAAAATAAATACAGTGGCTGAATGGATTTTTTAAAAACAAGATCCAGCAATATGCTGCCTACAAAAATAAAAAAAAAAATAAAAAAAATTTATTTTAGGGTTAATAGACTGAATGTGAAAGGATATGAAAGGATAGAAAAAGATATTTCATGCAAATAATAACCAAAAGAGAGCAGGGTGAACATAGTTATACCAGAAAAAAAAATAGTCTTTAAGTTTAAATCTGTAAAAGGAGACAAATAAATTCATCATACAATGATAAGTGGGTCATCAGGAAGCTATAACATTGTTTCATATTACATACACCCGACACTGCAGAACCAAAATATATATATATATATATATATATATTTTTTTGGAGATGGAGTCTTGCTCTGTCACCCAGGCTGGAGTGCAGTGGCGCGATCTCGGCTCACTGCAAGCTCTGCCTCCCGGGTTCATGCCGTTCTCCTGCCTCAGCCTCCCCGGTAGCTGGGACTACAGGCTTCCGCCAGCACGCCAGGCTAATTTTTTGTATTTTTAGTAGAGATGGGGTTTCACCATGTTAGCCAGGATGTTCTCGATCTCCTGACCTCGTGATCCGCCCGCCTCGGCCTCCCAAAGTACTGGGATTACAAGCGTGAGCCACCGCACCTGGCCTTGGAGAACCAAAATATTTAAAGCAAATATTAACAGAATTGAAGGGAGAGATAGACAGCAGTGCAATAATAGTAAGGGACTTCAATACCCCACTTTCAGCAACAGATAGATCATTCAAACAGAAAACTAATAAGGAAACAGCAGATTTGAATAACATAGACAAGATGGACTTAACAGACATATATAAAACATTCTATCCAACAGCAGCAGAATATACATTCAAGCGACTTACAACATTATCCAAGGATATGTTGGGCTACAAAAGATTGAAATTACACCAGTTATCTTTTCTAACCACAATGGTATGAAACTAAAAATCAATAACAGGATAAAAATTAGAAAATTCACAAATTTGTGGAAATAAAATAGTACACTTCAGAACAACCAATTGGTAAAAAGAAATCAAAACAGAAATAAAAATACCTTGAGACAAATAAAAGTGATAATACAACAGTAGAACTTATGAGACACAGCAAAAGCAGTTCTAAGAAAGTTTATACCAATAAATGCCTATGTTAAGAAAAAAGAAAAGTCTTAAGTAAGCCTAACTTTACAACTCAAAGAATAATAAAAAAATTTATAAACTAAGTCCGAGTGAGCAAAAATAAGTAAATAATAAATATTCAAGCAGTAATAAATGAAATAGAGACTAGATAAACAATAGAAAAGTTCAGCAAAACTGAGAATTTTTTTGCAAATATTATCAAAATTTTACTTAGACTAAGTCTAAGGAAATATTTTTAAAAAGCTCAAGTAAACAAGATTCTAAGTGAAAGATAAGACTTTCAACTGATACCAGAGAGATAGAGAGGATCATGAGATATTATTGTGAACAGATTATGTTCTATTACATTGGATAATCTAGTGAAACAGAAAAATCCCTAGAAACATACAGTCTTCCAAGACTAAACCACAAAGAAGTAGAAAATCTGAACCAATCAATATGAGTAAAGAGATTGATGCAGTAAGCAAAAACTTCCCAACAAAGAAAAGCCTAGGATCAAATGGCTTCCCAAGTGAATTCTATCAAACATTTAAAGAAGAATTAACACCAAACCTCCTCAAGCTTTTCCCAAAACTTGAATAAGAGCAAATACTTCCAAACTTATTTTATGAGGCTAGTATTACTTTAATATCAAAGCCAGATTTCTTTTTCTACAAGAAAAGGAAACTACTGGCCAGTATTTCTGATAAACATAGATGCAAAAATCAACAACAAAATTCTAGCGAACTAAAATCAACAGCCCAGTAAAAGAAGCATTACCATGATCAAGTGGAATTTATTCCTGGGCTGCAAGGATGGTTCAACACATGAAAATAAATACGTGTTGTATACCACTTTAACAGAATGAAGATTTAAATCTTATAATTATCTCAATTAATTCAGAACAAGCATTTTCCAAATTTCAACATTTTTAATTGTAAAAACTCATCAAATTAGGTACAGAAACATATACATCAACACACTAACGACCGTGTACAACAAACCCACAGCTATCATCTTACCCAATGGTGAAAAGTTAAAAGCCTTTTGTCTCAGATCAGGAACAAGACAAGAATGCCCACTCTAACCACTTCTATTCAATATAGGGCTGCAAGTCACACTCAGAGTTAAAAGGCAGGAAAAAGATAAAAGTTATTCAAATCATAAAGGAAGTAGTAAAATTGCCTCTGTTTGCAAATAGTATGATCTTATTTATAAAAGAACCTAGGCTGGGCACGGTGGCTCACACCTGTAATCCCAGCACTTTGGGAGGCTGAGGCGGGCAGATCACAAGGTCAGGAGATCGAGACCATCCTGGCTATCACGGTAAAACCCCATCTCTATTGAAAAATACAAAAAAATTAGCTGGGCATGGTGGCGGGTGCCTATAATCCCAGCTACTTGGGGGGCTGAAGCAAGAGAATGGCATGAACTCGGGAGGTGGAGTTTGCAGTTAGTCAAGATCATGCCACTGCACTCCAGCCTGGGCGACAGAGCGAGACTCCATCTCAAAAAAAAAAAAAATTCACCAGAGAATTGTTTAAACTAACAAATGAATTCAATAAAGTTGCAAGACACAAAATCATTATGCAAATTTTTTGTTGTTTTTAATACATTAACAACAAACAAAAAGATTATGAAAACAATAATCTAATTATAATAGCATTACAAAAGTATTTAAGATTAAATTTAACCAAGAAAATGAAAGACCTGTACACTGAAAACTGTAAAACATTGATGAAATAAATTGAAGAAGACACAATAAATGGAAAAATACCCCATGTTCACTGATTGAACTACTATTGTTATAATGTCCTTATATGTCAGATATATGGTTTGCAAAAGCAATCTACAGATTCAATGCCATCCCTATCAAAATTCCAACAGCAAATATTCACAAAAATGTGAAAAAAAATCCTAAAATTTATATAGAACCAAAAAAGATCCCGAGTATCAAAACAATCATGAGAAAGAAAATCAAAGTTAGATGCACCAACTTCCTTATATCAAAATGTATTACAAAGCAATAGTAATCAAAACAGTATAGTATTGAATATAAGCAGACATTTGGACCAATAGAACATAGTACAGAACCTAGAAACAAGTCTGCATATTTATGCTCAACTGATTTTCAACAGGGGTGTCAGGAACACAAAAAGGGAAAAGGATAATCTTCATAATAAGTGATGTTAGGGAAATTGGCTATTGACATGCAGATGAATAAAATTGAATTGTTATCTTACACCATACAAGAACTATGTGTGAAACTGCTAGAACAAAATGGAGGGAGAAATATTTCTGACATTGGTTTAGGTAGTGCTTTTTTTGGATATGACCCCAAAAGTTAGGCAACAAAACCAAAAAATAGACAAATGGGAATGCATCAAGCTAAAATATTTCTGCACAGTAAAGGAAACAATCAACAGAGTTAAGAGACAACCTATGTAATAGAAGAAAATATTTGCAAACTATATTTCTGATAAAGGATTTGATATCCAAAATATATAAAGGACTTACATAACTTAATAGTTTAAGAAACACATTATTTCATTAAAAAATTAGCAAAGCTTCTGTCAATTTGGACTCAGTCCAGAGCCATCCCTTTTCACATAAAATGGAATGAAACAGACATGCACATAGACCCATTTCAATTCTGCCTGTCTTACCACAATGATTTGAAAAATGTGTAAAATAAATTAAATTCACAAAAACATAAAAACTAAGCAAAGACATAAATAATCAGGAAAAATAGTTAAAGCATGCTGGGCTTAATACTTAGGTGATGGGTTGATAGGTACAGCAAATCACCATGTCACACATTTACCTATGTAATACACCTGCACATCCTGCACATGTACCCTGGAACATAAAATAAAATAAAATAAAATAAAATAACTGGACAAAGACATGAATAGATAATTCTCCAAAGGAGAAATGCAAATAGCCAACAAGTGTATAAAAAGGTGCTCATTAGCACTAATCATTAGAGAAACATGTATCAAAACCACAGTGATAAATCACACCACACCCGTTAGAGTGGGCATTACCAAAAAGACAAAAGATAAGTGTTGGTTCAGAAGTAGAGAAATGGAAATATTTGTACACTGTTGGTGGGAATGAAAATTGGCATAACCATTATGGAAAACAGTGTGGAGTTTCTTTAAAAAATTAAAAATAGAACTATCATATCTAGCAATTCTACTTCTGAATATATATCCAAGTGAAATTAAATCAGAATCTCAAAAACAGATCTGTACTCATGTTCATTGGAGCTTCATTTACAATAGCCAAAATATGGAAACAACCTAAATGTCCATCAACAGATGAATGGATAAAAAATATGGTATAGATACACAATGGAATATTACTCAACCTTAGAAAGGAAGAAAATTCTGCCACTGGCAGCACCATGAATAAAACTGAAAAACATAATGATAAATGAAACAAAGCAGATACAAAAAGCCAAATACTGTATTATCTCACTTATGCATGAAATCCAAAAAGTCAAATTCACAGAAGCAGAGAGTAAAATTGCAGTTGCCAGGGGTTAGGAGGTGGGATTAAGATGAAGAGCTAGTGATCAAGTAAACAAAGTTTCAGTTATTAGTTTTGGAGATTCAATGTAGAGACTTTAAATCTACACTATATGTACTATGTAGACTATTTATACTATCACTATGACTATAGTTAATAAAACTGTGTTGTATATTTGAAATTTGATAAGAGAGTAGTTCTTATATATTCTCTTCCAAAAAATAAGGTACCTATGTGAGGCAATAAATGTGTTAATTAATTTGCTCCTGGTAATTATTTCACAATGTATACTTATATCAAAACATCACATTATATACCTTACTATGATACAATTTTATTTGTCAATTATACTTCAATAAAACTGGAAGAAAAGATGTGGGCTAATATAATAAGATTTTCTGAATTGCTTCTATTTGAATTGGAAATGCATTGGCAGCCCATGGAATGTTGCTATCCTCTGTTTAATATCCTTGGAATGGTTTTATGTTGAAGAATAGTGATTTATTTAAAAATTATTAAATTACCCACTGTTTCCTAAATCATATTTTAATATAATCCTGAGTTAGAAGACTAATGTCACTTTACATTTTCATATTGATCCTTGTAAGTAATCTACTGCAATTAGTGTTTTCATCCAAGCTCTCATACAACTCTAATGCTATCAATCATAATTTCGTCTATTGAACTTCTTTGAATGTAGTTTTGACCAAAAGAAAGCATAGTTAGTAGTATGAGGTAGACTATGTTAGTATAGATTCAGTTTCAAAGAAATGTGTTGAATTGATGCTATCTTCCAAACAGTTTCATGATAATATCTTATTTTATTTTATAACTGTTTGACCAGGTTTTTTGGGGAGCACCCAGTAACTCTGTCCTTTCTTTCCAGCGTGCAAACTGGAAACATTTCATGACTTCATTTTTTAAAATCACCAGAATTTCAAAACATATACTTTTGTTATATAAAAATAAACATTTGAAACAAATATTAAAATAATACAGTGCACTTTTAATAATTATTTTGATTTTTCATTGTATAATGAACTTCATCATATTTTCATCAGACCCCTCTTTTAGATCAATATACAACTCAATAAAATGCCATATTCCTCAGAATTATGTAAAATAATCACAATTTACAGAGAAAATATTTATTAATTTTGTACTTATTAATTTTATTATGTTTATTTTATATTTATTAATTTTTGTGTAAAAGGATATAATTTTCACAACCTGCAAATTCAATACGTAAAACTATAATTTTGTTTATTTTTCCATCACTGAATATAATTATCATCTAAAATCTCCAATATGTCAGATATTAAAATTTTAATTTAGGTAAATGCAGAGTAAAGTAAGACATACCAGGTTATTTTCCTCATTTGATTCAGGGTTTGCTTAGTCAATTTAGGGATATCCCCAGTATATTTCTAGAGTTTTGATCCAGATTCTCAAATAAAATCTTGTATCTAATTATTAATAATATGTTTAATAATGTGTAATGTAAAATAGGGCTATAATCCAACTTGGCCATTTAAACAGGATTGCCTTTTAGTCACTAGAAACTCTTTGCTGTAATAAAGTAGTAGCTTATCATTGCTCTGCGGTCATAAAGAACTGCTATCATTCACAAAATATGTAAGACATGTTTTAGTCAAGAAAGGGAAAAATTGTTAGGGGAGATCAGTAACAAAGGCAGGCTTTAGTAAAAGATTTTTTTTGAAGTATATAACCACTTACTCCATCAAAATGTGTCGCTTGCCTTCTGTTTAAATGCTGCTAAACATGTAATTGCCCTATTATAATTTTCTGCTTTTAATATCAGTTATCTCAGTAGTTGAGGTTTTGGGACAATTTAATTCGTCCTCTAAAGCAGTGGCTCTCAACTGGGGATGATTTTTCTCCTTGGAGACATGAGCTTAGAAACGTTTCAAAGTGTGTTCTGAGGAGAAATGATCACCACTGAGAACCACTGCATTTAAAGTACATCCCCAAGAGCATTGGTCAATGTTATTATTTCCAGCACTTTTTACAGTATGGGAAAGAA
The DNA here is from genome assembly GCF_029281585.2 of Gorilla gorilla gorilla. Lineage (NCBI taxonomy): Eukaryota > Metazoa > Chordata > Mammalia > Primates > Hominidae > Gorilla > Gorilla gorilla. Next base: position 119,984,911 of record NC_073229.2, on the reverse strand, counting down.
GACTATTATTAGTAGCATCAATGGTTGAATACAAACAACTGCAATTTAACTTAGATATGCAAATGTTTATGTACTTTGTCATTGAAAATATGATGAAATATTCCCAGGCTAGGTTCCAAAGGGGGCATAAGGTAGATGGCTTTTCTGTTATTCTGTGATACTTTCGGTGTCTAAATTACACTACAGAAGAAAGCTGAAAGCTTTTAAAGATATTAATTTTTTCCATATTCTGATTTTATTTAGCATTATGATTTGCCTAATGTGATGGTTAATATTGAGTGTCAATTTGACTGGATTGAAGGATGCAAAGTTTTGTTCATCAGTGTATCTGTGAGAATGCTGCCAAAGGAGATTAACATTTGAGTCAGTGGACTAGAAGAGGCAGACCCAACCTCAATCTGGGTGGGCACCATCTAACCAGCTGCCAGCGCGGCTAGAATGAAGCAGGCAGAGGAAAGTGGAAATAGCAGACTTGCTGAGTCTTCCGGTCTTCATCTTTCTCCCCTGCTGGATGCTTCCTGCTCTCAAACATCAGACTCCAGGTTCTTTGGCTTTTGTACTCTTGAGCTTACACTAGTGGTTTGCCAGAGGCTCTCAGGCCTTGGGCCACAGACTGCAGGCTGTGCTGTCGGCTTCTCTGCTTTTCTTTAACTCTTTTAGTATCTCCACTGAGCAGCCGTTAAGAGTGCTTGGCCGCCTTGTCTTGGCATTAATAAAAATGACAAGTAAAAGGAGAAAATAGAACTGGAATGCCCAGTTCTCTAGCATGAGGAATATTTCTTCACCAAAGACATAAAAGATAAAATTGATTTTCAACAACTATAAATGGTGTTTTTCTCCAGTTCATAAAGTACTGATTTTTCACAATTTACCACATGTCTAAAAGATCATGATTTTAGGAACCTTTGTCATCTCCTTTAAGAAAGGGTAACTTGATTTGTGTGAAGCTGTTTTTTTATTATTTCCTGAACATAAATATGGCAAATCAAAATGCTTAGGAATTCCTTTCCCTTTCAGTCTTTTGAGTTAAAAATGTCATGGATTATTAAATATAAACGGAGAAATATGGCTCTATCTTTAAAAATAAGCTGCATCCCCACTTTTCCCTTAAACATAAAGACCACATATTTACAAGTCTTATTTTTATAAACATTTTTATATCAGGTGATTGGAGGAATAGCCTCTTATTTGTAGACTCGTTTAATCTTTATAATCTCTCCCCAGTAGACTTCAAAGACCTTACAAGTATGCAAATCTCATTTATTTTTCAGTTTGCTGTGCTCTTGGTAAAATACCCCCCAGGCAAAAGTACAATCAAATGGCAATAATTCAAAATAGACAGTTCGTTTAAAAAAAGGACCAGCAGCGAAAATCAAACCCTAACAAACTAAAAAAAAAAAAAAAAAAATTAACAACTATAATTTTGCTAGCCTAGGAAGGCATGTTGTTAAAATAGCTACAACAAAATTTGCTTAGTTTGACAAATAGCACTTTAAGAGACAATGCATCATCTGAGTAGCAAGGAATAGAACTATTTAAGGAAAAATCCGCACATAATCTCTAATACTTTCTTCTGAGGGTCATCTCTTTGTGGCCACCCTAAATGGCCTCCTTATAATACATTTAATTCCAGGAATTCTGAATCCTCTAAGAAATTCACAGATGTCTGTCTCTCAAAGAACATGTAAATCTCAAGACACTAGGCACTATGTATATTTGGAACCCTGGTTTATTCTGAACCATCTCTTTCATTCTTTCTGCGTGATATATTCAGGAACAACTGCTTGTATGAGCCAGTATAACACCCTCCACTTGTACACTACCACAAAATTTAATTCCTTATAATCAAGACTATAGATTTAATTCAAAAACCAGTTGGTAAGGTCCAGTCCTGTAATGAGCGTTTGGACTTATTATATATGACAGACAGTAGATAGGAACTTGCGTTCTCTGTTGCTGCATAATACAAAACCATTATGTCTATAAAAAGTTAGAGGTCTTAGCTTCATGTCTGGGGTTTTAAAACATAAACCATTAACATCTTCAATGTCTTTCTTCTTGCCAGGCTGTATTAAAAGTGGAGAGAAGTGGTGCAGGTTAGGGAAAGTGGGAGACACAATAAGATAAAACAAGGAAATGGACAAGAAGAAGGAATGCAGCATCAAAGTGTTGTTACTGGGGAGCTCTGCTGTGCTGAGAGGTGACCATGGCAACAAGGGAACTGAGATGATGAGAGAAAAAACATGCTCCAACAATGTGAGCTCCTTTGTCTCTTATCAGAACACTTGATTGCTTTCAGAGTTGAGACATCCAAGTTCCGTATTGTGTTTTCTTGCTCTAGGAAGCAAATGGCTTTGGCAGGATCATTATCAAAGAATATTCAGAAAGTGGCTAAAATATGCAGTGCTTTCTATGATAGCCTGCTGGACTTCTTCTCTTGGGTATTTTATTCGACCTATTTCAAATTACTGTCAATATGAACATACCTGAAAGCTAAGGGGTAGCCCAGTGCATTGGAAGCAACACCACTGGGAAGAGCAGGTGGCTCCGTCCGCATTAGCCTGTTTGCTGGTGTGGTTGGAAGCAATCCCACACAGCTGTTTCAGGGAATGATGGCTCCATTCCTTATTAATTACTTAGTCTTCCTAACTGCCTCACTGGTTAGTCCAGTTCTCTGAAGTACTCTAGAGAGGAAGATGAAAAGTCTAGCGTACTTTCTGCAGAGAGAAAATACAGTTCCAGAAGCGCTGACTTCACTAAGGCCATTTTACAAAGATAGTGCTTAGTATAGAGATAAATTTTTGATATGTCTTGGTGTTGACAGTTTTTTGGAAAAGAATGGGGCATACACATGCACACACACAATCATGGGAAAATTTTCTTAAGAATACTCCAGAGACTATGTAGTCAAATAACATAATTACACATTTAAATTGTGCTGAGACTTTTGACATCACTTGTTTTCATACATGTGATGAGACAGCAGATTTTTAGGTCTAACATCACTAGGATAAAATTTGTTTTTAATTAGAGGGGATGATAATGTTCCTCTGTGTGATGATGAACCCAATGATGTTTCTAATGTTGGGTTATTTCAAAAATGTAATTTCTAGGTTGGCAAATACTATCATAAGTACACTGATGTTACGAGGAGCTCTTGCAAAGTAGAAAAGTAATGGGATGACAATTAAGTTATCAAACATTCATTTTTTGTTAATTTATTTGATGAACTTGTTTATTGTCTTTGGTTTTCTGTTTCAAGTTACTGTTCATTCTCCCTGCACTGTTTGTGAAAAGAAACTTCATCAGCTTTCAGGAATGGTACAAAACATTAATTAGATTCTTATTTGCTTATCTTCTCCTTTGCCCACATCATAGTTTTTATTGTCTTCTTATACTATCTAGTTTTACTTAACTCTTGATTTTAGTGAAAATATAGTTTATGACAAACTAAATGAAATGTGGAGGAAAAATGAGTTCTAGGAAATTTTGCATTCATCAGGAGTTTCTGCCTCGGAGAGTAGACACCTATGTCTATCACAAAGCCATTGATAACCTTTTAGAGAAGAGTTTTTATTCCTTCTAAAATATAACATCTATGACCTATGGGAGCTAGATAAGATTTCCATCTTGATTTTTGCTCTTTTCTTATTTTAAACATGATTTTACAGTAGTGGGTGTTTATGTAGCATATTTCTTCTAAGTAATTCAATAGATTTTCATATATTTCACCTCTGCTATTGCCTATGAAGTAATAACAGATATATACTATTTCCATGTCTCAGATGGAGAAATAGAGAAACAATGATGAAAAGACTTATCTGTCACTCGAACCTTGTTTTGAATATCATACTTTTTTTTATTAAGCAACTCTTCTGCTAAGAGAGCAAATAAAGGAGTATTAGCATAGAAAGAGAGCAGGACCATGAGAGTGAATGTGATGAGACAGATTTGGTGATATTGTGATAGACCTTTGTGGGTACTTCAATGGAGGCTCCTAGAATAAGTACGGATGACATATCTGTACTTATTTTGAAGTGAATGCACTATTATCATTGTGGACCCATATTCTAGAACTTCAAAAATCATGCCTTTGCTTCTATCTTTAAATATTTTATTTGAAACTCATAAAACTGATTTCCTCCTAGGAAGAAAACTCAGTGAGAGAGAGAGAATTTCCACTTCATATTGTTCTGTATCTTTCAAATATTGAACTCTGTGACTATTATGTGTTTAAAGATGTCATTAGAAATTAATTTTTTTTTAATTGTGTTTTAGCAAGGGACATTTTCAACTTCCTATAAAATGAAGATCTGTTCTAAACCACTGAAGAAGATCTCAAACTTTGGAATCTTGGCTCCCTGTTTTTCCGTTAGGTCCTACTCCTATTTTCTTAAACTTTTTTTTTTCTTTTTTACTGAAGAATATATATGGAGAAAAGTTATATGGGAGTGACAGCTCAGTTTATGGTGCGTATTGAAGTTGTTTATGCAACTGTATCTTCACCAGTGGAATGCCACATGTTCTATAATCTCTCCCTTTCTCCTAGCCCTTTCAGCCCTCATCCCCAAACCCACCATTAACCAGGGGAAGAAGCTTTTAAAAGCAATGCGATGAGGGTGGTCACTACTGGTAAAGGAGACTTATGAGTGCTCTACTTGGAAGCATGTGAAGTTCTAGGCACAAAAGGACTTTCTAACATGGAAAAAGGCGAGAGGTCACATAGGAGCAGGATGAAAATATGAAAGAAAAGGAAGGATACCAAGGGAAGGGAGAGTTCTGAATGCCCATGCAAGAAAACTTTAGCAGTGCCTCAAGAACCATCCACAGGCAACTGTAAAAACATTTTATCCCATTCTGTATACTCAGAGTACTTTCTCCTTGTTAAAACTTACACTGGCTCATGTCTGATTCTACTACTGTTAGGGGCTGGGGTGAAATGGCATGATTATGCTTGTGTATTATTAACACTCCTGATTTTTTAAAATTCTTGAGTGTGGTAGGGAATGGGAATGTATATTCTCAGTCTCATAGGTGAAATATCTGTCATAAGCCACTGAGAAGATTTTTATTTATGTGGATTAATTTTAAAAATTTTGATTGGATTTTCAATAGTCACTGAATTTCAAGTTCTGTTCAAACCAGAACCTATCTTAATATTTATTGGCAAAAGTCATGACTCCATTAGAAGAAAGCATACAATTCTGCTCTTGATATATTTTTATTTTGCTTTGTTTTGTTTGGCAAATTCCTTTATAAATGTGATTTGACCATGTTTACTGCCCGGGAACCATCTGCCAAGGTGAAAACAGATTCACATTGTACATTGACAGAGCTTGGTTTGTCAGTAGGAAATTAATAGCTGTTTCGTTTTTATTGCTAATACAATTGATTTTATGAAACCATTTAATTGTTTTTTTGTTGATCTCAGAGTCTTGCCACATTATTAACACCTGAGATTTCTTTCCTTTTAATGAGAAAAATGGATGAAATTTATAATAACTATTTGTGTGGAATGCTGCTTAACATAGCAAGGATTGTACTCAGGTATTGTTATTTGTATCTCCCCCATGTCCCTACCAGGAAGATATCTGCTAGTAGATTTTTATCTTCTGGTCACAGAATTCTACACAAAAAGTGCACAAGCTGACACATGGGAAATATTAGAATCATTAAGTGATGATATCAATGAAATATTTGCACATAAATATGGTCCAAATTGTTCTTTACAACTTATTGGACATTATCCTTTGAAAGAAGAAAGCAGTTCCGTGCAGAGTATAAACTAAGTAGTGAACAAAGCTGGGGAAAATAATAGTTGAAGAATTTTTCAGGTTTTATTTTTTAAACTAGACATTCTTAGCCTGCAGACAATTTTAGTTCTCTTTTTCAACCACCTCTCCTTTAATGTATCTTAAGGGTATTTCTTAGCTCTGCCATCCTAGAAAAAGTTGACAAGGACAGGGCAACATGGTAATTGAAATAATCTCCTCTCAGTCCTTAAAGAAAATTGTCAGTGTGGTCGCTTTTTTTCTAGTGGTTAATATTATTCGGTAGAGACATCTAAAAGATTTTCTTCTCTGACTGCCCATATGACTTTAAAAATTATTCAGTTCTTCAACCTCCTAAAATAATGGCATATTTTTTCTAGGACTCTCAAGTAACATCTGATTAAAGATGGTCAAGTAATAATCCTTTTAGTCTTTTATTTCCATGAAGCCTACTGGATGATCTTAAAGGCTAAAAAGAACGTATCTCACAAAAGGATTCAGACTATGCAGTTGTAGGTTAGGGATTAAAAATGTGGTTGCATTTTTCTAAGAATTAATAGTTGATATAATTTGTCTTTAAAAAATTGTCAAATAGGTAATAAAAAGTTTAAATAAGAGGTAACGAGGAAAAGCCTATGTCTCCACAGGAGTAAAAATTTCCATATTTTTGCTTATAATAAAGGCCAAATAAACACTGAGAAACAAAGGGACATGCGGTAAAAGCAAAGTATCCAGGAAGTAGACTGTGCATCTGAACATTCAAAAGATTTTCATGATTATGTTTGTGATTAACGTAATCATGTAGGAATACATAATTTCAGTCAGTTGGTGAGATGCATGGAAGATATCTGTTTTTACAAAATGGCAAAATCATTGAAGCACTAAATTTAAGAACTAAGTTATCTAAAGATACATAAAATATGTATTTTCCACAGTCAAAACACAAACATTCTAAAATTTATAGTGTATTTTCCATGTGTATTAACCAAAAATGGTCTGTTCAGATTAATGTCATGATGTAACTCACAGTGCCAACTTCTCATAAAATAATCCCAGTTATTTTACATATCCTGTACATTTGTATAAATGCATTTAATACATGTTTTCTCATTATATTTTCAAATGAAATGGAAGAAAAATTACTGTACATATATTTCTCTTACCAAAGCAACATCAGTTAACTATAAACCTGAGTTTGTCAAAATGGAATTCACATTCTACAAGATTAAAATTTAGCAAGATTCTGCCTACTGAATAACAAAGTATACCAAAATTCTTCTAAAGATAAAGATCTTACTATAATCTTGCTACTAAAGTATCTTGTTTAAATTATTGAAAATAAAGATACAACAAATGTTACTACTTTTATTTAATTAATAAAAGATAGCCATTTGCTTTTAGTATTCAAAGTTGCATTCAAGTTTATTTAGGGACTTAACATTATTTAATTATAAGGAAAAGATGTGCGTAAAATGAGGAGTATGCATTTCTCTTAACAACAACTCCAACATATTACATATTTGTTAAAATTTTTCTAAACTATTAGCTTAAATTCAAAGGTAAATAAAAATGCAGAAAACTTCACCAGAAACAGGAGGAGGAGTTTCAAGAACTACTAAGGTTCTGAGATTTTACCATATCTAAAAGCTCAAAAGTCAACCTGCCATAGTTTCATGGTGGATAACATGAGACTTCTGGTTCACAGACAAAGGAATTTATTATTCACAGCAATAGCAGAAGACAGAGTATTAGCTTCTCTTGCAGTGATCTCTCAAACCTAAATTTCCATAGGGTGACATAATGAAGGCCAGATGATACCTGCATATGCAATGGACTGTATTACAGGAAAGAAACTCTCACCTTAAAGAACACAAATCTTTTATAATGGGCAATAAGCATGTCTTGTGTTTTCTCCAGTAGAAGACACTATCTCTGTCTTCTAGCACTGTAAGCTAACCTGCCCTTTACTTTGGAAGTAAATACTATCTCTATCTTTCCAGGTTGTTTATTATGCAAACATCTATGAGAGAATGGTCTCAAACAAAAGGTAATCAGGTGTCTTGCTCATAAAACATGCAGAAAAGCAAGAGGCTCATAAAGAAATAGTCCCAGCAATTACCTACCACTTGCTTCTATACTTTCTTGGTTTCTGGTGAAACTTCCCATGAGTACACTGTAGGCTACTCTGATTATTCTAACAAAGGTTGGCCAAATTTGTTGAATTTGCCACTTAGAATTTGTTACAACTGAGACTTATAGCAGTCAAAGGGGTCAGTTTGATGGCCCCTCTAATATGGCTCACTGGTAAGCGGTAGGATTTCTAGTCCATTTCAAGTAATTGTATTTAGGCCTTTCTTTTGGAGGACCCACCTGAGGGTATTCATGTCACCAGCCAGGTTGAGTTCATCTGTGCTGTGGAATGACTGAACAACTGTTAGTGGAATGAAAAATGGAGAAAATATCCAGGTGGTTTGTATGGCAGGTGCAGAAACTGGGGGCTACCCTCTGCTATTTGTTTATGGTAGATATTTTCAGTACAGTTAAGAGGAATGGCAATCAAATTTTGGTCACAGCTGTTTGGCAGGGAATGGCAGACCCAATAATCAATTAAATGTACTATGTTTGCAATAGTTTAGGAAGGCCACACTAGGAATTTTCTTTGTGAGAATCATTCCATGGAGCAACTCTGAAAGATATTATTAATGTTCTTCACTTCCTTCACAGAGACAGGGCCATTATTGCCCCTCCACTGCCATAAACATGGGTATGTCCTAGTTCAGTAACTGTAAACTAACTTTTTTTTTTTTTCAGTTATCCCCTGCTTACATGTTTTCACTGGAAGGGCCATGTGCAAGAGGGAGAAAGAAATTTTATAAAACTTATAGATATGCATTATTTTCTTAATTTCAGCCTGTATGGGCCACTGCAGGGAACAGTGTAGAAAATACAAAGAACACTGAATTCAGGCCGGCCACAGTGGCTCATGCCTGTAATCCCAGCACTTTGGGAGGCCGAGGTGGGTGGATCACGAAGTCAGGAGTTCAAGACCAGCCTGGCCAGCATGGTGAAACCCGGTCTCTACTAAAAATACAAAAAAAAAAAAAAAAAAAATTAGCTGGGCATGGTGTCACACGTCTATAGTCTCAGCTACCCAGGAGGCTGAGGCAGAAGAATTGCTTGAGCCTGGGAGGCAGAGGTTGCAGTGAGTGAAGATCGTGCCACTGCACTCCAGCCTGGGTGACACAGCGAGACTCCATCTCAAAAAAAAAAAAAAAAAAAAAAAAGTGAATTCAGCTAAGTGGTCATTATCCATATGATTTTCCTTATAATCAAGGACCATGCCAGTCCAACAAGAGAATCCAGGTGGCTAAACCAGAATTAGGCTGGAACCCACCAGACCTCTTTGTGAAGAGTGTACTAAAAAGCTAGCCTAAGGTTACTATCAAAACAAGAAAAAAGAATTATGTCAGAAAACATCAGGGCAGAATCTCTAATTTTTAAAATAGGTCCCTATAGCTCCCCTACCTCTATCATCCCGATCAAAGCACAGGGAGCGGCTAGTGGGGGATGATCTCTTTCTGGAAACAGCCACACTTAGTGACAAACTCCCTTACTAAGGTGTATAGACTAGAAGGAGGTTAGGAAGTAATCTTTTTGAGCTATTTTTTAATGCATGTTATTTTAACACTAAACAATACCAATGCCTGCGTATTGCAGAAAGCGTGCAAGGTCCATGGCTTAGCTAATATCTCAATTAACAATATGTGTTTGAGTAGCATTTGTGATAAAAGCAGCATCCATTGTCAGAATGCAAATTATCTGGAAAGCTAAAAACATGACACTGGGTAGTTTCAAGGTGATATATAAATGGGCCAGTCGCGGCTCCTGTACATTGACCCCTATGTTTTTTCTCCTTCAGAGCAGGCTAGGACCAATTTTCTCAAACTTATCCAGTGCCAAACTCAAGTTCTTAAACATCCAATTGCTTTAAATGTAGCCCAAATAAGCGTATTTTGGGGCATTTATTTATCCTACCTGCTTTGCATAGCCTATGAAATTGTACCCAATATCTGTTAGTCATAGATAAGATAAACTCTGTAGCTATAAAAGACCTGTGACTGTTAATTTTATGCAAGAACTTGACTGGGCCTCTAGGTGCCCAGATACTCGGTCAAATATTATTCTGGGTATTTCTGGGAGGGTGTTCTTGGATGAGGTTAACATTTCAATCAGTAGAATAAAGCAGACTCCCTCCCCGAACACCACGTGAGTGGGCCTCTTCCAATCCATTGACAAAAGACCTGAATAGAACAGAAAGAACGATTCTCCCTTAAGTGCAAGAACATTCTTCAGCAGATTGTCTTTAGCCTGGAACTGCACCATCTGCTCTTCTAGGTTTTAAGCCTGTCAGCCTACACTGCTGAGCTCAAAATTGAATACAGATTTCCTGGCTCAGCATAAGTTTAACCAAGAACTTGTTACCCAGTGATTTTTGTAAATATTTCTATATCAAAAGCTTTAAGTAAGTCTCATCTGATTGAGATATTCAATCCTGGAAGTAAGACAAACAAACTAAATGCACTTTTAGGCTAAATCTAAAGAAAAATTTACACTAAAAAATTTGAGTAAGTGAAAATAGTGTTTGGCCTAAAATTTTCATAAATTCAACAATTTAGTTGAATCATAAAAACAAAAACTTGCTTAACTGATGTATTATTCTCTCCAAAAAATAATTGTCAGTCATAACTTTTCAATCATGGTCTTTGTTCTCTAATTCCCAGGTCCAGACTATATTTGACTTTTGCTTTGTATTTGCTTTGTGTCCTCTGCTTATAGGATATGCTTTGTGAGCAGAAACCTGACCCTGATGGAGCTTTCTAAAAGCTTGTAATGTACAATAATGGCAAAAATTCATTTCTAAGACAAATTCTTTGAATAAACAGAACTCAAGGTAATTCCACTATTTATAATAACTGTCTATTATTCTACCATATATGGCATACTGAACATTTTTATTTGGAAAAGTAAATGAAAATCAAACCCTTTATATATTGTCTCCCCTGTACATATATTTAACTATTCTTAATTTTCTATTAAGTGCTCTCCTTTGTTATCATTTTAATCATTAAAAATAATACTAAGACTCAACCATAAGATTTACAAATATAAAACACTAATTGTAAAAACTTGTTAATTTTATTTGAAATTATTTATATTTGTACTCTATTGCTATCTTTGGGGCTGCAGGAAAGGAGACTCTTGCTTATTTGAATCACAGATATTTTAAATATTTCATAAACTGAGGCTGGGTTTTCACTATGTAGAGCGTGATAAGAATGAGAGTGATAAGAACGATTCTGTCAGCATGACCTTGGAGTAGGCTTTACGTCAAATGGGCCTGGGTTTGATCTAACTCCAATGTTTCCAGTGTTAATTATTTGTGCTACTACAACAGTCTGCTAGGGTGGCCATAACAAAATACTATTGACATGGTGGCTTAAACAACAGAAATTCATTTTCTCACAGTTCTGGACAGTAGAAGTCCAAGATCAAGGTCCTGGCAGGGTTGCCAGAAAAGTTGGTTTATAATGAGGCCTCTCTTCTTGGCTTGCTGATGGCCACCTACTCACTATGTCCTTACATGGCCTTTCCTCTGTGTTTGCACACCTCTGGTGTCTCTTTCTCCTATTAGGATACCAGTCCTATCAAATTAGGAGCCTGCCTTATGAACTCACTTAATGTTAATTACCTCCTTAAAGGTCCTATCTCCAAATACAGTCACATTAGGAGTTAAAGCTTTAGCATATAAATTTTGGGGAGAAATAATTCAGTCTAAAACAGTGACCCTAGGCAAATAATTAACCTGAAACTCTGCTTCTCTTTGTGTAAAATGGAGATGTTAAGATGGTAAAGTTACCTTGAAGATTCATTATAATTCTGATTATTAAATGAGATACGATGTGTCAAGTTCCCAACATAATAGCAATGCTTAATAAACTACACACACACACACACACACACACACACACACACAGAGAGAGAACTGTTATTCTCTTTGTGAATTTTCCACCCTTAGCCCTGACTCTCCATCTCCCACTGGTTGCTGGTTATTGCACAGGTATTCAAGAAGCAAGGGCAGCGGCTGCACTAATCAAAATGTAATCACAGAATACCTTTAAAACTAATAGTATTCCTTTAGGAATTAACTAAAATCAGTTTGGCTGTAGGTTAGCTCCCTCTTTTGTGATTGTCTATATTTTGCCTAAGTCTCTGTGCTCTTGAAAGATGGGAATTTATTCAGGGTATCCTTAGCAAATAAATGTGATGCAAATAGGCCCCCCAAAAAGTGTAATAGTTTGATATAGTATTCAAACCTCAACCTATAAGAAAGCCAAACAAGGTACATTTAGGTTAAGTGAGTTGCATAGGATTTCACAACTAATTTTTCACAATGATGAGCTCATTACCTAGGTTTCTTAACTCCTATCCAATACATTTTTTAGTTCATCTTAATTGTTTGCCTTACTTATTAGTTAAGTGACTTTGGCTCTCTAAACATGCCACTTGTTTTTTCATTTGTAAAATAGCAATATTATAGGGTTTTATCCATAGGATTTTTATGAGAATTAAATGTTTTTTTAAAGCAGAGCAGAGTGCCCAACATATTGTAATGATCTATAAAATTGAATTTTTATGATAATTTCTAACAGCATAATTAGGTTACCATTATCTCCTGGTCAGTTTCTTTACCTGCAGGTGCAGTTTTTCACATCTAATTCCTTGAGGTAAATAACTGTTTTGTGACTGTTTTCCTCAGCCTTACTTTCAGAACTCTCCAAAGCATAGCCTATGTGACCACTTGGTATGAGTTCATACTATACACCAACTTGAACCCCTGGCTCCAGTCCTCCAGTCACCAGTGTTTTCATTGGTTCTGTGTAATTCTCACTCTCAGAAGCACCCTTCTCTGGCAATATTCTATCAGATTCTAATCATTTTGAAAGGTGAAGATCAAGATTACTTTCCCAATAGCCCCTTTCTCAATGATTGTTGTACATATTATTTCTCTTTCATTAGACTGAACTAATTCTAGTCTGATTCTTAGTCACTTCAATTGGACTTTTAGATAAATCATTCATCCCATATTCTCAAATAGAAATAAAATCTCAACAAGATTTTAACCACATCCTTTTGAAGCCTATTGGCTGGGAGTGACAGAGGATGGTAGAATCATGTTCTTCTAGCTAATGGGAGTAACATTTACAATCAGATAAAGTTTTTATTTGTGCAGTCATTACACAAAACATTTTGGTCATAGGAGACACAAGTTAGAAAGAGTATGGGTTACATCACTGCTAGGAAGCTTCAGGTTTAGTATCCCTCAGCTTAAATACTTTCTTAGTCACTTAGCACTAGAACGTACATTTGTCTTAAAAATATGTAACCAATGATGTGTGATTTCAGGCACAGTGGGATTTATGGCCCAAAGGAGAAACATAAGAGTATATAGATGGGATTTATATTGATCAAATAATTGATACTTGAGGATGCTGTAGCATATGACCTAAAAATTGAAGAATGAATAGTATTTTGATATACAGAGACATGAGAAAGGAGGCACATATTGGGAGAGTGGAAGGGTATTCCAGAAATAGCTTTATCAAAGAAGCAAGCTTAAATAAAAAGGAGGGCATATCAAGAATAGGACAAGTACTGTGGGCCTGAAACTTATATAATTTATGCCCTTTCTTTAAAGAATACACATTTGAGAATAAAAATTTGATACAAAAGAAAATATTTTGAATGGGAAATGAAATCCCACAAAATTCCTGGAATCTTGGAGATTCAGGACTTTTCCTTCTGAGATATCTTTAGGCAATTTTTCAGAAATGCTGCCACAGAAGTGCTTCCTGATTGCAACCTGACTTCCAGGTCTTCTCTCAGAATTCTCTATTGAGAACTCCCAGCAATTTCTAGCATTCAATGATCTATGCAAGTAAGCAGTCCTGGCCTATCAAGTTCATCAGGCTCTTGGTAAATCTGTGATTAAGAATGATAACGTTATAGGTAAGTAACATAACAGGAGAGAGAGGTAGAAGGTGTGGGGATAGTGCGGTTATGAAAGATCAACTTTAAATAGGGAAAAATGAGGTCAATCATGGGATGCCTTAAAAGCCATCTAAGCTATTTTGGATTTATTCATTGAAGAAGTATACAAGGAGTTTGGAGCAGTAAGTTTTGTAATTCAGGACTTCTTTTCTTATAATAGAAACCATACAGAAAATGATTTGCAGAGATACGTCATTTTTCCTGCAGCTAAAATGGAATATGTATTCATATAGGAATTGATTTGATCACCATTCCAATCTAATGTGTGCTATATATAGGAGGTGACTTACTATAGGACTTCAATGGCTAACTTTGTACTCATTAAAATGTATTTTTCATTTTCATGCCCTTAAAAAACCAAAAGTACTCATCAAAAGAAATTTGATAGAATTTTTATTATTTCCTTATCTTTCTTTAAAAGTGATTTTATTTTAATGACATGTACTTAGGAAAATAATGGGATGGAGTTTCATGATATGCTATTTTGATGGAGACAACTACTTTTATTAGTAAGCTCCCATACGTAGGGCAGAGAAACAGAGTATCAAAAGAAAGATAAAATATTGATAAGAATTTTTTTCAATTAGAAATACGAGTACAATTGCATATTTGAGACAAATAAAAAATTAAAGTGAAAGCTAAGCTAGCTCTATTTTGTCTTTTCCCTGTCCTGTGAGAGTCCCCATTTGTGTTATAGGGGCCAAGGGTTATAAGCCCCTATGAAATGCCACTCAAAATGCTAATACAGCTTGGAAATTATTCCTTCAAGTGACCCCTTAGATGGGAACTGTATCAGAGTGGAGATGCTTTCTGACAAGTGAGGATTAGACATGGGTGTTCTGTTTTCACATACACTGTAAATCTAGTATCCTTTTATATAAGGAGGGGTGGGTGTTTTGACAAATGTACTGAGATGGTTTCCTTGTTCTGCAGTGAATATCTGTTTTACCATCTTGTAGGACAGCAAATATACATCCTCTTTACCCTCTCAACTTCAGCTTCTCAGGTGCTACAGCTTGTGTTGTGTTCAGTTAGGTCTCTGCTCCTCCTATGTGAGGCTAGCCTAGCACCCGATTTTATTTGCCCTGTTTCTTATAGTGTTGTCCTAATATGCCTTGTGTCTGAGTGACCAAAGGAATTTATTAAAAAGCAGATTGTTTAAGATCTGAGTCCAGAATAGTATCTAGGAATCCACACTTTTGCCAAGCTCTTCAAACATTTCCTACGAGCCTCAAATTTGAAAGACTCTGTTCATGACTAAAATACAAAACTTAAAAGAGATTCTTGTCCCAACTCACCAGTATTCAGCAATGCAATACAACACTTTGAGTACGTGTCTCATTTTTCTTACCTGTAAGATAAGATATGCTTATAAAATGGTCATTATGGATCTAACATGAATACTCTCTATACTAAGTTACATTAGGCTCTGGTAAAACCTTTCACCTTTACCACTTCCCCATTTCCCCTTCTATACTGCTCCCTAGTCCAGAAGTTCTCAAAGTGTAGCCTTGGTACCAGCAACATCATTATTCATCATCTGTGAACTTATCAGAAATGCAAACATACATGTCCCATATTGTCTCCTCCTCACTCCAAGTCCTATTGAACCAGGAACTCTAGGAGTGTGGCTCAGTCTTCCAGATGATTCCAGTGCACATTGAGGTTGGAGAATTTGATCTTAATTTCTTTCTTTCCTATCTCTGTTGCCTACTCAGGAAATAATGGAAATTGTTCAGTCATATCACACTGAGTTCATTAAGAACATCTGTATCTCATTAGAATATCTTGGTAAGAGAGTAAGTGCTAAGCCCACAGAAATAAAGTAGAAACTGAAAAAAAAAAAGGTTATTTTAAATCCTTGAGGGAAAATATTTTGATGAGGTTAGTGAGGGTGTCATCAAACAGTTATGCACTTCATGCTTGATCTACACCTGAAAGTATCTTAGTCCATTTGAGTTGCTATAATTACTGAGGCTGAATAATTTATTTAAAAAGAGGTTTATTTGGCTCACAGTTCTGCAGGCCATATAAAACTATGGTTTCAGCATCTGCATGTGTTGAGGGCCTGATGGCAAAAAGTGAAGGGGACCTAGCTAGTCATGTGGTGAGGGAGGAAGCAAGAGCGAGGTGAGGGAAGTGACAGGCTCTTTTTAACAAACAGTTCGCATGGGCACTAATAGAGTGAGGACTCATTACCATGAAGATGGCACCAAGCCATTTGTAAGGGATCTGCCCCTGTGACCCAAACACCTCCCGTTAGACTCTACCTCCAACGCTGTGGAACAAATTCAATGTACCCTTAAGGAGGCCAAACAAACCATATCCAAAACACAGCAATACCCCATTTCCAATATCTCGTCCTGTGCAGATCCATTGGAATGTACCTGACTTATATCATCCCCCTCCAAGGTTTCTTTTCTATAGAACAGTAAATAACAGATACATTAATACATGCTGATATACAATTATGTTACTCAATATATGTAGCTTATAATTTTATTGGGCTCTTCTGAAGATGATTCCCCAATTCTACATGTTGGAAAAATCCAGGTAACATGGTAGATTGAGAGGTAGAAAGAGAGCTTTCATGAAGCTTGTTCTATCTCCTCATGACTCTTTCTTCAAAGGGAGTTTACACTTGTACCTGAAATATTTACTTAAAAAAAAAACATTAAAGGGAAATCTGATTGCAGTCTTATGTCATTTAAAAGGCAAGTAAGTAAGTACTAACTTTACTATGACATTTACATGAATGTATATTTTAGCTCAATATAGAGAAAACTTTTCCAAGAACTAAAACTGTCTATACTCAAAATTCAAGCGGCATACTGTACATATTAAGAGCACATTCTGTGGAAGCAAAAGGATCTGAGTTCATATTTTGTGACGTCTTATTTTTTGTTTGACCTTGAACAAAATAGTAAATGCTCAAAACCTTAGTTGTCTTAAAAAATAACAATAAATTGTCTTCTTCATAGGGTCATTGTGATAATTAAGTGTGATATTTGTTAGGTATTTAGCACAGTCCCCAGGACAAATGAGCACTTAGTAAATGGTAGCTATTATTTTCGCAGTTTCTAGCAGAGGCTGAATTACCACCTTGCAGTGATGCCAAATACAGAGGAATGAAAGAACTGCTAACGTCTATTTTAAATCTATGAACCTGAGACCCTAGAAAGCCATGTATTCTCTAGTTTTTACACTTAGATGAAGACTACTTCTAGAAAATAATTAAATGTGAAAAAAAAATTTCCTCAAAAAAATTTTAAGATGCATTTTGGCTGGCTTACTTTTTCAGGGATCCATACAAAAAATCCTAAATAATCCTTTCAATGGTAATTATTTTCCCCTTTGAAACTTTTCCACATCGGTAACACAGTTTCTTTGAGGATATTTTCATCTCTCACATAAAAGTTCAAACATGGACAGGCATCCATTTTAACATGCAGGTTATCTCCATCACTTACATCAAATTCCATGAAGCTCATGGAACACTGGGTTTGCCTCAAATGCTATATTGTCTCTGGAGGAGTGGCCTTTTTGTTTTTCTAGTCTGCTTCAACATTGTTTTCTGGACATATCTTTCTATTTCCCCTGAGTTAAGAGACTGATAAAAGTTTTTATCAATCTGACAAGTTATTTCTTGCCATTATTCAAGACATTTGACATTTGGAGGGTTTTAACATGTACATTCTTTGATGGCATTTGAAAAACATCCATTAAGAATCAGCAATATTCTGATAAATCTCAGAAAGGAGCTTTTCTCTGCTATCTTCAGAAAATGTGATTTTAAATGAACAATGAATGCATAAAAGTCTTTTTTTTAAGTGGGAAAAACATTCTCCTTTTATCTCATAAACAAAAAGATACATTTTCCAAATGAAACCAAATATGAGACTCTAATACATTTTTAAACTATCACAGTGCCTTTGATTATAAATTTCATACATTGCTTATGAGTCCTGTGGATGTTTTGGCAAATTTTTGTTAGAGTAAAAGCAGAAATGTAACTCCAAAAATGAACCCTTTATATCTGTCACTTGTTACAATCCTTCTTGACTTAATTCCTGGCCAAGTAGATGTACCATTAATAATTTATTTATGTTAGTATTGACTTCGTTTGCTTTCACACTGGGTGCAGGCCCTTTGGGAACCTAGAATGCCAATAGAGTGGATTTCGGTCAGAGATTTATGGAGTCAATGATCTTGGGTCCACAGCAACAATCTAACAAATGACTCTGGCAGAGGTTAGTGGGCATTCAATCAGTGTCAGAGACTTTGGAGGCAATCCATTTATGAGAATCAATAATCATAACTCAGGCTGGGGCCTCTAGTTTGTAATCTATACAGCTTTGTTTATTATCCACCCACTCTGGTAAAAAAAAAAAAATAGAGCTATTGCATGTTCTTTTCCATATAATTTTGCATCAGTATTATAAAGCTTTTACTATACTTGCATTTACATAAAATTCTAAGGGCAGTATGGAGTCAGAGGGAAAGTGATATGGTTTGGCTCTGTGTCCCCACCCAAATCTCATGTTGAATTTTAATCCTTAGTGTTGGAGGAGGGATCTGGTGGCTTGGTGGTAGGTGATTGGATAATGGAGGCCGACTTTCCCCTTGCTGTTCTTGTAATAATGAGTGAGTTCTCATGAGATCTGGTCGTTTAAAAGTATGTAGCACTTCCCCCTTGACTCTCTTCTTCCTGCCCTGGCCATGTGAAGGTGTGTCTGCTTCCCTTTTGCCTTCCATCATAATTGTAAGTTTCCCAAGGCCTTCCCAGCCATACTTCCTGTACAGCCTGCACAACTGTGAGTCAATTAAACCTCTTTTCTTCATAAATTGCCCAGTCTCAGGTATGTCTTTATAGTAGTGTGAGAATGGACTAATACAGGAGGAAACAACTTGAATTTAAAACCATAAACAATGGGCAGAAACCTTCTTAATAGCTTTAAAATTTTAGATACAAATTAAAAGGAGTATAGGTTACATCACTGCTTGGAAGCATCAGGGTTTAGAATTCCTCAGATTAAATATTTTGTTAGTCACTTAGAACTAGAATGTTCTTAGACTTTGGACTCTGTAGCAGTGATTCTTTTAAAGAACTTTATATATAATATTTTTATGATACTTTCATTGTTCCAATTTTACAAAAATGGGAAGCAAAACACAGAATTTAAGTAACTTGTCCAGAGTCTCTAGCTTGTATCGGGGTAGATGTGATTCAAATCATGACAATTGAACTTCAGGGTCCATGTTCTTTACAATTACACATACTGTCCTTAACTATTAAACATAGAATAACTTATTATATAGAATTATGTAAAAGATAGGGAATAAGCTCTTATTTATTAATATTATAGTTACCAGGTGTTTCAAATATTATTGTCCCAGAATCCATGCAAGTTAAAATTTATATGTAGCATCAAACCCATTTTACAGATTAGGGAAATAAATTTCAGAGCGATAAAGCAATTTGCCGTATATTCTATGGTTAAGAAGCAGCAGGTCTGAGATTTAACTTTAAATCTTCCTGAACTCAAAAATTAAATTATTTGTAGTCTATCATATTGACCTTAATAATCATAAATAATATTTATACCTGTTAGAAGTTTAACCCCTAAAGTTACCCTTTAGAATTTTATTGGTTGAGTGTACAGATGGTTCTGAAAAATACAGTAAACCTCTAAAGTATATTGCTATGCTTAGAAGAAATTGAAATATTCTTTTTGTCTCTCTGTAGTGACTGAAATTTCTTCAGGAATAGTAATTTCCTATTTTATAACATTATAAAATATACACCTTAATTCAACTGAAAGCTCAAATGGATTTTTCAGCATTCAGTAAAGAGAATGTGATATATACATAAAATGTCTTCTCCATAAACTAGGCAACTGATTCCTGCAATTATAGATAATCATTAGATAAAAAAACCTTTATCAGCTATTTTAAGTCATCTTGAAATAATCTTTACATTGTTGATGCATAATGCACAAGAGAGTGCTCTCTTGGTAACTGCAAATATATGTGAAGGTACAAATTAGTATAGGTAGGGAAGAAAGATTCAGATTTGCTACAGAATTCATATCCAATTTGGAGTCTTAAAAAAACTGGAATCTGGCTCTTCATGGGGACATAGTTTCAAACCATATTGAAAGGGTCAAGAGTAATGGATATTTGATATGCAGCTATACTGCAGCAATTACATTTTTATAAGGTTAACTGGAGTCATATGGGTAGTTTAACACAGCATGATTCTTTTAATACTTCTGAATAACCCACTTGACTTGAAAGTCCTCAAATCAAGTCTTACATTAGAGGACCATTTTAAAAGCACAGATATCTAGTGCCAAATGGTCATGAGAATCTGCTCTATTTTATTTTATTAGATTAATGACAAAAATCTGAGACTTTGATAGAAGTAGCAATAATAGGATAAGACTAGCCAAAGTAGACAAAACCAACAGTTCAGATACATAATTTGTGAAGACATGGAAGTAGCTAGCAAATAAGTCTAGGAACATCAAGGTGGGGTGTATTAATGTGGGTTTAAAATGAAATTAGAACCTAGATATAAAAAATAGCTCAGGACTTGCCATTTCGTCTCATAGGGCCCCTGAAAGAAAAATATGCCCAGAAAAAGCAAAATTACCATTTTACTGTGAGTAGACTTTGCCTTGAATCATCTGTGACTCTTTAATGGACTAGCCAGAGGTAACATAAGATAGAAACAAAGTAAGCCCAAATAGGCCAAAACCAAAGTAGGTGAAAGATCTTTTCAGTTTATATCCTCCGCAAATCCCAATCTTATTTCAAACTGCAATTTGAAATAAGTCTAAATCATATGTACTTTCTTAAAGAACATGAAGAAAAGGTAAATTGTCCCAATGCCAAAGGTGAAGCCCCCCACTTGATTTCCTGCCTTGGAGCTTTTCGTAAGTGTTTCCTGTAGTGTCTTCCTTAGCTATGTGGAAAAAGATCAGTTAAAGAAAGAAAGATGCCACCCTGACCCATAATCCTTTTGAAATACCTTCCCTTTGAAGTATAGCCCATTACAATATCTTCAACTTGAAAGGCTAGGATTAAAACCTTTCTTTTTGGGGATGAAATTGAGGCTAGTTTATGGAAGCAGGGAGCAGAAAAAAAAAAGTTGATTTTCTTCTAAATAGAATAATACCCCTGACTTTATCATGTACCTTTTATTAACCCCTTAGGTTTAATAGCAAGCCCCACAATCAATGAAGAATATGAGAATTTTCTTTTGGGCAGATAATCACAGATAATCAAAAAGGCCGGCCAACAACTTCTCTAAGCCTTGCACTACAATTTTTTTCTTAGACCAATAAATTGGAAAGTTTACCCTCTCGAGATTTTTTTTATTTTACTTCTAGAGTGTTTGAAAAAGTTCAGAAAACTACACTGAGTTTATTCAAAATTAATCTTAAGCATAAAATTAAAAAGATATTCTAAATCTTACTCCGAAAGTTTCTGTTACCCAACTAAGCTTGCAAAACAAGATTTCCTGGTGCACACCAGGTGGCAACACAGCTTGAAAACACCATCATGCCAGTCATGTAAATATAACAGCAGTGTGTTAATGCCTTCTAACAGGTAACAAAAGACAACTTTCTGCAGGTAATTTCTATTTCCCAAAGAAGCTTTGAAGTTCTTGCTATAGGTTGAATGTGTTCCCCAAAGTTCATGTATTGAAAACTTGATACCCAATGTGGCAGTGTTGAGAGGTGAAGTCTGATGGAAGAATTTGGTTCATGGGGTACCACCTTTGAGAATAAATTAATGCTGTTATCATGGGAAAGGGCTTCTTATAAATGGACAAGTTTGGCTCCCTCTTGCTCTCTTGCCATCTTTTTGCTCTTCCAAAATGTTATGATGATGTAAGAAAGCTCTTGCTAGATGCAGGGCTCTCAATATTAGACCTCCCAGCCTTCAGAATCATGAGCCAATATCTTTTGGTTCATCATAAATTACCCAGTCTGTGGTATTCTGTTATAGCAGCACATAATGTATTTAGAAAGTTCCAATTAGAAACCAAAAAAGAGCCCGCATTGCCAAGTCAATCCTAAGCCAAAAGAACAAAGCTGGAGGCATCACGCTACCTGACTTCAAACTATACTACAAGGCTACAGTAACCAAAACAGCATCGTACTGGTACAATAACAGAGATATAGACCAATGGAACAGAACAGAGCCCTCAGAAATAATGCCGCATATCTGCAAATATCTGATCTTTGACAAACCTGACAAAAACAAGCAATGGGGAAAGGATTCCATATTTAATAAACGGCGCTGGGAAAACTGGCTAGCCATATGTAGAAAGCTGAAATGGGATCCCTTCCTTACACCTTATACAAAAATTAATTCAAGATGGATTAAAGACTTACATGTTAGACCTAAAACCATAAAAACCCTAGAAGAAAACCTAGGCAATACCATTCAGGACATAGGCATGGGCAAGGACTTCCTGTCTAAAACACCAAAAGCAATGGCAACAAAAGCCAAAATTGACAAATGGGATCTAATTAAACTAAAGAGCTTCTGCACAGCAAAAGAAACTACCATCAGAGTGAACAGGCAACCTACAAAATGGGAGAAAATTTTCGCAACCTACTCATCTGACAAAGGGCTAATATCCAGAATCTACAATGAACTCAAACAAATTTACAAGAAAAAAACAAACAACCCCATCAAAAAGTGGGCAAAGGACATGAACAGACACTTCTCAAAAGAAGACATTTATGCAGCCAAAAAACACATGAAAAAATGCTCATCATCACTGGCCATCAGAGAAACGCAAATCAAAACCACAATGAGATACCATCTCACACCAGTTAGAATGGCGATCATTAAAAAGTCAGGAAACAACAGGTGCTGGAGAGGATGTGGAGAAATAGGAACACTTTTACACTGTTGGTGGGACTGTAAACTAGTTCAACCATTGTGGACGTCAGTGTGGCAATTCCTCAGGGATCTAGAACTAGAAATACCATTTGACCCAGCCATCCCATTACTGGGCATATACCCAGAAGATTATAAATCATGCTGCTATAAAGACACATGCACACGTATGTTTACAGCGGCACTATTCACAGTAACAAAGACTTGGAACCAACCCAAATGTCCAACAATGATAGACTGGATTAAGAAAATGTGGCACATACACACCATGGAATACTATGCAGCCATAAAAAGGATGAGTTCATGTCCTTTGTAGGGACATGGATGAGGCTGGAAACCATCATTCTCAGCAAACTATCACAAGGACAAAAAACCAAACACCGCATGTTCTCACTCATAGGTCGGAACTGAACAATGAGAACACATGGACCCAGGAAGGGGAACATCACACACCGGGGACTGTCGTTGGGTGGGGGTGTGCGGTGGGATAGCATTAGGAGAAATACGTATGTAAATAACGAGTTAATGGGTGCAGCACACCAACATGGCACAGGTATACATATGTAACAAACCTGCATGTTGTGCACATGTACCCTAAAACTTAAAGTATAATAATAATAATAATAATAAAGAAAGCTCCAATTTGAAACTTCTCCCTTTATTTTCATTATTTTTATTTGAAATTTGCTTTATTGTTTGTTATTAATCTAAGTGTTTTTACTTTTTTTTAAAATTTCCAATGTTTATTGTAGGTTCGGGGGTACATGTGCAGGATGTGCAGTTTTGTTACATAGGTAAACGTGTGATGTGCCATGCTGGTTTACTGCACAGAACATCCTATCACCTAGGTATTAAGTCAAGCATCCATTAGCTATTCTTCCTGATGCTCTCCCTCCTCCCACCTCCCACACTCTTGACAGGCCCTGGTGTGTGTTTTTCCCCATCATGTGTCCATGTGATCACATCATTCAGCTCCCACTCACAAGAGAGAACTTTGGTTTTCCGTTCCTGTGGTTAATTTGCTGAGGAAAATAGCTTCCAGCTTCATCCACATTCCTACGAAGGACATGATCTTCTTCATTTTTATGGCTGCACTGTATTCCATGGTTCTCCTATGCTGGAGTGCAGTGGCGCGATCTTGGCTCACTGCAACCTCCGCCTCCCGGGTTCAAGCAATTCTCCTGCCTCAGCCTCCTGAATAGCTGGGACTACAGGTGCCCGCCACCACGCCCGGCTAATTTTTTTTGTATTTTAGTGGAGATGGGGTTTCACCGTGTTGCCCAGGCTGGTCTCAAACTCCTGAGCTCAGGCAATCCACCCGCCTCAGCTTCCCAAAGTGCTAGGATTACAGGCATGAGCCACCGTGCCCGGCCCCACATTTTCTTTAGTCTATCATTGATGGGCATTTAGGTTGATTGCATGTCGTTGCTATTGTGAATAATGCTGCAATGAACATACATGTGCATGTATCTTTATTATAGAATGATTTATATTCCACTGAGTATATACCCAGTAATGGCATTGCTGGGTCAAATAGTACTTCTGCCTCTAGGTCTTTGAGGAATCGCCATGCTGTCTTCCATAATGGCTGAACTGATTTGCACTCCCACAGAACAGTGTGAATGCATTCCTTTTTCTCCACAACCTCATAAGCATCTGTTGTTTTTTGACTTTTTAAAAAGGATTTTTCCATAAGTTATTGGGGTACAGGTGGTATTTGGTTACGTGAGTAAGTTCTTTAGTGGTGATTTGTGAGATTTTGGTGTCCCCATCACCCGTACACTGCACTGTATTTGTAGTCTTCTGTCCCTTGCCCCCTTCCCACTCTTCCCCACAAGTCCCCAACGTCAATTGCATCATTCTTATGCCTTTGCGTCCTCATAGCTTAACTCCCACATATCAGTGAGAACACACGATGTTTGGTTTTCCATTCCTGAGTTACTTAGAAAAATAGTCTCCAATCTCATCCAGGTCACTGCAAATGCTGTTTTTTCATTCCTTTTTTGTGGCTGAGTAGTATTCCAACAAATATATAAGTATATCATCATGAAGTATGTATAATATATACATATATATATATATATATATATAATATCTCACAGTGTATTTATCCACTCGTTGATTGATGGGCATTTGGGTTGTTTCCATGATTTTGCAACTGTGAATTGTGCTGCTATAAACGTGTGTGCAAGTATCTTTTTTGAATAATGACTGATTTTCCTCTAGATAGATACCAAGTAGCGGGATTGCTGGATCAAATGGTAGTTCTGCTTTTAGTTCTTTAAGGAATCTGAACATTGTTTTCTGTAGTGGCTCTACTAGTTTACATTCCCACCAGCAGTATAGAAGTGTCCCCTGTTCAATGCATCCACGCCAGCATATACTGTTTTTTGATTATGGTCATTCTTGCAGGAGTAAGGTGGTATTGCATTGTGGTTTTGATTTGCATTTCCCTGATCCTTAGTGATATTGAGCATGTTTTTTCATATTTTTGTTTTCTATTTGTATATCTTCTTTTGAGAATTGTCCATTTATGTCCTTAGCCCAGTTTTTTGATGGGATTTTTTTTCTTACTGATTTGTTTGAATTTGTTGTAGATTCTGAACATTAGCCCTTTGTCAGATGTATAGATTGTGAAGATTTTCTCCCACTGTGTGGGTTGTCTGTTTACTCTGCTGACTGTTCCTTTGCCTTGCAAAAGCTCTTTAATTTAATTAGGTCCCAGCTATTTATCTATGTTTTTATTGCATTTGCTTTGGGGTCCTTGGTCATGAAATCCTTTCCTAAGCCAATGTCTGGAAGGGTTTCTCCAATGTTATCTTCTAGAATTTTTATAGTTTCAAGTCTTAGGTTTATGTCCTTAATCCATCTTGAGTTGATTTTTGTATAAGGTAAGACATGAGAATCCAGTTTCATTCTCCTACATGTGGCTAGCCAATTATCTGAGCACCACTTGTTAAAAAGAGTGTCCTTTCCTCACTTTATGTTTTTGTTGGCTTCGTTGAAGATCAGTTGGCTGTAAGTATTTGGGTTTATTTCTGGGTTCTCTATTCTGTTACATTTGTCTATGTGCCTGTTTTTGTACAGGTACCATGCTGTTTTTGTGACTATAGCGTTATAGTATAGTTTGAAATCAGGCAGTGTGATGCCTCCAGATTTGTTCTTTTTGTGTAGTCTTGCTTTGACTGTGTGGACTCTTTTTTGGTTCCATTTGAATTTTAGAATTTTTTTTCTAATTCTGTGAAGAATGATGGTGGTATTTTGATGGGGATTGCATTGAATTTGCAGATAGCTTTGGAAATATGGTCATTTTCACATTATTGAATCTATCCATCCATGACCATGGGATGTTTTTCCATTTGTTCATGTCATCTATGATTTCTTTCAGCAGTGTTTAGTGTTTTGTAGTTTTCCTTGTAGAGATCTTTCGACTCCTTGGTTAGACATATTCATACGTATTTTATTTTTTTTTTTGAAGCTATTGTAAAAGGGGTTGAGTTCTTGATTTGATTCTCTGCTTGGCCGCTGTTGGTGTATAGAAGAGCTACTGATTTGTGTACATTGACTTTGTATCCAGAAAGTTTGGTGAATTCTTTTATCAGTTCTAGGAGCTTCCTGGAGGAGTCCTTAGGGTTTTCAATGTAAACAATCATATTGTCAGCATATCTTCCTGATTTAAGCTAGGAGGCTTTTATTTTTCCAGGAATTTATCCATCTCTTCTACGTTTTCTAGTTTTTGTGCATAAAGGTGTTCATAGTAGCCTTAAATGATTTTTTTGTATTTCAGTGGTGTCAGTTGTAATATCTCCTGTTTCATTTTCTAGTGTGGTTATTTGGATTTTCTGTCTTCTTTTCTTGGTTAATCTTGTCAGTGATCTATCAATTTTATTTATCTTTTCAAAGAACCAGCTTTTTGTTTCATTTATCTTTTGTATTTTGTGTGTGTATGTGTGTTTCAATTTTATTTAGTTCTGTTCTGACCTTGGTTATTTCCCTTCTTCTGCTGGATTTGGGTTTGGTTTGTTCTTATTTCTCTAGTTCCTTGGGGTGTGACCTTAGAGTGTCAGTTTGTGCTCTTTCAGCCTGTTTGATGTAGGCATTTAAGGCAATGAACTTTCTTTTAGCATCACCTTTGCTGTATCCCAGAGATTTTGATAGGTTGTGTCATTATTGTCTTTCACTTCAAATAATTTTTTAATTTCCATCTTGATTTCATTTTTGACCCAATGCTCATTAAGGAACAGGTTATTTAATTTTCCTGTATTTGCATGGTTTTGAATGTTCCTTTTGGAGTTGATTTCCAGTTCTATTCCACTGTAGTCTGAGAGAGTGCTTGATATAATTTCAATTTTCTTAAATTTATTGAGGCTCATTTTATGGCCTATCACGTGGTCTATCTTGGAGAAAGTTCCATGGGCTATTGAATAGAATGTGTATTCTGCGGTTGTTGGATGAAATGTTCTGTATATATCTAAGTCCATTTGTTCCAAGGTGTAGTTAAATCCATTGTTTCTTTGTTGACTTTCTATCTTGATGCCCTGTCTCATGCTGGCAGTGGAGTATTGAAGTCCCCCATTATTATTGTGTTGCTGTCTGTCTCATTTCTTAGGTCCATTAGTAATTTCATTATAAATTTGGGAGCACCAGTGTTAGGTAAATACATGTTTAGAATTGTGTTATTTTCCTGTTGGACAAGGCCTTTTACCATTGTATAATGTCCCTCTTTGTTTCTTTTAACTGCTGTTGCTTTAAAGTTTGTTTTGTCTGATGTAAGAATAGCTATCCCTACTCACTTTTGGTGTCCATTTGCATGAAATGCCTTTTTCCACCCCATTACTTTATGTTTATGTGAGGCCTTATGTGGTAGATGAGTCTCCTGAGGGCAGCAGATGGTTGGTGAGTTCTTATCCATTCTGTGGTTCTGTCTTTTAAGGGGAGCATTTAGGCCATTTACATCCAGTGTTAGTATTAAAATGTGAGGTATCATTGCATTCATCATCCTCTTTGTTGCCTGTGTACTTTGGTTTTTTTGTTTTTGGTTTTTCGTTTGTATTTTAGTTTTATAGGTCCTGTGTGATTTATGCTTTAAAGAGGTTCTGTTTTGATGTGTTTCCACATTTTTTTTAAGATTTAGAGCTCCTTTTAGCAGTTTTTGTTCTGGTGGCTTGATAATAGCGAATTCTTTCAGCATTTGTTTGTCTGAAAAATATTGTCTCTTTCCTTCATATATGATGCTTAGTTTCTCTGGATACAAAATTCTTGATAATTGTTTTGTTTGAGGAAGCTGAAGATAGGACACCAATCCCTTCTAGCTTGTAGGGTTTCTGCTGAGAAATCTGCTGTTAATCTGATAGATTTTCCTTTATAGGTTACCTGGTGTTTTGTCTTACAGCTCTTAAGATTCTTTCCTTTGTCTTAACTTTGGATAGCCTAATGACAATGTGCCAGGTGAAAATCTTTATGTGGTGAATTTCCCAGGTGTTCTCTGTGCTTCTTGTGTTTGGATGTCTAGGTCTGTAGCAAGGCTGGAGAAGTTTTCCTCAATTATTCCCCCAAATATGTTTTCCAAGCTTTTTAGAATTCTCTTCTTCCTCAGGAATGCCAATCATTCTTGGGTTTGTTTATTTACCATAATCCCAGACTTCTTGGAGGCTTTGTTCATATTTTCTTATTCTTTTTTCTTTGTCTTTGTTGGATTGGGTTAATTCGAAGACCTTGTCTTCGAGCTCTGAATTTCTTTCTTCTTACTCAATTCTATTGCTGAGACTTTCCAGAGCATTTTGCATTTCTAATAGTGTGTCCAAAGTTTCCTGAATTTTTGATTGTTTTTTTCTTTAAGCTATCTATTACCTTGAATATTTCTCTCTTCACTTTTTTATAATAGTTTAGATTTCCTTGAATTGGGCTTCGCCTTTCTCTGGTCCTTTCCTATTTAGCTTAATAATTAACCTCCAGAATTCTTTTTCAGGTAAACCAGGGATTTTTTCTTGGTTTAGATCCATTGCTGGAGAACTAGTGTAATAGTGTAATTTTGGGTGGGTGATGACAAGTCTTGTTTTGTCATATTACCAGGGTTGGTTTTCTGGTTCCTTCTCATTTGGGTACGCTCTGTCAGAGGGAAGGTCTAGTGCTGAAGGCTGTTGTTCATATTCTTTTGTCCCACGGGGTGTTCCCTTGATGTAGTACTCTCCCCCTTTTCCTATGGATGTGGCTTCCTGTGAGCCACACTGCAGTAATTGTTGTCTCTCTTCTGGGTCTAGCGGTCCAGCGATAGTACCAGGCTCCAGGCTGGTACTGGGGGTTGTCTGCACAGAGTCCTGTGATGTGAACTGTCTATAAATCTCATTGCCTGTTCCAGTGGAGGTGATGAGGGGTGCAATGGACTCCGCGAGGGTTCTTAGCTTTGGTGGTTTAATGTCCTGTTTGTGCTGGTTTGGTGGTCTAATGTTCTTTTTGTGCTCGTTGGCCTCCTGCCAGGAGGTGGCGCTTTCCAGAGAGCATCAGCTGTGGTATTACAGGGAGGAATTGGTGGTTGGCAGGGCCCTAGAACTCCCAAGATTATATACCCTTTGTCTTCTGCTACCAGGGTGGGTAGGGAAAGACTATCAGTGAGGCAGGGCTAGGTGTGTCTGAGCTCAGACTCTCCTTGGGCAGGTCTGGCTGTGGCTGCTGTGGGGGATGGGGGTGAGATTCCCAGGTCACTGGAGTTGTGTACCTAGGAGGATTATGGCTGCCTCTGCTGAGTCATGCAGGTTGTCAGGAAAATGGGGAAGAGCCAGCAGTCACAGGCCTCACCCAGCTCCCATGCAAACCAAAGGGCCAGTCTGATTCCCACCGTGCCTCCCCCAACAGCTCTCAGACCATTTCCAGGTGGAGAGCAATATGGGTTTGAAAACCTGCCCCAGACTATCCACCTCCTATCTGTGAAAGAAAAGCACTTAGTACTTTCTCTGCCTGTGAAGTCTGCACACCAGATTAGCACCCTCCCACCGAGTTCTCACCAGGAGACTTATCACCCGGTTCAAATTGTTACCAAGTTCAGCTACATATTTGTTTCTCCGTGTTTAGTTTTACCCCCTGCTCCTCTCCAGATGGATCCTTGTGGTGCCAGGCAGGAATGGCCTGCTAGGGAACCCAGCAAGCTCCCAGGGCCTTTCTGTTGCTTCCTCTACCCCTGTATTTCACTCAGCTTTCCAAATTGACTCAGCTCCAGGTAAAGTTGGAAACTTCTCCTGCAAACAGGCCTTCAGCTTCTCCAATTAGGGTGTGTATTTGGGAGAGGAGGGTCACCCTTTCCCACTTCCACAGTTGAGGCACTCAGAGTTTTGCAGGAGACGGAGGGGGGTCTCCTGTGTACTGCGGGAGCAGTCTGCTTCCTTCAGAGGGTCTGTGGGTCCTCTCAGGATTGCTGGTCTATTTTTTGACTTTTTAATAATAACAGTTCTGACTGGCATGAGATGATATCTCATTGTGATTGTGATTTGCATTTCTCTAATGATCAGTGAGTTTGAGCTTTTTTTTCATATGTTTGTTGGCTGCATGTATGTCTTCTTTTGAGGACGGTTTGGTCATGTCCTTTGCCCACATTTTAATGTGGTTGTTGTTTCCTTTAAATTTGTTTAAGTTCCTTGTAGATGCTACATATATACCTTTGTCAGAGGGATAGATGGCAAAAGTTTTCTCCTTTTCTGTAGGTAGTCTTTTTACTCTGTTGATAGTTCTTTTGCTGTGCAGAAGCTCCTTAGTTGTGAATTGGAGTTCATTCATGATTTAGGTCTCTGCTTGTCTGTTGTTGGTGTATAGGAATGCTTGTGATTTATGCACATTGATTTTGCATACTGAGACTTTGCTGAAGTTGCTTATCAGCTTGAGAAACTTTTGGGCTGAGACAACGGGATTTTCTAAATATAGGAGCACGTCATCTGCAAACAAATATAGTTTGACTTCCTCTCTTCCTATCTGAATAGCTTCATTTCTTTTGCTTGCCTCATTGCCCTGGCCAGAGATTCCAATACTATGCTGAATAGGAGTGGTGAGAGAGAGCATCCTTGTCTTGTGCTCATTTTCAAGCGGAATGCTTACAGCTTTTTTCCCATTCAGTACGATACTGGCTGTGTGTTTATTGTATATGGCTCTTATTGCTTTGAAGTGTGTTCCTTCAATACTTAATTTATTGAGAATTTTAAGGGACATTGAATTTTATTGAAGGCCTTTTCTGCATCTATTGAGATAATCATGTGGTTTCTGTCTTTAGTTCTGTCTATGTGATGAATCACTTCTATTGATTTGCATATGTTGAACCAACCTTGCATCCCTGGGATGAAGCCTACTTGATCGAAGTGAATAAGCTTTTTGATGTGCTGTTGAATTCAGTTTGCCAGTATTTTGCTGATTTTTGCAGCGATGTTCATCAAGGATATTGGCCTGTAGTTTTCTTTATTTGTTGTATCTCTGCCAGGTTTTGGTATCAGAATGATGCTGGCCTCATAGAATGAGCTAGAGAGGATCTCCACCTTTTCAATTTTTTGGAATAGTTTCAGTTGGAATGGTACCAGCTCTTCTTTGTACGTCTGGTAGAATCAGTTGTGAATCTGTCTGGTCCTAGGCTTTTTTTTAGTTGGTAGGCTATTTATCACTGCTTCAATTTCAGAACTCATTATTGGTCTATTCAGGGATGTAATTTCTTCCTGGTTTAGTCTTGAGAGGATGTAGGTGTCCAGGAATTTATTCATTTAGGTTTTCTAGTTTATGTGTATAGAAGTGTTTATAATATTCTCTGATAATTTTCTAGTTTATGTGCATAGAGGTATTTATAGTATTATCTGATAGCTGTTTGTATTTCTGGGGGTGGGGTCAGTGCTGATATCTTCCTTTTCATTTCTAATTGTGTTTATTTGAACCTTCTCTCTTTTCTTCCTTATTAGTCTACCTAGCAGTCCAGAAAAACTGAGGTTGAAAAAGTGTCCCTCCCTTATTGGCCAGATGGTTTTAATCTGTAGCAGCAGCCTGGATTATCTGTCACTAAAACAGGTGGAGCTTCTCCTGCACTTCCAAAGCTGTGCACCACCACAAAATTATTAATTGATTTATTATTTCTAAAGATCCATGTAGTCAACAAATCCATTAAGGAATCCAAATACCAATTGTACATCAATAAAATTTAGAAAACACCAAGTTGTTATAACAGTTTAAAATCAATGTACCAATTTTCTCTACCTTACTCCTCAATCAAAAGTAGTGCTCCCAGAACTGTAACATATAGATCTATACTGATTTGCTAACCATAACCCATAACAAAGAATTAACATTATGGATAAAAAGAGTACATGGAAAAGGAAAACAAAGTTATAGAAAGGAAAGATACGTTTCTTGATTTTGTTCTCTAGTTTGCATTAGTTGATGCTGGTGATCTACAACCCACAATGGGTTATCTTGAGTTTCAATCAATTATGACAACATGCTTTACATTTTCTGGAGGAAATAACTTCCATTTATAAAATGAGTTTCTCTGCCAGAAATTGGAACCCAAATCACCTCTGGCTTTTTGCGTATTGAGATATTTGCACTACAGGCCTCTAGATTTTCCCTTTTAGTTTCAATTTTCTCCTCTACCCCAACCTTAGCAATTTCAGTGGGGCTTTTTCTGTGAAGAATCTGAGCATAGGCCCAAGTGTCACAACATCTTAGGTATCCACTGTGTGTGACCTGAAACAAATTATAAAAACTTTATTAACTCCAGTTCACTCATCTATTAAAAGATCATAATAATGGCACTCTATCTCACATGGCAATGTTAAGGATTTAATGAGATAATATAAGTAACATGCCTTGTGCAGGGCCTGACACACAATAGGTACAGGGCATGTTTTTAATAGGTCACTGTCCAAACACATATCCTGATCTTGAGGGTCTTCTGCTCTTCTCTTTTATGCTTCTTCATCTTTAGCAGAAGGTAATGGGGCCCTAGGGCAAGAGGATCTCACAGATGATAAAATATGGAAAACAGATTGGGTGAATTTAGGAATTATAAAGACATCAAATGTGTAGCACCATAAAGGGTCATCAAGAGCTGTGTCATAGCTACATACATTATGCAATGATTTTCTTTTATGGAATGGTCACAAATTCACATGGTTCCCCAAGGTCTGTCATTTGATTACACATTGTCCCAGTAAATTTTGTACTCCTCTATGCTTTGTTTACCCTAATAAGATTGGAAGCTATTTGAAAATAGAATCTTAGCATCTTGAGTTCTTTTATAATTTGTACCTTCAATATGTAATATAGTACAGGACACTTAATCTTCACTTTTTTGGTGGTTAACTAATGGAGAAATTAGATATGATTGTGTTGTTCTTCTGTCAACTATGAACTCATAGGTAAAATCTTGTGGAGAGAGAAGACACAGAAATATATAAGAAATGGTGAATTCAATGAAATGTGTAATTATGGATTTAGAGTAACATTGACATTATAATCCTCTTTATTCACACTTTTAACCCAATTTGGAGTTGTTCTTCAGATATTGTTATAGTATCATAATTTTATCTACATTAAAACATCAAAAAATGATTGGGCATCGAATTTTTATGAATATTCGAAGTCAAAATGATAAGTATACTTTCAATGTCTTGACCACAGGCAAGACAAACACTGAAATCCATAGTTGATTAAGGCAATGTTTATGGAATCATATCTATTAGATCAAGTGTGCTCACTTCTTGGTTATAAAAGTACATTGTAATGTTTAACAGTTCTGTCTTCTTTTGCTTGTGACTCTATGAGTGAAACTATTTACATGTGACATTTACTTTTTATTATATAAAGCTCTTGTATTTTAGTATTGTCTGTTATTATTCACAAAGAAGGGAAAAATTGGTGTTTGCATAGTATAGCTGGAGTCCAATACTTCAGTTTTGTTTCAGTTAAATAAACAGTTCCGTTCATAAAGATTCTTTGGTTCACCTTCAGTGATCCCTCCCTTGGCAGAGTGCTGCTATCACACTATTTCCACATGTTCTCAGGCAAAGAGAACACAGTTCAACTTCCATGCCACTGGGTCACTGGTTTGGGGGAAAAGTCAACACATGTTAGGTGAACTCTGCACACTCACTCGGCCCTGGAGAACACAATGAACCACACTTGGTCTCTTTTCAGAAAGCATTGGAGGAGGTAGACAGGGAATCAGACTTACAAATGTCCAACTGTCCTCACAGTTGTATCTTCATAGTCTAATAATCATGCATACATATTTATTAATGAGAGAAAGGAGATAATTATAAAAAGATTTATAAATAAGAAGCACTCAATTAAAATCTTGTGACTGCAGGAGAAATTAAACATGGGGTCTTAGGGCTAAATGCATTTTTCCTGCCACTGTTATTTAGCTTCTGTTTTATTAAAATACTGTTTTATTTCATAGTTAATAAATTATAGTTATATCTTTAACTAATATAGAACATTTTTATTATGTATTATTATAAAATAATAATTTAGAAAAATTATAATGATATGTGATCTTTACTAAGTACTTTCTATCTACCAGTGATTGTGCTAAGGACTTTATAGTACTTGTTTAATTCATTTACGTATAAAATATGTAATACAACTGAATATGATGATAAGAATGGATGGAAAATATTGTGAACAGAGTAGGTGAAGTGGTAGGTATTTAGACAACTATACATGGAGAAAAGATGGATCAAAATGGAAAGTGATTTTTTTGGCCATCCCAGAAGAAGAAAACCAATACCAACCCCCAATAAAGTAAATGCATGCTCCTCCCTGTCAAGGACCTGGAGAAGTCTGGCAGTGTGTGTGGTTTCACTACATAGTAACTCCTACCTCTCGGGAAGGTGAGGGTGGGAGTGGGCTGTTGTGATCACAGCTGAAGTAACGCACAGAAGGATGAAGATCCATCCTAAGGGATAAATAGTTTTCAAACCACAGGTAGAGCTGAGATGGTTTTTCCAGCTGTTTCTGAGACTTTTCATATCCATAGACTCTGGGTAGAGCTAAGAAACTGAAAAAAACAACACACGTGCCCACCAAGTTCCTTCTGCTGGCCTAGAAAAAGGAATAAATGTCAATGGTTGCAGATGAGGTGAGTGCACTTTGAAGACTAAGGTCACTCAGGAATCCTAAATATTTATATGCACTCTACACATTTAATGTTTAATATATGCAAGTAATCTATATTTTGTTAATTATATTTCTTAATATTGCATCATCACAACAGTGCTTGAAACAATTTTAGATAGTCTCAGAAGTGCTGAGAAAAGAAAATATATCTCCAGTAAGATTCTATAAAGCCAATTATCAGGAGAATTCATAAGAATGGCCTAGGTTAAGATGCTATATATATAATGTAAACATATTTTTAGAAGGCACTTGCATATAGTCTACTTCTAGATAACCCAACTGACTGTCCTTATTTTTAAAAAAACACTTAAGTACTTGAAGATTAAGACAAATAAATCTAGTCTATGAGGTATAGCTTTTAGTTCATATTCTTAAACTATCAATTTTGTCTTCTAGAGACATATTTGTTGTTCTTTATAATAAGGCAGTCTTAGAATTAGAAAACTCTACTTAATTAATCTCAATTGGAGTCCCTCTGATAAATATATAGACTAGGAAATAGTCTAAGCACCTAATAATGATTTCTAACACCTGAAAGAAAATAGTTTCAATGCATAATAAAATATGATGGTTTTATGAAACAACTATGAAATCAGATCTTTTGCAATAAAATAAGAATATTAAAAAATAATTTTTAGGGGTGTTATCCTATGTCACAATGTAAAAACTTGTTTAGAAAGCTAACGTAGAGATTTCTAATTATAAAAACTTGGAATAGATATCTTCTTTCCTGCCTTTCTCACTAGGTACAGGTAAAATCCCTGGACTTTATACATATTACAGACTTTAAAAGGCTGTGAAATATGGAGAGAAGGAAGATACTCTAGGGATCTTGGAATTAGGAATGACATAGTAGTGCATTCCCTGTGTTTTGCTTTTGCTATGCCAGATTTGATTCTGCAGAAGCCAGCAACCCAGAAACAACAACAAACACAAACAAAATAAACCCCAAGAAATCTCACTCTCTCTATCCTAAGGACCGGGAAAGGGGCAGCCTAACAATACAGAAAATTTTTACACAATAGTCACTCTATGAAAGCAATATATCACAGAAAAAACCATGACCCCACTCCCACCCCCCACTGACAATGGCTGAATCTGGAACCTACATGTCCACTCTATCGATAGTGAAATGAGGCACCTCTTTATCCCACTTCCACCTGGCCAGTGTGGTGTCAGAGAAAGCTAAATGGAAAGCCCAGAGCTTTATCCCAACAGGCAGTAAAGAAGCCCTTCCCTGGTCTCCTGGAGTATCAGTGGAGACCACATGGGAGAGTCTGGACTTCCACTCCCATTGCGGATAAAGAAGTACCCACCTCCTCCTCCTACGGTAGTATCAGAGGAGATATAATGGAGAGTCAGAACTTTTATCACCACTAATAATTAACTAGAACAGCCTCTCACCCTTTCAGACATCTACCCCTAACGTGTCAGTAGAGGCCACATGGCTAAGAGTAGCAGAAACCAGACACCCTTGCTTTCCCAGTCATGATCGTGTCAGCAGATGTCTACTCAAGAGCTTCAACTATCATCTCTGCCAAGCAGTAGTAAGAAACTCCTTGGGCCTGGC
The DNA here is from genome assembly GCF_029281585.2 of Gorilla gorilla gorilla. Lineage (NCBI taxonomy): Eukaryota > Metazoa > Chordata > Mammalia > Primates > Hominidae > Gorilla > Gorilla gorilla. Next base: position 119,948,401 of record NC_073229.2, on the reverse strand, counting down.
GCAGTGGCTCACGCCTGTAATCCCAGCACTTTGGGAGGCCGAGGTGGGTGGATCACGAGGTCAGGAGATCAAGACCATCCTGACTAACACCGTGAAACCCCGTCTCTACTAAAAATACAAAAAATAGCCAGGTGTGGTGGCAGGTGCCTGTAGTCCCAGCTACTCAGGAGGCTGAGGCAGAAGAATGGTGTGAACCCGGGAGGCAGAGCCGAGATCGCGCCACTGCACTCCAGCCTGAGCAACAGAATGAGACTCTGTCTCAAAAAAAAAAAAAAAAAAAAGAAAAAAAAGAAAGAAACTCCTTGGGCGTAAACAGATAGTGAGTGAGTAACCTGGATTTCCACTGTCACTGGCAGTACTGTTACTCCCATGGGAATGGTGGCAGACGAGGCCTGTTAAAATAGATTCAAATAAAATACGTAGCCTCATAATATAATACCAAAAACATATACATTTCTATTAAAAATCACTTCCCATACCAAGAACCTGAAAAATCTTAACTTCAAGGAGAAAAAACAATCCACAAATGCCAATAGGTAGATGATGCAGATGTTAAAAATATCTGGCAAGGACTTTAAAAGCAGTGATCATAAAAATGCTTCAATGAGCAAATGTAAACTAGTTTGAAACAAAATATGGAAAGCAAGGGGAGAAGACGTAAAGAACAAAATGGAAACTCAAAATTTAAAAGTGTAGTAACTAAATTGAAAACCCTCTAGATGGGCTCAAAAGAAGAATGAAAATAAAAAAGAAAGGAATTTGTGAATTTGAATATAGAACAATAGAAATTACCCAATATGGACAATAACGAGAAATTGAACATAATAAAGTTCAGGGATGTGAGGAATTGTAGCAAAAGATTCAACTTTTGTGTCATTGGAGTCCTAAAAGGAAGAGATATTGAATTTATAACTTTAAGACTTTTAAAAAAAGAAGGTTTCCAGGACCAGATGGTTTCACTGAAGAATTCCACCGAAGGTTAAAGAATAATTAATATAAATCTCTTTCAGAAAACAAAGAAGAAAGAACTTTTCCCAGCACATTTGATGAAGTTGATATTGCTTTGACATCAAACCAGGGAAAGGCAATATGAAAAAGAAAATTACAGACTAATATCCTTCATGAATATGGACATAGAAATTCTTCATAAAATGTTAGAAAATAGAATTCTGCAATATGTTAGAAAATTATGAACCATGGCCAAATGAGCTTTATTTCAGAGATGCAAGACTGATTTTAAAATCAATCAATATAATCCATTATATAATAGGTTAAGAAGAAAAATCAGAACAAAATGATCATATACATTGATGCAAAAAAGTTATTTGACAAAATTCAACATCTTTTATGGTATGATCTCCCAGAATAATGTGGAATTTATTCAGCTTGTTGAATAACATCTACAAAAGAACCTTTAGCTAACCTCATACCTATTAATGAGAGACCGAATGCCTTTTCTCCTAAGATTGGGAACTAGACAGGTGTCGGCCTGTAACATTCTTACCCAATGTGGTACCAGAAATTCTAGACAACAAATTAACACACAAAAAGGAAATAAATGGGATATAGATCAGAAAGGAAGAAATAAAATAGTCTCTATTTACAGATGACATAAATTTACATAGAAAATCCCAAGGAAACTATGAAAAATTCATAAAGTGAGTACAATAAAGTCACAGGATACAAGTTTAACATAAAAAACACAATTGTATTTCTATGTAAGCTCAATGAACAAACACATACACATCTAAATTAGAAATGCAATGTCATTTATAATCACTCAAAAAATGAAATACATACATGTAAATCTAACAAAATATACATGACTTGTTTGTTAAACTGCACAACACTGAAGAAGACATTAAAGAAATTCTTAATAAATCAAGAAAAATGCCATGTCCACGGATTGGAAGGCTCCACATAGGAAAGATGTAATTTTCCTGTACATTAATGTAATTGTTATAAAAATTCCAGCAATATTTTGTGTAGATATAGAAATGTTATTAAAAAGTTTACATGAAAAGACAAAGGGTCTAAAATAGCTAAAGCAATTTTTAAATAGAAGAATAAAATGGGCAAAATCAGTCTACAAAATTCCAAGTCTCAGAATTATGTCATCTGCAAACAGAGATAGTTTGACATTTTCTCTTTGTATTTGGATGGATTTTCTTTCTTTCTTCTGCCTGATTGCTCTGGCCAGGACTTCCAGTACTATTCTGCATGGGGGTGGTGAAGGAGGGCATCCTTGTCTCCCTCTAGATTTCAAGGGGAATGTGTCCAGATTTTGCCCATTCAGTATGCTGTTCACTGTGAGTTTGCAATAGATAGCTCTTACTGTTTTGAAGTATGTGTCTTCAGTGCCTAGTTTATTGAGTATTTTTAACATGAAGCGATGTTGAATTTGATCAAAAGCCTTTTCTGCATCTATTGAGATAATCATATGGTTTTTATTTGGTAGTTCTGTTTATGTAATGAATCATATTTATTGATTGGCATATGTTGAACCAAACTCGCATCCCAGGGATAAAACCTGCATGATCATGGTGGATTAGCATTGTGATGTTCTGCTAGATTCAGTTTGCTAATATTCGTCAAGGATTTTTGCATCTATATTCATCATGGATATTGGACTGAATTTTCTTTTTGTTGTTGTTGTGTCTTTGCTAGGTTTTGGTATCAGGTTGATGCTGACCTCATAGAATGAACTGGGTAGGAGCCTTAGTCTCTGCCCACCCAAAAGCTCCTTGATCTGATTAACAACCTCAGCAAAATTTCATAATACAGAATCAATGTACAAAACTTGGTAACATTCCTATATACCAATAACATCCAAGTTGAGAGCCAAATCAGACATACAACAATTGCCACAAAAAATACCCAGGTATATAGCTAACCAGGGAGGTGAAAAATCTCTACAGTGAGAATTATAAAACACTGCTTACAGAAATCAGAAATGACAAACAAATGGGAAAACGTTCCATGATAATGGATAGAAAGAATTAATATTGCCAAAATGGACATATTGCCCAAAGCAATTTATAGATTCGATGCTATTTCTTTCAAACTACCAATGACATTCTTCATAGAATTAGAGAAAACGATTTTAAAATTCATATGGAACAAAAAAAAAAACCTGAATAGCCAAGTCAATGCTAAGCAAATGGAAGAAACCTGGAGACATCACACTACCCAACTTCAAACTATGCTACAAGGCTACAGCAACCAAAACAGTGTGTTACTGGTACAAAAAAAGACACACAGACCAATGAAACAGTATAGAGAGCCCAGAAATGATGCTTCACACCTACAATCATTTGATCTTCAACAAAACTGATGAAAACAAGCAATGGCTAAAGGATTCTATTCAATTAATGGTGCTGGAATAACTGGCTAACCATATGCAGATGATTTAAACTGGACCCCTTCCTTATACCATATACAAAACCAACTCAAGATGGATTGAAGGGTTAAATGTAAAACATAAAACTATAAAAACTCTGGAAGATAACCTAGGAAATGCCATTCTGTACATAAGATCTGCAAAGATTTCATGATGAAGATACCAAAAACAATTGCAACGAAAACAAAAATTGACAAATGAGAGCTAATAAATCTAAAGGCTTCTGAACAGCAAAAGAAATTATCAACAGAGTAAACAGACAATGTACAGAATGGGAGACAATATTCACAAACTATGCATCTGACAAAGGTCTAATGACCAGAATCTATATGAAACTTAAACAAATTTACAAGCAAAAAACACACAACCCTATCAAAAAGTGGGCAAAGGACATGAGCAGCCACATTTCAAAAGAAGACATACATGTGACCAACAAGCATGTGAAAGAAGTACTCAACATAAACTAATCACTAGAGAAATGTATATCCAAACCACAATGAGATACTGTCTCACACCAGTCAGAATGGCTATTATTAAAAAGTCAAAAAATAACATACAGACCAGGTTGCAGAGAAAAGGGAATGCTGATACAATGCTAATGGGAATGTAAATTAGCTCAGCCACTGTGGAAACTGGTGTGGCAATTTCTCAATGAAAACAGAATTACCATTCAACCCCCCAAAGCCATTATTGGGTATATACCCGAAGGAATAGAAATCATTCTGCCATAAAGATACATGCACAAGTATTTTTGCTGCAGCACTACTCACAATGTCAAATATATGGAAATTATCCTAAATGCCCATCAGTGGTAGGCTGGATGATGGGCCTACTATGGAATACTGCACAGCCATAAAAAGGAACAAGATCATGTCCTCTGCAGCAACATGGATGGAGCTGGGGGTTATTATTCTGAGCAAATTAACACAGGAACAGAAAACCAAATACAACATGTTCTCACTTATAAATGAGAGTTAAATGATGAGAACACATGGATACAAAGAGGAGAAAAAAAGACACTGGGGCCTACTAGAGGGTAGAGAGAGGCAGGAGATCAATGATCAGAAAAAACACCTATCGGGAACTATGCTTGTTACCTGGGTGATGAAATAATCTGTACACCAAACCCCTATGACATGCAGTTAACCTATATAACAAACTTGCACATGTACCCCTGAGCCTAAAATAAAAGTTAAAAACAAAATTCCAAGTCTTATACATAGCAACAGTAATCTGTACTGCATCATATTGGTAGAAGAATAAATGTACAGATCAATGGAACAGAATAGATAATACAGAAACCAGAAATAGCCCCACATAAGTATAGCCAATTCATTTTGAAAAAAATTAAAGAGCAATTCAATAGAGAAAGGATCATCTTTTTAGCAGATAGTGATAGAACAATTGTATCTCCATAGGGAAAAATATATACTTTGACTTAAACCTCATACCTTACACAGAAGTTAACAAAGTATTTTATAAATTCAATTGTAAAATATAAAACTATAAAACTTTTAGGAGAAAATGTTTGTGACTTTAGGACTCGGTAAAGAGTTTATTAACATGATACCAAAAATACAATTCATAAAAGCAAAAAAATCAACAAATGGACTTCAACAAAATTAAATACTATAGTTCCATAAAAGGACCTGTCTCTTTCTGCATCTACTGATAATAAAATGAAAGAAAATAAACTGCCAAGTGGATGAAAAGACAAACCTACAGACTGGGAAAAAGTATTTGCAAACCACATATCTGACAAACAACTTACATCTAGAATGTATAAAAACTCTCAAGAGTCAACAATAAAAATAATCCAAGCACAATACATGAAGATTTCACCAAAAAGAATATATAGATGGCAAATGAGCACATGAAAAGATGATCAACATCACTAGCTATTAAGGAAATGTAACTTAAGGCCACGATGAGATCTCACTATACACTTATTAAAACAGCTAAAGTGAAAGAGTGATAATACCAAAAGCTGGTGAGGATGTGGAGAAACTGTATACCTTACACATTTCTGTGGAAATATAAAATGGTTCAGCCATCCTGGAAAATAGTTTGGCCATTTCTTTACAAAGTAAACACACATTTACCATATGACTCAGCAATAGTTCCCCTAGGCATTTTTCCCAGAGAAATAACTCCACACAAATATCTGTACAAAAATGTTCATTGAAGCTTTATTTGTATTTACCTCAAACTAGAAACAACCAAAATATCTTTCAACAGTTGAATGGTTAAATCAATTGTGTTACATCCATACCATAGAATACTACTCAGCAATGAAGAGGAACTACTGATACATGCAACAACTTGGATGAACCCTGAGAAAACAGTTTTAAAAAGCTAATATCAAAATATTACATGTTGTATGATTCCATTTATATAGAATTTTTTAATGAAAAAATTTTAGAGATGGATAACTAGTTGATTACTTGGGATTAGGAATGGAGAGTGGGGAAGGTAGATGTGACTCTGAAGGAAAAGTCTTTGAGGTAATGGAATACCTCTATCTTCATTGTAGTGATGTTTCCACAAATCCACATATGCGGTAAAATGGTGTAGACATATACACACTCATTGAACCACTGCCAATTTTTTGTTTTGATATTATATTATGGTTACGTAAGATATAATCACTTGGAGAAATTGGGTGATATGTACATGGAGCTTAACTGTACAATTTTTCAACTTCCTGTGAATTTGTATAAACTGTATAAACTGAATTTGTATAAACTGTATTTGTATAAAACTCAAAATAGAGACTTTTTAAAAAGCTAATATAAGAGATGTGAAAATCTGCAGAGCTCAAGATCATTGTGAAGGTTTTTGAGGTAGATCTAGAGCAAACTGTTAGAAATGGAAATCATTCTGTAACTATTAGCATAAGAACTGCTTTCATTAAATTGTTTATAAGGCCAATGTCAATGGGCCATGGCAGTTTCTTTTATATGAATACAGAGTTAACCTATGTTAAATTAAAACAATAATTACAGCAGTCATTAGAAGTTTTAATTTAAATTGTCACGTGACAGGATTTTCTTATTTTTGTGGCTGAATGCTATTTCACTGTATGTATATACCACATTTTCTTTACACATTTGATATGGTTTGACTCTATGTCTCTGCCCAAGTCTCATGTCGAATTGTAATCCCCAGTGTTGGAGCAGGGGTCTAGTAGGGGGTGACTGGATTATGGGGGTGAATTTCCCTCTTGCTGTTCTCATGATAGTGAATGAGTTTTCATGATATCTGGTTGCTTGAAAGTGGGTAGCACCTCCCCTTTTTCTCTCTTCTTCCTGCTCCAGTCATGTGAGATCTAACTCTTTCCACTTCACCTTCACCATAACCATAAGTTTCCTGAGACCTCCCCAGCCATGCTTCCTGTACATCCTGCAAAACTGTGAGCCCCCCCCCCTTTTTTTTAATAAGTTACCCAGTCTCAGGTAGTTCTTTATAAAAATGTGAGAATGGGCTAATACACCATTCTTCCATCAATGGACATTTAGATTGTCATACAGTATAGATGAACCTTGAGGACATCATGCTAATTGAAATAAGCCAATCACAGAAGGACAAATACTGCTTGATTCCACTTACACAAGGTATCTCACCTAGTCAAACATAGAAACACAAAGTAGAATGGTGGTTTCCAGGAGCTAGTGAGAGGGGAAAATGGTGAGTTGCTGTTCAATAGACATAGAGTTCCAGTTATGAAAGATGAAAAAGTTCTAGAGACAACATTGTGCTTATAGACAACAACCCTGTACTGTACACTTAAAAATTTGTGAAGAGAGTTGATCTCAGAGTGTTTTTTCAATACAATAAAAAGTTAAATTGCCACTGAAAATATTTTTCTATATCAGTGCTCTTTCAACTGTGATCTACAAATTGTGCTAACAATAAACTCCTTGTTATGGGGTTTGTGTCAATATAAAGAGCTTAATCACAATTCACAACAGCACTAAGCATTCTGTTTCACATATCTGACAGGTTCTTAGTAGCAAGATTTTATTGATGAAGATAGCAATGCATTAAATTACATTTTGGATCAAGCTTCTTATCTCTTAGTGTAAGGGTAACGAACAGTTTGGGAAACAGCTACTTTGAGTAGTGTGGTTACTTTTATTCTTTGTGAGTCATTTCAAACATCGATAATCAAATACAGAAATTACAAATAGAAAGGCAGAATGACTTCCTCCTCTGTGCATACACACACACACACACACACACCACCCCAGGAAGCTCTGCCTTCTGGCAGGCACTTTGATTGCTGAGATATGAACTGTAATGGTATGTTCAAAGGAGTTCAAAGAAAAATTTCAAAATCAAGAGATTAGTGCCTTTCTTTTGTTTTGTTTTGTTTGCTATCCAGAAAAAAAGATTGTCAAATTTGTTTTCTGACATCAAAGAAACAGTCCATTTTCATTCATTTTTTTTTTGTATTCTGTTCAGTGGAGAGTATGGCCAAGCCAGGACTTAACCATTCAATGACCAAGTTAATGCAATAACTAATAATCTGACATAGCTCAGAAATTGAGTACTTTTTTTTGGAAAAATGTTTCGGTTGACAGGCAGTAATACAGCTGCACACCTTAAGTTTCTGGAAATGGTGTCACTAGAAGTAATTAACTCTTTCCAAATCTGTGAAGTAACTTCTTGTGACATCTTCAAATACTCCACATTGAAAGCATAATGGTATAGGCCATACTATTTTTACAACTCAAGTCTTCTCTTTATATGGCCTGAGGCAAACATCAGAGTGCCTCATAGCATATGCTCAATACATACCTGTTGAATTGAGATAGTTTGGTGTTATGAAAATAGCATGGGCCTGGGAACATGAATATTAGGTTCTAGGCCTAGAGCTAACAGACTTAGTGGTGTGACCTCAGTAAGTCATTAGTTGACTTTACACTTTGATTTCCACTTAGTGAAAATTCAGGTTAGAGGAACAACACAGTACATTACTTTTAAAGGCATCTACTTATCTTGCCTAATAAACACCATCAACCAATTTCCATACTCTTAAAATAATTTCTTTACTGGTCTCTAGTGAGGAAATTTTAGATATACATATAAATTTCACATCTACTGGTCGTTCCAGGTAAATCTTCTTAAAAGATTTATTTGATCATTTCACTTTCGAGTGTTAAAATTGAACAATAAAACAAACAAAAGTTCACTACCATTCTCTAAACAAAGCTCAAAATGTTGACTTTCAGTTTGGCTTTACCAAATCCCCATTAGCCACTAACAGCCATTATTCTCAGTCTTTTATTTCATCCTGCTGTGAAATTAGTATTTATTCTAGCCCAACAACATCCTGCCCTTTACCATACCTGGCTAAGCTCTGCTGCTGTGTTATTGGCTTACAATATTCCTTTAACTTAGAAGTCTCCTCCTTTTCTCCTTTTAACCCTTGCTTTGCCAACAATAGTTCACATTTATTGAGTACTCACTAGTACCAGCAAATACACTAAAACTTTTACAACATTTTCCGTTTTTAATTTGCACAACAACTCTCTCAAATAGGCAATATTATTAGGTCCATTTTCCTAATAAAAAAACTGAGATATGGAGAGGTTAAATAAATGTTCCAAGGTCAGGTAGACAGTATAGTAGCAAAATGGGAAATGAGATAAAAATCCATTTTATAGGAGGTAAAAATATGTTTTATAGGTATTAAAAATACATTTTATAGGAAGCATAGACTTCTCAAAAAGAGACCAAAGGAAAGTCATTAAGGTAGCTTCAAAGGTTATAGTAATTATCTCTACTTTAAAAATAGTTAAAATTTTAAAAATAACTTTTATATTCTCCATTCTGTTTAATTTATTTTTTTAATTTAGTATCAGCAGAACCTTAAGTTTGGCAAAAGATAATAATAAGGAAATGAAGAGAACATCATTTTAAAATATAATAATTATTTTCCAACTCAAATACAAAGCTAAAATAGTATGATTATTTCATATTACTTTTTGGTTGTAATAAAAATAATAAAACCGATTTTTACAAGGCTGAAAAGAATTTCACTAGAACACTGATTTTCTTAATATTTTAAACAAAAAATTATGTTTCCTTGAATATAAATGATCTGATCCCAACACAGGGCCGCTTAATTAAAGGATGACTTTTGTATTATTAAAGCTTATCTATATGTATGTATACAGCTTTTGCATTCAACTAGTTGACTAGGGAAGGCTTTCAAAAGATTTAAGAGGTATTCATTTGTTGAACTAATGCTTTATATTCACCTTTGGGAAATAGTTTAAGCCTGCTGTGTCAATTAGCTTAATTGATAAGAACTTCAATTGGTCCTGGAGTGTGTTAATTTCCTGAGGTGAGCCTATTGAGAGAATTACTTAGAGAAACTTTCACAGTTGGGAAACCTTTCAAATGCACTTGACTTAATCTGGGATTGGGTTACCACACTTCACACATATTAGATGCCCCAAATAGTCCTTACTTTAGCACCTTTGATGTCAAGACAATCTTCTGCTCCCTCTTTCTCAGTTTTCTTCTTCTGTCACTCACTTAGAGAAGAAGGACAAAAATTAATCCTGATTGTTCCAAAAGGTAAAATTTTCAGTGCTTGAAAATTGCTCTTTAGTGTAAGGAAGAACTTCCTTAAACTTTTCTCAAAATTATAAGATGTGTAGTTTGGAGGTGGGTTACGAATATGCCTATATGTGCTTCTGTTTGCCCATATAGATCCTTTACATATGCAATACTATGTTATCATAGCAGATCTATGAATTACTTATTTCCATTTTATAAATGCAACAAACCAGGCTCAGAGAAATTAAATAACTATTTAAGGCTGCATAGCAGAGCCACACATTAAATCAAGTTTGGAAAACTCTGTTCTTTTCTCCACATTATGCTATCTTGTTAAAGATGAGCTGGGCAGTAGCTTTGAGGCATATGCTAAAAGAAATTCAAGCAATTGTCGGGAATTTAGGGAAGGGTTGGACTAAGGTCTTGCACTTATCTTTGAGTCACTTGATGGCCTAGTCTCTTTCTGAAGTGTCTGAAAATTAATGAGATCTCTCTCTCGCTCTCTTCCCCTCTCTCTCTCTCTCCCTCTCTCTAATTTTTACATGATGGTTGATGCATACAGAGAGTGATGAAAACAACTATAAGCCAAATTCAGGCCTCTGGAGCCTAAATTCTTCTGAGCTTTGCAGCTTGATTGACAGGTTTCCTCCCAGTTACCCTTACCCTCTGTGCAAAGTGCTGGTAGCTGCTCAAACGCATTAACTTCTTTGTTTATCGATATTCACACCTATGGGACTTTTCCCTTAATTTCACTCTCACAATCCACGTCCTAATTATGCTCTGAACTTTTCATCTCTCCACATATCTGAAAATCTATGGCTCTCAAATCTCTGTCTTCAGTGTGGTCCACTTTTATAAAATGTATTCTTAATGAACCCCATTACCTGGATTTTATACAGCTCTCCTAAACTAAAATGCCCCAATGCCCTAACGTAGAAGAAATGGATAAATTTCTAAAAGCATACAACTTACCAAGACTAAATCAAGAAGAAATAGAAAATCTGAACAGACCAACAACCTGTACGGATTGAATCAATAATTTTTTTAAAATCTCACATCAAAGAAAAGCCCAGAACAAGATAGATTTATAGCAGAATTCTACCAAACATTTAAAGAAGAATATCAATCCTTCTCAAACTTTTCCAAAAATTTAAGGAAAAGAAGTACTTTTAAACTATTTTTAAGAGTCCGGCATTACTCGTATATCAAAGCCAGATAAGGACACTACAGGAAACTAAAATGGCACGCCAATATCCCTGATGTACATAGATACAAAAATCTTCAACACAATATTAGCAAACTGAATTCAACAGCGCATTTAAAGGATCATTCCCCACGATCAAGTGGGATTATTGTCCATAAAGTTGGATGTCCCACTATCCTTGCATCTATGAAATAATGGATAATGTGATATGGTTTATCACATTTATTATGCAAATAGATAAATGCAAATAGATAAATGCATTTATTATGCAAATAGATAAATGTGTTAAACAATATTAACAGAATAAAAAACAAACACCATAGAATCATTTCAGTGGATGTTGAGAAAGCATTTGATGAAGTTCAACATTTGTTATGATAAAAGGTCTCAAAAAATTAAGCATGGAAGAAACATGTCTCAATACTATAAAGGCCATATATAAAAAGTTCACAACCAGCCTCATACTCAAAAGTAAAATGTTGAAAGGTTTACTCTAAGATCAGGAACAAGACAAAGATGGTGACTGTTGCCACATCTATTCAACAGAGTCCTGGAAGTCCTAGCCAGAACAACTAGGCAATAAGAAGAAATAAAAGGCATCCAAATAGAAAACAAATACGTGAAATTGTCTCTGCAGATGACCTGATCTTATCCACAGAAAATTTCAAAGACTCCACCAAAAAACTGTAAGAACTGATAAACAAATTCAGTAAAGTTGCAAAGGACAAAATCAACATACAAAAATCAGCAGCATTTTCTTATACTAACAATAAACAGTCTGAAAAAAATTAACATATCAATCCCATTCAAAAGAATGTACACACAAAAAATACTTAGGAGTAAATTTAACCAAGAAAGTGAAAGACCCATATATAGAAAAGTATAAAACATCGATTAAATAAATCACAGTTGACACAAATAAATGGGGAAGTCCCATGTTCATGGATTGGAAGAATTAATATTGTTAAAATGTCTATTCTATCCAAATAATTTACAAATTCAGTGCAACCCCTATCAAAATTTCAATGTCATTTTTCATAGAAATAAAAAAATATATAAAATGTATATGAAATCACAAAGTACCCTGAATAGCTAAAGCAATCTTAGGTAACAGGAACAAAGTCAGAGGCATCACACTGCCTGACTTCAAAATCTATTTCAAAGTTATAATAACCAAACAATATAGCACTGGCATAAAAATAGACATTACATTGACCAATGGAACAGGCTAGGGAGCTGAAAAATAAACCCACACATGTAGTCAATTGATTTAAACAAAAGTGCCAAAAACATACAATGGAGAAAAGACAGTCTTTTCAGTGCTGTGGGGAGAAACTGGATATCCACATGCAGAAAAATAAAATTTTATCTTTATCTCACACCATCTACAAAATCAACTCAAAATGAGTTACAGACTTAAATGTAAGACCTGAAAGTAAAGGCACTTAAAGAAAATACAGGGAAAATCCTCCATAACGTTGGTCTAGGCAAAGATTTCTTGGACATAACTCCAAAAGCATATACAATCAAAGCAAAAATAAATAAATGGAATTGCATTAAACTAGAAAGCTGCTGCATAGCCAAGACAACACTTAGCAGAATGAAGAGACAATTCACAAAACTGGATAAAATATTTGCAAACCATGTATCTAATAAGTGCCTAATATCCAAAATACATAAAAAAACTCAAACAACTTTATATCAAGAAAACAATGCAATCAAAAAATGGGCAAAGGATCTAACAGATACTTCTCAAAAGAAGACACATGACAGCAAATATGTGAAAAATGCTTATCATCACTAATCAGCAGGAAAATGCAAATTAAAACCATAGTCAGTATCACCACCACACATCTGTTAGAATGGCTATTATGAAAAAGGTAAAAGATAAATGTTGGTAGAGGTATGGAGAAAAGGGAATACTTGTGCACTGTTATTGCGAATGTACATGAATACAGTCATTATAGAAAACAGTATAGGGTTCCTCAGAAAACTAAAGACAGAATTACCATATGATCCAGCAATTCATCTTCTGGTTGTGTACCCAAAGGAATTGAAATCAATATATGATAGAAATATGTACACTCCAATATTCATCTCAGCATTATTCACAATAGCCAAGATATGAAAGCAACCTATGTGTTCATCATCAGATGAATGGATAAAGAAAATGTGGCGTATACATATACTGAATTTTGAATACTATTCAGCCTTAAAAGGGGGGGAAATCCTACCATTTGCCACAACTTGGATACACCTGCAACACATTGTGCTAAGTGATTGTGCTAAGCCAGGCACAAAAAGAAAAATACTGCGTGATCTAGCCTATATATGGAATGCAAAAAAGCTGAACTTGTAGAAGTAGAGAGTAGAATGATTATTGCCACATGATGGAGAATGGAGAGAAAATGGGGACATAGGAGGTATTGATCAAAGGGAAATTTTAGTTAGAGAGGAGGAATAAGCCTTACTGTCTATGTCACAGAATAGTGACTATAAATAAATAATAATTCATTGTATATTTCAAAATTGCTAAAAGAATAGATTTTAAATATTTTCACCAAAAAACTGATAAATATGTGAGGTGATATATTTCCTAATTAGTCTGATTTAATCATTCTACATTGATACCATACATCAAACCATCACAACGTACTCCATAAATATATATAATTGTTATTTGTCAATTAAAAATAAATTTTAAAAATAAAAAAATAAAATGTCCCAAATAATCTAGTAATCTTTATATTTACTTATGTCTCGTCTTTGAGTCTTCAAAACCATAAAGTAGAGCCTTTGAATTTACCTTGGCCTTCTATAATAAATTAACGATCCAACTGGCCACACTTAGTTTTAGTTAATGGGACTTCACTTCCTAAACACCATTTGCCTCATTGGTCTTACTTTGTTTTCTCTTAGAATAAGTTTTCTTCTTTGGTCTGGTCTAGAGCAGTCACCTTCTTTAAGAGTTACTATTATAAAATCAATATGAGAATGTCTCTGCAAAGCTAAATAAATATAAAATAAATAATAGGTATATTTTATGTAATCTCATTTGATTCTATGAATGAGTGTTGCTTTTTATTAAGATGTGAAAATTAAAGCTGAAAATATACAAGTGTATTGCCAAACGCCTCATAGCAAATAAATTGCAGAACTGAGTATCAATTCTTTCTTACCACAGTCTCTTTCTATTATTGCAGGCTAGACCAACCAAAAATTCCTCTTTATACATGGGCTGAAATCTAAATTCCTTTAAAATGTGGCTCTACCTTCAAAATTTTAACTTCTTTCACTCCTACACATTTAATTAATGCTTGTTTAACAAAACTACTCGTCATTTCCCTCAGTAAGCAGGTCTTTATAAATCCACACGTTCCAACTGTCATTAGAGGGGTAACCAGTAATAAGAGTTTTTCTCTACAGAACTTGAACCTCCATGAGCAGGAGAACGTTGCTAACCCCTACTCCTCTTCATCTGTAGCACTCACAACTTTGCCAACACTATTTTTCTTAGGAATGATTGTATTACGCTCTGTATTCTTTTTTGTGTGGTTACTTACGATAAGAAGCCCTATTCTCCCACACCATTTCTTTTCCCTTAGAAATTTGATTCCTTTAGATTCTGTACATTACCTTTTCTGACCTCAACTCCCACTGCTCGTCATCTTCTAAAGTCTTTTCACTGGACTCTCTGAAATTCCATGTCAGTTATGAAGATAAGGCTTTATATACCTACCATTTTCAGTGAACAGTCTTCACCTTTTTTCTCTAACCTAAAGCCAGATTTCTGCTGTGTCTGTTTCCTATGTGATCCTATCAAATAATCATATGTTTTTCCCCACCTGCCTCCTACCATCCATTTTAGAGGTGAATTTGTCTCCACTTTCCTCATTATTGTTGCCTCCAGATACTTTTCTCTCCATCCTTTCTAATCCAAATCTCATGTTTCCATGTCACTAATCTATCATCGTGTCTCTTTATGGCAGACATCTACCTCTCCCTTAAGGTCACTA
Source organism: Gorilla gorilla gorilla (assembly GCF_029281585.2). Lineage (NCBI taxonomy): Eukaryota > Metazoa > Chordata > Mammalia > Primates > Hominidae > Gorilla > Gorilla gorilla. Next base: position 119,933,211 of record NC_073229.2, on the reverse strand, counting down.
TTCTTTCTTCTTTGACATTAGCAATGGATTCACTATTATTCTCTCCAACATCACTCCTATCATAACTCTTTGCGATTTCCCTGTCCACAAAGATGCTTCCATGATTCAAATCTCTTAGCAATTTGATCTTCTTTACTCTACCACAGCTATACATCCTCATGATCATACCCTACTGCTTGTCATGATCAATGACTACTGCAACCTCCATCCATAATTTCAACATCACACCTCCAACTTCTTCTTTTTCTGGCTCACTCCCTCTAGTAATCCAGCTCCAACAATCCTTCAAAATGCAAAACATATCTTATTGCATAACTTGAAAATATTCCTTAGCCCCTTACTCACTTCTATTCTTACTCAGATTAAATTCCATAGCCAATGATTATAATCATTTTGCTCTGTTTCATACACACTCAGCCTCCTTGCCCTCTGCCTGCAGCCACACAAATGTATACATCTGGAAAAAAGCACACAATTATGCTGACTGGCAACTCTTTATAATCATTATCATTAGCCTCAAATGGTTCCTTAATGATGCCCAGTAATCATATTTTATTTTGCTATTCTTATTCATGCTTCCCTTCAACTAGAGAAATGCTTCACAGTTGTTCTTTTCTTAAACTTCCAAAATCTCCTCCTTCATCCTCATTCTCAGATGATGATTTGCTTGCTATTTCAGTACTGACTACATAATTTGTAAGACTTGGTGCAAAATAAAAATACAGGATCTCTTGTTTTAAAAGAAGAAAAAACTGCTATTAAAGGCACTAAAATATAATGCTTTTTGCTTCCACAGACTCTCCTTCTCAAAATATCATATCATTTTTAAATTTAGTATTTAATGATGCTCTAAGCAAAGAAAAATTAAAAATTTAAGTTGCTAGTATGGATTCTACCATTTGTCTTTATATTGTGGAATTCCAGTTTTACATGCATTTATAAGAACATTTAACCCATATGCATAGTAACCAAACTCACACAATTCATATTATGTAGCTTATACATGTAAATGTATGTTTTTCTTGACAGAATAGTAGAAATGCTACACAAAACTAACTCAACTGTTTACTTTTACTTCTTGATGTGTGCATGTTCTACCTAAACTCTCTACCTTCAACATATTGATGCATAAGGGTGGAAAGGAAATCAAACTGTAGGTTATTTTGTCTTCCCCCTTCTTTTTATGTCATCATTTTCAGTATAAATAGTCAGCTAAGACTGAAAGGTAACATGAATGAGAAAAGATATAACAGGGCTTCCTTTTTTTTGCACCCAACAATTTTTTTTAGTTTTTAATTTTTGTCCATACATAATAGGTATATATATTTATAAGGTACATGAGCTGTTTTGATGCAGGCATGCAATGTGAAATAAACATATCATGAATAATGGAGGATCCATCCCCTCAAGCATTTATCCATTGAATTGCGAACAATCCCATGACACTAATAGGGCTTCTTGATCATTTGCGTTTCTTGAAACATTACTAATTTTGAGTTGGAAGCAAGTTCTTGTACTAACTGAAAAGTGTGACGTTTTGGAACCTCAATGGCCCAGGCTTACTCAGTCATAGACTGGTTTACCTTGTACTTGCTTTGAGTCATGATGAACTCCCACACATTGTGGGTTCATTGGAATTCTGTGCTCAATGCCATTGGTAGTGCTATATGTGAATGAAGTGGCAAGGAAGAGCAGATACATATGTTGTGTACATCTCTGTTTAGACTCACACTCCCTTGTCTCAATGGATTTTACAAAACACACATTCAAAGATAAAATGCTAATAATTTCATGACATCAACAGCAGATAATTAAAATAAATAATGGATCTTTCTGAGCATGGAGACTTTTGCAATTGCATGGGTTGCATACCCATGAGAATAGGCGTGCCATCCAAAGAATAGGACAAGGACTGCCCTATTTTATGAGAAATAGAAACCATCAGAAGAGAACTTTTATAATCTCCTACCACCACACCACCATTCTGACCTGCCTCTACACGCATATCCTCAAATTCCCACCTACTTTGAGGAACAGTCCATACTCCCATGTATGTTTTAGCCTTTCACATCTATAGAAATCTCTCCTCTTTCAACTATTCAAGGTATTACATTTCTCCCTTTTCTTTCCCACATCCTCTCTACTAGATCACTCTTATCAGCATTTAAACATAGTGTTATTTCTCCTATATAAAAAAATAAAACCTTCTCTTAACCTTATCACTCAATCAAGCTACCATAACATTTATCTCCCTATCTTTAAAGCAAAACTCCTTGAAAGAATGGTTTATTCCTGCTGTGTTCAATGTCTCTACTTCCACTCACCTTTGAATTTACTCCAATTAGGTATGACCATTGATGCCACCTGAGATAACTTGTGGCATTGTTTTGCTAATTCTAATGACCAGTTTATGGTCAAATTCTCATCTTATTGTACCTGTTGCAGCACTTGATTAAAAATTGATCTCTTGCCTTTGAAACTTACTTTTTACTTGGTTTCTGTGATGGTTAATTTTATGTGTCATATTGGCTAGACCACAGTATCCAGATATTTGGTCAAACACCAGCCTGGATGTCACTGTAAAAATTGTTTTCAGATAAAATTAACATTTAAACAAGTAGACTTCTAGTGAAGCAAATTACTCTGCATAATTCTGGTGGGCCACATCCAATCAGTTGAAGACCTTAAGAGAAAAAAGACTAAAGCCCCCTAAAGAAGAAGAAATACTCCTGTCAGACCACCATCAACCTTGAACTGCAACATCAGTGCTTCCTTGGGTCTACAGCCTACAGCCTATCCTGCAGATTTTGGACTTGCCAGCCTCTACAATCATGTGAGTCAATTTCACACACACATACACACACACCACTGGTTCTGGTTCTCTAGAGGACCCTGACTAATATAGCTTCCAAGACTATGAAGTCAACCACCTAGTTTTGCCTTTACCCCTCAAGCTAGTCCAACTGAGCCTCATTTGCAATTTTTTCCCCATTTCCCCAATTTTTAAACTCTGGAGTACTGCAGGATTTGTCCTTGGCATTAATCTCTTTGCTATTTGTATTTACTCTCTAGGTAATTTCATCCACAATATGTTTTCAATACTGTCTAAGTGCTGGTAGTTCTCGATTTCTTTTATATATATATATATTTTTTTTTTTAATTATACTTTAAGTTCTAGGGTACATGTGCACAACGTGCAGGTTTGTTACATTGTATACTTGTGCCATGTTGGTGTGCTGCACCCATTAACTCGTCATTTACATTAGGTATATCTCCTAATGCTATCCCTCCCCCCTTCCCCCACCCCACAACAGGCCCCTGTGTGTGATGTTCCCTTTCCTGTGTCCAAGTATTCTCATTGTTCAATTCCCACCTATGAGTGAGAACACGTGGTGTTTGGTTTTTTGTCCTTTCCATAGTTTGCTGAGAATGATGGTTTCCAGCTTCATCCGTGTTCCTACAAAGGACATGAACTCATCATTTTTTATGGCTGCATAGTATTCCATGGTGTATATGTGCCACATTTTCTTAATCCAGTCTATCATTGTTGGACATTTGGGTTGGTTCCAAGTCTTTGCTATTGTGAATAGTGCCAGAATAAACGTACGTGTTCATGTGTCTTTATAGCAGCATGATTTATAATCCTTTGGGTATATACCCAGTAGTAGGATGGCTGGGTCAAATGGTATTTCTAGTTCTAGATCCCTGAGGAATCGCCACACTGTCTTCCACAATGGTTGAACTAGTTTACAGTCCCACCAACAGTGTAAAAGTGTTCTCATTTTTCCACATCCTCTTCAGCACCTGTTGTTTCCTGACTTTTTAATGATTGCCATTCTAACTGGTGTGAGATGGTATCTCATTGTGGTTTTGATTTGCATTTCTCTGATGGCCAGTGATGATGAGCATTTTTTCGTATGTCTGTTGGCTGCATAAATGTCTTCTTTTGAGAAGTGTCTGTTCATATCCTTCGCCCACTTTTTGATGGGGTTGTTTGTTTTTTTCTTGTAAATTTCTTTGAGTTCTTTGTAGATTCTCTATTTCTTCTCTAGCACACAAAAAAATCTCCTCTGAACTTCAGGTTCATATAGTCTGCTTATTTTGCATCCCCACTTAGATGTCAAATAGGTACTTCTAATTTAACATGGCTAGGAATCAGCTCCTGGTATGTGACTTCCCTCAAAAATCACTCTATTTTTCTCTTCAACTTTCTCAACTCAGTAAATGAGAGCTCCATTACTCTAGTTGCTTGACCCAAAACTTTGGTGTTGTACTTGGCTCCTTTCTTTCTCTAATACTCCACATTAAATCAGAAAATCTTGTTGGCTGTGTTTTCAAAATACATCCAGATCCCAACCATTTCTTAACATTTTCATGTCAACCTCTCTGGACCACACCACTATCCTCTTGCTTCTGTATTATTATGGGAACCAGCTAATTGGTGTTTCTTTTCCTGTCATTAGCTTCTACCCACCACTCCTTGTGCCATGTCCTATATAATTAACATCGAGAGTTGTCTTATTTGTCTCAAATCAAATTATACTTTTTTTGTGGCTCTAAACTCTTTTCTCTTACCCAGAGAAAATGTCAAAATATTTGTAATGTCCTATGTTATATGAGACCATGTTACCTCTATGACTTTATGCCCCTTGGTTATCCTGTTTCTTTCTTTTTCTTCAAACACATAAGTTGTGCTGTGTTCTCAAGGCTTTTGTATTTGCTATTCTTTTGTGAAGGGTGTAAGACCTAGGTCTAGATTCAATTTTTTTTTTGCATGTGGATGTCCATTTGTTCCAGTATTATTTGTTGAAAGAGTTATCTTTTCTCCACTGTATTGCATTTGCTCCTTTGTCAGGGATCAGTTGACTATATTTATGTGAGTCTATTTCTGGGTTCTTTATTCTGTTCCATTGATCTATTTGTCTAATCTTTCACCAATACCACATTGTCTTGATTAATGTAGCTTTATAGTAAGTCTTGGAGAACATACTTCCTTAAGTGTTTTACCACCTCCTCTTTGTCTTGTCATCTGCTGAAACACTATGCATAGTCAGGACATGACTGACATGTCACTCAGGGTCCAGCTGCCTCACCATACAAGGTGAGTTAGACTCTCTGCCTCTGTATTTCCACAGGGAAATATGCATTTCTTTTTACTATATTTTAGAACCAGTCCCATTGTATTTAATTAGTGCATTTACATTTATGTTTCCTTTTGAAAATAAATCAAAGAATAAGTCCTATTCATCTGCGTATTCCAAACACCTGAAATACTATCTGATGCAAAGCAGAGGCCATGACACGTGTATCTGGTCAGGAGGGTTTCAACTTTTCCCTGTTCTGAATAATGTTGGCTACGAGTTTGTCATAGATAGTTTTTTATTACCTCAATGTATGTCCCTTCTATGCCAATTTTGCTGAGTGTTTCAATCATAAAAGGATTCTGAATTTTGTCAAGTGCTTTTTCTGTATCTGTTGAGATGATTACATGATTTTTGTTTTTAATTCTGCTTATGTGGTGTATAAGAATTTGTCCCACTGAGATGAGGAGGGTTGTGTTGGTGCCCAGAATAAATCTCCACTCATTTTAGCATTTGGAAGACTATGCTCCTTGCTGACCAGCTACCTGATTATTTACTCGAAAACAAAGGCTATCTCTCAACATGTCCCAATTTCTATTCACAAAGCTTACAACATGACCTCCCAGGAATTTTCATGGTATAGAACAAGACCCACATCAGCTATCTAAATGAGCAAACCAATGAATTTGTTTTCTTATTAATATTTTTAAATTTTTATTATATATATTTAAGGTATACAATATGATTACTTGATATACTATAATAATCATTTAACTATGTATAGGTATATCATACTATACACATATATAGTTAATATATATTATATAATGTATATTACGATACACATATACATAATTAAATGATTATTATGGTAAATTAACATATCTATATATGTATATACAAAGAGGGTTTATAGATATATAAAGATATATATATAAAAAGAGGTAACTAATTGAAATAATGGATATGCTAATTTACTGCAATAATCATTTAACTATTATAGTTGAATGATTATATTATATATATGTGTGTGTGTGTGTTGGTAAGAGCACCTAAAATAAGCTCTCCTGGAAAATTATCAATATGCAGTATAGTATTATTAACTATAATCCTTATATGCTATAAATCTCTAGATTTATTCATCCTACATAACTGCAACTTTATTATACTCTTGACCTACGTAGCGAATTTGTTTTTAAATATGAATGATCAGCCAAAATCAGCAGGCATTTCAGGAACACAAATAGCATAAAATGCAAAGCCCAAGTAAACCAACAAAGACATTGACCCAAGGTGAAACAGTGATTCAGGAACAGAAGAAAATATTTTAGTTTGTAGAGTGGGATAACACATTTTAAACTATACACTAATGTGCAGAGAAATTGTGACTGCTTTCTTTTTCTTTCATTTTTGGTTGTGGTTGTTGTTGTTTTGAGGCAGGGCCTCAATCTGTCACCTAGGTTGGAGTGCAGTAGTGCCAAGATAGCTCCGTGCAGCCTCAATCTCCTGGGCTCAAATAATCCTCCTGCCTCAGCCTCCCAAGTAGGTAGGACTAGAGGCACACACCACCACACCTGAATTTTTAAAACGTTTTTGCACCAACGGGACCTTGCTATGCTGTCCAGGCTGGTCTTGAAGTCCTGGCCTCAAGGGATCCTCCCATCTTGGCCTTCCAAAGTGCTGAGATTATGGGCATGAGCTTCTGTGCCCTGCCAACTTTTTTGTTTGCTATACCCGAGATAATATTCTTCAAATGCTTTCCACTCGCTGGGAAAACATTTCTGGGTGATAAGAATTTAGATGTTAGTGTGTTAATAACCTCTTTTTAGTTTAAGATTATGACCTTCAAACTCATGGTAAATCTATTCCGGTTTCACATTTTCTCATTTATGGTCTCCCAAATAGTATCTGAGGAATTTCTAGGCGTAAGAAAGAGACAAGGATTTATTGTGCTCATTCTTTTTTTTTTTCCTGGACTATGAAGCAGGTGGCTCTATCCACTTGGTCATGTTGCACTCACCCACTCCCTGCTGAAGTGGTGGTTGGTGAACTGGTGGTCTCTACTCACTTGGCTCAGTCAAGTCCTTAGATCCCCTCTATTGATTTGCTTCTTGCAGTCTTCAAAGATTTTTCTGACATCAGTCATTGAATTGGTTCCCTATGGATTTTTGGTTTTGAAATAATTCCAGATGTGTAGAAAAGTTGCAAGAATTACACCAAAATTCCTATATATTTACCCTTAGATTCTCCAAAAGTTAATATTTTAACATATTTGCTTTATTGTTTCCTCTGTCTGTGTAGAGGGAAGGATATCATTACTTTTCTGAATTATTTCATAGTAAGCTGCACACATTATTTCCCTTTACCCAAAATACTTCAGTGTATATTTCTTAAAATCAAGGATACTCTCTTACATACCCAAAATAAGATGATCAAAATCAGTTAATTCAGATTGATATAATATTCCTGTTTAATATAATGGCCTTATTACAATTTTGTGAAATTTCCATAAGTGTTCTTTATAACAAAAGGAAAAACAATCTAATTCAGGACATCACATTTACTATTAAGTCTTTTTAAGCATCCTTTAATATGGAGCACTTCCTCAGTCCTTCTTTGTCTTTCGTGACATTGATATTTAAAAAGCATAGAGGATTTATTTCATAAAATGTCTGTCACTCTGGGTTTGTCTGATGTTTCTACATGATTATGTTCAGGTTAAGTATTTTTGGTAGGAACACCACGAATGTCTACTTTTTGATTTATAGCCTAAATTGTTTGCCCTACATGAAGTAGCTCCAAAGTCACTTTGTACCTAGCAAGGAAACTTTCAGGCTTTCTAGTCAACATCACTGGCAAACTTTTCTGCTTCTTCATCAGGTACAAAGGGATTCAGAAAACCTTCCAAGATATGTATAAATACTGTGATTCTCTGCAGATTGAAACTCAAACTCTGCTACTGCCTAAACATGGAAAACCCTACATTTATCCTAAAATAGCATTCCTCATATTTCCAAAATAAGGATAAAGATCCTCTTTTCTCAACTTTCCCTTCAACCTAACACCCTGCCTCAGAGAGAAACAAAAGGAATATGCATCCAGAAAACAAAAATAAAATTTGATGATTAAAAAAAAAAGAACATGAAGGAATTCTTAGAAACTGAAGACATTAGTGCTGAATTTAAAAAAATAACAATAAAAGAAGAGTTCAAAGATAAAGTCCAAGAAATATCCCAGAGGACAGAACATGATGGAAACACATAAAGGTAAATGCAATGTAAAGAACAAATCCAATTAATCAAGGAAGATCTAAAAGAGAAAACAGAAATTTATACTACCATCCAGAGTATTAATCAAGTGCAAGAGCAACATAAAGACATTCTCACACATGAAAGAAATAGTTAATTGTTTTCACACTCTATCTAAAGAAGTTACTTGAATATCTATGTGTTTTGTCCTAGTGACAACCTTTGTAAATTGCCAAGTTTACCTTCCGAGACACTAGAACAATAAAAAGTGTCATGAGAACAAAAGAGTGGATGCAAGTTTCTTGTGCCTAACCAGGTTTGGATGAGTGGCATCAGTATCAGTGGCATGATTTTATAGGAAAATTTCACAGTTCTAAATATCCAGTGCCTCCATCTTGGCATAGATATTAAAGGAAACTTATATCCCTTAACAGTATTTGTTGAAATCTTTCTAACCATCACTTCACTACCCTGTGTTGAAGCCCATAAAAAGGCATATTCATCTTTTCTCAACAGAAAACACAAAGGCAAAGAAACTTTTTGGCAAAATACATTTTTAAAAACTGTCTAAAAAGTCATTTTTCAAATAGGAACAAAAGATCACATGACTTTGAGAAACTGGTAGAACAAACGATATGATTCTGATTACCCTTAATATTGTGAGCCATCATGGTACAGAGCAGTAATTCTAATAATAGTTTGTAAAGAAGCATATATAACGTCCAGAAAAAATATTTTGTCCCACCTTGGTAAATATTTCCATGGCCATAGTTTTTGGGAGACAATTCTCCATGGGTCTCTTATTTCTGCACATTATCAAAGGGATTCATTGCTAATTTAATCTAAAATGCATTTTCAAGTATGTTTGTATATCAGGCAGTCTTAGAAAATAAAAATGTCTCTCCCTGGTGCAGATTTGTTTACATTACAGGGTGAGAAAAATAACGTCTGTCTCTGGAGGGGAAGATGGAAATTGAGAATTTTGGCTCAGGGAAACACTATAATGATGTGTTGGTCATTACTACTGATGTAATAAAATTTGGTCTCTAACCCAAGAGCCGCATGTCTCTACTAGTTTTTATGAAAATGTAGCAGGCTAACTTATCAGCATGTAAGCAGAATAAAATCTCAAACGTTTTGCAGTTCTCCTTAATAACAATGCAAATGCTTTTTTTATTTTCATCTTTTAGAAAAAATATAAGCAGTCTGTTTTTGTAGGCATCCATAAACTGATTTTTCAAATTATATGGAATTACAAAGGACCTAAAATAACCAAAACAATTATGAAAAAAAACATGCTTGGAGAACGAATACCTCCTGATTTCCAAAATTGTTTTAAAGCTACAATAATTAAGACAGTGTGGTAATGGATATGAAGATAAACACATATATCAATGGAAATGAATCAAAGTTCAGAAATAGAACCACATTATATGGTAAATTGATTTTTAACAACAATGTCAAGGTAATTTATTGAGGAAAGGATTTTCTTTTCAAAAAGCGTGCAGGAACAACTAGCAATCAAATATAGGAAAGAAAAAAAAATGAACATGGATCTTTACCTGACACTATATGCAAACTTCGACTTAAAATAGAACTAAATATAAAAAGCTTAAACTAAAATACTAGAAGAAAATATAGGAGAAAATATTTATGAATTTGAGCTAGACAAATAATTCTTGCAGAAACGAGCACATACCATAAAAGGAAACTTTGATAATTTGAGTTTCATTAAAATAAAAAACAAAAATAAAACTTTTATTCCCTCAAATACACCATTAAGGAAACAAAAAGTCAAGTCAGACTAGGGGAAATATTGTCTCTCTCTCTCTTTCTCTTTCTTTACGTGTATATGTGTATGTGTATGTGAATGTGTGTATATAAAATTATATAAATATATATAATATATAAATATATTTTAAAACGTTAAAGTATTTAAGATGGAGATAATATATATGGAAACAGTAGCAACTGCTTATTTTGCTTTAATTCTTAAAGTCTATATTGTTCATTTTTAGACAACATAATAAAACATCTAACTAGTCATTTTTAATGGACATACTCAGAATTTCTGGCATTGTCTAAAAGCTGTTCATAGAGAAAGTTGTTAAATATTTTGGTACTAAGCAAAAAAACTGGAAAATAGTTTGGAAATAAACTCAAGTATAATTTTTTTAAAATACAGTGTTTGCTCTGGGGGTTAAGATTGTTGACAGGAAGCAGTTACTTTTAACTTAGAATTTGTTAGCAACTTTCAATGTTTGTTACTTTCACACAATTTGTCACCTATGTAAATTCATACTTGAAATAGTAAATTTTGGTATCGCCTCTTCTTTTCAAAATTTCAGCCAGTTGGCTATCTATTGTTGTTATCATTAGAAGAGCTCATTGTGGTTGATTGCCTCAGAGCAACTTTTTGACTAACAGCAACTTACAGGCTTAAAACCATCAATAACTTAAGTGGGCCTATACTCAAGAACTCTCTATTAGTATCTAAGTTAGTATTTCTCAAACTTGGATATACATGTAATCGCTTCAAAAGATACTTACACCTGGATCCCCTACCATTTTCATTTTTTAATTATCCGGGAAATGGAATTTTAAAAATAGTCCCTGTTAATTAACATGTGCGGCAATATTGATAATGCCCTGATTAATCCAGCCTTACTGTAAAACTAATCATGTGCGGCAAGTTAGTAGCAGCTCAGTGTTTCATGACTGTACTTCATGTACAAGTCAGTTGGTTTCTGTGGATGAAAAGCGTCTTAATGACTCTTTTTGCTATTCAAATTACCACTTTCATAAAGCTTTATTTCAAGCTTCTAATCTACTGCTGTAGATTTGAGGAAATGTTAGCTTTAGAGACAGAAGATTATTAGTCAATTACGCAAAGAAGAAAGAGAGAATTTCATACCATGAGTTTCTAAACCACATTTTTGTTCTGTACACAGTACTCTGATTCAACTTATGATAGAGGATCCAGAAATATCATCGCATAGTCATTTATAGTGATTTTTTCCTAATTTAAGTAATTAGATTTATTAATGAATCTTAGGTAATTAAGATTTATTAATCTGGTTAACAGAATGACTTTGTAGTTTTAAAAGTTTTAGTCATATATTATCCATTGCTAACTGATTGCTTTCTAAATCAGTGGTTATTATGGGCCGAATTGTGTCCCTTCCAAATGCCTATGTTGAAGTCCTAACTTCACTACCTCAGAATGTGACTATATTTGGAGATGGGTCTTTAAAGAGGTAAAATGAGGTCTTTAGGGAGGAATCTAATGCAATACGACTTGTCTCCTTATAAGAAGAGAAGATTAGAAGATTAGGACACAGACACACAGAAAGAGGGTCATGTGAGGACACAGGCAGAAAGTCATCATCTGTAAGCCAGGGTGAGGCTTCAGAAGAAACCAACCCTGCCAACACCTGGATCTCAGACTCTAGTCTCAAGAATTTTGAAAAAAAAAAAAAATTTTGTTGTTTAAGACACCCGGCCTATAGTACTTTGATGTGGCAGCCTTAGCTAATGAATACACTGGTTGTCAACCTTGGCTGCTCAATAGAACCACCTGTAGTTACAAACAATAAAATTAAAATAAAATGAAATAACATCCATGCTAATTAAATCATAATGGAGCAAGGGATTGTGAAAGGAGTACACGGTGAGTAAGCACTAATTTTTAAAAACAATGTCTCTGTGTAATGTTTAGATTATTGAGGACAGGCTTACATTTAACTGACTTCTTTCTGTAATAGTCTCCTGCAAAGTTGCCTATAGAAAATAATCTGAAAATTGCTAAACATATCATCAACTCTTTACAATCTATTCAGGTTCTATTTGCTAATTTGACAAGTGTGTTCCTTAAATTATTCAGTATCTAGTATTTCGTATCTATTTAGTATTTAGCATTGTGTGACAGAAAACAGAAGTGAGGTGGTTTAAACTTTTAGTATCCATTATTGAAATAAATTTCTTCTTCTAATGGCTTATGCAGAAGAAGCATTATTTATTCTACTGCAATATTTCCCTTAAGAGCTAGATCTTGATATGTTCCCGTGTTTTCAATTTGATAGCATAGCCCCAAAGAAAACATAAATATCAGAATTTTAAACAATTTCATAGTAATATTGAGGATTAATGCCAATTATTAATTTAAAGTTTTTAAAATTGTTTGGTTTGATTTCCTTAAAAAGAATATACTACATCAAATGTAAAAACAGAAAAAAAAGTCCTGAAACAGAAAAAAATACAAATAAGAAAGCAGCAGCTGCAGCAACTAACCACAGCAGGAACTAACTGCCCAGATACGCCATTTAAAAGTTAGCTCTTTCCATACTGTTGTTTCCAAATGAGTACTGCTGCTTGCTCGGCTGAAAATACATAAGACATATGACACAAATTGATCATAATATGCATGGTAGGGAGTCTCCAGGAACTGACCAGTATAACAGGATAAAAGTCACCTGGAGACCTCTGGTTGTTCCTGCAAATCAATCCCGAGACCAAAGATGGTACAGGGTTTAAAACCAAAAAATCAGGTGCTGGAATAGATGGGCTGAATTCAAATCTAGTTTTAATCTTTTTGGTTTTGTGACTTTAGGGAAATTATTACTTGTTATTATTATTATTTTAATCTTTGTGTGAATTTTTTGCCTCAAAAGTTTGTTATGGTCATTTATTTAAGGTAGTAGTAAACACTTAATGTTAATTTACATCAGACGTTGTCTATTACAGCTCTGTAGAAATCCTTACATCTTTTTCTACATTTCCACATGACTTTTGTATTTGATCTATATTTTACTTTTCCATTCCATTTCTTTTTCACTGTCTTTTATACTGACAATATCAGAAATTCAGATTGCTTTTTAAGATTCTGTATCAACCACATGCCAGTGTGGTTCCATTTTGGTTTTCACTGGAAATTATCCAACTGGTAATATACTGAAAGAGAAGCTCCTGCTCTCATCAGCCGTAATTATTTCACATGTCATCCCTCACTTCACTTTAGAAAGGGAATGTAGCTCTGAGATGGTTTGTGGTTAAAGAAAAAAAATTGAAGAAGGTAGTGTCAAAACCTTACAGAGAAATAATTCTGCTTTTATTAAACAAACTGCTCCATTTTACCAGCTTTACCCACTTAGCCAGCATATACTGATAACTTTTCAGTTCTTTTCACTGAGTCATCACTTAACTCATCATCCATAATCCAGCAGCACTAAAACCTCAATCTGAGATATGACCCAAGGTCAGGCACTTAATTACTATGAACACTAATTCCTCTCAATATTTTATTCCTTTGAATCTCATTACTTCTAATAGCTCCTGAAATTTAATATTTCTGATAATTCCAATAATTATTTTATCTGTAACATATTTAACACTGAGTATGGAACATACTGAACGTGATATATAATTATCTATCTGTTTAAAATATAACCTTTAAAATTATATGCCTTTTCTTCTTAAACTGGTCTTAGTACCCAGGAGGAAAAAGACTATGAACTAAATTTCTTCTTGTCCTCTGTAAAGCCCAGAAGAGTGACAGGAACATAAGAGGCATATATTTAGCTTGATTTTATAAGCAATTATTCCTTCAAAATAAAACATAACAGAAAAACATCATTGGTGTTATTCCTTGGTGACTATGGTTTGGCTCTGTGTCCCCACACTAATCGCATCTCAAATTATAATCCCCATATGTTGAGGGAGGGACCTGGTGGGAGGTGATTGGATAATGGGGATGGTCTCCCCCATGCTGTTCTCATGATAGTGAGGGAGTTCTCACAAGATTTGATGGTTTTGAAAGTGGCATTTTTCCCTGCCCTTTCTCTCTCTCCTGCCACCTTGAGAGGAAGGTACCTGCTTCCCCCTCCACCATGATTGTAAATTTTCTGAGGCCTCCCCAGTTAAGCAGAACTGTGAGTCAATTAAACCTTGTTTCTTCATAAATTACCCAGTCTCAGATAGTATGTTTATAGCAGTGTGAGAACAGACGAATACATTTGGTATTTTACTTAATAAGGTACTGGATGGATGTATCTCTTATTTGACTTAATTGTCCTTAAAAGATCTTGTTGTATCTTGGTTTGGTCATAGTCATGAGTAGAGATGAAATTAATCCCGTTGAAACAAAAGCTCTAGACATATTTCAAAATTGTGAGAAAATGTTATATTATTCTTGAGTCAGTGGTTTTATTTTGTGTGCATTAGTATATTGGTACAATGTACTGTGGATTTAATTTGGCTGCCTACTAATTACATGTGCAAAGAAATGTTCCTTGTTGTGCTAGATCTCATTAAATGATATAATGTAACAGGAACATGTTTCTTACATAGTTAATAATTTCATGTTTGCTTTTTAAATTTATTTTCATTCCATTGCCTGCTTGTCTTGAGGTGAATAATAAGCATATGACATGCATGAGAATCTGACTGCATAGATAAAAGGCCTGCCTTTTCACTATAAACTCCACTGGTGATTCATTACTTCCTTCACATTTGTGAAACTAGGAGGCTTCTAAAAAGTAATACAAAATCATGATGTGAAAAGAAAGTAAATTTTTTACTTGCAGGAGATGGTTTGATATTCCCTGATCACAAGCCACAGTTATCATACTGCTTATTGTGTTAATTGGTATTTTCTATTCTAATGTTCACTGAAACTGTGAATGTCAGTGTCTCCAAACACAATAGAGATTGATATACTGGGATCCCATGAAAAAAATCTCTTTTGGAATATATGAGTGTGTGTATTTGTGTTTGTGTGTGTACACACAAAAAATTTGCTATTTCTCAGACTGTAAGAGAGAGTATAATAAATAAAAAATAAATTGACTTTTAATAGTAGATTATATTAGAGAGAGCACTGATTACTAAATTCAATTAAGTCCTAAAGCTATAATTACCATTGTGTTGACTGATACATAATTTTCTCATAAGTGGTATTTTCTGAATCAATAGTGGGACTTCCAAACAGGCCCATAGAAGTAAAATGATCATTTTAACAAATTTTTCTAAATATATTGACCATTGGAAATTTTCCTATGATTTAGCCACTGCTTTTCAATCTAATGAGGGTTCTTGGCTGGAAGGATTGAAAAACATTTACAATAGATTTTTTTCTTATTAATAACATTTCTTGATGGCATTAAATAAAAATAAACATAACAATTATATTTGTTCAGGGTTATCACAGCATGTAGAATAAAAACAGGTTGCCCAAAAAGAAAAGGAATTAAAATTACCCATAAACCCTGCCTACAGCATAATTAAGAGTGAGATAATAATACAAGATAAAATTTACGTGTAAGTATGCATAACATACAAGACCACTGCAGTAGTCCCCAGAGTCTACGTCAGAACAAAGAGTCAAACAAAAGTTGCACGGGAGGGGGAAGCAGGGTCCCTGTGGGCTAATCCACAGAAGAACAGAAACCCAAATGAAGTAGGAGTACTGGAAACAAGTCTGAGATCTGGTGCATTAGTGCACCAGCTAGATAGAAGATGGAAGAAAGGGTCTTAGCAACTGCTTGGCATGAGAGGTGCTAGCCTTGATGAGAGAAGGAGGCACCCTACAAGAGGAAGATAAATCTGAGATGGTTGGTGGTTAAGATAAACAGGAAAATCTAAAAAGTCTATGTCAAAATATCTCAGGAAACCAGAGCAAAAATTCTCCATTTATTAAAGAAGCTACTCCACTATACCAATGAAAAAAGACTTCTTTTTTTTTTTTACTAGAATACTGGGTATAATATTCAAACCCCTTCATCCATTCAGCCTCATTGTGTCACCTATATATTGTGGGTCCAGGTAAATCTAATGCATGTAAACGTGAACCAACAAAAAACGTCAAATGTATATAAAGTTATGAGAAGAAACTAGGAAAGATGAAACAGATCTTTTGAGCAGATCATTTTTCTTTTTCTTTTTTCTTTTCTTTTCTTTCTTTTTTTGAAACGGGGTCTCTCTCTGTCGCCCAGGCTGGAGTGCAGTGACTCTGCCTCCGGGGTTCAAGCGATTCTCCTTTCTCAGCCTCCCGAGTAGCTGGGACTACAGGGGCACGACACTGCATCCAGCTAATTTTTGTATTTTTAGTAGAGACGGGGTTGCACCACGCTGGTCAGGCTGGTCTTGAATTCCTGACCTCAGGTAATCCACCCGCTTCAGCCTCCCAAAGTTCTGGGATTACAGGCATGAGCCACCACGCCCGGCCCTGAACAGGTCATTTTTAAAAAGTCTTTTTGTAAAGCCTTTGAAAAGGTAGTAAAATAGAAGAAAATTAAAATGTACTTTAAAATAAAAATTAAATATAATTTCAGATTAAAACGCACCAGAAACTAGAAATCCAAAATCTCAACATAAAAATGGATAAATGCCAGGCAAATGTGAAATTGAATTTGAACTGAGGAAATAAATTAAAGTAAAAGATAAAATCTTCTCAGATAAGAAAACTAAATTATAAGATACACAAGGGAGTACAGGGAAGGCCAGAATATAATAAGAACCAGAGAGAAGGAGCCAAGAAAATTCAACTGAATAAAGAAGGCATAAAATAGGAAGGAAACAAAAGTGATAAGAAAGATTGACAACTACAACTGCAGCAGGACTAATCTTTAAAAGAATAATCCAAGGAAACCTCCTCAAAATGAAAGATGACCTGAATTTACACATTTGCCACACACTTAGGAAAAATGAGCAGAATGGTCAACTCAAAACTTACCTGAACAGAAACAAGTGTTAATAATAAAGAAGACAAAATCCTCTGGCTCTTCGAGCAAAAAAGTCCTAATTACTAATAAAAGAAAAAAAAATCATTTCAGCACTTGAGTTCTTGATAATCACATCACATTGAAAGCAGAAAACAATGGAAAAAAATTCTTAAGAAATAAGAACTTTGTGTCCAACCAAGATTTTCTTCAAATATAAAGTCTAGAAAATGAATGAAGAACTCAGGAAACATTGACTAATGAGACATCAGCAAAAAACTAAGTTAATATTGCAGATTTAAAACTAAAACAAAAGTGGGGTAATAATGAAAAATTGTATGTAAATGTTATGTGCTCTGATAAAGTTCAAAAAGAAACAGGACCAAAAAAATGGGAACCAAAGAAAGCAAATAATAGAAACCTCACTTAATGCCACATAGATAATAGGTAGAAGTCAAACAAAATTCTTTAAAGCTGATAAAGCACGGGTAAAAGTCTAAACAAGGAAAAGGGTATTAGATATTAATATAAGAGCAACAATGGAAAGCAAACACAAGACTTTCCAAATACTAGAAGTAATCCAATACTTTTAAAATAATGAAAACAGGTCACATAGTGGAAAACACAGTAAGTAGAACATAATATGACAGAGCTGAAACTGAGCAAATCAAATATATTAGTAAATTCAAATGGGCTTAACTTTAAGTTCCTTTGTAAAGAAAAATGTTTTCCGATTGGTTCAGAAAGCAAAATCGTACTATGTGCTATATGAAAAAGATACCCTTAAAACAACGTGATTCAGAAAGTCTAAAAATATAAGATAAGTATTGGAAGCAGGCAAATACAGATAAAATAAAGTAGGCATTTGGATCTCAACGTCTGACAAGGTCAAATTAAGAACAAAAGGATTAAGAGTGAAATGAATGACACTTCATAATGCTGAAGGGCCGCTTCACAATGAAGGTACAATAGGTATTAATATGTGTGCTTCAAATAACATAATAGCAACTTTAACAAAGTAGAAAGTGCAAACAAAAACAGGATTATATTAGGCAAACTTTATATATATATAAATTTATATATATAATTTATATATATAAATTTATATGTATAAATTTATACATATATGTGTATATATATACACATATATATACATGTATATATATATACACATATATATGTATAAATTTATATATATAAATTTATATGTATAATTTATATATATTATATATATAAATATGTATAATTTATATATATATAAATTTATATGTATAATTTATATATATATATAATTTTTTTTTTTCTGAGACAAGGTCGGGCTCTATTGCCCAGGCTGGAGTGCAGTGGCTCTTGGCTGACTGCAACCTCCACCTCCCAGACTGAAGGCATCCTCTCACCTCAGTCTCCCTAGTAGCTAGAACTACAGGTGCACGCCACCACGCCTGGTTAATTTTTGTATTTTTTGTAGAGACAGGGTTTCACCATGTTGCTCAGGTTGGACTCAAACTCATGAGCTCAAGTGATCCACCCACCTTGGCCTCCCAAAGTGCTAGGATTACAGGTGTAAGCCATCACTCCTCGCCTTAATATACCTTTTTAGTCTAAAATAGTTCACATGAACACATAAAAAAAGTTAGAATACAAAAGAATGATTCTGGTGTATCTAAAACATTAACCAAAAATGATGGTATATTAATTCACAAAAAATAACTTCAAATTGCATGAAATAGAAATGATACATTAGTCACAATGCAATAAAACTATAAATAAATAGAAATCAAAATAACAATAAAAATTATTCCAGAGAAATTCTTAAAATCCTCTGTTAAGCAACTCTTGAATCTAAGAGGAAATACAAAACAAGATGTATGTTATCTAATAAACAACATAATGAAAATATACTTTAACAAATCTATAGGGCTTAATACAATATATGAATATAATTAAGTGATTAGAGAAAATCCTTGCACTCTAATATTTATTTAAATATCAATAAGATATAAAAATAACTGAATTAATCTTAAACTTTAAAAAGATGGAAAAAATTCAAAGTAAACAAAAGGAAAATGGAATGATCTAATATAGAAAAAAAGAAGATATTGATAAGTTAGAAAAAAATGGATTAATAATTTTTAAAAACCTGGATTGTGACAAAAACAACAAAATAAACAAATGCCTGGGTTCTTAATAAATAAAAATGAAAAACAAATGAACAAGATAACAAGGGTACATTCATCATTGGAAAAAAATTAAAGAAATCTGATAAGAGATGACTTTGCATATCAAAATCACAAATCTTCATAACCACTACACACCTATTATAAAGTCCAAATCCAAGACACTGACAACACTCCAAATCTACTCCATTTACTCCAAATGCTGGAGTAGATGTGGAGTAACAGAAACTCTCATTCATGGCTGGTGGAAATGCAATGATACAGCCACTTTAAATAGTTTGGCAGTTTCTTACAAAACTAAACAAACTCTAACTATACAGTTTAATAATTGTCACCCCTGGGATTCACCTTAAATTAAAACCTTATGTTCACACAAAAACCTGCACATACGTGTATGTGTATAGCAGCATAATTCACAAATGCCACAACTTGAAAGCTACCAAGATGTCCTTCAGTAGGTGAATGGATAAATAAACTGGTACATCAGACAAAGCAGTATTTTTCAAAACTAAAAAGAAATCAGCCATCAAGTCATGAAAAGACATGGAGAAAACTTAAATGCATATTACTAAATAAAACAAGCTAATCTGAAAAGGCTACATACTATATGACATTCTGGAAAAAGCACAACTATGAAGACAGTAAACAGCAGTTACTAGGGAGTAGGGTGAAGGGTGGGATCAATTCATGGCACAGAGGTTTTTAGGGCTGTGGAGCTATTATTTATGATGATATAATGCTTGATACATGTTATTATAGATTTGTCAAAATCCATGGAACAAAAAATATCTAGGAATACAGCTAACCAGGGAAGTGAAAGATCTCTGCAAGGAAAACTACAAACCATTGCTCAAAGAAACCAGAGATGACACAAACAAATGGAAAAACATTCCATGTTCCTGGATTGGTAGACTCAATATCGTTAAAATGACCATACTGCCCAAAGAAATTTATAGATTCAATGCTATGCCTATTAAACTACCATTGACATTATTCACAGAACTAGAAAAAACTATTTTAAAATTTATACGGAACCAAAGAAAAGAGCCCGAATAGCCAAGGCAATCCTAAGCAAAAACAACAAAGCTGGAGGCATCATGCTACCCATCTTCAAGCTATACTACAGGGCTACAGTAACCAAAACAGCATGGTTCTGATACCAAGACAGACACATAGACCAATGAAACTAGATAGAGGGCCCAGAAATCAGACAGCACACCTGCAACTATCTGATCTTTGACAAACCTGACAAGAACAAGCAATAGGGAAAGGATTCTCTATTTGATAAATGGTGCTGGAATAACTGGCTAGCCATACGTGGAAGATTGAAATTAAACCCATTCCTTGCACTGAATACAAGATATAAACTTAAGATAGATTAAGACTTAAATGTAAAATCCAAAACTATAGAAACATGGAAGACAACCTAGGCAATACCATTCAGGACATAGGCACGGGCAAAGATTTCATGACAAAGACAACAAAAGCAATTGCAACAAAAGCAAAAATTGCCAAATGGGATCTAATTAAATTAAGGAGTTTCTGCACAGCAAAATAAACTATCAAAAGCATGAACAGACAACATACAGAATGGGAGGAAACTTTTGCAGCCTATCCATCTGACAAAGGTCTGATATCCATGATCCACAAGGAACTTAAACAAATTTACAAGAAAAAAAAACCCATTAAAACATGGGTGAATGACATGAACAGACACCTCTCAAAAAAAGACATGCATGTGGCCAACAAACTTATGAAAAAAAGCACAACCTCACTGATCATTAGAGAAATGCAAATCAAAACCACAATGAGATACGATCTCATGCCAGTCAGAATGGCTATTATTCAAAAGTCAAAATACAACAGATGCTGGCAAGGCTGTGGAGAAAAAGGATGCTTATACAATGTTGATGGGAGTGTAAAGTAGTTCAGCCATTGCGGAAGACAGTGTAGTGGTTCTTCAAAGACCTAAAGACAGAAATACCATTTGACTCAACAATCCCATTACTGGGTATATACCCATGGGAATATAAATCATTCTATTATAGAGACATGCACACATATGTTCATTGCAGCACCATTCACAATAGCAAAGACATGGAATCAAGCTGAGTGCCCATTAGTGATAGACTGGATAAAAGAAAATGCGGTGCATATACATCATGGAATACTATGCAGCCATAAAAAAGAATGACATCATGTCCTTTGCAGACACAGAGCTGGAGCCCATTATTCTCAGAAAACTAACACAGAAACAGAAAACCAAATACTGCATGTTCTCACTTACAAGTGGGAGTTGAATGATAACACATGGACAGATAGAGGGAAATGACACACACTGGGGCCTTTCAGGGGGTGAAGGGTGGAAAGAGGGAGAGGATCAGGAAAAACAACTAATGGGTACTAGGATTAGTACCTGGGTTATGAAATAATCTGTACAAGAAACCTCTATGACACAAGTTTACCTATGTAACAAACCTACACTTGTACCCCTGAATTTAAAATAAAAGTTAACAAAAAGAATGAAAAGACTTACTACTTTATAGTACAATAGGGTGACTGTAGTCAATAATAATTTAGTTGCACATTTTAAAATAACTAAAAGAGTAACTGGATTGTAATTGGGCACCTACAACTATCTGACCTTCAACAAACCTGACAAAAACAATTAATGGGGAAAGGATTCCCTATTCAACAAATGGTACTGGGACAACTGGCTAGCTATATGCAGAAGATTGTAACTGGACCCCTTCTTACACCATATACAAAAATTAACTTAAGATAGATTAGAGACTTAAATGTAAAACCCAAAAGTATGAAAATCCTGAAAGACAACCTAGGGTTGTAACTGGATTGTTTGTAACCCAAAGAATAAATGCTTGAGAAAACAGATACCCCATTCTCCATGATGTGAGTATTTCACATTGCACGCCTGTATCAAAACGTCTCATGTACCTCATAAATATGCACACCTACAACGTACCCACAAAAATTAAAAATTAAAAAAAGTGCATGGTAGGGGATCAAAGTCTACATAATAAAGGATGGCTA
The DNA here is from genome assembly GCF_029281585.2 of Gorilla gorilla gorilla. NCBI lineage: Eukaryota > Metazoa > Chordata > Mammalia > Primates > Hominidae > Gorilla > Gorilla gorilla. The sequence continues at coordinate 119,910,940 of NC_073229.2, read as the reverse complement.
TTTGTCTCTAAAAATTCACAATCTTGTTCTTATAAGTATTAAGAACGTTAAAAATTGTTCATAATCTTTCAAGTTATAAAAGAATGTAATCTTCTGGCTTGCTTGCTCTTTTTGTTGTTAATTTAGCGAAGAAGATATAATAAAATACAGAAATATAAAAAATCCTAATTATATATCATTATATAATTATAATTATATATTTTGAAATATGATATATTTTCTTGTTTACTGAAGAAAAATCATATCCATATGCACTGAATAAGCAGAATTCACTACTCATTTCTGATAAAATTCATTATTAAATGTGAATATCAGGAAATAATGAGAGTCAGAATTGTAAAAGACAAGATTAAATGATTTAATTTGAAGACGAGATGACAGTACAATTGGTTGTTAACCTCTGTGAAAGGCTTTTGGGAGATATGCTTTACGGGAAATTGAAGCTAGGTGCAATGTGATTTACGTAGTGCTATCTTTTGCTGTAAAAGGTAGGGAAATCAATATATATATCCATATTTGCTTATTCCTACAAAAAGAGACACAAGAAGCATTAACTAGAAAATAATCAAAATAAATGGATATGGGGAAAGGCATGAAAGAAGTGGAGAGAATAGTGTTGAAAGTGAGTATTCTTTGAGGAAGGCATTTTAAGAAATATTTTTGTTTTTCAAACTGTATAAGTTTTGCATATTTTTTAAATATAAAATTATCAAGTCCTGAAATTAAAAATAAATGGAAACAAACTAGGAATTTGTTTGTGGCATCATTTATGAGTTCCTTTATTTCACATATTCCCACCTTCTAATGCCATCACATTGGCAGTTAGGATTCAAGATATGAATTTTCAGGGGACATAAACATTCTGTGCATAACATGAGTTTCTGATCACTTGATTAGGGTTTTCTTGGCAGTCTCCTTTCCTCTTAAATTTTACACCTGAGGTGACTGCCAATCTCACCTCACTCTAATCTGGCCCTGAGAGACACAGGAAGAGATCATCTTCTTCCTGAGGTGATTTTTCATTTGCTTCTGCTAAGGGTCTATAGAGACAAGCACTCTGGAATCCCTTACACATTGAAGTAGTATCTCAATTTCAGAGATTTAGATACTAGTACCCTGAGCAGCAGCCTCAGGGAAGCCTGTCTGCTTGTGTTCTTCCTTGTTTCCAGACTGAAGCCCGCTGTTGTAATCTTGTACTTGTGAAACCTTTCGTCTCATCCCTGTGTGGCACAAGCTCCCTTTAGTAGCTCAGGTTCCTGGGCTTCTCTCCTCTTCTGTGTCCTGGATGAGAAAATATTAATTATTTCATCAACTTTTTTTCCACCCCAGATTTACTAATTGTCCTCAATGAAAGATTTGATCTGAGTGACCTAATCAGCCACTAATGGTAGTAGAAATCCCAGATCATTTTATAAAACCTAAATTATTTGCCTTAGATATTCTGGCTATTTAAAGTCCCGCAAATACTCACATAACTCCACCAATCTTTTGCCATCCAAACAGATAAGACTATTTTGCTTATTAAGAAAAGGTTTTTCTCCGAGAAAAGTTCTAAAAGATATTCAGTAAGATCTCTTTAAAGATCTCTTTAAAAGATATTCAGTAAGATATCAGGGAGTTCAAAAATCATGTCATCTATTGCTGTGGAATGTTTGCTCATGAAAGAGATTCTATTTTTGATGACTTTATTCCTCACCTAAAGAGCTCTTGGAAATCATTTGTCATTTTCTTTGTTTACTAACTTGATAGAGAGGGAATTTAAACCTTTTTGGAATCAAAAATACTTTGAGACTCTAAGGAAAACAATATAAACTTTTCTATAGAAATATTTATCTATGTTCAAATATTTGCATATATAAATTCAATGGGTTTCTTATACCTCAGATATACATTACCAAAATAATATATATGAACAATTATTTGAACATTAATTGCTTCTCAGTCAATAACATATGTTCATTTTATATTAGTGACACCTAAAACATTTTCATGTTTTTGGCCAACTCTACCATAGCTTGGAATGTTCCATTTGTTCTGTGGATTATGTGAGTAGTAATATGATACTAACAGAGAAAAGCATACGATAGAATAAGAACAGTGGAAGAAAATATCAAAATAACGTTACGTTAAGCAGTAAAAAATACAAAAGAGGAAGAAGAAGGGGGGGTTGCAAAATAGCCGTACCTGGAAAGATTGAATGTGCTTGGTAACAGATTCATGAACTCAGCATTCAAAAATAGTCTTAGTAAATACTGAGTAAAGACTGTGCCTGTTCCATTGATGTAATTCCACTGTTAAGCCACTGAGCAGTGTGCAATACATGTATTAGAAAATTCCACAAAAGAGAATTGAAGTGAGTGTGTTGAACGACAGCTGTCTAGAAGAATGGGAAATGGCAACACACTGTGGTAGGAAAAACAAAACAAAACAGGACAATGGGAGGTGATTTGTAGAGACATGATCCAGTGAGAAGAAGGGCTGGGAATCTTCTTTTGAGCTAAAAATTTTTGGTTAAAATATTAACCTATGGGTTAAAACTAATTTATATATGGAAAAAGGGGCCTCAACTTACGTGTAATAGAGAAGGCTCCATCTCCATAGTTACCTTATGATTCTTTCAGAGCTCCCAGGGCACAAATGCAGTTGTTAGTGTAACTCGCAGCAGGTAAGAAATTAAATCATTTGGGTGGGTGTGTGGGGGGGGGGGTCATTGAACTTTAAACATAATTTTTATTAGTTATTTCAATTCAGTTTTACATTGTTCTCCACACACCACAAGGATCATTATACAGATTCGTAAAAAGCTGGGAAATTATTTTCCCAGAAGGTTCATATGTAGTTGGTATAACAATTACCTTGACCTAAAGGATTAAAGTAATTCTGAGTATATTAATCCCTCCTGAGCTACACAAAACTTTTTTTGATTTATACCGGAACCATCAGAGCTGTCCTGATGCTTGCAAAATATGCAATGGTAGTTGAATTTGGCACCTCATATTTATTTGCGTCATTATTTCATTAGGATGCTGAAATCAAAATATTGCTATCAATATTCACTATTTATCCAATAATTCTAAAGTACAGTCATGCATCGCTTAATAGTGGGAATAAGTCCTGAGCAATGTGCTTTTAGGTGATTTCATTATTGTGCATACAACATAAAGTGTATTTACACAAACCTAGATGGTATAGCCTACTACATACCTGGGCTATATAGTAGAACATATTGCTCCTAGGCTAAACACCTGTACAGCAGATTACTGGGCAATTGTAATACAATGTGAAATATTTGTGTATTTAAAGATAGACAAAGTAAAGTAAAAATACAGTATAAAAAATAAAAATGGTATACCTGTATAAAGCATTTACCGTGAATAGAGCTTGCAGGACTAGAAGTTGCTCTGGGTGAATTAATCAGTGAGTGGTGGTTGAATGTGAAGGCCTCGGACATTTGTGTACACTACCGTAGACTTTATAAACACTGTTTACTTCTGCTACACTAAATTTATTAAAAATCTTTTTTCTTCAATAACTTTAGCTTATTGTAGCTATTTTATTTTATAAACTTTAATTTTTAAATTTTTTATTCTAAAAACACAAACACATTGTACATATGTACAAAAATAATTGCTTTATTTTCTCATTCTATAATTTTTTTCTAGTTTTACAATTTTTTGCTTTACTTTTAAAATGTTTTGTTAAAAACTAAAACACAAGCACACACATTAGCCTAGGCCTATACAGGTTCAGGATGATCAATATCACTGTCACCCACCTCCACATCTTGTTCCACTGAGAGGTCTTCAGGGGCAGTAATATACATGGAGCTGTCGCCTCCTATGACTACAATGCCTTCTTCTAGAACACGTCCTGAAGGACCTGCCTGAGGTTGTTTTACAGTTAACTGGCTTTGTTTTGTTTTGTTTTGTTTGTTTGTTTGTTTTACATATAAGTAGAAGTACACTTTAAAAATAATGATTAAAAAGTATACTATAGTAAATACGCAGACCAGTAATATAGTCATTTATTATTGTTAAATATTATGTAGCTTATATATTATATATGCTAAATTTATACTACTGGCGGTGCAGTAGGTTTGTTTATACCAGTGTCACCAGAAGAACATATGTAATACATTGTACCTTATGACAACTAGTCACTAAATGATAGGAATTTTTCAGCTCCATTATAATCTGACAGAACCACCACTCTATGTGTGGTTCATCATTGACCAAAACGTCATTATGTGGCACATGACTGAATGTTAACTTTCAGTCAGATGTTAGTAATTCCATTAGAAATAATCCTCCCTCACCTACCCCTTCCCCCCCACCACCTTCTGCCTCATGTATAACTTTGGAGAAAAAGGAAGAAATGACTCAAAGCAGAAACAAATCTTTTAACAGTTGTAACAAGAAATGTGCAGAATAAATTATTTTGTAAACATCAGAACTGCATGTTCTTAAGTGTGAAAGTGTTCTCTCTCTTTTTTTAAAAATGAAAACTGATAGTATCAGTGTAGAAGACTTAACTGGATAGTAATTTAAAATGGGAAGTAAAATGACCATATATATATATATATATATATATATATATATATATATATATATATTCCTGCATCATAAACAAAAATGCATTTATTTCAGTGATTTTTTTCCTTCTGGACTCATAGGTATGCTATTACTTATTGAACTTTTCAGAAACATGAAAGATCTTGCTTATTGACAATTTCTAATTTTCCTGAACTGCTATGTGTTTTTTCTAGGCAAAAGTCATCATACACCTCTGTTCATAACCTGAATAAACAGAATATTTTTAATATATCAAGTTGCTAGCCACCTTTCAACTGGTGCCTTCAGAATAGAAGACTGTGATGAAATGTCAGGAAATGATGTGAATTAGCCAAATTCTGCTTTAATAGGTTTTATTTTTATTTAGGTACAATAAAGCCAACAGATGAAGAGACAACTGCCATTGAAAAGATAATTTGTTATACTCTTAGATCCCAAAAAAAGGAAGGTCATACTAGGAATCACCAAGCTTGGCCATGAGGCAGAAGGAGAGCAACAGACTATGGTCCAGATCCTTTATTGTGGTTTCTACAGGAAGGAACAGGCAAAGCAGGGTAAGCAGCCTTACAATTGGCTAGTTTGGAATAATTTCAGCAGGCTCTGGGGCATAAGGGCTGGTTCTGGTTGTCTGGTACCTGGTCCTGCGGTGATCAGGGCTGATGTCTAGTGCCCCTGAGTGTGAAAGCCTGATAAACAGGTGATTGGAGGAGTGGACTTAATTGGCTGCTCAGAAAGGGAACTGAACAGCCTCTATCCAGGGCATGCAAACTGGATCAAGACGCTATTTAAAAAACTATATACAATTGATCTTTTGATGTTTCAACATCAGTTTTGAGCTCTATTATCTGAGACATTTGAATGACAAGAATAGTAGAGAAGTTCAGAGAGTAGGGCACAAGATACCCTGAAGAGTCTAGAAAATATTTCAGTATGAAAGTGAAAAGAAAGAACACAAGTAGAAGTATAAGGAGTCCTGGTATGCTGGCTTGTAACTAAGCTTCTGATTTTTATGTCATTAACCCAGAAAAGGTGAAATTTCTGAGGTCTCTAATAATATCTTGGTGGTATTATGTGTGCATATATATAATTTTGATATATTTTTCTGGTCAAGATGGTGGCCAGCTCTAGCAGTTTTGTTGCTGGAGGGTTTGAACTTAGTTTAGTAAAGGATATGTTAAGATTAGTGTCATTTGTGTGTAACCAAGGGGAAGGGGTGGTTGTGGCAGTCATGGATGGAGACACGAGGCAGTGGGCCTTGGTAGAAAGGTGAGGTAATCAAAGAAGAAGGCACTGGGGAGTGAGTAATTCTCTCTTCAGATGGTCAAGGAATTGATTGATAAGAGGAAGATGCCTTCTGGGGAAAACAATCATCTCCATTCATTTTTAGAATGGCACAGATTTTAGTATCATGTACCCGATTTCCTTTTAGGCATGAATGTGTAGCGGTGTATGTTTTGGGAGAGAGCAAGGAGTGTACAAGGATCACAGGCTAAGCAGACAGCAATCTCAGGAAATATAATAGGATCTCTAATATCAAAGGAAGAAAAGCAATAAATGTTTCATGCCCAATTTGTCAGCACCTTAGGAGAGGCAGCCCGTGGGAGTTACAGGGACAGGGATTTTGGGTTCCTAGGTGAAGTCACAGGGAGCGATGTCACATCCGGTGGTGAGCCCCTGGGCCATGGTGATGTCATGTAGAATGTGAGTTCATTGTCACCAGGTGATTAGATACTCTTTTCAAGTGGATATCCACTGCAGAAGATATGGGTTTTGTTTTTGTGCCTATGTGGACTCCAAATGAGACTAGGCCACTTGTGTATTTGAAGGCAAGACTGGCCTGAGAATTTGGTAAATAAATGTCATTTAAGTCAACAGGCTTCTGGGTGACAGCTAGCAAAGGCAATGTTGGCATCCATGTGCTGTAGTAAGGGACAAAAGCACCAGAACTCTACTGGCACAATTAAATTCCCCATTAAAGATGGCAGAATCTAAAGTTTCTGATATTTAAGGTTTTGCCCAGATAGGTAATGAAAGGGATTATGTTGCAAAGTTTTAAATCATATGGCCTGATTTGGATATATGTTGTTAATAGGGGATCAGGTTGTTTAAAACAGCAGTCCCCATCCTTTTTGGAAGAAAATCTTTTCCACAGCCGGACAAGGTGGAGCAGGGGATAGTTTTGGAATGAAACTCTTCGATATCATGTCATCAGGCACTAGATTATCATCAGGAGCACACAACTTGGATCCTTCACATGCAGTTCACAATAGGATTCACGCTCCTATGAGAATCTATTGCCACTGCTGATCTGAAAGGAGGCAGAGCTCAGGTGGTAATGCTGGCTAGCTCAAGGCTCACCTCCTGCTGTGCAGCAGGGTTGCTAACAGGCCTCGACCAGAGCAGTACCAGTCTGCCGCCCAGAGGTTGAGGACCTCAGGTTTAAAAGAAATCCAGACATTAATATTTGGGTCCCTTCAAAGGAAAGATTAACAGTCAGGCCTACACATTCAACAATTTGCTTTCTAGTGTATCACTCTTAAATTTTATGAAAAGAAAGTTGAAAACAATTTTTAAAAAGGAAGAGGGCTTAGAGGCATCAGATAAATGCAGCAGAAGGAAACTTCTAAAATCAACATCTATCATTATTTTCCTTTATTCTGAGATAACAAGATATTTTTGCATAATATGAGAACAAAATGCTATGAAAAGTTAACAGTAAACAAAGAAATCCCTTAAAAATAAAAATATAACAACCAAAAGCATTTAAAAATTAATCTGAACATTCTTGGGATCTTATAGATATGGAAAGCAGATTAGGGTTGGCACGGGTTAGGGATGAAGGAGCAGAGAGGAAATGGTGAGGCTACAGGTGTAGCATGAGGCATAACTTTGTGGAGCTGGGACAGTTCTGAATCTTGATTGTGGTTACAAGTCTAGACTTAAGATAAAATTGCACAAAACTACACACACATACACATACACATGAGTACATGTAAAATGGGAAATCTGAATAAGGTCTGGGGGTTATATCAATGTCAATTTCCTGCTTTTGATATTGTATTATGCTGTAGTTATGTAAGTTGTTACCAAACAAAAGGAATGTCAGTTATTAACTCCAGGTAAAAACAAGTCGAACAAGAAAGGTAAGTTATATTAATTGGTTCAAAAGTGAACAATATTTATGTAGTTATATATTAAACATTATTATTAAATTAAAAATTGTGATATAAGCAGTATTGGAAAAAATGAGTAGTGGCTAAGTGGGAAGATGGGTTTTTAAAAGCTAATGGTTTTTCTCTATATAATAATTAAAATTGATAAATCAAGAAATAATGCTATAAGAATATTACTTTAAAATGTACAGCTAAATATAAAAAGAAATATTTATAAGATTTGAAAGAACAATTGGCCTTGGAAACTACTATTTTTTATTATAATCTTATTTAATTATTTTGACTGTGAGCATGCATTACTCCAGCAAGAATAAAATTTAATCATAGTATAAAATATATTAAAGAAAACTTATGAAACAAGAATTTTTTTATCATGTTATTTTAAGGAATAATAGATAAAATGATATTACCTCAAAATAAAGTTGGATCAAATACGAAGAAGATGTAATTTTCAGCTCACCTAATCACTTTATACCCAAATCATGTTCATTGTTATCAGGTTATATTGTTTGGAGTCACCTCAGATCCTGTTAGGAATTCTAGATATTGACATAGCGATTTTCTAGTTCAATGGTCAACATACTGGATTATAAATCCCTAATGGGGAATCAACACTGTCTTATTTATCTTGTTAATTCACCCTCAGAACTTTTTCTCACCATGTATTTGTTTAATTTAACTGGAAAACAGACAAAAAGCAGAAGAAATTCAGAAGACTAATGGCAGTTGTTTTTATTTCATAAGCAAACATGAGATCAGATCAGATTCATTTAGTGTGCCCCATGTGAATGAAAGTAGACATATAAAACAATAAGAAAATGAAAAATAAGGATGTGTATGTTGATGCATTTTTAGATGGAGTACTTTTTTATTATTAAGACGCTGAAACCAACATCTTTACAACAGCAAATAAATCACAGAGACTAGAATCTGACAAAGAGCTGATACACATTTTCCCAAATGAGATTTAAAAGAAAATATTAGTGAATTTTAAAGTGAAAAAAGTTTTGTTTCTGGTCAGAGATTTTCAGCATTAGTCTTTACCATTTGGGGTGTTAAATTTGAGCTTTTAAGAGGTATCTTATCACTTGTGAAAATGTGAAAAAGAAAGTCATTATTTTTTTTTCTAGTAGGACTGTATTTGCGATCATATACTTCAATCTGCTGCGTACTGAAAAGCCATAGTTTATATAGTTTGGACTTCAGTGAGTTTGCCACCTTGTTGATGAGACTGGGCTTAATTTTATTTATTCATAAAATTATTCAATAATAATTTCAAGCAAAAAACAAATGTATGATAGAATAGTAGACAATGCATAGTACTTAGAATATTTAAAGCAAAATAAAATAGCAATTTCAGAGGGAGGTTAAGTTGGGAAAAGCTTGCTGGAGATAACAAAACTTGCTTATGACAAACTATAAGAAAAAAGGTCTAGGGTGGATGGGGAGATAAGTATCTGTTTTTTTCTGGTTGAAGCAGGGCTTTTGTAGTAATGTAGCAATGAGATCAGACAGATAGAATGAGAGACTAGCTTAATGTTTCATGTTGCACTGATTTTCAGGATAACTGCTCCAAATGAAAAGTCTTTTGGTCACTAAGGCACATCAAATAGAAGATGAAGAAAACCATTTAGGATTCGTTCCCCAATCCTCAGGCACATGTGCACCTTGCAAATGTGAGCTGGCCAAATATTCCCTGAGTGCTTGCAGTGTCCTTTACTGACCATGTGCCCAGACCTGCTTTTTTTTTTCTTTTTAATAGTTCTCTTCTGCTTGAACATGTTATTGTGGATTAGATTCTGAGATAGTGAAGATAATGTCACTTCTATAGCCAAAGCTTGAGCTTCAAACCAGCTGCTGGTCCTCATACAGAGCTTACTCACCTGAAGATCCTGGACTGCTTTTACCTTTCTCCAATTCTTTATCTTTGTCACTACCTGGACAAACACAAAATATGAGTCAGGTCAGAGAGAGTCCTGAAGTGAAGAAATAGTGTTACTTAAGGAGAACCTGAGAAATCTACATTAACTTCTTTGTTTTATCGATGAGTTAACTTGACCTGAGAGAAGTAGGAGCATGTTCAAAGTTATGCAACTTGACAGGGGGGACCAAACAGAGATTAGAATCCAAGTCTCTGAATTACTAAACTAGCCTTTTCTTCTAATCTGAACTTTTATCAACTAGTATGGCAGGGCTAGACTGGCTACGTGAATACCACATGATTTACAAATTGTATGTGGATCTGTAAATAAAAGCATTCAGTGTTTGGTTTCAGGCATGAAAAGCTAATAATGAGATAAGAAAATAAAATACTTAGTGAATTTACTTAACTACAGTTGAATCTGATGAAGAATGAAATATCAATTCATGGTCACAGCCACAGTTTGTAATTGACAAGGAAAATGATCCTGGCCTTCACTGTCTGTGCTGCCCATAGGAGAAATGTTGTGGAATACTTAGTAGCCACACATTTTACAGTTTTGCTATTCAGTCTATAACAATAATCATGACCTCCATATCCCAATGATTGGCCTCATCATCCTAAATTAATTGCAAATGCATGTTTAGGAGTTAACATTGCCAGGTCCCTGTAGAAAACAAATTTCGTGAATTATGTTTTAGTAGTGGCATATCAAGATTCAGACCTAGATAGAACTAAATGGAATTTCTCTGCTTGTTAGTGAATGGAAGACATTTCAGTACCATGACTAATCATGACAGATTCTAGTAACACCTAAACATAAATTTATTCTGTCTAATCAACTCTTAAGAATGCATCACCTTCCAACTGAACTCTAATAACTCAATCTAAATGCTCCAGCCCTTTTCAATCATATCTAGAAAATCTTTGGATATTAGGAACATTAACCAAATTTATCTTCCTTTCCACAAATACAGACAATTTAGGATAGAATAAAAATACTCTGTTGCCATTTTAATAAAAAGGTGTTATTAAATTTTATTTTAAAAATCTAATAGAAGTGAAGAGGAATTCTGATTCTCCTTTCGTTAAGCTGATCTCTGCATCTCTCCTGCCATCTATTCACTCTTCTAAATCTAGACGTTGGTTTATCTAGATAGAAATGCTTTGAAGCACAATCTAACTGAAAATATTTGAGTGTATATACAGGTATATCATTTGCAAATTTAGCATACAGTCCTGATATGCATATTGGAAAAAATTGTTTGAATTTCTTGAATTCTATTTTCCAACTACTCCTTATGTTATTGTAGGCCTTATCATCCTTGGCCAGATGCTAATTTTCCAGATCAGTGGTCCTGCGGTCAATGCCTGAAATACAAGAGGACTTGGTATTCAATTTCTTTTTCATAATTTCTGACAGAATTTCTCAAAGAATGTCAAATCTTACATTAAATATTACATTTTGTGCCAGTTAACAAGTGCTTAAGCTCCTTCCTATAGTCAGGGACTTACTCTTAAAGTTGAGAAGTTGGAAAGAAGGGGCACAAGAAAAAATATCTCTTCATTGACACTCTGCCAGAGTTAAATAATTAAAATTGAAAGGTGATGGCATAGTACTTTCTTTATGTCAGGTATTTTTTTTTATTATACTTTAAGTTTTAGGGTACATGTGCCCATTGGGCAGGTTAGTTACATATGTATACATGTGCCATGCTGGTGCACTGCACCCACTAACTCGTCATCTAGCATTAAGTATATCTCCCAGTGCTATCCCTCCCCCGTCCCCCCACCCCACAACAGTCCCCAGAGTGTGATATTCCCCTTCCTGTGTCCATGGGACCTCATTGTTCAATTCCCACCTATGAGTGAGAATATGCAGTGTTTGGTTTTTTGTTCTTGTGATAGTTTACTGAGAATGATGTTTTCCAATTTCATCCATGTCCCTACAAAGGACATAAACTCATCATTTTTTATGGCGGCATAGTATTCCATGGTGTATATGTGCCACATTTTCTTAATCCAGTCTATCATTGTTGGACATTTGGGTTGATTCCAAGTCTTTGCTATTGTGAATAATGCCGCAATAAACATACGTGTGCATGTGTCTTTATAGCAGCATGATTTATAGTCCTTTGGGTATATACCCAGTAATGGGATGGCTGGGTCAAATGGTATTTCCAGTTCTAGATCCCTGAGGAATCGCCACACTGACTTCCACAATGGTTGAACTAGTTTACAGTCCCACCAACAGTGTAAAAGTGTTCCTATTTCTCCACATCCCCTCCAGCACCTGTTGTTTCCTGACTTTTTAATGATTGCCATTCTAACTGGTGTGAGATGCTATCTCATTGTGGTTTTGATTTGCATTTCTCTGATGGCCAGTGATGATGAGCATTTTTTCATGTGTTTTTTGGCTGCATAAATGTCTTCTTTTGAGAAGTGTCTGTTCATGTCCTTTGCCCAATTTTTGATGGGGTTGTTTGTTTTTTTCCTGTAAATTTGTTTGAGTTCATTGTAGATTCTGGATATTAGCCCTTTGTCAGATGAGTAGGTTGCAAAAATTTTCTCCCATTTTGTAGGTTGCCTGTTCACTCTGATGGTAGTTTCTTTTGCTGTGCAGAAGCTCTTTAGTTTAATTAGATCCCATTTGTCAATTGTGGCTTTTGTTGCCATTGCTTTTGGTGTTTTAGACATGAAGTCCTTGCCCATGCCTATGTCCTGAATGGTAATGCCTAGGTTTTCTTCTAGGGTTTTTATGGTTTTAGGTCTTACATTTAAGTCTTTAAAACATCTTGAATTGATTTTTGTATAAGGTGTAAGGAAGGGATCCAGTTTCAGCTTTCTACATATGGCTATCCAGTTTTCCCAGCACCATTTATTAAATAGGGAATCCTTTCCCCATTGCTTGTTTTTGTCAGGTTTGTCAAAGATCAGATAGTTGTAGATATGCGGCGTTATTTCTGAGGGCTCTGTTGTGTTCCATTGATCTATATCTCTGTTTTGGTACCAGTACCATGCTGTTTTGGTTACTGTAGCCTTGTAGCATAGTTTGAAGTCAGGTAGTGTGATGCCTCCAGCTTTGTTCTTTTGGCTGAGGATTGACTTGGCAATGTGGGCTCTTTTTTGGTTCCATATGAACTTTAAAGTAGTTTTTTCCAATTCTGTGAAGAAAGTCATTGGTAGCTTGATGGGGATGGCATTGAATCTGTAAATTACCTTGGGCAGTATGGCCATTTTCACAATATTGATTCTTCCTACCCATGAGCATGGAATGTTCTTCCATTTGTTTGTATCCTCTTTTATTTCCTTGAGCAGTGGTTTGTAGTTCTCCTTGAAGAGGTCCTTCACATCCCTTGTAAGTTGGATTCCTAGGTATTTTATTCTCTTTGAAGCAATTGTGAATGGGAGTTCACTCATGATTTGGCTCTCTGTTTGTCTGTTGTTGGTGTATAAGAATGCTTGTGATTTTTGTACATTGATTTTGTATCCTGAGACTTTGCTGAAGTTGCTTATCAGCTTAAGGAGATTTTGGGCTGAGACAATGGGGTTTTCTAGATATACAATCATGTCGTCTGCAAACAGGGACAATTTGCCTTCTCCTTTTCCTAATTGAATACCCTTTATTTCCTTCTCCTGCCTAATTGCCCTGGCCAGAACTTCCAACACTATGTTGAATAGGAGTGGTGAGAGAGGGCATCCCTGTCTTGTGCCAGTTTTCAAAGGGAATGCTTCCAGTTTTTTCCCATTCAGTATGATATTGGCTGTGGGTTTGTCATAAATAGCTCTTATTATTTTGAAATACGTCCCATCAATACCTAATTTATTGAGAGTTTTTAGCATGAAGGGTTGTTGAATTTTGTCAAAGGCTTTTTCTGCATCTATTGAGATAATCATGTGGTTTTTGTCTTTGGCTCTGTTTATATGCTGGATTACATTTATTGATTTGCGTATATTGAACCAGCCTTGCATCCCAGGGATGAAGCCCACTTGATCATGGTGGATAAGCTGTTTGATGTGCTGCTGGATTCGTTTTGCCAGTATTTTATTGAGGATTTTTGCATCAATGTTCATCAAGAATATTGGTCTAAAATTCTCTATTTTTATTGTGTCTCTGCCTGGCTTTGGTATCAGAATGATGCTGGCCTCATAAAATGAGTTAGGGAGGATTCCCTCTTTTTCTATTGATTGGAATAGTTTCAGAAGGAATGGTACCAGTTCCTCCTTGTACCTCTGGTAGAATTCAGCTGTGAATCCATCTGGTCCTGGACTCTTTTTGGTTGGTAAGCTATTGATTATTGCCACAATTTCAGCTCCTGTTATTGGTCTATTCAGAGATTCAACTTCTTCCTGGTTTAGTCTTGGGAGAGTGTATGTGTCGAGGAATTTATCCATTTCTTCTAGATTTTCTAGTTTATTTGCGTAGAGGTGTTTGTAGTATTCTCTGATGGTAGTTTGTATTTCTGTGGGATCGGTGGTGATATACCCTTTATCATTTTTTATTGTGTCTATTAGATTCTTCTCTGTTTTTTTCTTTATTAGTCTTTCTAGCGGTCTATCAATTTTGTTGATCCTTTCAAAAAACCAGCTCCTGGATTCATTGATTTTTTGAAGGGTTTTTTTGTGTCTCTATTTCCTTCAGTTCTGCTCTGATTTTAGTTATTTCTTGCCTTCTGCTAGCTTTTGAATGTGTTTGCTCTTGCTTTTCTAGTTCTTTTAATTGTGATGTTAGGGTGTCAATTTTGGATCTTTCCTGCTTTCTCTTGTGGGCATTTAGTGCTATAAATTTCTCTCTACACACTGCTTTGAATGTGTCCCAGAGATTCTGGTATGTTGTGTCTTTGTTCTCGTTGGTTTCAAAGAACATCTTTATTTCTGCCTTCATTTCGTTATGTACCCAGTAGTCATTCAGGAGCAGGTTGTTCAGTTTCCATGTAGTTGAGCGGTTTTGAGTGAGACTCTTAATCCTGAGTTCTAGTTTGATTGCACTGTGGTCTGAGAGATAGTTTGTTATAATTTCTGTTCTTTTACATTTGCTGAGGAGAGCTTTACTTCCCAGTATGTGGTCAATTTTGGAATAGGTGTGGTGTGGTGCTGAAAAAAATGTATATTCTGTTGATTTGGGGTGGAGAGTTCTGTAGACGTCTATTAGGTCCACTTGGTGCAGAGCTGAGTTCAATTCCTGGGTATCCTTGTTGACTTTCTGTCTCGTTGATCTGTCTAATGTTGACAGTGGGGTGTTAAAGTCTCCCATTGTGTGGGAGTCTAATTCTCTTTGTAGGTCACTCAGGACTTGCTTTATGAATCTTGGTGCTCCTGTATTGGGTGCATATATATTTAGGATAGTTAGCTCTTCTTGTTGAATTGATCCCTTTACCATTATGTAATGGCCTTCTTTGTCTCTTTTGATCTTTGTTGGTTTAAAGTCTGTTTTATCAGAGACTAGGATTGCAACCCCTGCCTTTTTTTGTTTTCCATTTGCTTGGTAGATCTTCCTCCATCCTTTTATTTTGAGCCTATGTATGTCTCTGCACATGAGATGGGTTTCCTGAATACAGAACACTGATGGGTCTTGACTCTTTATCCAATTTGCCAGTCTGTGTCTTTTAATTGGAGCATTTAGTCCATTGACATTTAAAGATAATATTGTTATGTGTGAATTTGATCCTTTCATTATGATGTTAGCTGGTGATTTTGCTCGTTAGTTGATGCAGTTTCTTCCTAGTCTTGACGGTCTTTACATTTTGGCATGATTTTGCAGCGGCTGGTACCAGTTGTTCCTTTCCATGTTTAGCGCTTCCTTCAGGAGCTCTTTTAGGGCAGGCCTGGTGGTCACAAAATCTCTCAGCATTTGCTTGTCTGTAAAGTATTTTATTTCTCCTTCACTTATGAAGCTTAGTTAGGCTGGATATGAAATTCTGGGTTGAAAATTCTTTTCTTTAAGAATGTTGAATATTGGCCCCCACTCTCTTCTGGCTTGTAGGGTTTCTGCCGAGAGATCCGCTGTTAGTCTGATGGGCTTCCCTTTGAGGGTAACCCGACCTTTCTCTCTGGCTGCCCTTAACATTTTTTCCTTCATTTCAACTTTGGTGAATCTGACAATTATGTGTCTTGGAGTTGCTCTTCTCGAGGAGTATCTTTGTGGTGTTCTCTGTATTTCCTGAATCTGAACGTTGGCCTGCCTTGCTAGATTGGGGAAGTTCTCCTGGATAGTATCCTGCAGAGTGTTTTCCAACTTGGTTCCATTCTCCCCATCACTTTCAGGTACACCAATCAGACGTAGATTTGGTCTTTTCACATAGTCCCATATTTCTTGGAGGCTTTGCTCATTTCTTTTTATTCTTTTCTCTCTAAACTTCCCTTCTCGCTTCATTTCATTCATTTCATCTTCCATCGCTGATACCCTTTCTTCCAGTTTATTGCATCGGCTCCTGAGGCTTCTGCATTCTTCACGTAGTTCTCGAGCCTTGGTTTTCAGCTCCATCAGCTCCTTTAAGCACTTCTCTGTATTGGTTATTCTAGTTATACATTCTTCTAAATTTTTTTTCACAGTTTTCAACTTCTTTGCCTTTGGTTTGAATGTCCTCCCGTAGCTCAGAGTAATTTGATTGTCTGAAGCCTTCTTCTCTCAGCTCATCAAAGTCATTCTCCATCCAGCTTTGTTCCGTTGCTGGTGAGGAACTGCATTCCTTTGGAGGAGGAGAGGCGCTCTGCTTTTTAGAGTTTCCAGTTTTTCTGTTCTGTTTTTTCCCCATCTTTGTGGTTTTATCTACTTTTGGTCTTTGATGATGGTGATGTACAGATGGGTTTTTGGTGTGGATGTCCTTTCTGTTTGTTAGTTTTCCTTCTAACAGACAGGACCCTCAGCTGCAGGTCTGTTGGAATACCCCGCCGTGTGAGGTGTCAGTGTGCCCCTGCTGGCGGGTGCCTCCCAGTTAGGCTGCTCAGGGGTCAGGGGTCAGGGACCCACTTGAGGAGGCTGTCTGCCTGTTCTCAGATCTCCAGCTGCGTGCTGGGAGAACCACTGCTCTCTTCAAAGCTGTCAGACAGGGACATTTAAGTCTGCAGAGGTTAGTGCTGTCTTTTTGTTTGTCTGTGCCCTGCCCCCAGAGGTGGAGCCTACAGAGGCAGGCAGGCCTCCTTGAGCTGTGGTGGGCTCCGCCCAGTTGGAGCTTCCAGGCTGCTTTGTTTACCTAATCAAGCCTGGGCAATGGCGGGCGCCCCTCCCCCAGCCTCGCTGCTGCCTTGCAGTTTAATCTCAGACTGCTGTGCTAGCAATCAGCGAGACTCCGTGGGCGTAGGACCCTCCAAGCCAGGTGCAGGATATAATCTCGTGATGCGCCATTTTTTAAGCCCGTCGGAAAAGCGCAGTATTCGGGTGGGAGTGACCCAATTTTCCAGGTGCGTCCGTCACCCCTTTCTTTGACTTGGAAAGCGAACTCCCTGACCCCTTGCGCTTCCCAAGTGAGGCAATGCCTCGCCCTGCTTCGGCTCGCGCACGGTGCGCACACCCACTGACCTGAGCCCACTGTCTGGCACTCCCTAGTGAGATGAACCCGGTACCTCAGATGGAAATGCAGAAATCACCATCTTCTGCGTCGCTCACGCTGGCAGCTGTAGACCGGAGCTGTTCCTATTCGGCCATCTTGGTTCCTCCCCTATGTCAGGTATTTTAAAAGTCACTGATGATTCAAATGAAAATAATATAATGAGACCTAGTCTTCTCAAAAATTAATAAAAAATTATATAGGTATATACTTAGACATACATACATATTTTCAGTTTATGTCTACTTCTAAATATTGGCCACTGAAAAGTATACCCCTGTGATATTGCAGTTTTGTTAAATACAATTTTAGGAAGGTTAAAGTAGAGAGCAGACAGTAAGTTTAGTAGAAAAATGTATGAAACTTAAGAATTCTGGTGGCTTCATATGAATGCAAGTATTATTTTTCTTTAAAAAGTTTATTTCCTAAGAAGAAAGAGCTTAATATGAGTATGAGCTTCAGAAAGCATCACATCTAATTCCTCCATTTTTAAAGCCATAGAAATTTGAACTATGGAAAAATATGCCCTGATTGACATAAGGATAAAGTAGGCTTGATAGATTCATTGTTTTCTATATGAATACTCAATGGCTTTAAAATTGAGAAGTATTCTAAACTTCACTCATTCATTTGGGATCTAATTTACATAAATTTCAGCACTATAAGTCTGTTTCATAAATAGTACTCTCTATAAAACATATATTTAATCTGATTCTTATTTGGTCCCACTTAATGAAAATGCACACACATGGGATGTAGACACAGACCAATGCACACATGGTTTTAAAAAGACTTTTTGTTGATTATGCAGGAAAAATGCATAAATTATTTTAGACTACTTAACATGCAGCGGGCACCACTCTTAAAGCTTTTAAATCGTGCAATCCATTCATGATTGTGAAAATCAGTTTGGAGACACTGCAATGAGTTTTAACATTTCAAAATTTATGTGTGTGTGTGTGTGTGTATGTAGGTATACATATATTTTTTAAAAGGATACTTCCAAGTATTTACAAGTATTGGACTAATACTTGTAAAGGAATTAGGTATGAATTTACAAGTATTAGAATAATTATTGGTATAAGAAACCAGGAAAGGGCCTGGGAGAGCAGGGAACCATGGACTGCTAACTCCTAAAGTAAAGTCATATCCATTTATTTCTCTCTGCCTCACAAATAGTACCTTGTGCTGTTACAGCCTAGCTATAAAAAGGTTGGGAAGCATTTCTCTTTGACGGCTATTTGCTACTCCCAAGCCCTCTTTCACACGGCCAACATCAGCCCCATATTAGCCTTAGATGTCAGGAGGTTTCTCCTCTTACTTTCTTCATCTGATTTGGACACTTCCACCTTGAGCCTTATTCCCTTTTTCCTTTTGGGAAGGCTAAATCTGTTGCAAGTCCTTACATAAGGCCAATTTTTAAAAATTTGTCCGCCCAACTTGACAATTAAACAAACAAAAACCAATGGGTACTCATAGGTAAATCCACAGAAAAGTTTACAAAGTCACTAGTGCTTCACAATTAAGTAGACACTGTACATATCAATGAGTGCTTTGTTTCATTTTTCCCTGAATCAATCTAATACATTCTGCTTTAAGAATGGGGAAAAATGGAGACCTAAAGTAGGACTCACAGCAATAAATACTTGTTGAGTGAATACATTTACTGCTGTTTGAATGATGACACTTCATCCATATCCTGGGACATATTTCCTAAAGCACACTCAAGCTTTTAATGAAGGCCAAAATGCTTCTGTGTACATTAATAAGTTGTGTATGTCAGATGAAAATACAATACACAGACTGAATGTGTGACTGGTCCAAGTTCAAACGGTGACTCATATTCTGTTTGATGTTTGGAGCTCAAAAGAGGAATTATATAAAGAAATTTCAACAAGAATGCATATCTTTTTTTAAACCGAAAGTTTAATGAAATTGTATCCAGTTTTGTAAAATAAAACTTGCATTCCTGTGGCAGTAAATGTATACAATATAAGAAAAGTAAATCTTAGATGGTCTCAATTTTATTAAAAATATATGAATACCAGCCTGATTAAAATTTTACTGTGTGGAGAGCACACTGTGATTTTTTTGGATCCAGATGATAATGGGTTACTTTGGAAACACTGGGTTGATGAATGTGGTACATGGTATTGGTTCTGATGGATCCCTCAGTCTCTCTTGCATTTGTCTTTTTAAAAATGATGGGATTGTGTCTCTAATATTCTAATATATGTTTTGAGATTCTGTGGATTAATTATCTATACTACCATATTACACAACAAATAAGTCTTTGAACAGTAAGTGAAATGTTTTCACCCTCATTCTAATCAACGTGTATGTTGCCAATGGAATGAAGTATTTGAGTTCATTGGATTTGTTAACCAGGATTACAATGAGAATGAATTTGATGCCTAAAATATGTACTAACCTTAGGTGACTTTAATCTTGTCATTTACCTAGAAAAACATTTTAATGTATTATCTTTACTTTTTAAAGTTGATATGCTTCTATAGAAAAGTTATTGTATTTAACTATGTAAAGAAAGAAAGAAAACATGATACAGTCATTCTTCCCTTTGAAAAAGACTAGCAGGTCAATAAATTCTGATTTCTGTCTATGTAAAAGACAAAAGATTAAAATTTGAAGGTGATTTGTTACATAGGATACCTGGTAGAGTTTAGAATTTAAGGGATTATTTTATTTATCTTTAAAATGTTTCTAGCTGCTGACAGAAATAGAACACATAAGAGTGAATTAAAATTTATAAATCTCTTCAACCTTTCATAGAATCTGAGTTTATATATTTTCTGGTCTCATTTGCATGAGTGACCTTTTCTAGTGGAGTGAAATCCACAAGGATGCATCTATAAATTAGATTCAGACAAGAATTTAAAGCACCTCCTGACAATGAACTTAGTGCAGCTTTGAAATTTCTTTGTGTGACATGATATAATCTACATACTTGTCAGTGTCTACATCTATGACATTCATTAAAAAATGAATCATTCAAAAACAGGAATAGAAGTATGACTTCTTACATTGTTCATAATATGTTTTCATTCCATATTTTTTATTATCTATAGGCTACTAACCACAATTGAGGCTTCTCAAACACATATTATGTTTACTCAAGTTCCTTCTCAATATTTCATCTAACACATATGTGCACACTTTTAAGCAAAATCTGTTCAAACAACTAAAATATTTATATATGAAAATTAAAGGCAATAGCAATAATTCCTTCCCAGGTTTTATTTTCTTTTCCAGTAATACCACTGTTTATTGAAACTCAGCTGAAAACTACAATTAATACAGAATCATGTCAGTTGGGAAAAAAACAAACAAACTTATAGTTTATCAGTGTTGAAATGGAACTAAAATTGTGTTAGTTATGACTTTAGAAGGCAATGTAGAAGCAACATCTTCTAAAAACAATTTTCCAGAAATATTCAGAATGATTAGGTAAAATAATACAACTTTATTGAATTGATACTCTTCTTAAGTTAGAAGGAGATTTCTCTGCAACTTGATTCCCAATATTTATGGACTTAAAACATATATACACATACTCAAAAGAAGCTTAAATCATTTCCAACTTCATATTTCAAGATATTGCTATGCATACTGAACTTTATATTTTGATTATATCACATTTGAGTTCTATATTTGAATTTCAATGTATTCAAAATATATAATATTCTCTCAAACATTAGCATACTGGAATAGTTTACATTTGAAGAAAAAGTACAGGGATAAGACTGAATAGCTGATGCCGGAGAATGCTGTATACACACAGTGTATATCAGTGGATGAAAAAGCAGCTCTTAATTGAGTCTCTGGCTCATTTACTAAAGTCATAATAATGAGACCCTATCCACCCCTGGTTTCCTATGAACTCACCTGGAGGTCTAACCATGTACTTAACTTAAAATAACCTGGAAACGTGAATATTTCTATTATAAGCTTTGCTTTCCTATAGCAATGCAGCTGCCAGTTTGAATATTTGAGGACCCACAACACTGCTCTTTTATGCTACAACACGCTGGTTTAGACTTTTGGAGAGAAAAACAGCAGGGCTGATTAATTATCTCAATTGTTGCATTAAAATTTCCCTTCCGATTAAAAAGTCAGATCTTTTGATGCCAAAATGATCTGACTTTATTGCTCTACTGAAGAATTTGGCTCAAACATAGAGATTATATCTTGTTTACTTTTGTCTCCCTTAAATTGTGTGAAGTATAAAATATCTAAAAGTTGTGAATTGAATGAGACTGAATTAATAAAACGAATCCTAAATGTAGAATTTAATTTCTTTTTAATTAAAAAACTGACACAAATAATTCAGACATAATACACCTTTAACTTCTTAGGTTTTAATTGTTAGAAAATGATAATTTCTGTGTCTCCTTTTTAAGCGTCTGGAATTAGATGAGGCAAATATATACCTCTTTAGCTCTTAAAGACAATCTAAGAGATAATAAAATTTAATCTATATTCTATCTGAGATAATCTATATTCTATCTGAGATAGTCAGATCTCTTTTAGTATACCTTCTTAATGTCTTTTGAATATTGTCATTTCTCTCTACCACACTGCTATCCACAGCCCTTGCCTAGATCACCTAAATTTCATGATAGTTGGTTTCCACACACTGTAGCCGTTATGATCCTTCTTGATTTTATGTAATTAGTTTAATGGCATGAAACACATGATTATTTTATGAAAAAGATATTCAATACAGAAAATTAAAAATTATTCAGTTAAATTTAAATCAACATAAATCAATTATGTCCCCACCACTTTCTAAAATATAAAATCCAATTTTCTGTTCTGGTCAGTCACTTGTTTTTTTAATTAAGAAGTATGTTATAAAAACTTTTCCTTATTACTACATAAGAATTCAAATAATCATTTTAAAGGATAATGAGTACTTAACTCCCTGAATATACCATAAGTTACTGGAACAATGTAAAATTGAAGAAAACTTTGGTTTTTATCAAATTGCTATGATTATAAAGAATATGAGGAATCCTCTTTACTTACATTTCAATGTTTTGTGTTGTTTTTTCAATTTCTTTTGTTAAATTCCTAAAATTGGGTTGAGAAATAAGAACCGTTTTTTTTTAATACATATTACAAGATTCTGTCCATGAAAGCCATACTATGTTACATCCTGATATAGACCTGTCTGTTCCACGCCAGTGGTTCCCAATCTGGTAGCACATTAACATCATGTAGAAAACTGCAAGAAAACATTGATTGTTCAACTCATAACCAGAAAATTGTAAAATAGTGTAATTAAGCAAGGAACAGGGTAATGCTGGCCCCATACAATTAACTGGGGAGTATTTTTTCCTTCTCTGTTTTCTAGAAGAGTTTGTTTAGACTTGGTAGGGTTTCTTCCTTCAGTGATGGCTAACATTCCATGGTGAAGAAATTTGGCCCTGGAATTGTCTTTGTTGGAAGGTTTAAACTGGCATGTTCAATTTCTTTAATACATATGGATCTAGTAAAGTTTGTGTTTATTCTTGCTTGAGCTTTCATAATTTGCAAATATGGAAATAATCAGATTGCTATTTACTCTTGATTGAGCTTTGATAATTTGTGACTTTTAAGAAATTTCTCAATTTCAATGAAATGATTAAGTATATGACATAAAGTTGTTTATAAATTTTCCTATTATCTTTTTAATGTCTGTAGTTCTATAGTAATACTGTCTCTTAATTTCTGATCTTTGCAGTTTGCATTTTTTTGTGATAAGCCTGCCTAACATTGTGTTTTTTCTGTAGTTATTACTACTTTTTTTGTTGATATTGTTCCATTTAGGCTAAATTTTCTGTCTTGATTAAACTTTTTGTTTCTGTTATTACTCTATTTTCATTTATTATTTTGAATAGTTGTTCTTGTCCTTTTTACATGCCTAGCTGGTCTTTTTTATTGCTTTTTTTATTCCTAAAAAACAATTTGTTAATCTATTATTTCTGAAAGTTTTTTTTAATTCAGATATATGCTTTTCCTTTACTAATCAAATTATTCTATGATTCATCTATCTTTTTTTAACTCTGAGTCAGATGATGTTTAATTCATCTCTTGTGCTTTTTCATTCGTATGATGACTTAAGTAAAATATGTATTTTCTTCTGAACCTAGTTCTGCTCTACCCAAAGTTTAAATGTAATTTTTAACTGCTACTTTTATAAAATTCAGCAACTTTAATTTTTATTTTCATGATTTAAGTTTTTTAACATACAAGAGAAAGTTACCTCTTTGATTTCTGAATGTTTAAATTTTTAGATGCTTGAAGCTGACATAACATATGATTTAAAATTTTAATTTACATAAAATTATATATATTTGTGGAGTACAGTGTGATATTTCAATACACATATGCCATGTGTAATAATCAGTGAAATTAGCCCACCCATCACTTCAAGCATTTATTATTTCTTTGTGTTGGGAACACTCAAAGTCCTGTCTTCTAGCTATTTGAAAATATACAATAAGTTATCATTAATTATAGTCATACTTTGGTGCTATAGGACATTAGAAATTAGTCCTCCTCTCTAGCTGTGATTTTTGTGTTTGTGAACCAGAATCTCCCTATCTTCTCCTCTTCCACATTCTTCCCTGCCTCAAATAATTATTTTTTTACTTTCTACTTCTATGAGATCCACAGTTTTAACATCTACATATGAATGAGAACATTTGGTATTTGTATTTCCATGCCTGCCTCATTTCACTTAACAGAATAGTCTTCAGATTCATCTGTATTTCCACAAACAACTGGATTTTATTCTTTTTTATGGCTGAATAATATTCCATTGTGTATATATGCCACATTTCCTTCATTCATTCATTCATTGATGGATACTTAGATTCCACATTTTGACTCTTGTGAGTAGTGCTGCAATAAACATGAGAGTGCAGATATTTCTTTGAGATACTGATTTCCGTTCTTTTCAATATATACCCAGTAGTGAAGTTGCTGAATCATATAGTGGTTCTATTTTTGTTTTTTGAGGAACCTCCATATTGTTTTCCATAATGGCTGAACTAATGTAAATTCCTAACAACAGTCCATAAGAATTTCCTCTTCTTCACATCCTCCCAACATTTTTTATTTTTTATGTCTTTTTGATAAAAGTCATTCTAACTGGAATGAGAGAATATCTTGCTGTCTTTTTGATCTGGATTTCCATGATGATTAGTGATGTTGATCATATTTTTATGCATGTGTTGGCCATTTGTATGTCTTCTTTTGAGAAGTGTCTATTCAGAACATTTTCCCATTTATTAATTGGGGTTTTTTTGTTTGTTTTCCTATTGAGTTGTTTGAGTTCCTTGTATATTCTGAATACTAAACCCTTGTAGAATTAATAGCTTGCAATTATTTTATCTCATTCTGCAGGTTGTTTATTCATTCTGTTGGTTGTTTCATTTGATGTTCAGAAGCTTTTTAATTTGATACAATTTCATCTGTCTACTTTTATTTCGATTGCCTGTGTTTTTAAAGTCTTAATCATAAAATCTTTACCCAGACTAATGTCTTAAAGCATTTCCTTTATGTTTTCTACTAGAAGTTTTATAGTTTGGGGTCTTACAGTTAAGCTTTTATCCTGATTATGCATACAGATATCTCATTTTACCAGCATCATTTATTGAAAACACTTTCCTTTTCGTGATGTATGTTCTTGGCACATTTGTTGAAAATTAGTTGGCTGCAAAAACATAGATTTGTTTCTAGGTTCTCTATTCAGTTTCATTGGTCTATGTGTCTATTTTCATACCAGTTGCCATGTTACTTTGGTTAAATCTTGATAGTATATTTTGAAATCAGGTAGTGTGAGGCATACAGTTTTGTTCTTTTGCTTCAGATTGCTTTTGCTATTTGGGGTCTTTCGTAGTTCCATACAAATTTTAAACTTCTTTTTTCCATTTTTGTGAAGAATGCCATTGGTCTTTTGATAAGGATTGCATTGAATCTTTAGATTGTTTGGGGTAGTATGGACTATATAAATTCTTCTAATTCATGAACACTGTATATAGGTATATTCCTTCTATACCTAATTTGTTGAGAATTTTTATCATGATGAATGTTGGATTTTATCAAATGCTGTTCTGCATTTTATCTATTGAGATGATCATGTGGTACTTGCCCTTCATTCTGCTGATATCATGTATCACTTATTGATTTGTGTATGTTGACCACTACTCGCATCTCTTGGATACATCCCACTTGATCATGATATATAATCTTTTTCATATGCTGTAGGATATGGTTTGCACTAAAATATGGGCTCTTCACCTCATTTAATGTTGTTGGTATGAATTCTACCTTATGTAATATTAAAATCATAGACCTTTGATATCTTTTGTTTGCATTTGCCTAGTAAAATTTTTCCTTGCCCATTTCATTTTAGTCATTTGAAATCTTTATTTTACCTATGTCTCATAAATATAGCATCTGATTGGGTTTTGGTTTATTATACTGCCTTAAAATTTTTATTTTATAAAGGAAATAAGCTTATTTATATGTAGTGATGTGACAGACATACTTGCTCTTAGTTCTGAAATATTTTGTTATAATTTTTGTGTGTATATATCAGGAATTTTAAAAAGATTTTCATTAGGAGATAATTTTCCTTTGTCTTAAAAATATTATTGCTCAGATTTTGGCTTCCTGTAATGACAGATTAGCTATCGGGAAGCAGGGATAATGATTCTTACAGATAACAATTATAGAAGCCATATAAACGGTTAAAATACATCTGAAGGTAATTTTAAAAAGATCACGGACAGAAACTGTCTATCTTTGAAAGGTGAGATTTCTAATTTATTTCTTTTGCCCAAGGACTGTTCAAAATTCTCATGCAGCCCAGTACAGAAGTTACAGTATTAGTGTCTTAGGTGACAGAGGAGAGTTTTGGGGGCTTGAAGAATAGTCAGAAATGTAGAGGGAATATACCAAATTGAAAGGGACTTTAGATGCAGTGAATTAAGTTGAAATAAATAAAGATTTCAGCTGTTGCCACAGCCAAGGAGGCAGTTTGGAATCTGTGTTTAGTCAAATTTACTGTGCTAAAACAAACCTCTTCACAGGAATATAACATAATCCTGAGCTTGCACAAGATAACATTGATGAAGCTTGGTAAACTCTCAAATATCATTAAATATGGAAAGAAACAGAAAAATAAAACCCATATTCAAGAAAAATGGCAAGAAATAGAACTGAGATGTACTAAATGTTGTAATTATTGGGCACAGACTTTCAAGTAGCTATCATAAATATATTTTATGGTTTAAAAAGTTCACTCCTAATGATTAAACAGAGAAACTCAGCAGATTATAAAATGTACCGAATAAAAATTTTAGAGATGAAAATAATAACTGAAATGAAAGACTTGTGTTATGGGCTTTGCTGAAGATTAGAGATGATTTAAAATATAATAAGTAACCTGTAAAAAAGGAAAACAATACATATACATACATATATATTTGTATATAGAAAACAGTTTGAAGAACAGATAGAAACATTAAGGAAAAAATAATGAGACTTCAGAAACCTGTAAAATAATATTAAGCCATCAATTATATGTTCAATTAGAGCGGTAGAGGGGTAAAAAGGGTAGAACAGGCAAGAAAAAAATATAAAAAAAGGTAGAAAACCCTCCATTTAGGTGAAAACTATAAATATATTAATCCAAGAATCTCAACAAACCCCAAGCAAGATGAGAACAGAAAAATATAGAATAAAAATCATGCCAACGAGAAAAGAAAAAACCTGACAGTTCTTTACTTTCAAGGACTCTAGGCCATACCTAGAATAATTTGAAGTTTGTGGATTTTTCTCTTGCTCCATACTTAGAAGTAATTTGAAGATTGGATATTTCCTTGGAGTTTGTGCTTCTCCCCTATTCTCCTTGTTTCTTTATATTAC
Organism: Gorilla gorilla gorilla; assembly: GCF_029281585.2. NCBI lineage: Eukaryota > Metazoa > Chordata > Mammalia > Primates > Hominidae > Gorilla > Gorilla gorilla. The sequence goes on along the minus strand of NC_073229.2, from coordinate 119,883,789 downwards.
TTTCAGAAGCAGAGAAAGGAGGTCCAGAACTAAGCAGCCATCGTGTTTATACTAGAACTAGAGGATGAACTGAGAATAGGGGCAATCTCACTCAAGCTATATGACTCAGAAAACAGAGCAGGAGTAAGGGGAAAGGGAGTAATGAGTATAGAGAGGATAACTATCAAGTATCCACTAAAATGTTACTAACTTTTTAGTGATGATTTCTAATATTCCATGAGCTCTTGCAACCTACAGATTGAGAAATTCACATACTATGTACCCACAAAATTTTAAAAAATAAAATTTTTGAACTATTTTTTCCTAAGATTGCATTAAAGCATTTTCCCACTTATTCTGTTCTATTTCCAGGAAGCACCAGTTATCTATATTTATAAAATGAATAAATGGATGCCCTACACAATTCTTACTAATACTCATGGAGCAGGTAACCATACATTGAGATCTCTGCTAATGCTGCCACAGAAAACCAGACACCCTCATGATGGTCTCTGGTACCAGGCACAAAAGAAACAGCAAAAGCAAGCCACCATATTGCATTAACTATGCAAATGTCATGGGAGTGTGACTGATTGGCAGAACCAAAATTACATTCAGAGCTATAGCTGCAAGACTTCCTGGAAAATATAGAATTCAAGCCGCTGCAATAAAGAAAAACACACCAGAAATATGTTTAAATGACTGTTGTTCTCCAACCAATTATGTCCACTTCCAATTAAAATAAAGGACTTTGCTTCTTTTTGTTTCCCTTTGTTACTATGGTCAGAGTAAGACAGTCATCATTTACTAAATCATCCCAGTCTGGTTTTAAAAAAATTCATATCTGATTATGTCATATCTTGCTTAGAACATGAGAACATATTTGCAAAAAATTATTTATTATAATTTTGCTTATCTATTATTTATTATCTTTCACTTTAAAAAAGATGTGTCCTGTTGCTGAGCCTACATACAAATCACTTGACATTGAAAGAAGGTTGAATTTCATTACCTTATTCCGAATGATTTTAGTATGTAATTGTATACCAATAGCAGACAAACACAATTTCATTCATGATCCATGGTAAAGAAGTCAATCCAGGTTACATGTGTTAGTCTGAGTATGAGATGAAAATATCCTGGTAGAAGTGAGAATTATTTGTACTATGAAAGAAAGAAGACTTAAAAGAAGAAGCCAGACCCTGAGAATATTGAACTGTCAAGTAATATAAAAACTGCTCTATTCTTGAACCAAAAGATAGGATAGCCAGGCCATTAACTGTTGATAAACCAAACGTTCAAATCCAGTTTGGGTATGTATACAATATGTAAATAGATATTTGTTTAAAAAGTGATCTTTTTCAAAAGGAGATATGAAATGGAGGCACATTTCTTATAAATCAAAATATAACATACACTTAGTGATAATGTCATTCCATCTTAATCCTAGATTCCCACTTTCTTGTGTCCTACATAGCATACAGTTAAATGTAAAGATAGAAATATTGATGGAGTAAACTCAGGGGCCAAGATTTTACTTTTAAGTAAGTGGAAACTTTTTTTAAGTGTGATCTTTGATTAAAACTGTAATTCCTTCAAGTTTGTATTCCTTCAAAATAACTTATGACAGGAATACTGAAGTCATTATCATATTCTGATTAAACATCTGGTTTGGAATGTCATTATAGATAAAAATCCAAAAAAGTAGTTTTTAAGGGAAATTTTAATGTGTTCAGATATGCCCTTAGGAACAATGAAAATGTGTGGCATATAAATATGTCACAGTTTTCTTGTTGCTGGAGAGCTATGAAAATCTTAATCAAGCCTTGATTTTCAGTGAAGGTCACTCATTCATTGATTCTATGTATATTTACTGAATGCTGACCACGTCTCAGGCATTATTTTAGAAGCATTCATTGGTGAAATAAACAGCAAAAATATTTCCACTGACACTTTTATTCTAGTGGATGGAGACAGAAAATAAAGAAAACAAAGGGGCATAATAAAATAACATATCAAATGTTGATAATTCCTGATAAATTCTATGGAGAAAAATGAAGTAATAAATAGGAAGATAAAAAGCCTCCTTATTATAAGTCCATTATAAATGGACACTGACCAAAGATCAAAAGTTGGACAAATTTATTATTATTTCAAGGCAAGATGAGGAGCAAGTGCTAAACCCCGAGGCCAAAACTTGTCCAGAGTGTTCAAGAAATAGCAAGGAGTTCAGTGTGCTGGGAGGAAATATTGGGGAGATATGGTCAGAGAAAATAGGGAAGGCAAAATCAAGTAAACTCTGAATACCCTCATAAGAATCTGTCTGTTCTCCTACACCGTGGGCCATGGCAGGGTTTGAGGAATAAGGATAACATGATCTGACTTAAATCATAAGGAACAAGTGTGGGAGCAGAGGGACAAATTCAAAGGTCACTTTATTAATTTGGGTGAGAAATGCTTGTGGCCTGAGTTGGAGTGCCAGTTAATGGAAGTGATAGGAAATGCTGAAGGTCATCTTTTTTAAAACGCAAGAAGGGGAGAGATTTAATGCACATGGTTTGACCTAGACACATAGATGTTTCATCCATTATAAAAGGAAAGATGATTGAATATACATAGGCAGTGATTGTGGAAACTTGTAGGTGTTCTATTCTAATGGATTTTTCTTAGTAAAACAGTAGCAGCGTTACCAAGCATGAATAAGGAACATGAGCAGGTGTGGGAAATGTACTCTGATTGCCATGCAAATCTATAGTTTGTGTATTCGATGTTAGCAGTCAATAATTTCAAATGCAAAGAGCATGGATGTGTGTTATTCTCTGTGTAGCCATATTTAGCTATATGTCTATAGTATCAGAGCAGGCAGAGAGTTGAATTTAACCAGGGAAGGGATTTTGCCAAGTGAGTACAAAATATAAAAGAGTAGCAAGAGAGTTGAGAGTGTATGCAAGGGAATAATTTTATTGGTAAAATATAGCCTCGAAGCTGGAGCAGAAGAAAATAATAATGTGAGTGTGTTGAGATATGGTAAATTGTAGTTAGAGTAATGGATTCTAGGTACTAGTAAGTACGAAGAATTGATGGCGTTGCAATACTAAAGGAAGGGAGCTGAAGACAGATGTAAGCATTAGAGAGAAGTATGCATGAAATTGAGATTATGAAGAGGTTATTTTTGTTTATAATAACAAGATCCAGGGCATGAGCATAGACGTGAAAGGATAAAGTAGGGTTGAGAACAAAATCATGGGAAGAGGAAGTGAGCAGAGCGGAGAGAACTGGGAGTTATGGGTAATAGGAGGATAATATACAATGTAGATAACAAAATTACTAAGACTATAATGAGTAGTGTTGGAAGAACTAATAAGAAAAAAACTTAAATCTTCAAAGAATGGAAGGAGTCACCTGTATGCAGAATGACTACAAGTATTCATTGCCTATAATTCAGAAATAAATGATTTTAGGGAGAGAAGAAGGAAAATAGTCTGTAAGAATAATGCGACAAAGGAAGACACCAAAAATTATACTGGGAGTGAGCATGAGGGATAAAAGAATTACAGTGAACAACCTATCTGGCAAGCAAGTCACTGGTTTTTGTTGTTGTTGTTGTTGTTGTTTTTGCTTTTGTGAAGATGGACATTTCTATGAGGATTTGCCACCTCTATGCTAACGATCTTGTTGAGGATAATCCTGTACAACTTTTCCTTTACTTGCATGATTAAATAAATAGGCTGGGCAAGATCGCATGTTGGTGGAATTTTAATGATCAGAATAGTTTTAATGCATCTCCTACAAATCAATTCTACGAAGAAGTTGTGAACCACCTGGTTATTATCTGAAATTAAATATGTGGAGAATTATATTAATTGTTCTTTCTTAGGAATGGTTTTCTTCACATATTGTGCCAAGATTATAACATAACTTAATTAAGTTTAGCTGTTGTCAGAGAGTTTGTGTTTTAGAAACAGCTATTTTAAATCACAAATTTTCTCATTTAGCCTTTAAATGGTCCTAGAGATAAGAAAGCTGGCATTGCTGCCATATTTCTCTCAAGCTGTTTTTGGAGATGGCATTGTTACTCTCTTGGGGGAAATTTAAACTGCATCTCTGATAATTGCCAGGAAAGAGAATATTATATATGAGCTATCAATCTTCACAGAAGGTTTAGATAAGGTAAAGGATATCTGAGGTCACGAAAGGGTCCGTTTTCAAGTGATATATAGGTTTTATACTCTTAAAATCTCACAGTTGTAGTAAGGTCATTGGTGTCATGCTCAGAATAAGTGATTTGAATCATTATTTTCTTACAGTTATTTTTTATGTAATGGAGCTAGAAAACTGCAGTAATCCTCCCTTATTCTCAGAGGATACATTCCAAGACCCCTGGTGGATGTCTAAAATTGTGGATAGTAAAAACCCTACTTATACACTATGTTTTTTCCTACACATCCATGCCTATCATCAAGGTTAATTTATCAGTAAGACACATGGGAAGAGATTAGCAATGATAAGTAATAATCAAATGGAATAATTTTTATAGCAGCATACTACAATAAAAGTTATATAAATGTGGTCTCTCTCTCTCTCTCTCTCAAAATATCTTATTGTACTGTATTCACACATCTTGTGATGACATGAGAAGATAAAATGCCCATGTAATGAGATGAAATGAGGTAAATGATGTAGGCATTGTGATATAAGTAGAAAATTCCAGAAATAAACAACTCATAAGTTTTTGAATTCCACACCATTCTGAGTAGCATGACGCAATCTCATGCTGTCCTGTTCTGTGCCCCTCCCCGCCCCCCATTGCTATTCTGCTGTCACAGTATCGCAATGCTTGTGTTCAAATAGCTCTTATTTACTTAGTAATGGCCCAAGGTGCAATATAGTGTCGTATTTTCTGATCACAGTTGACTGGGGGTAACTGAAATTGCAGAAAATGAAACTTTTAATAAGGGCGGACAACTGTACTCTAGTTTAGAAAGTCAACATTTAGCAAAAATAAGAATTCATCTAATTAAAAAAGGAGATGATGAAACTCCTCAATTACATTATTTATGAATTCCTCCAATTCAATTTTCACAAGGGAGGGTTTTAGTATTTTTCTAATCTTAGTGACAATAATATGTTTTTATTTTTTAAATATTTATATTTCATTATCAAGAAGCAAGGTAAACTTTAAGGTGTCAAGTTCAAATTTTTAAAGCTACTTTAAAATTTTCTTTAAAACCCTATATATTCATTTTGATAAGTAACTTATTTTCAAGTATTACCTCTCGTATGCTAAAAAATTTCAACCTTGAGGATGAACACTAAAAATATAAGCAACTCCTCACTAAAAGTAGCAGTTTAGTGTCATGTAGGTCCATTTTACCCCTTTATCTATTTAGAGGAAAAAAATAAGAGGAGTAAAATGCATAGGCTCCCTAGCAGTTCAAACTCCAGGATATTCAATTACTTGGTGGCAGCTGATCATTAGATTAGATACATCCCAGCACATCACAGAGGGTGAAAAGTTTCCTCCAGAGACAAAGGTGCTTTAAAGCAATTTCACATCTAATTATGTTTCCTGTAAGATTTTGTTTGTGTCTGATTTAAAATAGGATGTAATCTGCTAGAGAGAGAAAAAAAATCAAAAGATTAACATCACCTTATTATCTTGTATGAAATAGGCTTGGGCTCAGACTGATGTGAAGAAAACTATTTATAGAAAATTTTTGCTCTCTGTTATTTAAAAGAGAGGTTGCTGCTGGATAGATTATATGAGCAGATGTATTAATTTAGCATAATGTACCAGCATACCACCATAACCCCAGCAGCTAATGTCTGTAATGAAAATGTTTGCTTTATATACTGTTATACACCTAAAGAACATTCTAGTGTATGTTCAGTCTTGGACCATGACCTTCATAAATTCTTTATAATAAGTGGATGTAAGAGCCTGCAACATATGTGGGCCAAGTTCAATTGAATTATGATTCAAAAAGATGTTTTCATTATTTACTTCATACTCAGCATTAGAAAGTATTATAGTAAACTTGAAAATGCATTTTTTCACACAAGTGAATCTAATTCAGGTTGTGTCCTTGTTCAGAGAGTTAGTTCTAGGCATTTGTAAATTTGAAAAAAGTATATTCTATTTTTGTGCCTATTAATTATTGGTTTATGTTGCAAAGGGTTTGAAAACAAGCATTGTTTCCTGTACTTATTGTTTATGCTTGTACTTCTAAATAGAAAAAGGGCTTATTACCCAGAAAAACTATTCAAAAATTAGAAAAGTAGACAAGTGAACTTTTGGTACCCAATAATATACAATACTTATTTAAGAGTTATTTCCCTTTGTCCTTTTAACATGTAGTCATTAAAAAACAGTTTCTCTTTCCCTTGATAATAATCTATCTTTAACTGACCTCATAGTTTTAAAACTCACTTTTAGATAATCAAAAGTTCTCTAGTCATTTTTTTTAAATTTTTAATTGTTGTGGGTACATAGTAGGTGTATATGTTTATGGGGTATATGAGATATTTTCATACAGGCATATAATGTGTAATAACCACATCAGGGTAAATGTGGTATCCATCACCCCAATTTATCCTTGTATTGTGTTAAAAACAATCCAATTCTACCCTTTTAGTTATCTTAAAATGTACAGTTAAATTACTATTGACCATAGTCACCCTGTTGTGCTATCAAATAATATATCTTATTCATTCTTTCCAACTATTTTTTTTTTTTTTTTTTTTTGAGACGGAGTTTCGCTCTGTCGCCCAGGCTGGAGTGCAGTGGTGCGATCTCGACTCACTGCAAGCTCTGCCTCCCGGGTTCACGCCATTCTCCTGCCTCAGCCTCCCGCGTAGCTGGGACTACAGGCGCGCGCCACCATGCCCGGCTAATTTTTTGTATTTTTAGTAGAGACGGGGTTTCACCGTGTTAGCCAGGATGGTCTCGATCTCCTGACCTTGTGAGCCACCCGTCTCGGCCTCCCAAAGTGCTGGGATTACAGGCGTGAGCCACCACGCCCGGCCTCCAACTATTTTTGTACCTATTAAGCATCCCCACTCACCCCGTACACTCCACCTCACCGTGCCACTACCCTTCCTAGTCTCTCTCTGGTAACCATCATTTTATTATTTGCCTCCATGAATTCAATTATTTTAATTTTTGGCTCTCACAAATAAGTAAGAACATGTGAAACTTATCTCTTTCTATGCCTGGCTTATTTCACTTAACATAATGACCTCCAGTTCCATCCATGTTATTGCAAATGACAGGATCTCATTCTTTTTTTATAGCTGGCTAATACTGTATTGTGTATAGGTACCACATTTTTTTTCTCCATTTATCTGTTGATGGACACTTAGGTTGTTTCCAAATCTTGGCTATTGTGAATAGTGCTGCAATATACATGGGAGTGCAGATATCCTTTAGATATACTGATTCCCTTTCTTTTGGGTATAATCTAGCAGTGGGATTGGATCACATGGGAGCTCTATTTTTAGTTTCCTGAGGAATCTCCAAACTGTTCTCCATAGTGGTTGTACTAATTTACATTCCCACTAACAGTATATGACATGGTTTGGCTCAGTGGCTCCACCCAAATCTTATCTTGAATTGTAATCCCGATTATCCCCACGTGTCTAGGGACAGAGCTGGTGAGAGGTGATTGGATCATGGGAGCGGTTTCCCCCATGCTGTTCCCATGATAGTGAGTCAGTTTTCATGAGATCTGATGGTTTTATATGGGGCTCTTCCCCCTTCGCTCCTCATTCTGCTCTCTCTCCTGCCTCAATGTGAGAAGGTCCCAGCTTGCTTCCCCTTTGCCTTTCACCATGATTGTAAGTTTCCAGAGGCCTCTCCAGCCATTTAGAACTGTGAGTCAATTAAACCTTTTTTCTTTATAAATTATTCAGTCTCTGATATTTCTTTATAGTAGTGTGAAAATGGACTAATATAGTATAAAGGGTTTCCTTTTCTCCATTTCCTTGCCAGCATTTATCATTGATGGATAAACTTATTTTAGCTGGAGTGAAATGGTATCTCATTGTAGTTTTGATTTGAATTTCTCTGATCATCAAAGATTTTTGAACACATTTTGATATGCCTGTTTGCCATTTGTATGTCTTCTTTTGAAATAAGTCTAATCAGATCTTTTGCCCATTTTTAGTTGTATTATGAGATTTTTTTTCCTATACAGTTGTTTGAGGTCCTTATATATTCTTTTATTATTATTATATATTCTGGTTATTAATCCCTTGTCAGATGGATAGTTTGTGAATATTTTCTCCCATTCTATATATTAAATTTTTAATATCTCACTTAAGACATTAAAACAAGCAATTCTCCACACTAATAAAAATGTTTGCAATAGTCAATTTATTGGTGCATTAAAAATATATCAAAAATTTCTGTTGCTTCCACAGCAAAGATTTGTTTCTTGTTCTCAAGTCTGTGGAGCAACTACAGTTCTCCTGAATTCTCCTGGGCTCAGCAGGTCTAAGCTGGATATGAGGCTTTGATTCAGTTGCGGTCTTTCTCGCTTGTCTCTATCATTCTTCAGTCAGTCAATACCCAGGGCATTTGCTTCTCAAGGTAATAGCATAAGTGCAAGACATAGAAACAAACATGCAAACATATAATTTAAAGCCCCTGATTTTATTACACTCACTACTATTACATCAGCCTCAGAAACTGACATGGCTAGATTCAGAATTAGTGAGGTGAAAAATTATTACCACAGTGAAATGAGGGAGAAGATAAAGGCAGAGTGGGGAAAAAAAGTTGTTGGAAGACAATACAACCTATCACAACATCAAACCTGATATAAGGGCAAAATTTCTCCCTTTCTCCAGTCACTGCCCATAGTAAGTAAACTTGCAGTTTGCAGTGGAGATGGTTGGTATGGTCATTCTATTCTCGTCTCTTCCACCCTGCCTCAATAACCATAATAACTCACTCGTAAGTAGAAGTAGAGATGTGACAGGAAGGAAGACATTTAAGGGAAGAGGTCAGTTAAATTTCTTGTATGAATGTTCGTTGTCATAAGATGACTTTCCACTCCATGTGCCTGGCTGATGCTTAGAGGTAATGTCCTGGGGTCTGTTTTTGGTATTAAATGCATTCTTCTGATTGTGCTGAAACTTTCAGACATAAACAGTACTTTTTTATTCCCATTTTAAAACATTGTGGTAAAATATACATAACATAAAGTGTACCATCTTAACCATTTTAAGTGTACAGTTCAATGGTATTAAATACACTCATAATATTGTGGAACCATCACATTTATCTATCTCCATAACTCTTTCATCTTGTAAAACTAAAACTCTATACCCATTACATAATAATCCTTTATTCCCTCATCCTCACAGCCCTTGGCAAAGGCCATTCTACTTTCTGTCTCTGTGATCTTAACTACTCATATATGTGAAATTATACAGTATTTGTCTTGTTGTGACTGGCTTATTTCACCTAGCATAATGTATTTGAGGCTCCATGTCAGGATACCATACTGTTTTTTTTGCAGTGGCTTTATCATTTTACATTCCCACCAAAAGTGCACAAGAGTTCTAGTCCCTCCAAATTCTAGCCAACACTTGTTATTTTTTTTTTTTTTGATGCTAGACAGCCTAATAAATGTAAGGCAAATGCAAACAAAAGCATTTGATTTTTGTGTGTTGATCTTGTATCCTGATATTTTGCTGAATTCATTTGTTAGTTCTAACAGTTTGTTGTTGTTGTAGAATCGTTAAGGTTTTCTACATCTAAGACCATATCATCTGCAAATAGATAATTTTCTTACTTTCCAATTTTGTTCTTTATATATCTTTATTTTACCTAATTGTTCTGGCTAGAACTTTGAATACTATGTTGAATAGCAGTGCCAAAAATAGGCATTCTTGCTTTGTTCCTGATCCTAGAGGAAAAGCTTTAAGATTTACACCATTGAGTTTAGAATTTGCTGTAGTTTTTTTCAATATATATTTCATTATCTTGACACAGTTTTTTTTTTAGCATTTTTTAAGTAAGGATGCCAAACTTTGTCAAATGCTTCTTCTAAATCAATTGAGATAACAATGTGAGTTTTTTCCTTCATTCTGTTAATGAGGTGTATTACATTCATGAATTTTCGTATATCAAACCAATCTTTTTTTTCCAGGAATAATTTCCATTTGATCATGCTGTATAATCCTTTTAATATACGTGCTAATATTTTTTGAGGATTTTTACATTAATGTTTAAAAGGGATATTGCTGTACAGTTTTCTTTTCTTGTAGTGCCTTTGGCTTTAGTGTCAAAGTAATGCTGACCTCGGAATGAATTAGGAAGTGTTTCTACTCTTCAATTTCGAGAAAAGTTTGAAAAGCAATGGTATTAGTTATTTTTAAAATGCTTGGTAACATTCACCAGATAAGCCATCAGGCCCTGGGCTTTTCTTCTTTTTTTAATTGCATACTGACAAATTATAGTTGTATATATTTATGGAGTACAGAGTGATGTTACAATTTTTGAATACAAGCAGAATGATTAAATCAAGCTAAGTAACATAGCCATTGTCTCAAATATTTAATATTTTTGTGATGATAACTTTAGAAATTTACTCTTAGTGGTATTGAAATTTGCAGGACTCAATTATTAGCTATATTCACCATGTTTTACAATAGATCTCATAAAAATTAGACTTATTTCTCCTATCTAATTGAGGCTTTGTACCTTGTGGCTATAATCTCCACATTTTTCCTATCCCAAGGCCCATGAAAACCACCATTCTATTCTCTGTTTCTATCAGTTCTTTTGTTTTAGATTCCACCTAACAGTGAGAACATGTGGTATTTATCTTTCCATGTTTGGCTTATTTCATTTAACTTGATGTTTTTCCAGTTCCATCTATGTTGTCTCAAATGATAGAATTTCTTCCTTTTTTAAGGCTGAATAGTCATTCACTGTGTATGTATGCCATATTTTCTTTATCCATTTACCCTTGATGAACACTTAGTTTGATTTCATAACTTGGCTATTGTGAATAATGCTGCAATAAACATAGGTGTTCAGATATCTTTTTGATACACTGATTTCAAATCTTTTGTGTAAATACTCAAAAGTGAAATTGCTGGGCTTTTCTTTAATGGGAGAAATTTTATAATTAATTCCATCTTATTATTGATCTATTCAGATACTTTTTTTCCTTGTACCTTAGTGTTCATAGGTTTTGTTTTTCTAGGAAACCATCCATTGGTATACAGGTGTTCATAGTATTCTCTTCTAAATCCTTTTATTTTGATAGAATCCATATAAATGTCTCATTTTCACTTCTGATTTTAGCAGTTTGAATCCTCCATTTTTCTCTTGTAGGAATAGGTTCACATATTTTGTTGATTGTTTTTAAGAACCACCATTTGATTTGCTTTCTTTTCTGTTTTTTTTTTTTTTTTTGGTCTATTTCACTTATCACTGTTCTAATCTTTATTCTTTCCATTCTTCTGCTAGCTTTGGGTTTATGTTGTTCTTCTTTTCTAAGTTCTTAAGTTGTAAAGTTAGCTTGTTGATTAGAGACTTTTCTTGTTTTTCAATATAGGCATTTATAGCTGTATTTTTCCATATTAATGCTTTCATGGTGCCCTATCAGTTTTAGTAGATTGTGTTTTCATTTTTCTTCATCTCTAAGTATTTTCTAATTTTCTTTATAATGTTTTTGTTGATCTCTTTGTTGTTTAAGAGTGTATTGTTTACACAACTTTGTACACTTTCCAATTTTACTTTTTATTGTTTTTTATCTTCTTTTTATTGTAGTTGGAGAGGATACTTTGTATAATATCTATCTTTTAAAATCTATTGAGAATTCATGGCCTAACAGATCATCTATCCTGAATAATGTCCTAATGCTCTTGAGAAGAATGTATATTCTGTTTTGATGGCTAGAGTGCTCTGCAAAAGTCTGTTAAATCTAGTTGGTTTATTGTGTTAAGTCCTCTGTTTCCTCACATATCATCTCTCTGGTTGTTCTATTAATTATTGAGGGTAGATTATTGCAGTCTCTATTATTGTATAACTATCAATTTCTCCTTTCAATTTTATCAGTTTTGCCTCATATGTTTTAATGGTCTTATTAGGTGCATAAATGTTTATAATTATAACTTGCTGTATTGAATCTTTTATTAATATATAATCTCTTTTGTCTCTTGTCAACTTTTTGAATTTGAAGTCTATTTTTTCTGATAGTTAACCCTGCCTTCTTTTGTTTAATATTTTCATATTTTTGCATATTTTCACTTTCAATCAATTTGTGGTTTTGGATTAAAAGTTATTATCTTATAGATAGTATATAGTTGAATTATGTCTTTTTATCCATTCTAAAAATCTGTTTTGATTTTTTTATTGGAGAGTTTAATCCATTTACATTTAAAATAATTACTGATAAAGAGGGACTTAATTGTGTTATTTTGCTGTTTGTTTTCTATATGCCCTGCAAGCTGTGCACGAGCTGCTCCAGGAATTCAGCTGGCTGCCACTGGGATGGGGGATGAGTAGCTGCTACTCTGCTATGACAAAAAATTGACCAAATTAAACACAGATTACCTTCTAAATATTCCCCTTGGATGTGTCAAGCCTTCAATAGACTTCAGAGTTACAAAATTGTTACTTCAGACATATTCTACCAGTAAAATTGTTGTCTAGGTGGAGTTACAGATTCCTGGTGCTTCCTACTCCACCATTTTGCCAGAATCCTCCCATAGGCAACGTTTTCTATAGCTGAAGATTTCCCTCTTCAGCATTGTTTTTTTTCCATCAGTCCCTGCCTTATAGTTTCAAAAGTCTTGACAAGGGAGTCAGGGCTCCCTTGCTGAGGGGCCTAAGAAGAATGAAACTAATTTTCAGCCTGGTTTCACCAATTTTCTTTGAAATAAACAATTTGATCTGACACTTCACTTTGATATGTAGCACACATTATTAGTTGGCACCCTGGTCAAAGCTTCAATTTTAACATCCCCTTATATGTGAATGGCAGTAAAGCCAGCATAAGTAGTTATGAATAGTGATTTCACTTGGGTAGGACTTAGGAGAGCTCTCGGTTTGTTCTCCCTCCCATGTGGTCTATACCTGCCACAAGGGAAGTACTCAAGCCATTTGACCTACCCTTGAAAGTCAGTCCAAATACTCCCTAGAAGCAATCACAGTTCCCTGTTGCTCCCCTGCCTAATCGGTGCTCCAGCTCATCTCTGTAGCTTGCATACTATTATTTCTAAACTGCAGAAGATATATTCCAATCTCTCTGTAAGTGGCTTTAAAAATGTTTCTGTATGTAATTGAGGTAAAAGAAAGAGCCATACGCCCACCACCACTTTTTTTTCTTTTCTTTTTTTTTTTTTTTTTTAGAAATGAGGGGAGGTGAAGAAAAACATAGAGGGTGGCAGTTCTATTTCAAAAGCCTATTAATAAATTCTTTCTTTTTTATTTTCTAGAACTTTTTATATCCTAGATTTGGAGTCAAGGCTCCCTTATGAGAGAACCCAAGATTGATGCAACCAATTTTCAGTCTGTTTTTCAACCATCTTCTTTGAAATAAACGATTTGATCTGACACTTCACTTTGATACGTAGCACACATTATCTGTTGGCACACTGGTCAAAGCTTCAATTTAACATCCCATTATATGTGAATGGTGGTAAAGTCAGTATAGGTAGTCAAGAATAGGCTCATGCTTTATTTTAATAGTTTCAGTCTCTGGGTCAACCTATAAGTAATTCTTAAAAGAACATAGAGTAAGCTTGTTCAGAGTTTTGGTCCCACATTCATAAACACTGTGCTCTATCAATCTAAAATCTGCTTTTTAATCATAGAGCCACTTGTATTAATTTTGAATAAAAACAAAATATTTGATTACAAATAATGCTTTTACTAGTTTTGACTTCATGAATTGATTTTCTTAAAAACTAGATAAAGATTTAACTGTGGGGCATGAACTTTTAGTGATAAGACAAAGAGTGTAAGCTAGTTTAAAGACCTCCCAATATTTATTCTCTTACGATTAGATTTTCTTCACATATATATTAATGTTTACTTACTTCCAGGAAGCCTCTTCTAAACTTCTAGGCTCAGTTAAATGTCTTAATGCATGCTGCCATCATTCTTTGCACTTATTTTTCCACATCATCTATATTTTATTGTAATTAATTGTTTACTCTTATCGTCATCATCCAGAAAATTCTGTAAGAGTTGTCTTATTTATTTACTACCAGCTCCCCAATACATAGCACAGTTTACCACAGAGGGTAATGACTTAAAACAAATTTTAAGTGAATGAATGAATTAGTGTGTGTATAGTCTCTGACATAACATGGTAGTATTCTCATTGAACAATTCCTTAGAACCTGAGAAATAGCTAGCATGGTTACAGGCCAAATTATTAACCTACCTTTTAATTCAACCAATATACTGTCACCATTATAAAATCAATTTGCGAATTAGTGCTTTTACCTTCCACCTGGCAAAGGGGAACATCTGGCACATTTTTGTTGTCAGAGCCAGAATCCAACCGTGAGCCATTTTGTTGACCTTCAATACCTCACTGTAACTGAGCTATGGGAAGACCATTATAAACCATGGTGACATCTGTCCTTGGCAATAAAGAGCCCCAGTAACACAGCATTTATCTCAATATTCTGATTCTGAATGTATTGAGAGACATTTTATAAGAATGCACTGCAATTTAATTTAATAATGTCAACCAATATGATTAAAGCTAACTTGCCAACATTGACAAGTTAATTTTCTCACTTCTATTTTTACTGTCTTGGTGAATAAAAATGACACAATGCACTTTAGTTGTAGATGAACAATGGTTATCAAAATATATTATATTATTCCCTATATTATAATACAAACAATCTCTAAGAATCTTAAAGATCTTGTAGACACTTAAAAACTTCTTCAGAATTTTAGGCAGTACACTTTTTATCATAACTCTCTTTTTGATTCAATATTTACTTTACTATTTAAGCCACTCTTAAATATGCTAATTTCAGTAGATTAATGGCCTAAGAACATTAAAATGAAAAGGAAATGCAGAGGTTATGATATAAATAATAAAATGTTCAAACTCATTGCCGAAGAGATGAAGGTCAAGATAAAATAGATTTTTGTCAATCAAATAACTTTTTTTCATTTTAATAAAAATATCAAAAGATGGTAAAAATGTGGTGAAAGCAGAATTCTTCCACATTGTTAATGGAAACATAAAAAGTGTCAACTCTTTTGGAAAGCTAGTTGACAATATAAAATAGTTATAAGTTTAATTCAGAAATTCTTCCTATTGTGAATGATGTTAAGGAAAAATAAGCCATTTATTGATTCTGTTAAAATAATGATTGAATACCTACACAGCCTGACATTGAGGGGATATGAATATTAAGTTTTATAATAATATTTTAATTTGTAATTAAAAATTTCCTTGGAGGGGAAAATCTAAGTCATCATATAGACTGAGTCCAAAGCAGTCAATTAGAAATAACCATGATTAGTTTATAATTATGGTATGCCCAGGCTGGAGTGCAGTGGCGTGATCTCAGCTCACTGCAACCTCTGTCTCCCAGGTTCAAGTGATTCTCCTGCCCCAGCCTCCCGAGTAGCTGGGAATACAGGCATGTGCCACCACTCCAGGCTAATTTTTGTATTTTTAGTAGAGACGGGGTTTCACCATGTTGGTCGGGCTGGTCTTGATCTCCCGACCTCAGGTGATCCTCCCACCTCAGCCTCCCAAAGTGCTGGGATTCCAGGCGTGAGCCACCAAGCCCAGCCAGAAGTCCTTTTAAGAAGGTAGGAAGATGCAGAGAGATAAAGAAAAAGGCAGAATTCAAGCACTTTTGCTATGTTTGTTTGTCTCCTCAGATCAGCCTTTCTGCAGACTCACCATCACATTATAATTACCCCCAACTACAACCTTAGTCCCATAGCTTAAATGACCTCCAGGGCTGGCTGATCATAGCTAAATAATTAAAAGTCTATACTTTATATATTTAGGGAAAAATCTTATTTATGCAGTTGAACTCAGGTGTCTGTATCTAATTTGCTTCTTTATGGTGGGATGGAAGAATAGGACTCTGTCTCCCCAGGGCTCCGTTTCTTAAGAAGGAGGTATAGGTGTACAGAGAAGAAATGATAGGCATCTTCATTAAACTTACTAAGTGGATATTTTCATTAATTTGGGAACTTAAGGAAAAATATTTTAATAAGTGTAATTATTAAAGTGAATTCTAAATAAGTATTTGACTAAGGGTAGATGGATCTTAAGGAAAGTATTAATTCAAGGCTGAGAAATCTTTGATAAGCAACCTTCTAGGCTGCATATAAGGGGTGGACATGGTACTGATTCAAAAAGATCGATGTTTTTCCACAGTGGTGCTAAGAGATCAGAGAGAGACATAAGACTACTATCGTTAGCTGATAATAAGATTGGGAAATAAAGACCTTCATTATCATAAGGAATGACTTATTCATTCTGAACTTCCAGGTACTAGTGAGAGAGAAATTTTGAAACAGTAACTCTCTCCTGACAAAACTCATATCACAGTACTCCACAATTTAGCTATTTCAAAATGATCTCTTCATTTCATTATTTGCATCCTAAAAACCTAAAGCACAATGGCTTCAATTCAATGGTTTTAAATAGTATTTTTTCCTCAACACAGGACTTTTACCTACAGCAAATTTAAGTGTTTTTATTAAGGTTAAACCAATTACTCCATATATCCACGATGCTTGAAAAAAAAGAAACCAACAACAATAACAACTACAGCGGCCAACCAAAAGCAAACAAAAACCCCTACATTTTCATCGTAGTACTTACATTATTATATAAGAACTTGACAAATTCAAACTAGAAATGGATTTACAGTTGTTAGGAAAAAGAAAGCCCCCAGCTTATGGAAGGTTTTGGGATGTGATACAATAGACTAAAATAGAATTGTGATTTCTTGCTTCATTAAGAAGATGTATCTAAATCAAAAACAAATGATTTGACTGGGGCTTTTATGGGGGGTTTGCTCCTTTTTCCAGCTTTTTACAATTTGCTCCTCAAATCTACCTGGTTTTTCCATGTCCCATTGAGTTTCTTCTTGAGTCTGCTATATTTTTCTAAGAAATCTTTTATTGGAGCCACCAAAGTCAGCTCCTGTGCTTCTAGAGAAGTATTATGTAAGATTTGCAGATGATCAAACTGAATCTCAGAAAATCAATCCATCTTACAACGTCACACACTTAGTAAGAGGAAAGTAAAAAAGAAAGATTCTAATCTCAAAGCGCGCTCTAATTTGAATGAAGCTTTAATGCTCTGCTGAACAAAGAAAGTTGATCTAGGTAAAGTACTTTCTACTTCTAAGACTATATGATTTTTTCAGTGTAGGTTTTGTTAATAGGTAAATTAAACTCAAATAAAGCATATTTTGCCTATGCAATCATCTAAAATTTATCAAGCACTTATTTATCTGTGATGAGCCCAACCTATTCTTAATATACCTCTATAGATTTATATCTACATAATACATATGCACTTTTCTGCAAAACGTACTTTAAGTATATTATTTCTAAAATATTTTTCCATTTCATTTTTTTTCTGTTTCTGCAAAATCAAAACTGCATTTTCATGCTTTGAAAGTAGCTCATGTGTTACATAATTCCACTGCAGAATGTTCTGCACCATCATGTGATGCAATTTGTGGAGTGATTTTATAAGAACAGCTCTCTGCTTGATTCTACTTCATTGCCACACAAAAATGCTGCTGTTTCTCCTTTTAAACTTTGCAGGTCACATCTTGTCTCTGCAAAATAATTTCTGTATGTTAAAAAAACACACCTACAAAATAGCATACCTTAGGTTGCTTTGGGATTCATGATTGGATTGAAGATATTGTGCTCTAAGAAATGTATTTGTATATACTGTTATTAAGGTTTAGGTTTGGGAATAACTTGCCAAGTCATCTCAGCCAGAATCCAATTATTGATTTTGCCAGTGGTTCTGATCAAAGGTGTTGAGATTTATAGGAAATAAATGCTTTCACAGTAGTGGAGTTCTCTATAATCTCTGTGTGCATAAAGAATATACATATCTTCTAGAGAAACAAGCAATCACTTCAGGTAAAGTGATTTTTTTTTTTCTGAAGGAAATTACAAAGTTCAAAAAACAACATAATTTATCAGAGCCCTTGAAAATGATGGTGGCTCTTTTAGATGTTGTGAGGATGGCAATGTATATTGACCTGAATATACTAGTGGAATTTAAGGAAAGAATTACACATCTGAATGTGGCGAATCAATAAGTAGAAGAGGTATGAAACTTTTTATTTTGCTTGAGATTGTATTTACTGCACTATCATGCCATCATTGGTGAAGAATTTACATTTTTGCTTAGGAATCATGGTACCAAATTATAACATCTAATGTTTTATATAAATGATCCTTCTCATTGAATATTCAAAATTCAGTTTGTGTGTTTCAGGAAGTAGGATTCACACTGCAGACGCAGCTAAGCTCCACACATTGACAACCTAATGAATAATCACACACACATACACACACACACACACACATGCACACACATACATGCATGCACATACATATACAAAATCAAAAATCAAATAGAGGAAAATTTTTATAAGTCCTTATGTGATATTTTTTAATTACATGAAACAAAGAAAGAGTAGAGAACTGTATATAAATATTGTGTATATATATTAATAGGATGACATAAATACTTGAGATAAATAAGCAGGACCAAAGCATTTATTAATTTGAACTTTATTATTATATTTTGGATTTTTCCTATATTCCCTGCCCCCCACCCGCCAAAGGTAAAGTCTTCGAGGAAAAGACTTTAGTCTCCATATTTTTTCATAGCACTTAACCCTGTACATTATATATGGCCTGTGTTCAATAAAATAGTGTAAATAATATAATAGTGTATAATAAGATGGTATGCATTTGATTCAGATTAATTCATTTAGCTGGCTTGTACAGCATAGAATTTTTAAAAATGTTAAAGTCAAGTAAGTAATCCATTCAACAAATGTTTATTGAAAGTTAGGCGCTGCTTGAGGAGCTGGGAAAACAACAGTAAAAATGTAAACATAGTCTATATAAAACGATATCAAATACAACCATCAGTGTGTTAAATACGATAATGGGAAGGCTGTGAGCACAATAAATGAGGGGTAGGGGTAACATACAAGGTTTCAAGAGACAGGCAAGGCCAGAAGATACAGAACCTAAAAGGTCTTGGTAAGAAGTCCAGAATTTTATTTTAAGTAGCATGAGAGGCCACTGGAAGATTTTGAGCAGGAACTTATTGGAATTTTTAAAAAGTCACTTCATTTGCTGGAATTGTACTAAAAAGAATAAGAGTGGGTAAGAGAAAATGAAATTGTAAAGTCACAGCAATTTTAATTGAAGATTGTTGTGTAGATTTGGATGGCAAGTATTTCAGGGATGGTAAGTCAGCTCTCTTCTTACTTTAGGTTATATATACCATTTACCTTGATCACTCAGAGCTTTTATATCCAGTTAAGGTCCTAAACTATTCTGGCTGCTGCATTTACTTGTCAAATTAATCTTGACAATTGCTACATCTCTGATAAAATTTTACATAAATCTTAGCATGTCCAGAATTGCTTTATTTCTTGATTTCCTATCTTTTTTTCAGATAAGACATGTACTCATGACTTTTAATTTTCTATTTGCAAGTTTTTAGGGAAACCCTATCTAGTACATTAATTGTTTATTCTAATTTACAAGTGAGAAGCTAAAGCAAAGAATTTGTTAATTTACCAGAGCAGAAAAAGGTTGGCAGAGAGAAGCAAAATGAATTAATACTTATTTTTCATCCATAATTTATACTATGTAATATGTAAAACTTATATTTTTACCATCCCATTTAATCTGCACAAAAGCCATAGGAGGTAAGAATTATTTTCCCCAATTTACAGACGAAAAACCAAAACACAGTGATTTAATTGACTTTTTCAATACTACTCAGCTGTTAAATTTTAGAGTGAGGATTTAAACACAACTTAGTTTATTATTCAAGCTCTAGCCTGTGTTCAGAGGTACTTGCTACAAATGCCTCCTCCAATTTTGAATTAAATAAATATACAGGTTAAGATTCAGTCTTTTGCGCCTTGTACAAACAAAATGCAAGCCCTCATGAGGGCTCTAGCAGTGATTCTTTGATTTCCTATGAACTTGCAGGGTTCAAGCTCTTCAGTACCCAAGCCAAAACCACTTCAAACCATAAAATGTAAATGTAATTTGTTATTATTATTGTACATGAATGTATGTATGTATGCGTAGGTAGAAAAGTATACTAAAATTATATTCTACATTTTTAATTATTGAACTTTTAAACTGCAGAGTAGTAGGTAATTTTTAAAATGGTGTTGCTTGTGGCACATGTATACATATGTAACTAACTGGCACATTGTGCACATGTACCCTAAAACTTAAAGTATAATAATAATAAAAAATAAATAAATAAATAAAATAAAATAAATAATAATAAAAATAAAATGGTGTTGCTTGTTTAGGCTGTTTGTATATTGGTTCAACATGGATTAAAAGTTGATACATGGAACAAATTGCTTCTCATGTCTCTCATGTTTGAATCACCCTAAAGACACACAATGGTTACTGAGAAATTGATAATCAATTCTACTAATCTACTGCACTTTTTTGAGCTTTTGGGTTAGGTATACTCTTAGGATCTGTCAGGATTGAAGAACATATAATAGTGTATGCTCAAGTTCATTTATTCCTGAACGTATTTGAAAGTATGCAGTTTAGAGAAAATCTATTTGGTAAAAATGCCTCCATCTCCCAGTTATATTCATTATTTTTTCTTTTATGTATTTTGACATTGACTATCTACTGAAAACTTAGATACTGACAACATACTGCTTATTTTCCAATAGCCACAAAATCAAATTATAAGACTAATAAAAACTCCCCAAGCTATAAATGAACATTTTGAATTCATGAAATGAAATTCTGATGTCTCAATAAATCTGATGTACATGCTGGCTGCCTTTCAATGAATTTTGAAGTCATTATGGGCATTGTTCATGTGATACCATATTGTTCTTAATAGAGCAATATGGTTTCCAAAAAAACTGATCGGTGAATCAAATTAAGTATCATCTCCTGTTTTTCCTCTATGCAAGAATATTATGTAGGAGTAATAGCATATTATTTTCATTATAATATTGTCAATTTGCTTATAATCAAAGAAAAATTTCCTTGCTTAAAACATCTAATAGCCCAGAAATATATAAAACCACAATTGCTTAATAATATGCAGCATTTTGCTTCTCTCTTTTATGGAAGGTCTATGAATTTTTTTCTCTGGGTCACAGAATTGAAGAAAATGACATTTGTGTGAGTATGTTTGTGATAACTATTACTGTGCTATTGCTTGTCAGCAAACTTGCTCAATGAGGTTCATAAATTAAACTACCAGTCTTGATAAGATGCTACAAAAATTTATGTAGCTAAAATCTTTTAGTTCAATGTCTTTTTCCACCAGTTTTACCGGAATTTCACGGTATCCCTAGGATATATTCGATGGATGACAAATGCAGCGTTTACGATGATCTCTACCTTTCAGTGTGTATCTGAAAGACTTGATGCTTAAAGTTGGCTCAAGGACCAACAGACATGGACATTTGTTAGAAATAAAGAATCTCAGGCCCCATTCAAAACTCACTAAATCAGAATTTTCATATTTATGAATTTCCCAAGTGATCTGCATGCACGTTAAAGGTTGAAAAACACTCTCTTAATACAACACTTCCCATTTATCTTTTTCCTACCTTTAAAAAATAAATGTTCCTTAGTTACTTTGGTCCTTTTCCATAGTGAATGTGTGCTGGTTTTCTGATACGTCCTTCACAACAATTGAGGTAGAGCTTTTGCTGTAGTGTAGTGTCCTGGTTATTGTGCTTTTAACCTATTAATAAGTTTTGGAGGCTGTTCTGAGAATTTTGCCTGATAGCTGCATTCAAAATGAAAAATACTTCCACCTGAATGTCTTTCCTTGTCTTCTTGAAAACAAACATTTCCTTTCAAGATTGAGCTCAAGCTCCACAAATAATTATATTTGCTGGGTGCTCTACCTGAGTAATCTAAGTTACACCCATAAAATAGATGCCATTATCATTCCCATTTTGTAAACGAGAAAACAGGAAGATACAGTAATGTGACAACAGTCATAGAAAGAATAAATAATAAACTAGAATTCAAACCCAGACCATATGACTCCAGAGAACTTAATATTTGTCACAATGTCAGGATACAACTGGAAATCTATTTAGAATTGCCCTATATGGTTCTGAAATCACAAGAATTTATTTCCGATGTGTGTTCCTTAAATATTACCTTACATGACTATGTGACATTATATTACTTCACTCCTAGGTTGCATTTTCTAAGTTTCTATATTTTCCTTATACTTGTGACTTTGTCTTTCTTTCACATTTATCAATTTCATACCTCATATATAGTATATAATAATTGATTAAGCAGTTTCAAGAGTTTTACACCAAATTAGGCTGTTTTTTTGTTTGTCCTTGGAACAAAGATAAACATATTCATTCATTTACTCAACAAATCACAACACAGCATTTTTGGGGGGAGCCAGGAACTGTACTAGGTACTATAGATATAGCAATGGGAAAAGAATTAGCACGTCTACATTTAGATAGGTTTCAGCTTATTTAAGGAGAAAGACATCAATCAAATCACAATTATATTGATGAATGTATAAGTAGAACTGATCAAAGTTTCATTGACCAGATATCAAGGCTATGACAGCATTCAGAAGTGGACTTGATCCAACACGTTCCTGGTCTGAGATGGCATCACTGAGGTAGTTTGCTTAAAAGGAGTTTTCAAGGACTGACCAGGAACTAAATGTAAAATTGGTAAGGGGAGTGCATAATGCTTGTGGTTGAGAAAATATCTCAAGCAAAGTTTCTGTGGGAAAAAGAAGGATGGCATGAAGGGAGACCTAAGAGAAGGTTTGATAATGTGCTCAATGTCTCAGTCTAATCAAAATGTCAACACATATTTCACACTTCTAAATAGGGTTGGGCACAGCTATGGGTTGAATTGTGCCGCCCCCCCCACCCCACTGCCCGTAAAAAGGTATGCTGAAGTTCTAACCCCCAACACTTAAGAATGTAACATTATTTTGAAATAGAATCACTGTAGATGTAGTTAGTGTAGTGTAATATGATGTAATTACACTGTAGATGTAAGATGATGCCATACTGGAATAGGGTGGGCTCTTAATCCAATATTTCTGATGCCCTTATCAGAAGACAGTCATGTGAAGACACAGAGAAAGAATGAGAACACCATATGATGACAAAGATAGAGATCAGAGTTATGCAGCTGCAAGCATAGAAACACCAAATATTGTCAGTAAACCACCAGAAACTAGGTAGCAGCAAGGAAGGATTTTTCTACAGGTTTCAGAAGGAACATGACCCTGATGACATCTTGCTTCCAGACTTCTATTCTCCAGAGCTGTGAAACAATACATTTCTGTCCTTTTAAGGAACCCAGTTTGTGATACTTTGTTAGAGGGTTTCAAAGAAACTCATACAGCACCTTTATATTGTGACCTAGAAAACTTGCTTCTATTTTTTTTTAGTGAAAATGCTACCAACTATAAATCCAGAAATAAAATCCAATGTATGAAATTTCTATTAGAACTTAGTGTCAAGTGGAGAAAGAAAATTTTCTGATAATGAGGCATTAAAGGCTGAAAACAATTTACAATCACAGCAACAGTATAAAATATGTAATTAGCATTTTTTGCTTCCTTATATGTGTGCATGCATGTGTGTAAATTCCATTAAATGTGAAAAAAATTTACTCGGCATATTGTAAGCACATCAAATTTCATTGCATAGTGGACATTGCTTGCAAGAATTTTCAATTACCAAGTAAAATCCAGTAATTACAGAATCAATGATTTGAAAAACACCATAATCAGGAACCAGTGAATAAAGGACCCAACCAACAAAATGCATTTTAATTGTTCTCATTTAAAACTGTATATACTTTTCAAAATATTGCTCTTATTTCTGAGAAACTGATCACAAAATATATCACGGTGCATGTAACTGCATGTTTCACTTCTAGCAGAATGTTGCTGGTATAATTTGAGACATCAGGTAGTGGAAAAAATAATTTTTTGCCCACCAGTGGTATAGTTCCTTTATTAGAGTCAAACATAATAACTAAACTATATAGGACAGATAATTCTTTAATGAGAGCAATTGCATTCAGGGCACAAATGGCCACATTATTTACATGGATTTTAGAAGTACAGACATACAACTGCTTTCTCCCTATGTTAGGTACATGGATTTTTAACAACAGACTAATGCACATCAATATTATGTCAAATTTTCTGTTTCAAAAACTATGTGTCTTAAGTTTTGTTAAGAGAATTTAATGATACATTATTCAATAAATTACTTAAAAAGTTAAATTATATCCCAATTTTTCCTTGTCACCTCATAATGTATACTAATATAACTTCATGTTGATTCATTATATAATTCACAAACTATTTACAGGAACAAATTGCATTATAAAAGTGAAGATGCCACCTTGCATTTCAAATTGTAGTCCAAAAATCATGAATCACATGCTTGTATTTTGTGTATTTTTACAAATAACTTTAAAAATAAAAGATACATTTAGTATTCATTCATTCAGTACCAGGTATGAAGGATAAATGTTATATTATCACATTCTGCTTGATATATGGAGTTGAACATTTCTTTTTTAAACTTAAAGGCAATGTGATGTTGCTAAAATGGTATTTATCTAAGCAGCTGTATACAATTATGCCAGATTTCCTTTTAAAATATTTGTAGATGGCCAGGCACGGTGGCTCATGCCTATAATCCTAGTACTTTGGGATCCCGAGGAGGGTGGATTACTTGAGCCCAGGAGTTTGAGACACAACCTGGGCCACATGATGAAATCTTGTCTCTACAAAAAACACACACAGAAAAAAGAAAATAGCCAGGCATGATGGTGCATGCCTGTCTCCCCAGCTACTCGGGAGACTGGGGTGGCAGGATTGCCTGAGCCTGCAGAGGTTTAGCCTGCAGTGAGCTGTGATCAGGCCACTGCACTCCAGCCTGGGCAACAGAATGAGACCTTGTCTCAAGAAAAATACAATAAAATTAAAATACAATACAATAAAATACTTGTACACAAAAATAAGCACATCACTGAAAACTAAGACCACGAGTTAACCCTGCATCCTGTGGCAAATCTCTGCCTACTATTATGTCGATGATGCTATGTTCAAACAAGCAAACAAAAAGAAGAAAGATTTAAGTCAACAACTTAACATTATATCTTAAGAAAATAGAAAAAGAAGAATAAGCCCAATGTTAGCAGAGGTAAAGAAATAATAAAGACTGGAGGGGAAATAAATGAAATAGAGATGAAAAACAAAAAAAATACAAAAGGTCAACAAATTGAGAGTTGGTTTTTTTGAAAAGATAAACAAATTGACAAAGTTTTAACTAGACTAACCAAGAGAAAGAAGAAGAGTCATTACAATTAATACCACAGAAATAAAAAAAAATGATGAAACTATCATGTATAATTATATGCCCCCCAAATGGATAACCTAAAAGAATTGGCTACATTCCTAGACACATGCAACCTGCCAAGACTGAATCATGGGGAAAAAAAGTTCTTAACAGACCAATAATGAGAAGGAAGATTAAAGTAGTAATAAAAAGTCTCCCAACCAAGAAGAGCCCAACTTGATGGTTTCACAACTGAATTCTACTAAATATTTAAAAAACTAATGGCCATTCTCAACAAACTATTCAAAAAAATGAAGAAGAGGGAGTGCTTCCAAACTCTTTTTATGAGGCCAGCATTACATTAATACCAAAGTCGAATGAGGCTATCACCATGAAAATTTATGGCCTAATACCTTTGTTGATCATATATGCAAAAATCCTCAATCAAATACTAAAAAAATGGAATTTAACAACATATTAAGATATACTCATTGTTACCTAGTGTAATCTAGTGGGATATATTTCTGGGATGAAAGGATAGCTCAACATAAGCAAATCAATAAATGGGACACATCACTTTACAGAATGAAGAACAAAAATTATATGATTATTTTAATACATTTAGAAAAAAAAATTTGACATAAATCAACATCCTTGCATGGTAAAACTCTCAACAAATTAGGTATAGAAGAAATGTAGTTCAACACAATGAAGGCCACATATGAGAAATCCGCAGCTAACATCATACTCAAAAGGAGAAATGGTAAAAGCTTTTCTTCTAAGAACTGGAAAAAAGATGCCCATTTTCACCACTTCTATTCGACATTGTAGTGAAAGCCTTAGCCAGAACAATGAGGCAAGAGAAAGAAATAAAAAGCATCCAAATTGAAAAGAAAAAAAGGTATAGCGTCCCTGTTTGCAAAGGAGATAATCTTATATATAAAAAACCCTAAAGATTCCACAAAAAAACTGTTAGAACTGATAAATTAAGTAAACTTGCAGGGTAAAAGATCAACACACAGAAATCAGTAGCATTTCTCTACAATAACAATGAACTTTCTTTTCTAATTTTTTAAATTATACTTTAAGTTCTGGAATACATGTGCAAAATGTGCAGGTTTGTTACAGAGGTATACATGTGCCATGGTGGCTTGGTGCACCCATCAACCTGTCATCTACATTAGCTATTTCTCCTAATGCTATCCCTTCCCTAGCCCCCCCACCTCCAAAAAGGCCCCAGTGTGTGATGTTCCCTTCCCTGTGTCCATGTGTTCCTATTGTTCAGCTCTCACTTATGAGTGAGAACATGCAGTGTTTGGTTTTCTGTTTGTGTGTTAGTTTGCTGAGAATGAGTTTCCAGCTTCATCCGTGTCCCTGCAAAGGACATGAACTCATCCTTTTTTATGGCTGCATAGTATTCCATGGTGTATATATGCCACATTTTCTTTATTCAGTCTATCACTGATGGGCATTTGGGTTGATTCCAAGTGTTTGCTATTGTGAATAGTGTTGCAATAAACATATGTGTGCATGTGTTTTTATAGTAGAATAATTTATAATCTTTTGGGATTGCTGGGTCAAATGGTATTTCTGATTCCAGATCCTTGAGGAATTGCCAAACTGTCTTCCACAATGGTTGAATTAATTTACACTCCCACCGATGGTGTAAAAGCATTCCTATTTCTCCACATACTTTCCAGCATCTGTTGTTTCCTGACTTTAATGATCACCATTCTAACTGGCGTGAGATGGTATCTCATTGTGGTTTTGATTTGCATTTCTCTGATGACCAGTGATGATGAGCTTTTTTTCATATATTAGTTGGCTGCATAAATGTCTTCTTTTGAGAAGTGCCTGTTCATATCCTTCACCCACTTTTTGATGGGGTTGTTTGTTTTTTTCTTGTAAATTTGTTTAAGTTCTTTGTAGATTCTGGATATTAGCCATTTGTCAGATGGATAGATGGCAAAAAGTTTCTCCCATTCTGTAGGTTGCCTGTTCACTCTGATGATAGTTTCTTTTGCTGTGCAGAAGCTCTTTAGTTTAATTAGATCCCATTTGCCAATTGTGGCTTTTGTTGCCATTGCTTTTGATGTTTTAGTCATGAAATCTTTTCCCATGCTTATGTATTAAATGGTATTGCCTAGGTTTTCTTCTAGGGTTGTTATGTTAAATCATTAATCCATCTAGAGTTAATTTTCATATAAGGTGTAAGGAAGGGGTCCGGTTTCAGTTTTCTGCATATGGCTAGCCTGTTTTCCCAACACCATTTATTAAATAGAGAATCCTTTCCCCATTGCTTGTTTTTGTCAGGTTTGTCAAAAATAAGATGGTTGTAGATGTGTGGCATTATTTCTGAGGCCTCTGTTCCATTGGTTTATATATCTGTTTTGGTAACAGTACCACGCTGTTTTGGTTACTGTAGCCTTGTAGTATAGTTTGAAGTCAGGTAGCGTGATGCCTCCAGCTTTGTTCTTTTGGCTTAGGACTGTGATGGCTGTACAGGCTCATTTTTGGTTCCGTATGAAATTTAAAGTAGTTTTTTTCTAATTCTGTGAAGAAAGTCAGTGGTAGCTTGATGGGGATAACATTGAATCTATAAATTACTTTCGGTAGTATGGCCATTTTCACAATATTGATTCTTCCTATCCGTGAGCTTGGAATGTTTTTCCATTTGTCCTTTCTTATTTCCTTGAACAGTGGTTTGTAGTCCTCCTTGAAGAGGTCCTTCACATCCCTTGTAAGTTGTATTCCTAGGTATTTTATTCTCTTTGTAGCAATTGCGAATGGGAGTTCACTCATGATTTGGCTCTCTGTTTGTCTATTATTGGTATATAGGAATGCTTGTGATTTTTGCACATTGATTTTGTTTCTTGAGACTGCTTAAGTTGCTTATCAGCTTAAGGAATTTTTGGACTGAGACGATGGGGTTTTCTAAATATACAATCATGTCATCTGCAAACAGGGACAATTTGACTTCCTCTCTTCCTATTTGAATATGCTTTATTTCTTTCTCTTGCTCGATTTCCCTGGCCAGAATTTCCAATACTATGTTGAATGGCAGTGGTGAGTGAGGGCATCCTTGTCTTCTGCCAGTTTTCAAAGGGAATGCTTCCACCCTTGCCCATTCAGTATGATATTGGCTGTGGGTTTGTCAGAAATAGCTGTTATTATTTTGAGATATTCCATCAATACTTAGTTCTTTGAGTATTATTAGCATGAAAGGGTGTTGAATTTTATTGAAGGCTTTTTCTGCATCTATTGAGATAATCATATGGTTTTTGTCATTGGTTCTGTTTATGTGATGGATTACATTTATTGATTTGCATATGTTGAACCAGCCTTGCATCCTAGGAATGAGGCCAACTTAATCGTGGTGGATAAGCTTTTTGATGTGCTGCTGGATTCGGTTTGCCACTATTATATTGAGGATTTTCGCATAGATCTTCATCAGGGATATTGGCCTGGAATTTTCCTTTTTTGTTTTTGTGTCTCTGCCAGGTTTTGGTATCAGGATGATGTTGGCCTCATAACATGAGTTAGGTAGGAGTCCCTCTTTTTCTATTGCTTGGAATAGTTTCAGAAGGAAAGATACCAGCTCCTCTTTGTACCTCTGGTAGAATTCGGCTGTGAATCCGTCTGGTCCTGGACTTTTTTTGGTTGAAAGGCTATTAACTGCTGCCTCAATTTCAGAGCTTGTTATTGGTCTATTCAGGGATTCGACTCCTTCCTGGTTTAGTCTTGGGAGGGTGTATGTGTCCAGGAATTTATCCATTTCTTCTAGATTTTCTACTTTATTTGCATAGAGGTGCTTATAGTATTCTCTGATGGTAGTTTGTTTTTCTGTGGGATCAGTGGTGATATCTCCTTCAGCATTTTTTATTAGGTCTATTTGATTTTTCTCTCTTTTCTTCTTTATTAGTCTGACTAGCAGTCTATCTATTTTGTTAATCTTTAAAAAAAAACAGCCCCTGGGGTCATTGATTTTTTGAAGGGTTTTTCATGTCTATATCTCCTTCAGTTCTGCTCTGATCTTAGTTATTTCTTGTCTTCTGCTAGCTTTTGAATTTGTTTGCCTTGCTTCTCTAGTTCTTCTAATTGTGATGTTAGGGTGTCAATTTTAGATCTTACCAGATTTCCCATGTGGGCATTTAGTGCTATAAATTTCCCTGTGAACACTGCTTTAGCTATGTCCCAGAGATTCTGGTATGTTGTGTCTTTGTTCTCATTGGTTTCAAAGAGCTTATTAATTTCTGCCTTAATTTCGTATTTACCCAGTAGTCCTTCAGGAACAGGTTGTTCAGTTTCCATGTAGTTGTGAGGTTTTGAGTGCATTTCTTTATCCTGAGTTCTAATTTGATTGCACTGTGGTCTGAGAGACTGTTATGATTTCCATTATTTTGCATTTGCTGAGGAGTCTTTTACTTCCAATTATGTGGTCAGTTTTAGAATAAGTGTGATGTGCTGCTGAGAAGAATGCATATTCTGTTGATTTGGGGTGGAGAGTTCTGTAGATGTCTATTAGGTTCACTTGGTCCAGAGCTGAGTTCAAGTCCTGAATATCCTTGTTAATTTTCTGTCTCATTGATCTAATATTGACAGTGGGGTGTTAAAGTCTCCCACTATTATTGTGTGACTCTTGTTATGTTTTAGCAGGGAGATTGGTGGCATTTTGCCCCTGCCTTAGAGACTTGTAGAACTTTGAACCTGAGAGAGATGATTTAGTGTATCTGATGGAAAAAAAAATTCCTAAGCAGAAAAGCATTCAAGATGTGACTCGGGTGCTGTTAAAGGCATTCAGTTTTAAAAGGTAAGCAGAGCATAAAAGTTTGCTGGCTGACAATGCAATAGAAAAGAAAAACTCATTTTCTGAGGAGAAATTGAAGCTGGCTGCAGGTTGCATAAGTAACAAGGAGCTGAAATGTTAATCCCCAAGACAATGGAGAAAGTCTCTCCAGGGCATATCTGAGGTCTTCACAGCAGCCCTCCCCCATCACAGGTCTGGAAGACTAGGAAGAAAAAGTGGTTTAATGGGCTTGGCCCAGAGTCCATGTGCTGTGTTCAATCTAGGGACTTGGTGCCCTGCATCCAGCCTCTCCAGCCACGGCTAAAAAGGGCCAACATAGAGCCAGGGCCATGGCTTCAGAGGGTGCAAGCCTCAAATTTTGGCAGCTTCCTCATGGTGTTGAGCCTGCCAGTTCACAGAAATCAAGAATTGGGGTTTGGGAACCTTTGCCTAGATTTCACAAGATATATGGAAACACCTGGATGTCAAGAAGAAGTTTGCTGCAGAGGAGGGGCTCTCATGGAGAATCTCTGCTAGGGCAGTGTGGAAGGAAAATATGGGGTCAGAGCCCCCGCACAGAGTCCCTACTAGGGCACCATCTAGTGGAGCTGTGAGAAGAGGGCCATGGTCCTCCAGACCCCAGATGGTAGATCCACTGACGGCTTGCACCATGCACTTGGAAAAGCTGCAGACACTCAATGCCAGCACATGAAAGGAGCCAGAAAGGAGGCAGCACCCTGCAGAGCCACAGGGGCAGAGCTGCCCAAGACCATGGGAACCCACCTCTTGCACCAGGGTGACCTGGGAATGAGACATGGAGTCTAAGGAGATCATTTTGGAGCTTTAAGGTTTGACTGCCCTGCTGGATTTCAGACTTGCATGGGGCCTGTAGCCCCTTTGTTTTGGCCAGTTTCTCCCATATGGAGTGAGTGTATTTATCCAATGCCTGTACCCCCATTGTATCTAGGAAGTAATTAACTGGCTTTTGATTTTACAGGCTTATGAGTGGAAGAACTTGCCTTGTCTCAAATAAGACATTGCACTGTGGACTTTTGAGTTAATGCTGAAATGAGTTAAGATTTTGGAGGATTATTAGGAAGGCATGATTAGTTTTAAAATGTGAGGACATAAGATTTGGGAGGGGCCAGGAGTGGAATGATATGGTTTGGCTGTGTTCTCACCCAAATCTCATCTTGAATTCCCACAATTCCCATGTGTTGTGGAAGAAACCTGGTGGGAGGTGATTGAATTGTGGGGGTGGGTCTTTCCTGCACTGTTCTTTTGATAGTGAATGAATCTCATGAGATCAATGGTTTTAAAAGGGGAAGTTTCCCTGCACAAGCTCTCTTGCCTGCTGCCAACCATGTAAGGCGTGTCTTGCTCCTCCTTACCTTCTGCCATGATTATGAGGCTTCCCCAGCCACGTGGAACTTTAAGTTCATTATAAACCTCTTTCTTTTATAAATTGCCCAGTCTCAGGTGTGTCTTTGTCAGCAGCATGAAAATGGGCTAATACATAATCTGATATTAAAAATGAGCAAGGGACCAGAATCAACATTTCTCAAAAGAAAAAATACAAATAGCTAATAGTTACATTAAAAACATGCTCAATATCACTAATTATTAGAAAGATGAAAATTAAAAACCACAGTGAGATATTAACTCACACCTGTTAGAATGTCTATCCAAAAAAAAAAAAAAAAAGGAAAGATAACAAGTGTTGGCAAGGATGCGGAGAAAAGGGAACCCTTGTACACTGTTAGTGGGATTGTAAATTAGTATAATCATTATGGAAAACAATATGGAGGTTCCACAAAAAACTAAAAATAGAATTACCATATGATCTAGCAATCCTACTTCTGAGCATTTCCCCCAAATCATTAAATCAGTATGTGACAGAGATCTCTGCACTCCCCTGTTTATTGCAGAACTATTCACAATAGCCATATTACGGAATCATACTAAGTGTTCCCGAGCTAATTAATGGATAAATAAAATGTGGTATTCATACACCATGGAATATTATTCAGCCTTAAAAAACAAAAAATGAGAAATTTAAAACAATGAAATTGAAGAACATCATGCTAAGTGAAACAAGCCAAACACAGAAAGATACTACATGCTATCACTTATATGTGGAAGCAGAGAATAGAATGGTGGGTTTCATAGGCCTGAGGGTAGGGAAAATGTGGAGATGATAATCAAAGTGTACAAAGCCCCAGTTAGACAGGAGAAATAGGGTTTTTTAAATGTCAGTTGTACAGTGGGGTGAATATAGATTACAACTGAATTCTGTGAAGTTCAATATTCCTGAGAGAGTAATTTCTAATGTTCTTGTTACAAAAATTTAAACGTTTGAAGTGATGATATATTAAGCTAATTTAATCTTTCTGCATTGCAATAAAAATTATACCACCACTTTGTGCCCCATAAATATATACAAGTCTAATTTGTCAATATATAACAAAAATTAAAAACAAACAAACAATATCAGGTTTCAGTTTATATAACCTAGGTTCAACTCATAAAATGGACATGACCTATTAAAAATGTGTAGTCTCTCCCTAAAAAATGTTGGAGACTCCTGAGGTTTGTTATAAACAAAAAGCCTTCCAATACTCATTGAAGGAAAAGGAATATGTTTGAGGAACACAGGGTAAACCAAAACCATTATGAAAATATGACAGGGGTGACTTAGACACTTTCAGACAGCATGTGAGCATCAGTGATGATCTCTCGGTCTTTCTGGCACCTGTCTAGTACTCCAAAGTTTTTTTATTTCCATTATTTCTTTTTCTTTTCTTTTCTTTTCTGTCCTCTCCTCTCCTCTTCTTTTCTTTTCTTTATTATTATTTTTTTTTTGAGACAGAGTCTCACTCTGTCACCCAGGCTGGAGTGCAGTGGTACGATCTCAGGTGACTCCAACCTCTGCCTCCTGAGTTCAAGCGATTCTAGTGTCTCAGTCTCCCGAGGAGCAGGGATTATCAGCATACACCACCACACCTGGCTAATTTTTGTATTTTTAGTAGCAATGGGATTTTGCCATGTTGGCCAGGCTGGTCTTGAACTCCTGACCTCAAGTGATCCATCCATCTCAGCCTCCCGAAGTGCTAGGATTAGAGGCATGGGTCACCATGCCTGGCACTTTCCACTATTTCATCCCAAACAATTTATGGTGCAAACGTAGTGTGAGATACTTTTATTTGAAATTGGAAGTTCATTAAAAATATATTTAAAACACAGATCCATGTAGGTAAAATTTGTCTCTCTGCGTAGGATAGCTAAATATTTTTCTTAACAATGTTTTGTCATATTGATGTATACATGTGTGTCTATATATACATAAACATTATTATTAACCTTAGACTCCTTTAACCAAAGAAAAATTCCAATTTAAATATTTGTACCTAATTAACTTATAGAACAGGTATTCAGGTCCCTAGTGTGTACATGAATGCATTTTCAATTAGTAAGAGAGACTATTCGATATTCTAACATCTCACAGTTATATTTTCTGATCCAAACTCCTTTGGTTTGGCTTCCTGTATAGTTGTTTTAATGCTTCAATTACCTTTTATAGGGCCTAGAAAATCAGTTCCTTTCTAACATCCATCTTCTTTTATGTGCCCCAAATCATGATATGTTAAATAAGAGTTTCCGATAATCAGCACAAGCTGGGAATATCTGTTTCACACCATTTCTTATAAAAGACCTTATTTCCATAAACCTAATACTAGATATTAAGAGAATTCTACTCCTCTGGGGGGCTAAGTGGGAATCAACCTTGCATGCACATTGTAGTTATGATTCCCCTGGCCGATCTGCTAGTCTATTTTTAAATTTTACTCGAAATAATTTGCCTCTAATTGTCTTTAGTATTTACTGCTGCAAAGTACCGGGAGACTATTGATTATTTAGCAAAACTTCACAATAATGAAAATTTTCTTGTTTGTTTAGTATGCCATAGTAATTCGATTAATGAGCTTTGTTAGTGTATTATCTTTGAAGGCATTTCCAAGGCGATATGTTAGTATATTTTGTTGCTGATCTGTCTAGGATCCTGGGAAGATGGGTATAACTGTTTGTAGTTTTTAGTGCTTCCAACTTAACTTGACAGGTACTTATTTTACAATAAGAGATCATTGATCCATAATTTTAATGAAATAAACTTTTAAAATCTATATTTAAAATATAATCTGGATTTTATTTTGTAAAGCTATATATGTGAGAGAACAAGATTATGCATGGATTTTATCCTGTTTATATTATTTCTCTATTTTAAAAATTATATATTTACTATTAAAATTACATTTTATTTTTAAAATATACATATTCTATATTACATAGCATCTATAACATGAAGTATGCTTAGTAATTCTGGATAATTTCTCTTTTCAAGGTATGGGAAATATTCTTTAAATGTAATTGAGTTGTTTTTCCTAAAGAGTTGTATGTATAACATAGCTAAGTGCACAGCAAAAAACACAATTATGATGTAAGACATTGGTATTTAATTTTATATCCTTACACTCAAGGACTGTATTTAAAGTACTTAACAATAAGTGTGGTATAGGCACTAACCAATCAGAAAAGACCTTGGCTGTAGGGCTGATGCAGAATGTTAAAAGCCAGTTCCCCCATCTGCCATGCATTACCCCTTTGTTGTTACATTTGAGGACATCTAACACAGGGTCCCAAGAAGAGTCCCTCTTGGCTAAAACAGTAGAAACACTCTCAGGAGGCTCAGGACAGTGGCTTTTTAGTCACTAGAATCACTATTTTAATTGCTAGTGCAGCTGTTCTGATCCATATGAGGTGAATGCAACCTCTGCGTATGACTCCTGTATCTACTTGGTGGGAAAGTCAATGGGCCACAATATAGGCAGAAAGAATCTCATTCTTTATTCCTTCAGAAAGGGAAAAAGGAGAAATGAATGCCTAGTTTCCTTTACCTGCGCGTGAAGGTAAAGAGCTTAACAGTATACTCACATTCATTCAAGACGGGACACAGAGCTCTCTACACCATGATGAGTAAAAGTATTCACCAGCCGGAATTTTGATACTGAAATTTAAGGAAGATTTTGGGTATTTAAAAAAGGCATAAACAGTTATAATTCAGGGAACCAAGTTCAGTGGCAGGATCATGCAGAGTATTTGGTGCTCAAGAAGAGACTAGGAGATAGGAGAGCTCTTGAGGTTTCCTGGAGGAAATGTCATCTTAGCCTACTCTGTTTTTGCTTCATTTTTTGTGGCAAATATATAAAGCATAAAATTTAAATTCAAACTCAACCATTTTTGTGTGTATGGTTCAATAATATTAGATATATTTATAATCTTGTGCAACCATCACTACCATCCATCCTCATAACTCTTCTCATTTTATAAAACTGGAACTCTATACCCACTAAATAATAACTTATTCTCCCCTCCCCTCAGCTTCTGGCAACCACCAGTCAGCTTTCTGTCTCTATGATTTTGACTACCAAAGTACCTTATATATATGGAATTATACAGTATTTATCTTTACATGACTGGCATATTTCACTTAGCCTAAATGTACTCAAGTATCATTCATGTTGTAGCATATGTTAGAATTTTCTTCCATTTGAAGGCTGAATAATGTTTTATTGTATGTATGTACTACATTTTGCATATCCATTCATCCATTCATAAGCAAATTTTTTGCTTACATGTTTTAACTATCACGAATAATGCTGCTATAAACATGGGTGTACAACTATCTCCTAGAGACCCTGCTTTCAATTCTTGAGACGTATATACCCACAAGGAGAACTGCTGGATCATATAATAGTTTTATTATTAATATTTTCAGTAAATGTCATACTTATTTCCACAGTGACTGTACCATTTTACATTCCCACCAACAGTACCCAAGGTTCTAATTACTCTATATCCCCATACTTCTTATTTTTTAAATATTAGCCATTGTAATGTGTATGAAGTGATATCTCATTATAGTTTTGATTTTCATTTTCTAATGATTACTGATATTGAACATCTTTGCATGTGCCTATTGGCCATTTGTATATCTTCTTTAGAGAAGTATCTATTCAAGTCCTTTGCTCATTTTTTACTTGGTTTTTTTTTTTGGTCCAGTTTTAAGCATTCTTTATATATTTTGGATATTAATTCCTTATCAGATAGATGAATTGCAAATATTTTTCCCATTTGGTGAATTTCTGTTTTACTCTGTTGATAGCCAGTTTTGGTGTAAAAAATTTTTAATTTTCATGAAGTCCAATTTGTCTAGTTTTCTTTTGTTGACTATGCCTTTGGTGTTATATTTTAGAAATTGCTGTCAAATCCAATGTCATGAAGTTTTGCCCTATGTTATCTTCTTAGCATTTTATAGATTTAGGTCTTACAAGTAGATCATTAATCCATTTAAAGTTAATTTTTGTATATGGTACTAGGAAGCAGTCCAACTCCATGCTTTGGGTAAACTGGCTATCCAGTTTACCCAGCACCATTTTTTGAAAGACATTTTTGAAAAGACATTTTTGCCCCATTGAGTGGTCTTAGCATCATTGTCAAAAATCATCTGACCCTAAGTCTAGTCTTAAAGACGAGTATAAATTAATGTGGTAATCAGATGAGTGTTGAAGGGCTGGGTGGGGGTGGTAGTTAAGAAAACCATAGATATAAAATATAAATATATATATATATATATAATAGCAGTATCATTATATGGTCCGGGAACAACAAGATATTCAGAAATCCAGGAACATAGGATGAAAGGGAAGAAGTTCTAGGTTGGTGAAGCTAAAAATATGCAAAAGGTCCAGGTCATGAAGGCTTTTAAAAGTTGTTTGGGGCGGGCGCGGTGGCTCACGCCTGTAATCCCAGCACTTTGGGAGGCCGAGGCGGGTGGATCACGAGGTCAGGAGATCGAGACCATCCTGGCTAACACGGTGAAACCCCGTCTCTACTAAAAATACTAAAAATTAGCCGGGCGTGGTGGCGGGCGCCTGTAGTCCCAGCTACTCGGGAGGCTGAGGCAGGAGAATGGCATGAACCCAGGAGGCGGAGCTTGCAGTGAGCCGAGATCGCGCCACTGCACTCCAGCCTGGGCGACAGAGCGAGACTCCGCCTCAAAAAAAAAAAAAAGTTGTTTGGAGTTTATCCTTAAATAAATGGGAAGGGTTTGGAGGCAGGTGAACAAGAAATCATGTTTATATTTTAGAAAAATCACACTTTCTGAAGTGACAAAGCTGGTTTGGAGGGAAGAAAATAGGAGGCACAGAGACAATTTAAGAGGCTGTAGGAGTAACCTGGGTAAGAGATGACCTAAAATAGAAAGGCTTTTACTGAGTAAAATTTGGTTGGCCTCAAAGGATATGAAAAAAGTGGGGTTGATAAGCTTTGATACTCAGTGATGGATAAGGGAGAAGAAGCAAGGATGACTTCCAAATTTCAGGTCCAGGCAATTAAGTGGAAGCTAGATATTCTCAGTCTTAACCATAGTGCTTCCCAAGTCCATATACTGTGAGTACAGGTTTATAGGAACATTCATAATGTGCCATTGCAGAACAGAAAACTAATAGCCAACTACTGTGCTTATCTCAACACAAATATGGTATGCCCTAGAAATGATCGAAACCCAGTTCACTTCCTAAAATATTTTGCATCTGGTTGTTAAAATACTACTTTAGAAAATCAAGGTTAGGTTTGAATAATAAGACCCACTTCGTCACACCCTAGCAGTGTTTGATGCAAGAGTAAAAGCAATTGCATATAGGTGAAAAATATTTAAGTATTCCCTGTGCTTAGTAGCTTAAATGAAATATTGAAGGCCTCACAATTTTCTCCCACTGATATCTATAGAAGGCTTTCAAGACAGAATTAAAGAAGAGGAAAAAAAATCATATTCGCCTCTGGAAATAGGAAAGGAAAACATTAAGGATAAAAAAAAGAAGCAATAATGTTTATTTTCAAAGTGCTTTATCGTTGGTTTTGTTTGTATTTTGCTTTGTTTTACTTGGCTTTTTGGCCCAAGCACCTTAATGTGTTGTATCCCCAAATACTGCATAATGTTATATCACAATGAGGCATACATACCTCACACACGTACATGTTCTCAGAGTATTTTTAAAAATCACTCTAAGATGGGCATGAGTGGGAATCATCCATGGGTACAAAAATATAGTTAGATAGAGTGGTTAAGATCTAGTATTTGATAGCACAACAGGGTGACTACAATCAACAATAACTTATTGTATATTTTGAAACAACTAAAAGAGTATAATTGGATATTTTGTAACACACAAAAAAAGGATAAATGGTTGAGGTGATGGATACCCCATTTACCCTGATGTGATTATTACCCATTGTATGCCTGTATTAAAACATCTAATGTACCCTATAAATATATACACTTACTATGTAGCAACAAAAAATAAAAATAATTTTTTAATTAAAAAAGAAATCACTTTGAAAGACATAAACTCACTCTATCTGCTCTGACAACTTTTTATTACTCTTGGTAACCAAGAATATTACAATATAAGAAAAGATATTGTAAACACTACACAAAACAATTTCTTTTTTTATTATTATTGTTATACTTTAAGTTTTAGGTTATGTGTGCAAAAAGGAAAGGTTTGTTACATATGTATACATGTGCCATGTTGGTGTGCTGCACCCATTAACTCGTCATTTAGCATTAGGTATCTCTCCTAATGCTATCCCTCCCCCCTCCCCCCACCCCGCCAGAGTCCCCGGTGTGTGATGTTCCCCTTCCTATGTCCATGTGTTCTCATTGTTCACTTCCCACCTATGAGTGAGAACATGCGGTGTTTGGTTTTTTGTTCTTGCGATAGTTTGCTGAGAATGATGGTTTCCAACTTCATCCATGTCCCTACAAAGGACATAAACTCATCATTTTTTATGGCTGCATAGTATTCCATGGTGTATATGTGCCACATTTTCTTAATCCAGTCTATCATTGTTGGACATTTGGCTTGGTTCCAAGTCTTTGCTATTGTGAATAATGCTGCAATAAACATACGTGTGCATGTGTCTTTATAGCAGCATGATTTATAGTCCTTTGGGTATATACCCAGTAATGGGATGGCTGGGTCAAATGGTATTTCTAGTTCTAGATCCCTGAGGAATCGCCACACTGACTTCCACAATGGTTGAACTAGTTTACAGTCCCACCAACAGTGTAAAAGTGTTCCTATTTCTCCACATCCTCTCCAGCACTTGTTGTTTCCTGACTTTTTAATGACCATCATTCTAACTGGTGTGAGATGGTATCTCATTGTGGTTTTGATTTGCATTTCTCTGATGGCCAGCGATGATGAGCATTTTTTCATGTGTTTTTTGGCTGCATAAATGTCTTCTTTTGAGAAGTGTCTGATCATATCCTTCGCCCACTTTTTGATGGGTTTGTTTGTTTTTTTCTTGTAAATTTGTTTGAGTTCATTGTAGATTCTGGATATTAGCCCTTTGTCAGATGAGTAGATTGCAAAAATTTTCTCCCATTTTGTAGGCTGCCTGTTCACTCCGATGGTAGTTTCTTTTGCTGTGCAGAAGCTCTTTCGTTTAATTAGATCCCATTTGTCAATTGTGGCTTTTGTTGCCATTGCTTTTGGTGTTTTAGACATGAAGTCCTTGCCCATGCCTATGTCCTGAATGGTATTGCCTTGGTTTTCTTTTAGGGTTTTTGTGGTTTTAGGTCTAACATGTAAGTCTTTAATCCATCTTGAATTAATTTTTGTGTAAGGTGTAAGGAAGGGATCCTGTTTCAGCTTTCTACATAAGGCTAGCCAGTTTTCCCAGCACCATTTATTAAATAGGGAATCCTTTCCCCATTGCTTGTTTTTCTCAGGTTTGTCAAAGATCAGATAGTTGTAGATATGCGGCATTGTTTCTGAGGGCTCTGTTCTGTTCCATTCGTCTATATCTCTGTTATTGTACCAGTACCATGCTGTTTTGGTTACTGTAGCCTTGTAGTATAGTTTGAAGTCAGGTAGTGTGATGCCTCCAGCTTTGTTCTTTTGCCTTAGGATTTTCTTGGCAATGTGGGCTCTTTTTTGGTTCCATATGAACTTTAAGGTAGTTTTTTCCAATTCTGTGAAGAAAGTCATTGGTAGCTTGATGGGGATGGCATTGAATCTGTAAATTACCTTAGGCAGTATGGCCATTTTCACGATATTGATTCTTCCTACCCATGAGCATGGAATGTTCTTCCATTTGTTTGTATCCTCTTTTATTTCCTTGAGCAGTGGTTTGTAGTTCTCCTTGAAGAGGTCCTTCACATCCCTTGTAAGTTGGATTCCTAGGTATTTTCTTCTCTTTGAAGCAATTGTGAATGGGAGTTCACTCATGATTTGGCTCTCTGTTTGTCTGTTATTGGTGTATAAGAATGCTTGTGATTTTTGCACATTGATTTTGTGTCCTGGGACTTTGCTGAAGTTGCTTATCAGCTTAAGGAGATTTTGGGCTGAGACAATGGGGTTTTCTAGATATACAATCATGTCATCTGCAAACAGGGACAATTTTACTTCCTCTTTTCCTAATTGAATGCCCTTTATTTCCTTCTCCTCCCTGATTGCCCTGGCCAGAACTTCCAACACTATGTTGAATAGGAGTGGTGAGAGAGGGCATCCCTGTCTTGTGCCAGTTTTCAAAGGGAATGCTTCCCATTTTTGCCCATTCAGTATGATATTGGCTGTGGGTTTGTCATAGATAGCTCTTATTATTTTGAGATACGTCCCATCAATACCTAATTTATTGAGAGTTTTTAGCATGAAGTGTTGTTGAATTTTGTCAAAGGCCTTTTTTGCATCTATTGAGATAATCATGTGGTCTTTGTCTTTGGTTCTGTTTATATGCTGGATTATGTTTATTGATTTTCGTATGTTGAACCAGCCTTGCATCCCAAGGATGAGGCCCACTTGATCATGGTGGATAAGCTTTTTGATGTGCTGCTGGATTCGGTTTGCCAGTATTTTATGGAGGATTTTTGCATCAGTGTTCATCAAGGACAAAACAATTTCTACATAATGGAGAGCTGTGAGAATATATTTTACAATGATAATTGTATGGCAAAACAAAAGCTGTGGTTAATTAGACCTCCAATGAATTTCCAGTGCTCTTCTTTTCCCTCAGAAAGTTCTACTCATGATAACCTAATTAAATAATGCTATGAAGCCTGAGCTGCAATGTTTCAGACTACTTCTGAGACAATGAATAGCAGTTCACAAATGGTGCAGTTCAATCACAGCTCCTGACCTCAATATATGGCTCAACAGTGCACATAAATTAGATCTAATTTTATCCTGTTCCTGAGGGGTTCTTTTCCTCCCTGTATGAAACCCTCAGTTATGATGCCTCTGATGAACCAGTATGCTTCCATGACTGACATTTGGCTCCTGGTTTTAAACAATATTGCATTCCATAAAGCAAAATCAACAGTAAAATCAAAACTCAAATATGTTGACATGGTAATACTGGTGAGTTGGGGTAGCTCACCAAATGCCAGTGGGACCTCAACTCCAGCCCGTGTGTCCAGGCTCTTGACACTGTCATGAGAAGGAATTCAAGGACAAGTTAGAAAACAGTGAAAGTACGGAGATCACATATTAATATTTGAAAGTGAAAAGTACACACTCTAGAAAGGGGAGTGCAGGCATACTTAAGAGAAAGTGATGAAGAGGGGCTTAGGGTTTCTGTGTTTGTGGGTTTCCTTAACCAAGAGTTGGAATATCCATGAAGATTCCTGGAAAAAGGTGAAAGTTTCTTGGAACTCTAGTACCATCTATTTTTACACCAAATACAGGTGTTCCTGGAACTGTCATGGCACTGGCAGGTGTGTGATTTTAGTATGTTAATGAGTGTATAGTGAGGTCCTAGGTGAAACTTAGTTCAAACCCAGAACCATGTTGGGTCCAGTTGATCTTAGCTATCTTGCCTCACACCCTGGTGTTTCGGGATTTTATCAGCCCTTAGTTTATGCATTTATTTCAACAGCTTCTTTTTGCTAGTCATGTGAAACTGGTGCCTGGAATTTTCTGTTCTCCTGTGACCACCGTGTATTATTACTGTCTCAATGGTAATGTCATAAAGCAACCGGGCAAAAGAAACAAATCATGCAGACTGAAGAATGCAACTTAATTAAATGATGTATTCTTGCATGTCTTGTTTAGTCTTAGATTTTAGTGTAAGTTATTTTCCTTAATATACTTATGATAACTGAAGTTCAAGCTATCCAGAAAGAATAACCCAGAGATAACTTTTCAAGATATCTCCTGAAGTCCTACATGACCTTGAAATGGATAGGATCAAAATGCCATAGCCAAACTGTTGATTCAAGATACTATTTTTTCTTAAAAATGGAAAATAATTCACTAAATTTATTAAATTCTAGTACATCTCTATGTCAAACAGAATAAAATGAGTTGACGACTCTAAGGATTCAGGATCTCTGTCTTTAGAAAGACTTTACCTAAAGGGAAAAAAGTATTGTTTACAAATATCTACAACGCAGGATTCTATGCAACTGGCATTGTAAAATGTGTGAGTTAAAAATGTGTAGTAATTCAAAGATAAAGATACTATTTTATCATCAAAGTATTAAAGAAGGCAGAAGACAGTGGAAAACGTCATGCTTCAATTCACCCTTAATAATGAGTATG
Source organism: Gorilla gorilla gorilla (assembly GCF_029281585.2). Lineage (NCBI taxonomy): Eukaryota > Metazoa > Chordata > Mammalia > Primates > Hominidae > Gorilla > Gorilla gorilla. The sequence goes on along the minus strand of NC_073229.2, from coordinate 119,840,760 downwards.
TTTTGAAATACTGGGATTTCGATAAGGCTAATACAATCTATATATACAGGAATCACAAGGGACTTGGGAGTGGGAAATATATGCTTAAAGAACATTCAGTGGTTCAGCCTGGCACCAGGTAAGGAGGACTAATTCTGTAGAGTCATAGAAAACAAAGCTATAAAAGGAGGTCAGAATCAGAATGATTTGGATATTGAATATCGGGATACTTGTGTGTTTACTGTGTTTATTTAATATTGTCAGATGGTATTTTTTTAAAAAAGTAACAAAACAATAGATGTACTATAACTCTGTAAAGTAATTTAAAAAGTTGTATGCACAGAAAATATAATAAAAAAGAATCAAAATTTTTAATTTTTTAAAAAAGTGTATGTGTTTTAACAAATCAAAAATAATATATATAGATTCATTTATTAAAGTATTTATAATTATAAATTAATAAATGCTCAAAGAAGAAAATACTAATGTTCAAAACATGGAAAAGTAAGTATACACACACACACTCTCTCTCTCTCTTTTGCTAGTAATCCAATCAACTGAAGATAATGTTTTAATATTTTATTTCATACTATTTGATGTGTATTAAAAATAATTCAAATATACACTTCTTTGAAGATTGTTGCTTTCAATTTAAATATTAATATGTGATGAAAATGTGCCAATGTCAAAAAATGTGCACTGATTTTTTTCTTAAATAAAATAACAAGTTAAGAACACCTGAAAAATCTTCAAGTCCAAGTAAATGCTAGATCGAAATATGACAAAATGCTTTAAAACATATGGTTGATCTTGCAGGAGCAAAATGGAAAGTCAGGCAAGAAACAAAGTACATTCAACAGATGCTGGATTTTAGTAGTAGGTATGCAAAGATTTTAATAAATCCCTATTTTGGCACATTTGTTTCCAATTTTGTATTTTAAATAAGCTGTGATTTAACTCTTCATAATTGTACATATACATTTAATTCGTTATTTTGGGAAAATTCATAGAAATGTTGGCTCATATGACATATACATTCTTTAAAGCTTTATGCATGTTTTGATAAATTCCTGTTCAAAATGGCTGAACCAATGTATATTCTAACAACCACAACAACTTTGTATTGACACTTACCATGTCAAGTACATTACATAAAAATCCCGTATATTAGCCTCCCAAGGAATGTGTCCCAGAGTCAGAAAATACATATAGAAAGACTAATAAAGCTTAAAGCATAGAAATTAAACATATTTGCATGTTTAATTAATTGATGCAGTAACTAATAATCTAGGAATTTTAATCCACAAGCTTATCTCTTTTCTAAAACCAATGATCTCAACAATTATATGTCTCTAATGCCACCATAAAGAAGAGTGTCAATTTCTTTATGTGGTTCCCCTTCCTGGCCTTTACCATTCTTTTGAAGTTTTGCCAATCTGTAGGGGAAATGGTATCTCATTCTACTTTTCATTTCTTTGATAATGAGTAAAGGCCAAATATTTATTTTAATATTTACTAACAATTCGCATTTCTAATTTTGCATTTGCTTATTCATGAATAGGAAGGCTGTCCTTTCCTTCTTTACTTGTAAGAACTTTGAACTGTGTGAGCATCAATGTCCTTACACCTATATTAAGGGTATTTTCTCAAATACATTGTTAATAATTTTAACTATAAGTTTTACCATACAAATATGACTAATTTTTATACTTTAAGATTCATCACTCTTTCTATATATATTTTCTGACTCTGGGACACATTCCTAGATGGACGTTGTCTTTTGAATTTTATATACACTTTATATTCATGACCTACTTTTAGAAGCATAAAGAGAAAAAAGTAATAAGTGTGATGATCTGAGGTTATTAATTATTTTTCTTTTTAACCTTTGAAACTTTTCCTTTGCACCACATGCACTTTGCCCTACTCTGTCCTTCTGCCTGAAGAAGATTATAAGTTGTTACAAAAGGAATCAACGGGAAAGATTCAGCTTTTGACGTTGAAAAATATGATTTGGAAGCAAGTCAATAACCTTGACAGTGATGGTAGTGTCATGAGGGAAGATTGTTAAATTCCTTTATCTCTATTTTGCATAGCAAGAGCTAGGTTGCGTGGGCTAAGCCATAGAATTCCACATAGGAAGAGCAAACAGGGAAGCTGGGTCTTTTCTGACCCTAGGGAAACTAAAGGAGTAACAGATGAGAAGCAGAGGACAGAGAAATGACTAGCAGACAGATGTTCTGATTTCCGTTTTTTAGATCTTTTTTAGAAAGAGGCATTTATATTTAGGGTGTGATATGGCTTGGCTCTGTGTCCCCACGCAAATCTCATCTCAGACTGTAATTCCCGCATGTCAGAGGAGGGTCGTGGTGGAAGATGGTTGGATCATGGAGGCGGATTTCTCCCTTGCTATTCTCCTGATAGTCAGTGAGTTCTCATGAGAGTTGATGGTTTGAAAGAGTGGCACTTCTCCCCTTTGCTCTCTCTCCTGCTGCCATGTAGGGTGTGCCTTGCTTCCCCTTCACTTTCTGCCATGATTGTGAGTTTCCTGAGGCCTCCCCAGCCATGTGGAACTGTGAGTCAATTAAATCTTTCTTCATAAATTACCCAGTCTCAGGTATTTCTTTATAGCCCTGTGAAAACGAACTAATACAGAGTGGAAAACAATAGGTCATTAGTTATTTGGAACGCTGAGGGGCATGGTACCCATTACTCAGCAACAGACTTATCAAAGTAACTTTGGTACTGTCCAGCAGAAGGAAGCATTTGAGTGTTCTCTAAAAATGCTTTATTTTATTTTATTTTATTTCATTTTATTTTATAGAATCAGAAGAATGTCAGAGGCTTGCTGGAGTCCCTACTGTAGTACACCCTGGCTGGGATCAAAGACAGTAACACTCAGATTGCAGATGAGTTATATAAGCAAATCCTTAGGTAGATCCAGGCTCATTAGGAACTGCCATGAGGACTTTTTCTAGAACTGAGGGTGGACCCCAAGGTTAATAGACCACAGACTTAAGCATTAGAAGCCAGGGACACCTAAACATAAAACACACATAGGATTTACCTTTCAAATGGCACATGTTAGCTAAGCTGGCATGAGGCCAGGTGGCTGGTCCACCCAACACAGCGCTTCCGACTACTAGATGTTTGTCTTATGGTGAGAATCAATGAGATGTGTTAAAAGAAAATGTTTAGGCAAGCTCAATTTAATAGAGTTTAATTAAGCAAAGGACAATTTGTGAATTGGGCAGCACTCAGAACCAGACTAGGTTCAGAGTGATTCCAGGGCTGCCACATGGTTGGATAACATATATGGACAGAAAAAGGAAAATAGCATATAGAAAATGGAACTAAGGTACAGAAACAACTGGACTGGTTAGAGCTGGGCATTTGCCTTACTTGAACCTGTTTTGAACAGGTGGGCACCTATGGGTGATTGAAGTTTGCGTGCTGTGGTTGGCTAAGACTGGGCTATTTGTTACACAAATAGGTTACCATCTATTTACACATCAAATTAAGTTGCAGTTCACTATGTACAAAGAAACTTTTAGGCCAAACTGAAAATATGTATGAAGGCAGCTCTACAACAAGTTTAATTAAACAGGCTACCTGAAACATGATTTAATATTGTGATCAATCCAGGCTTTAAACTGGACAAGATATTTAGTTAATCTTTCTCCTACCAACCAATGAATGGTTTCTCATGAAAGAGACCAGAGCTGCTAATGAGAAATAAAGGAAACAGGTAATTTTTTCTTTGTACCAAAGTTGTAGAGAGTTAATATGCAATCCAACTAACTATCTTTTTAAAAGATACTGGACCACCAAAATGCAGAAATAGATTTTAAGAAAATGAGTAAAAGTATTTTTGAGTGTGTGTATTTCTAAAGATGCAGTAAACATTCAAGACTTTCCAGTTTCACTTTAGCTTAGTTATGCGGGAAAGGATAAATGACCAATCCACATTTTTGTTTTAGTCACATACTTCACCTCATAAAACATAGGCACGGAGAAAGAGAGAATTTTTACTACTCAACTAATATGAATCATTACTAATCTTGGTTTCTGTTGTAGGAAACTCTCAAATGCCAAAATCACAATGAGTTATGAGAGAGAAAAATCTGTGCATTCCTATTCGTAGAGAATACACATATTTTTTAACAAATAGATCTTCCTTTAATCTGTCTCTGTAACTTAAGTCTTCCAATTAAAAAAATCAATATATAGGAAATAAATACAATATGTCAGCACATATAATCTGGGTTATATGCAATTGTTTTGCATATATGTAAGAATCTTTACTGAACCAAATACAGGTAACAATTCTGACATTAACATAATTTGTTCTTGGTTTTAAATTTCAAAAAAAGTCAGTATGCAGTCTTTCCCCATTGAACTGTGAAAAGTGAGGATGGTTAGAATGAGAAAAAACCCTATGGGTAAATTGTCTGTGATCTTTGATTTTTTGGTGTGCCTCTTATAACTCCATAAGGAAAACACCTGTGTAATTGCTTTTCATTAAATAATATGGGTCAATAAGATGGGCTCGTATTTAAGTATACCATGCATACTTACTGGGTATGCAAGCAGTCTTATTAATTTGTTTTGGGAATGTACTTCTGATTATTCTGGTTACATCTGCCATACTTGTAGGCCATTCTAAATGATACACAAGATGAGGTACTCTGATTTCTGCCATCACAAGATTTACACTGGAACTTAAAACACACAAGAGCAATAATGTGGGATTTAAACAACTCCAATTGTTTCAAGATTACTTTTTACAGACTAGGGGTGATAGCTTGACCTTTTTATTCAATTTAATGGTAGTAATTTTTTATCATTTGCTTTATCCTAGGAAGTCCTAAAGGATAGCAGTGTCATATGAACCTGAATAGTTTTTTCAGCCCTAAAGGGAAATTAGCTAAGCTCATCAACCCTGTGGGCAACAACGCAACCTCTAAGAAGGAGATTTATTGATTGAAAAGATAAGTCGCCGGCCCTTTCATATAAAGGGTTTTTTCAACAACTACAGCAGAAAGGTTCAAAGGCCAGTAGCTTATATTTTATGCTGCCAAACTGCAACTTAAATGAACTCTCATTTTGATTTTACCAGTTTTTTCTCTAATTTTCTCTTTTACTTTGAGGAGAGATTAGTGGAAAAATAAGAATATTAAAAATAACAGCCAATATATGATTAATACTATATTTCAAAGATGGCAGAATTGAAATACATTCAAAATTCGTATTTAATATTTGCCCAATTCAGATATCAGGACCAATGTTTCTACTTTTAATTTCTTTCTGTAATCTACTATGTGGTATTGCTATATAGGCAGCGCTGGATTTTCTTCCTCAGTCGATCTAAAGCATGAATTCAATAGAATGAATTATTACTCTAAGTAGGTATGGTAGTATTTATTTTAAAAGTAATAAAAGGGAAACTCTTAGATATTTAGGCATAAATAGATACTTAAATAGTCAATGAAGTATTACTTAGAGTAATTGATCTCCAGTAATTATAATTTTTGCACAGTGTGCATGCCAATCTCACAGAAATTTGACCAGTCATCCAACTGTTCACTTATTACCTAACTTCTATTCTTTTAAAAAAGATGATAACTACTATATATCGAAGTGTAGCTCTCTCTACTGTAAAATGCAAAATTAACCAGTTCATTTCAGACTTTGATTTTAGATAGCTTAATTATACTGTTTCCATCACCATGAAGAAACCACTGCTAATACTTTTCTTCCACAGTTATTATTACAAATGAGCATAAGTTTGTAGTTTTATAAAAATTAGCAAAAGTACAAACTAATAGAGTTGTGTTTCTCCTCCTCCTCCTCCTCCTCCTCCTTCTCCTCCTCCTGCTCCTCCTCCTTCTTCTTCTTCTTCTTCTTCCTCTTCCTCTTCTTTCTTCTTCCTCTTCTTTCTTCTTCTTCTTCTCCTTCTTTTCGGAGACAGAGTCTCACTCTGTCACCCAGGCAGGAGAGCAGTGGTGCAATCTAAGCTCACTGCGACCTGCACCTCCTGGGCTCAAGCTATTCTCCTGCCTCAGCCTCTCAAGTAGCTGGGATGACAGGTGCGCACCACCAAGCCTGGCCAATTTTTTGTATTTTTAGTGGAAATGGGGTTTTGCCACGTTGGCCAGGCTCATCTCGAACTCCTGACCTCAAGTGATCCACCCATCTTTTGGCTTCCCAAAGTGCTGGGATTACAGGCATGAGCCACTGTGCCCAGCCTAGTTTCATAAAGATGATTTTATTGTGATGTGGTAAAGTTATTTTGTTTTTGCTATTTTTGGTTAGCTGGGAACAGAATGCCTTTAATGAGAAAATTTTGGGCTTTTTGTTTTGTTTTGTTTTTTAAGAAACTATTTTGATAAGCTCCTTGTGGGAAACCTTGAGGAGTAAGGGATGTAGGTTAGCACAAAGTAAGCAGCAAAAGTGATGGCAGAACTTCCTTTCATAAGGAAACAACAGTGGGTTGGTGAAAGGTGGAGAAAAAGAAGAGAAAGGAAAGGAGCAAGATGGTGAAAGCTGGGGCCTTCTATAAGTTCCACAATCTTCCAGAAACCTCATGTAAAGTTTTCAAAATACATAAATACCTTGTAAATGAAGCTTATTTGATGTGACTTGAGGAGGAGCTGAACTCTAGATAGTATTAAGCTAATGTAAGTGAAACATGAGATAAATGGCCTTAAGATCCCTAAAGTAAGCGAATTCAGCTTGGTTCTGAGCAGGATGTCCAAATCAGATGTGAGCTAAATCCTAACTGACTTCACAAACACACACAGGCACATACGTGTGGGGGGATGGGAAGGGAGCTAGGAGGGAGAGAGAGAGAAAGGGAGAGAAGGAGAAAAGAAAAAGGAGGAGGAGGAGAAAAAGAAGGACAAAGAAGAGGAAGAGAAGAAACAAGAAACATAAAGAGAGTAATATGTTTCCAAAAGACATAAATAATGGTTCAAGCAATCGTACATAGACTTTAAAAGGCAAAAAAAGCTATCAAACTTGACATTGATGCTGCAATGAATTAAGCAAATTAATTAAAATGTATGATGAAAATCTGATGAAATCCCAATCAAAATACCAGTAAGTTATTTTCAGTGTATCAACAAAGCAAATCTAAAGTTTATATGGAGAGGTAAAATCCTCAGAATAGCCAACACAATATTGAAGAAAAACAGAGTTAGAGTACTGATGCTACCTGGCTTCAAGACTTACTATAAATCTACTATAATTAAGAGTGTAGCAGTGGTGAAAGAACACACAAATTGATCAATGGGGTGGAATAAAGAGCCCAGAAATAGAGCCACATAAATATGGTCAACTGATCTTTGACAAAGGAGCAAAGGCAATGCAGTGGAGCAAAGATAGTCTTTTCAGTAAATGAAGCTTGGACAACTAAATATCCACATGTAAGTAAAAAAAGAATTTAAACAGAGACCTTACACCCTTCACAAAAATTAACTCAAAATGGATCATGCATCTAAACGTAAAATTCAAAACCGTAAAACTATAATACTCCTAGAACATAACATAGGATAAAATCTAGATGATGTTAGGTTTGGCAATGAAATTTTAGACAAAACACCAAAGGCGTAATCCATGAAAGAAAAAATTGATAAGCTGGACTCCATTAAAATTGAAATATTTTGCTGCGCAAAAGAAATTGTCAAGGGAATGAGAAGACAAGCTATAGACTGGGAGAAAAGATTTGCAAATGGCACATCTAATAAAGGACTGTTATCCATGATTTACAAAGAACTCTTAAAATTAAACAAAAAAAATATTAAAAATAGGCCAAAGACCTTAACGTACATATTACTAAAGAAAATATGTAGATGGCAAATAAGCATATGAAAAAGATGCTCCATATTGTGTGTCATCAGGAAAATGCAAATTAAAATGGCAAAATGATACCACTTTATACTTATAAGAATGGTCAAAATGCAGAACTCTGACAAAACAAAATGCTGGAGAGGAAATGGGGCAACAGAAATGCTTATTCATTGCTGGTGGGAATGCAAAATGGCATAGCCCCTTTGGAAGACAGCATGGCAATGTCTTACAAAACCAAAGATACTCTTAGCATGTGATCTTTCACTCATGCTTCTCTTGGGTATTTACCAAAAAGAGCTGCAAACTTATGTCTACACAAAAACCTGCACATGGATGTTTATAGTAGTTTTATTCATAATTGCCAAAACTTGGAAACAGCCAACATGTCCTTCAGTAAGTGAATGGATAAATAGACTGGCACTTCCAGGCAATGGAATAATATTCAGTGCTAAAAGAAATGAGCTATCAAACCATGAAAAGGCATTGAGGCAAATTAAATGCATATTACCATGAGTGAAAGAGGCCAGTCTGAAAAAGATACATACTGTATGATTCCAATTACATGGCATAATGGAAAGGCAAAACTATGGAAACTATAAAAAAAATCAGTGGTTGCCAGGGGTTAGGGAAGAGGGAGGAATGAATAGATGGAACCTAAAGAATTTTTAGGTCAGCAATACTAATCTGAATGGCGTTATAATTTTGGATACATGAAATTATAAATTTGTCTAAGCACATGGAATGTACAACACTAAGCATTAAGCCTAATGGAAACTGTGGACTTTGGGTGATAATGATGTGTCAATGTAGGTTCATCAGTTGTAACAAATCTACCACTCTGGTGGGGATGTTAATATGGGGAATATTCCATGTGAGGGGCAAGGAAGAGGTATTTGGGAAATATCTATACATTATTCTCTGTACATTTTGCTGTAAACCTAAAATTGCTCTAAAAAATAAAGTCTAACAAAAATATAAATAAATACAATTAAAAGAAAAAAGTATAACCAAGTTCTTTCAAGTAGAGATTCTGACGGAAGTTTAAATGAATAAAACCCAAATGTAGTCAAGAGCAAATTTTCATATGAACATATATTGTTAAAATCTTAAGTTCTTAAGAACATATATTTTCTTAAAGAAATTTATTCATAATAATTCATACAATAATTTTATATATGAGTCTTTGATTTTTACCCAATTTCATTAAAAAGTAATTTCTTCTGAAACTAAGATAAATTATAATTATCAATACTTTTGAATATTTCTAGACTAAAGTAAGAATATGCTATTATTTACCTAATTCAGCAGTATGTATCTCATGCTTTTGGGTCTATACCTAGACCACTTTAATATAAAATAAGCAATATTATGTGTATTATGGATTTGAAGAAACTGCTTAGAGGTCAGAAACATAGTGGAATATGGGATTATGGGTAGCCCTAGAGATACATGTCTTTAGCAACAATTTAGAATTGAAGAACTTCAAGATTTCATCTTGAATTTGAGGCATTATGTACCAATTTTTAAATTATAGAATATAGGATTATGCTTTTTTAAAAGTAATAAAAATTATGTTCCCTTTCATTAAAGTAGTTTGTAACATATCTGGGTTTGTAACTGCATCCTAAAGAGTTGGAGAATAGTACAGGAAATTTTTTTTTTACAATAAAGGTTAAAACAAAATATAGAAACAGATTTTATGTAAAAAGCTTTATTTGAATTATAACTGATATTTAAACATTGAATTACATATAAATAATATATTATCTCCAAAAAATAAAAACTAGAAAAATAACAAGCTGCTTGACAGAAGTAACCCAAAGGTGACTAACTCTCTGATTCAATCTTTCCAGTAACAGTTAAATATATGAGAGAACTTAAGAAGACAGTGTAAAAAAATTAGGGGCCAAGAGACAACTGGGGAGTCATGAGACAGTTCCTGGAAGAAGGAAGTCAAGGGGGCTGGGGTCAGAGGAGATGACTCTGGGAAATGTATAGAGAAGGGAGCCATGGAGAAGAAGCAGTGTCAGAAGAGAGGAACAGAAAGAAACTGGTCAGGGAAAGGTGGGGAATTTCGGAGGCCTAAAAATAAGAGGATTCTAGGAAAGCAGGTGACCGTCTGGGCTCCCCCTTCTCTCAGGCATGCTATTACTCCTTGAATCTCTCCTATTTTGTGGTTCAGTATTTATTAATAGCCCATAAATTGGGTGTTTACATCAGTATTTTAAAAAAGAATTTGGAAATAATAAAGGAAAACCACAGTATACACTGAGTTGTTTTTTTTTTAGAGAAAAGTGTATTTTAAATGACTCCTATAACTCAGTATCTCCCTTTGTAAAATATAAGTAATAAAACAGTAAGACTCAAATGTTTTTACAAAGACAAAGAAATAAAGCTGCTGTAAAGTTTCTTGTAGAAGCATGAGTGCCACTATACAGTAAATTTTAAAAATCTCTCTTAAAATGTCCATTTATATGTATGGTTTCTGCTGGAAAAAAAATATTTCTGACTTTCTTATTGCCAGCTTGTGAAACAACATTATAAATTACTAGAACCAAAAACTACATACTTTAGCTTATTGTTATATTTTGTTTTAATCATGTCAATCAATGCACAACATTTCAATACATATAGATATATACCTATGTGATATAGGCAATACATATTTCACTTCAGACCTTAACAGTATTTATATTATGGATGCACAATAAAAGTCCTATATAACAATTTTAGATTATTTACAAACTACGCATTCTGGATGCAGATTTTTTATTAAAATTTTTAATCCCATGTTTATTTGACAGACTGTCCCAGAGCCTTTTTTGCAGATATGTTAAATAAGTTAAATAAGTGAGAGAAGTTAAGAAAGATAGTGTAAAAAAATTAGGGGCCAAGAGACAACTGGGGAGTCATGAGACAGTTCCTGGAAGAAGAAAGTAAAAGTAATGCAAAGTCTCTTTAATTTTCAACTAAGCAAATCATAATGAACAACACAAATTTTCTGATCTCTCTACAAGGTCATATTATAGTTTATAAACCTATATATAATTTTGTGTTTAGAGTACCCCAAGGCGCCCTGTATAACTTATCTATTCTTTACTGAGACTAAATTTTTCAAAAAGGAAAGTTTTATTTGATTTTTTTCATCAAGAATTTACATGAAACCTACAAGATCTGGTCTTTTTAATTCTTTAACTCCTCTTAAAAAAGTTTTCCCAAAGTGCTAAAAAAAAGGCAAAATTAGAATGCAAAATAAATAGTTTATTTTCATGATGCAAAAAAGCTAAGAACTACTTTTTAATTTTTATCAGTTTTGACTTGAAGCTTTTAAGAACTGCAACTGGCCAGAAACTACTCTCCATCTCTGACTTCTTTTCTTCCCCCTCCCCACTCCTCCACAGCCACACTAAATAGATACATGAGTGTTTTCTGCATGTAGGGCAACACTGTGCTTATCATAGAAGAAGAATAAATATTTACTCAATGAAAAGAACTTTGACTTTTCATTCTTTTGTTCTCTCAATGCACAGTAAGTGCACATCTGTGCCAAGCACTGTGCTAATCATAAAATAAAATGAAAGAAAGAAATGATGACAACCAAATCATAGAGTAGAGGTACATTGGGTGCAAATAGAGCTGAGCATCAGAACTTGTGTGGAGGGTGGGAGAAAGGAGAGGATGAGGGGGCTGCAGTCAGGGTCTCTTAGAGAATGTGACTTTCAAACTGAGAGATGAATGATAAATGAGTTAGCCACATAAAGATAAAGGAGATTTGGAGGTATGAAAAAGAGCTGTTGATGATCAGAAGTCAAAAGAAAATATGGTGTATGCAATTAATTTTTTAAAAATCAGTATGATTGAAAGATAGAACCCAAAAGGAGACAAGAAAAGCAAAAGAGACAGGAGGGAGAAATAGGGGCCAGTCTGACAGGCTTTAATATTATCTTAGTGATAATAAAATTCCATTACAAAGTTTAAGAGGATCGACGTAATAAAATGTTTTATAGAAAAGATTATGATGGCTTTTTTGCAGAGAATATATGGACAAGGGTCATGCTTTGCATTAATGAAAGCAAGGCTGTTGCAGCAATTCACATAATAGCTGATGGTGGTTGCCCTGAGGTCATGATTCTAGGCAATTTGAAGCACCATGAAAGAGATTGAGTATGGGCCAGGCACAGTGGCTCATGCCTGTAATCCCAGCACTTTGGGAGGCCAAGGCGGGTGGATCACCTGAGGTCAGGAGTTCAAGACCAGCCTGGTCAACATGGTGAAACCCCATCTCTACTAAAAATACAAAAATTGGCCAGGCGTGGTGGCAGGCGCCTGTAATCCCCACTACTGGGAGGCTGAAGCAGGAGAATCACTTGAACCTGGGAGGCAGAGGTTGCAGTGAGCCGAGATCACGCCACTGCACTCCAGCATGGGCAACAAGAGCAAAACTTTGTCTCAAAAAAAAAAAAGATTGAGTATGAAGAGTTTAATAATAGCATGGTGGGAGTACCCCAGTGTGCATCTTAGGACCGCCTCTAAGTGGAGACTCAAATCTCCACTAGTCACATAACTTCAGATTTCAGGGAATTCTTGGTTGACATCATATAGCACTGGCAGAGTTCAAGGTCAGTAGTCTTTAATGCCAGTAAGAATGTTAACATTGCCTGTCTGAGAGAGGAGGGATGCCATTGGCAGTTTGCTATTCGGGTCTTAGGTGTATCACAGAGAAAGCCACCAATTAGAACACAAGGTACCTACTCCAGCAAAACAGCCAAGGCAATTTGGAATACTTGGGTACAACAGTCTATCTCCTACACATATCTATGTTATAATGTATGAAAGCTAAGTGAGGGGATAATTTTACACAGGTGGAGTGTAGATGGAGGGTGTCCTCCAAATATGTAGTAACTCATACCATGCAATATATAATAGTTTGCACTATAAAAGACGCATTCAATTTTCTTTGTGCAAACTGCTCCTGCTTGGTAATTTCACATAGACTCCAGCTTAATGCCGAGTTGTAATGCCTACCTAGTGTTTCTATATCCACAGGGTGCATTGTATCTAATTTTCTGTGGCTAATTTTATTTTGGGGTTGACAGTTGCACTATGTAACACTACACAATTTTAATATTGTGTAGCAAATATAACTAGGAGAGCAACAACCGGAGGCCTTGCTTTAATTTTAAAAAGCATATGAGGGGTATTATTTTAGGAAAAGCAGAATAGTTACAAATCAATTTAAATATTTTCTTCTGATGATGTGAATTTTTCATTTTAACTTCAGTTGCAGTCATAAGCGAGATTTTTCTCAAAGCTACCTATGTGAGCTGTTACATTTTTGAAGAGTTGCAGGTTGTACACAGCTGACTCAGGCTACTAAAAAGCTCTGAAAAACAGAGTTAGATACTATTCCAACTGCTTGGCCAGAAGAGAAATTCTGTAGCAGGGCTATATTTAGCACCATGGACAGCGCAATTTAGAGTCCCAGAAAAATCCACACTTTTGCAGGGGACAGTCATCACATCTGGAAAGAGCTTTGAATGGCATTTGTGGTCTCACCAGGACCTGGCCCTTTATCTGGATGTATGATATTGTTATGAGAAATGAAAAAGAAAGAAATCTTGTTTTATCCACCGTGCCATGCTGTTAAATAGCATCTCAAGCCTCATCTCCCTCCTTGTTTAACTTTTATGTGACAGTTCATATCAAAACCTGAACGGAACTAATAATCACAAACGCAAACCACATTTAGAGGGTGAGATCTGTTCTAGGCTATTCCCTCTATGTCAGCTTGGAAAAACTCCTCTCTACTCTAGACAAAGTCAAGGACAAGTGGTTTGGGAGATAATTGCAGAAGAAGGAACATATGGAAATATGGAAAGATTTTATTAAAACTTTAAAAACATTGAAGTTGTGTAATATGATGGAAAAGGCACCGAACTCAGATTCAAGAGTCCTTGGAACCAAGAGATCAGATCTTCGTCTATGTAACCTTTGGAAAATCATTTAATGTCCCAGATTTATTCCCGGGTAAAAATAAAAGATTTAGACTAAATGATAATGATGACAATATTACATACTTTTCAAAAGGATTTTCTATGCCTTATTTTGTGATTCAATATTCTCATAATTTTTAGTGTATTGTCTGCAATACATTTATTGGAGTCTATCCTCCCCCAAGTGAGAAGTTGCAGACAGGGAAAAAATAATCCTGATTATAATGAAAACCTGAGCTGACAGGCAATTATACAAGTCCAGCAATTTATTACACTAAAATTTAAAAAGCTTGTATTCTGTATATTTTAGAAGAAGAGACTGAATAACAGTCATCTATCTGCATCTTTCCTAGCATTTAGATATAACAACACCGTTAGTATTTATCATACATACTGGGAACCAAATTTTTCTCTGAAGAAAATTAATAAATAGTCTTTATTCATCATCACACAGAGGAAGACAATACCAGACTGTCTGTAGTGTCTGGTATGCTAGAATAGACTGCTAAATAGATCCTCACATTTCCTGTGAATCACAAATGCAAACCACATTTAGCGGGTGAGATCTGTTCTAGGCTATTCCCTCTATGTCAGCTTGGACAAACTCCTCTATACTCTAGGCAGATTCAAGGATAAGTGATTTGGGAGATAATTACAGAAGAAGGAACTTATGGAAATCTTTTATTAAGACTTTTTAAAAGTATTGAAGCTGTGCAATATAATGGAAAAGGCACTGAACTCAGACTCAAGGGTCCTAAGAACCAGGAGATTCCCTGTAAGTAGCTATTTAGGAGTCTGTTGTTCCCCAGAAGACTCCTGGTTTAAACTTGTACCTAACAGAAAAAAAAATCTATGAAGGATTTGGCATGGTGAAGAACTCTCAAGATGAAAAAGGAACAGGCATGGAAGAAGTGTGCTTTAGGGATAAGATGTCTTAGACAAAATTTTGGACCAAGGGGCTCCAAAGGGGTAGAAACAGAGTTTGGTTCAGCCAAGACAGTTTTTGCCGGAGATTCACAAAGCAAAAGTTTAGGTTTCTCATTCTAAATTTTTTATACTTTTGCACTTTTTTTTCTCAGTTATAATAGCAGACAAACTAAAAAACACATGCATGTCCCTAGAACTCAGATTCACTGAATCAGAAATTACAACCTTAATGCCCTAGTAAAATTCCTTCAATAGATTTGAACTGACAAACAATGTAGTGAAAAAAATATGGAGAAATTAGAGTTTATGGTGCTGGTAGTAGCTACTATCACTGCAAATCTGAGAAATTGAATGAATGAGCTGAGGCAGAAACAAAAAAAAGAAAGAAAGAAAACTCATGAGAGGAATCTCTAGAGAAGTTGTGCTTGTTGGCTACCACCCACGTTTTCCTTATAATTTCTTCCCCTCTTATCTTTTTGAGAGCTTTAAAAGGAAGATTCTCTTTTAGGAATTAAGTGAAAAGCCAGTCTTGTGGTAAATATTTTCAGAAAAGAAACAACAAAAATTGATTCAAGGAAGCTGAATTAAGGTATAAAAAGGCTCAGGGCTATTGAGGGGGAATGTGAAGGATGTTCAGCATAACTGATGTCACATGGTTAACATTCTGCTGGGAAATGTTGAAAGATGGAGTGAGATGGGTACGGCCATTTCGTAAAGAGATGTTTGCTCTAGTAAGGTTTGTGGATTTAATTTTGAGGGTGATAGGAGCAAACTCAACATTTTATAAGTGGAAATTTCATATTTTTTGAAAAGATAATTCATGCTGGGTTGAAGGAGGGTGGAAAGCAGAAGAGATGAGTGAGGGAGATACTCCAATAATCCAGCCAAGAGATGGAGGAAGGAATGAATTTGGACACTAGAGGAGAAGAAGGGATAAATTACAGAGATATAGTGACATGTCACTTAACAATGGAGCCATGTTCTGAGAAATATGCATGTAGTTAGATGATTTTGTACTGCAAACGTCATAGAGGGTACTTATGAAAACCTAAATGGTGTAGTTTGGTACACACCTAGGCTAGCTGGTATAACCTTCTGCACCTAGGCTACAAACCTGTACGGCATGTTCCTGTACTGAATACTGTAGGCAGTTGTAGCAAAATGGTAAGTATTGGTGCATCTAAACATAAAAAAGGCACATTAAAATGATTGCATAATAGATACAAAATAGTATACCTGCATAGAACACTTAGCATGAATAGAGCAGGACTCGATATTGCTTTGAGTGAGTCAGTGAGTGAGTAGAAAGTGAAAGTGAAGGCCTGGGACAGTACTGCACACCACTGTAGACTTTATAAACACTGTATACTTAGGCTACACTAGATTTAAAACGTATTTTTTTCTTCAGTAATAAATTAACCTTAGGTTCTTGTTGCTTTTTTACTTTATAATTTTTCATATTTTTTAAACTTTTAACTCTTTTGTAATAACACTTAGATTAAACAAACACATTGTACAGCTGTACAAAAATGTTTTCTTGCTTTATATCTTTATAATTTTTTTCTATTTCTAAATTCTTACCTTTTTGTTTTATTTTTATGCTTTTTTTGTTAAAAACAGAGGCACAAACACACATATTAGCCTAAGCCTACACAAGGTCAGAATCATCAGTATCACTGTCTACCACTTCCATATTTTGTTTCACTGGAAGGTCTTCAGGGGCAATAACACACGAGGCGCTTTCCTCTCCTATAATAACAATGCATTCTTCTGGAATACTTCTAGAAAGACCTGCCTCAGGCTGTTTTACAGTTAACTATTTTTTTTAATAAATAGATGTATACTCTAAAATAATAAAAAAGGAAAGCAAATAAGACAGTAATATAAGCCAGTTTGTTATCATCATGAAGTATTATTCGCTGGACATAATTGTATGTGCTGTTCTTTTCTACCTCTGGCAGCGCAGTAGGTCATAGACCAGCATTACCACAAACACATGAGTAATGTGTTGTCCTACAATGTTACAACAGCTGCAATGTCACTAGGCAATAGGAACTTTTCAGCTTCATTATAATCTTATGGAACTACTGTCATGTATGCAGTTCATCATTGACCAGAAAGTCATTATGTGGGGCTTAACTGTATTTGAAAAGTAAACTTAATCAGTCTTATTGAAAGACTGACTGTGAGGATAATAAAGTTGCTGAGGAAGACTCTCTAAACATAGGAGCTTGGAGAATACGATTATGGTGATTCTATCAACCACAGTAGGTAATACAAAAATTAATTATTTGTAACTTTAGCCAAGTTTGATTAGTCTGCTAGATATCCAGATAGAAACTCTTCCAGTGAGTTTGGAACCTATGAGAAACTGGGGGCTATTAAATGTAAGGTTTATCATAGATCATCTCAAGTGCTCTACCACTCTAAAATTATATCTCCTTTCTTCTTGCCAACTCTTCATCATCCCAAGTTAACCAAAATCCCTCTGATATCATGTTTTTTATCTGGGAAATTGTGTGATAAAATGTCTACAACAGAAACTCTGACACAGCTACCAGTACAAACCTTGTGAGGAATAATCCCATATTAGAAAAGGAAGAAAAACATAACATAAAATCTTTTCAAACTTTTTTGTAATCAAAATGCATTAATACATTAAATCTCATAAATATTTATGAAAATAAGATTTTTCAAAATACTTGTTTAAGCAATTATCTGCTAAATAGAGCTAACTTAAGTTATTTTAGATATGTCTTATTCACACAGTTGAAAAACTATGATGTATGGTCTCACACTTTATTTTAAAAACAAAATATCTTCCATTTAGAGGTGTGAGTTCAGCACTGTAATTTGTTCTCTTATTTAGTTGCTAAAAATAGTGTCTCATCTGTATTTAACTTTGTGTGTTTTCCACTATGATAACATGCCCTAGATGCCTTTCTGAACAGCTCTTTCTGCAGTGACAAGAAGTAATAATCAAAAATGAACAGAATTATAGGCAGTTTTTCAAAATCATGAACATACATTACACAAATTAGTAAATAATTTGTATAAAACTGACAATGTCCATAAGTCATGTCTTAAAATTAGCTGTTGGTGTTCTTAAGTCATGTCTTAAAATAAATATTACAATTTATTTTAAAGTTCTACTGCCTTGTAATGAAATTTAAAAAGTAAAATTTAAACCTTATTTAATCATCTTTTTTGTTGTTACAACTAAGAATTCTTAGAAGAAACCACTGAAACTCTTAGACAAAATAGAGACATAAGTTCCACCTGAATAATGACAGTTGCTGGTTTTCACTTAATAACCTCTATTTTTCTCACTTGCATCCTTTCAACATTCATCAGCAAAGTTAACAAAAACATATTTTAAATCTGTTCTCTTTATTTCATAATTTCCTAATCTGCTATAGTTGAAATATGTCATCCATCACCATGGGCCTTGACTCGCTTATCTTCCACTCTTGTCCATCCCTGAAATAGATTCTCCATTTAGAATAAATTGTTGAACACTTAGATCAGAATATGGCCCCCATGAACAAAAGCTAAACACCTGACAATGCCGAAGCCCTTCATAATCTTGTGCCTATTCATGTTACCAACCAGAATTTACTCTCTCCCCTCTAGCCTTTGTCCTGTAACCACTCTGGGCTTATTTGATTCCCCAAGCATGTCAAGTCTTTTCCCAACTTAGGGTCCTGGCACCAGTTCTGCCTTCCACCTTGAACACTGTTCCTTTTATATTTGCTTAGCTGTCTCCGTTTTGTGTTCCAAATCTCCCACCTTAAACACAGAAGCCTTCTTTATCACCGAGTGTAAAGAAACTACCTCCTGACTCTATCTTGCCCAAATAGTTGGACTTTCTGCACAGCACCTGTGTCCCATTTCTGGTAGATAGTTCTCTTGTTTGTTTATTTAGCTGTTCAGTGTTCTTCTTCCTCTATGTTATTTTAAAGCCTAGGACTGCCCTGTTCGTAAGAGAGATGATCAAAGTGGTGGAGAGCACAGTTAGTGGCATCAAATGGCTGAAGTTTAAAGCCCTGATTATAACTGTGCTATCTCTGGAAAGTTATTACAGTTACTTTGCATCTGTTTTTCATATGTGAAATAGGGGTGAAAGAAGGGCCTACTTACGTGATAAAACTCCATAGATATTAAGTGAGTTAAACAGGAACTGGTACATTTTAAGCATCTGAAAAATATCATCTATGGTTCATTATTGAGCCTCAACATATGAGACAGGACTTGGTACAAATGAAACTTATTAAGCATTAACAAAATGAAAAAAAGCAGATCATATCTCTTATTTATGTTAAGGGTATTTTTCTCTTTTAGAAATAACTTGTTATTTCCTTTATTTCAGTCTTAAGATATAGGAATTTATTTTAAAATTTGTAATCTAACTCCTCATAGATGTGGATAGTATATGACTCTGGAGATTCTCGGGTCTTTCCTATAAATATAACTAGTGATCCCTAACCTTTAGCGGTCTATAGCAAAGTAAGGCAAAAGAGAAGTGAAAAACAATAATAATTTACCAGTTGTTTGTTAATTTAGCTGCTGTCTCTGTGCAACCCCATAGCTGCAATACAAGGCAGTTTCAACTATAAACTGTGAAGAATATAAATTATGGCTAACTGAAAGTGCCAGGGAGACCTGAAAGATGACAGAATGCAATTACCCAAATTGGGCATATGCCAGGCTAGTACTGATGTGCCTTCTCTTAGAAATACTGCACAGTCTTACATGGCAAAAACAACCAGATTAGTAAAATACAGCTGCTAAAAATAGTTAGTGGCTCGATTTCCCACAGCCTTGTCACAGCCCTCTGTTCCCAGGACCAGCTGCTAGGAAAGGAGTTTTGAGAAGATTCATTTTCACAAATGACCACTTATTTGCATAGATTTAACTGTGTATTGCCAAAAGCCCAAGAGTTCTTCTGGTTACGTAGTCTGGGAAATCCAGTGCATATGGGGGAATAGTTTATTTTAGAAACCACCGGTTATCAATTTGATTTTAGGTTGGAAACTCTGCTGCTTCC
Organism: Gorilla gorilla gorilla; assembly: GCF_029281585.2. Taxonomy (NCBI): domain Eukaryota; kingdom Metazoa; phylum Chordata; class Mammalia; order Primates; family Hominidae; genus Gorilla; species Gorilla gorilla. The sequence goes on along the minus strand of NC_073229.2, from coordinate 119,820,963 downwards.
TCAGCCTTTGGGATAGAATAAAAGATAATCTGGTCTTCTCCTTAGACAAGAAGGTGGAATTTAATATAATAGTTATCTTTGTATGTATCTTTTATGTATCTTGGGCTTTAATTCATGGTTATATAAAGAATACTTGCAAAGTTTATTTTTTATACTTTTATTAGGTTTCCTTTCACTCTGAGCTGTGTATATGTGAGTTCATTACTTCATTGCAAAGATGGAAGAAAAGTAGATTTCTTTCAATATCTACCTACCTTGTAGTAGTTTTTATTATACCCACTTACCACAGGGGGGAACCGAGTGTTAGAGTGATCAAATACCTTCTACAAGATAACACAACTTGTCCCGCACAAAGCAGGGATTCTAGTTTAGGCCCAAGTAAACGCATAGCCATTTCTCTTTCCATGACACATCACTTGTTCTCAAGGACAACTAGATTCAGAGTTGTATAAAAGACTGAAAAACCGAATGAGACGTTTAAAGAATATACCACTTGGTAGTGGAAAGTGTGATAGAAAGATACATACGTAGTGAGGACACTCCTCTAATATATTCCTCTCTTCTTAGAGCCCAAGCTCTTTGTGGCTGAAATTAATGCATACCTGAGAGTGTCTGTACACAGATCAGTGAACCTAAAGGAAGTCCATGCACGTGAGGGGCTGAATAGCTGGAAGGAGAGGCTTTGCATAAGAATAGAACCACACATAACAAACTAGCCTCCAGGAGGAAGAGCTGACTCCAGACTTCTCTGCTACAAACATGCCTTTCGCATCTCCATTATAATCCACTCAACATTGCATGGTATTTGTCAATTACCACGTGCCTGATTCTCCTGTTTGACCTGAGGTGAGAGGCTGTGCTTCACTCACTTCTGCATCAACTTGCATAGGGCTCAAAGCAGGGCAGCATAGTGTCTAAGAGCACTAGCTATGGAGACAGACACTGGGTTCTAATCTCTGCTTCACCATTCACTAGCTGTGTAAACTTAGACAAATTAATCAATCTCTCTGTGCCTCAGATTTCTTATCTCTAAAAGAGACTGTAATAACACCTGTCTCAGAGCCCCATTGTAAAGATTAAATATATTATAATCTGTGCAATGTATAGAACAGTGTAACTGCTGACAAAATGAACTTAAACATTCCCCTATCATGGTCATAAAGTTTTAATCGACAAGCTGGTTTTGGTTTGGCCTACATAGTGTATAAAAGAAAAAAAATACTGAATTAGAATATGTCCAGAAAGGTCATACACTCCACTTTTATGCAAACCCTACTACTCCTTGTTTTCTGACATTGTGTACTCTACAATTTTGTGTCATCTGTCATACCTATAATAATTTGTTATAAGACAGTGATAAAATTGTTGAAGAGGACAAGGACAAGGACTTAATCTATTAGGATGACACAGAGGTTTGATTCAACACTTCTTGGATGCAATTGTTCAAACAACTGTGAATTCATGTCAAAGTTTATTATCCAGACTACATTTTTATGTACACAATTTTTAAAAAGCCAATTCTTTGCTTACATCAAAATAGTCTTTGTGTGTGGAATAACTATTATCTGTTAATGTTACATGAATATGCATATAAAAGTCTGCAAAGTTACTTATCACAGTTAGGAGCAGCTATTATTTGTTATAAAAATTTTCATTTTTAAATTTACAGAATAGCATTCTACTCTGTCAAAAATATTTTATAGTTAAAATCTCTCCATGTAAATAAATATTTATTTTATTATTAACATTATTGACTAAACCATATTTTATCACATGGTGTTTCATAAATTAACCAGTCATCTCTCAATGTACATTCTGGTTTGTTCCAGTTATTATCATCATTATTTTAAATAATTTTTTAGGAAAGTATTTGTATATAAAGCTTAATGTTCACCTTCAATTGTATCTTTAGGATAAATTCCTGAAAGTATTATTTATAATACAAATTCTCGCAGGGTTTCATGGTTTCCTACACAAATTATAAAATTTCTCTCTAGAAAAATTGTACAAATTAATGCTCTTGACAGGACTGTGTGAGAAACCACATTGTAAGTATTTTCTCCAACCCTGGATATTAGAGCTTTTGCCAAATTTACAAATAAAAATATGGTATTTCAATTTATCTTTAATTTCCATTCTTTTAATACAAAAAACATTGAATATATCTACAAGGTTTTATCAGTTATTTATAAATTTTCTGTTGTGAATCTCCCATTCATATACTAGTCTAAATTTTCATTTTAAATTCAGGTATTCACGTTTTCTGATTAATCTGCCAGAATATTTTAGATGCTGAGAAAATAATGTTTTCTATCAAATTACAAAGTGTTTGCCATAGGTTATTTACTTTGCAATGTTATTCATTTTTTTCCTATTTACATAGTAAAAGCAGACTACGCTCCACAGTTTCATCTGATTAGCTCAAGTTTACAAAGTTCATTTTGCCTTAATATTGAATGAGTACTCATTTGTTTTCTTAAGTTTTACTACTTAGCTTTAAAATCTATTATCCTAGAATTCTTTTGAGGAGTTATGTAAGAGTATATTTTTTAGGTTTCATATTTTATTGTACTGCCTACATAAAAATGAGCTCCACCTTTTGTATATTCTATAAGAGCATAAGATTAGTTTTGTGTGGGTGTGGGTTCTTGACAATATTTTGTCTTTTTTTTCATTTCTTCCTTCACCATTGGTCTGTTTTGGATTCTCTACATCTGTTTAAATTAGTCTTCATAATTTGTATTTTGGTAGAAAAATATCTACTTTTAAGAAAATTTTAAATGTATTTATAGAAAATTGAATGCTATTCTCTAATTTTCAAATGTTCTCAGCCATCTCTAATTGTTTTTTTCAGTTAATCCTGTGTATTTTCACTTCTGTTTCCCAGAAGTCTGTCCACATCTTCTTTTTCAAGAAAATCAAATATTTAATTTATCTCTTACATTTTTATCTTATTTATTGCTGATTTTATTTTAATAAGTCTTAATTTCTTAATATTAGCCTAGGTTATTATTCTTTTTCCTGAGTCAGATACTTAGCATATTTTCACTATTTGTCAATTAATAATAATGTAATAAAAGTTACAATTTTCAAAACTTTTCTATTAATTATTTTTTTCTTGTCTACTTCCTGTACTTTGCCCAACTTATTCAAGGAGTTTAGTACACTTTTATCACAAGTGCCTGTCTCAAATCTTAGTCTCTACCTTTAATGATATGATTTGGAATTTTTAACCTAGATATTATTACCTCATTTAACTGGTGGAGAACTTCTTTGGAAATGTTTTAAGTTTTACATTTTGTTTTTTTAACACGATTTAAGCAGAAGTCAGTTTTTTCTCTCTCTCTTTCTCTGTCTTTCCCAACTGGTTTCAAGAGTTCTTGCAAGGCTTTGTAAGCTGTAAATTTCTTATGCATAATAATATGCAACTTTCTCTGCATTGAAAAGACGATGACACATGGAGAGACGCAGAAAGGAATGGAGACACCTGGAGGAGTTCTCTTCCTGGATTCCAGTTGCTTCTGCATCACGTGTCCTTGCTCTTTCTGTAAGTGCATTCATCAATAGTCTGAAATTGTGAGAATCAGTAAATGTTATTTTTTTGAGACCAAGTAGTGTTTATGACACTTGCAATAAAAAAACTTGAGAAGTACCATTAACATTTTCTTAATGTACACAAACCTTAGAATGCTTTTCAGAAGGCTCACATAAATGCCTTAGCCATATATAATGTCACCACCCAATTTTCTCAAAATTCCATAGATCGTGCCTTGTCTTGCACACAGTTCTGTGGAAAAGAAGTTAACACCAATTCTAGTTGCATTCATTTGGGAAACTATATGTATTTATTTACATGCCCATTTCTTTCTGGAGGAAGCCTATTTTATCCTTGCCTATGTTTCCTATTGAAGTCATTCTGTATCATCCTTCCAAATAACATTTATTTTTGTGTTGACTTTGCTGTAGCAAAAAAAAAAATGGTTCCCAGTCTCAGTAACTTACACAACAAACATTTATATTTTGCTTATGCTGTATGTCACTTATGTTCTCCTTTATATATTTCCTCATTCTGCAATCCAAGCTGTCAGAGCAGCTGCTTTTTAGACTATGTCATTCTTGTGGCAGAAAGAAAAGCAAGAGAGATGAGAGAAATATGCAATGCCTCTTAGCAATTCCTCTTGGAGGTAAAATACCATGTTTCCTTTATGGTAGGTCAATTCTCCCTGACAATCACACAGACAAGCCTGCATGACAGTCACACCAACAGGCCTGCATAGCACTTCAGTTGCACAGATAGATTTCCACAGAACTGCCCTAACATTGAGCAAATAATTAAACCTAGGGAAATCAGTGCCTGGACATCAAAGTTAAAAATGAAACATATGGTCAGTAGGAGCCTTGCATGGGCTTCCCCCTAACCTGGGGAGCAAGCCAAAATAATAGAGACAGTCATATTCCTAGTGCCAGAACCCATCTCGGGTCAACAGAATATGAGACGAGTCAAGGTAACAGAGGCAGCTGTTTGCATAGATTCATTGGAGAGTCTAAGGCAGCTCTCCAGACCAAGCTGTAAAAGAGATAAGATAGAAACAATCACTCCAGTATCACAGTAGACAGGCCTTGAAGGTCCTGGGGCTCATTTAATCAGACTTAGCAAGCACTGTTTGCCTCTGACCTTCTAGCTGAAACAAAATTAGTTACCAATAGACTTATGTGCATGCTATACTGCACTTAGGCACATAACCCCAACCTATATAAGCACTAAGAAAATTGTAACACTTTGAGTTGGTCTGGTGGAATGATCTCCGGCCTTCTCCCTGTATCCGGTTACAGCAATAAATTCTCTTCTTTCCTAGTTTGTCTGCTTCTCCTTATTGGGCCTTGAGAAAACTCAGCTGGAACCAGCCTGGTTCCAGGAACACCTTGTCCTAAGTAATCATCTGACCAGGCTTAAAAATACAAAGTGGGTTCTACATTGTAAGTTACCTTGCAGTGGCAGAAATGTATGATCTTCATACAAGGCAAATGGAAGCAAATGGTTGTAAACAATAATAAAATTGCTACAATATCATCTATCTTACTGTTGTTTGTCCTCTTGTTTTATCTTCTTCTCTTAGCACATTCATTACTTTGCTCTTTTTTCCTGCATACATGAAAAGCTGGTAAATCGTATCCTTTATTTTCCTGATCCAGCATTCTGTGACATTGATTTTACTCTTACTATCACTAAGGTGGATCTGGTGGTTTTAATTTCCTTGTGGATTGTCTTTTTTCTTATCTACTTTCAGACTGAACTAATTTGTTTCTTCTTCATCCTATTCTATTCCTCTTTTGTAGTGGCTATATATTTTTATAATCTACTTATTTTTCAAAAAGTTACTTAAATTTTTTTGAATCTCCATGTTCTTTTTTCTGTACTTACTCATTGTTAAAAAGGGTGAAATTCATCCATATTCAATAATTTTCACTCCACAGGCTCTTTGTTCTGCATGTTTTATTCTCTAGGTTGATTGCTGAGCTCTCTTTATAAATCAGTCAGAAAGAAGGTTGATGTAAACATCATAATCCCAAATTTCTGTGATGTATTTACCTTTTTTATTATTATTTTTGGTTTTGTTTTTTGAGATGGAGTCTTGCTCTGTTGCCCAGGCTGGAGTGCAGTGGTGCGATTTCGGCTCCCTGAAACCTCTGCCTCCTGGGTTCAAGTGATTCTCCTACCTCAGCCTCCCGAGTAGCTGGGACTACAGGCACCTGCCACCATGCCCAGCTAATTTTGGTATTTTTAGTAGAGGTGGGGTTTCACCATGTTGACCAGGCTGATTTCGAGCTCCTGACCTCAAGTGATCCACCCACCTTGGCCTCCCAAAGTGCTGGGATTACAGATGTGAGCCACCACACCCAGCCTGCTTTTGTTTCTTATTCTTTCATTCTGGTGATCTGCTCTTTTCGCTCCTAAGATCCAGGGTCCCTGTGATTTATTCTCTCTTCCTCCACCTATAGCATCCTGCTTTTGGGGATGACAGCTGTCAGGTTGCACTGTGCCATCACAAATTCTCATTGATATGTGTTGATCATTTTGTGTGTGTGTGTGTGAATTTGAAATATCTACTTGGCATTAAGAAGACAATGTGGGAGAAGTGAAAGAGGAGACATTGATGATCTGTAAGGCAAGGGAAACAGTGTTCCTTCTCACAGGCTAGTTTCTTATAGGAAGATAGCTGGAAGAGAATGCAGAACTTCCACCTATGGGTGTACCCTGCATAAGGATAGACAGTGAGGAGCACCAGAAGAATCTGAAACTCAGCCCTTTCCAACAACCAACTCATCTGCTCTGGCTCAGAGCTTCATCAGCTTTTCTGGATGTTTACAGAAAGGTGCAATATTTGCTAGCAGCAACCCAGTTTTATCTGTTTATGTACTTTGTATAGAGTTCTAACTCTATATTCTTTTGTGTTTGGCTTTCTTCTCTCAATATTTCTGTCAGCTTCTGCTCATGGCTATCTCAACTCCCTCCACCGGTAGTGTACACATCAATAGACTCCATACATATATGCAGAGAAGTTTCCAGCTCCAAGTAACCATAGATACTCATAACATAGATTTTCAGATAAGAAAATTTCAGTTACAGAAAACTCAAATAACTTTTCACTGTACTGGTTAGAAAGACCACTGGGAATTTAAACTCAGAAATCGTTAAGTCTCATTTCCCTATAGACTTTAAAGAAAAAAAACAAACAAACAAAAAAGAAAACAAAAATCTGATTCACCTAACCATTTTGAAAACTTGACAACTAAAGAAAAATATAATTTAACTAGCCACTTTTTCTTTATATAGTTGAATATAACTGGGTCTTTGGATTTTGAGTTTGATTCAATGTAAGTCCCATTACCGGTCTCCCAAAGTCTTCTAACTTCTAAATTGTCAAAAAGAACCCAGGGAAGCAATAAAAATTGTAGCAAGAAACCCTACCTGTGTGACTTCTTGCTAATATGCAGACTACAGTGACTCTAGGCTATACTATTCACTTTGCAGATTTTGAAAAATTATAAAACAATTTGTGAAGAAAAAAGAATTTATCTCAATGTATCTGTATATATAGATATAAACATATGTAATAGCATATTTCTGGCCATTTTATAGTATTCCATTTGTTTCTCTTAATCTTTTCATTTAGACTTTACAAAAAATTTCAAAATACAAAACAAATCCATTTGATATCCATTCTATAACTTTTCCCCCAGAGGTCAATATCTAATGTAGCCATAAATTTATTCTTTTTGAAAATTGAGACATTTGTTTGTTTCTGAGCATCCCACATTTCTTCCTTCCTGAATAATTAAAATATTTCTGGTGGTGACTCTGGGATCACATTTGTACACTTCTTCAGTTTCCTAGAATATAATTCTTCAGAATCTGGAAACTTGGATTAATGTGAAGTAACTAGGGACTGCTTCATACCACATTCACGTACTATCTCAGGCAGCAACGTCTTCTTTACATTGTTTAACAGTTTTTAGTTTGGGGATAATTTTCTTTACTCTAGAAAAGATGCATTGGTTATTCTTCCTTCTATCATTTGTACTAATAATACCATTTTCACCAAACAATATGTCTGCTCGTTTCTTCTTACCTCTTTATAAGTATCTTTAGAAAGCTATGTATTAATTGTCTTCTACAGAAATAGGTTGGTTTTGTGGCATCAAGAAGACATAGGTGTGAATCATAATATTGTTTTATTCATCAGTTTCTGCAAATTTCTTACTTTCTAGAAGCTGTCTTTTCTTCATTTGTAATTCTAAGAAAAGATAATGTATAACACAAATTTGTAATAAGAACTAAAGGATCACATAATGTAAATATAAAGCTATTATTATTATTATTATTATTTGAGACAGATCCTTGCTCTGTCACCCAGGCTGGAGTGCAGTGTCATGATCTTGGCTTACTGCAACCTACGCCTCCCAGGTTAAAGTGATTCTCGTGCCTCAGCCTCCTGAGTAGCTGGGATTACGGGCACATGCCACCACACCTGGCAAATTTTTGTGTTTTTAGTAGAGACAGGGCTTCACCATGTTAGCCAGGCTGGTCTTGAACTCCTGACCTCAGGTGATCCACCCATGTCGGCCACCCAAAGTGCTGGGATTACAGGTGTGAGCCACTGCACCCAGTGTAAATATAAAGCTTTAGCACAATGTTTGGCACATACTATACGTAAACATTCTTAATTTCACCAAGAAGTCACAAGTTCAGTTTATACTATGCTTTCAGGGAGTAATGATCATGTGTCTGGACTGATCATGTCTCTACTCTCTGGGAAGCAGGTGTTGAGATAGAGTTAGGTGCAAGGAATTTATTGGCATGGCGGTAGAGCAAAGTGCAGAGGAGACATGCAAAAGAAGCCTTCAGAGCCAGAAAAAAAGAAAAAGAAAAGGAACGTCTTAGACTAAGATACAGATCTGTCAAAGTCTCTTCTGGCAAAGGGGCTTTGAAGCAAAGTTGCTCATTAGAGAAGAGCCACAATGGACAGCCTGACTCTAGTACCTCTGCCACACTCATCATTGGCTGGGGAAGTCCAAAAAGAGCTCAGTCTTGATTCAGAAGTTAGATGTTGGAGTTAGACACCATCAGCCAACTTCACTCTTTGCAGCCAAAGAGCAAATCTTTCTTAAAGAGAGATCCAAGTGGCACTCCTCATGCTGCCACGTTGGGCTGTAGGGCAAAACTACATTGTTCATACAAGCATGACTTCCCCACTGACTAACTGGGGGTTTGTAAGAAAGGTATGGAATCTCTCTGTGTTTCAGCTTCCTTGTCTATAAAGCAAGAAAAATAACAGTAGCTTCCACAGAGTTGTTGTGCAGGTTAAATTAAATAATATATATAAGGTACTTAGAATAGTAATTGGAACACAACAGAGACTCAATAAACATTTGCTATTATAACTGGCATAGTCTTACATTTTGCCACTTCCATAAATTTATTCTTGCCTTCTTATACCCCTTCTTTCATCTTTTGTGTATATCCTGATAAAGCAAATAACATCAACACTGAGAAAACGTACGGTTTTTTTTTATTTTTCTCTTTCTCTCATTTCTCATTGTTCACAATTTTCAGTCCAGGTAATTGCACTTATTAGTATTTCTGTTAATAATCCTCCTTAGTATAGGTAAGAAGAGAGTCTAAGTGAGATTTTCATGCCATAACCTTGCAGAGTAGATGTATTCATTTCACAGTACGAATAAAATAAGCTTCTTTGAGGGCAAATCATAATCACTATATGCTATATCCTTTGCGAATAAAAGGAGCTATTTTATATCCATCAAAGTTGAAATGAGGTTTAGTTTAGTGGACCAGAAAAATATTACCTGTTTTGACATAAATACAATAGAACAATTCCAAAGAAATCCAATTTTGAACAGCACTGCATGCAGGGATTACAAAGTTTGAGAAGATTTGAGTGTTCTGAATGCTTCTTGCTGTCTAATTTGCTCTCCTAAGATTAGCCAAGCATATTATGTGAAGATGAACCAGACTTATCTTTGTGCTCTTTCAATTTTCTAACAAATGAAAATTTAATCATGATCTATTATATTCACAGAGTCCCTATCTATTCCAGTAATCTGAATTATTTTGGGTATATTATTTTGTAAAATGATAGTACTCCTTTACAGCAATCCTAGGGCCACTATTATTATTCATACTTAGAAACAAATCACAGGCTAAAAGCTATGGCTATAGAAAAGAAACTGAATTTTATTCACTAGCTTGTCTGATGATAATTTTTTGTTTTCTAAAATTTCATTTTTTGTCATGTCATAATGACAGCATGACATATAGAGAAGTAGTGAATCTGAGTGCTATCGTCGTAATACAGAAATTATAACTCTTCATGATATCATATGATATCAAATGATATCATAACAATCAGTTATTCACTAATAAATATTTATTTCATACTTATTTTGTGGCTAGGCTATTTCTAGATATGATGGTATAGAAATGAACAATTCAAATGTGATTCATTCTCTAGCTTAAAATTTTTCATTATAATTAAAATAAGATTCTTACATTGCCTATGAGGATAAATTAATACTTGAGTCTGTGCCTATGTGTATGAGCTCAAGTCATACTAGATCCTCTGAGCTTACTCTGCTCCAGGCACACTGTTCTACTGCCCTTCTTTTTGTTTCTTGGACAACATCTTAATTTCTTCTCCTTTGACTCAGACCATTTGCACTAGCTGTTAGGTCTATCTGATATGCCCTTCCCTCAGATATTATGGTTTCTTCTCTTCACTCAGATCTCAAGTCAAAGAGTGACCTCACAGAGTCTCTGGCCTAAAATAGCTCCTAGCGCCACTCTCCAATTACCATCTATCCCTTAATACTGACTGTTTCACTTCTTATCCAAATTAATTGCTATTGGAAATTATTTATTTTCAAATATTTATTGCCTTTTTCAAATGTTCACAGCTTTTCTGATTTTATGACTGCATTTGACAGCCACATCCCACATTTTATTCCCTGCCTCCAGGACTCTGCCATGGCTGTGGGTCACCTTTTTCTTAGTTGATTTATAGCACTAAGTACTCTTTGTATGGTAATGATGTTTGTATTTTACTGTTCCCTAGCACAAATATGTAGGCTACTTGAGAATAGAAACCAAACATTGCCATTCACAGATGTAGCTCCTGGAAAAATACACAGCACACAGTAGCAGTTTCTCAAAAATATTCATTGAGCAAATTAACAAATTCACTAATTTTAAAATTTGTACAATATTGACTACTTAATTACCACATGTTATTCTGACTGTTTCACAGAAGTAAAGAAAAAACCACATATGCTTAATCTACCTTCTCCCATTTTAAATGAGTGTTACACTCCTACTGTAAAACTATCAGTGCCACGTACTGTTTTTCAAGCCACTTTTCAGTTCTAGCATATCAAGTGTTCTACTTTTAGGTCTGCCTATAGAAAGCAAGTAGGAAGAGATATAAAAGTTTTGTGTACTATCATTTGAAATTTCTATTCTAGTTCACATCATTCTCTTAAATTAATTATAAAGCAAACTTCTGACATTTCATAGAAATGAGCTCATTTACTTATATGGATAAGAGGATGAAAGAAGGTTTATAATAATTTTTACATTATTATTTGTATCTCTGACTTATGTGTACAACCATTTTAATATATACGCCTTCTGTTAACAAAGAGCAGATTGAATTTCTTCCAACAATGATGTAAAACTACCTCCAACATTGAATATAGCTCTTCAATCTTATGAAACCAAATTATTTCTTAATTTCTCAAAGAGAAGATGCATGCTTATTACTTATTACACAAAATTAGATCATTCCTCTGATTCAGAGAGACTTATAAAGTTGATATGGTTTGGCTGTGTCCCCACCCAAATCTCAACTTGAATTGTATCTCCCAAAATTCCCACGTGTTATGGAAGGGACCCAGGGGGAGGTAATAGAATCATGAAGGCCAGTCTTTCCTATGCTATTCTTGTGATAATGAATAACTCTCATGAGCTCTGATGGGTTTATCAGGGATTTCCACTTTTGCTTCTTCCTCATTTTCTTTTGCTGCCACCATGTAAGTGCCTTTTGCCTCCCGCCGTGATTCTAAGGCCTCCCTAGCCATGTGGAACTGTAAGTCCAATTAAACCTCTTTTTCTTCCCAGTCTCAGAAGTGTCTTTATCAGCAGTGTGAAGACAGACTAATACAGGAGTATATTTGGATAAGAATAATAGAACACCTGAAAACATAATTATATGCAGAAGACAAAACAAATCTGTTCTTTGATGATGGTTATTTTCATCAGAGTTATATTTCAAAAAAAATTTAAATCTTCAAATACTTATAAGAAAAATAAAATAAAATAGACCATTAATTAATATAGCTACAACATATGCCATTTGGGGTAACTTTCCCATATATCACTAGAGTTAGCCAAAATAAAAACGTTATTACTTGATTCATTAGCTTAACATTGTACAAAGACATATAATTCAGCCTTTATATTCAAATGTTCTTCTTCTATTTGTAGTTAAAATATATATTGATAACATGAATTTCAGAAATAAGATTAAATAACCATTAAACTGGGCTAAGTATTAAGTAAAGGCATTGTAGTCTACAATTGCATTAGAATTAGGATCATGATTTTTTAAAAACATTAAACTAGTTCATCATAACATAAAAGGACATGCATTTTTAATTTGGCTCAGGATGTTATTTTTTACAACATATTCTTTACTCAAGAATTATGTTCTCAAGAGCACAGTAAATTTTATGCTCCAGAAAAGACGTGTGTTAGCATTGTTTTTCTTTCTATTGCTTTTATCAAAGCAGTCCAGGCAAGTTGAACTGAAATTAATGCAAGAGAGAAAAATCAGCATCATTCAATGAAAATTGTCATGCAACATGGTCTGTGGTGTTTTTCTAGCAATCTAGGGTGAAATGGGCAGTGTTTTCCATTTTAACTGTTCTTTCAATATTGGCCTTTGATACTACATGAAGAGATATACTCTAGTGACTGACAATCAGAGTTGCCCAAATATTAGTAGCAACCTGTGTTTATATTTCACAGTGGTAGCACCGTGTGTTTATATGTCAAAAAGTTTTTTACATACTGAGGTAGTCTGAGATTTTTGTGGAAATTCCTCCAATACAGAAAATGATGTGCAAACCATAATGTCAATTGGTCATGTGCAATCACTTAACTTGGACAGTGCTATTTTACAAGGAGGATGGACTCAAGGGCATACTGGGAAGAGGAGGGAATGATCTAGAAAAAAAAAAAAAAGGACAGGATGGATATGGCTGTAGAATGCTACAATGAGCAAAAAAATAAAAAAATGGTACATGGGCTAGACTATATCTAAGTCAGAGTCCTACAACAAATACAGGCTCACTTCTTATTGCTTTCCTCATTTTCCTTATATTTATTTGTCATAATCAATCTGTATTTTTTTGGCATCATTTTATTCTTTTAATTTTTTAAAACTAGTACAAGCATTAGTTCCAGCAAGAGGCTCTTTGGCTTCCTGACTTCACAAGAGCAAAGATAGTCTTTTAGGACTGAAAATAATGACTTCTGGGATGTCTTACATTGACAATTTCAATATTAAATTATTTAAAACAAACAAAAAAAACATGGTAGAAATGTTAGTTTAGGAGCAAGTGAGAGCATAGAATAAATAAGACAACACCTCTCTCAACACAAGCATGATGCAAGTTGTCAAGAGGACAGGGAGGATGCAGCCAGGCTCTGCTACCACAGTGAGGGAATTTCCCTCCTATAATGCACCCCAGGAGATATCATTAGTATATAAGACTTCTAAAGGTTCATAATTATGAGAAGAGTCCTTTTAGAAAACAAAACAAAAACAAATTAACAAACAAAACAATTAGCCACATTATAATTATGATGCTTTTTCTATGCTATGTTTGTATTTTGAAGATATCTCTGTGACATACACATTTGTCCTGTGGTGAGCTCGGTTCAGCTGATGTGTCAGTTCATGGTCTAAAAATTCAAGTCTATCTGATGGGTGAAGTACGACCATAATTAAAGCAGCAAGAGAGATGAAAATTGAGCCTATATTAAAACTGATTATCTTAACCCTTCTACAACCCATGCTCTAGGTTTTCATGTAATTTTCAAATACATAAGGATATTAAAGTCAGATCATAAAACTAGTAAGTTATGAAGCCAGAAATTTGCATCTATAACAGTGACTCTTAAAGTTTTTCCCTTTATATTACCTCATGTCTTACTATTAGAACCAAGTGCTTAGCATTTGGGGGGTACATGGACCCCCTAAAGTAAGCAGTAAAATTGCACTTCCTGGAAAAATTCACATGCTTTTTATTCCTGAAAATATGCCATGCAATGTAAGAAGTTCACAATTACCTATATAGTAAGAGTAATAATTGGTTCAAAATGAAAGCCACTTATGAGGGGTCAAAATGGAGGCTTTATTTATCTTTTCTGGAGACCATATATATATATATATATATATATATATATATATTTTTTTTTTTTTTTTTTGAGATGGAGTCTTTCTCTGTCACCCAGGCTGGAGTGCAGTGGTACAATCTCGGCTCACTGCAACATCCACCTCCTGGGTTCAAGCAATTATCCTGACTCAGCCTCCTGAGTAGCTGGGATTACAGGTATATGCCACCATACTCAGCTTATTTTTGTATTTTTAGTAGAAACAGGGTTTCACCATGTTGGTTAGGCTGGTTTCGAACTCCTGATCTCATGATCCTCCCACCTCGGCCTCCCAAAGTGCTGGGATAACAGGCATGAGCCACCACTCCCAGCCAGGAGGCCACAAATTTTTTTTTAATTATGTTGCATTCAAAAAAGAAAAGGAAGATTAATAAGGCTTAAGGGACATATTATATTATAAACTAAAGGTCAACAAGAGAACAGTAAGAGCAATCATTGTGGTCTTTTGTGACTAGAACAGAAATTTAAGTTTAATATACCTTCTCCCTTCAAAGGCCTGCATTTTAAAATAATCATTGTCTGTTCAGCCAATATGATAATATTTTGCTTTACTACTTACATTACTGATATTTTAGTGTTCTCTTTTTCCGTGGTTTTCCTTTAGAAACACTAATGTCAGAAGAATGATGTGTTTGGATGATACAATGTATGTGATTGAGAAGCTTTAAAATAACGTAATTTAAAACACAAAATGGAACAGTAATTTTCATATTAGTTACAGCTTCATGTTAATACAATTCTACCCTAGATTTCTGGATCTAGAATGCTCAACGTTTGATTCTATGGGCATAATCTCAAATCACCAAAGCCTTGGATACCTTCCTATTTTATATTATTTCAGCTTTTTTTTAAATTCAATAATGTGATTATTGAACCAACTAAGAGAAAAGCACAAATAAACCATCTTTTAAAACACAAAATTCTCTAAGTCTGTAAAATCCACCATGCTATACGTCAGCTTTCAGAAGCCATCAAGTACGCTAAAATCAGATTGTTTTGATCTAAGCTACAGTATTTCTACCCTTAAGAAATACAGGAATCTACTTTTCTACCAAGTAGTGAATCTCCTTTTCTGCCAAAGAGTGATCTCCCTCCCATCTCACGTAGCAGTCGCGGAACTAAGTGTCACGTTAATGTGGGAGTGTGCACCTTCTCTTGGAAACAGTAAAAGTTACAGAGTTTTCCTGAGCACAGGTGGGGCAGTAGTAAGAACAAGCGGAAAGTGAGGAAATTTGGAAGGCTCATGAGACTCAATGATAAATGCATAAAATTACTTTGTAAATTGTAAATTATTATTCCCATATTAAATTTTCCATTTTCTTATTGCTATTGCTATTACTACTATCACGGCTACTGCAGTTAATATTGAGGTTCCATAGACCGTGAATCTGAAAAGTCCTATTTGTTCATGAGAAAAGGTGTAGTACTGTGTCCGGAATTGGTGGGTTCTTGGTCTCACTGTGTTAAAGAAGGAAGCCGCAGACCCTCCAGGAGAGTGTTAACAGTTCTTAAAGGCAGCATGTCCCGAGTTTGTTCCTTCTGATGTTCGGATGTGTTCGAAGTTTCTTCCTTCTGATGGGTTCGTGGTCTGGCTAGCTCAGGAGTGAAGCTGCAGACCTTCGTGGTGAGTGTTACAGCTCATAAAGGCAGTGCGGACCCAAAGAGTGAGCAGCAGCAAGATTTATTACAAACAGCGAAAGAACAAAGCTTCCACACTGCGGAAGGGGACCCCAGCGAGTTGCCACTGCTGGCTCCTGCAGCCTGCTTTTCTTCCCTTATCTGTCCCCACCCACACCCTGCTGATCGGCCCATTTTACAGAGAGCTGATTGGTCTGTTTTACAGAGAGCTGATTGGTCCATTTTGACAGGGTGCTAATTGCTGCGTTTACAATCCCTGAGCTAGACACAAAAGTTCTCCAAGTCCCCACTAAGATTAGCTAGACACAGAGCACTGATTGGTGCATTTACAAACCTTGAGCTAGACACAGGGTGCTGATTGGTGTATTTATAAACCTTGAGCTAGACACAGAGTGCTGATTGGTGTATTTACAATCCCTTAGCTAGACATAAAGGTTCTCCAAGTCCCCACCTTATTAGCCAGATACAGAGTGCTGATTGGTGCATTCACAAACCTTGAGCTAGACACACAGTGCTGATTGGTGCATTTACAAACTTTGAGGCAGACACAGAGTGCTGAGTGGTGTATCTACAATCCCTTAGCTAGACATAAAAGTTCTCCAAGTCCCCACTAGACTCAGGAGCCCAGCTGGCTTCACCTAGTGGATCCTGCACCAGGGCCCAGGCGGAGCTGCCCACCAGTCCCGTGCCCTGAGCCCACACTCCTCAGCCCTTGGGCCGTCCATGGGACCAGGCACTGTGGAGCAGGGGGTGGCGCTAGTCGGGGAGGCTCAGGCCCAGCAGGAGCCCATGGGGTCGGGGGGCAGTCTCAGGTATGGCAGGCTGCAGGTCCAAAGCCCTGCCCCACGGGGAGGCAGCTGAGGCCCCACCAGAATTCCAGCGCAGCGCCCTGGGGAACCCGGTGCACCCTCCACAGCTGCTGGTCTGGGTGCTAAGCTCCTCACTGACCAGGGCTGGGGGCGTTGGATGGCTGCTCTGAGTGCCCGCTGCTGAGCCCACGCCCACCCGGAACTCGGTGCTGGCCCGCAAGCACCGCACGCAGCCCTGGTTCCCGCCCACGCCTCTCCGTCCACACCTCCCCACAAGCTGAGGGAGCCGGCTCCGGCCTTGGCCAGCCCAGACGAGGGCTCCCACAGTGCAGCGGCGGGCTGAAGGGCTCCTCAAGCGCAGCCAGAGTGGGCGCCAAGTCCGAGAAGGCGCCAAGAGCAAGCGAGGGCCGCCAGCACATTGTCACCTCTCAGTACCATGGATTGATAATAGGTTTCATGTCACAGAGATTAATGTTTGAATTTAGGCTCTGCATTCAATATCTATGTAATTTGAGGCAAATTATTTTAATTATCTGAGCCTCAGGTTTCTTATCTGTAAAGTGTGAATAAAAATTGTATCTGAGTAATTCCATTTCTGGGCATGATGGAATTACTGGTACCAAATTATTCTTCCTACAAACAACAACAACAAAAACAACAAAACCCCCCAAAAAACTAGATAAATGGAAAACATTTATGAAGCAACTGTGTTCAGATGTTAGACAATAGATTGAGCTGGATTATTTGCCCATAAAGAAAGTAGCAAATAGACGTATAATTGTGCCGGCTTTCTGCCTGGATGCACATTGCTGAGTAGAAAATAAGGGGAAGAAACACATATAAGGATGGCATTCGTGCTCAGTTAGTGACTCAGCAATCAGAGATCAGGGAAGCTAAGGTAGCTGAAGTGTACAGGGCAGAATTGAAGGGGTCCAACACAGAGAAAGACCACCAGAATTTGCCGAGAGGATTATCACTGAGCATTTAACCATAAAGCTGTCACATGTGATAAGACTTTATGAGGCCTTGAAAACAATTATCACGGAGGTAGGAAAGCTTCCTTGAAATATTAACAAAAAATCTCACAGCTTAAAGGAGGGTGAGGCTCAGGCTTCTAATACTAGCAACTGAAGAGGCTGAAGTAGGGGGACTTCTTGAGGCCAGGGATTTTAGACCAGTCAAAGCAATATGGAAAGACCTCTTCTCTACAAAAAATTAAAAGATTAGCCAAGTGTGAGGGTTTGCACCTGTATTCCCAGCTACTTGGGAGGTTGAGGTGGGAGGATCACTCTTGAGCCAGGAGGATCTCTGGGGCTTTTTTGATAATGGAGTCTTTACTAAATTCATTCTTTCAGTCACTACATTCTCGAGTGTTTCCCAGGTCTAAAATAATTCAAAGTGGATATAAGAATAAAGGAACTATAGACAACAGCTTTACAAATCCTATAATCTGGGAAGAGATAAATGAGAAACACAATTTCTATTTGTTCACATAACAGGATTTTATGAGATCCAAAAGACATAGAAAATTATAAAACAAATGAAGGTATGCTAATTTTTTGAGAAAAATTAAGCAAACTGAAATTGGAATAAATCAGCGCAGATTTCTTACTGAGTTTAACAGTTGAGTAAGACTCTGAAAAATGAAGATGATTTCAAATGGCTGCATTCTCGATAGCAGGAACAGCAGTGAGAAGAAGGGAACGGTTGGAGAGTAGTTTTATTGAAAAAACAGTAAACAAGTTTAGAGGAAGCACTGGATAAGGCTAGGCTAGTAGGAGTAAATTGGGTTGTGAAGAAACGTTAAGGCCAAAGAGTGACAAATCTCGACTAGCATGCTGAATCTGTATCTATCCTATCAATGACGATGAAGGGACATAATGAAATCAGTACTTTAGGGGATGAATCTGGGAGCCATACCAATAGAAACTTGGTATCTAAAGGAAATGGTGGATATTATAGTAAATCAAGTGAGAGATAAACACTATTAGTCATCCATCTATCCATTCATTCACTTACACAACATTTATTATCTTCTTTATGTCATGCATAATGGCCAGCATTAGGAGATATGCAATTAAAAAAAGCAACTAAAAATGGAATTTTGGCTTTCCCAAATTTACTTTCTGCCAGGAAATAATGACATTAACCAAATAATTGCAAGTATGATAAGTTTCATAAATTAAAGAAACAAAGGATTCTCTGGAAGTCACAATCAGTGAAAGAGATTATGATCCTTATATTCTCCACTTCTCACCATGAATGGGCCTTCTGCTAGACCCCAAAGAAGATAAACAGAAGAAAGAGAAAAGAGAAATCATTCTTTAGTACTAGCTGGAATTTGGCCGCAATCTCCCATATAAGACTATTTTATACTAGATAGCCTTTATGCAACCTAGACCATATCCCTTCTCTTCATGAACTCCCTCTTGTTCATTTCTATTTTGTTTTTTAAAGTTTGGTGTGAGAGTGAGGGTAAGTTTTACTAAAAAGGAATCAGAGATATTTCCTCAAAACACAAAAAAAGAAAAGAGGGAATGAGGAAGGAAGAGAGAGACAGAAGCAAGGACAAAAGGAGGAGGAAAGAGAATAAACAAAAATAGGATAAACACACAAACAAATCCAGAGAGAAAAGGACAAATTTTGTAACAGCAAGAGTTTTGAATCATTTTTATGCTCACCACAAAAGCTCTTATTCCTCAGCATCATGGCCTCAAAATGTTCTTCACTGTGACGCCTATGAGGCTTTCTTTCCTCGAAAGGGGAAAAAGAGAATTTAAATACTGTTAGAGATCAAAATTTTCCATTAGTAAGTATAACCAGAACTCTAGCAACAGCAACATGGAGAAAGAAGGAAAGGGACTGAGAGATACTGTAGATGGATAAATTAAAGACTGGAGTTTCCAGGGTAGAACATAGAACAAGGAATGAGTACAATAGAAAGGATACAAAAAGTATGTAATGACTTGAATGTGTAGACATATGTCTAATTTTGCATATGCTGAATTGGAAGTACTGGTATAGTACTGTATTAGGCTGTTCTGCTGCTGCTATAAAGAAGTACCTAAGACTGGGTAATTTTTTAATAAAAAGAGGTTTAATTGGCTCACAGTTCTGCAGGCTTTACAGAAAGCATGGCACTGTTATCTGCTTGGCTTCTGGGGAGGCCTCATGAAGGTTGTAATCATGGTAAAGGCAAAAGGGGAGCAGGTGTCTCCCATGGTAGAGCAGGACCAAGAGAGAGTGTGGGAGAGGTACCACACACTTTTAAATGGCCAGATCTTGTGAGAACTCACTCAATACGGTGAGGACAGCACTAAGACATGAGGGATCCACCCCCATGACCAAAAAACCTCCCGCCAGGCCCCACCTCCAACACTGGGGATTACATCTCAACATGAGATCTGGAGGGGACAAACATTCCAACGATATCAAGTACCAAGTTGGAATTGTACAGTTGATGTAAGAAAAAATGTGGCATATATTTTATGTGAGCTGTTAGAATTGAATATATGGATTGCAAAGTCATTTGCTTTGAGGTGGTTATAGACACCTTGGAAAGTAATCAGTGAAGGGGTTGACATTATGGGAGTAAAAGAAAGCTTGAAATAAAATTCAGAAGTAAATTTGACATGCAAATAAGTAAAATCAAAGCTGAGCCAGCCAACATAGAGGAAGGGTGGTAAGAGAGAAGTAAGGAAGAAAAGTATTTCAAGAAAGGCATAATGAAAAATGTCTACAGTTGCTTATAAACAGAACAAGGAGAAAGAAACTAAAAACATAAAACATGAGCTATGAAATTCATAAGCAAAATCCTGTATTAATGTGGTATGGATAGAAGACAGAATGTAACGGGTTTAGGATTGGGTGAGTGAATGGGAGATGAAGACATATATGTAGTAATTTGAAGGGATGACAAGATTGTATGGATTAGTTTTTTCTTCTCAAGTGCAAAGATCTAAGCATTTTCAGTTGAAACAGTGTTGATGATACAAGACAAAATAGATACAGCTGATGGAAAATTTTGTGACGGAGGTTGAAAGGAGTTGGATTAAGAAGGAAAGAGGAAAGGGAGACTTAGCTAGCAGGATTTATTTTAAGTGTAGGGAGGAAAAATTAAATAAGCTCTTACCAGTTAGTTTGAGCCTTCATATTAAAGTAGGTCGCAAAGCCATCTTCAAAAAATGAAAAGCAGTGAAGCTCTGGCTTAGTGGTAAAGCAAGTGAATGAGAACAGTAATAATATAGGGAGGATTTAAAAGAAGTATGTAAAAGTAATGATGGTGGTAATAGGTTTAGTAGGAAGGAATGAGTGGGAGGTTGAAAACGGGGAAATTGTATTCAGAGAAGTGTTTGGTGGAATGCTGGAGAAATAACAGATGAAATAATGTTAACATTGTAGGTTTCAAGGTTTTGGTGAATACAGAAAAGTAGTTAAATTTAATTACTTTGGGGTAGAAAGGGTGGTAAGATCAGGCAACTGACATTTACAACAGGAATCACCTATTTATTTACATAGTTTTTTTCTGCCTTTCTTAGTGCTCCTGCTCACATAATAAGTCTTATCAGGAACTAAGTAGTTATTTTAATTCTGTAAAAATGCTTCATCGTTGAATTATTTGAATGGTTTTCATTATAAACTTTTGATGCAAATTCTAATAGGCTGAATATATACAGCCTTAGGAAAGTTAATTTGTTTTTAAAAAATCCCTTAATAGCTACTTAAAAAACTAAAAAAGAAAGATAAGAAAGGATTAAAGTTGATATATCTTATGGCTCAGAAAATGCAAAGCTAACTGAAAATATGAAAGGCCTTAACACATGAAAATTTTGTAATAAAAATAAATTATCTTCGTGAATATGCATTCAGAAGGTGGTAAATAAAGCTATTCACTCATAAAAGCACATTTTAAACTGAAAAAAAATAGAGCCATCACCCAATAAGAAAAATTACGTCTTATGTTCCTGTAATATAAACACACTAAAGTGTAAAAAATCACAACACTGTCAGTAAGTCTGAAAACTTACTAAGGATGTGTTTACACAATTATGGTAGTAGGATCCAAGATCAAAAATTATGTGGCTTCCCTGTCACCTAGTCTCATTCTATTACAAAACAATGTAACTAAAACAGATAACAGATAAACAGATTTTATATTTGTTTTCCTGGAATCAGAAAAATTTAGTACATAAGTCACATCCACAGGAGATAAACATACTCAACAGGGTCACTAACTTACCTCCACTTCAGTTCAGCGGAACAAAGAGTGCACAGATTCTTTACTCTGTATCTGATCGGTTTTTCCTCAGAAGCCCTACCCCACTGGGTAGCTGAAAAAAAGAAAACTAAATTTACCTAATTCAATAATCTTATTTTGAGTCAATAACATTAAGCTATGCTTTAGGTAATTTTATTTCTTTAGATAGAAAGATTTTATTGCAGATTTCCATCCTTCCATTTTGAGAAAGGGCAATGATTTCTGCAATCTCACATCAGCCAAGGGCCTTCACCCTCCTCCCATCCTCCACCCTCAAAAAGGTCCCAATGTCCATTGTTCCCCTCTTTGTCCCCACATTTTCTTTATCCAGTCCATTATTATTGGACATCTAGGTTGATTCCATGTCTTTGCTATTGTGAGTAGTGCTGAGATGAACATATGAATGCATGTATCTTTTTGGTAGAATGATTTATATTCCTTTGGGTGTATACCCAGTGGAATGGGATTGCTGGGTCAAATGGTAGTTCTATTTTAAGTTTTTTCAAAAATTTCCAAACTGCTTTCCACAGTACCTGAACTAATTTATATTTACACCAGTAGTGTAAAAATGTTCCCTTTTCTCTACAACCTTGCCAACATCTGCTATCTATAAGGAACTTAAACAAACCAACAAAGAAAAAAACAAACAATCCTAATTTAAAAAATGGGCAAAGAATATGAGCAGATACTTCTCAAAAGAAGACATATGCAGCCAATAGACATGAAAAAATGTTCAACATCACTAATCATTAAAGAAATGCAAATCAAAACCATAATAAGATACCATCTCACCCTAGTCATAATAGCTATTATTAAAATGACCAGTACTTTTATACCATGCTGGCACATTGAATCCATAGAATTTACCCAGGGGTTGGCAGCTTCCATCACACAATTACCAAGCAACTATGCCACTTGCCACAATGTTCTCAAGCTCTAATTTATGAATCTGAATGTTCCTCAAAACTTTTCCCTTAAAATTTGCCTCTCAAATAGAAAGAAGAGAATGGAGCTTTGGATTTGAAACTACCTGATCTAATGTACCCTAAGAGAGCAAGACGTATATGACCTAATCATCATAGGCGGATGGAATATCTTCTCTGAATTGTGAAAGAAAAACTATGGCTGGAGTCTATTAGGCTTATTTCTTCATACGCTAAAAAATTTTGGAAAATAACAAGTGGCTAGAAAAGCTTAGATATCTAGATAATTTTTCAGCAAAATTATCTTTTGAATATCACTAACTGAATATGGTGTTAACTGTTTTATTTCCTTTTCATTCCTGCTGCATCAACTGTTAGTCTAAGTGGACAAACCCAAAGGGATGCCTTGCTTCTAGTTGACTATCGAGACTAAAATGAACACATTACTGGAAAAGAAAAAGGCACATTAATAGATGTTAAGATATTGGTTGCATTACAGTTAAGGAAGAAGGTTTAGAATTAGGATGAAATCAATTTGAGCTTGATATTTGTTATTATATTAGTCCGTTCTCATGCTGCTGTGAATAAATACCTAAGACTGGATAATTTATAAAGGAAAGAGGTTTAATTGACTCACAGTTCAGCATGTTTGGGGGAGGCCTGAGGAAACTTGCAGTCATGGCAGAAGGGGAAGCAAACACATCCTTCTTCACTTGGCAGCGGGAGAGAAAAGGAGAAGTGCAGAGCAAAGGGGGAAGCACCTTATAAAACAACACAGTTACGTGAGAACTCACTATTATAAGAACAATATAGGGGAAACCATCCCCTTGATTCAATTATCTTCACCTGGTCTCACCCTTGACATGTGGGGATTATGGGAACTATGATTCAAGATGAGATTTGAGTAGGAACACATCAAAACCATATAAGTTATCTACTTATTTATTCTGGAATTTCCACTAACTTATTTTGAATTAAGAGACTCAGACAAGCAATGGCTCACATGTTATCATTATGCTGTTTTCCATGTATTCTCTAGACCAAATCTGGAATTGACTCCTTTGTGTAACATGAGCTACCTTCAAGAGCATGTAACTCTGGGATGGATGATTCACTATGATGAAAAAATAAAATGTTAACACTCAATTTTATTGAGTGGTGTGGTAGAATTCTGTTAATGTGCTCTCGAATTGTCTTCCTTTCTTGTTACTCTTCACACATTAGGCTCCTTTAGTCTCTCGTGCATATCTATTTCCTCTCTGTCCATCATTTTCACCCTAAATTAGGCACTTATAACTTAAACCAGTCATACATTTTTATGTCCAGTACTTTTTCTGTATTAGTTACCAAGGGTTGTGTAAAAAATTACCCCCAAATTTACTGCTTAAAACAAAAACGTTTGTTATCACAACACTTCTGTAAATCAAGAATTGGGGAGTAGCCCATGGAGTGGTTTTGGCTCAGAGTTATTCATGAGGTTGCAATCAAGATTTCAGCCTGGGACCTTGTAACCTGAAGGCTTTGCTGGAGCTGGAAGATCCACTGCCAAGCTCATTCACATGGCTTTTTGCAAAAAGCCTCAGTTCCTCACCAGTTGTTTGTCAGAGGTCTTGATTCCTTACCATATGAGCTTCTCCATATGTGCCATAAGACATATAGAATGTCCTTATAGCATTAGGAGAAAGATAACATAGAGAAGCTGCATACTTTGTATGACCTAGTCTTAGAATTGTCACTGGCTGTAACTCCTTACTGTATTCTATGTGTCAGAGGCAAGTTACTAAGTCCAGCTCACACTTAACAGACATGGAATTAAGCTACACCTCTTGAAGGGAGTACTATTAAAGAATTTGTGGATATATTTTAAAACTATAACAGCTTTCCGCAGGGAACTAGTTCTCTGCTAAAAGAATGTAAATTATTTTTATAGTGGTCTCCCAAACCCGTGGGTTAACATGTAATCAGACCAGGTCAGTGACTTCCAACCACTGGACAACAATGGTCCATTCCAGAGTCCACCATTAAGATCCTTCTTCATCCCAAAAGATATATCCACTCTTATCTGTCATAATGCTCTTATTAATACACTATGTTCTTGCCTACCAATACTGACACTTCGATGCACTCTGTGCTCTCTCAAATCCACATATTTGTTTATTAGATTATCTATGCCTGCAATATATTTCTAAATAATTATCTTACTTCATCTTGTTAATCTTTGTGGATAAAAATCCTGATACATCTCTGAGATCTAGCTCAAATATTCCCACCTGTTAAGGTTTTCTGTGTTAAGAATAGTTTGCCCCCCTCCTCCTGTCCCCTCACATGCTCTTAGCCCACCTTTTACTTCAGCCATTGCCATGGCAACTAGCTTCACACAGATGGAACCTGATAGCACCTCCCTTAGCTGCACCAGCTGTCTTATACTTTCTGTGCAAGCTTCTCTGACACAGAATACCTGAAGTAACCAATTTGTTCACTCGCTCACGTGCAACCTGGAAGTACGAAGGAGTTAATGCACCAGTGGGCAATGATTGATTAATGAAAAAGAGTTCTTATTAAGTTCTGATTTATTTTGTCCCTCAGACCGGCAGTTCTGGGACACAGTATTCATGACTCCACAAGATCCAGGCAGAATCAAGTCAACTTGCCATCAGCAGTGATCATTTCAAGAATGTACTCTGGAATTGGCTTTCCCTTCTTCCCTGTTTCCCTCTGACTGGTATGGCACTCCTCTTCCCTGAAAATATTTCTGAAAATAATCTACCTGCCTATTAGAAGGTACATCTCGGACTTTATTTCAAGATGGATACCTTTACTATGACATTCTCCCTGATGATCTCAATGGAAAGCAATCACTTCTTCTTTCTTATCTATTGCAGTAGGTATTTTATGTTATTTTTATTATGCCTCTTTGTACTTGGCTATAAAATTGTTTAAAGTGGCAATTGTGTGCTATTCATTTTGATGACCACGATATTATCACAATGTTTTTCATATTATAGGTTTTCAATCATTTTCTGGAGGAAGATATATATTTAAAATTACTTAAAAGTAGATGATATAGCCAACACATATGCGTGTTGTCTAAAAACTTGATAAATACTTTTTTTTAAATGTGCACAATAAATAGTTGGTCAATGAGACAAATCAAATTCAAATTGTTTAAAACTAAATTCTCAGAAAGGATGCAAACTGTGTCCACCTGGGTTTTGGGAAGCATCTTTTCTGGAAAATTATAGCCATAGATTTATGGAGAACTTTCAGGGATTTTATGAATTTATGGAGCCTAAGCATCTTGGGAAGATCATCTGATCCTGTGTCTATGAGATACCAGGACAAAGAAAATAACTTAGAAAATAATCAGATTATTATAGAAATAAAAAGCATTATCTTAATCAACCACATCATTTCCCTTTGTCCTGTTTTATAATATTTGGCAATGCTAATGAATAGTTCCTAGCAAAAATATCCTATTTATCAATTGGTTAATCAAGTTTCCCAAATCCCCCCAAACTTAATACCTTTCATTTAAAAAATTTGTAAGTTATGGTTGCCCCTTTTCTCATTTGATTTTCTTGAAATAAATCTCCCACACACAGTAGCCAAAATAATTTTAAAATATATATCAGATCATGTCATAACCCTGCTTAAAACAAGGGCATGTCAGAATCAGTTTCCCTCTTTACCCTGAACTCACAGCCCTGCATGATCTGACATTTACTTGCCACTCTCACCTTTCACAGAATTCTCACTCTGATTACTCCACTAGTCCCACAACCTGACATTCTTTAACACTGAAAACACTTTTTATTTCCAGGACTTCGCCCTGTATCTGGAATGCTCTTCTCCTATCTTTTTGCATGTCTGAGTCAGTATTATTCTCTAAGTAACAGCTCAGTGTTACTTTCTTAAGATAATTCTTCCCTGACCACCATATATAGTAGAACTATACTCAATAATTTCTTTCATAGCACTTTTTACATTATGACGTTGTTTATTGTTTTATTACTTGTCTGTTTATTATCAGCTTTCCTAGTCTCTGTACTTCCCTCTTCTCCCCCAACCAGGCCAATGAAAACAGGTACCTTGTCTTTTGCATGCATTGCTATGTCTGTAATGCTTATCCCATAACAGTAATATTCAATCCATTTCTGCTCAATAAACTGACAAGAAACAGTATAGCATTGTAGGGAAAGCATGGGCTTTGAAGTCAGACTGTCTGGCTTTGAATAATCTCTCCACTGCTCACTATAGTGACAAAAGACTTGACCTCACTGTGCCTCAGTAAAATGAAAATGATAAAAGGACCAACTTCATAACACTGTGTGAAGATTAAATGCGCAGAACCGGTCCAGAGCAACAAGCACTCAATAAGGATTAGCAATTATGCGGGATGGATTAAAAAAGAAAAAAAGAAAATAAAATAAATGTAAAGAAGATAACATGGCTTTATTTAATGAGATGAGAGGTGCCTGTATCTCCGCCAATCATTTGTAAATTTAGGGACTCTGCTAGGCAGGGCATGTAGGCAGGGAGGAAGGAGAGTGGGAGTGGATACTTTTTGCTTATTTCATGTAGAAAGGAACAATTTAAAATTCCTCCTTCAGTACAGCCCCTGAGGAAACTGACTCTGATCACATGATCATTAAAAATGGCTAAGAAAAACTTGTAGGGTGTGGGGGTTAATGTTCTTGGAGCATCACATCATAATGACATGGGGGATTCCTCAAGAAAAAGGAGGAAGGTGGGGAGATGCTAGCATTTCCTAAGCTTAACTCATGAAAAGATTGGATTGTTTTCCAAAAGATGCTTTCTACAGAAAAAAAATGAAACCAGAAGCAACTCATTATGCTAAGTTTAAGATTTGTTTTCATTTTTCCAGAGTCTTGAGATTAAGATTGGATAGTAAGGTTAAAATCAGTAATAGAAAACAAGATTACATATTTTATACATCTGAGTTATAGTGTATAAATTTTGAAATTCTAGACACACACTGTATTAGTCAATGGCCTATGTTCTCCAAAGAAAGAAGCAGAACCAATAGGAGATACGAGTGTGGAGATATGAGTGTGTGTGTGTGTGTGTGTGTGTGGAGAGAGAGAGAGAGAGAGAGTTTATGAAAATTGGCTTAGGCAACTATGGAGGTCAAGAAGTCCCATTAGCTGCCATCTGTAAGCTGAAGGACCAGGAAAGCCCATCATGTCATTCATTCTAAGTCCCAAAGGCTGATAACCAGGGGAGATGAAGTCATAGCTCCCAGTCTGAGTCAGAAGGCCTGAGAACTTGGAAAGTGGGGATGGAGAAAAGGTGGTGGCAGGGGACATTGGTGTAAGCTTCAGCATCTAAAGGCTGGCAAGAATCTGGAGCTCCTATGTTTGAGGGTAGGAAAAGATAGATATACTAGCTCCAGAACAGAGAGAATTTGCCCTTCTTCCTACTTTTTGGCCTTTTTGGGCCCTCAACAGATTGATGGTGCCCATTCACGGTGGTGAGGATGGATCTCTTTACACAGTCTACTAATTCAAATTCTATTCTCTTCCAGAAACACCCTCATAGGCACTCCCAGAAATAATGTTTTACTAACTATCTGGGCATTCCTTAGTTAAGTCAAGTTGCCACATAGAATTAACCATCTCAAACATGCAAACACACTCATTTACAATGGTACTTAACAGTATTTAAATAAATACTGCAAAGGAAATTGACCAATCATGCCATGTCTGACACTAAGGAAGAGATTTGCAGAAGGATTGCAAAGATAGTACAGATACTTCATAGAGCCCACGCCCCATATTAACATCTTAGTTTTGTTATAATTGGTATATTCAGATTTTGCTATTTTTTACCTTTTTTTTTTTGGAGGACTCTGAGTTTCCTCATTGCATTTAGATGTCATGTCTTTTTAGGCTCCTCTTGGCTGTGACAGTTTTTCAGATTTTTCTTGGTTTTGATGACCTTGACAGTTTGAAGAATACTGGTCAGGTATTTTGTAGAATGTCCACATTAAGTATTTATCTTATGTTTTTCTCATGATTATATTAAGGTTTTGGATTTTGGGGTGGAAGTGCCATTCTCATCACACCATATCAAGAATACATACTATCATCCACATTACTTATCATTATTAATGTTGTCCTTCTGCACCGGCCTAAAGATATGATTGTGAGGTTTCTGCATCATAAATTCACCTCTTTTTTTCCTCCTTTTTCACACAGTAATCTACAGAATAAAGTCACTGTCTATAACCCACATTTAAGGATCAGGAAGTACCTACATGAGTGCAGAATATCTGCATAAATTACTTGGAATTCCTCTGCATAGGGAATTTGTCTATTTTCCTCCATTTACTTGCATTTTTCATTATTTATTTATATAAATTTGAATTATATTAAGTTTGGATTGAGTTCAATATTACTTTTAAAAAAATTCAAATTATTCAAACTTTGCTCAGTGGGAACTATTTCAGCTAGTTCCTGTGTCCCTTTAACACACCCCCCATTACTTTTTGGAAAGCACTTTTTGTCTTTCTGGCACTACAAGATGCTCCAGGATCATCTTGTGTAAGTCCTGCCTCAGGCCTAGATAGTTACGTATTTCTTCAAAAAGCAGATGGTTCCCTCTATTGAAGAATAGTATTAGAAACCAAAATCTGGACGGTAGGTGTGATCATTGCTACTAGACTATCATGATTTTAGGTTCTCTCAGCTTTTAGGACAAGAAAATATGTATGTGTTTGTACTAGCCAATATATTTACAGGTATACATGAATATTTCTATATGTCACTACTTGTGTCTATATTAAGTTAAATATGAATTCACACAGATGTCTCAAACTCCAATTATCAGGTGGATACTTTTGGATTCCTCCCACCCCAACAGTGAGAAATCTGTCATTATATGCCATTCATTAATTTAATCATTCAATTTCAGTATAGATGTAAAGCATTATAATAATTCTTAACCTAATCTACCATATTAAATAACTTTCTTAACTAGAGTACAGTGTTGATATGCAGCTTCTTTGCTTTTAGTCTTCCTACACTCATTTCCAAAATTGCTTAAGTCAGCAACTTTTCACCCCACCCTCTTCAGTAAAGTTATTTTATGTATTAGTAATAATTAGATTATTTTGTTACCTTCTTCATTATATCTTGTAATCTTTTCATTAGGTTGGTGCAAAAGTCATTACTTTTTTGTCATTACTTTTAATTTATTTTTAAAATTTGCATAGGTAAAGGCTTAATCTGTGCTATAAAATTATATGGGTTGAAACAATTGCATAGTTTCATATATCCATCATTTCAGTATAAAATGGAATAGCTTCACCTCCCTAAACATTTTCATCCCCTGTTCTTCAAAGATTCAGCTCTCTTCCACCACCATCCAACTCCTGGTAACCACTAATCTTCTTACTGTTTATATAGTTTTATCCTGTGCAGAATGTCATACAATTCGAATAATACAGTATGTTGCCTTTTTAGGCAGGTCTCTTTCACTTAGTAATATGTATTTAAGATCCATCCATGTCTTTGTGTGGCTTAATAGCTTATGCCCTTTATAGTTGATTAGTATTCCATTGTAACAATATAAAATAGTTTGTTTATCCATTTGCTTATTGAAGGACATCTGGGTTGCTTCCAGTTTTGAGTGGTTAGGAATAAGGTTGCTATAGATATTTATGCCCAGGTATTTGTGTGGATATATATTTTTAAATCACTTAGGTAAACTTAAAGGAGTCTGATTGCTGGATTGTATGTTAAAATTATGTTCAGCTTTGTAGGAAACTGCCAGTTTTCCAACATGGCTACACCATGTTGCATTCCCACCAGTTATTAATGAGAATTCCTATTGATCTACAACCCTCCAGCATTTGGAATTTCACTTTTTTAGATTTTAGCTATTCTAATGGCTAAATATCTAATGAAATATGTGATATTTCATTGTTGTTTTAATTTGGGTTTCCCAATTCTTGATGTTAATTTGGATTTTTCTAAAAATATTGAGCATCTTTTCATATATTTCCTATCTGTATACATTTTTGATAAGGTGTCTGTTCATATCTTTTGCCCATAACTTCATTAACTTATATTTTAGCTCTAAGAGTTATTTGAAAATTTTGCTCTAAGTCTATTTTTCATGTACATGTTTTGCAAATATTTTATCCTAGTCTATGTCTTCATCTTTAATTCTCTCAACAATGTCTTTCACAAAGAACTTTTAAACTTTTAATCAAGTCCAAAACATCAATTTTTTAATTTTATGATTCATTATTTTCATGTTACAGCTAAAAATTAACCATCAAACTTAGGGTTACATAGATTTTCCCATATATTTTCTTTTATAATTTTATAATTTTTATTTTATATTTAGAATATACTTTTTATGTCAGTTATACATCAATACAATTTTTTTGTTTGGTTGTTTTCTGGGGGATTTTTGTTGTTTTTGTCAAGATGAGCCTTGTTTTTCAAGACATTTTTGCCAAGTGCATAACTCCTAGGGATTGAACCGGATTAAAGACAGGCTGTCTTCTGCTCCAAGCTAGCCTGAACTGAGCAAGATCAAAACTCTGGTAACATTTTTTTCTCCTTCCCATATTCTGGTAACTGCCAGGACCAAACCTCATCTTGGTGTAATCAGCCCTGGAGTATCAGTCTGTTATGTCTCCCTCAGGATGTCGATATCTCTGGGTCTCTGGTAAACTTGAGGACCCCTGAAATTTTAGGTTTTTTTTTGAGACTATCATGGTGAGGAAGGTGAGAAAGGACAGACTGGTTTGTACATGGCATACTTTCAAACTCTTCAGTCCATAATGCTTGAAGCATAATACTATACATGGGTTTTTATGCCAAATTTTATGTCTTTTATAAGGTAACCTGAATTGATTATATAAACTAAAATTCTTCTGTTCTTGTGCAAATCTTACTTAAATAATTGATAACCAGGAAACCAGATTCATAGACTCCTTGGAAACCACAGCATGGTTATCAGAAATGCAGGCAGTTGGGCATAGCTGATATTTGAAAAGCCAGATTTATTATACAGCCAATTTTAATGTTGAAGTACCCTCCCTTGGATTGAAAATTAGATTTTGCTAATTAAAATCCCATTTATCTAAATTGTATTAGGTTTCCTACAAATCTGAAATGTGAAAAACTGCAAGTGATACTGACATTATAAAGCCAAGTCTGCACAGGATTTGGTGAGTTATAATTTTCAGATGTGTCCTTGGCCTAGATCTCCCTATGAGGAAAATAAGCATATAATAAAAGACAAAATAAAGTCCAACATTACACTCTGAGAAGACACACAATTTAGAAGCAAGTGGATATCGCCATATTGATAAATCCTTATCCTGAATTATTTTGCAGTGGATATTTGAAAGCAGTAAAATGTTATGATAAATGAAAGTTCTGAAACCAGATTTATGGGTTTGTATCTCAGCTCCAAAAATGACTGGATCATTGATGTTGTATATGTTACTTAATCTCTCTGTGCCCCATTTTCTTAACTAATATGTAGCCATAATGTATCAGGGAACCCACCCTGATGTTCACATAGGTTCTTTTCTATTTTCCTTAAGCATCAGCTGGCCTGAGAAATAAAGGGACAGAGTACAAAGAGAGAAATTTTAAAGCTGGGCATCCGGGGGAGACATCACATGTCGGTAGGTTCTGTGATGCCCCACAAGCTGCAAAAACCAGCAAGTTTTTATTAGGGATTTTCAAAAGGGGAGGGAGTGTGCGAATAGGTGTGGGTCACAGACATCAAGTACTTTACAAGGTAATAGAATGTCACAAGGCAAATGGAGGCAGGGCAAGATCACCGGACACAGGACCAGGCTGAAATTAAAATTGCTAATGAAGTTTCGGGCACCGTTGTCATTGATAACATCTTATCAGGAGACAGGGTTTTGAGAGAAACGAGTCCG
Organism: Gorilla gorilla gorilla; assembly: GCF_029281585.2. Lineage (NCBI taxonomy): Eukaryota > Metazoa > Chordata > Mammalia > Primates > Hominidae > Gorilla > Gorilla gorilla. The sequence continues at coordinate 119,788,370 of NC_073229.2, read as the reverse complement.
AACAAAAATTTATTAGGCAGGAATTTCCTCTTCCTAATAAGCCTGGGAGTGCTATGGGAGACTGGGGTCTCTTTCACCCCTACAGCCTTGACCATAGAAGACGGGCACACTTACTGGGGCCATCTATAGGCCTACACCCCCAGGCGTGTATTCTCTTTCCCAGGGATGTTCCTTGCTGAGAAAAATAATTCCGCGATATTTCTCCCATTTGCTTTTGAAAGAAGAGAAATATGGCTCTGTTCTGCCTGGCTCACCAGCGGTCAGAGTTTATCTCTCTTATTCCCTGAACAATTGCTGTTATCCTGTTCTTTTTTCAAGGTGCCTAGATTTCATATTTGTTCAAACCCACATGCTGTACAATTTGTGCAGTTAACACAATTATCACATGGTCCTGAGGTGACATACATCTTCCTCAGCTGACAGGATTAAGAGATTAAACTAAAGACAGGCATAGGAAATCACAAGGGTATTGACTGGGGAAGTGATAAGTGTCCATGAAATCTTCACAATTTGTTTAGAGATTGCAGTAAAGACAGGCATAAGAAATTATAAAATTATTAATTTGGGTAACTAATAAATGTCCATGAAATCTTCACAATCCACGTTCTTCTGCCATGGCTTCAGCCAGTCCCTCCATTTGGGGTCCCTGACTTCCCACAACAATAATGGGTTCGATTGCTGCCTCTGCTCACAGGAAAATACCTCACTAGTGTAATTTAGTGCTAATTTGGTAGGAATGAGGTTCTTCCTTCACCCTTATTTTCATCAGGATGTCCAAATTCCCTCCAGGTCTCTTCAGGGGAAGCTTACAAGTGTCCAGGACTCTTGAAGATCAGGTGTTCACTGTTGATAGTAATGCAGGATTTTTTTTTGCTCCTTAGCTCAGCTAAAATCTGTGTTCTTGTCTCATGATCAGGAAAATTAGGCAAGCGGACACATGGAAAAGTGAGGAGAGCAGAACGTATTAAAAGAAAGCTCTTAACAAAAAAAGAGGATGTCCTGCCAACATGTTCCCATCTCACAGACTGAATGCCAGACCACCACACATGAGCTGAAGAGACCAGGCTCCTACGCCTACATAAGGTGTGAATTCCTGGTGACTCCACCCCATTCTTCCAGTGTGCATGCAGGCTGTTAGTTTGAGCCACTCCATATTGATTTATTTCCCTCACTGTGCATGGTGTGAAGGGATAGAATTTTTCACCATGGTCAGGTTTAGGCAAGTGCCCTGTGCAGGTTCCCTTATCAGCCTCCTACATCTGTCAATAGGTTGGAAGACAGGGGTCCACAATTCACCACAGTTTTATCTCAGGGGTTGCCCAAATCATTTTGTCATTCCTGTTTAATTGTCACATTTCTTTTTCTTCCTCATTTCCACAGACCAGTTTTATTTAAGGAAAAATCTATGTATCCAAAGAAAACCATCTTCTTCAGTTTAGATTGGCAGTTTCTTTCAACCTTTTTTTTTTTTCTTTTCTGTAAGATGGCGGGAGGAAAATTGGCCTTTGGGTGTGAACCCAAACATATCTGAGACAGATCTCAATCAACTGGGAACGTTTATTTTGCCAAGGTTAAGGACGCACCTGAGACACGGCCTCAGGAAGTCCTGATGACATATGCCCAAAGTGGTCAGGGCACAGTTTGATTTTATACATTTTAGGGAGACATGAGACATCAATCAGTATATATAAGATGTATGCTGATTTGTTCTGGAAAGGCAGGACAACTCAAAGCAAGGTAGGAGGCTTCCAGGTCATAGGGAGATAAGAGATAAATGGTTGCATTCTTTTGAGTCTCTGATTAGCCTTTAACTGAATATACAATTTACATGTGAGAGAAGGGTAGAGGCATAGTCATATATGCTTTAGTCTGGCTTAGTGAAACAATAGGCTAAAGGAAGTAATCAGATATGCATTTGTCTCAGTTGAGCAGCGGAATGAGTTTGGGTTCTGTCGGTCCTTTGTCCACAAGGAATTTCCTTGTGGGAAAATTGTGAGGGAGGTATGTAACTTTCCGTTATTTTTGTAGCTATCTTATTTTGGAATAAAATGGGAAGCAGGTTTGCCTGACTCAGTTCCCAACTTGGATTTTCCCTTTGTATTAGTGCTTTTGGGGTCCCTAGATTTATTTTTCTTTCACATTTCCCACCTTTTCTTTTGAAAATCTTTCAGAGAAAGCATTTTAGATGAAATTGAGTCTCTGGTCTCAGGTTTTTTTCTGATCTCTCATGCACAGAATGGTTTATCCCTGAATGGGTTTATCCCATGTTATTAGGGAAGCTCATTTTTAGCAGGTTGTAAAGTCTCACATCCTGAAAAGAAACAATAGGAGGAGGAAGAGAGAAAAACTACAACAAACAAACAAATAAACAAAAAGTAAAGAACAATTATAGAAAATAGATATAGGCCATATTATTCTGAAGTCCACACATCAGTAGGCAGGTGTAAAGATGGTTTATGAATGTAAATAGGTTGCTATTTTTTTTTAATCTTCAACTATTATTTTAAGTTCAGGTGTACATGTGCAGGACAGGCAGGTTTGTTGCATAGGTAAATGTGTTTCATAGTGATTTTCTGCAAGGATCATTACATCACCCAGGTATTAAGCCCAGCATTCATTTGCTGTTCTTCCTGATGCTCTCCCTTCCCCACCCCACCCCACCCCACCAACAGGCTTCAGTGGGTGTAGATCCCCCCCTTGTGTCCATGTGTTCTCATCACTCAGCTGCCACTTATAAGAGAGAACATGTGGTGTTTGATTTTCTGTCTGTGCATCAGTCTGCTGAGGATAATAACTTCCAGCTTTATCCATGTCCTTGCAAAGGACATGATCTCACTCATTTTTATGGCTGCATAGTATTCCATAGTGTATATGTACCATATTTTATTTGTACAGTGTATCATTGATGGGCATTTAGGTTGAATCCATTTCTTTGCTATTGTGAATAGTGCTGTAATGAACATACGTGTGTATGTAAATTTATTATAGAATGATTTATATTCCTTTGGGTGTATACCTAAAAATGAGATTGCTGGTCTAATGGTATTTATGCCTCTAGATCTTTGAAGAATTTCTACAATGTCTTCCACAATGGTCGAACTAATTTACACTCTCATCAACAGTGTAAAAGTGTTCCTTTTTCTCTGCAACCTTATCAGTATCTGTTATTTCTAGACTTTTTAATAATAGCCATACTGACTGGCATGAGATGGTATGTCATCGTGGTTTTGATTTGTATTTGTCTAGCAGTCAGTGATATTGATGTTGAGCTCTTTCATATTTTTTTGGCCACATGTATGTCTTCTTTTGAGAAGTGTCTGTTCATGTACTTTGCCCACTTTTTAATGGGGTTGTTTGTTTTTTTCTTGTAAATTTGTTTAATTTCTTTGTAGATGCTGAATATTAGACTTTTGTTAGAAGAATAGATTATGAAAATATTCTCCCATGATGTAGGTTGTCTGTTCTATCTAATAATAGTTTATTTTGCTGTGCCAAAGCTCTTTAGTTTAGTTAGATCCCATTTGGCAATTTTTGCTTTTGTTGCAATTGTTTTCAGTGTTTTCATCATGAAATCTTCACCTGTGGCCACGTCCTGAATGGTGTTGCCTAGATTTTCTTCTAAGGTTATTATAGTTTTAGGTTTTATGTGTAAGTCTTTAATCCATCTTGAGTTAATTTTTGTATATGGTGTAAGGAAGAGGTCCAGTTTCAATTTTCTGCATATGTCTAGCCAGTTCTCCCAGCACCATTTATTAAATAGGGAATGCTTTCCCCAATGCTCGTTTCTGTCAGGTTTGTCAAAAATCAGATGGTTATAGGTGTATGTTCTTATTTCTGAGTTCTCTATTTTGTTCCATTGGTCTATGTGTCTGCTCTTGTACCGGTACCATGCTGTTTTGGTGCTGTAGCCTTGTAGTATAGTTTGAAGTCAGGTAACATGATGCCTCCAGCTTTGAACTTCTTGCTTAGAATTGTGTTGGATATTCAGGCTCATTTTTAGTTCCATAAGAATTTTAAAATAGTTTTTTCTAATTCTGTGAAGAATATCAATGGTAGTTTAATGGGAATAACATTGAATTATACATTACTTTGAGAATTATGGCCATTTTTATGATATTGATTTTTCCTATCCATTAGCATGTAATGTTTTTCCATTTCTTTCTGTCCTCTCTGATATCCTTGAGCAGTAGGTTGTAGTTGTCCTTGAAGAGGTCCTTCACTTCTTTTGTTAGCTGTATTCCTAGATATTCTATTCTTTTTGTAGCAACTGTGAATGGGAGTTCATTCATGATTTGGCTCTTTTCTTGCCTGTTATTGGTTGAAGGAATGCTAGTGATTTTTGCAATTGATTTAGTATCCGGAGACTTTGCTGAAGTTGCTTATCAGCTTAAGAAGCTTTTGGGCTGAGACAATGGGGTTTTCTAACTATAGGATTATGTCATCTGCAAATGCCACAAAGATAGTCTGACTTTCTATCTTCCTATTTGTATAACTTTATTTTTTTTTTTTGCCTGCCTTATTACCCTGGCAAGAATTTCCAATACTATATTCAGTAGGAGTGGTGACAGAGTGCATCCTTGCATGACAGTTTTCATGGGGAATTCTTCTAGCTTTTGCTTATTCAGCATGATATTGGCTGTGTTTTGTCATATATGGCTCTTATTATTTTGAGTTATGTTCCTTCAATACCTAGCTTATAAATCGTTTTTAACATAAAGGGATGTTAAATTTTATCAAAGTACTTTTCTGTGTCTACTGAGATAAACATGTGGTTTTTGTCTTTCTGTTTATGTGATGTATTACATTTATTTATTTGCATATGTTGAACCAACCTTGCATGCCAGGGATGAAGCCAACTTCATCGTGGTGCATAAGCTTTTTGGTGTGCTGCTGGATTCAGTTTGCCTGTATTTTATTGAGGATTTTGACATCAATGTTCATCAAGAATACTGGCCTGAACTTTTCTTTTTTGTTGTGTATCTCCACCAGGTTTTGGTATCAGGATGATGCTGGCCTCATAGGATGAGTTAGGGAGTATTCACTCCTTTGTGTTTTCTTTTCTTTCTTTTTTTTTTTTTTTTTTTTGGAATAGTTGCAGTAGGAATGGTATCAGCCCTTCTTTGTGCCTCTGGTAGAATTCAGCTGTGAATCTGTCTAGTCATTGGCTTCTTTTGGTTGGTAGGCTAGTTATTACTGCCTCAATTTTAGAACTCATTATTGGCCTGTTCAGGACTGAAATTCTACCTGGTTTTGTATTGAGAGAGTGTATGTGTCCAGGAATTTATCCATTTCATCTAAATTCTCTAGTTATGTGCACAGAGGTATTTACAGTATTCTCTGATAGTTGTTTGTATTTCTGTGGGGTCAGTGGTAATATCCTCCTTATTTCTGATTGTGTTTATTTGATTCTTCTTTTCTTCTTTATTAGTCTAGCTAGTGGTCTATTTTATTAACTTTTTCAAAATACAGTGTTTGGATTCATTTATCTTTTGAAGGGTTTTTCATGTCTCTATCTCCTTCAGTTCAGCTCTGATCTTGATTATTTCTTGTCTTCTGCAAGCTTTGGGGCTTGTTTGCTTTTAGTTCTCTAGTTCTTTAATTATGATGTTAGTATGTTAACTTGAGTTCTTTCTACCTTTTTGATGTGGGCATTTAGTGCTACAAATTTCCCTCTTAACACTGCTTTATTTAGCTGCATTCCAGAGATTCTGGCATTTGTCTTTTTGTTCTCATTCGTTTCAAAGAACTTCTTGACTTTTGACTTAATTTCATTATTTACCAGAGTCATTCATGAGCAGGTTATTCAATTTTCATGTAACTGTGTGGTTATGAATGAGTTTCTTAATCTTAAGTTGCAACATGATTGCTCTGTGATCTGAGAGATTGTTTGTTATGATTTCAGTTCTTTTGCATTTGCTGAGGAGTATTTTCTGATTATGAAATCAATTTTAGAGTAAGTGTCATGTGGCAATGAGAAGAATGTATATTATGTTGTTTTGGGATGAAGATTTCTGTAGTTACCTATCAGGCCCACGTGATCTAGAGCTGAGTTCAGGTCCCGAATATTTTTGTTAATTTTCTGTGTAGATGCTCTGTCTAATATTGTCAGTGGGATGTTAAAGTTTCCCACTATTATTGTGTGGGAGTCTAAGTCTCTTTGTATGTCTTTTAGAACTTGCTTTATAAATCTGATTTCTCATGTATTGAGTGTATATATATTTAGGAGAGTTAGTTCTTCTTGTTGAATTGAACCCTTTACCAATATGTAATGCCCTTCTTTTTTTTTTTTTTTTTGAGATGAAGTCTCATTCTGTTTCCGAGGCTGAAGTGCAGTGGTGCAATCTTGGGTCACTAAAACCTTCGCCCCCTGGGTTCAAGCAATTCTCCTGCCTCAGCCTACCTACTAGCTGGGATTACAAGCATGCACCACCATACCCAGCTAATTTCTGTATTTTTAGTAGAGATGGGGTTTTGCCCTGTTGGCCAGGCTGGTCTCAAACTCCACCTCAAGTGATCCACCCACCTCGGCCTCCCAAAGTACTGGGATTACAGGTGTGAGCTACTGCACCCAGCCTCTTCTTTGTCTTCTTTGATCTTTGTTGGTTTAAAGTTTATTTTGTCAGAAACGGATTGCAACCCCTGTTTTTCTGTTTGTTTGTTTTCCAATTGCTTGGCAAATTTTTCTACATCCCTTTATTTTGAGCCTATGTGTGCCTTTTCATGTGAGTAGGGTCTCTTGAAGACAGCATACTGATGGGCCTTGGTTCTTTATCCAGTTTGCCATACTGTGCCTTTTAATCGGGGCATTTAGCCCATTTAAATTTAAGAGCAGCATTTTTATGTGTGAATTTGATCCTGACAACATGATGCTAGCTTGTTATTTTGCAGATTTGTTTATGTAGTTGCTGCATAGTGTCACTGGTCTTCACACTTCAGTGAGTTTTTGTAGTGGCTGGTAATGGTTTTTATTTTCCATATTTAGTGCTTCCTTCAGGAGTGCTTGCTAGGTAGGCCTAGTGGTGATGAATTCCCTAGCCTTTGCTTGTCTGAAAAGGATCTTATTTCTCCTTTGCTTATAAAGCTTAGTTCGGCTGGATATATGAAATTTGGGGTTGGAAATTCTTTTTTTTAAGAATGTTGAATATTGGTCCCCAATCTCTTTTGTCTTGTAGGAATTCTGCTGAGAGGTCCACTGGTTATTCTGATGGGGTTACCCTTGTAGGTGACCTGGCCTTTCTCTCTGGCTGTCCTTAACATTTTTTCTTTCATTTCTACCTTGGATAATCTCATGATTATGTGTATTGGGGTTGATCTTCTCAGAGTATCTTACTAGGCTTCTCTGCATTTCCTAAATTTGAATGTTGGCCTGTCTTGCTAGGTTGAGGAAGTTCTCCTGGATGATATCCTGAAGTATGTTTTCCAACTTGGTTCCATTCTCCCTGTCTCTTTCAGGTATCCCAATCAATAGTAGGTTTGGTCTCTTCACATATCCCATATATCTCATAGGTTTTGTTCATTCCTTTTTGTTCTTTTTTTCTCTATTCTTGTCTGCCTGTCTTATTCAAGAATGATAGTCTTCAAGCTCTGAGATTCTTTCCTCTACTTGGTCTATTCTGCTATTGATGCTTGTGATTGCATCATGAAGTTCTTGTGTTGTGCTTTTAGCTCCATCAGGTCGTCTGTGTTCTCTCTAAGCTGGCTATTCTGGCTATCAGCTCCTGTATTGTTTTATCATGATTCTTAGCTTTTTTTGCATTGGGTTATAACATGCTGCTTTAGCTCAGTGAATTTCATTATTAACCACCTTCTGAAACCTACTTCTGTCAATTCAGCCATCTCAGCCTCAGCCCAGTTCTTTGCCCTTGCTGAACAAGTGTTGCAGTCATTTGGAAGAGAATAGACACTCTGGCATTTTTGTGTTGATTCTTCCTCATCTTTGTGGACTAACCTCCTTTGATCTTTGAGGTTGCTGACCTTTAAATGGAGTTTTGTGGGTCTTTTTGGTTGATGTTGCTGTTCGTGTTTTCTGTTTGTTTTTTATTCTTTTAGAATCAGGCCACTCTTTAATAGCACTGCTGCAGTTTGTTGGGTGTTTACTCCAGATCCTAGGTGTCTCATTTATTCCCATACCTGGAGGTATCACCAATGAAGGCTGTGAAATGGCACAGATGGCACCCTGCTCCTTCCTCCGGAAGCTCCATTCCAGGGGGTACTGACCTATTGTCAGCCGAATGTATTTGTAGGAGGTGACTGGAGATCCCTGTTGTGAGGTATCAACCATTCTGGAGGAACAGAATCTGGAACCCACTTAAAGAAGTAGTCTGGCTGCTTTTTGGTATATCAGGTGTGCTGCACTGGGGAGAGGGAGAATCCTTCCTTTTTCTGGACCATTTGGATTCTCCAAAGCTGGCAGGCTGGAATGGCTGAGTCAATAGAACTGCACACATGGCAGCTGCCCCTTCCCATGGGAGCTCCATTCCAGGTAGGGTCCGGAGCTCTGTTCATATAACCCTGGCTAGAGTGGCTGAAGCCCTCACAGGGAGGTCCTTCACAGTGAGAAGGAATGAATCGGGGTCCTGCTTTAAAAGGCAGTCTGGTCACAATGTGGCAAAGAAATTGTGCTGGACTGTGGGTGATGCTTCCTTCTCTGGACCATTTGGATTCTCCAAATCTGGTGGGCTGGAATGGCCAAGTTGACCAAACCACAGAGATGGTGGTGACCTCTCTCCCCAGAAACTCAGTCCTTTCTCAGGCAGACTCCAGCCTGTTGCCATTGGCTGACTGGAATTCCAATCCATTAGGTTTTAACTTGTGAGGTGCCATGGAAGTGAGGCCCAGAGAACAATGCTACCTGGTTCCCTGGATTCAGCCCCCTTCCTAGGGATATGTACAGACAGATTTCCTGCCTTGTCAGGAATCTTAGGGTGGAGTATGTAAAAATCCTGGGTCTCTGTGTGTGCCTGAGTGACTACTCTGCCGAAACTCCACACGGCTCTGTTTATCAGACCTAAGGCCTTGGTGGCGTGAGGTCACGAGGGGATCTCCTGATCCACAGGTTGCAAAGATCCATGGGAGGACCCCTGCTTTCCTGAGCAGAGTCTCATAATCACTCACCATTTCCCTTGGATGAGGGTGGGAAGTTGACTCTGACTCTGTGCCACCCCCAGGTAGGCCATCACACCACCATGCTTTTCTTCGTTCATCATAGGTCAAGTGGTTTGCCTACTCAATCCCAATGCAAGAACCTGAAACACACAATTCTTTCCCAAACAGTCTAGCTCCAGAGTCTGGACTCATAACCACTTCACCAGGCTCCATCCACTGGATGTGCACTTTTGCCTCATGAATTGTTTTCCTGAGCTGCTGTTCACAGTGTCCCCAGTGTCTGCCAGAAGGTCACCAAAGTTGCTAATATTTTCTTCAGAAGTTTTTCCAGCTTCAGTTCACAGGGTTTTTAAAAAGCACATCTTAAGTTTTAGTAATTTCAATTATGGATAAATGGGGAAAAAGAAATAAAAGAAGGAAATAATTAAACTGTAGAAAATAATAAAAAATGAAAAACATTAGGCAAGACAAGAGTCTAATAATAGGTATACTATAGTTTATTTTGAAATATAATTATTCTCTCTCCAATCCCTGTTTTCATTAATGACAAATCATAGGACAAAGTTACGTCTAAAATAAATGTTAGTCTTATCATACTTGGCCTGAATATTTGCATAGAGTCAGCAAGAATAATCATTTGCTATTTAGGCTCTTTTTAATGGCTCTGCTGGAACTTTATTTAATAAGGAATCTCAGATTAGACTTTAGTGCCTTGAGCCCAGCCTGTGCCTGCAAACACCTGTATTAATTGGGTGAATTCCTCACCGCAAAGTCTCAAAATGACTTGGGGAGCATGGACTGATCAGAAAGTGATATTCTTTATTCACCACAGGTCAGGAACCTGTACAGGGGCTGTGTAGAAAAGATATGAGGGCAGCTTTCCCAAGGGGCTTTTACTGTCTCTGTAAGTCAACTCAGATCCCATAAAGCAATGTGTTTATATCTGAAAGTATGCCATTAAAATTAAAGTCCTTCAGGGGCTTTGAGGTCAATAAAAAAACAGATTCTTATTGAACTTATGTAAATAACTGTACTGCAATAAACTAAGTATACTTGCAGATAGTTTTCAAACTTTGAAGAAATATGGTAGAGAGAATTATTCTTCAGATTTTGTGCACAGGACTGTAGTTTACCCAATTGTTAAAAGCCGTAAATAGCCCACAGACAAAGGGTTTTCTGGACTCTGAAACAAAAGAGTTACCAATATTTCAAACAAAGTCATAAAGAGATTATTTCAATCTTCCATTAGTTTTAGTCTATGTAATTAACTCCTCTTCTACTTCATGTTTATGAACACATTAGCTCTCTATGGGAGTCTTGGAAGTTTTTCCTCTATTCTCAGGTCACAATCTCCAAAGTTACCAGAAACCTGCATTCAAGAGCATCTGTCAGAGTCCTATAGCTGATTATAAAAACATTTATTGAAAAAGAGAAAAGTAAAACAACTGTGGATTACAAGAGTCTCAAAACAGTCAAGGTTAAAAACACAATTCACAAGGAAATTTTGTTACTTCTGTGGCATACAAAGATCTTATATAATAATCATAATTACTACTAAAAATGTATGCTAAGATATATTAGAATCACAGGAACCTCATGCAATCCTGGAACAGACACTAATAACACATTCATATGAATATAATCCAAATAAGGTTAAACCCCATTTCATATTTGACAGTACAATAGCCTGAAATCCAAAAGAAACATATTCAGCTTTGTTATAATAAAATGATTTTATTTGACAATGATTTTATTATATCAAGCAAGCCAAATATCTCTCTTTTGGACTTCAAGGGGACCTAACATCAAAGTTAATGACAACCAAAGTTAGAGTTTGATTTTGGAAAGTTTGTCAAATATAAATAGCTTAAAACACTTGATATCACAAAGTAGAATCACAGGTTATTGTAAAATAAGTCATTAATTTAGCCAAAGTGATAAGTCAAAGATTTCAAAAAAAGGCAAAAATCTCATTCTTTGAGAGAGGAGGCTTTATTTCCCAAACAATAATCCCTAATAATAAAGACAGCATGAGGCCAATTAAACCCATCTCTCAAAATTTTGTAAACAAAATCTATTAAATTTTAATCATCTTGCTCATAAGATATGATTTCCATAAATCTTTTTATAATCTTTATAGTTATTTATTAAGGAGTGGGTTAATGCTCCAAGAAAACCTTGTTAATCTGACACATGGGCCCAAATATTGGTTTTGCGTCAGTGTGCCTTTGAAATTAAGTTAATTTATTTAAAAACAAAACTAATTTTGTCTCAAAATTGGCCCTTACAATCTCACACCCACCTCTTCCATGACAGTTTCTGGGCCTTGAAGATTTGAATAGTTTTAAATTCTGACCCTGTGTCTCACAAACACAGTTTATTTTGATTGGCATCTTTTATTGGGTCTAAAGATGAGGCTTTAACTACAGTCAGTGTTTAAGATTTAGCAGGATTTGTTGTTTTTTTTAAACCCAGGAGTCAAAGCGCTATAACTGAATGGCAGAGGGCTTTAAAAGCAAATACAGAAAATTACGTGGACATAATAACCTTAATTAATTTTTTAATCTCAGTTTTTTTAAACAAATCAAAACTTAATAACAATGACATAGGAATTATTCTGATAAATGGTTAGGCCGGTTACCAAAAGGCAAAAGAAAAGACATGCAGTGATTGCTGTTCTCCATTGGGAGTCCATTTAGTTAACCTGCAAATCAAAACCAAGGAAAAGGGTATTTGAGTTAGTTAAACATAGGAGGAATGTTTCCTGGGTCATAAGTGAAAATTTTCAGATTCATAGAACAATCTCAAGCCAAGAGCACAGAATGTTATGTTGGAAGAAAACATTTCCTTTAGACCTTTAAGATAAAACATTTTTAGCATCAGACCACAACAGCAGTTAGAACCTAAGGGAGAAAGAAGAAAAATTGCAGAAGCTAAAAATGAGTTGAAGAAGATAGTTATTATTTCAGGCCTTTTTAAAGGTGAGAGACTGCTGAAAACATCAAGACACAATAAAAGTTTAACTTTGCTTTAAAAAATAAATGTCTTGTAATTTTATTAAGATGCGTTGCAACTGTGAGAGCAGAGGACTACATATAGAATTAGAGAAAATAACAAGATTGATTCATACTTCTATATGTAATTTCCAATATATGTTAATACCCAGAGCCCAGTGATTGATAGACACATAGTAAGAGTTCGACAGACTTATGTTACTACCTAATCACAATCACCCTTGTGATAACACAGGGTTTTTTTTTAATTTGAAAGTTCAGAAAATATTATGAATCTCTGGCTAGAGATGCACCAAAAAAGAGAACTCGATTGACCATTTGAGACAGCCACCAATAATAGAGACTAAAAAACAGAGTAAAACAAGGGTTTGAAGGAAAGAAGGCAGAAGATTTCTGAATGCATTCTTTAACTGACTTTTATTTTCTCATATATTTTGCTAAGTGCCAATGGAAAGTTATTCAATGAACAGCAAGAAAGGCAACTTGCTTGACTTTGAGTATCAGTCTCTCTAGAGCCTGGAGCTGACACTGGATGTTCCAGATGGTGCCAAGTCAAGGATTTACTCCAGGAACCAGGTAGGAAGGCCTCTAACATGTTTTGTTTGTTTGTTTGTTTTTGTCGTTGTTGTTTTTTTCCAGCCCAAGTAATTTGCAAGTCACTTCTGGGTAAAGCAAATTTTAAAAAGAGAAGGAAAATTATTTTACAGTATTAATTGATGGCAATCAACCAGACAAATAACTGTAGTTAAAGATTGAAACCCCCCAGACACTTATATATTCAGTCAGTTTTGTAACTTATGTTTTATTTCTTAAGCCATACTTGGGTCAGTTTTACATGTGTTTATAAACTAGAGTCATACATTTTACTTAAACAGATTATCAAGCCCACATCTTTTCCTTTAATTTTCATAAAACTCTAGGATAGTCTCTTGGGCTATCTTGAGGCTAAAGTGACTTGATCATATTTTAAAATTTGTTTTCAATAAACATGCAGTTTTTTTTGCAAGGAAACTCAGCTTGATTTTTACGTAATAATAGTCTATTGCATATGATTTACATGTTAACTATTATGCTGTTACTCTCTTTGCTATAATTAAAGTTAGCATTTTATTATAAAATCCTATTACCTAAGTTTTACAGCATGACAGTAAGTATTCCCTGAAGCTAATAATAACCTATCCAATTATTTGCATTTATTTTTTATATATTGAAATGTAAATTTGTTTCTGGGTATTTTCTCAAAGTATGGGGATGGTAAAAAGTTTAGAAAGTTTAATATTTGTTTTATTTTAATTTCTTAGTTTTAAGTTAAGATTTACTCCGGTTTTATCATTATTGAGCATTTTCATTAACAGTTGCTTTATCTTTACTAAAATTAGTTTGGGTCATATATATTTGAAGTAGCATTTTCTATATGAAAACCACCTTTACCATCTGTGGTACCATCTTTACCTCACCATTTGTGTGGGCTCTGAACAATCCAACTAGTTCTGAGTAGTGTTCTTGTAGCAGAGATAGACCTTTTCAGAACTTTGCTAAGGGCCAACACTCAGCCAGTCTTAAAAATTTACAGACACAAGGACAACTCCAGTGAACAAATGTCACTTACTTTCACTTTCCAAAACATAAACCATGTCCACTCTCTCTTGTAAATCCACCTTTCCTACCTTTGAAGGAAATATTCTAAAAAGAATTTGTGATAACATGGATTCATTGTCAAGAGGCCTAAGTCCTAGCTGGCAGTCTGTCCAAGAAAAAAATCTTTTGACTTCCGTAAAATTCAGTTCACGGTATGAAGGTTTTGACAGATAATTTATTGTCTTGTTTTGTTTTAAAATTTTCAGATTCTAAGAGTTAAAATTTCAATGTCAAAAAACCTGTGTCTAAATCCCAAATCTATTCTGATTAGCTCTGTTAGCTGGCCAATTAACTTTCCTGAGGTTAGATTTCTCATCTGTGAAACAAGATATTGATGGCAGCGGTGGTCTGTCTGGAGCGGTCGCTGCCATCACACCAGCTGCAGCAGGGAGGCAAGGTTGTTGGCGGCAGGAGTGGCTGCAGGAGCAGCAGTGATAACAGTGCCCTGTGCCCTGCATCCCTGAGGCAAGCGACTACACCACCCCCACTCTCGCATGGTTGAGCAGGACCCACTCCCAGGCCCAGAGCCTCTGCCACTCTGAACCCTGGTACCGCATCACCGCTCTCCCCTGCTGTATGCTGCAGGGTAAACATGGAGAGGAGGCGGGTAGTCCTCAGAGCCTGACCCTGGGAGCAGCCTCCCAGAGCCCGCTGCCCTGGGAGCCAGCGCATTGCTCTTGGCAGGAAAGCAGTGTGGTCAGGCACGGAGGAGCAGGCAGAGAGGGACCCAGCGAGGACCTGGAGCCCCCACCTTAGGCTACGAGGAGGCATGGCTTGGGCTGCACGCTCCACAGAGCTGTCAGGAGCCAGGGACAAGTGAGAGCCCTGCCCCTTTCAAGTTGGCAGGGTGAAAGCTCGCCAGGTGCAGTGGCAGCCTCTGTGCCACCGCTGTGGACCCAGGCATCTCTGCACTCTTAGGGATCTTCGGAGGCCCTCTGCCCTGCACAGGCTCAGAAGTGTCTGCTTCCACTGCCTGGCCTCTCCCTGCTCCTGGTGTCTGCTCTGATCTCAGAGCAAGTATGGGCCTGGGTGCTATCACAGCCAAGTCGGGTGTGTGCACGCTTGGGGCACTGCTGGCATGCCAGCCCCCTGCTTCCTTAGCCCACTCCAGACTTTGGGCACCAACGAGCATGGGAGGGAGGCTGAGGTAGGAAGGACTGAGGACAGCCCGGAGCTGGACTGCAGGTGCTCCTGACATGAACAGCCTGCGTGCCATAAATGGTGGCAGGAGGCAGACAGGCTCCTGGGTAGAAGGAAGTGGGTACCCAGTGAAGCCCTACCTTCAAGCCTGAAGCCTGGGGGCCAGGCAGCCAGTCCTCTGGACTGGAGTGGGAATGTGTGGTGCTTTTCCCTGGGCCCACGCATGGCCTCCCATGGACCAATCAGCACACATTTCCTCCCCTCTGAGACCCATAAAAACCCTGGACTCAGCCTAACTTGAAGAAAGGGCAGAGAGAGGTCAGGGAGACGACAGGTCAACCAGCTGCAGAGAGGAGCTGCCCGCCCCAGGTTCTCCTGTCTGCTGAGAGCTGAGGAGACAATGGTATGACTAGCTGCAGAGAGGAACTACCCTCTCTGGTGAAAGCTGAACTCTTGTCAGGATAACCTGCCAACCCATAGTTGACCACTTGTCGGGACACCCTGGCTATGGAGAGGAACTGCTCACTGCAGGCCTCCTCTGAGCTCTTCTATTGCTCAATAAAGCTCCTCTTTGTCTTGCTCAACCTCCACTTGTCCATGTACCTCATTCTTCCTAGATGCAGGAGAAGAACTCGGGGCCCATTGAATGGAAAGGCTAAAAGAATTGGAACACAAATAGGACTGAAACACATCTCCTGCTCACCACATTTCAGGGAAAAAGAAGGAGAGAAGAGCTGTGGCCCTTCAGGGATCCCAGACATAGGAGCTCCCCAAACAAAGGCCGTGACTCCCTCTTTGGGACCCTGTGGTTCCTGGTGTCTCCAAACTTCTAGGCACCACCACAATCTCTGGTGCCAGCTGGGGAAGCTGCTTGTGGTGCCCCTGGTTCAGCTGCAGCCTCTCAGAGAGCTGGCATCTGTACCAACACTTGGAGCTGCCCACTCCATGACAGTAGCTGGCACAGCTAACTGTGCACAGTGGCCTGACCCCACACTTGCTCACACATCCCTCACCACTCCATGCCTGATTCACAGTCTCCCTTGGAGGTGTGGGATCCAAGCTAGTAGTGTGAGCCCAAGTGTAGTCTGCCAGGCTGAGAGGACAGCATGAGGCCAGTGGGCCTAAGAAAAACTTGAGCAAAGGTGCCACTAGCCACAGAGTTTTCCAACCAGGAAAGCAACACCCCAAAGATCCTGTAACAGTATCAGATCTTCATATGCTTTTCCAGTTAAAACATAAGTTATATAAGCTGCCACCTGTGGTGGGCAGCTCCTCTCTGCAGCTGGTTGACCCGTCATCTCCCTGATGTCTCTCCACCCTTTCTTCAAGTCATGTAGTTATGTATCTTTTAATGTTATAACTAGTAACATAAGTTACTAGATTCATATATAGTAGCAGTGAGATATAAAGAAAACTACAAGTGATGGCATGTTGGATGTATATATTGTATTCTACTCTTTCCTTAAATACTATTAATGACACCTGGAAAAAAATGTTCACGAGGTAAAAAATAACAAGGACAAAGAGATGGAAGAAGACACAATGGCAAAAAAAATGTAAAAGCTGGAAAGCTGAAATAGGAAGGATGACAGATTGGGTCCACCCAAGAAGACTGAACCCTAAGGCAACAGTGAGCAAAACAGAGAAACGATCATATTTATACCTTGGAACCTATAAAAGGCTCCAGAATTACTTTAATAGTTACCCTTGGAAGTGGGCAAAAGGTAGGACTGTAAATGGCTGCTGAAAAAATCTTTGTGAGGTGCAGTAGACCTTCACGTACCCTATTCTTGCAGGTATGTAATGCTCCTGCTCTATCCAGAAAGGGATTAAGGTTCTAAGTTTCTGTATTGGGTCAAACTAAGGGTTTCTGGACTGGAGGAAAACAGGCCAAGCAGAAGATTGGAGTCCATAAAGAAAAGAAGTAAGTAAAATACACGTATTATTGAGTCCCCAAAGTTTTTTTCTCACTTGGCCCCTGGCAAATTAGCAGCCAGGCAAGAAATTGAAAGAAATAATCTTCAATTCTTTCAAGGGTAACCTGACATTTGAGGAGTGCACTTGACATGAAATACAGAGGCCAAAACAAACACTAAAAACAGAGTAAAAAGGTAACTTGGAGGAAATACTACATGATGAGAAAAATACCTTCAAAATGACTAGTTCTAACCTCTCCAGAGACATAAAAATTATATAGCATCCACTAGGCCAGAATAGGATGCTATTAAAAAAGGAGTGTTTGGAGGAAGAAACATTTCTTAAAAATTAAAAAGTATATAGAAGAAAATAAAATTTCAAGGAAAAGATGAGAAGTTAAAATTTAGGGCATATATTAAGATATAGAGCAAAAGGGCTAAAAGATGTAAAGAACAAAAGACATTAAAATGAGAAAGTCCAGGAGTTACCACATCAAAATAGTAAGAGTTTCTAGAAAGGGAGAACAGAAAGAATACAGCATAAACATAGTGTAAAAAACAACAAAGAAGAAAATCATGAAAGAAATAAATCAAAAATCAATTATAGAACTGAGAATATGTCATTTCCTTTTGAAATGGATCACAGAGAGTTTAGCACAATGAATGAAATAACCAACACCAAGACATGTGATTGTGAAATTTCAGAAGACTGGGGATAAAAACCATCTTATCAGCTTCTAGAAGTGGAACAACAAAAAACAACAACAACAGCGACCCAAAACAAAAACAAAACCAGATTTCATAGAAACAGCAAAATTAATATTGAACTTTTCAAAAGTAATACTGGAAACCAAAAGCCAAGCAATTTTTTACAAAATGCTGCAGAAGTTCACTCAAAATTTCAATAAACAGGAAGCATGCAGGAGTGGATGAAAACATGGAGAGTGAATGCTAAACAATGGTCCATAATAAGAGTAAACTAATAATGCCTAAAACTGATAAAATTAACAAGTGGCAAAATTAACATGCTACTTAGAGATATAGAAGTAAATTCAAAGAGAATCAACTTCAAGATTTAAGAGTGGTTGTTTATAGTGTAAAGGAAACTGGGTAGGAAGGGAATACAGTTTTTTCATAAAATAATTCATAGAACTATTTAATTCTTTAAATCATATGCAAACTTAAAAATAAAACTAAGTTTAAAAAAACAAGGTGACAGTTACCAAAAAGATTTGGAAAGATGAGGGGGAAACGTAGGGTGGAGGAATGCAAATGAGGAAGAGGAGGAGGAAACAAAGAAAGAAAAGAAAGAGAAGGAGAAAGAAAAAGGTAAGGAGGAGAAAGATTAGGGCTATTCTCTAGGCAACTAATGTAGTATCTTAGGCCAAAGTTTGATCAACGAGAGTCCCAGAATGGAGGAAAATAAAACACAACTTTTTAAGTTATTGACCAGTCCTCATAGTTATTTTAAGTCTTTCGTTAACATGAAGAAATCAACAATCAAAATAAAGAAGATAAATTTCAGGCTTAAGGAATGTTCACAGAAACTCCCCAAACAAGATTTTACAATGTACTTTAATCAAAAGCCTATTTTGCTTATGGTTATTTGAATTCATGGCCTCAATTTTCTGCTTAATTTTACTACCAGGATTCTGGCTGCAGTGACATGAATACGCTAATATTTTTCTTCTTTGCCTGTTTTGGAATTGATAGAGAGGAAAGCCCCAAATGACTTTCTTATATCTATCTAAATCCTGTGAAAGATCTGCAGGGGTGATCCTACAGGCTAGCATACATCTGTATTGGTGGAGCCACTGATTTACTCCTTGTCATTCACATAACATTGTGATGAGGGAAGCAGACATATTGAAGGTGTGAAGTCAGCAAAGACTGTAGCAGATCCATCTGAGAAAACAGTACAGTAACTCGATGGCAAGAAGAAATGGGGGAGTGTGTCAGTTTGTTTTCACATTGCTGATAAAGACATAACCAAGAATGGGCAATTTACAAAAGAAAGAGGTTTAATGGATTTACAGTTCCACATGGCTGGGGAGGCCTCACAATCATGGTGGTAGGCAAGGAGGAGCAAGTCACATCTGACATGGATGGCAGCAGGCAAAAAGAGAGCTTGTGCAGGAAAACTCCTGTATTTAAAACCGACAGGTCTTGTGAGACTTATTCACTATCACAAGAACAGTACAGGACAGATCCTCCCCCATAATTTAATCACCTCCCACCAGGTTCCTCCCATGACACATGGGAATTATGGTAGTTACAAGTCAAGATGAGATTTGGGTGGGGACACAGCCAAAACATATCATTCCGCCCTGGCCCCTCCCAAACCTCATGTCATCACATTTCAAAACCAATTAAGCCTTCCCAACAGTTCCCCTAAAGTCTTAACTCAATTCAGCATTAACTCAAAAGTCCACAGTCCAAGGTCTCATCTGAGACAAGGCAAGACCCTTGTGCTTATGAGCCTGTAAAATTAAGAGCAAGTTAGTTACTTCCTAGATATAATGGGGGTACAGGTATTGGGTAAATATAGCCATTCCAAATGGGAGAAATTGGCCAAAACAAAAGTGGCTACATGGCGCATGCAAGTCTGAAATCCAGTGGGGCAGTCTAATCTTAAAGCTCCAAAATGATCTCCTTTCACTCCATATCTCACATCCAGGTCACACTGATGCAAGAGGTGGGTTCCTATGGTCTTGGGCAGCTCCACTCTTGTGTCTTTGCAGGGTGCCACCTCCCTCTCAGCTGCTTTCACGGGCTGGTGTTGAGTGTATGTGGCTTTTCCAGGTGCACAGTGCAAGCTATAGGTAGATCTACCATTCCAGGGTCTGGAAGATAGATAGTGGCCCTCTTCTCACAGTTCCACTAGGCAGCACCCCAGTAGGGACTCTGTGTGGGGGCTCTGACCTCACATTTCTCTTCTGCACTGCCCTGGCAGAAGTTATCCATGAGATCCCTGCCCGTGCAGCAAACTTCTGCCTGAACATCCAGGCATTTCCATACATCTTCTGAAATCTAGGTGGAGGTTCCCAAACCTCAGTTTTTGACTTCTGTGCACCTTCAGGCTCAACACCACATGGAAGCTGCCAAGGCTTGGGGCTTGCATCCTCACAGCCTAAGCTGTACCTTGGCCTCTTTTACTCACAGCTGGAACAGCTCGGCTGCAGGGCACCAAATCCCCTGACTGCACACAGCACAGGGACCCTGGGCCCCGCACATGAAACCGTATTTTTCTTCTAGGCCTCCAGGCCTGTGTTGGGAGGGACTGCCATGAAAACCTCTGACATGTCCTGGAGACATTTTCCCTGTTGTCTTGGGGATTAACATTCGGCTCCTCATTACTTATGCAAGTTGTTGCAGCTGGCTTGAATTTCTCCTCAGAAAATGGGGTTTTCTGAGGAGAAATTTGTAGCCACTGGTTTGTCAGGCTACAAATTTTCTGAACTTTTATGCCATTTCTCCTTTAAAACAGAATGTCTTTAACAGCACCCATGTCACATCTTGAATGCTTTGTCACTTAAAAATTTCTTCCACTAGATACCCTAAGTTGTCTCTCTCAAGTCCAAAGTTCCACAAATCTGTAGGGCAGGGGCTAAATGCTGCCAGTCTGTTTGATAAAACATAACAAGAGTCACCTTTGCTCCAGTTCCCAACAAGTTGCTCATTTCCATCTGAAACCACTTCAGCCTGGACTTTATTGTCCATATCACTGTCAGAATTTTGGGCAATGCCATTCAGCAAGTTTCTATGAAGTTTCAAATTTTCCCACATTTTCCTGTCTTCTTTTGAGCCCTCCAAACTGTTCCAACCCTTGCCTGTTTCCCAGTTCCAAAGTTACTTCTACAATTTTGGGTATCTACAGCAGAGTCCCACTCTACTGTACCAATTTATTATATTAGTCCATTTTCACACTGCTGATAAAAGCATATCTGAGACTGGGCAATTTACAAAAGAAAGACATAATGGACTTATAGTTCCACATGGCTGGGGAGGCATCACAATCTTGGCAGAAGGCAATGAGGAGCAAATCATGTCTTACATGGACGGCAGTAAGCAAAAAGAGCTTGTACGGGGAAACTCCCATTTTTAAAACCATCAGATCTCGTGAACTCATTCACTGTCATGAGAACAGGACAGGAAGGACCTGCCCCCATAACAATCACTTCCCACTGGGTCCCCCCCATGACACTTGGGCCTTGTGGGAGTTACAATTCAAGATGAGATTTGGGTGGGGACACAGCCAAACCATATCAGGCAAAGACTCACTTCATGGTCTGATGCCCCAGCAGGAAGCATCTAGCTGTGCTCATGAAAATAAATCCAGATGTACAGAATGTCAAACCAATCATCCCCCTTTTCTTTACTGGAAACAACCCTGTGTTTGAGTTTCTTTCCAATGGTATTGTCTAGGAAGAGTGAGGCCCCAGGCTCAGTTTAACACTTGCCAACCTTCCTGCAATACAGGGGTCCTGCACAGAGCGTGAGGTCCACTGGGCAAAGCGCCCACATCCCTGTCTACTCTGTCAATGCCCATTTTACACATTTTGACCCCAGTGCTTGGCCAGGCCTCCTAAACTCTGGGAGGAGCATAGAGGCTTTGCTATGTAAATAGATTTGAGAGCAATGGAAGATGCAGGGGACAGCTATTTTAATATATTCTCTGAAAAAGGAACTCAGTATGCTTCCTGTGTTTTTTTCCTTGCCACTGCTTTTTGATTAGTATGCAGGAGGCCAATTATTCCTTCTTAAAACACCAATTTTTAATCGATGGGTTTTCCTCATATTTTTAGATGTGGACATTCTATTTAACTATATAGTTTGGCCTTGATGGTTCTTCCTGTTCCAGCATTCCCTACCTACTTCACAGAGGTGGAAGAGGTGGTCACACTTAAGTGAAGGATCCTTCATCAACTGCAAGTGAGAGTTTGAGAAGCTGACATTTGAGAAGCCATGCTGTGTTTCCATGGAAACTATTTGCAGTTATAAGAACAAGTCTTAGTGCCAGATTTTAATCTCAAATGCACGAAGCACAGAACTTCACTTTCTAAATGGGGGAAGAGAAATGGGGTAATGGGAAAAATGCTAATTTGAAGCCATTGAGTGATTGTTTTCTGCAAGTTTAAAGCCTAGTTCTAAAGTTATGTGTAGTTGTTTTACGTAAATAGTTTACAAATAGTGTGTGCAAGTTTGATTTTATCAGAGGTCTAGTCATATTGAAAGTGAAATGTGGCTGGGTGCAGTGGCTCACACCTGTAATCCCAGCATTTTGGGAGGCTGATGGGGGTGGATCACCTGAGGTCAGGAGTTCACAACCAGTCTGGCTAACATGATGAAACCCCATCTCTACTAAAAATACAAAAAATTAGCTGGACGCAGTGGCACGCACCTGTAGTTCCAGCTACTTCGGAGGCTGAGACAGAAGAATCACTTAAACCCTGGAGGCGGAGGTTGCAGTGAGCCAAGATGGTGCCATTGCCCTCCAGCGTGGGCGACAGAGCGAGACTTTGACTCAAAAAAAAAAAAGTTGAAATGTTTTTAATAAGAGACTCTCATCTTCAGAGGGAACTCAAGAAAGCCATTTAAACGTAAGAGCACTGCAAAGGACAGTTTTGTGTTTATATTATTCATGGTGGAGTTGTGAAAGCATGGCATAGACTCATCTTTGTGGAAGCATAACACCATTTCTAGGCACTAAGTGACAAATTGGCTGTGTGTTAAAAAGTTACTATGAGGATAGCAGGTATGTGAGACGTATGTTAAACGAACGAAGGCTCAGAAAAAATGAATAGGATTTTTTTGTAACATATAAATAATGAAAAAAAATTGATGAAACAGAAAACATTTGTAATATACTCAGAAACGTTCTTGGGTAAATTGGCACATTTAAAGAGTAAGTTAGAAGGAGGTAGGACAAAAAAAGTTCTTTAAAAAGTGTTGAAAAATCGTTTTAATTTTTTTTATCATCTGGAAAAGATCACAGCGAATTAGAGGATTACTGATTAGGTAACAAATTTTACAAAATTTCCTAATGAAATATTTTACCTCAGGGAAAGGCCTAGCACACAAAAGGATCAAATGATGAGAATTTTTTTCTTTTTCCTTCCAACCTCAATATTTTTTATATTTTAATTTTTCTCAGTAAATACTATTTTTTAAATTTCCAACTTTTTGGTTAACAGGGTACATGTGCAGGTTTATTACATGGGTGGATTTTGTGTTGTGGGGGTTCAGTTTACAGATCACTTTGTTACCTAAGTAGTGAACATAGTACCCCTTAGGTATTTTTTCCATCATTCCCTCCTTCCACGCTGCACCCTCAAGTAGACCTCAGTGTCTGTTGTTCACTTTTTTGTCTCCATGTGAACTCAATATTTTTCTCCCACTTACAAGTGAGAACATGTGGTATTTGGTTTTCTGTTACTACATTAGTTTGCTTAGGATAATGGCCTCCAAGTCCATCCATGTTGCTGCAAAGGACATGATCTAATTTTTGTTATAGCTGCATAATATTCCATGGTATGTATAAACCATATTTTCTTTATCCAGTCCACTGCTGATGGGCATCTAGGTTGATTTCATGTCTTTGCTATCGTGAATGCACATACACATGCATATGTCTTTGTGGTAGAATGATTTATATTCCTTGGGGTATATACTCAGTAATGGGATTGCTGGGTCAAATGATAGTTCTGTTTTAAGTTTTTTAAGAAATCTCCAGACTGTTTTCTACAGTGGCTGAATCAATTTACATTCCCAGTAGCAGTGAATAAGTGTTCCCTTTTCTCTTCAACCTCACCAGCAGCTGTTACTTTTTGACTTTTTAACAATAGCTCTTCTGATACTGAAATGGTATCCCATTGTGGTGTGGAATTGCAATTATCTAATGATTAGTGATGTTGAGCATCTTTTCATATGTTTAATGGACATACGTATGTCTTCTTTTGAAAAGTCCCTATTAATGTCTTTTGCCCATTTTTAATGTTTTTTCTTTTTTGCATGTTCAGTTGTTTATGTTCTTTATAGATTCTGGATATTAGACCTTTGTCAG
This sequence comes from Gorilla gorilla gorilla, assembly GCF_029281585.2. Taxonomy (NCBI): domain Eukaryota; kingdom Metazoa; phylum Chordata; class Mammalia; order Primates; family Hominidae; genus Gorilla; species Gorilla gorilla. Next base: position 119,764,494 of record NC_073229.2, on the reverse strand, counting down.
ATGCATAGTTTGGAAATATTTTCTCCCCTTCTGTAGGTTGTATATTTACTCTGTTGATAGTTTGTGTGTGTGTGTGTGTGTGTGACTATGTGTGCTGGGCAGAGCTCTTTAGTTAGTACCAATTGTCAATTTTTTGTTTTTCTTGCAATTGCTGTTTGAGTCCAGTCCTATATCCAGAATGGTATTTCCCACCTTGTCTTCCAAAGTTTTTATAGTTTTAGGTTTTCATGTAAGAGTTTAATCCATCTTGAGTTGATTTTTGTATATGATGAAAGGAAAAAGTGTAGTTTTAATTTTCTTCATGTAGCTAGCCAGTTACCCCAGCACCATTTACAGAATAGGGAGCCCTTTCTCCATTACTTGATATGATTAACTTTGTTGAAGATCAGGTGTTTGTAGTTATGTGGCTTTATTTCCGCATTCTCTAACATGTTCAATTGGCCTGTGTCTATTTTTTTATCAGTACCATGAAGTTTTAGTTTCCATAGCCTTGTAGTATAGTTTGAAGTTGTGTAATGTGATTTTTTCCTGCTTTGTTCTTTTTTGCTTTGGCTATTTGGGACTCTTTTTTGGCTCTGTGTACATTTTAGAACAGTTTTTTTCTAATTCTGTGAAAAATGTCTTTGGGTAGTTTGATAGAAATAGAGTAAATTGCTTTTTAACAGTACTGATCCTTCCCATCCATGAGGATGGAGTGTTTTTCCATTTGTTTATGCCATCTCCAATTTCATTCAGCAGTGTTTTGTAATTCTGTTTGTACAGATCTTTCACATCCCTAGTTAGTCATATCCCTAGGTATTCTATTCTTTCTGTGTCCATTGTGAATGGGACTGAATTTTTTATTTGGTTCTCAGCTTGGATATTATTAGTTTATAGAAATGCTATTGATTTTTGTACATTGATTTTGGTCGGAGACTATGGGGTTTTCTAGGTACAGAAAACTGATGAGAATTTTTTAACAACCTTGTTATATACTGCTTTCACAGTTTGCTAAGTTATAACAGGGATTATTTTAAGTGACTCATGATGGCCCAGGACAAGGAGAATGGAGACAAAGCCTCCTACCTTCCAGAAGAAAAAAAGAAAAAAAAAACTATCAGCAAAGTAATAAGATCATTGAAATCACATAAACAGCTATAAATAAACCACAACACTCAGGTAATGGATCTATTGCACAGCAGCAAATTCTTCATCAAGCTATAAAAATTTTAAAGGAAACCTATCTTTTCTGTAATTCACCAAATGATGGTAATTTGGTATTTCCATTTTTATGATTTGCATCTATGCTTATGCTTCACCCACCTGCATGAAGTCATCTGCATTGCATTACATCAGTGAGTAAACAAAGGACCCAGTAGGATACGGAGCTAACATTCCACAAAAGGTGGCAAGCTCTAAAAACATAGCTATATAATATTGTCTTTGGGGGAAAAGACCCTCGAAGAAAAGTGAAGTAATGAAGGAAATAGAGAAAAACTGGACTGCTACTTTACATTGTCCATTGTGAATGGGGAAAAACTTTTGAGCAGAGACCTAAATGGAATAAGGGAGCAGAGAGCCTTGTGATTATTTTGGGGGACAATCATTCTGGGAAGGGGAAAAAGCAAAGAGAAAGGAAGCAGGAACCTGAAGATCACACCTGCATAGAAATGTTCTAAGGATAGCAAAGAGGTCTGTATGGCTGCGGTTGAGTGAGGAAGGGGAGAATGAAGGAAAAATGGTCAGGACAGAAGCATAATGGCATTTCTAGGCATTAAGTGACAAACTGACTATGAGTTAAAAACTCATTGGGGCTTTATCAGCTACTGTAAATACTTAGAATATTATTCCTAGTGCTGAGGGAAGTCATTGGATGGTTTTGAGATATGAAATACCATGATGAAACTTAAGATTTGAGAAAGGATTACATAGCTACTAACAGAAAGGTTTGTATTTACAACATATTCTAAAAGTAGAACCGGAATATTCTGAACAAAGGAATGGATATGAGCTGTGAAATAAGAAGAGGAATCAAGATTGATTCCAAGGATTTGGGCATGAGGAACAGAAAGTATGCTGATGCCACTTCTTGGGAAACCAAATGTTTAGGGGATGGGAAAAATTATGAGTTCAATTTCCAAAGTTAAATTTGAGTTGTCTCTTAAAAATCCAACTGCAGATTAGATGTATGAGCCTGGAGATCAGAAGAAAATTCAGGGCTACAGATACAGTTTTGGATATTATATGCATATCTATGATTGTTAAACCCATGTAATTAGAAAAGACCATCTAGGAAAGGAATGTGGATGTGGAAGAGAAGATGTGCAAGAGCAGAGTTATGAAGCATTGCAAGATTCAGTGGTTAAGAAAGGCAGGAGGGGCCAGGTATGGTGGAGACTCACTTCTGTAATCCCAGCACTTTGGGAAGCCAAGGCAGGAGGATCACTTGAGCCCAGGAGTGTGGGTGATGTCACCAAAACTAAGGGAAGAAAGTGCTTCAAGGAGAAGGAAGGGATCAATTGTGTCCCAGCTGTGAGTTTCAATAAGATGTAGACTACAGATTACCTTTGGAATTTGTCAATTTGGAAGTCATCAGGGAGGTTAATAAGAGCCTTTTTAGTGGAGTGGTAGGAAAATAAAATTAACTGGATCCAAAAGAGACTGGCAGGAGAAGTAGGTAAGAGAGTAAAGCCATCATTCTGAGAAATTTGCTGTAAAAAGGAGCAGATGGCTATATCTGGCAGGACATGGGGTCAAGAAAAGGTTTTGTTGTCTTATGATGGCACTATTACACATTCTTCTACACAAATGGGAAATATACCATAGGGAAAAAATGTGATGGTGAGGATGATGGTGAGAGAAAAAATAATTCTGGAATCAAAGCCTTTAAGAAGCAGTGAGATAATGGGATCAAACATACAATTCAAATTACAGTCTTAGGAACATGGAAAGTTCATACACTATAAGAGAGAAATGGTTGAATAGTAAAGAAAAATATATGTAGGATTTTGTAATACTTGCTGATGAGAAGCTGTAGAAATACTTTTCTGATGACCTCTATTTCCTGAGTAAATTCCAGAGGGCATTGATACAGTTTCAGAGATTCAGGAGTATATGAATTGCATATTGCTCGGTATTAATATTATCATAAACTCAGCAGCTTAAAACAACCTACATTTTTATCTTCCAATCTCTGTGGTTCAGGAGCCCAGTTATGGCTTATCTGATTCTCCTTAAGACAGCAGTCAAGATTTTAGCCACCAGAAATACCTTTTGACCCAGCAATCCCATTACTGGGTATATACCCAAAGGAATAGAAATCATTCTACTATAAAGACACATGTGCACATATGTTTACTGAAGCACTATTTACAATGGCAAAGACATGGAACCAACCCAAATGCCCATCAATGGTAGACTGGATACAGAAAATGTGGTAATATATGCCATGAAATACTATGCAGCCATAAAAAGGAATGAGATCCTGTAATCCCAGCACTTTGGGAGGCTGAGGTGGGCAGATCATGAGGTCAGGAGATCAAGACCATCCTGGCTAACACGGTGAAACCCCATCTCTACTAAAAATACACAAAATTAGCCAGAGGTGGTGGCTGGCACCTGTAGTCCCAGCTACTCGGGAGGCTGAGGCAGGAGAACGGCGTGAACCCGGGGGGCAGAGCTTGCAGTGAGCAAAGATCCCACTACTGCACTCCAGCCAGCCTGGGTGACAGAGCAAGACTCTGTCACAAAAAAAAAAAAAAAGGAATGAGATCATGTCCTTTTCAGGGATATGGATGAAACTGGAAGCCATCATCCTCAGCAAACTAACACAGGAACAGAAAACCAAACACCACATGTTCTCACTCACAAGTGGGAGTTGAACACTGAGAACACGTGGACACAGAGAGGGGAACGACACACACCAGGGCCTGTTGGGGGTAGAGGGGTGAGGGGACGGAACTTAGAAGACGGGTCAGTAAGTGCAGCAAGCCACCATGGCACATGTATACCTATGTAACAAACCTGCATGTTCTATATATGTATCCTATTATTTTTCCTTTTAAAAGAAATAAAGAAAAAAACCCTGATGATCTATCTAATTCAGACTTACAAGAATTCAGCTCCTCCCTTCCATTGAGTTATAGGTTTACATTTACTTTTATTAATGATAAACTTTGCCCTCTATATGTTGTATTTTGAGATGTAGGCCAATGATAATATGAAACATTGTGGCAAGCAAGATATTAACTAATATGAGATATTTCATCATTAAATTATTTTTCAATTAAAAAAAGATCTCAGCCAAAGCTGTCTTCTCAAGACTTGACTGGGGAAGGATTCATTTCTAAGCTCATGTGGTTGTTGGGATGATGTGGATCCATGTAGATTGGTACATTGAGGGCCTTAGTTTCCTGCTGGCTGTTGACTGGTCACCCTTAGTTTTTTGCCATGTAGGCCTCCTCAGTAAGGCTTCATCAAAACCAACAAGGAGGAGGGTCTTCTAGAAAAATGGACATTACAATCTTATGTATCATAATCACAGATATGATAAGCCATCACCTTTGCAGTATTGTGTTTTGTTATTAGAAGTAATTCAAAGGACACACCCACTCTTGAGAGGAAGAAAAACACACAAAAACTTCAGTACCAGGAGGTTAGGATAATTGGGGGTCATTTTAGACTCATTTGCTACAGGGAAAAATGATAAAGGATTGTTCAGTGCCATTTGGAGACAAGTTGAGGAAGGATATGCAGGTTTGGACTTCTTGTCAAGGACTAAGATAAACAGGGTTGTAGGACACAATGGTATTGGTGCTGATGGTATCTTTTAGAGAGATAGATGATTAACTCTAATTGTATATCCTTCTTGGAAATAGGTTGGGGTAACTGGAGAATGGGCACCATGGTCATAGTGAGAGTAAGACAAGCTCTGTTGCCCTCCCCCTCAATCTAATAGAGAGCAGTGCAGGAGCTAGGGAGGGTGATTTTTCCAGCAGCAGCGAGCTTTCGTATGTCGCTACAGCACAATAGTTTATAGTTAAGCTCACATGCTCTAGTACTGGACAGATTTAGGTTTAAAAAGCCTTGGTCTTTTCTCTTGTTAGCTCAGCCACTTTAGGCAGGTTACCATGCATCATTTATTTTGACTATTAGCACATCACTCCATGAGGTAAGTGCTACTATTATTTTCATTTTATAGGTGAGGAAAATAAAAATGAAGCTGAGGATAGCTCCCTTGGCATAGAGGATGCTTTGAAGGCTAAAGAGATAACAAAGTTAAAGCAGAGTTGGTAGGAACTCAAAAATATTAGTCATGAATTTCATCTTCATCTATGATAAATCAGTAATCAACATGTTGTAACCAAAATATATCTAGGAAGTGATGTAATATCAAGCTATTATCTTATTCAGAGTTTGTAATTTACGAAAAAGTGTGATAGACCATAAAACTACAGTTTACTTTCAAAACCAATAAAGTTAAGGCACATTATAAAATGTAAAAATTAATTTGTTTTTTCAATTTATAAACTGAATAAAAAATTTTTAAAAGCATGACATCCTACATTTCATCTCAGTTTTTCTTCCTATAACAAATCTGGTCTGAAGAAATGTCATTTGTAATACTAGACTGTTTTTTTAAAAAGAAACAAAAAAATTAGGAAAGAAAGAAGGGAGGGGGGAAGGGAAGAAGTTGGAAATAGGTGGAAAAGACAGAAAGTAATGAAGGAGTAAAGAGAAAGAAGGGAAAAATGAAAGAAGAAGAGAAAGAACTCTAGATTTTTTAAATGGAAAATGAAGTGTTTTTTAACTTATTCCCAAAGTGCTTAGGTTTCAGTGAAGTACCACTAATAAATTGTCAACTTACTCAAGGCTAGTTAGATAAAATTGGTTTTTCAATTCATAGCTTAAAATGTTTTATTTCTTAGAGCACAGTAATTAAGATGGCATGATGCTTCTAAATGGTGAATAAAAACACATTCCTCTAGTGTTCATGGAAATATGTGCACAATAACGAAGAAATATCTCAGCTTATAAATTCTTGGATTAGTGCCTGTGAAAGTTAAACTTTGAAAAAAGACCAAAGTGTTGCAGGGTATCATTAAAGAAAAACAATATTTTCTCCATTTTTCCTTAATAACATATGCTGCCATAATGCTGAGCAATAAAAGAACAGTTGTCAATTAATGAAAGACACTTTAATTAAAGGAAAAGTTTGGGGTGTTTCATTAATGATAAAGAGATGTCTGAGATCTATTCATGGTACTCTAATCACATTTGCAGCTAATCAGTTATTGTATCAGTCCATTTTCATACTGCTCTGAAGAAATACCCAAGACTGGGTAATTTATAAAGAAAAAGAGGTTAAATGGACTCACACTTCCACATGGCTGAGGAGGCCTCACAATCATGGCAAAAAACAAAGGAGTAGCAAAGGCACGTCTTACATGGCAGCAGGCAAGAGAGTGTGTGCAGGGGAACTGCCCTTTATAATCAGATCTGATGAGACTTATTCACTATTACAAGAACAGCCCAGGAAATACACACCCCCATGATTCAAGTATCTCCTACCAGGTCCCTTCCATGACACATGGGGACTATATGAGCTACAATTGAAGATGAGATTTAGGTGGGGACACAGCAAAGACATATGAGTTAGTATTTGAATAGAATGAATGACTTATTTTATAAGAGGAATATGTACAAGACAAAAAGTTAAACAAGCTAGAGCAAATAGAAAAATGACCCCACTGAGACCACATATCAACTGGTATTAGAAGTTACTAAATTTTGTGAGCAAATAAAAGAAACCTGAAGGTCTCTCAAAACTGACAAGTTTTATAGGAGTATTCATGCATCTTCGAAAATATTTGTCACTTTTCCTTAAGGAATTTAGCATATTATTTTGTTAAAATAAGGCAGGATGTGGTGGCTCATGCCTGTAATCCAAGCACTTTGGGAGGCTGAGGCAGGAGGATCACTTGAGCCCAGGAGTTTGAGAATAGCTAAAGCAATATAGTGAGACCCCGATCTCCAAAAAAGACATTTAAAAAAAGTAGCCAGGTGATGGCACATGCCTAATCCCAGCTATTCGGGAGGTTGAGTCTGAAAGATCATGTGAGCCCCAGAGTTCAAGGCTGCACTGAGCCATGATCACACTACTGCCCTAAAGCCTGGGCAACAGAGTGAGGACCTGTCTCAAAACAAAAACAAAAACAAAAACAAAAACAAACTCAAAATAACAACAAAAAAATTACCCTAAAGTTTCTCAAAATATGTCTTCTTTGATTCACTAGTTGCACTCCTACAAAAAATACCCCCTAACCCATCCAAGCAGGTGTTGTCAGCATTACCTGGTTAAATACATCAGCCACACTAGAGGAAATGCTTGATTCTCATAAGGATTTATATACAATTGTTCATGCTCCTCAATAACTGCTCTAATCAGGGAGTAGAAGCACACATGTAGCAGAAAACTGATCAATGAAATAATAGTAATTTTTCTCTTATCAACTATGCAACGTATCTGTTTTCCCCTTTGGTCTTCAGTATATTCTTCACCTTAATTAAACCAAAGTTAGATTGTTTTAGACAGCTCAAGTCATTCCTCTTATAAGATATTCCAATTCATAATAAAGATTTTGTGTACCACTTTCCTGAGTTATAAGAACAAAATGGCAAACGTTTTAAAAATTACATATTAGAAAATTTGTTTTCTTGAAAATAGCATCCTATGGAATTCAGTGGATAAGAATTTAATTCTCAGATATAAATTTGGGCAAGTTTACTTAACTGCTTTCTCCCTCAGTTAGTAAACTGGTGAGAATAATAAGATCTAATCCATGATGTATGTAACATACTTGAAACAGTGCCTGGCACACAGTAGGAACTCAATAATTTAATAAGGTTGCTCCTGTGCTTGTTCATAGGTTCTTATTGAGACTTTAAAACTTAGGGGTGACTCCTCTGTGAGTATTTCTTTGGCATTTCAAAAAGTATTGACTCTTCCTTATGCGTCCACCATATCTACCTCTATTTTAAGACTTATAACACTATGTAAGATTTTATTAGTAAGAACTCTTCCAGTTCCATAACATAAAATCAACTTAAATTAGCTTCATCAAAAAAGAAAAGTTTATTGGCTAAGGGAATAGAGAGGCTAAAGGCAGACATGATCCAAGGTAGAATTTGAGGGTTCAAAATATGTCATCAAGTTGTCTTTTTGCCCACCTATTGCTTCTGCTTTCCTCTCTGTTGGTTTTGTTCATAGAAGCTTTCCATGTGGAACAAAATCTCTCTGTTGAGTGCTACAAGCCTATGTTATTAAAGCTCAGTGGGGCTTGGTTCACGTGCCTCGCCCTGGAGCTGTCACTGTAGGAAAGGGAGTAGATCAATTTGCCAGTTAATATCATATATCCACCCTAAAGGTCCAGGGATGAATGACCCCACTGAGACCACAAAGAGTAGGGAAGGGTGGTTCCTGAAATTTAAAGGTGAGATTTTTTATCAGAAAGTGTTAAAAAACAAAACAAAACAACAAAACACTTGGCAGAACAAACAATGAAAAAACAAAAACCAGATATCTTCTGAGAAAATTATTATTTTGCTTCAAAACTCTGAACTCCTTGGGAATGGAGAATTATGTTCATTTTATTTCCTCATCGTAGAAAAGTAAGCACACTCTGTATGTTTATTAAATAGAAGTAAGGGGTATGATCTTTAATAAAATACAATGTAAAAGAAGGCCTTGCTGGGAAGATGGTATTTGAGTAAGATCTGAAGAAAGTGGGGTTGACCATGGTATATTTGTTGAATCTAAGAAACTAACATTGGTTACCTCATACTTTCTTCAGATTTCAGCAGTTCTTTCCTAATGTCCCTTTACTGTTCCAGGATCCAATTTCAGATACTATATTTCATTTACTTGTCATATCTCCTTAATCTCCTCTGGTCTATGACAGTTTCTCTATCTTTTCTTTGTTTCATAATCCTATGTTTTATGTACTACTGGTCAATATTTTGCAGAATGACTCTCAATTTGGGTTTGTCAGATGTTTTTTGTACATGTCTAGTCTGGGGTTATTTTCTTCGAAAGAATACCAGAGGAAGCATGGTTTTTGAATTTGGAAAAAAACAGATCCTATTTGTGAACTATTTACCAGAGAAGAGAAGGGGTAAATTAATAACGTAGGAGTGAGAAAGGACCATGGTCATAGAGATGCCTTTGAGCAGACATGAGGAAATAGGATTTAGGACCCCAAAGAGGGATTGGTTTTGATGAAGAAAAGGACAGTTTATTCACAGTGAAAAGAAGGGCTGGCAGAGCAAAGAACACACATGTGCAAGAGGGTACTTTGGTGGTAGAAGCATATAGATATTTTCTTTTGATTGCATATTAAATTTATAAGGCCATGTAACAAATTATTGAAATTCAGTAGCTTGAAACAATGTTTTTATTATGTCAGTTCCCATGAGGCAGTATATCAGGAATGGCTTCACTAGGTCCTCTGCTCAGGGTCTCACATAGCTACAATTAAGGTGTCAACCAGCACTGAGGACTCATGTAAGCTCAGGGTACTCTTCCAAGCTGACTTTTTTTTTTTTTTTGGTTCTTTTTGGGGTTTTTTTTTTTTTTTTTTTGGCAGAATTTCTTTCCTTGAAGTTGTAGACTCATGGTGGCTTACTTCTTCAAGGCCAACAGGACAGCGTCTCTAATTTCTTCTGTCTCTAACCTCTAGATCTGTTTTAAAGGGCTCACCTGATTAGGTCAGCCCACCCAGCATTATCTACCTGTTGATTAACTTAAACTGATTAAAGCTCTGGATTACATCCTCAAAAGCCTTCATCTTTGCCATACTCTGTTACAAGTAAATTACAGATTCGGCTCACACTCAAAAGAAGGGAATTATATAAAGGATGGCTCATTAGGTGTCATCTTCAATTGCTTGTATTTTCTCAGTTAAGTAAGAAGCAAAATTATCAATTCTAAGTGAAGATAGAGGAGAAAGTAGTGATGGTTTCAGGAAATAGGAACATGAATGAAATATATGAGTCTATCTATCTTTTGACTCTAAACAATATCTTCAAAATCTGCAGGGCTTCTCCATGTGATTTCCTAGGATAACTGCTTATCCAACCCAATTTTCATACTTAGGTCAGTTACTAAATATTCTGAGTAGTCTTTGTAGGACTTTGTCATAAACAAAAAGAATTGGTTCTGCTCTCCTTTTAAAGAATTATTTGTATATTAGGAATCATGATTAATGAAGAAATGAGGTTAATATTCAACATATTGTTTTCTAAATTGTTATACTGACTGAAAAGCATGTCAATATTTACTCTTCAATAATTTCTAGTGCATGTTCTGTTTTAATAGCGGTGTTAATTTTAGCAAAACATTTAGTGGAGAGAGCACAGGGATTATGCAAATAGGTTGGAAGCTATGAGGATCTCAAACATTATACTCTTAAAGTAAATGACTGATTGAAAGTTGGTTTAAATGGGCCACTTCCAGAATTTCTGCCACTAATTTGTTATATCAGCACAATTGCCTTATTTATGTAAGCAATTATTATTTTGTTTATTGTTTTTGATTGTTCTTATACCTTTCTGAAATTGACTTTGTATAAATAGCTCATTTATTAAAAAACCCTGAAGTATAACTACAATTTTATTATTAATATTTTATTTAAATAAGATAAAGGGAAATTATATATGCCAGTATAGTATTATTTGGCTATAACCATCAAATCATGGAACACATGTACAATCTTCTTGCTGTAGAAAATAGAATAACAACTAATAAGAAATATTCATGAACGGAAACTTCTTATAGCACATTTTTTTGTATATGTAAAGCTTCATGTGAATCTTTTTTTTCAATTCAACATGCCCTAAATTTGCACCTACTTTTATCAAACACTAGAATATAAAGGCAGCAGAGAGAGGGAGGTTGGAGTCTCCTGTCTGCAGCTCTCCTGGGCTGATTCTGTAAGCCGGCATCGCTATAGTTCTTGGGTCTTAGGTGTGACCCTACTCCCAGGGCTCCACTAAGCACTGCCATTCTCTCTCACTATTGTCCTCCTCCCAGTAGGAATAAACCAGTGTGAGTGGCATTGCCACTCTCTGTGGTGGCACAGAGAAACCTCATGCTTCTGCTTAGCAGTGCTGTGGTAGGGGCTTTCTATGATGGTCTAGTTCTGCTCCTGTGACAAGTCTCTGCCTGGGCCCTCAGGCTGTCCAAGACATCCTTTGAAATCTAGGTAGAGGAAGCCATGCCCCCACCACTTACATTCTGTACATCTGCCATGGTTTATGACTTGTACCCTCTGGAGTGGCAGGTCGAGCTGCACCTGGGACCACTTGAGCCATGGCTAGAGCAGCTGATGAAAATTGCACTTAAATATAGGGAGCAGAGATCCAAGATGGGAATACCATATACTGAGTAATTTATAAAGAAAAGAAATTTATTTGTCTCAAGGCCCTGGAAGTTGGGATTTCCAAGATTGAGGAACCACATCTGGTGAGGGGCTTCAGGCTGCCTCATCCATAGTCAAAGGCAGAAAGGCAAGAGACAGTAGAGCAAGGAAGTAACAGAAAGAGAAAAGCCAAACTGACATTTATAATAAATGCACTCTTGTAATAACAAACCCACTCCCATGATAATGGCTTTAATCGATTCATGAAAGCAGAGCCCTCCTGACCTATTCACCTCTGAACGTTTTCACCTCTTAACACTTTTGTTTTAGGGATTAAGTTTCCAACACATGAGTATTGAGGCATATATTCAAACCACAGCACTGTTTTCTCTTTTCTATCTATGACATTTTATATTCTTAAATGAAACCAAAGATATGCCTAACCCTCAGGGTGCTTATAATAGAGACAAAGATATTCTGGTATGAAGCTTATCTCAATAGAATATAGTAAATGCTGGAATAGAGGTGTACTCTAAGTGCCTAATGTCTGTGAGAGTAGGAGGAGGGTTGGGTGTAGGGAAATATTTCTGGATGAGTTGACCTTATAGTAGAAGGACAGTTTGTTCAGATTCATCTCTTTTCAGATGTGAGACATTGGCAAGTTACAGCATATAGTTTCCTTAACCATAAGACAAACAAAACTTAGAATGTTGAGTTAATATTACATTAAATAACATATACAACACCTAATACAGTATTTGACACACATTAGATACTTATTAGAAATGTTTATTTCTTTTCCTCCTTTGCCTTCTCTGCCATTCTTGCCCTGTTTCCAGTAGAAGTAAACTAGTGAGGAACAATGGAAAAGACATCACACACACAAAAGTGATCTTCACGAGGTTATGAAATAACAAGTTGTGTTGGTTATCAAGCTGACGTAAAATATTAATGTAATAGAAACCAGGAGATGAGACTGCAGTTGTGGGCATAGAATAGTAATGGGACATTTTATATACCTTTTGAAGAAGTTTGTGCTTCATTCTGCAGGCAATGTGAAATCATTGAAAGATTTGAAGCAAGAGAATTACATAGACTCTTATTCTGGATATTAATTTAAATTAAGCAATACTATAGATATAAACAAATTAGTTATGATATAATAGGCCAAGTGGACAACGATTATGTCCTGGACTTGGTCAGAGATAGCACAGATGGAGAGTAGGGTAAACATTTAAGAAATATTTTTGAGAAAAAAGAAATCATATTTAGTGCTATATGGAATTTTGGGCATGACAAAGTGTGATAAGGCAAAGAAGGACCCTAGGTTTCTGGTTATGTGACATGAATGAGAATGTATCAATTGATACAGGGAAAAGAGAAGGAGGAGGGAAGAGAAGAAATTTTACTCTAGTGGGAGTAAAATTGTTGGTCATGGTTAAGATATACTTAATTTTAAAAGAAACCACCAAGTAGTTTTTGAAAGTGAGTGAAATGTTACTTGAAAGGCAAATAAAGTAACAAAATCCAGAGTGGACAACAATGTGAATTTAAGGTTTAAAATTATATAGAATTTACTTTTTCCCCAAAACAGCTTTATAGCTGTTTTAGAGAAATGCACTGTTTTTTCCAGTTTTCATGACATTGATATGTTTAACATAAAAATGTTGTTAATATTAAATAGCAATTTCAGCAGGCATCCAGTGCAATGACTTCATTTTAAAGATATGGAAACAGGGCAGATCAGCCATTAGCAAACATTTTTGCTTATTTTTTGATTTATGAGAAAGGCATAACTAATTAGACTTAAGGAATCAATAAATAAAAATCTACATGACCAAAAATGAAGTGCTTTAATGGTTAAAAACTGTCAACACCATGAAAGCAGGAAACCAGTGTCTTATTCATGCATATACTCCCTTAACTACTACATTCTCTGGCAGAAATTCAAGAAATATTTCATTAATGAATACTCAGAAAAAATGCTTGAAGGTACGTGGGCATCTTACACACACACACACACACACACACACACACACACACCTCTTCCAAAATAATTACTTTTAGTGAACTGTGCTTTGTTGTGATATCGTAATCATATACTATTAAGATATTTATAGGAAAGACTTATGAAATTTGTCTTTGTCTTATTTTAGGGAATGTACTGATCAAGATAATGTACATTATATTACTATATCTTCTTTATGAGAACCCTCAGAAGAATTCTCCTTTAATATCAAGGCAATTATACTTTTCTTGAGAAATTTGTTTCTTATACTATGAACATTGTATACCATGTAGATGACTAGATATCCTTTTTCACATTGGCTATTCAAAGTCTTAAATTTGTGACCACCAGCATAGCAATGTATTATATTGTTTTCATTTAATACTGGGTTCAGTGTGGACTCAATAGGTATGTTCCTATTCTTGCTCTACTTTTGACTGAAACTATATTGTCATATGCTATTCAGTCTAATAAATCACATCCTTTCTGAAACAAAGCAGATACGAAAGAAAGGCAGGTAAGATGGGAATGAGAAAGAAAGGTCCAGTGGTGGGCAGGCAGGCAAAAGCCAAATTAGAAGGAATAATAGAGATTAGCTAAGATATATTCATCTAGCTCACTTCTTTAGATGCTTTAATCTATGATTTTGCATCAGATAACAGCTGAAGGAAACTATCCCAAAAACAGAGCCCCTCATGGATTCACTTTCACTGACTTTTTTTTTATTGTTATATGCTTAGAATTTACTCAAGTCACCATACAATGACTTGTCATATGAAATTCCCTTCTCAATGTTACAAAATGTTGAGGCCATTTTTCATAAATTACATAATTTTATATTCTTTGTATCACAGGTCACAAATTAGTGACTCATTAGTGATCCATTAGCCGGATCCAACCGAGAACATTTTTAAAATATTTTATAATATTTGACCATATTATAATCAGAAAAATTAACAGACACACACAGCAAGATATACTTCCTCATTTTAGGGACCCATAGCAACAAAGGGGCAATGATGACAGGAGCTGTTGAGAACTCCTTCTGCCACCATGCCCAGCTAATTTTTGTATTTTTAGTAGAGATGGGGTTTCACCATCGTGGCCAGGCTGATCTTGAACTCCTGACCTCATGATCCACCCGCCTCGGCCCCCAAAGTGCTGGGATTACAGGCGTGAGCCACCGAGCCCGGCCAAGCACTCCTTTTAGGTGAGAATTGTCCACAGTCCCTGGGACTCTCTAAGGTTTTAAACCTGATGAATTCACTTACATTCCCTGACAGGTTCCCATAACCATTTGCATTTTTGACCCTAGGTGTAATTTCAACTTGAGAAATTTATGTTAAAATGTATTGACAAGGTAAAGTTTGCCTCCAGTGGGAAAGGAAGTGCTTTTTTTCTGGCAGAAAGAGCCATATAGCCTCTTGGACTGACTACCAGGAAGCTCAATTACAAATGTGTACTCAACCATACATACCACCAGCACTATATATAGGCATTCTTTTAAAAAATTCCATCCATCATTATTTATATATTAATTTTGTAATATTTACCTTTGTAGAAAAATACTTCAAATCCTTTTTGCAAAGACAGTGACTGTATTCTAATAACAGGAACCTTTATGTAAACGCTAATTAAGAATGAATCAAGGAAAAAAATGAGAAAATAGTGTTGCATTACCAGAATATTTCATCTGGGGATTAATTTAAGTCTTTAGCTACCAACACATAATACTAATAGGTGGAAAAACAGGAGAATTTGAGCTCAGTTACTGTTCATATAATGATTGCCACTAAATATTTTTAAGATATAAGATACCTAATAAGAGCAATTTTCAATAATGTACTTTACCTAAATATTACAGCAAAGCAGATTTTCAAGTAAGAATTTAGCAAACATTCATAATTGCGGTTAATTTTTTACATAAAATCAGAGATTAGACTGTTCCATTTTAATATTAATGACTGAATATTCTGCCATGTGGCTAATATTTAAGACTGGGTAATTAAAAATGATATATAGAAAAGCAGCATTCAATAAATTTAGTATATGCAAAAAAATAGCTTTAATCTAAACTTCCTTTTGATTTTAAATTTCATAAGGGAACTTTGTGAGGTTTTATAACTGATTTTTCTATAGGACTGTACATAACACTTTAGCTAAATACTCATTTATTTGTAGATTATTTCGAATTTTATACGTAAAAAGTATTTCATTCACTAAATCATTCCTGCTTTACTGCAGTGGCTAGGACCTCCACTACAATGTTGGGTAGCATTCATGAAAATGGGCAGCCTTGCTTGGTTCCCTATCTCAAAGAGAAAAATGGCAAGTTTTACCACTAACTATGATACTTGCTGTAGGGTTTTTGGTAGATATCCTTTTTCAGATTAAAAATGTTCCTGTTTCTAATTTGCCAAGAGTAAACATGTACAAATATTGAATTTTATCAATTCTTCACCACAACACTTTACCTTTAGTCTGTTGTTAGCGTAATTCATTGCTTTTCTCATGTTAAAGCACTTCTTTCAATCTAGACTAACTTCAACTTGATCATGGCAGCTTTTCTTTACACTGTGGTATTTGATTTGCTCGTATTAGAATTTTGCTATCTATGTGAATAAATGACATGGTCCTATGATTTTATTTTGGCGTTATGCTATACCAGCCTCATGAGGAATGTTCCCTTATATTTTTTGGTTATGGCAGATGCATTCTTAATATCAGAGTAACTACTTTTTAATGATATATGTTATTTGTTTAGTTTCTATTTCAACATTTAATGGTTCTTTTCTCCGGTTAATGAAATTTTTCTTATTTTCTGTATCTCTCAAGATAGAAATAACTGAAATAGCATTTGTTATCCTTTATATTGTTTTCACGTATATAAAAATAAATGCACCATACTGCCACTTCTTGTTCCCATTTGGTTTCTGACCTCAAAAAACAATTAATTTTTCAAGAAAAAGAATAATATTTCAAGAGGCTTTTCTCTGGAAACACTTCTTTATGTAACCACAAACAATATTTAATGAAGGGATGTTTTTACTTGCCAATGGTAGGCTTGAGTAGTTAACACAATTCTATCCATCTATCTGCCTACCTATCTATCCATCCATCATCTATCTATAATTGGTGTTTTCTTAATGTTTCAGTTTTACAAGATTAAGGGTTTCTATTAATTTGTTTTCTAACCCCGAAGAGATGCATAGTATTTTAACAGAGCGGAAAAACTAAATCCTATCTAATATCTTTTTTAAAAATTGTGGCATGCTACTCTTTTACGTGACTGTGTTCAAACATAAAAATTTCTAAAGTTTACTACATGCATTTCAGCTGAATTTCTTCCAAATAGATTTTTCTTTTTTTTTGTATTTGATATTTTCAAGGCAATTTCAGGGCAAAATTTGTATTATATTAGACTCTATTATCAAATTAACACAACTACAGCGTTTTGATAATGGCTTTTGGTAAAACTCAAAAGCACTTTTATACAATAACATAATTGTAATCATTTATTCTAAACATAATTGAGTAGCTCATAATTCTTATTGTGTTGCTGATAGTGATCTTTGCTCAGATTTTTAACCTATTATTTTTAAAAACAAAAACACAAAAGCATAATACAGTCACATACCATAAATTGAATTGTAAGCAGTTTTATCTTACTAGAGGGCATCATTCTCTTCTATCATAAAATATTTATATGGGGTTTAGCTTCTAAAGATTTTTTGACTTTATGGTAAAATTTATGGGTAATTTAATGTAACCTGAGAAACCTGAAATTCAGTACTTTTAAATGAAATATAGAATATCCAATATAAAAGTGCCATTATGTTTTGATTTCAATAAATTGTAGATGTATGACTATTTTTGCTCATTAGCCCTTACTTTGTCTGATACCGTAAGTAGTAATGACATAACAACAACTAAAAAAGCTAATCACTTTGAAAAAATGTTCCTCCCTTCATTGATAGTTGGAATATAACAGAGCTACTACTCAGTTCTTCGATTTGACTAAGCATGAATGAGTCTCTATAAGGTAATGAAGCCAAAATAGTACCTAAATTCTCAAGGATAATAATCTGGCAACAAACCCACAATAATATTTAGCTTTTATGTGAATATACAACAACATAGTATAAAATTTAATTTGGAGTACATTTTTTTAAAGACTAAAAATGTTAGTATAATTTTTAAATTTTATTAATATTTTAATATTTAAAAAGTAATGCTTTGAGCCATAAAGCCTTTTTGCTTGTGGCTACATCAAGTTTTCATTTAGAAATTATAAATATTTCAAAAATAACTGAAATCTTGCTGGTTGTAAATTATTGCTTTTCTTCACTATGGTATGTGGCAGTGTAATTCAAATTTTAAATATAGATTTTTAAAGACTGTTTCTGTAAGCACTGTAGAGTTTAGGAACAGTCATGTTTAAACTGGCTAACTGTGGTCAGTTTGAAAAAGTGCATGAACTTGGTAAGTTCTCTACTGGTTTGTTACTTTGCTGTTTTAGAAGATTAATTTCCTAACGGATGTCAGAGCTAATATATGATTATACCCAAAGAAGAAAAAAAAAATAGAAAAACAGCTCTCAAATGAAAAAAAATAAAAACTTTGTGTGCATGTATGTGTGTATATTAACCTAACACAAGTTTATAGATTTAAAAAGTATGTGCAGTTAAAGATATCCACTTTGTAAGTGCTGCATATCTCAAAAGAGAAAACATATAAAGAATGATGACTGGATACTCCTTTTCATTTGTTAATCGGAAATCAAATAAGACATTTCATAAAGAGAAATGATAGATTTTAATATCTAAAATACAAGGTATTTCATCTATGTTTTTATTAGGTAAAAATTAACCATTCCATATAACAAAATAGTAATTTTTAATTACAATCTTAAAACAGAAGGAAGTTAAACAACTCAAGTAAAGTTAATAACAGCAGTTTTTGACAATATTAGTCCTTAAAAGAAACAGTAAAATATTTGGTTTCTATAACAGTCAAAACAATTTGACTGATTAAACCATAAAAATTAATAACTTATAAAAGAATCCATTATGATTCATGCATTGTATGTATTATACCACTTTAAGCTATTATACTATATTGAATTCAAACATATAGTTGTTTTGAATTAAGAAATAAATTCTTTGCTCTTATTTACTTGTTATAACAATTTAAACTGTGTTACAAATAAAATGGTAAAGGCAGTTGTAATAAATACCTGAGGAAGATTTTGAAAGTTTTCCTCTCTAAGAATTAACAGAATTATTAGTTATTTCCTAATGCAGTTGGCTCACCTTATTTGTAGGTTCTACATCCATGGCCAAGAAATTGCCGACTGAAACTCTGAAGATGTAGACTCTTTTTTTTCATGTCATTATTCACCAACCAGTATAGTATAACAACTATTTACATACTATTTACATTGTATTAAGTGTTATAAGTAATCTAGAGATGACTTAATGTATACAGGAGGATGTGCATAGATTATATGCAACTATTATGCCAGTGTATATCAGGGACTTGAGCATCTGCAGATTTTGGTATCTATAGGGGTAACTGG
This sequence comes from Gorilla gorilla gorilla, assembly GCF_029281585.2. Classification (NCBI taxonomy): domain Eukaryota; kingdom Metazoa; phylum Chordata; class Mammalia; order Primates; family Hominidae; genus Gorilla; species Gorilla gorilla. The sequence goes on along the minus strand of NC_073229.2, from coordinate 119,745,512 downwards.
AACCAATCCCCCACAGACACTGAGGGATGACTGTAACTATTTTATTAAAAAGGGAGAAAAAAACCATATTAATATAATTATAAACTAGTAATTATGAGATCAGATGCCATTCTTCCATTGAGAATAACTTTTTGCAATGAAGACAGAATCTGCTTTATCTTACTCTGAAATCTGTTACTGCTGGCTGGTTAGGGTAATGTGTTGAGGAATCACAACAAAGCTCAGAGATGAAGTATGCTGTGTGGATTCGCCATGTCTATAATGGGAAAAAGATAGAAAGTGGTGGTATCTGTGTTGAGAATATGCTAACCTTGTTTTTATAGATTTTCCCTTAATCTCACAACTATTTCCTAAAATTTACTTTCTGTCATGGTGGGTTCAAATACACAACGTACACAATGACAAAAACTCCTCTGTGGTAGATACTTCTCTAACAAAACTTTAATGAAATATGGTATATTATAAAAGATTATTAGGTGTGACATTTATAAATTATACCTAAAATAATATGTTCTAGTTAAATGGACATAAGAAGAAAATCCACAGGTTGTATCTATATAGTGATTACCATGTAAGTGCTTGGTTATATCAAAATATCAGTATAGTGATTTATTCTTTTATTTTCCCCTAGAAAATGATTACTACTACTGTATTAATTTCCTAAGGCCTGATCATTCTCTGAGAAATGGCAAATTCCAAAATTTTAAATAAATTAAACATTAATAATGCCTCTTTTCAATAACATAATTTGTGTCAAAACCACTGTTTAAAAATAAAATAAATTTTGTCATCTGGTCCATTTTATAAAAAATTTAATGCTAATTTTTGTTTCTGAATGGATGTCTTTATACTCTGAAGATTTATAGGCATTATTTTTTAGCATTATTCTATTGCTCTTCTTAATGGAACACCTAAGAAATAACATTTATGTAACAGGATATATATTAATTTTTTACTATAGTTATAAACATTAACTGTAAGAATATAGTGCATTTTATTTAGTTTTTAAGGAGATTTATTTTTCATACACAAGTGATCAATTTGTCACAATATGACAAGTTATTGATAACAAGTATTTTAACTTACAGGTATGATAAAAGTCTAACATTTACAAAATGGGGATATTACTATATAAAAAATTGAAAGTATTAGTTTTTATGTAAAATATTAGTTTCTTCATTATGATACAGTGCTAAACTTAATGTAAAGCCAAACTTCAGGACCTACCCTAGACATAAAATAATTTTCATTTCCATGTCTCTAGAATCTAAAATGGTAAGTAAATTTTCTCTATTACTTTTCGTCAAAATAAAGTATTAAAAGACAATCTAATGACAGTAATAACATTTTTCTTTCCTAAAAAATATTTGGTATCTGATTTAAAGACATGAATAATACAATAGTAACGACTTAAAGATCGATAAGATATACTAAAAATGATATTTGGGCGTCATATCTACATAATAATTGTGAAACAACTGTTTTCCTAATAACTGAGAAGCAATCATTAACTTTTTCATAAAAGGGCTTTCATAGCTTCTAAAATATGGAATTCAGCACTGTAAAGCAGAAACACTAAACATGTCAAAACACCTAGCATGGTATAGGTAACCACAAATCTGCAAATGACACACTATGCTGTAGATAGCAGGCCTTCCTAACACAATTTGGTCATGGTAAGGTTTAATTTATGTAATTAAATTAAATAAAAAATAAGAGTATTAATTTAAAGCCATTTCAGGTTCACAGCAAAATTGAGAGGAAGGTACAGTGATTTTGTTATTCTTAAGAATTTCCTCATTATTGTAGAGTTATCCAGAGTCTAAATACTAAGACAATAAAGTTGATTAAATTATTTTAAAGATATGACATGAAGCATGTACATTATCTTTAAGGGGTTTTCTTTTTTTCTTCAATAGATATCCCAAATATACACACAATCCTATTTATTTGGGTCTAGGATGTAAATATAATTTAACTGTGTGCTAAGTGCTTTAGGTAACACAAGCATTTATCTATTGTAAAATGAAAATTCAATTGCCATCAAATCAGAATTTTGATTTCAGTCAGAAATGCAGTAAATTATGCCATAAGGAATGTATTTGTATACATTTTGTCTCAGATATTTTCTCATGTGGTATTGTGAAGGGTAACAAGTATAATATTATCTGTAAAGAATTTAAAAAAATATTTTTAAATATAACTAATAGTATATACTGATTTTGACAGTTTTCTTTCCATAACTCAAAACGAAAGCTATTTTTAAAAATTAGGTGATTTTGATAACTAAACTTTTATCAATGCATTAAGAAACAGGCAGCTGGTGATCTAATGCATAAGTTGCTCTTTCCTTACTGTATTTTTCAGACCACTTGCGAGTCAGTTCTAGGTAAAGACCTGGTTTATGAGGACGGTAATCTAGGTACACTGTATTACTGGTTCTTTTGGGAACAGCTTTTTCAATCTGAGTTCCTTCATGCCACTCATTAAAAGAGGTGATAGAAATTAAGCTGGGGCGTGTCTGAAGTGCGGCACTCAGAGCAATTTCATAATACTTCCCATTGATTCGGTTCCGAGTGTTTTGCGTGTTCCATGGACGGATGCTGGTATCTATGTATCCTGGGCCCACACTTGGGATAAATATTAAGTTGTATTTATCACAAAATAATTTTAGGCTAGCCCAATTCTGATGTGATGAGCCATAAGTAAAGCCATTTGTGGCAAAATATGTGTAAATTCCATCAAAACCACTTTGAAGAATATCATACTTATGTTTTTCTTCTACCAGAAGGGCAATAAACAATCCATCATAAGGAGAATTGCGAATACTCCGAGACCCTGAGGTGGTTAACAGATTGGCCCATTTTTCAGGCTTGGTAATATAGGAATCATAGACATAAAACATAGGAAGAGCATTGCCAGTCTTCGTCTTGTACCTGTAAAAGGCCGGATGATTTCCATATCTAGAAAATAAGCATATGTAAAAGTGAAATGAATATTCACAACTAATTTGCCACAGATAAAAACTTTATGTACTGAAAATGAAGGAATCAGTTTGAGCACACTGCTCCATTTCTTAGGGGAATCAGTTGTGTAAGTGTAATAATTAAAAATGCATTTTTAATTTTACACATTAGAAAATGAGATACTGGATGCATTACCAAACAAGTATTAACCATCTCATATTGAGGTTTACAAATGATGACTAATGCCATAAAAAGCCTATGATTCTCTACATTATAAATAATACTCTACATAATACCTAAACTGCTTTTTTATCTATCAGTGATAAATGTTCTACTGTTGCTGACAAGTTTCTTTGTAAGACTATGGCATCTGTCACAGACTATTATCAGTAAAATTCTTTCAAAAAATGAAAACTGTATTAATAAATTCTTTTTGATCAGGCTAGATATAAATGAAAATATCAGCTCTGGGTCTACTGCGTTAAAAGAAGTAGTTCACTTTTAATAATCTGAACCTTCTTTTTAAAAAGATAAAGCTATATTCCGAAGGTTTAGAAAATAATGTCATTTTAAAATATCAAAACTACAGAAATCATAAATAGCCTATAAACCTGTAAAACAGTAAAAACAGCAATCTTCCAAAAAGAAAGTGAATTATAAGAAACTTCAGCAATGTTCCTCGAAATGATGGTGACATTCATTACAATAACAATTTAATTTTATTAAAAATGGAATAATCATAAATCATTCAAATCTCAAATATAATTTAATGTACTATTCTTAAAACAATAATTATCACTGGATAATATAACAATATTTATAAATATAGAAGAAACTCACTTGTCTATAATATACTTGACATTTTTGTACATGTTTTGATCATCTCGATTGCTATACGGTTCTATGTGAAAAGTAACCTAAAACAAACAATAAAATCAGTTAGGGGATAAATTATCTATAATGTAAAATTAGAAGTATATTTAATATATTTAATAAAGTAACTGATTTAATCACCTTAATTAAAGATGAATATTTATTGAACACAGAAACTACCAGAGAATTTTTACCAATAAAATTTACTGCTAAATAACATGCTAAACATTTTATATTATTATCTTGGTTAATCTTCACAATTCCCTAAGGTATTTCTGTTTTCTTAGTGAGGTAATCAAAGATAGACAGAACCTTAAGAAAGGTTCAGTAAGTCGTTCCAGGTCACCCAGTTTGTTGGAGGTAATATTGATGATCTGAATTCCGAGTTCAAATGCTTAACTGCTGTGCCATGCTTCTTTTTATGTTTACTCCTTATAAAAATATGTTTCTTACATATTTGTATCCCATATAATATATATAGGAAATACTCTATATTCAGATATATGTTTCTTTTAGGAAAAAGACCAAAAAAATATGGTCCAGAAAAATCTGGATTTTTTTCAGGCATGTGACCATTAAGCTTAAATTTAAATAGAAGTCATTAGCAAATTTATTTACATATAAATTCTTCCATATCATTAAAACAGCATTTTACAAAATAATATACATTAACTTCTATTAAAGAATTTATAATGAAATCGCTTAAAAATAATATCCACTAGTGTTATAAAGGACATTTTTCATGATGCCTAGGTATTTATGGTTTGGATATCCCATACACACACACACACACACCTACATACATATATACACACACATACATACATTATATATATATATATGTAAACATAGAGAGCAGTAATTACAAATATTTTTAAAATACTGTGCACAGACTAAAATTTTTTAACTTAAGGTTGGCTATACATAAATCAAGACAAACTAATTATGGCTAGTAAAACCATTCTGTATGCTACTTCTAACTAGTAAGGTAAAAAATACAGAAGATACTTCTCTTAGATGACAATCTATTTCAGATTCATAAAACAAAGAATGAGGATTTTCACTTTTATTCCTAGTTTTACTGACTTACCAACATCAATTAAAAATCTTTATGGCAGTCTAATAAATGTATTGATACTGTTTTAATTTCAGGTTTCAGGCTGTATGATGTATTTATGGAACTAGAGACTTCTACTGCAATATGAAACTCCTCTGTTTTCAATTACCCAATTAAAGCAAAATGTATTTTACATTAATCAGTGCTACTTGTTTTCACATAATTAATTTTAAAGTTAAATAATGTTTAAAAAAAATAATTTTCTACTTTAAATGAGATTACAGTAATATTACAAAAATAAGTTTCTGTCATAAAAAACTAAGGTCAAATTAATTTTTGCAGCATATTGTTAGTATTGCCAGGGTAGTACCTGCTAGGGCAGCTAGATTTCTCAATAACTTTGGTATTTGCTTTTTAAATTCAGTTGAAAGCAAATTGCCAAGTGTATAGGTATTTTCATACTATTACATAATGTTTCCTTGGGTAATTCTTCCTTCAGATACATCACTGTGTTTTCTAAATTTCCATTTTATACATAAAGGACACCATATTTAAGCAATATCCAACTTGAAATATCCTATATCAAAATGAATTTGCTTTTACAGCTGCAAACAACAAAGAGCATGCTATTTTTGTAAAGCGCAGATCAATATATTTAAATATAGTATTGATAAGTATAAAATATTAAAAATTTTCCCTCATGTATTTCTAATTTCTTAATTATAATAAAATTACTTTGCAATTTTAATTAATGATGTGATCTAGTCTCCATCTCTCTATTCCATTTGGAAAAATCAATTAGATCAATGTTAAAATAAATTTTAAGATAACAGAATTCTATACATAAAATGAAATGTCTTTCTTATCTTTAAAGAATAAGAATATAAACATTCCCTCATTTCATGTTTTTAATTTTGACCTTTCCTGTCTCTTCCCTACCCTGCATTTTAATAACTTTAATAAATAAATTTTAATAAAATGAACTTTTTTGAATGAAAATCTGATAATTTTCTCCTTCTCCAACTCCATTCTCTACCTTCACCCCTGCACACTCCCCTATCCCCTGCCACAACGAAATTGAGGTAGGTCTTCCTACTCCTATGTGGTGCCATAATACCTCATACTTTTCTCTTCCTGAAATTTACTTGTCTTTGTGTCTGACCTCCAGTAGATTACAAGGCATTTTAGGGACAGAGATAATACTTCATCCTTCTTCTTAATATTGTCAGCATCTGGGACTGTATCTGACACGTAGCAGGTGCTAAATGAATGAATGCATGCATAAATAAATGGACTAATGATTTGCATGCAAAAACAAACAACCGTTAAACTCTTAAGTCTGCCACTTATACTGGATTTAGGTAAGATTCCCAAAGTTTCTGCCATGAATTCACAATATTCATTTAACAAGGAAAAAGAAAAAGGAGAAGCCATGACTAATATAACATGTTTCAAATGTAGGTGAAAATCATTTAAAAAAGAATCACGGACATACTTATATTCATGTTTCACATGGTTGAAATCTGCATAAGCCTGAAAAGTAGATAAAATGACTCTAGAGCCATATGCAAAGAAATAATGGATGTTGATAAACCTAGTATAAGAAATGTGATTTCTGCATAAAGTAGAAAGAAAATATGCTACTTTAAAATAACATACTAAATTTATTAAAATGAAAGAAGATCACCAGGGCTGAGTTGGTTCTTTCCCCTATAATCCTAAGCAAAAAAAAAAAAAAAAAAATCACTGAATCTGCCTAATTTTCTTTTACTTAGATGAATGATTTAATTCAGTCAAATTTTGATTAGATAATGCCATGTAACAACCCCACAATCTCAGTGGCTCTAAAAGACAAACATTTGCTTTTCGAACATAAAATCTATGAACTGGCTTATGATGGTTCTGCTCCAGGCTGGTTCAAATCAGCTCCATGTGTCCGTCATTCTGAGTCCTAGGCAGAAAGGGGCATGCTTTTCTCATAAAAGAGAATAGGAGCATAATCATGCAAGCACATAGTATACATTATCTCTTCTCACATCTCATCAGCCAAAGCAAACCATAAGGCCAAACCCAACAACAACAGGGCAGGAAGTATACTTACTCTTTGCATGCAGGGGAAGGAAAACCAGATTATTTGCTAAACAATGACGGAATCTACCAAATATTTCTGTCATGTCTTACTCAAAACATTGTTCCGTTGCTGTGTTCTTAATGGTGCAGGATACAGAGGAAGGAATCCAGCCCTGATTTTTACACTCTCTGCAAAACCAGCCTACTAAATGACAGTTATAAGTGCAACAGCCTTTGCTCTAGCAAACATGCAGACAAGTATACTTTAAAAGAACAGAAACTAAATCGCTTTGAAAAATCAAGATTTAAATTTTAGTTTCACTCATTTACACTTCCAAAAAAAAACCTAGTCACATTTGCTAAAGATAATGAAAAATAACTAAAGCACCAATCATTTCCTTTTCTTGCATGTTTGTTTATAATTTAAAAGGCACTTACTTAAAATAACTCTTGGTTGAAGTTAACAAATCAAAATTACAATTACAAAATATTTAATGACTAATATTAGTACAAACATTATATAATCAAAATGAATGAACTATAACAAAAGCTTAACTGTGAGACGGATTCATTCCCTAAAAATTCTCCATCCATTTAGTATTTCCATGCTTTGAAGACTAGCAAGAAAAAAGAGATGTTACTAATGAACGCATTTTACACTTAAAAGTTTTAGATGTGGTCAGTTATGTGCATTGGAGGCTCCAATTTGTCAGCACACAATCTACAACATCATTAATCTTTTCCTATCAGATTGCCTTAGCACATTGAATAATTCTAGTAAGGTACTGTCATTCATTAAACATATTAAAATTTCCTTATGTTAGCAAGAAAAGGGAAAGTTTTCCATTCTTTAAAAAAACAGGATTTACTGCATTTTATTGAATTAGGAAAAATGTCTGTTCCACAACAACAGAAATCATAGACAAATCCAATAAAACTATCTTATGGTTTCATTGTCATTGTACAAATGAAGGGGATAAGCCAAGAAGATCAAGGAACTAATATAAGATTCCAGAGCTACTCAGTTGGAACAAGCTCCAGTCTCATGATTCCAGGTCTATTCTTTGTCTATACATAGTTCCTCACCATTCATGAGGCCAAGAAACTGTTCTAAAAATTTTGGAAAACATTAGTCTATCGTGTTCCAAGTTTTTCTGATCATTAGATATAAAATTCCTAGCACAGAGAGATCAAGTATGCTGGCAACATTAAATAGGCAATTAGTGGTCGAGCTCTTTGCCACACTCTCCTTCTCTACACAGACACTTTAAACAGGAGAAAAAGCCAACCAATCCTCATATATCATAACATTTTCATTTTCTCTTTCAAAACTTCCTGAAAGTACTAAAATAGCCAGTTTCTTGAGCTCCCATCTTCCAGGATTTTGGCAGGGCCTGGACAGAAAAGCAGCTCTTGGGCTTGTTTTGTGGAAGATAAATCAATCACTTACCCAACCTCAGCCTGGGCACCAGAACCTGGAGGCTTGCCTATTTGCACATTTCAAATGCCAATAAGAACTCACTGAAAGGCACCAAGGGACACGGCAGGTGACAGCTCTTGCTAGACAGCTAATTTGAGAGATGCCGTCTTAACAGTTTCAGGATAGTAAATCAGAAAGAAGAGGCAGCTTTATGGACAGAAATAAAAAAATGCTTGCCTATTTAGCTCTTTCTCACTCCCTAGAGTTCCATTTCTATTCTCCAATAACTACTCAATCTCTAGGCTGCAAAAGGAAAATTAAGACAAAACTAATGTTTCATATTTTTATTTGAAATGAAATATTTCAACAGTGGTCCATAACATATCTTACAATTGGTCCATACCTTATATGGACCAAGATATGGTCCATACCTTATATGGACCAAGATATGGTCCATACCTTATATGGACCAAGATATGGTCCATACCTTATATGGACCAAGATATGGTCCATACCTTATATGGACCAAGATATGGTCCATACCTTATATGGACCAAGATATGGTCCATACCTTATATGGACCAAGATATGGTCCATACCTTATATGGACCAAGATATGGTCCATACCTTATATGGACCAAGATATGGTCCATACCTTATATGGACCAAGATATGGTCCATACCTTATATGGACCAAGATATGGTCCATACCTTATATGGACCAAGATATGGTCCATACCTTATATGGACCAAGATATGGTCCATACCTTATATGGACCAAGATATGGTCCATACCTTATATGGACCAAGATATGGTCCATACCTTATATGGACCAAGATATGGTCCATACCTTATATGGACCAAGATATGGCCCATACCTTATATGGACCAAGATATGGCCCATACCTTATATGGACCAAGATATGGCCCATACCTTATATGGACCAAGATATGGCCCATACCTTATATGGACCAAGATATGGCCCATACCTTATATGGACCAAGATATGGCCCATACCTTATATGGACCAAGATATGGTCCATACCTTATATGGACCAAGATATGGTCCATACCTTATATGGACCAAGATATGGTCCATACCTTATATGGACCAAGATATGGTCCATACCTTATATGGACCAAGATATGGTCCATACCTTATATGGACCAAGATATGGTCCATACCTTATATGGACCAAGATATGGTCCATACCTTATATGGACCAAGATATGGTCCATACCTTATATGGACCAAGATATGGTCCATACCTTATATGGACCAAGATATGGTCCATACCTTATATGGACCAAGATATGGTCCATACCTTATATGGACCAAGATATGGTCCATACCTTATATGGACCAAGATATGGTCCATACCTTATATGGACCAAGATATGGTCCATACCTTATATGGACCAAGATATGGTCCATACCTTATATGGACCAAGATATGGTCCATACCTTATATGGACCAAGATATGGTCCATACCTTATATGGACCAAGATATGGTCCATACCTTATATGGACCAAGATATGGTCCATACCTTATATGGACCAAGATATGGTCCATACCTTATATGGACCAAGATATGGTCCATACCTTATATGGACCAAGATATGGTCCATACCTTATATGGACCAAGATATGGTCCATAACATATCTTACAAGTGGTCCAAACATATCAATTACCAGTATTGGACAAACCAGATTGTCCTCCATTAGAATATAACTGCAAGAAGTTACAGAGCAAATAAAAACCTTCAGCAAATTTTAAGAGTGGTTGCAATCTCAGAACTCAGAGTAAGTGGTCTCTAGTTAAAAGAACCTACATCACCTTTTTTTTTTTTTGAGATAGACTCTCACTCTGTCTCCAAGGCTGGAGTGCAGTGGCACCAATCTCAGCTCACTGCAATCTCTGCCTCCCAGGTTCAAGCGATTCTCATGCCTCAGCCTCCTGAGTAGTAGCTGGGACTACAGGTGTAGTATATCCATCAGATACAGTGTTTGAAATAAGATACTAAGAGACACCCTTTATCAAGCTAAAGAACTTTGGTTACTAAGGACTTCATTAACAATGAATTTTTATTTCCTAAAATTTTCAGTATCTGTTAAGATAACCATGTTTTACCTTCTTTAAATAATCAATGAAGTTTTATTTACTTAGTGCTTACTCTGTGCCAGACAGGAATCTATGTTTTACATATATTATCTAATATAATCTTTATAACCACTCTGTGTGTAAGGAAGGTTGTGTTGCTATTTCTATTTTAGAGATGAAGAAGCTGAGACACGAGTCATTTATAAAGCTGCAAGGTGGCTGAGCCAGGATTGAATGCAGACCTGAATTTAGATTCAGATTTCATATGATTGGAACCATTCTTAAATCCTTGTTAATAAACACTTCTTATCAAAATTCCCTCTAGGAATTTTGAATCTATTTTCATTGGTAAGATTAGTCTGTCTCTTTCTTGTTCTATCCTTTCTTAGTTTTAAATAAAAATTGCGCTATTGTGGAATAAATTTGGAAGTTTTCTGTGGTTGCCATTCTTCAAGATGGCCCCCCTGATACCCATCTCCTGGTATTCATAACTTTGCAGTTCCCTCCCACATTGTGCCGTGGTTGTTTTATCAGTAGATAAAACAACAGAATGGGACAGAAGTGATAACACGTCATTGCCAAGATTTATGTCAAAAAACAAAACAAACAAAAAAACCCTGTAGCCCCTATATTAGACTCTCTCTCAGATCTTTCACTCTAGTGAAGCTGGAGGCCCATATATAGAAGTAGAGTCTCCAGTTCACCTGCTGCAAAGAACTGAGGTCTGTCATCCACCACATGAGAAAGTTTGTTAGTGGATCCTCCAGCCTCAGATGACTACAGCACTAGCTAATAGCTTGCCTGTAACCTCCTTGAGAGACCCTGAACCAGACACTCCCAAATAAGCCACTTCCAGATGCTTGACCCTTAGAAACTGTGTGAGGTAACAGATGTTTATTGTTTTAAGCTACCAAGTTTTGGAATAATTTGTTATGCAGCAATAGATAGTGAGTATACCTGACACTGTATTTCAGTTATCATAAAAATCAACTATTCTGAATACAACTGAGAGGTAAACCTGATACTTTGGGGAAGACATTTGTTCAATTATCTTTTATATGTTTTTTTCTAGGATAGTCAATTCAGATTCTTTAAACCTCTTTCTGCACCAAAAAAAAATTAATTTTAGTATTTTCCTATAAAACTACCATATAAATTTTAAATAGACTGATATAAAATCTTAAACTATCTTCTGAAACTATAGGTATATTTCTTTTTAATTTTTGCTGATATGTTTTCTCAATTTCTTTTCTTTTTTAATCTCACCAATGGCTTGCCTATTGTTTTTTCCCCAAAAGTGGACAATAGTAAAGATTAATTTATCCAGACTACTGATTTTGAAGGACTTGTATACTATTTAATTAATTTCACACTTCATCTATCATAGTTCTTTCTTCTATTATGTCTTATTATTTAGGTCCCATTGGTATTGATAATGCAATAATCTCAGTGCTATTTATATCACTTAAATTTCAGAGTTATTCTCAATTATGTTATTAAAATTTTAATAATTTTATACTTTCTAAATGGTTTGGACTTTATTAACATTCAATGGTACTGAATGTGGTCAGAGAATGCAGACTCTATTGTTATAATTTTTATGAATTTATTAGAATTAATGTTGCTACCTAATACATGACCAATTTTTAAAAAGTATCTTTGGATATTAAAAACAGTGCTTATTTACTTGCTATTCAGTATAAAATTTTCTTTTGTAGTGCTATTTAAATCCTTTTAACCATTACTCCTATTTGTTTCCATGATTCATTAATTTCTAAAAGAAATAAAATCTTAGACTGTCAGAAGTGTTCCCTCATTTGCAACACACCTTAATTTCTGCATCAAATATACTTGATCTTTCCACTGTATTCTATATTTACACAGGTGTGTATGTGTATGCACGTTAAATAAGGTTTAAATGAAAATCGGATTTTGAAAAATATTTGAGCAAGTTTATTTTTTAACTACTTTATAAATATGCAAAGTTACATGGTTAATACTTGTTTTTAGATTTTTGACATCTAAGATATTTAGACATATAAGTCTTCACTACTATATTATCTTCACAAAAGAACCTTTCAATCCCTTTCTACTATAAAAAAATATAAAACATTAGAAACATAGTAAAGAATCTCTAAAATATAATTTAGATAAGATTGAAATTCCTATTAATTATAGAAATTTTCTTTATGAAATATAGTATTTAAAAGATTCTAAGTCATTATCATTTTTAATTAAAATTACTATTTCAAAAATTGTTATTACTCTCCTCTTGTCCAAAAGAATTAACTTATGTATAGCTTGAAAATAAAATAAAATACCTTTAGGTTATATTTATGAGCTTTATCCAAAATAGTGGGTACCAAGTTATCAGTAGGTTCTCCATTTTCATCATTTACATCAGGTGGGTACCAAGAGAGGGCTAGTACACCTAATAGAAAAGACCAAAAAGAAAGGGAAAAGACAAGAACATGAATGCAGATATTCTTAAAAAGGCATAGTAAGTACCAAAGAGTTAACTATAAAAGAACATATTTATACGAGGTGGTTTTGTTAAGTTCCTTCAGAATACATATGGCTATTTGATCACTTTGTCAATATTTACGACCTCTTTATCAGGCATTAATAAGCTTTTGTAAAAGTGAACAGACTTTACATTTTAGAGTAAGTTTTAGGTTTACATAAAAATAGCAAAGAAAATATGGAGTTCTCATATACTCTTCCTCCTACCTGCCCCTACCCTCCACATGGTTTCTCCTGTTATTAACATCTTTCATTTGCTACAATTGATGACCCAATATTGAAAGATTTTTATTCACTAAAGTCCATAGTTTACATCAGGGTTGACACTTTGTGTTGTACAGTTCGACAGGTTTTGACAAATCTATTATACCATATGCCCTCCATTAGAGTAGCTGAAAAACTAGTTTTACCAGCTCTATAAACCTCCTGTGCTATACTGATTCATCCCTGTTCTCTCTCCCTCTCACCCCTGGCAATAACTAAGCTTTTTGCTGCCTATAATTTTGCCTTTTCCAGAAGGTCATATTGTTGGAATTACAAAGTATGTAGCTTTTTAGAACTGGCTTCATTCATTTAGCAACTTGAATTTTTAGGTTCCTTCATAACTTTTCATAACTTGATAGCTCTTTTTACTGCTGCATAATATGCCATTGTATTTATGTTTATACATTCACCTAATGAAGGACATCTTGGTGGCTTCCAATTTTTGCCCATTATGAATAAAATTGCTATAAACATTTATATGCTGTTTTTGTGTAGATCAATACCTTTTAACAGAAGATTCTAACATAGTAAAATAATTACTGTTCCTCTCTGTAGTGCCTGCCTACTTATTTTTGAACTGATAAATTATGTGTTAGAAGCATAAATTACATGGAAATCACTAACTGGAGACAGAATATTTAAGATAAATTAATTCAAAGCCTCATTACATATACAAATAAATGGACAGTCATTAGAAAGATTGCACAAATTTCTAGATAAATAAACAGACTCTTTAAGGCAGAGAAATAAATAACAATGGTACCAAAAGAGAAGCATATGGAAATTAAGAAATTGAAGGTAAGAAACTGCTGGAGAACTAAATTTTAAGACCTAAGTTTTGTGCTAGCCGCCATGTACAAATAAGTAAGTCCCATCTAGGACAACAAAATCAAAGTTAATGGAAAAATAATCCTTATATCCCCTATCCACTCTGAAAATAAGAATGGCAACTAGAACAAAACATAGAAAAAATAACCTATAACATATGAGGCTTTAGGGAAACTCTGGCTAGCCAGAGGAAGGCGTATCCTAGAGAGAAATGCTGGTGAGAAAAGTGTCCGGAGACAATCCCAAATTTTATAAGCAATCACTTACAATCTTGTAAGATTACTAGCCCAGCTTATAAGAAGAATATCACCAATGAAAATAAGAATGACAACAAAAAGTTTTCTCAACATGGGACCTACCAAAAAATTATTTTATGCACAAAATGAAAGAAACAAAATGAGAAAAAAATATTAAACAACAGAAAAATTATGCTATGAATCACATGAAAATTATAAGCAAAACATTCTTCCATAAAAGTAAAAACAAAACAAGATTCCTGTTTCTAATAATAGCAGACCAGTTTAAAATAGCAGTTGGTCTAATAGTAGACCAAGCACTCTCCATGAAAATAACCATTATTATTATATAAAACACGGGGAGAAAATGTCTTAAAGAGCTGAAGAGAGTAAGAAATGTCCTGGCCAAATCGAAGGGAAAATGTGAAACCAGAAAGATAAGTGAGCAAGGAGGTCTGTTTGCCCCAAGGAAAATTGGTACAAGTAAACCAACTCTCAAAAGCAGTGAATTAAACTGCAGGTTCACAATGCTTGTACAATCCTCTAGCTTTAGACCTGATTTAAGGTAACCAGAAATGGTATTCTAAACAGTCACCAGGCAGAAGCAAAAGAAAATCCTTTCTGGAGGAAGGCATCTTCTTCCTGGGCCTCGAATTATTTACAAAAAGTATTTTATAAAGAACAATAAATAGTATACAATCAAAGATAATTAAGAACACAAAGAATAAAACACCATGCACAAGAATTGGCAGAAACAAGACAACAGCAACATGCAACAACTTCAGGTATCGCCATTACACACACTTCTAAAAATTACCTTCATAGTTTAAAAAAGATAAAAAGCACTTACCTTGAAAAATGCAGAAAATCATTACTTTTGTCCTTTTCCTAATTCATCTACCACTCTTCTATTTCTTTTTGTGAGAGGCAGGGCAGTGTAGTGGAATATGCATGCGCTTTGAACATGTATTCAAATATCTCACCACTTATCAGCTACATGAACTAAGGGCAAGTTAACTTCTTGCTTCTGTGGCCTCACCATCAAAACACAGATTATGCTTACCTTTCAGGATATATTTTAAGTACACACATAAAATTCCACTTACTAGACTACAGTATTCAAGAAATATTCGTTCCTTTAACTACAATATTCTCTGTTTTTTTCCTCACATTTTTCCCTCCCTCTTCAACCATACCCCTCTCCTAGCACGCACATACACATGTACACACACATGAGCTTTTGCTTTTTTTTTTTTTTGAGACGGAATCTTGCTCTGTTGCCAGGCTGGAGTGCAGTGGCGCAATCTCGGCTCACTGCAACCTCTGCCTCCCAGGTTCAAGTGATTCTCCTGCCTCATTCTATCGATTACAGATAGAATTCCTCCTCTGGGATTACAGGCGCCCACCACCACACCTGGCTAATTTTTGTATTTTTAGTAGAGATGGGGTTTCACCATGTTGGCCAGGATGGTCTCGATCTCCTGATCTCCTGATCCTCCCGCCTCGGCCTCCCAAAGTGCTGGGATTACAGGCGTGAGCCACCACATCCAGCCAGTCTTTTCCATCTTTATACTATCATCTCCATTCCACCATTTCTTTACTCTCTTCCTCAAGCTTGATTACATTCTAGTCCTATGCTCTCCAAAATAATACCCATATCTACCATATAAATTAAAATTTAAAAGAATTAAGTTTTCTTGCACACTCAACTAGCTACATTTCAAGTGTTCAGTAGCCACATATGACTATGTATCTGTTTTAGGCAGCACAGATAGAGAATATTTTCATCATCACAGAAAATTCTACTGGATAGCACTGCCATATTATTCTGATTCTCCTAATAAATTAACCATCCCATTCTTGGTCTAGTAATTTCTCTTCCTCTTTTATCATCTTTGCAAGTATACTCTATGGCTTTGGAGGAATGTTCTTTCTTCTCTCTTACAATGTTGTTATATTTCAGCTTCTTTATTGCATCAATTATGACTTCCAGATATCTAATTCTATCCCTATACTGTGATCCACAGCCCAATTAATCATTATACAGTGTCTTCTGGACTGTGGCACTGAATAAATACTAGCCTGGGAACCACGCCAGTGATTATCTTACTTCTGAGGAGTGTTGGGAATTTACAATGGCAGTGAATCCTTGGTAGTAACCAGAGAAGTGTCTATAAAATAAGCCAACTGAGTATCACTTATAAGTAAAATCTATTACTCTGTATTTCTGTCATCCTAATTGCTTAGCAAACTCTAGGATGCTCTTTGAAGTCCATTCTTGAAATATTAGCAAACTAAATGCAAAAACTCATGTCATGTTGCTCATGTCACCCTTCCATGCCACTTATTACAGGACCTTCAATATAACTGATAGTCAATTTTTTTTGTTGTTAGTACAGTGATGCATTCAAATAGGATAACAGTTAAGAATACAGGGTATAAAAATCAGATAGGCCTAGAGAATCGAGTCCTTATTCTGTTATTTGATAGATGAGTATCTTTAGGTAAGTTATTTTACTTAAGTTTCCACATCTGTAAAATGTAGGATAAGGCCTGTTTTAAAAAGCACAAATGAGAGAATGCATCACGCAGAGTAAAACACCTAAAAAGTGATTATAAATAACACTTAATAACAAGAAGACAGTATAATGATGGATAAATTTGGATACCTTGAGCCCCAGAAAACTTGTTATGTGTTCACAGGAAATTTAGAGCTTCTTTTGAACATCTCAAACATTCTTTCAAACTAAAGCTTTAAGAGAAAAAAAGGCAAGCTCATTTCTAGACGTAATACAATTTTCACTATCTTACCCAGGGTGACATACTTTTAACCAAATTTTACAAGGTACAGAAAAAAAGCAAGAAAAACAATTCACTGACAAGAAACAAAGCAATCAATAGAAGCAGACTCACAAATGAGACAGATGTTGGAATCATCAGAGAGAGAATATAAAATTACTGTAATGAATATCTTAAAGGATCTAATGGGCAAAGTAGCTAACACACAAGATGTGGCAAATTTCAGCAGAGATATGGGAACTATAAGAACAAATAAAACAGAAATGCCAGGAATGAAAGACTACTTAAAAAGATGAATTAATGCCTTTAATAGGCTCATTAACAGAGCTGAGGAGATAATCAGGAAACTTCAAGGCAAGTCAAAAGAAATTACCTTATCCAAATTACCATAATGAGAAAAAAGACTGGGGAAAACAATAGAACAATGCATTTAACAGTTGCGAGATAAATATCAAAGTTCTAGTACACATGTAATTGGAAACCCAGAAGTAGGAGGTTTATTTGAAAAAATAATCAGGCTGGACATGGTGGCTGACGCCTGTAATCCTAGCACTTTGGGAGGCCCAGGCAGGTGGATAACGAGGTCAGGAGATCGAGACCATACTGGACAACATGGTGAAACCTTGTCTCTACTAAAAGTACAAAAATTAGCTACACGTGGTGGAGCACATCTGTAGTCCCAGCTACTTGGGAGGGTGAGGCAGGAGAATTGCTTGAACCCAGGAGGCAGAGGTTGCAGTGACAGTGAGCTGAGATCAGGCCACTGCACTCCAGCCTGGGTGACAGGGTGGACTCCATCTCAAAAAACAATAACAATAATCACTAAGAATTTAGCAAAATTAATAAAAGACACAAAGCAACAGATTAAAAATTCAGAGAACACCAAGAAAGATAAATAACAAAAAATAACAGGAGTAACAAGTAACCATACCATGTTTAGACTGCTAAAAAACAAAATAGAAAAAAGAAAAAAATTAAATGCAGCCAGAAAACAACAACAGCAACAACAAAACATATCCATCCAAGAAAATGAGGATATAAAAAGATTTTTTTAAATTATGGCAGACTACTCATCAGAAACCATGAAAGACTGAAGAAAAAGAAGAAAAAAAGAAATGGAATACATTTTCAAAATTCCAAAAGAAAACAATCCCCTAAAACCTGCCCATTGAGAATTCCACAGCTGATGAAACATCTTTCAAAATAAAGGCTACAAACAAAATTTTAAAATATTCATTGCAAGGAGACCAGTAAAACAAGATAAAAGAAATTTTTAAGAGAGAAAGAATATGATACTAGACATACACTTGGATCTACATTAAAATATGGATGGGGAACACTAGAAATGGAATAAATGTAAAAAACATTCTTACTTTTAATCACTGTGAAAAACAACTGATTATTGAAAAGAGTGATCAGCAAACTATGACCCATGGGCCAAATCTTGCCTTTTACATGCCAATTCATCTATATATTTGTCTATCTATTGCTTATAACCATTTTCACACTATAAGGATAGAGCTGAGTGGTTGCAAAGAGAGAGAGTGAGGGACTCACAGAATGAAAAATATATATTAGGTAGTCCTTTACAGAAAATGCTTGCCAACCTCTGGCCTACAGCAACGACAGTAAAATACCATTTCTTATGTGACAGAATTACGACAATAGCAAAGTATGGGAGGGAAACATAGGGAATATCAGTGGTGAAGACCTTACATTACATATTAAGTATATATTATTTGCAAGTAGACTGTCTCCTTGCAATGAATACTTTCAAATTTTTTTTTGTGGCCAAAGGTTGGGCATCTATAGCAATATGAAAGCTTTATGGAATATCACCACTCTACAGTTATAAATATAACCTTTAAACTTAATGCAAATAGTTATTATAAAAGGAAATTTTATGACATCATATTAGATGTTATTAGGTACATTTAAACTTTATGCATCTAATTCATCTCATTGTGACTTCTACTTTTATGTACAAATTTTTAAAGGCAGGAGATGCAGAAGTAAGAATTGTAACCTTACTAAAACAAATATGTCATACTTTCAGGAAATATTCTAATGTTGAAATCCATCCAGTGTTTTTAAAGCAACAATGATGAAAACAAAGGAACTGGGAAATGTGACTTGCTCATCTTTATGTCCCTAGAATCTAGCACAAGCTTGGAACATCATGGAAAGTCAATAAATATTTAGTGCTAAACTGAAACAATGGGAAGATAATTTTAAAGTCATAGAGTACATTATGTTTTGCTAAATGTAGCAGTTCTCTTTTTTGCCATAACAAATTATCACAAATTTAGTTGCTTAAAACAACGTAAATTTATTATCTTACAGTTTTGCATGTCAGGAGTGTTGACATGGGTCTTAATATGCTAAGATCAAGGCCAGGTATTGGACTGGATGATATTCCTTTCTGGAGGCTCTAGGAAAGAATCCCTTTCCTTGCCATTCAAGCTTGTAGAGGCTACCACATTCTTTGGCTCATGAACTTCTTGTTCCATCTTCAAAGATAGCAACAGGGGGTCGAGTCTCTCAGTGCATCCTTCTGACTCTCTTTTCCCTCTTCTTCTATTTATAAGGACTTATGTGACTAGATTAGCTGTACCCAAATAATGAAGGATAATGCCATCTCAAGTTCAGATGATTAGCAATCTTTTGCACCTGCAACCCTAATTCCCTTTTGCCAAATAAAATAATATATTCACAGATTGTGGGAATTACGATGTCCACATCAGAAAATGGGGGCCATTTTCTGACCAGTCTACTAAAGTTTTAGTAAACTGTATAAAAATAAGAAGGCATTCATCTGATACTTTTAGAGTTGTAATACAGCAATACAAGAGGATAGAATACATGATACGTAATATTTTACTTAAAAGACTTGAAAAGGATACAAATCTACCATATGCCATTGTAATATATCTGATATATTATATATAATAATTGGATTTTAAACATAACATTAATAGTTCGTTTTAATTTTATCATTCTTTTCAATGAAGGGTTG
Organism: Gorilla gorilla gorilla; assembly: GCF_029281585.2. NCBI lineage: Eukaryota > Metazoa > Chordata > Mammalia > Primates > Hominidae > Gorilla > Gorilla gorilla. The sequence continues at coordinate 119,725,354 of NC_073229.2, read as the reverse complement.
AACCATTAGGATTTATGCCCACCACACTTAATTGTAAAAGCAGAAAATCAACCAACTTGTACTCTGCGATATAACAGCATAATTACTTCACACAGCAATTCAACTTAAGATAAAAAGAAGGCCATTTATATCAAAGGAAAAATATGAATGTTAAATATGTAGTCAAAGCACAGTCAACCATACAACAATTTAAACAGCCTTCATTTACTATCTTCTTCAATCCAAAGAATGCCAGAGTCAGCATGCCAGCTCCATGGATTAAAGTAGGGTTTTGAGTCAGTATTCCAACAGTCAAATTATTTTCTGCCTGGTAACAATGAGTATAATTCAATATTTAACTCAATAAGAAATTATTTCTTTATTTACAAATTGATTATGTCACTTTTATTATCAAGTTTTTTTTTTAATTTTGTCTAGGAGAAAATCCATCAAAAAGTAAAATATTTGCATCAGTAGTGAAGCTGTCAACATTTAAAATTTAAATGACTGTAATTACTGTCAATGTTTAGAAATAATTAATGTTCATATACATGATACAATAGTAAAATATTATACAGGGAAAAAGGTCTTTATAAATATGAGATAGGCATAAAAATGTTTACTGAAACTTTTCTTCCTGATCACAAACTATACCAAACATAGTGTAACACATATATTATTTCTATCTAAAATTTATATTTACTGCATATATTATTTATATTTATGTATTACAAATATGTATTAATATTAGTTATATTTATAATGGAGGGGAAAAAACCCTCATTGTATACTATTCAAATTGCAAATGAAAATTAGAACTTTAAAGAACAACCATTTTCTCTGTCAATCTAGCATAGTTTTTTTAGCCATATCAAGACAGTCTTGAATAAAGACTTAAATGTGATACAAATTTTTTGTAAAAAATAGAAAAAATATCATTTGAAAAGATTCTCCTCCCAAAAGCAAATTAGTAAATGGAGACAGACACACACACATACATACTGACCACACAGAAGTCAATGCTGTCTTAACTGACCCACCCTATTTTATGTCATAATACATATAGAACATAGAAACTAAAGCTCTAAGTATACTATAAAGTTAAATTTTATAAATACTTGAAAAAAATTAGTCCATACAAGGGAAACAACTCATCTTGCACATATCTGATATAGATTCATAGAATTCTACATTGTTTTGTTCATCAAAGACTCTTGTGTTTCTCTAAATACATATCAGCTCCATGGTGAATTCATGCCTTTATGTAGAGCTGGAAAAATGTAAGAATACCCAATTTATTGTTCTAGCTCTACTGGTAGGGGCACTAAAAAGATAAATGAAACTGAAACTGGAAGGTTTTACAAAGACTATATTAACAAACTGAAGAATTTTCAGGCACCAAGTTATATTTTTTCTGTAATTCACCTATGGGACAATATAACTCTATCTAAATATATGTAATTGGAGTGCCAGAAGGAAAGAGAAGAGAAAGGTGAGAAGAGGTGGGAACAACAATAAGAATCAGTTAAGTTAAAGGGGCGTATTGTAAAAAGGTACAGTTATAAATAAAACAAATGAATAAAATAAGCCAGAAGAAAATATAAAACAGAATAATACGCATATGTAATGTAAGAGAAGGAAGAAAAAGAAGGAAAAAAAGAAACAGACATGTGGAACAAATGGAAAATAAACAGAAAAATGTCAGATTTAAAATCATATCATTACATTAAACATAAATGAAATAAACAGACATTAAGACTGACAGAATAACTTTAAGAACCAGAAAAGCAGGACCAAATTACATGCTACATGCCTAAAATTTGAAACAGCCCAAACGCCTATCAACAGGTGAATATAAAAGCAAATTTGCCAAAATCAAACAATAGAAGACTTCTCATCAATAAAAATGAATAAGCTATTGATATAGTTAAGTGCATTTCAAAATATTGTGCTGCGCAAAAGACATACACACATACAAATGCTGAATGACTCTATTTTCATAAAGTAATAGAACACTTGCAACTATTCTCCAGTGATAGAAATCAGATCTGATAGAAATCAGATCCAGCTGATATGTATACAGTTTTCAGCGGTAGGGGAGAAGGCAGGCCTGAATAAAGGAATTATGATGAGACTTTTTGGGCTATAGAAATATTTTACTTCTTGATTGGCGTGGTATTCAAACAGGTATATACTTTTGAGTAACATCAATGAGCTGTAAACTTAAAGTGGGAAATTCATTGTATTTTATGTAAATCATAATTTAATAAAATTGAGAAACTGAATTAAATTAGAAATCAACAATATATCCAGAAATGCTCCAAAATGTAAAAATTAAACAATATACACTAAGGGCAGTGTTAAAATGTGGTTGCCTGGATGTTTAAGATCATACATACAGTTTAATTTGGAGGTATGAGCTTAACAATATAATTAATACTAATGAGAAAATTAACTAGTAATTTAAAGTTACACAAAAAATCATTTATATGCATATATACAGACACAAACACACACATATATATACAATAATTACCAATTGAAGCTGAGCGCATTTGTCTCATGTGAGTTTCTATGACAGACGGATCCCGAGAACTGTAACTTCCCAATTCAGGATAAAAGCTGGAACCAATGTCATCTGGAGGGTTGTGTCTACCTTGTGGATAATTCTTGGCTATTCTGGGGTCCCAATGCTCTAACACTGGATGATTCCAATGTATATATTTACCATCAAATTGCGGATTTCCATACCAACTGTAATAAAATACATGTAGATAATTGTTCAGAGGTGGTAGTTCATCCAAGTTAAGTTCAGAGGTTTTGGAAGGTTTCATAGTGATTTCAACACTTTTTAAATTCTTGGTCTTTGTTTCACTGTTGATTCTGTCACTCTTTTGGAAATCAAAATTTTTCCCCAAATGAATAGTTCGTTGATGAAGTTCTGGAAGAAGGTCAAGTCCAAAAGGAGCTCCAAAAGTAGCTGTATTTGGTCTCAGCATTTTTAAACCCATCATCAGAGAGAAAATAAATAGAATAAAAAGTGCCAAAATGATGCAAGTCCTTCTCCGAAACTTTGCCATGATGACATACTTTAAACTCCAAAATAGTAAGTGTTTTGCTGCAATTTATTGAAAAAAGATAATTAGTAAGTGTTATCAACAGTATTTTCCAATATATTCAACATGAAAACTAAAATCCATAAATTTCATGACATTGAATAATTAATACTGATTTCATCATGTATTGGTGAAATTAAGAAAGTGAAGTAAGACATTAATTATATCATCATATATAAATGTCTAAAATAAGGGTCTATGGCTAGAATAAATGGCAATATTCATTTAGCTATATCACCATGTACATGCCAATTACGTTTAGTCAGACGAACGTTTAGGAAATTTTATTTAAGAAATTAAAATATGTTTTTCATTACTTGAACAGATTACATGTATGCTGAATGTAGGAAAGGAACATTCTATGTATGTGAACTAAAATTCTTTTTAAAAATCATTTATTTATTTATTGTAGAGACAAGGTCTCACTATGTTGACCAGGCTGGTCTTGAACTCTTGGGCTCAAGCGATCCCCCTGTCTCAGCCTCCCACATTGCTAGGATTACAGGTATGAGTCACCACACCCCTGGCCTGAACTAAAATTTTCTAAATCTAAGTGTAAAATTTACAAATCACAGTTAATAAAAAGGAAATACTGACTAGTGTATGAAAAACCCAGTCATTAAACAGATTTTCCAAAAATTTTTTAACTAACAATTTCATAAAAGGGAAAAATTACAAATTTTAAATAACATTTTGAAGTGAAATAGAATCAGACAAAATTTTTTAAATGACAGTAGAGAAAAAAAGAATAATCACAAGTAAAATATTCCCAATTTTTTAAAAAAATTCATTAGGCTGGGCATGATGGCTCATGCCTGCAATCCCAGCACTTTGGAAGGCTGAGGCAGGAGGATCACTTGAGTTCAGCAGTTTGAGACCAGTCTGGACAACCACGGGGAGACCCCATCCCTACACAAACTTTTAAAAAATTGGCTAGGCATGGTGGTGTGTGCCTGTAGTTCCCCAACTACTCATGAGGCTGAGGCAGGTGGATTGCTTGAGCCCAGGAGGTCAAGGCTGCAGTGAGCCATGATTGTGCCACTGCACTCCAGCCTGGGTGACAGTGCAAGAAAACGTCTCCAAAAATAAAATTAACTTATGACTCCAAAAATCTTACTGAACAGAGGTTATAAACAGTAATTTATAACTTCTGAAAGGGTATTATATGTGTTTTTGTTTTAGTAAGTATGTTTATGGACATATATTAATGCAGTGCTTCTTGGCTGATTAAGAAAAGACATTGTTGTGTGTGTATATATATATGAGTATAAGTATATAGGTACATATACACCATATGAATGAAATATTCAAGTCTTTTTATATACAAATTTCTTATTAGAAAGGTATTTGGCACAATGCTGACATTGACTGCTTTATAAAATGAGTTCTATGATATGGTGCTGTTATTCTAGAGAATTAAGTTAAAAAAGACTTAACTCCAATAGAAAAGACAGACAAGTGAAACTTCCTACAAACTGCTGCTTCTATTCTATCGGGGGAACCCATCCCCAATATTTCAATGGAGGTTCTTTCTATTTTCCATAAATGTCGACCAGTCTGAGAAATAAGAGAGAGAGTACAAAGAGAGGAATTTTACAGTTGGGCCACCGGGGGTGACATCACATATCGGTAGGACCCTGATGCCCACCTGAGCCACAAAACCAGCAAGTTTTATTAAGAATTTCAAAAGGGGAGGGGGTCCAAGAACAGGGAGTAAGTCACAAGATCACATACTTCAAAGGGCAAAAAGGAGAACAAAGATCACATACTTCAAAGGGCAAAAAGGAGAACAAAGATCACATGCTTCTGAGGAAACAGGAGAAAAGGCAAAACAGAACTACTGGTAAGGGTCTATGTTCAGCTGTGCACCTACTGTCTTGATAAACATCTTAAACAACAGAAAACAGGGTTCGAGAACAGAGAACCAGTCTGACCTCAACTTCACCAGGGTGGGGTACTGGAGGAGACCAGGGCGTATCTCAGTCCTTATCTCAACCGCATAGGACAGACACTCCCAGAGCGGCCGCTTATAGACCTCCCCCGAGGAATGCAATTCTTTTCCTAGGGTCTTAATATTAATGTTCCTTGCTAGGAAAAGAATTTAGTGATATCTCTCCTACTTGCACGTCCATTTATAGGCTCTCTGCAAGAAGCAAAATATGGCTCTTTTTGCCGACCCCACAGGCAGGCAGACTTTATCGTTGTCTTAAAAATCGCTGTTACTCTGTTCTTTTTCAAGGTGCACTGATTTCATATTGTTCAAACACACGTTTTACAATCAATTTGTACAGTTAACACAATTATAGTGGTCCTGAGGTGACGTACATCCTCAGTTTACCAAGATAAGAGGATTAAGAGATTAAAGTAAGACAGGCATAAGAAATTATAAGAGTATTATTAGGGAAGTGATAAATGTCCATGAAATCTTCACAATTTATGTTCCTCTGCTGCAGCTCCAGCCGGTCCCTCCGTTTGGGGTCCCTGACTTCCCACAACACTATTCTACATGTATTTAAGAAACACTAAGCTAACCAAGTATATTTCTTTAACAGCTAAAATCATAAGAATTATTTTAAAGGTTAATCTTGTTTAATTGTGAATAGTGAATAATATAAATAACATAAAAGAATAGTATAAAAGACATGTCTAGTTTAAAACATATAAAGTAAACATTCAAAAAGAAATCTGCCAGCTTAAAAGCTCCTTTCCACTTCTTGTGTTCCCTCTGAATCACCAGTCCTGCCCTTCTCCCTGCCTAAGGGCAACTGCTTGAATTTTGTGTTTACCATTACACCTCTTCTTTCTTTATAGTTTTCCCACCACACACAAGCATATCTAACTAAAGTTAACTGTATTTTGTCTGTTTCAAACTTTAAGTAAATATGGTGTGTGTACATATATACATTATATATGTATATATGTATACTGTATATACGATATGCATACTGTAAATATATCAAGGCATGCAGGTACATACATAAATGTGTGTATGTGCATATGTACACATACATACATATATGTGTATTTACATATTGTGCATCTTATGTTATATATGGATACATGTCATATATATTTACACATAAATATGTATGATTATATATACATAATTAAATGTATTTAAATTTATAAAATTCTTGGGAAACAATATTAATTACTAAATCTTTTCTGACACTTTACCTGGTATCCTACCTAACTCTTCCCCATCCCTGCATTCCATCACATCAGTTCCCTCCCTCTCTAATAAAAAGCTATGTAAATGAACTTTTAGTAAAGGAATAGGTAGACAGGTCTGGAGATTTTGTTTTAATAACTATATACATACTGGCAAAATGTTCCTCCAGAAGATATCTAATTAATTACAAATGGGGAAATAATAACAGTGGAAAACCTACCAAAACACCAATTTAAACCAGTGATCAAAATTGACTTTATCAGTTAATTTGGATAAATAAGTATGGCCATTAGTCTTCAGAGAACCGGTACTGAGAAAAACACAGAATCACTGCTGTGGTACTCTTGTTAAAAATTAAACCAGATCTAATCACGAGGAACCATGAGACAATATATTAAAGAGAGGATACACACACACACATAAATACACACATATTCATACATATATGTACACCACATACATACCCTATATATAAAATGTATGGCTTACATACAATGCAACATATAATAAGTAAGGGTATGTGTGTTTGTGTATAATGGTAAGCAAATGTGGTAAAATATTACCATTTGGTGAATATGCAGGAAAAGTACACAGAAATTGTTTGTGCTATTTATCCCAGCAGTAAATAGAAGAATGTGAGCTGTTAACATACCTGCTTATTTCTGGAAAGGGCTAAGTCACAGAGTCTTTCAAACCCTGCACTACATGACTCTGTGAAGTGAAATTTCTACATGTGAGCTGTGGCAGTCCTGTTGCACTAACAGGTATAAAAGGATGGGCTGGGCGTGGTGGCTCACGCCTGTAATCCCAGCACTTTGGGAGGCTGAGGCGGGCAGATCACGAGGTCAGGAGACCGAGACCATCCTGCCTAACATGGTGAAACCCTGTCTCTACTAAAAATACAAAAAATTAGCCAGGCATGGTGGTGGGCACCTGTAGTCCCAGCTACTCGGGAGGCTGAGGCAGGAGAATGGTGTGAACCTGGAAGGCAGAGCTTGTAGTGAGCAGAGATCGCGCGACTGCACTCCAGCCTGGGCGACAGAGCAAGACTCCATCTCAAAAAAAAAAAAAAAAGACGATACAACCATTTTGGCATGCCACTGTAATTTGTTGTCCTGAAATTTTCAAATTATTGACATCACAACAAACATTTCCCTTTGATTGAAGAAAGGGAAAATTTTGATGAGACATGAAGCAAAAATAATATTTTGGATGTAATATATCAACTGTTATGATATATAATATCATATCTGTATTAAAGATACACACAGAAGGAAATATACTTAAACATGTAAAATAGTTATGTCTGGATGAGACAACAGTGATATTTTCTTACTCTGTTTTCTAAAAGTAGAACATAATACTTCAGAAGGAAAACATTTGGATAGGTATTCTATAAGGAAAAAAACAATGGTAATGAATGTTGGAAGAGTTAGAGAGAAAGGAGAAATAACTAACAGATTTATAAATTAGTAAGGCATTGATTTTTGAAACATTGACTTCAGCTGAATGGTGAGATTCATGAAAGATCAAGATATATAATAAATCTTAAGATGTAAATTCAAATCAGTCACACTTAGTTGTGTGATCCTGGGTAAATCACTTAGCCTTTTCTTAAAAAAGAGGGTATCTGTTTTGCCTACTGATAAAACTGTTCTGTGAATCATGCAAGACAATTTGAAACAGTAATGTTTTAATCAAACAGTAAATACTAATGAATTTATAAATAAATGAAAAGTGAAGAAATATTGGAAACTCTAAAAAATTTCTTAGGTTCATTTTCTGGATATACTCATGAATACAAAGCACAAAATGTCCATTTATGGAAGCTGTTTTTTTTCTCTCTCTCTCTCTTGCCTATGAATGTAATTTCTTAAGCTGATCCTCTGTCTTCTCATTTTACATTACTTCATTCATTCAATTAAAACGTGTGTTTATCACATCATTATAGATGACACACAAGCTCAATTTTAAGAGATGATGTGCTGGCTCTGGCTCAACCTCCATGTCTCAATTAAGTCATCTCAACCTAAATAAAAACAGATGGGCACTGAGATTTAAAATATGAGCTCTGTAGTTCAAACGCCTGAGCTCAAATTCCAGCTGTGCCATTTTTTAGTTATCTGACCTACAAAACTGACCTGATCTTTCTGAGTTCCTTTCCTCACCTATAAAATGAGTTATTACTTCACTCACAGGATTTTTGTGAGGATGAAATTAGTTAATATTGTAAAACTCTCAAAATCATGTGGCTTAGTATAAGACTAAATAAATATGAGCAATTGTTTATGATGATTAAAGATGGGTGTCCGACAAGCAATTAAAGTATAACACATTTTATTCTAAGTGCCTATTCTCTATATGACCAACTATTGAAATACCAGTCACCTTCAAGTCAAAGTTGAAATGCCGCCTCTTCTTGATACCTCTCCTGATTCCACAGTCAAAAGTACTTATTCCTCATATATTTTATTGCTAACAGTATTTACTTTTTAAATTGTCATTTCTTTTTTTTTTTTTTTTTTTTTGAGATGGAGTCTCACTCTGTTGCCCAGGCTGGAGTGCAGTGGCACGATCTCCGCTCACTGCAAGCTCCGCCTCCAGGGTTCACGCCATTCTCCTGCTTCAGCCTCCAGAGTAGCTGGGACTACAGGCGCCCGCCACCACGCCTGGCTAATTTTTTGTATTTTTAGCAGAGATGGGGTTTCACCGTGTTAGCCAGGATGGTCTCGATCTCCTGACCTCGTGATCCACACGCCTCTGCCTCCCAAAGTGCTGGGATTACAGGCATGAGCCACCGTGCCCGGCCAAATTGTCATTTCTTATGTATTGTATCATGCTGTGCATTTATCTTTATATCACCTACTAGATTGCTCCTTAAGTTTCAGAAATGGAGTCTTTATCTTCACATTCTAGTAGAGTATAACATATCTTTCACATAGTGTTCATTAAGTGTTCAGCTTTAAAAAAGTTAATTTCTGGCTCTTTGCTGTTTCATTGGTATTCAGGCAGTGTGTGTGTATATATATATATATATATATGTATATATATATATGTATATCTGTGTGTGTGTGTGTGTGTATAGACTACTGACCGTATACACACTTGATAAGTTTACAGTGTATACTGAACATAGTATAAAGAATCATAAAGATCCAATAATTTTAAAAATCCAATTTAATAAAAAAAATCATCTTCAACACTGCAAAACCACAATGACCCTTGAGATGCCTAAAATGTCTGATCTTGCAGGAAACGGGTGGAGGAACTAATTTAGCTTCAATAAAAGAAAAGCTTTATAAGTCACCATAGAGAAAATATTGCAAGTTTATTGCAGATATATCTTTCCAAGGCAGGGACCTACTCAAAGTATTGGCTACTGAAAATCTGTTTTCTCCTCAAAAGACTGTTTACATTACTCATACACAATAGGTTCTTTTGAACCTATAGCTTCTATTTTTTGAGTTTTGTGCTTTTAATCCTTTGAAATGCTGACTTGAAGCTTAGTGATGTCTAATAAAAAATTATTGGACATATCCAGCTAGCTAAGAGACCCCAAGAGATTCAGAAGCAGGGTGGTATGAATTAGTACTTCAAAAATTATTTGCTTTTATCATGTAACTCACAAAAGCCAAAAAGACTTCCCTTTTAATTATTATTAACTAAATTAAATCACACAGACTTCTGGTGCTTTCTTTAAAAAATATATTGTTTTCTTCTAATTTTATTTTGTATGAAGCCACCGGAGATAAATATAACTCAATACTAGAAGACACATCTGGAACTTTCAAAATCAGTTTCAAAATCAATCCTTGCCTAGGTCAGTTTTATTTTAAACACTTGTACCCTCTGGTTAACAGAAATTCAGTGAGGTTTAGTTTCTGTTTTTTGTTTTGTTTTGTTTTGTTTTTGAGATGGAGTCTCACTCTGTTGCCAGGCTGAAGTGCAGTGGCGCCATCTTGGCTCACTACAACCTCCACCTCCCGGGTTCAAGCGATTCTCCTGCCTCAGCCTCCAGAGTAGCTGGGACTACAGGCGCACGCTACGACGCCCAGCTAATTTTTGTATTTTTAGTAGAGACAGGGTTTCACCATGTTGGCCAGAATGGTCTCGATCTCTTGACCTCATGATCCACCCGCTTCGGCCTCCCAAAGTGCTGGGATTACAGGCGTGAGGCACCGCGCCAGGCCGCAGAATTTTTTTTAACCTCATTTTACAAATGATGAAGCTGAGCAGTTGGTAACTTTTTCAAAAATCTCTGGGCCAGCAAATGGCCAAGAAACCAATCTAAGGTTAATCACCTAGCAAGGAGCAGATCGAGTCTGGCTCAAGAACTCAAGTTCTTGTCCATGCTATTCTGCCTTCCTTTAAGGTATTAGACAAATCAAATTTAGAGGATACACCACAGTTATTTTTGTGACATAAGATGAAAGCTGCTGCTATATGGTTATGTTTTCAATTAAGGATTATGTACCTAACAAACAATGATTAACTGTTACCTACTCCATAAACTGTGCCCAAACTTAATCTAAAGACAGCTTATTCTATTTTATGATCATACATTCACTATTTGTCACACGAATAACAGCAACAGCTCTGGAAATGGTGTTTTCATCGTTGTGATTTTTTGTTTTGGGGGGTGTTTTTCTGCATTGAGCCTGAAAATCCACAAATTCACAGCACTCATGTTTTTTTCAGGTGTGATACTCCTGAAATAGATGTATCGTCATGAAAGTGATTTGCAAACAACGTGATACAGTATCACCAGTATCTAGATTTTACTTTATATTTTTGTTTCAAACTACTGCCTCAATACTTTAACGTGAACAGCCTATTCCAGTCCCATTTTTCTTATTTTCAAGTTCATAATCAACATTATCCCCCCCTTGTTGTTGTTTTATAGCACTTCCACATTTTCTCCTAACACTTATCCGTAGGGTCTTGCAACAACAAAACCAAACAGTTATAACTGCCTGTACTTCAAGTTGCTTCTTTGGAAAAAGGAACAACAAAAACACTAATCCAGCACTGTTGCATCCCCAGACTTAGCAAAGGCTAAGAGCCTAAGATGACAGTGCCAAACACTTTAACAGGTGAACTGAAAAACCATCTCTAGCGGCCTCGCCATCGGGCGGTCTCCTCCCAATGCCCAGAGGCGCTGAGACAGGCGACAGCTACCTTTCCGTTGCACCCAGAGCCCAGCAGGCCTCGATCCTTCTACTCTCCCGGTCGGCTCAAGGCCCAGAGGCAGTCTGGGGGCACAAGGAGAAGGTGCTGAAAAAGGCTTCCATCCGACCCGAAATTTCCAACTTGTCGGGGAGACAAGGAAAATCCGAGGCGACAGGAGGTACCGTTTCAAAGAGGAGGCGGCGACGAGGCCAGTGAGGTGGGGATAAAGCAGTGTAAAAGGCAGTAAAACTAACGCAGACTAAAACAGGCCTAAGAGTGACAGCGTAGGTTAATCGAGGGGGTTACAAGCTCGCCGCTGGGCGCCACCAGCGCCTGCCAGAGGGGCGCCGGGTCAAAGGGCGCCCGGAGGAAAGCGGCCACCAGATTGGCTGGCGGGCGAGCGCGCAGGCGCCCGCGGTGGACCTCGTGCCTGCCGCCGCTGCTGGCGCCGCCGCCTCCAAGAGGTCTGACTCGTGCAGCTACTCACCAGGGTCGGGTAATTCACTTCTTGCAAGGACTCGGCCAGAGGAGAGGTTAAGACCGCGAACATAGAGCCGACTGCCGCCGCGCCCCGAGCCCAGACAACCCCTCCTCCCCGAAGGCGCGCGCACAGCGTTCCGGGAGCTTTCAGGGGCGGGACGGGCGGGGGCGGGGTCACGGAGCGGGCGGGGCTCGGGGTCTTCCGGAGCCTCCGGTCGCGGGTCTAAGAGGACTAGGGCGGGAGCGGCGCGGAAGAAAGAGAGGACTGCGTTTTGGGGCGTTCTGTCAGAGGGGAAAGACGTGTGGATTGGAGTCAGACTGCACTCCCGCCCTATTTCTGCAAGTAGAATTCACTGCCTTTAGAAACGGTCTTCTGAGGCTCTGTTGGGAGGCTCTAACTGTATTACAGAGGACACATTTTTGTTTGTTTTTATGTGAAACATTCAGAAGTTGCTTGCATCAAGTGCTTTACAAGTACACTGGTTTTCAAACTTTTTAAGTTGAGGAACTGTTTTGATTTTTGTAAAAATAGAACTTTACTTGGAAGCCCAAGGTAGGCAGATGCAGATGGCGTTTTGAATTTGCGAATGTATTCTATAAAATCACATCTGTACTGAAGTACTAGAAATAATTGAGGATAAGTCAGATGTGAAGAGCAAGAACTTTTGAAATAGGATTACAACTGAAGGTTTCCATCTTACATTAGCTTCAGAAAACAAGAAAATGCTATCTTTTGTTTGGTTACATAGTAACAGGAAGTCCTTATTCAAGCTAGAACTTGCTGATGTGAACAGTTTCATAAGGGCTCTCCTTAAAAAGATTTTGTACACCAATTTTAATTGGGAAATATACATATGAGTATATCTCATGTGCATATCTTAAAGAAGAATGAAAAATGCCCAGGTACCCACTACAGTAGCTTAAGAAAAAAAAAATGCCAGTATTTTTGGAGTCTTCTAGAAAGGACTCTCTAAAAACATCTCCTTTCTTCCGTTCACCATTATGCTGAATTTTATATTACTCATTCCGTTGTATTTCTGAAAATAGTTACATATGTACGATTCCCTAAAAATACTATTTTCCTAGTTTTATATTTTATATGTGAATCATTCTTCATTTTTCCCCCTTTTTTCACTAATTTAGGTTTTGAGAGGTTTTGAGATTCGTCTGTATACAAGTACATTTCCCATAAACTAGACTGGCACATCGTTACCCTTATGCTATTGTTAGACTTTTTAAGTTTTTACTGACAAGAGCATCTGATTGCTCTTTTAATTTGCATTTTCCCTTTTGCTAAAGCCTGTTCTTAATTTTATCTCATTTTTTATTAAATTGCTTGCTTTTGAAAATTATTTTGTAGATAATATTTATTTTTTCTAGTTTAATTCTCTCGTAAGTTACATGTGTTGCAAATGTCTTCTCTTAGTTTATGGACTGTCTTTCCAGTTTTTATGATGTTTCTTGATTGCCAAAAGCTTTATGCTTCAGTATACAGCTTTTTTAATTTAATAATATTTTACATTTTAATTTTGTGCTTTTTGCTTTCTTGCTTACAAGATTCTTCCCAACATAACATCAGAAACTATTCTTTCTTCTACAAGTTTAAAAGTTTAATTGTAGCAACTTTAAACACAGAAAGAACAAATAATAATATAATGAACACCCATGCACTCAACTCTATGTATTAAAACATTTTGCAAACCCGTCCTCCTAATGATTCTTGTCTAAAATTGCCTTAACTATACTTGGCTCTTTACTCTTTCATTGAAATTTTAGGATGAGCCAGCCAAGATCCATTTAAAAAATTGGATTTCAATTGGGCATTTTATTCAACTTGAGAATTGCATTTAGAGATTTAGTGAAATGTCTTCTTATCTATGAACATGGTATATTTATTTTATTCAGGTACTTTATGTGCTGCTATGCTTTGTAATTTATTGAATATCTTTCATTATATTGCCTCCTAGTTTTATTACTAAAATTAGAGATCTCTCTCTTTAAACCCTATTTTCTAATTGTTTAGTAACATTGTATTAAAAGAGCATCAATTTCAATATATTGGTACTATCTCCAGAAGCTTTGCTGAATTTTTTTGATTGCTTGCTTTATTTCCCTGTTACATCTTTGGATGACCTAAATAGGTAATCATATCATTTGTAAATAAGAATAATGGTTTCCTTCTTTCTCTCTTTTCAAACCACTTATTATTCAGTTTTTTCTTTTATTTATTAACAGAGCATCCAGTGCAATGTTTAATGGAAGTAATAATGGCATTCTTGTCCCGTTCCTCACTTTACTGCAGTACTGCTAACATTTTATAATGATAACAATGTTTGCTGTGGGTTTTAGGTAAATACTTTATCAAGATTATTAAGTGTTCTGTTTCCAGTTCATAATGTATTGTTGTTTGCTTTTTTTAACCATGAGTGACAGTTTAATTGATTAAATGCTTTTTCTGCATCTATTGAGATAATCATTGTTTCCTATTCTAATATATTTATGGGAATAATTAATACATTTTCTGATGTCAAATGAGAGGGAGAGGATTTTATTTTATAAGTATGTTAATGCATGCTCACTTGCTTAAAAACTGGGTACTTTATGACTGCCAGTGTAAATAAATTAGGCAAGTAGATTCTCATTGTATCACACTCTATTCATTGCACAATGGTGTTTATAAACTGGATTAGAATTGCTGCTAGTGCCCCATCTTGTAACTCTGACTGCTCTACCTATCCCCTGCTATTGTCAGGGAATGTTGAGATGGCAATGATAGAAATAATGTTGTTAATATTCTTTTTTTCTTTCACATCACTTTTTTTCACAGTGTTTTTATGTAGACTTTTTTTTTTTTACTTGACATCACTGGAAAGTCAGCAATGTTTTGTTGTAATTATCACATATAGAATGTTTTTACATTCTGAATCTTGATTTTATTTTCAAATATGGGATGGCCATAATAACTGCCACATCCAGTTTTTTAATCTCTCATATATACATATGGATTTAATTAGTTCATTAATTTCCTGAATGTAAACAATGTAGAATTTAGTAAATTAATAAGCACTGATGGGAAAGGTCTCCAAGATAAATGAGCAAGTGATTAGTATGTTAATACTTACAAGAGAAATTTACATTATATTAATATAAATTTTAAATATATATGTGCATGTATGATATATAAAAATATCTGAAAGGATATATGCATTGTTACCTATAGGGATGTAACAGAAGGGGAATGAAGGAGAATTTTCTTTTTTACTCTCTGTAGTGCTGTTTTCTTTTTTAATATGAGCCCATATTTATGTATTTTTTAATTAAAAATACAGCACCAGAAGAATATGCCATTCATCTAATAGATGGTCTCTTGGAAAGAAAAAGAGCTGCATATAAATTCATTTGTGTAGTAAATAGACATTTTAAATGTGTTGCATCAGGGGTAATCAGTCACTGAGAGTCCAAAGACAAAAATGATCCAAAGAAGGAAGAATGGAGAAAAAAAAAATCCCCCATTTTTTTTTCTTTTTTGTCAAATTCTTATATGGAAAGATTCTAACACAATAAACTAATTGTAGCCTTTGGTTTATCCTAATTAGCATTTATTAAAATCATAGTCCCCACCCCACAGGATCCTTCAGGTTAATCTTATCTTGCTACTAGAAAAGCGGCAGCCATTTATCTTATCTTTTGGCATCAGCATTGAAGAGTCTTCTTTGTATTTCCCAGACCTAAGCAGTTACACCTTCAACCATCTTTTTCTTGCCTCTATTTCAATGGGCCCTATTGTTTGTCTCCTGATTATTTCATGTCTATTTTTCCCCTGTCCTAGAAGTTTCATTAGTATTTCCTAGCCATATGCCATTTATACCTTTGCTCATTACTCCTGTCACTGAAGATGAGAAATCAATTTCTGTCCATATCCTCTCCACTTACATTAATCAGAGATATATTTTGTAAGCAATAGAAATTGAATCTGGCAAACCTAAAAACAAATAGACTATGTAAAAAGTTACAGAATTTAGCATGAAGATGAAGGCTAGTACATTAGGTAATGGCAATGGATAGGAAACAAGAGGGGCTAGGAAATTGGGAACACAGCCTCATATAACAGTACAGATTAGGGCACTGCTGCTTTCAGGGCTGCACTGAACTCAAAGCTGCTGACACCACTGTGAGTGACTTCTCAACTCTGTGTTGTCTACCTCGTTGCTTCAAGATTCAAATTTTGGATTGAGATCATTTGATTAGCTTACTCTAGGCTGTATGTCTTTTCCTCCTTAGCCTCCTTGAAGTAGAGCCCAGAACTTTTGGCTTTAATGGGAAATTGGGCACAAAACACAGAATACATTATTCTTCCAAAACCTGAAGGATTTTTAGATGCTAAGTAGTAACAAAATAAAATAAAATAAATCCCCAAACAATAGTCCAATTATCCATCACAGTATGCTTCACTGTCCATGTAAAGTCTACTTTCTCCCTTACTATTTTATACTTACTGTTTTATTCTTTTAATCCCTATACATTTATAGGGAGTAATATGAAACAGCAATAATTTCTTAATTAACTAAATTGTTCTGTTCTTTTTATCATATCTTGTATCTATGAAGGAGTAACTAAGGTATTCCTTGACACAGTTTGGGATGCAAAGAATGTAACTCCAATAAGTGCCATGAGTAAAACACTAAAGTTTCCACCAATTTATAGCAGCAGATAATTCAGAGAGCAAACTCATTGTTTCCCCTAATGCTCTGATCCTTTCACTGTACCTACCAGCATCCTGACAGCAAGGAATCCATTCTAACTCTATCCCACATAAATTCACGAACTATTATCAGACCAAGGAAAAACCTTGCCTTGGTAGCTCATGATTAAAATTCACTGGCCTCGTAGTGGTCACAGGTTTTAGGGTGACTTCTTGATGCATTAGATAAGGCTCTTCTAAGAATTGATGTACATAACCCAGAATTAAATTCAGTGTAGGTAACTTCTAACTAAACAGGCCAAGCCCCTTTGGTGAAAGTTTTTCTCATTCTCTGATCCAAGTACTTGCCCAGGTCATGGACTTCCTGAGTGACAGAGATGGGAGAGCGTTCTGCCTTCCCAAATAAAGAAGGCAGAAAGTTCACCTCTGGTTGAATGGTGCTGTTAAATGCTAATGCATTGATTGACTAGATATGGAACATTTCTCCTTAAGGAAACCCTATCCTGAAGGAAACCCTATTCTGCAAACAGGCATGGTGGCAGCTAAGGCAGATGCGTGTCTTTAGTGGAAACCAGAGCCAGCAGGGAGATGTAGCACTTCCTGAGTTCGGAAATGACTCCACCAGTTGATATAGGGCCTCTCAGTGTGTTGAAGGAAGGAAGTCCTATGTTTTATGATTGAGCATTAGTGTCATACTACAATCAGCCACTCCCCAAATGTTGCATCACTCAAACTCCAGGTTTCACAGAGAATTTCCTAAGGTATTAGGTTTGAGTTTCTTCCTTCGTAGGATGCTATGGATTCTTTAACCAAACCAACCTAATCTTTCCCCTGCCATAGTACCACCTTCTCCTGCCATGCAAAAAGAAGCAGTTTGCAAAAGTCAGTAAAAGAAAAAAAAAATGCCTTGTTATTTCTCAAAAAAATGATCTCACTTGTCTTCTATTTATATAAGAGAGACCACAGTAATTCTTCTCAACAGTATCAGCTACAAGGTGATTTTCTGTGCCTGCTTATTCTAAGAAGTAGCTGGCAATTTCTCTTGTTAAAAGAGAAAAAGAAAAAAACATGCACTTACTCGCTGATAAACATTTTTCTGTTAGAGAACCTAATTAAATAGCAGGCCTGTGTTGTGTACATCTTTTATACACCCTGTAATGCCAGGTTCCATGAAGGCAGTTCCAGAGATAGTCTAATTCAGAGCTGGGGCTCCAACTCCCAACACATATAGGTGCTTGTAGTAGGATGATAATAATTCCCAAAGATACAGAGGTCCTAATCCTCTGAACCAGTGAATAATAATTCAAATGGCAAAAGGGACTTTGCAGGTGTGAGGAAGGATCTTGAGATGAGAGTTGTCTTGATGGACCCTAAATATAGTCACACATGTCTTTATAACAGGGAGGCAAAGGGAGATTTGACAAAGAAGGCGACAATGGGACTACTGAAACAAAATGCTAGGCTGCTGGCTTTGAAGATCAGACTAGGGACCAAAAGTAAAGGAATGCAAGCATTTCATTCAAGCTCTAAAAGCCAGAAAAGGCAAGAAAAACCTTCAGAAGGGAGAGTGACCATGATAATACCTCAATTTCAGCCCAGTGAAACTGACTTCAGACTTCTGACCTCCTGAACTGCAGGAGAATAAATGTATGCTTTTTAAGCTACCAAGTTTCTGGTAATTTGTTCTAGCAGCCACAGGAAACTAATATAGTTTTCAACAAATACGTGTTGAATAAATAAATCAATGAACAGTAGGGATTCAATAAATTTTACATTAATTATAGGATGCCCAGATTGGTTCTTTGAATGTGAGAGAAACATCGTTCTTTAAATGTATCTGCAAAGTAAAAGCTAATTGCATTAATATAAACTGAGTTGTTATTTACCAATTTTTATTCTGGTTGTTTTTGTTTTGGTTTGTTGAGATGGGCAAATATGTTAGCTTCATAATAATTTGGTTTTATTTGATTATGCATTTATTCACAATGTTGAGGGGTGCCTACTTTCAGAATACATATATTCATCACAAATCTCTACCTCCTAGGAGTTTGCCATCTACCAAGAAACACAGAGATATACAGTGTGTGGTTTATATTGATTATCTGCTTACCACTGTTTGGGTTACTTTAATTATTTTTGTATATGTCTATATCTCAAAAGAGTTTGTGCCCCTGCAAGGCAGTCGTTTCTGCATTCATTTAGTTACAGCATCTATCACAATGCTTTCCACATAGCAAGACTTCAGAAATATTTAATTGAATGTATCTAGTGGCCAGAAATTCATGCTTTATTGACTGAATAAGGAATGAAGGAAACACAGTGTAGGAGTATGTGTGTGGGAGTGTGTGTGTGTGTGTGTGTGTGTTTATACATATGTATGATAATTTGGTGGTAACATTTTGTTGTTCTTTCAAAATAAATTCCCTGAGTGTGATGTCTACTCATCTGTTAAAATAAAAAGATGCAACAATAAAAGCAAAGCTTATCAAGTTACCATTTATAATTTTACAGCAAATATTTATATATATAAATATGTATATAATATAAATTATTTTTATATAAATATATGTATTCATATAATCTATATGTATTTATATATAATTTTATATGTATTCTATATATGTGCTATCTGTAGTATTTTATGATTCATAGAAAAAGATAATGTGCTCCCAAAAATATGTGCTAAAAATACATAATGCAAATTTCATACATACATTTGCACTGCTTTTGTGGGTATGGAATTTGTTATGAGATACAGTGTATCTTTATTCCACAACATTGACTTTTTTTTACAATTTATATAACTTGATCATGAAAAGTATAGGAATAAAGATCAAAAGAATGTGAAAATACTGAGTATAAAATATTTTTCACGTGAATGTCAATGATATTATTTCATTAAAACACAAGATAAGGAAATTTTATTCTGGGTTTATTTACCAAGGAGCAAAATATTTTGGCTTCTCTTAATTTTTTCCCCTTCAATTGTGATTTCCTTCTGCCTATGTTCAAGCTCCCCGGATAACTCATCTTCCTTGTTGTTCCTGTGGCATTTTTGCATCTAGACCTGAGATTTATTTTCCCTCAAGCTCCTACTGTGGGCGGCTCAGTGGTATTCCCTATATTCTAATATGTAGCTCCAAAACACTGCCCGGCAGTACCTGGCTTAGGCTACTTATTAACTTCCTGTCTAATTTCC
Organism: Gorilla gorilla gorilla; assembly: GCF_029281585.2. NCBI lineage: Eukaryota > Metazoa > Chordata > Mammalia > Primates > Hominidae > Gorilla > Gorilla gorilla. Next base: position 119,705,537 of record NC_073229.2, on the reverse strand, counting down.
ACAGTCTTACGTCTGCTGGAACATTGTTGGATTTTGGCAACTCATAGAATTTTAGACTATTAAGAGACATTAAGTTTGAGCTGGACACTGTTTATTTTACTTAGTAGAACAATCTCTTCTACAACATTCCAAACAGGTGGTAGCCATACATTGAACAGCCAAGAATAGGTGACTGATTCTCACAAAGTCAGGACAAATTGCTGCAAAGTTTTTATGAAAATAATTCTAAATGAATTTCCCTATTTCTTCCATACAGGTTTCCTAGCTCTCTTTATTGAGCTTTACAAAATACCATAATACCTCTTCTACAACAAAAATAAATAAATGAATATGTTTCTAACTTTCTTTCAAAACATTTTGACCCCTTTAAAAATTCTCTGCAACTTTGCAAAACATCTTGATAATATCTTTAAGTGTGACAGCCAGAATAGAATAAAGAAACGAGTTGCTGGTACAGAATACAATCTATTTTAGAAAATATTGTCAGTGCAACCTGGTATGCCCAGTCAGGAGGAAAGAAAAGGCACTGATTCTTCATATCAACCCTACTGTAAATTTTACGGGGAAAATTTCTGGTGAACACAATTCTGGGTGAACTCACTAATGTGGCTACACAACCTCTCTCCCACACAAAGAAATGCTAAATCAGGTGTAATTTTGAAATATTTGGTTTTAATATGTAGCCTGAGAGGGAGAGAGAGAAAAAATGAGAGAGAAAAAAATTCAGAGTGTCAAGAACAAGTAGAAAATTTGAAGCCAGTGACTTGGTGGAGAAGATTAGACGTGGATGAAAGACTTTCCTAACTTCTGAAGCTGTAACATTCAGCCAAGGAAATGAGACAACTTATTCTTGCATGATAAGAATTTTTTAAAAACTGGACAGAATTACGAAGAGAACTTGCAAAGTTAATAATCATATTGAGATTGGTAACATGCTTCTACCAGAAATAATAGGTAAAGTATAAAACTATTAGAATATAGATTATTTCAACGAAGCACTTAAGGGAATTTATTTATTGTACCTACATATCATCTTGTACCTGAAAAAATAATTCACTTTATTTTAAGAAAACATGAGTATGTACAAAACTTTAGCACATTCTGGGCCACTAAAGATTGTTTCAGGAAATACCAAATAACAACATATAAACTATTCTTTGACAAATATTTAATGAAATTAAAAAACAATAAAAACAGTAGCCATTCATCAGGTATAGGAATGAAATGACACAGACCAATGATTCATGGATTAAAAAAGAAGTAAAAGTAGAGATTATATTTAGAATAAAATTATTTTAAAAGGGCTTCATGTTAAAATATGAGCATTAATGTAAACCCAAAAAGTCAAAAAAGGGAGAAATAGTGATAACAGGAGAAAGTAATAGAAAATAAAGATACCAGAGTCTTTAAAAAAAAACTATTAAAAATAAATAGGTCTCCAACAGAAATGAGGGGGAGGGCAAAAAGAGAAAAGGAACAAGTAATATCAGGAATGGAAAAGGAGTAATAAAAGTACTGTAAGCTTTTAAAAAGTCATCAGAATGCTAAGAATAAATGCCAGAACATTTGAAAACTTAGATGTTAATTTTTTAAAAATGTATAAATGATGAAAGCACACTCAAGAATAGGAAAACTGGCCATGCACAGTGGCTCACACCTCCCAGCACTTTGGGAGGCCTAGGCAGGTGAATCATGAGGTCAGGAGTTAGAGACCAGCCTGGCCAAGATGGTGAAACCCCATCTCTACTAAAAATAGAAAAAATTAGCTGGGCATGGTGGCGGGCACCTGTTAATCCCAGCTACTTGGGATGCTGAGGCAGGAGAATCACTTGAACCGGGGAGGCGGAGGTTGCAGTGAGCCGAGATGGCACCACTGCATTCCAGCCTGGGTGATAGTGCAAGACTCCGTCTCAAAAAAAAAAAAAGGGAACCTGAACAGACCAATAAAAATATATAAATTAAAGAATGGGTCAATCAAACGTACTCACACTAACCAAAATAGTCATAATAATAGCATCAACTGCAGAGGCAATAGTGTGAATGATAATATCAAGAACCCATTAGGCATACAAAGTTTTACAAGAGGTAACTAAAAAATATTCAGGGAAACAAACAAAATAACTTTGTATCTCAGGCAAATAGGGCTAAATTTTACCTGAGTGGTGGGTATATGCATTTTATAGTTTTAGCAAATTAAAAATATTTTGTAATTTAAAAACTAAAGGAAGATCTAGGAGGAATTTGGGAACACTTGATAAGCAAGAATAATTTTAAGTATATTCTCCATGAAAGACTTTTCTAAGACTTGATTGGAGACTTAGCTTATCTCAGTGCATATTAGCTATTAGGTGTTCATAAATTATCCCAAGACACCTTTCCGTTTTCATTTAGGTCGCTTAGAAACTAGTACTCTCAGAACATGGAGTGGAAGAGGTGATCATGGTAGCAACAGACTGAGGAGTGAATTTGCACTTGAGGTAAGTGTAGATAACTTTATCTACCGTGGTACAGGAAGTGTCCAGTTGAACGTGTAGAGTTAGCTCCCTAGTCAGTTGAGTTTAAGCACAAATCTTTGAGACCTAGGAGTATGGACCTTTTTATTAAAAATTGTCCTTAAATATTTTCTGAATTAATAACTTATATTGCCAATTCATCTTAGTAAGAAAATCTACTAGGGCAAGAGGACAGTCTTATAAAATCCTGTGTAGATCTCTAATGTCTCATTAGAATACATGGGAGAGTCATAAAAAAAAGAAATAAAGGTACTCAATATCTATAAAAGTAGTTTTGAGTCCTGAAAGGACAAAGGCCATGGCATTAAGATGACTGATAATATCCAGTTGTAGCCAGGATGTGGAATATGTATACTCTCACATTTTATTGGTGGGAATATTAATTGGTAGAACCTTCTTGAAGGGAAATTTGGCTGCACTACTCTTTGAGTGAGCTATTCTATATTTAGCTATTTTTCCTACAAAATTATACCCATAATGAGAAAAAACTGCACACAGTGAGCTCTCTTTGTAAATGACATGAAAAGATGTCCATATATAGTTTTTAAGAAGAATGAATTTGCAAAATTATGTAGGTAGCTATGTAAAGATATATCTGTATCAATTTTATGTGGTTGGCATAATAAATTACCACAAGTTAAGTGGCTTAAGCAATGCAAATTTATTATCTCACAGTTCTGTAGGTCAGAAGTCAGACATGGGTCTCTCTATGCTAAAATCAAGGTGTCATCAGGGTTGCCTTGCTTACTGGAGGTTCTTGGGGAGATTGTCTCCTTGCTTGTTCAATTTTTTTTTTGGCAGATGTCAGTTGTATAACTGAGGTATATGTTTTCTTGCTGGCTATATATTGAAGGCAGTTTCCAGTTCCTAGGGGCCTCCATGTTATCTGGCTCATGGCTCTCTGCCTCCATTGTCAAAGCCAGCAATGTCAGATCCAATTCTTCTCATATCACATTTATCCGACCCACTCATCTGCTTTCCTCTTTCACATTTAAGGATATCAGATTATATTGTGTCCAACTGAATAATCCAGGATAACCAACCCATCTCAAAATCTTTAACCTCAATCACATGTGCAAAGCTCCCTTGTCATGTAAAGTAACATAGTCACGGGTTTTGGGCAATAGGGTGTGTACATATTTGGGGGCCCATTATTCCACCTACCCCAGTATCTGTAAGTACATTTAATATAAATTATATTATGTAAATATATAGGCATATACAAATATGTATACATACAGGAATGAGGAAAGAGAGAGAGAGAACATCAACAACAAAAAACAAATGTGTATGTGTCTAAATTTTTAGAAATAAACATACCAAACACTTTAACAGTGTTTTTTATGGAAAGTGGGTTTCAGTTTTTGTATATACTTTTAAGAATGGTTTGTATTTGTATGACAAGCACACATTAATATTGCACTTTAAAAGGTAAAAAAAAATTAATTGATCAATTAGGCTCAAGCACTTGATCAAATTCAGTTGCTATATTTCCTAGTATAAACACCTAGGGAAAGAAACAATCTCTAAGTAAAATATGTGTTCCATGAATTATTCATCAAAATAAATGGCAGACTTCACTGTAGGTGTTATGCTCTAAATTGAAGAAATTAACCTTTAATGTATTGATTGGCTGAATTGCTGCATGTCTAAATAGAGTGGCAATTCTCAGTACATAATAATCATAACAGTACTACTACTAACTCCTGCAATCATAGTAAAAATATAAAAATAGTTTCTTTTATATTTTATCACTCTCAAAACATTTTCAATTACATTACTCTTATAAATTCTGAAAACAATCTTTAATATTAAGTAGGCAGCATAGAAAATTATCACATTTTGGAAGGAAAAATATTTAGAGGACCTAGATAAGACTAGCTCAAGGTCCAATAGGCCAAAATTGTGCAGAACCAAAATATGTACTTAGATTATCTGTTTTAGGAAATATGTACAATATAAAAATAAATAAGACTTCTTCCCTCATGAAGTTAACAGTCTATGAAGGGGGATAAGACATACATGTAGATGGCTTCACTCAAATCAAAAAGTCATGAGTGTTATTTAAAAGGGTTCCAATGAAGTGTTGTAAGAGTTCAGAGAAAAGTTATTTGGAGGGGGCGGTTACTCACACAAGTACTATTTATAGTGGGTATTAAATAATAACTAATTATGGAATATTTTCTATAAAGAAGAATGGAGTAGTAGTGTGAGAGTATCAAAGCAGGATTGAACAAGAGTGGCTCTTTTGGAGGTAATGGCAAGGAGAAGCCAGAGAGAACCAAGAGTTATTGTGCAATTAGAATGAGCAGCAGAAGACAAATGAGAGAAAAGAATCAAAGGTGACTCTATATTGTTCATTCTAGATACATAGGCTAATGGAGTTGCTGGCAAGGCATGGGAAACATTTTCTCACCTTCTCTGACTTCTCAAACCTACTGTACAATTGTTACTGCCCCCAGCACTCCTCAGGAATTGCTTTTCACAAAGTCTCCAGTGATTTCCTTGCACTAAATATATTTTCAGTCTATACCATACTTGATATCTTGGCTATATTCAGCTCTATACTCAGCTCCATCCATCTTGAACATTTTCTCCCTCTAGTTTCCTTGACCTCACATTCTCCAATTTGACATTAGGCATCCATGTAAAGTGCTTACTGCACTCAATCCTCTGTGCACACCCACATGTTCTAAACATATTACATTGAGTCCTAATATTATTTCTCTTACTTTTCTTAAACTCCACAATTCCCCTGTAGACTTCTCTTTCTTGGTCTAGATCTTAAATAGACTCTTTTCTGTCTAGGCGCTCTCTCATATGATAAATACTCACTGTTGGAAGTCTCTTTTCATTTTCATGCCTTCAATAACCACTTTGTGCTCCTCTGGTCCATATCTCAGTGGAAGGTATCCTTATACATCTTATAGATCAAGCCATAATTATAGATCTTATAGATCAAGCCATAATTTTTGGCCTCTTTTTTCCCCTCAGAGAAAATACAAATCTTTCAAAATATATTTTACTTTAACTTTTCTCTATTTCTTTCTCTATTTCTTTCCCTATTAACTTTAACTTTTCTCTATTTCTAATATCACCACTCCAATTAAATGTTTTATTATCTTTCATTTAAGATCTCTCATTCTGATTGATCTTTCACCTGCCTTTAGCCTTTCAATACGACCTCCACACTGCAGTCAGAATGATCTTTCTAAAAATCAAATTGATCATGTGATTCCTGTCCTTATAACCTTCCAGTACTTTCTCTGTCTCTCAGGATAAAGTCCAAATTCTATAACACAACATATAGCACCCTTATGGATTTGGCTGGTGAGCCCTTTCACTCTCAAAACTCACTACTCCATACTCCCTTCACTTTAGCTGTCATGAACAATTTTCTGTTTCTAGACTTATTTGTGTGCCATGTTTGTTCTTACACCCACACTACTGTTCCCTCCTTCTCCCCTTTACATGGCTAATTACCATTCAAGCTTTAGTGCTCAACTTAGACATTACTCCTTTTAAGAAATTTTTCTGACACCCAAGTTAAGACTAGGTTCCCCATTTTGTTCTTTCATCCTGTCCCAAACTCATTATATCTTGGCCTTATCATTGTTGCATGGTATTTGTCTGCTTACTTATATGCATGTGTATCTCTTAATTGTTTGCAAACTTCTGCGGGAGAATCACCTTATCTACCTCTTTCACTGATTACCCCCAGTAAAAGGACCTGATACAAAGGAGGTATTTGATAAATACAACAATGAATAAGTGAACAAATGAACATCTGAATGAACAGGTAGAGACATTTGGGAAGGTAGAAGATGATGATCTCAGTATTGGGCATATTGCTTTGACTAAAGGAATTACCAGAATATTCAAGCAAGAGCAGGAAATCATCTGCATGGGTAAACCAGAGCTTATGGGAAGTACAAAAGTAGAGAGTGAGATCTGAGAGCCATCCACAAAGTAGAGAGAGTTGAAGCCATAAGACTAGATGAAATTGGATATAGAAAATATAGATGAAAAGAGAAGACAGGTAACGATGAAACATTTGGAAATACCTATATCAATTTTTAGCTGAAAGCACAGTACACCTGAAATCAAGTGAGTAAAAACTCCATTAACGATTCTAGGCCAAAAAAAAGGACTCCAGGCAGTTAAAAATTAATAAGAATTAATGTTTGAGAAGAAGAAGCTGTTGACAATGACTTCCAGACAAATAAATGTATTAAACACTGGTATACCTAAACACTTTGACTACCTAATGCTCTTAATTACCTGGTAATTAAAGGCTAAAATGTCTAAAGGAACATGAAAATAGTGAGCCTACATGGTGTAGGAGCCATGGCTAATCAGTCTACTTTGAACTTGAAGTAATTTACTTTAAAACAAATCAAGGAAGATGCATTGCTTCTTCTGAAGAGTAGTGTGACATTTCAGAAAGTAAATACAGGAAATTCTGGCACTTCATAATTTTCAGTAGGGAGGAATGAAGGCAATGGCAAACACAGCCTAGAGCAAGCCAGACCCTTACTTTCTCTGATAAGCAGCTTTTGGAATTATCTGCACTGGGAGATGTACAAGAAAGTAAGCTACTCAAAAAGGAAATCAGCATGTGGTAACTTTTCTCTGATCTACCGATTCTTCCTAAAGCTTGGGCACTAACCTTGAAAAGGCAATTGGATACCATGATATTCCTAGACTGAAGGCTGGGCCAAATGGAAAAGGAGATACAGAGAACTGGTCCCTAGTACAGCAACCTTATAAATGACAGAGAGGAAATCATACACAGATTAAATTGTTCCACTAAATCTGCTCATGCCATACCCTCCTTTTAATTCTTTTTAGAATGCTGGATTATTAAAACTTACACTAATTGCCTTTCCAGTTTAAAACGTTAGAGAGATGTTCCAAAAATATACTTGGCATATTGTATGTATATACATACATACGCATATGTGTGTGTGTGTGTGTGTGCGTGCAATGTGTAATGTGTAATACACCTGAAATATATTTCAGGAGTGCAATGAAGACATCGAAAAGGTTTTCTCCCATGTGCTGTTTGGACAAATACCAGGCCATAAATGACCCCTCTTCATTCAAGAAGGAGAAACAAAGATAAAAATACAAAAAGGAATTGATTTTTCTAATAACAGTAGTAGAACAAAACTGTCTAAAGATTGTTCTCAAAAAAATCTTCCTTGAGAAACAAAATTTTTTTAAATGTGCCTGTATTATACTGTCAAAAAAATTCACAAGGACTCTTACAGCAAAAATATAAGATGAAGTGATGAACAAAATACTGAGTTCAAATTCTACAAAACACTCTTTAATATTCCTTAATTTTATGGGATTTGGGCTGAAGATGCATATTATATGTGAGACTTCATTCCCCACCACCTGTCAAAGCAAGCGACTATGGACGTCAGACTGTATGAGTGGCTAGACAGGAAACTACCCATAGGAATATACTTTGTTATGCTTCTCTGGTCTGGTGGTGGGCTAACAGTAGGGGTTTTTATAAGATAAAGGGGCATGTAAAACTTGGATATAAGAGTGCACCAAAATTGCTTAGACCAAAATCCGTAAATAAAGACCTACACGTAGAAAGGTAGAAGTAAAGATAAGGAGAAAAGAAAGAGAGATCAGACTATTACTGTGTCTGTGTAGAAAGAAGTAGACATAAGAGACTCCATTTTGTTCTGTACTAAGAAAAATTCTTCTGCCTTGAGATGCTGTTAATCTGTAACCCTAGCCCCAAGCCTGTGCTTGCAGAGACATGTGCTGTGTTCACTCAAGGTTTAATGGATTTAGGGCTATGCAGAATGTGCTTTGTTAAAAAAGTGCTTGAAGGCAGTATGCTTGTTAAAAGTCATCACCATTCTGTAATCTCAAGTATCCAGGGACACAATACACTGTGGAAGGCCACAGGGACCTCTGTCTAGGAAAACCAGGTATTGTCCAAGGTTTCTCCCCATGTGGTAGCCTGAGATATGGCCTCCTGGGAAGGGAAAGACCTGACTGTCCCCCAGCCCGACACCTGTAAAGTGTCTGTGCTGAGGAGGATTAGTAAAAGACAAAGGCCTCTTTGCAGTTGTGATAAGAGGAAGGCATCTGTCTCCTGCTCGTCCCTGGGCAATGGAATGTCTCGGTGTAAAACCCGATTATGTGTTCTCTTTACTGAGATAGGAGAAAACCGCCTTAGGGCTGGAGGTAAGACTGCTAGCAGCAATACTGCTCTTTAATGCACCGAGATGTTTGTATAGGTGCACATCAAGGCACATCACCTTTTCTTAACCTTGTTTATGACACAGAGACCTTTGTTTACATGTTTTCCTGCTGACCCTCTCCCCACTATTACCCTATTGTCTTGCCACATCCCCCTCTCCGAGATTGTAGAGATAATGATCAATAACTACTGAGGGAACTCAGAGACCAGTGCTGGTGCTGGTCCTCCGTATGCTGAGCGCCGGTCCCCTGGGCCCACTTTTATTTCTCTATACTTTTTCTGTGTGTCTCTTTCTTTCCTCAGTCTCTCATCCTACCTGACGAGAAACGCCCACAGGTGTGGAGGGGCCACCCCTTCATACAAAGGAAATAGGCACTCATGCAACAAAGAGAATACCAACATCGTGTTATTATTATTATTATTTTTGTCTCTTCAACAATGTGGCAAATTTTCCATAAAATGGAAGAACAATTTATATTACAAGTTCTTGCAACAAGTGGTGAATATAGCATCCGATGAAGTAATTTAAAAAATAACAATCCTGTTGCTTGATAGTCTGAAATAATAGGTCTTACTCTCCTTAGGCAGCTAAACAACTAAGCAGATAATAAAACGTTATACTCCTCCATCCCCTTCAACTTCGTTCTACGTGAATGATAAAATGAAGCACAATAAATAGAAGATTTAGAAGAATTCTACGAAATTCTTGTATCACATAAGTTATTTTCTTTGCAAATTGCAAATGGTATCCTCTCTGGGCTGAAAAATAGTAGAAAAAAATCCTTTCCTTTAGACTATCTAACCTCACTCTCTTTCACCCTCCAGTTTTGTCTTGCTGTTTTTCATTGACGGAACCCAACTGGAAATCAGAATACAAGGGCACTCGATTAATTCAGTTCACAGAGGACTTCTTCCTGTGGCACGGAGCATGGTGGGGAAAGGTACAAAGTAGACCTCGAGAAACAAACAGCATGGTGACCAGTCACAAAATGTATACAGAAAATTAACAGATTTTTTTTCCTTGAAGAGATCAAATCTAAGAAACAGTATAAAAATAAGAATGTGCAGGATCTATATAAAGAAATCTATACTCTACCAAGGTACCTGAAAAAATACACAGATAAATGAAGGCTTATGGCTTGATTTTAGGTATAAAAAGTTAATGTTTAAAGACATCCATTTATCCACCTGGATAAACATGGTCATTATTTTTTAAATCAAAGTCCCAAGAGCTCCATTTCACAACCTGAAACTATTTAAAATCATGTTAGAAAATTAAATAGTAAGAAAATACTAGAAAAAATCAGAAGAATGAGTAGAATCATAGAGCTACAATAATTAAAATAGGATGGTTTGGGGGGAAAGATCAGTAAGTTAGATCAATGAAATTGCATAGAAAAGCAAGAAATTGATTATTATATTTCTATGGGCACGTGAAAACTGTGGCATTTCTAATCACAGGGGAACTTATAGATTATACGATAAAAGACATTAGGCCTATTGGATAACTAGTTTAGAGAAAAGAAAATTCAGTTAAGATCTGACCTCAAGAAAAAAAGTAGATAGATTAAGTGTGTATATGTAAAATCAAAAAAATCATGAATATATAAATAAAATTTGATAAGTGTTTCTATATTTCAGATGTGGGTCTATACGGTAATTTTATAATAAATCAATTAAAAGATATACTAAAATCATTTTAACTGTGTGAAAACCATTTTCACTCACTTAATTTTTTAAAATGGTGAAATCCACTCATAAACAGTAGCCAGAAATCAAAGTCAGAAGGCTAATATGTATTTAAAAAGCTAAAGGGTTAGCTTTATGAGTGTCCAACCTATGGAGTCACACAGGACCATAGTTAATAATGGCCCCATACTTGGTTTGATATTCTGCTGTCACAGTCTTGAAATCCTTAACAATTTTTGAACAAAGAGCCCTGGATTTTCGTTTTGCACTCAGTCCTGCAAATTAGGTAGCGATCCTAGTTAACCTTACCATATACTGAGTGAAATACAAATTAAAACCTGAATTTAAAAATTGTTTTTAGGTTGAAAACAGTAAAATAAAAACACTTATTTTTTTCACTTGACAACATCAAGAATGCAGAAAAAGAAACACTCATATACCTTTAGTTCAACCATTTGCAAATACTCAAGAATCATATATCAAAATTTAAAGTGAATACTTTGTATTGAGCATTTTTTTCTACAGGAATACATCTACAGGAACTAATTGAACCCATACATAAAAATCAGGATATTTATCACAGTATTGCTAATAATAACAAAAATATGTGAACCAATCTAAATGTTCATAAAAATTGGTTATATATTGAAGGATACATTTCTGTAGTTTCATTTATGCTTCAACCTGAAATGTGATATAAATATACGTATAAACACACACATTTGAAATGTAAAGATGTACAGTAGAGTGATATGGAAAGATACTCATGATTCATTGTTACGTGGAAAGCCAACTATGTAACAGCAAAGATAGTGAAATGCTACAGGTAGCTGTACAGAACTTTTTATATATAGGTATAAAAATGTGTGGAAAGAAAAAGATATTTTTATCCAGAATTACAAGAACTTTTATTTTCTTGTTACAATTTTAGATAGCCTTCCTTTTAACAATGGGCTTTTATTTCTATTAAAATAGAAAAATAAATCAGCTTGAACTAATAAGAACTGGGTCATTTATGGCTGTGATCATTTAAATATTTAAATAAATAATTTCCAAAAATAGTTATATTTTTTATAAAACAAAGGAATTAATGTAAATAGTTTGGAAAGAAAAGTTAAATAACTTTAAAAAGTTATGTTGTTTCAAACATGTCAATTATACAGCTAAAAATTGGGGGGTGTAAGTATAAGTATACTAGTTTCCTAATCTTAAAAATCAGCAATTACATCTATACTGCTTCAGCCCTGACACAGATAGGTAGAAGAATAGAGGTTTCATTTTATTTTTGCAAAGCATAAAGGTAGTCAAATTTACAAAGATTTTGAGAAGCATAGAAAATAATTTCAGATGGTACATGATTATGAGATAGAAACGTGAGGTAGTATGTCTTGAACTGGAGTTAAGAATAGTACTTAATGTGAAAAATAATTTATACAGATTCAAATTCAATTAAAAAGGAAACCATATCACACTTAATGAACTGCAGAAAATTTTAGTCTTTCATCTAAAATGAGAACACACAGAATGTAGCTGAATCCAGATGATGTATTACAGTCATTGAGTTAATTCTCTATGCTGATTAAAATAAAGACATAATCTCCCATAAATTGCTTCCTGATAGTCCTTTAAGTTGTTTTACTCGAACAAGATTTAAGATGGAGAAATATAGCAGACATCTAAATGCAGGACCACCTGCAGGTTGAGTCTCAGAAGTCTGATGAGTAGAGATACTTCAGTCAGGTGTCTGATGCAAAACATCACATTTCTATCATCATTTTCAACTGGAAAGGGGCTTCTTGGAGGTAATCTAGGACTATATGGTAGTCAGATTGAAAAGTAACATAATACAAATTTCATCTGTATATTTGAACTATTAAAATTTACTTTAAAAAATTATTGGATATTTAGTCATCTTGCCAAAATCACTTAAAGTATATTAAGTTATTTTATGCACTCTTTGGAAACATTTTTACCTATGTAATCAAAGTGGTAGAATAAGAAACATTATATAAAAATTCAAAAGTTGAATCCACTTTGTCTGTATTCATTATATTGACAGCTGGATAAAATAAAATAATTAAAGAACTTATGCCTTTCAGAACATTAACTAACAGTTTCTAACTGCTTCAGTTATTCAAGATAAGTTCTGGATATCTATACAGCATAGTGACCATAAGTAGCAATACTATTTTATTGTTAAAATTTATTAAGATAGTAGGTCTTATGTTAATTCTTTCTAACACACAAACACACACAGATTAAAAAAAAGGGAGTAGGAAGAAACTTTGGGAGGTGATGGATATTTATAACCTTGAAGATGGTGATGAGTCATGGATGTATACTTACTCCTAAACTTATGAAGTTGTATATGCTAAATACGTACAACGTTTTACATGTCAATCATATGTCAATAAAGTGGTTTAAAACAAAAACAGAAACAAATCTACATTAATTGTAAATGCTTATAAGTTATCAAAAGCAATACTAAATTAACGAGTGGTGATTTGTGAAAAATGTTTTTTTTAATGAAGCTGACCCTATACATAGGTGGATGCTTTAGTGAAAAAAATTTGTTGATGCTTGCGAAAACTTCAGACAATAGGTGGCCAAATGAATAAAAAACAAAACTGCTGCTGATTTTCTTTAGTGGGTTTCTGTAGATCATAAGCATAAGGAGTAGCCATTGTGTTTTTTAAAAAATTCAGATACTCGTACTGAATGGGCAAAAGCTGGAACCATTCCCCTTGAAAACAGGCACAAGACAAGGATGCCCTCTCTCACCTCTCCTATTCAGCATAGTATTGGAAGTTCTGGCCAGTGCAATGAGGCAAGAGAAAGAAATAAAGGGTATTCAAATAGGAAGGAGGATGTCAAACTTTGTTTGCACATGACATGATCCTGTATCTAAAAAACCCTATAATTCAGCCCCAAAGCTTCTTAAGGTGATAAGCAACTTCAGCAAAGTCTCAGGATACAAAATCAATGTCCAAAAATTGCTAGCATTTCTATACACCAACAACAGTCAAGCAGAGAACCAAATCATGAATAAACTCCCATTCACAGCTGCCACAAAAAGAATAAAATACCTAGGAATACAGCTAACAAGGGAAGTGAAGGACCTTTTCAAGGAAAACTACAAACCACTGCTCCAAGAAATCAGACATGACACAAACAAATGCAAAAACATTCCATGCTCGTAGATAGGAAGAATCAATATCGTGAAAATGGCCATATTGCCCAAAGCAATTTATAGATTTAATGCTACTTCCATTAAACTACCATAGACATTCTTCACAGAATTAGAAAAAAACTATTTTAAAATATGGAACCAGAAAGGTGCCAGAATAGCCAAGACAATCCTAAGCAAAAAGAAGAAAGCTGGAGGCACCATGCTGCCTGACTTCAAACTATCTACAAGGCTACATTACCCAAAACAGCATAGTCCTGGTACAAGAATAGACACATAGACCAATGGAACAGAATAGAGAACCCAGAAATAAAACCAAACACCTATAACCATCTGATCTTTGACAAACCTGACAAAAACAAGCAATGGGGAAAGGATTCCCTATTTAATAAATGGTGCTGGGAGAACTGGCTAGCAATATGCAAAAAAATGAAACTCGAACCCTTCCTTATACCATATACAAAAATCAACTCAAGATGAATTAATGACTTAAATGTAAAACCCAAAACTATAAAAACCCTAGAAGAAAACCTAGGCAATACCATTCAGGACATAGGCATGAGCAAAATTTTCATGACAAAGATCCAAAAAGCAATTGCAACAAAAGCAAAAGTTGACAAATGGGATCTAATTAAAGAGATTCTGCACAGCAAAATAAACTAGCACAGCAAAATAAACTATCAACAGAGTGAACAGACAATGTACAGAATGGGAGAAAATTCTTGTAATCTATTCATCTAACAAAGGTCTAACATTCAACATCTACAAGGAACTTAAACAAATTTACAAGAAAACAACAGACAATCCCATTGAAGAGTGAGCAAAGAACATGAACAGACACTGCTCAAAAGAAGACATGCATGCGATCAACAAACTTATGAAAAAAAGTTCAACATAACCTATCATTAGAGAAATGCAAATCAAAACCACAATGAGATGCTATCTTACACCAGTTAGAATGACTATTATTAAAAAGTTGAAAAAACAACAGATGCTGCCAAGGTTGTGGAGAAAAAGAAACACTTCTACACTGTTGGTGGGAGTGTAAACTAGTTCAACCATTATGGAAAACAGTGTGGCGATTCCTCAAAGACCTAGAGGCAGAAATACCATTTGACCCAGCAATCCCATTACTAGGTATATACCCAACGGAATATAAATTATTCTATTATAAATATGCATGCAGACGTATGTTCATTGCAGCAGTATTCACAATAGCACAGAGATGGAATCAACCTAAATGCCCATCAATGATAGACTGGATAAATAAAATCTGGTACATATATACCATGGAATACCATGTAGCCCTAAAAATGAACCAGATCATGTCCTTTACAGGGACATAAATGAAGCTGGAAGCCCTTATCCTCAGCAAACTATCACAGGAACAGAAAACCAAATACCACATGTTCTCACTTATACGTGGGAGCTGAATGATGACAACAAATGAACACATTGTCAGGGGAACACACACTGGGGCCTGTCGGAGGGTGGGGGGTAGGAGGAGGAAGACCATCAGGAAGAATAGCTAATGAATGCTGAGCTTAATTCCTAGGTGATTGGATGATCTGTGCGGCAAGCCACCATGACACATGTTTACCTATGTAACAAACCTGCACATCCTGCACGTGTACCCCAGAACTTAAAATAAAAGTTGGAAAAAAATTCAGATGTTTAGGCCCTGCTTCAGAATTACCAAATAGAAATTTGTGGGGTAAGACCTAGGAATCTGATTTTTTTTGCCCAAACCTTACCAAATCCTTGAAGTAGCCTTGTACATTAACCTCTGGGAAGTGCTCCTTATAGGGTCATAGGCAAGAATCAAGGGGAGAGGAAAAAAGAAAGTCATGGAGGAGTAAACAAGGGTCATCAGTTGGTTCTTTGAGAGCAGCTGACTTCAGATGTCTCATATGCCATGCTACATTAAGTCTCAATTCTTTGAAGACAACATGATGAGAGTTAAATGGAGAGTTAGGTGCACAGAAAAGGGTGAGGGTGGAGGGTGCAGGAACCTGCTTTATCAGCAGTTTTGCAGACAAAACTTAGGATGGAAAGTTAAGAAATTTCATTTATATTCTTACCTCCTACATGAATTTTGAAAAAAAAAATTCATTTCACTGTTAGTTCTAAAGGAATAAAAAATAATAGTTGCACCCTTCTAGCCTCAGATAAATATTCATATGAACAATTAAGAAATATTTCAAAGAACTCTGGCATATCTTCAGAAATGAGACTCTCTTCACAGGCCTACAACTTGTTATTATATTGTTCCCTTTCACTAAACTATTCTACGCCCTCTCCCTTTTCTTGCATGTGAAGTAAATAATTGATAGATTTCCTCACAAACTAACACTATTTTCACAGAATACCTAATATTGTCACTAGACATATAATTAATAAGAAATATTTAATATTATTGGTAAATTGCTAACATTTTATTTCCACTTCATGTTCATCCCAATTTTTCTTTATTGAGCAAATATGCTTGAGTCTCTGTTCATTCAAGATACTGGTAGACCCTAGTCAAGAAGTGATGTGCTAAACAGACATCATCATGAAGTTTACAGGATAATATCAGAAACAAACATGAAACAAATATTCAAACAAATACATTACTCAAAAAGTTAATGCTGCCAACAAAAAGTATAGGGTGCTCTCAGAGAATCTAGTCTGCAGGGTGCTAATAGAGTAATCTAATAAGGAAATCAGTAAGGAACCTCTTAGAGGGTATGCCATTTGAGGAGGATAAAGGATAAATTTGTTAACATTTGCCCACAAGAATTAAAAGCAATCCAGACAGAAGAGAATGTAAATAAAAATCTTGAAAGCAGTCCAGTGTGGATAGAGCATAAGAGAGAAAGTAGCTGGAAAAGAAGCTGAAGATGAAGATGAGTGACAGCATAAGCTTAAAAAATACGTGAGGCCAGGCATGGTGGCTCATGCCTGTGATTCCAGCAGTTGGGAGGCCCAGGCAGGAGGATCTCTTGAGCTTAGGAGTTCAAGATCAGCCTGGGCAACATATCAAGTTCCCGTCTTTACAAAAATTTTTGTAAAAATTAGCCAGGCATGGTGGTGGCTGTGGTCCCAGCTACTTGGGAGGCTGAGGCAGGAGGATTGCTTAAGCCAAAGAGATCGAGGCAGCCGTTAGCTGTGTTTGCATCACTGCACTCCAGCCTGGGCAACAGAGTGAGAACCTGTCTAAACAAATTTTTTTTTTTAAATAATAAGCGAAAGAAGTGGGAAGTCCCTTAAGGGTTTTAAACAGAGGAGTGACTGGATTTTTTGACTGCCCTATGGAGAAGGAATGAGGCAGGAGCAGGAATAAACAGGGAGAACATTGGAAGCATTTTTATCCTAGGTAAAGGATAACAGTGACTTGATGTAGGGTCTTCTAGTGAAGTTCATGAAAATTGGTCAGCTATAAAATACATTTTGCGGCCAGGCATGGTGGCTCACGCCTGTAATCCTAGCACTTTGAGAGGGCTCACCTGAGGTCAGGAGTTCAAGACCAGCCTGGGCAACATGGTGAAACCCCATCTCTACAAAAATACAAAAATTAGCTGGGTGTGGTGGCGGGCGCCTGTAATCCCAGCCACTCAGGAGACTGAGGCAGAAGAATTGCTTGAACCTGGGAGGCAGAGGTTGCCGTGAGCTGAGATTGTGCCACTGCCCTCCAGCCTGGGCGACAGAATGAGACTGTCTCAAAAAAAAAAATTTTTTTTGCATGAGAAACCACCTAAATCAGTGATCAGTTGGTTGTATGGTGGCTGGAACAAGAAGGAAGAAGCTGCCTAGTATAACCCAGAGATAAGAATACTGACCTATCTGGAGTTTTCTTATTTTTAATATGACCATGTATGGCTGAACAACAGGGGTCTGAATAACCCTAGAGGAACCTTGACCTAGAGATGAGCCTAATCATAGTGGTGAAATAGAACTTGCTGCCAGGAGTTAGGAAAAGTGCATTTCAGGACATAGAGTACAGTGTTGAAAAGGAATCACAATAGATGTTAGTTTTGGAAGCTGTGGTGTCAGAGACAAAGCATGCTGATAGGGACGCATTTAGCAATCCTGAATGGGAGGCAGAGAGGCAGCCAAGAAGACAGACAGACAGGTGGCATCGGAAAGTCCCCCTCAGACCAGGCAACAGGCTTTGAATGTCAAGGCAAGACTACAATCCCTCTCTTTGTCGCAAGCGTGGGTAAACCCAGAGGACCTAAATTATTGGGAAACTAACCAAGAGAGGGAACTGAATTCACAGAGGGAAAGGCAGGGGCCCAGTTCTTCAGAGCTTCATGTGAGAATGAAGGCAAGACAAATTTCAAAACAACAGCAAGACCAGTGGCACAGATGACAAAGCTCAGTGTCAGATGGTTGGACTAGATAAAACTATCTAGGTAAATCTTGCCCTAGAACCTACAGGGCTATGGATGGGGGTTAGGAAACCCCAGCTGTTAGAGAACAGGGAGCAGAGGATAGACAGACACCTACAAGTGAAAAATACTGAAAGAAAAAACTTCAATTAATGGGTGATACTGACACTTATTTTGTCTCTTGAGGAATATTAAAAGAGTAAACCTACAGATCATTTGTCTGCATTGTTCTGCCACAGACAGTTTCTTGCCTCAATGCCCAATGTCTGTACTAACCACAACACTAACCTTTTAATCCTCTAATATTGTGGAAGGAGCTGTTTTCTAAAACGTTTAAGACCACCATATCATCCAGTTTGTCCCATCTGTGGCTCTTTCTGTTCATTTAAGAAGTAAAATGATCATGGTATTATTCCTGCCAATGACAGACATGGAAGGCAACCGGTGCTCTCTGCTGAGGCATGTGGCAGCAGCAGTAGAAGGTACTGTGGTTGAAAAAGCTGCAAAGCCCTGTATTCTGATTGCTCCCATTTCCCTCTCAGCGTATCTGAAGAGCCAGAGAATATTTCCAATCATCGAACTATAAATTATCCTTTTCAAAAGACTACCAGATAGCCAAAAAAGATAAATGTCTTCTGGACATAAGAAATTTTGATAGAGACTCTGCAGGTCCATAAACTCTCTGGCTCAAAATCCATGTGAGGGGAGGTTGTAATAGAGTCAGATGGTCTATAATTTCACCCACAATGTTTATGGAAAAATATCTTGTTTGGATATATATTTTCCTCATCAGGATAAGCAGATATAAAAGATATGTGAGTATATTGGCAAATGCTACATAAAAGAAATATAGCAGCATTTAAGCTGCAAGGACATACTTTGGAAAAGGTTTATTATCAGAAATTTAAAGCACATTTTTTAAAGCATCTGCTTGCGTCGTTAGTACAATTTTTAAAATATGGTCTCTGGTACAAAAAGAAAATACAAGATGAAATATCAACAGATTGACAAAAGAAGGATGTTAATTGAAAGGAGGAAGGTAAAAATTGAAGTGACAGATATAATAACAAGAACTCTCTCCATGAGGAAAAAATTACTGAAAGATGTACATATATACAGCTAAGAGATTAATTCACATAAAAGACTAAAGAATGCTCAGTGTTAGGCATTATAAATGGTGAAATCAAATAAATTGAACTAAATATTCTAAATAGGTTTTGAAACAAAATACAAAGGAAATTCATAAGATAGAATATATAACATGTGAAAATGACCATAATAATCTACATCTCAAATTTCTGATTATAAAAACCTCATTTCACCCAACTGAGAGGTGAATGAGAGCTAAAGGAAGCAAAGTAAAATAATACTAATATTCAGAATTCTGTCAGGTGGTATCAAAGCATTATTTGGTTTGTGAAATTGATCATTGGAATTTATTTTTAACTTTTATGTATCTGTAAAATTTTAAAATAAGATATATATTATATGAAGCGTTAGCAATAAAGGTGAGAACATTGTATTCCATAAGGATCCAGATAAGAAAAAGACAGTAAAGAAGCTTTTTTTAAGTTAAAATTGAAAGGGCAAATGAACAAAGTTTTCAGATATAACAACTTAAAAGTTTTGAATTTGAATGGGTTAAACTGTTCTACTAAAGATCAGTCCAATTATATGTGGTTTCCAAGGGACGTACCTAAGGGAATATGACCTAGAGAGGTAAAAAAAAGGAAGAAAAGAAAAATAGAAAAAGAGACTGGCATAGATACATCATCTAAAGGCAAACAAAAGAAAGATCATAACATTAAAATCAGCTATATCAGATTTTGAGGCAAAGAAGTCATCATAAATTATAAAAGACTTCAGTTTTATGTTTAAAAATGATATATCCACAATGAAGATATTAGAATCATAAACCTTTATATGAAAAATAACATAGCTACAAAATACTTAAAGTAAAAGCTGTGCTATAAAATTTTACAAAATGAAGTTGGAAAAGAAAAAAATTTAGCTTTGAAGAAACATCTCCCAGGTTTTGAATACTCATGTAAGAAAAAAGTAAAAAAGTAAAGGCTATATACTATTCTAATTTATAGATCTTTTAAATAAAGAGATCAAGTATATTCCAAATAAACAGAATATACACTTTATTTTAAAAGCCAATGGATCTTTTGTAAAAACTGGTCATCTAATAGGCCAGAAAAATGTTAAATCAGTTAAAAAAAGAAAAGCTGAAGTTGTGCATGCCATGTTATTAGATGACAATACAAAATAGCCATTAATAGCTGAAGTTAAAAATTAATTATTTGGAAATAAACAATGCATGACTCATTAACACAGATCAAAGGGGATTACAGATTGTTTACAAAGCAATACAAATGACAATACTTCATTAAATATTTGGTAGAAGCTTTATGTGCATAAACTATCTGACTCAAAATCAGAGAGGTGGAATGTATTAGCAATAGGTAGATAGTGAATAAGACAACGACAGTGCATCTATAATGTTTATAACAAATACCATGTGTGGATATACTTTTTCTCATGGAGATTAAACAGATTTTTAAAAAATGAAAATTTGCATTAATATAGTAAATATAGCACCCACTCGACCACCAAATCATGTGCAGAGAGTTTTTAAATGCTTTCAATACAAAAAGAAGAAATAAAAGACATACGTACAAATAAAACCCCAACAGAAATAAATTAATCATTCAAACAACCTAGTCAGTTTAAAATGTAGGTTTCATTATTATTCAGGTATTGTGAGGCCAAAAGTCAGGAGACACTGGCCATTGTATAGACAGTTTGTTCCCAAGAGGAAGGGGTATGCCATGACACACAAGGCCATGCTGGGAAGCGCCAGATTCAGTTAGGAGGCAGAAGGATTTGAGGGGTGATGGAGAGCGTGAGCAAGAGCCTTTATTTTGGTTTCTGCAGCAAGGTAAACAGGTTTAGAATTGGCTTGTTTAAATAATCCCAGCAGACTCTGGGGTATAGGAGCTGTCCCTAGTTGTCTAGTATTTGACTCTGGAGTGATTAGGGCAGCGGATAGTGGCCCTGAGTGTGACAGCCTCCTAGAGGAGGTTGTGGGGTGTGAAAGCTCTGCATTGTTGGTTTGCATATGAATCTCACAGTCCTGGGCCAGTCATTTACTATGTAGGAGATGGCTAGTCCTGGAAGGGGTAGGCTTTCCAGGATCAGCAAAACCCTGAGATGTCAAAGCATCAGAATTGCAGGAAATGGAAGGGCATGACTTCATACACTGTTGAACCCAGCAGGTGGTTGAAAGCAGGTTTCCCCCTGCGTCAGGGACCCATCTGGCTGTGTTTCTTTATCTCCCTTCCATAATCATGGCAGATGCTGTGAGACACTGATACATTCCTAGTTAGGAATAAAGAACTTATTACCGGAGCTGCTGTAAGTGCTGTCAGTATTGACAAGTCTCAGCTGAAGAGTTTCCTAGTCCGCATAACTCTTCCTTCCTAGGTGGGCCTCCATCCAGTGATTAATCTGTGTAGGACAGTGTTTCTCAATTTAACATTTTGAACAGGATAATTTCTTGTGGTGAGGGCCAATCCTGTGCATTGTAGGATGTTTAGCAAATTCCCTGCCCCACCCCCCAGACTAGATACTATTAGCACCCACCCCAGTTATGACAAACAAAATGTCTTCAAACACTGCCAAATGTCTCCTAGGGGGCAAAATCACCTATGGCTCATAATTAATGATGTAATTGAACTTACATATATTCAATGACATGTAAATACTTTCAGATTTATATTCCAGCCCAGATCTCTTACCTAAGCTTCAGCCTCTGTATAGCTCACTGCCTATTGCCCATGACATTTTATCAAAAGACTTTACATATTTTATGCTTAAGAATATGAATTTTAGAAGTGGCTGCTTATGTAAACATCTCATTTACTAGCTTTGTAACATTGAGGTTTTACTAAGCTTTTGTTTCCCTCAGTTTTCTTTCGTCATCTATAAAATGGACACAATAATAGGATCTGCCTCATAGGTTTGTTGTGAGAATCAAATTAATGCATGTAAATACTTCAGAACAATTCCTGGCATATTGCTAGTTTTCAATAATGCTAGCTATTACTATTAGTCAAGTGGTGTCTTGCAGGTACGAAATGCAGTGTGTTCAAGTCCATCTAAATTCCTCATCTGCCAACCCTGGTCATTTTTCTGTATTTAGTATTTCACTAAATGACACCACCAATCACTTACTCAAGCCAGGTGCTTAATCAATGTTACTATTGATTTTTCCATCTCCTTCAGCAACTGCCTCAATCACAAAATCATATTGAATCTGTATTCTTAGAACTGGTTGAATTTGTCAATTTTCTTCATCTCAATTGTCACTGTTTTCATTAAAACGTGCTTCTTATTATAAGAACTATTGAAGAAATTGAGAACATGGACTCTGGAGTCACAGAGACTCCAGAATTAGGTTTAAAGTCCAATTCTACTGGCATCATGATATTAAGTAAATGACATTTTCTCTATTTATCCATTGTTCTATTTGTTTAAAACAAACAAAAAACAAAACAAAAGTGATAATGCTTACCTTAAAGAAATGCAAAGAATATTATGAGGAGCACTCTTTGTGTTACCCTAACTTGAAATAAAACAAATAACCATTAATAAGAGACTGAACTAAATAAATTGTGACATTTTTATATAATAGAATACTGCATAGTAATGAAAAGCAAATGGCCACTGCACAATCTTAGAAAGAGAATGTTGAGCAAAAAAAAAAAAAAAAATCAAAAACACACAAATCAGTAGGTAGTATTTATAAAAAATTTGAAATAGGAAAGACCCAACTGTATTGTTTAGCAATGTGTACTTAGTGATAAAACTGAAACAATATGTAGTTGTGATTATTATAAAAGTTAAAGACAGGCACAAGACTAAGGAATATTGAGGAGTCTTAGTGTGGGAAGTAACAGCCTGGAGGCTTTGGAGGTGATGACAGTGTTCAGTTTCTCAATCTGGGGGATGGATGCATGATGATTTATATATACACACTATATTTTACTGTATTTAATATTTTGTGCACCTTTCTGTTTGTGTTGTGTTTCATAAATTAGAAATGGTTAGACAAAAGGATTGTGGTAAATGAAAACAGTATATAAATACAGATATTTTAAAAAGGTGATTAACACATCACATTTAACCACATACATACATGCATACATACATACATATGTATGCATAAAGCTTTTGTGAATAAAGAGTTACTATTAAGCCTGCATATCAAGACTGCTTCAGAAAGATCTTAGATTTTCATAGGACTGTTTCCATGGAAACAGTAGTTTTAAGACAAATGAGGAATGTTTTGACTGGCTCATTTGTTTTGCGGAACACAACATCTGCCTCAGGTTAGAGGGGCTGTGAGTTGTCATGCACATGGGCCTTGAGCCTGTGGGATAACTATGGTATAAAAAGTTGGTGGGAAATAGAGGCTGTAGCTTCCATGTTTCAAGGTTGCACACACATCTTGGCAATCATTTGTGGCAGCCATGCATACATATGTGTGTGAGGATGTAAAAGAAATCTTTTCTTTTTTTTTTTACTACTTTTTTGTACTTGGGTAGCTGCTGAGATGAGGTGATGATGAGATGAAGATGGTACACCTGTTTCATGTATTGCCTATTTCCTTCTATAATGCTAAGTAAACAGTATTATATTAAAGCTTGCCTGTGTCTCCTGACTCAGCTTGCTAGCCGAAGACAAATGCTGTGCTAGACAATGGTGTCAGAAGTAGCCTTGGCTTTCAGGCCCTTGAGTCAAATCATTGTGATGCAGGAAATAGGACAGGATAGGGTTGGGGAGCAGATTTTGATGAACATTTCATGCCTGGATGGCTGAGTTACCTAGATTTATCTCCTAGGAAACTGTTAAAATGGATAGTCAAAGAAAGGCAAGGGGAGGGGGCAGTTAAAGATATAAGAAAAGGGTGAATCAGATACAGCTGTCATTAGGTGGCTGTTAAGACACAGGATGAAAAGATAAGAAATTTATTGTTAAGACACAAGATGAAAAGATAAGAAATTTATTGAATTATCTGAAAAGATTTACTGGCTCATTATCACCAGTTGGGAAAAGGAACATTTGCTCCGTATCTGCCAGCTGCCTTCCTTAATGAATCCCATGAGATATGATCCCTTTAAGCCAATCTGTGTGAGTTTAACCCAGATTAGTCAGTCCTTTCTCTGGGAATAATCTGGCCTAGGGCTACTAGAAGCATTTCACAAACAGTAAAGAACAAATTGTCCTGACCCGTTTTTACTAGTAAAAGAGGCACAAAGGCTCAAAGGGCTGTTTGGATTCTGGAGGACACATACGTTGGCCTCAGTATACAAAGAGACTAGGAAAAGAAATGGATTTGAATGAGATCCAGAGAAGAAGGCAAGTCAAGCTGTCCCTTTGGTATTATATTTTATAAACCTGACATTACCAGTAGTTTTAGAGAAGTCCACTACTAAAAAATCCAATGATGCTGTAAGAACAAAAGTTGTGAATAAACTTTGTGCTAACAAAAGTGCTGAATAAAAAGTGTGCTAAATAAACACCATTGGTAGCAACAGTAGAAACCAATAAAGATTAACTTGAAGGCTAGGATATTTTGTCCTATCCCACAGAGCAGTTCAAAGACCATGTGCTTTGGTTAAAGTCGAATATCCTAGGGTTGGTGAACAAAACATTTTGAGACAATTGAATATCGGTACATAAAGTACTATAATACATGTAGGGAGCAAAAACACAATGTTAAGAAGCCAAAGAGGAAGCTAAGGGCTGGGGTGGGAAGGAGATACTGTGAGGGAAGACACCAAGGCCCTAGTAGAGCACCAGAGAGGAACATGATAAGGAAATAGGGGAAATAGATAAGAATAGTGCTGCTATTCTCGAATAACTGGAAAGGTTATGAAGCAAAACCAGAAGGTCTTGCCCTTCTTACTGGTCTATAGCTGAATGCTAGGGATTTGCCCTTTGCCAGGTTTTTATCAGATCTGTTAAGTGGGAGGCTTTACAATTGCCCTTTTCTGTAGTAAATACTAAACTGCATCATTTTCCAGGAAAGTAGCAGGAAATCTCAGTCGTGATTAAAGAGGTCATGGAAACAGTTGTGCTCATCCCCATCAATTCTCTTCACGTTAGTCCTGTCTGTCCTGTGAGAAAATGCAGAATTAAGTGAAACAATTTTCCCCAAAGTCTCTGTTATGCCAGACATGATTAAAAACTACCAGGAGGTTCGGCAGGGAATGTGCTTTGATAATAGAATCTGGAAAAAATGCCAAGCATCATTTGTATCTGCATGAGAGATATTTCATTACATATACTTTACTATCTTCCTCTAAGGTTATGCACATTCTCCAGGATTTAGCTACTGCCCTATAAGACAAGATTTGAGTCTCTTCATTTCTGAAAGCCCATTGATTCATGAAGTTGATGATATGATGATACCTCCCCTCTCAGAAAGTAAGCTGAGAATGGAGGCAAGGAGGATTTACAAACAATAGCTGCGATAGGACTAGATAAGGGTGTCTAAAAAATCTGATTAAGATTCAGGACCCAGATTGGTCAGTCTTTTCTCTAGGAATACTCTGGCCACTAGAGGCACTTCACACACAGTAAAGAACAAATTGTCCTGACCCATTTTTACTAGCAAGAGAGGCACAAACTCTCAGAGTTGTTTGGATTCTAGGACACATATGCCATATTTGGAAATCCTGTTGGCCCCCATATACAAAGTGACTAGAAAAAGCAATGGATTTGAATGATATCCAGAGCAGAGGGTAGGCCAAGCTGTCTTTCTGGGATTTTATAATCCTGATACAACCAGCAGTTTTAGAGAAGTCCACTACTAAAATACACATAGACTCGAGTCCCTAGCCAAAGCCTTAGAATGCTACTTATAGGTGGTTGCAGGAGTTCTGGACTAAAAAAAATTCATGATATTGTGTCTGAGAACAGCCTATTTGAGATACAGGCATTAGCACGTTTTTTGGCTCTAGTAAGAAACAGCCCTCATACCCAAAGAGCATCAGATTACATTGCATTATCTATGATGACTTGAGGCTTGAGTTATCTACAGTCTCATGGGTGATATAAAAAGAGATTCCAATAGAAAGGGAGTTGTACAACAAGTTCCCTGGTAAAATATGAATGATATATGATACGGTTTGGCTGTATCCCCACACAAATCCCATCTTGAATTGTGGCTCCCATAACTTCCACATACTTTCTCATAATTTCTACATGTCGTGGGAGGGACCCAGTGGGAGGTAACTGAATCATGATAGCAGTTTCCCTATGCTATTCTCATGATAGTAAGTTCTTATGAGATCTGGTGGTTTTATAAGGGACTTCCCTCTTCACTTGGCTCTCATTCTTCTCCTTCCTGCCACCATGATTTTAAGTTTCCTGATGCCTTGTCAGCCATGCTGAAAAATTAAACCTCTTTTCTTTATAAATTACCCAGTCTTGGGTGTGTCTTTATTAGCAGTGTGAGAACAGACTGATAAAATATATTTGGGAACATGCTAAAAAAGATCGACTCTGAGGAAATGCACTCTATCCATGAGCAGGTAACATCTCTGCCTCTACAGTGGCACTCCAGAGGAGCTACCCACTCTGATTGCCAAAGGTTCTGAACCCTGCTGAGACAAAATATCTGACTTATTTGCTAATGAGAGTTCTTGCACTGAATGACTCTATATGGAAGGCTACAGCTAACCTCCGATATACTGTAAAAATCTGAGCTGAAGACACAATGATAAGCATACACAGTGGCCTGAATAGAGGTCAGTATATGTTATATGTTAATGGTTCAGGAAGAACTTGGTTCTTGGCCTCAGGGTTGTGTCTAAATATTAAAGCCTCCTGGGCTTTCCCTAGGACTGTGTTGCAGGGTCAGACAGGCAAATGCTTCCTTGATACATAGATACACAAGATTATCTTCATGTGAAGAGATGCAATTGTGGAAGTCTTTATGGAAACTCCTGGGGAGAAGCACATTTCTAGATGCCTACAAAGAACACCCAGTAGTGTCTCAGAGGAGCGCTAGAAAGCCAAAGTAGATGCCCTGGTCTCCCAAAGGAGAAAATCAGTTGAGTGTATGAGATGAGGTGTCACAGTGGTGCTCAAGCCATGCCACGACAATTGGAAGCAATGGCATAGACCGGTGCTACCCAGAAAAGCCATTACTATTGTGACAGGCTGTCCTGAATGCGATCAAGAAGAAAAAAAAGTCCAAAAATGGCACTGGAGAGAATTCCCTGAGGTCAATGGCAAGCACATCACTGGCAGATGGATTATACCAAACCCAGTTCGTTGCTCCTGGAGTATTCCAATGAGTCTTTCTGGGGATAGATGAGTGTTTTGAGTCCCCCCGCTATATTTCATAGGGAATGAATTTCACCATGGCCAAGTTTCCAAAATGAGACAAAAAGAACCATATGTAATGGACATATACTCCTACCAGCCACATAGGAGTGGCTTAATTAAAAATTGGAATAGTCAACTAAAACATTCATTTTGAAAGACAGAGGATGCTAAGGAAGTGAAGGATAAGAAGGGCTGGCTGGGAAGCTTATAAGGGGGTATGTGCTTCACCTAAACATGGGAGACATTGAGGGCGGAACAGCCTTAAGAAAGCTTTTTGTGTACCGGGAATAAAGGATTGGGAAATGATACTGTGACATAAGTCTTCGTCTTTCATACCTTACAAACCTTTCCTTTTTTGTTATCAGATCAAGTGCATTAGACAAACATTGCATTTGCCCTTCTTCCAACAAAAGGGAGCATACTACTTAAGATACTGTATTCCTTTGCACTTGGGTATATGTTTTCCTAAGGACATGTAGACAGTTATTTTGCCCAGTGTGACCAAGGTAGGACTGACCCTAAGTACTGCTTTATTGCCTAGTGATAGAGGAGGACCTGTTATCTTTTACCTTTGCAAACCTATCATCTATTTATAAGAGTGGGAAAAGGATTTGGTGAGGCTTTATTTTTATCTGGAGGGAAGAAAAGTCATTTGGGACATTATCCTGTACAAAACCTATGGGAGAGGGCCTGTATGCTCATCCAGGAAGTGCTCTCTGCTACACTTTATTTCTATTGTGTTTAAAGGAAAATGCCTGAGTGCTTTAGAAGTCCAAGCCGGACAGATGCAATATTAAAATGGTAAGGACCACCTGAACTATAGCAGGATGTCACTGGGACAAGTGATCCTGTTATCATTCCCTTACAATATATACACCATGAATTTAAAAAGAGCCACCATTTCCTGTGATGCAGTTAGTGGCCATCAAAAGACCAACACTGTGTCCTCTCTATAGGGTGAATTGGTTGTGCTCTACCTTTATATGTGGGAACCAGTGTCAATAAAATCCTGCTTCTTCATAGCAGAGGTATGATTAGGCCCCCAGGACAGAAAGAATTCTGGATTTACTGAATATTCTAGTGACTATTCCTGTCATTGAAAATGTGTGGCATATGGGCAAGAGATAGTTCTGTTGGGAAGGATGAGGAAATTATACTGTAATAAAAATAAGTGTTTGGTGTGCTAAGTATTACTTTAATATCTGCTGCTATCTGCTGTAATGTTAACAAGTAGTTTGTGTGCTAAGCATTACTTTAATCTCTCATCTACTGCTATTTGGTATAATAAAGTATTTTATGGCCTCATATATGGAACTTAAAGGAAATAAAATATATAATGATCATGACCCCTCAGGATCAAAAGATATTTTGAGAAACTGATTTGAGATCCCCACTTGATGATAACCCCATAGAAACTAATTGTCCTTAGAGAAACTAAACACACGTCTAAGTGTCCCTAAGAACTTTTAAAAGATATATGTGATATTGAGTGAGAGGGAGACTGTAATTCACTAATAAGGCATCAAAAGACTTGTTTAGTATGTTGGTTAAGATGAACATGTTTTGGGAAGAAGATAACTATATCAACAGTACAAACTTGGTAGTCACAAGTGTAGTAGTTTGTTTTTCCCTGTGTACAAAATATTAGAGATGTGCCTATCAGAAAAAATATCAAGGAACATTTAAGGAGTATGTTTTGTGAAACATTGACTTGAGGTCATGGAGATGAAACTGTAAGTAAGAAATTAACATTAGCCTGGTCTGCTATGGACTTCTCGGAGAGTGACCTCAGTTTCCCATAGCACTCTTGTCTTGGGAGGAATAAAGCAACAAAAATGAGAAATGGTATTTCTGTATGTTGAGTGAAGTCAGCTCTGGGTTAGGAGAGCTACAAGTGGGCATGCATGTTTGGGCCTATAGACTTGAACAGCACAAAGGATTACTGGAAAGCACAGCCTGTTGCTTTTACCTGTCAAGGTGATCTACACACATCTTGACTCTCATCCATGGAAGCTAAATATCCATGTAGTGAGGCAGACAACCTGTGTACTTGGAAGTTGCTGAGCAAGAAAAAGATAAGTTGAAGATGCTCTAGTTGCTGTAGTTTCTGCCTGTATCCTGTCAAAAAATAAACAAATGTAGCAATAGATTAAAGCTGATCTCTGTCTTAGGAGTCGGCTTGCCACCTTGAACCTGGAACTGTAGCTGTGGTTCTTTGATATTTATTTCCCCCCAAAACAGAAATAACTTTACACTTAAAAAAGTCTCCATTTAGTTTTTATAACAATGATTTTTATAAAGAGCTTTTGTTCTTTATTACAAAAGTTTTCTATTTCTAATAAATGCTATGCCAAAAATAGTTAAATTGTATGAGCTAATATATGAAAAGTTATCTTTTTACTAATATATCCAAAGTATTCACTTACTCACTGCCACAGGGTAAGATTCATTAAGTGGTAGTAATTTTTTAAAAGCCTCGCAAATATATCTATCGTTGAAAACCTCCAAATACTTCTCCCCTTTATAGCTAAACACTAAAATCTATCAATGCTCTCAAGAAAACATCTATTCACTATATAACCAGTCTTAAGTCCTTTATTGTAGTTGTCACTCATAATCTCTATATTCCTATCTATTAATTAGTAGATAAATAGGTATTTAAAAATACTTGTGTTTCCAAATTTGCATTTCCTCTTTTCCCTTGTTCTTTGTCAAGTTTTCTGTTTCTTTACAATCACCCACTTTCACCTTAAACCTTCCCTAAGGAGGCCAATATTCAAATTCAGGATACGCAGAGAACCTCTGCAAGATACTATACAAGGAGACCATCCCCAAGACACATAATCATTAGATTCTCCAAGGTGAAAAGGAAAGAAAAAATTTTAATGGCAGCCAGAGAGAAGGGGCAGGTCACCTACAAAGGGAAGCTCATCAGGCTAACAGTGGACTTTCCAGCAGAAACCCTACAAGCCAGAAGAGATTGGGGGCCTATATTCAGCATTTTTAAAGAAAAAAATTTCAAACCAAGAATTTCATATCCAGCCAAACTAAGCTTTGTAAATGAAGGAGAAATAAGATTATTGTCAAACAAGAAAATGCTGAGGGAAATAAGTACTGCCAAACCTGCCTTACATGAGGAAAAGAACACTAAATATGGAAAGCAACATCATTACCAGCCACTGCAAAAATACACTTAAGTACACAGACCAGTGATACTATAAGCCAACCACACAAAAAAAGACTGCATAATAACCAGCTAACAACACAATGACTAGATCAAATCTCCACCTATCAATGCTAACCTTGAATGTAAAAGGGCTAAATGCTTTAATTAAAAGGCACAGCATGGCAAGCTGGATAAAGAAACATGATCCAATGGTATACTGTCTTCAAGAGACCCATCTGCTATGCAATGGCTTCTATAGGGTCAAAATAACAAGATGAAGAAAAATCTACCGAGCAAATGGAAAACAGAAAAAAAGCAGGGGTTGTAGTTTTAATTTCAGACAGAACAAACTAAACCACCAATGATCAAAAAATACAAAGAAGGGCATTTTATAATGATAAAGAGTTCAATTCAACCAGAACACCTAACTATCCTAAATATGTAGGCACCCAAAACAGGAACACCTAGATTCATAAAGAAAGTTCTTAGAGATCTACAAAGAGACTTACATTCCCACACAATAATAGTGGAAGGTTTCAACACCCCACTGACAGTATTAGACAGATTGTTGAGGCAGGAAATTAACAAAGATATTCAGGACCTGAACTCCTGAACTCAACGTTTGACCAAATAGACCTAATAGACATCTGCAGAATACTCCAACAAAAACAACAGAATTTACATTCTTCTTATCACCACATGGCTTATACTCTAAAATCAACTGCACAATTCAACATAAAATCATATTCAGCAAATTTTTAAAAAATGAAATCATACCAACCACCCTCTCAGACCACAAAACAATAAAAATAGAAATCAATAATAAGAAAATTACTAAAACCCATACAATTACATGGAAATTAAACAGCTGCCCCTGAAATACCTTTGGGTAAATAATAAAATTAAGTCATTAATGAAGACATTCTTTGAAACTAATGAGAGCAAAGATACAACATACCAGAATCTTTGGGACATACCTGAGGCAGTGGTAAAAGGGAAGTTTATATCACTAAATGTCAGTATGAAAAAAATTAGAAAGATTTCAAATTAAAAACCTAACATCACAATGAGAAGAACTAGAGAAGCAAGAGCAAACCAAACCCAAAGCTAGTAGAAGACAAGAAATAACCAAAATCAGATCTGAACAGAAGGAAATTGAGACATGAAAAACCATACAAAAGATCAATGAATCTAGGAGTTGGTTCTTTGGAAAAAATCAATAAGATAGATAGGCCACCTGCTAGACTAATAAAGAAAAAGAAAGAGAATATCCAAATAAACACAATTAGAAATGACAAGACATTACTGCTGACTGCATAGAAATACACACACAAAAAAATCAGAGACTACTATGAACACCTCTATGCACACAAACTAGAGAATTAAGAAGAAATGCTTAAATTCCAGGACAAAAACAGCCTCCCAAGATTGAACCAGGAGGAAATTGAAACCTGGAACAGATAAATAACAATTTCCAAATCCAAATTAGTAATAAAATGCCTACGAATAAAAAAAAAAAACTAAGCTCAGACAGATTCACAGCCAAATTCTACCAGAAGTATAATGAAAAACCCATACCATTTTGACTGAAACTACTCCAAAAAATTGAGGATAAGAGACTCCTCCCCAATTTATTCTATGAGGCCAGCATTATTCTGATACCAAAACCTGGCAGAGACAGAACAACAACAATAAAAAGACTTCAGGCTAATATCTTTGATGTATATATATTTCAAAATCCTCAACAAAATACTAGCAAAATAAATCCAGCACACATCAAAAAATTAATCCACCATGATAAAGTAGGGTTTGTCCCTGGGAAACAAGGATGGCTCAACATATAGAAATCAATGAATGTGATTCATCATGTAAACAGAACTAAAAACAAAAACCACATGATTATCTCAATAGATGAAGAAATGCTGTCAATAAAATTCAACATCCCTTCATGTTAAGAACCCTCAATAAACTAGGTATTGAAGGAACATAATTCAAAATAATAAGAGTTATTTATGACAGGCCAGGTACAGTGGCTCAAGCCTGTAATCCCAGCACTTTGGGAGGCAGAGGCAGGCAGATCATTTGAGGTCAGGAGTTTGAGACCAGCTTGGGCAACATGGTAAAACCCCGTTTCTACTAAAAATATAAAAAATTAGACAGTGTGGTGGTGCATGCGTGTAGTCCAGCTACTTGGGAAGCTGAGGCAGAAGAATTGCTGGAACCCGGGAGGTGGAGGTTGCAGTGAGCCAAGATTGTGCCACTGCACTCCAGCTTCGGCACCGCCAACATCATACTGAATGGGCAAAAGCTGGAAGCATTCACCCTAAAAACCGACACAAGACAAGGATACCCTGTCTCACCACTCCTATTCAAGATAGTATTGGAAGCCTGGCCAGGGCAATCAGCCAAGAGAAAGAAATAAGTGGCAACCAAATAGGAAGAGAGGAAGTCAAACTATTCTTGTTTACAGACAACATGATTCCATACCTAGACAATCCCATAGTCTCAGCCCCAAAGTTCTTTGATCTGATAAACAACTTCAGCAAAGTTTTAGGATACAAAATTAACATACAAAAATCCATAGCATTTCTATACACCAACAACATACAAGATGACAGCCAATTCAGGAATGCAATCCCTTTCACAATGGTGACAGAAAATAATAAAATAGGAATACAGCAAGCCAGGGAGGTGAAAGATCTCTACAAGCAGAATTGCAGAACACTGGTCAAATAACGAAACAATGAAATAAATGAATGGAAGGACATTCCATGCTCATGGATAGGAAGAATCGATATTGTTAAAATGACCATAGCCCAAAGAAATTTACAGATTCAATGCGATTTCCATCAAACTACAAATGATATTCTTCACATAATTAAAAAATAAAACTGTTTTAAAGTTCATGTGAAACCAAAAAAGAGCCTAAATAGCCAAGGAGATCCTCAGCAACATGAACAAAGCTGGGGTATCACGTTACCTGACTTCAAACTATGCTGCAGGGCTACAATAATTAAAACAGCATGGTACAGTAAACAAACACATAGACCAATGGAACAGAACAGAGAGCCCAGAAATAGAGCTGCACACCTACAACCATCTGATCTTTCACAAAGCTGACAATATCAATCAATGGGGAAATGACCCCCCATTCAATAAATAAATGGTGCTGGGATAAATGGCTAGCCATTTGTAGAAGATTAAAACTAGACTCCTACCTTACATCGCATACAAAAATCGAGTCAAGATGGATTAAAGACTTAAACGTAAAACCTAAAACTATAAAAACTCTGAAAGGTACCCTAGGAAATGCCATTCTGGACATAGGACTTGGCAAGGATTTCAAAACAAAGACACCAAAAGCATTTGCAACAAAAGCAAAAATTGACAAATGGGAACCTATTAAACCAAAGACCTTCTGCACAGCAAAATAAACTATCAGCAGAGTAAACAGACAACCTACAGAATGGGAAAAATATTTGCAAACTATGGATCCAACAAAGGTCTAATATACAGAATCTGTAAGGAACTTAAACAAATTTATAAGCAAAAAACAATCCCATAAAAAAGTAGTCAAAGAACCTAAGTAGACACTTTTCAAAAGAAGACATGCATGTGCCCAAGAAGCATATTAAAAAATGCTCAACATCACTAATCATTAGAGAAATGCAAATCCAAACCATGAGATACCATCTCACATCAGTCAGAATGGCTACTATTAAAAAGTCATAAAATAGCAAATACTGCTGGGGTGGAGGAGAAAAGGGAATGCTTATTCACTGCTGGTGGGAGTGTATATTAATTCAGCCATTGTGGAAGGCAATGTGGCATTTCCTCAAAGAAATTAAAACAGAATTACCATTCGATTCAGCAGTCCAATTATTGGGTATATACCCAAAGGAATATAAATTATTCTATCGTAGAGACACATGCACACATATGTTCATTGCACCACTATTCACAATAGCAAAGACATGGAATCAACCTAAATTTCCATCAATAGTAGACTGGATAAAGAAAATGTGGTGCATATGCACCATGGAATACAATGAAGCCATAAAAAAGAATGAGATAATAATTTTTGCACTAACATGGTTGGAACCAGAGGTCATTACCCTAAGCAAACTAACGCAGAAATGGAAAACCAAATATATCATGTGTTCTAATTTATAAGTCAGAGCTAAGTAGTAAGACCTCAGGGACACAAAGACAGAAACAATAGACACTGGGGTCTAATTATGGTGGAGGATGGGAGGATATAGAGGATCAGAATAAATATCTATCAGGTAGTATGCTTACTACTTGAGTGACAAAAAATCTGTGTGCCAACCCCCCATGACACACAGCTTACTTATATAACAAACCTTGACATGTACCCCTACACCTAAAATAAAAGTTAAAAAAAACTTTCCCCACCCTTGATCACCGCAGTTTTAAGGATATACTTTGTTGTAAGTATTTAAGCTTTATCATAGCAAGAATGAATTACTTCTAAAGACCTTCTGCTTTTCTTTGATCTAACTTTATGATCATCATATGATCTTCCAACCATTTGATTTATTTTTCAAATATTTCTTTCAAGCACTTTGATATAATCAAGTGCCCAACTGGTAGGCACAAGAATTCTGGTGACTAGTCTAGTATGTCAGTGTCCATATGTTAACATTTGAAATTAAACATCAATGCTTAATGACTGTATTAATGTCAACCAGCACCTGAAGACCTTATAAATCTAAAAGAAGTGAAAAGCCCATTTCTTGCATTCACAAACTTAAGGACTATGCCATGAGCACCAAAGTATCACGGCTAGCGAAGCTGCCTTTTTAATGTTATCTCCCTCTAACTGCTCTAGTCAGGCTTATATTTTTTTATTAACATATGTCTCCAAAATTACATTTTCCTTACAATGAAGTTAATACCACTTTTATTCAATTTATCTAAGTCAAAGAGAACTTTACAAATAGGTACACATAAAATGTTTAAAATAAATAATTACAAATAAACACAAAATTTAGTTATTGCTCCCACATGGAAGAGATACAGAGTTGTTGTTAGGACTATGGACTCTGGAGTCATAAAATCTTGCTTGTGTCTCAGATCCACCTTTGTATTCATGTGACCTGGAACACTTAAATTTGTGTTTCAGTTTCTTTATGTGTAAATTGGGAACACTAATAATAGCATCTTCATCATGGTATGGGTGTAGGGAATAAGTAAAATAATGGATGCCAAATGTTGAGAAGAGTGCCTGGCTCATAGAAATAAATTTTAACCCAATAAATATTAACCATAACATATTTTCAGCTGTCTTTTAATATAGGACTTGGGTTGCTGAAGTCATAAAATGATATTACAAATAAGGACTTCAGTAGCAAGGGAAGCTTTGGGATGTGGGTAACCAGGAATTCTGCTTAAGTGTGAAGATATTGTGTGAGTTATATGTGCTAAGTGGTTTCCATTAGTCTGATTGGTCTAAGTCACTGGCTTTGAATTAGTAGAATATTGACTTTCTTTGTAAAGTAAGTTAAAGGTATAGTGTGATGCCAACCTAGTACTTTAAACGCGCCTTATTACTGGGACATGCAAAAATGTTGCTCTCTGCCAGACTGCTGCTCTGTGTCAGACTGTAAATGGCTTTACTCAAATAGCCAAACAGTGAATAAAATGTGACTAAATGAAGATCTTCAGTAAATGTGAATATAACTTACTAATTTCAAGAGTCTTGCCAAAAACCTCTAGCATATTAAAAGAAAACACGGAAATTGAGAGCCACCTAAGTAATAACAGTTGTCCCTTTAATTTTTGATTCCCATCATCTACTAGACATCTCATATTTTATCCAAAATGGCAAATCTCTAATGTATGCTCCCATTGCTGCCAGAATGAGCATCCCTTAATACATATTTGCCCATTTTATTTCCCTACTTAAAATTCTTCTGAATTTCCCTGTTTTTAAAAACCCATTCAGGCCATGATTTCCAAACTTTCTTGCTTCTTGGAGTCCATTCTTCAAAGCACTTCTCAGCCAAAATAAATATTGAGCAGTTTTATTTATTGTGTAGTTAGATTCCAGCAACTTAACAGGAGTAGTGTTTATGGTGTTTCACAGATATTGCTGTGTTTCCTCCTGAAATTGAATGTATCCTGTGGTGTTACTGATTGTCTTCTCTGGCATCCTGAGTTGCCTCGGTGCACAGTTCTGAAACTCTGGCATTATGGCGTATCTGTTCTTCCACCATCTGCTTGCATCTGCTCAAGTTAAAAAGCTACCTCCCCTCCCTTTGAGTCTTGGTCCCAAGCAAAAACTGTTTCCCCATACACAATTCTCAGATCTACTGGAGAATTGTATTCATCTATGATTTTGGTCATTCCAACTCCTCTACCTGACCTACCATTTCCTGTTCCTGTCCACCTTAAGAACATCTACCTCGTTAGCAAAGTTTACATCTAATATCACCTCCTTTATTAATGTTTACTTCCCTTTATCCCTGCCAGGTAGAGTGACTTCTTTATGTTTGCATTATGTTGTATACAGACTTCTATCATAGCAGCTATATTATTTTATTTGAACTATTTCTTTTGGCTTTTATTCTTATCTAGACTGTGGGCCCCTTATCAGGAAGTAAAATCATACCTAACCTGTCTTCATATTTCTAGTATTTTAGAGAGAACCTGGTGATTTAACAAAAATCCGACCAATGAAACAAGGAATTTCTGCTGTTCAGTGATGCTAGTCAGGATCCACTAGGAGAGTTTAGAAAGAGGTGATTTATGGCTATGATTTCAAGTTTCAGGGTTTTCATGAAGAACTTTAAAGGAATGTTTATAATTAGTGCATTCAGTATTTTAACTATAACTTCCTACAAAGATTATAAACTTTGTTTCCTCACCAGTAAGTGTTGGTCTTATTTAAAATATGAATTTTCCTATCAAAATTTGTTTTATCTTAAATAAAAAAGTTCATCTCTTCTCAGGCTGAAATTTTACAACTTACAAAAAAACCTTATAAACTTTGGGGATGTTTTATTCAGTATTTATTTTACCATTTGCAAATTTTAAAACATTTACTGATCACACAGGTTAGCAATATATTCATATGTATGTGACAAAATTAATTAGTATGTATCAATTTCTTAATGTGAACAAAGGTCCTGCAAATATTAGATTAAATATTTAAAAAATACCTTGACAGTGCATTGCTCTATAAAAGAAAATGTCTTGGCTATGTCCCAGTGAAGCACTTGATTCTTACAGATATTGGCAAGAAATGAGATCATATTAAACTTCTCTTCCAGTGTTATAAGTATTCTACTGAGATATAATAGCTTCTTCTGTTTCCAAAGGGATACTGGGTTTTCTCAATGATTTATTTCCAATTTAGCAGCTAATTCAATTGCCATTATACAGTTTCTTCTGCCCAAGACTCTTGAGAGTGTTTGCCTCCTGAAGCTACTGATTCTTACAACATCACAGAATATGAATTACTAACAATTCATCACATATTTAATAACAATAGTACTTTCATCTTGTGTAACTTAAAAAGATTTTTTTTTTCAGTGGTGCAAAAAGCACCCTTGTGAAATAAAGATGTTTTCCAGTATTGTGTCTATTTCAGAAATGAATGAGCACTGGCCCAGAGGTTCTATTAAGGTCACAGAAGCCACTGGTGCACTAAGGCATGGAATTCCCAAACTGGCAACTTCAAGAACCTTGTTCTAAACATTCAGTCATATGAGTTATATTCTATGTGTTTGAAGGGAAAAAAGATGGTAGAGAATACAGATATTTTCCTCCTATCAGAAGATTGTTATTTTTTTAAACTCTAAGCTTTATTCCAACAATCTTATGGGCATTAGGAGGAGGGAAATGGTATTTGACAGCTGTCTTATTTGTGCTAGTCAGTATATTAGATTTTTTACAATAATATGCTGTTAGATTTAGCCAAAGATTGTGTAAGATGGCTATCACTGTTTTCATTTTACAAGACAGAAGAAGGTTACCATCTACTGAAGGTCACACAGTTATTATGCGGCATATTTGGGTCAGGGTGATTTCTGAAGCCCATACTCTCCCTAACTAAAAATATTTCCTTCTGCATGTTGCTGTATATAAGAATTGAGGAGGGTGTAAAATTATGTGATATACCTACTTTTAAGAAAATGACATACTAAAACCTAAAACTACAATCATTAATCCTAAAATTTTTTAAAAAATAAATTTAACTAAAATGCTTAATGTGACCCACCTTGCAGTTGACCTAAACTGGCTTAATGTTCCTCTCAGCTTGACTAAACTTTAGACAGGTTTCTTACTGACTATAGGCCTCCATCTTCTCTTTTGTTGGAGCATTGACAAGAAAATTTGCAAGTATGTATTTTTTCTCTGCCAATTTTAAATGTATGTAAATCGCTCTCAGCCTCTTGCAATTTTACAACCTAGGAGTGCTTTTCCAGAGGGCCTGGTAACCAGCCCTTTGAAATGTAATCATTAAGGAAGAGAGCGCTTCTATCTCTCAGTATCTGTGGGAGGGAAGAAGTGGACACCAATTAGCAAACACAGATAGCCTAAGCCCGGAGAAAACCATTTGTAAACTCAAGAATAACTCAATGTACTCAACACATTTCATTGATCAACTACCCCATTAATGTCTTCCAGAACTTTTTTGCTAGGTCACTCCAGTGCTTAAAAACCCTCTAGCCCTTTATCTTGGTATGGAGCTGGATCTGGGTATCCAGAATTGCTCTGTGCTCTCTCCCTTATTGCTGTCAATAATATCGGAATAAAATCAACTTTGGTCTGCTGATCTTGTCCACTGCAACTTTTTTGCTTTAACACAGTAATGCCATTTCCAGGAAGTTATTCGAGAAATGTGCCTGTTGATGAAAACTCATATTAAATAACACTGAATTATATTTTGCATTTCTTTGTGCCTAGTAAACATGCTTGTAAACAAGTGTATTTATTTCTATTTTCTTGAAAATGGGATTTGATAGGTTTAAATAAAATACTGTTTAAGTATTTTTGTACATATTTTTTCTACTACCATTTTAAGAACCTTACATTTAGTCACAGCAGCATTTTCTTTTTGGCTATTCTTATGCGTTGCTGATTTGAATGAATTGATACCAGATTGAAATCCATATGTAAATCCATCCATTGTGTATCTATGACCATTCCTTTATACTGATGAAAATTATTTGAAGTTACTAGAGTTCTAATGTGCTGAATTCAATATAAACAAAACTAAAATATTCTAACATAGACCCCAGTTTTTGTATTTTAGTGAAGAGACTTTTTAGGTTCAAATAAAAATGTAATAAAGAAAGAAAAGATTTTTTGAAGACTTGTTATCACATTTTGAAAAACTTTATTTGTGAGAATACACTTGATTTTAATCAATGTTGAATTCTTTTTTCAGAGTAAGATACATTATTATAGTATTTTAATAGTATAACAATTAATTTACTTTATAAAATATAAATTAAGTTCACATTAAACTCCAAATAAAATATTACTTTCAGTAAAATTCTTTAATATCAATATTCTCAAGCCTCTCTTTTAATAAAACTACCCAGATTCTGTTAATTATCCTAAAATCACAATGTGACAAGGTATGTTTATAATTTCAAAATTGGGATTTTTTTTATTTTTATGCCTTTTTGCATATCAAAATACTTCTCTCTCCTTCATTCCTCTCTCAATCATTTCCAAGGTTACTACTATTTTGGGCTCTCACAAGTGTCAAAGCTAAGTCCAGAGACTGATGATGTGCCTTTGAGATGGAGGCCATGCTCACATTAGTTGTGGTGTGAAGGCTGTTATTAGAGTATACTCTCTTCCATGAAATGTCCTACCCACCTGTTGGGACGTCTTTGAAAAGAAATTCAATAATCTCATTTCCTCCTGAATACTATCCAATAATTTCCCATCTATCTCAAAGTTAAAGCCAAATACTAACCCAAGGCCCCACTTCATCTAACTCTTGACTAATTCCTCAACCTTGCATTAGTTTGCTAGGGCTACCATAAACAATTACAGCAGAGAGAGTAGCTTAAACAACATAAGCTTACCACAGGTCTACAGACTAGAAGTATGAGATCAAAATGTCAGCAGGGTTATTTTTTTCTGAAGCCTCCCCTTGGCTTGTAAATTACTGTCTTTCTCCTGTGCCTTTTTGTGTACAAATCTCCTCCTATAAGGACACCAGTCATATTGCATTATGGCCCACTCTAATGACCTTATTTTACCTTAGTTACTTTTAAACATCCTGTTGCCAAAAACAGTCACATTCTGAGAGACTAGGAGTTAGGATTTCAACATATGAATTTTGAGGGGTCACAATTAGCCCATAATACACCATGTTCCCTAAGCCTTCTCTTCTTGGATCACTATTCTCTGGCTGGACAGCAGTTCTTGTTAATGAAAAATGCCATCTCAAGGCTTTTGCTGTTTCTTGTCTCGCCTGGAATGGTATTCCCCAGTTCTTTGCTAACTTACACTTTCACTTCATTCAGAGATGCCCCCCCCCCCCAAGATATCCTCTCTGAAGTAATCCTCCTCACATGAACACAAACTCTCTGTTATCCTTACTTTCTCAAGATTTCTTCACAACACTACCTGACACACTGTTGTATATGTGTTAGTCTGTTAGTTGTCTGTCTACCATGCTCCCACACCTTAGAATATAAGATCTGTTTTATACTGTCTGCCATGTTTACTGCTACTGTGTTTTGTATCTTTTAGGTGGTCTTAATATGCTGTTGCTGAAAGAATGAATTTCTTCTAGGTGTGCATGAAACTGAGTAGGGCTGAAGATCACCGAAGAATGCAGACACAGAAAGGGTGAATCCTGGATGGTCTGGATTTAGAACATTCAAATAAAATCTTATGGTGACTGAGATTGATTTACCTAAACGATCATCTAAAGAACTATGAAATAAACCTATAGTGACTTTTTTTAAGCATTTTGGAGGCCCCAATCTTTCTTTAATGAGAACTACCATTCTAAGGACACTGGATATTCTTCTGATTGTAAAATCATTTTGCTATGGGCAGAACACACATCTGTGTAATTTTTAAATTCTAAGATAAGTACTCAATTTTCCTATTTTAACAAAGATTCAGAATGTGTCTCTTTAACCAAAAAGAGTTATATCGTAAAATCTTTTAAAAATGTATGCTTTTACATTGGTTTTGTCCTGTGATTGATTTGATGCCCAAAAATTGTAAAGTACAGCTAAATTTGGGAGCCAAGTTATTAATAATTAAAGGCTGATTTATCTTTGACAAAGAGTCAAAGATGGACTGACTTAATTACTGTGAAATCTGGGGTTTTATGTAGTTATTTCACAAAACTTAGTATATTTAATGACAGATTTAAATAAATGAAATCATTTCCTCACTAAAATACTTATCTTAGTTCAGCATATTTTCTGCCAGCTCCTTCTAAGTGAATTTGAAAACTTGGAGTCTCATGTGGACTATGATTCATATTTTTAAATCATGAAGTACATTTTCTTCATTTCAGAATGCAATTTTCCTACAGGTAAGTTGGATTCTTTCTAATAGAAGAATATAATTGCCGACTGATAAGATTATAAATTTGCAGATAAAAGATTCAGGATATATTTAATGAAACAGAGGAAGAATAACAACATAATAGAAACCCATCTTAGTTGAAGTAGGATATTCCAAGTATACCGTGAATTTTTTAGAAAGGTTATATATGAAATAAAATACCTCAGAACATGAAACAGTTTGGAGCCTTTTAGATATACCAGAGAAAAACTGTCTGAGAAGCATGTGGTATAGAGCAATTGTAACAGTTAAAAAAGTCTCCATTAAAAGTATTTTAAAAGTATATCATATTTTAGTATGATAAAGTTACTTTAGTAGAATTTAAAGACAAAAGTTTTATGTAAATATAGCCCACGTGTATCCACAGTAATGTTCTTTGGCTTCAAATAAAAGACCAACAAATGAGAAAAAAACTCGTTTTGATTTAGAGGAGACATCTTGTCAGTGGGTGATTTTAAAGTTAGCTTTTCAGTAAACAAGCTAGTGAGTAAAATGCGTACTTTTAGTGCAGCAGTGACTTTTTTCCCAAGGCCTAGATTTCTCTGTTTACAGCTCCATGACTGATTCCTAAGGTTTAATTCTCTTATCATGCTACATATTTTTAAAAGCTTGAGATATAATTCACATATTATACAATTGAAAGTGTATGATCCAAAGGATTTTAGCATATTCACGGATATATACAACCATCACCACAGACAATTTTACAACATTTTCATCACCTCAAAAAGAAATTTCTTTGTGTTTTAATGATACCTGGGCCTTTCTCCTGCAGTTGTCCTAAAGTGTGGATGAAGAAAGAACGTTTACAGTTTGATAAACCCTTTACTCCTGTTACTTACCTTCTCCCCAATCTGAGACAAAGTGGGTTTACAACGGAAAAAAAAAACCAGAAAA
Source organism: Gorilla gorilla gorilla (assembly GCF_029281585.2). Taxonomy (NCBI): domain Eukaryota; kingdom Metazoa; phylum Chordata; class Mammalia; order Primates; family Hominidae; genus Gorilla; species Gorilla gorilla. The sequence continues at coordinate 119,662,498 of NC_073229.2, read as the reverse complement.
TAAAAATAACCCTGTGTCATAACTACAGTACAACAATGACAAATAGTGAGTCTGGATATATGAGAAATTTGAGAACCAATGTACTTACATTCACTTCCAGAACACATCGTTCTCTGCATCTATTTAAATGTGAAATATCTTATGTTTTCTCTCTGGGAGGGACGGAAACTGTTGAATTCTATACCTCTTGAATCTAAAGAAATATTGATTGATCTTCATTACAATTCATTGAATCTTTGTGTGAAATCCAAATTACCTTGCCACTAAAACAACATTCCTATTCTTTCACATAACTTCAGTCTTGCCTTACAAGCCCTCATCATTTCTTTTTCCAAATAAAATGAATTACAAGCAATTTCCACAGAATTAGTTGTTCTTCACATATACCATCATTTAATGGCCTATGGGTAAAATTTTTTAGTAAACATCCCTCTTGGGAACTCCTAATTTATATGAGTATAAAATGTCCCAAGAAGGTTTAGAGTGAAGACTCCCGTGTTAAAAAATCTTTTAAATATTCTTGGGCATAGAGCACTTTATTCGTACAATCTATGTTAGCATACAATGGAACACAGTTTGGAAAAAATACTGTTTAATTATTCTCCTGTTTCATTGCCTGGGAAGAATGAATTTTTTTGTATGCAGTACTTTCATGCTTTGGGTTATATTATAAAGATAGATTTCTTATGCCTGAAGTAACAGATCAATATCATATTGACTTTTAGAAGTTTTGTATAGGAGTTGCTCAATTTCTTCCAAAGGATTTCTTCTAGTTATATTTCAGTTTCCTCCTTTGCACTTTTGTTTACATTTGTATCATCATATTTTAAATGTTTGTTAACATGAGAGAAGGAATGGGGTACTTTATTTCATTTGAAATTATTTTATGAAATGTTTGAAGAAAACTATATAACTCATGTCTTTTATTAACTCTAACATTTATTATTTCCATATATACTTTTATGCAACTTGAAAACTATTCTTTCTATAAACCCTCATTTTAGTTAAAATAGTTCTCATTTAGTTTTGTTCTTTGCAACCAAACAAGAGTATTAATATCAAGTTCAAATAGAGTTCTCAATTAAACATTTTATGACCTTTAAAAATAATTAAAATTTATTAGGAAGTATCAAAAGATGTACAGAAAATTTTAATGTAGCACAACTAAAACTCAGTATTTTTAGGCCATAGTAAAACTTAAAACAGATGTTATAATACTTTCCAAATGGAATAAAACTACATGAATTTCAGAATTTGATTTTGGGACAATTAGCCAAACATGTCAAAAGGCTCAAAATGCTTGATTAAAACAGAGTCATAGGTCACTGCCGTGTCTGGAATTGGTGGGTTCTTGGTCTAACTTCAAGAATTAAGCCACGGACCCTCATGGTGAGTGCTACAGTTCTTAAAGATGGTGTGTACAGAGTTCGTTGATGTTCCGACGTGCCTAGAGTTTCTTCCTTCTGGTGGGTTCTTGGTCTGACTTCAATAATGAAGCCACGGACCCTCATGGTGAGTGTTACAGTTCTTAAAGATAGTGTGTCCAGAGTTTGTTCCTTCCAATGTTCAGACACGTCCAGAGATTCTTCCTTCCTGTGGGTTCGTGGTCTCGCTGACTTCAGGAGCGAAAGTCCACTTTCGCAGGGAGTATTACAGCTCTTAAAGGTGGTGCGGACCCAAAGAGTTAGCAGCAACAAGATTTATTGGGAAGAGCAAAAGAACAAAACCTCCAACCTGATGAAGCAGACCTGATCGACTTGCTTTTGCTGGCTGGGGTGGCCAGCTTTTATTCCTTTATTTGGCCCCACCCACATCCTGCTGATTGGTCCAATTTACAGAGAGCTGACTGGCCCCTTTTACAGAGTGCTGAATGGTCCGTTTTACGGAGTGCTGATTGGTTCGTTTTGACAGAGTGCTGATTGGTGTGTTTGCAAACCTTTAGCTAGACACAGAGCATTGATTGGTGCGTTTACAATCCTTTAGCTAGGCAGAAAAGTTCTCCAAATCCCCACCCTACCCAGAAGCCCAGCTGGCTTCACCTCTCGTAGTATTATATAATATTCATTTAATTAGTGTAATAATCAGAAGACTTCAAAAGCGATGTAGAAATTTACATGGGTTACAAACCTTAATCCTTCAAAAGCTAAGTTTTCCTAAGTAACCCAAAACCCAAGAAAGACAATGTAGCAATTATCTTGATAAAATTTATTATCTTTGTTTAAGTTAGTTACTAGAAAGGAAAGAAAAACCTATGCAGTCATTGTTTCCCCTTACAGGAAGCTCATTTAGGTAACCTGGAAGTCAAACTTGATGAAAAAGTTCCTTGAATTATACTAGACACAGAAAGAATGTGTCTAAGGTTATGAGAGTACACTATATTATAGAGGAATGTAAACAAGAAAACTAGTATCTTGAGCTCTGAATAACAGCATGGGAAGTTTTCTGGTTACATGGAATAATTTAGAAACATAAAGAAAAGCCAAGTGTATAGAATCTAATTATATTGGAGGAAAAGCATTGCTTTTCTAGGTCTTTAAAATAAACATTTTAGCATCAAGCCACTAACACAAGAGTTAGAAGTGGAGAAATAAGTTACAAGAGTTGACAAAAAAAAAAAAAAAAAAAAAAGGTTGAGAGAGTTATCACCTCAGCCAAAGGAAACAGATATAGCTTTTTAAGAGGAGAAAGAACAGAATGCCATTCTGTTGTGTATAGCCATGATTATGTAAAACTGCAAATCACGTGCACTGAGATACAGCAAAATTTGAACTTCTGAGCTATAAATCTGAGAAATTGCAAAAGGAAAACTTTATCTCAAGAAATGAAATTATTATTGTAAAAGAAAAGGGCAGCATTTTAAATTTGAAACTAGAAAAATTAAACACATCTCAGCAAGAAATGTGGCAGAAATAGAAACTGTCTGCAGTTTAGAAGATGGCATTAAAGAAACAGATTTTAAAATAAAAAATCAAAACCTGCTGGCAAATTTATTAAGAGCAGGTCCATACTTCAAGAAAACTTTGTTTGCAGTATATACGAACAGGCCCTGGTACTATAACAGTGCTTCCTTGCCACCAATGTTTAATTTTTAGAAAAACACATAAACAATTTCTTTTTAGTCTCAGCTTATCGAAGCACACATAAAACTTCCTTTATAAGGCCCATCCTTTACAAATCCTCTTTGACTTGTTTAGACTGTTTATATTTTCTTAACCTCTAAGTCATTCATTTAAAAAAAATTTATTATTAATTTTATCTTAGTACAAAAATTCACTATATAAGATTATTTATCATACAAAATTATTTTTCCTTAAATGTATATTTCTATTAGTAGAGCTAAATGTATTTTTATCTTGTTTGGACATGACTAAGAAATTTAATTAATATCTGTTAATTTAACATAATTTTAAGATTTTAAATTACATAAAAGCTTCATTTATAAACATTTATTCCATTTACAATTACCCATTTTATTTAGCTTTTTAACAATTACACCTAGATTACCTATGAAAATTGAGTATTTACACAGAAGTAATCATTATTTTAAGTTGCCCTTCTATAAATAAATTTTATAACCTATAAACAGAAGCCAATTAATGCAAGTGCTGAATATGCAAAAATCAAATAAACACAAACATGGATGGAAAACAAAGTACATACTAAGAAGAATGATAAGTCACCTTCTCCAACAAAGGAAAAAAAATCGCTTCACTGACGCCCCGACCCAAAGGGAAAAATCCCTTCATGTAGACCTGCAGCTGAGGTATGCCATGAGGAAAAAGAGTCCTCCCCAACAGGAGATCTCTCAACCAAAGAGGAATATCAAGTGTTTTCCTAAGTAAGAATTTTAAAGTTAAATGGATAGGTATGTTGTTAGTAACTCAGAAGATACAGCTATTTTTATTAAATCAACGATATTAAATTAATTGTTTTTATCAAAGAATTGCATAAACAAAGATCATTTTCTTTTAGTCTGGTTATACAGCTTCATGACCTTAAAACATCTAGCAGAGGCAAATACAAAACTGTTTAATCAGTAAATTAAGCCAGGCAAAAATGTACATTCATTATTGAAAACATTTCTAACTTTGTGAAATGTGAAAACATTTCTAATTTTATCAACAATTTTTAAACCAGTTAATTTATCAAAGACGAACTTAAGTAAACTAAAAAAAATTTTGAATTAATTACTATACATTTGACATGAGTACTCATTTATTTAAATGTATTCCTTAAAAGATTTCTGGCTGACTATGCCAGATTTATTATGTAGTCAGTCACAACATACAACATAATACATGTACATGTGGATAAATATAATAAACATATATACATACCCATAAATAAAGATCTTACAGCTTTTACTTTAGAATTGTAGTCATGAGATAGTAAAACATACAAACTCATTGGTTTATAAAAGACAGTTGGATCCAAATTATTTTTCTGACAAAATGAAATAAGGCTAAACTTGAAGATTTTTAAAAACAGATAATCATATAAAGGCTGTGAACCAAATTTGGGGTATAGCAGTTTGAATTGGTTACCAATACAATGGATTGGACAAAGAATAGTTAACTGTGAAAATGTGACTACATGACAAAAAGATAAGAGGTATTCTAACAAGGTCTGTATGGTATTTTCTTGGTCTCAAGTTTTAGTCCTTGACGATAAGAATGTTGCCATTTCTTTTAGTATAGGCATGGAAATGCCTATACTAAAAGAGTATCTTTTGCATGGAAGAGTATCTTTTGCATGGAAATATTTTCTTTTGCTTTTAGGAAACAGCATGAATGTCAATTTTTTTTTATATCTGCTGGTTTTCAATTGTTTTTACTTAAATAGTCAGTATGCCAAAATAGCTTAAGAATTTTGGAAACAGAGAGTTTAGCTTAAGAAGGATAAAGAGGAGGAACTGTAGAAAGAGGAGGGGGAAATTCCAGATAGGAAGCACATACTATCTCACCTAGCTTTGAGATAGTATTTAGTAGCAAGGCAAACTTCGAGTCCTGAATCTTGTTTGTTTTTCCTTTTTTGTAAGTATCAGTATTATCAATTGAACTGTCAGTCTTATTTGGAGTGTATGAGCTTTTAGCCATGGCCTTTTAGTATAGTTTTAAGGACGACAGACTGTTTGAATGAACATGTTACCAACTGGAGTCCCAGAAAATATTTTGTTATGTCTTTGTACTTTGGGAGCCCAATTCTAACTAAATTTATCTAGGTGATTTGGTTTAATGTCAAATAAACAAAAGCCAATTAAATGCAAGTGCTGAATATGCAAAAATCAAATAAACACAAACACGAATGGAAAACAAAGTACATTACTAAGAAGGATGATAAGCCACCTTCTTCAACTAAAGGAAAAAAAATCCCTTCACTGATGCCACGACCCAAAAGGAAAAATCCCTTCATGCAGACCTGCAGCTGAGATATGCCATGAGGAAAAGAGTCCTCCCCAACAGGAGATCTCTCAACCAAAGAGGAAAATACCTCTCTCAAACATGAAAGGTAAGCCACCTCCCCAACCAAATCCCAAATAAAACAGAACTCAAAACAAAAACAACAACAACAACAACAACAAAACAGTTGGGGGAGTTTGGTCCAAGAGAGATTCACCAGGGGGAAAAAGGCAACCCAGGCAAACAGGAGGGGATCAAGGGGCCAAATACAGGTACCTCATTTCATAGTTCTTCACAGTGATTCTCCCTGAGGTGATTCAGCTTTGAAACTATACTTCTGACACCAAGTATGTTTAAGTCAAATAAAATATAGAGACAAATTTTTAAATTTAAAATGTTTTGTCTGGGAAGCAAGAATTGTAATTTGGGGAATACACATAGATTGAGTAGTCTTTGGCATGTCTGAAGAACAAAGAGGTTAGAGGGATTATAGAAAAAAGAAGTGTTGCTTATTGTCTTGAAAGAAAGTTAATTGGCACCAGTTAAATTTTGACGAGCTGGCAAGCTTCTATTGATGAGTGATAACAGTGGGTAAAATTAGTCTTAAGAGTCACAGCAGGCCGGGCGCAGCGGCTCATGCCTCTAATCGCAGAACTTTGGGAGGTGGAGGCGGGTGGATCACCTGAGGTCAGGAGTTCGAGACCAGCCTGGCCAAAATAGTGAAACCTCATCTCTGCTAAAAATACAAAAACCAACCAGGTGTGGTGGTGGGCGCCTGTAATTCCAGCTACTTGGGAGGCTGAGGCAGGAGAATCGCTTGAACCCGGAAGGCAGAGGTTGCCGTTAGCCGAGATCACGCAATTGAACTCCAGCCTGGGCAACAAGAGCGAAACTTGGTCCCCACCCCAACCCTCCCAACCACGCCCACCCCCCCCCAAAAAATAAAAATAAAAATAAAAAGAGTCACAGCAGATTGTTTCAGTAGGTATTAGATAAAACTGGTTTCAGGCAGTTGCAGCAGCTGGGCTTGTAGAACATTTAATTCTAGGAGCAGGTGCTATGTGCCCTAAGTGCTTTATTCCCCTGGGCTCCTTGATGGCAGTGGCGGCCACTGTGAGGACGCCAGCTGCAGCGGGGGAGGCATAGCCAGTGCTGTGCACTCCACAGAGCCAGTGCGGACTGGGAATAGGTGATTCCAGCAGAAGCTCCAAGCCCTACCGAGTTGTTGGGGCAGCAGCCCGCCCTCCTGGGCGCAGCTGCAGCTCTGAACCTGGGCATCCCTGCACTCTCGGGGCCCCAGGAAGCCCCCTTCTTCCACAGGCTCAGAAGTGTCTGCTTCCGCTCCCCAACGTCTCCCTGCTCCCTGGCACCCGACCTGGTGCAGAGCAAAATTGTGTCAGAGCCCAGGCACTGTAGCAACCCAGCAAGGTGTGCGCATGCTCAGGGCGGCACTGACAGGCCGGCCTCCTGCTGCCTTCGCTTCCTCCAGATTTTGGGTGCCAACAAGCGTGGGAAGGAAGTGGGGGAGCTGAAGGGCGGGGGAGCTGAAGGCAGCTCAGCACAGACCGACAGGTGCCCCACAGCACAGACAGCCTGAGCGTCATAAACCGCATGTTGATGGTAACAGGAGGGAGACAGGTTCCTGGGCGGGAAGGGGCGGGAAGGGGCGGGTCCCCAGTGAAACCCCACCTTCAAGCGAGGGATGGCCTGAAGCCTGCAGGCCGGACTGTCAGTTCCATGTGGAGTCCAGGACCCAGAGTGAGAACTTCACCGATGCCTTTCGGCCAATCGGATGGTGCTTTTTCCAGGCCCACCCATGACCGCCCATGGACCAATCAGCATGCACTTCCTCTATTCTGAGTCCATAAAAATCCCTGGATTCATACACACTCTCTTCGGGATGGCCTGCCTATGGTAAGGATCCGTTAGGGTGTCCTGAGAGCTGTTCTGTTACTCAGTAAAGCTCCTCTCTGCCTTGCTCACGCCCAATTGTACACGTAACTTCATTCTTCCAGGATGCAGGAAAAGAACTCAGGACCCCCCAAACGGCCAGAGCAAAAGGAGCTGTAACATGTTCCTGGCCAGCTCACCAAGCTGCAGATGGTGACACACTCCTGGACTGCGGGAGTAAAGGGTGGTGACCCTCCTGGGGGTCCAGACCTTGGGATTCCCCTAGCCAGAGATACTGTAACACTATAGGTCTCCTGCTCTTTGCCTAGGCTGGGCAGCCGCCCCACATGACAGGAAGCAGTGGCAGGGCTGGGCCAGCCCAGGGGTGGCGGAATTGAAGGAGCTGTAACACAAACGGGCTGCACCATGCCCCACCTCCCCACCCGCCTCTCGCCACACTGGGCTACAAGGAGAGAAGAGCTGCGGCCCTACTGGGGGCCCAGAACTCGGGGCTCCCTAAGCCTAGGCTGTGATAAGCTGTAACACCCTCTTGGGGGGCTCTGCGGTTACTAGCGTCTCCAAGCTTTCAGGCACCGCCATGTTTCCCTGTGCCAGCAGCGGAAGCTGCTTTTGGTATGGCTGGTTCAGCCGCAGCCTCCCACACAGCCAGCGCCTGTGCCGGTGCCTGGAGCTTCTCCTCCAGCCCAGCTAGTGCGCCTGACTGTGCCCATTGACCGCACCCTGATCTTGCTGGCTCACGCACCCCTTGCCACTCAGCTTTCCTTTTAGTTTACATTTAACTAACCAGCTTTTGTCTATTTTTAAGATTATTTTATTTTTAGATATATCTTTCTAAAGAGACATCATTGTATTGTGCTCTTTTAAAATTCAAACCCTTAGTATTTGTTTCTTTAATAGAGACATTTTAAAGTATTTATATTCACTTTTGTAACGTTATCCTTGGCTTAGCCTTTGTCACTTAATTATCATAATTTCTCTAATGTTGCCTTCTTATGGTTTTGTTTGTTTTTCTCTTTTGCTGGTGGACTAGGATTTATTATCTATTGAAACAATCTGGTAGTTCAAAATTTCATTTTTGTTTATCCTCACTCCTTTTTAGAAACATTTTTATACTTTCCTAATTATTATATTAAAATCTGTGTACTTATTTTAGCTGTACTTTATAGAAAAAATAATTTTACATTGAATCAAAATGAGGCTTTACACCTTTTTCATAAGACTACATTTGGGTTTCTTTTTTGCATATTCATTTTAAGTTACCTTGTGTATATATATTTTTCAAAATTAATCATTTCTTTATTAATGAAGGCAGTTTAAGTGATTTTTTAAAAGTGTTTACACTAGGAACATAGTTACTGTGTATATTACTCATGATTGTTGGGGTGCTTTTCTAATCAGAATTTGCAACTATGCTTTCTCTTTAATATAAACGTGAATGTACTGTGTGAATAACACTTTAACCAATCAAGTTGATCAAGTGTAGAAGCTGTCCAATAGTGGCTTCTTCCATCAGCTAAAAAAGGTTCCTAGTGCTATGTCAGGGAGTGAGGCCATTGCTCTGGGTGTTGGCTGCCTCTCTGAGAAACACTGTCAACATTTGATTCGGTAACTGCATGTCTTTCCCATGGTGAGTGGGAGTACAACAGATTCTCTAGCACAGCAGTCCCCAACCTTTTTGGCACTGGAGACTGGTTTTATGGAGGAAAATTTTTTCACAAACCCAGGTGGCATGGGAGGGGATGATTTTGGGGTGATTCAAAGTGCATTACATTTATTTTGCACTTTATTTTTATTATATATAATAATTTGTATATATAATGTATATATAATGAAATAATTATACGTTGTGCCATAATGTGGAATCAATGGAAGCCTTGATCTCATTTTCCTGCAACTAGACAGTCTCATCTGAAGGTGATGGGAGACAGTGACAGATCATCAAACATTAGATTTTCATAAGGAGCATGCAACCTAGATCCCTTATATGTGCAATTCACAATAGGGTTCATGCTTCTGTGAAAATCTAATGCTGCTGCTGATCTGACGAGAGGTGGGGCTCAGGTGGTAATGCAAGCGATGGGGAGAGGCTGTAAATACAGATGAGATAATGTAAATGATCAGGAGTGGCTGTAAATACAGATAAGCTTTGCTCAGTGGTCTGCCACTAGCTTCCTGCTATGTGGCCCAGTTCCTTAGAGTCCATGGACAGATACTGATCCATGGCCCAGGGGTTGGGGATGCCTGCTCTAGCAGACAGGTGAGTCTGGAGAAATGTGGTTACCATTGCTCTGGTAGATTACTGAATCATAAAATCCAGCAACTTTCAACTATAAGAGATACCTTGACCTAAAAATAAGGGTGGGAAAGGGAATAATAGTGAAATTCATATTATCTTCTTTGATAATTTGCTCTCACTAACACAGTCTTCTGATTAAAGAAACTGGGTGTCAAAGGTGTTAAATTAATTGTCCACAGATGGGTTGTGGAGGATTGAAGTAATTATTCTTTCTGTTGGAGAGATCTGGCTTCACTATGGAATCTGTTGTTGACCTTAATATATCCCAGGGATACTAGAAGGATAGTAGCCTTCAAAACTGAAAAACCTGACCAACATCAGGAGTGAAAGAAGGCAAAGAAATCAATATTTCCAGAGTCTAGTATCGCTCCTATACACACTAGAACTAGCTTTGAGATAGGTAGGTATAAAAAGTATCCTGGTTGTCTGGCTTAACTTCCTCATGATGTTTGCTAAATTGTCCCAATATCTTTTAGTTACATCAGAATTATTGCAGAACACTATATGGTTTAAATCACACATGTCATTTTTTAAATCAAATTGCCTTGGATAATATCTCACTTAAATGCATGTTGCACCATTTCTTTTCTTTCTCCACAACCTTTACAGCTAAATTTTATCCATTCTTGCATTATATTTATCTCATGGTAATTGTAAAAACAGTATAGAATAATTTTTTTCCTAAAAAAGTTATTGCTATTACATTTTCTGAAGCCTTAAATAAATTTTTATTAACACTTTGATCTGTTATGCATTAATTTAATTATAAACTTTGCTCCTTGAGTGTTTAAGGCATTAACATTCTTATGCAATTGGTAACATTCTTATGTCATGTGTCACTATTTTTGTCTTTTCTTTCCTTATCTTTAACAAAGAGACACCTATGCAAATGCAATGTTGAAGAACAGGTAAAAAGGACCCTCATTTAATTTTGGCTAGGTGCTGTCAGGTTTTGCTTCACTCTTTTGAAGATGAAAGACAGGTAGTGAGTTAATGCCCAATACCGTGGATGACACAAACCAGATATTCAATAACTACTTTTTCTCCTTCTAAATGTGAGACGCCATTTAGAGCTTCCCATTTTTATATACAGAGATCTTTTCTGGGTTCTGCAGTGGAAACAAGAATTCCCTTTCCAAGGAGTTCTAATTTGGAAAATGGCAGTATAGAATAGGCTTAAAGTATCTTTGAGAATTCTAAGGCATAGAGGCAAAATAGAGGACTAGGGATTTAATTTTTCTTTGGAAAGCCTTTCTATATTTGTGTGTCCAAGGTTAATAATGGCTCCATTTTTCAGGTTGGCTTTTTTCCTATTTCCTTGAATTAGAAATTTTTGTTAAGCAAGTCAAAGACTCATCTTATTTACGTTCTTGTCCATTCTTATGGTGTAAGTCAAGGATAAGGATCCTAGTTACGTTATAATTGCTTAATTGACTTTTCTAATTATTGAGGATTTGGGAAAAAACTGATAAAATTCTGTAAAATACTTTAATTCTATAAAATACTTTACTTAAGGTTTTTTTCCCCTTAGTATTTGGATATTCTCATGGAAATTTATAAAACAGTTAGGAGGTTGACGTCTCTAGCAATTTTAGTGCTTCATTGTCATGCTGGAAGTCAGCCTTTCCACTGTCTTAAGACCCTTGAAGCCTGAGTGATTTTCCTGAAGACTGACGGCTAAAGCAGAGTACGTAACCTGAAAACCCTAGACTAACTCCGACCTGCAGATATACTTTAATAGGTCCACATAAGGGTTTGTTTTTAATGGTAAAATAAGCATAGCGACATAAGCTTACCATTATAATAATTTTAAGTGTACTATTCAGTGACATTAAGTACATTCATATTGTTGTGTAACCACATCACTATCTAACTCCACAACCTTTTCATCATCCCAAATTAAAATTTACTCACCAAATAATAATTTCCATCTCTTCCTCCCCCCAGCTCCTGGTAACCACTATCTGCTTTTTGTCTCTATGAATTTGACTGCTCTGGGTACCTGAAATAAGTGGAATCATGCAACATTTGTTCTTTTGTGTCTGGCTTATTCTGCTTAGAATAATGCTTTCAAGGTTCATATATGTTGTAGTATATATCATAACTTCTTTTTTTAATGTTGCTGAATAATATTTCATTGTATGTACATGTCATATTTTGTTTATTCATCTGTTCATGGATATTTGGGTTGTTGCCACCTTGTGACTATTTTGTGAGTAATTCTGTTCTGAATATTGGTCTGCAAATATCTTTTCAAGTCCCTTCCTCTGCTTTCAATTCTTCTGAGTATGTACCTCGAAGCAAAATTGCTAGATCAATGGTAATTCTACGTTTAATTTGGAGGAGAATCTCCAAACTGTTTTCCACAGTGGTTTCACCCTTTTACATTTTTTTTTCCAGCAATGTATGAGGGTTCCTTGTTTCTTTTTCTTTTCTTTTTTTTTTTCTTTTGAGACGGAGTTTCGCTCTTGTTGCTCAGGCTGGGGTGCAATGTTGCAATCTTGGCTCACTGCAACTTCCACTTCTCATGTTTAAGTGATTCTCCTGCCTCAGCTTCCCAAGTAGCTGGAATTACAAGCACCCGCCACCACACCCAACTAATTTTTGTATTTTTAGTAGAGACAGGTTTTTACCATGTTTAGCCAGGCTGGTCTCGAACTTCTGACCTCAGGTGATCCGCTTGCCTCTGCCTCCCAAAGTGCTGGGATTATAGGAGTGAACCAGCACACCTTGCCTCATTGTGGTTTTAATTTGTATTTCTATATAGTGTTTTGATACATTTTGAAAAAGTCAATATTGAAATACCTAAAGATTTTACATAGAAACCTTGAATTCCAGCTTATCTTGAAAAACCAGAAGGTGTGATAATATATATTTCTACCTTTCAGCCATGAAGCTGAGGATTGGTAGCCCTTTTAGAGGAACACGTGCTTCCAGACCAGGTATATGCTTCCTATTTTGTCCCAAGCCACCCTGTATGGCCCACTCATTTATGTTATTTGCATATCCATATGAATAGTAAGTTTGCAGTCTCTGTCATTTAGTCATCCCAGACAACATATGTTTTCATCTGGGATTAGTCCATAAATATTCTGATACTTAGTTGCTATGGGGTGATATTTAGTTGCTATGCTGTGACGATAATTGACACAAGTCATAAAAAGTAACTTAGCAGGCTAAGTGAAATTATAATATTTCAGTTGTTATTGCCATTTTAGATCAATAAACATGAAGTTTGTGGGCAGGTTTTGACTCAGAATGTGTCTTAAATTCGAATTATCCCCAGGAGGGTTGCTATTTTGAGTGTTTAAAAAATCTAATTAAATTAAAGAAACGTTTGGAAATTGTCTGTAGTACTTGAACAAGCAGTTTTTGTAAAAAATAAGAAAAAGTAAATAGCTATTTTAATGGGAAAAACATCCAGCCATGAAGTCTATTTTTCTTGTCTTTGACTGTAGCAAAGCAGGTTAGGCTGGAGTCCATTCACTGCCACAGAAACCAGCACCTTCACAATGTCTGCTTGAATTCATTGAAACTTTTCCTTTCTGTTAAGAAACGGAGAGAGATGAGATAATAATAGCAGTGATATGATGCATTCTGTTTCCCTGCATGGCCTGTTTTTGAGCCCTGAATGAAGGAGGAGTTAAAGGCAGAAATGTGTAGAGTAATTTTGGGCAAAGTCAAAACTGCATTGGGAACAAGGAAAACATGTGTTGTACAGAACTAGGGATAGCATGTTTTGCCTCTCTGTGCAGAAAACAACAATGCAGCCAGAATCTTAAAAACATTTGTCAATGTTTGGTGATAGCCAACTTTGCGTGAATATTATTTATTTTTCTGATGAGCACCACCAATGTTGAGGCTTCTCTGAATAGTGGGAAGAGGAGTTGGATAATCAGAAGACAGAGCAAAAGAACAAGAATAGAGCAGAGACTGTGCAGTAGCTATAGTTGAAAGAGAGATGTGTGGATCCACATATGAAAACCCTATTTGGGAACAGTCAGAAACAGTAGGGACACTTTGGAGCGTTTTAATTTTCAAGAATATATTCCTGGGACTCTTGCCATTATGATTTTAAAAAGAAAGAAATCTACAAAGTTACTTGGAATTATTGGGTTACTAATTTGTATCAGTTAAAATGCCATCTATTGTACATAACAAACAAGATTCTTTTCTCAATGGGATTGAAACAGTGAGAAAAATGGTATATTGCATAACAGAAGTCCAGAGCAAGTGTAGCGTTCAGGCATAGTTCACATTTCTGCAGTCATTTTGGTTTTGCCCTTCTCCCTAAGTCTGGTAATGGGGAATATGCAGCCGTTCCAGGTGCCATATTTAGCTGTGTTCTGAGAAAAATTAAGGGAAAGTATTGCCAGAGGCCCTCATAGACTCCTCTTTGCATGTCATTGGCCAGAAATAGGTGAAATACCCTATTGCGAGAACACAGTGGTTAAGGAAAGGAGAGCTCTGAGCTTAGCTTGGGATATATCAGATTACCCTTCTGCGGTAAGAAGCAAAAGTCACCTTCCCCTCAGTCACATGGGATAGAGAATGAACTTGAACAGAAAAGGAATTCAAAGGTAGATAGATGAAATAGAAGTTATTTAGACAATTAAGAGTGTCCATCCTTCTTTACATTTTTCCCACTCTACTTCGCCCATTATTTCTATATATTATTATTTTGGGGGGTGTATTAGCGTTTGTAAGCTGTCCTTATTACTATTTGGTATTAAAAATTATGGTGAGAATATGAATGCCAAAGTAAATCAAGGGGAGATTCTGAATGAGAGAGAGTTTGGGAGGTAGAAAAGAGTTACATGACCTTGCTGTAATGATTTAATATTTTATACAATTTTGCTATAAAATACTGCTTTAGATATTGGATTGGATATAGCTGAGAATTAGAAATCGATAATTATTTCATTCCTTATTTTTTCAATTCAATGCTTTCATATGAATAGCACTAATAATGTGTTAAGAATAGATCATATATCACCTACCTTTTCTTTGCATAACTCCTAACATGTTAAATTCTGTATAAATTCATATTTATTGTCAATCTTATTTATGAGAGCATTATTTTTCTAAAATTTACTTTAAACATATTTACACATGTATAATGTATTTACTTTTTTTATGTTCTTAATTATTAAGAGAGTAAGTCTACACTCATTAAAAAGTTTACAAGAGAATTACAAGCAACAATTTCTGAAATAATTGGCTTTCCTTTTATGCAAACAGAATTAAGAAAATGTATAAGGTGATAATTTTTATTTAACTTTCACAATTTGTTCCAATAACTGTTTGAGATATCTACAAAGTAACACAGTTTATATAGTACATGTTTCCAGAGGAAATAGATTTTGAGATCAGGGTTGCGAGGATATGTGTCAGGCCAGGATTTATGTTAAAGAACATGTGACAGGAAGGCCTCCTAATGGGTTCCACGCAAATATCAAGGCAAGGAAAATTGATTTTTACTGTTAGAAGGAGTGCAAGAAAATTTGTTTGCTGCATTATAGGAACTGTGGTTCTTGAGATGATGAGAAGGGGAACCTTAAAGAAACATTGTATTGAAAGCTTCAGAAACCACTGAGTGGCCACTTACATTTGCTTGGTAATGGCAGTTGTTTGGGGGAAAAGATACAATACAATTATTCTATTAACTCTAATCTGCTGTAAAAATTTTGCAGAAAGTAAAGAGTATCTATGTTAACTGATAGTGTTGGGATAAGAGCAAAGATATGCATTTTATTGGTAATTCATATTATGGATGGTGCCTTAATTTCAAGGGGGCTTGATTGCACTTCATTGAAGTACTTGAAAAAAAGAAGTTTTCTGTAAATTATTCAAATTATACAGTTTAATGTTTTCAATTGGCTATGCTTTATTGATTTCTAAGATTTTTGAAATCAGTGATGCACATTTTTATAACTTTATTTTTATATTAATCATATTTCTAATTAGCTTGTAGTCCTATATAATTTCTTGATAACATGATAGACTCCTTTAAAATCCTGAAGATACATTTAACTAAATTTTCATCACAATTGACAAGCTGCAATTTTACCTGACAATGATATTTTTAAAGTACCTGAAAATATACTAATTTTATTTTCCTCAAAAAGATTTAAAGTGATCATTAATTAGTGCACTTGATGTTTTATCTCTTGTCATTGCTAGTTATCCTGTCAAGATGGTAAATACAAGCCTACAATTCTGTCCATTTATAATGAGCCACTAAGTTTGCAATACTTGATTTGAAATTTGAATTCCAGGTGGCAAAACCCCCATTAGAAATATTTGTAGAACCTGCAACTTATTTAAAATTTCTATAGATTTAAAATGTGCTTAGCCATAAATATGTGATTATTATGAGACATTTTACATAGAAGTGCAAATAGTCCATAAATGCCTTTACATTTTCCATGTTAATGTGGATGCTGCTATAAAATCGGAAAATATGCTGTGGCAATTTTTATCCAATTTGTAGTTCTTTGCTTTTAACATTGGTAACACACTGATGCACATAAGGCTCTCTTGCTCATTTGATTAAAACATCACCATATTTAGGTCCCAAACTGCTCATTTCAAATATATGTCCTATCATTTTATAGTTAACTTGTTTCTTAGACCTAAAGGTATAGAAAAAAATTTGAAAATCCTTTTTACTCATAACCAACTTCAAATATTTTAAATCTATTTATTATAAAACAAAACTTTATTTCTCACTTACTAGATGACAAGTACTCTTTTACATGATAAGATAATAAGACATAAATCTTACAATTAAGTTCCCTTATATATAAAGTACATGTTCCATTGTGCTTTCTTAATATTATCAATACTTTAATCAATACTTTTCTTCTCTAGTCTCATGAAAATTATTTTTGTAAATAATTTTTGTGTTTGAAAATTGCAAGAAATGCAACAACCCCTGTGGTAGATTTCAGTGGATATGGTATTTTGCAGTTCATTACATCAAAAAGTGGAATCTATTCTCCCACCCATTGAATCTTGATTAGCCTTGGGGATTTGGATTGACCCATAAAATATCACGGAAGTAACAATTATATGAATTCTGGAACTTAGGGCATATGAAAACTTGCAGCTTCTGCATTTGCCCTTGTGAAACATTGTCCTTATGATGCCATGTAAAAATGCTAGTTTGGTTTACTGGGGGACAGAGGGACACATAGAGTTGTACAAGACAGCACACACTATTGGACATGTGAATGAGACCATCATACCCCATCCAGTCCAAATGGAGCCATCAGATGACTGCAGCCACTTAAGGTGACCCCAGCTGAGACCAACATAACAACTAGCTACCTGAGCCCAGATCAAGTTGTTATACTGTAGACTCTCTAGCAAATAAATGGTTGTTCTAATTCACCAGGTTTTGAGGTGGCTTATTCTTTAACAACAGATAACTGAAACTGACACATACACTTGCTTTAAAGCAGACTCATTAGTCTCCACTGCCTTCATGAATCAGAATTTGTTCAAAGTTCTCTTGTTTCAGTCCTATGACATGCCTATAAAAATTGTCAGCAGTTCCTTTTCCCATATGTACACTATTTCTGTTCCCACGTGTAGACATTATTTTTTCATCTTTATGAAGAAAATTCCCAATCTTGTTTATTTACCACTAAACATCATAAGGAAACCTAGAAAAAAATAGACATTAGAAAAACAGGAATAAATACATAGTATGTGTGCCACAAATTCCTCTCATTTAAAACTGACATCACTAGTTTATTATTTTTTTCTCATATAACAATGACATCGCTTAAGAATAAAAATTGATCTAAACTGGCACATAAGATACATTTTCTTATATCTAACCATTCTATTAGTGTGGCTTCTGCCACACTGAGACTATTCTAAATTCTTAGTTGAATGTTTCATCTCTGCAACGTAAATTATCTTGCTTATGTAAAACTATTGCAGTTTTGACCTCTTAACCCTTATTTTAGGACAACATTATATTTAGTGCATTCCCACTGTTCTGTCATGTTTCTAAATTTCATTTTGCTTTCAAAGTGTTTGAGGAAAAAAATACCTCTTTTGCTTAATCCTTGATTTTGGTATACCAAGATTAGACCAAGATTTTCAGAGTTAACATAAAAGAGCTGAGGATACTAAAAATCAAATCAACGTTTTATAAATATTCATCAGAAATCATTAAATTTAGACTTTTAAAATATTTGATTTTTCTTTTTATTTTATTCCTTTGAAAATGTGGCAAAGCTGATAAAAATAATTACCTAACATAAAGTAAAAATGCCTGCGAAGAAAAGCTGAATGTAAAATATAACTGATGAGGAGCATACTCAATAATTTGGTAACTCCATTTGGAGCATTAGTCATCTCCAGCCACATTCTGAAATCTCAGTTATTTCAATGGCAGTTTTGTTGAGTGGGATGGAATCTTATTTGTCCTTCTTTTTTTGCTTGTGCTTTTGGGGTCATATCCAAAAAATCATTGCCCAAACCAACTTCAACAAACTATTTCCTTGTTTTCTTCCAGTAGTTTTATAGTTTCAGATATTATATTTAAGTGCGTATCCCATTTTGAGTTGATTTATTTATAAGGTATGAGATACAGATGCAATGCCATTCTTCTGCATGTGGACATATGGTTTTCCTGCACCATTTATTGAATAAACTATCCTTTTCTCATTGTGTGTTCTTGGTACCTTTGTCAAAATATAATTGTGCAAAAATACATGAGTTTATGACTTTTTTTCTGGGCTCATCTGCTTCATTGGCCAATGTGTCTGTTTTTATTCCAGTACTATGTTGTTTTAAGTAGCTTTATAATATATTTTGAAATAAGGAAGTGTGATGCCTCCAAATTTGTTCCTCTTGCTCAAGATTGTTTTGACTATTTAGGATCTTTAGTGGTTCCATATAAATTCTAGGATTTTGTTCGATTTCTGTGAAAAATGACATTGAAATTTTGATAAGGTTGTATTGAATCTGTAGATCACTTTGGGTAGTATGGACATTTATATAATATCAATTCTTTCAATTCATGAACACAGGATATATTTCCATTTATTTGTGTTTTCCTCCATTTCTTTCACCAGTGTTTTATAGTTTTCAGTGTATGGATTTTTCATTTTCCTTGTTAAATTCATGTCCAAATATTTTATATTTTGTTGCCATTGTAAATTGAATTTTCTTAATTTTCTCTTTAGATAGTCTATTATTAGCTTATAGAAACACCTCTGATTTTTTTCTTGTTGACTTTGTATCCTGCATCTTTACTAAATTAATTTATTAGTTATAACAGTTGTGTGTGTATGTGTTTGTGTGTGTACATGTAATCTCTAGGGTTTCCTGTATATAAGATCATGTTGTCCGGAAACAGAGACAATTTCACTTTTTTCCTTCACTACTTGGATGTCTTTGATATCTTCCTCTTGCCTAACTCCTCTGTTTAGAACTTCCATTACTAGGTTGAATAGAAGTGGTGAGACAGGGCATTCTTGTTTTATTCCTGATTTTAGAGAAAAATCTATCAACTTTTCACTGTTTAGAATGGCATTAGCTTTGGGCTTGTCATATATAGCCTTTATTGTGTTGAAGTACACTCCCTCTTACTTAATCTATTGAGATTTTTTGTGAAAGCTTATTGAATTTTGCTAAGTACTTTTTTTACAACTATAAAGATGATTATAAAATTTTAAATCTTCATTCTATTAATGTGGTGCACCACATTTACTGATCCACATATGTTGGAACCTTTTTGCATCTAAGGGTTAAATCCCAGTTGATCATGATGAATGTTTATTTTATTGTATTGTTGAATTCAGTTGCCAAGTATTTTGTCAAGAAATTTTACATCTATGCTCATCAGGGATATTGTCCTGTAATTTTCTTTTTTGTGTATTATCCTGTCTGGCTTTGGTATCAGGGTAATGCTGGCTTCATAAATATGTTTGGAAATATTCCCTTCACTTCAATTTTTTGAAAGAGTTTGAGAAAGATCGGTATTAAGACTCCTTTAAATGTGTGTATAGTTCAGCTGTGAAGCCAACAGGACGGGGACTTATTTTGATGGGAGGTTTTCGAAACTAATTCAGTTTCCTTGTTTGTAATTTATCTATTCAGATTTTCTATTTCTACTTGACTGGGTCTTAGTATATTGTATGTGTCTAGAAATTTATCTGTTTCTTCTAGGTAGGTAATACAATTTGTTGGTGTAGAATTGTTCAGAGTAGTGTCTTGTAATTCTTTGTATTTCTGTTACATCTTTTGCAATAACTCCTCTTTCATTTTATTTGAGTCTTCTTTCTTCTTTTCTTAGTTTAGTTTAGTGTTTGTCAATTTCATCTTTTCAAAGAACCAAGTCTTTCTTTCACTGATTTTTTTTATATTGTTGTAATCTCTAGTTCATTTATTTCTGCATAGATCTTTGTTATTTTCTCTTTTTTGCTATCGTTAGACTTAGTTCTTTTTCTAATTCTTTGAGGTCTATCTTTAGATTACTTTTTCTTTTTTTCTGATATAGGCATTTATTGATACATACTTTTCTCTTGAAACTGCTTTTGCTACATCTCATAAATGTGGTATATAATGTTTCCATTTTCATCAGTCTCAAGGTACGTTTTGCCGTCCCTTTTAATTCTTTAATCTATTTTTCTCAGAAGCCTGTTGTTTAATTTCCACATATGTGTGAATTTACCTATATTTCTTCTTTTATTAATTTCTACTTTAATACCATTGTGATTGGGAAAGATATGAGATACTTTTTAATCTTAAATTTGTAAAGACTTGTTTTTTGGCCTAACATATTATCTATCATGGAGAAGGTTATATGTGGACTAGAAAAAATGTATTCTGTTGCTGTTGGATGTAATATACTGTTTATGTCTTTTAGGCCCGTTTGATCTAAAGTAGAATTCAAGTTCAATGTTTCTTTAGTGATGTTCTGTGTAGATGATCTCTCTATTGTTCGAGGAGGGATACTGAAGTTTCCTATTACTGTATTGTAGTCTTTCTCTTTCTTCTGATTATTTAATAATTGCTTTATACATTAGGTTCTTTATATATTTTGTATGCATATACATATTTACAATTATGTTGTCGATAATATGTTCTCTTTATTATTAGATAATAATATTCTTTGTCTCTTTTTACAGTTTTTATCTTAAAAGTTTATTTTGTCTGTTATAAGCGTAGCTACTCCTGCTCTTTTTTGGTGCTCAATTTGCAGAATGTCTTTTTCCAACTCTTTACTTTCAATCTATGTGTATTCTTGTAGGGACATAAGTTGGATCTTCTTTTCTAAAAATACATTCAGTCACTCTATGTCTTAGGATTGGAGAATTTAATTCATTTATGTCCAGGGTAATTATTAATAGGTAAGGGCATGCTACTGCCATTTGGTAATTTGCTTTTTGGTTATTTTGTAGATCCTTTGTTTCTTCCTATCTTCTTTTGAGGTTTGATGGTTTTCTATGCTGTTACGCTTTGGATTCTTTCTTTTAATGTTTATGCAACTATTACAGGGTTTGCTTTGTGGTTACCACGAGGCTTACATAAATCATTTTATACTTATAAGAGGCTGTGTAAGTTGATAATAGCTTAATTTTAATCACATAAAAACTCTATACTTTCATTGCTCCCTCTAACATTTTATGATTAGATATAAAAATTTACATCTTTGTATACTTTGTTTTTATCTGTAATTTTGTTTTTAATTGTCTTATGAGCACACATAATTTTTAAATTTGTGTATATCTCCTCTACTTTGATCCTTTTAATTTGGCAAAAGTACCATTCCCAGTCGTAAATACACAGCAGTTCTACAGTTTTATGTTTCTGAATGGCTGTTTACAGACAGTCCTAAATTATAACTTAGTCTGACTTAGATAGTAAAGAATTCAAGAGTGACATTTACCTTGCTATTTTTTAAAGCATCTGACCTTACAGATGATCGATAAAATGTGAGAAGTGTTAAATAATCTTTATTTGATATTACACAGAAACCACACTAAAATGCCTTTCAATAAGTAAAAGGAACCATTTTAGATACAGGGAATTCTAATTACATTGGCACAGTTAAGACCAAAAACATAAAGTAGACATTTGCCACCTTATCTTTAGCCCTTGCCTTTAAGACACGAATGAACACAAAACAGTTGAATCTTGCTTCGCTCTGAGACAGTGAAGGAATTTCCCCAGTATTTAAATATATTCACATAGCCAGTTATATAAGTCTAAATATAAATATAAAATCAATCTCCAATAATTTTCCATCTTTGTAAAAAGTTGAACATTACTAATGAAGTCCAATTATGTCTTTAGAAGGAGTAAACAGTGACAGCATTTACAGAATCAGAATTACTATTAAAATTAAAAAAAACCCGATTCATTTAACCACAAGCAGGTCTTAGTTATATCAGGACTACCCAACAAAAAATATTCTGTCAGTCATTTATGATCTGAATTCTGGTGTATGAGATCTATTAAATTATGGTACATATAAAAAGGTCATGAGACATTTCTCTTTTCTAATAAATAAGTCAGTGACCATTTATTACTCATTAGAAGCTTTTTCCAAGATAAGTGATCAAGTCTGCCCTTTCTGCCTTCTTAGTGCCAGAAAATATCATCATTTTGTTCCAGGGATGTACTTCTTGAGATTCTCCAAATACTCTTTCAGTGTATCCTCTCCTCAGGTGATGCCTTTGTTCTTATTGGCGTCTGTGTAAGAGAATCCAATGACCTGACCTGTCTTCTGCCCAAAGAGACCATGGAGATTTAGCCCAGTCTCTGCTTGCCTTCCTTTTCCGTGGTGTGCCACTGAACACACTTCTGAATAAAAATCTTTTTGCCTTTCTCAACATCACTCATATTTAATTCCGTCTTTTATTCCTTGCACTGCAAAGGTTCCCACTTGGAAGCCAGACATCCTGTTCTATCCTTTGTGTAATTTGTAGCACTTAACAATTCATTGTAGCTAAAGTTGTTTTTAGTAATTTTGTCTTATAACCCTCACATCATAGATAAAATTGCTTCATACACCACCTTTTAATATTAGAGAATTTCGACTATGACTCTTTATTATTTATTTTCTGAGTTATTTGCCTTCATGTGTTTTATGTTATTAATTAGTAGCCCTTCGTCTCAACTTAAATAAATCCCTTTAGCAGTTTCTCTAGGGCTGACCTAGTAGTGATGAAATCTCTTAGCTTTTGTTTGTCTGGAAAAGTATTTATTTATCTCTCATTTCTGAAAGTAGTTTTGCTAGGTAAAGTATTCTTGGTGGGCAGATTTTAAAATTTTTCTTCATCATTTTAAGTATATCCTTCCACTCTCTTGTAGCCTGCAGAGTTTCTGTTTAGAAATATGATGACAGTCATATTGAAACTCCTTTGTATGTTATATGTTTCTTTTCACTTACTGCTTTCAGAATTCCTTATTTTACTTGAATTTTGATAGTTTGAATATTGTGCATGTTGGTGAATTTCTCTTTGGATTAAATTTAATTAGAGATCTCTGATCTTCTCATATCTGAATGTATGCATCTTTTCTCAGATTTGAGAAATTTACAGCCATTAATTCCTTAAATATAGTTTCTAGAACTTTTAAAAATTCTTCTTCTGGGCTTTGTTTCTGCAAAGGTTAGTTCTCTTGATGGTGTCCCATGATTCCTATATACCTGCTTTATTATTTCAATTTTTTTTGATTTTCTCCTCTTTATAATTTCAAATGTTCAGTCTTCAAGCGTACTGATCTTCTTTTCCTGTTGGTAAAGTTTGCTGTTGAAGGTTTATATTAAAATTTTCAGTTCAATTATTGTAGTCTTTATTTCTAAAATATCTATATAAATTTTTTATATAGAAATTTTTATTTTTTGTCAAATTTTAAATTTTATTTACACATCTTATTCCAAAGAAATAGAAATATATATATTATATATAGTTTATATATAATATATATAAATATACTAATATGTATATATACTTATATATTATATATATATTATATATATAGACATCTATAAAATGACAAAGAATTCAGAATAATCATCCTAAGGGAGTACAGGTAAATATGTGTGTGTGTGTGTGTGTGTGTATATATAATATATATTATATATAACTATAATTATATAATATATTATATATAATATATAATATAATATAATATAATATTATATTATATTATTATTATTATTATTATTATATTATATATTATATATAATATTATATATAATATATAATATTATATATTATATAATATATTATTATATATAATATATAATATTCTAATATATATAATTATATATTATAATATATTATAATAATTATATTATAATATATTATAATAATTATATTATAATATATTATAATAATTATATTATAATATATAATATTATATAATAATTATAATATATATAATTATATATTATAATATATTATATAGTATATTAGTATTATACTAATATAATATATAAGCATAAATAATATAATATTATATAAATAATATAATATATAATATATAATATATAATATATATTATATAATATATATATAATATAATATATAATATATAATATATTATATATTATATAATATATAATATATAATATATATTTTTATATATAATATATATATACACACACACACACACACACATATTTACCTGTACTCCCTTAGGATGATTATTCTGAATTCTTTGTCATTTTATAGATGTCTATTTGTTTAGGGTTTATTATTAGAGCTGTATCAGTTTCTTCTGATGGTGTCATATGTCCCTGGTGCTCCTTAATTCTTGGGTATTTGTGTTGGTGTCAGCACATTTCAGATAATGGCCACATATTCCAGTCTTTGCAAGTATTTTTTGGCAGTGGTAGACCTTTGTTATTTGGTCTGGCCTGGGATTCTGAATAGGCCAGCTGGTAGTAACCATGGATAGGCAGACCTTAATGTTAGGTTCTTTGGTTGGGCTGGGACACTGACTGTGCTCTGAAGTTGAGTCGAGCTGCTGGTTGTGCTTTGTGTCACAATGATACCACTGGCTGGATTCTATGGATTCTATGGTCAGGTGATCACCTCTAATTGGGCCTGGTTGCAGGCTAAATTCCCTGGGTGGGCAGTACTGCTGTTCATAATTTGTTGTTGGGCAAGACTATAGGCTGGACTTTAAAACTGGGTAAGGCATTTGGGGGATTCTTACTTGGCCACTTGGAATGGTTGGGGCCAGATGCTCCACTCTTCAGACACTTGTAGATACGCACATTCCTTCAGTCAAAGGAAGTCTTATACAGAGCATCAGAGCTTTGCATAGTCACCACCTGAGCACTGGAGTGAGTGGGGCCACCAGATGTTCTCTTCCACAGATATTCACAGATGTGCACTTGTGTTCCAGACTAGAGAAGTATTAATTAAAGCACCAAAGCTGGCTGGAGAAGCTGGCTGGACACTCTAACCTGGTAGACTTTTTGATACTGCTTCTTGCAGAGCGATGCTATTGGCTGGTTTCTCTGGTCGGGTGCCTTTACTGGACATAATTCAGAGCCACCACCAAGATGATCCAATCTTGACAGCTTCTATCACCCTCCTTGCATTTTGTATGTCTTGTAGTTTGTTGTTTGAAGTTTGCTGTTGTGTGTAGAACAGTACAGACTGAAGTAAATTCTGTTTATGCATTGAAATAGGGATCCCTCTTCTGCTAAGCCTTTATTGTGGTAATTGAGTCAATCTAGTTAGTTATTAATTTTTGTGTAGGTTTTGCTATACTCTATTTTCACATTCTTTTTAGTTAACTTTGTGCTTAGAGTGTGATTTGGATTCGTAGGGGGTTTTTCTCCCTGTCCATGTTCCAATCTAAGCTTTAGTCTGTCCCTTTGATCTTGGACTTTCTTGCACTTACTCCTCCCCTGGAGATAAACTGTTGACACTTGATATTTTCTGCTTGCGGGCTTTTTAGTGAGGAGTGCAGGGCATTCCTTTTTGTCCTTTTGCATTCTCAGTCTTAGGCAGGCTATGTGTACCTCTGTCTTGGTTTTGATGGAGAGCTTTTTCTATTATGTTTCCCTCTCCAGTGTAGAATATAGTTAATCTGGGTACAGAACAACAGAACATTTTCCTGCTCCTCCCACAGAGTTTCTTTGTTTGTTTTTTCCTGTTCCCTTACTCTAACTATAGTGGCTCTTTTATTTTTACTTTTTTATTTTTTTTAAGATGGAGTCTCTCTCTGTCAGCAGGCTGGAGTGCAGTGGCGCGATCTCAGCTCACTGCAACCTCCGTGTCCCTGGTTCAAGCAATTCTCCTGCCTCAGCCTCCGGAGTAGCTGGGACTACAGGCGCCTGCCACCATGCCCGGCTAATTTTTGTATTTTTAGTAGAGACGGCGTTTCACCATGTTGGCCAGGATGGTCTCGATCTCTTGACCTCAAGATCCACCTGCCTCGGCCTCCCAAAGGGCTGGGATTGCAGGTGTGAGCCACTGTGCCTGGCCCTACAGTGGTTCTTTACCTGTGTCCTGGGGGTGACAGGGTTTGCTGGCTTTCTTCCAGAGGATTGAGTCTTTTGTTCCATATGAGAGAAGATTACAGCTAAGGCTTCCAGCCCTTTCTGAATCACTAAGAGAGTCTTTCTTCAGATTCCTGCATTTACCTCAGTCTTTTCTGTGTACAAATTGTGAGGTCCATGAAGTAGAACATACATGTAGGTGCAAACTCTCCTGATGTCCGAGGCTTTGTGGGGTGGGGGTATACTCACATTTGGCCTACACTTGACTGAATACTTTAGTTTGGCAGCCTTATCTTCCACTTGTCCTCTGCCCCAGATAAGCCACCGTTTTGTTACTCATGGAGACAGTTGACTTTCCTTAGATTTCAGGCTGGTTGATGATGACTCTGTGACCTAAGCTATCTGATAGATTTAGCAAAAGGTATAATTTGTTATTTTTTTCTTATTTTCTAATAAGAATAACAATTCTTCCAACTTTCTATGTTTTAAACAGAAGCTGAAAATCAGACATCTTAAACAGAATCTGCATATAATTTGAAGATCAAGCCAAAAGTATTTGTTATTATATTGGATGAAGGTTTGAAGACACATATGAGCCAAGAATGTATAAATATTTTCTAATTATTGCCAATTAGTTCATTATCAGATTAAGTATATTTTATATTTTAGCATAGAAAAAGAATTGAGAAGATGGTTATATGAGAGGAAGGATAAGAAGTTTAAAATGTAGATGATAAGGATGGATAAAAAGCCAAATATGCTAAACTCTCCAGAATTGAAACACTTACGTTACAATATCATTCCATTATTGCAGTGTATTTATAAGGATTTATAATGATTGAGAAATAGTTGAGGCTTTGTTTTAAATGAGAAGGCAAGACAAAAGTGTAGAAGACATCAAAGAAGGTAGACATAGGCATGGAGAATTTATGTAACTCTGAATAATCAACATGGATCACACTAGCTAGAATAAAGGACTTTTGTTAGACAACATAAGAGATGAGCCTGGAGAAATACAATGAGAAAAAATTGTGGAAGACACCAACAGCTTTGAGAGCATATTAAGCCTTTTTCTGTAGCTAATGTGAAGTCATTTAAAGCTCATGATCAGAGCAATGTCTACTGTTTACAAAGGCCATAGGAGCATGATGCTTGAAGAGTTAAGTGGAAAATATAATAAAACATTAAATGAAAGTTTTATCTGAGGCTTTTTGCTAAGTGGGTGCTAGGCAACATGCAAATATTTTTAAAGCAAGTTACCAAGAAACAGCTAGAGTAACTTTCATCTTTTAGCTTTTGGGGGAACATGTAAAAGACCATGCTATTATTTATAATCAAACACTTTCCACGTTTTAAAATTTATAATGGTTACTTTATTCTGATTATTCAGTAAATGGACTAAATTATGGTATGTGGAAAATTATTATAATTATATGAACAATGGAATACACTGTACAGTGTAAATCTTTTAACAGATGGATCCTAAAACAAACAAGAAATAATAAGAGATCAATAAATCAAATTGGAAGTTAAACAAAATAATAACAATAGACTTTTGGATAACTAAGAGTTATTGTATGGTAATGTGTCCGAAATTGGTGGGTTCTTGGTCTCACTGACTTCAAGAGTGAAGCCGTGGACCCTCATGGTGAGTATTGCAGTTCTTAAAGATGGTGTATCTGGAGGTTGTTCCTGCTAATGTTCACACGTGTTCTGAGTTTCTTCCTTCTGGTGGGTTCGTGGTCTCGCTGGCTTCAGGAGTGAAGCTGCAGACCTTCGTGGTGAGTGTTACAGCTCTTAAGGCGGCGCATCTGGAGTTGTTTGTTCCTTCCGTCCGGAGTTGTTCATTCCTCCTGGTAGGTTTGTGGTCTCGCTGGCCTCAGGAGTGAACCTGCAGACCTTCGCAGTGAGTGTTACAGCTCGTAAAGGCAGTGTAGACCCCAAGAGTGAGCAGCAGCAGGATTTATTGCAAAGGGTGAAAAAATGAAGCCTTCCACACTGTGCAAGTGGATTGCCGCTGCTGGCTCGGGCAGCCTGCTTTTATTCTCTTATCTAGCCCCACCCACATCCTGCTGGTTGGTCCATTTTACAGAGAGCTGATTGGTCCATTTTACGGGGAGCTGATTGGTCCGTTTTTACAGGGTGCTGATTGGTGCGTTTACAATCTATGAGCTAGACACCGAGTGCTGATTGGTGCATTTACAATCCTCTAGCTAGACATAAAAGTTCTCCAAGTCCTCACCAGATTAACTAGACACAGAGCACTGATTGGTGCATTTACAAACCTTGAGCTAGACACAGGATGCTGATTGGTGCGTTTACAAACCTTGAGCTAGATACAGGGTACTGATTGGTGTGTTTACAAACCTTGAGCTAGACACAGAGTGGTGATTGGTGTATTTACAATCCTTTAGCTAGACATAAAAGTTCTCCAAGTCCCCACCAGATTAGCTAGATACAGAGTGCTGATTGGTGCATCCACAAACCTCAAGCTAGACACAGAGTGCTGATTGCTGCATTTACAATCCTTGAGCTGGACAAGAAGTGCTGATTGGTGCATTTACAAACCTTTAGCTACACATAAAAGTTCTCCAAGTCCCCAACTGACTCAGGAGCTCAGCTGGCTTTGCCTAGTGGATCCTGCGCCGGGGCCATGGGTGGAACTGCCCGCCAGTCCCGCACCATGTGCCCGCATTCCTCAGCCCTTGGGCGGTTGATGGGACCAGGTGCCATGGAGCAAGGGGTGGTGCCCGCTGGGGAGGCTCGGGATGCGCAGGAGCCCACTGCAGGGCAGGAGCTTGGGCATGGCGGGATGCAGGTCCTGAGCCCTGCCCCTCAGGGAGACAGCTAAGGCCCGGCGAGAATTTGAGCGCGGCGCAGGTGGGCCAGCACTGCTGGGGAACCCAGCGCACCCTCCACAGCTGCTGGCCCGGGTGCTAAGCCCCTCATTGCCCGGGACTGGTGGTGCCAGCTGGCCACTCTGAGTGTGAGGCCTGCTGATCCCGTGCCCACCTGGAACTTGCGCTGGTCCATGAGCACCGGGTGCAGCCCTGGTTCCTGCCCGTGCCTCTCCCTCCACACCTCCCTGCAAGCAGTGGGAGCAGGCTCTGGCCTTGGCCAGCCCAGAGAGGGGCTCCCACAGTGCAGCGGCGGGCTGAAGGGCTCCTGAAGCATGGCCAGAGCGGATGCTGAGGCCGAGGAGGTGCTGAGAGGCAGCGAGGGCTGCTAGCACATTGTCACCTCTCAGTAATATGGCATTTTAAATCATGCAGAAATTAAGAATTATATAATAATTATTTGCATATTTATAAAACGGTAATATTACATTACATAAAAAATTCTCAATTAAAAATAAAATAAAACAAGCAAAAGCTATAAAAATTGTAAATTATTTGTATTTTTCATTGTTATGCACATGAAATGATGATTATTATATCAGTGAAATGCAATGAATAAAATGTTAGCTTCAAGAAGGCAAGGCTTTGTTTGTCTTTTCCAATAAATTATTACCTATACCTAGAACAGTTATTGACATAAACTAGAGGCTTAGTGTATGTTTTTTTAATGTCAGAGGGATGTTGAGGAAACCACAAAAGACTGAGAGATTTAAGTACAATAAAAATGAAGGCTATAAAGCAAATTGTATATGATGAATGATGTACAACAAATCATACATAAAAAAATTAAAGGCCAAATAAAAAAAAGGAAACAATTTTATGAGTTGATATCATAATTAAAAAGCACATTAAATCCCTGAGAAATAATTGCATCCCATTAAAATAAAATATAATAGACTATAAACAAACTTTAATAAAGAGAAAAACTTACTGATAAAAACAATTAAAAAGAGGTACGTGTATAACACTGGTATTCAATGGTACAACTGTGAAAAACAGATTTTTACTTCTTAAATATTCAAAGATTTAAAAATTATTATTCATTGTAATAAAGCTATGTAGGAAAATTAATTTAATTTTAAAATTTGCAGTCACAAGTATAAAATATAGGGACAACAGGACAATGTGTGTTAATCATCTTATAATTTTTATCATTATATACTATAATTTAACTTTTAATAATTTAAAACAAACTTTTTTTTTTTTTTTTGAGACGGAGTCTCGCTCTGTCACCCAGGCTGGAGTCCATTGGTGCGACCTTGGCTCACTGCAAGCTCCGCTTCCCGGGTTCACGCCATTCTCCTGCCTCAGCTTCCCTAGCAGCTGGGACTACAGGCGCCTGCCACCAGGCCCAGCTAATTTTTTTTTTTTGTATTAGTAGAGATGGGGTTTCACCGTGTTAGCCAGGATGGTCTCTATCTCCTGACCTCGTGATCTGCCTGCCTTGGTAAAACAAACAGTTTTTATATAACTATTTAGCCATAGGAAAATGTTTATTTTGGTAGTAGTTAAAATTGTGACGTATTACAGACAGTCTAAGAATCATTAAAATAAAGACTTGGCTAAATAAATTGTGATACATCTGTGAAGAAAAACTGCAGCAAATGTATGTTGGTGTAAACAATAATTTGATTAATGCATTCACACACAACAAGACTCTTAGATATTCATAAATAAAATCAAATCTTATTTTGCCTACGGGACCCATGTGTTTCAAATAATCTCATGAATCTAATATATTCCTTGTTTGATTTCCACAGATACAGAATCTGCTGCTTAGTCTAACTTTTTCTTATGTTATCTTGACAGAATAATCTAAAAATGAATGATATTACAGAGGAACATTGGATAACCATAATCACAATCGGAATACAATACTTTAAATACCTCTTTCAATATTCAATAGACAAAGCAAGGAAAAATAATGCTATAGAATATTTAATTGATGCTATTAGTAATGCTCGTTAACATTCATTGAATAGTGCTCGTTAACATTGAGCTAATAGACAAATAAAACCTGACAACAAAAGATTCGTGCATTATTTTTTTGCTTTCTTTGTAATTAAGGTCGCTCTTTTCTGTATTATTCCTTTTGTCACTTGCTTGAGTTTATTCTGATGTATACTCTCAATTCCTAATTTGTATATTTCCTTAATTTCAATAATTTTTCTTGTTAAAAATAGAATTTGCTTACTAGTGTTGGATAATGAATTGATTTAGCTACCTTGGAAAATAATTTGCTATATTGAATACTGTTTTAGCTGCACATATTTAAGACACGGCACTTCTACTTTATCCTAGGAATATACTCCAGGGAATCTCGTACAGGGAATACATACAAGGATATATACTCAAGGATGTTTATTGTAATTTTGTTTATAATAGGGAAAAGTGAGGAAAAAAACCCAAAATACATCAAAAATGGCAAAATATATTGTATAATTATCACATATTACAAAACTACATAGCAGTAAAAATTAATGACCTAGATTGTCATATGTAGTTTATAAACATGGATTAAAAAGTAAGCAAAATGTTAGGTGAAAAAAGGAAATTCCTGAAAGATGTACAGTATGGTAGGTTATGTGATTTATATACATGTATACAATTATATATAATATATACATATCAAATATATGTCCTATATTTAATACATTATCTGCATGTGTGTGTTGGTGTGTGTATGGTCATACCTGTACAGTAAAACTATTAAAAATTGCTTTGGGTTAATATATGCAAAATTTAGGATGGTTGTCATTTCGAAGTAGGAAATGAAGGAAAGGGATTGGGAACACTAGCAAAGGGGATTTAATACAAATCTGTAATGGTGTTTTATTTTTATTTTAAATAATCAAAATTTAAGATGCAAAAATGTTAATAATTAACCAAATTGAACTGGAGAAACATGAATATTTCTTATATCATTCTATTTATTTAGACTTAAAATGGTTCATAATTTTTTAAAAGAAGTAAACAAGGGATCATTGAACATCCTCTTATCCTCTCATATTCTCATTTTTTTGCATTTGAATCATAAGGGAATTGTGATTTTTTTCTTTACTAGCAATAGTAGTTTTTTCTTTTTTCAATGTTATGCCTTGAAATTTGTGTAGTTGAGATATGCAAGTTAACTTTTAAAATGTGTCTCACCAATGAGAAAGTACCTTGATTGTAATGCTTGTCTGAGCTGTAAGCCTTATTTCTGAACCTCAAAAATGGAATTTTAAAAATATTCTGAAGCCTATATTTTCCTTTCAATAATTTAGGAAAATATCTCTTTTAGAGGATCATTTATGCTGAATAGAGTATCGATGTAAGTTCTAATACACCAACTTTAACTTACTTGGAAAATATCTTTGAAACAATTGATTATTATCATACCTGAGAAATATCAAAAGTTTTAAAAATATTTTATTATTTGTGAAAAAAGTTGTCATCTGTGATAGTTGTGCAATTCAACACAGTTTATAATGATATTTAATTAGCAGAATTTTATATTTGAGAGGTATATCTGAGTGAAAATGCAAAATGATACTTAAACAACAAGACTTTCAGAAATAAACCAAATAATTTGTAGGTACACATTAGGATATTTCCACTGTAACTGAAAAATCTAACGCAAATTGGCTTAAATGGTATTTTTTAATATAAAATATAAATCCAAAGGTAAACTCCAAGGGCGATATGAACTTATTTTGAAAATCCCCCAAATCTGGGTTCTTTAATATCCACTCAGTCAACATTAACTTCACCCTGCCCCATTTTCCCATGCTTGCAAGAGATGTTCTGTTTACATTTACTGTGAGGAAGGTAGAGAAACCTCTCCTAAACAAGTGTAAAATAGTAGTTCTCTTCACACTAATTGGGCTAGCTTAGGTCACATACCCAAACTTGAGCCAGAAACTATCACCAGAGACAGAGGTAAATACATTAGTGTAAAGCTAATGAAGCTTTAGGCCCGAACTTGCATGAACTTTTACTAAGACCTGGAGAGGGTTCCTTAACAATGTGCTCACATGCTCACATTTTATTTCTTTTTGATGAAAATTGCAAAATGAGTCATTTTAAACTTCAAATAGTTAAGACCTTGGTGTCTTTGAACTCTGACTTACCTTTTCTCACACTATTCTTCATTGCAGATGATGTTCAAGCAGCTTTGAATATTTTGGGAGCTCTTGCTAAGGAGAGTTTTGTTTGGGGTTCTCTTAGTTTGGGGTTAATGGGGCATATTTATGTGGTTTGCAGTCAACTTCCTGTTTAGTTGATACAGTGAAGTTTTTGCTAGACTTCTTCTGACTTACTGCCCATTTTGCATAGATTGAATTATGATATTAACATATTTTAACATGTTTGGCACTGGAAAGTTGTCATTAATGATGGAAAAAAAAGATTAAAAATACAAACATAAGGAACTAGTCTGTGGAATACTCTTCCACTATCAGATGAGTAAAATTGTGAGCTGAGGATTCAGTTCTCATCTATAACTTACTAAAATGGAAGATTTTTCTTATTTAGAATACATGTCATACCATAGAATATACAAGTATTATTGAATTATACATTTTTCCCTTTTAACTGGGAATTACATGAAACAAAATTTATCAGAATTCTTCTATTTGTAGGGCACAGGCCAGTAGCAGAAGTAAAAACAAGTTATTAGCAATAATAAAAACTAAAGTTGAATTTAACTTTACTAGATAAAAAGCTGAAGTATTTTTTTTATTCTGCTATAGGCATTGAATCTATATAAGAAGTGGTGATCAAGGGCTATGCGTTTTGAAAAGGAGGGAAAATGGGCCAGGCATGGTGGCTCACGCCTGTAATCCCAGCACTTTAGGGAGCTGAGGCAGGAGTATCACTTGAGCCCAGGAGTTTGACACAAACCTGGGACACATAGAGAGACCCTGTCTCTACAAAATTTTTTCAAAATTAGCCAGGCATAACAGTGTATGCGTATAGTCCCAGCTACTCAAGAGGCTGAGGTGGGAGGATTGCTTGCACCCAAGGTGTTGAGGCTGCAGAGAGATATGATTGTACCACCGAACTCCAGCCTGGGAAACAGTGACCCTGTCTAAAAACCAACAATAAAAAATAAAAAGAAAGTAGGGAAAATGTACTGTAGAAATGAACTTGTTGTAGTTCATTAAAGTTATATTATTTTTCTAAATTCTGTTATATTTATAGTATCTTTAGTCAGCTTTAAAATTTTTAATTTATTCTTAATTTTATTTTAAATAAATATTTAGTTGTACCTATTCACAGTTTGTATTGTTTTTTAAAAGAGATCCCCCACATTTTATAGGCTTTTGAGCCCCAAAGAACCTTGCTCCACCTGAACAAAGGAATGAAATGCATAGGTAGACTACATAGGCCAATCGGGATTCTTCTTTGGAAACAAAAATAGGATATATTACTGAACATGATTTGGGTTATTCTGGAATGGGAGGAAATAGAGGCTGGGTGACCTAATAGGAGTTTTCAAGTCAGGATAAATGAAATAAAATAGATTCAAATGAGTTAATTTACAGTTTTAAAAATACCAGTAAAGTGTAAAGAAGAGGAGAATCTTCCACATGTGTGCAAGAGCAAAGAAGATTCTACATGTTTTATGGCCATATTCCTTCTTCTTTTTTCCTCCAGACAAAAATATACATTAATGAGAAATGTATAATACGTAAGTCTGAGTTTATAAAATAAATAAAAGGAAGTGTTAAGTCAAGAATGTAAACATTCTGATTTTAAAAAGAATGCATATCAAGATAATTGACAGAGATATCTGTTTTCTATATAAATCTTGTCTCAACAGAAAACATATGGATCACTGCAAATAGAATAATTCTTGATGTGTTTAGTGACATAGACAAAAGGGAGACTATAAAGGCTACTAAAATAACCTGGAGTCGGCAGCAGCTGACCTGGTAACACCCTTAGACTTAAAGGAGCAAGAGATAGCATGGTTATTGGAACCCAGAGGAATAGAATGGGATTTGGGTGACGCTTATTGAAAGGATTAGCTAGTTTGACCTCATTTTGAAAGGGAAGGAAGAAGCCAGGTAATATTCTGACCTTACTCTCTGCTCTTCCTCTTTCTTTCTTCCTCCAAACTGCTATGTTTCTCCACTGATTGGGCTCAACTGGAAGCCAGATGAGTGAGAAACCATGACTGTGTGATTCATACAGATGAACCTCCTGGGTTAGAAAGAAGGACAGATAATAGATATTGAGGAGCAAAATAGCACTAGATGCTAATGAATGAAAGATACCCAAACAATTTCAATTTAACTATGTGAGTGAAACAGATTATTTGTGGTAAATAAAAGGTTAAATTCGTTGTGTACTTTAGTTGATTGGCTATCTAATGACATGGAAAATGGATAGTCACATATATTCAGCTGTTCATAAGACAGTTATTTTTCTGAGTTGGGTCACCTGCTTCCAAGAAATATGTATCATCATTCAGATTTCTCTCATATTCATTATTTCTGATGTTATTCCTTTTTCCCATTGACACTTTCAATGTTATACATAATTATATTTGAAGAATCTACACAGTTCATTTCACAATTGCATTCATATCAAAAAAAGATACAAGAAAATTCTTTTCGAAGAGAAAAGGAATAGTTTGTTACTTCTTTAGCTCAGTTCCTTAAAGAGATAATAAAAGGAGTACACTATAATTTAAATTTACAGAGTGATTATAAGGAATTTTTACTACAATTATTACATTCACTTGTGCTGTTAAAATAGAACACATTTTAAGAAAAATGTTTAATCTATTTATTTGATTCTTCCCAAATGAAAAGCTCAATCTAGATCCTAAAGCGAGATTTCACATTTCCCCCGATAAGAGAAATGTACAATGAGCTTAAGTTCATTTTATCCAAAAATAATTAAGGAATTATAGATTATACGACAAATGAGATAAATGAGATTCAGTCTAAAGAGTTTCATGTATATGTTAACTGTGTGAGTGTGTGTGTGTATATGTGTGTGTGTGATATATATCTACCACATATGTGGTAGATACATGTGATATCACAAATACCACATATGGGTTATCTATACATACATATGTGTATGTATGTGTATGTGTATAGATATATAAATACACATCAAAGGTGGTGTAATCACACATTTAAAAAATACAGTGGACTGCTTTCTGTGTTCCTTCGTGAGCACTCATTGGAAGAAAGCTTTTTCAGAAGAAAAAGAAAAAAACCTCTGCCAATTTGTTTATTAATTATCACTGGATTGCTTTTACAAACAGTTGTTTTCCTCCATCATTATTTCAGAAGGATTAAATTGTTTTAAGGATATTTTCATCTTCAGGCTTGAAAAAGCTGTAGCAAACAAAATCAGCCTTTTTGGTCCCACTTATATAACTTCCCTCACTTTGTGCCACAGCTGAGTCTGGGATCATGTGGCTTCTTGTTTTGGGGATTTCCAGCATTTTTGCCATTATTTAAATGAATGAGGCACTGCTTGTTCATTTCTACCTTCATTCTTACTCCCTTTTCCCTTCTTTCTCTACTTTTATTTTAAACAAATATTTATTGAGCACTGACCCAGGAATGGCTCTGGTGATATGATTGTGACATTATATAGAAGATCTCTTACTTCAAAGCATTTTTATGTCGTGAGGATACGGACAGGTAGAGAGGCAGGTTAATGAAACGTGACAAATACTGTGGTACAGGAAGTTCAGGGTGCTGGGTGCACACATAGCACTCTCCTAACCTAGATTTGGCTTCCTGGAAGAAGTGATATCCAAGTTGAGATTTCAGTGATCAATAATAAGTAAGAATAAGTAAGAATCATCCAAAAAGAAACAGCTGACAGGTCAGGGAGGGAATTCCAGGCAGGGAGATCCATATGAACACTAGTGGAGGGGCAGGAAAAGAGAGAGAACTTGAACTAGTTGAATGAGATTTTTAATCTCCTCATTTCATTTTGCAGTGTCAAAGATAACTCATATGATGATTCTGTTTCCTGGAAACAGGTTGTGCCACATCTCTTGAAGTCTGTTTCAGGATCTTGAAAGCATATTTTTTTTTTCCCTCTAAAGAGTATCCCTTTACAAGCTTTCAGTCTGTAGTAAGCCAATTCTATATGTTTGGGGTGACTGATCATGGTTTGCCATTTTATAATTCCTAACGCTGTTCCAAAATCCAGGGCAAAAGCATTGATTACTAAGTTAGTTCTCATCTGAATATTGATAAAACCATCACTCTATATTTTTGCTTTAAGTAGTGATGGGATGACATCTTCAAGTTTCAGCATCTCTTTTAGGTTTGGTGTCTCTAGCATGTGGTTTTCCTCGTAAGTAGATTCATATGAGCACTAACCCACATGGGATATCATAAAGCAGTTGAATTTAAGGGAAAACTGTTTCCCAAAGAAAATACATGTTCAGATGGTATGTACTGTCCTTCAGCTATGTAGATAATCTATCGAATTTTGGATAGCAGAAAATGTGTATATAACACACAGAGACCTATTTTTACAGTGATAACTGGGGTGTTGTCTTTGACATATTCCACTGCACATGTTAACAATGTTTTCCTAAAAGTGAATTTCCCACATCAATAAGGTATTTTTACCATTCTTTAAAATTCTAACATCTATTATTAACAATTATTTAGCACTTTCATTATGTCAGGCATTGCATCATCTAATTGTCAAAACCTTATGAAGTTATAATTATTATTCTATATTTGAGGAAACTCAGACCCAGGAGGTTAAGTACTTTGCCTGAAATCACAAACCTAGGCTGTAAATGCAAGTGGTTTGTCTCCAGAATCTGTACTTCTAACCAAGGACTCCCTCTATTACCTCTCAGAGAGGAAATAGGCAAAGTAAGTGATTCTGATGACAATCAAAATTGCAATCATGATACACATGAAAAAATTTTACATTATGATCACTGAGACTTGCTTATATGAAATTAAGCTTGATGAACAATTAAAACACTAATTTGCCTTTCCTGTGTGTATCAATACCATTAAATTGGAAACTTTCTTGTATTTTTGTATTTTTTGTTACACTCAGCGTTTATTCCTCTTCAAAGATGTTAAGTCTTTTATTTTTCTCTATTAATACAGCTGTTGGCATAGGTGACTCCACCTTTAAAGTACTCAGGAAGCTTGAGTGGCATCTAAATATAACCATCTGGTAAATGATTTTCTGGAATCCATTTATAGAATCAATTTAGAGCTGTGCACACTATAATTTTGAAATGTTTTCATTCCAGGAAATGATAATTTTATTTTGGATAGTTATGCATGAAATACTTCGTGATTGTATGGTTCCATTAGTAAATGTGCTGCTTCCATCTTGCCAACATTAATCACAAATAAAGATGCCTATCATATTGGCTTTCTTATTACTCAGTATTTATTATGATTATTGCTATTGATTTTGTTAATGCAGAAGCATTCTGCTTTTATATAATTTTTGAAATGCATTCTGAAAAATTGTTTAAAATATAAATAAGTAAAATTTACGAACACTTTTGAGTATTCCATTTTTTAGAGCAATATACATTTACTGAGAGGACTTTATTTGTGGATAATGCATTTGATGCATTGTATATAATTAGAGCAAGGAAAATTAGTTCAAGCAAAAGTAGAAGCTTGACTTTATTATTCTCACATCTCATTTTTCATGGCTTTCAGAATGCCCCATCTGAAGCCAATCATTCATCTCATGCTAATTTTGGGATTCCAGCACTATATCTATAAGGTTTAATCTCCTCTCTTGCTTGAGCAAGTTACTTCTCTCTGCTCCAATTAAAGCTTAGTTCTTCTCTGTCCTTTATCAATTAATTTTCATATTAGAAAATTTTCAAATAATACAAATTGCTAATGGTTTAATGAATTATGTGTCCTTACACATTGTATGAAAACTCTTCATTTTGAGGCCTGGCGCGGTGGCTCACGCCTGTAATCCCAGCACTTTGGGAGGCCGAGGCGGGCAGATCACTAGGTCAGGAGATCGAGACCATCCTGCCTAACATGGTGAAACCCTGTCTCTACTAAAAATACAAAAAAAAAAAAAATTAGCCGGGCACGGTGGAGGGTGGCCTGTAGTCCCAGCCACTCGGGAGGCTGAGAAAGGAGAATGGTGTGAACCCGAGAGGCGGAGCTTGCGTGAGCCCAGATCGCACCACTGCACTCCAGCCTGGGCGACAGAGCGAGACTCCGTCTCAAAAAAACAAAAACAAAAACAAGAAACTCTTCATTTTGATACAGGGCTTTTGGAAAGGGTAATACTTTAATCTTAAAAGACAAATATTTAAATGTGCTATATTGGCTCACATAAGAGGTATAGCCATATAAGTTTTGACTCCAGGTATTTTTACAGAATTATTTTTATATAGATATTTATTTATGGTTATATGATTATCCCTGAAGGAGGATATCGTATAATCAAGAGCTTTGAGAAACATGTCAAACAGGGTTGGAACAAGGTTGAGGTTAGTGAGAAACTTGGCTGGGGCACTATATATATATATATATACACACACATATATGCGTATATATGTATATATACACATATATACATATGTGTATATGTATGTATATGTGTATGTGTATATACACATATGTGTATATATGCATAGATGTGTGTATATGTGTATCTATGTATATGTATATATGCATATATATGCATGTGTGTATACATGCATAATATGCATATGTGTGTATACATGCATAATATGCGTATGTGTGTGTATACATGCATAATATGCGTGTGTGTGTGTATACATGCATAATATGCGTGTGTGTGTGTATACATGCATAATATGCGTGTGTGTGTGTATACATGCATAATATGCGTGTGTGTGTATACATGCATAATATGCGTTTGTGTGTGTATACATGCATAATATGCGTGTGTGTGTATACATGCATAATATGCATATGTGTGTGTATATATGCATAATATGCATGTGTGTGTATGCATAATATGCATATGTGTGTGTATATATGCATATATGTGCACATGTGTGTATATGTGCATATATATGCCTGTGTGTATGTGCACATATATGCCTATATGTGTTTATATGCATATATGCAGATATGTGTGTATATATGCATATTTTGCCTAGCATGAGTGCATTTTACTTTATTTTTTATGTTTTTTAATTTTAAATTTTTGTGGGTACATAGTAGGCATATATATTTATGGGTTACATGAGACATTTTGATACAGGCATAGGATGCATAATAATCACATCAGGGTAAATCATATCAGATTGTTTGTGAAACAAAGGATAAATGCTTGAGATGATATCATCTCAAGCATTTATCCTTTGTTTCACAAACAATCTGATATGGTTGGGCTGTGTCCCCACCCAAAATCTCATTTTGAATTGTAGTTCCCATAATCCCCAAGTGTCATGGGAGGGACCAGGTGGAAATAATTGAATCATGGGGGTGGTTTACCTAATCCTGTTCTTGTGATAGTGAGTTACTTCTCAAAAGATCTGATGGTTTTATAAGGGGCTTCCTCCTTCGCTGGGCACTCATTCTCCTTCCTGCCACCCTGTGAAGAAGATGGATTTGTTTGCTTCCCTTTCTGCCATGATTGTAAGTTTCCTTAGGCCTCACCAGGCGGGATGAACTGAGACAATGAAACCTCTTTCCTTTATAAATTACCCAGTCTCAGGTATGTCTTTATTTGCAGCATGAGAATAGACTAATACACAATCCAATTATATTCTTTCAGTTATTTTAAAAGGTAGAATAAATTCTTGTTGACTGTTGTCACTCTGTTGTGCTATCACATCCTAGATCTTCTTCATTATGTCTAACTGTGTCTTTGTACCCATTAAAGTATCCCCACTTCTCAACCCCACTACCCTTTTCAGCCTCTGGTAACCATCATTCTATTCTTTCTCCCTGTGAGTTCACTTGTTTTAATTTTTAGTTCCCACAAATAAGTGAGAACATGTGATGTTTGTCTTTCTGTGCCTGGCTTATTTCACTTAACCTAGTGACCTCCAGTTCAATACATATTGTTCAAATAACATAATTTCATTCTCTTTTTGTAGCTGAATAGTACCCCGTTTTTCCTATGTAGCACATTTCCTTTGTCCGTTCCTCTGTTAGTAGACACGTAGGTTGCTTCCAAATCTTGGCTATTGTGAACAGTGCTGCAATAAACGTGGGAGTGCAGATACTTCTTTGATATACTGATTTCCTTTCTTTTGGGAAAAGAAGGAAATAAAAATAGAGCTACTATGTGATGCAGCAATCCTATGGTAGGTCTATTTTCAGTTTTTATGAGGAACCTCCAAACTGTTCTCCATAGTGGTTGTACTACTTTACATTCTTACCAACAGTGTATGAGGGTTCCCTTTTTCCCACATCCTCATCAGCATTTGTTATTGCCTGTGTTTTGGACAAAAGCCATTTCAACTAGGGTGAGATGATATCTCATTGTAGTGATTTTTATTTATTTATTTATTTTTTAAGATAGACTCTCCCTCTGTTGCCCAGGTTGGAGTGCAGCAGCGTGGTCCCGGCTCACTGCAGTCTTAACCTTCCCTGGCTCAAGTGATTCTCCTGCTTCAGGTTCCCGAGTAGCTAGGACTACAGGTATGTACAGGCTAATTTTTGTATTTTTTGTAGAGACAGGGTTTCATCATGTTTCCCAGGCTGTCTTGAACTCCTGAATTCAGGTGATCTACCCATCTCGGCTTCCCAAAGCACTGGGATTACAGAAAACAGCCACAGCACCCAGCCTTCAAAGTAGTTTTGATTTGAATTTCTCTGATGATCAATGATGTTGAGTACCTTTTCATATACTTGTTTTGTACTTGCATGTCTTCTTTTGAGAAATGTCTATACAGATATTTTGCCCATTTTTAAATCAGATTACT
Source organism: Gorilla gorilla gorilla (assembly GCF_029281585.2). NCBI lineage: Eukaryota > Metazoa > Chordata > Mammalia > Primates > Hominidae > Gorilla > Gorilla gorilla. The sequence goes on along the minus strand of NC_073229.2, from coordinate 119,620,614 downwards.
GGATTTTTTCCTACAGAGTCGTTTGAACTTTTAATATATTCTGGTTATTAATCCCTTGTAAGACAGATAGTTTGCAAATATTTTCTCTCATTCCAGGGACTGTTGTTTCACTTTGTTGGTTTTTTTTCCCTTAGCTGTGCAGAAGCTTTTAAACTTGATGTGATCCCATTTGTTCATTTCTGCTTTAGCTGCATGTGCTTTTTGGGTATTCCCCAAGAAATCTTTGCCAGTTCAATGTCCTGGAGAGTTTCTCCAAAGTTTTCCTTTAGCAGTTTCATAGTTTGAAGTCTTATATTTAAGACTTTAATCTATTATGTTTGATTTTTTGTATATGGTGAGAGATAGGAATCTAGTTTCATTCTTCTGCGTATGAATATTTAGTTTTCCAAGCACCATTTATTGAAGAGACTATCTTTTCCCTCAGTGTATGCTCTTGGCAACTTTGTCAAAAATGAGTTCACCGTAGAAATATGGATTTGTTTCTGAGTTCTCTATTCTGTTCAATTGGTCTATGTATCTGTTTTTATGACAATACTATGATGTTTTGGTTACTATAGCTCTGTAGTATAATTTGTAGTCAGGTGATGTGATTCATTAGTTTTTTTCTTTAGTTCAGGATAGCTCTGGCTGTTTTGGATCTTTTGTGACTCCATATACATTTTAGGATTATATGTTATATTTCTATGAATGCTATTGTTATTTTGATAGGCTACATTGAATCTGTGGATTGCTTTGGGTAGTATGGACATTTTAACAATATTGATGCATCCAACCCATAGAAATGAAATATCTTTCCAATTTTCTGTGTCCTCTTCAATTTCTTTCATCAATGTTTTATAATTTTCATTGTACAGATCTTTCACTTCTTTTATTAATTCCTAGATATTTTATGTTATTTGTAGCTATTGTAAATGAAATTACGTTTTAAATTGCTTTTTCAGATTGTTCACTGTTGGCACACAGGAATGCTACTGACTTTTGTACATTTACTTTGTAACCTGCAACTTTACTGAACTTGTTTGTCATTCTAATCGTTTTTTTCTGGAGTCATTAGGTTTTTCCAAATATAAGATCATGTCATCTATAAACAATGATAATTTGACTTCTTCCTTTCACATTTGGATGCCCTTCATTTCTTCCTTTCACATTTGGATGCCCTTCATTTCTTTCTCTTGTCTGATTGTTCTTAGCTAGGACTCCCAAATTTTAAGGGTATAGCAAAATACACAGTGATCAATATAAAATATATTTCAATGAAATTTTAAAGAAATCAATATTAATGCAAGGACATCCATGATGAACCACATATCAAACATTTAAATAAAGAGCATTATTACTGAATTTTTATTTTGCTTCAATCTCCACATGGCACTGATGTTAAGCACTGACTAGAGAGGCTTACTATCCCCAACATGTAAATACTTAAGTACTAATTATTAATTAGAAACCAAAACCAGAATACTGGAAATGAGTTAATTTTTTTCCATGAACTATTGTGCAATAAAATATAGGATGAATAAGTCCAGAGATGTAATCTACAGCATAAATGACTATATTTAATATTAAATTGTATGGTAGAAGTTTGCTATGAGAGTAGATGCTTGATGCTTTCACCAAAATAATAAATGGTAAGTATGTAAGGACACAGATATGTTATTTCGACTGTAGTAATGATTTTATTGTGTACATGTGTATATATCAAAGCATCATGGTATATACCATATACACTGTTTTGTTACAAATAAGTTAATTAAAAACAAGCACATAAAATGAAAACACAGCAGTGCTTTTCTGGTCAAAATGGCAGATTAAGTAGAATCGTTCACCTCCTAGGGCTATGTTACCGCATTGGTGGAGCAGACCAATGCAACAGGGCATTGTAGGAGGGTTATCAGAAGACAGTACTTATCTGGAAGGAGAAGACTGATGGAAATGTGTAACGAATATTAAAATAAGGTGGGAGAAGCAGATGTGAGGGTGTCGTAGGGGATCCTGGCAACCAGAAATTGTATTCAGAGTAAGCCGCATGAGGAAAAGGGCAAAATCTAGATCAAGGAACCTCTATCCCCATATAGATGTGGAGTAAAAGGTAACAAAGCGTTTATTCCAAGGTCTAAAACCCCAGGGAACTTTAAAAAACTCTGGCATTTTGAGGGGCTCAAAGTTTGATGGACTCATTTGCTCATCAATGAGAAGCTGTACTTCAATTCTCCTTACGAGGATACATCTTCCAATAGTTAAGGGTCCAGATTCTGAAGCCAGAGTGCCTGGAGTTTAATGGGGCTTATAAAAAGAATAATACATATACAATTCTAAAAAATATTCTCAATGATAAGTGTGCAATATAATCAATTCCTGTTATTTTTATACATATCCATTCAGAAATTAATTATTATTAAGTGAGAAATAACCCTAATAGCATACCCATAGAGGAAGTACACTACTACCTTTCTAAAACAGCTCGAACAAACTTTTTCTGTAAAGGGTCAGATGGTAAATATTTTTGTCTTTGTGGACCATAAGGTCTCTCTTGCAGTTATTCAACTCTGTCTATACTATATCATAGGCAATACAAAAATGAATGGATGTGCTTTTATACAAATAAGTCTTTATTCAAAAACAGAGAATGAGCTAGATTCAGCTCTTGGACTGTAATTTGATCCTGCTGTTGTATAATAAATGAGTTAAATTTTTAAGTATAAGAAAAACAATAAGATAATCACTAGACACAGGAGACATAGAAGACATTGTAAAGAACCCTCCCAGATACTCCTCCTCCAATGAAGGGTTTGTGACCCCAGCAGCAGGGAGGGTCATTGGAAGATAAATTTCAGCTGTCAACCTCTTCTGCCACTGCCATAGCTGCAGTGTCCTGCTAAGTTTGTCGTCAAATGGTTTGTCTGCATCCAATGAAATCATAGTTTTTCCTCCATTATTCTCTTAACATGTTGAATTACACTGATTCTAAAAGTTAATTGGCCTTGAATATCTAAAGTAAAGCCTGTTTTGTTGTTGTATATTATTTTTGGTATATTCTGCTGATCTAGTTGCTAATTTTTTTAATTTAGGGCTTTCATATCTATGTCCAGGAGAAGAATATATTAATTCTGTTTCACCTCATTTCCTGTTAGGATGTTGTACTCTTTAGAATTTGATCTTGGATGTCTGTTCTGCTGACGTCTAATCTGCTTTGATGTCTATTCTGTTATGAATATTTTTAAAAGTATTTGATCAATTCTTATCTCTGTATGTGTGGTGATTTTTGTTTTAATCTCATTGTTTGTGGAAACTTTTAGGAAAAAAATTGAAGCATTGGACAATATAATCTACTTCCATAAATTTCAAGGAAGCAGTTAGAGTACTGCCAGATTACTGTTAATCTAACTATGAACTGAGCTTTAAAATGGGGTTTGGTTCTTCCGAGAACTGATCTAATTCTGTTTTATTTTTACTCCTAATGTAGAGCCCTTTTAAAGCTTGGTCTGTTCACTACAATCCCTCCTTATAGTTGGGCTTTAATTTTTAATTTCTGCTCTATTGTTCCCATAAAATTGCTGAAAGTTCAGTACTGCTTTAGCTCAATTTCATACTCTCTCAGTTACAACTTTAGAATTATGAATTCATTGCAGAGAAAAGCTAGTGCCAAATATCGTGCTCACTTCTATGGACTTAATTTCCCTTTGAGATTTTGGCCCCTCAAGTCTTCACAATATTGGTAGCTTCACAATAAAATAGCTTTTTTCTGTTTTTTTTTTGTCTTTGTTTTTGTTTTCATTTTCATTTTGAGACATGGTCCTGCTCTGTCACCCAGGCTGGAGTGCAGTGGTGCCATCTCAGTTCAACTGCAAACTCCGTCTCCTAGGCTCAAGTGATCCTCCTGCATCAGCCTCACAAGTAGCTGGGATTACAGGTGCACACCACTTTGCCTAGCTAATTTTTGTGGTTTTGTAGAAACAGGGTCTTGCCGTGTTTCCCAGGCTGGTCTCAAACTCCTGAGCTCAAGCAAACCACCAGCCTTGGCCTTCCAAAGTGCTGGTATTATTTTCTGTTATCAGTGCAAGGTAAGGATCCAAATTTATTTTCTTCTAAAATAAAAACTAATAATCTCAGTACCACACTATGCTAGTCTACCATTTCTATGCTATTCTACAATTCTATCTCTATTCTGTATGAAACTAACATGTAAATAATTCTGGGTTCACAAATTACTCTATATTCTCTTGCTCTATTTTTCTGTCTTTGGGCCAATACAATATTCTCTTAATTTTATAGGTAAGATGGAATATTTGTAGCATGCTTGTATCATTATGAGAAACATTAAATAGAAAGGAATATTTGATGATTTAGAAGAACAGGAGAGTATTCCAAGATTAATGCCTTTAAATAGGAGACAAGACAGGGAATCCAGTGCCAATTTTAACGAATGAAAGGCTAAGTATGTGGGTACAGATACAGATTGCTTGATTTTCTGGTGCATGTATGGAAGGTTCTATTTTCTCAGTCAAAAGGAAGATAGATGTGAGGATGGGCAATGAGGTATGCATATTTGAGAAAACAGAAGGAGATAGAAAATTGTGGTGTGGAAAATGGTGTTGTATGGGATTATGACAATGTAATAGGCATCTCGATCTCTCAAGGCTCAATTAAAAGAGTGCCATAACCTTGGAGACAGATTAGTCAGCATAGCTTTTCTCTAGCCACTGTCAGATGCTCAGCTGTAGCATAGTGCAGATAGAGAATTAATCAGGGATATGGTGGTAACAAAGATGATACAAACGAAAGTCATCAGATAGGAATAAGGATGAGAAGTGTTCTGAGAAACGGGTTTCTTGGGATAAAAAGAGATGTTACAAAATAGTCTAATTTAAAAGGTAGGTAAATATGAGAATATGATAAACACAAGCTAATCCTTTGCCCACAGACACACAGCACATACACAAGGTAATTAGAAATTCCAAGAAAAACCAAATCCAACACAAAACCAAAAAGCAAAAGACCTAGCTAAGAGAACCATGTTATAAATATGGAGCAAATTAAGGTGTTTGATGGTTTTGAACACTTGATGGAATTATACAAATGAGGGTGTTAGTAATCTTGTTACTAGGCATATGGCCCTTAGAATATCCCAATATTGTGATATGGGAATATCAACACATCATCTGACTTTTTAGTAAACCATAGCTACATGCTTTTACCTATATACTGTTATTAATCATTGTTCAATTTTAAGAATCAAGAGGGAAAGCAGAAGACTTCATTGCGATTTTCTATTTGAATATATATAATGTCTTAATATGAAATTATTGAATGAAGTTTCAAGGTGGAAGGAAAGAAGAAAGGGCTAAGTGTTCTGAGAGAAGTCTTTCTCAGTAAATATAAATGTATTATTTAGTGTTTAAAAGGTAACAAATAGTGTAAATAGATGTTATCTAGTGGGTGTGTTAGAGCTGGCCTATACTGGATCAGAAGAAATGATTGCTAAATTTTTAGAGATTTTTCTAGCCAATCGTCTGGTACTTTGAAATTGGCTATGATGGGAGTATTCACACTGTAGAAATTGGCAAATGCTACAAATGAGGGCCTTTTTCTTCATCACTGAGCTTATTGTTAAACATTTACTAGCACTTTACTGATTATAGTCATGGAACAATTTTAGATGTGGAAGCAAGTGAATTAGATTTTTTAAGTCAGCTAAATCTCCCACTTTCAGTTCTTGTAAAGGAATAATTAGATATTGCTTAAAATTGGTAAATCAAGAAATACAACCTTAAGCCATTTGTCAACAGCAAAAAAAAAAAAAGAAAAATATTTAAAAGAAGTTGATTCAAGAAATTATAATTGAGGTTAGGAAGATTGAAGTGGAAGATTATTTTTTCATAAAAATTTTTTCTATTCTGTATGACAGTGTGGATGCTTTGATATTAGCAGGCCAAAACACATGCAGCAAGGAAATTATAACCTTTCTAAAGGTATGCTTCTTTAGAGGGACAACTAGATTTTAATGCTGCAGCTGAAATTTAGTTTCAAAGAGTATAAAATGTTTACTTCACAAATTACATGACCTCTTTCTCTTATTTTTGTTTTTATCATTAGAAAACTGTGGAATCTGTTTTTTACTGGCACTTTCCAGGAAAAAAAAAAATTTGCATAGCTTTCTCATTTTCTGGTTGGTTTCTCATGTAAGTTTCAGTGTGAATTTGAGAACACAGCAGAGCTTTAAAGATAAATTCTTCGTGGGGAAACAAAGAATTTGGTTTAGCTGTGAGTCATCTTGTATCCAAATTATATGAAAAGGGGAAAATATATTTTGGGGGGATATCTTTCACACGTACAAAAAGCTTGTATTGTGCAATCGATTTTGCTTATGAATGTGACTTAGAAGAAATGTCAGTACCTGAAAAAGAAATAATTGTGGTGGATAATTTTTTGGTGTGAGGGGACAGGGTCTGACTCTTGCCCAGGCTAGACCAGAGCTCAGTGACACAGTCATAGTTCACTGCAGCCTTGGCCACCATGCCTGGCTAGTTTTTTGTAGAGATGGGGTTTTACCATGTTTGCTAGGCTGGTCTCAAATTCCTGGACTCAAGCAATCTTCCCGCCTCAGCCTCCCAAAGCACTGGGATTATAGGTGTGAGCCACCACACCCAACTCGGGAATATTTTTAAGTTGACTTAAAACTTTACGTTTTGGTGAGAGAAAGCATTTATATTTAAATATACATTGTTAAAATTTTGAAACTTACGTGTTTCCCTAAAAAGAAATAAAAGTATCTTATTTTTCAAATTCATGTCACAAGAAAATAATTTAGTAAACATAAATCTGTCATATTCACTGGAAAAATTAGGTCTTATATTTAGTTGTCAAAATAAAAAAGTGGAAACTCTAAAGCAAGGTTAAATTTTACCTTTCCTTTGTGTACAATAACATAGCTAATATTTATAGAACAGGACTATGGTGGAGGCATTATCTATCAATTTTTGGAGTTTAATATACAATTGTATAACTGAATAAGAGAATATTTAAGAGAGGAAGCTTCTTAGTCATAATTTAATTGATTTCCTCCAATTTAGACGTAATACAATTGACATAAACATACACCTGCAATGTGTGATAAGTTTTATGTTGTGGTACTATTGAAGCAGAGGAATAGCTAACACAGGCTGAAGTGGTTTAGTAAAAAAAAAAAAAACAACAACAACTTTAAAATACGCTGGCTCTTGCAGTCATCCAAGTAAAGAAAGAAAGAAATACATTCTGAATAGAAGAAATAGTACATTGATATTTATTGAGGTAAAAAGGTCTGTACCACATATGTAGCTAATAACAGAATCCAAAAGTCAACTGGCTTTAATCGTGAGTCCATATTTTATGTCACCTAACGGAAAGTAAAAAAAATAAATGGTGGCCTACCAGTTGTAGATTCATCTCTGGCTCTGTTTCTTGACTCTTTACGTAGCTCTGGTTTCTTTCTTGAACAAAAAAAACGGCTACCAATAGCAGCTGGACAATGAGTTTATATGTTGAAATCTAATGAAAAAGAAAGGATACCTCTCACACAATATTGGAATGTAAATCTGTATTAGGTCATTCTTTCAATGAATACAAAGAAATACCTGAAATAATAATTCATAAAGAAAAGAGGTTTAATTGGCTCATGGTTTTGAAGGTACAGATGTCATAGCAGCATCTGTTTCTGGGGAGGCCTCAGGAAGCTTCCATTCATGACAGAAGGCAGAGGAGGAGCACGCACATCACTTGGCAAGAATGAGAGCAAGAGAGAGAGGTGGGGGGAGATGCCACACACTTTTAAATGACCAGATATTGTGAGAACTCACTATCACAAAGACGGCACCAAGCCATGAGGGATCTGCTTCCATGATCCAAACACCTGCCCCTAGGTCCCAACTCCAGCAGTAGGGTTTACAATTCAACATGAGATTTGGGCAGGGACAAATATCTAAACTTTATCAAAATTCTTGAGACTGATTGGGTCAATTTAGACCGTGTGTTTAGATCTGAATGCAACTCAATTGCCAGACAAACGTTTGAGTTAATTGGTTCTAGCTTGAGATCCATTGCCTTTGGCAAGGCGGTTTGAGTTTATCATCACTGACTAAGACAAATAAGTGTCACCTTGAATCTAGCATTGGGGTTGGCTCCCATGAATCAGAAATTTAATGGAAAAGGTGCATAACTTGTTATTGCTGGTACTGTCAGTAGTTTCTACACACAGGTACTGCACTTCCTATTCCCCTTATTCTGTTTTATTTTGTTTTTACATCACTATTTATGAGAAGTTATATATTATTTTATTTTTCTATTTATTTTCTGTCTTTCTACAATGAAATGTAAACTCAACAAAAACGGATATTTTTGAAATCTTTTCTAACTGATAAATCCCTAATAGATAGTCAATAAAATGTACTTTTAAAAAATAATTTCAAGTTTTATTTTAGATTCAGAGAGTACATGTTTAGGTTTGTTACTTGAGTATATTGCATGATGTTGAGATTTGGGGTAAAATTGAGCATGTCACCCAGGAAGTGAGCATAGTACCCATCAATTTGTTTTTCAATCCTTGCCCTCCCCCTTTATCCCCCTTCTAGTAGTCCTCAGTGTCTACTGTTGCCATCTTTATGTCTGTGAATAACCAATGTTTAGCTTCCACTTATAAGTGAGAATAAAGGATATTTGGTTTTCTCTTCCTGCATTAATTCACTTAAAATGATGGCAGCTAGCTACATCCATGTTGCTGCAAAGGGCATGATTTTGTTCTTTTTTATTTTAATTAATTAATTAATTTATTTATTTATTTATTTATTGAGACAGAGTCTTGCTCTGTCGCCCAGGCTGGAGTGCAGTGGCACAATCTCAGTTCACCGCAAGCTCCACCTCCCAGGTTCACGCCATTCTCCTGCCTCAGCCTCCTGAGTAGCTGGGACTACAGGCACCTGCCACCACCCCCAGCTAATTTTCAGTATTTTTAGTAGAGACGAGGTTTCACCGTGTTAGCCAGGATGATCTCGATCTCCTGACCTCATGATCCGCCCGCCTCGGCCTCCCAAAGTGCTGGGATTACAGGCGTAAGCCACCGCACCTGTCCCAATTTTGTTCTTTTTTATGGCTGCGTAGTATTCCATGGTGTACATGTACCACATTTTATTTATCCAGTCCACCATTGATGGCACCTAGGTAAATTCCATGTCTTTGCTATTGTGAATAATGCTGTGATGAACATATGAGTGCATATGTCTTTTTGGCATAATAATAATAACCACCTGACTGTTGTGAGATGATATCTCATTGTGCTTTTGATTTGCATTTATCTGATGATTAGTGATATAGAGCATTTTTCATATGTTCGTTGGCCACTTGTGTGTCTTCTTTTGAGAAGAATCTATTCGTATATTTAAGCCCACTTTTTAATGGAGTTATTTGGTTTTGGTTGTTCATTTGCTTAAGTTCTTTATGGATTCTGGATATTAGATCTTTGTTGGATGCATAGTTTGTGAATATATTCCCCTATTCTATAGGTTGTCTGTTTACTCTGTTGATAGTTTGTTAATGTGCAGAAGCGCTTTAGTTTAATTAGGTTCCACTCATTAATTGTTTTGTTGCAAATGCTTTTAAGGACTTGGTCATAAATTCTTTTCCAAGGCCAATGTCTAAATGGTATTTTCTAGATTTTCTTCTAGGATTCTTATAGTTTGAGGTCGCATATTTAAATATCTAATCCATCCTGGGTTAATTTTTGTATATGGTAAAAAGTCCAATTTCATTCTTCTGTGTATGGCTAGCCAGGTATCCCAGCAACATTTATTGAATAAAGAGTCCTTTACCCACTGCAAAAAGAGCAAATCTGGAGGCATCACATTACCCAACTTCAAAATACTTTATATGGCTACAGTAACCAAAACAGCATGGGACTGGTACAACAGCAGACACGTAGACCAACAGAACAGAACAAGGAACCTAGAAATGAATCTGCACACCAGTAGCCATCTGATCTTTGACAAAATTGACAATAAATATTCCTTGAATAAAGAAAATAGTAACTGCAAGTAGGAGGGAAAAGACTAAGGTTGCTTTCACAACATATATGTCTATGTGAATTTTGTGACTGCCAAAGATTTAGAAATTTAAGACAAGAGTAAATTTGAGACAAATATGATACAGTTAAGGTGGAGCATGTTAAGAGTTACCAGCTGTCTCAGTTTCCTGGACCTGAAGGATTTCCCAGAATGCAGGAATTTCAGTGACTAAACTGAGGCAGTTCCTGGACAACTGGGATAGTAGGTGCCCCTAACATAGAGATGCCTGGGATAAATATGCCAGAGAGTCAGCAGGTTACTGAGTTCTAGAGTTTAGAAGAAAGACCTGCACTATAGAAATATATTTGTTGATTCATCAACATTGGGTATTATGTGATTTTATAAGGGTAGATGAGTTTTCTAAAGACTGTGTCGATGTTAAAAAAAAGTTATCTTTAAGTTCAATGTTCAGAGTGTAGGCTTAAGGCTTGCTGTGCGTTTTGCCTTTCAGGGGAGATATGAGTTCCAGAAGAATCTTCTGAAGATTCCATAGGTCTGCTTCTGTCCTTGGTTTACATATAAGAGTTAATCAAAGGTGTATGAAATTTCTACCCTATCAAGCTCAGCTAACTAAGAAAGATTCCAGGCATGTGCCTCGGTATAAAAGGGAATAAAATATCATGGAGAAAGCATTGTGGAACCTAAAATAATTAGTTAATAAGCAAATTTGTTTTTTTTTTTTTTTGGAAAGATGAGCAAACTTTTCAGAGCGAAGAAATTCTAACTTGCTCTTATTTTAAAACTCAAAGGAAACCACATGAAAGGTATTGTTTTCTCTGCTTTGTTGGCAGCAGAGCTGATTGTACTGATTCCTAGGTCTGTAAGTTACATTGTAGGCTTGCAAATGATAAAAAATATTAAATAATAATAGAGAATGAGATATTGAAGTTTATGAAATATTAGCAGTGACACTGAAAGGCTAATGGATATGTGGATCTTAAGTACATCTCATGAAATGTAGTCTAGGCCATTGGGAAGCATTAGTGGAAACTGTTACATTCTGAAACTTTGTCCTTGTCTACCTTTAAGCATTTCTGAAAATTACCTCATAAATCTTTTATTCATTTTCTATAATCTTGTTGGGTGTTGCACTCTCTTTAAATATGTCAGATCTGGCATTTTTCAGGTATACATATTTTCTTCCAGTTCTGGCACTGGAGGTTTATAACCACCAATAGAATTTATGAGAGTTGGGAGAGTAATTTTAAAAACTCCGTGGAATTTCTTTCTGACCCATGGAAGAAGCAGAAACACTTATTCTAACCTGTGCCATCCAACTTGGCAGCTGCTAGCTACAGGTGGCTATTGAGCACAGGAAGTGTAGCTAATTCTAATTGAAATGGGCTCTAAGTGTGAAATACAGTCTGGATTTTGAAGACTTCTTATGAAACAAAGAATATAAAATACTTTATCATTAGTTTTATTTAATAATGATTTAAATCAGTATAATAAATTTATTTAATGAATTAGATAAATGTAAAACATTTATTAACTATGATTAAATATCAAAATAATATTTTTGATATTATTTTTTGATTTTTGATTCGTTGTGTTCAATAAAATAGAATATTAAAATGAATTTCACCTGTTTATTTTTGCTTTTGTAATGTGGCCAATAGAAAATTAAAAATATACATATATATGGGTTGCATTTGTGGCTCACCTTTAATTTCTATTGGGTGATGTTGTTCTACACTTTACTTCTTAATCTCTTCCTATTCAAATACAAGTGCAAAATGAGAGAACGCATTGTATGAGCATGTCTGTGTGTGCGCGTGTATGTTGATGGGGTAGTTGGAGTTGTTAACAAGTTTGTAATCATGTTGTTTCTCTCAACTATCTATAGTTCTTGTCTGACCCTAAATGTAAAATTCTAAATACCAATGACATAGCCTAACAATGCCTTTTTATCTCTTTATACATATAAAACAAATATTAAATGAGGACTTTATGGACTGGGCCTACTATTTCATCCTTAAACAGAGAAAATGTTTTATAGATGTATAGGTTAAATCTAGGGATACTTCCCCCTAATCTTTTTCAAGCACTCTCTTGAGAAGAAGACATACTTTAAAGCATGCATTACAGGTATTACAGGTATTATTTTATGACAGCTTTCAAATGTTGATACCTTTTTTACTTATAAGCTTGTGAACCCTGAGATAATGCTGAAATTCTTTAAAAATATATTATTACAGTATTCAAGTTTAGCAATGTGGTATTTGCTGAATTTTATATGTAATTCTGAATTATAAATCATAAATGAAAACTGTCTTCAGTTGTATAATGATAACACATATTCACATTTTCTTTCCATGAAAGGAATTATTTGAAAATGCTTATTAAATGCTATTGTGTGCAAAGTATTTTTCTAAATCCTTACAACAAATCTATGAGTTGGTCACTATAAATACTCCTTTTTATAGATCAGGCAATGGATACACTGAGAAATTAACTTACTTGAACGAAGTCACTCAAATAGCCAAAGAGCAGATTTGGCCCTGGCAGTCTGTTTCCACAGTTACAACCTAATCATCATGAGATACTGTTTCTCTTGATGCTATTTTAATCACATTTCATATTTCAACTATTTTGCCATATATATGTGTATATATATGTATATATATACATACAGACATATATGTGTATATATATGTATATATATACATACAGACATATATGTGTATATATATGTATATATATACATACAGACATATATGTGTATATATAGGTTAACATTGATTAAGCACTAACATGTATCAGATACAGTAAAAATAACTTTATATTTATTATCTTGTTAAATCTTACAACAATCCCTATGGGACTTGTGGTTCCTAGTTTAAGGACAGCAAATTGAAGACCGCAGAGATTGTGAGCACAGCTGGGGCTCAAGCCCTGATCATGTCTGTGGCCAAAGTCCTGTTCTGTATTATGACACAACTGAGAGAGTTTGCAAGACAAAATCTTAGATCCTTGAAGGCAACCAAAATAGAGTGATTGTGTAGTTAAAATACAGGACCTGATGCAAAATTTAATGGGAAGTAAAGAAAGGACAAACCACTGGGTATAGAAGCAGATAATTAGATGGAGAAAATGAATGCAAAGGTTTAACAGGAGATATGCTACATTTTAATAATTTTTTAAAATTATACTTTAAGTTCTAGGGTACATGTGCACAATGTGCAGGTTTGTTACATATGTATACATGTGCCATGTTGGTGTGCTGTACCCATTAATTTGTCATTTACATTAGGTATTTCTCCTAATGCTATCCCTTCCCCAGCCCCACAACAGGCCCCGGTGTGTGATGTTCCCCAGCCTGTGTCCAAGTGTTCTCACTGTTCAATTGCCACCTATGAATGAGAACATGCGGTGTCTGGTTTTCTGTCCTTGTGATAGTTTGCTCAGAATGATGGTTTCCAGCTTCATCCATGTCCCTGCAAAGGACATGAACTCATCCTTTTATATGGCTGCATAGCATTCCATGGTGTATATGTGCACATTTTCTTGATCCAGTCTATCATTGATGGATATTTGGGTTGGTTCCAAGTTTTTGCTATTGTGAATAGTGCCACAATAAACATACATGTGCATGTGTCTTTATAGTAGCATGATCTATAATCCTTTGGATATATACCCAGTAATGGGATTGCTGCGTCAAATGGTATTTCTAGTTCTAGATCCTTGAGGAATTGCCACACTGTCTTCCAGAATGGTTGAACTAGTTTACACAACAGTGTAAAAGTGTTCCTATTTCTCCAATCCTCTCCAGCACCTGTGTTTCCTGACTTTTTAATGATTGCCATTCTAACTGGTGTGAGATGGTATCTCATTGTGGTTTTAATTTGCTTTTCTCTGATGTCCAGTGATGATGAGCATTTCTTCATGTGTCTTTTGGCTGCATAAATATCTTCTTTTGAGAAGTGTCTGTTCATATCCTTCACCCACTTTTTTTGGGGTTGTTTGATTTTTTCTTGTAAATTTGTTTAATTTCTTTGTAGATTCTGGATATTAGCCCCTTATCAGATGGGTAGATTGCAAAGATTTTCTCCCATTTTGTAGGTTTCCTGTTCACTCTGATGGTAGTTTCTTTTGCTGTGCAGAAGCTCTTTAGTTTAATTAGATCCCATTTGTCAATTTTGGCTTTTGTTGCCATTGCTTTTGGTGTTTTAGACGTGAAGTTCTTGCCCATGCCTATATCCTGAATGGTATTGCTAGGTTTTCTTCTAGGGTTTTTACAGTTTTAGGTCTAACATTTAAGTCTTTAATCCACCTTGAATTAATTTTTGTACAAGGTGTAAGGAAGGGATCCAGTTTCAGCTTTCTACATATGGCTAGCCAGTTTTCCCAGCACCATTTATTGAATAGGGAATCCTTTCCCCATTGCTTGTTTTTGTCAGGTTTGTGAAAGATCAGATGGTTGTAGATATGTGGTATTATTTCTGAGGGCTCTGTTCTGTTCCATTGGTCTATGTCTCTATTTTGGTACCAGTACCATGCTGTTTTGTTTACTGTAGCCTTGTGATATAGTTTGAAGTCAGGTAGCATGATGCCTCCAGCTTTGTTCTTTTGGCTTAGGATTTTCTTGGCAATGCAGGCTCTTTTTTGGTTCCAAATGAACTTTAAAGTAGTTTTTTCCAATTCTGTGAAGAAAGTCATTGGTAGCGTGATGGGGATGGCATTGAATCTATAAATTACCTTGGGCAATGTGGCCATTTTCACGACATTGATTCTTCCTACCCATGAGCATGGAATGTTCTTCCATTTGTTTGTGTCCTCTTTTATTTCGTTCAGCAGTGGTTTGTAGTTCTCTTTGAACAGGTCCTTCACATCCCTTGTAAGTTGGATTCCTAGGTATTTTATTCTCTTTGAAGCAATTGTGAATGGGAGTTCACTCATGATTTGGCTGTTTGTTTGTCTGTTATTGGTGTATAGGAATGCTTGTGATTTTTGTGCATTGATTTTGTATCCTGAGACTTTGCTGCAGTTGCTTCTCAGCTTAAGGAGATTTTGGGCTGAGACGATGGGGTTTTCTCAATACACAATCATGTCATCTGCAAACAGGGACATTTTGACTTCCTCTTTTCCTAACTGAATACCCTTTATTTCCTTCTCCTGCCTGATTGCCCTGGCTGGAACTTCCAACACTATGTTGAAAAGGAGTGGTGAGAGAGGGCATCCCCGTCTTGTGCCAGTTTTCCAAGGGAATGCTTCCAGTTTTTGCCCATTCATTATGATATTGGCTGTGGGTTTGTCATAAATAGCTCTTATTATTTTGAGATATGTCCCATCAATACCTAGTTTATTGAGAGTTTTTAGCATGAAGGGCTGTTGAATTTTGTCAAAGCGCTGTTGAATTTTTTCAAAGGCCTTTTCTGCATCTATTGAGATAATCATGTGATTTTTGTCTTTGGTTCTGTTTATATGTTGGATTACGTTTACTGATTTGTGTATGTTGAACCAGCCTTGCATCCCAGGGATGAAGCCAACTTGATCGTGGTGGATAAGCTTTTTGATGTGCTGCTGGATTCGGTTTGCCAGTATTTTATTGAGGACTTTTGCATCGATGTTCATCAGGGATATTGGTCTAAAATTCTCTTTTTTTGTTGTGTCTCTGCCAGGCTTTGGTATTAGGATGATCCTGGCCTCATAAAATGAGTTAGGGAGGATTCCCTCTTTTTCTATTGATTGGAATAGTTTCAGAAGGAATGGTACCAGCTTCTCTTTGTACCTCTGGTAGAATTTGGCTGTGAATCCTTCTGGTCCTGGACTTTTATTGGTTGTAGGCTATTAATTATTGCCTGAATTTCAGAGCCTGTCATTGGTCTATTCAGAGATTCAACTTCTTCCTGGTTTAGTCTTGGGAAGGTGTATATGTCAAGGAATTTATCCATTTCTTGTAGATTTTCTAGTTTATTTGCACAGAGTTCTTTATAGTATTCTCTGATGGTAGTTTGTATTTCTGTGGGATCGGTGGTGATATCCCCTTAATCATTTTTTATTGCGTCTATTTGATTCTTCTGTGTTTTCTTCTTTATTAGTCTTGCTAGCTGTCTATTTTGTTGATCTTTTCAAAAAACCAGCTCCTGGATTCATTGATTTTTTGGATGGGTTTTTGTGTCTCTATCTCCTTCAGTTCTGCTCTGATCTTAGTTATTTCTTGCCTTCTGTTAGCTTTTGAGTGCGTTTGCTCTTGCTTCTCTAGTTCTTTTAATTGTGATGTTAGGGTGTCGATTTTAGATCTTTCCTGCTTTCTCTTGTGGGCATTTAGTGCTATAAATTTCCCTCTACACACTGCTTTAAATGTGTCCCAGAGATCCTGGTATGTTGTGTCTTTGTTCTCGTTGGTTTCAAAGAACACCTTTATTTCTGTCTTCATTTTGTTATTTAGCCAGTAGCCATGCAGGAACAGGTTGTTCAGTTTCCATGTAGTTGTGCAGTTTTGAGTGGGTTTCTTAATCCTGAGTTCTAATTTGATTACACTGTGGTCTGAGAGACAGTTTGTTATGATTTCTGTTCTTTTACATTTGCTGAGGAGTGCTTTACTTCCAAATATGTGGTCAATTTTGGAATAAGTGTGATGTGGTGCCGAGAAAAATGTATATTCTGTTGATTTGGGGTGGAGAGTTCTGTAGATGTCTATTAGGTCCACTTGGTGAGGCGCTGGGTTCAAGTCCTGGATATGCTTGTTAACTTTCTGTCTTGTTGATCTGTCTAATGTTGACAGTGGGGTGTTAAAGTCTCCCATTATTATTGTGTGAGAGTTTAAGTCTCTTTGTAGGTCTCTAAGGACTTGCTTTATGAATCTGGGTGGTCCTGTATCGGATGCATATATATTTAGGATAGTTAGCTCCTCTTGTTGAATTGGTCCCTTTACCATATGTAATGGCCTTATCTCTTTTGATTGCTATTGGCTTAAACTCAGTTTTATCAGAGATTAGGATTGCAACCCCTGCCTTTTTTTGTTTTCCATTTGCTTGGTAGATCTTCCTCCATCCCTTTATTTTGAGCCTATGTGTGTCTCCGCACCTGAGATGGGTCTCCTGAATACAGCACACTGATGGGTCTTGACTCTTTATCCAATTTGCCAGTCTGTGTCTTTTAATTGGGGCATTTAGCCCATTTATATTGAAGGTTAATATTGTTATGTGTGAATTTGATCCTGTCATTATGATGTTAGCTGATTATTTTGCTCGTTAGTTGATGCAGTTTCTTTCTAGCATCGATGGCCTTTACAATTTGGCATGTTTTTGCAGTGGCTGGTACCAGTTGTTCCTTTCCATGTTTAGTGCTTCCTTCAAGAGCTCTTGTAAGGCAGGCCTGGTGGTGATGAAATCTCTTGGCATTTGCTTGTCTGTAAAGGATTTTATTTCTCCTTCACTCATGAAGCTTAGTTTGGCTAGATATGAAATTCTGGGTTGAAAATTCTTTTCTTTAAGAACGTTGAATATTGGCCCCCACTCTCTTCTGGCTTGTAGAGTTTCTGCCAAGAGATCAGCTGTTAGTCTGATGGGCTTCCCCTTGTGTGTAACCCGACCTTTCTCTCTGGCTACCCTTAACATTGTTTCCTTCATTTCAACCTTGGTGAATCTGACGATTATGTGTCTTGGGCTTGCTCTTCTTGAGGAGTATCTTTGTGGCATTCTCTGTATTTCCTGAATTTGAATGTTGGCCTGCCTTGCTAGATTGGGGAAGTTCTCCTGGATAATATCCTGAAGAGTGTTTTCCAACTTGGTTCCATTCTCTCCATCACTTTCAGGTACACCAGTGAAATGTAGACTTGGTCTTTTCACATAGTCGCATGTTTCTTGGAGGCTTCGTTTGTTTCTTTTTACTCTAAACTTCTCTTCTCACTTCATTTCATTTATTTGATCTTCAATCACTGATACCCTTTCTTCCACTTGATCAAATCGGCTACTGAAGCTTGTGCATGCGTCACGTAGTTCTCATGCCATGGTTTTCAGCTCCATCAGGTCATTTAAGGTCTTCTCTATGCTGTTTATTCTAGTTAGCCATTCTTCTAATGTTTCTTCAAGGTTTTTAGCTTCCTTGCTATGGGTTCAAACATCCTCCTTTAGCTCGGAGAAGTTTGTTATTACTGATCTGCTGAAGCATACTTCTGTCAACTCATCAAAGTTTCTCTGTCCAGCTTTGTTCTGTTGCTGGTGACGAGCTGCAATCCTTTGGAGAAGAAGAGGTGCTCTGGGTTTTAGAATTTTCAGCTTTTTTGTTCTGGTTTCTCCCCATCTTTGTAGTTTTATCTACCTTTGGTCTTTGATGATGGTAACCTGCAGATGGGGTTTTGGTATGGATGTCCGTTTTGTTGATGTTGATGGTATTCCTTTCTGTTTGTTAGTTTTCCTTCTAACAGTCAGGATCCTCAGCCGCAGGTCTGTTGGAGTTTGCTGGTGGTCCACTCCAGACTCTGTTTGCCTGGGTATCACCAGCAGAGGCTGCAGAACAGCAAATATTGCAGAACAGCAAATGTTGCTGCCTGATCCTTCCTCTGGAAGCCTTCATCTTAGAGGGGCACCCAGCCGTATGAGGTGTTAGTTGGCTACTGACTGGGAGTTATCTCCTGTTTAGGCTACTCGGGGGTCAGGGACCCACTTGAGGAGGCAGTCTGTCTGTTCTCAGATCTCAAACTCCGTGCTGGGAGAACCACTGCTCTCTTCAAAGCTGTCAGACAGACAGCTGCAGAAATTTCTGCTGCCTTTTGTTCAGCTATGCCCTGACCCCAGAGGTGGAGTCTACAGAGGCAGGTAGGCCTTGTTGAGCTGCAGTGGGCTCCACTCAGTTCGAGCTTCCTGTCTGCTTTGTTTGCCTAGTCAAGCCTCAGCAACGGCGGACACCCCTCCCCCAGCCTCGCTGCTGTCTTGCAGTTCGATCTTGGACTGCTCTGCTAGCAGTGAGCAAGGCTCCATGGGTATGGGACCCTCTGAGCCAGGCGCAGAATATAATCTCCTGGTGTGCTGTTTGCTAAGACCATTGGAAAAGCACAGTATTAGGGTGGGAGTGTCCCAATTTTCCAGGTACCGCCTGTCATGGCTTCCCTTGGCTAGAAAAGGGTATTCCCTGACTCCTTGTGCCTCCCGGGTGAGGTGATGCCCCACCCTGCTTCGGCTCACACTCCATGGTCTGCACCCACTGTCCAACCAGTCCCAGTGAGATGAACCCAGTACCTCAGCTGGAAATGCAGAAATCACCCGTCTTTTGCGTCGCTCATGCTGGGAGCTATAGACTGGAGCTGTTCCTATTTGGCTATCTTGGAATGATCCCGTATTTCAATAATTTTTTTACTTAATTATATAATTAGGAGAAAAGAGAGCACCAAGACAAATCAGATGGTAAAGATATAGGAATATAGGTAAAATTCTCAGATATCATAGTATATGAGATACTTACTATAGAGTATCTTTATAAATGACACCAGTTTTACACATTCACATTTGGTTTCACTAGATCACCTTCACTGTATTATTAAATACAAACTGCTTTTGATTCTTTGAAATTTATGCCCTGAGGCCTCAGACGGGTTTTTAGAACAAATAGGGATTATTTTACTCTTGTTACTATTTGCTAACTTCCTGTGGGTTTCACTTAAAGGTTGGTTGATGTAAATTACCCATAGGTATCTCTAGCCCAGAAAAATATTTGGTTCATTTGGCAATTAGTGAGATAGGGACGTCCAAAGTTATGCAGATCCAGCAGCAAAGATTTTTCATGGACTGTCCAATGTAGGAAAGTTATAAACACTGGATCGGATCTCTTTACCCCACTGTTTTTGTGTGGGGGCTTTAGGACATTGTGAAGTGAAATAAATGTTCGGTGTTGTGTGGCGTGTAAACTCAGATTCAGAGCAGTGGGAGGCAGCTGTGTGTTGCTATGTTTTATATTTAGTGAAAGATTAATAATGGCAGAAAAATGAAACAAATGCAATTTTTGAGACCCTCTTTGGGATTAGATACTGCATGTGTTATAATTTGATACCCTTACAGTGACTTTCTAAAGTAGGTATTATTGCCATTTTTACATTTAGAGAAACTAAGGCTCAGGGAGCTTATATAACTTGCCAAATACCACATAACAAATAATTGATGGGTTGAGGCTTAAATGCCAGTACTTTCAGTTTCAAAACCCAGCTGTTGCAGAGCAGAGAATCCCCAGGAGAGTAAAATTTAGCAGAAGACCTGGAGATTTCCACATCTTTAGTCTTTCAGGAAACACTTATGGTGTCCTTTCTGTAAAGGTCCATACTTGACACATAATGGATTAAAACTTTAAAAACAGTATTGTCCTCATAATCAAAAACATATTATTTGGACCTTGTCTCAGAATTACTAACCAATAAAAATTACTAGCTGTGTCAAGATAAATAGCATAGTGGCCAACAGGGCCATACGACTGAATGATTTTTATGACATTTTCTGATAATGCCATCCTGACATTACAATTTAGCAACTGCTAGAAGAAACACATTTCTCACTCTTCTGATATGTTTTTTTCCCAATAGAAAGAAGTCACATTAGCGTCGCACACCTTCCACACTATTCGTCCAACTCACTCTGGCCCTGGGGCCTGGGGAAGAATGACAAAATAGGTGAATTTGGGAGGCATAATCTGTGCGTACAGGCTTGGCACTGTCCTTCTTTCCTCTTGGGAAATCAGTCTACCTTCAGAAAGTGAACTTTCTCTCATGCTTCTCTAGGGTCTGGCCTCCTGCATAGGGCCAACGTGGCTGTGACTGGAGACACAAGATTGTCCATTTCTGGGCTTAGGCACAAGGCCCATTTCAATCTCATATGAAGCTCAGTCCCCAAAATTAGACTTTATCAGCAATAACGTTGACATTTTAACATTTATCCTTTAGTACTTTTTCTTCTTCTCTTGTGGTTCAGTAATTGAAAAAGTAAAACAGAAAGTATTTATTTTACTTCTCAAAGCCTGAAACATTTGGTATATTTTCTGAGAAAACAGAAGAATAAAAGAGAAAGTGGATTTGCAGACTCAGTGTGTGGAGAGGTTTTGTTGTGTGTGACTTTGAGCTTCCTTAAGTGGGCAGCAAACTGGGATCTTGGCAGCCTTTTAAGACTGACCATAGGCCTGTTTTTGTCTTTTTAAAATTAAAAATAAGTATTTGTACATATTTATGGGGTACCTGTGATATTTTGATACATAGATGCAACGTGTAATGATCAAACAGGGTATTTAGTCTGTCTATCACCTGGGCTTTTATAATTGTGACATTTAAGATGTCCATCGGGTATTAAATCTTGGAGGATAGAAAGAAGCACTGTCCCATGGATGACGTAACATGGGCTCCCTCTCTTGAGAGGCCGAAATACACTCCAGGATGACACAGGAGTAATGATTAGGCCCAATGGGTTAAGGAAATTAAAAGCTGGGACTATTGTAAATGTCTTCCCTAGTTCTAACATTTTCTTCCTTGTTTAAGTAGCCCCATTTGTATAACACACGGTCTCTCCCCACACATTTGTTCAACCCATTTCCTGGCAGGTGGAGTGATTTATCTGAATGTTATATTTGGGAAGAATAACTGGGTGTGTTTGGCTTAATGGCAGCCTTCTATCCTCTTTTGGATTCTATCTGCTCACAGACAGCAGGTCTCCGTTTCTTTCCAGGACAAGTTCTACCGATATGTCAGGGATGCCCACCTTATTCCAGCATTATTGTAATTTGGTAGATACGTCTGATTAATTCTTGCATTCAGTTTGCATACCTATTGGTCTTATTTCTTAATTTAGTCAAATATTCAGTGGGAATGAAGGACATTATTTATTTGGTCTTCTTAGAGATGACAGAAGCAGTGAGGGCAAGGAAGAAGCTTCATCAGTGATTTAAATCAGTGTTTTCTAAACTATGCTCCATGCAGCATCTGTGTTTTACCTGACACATTTTTGAGATAGTTTCAGAAAATTTGTTCTATAGGCAAATATATTTGGAAAACATTGAGTTAAACAAAGATAAACAAGGAATTTGTTTCATTTTGCTTTTCCTACCATGTGATTTTGCAAAGGCTTTAAACTGACACCTCTATTAAAAAAATACTAAAATTCATAGAGTTTAAACATTTTGTTTTCTCATATTCTTTTTTACATAAATCATTTTTGATCTCTTTGTTATTTTTAAAATACTGATGTGCAATTATTTGGAAACTTGATTGCGTATTTTTATTTATATTCAAATGAAACTTCCTCGGTGACTTTTAAAAAATCATACCAACTTCCAATCCCATACTCCAAATATGTTTTTGAATTTGTAGGTATACAGAATAACTACAATAGCTAGTAAAGACTATGATTGTGCAAAAATACAGAACTATAGTTTCTGCACTAATGAAAGCACTAAAAAAACAATTTTTAAAAACTTTATATTAAGTTTGTAAAATGTGATGAAGACTTGGTTAATAAACTACCCAGTACATTTAATCTCACACGTCACAAAACTCCAAATGAGAAAATGCACACTACATTTAACCTCATGAGCTAAAAAACTCCAAATGAGTTTCTGTGCATTGGCAATGACATGAGGAAAAAAATGCTTTGTTGTGTATTTGCTAACTGTGGGAGGTTACATCTTGTTTTATAATGAGGATAGATAATGTAGTCTTTTTTTTTTTTTCGCATTTGGGTTTCTTTAACAAAAAGTGTCAAAGAGTTAGGAAAAGCAAACCGTGGGTAACCCTGAAACAAGAGCATCAAAAATAACAAAGATAATAATAGAAATAAATATAACCGAAAAGGATCATCAAATAGATAAAAACGTCAAATTCAAAAGTTGGTTCTTTAAAAGACAACAAATTGATAAAAGATAAACAAATTGAATTCAATATTAGTAAAGAAAAAAGAAAAGTCAGAATTAACATAAACAATAAAAAGGGAAATAAAACATGTAAAGTAAGACTATTACAAGTGAGCATAATAAACAACTCTGTGTCATTGTTTGAAAGCTTAGTTGAAAAGGTTAGTTGTCTGAAAGATTAATTGAAAATACTGTCTCAAAAATTTAAAAATGGACAATGATAAGTTGTTAAACATTTCTCCAACCAAAATTTGAAACCCAGTTGTTTTTATAGTTAAGCTTCGATCAAGAAAGATAGGAATTGTTATGGTTTGGTTCTGTGTCCCCATCCAAATCTCTTTTTTTTTTTCTGGCAATAAATATTTTAATTTTTGTTTCATTTTTATGTTGATAAATAATTTTCAAGTTTATTTCCTTGTTTGTTTAAATACAAAGCTAAATCACAAACAGGTACAATCAAGACAATCTCACATTTACACCCCTGTTGCATCCTTTCTGATTTGCTGACCACTGACCACACTAGCGGGGAATGGGGGGAAGACTTTCTTAGGTAGCACCATCGTGAGGCCATGGGTGGGGTTTGGGGAAATCAAAGAGGAGGACAGGCTCTCTTGCTTGCCTCCATTCACATTTACTTGGGATCAGGGTGGTCAGGAGACCCCAGGTCAGGGCTCCTGATCCCCGGTGCCCTGGACTGAAGGGACAATGAGTGAGAATCAGTCCTGTGTAGGGAGGGAGGAGGCAGTCACCTATTCCTCCTGCCATCACAGTCGAGGTGAAAACCTTAGCCTTATCCTTGATTCCTAGGGGCCGCTGGGCTCTGCACACTCCCCTGCATACCTGGATGCCTTTCTCTGAGGCTGGCAGTGGCAACTGGGGTCGGGAGTCCTGGGTTTGTAGGTTTACACCTCAGCTGATGGCTGCATCCTCACAGGAGGGACACCAGTGTCTGACAAACACAAGGCTCAACCTTTTAACCCCCAGCAGGATGGGGGAAAAATAAGCCGGAGGACAGAGGGAATGTTAGGTTAAGTAATTCTGGTCCCACTACAACCAAATCTCATGTTGAATTGTGATCCCCAGTGTTGGAGGTGGGGCCTGGTAAGAGGTAATTGAATCATGGGGATGATTTCTGAAGGTTTAGCACCATCCCCTTAGTGCTGCCTCCTGAGAGAGTTCTCACAAGATCTGGTTGTTTGAAAGTATGTAGCACCTTCCTCTTCATTTTCTCTCTTCCTCCTGCTCCAGCCATGTAGGACATGCCAGATTTCCCTTTGCCTTCAACC
Source organism: Gorilla gorilla gorilla (assembly GCF_029281585.2). Classification (NCBI taxonomy): domain Eukaryota; kingdom Metazoa; phylum Chordata; class Mammalia; order Primates; family Hominidae; genus Gorilla; species Gorilla gorilla. Next base: position 119,596,415 of record NC_073229.2, on the reverse strand, counting down.
ATGATTGTAAGTTTCCTGAGGCCTCCTCAGCCATGCTTCTGGTACATCCTGAAGAACCATGAGCCAATTAAACCTCTTTTTAAATAAATTACCCAGTTTCATGCAGTTCTCTATAGCAATGTGAGAACTAACTAATACGATAGTGTTAACTTTTGCAAACTCTCTAGCTAATAGATAAAGCCATAGATTTACAATTCATTTACTGAGTGTAATATGACTTTGAAACTACAAGTGATCAAACCATAAAAGGAAAATTACAGACTAATATCATCTGGATATAATTCAAAATTCTACATGTTTATTTACAAAAAATTCTGGAATATTTAAAAAAATTTTAGTAAGACTAAGCTAACTTGTAAGCAACAGAAAATTTATTAGTATAAATCTTCACATTAAAAGAAAATAATAAGATGATCAATTTTATTGCAGTGATTCTCTCTTCCTGCCCTCTCTCTGTCTCTGTGTTATCTATATCTCATTCAATATCATAATCAATGAAATGCTAGAAACAATTCATTTCATTTTGTAACAAAAAATTCTTAATAATGTCACTTTGATTAACATTTCCCTGGGGATAGTGAAATAAATCAAGAGAAATAGATAAAATAAGAAAAACTAAAAAAGAAAAACTCTTAGGTAAATAATTGAAGAAGTTATACTGCCACACTTTACTACCTAATTAAGAAATTCAAAAAGTTTGAAGGACAAAAGACCCATACTTAGCAATAAATTGTATTTCTTAAATTAGGACTACCTTGTTAGAATATAAAGTTTTTTAAAAGAAAAAATTAATAATAGCAAACATACTGTCTAGTTTTTTTTTTTGTTTTTTGTTTTGTTTGTTTGTTTTTGAGATGGAGTCTCACTCTGTCACTAGGCTGGAGTGCAGTGGCACAATCTCGGCTCACTGAACCCTCCGCTTCCCAGGTTCAAGCGATTCTCCTGCCTCAGCCTCACAAGTAACTGGGACTACAGGTGCCACCATGCCCAGCTAATTTTTGTATTTTTTAGTAGAGACGGGGTTTCGCCATGTTGGCCAGGATGGTCTCAATCTCTTGACCTCGTGATCAGCAGGCCTCGGCCTCCCAAAGTGCTGGGATTACAGGCATGAGCCACCGCACCCAGCCTATCTAGAAATAATCTTCGTAAAACTGTGTACATCTTTCGGGAGGCAAAATTCTAATTTTATTTGTTTCTATATAATTAACCACCTTTCATTGTATATTTTATTGGAGTCATTCATTTCTTGACAGTCTGATAATACTACTTTTCATATATCCCAATGAAACTTAGTCCTAAAAAATAAAAAAAGGCCTAAAAATTAAAAAGAAAACCTAGCTAAATAGGGATGTAATATGTCTAAAGGTAGGATGGTTTGATGATAGAAAATGGCTGTTCTCTCTCAAAATAATTTATAAGTTCAATGTAATAATAACAAAAATTCAATAAGATTTTTAAAAGAAATTGAAATGCAGTATCCAAAATGTATGTGGTAGGGAAAAGGCCATGAAATATCAAAGCAATATTGAAAAAATATAATGATTAATGATCTACCCTGTTAAGTATCAAGACTTACCAAAAAACAATAGTCATTTTATTGGTATTATAGTTGCACATTGATTAGCAATTAAACAATGGAATTAAATAGATAAACAAAGAATAGACTCATATGTATTTAGTAGTTTAGTATACAAAACTGTACAAAGCAAATTTAAAATTCTATAAACATATTTACAAAAAAATGCTGGAAGTAAATGCTGTTTTGAAAAAAGATATTTTGTTCATATGGAAACAAATATAATTGGAAATATAATTCATAAATTGTGTGAAAAAATTGTAAATAATTAGATACTTAATTTGAAAGTTGTAAGTTTTTTAGAAATAAATAGGAAATCATCAGTATGACACTAGATTATGGAAGGATTTGTTATATGAGATGTCTAAAACACTAACTGTACAAAATATATCGATAAACTTGATTACATTAAAATTCAAAATTTCTGTAGGACAGGAATGTAATAAGGAATAAAAAAAATCCATGGATTGAAAAAAGACCTGTAAATTTAAATTTATAATATATGAAATGCACAGATGAGTGGATGAAAAATCCAATTGAAAAGTTGTCTAAAAGTATAAGCAAAAAATTAATAGTAGAAAACACCTGAATGTCTAATGAATACATAGAAAGACTTTTCAACCTCAGCCAGTAAATACATTAAAACAACCTTTACTTTAATACAACAACAACAAAACCTAATTTAAAAGTAGTCAAATAATTCGAACATATATTTCTTCAAAGAAGATATATGGATGATCAAGAAGAATATGGAAACATGCTCAAGATCACTAATTATTAGGGAAATGCAAATCAAAACCATAATAAGATACCACTTTGCACACATTAGGGTGGCTGTTATAAGTCAAAAACCAAATAGCAAGTATTGATGAGGATGTGGAGAAATTGCAACCCTTGTGCATTGTTGGTGGAAGTATAAAATTGTACAGCCACTTTCAGAAACCGTATGGCAGTTCCTAAAGTAATTAAACATAGCATTACTATCATCCAGCAATTCCACTTCTCTGTATATAACCGAAAGAAGAACTGCAACCAGAGATTCAAACAGATATTTAATGTCAATGTTCATAGCAACATTGCCCAAAATGGAAACAACCCAGATGTCCATTGTCTGACAAACGGATACACAAAATGTGATATATACATGTAATAGAATGTACAGTTGACCCGTGAACAACACAGGGGTTTAAAGGTCCTATTCTTCTGCACAGTTGAAAATCTGAGCATAACTTTTTGCTTCCTCAAAACGTAACTACTAGTAGACTACTGTTGACCAGAAGCCTTACCAATAACATAAAGTCATTTAGCATATATTTTGTATGTAATATATATTATATACTGTAATCTTACAATAAAGTATGCTTAAAAATATTATTAAGAAAATCATAGGAGGAAGAAGAAGAAGATGAGATTGGTCTTCTTGTCTCAGGGATGGCAGGGGCAGAAGAAAATTTGAATGTAAGTGGATTCATGCAGTTAAAATCTGTGTTGTTCAGGAGTCAACTGTATTCAATCTTAAAAAGAAATAAAATCCTGACATATGTCACCATGTGGGTGAACTTTGGAAACATTGTGCTAAGTGAAATAAGGCTAGATACAAAAGAACAAGTATTATTGTACTGTATTATTACACTTATATGAGGATCTAGAGTAGACAGATTCACAGAGACAGGAAGTAATAGCTGGAGGGAAGAGGGGAATGGAGAGATATTGTTTAATGATTATAGAGTTTTATTTTGGGAAGCTAAAGTGTTCTGAATATGGATAGTAATTATGGTTGCATGATGTTGTGAATATACTTAATGCAACTAAATTATTCTATATAAAGAAAAAGGGTCAAAATGGTAAATTTTATGATATACATATATATTCCTACTGATATGAATAAAATAACACTGATATAGCACTTCTTGCACATCAAAATGTGGAAAATAAAGTCTTCTGTTACCAGTCATTGGGGAGAATATGGAATAACAGGGGGCTAATCTATTTGGAATGAGTGTATACATTGATATAACCATTTTGGAGAGGGATTTTTGCAGGTGCCAGTAAAGTTGAAGATGGGCATACCCAAAACCCAGAAATTCCTTATCTTGTTTGTTGTGTCTTTATAGCAGCATGATTTATAGTCCTTTGGGTATGTACCCAGTAATGGGATGGCTGGATAAAATGGAATTTCTAGTTCTAGATCCCTGAGGAATCGCCACACTGACTTCCACAATGGTTGAACTAGTTTACAGTCCCAGCAACAGTGTAAAAGTGTTCCTATTTCTCCACATCCTCTCCAGCACCTGTTGTTTCCTGACTTTTTAATGATTGCCATTCTAACTGGTGTGAGATGGTATCTCATTGTGGTTTTGATTTGCATTTCTCTGATGGCCAGTGATGATGAGCATTTTTTCATGTGTCTTTTGGCTGCATAAATGTCTTCTTTTGAGAAGTGTCTGTTCATATCCTTTGCCCACTTTTTGATGGGGTTGTTTGTTTTTTTGTTGTAAATTTGTTTGAGTTCATTGTAGATTCTGGATATTAGCCCTTTGTCAGATGAGTAGGTTGCAAAAATTTTCTCCCATTTTGTAGGTTGCCTGTTCACTCTGATGGTAGTTTCTTTTGCTGTGCAGAAGCTCTTTAGTTTAATTAGATCCCATTTGTCAATTTTGGCTTTTGTTGCCATTGCATACTGAATGGGCAAAAACTGGAAGCATTCCCTTTGAAAACTGGCACAAGACAGGGATGCCCTCTCTCACCACTCCTATTCAACATAGTGTTGGAAGTTCTGGCCAGGGCAATTAGGCAGGAGAAGGAAATAAAGGGTATTCAATTAGGAAAAGGGGAAGTCAAATTGTTCCTGTTTGCAGATGACATGATTGTATATCTAGAAAACCCCATTGTCTCAGCCCAAAATCTCCTTAAGCTGATAGGCAACTTCAGCAAAGTCTCAGGATACAAAATCAATGTGCAAAAATCACAAGCATTCTTATACACCAATAACAGACAAACAGAGAGCCAAAACATGAGTGAACTCCCATTCACAATTGCTTCAAAGAGAAGAAAATACTTAGGAATCCAACTTACAAGGGACGTGAAGGACCTCTTCAAGGAGAACTGCAAACCACTGCTCAATGAAATAAAAGAGGATACAAACAAATGGAAGAACATTCCATGCTCATGGGTAGGAAGAATCAGTATCGTGAAAATGGCCATACTGCCCAAGGTAATTTATAGATTCAATGCCATCCCCATCAAGCTACCAATGACTTTCTTCACAGAATTGGAAAAAACTACTTTAAAGTTCATATGGAACCAAAAAAGAGCCCACATCACCAAGTCAATCCTAAGCCAAAAAAACAAAGCTGGAGGCATCACGCCACCTGACTTCAAACTATACTACAAGCCTACAGTAACCAAAACAGCATGGTACTGGTACGAAAACAGAGCTATAGATCAATGGAACAGAACAGAGCCCTCAGAAATAACGCCGCATATCTACAACTATCTGATCTTTGACAAACCTGACAAAAACAAGCAATGCGGAAAGGATTCCCTATTTAATAAATGGTGCTGGGAAAACTGGCTAGCCATATGTAGAAAGCTGGAACTGGATCCCTTCCTTACACCTTATACAATAATTAATTCAAGATGGATTAAAGACTTAAACGTTAGACCTAAAACCATAAAAACCCTAGAAGAAAACCTAGGCATTACCATTCAGGACATAGGCATGGGCAAGGACTTCATGTCTAAAACACCAAAAGCAATGGTTTCAATGTTACTTTTAAAAAGTTAATGCTTGCAGGAGTAAGGTGGTATTGCATTGTGGTTTTCATTTGCATTTCCCTCATCTTTAGTGGTGTTGAGCGTTGTTTCATATGTTTGCTGACCATTTGTAAATGTTCTATTGAGAATCATCTATTCATGTCATTAGCCCACTTTTAGGTGGGGTTGTTTTTTTTTTCTTGCTAATTTATTTGAGTTCCTTGTAGATTCTGGATATTAGTCATTTGTTGGATGTATAGATTGTGAAGATTTTCTCCCAGTCTGTGGGTTGTCTGTATACTCTGATGACTGTTCCTTTTGCTGTGCAGAAGCTCTTTAGTTTAACTAAGTCCCACCTATTTATCTCTGTTTCTGTTGCGTTTGGTTTTGGATTCACGGTGATGAAGTCTTTGCCTAAGTCAATGTCTAGAAGAGTGTTTTCGATGTTATCTTCTAGAATTTTTATAGTTTCAGGTCTTAGATTGAAGTCCTTGATCCATGTTGAGTTGATTTTTGTATAAGGTGAGAGGTGAGAATCCAGTTTCAATCTCCAGCACATGGCTTGCCAGTTATCCCAGTACCATTTGTTGAATAGGGTGTCCTTTCCCCACTTTATGTTTTTGATTGCTATGTTGAAGATCAGTTGGCTGTAAGTAGTTGGGTTTATTTCTGGGTTCTTTATTCTATTCCGTTGTTCTATGTGCCTGTTTTTATAATAGCACCATGCAGTATTGGTAACTATGACCTTATAGTATAGTTTAAAGTCAGGTAATGTGATGCCTCCAGATTTGTTCTTTTGCTTAGTCTGTCTTTGGCTATATGGGCTCTTTTTGGCTTCTATATGAATTTTAGGTTTACTCCTGCAAGAATGGCCATAGTCAAAAAAAAAAAAAGTAGATGTTAGCATGGATGCAGTGAAAAGGGAATACTTCTACACAGCTAGCGGGAATGTAAACTAGTACAACCACTATGGAAAACAATATGGAAAGTCCTTAAAGAACTAAAGGTAGAACTACCATTTGATCCAGCAATCCCATTACTGGGTATCTACCCAGAGGAAAAGAAGTCATTATATGAAAAAGATACTTGCACACTAATATATATGTGTGTATATATATATATATATTTCTTTACCCACTCGTTGATTGATGGGCATTTGGGCTGGTTCCACATTTTTGCAATTTTGAATTGTGCTGCTATAAATATGCATGTGCAAGTATCTTTTTCATATAATGACTGGAGGTTCACTCCAGACCCTGTTTGCCTGGATATCACCAGCAGAGGCTGCAGAACAGCAAAGATATTTATGATGGAATTGTGATATATATTATATATATATAATATACATATTTATGATGGAATACTACTCAGCTATTAAAAGGAATTAATTAATGATAATGGCATTCACAGCAACCTGGATGGATCTGGAGACTATTATTCTAAGTTAAGTAATTCAGGAATGGAAAACCAAACATCATATGTTCTCACTCATAAGTGGGAGCTAAGCTATGAGGATGCAAAGTCATAAGAATAATACAATGGAGACGGCTGGCAAGATGGCTGAATAGGAACAGCTCTGGTCTGCAGCTCCCAGCGAGACCAACACAGAAGGTGGATGATTTCTGCATTTCCAACTGAGGTACCCAGTTCATCTCATTGGGACTGGTTAGACAGTGGGTGCAGCCCATAGAAGGCGAGCAGAAGCAGGGTGGGGTGTCACCTCACATGGGTAGTGCAAGGGGTCAGGTAACCCTCCTGTAGCCAAGGGAAGCTGTGAGGGACTGTGCCCTGAGGGATGGTGCTACCTGGCCCAGATACTACGCTTTTCCCACAGTCTTCACAACCTGCAGAGCAGGAGATTCCCTTGAGTGCCTACATCACTAGGGCCCCGGGTTTCAAGCACAAAACTGGGCAGCCATTTAGGCAGACACCGAGCTAGCTTCAGGAGATTTTTTTTGTACTCTAGTGGCACCTGGAATGCCAGCAAGACAGAACCATTCACTCCCCTGGAAAGGGGGTTGAAGCCAAGGAGTCAAGTGGTCTTGCTCAGTGGATCCCATGCCCACAGAGCCCAGCAATCTAAGATCCACTGGCTTGAAATTCTCGTGCCAGCACAGCAGTCTGAAGTTGACCTGGGAGGCTCAAGCTTGGTAGAGGGAGGGGTGTCCACCATTACTGAGGCTTGAATAGGTGGTTTTCCCCTCACAGTGTATGCAAAGCCTCCGGGAAGTTCAAACTGGGTGGAACCCATTGCAGCACAGCAAAGCCACTCTAGCCAGACTACCTCTCTAGATTCCTCCTCTCTGGGCAGGGCATCTATGAAAGAAAGGCAGCAGCCCCGGTCAGGGGCTTATAGATAAAACTCCCATCTCCCTGGGACAGAGCACCTGGGGGAAGGGGCAGCTGTGGGCACAGCTTAAGCAGACTTAAACTTTCCTGCCTACCAGCTCTAAAGAGAGCAGTGGATCTCTCAGCACAGTGCTTGAGCTCTGCTAAGGGACAGACTGCCTCCTCAGGTGGGTCCCTGACCCCCATGCCTACAGACACCTTATATAGGAGGGCTTCAGCTGGCATCTGGCGGGTGCCCCTCTGGGACGAAGCTTCCAGAGGAAGGAGCAGGCAGCAATCTCTGCTGTTCTGCAGCCTCTGCTGGTGATATCCAGGCAAACAGGGTCTGGAGTGGACCCCCAGCAAACTCCAGCAGACCTGTAGAAGAGGGGCCTGACTGTTAGAAGGAAAACTAACTAACAGAAAGCAATAACATCAACATCAACAAAAAGGATGCCCGTGCAAAAACCCCATCCAAAGGTCACCAACATCAAAGATCAAAGGTAGATAAATCCATGAAGACGAGGAAAAAACAGTGCAAAAATGCTGAAAATTCCAAAACCCAGAATGCCTCTTCTCCTCCAAAGGATCACAACTCCTCGCCAGCAAGGGAACAAAACTGGACAGAAAATGAGTTTGACGAATTGACAGAAGTAGGCTTTAGAAAGTAATAACAAACATATATGTTTATTGCAGCACTACTCACGATAGCAAAGACTTTGAACCAACCCAAATGCCCACCAATGATAGACTAAATAGAGAAAATGTGACACATATACACCATGGAATACTATGCAGCCATAAAAAAGAATGAGTTCATGTCCTTTGCAGGGACACGGATGAAGCTGGAAACCATCGTTCCCAGCAATTTAATGCAAGAACAGAAAAACCAAACACCACATGTTCTCACTCATAATTGGGAGTTGAACAATGAGAACACATGGATACAGACAGGGAGGGGAACATTAAAAACCAGGGCCTGTTGGAGGGTGAGAGGCAAGGGGAGGGGTAACATTAGGAGAAATACCCTTGCACATGTATACCTATGTAACAAATCTGCATGTTCTGCACATGTATCCCAGAACTTAAAGTATTTAAAAAAAAAAAAGAATGATAATATGAACTTGGGGGACTTGGGGGTAAGGGTGGGAGGGAGTAGGGATAAAAGACTACAAATTGGGTTCAGTGTATACTGCTCGGGTGATGAGTGCACCAAAATCTCACAAATCACCTCACTCATGTAACCAAATGCCACTTGTTCCCCAAAAACCTACGGAAATAATTTTTTAAAAAAAGTTAATGATTACATTTAAAATAAAATTTGATTGCTATCTGTGGCTTCAGATTGATCTTCAAAGTGTATTTCATCAACGTGATTGAAGATATTTTGGGATTACAGAGAAAGCATCAGAATGCAAAGAGGTTTATTCAGGGTCTTGATCATTTTAAGTGATCTGCGAAGCTGGATATGTAGTGTACAAAGTTGGTAGAGAAAATTTACATATAAAGTTTCACTAGTATATAATCTTGTGAAATAATGCCAAGTCTGCAATCTAAAATGAAAGTTAAATCAAGCAAACCTAGCGTGATTCTGAAGATGTGCCATGAAAATTCCACATCTTTCCTTCTGTTATCAGTTTTTTAAGAAAGGGTAATATTAAAAATAAGCTTCCATTAAGTTGGATTTTTTCTTTTTTTCCTTTTTGTTTCATCAGAATCACTGTTGTCCTAAGAATAAGTAAAAAGGAAGTGAGATGGAATTGATAAAGAGTATATGTTTAATTTTTTTCTGAGGTAAATTGGGATAATTCAAGTATACCATAATATTCAATTGAAGTAATGAGAATTTCTGATTGAGGACCCTCTATGACTAACTCTCTCATTTAATCTCAATTAATCTTCACAGTAAAACAGTGAGTTCAGTAGTACTGCTATCACCATCTTTTAGGAATCTATAGAAGTTACTTGCCTAATGGAAGGCAGGTAATAAATGGTTCAGTCCTAATATAGACTCAGTCATCTTGAGCTAGAGTCTGCACTGGCAATTATGCTATAATTATTATATGTAATGATAATTGTTATAGCTTATATAATTATAGCTGTGACAGGTTCTAAAAGACATTTTGAAGGCTACATTATGATTTTATACATATAATGAGGACTGTTTTTTAGTTTTAAAGACATTGAGACAAAAGCCAACATGATAATCAGAAAGAAGTCACAGAGCCATGTGTATTAGTCTGTTTTCACACTGCTGATTAAGACATACCTGAGACTGGGTAATTTATAAAGAAAAAAGGGTTTAATGGACTCACAATTCCACATGGCTGGGAGGCCTCACAATCATGGTGAAAGGCAGAAGGCACATCTTACATGGCAGCAGACAAGAGAAAAATGAGAAACAAGTGAAAGGGGTTTCCCTTTATAAAACCATCAGATCTTGTGAGACTTATTCACTACCAGCAGAACAGTATGTGGGAAACGGCTCCCATGATTCATTTATCTCCCACCATGTCCCTCCCACAACATGTGGGAATTATGGGAGCTACAATTCAAGATGAGTTTTGGGTGGGGACACAGCCAAACCGTATCACCTTGATATGTGCATGCATCAGAACCAAGTTAAAAGATAACTAGGGGGAGGCATGATTATTTGTTGTTTTAATATAAACATAAAGATAATAAGATATGATTTGAGTAACATCCAATACAATACAAATAAAATTATTATTAAATCAGCATCCTTGTGGTTTGTAGATGGAAGAAACTGGTAAAGAGAACTGTATCATAACAAGCATTCACCTAAAGATCATGCATTTTCTCATATTTAAATTTACATTAAAAGTATGATCTTTTATCTTATTAGTGTCATCAAAACCATCCCCAAGTCTTGTTTTCACCAAAATTGTCCTAGCTTTTCAAAAACAACTGCTTTTTAATATGAAAGAGATATAAGTAATTTGATATTTTTCTTGGTGTGCCAGCTGTGAGTTTACCTTCATTTCAGATACAGAAACAGGATAGACATGAGTCCAAAAGTATGGATATAAATCACCCAGGCATTTAAAGGGTTAGGCTTTCTTCTTTTATAGTCAGCCCTTCTTTTTCATTAAGAGAGTAACAATGGAAGGGAAAGTAATTTATATTCCAAGTCAAAGAAAAATGGAGATCATAGACCTGTTTGAATGAGAGAGAAGCCTGGAACAAGAAGATAACGATTTTACCTTCAAGTGTCTGAATTATTTCTTGTATTGTGGAGGTTGAGAGGCTTAGTCCTAGTTAGAGAGATGAATAAGCAAGCTGCTGTCAGTGTTCAGATCCTCAGGTGCTCAAGTGTGGAATGGGCCCAGCAGAATGCACATGAGCTGGAAACTGGCACAGAGTAAGGAGCTGGACAAAAGTGAATAGAAGGACTAGGTTTGTAGTGTATTTGGTCTATAGGTGCAGTGGTAGGATTCTCTGATTTTTTTAAAGGTTGTATAGGAGGTATACTGGTAAGTGTGAAGATATTAATGGCTTTTAAGTAACCAAATTAAAGTAAATGAAAAAGGCAATAAAACTATCAAAATGGGATTTCAGACTTTAAAAATTGGACAGATTTTTAAGAATATATTTAACAAATTATTGGATTCATCTATCGATGCATCCATTTGTCCATTTAACAAAAACTCTTTGTGAGATGGTAAGATGCTAGAGTTTCCATATGAATAAAGCAGATATGCTCCCTGTCTTACAATTTGTAGTGGAATAATCTTACAGGTTGTAGAGCAATAAATTAAATAAATAATTTTATGTACTTAATAGTTGTAATTGAAATATGTGCTGTAAATGCCAAAGACAGGATGCTGTGAAAAATAATTAATAGTGAAATGTAATCTATCCTGAGGTTTTGGAGGTCAGTAAAGTGTCATCCTGAAATTGAAGAAAAGTTGCTTAACTTTAAAACAATTTTACTTAACCTGAGAGTGAAGGAGATAGCCAGGTGATAGGACTCAAGAAGTGAGCTTTACTGCAAAGGCCATGCTTATTTCAAAAAGAGAGAGAAGGTCATTGTAACTGAAAATGTAAGCAGTGAGCAATCGGATCATCCAGGGAATTTTAGAACATTTTGGAATTATTGAACTTTGTTAGTCAAAAAATTCCTAATACAAAAATTGATATTAATTTACAGATAGAAAAATAACACAGCATTTTAGAAAAATAAATGTTTCAAAAAGCTGAACTCAGAAATATTCTGGCTAAATTAATGAATATCAAGATAGAAAAAAATAATTCTGCCTATTTGTAGGTAGAAAAAAGAGCCCCTTCCACTTAAAAGTGGGAACAACCAACCTGGCCTTAGACTTCTACCCAGCAACATTCAATGTTAGAAATAAAACTAGGAACATACTCATATGGTTTCGCTGTGTCCCCACCCAAATCTCATCTTGAATTGTAGTTCTCATAATCTCCACGTGTCGTGGGTGGGGCCCAGTGGGAGGTAATTTAATCATGGGGGCAGTTACCCTCATGCTGTTCTCATGATAGTGAGTTCTCATGAGATCTGATGGCTTTATAAGGGGCTCTTCCTCCTTCTGCTCGACAGTTCTTCTTGCCGCTACCATGTGAAGAAGGACATGTTTGCTACCCCTTCCACCATGTTTGTAAGTTTCCTGAGGCCTCCCCAGCCATGGTAAACTGTGAGTTAATTAAAACTCTTTCCTTTATAAATTACTCAGTCTTGGGGAAGTCTTTATTAGCAGCATGAGAACTAATACATATACACATATTTTCAAGTTATAGGACATATCAGCAAGAAATGTCAACCCAGCCTCAAAGTAATTCAAGAATAAAAATAAAATTGGTAGAGAAAATGCACTCAGTTAAGTACCACACTGAAAGACATTTGAGTTGCTCCAATCTGTTTCTATTACCAATAATGCTATAAACATAATTATGAAGGTCCACAAATAAATCTCTAGGATGAGTCCTCCATGATGGAATTACTTCTAGAATATTTTAAGATTTGAATTTAATATATACATTTTAAGCTTCATAGAAGCTTTAGCATTATAGTGACCTTCTTTCACCTAACAGTTTTTTAACCTAGGTTTCAAATTTGTCATTTATATAAACAGGTTAAACATCCCTTATCCAATAATCTGAAACTCAAAATGGTAAAAAAAAAAAAACCTGAAACTTTTTGAACATTGACATGAAGCCACAGTTGGAAAATTCCACACCTGACTTCATATGACAGGTTGCAGTCAATAGAATGAATGATTGAAGGATTAGATAGTGCAGGTACACAACACACAGCTTATTCAGTGCCTCAAGGGGAAAAAAGACCCTCCTAACACCCATCAGCTATGATATATCTTTTCTGCACATGCCCAGATTCCCTCATGCAAGCACACTCACAAAAGGTAATAAAATGGCACATGTGTAGGCTGGATGCACCAAGGCAATTTCCTTACAATGGCCCACAAAGGGGTCAAGACCAACAGACATTACTGATTGTACTTTTTTTGCTTACTCTGCTTTTTGATGTAAAGATATTGTTAAAAATGTCAAAAAGGCCTGCAGATATCCCAATGGGTAACAGCGATGAGAAAATGAGGAAACATTTTGTTTATAGTACAGAAAGTCAAGCTGTTAAGAGAAACTGGACAGCAGCGTCTCAGTGTGAAATGTCTTCCAGAAGAGTATGGTGTTGGAATGAAGACCGTATACCACCTGAAGAAACAGAAGGAAAAACTGTTGAAGTTCTATGCTGAAAGTGATAAGCCAAAGTTACTAAAAACTAGAAAATCCCTGCATACATTGCCCAATTGTGAAAGAGACAAAATGGTTCCGAATCAAGGTGATTGTGATAATAGTAACAATGAAGATGATATTAACAGTGCAGAGAAATGTGTCTGTAGACTAACATGGCAAAAATGTGTGATGGGCTTATAGAAGAACTAAAGCAGTGGGCAGTGATAACAGAACAAGAATTCATGTCAGTTTATAAAATCAAAGAGAAACTTCGAAGACAAAAACATAAATGAGCCAGCATTAACGAGGAAATATTTTTTTAAAGCCAACAGCAGAATGCTTCTTTCTCCCTAGAGAACCCATTTCCTAGTCCCCCGACTGCTTCTGATGTTTCTTCTCACCGAAGGAAATAAAATACAGTGTATTTTAATCAAAACACAGCATTGCAGGTGGCGACTAAGTGCTTGCAGTTGTTTGCTGCTGCTCTTTCACAGCTGATAGAGGTATTCTGGTGATGCCACTGTGCTGCTTAGTTACCCTAAACACATTATTTTTTCACTATATTAATGGTATGCCATATTGTTTACTTTTAAGCACTTTTGTGTGAATAAGTGTAAGAAAATGATTACTTATTGTTAGGATATAAATTCAGAGTCAGGAATGATGGCAATGCCAAACAACCAGAGATTGTCCACATAGGTGGCTGAGAGAGTGACACCTTTACTTTCTGATAGTTTAATGTACATGAACTTCATTTCATGCACGAAATAACTAAAAAAAAATTTTATAAAATTACCTTCAGGCTATGTGAAACTTAAATGAATTTTGGGTTTAGACCTTGTTCCCATTTCCAAGATATCTCATTATGTGTATGCAAATATTCTAAAATCAGAAAAAAAAAACTGAAATTCTAAACACTTCTGGTCCCAAACATTACAGATAAAGGATACTCAACCTGTATATGTCGTAATATGCTTTCCTTTTGCTTCCATTTGCATTTTTGCTTTTTGAAGAAGCAAAGTATACAACAGTCAAGAGCACAATTTCTGGAATCAGACTCTTGGGTTCAAAATGCAGTTCTGCCCCTTTCAATGGAAACCTGAGAAAGATACATATCTCTTTATCATTCTTGATTCTTGAAATATGGATAAATAATACCTACCTCATAGATCAGGGTGAGGCTTCATAAATTATTTTGTATCCAGTGATTAACATACTGTTAATCTGAGGTAGATATTGTTATTACATAGTAAGACCTGTATATAATTCACTTTACTTCCTAGTCTCTGGAATTCTTTGGTTCCAAATATACCTCTTGCCCCTTAAATTTAAAAAGGAAAATCTCTGCAATGCATGTATATTTGACTCTTAGATTAGAGAACAAATATAGCTAAATGTGAAATAAAAGTTTTGGGATAATACCACTTTTACTTATGCATTGATTTGAAGCTTTATGATATTGCTAATATTCGATAATTTTGATCTGCAAAAATGGCAACTAAATATGCTTCAATCTAATACATGAATAAGAAGGGCCTTTTCATGACAGGTTAGCTGATTCATAACATAGGAATCACTTAATATTAAAAATGTCATCCTTTAAGATCCAGCTCTAATGTTATTTCTTTTCTAAAGAATTTCTCACCTTATGCAAAAAGATTTGTCATTTGCACAAACGGACTTTCATGACACTTTACGATGGTTTTACCTTCATCTTTACATTCTTACTCTGTAAATATGACTTTCGCTAATAGTAGACCAATTTTGTCACTTTATCTTTTAATGATCAGCACTGAGTTTTATATCTCTCATATAGTAGGTACTCAATATACATTTATGTAGTTAAAAAATGGATGCACTGGTGTATGCATCGGGAAGGTATAAATAGAACTATCTTTATGTGTTGGTCTGCACAATTAATACATTATCAAAAGCTTTCTCCCCCAATTAATCTCCACTTCTGATTTATTGATTTAAAAAGTTAAACAATTAGATTTTCTGCCCCTTGGTTTAAACCAGTGAATAGTTTGAACAAATGCCATAAGAAATTTTTTTTCAGTAGCTGTTATGAATGGGCCTTGTTGAGCCATTCCTTAGAACAGCTTTTAATTTATATATAAAAGTATTAACTAGATGGGAGATTTAGTAATATTAGAAGTGGGAGCCTAATAGGTAATGAGCAAACAATGAAAAATTGTATCAGTTTGTTAGATCTGCTTCTGGTAGGCAGAAGCAGATCTTGTCTTCTTTCTCAGACTAGAAAACCAGAGAGCTTTATTAGTAATGCCGTATTATAAAAAAATAGCCAACATTTATTAAATGTCTACCATGTGATAGACATGTCCTAAGCATTTTATATATGTTCCCGCATTTATTTCTTATTGAAGCTCACAAAATAACCAACACCATTACCTGCTCTTATGAATAGAGTAACTGAGACATAGGGAGGTTAGATGTTTTTCCTAAGGTCATATAGCCAGTTAGTAGAAGAGCTAAAGTTCACACCCAGACATCTACTCAAGAGCTGTGTGGTTAAGCATTATTCAGAGCAGCTTTTCTGGGATGGGTATCTTCTGTTTGACTTCTTTGCAGATACACTTTTCCTCCTTCTCAATCCTGCTTTCCTGGAGGCTGACCAAGCTGCTATTAATGGGCTCACTTGCCTTCCAGCCACAGGTAGGGTTTGGTCTATACGGCATAATAGCAGAAGAGAAAATGAGAAGAGAGTGAGGTCAGGACTCTGATTAAGCCATGAAATTTTATTTTAAATGTGAACATCAACAGAATAATTATATTGAAACTTACATTGACCTCCCTAATCTTGAAGATTTTTTAGTTATTTAACATTCCACTGCAGATAGTTGAGTTTTAGAAGATACAACTTTCTGAAAAATCAGTGACAAAATTGGTTGCCCTGCTTCTCTCCCTGTTACGTTACTGAGAATTGGCTGTGTCTCTATATAAAGACCAGAGTTCCTTTAGGTGATCTCTGCACATCATCACACCCTCCATATTCCAATAACTTTTGTCCCTTCAGGTATAGAGGTAGGAAAATCCCCCAGTGTTACTAGCCCTATGGGGTCTGCACTATCCCTTTTTGGATTATTTAAACCCTGCACATAACTTTTAAAAAGTGTCTCTAGTTCTTATCAAATTATCCTGTTTGTGTGTTCCAGTTATTTCCTACCCAAAATTATGACTGAATAATTGTCTAATAAAGCATTCAATTATATTTTTGAAAACATTATGCCATGATGTCATATGATTATGCTTTTTTGCTCAATATATAGCAAGCACATTAGTGCTGAGCACATGTGAACTGCTTAATTAATTAAGTGCTTATTTACTGTAAAATTTTGAGGCTTTTAAATTAATTAAGATGCTAAAATAGCATGATTGTATTTAGAATTTATCATAATTTTATTATTAAATGAAAATGATAAACCTTTCAAAAGGAATACTAGGAGATCTACTTTTCAAAAGCATAATGGTTAATCACTGTGGCATTATTTCATAAAGTATTATGTCTAGAAGGCTTTAAAGTCAAAACAGAGAGGCATATGACAGAGGTGTATACTTTTGCCCAATAAGAGTGAAAGAAATTTTTATCAGCAATTGATTTTAGTGATAGCTTATCTTCACTTCATATTATACAACACCCTAATAAAAATATATGATAGAGGACTCATCATTGTGGAAAAAAATAAATGTTAATTGCAGGACAGTTCAAATGGTGGCCTTGGACTAACTCAGTTCTCCCTTTCTTGCAGTTCTCAAGAATAAGTGTAGAATATTCTGGGAACGCAACATCCTGAAATACAGAGAAACAGGTTAGAATAGCCCAGTCTCCGCCTTTGTCCTTCCTGGGACAAGACATTCTACAAAACTTTAACCCATTGATTTGTGTTGCTTGGGGTTATGAAACCCAGGGCAGGTGTTTTTTGTAGTCACTTAGCAATGATATGAGGTGGGGTACCCGTAGATGAGAGTCCATTTGCCCTGGGCAGCTTTCCTGAGACTTGGGAAATGGACCCACTATGAATCTCAGGCTTCTACTGTCCCTTTCTGGCTATCTGTAAGTAATAAAGTTGCTTTACTCAACTTGTGTGAGTATTCTATCCCAGTATACTCATGCAAATCGTAGAAATTACAGCCCGAGTTGCAGTGGGCTGAAGTGGTAACCACTGTGTAGTGAACCTGCTTTGCACTTATTTAACAAGTGATTGAAGGAATTAAGTATTATTTACTTAAAGATTCTCTAATCCCAAACTGTTATTTCCTGACGTCCTGAGAAATAGAATAAGAACATAGCTTTCTGGATTCCAAAATTACTGTTCTTTCCAGTGCATCCCACCACTTTAATGACAGTATGCTAAAGAACATGCACACCTCTGTAGAATTATTTATAATGACATTTCTGAAAAAGTTTTATGCATCTATGTTTTAGGCAGATGCTAAACCCCATTGAATAATGGTTTCTTAAAGAGTAAACCCATTTTATCCAAAAGAGGTCACATGGCTGTGTGGTATCTTGACTGATGAAAGCCACAAATGACATTTCTAGACTTGGACCCAGGACCTCCTATGTGATATCCTACATTCCCTCTTTCTCTGCTTGCTGTCAGCCAAATATAAATAATCCAGGAAAAGACTCCTAAGACCTAGGGAATGTACATAAGTGGATACACGGTAAAGAGTTATTTATTCCAACCAGCTTAAACTATGAAATGAGCAAGCAATGTATTGTGTTAAGATTCTGAGATTTGTGGTTTTGTTTTATACTTAGGTTTCCCTGATTGATACAGAAATTGAAGGTAACTTTCTTCACATGATAAAAGCTCTCTACGAAATAATAACATTATTATTATTTGCATAGCAATTGTAAAATACTAAAAGTATTTTTATTGAAATGCAAAATAAATGTTACCATTACTTCTTTTTTTCAAAATTGTATTAATACTTAACAATGCATCCAATCAAGAAAAATAAACAATAATTAAAAAAAGAAAGAGTAAAATAAAAAATAATTAATGACAAAACATTATTAAAATTAATATGAAGATTTAGCACAATTGCTAGACATAAAATCAGTCATAATTATCAGTTGCATTTCTATCCTACAGTAACAAGCATGTTTGTTGTTTACAAGATAAAAATGACATACATACAGTTTGAATATAACAAAGAATAACTGAAGAAATAAGTTGAACAAAAATATATAAGACCTTTATGTTGAAAAAATACAGTGAAAGAACTTCAAAAAACCTGAAATAACTGTAGATACACAATGCTCATGGATAAGATGTCTCAGAATTCTAAAATTACTTTTGGTCCTGAATTGCTCTCTAGATTCACTACATTTTTAACAAAATGTTAACATGATCTTAATGGATCATGTCAAGCTGATTTTAAAATGTACATTAAAGGCCGGGTGTGGTGGCTTATGCCTGTAATCCCCCACTTTGGGAGGCCAAGGCAGGTGGATCACCTCAGGTCAGGAGTTCGAGACCAGCCTGGCCAACATGGTGAAACCCTGTCTCTACTGAAAATACAAAAAATTAGCCGGACATGGTGGTGGCTGCCTGTAATCCCACATACTCAGGAAGCTGAGGCAGGAGAATCACTGGAACCCAGAAAGTGGAGGTTGCAGTGAGCTGAGATTGCGCCACTGCACTCCAGCCTGGGTGACAAGAGCAAAACTCCATTTCAAAAAAATTTCAAAAAAAAAAATATATATATATATAAAAGTTCAAATGCCAAAAATTATCAACACTCTTTAAAAAGATTATCTCTTTGAGGAAAGAGGGTAGGCCAACTACTTATCAAGACTTGTTAAAAGAAAATTAAGAAAATGTTTATTAAGAAAGTATAGCAAAGTTTATTGTCATAGGAATATGAGATTAGGCTACTAAAACAGAAACATGATATGACAGCCAACACTGAAGATCTGTGGGGAAAATTCACTATTCTATAAGTTGTACTGGGACATCTGGGTACTTGAAAAAATACAATGTGATCTCTCCTCTATGACAAATAATTTTGGAAGACATATTTAAAAAGAAAACATAGGAGAATATCTTTACATCCCTAGGGTAAGAACTCATGATATTTAAAGAGTGAAAACCATAAAGAAAAATATTGAAAATTTTGATACTTAAAAAAAAAACTTCTATTTGTCAAAAGTCATTAGGAAATGTGAAAAGATAAACCATAATCTGGGAAATAGCATTTTAATGTAAATAGTTCTAAATAGAATAGAGTAGCATATAGAATATATGCAAAACACCTATCTATTTTAAACCTAATGATTTAATAGAAAAATGAGCAAAAGTCTTGAACAGGTATTACAGAGGAAAGGAAACATAAATGTTCAATAAAATATGAATCAACATTCAACCATATTAATGCTTAGAAAAATGCAAATTAAAATTCTTATGAAATGATTCACACCTAGTAGATTTATAAAAATGTAAAACGTGTTACAATACTAAATGTTGGCAGTGTTGTGCAACAACAGAAATTATATCCTATGGTTGGGGAGTGTTAACTGATTGAGGCATTATGAAAGATAACCTGTCATTACTAAGTAAGGTTTAACATATATATACTTGATGACCCAAAAATTTCATTTTCATGTGCAAATCTTAGAGAATAGTTTATCTTGTTTTGAATATCTGAGACAGAATATTCGTAATAACATATATATTTTTGTTTGTTTGTTTTGAGACGAAGTCTCGCTCTTGTCCCCCAGACTGGAGTGCAATGGCACTATCTCGGCTCACTGAAACCTCTGCCTTCTGGTTTCAAGTGATTGTCCTGCCTCAGCCTCCCGAGTAGCTGGGATTACAGGCATCTACCACCACGCCTGACTAATTTTTGTATTTTTAGTAGAGACGGGGTTTCACCATGTTGGCCAGGCTTGTCTTGAACTCCTGACCTCAGGTGATCCACCCACCTCGGCCTCCCAAAGTGCTGGGATTACAGGTGTGAGCCACTGCCACCATGCCCGGACTTCGTAACGTTAGTGTCAGTAATAACAAAAAAAGAAACCTTGAAACTACCGAAAGGTATGTGAACAGTAGAATGAACAAAAACAAAATTATAAGATATCAAACAATGGAATTTTCTACAGCAGTATAACTCAATGAATTGTGGATAAATGCACCCACAGATTTCAACCTTACAATTATATATTGAGAGAATATGCAAAGAATAGAGAATCATACATGTGGTAGGATTACAGTTATAAATGAGTATAGTAAAAAATAAAAGAAAATGCTCTTAGTAGGAATATACGTGTTTGCTAAAACTATCAAAGAATAGCAAGGAGATAAGTATCTCAAAATTTTACAAATGGCTTCCTACGGGTTTAAGTAGAAAAGTGACACGAGGTGACTTCAAAGGGCCGGGTATTATAATATTTCTTACATTCCGTGTATAGAGGCATTCTCTTATTATGAAAACCTAGATAGATAGATAGATAGATAGATAGATAGATAGATAGATAGATAGATAGAGATATATATAAAATAAACACTTTTATATGTGTAATCTTTCACAATTAAAAAAAAGAAAAAAATTATAAAGTACCGTTTTTCCACATTTATGGAAAGAGAGAGTACAACAACGTAGTGAGAAGTTTTATGAAAGTGAGATAATTGAACTCGTTTACAGACTGGAAGGAAGGTACATAAGTGATGATGAAATTTATAATATTGGATCAAATTAAATTATGGATGAAGCAGGGTCTTTAAAGAAATGGAGTGAAAGTAAACTTCAGTGTATGTAGAGGAATATCTTTTCCCAGGAGACGGGACATCCCTTTGAGACCAGAATAAAGCAGCTGAAGATGAGTGGAGTTCCAGTAATTTAGTTACTCTGGAGTAAGGCATCTGAGAGAATTCATACTTTGTAGTTTTAGTTTTTCCTTGTGAAAAAAGAAGAGGCAAGTTCTTGCTCAGAAAGTGTGAGATGGCAGTAGAGGAGAGAAAAGAAGAAAAATATTTACATGGTCAACATACAGCTGTTCATTGATACCTGATTCTCATCTCCTTCTGGGCACCATGAAGCACCAAATTCCTGCCCTTTTGTGGTTTAATGGGACCAGACTTCTAATTCTGGTCAATGAGTTTTGGTCAGAAGTGGTGTGTGTCACCTCCAAGCTGGAGCACTCCTACCTGAATGCCAGCTGTACTTTGACCTTCCTCAGTAACTGTGGAAGAATGCGTCAACATGGATGCTACATCGGCCTTGGTGCCTGAGTGATAATGAGGAACACAGCCCCTGGCCACTCTATTCAGACAAGTAGAGTGAGTGAAAAGCAAACATTTGGTTTTCAATATTATGAACATTTCAAAATTGTTTGTTATCTAATGTAATATACCTGATACAGTTTAGAATAGTTTTTTGGCTTTTGTTTGCTTTATTTTTGTGAGGTTTTTTGGATTTTTTTTTTTTTTTTTTTTAATAAGGAGAATGGGAGAGTAACCTCAGGAGCAAGTAACATTCTTGCTTACTGGCACTTGGGATCTAGTTTTAGTTCCTGCAAAACAGATTATTTGGGTTTTTAAATTTGTTTCCTTGTTTCTAATTTTAGTTTTACTTTTCAATGTTGGCTTTTGAGGTATGCTTCTTTGATGCTTAGTTTGTTGAGGTTTCTATCATGAAGGGGTGTTGAATTTTATCAAAGACTTTTCTGAATTTATTGAGATAATCACACAGTTTTTGTTTTTAATTCTGTTTATGTGATGAATCACATTTCCTAATTTGTATATGTTAAACCAGCCTTGCATCCCAGGAATAAAGCCTACTTTATCATGGTGGATTTTTTTTTAATGTGCTGCTGGATTTGGTTTGCTAGTATTTTCTCGAGGATTTTTATGTCTATGTTCATCAGGACTGCTGGCCTGAAACTTTCTTTTTCACTGTGTCTCCCAGGTTTTGGTATCAGAATGATGCTGGCCTGATAGAATGAGTTAGGGAGGAGTACCTCCATCTCCATTTTTTTGAATAATTTCAGTAGGATTGCTACCAGCTCACCTTTGTGCATCTGGTAGAATTAAGCTGTGAATCCAACTGGTTTAGGGCTTTTTCTGGATGGTAGGGTTTTTTTTTTTAATTACTGATTCAATTTCAGAACTCATTATCAGTAAGTTCAAGATTTTGGTTTCTCTCTGGTTCAATCTTGGGAGGCTGTATGTTTCCAGGAATTTATCCATTCCTTTCATGTTTGTAGTTTATAACAGGGTTTATTGTATTTCTCTGGGGTCCATGGTAATGTGTCCTCTGTCATTTCTGATTGTGTTTATTTGGATCTTCTCTTTTTTTCTGTATTAATCTATTAATCTGGCTAGCGGACTATCAATCCTATTTATACTTTTGAAGAACAAATGTTTGGTCTTGTTGGTATTTTGTATGGGTTTTCATATCTCCGTTGTTCAGTTCAGCTCTGATTTTGGTTATTTATTTTCTTTTGCTACCTTTGTGGTTGGTTTTCTCTTGTTTTTCTCGTTCCTCTAGGTGTGATGTTAGGTTGTTAATTTGAGATCTTACTAACTTCTTCATGTAGGCATTTAGTGTTATAAACTTTCCTCTTGACACTGCTTTAGCTATATCCCAGAGATTCTGTTATGTTGTGTATTTGTTTACATTCATTTCAAAAAATATTTTGATTTCTGCCTTAATATCGGTCTTTATCCAAAATTTGTTCAGGAGTAGGTCATTTAATTTGCATGTAAATTTATGGTTTTGAGACATCTTTTTGGTATTGATTGAAAGTGATTTATATACCAGAAACAACTGGCTGAAGAATTGGAGAGTCATCAAACCAAGGAAAGGATTTTCCTAAAAAAATCTATACTAGTTGGACAATAAAAAGGAACATTGTTTATGAATAAATTTAGGAGGGTACTCAAAGCTGAGAAGTAGAATCAATTTTAGAGTTTCAAGTAGAGATCACATGTATAGTTAAGTTAATAGCATTCAAAACATGTAAATAATTTCTTAGTCACACAAATATAAAAATACCACTGTTGCCTTAAGAAATTGTCCTGTCACCCTGTCAAATTTCTATAAAAAGGCAAACAAACTAATATATTTTTAAAACAAATCTCCACCAAATATTATCAACATTTGAATTATTTTCTTCATGCTAAAATTTTAAGCCAGATCACTTTATTCTTGAAGTAAGAAGACAAATGTCTTTAAAGAAGCTTCCAATTTATTCTAACATATATTTTCTGAAATTAGTTTCATAAATTTATAAATTATTAAGTGATGCAACGTTTCTAGATATTCAAAATTAAATATGTTATACTGTATGTTTAATTACACTTATATATAAAGTTCAATTAAAATAAAACAGGATATAATTCTCTAGAATATTCAGCATTTTTAAACCTTTTCTTTGTACCGTTATCTAATATCTTTGCATAGGTAAATCCTATAAATTCCATCTCAGAATAATATTTTAATACATTAAACATATAATTACAATGAAAAGTAATAATAACAAATATATTACTAAAACATAGCCTTTGAAGGAATGATGTAATGGCTCTAGATTAAGAATCTAGAAAATATATATTTCATTAAAATGATTATTTTCACCTGAATATAAACTTCTTTAGAAGTTTTTAATCACGGATTAATGGTATACAGAACTGTTGATTTCTATATGTTCATCTTGTATGTGGTCACTTAATTATCTTCTTAGTTATAATAGTATTTCTGTTAACTCTCTTTTCTAGATACACAATACAGTAATAACATCTGCAAAAAAACTTGTTTCAGTATTTAATGTTTATAAATAATATTTTTTGATTAAGTAAGTAATATAAGCTTACTGCAAAAAAAGAAAGAACACAGAAAAATATGTAGAGATGTCTTGTCAATATTTAATGTACACATTTCCAGAAAGTTGGTATTGTTTCATTTTAATAAAATCCTGTTATTTCCAACAACGTTGATGAATTGGAGGATATTATGTTAAATGAAATAAGCCAGGCACTGAAAGACATTCTCACTAATATGTGGGAGCTAAAAAAAAATATATTGAACTCCTGGAGATAAAGAATAGAATGATGTAGAATGCCAGAGGCTAGGAAGGGTAGCTTGGGGGAAGGACAAAGAGGGGATGATTAATGCGTACATACATACAGTTGGAAAGAAGAAATAAGATTGAGTGTTCTGTAGTATAATAGAACAACAACAGATAACAATAATTTATCGTACACTTAAAAATAACTAAAAGGATGGCACTGGAATGTTCCTGACACAAAGGAACATTGTGTTGAAGTGATGAATATCCCAGTTACCCTGATTTGATCATTACACATTTTTTGCTGTGTCAAAATATCAGGTGTACCCCATAAATATTTACAACTATTATGTATACATAGTAAATACAAATTTAAAAAATAAAAATAAATCTCTAACATATCCAAAGCTGGTAAAGAAAGGGAGTGAAAGCCATTTCATTTGCCTTAGGCAAAAGGATCTTTACTGCATTGCTAATATTCCCTATTGACAGCTTAGTAATAGCTATCAAAAATTTTATGACTATACCTTTGACTCAGCTATTTTACCTTTAAGATTTCTTCTGAGCAAAAACCTCATAAATTTGCACAAAAATTATCTACAACTATGTTTATGGTAATATTTTGAATAAAATTGGCTACCGTTCACTCAGTGCTTACTATGTGCCAAGTATTATGCTAAAACTTTTATGTACATCACCTCATTTCAACCTTGTAAAAACCTCATTGCCCCTTTCTTTTTAATTTCCATTAACAGGGAAGACTATTTAGGCTTAGATCTTAGGTGAGTTAGTCAAGAATACACAAACAATAAGTGTGTAAGTTAAAGTCATCCATCTCCAGAACCTGATAAAACAACAAAAGGGAAAAGGAAAAACAACAACTTAAACCATTTTTTAAAGGTACATTATAGCATATTAAACAATAGATTGTTATGAAGACATCTGCAAGTGATAATGCAAAGAAAAAATTAAGACATTGTAAAAATGTTCCCTAAAAGTTTGATCATATATACTTTGTAATCTAAGTGTTGATAAAATATACAATAAAATATTAATAGGCAGAAAATAAAATTGGGCTAATACTAAATATTTTATACATTTATATTTTCTTAATTATATATTGTAATACTTTCCATTTCATTCAATGATTACTTAGTATTTTATGTATGGATAATAAAATATACTTGATATTATGTTGAACCTTTAGGCTTTCTAATATTTCTCGTGATAAACAGTGCTGTAATGAGCATCTTTAAAAATACTATTTGATCGCATTAGTCTTGTATATTATTTTTATACAAATGAATTTTAAAATACTGTAAAACACCTCTATATAATTAACTCAGTTTGAGGCTTTCATAGATGTTTCATTATCTATTTGTACATTTTAGTACCAGAATAACATTAGTTATATTATAGCTTCTCTAAGATAAATTTTAGCATGTTTGTAACACAAGATCCTCATTATTATTTTTATTTTAATATGTATTATGCTTTCTCATCAATTTATGGTTTAATAAAATATTTAGAAATAGTTTTCAAAAATTTTAATGGTGATGTTAATTGGCATGTCTACTGCATAAATGTATCATGTATTTTTATTTCACTTGTTGACATGATAATTTTCATTTATCAGTGCTTTTTAATGTCAAAGTTTCATGTTAGGTTAATTCATCGAAAGTTGACGTATTTATTGCTGTCATTAAAGTGTCTAATTTTAAATTTTATCTAATTTATTTTGAAATACTGGAAAATGCTTATTAAATTTTTAATAGTTTATTGCTTGATTCTTCTGGGTTTGTTAGGAAATGTCAAATCATCTGTTAATATTAATGATGTTTTGTTCCAAGTCTTTTCTTGACTAGCACATAAAAAACACCGCTAAATGATGCAAAAGCTTTGGCTGTCTTGTTCTTGACTAAAATGGAAATGTGTTTGATGTTTGAGCTGATGCAATTTGTTGCCTTTAATTTACTATAGAATTTTAACATATTTTATTATGTTAATAGATTTCTAAATATTAAACCGGTTTGCATTTCTAGATAAAAATGCTACTTTTCTTCAGTGTATTTAATATATTGCTAAACTCCACTTACCAATGTTTTTTGAATAACATTTTCATCATTTGTTTGTATTCAGATTTCTTTTTTTTTTTTTTTTTTTGAGACGGAGTTTTGCTCTTGTTGCTCAGGCTGGAGTACAATGGCACGATCTCGGCTCACGGCAATCTCCGCCTCCCGAGTTCAAGCCATTCTCCAGCCTCAGCCTCCTGAGTAACTGGGATTACAGGTGCCCGCCGCCATGCCTGGCTAATTCTTCTATTTTTAGTAGATACGGGGTTTCACCATGTTGGCCAGGCTGGTCTTGAACTCCTGACCTCGTGATCCACCCGTCTTGGCCTCCCAAAGTGCTGGGATTACAGGCTTGAGCCACAGCACCCGGCCCTTTTCGGTACATTTTTTTTTCTTTATTTTTTTGAGACGGAGTTTCTCTCTTGTTGTCCAGGCTGGAGTGCAATGGCACGATCTCAGCTCACCACAACCTCCGCCCCTCTCCGCCTACCCGGGTTCAAGCAATTCTCCTGCCTCAGCCTCCTGAGGAGCTGGGATTACGGGCGTCCACCACCACGCCCGGCTAATTTTTTGTATTTTTAGTAGAGGTGGGGTTTCACCATGTTAGCCAGGCTGGTCTCGAGCTCCAGACCTCAGGTGATCCACCCGACTCGGCCTCCCCAAGTGCTGGGATTACAGGCGTGAGCCACCGTGCCCGGCCCTTTCAATACATTCTTTATCCATTCTCCTTTTTGTCTTTGTTATTAGATACGTTTCAGCTTCATAAAAGCAGCTCATTCATTAAGGAATATTGTACATATTAAAAAACACGAGAAGGCTAGAAGCGGTGGCTCACGCCTGTAATCCCAACACTTTGGGAGGCCAAGGCAGGTGGATCACGAGGTTAGAAGACAGAGACCATCCTGGCCAACATGGTGAAACCTCGTCTCTACTAAAAATACAAAAAAAAATTAATTGGGTATGGTGGCAGGTGACTGTAGTCCCAGCTACCCGGGAGGCTAAGGCAGGAGAATCACTTGAACCCTGGAGACTGAGGTTGCAGTGACTGAGATCGCACCACTGCACTACAGCCTGGCGACAGAGCAAGTCTCTGTCAAAAAAAAAAAAATACAAAAAGAAACATCAGAAACATAATGGATATAATGGACCCCATGTTGGATTGTTGGATTGGCCAGAAGGGCAGATGTATAGAAACCAGGGTAGGTCAGCTGTGGAAGAAGGAAAGGGTAGTAGGAGGACATGAATTGTTGTAGAATCAGTTCTGGGAGTAAGATGGACTGAAACCAGCAACTTAGATGATTACCATAGATAAGAGTTATAGGTGTAGCTAGATAAAATAGAGAGGAATATTGAGAGGCAGAAAGGCGTAGACAGCCGCTATTAAACTGTGTTAAACCAGAAGTGGATTTGAAGAGTGCAAATCACTCAGAAGAGTCTCAAAACGAATACCATATATAACGGGTTTTGAACAGCCCTTGACAATGTCTAAAACCATTTGTAGAGGTTATAATTGACATACAAAAACTTGTATATATTTAATATATACAGCTTCTTGAGTTTGGAGATACATATACACCTGTGAAACCATCACTGCAATCTATGCCATAAACCTATCCATCTCTTCCAGAAGTTTTCTTCTATCATCTTTGTTAATTATGATGATGAAGTGATGATGATGATAACATAAGGTATATCCTCTTAGCAAATGTTTAGGTATTTAATACAGTATTGTTTATTATAGACATTATACTGTACAGTAGATATCTAGGACTTACCTTGTGAAATTAAAACTTCTAACCCTTGGCAAATACCTTCCCATTTCCCCCTGCCCCCAGCCCCTGGAAACCACCGTTCTAATGTTTGCTTCTATGAATTTGACTATTGCAGATTCCTCATATAAATGGGATCACGCAATATTTGTCCTTTGGCGTTTGGTTTATTTCACCTAGCATTGTATTCTCCATGTTCATCTATGTTGTGGCAAATGGCAGTATTTCCTTCCTTTTTTAATGTTCAGTGGTTCCTTCCTTTTTAAATATTCAATTGTGTGTGTATATCATGTTTTCTGTATCCATTCATTCATCCATCCATGAACATTTAGGCTACTTCTACTTTTTGAATATTATAAATAGTGGTGCAGTGATTGGGAGGGCAGGTATCTCTTTGGGATACTGATTTCAATTCCTTTGGGTATATACCTAGAAGTGCGATTGCTGGATCATATGGTAATTCTGTTTTTAAATTTTTGTGGAACCTAAGATAACAAGTGCTGGCAAGAATGTGGAGAAAAGGGAAACAAGGGAAACCTTGTACACTGCTGGTGAGAAAGTAAAGTGGTGTAGCCAATGTAGAGAACACTCATGCTTAGTAAGCACTAAGTGGTTCGTAAACTCTATTTCTCTCCCTCGCCATATATATATATATATATATAAAATATATCTTTAAATAAAATAGTAAATAATATTATTTATTATTATAGGGAATAGACTTTCCTCTGAAAGGAATTATTCCTGAATTTGATTAGGGCTCCTTAATTATATCTTAGAGTACAGCAAAGGGCTTTTATATGTTTGAAGACACTTGATTCAATAACATGCTAAGATTTGTCTATGTTATTTATAATGGGTGATACTTTTATTTCCAAAATTTTGTTATCAAGTAAAGAACAATTACACAAATATACATCATTGAAAAGCAAATACATTTTGAAAAGTTTTAAACACCCAAGAAAAATTTTAAACAACTTTTTTTCTCCCATTATTTGATAATATTTTTGATTTAGGATTTTCTACAATTTCTTTATATTGATTACCAAATCTGTTTGCCGATAAGAAGTGACAGGTGTTGTTTACATCAGGTGCAAAATGTTTAAAGTTTCACATTTATGAAAAAAACATTCAGTTGGGAAAAAGATAAAAACAGAACACATTTACAATATAGAAATATTTCTCGGGTCCTGTTGTGATTTTTTAAAGTCCAATTATGAGGGCACTATGTTGCGTTAACCATTTTAGTATAAGTTAGTTATATCTAGATGTTTAACCCTCCCTTTCCCCACCTGACACAAAGTGTGATGATCACATTATATAGAACAGTCTGTGTTACCACTTCACTACACGTAGAATTTTATTTAGGATATGATTTTAATTTTCCTGTAGAGTGCTGCCCCACTGTGGACAGATTAGGAATCACTGAAGCCTGACAAGTAGTTACTTTTTGCAAATACTGTCTTTATTAAATCTCCCGTACAAATATTCCTTACATGTAATACCTGCATAAAGAAATATCCACCCAATGGTTACAAAAAATGTTGTAAAATTTGATATCTTCTCAGAGAACTACTTAAATATAAGTAGGCCTTTTCTGAGTTACAAAATCTAAAAACTTTGCTTCATAAAATGTTTCTAAGGCATCAAACTGGAGTAGTAGAAAGACAAATTAACTTTTAAAGTCATAATCTCTTCTCAAACCATTAAGCACATTTAATCTGTGCCACTGCAAATTTTGGATATTGCCTATTGTTATCACAAACTAATATTTTCACATTCAGTTTTGTTTTTACATTATCTTGATTGATTTTAAGGCAGCCAGTATTGAACCTAAATAGTGAAGATGATGAATTTAGTTAAATTATTATGGCTGATTTTATCAGAGTTCATTGTGTAAAAATTTGACACTAGTGATAGAAATTATGATAATTGAATAAATTACAATGAGGTCATTAATTCATTTTATTTTTAATACATCTATGTGTTTATTCATAGCATCAACATAATTTTCCTCAGATTATAAAAGCATGTGCAACTAGACTGTCTAAATCACCTCTTCTTTGAAAGTTAAGGCCGTATTATAGAATTGTGACTTTTAGTCTTCACAATCTATCCTTCATCCAACATAGCTCTGCAACCTTTAGTTATAGATGTAAAAATTATTTTCCTCTTCACTCACCTTTTTTTATTATTATTATTGTCTATATTTGTAGGTCACAAAGATCTTATATAGTGTGGCATAGTGAAGGTAAGTTTGGGCAGAAAGTTAGAAAACTAGAACTTGGTCCTATGTGTGCCACCAATTAGGTGTGCATGCTCTTGAATTTCATTTAAAAGTGTGTGGTAATCTTCATCTCTCATCAGAGGATATTAGACTATGTAATTTTCTAGACTCTTTTTCAAATTATCTAAATTAGAAATTGTTTCTCTTGCAGTTTGGTTTCATTTAATTTGATTCAAATCGATTCAACTCACATCCATTCAATTTAGTTGTATTCGAATCGAAGAGTATTTATTACAACTTTCTATAGACACAGTCCTGCTATGAGCGCTGTACAGCCAGGGAACTCCTCTGTGAGGTGGGTGAATGAAAAAACATTTGTAATGACTGATTTGTGACTTCAAAGTCCTCACTTTTCTCCCATTGATTTTTACTATAATTAGTGAAGTTAACCTCAAGAAATCATAAAGTCAGAAAAAGTCATCTTTGGCATGTCTTCTTTCTTCTAACTAGGTTCTCAAATAGATAAGTGTGTCCTCATTTTGAACCCAAGCCTCCCAGCACCTTTTTTTTTTTTTCTAAGCAAAGCTCTGTGCTGTTCTAATATGTGTCTTTCTTCACCTTCTCTCTGTTACACCAGCCGCATTCTTTCATTTTCTTTGTGTCTCAGCTAACTTCGTTGTTGGGTGTGACACTAATAAAATTCTAAATCAGAAATACATAATAAATCACCAACTTACTGAAGACTTTCTCCCACACTCTTTGTCCTAATAAATGTTCCATCTCTGGTAACTGCAGTGACTCGCTCATTGCCTGCACTGTACTTTTTTTCATGGTTCACAAAGAAGCCAAGAGGGCAGAGAATGGCATACGCTAAACTCACATACTTCAACTCTAAGTCTTGCGTTTGCTTCCATTCTAGTTTCTGTTAATGAGTTAATTTGTTCCTTACTTTTCAGTAATCCTGCTTTTGCAAAGATGCTGCCTTCAAGATACTCTCTTACAGTAACTAATACACACTTCTCTCATAAAAATATTCTGTGGAAAATATGCAACAAACAAATAAAAAATTCTAAAATAAACTTAATGCATTCTGTTTTCTTCCTCCTCAGCTCAACAAGACTGCAGCTCACTGCTTGAGTTCCACCTTCCTAAGCCAGGGTGGAAAATGTTCCTAAGAAGGTGGCCAGGGTGAGAGTGCTGCTCACTTCATTTGTTTCCTTAAGTTCAAGGATCAGAGTCTGGGTTTTTTTTTTTGTCCAATAACTGAACAAAAAGGTTTTTTATGTTCACATATTTGGTTCAGTTTTAAAATTGTTTACAGTGGAAAAGCAAGTGTCTTCAGTCATTTTCCCTCATGAATGGAAATCCATAGTATTTACATGAGAGTTTGTTTACAGGTGAATTTAGTAAAGGTAGCTGTATTAGTCTGTTCTCACGCTACTAATGAAGACATACCTGAGACTGTGTAATTTATAAAGGAAGGAGGTTTAATTGACTCACAGTTCCACAGGGATGAGAAGGCCTCAGGAAGCTTGTAATCATGGTGGAAGGGGATGCAAACACATCCTTCTTCATATGGCAGCAGCAAGGAGAAGTACAGAGCAAAAGGGGGAAAAGGCTCTTATACAACCATCAGATCTTGTGAGAACTCACTCACTATCATGAGAACAGCATGGAGGTACATGGAGGTAATGGGCTCCCATGATTCAATTACCTCCCACTGGTCCCTCCCATTACACATGGGGATTAGGGGAACTACAATTCAAGGTGAGATTTTATGAGATTTGAATGGGGACACAGCCAAATCATATCATTCCACTACTGACCCCTCCCAAATCTCTTGTCCTCGCAGTTCAAAACGTAATCATGCCCTCCAACAATCCCCTAAAGTCTTAACTCGTTCCAGCATTAACTCAAAAGTCCAAGTCCAAAGTCTTATCTGAGACAAGGGAAGTCCCTTCCACCTATGAGTCTATAAAATCAAAAGCAAGTTAGTCACTTCCTAGATACAATGAAGGTACAGGCATTGGGTGAATGCATCTGCACAAAATGGGAGAAATCGGACAAAACAAAGAGGCTACAGGACTCATGCAAGTTCAAAATCCAATAGGATGGTCCTTAAACTTTAAATTTCCAAAATGATCTCCTTTAACTCCATGTCTTATATCCAGGACATGCTGATGCAAGAGTTAGGCTCCCACAGCCTTGGGCAGCTTTGTCCTTGTGGCTTTCCAGGGTACAGGCCCCCTCCTGTCTGCTTTCATGGGCTGGTGTTGAGTGTCTGTGGCTTTTCCAGGTGCACAGTGGCCCACTCTTGCAGCAAACTTCTGCCTGGACATCTAGGAGTTCCATACATCCTCTGCTATCTAGGTGTAGGTTCCCAAACCTCAATTACTGATTTCTGTGCACCTGCAGGCTGAACACCATGGGAAGCTGCCAAGGCTTGGGGCTTGCACCCTCTGAAGCCAAGGCTTGAACTGTACCCAGGCCACTTTTAGCAGTGGCTGGAGCAGCTGGGATACAGGGCACCAAGTTCCTAGGCTGCACACAGGAGGGTGAGCCCAGCCCACAAAACCATTTTTTCCTCTTAGGCCTTGGGCTTATGATGGGAGGGGCTTCCCTGAAGGTCTGTGACATACTCTGGAGACATTTTTCCCATTGCCTTGGTAATTAATATTTCACTTCTTATTATGCAAATTTCATAGCAGGCTTGAATTTCTCCCCAGAAAAATGGGTTTTTCTTTTCTATTCTATTGTCAGGCTGCACATTTTTCAAACTTTTATATTCTGCTTCCTCTTGAATGCTTTGCTGCTTAGAAATTTATTCTGCCAGATACCCTAAATCATCTCTCTCAAGTTCAAAGTTTCACAGATGACTAGGGAAGGGACAAAATGCTGCCAGTCTCTTTGCTAAAGCATAGCAAGAGTCACCTTTGCTCCAGTTGCCAACAAGTTCCTCATCTCCATCTGAGACCACCTCAGCCTGGACTTTACTGTCCATATCACTATCAGAATTTTGGTCAAAGCCATTCAACAAGTTTCTAGGAAGTTCCAAACTTTTCCACATCTTCTTATCTTCTTCTGAGCCCTCCAAACTGTTCCAGCCTCTGCCTGTTACCCAGTTCCAAAGTCACTTCCACATTTTCGGGTATCTTTATAGCAGCATCCCACTCTACCAGTACCAATTTACTATATTAGCCCATTCTCACACTGCTAATAAAGACATAGGGTAATTTATAAAGGAAAGAGTTTTAATTGACTCACAGTTCTGCAGGGTTGGAGAGGCCTCAGGAAACTTAAAATCATGCAGAAAAGGAAGCAAACACATCCCTCTTCACAAGGCGGCAGCAAGGAGAAGTGCAGATCAAAGTAGGGGGAAAACCCCTTATAAAACCATCAGATCTTGTGAGAACTCACTCACTATTACGAGAACAGCATGGACATAACCACCCCTGTCATTCAATTACCTCCCACTGTGCCCCTTCCATGACACATGGGGATTGTGGGAACTATAATTCAAGATGAGATTTGGGTGGGAAAACAGCCACACCATATCATTAGCCGTATGGACAATAACTGTACAATGTTAGAGTAATTCCCCCCAAAAATAGTTTCAAATATATTTTCTTTTTGAAAACCAAAAAAAAAAACATTCTAAATTAAGTCTAGTTAAGACATCTTGATGTTTCACTGTTATTTGCATTTTGAACTCTTCATTTGGCTAAACCATACTAGAATCCCAACTCTTTGACTGTAAGGATAGGTTCCCTCGCCAGTAAAATGGGGACAGTCATGCCAACCTAACAATTTTGTTTTAGTGACTAAATTATCAAATAAAGTAATTTAAAAAATTTTTCAGTGCCTGACACTTAGCAGTAACTCAAGAAATACAGAATTGTTTATGGTTATGATTATTACTATCATTTCAGGTTAGGCTATTAGATACATAAGAAGTTTGAGTTTTACAGGCTTCTAAATGCCTCTCAATGTATGCACCTTTGATGTATATTCCTCCACTTTATTTTATTATTTTCTTGCACAAATATATATTTTAACTGTGTATATTAGCATGTCTCAACTCTAGTCCCAAAATAATCTGACCTGATGAAAGAAAAAGAAATGTTATAGTAAGTTTGGGAAAACACTGCGATCAACAGGCTCGTTTTGAAGGTTCAGGTTTCCATTAATATATCAAAGGCACTGAAAAAACCTCCAGTAAAAAAAAAAAAAAAATATATATATATACATATCTATATATTTATACAAATGCTATTATACATGCTATTATGCAACATCTTTTAATAGTGCATTTTATTAAACATGCATTGGGAGAGGCCAGTATATAAAATACCCTGGTTTTTGTTGAAACCATTAAATGAATAAATGTTTACATTTTTATTATAGTAGAGATTGGCATCTTTTATAACAGAATCCTTTTCTTTTGTAAATTTATGCATTGTTTATTTTGAAATATTCACTTATCAAAAGACTCGTTTGTAAAGATTATGAAAATAAGCAGCACCTACAATTTTAGAGTGAGATACTTCAAAGATATCTGTATAATAGTTTAACAATTACTTGGCAGAGATTACCTGAATATATGAGTTTTTAATATTTTTAAGCAAGAAATAGAAATACAATTTGATGTAGTTTGACCCACCATTGAAATACTTGTATAAATTAGAATCAAGAGAGTTAAGCACTAAGATTTGAGAAAAGCAGAGAGAATGCTAAACCCAGGAATGACTGAAGGTAGGCCAGGACCTTCAGGCCATCATGACTTTCCTGTCCCCTTTTCTCTGTTTCTTTCAAGACATTGGCTTTGCTCAATGTCAGTGTGAAGCATCTTGTTCTATAGACCAGAACACATCCCACTGAGAGCTCTTGATTTTAGCAGTTTATAATTTTAGTTAAGACTGGCCAGGTGCGGTGGCTTACACCTGTAATCTCAGCGCTTTGGGAGGCCGACATGGGTGGATCATGAGGTCAGGAGTTCGAGACTAGCTTGGCCAACATGGTGAAACCCCGTGTCTACTAAAAATACAAAAAATTAACCGGGTGTGGTGGCAGGCATCTGTAATCCCAGCTACACAGGAGGCTGAGGCAGGAGAATCGTTTGAACCTCAGGAGGCAGAGGTTGCAGTGAGTTGAGACCACACCACTGCACTCCAGCCTGGGCAATAGAGTGAGACTCCATCTCAAAAATAATAATAATAATAATTTTAGTCAAGAACAGAGATCCTCATAAATTTGGTTCTAGAAACTTTGGAGAAAGGCCCTTAAGGTCCAGGTTAGGTTGAGTGTCTCAGAAGTCAGAGAACATATCCACAGTTTACTGATGTCATTATGTCCACAAAACTCACCATGAGCAGTGCCCAGAAGAAAATATGGGCTGCCTGTGTGGCAGAACGAGACCCTATCACAAATTTAAAAAAAAAAAAGAGTTAATAGGGAGGGAATTCATAGAGATTCACTGTACCAGGATTAGATATTATTCATTGAGAAAAGGAACATACACTCTTTTTCAATAAACATCCTTAAAGGCCAATATCACCTACGGATCCTTCCCTTTGAAATTTCGGTTGCTTCACTTAAATCTGCTAATTTTGTTGACTGGTAAAAGTCCAGAGCTTCTTCATAATTTTCTGAGTTCTGGCGGCTTATGCACTCCTGGTTCCCTCTAGCTCTGTCTTGGTCCTTTTATATCCATCCACTCCTGTTGGGTCTTCACAAGAAACCCAGGCTTTTCACATTTTCTTGGGGAAAGGAGAATGGAAACACACTGGCACAAAGTTGCGTGTGTGGCAGGGTGGGGAGAAAGGGAATTGAGCTTTTACAAGAGTTTGTAGTGCAGGTGGAAAGGAAGACTCAGACTGCTGAGTGCAAGCACACTGACCCTGTGTCAACACCCATAACCCTGTCCTCTCTTTTCCCCTTGGTTCGGTTAGAAGAAATCTTATTCTGCTCAAATGAAGTACATTCTATGTCCAACAACCCTTATGTCCTCCAATCCTTGAAGTCTTATTTTCTACCACAACCACTCATTTACTAATTTATTTTCCCAGCAAAATCAATTTTTCTTTCCAAAAATGAATTCTGATGGCTAAAGTGTTCTCAATCTTTTTAGCTTATTGGAGTCATCCATTTCAATGATTTCTGATGTGTTGTTTGAGTGATCTCGGTTCCAAGCTGAGGCTTCCAATCCACTTGTTTAGTTACATATATTTTTATTAACTATGTAATGTGAATCTCTGTGGGAACTGTTTTGAAGGTAGTGGAGGTGGGTATAATTGAACTTTAGCAGAATACACTGGTAGTATTCAAGAAGTGATACAATAATAATAGTACTAATAATAATAACAACTGGCCCTTATGTAACCTCTACTATTAACTAGTCACAGTTCTGAGTACTTTACATACATTAAATATCTTAATCGCTACAATCACCCTCTGAAGTAGGTATTATTATTATCTGTATTTCACAGATGGGGAAACTGAGAAGCAGAGAAGTTAAATACTTTGTTCAGGTTTCTCAGCTTATGAGATTTAAGCCTTGGCAATCTAACACCTATGTCTCTGTTCTTAAAGAGACATTGGGATAAATATAAGAAGATGCAGAAAATGCTAATCACTGGAGTCCTTGAAGAGATGATAAAGGGAGGTAGCTTAGCAGGGCTACTCACTAGAATTGAAGATGCCACTCTAGGAGGCTGCAGTGCATTTCTTGGGGGTGGTGGCTGGGATAGAGGTTTATATGGCAGGACTGGAGGTTTTCAAAAGGGACACAGAGCATGGCAGATAGATTAAAATAATGAAGGACCCTGAGTAGTGTAACATGTGCCTTTCCATAGTGCTTCACTGCAGGTATGAAAGACACATCTTTAAAACAAGAATTAGTAATTTATTTTGGAAAATATCAAGGTGGCCACATTTAGCATAATGGCCAGTATGGGACTAAAGCATAACTTACTTGAATTAGGTGTGAGGATAGAGGAAATCATGATAAAATATCTTTAGGAATTCACAGATATCATTGATATTTAAATATATGTATATCAAAACTTGGAACATATATTAAGGAAAAGGATAATATATTTCCTGTACATGTGTTAAAAATTGAGAATTGTTTGCAAGAAGCTATGCCAAAAAAATCTTGTGAAACAGATTTGTACATCAAGTCTATAAGGATTAAGAAAATGCACATTGTACTTCCTGCAAAGCCTAATTAAAAAGCTTTAGACTTCAGAAAGGACCAGTCACCCTTCAAATTTCTGATGTCAATGAAATTAATTGGGAATGATTGGGAAAAATAAACAGGATGTTGAGGAATCTGTTTGTATTTAGAAAGCTGGGGATGCTGTGGTAGCCTTGCCCTTTAGAAATCAGATCTCGATGACTAGGGACATGATATGTGGAGCTAAGCAGATCATCTCTTTTTAGTGAGAAGTCTCCCTAAAATAAGCCATTGCTCCCAGGGGAGGCCCTGACTTGCCTTTGCTTAATGAGGCTTCACATAATAAAACATGAGTGATGACCCAGAAGCTCTAAGTAATAGCTAGTTACAAGGCTGGGACATAATTTTTGAAATGCCATAGGAATTCATGGGAAAGAGAGGTATCTCCCAAAAGTCAAAGAAGACTTCATGGGAAAGGAATGTTTCACTTGGGTTTTGAAAAATAGGTATGATTTGAACAGAGATATGTAGAGGGTTTTTTTTTTTTAATTTAAGGGAACAACTACAAATAAAATACAGAGGAAAGAGAAAAGTTGGGGGTGGTGATATGTTGAAAGAGATGTTGAAATCAGCTAAAACATCAGCTACAAATTAGGAAGTTGTGAGTGATAAACAGGAAAAAGAAACATTCAAGTGATTTTATGGCGAATTTAAATACTGGCATATTAAATAAAGTTGATTCTTATAAATTATATAATAAAGTAGGATGAAACATTTCAAGCAGGGGAATAACATGATTGAACTATAATAGAATGCCTGGAATTTAACTTGCTCCTAAAGTGGTTCATTAAGTGTTGAAAATAATCATTGTAAAATATTTTCAAAACTCACAGCATGGATTATAAATTAGCAGACTAAATGTACTTTTTAAATCCTCTTATTTTGTTGAATAAAAGACTGGTTCTTTTAGAACCAAAGCTGTAATACTAAAAAGGCTATATATAAAAAACTTATTTTTTTATAATAATCACATTCATCCTCTTTTAAGTAATCCTTTCACTTGCTTTTTTTTAAATCAAATGTCTTGCACTGGGATCATTCATCAAGTCTGTATTTGGAGTTTGTGCTTCATAATTCAAATTGCCAACAATCTTACATTTTCTTTCATAAGTACAAAGGGGCTCTGTTACACACATGCATTTATATAATGGCACAATTGTATCACTTGTTTATAAATCTTAACTTGGTTATTTTTAGGATAAATTTTATTATAGTATAAGATACATGTAGCATAAGATAACAATAGTGAGATATATATTTTAATATAGCATAAATTAACTATAGTACCTATACTTACAAAGACCTAAGTATACAGCTCGATGAATTTTTTGCAAAGTGAATACAGCTATGCAACCACCACCTGGGTCAAGATGTAATGTCTACATCTTGAAATGTAGCCCAGATACCTCCTAATTTCTTCTCTCAATCTTTAACCTTGACCCACAAATGTAAACATTACTCTGATTTCTATCACAATAGATTTTTTTTTAGCTCCATATGTATGTGAAATCATATCAAATATATTTTGTTTGAGTTCTTCATTCAATATAAGCATGTAAGTTTCACCTATGTTGTTGCAGATAGGAGTAGTTAATTTAATTCCTTTTTTTGTTTTTTTCTTTTTTTCTGTATGTTGTGGTACTATATGACTACAACAATGTCTATGTAACTATATGTAACATATGTAACTATATGATATGGCTTGGCTCTGTGTCCCCACCCAAATCTGGTCTCAAATTGTAATCCCCAATGTTGGGGTGGGGGACCTTGTAGGAGGAGGTGATTGGATCATGGGGGTCAATTTCCCCCTTGCTCTTCTTGTGATAGTGACTGAGTTCTCATGAGATCTTGTTGTTTGAAAGTGTGTAGCACTTCCTCCTTCAATCTCTCTCCGGCTGGCCATGTGAAGATATGCTTGCTTCCTCTTTGCCTTCAGTCATGATTGTAAGTTTCCTGAGGCCTGCCCAGAAGCAGAAGTCTGTACAGCCCGCAGAATCATGAACCAATTAAACCTCTTTTCTTTATAAATTACCCAGTCTCAGGTATGTCTTTATAGCAGTGTGAGAATGGACTAATACAGAAAAATTGGTACCAGAGAAGGGGGGCATTGCTATAAAGATACCTGAAAATGTAGAAGCAGCTTTGAAACTGGTTACTGGATAGAGGTTGGAACAGTTTGGAGGGCTCAGAAGAAGAAAGGAGAATGAGGGAAAGTTTGGAACTTCTTGGAAACTTATTGGATGGTTGTAACCAAAATGCTGATAGTGATATGAAAAATGAAGTCCAAGGCTAAGGAGATCTCAGATGAACATGAGGAACTTATTGGGAACCAGTGTAAAGGTCACTCTTGCTATGCTTTTACAAAGAGACTGGTGGCATTGTGCTCCTGTTTTAGAGACATGTGAAACTTTGAACTTGAAAGACATGATTTAGGGTATCTAGCATAAGAAATTTCTAAGCATCATTGTTCAAGATGTGGCCTGGCTGCTTCTAAGAGGATATGCTCACATGTGTGAATAAAGAGATGGTCTGAAATTGGAACTTATATTTAAAAGAGAAGCAGACCATAAACATTTGAAAAATTTGCAGCCTGGCCATGTGGTAGAAAAGAAAAACCCATTTTCAGGGCAGAAATTCAAGCTGACTACAGAAATTTCTGTAAGTAGGGAGGAGCTGAATGTTAATAGTCAATACAATGGGGAAGATGCCTCCAAGGCATTTAAGAGACCTTCAAGTAGTCCCTCCCTTCACAGGCCTGCAGGCCTAGGAGGGCAGAATGGTTCTGTGAGCTGGGCCCAGGGTCCCACTGCTCTGTGCAGCCTTGGGACACAGTACCCTACATCCCAGCTGTTCCAGCTCCAGCTTTGGATAGAAGGGACCCAGAAATTTCTCAGGCCACTGCTCCAGAAGGTACAAGCTGAAAGCCTTGGCCACTTCCACATGGTGTTAAGACTGTGGGTGTGCAGAGGGCAAGAGTTGGGGTTTGCAAGCCTCCACCTAGCTTTCAGAGGATATATAGAAACACCTGGATGTCCAGGCAAAAGTCTGCTGCAGGGGCAGATCCCTCATGGAGAACCTCTACTAGGGCAATGCTGAGGGGAAATGGACTGGAGTCCCCCAACAGAGTCTCCACTTTGGCACTGCCCAGTGGAGCTGTGAGAAGAGTGCCACAGTCCTCTGGACTCCAGAAAGGTAGATTCACCAACAGCTTACACCATGTACTTAGAAAAGTTGCAGGCACTCAACACCAGCCCATAAAAGCAGCTGTGGGGGTTACACCTTGCAGAGCCACAAGAGCAGAAATGTCCACAGCATTAGGAGCCCAACTCTTGCATTAGTGTGGCATGGATGTGAGACATGAAATCAAAGGAGATTATTTTGGTGCTTTAAGATTGACTGCTCTGCTATATTTCTGACTTGCATGGCACCTGTAGCCCATTTGTTTTGGCCAATATTGCCCATTTGGAGTAAGAGCGTTTACACAATGCCTGTACCCTCATTGTATCTTGGAAGTAACTAACTTGTTTTTTATTTTACAGGCTCATTTGTAGAAGGGACTTGCTTTGTCTCTGATGATATTTTGGACTTGGACTTTTGAGTTAATGCTGGAATGAGTTGCAACTTTGGAGACTGTTGGGAAGGCATGATTGTGTTTTGAAATGTGAGGATATGATATTTGGGAGGGGTCAGGGGAAGAATGACATGGTTTGTCTCTGTGTCCCCACTCAAATCTCATATCAAATTGTAATCCACCATGTGTTGAGGGAGGGAGCCTGTGGGAGGTGATTGGATCATGGGGGAAGATTTCCCCCTTGTTCTTCTCATGATAGTGAGTGAGGTCTCATGAGATCTGGTTGTTTGAAAGTGTGTAACACTTCCCCCTTTGCTCTCTCTCCTGATGGCCATGTGAAGACATACTTGCTTCCCCTTCACCTTCTGCCATGATTGTAGTTTCCTGAGGCCTGCCCTGAAGCAGAAGCCTGTACAACCCACAGAACTATGAGCCAATTAATCATCTTTTCTTTATAAATTACCCAGTCTCAGGTATGTCTTTACAGCAGTGTGAGAACAGACTGATACACCATAATACTATTAATTGTCTTTAATATTGCTTTTCAATTTATAATATAAATAAAGTTGTAAAGGACAGTCTTATGTGTGTCTCCTCATGCATAGCTATACTCATTTATGTTAGATATAGCAGGGAATGTAATTATTGGAACATAGGGTAAGCATATGTTCAGCTTTAGTTTAACTTTATTCTTTTTATCTATCCTGTTTAGAGGTTATTAGAGGATGCATTATCATCATTCTGGTAGAACATAAATGGCTTCCTTCTTTCTCTTAAAACATCACTGATACTGATGTATTCAGCACTTCTTTTTAGGACACTACAGAAATTTTATATATACATGTAGAAATCAAGCCAACAAAATATAAGATGATTTTATTGAAGTCATGCATAAAGTAAATAAGAGATTTGGAAATATAGCTCAGAATATGCAAACCCTCAAGTCATCATAAAATGCCACTTTAAAAAATTGAATCAAAAGTCAAAATATTGTGGTAAAGAATCATCCTGGAGTGGATGAAGGCAACATGCTATTCAATGTAGTCTTTCACACCACCAAAGGAATTGACTTTTGAAAGGAGTGATAAGTCTGGCATATATAGTGATAGACTCTGATCAGAAACATAAAGTCATTTACATTGTGCTCAGACTATGATGATGGATGTGATGCTATTTCTAGTGCAATGATAGGTCCAGGTAGCAATGGTGGCATTCTGGCTGGTGTAGACTCATTCAGCAGCTTGATTCCAGTTGGTTTCTTCAGAGAATAGGCCCCTCTAGTAAGCATCTGCATGAGTGAACTAGATGGTTTGATAGAAGCAGCAATTTATTTCCACAATTTGCAGCCCCAAAGGGGTTGCATTTAATTGTCCAGTAATTTTTCAAATAGGAGAAAAAAATGACTGGTCATTGGCAACAGCCCAAGAGCCAGAAGATAAATTCAACAGGGTTATGAATGGGGGTATGGGCCAAAGCTATAAGGATGATCTTGAGTTTTCTCCACTGAACAAAGTGACCAGATCCATTTTTACAGAGTGGCCCCAGCTCAGTTGCCAACCACTGGATCTCAGCATAGCCAAAATTTCAGTGAACCAGGACCAGCTATGCAGAGTACAGTGGCTATACTTCAGATTATGGAGAGGGGAATAAAATTTTCCACAGATGTACAATGAGTAATCACATTACACATTTATGCCTACAACAAAATATCCTATATTTCCCATAAATATATATACCAACTGTGTACGCACAAAAATTAAAAATTAAAAGTTTTAAATGAAAAAAAATTCCCCCAAGAGTCAGCTGCTGCATTTCATATAAAATTGAGGATTGCTGGGACCTAATCACATGTTTTCTTTTATATGCTATTTCCTTGTAACAAACATGGATTTTTGGGCCTTTCCCACATTGTTAGTGGGTGAGTTTCAGTTGCCTCACTTTAAAATGGGAACATTGAAATAAAGAATCCCAAGGGTCATATGGGTCAGGACCCAATAGCAAGCTAATGGCTGTCTCTCTAAAGTGTTTTACTTGATAGCTGCTTCTGAGTGGTGACAAATACCCAAAGAGGCATCTTCCTTTGTCAGAGACTATAATTAGCATAATCACAAATACATGGAGCTTAAAGGGCTCATTAGGGCTGTGGGGCCTG
Source organism: Gorilla gorilla gorilla (assembly GCF_029281585.2). NCBI lineage: Eukaryota > Metazoa > Chordata > Mammalia > Primates > Hominidae > Gorilla > Gorilla gorilla. The sequence goes on along the minus strand of NC_073229.2, from coordinate 119,552,959 downwards.
GAAGATAGAAAGAATGCCACAGCTTGCTAGACAGCTTTCAACTCAGACTTCCTAAAAATGCTGGTTTTCAAGATGACTGACATAAAGGCTCAAGTAGAGTTCCCCAGTTAGGTATGTTGTGTCTCCAAAACCCAATGGTTCAGTAAGGTGCTGGATCTCCCTTTTCTTGCTTAGGGGCTGAGCACAAAGCAGTTTTTCACTGACTATAGAAATCTAAAGGAATTGTGGAGAATTGTTTCCCTACACTTAGGAGTTGTACAATTTAATAAACTTTTCAAATATTTCTGGCTTTCAACTTTCTTCTACAGAAAATAGACATTGTAAATTTGGAGCAGGGATGTATAAAATGCATAAAGTCCCTATTATACAGTAGGTATTCGGTAAAGTAGTAGAAAAATTCTTCAGGAAAGAGAAAATTGAGTGAACACATTTTATAATAAAATATAACCAATATGGATTTAATATTATATAACATTCAATTAGAATTCAGTATTTCTATAAGGCAACTGATAACATTATTTCTAGCAATGTAAATTTATTATATCATTCATGACTTAGAGCTAATCGTGAAAATGTCATTCTATTAAGTCCCAAACCTCAAAGTGTTCTCTTAAAGAGCAGCATATATTTCCCTACTTGTACGTATATTTTTAGTTTAAATGTGCCTACACGTACATGTGTTGTATTAGTCTGTTTTGTGTTGCTATAAAGGAATAACTGAGATCGGGTAATTTATAAAGAAAGGAGTTTTATTTGGTACATTGTTCTGCAGGCTGTACAAGCATGGCACCAGCATCCGCTTAGCTTCCAGTGAGGCCTCAGGAAGCTTTCACTCATGGTGGAAGGCAAAGGAGTAGCACGTGTGTCATTTGGTAAGAGAGGGAGTGAGAGAGAGAGAGAGAGCGAGAGAGAGTCCGAGTCTCTTTAATAACCAGATCTCACTTGGACTAATTACTGGAAGGAGGGCACTAACTCATTCATGAGTGATCTGCCCCCATGACCCAAACACCTCCCTTCAGGCCCCACTTCCAACACTGGGGATCATATGTCAACATGAGATTTGGAGGGGACAGATACTCAAACTACATCACACACACATATTAATAAATCCAGGCAGCACTCAAGGTAATTAAAATTAAAAATCAGCTCTGTACTGTCTAAGTTCACTTGGCTTGGCAGGAAATTATTATAAGTGTATACGTATATGTGTGTATATTTCTCCTTATTGAAATCAACATGCTGTTCAGAAATAATTTTATAGACTTTTTTAACTGTTAAGCTGTTAGAACTGTCTTTATGTCTTCATATTTGTTGATTAAATTCATTCATTCAATTCACTCTTGAATGCATTGACTTAGTATACTAATGTGTCATCCACACAGCCAGAAAATTGAAAGGCTAATAGGAGATATAAGTAATAATTTTCACTGACCATAAATTAGTAATATGATCATGGAAACAAATCTGTGGTGAACAAAGATAAAGGTTAGGTGTAAAATAACATTAAAGAGAGAAATGATGGATTGATATAAACTAGAGAGGTTCAAGAATGCTACAAACAGAAGGTCAGATTTAAGGAAAAGTGTAATTCACAAAAGACAAGTTTAAGCTGTCCAAATAAAGATAATGCAGAACACAAGCATGTAAAAAGAAAAGTACTGTGATCTGTGAGGAGGCTATCTTGGCCTTAGGAAAGCTGTTGTCATTAATACTGGTGTAGGTTTAAATTCTTTGGATTATTGGGGAAACCGTAGTTGAGCCAGATATGAATTTAGGGAAGGCCATGAAACAGATATTTAATAAAGTTAAAATAAATATTTTGTTATAAAATTATTATGTATGGAGTAATTATTAGCTATTTAATATTTGTGGCCCCTTTCTATTAAGTACTTTTGCCCTAGGAAGTGGCTAGCCAGCCCAAAACTGTATATTTTCAGCTCCCACCCAGCCCCCTTACATCTAAGTGGAGACATGCGATTAGTTCCTGCCAATGGAATGTGAGGGTAAGTGATGTATGCTACTTTTAGACCCTTCAGAAATGGCTAAGAAGTGAGTATAGATGTATGTGTTTCCAGTAGTCTCTTTCTCCATCTATTAATTTAACAGAATATTTCAAGACCCTTCAAAAAGACAGAGGAACAAGATGGGAACCTGAGTTTCTGAATGAATATGTGGAATGATCTAGGGCAGCGAGAAATAAATACTATTATATTACATCACTGAGTTTATTTCGGAGTTTAGTTTTACAGCAGACAGCTAATATATCCGTTTATTTGTCTCCATTTATTAGACAACTAGATATGAATCATCATAATATCAAAGCACCATTTTCAATTCTTCATTACAAAGAGAACAACCAAAATTTGACTCAATATGATTCACTATAAAAATTTATTTTGATATCTTATATTCTGAAAGGCAAGGTTCTAAAGCACAAAAACAACCTTTTTGAGAAAGAAGTAAATTTATATGTAGAGGCAAAAAAAAAAAAATTTAAAAGAGCATGTAGACTAGGAAAGCCAAACACTAGCCTTAGGATCTGAAGAATGGCATGCTGAAAATGTAAGGATAGATAATGCAGGGGAACTTTGCAGAAAATGTTTATTTCAAACTGCTGCAAGGTGATTTGGAATGCATTTCCATTTTATAACCTCATTTTAGGTAGTTTCCAGTGTCTCTTAGCAGATAATTTAGCTGCTTCAGTGGATTTTATTGCTTCTTTCTAAATTCGTCAAGTCCTCCTTTGCCAATAGCATGAGGTTAAATGGATGTCAAGAGATTGCCTCTAGTTGTGATTGCTCTGTTTCCTATGATAGCACTAGTGCTCAGTGTTGAGGCTGCTCCCAAGTGCTGTTTCAACACCCAGGTTCAAATATTAGTCTGTTTTATTATTACTTGGCTGATATATGATACAAAAAGTTCATCATTTCAGGCAGCTGATCCTTTGTCATTGTGTCCTTATGTCCTTTTTTCCCAAATTTCCACTTATGTCCTAAACACTTACGGCATTATTTATATTATAGGTTGACTATTCCTTATCAAAACGCTTGGGACCAGAAGTATTCAGGTTGGATTTTTTTTTTTTTTTTTGCATTTTGGAATATGTGTATTTACATAATGTGATATCTTGGGAATAGGACCCAAGTCTAAACACAAAAGGTATTTCTTTCTCATATACACCTCATACACATAGCCTTAAGGTAATTTTCTACAATATTTTAATAATTTTGTGCATGAAACAAAATTTTGATGCATTTTGACTGCAACTCATTACATGAGGTCAGGTATGGAATTTTCCACTTGTGGCAACATGTTGAGACTCATATTTAGGAGCACTTTAGATTTTGATTTTTGTCTTAAGTATATGTAGACTATGCTGGCAAATATGGCTAATTTAAAAATATGTGGTTCTGTTTCTGTCTCTCTCTTTTTCTATATCTCTGTCTCTCTCTCTGGCAATTACCAGTAGTAGCTACATTGTTTTAGGATCTGAAAAGGCATAGATACTTTTAGCTATCCTGTCTTATTAGATGTAGACTTGTAAATTTTAAAATCTGCAATATTTTCTTTAATTTAGAAAAGTAATAAATGTATTTAAGATGGAAATACTGTGTAGGTGTAAAGCACAAATTTTAAAAAATAAGCATATCTTAGTTTATAGAGATCTGATAAATAATGACTACTTACTGATTAAGAAGATCAAACTAGGATTTGCTACACTAACTTAATCCTAGGTGACCTTATGTAAAGATAATGTATCCTTGCTATACAATTTTAAATTACAAACACATATGTGGGAGTTTACAAGTATTTTATTTTTAAACTACGTATATTATGCTCCTTTTTTATAAACAATTTGAAGAAACTTAAATAAAAAGACCGATTTAACATACCTAACCAAACAAAAACACAAAGGGAATTTAAGATCAAGGTAAAGGAGCAAGCAACTATTCTCAGTATAGCTACTCTAGTGTTAAAAAGATGAAAGTGCAGTTTGTTTCTGGGCTACCACAAAGCCAAGCCAAGTTAGCAATGTTATCACAAAAGCACCAGTCCAAATATCAGGAGGCTCATGTTCAAGTTCTAGCTTCTGCAGGCAGGAAACCTTGAGCAAATCACATTACTTCTCCCAGCTTCAGTTCCTTCATATGTAAATAATGGGCTAAAGCTAAGTCATTTCTAAGGTGTCTTCTTTAGACAGAAAATTGATCCTGCCCACACAAACCTGTAAATCTTAAAAAATGAATTCATGAGGATACCGGTTCAGGAATTTGCTGTTTGTTTTCGTAGCTGTCATGCTTATGCTCCCAGTCTTCCTCCCCTCCTCCCACACACATAATAGAGAGAATTGTACTAATAAATCCCAGAATATGGATACTTATTATGGAAATAAATATTTTTGTTTTAACTAACTTTTCTGTGTCTAGTACTTATTAGAGTGAACTTAGAAAAACCAGATCTTTTAAGATTGGCAATGGAGGCAAATAAGGAACAGTCCTCCACCTAGCTAAGTAAAAACGCTAACATTCTGTATATATGGAAGAAAATATCATTTAATTGATTCTCATCAATCCAAAATGGAAGAACCCTTGAAGAGAGGATGATATTTTTCCCTTTGTATTATCCTTGTACAAAAAGACTACTTGAGCAAAAATGGTTTGGAAAAATTTAGTATGCATTTCCTAAACCAAAGTGTGGAGGAAATACCTTTCAGCATTTTAGAACCAACTATTATTACCTATAAATAAATTATACCAAATACAAAGGACACTAAACTCATGAATAGGTTTTTTCCAAATTGCCTCTTAGATAGATACAAAGTAATAATATCCATATCCCTAGATACTTTCTCAAAATTCTACTTTAATTCCAGCTTTTTAAAAAGACTACTTTGTTTGACACAGCTTGGGGTTTGATCTTCATGAATATTTTGTCTAGCTACCACAATATCTTTGATTGTAGGATCCTCTTATTGACAAATAATTTTTATATTCTGTGAAATGGGCTTCTATTTACAATTTTATTATTTGGTAATCTTTTTGCATTGGTACCTGACTCTTCTTGTGTTCTCTGAATAAATCAACAAACCGTTCTTTATACCATTAAACTATATGCTTTTACTGTGTTGTTCAGCTGTTTTGTACTTTCACATCAATAAGCAACAATTGGTCTATCAATATCTATTCTTTGAGTTTCTTAACTGTATTAGGGCAGCTGAATAGATTTGATTATTGCAGAAATTGATTTTTCTGTGAAATTATTACATGGTTTAGATGCCTTTGCAGAAGGTTAAGTATGCTAAATCATATTTTATTTTATTTTTGGTAACATTAATAATTTTAACAATTGTTATCAAAGTAAAATTAGATGTACTAGGTGTTAAATTACAGAAATGACCGCATTTATAAGGAGTGGTATCAGTTAGCAATGTTTTTGGTTGTGAGTGAGAGAAAATCTAATTAATAGTAGCTGGCGTAACTCAGGAATTTATATATTTCTTCCAGCAAGACCTGTAAGTGCAATGCTTTGTTGTGACTCTATAATGTCATCAAGCCCCTATGTACATTCGACCTTTCTGCTCCCCTGTCCTAAGTGGATAGTTCTCATGCTTAGGGTAAGGAAGCACATAGTACTGTATTTTCAAGTATAAAGAAAGCTGAAAAGGGGAAGGGACCAAAGATGCATAGTCTATCAATAGCTAGCCAAAGCTGTCTACTGAAAACTCTAATTACATCTTCTTGTGTAGGGGTAGAGCCCAGGCCAATCTCAGTTATAAGCAGATGGGTGTTTTAATATTCCATGCTCTGTAGAAGGATGTAAGGGAGAAAGGTTATAAATACCTTTGTGGTTAACCAATTTGCAGGATTTTCTCAGAGAATGTTCACATTTTTATTTTTCTAAAGAACAGCCATTTGTGCCAAAACACTGTGTGCCAGAGTGTCTCTCTCCTCCTGCCTCTCCCCTAGTATGTTAGTCTGATTTCTTCAGATAGACAGAATCAAGAGCTCTTGTCCCATGATCTGAAGTCAGGAAGCTGGAGATTCAGGAGAGCCAAAGGTATAGTTTTAGTCTGAGTCTGAAGGACTGAGAACCAGGGAAGATGATGGTGTAAGCTCCAGTCCAAGTCCAAGTAGAAGGCAGGAGAAGACTGATGTCCTGGCTTAGAGAGAGAGAGAGAGAGAGAGAGAGAGAGAGAATTCTCCCTTACTCCACCTTTTTGTTTTATTCAGGTTTCCAATGTACTTGATAAGGTGTACCCACAATTAGGACAATCTGGTTTACTCAGTCTACCAGTAGAAATGTTAGTGTAAACCAGAAACACTCCTACAGTCACAGAATATCTGGGCACCTCATAGTCCAGTCAAATTGACTCATAAAATTAACCATCATGCCCACTTACTCTGTATGCTTGAGGGACATCTCTTAAGCTCTTCAACTTCCACATGATGGAAAGGTCAATCTCTTAGCTACAAGATTATAGCCTAAAGTAGAAGTTTTGACTTCATTGAGTTTGATATTAATGGAAGGCATGGTACCATTATCTGAGAAGTTTAGAGTGAAGGATTCTAGAGCAAGGAAAGTAATGTATGCCCAAAATTGACAGACTTTGTTGAAGGCTTCTGAGTAGAGTAGCTGGCCCAAAGAAAATATACGTGTACCTTGGAAATCTATAATCAGAGATTGCCGTTAAGTGCAGTGTAAGCGGGGACTAATATTTCCTAAGCTGTGGCTGTATCCATCCACTAATAACTGTCTAGTGCTATAACATGACATGACATTGATTCTGTCTAACCTGGATGTGAGGAAGAAGGGTTTTTCTTGGCCATTTAGGGATCCCCTGCTAAATTGGATTTCCTTTCTTCTTCAAATCTCAGTCCCAGAATCAAACTCTCAATGATAACTTTTCAATTCACTATTTTTTAGAAGCTCTATTAGGTTCTTGTGAAAACATAATTCCCTGGGGTCTTGCGAAATATTTAATAATTCCATATTGACTCTGTTTCTCAGGTCTCTTTGGTTACCCTAGCTAAATAGAATTGTACAATTATTTTTCTCCTTGTACCATGGATAAAGTTTCTCAGAAGGAGCTGAAATTACTTATTTATTTTAAATATATTGAATGTTCCTCTAATATATCATGTAAATTTTTACTCAGGATATTCAATTTTATAAATACTAGCAGGGTGATATGAAATAATTTGTGCATAATCAGAATATTTAAAATAAGATTGCTGGTTTTGAGATGTTAGCTGTACACTTTGCTGTAAATTTTCAACTGTGATGACCAAGGAACTGTTCATAAGATAAAATAAATGGTGCATCTAGAATGGATAATATTTAAGTTTGTGATAGGCTTAGAATCAAAGTTCCATATTTCAATAAATTCAGTACCACCCCCAATAACAACAAATCAGTCATAGATATTTAGTGAGCATTTTATTTCTGTGTAAGTATTAGGAGGAAATGTTTTCACTTTGAAATCCCAGTTTCATACAATTTCTTGTTATTTATTTAAGTTATAGTAAACAATCTGTGAGAATAACCATATGTAGGTAGGCATATATTGCCATGGTTGGTAGTGTTGGGAATGAAACCCATGGCCTTGCTGACCTAGCCTAATGAGCTTCAGGGAGGATGTGAAACAGAAAACGATTATTTCTGAATATTGGTGACGATCTTGAGAGGCATCTGATTTTGACTACTGGACATATTCAACATGACTGCTCTTTCCAACCCTGTTTATTAGGCAAAGGGCAAAAGATTAGTTCTTGTATCCCACTGAGTAACTTTATATGTATGTAATTGTAAAATAAGAATAAATAAGGCCTCAAAGACAATTATAAATGATCATAATTGTCTGAATAATTCAAGGGCAAATGAAACAGGATGCTAAGTTTTTTTAACATAATTTAGATAATTGAAAAAAATCACAACAAGAGTGTTTTAGTACATGAATCTCTTGAAAGTTGTCAAGTCTTTTATGCAGTTCAAGCCATAGAGTGCTGGTGGTTTTCAGATTGTCACAACAGGAAAATAAATGTATGATTTCTGCTATTACTAATCAATATCCCATAATAAATGCTTAGCTATTAAATCTACACAAAATGCCTTCAGCCATTTAACGCCATTGAAATAGCAGATCTCAAAATTGAACACACTCTATCTTACTCTCCACATTAATTTTCCTCTGTTACATTATCTCCAGATCAAAAGGATATCACAGCTAAATACAACAATTTAGGTTCTTAAATTATATCTACCATTTGTAATCAATTCTTTATACATAAAGTATATTATAATTATAATTATAAAATGAAAGGAAAAAGTGCCTAGTGACATGAGTACCAAAGATCTTTGCCTGTTTATACTTTACAATGTGTTTCTATAGGAACATTTTGTTTCGGTTGCATCTAATATTCTGGGAAGTTGCTATACTTTGAATATAATAATAAAATCACAATGTGAAATTGATTTTTAGAAGGATCTAGGAAGCTATTTAATTTTGTCCACCATCTCCCTTGTTTAGTGATAATACCATACTCCTAAATTGATGTTGATTGGACCAATAATGACTGTTCATACCTATTTAAACACTCTCTTAGAGATGACTGGGGTTCCCTTGCAGACTCCCAGTTGGACTGCCACTCACCACTCTGGGTGGAACCAACTCTGTCATAGCCGGAAAACAACTTAAAAGAAGGCTAGTACAATTTCTCCCGCCCTAATACTGTTTATACAAGAATCAAGAGAATGAGCCTCAGCCATCTGTCTTGGAATTTTCTTCCAGAAAGTGGATAGAATAAGCAAGAAAACATCTTTTTTATTAGCTACCTTGTCATGACCATTTAGCAGGAGCGATAACATGTCTATGGTACCCCAAAAGTTCTTTCGAATTTGAAAACTTGAGTCAATTCTTTCAACTTCCATTTAAATTTCTTACCATCTGTCTTTAGCCATTTTAAATATTTTTATTTATTTATTAAAATTACAACTTTTATTCTAGATAGAGGGAGTACCTGTGCAAGTTTGTTATATGGGTATATTGTATGATGCTAAAGTTTGGGGTACAGATCCCATCACCCAAGTGGCGAGCATAGTACCCAATAAATAGTTTTTCAATCATGCTACCTCTCCCCTCCCCTCTCTAGTATCCTGCAGTGTCTGTTCTTCCCATGAGTATGTCCACGTGTGCTCAATGTTTAGCTCTTACTTATAAATAAGAACATGCAGTATTTGGTTTTCAGCTCTTGCATTAATTTGGTTAGGATTATGGCTTCCAGCTGCATCCACAATGCTGCAAAGGACATGTTTTTATTTATTTATTTATTTTACAGCTGTGCAGTATTCTGTGGTATATATGTACCATTTTTTTTTAATTCAATCCACCACTGATAGGCACCTAGGTTGATTTCATGTCATTGTTATTGTGAATAGTGGTGTGATAAACATGAGTGCATGTGTCTTTTTGGTATAATGATCTATTTTCATTTGGGTGTGTGCCCAGTATTGGGATTGCTGAGTTGAATAGTAGCTCTATTTTAAGTTCTTTGAGAAATCTCCAAACTGCTTTCAACAGTGGCTAAACCAATTTACATTCCCAACCAACAGTGTGTAAGCGTTTCCTTTTCTCTGCACCTTGCCAGCATCTGATGTTTTTTGACTTTTTAATAATAGCCATTCTGACTAGTGTTAGATGGTGTCTCACTGTGGTTTTAGTTTGCATATCTCTGGTGTTTAGTGATTTGGAGCACTTTTTCATGTTTGTTGGCCACATGTATGTCTTCTTTAAAGAAATGTCTGTTTATGTTCTTTGCCCCATTTTTAATGGAGTTACTTATTTTCCACTTTTTCAATTGTTTAAGTTCCTTATAGATTCTGGATATTAGACATTTGTCAGATGGATAGTTTGCAAGTATTTTCTCCCATTTTGTAGGTTGTCTGTTTACTCTGTTGATAGTTTCTTTTGCTGTGCAGAAGCTCTTTAGTTTAATTAGGTCCCACTTGTCAATTTTTGTTTTTGTTGCAATTGCTTTTGGAGACTTAGTCAAAAATTCTTTGCCAAGTGTGATGTTGAGAAAGGTATTTCCTAGGTTTTCTTCTAGGATTTTTATATTAATAGTTTCAGGTCTTACATTTAAATGTTTAATCCATCTTGAGTAAATTTTTGCATATGGTGAAAGAGATCTATGGGATGGCATGGAAAACTCAGAAATAAAGCCGCACACCTACAACCATCTAATCTTTGACAAGGACAACAAAAACATGCAATAGGGAAGGAACACACCCCATTCAATAAATTGTGCTGGGATAACTGGCTAGCCATATGCAGAATAATGAAACTGGACCCTTACCTGTCTTTTAGAATGGAACAACCTCCTTCAGAATGTCTCCCCAGACTTACTCCAAGGTGAAGCTGTCAGAACACAAGAAGGCTTAGCTTTCAACTAATGCTTACTTTATTTCTGTCTTTTAAAATATATTATTATAATAGCATTATTAGCATATTACAGGAGGAAAACCATTTGGGAATAATTAAGTGAACAGTTTCAGTTTTTCCTGAACATTAACAATACTCAATTTTAACTCCCACTTGTGTCTGGTCAAATAAATACAAAATATTTCAGTTTTAACTTCTTTTTATCCATAATGTTCTCACTCTCCGTTTCATTTTTCCTCATCAACTAACATCTATGCCTTTTACCTATATAACAGATACTCCAATTTCCTGTAGGCATCTAATATCTCTGTCCACTCATGAATATCATCCCAATGGGAAGGATAAAAGTATTAAAATAAAAAAATCAATTAGGGTTTTAAAATAGCCTACTTTATGTATTTTAAATACTTAGTGTAGACAGTATTTTATATGTTGTGATTTGAGAAATGTATTTGCATTTTATAAAATAACATTAACAAATGCTAATAAACCAATTTATACTTGTTCTTATTCTTTGACAATTTCCTAGTTCCTTTCACATTTGAATTCTGAGCACTGACATCCAGAGTTTGTGGTGTGAGAAGCATTATTAGTACACGTAAACTCTTGTAGGTTTACTTAGTGCACGTTAAACTTCAATCTCAACCTCAGAATTTCTAGATTCATTTGACTAAACTATCTATATTTATCCCTTAATGCCCAATTGACCTTAATTGTCATTAAGTTTATCAGTCTCAGATTCTCTTCTAATGACATTGTAGGATAAATGGACATGTTGTGTTATGTATCACGTGCTTTGACTGTTTAAAAATGTCTCAGTAACGTCAAGAAAGAACTGCCAAAATAAATAAGAATTAGAGTCTCATTAACGGCACACCAAATTCTCAGTAGAAAGACTTTGAGTATTGTTTGCAGTTTTTATTGGGTCATGAATTCGTAGTTATTAGCATTTAGAATGTCGCCGTATCTGAATTTCAGTGGGTAAAACACTACATTTGGATTAAATAAAAACCAAAACTGTTTGTGTGTGTATGTGTGTTTACGTGTGTATAAGCCATGCTGTAATAAGATCTTAATGTTGGCCAGGCGCTGTGGCTCACGCCTGTAATCCCAGCACTTCGGGAGGCCAAGGCGGGTGGATCACGAGGTCAGGAGTTTGAGACTAGCCTGACCAACGTGGTGAAACCCCGTCTCTACTACAAATACAAAAATTAGCCAGGCGTGGTGGCATGTGCCTGTAATCTCAGCTACTCAGGAGGCTGAGGCAGGAGAATTGCTCCAAGAGATGGAGGTTGCAGTGAGCCAAGATTGCACCACTGCACTCCAGCCTGAGCGACAGAGTGAGACTCTGTCTCAAAAAAAAAAAAAAAAAAAAAAAAAATCTTAATGTTCTGGGCATCTAAAATACTTTAAGAAAACATATATTTTACTATGTACATATTTATTATTTATTATTACTCTACATAATTATTTGGGGTCTAGATAAGATAGGCTTTTTTCATTCTTTCTAGAACAAACACTTATAATCTCCTTAGTAGTCATGTAACCTTTTTGTTGTTGTTGTTGTTTTGAGACAGGGTCTCACTTTGTCACCCAGGCTGGAGTGCAGTGGAGTGATCACTGCTCACTGCAGCCTCAACTTCCCAAGCTTAGGTGATTCTCCCACCTCAACCTCCCAAGTAGCTGGGACTACAGGTGCTTGCTACCATGCTCGGTTAATCTAAACATTTTTAATTCCTTTCCCCATTTGTATGTTTGTTAAATTCTAAAAGAATGTCATCTTATTTTCAAAAAAATAGCAGTTTGTTGCAATTCAATCAGAACAACTTAATTGTTATACCCCCAAAGGCACTTGGCTACTTTCTGACCAAGGGGGGAGGAACTTGAATTTCAAAACAAGTAAGTATCAAATAACTAAATATGCCTCTTAAACATCTCATCTGGGTTTTAACAAATGACTTTCTCCCAACCTATATAAAATAATAATTGCATACTTAAAACAATAAATGTATATTTATTTTATAAAATAAAAAGTGGGTGCTATTAACTGACATTTCTCCTTTTACAGTCTAGCCAAAGAAAATGAAGACATGATAAAAAAAAAAATCCTGGCTTTTGCTACCAAGTTATAAAAAAGAAACCAATAAATTTTATAAAACTTTCTGTCTGCTATTTGAATAGGATTTCTTTAAACTATGTAAGATGGAGAACCCTGTAGGGATCCTAGTTTTCATTTTCAGATTATTATCTTATTTTCTTCAATCACTTAAACTTTGTATTAATTTTTATGAGAATAAAACACTGGAGCTACTCAGTTTTTTTTTTTTGCCACAATAAAAACTTACCTTTTTTCATTGACCTCTTCATGAACAACTAATTTATAAATTGGCAAGAGTCATCCTCCTCAACTCAATTCTGGAAAAAGGCAATTCCTTGAACACTACCGTGATAAACATAGAAAATACACTTTTTTGGTGTAACATGGTGGAACAGAATTAGTCACAATAGGGAAACTAGAGTGATTCAGTGAAGATGTCAGAGTTATTATGAAGCATAAACTGAGGTGATATCAGAAGCTGAGAAACAGGTGCAATTGCTGCTGTTTTCCACAATGCATGTGTATGATTCATGTGAAACTTACTTTCTGTTCATAATATCACCTATTCAGGATGGACTTGACTATATACACTCTTGTTTCCACTCATAAGCACTTAAAATATTTATTAATGCATTTTAAAAATTCTTACTTTTGAAATAGATGTTTAGCATTTACTAGATTAAGGACATCTAATGTTTCAGTCATGGACTTTTTATAATCAGATGAAGGTTGTTTACTCTCTCCTAGAGAAATATGAATATACCCACGTTTTACATACAGTTTTCAAGAGCTTACTAACTCCATACAGCCCATGGACCCAGGTTACAAACTTGTGTCTGAGATTACAAGATGTGAGATTAAATTTAAGCATTAAGGAGTTGCAATTAAGTAATTGTTATTACCTTGTGTGCAGCAAAAACTGTATGTTTCCATAAGCAAGCATTTTCAAAGTGTTCTTCAGATAAATAGGTTATTGCATGTGAAAATATTTGAGGCTAAAAGTCTTGCCTTGGCTCTATAGTCAAACATGCTTTTAAGAAATGCTGTGTTAAACAAATGTTAACAACTATAAACAGCTTTCTTTTGATCACGATTCCTCAGAGTCTTTATTACTCGAATGTGTATTTTAATTCTCCAAGAAGAAAAATAAGTTCAGAAGGTTTGAAAAATATATTTCCACATTGATTTTTTTTTGTTGAATCTCTCACAAGAATATATGTTTTTTTGAATCTCAAGAATTTGAGAAATATTGCAATGAGTTTTTCAAATCAGGCAACAAAAAATTTCTTTAGAGATGCAACCCCATTAAGCATTGTAATCGTTTGAACATCACCGAATTACATTTTGATGCAAGCATATTGATACATTCTAGAAACCCTCACAAATGAATTCAGTAGATATTTCAAACTTTAAGTGGTACTGATGTGCAAACTTTTCAGTTGGGCATATTCTTTAATGGTGGCATTTCTCTAATAACTACAATTATATGCCACTTTAGAGAACACAGGAACCTGAATTAAATAAATGTGAGGAAATTTTGAATGCACTCCATGGATTAGACCACTGAATAAGAAGTAAAATTGCAAATTCATTTTTTAAGAAACAGAGCCAACATTGTGTCTAGTATCTGAATGGAGGGCCCTGTAGTCAGACCCTCCCTAACGTAATTTCAACCACTCTTGATTCTGTAACTGGGTTTAAAAGGTAGCCATTGTATGTTTCAGACTAGAGACAATTTTATGCACTTGTAATTCTACTTATTTGGTTTATGTGGGATTATATTACATGCACATGAAAAGAGAGAAATGTTTTATGAATCTAGGGAAATTTCTAGGTTACTAGAACATTGATAGTCCTATTCAGCATCCAAAACATTAAATATGTATAAATTCAGTCAACTTGAGTTTGTTACACTACAAACTGATGCAGTGATAAATAGACTGAGCCTATTTTACCTAAGTATGTAAGTTTTTTCCATGGAATAACTTCAACAGTTTTGAAACAATGAATTTATTAATTCATGGCATTTAAATTCATTACTTTGGTGACCTGATAAATTTAATGATGATTTCAAAGTAATTATCTTCATTTGAAAGCTAACTAGGAGAATTTAGGACAGAGCGTAAGAATGTTCTCAGATATCTTTGAATACAAGTTTCAACTTCTCCATCTTGGCCTCAATTTCTGCCTTTTTCCATGCCTCTTTCTTTGATATATATCTCTATAACCATATACACAGCTACATGGTATATCAGTATATACAACCCCTCTATCCCAGCCAGGATCTTGGGAAAAATGTTTCTTTCCTTTTGTAGACTTTTGTCTTTTCACAAATTACTCTTTTTCATATTTATAAAACATTTCCAAACAGGAGTTATCCCTAACTTCTAAATTAAAAATGTGATTTTAATATCTTGGTTCCTTTATTTCCCAGGAGGTTACATTCCATTATAGATTAGGTACAAACATATTCTATCATGACCCATAATTAGAAATGAAATTACTTCAGAGTAGTTTTGTCTGTGGTGGAACTGTCTTACCTTTAGTTATGTGCTTGAACGGGTGCAGCCTAATTATCAGCTCTCAACTGAAAATGAGTACCCCAAGCTCCAGCTGCTATGGAGTCTGCATTTTATTTGTCTTTTTTTTTTTTTTTCTCATCAATGAGGCAAGTGTAGCATCAACCTGTGAGACACAAAACTGAGCGTGGAGATTCAACACTTTATACGGCTATATTAGGCAGAATGTTGTAAAATCAAACACATTGCTGTCTGTGAAGTTAAGGGAATGGAGTTTATACAAATCCAATATTCTGGTCAAGAGAAAGAGTAGGTATATTATAACAGTATAAAATTATAAAGTATTGAAGAATTAGAATGCAATGAAAAACACAACTATAGATGAGTAACAATAATAATTTGACTTCTCTTTGATAAAATGCTTTTGGTCTTGGTGTTACTATTAACTAGTTATTGTAAGAAAAATTTCAGAAGGATTACTAAATAGACATTTTAACATTTTAAATTAATGTCGTACTAGAAAAATAAAATTTGATATATATATGTATGATTCAATAAAATGTGCCCTGAGGAAGTTATTTTGTAACCTTTCAGAATATATGAATTTGGATGGGAAAAAAATATGTATGAATGCACCCGGTCTGTCTACTCTTCCTTTAATTGGCAAATATATGAGAGATAGATAATAATCAGATTTGCATGGTTTTCAATACATGGATTTATGCCTTACATTCTGTCAAAGGTTGAAGTTTTAAAATTCTAGGTATGTGAACATGAATGAGAACTGTGCCCTGAGAATCAGAAAATAAGGAATATTTACCATGGGAATTCTGTTATACTTATTTCTAAGATTAATTTTCCCCTTGAGAGAGTCACAGTGGGTTGCTTTGAGTGGACAAAAGCCAAAACTGCCTAATTTTGACTTTGGGAATTGAATTTTCCTAATTATTGTATATGCGACTGATATACATCAGATTACTACCTAACCGCCGTGTTGTTCTAGGTTGAGTTAATTTGGAAAACAAAAGCAACCATTTAGACAATGGTATAGAGTTTCACTAATACCAGTTTAATGCTTTCACAGATCAGAAATCAAACATTAATTTGACCTGCCTTGTTTAATATTTGCCTCTTTTATTCTCCATAAAATTGTTGCAGATCCTCTCTAATAAATTTTCTTTCAGCAAGTTATTGATTAGATTTTTAACCTTTGAGAACTGGGTTCCTGTTTTAGCATACTGCATTTCAGCCAAGGTATATATTAGTGTCATCACTGATCATCTGTAAAATCCTCCATGGATAAATTTTTGCTAGATGTGTTGCTAGAGTAATTTATTGGAAGGAAAATCCACAGTATAATTATAAAACAGCATGGTTGACCTATTTTTCTCACTTTTCATTTTTTCTTTATTGATTTCAGTTAAATGTGTCTTTAGCTTGTTTTTTAAACTTCGAGATGGCACTGTATCTGCTTCAACTGAAAGTATGATGAAGAGTAACACAATGAAAACTATGAGAAAAAAAACACTTGTAAATATGTTTTGTCCTAGTGATTTGAGTTTGGGGGAGAGAGGGGAACTCCTATTTGTCATATAATTATAATCCAGGCTGCTGAGAAACATTTTCTTAAGGCATTCAGTCAAGTTGTACAAATGGAACACAATTATTAACTAAAGAGAATAATATTTATTTAATTATATTTTAGATTTAAATAAAGCAGACATGTATGTAACCATTTCTCTAACCAAAATGTATGGTACCACTGTAAATCTAACAAGTAGAGGAGTTTTTCTCACTCACCAGAGTCAATCATTACTCTTTGAATAAACCTGTTTTCTAAGGCTCACATGTAAATAATCTGGAAGTTCCGTCATGGTGGTGGGAGGGGGATTATGATCATTTTGCTTCAATTCAAATGAAATATTTACTGAATGCTTATAATTTGGAGCAGCAAACTGCTAGACTAGAGTGGGGGTTACCCTGAATTGACCATATCTCTCCTACTGGTGAAAATTTATATGGATCTCTCAGCCACAACCTAAAATTGTAGCAACAGCAGCAGATGGAGAAGGGCTTGCACTCCAGGAGATAGTAGAAAGACCACAAAAAGGACTGGTCAATTGCTACTAACAAGGGCTGGAGTTTATAGTAGATTTCAAAGTGTAAATATATTCTGCGTTAAAGCACAATTCATCTGATTGCTTTTCTGCCTCATGTAACAAGACTTCTGCATATAATCTAGTAAGAAAATCAGGCATTTAGATAAGAAATTATACCCAAAAGAACTTTATAAGACTCCCTGATACATTTCAAATTCCCTATTTCTTAAATTTTGTTAGTTTTTATTTTTTTCAGATTTAAGATCTTGAAATACTAAAAAATAAGGGAATTAGTAATGATTTGGTGGCTAGGAAGGACATATCTATGCTCTTCCAAGATAATCTGTGGAGGAGAGAGACACCCCAAGATGGAGAAGAAAAAAAAATAGATGTAAATAGGAAAGGGAAGTGCTTCTGAGTTAATTATAGGAAAATGAGGACTCCACAGGATATCTCTGGTACCTACTGTCAGGGAGACTATGCTTTAGTGGAGAACATGCCACTAAAGTGACTGTTTATCATGTTTACTGCCTAGACACCCTGCCTAATTGAGGAGTTCCAGCACAGCTAGGAAGTACGACCCTGACCAATATTCCCTCTCCCAGCTCCTAGGATGCATGAGCATTAGCTAAAATGCTTGGATACTCCTGTTCAGGGCTTTAGATATGAGGTAAGTGATGCCAGAAAAAACCAAAGATCTTATAATTCATTCTGGAAGGAACAGCGGAGGCAGCCTCTGGTGCTGTGCTATTTGTGATGGCGGTACATCCACGTTCCATAGCAGTCACAACGGTGGTGTCAACAGGGGCGGCATGTGGCCTACCTACTATTCCTTTGGAATGGTTTTGGCTGCAGTTCTTGTTCCCTAGACTGTTTCAACTCTTGCCAGTTTTTGTAGTCTGTTTCTTTAGCCTTCTCATTGATTCTGTGACATACTGCCATCTTTTCAATAATTTCTTTTTCATATTACATTAACCAGGGTGGGGCTTCTTATATTTTCAAGTAGTAATTCTGACTGATAAGCAAACTTACCAAAGATGAAATAATGTTGGAATAGGAGGAGGAAAACCCCTCCTTGGGAATAAAGATACAGAAATGATGCATTACATATAAAGAGGCAGGGATTTCTTTTTTTCTTTTTTTTTTTTTTAGGGAGTTTGTTGTTGTTTTTTTGGTTTTGTTTTTGTTTTTATTATACTTTAAGTTTTAGGGTACATTTGCACAGCATGCATGTTGGTTACATATGTATACATGTGCCATATTGGTGTGCCGCACCCATTAACTCGTCATTTAACCTAATAATTAGGTATATCTCCTAATGCTATCCCTCCCCCCTTCCCCCACTCCACACAGGCCCCAGTGTGTGATGTTCCCCTTCCTGTGTCCATGTGTTCTCATTGTTCAATTCCCACCTATGAGTGAGAACATGCAGTGTTTGGTTTTTTGTCCTCGCAATAGTTTGCTGAGAATGATGGTTTCCAGCTTCATCCATGTCCCTACAAAGGACATGAACTCATCCTTCTTTATGGCTGCATAGTATTCCATGGTGTACATATGCCACATTTTCTTAATCCAGTCTATCATTGTTGGATATTTGGCTTGGTTCCAAGTCTTTGCTATTGTGAATAGTGCCACAATAAACATACGTGTGCATCTGTCTTTATAGCAGCATGATTCATACCCAAAGGATTATAAATCATGAGGCAGTGAGGCAGGGATTTCTTAATGAAGATGTGGCCTGGAGTGGGTGGCAGTGTTCAAATCCAATCTCTGTCATTTAGTTCCTTTATGAAAATTGCCTAACCTCTTTAGACCTACCTGACTTAATTATCATTATTCTCTTTTATAGAGACCCTAAGCAGCTTGACCAATCCTGTAGATAGAAAATGCAGAGATTTATTTGAACATAGATATCTCTAACCCCAAATCACATGCTTTTATCACCATACTAAATGGCCTCTCGTATGCAGAATGAAGTTCAAATTCCTTTCATTTACTCCCTTCACTTCACAATCTTGTCCAGAACTCATGATACCCTTGTGTTTAACCTACAGTGGTGTCTTAGTTGGTCTATAGAAATTGTCCATTCAAACAACAGTAATTTCAAAATAATTTATATTAAAGGACAAAAGCACAACTCCAAAGATCTTCACAGAATATGGTTGATTTGACAGAAAAGATAAATGGCAGTTAAAGAAGAAAACCAGGGTCCCATATCCAAAAAAGATATTTCTATGAGTAGGTCACACAGTATAAGCATTGCCAGGAAAACATTCTCATAAACTTCTTCCTGAGTTTTAACACCTGAAAGCATGCTAATGCAAGTTATATCATATGGTCAAGGTGATGTGTAGGCTGTTTTATCTCTGAGTAGGTACTAAAAGTCTATTATGTAACATGTTCACTATTTTGCAGTCACACACCTGCACCATAGTATTGCTTTCTATCAGCTTCCACTCTTCTCAAGCTCTGAAAAATGTATCCTCCGACCTTGAGATGTATTTCTCATCATATTATCCTCTTTATTTTTTATTATAAAATCACTTCACCTTTAACAATCTGAGGAGAAACCACTTTAAGATTTATTAAAAACAAAAAAAGCAAAAATTGTGTGATGCAAGAGGTCTCTCAATGGGAAGCAGGAAGAAAAAGTTTGCGAACATTCATGTTAGTGATATTTAGCCAAGTTCTCTTGTAGCCAGTTGTAAGAGCCTGCCGTCCATTTTTTGGTAAATGATGTTCTGTTGAAACATAGCTCCTCTCATTTATTTAAGTATTGTTCATGGTTGTTGTCATGTTACAGTGGTAGATTTCATAGTTGTAACAGACACCATGTGGTTCATGAAACCTGTAAAATTTGTTACCTGACCATTTACAAAAAAAAAAAAAAAAAAAAAAAAAGCTAACCTCTGGATTAGAGGGATAGATAGGTTGGATTAGGAAGAAAATATGAAAAGAAAGCTGAAGAGGCCTGAGCCTGCATCTAAGGAATGTCTGTATGCTAGGATTTTTTCCCTTTCCTTTTGAGGATATTACTGGCACTTTTACATTTACAGAGAAAGGATAAAAGGTTCATTAAAGCAGCTTTCTAAAAGGATAGTAGAGATGAAAGTGCATCCTTTAGTTCAGACCTTCTTTCTTTCTATCAGGAAAATAAAAGTAGGAACAGGATACCCCATTGGTTTTCAGCATTTAACTTTAGGAGACTGTGCAATTTCTGGCTATGGGAGGCATTTCACATAGGTAAAATTCCAGAGATTTCCTGCAACTGGTTTTATAGTTAAATTAGTAAATGTCTATTAGTCAAAAACTTATAAGCATAGATTCTAATCCATTGTCCTAACAAAAATATATAAAAGAAGGGACAGGTGATATAGTTTAACACTATGCTGTATATTTTAAGCTTCACTAAGAAATGGAAATGACAAACAGATGAATTTGAGTGATAATGTTTTAATTTACCTCTCTATTTAAGGATCTAGCCTAATCACATTATCTCCAACAAGGAAGACAAGGCTTAAATTGCAAAAGGAAATTTGGAAAGACTGTCAGCAGTTGAACTAACTATTCTACACATGGGTGACTTCTCAATGACTCCACATCTAATACTGTCTCTAAAACTTTCCATTAAATTAAATGAGTGAATAATTCAAGAAAGAGGCATCTTCCTTAACACTGTCATGTGTTCTCCAGAGGATACTCTTGATGATGGTGTTTTGGCTTTAAGGCTGCATAGGTTTTAAGTTTGCACAAAAACTTTAGATCTCAGAGATGCATTCTAACTGGGAATGTTGTCTCTGAAGATTACATTTCTATTTGGGCATCTGCTCCTACATAAGTATTACTACAATTAAAAAAATGCCAAAACATATTTAATAAAAATATTTTAGCATCTAAGTGCCTGATAAAAAAGTCAATTTAAGGAAACCAGATTGTTATCTGATTTGGTGATTTCTTATTCAATTTGGTTCATTCCCATTTCATGTTGAGTTTTTAATTGAAAGTCTTTTTATTTAAAAGACTTTTAAAAGCCTATTACTTGAAAGCCAATGAAACAAGTTAAAATACATTTTCTATTTTATTACTGTGGAAAAAGCTGACATGATTTAAACAAATAAGTTCTGTTTGTATTTTTCTAAAATATTTAGACCATAAAATAAATTCTTTTCTCTAAATATTCAAGTTTTTTGTGTGTTTTTTTTTTTTTTTTTTTTTTTTTGAGATGGAGTTTCGCTCTTGTTGCCCAGGCTGGAGTGCAATGACATGATCTTGGCTCATTGCAACCTCCACCTCCGGGGTTCAAGCGATTCTCCTCCCTCAGCCTCTTGAATAGCTGGGATTAGAGGCGCCTGCTGCCACACCTGGAAAATTTTTTGTATTTTTAGTAGGGACGGGGTTTCACCATGTTGGCCAGGCTGGTCTTGAACTCCTGACCTCAGGTGATCCACCTGCCACCTCAGCCTCCCAAAGTGCTGGGATTACAGCCGTGAGCCACTGTGCCTGGCTTTTATGTATGCATCTTGATGTGTTCAACGTGAATGTTTGTTTTGATTATTGACAACTTGCTTAAGATCACAAATAAAAATGAGTAAAAAAGTATGTTTCTCTGAGAGACTTACAGGAATAATGTAATGATGGTTTTCCATGCAGTTCATTCTTGACTTTCTAAAGTTTGTAGTACAGTTTCAAGATGCAATTCCAGTTGAATTTATAAAATATTTGAACATCAAAAACTTAATAAATCTTACTTACAGATTCTAGGAAGAACATTTTTCATGCTTTTCATATACTCCACTCCTCACATTCAGAATCCCTGAGCAATAATGTGAACTAACCATCTTCATTTAACTAAATGTTATTTATAAATGTGTCAAGACTAGCTAAATAAAAGTCACATTCTCCAAATGACTCTGTCTTAGGAAATATCTGTAATATAACAAACAGTCTCTCAGACCACAGTGCAATCAAATTAGAACTCAGGATTAAGAAACTCACTCAAAACCGCACAACTACATGGAAACTGAACAACCTGCTCCTGAGTGACTACTGGGTACATAACGAAATGAAGGCAGAAATAAAGATGTTCTTTGAAACCAATGAGAACAAAGACACAACATACCAGAATCTATAGGACACATTTAAAGCAGTGTGTAGAGGGAAATTTATAGCACTAAATGACCACAAGAGAAAGCAGGAAAAATCTAAAATTGACACCCTAACATCACAGTTAAAAGAACTAGAGAAGCAAGAGCAAACACTTTCAAAAGCTAGCAGAAGGCAAGAAATAACTAAGATCAGAGCAGAACTGAAGGAAATAGAGACACAAAAAACCCTTCAAAAAATCAATGAATCCAGGAGCTGGTTTTTTGAAAAGATCAACAAAATTGATAGACCGCTAGCAAGACTAATAAAGAAGAAAAGAGAGAAGAATCAAATAGACGCAATAAAAAATGCCAACAGACATATGAAAAAATGCTCATCATCACTGGCCATCAGAGAAATGCAAATCGAAATCACAGTGAGATACCATCTCACACCAGTTAGAATGGCAATCAATAAAAAGTCAGGAAGCAACAGGTACTGGAGAGGATGTGGAGAAATAGGAACACTTTTACACTGTTGGTGGGATTGTAAACTAGTTCAACCATTGTGGAAGACAGTGTGGCAATTCCTCAAGGATCTAGAACAAGAAATACCATTTGACCCAGCCATCCCATTACTGGGTATATACCCAAAGGATTATAAATCATGCTGCTATAAAGACACATGCACACGTATGTTTATTGCAGCACTATTCACAATAGCAAAGACTTGGAACCAACCCAAATGTCCATCAGTGATAGACTGGATTAAGAAAATGTGGCACATATACACCATGGAATACTATGCAGCCATAAAAAATGATGCGATCATGTCTTTTGTAGGGACAAGGATGAAGCTGGAAACCATCATTCTGAGCAGACTACGGCAAGGACAGAAAACTAAACACTGCATGTTCTCACTCATAGGTGGGAATTGAACAATGAGAACACTTGGACACAAGGTGGGGAACATCACACACTGGAGCCTGTCGTGGGGTGGGGGGAGTGTGGAGGTATAACATTAGGAGAGATAACTAGTGTAAATGATGTGTTAATGGGTGCAGCACACCAACATGGCACATGCATACATATGTAACAAACCTGCACGTTGTGCACATGTACCCTAGAACTTAGTATAATAAAAGTATAATAAAAATAAATAAATAAATAAAAATATCTGTAAGGATTCTAAAACCAAATTGATTCCAATATATCTATGGGTGAAATTTGCTGCCAATATGAATACAAAATGAGAAAACTGGCATTATTTCATATCTTAAATAGTAGGAAAAATCTGAGTTTATTAAAAATACTGAACAAAATATTTTAAAACTAACGAATACTATCCAAAATTTCTAAATCATCTAGTTTTCATTTCAGAGGATACTATTTGTCAGTCCTCCCTCTGCTTTTCCTTTATTTATTGGAAATGGCCACAGCTATTTAATACGATGTGCCTAAAGACATATTTTGTGAAATGAACACACCATTTTCTATAGTAGCAACATGCTAGAAATGCATTTTAGACCTGATATAAGTCATTTAGTTTATTCTATTTTTATTTGCCTATGTATACTCGCTTCTGCAGCTCAGATTTCTCTAAGGAGAGAATAAAGTAGGAAATCTAATTTAAAAGTATAAGCTGTAAGCAGTTGAGGTTTAATTCAGGAATTTATAGACTCACCACTGGCAATAAGCTCTGAGGAGTACATCTAATATAGTGCATTATGGCATCATCATTCAATGTGTTGTATGTAAGTGCTTGTCAGCATTTCTATTTTAGACTCCTATTTCCTGGTGTTCGTGATTTGATCATTAAGAATTGCTGGGGCTTGAACAAACAATTTGTGAAGATTTAGTTTTGCAGCAAATTGTATAATTTTCATTTCTGAGCAGTAGAATGAATAACAAAGTTGCATGAAGAATAAAATCAAGTCAACAAAGTTGTACTTAGGACTTCACCTTGTAAAAGAAGCGGAGGGAGAAATCATCTTGTGTGGATTGTGCATTAAATATTCTGAATAAATAAATGGGAGAATGTATCAAGAAGTTGAGCTTGGAATTAAGAGGAAAGGCCAATTGAAAATGAAGAAAATATTTTTTTAAAGCTTTGTTGAAGTATACAATACACATTTTTAATGCAATAATCTTTGTTTAGTAGGACAATGCGAGAAATACAATGGTAAGCTTTTGCGAAATAAGTTATATAAAAATGTAGTCTGTTAATATCTGACAAGTCCAGGAATGATGAGCTTTGTGCTTCTTTGTGGTTGTGGTCAATAAACAATTGCTCTGTTGGAGAGGCTTACATGTCACCTCAGAGAGTGGTGACTCCAAGCTTACATCCCAGCATTAAACCAGACAAAAACACAGACAAAATGTGTCTCTTATTTCTTTTGCTACAGCAACAAGATTAGAAAGCTGCATAGTAACAGTAGATGTAAAAGCCAATAATCCAATATTATAGTATAGAAAGAGACAGAAAAAGAGTCCCATAATATTGTCGTGCTATAGTCTATGGTTCCCTTAACCAACTGTGGACACCAATTGGGTTTAATTAACTCTCCATCTTTTCAGGAAAGTACCATAATTCCAACTTCTTGAATTTTCTATGTATGTTCATAAACTATGATTCCATTCTATGGCATAGTTACATACTGCAGATTGGGTTCCAGATCTAGCTAGGTCAATTACAATCTCCTTCCCAAGAATTTGGAATTAGGAGCAAAGGAGAGAGAGACAGAGGACAGTATTTTGCTTAGAGAAAGACAGGGGAGCAGACATGCAGAGAGATGTAAAGATAATAGAGTAGAATCCTAATAGGTTCCTGGTTCTAATTTGTTCCTGAGGTTGAGCTGCCTATCTGTTCTTGGATTCTCTTGATACTCCAGTGTCCATTAAATAAATCCTCTTCTTGAGCTAAAGCTTCTTAGCTTCCATTACTTGAGCTGGGATCCTAACAAATATACAAGTTAACAAGGCAATACCGATAAAGTGGCAGCCATTCAGTTTCACAAAGTTATAAGACTTGATTTATTTCTTTGATCTCCCATATATTCATCTTTACATACTGGGGATCAACTTGATTAACTATTAACTATCAATTGGTTAATTGATCTTGGTGTCTTATTTAAAAACAATCCAGATTAATCGAAGCCTATTTTTGTCACCATGATTTTTCTAATTTCCCTCCTTTAATTACCTGTTGCTTTACTTGCTTCTTAGCATAATTTTTTTTTTCAATATCTGAACTCTAAAGCCCTATTATTTAGGTGAGATATAAAATCTTCAGTGTGATCTATGTCTTTGTGTTTAGATTCTTTTGATTATAGAAAACAAAGGCAATACAGAAAGAATAAAAACCTCAAATTGAATTAAAGAATGAAGGGTATTTTTCAAATCTGGGCAAAAAGATAGTAGTTATTTCTGAGGAAACCAAATCTAGTTACATTTTTAGGCCCCATCTCTTGTGGCCCCCAAAAACTCTAGATTCTTTCAATGAGGTAACAAAATGACTACAGTAATTCTAGCTTTCCTATAACACATTATACCACACAGAGGAAAATTGAGACTATTGTCCAGTAGTTCCTGGAAAAGGCATGGGATTTTTTTCTATGCTTTGTCCTATACTTGGTCAGATGACCATCTGGGCCTAAAAGAATAAAATATACAAAATTTGTTTAAACCAGTAAGGCTTCACTCTTAAAGTCAAGAAAAAAAGAAAATTTCAACCAAAATGCAGTTCTGATAATAGGGGAGACAAAACCTCTCAAAAGATAATCATACCATCCCTAGTGATATAAACAGGAAAAAGATGTTGGGAAGGCAATTAGTAAATGTTGATGGTACCATATGTCTGCATTGTTTCACAGAAGCCAGGTCACTTTAGAGATCTTGGATCAGGTGGTATGAAATCTCCTCCATTTGCGTAAGAAGATAAACCATGGATGGGCTTCCGAATCAGAAAGATGCAGGATATAGGAAATCTTATGGTGACATAGGTAGTAATTAAACAAACAGGGAATTGTGAGAATACAGACCACTAGAACCAAGGCAGGAAAGGCACAGAACTGCTAAAGCAGAAAATGGCAATAGTAGGAAAGCTGGGAGAATGTGAGCACGCCAGACTGGGATAGAGCTCCCTTGGCCTCAGGAAAATGGAGGAATCAATCTTGAAAGAGAAGAGAGTCTCAGAAGCATTTGCTAATAAGCAGAATATTATAATTTGCAAATGGAGGGAAGGATTGGGTTCAAACTTCAGAATGTAAATAAAATTATACCAGATGACAGATGCATTCCTTCATCCCTTCACTCACCCATTTTACAAGTTTTTATTGTGTGCCTACTATGTGTCAGGTTCCATGTTGACTTCAGAAAGCACAAATGTAGACCAGACAGGATTCTGACATGATAATGCTTATAGTTAAGGGAATTTACAATTACATTATAAAAGATACTCTGAAAATGTCTACCCAGGTTACTCTGAGAGAAAATAAGAAGGCAGCTCATTCATCCTACAGATGGAAGTCTTGGAGGGCTTCTGACAGTATGGATTCTGAGCAGAATCCTGATAAATTAGTAAAGCTGGGCAAAGAATTCTGTACAGAAGAACTGCTTTTGTGCAGATCCTGATATAATAATCAGATCAGTCATCTTCCTATTTTCCTCTCCAGTGACAGAAAATAATTATATTATTCAAGAGGAATAATAGATATGATCTTCATAAACTGAGGTCTGAGAACCCCCAAATAGTCTATAAAGGTCCTTGTTATGGACTAAATATTTATAACCCCCTCTCACAATACATATGTTGAAACCTAACACCCAATGGGATGGTATTAGGAGGTGGGGCCTTTGGGAGGTAATTACATCCTCAATTGGAGCCCTTATGATAGGATTAGTGCATTTTAAGAAGAGAAATGGGAAAGCTTGTTTCTCTGCTTTCTGCCATGTGAGGACTCAACAAGAAGATGATTATTTGCAAACCAGGAAGAAAAGCCTCACCAGATACCAAATTGCTAGGTACCTTGATCTTGGACTTCCCAGACTCCAGAACTATGAGAAATAAATGTTTGTTGTTTAAGCTACTCAGCCTTAGGCAATTTGTTATAGCATTTTGAACTGAGTAAAACAGATTACAAAAAGTCTGTGAACTACCATTACCCCCACCAAATGTGTTTGTGTGCGGGGTCTTTATCTGAACAAACATTCTAACACAATTATCATATCTGCACAGGAGTCTATGACACAAAACAGTTCATGAAGAAAATTTAAAATTTCTGCTCTGTGGAAGATACTGCCAAGAGAATGGGAAGTTGGGAGATGATAGTTGTGAAAGATATATATGATTTAAAAAAACCTGTTTCCAGAATATATAAAGAACACTTAAAAATAAAGTAATAAAATAAAATCTCAAAAATAAAATAATAAACAACCCAATGAAAAATGGGCCAAAGACCTCCATAGAATCTTACCAAAGAAGATATACAGATGGCAAATAAGCACATGAAAAGATATTGCATGTCTACGTCATCAGGGAAAGGCAAGATTAAGATGACATGACAATGGGACATCACTACAAACCTATCAAGTGGCCAAAATCCACAACACTGCCAACAAAAAATGCTGGCAAAAATGTGAAGCAACAACGAAGCCCATTCATTGCTGATGGGAATGCAAAATGGTACCACCCACTTTGGAAGACAGTTTGTCAGTTTTTTATAAAACTACACTTAACTGTTACCCATACAACACTGCAATCCCTCTCCTTAGTGTTTACCCAAAGGAGGTGAAAGCTTATATCCATACAGAAACCTGTACATGGATGTTTATAGCAGTTTTATTCATACTTGCAAAAACGTTGAGCCAATCAAGATGTCTTTCAGTCAGTGAACAAACAGTGTTGCCTCCAGTCAATGAAACATTACTCAGTGCAAAAAAATAATAAGCTAACAAGCTACAAAAATACATGGAGAAAACTTAAATGCATACTACTACTTCTTTCACTACTAAGTGAAAGAAGTCAATCTGAAAAGTCTACATGCTATATGATTCCAAATATATGACATTCTGGAAAATGCAAAACTATGGAGAAAGTAAAAACAGCAGTGGTTGCCAAGAGTTGGAGGGGGAGGGATGTATAGGTAGAGGACAGAGAATTTTTAAGGGCAGTGAAAATACTCTGTGTAATACTATAATGCATATCATTAGTATACATTTGTCCAAACCCACCTTGCACAAGAGTGAACTTTAATGTAAACCATGAAATTTTGGGTAATAATGTGTCAATATGGGTTCATCAGTTGTAACAAATCTACCACTTGGTGCAGGATGTTGATTGTGTGGGAAAGCAGAGAGCATATGGGAACTCTGTACCTTCCTCTTAATTTTACTGTGAACCTAATACTGCTTTTTTAAAAAAAAGTAATAATAAAGTCTTAATTTTTTTTCAGACAGAAAACTTCAACAATGCTAGCTTTTTAAATGTTCCTTCATTATTTATACCCTTTAAAAACTTTAATTCTACTCTTAGAACAGAGCTTTCTGCAAACTGCCTCCACTGTCCTCTCACTTTCCCAGATTGCATTTTCTCCTTGGGACTACTTCTCTGGTGTTTTGTTTTGGAAGGTAGAGAGAGAAAACTGCAAACATTGCTTTTTGTTTGACTTTAACTGCTGCTGTAGTTCATTTTATTTGGACATGAATTGGAGGTAGCACCAATGTGCTCCACTGATGAGTGGCCTGCCTCCAAGGAGATCCTGGAATCCTAAGGAGATGGGCTGCCTGTCCCTACTGAACTCCAAGTAAGTGACATCTCAACACCTGCTATGACACATGTGCCTCCTTGTTTGCTATGAAGTCTAGTCTTGGCACTTCATTTCTTCTATCCTCTTTAAAGACATGATGGATCCACAGATTCATTCCATAGTCTCTGGAAGCTAGGAGTTGGGAAGTTAAGAGTGTGGTACTGATAATCTTTCCATATGGTAGTTTCCCCTCCAGACCAACTGACCCAAGTTCTTTTTCTCCTGTGCTAGATGTGGTGCAGAGAATTTATTAAACCTACTGCCTAAGCTATGCAATAAAGAGTGAAATTTTAGTCCTCCCTTATTGAAGAAAGCCCCAATATCTTTGAGCCTTTTTTCTCCACTTTCTTTGTCCCTTTCCCACTTTCTTTGGATTAGGAGAAGAGGAATATTATCTCTCCTGCTCTTGGAGGAGGGAGAAAACAGCCTTTCTTCATAAACAATGTACTCCTCACAAAGTTGAGGGATTTCTTTCTTTTACTTAAGATGATGGGGTGGTGATCTAGTGGAGGTAAATTCTGGCATCTGACAAGAGACCCAGTAAACGTGGTTTCAATTGCTAGAGACTCCTTTACAATATGGCATGGTTTGCTATTTTCAACATACTCATACCTGGATTACTCTCTCCGGGGCTCACAGCTGGGCCTATTGTTCAACGTACTTGAAGATCCAGCCTCCTTCAAGTTCACTAGACAATCAAGAGGAAGCAATGAAGCAGTACAGTCAAGCACCACAGAGTGAGGCATATTAACAATTAAGCTTCTCTCTTTTTGAAGGTGGCTATAAAGCCTTAGTATAGATCCATGTGCCATTCATTATTGATGAGATGCAGGTATTTCCCAGTTATGCTAGTGTGGCTCTGAAGCGGCTGAGAACTGAAGTTGATATTGCAGATTCATTGCCTTAGGTCACATGGGCTACACAGTGTCTTTGTGAGCTGGAAATGAGGAGTGGGTGGGACAGAACACAGCACTGTGCTCAAAGGAGTGGGAGTCACCATCAAATCCCTGCTGAGCTGGCAAAGGAAATATTTAATAAGATGAACTATGGGGCCTGTGTTGATCCTGGTCTACTTTTCATTTACCTGAACGGATAACTGACAGTCAGGAGGCAAGCATTCTATTCAGCAGCTACTTTGGATATTACTACCAGATTTTTAAATTTAACCACAGAATGAGACAGACTGCTGATGCCTATTTCCTCTTTCAAAATACCTTTTTCCAATTAATCTGTAAGTGACCTCATTTTAGACTCTGTAGTGGAAAATTGCGACTTATTATTTCCTATCCATAACCTGCACCACATTTCCCATTTGTAGTGTGGGGGAAATTATCTTATGTCTTAGTGAAAAGCAGAATTTGCTACCTAAACCCAAGGCCGAAAACATGAATGCTCACGTTTGCCAGTGCCTCTTTGAAACCTGAGCGTGACCACCTGACCTAGGCTTGGCTGCTCAGATGCACCCACCCTGAACATTGATGGAAAGAAGCAAGGTGGTGGTGTGTTGTGGGAAGTCAGGGACCCCGAACGGAGGGACCGGCTGAAGCCACGGCAGAAGAACATAAATTGTGAAGATTTCATGGACATTTATTAGTTCCCCAAATTAATACTTTTATAATATCTTACACCTGTCTTTACTGCAATCTCTGAACATAAATTGTGAAGATTTCATGGACACTTACCACTTCCCCAATCAATACCCTTGTGATTTCCTACGCCTGTCTTTACTTTAATCTCTTAATCCCATCATCTTCGTAAGCTGAGGAGGATGTATGTCACCTCAGGACCCTGTGATGATTGCATTAACTGCACAAATTGTTTGTAGAGCATGTGTGTTAGAACAATATGAAATCTGGGCACCTTGAAAAAAAGAACAGGATAACAGCAATGTTCGGAGAACAAGACAGATAACCTTAAATTCTGACTGCTCGTGAGCTGGGCAGAACAGAGCCATATTTCTCTTCTTTCAAAAGCAAATGGGAGAAATATCGCTGAATTCTTTTTCTCAGCAAGGAACATCCCTGATAAAGAGAATGTGTCCCTGAGGGTAGGCCTCTAAAATGGCCGCTTTGGGGGTGGCTGTTTTTTACGGTTGCAGCTGTAGGGATGAAATAAGCCCCAGTCTCCCATAGTGCTCCCAGGCTTATTAGGACGAAGAAATTCCCACCTAATAAATTTTGGTCAGACTGGTTGTCTGCTCTCAAACCCTGTCTCCTGATAAGATGTTATCAATGACAAAGTGTGCCAAAACTTCATTTAGCAATTTTAATTTCACCCCGGTCCTGTGGTCCTGTGATCTTGCCCTGTCTCCATTTACCTTGTGATATCTTATTACCTTGTGAAGCATGTGATCTCTGTGACCCACACCCTATTCGTACACTCCCTCCCCTTTTGAAAATCACTAATAAAAAGTTGCTGGTTTTGTGGCTTGTGGGGCATCACAGAACCTGCTGACATGTGATGTCTTCCCCGGACACCCAGCTTTAAAATTTTTCTCTTTTGTACTCTGTCACTTTATTTCTCAGACCAGCCAACACTTGGGGAAAATAGAAAAGAACCTATGTGAAATATCGGGGCTATTTCTGCCGATAGTGGTGGGTGATGGCTACACTGGTGGCAACATCTAATCTCCAGGTTCAGCAATGGCAGATTTTTTCAGTGGGGCTTGAAGTGCAGCCTCCCTGGTTTGGACCAGTTTCTGAGCTTGTTTACCCAGCATTCCAGGTGATTCTGTGAACTATTTCTAATCCTATTCTTCTTAAATCAGCCAAAGACAATTTCTACACTTGCAACTAACATGATAAAGTGAAATTTTTCTCACATGACTTAAGAGGAACACCATATTCTTCCTGGCTGAAAAAGGTCAGTGAATTTCTATTATCCACTTTTTTTTTTTTTTTTTTTTTTTTTTTTTGAGACAGAGCCTTGCTCTGTTGCCTGGGCTGGAGTGCAGTGGTGTGATTTTGGCTCACTGCAACCTCAGCCTCCTGGATTCAAGTGATTCTTCTGCCTCAGCCTCCCAAGTAGCTGGGACTACAGTTGTTTGCCACCAGGCCCTGCTAATTTGTGTATTTTTAGTAGAGGTGAGCTTTCACCATCCTGGACCCAAGTGATCTGCCCACCTTGGCCTCTGAAAGTGCTGGGATTACAGACGTGAGCCACCTTGCCTGGCCTCTACTATCTGCTCTTACTGCTGACTTTTCTCTCTAGTGATTTTGTTACCCAGGGCTATATTCTGGTCAATCATTTTATTTGGTAGAAAATAAACTCAATAAATGACAGATTTAGAATATAGAAGAAAGAAAATTAATATAGTTATGTTTATTAGGTAAATATCATTTTCTTAAGGAAAACTTTAAAAAATTGTACTTATAGAGGTGAGTGCATTTATTAGTGATGATGATAAAGGTGCACACATACATCAAAACTTATGTGATAATACATTTGAATATGTGCAGTTTATTATATGTCAGTTATACCTCAATAAAGCTGTTAACATTTTTATAGCATGCAAATACTTCATTAGTAAAATTTACTTTTGTAATTAATATTTATAAATCTTTATATTACATAAATTGTCCAAAGAATATTGTTACAAAAGAATTTGTAAAGAATATACATAATTGAAAGATGTAAATGTTACAGGATCTTTGGGGTGTCGCTTCACCTGCCAGAAACCTCTGTCACCAGTGGCGCCTTTCCCCGAGTTTTGCTCAAGGCCAATGGGCTTTTTCCACCCACTTGGCCTGGCAGGCTACACTTGGCTTGTGCTACTGGCATGGATCCCACACCTGTCAGGGGCCAGCCAGGTATGGAGTGGTGAGGGATGTGTGAGTGAATGTAGGGTCTGGCCATTGTGCACAGCTAGGCACACCAGCTGTGATGAGGTGGGCAGCTACAGGTGCCAGCACAGGCACCGGCTCCCTGTGATGCTGTGGCTGGACCAGGCATACCACAAGCAGCTTCCATGGTTATGACCAGGGAATGTGGTGGTGCCTGGAAGCTTGGAGATGCCAAGAAACTCACAGCCTCAAAGAGGGTGTCACAGCCCTGCCTTTCAGAGTTCCTAGGTCTAGGCTCCCTGAAGGGGCACAGCTCTTCTCTCCTTCTCTCTTCTCTCCTTCTTGTCATCTGCAAGGTGCTGAGCAAGGGGTGTATTTCAGCTGCGTTTGTGTTACAGCTCTTTAGTCCCGCCATTTGGCTGGTCCTGAGTTCTTGTCCTGCATCCAGAAAGAATGAGGTATGCAGACAAGTGGAGGGAGAGCAAGGTGAAGAGGAGCTTTATTGAGTGGCAGAGCAGCTCAGAGGAGACCCACATTGGGTAGCTCCTCTTTGCAGGCAGGAGTGTCCTGAGTGTTCAGCTCTTAGCAGAGAGGAGACCATGGGGTGGGTAGCTCTTCTCAGCTGGTCATCTTGCTGTTTCCTCGAGTCTGGCTGAGTTTTGGGCTTTTATGGGCCACAGAGGGGAGGAAGAATATGCCAGTTGGTCCATAGGTGGCCATGGGTGGGCCCAGAAAAAGCACCACAGGTTCCCGTTCCAGTCTATGGGACCAGCAGCCCAGCCCCCAGGCTTCAGGATCTCCCTGATTTGAAGGTGGGGCTTCATGTGGGACCTGCCTCCTTCCACCCAAGAGCCAGTGTGCCTCATATGCTGCTGTTCATGGTGCTTAGGCTGTTCATACCAAGGGGCACCTGCAGGTCAGCACTGAGCTGCCCTCAACACCCCCTTGACCTCCTTCCCATGCTTGTCAGTGCCCAAAGTGTGGAGGGGGCTGATGCACCAGTGAGCTGGTGTGTCAGTGCTGCCCTGAGTGTATGCACACTCAAGTGGTCAGTGACAGGGCCTGGGCTCAGTCTCAAACTTGCTTGGATATCAGAGTGGGCACCGGGAGTGGGGAGAGGCCAGGCAGTGGTAACAGACACCTCTGAGCCTGCAGTGGGGTCCTTACCAGTCCCTGAGAGTGTAGGGATGCCCAGGTCCACAGCCACAGCTTGGGTGCCTTCAGCTGCACCTGGGAGGGCAGGGGGGTTTCTGCCTGCTCCTGGCCCCCAAGAGTACGGGGAGTCCTGGGTCCACAGCTGTGAGTTGGGTGGCTGCAGCTATGCCCAGGAGGGCAGGGCTCCTGCCTGCTCCTGGCTCCTGCAAGCTCCCTGGAGCACACAACCCTGGCCATGCCTCCACAACTGAAGCTGGTGTCATGGCAGCAGCCACTCTACATGGGCCAAGGCTGCCATCATTAAGTGGTATTTTGACATCGTTAATTGCCTTAATGTATCATTTGGGGAATATAAGAGCCTTCTCAATGAAGGAATTTTTTTCTGATAAAGGAAAAAGTGGACCCTGCCAGAAGAGATAGGCCTGGTGCACTTACAGCTGGCTGTGATGTTTTCTTATTTAACATTAATAATTTCACAGAGAAGGCCACTATATAATGATGATGGATTAAGACAAACACAATATCAATTTGTAAAAATCATAAATATTGTCCAAGCCGAAATATAACTAAAGATCTCTCTGTCCTAGCTAATATGAGTAACTTTTGCTTTTTTGCCAAGTCACAGCCTAAGTCCCACTGTATTCTTCTCATCCCCTAGAAAAAAGTTTTCTGGACAGCTTCTGTTCTACAACAGAGCCCTGCTACCTGAATGCTTTTCCAAACTTGCCTAACACAAGCCACAATCCTATAACAAGTCCTTCTTAACACTTTCTTACTAAGACATCCCACATCTCCTATGATGTGCTTTTTCCTTTGCAATAAGTGAATAAATACAAATTTGTTCAATTACAGATATGTTTCTGTTAGTCTTTGATTGAAAGGCATTGGTACTTCAAACGTAAATTTTGCATACTTTAAAAAGTACACCTTAAAGGAAAATCATATCTGCATTTATCATGAATGCTTGCTTTTCAGGAACATTTTTCCAATCAAGATATTATATGCAATGAGTAATGTGTTCCCAAATTTTTCTCAAAATTACAAAACTTAATGTGACACAAATAGGTAATGATTTATGTTGTCTACCAGAAATCAGAATTAAAAAATACATTTTGCAGGTGTCTTTTTGTAAAGATGTTTTTCTCTGCTGCCTTGTTGTTCTAGTATTAATTTTAGACTCATAGAAGCGAATTATACTCGTAAGGAAGAAGGCAGGTGCTATTCTGTTGCCTTAATGTCACTTTGCTCTTTAGATTTAACTCTAAATGTAATTGTTAACATGTAGAAAAAGCCCAGATCATTTTTTTACTTCAATAAAAAATTGCAATTGAATCTTTTATTTGAAGGTAATCTTATTTATATGACAGAAAAGCTCATATTCCTACCATAACAAATCTAAAGAAAAGAATTCTTTTGGCCTAACAAAACTGAATTTGTAGAAGTCATGTTGATATTACTATAATTTTTAAATATTTATGGCCTGGAATGTAACTGTTTATCACCTGTTTTCTTTGATAATATTTAAAAACCAATATGCAGGTGGGAATAGTTATAGATTTCTCATTAAAGGTAAATTTTATGCTGAAGAAATATACTTTTGCCTTTCATCAATCATGTTGCTGTCAGCTATCAGCTTTGCACCAATCTTTATAAATTTTACAGAAACAAGGAGTGGAAGGCCTCTGAGTGAAAACAATAAGGGGTGGGGGGGGTATAGTGCCACTAGTTATGCCTCAAATAAAGTGACTCGTGATGCCTCAACAATACAAAAGGCAAATCTTTTTTATTTTTTAGTTTTGTTACAGTGAAAGCTAGATACTGGGAACTTATAATAAAAGTTCTTTTTAAAAATCCACAAAATATTTGGAAGTGCATTCAGGTATTGGGAATTCATTAGATTTTTAAAAGAAATTATTTTCTATATGTATGTATGATATGATATAGTTTAAAGGGATTTATAAGAGCAGAAAAATATCAGTATATTTGCCTATGCTCACAGATAATAAAATTTAAATAATCTAGGCATATTTAAGTGTTTTGATTTTTAGCAAATACAAATTTTCCTGAGTTATTACTTGAAAAGAGAAAGGTACACTCTTTTCCTACAACAAGAAATGTCAAGAGCTCGTTTCTTATTTAGCACAAATGTCTTGATCACCAAAAGCTTCCATTAGTGACTTGTTAAAAGTAACTTATCAATTGAGTCACATTTCTTAAAGTACATCAATTAATATTTCTTCTCTAAAATATTATCAGTAGTTTAATTCACAATACATCTGAACAGGAGCTAGTAAAAAAAAAGCTATGCATTGGTTGCTAAAGATATCTAAAAAATAACTTTGTAACTGAAGATTGATGGAAACCTACAATCTTTCTTTTGAGTTTAAGGCTTTGGGAAGGAGAATGAGAAGGCTTGCCTTTATCTGTGTTGGTGAGAGATGATACAAAACATCTAGTACTTCTTTGAAAAAGACCTAGAAGACAGTCCGATAATACTTTTGTTTTAGTTGTGCTCTTCTATCCTGCTTATCTTATCTGAGACAAGATTTGGTGTAGGTATGCTGTATTGATTTACCAAAGGGGATTTTTTAAAATAATAATTCTTTGTTTTGTTCTACTGCTTCTCTTTTGCCTTCAGAAATTTTAGTTTTTTGTTCAAAATTCCTTAACATCATTATAGTAACTATGATTGACACCATTACCAACCCTATATTCTGTCTGTTCCAAGTAGATTTTCACTGTTTAATCTCTAACCTTGTCCTTAAATGAAGGCCTCAGACACAACTCTCCCATACTCTGTACCAAAAACCTAAAGCTTAGACAAACTAAAGAGTGTACAAAAGTATAACATTAAGAATTGTGGCTCCCTGCTGTTCCTGGACCGTTTCCCCAGTGTTTTCCACTTTTAGTAGTTTCTTATAATTCCTAATAATTTCCAGAAAAAAAATGTGTTTGCATATTTATCAGTATAGTTTTAAGGTCTCATACAGCAGGAAATAAAATTCAGTTGATTTAAGAGAAGAACCTTTTTTTTTTTTAGCTTGAACACGGTTTTATTTTATTTTTATTTATTTATTTTTATATTTATTTATTTTTTACTATACTTTAAATTCTGGGATACATGTGCAGAACGTGCAGGTTTGTTACATAGGTATACACGTGCTATGGTGGTTTGCTGCACCTATCAACCCATCATCTACATTAGGTATTTCTCCTAATGCTATCCCTCCCCTAGCCCCCACCCCCTGACAGGCCCCAGTGTGTGATGTTCCCCTCCCTGTGTCCATGTGTTCTCACTGTTTAACTCCCACTTATGAGTGAGAACATGTGGTGTTTGCTTTTCTGTTCCTGTGTTAGTTTGCTGAGAATGGTGGTTTCCAGCTTTATCCATGTCCCCGCAGAGGACATGAACTCATCCTTTTTTATAGCTGCATAGTATTCCATGGTGTTTATGTACCACATTTTCTTTATCCAGTCTATCATTGATGGGCATTTGGGTTGGTTCCAAGTCTTTGCTATTGTGAAAATTACTGCAATAAACATATGTGTGCATGTGTCTTTATAGTAGAATGATATATAATCCTTTGGGTATATACCCAGTAATGGGATTGCTGGGTTAAATGGTATTTCTAGTTCTAGAGCCTTGAGGAATCGCTACACTGTCTTCCACAATGGTAGAACTAATTTACACTCCCACTAACAGTGTAAAAGCATTCCTATTTCTCGACATCCTCTCCAGCATCTGTTGATTCCTGACTTTTTAATAATCGTGATTCTAACTGACCTGAGATGGTATCTCATTGTGGTTTTGATTTGCATATCTCTAATGACCAGTGATGATGAGCATTTTTTCATGTGTCTGTTGGCTGCATAAATGTCTTCTTTGGAGAAGTGCTTGTTCATATCCTTCGCCCATTTTTTGATGGGTTGTTTGTTTTATGCTTGTAAAGTTGATTAAGTTCTTCTAGATTCTGGATATTAGCTTTTTGTCAGATGGATAGATTGCAAAAATGTTCTCCTATTCTGTAGGTTGCCTGTTCACTCTGACGATAGTTTCTTTTGCTGTGCAGAAGCTCTTTAGTTTAATTAGATCCCATTTGT
Source organism: Gorilla gorilla gorilla (assembly GCF_029281585.2). Classification (NCBI taxonomy): domain Eukaryota; kingdom Metazoa; phylum Chordata; class Mammalia; order Primates; family Hominidae; genus Gorilla; species Gorilla gorilla. The sequence goes on along the minus strand of NC_073229.2, from coordinate 119,514,880 downwards.
CAATTTTGGCTTTTGTTGCCATTGCTTTTGGTGCTTTAGTTAGTTAGAAGTCTGTGCTCATGCCTATGTCCTGAAAGATATTGCCTAGGTTTTCTTCTAGGAATTTTATGGTTTTAGGTCTTACGTTTAAGTCTTTAATCTGTCTTGAGTTAATTTTTGTATAAGGTGTAAGGAAGGGGTCCAGTTTCAGTTTACTGCATATGGCTAGCCTGTTTCCCCAACACCATTTATTAAATAGGGCATCCTTTCCCCGTTGCTTGTTTTTGTCAGGTTTGTCAAAAATCAGATGGTTGTAGATGTGTGGTGTTATTTCTGAGGCCTCTGTTCTGTCCCATTGTTCTATATATCTGTTTTGGTACCAGTACCATGTTGTTTTGGTTACTGTAGCCTTGTTGTATAGTTTGAAGTCAGGTAGCATGATGTCTTCAGCCTTGTTCTTTTTGCTTAGGATTGTCTTGGCTATATGGGCTCTTTTTTGGTTCCACATGAAATTTAAAGTCGTTTTTTTTCTAATTCTGTGAAGAAAGTCAATGGTAGCTTGATGGGGATAGCACTGAATCTATAAATTACTTTGGGCAGTATGGCCATTTTCATGATATTCATTCTTCCTTTCCATGAGCATGGCATGTTTTTCCATTGGTTTGTGTCCTCTCTTATTTCCTGGAGCAGTGGTTTGTAGTTCTCCTTGAAGCAGTCCTTCACATCCCTTGTAAGTTGTATTTCTAGATATTTTATTCTCTTTCTAGCAATTGTGAGTGGGAGTTCACTCATGATTTGGCTCTCTGTTTGTCTGTTATTGGTGTATAGGAATGCTTGTGATTTTTGCACATTGATTTTGTATCCTGAGACTTTGCTGAAATTGCTAATCAGCTTAAGGAGATTTTGGGCTGAGACAATGGGGTTTTCTAAATATACAGTCATGTCGTCTGCAAACAGAGACAATTTGACTTCATCTCTTCCTATTTGAATACCCTTTATTTCTTTCTCTTGCCTGATTGCCCTGGCCAGAACTTCCAATACTATCTTGAATAGGAGTGGTGAGAGAGGGCATCCTTGTCTAGTGCTGGTATTCAAAGGAATGCTTCCAGCATTTTCCCATTCAGTATGATATTGGCTGTGGGTTTGCCATAAATAGCTCTTATTATTTTCAGATATGTTCCATTAATACCTAATTTATTGAGAGTTTTTATCATGAATGGCTGTTGAATTTTGTCAAAGGCCTTTTTGTATCTATTGAGATAATCATGTGGTTTTGTCATTGGTTCTGTTTATGTGATGGATTATGTTTATTGATTTGCGTATGTTGAACCAGCCTTGCATCCCAGGGGTGAAGCCAACTTGATCTTTGTTGATAAGCTTTTTGATGCGCTGCTGGATATGGTTTGCCAGTATTTTATTGAGGATTTTCACAATGATGTTCATCAGAGATATTGGCCTGAAATTTTCTTTTTTTGTGTGTGTCTCTGCCAAGTTTTAGTATCAGGGTGATGCTGGCCTCACCCTGCATCATAACTCATCATAAAATGAGTTAGCGAAGAGTCCCCTTTTTTCTTTTGATTGGAATACTTTCAGAAGGAATGGTACCAGCTCCTCTTTGTGCCTCTGGTAGAATTTGGCTGTGAATCTGTCTTGTCCTGGACTTTTTTTGGTTGGCAGGCTATTATTTGCTGCATCAATTTCAGAACTTGTTATTGGTCTATTCAGGGATTCGATTTCATCCTCACTTAGTCTTGGGAGGGTGTGTGTGTCCAGGAATTTATCCGTTTCTTCTAGATTTTCTAGTTTATTTGTGTAGGAGTGTTTATGGTATTATCTGATGGTAGTTTGTATCTCTGTGGGATTGGTGGTAATATCCCTTTTATCATTTTTTATTGTCTATTTGATTATTCTCTATTTTGAGAAGAAACTTTTAATACAAGTTTTTTTAAGGGTGTGTATAATGATAGGAGAACAGAAAAAAATGATAAGGCACCAAGAGCTTTGCAAAAACTGGAGACTGGTTCTCTGTTAGGGATGAAGACAGAAACGGAGAAAATTGAGATATGGAAGCCCAGTGAAAGCTGGAAACATTCAGGGAGCTCTGAAAATGAGTGGTCACAGAAGTTGCACCAAACCATAGAAGAAATGAAGTGTCCAACCTGTCTCCCTTCCTGCTGGTCTATCTCTAGGTAGTGCCTTCCATTGCCTTTCAGAAGTATCAACTTCTTGGGGCCACAGTGGAAGCAGAGAGGGCCCATGAATGGATCTGGTGGGCTAGGGAACAAAAAGAGAAAACCAACAAACATATGTATTTAAAATATACATATTTGAAATAATATATATTATTGAATAATGTATTATATATTTAGTAATATATATTATTGAATAATATGTATTGAATAATATATATTATTGAATAATATGTATTGAATAATATATATTATTGAATAATATGTATTGAATAATATATATTATTGAATAATATGTATTGAATAATATATATTATTGAATAATATGTATTGAATAATACATATTGAATAATGTATTATATATTGAATAATATATAATATATATTTCAAATATATATATATTTGAAATACCAAATATATATATATTTGAAATACATGTATGTATTATTATATTATGTATACACACATATATGTATATGTATATGTACCAAAGAAATTAATAGAGCCTCTGGTAACATTTAAAAATTTTCATTTTAATTACATTTGTCAATCTTGAATGTTTCATGATCACATTATGTAGGATTTTTCACTGAATTTATTATTTTTTCTTTTTCTTTTTTTAATTTTTTTTTTCTGGAAAACTTTCTCCTGCGTATTCTTGCCCTATTCATCTAATCTTCTTCACAACATCTAATTTTTTAAAATCTATGGAGTATCTTTTTGAATCACACTGTCCACTTACTTATTACATAATATATTTGTGTGTATATATATATATATATACACACACACACACATACACAGTTGTAATTCTTGTCATTTATGCATATGTGTTTATTTGTAGTTCTTGTCTTTTCCCATGATTTATGTTTCTTGCAATGTCATTTTTCCCTGTTTAGCTCAATCTATCTAACATGTTGGAGAGTTTGGTAAAAAATTATAGAACCTTGCTTGTTTATATTTTAGAGTGTGGCACCTTAAATGTTGATTGGGAGCTCTAAATATCTGTGTGGTTGGCAAGTGAGCATCACTTTGAAGCTATCCCATGAATTAGACTGACATTCTTAAAGACACCATGTTGGTTGACTTGTAAAATGTTCTGCAATGTGTAATTGTTTATATTTTACTTATTATTAGATTCAGGTTAAACATTTTTAGCAGTGATACTGCATACGTGATAGCAGTTACTGTCATTACCATTACATCAGAAGGCATATAATGTGTGTGTGTCCCATTAGTTTGACACCAAATCCATATATTTTTTCTAATTAGTCAGCATTTGTTGAGTGATACTTTGAGAACCTCTGAATATCAACTCTTTAATAATTTCACCCAACGTCACAAATAATAACCTTTTCTGGATTAGTTGCTGCATTGCTGGTCAGAAAGCCGTGATTTTCTACTATCATTCCAACTAAATAGTTATTTGGCATTCTTTGGTAAAGAAAAGATTTTCCATTCCAATCTGCTTTTTGTAGCAATGGTTTTGGATTGTTTATTGTTATTATTCAGTATGACATAATTTTTTAAGACTGTCATCCTTTTTGATGCTCAACTTGCCCAAAGTTGACCACTGGAAGCTTCTTCAAGATAATTTCTATCAACTTCCAATCTGTACCCATAAAATTTTTACCACTTCTTTGTTTTGTGGCACAAATTGTTCCAAGTCCCCTTTTAAGTGATGAGAACTCCTTGTAGACATTTCATGCTAGATCTGGGTGATTGGTGTGCTTTTTGTTACTAGGGTGTCATTGTTTCTAGACGATTTCAGTGGTCAGAGAGAGAAGTATTCTTAAATAAATAATGAATTCATACTGAAGTCTCCAATTCAAATCAAACACCATAGACCCTTCCTCACTCTTTCCCAGTTATTTAAAAATTAATTATGTCACTGCATCTAATTGCAGAAAGGGTTTCACAGAGTAATGGCTGCTGCTTCATTTCTGTCTCTAAATATGCAAATTTTGGAGGGTCAACCTCTAGCAGGAACTACACTGGAAAGGGAATTCTGGAAAATTTAGATCTCTTTCTAACAAAGCTGTGTAAACTAATAAAGTGCATTACTATTTTTCCTTTCCGTTTCTGTGGTTTCTGCTTTATAAATTCAGCTTTGTCTGATATCAAGATTGCAATCCTGTCTTTTTATTGTTTGAAATTGCCATGTATACATTTATCATTACTTTCTTTTAATCTTTCTGAATAACATTGCTTTATGTATCTCTCTATACAACAGAACCCAAAACCCAACAGAATTTCATTTTGCTTACAAATTATTTTTAATAGGTATGTTATGCCTGACATAGAGTCAACTTTGTCATACTATTTGTTTTATAGTTACCATACATATTGTTATATTTACTGTGTTTCTTCTATGTTGTCTATTTCCTTTTCTCTTACTGATTTTCACTTTTTATCCTTTTGAAAATGCTTCTCCACTTTTGCTTTGCTTTGTATTTTGTATATTGCTGTTATAAAATCTGATAACATTTGATTTTCTTCCTTTGTAAATGTCTTGGAGGTTCAAACCATATTTTCTTTATCTTAAAGCTGAATTGAGGTACTTCGTTATGTCTCAGAATTGACTGTTCCATGTCAGTTTTATGTGGTAAAATTTTTCAATATGTAGATTTTGGTCTTCTTTTGTTTCTGACACATTTCTTGGATTGCATTTATTTCATTGATTTGTTTTTCTTTTTTGAGACTCCAATTAATCTTATATTGAGTTTTCTTTGCTTATAGTCTATGTCAAATTTGTTTTCTGATCCTGTATAACTCTTTCTTCACTTTACATTCTCTTAATTTTTATTCTTCTATTGAATTCTTGTTATACTTTTATCAAAGGCTACCTTGAATTCATTGGGATTTTTTTCCTTCTGTTTTGATTTCTTTTTTTCTTATTTTTCTCTATCCAACTTTTATTTTAGGCTCAAGGTGTACATATGCAGGTTTGTTACATGGTTAAATTGCTTGTCACAAGGGGTTTAGCTTACAGATTATTTTTTCAGCCAGGTAATCAGCATAATACTCAATAGGCAGTTTTTCAATCCTCACTCTTCTTCCACCCTCCACCCTCAAAGAGGCCTCAGTTTCTATTGTTACTTTCTTTGTATCCATGTGTACTCAATGTTTAGCTCCCATTTATATAAGTGAGAACATGAGACATTTGGTTTTCTTTACTATGTTGGTTCACTTAGAAAAGTAGCATCCAGCTCCATCCATGTTGCAGCAAAGACCATGATCTCCAGCGAAGACCATGACCTTTTATAGCTGCATGGTATTCTATAGTGTAAAGTACCCCATTTTCTTTATCCAGTCCACTATTAATGGGCATCTAGATTGATTCCATGCCTTTGTTATTGTGAATGATGCTGCGATGAACACAGAATTTATATTCCTTTGGGTATATACCCAGTAATGGAATTGCTAGGTCAAATGGTAGTTCTTTTTTAACTTTTTTGAGAACTCTCCGGACTGCTTTTCACGGTGCCTGAACTAATTTACATTCCCATCAGAAGTCTGTAAGTGTTTCTTTTTCTCCACAACCTCACCAGCATGTTATTTTTTGACTTTTTAATAATAGCCATTCTGACTGGTGCGAGATGGTATCTCATTGTGGTATCTTTCTTGTTTTTTTCACCTTTCATGTTACTTGTTGCAAGTTTTTGTCCTTTCTTCTGGCTTTTCAAATTTTGTATTCCTTTTTATACTTAGAAATATTATTTAAGGATATATAATTCATATTGTGTTTTTGTGCTACATTTTTCATCTTGTTTATGGTTAGTTTGGATGAGAGAATTATTATCAGCTAATACGGTTTTTCTTATTTTCCCATGTGGATGTTGGCTGCTGTTACCTATTCATTTTAATTTATGTTGGATTTTCTTGGACCAGGATTGTATTAGTCAGGGTTCACTAGAGAAACAGAATAAATAGGAAGTGTGTGTGTGTGTGTGTGTGTGTATGTGTTTAGAGAGAGAGAGAGACAGACAGAAAGAGACAAAGACATTTCAAGAGTAGAAGACCAGTCTCCCAGGTCAAGCAGGCAGGCAGGAAGCAAAAAGCGGTGAATTTAGCTTCTCTGCCTTTTTGTTCTATTTGGGCCTTCAACGGATTAAATGATGCCCACTCACTCTGGGGAGGTCAATCTACTTTACTGAATGATTGTCAAATAATTATAAAAGATATGTGAATAAACTGCCATAAGTACTTTTTTATGTGTATGAGAGATGGTTCCTTTACAAAAAAACAACTAAATAGCTAAAATTAATAGAGCTAGTGACATAGCTGGAATAATACAATAATTGTATTATTAATTACTAGGAAAATACAATTTAAATTCCTTTTCAACCTTCTTTAAAAGCAATATTAGGTATTTTATCAATGAGGAGGCAGAAGTTTCCATATACACTATTAGACTTGGGGTAAATAACAGCTATCACTAAAAATAGAAGTCCAGGATCTTCCTGCTTTTTGATGAGCCCTTGGGGCAAGCCAAACTTGGAGCACATTGAGGATGAAACCACGTACAGCTATCTTCTGGTACCAACATCTGAGAATCCTGGGGACAGACAAATACAGTAGTATTTTCCAGGATATGCTAAAATGTCAAAACGTTCTTAAAATTTAATATATATTTAAATATTTATTTCTTTTCCTCAGGATAATTATGGCAATAATACATTTTGATCATACTAAATATAACTCAAATAAGTCTGACCAACTTATGTATATACTGTCAGATAAATTTCACATTTCAGAACAAAATGAATTTGTAAAGCTTATCAGTTCTGTGAAAAATCTGTTTAAAGGTTGGTTCTTACTATTTATTGTTACACCTAAACAAGAAAGAACTGTATATTAAATCTGACCAAGTACATTAAGACAATTATGATTGTGTATGATTGTACATCTCAATCATATCTGTCTCAGAGAGTTATAAAAGAGCCACGAATACCTCCCTCCTGTGAAATAGCATGTAATTATAAACAATAGAGTTGTTTGCTTTAAAAATATGTGAAGGTATACCACATTTTCTTTATCAATTCGTTTGTTGGTGATGGACACTTAGGTTCCTTCCAAATCTTGGCTATTGTGAGCAGTGCTTTATTATGCATTGCATGCTTGTGTCAAAATATTTCATGTACCCCACAAATATATAGACCTACTATGTACCCACAAAATAAAAAATAAGCAACAAATAAATCTATTAAAAGTTATGAAAAAATATAAATTTCAGTTAGGTTTAAACTTATGGGAAAAAGTTTAAATTTTTTAAGAGAGATGAAACACATGTGGGACTATCTAATACTGATTTTAGTGGAGAATATAGGTAAGAAGAATGCCACTTGTTTGTTGCTAGGCAACATTTATATCTGTACTGTTTACCTTATTGCTTATTTTAAAAGAACTGATTCTTAGGCTCAGGCTAGAAAAGGAAGTCATCCCTAACATTTAGCAATTAATAAATGAAAAAGTTGGGGTTACCTGTTGTTGGGTTACCAGAAGAAGGATACGTTATAAGATGACAGAGAATGTAAGTTATAGTAGGAAAGAAAAGCTATCTAAAAGTGAATTTAAATAGAAATGCAGCCGGGAGTGGTGGCTCATGCCTGTAATCCTAGCACTTTGGGAGGCCGAGGTGGGCAGATCACGAGGTCAAGAGATCAAGGCCATCCTGGCCAGCATGGTGGAAAGCCTGCTCTACCAAAAATACAAAAACTAGTTGGGTGTGGCAGTGTGCACCTGTAGTCCCAACTACTCGGGAGGCTGAGGGAGGAGAATCGCTTGAACCCAGGAGGCGGAGGTTGCAATGAGCAGAGATCACACCACTGCATTCCAGCCTGGGTGGCAGAGCGAGACTCTGTCTCAAAAAAAAAAAAAAAAAACAAAACAAGAATAGAAATGCAAATATGTTATAAACTATATGTAGTGGAAGGTTGGAATAGGAATATTAGTGACAGGTTCAAAATACATTCTCATTGGGTTATAGTTTGATTATTAACTTCTAACATTTCAAGTTGGCTATTGTGAACAGTGCTTCTCAAATTAGAAGTCCTATATTATATATACAATCAGCCAAGATATAGCTATCTGTACTTGTCACAATAGTACATAGACTAGAATTGATGAGGAACTTGGTTTCTCCCAAGAGACTGTAAATGGAAACAACTAACCTTCCAGTTAAAATACAGCTCCTATCCATGAAAAGATATTCTCTAGGTGAGAAAAACTTATGTATTGATTTACAGTCTTATCTCATAAACAGAAAAAGCTTGACTTGGTGTTTCTTTTGTTTGTCAGTTGGCATGCTTTGCTGAGCAATCATGGAAGCTTATGTCCAATATTTTAATGATGAGTAGGGGCTAAAGCTATCTCCAAAATATAGAGACATTGGCCAGAGTTACATCAATACAAATACTGATTATATTCTTAATTTGCTAGAGATAGTGCAGCAAAGGAGTAAGTTTTAATGTTCAAGCCATCCTAACTGTTCTGAAAGTCTCCAGGTGTGTGTTTGAAAAATAAGGACGTGGTGATACTAATCAATGACAAAGTTATGAACTGAATTGTGTCCCTCCTCTCAAAGAAATTTATATTCAAAGTTCTACTTCACAATGTGACTGTATTTGGAGATAAGAAAAAAAGGTAATTAAGGTTAAATAAGGTCATAAGTGTGCAATTTTAATCTAACAGGGCTGTTTTCCCTATAAGGAGAGGGAGCAACACCAGAGATCATGTTCTCTCTTCCTGCAGACACACAGCAAAGGGGTTATATGAGGATATAGCAAGAAGGCAGCAGGCTGCAAGCCACGAAGAGACACATCTCTAAAAACCAGCCAAGATGGCACTTGATCTTGGATTTCTAGGCTCTAGAACTATAAGAAAATAAATTTCTATTGTTTAAGCCACCCAGTTTTGCAAATATCTAGAGTTAGAAATGCCATTTGGGGTCATGAGGGGATTTCAGAAACATTATAATTAGCAAAAACAGATTTCTTGGTTCTCTGCAAATTCCTTTACATATATTATTTTATGCCATTAATAATTTTATGTGGTATGTAGTCTTAATCTTATCAAAGACCAAAGCTCAGGAAAAGGTAAAGTAACTTGGTGACATTCGACTGGTAATTCTTCAGAGTCTGATTTCAAATCAAAGTCTACATGACTCTACAACCTAAATGCTCTATGACTCTACAAACTTTGCTACCCTGTAACCTATTAGAGTTTAAAGCCACCTTAACACAGTAATCAGTAGTTCCCCAAACCCATATTGAAAACTACAAAACTGCATCTGAAGAGCCTTGTAAAATTACAATTTTCAGGTCCTACCAACATTTGTAATTCAGTAGCTCTGGGATGAATCCTGAATTAGGCAGGATTCTCCAGGAAAGCAGAACCAATAGCATATATACAGATATATATGAACACAGCACAAAGACATTTATTAGAGGAATTGGCTCACTTGATTACAGAGGCTGAAAAGTCCCATAACATCCCCTCTGCAAGCTGAAGAATCAGGAAAGCCAGTGGTGTAAGTTCTGGAATCTGAAGGCCCTAGGACCAAGAGCTCAGATGTCCAAGAACAGGAGAAGTTGGATATCCGAGCTCAAGGTGAAGGGGGCAATTTGCCTTTTCTCTGCTTTTTTGTTCTATCCTATCCTTCAAAGAATTGAATGATGCCTGCCCACATTGTTGAGGCCATCTTCCTTACTCAGTCTGCTGATTCAAAAGCTAATCTCTTCTAGAAAAATCCTCACAGACACACCCCAAAATAATGTTTCGCCAGCTATCTGGGCATTCCTTAACCCAAGTCAAGTTGACACATACAATTAAGAATCACAGGTTTCTAAAAGCAATTAGGATATTACCACAGTTTTTTTTTTTATCTTTTTATTTGCAAGGTGATGTCAATAACCCTTTTTCTCTTTCACTACTTCTTTTTAGAGCTGCACTCTCCAATGTGATAGCTACCGGCAGCATGTGGTTATTGAGCATTTAATGATGGCCTAATGTTAAGGGCTAATCAGAATTTAGATATGAAATAAATGTAAAGCTTATATTGAAACTTAAAGACCTCATAAAAATAATGAATGCAAAATAACTCATTAACAAATTGTTGGTTACCTTTTGAAATATTTTAGATATAATGTGTTAAATAAAATGTATTTTAAAATTAATATCACTTCTTTTTTATCTGATAGGATTACTTTAGATGATAAATTAAATATCAGTATAAAATTAAGTGCTTTCTTTGAAAAGACATTTATTAAACAGGAAGAATTTTGTGGGAAGGTGATGAAAATGCCATTGGTTATATTTTGGAATTCCAGTCTATGAAATGTAATTATTTCAATTCAAAGGAGCTATATATTCAAAAAGAAAAACTAGGTGATATTTTCTCTTATGGTTCACTACTGTATGTCTTTGTATTTCTTTTTTCGTTCTTGGAATTGATGTTCTGATGAATTACACAGTGCAACATTTATGACGAAAGTAGCTTTAGAAAAGACTTTTAAAAAACCACCATTAGCCCTAGAGTTCTTAGCAAAGTTATTGACATCAGAATGTTTTGTTATAATATTAAATTTTTTCAAACATTCCTGATACTATTTATATAGTCATTCAAAGCAAAGCTAGCATGATATTCTTCTGTTTTGACTATTGCATTACAACTACATTACTTATTGAGGCAGGCATTCACCTGAAGATACATTCTGCTGAAGCACAGAATTTCTTATAAACCTCTTAGGTCACGGATTTAATCTAATACTGTGCACTGATTATAAAACCTTTTAGTGTTCTTATATGTCATATTATTATATTTATTTTTCTTAGTACTACAATTTTGAAAGTTATAAACTTCCCTATTAATGAGACTCACATCTGTTTCAAGACCTCTCATTCTTGGCTACGGAACTCACATTGTATATGTATTTTAGGTTTTTAAATATATACAACATTATGGTTGTTTTATGGATTAAATGAGAGATAATTTACATTTTGAAAAAGATAAATGCTGGTAATGCAACTTGTTCACCCCTTCTTCCTCTTCTTTCTCCTTTGGTTATTTTGCAAACACTTTGTTAGTTTAGGGATTCACGTGTTTGCCTCACATTTTTAAATAGTTGTGTTTTTATACAGAAAAAACAAAATTTCTACTTCAAAGTGTATACCAGTGAGCATTTGGGTAAGAAAACACCTCCAAAATCTAGTAATTCAAATCAAAATAACTATTTAAGTGATGCATCTGCAGGGTATATATTAGGCTAGTGTAGTAGTTCTCTGCTATTGCAAATTACAATTTTAGTAACTTTATTACAAATTTAGTAACTTAAAACAACAGAAATTTATTATCTTACAATTTTGAAGATTAGAAGTCTGAAATATGTCTTACAATGCTAAAATGAAAATGTCAGCAGAGCTGTCTTTCTTCTGAAAACTTTTTCCCTTCCTTCCATTCTTCATCTTCAGGAGGCCACTTGTATTCTTTGGCTCATAGCACCTTCCTCTCTGTCTTCACAGCCAGCAGTGTAGCATCATTAAGTTCCCTTTTCTCTTTGACCTCTGCTTCTGTCAGAACATCTCCTCTGACATTCCTGCTTCTCTCTTTTAAGGACCCTTATGATTACACTGAGCCCACACAAATAATCCAGCATAACCTATTGATTTTAAGATTAAATCACATCTGCAATGTCCCTTTTGCCATTTAAAATAATATATTCACAGGTTCCAGGGATAAGAACATGGATATCTTTGGGGGACCATTATTCTGCCTTCTACAGCTGGTAACAGCTAAACTCCCTCGTGGTCCTACTTTTGAATTGGGGATCAGCTAGGCAGCTCTGCTTCTGCAGCTAATTGCTGGCCCTCTTCCACTTGTCTCATCCTTCATGTGTCTATCACCAACCTGCAGGAGGCCAGGCTTGCTATGGACACACGGCATGAACAAAGATTAGGGGAGAATGTCAGTAGAAGCATGCATACTGCTTAAGGTCTGGGTTAGAACTGGCCACTCTATTACTTCTGCTTCTTTTTATTTTTTTGGCCAAAGTAAGTAAAACTATACCTGATACAAGTGGTGGGAAAACAGATTCTGCCTCTTAATGGGAGTAGCTGCAAAGTCAAATTGCCAAGGACAGGGATTCAGGAAAACTCTTAACTGGGGCCATCCAGACAATCTGGCTGTCACAATGGGTCACAAGTATTCAAGTTTACTAAAAATAATATATAATGATTTGCACCGAATAAATTGATGATCTTGAATTTGAATCCATTTATTTTCTTCATGTAGCATAATTGTGTTAAAAAATTACAGTGTACTGAGGGTTAGATGGTTATAACTGATATCTCTCAAGTTATTAAGGGGGTTGTAGGTAGTAGTCACTCAAGAACTCAAAATGTCACTTGATTATAGCTAGGCCACTGATATGGTTTGAATATCTGTTGCTGCCCAAATCTCATGTGGGATTCTAATCCCCAGTGTTGGAAGTGGGAAGTAGTGGAAGGTGTTGGGATCATAGGGGTGGATCCCTCTTGAATGGCTTAGCCCAACCCTTTGGTGATAAATGAGCTTTCACTCTGAGTTCTGGGGAGATCTGGTCATGTAAAAATGTGTGTCACCTCTCCTCCCCTGCAGAGTCTCTCCTCTCTCTTTCCATGTGATGTACCTGCTCCCATTTTCCCTTACTCCATAATTGTAAGCTCAGGCCTCCCCAGAAGCATATGCCACTATGCTTCCTGTGCAGTCTGCAGAACCATGAACCAATGTAAACCTTTTTAAAAATAAATTACCTAGTCTAGGGTATTTCTTTATAGCAATGCAAGAATGGACTAATACAGAAAATTGGTACTGAGGAGTGGGGGATTTCTGTAAAGACCTGAAAATGTAGAAGCAACTTTGGAACTGGGTAATGGGCAGAGGTTGGAATAGCTTAGAGGGCTCAGAAGAAGACAGAAAGAGACAGAAAGGTTGGAACATCTTAGAGACTGGTTAAACGGTTGTGACCAAAATACTGATGGTGATATAGGCAATAAAATCCAAGCTGTAGAGATCTCAGATGGATATGAGGAACTTATTGAGAACTGGAGCAAAGGTCATGCATGTTACACCTTAGCAAATAAATTGACTGCATTCTGTTCATGCCCTACGCATCTGTGGACGTTTGAGTTTGAGATATGATGACCTAGGATATCCGGCAGAAGAAATTTCTAAGCAGCAATGTGTTCAAGATATAGTCTGGCTGCTTCTAACAACCTATGCTCAGATTTAGGAACAAATGAATGACTTAAAGTTGGAATTTATATTTAAACAGGAAGCAGAGTGTAAAAGTTTAAACAATTTGCCCCTGGCCATATAGCAGAGAAAGGAAAAGCTCTTTTGGAAGAGGAATTTAAGCAGGCTGTGGATCAACCTCATGCTAGAGAAATTTGGATAACTAAAACAGAGCCAAATGGTAATAAACAAAACAATGGTTAAAAGGCCTCAAATGCATTTCAGAGATCTTCCAGGCAGCCCTTTCCATTGCAGGCCCTGAAGCCTGTAAAGACTGAATGGTTTCATGGCCCAGCCTAAAGTCCCACTGTTTTGTGCATCCCAAGACACTGCTCCACACATATGCCTACTCTAGCTCCAGCTAGGATTCTAAGAGACTCGGGTATAGCTTGAGTTGCAACTTTGGAGAATGCGAGCCATAAGCCTTGGCAGCTTCTATGTGGCATTAAGCCTGTAGGTGCACAGAATACAAGAGTGAAGAACGGTTGGTAGCCTCCACCCAGATTTCAGAAGATTTATGAGAAAGCTTTGGTGCCCAGGCAAGTGCCTGCTGCAGTGGGGAAGCCTTCACAGAAAACCTCTACTAGGGAAGTTGAAAGGAAAATGTGGAGTTGCAATCTCCATACAGAGTCCCTAATAAGGCACTGCCTAGTGTAGCTGTGAGAAGGGAGGCATTGTCCTCCAGAACCCAGAATGCTATATCCATCAGCATCATGGACCCTGCATCTGGAAAAGCCACAGGCATTCAACTCCAACCCATGAGAGCAGCCCTGGGAGCTGAACATGCAAAGTCACAGGAGCAGAGCTGTCCAAGGCCTTGAAAGCCCACCCCTTGCAGCAGTGTGCCCTAGATGTGAAACAGAGTCAAAGGAGATTACTTTGGAGGTTTACGATTTAATGACTGCCCTGCTGGGTTTCGAATTTGCGTGGGTTCTGTAGCCCCTTTCTTTTGGTCAATTTATCCCTTTTGGAATGGGAATGTTTACCCAATGCCTATACCTCATTGTATCTTGGAAGTAAATAACTTGCTGTGATTTCACAAGCTCATAGGTAGAAGGAACTCATTTGCAGATAAGAGTTTGGATTTGGGACTTGGGATTTTTGAGTTAATGCTGGAATGAGTTAAGACTTTATGGGGACTACTGAGAAGGGATGATTGTATTTTGCAATATGAGAAGGACATGAGATTTGGGAAGGGCCAGGGATGGAATGATAAACCTCTTTTCTTATAAATTACTAAGTCTCAGAAATGTCTTTATAGCAATGCAAGAAGGGCCTAATACAGCCACCCCTTAGTCTGACACCATCCTTTCTCAAACTACAATCTGATTCAACTAGCTAGTACTTCTTTTTGTGTTATTTGAACCTTAAAGATTTACTTGGAATATAACTACCACTTCAGAAGAAAGTGTCACTATCAGTGGAATCCAGGCTCAACCACTCACCAACTTTGTGTCTATGAGCAAGTTACGTAAAACAATTTAAATGTTAAGTGCTCAATACATGCTACAAATTATCAAATGTGCTTGTCTAATGATCCATATTTTCCTGAGCAGCAGAGCACACCCAGGGAACAGAGAAAAAACTACAGGATATTTGTTAACTTAGGTCATTATATACATATTTGTGCCAAGATTAGATTGACTGTCACTTTAGCTAATTATCAGATTTTCATAGCAAAATAGGAATTTCATGAAATGTATAACACACACATGCTATGGTGTGACCTATCAATGAATTATCATTTTCAAATATTTTTGCAATGACAAAAAGAACTCTGTGCCATATACAGAGATTTTCTCTTAAGCCTAGGTGCCAAAGTTTTAGGCTGAATTCCTTTTGCCTTATTTAGGGGTCAGGGAATAGGAAGCACACAGATTAGTTTAATCAGTAACTTATTTGTAAATTAATAACTAGGAAACAGTATTTGTTTGATATTGAATATTATTTTATGAAGATGCGGAATTGCATGTGACTCATACGTCTAATACTGATTCTAAAAAATTTGCCATGTTAAAGTTTAAAAATTACTGCACTTGAGTAGCTAAATTTAGGAATATATATAAAATGTGATTTTACCTTTATTTACCTCTTAAAGAAAAAAGTTAGTTATACAGAAATTAGATTTCTATTCTCAAAATAATCATTTTAAACACCTTAAATGTGTGCTATTACTATGGATGTGAAAGTGATTCTTGTTTCATTATAACGTAAAGCTTGCCCTCTAGTGGTTTCAGGCTAGTTATTTATTCAGGGAAAACAATTTAATGGAAGATTCACTACTCAAAACTCAACAATGGTATACCTCTTCTATTTCTTCAGGACTAGCATGCTAATAATGTAAATATTATAAGCAAAATACAGCAACTCCTAAGAAATATATATTCTAAGTATGTCTTCTATAGACGCCACCAATAATTTTTTAAAACCAAATATATTTTTAATAAACATGGAATATTTATTAAAAGTTAAAACAAAATGTTAGGCTTCATTTTTTTGTTTTAATTGTCAACAGCTCTACTAATATTGTGATTGACAGTAATGTCACATTATTAATATGTCATCCATTGTGGCATAAGTGACTTGTTGAGTAAATGCGATTAAGAAATGTGTTGATAAGATTGAGTCTATTTTACTAGCTTATTTGGCAGAAAGCACCAGATTTATTTTTTTAAATTGCCTACCTTATAGTGAGCAAACATGTAATGAATAGATAAATATTTGGCTGAAGGACATCTGTTTAAAAAATGAATGAATAAAGGAAAATGCTTAATTTTACCACCTTGGGCTCTTACCATAGTGTCATTCACTGTATACAGAAGTCTTAAACTGTCTAACTCTTCAGCAATTTAAAAAGACAACTGGGGCAAGGGGGTCTCATCTACCTGTTAACTCCACTATTGAGATTTGAAAAAATAAGGTGGTAGTTTGAGACTCCAAGATACATTAGCTATATTATTTCATTATCCAAGTTTACCTTCTGTTGCACACTATTGGCCCAGTTTATTTGAAACACTGTTCTTATAAGAGTGTTGGAAAATTTTCATGTTCCTTTACTTAGCTGAAATACGTATAAACTAATACTTTAGAAAGAAACAATCATTTTTCTTACTCTGCATTTAAGAGAATGATATACATGATATCTATTAATAAGCCTGTACTTTCCCCATAGTCACATGACTCATCTTATAAAAATAAATAAATATTATGGCTGAGTAGTATGCTATATACTACTCAGTATATTCTATATACTATCTGGTGTATATATATATACACCACATTTTCTTTATCCAGTCATCCATTGATGGACATTTAGGTTTATTTCATATATTTGCTATAGTAAATAGTGCCATGATAAATATAAGAGTGCAGTTATCTTTTTCATGTAATAATTTCTTTTCTTTCTTTTGGGTCGATAACCAGTACTAAGATTGTTCAATTGAATAGTATTTCTATTTTTAGTTATTTGAGAAACCTTCATACTATTTTCCATAGAAGATGTATTAATTTACATTCTCACCAACAGTGTATAAGTGTTTCCTCTTCTCCACGTGCTAGCCAACATCTGTTGTTATTTTTTTTTTTTTTGGTTTTTTAATTATAGCCATTCCGAGTGGTGTAAGATGATATCTCACTGTGGTTTTACTTTGCATTTCTCTGATAATTACTGATGTTAAACAATTTTTTCATATGTTTGTTGGCCATTTGTATGTCTTCTCTTGAAGTATGTCTATTCATATCCTTTGCCCATTTTTTAATGGGATTATTTTTGATTGTTAAGTTCCTTGTAAATCCTGGATATTAGTCCCCTTTTGGATACCTAATTTGCAAATATTTTCTCCCATTCTGCAGCTTGTCTGTTCACTTTGTTATTTCCTTTGCTGTGCCACGGCATTTTAGTTTAATTAAGGCCCAGTGGTCTATTTTTGTTTTTGTTGTTTGTGCTTTTGCAGTCTTGGTCATGAATTATTTGCCTAAATCAATGTCCAGCAGAGTTTTCTTTTGTTTTTTTTCTAGTATTTTTATATTTTTTCCAGTATTTTTATTTTTTTCTAGTACATTTATAATTTCAAGTTTTATCTTTAAAATTTTACTCCATCTTAAGTTGATTTTTGTATACGGTAGGAGTTAAGGGTCCAGTTTCATTCTTCTCCATATGGCAATCCAATTTTCCCAGCATCATTTATTGAGTAGGGTATCCTTTTATGTTTATGTTCTTGTGGACTTTGTCAAAGGACAGTTGGCTATAAATATGTGGCTTTATTTCTGGGTTCTCTATTCTGTTCCATTGACCTATATGTCTATTTTTATACCAGTACTATACTGTTTTGGTTACTGTAGCCTTGTAGTATAATTTGGAGTCGGGTAATGTGTTGGCTCCAGCTTTTTGTTTGTTTTGTTTTTCCTAGAATTGCTTTGGCAATTTGCATTCTTTTTTGGTTCCATATGAATTTTAGTCTTATTTTTCCTAATTCTGTGAAAAATAAAATAGGCATTTTGATAGATTGCATTGAATCTATAGATTACTTTAGGCAGTGTGGTCATTTTAATGACATTAATTCTTCTGATCCATGAGCATGGGATTGCTTTCCATCTGTTTATGTAGCTTACAATTTGTTTTATCAGTGTTTTACAGTTTTCCTTGTAGACATATTTCATCTCCTTCATTAAACATAATCCTAGACCTTTTTTTTAATTTTTAGTAGCTATTGTAAACAGTATTGCCTACTTGCTTTGTTTTCAAGCTTGATAGTTATTGGTGTATAGAAATGCTACCGATTTTTGTACATTGATGTTGAATCCTGAAACTTTAATGAATTCATTCATCAAATCTAAGAATTTTTTTGTGGAATCTAGAGTTTTCAAATATAAGTTCACATTATAAGTGGAGATAATTTGACTTCCTTATTTCCAATTTGGATACCTTTTATTTATTTATCTTGCTGGATGGCTCTTATCTAGAACTTCTAGTACTATGTTGCATAGGACTGGTAAAAGTGGGCACCATTGTCTTGCTCCAGCCATTACAGGGAGTGCTTTGAATTTATCCCTATTCAGTATGTCAGCTGTGGGTTTGTCATATATGGTATTTAGACTAAATGTACTTAACAGACATTTACAGAACATTCTACTCAACAACTCCAGAATATACACACTCTTCTCATCAGCACGTAAAACATTCTCTAAGATAGATCATATGTTAGGCCACAAAACAAGGCTTAAAACTTTTTTTAAAAGCAAAATTATATCAAGTATCTTCTCAGACCACAGTAGAATAAAACAAGAAATTAATACAAATAGGAACTTTGGAAACTATAGAAATATATGGAAGTTAAATACTGTGCTTCTGATCATCTTTGGGTCAATGCAGCAATAAAGGCAGAAATTTTAAAATGTTTTAAAATGAATGAAAATAGAAACACAACATACCAAAACTTGTGGAATTACAGCAAAAACAGTCGTAAGAGGCAAATTTATAACATTAAATGTCTGTGTCAAAAAAGTAGAAATATCTCAAATTAACAATCTAATATTGCATATCAAGGAACTAGAAACACAAGAACAAACCAACACTGAAGTTAGCAGCAAAAGAAATAACAAAGATCAGAGCATAATTAAATAAAATATAGACTAAGAAAACAATATAAAGGATCAAAGAAGTAAAAATTTCATTTTGGCCAGGTGCAGTGGCTCACGCCTGTAATCCCAGCACTTTGGGAGGCCGAGATGGGCGGATCACCTGAAGTTGGGAGTTCGAGACCAGCCTGACCAACATGGAGAAACCCTGTCTCTACTAAAAATGCAAAATTAGCTAAGTGTGGTGGCACACGCCTGTAATCCCATCTACTCGGGAGGCTGAGGCAGGAGAATTGCTTGAACCCAGAAGGTAGAAGTTGCAGTGAGTTGTGATCACACCATTGCACTCCAGCCTGGGCAACAAGAGCAAAACTCCGTCTCAAAAAACAAAGAAACCAAAAATTCATTTTTTGAAAAGATAAAATTGATATACCTCTAGCTAGTCTAACCAAGAAAAGAGCCAAACAAACAAAATCAGAAATGAAAAAGGAGAAATTACAACTAACGCCACAGAAATACAAAAGATTATCAGAGATTATTATGAACAACTGTATACTCACAAACTGGAAAACCTGGAAGAAATGGATTAATTCTTCAAATCATGCAACCTCCCAAGATTTAACCAGTAAGAAATAGAAATCTGAACATACAAATAATGAGTAGCAAGATTCAATCAGTAATTTAAAAATCTCCCAACAAAAAAAAGCTCAAAACCAGACAGATTCACAGCCAAATTCTACCAAACTTTCAGAGAACTAATCCCAACCCTCCTAAAACTGCTCCAGAAAAGGAGGAGGTAATTTTTTCTAACTCATTTTACAAGGTCAGTATTACCTTGATACCAAAACCACATCATAATACAACAACAACGAAAGAAAACTACAGACCAGTATTCCTGATGAATATAGACACAAAAATCCTCATGAAGATACTAGGAAACTGAATCCAATGGCACAACAAAAAGATAATATATCATGATCAATTGAGTTTGATATCATGGATGCAAGGATGATTTAACATACACAAATCAATAAATATGATACATCACATAAACAGAATTAAGGTCAATAACCATATGATCATCTCAATATACACACAAAAAGCATTTGATAAAACTCAGTGCCGACACCAGCTCAGTCGTGGAGACCCTAACCTAGTGGTGCTAGAGGAATTAAAGACACACACACAGAAATATAGAGTGTGGAGTGGGAGATCAGGGGACTCACAGCCTTCAGAAGAGCTGAGAGCCCCAAACAGAGTTTGACCCACATATTTATTGACAGCAAGCCAGTGATAAGCATTATTTCTATAGATTATAGATTAACTAAAAGTATTCTTTATGGGAAACAAAGGGATGGGCCGAAACAAAGGGATAGTCTCTGGCTAGTTTTCTGAAGCAGGAATATGTCCTTAAGGCACAGATCACTCAAGCTATTGTTTGTGGCTTAGGAATGCCTTTAAGCGGTTTTCCTCCCTGAGTGGGCCAGGTGATCCTTGCCCCCATTCCGGTAAAACAACAACCTTCAGCGTGGGTGTCATGGCCAGCATGAGCATGTCACAGTGCTGCAAAGATTTTGTTTATGGCCAGTTTGGGGGCCAGTTTCTGGCCAGATTTGGGGACCTGTCCCCAACAACTCAGCATCCCTTTATGATAAAAATCCTCAACAAACTAGTCATAGAAGGAACATAACTCAAGAAAAAAAATTATCTCAGTGTTTATCAATTTTGCTGATCTTTTCAAATGATCAACTTTTGGCTTTGTTTCATTTCTTTTACTGTTTGTTAGTTTACTATTTCCTTAACTTATTCTCTTATTTTTATTATTTCATCATTTCCTTTCTTCTACTTACATTAACTATAATTGTGGTTTTATGACTGTTCTCCTTGCAGTTCTACCTGTTTTTGCTTCTGTATCTTGAAGTTCTGTTCTTAGGAGTAAAGAAGAAACTCTTGGTTTCATTGATTTTCTCTATTATTTTTCTAGGTTTTTTATATCTTTACATTCTAGTTTTTATAATTTTTCTTCCTTTTTCTTTATGTATTTTTTTTCCATTTTCTTATGGTGGAAAATTAGTTATTGATTTGCTGTCTTTCTTCATATTGAATGTAGGCTATTACAGTTACAAAAAGCACTGCGTTTGCTGCATTCCATAACTTTGGTATGTTGTGGTTTTACTTTAATTTGTACCAAACTATTTTCTATCATTTTTCACAATTTTTCTTTGACCCAGTTTTTACTTAAAAGTGTGATGTTTGATTTCCACGTATTGGTTGATTTCCCAAATTTACTTCCTTGTTGATTTCTAATTTAATTTCATTGTGATTAGAAAACATACTTTGTATGGGCCGGGTGCTGTGGCTCACGCCTGTAACCCTGCACTTTCAGAAGCCGAGGCGGGCAGATCACCAGGTCAGGAGATCAAGACCATCTTGGCTGTCACGGCAAAACCCCATCTCTACTAAAAATACAAAAAAATTAACTGGGTGTGGTGGTGGGCGCCTGTAGTCCCAGCTACCCAGGAGGCTGAGGCAAGAGAATGGCATGAACCTGGGAGGCAGAGCTCGCAGTGAGTCGAGATCGCACCACTGCACTCCAGCCTGGACAACAGAGCGAGACTCCATCTCAAAAAAAAAAAAAGAAAATATACTTTGTATGATTTCAATTTTTAAATTTTTTGATGCTTGTTTTTAAAGCCTAATATATTGACTATCCTGTAGAGTGTTTCATATCCACTTGAGATGAACGTATTTTATTCTTGGTTGGGTGGAGTATTCTGTAGATGTTTATTAGATCCAGATGATTTGTAGTTTTGTTCAAGTATTTTATTTCCTTACTGATACTCTTCTTAATTGTTCTATCCCTAATTGAAAGAGGGATGTTGATGTCTTCCAATCTTATTGTTAAATTGTCTATTTTTTCTTTTAATTCTGCAATTTTTTGCTTCATGTATTTGAGTTGTTTTTATGTGCATACATAATTGTAATTGTTATGTCATCCTAATTAATTGGCCCTTTTATTATTATTAAATGTTCTTTGCCCCTAGTAACAATTTTTGTCTTCAAATCTCTATTAGTGTAACCATTCTATCTCTCTTTTGAGTACTTTTTGCATAGTATATACTTTAAAATTCTTTTTTCCTTTAACCTATTTGTGTTTTTGAATCTAAAATGTGTCTCTTGTAGTTAGCATATGGTTGGGTAATATTTTCTAAATCCATCTGCTAGTCTCTGCCATTGGATTGCAATGTTTTGTCTAATACATTATGGCAATTCTAACAATCAGATTCTTCCTCTTCCCCACGGTTTTTTGTTGTTGTTTTCCATTATTACTGTTAGTTTTAAAAATGATTTTCTTAGACTAATTATATATAGTCTGTATTATTTCTGTGGCCACTGAATCCTGTTCTTGATTTTCTCAGTGGTCAGCTAATGACTGAACAGAAATTTGCTTAAATACATAGAGCAAATTAGTCTCATATTCTTTGCTGAGAAGCTTTGTGTGTGTGTTGTGGCTTGATTTCAATGCTGTGATTGGCATTTTACCACTCTATGTTGCTTTTACTTGCACAGAGCCTCAAGATCAATCAGATGTGAGAGATTAGGGACTTCTCAGTCCTTTCCTGGGCATGTGCACAGTCCTGACTATGTGTGTAGCATCCTAGATTTCTTGGTTATGTTTAGCTTTGCAAAGTTCCTTATGATCATGTCAGTCCTCAGTATTTTCTTTTGTATTTTGGTCAAGTTCTTGCTCCCCCCAACAAATAAAGCCACATTAGGCAGCTGTGACGTTAAACAATTGCTGTTGATTATTTTTGGCAAAATCCTGAGAAGAGGGCTCTTCACAAACAGTGAGAGCTCCAACTAAGGTCAGATAAAGACAAAACCTGAGAATAGTGCTTTCTAACAAGTTGCCAGACACGTAAAATAGTGACAAATCTCTGCAGACAGGATTTCTAGGGAGTTCCTACCTTATTCTGCCTCACTTAGTGGCTGCCAAACTGCTGGTTTTAATAGCTATTGCATTTGGAAGACTAGATTTCTTTTTTTAAAAAAAATATTTAAATATCTTTTGGGGTACAAATGATTTTTCATTACATGGATGAATTATATAGTGGTCAGTTCTGAGATTTTAGTGCACTGGTCACCTGAGTAGCATACATTGTGTAGTAATGTAGTAATGTAATGTGTAGTTTTTTATCCTTAACCCCTCTCCCACCCTTCTCATTCTAAGTCTCTGAAGTCGATCATATCACTCTGTATGCCTTTGCATACTCATAGCTTATCTCCCATGTATAAGCTTATAAGTGGTTTTCTACTCCTGTGTTACTTAGAATAATGATCTCCAGCTCCATCCAAGTTGCTGCAAAGGACATTATTTCATTCTTTTTAATGGCTGAGTAGTATTTCATGGTGTACATATTCCACATTTTCTTTATCCACTCATTAGTCAATGGGCGGTTAGGTTGGTTCCACATCAATTGCAATTGTGAATTGTGCTACTGTAAGAAGACTAGATTCTCGATTTATTTTTTCTTTTTATTATTGTGAGAAAAAGTCTCAGTTTATTGTTCAGGCTGGAGTTCTGGAGTTCAAAGGTGTAATCATAGCTTACTGTAGCTTCTAAATCCTGGGTTCTGCCTCAGTCTTCTGAGTAATTGGGATTATACATGAAAACTATCACACCTGGCTGAAAGACTTGATTTCTAGGGTTATCTTGAAGCTGAAGAGAGAGGGATGAGATTAGGGAAAGTTAAAATGCCATAAATTGCAATATTCTTACATATTCAGCCATTTTCTTCTTGTGTAAACACTTCTCAAATTGTTACAACATTTTGATTAATGTCTAGAGTTCAGGAAAAGTTGATTTTGATAGTTTTTGCATGTGTTTCTGTTGCTTTCATAGAGGAGTAGATTTTCAGAGGTCTTACTCTGCCATTTTAGAAGTCAAAACTCCTCAAGTTTTAAAAGTACCATTTGTTGGTTCTTATTTGGTATTGCCCTAAACTAGTGAATTAATGTAAGAATTTTAATTTATAGTATTTTCTTTTTCAATTCAAGTATATAATGATGCTTCATTTTTTTTCTGTCCATATATTAAATGTCTCAGTTAAGTTTTGTTGTGTTCTATGTTCTTATTATATTATCCAACTGGTTTATGCTGGTCTGAAGAAAAGCTATTAATTTCTTTTTTTTACATTGCTGCTCTACTGAACCCTCTTGTTAATTCTAATAGCTCTCAGTTTATTTTCTTGGGTGGCTAGTGTAGGGAAAAGAAAGAGAGATCAGACTGTTACTGTGTCTATGTAGAAAGGGAAGACATAAGAGACTCCATTTGGAAAAAGACCTGTACTTTGAGCAATTGCTTTGCCGAGATGTTGTTAATTTGTAGCTTTGCCCCAGCCACTTTGACCCAACCACTTTGATCCAATCTGGAGCTCACAAAAACATGTGTTGTATGAAATCAAGGTTTAAGGGATCTAGGGCTGTGCAGGATGTGCCTTGTTAACAAAATGTTTATAAGCAGTATACTTGGTAAAAGTCATTGCCATTCTCTAGTTTCAATAAACCAGGGGCACAGTGCACTGCGGAAAGCCGCAGGGACCTCTGCCCTTGAAAGCGGGGTATTGTCAAAAGGTTTCTCCCCATGTGATAGTCTGAAATATGGCTTCATGGGATGAGAAAGACCTGACCGTCCCCCAGCCCAACACCCGTAAAGGGTCTGTGCTGAGGTGGATTAGTAAAAGAGGAAAGCCTCTTGCAGTTGAGATAGAGGAAGGCCACTGTCTCCTGCCTGCCCCTGGGAACTGAATGTCTCGGTATAAAACCCGATTGTACATTTGTTCAATTCTGAGATAGGAGAAAAACCGCCCTATGGTGGGAGGTGAGACATGTTTGCAGCAGTGCTGCCTAGTTATTCTTTACTCCACTGAGATGTTTGGGTGGAGAGAAATATAAATCTGGCTTACGTGTATGTCCAGTCATAGAACCTTCCCTTGAACTTAATTATGATGTAGATTCTATAGCTCACATGTTTTTCTCCTTATTATCACCCTGCCCTCCTACTACATTCCTTTATGCTGAAATAATGAAGATAATAATCAATAAAAACTGAGGGAACTCAGAGGCCGGTGCTGGTGCAGGTCCTTGGTATGCTGAGCGCCGGTCCCCTGGGCCCACTGTTGTTTCTCTATACTTTGTCTCTCTGTCTTCTTTTCTCAGTTTCTCATACCAGCCGACTAGAAATACCCACAGGTGTGGAGGGGCAGGCCACCCCTTCAGTTAGCAGGAGTCTTAATTTTTAAGTGCAATCTTATACTTAATGTTTGCTGTGTACGTATATTTTCCCATTAATTAAACCCAGAGTTGAAATAGATTTCTTTAAGGATTATGACTTTTAATTCTGAAACACTTGCTAATAATCTCAAGGGCCTATCTCCACATAGCTGTGTTAGTTATGGTCCAACTTACATGGTGAGGGCAGAAATCATCCTGGCCAATAAAATAGGTAGTTCTAGTTATGCTTTGTGGAATATGCCAAGCAAACAAAGGCATGTAGGAGGTACTTTTTATATTTATCTACTCCCTTGCAAAAGAGCTTGGAATGACAGTGAGAAAAGTGAGGCAACTGCCTCAGGCATAAAATTTAAGGAGTTACCACAAAACTCAACAATCAAATAATATCTCAAGAAATATTTAAATATTAAAAAGTAATGCAAAATGGATGAATAAAATATCTAAGTTTTAAATGCAGACTAAGTTTTAAATGTGTAGTAGAGCCTGAGGTGAAATAAAAAAACAAAAACAGTATATACTCCAGTTACCTCATACCTTAGTCCAATCCCTGAAATAATTTATAACAGTAATTTTAGGTTTTTAAAAAATGTGATATGATTATATTTTTGAATCAGAAGAAATTTATCATGAGTAGATGTATCCCATTTTATTCAAAAATAACTGTATATGTAGTATTTTCATTGGCTATAATTTCATTGTTGGAGAAATAGCCACACATGGCATTCAGTGGCACTGAACATAGAGCAGAAATTCTTCAAGACTTTTAGAATCACAGTAGTGAAAGGGATCTCCAAATGTTGCTGCCCCAAGTCAACAGTAGTTTCACTTCTTTATATGTAGCCTTCCTAGAAGATGGGAGAGATTATATTGAATAGATACTTGTGATTAAACAACACACAGAAGAAAGTTTTGAAGAATAACTTTGTAGTTTTGATTTGTTAACTTGACAAAAAAGCAGTGAAGTCCTCATGATGCTCAGGAGAAATGGTTGATTGGAAATATAAATTTGGGGATAGAGAATTATTGTTAGATAAGATCGTCAGGAGAATGAATAGAGATAGATTAGGTAACTAAGAAATGAACCTGGGGAATGCCAACACTTAAAGATCGGAGACATCACAAGATCTGCAGAACGGACTGAGAAAGAGTGTCCTAAAAGATAGAAGAAAACAAAATTATTATAACATTTTGAATATTTAACAGAGGCAGTCATTGGTGCTATTAATAAGAGTTGTAGAGGGTAGTGAGAGGAAAACTTAAAATAGTGGGTTCATGAGAAAAGAGGAATTGGAGATTCGAAGTACAGAGAAATCTCTCAATGAATTCTGTTGTAATGGGAGGAGAGAAATGGTGCTGTCCCAGAAAGAAAAATAAGATCAAGAGTCATTTATGTTTTATGATGACAGAAATAACAGCATATATTTGAGCTCATAAAATCATCAAGTATGAAGAAAAAATTGACAATCATGAGAATGAGAAGAGAATTTCTGGAACAGTGTTCATAAATAGACAAAAGAGCATGGGAACTATCACATATGAAAGGAAATAGCCTTGGACAGGAGAGTATTCATGAAGGCAGAATGCACGGGTACAGATGTAGAAGGTTGGTACTTAGAGTAGTGGGAGTCTATAAAAGATTTTCTCGGATTGTTTTAATTTTCTTAGTGAAGAAGAAATAAAGTCAACAGATGGGAGTCACGGTCAAGAGTAGAGATTATTAGAGATTGAGGGGGCAAGACTATCTCTTTTGATATAATCTCTCATGTTATTTCCCCCCAGAATTTTTTGCATCTCTAAAAATTGTCTTATAAATTTGTATTTATTTTTAAAATTTTTGAATTTTTGAGTTTTGGAACCAACGCAACTGGAGAGCATAATCTTATACTTGGATCTGACACTATTTTCTCCTCAGGTTTTTCTGCATCTTTCGCCTCTCTGCCTTCTGTGTCTCTCTCTCTTCTAAAATTCTTCCTCTTTTCCCCTTCCTTTTGTTCAAATTCTATCACATTTTCCCTTATGACCTTACTGACATAAATGTTTTATTTAGTTTTCAAGTATTTTGGAAGCTAATTAATTATTGCTACAATGTTGTTCGTGATCATGCAAATGATTGAAAATGAGCCAGTTTTATTTAATTTGGGACAAAATAGTGCAGTTAAAAGTAGCTGAAAAAATTCTTCATAAAGTATCTGTATAATATATAGTAAAATGAAGACTATAAGGGCAAGTATATGGAAATATATTTATTTCTAAATAGAATAAATAAATCTGGTATACTAAAAGGCTAATTTTTTAGGTTCCACTTGACGTAATGAGAGTCCTTTACTGGTATCTAAAGTTTATTTGAATGAGATTTGTCTTATAACTTATTATTAGGAGAGAAATGTAATATACATTAATTAAAAATAAGCAAGAGAGATGAGATTCTTCTGATTCTATTTTCAGAGGGTTTGTTAAATAATTATTAAGATAGATTTTGTAAAATAGAATTATAGGAAAATAATGTAATTAAATTTTTTAAAATTATGTCTTTGTTGTAAACTGTGTTTCACTAGGATACCACATGGAGAGAAAATTATTTTTACTTTTTGGCAATGCTTGTGCTGTTTTAATCTATTAATACTGATAATAGTACAGAGTTGATAGACCTTCTCATATTTATGCTATTCTGAAAATATAATTTTAATACCAAGACTATATTTACCTTGATGAATATTAAAGTCATTAAGTTTTCAAAGTGCACCCTCATTTAGACTGTCTACCAAACATTTTCGAGTCAGGCATTTATTAAAAGTGCATTTTTTACAATGAAATGTAGCTAGTTCTCAAATTTATGATTTAATGTACATATTGACCAGGAAGACATTTAAGTAGACACATTACATATACATATATGCAAATGGCATGAAGTAAGAGTACTGATTATCTGGTTCTGATTTCGGTGAGCAAGGATGAATTACTTCACATAAACAATATTATATCAATTTGAATTCGAGTGTTTTAGTTAACCTTGATTTATAACCTTGATTATAACCAAGTGTTTGGTTGGCATTTGTACTATCCAAATCAGGAATCTTTAGTTCAGAATGTTTAAGCACTTCAATATTGTCATTAAAGTCTATATGGGGACATTTAATAATTGTCATTAGGGGTTCATGCAGTATTTTTTTAATTGATGAGTAATATTAAAACACATGCTTTTAAAACACATGATTTTACAGTTTCCCACCCTTGCATGCATAACAAGTAAGAAAATGGCAAGTCTGACATTTTCACACATAGGGAGTTCCACTTTAGGTTTAGAAATCTGTTTAGTCCTGGGCTTCTGATTAACTAGAATACTCTGCCAACCAATCTTACTAGACATGTGGTGTGGCTCATCCCGCCATCAGAAGAGTGTTAACTCTACCTCAGCGTGAAACTTCTCACAAGGTGCTCCCTGGAATGTCTCAGGACAGAGTGAGATCTCCACTAAGCCTGTATGAACAGATTGCTTGGCTGTTTTGTTTCTTCTCAATGTTTGTATCTTTATCAGAAATTGGAATAAGACTTGCAGTTATTGTGACATACCAGCTGGCATAGAGATAATGGGAGACAAGTTGAATAGCTCCTACCTACCTCAAACTGCCAAAGGCTACCAATATTTACTCAAAGTACATAACACTTGCTTCACAGACAAATTAACATAGGTCCATTCAACGCAACTAGATAAGAAGAAACTCCTGAAGGTGCTTTGCAAATTACTAATGCTTCGGAAGCACAGACTTTTCCAGACTATCTTCTCTAATTAAAAAGTCATCATTTAATGAGTGTGAATTCTAACTGTGTTTAAATGAGAGAAGAGATCAGCCATTAAGAATGGAATACATTTAAAAATCACTGAAGAATTTTCAATCACAACCTGTTTTCAGTGGGCAAGAATTCAACTGAGGTTAGATAAAGCCAAACATTACCAGTGTCAGACAATGTTCAACTAGACGTAGAGGGCATTTTATGTGAACTCTTAGATCACACGTGTAGAGAGGCCATGATCCTAGAAAGAGATTTGTCAAAGGAGCACTGATCCTGGGCTGCTTTTTTTTTTCGCTAATCTCAAAGACATTCTTTGTGTAACCCAGTGATCATGCTACACTTCACAATCCACTCTTCCATATGACTAATTCATACTATCTCCTCTTCTTCAACCTTCAACATCCACTTCTACACTTGCTTGATAAATTGGAGGAGAACTTTCACATGCTTCCATATCATGTCTACAAGTCTACAATCTACCTGTAACTGTACAAATACTCCTGGTTTTCCTCTTATTATTCTGAATGAATTCTCCGTGTTTCTAGGCAAAATCCTCCCTCCCTCCCCGTCCTCTCTCTCTCTTTCCTTTCCTTTCTCTTTCTCTCTTTCTCTCTCTCACTCTTTCTCCCCCCTTTCTTTCTTTTTCACTTATTTTTGAGAGAGTCTTGCTCTGTCACCCAGGCTTGAGTGCAGTGGTGTGACCTTGGCTCACTGCAACCTCTGCAAGTTCAAGCAATTCTCCCTGCCTCAGCCTCCCCAGTAGCTGGGATTACAGTAGCCCGCCACCATGCCCAGCTAAAAATCCTCACTTCTTTTGTGCTAGAATCTATCTGATTTTACTTGCATAATCCAATAATTCCAGTAATTTTTCTCCTCTTTTTTAGAAATCATATTTTTTCTTCCATTCTATGGATTTTTTAATATCTACTTTTATTTCTCAAATTCTAAAAAGAAGTTTCATTTTATTCTAGTATTAAATGAAATAGTCAAATCTCAGTCTTCAATTTATTTGACCTATTAGTAACATTTAATTCAGTTGTTTACTTCTTCCTTCTTGAAGCACATCCACATCTTTCCACCTGGCTTACAGGAAAGCAAATTGCTTTTTATTTTCTTTCCCTCACAGGCCTCTAGTTGTCAAAACATTTAAATAGATATCTTAAACTTAACAAGTCCAAAACAGAACTCTTTTCACTTCTAAATCTGCTCTTCTCACAATCTTTCTCATCTAATCTGTGGCAACTTCATTCTTCCAATTACTCAAGTAAATATTAAAGTTACCCTTAACTCTTCTCTTTCTCTTGTCCCTTATATTAAATCTGTCTGGGCCGGGTACAGTGGCTCATGCCTGTAATCCCAGCACTTTGGGAGGCCGAGGCAGGTGGATCACGAGGTCAGGAGTTCAAGACCAGCCTGGCCAAGATGGTGAAACCCCGTCTCTACCAAAAATACAAAAAAAATTAGCTGGGTGTGGTGGCAGGCACCTGTAATTCCAGCTACTAAGGAGGCTGAGGCAGAGAATTGCTTGCACGTGGGAGGCAGAGGTTGCAGTGAGCTGAGATTGCACCACTGCATTCCAGCCTGGGTGACAGAGCGAGACTCTTTCTTAAAAAAAAAAAAAAAAAAAAAAAAAGCCTGTAATCCCAGCACTTTGGGAGGCAGAGGCGGGCAGATCACGAGGTCAGGAGATCAAGACCATCCCGGCTAACACAGTGAAACCCCATCTCTACTAAAAAAAATACAAAAAAATTAGCCGATTGTGGTGGTGGGCACCTGTAGTTCCAGCTACTCAGGAGGCTGAGGCAGGAAAATGGCGTGAACCCGGGAGGCGTAGCTTGCAGTGAGCCGAGATCGTACCACTGCACTCCAGGCTGGGCAACAGAGTGAGACTCCGTCTCAAAAAAAAAAAAATCTGTCTGCAAATTCTGTTGACCCAATCTTCAAGCTATACCCAGAACATGACTATAGTATAAACACCTTTGCCCTGGAATAAGACATTATTATCTCTTACCCGGTTACTGGACACATTTTCTAATTTTCACTCTTATGGCTGTGTATAGTTTATTCTCAGTATTAGCAGCTAGCAATGATCCTTCATAGGCTTTCTAATTCTTACATTAAGAGGTAAAGTCTTTGTAATAGTCTATAAGGTCCTCCATGATTTGGTCACCCATCTCCCCTCAGCCCACATCTTCTATTTTTCTTCTAGTGCCACACTCTGCCTAAGTCTCATAGGTCTCCTGACTCTTTCTGACACTAGATGTTATTGACGAGTCTTTGTTCTTAGGGCTCCCAAGATGGTTGTGAGCCGCTCCCAAGATGGTGGCTGGTGGCTCCCAAGATGGTGGTGGGCAGCTCCCAAGATGGCGGCAAGACTTTTATTCTCTGACCTGGGGTTCTTGGCCTCACAGATTCCAAGAAATGGAACCTTGGGCCATGCAGTGAGTGTTATAGCTCTATTAGAAGCTGTGGGTCACGGAAGAGAACTGTGGAACCCAGCAACTAGTGTTCAGCTCTATTTGGACGAACCCAGGCACTTGGCCATGCAGGAACAATGGCGAGCCTCTAGCCTGATCCAGTGTGGCAATGGGTGTCTTGCTGGATCAGGAGCACAGCAGAGACCCTGCTGGATCTGGAGGGGTGGAAGTCAGTGGCAGGTGTGACAGTGGCAAACAGCAGTGGTGGACGGCGAGTGAAAGCTCAGCTCGAGCCGTAACAAACACAGACCAGAAGAGTGTGCAGTTGCAATATTTAATAGAGTGAAAGAGCTCCCATACAATAGGAGGGGACCCAAAGAGGATTGCCCCCCAAAGTGGGTTGCCACTCCCGGCTTGAATGCCTGGGGTTTATATTCCAATCATTGTCTCTCCCCACTGTGCTCTCAGATGATAGATGATTTGACTTTTCTTTACCTCCTGCTTTTAGCCTAATTCGTATTTTAGTGAGCCCTCTTTACTACCTGATTGGTCGAGTGTGAGCTGAGTTACAAGCCCCATGTTTAAAGGTGGGTGCAGTCACCTCCCCAGCTAGACTTAGGAATTCTTAGTTGGCCTAGGAAATCCAGCTAGTCCTGTCTCTCATAAATATGCACCTAGCAAGAATTATTCATCTACTGTGCCCCATACCTGAAAAACTCTTCCCCCTATTTATACATATGGTTTACTTCCTTGACATTTTTAAGTCTTTAAAACATATCACCACCTCTGTAATACACTCTGATCACCCTT
Source organism: Gorilla gorilla gorilla (assembly GCF_029281585.2). NCBI lineage: Eukaryota > Metazoa > Chordata > Mammalia > Primates > Hominidae > Gorilla > Gorilla gorilla. The sequence goes on along the minus strand of NC_073229.2, from coordinate 119,482,550 downwards.
TTAAATTTACAAATGGGCCCTCAACCTCTGGATCTATCTATCCCTCTTTCCTTTTCCATTTTTAACCCTTGCTCTTAACACCTTCTCACGTTCTGAATATTTTGCATATGTATTTTATCATATTCTCCCAACTCAGAAATATTATATCTTTGAGAAGTTCCCTTCCTTTCCTTTCCCTTCCTCTCTTCCTTTGTCCTTTCCTTCCTTTTTCTTTCTCTTTCTTTCTTTTTCTTTCACTCTCTTTCTTTCTTTCTTTTTCTCTTTTCTTTCTTATTTTCTTTCTTCTTTCCCTCCCTCCCTCCCTCCTTTTCTGCCTGCCTTCTTTCCTTCCTTCCTTCCTTCCCTTTCTTCTTTTTCTTTTACTTATTATTTTTACTTAAAAATTAATATGTGGCTCACGTTATCTTTCCTTTGGAAAGTACTGATCTGGACAATAGCTGGGAGGAAAAGGACTACCTGGAGAGTCAGTCTTTGTAGGCTTTATAGTAAAGCCTTAGTTTGTCAGCAAAGATGACCGCTGAGCTTTTACATTAAGACCAAGATGATTAGGGCACACTCAGTGACATTTTTAAGACAACAATTCCTGCTATTTTCTTCTATTCTTTTTTTTTTTTTTTTTTTTTTTTTGAGACTAAGTCTCATTCTGTTGTCCAGCCTGAAGTGCAGTGATGCGATCTCAGCTCCACCTCCTGGGTTCAAGGAATTCTCTTGCCTCAGCCTCTCGGGTAACTGGGACTACACGCGGCGCCACCATACCTGACTAATTTTGTTGTATTTTTAGTAGAGACAGGGTTTCACCGTGTTGGCCAGGCTGGTCTCGAATTCCTGACTTCAAGTGATCTGCCTGCCTTGGCCTCTCAAAGTGCTGGGCTTACAGGCATGAGCCACTGTGCCCGGCCCTTCTCCTATTCTTTAATAACCTAGAAAGCATCTCTTTGCTATTTTTATCATCTCTATTTATGCAATTAAAAGTTTAAGAAACATTTAACGTGTCGTTGAAATAAATCTCTAATAATATTGTGTACCTTGGTATCTTATCAAGCAAAAACTGAGTTACATTCTTTGACGAAAATTTGGTAAAATTGATACTTCAGTGGTTACCATCTCTACACAGGAAAAATACAGGCTTAATCTCTTGACTCTAAATAAATTAATTATGGCCTGGATGTGTTTTTTGTAATGCAGTATATATTATTTACTTCACACAGTCCCTCTTCAGCATTACAAAGTGAATAAAGGTTGAGTATCCCTTATCCAAAATGCCTGGGGCCAGAGTGTTTCAGATTTCAAATTTTTTCAGATTTGAAATATTTATACAGACATAATGAAATATCTTGGGGATAGGACCCAAGTTTAAACACAAAATTTACTTATGTTTCATATACACCTTATACACATAGCCTGAAGCTAATTTTATTCAATATTTGAAAGAATTTTTTGCATGAAATAAAGTTTGTATACATTGAACTAACAGAAAGCAAAGGTGTCACTATCTCACATTGGTGCTCAAAAAGTTACGAATTTTGGAGCATTTCAGATTTCACATTTTTGGGTTAGAAATGCTCAATCTATATTAACATCACGTTTGGCAAGATGCATCAAGGATTTCTGCCAGGATATGTTTAGCTTGATTGCTAGGAACGTATATGATCTGGGACAGAAAGCACTATCTAATTGATTTATAAAAAGTAACTAAGGGAACTTTTAGAAGATGAGGTTTTTCTCACTTCAATGTATGTCTGATGTGTGGCAATTATATGCCACATATTATTTCAAAAAGAATTGCTTAATTTTTTGTATAATCTGACAGTAATTTGATTCCTCTTCTGTGGCACATTTAAAACCTTAGACTACACATTATTTTTTCATCAAATATATCAAAATGGTATTACACTGCACGTGTGGAAGTGTTATACTGAGATTGTAACAACAGAGGCCAGTAAAGCACTAGGCTTTGTGATTTCACAAGATGAAATTGCCTTAATAGTAGGAAGAAAAAAAACCAACATGTTTATTCTGGAGGATAAATATAAAACATGTATGCTTATTCAACTCTAATTATATATCAAAATACTTTATTTTCATATAGAAGAGAAAATGAAAGATTTTTAGAAATAGAAGAGTTTGGCACAGAAACTGAAAATCATATATGAGCTCTGAGCATATGGTTAAAATTTGAACTTTCTGTTGTCAGTGAGAGTTTTTATTCTTACTGTTTTATAATAGAGACTTTGGGGAAATGTGTATTTTTCAATTCATCTCCCAATTTTGCTTTGACCTTTGAATATTAATAATAAAGAGTCTAGTTATCTCCTATGAATCTCTTTTACAGTAATACAGTGAAATACATATAGTTTACTTACTACACATTTTTATGAGCCAGAGTGTAATCAATTAAAAGAAGGGGCATGCTCTGCGTTCATGAACACTTCTTTTTTCTTGTCAACAGATCTGCCTCCCAAAGTACAATTTTGATTTAATTTCATTGGCATCTTAGAATGACAAAGAGCAGATTTTTAAAAACATTAACTTGTTGTATACTTCTTTTTCCAATATAATTTATTACAGCATAATATAGATTTATTTACTTTTGCCAAAATAAATATTGGCAAAAATAATGGAGACTGGCTAATTAAATTAGCTTTTAAAAAGTATAAGTCCATTTTCATCTCAACTGTTTTAGATGGGTCAATGGAAAAACCTTTAAGGCATAATAGATGAAAAATAAAGTTTTTAAGGTATAATGTATGAGAAAAATCTGTTCAACACATGGCAGATATAACTTCATGTATTAAAAAGAAATCGACATTTTAAAATTGCTGTTTTTATGTTCCTTTCTGATTTCAGTAGTGATATAGGATACAGTTTGGAGGCACAAATGCTAGAGAATTGAAGTTTTCTCTTTCTGCCAAATCTAACATATGTATCTTAATTATTTAAATCTGATTTTACTCATATTATTTCATGTTTGAATAAGAATGAGGAGATGACCTTACTTACAGGCTGATGGTAAACTCATAAAGTACAATTTTAATTTAATTTCATCAACATTTTAGAATGATGAAGAGCACTTCATCATTCTAAAGAATGACACTTTTTGGTGTTTGAAATAGCATACTGTGTTGTTGTTACTATATATATATATATATATATATATATATATATATACAGTTTGTATAAAATATTAGGACCTTCTTTCATAGAAACTATTCACAATAGACAGGGAAACCGTTTAGAGTATGAGTCTACATTTATGTGAGATAGAAAAGGAAGCAAAATTCAATCACTTCTTGGCCTTTTGGTTAAGATCAAGTGTAGAAAGCAAAATTCAGTTAATTTCAGTATAAATAAAGTTTTACCCAACTGACTGAGTAATAAATGATTCAAAATACTTTAGCAAATATCTGTTTGCCTCAGTATAGTGAAATGGTTGGCACTATGACTGCCTTAATTGAATATCATGAAAACAACAACATCATATATATTCTTCACTTTGGACTTGATTATAAATTATTTAATGACATCTACCTTCTGTACACTTGCTGTTGATGGTCTTACTCTTCATGAAGTTAGAAAATTATTTGGATTGAAGTAAAACAATTAAATAATCATATATGCTGTTGAGTTTATGTTAGTGACTTCAGTTATTATATGCTCCTTATGGCCCTCAATAGTGGCACTGTCAAAAGGAAGCCTCAGTTCTGCAAGACTGCGTATGCTACCGTTATGATGCATTTGAATCAGAACCAGGCCAACTGGCATATCAGAAAGCTCAATGATAAACATAGAATAATTGTTTACAAATTTAGCTTGGCTTAACTTCAGCCACAAGTGGAATATATACACGTATTTCATGACAGAAACTATGATTTAAATAGATCTTTACTAGGGTTAGAATGAAACACATTCAAGACCTCTTGATTAATTGTCTGAGGGTCAGTTCAGGTCATTCATTTACTTGTGAATTGGACTGGTCTTAGAGTAGTGAATTCGAATTTAGAGCTTTCATATAATAAATTATATCTTCATTGCAGTCCTTATTCTTGGGGTTTCTTACTTTGTATGTATATATGTGTGTATGTGTATATTTATATGTATTTAATACAAATAAATGACAACTAACACATTCCTAATATGGAAAAAAGAAGTAAAATATTTCTTTTAATGATTAAAAAGCTTGAATAAAGTCAACCCACATTTTTCAGTTAGGTCAGTTTTGCTATTTCTTCGTTTCTACCTGGAGCTCAAGAATAAGAACTTTTGAACTGGGAATGTAGCCACCTGAGAATGCCAGTAGGGTGAATAGTTCAACAAAACTGTAATACAACATTTTGATGTATTTGGAACCAAGATCAATAAAGAACTATTTAAAGTATTTCACTAGAGGCATTAATGGAGCTGTTATCATTGAGCAGCTTCTCTTGGTAACTCCCATAGTGCTAATAACATAATAATATAGAACAAAATCCTAATAGAATAATAATTTCAGCTAGCAACTCAGAATAGAAACTAACTTTAATTATGAGTGCTGTGGGGTCATTTGTGTAAATGTTCCAAAGAAGTCAAGTGGTTGTTTGCATTAGAGTTTCTAGGATTCCAGAACCTTTCAAAAAGGAAGCAATATGTCAGCTTATTTAAAACAGTGTAGCCTATATATCGATTTGGCTAGCACTCTCTCCTCTCTCAAAGCTTTGCTCAAATCTTGCCCTCATATTGAAACCAACATACAAACTTTATTTACTAATAAGTCCACCACCTCAAGTCCTCAGTAGCCCCTGGCGTTCTGATTCCTCTTTCTGCTCTATTTTTTTTTCTCTTTCTCCATACCACTGCAAGACTTGAATTTTCAGAAAAGTATGACTCTTCTGAAATATGGAATCTTTCAGCAAAATAAATATGGTATTTGAACACATTAACAGGATGACTATATTCCAGACTGTAACTTAGGTATCTCTAAGTAAAGCTCTTCACCTAATTCAATCTTTATCTGAATCAAATTTCTACATCGTTGCTGATTTCCTTTCCCTTTCCATGATTGTAATACATCTAGTAGTAGCCATGACATTTTTACATCACATTGCTACATTTTAGTTATAAAATTTATAGTTATTACAGTAATTTTAAAATATAAAATAAATTTGCTAGTATTGAAAAATGAAACCTGTTCTCTGATGATCCAAAGCCATTTTTTGTTAACATCTTTGTATATCTTCTTCCATTATTCTATATTAGTTATCACGTGAGATCTAATTTTATGTTGTGGACTTTTTTACATAACATTATAACACAGGTACTTCTTAAGTTAATGTGAGATCTTCAGTAGCTTTATTTTATTGGCTGCATCTTATCATATAAAATGTATAGGCCCAAATTGAGCCTCCCATTTAACATTTTGGTTTTTTATTCATTCTAGGTCTGCAGTAATCTTCAGTTCTGATCCGAGGGTTATCATCATGCTCAGATAATTTTTTGTAAACTGCAGGCCTCAAAGATTAGGCATTTAAAAAACAAGAAAAAAGAATAAGAAAATCTGTTGCCTTTTGAAAAACTCTATAATTTTTCAGAGTCTATAGAAGTTTAATTTATCTTAGCCTGTTTCTGTATATTTGTTTCTGATAATTTTCTGAATTTTTGACAGGGATTCAAATAGGGCATATTTTACCCTTTCCTTATTACATTTTAAGGATAATACATATCTTTTAGATAATTTTAAACATGTTTTTATATTGTTGGTCATAATTGCATTACCATTCTCTGTAGTGAAAATCAGCATTATACTCATTTCATTGTTGATATATATTCCATAATCATCACAATCCCCATTGATCTTTCAAAAACTTCTCCATCTAGCCACTCATTTACATGAAATATTTCATTAACTTGTTATATAACTAAATATAGCTCGCATTTTATTATTTAATTATAATGCCTCATCGTCACTTAAATATGAGGAGAAGTAGATATAATATCCACAGTAGGTAGCATAAAACTATTAATGCATAGAAATAAATATTTTCTAGGAATCAATACAGCACTTGAAAACCCAGCAAACCTTCCTCAATCTTATTTTAGTGTTGTAGGACAATCAAGTTTCAGTCTATGTATAGATTTACAAAAAAAGAAAAAAGTAAATTCTGTGAGAGAGCAGATACATTCAGGTAAAATTACCTGGCAAATCTTTTCATAGAAGTGCTTACCATGGCTCAGTTAGGAAGCACCCATTCCATTTGCACAAGACCTGTTTATACAATAGTGTCATATTACCAATGCAATTATATAGGCCTGGATGATTCATGGGACAAATTAAAGCATTGAATAAAGTGTTATTGTAGTCATTATCCTTCATTGTAAGTGAGCATTTTCACAGCATTATATAAGTATTATGCATCATAAAGTTAATAGGGAAACAGTATTAACCATGTTGCTGCTTTGTATACAGATTTCCTTTGGTGTTTTGAGTGGTGAAATGTGTATAATGTATTATTGAAACCTTTACTACAGAGTAATAATTTCTCATACTGTGTTTAGGATTCATGCCCAATCCCCCAGGTCACTAATTTAGAATGATTGCATTTGCTGGTATATTCTAACTCCAATCTGCCCATTGTCTTTAGAACACATGTATTATATGCAAGAGGCAGAGTCTTGCTCAATTCATGTTAGTATCTGAATGAATATGAATTAATGGAAAATATATGCCTATATTATGTATAGATTTATATGACAAATATCTTATTTACTTCCTGTTTAATGTCTACTCACTGACCACAATAGCTCTGACATCCCTTTGCTACATTCTGACTGACCTAGATCCAAGACTCTTGGTGGCAATAAAGAGATTATGCTGACAAGAGGGGTAAGGAATAAAATTTACTAGTTTGAAGACATGCATTGCAGATTTTCTGAACCTGTGTTGAAGTATCTATTATCGGTAATACCTGTAGTGAAACCATCTTAATATGTATTAAAATTTTAATAAACATCAATGCATTAAATAAATTATGTATTTATTTAATGATCTAGGTAAGGAATTGCAAAAGATGCTAATGTGTAAAGAGCATGTCTAGCCACAAAAAGCAGCTCTCCTTCTCTTTTTCCAGTACTACTTTTGTTTGTTTGTTTGTTTTTTGGTTTTTGACAAGATCTCAGTCACCCAGGGTGAAGTTCAGTGTTGCAATCTTGGCTAAATGCCTTACTCCAACCTCTGCCTTCTGTGCTCAAGCAATTCTTCCACCTCAGCTTACCAAGTAGCTAGGACTACAGGCACACACCACTACACTGGGCCAATTTTTAAATTTTTTTGTAGAGACGTAGTCTCACTATATGCCCAGGCTGGTATTGATCTCCTGGGCTTAAGTGATTCTCCCTCGTCGATCTTCCAAAGTGCTGGGATTTCAGGCATGAGCCACCATGCTCAGCCAACTACTATTTTTCATTAGTTGCAATTGTTTATAGTTATCTTTTCCAGCTTCCTAAAAATAACAACATTGCCTCTAACGGAAGTGAATCTGTATAGTCACTTAATAACCTGTCTAGCAATAAGTAGGCAGAAACATGCCTTGTATTCTTGTTGTTTTTTTTTTAAGGACTGAACCAGAAGAATAAGCGTGGCAAAGTTGAACATTTGCCTTTTGATTGTAGAAAACTGTTTGCATGACAGCAAAAACATATAAAGCTAAACCAAGTAGTGGTTTAAAAGAGTGAGCGTGAGGTTACTAGATGAATATATTGTGCAAAGATATAATAATTCTTATTTTGAATACTGAAGTTAAATATATTTATATATGTAATTCTAATTTAATTATATTAAATATATATTACATAATAAAATAAATTTATGAAATGTGAATTATATAGTTTTTTGTTGTTGTTTTGGTTTCTAATCTCACAGAAACAATCTGCCATTCTGTGAGAGAAAGGCCAAGTGGCTGTGAGCTATTAAATGGTAGCTGTCCAAATACTATTACAGGAAAGCAGTGTTCATTCTCTCTTCTCTCCCTCAAACTTTAAAGTATTTTTTTAAAATAAAAATGCAATGATCATTTAAAATTTAATGATAATATGAAAATAAATACAAATTTTTATCTAAAAACGTAAGATGTTTCAATACACATTTCAGTGTGCTGGAAACTTTCCATTTTATTCAAAAAATCTGCTCCATGTTAAAAGCCTTGATTAAAGAGGAAGTTTTTATAATCAAAAACAATTTTTCTTTAAATAACATTGTGTACAATGCTATATATCTCTCTTCCCTCAGCTTCCCTGTTCCCTTATACACAACAATATTAAAATTTGTTCAATTAATAACCATACAATGGCCTCTAAGTGTTCAAGTGAAGAGTTGCAAGTCTCTCGATTTAAATGAAAAGTTACAAAAATTAAGCTTGGTGGGGAAGATATGTTGAAAGCTGACACAGGCTTAAAAACTAAGACTCTACTACCAAAAAGTTAACCAAGTTGTGAATGCAAAGAAAGAGCTCTTAAAGGAAATTAAAAGTGGTACTACAGTGAACAAGTGAGTGCTCAGAAAGTGTAACAGCCTTATTGCTGATGTGAAGAAAGTTTTAATGGTCTGGATAGAAGATCAGACCAGCTTCAAAATTCCCCTAAGCCAAAGCCTGATCCACAGCAAGACCCTAACTCTCTTTAATTCTGTGAAAGCTAAGAGAGGTGAATAAGTGGCAGATGAAAATTTTGAATATAGCAGAGGTTGAAGGAAAGGAGGCATCTCCGTAACATAAAAGTGCAAAGTGGGCCTGGCGTAGTGGCTCACGCCTGTAATCCCAGCACTTTGGGAGGCCGAGGTGGGCAGATCACAACGACGTCAGGAGATCGAGACCATCCTGGCTAACACAGTGAAATCCCGTCTGTACTAAAAATACAAAAAATTAGCCGGGTGTGGTGGCGGGCACCTGTAGTCCCAGCTACTTGGGAGGCTGAGGCAGGAGAATGGCATGAACCTGGGAGGCGGAGCTTGCAGTGAGCCGAGATCACTCCACTGCACTCCAGCCTGTGGGACGAGCGAGACTCAGTCTCAAAAAAAAAAAAAAAAAAAAAAAAAGTGCAAAGTGAAGTGCTGATGTGGAAGTTTCAGCCAGTTTTCTAGATGGTCTAGCTAAGATGATGGATGAAAGTGGCTACACTAAATGAGAGATTTTAAATATAGACTAAACAGCCTTTTATTGGAAGAAGGTTCCATCTAGGACTTTATAGCTAGAGAGAAGTCGACGCCTGGCTTCAAACCTTCAAACCTTTGAAGAGCAGGCTAACTCTTTTTAGGAGCTAATGATTCTGGTGACTAAGTTGAAGTCAATGCTCATTTACCATTTTAAAAATCCTAGGGCCCTTTAATACTGTTATCTGCTCTTCCTATGCCCTACAAATGGAGCAAGTCTAGATAATGGCACATCTGTTTATAGCATGTTTTACTAGATATTTAAGTCAACTGTTGAGACCTACTGCTCAGAAAAAAGGTGCCTTTCAAAATATGACTGCTCATTGAAAATGCACCCCAGAGCTCCAATGGACATGTACAAAGAGATTAAAAGTTTTTTTTTTTTTTCATGCCTCTTATCACTCTGCAGCCCATGGATCAAGAAGTAACTTTGACTTTCAAGTCTTATTATATAAGAAGTACATTTCACAAGGCTATAGTTGCCATAGATAGTGATTCTTCTGACAGATCTGGGCAAAGTAAATTGAAAATCTTTTGGAAAGGATTCACCACACTAGATGCCATGAAGAACACTTGTGATTCAAGGGAGAAGGTCAAAATATAAACATTATTGGAAATGTGAAAGAAACTGATTTTACCTTTCATGGATGGCTCTGAGGCGTTCAAGACTTCAGTGTAGGAAGTCACTGCAAATGTGGTAAAAATTGCAAGAGAAGTAGAATTACAAGTGGGGCCTGATGTGACTGAATTGCTACACTTTCATGAAAAAACTTTAACAGAGGAGTTTCTTTTAATGGACAAGCAAAGAACATGGTTCTTTTGAGCTGAATTCTAGTTCTGGTGAAGATGCTGTGAACATTGTTGAAATGACAACAGTAGATAAACCAGTGGCAGGGTTTAAGATTTACTCTGATTTTGAAAGAAGTTCTACTTTGGGTAAAATGCTGTCAAACAGCATCTCAGGCTACAGAGAAATCCTTTGTGAAACAGAGTCAATAAGTGTGGTAAACTTCATAATCTTAAAAAATTGCCACAACCATCTCAACTTGCAGCGACCACCATGCTGATCAGTCAGCAACCATCAACATCGAGGCAAGACTGTCTACTAGCAAGAAGATTATGACTCTCTGAAGGCTCAGAAGATTGTTAGAATTTTTTAGCAATAAAATATTTTTAAATTAAGGTGTGTACATTGACCTTTAGGCATAATGCTATTGCACACTTAATAGACTATAGTATAGTGTAAGCCTAACTTTTATACGCATTGGGAAACCCAAAAATTTGTGAGTCATTTTATTATGGCAGTCTGGGACCAAACCTGCAATATCTCCAAGGTCTGTGTGAATTTACAAATACATACATATATACATAAGTGCATATAGACATAAATTGATACATATACATAGGCACAAATAACTGTGTTTATATATGTATAAATATAAGTGTATATTTTTATAATATAAATATAATAGAAAAATTTGTGATTCACTTTTTTATGGCAGTGTGGAACCAAACCTGCAATATCTCCAAGGTCTGTCTGAACTTACAAATATGTACATATTTAAATAAGTGCATATATACATAAATAGGCATATATACATATGTACAAATATCTGTTTGCATATGTTTATGTAAATATACAAATATATTTTTTATAATATAAGTATAAAAATTTGTGGGGCACTTTATTACAGCAGTCTGGAACCAAACCTGCAATATCTTCAGGGTCAGTGAACTTACAGATATATACATATGAAAATAAGTGCATATATACATAAATAGATACATGTACATATGTACAGATATCTGTACATATACATATGTACAGATATCTGTACATATGTACATGTATCTATTTATGTATATATGCATATATATATATATAGAGAGAGAGAGAGAGAAATGGCAGTGATCTGTCTATAGAAAAGTAGAAAGGCAATTCAGAAACACCTGTTTCTGCTATTGCAGGGTCCAGATTTACCACGGAAGCAGCTTACTGGGGCTTCTTAGTGGTGAGCAGAAAGAAGGAATGACTGAAGTCTGATCTGAGGCACCATACAGAATCACCCTTTTCTCTAACTTTGTATTTGACTTGTTTCTTTCTCCCCTTGGCAACTCTTTCCTAATGGAACTTTTCATTAGCATTTGCTTTGGAATAAAAAGAGCTTAACTCACCAAAGCTATTGTATTGTATTCTTAAGTTAGAGCATGTTTGTATTTGCCTTCAGTTAACAGTCTTCTACCCTAAGCATAGACATGCCAGTAACAATGTGATACGACTTCCTCATCTCGACTTCAGTTTATAGCTGAGATGTATGCAAATAAATATAATACACACATATATAATATATATATGTGTGTAATACACACATATATAATATATATATGTGTGTAATACACACATATATAATATATTTGTGTGTAATACACACATGTACAATATATTTGTGTGTAATACACACATATATAATGAAATTTCCATTTTATGTCAAGTATTTTGATATTCTGATTTTCTATATATTAAAATTATTTGTAAAACCTGACAAATATTTTAAAAAGGTATGACTACTGGAAATTTCTGTGTTCTTTTTACTTTAGAGGATTAGTGTTCTTTAGCAAATCTATAAAATAAAATATATTTTTATAGAATAAAACATTTCTAATTTACTATATTTTTTTAGAGATAGGGTCTTACTCTGTCCCCCAAGCTGGAGTACAATAGTGTGATCACAGCTCATGGCAACCTCAACCTCCCGGCTGGGCTCAAGGAATTCTCCTACCTCAGCCTTCGAGTAACTAGGACTACAGGAGTGCACCATACATGCCTGGCTAGTTTTCTTTCTGTTTTTTTTTTCTTTCTTTCTTTGTAAAGATGGAGTCTTGCTATGTTGACCAGGCTGGTCTTCAACTCCTGGACTCAACAAGCCTTATGCCTTGGCCTTCCACAGTGCTGGGATTACAGGTGCAAGCCACTAGACACAGCTGTAATTTTATTTTTAAATAACAAATGAAAATTATAAAAATACTTCAAATTAGTGTACTAAATGTTTCTCCTGACTTGTAGTTCTGGGATATCAATTATTTATTTCTGTATTTCCTATGACATTCAAAATCCTACTGAAATGAGCAAGAAAATATTAAAATATTTTAAAAATTGATTAGTATCCCCTGATAGTAAAGGTGTCAGTACATACCACCTTGAAAATAATAGTAATGGAAGCCAGGTGCGGTGGCTCACGCCTGTAATCCCAGCACTTTGGGAGGCCGAGGCAGGCGGATCACGAGGTCAGGAGATAGAGACCATCCTGGCTAACACGGTGAAACCCCGTCTCTACTAAAAATACAAAAAAATTAGCCGGGCATAGTGGCGGGCGCCTGTAGTCCCAGCTACTCAGGAGGCTGAGGCAGGAGAATGGTGTGAACCCGGGAAGCAGAGCTTGCAGTGAGCTGAGATAGCATCACTGCACTCCAGCCTGGGCGACAGAGCGAGACTCCATAATGTAAATTGATATGTCAATTTAAAAGAACAATTTAACAATATGTATACAAATTAAATGAGAACAAAATAGAAAGGTGTAAATATGTATGCCCTAAGATGTTTACAAGTAATTTCTGCAACAGTAAAAAAGCAATTGCAGGCAGAAAAAAATGCTTGTCAGATTGATCAAATAATCTATGCTTTAAATGTACACTAAATTGCTTTAAAAATATAGTGAATGAAGGCAGTAGTAAACAATTCAGCCGTTAAAATATTCAAAGCATATGTATTAAGTTAAATAAGCACTGTAGCGTGTGTGTATATGTGCCTTTGTGTTTATAAGTTCAAAAATACATGCCCAAATTAATTTGTTTTAGGAGTTAAAGAGATAAGTTACAGGGTAAGATTATGAGAGGTCTTAAACTTCTATACTTATTTTCAATGAATAAACACATATTACTTTTATTAGAAACGAAAAGAAATGAGTTTCCATTTTTAAAATATGGATACATAAACAATTTAATATTGTAGATAAGCTGCATTTATTCATTTAATTTATTCATAATTCTATTACCAATATTTCTTGCCTGTTTGAGACAAGACCAGTATAGGTCACAGGATCAAGAAGTAGGACACTGATAAGAATGAATTAGAGAAATTGGGGTTAGATAAGGTCATCTTGCACTGGAGATTTGTAGAGGTTAGCTGTGGTTATAAAGGGCAAACGTGGAGTTTCTTGTTTTTCATAAATACCTTCTGAGAATGTCTTTTATCGATTTATTCCTTGGTCTTATGTTAATTCTTTAGCCTTTTCAGAAGCACTTAATCTCTGTGTTCAAACAGTTTGAAGGCATGGGTTATTCAGCATACAGTGTTCTGGTCAGCCAGGTGAGGAAATATGGAAGGGAAAGGAAGCTATCATCTGCGGTTAGCTTCCTTGGAGGGCAGCTGCCTTGATGAATTCTGTTTTCTAGATCTTTAGGACCAATTTCTTAATAGTTTCTGTGAATATCAAAGTGCCCTTCCTTATACATACCAAGCAAATTCTCTAGGGGCTCCAGAGAAGTACTGCTACAGCTGCATTTTCTCCTAGGCAGCAGGACTTGTAGCCAGGGACAGCTTAGCACTCTAAAACTGGGTCCACACCCTGTTGCTTGGTGCCCCAGCCTGCTCGCTCTCCTGATATTGTGGTGCATGAAGGCCCTCTCAGCTCTACCCTTAGGCAGAAATCCAGGCATTTGGAGCATCCACTTGCCTGGTTCAGCAGCCTGAGCTGTCTCATGCTTCCTTGACATAGATCTTGGTGCAGCTGGGCTCTATCTGCTCCATGTCCAGGTAGATCTCCAGGCATTTGGAACACCCACTTGCCTGGTTCAGCAGCCTGAGCTCCCAGACCCTTCCTGGACAGAGACTATGATGCAGGAAGGCCCTCTCTGCTCTACACACAGGCAAATCTAGAGGCATTCAGAGCACCTCCTTGCCTGATTCAGCAGTGTGAGTCACCCCACCTCTCCTGTGCAGAGATCTTGGTGCAGGGGGCCCAAGATCCATGGGCCCATGCCCATGCCCAGGCAAATCTCCAGGCATCTGTAGCACCAACTCCCTGGATTGAGAGTATAGGTCACCCCCTCCCTTTGCAGAGAACTTGGAAATGAGGAGGATTCCCTGCTTCACACCTCTGGATGCTGCCCACTGGTGGTTTCCTACTATTAATAGATTTTCTCTTGGTGCTGGTACCTGTGCCTACCATCAGGGAACCTGTAGAGGAACCTACCCAGTCTGGCCCTGCCCTTCATGGTTCCTACCCCACAGGGCTGAACAAGGAGCTCAGACCACTATACATTCCACAGATCAGCCCATTACCTTAAGCAAAAGAGCTTATGCTAGTAAACAAGGATCAAGGATATACCCAGACACATTGGCTGCAGCCAGCTTTCTGCAGATTTCTAGGTTGCACTCCACAACCCAATGTAAAGCCTGCTGAAAGAAGTGCATAGGGCTACAGAAGCAAAGCCAAAACACCTTTCCCAGTATTCTCTATAGTCACACCCCTGAGGGAGGGGAGAGAAAGGAATAATAATAATAATAATAATAATAATACAGGGAAAGAAAGAAAAAGAAAAATCTTACCCACAGGAAAATAATTACAAAATTTAGAAGTGCCAGCATCTCAGTATGAGAAGTAACCAGTGTAAGAATTCTGGCACCATGAAAAATCTGAATGCAGTGACCACCACAGGATTTCACTAGCTCTCTAGTAATGGTCCCTGACTGAAATAGAGACTTAGAAATGACAGATAAAGAATTCAAAGCATGGGCCAAGCACAGTAGCTCACGTCTGTAATCCCAGCACTTTGGGAGGCTGAGGTGGGACGATTGTTTGAGGTTAGGAGTTCAAGATCAGCCTGGACAACATAGTGAAACCCTATCTCTGCTAAAGATACACAAGTTAGCTGGGCGTGGTGTGTAGTCCCAGCAACTCATGAGGCCGAGGCAGGAGAATTGCTTGAGTCCAGGAGGTGCAGGTTGCAGTGAGCCAAGATCACCACTAAACTCCAGCCTGGGTAACAGAGCAAGACTCTGTCTAAAAAAATAAAAAAATAAAATAAATACATAAATTTAAAAAAAATGAAAGCATGGATTGCAACGTAGCTCAATGAAATCCAAATTTACAAATTAAGACAAAGAAACTTCTAAAGGAATCCAGGAAATGAAAAAAGAGATAACCATGGTAAAAAGAAATCAATCAGACCTTCTGAAATTAAAAATCTCACTTAAAGAATTTCAAAATAAAATTGAAAGCATTACCAATAGACTGGACCAAGCATAAGAAGAAATTTCAGAGCTTGAAGACTGGTCTTTTTAACTAAGTCAGACAAAAATGAAAAAACAATGAATTATAAAACATGAACCGCCTTTGAGATATATGGGGTTATATAAAGCAACAAAATCTGTGAATTATTGGCAATCCTGAAAGAGAATGAGATAAAATAAACAATCTGGAAAATATAAATGAGAGAATAATTTAACAAAATTGTCCTGATTTTGCTAGAGAAGTAGACATTCAGATATGAGAAATCCAGAGAGCATCTGCCAGATACTTTACAAAATGAACATCACAAAGACATATAGTCACTAGACTCTCCATGTGCTAAGGAAAAACTCTTAAAGGCAGCTAGGGAAAAAGGACAGGTCATCTACAAAGGGAACCCCATCAGTCTAACAGTGGATTTCTCAGCATAAACCTTACCAACCAGGAGAGACTGGGGGACGATTTTTAGCATTCTTAAGAAAAAGAAATTCCAACAAAGTTATATGCTGCCAAACCAAGCTTCAAAAATGAAGGAGAAATAGAATCTTTTCCAGATAAGTAAGGGCTAAGAGAATTCATTACCCCTAAATGAGCTTTGCAAGAAATCCTTAAGGGAGTTCTAGGCATAGAAACAAAAGAACCATACCTACTACCACAAAAACACACATAAGTATGTAGCACACAGACCCTACCAAGCAAGCATAAGATAGAAACTAAAAAGCAACTAGCTAAAAATTTCACGATGGGACCCAAACCTCACATATTAACCTTGAATGTAACTGGCCTAATTGCTCCCACTTAGCTTTGAATGTAAATGGCTTAAGTGTTCCACTTAAAAGGCACACAATGGAAAGCTGGATAAAATATAATCTGCTGTCTCAGAGCAGACGTTGCTATTCTTTTTTATTATTATTATTCTTTAAGTTCTGGGATTCATGTGCAGAACATGCAGGTTTGTTACATAGGTATACACGTGCCATGGTGGATTGCTGCACCCATCAACCCATCATCTGCATTAGGTATTTCTCCTAATGACATCCCTCACCTAGCCCCCCACCCACCAACAGGCCCCAGTGTGTGATGTTCCCCTCCCTGTGTCCATGTGTTCTCATTGTGCAGCTCCCACTTATGAGTGAGTACACGTGGTGTTTGGTTTTCTGTTCCTGTGTTACTTTGCTGAGAATGATGGTTTCCAGCTTAATCCGTGTCCCTGCAAAGGACATGAACTCATTCTTTTTCATGGCTGCATTGCATGATGCATATGTGCCACATTTTCTTTATTCAGTCTATCATTTGGTTGGTTCCAAGTCTTTGCTATTGTGAACAGTGCCACAATAAACATATGTGTGCATGTGTCTTTACAGTAGAATAATTTATAATCCTTTGGATATATACCCAGTAATGGGATTACTGGGTTAAATGGTATTTCTGGTTCTAGATCCTTGAGGAATCACCACACTATCTTCCACAATGGTTGAACTAATTTGCACTCCTACCAACAGTGTAAAAGCATTCCTATTTCTCCACATTCTCTCCACTATTTGTTGTTTCCTGACTTTTTAATGATTGCCATTCTAACTGGCATGAGATGGTATCTCACTGTGGTTTTGATTTGCATTTCTCTGATGACCAGTGTTGATGAGCATTTTTTCATGTGTCTGTTGGCCGCATAAATGTCTTCTTTGGAGAAGTGCCTGTTCATATCATTTGCCCACTTTTTGATGGGGTTGTTTTTTCTTGTAAATTTGAAGTTCTTTGTAGATTCTGGATATTAGCTGTTTGTCATATGGATAGATTGCAAAAATATTCTCTCATTCTGTAGGTTGCCTGTTCACTCTGATGATAGTTTATTTTGCTGTGCAGAAGCTCTTTAGTTTAAATAGATCCCATTTGCCAATTTTGGCTTTTGTTGCCATTGCTTTTGGTGTTTAAGTCATGAAGCCTTTGCCCATGCCTATTTCCTGAATGGTATTGCCTAGGTTTTCTTCTAGGGTTTTATGGTTTTAGGTCTTAAGTTTAAGTCTTTAATCCATCTTGAGTTAATTTTTGTGTAAGGTGTAAGAAAGGGGTCCAATTTCTGTTGCTATTCTTATATCAGATAAAACAGATTTTAAACCAACAACAGTTTTAAAAAAAAGATGGGCATTACATAATGATAGAGTTCAATTCAACAAGAAGTCTTAACTCTCCTAAATATATGTACACTCAACAATGGAGCATCAAGATATATAAAACAAGTACTTCTAGACCTATGAAAAAATGTATACAGCCACACAATAATAGTGTCACCCCATTGACAACATTGGACAGATCTTTGAGATAAAAAACTAAGAAAGAAATTCAGAACTTAATCTTGACACTTGACCAATTGGACCTAATGGATATCTGCAGAATGTTCCACCCATCAATCACATAATATATATTCTTCTCCCTTGCACATTAAACGTACCCCAAGATCGAGTACATGCTTGGCCATAAAGCAAGTCTCAATAAATCTTTTAAAAATCAAAATCATACCAACTATCTTCTCACACCACAGTAGGATACAAATAAAATCAATGCCAAGAAGATGTCTCAATATTACACAATTACATGGAAATCAAACAACTTGCTTCTGAGTAACTTTTAGCAGAGGCACAAGGAAAAAAGAAAACTACAGGCCAGTAGCCCTGATAAACATAGATGCAAAAATCCTTAATAAAATATCAGAAAACTGAATTCAACAGCACATAAAAAAGTAAATTCACCATGATTAAGTAGGCTTTGTTTCTGTGATGCAAGGTTGTTTCAACACATGCAAATTAATAAATGTGATTCACCACATGAATAGAATTAAACACAAAAACCATCTGTTTATCTTAATAGATGTGGCAAAAGCTTTCAATAAAATTCAACATCCCTTCACGAAAATAAAAACCCTTAAGAAACTAGACATTGATGAAACATACCTCAAAATAATAAGAGCCATCTATGGCAAACCCACTGCCAACATCACTAATTGGCAAAAACTGTAAGCATTCTCCTTTAGAACTAAAACAAGACAAAGATGCCCACTCTCACCACTCCTATTCAACAAAGTATTGAAAGTGCTAGCCAGAGAAATCAGGCAAGAAAAAGAAATAAACGGAATCCAAACAGGATAAGAGAAATTCAAACTATCTCTCTTCACTAACAATGATTCTATACTTGAAAACCATAAGGACTCTGCCAGAAGACTATTAGAACTGATAAACAATTTTAGCAAAATTTCAGGATAAAAAAACAATATACAAAAGTAAGTAAAATTTCTATACAGCAATAACATTTGGTATAGTTTGTATTTTTATCCCCACCCATATCACATGTTTAATTGTAATACCCAGTATTAGAGGTGAGGCCTTGTGGCAGGTAATTGGATCATGGAGTTGAAATTTTCATAAATGTTTGAGCGTTGTCTCCTTAAAACTGTCCTCATGATAGTGAGTGAGTTATTGTGAGATCTGATAATTTAAAAATGTGAGGCACCTCAATCTCCCCTCCTTTCTTTCACTTACTCCTGCTTTACCTTCTGCTATGATTAAAAGCTCCCCTAGGCCTCCCCAGAAGCTGAGCAGATGCTAACACCATACTTCCTGTAAAGCCTGAGAAACTGTGAGCCAATTAAACCTCCTTCTTTTTAAAATAAATTAGCCAGTCTCAGGTATTTCTTTATAGCAATGAAAGAATGGCCTAATACAGAAAATTGGTATCAAGGAGCTGGGCATTGCTATAAAAATACCTGAAAATGTGGAAATGACTTTGGAACTGAGTAACAGGCATAAATTGGAAAGGTTTGGAGGACTTAGAATAAGACAGGAAGATAAGGAAAAGTTGAAACTTCTTAAAGACTGGTTAAATGGATGTGACCTAAATGCTGATAGTAATGTGAACAGTGTTCAGGCTGATGAGGTCTTAGATGGAAATGACAAACTTATTGGAAACTGGAGCAAAGGTCATATTTGTTATGCTTTAGCAGAGAACTTGGTTGCATTTTTTTTCACGCCCTAGGGATCTGTGGAAGTTTGAACTTCAGAATGTATTCGGCAAAAAAAAGTGCTAAGCAGCAAAGCATTCAAGAGGTAATCTGGTTGCTTCTAAGAGCTTGTGCTCACCTGTGGGAGCAAAGAAAAGACTTAAAGTTGGACTTTATATTTAAAAGGGAAGCAGAGTACAAACGTTTGGAAAATTTGCAGCCTAGCAGTATGCCAGAGAAAGAAAAAGCTTTTTGGGAAGAGGAATTTAAGCAGGCTATGGGGTAACCATTTGCTAGAGAGGTTTGTATAAGTAAAATGGAGCCAAGTGCTGATATTCAAGAAAATGGGAAAAAAGGGCCTTGGAGGCATTTCAGAGATCTTCACAGCAGCCCCTTCCAACATAGGCCTTGAGGCCTAGGAGGACTGATTGGTTTTGTGTGCTGGGAGCCATGGCCCCACTGCCCTAAATAGCTTCAGGACACTGCTTCCTGCAACTTGGCTGTTCTGGCTCCAGCCTAGGCTCAAAGTACCCCATATACTGCTTGTGTTGCTGCCCTAGAGAACACACGTTATCATAAGCTTGGTGGCTACCATATGGTGTTAAGCCTGTGGTTGCTCAGAGTGCAAGACTGATTGAGGCTTGGTACTCTGCCTAGATTTCCAAATATGTATGGAAAAACCTGAGTACCCAGGAAGAAGCCTGCTGTGGGGGCAGAGTGCTCACAGAGAACTTCAACTAGGGCAGTGCGAAGGGGAAATGTGGAGTTGGAGCCCCCACACAGAGCCCCCACTAAGGTACTGCATAGTGGAGCTATGCGAAGGGGGCCACTGTCTTCCACATCAGAGAGTGGTAGATCCATCAGCCGTTTGCACCCTGCACCTGGAAAAGTCGCAAACTATCAACACTAACATGTGAGAGCAGCCTTGAGGGCCAAACACTGCAAAACTATAGGGGTGGAGCTGCCAAAGGCTTTGGGAGCCTACCCCCTGCAGCAGTGTGTCCCAGATATGAGATCTGGAGTCAAAGGAGATTATTTTGGAGCTTTATAATGGGTGCAGCTGGAGGCCATAATCCTAAGCAAATTACACAGGAATAGAAAACAAATAACCACATTTTCTCACTTATAAGTGGGAACTAAATTTTGGGTACTCATGAACATGAAGATGGCAACAGTAGACACTGGAGCCTACTATGGGGGGAGGAATGGAGTGGGGTAAAGTTTAAGCATAGTACCCAACCATTTTTTCAAACTATAGGTATGATTTTTCAAATATTTTTAAATTGTGTAGAGCAATACCCAAAACAATAATTGTGTTTTTAAATGCAAATACAGTTGGTTCCTTTTTTTCTTTCTTCTTTTTTTTTTTTTTTTGAGACAGAATCTCTTTCTGTCACCCAGGGGGGAGTGCAGTGGCATGATCTTGGCTCACTGAAACCTCTGCCTCCTGAGTTCAAGGGATTCTCCTGCCTCTGCCTCCTGAGTAGCTGGGATTACAGGCATGCACCACTGCACCCGGCTAATTTTTGTATTTTTAGTAGAGACAAAGTTTCACCATGTTGGCCAGGGTGGTCTTGAACTCCTGACCTCAGGTGATCTGCCCACCTCAGCCTCCCAAAAGTACTAGATTACAGGTGTAAGCCACCGTACCCGGCCTGATTCTTAAAAATACAGGTTTGAACTGAGTAGGTCTAATTATATGTGGATTTTATTTTGTCTTTGCCACCCTGAGACAGCAAGAACAACCCCTCATCTTACTCCTTCTCTTTAGCCTAGTCAATGTGAAGATGACAAAGATGAAGACCTTTATAATTATCCTCTTTCACTTAATGATTACTAAATATATTTATCTTCTTTATGATTTTCTTAATAACATTTTCTTTACCTTTATGTAAGAATGAAATATGTAATATATATAATATAAAAAGTGTACTAATTGACTAAATTATTGGTAAGGCTTTCAGTCAACAATAACGATTTGTAGTTAAGTTTTTGAGGAGTCCAAAGATTTTTGACTGTGCAGGGTGTTGGTGCCCCTAACCTCCATGTTGTTCAAGGGTCAACTGTGAAATGCTTTCAGTGAAATTTGTTTTGCCAGCCACTTTGTGATGTTAATCTGTCCTTAGAAGCATCAAAATTCAAGATCACGAGGTTGTTATTTATAAGAGATAATGATAGAATTTTCTTAACTGTATCTGTTTGTCTTTAATTATGTAATACATTACTCAGCTTATTATTTATGCAATGTTAGACAATACAGATTATTTTACATAAAGCCAGTTTATTTCTGTGAGAAAGTGTTTTAATTATGGAATTAAACTAAATTTTCTAATGTATGTATAGAATATTGGACAGCACTACCATTAGAGAAACACATAATGGAAACCACTCCCTGCTATCAGTAATTCCAAAAGGGTGAAGGGTATAACGAGGCACGTCAGGCTCCCCTTCCCACAATGGCCTGAACTAGTTTTTCAGGTTAACTTTGCAATGCTCTTGGCTAAGAGGAGAGATCCATTCAGATGGTTGGGGGGCTTAGAATTTTATTTTTGGTTTACGATTAGAAGCTATAACTTTGGTGTACTTTTCAGTAAATGGTAGCATGAGCGACTTAAATAAACAAAAATTAGCTTCCAATATGTATCTAATATTAATTTAAAAAGTAAATTTGTCATTGGGAAATTTGGTTATATTTCAATTAGCCTTAAAAACAACTATCACAAATCAGTAGTTTGAATTATCATTACTATTTTACCATCTACTACTACATGAAATCCAAAGCCCTTTTAACAAAAGGACTTAACTCCACATTACTATTGCTTTTGATGAACGCAAAGAGTATTATATATTGCGGAAATAGAATTTGAGAAATCTTGCTATGAGTGAATTCCTAATCTGATAAAGAGAGCATAAACATTACTACATCTTCTTAAGTAACAGGAAATATGGATGAAATACATAGAATTCTGCCCTAAGACTTTATATTGCTTTCACAAAAGGCATTTAAGTTTAGCTACTCTGATATTAAAGTGTTAAACAAATTTGAGCATATACATGTGTTTATCTTAAGTTAAAATGAAATTTATACTAAAAGCATTTTGGTTTATGCTTTTGGAAATTAGATAGAAAATTATTTATTGAGAGGTAATATTACTTTACTGGTTCCCTGTATTTATACATCTGTGCAGTTCCTTCCCATTGAATCTTAGCTGGCTCATGACCTTCTTTAACACAAGGCAGAAGAATCATAGGTGCACCCATTCAGGATCTAAGCTTTAAGGAAGCTTGTTAGATTATAGTTTTTGTGGTCTAGGGAATTCTAGCCACCATGTAATAAGTCTGCCTACCCCAAGGCCCCATGCCCCATGCTACAAGCAGTCCAGCTTGCCCAAGTGGAGATATCACAAAAAGGATAACCTAAATTCCTAGACAGCAGCCTCAGCTGAGTCCCCAGTTGGCAGCCTGCACTAACGTTACAGAAATGTGAGAGAGGCCACATTAGAGGTGGACTGTTGACCTCAGTAAAGTCAACCTGTTGATGCCACGTGGAGCACAGCTGTTGATGTCCAAATTGTAAAACTGGAAGGAAACAAATTAAAAGTTGTACTGTTAGCCACTAAGTTTTATAAACCAAAAATAAAGTTCTAAGTCCCCCAACCAATTGAGTGTGTGGACCCTCCTCTTAGCTGAGGGCATTCCAAAGATAACCTGAAAAACTAGTTCAGGCCGTGATGGGAAAGAGGGGGTCATGCAGGCCTCATTATACTCTCCTCCTTTTGGAATTAATGAAAAACTGACCAGCATTAACTTAAAAACAGACCTTAAGACTGATGAAGCAGACTCTGTAGGAATAAGATACCAACATGACAAATAGTAGGTCCTGAAATAAGTCAACATTTTTTACCTCAAAATATATTTTTTGACTTATTGAAATAACCCTGCAAAGCTGTCTCTTGTGGGGGGAAAATCCGTATTCTGTAAAGATTCCTCTTCTCTTTCTAAGTCTTTTCCCCAATCCAGGAGAGAATTAGTTATGAGTCTGGTACCTTTTTAAGTCTGGTAAAAAATATTTACAATGTATTCTCTCCGAAGCCTGTTACCTAGATGCTTCATCTGCATGATTAAAAAAAAAAAGCCTTAGTCTCTACAACCCTTTAGCTTACCCCCAGACACTTCTTTTTATTGATTACAGGGCTTTAGATAATAACAATTCTTTCAATCAATTGTCAATCAGAAAATCTTTGAATTTATCTATGATCTGGAAGCCCCACTTCAAATTATCCTGCCTTTCCAGAATAAACCAATGTGCATCTTACATGTGTTGATTGATGGCTTATGCCTTCCTAAAACATATAAAACCAAGCTATTACCCAACCACCTTGGGCACATACACTCAGAACCTCCTGGGGCTATGTAACAAATCATAGTCCTCATATTTGTCTCAAAATAAATCTCTTCAAATATTTTACAGTTTGACTCTTTTCATCAACAGTTTTGAAGCCCTTATGCAGCATTAGATAACTAAAAGAGATTATTCCATATTCATGTATTTTAATTATCATTCTATGACTGCTAGAGATACTGTGATTTCTTTTGAAATGCATTTTAAAAGTACATTTGTGAAATTCTCAAGTAGTGAGGCCAAGTATATTTTGTTATTACACCTTGCTGTGAGATTTATGTCTAATCACAATTTTAAATGTATATAGTAATTGATAGTTGTATGAATAGAACACTGAAGTAAGAGCTTGCTTCTTTAATTATCAGTTTGATATACAGCATAATTAACTAAGTGGTGGCAGTAAAATTACACAGCCATGTAATAATTCATTTTGTATTCATGCACCATGTCCAATTTTTTCTATGTTAAACTTTAACCTGCATCTTATCATTCACATTATTAATTTGTACAAACAGATGCCCATTTTATTTTATTTCTTAATTACATGAGGGATCTGGCATGATTATTTATGCAACTACATTAATGAGGTATAGCTTCAGAATATTTTGGTGAAAAGGAACAAAATATCCACCCAAAATATTTTAAAATAAAGATTGATACTTGAAAATAAATATATCAAAATAGATGATTAAATTGCACCAGTATTGAAAAGTGAATTTTAGAATATATTCCCATAAATATTGGAGAAATTAAAAGAATATTAAGAACTAAAGAACTGCTTATAATGTTTATATAACCACTTGAAGGACATATTTGTGTGGGGTGGTATAAGAGACATTGTAATCAGCCAACTGTTCCCTAATGACCAATTTGTACTGTTTTGAATGTGGATGTACTGATGAGTAGATTATCTGATCATATGAATTATTTACTTCCTTTAGAATTTAAAGAACTAAGTTTGTAAAGATGGAAGGAAATGATGAACAGAAAACATAATTTTTCTGATCTATACAGTTTTTATTCGTGTGTATTCATATAGCAATTAAGTGCAATGTAAGTAGCTGAGGCCAAAAAAAAGTTTATAAAAATAAATTATGATGACCTTATTTTATGCTTTGTGTGATTAAGAAAACAGAACTCTATTCTAAAGTGGGTAGCTTTTCACTTATTCAAATAGGCTAATAGGTTAGTATTGCTCAGGCTGCGTCTTCTTTTGTGATAATGGTCTAACTTCCTATGCAAAATGGCTCAGTAACCCAGACGTTTTGGTCTAACATTTAAGTGAGTTCATGTTATGTAAACAGTTATATTCACACACACCATTTCTTTTCTCTTTTGATTTACTTTATTTTACTTAAATAATATTTACTGAACATAAATGAGGCATAATTAACAGGCTAGGAATGTTACAGTACAGTGATGGCTGTGTGGATCAGGTTTGCATGAGTATGCCTTATTAATCTTGTTTTACTTTTTCCAACGTTGCAAAGTGTTTGCTTTATTGTATTTTGCCTCTTCTGTTCATACTTATTTAACCAATAGTCCTTGGTACTCTATTGGAAGAAGCTGGAACTAATAATAATTTTGATTCATAGTACAAATAAATTTCTAGTGATCATAATTAAGAAACTATTCTAATTCTTACTTGACATAGCTAACTCTACAGAGATTTTGTTGATTGTGGCAAAAATAACTTCTTTTTTTTTAATTTCCTTAATTTCTGGCGGTTTCTATTTAGAGACTGGTACTGTTAAAAACTGCCACTAAGGCTCTATGATGGTTCTGCTGGGGGTTTAATTTATTAGATTTGGGCCTAACCTTATCAAACGAGCTTCTAACTAATGATTATACTCTAAAGACCACTTTTACACTAATTGGCTTTCCCTGTTTAATTGTTTTACAAAATTGATAATTTAGTGGAAATATAATAAGCCTTGAATATTTTAGATAATTTGGCCCGTTTGTGGTCTTTAGAGGGTTCTCACTTAATAGAAAATTGGAATGTACATTGTAAAATTTAGGTCTTGCTCTCAGCACATGATTTGTAAAGGATGTATGATAGCATAAAGAAGGTTTTAACAATGCTATGATTCTGCTGCAGATGTTGGAATAGTTATACATAGAATACAATATATTTTCTTTTAAATTTTGAGTTGTATATGAACATTAAAAACTAATTTTGGTGTGGATGTCAAGTAATAATTCAATTTTCAGAAGGACCTTTTATAATTCTTGTTTTTTTAATCAAGGCAAATGTCTGTTTTGATATTTTGCTTTAGTAAATTAAATTTTAGTGTCATTATTTACCGAATTTTACTTAGTGTGACTCTAGAAAAACCAGTTTCTGATTTACAGAATAATGCATTCTACTGGACATACGAATATAAGTTTAAAGATTCTTGAGTTACTTTAATATATTTATTAATACTACTTATTTTTTAGCCTTGATGAAGACTGGCTGTGAGTGCTTTCCTAACACTTGCTAACCAAGGTTTAGCATATGCTAGAAAACTATTTATTGTATTATTTTATAACAGTTCTCATGTCTTTACCTTCATCAGAATATGAGCTCCCTAAGGACAACAACCCTGTAATACTTCAGCAAGAAATGGCCCAGGGCTCCCTACCAAACTCCTATACTAGTGAAACAAACTATTTTTCCAGGAGGGGTTTGGAATGGAAAACCAAAAATAGACCAACTGACCAATGTGAAATATGGTAAATATGTCATGACTATATTTTATTAGAATAGATATTGTAAACAAATAATGGACCTCCTACCATCTTACGGAGTGACCACCAACAAGATGTGTCATGCTATGTCCATGAAATAAAGGCTGTTAAATGAGTAACGGAATGAAAGAATTTAGGGTGTTCGGGTGGCGGGGAAGGAGAGGGAGAGCATTAGGACAAATAACTAATGCATGTGGGGCTTAAAACCTAAATGACAGGTTGATAGGTGCAGCAAACCACCATGGCAAATGTATACCTGTGTAACAAACCTGCACGTTCAGCACATGTATCCCAGAATGTAAAGAAAAATAAAAAATAAATAAATAAAAAAGAATTTTGAGTGTTTGCCCTTTTCTGTTTTCTTGATGAAATGCAGAAAAATAATCTTTGTTTTTTGTGGGGGAGACAGGGATGGTTGCTGTATTGACATTTCTTTTGGTTCTATATATGTATATGAAAGCTAAATTTAGGACTTACTGACAAAATTCAATAGCCCTTACAATCATACTTTGAATTTGTTTAAAGCACCTAACAATACTAAAATACTATTCAACACTTCTGAAAGAATAGCAATACTCGATAGAAACAAATCAGATATTAAATGTACTGACATTTTGTTTGTTTGTTTGTTTGCTTAAGACAGGGTCTTACTTTGTTGCCCAGGCTGGTTTAGTGGCAAGATTATGGCTCATTGCACCCTTAGCCTCCCTGAGCTAAGATGATCCTCCTGCCTCAGCCTCCCAAGTAGCTGGGACTACAGGCATGCACCACCACACCTGGCTAATTTTGTATTTTCTTTTTTTATAGAGATGGGGTTTCCCCATGTTGCTCAGGCTGGTCTCAAACTCCTGGGCTCAAGTGATCAACCTGTTTCAGACTCCCAAAGTGCTAGGATTACAGGCATAAGCCACCATGCCTGGCCTGAATTTTTAAAAGAAAGTTGTTGGGCTCTATCATCTTAAAGTACATTTTTGTTCTTTACAGAAGTGCCCCCAAATTTAAACATGCATTTTCTTCCTTCAGTGTCTCTACATACACTATTCTGAATAGCAAACTTAGATTCCAGATACTTTAGCCCCAAATTTCTAAAAACCAATATCTAGAATTGTGACTAACACAGCTGTAGACATGATTTAGATGTAGTTTACAGTATTGAACAGCATGTTCCATAGGGTGCATCCCCCAAGATACACCATCTAATCTCAAAACTCACCAAATGCCATCAATAAAGTAGGAAGGGAAGTTAATTACAGGCTCCTATTTAGTGTCCTCTGCCACTGGTGGCCCATTATAATGAATCATTTTTCAAATTGAGAAGAGATTGACAGACATTTTATAAACTTTTCAATCCCTATGTCTTCCCTGTGTAATAAATGCCTGCTGTACACTGGGAAAGTGATTAAATATCAATTTCACAGAAACCTGGGAATAGTGTTTAAAAGACTAATGAGATGCTATTTTTACTGCTTAGGTACTGTGACTCCCCCATGATTCAGAAGAACGCCTGTCATTCTAATTAGTCATCATTTGGCCAGGCTCTTTTTTCTTTCTTTCTTTCTCTTTCTCTTCCTTAAATGTCCTTAATTGGGTTATTTAAGAACTTTAAACTTGGTACCTCACTGGGAGGAATGTTCTTATAAGATTAATATGATTGCCATGTTACATTTTTTTAACTTTTTTTACACCAAATGTAGCACCAATTTTATTTGAAAAAAAACATTTGTAATAAATCCATTTCCACCTAATCTTATTGCCAATATAATACTTGCTTTATTAAAAATTAACTTTTTAAAATAACATGAAAAGGATCTTTTCTACCAAAATTATGACTATACCCTTATATTTGATACGCATTTGAAATTATTCTATTATTCTATTTGAGTAAAAGGAACACAGTCCATCTCCTGTAATATTAAGTGAAGTAGAACTAGTTCCTTAAAGGTGAAAGCAGACAAATTCTTTCTCCAACATTAAAATGAATTGACTACTTACAATAGTTAAAGTGTTCTAATTTCAGAATTTTTAGAACTATATTTTTTTCGCTGAGCTTAGATATATCACAATCATTTTAAAGGCAGCCAGAGAGCCAAGAGTAATCTTTTCAGGAACAAGTAGATTTCTATCTGCCCAAAAAGATATAACCATTTTTACTCATAAATACTTTCAAAACAATCCTCAAATTTCTGGAGTAAAATACATACATTATAGAATTATTTAACTTCAGAGGTAGAAGAAAACCTAAGACAGTAATTTATTTCATTCTCCCATCCAGTGCTTTATATCCTCCCTATTATAACCTCAAAAAGTTGGAAGTATGTTTTGCCTCTCCTCCACTGTTTTAGCGGATTTTGAGATCTAAGTAAAAATTGACATTTATCTTTACCAAAGTTCTTGTTAGATATGGCCCATCAATCTAATTTCCAAAGGTGTTTTTAATCCTTCGCTTCCAGCCTTGTATCAACTTAAACATATTTGAGGATGCCACTAATGTCTCTGACAAGTCTTTGACAAAAATTCTGAAGAGGATAGTGCTATAACATTGACCCATTCATAAAATGAAATGTCTGGTTGATTAACTTGAGTATTTTCTTCCAACCTCGTATTTCTCATTTTTTTCCACAAGTTTATTATGAGAGGCTTTGAAACATGCATTGTAAAAAAAATCTAGAAATACCTGGAAATCTAGAAAGTCCTCTCATATTCTAATAACTCCAATTGAAAGTCAAGTGAGGTCTGACACCAGAGATTTTTTGTGAAATGTTTAAAAGTTGGTACATTTATCTGTTTCCCTCCTTGTGGCTTTTTCCCCCCATTGTTCATATCTACTCAACATAGGCATAGGCCAACAATGTTATCTGTAAGTGTCTCTGTGCTCTCTTATAAGAATCACAGAGAGAAAAAAAGACACTAGTCTCTTCACAGGAGCTAAGTTCTCTTACAATCACGTTAGCACTAACAATTACCTCAATCTTACCTCTTTTCAAAGTGAAATCTGAATTCTAAAAATATACACCAAGAGAATGTATGAATCACGATTTCCTTTTGTACAATATAAAACTAAATACACGTGAAGGAAATATAACAAAAAAACCTTAAACAAAAAATCACGATTTCCTTTTGTACAATATAAAACTAAATACTCGTGAAGGAAATATAACAAAAAAACCTTAAACAAAAAAAAATTGTAACGTTGAACTAAAAAAATGAAGAACTACGAACACATTGCTTTGCTATCTATTTAAAATTTTCAGGTTTTTTGGAGTTATTGTTTTTCAAACAATGTTATCAACAATTGATGTATTAGAAATAAATGAAAACAATATGTAAAAGCTGTGTTACTTTTGAAAAATAGCAAAATTGGAATACGCACACACATACACACATGCACATGTATATATACCTCTTAGATATGTAAATGGATTGGGTCATATATTAGGTATGTTTTCAGCAGTGCTTTGGATTATAGAACATACAAATCCTATTACAAAATAAACTGGTGAAGATAGTACATTAGTCTGAATAATCTACTTTGAGATTTTCCCTTTTGGTTAACTGCTAATTACTGAGATATTCTCCGAATTGGGCCATTTGGAAAGATGTATGCAAAACACACAGATTTTACCAACTCATGAGATTTGGTGCAGCTGCTATATTTTCTTAAATTTACCTCATGAGAATCAGCAGCTTAAGTAAGATGTCTTATGACATAACTTTTTTACTATATCTTTTTGTTTTCATATCATCTATAGGTGACTAGAATAATCTACTAACTATGCTGAAAGTTGAGATGTCGAAGTAGATTTCACCAACCAAATCGCTTTTTCCCTTGAGCAATCTAATATTATAATTATATAAAAACTATGACAAAATTTTCACATGTCTAATCAGGTCAGAACTATTGAAAAACCTCTCTGCTTTTTAAGTCTGAGAAGCTAGAGTTCCACAGGTCTTTGGCAAACTTATTTCCTAGTTTTGCACGGTACTGATTCTGATCCCTGTGTATGTGATCACAATTATTTTCTTAAAATCTTGAAAACTCCAGCACTTAGTTTTAGTTCTCAAAGTACTATGCTCTGCATCTGAATTAAATTCAAAATGAAGATATAAACATGTTTTCAAAGATGGTATGAAAAATCAAATGATAATAACCTAAGTGTGATCATGATTTTTAGTAAAAGTCTTCTCTCTCCTGCACCTGTAATTGTAACCATCTTTTCCTCTTAATTGTTAGAGCTAAAACCATAAAAACCCCAGAAGAAAACCTAGGCAATACCATTCAGGACATAGGCATGGGCAAGGACTTCATGACTAAAACACCGAAAGCAATGGCAACAAAAGCCAAAATTGACAAATGGGATCTAATTAAACTAAAGAGCTTCTGCACAGCCAAAGAAACTGTCATCAGAGTGAACAGACAACCTACAGAATGGGAGAAAATTTTTGCAATCTACCCATCTGACAAAGGGCTAATTATCCAGAATCTACAAAGAACTTAAACAAATTTACAAGAAAATATCAAACAACCCCATCAAAAGGTGGGCAAAGTATAGGAACAGACACTTCTCAAAAGAAGACATTTATGCAGTCAAAAGATACATGAAAAAATGCTCATCATCACTGCCCATCAGAGAAATGCAAATCAAAACCACAATGAGATACCATCTCACACCAGTTAGAATGGCAATCATTAAAAAGTCAGGAAACAACAGGTGCTTGAGAGGATGTGGAGAAATAGGAATACTTTTACACTGTTGGTGGGAGTGTAAATTAGTTCAATCATTGTGGAAGACAGTGTGGTGATCCCTCAAGGATCTAGAACTAGAAATACCATTTGACCCAGCCATCCCATTACTGGGTATATACCCAAAGGATTATAAATCATGCTGCTATAAAGACACATGCACACGTATGTTTATCATGGCACTATTCACAATAGCAAAGACTTGGAACCAACCCAAATGTCCATCAATGATAGACTGGATTAAGAAAATATGGCACATATACACCATGGAATACTATGCAGCCATAAAAAAGAATGAGTTCACGTCCTTTGTAGGGACGTGGATGAAGCTGGAAACCATCATTCTGAGCAAACTATCGCAAGGACAGAAAACCAAACACCACATGTTCTCACTCATAGGTAGGAATTGAACAATTAGAACACTTGGACACAGGGTGGGGAACTTCACACACCGGGGCCTGTTGTGGGGTAGGGGTATGGGGTGGGATAGCATTAGGAGAAATACGTAATGTAAATAACGAGTTAATGGGTGCAGCACACCAACATGGCACATGTATACATATGTAACAAATCTGCACGTTGTGCACATGTACCCTATAACTTAAAGTATAATAATAATAAAAAGAATGTTATGAACTTTTCCTGATATTCAGGTGTTTAGAATTTCCCCACATATAATTCAATTAATTGCATCAAATTTGCTTAATTGAGTACTGCCTAAGAGAATAATTGCATTCTTATTGTTCTTCTGAATCTAGAGGATAAACTAGAGGATTTAATAAGGGAACTATTTCAGTAGGAGAGAACTTATTGTTTTTATTTGCAAAAATGTACATTGACTTGAGTACTTTTTATGCTCATTACAGTAATTTTGTGAATGTTCCCAATAGACTATACACATTTTTAATACAATATTTTGAGATAAAAGGTCATCGGTTAAAAAAAGTAAGAAATAATTTGGTAAATGACCAGATGTAAACTAATGGAAGAAGAAAATGTTTAAATGGAAGATCAATTTCACAAAGCAATCAATTCCATATGTCCTATAAGGTTATGCTAATTGTATTCATTACTTCATAATTTTAGGGGTATAGAGAAACAATACAGACAAAATAGCCAAGGAAATTAAAACACTTAAAGTGATGGATATGATTTTGCATATATAAAAATTGTTTTTTTTCTAAATATCCTTGTCGTTGGCCGTTCATTTATTTCAGGGACAAAGGCATGGGATTTTCTTGAAGTAATATCTCAATTATATTTTCATAAACATTTCCAACAACTGATAAATGAAAGTAGTGGGGAAACAAGATGGTACTTATTTGGATGGTGGCTGAGAGTTGATTTGTTGCTTGCTCAGTGCTCCAATTCGACATCTTCTTTTGTCTGTGTACTATTGGAAAACACAATCAAGATGTTCTAATCATTTTAGCATTCTTAGGTTTCTAGCAAGTGTACAATATATTATGAACAGATGTTCAGCTTAGCGGGAAGTCTCACTAAAGACCTGAAATCTTGAGCCTTTCCAGAAAATGTATAGCATCTGGCATGGTGGAAATAGAACTGATCTCATTTACTCATCCACAGAATGGTACTCCTGTGTGTTTAAATAGTATGACTCACTTTCCTGGGGATGACTTAACTCAACTTTTCTCATGAGAAATAACTTAGAATTGTCAGGAAAAATATTTAAAATGAAGAAAACAGCATCATATGTTAAGGCCATGGCTGGCAGCAGTATTTCCCTTATTTTGATTTCAGGTTGATGACTGGCACTATCAGAATACTGTATTTTAATTCAGATCTGTTTCACATATACTCTATGGAACAAGTTGAATTTCAAAGAATTAGCTATTTTGCTGATGTTCTTATCCTTCCAAGAGTCACATTCCGCTTTAGAGTGCAATTAAAATTGCTTTAATTTGTCTTTTTAAAATGTCTGGTACGTATTTATGGAACTATATGATTTATAATTCTGTGATTTTTTTTAAACCAGACTCAAATATTTGAAGATTTTCAAAACTCTGCTGCAACAACGTGCTTCTGTAATACTTACACCTTTCCATTCTGTTGGCCTGAGATTCAGCTGTATAGAAACAGTAAATTGTTTTATGTGAAGATATAAACCAATATTACATAATGATTAGAAATAATCATTAGTTTTCTATTATTAAATTGAGAAGCAGCATCACTAGTATTTGAAAGAGTAGAATAGAGGTGTTATTTTATAATATCCTTAACACTTTCTAGAACCTCTTAAAGCATTTTAAACATACAGATTATTTTTCTTTCTGATGTTGAGCATATTCATTGTTTAAGAAAAACATATTAATGTAGGAGAGAGAGGGGAAAAACAAGGATTCCCACAGTCAGTTTTGAAAGAAGTGATAGCAGATTTTCAAAAATTGCTTGACCTGAGATGTGATTGGTCCTTTTGTCAATAGAAATAAAAATGCCCTCGAACTCTAGAACAATGTTCCTACAAACCAAGAAATATAATGGAAGCCCAGGAAAGGTAGAAATAAATAAATAGAATAATAATGAATGGACAGAGGAAAAATCAATGATGTGATGCAAATTAAATAACAATTAGAAATGGAGGAAGTAGAAAGTGAAGGAGCATCTGTGGAAAGCAAAGGCAGTGAAAGTGAGTAGAAAAGTCTTCAGGACTTATTCCCCCTTCTGGAAGGGTGAGAAAAAATTTCATATGTATCAGATTTAATCTAGTAAAATACTCCAGGGCATTTAAATGTTCATTCTTTGCTATAATATAGCCAATGAGTAAATATTAAGTGTTTACACAATCCTTTTATTTTGTAGTTTGCCTCCTAGACAGAAAAAATATATAGAGATGGCTATAGTATATAATAATACATCATAAAACATGGGTTTAGGATTGGTATAACTAGAAGTGGAGAAAACTCTGGTTTAATCAAAATTAAAGTGTATTTCCCTTTCACATAGAGTTCCACATCAGCTTTCCAGGTTGATAATGATGACTGCATTATTATCAGGCACTCAAGCACTGTCTACATTTTTAGTCATCATACTCAAACACTGGATTCTAAGTGTCTTTCAAAGCAGCTCCAGTCACTATGTCTGATTGCAACTAGTAAAAAGGAGGAAAAGAGAAGGAATTGGACATGCCCACTTTTTAAAAAGACGTTTCCTAGAAGTTGCTTATGCCAATTCTGTTCACAACCCATTGCCCAAAATTTAATTTCTTACAGATACCCTAGTTGCAATGAGGATCGGATATCATAGCATTTTTTCCAGGTGGCCATATTCTCAGATAATAAATAAGAAGGATACCTCTGTAGAAGGAGAGACTAGCATTTGCAAGACAAATAACAACAACTATCATATATGTATTTTAAAAATATGTGCCAAATATGAGTAAAGAGAAATTAGAAAAAATAATGTATAACTTTTACAGTGCAATTTGGAGACAATCACACATGAATAGAAATTAGTGAAAATGTGACTATTGAAGATTAGCAATATTTTTCCATAAGCTCAAAACTTATAGTGTTACAATTAAATATAAAAATTCAAAATGATTGAAAATTGCCATTGAATGTTATACTCTGTGTTATTCATTTGGAAAACTTTTATAAAATTGGTCTCAGGAGATTAGAAATTGTCCTGTCTCTGTCCCAATCTTAATTGAAATTTTCAAATATTTTTATGGACAAATGCAACTGAATAAGCCATGATTTTTCCCAAACACAATTTTGCCACTCTGAATACATTCATAACATTAGAAAGCTACATTTGGTGGCCCATCAAAAAGAATAAATAAATTATGAAGCTGCAATATAATCTTGTGCCCTTTTCAGAAAACTGATTTCTAAATTCAATCTAGACCCTTAGTAGTTTGGCAATGCCAGTGAGGTTGGTCTATTTATTATACTTACGATATTATAGCTTAGCATTTCATTGTGAATTGTCTTCTCAATATTTAGAGAAATAGGTTCAGTTGGACCACTCTTGCGTGCAGTGTTTCATCAGACACAATCTTGAGTTTTGCAAATGTAAATAATCTTAGAAGCCATGATTTTCCATGATGAAGACAAAAGTGCACACCCAAGAAGCATTTGAAAAGTACATTTTGACTTCATATATCCCCCACCTGGTTGTGAGTGTGAGGGCAGAGGTGGAGGGATAGTGCAGAGTGTGATTTAAACTTTTATCCAATAATATTCACAATATAATTTGCCTTACTCTACTCAATTTTCACTTGATTTATCTAGTTGAGAATGGTTTTATATAAATTTAGTCTCAGTGATTTATTTACTCATTTAGATGTCATCTATATATACAAAAATTGATCTACCTATCAATTTATCTGTATGCATTCATCCCTCTTTCTATCACTGTATACTAAACTAGGAATCAGTTGAAGGAACTGCCTCTATTCCTTCCCAAATCTCCTGTGTACAGTTACCACAAATAACCCCCATGCTTATCCAACCCCACTGTTGCTCAAGTAGAATGTGACTATCCCACCCAACACCCTCCATCTCTCAAATAGTCCTGAAGACCAAAGTCGCTGTCACTCAGGCCTGGTCCTGAATCTGCCCCTTCTTCTCTGTGGGCTCCCATACTGGGGTACATGGTTCTACATGTTTTCTGGTTCTCAGTACTTTTCATATCTATAATTCACAGGACTGAATTGAGATGAGCTTCAAAGTGTGTGCCACAATGGAGCCAAAATCAGTGATGGGCAGATGGCAAGAATCAGAACAGATGGAAAACTGAAATCAGATTATCAGAGACAGAATAGAGTACTTGATTAATTTAAGGAAAAGATACATCAAGGGAATAAAGGGTTACCATTTCTCTCACTCTTTCTCTGTTTTTCTCTCTGTCTCTTTCTCTTATATACTTTTATTTAATTTCAGGTTCAGGGAAGCAGCAATTTAAAACAAAACAAAAAATGTAGTTGTCAAAATTGAAATTAAAAACAGTAATGTTTTCTCACATTTTTGCTTAATAAACAGTTAAAGACCACAATTTTGCTCCCCAGTTTTATGGTTTCCCCTTGCTTCCCTAAAACAATCACAATCTGGATTGTGTTACTGTTATGTATTCAGGAAGATGTTTACACTTTTTAATGTATTCATTGAATATAACTTGACTTTAATATTTTTATTCCTTTTAATTTGTTTTGTGTTAAGCATTCTTTGAAAAGTTAAGAATATCATTTAAACAACAATCACTTCTTATTAAATTCTAGTGGGAATAACGATGCCAATAATCAATTATCAACTTTTAAAACATCTTGAAATAAAATAAAATATTTAAAATATGACATGTAGACAAGGAGTGTCTGATAATAACAATGATTGTATTAGAAGTAAATGGAGCATTATATGGCACAAAACTTGTATGTGTTGGTTAGAAGGGCAAGGAAATTGAGCAAGGAATTTGAATCTGTCAGAAGTGCTCATATGTAGAAGAATTCCCAGCACAGACAGGTTGGATTAAAAAAAAAAAAAAAAACTTCAAGATATCCTTTTCCCAGCAGGTTATCTGCTTCTAAGATTCAATTTTTTCTATTTTGTGAAACTGAACTGAGGTTTTGATCCTAATCTTTATTTTTATGCAGGCTTCCATTTGTCCTAATCTTAACAATTTACCAGATACTTTGTTTATCATGGAGACATTTTTTGTAGCCTGTTTTGTAGCTGATCCACATAAAGTTCAATTATCTTGTATTCCTGATGTTGTTCACTACTTGCTAGAGCAATTTCAGACAGATATCCATCTCTTTGTTACCATCAGCACCTAAAAAGTCAATCCAAGTACCTAGTTGTTGCCCATTTGATGGTTTGACACTGCTAATCCTGCCACTCTGATTAACCCTGCCATTAGGTTTGGCTGTACAACAAGGCTCTCACCCAATTCCACTGACATTGTGCTAGTGATGCAGAAATAATAGATAATGTTTTAAATGCTGCTGACAAGGCAAAGGACATTGATAATGAGAGTAAAGAAGTTAACTTATTGAAGAGCAAGAAAATTACTTGGAAGAAGGCTGATTCAGCCTTCGATTCACTAATTAATTTTTGAAAGACAGTGTCATGGAGCCCAGGAGGTCATGGAGCTCAACATTCTTCATTGTAGTTCAATAAGAAAGAAGTAAATGGAAACAAAAACTTGAAATCTGAGACTTTCTCAAGAAAACAAGTTTCACCTATCTTATGGAGCTAATATTTAGTCTGCCGTAAGTTCAACAGAACAAAGATCAAGCACCACAGAACAAAAATTGATACTTATTATGATGCCCTTTGGCCAAAACGTGTTGTGTTTACTAAGGCAGAGAAGTTTACACAATATTTTTTGAATTATATTTTTTCTCTCAAGAAATGTTTTAACATTAACATTTCATGAAGATTCAATCCCTTGAATTTTTTCTTATTATCCACTTAGCCAGAACTCCCAAGACTGACAAAAAATATTTACCAATGTTTAACTCACAGAATATTTTAATGTATACCTTCCAAAAAAGAGTCCACTGTTGCCAAGGATCAATTTTGAACTTTTGAAATATCATGAAATAAAATGGAATGAAGTATTTAAAACGTGAATTGGCATTTTAAATGATCTAAATGAATGGCTGATGTAAGTGAATTGACAATGCTTAAATTATGCATTATAACAGTTATGATTGTCAAAAATTATGCATACTTTTTGATTAACATGAGTAGAATAAAATGTACATGTACACATTCAGAAATTTAAATAATTTCTTGAATATTTGTTAAAATTTCTTCCATTTTTGTATTTTATTCTTAGATTGAACAATATATTTACCAAGTCCATTATCAAGTCATGATAGTTTCAATTTTTAAATGATTTAGGCATTCTTCTTTCACTCCTCATAATTTTGTAAGAATTTTAACTTTATACTATGATTAAGAAGGTCTACTATTCTATTTTCTTATTTTGGTGGAGTATAGTTATTTGTCAGTAAAATTTTTGCATTTATTTATTGTAATACAGATTATGTTCAACGTGTTATTAGGATGTTAGCTAAAATTTCAGTCAAAACACAGAATGAGTTTAACCCAATTAATGCTTAAAAAGAAATAAATTTATTTGTATTCAAATAGCACCATTAAACTTTTTGTAGAAAAAATGGAGAATAAAACAAATACATTTTAATGGTCGCTACATTGGAAAAACTTTGCAATGATAGGTATAAAAAGTGCAGTTCTGTAGTCCTTTTAAAGATGTCTCTTGTTTTATAAAATGGTAAAATTATATCATTGATTATAGCCAGAAAAAGAAACATGTTAGTAAAGTTTCACAGGAAATATTACGGAATTTGTTTATCTGTTAACGTTTTCTTAAATTCAATAAGAAAACATGAATTAAAACAATAAAAACGAAACAACTGGAAA
This sequence comes from Gorilla gorilla gorilla, assembly GCF_029281585.2. Lineage (NCBI taxonomy): Eukaryota > Metazoa > Chordata > Mammalia > Primates > Hominidae > Gorilla > Gorilla gorilla. The sequence goes on along the minus strand of NC_073229.2, from coordinate 119,443,809 downwards.
TGGCATCTCACATTCCTGTCTCCAACACACAGGACAAACTACTGAGAGGAAAGGCCAAGGACCCAAGAGCAAGATTCATGAACTGTGATGGAGAATGAAAGACAGAAAGACCTCAAGGATCTCACAGAAGATTTCATACCTTGCTTATTAGTAACACTGGTAGTGGGATTTCTTTTTCCAGGAAATTTTAAAAGAAATTTTAAATTTTAAAAGAAATCTTAGAAATCAGTTTGTGATTAGTGGAAAGTCTGAACTTTCAGCAATTGCAGATGAAAGATTGGGAATTCAGTAGAATTAACAAGGAGGAGGGATGTATATCCACGTACAAGCAATAGATCACCACAGGAGTCTGAAGAAAATCAGCCAAACCCAGAAATAGACAAATTCAGATTGCACCTGCATAGACAAGATTCTTAGTATTTAGAATGTATTGAGAACAGCATTTAGAATGTATTGAGCACTGATTATATGCCAGACCCTCTACTATTTTCTATTCTTACTTTAGCTGACCAATTGCTCATTGCATTTGTATGGAAAGGTTGCTTTTATTCACACCTTATAAATTAGAAAAGTAAGAGTTTGAGAGATGGCAAGTAACATAACCAAGGAACTGACTGATCATTCTAGCAAAGAAAAAGAAAATTCCTATTCTTTTTTTAAAAAATTATCTTTGTTTTATATTTGTATAAATTTAAGGAATACAAGTATAATTTTGTTACATGAATAAGTTACATAATGGTGAAGTCAGGGCGTTTAGTGTATTCATAACCTGAATAATGCATATTATACCCATTAATTTATTACCCCCATCAATTCCTCTCCCACTCCCCTGTCCTTTGAGGTCTTTTGTCTATCCTCCCATGCTCTATGTCCACGTGCACACATTATTTAGCTCCCGCTTATAAGTGAGAACATGCAGTATTTTTATTTCTGTTTCTGAGTTGTTTCACTGAAGATAATGGCCTCCAGTTCCATCCATGTTGCAGCAAAAGACACAATTTTATTCTTTTTTATGTCCGAGTAGTATTTTATTGTGTATATATATCACATTTTCTTTATCCAGTCTTCTGTCGATGGACACTTCGGTTGATTCTATATTTTTGCTATTGCGAATAGTGCTGTGATAAACATATGAGTGCAGTTATCTTTTTAGTACAATGATTTCTTTTCCTTCCTTTGGGTAAATACCCAGTAGTGGAATTGCTGAATCAAATGGTAACTCTATTTTTAGTTGTTTGATAAATCTCCATTCAGTTTTCCATAGAGGTTAATTTATATTCCCACCAACAGTGTAAGTTCTAACTTTTCTCCGGTTCCTCACCAACATCTGTTATTTTTTGTAGTTTTAATAATGAAATTCTGCATAGGGGTAAGATGATATGTCACTGAGGTTTTAATTTGCATTTCTTTGATGATTAATGATAATGAACATTTTTTCATATGCCTGTTGGCCATTTGTCTATCTTCTTTTGAAGAATGTCTGTCATGTCCTTTGTACACTTTTAATGGGATTATTTGTATTTTGTTGTTGTTGAATTGTTTGAATTCCCTGTAAATTCTGGATATTAGTCCACTGTTGAATGCATAGGTTGCAAATGTTTTCTTCCATTCTGTGGGTTGTCTGTTCACTCTGATATTTCTTTTGTGATGTCCAAGATTTTTAGTTTAATTAAGTCCAATTTGTTTATTTCTGCTTTGTTGCCTGTGCTTTTGAGGTCTTGGTCAGGAATTATTTGCCTAGATCAATGTTCAGAAGAGTTTTCCCTTGGTTTTCTTCTAGTATTCTTATAGTTTCAGGTCTTACATTTAAGTGTTTACTCCATCTTGAGTTGATTTTTCTATATGGTGAGAGAGATCCAGTTTCATTCTTCTGCATATGGCAATCCAATATTCTAATGTTATTTATCGAAAAGCATGTCCTTTCTCATGTGTATATTCTTGTGACATTGTTAAAGGTCAGTTTGCTGTAAGTGTGTGTTATTTCTGGGTTCTCTATTCGGTTTCATTTATCTATATGTGTTTTTTTTTATACCAGTACGATGCTGTTCTGGTTACTATAGCCTTGTAGTGTGATTTGAAGTCACGTGAATGTGATGTCTTCAGCTTCCTTCTTTTTGCTTACGATTGCTTTGGCAATTTGAGCTCTTTTTTGATTCTATATGAATTTTAGTATTGTTTTTTCTAATTAGGTAAAAAAACTATCTTGGTAATTTGATAGAAATTGTGTCAATTAGGGTATCTTTCATCAATGTGTTGTAGTTCTTACAGAAATGTTTCACCTTCTTGGTTAAATATATTCCTAGCTTTTTTGTTTGTTTGTTTGTTTCAAACCTTTTCTTGTTAGTATGCTGAAGAACTTTCCCTTCGTGATACAGCCTCTTCAGCTCAAGGTTTCACCATTACTCAGTGAAGAAACATTAATGCAAGATTCATATTTTGTTGAATTTTACTGCTTAAGTGACTATATTATAAAGTAAAATTAATTTTTATTGCATGACGTCTACTAAATTACTTACAATTATGGTTTCTGTCATCTTTATTAATACTCAAGTTAGAGTATCCTTTTAAGTATTGCTATATATGGAGTGATGTCTTACCTGGATCTACTTCATATAGAAGTCAAGATTCTGATTCCAGTAGGAGCTGACTTGGAAAGATACAATTATAACAAAATGCTAGCTGAATAAGGCCTGCTTTTAAAACATAAATTAATTAAGCTTCTTTTGTCACGCAGTGATGTTCTGCAGACTATTATTTCTGAAAGCAATTCACTTAATTATTATAGAACCAAAGTCGAGTATGTTGCCAAATAGAACAAATAAAAAATGAGGCATATAGGCAACTCTAGACAAGGTCTGGAATGGCTATTTATCAACCAGATTGGAAATATAAGAAAAACCTGTATCATGATTATTTAACAAAAGTATAAAACTGATAGAGGAAAATCTCAATGGCTAGACAGCATGGGGAAAAAGAATGAACTAGTTTACCAATCTCCAAAGCTCTTCTCTAGTGATTAATGCAGAAGATGATAAGTATAAAGAAAAAAAAAATGAGATTCAGGATTTCAGGATGATCTTTTCTTCTTAGATTAACTTTTTGAAAATGAGAAAAAATCTCTATTAGAACCAATCAAATTATGTTTAAAAGCCTGTGTTTTTCCTGAGGAGTATTTATATGAAAAATTTATTTTTTATTTAATACTTGCAAGCTTAAGCATTCCCTTTATAGATATGATTTTATGTGTAAGATATATTTATGCACAAAATTTATATTCATTATTCACTAATCATTTCAGACTTATAAATGCACTTATAATAATTGCATTTGCTTTTATAATGTCCTTATGCAATATGTAAGAGATAAGCTAATCAGTGTTGCCCTGCTCTGGTCACTGCTACAATCATCATCACCAACATGCTAGTTTTCTGATCAAGACCTTGACAGCCTTTGCACTAATTACTGCTCCTAACCATAATGACTAATATATTTACTACAGTTAAGTTGGAGGCAACAATATCGTTAAGTACTGAAATTTAAAGTGATTTTTAATAACATAGGTGACAATTCCATTTTCTTAATTTAAAATTCCCCTGTTATTTTATTATGATAATTAGGGTAAACTAACATTAATGGCAAGTTAGTAAACACAGTCAGATGAATCCATAGTTGGCCTATTGTTTTCTAAAGCCTGATGACAATTACTAACATACATTGGGTAACCAATTATTTAATAACCTGCTAGCCACATTAATGAATGGTTTACATGTGCTGTCTCATAAACTCCTTACAGCAATCCTAAGTAGGTTTGGTGATTATCATTTTCACTTTACAAATGGAGAAACTGAGGTTCAGTGATGTTAGAAAAAAATGCCTACTTTACACAGCCAAAGATAGGGGAGCCAGGATTAGATTATTGATTGAACTTTGGCTTTCGGAATTCTGTACAGACCACACTTATGCTACCATGAGAGCCTAACATGAGCAAATGATAGAACAAATGGGGGAAAATTATCATTTCAAAAGATCCATTTAATGATTTTGCATTTTATTTTCAATAATGACTTAAAAAGAGTTGTTTGATTTTCATAAGCAGCATCGTGGGGTGAACAAGAGCTCAGACTCCAGTGCTATACTGCCTGGACTCCAAACCTAGCTCAATAAGTTACTTTATTGCTGTGTAACCTTGAGTAGGTTACTTAACCTCTCCCTTCCTGTAACAAGGTTGTTACAAGGATTAAACCAACCAAAGTACTTAGACGGTAGTTGGCATAAGTAAATTAACCACCTAGGTTATTAATATCTCAAGTAATATTTGGAACACTAAATGGGTATTGATACAAAATGTCTGGAATACATTGCTAAATGATAATATCTGCTGCGAACTTAATACATTTATATGACTTCTTCATATACAGAAATGGAAGTTTTAGAGGAGTGGGATTATAGCAAAAGTCTGTAATCACAAAGTTTTCAGCGCAGAGTGGTGACACAGTTTTCCTAAGCAGTTTGAAAATTTAAAAAATTAAGGGTAGAATCCCGGGAATTTAAGCCTCGTACTTTTGCTTTCTAGAATCAGTAAGTGTTCAAACGGAAAAGGCAGGTGTTGAAATGACAAACAGAATGGTAAATTTTCATGTAATGCATATAAATTTGCAGATAAACTGTTCAAGAAATATGCACTTACATTTAATGTAGTTTTTGATGAATAGTTAATTGTTCAGGCTGTTGTGGCATCACCTGAATCTGTTCCTATGTACATTGCTATAAAGCTTTTTATTTTGAATGGATTTTGTGAATAGGTATGCTTTGCATACATGGGACCTGTCTATGGTCATTAAGTTAAGGGGTGTGAGGGGCACCGTAACAAAGCATAAGGAATTATTTGTGGGCTAGCTTCTCCCCACTATATAATCATTCACAACTAATTACGTTTGCTTCCCCTTCATGAAGGACGATTGCACACTTATAAAAGTATACTGATTATACTTTCTATTTAGAACAAAACCAGAGTAAAGCTTTATATAATAGAAAGCAGTTTCTTCGTGATAATAGCCTAAAATTATTTTCCCTCTGACAGGGAGTATTGAAACATCCTTGGATTAGATTTAAATCCCCACACTTCACTAATGATGAGCCTACTTATCTTTTTATAATTCACAAGACTCCTAAAAAGAATCAGGAGTCAGGAATGGAATCTTTGACCTAGTCATGTGGTACATTGGTATAAAATCACATTTCATGTTTAGACTTCTTCATTAAAATTAGCATATCTGAAATTGTAATAATTATAAATTTTATTTTAGTGTACTATATATACTTAAATTTTATATACTTTATAACCAAATAATTTTCTTTCTCCAAGAAGCTTCTTGTTATTTTTATAATATTAAATTTTGTTCAAAACTACAACTTATTTTCTCTTCATATTTTATAGGTTCTTCTGAACACTCCTTGACTTTATCTTGTTATTTACATTTTTAAACAAAAGGAACCAACACATAATTGGCTAAATAATAAAAAAAAGTGGTGCTTTCAAACTCAGTTTGAAAGGTTGAGTTTAACTCTTTTTCAAAATTTAGTGACAGTGTTTGAACTGAAGAGAAAATTCTCAGAGATGCCTCATTCACCTTACATTTATTCATCTTCTCAGGGGAAGATTACAATTTCTTTGACTTGCATTGTGTGTCACAGTTTCGAGTTGCTTTTATACACATTCTCTTTATTATGCAAAAGTGGGAGCTTGTGCTAAGCACTAGCTGTGACCAAGGGAGGCCATGAGTCTTTTGCTATACCTGGCACAGAGGAGACAACTGCATCCTCCAGACTGGCAGAAAAATATATCCGTGCATGCTGGTGGCCAGCTGGCTGTCCTGTCCAGAGATGGTCCTGCTCAGATCCATGGATATAGGACAATGCTGGGTTGTACTTCCTCCTAAGAAGAGAAGCAGGTGCTTTAGGCAGTTAAGAAACAGAGGTGGGGTCAAAAAGCAAAGTAGGGATAAAACTTGATTCCATAAGCTTGATTCCTACTCAGAGCAAGCATTCAGGCTGGGATTGCTCTGAGATCCAGTCCCAAGCAGTACATTAGACCTCTCATAGCTCAGAATTGACCATGTTTGTGTCCATTTACACCCAAAACCCAAGCTTATCTTCTGTTGCCTTACCCCAAAATATCTCTCAGCGTTATCCTTTGCGTGATAAAAATTGGCTACTTTTCATCACTTTAGCACTCTGCTTTTTCCACCACATTGTCTTTGTCTACATGTTTTCTCTCTGGCTGGAGTTTCACTTCCTAGGCCTCCATTCCTCCTTGAAGTACAAAATTCACAGCTGGAGAAATCCTACCTACCCTTACAAGAAGCAATATGCCTCTGTTCTGAATGTCCATTGCTCAATGGAGATTTATGTACACAAATTACTATACCCTGATTTTTCTTTTTATTAAAAGCCAAGTCTTGGAGACATTATTTATTCACCTTCAATTGTGCTGCACAGAATATCACAAATGCAGTACATATGGAGAAAAGATAGCCTTATATACAGCTCTAAGTTCAAATTTGAGTGCTGTCATTTATTAGCAACATGAGCTTAAGTAAATTTTTGAACTTTTGGTGAATTTTTTTCTCATATAATTGTGAATTATAATACCTATCTTACTAGGGTATTGAATAGTTAAATTATAAAAGATGTATGTAAAATATATATAGCACTACTTAGAACACAATGTTTCTATTTCTTCTCTTGTACCTCCCTTCTTCACTATTTTTTCTCCAAATTAAATGACTATTTGCTCAATTAACCTTGAGCTATCACAGCACAATGAAGCAGCTGCTCTGTTGAACTAAAAGCAATTGCTTAAAATAGTGTTAATCTCTGTAAAAAAAAATCACTTTAGTCATGCCTATTGTATTAAAAATACTGACCATAACCCCCCCCCCCCGCCACCAAAAAAAAAAAAAAAAAAAAAAGAAAAGAAAAATAGAGTCGACTTTCTCACTGGGGCTATTTTTATTTTTAAATTGTTAGACTTCAGAGTGACTTTGATTTATTTATGACTTCTGTTTTTATGACTCATACATAATTTACAGAAATATATTGGCAATAGGTAGGCAACATTGAATGAAACTTTGTGAAAACTTTGCTTGGGTTTACCGAGTATAGGACCTGACTGAAAACAGACACTTAGACATTTATTTTAAGGTATACTTCTGCTGGAATAGTCTTTATCCTTTGTTGGCTAAACAACATAATCAAATGCTTATGAATGGTCTTGAATTTGCTTTCTAACTCTATGTGGCTAAATGATAACCACATCTATGGTTGTATGGCATCTAAATCTTTTGTTTCCCTATGAGTTAGATTTTACTTTAGGGAAGATTCAATTACTGAAATTGAACTTTATTACAGTGTAAGTGTCATAAATGTCTAGAAGAAGCATCTTAGGGAGCTGTTTCAAAGTTGTCCTACACAACCTATGGGTGATAAAAAGTCAAAGACGCTTGCATCTAATGTCCTCTCTATTCTTAGCTCTGCTCAGTCACAAAAAGAAGGTCTAAATAAAAGAGAGACTGGAGTCCTCAAGAGCAATGGAGAGACTTGATGGAAAATGCTTACTTTATGTTCAAACTTGGTGCAAAGCTTTTTAAACTAAAAGTGCCCTAAATATTTCTCTTTTACCCAAGTAAATAGCACAAAGATGAAAATATATTTATTCCAAATAAAATAAAAGTAGTAATCTAGTAATATTTATTAATATCTACTTTACCATTAATTTTAAAATGGATTTGCATAATCATAGCATCTCTTCATCAGCTTATGATAGGAGTCATGAGATGTGAATCCAACATCACAATAATGAAACAGAAAGTGAAAAATACAAAAATCAAAGTGAAGGGATGCTTGCTTTTATATTCCTGCTTTTTATTTACTTCTACACCCTAAGTTAGGCTGAGTCATCTTATAACGAAATGTTTTTCCCTTACCAGGAATGGAAAAATCTCATTCAGCTAGTGTATATTAGTGTTTAATGTATCACAGGAATTGTGTATACAGGCACGAGCATGACTTGGTTCCTGCCCTTATCTTCTAGTGGAGAACAAAGATGAGTAAACATATTATTAGAATTCAGCTGGTCTAAATACTTGAGGAGAAGTGGAAATCTGGTAATGTTGGGATGCCCCAGAGTGCTAGAAAAACTTCTGAAAATTTAAGGGAACCTAGCCTAGCCTGGAATATTGTAATCTGTAAATGTGTAACTGTAATGGGTACATTTATGTAGTGACTATTACCTAGCAAATCAAAGTGGTAAAGTTTCACTTTCTTAACAATTAAACTTAACTTGAATTTTCTGTTTCTGTCTAAGAAGATCCATATTTTTTTTCATTTGAACTAGGGTTTTTAAAATTTTTGTTCAAATATGAAATGAGATATTAAAAAATCAATTGTAACATATATAAATTAGTTTGGTATTCCTAAACTAAGGTTAAATCATTAGTTAGTAAACTGGCACTAATTTTCTGTCATTCATTGTGCCAAATACTGAGTTTTGAAGACATTTAGAACGGAGCATCTACGGCCTAAAAGAGCTCAATTAGCCTAAATTCCATTGTAATATTACTATATTTATTCCTCAGATAACAGTTAATGGAACATAAAACACAATGGCTCATGGGATTTACAAAGTAAAGTTTTAAGGAAAATTGGGTATTTACTGGACTGTTACAGACCTCTGAGCGTTGTAATTTGCCAGTTATGATGGTACTGTGTCTTCCTTCCTTGAAACTACTTATTATCTTTTTGGAAATAAGATACTTCTCACATCATCCTCAGAAGAGAATAATGTTGTCTTCTTTGTGTTTTCTAAAATAAATATATATTTTAAAATAAAGTCTCTATATGGAGTTTTGTTAGGGTGTAATATTTCTCTTGAGATCTCAAATTATGTTTTTGTTATACTAAGCTTTTACTTGATTAAACAGCCATTTAGTAAAACAGTTTCTTTCCTTTCAAAATCAGTGTTTATGACTGTACTGAATTCTCTGTATTTCTTTCAGTGTGCCCAGGTGGTCACTTGAATTTCTACTGTTAAAACGATGATGTCTTTTTTTGTGTGCATAAGGTTATTTTTATTAACTTCTACGTTAACGTGTCTTCTCTAGGGTTGTTTCAGGATAATCTTCTGTTGTAGTTAGTCTATGTTTTGCCACATATTCACATGAAGTAAGGCTATTAAGCATAAACAAAATGATATTTAAGGTGATGAAGTTTTGCATTCTTGAATGTATATAAAATTGTTGAGCAGTGGAGAAATGAAGGGTTTATATAATTAAATATAAAACCATGTTTTCAGTCTGCTAAATTATGCATGAGTCTATATGATTTCTAAACCCCAAACATTTTAAAAAGAAAGAATAAAAGGAGCAATGAAATAATCTAATCCAGAAAAAGTCAGACAACCAAAAAACATTGAAAATAGAAAAGTAATTGAATCTGATGGTAGAAACAACACCCAATATTATTAGCAGTCACAATAATTGTGAATAAATTAGTTTCCCCATAAATAGAAAAAATCATAATGCTGAGTGAAGAAACAAATTCTATTTGAATGCTATACATAAAGAAGTGAAATAAAAGACCTCAAATTACTTGAAATAAATGTTTGAGCAAAATATATAAGTGCATATAAAATGTAAGATTTGCTAATAGTTAATTAAGCCAAAATAAATTTCAAAATTTCAAGATAGAATAAATGGTACAAAAATGTTTCTGCATTGACACAAGCTACAATTTATCCAATTATGTAATAGTTCTGATCTTTTACTATCAAGTACCACATTACATTATATACAGCAAAAGTCATCACAAACACATGAATTAGACAAAATCCATGTTAAAGAGGGAGATCAATCATACTTTTATTTTTTTAGAATTTGACAATCATATAGACAGCACTAAAAATTAGGATACAGAGTAAATATATAAATGATCTACATCAAGACTGATGTTACATGGATGGTTATATGACAAAGACAGAGACAGACCCCTAAAGAGAATGTAGATAGCATACACACAGAGACAGTGTGTGTGTGTGTATGGGTGTTGAATATTCTGAACCAAGTGTATTTTCATATCACTTCAGAGATTACATTTTAAAGACATAGATAATTTAGAAATTTATTATAATGAGAACGAATAGGGAAATGGGCTCCCACAAATCTGAAGAATTTATTGGAAAGGATCTGGTCTTAGAGTTCAGGGCCAAGTTTACCTAAATCTCAAAAAAGCAAGAGAGGATAAGTTACTACTTCCACCAAATATGCTACTAAAACAGAACAAATTTATAAATTTGCTAAATCAAGTCTTCAGAATGTAACAATGGTGTTAGGAATAAGAATCTAGTCAGACAAATGAAACTCATGCAAAGTAGCTCAATAAAGAGGTAATAACACATTGAGCTATTTACAAATTCAAACGTTAAAGTCCAAACATAATATGGTGAGGCAATCCAAATGGAAAACTTGGCATTTTCAAAGTGTGGGATGACAGAGGGGGATAGAACAGTAGGAACCGGGACTGTAGAAAGGGTCTATGCAGTAAAAGCTCAAGCCAGGGAGGGGACTTGGCTTCCGCTGGTTACTCTGCCCCTATCAGATTCAAGGAGAAAGGGGGTGAAATAACCTGGTTGCTGCCTTCTTTTCACTCTGTAGTCTTCCACCAGGCCTCTCATTGGCCAACTGTACCCAGCATCTAAATAGTTAAGGAACCTGGGATACTTCTTTTGCTGGGTTAGCTTCCTGAGAGAAGAAGCAGGGCAAGAAGGTGAAGGAAGTGGATGTGTTAGTAAGTAGGCAAATGACAAGCATACAATGTTATCTATTTATCGGAGAAGCTCGTGGTTTACTTTCATTTTTTCTTTATAGTACTCAGAGAGAAATGTATAACACAAATGTTTTACTATTAAACAAAATTATGCAATTACAAAGACTTATACAATTACCAAGACATACAATTACCAAGCATTCTTAAGGGGGAAAAATTATTCCATTTTGGAGGAAAAGCTATAGTTATACAATCATAATGATATGTTGTGTTGAACAAACAGCATATAATTCTTCCTAACACAATTTTACCTTTTGCCATTCCTTTAGATTTTATTCAGCTGGGATAATCTTATTCCACATAAGAACTGAGATAGATTTAGTGGCTTTTCTTCTCACCTTTGGCTAACTGAGAGTTTACTTTAAAGTTAAAAACCATCCTCAATTCAGTAATTACAATACTCAATCCCATTTAGTAAACAAAATTTCAAATTTGTCCTACTATTAATTCTTCTACACTCTTGCATCTCAGACCTTCTTCAAGCTGGGAAGTTGCTTGGGGCCAAGTCCTGCTCACTACTTTGTCCCAGTTAACTTCTGCCTTGACCAGCTGGCTATTTTTTCACTCTCCAAAAAGGTTGAAGGAGTTGATAGAAGATGGTGATTGGACCTGGCCAGCTTTTCCTTAGCTGGGTGGTTTCCTGCCTCTAAGTCTTGCAGATCTTTAAAGCTGTTTCTTCTCTTTTGTCAACTTTTCTTTTCCCTAATGGAGCCATATCTCCTTGCATTCCCCTGACTCAAGCAAATATTTTTCTACACTCAAGTAATGTGAAACTCTTTCCTTAACTTCTGAGTACATGAAGGCATAATTTCAGCCTTTTTCTGCTGGGGATTTCTCACTTTCTAGCATCTACTAAAAGTATAGTTAGAATGAATAAGATCTAGTATTTGAAAGTATAACAGGGTAATTACAGCCAACAATAATTTATCGTGCATTTTAAAATAACAGTATATAATTGGATTATTAGTGACACAAAGAAAGGATAAATGCATGAGGCTGTGGATACTCTATTTACCTTGATGTGATTATTACATATTGTATGCCTATATCAAAATATTGCATGTACCCCATAAACACCTGCTATATACCCACAAAAATTAAAAATTGAAAACTTTAAAAAGATTTGGGAATTGGCCAACATAGGAATATCTCAACAGAAGAATGCAAGTATTTCGCATTTCTTCCACCCTTGGAAAAAAATAGATAACTAGTTCTGTATTTCTTTGCTATTTGTTTCAAATTCTTAATCCCTTGGAGATAGATTCTGTTTAAACTTAGGTCCCTTGCCTGACCTTTGGCTTTATGTAGTTGGAAAGAGGAAAAAGTTCAGTAAAAGTATACTTCAAGGACCCTTCTGCTCAGAGAAGCACTTGAGCTTTCTATTTCACAAAAAAAGGGGACTTTCATTACTTAGTGCTAGATGACAGAGAAAGCACAAATGTATAAGCACTTATCAATGTTCTGCTTAAGTCCTGTTTGCTAATAATTGCATTAGGAAAGGTAAGTTGTTGGGCCAGCCCAGATGAAAGGAATTGATAAATAGATTATACTTCTTGATGAGAAAAATTATGAAGCCCAACACAATGGAAACATGAATACATGGATGGAAAGAATGTGTATCCTTCTTTCACAATTTGTCATACATATATCAATACATTGTTTTATGGCCCATATTCATTCTTTCACTAGATGTTTTCCAACACTTATTTTTGTATCAGACACTATATTGGGCAATTAAGATTTAAGTATATATCCTAGTCTCTGATAAAACAGACTTTAAACTAACAAAGATCAAAAGAGACAAAGAAGGCCATTACATAATGGTAAAGGGATCAATCCAACAAGAAGAGCTAACTATACTAAATATATATGCACCCAATACAGGAGCACCCAGATTCATAAAGCAAGTCTTAGAGACCTAAAAAGAGACTTAGACTCTCACACAATAATAATGGGAGACTTTAACACTCCACTGTCAACATTAGGCAGATCAACAAGACAGACAGTTAACAAGAATATCCAGGAATTGAACTCAGCTCTGCACCAAGTGGAGCTAATAGACACCTACAGAACTCTCCACCCCAAATCAACAGAATATACATTCTTCTCAGCACCACATCACACTTATTCCAAAATGGACCGCATAGTTGGAAGTAAAGCACTCCTCAGCAAATATAAAAGAACAGAAATTATAACAAACTGTCTCTCAGACCACAGTGCAACCAAACTAGAACTCAGGATTAAGAAACTCACTCAAAACCACTCAACTACATGGAAACTGAACAAACTGCTCCTGAATTTTGGGTACATCCTGTACTGGGTACATAACGAAATGAAGGCAGAAATAAAGATGTTCTTTGAAGCCAATGAGAACAAACACACAACATACCAGAATCTCTGGGACACATTTAAAGCCGTGTGTAGAGGGAAATTTATAGCACTAAATGCCCACAAGAGAAAGTACAAAAGATCTAAAATTGACACCCTAACACTGCAATTAAAAGAACTAGAGAAGCCAGAGCAAACACATTCAAAAGCTAGCAGAAGGCAAGTAATAAGTAAGATCAGAGCAGAACTGAAAGAGATAGAGACACAAAAAACCCTTCAAAAAATCAATGAATCCAGGAGCTGGTTTTTTGAAAAGATCAAAATTGAAAGACCGCTAGCAAGACTAATAAAGAAGAAAAGAGAGAAGAATCAAATAGACTCAATAAAAAATGATAAAGGGGATATCACCACTGATCCCACAGAAATACAAATTACCATCAGAGAATACTATAAACAGCTCTATGCAAATAAACTAGAAAATCTAGAAGAAATGGATAAATTCCTGGACACATACACCCTCCCAAGATTAAACCAGGAAGAAGTTGAATCCCTGAATAGACCAATAACAGGCTCTGAAATTGAGGCAATAATTAATAGCCTACCAACCAAAAAAAGTCCAAGACCAGACGGATTCACAGGCGAATTCTACCAGAGGTACAAGGAGGAGCTGATACCATTCCTTCTGAAATTATTCCAATCAATATAAATACAGGGAATCCTCCCTAACTCATTTTATGAGGCCAGCATCATCCTGATACCAAAGCCTGGCAGAGACACAACAGAAAAAGAGAATTTTAGACCATTATCCCTGATGAACATCAATGCAAAAATCCTCAATAAAATACTGGCAAACTGAATCCAGCAGCACATCAAAAAGCTTATCCACCACGATCAAGTTGGCTTCATCCCTGGGATGCAAGGCTGGTTCAACATATGCAAATCAATAAATGTAATCCAGCATATAAACAGAACCAAAGACAAAAACCACATGGTTATATCAACAGATGCAGAAAAGGCCTTTGACAAAATTCAACAGCCCTTCATGCTAAAAACTCTCAATAAATTAGGTATTGATGGGACGTATCTCAAAATAATAAGAGCTATATATGACAGACCCACAGCCAATATCATACTGAATGGGCGAAAACTGGAAGCATTCCCTTTGAAAACTGGCACAAGACAGGGATGCCCTCTCTCACCACTCCTATTCAACACAGTGTTGGAAGTTCTGGCCAGGGCAATCAGGCAGGAGAAAGAAATAAAGGGTATTCAGTTAGGAAAGATGAAGTCAAATTGTCCCTGTTTGCAGATGACATGATTGTATATTTGGAAAACCCCGTCATCTCAGCCCAACATCTCCTTAAGCTGATAAGCAATTTCAACAAAGTCTCAGGATACAAAATCAATGTGCAAAAATCACAAGCGTTCTTATACACCAATAACAGACAAAAGGAGAGCCAAATCATGAGTGAACTCCCATTCACAATTGCTTCAAAGAGAATAAAATACCTAGGAATCCAACTTACAAGGGAGGTGAAGGACCTCTTCAAGGAGAACTACAAACCACTGCTCAACAAAATAAAAGAGGGCACAAACAAATGGAAGAACATTCCATGCTCATGGATAGGAATAATCAATATCATGAAAATGGCCATACTGCCCAAGGTAATTTATAAATTCAATGCCATTCCCATCAAGTTACCAATGACTTTCTTCACAGAATTGGGAAAAAACTACTTTAAAGTTCATATGGAACCAAAAAAGAGCCCGCATTGCCAAGTCAATCCTAAGCCAAAAGAACAAAACTGGAGGCAACATGCTACCTGACTTCAAACTATATCACAAGGCTACAGTAACCAAAACAGCATGGTACTGGTACCAAAACAGTGCTATAGACCAATGGAACAGAACAGAGCCCTCAGAAATAATACCACACATCTAAAACCATCTGATCTTTGACAAACCTGACAAAAACAAGAAATGGGGAAAGGATTCCCTATTTAACAAATGGTGCTGGGATAACTGGCTAGCCACATGTAGAAAGCTGAAACTGGATCCCTTCCTTACACCTTATACAAAAATTAATTAAAGATGGATTAAAGACTTAAATGTTGGACCTAAAACTTTTAAAAACTCTAGAAGAAAACCTAGGCAATACCATTCAGGACATAGGCATGGGAAAGGGCATCATGTCCAAAACACCAAAAGCAATGGCAACAAAAGCCAGAATTGACAAATGGGATCTAATTAAACTAAAGAGCTTCTGCACAGCAAAAGAAACTACCATCACAGTGAACAGGCAACCTACAGAATGGGAGAAAATTTTTGCAATCTACTCATCTGACAAAGGGCTAATATCCAGAATCTACAAAGAACTCAAACAAATTTACAAGAGAAACAAATAACCCTATAAACAAGTGGGCGAAGGATATGAACAGACACTTCTCAAAAGAAGACATTTATGCAGCCAACAGACAATGAAAAAATGCTCATCATCATTGGAGATTAGAGAAATGCAAATCAAAACCACAATGAGATACCATCTCACACCAGTTAGAATGGTGATCATTAAAAAGTCAGGAAACAACAGGTGCTGGAGAGGATATGTAGAAATAGGAACACTTTTACACTGTTAGTAGGTCTGTAAACTAGTTTAACCATTGTAAAAGACAGTGTGGCGAATCCTCAGGGATCTAGAACTAGAAATACCATTTGACCCAGCCATCCCATTACTTATAATCCCAAAGGATTATAAATCATGCTGCTTTAAAGACACATGCACACGTATATTTATTGCAGCACTATTCACAATAGCAAAGACTTGGAACCAACCCAAATGTCCATCAATGATAGACTGGATTAAAAAAATGTGGCACATGTATACCATGGGATACAATGCAGCCATAAAAAAAGATGGGTTCATGTCCTTTGTAGGGACATGGATGAAGCTGGAAACCATCATTCTCAGCAAACTATCACAAGGAGAAAAAAACCAAACTGCATGTTCTCACTCATAGGTGGGAATTGAACAATGAGAACACATGGACACAGGAAGGGGAACATCACACACCGGGGCCTGTTGTGGGGTTGGGGGAGGGGGGAGAGATAGGATTAGGAGATATACCTAATGTAAATGACGAGTTAATGGGTGCAGCACACCAACAATAGCACATGTATACATATGTAACAAACCTGCACGTTGTGCACATGTACCCTAGAATTTAAAGTATAATAAAAAAACACAAATTAATTTTTAAAAAGATTTAATTATATATGTAAAAAAACTCTTGTTCTTAAGAATCATTTACTCTGAGGAGATAAAGACAGGCAAATAAAAAGTAACTGGAATATTATATGCTATGTGTTATGTTAAGAATATGCACAGTGTTGTAAGACAACATTGAAGGACTAGTGAAGGAGCAGGCAGTAGTGTTACTTCTGGCAGAGGAAGGAACAAGGGTAATGCATTTTGGAGAAGATGACCTATCAGTGGAGGTTAGAAGACCAGGAGAGCCAGGCCTGGTGGTGCACCCTTGTAGTCCCAGCTACTCAGGAGGCTGAGGCAGGAAGATGGCTTGAGCCCAGGAGTTCAAGACTGCAGTAAGCCATGATTGTGCCACTGTACTCCAGACTGGTTACAGAGCAAAACCCTGACTCAAACTGCCTCAAAAGAAAAAGAGAAAAAGAAAGAAAAGAAAAAGGAAGAGGACCAAGATGCTCCTTATCATTTATCCTTATCATTATTATCATGTATCCTTATATGTCTCATTTATTATTAACAATAATAATGATAAACGTAAAGACCCCAGTGTGATCCTCAAAATTAATAGGTGCTCAAAAATCAAAGCTACCCTTATTAAATAAAATTTACTGAATGTGACAATTAACATTAAATATTAAGGAGAAATAGAAAAGAATTAAGCTAACATCAAAATTTCCAGCAATGGCATCTGGTAAGCAATTGTGCCAGGAAAAGGAGCAGGGTTCTATGTGAAAACAAGTAGGAAATGCCAAGTAGACTGTTGGGTAAGATGTTCTAGAGCTCAGGACACAGACTTGTACCCAAGCAAGGAATTGTTAGTCATTAGTGTTCACTGTAGATATATTTGAGACAATTCAAATATTAATACAATAACTTTTAAGTATACATTAAGAGATAAAAGAAAGGGGGAGGGAGGGAAGGAGAGAGAGATTGAGACAGAGGGAGAGAGAGAAAGAAGAAGAAGAAGGAGAGAGAGAGAGAGAGAGCCTTTTAACTTGTTCAGGTGTTTAAAAATGTCTAATATTTGGTTATTTAAAAACCAGGTGTGACTCTTACCTCTGAAGCTCTTTTCTGCCCCAAACAGCTTCTCAGCCTCTTAACTATTAATTATATCCTTATTATCTCCATTTCAGCCTCTTTACCATAACGCTAGTTTAGATATCTATAAATTCTTCCATGAATTACTGCAGTGGCCTCCTAATTGGCTTTCCTATTCTAATTTCATACACATTAAATACAAACATATTTAAATATGTAACTATCCTCTGTCAAAATGTATCAAATAATTTCTATTATCTACTTCATAGAAATCTCAAATTCTTAGCATATTGTGAGTTAACTTCACTGACGTTCCATGCACATCTCCACTCAATGTTGGCCTTTCTTTCTAAATTGCCTCCCCTTTCCTTCTTACAGTGAGAATTCTTGCTAATCTTTGAGTTCTTCACCAAATTTTCTTTCCCAATTTTATTCCATTCCTCTCTTTAGCCTATTCTGGTAAATTCTGGTATTATTTCTTCTGTTCTTAAAATACACTTTGTAGTTTGTTTTAGATAGATTATATTTCAATTGCTTCATATCTATTTCTTCACTGCATTATTAGACACTTGAGTAAAAGTACTAAGCCTTTACAGTACTTAGCATAGGAGAGGTTCAATAAATGTGAAAACATACCAATTAATTAATACAATATTTTTATTCTTAATACTTTGTTTAATTCTGTAAGGCAGGGGAATAAAAGCACATAGTCTGATCATTTAAAAATATACCCCAAATAATTGATAAATGAAAGATTTTATTCTATAACCAGAAACAAGTATGTACTGTTAGTTCTAACTAAATGATTTTTTAAGAATATTATTTTCCTTGTAAAGATTGAATTTGTAATTTATACCTTATAAGATATTATCAATGGTCTAAATGGGTTTTGAATTTAAATTATAAGTGTTCCTTTAAATATTAGATGTATTACATCAGATGCCTTCTATTACCTTTTTGAACTACCATGTGGCTTCTGTCACAAAGAAAAACATTGTAGACATAAATCAAAATGTTACATTATGTTATTTACATGAGACTTTATATATACACTACTTCATACTATGTCTAAAGTATATTCTAACAAAAACATTTTTCTTCTATTTGTCACCTTATTTTTCATTCACAAATGACAACAAAATGAAAGGCCCATTAAGTTAATATATATCAGATAAAACAAAGGTAAATATTACCAAAACAATAAAACACTTTCAAAGTGCATTGCTCTTCTTTATTAAATTACAATATAAAGGAAATAAGATGAAACTTTACATTAGTTGTTATAATGTTTACGCCTTAGGCTTTTGTTGCAATATACCTTTAGTTAATGGAATACTTTTCCTTTTCTGAGGATGGTAAGCACAATTTGTTTGGGGAGTTGAATTTAATTATAGAATTTTATTTTGAAAAATGAGATAAAATTATAAAACTTTAATATTTTCTTCATGTGTACAATTTTCTTGAGGTACAGCATGGAGGAAACTTTCTATTTGCAAAGAACACCTGCCCATTTTCGTAGAAATCTACTTGCTAAATTTGATGCTAAGTTTTTAATTACCAATACATGTAGGTTTTATTATTTAAAATATAATTTTAGAATATTCAATATTTTATGTCATCTATAATTCCTCTAAAGATTTTATACTTATAACTTAAAAATTTTAAAGGCAAACTTAGAAATAAGAGGAACTTATTAACTCTTAGAAATAAAAGGAATTTAATTTGAGATGTCATTAGATTATAATAGGCTAAGAAACATGGCAGATCTGAGCAAGCAATTCCTGCTATTTATAGGGGCATAATCATGAAGAAAAATGGTAACTTCTATTTGGTAGCTCTGACTGACTTCTGCTGGGAAAACAGTACTGAAATAAGGTGAACTAGATTGGAAGTTTGGTCTGCTACAGAGTTCAAAGCATAAAAAACAAACCTAAACCTGAATCTTAATATTATGAGTATTTTCTTCATCTTAAAAAAAAAGTGACAGAGAGGCAGACATTAAATTTTAGAGCTTTTATGTTTCATAATTTAAAATTATTTAATGTTATGTATTATGAAGCTTCTGTTCCAAATAATGGCCTAGGAAAGAAGGTTCCACGATGCTATTTGTAAATATTTGCCTGAATTTAGGTCTGATGTAAGGAGTAGTTTAATCCCAACTAATGAAAATTTAAATTGGAAATAAATGTCAAAAAGTAGTTTATCACTTTTGTATTAGTTTTCAATTACTAGGGACATTCTGATGTATTGTCAAACAAATGTTATCAGAAAAAGGCGACTTACACCTTTGGTAGAAATCTAGGTGGGTGTGCAGAATTACTCAGTTTCAAGGTTCCTTATTACCTTGTTATATTTCTATATCATTGTGTTTTGTGCCTCATGTTTTAACAAGTAGTCCATTATAGGCTTAAAAGTAACAAATGTGTAAATAAAAATTGTAGAAACAGACTTTAAAATTAATGATTATAACTCTGACAGTTGTTAGTGAAAGTGAACTAAGTGGGTAATCTAACTGATTGTGTCAAGAGTGCGCATCTGATCCTCACAAACCTGGGATTGTCACTCAATATGAGTTTGTGACTTCCTGAAGCATTTCATTTAAAAAATAATCAAATAGTTATTATCAGATAATTATTATTTGTTATATATTAATAATAATATCTTATGTGAATATTAACAGGATGCCAGACGAGATGATTCTTTTGTGCCTTAATGCTGGCTAAAATACAAACCCAATAGATATCTGACAGTTAAGTGAATATTAGGAAAGCTTTACATGCAGAATTTACAAAGCAAATGACAAAAAAAAACCAAACATATTCCCTTATTTGTTGCTTTTTCTACAAGATTTAAGTTACAAAAATAGATCAGATTGATGAGAGGAGAAAGTATTTTGGGGAGACTTTTTAGAGAGAGCTGTCTTAGAATGTAAATTTCTAAGGGGAGAGTGGTGTGCATCCTTTTCTTTAGGTTGGCAATGCAGTGGGACCACTCACGGTTCTGAAGTGTGTTTCTTGAAGGTGTGAGACAAAGATGACAAGAAGCTGACTTATACAGAAATCTGAATAATAAGAAATGGGCTAACCTACTACTTTGAATGTGAAGACAGCAGCTTTTTTTGTGACCAGTCTGGAGATGCCTATCATAGTGGCCTGAGTTTGTAACCCCAGATTCAATCTTTCTCAGGGCAAATGACGTGTGGATCTTTCCTGTAGACAACGTTTGGGGTGTGCATAAGGAGGACAAGAATGATTCATGGTTTTGCTGAATAAGGTTACCTGGAGGAGTGAGGAACTCTGATTGCAACAACCCACAGGCGAACATTAGACTTCTAGAAACTAAGGGAGTAGTTGAAAGTGACTACCTAAAAGGGATTCAATCACCAAAGTCAAAGGAACTATCAGGTGGAAATCCCCAGCAAAGGAATCTCTAAAGGACTCTGAAGAGAGAGTCACCTGGCACACAAAGGAATGTAAAGGCAGTTTGTAGTAAAACCTGTTTAAGCAAGATCTGTCTTGCCTTTTATCTCTTCTTATCTTCCCTTACATTCCCTCCACCATGCCTCTCATCCCCACACCCAGTCTCAATCAGAAATTGATTAGAAAATTAAAACATAATCAGAGAAGTTAAATTTACTTTTTTTTCCCCATAAGCTTACAGGTAAAAGTAAGCTCAAGATAGGAAAAAAATGGAGATTAAATCAGATTTGTACTATTGAGTATATCTTGTATCAGATATCAGACAAGATGGTGTTTGCTAGCTAATGTGACTAAAGCATCAAAATACCTCAAACAAGATAGTGTTTGTTAGCTGATGTGACTGAAGCATCATGTACTAACAAAGAATGCCAGCAAAAAAACTTTATTGCCATGGGTGTGCTCGCATTTTCATCTAATGGACACAGTGGGTAACTGGCAGTTGAATAAATTTAAAATCAATAATGGAAGACAAAGAATTAATTTACATGTTGTTTGTTTCCTCAGCTAGTCTTATTCAAATATTATTAATATATTATATAATTATTTGATTTTTTGATGTGGTACATTCTTAAAAATAAGGAAAAAAAATCCTTGGGTGCCAGAAAGGAAGAGGAAAACCATAGCTGAGGAGACAGCATCCACATGGAATTTTAGTTATACTGCATCAGGTACCTGCATACATAGGGAATGGACTTTGGTATTCTTGTGAGTCAAAGTGAGGCAACAGGCCATGTGTGCATGTGATGCACACGTGCTGGAAAGCAGGGTCTTGAAAACAGGTTCCCTACAGCTAAAGTCAGGAAATGAACAGTTTACTTTGTACAAGTAGAAAGAAATAATCCACTGGCCCACCGCCTTATAGATACAGCACAAAAATGGGCAACAAAACTTCAGGAATGATAGGAACAGAATCAACCCCAGAATCAGAGCTCTTAGCCTGTATCTTGTAAGAGCATTATATTAATTTTATAAAATTGTCATTAAAATTATATAAATAAATACCTGTAAGGATCCTGGAAATATGCTTGGCATACACTATGTCCTAAAAAAATTTTAGTTTCCTTCATGCAATAAACTGCTGAATTAATTTCATATAGATCAAATATTTATTTCTGCAATAATTATCCAATAGTAATTTTTCATATTTCAAAATTGGCTTACTGTCAAATATTTATAAATATTGATCACTCATATAGTATTTGATGAAATGTGAAAACACACAATGTATTTAAAGTACATATTAAAAAATATGTAGTGCCTCAGAAGCAAATCTAATTATTACCTCAGTAATAATGCCACCAATATCAATCCAGAAAACTATAATTTAATTTTTATTTAAAGTACATTACTGTGGGTGGTTTATCTCTGTTTGTTAATATACACTTCTACGTCTTCTATCTAATCTTAGCATAGAATAGTCTTACCTTTAACTTTGAATATTATTATAATTGACATTGTTGGCTTGTCTAACTTTATAAAGTTTTATAAAAATGTCTTTAGTACATTTTTGATATTCATTAAGCCAGTAGGAGCAGGTCATTGGATGGAAAAATACAATTTGGTTACATGTGCCTAAAACTGAGTTTTTTGATTGACTCACAGTGATATAGTTTAAACAATTCTAATTTCTATCATTATAACACAATCTTCATGCCATAAAGGCTTAAAATATCATCAAGTTCTTAAATATTAAAGAAATACCAATAAGATAATTTTTCTTTGGATTCTGAAGGTGAATATTTTAGACTTCATTACCTATATTAGTTTAAGTATTCGCCCATAGAATTAGAACAAAGACTCTTACCTTCCTGAATTTGAAATGAGGAACACCATTTACACTTGATTTTAGAATGTATGCCAAAAATAATTAGCTTCTGTAACAGGGAATGACTCTGAATTTATTGGGAGCCATGACTATAGTGTAGAAAAGTACAGCAAAAGCAACAGAAATTCTAATGTTTCAAGGACATTAAGCTCTGACTCAGTCCTCAGAAATGAGGTCAGGATTTAATTCAGACCATACCCTAATCTTGAGATTTAATATGGTCTTAGACATTCTATAATATGGAAATCAAACATAAAATTCAACCAGTAATGGCAGCACCTTTCAAATGTGGGAGCAATTATGTACATAAAAGTTTGAATGAGATGTAAGAATGTGTTTTTTTTTCTTTTAAAGTATTCTATTTCTGGTCATCTCTACTCTTCACTCTCTCTATTCTATTCTTCACTGGTGGTCATACTTGACTACTTTTAACTAAGGTCTTATACAGTTTTGAAACTTGGAGGCTGTCCATCACTGTATATAGCTCACATATATATTCATGGCCTGTTTCTGACATTTATCTACTTCATTATTTTATATGTGTACGTATTTGTTTTCTAAAAATTACATTAAGTTCTTTTGCGGAAACTTATTCCTATGTGTATTTGCCCCAGGAAACTCATAGAATCTCTTACAATACAGTAGACATTCACATTATGCTACAAAAATGACAATCAATTCACAGGGCACTAAATCTGGGGAAGAACATTTTTCAAAGACATGTTATGTGTTCTCCTCTTAATAGTGAGGTGTATTGAGGAGATGGGTCCCATACTGGGATCCTTGTAAGAAATCAAAGATTGTTCTGTCATGCAGCCACTCAGAACCTGAGTGGGTCAACCATTTACAGATATTTTCTAGTTCATTCAGATCTAAGTGTTAGCAGCAGAAATTCTTTATGATTAATGAAATTCTAATGTCTACCGAAGTATTGATTTTTATCTTATGCCTTTTATACTGTAAGATTTTCATTTATTTGTTTCATTTTGTTTTTCTTACTTGTATTTCTTAATAAATTCAGAATGAGGGCAACTTCACAGTTATTCAGTACATTTAGTGACATAGAGACATTTACCTACTCATCCCTAGTCACAAACATACACAGATATTTAGCAAACTGTATTATTTATTGATGTTCGTTCTCATTCTGCTAGACAGAATGAGAAATGCTGGGCTAGGGATCAAAAATATTCTTATAATGTTGAGAAACATGGGCACATCATTGGATAAGGATATCAGGGAAAACTGCATAAATATCATGATGTGTGAAGGCTTTTGAATGACAGTAAGGATATATTAGAGAGGGGCATAGAAATGGAGCTATACAAATGAATTTCAGCCCAAAGTAAGAGCTACAGTAAACATTTGGAGGTGAAAGCATGATGATGTGTAAAAGAAAGAGCAAACAGTCTCACTCAACTGGAGGATAGAATTTGAATATTGTAGAAAATACTAGATTTTTTCTTATATGTAATAGCTCTTTGGGAGGCCATTTCTATTTCTTTCATTCTTTTTAAGACAAGATCTTGCTATGTCACCCAGACTGGAGGGCAGTGGTGCCATTAGGGCTCACTGCAGCCTCTACCTCCCAGGCTTAAGTGATCCTCCCCTCTAGATCTCTCCGATAGCTGGGACTACAAGCACACACCACCATGTCTGATGATTGTTTTTTTTAACCTTTTAGCCTTTGGTAGAAGTAGAGTCTCACTGTGTTGGCTACGCTGGTCTCAAACTCCTGGATTCAAGCGATTCTTCCACTTCAGCCTTCCAAAATGCTGGCATTACAGGCATGAGCAAGTTGCCTGGCTCATTTTTATTTATTTTTAGCCAAGAACTGATAAGCTATGATCTGTGCATTAAAAATATGAATATGTCAGTGGCATATACTGCCATGCTTTTTTTTATTTGACTGAGAACCACAGAAAGAAATATATTTTATGTCATCAGTATCTTGTATAGACATATACATGTAACACAAAAATTTGCATATAAATTACTTATCTATACTTATAAGAAATGTTTTTACCTGTGTTGTTATTCTGTTGTCTTATATTTTTGTTCTATATTATTTTATTTTTAAATTATTTTTGTGATTATACATTGGGTCATAACCACCAGTTTGAAAACCCCTCGTATTGGGTATATAAGTATTAAAATGGATGAGTTTTCAGATAAGAGGACTAGATAAGAAATAATTACGTTAATTCCCCCAAAGTAAGCTTATCTACATGTGAAGGGAAAAATTAGAGAATGCATCAATGTGAGACAAATTGAACAGGGAGTATACATGAGGATATCATATGAAAATCTGTGAGGATAAGGAAGTTGAAGATAGAGGAAATAATTCCAAGATTTGGGATTTGGGGAATTAGTAAATTCAGAGAGAATATCTGATTGTGTTAGAGAATCAATGTGGAAGCTATATGATCAGGTAGGTGCTTAGATGTTGAGTTTGTTTTTAGATACATGATCTAAAATATTGATGGTCACTCAGATAAAATTCAAAGGATAAA
Organism: Gorilla gorilla gorilla; assembly: GCF_029281585.2. NCBI lineage: Eukaryota > Metazoa > Chordata > Mammalia > Primates > Hominidae > Gorilla > Gorilla gorilla. Next base: position 119,418,483 of record NC_073229.2, on the reverse strand, counting down.
AATGAAAGGAGAGAAACAAAATGTGGATAAAAGGAATATGATTCTCTCCTAAATAAAACTCCTAAATTTCAGTGGCTTCACTTTACTTCTTGCTTACTTCATAATCCAAAATGGTATTCTGGTGAGGTTGCTCTCCTCCAGAGAATAGTGACTTAGGGACTAAGGGTCCTTGCAGTGTGTGGCTTCTCCATCTTCAACATATGCTTATGTTGTCCTGGAAGCATTCTTCATTTTAGCCAAAAGACAAAACAGAAAAAATCCATGTATGGATAGTTTTAGGATCAGGATTGAAAAAGGTATTGATCACTTCTATCCACATTCTTTTGACCAGAAAACTCACTTAATTTTGTGGGAGGCTGAGAATGTCATCTACATGTGCACCCAAAAGAAAGAGGAAACTGAATTTGGTGACTACATACTACATACTAGTGTCTTCCATATTGTATTACTTTGGTAGGGCTTCCATAACAACATATCACACATAGTGTGGCTTAAACAACAGAAAATTGTTTAACTCCCAGTTCTGGAGATTAGGCTTTCAAGATCAATGTCTCATTGACATGGTTCTTTCTGAGGGATGTGAGGGAGACATCTTTTCCATGTCTCTCACTTAGCTTCTAAAGGTTTGCTGAAAATCTTTGGCATTCCTTGATTTGTAAAAAAATCATTCTAATCCCTCCCTTTGTCTTCTTCATATGTCTGTGTCTAAATTTCTCCTTTTTATAAGGACACTAATCTTGTTGAGTCAAGGGCACACCCTATTCCAGTATGATTTCATCTTAATTTAAAAAATTACATCTACAAGAACCTCATTTGCAAATAAGATCCCATTCTCAGGAACGAGGTGGCTAAGTTCTTCATCAATGCAATTTTCAGGGGTAAAGAATTCAAGTCTTAACACATATGAAGAGAAACTTGAAGTGCTAAACACACAAGACATGGAGTCACTTGAATACATATGAAAGACTAATTTCACCAAGGAAGTATTTGGGGCAGAACTTTTGGGAGTGCTTACAGTAGAAGCATGAGGAGGAAGACAAAAGTAAACAAATTCCCCCATGAGTGCCAGAGGTGAGGGTCAGATGAGAATATTCCAAATGAGAATAACACAGAGTCACAGAATCAAGGACGGAGAAGGTTGCATTTGAGGAGAGTGCTTCCTAAGGGAGGAAGTCACCAGTGCCAATTGTTGGAGCTGCTGTGCAACTCATAGCCAGATTTGTGTTCAGGACTTTCTTTGTATAATGAGAATATTCTCATACAGAGAACAATAGCTTGCCCAACATCTTTTAATAAGCTACTTGCAAAATTGAGATTGGCAATGAAAGCTCACAAGTCTGAAATAAGCCAAGTTTCTGGCTCTCTAATCTATATATACCACCTGTCTGTTTTTGCTGGAAGAAACAGTGAGAGAACACACACTTGTCTCTATAGGATTTTAACTTGTGAAATGTTTTGGATTGCCTATTTAATCTTTCTGTTACTTTTTCAGGGCCAGAAAGTTTGTCTGGATCTATTTCATGGCAAATCAGGATCTACAAATTAATGTAGTATGGTCCTGTTATTGCATCAGTGTCTAGGGAAGTAGCACAGCATATGGAAAGCTTGTCAAACTGGACATGTTTCCTAGGCTCTTAATTCTTACCCCAAGGATGTGACCTTAAGCAGTCAGATAAACACTGTGAATTTCCATCTTTTCACGTGTAAAATTAGTAGACAAATGTCTAAAATCTAGGATCATCCTTGGTGTTATCCCCCCTCCTTATGTTTCATACCTGGATTAAATAAACCGAAAGCCTATATGACATAAGGTGCACTATTCTAGGCATTCTCACATACATTATTTAATAATCTTTTAAATTTGATTGATTTAATAGTGAGAGATTATCCTCTACAATGTATATTCATAGAGCACAACTTAAAATTGATAGACTGGCGTAAAATTAAATCAAAATATTTTTCTGTGTCATTCCACCATGTGTAATGAAAGCAGAGTGCACTACAAATACAGAGAGAAACAAACCTTTTTAAGCCAGTGTTCAGTGAGAAGCAAGATCTGCATAACTTTTTTCTACTCTTGGCACTACAAACCTGTAGATATTGCCCACGGGGTTCAGGTTTTTTTATATAGCAATACCTGGAAGGCTTCCTTCCTTACCTTAGCACTTTAAGTGAATATTCAAACAAACTGTAAAGGATAATTAAACCTGTATTCTTAAATTACAACTATATGTAATTTACTATATATTAATTTTAATATATGTGTTTATTTATAATTTATAATTATAATTTATAAAATTATAAACATATATTTATAAAATTATAAATATATAAAATATATAAATATATAAAATATAATTTATATATTTTAAATTATAAAAATATAAATATAATTTATAATTTATAATGATATGTATGGATGTGGGCATATTGTTTCATATATATGTTTATGTGTGTGTATATATATACATATATATATAAAACTTCCATAAATGCTATGAAATCACTTTTCATAAAAAGATTTACAGCAAAACAATGACATTAACCTATATCTGTTTTTCTACTTTGGAGAGTTTAATTTACTTTAAGAAAAATATAATTCACAGAGCAATTTGGGTTGCAACTTTAGTATTCAGTCCCTTCAAATAATTTATAATATATAATGTTATTTACTCATAAGAAATATAATCAGATTTGTAGCAGCTGTTGCTGTAAAAACAGAAAAGTTTGTGGGTTTCAAAGTAACAGGCACACATGCCCTGCTCCCTGGCAGTGCCCCAAGGCAGATGGTGAGCCTCAAGGGATCTGGCTTAATGGTGCATCCTGAGTTTTAGATACTGGGATTTCTAGCCACTACAAATATTTTCATGTCTTAAGGATGGTACAAAAGCACAGAACCCTAAATCAAAAGGACCATGAAAACTTTCTCACTGGGTATCTTGGATGTAGCTGGTGTGGACTGAGGACTAGTGCCTGGAAGAGCTACTCCAATATCTTGACATTAAGTCTGATTCTTGGACCTTTGCACAACTCTTGGGTATAAAGCTTCAAGAATAACATGCAGAATGGATTAGGGTTTTGGATTTCTCTTGAAAGGAAAAAATGATGTAAATATATAAATATTTTCAGTTTACTAGTCTTTGTATTGAGAGAAATTGCTAGCCAGGGACTCAGGGAATAATCTGTGTTCTATTCAGCTCATACTGATCCTCCTCCGTTTTATCTGATGGCATTACTGTTTAATTATGTTTCAAGAATCATTTCCTTCTTTTATTTTTTGTGCCTCCTGCTATTTTTGGAAAGTTCTTGCTAGTGACACCCATATATGCTCATAATTCACTTTAAGTGCTGAGCTGTTGCCAGTTGATTTCCAGAGCAGTTTTATTCCACCAATACTCCCAGTGAAAGGAGGGTAGCTAGGTTGGCTTGTTAACAGTGGTACCTGAGTGACTTTTGTGAGTTTTGCTGGCTCTACAGCTTTTTCTATAACTTGTGTAGAGGGGTCAAAATATACTCACCCTTTCATATGATGTGTGAAGAAAACACTGATTCTTTATTTACAATAACTGATCCAATTTTCCTCCTACCTCAGTCCCCACCCCCTAATTTAATTAGGGGGAAAACTAACCTTAAATTTGCCAGGTTATGGTATTATTGGCTCTTTCAGTTTAAATAACTTCTGGGTTATTTGGGCTTGGTCTTTCCATTTCATTCCTGTCTGCCAAACTGGATTTCTCTCAAACATGTTGCCTATGTAAAAGAACTGCCAAATAGAAATGCACCAGACACTTGTTAAAAATGACGGGAGGAGTTTATCCAAGACTCTTGCATTAAGAGTCAAAACTATGGAATAGGGGAGAGTGAACTCAACTCCATCAAAACAAAAAGTGAGAGGATGTTTAAATGCTAGGATGAACTAATAAAAAATTACTGGAGGACATTAGGGAGGAGGTTAGCCAATGTGATTAGGTTATCTGTGTTTGCTAATTGGCCCGTATGGAAGACAGGCTCCTTTCCTCCCACTGAGATTGGGAGACATCAGCCTGATCTTTCTTAATGAACACATTTCAAAGAGCTAGCTCCCAGATCCCCAGAAAGACAGTCTTAGTTGCGGAAAATTTGCATCTCAAAAGGGCAGAGGAAAAAATTAACAATTGCAAGTTTTCTAAAGTAAACACTCTAAGAAAAGGGAAGTCAGGGGCCTAAGGTCAGGAAGACACCTGTCTACTGTTTGGTCAATTTGAGGGGAATGTTATAGTCACCTCGGTCACCTGGTTTATATGTGGAGTGATTGTGACTACACAATGGTAAAGGGGAGGGGAATCTCTGCTCCAAATATGACCCTTTAATTTTTGTTGGTTTCTGCTGCCCCTAGGTCTACTGTGTATAGGACTCTGTAGTGTGAGTCCTCCCTGGCCATGAACACCTCATTCTGACCCTGTGCAGGAGTCCCTTTTTGTTTATTGATTTTGATGTCAAATTTCTTTATACTATGCTATTTTCATCTTTGTTTCAAACATTTCTAGTCCACCAACCCTTTTATTCCCCTCAAACTTCTGACCACCATGGAGGGAATTGCTAGTTCCTCCTCATGCTCTGCATGATGATGGAAAATGGGGAAAAACAAAACAGAAACAAAACAAAAAACATTGCATCTAAATCTTTTAATCCAGCCACCTGACCCCAAAATCCAGCTTGCTATCTCTCTATGAGAAGCTTCTCTTTGAGTATTGGAGATTTCCAGACTGCGGGTGGGAAGACACGCCTCGGACACTCTGCCTATCACCAGCACTTCTTAGACATCACAAAGCCAGCTTGGATGTTTCCACCTGCCCCTTCTTATGTAGTGTGTCTAATATATGTCACCTATCTCTGGTTTCCATACTCCACAATATCAGAGAAGATGGAATTTCAAGTTTTGAGCATTTTTCTTCCTTCCATTACAGTGGAAAGGTTGATCAGGAACATGAAATATCAAGAGAGAAATGAAAAAAAATAGGTACTTTGGAAATAATGTAACCACTAACTCTTTTCCCTTTCTTGGTGATCTTCATACTGGGGCAAAGTGTACTGTCACACATCCATCTTTCCATACACACTGGTGAGTCCACTTTTCCTAGAAAAATACAGTCATGCATCACTTAACAATGGAAGTATGTCTGGAGAAATGTTTCCTTAGGCTATTTAATTGTTTTGCAGACATGATAGGGTATACTTACACAAACCTAGGTGGTATAGCCTACTACACATCTAGGCTACATGGCAGAGCCTATTGCTTCTAGGCTACAAACCTGCACAGCATGTTACTGTACTGAATACTGTAAGCAATTATAATATTTGTGTATCTAAACATGGAAAAGGGACAGCAAAAATACAGTATAAGAGATTAAAAAAAAAGGTACACCTGTATAGGGCACTTACCATGAATGGAGCTTGCAGGACTGGAAGTTGTTCTGGGTGTCAGTGAGTGAGTAGTGAGTGAATGTGGAGGCACAGGACATTACTGTACACTACTTTTAAAAGGCTGTACATTTAGGCTACTCTAAATGTGTTTACAAATCTATTTTTCTACAATAATAAATTAATGTTAGCTTACTGTAACTTTTAACTTTATAAGTAATTATTTAACTTCTTGACTCTTTTAACATGGCTTAAAACACACATTGTACAGCTGTATAAAAATACTCTCTTTCTTTATATCCTTATTCTATTAGCTTTTTAATTGCTTCTAAAACTTTAATGTTTACTTTTTAAACTATTTTTTAAAAAAACTAAGACATGAGCTCACACATTAGCCTAGGTCTACCCAAGGTCAGGATCATCAATATCATTGTCATCCATCTCCACATCTTGTCCCACTGAAAGGTCTTCAGGGGCAGTAACATGCATGGAGCTGTCATCTGTGATATGATGCCTTCTCCTGGCATATCTCCTAAAAAAACTGCCTGATGCTGTTTCATAGTCAACTTTTAAAATTATAGATAAATCAAAGGAATACACTCTAAAGTAATAATAAAAAGTATAGTGTACACCAACCAGTAACATAGTTGTTTATTATCAGTATCAAGTGTTATGTACTGTACACATTGTATGTGTTATACTTTTATATGACTGACAGGGCAGTAAGTTTGTTTACACCAGCATCATTACAAACATGTGAGTAATGTGTTGCACTATGACTTTAGATGTCTAGAAATGATATTTTCTTAAAGTTAATTAGACTACTCAGAGTAAAATGTGTATAGTTAATTACTTCAATAGTGAGAATGTGTGATTTTAAAATTCTATATATATGTGAACACACAAAATTAAATAATATCTTGTATTTTTGATGATATTTTTGTTTCAGTGACATTTGGCTACTTGTGAAGATGTATATTTAGATGCTATATGTATCATTAGATGTCGTCTGGAACTAATTATTACTAATAATAGCTAGTAAATAACTATTGATCAAATTTTAATAAAATGATGCAAAGATATTTACAGAGGCCAACAGCAAAATAAAAATGAAATTAAAAGCTTGTCCTTTTTTTGTATTAGGAAAAAATAATGATCCAATATTAAACACTTTTATAACACTTTTCTTTTCCTCTTTTCCCTTTTTATCATTTTTAAAAATCTATTCTTTGGAACAGTTTAGAACCATTGCATTTGAATACATTGAAATTCTGAAAAAATCTGATTTTTGTACATGCCAATTCTTCATCTAGAGGTTTTTTTTTTGGAAAAAAATTACATATGTAGAAGTTGAAAACAGGTGCATACATAAAACAAAAAAAAGATAATTGGAAATGTAAAACACTTTTTACAAATTTTGGCATGAATTTCTATGTAACACTTGGAAAGAACTGGAGAGAATATCAGTAAAAATTTAAGAAACAGTTTTTGAGTATTGTAGGGTGTCTCTTTAATAAGAATTTATCACAGTCAATTTTTAGCTATTTTAAAACAGAGCCTATTTTAACATTATTTCAATAGTCCCACTCTTTTATTGGAAACAATGTAGATAAAAATTTAAGAGACACTTTTTGGGAAATTGTGTAATCTGGCCAATGTTTTAATTATTTAAGGGTAGAAAGTGCTTTTTATATTCTCTTTTTTAATCTTTTATTTCAATCATGCATGTACTCAAAAGAATTGTATCACATCTTTGCTAAGCTTTTTATTAAAGAGAAAGGTATTGAGTGCCTACTATATGTTAGGCACTTTATCTTGGTATTAGTACATAAAGGAAGCAAAGACCCTTCTTGTTTGGGATGAAAATAAAATAAGGAAACTAGAAAATAATATGTATAAACTAAAATATATAATAGAAGGAATGTAAGGCTATTTTTAAATGGGTGTCAAAAAAGTCCCTGCTAAGTCCATTTAAGCTAAGAAAACTAGGATGATGAGTAACCGTCACATGAATACATGTGAGATGCATGTACCCAGTAGATGAGCTAATGCGAAAAACCTTAGGAGGAAAGGACTCGGAATGTTGGAGGAACAGAACAAAGGTCAGTGTGGTTGAGCCAGGATGCAGAGACAAGGACTATTGGAAGCTAAGTTCAGTCTGGTTGACTTATTACTCTTCACTATGTAACAGTAATAACGCTGTTGAGGACCGTTCAAGGGATGCCAGTGGGGCTGTGGGTACTAGATCTTCTATCTTTGAGCATAGAGGGTATTTCAGCCTCAAAGGCACAGAGTTAGGAGATGTTACCAGCTCTCTGAAAGATGTGAGAGGACTTCATAGAGTAGATATATGAGAGATTACAGCCAAGGACACGATGCTACACATATTCTTCCTGACTCCTTGGATGACCTTCCCCCAACCTCTTGTCAAGGCAAGTTGTTGGGAGAAGTAATTGGGAGAACTTGAACCTGGAGAGTAGCTGAGAAGAGTTGCTGTGGAGAAAAGGCATTTTTCTATTTTACTCGTGTTAATCAAAATTATTTTATGGTGAAACTAACAAATGTTCTTTCAATAAAAATTATCCAGATTCATTAAGACAGATTGTTAATATTTTTCTTCTAAATTGCATAACATTACTGAAATGCTGAAGGTTTTACAAAGGGAGTCATGGCACCAGTACCAATACTCAGTCCACTTTTGCTGAAAGAAATGCATCAATCAATAAGTAGTAATCAGGCATCTAGTCTATGCAAAATAGATTGACAAATCCCCGCTCTGCAGAAAATTATCCTCTATTCGGGGAGAAATAATATAGGCTAACAGAAAATGTAATTAACACTGAGTTGATTCAATATCATTATACTAATCACCCACTTCATAATATCAAAAATAAATTTATTGAGCACTTACAATGCTTCTCAGAATTGTAATGCTGTAAAGCATTTCTCAGAAATGCTTCTCAGTGCTTCTAAACACAGACCATGTAATCTAATCTTCACGATAATTCTATGAGGTACGTAGAAGGCATTATACCCATTTTATAAATGATGAAACGGGGAGACAGAAAAACCAAGAAAACTGCAGAACTGACAAAAAGAAATGCAATAGGAATTGAGAGAGGAGAGGGCCCTTTTAGCATGAGGAGAAGTGAAAGAAGCTTTGATCTGGGGCTTTAAGTACAGGTGGATTTCTGAAAGGGGGAATTGGGGAAGGGAAAGGAGAGAAGAGAAGGAGTACATTCTGGGCTGAAGGAGTTTCTCAGGAGAACTTTTGGAGATCAGAGATCAGATCTCAGGTGTACCAGAGAGGAAGGATCATGGAGGGCAGTGCATTGAGAGATACTGAGGTGTTCACCTTTGCAATTTTTTGTTTGAGGCTGTGTTGAAGAGTTAAAGTTAGGAAATTATTACCATGGTTTAGAGGTGGTATGACAAGGACGGGAATTAGTGTGGAGCTACTGGGTCTGGAAATGAGGTAGCAGATGTGGCCAGCGAGCTTTGCAGGGAATAATCCATAGGCTTTCAAAACTAATTTGTTGTGAGAGCTGCCCTGGGTCTGGTTGTGAAGCATTGAGTTGCTTAACAAGTGACCACAGGATGGAGCTCTCCATTAAGTAGCATAGAATGGCATCCCAGGTCTTTCAGTAAAAAGGATGAGAGATAAAACACAGGAAAGATTTGCACAAGGGTTTATGAAAATAAGGTCCAATAACTACAATAAATAAAAAATAATAAAAATAAGATTCTAAACAATACAAATTTCCACAAACAACCACTAAAACACATCTCCTGAAACAAATTAAGAATTAAGCACTAGAATGTGAGTAGAAATATATTTGTACTTGAACTAATGATCATAAAACTATATATATAAAGGAAAATTGTGTATATTGTATGTATATGTATATACACACATACACACTTTGATGTGAACATTTTTATCTAGGAATTTATCGTAAATTAAACTATCGATGGTAACCACAACTCTGTGTGTATAAATGAACATACATATGTTCTGTGCAGTGCTACTTTAATGTAATTTAAAAACATGATACCTAAATGGCCAATGATAAATAATTGGTTGAATTAAACAAATCATTATATAGTAATTTAAGTTACATTTTCAAGAATATTTAATGGCTCATGCTATTTCTAAGAGATATTAAATACAGAAAAAGAAGTTTATTAAGCAGTATATAAAGTATGATCCATATTTAAAATTTATATTTTAAACATGCATATGTGTTTATACATATGTACAAACATATATATATATATATATGTATACATTAATGTGATTTGAAGGCTATAAACCAGATTATTTAAATAGATTGTCTTCAGATTTCTGGGTTATGGACAAGTTTTTAGTTTTAGTTGTTTTTCTAATTTTGTGTCATAAAGATTCTCTAATGAAGCATGGTTAAAAATAAACTATATTGTGTGTGAATTATAAATTACAGTACTCCTATAATTTAGTTTAAAAATTTGGTCACAAATAATACTGAAGCTCAGCTCTATTAATGTAATTGAAGCCTCCCTCAGGAGTTTGCACACTCAACCTAGTCGATTTTAACTGCAGGTATGACTACTCTTTGGCTACTTTGAGATTCTGGAATGATGTCAGGAAGACAGCTGTGCAGCTGTGCAGCTGTGCTGCTGCAAGCTGGCCTTGACTTGAAATATCCACCAACAGGACTGCTGTACTTGAATTTATCCTAGCAGGATTCTTTCCTTGCCATTTGTGATAGTAAAACAAGAATGTTCTGAGCATCTGCTACATACTTAGTTCAGCTATAAATTTAGCTCAAAACACAGGAACTGTTTATGACCTGCTTTTTATTTATTTATTTTTAGTGCAAGAATGTTGTGGGCCTAGGAATTTGGGTAGCCTAAAGTTACCTGATTCTGTTTTAAGCCTTTCAATTTAAGATATGAGGAGATGCCGGATATAGAGTTATGAAAAATATACCTCCTTAATCCAGTACCACATTTCAAGCTTACTTTATTTTTAAGGGTTATAGCCTTCATAATACTATATCTTGGTTCATTTCCTAATAGCAAGAAGTTTTTGCATATTAACTGTGCTAGGCATTTTTTATGTCTTATGGCATTTAATCTTCGTCAGGTTTGTGCCAGCCAAATACAGCTAAACCATTTTTGTAAAAGAATTATAGCTCAGAACTGATAAGTAACTTGCTTAAAATCACATAGCTACTTATTTGGTGAAAAGAGAGGAGTTCTGGATTTATGCCTATCTACATCCAAGCTTCTTTGCCTTCTGCCAAGATTCCTTGTAAACCCTCTGGACACTCTTCCCCATGTCGTTGTTACTAATTCCACTTTCTCCTCCTTAGTTGTAAACATCTGTTGAGATCTTTTCTTCTGTCTTTTTCTGATACTTCTTGTTGAACTGAACCATTGGTATTGCTTTTATTATTCTTATATGGTTAACTTGCACAAGTGATACTATTGCTCTAGCTTCTACACTTAACTTCAACTCTAACCAATTACATATTTTTAGGTGAATTACGTTTTGAAAGTCAAACATTGTGGTGGACAGTGCAAAGGTGCTCCCAATGAGTTTGCCTCCTAGTATCCACCCTATTTTGTAATCTTGTCATCCAGAGTGTGGATATGACTTTGTGATACATAGCCATGACAATAAAAACTGTGCATAATTTTAAATTAAGGAACTATTCCAGGAAGTCAGATATCATTTCTAGGTGCCATGGCTTCTGCTCAAAAGCTTATAACTTTTACTTCTCACTCCATAAATTACATATGCTTGAGTTTTGTGTGGTGCAGCAAAGGGCTTAAGAGTTTAGAAAATCCTCTCTGTTGTCTCTCTCCTACAAGGCAGAATCTCACTGTTAATTGGCTAGTAGCTGTTGTCATAACCTGAGTGCATCCTCTATATGGTAACTGCTGGAGAAGTGAGGCCATACACAATGATCATTCCTCAGCCTGTAATCCCCTTTGCATCCCCTGAGACTATTGCAGGAAATAATACCATGTCTTGGGCAAATGTACAACTTTCAATATTTTTTCTAATCTTATCTTCTGGAGGAATAATTAATCAAATTTAGGGAGCTTTATGGAAATGCCTAAGTAAGAGATGCCATGGTTGGCTGGTTGGATAGACACTCTTTTCCCAGCCAAATCAGAGATCTCTAGGTGAAAATGGCTGGTGAAAGACTATGGCCTGAAAAAAGTCTTCAAATAGTCCAGTTATTAACAAGATGAGGCGATGTCTTCACAGAAATAGAGCGGGATGAAGCATAAAACCAAAACAATGCAGAGGCTTTAGCGTCCTCAGGATGATGACATGCTACCTCTTCAGTTTCTGGGCTTATATTCATGGAAGACACTTAGATATTGTAAGGTTATCTGCTCAGTTGACACAGGTTACATGTGATTATTCTATTTCTGATAATAAAGCTACATTCCTCATCTTAACACTGGGACTGCTTATACTTGCAAGGCTCTAGTCCACACCTTGTCCAAATTCCTCAGAATTTCTCAGGTCACAGGCAGACTAGGGCTGTCTGATTCCGCAACTCATTTTATTTTCATTAAATTGGTAACACAGTTTATTTTCCCAAGGTGCAATTAAATTCTAGGAGAAAAAATAAGTAATTTTTTTACAATACATTTGGAAAAGAAATAATACTAACTATAAGGTAAGGGCATGACAAAGCAAAGAAAATGAAGGTGAAAGACAAGTAACGGCAATCAATGATACAAAGTATAGAAGAAGAGATTGGCTCTGACTTATAGGAGGACCATAGACAGGAGTAATATTTTGATTGAGATTTCAACAATGAGTATAATTTGAACATAAATATTAGGGGAGAGGCATGGCTCTGAGATAGAATGTGAAAACATTCTATAGGCAGAAGTAACCTTTTATTAGAAGTGATAGAGGTAGAAAAGCATAAATAATATTAAAATAAAAGGCTATCTCATGAACGGTAGATATATAAAAAATAAAGATAAGAGTAGGTTGAAATATTGGATTAATTCTCTAGGCACTCAGGAGATATTGCAGGTATTTTTAAAACCAGTTGCCATGAAGCAAAAAAGTATGATAATTTGACTGGAAGAATAAAAATGAGTGGAAATGGAAAGATCAGTTTAGAGAGTATTCTCAGTTAAAGTTTGTAAGGGATTCTACCAGGACAGTTAAATTTAGAATAAAGAAGAAATGCCTGAGTAGGTACAACCAAAAACCCAAGTGAATTTGGGATTTGGCGGATAGAAAAGCATTGATGAAGAGAAGAGACTCAAAGTCTTTAGCTTATATAAATAGATGATGCTAGAAACAGGAAAGTCATGAGGAAAAGGAAGCCATGAGGTGGTCTGGGCAATATGTCGATAACATTGTTTTTAGGAATGTTAATTCTAAAGAAATGATAATCACATTTTCTAACTAGGTCTAAATGAGAGAGACTTGTGTGGCCATCAATAACTGGAGCACACACAGAAAGGTAGGCTATTATGTCAGGGCCCAGTCATTGTATTAAGTGGGTTATTATATTTATAGTTTGTGGTGAGATTTACAATACAATTGTTCAGTTATGGACTTTTAAAATGAAATGAACAGTACTTCCCAAAAAAAGATGTTCAAGTTTTTTTGGAGCAATTTCTTTCTTTCAGCAGGGGATAGACAGCAAGGATTTTCATCTAAAAATGGCAGGGCTTACTAACAGGTAAATAAATAATTTCTCTTTCCATGAAAAAAGTCAGAAAGACAAAACTGATGAATAGCGAAAGAAAGAACCTGAACAGACAGGAAAGTATGGTAGACTATAAGTAGTGGAGGCAAATAGAGGACACAGGGGAGAAAGCCCGACATCTTGGCGCAGAAGAAAGATAGTAATGGAAGCCTCCCTGGGCATACTTCACAGTGCATGAGGTACATAGAACATATACAAGACAAAGTTGAACTTCAGAAAGCACAGAAACACAATTATGAGGCTTTATTAGTGGGTAGCAAGCCCTCAAAATTATGGAAATATCATGCTGGGACACTTATTGAGGGAGTAGGCAAGCCCCAGGCAGTGCAGTGCACATTGGAATGAAGATGGAGGTCTTCTGAGACAATGATTAACTCAGGTTGTGGTATCAATGGTGATTAACCAACTTCAGAAGATGGACAAGGACAAGAAGACCAAATAAATAGAATAAAGCAGGGTTGTATTCTAAAAATAGAATACAAATTAGGCTTGGAAATTATTATCAACCCTCAAGAGTAGAGGAATAATTGTAAAACTCCAATATATGATGTATTGTTTTCTTGGAGGCATCTGAAATTTATTGTGTGTCTGTAATTTACTGCTTTATTAAATTTCATCGTTTAAAAGTTAATAAGAATTTATTTTTCAGTTATTCCCAGATAATGAGCTCAGGGCCCTGAGTTGTCTAGTAACCAACGCACTCCTAGTGCCTAACGCAACCTTGGACAATAATAGATGACAAATAGTTTTGAATTAGTGAATGACTAGGTGAATGAATGGCTGAGTTTAGTCCCAAATTTGCCATGAAACAGAAATCATGTAATAGAACTTACTGAGTCCCAGTGTACTGGGAGGAACATCTTGTCACTACGATAGTGTCAAAGTAGGAGATAAAACTCTCTGGTCATGTCTACCTGGACTTCCACCAATATAGCAGGAAGCCAGTCTCTGACAGTTATAGATCCAGGGAGTGTAGATCCCTTTTGAGTTGTTTGCTGATAACCAGAAAATTAGGACAGTGATTTAACATGGTAATAGTTTGGACGTAAGTTTTGAAAATGTTTAATTCAACATAAACCTGTCTATCAGACAGAATAAAATATTGTTTATAATGTTTTTCAATATTAATTAATAATAAATGATTTTAAAATAATTAAACACGTTAATACACATATATTATAGATTTAAGGAGACATTATAAACATAATTGCCCTAATATTGGTCATGAGGTATATTTTCTATAATGAACAGGAAAATTATTATTTCTGTTACCTGTAACAACTACTTTTTAACTGACTCTAATACACTATTTAAGAGATAACTAGATGGATAGACAGTAGACATGGTTCAATGATAGTATATATGGTTAGTGTCAGACCGATATTAGTTCCACATAAATCATTTTGTCTATTCTAAAGTGTTTTTCTGAAATCCTTTTTCTTTCTCTTAACTATATGCCCCAAATACATTTCATAATATTAATAGAAACTTAAATTTTTTATTGAATATTCTATAAGGGCTCTTAATGCACTAGATTTTTTGGCTCTGTATTTTGGTTCTTTATACTTAAGCCAGCTGTATAAGGTTCCATTTCTGTACATTCAACTACTTTTAGCACAGCAGAGTGCCAACTTCACTGACTTTTTTTTCATACTGCCTGCTCTATATTTATTATTCTCCTCAGAGTTTTCAAATTTAACAAATTCACAGATGCTTTCTCTGTCTAGGCTCATTTATGTAGATTTTTATAACAGTAAATATGTCTACTGACCCACTCAACACGTCTCTTCTTGCAGTTCTGGTAAATTCTCAGTGTTTTAATCATCTCTTTTACTCAGAAATTTGCCTTAGTGTAATCATTTCATTATGTGATGTTTGAAAACTGTTCTTAGCCATGATAGCGTAGAGGTTAATAGGACTTAAATTATTGTTTGCACAGAATTTTATGATCTCAACACACCTATTTGTTTTCTATTAAAAATACATTATTAACCCTCTCTATTTGAGAAGAGATCAATATAATTTTAAGTTTTATGGTCAGCAGTACTTGGCAGGACACCTCATTGATTTTAGAGACACATTTGGACATATTATTGATTATACTGGCAACTAATATCTCTGCAGTGAAATCGTTTTCTTGGACCATGGCCAACTAAATTTCCAGAAAATTGAGTTATTATTCAAGAAGAAGAAATAAGCTAAATGTATATTTTCCACTAGTAAATTTTATATTTTTCCTTTTGTCCATATCCTAAGCATTTACATTTTAATGTAAAATACAAATATAAACTACTAAAAGAAAGATGTGCTAGCTGTTACCTTGAAAATAAAGAAATAAAAATGTTTTTAATCATGTAAGTAGAAGAACTAATTTATAATATCTTTGTTTCAATTTTACCACTTGCAAATTATAGCTTTCTGCATCTCTCTACTGACATGGTATTTAAGGATGTTTTTAGAGAATGCCTATAGAATTGCAATATTACCACTTTGAACAGCAACAGATTTGAAAGATTTTATTCTTGGTATCAATGAATCACATAGTAAATCCCTTTTCAATTATTCATGATGATGACATTTCTTTATATTGAAAATTCCATGTCTGCATAGATGATGTTTTCTGACCTATGGTAAAACTGAACACTATTAAATCTGTTGTCAATCTAAAATTCAGCATAGTTAATTCCACTCAGAAGTTACTGTTGATGATCTTAAGGTGAGAGAGAGAATTAGCTGTGTTTCTGGAGCCAATTTTGTGTCTGGTAAAAATAACAGGAGTTGAGGATACAAATTGTAGTAAGGTCATAAATTTTCCTGCCTTTGATGAAAAACTGTTTTATTTATTATCTCATGAATGTATACTATCATTTTTCTGCCTATTATAGCTGGTGTTATATTCAGTAATGATTCTTTACAATAACCACTTTCCAAAAGATCTCGCTGCTTTTAGCTAACTAATTGAGAAATTATTCTAGGATTTCATGAATCTTAAAGGAAGCTCAACTCATGTTGTCTGTTTTTCCTAGTCTTTTAGCATCCAGAAATCGTACCTAGAATACCAATCAGGACTGAAATCTCAGCACTCCAGTAGAGAGTAGATTGATAATGGATCCATAATTATAGCTCTAAGATAATTACTAGAATGAGTTGAAGCATTGTTTTGTCCATAACTCCCAAATTGCAAATTGTGATATAAACTTTTATTAATATATAAGGATATTTTAAATTTCCAAAGGAAATAAAAATGTTGCCCACCACTTGTTATATCCTGTTTGCACTTTAGGCTATTGATATTTTCAATACATTTTCCAATAATTTTTATTAATTGGTACACATAGTTTAAATGTTTCACTATTGTAGAGTGAAATCCTATTTGCTATAGCATACTTAAGGAACCTGCTTTGGTCTAAGAATTATGTATGTTAATCTCCTCCTTAAATTAATTTCTAGAAATAGCTTCATATCTCCCAAATGGTCATTAGATTCTTATATAACTAAATTATTTGGCAGCTTTAAAAATCATATCATATTTTAAATATGCATAATCTACTGAACAGTGGGAAAGTTATCTAAAGTTATCCCCTTTAGGGCTCTCACTTTTCATAAACATTCTTTTAACAGATATAAAACTGAAATTTGATCTCTAGGATATATGAACTGAAAGCACAGAAGAAATACAGCTAGTTAGTGTTTAAATAGAAGATTAATAGAAGGGAAACCAAAGGTATGTCCTTGGCCAAAAGAAATAGTGAAATTGTTTTATTTCAAACTCACAGATGAATGATTCATATAAAAATACAGCACATGTGGAAATTAAGCATTTTTTAAAGTTATCAAATAATAATATAAGGATAATATATTGTGCTTGGCAACATAGAAAATAAACCAGACTATACTTGCTCTAAAACATTTAAAACAGATGATACCAAAAATGATCAACAGTCATGATAATAAGTAAGAAGGATCATTTTATTTTGTAGAATTAATTGAAAATGAGACTATAAAGGAAAACATATAGGTTGGTTTAAGGAATAACCAAAAAAAAACTGAGTTATTATTTTTGGACTGACCAAAGCTTCACCAGAAAAGTTCGTAAAAGGATAGCAAGAGATAGGTATAAGAAATACTAAATAATAGAAATGCTACTTAGTTTAGAACCGGATATATATAAAGGATGGTAATATTAGAAAATTAACTTCACACGAAGTGATTTTATTATGGTAACACAAAATACATAAATCTCTGAGACAGATGATTTAATAACACATCCTTTTAAGCGCAATTTTTTGCACATTTGTAATTGTAGTTATTCTAATTTATATAATAAATTACATCAATATCCTACAGCAGTACACTATTTACTTATAGCACCCAAAGAGCTTAGAATAATACAGCTACACAATAAGCTATATAGTGTATTAATATAATATATTACATTGTTGTATTATATATAATATTTATAAGCACTATATATTATTGGTATTGTTCATTTTCAAAGACAAAAATTTGCATAACTTTTAAATGGTAGTTGTAGATGTGAAATCAATTGTTATTATTAATAAAACTTTTAAAAATCAATTCCTTCAGTTAAAATTGAGGGTATATAAAAAAGAATCAATGTTTTTATTTAATATAACACATATATAGAATATCCAATGTATATATGATTTGTACAGATTTCTCCCCGCTTGGAGATTTAACTCTTGAGAGCTTTTAAGGGAAATATTATTTAGGAAAAGATATATTCCCAGATTTCAAGTGTTTTTGAGAAGCTTTTATTCTGCTGTAACTTGTAAGGTATGAGTCAGAGCAAGTAGTCTGACCTACAAAGGGTTCCATGCTTTTTGGCAGAACTCTCAGTAGTAGATCAGTTCATTCCCATTCCAAAGATCACTAAGTAGGCAGGCTGCTTTCCTTCTAATTTCATGCAGGAAGAGTCCTGCAGAATGTCCTTAATAATTGGGCTTTGGGGGCAGTTAATGAATTTCAGAACATAGAGTCTTCCAACCCTAGCAGAGGCTTCCTCACCTCTGTCTCATGCAAGGCAACAGACTCCTCATGAGTGATACAGCTCCTCTGTGCCAGCCACATAAGGCGTCAAGAGTGAAACAGCTTTGAGAATACAACCATTGCATTGCTATGTTCAGATTAGCATCAGCATTAATCATTCATCCAATTTACTCTTTGGACTGTCCTCAATGGTTGGTGGAAATTATAAAGCATGTGCCAGAACACTGCTGTTTCAGTGTTAGGGGCATATGGACCCTAGCATGAGATCCTGAGCTGGAACATTCAGAACTATTATGCTTTTTAAAAGCATTGAAATACTATGAAGACTTCAGTTTTTATATTTCATTTTTCTCTTAAAATGGGTTTTTTTCATCAAATTTATTATACAAAAGTCCAATTAGTGGTTGAGTGGTATTTATTACCATAAAATAGTAAATTTTTTAAACTTTTAATACTGTTTCTATTTAAAAATGAAATCTAAACCCTTGTGTATTTTAAATTTTATTCAACTTTTTAAAAACAGAAGTACCCAACTTCTTATGAATGAACATAAACCATGATATACGTATGATAGTTTTCCATGCCACCATACTTCAGTCTTGTCATCACATTCATTTCTCTAGTTGTATGTGGTTGTGTTGGTGGGGAGGGTGGCATGGGGGCAATGGAGGCAGGTGATGATGCTAAATCATCCTCAGAGATAGGTCTGAAATGAACTTATTTCCAAATATAAGAAAGTTATTCATAGCCAACTAACAAAGTGTCTCCATTGGAATAACTGTTCAATTATAGTTAGAGGATCTGTAAAGGACTGGGCTAAAGGGACCAATTAACAAGTAAGTTCCAGATCTGCTATAAACTCCAATAACACTCTCAGGGTTAAGGGTAGGGTAAGATGGTGCAGGGCTAAATTTAGTCCCCTTAATTCTAAACTTAATCTGAAAAGGGGATTGGGAGAAACAGTTATTAGGTTTAGCAAATATATATAAGACACTCAGTTAATTGAATTTCAGATAGATAATGGATTTTTTTTAAGTATAAGTAAAGTATGTCCCAAATTTAGCATGGGACAAGCATATACTATAAAAGTTACTCACTGTTTATCTGAAATTCATCTTGTATTTCTATATTTCATCTTGTATTTTATTTGGCAACCCTGAGGATTAGAAACCCTTCTGACTACTTCACAGGGAATTGGCCTTACTTTAACACTTAGGTTGTGGTGTTCTCCTATAAAAAATAAACAATTTCACAGAATACCAACATTAGACAAGGAGTCACTCTAACCACCATGGAGTGAACAAAAATAAGACCATCTGTCACCATGTCTGAGCACAAATTAAACTGAAAAGAACAATTCAGATTTACCAACTGCAAGTTTCTTATTCCTATACAACTTGAAAGTACTGTTGCATGCTACCTGGTAAAATTTTGCATTTCTTTCTGTACCTTTAAAACCCTAAGCACTAAGAGTAATGGGCTCCAGCTCCATCAGAACAGAAAACCAAATACCGCATGTTCTCACTTATAAGCAGGAGCTAAATGATGAGAACACACAGAGACGTAAGGGAGAACAACACACACTTCGGCCTATCCGAGGGTGAAGGATTGGAGGAGGGAGAGTATAAGGAAAAATAACTAATGGGTACTAGGCTTAATACCTAGATGATGAAATAATCTGTACAACAAACCCCCATGACAGAAGTTTACCTATGTAACAAACCTGCACATGTACCCCTGAACTTAAAATAAAAGTAAAAAACAAAACAAAACCCGAAGCACTGCTTGCTCAATAGTCGTGGCCTGAGGATCTTTGTGATGCATGGTTGTTTTTAAATAAACTTTTCCTTCCAGTTTTCAACAGTGTTGGTAGAAAAATTTCCCACATTGCTGAAGAACCCGTTGGTTTAAATGAACTTGTTTAACACTTTTTCTCAAGAGGCATATCTGCAAAATAATTAGTCAAACTCTATTTCTTCTGGTATTTTTTGGTCCTTTTGCAATATGCTTAGTTGTTCATCAAGACACAATCTCTCCTTTATGCATAGTGAGAATAATCCAGATGGGCTTGTAGAGGGGAGTGCTCTGAATGTGCTTTCTCTGTATAGGCTCATAGCTGTGATACAACTTAGACTATGCAGATGAAGAACACATTCTAGGAAAGGGCAGAGGAACAAAGTGGGACAAACCTATGTTCTGAATGAGCATAGGAAAAAGAAGAGCCTGCTGAAATTCACCCAGCCAAAGTGTCAGAGGAGAAAGAAATAAATATCTATCTTATTTACATCATTGTATTATGGGGGTCCTCAGTAACAGCAATTTAGCATATACATTTTTTTTTACCACTCTATATTGAGTTTTTGTTAGTTACACTTGGTTTTCTTGAGCTTTTAATATTGTTTTTCAAAGTTCTTATTGTAATTTGCCTAGGTAGAAAATGTGAAGAAAATAATATTGCATGTTAAAGATGGAATCTGAAGTCAAATATCCTGGGTTAGAATTCAGATTCTATACTTTATAAAATATTTGTGTTTGAACTAATTTTAGCTCCGAATGTCTCTGTTTTCTCACTTGAATAATCATGACACTAATTATGCCTGCCTCCTAGAATTATTTAATGAATTAAATGAGGTAATATCTATAACAAATTGAGTACATTTTCTAAAACATAGTATGTCCTCAATAAGTGCAACAATCATGATTGTCATAAATTTTTTCAAGGAGCAGTATTTATTAATAATAATAGTAAAGCAATAATTTACACATATTGAGTGCTGATTATATGCCAGATACTTTTCTAAAAACCTTGCAAGGATAGATCATATTTCATATTTTTATAAACTCAAGAGATATTTATTGAGTGCCTAATTTGTGCAGGCTCTATTCTTGCTGCTACATAAAGTAGTGATAAAAACAGACAACCAAGCTTACAGGGTTATTTATATTCTACTGGACTAAATGGAACATTAACAAATAGTTGAATTTTAATGTATTAGTGACATGGAGAGCAATCAAGTAGGATAGATGAAAGGATGTTGAAATTTATATCATATAGAAATGTGTAGGGCCGTTAAGAAGGAGCCTTTTCTGATAAAGTGATATTTGTGGAGAAACCAGAAGGAAGTGAGGAGAAAGAGCAGTGATAATGGGGAAAGATGTTCTAGGCAAAGGGGGCAGAGTATTCAAATCCCTGAGGGTGGAGCTTACTTGGCATATTTGTGGAGCTCCCATGAAGCCAATGAGACTGGAGATGTGGGTTAAGTGTGAGGAAGGAAGAGCTTAGGTTAGAGCATAGTGAGCAGGTCTCTATCATGAAAAATGTTATAGGCCACTGTTAGGACACTGGCTGTCGGTCTGTATGTTTGAGAAGCGGGCTTCCTGGTCTGTGTGCTGTGTGCTTTAGTTCTAGCCTTCCTGGGTTAATACAAAAGGTAAATTCCACTACGTTTGGTTATAAGAGTGACTTTTCTACAACTGAAAGTGAAATTATTCCCTTAAGCAAAAATGTGAACAACAAAACATATCTTGGGTAACATGATGAGCTATCAACTTTAACTGTCGCAGCCAAGTCATGAGAGTTTAATTTTTATATATTTTAAAAATATCTAAAATCTATTTAGTGTTTATGATATACGGTGTTCCATGCTAAGTGCACAAACTTGAATTGCTGTCATGACAACTTTATGGGGTAAAATTAATATATTTTTCAATTTTTACAGATAAAAGGCTAAGTGATATCTGGTAAGTTTTGGTGGCAGCACCCAAACATAGTCAATGTGACCTATCACTGTAGCATGTAACCTCTACTTTCTGTGTTGCATTCTGTCTCACAACCACTATTGAACAGGCTACATTTTTTAAGGGATGTTGAGGTTTCTTTGGCTATTAATTTCAAATTTCGAAAACTTGTCTTTCCAGTACTTTTGTGTTTGTTTGCTACTTGTCTGTAATTTCCTTGCCTGTGGTTTGCTTTCAGTTCTATCAGCTATTTTGATGTCTGTTTAATATTGAATTAGCATTTGAGCAATCTTTCTGCCAGTACTAAATTGGCTCATTTTTCCTTCAACAGTTCAGTACACTGACCATGCACAGCAGCCTGTGTGATTTGCTAAATTGAGTCACTTGTGCTGTTATTTATGCTTATTATTAACTGTTATTTGCATGGAAAACTGTAATCTTGATTTACAATGATAACATTAATTGACTGTATTTGACTGTGCACCTTAACTCTACATAATTTGCCTATAAATTTTCAGAATATTGTAGCATTGTTTAGCGTGGGAGGCTCATGATCATTTCTGCAAGGTTGTCATATCAATGTTGTTTTCACTAATTGCTTATACGTAGTATACAGCTTAACTCTACAGAAAGGTTTGCAGTTTTCTGCGAAAACAAAATTTCCCTTTGTCCTCTCTTAACAATGTTTACTTCTCCTACTGCTTTCTAAATCACAAGGCCACGAGACCACTGGTTTCTGCCTGTGGCCAGAAAAACTTACCGTTCAGTCCCAAACACAAATACCCTTGAAAATATAACTTAAGCTAATAGAAAAGGTGGAGATTAGTAGGTAGTTACAGTGGCTTTTCCATAAACCATCTGCATCAGCAGGCTTTAATAACTGGCATTTCCTACCTCAGTCCTCACATTAGTGCTCTGCACCCTGGCTCTGACTCAGAATCACCAGTGGAGTTTAAAGTGGCATGTATAGTCAAGAGCTTTTCATTCCATTTCCTAGAGAGGTGAGGATGAATGCTGGCAAATCTGTATATCATATCAGGGATGAATCTAATGCATAGCTCAATTGAGAATTATCTTTCTCCATAATCAGAAGGTACATTGAGGAACAAGATTGGAACACATGGTTTCAGAACCCTGGCCCATTTTGGTGAACTTGTGACCAGACCATATTTAAAGAGGCTCGCAGCCCCATAGGAATTGCTTTGCGTCACTTATCTACTCTCACTCTGCCCTACCACACCCTCAGGACACACATTTTGTGGTTAACTCCACATAACTTAGTGAAATAGCTGGGGTAAAAAGGAGACCAATAATGCTGAAGACAAATCACAAGCCCTGGAGTTTTGTGAAGTAAGTAGTCTGCCTATTGAGGTGATTGTGTACTATCTCTCCTTTCTTCACCTACTTCCTTTCTCTTCCACTCCAAACACCTGGTCACCATGGGGCAATTTCTCTAGTTTGTCCTAACCTGAATATGACAATAAGCAACTATTTTTCTCTTTTCAGGATAAACTCCATACTATTTAAAATGCTTAATATTCCCAAAAAGATTTTACACATGGACATTGTGATCAGCTCATTTGTCTATTATTCCATCTGGTTTGAGCAATAGAAGATAAAATAATTTGGAAAAGTAAAAATAAATGAATGCAAGTCTATCTAATGTCACAAAAATTTCAATTTGGTGAAATAAACTCTACACAATTTTACTCAGTTGATAATGAGCAAAATTTTGCTCATTTTTAACTTTACTGTAGGTATACTAAGCTTTGCTCTCTAAATAAGTGGAGAGACATACCATGTTCATGAACTGGAAGATTCAGCAATGTAAAAATGTCCATTCTTCCAAAACTGATATTGAAACTGGTTTCATGCAGTTTCTATCAAGATTGTACCATGGATTTTAATAGACTTAAATAAAAATTTTTCATTTAAATTTTAATAGACAAGCTTGTTCTGACATTTACATAGAAGGGCACAGGACCTAGAATAGCTGAAGAATTATGAAAAAGAAAAATAAAGTGGGAGGAATCAGTTTACTTGACTTTAAGACTTACAAAATAGTCAGCCTAATTAAAACTCTGTGGTATTCTTAGAGGGAAGAACACAAACAAATTTTGTGATTTAATTTTTCTATCTGTGATCAAAGAAAGGATATCATGTTGTTTCTTTGAATCGCTTTGGTTTGGCATTTGTGATGAGCATGATCTTGCAGTGTTGGAGATATTAAAATATTTAGCCATTAAGATCAATTATGTTATTCAGTAAACTTTTCTTTCAGCACCTAAAATATTCAAGTGATTATTTCAATATTGCAATACTTTTATACTTATTTCTAAGCATCGTTAGGATTATTTCCCTCTGCTGATATATGTATAATTGTAACATATTATAGAAATAGAATTGCATCAAATTCAATTTTAAGACCAAATTCATTTGGTCATATTTAATTTGAGGTTATAATAGCAAATGTGAAAATTTTCATTATATAAAGCTAAAAATTCTATTTTATAAATTATTCTCTTTGTAAGGTCTGCAAATACCTATGCTAATTAATAAAATCCTAGGTTGACAAGATCCCAAAGATAATTTTGCCCCACACTAGAGAGATAATATAACTTTTGTTAGGTCAAAATAATCTGAATTCAACCAACTATGATCACCTCTTCATCGTGTGTTTATTCCACTTTGCTTAACTGTTAGAAGTTTGAATTTTTTATGCTTTTTCTCTCTATACTCTATAAAACACACTGGTGAAATTATTCACTCTGAAACCCGTTTGTCAGTTACCATTGTTATTTTAGTGGTTGTTGTTGAAAGAGTGGTTCATTTGTAGCCCCTGTGTACATTTATTTAAACAAAAATTGTATTACCATGAGATGATAGACGTGATCTACCATACAAATGTCCATTCACTTTACCTTGATAATTCATTTGTGTTAACGTCTACCTAGACCAATCTACTTTCCAAAAATACCAAAAGATGAGAAGCATAAGGCTCAGGAGAAAACAGTGAACTGAAATGGTTTTGCCTGAAGCCCTCCTCTACGAAAAAGGCACAGACTATCTATGCACATTGGTTAGAAGCTGTGTGTTCCTCTCTTTTCCTTTCATACATTTAAATTTTCTTCTATCACCTTCAGCAATTTTTATGCAAAAAATTGTTACTAACAGACATACAATAAGGGAAATAGAATGATTGCAATTCTGTGGCTTTTGGGGTGACTCCATACATAGGGCCTTGTGGGTATGTGTGCAAATACATACTCAAATAGAAGCTCAATACTGTCAATACTGATCTGTTTTTCCCAAAGTTTAAATGACAGGCCATCACAAACTGTTGTAATACTGCAGCAGGAATGTTTACCATGGCTATTCTGTATAGCTCTTCAGAAATAGCGTAATTAAAGGAAAGATTATTTTACAATTTGATTTGGTTATTTATTAAAGATTACCACTCCCTCTCTCTTCTAAAAATAATAATTAAAATGCCTAATTACAAAGAAAGAGATAATCTGGCATCTGAGAAGACTTTTCCCATATGATGCTCTGTTTGCCCCTGGAGCTAGTTCTTCCTCACTGTTCAAAATCTTGTTCCCTTTTTTCTTAACTTGTTTCATTTGATACTTACTTTCCTCCTCTGTGCTTTAGATTTTTCTCTTCCAACTGAATGATTACAGCATTCAGATATGCCCTAGGATTCCCCCTTATTAAAAAATAAAATAAATCAAATAAAAAACCTCTTTGACAAAGATCACATCTAAAATATAAAAACCCTTTCTGTTTTTATTCATGTAAGTTTCTCTAAAAAGCCATTTAGAATTATAATTTTCACTTATTCTGTTCCCTTTCACTCTAAAATTTACTTCAATCTGGTTTCTACTCACATTGTTACAGGAAACCTGCTCCCTCTTCAGTCCTTCATGACTAAGGGATTTAAATGACCCTGCATTTACTCTTCAGCCATAAACCTGCTAATGAGTTGCAAATTTATGTATTCACGAAAACATTTGACATATTCACTAAATGCTTCTCAGTGATTTCTACCTCAAAAGTTTAACTAAATTATTGCTTTTTCTTTTTTTGACAGATTTTGCTTGTTACTTTTTGCTTTGTTTTATGGTCAGGAGGCAGGGAAATACTAGGTAAAAAAAGGTGAGGTCCCTGGCGAGGGTTGCACCCTCAAGCCTTGACCTGCTGCATGAAATGAAAACTTTATGTGTCCACTTTCCCACCCTAATGTTGCCTTTTGGCCCACCACACCCCCTACCCTGTGCCCATAGGAACCTCAGGCCCCAGATTCAGGGGACACATACACACAGAAGAGAGAACTGTCTGAATGTTGTGAGGAGTAGAAGGAGCTGGACATTGAAGACTACAGTCAGGGAGGAGTTTGGCCAGGGATGGTTGGGGAGGAGTTTGATCTGGGACAGCTGAACTCTAGAGGAAGACCACCTTCCCACTCCATCCCCTTTCCACCTCCCCATCCCACTAGGAGCCAGTTCCACCACTCAATAAAATCTCCCCATTCAACATCTTTCAAGTCTGTGTGACCTCATTCCTCTTGGGCACTGGACAAGAATTCAGGATGCACTGGGTGCAGGAACCCAAAAAGGCTGTCACACTGGCCTTTTGCCATTGCTGGTGGAAGGCAGCCACCCCATGTGATGAGGCAAAAGGCTCACTGAGCTGGTAACATGCCCTCTGGGGCTTTGGGGATCACAGACACCCCCTCCTGGATGGCAGATCTAAAAGAGCATTGTAACACACTTGGATGCTGCCACATGGCCTGTACAAGGCCTGCTCTCACCAGAAAGAAGTGGCCAGCAGTTCCAGTGTTTATTCACTCCAGTTCCCACTCCTGTCTGCTCATGTGCTCTGTCCCATAAAGGGTAAAGAGTGGTAGCTGAGTAAATGAGCCACCTCTGTTGCAAGTCCTGCGAAGGGGTCAAGGAATTCTCTTGTTTCATCTGGGGACTTGCCCAGATCTGTCACAAGGGTGAGTTCAGATGCAGAACTGTCTCTTTTCCAAGACCCTACCACCTCTCTCTTTCTTTTGGGTGAAAGAAATGTTGGCTCTGTTTCCCTTCACAGAGGTTTAGCTGTTGTGTGAGGTGAGGACAAGGTCCTGGGCCACTGAAGGCATCAGCCAAGATGCCCAGATTTTCCTGTGGTATCTTTCCTTCCTTGTTTCACAGTTAGAAAGGGCTCCTATCTCTTCCTTTATAATGTTAAGGGTTTTGCTACAGACTGTGGCAATGATACTAGGCAGAATCTACGTTTGGCCCACCCATCAGAGGTGCAGTTCAGAACAATGTGGTTTCTCTTTGTTCTTAGAGGAGCCATTCCCACCCCCACCCCAACAGCTGCAGGCACGTGATGCACAGCAGCTCTCCCCATTTCCCACTCCCCTCCTGGCTTGGGTACTTGGGCATGTCCACAGCGTGCATGAGCCACACCCAGTGGCCACGAGGGGTGGGAGAGAACCACAGCTGCTGCCAAGGCCCTGCACAGCAAGATGGCTGGCATCTTCTGCTTGCCGTCCCCTCCTGCCATGAACCTGTGACCACAGAGCCTTTTTTCCCATGGTTGAAGGATCCTTACTTGTCTAAACCAGGGAAGGAATACAGTAATTGAAGAAACTCATTTGCACAGAGCAAGAGACTCTCCCCCGTCTCCCATCCTTTCGTACTGTAAGTTTTTTTTTTTTTTTCCCCTAAGGGAGATAATTCTTTTCCTCAGCTTTCTGCTTATAATAAGGAAAATAATGGAGGAGCCCCCCTTCTGGCTGATAACTGCAAATTTGGCAGGGCGCATCTGGAACTTAATCTAAATGAATTCATGAACCCCCGAGACAACTTTTTGTCCCAAACTCAATTCTAAACTTCACATTGCAGCCCTAGAAAGGAAAACCAGATCTAAGGGACCCAAAGCCAGGCAACAGGCATGGTGTAAATGGGCAAGACTGATTCCTGCCAATTAGGCCCCCACTTCATGGCAGGGGCCATTCTCCACGGCATAGATGAGGCCAGGGGAACTCAAATGTTGTCAATAGTATGGGGGATGGAAACATAGGTGAGTGTGGATAATTCCTATTCTCTAGGCCCTCCCTGATTCATGGGTGCAATCCACATTGACACCCATGGGTGGCACCTGCCGGGGTGGCTGGGACTCAGGGATAAAAGACAGAAGAGAAAGGGGACACCCACTTTCTCTCTCCCTCATACCCCAGGTTATCACTGAAAGAAGGAAGAGAATGAGGAACGCCTATTCCCCATCTTTCAGAATGAGCAACCAGCGATCTCCACCATCATCAGTTTATAGTCCTCTGGAGTGCAGCCTGAAGTCACTGGGACTGCTTTGATCCTCAGACTCTAAAGGAACAAAGCTTTGTAGCCCTCTGCACAAAGGTTTGGCCAAATTATAAAGGATTGGCTTGGCTTCAGGAAGGAACAATTCATTTTGATACTATCTGGCAGTTGGACCTTTTCTGTAAACATGAGGACAAATGGTCTGAGGCCCCATATTTGCAGGCTTTCTTTACCTTGCAGGGCAATCCAGACCTTCACTGACAGTGTAGAATTGATCCAGGTCTCCTGTTTGCCATCTCAGGAGAGGCTGCAAGGGGCAATCCCAGGGGGACTAAAGAATTGAATCCTAGAGGCAACCTCAGCAGGGGAGCCAGCTGCCTCTCTACCTGCTCCTAAGGGCGAGTACAGATGCAGAAGCTCATCCTCCCTATCCAGATTCTCTCTCTCGATTGGCATCTCCTAGAAATCCTCACCCTGGACAAGCCCCAGTCTCAGTCTTACCCCTCCAACAGATGCCTGGTAAATTTGGCCCCAGTAACGTCCAGGTCTCCTTCTCTCTACAGGACTGAAAGCAAATTAAGGGGGATCTTGGGAAGTTTTCAGATGACACTGACAGTTATATAGAGGCTTTCCAGAGTTAAGCCCAAGTATCTGAAATCTCTTGGAAAGACATGTTACTTTTTAATCAGACCCTGATGAACACTGAAAAGCAGTCTTCTCTACAAGTGGCAGAGAGATTTGGGGACGAGCTTTGTATCAAATATGGTGTCAGGAAAAAGACTGAACTTTATCCAACTGGAAGAAAAGCAGTACCAGTGGATGACCCTAAATGGGATCCCGATGATGATATGGGAGAATGGAAGAGGAGACATTTTCAGGTGTGCATAGGATTAAAACTAAGCCTCTCAACTATACCAAGCTATCCATTATAGACCAGAGATTTAAGGAAAATATCACTGCCTTCTAGGAGAGGCTAAGAGAGGCCTTGGTAAAGCACACCACTCTATCTCCTGATTCCTTTGAGGGACAACTAATCCTACAGGATAAATTTATTACTCAGGGAGCCTCTGATATAAGGAGGAAGTTGTAGAAATGGACCCTGGGACCAGGTAGTACTTTAGAGGACCTCCTGAAAGTGGACACCTCGGTGTTTTACAATAGAAATAAAGAGATACAAGAAAGAGGCAGAAGCTTTAATAGCCTCTATGCGAACCCACAAACCCCAGAATTCCCAAGGTACCCTGTTAACTGCTACAGATGTGGAAAGAACAGTTATCTCTCTTCTACTCAGGGTACAATGTTGTTAGTATATTTTACTTCTTATTTCTGCAATCATTGGCACTAGATTCTTTCTCTGTATAATACACATGCTTAACCCATCTATACTTAACCTTATAAAACTTGTTTGTTTTTGGCCGAGCATGGTGGTTCATGCCTGTAATCCCAGCACTTTGGGAGACTGAGAAGGGCAGATTACCTGAGGTCAGGAGTTTGAGACCACCCTGGCCAACATGACAAAACTGCGTCTCTACTAAAAATACAAAAATTAGCTGGGTGTGGTGGTGGGTGCTTGAAATCCTAGCTACTCGGGAGGCTTAGGTAGGAGAATTGCTTGAACCTGGGAAGGGGAGGTTGCAATGAGCCGAGATTGTGCCACTGCACTCCAGCCTGGGAGACAGTGTGAGACTGCATCTCAAAACAAAACAAAACATATATTTTTTTTTTCCTCTCTCTTGCCTAGAGGCCATCAAACTCCAAATGGTCAGGCAACCAGAGCCTTGGATGATGGCTCCCTTTTGCCAGAGACCCTTGGGTAGACCTCTGGGAGGAATCTGACTTCTGTTTCCCCAAAACAATGCCCCTGTCAGCAAGAAATTGCTAAGATTGGTCATCGTCCATATTCTAATTTATTTCCCCCTCAGAGAGGGGAAATGATACGAACAGGAGGCAGGGAAATACCAGGTAGAAAAGGGAGGGTTCACTGGTGAGGGTTCCACCTTCAAGCTTCAACCCTAAATGAGAACTTCACATCCCTGTTTTCCCACCTGAATGTCACCTTTTAGCCTGCCATGCCCCATATCCTGTGCCCATAAGAACCCCAGACCACAGACTCAGGGGACATACACACACAGAAGAGAGAAGTGTCTCAACATCTAGAGGAGAAGAAGCAGCTGGATATTAGAAACTATGGTTGGAGAGGAGTTTTGCTAAGTATGGTTAGGGAGGAGTTTGGCCTGGGACAGCCAAACTCCAGGGGAAGACCACCTTCCGACTCAGCCCCCTTTCCAGCTCCCCATCCCACTATGAACCACTTCCTTCACTCAATAAAATCTCTGCATTCACCATGTTCCAAGTCTGTGTAACCTCATTCCTCTTGGGCATTGGACAAGAATTTGAGACATGCAACATGCAGCAACCCAAAAAGGCTATCATGTTGGCCATTTGCCCTCGTTGGCAAAGGGCAGCCACCCCACATGATGAGACAAAAGGCCCACTGAGCTTGTAACACGCTCTCTGGGGCTCCAGGGGTCACAGGTACACCCTCCTGCATGGCAGAGCTAAAAGAGCATTGTAATATGCTTGGATGCTACTGTGGGGCCCGCAAAATACCTGCTTTTGCCGGAGAGAAGAGGCCGGTGGTTCCAGCATTCGTTCACTCTGGTCCCTGCTCCTGTCCACTTGTGTGCTCCTTCTCATAAGGGGTTGAATAAAGGAGCCACCCCTGTTGCAAGTCTTGCCAAGGGGTCAAGGGAAGTCTTCCGTTTCAATATTAAAGTGAATGTCAGAAGGTAAATGTCACCTTCATAATACAGATACTCAAAATAGATATTTTTGAATTATTCTTCTCACTTCCTGATCTCATTTTAAAATATCTAATGTATTACATATTTTTGACAATTTTATGCACCCAACATTTCTTGACTAGGTACGGTTGTTTGCATTTCTACTGGCATCACTCTAACTCAAGATGCTATATTTTTTTTTCTGGACTTCTCTTTGGTTTCCTTGTTTTATTCTTGTCTTCAAATAAGCTATTATTCACAAATTTCAAAATGGTACTTTCCAATTGTACATTTAGTCATATTATCACTTTATTAATAACCAACTTCCATACTGTTCAATTGGGTTTTTGTAGCATACAGATTTGAATACCACCCTAACTTTATTTCCAAACCTTCTCTCCCTAACTCACTTCTGCAGTAACATTGTCCCTCTTGCAGTTCCTTGAACTTACGAACGGACTGCCTATTCCAGGCATTCACACATGCTAGGAGCTCTCTGGAATGTTCTTTACCTGCCTGACTTCTAATTAAAGGCCAGATCTCAGCTTAAATTTTGCCCCTAAGATGCATGATCCAATTCTCTAATTTAAACTTACAAAACGTTGCTTAATTCTTATAGGTGATTTTTCAAGTTATTTTTATTTGTGCTCTTATTTGTGCATTTATATATTTATTCATTTATTTATTTTAGTTTTGTCTTTCCCACTAAAGTGTAAGTTTCACAAGAACACAGCTTGAGTGTATTTTTTTTTTTTTTAGCATTGTATACCTAGCATTTGTCATAGAGCCTAGTAAATATTAGGTACAGCGGCCCTCCTTTTCTGCAGGGCATATATTCAAGACCCCAGTAGATGCTTGAAACTATGGATAGTACCATACCATATATATACTATGATTTATCTTATATATACATAAATACAATAAAGTTTAATTTATAAATTAGGTTCAGCAAGAAATAAACAACAAAAACTTATAATAAAACTATAATTATAACAATATATTGTAATAAAAGTTATATGAATGTGCTTGCTTCCTCTCTCTCAAAATATCTTATTGTACTGTGTTCACCTACTTTCAGAACACAGTTGACTCTGAATAACTGAAACCATGGCTAAAGTGGGACTATTGCATTTAATTATTATTTGTTGAACAAACAAATAGATTGAATGGATAAACAACTGAAATAAACTTTGCTTCTTTCTTTAAATATCACAAAATAGCATATGATAATGCATCTATGCCATGTGTTACATCATATAAAGCCAATAATACGTAACATTTAAGAATTCTAAATTTATTGTAGTAAATTAATGTAACCTTATTATAAATTGCTCAGAGTTATCCATTTACAAAATAATGCTATAAATGTGAAAATGAAAGCAATGGGAACTGATTCTAATTTTAGAGGAGAACATTTTGAATGAGAATATTAAAATTTGCAAGGACATTTATTTTAAATTTTTATCAAGGTGACTAACTGGCAATATGCGGTTTTGCTTTGTGTATGAAGGTGTAGTTGGTAGATTCAATTTATGCGCTGGAATGAGTACATCATATACTAAAAAATGGTGAATCCAATTCCTCTCATTTCTCAATCTAAGCCCAGAATACGTTGTAATAGAGTCAGGATCTGCTTAATGACACTGTGACTTCAGTTTTATAAGTTATAAATTTTCATCCTGGCTCCTGTGTAAGGTAGTGCACCCTACTTAGTAACTGAAGATTCTAAGGACAGAATGATTAAAAGGATTTTGCAAGGTGGCAAGTTCAAGGTTGGCTTTCACGGGAATCTGATTCCAATTCACATACTTTGGTCCACTAAGCCCTTCTGCCTTTTCTTACAAGGATCCCTGAAGCCGTATATTTAAGTCCTAAACTGAAGTTAAATGTCCCAAGGAATTTTCTGGGCTTTATATTTTAACCTTTCTATGTTTTCAAGCTGAAATTACTAAACTTGATTTTGTGTCAGAAAAGGCCAAGTGGGTACCTGTAAGGTTTTACATTTTTTGTAGGTAACAAGAGGTCTGGTGGGAGGCAGCTATTTGAAGAACTTTTGTTAGCTTTCTCTTATTAAAACAAGCCCCTCACTAAGAAAGTTCAGATGTTTTGCAAAAATTGGAAGCCTAGCTATCTTGAAAATGTGAAATTAGGAAGACACATTAAAGGCGTTAACCATTTATATGAGCCTATTAATGACATACATTTATCTTCATGTTTCAGAAGAACATCGGGCACATTCTGTGTAATTTAAAAGTGTATTATCAACCGGGCATGGTGGCGGGCACCTGTAATTCCACCACTTTGGGAGGATGAGGTGGGTAGATCACGAGTTCAGGAGTTCGAGACCAGCCTGGCCAAGGTGGTGAAACCCCATGTCTACTAAAAATACAAAAATTAGCCTGGCACGGTGGCAGGTGCCTGTAATCCCACTTACTCGGGAGGCTGAAGCAGGAGAGTCACTTGAACCCCGGGGGTGGAGGTTGCAGTGAGCTGAGATTATGCCACTGAACTCCAGCCTGGGTGACAGAGTGAGACTTCGTCTCAAAAAAAAAAAAAAAAAAAAAAAAAAAGTAAAGAAAAAGTGTAGTATCTTTCATGATCTTTCCTGTTCTTTCCTTTTTGGGTTTCTGCAGTTTATCCTCTGATAGTCAGAAATGGGACTAAGAGAGAAAAATGTTACCTACTGAAGAGCTATGTCCATTAGTTACAGGAGTGGTTGGAGAGCTCCATGATATGCCTTTTTCAAATTTCACTGTAATTTTATTGATTTTAATCCTTAGGCAAAAAAGTATATATTTTCTCTATCATTGCAGATTGGGTTATGCATTGGCAACATGGTGTCACTATTTTTAGCAAAAATTAGAAAAGTTACATGGTCTACTAAGAGTCCTTTATCTTGTGTTTTGAGATTTATTCACAGTCAAATGTCCTGCCCACTAATAATGAAGTATTTCCCCCCCGCATTGTCACAGCCAGGCTTTTGATAGAGTTGTTGACATAAAAATATAAATTCCCAGATATTTAGGTTATCTCAACAGCCCTTCCTGTTTGAATGTTCAAAAAAAAGTCTTTGTTATCACAGGTTGATCTTTGAGTCACATCTATCCAAGGCAAATGCCTGGTATTTGATATTTTATACACACTCTGTATACTTGATATTTGGCAGTAAAATGTAATAACATATTTTACCTGACATTGGGGAATTTTCTAATTGTTATGATTTTTCCCTTTTGCTTCAAATTTAACTAAAGAATTCTGAAGAAAACTACTTCCATCACATTTTTTACATTTTATACATCTTCAGAGTTGGTCTGTTTAGCTTTTCTCAAGGGAAAATTCAATAAAAGTCCAAATACCCCATTAACATTTTATTAAGTAGTCATGATTGTTTCTGTGACTGCAGGAGAGAAAAAGGAGAGAGAATTTTGAAACGTATTGGTGAATATGGGACAGCTGTCAACCTATATATCAAATGTTATAAAATAATTTTATTTGACCTGGACTGAGACATTGAGTAGAATGTTCACAGATACTGGCAAGTATCATGAAGTCAATAAAGCGTCCCAAGATTTGGCAAAATAAGCTTGTTTTATGTTCTTTACATCACAGTAATCAATATCACGACCATCTCCCGCATCTCTACCAGCATCGTGACTCCTGCTACTATTATTAATCATTTAATAATAATAGTACTACTATGACTACCACCACCCTAATTATTTTACATACAGTATATTTTGCTCATTTATGCCTCACACATATTGTGTAGCGGGAAATTTTCATTGTTTGCATTTCTCAGACATAGTAACTTAGAGAAGTTAAGTAACTTGTCCACCAAATTTAGAGTTTCAAGGTTAACCTAAGTCTGCCTGACATTTAAGGCTGAGTTTTAATCATTGAATTGTATGATGTCCCAAGTTCCAAGAGGCCAGAGTTATAAAACGGCGTGGGAAGATCCTGATAGTAGAAAAAATAAACATGAAAATGCTTTCCTTAAATCTTGCTTGTAAGGATCAGTTAGAAAGGTGGAATCTGATGCCCCATCCAAGCCTTCTGATTCAAAATCTGCATTTTAACAAAACCCTTGGATGAATTGTAAAGTTTGAGTGGAAATATTCTATCTTTTTCAGAGAATATTATGAATAATAGAGTCAAAATCTTTACTAAAATGTAGGGTTTCTATATCTACATGATTTTCTCAACATAACAGGACATAAGCAATTTATTTATTCATAATTTATTTATTCAATATTTCTTTATTCTCTATAGATTTGTCTTGTGCAAGATATAAACATTGTAAAAGATACTAAGATTTTATTATATTCAGTAACATTTTATTCTAGTCAAGGAGAAAAATATGAGCAATAAATAATTATTTATAGTATATAATAAACACCATCAAGAAAATAAAGTTTAGATGTAGGGAATATTTTAGAAATCAGGAAGTTTATTAAAATATTCATAAAGGAGGTATTTTCTATCTACAAATAAATATTTTTGGAAAAATATTTTCTTGGTGTGTTTATTCCTATTGTGGTATTCACTGTTTTCTATGCTTTATTAGCACACTTAGTCATAATGAGGAAGGTTTATTTTGAAATGCATTTTCAGCCCTGTGGAAATTAGAATTGCATTTAACCTCCGCTAATGTGATGCCTCTCTTGCCGTTCACTCTTATTTTGTATCTTTTTGTTTTGTTTTGTTTTTATAGACTGCTGTTGCTATGTTGCTCAGGCTGGCCTCTAGCTCCTAGGCTGAAGGGACTCTCCCCATCCTCCTGCCTCAGCCTCCGAAGTAGCTGGAACTGTAGGTAGGTACCACACTGCCTGCATGAACCTTTTTTCTAGAGATAATGTCTACTTAAAATTCATTTGTAATTATACTCAGAATATATTTTTTTCAGTTTTCAAAAATTTAAATAATCTAGGGAGTCAAACATTGACTTTCCATTTCATCTTGTGAAATAACAAGAAATTCAAATAGTGAAACAGAGAGAGATTACACTCAAAAACCTAAGTGTTTAGTTCTTAGAACTTCAAATTTTGTAAAAATTTTAGATTGAATAGCAATAGTCAGTACTTGGTGAATTCGATGATACTCTAGATTGTCTTTCACACATCTTTGTATTCTCAAATAAGAAACTCAGTATCTGCATAACCATCCCAAGTCTCTTCTTCAAATAATTTATGAAACAATGAGAAAAAATGAGTGTTGTAATTTCGAACAATATATTTCTAAATGATAAAATATGGATTTTTAGAATTTAGCAATTACATTAAAAATGAATGGTAGAGTTAGATGCACACAGAAGTTTAACCTTCATGGAGGAAACTGACCTTGATCTTTTCCTTTCAGAATTCATAAGGTTTATTTTACTACTTCATACCCAAAAGGGGTATTTTCATTCAATCATTGTTTCTTCATATATTAGATGAAATATTTCTATTAAGAGATAATTTCTTCATTTAGTCAGATAGTATTTGGTTACCCAGTGGAGTGATTAGTGTAAGATGGGATAAATGATTGATTCTTTCTTTTTTTATTTTAATAATTTCAAAATAAATAATGAAAAATTTCAATGGTAAACAATTGGTGGATGGAGTTCCTTTTTTTGTTTTATTTTGTTTTGTTTTTTAGTCTCATTACAAACTCATGTTAGATGTTTGGTATGTTTCAATCTATTGCAGTTAATTCTCAAACTTCCTAAATCCAAGTGAAATCTTTTTCAGGATTATTTCTGAGTAGTTTCAATACAGCATTCAAAATATCTTTGAAAGATTCCTTGCTCTCTGATATGAAAATATTGTCCATTTCATCTTGAAGTTCTCCTGCTGCAGTCTTTTCTCCAAGAAGCCCTGGTTCCTTCCAGTAAGAATGTGTGTGTGTGTTTGTGTGTGTGTGTGTGTGTGTGTGTGAGAGAGAGAGAGAGAGAAATGGAGAGAATATCTATAGAAAGATACACATGTTTTATGATCAAATCTAGATTCATTGTAAATGGTTGGTCATTGTTGCTGTTTTTTAATTGAAATAGATAAGAAACATGCTTATTTTGAGGAAGATATTTTCTTAAATGTATTTTTATTAAAATATCTCATTAATTTATACCACTACATTGAATTCAAATTCAAGACCTCCAGGGTTTTTATTTTAAACTCCTTCCTATTAATTATTTTTCTGTTATGTCTATGCTAAGAATTCCAGTTCTCAATAACACTGAGATTGTAGGAATTCAAATAAAAAATAATTACTCATTTGCTTTTATCCCACATTACACATGTAAGTATGTCAGTATTAAAATACCAACACTAGGCCTGGCACAGTAGCCCATGCCTGTAATCCCAGCGCTTTGGGAGGCTGAGGTGGGAGGATTGCTTGAGACTAGGAGTTTGAGACTAGCCTGGGCAACATAGTGAGACCCCATCTCTACCAAAAAAAAAAAAAATAGCTGACATGGTGCTGCATGCTTGCATTCCCAGCTATTTGGGAGGCTGAGGTAGGAGGATCACTTAAACCTGGGAGGTAGAGGCTGCAATGAGCCATGATCCATGATCGTGCCACTGCATGCCAGCCTGGGCAACAGAGTGAGACTAAAACAAAACACTAAAACAAAAATATGAGTGCTTAAATGTTTGAATTTTCTTTTGTAGATTTTAAAACAGCCTTATTGAGGTATAATTAACATACAAAGAACTGCACATATTTGATGTGCACAATCATAAGCAAACCCTCACGATAACCATTACCACAATCAAGGTAATAGTTTTGTCCTTAACACATATCCCTCTGGGGGATTACTATGCCTTAAAGTCACTTTTAATATTTCACCTCTTTATACCACCAACTGAAAACACAGTTAGGTTCATTTGTTTATTGCTTATTTTTGTAAATTTCTTTGAAGGAATGTAGTTGCGTTGCAAAAGTACATGGAAAAATGTTGATCCATTTCCAGAGGCACATCTCCAAAACAAGGCATAGGCAAAGAAGTCCCGTTTCTGAGCTAGTTCCTCTACCCTATTTCCTGCCTCCTCTTAGGAGCAATAGTTCCACATCCCCTTTAAAGTTTACATTATTCTTCAATTGTGTATTAATCTTTCTGTTCTTAATATAGATCTTTCTTTTAATTTTTTTTTTTTTTTGAGATGGAATCTCACTCTGTCGCCCAGGCTGGAGTGCAGTGGCATGATCTTGGCTCACTGCAACCTCTGCTGCCTCAGCCTCCCGAGTTGCTGGGATTACAGGTGCCTGCCACCAAGCCCACATACTTTTTGTATTTTTAGTAGAGATGGGGTTTCACCATGTTGGCCAAGCTGGTCTCGAACTCCTGACCTCAAGTGATCCACCCACCTCAGCCTCCGAAAGTGATGGGATTACAGGCATGAGCCACTGCACCCGGCTCTTTTTAACTTTTTTGGTATCTAGGTAGGCTCATTAATTTTTGTTCTTGTGGTTACCTTCATACTAAGTACCTTTCCTTAGCACCCTTAATCCTCCTTTTTTGATGATGGTCTATTGGTTCCCTATTGTAAGTAATAATGAAATTAGCTACTAAATTCTTCCGCATCCTCTCTTCCCCAGCATCTGATCTGAAGCAATTCAGTTTAATTCACAGTTAATAAATATAAGGTCATCAGCAAGCATATTCTGTTCTCTATTTAGAGTCTAATAATGTTCACATTAATATAGCTTTAATTTTGAATCAAACCCATTCCCTAAATATTCTCCAATTTTTCTTTCTTCATTTCCTAGAAATCATAAGTTTGGAATATTTTAAAATATTATTTCCTGAATATACCATATGTTCAACTTTGAATCATGTTTATTGAATATATTATCTAATTTTAGTTTCATACTTTAATGAAGTGATTAAATGAATTTGTTATAATTTAATATTTTACCCCATCTCATATTTCAACTTCCAGAAGACTTTGAAATAGTTACAGAATATAGGGGTTGACTTTTTCTACCAATGCATCAAGGCAGTAGAGTTCAAAATCAAGTCGATATAAGAATCACAGCAGATAGGAAATGAACAATTGTCAGGCTTTATAGGAGAATGAATATTCTGGATATATGAAGGTTTGATAGAATCAATAGTCACTTACTACCCTAAAATAATGTTCCCAGTTCCCAGACATATTTTTAAAAATTCCTCTATAGATAAAATAAAAACCTAGATGGATTCTCTACTTGTTATTGTTAATAATTTTGTACTTGCAAATGACAGAAAAACCTTGCAAAATTTTCTTGTATGGAGAATATTTTAATTACATAAGTTTCTTATTTCCAACCTTTGTTTAAATGCCTACATATAGATATGTTTTATTTTAATATGTATTTTGCATCAAATAAGATTGATTTATTAATTTAAAAATATTTATTGAGCCCCTTTTTGGTAAAGTAGGTGTTAAACTAACTCAGAAGATTAAGACAAGAGCAATAGTAATTAAAATTATGCTTGGATTTGACAAAATATTTGTACCTCTTAGTAGATTACAGTTACTCCACAGGCTACACAAAGTAGAAGTTTCCACAACCCAAGCCCCATTTTTAAAATTCTGATAAAAATAAGCAGCATGCATACCATCCTTAAGATTGATAAAATAAATAATGGAAGGATCAAAATGCAAGTGGGTTACCTGCCTGCTACTTGGAACTATAAGGACAGATACATTCCTTTTTTCCCTTTTCACTAAGTATGTCATACTTTCATAACTATGAGTAGGAGTGCAGCTTGGAACTTCAGCTTTGTGAACTTTCTTACACCACATACTCCTCATTCTGTCAGTTATAGGAGAAAATGTATTTACAGAAACATATTTATTGAGCACCTCTTATGTATCAGTCACTACTATAGGCACTTGTATTAAAACAATAAGCCAGACACGATGCAAGCCTTCTGATACCTTCCAGAAGAGACTTGCAAACAGACACTTGTAATGCAAAGAAGAACATGATAAGTGAACTTTTCTTATAGAAGATTAGATTATAAAGCAATCAAAGATATGGGAAGTGAAACTCCAGACACCTGGCTGCGCTTAAGTATTCCTATAATATACTTTGATTTTATGGCATAAAATCAAATCTTAAAATGCAAAATATATGGTCTGTAACCCCTGCTTGGCAATTGTGTATCTGTGAGAATAATACTGTGTTGGCAAGGAGAAAAATAAGATATATTATTTCACCTTAAATGTTGTATTTCTGGCCAAGAATTCAAATATGTCATGAAACAACTGATCTAGAAATCATAATACAAGCATTACTCTGGCAATCAAAAACTCACATAATAGCTTTTAGAAAGTTTAGATTTTGTGCAAATACATTTTATCTTCTTTGCAGTTCTGATGCATTGTGAATTATATTTGTTTGAAATATGCCATAATTTAGACATAAGAAAATCTTTCAAAACTATGATATATAATACACATGTACTTTTAAAGAAACATTTGAATATATTAATGTAGTGCTATGCTGTACTTCACAATTTTGCTGAGTCATAAACATAAGTATTAACTTGGATTTCAGCAGTATAAGGAAATCAGTGAACACCATTTCACAATCCTGGTTAAGAGTTTCAACATCTATGCATATATTTGTTAAGTATTATTTTTGTGGTTAAATTTATTTACAAGATACTAAAAAATGCCACAGATTTCTACTGGGAAATCTCTAATAATTTTAATTAGGTGAATTAGTTTATATGTATATATTTATATGATAGCAAAGCATTTGTTTATGTACTTCCATGAACTTAATAACTATCTAAAACATCTACCTACCTTATAGATTAGGACATATGTTTCATTTTGTATGTACATATGGACTGATGGAGTCATAAAATAACAAGGTTAAGGGAGATCTCAACATTTAATTGAATTATTTTTGTGAGCTATGACAGACAATTTGCCATTTGATAGCTATTACACAATTTAACATATTTTTCTGCATTTGGTTGTATCGGGGTAAATTTATAGCTAAAAGTATGTATTTTGGGGGCATAAATACAGTGGTATCGGTTTAGCGGTTTAGTAATTACACAGCTGAATCTAGCACAGAGCAGGCCTGTAATTAAATTTTATCTACTTCATAATACGACGCTTACTACATATATTTGAAATATGTAAACATCTGAATGTTAGATATTTTAAAGAAGCTGTAGCTTTACTTCAGGATACAAGGTGGTGCTGTTTCATTTTACAAACAAAAACTGCTGCTGCAAAAAGCTAGCACAGCTAGAATGAGGACATCACATCTTATAAAGAGAGCAGCACTACAGAAGACAATTCCATAGCTCTACTTGCCAGTTATGATTTTGTTTAATGGAAAAATAGATAAATTATATCTATATACAGTGCACAATGTAACTACAGAGCAATAACAATATTCAACCAAGGATGAAATGTTCACTTTTTTAGTAGTTTACCGAATTCTGTGGCCTGCAGTATTAGGAAGAGGCTGGCAAAGGCCTTGGCCTTAAGGGAATAAAATACATGCCTTGTGAAAAATAAGTGAAAGTTAAAAATTATTTCTAGTTTTTTTTTGACTTTCATTTTACTGGTTTTGTAAAGGAAAATCCAAGCTCATCTTTTATTTCTAAATCTACTGACCTGTGATATTAATGAAGATCAAAGATTCTATTACCTTCTATCTATTCAAATGCTAATCACCATTGTCAACTGAC
Organism: Gorilla gorilla gorilla; assembly: GCF_029281585.2. Lineage (NCBI taxonomy): Eukaryota > Metazoa > Chordata > Mammalia > Primates > Hominidae > Gorilla > Gorilla gorilla. Next base: position 119,376,824 of record NC_073229.2, on the reverse strand, counting down.
TGTGTGAATTGAAGTGCTAGGAGAAGTGAAGCTTTTTTTCCATATTAACTTTTCTTTATATTTATTATTACTTGGCACAGAGAATATAAATAAGAACTCAAGCTCCTGTGTGGCATCAATCAAGTTAAATAACCTTTCTGAGCCTAATTTTTATTACATTTTAAGGAGATGCTCAATGCTAACATTTTCACTGTAGTTTGTTGAGGTGATTTTCAGGTTTGTAAAACAAATTGAGAAGGTTTTTTTTTTTTTTAATCACAGATGTATTTGTCTACTGAAAATTGGCGATTTAGAGAAATTTGGATGTTTTGTGTGTGTTGATATCCCCAGTAAATGTTTTGCAAAAATGATTGACATCTTTAACAATTTTATCTGGTGTTTCTTTATGCCTCAACCTATTTATCTTATATGTGTTGGCTACCAAAAAGAAAACTCTGAAGCTCTGCTGAGGATTTGTGAAATAGTATATGCTCTACTAATATTTTTAACTCAGACTTTTACCCTGACACATCAGTTATTTAAATGCCACTTCAAAAATGGCATTAATGCTAATTTGCTTTTCTTTTTTATACTTTCATATTTTCTTTACTAAAAGCTGACTTGTATTTTTCAATAATAGGGAGAAAGGAATTGTACTATTTACTTATTTGAGTATAAAATAGACATTTAAATAATACTTTATACTTGGCTTTACTGACAACATAAACAGTAGACTCCTTTATTGATGATATTATATATATGCTGTTATTTATTCTACAGAATACAAAACATCACTAATATAATCTTGAAAATAGGTTTATGCCAGAAAGATTTAAGTGAATGAAGATAAATAAGGCAAGGTAGTTCACTTAGCAACAAAAAACAAATAATAGAAATGTTTAATATACAGTAACTAGGCTGAGCCTGCTGAAAGATCACATAACCTCTGATTTTCTAATTTTTTTCTTTTTCCATAAGAATTAATGTCTAGACACCATAACACAAATATTAGAGATTTCTCTTTTTAGAAGAGCATCTAATATCTTAAGAGGCATTATTGTGTTGGGATACAAATTATATATTTTAATCACATAGAACCCTGGATTTGAATAGGTATGCAGCTTGTTATGTGGTCTTGAGAAAATATACCTCTATATGACTCAGTTCCATATATACGTATGTATATATATGATACAAATAAAATTGGGGTAATATCTACTTTCATTTCAGTTTGACAAATGATTATATGAGATGATTTATATTTAGTGCATACTGAATTGTATTACATAATATGTTAAAATAGAATAAACTGGGTTTGGCATATTACGGACATTTTGTACTATCTTGCAAATTTTTTATAAATTTAAAACAATTCTAAAATAAATATTTCTTACATAAAATTAGAAAAAACCTAATTGACACCATTTATCAATTCGTCTGTCAAAATAAACATTTTTCCCATTGGAGTAATACTTACAAAATGATTTAAACATAACAATACTTTTGCTTATAAAAGTAATATAAATTTGTTTTATCAACTTCAGAAAGCAGTAACAAATTGAAGAAAATTTAAGAGCTGAAGTTCCAAGCTGCACCCCTGCTCATAGTTATGGTAATATGGTAACTATCATAACTATCCTAAAATTCTACTTCCAGATAATAACCATTATTAGCATTGTGTCAGATACCCTTTTGTTTCTTATATTTATATAAACACATTTTTAAACAAAAATTTTACCGTATACCTGCGGTTTCATTTTGTGTACACTTTTCACATAACAAACAATTGATCAATGTCTACCCATGATACTAAACTTTCCTTTATTACAAGAATAGAAAATAGTTTAGTTTTAATCTGAATGCTGACTTTAATCTGTTAGAAGTGCTTGGTTTAGAAGCAACCAGGAGCCATGTCTTGAGTCACTGGGAAAGACTGACATAATTGGGCAACAATGTCTACCATAGACTTGAGGGGATACTCTTGCAGTATGTGCCGTAAATATCTTGTCCCATATCTATATTGTTTTACCTGGTTGTATTCATATTTTAAAAAATAAACAGAAATATCAAGAACAACATAAAGAATCCTCAAATGTAGGCCGGGCACAGTGGCTCACGCCTGTAATCCCAGCACTTTGGGAGGACGAGGCGGGCAGATCACAAGGTCAGGAGTTTGAGACCAGCCTGGCTAATATGGTGAAATGCCGTTTTCTATTACAAATAGAAATGTAATTTTCTGTTACAAATACAAAAATTAGCCCGGTGGGGTGGTGGGCGCCTGTAATCCCAGCTACTCGGGAGGCTGAGGTAGAAGAACCGCTTGAACCCGGGAGGCGGAGGTTGCAGTGAGCCGAGATCGCGCCACTACACTCCAGGCTGGGCCACAGAATGAGACTCTGTCTTAAAAAAAAAAAAAAAAAATCCTCAAATGTTACTATTTTCCATATTTGCTCACTTTTTTGCTGAATTAATTTATATTAAAACAGACATAAATTTTACCTGTAAGTTTTTCAATATGCATCTTCAAACACGCAGTTATTTACCTATATAACCACAATCCTGTTTTCTACAAATTATTTAAAAACTTCTTGGCTGGGCTTGGTGGCTCAGACCTGTGTTTCCAGCAGGTTTGGAGACCGACGTGGGTGGATCACTTGAGGCCAGGTGTTTGAGACCAGCTTTGGCCATGGTGAAACCCATCTTTACAAAACATATAAAAATTAGCTGGCTGTGATAGCATATTCCTATACTCCCAGCTACTTGGGAGGCTGAGGAGGGATTGCCTGAGTCTGGGTGGTTGAGGCTGCAGTGAACTGAGTTTGTGGCACTGTACTCCAGCCTGGGTGACAGAGTGAGACCCTGTCTCTGATAAATAAATAGATATAAATTACAAGCAATACAATAAAATAAAAATTCCCTAATATCATTTATTACTCCTAGTCCTCCTCCTAATTTCTTAAATTGTTCCCAAAATATATCTTACAGTTAAATTTGCTAAAAATAGGATCTAATTAAGAACTATGGGTATTTTTGTTGGTGTGTCTCATATGTCTCTTTCAACCTAGTACAGTCTTGTTATTTTTGTTTTCTATAAAATTTTGAAGAGACTAGATAGATCTATAAGCATCTCACCTTCTAGATGTGTCTGTGTCCTCAAGATATCATTTAACTTGTTCCTTCATCACTTTTATTACTGTAAACTATATTAGATATGAAGATGAATCAGAGTCAGAGTAAATATGTTGAGGAATAGTATTTACTGGGTGGTGTTTCGTGTTTCTTGTTGCATCACACCAAGAAGTACATAATGTCACATTTTCCCACTATTAGTGATGTTGAGATTAGTCACCAGGGTTAGATGACAGACAGATCTTGCTAAGGTAAGGTTATATGTGTGTGTTTGTATTTTTATATTTTCTCAAAGAATTTTGCTGCTTTGCTTTTTAGGTTTTGCTAGAAGTCCTAATTGTATATTTATTTGGGTGTTTATTTTTAAAGAAGTTCCTTTTTATTCAAAATTCATATGTACTCATTGCAACAAATGCAGAAACCATCAAAGAAAATTCACCATATAGTTGAAGGATGGTGCCAAAGGATATGCTGGATTAACATTTCCAGGCCAGTTCTTTTCTCAGACTTTCTTCCAATAGTCTTGATTCTCTAGAACTAAAGTTATAAACAATTTATTTAAAATTATGTAGGTGTTGCTTTGAACTTTGAGCACAAGTATTTAGTTGGTTATAATAAAGTGGAATGATGTAGAAAGTAAATAACCTGGGCCCTGGGGAGGGGTGGGGGGAAATTTACATGTGTAATGAACTTTCATACGTTGAATAGCACTGTGGTATCTTTAGGTAACCAATATGAGATCCTACTTCTGTCATGTATTATCCAGGGTTCCCCAGAGAAACAGAATTAATAGGACATATAGAGACGTGCAGAAAGAAGTTTATTATTAGTGATTGGTTCACGTAAATATGCAGGCTAGGCAGTTCACCAATCTACTTTCTGCAATCTGGCAATCCAAAACATCCGGTGGTATAGTTCCATTCCAGACATGAAGGCCGGAGAACCAAGAGCACTGATTTCCAAAAGCAGAAGATGGATGTCTCAGCTCAAACAGAAAGAGCAGATTTGTCCTTTCTCTGCCTTTTTGTTTTATTCAGGCCCTCAAAGGATTGAATGATGCCCACCCACTTTGGTGAAGGTGATCTTTCCTCAGACTGCTGATTTACATGCTAATCTCTTTAATCACAGGCACATCCAAAAATAATGTTTTACCAGTTATCCGGCATCCTTTAGCCCAGTCTAGTTGACACATTAAGATTAACCATTATATGTGGCATTCAGTAGCACTGGCCAATTCCAATGCCCGTGTGAGACTATGGAACATGTCTTCTGGCTATGGGCATCATTCCTACTTCCTTGAGCCTGCTCACTGCAGAGATGGAGGGAAGCTTCAAAAATAAGTAACCATGAAATGTGTGCATATGAGTATTCCTTGTCATTACACAGAATTAAAAGCATTAGAATCTGAGTCACATTCTAATCAATTCTCTAACTTGAAAGATAGAAATTGGCCATCATTACCACAATCGTCCTGAAATAGCTATCATTAACATTAGGTGATGCCATCACATACATTAACTACTTTCCCACCCTAAGCAGAAACTTGAATTAAATAATGGATAGATTGAATATATGACACATTATTTTATTAAAATGAGATGATAATATATAAACTCAATGAATGTTAGATTTAATTTATTTGACTAAACAGGAGAAAAATAAACAAGAAAAACTGAAGGATCTGATGAACTTCAGATAAATGTTTCTTCATCACAGGATATGTTATTTGATAAGGATAGGGGTTTATGAGCACATTATGAGGTTGAGTCATTATGTGTATTTTTTTCATCTAGTTTCAGTTTTTACAGTATCAATTTACTCTTGCTGTAAATGATGAGGTAATTAGCTGCAGGATAGGGCTTATTAATAGGCCTATTAACATGACTGCCTGTGACATCTAGGTAAATGATCCATGTCGTTGTTCCAGACCTGGGTTAAGGAACATACTTACATCAGGCTGTGTAAGCCTAGAGAGGGTGATAAATGATATCTGTGCTAATCCTGGGTGTATGAGACCTCACCTTGTTAGTATATTTTATATTATGTAAACTCTAAGATTGATGGGGAGCACTTGGCTCAGAAGAGATGGTCCTGGGCACATATTAAACTCATTTGAATTAACACTGGTCCATGTTTAAGTACAGAAGCTTATGTTTACAAGGAAAGGCTGGGAGGAGAGTAGAAAATATGGAAAGTAGCACACATGCAATCAGAAATTATCACTGACAACCCCTTTTGAAGATTTTGGGGTCTAGATTTTTATCTTTCTACTGGCTTTAAAACATGTTGATTTCTCCTTTATGTACTCTGATATTACTGACTTTCTTCTGCATTCTTCAGATAAGTAAACTCTGTGTCATGGATCTACATGATCTGTGTACTTGGTCTTTCTATTAGTTTGCTCCTACTGTTAACATTGATAATAAAGTGGAAATACATTATAATTTAACACTTCTTTCTTTCTCATAAGAATTTTATAAATTATGTTATTATATTTTATTATTCCAGTTCAGGGCATTTATTTCTCTTCTGTAAGCATCACTGCTATAGTTGTTTTGTGATATGTGTGTGTGTGTATATATATATATATATATGCCTACTCACTTTGGTGAAGGTGATCTTCACTCACCTTTACTCACCTTTAGGAGTAAAGGTGAGCTTTATTCCTAAAGTTGTTTTGTAAGCATTATTCCTATAGTTGTTTTGTATTATAATGTATACATATATACACACAGGTATGTGTATACAAACACACAGATACATATGTATGTATGTATATATGATGCTTAATTTTGATTCTCCTTATGCCAATATTTTCACTGCAGTTTTTATATTTTGTTCATGTGTTGATTGACTTTGTATAACATTTGGGAGTTTTTTTCACAAAGCGATCATAGGAGTTGTATTTCCTTCCTTCCTTCCTTCCTTCCTTCCTTCCTTCCTTCCTTCCTTCCTTCCTTCCTTCCTTCCTCCCTCCCTCCCTCCTTCCCTTCCCTTCCCCTCCCTCCCTCTCCCTCCTCCTCCATTCCCCTCCCTTCCTCTCCCCTCCCCTCACCTCCCCTCCCCTCCCCTGCCCTCCCTTCCCTTCTCTTCCTTTCCTTTGACTGAATCTCACTCTGTTGCACCCAGGCTGGAGTGCACTGGGGTGATCCCAGCTCACTGCAACTTCCACTTCCTTGGTTCAAGCAATTCTCCTGCCTCAGCCTCCCGAGTAGTTGGGATAACAGGAGTGCACCAGGACACCTTGCTAAGATTTTTTTTCGGGTTTTATTAGTAGAGACAGGGTTTCGCCACGTTGGCCAAACTGGCCTCTAACTCCTGACCTCAGGAGATCCACCTGCCTCAGCCTCCAAAAGTGCTGGAATTACAGGTGTGAGCCACCACACCTGGCCAAGAGCTGTATTTTCTTAACAAGTTCATATTTGAGAAAATATCTCTCTTGTTTTGTAATTGAGTTATATTTTGGCCAGTGTCCAAGGAGTCTTTGGTGCCTGTTGATTTCTTTCAGAACTTTGTGTACATAGATTTATTATTTTCTGGTATCGAATGTTATGAAGTCCCATATAAGCCTTATTTTTCTTTTTTCCTTTAAGTATTTTTATTAATCTGCCAGGATGACTAAAAACCCTCTCTTTATTCTCAGGGTTTAATAATACAGTTTGCAGATGACCCACTGTTAACTCTACCATATCAAACTTTTCCTAGAAAATAATGTGCCACACAAGTCTACTGATGCCTTCTTCCTTCATTTCAGGCATCTTTTTTATACCCTGCATAACTGAATAATTTCTCATTCTATGTTATCTGCTTCATAAATTTTCCTGATGTGTTATCTGAATTGCCCAACTATTATCTTCTCTCTAACTGCTTTAATTTATCTGCATTCATTATGGTTATTTCAGGGCTTACTTCAATATCAGAATTTCCATGTCATTTTTTCTATCCTGTTCCTTTGTTTCTAAATCTACTGGTTCTCCTTTTATTTTGGCAATTTATTCGCTTAACTCTGTAGTACTTTAAAAAAAATTATTATCTTTTTTAATGTACATGTTTTTATGTTTCTTTTACTAATTTCATGTTCTTATTTACCTGTTCGACTACACCAAGCTCTCTGGGAAATAACCCATTTGAGATAATTAGGAGCTTATTAGATCCAATAATAAAGAAAATCTCAAAATATAATTGTTTAAACAAGACATAAGTTTATTTTCCTTTTATTTAATGACTCGGGGTGAATGTCCCAGCTTGACAGGTGGCTCTCCACATTAACATTCAGGGACTTGCAATAAATATGGCTCTGGATCTTCCACACATAGCTTTCAGGTTTGTTTTAGGCTTTGACAGTCTTCTAAGGCAGAAGTTAAAAAAAAAATACATGTCCCCAGGGAGAGAGATTTTTCCCTTTAGCAAGAGAGGCATACATTCCATATGTTATATCTGTTCATTCCATTAGCAGTGGCTTAATTATAAACAGATGCCCACAATTGATTGCAAGGGCAATGTGGTCCTTAGCTGGGGTTTCATGTATGGAAGGAAACTGGACCCTGTTGTACAATAGTAGTTTCAATCACACCTTCTATTCTTTGGTTTACATTTTTTTCCTAGACTGAGTAATAATTTTTAAAAATTTGTTAATTTCACAGTATATTTACATATTTCCTATGTCATTTTGTTTCTTTTTGGTGATATTTAGAGAATTTTGCCCAGCGTTTCTCAGTGTACTAATGTAATTTGTTAAGCATCTCCTTAACTTTCTTCTGAGAACTGTTTAATTGCCTCTCTGAACTAACTTTTACAGACCAAATATTTTATATTGTAACCACATTTTTAAGCCATCACATCTTTAAGCAGGGGAACATGGGAGTAAAGTTAGAAGTAATGCCATGAACCTCTAAATTCTGCTCTTTTTGCCCTTTGTCATCGCTTTTTGAGGTTTATGGCATCATATAATTCTCTTTTCTTTTTGAGCAATTAAAAATATATTCTTATTTTTAAGCTACATTTATATTTCATGGAGTGTTAAGGAAGGATAGTACTTATTAGGCTTTAATAAGAAACTATTATCTTTACCAAGTTTTAGCATAATTAAGTTGTAATGTGCTTTGTTTGTGTGGATGTGTGTGTGTTTTTGTGTAGTTTATGAAAGTAGATGGGGCAACTTGTTTCACATTGCGGTATAAATAATACTTAGAATATTGTCTGAATAGTAAATGGTCAAAACATAGCTTCATGTCTCAATCAAACAGTAATATACAAACGGTCACAAACTGGAAGATGCAAGTCCTAATTAGGTATTTTCTTTAAGAAGATTAAATATGCATGCCTTAAGTGAGGCATACCTGAGATTCCACTTCCAAGAGACAATAGAGGCAAATTTTCCACCCATCATCTGGACTTTCAATGAAAAACCAACACCCTCTAGGTAATCTTCATTTCCTATATGGGAAAAACAGCTGCAAGTAATTTCTATCCTTTGTGGAAGTCCTTAATTATTTTAGTAAATGAATGAATCATTCCTAATTCTAAATACAAGGGTTTATGAAACAAAGACAACTTACTTAGTTTGCTTTAAAATTTTGATGCTATATGCTTTTAGGTATGAGATTGCCTTCAAATGCCAAAATGCTAATACAATTTTCAAAATATTACTACTACTAACATTCATAAGCATCAAAATAAAAGGAGGAAATGTTTAATAGTAGTTTAATTAGACTGACAGCAAACATTAATTTTTATGTGGTTGAGAAAGCAAAGTCTCTGTAAAAGGACCTATAATGAAACTACAGCCTCAATTATGCATGGAGAGGCAATTCTGTGTGTTGGGAATACAAGTCCTGAGTTGGAATTATGATTGCCATGTAAAATGCACTCCATGTACAGTTTTTTTTTTTCTTTTTACTCTGGTTTCATTTTTATAGACTGTCATATACTATATATGAACTCATTTTTACACTAAACTCTTTGGCAAACTCACCTCAGTATTTAAGGAATTGCCTGTCTATTTGAGAACTTGGCTTAAAACAACAAAGGGGCAAATGGTAGAAAGATGGCAAAAATCTGCTTTTAAATTAACATCCAATGAGCAGAAAATAGACATTTACACACAAGTTAGTCTGAGTTTCTAAAATAAGCTATGCTTAATTATAAACTATGTAAATCTTTAATTTGCATTAAACCATAGGTTTTGTTGGGCTTTCACGTCTTTGAGGCAAGGTGGGTTCTGTGTGTATTCAATGCTGGGAAAAGTTGTCACCCTAGGACTGTTTCATCATTTAGAAACCTTCACAGTGACATTACCTAAGGCTTTTAAGGCATCCTTGATTATTTTGTCCCTCTTTTTAAATTTGACTTCTTCAAATGACATGATTTTGGTCCCAATGGTTTGTTAAACTGGTTTAAATTTTCTCTGAATTCCTTAGATTACAATAATACATATGGGTGCTTGCATGATAGCTACATTTCTTAACCAGAGAGCTGGTTTTCATGATGACACAATTTAATCGTAACAATATAACTTAATATGTGTAAAACTCTATTTATGATTCACCTGAATCTCTGTAGGTATGCTTCTCACAGCCTTCTTCATCTCAGCTGATGGCAGTAGTTCATTCTCTCCAATCTTGCATTTAATTTGTACCAACCTCCTATTGTCTCTACTTTCAAAATATATCCTATAATCTGAACATTATCATCCTTCTAACACCACTACTCTGGCCAGGCCACCATGACCTTCTGCCCGGATTATAACATAATCTCCTGTCAGGTATCCCAGATTCCACCCATTCCCTGAGAAGCTATCTGCAGACCAGCACTCTGTTTTCCAAAGCATAAATCACACCGTGTCACTAGAAAGCCTTCTTACAAAGTAAAGGAGTATGAGATATTTCTAGCTATATATTATGATCCTTTCAGGCTTAGCTCAGGTAAGGAAAAATTTAGATACTTATCAATATACAGATTATCATACAAAACACATGCTCTGTGTTGAAAGGCACTGGATGAAGAGACAGACTAATCTAAATTTCCACTGTCAGTTGACATAAATTAAAAAATCAGGTTAATATCTCTAAATCTCAATTTTCTGATATATAACATGTGATCAAAATGACAACATACCATTACATATCTCTGTGATAATGTGTAAGACTGATATATCAAATTGCAATCAGAAAGCACTTAAAATGTTTATAGCAGGGCATTTCATCCTGGAAATTTGTTGCAGAGGTAATGTGGATTTGGGGAACCATGTAAGGAGTGATGGGGTAATCCAGAGATTATCAATAGTAGAAAGCTATTACTACTTTTAGATTGGAGGGATAAAGAGTGATAATATTAGATGCCAGAGATCATCCTGTCAGTACTTGAGCCACCATAGGCCTGTCAGATGCAAGCTGGAACCACAGAGAAGCCACATTTGAAAACTGCTCAGCAAAGATGAAGGTGAGAATGCCTTGGCTTCTCTCTTCTCACTGCCTTCCAAAAGGCACCCTCACCAGTGTCTCCATTGTTGAAGGCAGCCAGAGCCAGCTGGCTGTGGATCATGAAAAATGCAATCCGAAGAGGTGAGCTCCTCTTATACAGAGGGGAGCAGGGGAATAGAGAACAGATTAAGAACAATCAAGTCCAAGACTAGGACAATCTATCACCAAAGATCTTAAAATTGGCTGTGTAGTACAGAGGATGATTAAGTGTTCTTGCAAAGAAGCAATTTAACATTCCCATGGCATAGATAAACTTATCTGAAGGGTAAAGGAAAGGAAAGTTGTCGTTATGGGATGGGGTTGATAGATGTCAAAATTAACATTGAATTGCCAAGGTAAATAATTCTAGCAGAATACTGATATTGGTTTATGCTTTTTATTACTTGTACACTTCACATGTCTAATAAACCTTCTTAATGAGAATAAAGATTACATGCAACTGTCAACCAAGAGAGTATACTAGTAATTAAATTTTGAAAAAAAAAAACAGTAGTATTTGAGGTTGTTTATTGATTTACAAATGTGAAGCAGTCATTGAGACATCTGAGTTATCTAAATGTGAAAAAATAACTTTTAAATAACCTAAGTCCAGAAGCATACATGAAAAAGAGCAAAGCTGCTCATTGAGGTGGATACAGAGTCACCATCAATTATAATGGGTTTCATTCATAATCAATGGGAAAACAAGTCTCTTAGGAACTTAAATTCATTATCTATTGTGTTGAATGATGTATATTTTTAAATGTTTATGATAATAACCTTAGAATGTAAAAGCATGTCTTGGAAATATATTGTTGTTAATGTCTTCTTGCATCGTGGTAATGTTGCATTTCCATCAAAGAAGCTGAAAATTCAAGTACTGCATTTGAAACACCTGAAATTTCTAGTTTGGACATAAGCTCAGCCTTGTAATATTATAAGGACTTAGCTTTGCAGTTACTCCGGGTCAAAGAGATTAGCAAAGCAGTTTTTTCTTACCATGTTAACATGAAACTCAAGAATCAACCAAGTAACACTAGATAATTCTGAAGAAAAAAAAATTGCTATCGCATAGAAACTCAGTTTCAGTAAATTAAGAACTAAATATATATCTGCAAAAAAATTTTGCCATGACCAATTTTTTCAGACTGTGATTAAGCAAGATCAGGTAAATCACAAATATTTTAGATTGCTTTGGTTAACTCCACAGATATGCCCTGTTATTGTAATTAGCAGCATCAGTTATAAAGTTTACAGAAGGAAAAACATGAAGCTAATGCTCTAGGTTAGAAATTAGTTTAAGAACAAAGAAGAAAAATATGTGTTCAATTAATGCCAAATCAAATCTCTGGTGGTAAGATGGGGGACTTTATTATTCAAGATGAAGCTTTTTAGAAATAAGACTTTACAAAGTGTAAGATCCTGGTCAAATTTTATTTTGCTGACTTGAGGTTAAATTTCTTTGAGCTTTCAATAAGTGTCTTTTGTACTATGTTTGTATTATAAAGTAGTAATGATAATATGGTTGTGTTTCCTCCTACAATATTTGATTTGAAAGTCCCATGTTTTTGTCAAACAGCTTCCAAATGAACTTTGCAATTTTGAAAGTAGAAAGCAATAATAAATGGAAATAACTATACTTGCTCACATATTTTCAGTGAAATGCCAACATTAGTCTCTTTCAGAATTACATAGAAATATTGACAAACATACAACTATTTTAAGCTGTAAGCCACTATTATTAGTGAACTATCCCTTATTTTTGTTTCTGGAGAATTGTAAAAATTACATTTGAATTTCTCAGTACACTTAATAGTGCCTGAATGAGAACATATTCTGTGAAGGCTGAGGAAAATTCTAAAACGCTGATCAGACTTTAGGTAAATTGTATCACACACAAAAATATTCCTCTCTGTTCCCTCTAGAATATGTAATGTGGAGTAAAATCACTTATCACTAAGTGCCACTAATTATATTCCACCATAACTGTATTATTTTAAATTATTGTATCTTTTAGATTTAAATGATCTCTAATGTGTTTAAAGTTAATATTTGATGAAAACTTGTTAATATTTAAATAGTTTGCCTAATGCAATAGTTTCTACGGAAAATTGGAATGTATCATGTGATCATCTTGAACTGAATAAAAGGAAAACCCCAAATGATCTTTCTGTTGGTCAATTACACTTAACTATTTTGAGGACTTTAGATTTTTCAGAAGTTTACAAATATTATTGATATGAATTGGAATGAGTCTATAATCTTCAAGTGTTCATTTTGAATGTTATTTTTGTTGTATTTCAGTTAGTTTCTAGAGATTTTGACATTTATTATAGCCTGCATTTTTAATGATAGAAAACTTATAATCTTACCAATAAAATACAAAAGATTAATAGAATTTATATTTTGATTTGTCTAGAATCCATTTATTTAATTAAATTGGTAACTTTATTATTGACTCATTTGAATAGTTCATTATTTTTAGGGGGTAATTATTATTTTAACAGTAAAATACAAGAGAAATTTAAATTGTTTTGTGTTGAAAATGTAGAACAGTGTGATTCAGAGCATTTAAGGAGTCCTAACAGAGAGAATGTCAACTACAGTGCTAGAAGTGTAGTTACATGGTTCAAGGAAATGACCTTAACATCACAAAAAAATGAATGTGGTTGGACTCTGGCTTGTTTACACTGATATTCTTTCAAAGCATGCTTCATTATTTGTTATTAAACACAAGCCAGACTTGGAAAGACAAACTTTTCATGTTCTCACTTATTTGCGGGAGCTAAAAATTAAAACAAACCCATAGAGATAGAGAGTTGAGTGATGGTAGGGTGAGTTGGAGGAGAGTGGGGATAGTTAATGGCTACAAAAATACAGATTGACGGAACAAGTAAGATCTAGTATTTGCTAGCACAATAGGATGACTACAGTCAAGAATAATTTGTTGCACAGTTTTAAAAAACTGAAAGAATATAATTGGATTGTTTGTGACACAAAGGATAAAGTCTTCAGATAATGAACACCCATTTACACTGATATGATTATTATGCATTACATGCCTGTATCAAAATAGCTCATGTACCCCATAAATATATACAACTACTATGTACCCATAAAAATTTAAAAAAAAATAAAATTTTAAAAAGTTGACTTTTTGTGTGTGTCAAATGGCAAAACTTCCTAGATTCATCCCTTAACCCAGAACAAGGCTGGGGAGGAAATAGAGGATGGCGGATGACTTTTTTTCTTTTCTTTTCTATTTTTTTTTTTAAGTGTAGTATGTCCTCACTTAACATGGTCGAGAGCTTCTTGGAAACTGTGACCTTAAGTGAAACAACGTATAACAAAACCAATTTTACCATAGGTGAATTAATGTAACAAGAATTAAGTTCCCATGGCATATTTCTCATCACAAATACATCACTAATTTCCAAATAAAGATGAAAACATTTCTACTAATAAACATTGAAATTAAAGTGAACTATACATACATTTAAGAAAGATTAATAAAATAAGTAAGATGATTATTTACCCGCGTATTCAACGTCAAGGCTGTGGGTGGCCGGAGCCCATCCAGTGGCCAAAGCGGGAGCCAGCAGTGGACGGGACGCCATCCCATCTCAGCACTGGCTCACATACCCCCACCCTCACTGAGACTGGGACCACTCAGAAACGCCAGTTAGCATGCACAGCTTTGGGATGTGGGAGGAAACCAGAGAACCCGCAGAAAACCCACGCAGACATGGGAAGAATGTGTGAACTCTACACAGACAGTGGCCTGGACCGGGAATCAATTTTCCTTCTCATCAATGTTATAAAGAAACGGCGTGTAATGAAACAGTACTTGAGGACCTCCTGTACTTGATGTTTTCTGAATAAAAAAGATCATCTAGAGGGCTTCCCTTGTCTCTTTGTAACTAGTTAGGTCACAAAAAAATGAGAGTAAACACCTCTCTGACTTTCACAGTCTGTCCGTTTTCTAACCCCTTCCTAGAATTGGGGTGCTTTTTATACAAAAAGTAGTTATGCATCAGTAATACATTCATAAATTATATTTCTCAAGAACTTTCACTCAAAAATCCATATCACTATCTTAAATATACATGAAGAGTTTGACAAAAAAGCCTGCTATTTTGAATGGTAATTTTCAAAGTTTTTTTTGTACATTATTCCATTTGTTACTCAAACTTATAGAAGTTCTCATGAATATAGATTAGAAAAGATGTCCTTTACAGAGAAAGAAATTGAAAACTCAGAGAAAAATGGTTTTCCAAAATAAATGAAGTGCAGTGCTCTTTGAAATCTGTGTTGTTTTGATTTTGGATTGAAGACACTGCAGCAGATACTTTACTATGCCAGAAATCCCAGTGAAACTGATTCTCCATGCCAATAATGGAGATTCCCTCTCCTTAGAATATTTTTGTCACCTTTGGAAACATTAACTTTCCTCTAGAATTCCGCAGTTGGAAATAATCTCTCCTTTTCCCCTTGGACTCTTTCATCATGGAGATTTTTGTCTTCTTTCCATAATGAATGTCTTCATTATTCACGTTCCTATTTCCTCCAGACTGCAAAGTCAGGAACCAGGATTTATTTATCTTTTTGTTTTCCATAAGAAAGTATTTTTCACGCGGTAGTGCTTTATATGTATTTGTTTATTTAATAAAGTATATCATCATTTTGATAATCTGTAAGTAAGGAAATTAATGTGAAACTATGGATAAAACAAACATAGCAAATCATTACGGAACCCTCAGAAGTTTAATAATCAATGCTTACATAATTTCTCTAACAAGGTAGGCAAATAAATCAAGTATCTAAACTGAAGAAAGTTTGTGGGACTATAAGTAAAATAGTTATAATAAGAACCAATGAAAGAGTCCTTATTTAAAAGGCCAGATGGAAAATGTACATTTAACTTGCGTGGCGGATGATGTGAGGTGGGGAGTTATGCGGAAGTTGAGCAACTTTATTTGGATCCTGTAAACTACTGAGAATAGAAATATTCCTGTGATGTGTTCATTTTATAAAAAATTTGAAATGAGTAGAAAATGACTACATAAGGTGCTGAGAGCTCTTAGGGCAGAGTTGCATGAAAAAACTAGTGTAGAATCCTCCGAATTTAGGTACTTTTGATGATGAAAGTTTGGAGTAAAGTAACATGTTGTTACACTTATGCATTGTGAGTCATTTTTAAAAATGTAGTACCTTGAGAGTAGAAATACTAAATTTCTTGACTCATAAAATAAAAGCAGGCAATCTTCTATCCTTGAGGATATTGCTGTCTATAGCAAGAAGAAAAAGGGGCTGATACCACTGCTGTTGTCACAGTCATATATATTCCTAAGATTTCTTAATTGTAACCTTATGGTTTATACAAATTACATATGTGAAAATGTTTCTGAATGGTTCACTTTCCCCCTAGATGACTGCTGATGATTGAGTTACAACATTACATAGTAATCTTGTCTCATATAAATCAAGTAAATCAGAAAAATCATCCAAGTTTTAAGCAAAGTCAAACATATTCCAAAAATTGTAAAATAATTTACAGTTAAGCACCATAGATATTCCACATTGCTAATTCAGAAGGTTTTCTATTCTTTCAAATAGATTCCTTTATTCTCATGGCTCTGAGTGGTTACTACATTTGTTTAGGATATTTTCAATGAAATCTGGAGATTTAAAAATACTGTGGTGTGGTTAGAAAACATCTTTTCTTTTTATAAAAACTTTATGATATGTCATAGATCAAGGACATTATTCTTTACTATTCATTTGATGTCACAAAGATCTACACATTCAATAGTATTCATGTATTTATTTAAACCAGAGGGGTTGGAATCCTCTAGGCTCATTTTTGTTGATGTGTATGTCTCTCTCTCTCTCTCTCTGAAGTTCAGAGGTTTTTAATTCACCTCATTATTCATATAACATTATTATAATAATTCCTAAATATTCAGAAAAAGAGTATTTATAACATTAAGAGGCATTTAGTCATAAGCAGATGCATTTTAGCTAACTTGATTCATGTGTTGAGAATCCTTAGAGAAGGCCCACATGTGATTCATATCTGAAGCCTTTCCTAAATATCTCACAGAGATGGACATAAAGATTACCAATTATATTAAACAAGTGTTTACTATTTTAAACATTACAGTTGACATGCTATTAAAAAAGCATGGGAGAACAAAAGCATTTAAAAATTTGTTTGTGTTTTGTAACTATTCAGCATTAACTCAGGATCTTTTTCTTAATGTCTTGATACAGATGCATGTCTGTCATTTCAAAAGATGTTTAATCTGTTGTTTATATATGCATAATTTAAGTTAAATGATTTGAATTAGTTTCCAATCACTAGCATTGGACAAAAATCATATATGTGTACTTAAATATATATTAGTAATACATAGTGACTTGGTTCATATATAATTATGATTTAAAATGTTTCATATGGCTCCCTTTTTAGATTATTTATTAATAGGCAAAGTGATGAGCATGAAAAGCAAACTTTACACAAGGCATTGAAAAAATCATATACTTTAGAATTTTGAACGGCTTTAGACGTTTAATAGTATCCAAAATACAGTGCAGAGATTTTTTTTTAACACACAGACTGCTACACCAATACCAGTCTTTGCTTGAGTGTCACCAAATGCACCAAATGACAGAGAGCTTATTACCACATAAGACATTCTACCCCATTATTGCATAGCTCTAATCTCAGATATTATTTATGTTAAAATGAAATTGCAAAGATATTCTTATGCCGAGGCTATTAGGATATAAAAATTATAATTGTGTTACTTCTTGATATTATTACTCTTAGTGCCAGGCACCAGGTCAAAGAATCACAAAACATACGGCAAAGGGTATGGGTTTTTGACAGTTCTGTGATTTCTTTACTGCAAGACCTAACACTATATTGTGCATATGAAATTTCTAAAAGAAGAAAATGATATGCAGCATTTATTAGACTTTATATAACTGAAGTCACTCCTAGTAGATCTTCTTCTCCAAAACAGCAGTTTGTGAATTGCTGAGGAAGAGAGCTGCTCAGTCTCTGGAGCTTCTTGTTATGGCTCACTTGTTCCCCTGAGATTGGAGATGTATTAGCTAGGGTGGATGGCTGTGTAGTTTATCAGATAGCCTCAGTTCCCATTGGCAAATGTCCATGCTAGTTGACTGTATTAATAAGGAATTTTCCATGCTTCATTGATTCATAAGTATATTGAATGTTTCTGTAAATATCTTTCATTTCTTAACTTAAATATGCAAGAGAGAATTAAGGAAGGAATATAAGACAGGTATTTGGGAAAAGAGAAGAGACTGCTAATGGTTCTCTTTTTTTCTTACCATATTCAGAGACAAATTAGTCATCTCTGTTTATTTTAATAAGGAAAGAGCATATTCTGTTTAGAAAAGGTTTTATTGGTGGGAACAGTCGTTAAATCAAGACAAACATGTTGTACTATATGAGAATAGTGCTATAAATTTTCTCCCTTTTTTTCTTTAAATGTTATGTGGAATTTCCAGGAAGAAAATTTGAAGTTAATTTAATAAGTTTTACTCCATATACTATGACTCTTTAATTATTTTATTTAAAGTATTTACTTGCTAAGAGTAATGCCTTGACAAATTTTATGATAAAAAGTTTGTTTCATTTTAAAATAGAAACAATACTATCAAGATTATTATTCATTGTAGCAGATAAAATGAACTGACCCTGAAAAGGCTTATTTTCTGAATGTGCATCTGTAATTATTTGGTTTAAAAAGTTCATTGAAGTAAGTAAAGTGGAGAGTTAATAGCTCCCATTTGCAAATAGGTGACATAACTTATTGTAATGCTCAATTATCTCTGGTCCATGGATTGTTCTATTATGCAAACACTCATCTGCCCAAATAAATACTCATTAAGGTGAGCATCTATGCCAAAAATACAAATTTTCTGTATTTTCACTTTTATTTACATAGTAAACTCTGGAGAAATGAACAAAAAGCACTAATAAAAATCTTGGAGTTTAGGTATAATTTGAAAAATTAGATGCCCATTAAAGAGCAGTAAAGTAGTTTGTTTAGAAAAATGTTTAAAATTATTTTGTTAGATATGTTTCCTGATTGGAGAATAATAAATGAACCTTACATTAACCCCCAAATCCTATTTCTTTTAGAGTAGAAATGGTCAAGGGTGAAAGAAATAAGAATATCACTCAAGTCATAAGTTAGAATAATAAATAGCACACATGCCCGCACTATAAGTTCTTCAAACTGAGTGAAAAAAGGAGAGTTCATGCATCTCATTCAAACTTCAAAGCTAGTTTCTCCTTTTTATGTTTAAACCAAAGCTTTCAGGAATGGAGGCCAGGTTTCCTTTACAATTTAAAATTCAAAGAGCACCACTTTGAAATTTAATAGAGCAGTGTTTGCTAAAGTAAACATTTTAGTCACAGTGAAGGCAGATGCCTCTGTGCATCTGCAGCCTTTCTGTAGGTATTAAAGCAGTGCTTCAAACTACTGCAGTGTCTCTTCCCCAATAGCCATTCAAAAAAGATATAGATTTCACGGAATGCAGAATTCCACTTCCCCAAACAAAATGTACCTTTATCGTTAAAGCAATTTTGAAACTTCAAACTTCTGATGGTAATTTAAAAGTAGTGCCTTAGAAAAATCAAAAAGAAACACTGAAAATGAGGATCTCAGATTCCTGTTAAAGGGTTTTACTACCACTACCCCATCTACAACCACACTGGCCTGCAGAAAACTGTCTCTGGGAGAAAGGAGAGAGAAGTGGGTTAGACAAGCATTTATGGTGATCAACACGTGGTGTGAGAAGCCTTTTGTATTATTAAAAAATGGGTTACTAACACTGCTCAGTGAAAGGCGCTGTTTCTTTTACAATGCATACCAAATCCAATTATGGAGAAAGAACAGTGGAAATTCTTTTCTTATTGAGAGCTAAACCAGCTTACTAGACCACGTAATTTTTTTCCAGTAAGCCTAGAACATAGACATGTATATGTATTAAAAGAACTTTTCTCCATGCATTGACTATTACACATTATCAAATATCTTCTTTATTCCTGCCAAATATTTATTTCTCCTTGTTGTTTTATTGTTTTAATTATTTTTCATTCAGAATATATTTACATGGATAAATAAATTGAAAATGAATAATAGAAGAACTTCAGAATCAAATGATCTAGGGAAAAATGTATTTGAAAATATTGTTTTTATTTAAATATGTTTACACTTCTGGGTCTTTATATTGGAATACATATTATATATAGTATAAATTAAGAAATTAATTTAGAAATATATGTATACATAAAATTATAAATATGTATACAATTTTTATTAGGAAGATATTGATTTGTAAATTTGATATATAAATATGAAGTTTTATATAAATCTAAAATTTTCAAATTTTATATGTGTTAACATAAAAATATGTTTGTTAGTAGTCAGATTTTTCCAAGCAATAATTTGGATTAATTTCTCTTATTATTTTCCATATAACAAGCCAAATATGTTTTGATTTTTGTAAACATACTGTATTTATGAATATATGGTTGGCATTGTACAAAATCCAAAATTTTTTTAGCAGTCCATTGATAGCAATAGGTAAGTATCATACAGATTTATATTTAATTTTATAAGAGAAATTTTAAAAAATTTATAATTTTTCATATTAGCCACATATTTTTAACTTCTTAATTGTAAACCTACCTTGATCCCTAGAACTGTTAAATCCTTTTAATCTAAGATATGTTAAAGTACATTGTATTTGGCTATAAACTTCTCTTCAAATGAAATTCAATCAATAAAATAAAAAATAAACAAGAAAGGAGTCATATTTCCAAGCATACAACAGGCAAATTCAAATGCATTCTTCTATTTGTTGTGCTATTGGTTGAGTATGTTTTCCCCCTGGCACAATAATTGTAGCATTGCAGTTTTCTGGCAACAAATGGCTTCTGGGGGTCACCAAATGTCTCTGATTTGCTAAAGCATTTAATCTTCCACAAAAGCTGTTTACTGCTTCATATATGCTGAACGCCAGGAACATTATCTTTTAAATCATGCCTATCTGCTAATTAACGGATGTATAAACGTCTAACAGCCAAGTCTTTAAACGGAGCCATGAGTGAGTACAGCAGCCATTCTGCACATAGCTAAAATAGAGATCTGACGAACCATAAACTCTGATTTTTCTGCATAGCAATTGTCATGCTGTGTGTCTAACCAGACTGAAGTGCATTTGAGAAATTTACTTTAAAGCCATCTGAAACTGAAAATGTATTAGCAGCGCTAGAAGGGTTCAGTAGTGCATTATTAGGTTACTGGGCTGCATTGCTGTCTCTCCTGTTTCTCTTGGATGTCTGCATTTTAGAAGCAAAACAAAGGCTTAAGGTTCTGAATTTAATCCCCAGATTTGACTTTATGTCATTGTGAGACTTTTGTCACCACAATTTCTTGAACTTATTTTTCTAAAACAAACAGAAAATACTTTCAAAATATTTATTTGATGTCTTTTTTTTTCCAGGTAGGCATAATTTGACCTGACCAACACAGCAAATTAACAGAATCACCTAGGACATTTTACTCATTTAATATTTATTGAGCATCGCCACTGGTTGCTACTGTACTAAATACTTTTACAGGCATAATTTCTTGCACTCCTGATAATGATACTATATGCTATAAAGGAGTTATTAATATATTTAGTTTCCAAATTAGAATACGTAGAATTTGGAGACTTACTTAGGCTTTCATGACTTACTAAGAG
Organism: Gorilla gorilla gorilla; assembly: GCF_029281585.2. NCBI lineage: Eukaryota > Metazoa > Chordata > Mammalia > Primates > Hominidae > Gorilla > Gorilla gorilla. The sequence continues at coordinate 119,355,465 of NC_073229.2, read as the reverse complement.
CAGAGAGATCAGAACTGGAATCAAACTGCACACTGGCTGACACCAAATCTTTAACAACTAGATTACACTTCCACTAGTCTTGATACATGATATGTTCATATATTAGCAAGCTTTTTATATCACAATGAGAAAACTGCTGGGAAATAAAGAGTAACCCAAGAGTAGCAAAGGAAGGAGCAAAGCATGGCTAAGCAGACAATATAGAATGGCAGAAGAAAAAAGTGGAAGGGAATGACTCTAATTTTCAAAATAGTACTACATGACCCTCTTATTCTAGGAATTATCTTCAAATTTGGAAAACGGTAAAAAGGTAAAATATAGAGTACCACTCCCTACTTACTGAATTGTGAAGATAGAGCAGAAACAGTAATGACTAAACATGAACTAAAATTCCACCACTAAAATTTCTTTATTATTTTTTCCTAAGAAATTTCATTTATCTCTCAGAGCCCTTGTTTCCTTATCCTTCAAGCAAAGGTTATAAAATGATTATGGAAATGACATAAGCATATATCTGGGGAATGAATGAACTGAATGAATGATTTAGAATGGAAAGTTCTGATTTCACATCTACTGTCCTGGATTAGCAGCAATGTCTCTTTAACCATGTTACTTCAGTGCTCTTTCTTCATCTGCAGAAAAGGCTTAATCATGCTCGATTTTATGCATCATTATAAGGATTCAATGATGCAATATTTGCAAAGTACTCCATAAAATAGAAAGATCTTTAATGATTCTTGTTCTGTGTTCTTTGACCGTATCCCCATGCCATCCTGTGTACCTTCCTGCTGTTCTAAAGTGCCACACATCCCACAGCAGATCTCCCACAAAAACCCTGTTTCCCAAATTATGTGTCTTCCAACCTGTTATAGCAATTCTCAGTCACCTAATATAATGAATGTAATTAATGATCCAAGAAACTTCAGAGTTTTGCTCAAATATTTTTTATTAGGGAAAGTTTCAGTTAAGGGTGGAAAATAAAACAAAAAAAATGTTTCAAGAAGATGAAAGGATGATGGCTACAAAGAAAATAGACCCATTTTATGCAAGGACTAAGCTCACTAGCATCATGAGATCCATGGGAGAGAAGAAGGCTCCTCCTCTGGCACTACTGTGTACTCTCCTCTTATCACTGGGTGTCAGACCAAGAGAGAGGAAATCTAAGAAATAACTGTGAGAAAGAATCCCACATATGAAGATGACAACAGCAGTGGTACTTCTCCCTGTAAGAGTGTATGAAATGGGGTGTGTGTGTGTGTGTTGTGTGTTTGTGAATTTGCATTAGACCAGAGTATGATTAACACTGTCTGTATGAGTTCATTTAGCTGGAGAGCATTTTTACAGACAGTTTATTATGGGATGACTTATTTAAAATTAATGATTAAATTTTAGTAAGAACTTTAAAAATTTTTGAAAAATATGCAAAAAAAAAAAGCTTGGCAGCACTCTACTATGTCCATGAGATCAAGTTTTTAGCTTCCATATATAAGTGAGAACATGTGATATTTGTCTTTATCTCAAAGAAAGAGCTTATTTCACATAATGCATTGACCCTCAGTGTCCATTCATGTTACTACAAAGAGCTGGGTTGCATTCTTTTTTATAACTGAATAGTACTCAGTTGCATACCTATATGCTAAATTTTCTTTGTTCATTCATCCACTGATTTTTTTAAAGAAAGCAACACCATATATGATTCTCTTTATGTTACATTATGGAAAAGGCAAAGTTGTAGTCATGAAAATCAAATGAGTTGTCAGCTGGTAGAAGAGGTGTAAGCAATTTACTAAACGGGGGCATAAGAAAGTTTGGAGGGAATAGAAATATTCTATATCTTCACTGTAATGGGGTAACATAATATATACATGTAAATAAACACTTATCAAACCTCTTAAAACTGTCCACGTAAAAAAAGGTAAGTTTTATTGTATGTAAGTCATATCTCAATAAACCTGACCTTAAACGAACAAACAAGGAATAAACTTAGAGTAAAAGGCACTTTAAAGATCATTTGATACTAGATTCTCTGTGGTGCAGACACATTACCTTTGGTGACAGGTGTGCATAAAATCTACAAGGATGGGGCCAGGCATGGTGGCTCACGGCAGTAATCTCAGCACTTTGAGAGGCTGAGGTGGGCGGATCACTTGAGGTCTCGAGTTCAAGACCAGCCTGGTCAAAATGGTGAAATTCCGTCTCTACTAAAAATACAAATATTAGCCAGGCGCAGTGTGTCAGAAGGCTGAGGCACGAGAATTCCCTGAACCTGGGAGGCAGAGGTTGCAGTGAGCTGAGATTGAGCCACTGCTCTGCAGCCTAGGTGACAGAGTGAGACTCCAGACTCCATCTAAAAAATAAATAAATAAATAAATAAATAAATAAATAAAATTTAAAAAATCTACAAGGATGGGAAATGTATTACTCTAGGAGATACTTTATTCCAATGAACAAATTCAACCAAAAATTATTAATCCTGAGCTAAATTTTTCCTCCCTAGGATAATTCCAGTGCTTATTTCTGAGGCAACTCCAGTGTGCATCTGTCTTCTCCATAAATCTATATTACACATTTGAGGACAGATGCCATTCTTCATTTTATCTTCTTTCTAAGCAGTCCCTTCAACAATTTGTCAAGTAACCGTTCCCAACCTATTTTCATATTCTTCTACTAATGCTCTAGACACAGTTCTAGTTTGTAAATATCCCTGTATGGTGGCACAGACTCAACATAACATCTACTATTTGAACTCATCATCATAGCTCACAGAGGGACCATTATGTCCTGTGATAGGGACACCAAACTTTTATGAGTGCAGATTAAAATTGCTTTAGCTTCATTACTAGTCAAATAGTACTTTGGGTCATATTTAGTCATCAGACAAAACCTCCAGTTATTTTTCACATGAACTGTTACTCAATATGTCTCCCACATCTAGATTTTGTGCAACTGATATTTTAAAACATAAATATGGTACTATGTGTTTATCCATACAAATTTTATTTCAGTACTTCAGCCAGCTGAGATATATTTGAATCTTGCTCTGTCATCTCTTGAATACATTAAGCATCATCTGCAAATCTGATAAAGTGTCTTATTTAAACATAACAAAGAACATTCAGTTGGTGTTTTTGCATTTTATTTTCTTTGGTGCATAGTGCTTTCCTTTAGAAATAAAATCCACAGAAAAATAGAATATATTCAGTTAAATACAACAGATAGATATTAAACACTTATGTTTGAATATAACTGAAAAGAAGATGCCATCAAGGATTATCAATATAGTTGGTGAGTCATATATGCAAAATAATGGTGAAAATAATGAAATTATTAAAATAAAAATATAACCAACTTATATAAAAGAAAAAGGGGACAACTAATTAAGGTGAAATAAATTAGAAGTGGGTATCACACAGATGGTTCTGGAAGAATGAGTAGGCATTCATCTGGGACAAAAAGGAAAGTAAATAATTTCCAGGCAGAGAATTAGGACAAAAATTTTATGGCAAAATATGTTAAGCAAAACTTTCAAATTACCATCCATAGACCACCTGCAGTATATCACCTAGTGATGTATGGAAACTACAGATACCTAGTAAAAACTACATCTACAACAGTATCTCTGGATGAGACCAAGGAAACTACACTTCTGTCAAACTACCTTGGTGATTGTTATTCATGTAAATATTTGAAGACCACTGTTTTATGGCAGAAGAAATTGTTCAGTATCTTGGAGTATATGCTGTTGAAAAGAGATGCAACTGGTAAATAAGCTCATGCTCTGACTGTGGAGGATCTCATGCCATTCTCAAGAGTTTGGACTTTGAGAAGGGAAACTACTGAAAATGTTCTGCAGGATGGTGACATGGTCACTTTCATCTTCAGGAAAATAGTCTGGGTTCAATGGCTTGCTCCTGTTACCCCAGCAATTTGAAAGGCCAAAGCGGGCAGGTTGCTCGAGCTCAGGAGATGGAGACCAGCATGAGAAATATGGTGAAACCTTGTCTCTACAAAAAATACAAAAATTAGTCAGGCATGGTGGTCCAAGCTACTTAGGAGGCTGATATGGGAGGATCACTTGAGCTCAGGAGGCAGAGGTTGCAGTGAGCCAAAATTGCACCACTGCACTCCAGCCTAGGTGACAGAGCCAGACACAGTCAAAAAAGAAAGAAAGAAAAGAAAGAAAGAAAGAAAGAAAGAAAGAAAGAAAGAAAGAAAGAAAGAAAGAAAGAAAGGAAAGAGAGAGAAAGAGAAAGAAAGAAAAAGAGAAAGAAAGAAAAAGAAAGAGAGAAAAAGAAAAAGAAAGAAAGAAAGAAAACAAAAGAGAAAGAAAGAGAGAAAGAAAGGAAAAGAAAGAAAGAAAGGAAAAGAAAATACATGTGGTGGCAGTGTGAAAAATACACTAGGCAAAACAGTGCATAAAGATATGGCGGTCTTTGTAAGATGCTAAAAGCATTTCCAAGTGGCAAAATCTTAATCTACATCAGATACCAAAAGATTGATGAGGAAGACTGCTGAGGAAATTCATGAGAATCAATGAGCATTTTAAATTTAAGCATTAGAGAACCTGGTAAACAAATGGGTGTGTATTTAAGGGAAGAGGGTAAAGAAAGAGCTAACAATAATTTGAAAGTTTCTAGATATGTGATGCGAATATCTATTAATATGTCTATATAAAATAATTAGAAGTAGATCTGTGGTATAGAGGGAGAAAATTAGTTCAGCTTTTGAATGATTTAATGTTACATTCTTGAAGTTTGTTTATAAAATGCTATCCAGCAATCAACTGATAATATGAATCTGAATATAAAGAGATGTCTCAGAATTGAAAAACTAGATTTGGGGCCCATCATCAGATGTTGGTTACATACATGAAACTAGAAGGATGGAGGTTGCCATCCGTCCATCATTCCATCGTGCCATCAACAGTAAGACATTTAAAAGAAAGAGGACAGTGGATGGTGCTAGGTTGATGCCAATGTTGAGAAACAGGGACAAAAAGGAGGCACCTGAACAGGAGTCTTAGAAGAACCAACCCAGAGGCACAAGGAAAAACACAAGTAACCATGCCAATGAAAGCCAAGGGTGGAGAGTTACAGAAAGAATAATGGTCAAGAAGGTCTATTACAGATAATAGCATACAAACTGAAAACAGACAAATGGATTTGGCAAGAAGATTACTGATAATTTGTTAGGAACCAAGAACAATATTTGAAAACAAATTTTCTATGTTGGTTTTGCTTTTAAATACTTTTTTACATGAATGAAAAGAGTCTTAAGATAAAGAAGTGATATTTAAATTAAATGTTTTATTGTTTTAAAAATAGTTTTTCAATATTTAGTTAACCATTTCATCTGTAATAGTAGTTTTCAAAACTACTATCTAAGAGATTTCAAATTATATTTCTGGAATGAATAAATAACATCAACACTTCAAAAATGTATCATCAATAGTGGGAAAATTTATGCTCTCAGCTTCAGGTGAGGTCTTATGATCTTTGCTTATTAAAGTGCAGCATGTAAAATCATTGCTTCTCTTAACTTTTAAGTAATATTTAGGTTGCTTTTCAGTTCCCTAAAATATAAAAGAGAATTGAAAAGATGTTATTTACAATTATAAACTGTGATAACTTTTGGAATGTTTACCAGTGTTCCCATTCTTTATCTAAGCAGCTGGTAAGAATGCACCTCCTGGCCCCTCCTGAAGTTAGGTATGGTCATGTAACTGACTTCAGTTAATAAATGTTAATGAAAGTGATATGTCTCACTTGTAGACAAAAGCCTTTGAAAGCCCATGTGCAATTCACCATATACGTTTATCTACCATAGCATCAAGCAATGCTTTAGATGTTGGATACATCATCAAGCTTAGGTCATTGAGAAAAATCCCTAGGCAAGCCGTGATGTACATATGTACACATAAACATTAATTATTTTATGCCATATTGGCTTCAGAGTTATCCATTATCTCAGCATAACCTAGCCTATCCCGACTAATACAGACATCACTGCATGATGAGTATTTTGGTGAAAGAGTTCCTTCTTGCCTAAACTCAGAGACCCCCTACTCTGAGTGGTTGTCCTTGGTTCTCCCTTCATTATTCCAGATATCAGATATGGTATGAAGGTAGAGAACTGTGTAAAGATATCAGGATTATCCCTAAAATTCTCTGGTTGTGCCTAAAATATATAACTGAAGCATATATTTTATCAGTGGAAATCTTCCAGATCAGTTACAAATTGGTGTGCCTTTTCAGAGAATGGACTATATTTTTGCTTCTTTGAATAATAGTTTAACCCAAAGAGATTCAATCCAAACACTGGAGAAAGTTTGCTGTCCTTTCTTCCCAGAATTTCTGTGTCATCGAAGGTTAGGCCTTGAAGATAAGGATGGGGACACATTTAGCCATGTGTTCTGCAGCGAATACACTATGGTACGCTTGTAACGTATTCTGACATCTTCCCTGTACAAGGCAGACCGTGCCTTCCTGATTGAACACCTAGGCAAATATTGAGTTGCTTGTACATTTTGAAGTCACATGTAAGTCATGCTGTAGCTATTGTGTTTTGAGTTTTTCCCATTGTGATGATATGTGTCCAATAACACATATTGGACCATTTTATTTTTCTTACTTGGGTATAAACTTGCTGAAATAATATTTTTCAAAGTTGAAGAGTTATTGCATAGAAGTAAACTATGCTCTCTATCCTCTTAAAATTTGGTCTATGGATACTTTTTCAGCAGGAAGAGTATTAAAATGTTTGTTATAATGCTTGTTTTTTGTTTATAATTTCTATTTCTGCCATAATTTTGGCACATTGACTTTCTTGACCTCTATCTTCTATATGTGTGCTTACTTGTAAAACTTTCCCCAGTTTGAAAAAAATAATTTGTGTTAATGTCTGGCTTCTCTATATTCCTTGAATTCTGACAGTTTTCTTTGTACTTATTTTTAATTCAATCTCCTCCCTGGTACACCTCAGATTTGGAGCATAGCTTGGTTATTCATTCAAATATATTTAGAAATTACCTTATGCTGGGCACTGATCTAGGCTCAGAGATCTTGGGGTAACACAGAACCCGTAGTCAGGACAGATGTGGTGGCTCATGCCTTTAATTGCAGCACTTTTGGAGGCTGAGGTGGGAGGATCAATTGAGCCTGGAAGATTGAGGCTGTAGTAAGCTATGATCATACCGCTGCACTCCAGCCTAGGTAACAGTGCAAGTCTCTCTCAAAAACAAAACAAAACAAAAACAAAAACAAAACAACAACAAAAAGCAACTCATGATGAGGGATGAACAATGCCACAAGTGGTTATATTTAGATTGTGTTACAGTTGGCACATGGTGCTATAATAATAGTGTCCATTGCTCTGAGGGAGCACAGAGCTGCCAAAGGTTCAGAATGGCATCTGACCTGAAGATGCATCTTGCAAGATATGGAAAGTGCTTGGCTTGGTTAATCAAAGTTTTGCTTTTCTTGAAAAAAGTAAATATGTATATGTATACATACAAATATGTATGTGTATACATACAAATATGTATGTGTATACATACAGATATGTATACACATAATGTATATATATATTTTTGTTGGTATATATGTATATATGTGTGTATGTGTATTGTGTATATATGTGTATATTTAGTGGAAAATCATAAACCTGGCAAATGTCTAGGTACAATTTATTTTGTAATTGCTACTCAGAAGTAACTAATGTACGGAAGAAAACAAAAAATTTGGAGATTATGAGTAGGAAAAACTAGTTTGGACAAATTGACTAATTATCCAAGTATCTATGTTCTCTTTGCTCTTTCATCTATCCACCATTCTGGAAACATATTAGTCACCATTCACGCAAAAGGATATTAATTATTGCATTTGCATTTGTGGTGTTTTTCTTAAGGCTTTACATACACAGATACACACACACCACACACACACACACAAACACACACACACACACACACACAAATTTTAAAAAGCCTCTGGGTGACAAAAGAAGGCTTCCAGTGCATTGCAGAGTCACAGAATTGTGAATTGGTTTGAAGCTTGATGTAAAATGAGTGCGTATTTTTTAAAAGATTTACTTCACAAAAATACACAAAGTGAATATATACCAAAATACTACTGTCACTAATAGCCTCATTTAATTTAAAATGTCAACTCTGACCTCATTAGTAGAATTAATATAATGGGGGAAAATAATGGGTAAAACAATATTCATGGATTTTCAGTTTCCATATCAGGTGAATGAGATCCAACTATTTTTTCAATACACACAAAGAAATTACATGCTGAAAAACTTGTTAGAGAAATAAATGTACAGACACAGATGATTTTAATTTGCTGAAGTTACTCAATTTGCTAATATTTTAATGTACTAAACCTTGGTGAAATCTTGCCAAAGTTTTCCATTTTCACTACTCTTTCTCATAGTAAAAAATAATCATTAAAGGTATGTTTCAGGTTTTGTAAATCTTAAATGCCCTCTCAAATAAAACAACTATAAACTTGCTCAGGTTAATGTCTTGTTACTTGATAAATAGCAATGTGTATTTTTTATTTGTCTATGATTAATAGAATATCAGGACACATCATCAATCTTACATTTTTTCTAGTATAAGATAAAAATGCAAAGCATCATTATGACCTTTAAACTCAATTTGCCTCTTTGTTTGGGGGTATACTTATGCAATTACATCATAGAAGATTTATTATTAAAGAAAATCTGGCTTGTCAGTTATTTTCTGAGTTTAACTCTGTTGTTGTTTTGTAATTTTATAAAATTACAGTACTTCATTTCTTTTTGTTCTGTCATATATTTAAAACTCTTATTGTTGTTAATAATTCTGTTGAATGTAACCTTCATACATTTGAGAGGCTTGGAATTCTTAACGCCCGAATATGTTTTCACTAAAATGTAAAGGCTGATATTTCTTAAAAGTAGCCTCCGTTAGTAAGAGAAAAAACACATTTAAGCATTGGGTTCTGCTATTTATTTCTCTCTGTAGGATATGCCTCTAAACAAGTTATAACTTTCTCAGAATACTTCATGTTTCTCAGAATAGATAAGTCACCCACCTCTTGGTAAGGAGGGAGGGTTGTATGTAATTTTTTGTTGTTATTATTTGCACTTATGAGTGAGTGTTTGTGTTCATCCCATCATTTTACCCTTCCCCTTCCTTTCTGATTTTTGGAAGATCTTCAAGGGCAGAGCCTAGGTTCTTTTCATAATTTATCTTCACTTTGTTTACTGTAGGCACTTAAAAATAAATTCATAAGTTAAAAAATGGTGAAGAAAAATAGGATTAAGAGTGTGTGTGCAGGGATTGGCCTTCAGGGTAGGAAATTTTTTATTTTAGTGGTGGTGGTGATGGTAATTGTTTTTTTTATTGATCCTAGAAAGAATGTTAGGAAATGGATTTTGAGGAGTGGACAAGAATATGTGTGAAAATTCATATTTAATTTGGGTGTTGTCCTTTCTAATGTAGGAGGTAAGGTCATCTACTGAGATTTATAGGGTTGTGAATGGGAAATGGACAGGAGAAAGTCAAGAGTTATTTTGAGAGGGATGTTTAGTAGTGGATCGGGTGAATAAAGTATCAGGGTATCAGGAAAAAAACATATTAGACACCAATTTGTGCTAGTTAAGTGAATTTGATGGTTTGCCTTACCACAATATAGGCAGAAAGTCTAGTGTATTTCTAAATGATTTTGCGTTATTAAAATTAAGATTGACTGAACTTTTGAAGGTCCTGGCAAAGAGTAGGTTGGCAGATATAAAGCAGTGGAAGAGATGATAACAATTTATGTGCAAAGACAGGGGCAGCACATAAAATACTAATGATAATGTTAATCATTTATAGTTTCTTCTCTGTGCCAGACACCAATGGGCTTTTTACATGTTTATCTCTAATCTTCTTAACAACTTTGAAATGACAATTATCTCTATTTTACAGATGAGGAAAATAAATTCAAAGAGGCTAAATAACTAAATATGTAGTAGAGTTGTGATGATTATCAGCATTTATATTTATCTGACTCTAAATTACTTGTTCCTCTGATTATGGCAAGCTGGAGAATTATAGACACCTGCCAAGGCTGAAAACAGCAGCAGTTTAAGCCTCTATTCACTCACTGTCATGACTTTACCTCCTGGGATTACTGAAGCAGTATGAACTTATAACATTCCTTCCATTAGCTCTATACATATTTGTTAAATCATGAGTCTCAATTTTAAATATAAAATGTAATGTAAATCAAATGCTACCAATTCAGTTTCTTTATTGCCTGCTGAATTGTATTGTATGAAAACACATAATAATGCCCCTAGAGTCCCTGAAACCGTAGGAACGCTCCTTTGATTACCATCTGGAGCACACTAAAAATGTTACCTAACATCTTCCTTCCCTTGGTAAGGCAATCCCAACATTTTAGCTGGATACATAGCCACTCAAAATTTACTCCTTTAGAGCTGCTGGGGCCATAGTCAATTAATGCAATGTGGTAATACAATTGCACTGACTGTGCTGTGTTCTTTCAAGAGCACAACTAAAATGGTAAAGAAAAATAGAATTTCTTTCAAGAAAGGGACTGGCCTCACTTCCATTTCACTTTTCTCCCTGGCTGGAATGCAAACATGGTGAGCCCTCTTGGACCTAGACCTAGGCAATCCCTTAGCAATGCCAGTGCAACAAGATTATATCTCGTTTAGTGGAAAACAGAGTGGGGTTGAAGTAAAAAGTAAATATATTTGAAATTTTGAATGAATTGAGAAGTATGCAAATCCAGGGGGTGGTCATGGAAATGAACGTTTGCAGAGGTGAAGGTATCTGGAGCTGAGTACATGAAGAAATTATGAAGCAAATGTGTTGGATAGACACATCACACGGAATTGTGGTAGGGTTAGAATGAAGTGTGAACCAAATTTTAAAATGTTAAGAGCAGTGACACAAAATAATTGATGCTGGCAATGCAGAGGGGCAGAAAGTTACTTGGCTGAGAATGTAAGAATCTCTTAAGAGATAGTACTTTTACTAAAGCCTGGATGTATAACAGTTTGCAAGTGGCAATGAAGAAAAAAGTATAACCATTCGATTTCACAATATTCATAAACATATGTGGTAGAAAATATCTATCCCTCTTGATGAGAAAAGAGGTCAAGCTGCAACAAAACCAAGCCAATACAATTTTTTGAGGATATTATTTAATGTAATAGCAAAATACGAAAAGGAGAGCAATAACATGAGTGAGGAGTAGAATGTGCTTAGCATTTATGGAGTTATATTCTGGTGAGATGAAAGCAAATGGTGAAGACTTAGAAAAAGAGAACCCTCAAGTTCAGGATGAGAATTGATGAAATACTAAAGTTTTTTATTTGAAGATGTGTACTTGAATCTGAAAATTAAAGAAATTAATCATTTATCTTCCATTATTGTATTAGCTTTCTATGGCATGTAACAATTTATTACAAACTTAGCAACATAAAAACATGAATTTTTAAATTTCACCATTTTTATGGATCAGGTTCTGTGTGGGTAATTGGGCTGTCTGCTCAGGTTCTCACCTGGCTAAAATTAAGGTTTTGGTCAGGACTACAATCTCATCTGAGGCTAGGGATCATTTTCCAAGGTCAACCATTTTGTTATTAGAGTTCAGTTTCTTGCAGTTTTAGGACTGAGGTTCCCATTTCCTTGCTGTGTCTCAAAATGGGGCTACTTTCAGCTTCTAGAGGCTGCCCTTTGGTCGTAGCCATGTGGCCTCTCACAACATCATAGATTACTTCTTTAATGTCAGCAAGAGAATCTCCCTCTATTCAACTTTAATGGAATCACAAACACAACATAATCACAAAAATGACTATCATATTACATGTGCCTTACAATGTGACCTAATCAGGGGAGTTACTACCCCATCTTCTACACAGTTCCCAGCCACACCCAAGGAGAGGAGATTGTTCAGGGTTTGTATGCCTAGGGGACAGAATTTTGAGAATGATCTTAGAATTCTGCTAGCCATACTGATTAAGTAGATCCTGGTAAACTGTGTTCCCAGAGGTGACTGCAACAATCTCCCATTCCATATGCTGTTTCTCAACATGATGTTTCCCTTTACATAAGTCAGGTATATTTTTCCTTCTATTTAATCTGAGTATAAATGAGGACATAGACAGTAGCCCTAGCTGAGCTTCTATCCCACAGTCAACACCAAACTCCATCCAAGTGAGTAAGACCATTTTGGACTCTCCAGCGTTCCTAGTGCCCCTAGCCAAAACCATGTGAAGCAAAAAATTGAGTCAACCCAGTTAGTTATTTAAAAAATAATAAGAAATTAATATTTAAGTCAATTGTTGATGTTGTTTTGGGTGCTTTGAGATGTGGTAGGAGTAACCAAAATACGGGCAAAATCACGAAAAGTTTAGGTACCTGTAGTAAAAGGCATAAGGGAAAGACAGTCTGTGAAAGAGTAAGAAAGTGAGAATGAATACATATGAATAACTAGGATGCTCATATAAGTTTAACGTGCAAATAGTAACATGATTGAGTGAGGAAAAAATCAGAATGAATGTTACATCAAGATGACCAGCAGAAACATGGTATATATTAAATGAAGGGGAAAAGGCACAATAAGAAAGGCTGGTTTTATTGTCTTGTGAAATAAAAGTTATGTAAAAATATGTTAGTATGAGCCGGGCACAGTGGCTTACGCCTGTAATCTCAGTACTTTGGGAGGCTGGGGAGGGTGGATTGCCTGAGGTCAGGAGTTCAAGACCTGCCTGGCCAACATAGTGAAATGCCATCTCTACTGAAAATACAAAAAAATTAGCTGGTCATGGTGGCGGGCACCTGTAATCCCAGCAACAAGGGAGGCTGAGGCAGGAGGATGGCATGAACCCAGGAGGCGGAGGTTTTAGTGAGCCGAGGTGGCGCCATTGCACTCCAGCCTGGGCAACAAGAGCAAAATTCTGTCTCAATAATAATAATGATAATAATAATACATTAGCACAAGCTACAGTTTACAAATACTGAAAAAGAAGAAATGCACTGCTATGGAGCATAATATTATTTCAAAAGTATTTAAAGGCTATCCAAATGCTGTTTAATATTACCAAAAATATCCAAATACACCAGAACCACTAAAACACTGGCTGCCAGAGAGTTTGGTAAATCTCTTGAGGCTACCTAAGTGAGGTTATAACTAGAAACACAGAAAAACCAGTTTCTTTTTTCCAGTTCAACAGAATATCTCAGAATGGAGCCCGAAGGACCTCTTATGGTAAAGCTTCCTCTGTGTATTATCTTTTCACTAATAGAGAGGCACAGACTGAGCTTACTTTATGAAACTAAATGTTTTTCTGTTTTTAACTTATGGCTATTTTTAACTTGTGTAAAATACGATTATATATGAGTTAAAACTAATATTTTGATTTGACGACAGTAAAAGTAAATTTTATATATATATATATACAAATAGGTATATATGTTAAATATTCCAGAATTTATAGGTAAAAATGGAGTCTAAGTGGTTTTAAGATATTTTAAATAATTGATAAGACTTATTATAGATATTCTTGAATAATGATTTATTCTATTCTAAATATTTTCCTTCTCACCTAGGATTCATTAATATCTGAAGCTTAATATATTAAAAAAGTTTTCAGACTCTTTAATTATCAAAATAATTATTAATTTAGCTGTCCAGTTAAGCTTGATTAGTCTGATCAAAGGATGTAAGTGAAAGATTACAGAGAGTTTAGGTATAAAGAATAGGATTGTAGAATCAGGTGTTTTACTATCAGTGTTACCTTTGGCATTTAAAATACATACACGCAAGTCCTATGTTTAGTAAGTTTCATGTTCAAATTTACAAAAAATATAATGGGCTGGCATCAAACTTCATTGACTTTCTTGATTGTTATGAACTTTATAGTTACTGCATTTCAGCAATGCCTGCCAAAGCCACTAAGAATCTTGACATCAGTGGGAAGTGTTCCACTTTGAAATCTTAAATTCAACTGCCAACTCTTTGTCCATCACCTCTTTCTTCCAGGGTTCTCATCCCTGACACTTTTAACACGTGCACTTTGACCTCATTAAAACTTCCCAGTCCCTTGACTTGTCCTTCTTTAATTATTAAATAATCTGAGCCTTCTTTTATGTTTTCCCGCTAAACCTAGTTTTTAATATGCATTTCATAGACTCCCTTTTCTCCACACTCAATTGCCTTTGCCAAATCTTTAACCAAACTTCAACATTAGATCAACTATAATATTTTCACAGACATTCATTAATTCTACAGTAGGCTTTCTATTGAAAATAGTAAAATATGGCATTCCAGTTACTTAGAGATAAATGAATGAATGACTTCAACCTCCTGCAATTGGAGTATAAGTGCCACTGAACATACCATTTACCTAATAAATCTTTTTTCCAATTATTCAAAGGCTACTTCAATATTTTCATTTTCTCCTTGAGCCTCCTGCTTTAACATAAGCACTGGCTTGCTTTGGATGAATTAGATGCTTACTTTACAAAGAAAACAGAATATATCAGGAATAAAAAATCTTTCCAGTTTTAAACACACACACATACACATACACATACACACATGCACTCTTTTAAACATTTATTTATTGAGGTTGATGCCAAAATCATAATGATTCCTTCTTCCTTGGAATGACTCCTTCCATTTACAGGGGTGAAACTTAAATGCACTGAGTGTCTTGTATTTTAAGTGGATGGCTGGCTTAAACTGGGGCAATCTAATTTTGTCTTCTGTAAATTTATAATTGGGATAGCACTTTAGTCTATGTAGGTGTTAAACATAATAAGTGAATTCAGAAGCTATAGGAAGCTTTATTCTTTCATGTAGACTAAGAAACAGAGAAAGCTGTTTTCCAGTTCTGCAAGCACAGAAAATCAGGAGAATAGAAATAAAATGGTAACTTTGTGCTTTAATCTTTCAGGTTTTTGTTTAAGTACCTCAAGTGCCTAGGTTACATTTCTGCCAATGCATTCCTGGCCTCTTTTCTCAGAAATATTCCCTTTTACTTGGCTAAACTAGCCGAAATTAATTTTTATCACATACAAATAAAAATTCTTAAATAAGACACGTGCTTCTCTAAAAAAATAACTTTTGCATATGTAAAATTTTGAGGGCATTGACAAGTAATATGATGGATATTTACATCATTACCACATTACTTATGATGCTCCTTCTATGTCCAGTTTTTAGCTAGATATGTGGGTGGGTCAGCTTAGGTGAGTAATTTAATTTTGATAATTATTATGAAATTATCCTCCAAAATGTTACTCCAATTTACACTTACATGGAGACCATTTGAAAGTGTCTCTTTCTCCATAACCTACTTATAAGAAAACAAAACATATTCTAAATTGTTTGTCAACATCTTGGAATAAAATGATATCTCCTTGTAATTATATTCATTTATATCATTATATATTGTCTTATGATTATATATTTATTAATAAGTGAATATAACAAGGAGATATCATTTTATTCATTGTTTCCCTTTAGCTGGATTTTAGGAACACTTTATACATTTTAGCGATTAAATTTGTATTATATAGTGTTTCTGTTTCACTCTTTCTCTCAATTACCTTAATATTATTTTTGGTATCATTAACAGTTTTCTATTTTAATTGTAAGCACTTACGGTTTTGAGATTTTTTTCTATGCTAAGAAAACCTTCCCCCTTTTCAGATAATGGTAAAGGAATCCTAACTTTTTCCAGTAGTTATTCAGATTATCTTCCATTTAGATACGTAAAAAATATATTCAGGCTATTTTGAATAAATAGTGTAATTAAGGGATCAGTTTTAACAATCTGTTTCCAAATTACCTCAGTGTCATTCTTTGGCTTGCTTTTGCTTTTTCCTCACTGATTAGAAGTGCCACTGCTAAGAATGAATTAGACGCTTGTATGTACTACATGTTTCTTGATCTTATTTTGTTCCTTTCTGACTGTGGGTAAGTACAGAATTGTTTTAATTATTATAGAATTTTAGTATGCTTTGGTATCTGGTAGTAAAAACTTTCTTATTTTTTAACTTTTTTTAAAAATTTCTCTTGATCTTTATTGAGTATTTTATCTTTAAAAAGCCCAACTTGATAGTTTTTAGATTAGGACTAAATTTTATTTTTATATACTGAGAGTATGCTCTTTGGTATATAAGTATCCTGAATATGTAAATTATTTGATTTATTATTTTTCTATTATATAGAAACCACTTTTATTCATAATAATACATTCTTGCAATTTATTTTGTATGATTTTTAATATATATATCAGCTCTTTCTCGATATACATTTATCTACTATTATTACTTAACTGTACCTGGACCTTCTTTATGACTTAGGGTGCTTGTTGATTTAGCTTCCCTAACTATCTGCAAATATTGTCTTTTATTTGCAAGTATTTTTCCATTTGCATTTATTACATTTATTATTGTTAATATAATTAAGTAAATTTCACCCATAATATTTTGTTTGAATATGCTCCCAGAATGGTTGCAAGTTTGTTTTTGCCAAAAGTTCCAATGATATTCCTGGTCCTAAGGTTTTATTTTATTTTATTTTGGTAATTGTTTTCTTAAGACATTTTCCTAAATTTAGGTACTATAAATTATAGACTCTCATTTTTGTGAAATAAAGTTAATTCTCAAGGAAATTTCTCCTTTTCCCTCCATTTGCCTCCCGATGATTAGGCAGAAACATACATGAATACTTATTGCTTGGTGTTTTAAGACAAACTTTGCTTTGTCCACTTTTCTAGTGAGATTATAATCGTTTCAGAGTGTAGCTTTATGTATAAGATCTCAACTCCAGCTCCCACATCACTTTGTCCCAGAGCTTTACCCCTTGTCTCTCTGTGGGAATTACATCTAGTCAATCTCCCAATTGCTGAGACAAGCATCCTTTAAAACCCCAAGCAGCTATTACTTAATTGTCACTGTTTTTTAACATGAAGATTTTTTCCTAGCAAATTTGATATGTTTTATGTTTTTGTAGCAAGAGGAATTTCACTTAGTATCACCTGTCATTTCTAGAACTGGAAAGGTTCATTTTTGTTGTTTTAACTTTAAGTTAAAATTACATAATAGTGATTATTACACATTGTATGCCCGTATCAAAATATCTCATGTAGCCCATAAATATATATACCTACTGGGTACTCACAAACATTAAAAATAAATAATAATAAATGATACTGAAATTGTCTCCTGAATGAAACTATCTAAACCTGCTTTTTAAAGTTAGAAATAAGTAATAAATGATACTTAAATGATCTCCTGAATGAATGAAACTATCTAAACCTGATTTTTTAAAATCTGGAATATATCTTATTGCTTCCATTCAAATACAAACTCCCTGAATCTTTGGTGCAAAATTATTGAAAATTGATCAAAAATTATTCTTATTAATTGAGGAATATTTGAAATAACAATTTCTTTGGGTTCTAGTTAGAGCGCGTTTTCAGTAACAACAAAAATTTAAAAAGCAACATGGCAAAATCACCATTTCCTTTTCAGTTTAGAGGTGCACCATACTGTATCACAGCAAATTTATTCATACTGCTAGACAAGCCATAATTTGTGGAATAGACATATGTTCAGATACCTCCAAAAATCTAGTAGCATCCACTGTTAAAAAGTCCCCAAAGATATGCTTACTTCAGCAATATTGCTGCTGGTAGGAATTTGTCACTCTTTACATTGTTAAATTTAAATGCAGAAGAATAGAAACTTTAATTCCCATCGTAATCCTTCAAAACTTATCTCTAGTGATCAAAAAAAAAAGCCTTTTAAACTAGGCTACAATAATTTCCCCCAACTATTCTGTAATAGGAATAGAACACAAATTAGACATAAAAAAATCCCGTTCAACTTTTGAGCACAATTTTAAAGTGAAAGTTTTATTCTGAATTTGAAATTTGCCAAGGTCTGTGCCTGAGTTTCAGATATCCACTTCCCTTCTTGGCAGCAGATAATTTGGAAATCAGAAGTCTGCACACTTGAGATATTTCCAGGCTTAGAGTGTCAAAAAGACAAGATGACATATGGTGAAGTAAAAGGGATTTCTCACTTTCAGGAACACATTTCAACTTCCAAAACATAAAAATAAATAAGTGCTTTTTCAAATTCATAAAAGAAATAATGAGAATTTTGCCCAAATATTATAGACATATCAACGTTAAGCAGCAAGATGTTTGAGTCTATCACTTCCTGCAAGCTTTCTGCTAAATAGATAAGTTCAAATTTCAGGATTGTCATGTTAACTTTGGCATAAACGTGCTTTTATCTTTGGCAAAGATGACAGTAATCCCCCTCAAAGAAAAATTATAGTGTAATTAAAGTATACAATTTGATGTTTTTATACCAACGTTTCTCTGGGGAGTTTCTTCTATACTCTACTTGCTAATTTTAAGTTCAAATGATCAGAGTATTAAGGGAATTGAGTTGGAGGGGACAAGGTCTGTGAAAATGATTCATTCTGTTGTGCATTTACCTTGCTCTTTTTTTTTTTTTTTTTCTGCTCTTACTGCCTGATTGTTACAAACGCAGAAGTTGATGTAATCTGGAATTTTGCTACTCCAGTTATTTTAATCTATTGGTCTTTAGAACACATTGATACATGTTACCACTTCAAATGACAAGTAGTTACAAATTAAATTAGTCAATTTTGTAACTTCTTTCTGACTATTGGCAGAAGAATTTTGTTTTTTTTTTTTAAAGATTCACTGTGGAGTGAAGGATTAAGCATGCTTGCAGATCTCCACTATGTAGATAATTATTATAGATTATCAATTGTTTCATTAGTATAAATACTTCAAAAATATTTTCTTTTTAATTGCAGAATAACTTAATCGACAATAGTTCTGAGATGATTTGAGAAATTATGTGAAGAAATACTGCAAGTTTAACAAGAAAGTTTTATAAAATTGCCCATATGAATCTTTTTTGTTATTTAGATTTATATAAGGGATATCTTAGTGTGACAGTTTCTTTAGAATATGAGTGCAAGGCTAAACACATTTGGAAAATGACATAAAGTTATCAAAGAAAGTAGCATATTGTAAAAACTCATTTTATAAAGCAGTTTTTCCAAACTGTCAGATTATAGAAAGCACTTGTACATGGGTAGAGTAAGATTTTTCCCCCACATTTATTTTTAGATAATGAGAAATGAACTGTAAACTTTTTAAATGTCTCACTTTGCTCAGCCATAAAATATGGAATTTAAGTCTCCAAATAGCTCCTGATCTTGAGCCACTAATACTCTAGATTCTGTAGTGTTAATAGATTATATTAAAGATAAAAATTGATGTCTTCATTACTTCCAATTTTGTGTAAGAGGAAAAGAAAAGGTAAAATAAAATGTATAAGCCTGTATAATAAAATGGTCATTTAAGCCGTGTGGGCCTCAATAATGTATCAATAAAAATAATTTATTATACACTTCATAAGATAAATTAAATTACACTTAGGAGGCAGAAGCACCCTGAGCTCTCAAAGAGAAGCACAGTATTGCAAAAATATGCTTGCTTACACAAGCCATAAATTATTGGCGGATTAAGGTTACATGTATGTTAGATAATTTGTTTGTAGAAATCATCCCAAGTCACTATTTCTCTTAGTTTCATTATAGAAAAAAATATGTTTAACTTATATCTGAGATCATAATATAGCCCATGAACTAGGAATAGAGAAAATCAAATATAGATTAGTATGTGTAACATTGTTACCAAATATCCAGTACTATTTTCCAAGCTGACTGTTCCCCTCTATGATGATACTTATGCCTACATTTCTTTACATTTCACAAGGAACAGATCAGATAAATCATGTATTTTGCATTTATATTCAGATTACACTTTATCAATAGACTTCTCATAAGACCCTACTCTTCCCTGATGATTGCCAAATAGACATCAAAACATTTCAAAATAACTTACCATTGTCTAAAATTCAGTGTTTATACCATGGAAATATCTAAGGTCTTCCATAGAGTCATATATTAAAGTTTCAGCAAAAACCATATGTATATAAATATGTGTGTATATACATATATATGTATATACATATATATGTGTGCATATACATATATATGTGTGTATATACATATATGTGCATATACATATATGTGTATATACATATATGTGCATATACATATATATGTATATACATATATGTGTGTACATATATATGTGTGTATATACATATATGTGTATATACATATATATCTGTATATACATATATGTGTATATACATATATGTGTGTATATACATATATGTGTATATACATATATATGTGTGTATATACATATATGTGTGTATATGTATATACATATATATGTGTATATACATATATGTGTATATGTGTGTATATACATGTATATACATATATGTGTGTATATGTGTGTATATACATGTATATACATATATGTGTGTATATACATGTATATACATATATGTGTGTATATACATGTATATACATATGTATGTGTATGTGTGTGTATATACATATATGTGTATATGTGTGTATATACATGTATATGCATATATATGTATATACATGTATATGTGTGTATATATGTGTGTATATATATGTGTGTATATATGTGTGTATATATATATATGCATATATATGTATGACACTAGTAGCTAAAGTTTTTCTGGGAACAACTTTAAGCATGTATCTAAGATTAATGTCCTAAATATTAATTTCAAATTGAGAGCAGTATGCAATTATCCAACTTAAAAATGAAACAAGCTATTTTAAATATATGATTTTAAAACCCAATGATTCTGTGCATTACTTTGCCAATTTTTCCTTAGAAATGTAAGAATAGTCTTGCAATTCTAATACATTTCTCTCTCTCTGTGTATACACTCTGTATATACACACACACATACAGTAATACAAAATGGAGTATATTTTAGTACTTAATTACATACAAGTACACATACATACACATATATGTGATTAAGTAACATTCGGAAAAGAGGCTTTGAATATAGTAAAATAAAGATAGCGTGGTAATATCTTTACACAGAAGTCATTTTTTGCATGTATGATTATAACCTTAGGATAACTCATTAGAAGTAAAATTTCTGGCTCAAAAAACATGAACTGTTTTCAGGATCTATCTATATTAACACCCTAGGTAATTTCATTCTCTTTTATGAGTTTAAAAAGAATTTATACACGAAACACCCAACTGAGAAGCTCCAATTCTGGCTTCTCTCCTCAAATCTGAAGTGATGGGTCCAAATAAATGATGCCTCCAACTGGCAATGTAATAAGTATTTAAAACTTAAAATGTCCAAAAAAGGAAAAAAAAAAGGCCATTTGATTTTATAAGCAAAAGCATGTTAAAATCCGAGTTATGTCATATATCCCTATTCAAAATATACTTATTTCTATTCATCTGAGGGAATGAAAGCCAAAATCCTTGCCATGTCTTATAAAGTTCTACATGATATGAGGCATTCTGTCTCTGCTCTTTCTCTCTTTCAGCCTACTCGTGCCATGTTCATTGGCCTCCTTGATTTACTGCTAACATGTCTAGCATGCTCCTTCCCTAGGCACTTTCCAAGCACTCTTCCCTCTATCTGGATTGTTTGTCTCCCAGTCCACCAGATAGCAACATGGCCTATTCCCTCCCTTCTTTCAAGTCTCTGCTTTTATGATTTCTCTTACTTACCTGAGACAACACGGTGGTGATCCATGATCACCATTTTTAATATGACACCCTCTATCCTAACACTCCCTTTCTTTTTATCTTATTTATTTATTTATTTATTGAGACGGAGTCTTGCTGTGTCACCCAGGCTGCAGTGCAGTGGGGTGATCTTGGCTCAATGCAGCCTCCACCTCCCAGGTTCAAGCGATTCTCCTCCCTCAGCCACCCAAGTAGCTGGGATTACAGGCATGAGGCACCACGCCTGGCTAATTTTTGCATTCTTAGTAGAGATGGGCTTTCGCCATGTTGGCCAGGCTGGTCTTGAACTCCTGACCTCAGGTGATCCTCCTATCTCGGGCTCCCAGAGTGTGGGAATACAGCCACTTTATTTTATTTTATTTTGCTATATATCCCTCATATACACCCAGGCTGTTAGACGTTTGTTGTTCTTTTTCTTTTTCCACCCTCCACATAATACCCATGCTGAAGGCATGGGCCTTGTCACTTGTATCCAGAGCTGCACTATCACCTTTAGGACATTTCTTGGCTGTGACAGGTGTTCCTAAAATATTAATACAGTTGATAAAAGAATGAAGATATTTTAGGCATATTAACAAATAGATTTCTGCAAGTTTGAATTATTTTAGTCAATCACATCTATGTGTTTGAAGGTGCCCTTTCAACTGTGCTTTAATCAATATTTGAAATGTAGCCCTCTCTGCAACCAACACACACACACACACACACTCTCACACACATGCCCAGCCCTCTGCAAGGCTGACAGGAATGAAGTATAGAAATGATGCAAGAATAGGGCACTTTCACGTTTCACTGTGAGTCGAGTACTCTGTATAAATGGTGCTTTGAGTATTTAGAGAGTTGCTGAGGATTGAAGGAGGAGAGAGACAGGAAGGGTGTAAGACAAGTGCAAAAGATAAATGTAGAGAGAAATAGCACACAACAATAGAAAATAGACTTGGCAGAACTATTTTAGCCAAGAACTGAGATGGGCATTGGATTTTCACATGTGTCCCAAAGCATTGATTACATTTTTTCACCATTTATGTCAACGTGCTCTAAAAGCTAGCACAGCAAAAGGAAATCAAGTTTTTGCTATATATGTCTTGGAATAGTGAAAGAAAAATACCACAAATAATGAGCCATGATTTAAACTGGATAGTGAAATGATGGTTTATGTTTTACAATGAAATACCTCACTCTGTTTTCTCAAGAACACTTTGGTTAGCTTCTATTTTTAGTATATAAGCATCTTGTCTTAGATCTCAAAGATGGAGCCCAAAACTTTTCAGTTGAATAAATTTATAGAGCATTTATACATTGTATTTTCAGACAAAATAGTCTCTCTCTCTTTCTCCCTCTGATGTATCTACCTATCTATCCATATGTACATTATAACTAGTCAATTCAGAGACTAATGATGAAAATATGCAATAAACCAAGAATTATGATTACTCTAGTTCTGAATACATGAGTTTCATTTAAATACAATGTTACAGGAATACCTCATTTCATTAGTCTTTGCTTTATTGTGCTTCACAGATATTTCATTTTTCATAAATTGAAGGTTTGTGGCAACCCCCATGGAGCAAGTCTATCAGTGCTATTTTCCACCAGCATATGCACACTTCCTGTCCCTGTGTCACATTATAAGAATTCTCAAAATAGTAAAAACTTTTTCATTATAGTTATATTTGTGATGGTTATCTGTGAACAATGATATCTGGTGTTACTATTCTAATTATTTTATAGCGCCATGAACTGGGCCGATATAAGATGGTGAACTTAATTGATAAACATTCTGTGTGTTCTCACTGCTCCACCTACTGGCCACTCCCTGTACCATTCTCTCTATTCTCTCTTTCTATCTCCCTCCTCCCCTTATCCTCCCTAACCCTGTCCCTCCCTGTCTTCTCTAAGCCTCCTTATTCCGTGAGACACAACTATATTTAAATTGGGCCAATTAATAAAGTTCCAATGGCCTTTTTGTGTTCAAGTAAAAGGCAGAGTTGCATATTTCTCAATTTAAATCAAAAGTTAGAAATGATTAAGCTTAGTGAGAAAGGTATGTTGAAAATCTAGATAGGCCTAAAGCTCATTTTCTTGTGACAAACAGTTAGCCAAGTTATAGATGCAATGAAAGAGTCCTTGAAGGAAATTAAAAGTGCTACTCCAGTGAACATGAGAATAATAAGAAAGTGCAACAGTTTTATTGCTGATACAGAGAATGTTTTAGTGGTCTGGATAGAAAATCAAATATTTCCATAAGCCAAAACCTAATCCAGAGGAAGGCCCTAACTCTCTTTAGTTCTACGAAGGCTACAAGAGGTGAATAAGCTACTGAAGGAAAGTTTGAAGCTGTTATTGCAGAGATCTGTTCATGAGGTTGAAGGAAAGAAGCTCTGTCCATAACATAAAAGTGCAAGGTGAAGCAGTAAGTCTGTTGTAGAAACTTCAGCTGGTTACCATGAAGACCTAGCTAAGAAAATTGACATACGTGGCTGTGCTAACAACAGATTTTTAATGTGCACAAGACAGTCTTCCATTGGAAGGAGATGCCATCTAGGACTTTCAAGCCTAGAGAGAAGTCAATGTCTGACTGCAAAGCTTCAAAAGACAGGCTAACTCTTGTTGGGGCTAATACAGCTGATGACTTTAAATTGAACCCAATACTCTTTTACTGTTCTGAAAATCCTAGGGCCCTTAAAAATTATGCTAAATCTACTCTTCTTGTGCTATATTAATGGAGCGTCAAAGCCTGGACAGCAACACATCCATTTACAGTATAGTTTACTGTGTTTTAAGCCCACAATTGAGACTTACTTCCCAGAAAATATACATTTCTTTCACAATGTTGCTAATCATTGACAATACATTTTGTCATTCAAGAACTCTGATGTAGATGTACGAGGAGATTAATGTTGCTTTGGTGTTTGCTAACACAATATCCATTCTATAGTCTGTGAATCAAAAAGCAATTTTGACATTCAAGTTTTTTTTTATTTAAGAGATACATTTCATAAGGCTATAGCTTCCATAGATACTTATTCCTCTGATAGATTTAAGTAAATTGGAAACCTTTGGAAATGACTCACCATTCTAGATGCCATTAAGAATACTCATGATTCTTCAGAAAATATCAAAATATTAACATTAACAGGAGTTTGGAAGAAATTAATTCCAATCCTGATGAATGACTTTGAGGGTTTCAAGATTTCAGTGGTGGATGTGACTGGAGATGCAGTGGAAATAGCAAGATAACTAGGATTGGAAGTGGATCCTGCATATGTGATTGAACTGTGGCAATCTCAGAAAATACTTTAATCAATGAGGAGTTGCTTTCATGGTTAGAAGAGAAAGTGGTTTCTTCAAATGAAATCTACTCCTATGAAGCTATCGTGAACACTTTTGAAATGATGATGAAGGATTTAGAACATTACATAAACTTAGTTGATAAAGCAGTGGCAGGGTTTTACAGAATTTACTGCAATTTTGAGAAAAGTTCTACTATGGCTAACATGTTATCCAACAGCACCTAATGCTATAGAGAAATCTTTGCAAAAGGAACAATCAATAGGTATAGCAAACCTTACTGTTCTTTTATTTTAGACCTTGCCACAGCCACCCTACTTTTAGCAACCACCATTCTGACCAGCAGTCATCATCATCGAGACAAAAACCTCCATCAGAAAAGATTATGACTCTGAAAGCTCAAATGATTATTAGCATTTTTTAACAATAAGGTATTTTTAATTAAGTTATGCTCACTTTTTTTTGGACATAATGCTATTTCACACTTAATAAACTCTCAGTATAGGGTAAACATAACATTTTTATGCACTCAGAAACCAAAAAAAAAACACAAACAAACATGTGTGTGACTGGCTTTATTACAATATTCCTGATAGGGTTGGGCTCTGTGTCCCCACCTAAATCTCACCTTGAATTGCAATAATCCCCACATGGCAAGGGTGGAACCAGGTGGAGACAATTGAATCATGGGGGTTGTTTTCCTCATGCTGTTCTCCTGATAGTGAGTGAGTTCTGAGGAGATCTTATGATTTTATACGGAGCTTCCCCCTTCACTCAACACTCATTCTCTCTCTTGCTGCCCTGTGAAGAGGGGCCTTCTGCCATGATTGTAAGTTTCCTGAGGCTTCCCCAGCCATGTGGACTGTGAGTCAATTAAACCTCTTTTCTTTATAAATTACCAAGTCTTAGGTATTTATTCATAGCAGCTTGAGAATGGACTAATACAATCCCCTTGATTGTGGTGGTCTGAAACTGAACATTCAATATCTCCAAGGTATGCCTGTATTTGTGTATGGTAATATTGTGATTGATACCACTAATGATTCAACCTTAGATAAGTATACTAAATCAATCATGGTAGTAGTTCCATTGTCTTTATCACTGATTGGTTAACATTTTGATATGCTTGGAACTATTTGGGCCAATAAGAGACCAGGTAAAGCATTTCTACAGCAGTTTGAAAAAAAAGGAAACTTGCTCCTTTGGATAAAAACAATGAAGAACACTTCCCTCTGAAATGCTAAAACTAATATTGGGTGAATCCAATATCTGGCAAAGGAGTTATACAAAAGAGATAGACATACACCCAGAGACATACCCCACAACAAAAGAAAGGCAGTGATCTCCATGGCAACAAATCGGAACTGACAAGAACAGGCAGTGAAAACTTCGGCCTTTAAGACTGAGTTTTAATCTAGAAATATTTGAATGATATTTGGCTTCAATTGGCATGTTATTATGGGTAAGATTGTTTCATCACTGCTCAGTGCTTTTGAGATTCAATAAACAATGTTGATAGCAGGAATTAAAAATAAAAGCAAATGAAATTAATACCCAATATTGTACATAATTGAGTTGTGACTATTCAGCATATCTTATAATATTTGAAATATAAATTAATTATTATATTAATTTTTAATTACATATTTTTGGTAATGTGGACACTACAATAGTTATCAGCTGATTTCCACACATCTGGAATAACTATTGTTTACCAAACATATTTATGTTAAAAAGTTACAACTGTACTGAAATACGAGGGCAAAAATTATTTAGTACTATATTTATAATATGTAAATTACTGTTAATTGTTCATAAATGTTTTTGAAAGAAAATGAAGAATTATTATAAGTCATATACATAGCTCTATAATGAGAAAAAAGTATGTTTAAAAGTAGGTTTAATTAATGTAATCATAACTTGATCATAGTGTTATTCTTCAATAGGATATCAAGAAAGAAATAGAGTTTAGCTTGGCACACAAGGATAAGTGGGATCCTGCCTATTACCTGTTCTCCTATACACCAAAGGAATCCTTGGTTCTAAACAAGCAAAATTTTAAGTATTTTATTTCTTTTTTAATGTCTTAACATTCCTTTCTCCTTTTTCCTTATTCTCTTATATCTTATTATAAACTTTTCCTACTTTCTAATCTGACCACATGCCATTTACCTCTGTCACCATAGTATCCTGTGCCTATCATTACAATAGATTTTGTCATGCTTCACAGCACTTCTCTAGTTGCCCATTTCTCCCACTATCATGGAAGCTCTCTGAAGACAGACTTTTCCTTAACTCTTCATCTCTTCTGTTTACCACAGTGTGTAGCATATGGGACACATTTAATAAATATTTGTTAAAACCATGTGTAAACAAATAAATGAAATTAATGAGGCACCAGTAAACTCTGTGTGTCCAAATAAAAAAGAGAAACAGGTCACAATTTAAATTTTAATTTCATATAATGACTTTTGCTATTATTAATTAAACTTCAAAAATATTATCTAAGCCGTCTTCCCAAATATAATCAAAATGGTATTAATCTGTTCTCATGCTGCTAATAAAGATATACCTGAGACTGGGTGATTTATAAAGGAAAGAGGTTTAATTGACTCACAGTTCCACATGGTTGGGGAGGCTTCACAATCACGGCTGAAGGCAAATGAGAAGCAAAGTCACGTCTTACATGGCAGCAGGCAAGAGAGCTTGTGTAGGGGAATTTTCCTTTATAAAACCATCAGATCTCTTGAGACTTATTCACTACCATGAGAACAGCATGGAAAAGACCCACCCCCATGATTCAATTACCTCCTACCAGGTCTCTCTCATGACACATGGGAATTATGGGAGCTACAATTCAAGATGAGATTTGGGTGGGGACAGAGCCAAATCATATCATTCCAACTCTGGTCCCTCCCAAATATCAC
Organism: Gorilla gorilla gorilla; assembly: GCF_029281585.2. Lineage (NCBI taxonomy): Eukaryota > Metazoa > Chordata > Mammalia > Primates > Hominidae > Gorilla > Gorilla gorilla. The sequence goes on along the minus strand of NC_073229.2, from coordinate 119,327,500 downwards.
GTCCTCTCATTTCAAAGCCAAACATGCCTTCTCAACAGTCCCCCAGATTCTTAACTCATTTTAGCATTAACTCAAGAGCCCACAGTCCAAAGTCTCATCTGAGACAAGGCAAGTCCCTTCCACCTATGAGCCTATAAAATCAAAAGCAAGTTAGTTACTTCCTAGACACAATGGGGGTACAGGCATTGAGTAAATACACCCATTCCAAACGGGAGAAATTGGGCAAAACGAAGAAGGTACAGACCTCATGCAAGTCCGAAATCCAGTGGGGCAGTTAAATCTTAAACCTCCAAAATGATCTCATATGACTCTCTGTCTCACATCCAGGTCATGCTGTTGCAAGAGGCAGGCTCCCACAGTCTTGGGCAGTCCTCCACCGTGGCTTTGAAGGATACAGCCCCCTGCTGGCTGGTTTCACGGGCTGGCATTGAATGTCCTCAGTTTTTCCAGGGGCATGGTGCAAGCTGTTGGAGGATCTACCATTCTGGGGCCTAAAGGACAGTGGCCCTCATCTCACAGCTCTACTAGGCAGTGCCCCAGTGGGGACTCTGTGTTGGGGCTCGCACCCCACATATCCCTTCCACAAGATATCATACTGGTGGATTACGTTGATGACATTATGCTGATTGGCTCCAGTGAGCGAGAAGTAGAAACACACTGGACTTATTGGTGAGACACTTGTGTGCCAGAGGATGGGAAATAAATCCAACTAAACTTCTGGAAACTTCTACCTCAGTAAAATTCCTAGGGGTCCAGTGGTGTGGGGCCTGTTGAGATATTTCTTCTAAGGTAAAGGATAAGTTGCTGCATTTGGCCGCTCCTACAACCGAGAAAGAGACACAAGGCCTGGTGAGCCTATTTGGGTTTGGGAGGCAACACATTTCTCATTTGGGTATGTTACTCCAGCCCATTTATCAAGTGACCCAAATGGCTGCAAATTTGAGTGGGGTCCACAAAAGGAGAAGGCTCAGAGCCAGCTCCAGGCTGATGTGAAAGCTGCTCTGCCACTTAGGCCATACAACCCAGTAGATCCAATGGTGCTTGAGGTGTCAGTCACAGATAGGGATGCTGTTTGGAGCCTTTGGCAGGCCCCCACAAGTGAGTCACACAGAAGGCCTGTAGAATTTTGGAACAAGGCCCTCCCACCTTCTGCAGATAACTACTCTCCTTTCGAGAAACAGCTCCTGTCATGTTACTGGGCTTTGGTGGAAACTGAAAGTTTGACTATGGGTCATCAAGTCACCATGGGACCTGAGCTACCTGTCATAAACTGGGTGCTGTCTGACCCATCTAGCCATAAACTGGGGCATGGGAAACAGCATTCCATTGGCCATCGACTGAAGGCTGCACTATTGTTTCCCTACTTTTGAGGTTTTGGGACTCTGACTGGCTTCCTGGCTCCTCAGTTTGCAGACAGTCTATTGGGGACTTCACCTTGTGATCGCGTGAGTTAATTATCCTAATAAACTCCCCATCATATATACATCTATTTTATTAGTCCTGTCCCTCTAAGGAACCCTGACTAATGCAAAGTTTATAAAGGAAAGAGATTTCAATCAATTGACTCACAGTTCCACATAGCTCAGTAGGCCTCACATCATGGCTGAAGACAAATGAGGAGCAAAGTCACATCTTACACGGTGGCAGGAAAGAGAGCTTGTGTAGGGAAACCCCCCTTTGTACAATTATCAGATCCTGTGAGACTTATCCACTATCATGAGAACAACATGGGAAAGACCCACCCCATGATTCAATTACCTCCCACTGGGTGCCTCCCATGACATGTGCGAATTATGTACAATTCAAGATGAGATTTGGGTGGGACACAGCCAAACCATATCAAACACTATCCTTAATTAATTGTAGACTGTGTATACCAAGTATGTTCCCAAAGTTTATATTAAAACTATATTTTATAAATATATTATGTCAATGGATGAAACTGTGAAGCAGACATGATTCTTTCATCCCATGTTTAAAAAAATGGAGAAAATGACATCTTTTTCATAGTTAATTAAAGAGCATAGCTGAGAAATGGGAAAGCAGCCATCTAAAAAGCAATATATAAGCAGAACTACTGTATGTATAAAGCAATCTGTATGTATAAAGCAATACTGTATGTATAAAGCAGCCATCTAAAAAGCAATATATAAGCAGAACTACTGTATGTATAAAGCAATCTACCAGTATTTACTTAACCAAATAAACAAACAATATTTGGTAGCTTCAGGAGAGAAGGAATAGCTAAAGAATTAGCCCTGTGGACACTAACCATGGATATTAAGAGTAGAAAGGCAGGCATCATCTCTCTTAGAAATTGCTATTGAATGTTTCAACCCAAGTTAGCCTTCATCTTTGGGGTGTACATTCATGATTAACATTCTTGGGAAAGGAAATCTGACCAGTCAGCTTTGGAAATTAGGGGACATATGGTTCTGTGATTGGCAAACTGGAACCACACGGCACATATGGTATGTGTGTGTTTGGGCAAAGGAAGAGAGAGGGCAATAAGTTCTCCAAAGGTCACAGATCAGATCCAAAATAAAACAGTTCAAACCAAAACCAGGTGACCACCATAGTCACTTATGCTCTCACATTTAAAGTATCTCTCAAGTTTTTTTTTTTTTTGTCAGTAACAAAGAATGGAATGGGTTTAAACAGGCAACATAATTAACTAAGTTGATTAATATTTCAAAAGTAGATTATGGATTAAAAATTTTACTCAATATTTCAATTAAAATTATCTAATCTCTAGAAAAGTTAACTCTCGCTTATGGTAGTCTATCAAAATCATCAGGAAATATAAATTTATTATCTATTTCAATGAAGATAATTTGACATCCTAGGAAACTGGTTAAACAGATGTTTGAAGGATTAAAATGGAAAAAAATGACATAATAAAATAGTAATAACTCAGGGAAAGAGACACTACCCATCCAATTGGAGAAATAATGAAGATTTAGAATCTTGGAGGAGGTCCTCATGGAATGATGTCTAATACTCTGGTAAACAGATTCCATCTGGCTCATACTGGTGACTGTGAAAGAATTAACTGAAGCTGGTTCTAGAAGTACCCAGTGATGCAGGGGACTGAGATAAACAACTGCAGGGCTGAAGGGACTTTCTTTACTAGGAAGAACAACAACCGAAAGGACAAAAGAAAGTCTCTTTTCTTTTCAACCATACTTTCTTCTTCATATGTCTCTACAGATAAAAGACAATTTAAGACTCAGCTTACAAAGAAGAGTGTAGAAGGGTAACAGGCAGGGAGGTTGAAGCTGAGAAGACAATAGCTTCGTAACTAGTACAAATAACATTACATTTTGCCAAACTGATATTTGTTCTAAATCATTCCTTTTTTATTGAAATTTTCATTTGAAATCGTTAATTACATGTTACTTTGTGCAATACTAATAGTATACATAAAAATCCATTATAGTTTATATGAATTTAATGTTTGTTTAGGTGAAAAAGTTATCCTGATAATTTCTAGCTTTTTGACTAGAGAGTAGTTTTATAATATATTCATGCTTGTTTGGCTCTAGTAAATGAAGCCAACATTATATATTTTGCTGCCATTTTTTCATCTTCCATTAAGAATGAGGATAATATCTATAAGCCTGCCACACCAGATATGGCCCATTAGTCACAAAAAAAAATAGACAGCTGTATGTGGAATGGATCAACCCAAATTCATCATGACCACTAAAAACAACGCAAAGCAAATATCCTATTAGTGATGTGCCAGCAGCTTGATCATTGCCAGTGAAGGATGGCACATTAATGAATTTATATAAAGGCAGCCCTCAAATTCACATATTTCAAATTAATAGCAATCAGTCAATTACACGCATGATATCGACTTACTTCACATACTGCCCTTGAGCGGGCTGGAAACATACAAATGAAACTGAGTCAGATTTATGATGGATTTGCAGATTCCTCATTTAAATCTTAGCAAATACTTTATCTTTCTGAAATGCAGAGCCATGCAGCTTTAATTAAAATAATCAACTCTAAAATACGTACAATCAATGGCTAAGTAGATATGGTGGGAAAACAAATGACAAAAGCAGCAACAAAAATTCGCAACTGAGAAAAATGGAAAGGCATTGAACAGGGAATCTTTGTCCTTTTACTCATCACTAAATAATAGATTATTCTATTATTATTTAGAAAATAATAGATTATTCTATTATTATTTAGAAAATAATAGATTATTCTATTATTATTTAGAAAATAATAGATTATTCTATTATTATTTAGAAAATAATAGATTATTCTATTATTATTTAGAAAATAATAGATTATTCTATTATTATTTAGAAAATAATAGATTAATCTATTATTATTTAGAAAATAATAGATTATTCTATTATTATTTAGAAAATAATAGATTATTCTATTATTTAGAAAATAATAGATTATTCTATTATTTAGAAAATAATAGATTATTCTATTATTATTTAGAAAATAATAGATTATTCTATTATTATTTAGAAAATAATAGATTATTCTATTATTTAGAAAATAGTAGATTATTCTATTATTTAGAAAATAATAGAGAAAAGTAAAGCTTACAGAAATATATGTGATACATTTCTGAAAGGATTCCAAAAATACATGGAATGAAGGTAGCACTGCTAAATAAATACATATATTCTTATGCTATTATTTCAATAGAGGAGACCAATTTCAAGTTATGTTTTATTTGGTTAAAAAGTACAGTGTTTTAAATATAGTTATGGACCAATTGAAATTATCCTTTTAAATCCTTTAAAGCATTTGGTAAAATATAAAAATGATCTCCTTGAGATCTTTATGTTTACTCCATGTCTGTTTGGGAAAGAGGTGAGACACAGTTAATTAAATCAATGATACCGTTAGTTGTTATTTTAAAGCAAAATTCAGCAGTTATGGTTAAGCAGTTATACAGTTTGTAAATTTTGTTTTTTAACTCTATTCATCAAAGTAGAATATTCAAATCTGTATGCCATTAAAACAAATTTTTGAGGTCTTTTGATTTAGAGAAGCAGCATAAGTAGTGAACATTCCAAAGATGAAATAATAAATTGAATAATCAAGTTATGTTTCATCAATGATATGTAATGTTTTATTGCAGCTTTTTTCCAGCTGGGTTTTATGTGCATCTGTTTGTGGGAGAGAGAAAGATTCCTTGGGTCTTTGTTTGATTATAATGAGATTTTAGTTATATCTGTTTTTTTTTTCCTCTTGAGATGGAGTTTCACTCTGTCGCTAGGCTGGAGTGCAGTGGTGCAATCTTGGGTTACTGCAACCTCTAGTCCCTGGGTTCAAGCAATTCTCCTGCCTCAGCCTCCCGAGTAGCTGGGACTACAGGTGCGCACCACCACGTCCAGCTAATTTTTGTATTTTTAGTAGAGTAGATACGGGGTTTCACCATGTTGGCCGGGATGACCTCGAGCTCTTTTTTTTTTTTTTTTTTTTTTTTGAGACGGAGTCTCGCTCTGTTGCCCAGGCTGGAGTGCATTGGCGCGATCTCGGCTCACTGCAAGCTCCGCCTCCTGGGTTCACACCATTCTCCTGCCTCAGCCTCCCGAGTAGCTGGGACTACAGGCGCACACCACCACGTCCAGCTAATTTTTGTATTTTTAGTAGAGACGGGGTTTCACCATGTTAGCCAGGATGGTCTCGAGCTCTTGACCTCGTGATCCACCCACCTCAGCCTCCCAAAGTGCTGGGATTACAGGTGTGAGCCACCACGCCTGGCCACATCTTTTTAATACTATTAATACTAATTATTACATTTAATATTAACTAAATTAATCATAATTACAGTTTTTGGTTAGGTTCCTACCTCTTGTGAAAAGTGTGAATTTGGATGGGACTTCAATTCATGCTACAGTTCTGTAATTTTTAATCCTCTTTCCTGTCCTCCCCTGCAAGTATTGTCTTTGAGGAGACAACAGCCCTCCTGAAGGCTTCCCTGGGCTAAAAGTTGGAGATTTTCTAATATGATTTGTATTTATTGGGCACTCTTTTAAGGAGCTGTGTTTTGTACAGAAGCCCTATTATGGTATGCTGGCCCCCATTTGGCCCAAGACTCTGGCTTTTTCTTCCCATATACATTAAAGACTTGGCCCCAACCTCTACATCTGCATTTGACACCCTTACCCTATGGTTCCTGATGGATGGCATCATGGCATCAGCTCTCAGCTGAATATTCTGTTTCGTTACTCGGTAGTTTCTGTTTTTTTTTGTGTGTGAGTTTATTTCTCTCAACTTTGGCTAACTACTTATTTTTTTATCTGATATTTATATTTGGTATTATGAGTGGTAGGAGTTGGATTTGTCCACTCTTATTAGCTTAGTCCATTATACTGAGGAAAGACACTGTATATTTAAAGTACATGTGAAATGGCAGTTGCTGTTGGTAATGAAATGAAAGCTCCCAAAGGCAAGAAAAAACCCTATTTATTTCAAAGGTTCAGAACAACAGTCAACACTTTGCTTTTTAGTATTTTTATTTACTACTATATCCTTTGCAGCACTGGAAGAAAGAAAAACTAGTCTGTTTGAATTTGCTATTTAGAAAGAGTACTGTAGTTTCATGTAAAAGACATTACATTCAATGCACATATTACTTTGCACACCAAAAAATGTATCAAAAGTTGTACTATATTTTGGGGTATACACAAAATATAACATATGCACATTGACCTCATGTAGTTTAAATTATGTTAAGGAAGCAGACCCAAGTACACTAGCTATACAACTCATCATAATACTAAAGAAGCTGTGAAGTGTAAAGCTAAAATGTTCAATCTGACTGAGAAGTGGTTAAAAATTCTTTGGAAATAAAGCAATATTTCTCAATTGTCTGTGTAATAAAATTTCTAAGCCTTTTAGTGACTCCAAGATTTTTGTTTCTCCTTAGCCCTCCCTTTAGTAGTGATCACAGAAAATGAGGAAAATAAAAGTGAAATTTACCTAGTGTAATTCCTTAGAAATTCATAGGTTTGGCAAGTTGGCTGGTGAGGAATATAGACACATAATCAAAATAATTAACTTTTGTTTAATTTTATTCTTGTCAGGAAGTTTCCTAAAAATCATAGTTTTAATTACCAATGCCTTTGTAAATAAGCATTTCCTGAACCAGGCTATGGAGCACATACAACTGTGTTTTTCTATTCATTGATAGATACAGATATAGATACAGACATATCTTTCTATCCATTTTATCATAAGTATGATTACCAGATCCTTTCACCAAAGAAATTTTGTTGCATTTCACTTCATTAAAGGATTGTCACATTCACCTGGTAATACAGTGGTTAACTTTATCTTAATTGGTAAGCTTACTAAAAATCTGAGAATTTAAAACATGAAATAGAGAGATTAACTATCTAGTATTGATAGAAAGATATGAACATTTCTAATCTAACTAAAACTTCAAACTAATTTGATCTGAACCTTTGAAATATACAGCAGGCTCTGTGTGTATTAAGTTGCACAGCATTTGGCTAATAGCCAGGAAATAGTCTAGTGCTACTCTAATGCATTTGGCATGTACTTAGGGCTCTGATACAATGAAAAAAATATTATGCTTGGGTTCGAAGAAAGTACATGCTTATTTAACTTACTGCCATGGAAGATTTTTATTTTAATTTGTTTTATTTTGCTTTTTAATGAATGTTAAATATTTTCAATAAAGACAGCAGGTCCCAGAGAAGGAAAAAGAAAAATTAATGGTGTTTGGTTGTTTTCTTCTTTTTTTGTATCCCCTTAGCTGTGAGTCAATTGACTAAGCTGTAAAGATTTCCTAATTAGTCCAATGGGGGTTTCATATTTCCAGTGTTGTTGATAAGCCTTCTCATAAAGGAGTACAATATTATAATTACTTGGCAAATGAATTACTATGAACACTAACTATTTCCTTCCACATGTTAAGAAAAGAAATCATAATGGTAATCTAGAGAAAAAAATCAACTGGGAGTCAGAAAACCTAGATACCACAGTTGGGATGGATAGTTAACCTCATTCACCAAAGATATGCCTTTTCTTTTTTTTTAATTATACTTTAAGTTTTAGGGTACATGTGCACATTGTGCAGGTTAGTTACATATGTATACATGTGCCATGCTGGTGCGCTGCACCCACTAACTCGTCATCTAGCATTAGGTATATCTCCCAATGCTATCCCTCCCCCCTCCCCCCACCCCACAACAGTCCCCAGAGCGTGATATTCCCCTTCCTGTGTCTTTTCATTTATCTATAATATGATGAGTTCAACCATATGATCTTTAAAGTATGATCTTTAAAGGTTTCTGTTTGTTGTTTCTACACGTGCATCACTGGGAGAATACTAGTGTTGTTTTGGAAGCAGAGACAATGGATTCACCCTGACTTTGGAGGTTTTTTGCTTATTCTTCTTTTAAACAATGATGCACATTTACATGACAGCCAGCCTATTTGGAGAAAAAAAAGTCAGTGTCATAAAAGAAAAAGCATAAAAAGTAGTCTAACTCTGACTGAATAGCCTACTATAAACAAATGACTTTTCATTTGGAAATTGTTGAATGTAATTTTTTATCCTTCCTTAGAATGTCCTTATCATTTAAATAATGTATTTCCAGTACAAAGAAATATAAATATTAAAAGCATTTTATCTATTTATTTGTCAGTAGATGCAAAGGAGTGATAATTGCCTGACAGGTGTGATAGATATGGAGCCCCAAACAACTCTCCTTGAGTAGGAGCTACAAAATTTGGATCATATGAACATGTAAATTTCCTGTTCTTTGCCATCTATCATTTATCCATGCATCCAAATCATGACCTCCTTCGCATCTCCATGACTAGAATGAGATAAATCATGTTTTGTTTTTTGCCTAGGGATACTTGAGAAATCATTTAATCCAACTTTCTCATTTTGTGGCAGAGTAGAGAGCCTTGGGCTGGAAGTCAAATGAACTGGAAATTAGTTCTTTATGGTGGCTCCACTTATTACTCCCTCAGCAACATTTGGCCATCTACTCTTTCCAAATATATTTCTTCCTCTGTACGATGGGACTTATATCTATTTTTATCTCATTGGGCCATTTGTAATCAAAGTAGATAAAGGATATAACATCCCTCTCAACAGCCCACTGTTAATGGTTTTTCTCCTCAAAATTCCACAGTCTTGGTTTTCAACCATTATGTAGCTATGGAGGTCCTGAGTTTGGGGGAAGTTGAAGGGGTGGGATTATAGCTAGAAAAAGAAAATGTTCATAAAAGTGCAACCTGTTTTTCCTTTGTGCCAGACTAATGTGAACTACCATTACTGATGAGATTTGTTATGCTTGTGACTAATATTCAATGGCTGTGTCAGTTGGAAAGAAGCTGAAATCTGTTCTGTAACATTGATTCGCATATTCTCAAAGACTTTGCAGATGGGCTACAGATTTATTGAAAACACAACTTGCCGTTTACTTCTTATAGTTTAATGATACAGTTCCATAGCCATTCATTTTCTGTAAGATTAGGGCTACTTCTTAGTAAACAGTGAGTATACATTTTAGTATTCAAAACCTAAAATTAGTGCATTTTTTAAATTTTATTAGAAATTCTACCTGCCAAGTAGCATTGTACATTATAAATGTTATTTGACATCACAAGTTTTCAAGAAAAAAATTTTGTTTTAAGTATATTGTTAGTGTAGTCTTAAATAAGGTATGTTTTTCAGCTGCTACTCATTTCATTAAATGTCTCTTTGTATAAACAACCTGAGTCAATCATAATCTTTTAAACATTTCTTCAAAGAAGTTAACACGCTCATGGTAATAAAAATGCAGAGTTTAAAGTTAAAATAGACTACTTTTTAATATGGGTCATGCACATGAATATCATTATAAAATTCTAAATGAGAAATTAACATAAAATATAACTGAATGTTGAAAGTATATATTAGTACTATTCCCAAAATGATGTTCTAATATTAACAAATGTAATGATATAATTAATAATATTAGATATGCAAACTTCTCCACTATTCTTTATGATACAGAGATGTATTAAGTTTCAGAATGGAAATTGAGATGTGAGTGTGAGAAAGTTCAGTCTAGCAAGGTCTCTCAGGTGATTACCAGTCCTATCAATTGAGTCATTTGAATCTGCTCTAGCAGCAAACTCACTTTCACTTGACAGGAGGAACTGTAGCTGGTCAGAATACCCAATCTAGAGAATATGTCAAGTGTTGAAAAATAACAATTATTGCCCAGCAACCAAAACAAACACACTTCAATCCCCTGAGGGAGCTTATGTTCTAGCAGGATATGTAGAAAATAAATACCAAATATAATAAGCAGAGGAAATGTGTTATGTGTTAGAAGGTGAATTAAAAAAAAAAGGTCAAGCAGAGTAAAGAAGGGTGCTGTGGTTGGGAAGAGGAAGAGAATGCGGTATTCCATTGGGTGGTCAAGGTAGGCCTTATGGAAAAGATGATAATGAAGGACTTAAAAGACATGAGGGAGGGAGATAGACTGGGGGACATTTGGGAAATAAGTGTTCCCAATAAAATGAACAAAGTAAGATAGGAAGATGCTTTTTTGGTTTAAGAAAAAGCAAGAAGTTAGTGTGAGTGATATGCAGTGATATGCGAGATATGTGCAAATAGTCACAGAAAAGGGTCAATTAAATTGGACTTTAATGACCCACTCTGTGTAGGATGTTGAGCCATTAAGTGTATTAAATAAAGGAGTGATGATATCTAGGATCCATTTCAAATGGGTCATTCTGGCTGCTGCATAGAGTATAGATTATGGCAGAGAAGGCATGAGTTGAAAGAAATAAGTCAAACATGAAATAAGTACAGTCATCCAGATGAAGTATGATGGTGGTCCAATTGGGGTGGCACCAGGATATGTGGTAAAAAACGACTTGATTGTGTATATATTTTGAAGGTAGTGTTGACATGATTTTCTCACAGCATAGATGTGTAGTGTGACAGAAAGTCACTAATAAAAAAAGGTAAAGAGAGTTTAAATATTAATTATTATTATTGTTATTTGCCGTTAACTGAGATTGAAAACCAACAAGTGGTACAGATTTTTCAGGGGAGATCAGTTCATTTTTAGATATTTTAAGTTTTTAAAAGTCTATTACACATCCAAGAAGAGATCTTAAGATGCCTGTGGTGTATGTAAGTCCAGAGCTTTGGGCTGTAGTCATACATTTTGGGGTTGTCAGCATATTGATGGTATTCTAAAGACATGGGAATCACTGAGATGACTACAAGAGCAAATTAAGGACCAAAGACTGAGCCCTGCAGCACTACAGCACTAAGGCATTACTGGCTCAGGAGAACTAGGGAGCAAGGTCCTAGAGTTGGTGACATCAGACCAGATAGAGAAAAGGGAAGAGCTCATTTCTGGAACTTGGTACATATTTAGTTAAAATAGCTACAGTTTACTAATGTTATAGATATACTTAACTACTATTTCTTAACACCCTATAAGGACATTTATTGATTTCAGCATTAATTCCTTTTTACATGCCTTTGGGAGTGAATGAGGAAGAGTGAGAAGAGTGGTAGTGGCACTAAACCAGGTCAGTCAATGTGCTGACAAATATAAAGCTTACATTCTTTGTTGTTGTTTCAAGTCTGATAGACATGAGGGAAGTGGTGAAAAGAATAAGGACAAAGATCCCTAGAAAAGTTATAATTCATAAAATGTTTGAAAATAACTGACATGCCAATACAAATAAATATCCATTAATTTTCATTCTGTAATAATTTTAGTCATGAAATAATAGCAAAGCAAAGTAATATATCTTAACTTTTTGATTTTGATAGAAAAATACTCACATGTACCAAATAGTTCTTGTAGTTATGAAAACCAAAACACTGTTTTCCCTAATTTAACAGGAACACTCTTCTTGGGGTATTCATGGAGTCTTTGAAACATTGAAATACCATTTAATAAAAAGCTAATTCATCTTTCCTAATGTCATTCAATAAAATTGTCATTTGGTAAGGCCATCATTAATTACTCAACTGGCAGAAATAATTATTTTTAGATATTCTCCTTTTGGAAACTCAGCAAAAAGAAAGCAAAAATTGCCTGTGCAGAATAAGCAGCTGGAGGTTTCTACATAGTCAGCATTTAAAGGTGACTTCTGATCTGTTGTTAAGAAAGAAACACTCCTTTGGAAAAAGAGCGTATGGTACTTTCCCCTCACCCTTTGCTTACTTTATAAGTCATTCATAGAAAAATTAGAGGCTTGACAACAGCATAATTTAATCCTTGATACTTGCTATTTTTTTCCTAAAGATCTACATCAAAAATGACACTGGTGCAATGGGATTTTACTTTCCCCTTACAGAGCAAAGATGTTGCTGATTATACAGGTCTGAAAATGAAAACACCAAGATAACAAATTTAAAGGATCCAGGAATTTAAAAAGAAAGTATGCAAGCTGTACATTGAAATATCTTAGAATATGCTTCAGGATATGAAAGTCATAAACTCCTATGTGGGGCTGACTTTTTGATTTATAGCTAATTTTCTTTTCCTTTTTTTTTCACGAGCACTTGACTTGTAAACAGTACGTACTTACAAATGAAAGCTATGAAGTCAGTGGAGCACTGCTCTGTGTTTCTCAATTTAGATTAAGTATTAATCAATCTGTCTTGGTACCTTCGCTTACATGGCTCTAGAGGTAAAAACACTTAAAAAATTACTGGCACCCATATTCTCTGTAATATGTAAGAAGTGTAAAAGTGTTGTGTTTTCTATTTCAATGAAATTTAAAAATAATTACCTTAAGAATATATCTGAAACATATTCTGGGGTACATTACAATTAAGTACTGCTAAGTGAGATCAGTATACACAGTTGCTGAGAGATCAAAATTGTTAAATAATGAAAAAAACAAGGTGGAGTGCACATGATGCATACTGACATCAAAGAAAGGCCATAGTTCAAATAGAAAAGAAGAGTAGGACAATTGAGCCATCTCCTGGTCCTATAGTGTATCAACTTTCCAAAGTCAAAGAACCTGTAATGAACCAGTAAACATAATATTCACGTTTGGAGTAGTAATATAATTTCTGAGTAAAACACCAATCATAGTATTAAATTGTTATTCTAAATTTTAATTTCGATAATTTTATACATTTTTAAAGTTAATAGATTTTTAAGACTTCAAAATCATTAACATAAGAATTTTATACTGTTTGGGAATATTGTGATGAAAATAATTTGTCAAAAGATGGCAGAGTAAAATTGGATTACAGAAGTCACAAAGATAATATCTAATGAAATAGACACACACACAAATACAAAATAAAATAAGATACAAACAACAATTCATCAGCAAAAAAGCAACAAAAAAAGAGTTTCAAATTCATGCCATAAAATCTGTAACATGAAATCCAACGAAAAGTTTGTATCTGCAAGCTCTTGATGGAGTGTCTAAGCTTTTCATCCAAAAACAAAATAATAAAAATAGTAGAGAGGAATCTGAATAATCATTAGTTGTCTGGAGTTACAGGAGAAGAAATTTATGCAGATAGGTAGCAGAAAGAGGATTGAGAGTGACAGAGATAGAGAAATAGAAATAGAGACAGAGACACTGAGGAGGGTGGGAAGGGATAGATAGAAAGAGAGAGAGAGGAGAGAGAAGACTTTGTAACATGCGATGAGATCTAAAGATGTCAGTAGAGATTAGATAACCAGGGCTTTGCATTTCCAATACATTCACAGTAAAATTAGTAGCGATATGGAACTTGAGCATACCCTCTTGGGTAGGATACACTTCCTTACTAATGCAGTGAAATCTTTTTACAGACAGTTAAAAAAAAAACATAAAATCAAACTAGGCAGTAAATATTTCAAGTTCTCTAACATTAATTGTTTACAGCTCTAGTTGTGGGCATAATTGCCTGATAGCTATGAAACAATATTATCAAAAAAGAGAAGAAAGAAAATATAACTGGAAAAAGACAAAGTATCAAGTTGTTAATTTTTTGAAAAAGAATATTTTTGTGAATACCTCCTACCTTAGAGGAATTTAACCAGAACTTACTTCAATAGAATAATAATTCAAAGATACATTAAGAAAATAAAAAATGGTATTTCTGAGCTTTAAAAACAAATTTAGGAAAAAACAGACATCATTAACTGAACAAATAAATGAACTGGGAAAAGACAGGATTGGAAAAGTAAAGATAAATCTCAAATAACTGCCACAGAAGAAAGGAATGATATTATTTTTAATGCACAAGAAAAAAAGACAAAGATATTAAAGCAGTTGGGAAGATATAAAAGTTAAAAAATCACAAATGTAAGTAATTTCTGCTGTCAAATATTCAACAAATGGAACAGAAAAATACATTCACAGATACATTAGGGAAAATTGTGCTGTGAAATGAGTAACTGATTTTAAAGATGTAAAAGATCACACCATGTTTTATGAAAAATTGATACAAAGTGGAACATACTGAGACATATTCTAGTTTAGTATTACATTTCAAATACACCTGAATAAATTTTCATGCACACAGGCAAATGCAAAAGAGAATATAAGACGGAAAATCGGGTTTGCTTCAGACTTTCCACAGCTAGGTTAAATATCGAAGAAAATGGAGTGATCTCCTTAAAATTCTAAGGAGAAAATATCCAAAAATATAGCCAATTCATAATTCAAGTTCATAGGTACTTTATATTTATGAAGGCAGTAGTCAATTACTGTGAGACACAAAAATACAGGGAAAAATAATACCCTTAAGTTACTCCTGAAAAACTGCTTACTGTTCTAACTCAGCTAACTAGAAGGTGAATCAAAAGTTGCAAATCAGGAATAAAGTATAGAAATGGAAAAACGAACTAAGAGTAAGTATTTAATTTCTCACGCAGATGTAAAACTGAGCTTAAACCAACTGAGAAACTTGTGTCTACAGAAAATAGTAAAAGTGTCATGAACTTTGATAATTCAAAAATGAAAATACAATCATTTTAAAGCAGGAATTTGCAGAAAGAAAGAAAGAAAGGGTGAAAACATGAGAATTCTGGTTTCCTCATCCTTTATAGTAGGTAGTCATTTGCTAATATAAAACTGAAATTTGGAGAAAAAATAATGGTTTCAGTTCTTTATGGTCTATCTCAATCTTTTACTCTTAACTTTAAATAAATATTTTAGGTATTACAATCATTTTGTTTTATTTAAAGAAGGAATAATTTATCTGGCACTTCAATTTCAATTTATTTCCTTTTTAACCTAAAAAATCAAGAAATACTACATTTAATACTTTTAAATAAAATGCATGAATATGATATACTTTTTAATAAAATATTTTATTAATATGTAACTCATTTAATTTGTTAGTATGCATGCATAGAAAGAAACTGGAATAATGCTCTGTCAAGTATTTTTTCTTGGTGATGAAATGCCAAAGGGTTTTATAAACTTTATTCTTTATACATTTATACATTTATAAACTTTATTCTTTATACATTTTTGTATTGTTTGACTTCAAAAAAATAAACATATGTGATTCTTTATAAATATGATAAAATCATTACCCCAAAATGAAAAGGGGTCTGTGCAAGACACATGTTTGTACAACATCAGTTTAACACTGTGCCACCAGAGGTGTGTGCCAGAAGTGTGCCACCATTGTGCCACCAAGACTGTTAGGCATTGCCCTGGGTAATAGAGGAGTCTGAGGACTTTTTGTTCACAGAATTTTTGACCCTGATATCATGGGACATGCTATTCTTAGTCCTACCTGATGGACAAGGCTATGAAGGGTCTTTTATCAAGTTTTTAATGTAAGACAAAAGCAGTCAGCCTCTGTGTTTGGAAACCATGGTGTACTAGTCTGTTTTCATACTGCCATAAATAACTTCCCAAGACTGAGTACTTTATAAAAAAATGAGGTTTAATTGACTCACAGTTCAGCATGGCTGGGGAGGCCTCAGGAAACTTACAATCATGGTGGAAGGTGAAGGGGAAGCAAGGCACCTTCACAAGGCGGCAGGAAGAAGAGCTAAGCAAAGGAGGTAGAGCCTCTTATAAAACCAACAGATCTCATGAGAACTCACTCACTATCACAAGAACAGCATGGAGGAAACTACACCCATGATTCAATTACCTTCACCTGGTCTCTCCCTGACATGTGGGGATTGTGGGGATTATGAGGATTACAACTGTAGATGAGCTTTGGATGGGGACACAAAGCCTAAACGTACCACATGACCAGTGTCCTTTCAATCCTGCCAAGCACTATAGTCTTTCAATCTCATTTCTTAAAAGTCTACTTTTATGTTTAGTAAAAATCCAGATGGTAAACCACAGGATATGTTGGCATATCTCCTGTCTTTATCCAACTAGTACCAGTCCTGAATGGAGGACTAATAACCTGGTAGAAATCAGAGGACAAGGAAGAAAAGCAGTATTAATTTTAATACACATATGTATATGGTAAAACTAATGATTTGAAGATTAAAAATCTGCAAAGCATGGCAAATATTCAAGTATCCTTCATTCTAATGGAAAAATTCACTGATTGACAGTGAGATTTTGTTTCTTGTCAGCTACAGCAATAACCTTTAGACTTGATGCTGACATCAACACACGACAAGTTCTCTGTTAGAAAGCAAACAGAGCCATCTCCACTTCAAGAATCTTCAATGGCTATTGCACAAAATCATTTATCCAATAATCCTAATTTTTTAAATGCCTAAATATTGTAGCCTTAAATGTCTCATAATAACAACTCCTTAAATATGTTTATTTATATTTTAATTCTTGTTTTGAGTGGAAGAGTTATTCCTGAAGAATAATTTTTGTAGAATCACCTTCTGGAACCTTGGTGGATATGTTTTAAATGCCTGCAGTATTATTTCAATTTAAAGTAATATTCTTCAAAATAAATGGATGAAAAAGGGCAGTAGAATCTTTCTTCATGTGACATTGGCATCTGAAATTCTACTTCTGTATTTTATTCTTTAGAAATATAAATAAATTTAACAATTAAAATAATTTACTTTTATTACTCCTAAAATATCTACCAACTTTGAGGAATCCTTCCCTCCCTCCCTCCCTCCCTCCCTCCCTCCCTCCCTTCCTTCCTTCCTTTTTTCTCTTCGTTACAATGAGAAATTTTTTTGCAAGCATTTATTGAGCACTATGTTTAAACATTGTGCTAAATACTGGGAATATATAAAATAGGTATAGTCCATGTTCTTGCTTATATCAAAATTCAGTTCTGGATAAGAATTGCTAAGACTCAAAGACTGCAAGGCTTTTGAGGTCTATGACTCCATTTTTTAAGTACAGTAACATCTTTAACTAATGATTGAAAGGAACTGTTGATGTTATATATGCATGTATTTTGTTCTCACATTTTAGTTTTAAGCATCTTTGAATAATATTTTTCCCATCGTCTGAATACCTGCCCAATGTGTCATTAATATATTGTGCTGATTCTCTCCTCTAAGTTTTCAATCTTATTTCTCTGCCCTGGAATACTCATTCATACCTCTTCTACATGGAAAATGTCTTCATTTTCTTCAAAGTGCATATCAATCATGAGAAGTTATCTAATTTCAATAGGTCTTATTATTTTTTAATCTATAAACAGATCATTTATAGATAGTAAACACAGTTTAATAATTAAACTATATTGCATTCTTCACATGTTAGTCTTATATCCTGAGTGGAATGTAAGTACCTAAAGAGATCTCTTTGTTCTTAGAAACTACATGATAGGAACTTGAGAACTACTTATTCATTGAAATACTTCCTCTTCTAAATGCATTCATTAAGACACGTTGGAAGTAGGGTTTTCAGATTAAGAAAAAATACAAGAAACAAGACATTTAGTTTAATTTGAATTTCAGATAAATAGTTAATTTTTTGCATGTAGACTTGTCCCAAATATTACATGTGACATACTTACACCAAAACATATTATTTGGTGCTTATCTGAAATCCAAATTAAATGTGCATCTTGCATTTTATATAGCAACCCTTGGAAGCAAAAATTTACAAAAAATATTGTTAGCTGTTCCTGTTAGTAGATTAGAAGCTCTGTGTGTGTGTGTGTCTGTGTGAATGTGTGTGTGGGTGGGTGGGTGTGTAGCATAATCTTCAAAGGAACAAATACAAAGAGCAGTTTTTACTTTTACTTTGTGGAGTAGGGAGTTTTTTCTTTATGTGTGCATGCAGGAATGTGTCTATGTGTGCATACATGCCACAGTCTCATTGTAAGAGCACCTGACACTATCAGTTTCTACAGCGCTCTTATAAACCGGCAATAGAAAAAACAAAAAACAAAACAAACAAACAAAAAAATCCCACCTGATTCCTAGAGGCATATAAAAGACATCTAGTTGTAATCAGATGCTAGAAAACAAAGCCCTGAAAGTTAAGATCCATTATTGTAGTAAAAGATACGTAAGCCTTTCTATAAGCTACATTTCATTTAAGAAAGCATATCTAACTGTTTCAAATTCATTTAGATATATTTTCTTTAATTCTTATTTGACTATTGTGCCAATTCATGGCTAAAAGTCTGGGCAATTATTTATTGCATTTGGACTTTTTCAAAATGTTGGGTTCAAGAAAACATTTTCTGCCAAGTTCCTCTACTTTCATGCCAAGTAATTTTCAATTGGTTTATAAGCCCATGTGTATTTTAAATGAAATGAATACATGCATTTTAGATTCCTTTACCCTTAACTCACCCAGATGGTTAAGAAGACATCCAATAAACCTTTGATTCATGTTATAAGAAATAGATTGCTTAAAGGTTTTGGAAGTCAAGAAGTGAGGCACCTCATTTGCAAAGAATAAGTGGACCCAAATGTTCTAACTCCATGTGTATGATGACAGTGAGAGTTGCACTCTTCTGAGGTTGGAATGAAGTGTTGGACTGAAACTCACTGAGGTAGTTTTAGTGCTTGGTTAAATGTTTAAACCTAATAATACTGTACTTTACATTTAATATCTACATGTCTTGGATCATACTAAATTCTTTAACTGAACTGATGTATATATAGTCTACTACTTGCCTCATGCACATACTGCCAACATATGAAGAGTATTGTAAAAATTATTATATTCCTGTTTAATGTTAGATTATTTTAGTATGTGAATTTGCTACAACATTGCATTGGAAGTCAGTGATGCAGATGTAACTAAAAAGCAGAAGAAATGACTTCATCTTATCATGTATACCTGAGGTCTTTACAAAGTTTTAATGTCTAGATTCTAATGAATCACAGGTAATAAAAAAACACTTTTGACATTTTATTTTGATTTTTAATTAATTATATGCTAGATATGAACCTCTGCAAGAACACAGATATGCACGATACATATCATTTTCTATAATGAAATTATTTTCAATTTCTCCCCGTATTAACCACTTGGTGGAAACTCCTTCTCAGCCAAGACAACCCCCCTTTTCCTAGTGTTGGGCCAAGTATTGGAGATGAAGGGACTTACAGAGTGCCAAGGCTTTGTAGGAGGGACTAGTTATCCTTTTGCACCTGACACTTGAGGAGATGTTCCCCATTGCATCTGCTGGGCCTTCAGTCCATATAGATTGCTACTGAGATGTTTCTTTTTCCTGTCCTCATGCTCCTTCACTTACAGTGGAGTTCTGTGTTATGGTTACCACATGGAAGTATGTGGAAGTTAGATATTTTTACATTACTATGGAGCATGGAAATCTTTCATTCTCATTCTCCATCTTGAGTTCTTTGTCAGTAAAGCAGGGCACTGGACCTGCGAACATTTATGGGCTCCTTTTTTCCCTCTTATTTTCCTTTCTGTTTCTCCCTAGATTCAGAAAAATGTGTGTGTGTGTGTGTGTGTGTGTGTGTGTGTGTGTGTGTGTGTGTATGTTTTCTATTTGTTATCATCTTTGACAGAAAGGTACAGTCTAGTTCTCTCAAGGACTTATGAAATACTTTGTCTATGCCAACCGACCTCTCTAAAGAGCAAGATTTAAGTAAACCAAAACCAGAAAAAGCACAGACCACCAATTAGCCTAAATGTGTGAATTGGTGTAAGGACTGAGGATAGAAAGGAAAGGTGTGGTATTCTGGGAAGCAAAACAACTCAGCAGCTTAATCATTACTTTTAATGTTTTTTTTTTTTTAATTTTGCCTTGAGTTCTGGGATACGTGAGTAGAATGTGCAGGTTTGTTACGTAGGTATACATGTGCCATGGTAGTTTGCAGCACCTATCAACCTGTCATTAAGATTTTAAGCCCACATGCATTAGGTATTTGTCCTAATGCTCTCCCATATTTTGTCCCCCATGTCCCAACAGGCCCCAGTGTATGTTGTTCCCCTCCCAGTGTCCATGTGTTCAGAAATTTATTCCCATTATTTACTAATCTATCAATGCCTTGCAGAGAACACTTTTGCAGTAAAATAGTACTGCAACAATGGACTTGAAATCTGTGAATTCAAAGTCACTGAAAATAGATTTGAATCATGGCTATTTAAAAACACAAAAATAATTTAAAAGCAGTACCCTGATATAGAGGTGCTTTAAAATTAGCCTAGCATAAGGGATTCGAGGGATTGGGAGGCTGCTTTAGAGGTGAATGAGATAGAAAGGGTTCAGCTTATGCTCAAATTTATACTCCCTAGAATAACTTCTGATGATTCAAGAAGGAAAATAAATTATTTTCATTCAGTCTATATAAATTAAAAGTATTAAACTGAAGAATAAAAAATAAGTTGGAACACATTCAAGACCATAAAAATTAGAAAAATATCTGTTCAAAATATATTATGTGGATTTACTGAACATTATAACTTGAGTTCCTTTCAGTAAATAATAATTTCATACTACAGTTGACCCTTGAACAACACAGGCTTGAACTGCATGGTCCACTCATACACACATTTTCTTCTGCCTAGGTCACCTCTGAGATAGCAAGACTAACCCATCCTCTTCCTCCTCCTCCTCAGCCTACTTGATGTGAAGATGATGAAGATAAAGACATTTATGATGATCCACTTCCACTTAATGAATAGTAAATATATATTATTTTCCTTATGATTTTCTTAATAACATTTTCTTTTCTTTAGCTTACTTTGTTGTAAGAATATAGTATATAATACATATAACATACAAAATATGTGTGCTAATGAACTGTTTATCACTAAATCTTCCTTTCAACAGTAGGCTATTAGTAGTTAAGTTTTGGGAAAGTCAAATGTATATGTGGATGTTTCACTGCGTGGAGTTAGCACCCCCAACCCCCACGTTGTTCAAGGGTCAACTATATTTGTTTTAAGGTTCTATGCTGTATACAGAGGTGCAAACTAAAAACTCTTCAGGAGCCAGACAAGTAAGTTAAATATGGATAGGTTCAATTCTAATCCCATAGGTGTTGATGGGAATTGAAAATTTAGCTCTATGAAAAGATTCACTGAGTAGGCCAAACAGAACACATCTGCAGGCAACATCAGGGGCTCTTAGGACACTGACAAAGCATCATATATCTTGAAAATGATTAGGAAGAATTTAAAAATAAATTATGAAGTAAATTAATTACCTTGTAAAGTATGATATCTAGGCTTGAAGTTTTGAGAAGGAAATTCCAAAACAATTCATTTCATTATTATGCAAAGAAACTTTTGTGCTTTGCCTCTCCTTTGAGAGTCTGCAGCTCTTACCTTAATGCTCCCCTTTCATCTTTTCAAAATAAACAGTAGCAATATCCTTGTAAAGAATCGGGATTTACACCTTTTAAAATGTGATTCTCACTGTATGAAATTGGCACTCTTATTAAACTATAAAAGCCAACTAGAATAAAATGTAAATCTATGTTTAAAAATATTTTAATAAATGGAGAGATACTGAGCTACTGACCATTGCAGACATCGCTTGGTTTACTGACAAATTTGGATATAAAAGTTTCCATATACATCTTCCTTTCATAGGCTTGTCATTACTCTTCTATTGTATACCATTGGCAGTAAGTTTTAAAAATTATTGGTATTGTTTCTAGATTTTTACATTTTCCATATTGCATTTAAATATGTTTTGTCATCTGACCTTCACCCAACCACAACTTTGTCTTTATTTGAACTTACATATAAGGAAACTGAAATTCTATGAGATTATGTGATTAAATGTAGGCATCAAATCAATAGTAAGAACAAAACATAAACCTGAATTTTTTCTATTTTAGACTGGTTTTTATCAAGCCTGGAGACTTCAATAGAAACATAGTTATATTTTATTATCTTTCTCCCAAACATCTTTTAACTATTTTTTTAACTTGTCTTCTAAACCTATCTGTAAAGGAAATATGATTGGTCTCAGAATACAGTCATGGGAAAGAGACATTTAGGAAGTTTAAGTTCTTACTAGAAATCAAACAGTGATTCAGAACAGACGCAACAGAGAATGAAGATTTTCTGACTCCTCTCGGGAAGCTTCATTTTCTGTTCTAGCGTGAGCCTTGCAAGAAAGCAGTAACTCTTCATTTAGCTTAATATAATTATTCTGGATTCACTCACCCATAGACTAAATGGCTCTGTAGTTTACATGCTCTTTTACTTACAGTTTATGGTTTTAATTATAGCTTTCATCACTTCCTTTGACCTGTCATTCCTTTGCAAGATTCTTTCATTCCCATTGGCTGTTGATGGCAATGTTGCAGATATTTTACTTCAGGCCTGTATTTTTGTTCCATTTATGCTAATGGCAAATCCTACACTTCTAACATGCTACTTAGGGTAGAATTCAGTGGAGTTAATTATATTCCCTGCATAATGTAATTCTGAACTCCCTGGGATGAAAATAGCATTAGAATTTTCTATAATTTTATGTTTGCTCTCTCATTACTTCTGAGATTTAAACAGATTTAGTTTAGGTGACCTGAAGTTCAAGGTTTTCCTAAGTGAACTGAATGAATTATCTCTGCTTTCCATTTAGCAATGATGTTTATAAACTGACAATGAAACAGGATGACAGTCTCCTAAGGGTAGGGAGCCAGGCAGGATACTTGTCAGCACCATTACATGTTCGTTGGTTTGTTTTGTATTTTTTCACTGGTTCTTTGTTCATGAAAGTCAAATCACAAAATAATCCTAAAGGATCTTGAGGTCAACCAGGATTGTATTAGCTGTTCTCACATTTCAAGTTTCTGATGAGAAAACATAAAAAGAAAGAAATACAATTATTTCTCAAGCAAAAATAGCCTTTTCATTTATGTCCTACCTATGCATTCATGTGGAATGGTAAATATTGATTTTTGCAAGCAATGATGGCAATTTCCTCCAGTTTTCTCTATGGCCACATGGTGTAATAGAACAAAGACTTCAGCATCAGACAGTCATGTATTTATCTGGTGGATATACACTATTCCTGCAAGGACAGACTACCTAACAGCTTTAAGTTTCACATGAGAAACTGAGATAATAATGCCTATTTTACACAGATCGTTATGTAGGTCAAATATGATAACATACATTGAAGTTCTTTAATAAAATTAGTAATTATTCCTAAGTTTTGCACTTATATATTGGTGGTAGTTATTTAGACTAATTTAACTACCCCAAATTTACAAAACTCCAGAATATTCAAGAAAGAAAGTATCCTTAGAAGTATCTAAGTTATCTTGCATTATGCTTACTCCTAGTCACACTAGGCTAAACACAGTGTTAAGTTTTAATAACAACAGATCCCATTTTCAGAGTCTCTGGGACCCATGCCCTTTGAGTTCTTCCATTGTGGCTCAGGTAGGTCAGCAGAGTTTCACAGGGCCTTTCCAATGGTCAAAATTTACATTTTCTTCCATCAGAGCCATGTCTTATCTGCCATTTCTAGGTGAACTGACATCACAACCTTAATATCTCCTGTCATTCCTGAGGTTGATTGACAGACTCTCAAGCAATCTGGTCATCTAGATGACTTTCTCACATTTCTAATATTATGAAAGGTGTTATTATGTAAATAGATATTGAGCTGAAGTAGTAGAACATATTCTTCCCATACCCAACTCCACCCTGAAGAATTATGTTGTAATTCATTACTAGGCCACAAAATATAATTGCATTTTTTTAAGTCTTCTTAAACTACATGTAGTGATAGAGCTTTTTCATTTCACTTACTTTTTTCTCTATAGATACCAAGGAATAAGCCAAAATAAAATCTGACATGCATCATTACTAAAATAAAAATTTTCCTTAGAGCCAACCCTAATCTTTATCCATAATTGTGAACCTCAACTGCATCTGTCCTCTGGCTAGCTTCCTACTTTATGAGTTATTAATGCCTTAAAAATTGGGCAGCCATTAGTCTCCAATCAAAAGGCAATCAATTGTTTCATGAATACAAGAATGCCAACTGGTCTCCTTCATAATTCCTCCACACAGTTTTAGATTTAGATAAATTATCCAAGGTAAAATGCATGATTTCTCTTCATGTTACTGTGGCTACTTAAGATATGTGAGGATGCTCGTCTTTGTCATATAATTGTGGTCAAAATTTATTAAAAATACCAGAGCCCAATTTACATATGCATTATTGACTAAACTAATAAGCATATATTATGATAGAGCTATTATTATTTACAGTCATGTTTTTGCAATTCTGTTCTTGATGCCAGCTTTATGTTATACTTATCTGGTCTTGAATTACAAATGAATCATATTTCCCAGGCGGCTGGATTCATATTCAAAATATTTATCAGATATCGTTGTAAAAATGACAGGTTATTTAGGAGGCTGGAGGTTGGAAGGAGGGAGAGGATACGGAAAAATAACTAATGGGTACTAGGCTTAATACCTGGGTGATGAAATAATCTGTACAACAAACCCCCATGACACAGGTTTACTTGTGTAACAAACCTGCACATGTACCCCTGAACTTAAAATGAAAATTTAAAAAAAAGAAAGAAAAATCATGGACTAAGCTAATTTTAAATGTACTCTTTTACATAAACTGAAAGTATTTTCTAACTTCTGGGGCTCTAATTGAGAAGGTCATTATATTTGTATGTTCATACGACACACTTGTAACTATACCTGTGGAGTTTTAAAAGTTGAGTCAGACCTACCTATGGCATATAGAATTTTGCATGGGCTTATTATTTGTTACAGAACATCATAGGGTTTCTAGGGAAGCAAAAGTATTTTTTTCCTAAATATAATTGAATTGCTAGCCTATTCAGAAGAACCTATTTGCATTAAAGTAGTGATGTTGCTTCCTAACCTCCCATGAACTACTAAAAATGTCTTTGAAAGATTTGAAATGTGGGATTCTGTACTATCACCTGGTACACTAAAGTTGAAATTAAAGATGGGCTTGGATAAGAGATCTTATTTTCTTTTTAAACAAATGTGAGTTTTCCATTAGATTATTGTCTCTATGGTCGTCCCACTGAGCTGTAAATTATTTCCATTATTGTATCATGTACTTCATTTCTGTTGTCCCGGAAACAAACCATAATTGCCTTTTTAATATTTATGTATTTGATTCAAATGCTTCTTTTTTAACTAAAGGAAAAATGAACTCTTTAACAAATTGAAGGGCATCTCAATCTCTATAAAACTTCTTTTTTATTTCCGTTTTTTACCTTTCTTTTGTATTAGTTCTATAATATGAACTGAAATAAGTTCAGACGTTAATGCCATTAACAAACATTTGTATAAAAATTGTATATTCAACATTAAAACTGTTAGTATTTATTTACTGAAAGTAAATGTGATAATCAAATACTCCAAATTATATTAAATGTCATTGTTAGTAAGTTGAAAAAGATGCTTGGTAAGTCACACAAATTATTGCTAAGAAAGCTAATTCTGACCCCTTAGTATTATCTATTGTCATGCTGCAGTGCTCACATAGTGGGGATACAATGAATAAAATCACATGTTGTTATACTGGAAGGCTCATTTAAGATTGGCTGTTTTAAAGAAGTTTACCAACCTCTTAACACAGCCAAAAGACTATCACTTCATACAAATTTAAAACCAATTATGTTAAAACATCACTTTTTAAAAATAGTATTTTATTTCAATATCTAAGTGTAATTTCATGAATCACCTGTAAATATCTTGGGAATATTGTAGTAAGTGGTGATATAGCACATTTGTATCTTATCCTACTACCATCATAATTTTAAAAAGAAAAAAATAGAATGTAATCTAATAAGTAAATTAGATATAAGTATATATTGTGTAAACAGATTTTAGTTTTTAAGAATAATATTATTATATAAGCTAGAGACATACAAAAATTTTCTAAAAATTATTAAAACAGCATAATCCTAAACTTTGAATGTAAGCTCAGTACATATCAATCACCTCACAGATGTTTTTTGAGTCAAAGAGTATTTTTTAAAAAACTTGCAAACTAATACAGAATATAGAAATAGGAAAAATAAAATTAAAGACAAAAATTTCTTGAGCCGTGATTGTGCCATTTGGGCAACAAGAGTGATATTCCGTCTCAAAAAAAAAAAAGACAAAAATTTCAGACAAAGGAAAATTTCAATAATAATATTTATAAACATTTCCTAGTTTGAAAGTAGTTAGTTCTTATGGTTTACACATAATTTAAGGAGGAACATCCATACAAGTATTCCTGCCTTTCACTCTTGTCTGTTGCATCTTGTAGGAAGCTTATAAATCTTATCCAATATATTACAAAAATTATATAACAACATTCATGTTTGGTAGTTATTTTGTCTATTATTTAGGCGAAATAATGATTTAAATGTAATTTAGAATATTCAGTACTTCCTACTAATTAATTGCAGGATGAAATTACAGTTTCTTCAAATTACATATTCTGTCTTTCAATCTAACCTTAGATTATTGGCAAGTGATTAGAATTTTTAACAATTTTGAACTAACAGAAATCACAAATTCTGGTTCAACTCATAACTAAAGCAGTGTCCCTTTAAAGATATCACTCTGTGACTTTTGAGAATAATTTCCCGATGTATTTATATGCCAGGAGTAAATCCATGTATCTAACAGTTCTGATCACCTAGGAGGGGCCGCGTTCTGTATTTGAGTTCTGACCAAAGGAATGTGAGCACAAATGGGGTTTACTTGCAATCTTGAAGGATCTTTCATTCCCTCTTACTCCCAATTCATTCATTTAGCAGCAAACCTACTAGGTAGATAGCGTATAAACATCGTTAGAGGAAGGCCTCCTCAGATTTCTAGCTGACTGCCTTGGAATATGACAGAAATGACAAGTAAATTTCTATTCTGTTAAACCACAGAGGTCATCAAATAATGCAGTTACTATTATCATCCTGAGCAATACAGAACAATAGTTACACTAAGAATCTCCAAAAAATTGTTTAAAAAACCAGTTGTTTGATTAAGTTAAAAGGGGTAATTATTATAGGATTTTAAACTTAGAATAACATTTTTTCTTGTACAAATTAAATGATGAATGTGTTTTAATAGCATTAGATTTATACTTATGAAATATAAATGTCACAGAATATTTAGCACTTATTACTTCTTGTCTATCAAAAGCCCATTTTGTTATATTTTTGAAACATCATAACACTATCATTTAGACAGCTTTTTGCAGACCTTTAATCAACTTTAAAAACCTTTGTTTTGATAAACTAAACAAGGATAAAAAAGGTTTTATATCTTTTGCTTGCTTAGCATATCTTATATTCTTATCAGTTAGACTTTTATACTCTAATCACTTAAACATTTATTAAATTCATAAAGCTATAGATAAATTACAGTGGAAATACATGTACAAGTAATTAAACGATCAGAATATATTTATCATATCAATTGTATCTTTTTCTGATTTCTTCCTTCTCAGCCAATCAATTACTTAAAAAGTGATGTTTTACTCTCCAACTCTATTAGTGGATTTTTCAATTTCCCTGTAGTTCTATTTTACGCACACATATTTTAATGTTTTGTCTTGATATCTACATGTTTATTTTTCCTCTTTACCTGCTAGAGTTAGAACTTCATTATAAGAACCTGGTGGGCTTCCTGGAAAAGAAACCACATAAAAGTGTGCTGAGCCCAAAGGCAGCAGCCCCTTCAGGACGTTCTTACTCTTATGCTAATCTATATTCAGTCTCCAGTAATTCATCAAAATTATCATTTAAGTGTTCCTACCAGTTTATGGCTCTGTTCCAGTAAGGCAAGGCAGATCCTGATTATGACTCTGTATACCATGTCTCTGTTTACCCTGAGACTTTGGATATGTCCAGAAAAAATAGTTGCCTTTTTAGTTTTCTCAGCTTTTTCTTGTAATGACAGGTATGATGACATTGAAGGTATTTTTTATGTTGGGCCCCAAACTGAAGTTCCCAGAATATATTTTAAGTGAAATGTGTCAAGTTGTCGAGGGCCAGACGTTATCTGACAAAATTTTAAAAACCATGGGATTCCATATAAAAATAAGGGCTTGTCCTTTTCCTTAAAAATTACAATTGTTGGCAATGCTGAGTGTACAATTCTGCACAAAGGTATAAGCTGGACTCAGTGACAGATGCCTCCCTATAGACCAAGTGTGTATTACTATATTTATCATGTTAAAAATGTATTTTATTTATGTAACCTTCCCCAGTCCAAGCATTTTGGTTTGCCACTGAAATGCAATTCTGACTCTAAGTATCTGGAGCTAGGTGAAATTTCACAGATAAGGACAGTTTCCCACAGAACAACCCTTACTTCAGACACTAGCCACAAGCACCTATGCTCTGACAAAACAGTCTGAAATTTGAGAGTTCCTGCTAACCCCTCAGGAATTCAATAATTCACTAGAAGGACCCAGGAAATTCAGGAATTCAGGAAAGTGCTAGTAGTGTTAACAGTTTTATTATAAAACATGCAAATCAGGGCGAGCAAAATAAGAGATTCATAGGGAAAGACCTGGGAGGGTACTAGAAGCTCCATCGTCCTCTGGACCTGTCACCCCCACATCCATGTGGATCACCAACCAGGAAGGTCACTGAACCTTCAGTTCCTAGATCTTTTATTGGGATTTTGTTATGAAGGCATGAGTTACTGAATCCTTGGCTGTGTGGTTCAACTCACTCTCCAGCTCCCTCCCTTCCCAAGAGGACCGGCTGATATTGCATGGCTCAAAGCACCAACCCTTTAATCACATGATCGGAACTAATCTCCAACCTGAGTCATCTCATTATTATAAACTATCTAGGAGTCCAACATAAGTCATCTCATTAGCGTAAGTTTATGTGTGCTACCAGAGGGCCACCATGAATAACAGACATTCCTATCGCTCAGGAAATTCCAAGGGTTTCAAGGGTCCCAATCAGGCATGGGGGAAAAGGCCAGCCAATTTCTTTTATTATACAACAGTAACCTATATTTTGAGGCAAGTTCTTGGAACATATAAAACTGCAAGCAAGAAATTCAGTAACAGTGAGAAAGTATCAGTGAGAAATATCAGTGAGAAAAGGTAGAAGTTAGTGTGTCAATAAAGAGGATTAGAGTCTACTATACAAATGCTAATTATTAGTAGCTAAATAATTGTTATAGTTGAATTCCAAATTTAGCAGCTTCATTAAATTTTATAACTCAATCTAGTCAACTTCATTCATTTTACTAGAAATCATAATATACAGCATTTATGGATTTTCCAGTTTGCATAGTATTACATATTTTAAATATTTATCTCTAAATCTCAGAGCAGTTCTGAGATAGACATTGTGATTCCAATTTTATAGATTACATATGTTTTCCTCAATGACACATGTGAGAAAGTGGCAGAACAAGGATTGAATCTACCTATAAGACAAATTGAAACATTTGAATACATTTTGCAAATATAAATTAATATGCCTGTTTAAGGTACTCTAAAGTCACAGAATTGATTGTTAAAACAAAGAGAATAATATAAATAATAATTATATGTGAACATTTTTCTTTAATTCCATAAGAAAAATTGAAAAACTTCTCATTTGCTTTGCACTTTGTTTAATAAAGTGTTTATAATATACACAGAAGTAAACCTAGAGATTAATCGTAGTGGAAAAATATAATTGGATAATTTTATGAGACTATGTTTATATTTTTAGTTACACATGATGTATACATATATATAATTATACTTCAGAATATATGCTTATTACCATATTCAATGTGCTTCTGGATAGTTGCTTGGGTGCATTTTATTGCACCTTTTGTTTTGTTTGTACTACTCAATTTATACTTCAGGCTGTAGATAAAAACTTTAAATTGCAGGTGAATGATTCACAGTATCAGAAAACCTTGAATCAATATTTACACCAATGTCTTGAGAGCTTGCATTATTTTTTTCCCAATTTTGAAATAGGTAATAAATAATGTAGTCAGTAAAATCTTGAAAATATTGTTTGTGATTTTTTGAGATATATTTTTAAATATATCAAAATTTTGCCCTCCGTTGTCTGACTGCTATCTAATTCCCTATTACTTCTATATAAAAAAGACTACAAGAAAGGTGCACAAAGAATGATGTAAGATTATATGGGAGAAAATTCTTCACTGCCTCATAAAGTCAAGATAGGCTACATAGAATTAAATTTGAGTATTTAAACATAAAAATTAACAAGGAATTTAAAACAATAAACTTAAGGAAAATTAATAGTAAAGAAATAATATTATAAAAATGGTTTCATGTGATGAAAATAGAGGAAAAGATGAGGCTAGACCTAGGCAGAAACTAGATTATGAAAGATCTTTTATTCTATACTCAGAAATTTGTGTTTCAACCTACGGTCAATGGAAAAATGGAAGGATTCTATGCAGGATAGTGTCATGATAAAATATACTTCCAAAATTATTCATGTGCTAGCATCAAGAGGTAATTTATTATCATTTGCAAAGTGGTGTTAGTAAATAATTTCATGAACTATTACTGATAAAGGAGTGCAGAATTCATAATTATATAGCTTGATCAGTTTTCACCACATGGGTGTGCACGGAACCAGGACCCACATCAAGACAAAGAATGGTGAACATTGCTAGCCACACAATAAAAAAAAAACTGGTTATTCTCCCAACCACCCACATTTTTCCTCAAAGATAAAAAAAGTCCTGTCCTCTAATATAAAAGATTAGTTTTTCCTATTTTTGAACTTTCTGTAAATAAAATAATATAGCATGCACATTTTTATTCTAGCTTCATTTCACTCAGAATTTGGTTTGCAAGATTAATTGATATTGTTATGCTGAGCAATGGTTTGAAATGTTGTGCAGTATTCCATATTACTAATTCACCTCAATTTATGTATTTATTCTATTGTTGTCTGGGATTTATCAGTTAGGAGTAATTATTAATAATGATACTATGAACGGTCTCATATATCGCTTTTGGTGTCCATTTGCATACATTTCCATGGAGGCTGGACAGGGTTATGGAATTCTGAGTCAGAGAGTATGCCTTTGTTCAGGTTTTGTGTATATGTCAAACAGATTTCCAAAACATATTGAGTTTGAGATATCTGTTAGTGTATAGGTGGAGAGGTTAAACAGCAAGTAAAACTATAGCTTATGCTGTCAAATGGGCAATACAGGACAAATAAACACATGTGAGTTAATCCAGGTGGTAGTTAAACCCATAAGGAGAAGTGAGATTACTAGGAGGATAATATAAAGTCCAAGAAGAAAAAGAACTGCAAGAAAGAAACCTATGAATTTTTTAATTTACCCAGTGGACTGAAGAGAAACTCATAGAATCTGAGAAGGAAAAGCCACACAAAAAGTGACATTAGGCAAAGTATACATATATTTCAGGAATAGCATAGTAAAAAAATACACATTAGGGAAAAAGTTAAAGGCAAAATGGACAAAAATGTCATTTGAATATAGTACCTAGGAAGTCATTGGTAAACTCATAAAAACCACATTAGTACAGGTAGAGATTTATAGACCAGATGATTACACAAAACTAAAGAGGGAATTCCAGGTGAGGAAGTGGCAATATTGCATTTAGACTTTTTTTCTGTATTGGAATAAATGAGTACATGAAAGATATCTTAAAGGGAAGATTGTGAAAATAGCTTGGGAAAGAACATTTCTTGTCTCTTAGGCAAGTTTAGTGGTGCATGATTTCTGTTAGCTTATTTCTTCTATTTATGGAATAATATTCCATCTGTATTTTGTTTTATAATACCTGTTAGTTGTTGATATTATTTATAGCAATACACTCTACCATGGTGATGTTTATTAAACAAACCCCAAACAGGCAAAAATTTAAAAAAAAAGAAAGAAAGAAAGAAAGAAAGGAAAAATTGCTAGTATTTTCCCTATAATTAGCAACATCCACAAGTTTGTTTAAGATTTTCCCCAAGTTGTGCCAGGGAGGCTAATAAATGTTGCACACTGGTTCTGTCAGAGCAGCACTGTTCAATAGAGCTTGAAATTAGTGAGAAAGACAGGGGCTCTCTGACAGTCAGTCTGATCATGGCCACCAATTCTGAGCAAATAGCAGCGGCTTATTTTGCTCCCAGGAGAAATAAGGTGAGTGGAAATAAATGTAAATGCCACTGCTTTGCAGTAATTTGGCTCTTTGTGATTCATGTGTCCTAATTCAGAAATGTACAAATTGAAAGATTAAAAGCTATATTTCAGAAAATGTCTCTTAAGTACCAAAAAGAGGCCAAATGTCTACTGAAGTAATCAATTGGCTATTAGTTTCAAATATTGTATGTTTGTATGTAAAGTGTTTTATGTTTGTATGTAAGGTTCAAGTTTCTCTTCTAAAATAGTGCACCGAAGCCATCAATTTCTATAGATTTTAGTTATTAATGGTTTATTTGTATGTGTGAATATGTGTGTATATGACACATGCATACATAGATACATATCTATAGTGTATGTAAGTACAATAATTACTTTTTTACATGTATACGTGCTTTAAAATATAGCCTTTGTCTTCTTATGTTTTTCTGCCATTAGGTAGGATTGGGTAAACTTATTTCCTTGAATTTGTTTTTGTATATATAAGGGTATATAATTTGTTGACAAGTAAATTGCAGATATATTCTTATGACTGATCAAATGGACATACACAGAATTAATTATTTGAGTCAAATATAATTTTCTTTGGCTAAGAGTCACAAAATTAGAGTCTATGTAATTAAAGAACAACTGAACATAAGGAATATGGTACTAAATTGAAAATCAAAGTATTCATGAGGTACCGCCATACCAGTCTCATTTTAATATTAAAATAGAGCTATAACAAAGCCTCTGAATTTTATTTGTGCAATTGATATGCTCCAATATTGCTAACATATGTATAATGATATAATTATTTGGGAAAACAATATGGCAAAACATTTTTTTTTCCTGAAAATTGTAAAGATGCTTATCCCCTTGATTTACTAAACTTTTTCCTGGGGATTTATTATAAAAAGTAATTCAAAGATCTGAAATACATCTCTACTCCGGTGCAGTCTATGTAGTGGTATCTATTACATTAAAGTGCTTAAAAACATCTAAAATAATGCTAAAACTGTATGTATTCTTCTGCATGGGTTTCCATAACAAAATATTACTTACTGTGTGACTTAAGTAATAGAAATTTACTTCTCATAGTTCTAGGATCTGGGAAGTCCAAGATCAAGGTGCTGGCCAATTTGATTCCTTGGAGGGCTCTCTTCCTGGCTTGCAGATGGCTGCCTTCTTGCTCTGTCCTCATATGATGTTGAGAGAGATTGTCTCCTCCTTTTCTTATAAAGACACTAATCCTATCTGTTCAGAGCACCATCCTAATTACCTCACTTAACCTTAATTACGTCCTTTGAAGCTTCATCTCTTAATACTGCCACACTGAGGATAAAGGCTTCAACAAGAATTGGGAAGAGACACACATGTTCAGATCATAACACAGTGATATGAAAGTAAGGCTCTTGGGCTTCATAAAAATAATATTTGGTAAGATTGGGCTGGGCATGGTGGCTCACTCCTGTAATCCCAGCACTTTGGGAGGCTGAGGCAGGTGGATCACTTGAGGTCAGGAGTTTGAGTCCAGCCTGGCCAATATGGTGAAATCTTGTCTCTACTAAAATACAAAAATTAGCTGGGAGTGGTGAAAATTAGCTGGGCGTGGTGGAGTGTGCCTGTAATCCCAGATACTCAGGAGGCTGGGGCAGGAGAATCTCTTGAATTTGGGAGGCCGAGGTTGCAGTGAGCCAAGATCGCATTGCTGCACTCCAGCCTGGATGACAGAGTGAGACTCGAAAGAAAGAAAGAAAGAAAGAGAGAGAGAGAGGGAGGGAGGGAGGGAGGGAGAGAGAGAGAGAGGAAGGAAGGAAGAAAGAAAGGAAAGAAAGAAAGTAAAAACGTGAGAAAATGTTTAGATCACACATTAAATGAAAACAAAGGGTCTATATATTTTAATAGATTTATTTTAGTAGTATTTCTTTGAATGAACCTTGAAAAATATAATTAAAAATAAAAATAACCTTTCCAGTGCTTTATTTAGGTTCTATTATTTATGCGTAAAAATGTAGGTACCCTGATAGATACGTGACAGAACCATCATTTTAGATAAAAGAGAAATCAATGAGCAATATTTTTTCCATGAGGATATATATATATATGTGTGTGTGTGTGTGTGTGTGTGTGTATCTATCTATCATATATCTGCCTATTTCTATCTTATACCATAGGGTACTATCTATTTCATAAAGATAAAAAATTCAATATAAAAGGAAACTTATGGAATGTTAGAAGAAAATAATGTAAATAATTTTTTTGACCTCATGGTAGAAAAGGTATTTAAGTAAGATATATAAAATAGAAAATCTATTTTTAAAATAGGAATACATTTTATTACATTGAACATAAGAACATAACTACTATTCATGAGTAATTCTTGTGGGTATTAGAAGGAAAATTTTCACTTGGAACACGCTTTGCAAAAGATATTCACCTTTACAGTATTTTTGACAGTGGATTAATATCTAGAATTTATAAAGGTCTCCTATAAAGTAATACGAACAAAACAAGCAATTGAATGAAAACAGGAGTGTCCAATAAGTATAAATATGTATTCAAACTCATTCGTAATCATGGAACTACACATTAAAACCACAATGACTTATTTTTCATCTTCCCAGACTGTCAAGATTAAAGAAGTCCGATAATATCAGTCATCAACGAGATATGAAGCAGTCAAATATTCACAAATAGTTGAATATTACTTTGACAAAGGATTGGCATTATAGATTAGAATGAAAAATGTTCATACCCTGAACTCAATAATCCATTACTTAGTTTATAGCCTAGAGATACTTTTGCATACTTGCTCCTGGAGATTTATCCAAGACTGTACATGGAAGTACTATCTATAATAGGGGAAAAAATAGAAACCACACAAATAACCCATTCTCAATAGAATGTATACAAAATTGGCAGATTCTTATACAAAATTAAAGTATGCAAGAGTGAAAATAAAGTACTCCAATAAACACGAACAAATCTCAGAAGACAATGTTTAGATTAAAAATCAAGTGAAAGGAGAATAAAGAAATCATTATTGTACTTTTACAATCTTAAAAAAGCAGATAGACCTAAATTATATGCTAATACATACCAGACATGATAAGATGATGATGAGAAACACATTTAACCAAAGACTGAGGATGGAGTTGTAAGAAAGGTCCGTGTAGTCACTGAGGAGAGTACAGGATTTGAAGATCATGTTCAATATCTTACATTGTGGGGTAGACATTACTGTTTGCAATATTACTTTTCTGCTTCATAACGTGTATATAATCATATATATATGTACACACATGTATACACACAAATACATACATATTTATAATGTTTTGTACTTGAGCTCTTTCAAATAAAAATAAAAACTTTTAAAATTTGTTGTTGTTGTTGTTGTTTTTTGGGTTTTTTATGCAGAGACAAATGGACATTTATTTTTGTGCCTTTCTTCCTATGTGTATTTCAAGTCTTTTCAAAACAAGACCCCAGGAATCTCAAGATTCAATTATATCCCTGGGCTCGTTCCATTGCTTCAGGAGTCCTGCTTTCTTGCATCTTCTATCCTGGGGTTTAATGTTGGTAAGTTAGTAACTAAAGCATTTGTAAAAATGGTTTTATTCTCTTGGAAAAACAGTATATTTGAGAAGGTCTTTCCTAGATGATTCTCTAAA
Source organism: Gorilla gorilla gorilla (assembly GCF_029281585.2). Taxonomy (NCBI): domain Eukaryota; kingdom Metazoa; phylum Chordata; class Mammalia; order Primates; family Hominidae; genus Gorilla; species Gorilla gorilla. The sequence goes on along the minus strand of NC_073229.2, from coordinate 119,291,375 downwards.
GACATGATCTTCTAAAACTATAGAGGCAATTTCAATTTGACATTTATCCTGCTATTTTGACATCAATAAATTTTTATTACAAGCAATTAATTAGAATTATACAAATAATGATGTACTTGTTTTCAGAAATAATTGGCTGGACAACCCTAAAGCCAATTTAATTACTGAATTAATAAAATAAAGATAAATAATTTTGGAATTTTTAAATTTCCTTTTTAATTTTCTAAGTTTTTTTGAATCAGAGTAAATTATTTTTTCACTTATTTTCAGATGAACTTTAAATTATTAATCAGCCTTTGTTATGCATTAAATTATACTGATTATTGGCCCAGTGAGTATAACAGTATGGGTATGAGTTGCTTTTCCATATTTTTGTCTACAGACTCCCATTTTTCCAAGTCCAGTTTTACTTCACTAAACCTGGCATTGAGATTTTATTTTTATCATTAATACTATTCAATAGTAAATGTTACCAATTTTATTTTATGTTGTCTACCTATAGTCTTTATAATGAATTATTCAAAAGGCCAATTTGCCTACCATTTACCTAATTAATACAAAAATTACGGATAGTTTTAAGGCAAAGGGATAGAAAAAGGAAATATTCATAAAACTAACTCAAAACTGAAATTCAAATAAAGAGAGAGTAATAACAACAGAGAGAATTTACTCTTCTTCAGAAACATTGATACTAACTCTTGACAGCAAGGTAATGTCTAAATGCTCCTAGGTTCATCCTGGATTAGGTTAATTATTGTATTTAACATCTAATTACCACCCGTTAGATAAAGGCCAGTTTATTATAATGTTCTTCATGTTGAAAAATAATGTTATATTTTAATTCTATATTTGTTCTTACATTTGTTTTCATGTAGAAAGTGTATGTAATCATGTGAATAGTTAGGGAAAAATATACAATGGATTGCATATTGTCATCCCAACACAGAAACAAGTTGATTGTCAGGGACTTTTAAAACTAGATAATATTATGACATTGTTGATTCTGCAGTAACTTAAATTTAAAAAGTCAAAACAATGACGCTAACAGTTTTTCAGTGTCATATTCCTAGGTGATAACAGAAATTTCCTGGAACAGAGCTAGCAAAATTGTTGTACCAGTGTCTTGACTGGTTTAGCATTTGCCCAAATTGTTAATTTCTTAACAAAGCATGAAAGCTAAAAGTTGCATAAAAGCACTTACAGTTGACACTTGAACAACGTGCTTGAATTGTGCAGGTCCAATTTTATGGACCTTCTTTGATGGTTTGTTACTATTTGAAAAAACTTTACAGACAAACTGGGTAGGCTAGAAATATATATGTATAAAAGAAAAAGTTAGGATGCCATGAATGCATAAAATATATGCAGATACTAGTCTATTTTTATCATTTGCTGCATAAAGTATACAAAAATGTATTATAAAGTTAAAATTTATAAAAACTTATGTGCACAGTTACAGGTAATATCTGATATTATTCACAGTCAAGAGAAAAGTAAAAAAACCTAAAGATGCAATATTAAATCAAAACTGCATAAAATTAACTGTAATACACACTGTGCTAATGTAATAATTTTGTAGTCACCTCCTGTTACTATTGCGGTAAGCACAAATATTGCAAGTGTGACGCTAATCATTTCTTCATGAGCAGTTCATCTCTCTAGTAAATTGCATATCACAGTAAAAAGTATCTTCCGCTCTTGCTTATTTTTTATGATATTTAGTGTAACATCTTAAGCCTTTAATAATGCCATGCAACCCAAACAAAATGGCTCTGGTGACGCTCGGAGTGCTCCCAAGCTGAGAAAAGTCATCACATTACAAGAAAAAGTTGAATTGCTTGACATGCACCTTAGATTGAAGTCTCTAGCTGTGGTTGCCTACCATTTCAAGATAAATGAATCCAACATAAGAACCATTGTTAAAAACAAAAACAGAAAAAACCCAAAAACCAAAAAAAGGAAACTCATCAAGTCGTCACTGCAGCTATGCCAGCAGGCATGACATCGCACTGTTTTTGGAATATCTTTTAATCTCACGTTAAAATGCAGGTTATGTGGGTATAGATTGCTATAAGAAAGACATACCTATAGAAACTAATATGATTTTGGAAAAAACAAATTCATTATATGAGAACTTAAAACAAAAGGAAGGTGAAAGATCTAAAGTTGAAGAAATTAATTCCAGCAAAGGATAGTTTGATAATTTTAGAAAGAAGTTTGACTTTAAAAATGTCAAGATATAACAGTTTCTGTATACAAAGGGGAAGGTTCCCAGATGCCATTAAAAAAATCGCTGAGGTGAAAGACTATCTGCCTGAACAGGCTTTTAATGCAGATGAAAGTGCCTGATTCTGGAAAACAATGTCACAAAAGACATTTATGAGTAAGACAGATAAGCAAACACCAGAAATTAAGGGAGAGGCTATCTTTTCTGTTCTGCACAGATGCAATTGGGTTTATTATTAGAACTGCCCTTATCTATAAATCTGCTGAACTCTGAGCCTTGAAGGGAAAGAATAAACACCAGCTGCCAGTCTTTTGGTTATACAACAAAAAGGCATGTACAACAAGAATCTTTTTTCTAGAGTGGTTCCATTGATGCTTTGTCCCTGAAGTCAGGAAGAACCATGTTGGGAAGGGACTGTCTTTTAAAGTTCTTTTTATATGGGACAATCTCCTTGGCCACCCAGAGCTCAGTGAATTCAACACGAAAGGCGTAGTTGTCTTGTACTGAAATGCAACATCTCTAACTCAACCTCTAGATCAGGGGTCATAAGGATCTATAAGTTTCATTAAAAGGTACTCTATGAAAAAGATTGCCAATGCTATGGAAGCGCACCCTCATAGAATATCATGAAAGTCTGGGAAGATTAAATTATTGAAGATCCCATCATTTTTATAGAAAAAGCCATTAAAGTCATCAAGCTACAACCAACAATTTCTGTTGGAGAAAACTCTGTCCAGATGTTACACATAATTTCAAAGGATTTATGACAGAGCCAATCAAGGAGATCATGAAAAAGATTGTGGATATGGCAAAAAAATGTGGGAGATGAAGTGTCAAGATACAGATTTTGGAGAAATTCAAGAGCAAATAGACAGCACAGCAGAGGAATTAACAGACCACAACATGGTAGAGAGTGAGTGCTTCCAAACCAGTGCCAGATGATGAGGCAGTAGATGTAGAAGCAGCAGTGCCAGAAATAGAAAAGAAATGACATTAGACAATCTGGCAGAAAGATTCAGATTACTAGATTGCTTTTTTTTTTTTTACTTCTTTTACAAAATGGATCTTTCTGTGATATGGGCAATAAAACTAAAGCAAATAGTGGAAGAAGGATAGGTACTATATAGAAATATTTTAAGAGCAACAAAAAAAGCAAAAAGTGAGAAATAACGATATATTTCTGTAAGGTTACAGCAAATGTGCCTCCCTCTCCAGCCTACCCTTCCACCTCCTCTACCTCTTCACCCTCTGCTATCCTTGAGACAGCAAGAACAATCCCTCCTCATCTTTTTTTTTTATACTTTAAGTTTTAGGGTACATGTGCACAACGTGCAGCTTTGTTACATATGTATACATGTGCCATGTTGGTGTGCTGCACCATTAACTCGTCATTTACATTAGGTATATCTTCTAATGCTATCCCTTCCCTCCTCCCCCAACCCCACAACAGGTCCTGGTGTGTGATGTTCCCCTTCCTGTGTCCATGTGTTCTCATTGTTCAATTCCCACCTATGAGTGAGAACATGAGGTGTTTGGTTTTTTGTCCACCATCCTCCTCCTCATCTTTCTTTTCTCAGGCTATTATTCAATGTGAAGACAAAGACCTCTATGATGATCCATTTCCACTTAATACATAGTAAATATATTATTCTTCCTTATGATTTTCTTAGTAACATCTTCTTTTATCTAGCTAAGTTTATTTTAAGAATACAACATATAACACATAAAACTTAAAAATGTATGTTAATTGACTGGCTATGTCATTGGTAAGGTTTCTGGTCTGCAGTAAGCTATAGGGTACTCAGTCAGCTTAAGCTTTTGGATACTCAAAGGTTGTATACAAATTTTTGACTGAGCAGGTTGTCAGAACCCCTAATCCCCACATTGTTCAAGGGTCCATTGTACATTGAAGTTCCACATGAACTCAGCTAGCAGTAGGAGACACATGTGGTTAAATTTGAAAGATAATTAGAAATATAATATCTCTCTCAACCCTTTCTAACAGTATAACTAACATTTTCCCTTCAAAAAAGTTTAAGAATATCATGCAGGGAATATGGCGATATGATCAAGCACACTAGGACCAAAGTTATCAGAGACAGCTAATTCCTTGTGGTTTGGGGTTGTGCTGCTGTCTAGTGCTACTCATTGTATTAGCTGGTGCTCAAGCCTGAGCTGTGGACTGCAAGATACCTTGGTATGGACAGAAACAATGACGCTGATCTGATTAAATGTATGATTATGTGCCAAACATCATTATTGTATTTATGTTATTTTAAAATCAATGCAAATTTTAAAATTAATTTTACTATATATAATTATACTTTTAATTTTTATGATTTTCAAAGTAATTTTTGAGTTGAACTATTTTATACACTCATCAAAATAATAGAACATTTATCAATCAAAACAGTATAACAATTTATCAAGTACATAAATATTTCAAATATTAAATATTTTTCTAATTTCAGCACCCTTTTTTACTGTAAAAAATAATTGCAATTGGACAGTACTTAAATGGTTATTCTACTTTCTTTCATTTTTGTTATCTTTTTGTTTAATTTATATAATTTTAAAACATGATTCCATGTTTATTCTGCACCAGATATATTTAATCTTCACATCAATCACATTATTTAACTATTTATAACTATTTTTCCCATTTGATAGATTGGAAAACTAAGGGCTAGTGAGATTATTTATTAATTTATTTATTTGAGACGGAGTCTTGCTCTGTCGCCCAGGCTGGAGTGCCCTGGCATGATCTCCGTTCACTGCAAGCTCCGCCTCCCGGGTTCATGCCATTCTCCTGCCTCAGCCTCCCGAGTACCTGGGACTACAGGCGCCCACCACCACGCCCGGCTAATTTTTTGTATTTTTAGTAAAGACGGGGTTTCACCATGTTAGCCAGGATGGTCTCCATCTCTAGACCTCGTGATCCGCCCGCCTCAGCCTCCCAAAGTGCTGGGATTACAGGCGTGAGCCACCCCGCCCAGCCGCTAGTGAGATTTATTAACAACCTCACCAATTTTTTCACAGCAAAGAAGTGAGGGTGTTAGAACTTGAGTTCAAGAAGTTCACATCTCATGCTCTTCACCATTCTGCTTTCACTTGTTTATTCTTTTCTGTAGTCATGGGATCTCTAAGTGCCAGAAAATATCAGAAAATGGGAAAAATACCTCAATAGACATGAATTGAACTTAAATAAAATGTAATGAAAAATGCCTAAGTTACTTTAATGTTGCTCTGATCATGGGAGCCAGAGAGGAGTGTAGACTTGTTACATAATGTATTCCTGTTTCAAAGACATGTCTACGTGGGATGCGTTATGTGTGAGGTTTAGAGGGTTGTAATAAATACGAAGTCAATAAAACATATATCTGTGTATGTAGCATTTCAAATAAACTATGCAAATGGTCAAAAAACCACGTTATAGCTCTGTTTATTCTATAAAAATGTAAAAAGTAGATTTTTTTCCATTGAAAGAGAAAAAAACAAGAAGATAACTGTAACCAGCATCTTATTTTTGAGCTGTGGCTCCATATCAGTTTGTGACCATCATCACAGATTTTAGTGAGGCAATGATACTACTCACAGGAATACAGAATTGGTTTTAAAACATCTCTGTCTACTTGCCCAAAGTAGCAAAGTCATGAATTATTCTAGAAGAATGGAAGATATTTGATGTAACATAGCATGAAGGAAACAAAATGAAGTAATTAATTCTCAGAAGTGATAGTTAAAAAAAAAGGAGATAGCATACATTAAAGCTGATATCCATCTTTGGGAGCTTAGGTGTGATAAAAGAATAGCAGCCCATGACAACAGGATCTAACTACTGAGAAGGGATAACATGAGCAGCTCTACAGAACCAAGCTGGCATCATCCATCTGCTTCCAAAATTGTCACTGTGATGTTTCGAGCATCACTTTGTACTCTGGACACATTTTGAATTGAAATTGAATTCTTTCTTTCATTTTATTCAGCAGCTCCACCAGTTCCAGAAGCAATACTCCATCCCCTACCAACTCCAAATCAACCCCAAACAAGGCAAATGATGTCTTCTTTCTGGGGCTAGAGCCTCACTGGGAGCCAGTAGGACACTATTTGGCTGTCTTGGGTATCATAAGGCAAACACAGATTATAGGCTGAGTTACGTCAAAGTCACTTTTTTTTTTCCTTTCAAAGGACATATATTCCCTCCTAAATACTTGGATTCTGGAATAAAAATAAAGTTTCAAGAAACAACTACTAAATATTTGATCACTTAACTTGAAAATAAACATTGTATTTTAACAAAGAAAATCAAAAGCTTGACAAAAGCTTGGTAAATTCTCAAGTAAAAGCATTTCTTTTGTATTATTATTTTATATATCTGATTTCCATTACCATGGAAACGGAAGAGAAATAGCAGTTGGAGGCCAGGAGTAGACTGGAAATACTTCTGACTTTGTAAGCTGTCTGCCAGAGGTGATAGACACTGCCAGTGTGTTATGGGTGAAAAGAAAAAGAAGACCTCCACGATTCAAAGGGCTAGCATTGTTGGTTGATAAAACCTAAGGAAAACTCTTTAGTAAATGACCATGTACAAAAATATATTCCTTTTCAGTAAAGGTCATTGAATAATTTGAATATATTTTCTGTAGCAACAAAAATATAAGATATAAAAGAAATTTTAAAGTTAATTTCAGTAAATGTCAATAACCTGAAGTATCACTCATTTTTAATGAAGTCAAGTAGAAATTCAGAAAAAGCATTGAAAATAACGAAGGAAATGTAAAAAGTTAGTCTTAGAGCTTTCTGTATCTTCTGCTGCCTAACCCCAGCACATATGCACATAGACAACTAAATCTTGCCTTGTAGGAGACATATCCTCTAAGATTGAATGCACTGTTTACATTTAAAAGTTTTGATAGTGTTGAGAATCTTTAAGCCTAGATTTGATGCACATAGTCATTCTGACCAAATAAAATTGAGTATTGAGTATTTCACTCACATCCAGAAAGAATAACAGACTTCTATAATAGAAATATTTTATGATATTCTGTGTTTCTTTCCATGTCCAACAACCATATATAATTCCCCTGAAAAGGCACCAGAACTCACAATTACTAATAAATAATGGACACTGATCGAATTGATGAGAGAAAATATGCTTTGCTAACTAACAGAAGTATATAAAAATACTAAGTGTCTTTTTTTTTAATCTAAGAAACTATGTCTCCCAACCAGGTAAGATTCAAATATCTCAAAAGTCTCCCTCTTTTTATTATTATTATTATTATTATTATACTTTAAGTTTTAGGGCACATGTGCACAACGTGCAGGTTTGTTACATATGTATACATGTGCCATGTTGGTGTGCTGCACCCATTAACTCGTCATTTAGCATTAGGTATATCTCCTAATACTATCCCCCCTCCCCCCACCCCACAACAGTCCCCAGTGTGTGATGTTCCCCTTCCTGTGTCCATGTGTTTTCATTGTTCAATTCCCACCTATGAGTGAGAACATGCGGTGGGTGTTTGGTTTTTTGTCCTTGCAATAGTTTGCTGAGAATGATGGTTTCCAGCTTCATCCATGTCCCTACAAAGGACATGAACTCATCGTTTTTTTATGGCTGCATATTATTCCATGGTGTATATGTGCCACATTTTCTTAATCCAGTCTATCATTGTTGGGCATTTGGATTGGTTGCAAGTCTTTACTATTGTGAATAGTGCCACGTTGAAGGCCTCAATGATGAGATCAGGAAACACATTTTCATGAGAAGTTATTTTAAGTAATATTTTTGTAAATGGTGTGTGTTAAAGTACCTGAAATGAATACAGAATAATTATAGAATTAAATTTATGATTTGTAAGAACTTTTGTATTTCTATCATTCAGTGGTTAGATTCTCAAGGCATTAACTTGGTCAATTATATTGTCAAAAGTCTACACACATTTATGCAACTTTTAACATAAAATAAAGTATGCACTTTTTTTTCCTCAAGGGTATGATTTTTTAAATTCACCATCCATTATTTTTGGGTTATTCAGATAAAACAAGTCTAATTGCTAATTGAATAATTATCCTTCAATTCAAAAATAATGATGAATTTTACTAATTTTCTACTGTTCCTTAATTTTCTTTTCTTCTGACTTTAAGGTATCATGTGTCTATTTATTTATGTAATTATTAAACATTTTTATTCTGTAACTTTATGTCTTTTCCATATTCATGTTTATTGTAAGATGTAAAGTTCTAAACATAGATATTGTGCCAAAAAGTTTATTTCTCACAACCTTTAGAATGGGGTCATGTGAATTACATCCTGAAATTATAATATTTATTTTTATACTTTAATGTATGAGGATATTAGATTTTCTAGTCCTTTTTAATATTTATTTATGTATTTATTTTTACAGGGACTCCCTCTCTTACCCAGGCTGGAGCACAGTGGTGTGATTATTGCTCACTGCAGCATCAAACTCCTAGGCTCAAGCAGTCCTCCTGCCTCAGCCTCCCAAGTAACTAGGACTATAGGTATGTGCCACCATACTTGGTTGGTTGTTTTTAGTTTCTTTCCTAGGGTTAGGGTCTTGCTATGTTGACCAAGTTGGTCTCAAACTCCTGACCTCAAGCAATCCTCCTGCCTTGGCCTCCCAAAGTGCTGGGATTATAGGCATGAGCCACTGTGCCCAGCCCCATTTTAGTCTTATGCTTTATTTATTTCCTCCCAAGCTTAGAACATTTGTCATTTTTAACCTGGTTTTTGAAATCTTAGTATCTCATAGCAGGAGCAGGAAGAGATTCAGAAAATTCTGAATCCCCAAAATTCAGAAAATTGGGAACTATCAGTTCATTTTCTGTTGCTTTAACAGAATATCAGAGGCTGGGTAATTTATAAAGAAAAGTTTATTTAGTTCATGGTTCTAGAGGTGGGGATTTCAAAAACATGACAGTGGCATCTGGAGAGGACCTTCTTAGTGCATCACAACATGGTGAAGAGCATCACAAGGTAAGGGGATAAGAGTAAGAGATCCAGAGAAAGCTCACTTTTATAACAAAGTCACTCCTGCAATAATGAATATACTCCTGTGATAGCAATATTAATTCATTTATGAAAGCAGACCCTCATTTAGGATAGGAGAGGCATTAAGTTGCCAACACATGAACTCCTGGGAGATACGTTCAAACTATAGCAAGTTCCAATTTGGTATGTATTGACATAGCAAGGGCACTATTACTTCCAATGTATTTTTAAATTGTTTGTAATTTAGTGCCGAAGATTCTTTAATTCACCATGTACATGTGATGAGCTATCATTACCTGTGCAATCAGTGATTGAGCATGCAAGCTAGCATTCTGTTACTCCTCTACTATTCAGTCTTAATATGACACAAACTGTGGATGACTGGAGTTTCAGCTCATAGACACAACCTTTATATTTCAGTCAAAAAGTCACAACTCACCAGATTTTAGCCTTAGGGATGAACTCATTTGTTACCTACAATAAGATACTCTTACAGTTTTTATGATTTGTATGATGAAAATACATTCAAGGATGACCTTTTAATATTCTAATGGTCCTTACATAAAGTGGAATTAGACATCATGCACATATTCTTGTAATTAAAGATTTATTTATTTATTAATTTATAATTTTTGGTCTGTGATTTAGTAATGCTAAAAATAAGTGTACAAGACCATAGTAAGTTTATATTATGCATATATGTGTGTGCAGTAATTCATTTCAATGTATTTTACTACTCTATACATCTCACTATTCTGTATTTTTTCTTATTTAGAATTTCTGATACAAAGTGGTATTAGCCATTTTAGTCCTTCCAGGAATATCATTAAAGATAAATAACTGATGCTCTGGCATGCCATTAGAACTCACAGATAGTATTTTAACCTTATCTTTTTAAACTTCAAATATCATTTGATGGGGAAATATGATTTCTTCATAAGCAGCAGTTTGGAAGTTTTTGAACACTAAAGTTTTTGTATTCTGAACATGATAAAATAAAATATTTTATGAAAATAATGAGTCATAGAAATCTATGTAGAAGATTCTGCCAGGCCTGCAAATCTTCAACATTTATCTTTACTCCTAGGTGCTCTGTCCTCAGATGTTCTTCCCTTAAAACACAAAAGCCTGGACTTGCTATGGTGAGTCTCTATAATAGTACCTCTACCTTATAATTTGCCCTAATAAAAAGCTCATGTTTCTAGTCAAGAGATAATGGAAACAGCTGGGGGAAAGTGGGGAGGGAAGGAAAAAGAGAAATTATTTTCCTAGTCGTTAGGATTCTTGGATGTTATATGCAAATTTAATCCTTGGTTACTCCCTGGTTCTTATTGTCATTGTGGCTTTGTGCTTATACAGTCAAACTAAAAGGAGAATAAGAATTTACCACAATTTTTTATACATAATTGTCCCTTAGTATCCAGTGTCAATTGGTTCCAACACTCTTCCTGCCAATACCAACATCCACGGATATTCAAGTTTCTTATAGAAAACAGTGTAGTATTTGGATATAACATATGCACCTCCTCCCATATATTCTAAATTATCTCTAGATTACAGTATGCAATACAATATAAGTAATTTGTAAATAGATGCTATAGTGCACTTTTATTGATGTTACTTTTATTTTATTTTTGCTTTTTAAAAATCCATATTTGTTTCAATCTGAAGATGTAGAAACCTCAGATATAGAGGGTTTACACTTGCTTATCCTCACCATTTCCAATTATAGTTCTGGGTATCAGAAAAAATAGATTAACATAGGATAAAAACATGTAACAATTGTCATATTACTCTTCCATTTATTCCATATTTATTGATAGACTATGTGCCGAAAACTGTTCCAGGTAGTGAATAAGAGACAACAGGCCCCTAGCCTCAAGGTGCTTACATTCTAGTGAAGAAGACAGACAATAAACAAATACATGTCATGCAATTTCAAATTATTATAAGTGTTATCAAAACACTTAAAAAGGATAATGAGAGAGGAGAAATGTTAGAGGAAATGTTGAGGACAAGGAAGTGTCAAAAGCACCAGCTGATCAGGTATCCAGAAGATGTGATAGTGGGAACCATGTAAATATCTAAAAGAAGAGTATTCCACACAAAAGAAAGCAAATTCAAAGACTAAAAATGAGGGTGGAGTTCCTGTTTGAGTATGGCTATTGTAGAATAAGTTTAGGAATGTTTCAGAAAGTACACACTGTGCCCAAATCAGACAGGGCTCAGTAAGTTATGTTTAGAAAATAGACTGTTATTTTGACTATGATAAGAGGCCTTTGGTGAGTTCTAAGCAGGAGAGTTACAGCACTGATTAGTCTTTTAAAAGGTGACTCATATGAAGGAAATATTGTCAGGACAAGAGTGGAAACTGGCAGTCAATGAGTAAATCCAAAGTTGCCTTGGACTAGAGTGTCAGGATGGAGGTAGTGAAAATGCTCGAAAACACTACTTGCTGATGGTCAGTATCTTGTGCATGAAGGTAACAGATGAATCAATGAGGAATTCAAGGTTATTGAGGTAAGCAACTGCACGGAAGATATGGCAAGAGGTCTTGGAAAGTAATAAAATATTCTGTATTGAAGATAATTCAACAATTGGTCATACTATCTTCTATGAGCAAGTCCTATAAATATTACACATATAAATACAATAATATTTATGATATAATTGCATCATACTACAATAATGGTATATATAATATAATTGTGTCATAATAGAATTAAATATTAGGGCATGGCTCTTGAATTTCTGTGTGGATAGACTGGTAGATATAACTAGAACACAATATTATGGTATGTGTGGTAAACGCCATAAGAGTAATAGAAAATAAAAACAGCAAGTGATAGGAGTTTGGAGAATGGAGAGACATCTTTTGAGATGTACACGAACAAGTTTTACAGTGAAGTTTGCATTTGAACAATCATATACTATGGTAGAATTTTAATCTGCTGAGTTATGTAGGAAATGCATTCAGGGAAAGGAATTTCTTCAGAAGAAAATGAAACTGTAAGAAAAGTAAAGACAGCAATAAGTCTAGTTTGGTTAGAGCAGATGGTGAATATATATTTGACCCATGTCTGGAGCTAAAGCTAGAGAGATGGGCTGAGACCTAATGTAAATGACCTAAAATGCCCATTAAAATTAGTAAGTAGACATTAAAAAATGGCTTTGAAAAGTAAGTAGTGGCAAGGAAAAGTTGCTTGTATAATGTTGAATGAAAAAATAGTACTCAAAATTATATTTGCATCGTGATCCCAACTATACACATACATATAAAATAAATGGAGTAGTGGTTTTAGAAATGCCAAGTTGTTTCAGGATGATAGTAAACCTTTATTTTTTTATTTCTCTATTTCATAAACATTCTGTCATTAACATCAACTAATATAATAACATAGAATATTATTTAAATGATTCTAAATATGGAATTGGAAAAGAAAGATAATTGGCCGGGCACGGTGACTTATGCCTGTAATTCCAGCACTTTGGGAGGCCAAGGCAGGTGGATCACCTGAGGTCAGGAGTTTGAGACCAGCCTGGCCAACATGGTGAAACCCCATCTCTACTAAAAATATAAAAACTAGCCAGGCGTGGTGGTGGGCGCCTGTAATCCCAGCCACTCGGAAGGCTGAGGCAGGAGAATTGCTTGAACCCAGGAGACAGAGGTTGCAGTGAGCTGACATGGTGCCACTACACTCCAGCCTCCGACAGAGTGAGACTCTGTCAAAAAAAAGAAAGAGAATTTAAGAAGAATAATAAAGAAGACTATGAATAAATAAACAGTAATATCTTCAATGTATATATTAGATACCTACTAAATACCAGGGTTGTACTAGACACTAGTAATACAAAAATTAATGCAAGAAATCCAGCTTGCTGTGGACATGCACATGAGTGGTCAAAAACTATTACTATATTAATAGTTAAGCCATATACCCCAAAGGTTGATATGCATAGAAATCACCTGGGTATTTTGTGAAATGCTCATTCTGATTTAGTACATGGTGGGTGTGTCTTCTGCATGTCTATCAAGCTCTCATGTGATGACAGTGCTGCCATCTATGCAACACACTTGCATGAGGGTAAAGCAAGTAGTTCTGGAGAATATCACACTTCAGATGAGACTGGATAAACTCAGTGAAATTAGCCAAATGAAAAAGGGAGATAAATTGGGTCCTCTCCTTTCCCCCTTCAGAATTTAATGTTGTCTTTGAGCGCTAAACTAGTAATACATGGCTATAAAGTATGGTCTCTGTTTTCTATAATAGAAACAAACAGAGGATGTCAATAAATATGTGATTGAAGAGTTCAGTAAGCCCTGAATCGACAATGTAGATAAAGGCCAGGAATATCAGGAATGGCAGGCAATTTTAATTTGATAGATGAGTATCTGATCAATTTTACTTTACATGTGTGGAGAAGCATTACATGAAAAGAAAAGTTTTATCCTCTGGAAAAGTACTTCTCAATATTGTCAATTACTGCAATCTGGGACAATTTAAAACAATACCAATTCACCACCCTACTTTAGATGAATTAAATCAGACTGTGGTATCTTAAACACCCTCAGATGCTTCAAACCAGAGTTGAGAAGCACTGAGGTAGAGGAGAAAATATAAAAAATAAAAAGAATCAGAGGTTGGCCGTATTGAATAACATAACCAAGAAAATCGGGGGCCTCAGCACATGAAGTTGCAGAGATCACGCTTTCAGCCCCATAAAAGAAAAATTGCACTGGATGGGTTAAACAGAAAAAAACAGACTATTGAAGACTATTGCAACAGGGACCAAGACTAGTGTAACAGCAAAGAAAAATTGAACTCAGGTCTACTGAAACAAAAGGTGGGAGAGTTTTTAAGTGCCGCGGTGAGCTAGCGGAAAATTCCTTGAAGACATTAGTGGGGAGATTGGTCGATGTGTTAGACTACCTGTGTTTGCTAATTAGCCATTATAAAAGTTAAGCTCCTTTTCTTCCACAGAGAGTGGATGACTGAGACTGGGGACTTTATCTTTCTGATGGTTATATTTCAAAGCAATGACTCTCAGGTCCCTGAGAGAGACATTTATGAACGATAGAAGGTCTGAATCTCAAAGGAATAAATGCAAACTCTAAAATAAAAGACAGATATAAGCTAAAAATAAAATTCTACCACCCTCACCAACTGAATGGATCCCCTTGTGGGCCAGGGGACCCCAGAAAAACCTTAAAGCTGAGTTCCTGGTCATGATGAGATAAGAGGTCAGACACACCTTGTTATATCCCCTCCTTTTTGTGGTTTACAAACAACACAACTGACCAGTGTTAATGTTAAAATAGAGATCCGAAGACTGACAGAAAAGACTTTTTGTGGCAATAAGATACCAAATTATAAATAGGACCTAAGGCGATGCCTGGCCAGGGCTAAGTCATGCATCCCTACACTTAAAGATAAATGATTCTCTAACAGCCATAAGATTTTTCTTTTTCTCTAGCAGCTAAGCAAGCATTGGCCTCAATATAAGCAATATTAAAACAATGTGTAGCTGCACCGGTTACTAACTGACCCCTAGTTCCTGTTCCACAACTACATGTAACTACAGCTTTGATTGCCAAGAGATGGATTTCAATAGCTTTCTTTTGGTAAGAAGACTGGAGACTATGGACTGATTCTGGCTGGTTTACAGAGATAGTGCACTTGCATGAATTTGTGTCCTGAAAATACCAATTGGTGTATAACACCAAAAACTGTAATACACTTAAATGTTGTCTCCATCCCAAAATAAACATAGGTCATATGTTACATGCATGTTTGTTCAATACCCATGTGTCAGGACCATTTTCATTAATAATCATAGCTCCTTTTGTAACCACTGAATATGTGTGTTCAGAATAAAACTCTTGCCCCAACCTCTCCTCCTTCCAAGTACCTGTCGCTGGTCCTGGCTGGAAGCCTGCTTCTCAGCCTGTGAGATGGCCACCTTACAGGCTGTAGCACTTCATGTGAAGTAAAGTCTCTTTTTCTCCTTTCCTGATTATAAAATATAAAATTAACACAGATTAACAAGAGAAAAACATATAAATGTATTTAAATTTATTTAATATAAAATTTATGTGACATGGCAGCCTTCAGAAATGAAGACTTAAAGACCCAGAGAAATTGTGTATTTTTATAGATATTCAGGGCAGAAATATACTTGGAGTAAAAGGGCATCATCTAACAGTAAGAAACTGGGGGGAATTTAGCAAGACCTGCTTGTTCAGGTTCTTCTAGGCCTCCAGTATAGAGAAGGATCACTCTACTGAGCATCCTATGACCTACTTTCAGGGAAGGTAGATCAGATAATTATTTTACAACCTGCTTCAGGAGAGAAAGGCCAGAGGAAGTCAAAGAGTGATCTTCCTGCTTCTGTGGTTTTCCCAATTTCCTGCAGCTTAAAATACTCAGTATTCCAAGGTAGCATATTTTTTTAGTATCATTTTCTGAGCTCCATCAGCCTGTAATCAGGAAAAAGTCTATCTAAAGGTTAGTCAGGTTAAGGAGAACATTAAGAGAATTCCGGCCTACCTTCATATATTAGAATCAGACAATTGCCCACCTTGTTCCAGTTCTAGGGTCACCGTACTTCTGGTTAAAATTTGGCTTCTTGTGGACACCCGATTAGATAAAAAAAATCACTATCAGTTCGAGTAGACCATTCTAGTATTCCATTCCATAAAACTGTTATTTTATTAAAGTGGATTATTATAAATTCCTGAAAAAAAGTCTGTCTAATATAATGAAGTTCATAGTTTTATCAGTGTCCAGAAATCTATCAATATTTTAGACTTTCAATTTCAGAAATTTGCATTAATATTCATTCTAAGTTACAAAAAACTCAGAATACTATTAAAGCATAGTTTAACAACAACACATTATGAACTAGTATTACATTAAATTTTCTGCAACTTAGCAACTCATAGACATATATGATAGTAGATAAAGCTCCAGTAGTCAACATTGGCTATTATTTTCTACATACTTACAAGGATTAATTCAGTTAACACTTAAAAAATATTGGAGCAATGTAATTATTATCATCTTTCATACATAAGGAAAATGAGGGAACTATATTTTAAAAAATAACTTGCCTAAGTCACAGGGTCTAAATTAACGTTGCTCACTTTAAGACTCTAGTAATCTATATTATTTGCAAATTTTGTTTCAAGGGCTTATTATATTTGTCTCTCCTTCTCACCTTCAGGGAGCCTTAAAAGAATTTGTTTCTGTCCTCTGGAACCACTAAAGGATGTATGTACCTCCAGTCTACCTTTCAAACTGCTGTTTTGTATCCCAGTATTATTATTACCATGTTCTTAAAGAAGAGTCTTTTCTGGTTGTTATTTTGCTTCATAATTTTTTGTTATTGAATCTTACCCCCTACTTCTTTACATGTTCCTCTTTATTAATCAATTTCCATGATGTCTTATAGCATTATTATCATTGCATTTTTGTCTGTCACTTTATTTGGAAGTCTGGATTTCCACATGTGATGTAGCTGTCAGATGTAAGCAGCTACTTCTTTGTTTCTTCTGAGTAAACGGCAGTAAAGGGAGGCTACTACATGCACCCATAGGCCACTCCCTGAGTAAAGAGTTTTGTTTCTCATTAAAATATCCCTTTTTTTTTTGAAGTAACCAGATGTAATTTCCTATCTTCATCTTCATCACGGACATATGACCAACATAATATTACCTTCCAAATGACTTGAGTAACTGGATCTGTTTTCTTCCTCAGGTTCTCATTTTCTCACTTCTCATTCTACAATAAATTTATTATTGAACTAGGGAAAGATATTCATTGCAAAAGGTGACAGGAGCTTTTTGGTTTTCCCCTTGTTCTCTGAAACTCTGGACTGTGGACTTGGGAAGAAAAGTGGCTCAGCTCCCAGGACTGAACACATTAAAACAAACTTACTGTAGTGGGTTAACCTTCTGGTTCTTGGTTTGAAGTGGGTATTATGAACAAGGGACTATATTTACCATTTCTCTGAGAGTAAGGTCTTGTTCCTGTGGACATTAGGATAGGATGCAGTGGTTACATTTCAAGAGAATTATGTTCCAAATGGCAGAGCCCTGAAGAAACTTGGCTGAATCTTGAGAGATTTGTTGTTGTTATTGTTGTTTGTGGGATGGATTTATTAGAAAACTGCTGCAATAAAAATCTAGACCTGAAGATATTGTGAAAAGAAAAAATATATTTTAGAGTTAAAACAAGTGAATCAAGATGTCTAGAAATCCATAGGAGAGTCTTTATTTACAAGTTTAAGTGTGCTATCATTTTTACTTTACAGTTATGACTGACCTGCCCTCAGCAAGACATGCCAGTTGAATTTTCTAGCTTTTATGATAAATAGATTAAACTGTGCCTGTTCTTACCCAGATTCTCTTTTAACCCAAATGAACCTGCAAGTAGACATCATTGGCTTGGGCTCTTTTCACTGGGGGTGATGTGGGCAAGAAACATATATAAGGTTAAAAGAAAAGGAAAACTGTGAATCAATGAGTAGAACCTTAGACAGGAATGGAAGGAGAAGCTGACCTTTTCTTGATAAAAACTAATTATTAGGTCAATAGAGAGCAGTAAGAAGTAAAAGGAGTCCTCCAAGCATATCCACTGCAACCACTTTGTAAGTTAACTGTTATTAAAGCATTATTTAGTTACCCACTGAGACGAAGGCAAGATCACCATCAGGGGATGACACACAGCATTTTGATTGTTTCTTCACACGATGGGAAATTTGTGGGTGTTTTTTTTTTTTGCATTTTTAGCGCTACTTTGTAAACTCTAAATTTAAGGTGTTAAATATATATGCTTTTCTTTCTGTCTTAAATAGAATGTAGGATGGCCTTTGAAATAAAATGTAATCACAATTTAAGTGCCAGCTTCTCTTAATTATTTTTAGGTGTCATGTTATTATTATGTGTACTAAGAATATTAAAAAAAGTATATTGGATGACAAGCCATTCTTGTAATGTGAGGCAGGCAAACCCGGAAGTTATTAAAAAAAGGAGCATATTACCAAAAGAATTATTACTGAGTCAGTGAATAGAGACATTATGAGAAAGAAGTATCTTATCTTAGAGTGACGAGGCTAGGAGCGATACTACCTATGGAATAAATGAAAATTACTTGATCCAAATCAGAACGAATCCTGAATCTTGCTCTCCTAAGTAATATGCTGTACCTAAGCTTAGGTATGAACAAGTTAATCTCATTCTTATAGTGTCGATTAATATAAATATTCAAAAGACTTCCACTTGTGGGTATCACTGTGCTTGTATAATATCAGTGTGCCTTGGCTATTAGGAAAAGGTTTAGTAGAATAAATGAAAATAGTTTGTGACTCATTTTAATCCTTTTCCTTACAGCCAACACTTCTGGAAGGAGGAGCCAGTAATAAATATGAATTTCAAACTGGAAATAGCTGAAAGAAGCAAAAAGCTCCAAGACCATAGGATAGGGATTAGAATCAGAGACTAAGCTGAGAGGATCATAGTGCCCATGTGAACTGCTTCAGGGAAGAGCAAAAGCCTGAGCGTGCTAGAAAGTGAGACAGCTGGTGACTGGGAGCACATGGTAGGAGAGCTGCGTGGATAATTGTTGGCTTCAACAAACGTGGATTCACTACAGGCACTGGGGAGTAGATATACATGCACCCAGGCTTATGTCTGTGTGTGTGAGAGAGTGATATGCACATAAGCAGGAAAATATCTGCAATTCCTGTCATTCTACTTTGCTTTCCTGTCAAACATCAAGTTAACAAATAAGCAACTGAAAACCATAGGCTTTCCACAGATGGAAGTAAGGTGGTTGAAAGTGATTCACCAACTAATAGATAACTATTTCTCATTGGAAGCTTCAAGGGGACATGACCTTTATTCTGCTAGAACACAGGTCAAAGAGATTGAGCTAGTTGAGAGCTGTTGTCTGAAAGACCTTGGACCGAATTATACTGATGTTATCTACACAAACACAGATCACACCAGATGCCAGGTGGCTGGCAGAAGCATGGATGACAGTTATAGAAAGAAGATGCCTGAGACTGCAGATGGGGAGGGAAGAAGACAGAGGACTGAGAACATGACTATACCTACCTTTACCTGAGTTCATTTTTTGCTTAATGTAGATATAGAGTGAAGAAAAAGAAAATGATACAGATTCACTTTTAGCTAAAGTTTTCACTGATAGCTTAATATTAAATGCAGAGAAAATGTAGTAACTATCAAAAAAGTAACTGGCTATTAAAAATGGAAAGATGAGATATGTTATAAAGACAGGCAGTATTATAGGGTCAGGTCGATTAAATCCAATGCAATTTCCTTGTTCTCTGTAGTTTCCCTTATTACCATCGTGACAGTGCATGCCTTTCATGCCAAAGAATTTCATCGTAAGGAGTGTTCTACGCTGATTTATGAAAGCCAAGAATTTGTGACCAAAAACAAGCACCACCACCACCACCAATAACAACAAGAATAAACAGTGTTGTAATATGACACACTGGTAAAATATGCCTCTATAACATGATCAATAAAATGGTGATAACAAGGAATTTATAGAGTTAGCATGAGAATTAGATGAAAATATACATGCATATGTATGTATGTATTTATGTGTGCACATGTAGGTGTGTATATATTCAAACAATGCCTGTCTGACTCATTTTAATAATTCAAGGGAAGTGATTATCTTGCTAAGCCGTCAGTTCTCATGAAGGAGATAATGCCCATATTGCTGACTACTCTATCCCAAGTTACTCATGTCTAAATGCACAGGGAGTGCTTACTAAATATTTGTTAGAAAAATTAATATTAAATTGAGAACATGTCTATAAATTATGTGACAGAACTTTCTAAATGTTATATTCTACTTACTGTATTTTTAATTTGACAAATAAGGGTAATACCAACTGTTCAACTTTTTATGTAATTAAGAAAATACATTAGTGGTTATTTAAATAATTAACTGTCAAAGTTTAGAAGGATATGATATTAAAATAATGTAACAGTTATTGTAAATTGATTTTATGATGGCTTTTTGATATCTCCTTTATGTTATTACATCACATACTTAAGTTAAATTGTTCCCTTTGGAAAAAAATAACAAAGAATTAATACTTTACTATAGTAGATAATGAGCAAGCTAAAAACATTTTTAAAATCTAGTGTTTTGAGTATAATACTGGAAATTACATATATAGCTGAGAATTAGTATATGTATGTGTCTCTATAAACCATATACAACAAAATGATTTTTAATTACATCAGTATTTGCAGAAGATATTATTTGATTATTACTGCTATAATTTCAATAATAATTCTGAGTAGTAACTTTAATATTTTATCTAAATGACATTAGTACAAGTAACTACCTTATAAAATATTCTAATTTAAACTGAACTAAATTATTTTATTTTTAAAAGCGGATGTTTAATCAACTATTAAAATGTTATGCTTATTTTATAAATACATACATAAATCAAGTATTACATGATGTTTATTAGACCATTCCATTCATATTTAGTATTATACAATGAAAAATTATTTTTTTGGGAAATTAAAATGTTTAGTGGAAGCTTCATCTGTCAGAGATTATAGGATCACTGGTATGGGACTAGTGCTTTCACCAAATAAAATAAAATAAAATAAAATCTGAACAAAATATGTAAGACAACTAGTTTCAGGCATAGAATCATAGGCAACTTGAGATTGCAATCCCTGAAAAAAGGGAACCCTGCAATCCCCTCTCAAGATGGGCTATACAGCCTCCACACTTCTGCACTTTTGGACTATGTTCCAATTTGTTTCAGAGAGCTTGAACACAAGAAAAGTGCCGTGATCCCTCTGAGCTGAGAAAACAGAATAGAGCTTGTGGCTTCTGAAGCAGCCAGAATATAAGATATATAAGATATTCAAGTCACCCTTGACAAAGGGAGTCAAGAAGAGTTGAACTATGAAGAATTTGTTTTTGAGGTCTTCACTGCATGCTGAGCTGCACATATTCTTGTAGGGACTCAATTATTACAGAGTTGAGAACAGAAGAGAAACACTAGGGTTTGAGCAATGCTGAAAGATACTGGAATTCTGGCCCAGCAATAGAGGAGAGTTGATATACCAGGTATTCAGCTAAAACAATAAAAAGATTATGCATTAGGAGTAAGAACAATTTCTTATAGTCTACTCTAGAGTAATGATAAAAATTCCTAAAATCAAGCCTAATAAAGTTCACCTGGTAGAACTTGAGATTCAGAAAGTGTTTCCTGTGGCAGACTGCCACAGTTACTACTTGAGACTGTCACTGTGACAGTTATTATTGTTACTACTTGAAACCATCATTACAACAGTTACTACTGTTACTACTTGAGACTGTCATTACAAGACTGAAGGAAGGGGCAAACCAAACATAGAAATGAAAACTTAAAGACAAAAGAAACTGTTTTAAAGGAAGGGGCAAACCAAACATAGAAATGAAAACTTAAAGACAAAAGAAACTGTTTTAAAGGAAGGGGCCAGGGGAAGAAGAAGAGAGCTCACTGCTTCTAGTGAGCAAAGGCACGCACCACACTGAGCTTCCACAGCCCTTCGTATTTATTGGGTAGAAAAAGCAGGCAGGAGTAGCTAACAATTGGTCAGCTGCTTGATTGATCACAGGTTCATATTATGGCTAACAGGCTTCAGATGTGCCTAATCAGAAGAAACACTAGTGCCTGGGTCGTGACTGCCCTCAGGATTCCTTCTGGCCGGCAGCCACAGTTTGTCAGTTTGCTAACAACCTGCTTTCATGAGAACAGTTTGCTGTTTACTCATATAGCCTCCAGTGGTATGCTGAGTTAATCACGACCCTCACTCTTTCGGCCTTCAACAGTTTCCTATTCAGTTAGAGGCTTAAAAGATACCTTATGTTTTCCACAGGTCCACCCTAATGATATGTTGAAAATAAGCCTTAACAAGTTAAAATCTACGGTCTTCACAAAATACATTGGCAATGTTAAGTGTACAGTCAGTGTTAAGTGTAATGTCCAAAAAAAGAAAGAAAGAAAAGAAAATGTTACCCATGAACAAGAAAAAAATAGAAATTGACTCTGAAGAGAGCTCAATATTGGAATTAGCAGTCTTTAAATCTACTACCAAAATATATCGAGGGGAAAATATGTTGAAATATTCATAGGAAAATGTGGATGTAATGAGTAAACAGGGTAATATAGCAAATAAATGGAATGTATAAAAAGGACCAAGTGAAAATTGTAGAGCTAAAACATATAATTGAAATAAAAAAAAAATCACTGGATGAGCTTAAGAATAGTATAGCAATGGTAGAAAGAAAGGTCAATGAACTTAAAGATAGTCTAGTAAAAACAATCTAATTTGAAAAACGGAGACAAAATTATTCAATACCAAGGGAAAGATCCTGAGGGACCTGCAGAACAATACTAAAAAGTTGAACATATGTGTAATTAAAGCATCACACAGAGAAGAAAGTAACAATGAAGCAGAAAAACATTTGAAGAAAAAATGGCCAAAGTTTCCCAAATTTTTGATGAAGAACATTGATGTACAGGTTCAAGATGTTCGGTGAGCCTTGAGCAGGTTAAATATAAAGAAATTTATATCTAAACACTTCATATTCATCAGTTTAAAAGAAAAGATCAAAGGAAAATTTTGAAAGCAGCCAGGAAAAAAAGAGCATATTATATCAAGGGAAACAAAAATGTAAATGACAACTCAGTGTATATCACATACAGTAGAAGATAAATGGAAATGGGAGGATACCTTTAAAGTGCTGAAAAAAAAACCTGTCATTACAGATTTATATGTCCAGGGTAAAATAAGTAGTTTTTCAGATAAATTAATGTTGAATTAATTATTAGGCCTCCACAACTACAAATAATAAAATTTACTTCGGACTGAAAGAAAATTAGTTGGAAATTGAAATCTATAGGATTAGAAATGGTAAATAAGTTGGTAAAAATAAAAATATTTTTTGTCTTCTTCCAATTCCTTTAAAGAAAACTAGAAATTTAAAGAAAAACTATATTGTACATAGTGGTTGTAATGTGTATATGTATACATATTATATGTTAAATACATAAAGGTAATAACACCAGAGACATTCAGTAAACAGAATTATAGTTTTGTTAACTTGTTGCATTAATTGTGCAATACTGTAATCAGCTTGACCTAACTGATATTACCGCTACTACATCCAACAGTTAGACAATACGTATCCTTTTCAAGTCTACAAAGAAGATTCACCAAGATAGATTATGTGCTAGGGCATGTAAATCTCAAAAACAATAAATATTACAGAGTTTATTCTTTGGGGAAAGTGAAAATAAATTTTAAAATAAGAAAATTTTAAAATATCTGCAAATTAAGTAATACACTGGTAAGTACTCCTTCAGTCAAATAAAAAATCTCAAAGGAAATATTAAAAACAATTGAACTGAAAAGAAATGAATGCACTAAATACCCAAATTTGCAGGATACAGTTAAAGTGGTGCTTGCATTGAAATTTGTATTTTTATATGCTTATACCTGAAAATAAAAAATGTTTAAGTAACAATTAACTAAATTTAAAAACTGAGACATTCGAAAAGAGGAAATTAAATTCAAAATGGAACATATATCTAAATGTAAAATGAAAAACATAGGGAATAAAAACAAAACTTCATATCCTTGAGGCAGGTCCATAGCTTTAGATAATACTCAAAATACAAGGACTATAAAAGAAAAATTTTAAATCTGGTCTTCAAAAATATTTAAACCTTTTGGTTCTTTAAAACAAATCCCTCAAAAATGGAGAAATAAAACACAGGCAGAGAAAAACATTCTCAATATATTTATCTGACAAGAACTATGTGTCTAAAACACATTCAAAAATCGTATAATCTCATAATTAGAAGACAACGCACTCAAATAAGAAAAGTAAACTTCTTATTTAATAATTGCCTGAAAGAAGATATATGATGGCTAATAATACAGGTAAATATTTGGCATTAGGATGTACAAACTTTAACCACAATATGATCCAAAACAGTATTTCATTCACACATTAGAATGCCCCAAGTTAAAAAGATAGACAATACCAGTTGTTTCCTTGGATCCGGGGGAAATGAAATTTTCATATGTCACTGGTGGAGGTATAAGATATTAAAAGCACTTTGGAAAACAGTTTGGCAGTTTCTTATAAAATTTAGCACCCATTTAACATTGACAGCAATTCCACGTGATTAATAAAAAATATATCTGCGGCAATACTTATATTTCTAACAGCTTTATTAATAATAACCAAAAGGTGAAAACAACCCAAATATTCACCATCTGAAGACATGATGATGTATAATATTGTGGTGTATTCCTAGAATTGCATACTACTCAATAATAAAATGAACAAAATACTGTGATAGTCAGGGCCGTTATTAATCCCCCCAAAAAATGTTTGGCTGAGTGAAAAAGGTAAGCTTTCGGAGAGTACATACTGTGTATTTGTATTTATATAAAATTTAAGAAGAGTCAAAAATAATCTAAGATGATATAATCAGATCTATTTCTTGTTAAGAATCTGGTATGTACTAGGTTGTCTTCTAACTCCTCTCTTGACAGTGGGCCAAAGAGAAAAAGGTCTATTCCCTACATTTTCCCAGGGATTGGTACTATACACAAGTAAAATAAAAGACATGATATAATATCAGGTAATGAAAAGTTACCAGCAAAAAAAGACTGATGGGTGTGAAATTTTAGCCAGGGTGCTCCTTGAGGGGTGACAAGTGTCCAAAGGCCTGAATAGCCAGAGACGAAGCAAGGGGATCTGTGGAGTAAGAGTGCTCCAGGTAAAGGGAAGGGCAACATAAAACTTCTTGCACTAAATTTTTTTTTCTAGTCTGTGAAGGTACAAACATGTTAAAACAAATAATACTCATATTAATTTTTAGAATCAGTTAATGAAATCTGATACAATTTAAGTTAATTTGCATATTAAGATCTTGAATCCTGAGAGTTGTATCAATATTAATATCACTTTCTTCTGATACATGTGGTTTCTGACCTTGAAAATCTCATTGATTTTTCATGTTATTACATTTGGATCAGCTCAATATCATATCCATGAGAATTAGAACAGTCTAACAAAAATATAAAATGCATTTTATTATTTGCTTTTTAAAAATGTCTTCATGGAAAGATGAGAATTTTCCTCTTTACTATGTGTAAGTGTCTGCCAGCCTTGGACACCATTATTAAAAAATAACACAGTAATATTCTTAAGGAGCAAACGCAGTATTCAGAATAGAATGCTGACATTATGCAGCATGCTTTTTCTTTTTTTCTATTTTTGGTTGCTTCTTAATTCAATTAAAAGCATTCATAAGTGCCTAATATTTATCAGTTTATATACCAGGCAGTTCACTTATAACAAAACTTTGTATGTGTTTATACATACACACACACACACACATACACATATATACGCACCACGTATATTTTGTATAAATAAAAATGTGCCGTATGTATTTTTATATATTTAATCGATGTGTCTATACATTTATATCACAACCGATGAGTATTTATCAAATATACATATGTATATTTGCATTATACACACATATACACATATACACACTATATATATATTATGGATGAGAGATACATATATATATAACAGATAAGAAAGCTAATACTCTGAAATGTTAAATAATTTGCCTAAGGCCAAATAACAGTTCATTCCAAGGTCTGCAAAATTTAGATTTCTTGGATGCCAAGAAAATAGAAGCTGGTTGAGGATTGAAGACTTTAGGAGGGTAGATAAAACATACACTATTCGCCCTCGTTTGTTTCATGCTGTGATAACAGAATGCCCAAGGCTGGGTAATTTATAATGAACAGAAAGTTATTGACTCAGGACTCTGGAGGCTGGAAAGTTCAAGATCAATGGACAGGCATCTTGTGAGAGCATTGTTTTGTCATCTCATGACAGAAGAAGAGAGAAAGGGAGAGAGAAAAAAGAGGGCCAAGCTCACTCCACTGCTGAGATGAGGAAGTCAGTCCTACAATAATGCAGGAATGACATTAATCTTTTCATGAGGGCAGATCCCTCATGGCCTAATCATCTCTCATTAGGCCTCATTTTTCAACACTGTTGAATGAGGTTAAGTTTTCCACACACGATTTTTGTGGGACACAGTTAAACTATAGTACTAGTGTATGAATAGTGAGAATCCATCGCCAATTACCACAACTTCACTCTTTAAACGAGAAGTTTTTAGGGACAATGCCAAGTGTCTGGATAAGATTTTGAAGAGTTTTATATTGTATGTAACATTATTTGGTAGGGGGTAATTTATTTATGTAAGTGGGAAAATTACATGCGGGCTTAAGTAACATTTTAGAAAGACTCGATAGAAAGTCTCTGAATTGTACTTGGCCAAAAATCAAACTCTATAAAACTCAAACCGACAAGTTTTCCAAACATAGTCTAGCAGGTAAACAATTTGCTTTATCAGTGTTCCTGATTCAGAAAAATCGAACTGATTCAGTTCAATTATGTAAGACTAATGCAAATATTTTACTGTTTTTTAATAGCAAATATCTTGATGTGTGTGAAATTTTAGCTCTTGATACCTAACAGGTATCAATCTACAAGCTCACCAGGCAATCTCAGACATTTTAGGTTAGAAATAATAGTGTGGGCCACATGGGAACCTTGACATGAAATTTGGAATACATAATCACACTCCTTGTCCACCAGTGAATTCATTGCATCCCATTTTTCTCTGTTTCATGAGATCTATATAGGTCCACACATCTCCACTTCTTATTCCCCTGTAGTGAAGGTCCCTAGAAAACATTCAAGGTTTGATTTTTACATACAATTGATTCATTTTGATCAAATGTGTGGATGTTATTATTACTATCCAGAAATTTATTATAATCACATGTCACAATACTTTTACTTCATTTATTACATAAATGGGGAGTTTGGACATTATGCACGTTAGTCTCAGAGGGGCAGGTTTCATTTTCTTCCACATGTAAAATTTAGAGTCGTCCTATAACCCATTGGTTAAAATTCCAAGCTGAAGTCAGTTGTAACACTAATATGAACTTGGACAAGTTACCTAACTTATTTGTGGTCCAGGTTCTAAATCTGTGGATATTAATCAGCCAGAAACCTAAATGAGTTAACTGATACAAAGAACATAGAAAATGACTGAACACTTAATTATTACACAATACACATTGCTGCTTGTGTTACCAATATTATCTTTGTAACTGAATCTTATCTTTATGCCTTAACAATTAACCAGTCATTCAAAATATTTTCCATTTCCATACTCTGAACATTTCCTAGCTCTGAAAATGGACTAGCTTTAATTTAAAAAAAAAAAGATATTTTCTTTATCAAGTATTCAAGAAATTACATTTTTGGCCAAAAATATCTTCTTCTTTCTGTGGAATGGCTTAGTGAAATGGGTACACATGCTGCTTATTTTTAAGAGTTCAATTATGTAAGACTAATGCAAATATCGTGCTGTTTTTTAGTAGCGAATATCTTGCTATTAAATACCTGTTTCATTGGTGTCATAGAATTGTTTGAACTAACATAAAATGATGTGACTCATTCTCTGGAAATTATTTATTCCTTACACGATGATGGGGATAATGAAAGAAAAGTTCACTGATATGTTTCTTCAACTTTTGAGGCAGGAACAGAAGACTTGGGAAACTAGCCTTGTGGCTGATATTTATTCTTTTTCTTATAAAATCTAAAAATAAGCAAAAGTGTATACAAACAGAAAGTCTAAAAGAGATAACATGAAAGCTTACATACAGTATGCCTTGGTGAGAAGAGGGGTACTTAGATTGTATTTAGTTTGGCTGGAGAGACATAGTTTGACAAATAAAGCAATAAGCACAGTCAGTTTCAAAGCTTTTGTTGAAACTTTGAAAAATCTTTCTAAACTATAAATTATCAAAAATATTAATTTAAAACCAGTTGTAGTTACATTTGTAAAAGTACTTATGAGTTATAATATTGATTTTCTCCTATATATAATTTAAAACATTTATTCATATGTTATATTCCATGTTTATACCACAGTATCTCTATTTATTGGCTTCTTCTTTCCTTAACCAACATCTAGATATTTGAAAAGATTTTTTAAGTAACAATGCTGAAACATTAGGGAAAATTATGCATAGGAATTATATAAATTTTTAAATTATTTTCTTCTTTTCTGTGAATAATCAGGAGACCCCTGTATATTTTGATAATATCTATTTTGTATCTTAAATCGAGTTACTTTGTCATACAGTCATGACAGTTTTAATGCATAAGTTATACATTTTATACCTCCCTTGCCATTTAAGGTTCTATATTACATATGTGATCAAATTACTCTAAGTGATCAAGACTATTCTTATTTTTAACGCAACTGTCTAATCTTGGTTTTACAGCTTCTTCTACTTGGGCAAGTTGTCAGAACTCTTTATAATATAAACCTGCAGTTTCACAGGCATATTGGCATTTCACATCAAAGCTACACAGTGATATCTGCTAAATTGGGTAACAGTTGGGGATCAGGGTAAACTCTTTGGAAAGGAATTTATAGACTTGCATGTATTATGTATGTGAGTTATACTGTGAAATTATTGTAGTATTGAGATCAACAATCATCACAGGTAGTATATCTTCTCAGTCAACCTAAATAATTTGTGATTGTGATAGCTGAACGTGCCTAACACACTATTCTGTATTCAACATAAACACATGGCTTTTCAGGTGATGAAAAGGAAATGCAGTATGACTGGAGTCACTACTTTCCTCTGCCTGTGGGTGGAGGCAAAACATTTGTTTTGAATCAACAATTGTCTATTGCACATGTGGGCATTTATCTTTATGGAGTGTGTGTGCGTGTGTGTGTGTGTGCGTGTTTGTGTGAATTTACTTGTACAACTTTTGATTGAAATTACGTATCTCATTATATTGTGTTGTTTTCCCCAATATGTCTTTACTGACTCCACTTGAAGGAGAAATATTTAAAAAACAACCTAATGAATTGTATATTTTGTTTGCTTATATATTTGCTTCCCATCATAGGTAAGTATGGATCTTGTCTTTTGAGCCTTAACATTCTATGTTTGATGCTGGCCCTTCTGTCTCTTCCTAATCTTTAATACTATCCTAGAGTATCAGGATCTGTGGTTTTTGTTGAGTGAAAAAGATTTTTCTTTTTAAATTAGAGGTCATAGGTTTATTAAAGTAGACAGGAAAAGCTATTTTTTAATATGCTGGGAATTTAAATGATTACAAAATATTCTTCAAGTTTAGAATAATACATATTTTCTATACTACTGAATAAGAAATACTAAAACTATAATCTTCTGAAGGCAGTATTTTGTTTTCCAGGGAAGTACTTTAAATCCTCAATACTAGGGAGGATGTTTGGTAGGAGAAAACAAGAAAAAAAATAATGAAGGAAATTGTGCTTATATAAATTTGAAGAAAGACTTCCAGGCAAACTTAGACTAAAGTGGAAACAGTGCATGTCCTACAGTAGTCACTCAATAAATGTTTAATGAATGAAAAATGCTTTCAAGCCTTTCAATCACATAGAAGAAAGTGTATATAATCAGAAAGCATTTTGCAAAAACTATTTAAGAAAGGCTGTAAAAGAACTTATTTTCACTAAATGATAAGTTTCTGAATTTCCAGCATTTGCACAGATTTGTGCCATTGCAGCAAGACAGGAAATTAGCTAGAGCTGTGGCAGTAGAGTCATGGGTACTGTGTGTTTGAAGCAGCAATTTTCTGTAATTTCAAGACCAAACTCTGAATGAGTCCAAAAAGATTCTAAGGACACAGTGATTTACAAATGAGTCTAGGGTAAGAAAATGTTTTGTGCATCTGGCAAATATAGGTGCGGCATGGGGCTTGAATTTATAGAATTAGAAGAAGAAGACAGTGACTCCCCGAGAGCAATGATATTCTGGTCACAACTGGATTGCCTATATCATATATGAAAATAGATTATTATTACATCACCTTCTACTCATGGCCAAAATGGTTCAGGACATTTCACCTACAACTTGTCTCTACAATGAGCTCCTCGCAGAAACTACTAGCAAATATGCATTGGCTTGTGAGTTAAAATTAGTAATTTCTCACCGAACTATTCAAAGATGTGAATGTATTTTATGTTAATAATAAAACACATTGTAGTTTTTGTGACAATGCTTATTTATGGTTTTTAAATCAATGTGTGTGTGTGTGTATGTCTGTCTGTGTGTCCATCTGTTTGCCTGTGTGCTTAATTAGAGGTTTATTCTATATATATCATTTATTTCATAAGTTCTTTTTTTTTTAAGTGAAAGATTGTGTGATATATCAAAAAAGAAAAGAAAGTTTTCAAGGGCTGTAAGCAGAAGTAACCGAATGGAGTGAATCTGTTCAAAAATTTAAATTATTGTCTTCCTGTACAGCTTGTGTTGAAGAAAACAAAGATAATATTTTTTAAAATATTGAAGTATTCTGTTTTGATTTCCTCTTAATTATACCTTATTTCTAACTTCAATCTCCTTATTTGGGAGGGCCCTTTAGGGAAGGGGGATAGGTAGCTAAGCTTAGAACAAGGCATTAGCTTGAAAACCGAGATTTGTGGCAAGAGAGAGTTGCTAACTTCCTAAAGCTTCTAGATAACATATTGTGGACCAAGCCTGAATTATATATTTTTTTTATATATATATATATATATAGAATATACAGAATATATATATAGAATATATATAATTATATATTATATATATTCTATTATATAGAGAATATCTATATAGAATATATATATATAATTATATATATAATATATGATTTATGTAAGAATCACAAATTTCTGCTAAATAAACTTAATCTGAGGCTGGACTAAAAGAAGAATGAAGAATGACACAAAAGGATAAAAGTATAACCTTACCAAGAATGGTGAAGAAAGCGTTATAAATAAAAAAAGGCAGGCTGTAGCATTCTTGGCTCTTTCTTTTTCCTTCTCATTTGGAGACCAGTCTTGAGGAAAGAAAGAGGTGTTACAAGCATCCAGTAGGTATGCTAAACCCTGCAGGAAGAGAGAATTCTGTTGACTCCCTTCCCTTGTATGACTCTGGAAGGAGGCACTGGAGGCGCAGCATCCTCAAAACATCCTTGTTGGATCAGAGTGATAAGCTGAAAGAGGGCCTGGAAATGTGTTTTTCTCAGCTTATATAAGTGTCCAGAAGTTCTCATGTACTTAAAAGACAGACAGAGAAGGTGGTCAAAGGGACTGATGAGGAGTTTCTCAGTGACAATCACAGCTAAGAGAATGAGTGATTGGAGAATGAAACCTACAGGGAAGACTGTATTCATCTTGTGATCAAACAGGCCTGGTCTCCAGTTGGCCCAGACTTCATGACAGAAATTGGCTACTGTTCCCTAAGGGTGTTTTATGAGCTTTAAAAAAATAATTTTAGTTGTTCTCTTCTTTATTAGTTCAGTCATATCCCCAAGATATTGTGTGTGCCATATAACCAGCTACATTTTAAAAATAATTATTTAATACCAAAATGGCATAATTTTAGCTGAGATATAACTTCAGTACACAACCAGAAGGAAGAAAGAAACAGATGCAAATTGGAGAAGAATTTGTTGTGCTAAAGTGTGACCAAATATGAGCTTTAACAAGTTAAAAGCAGTTACTATTTTAGTAATATGTTGTTATTATCAGTTAAGGTATCAGCACAAGAACTTTGGTCTTCCCCAGTGAAATTGTACACATTAAGAGAAAGTAATTTCTGAGGGAGTCTATAAATAGAGGGGGATGTCATCAACTATAGCAAATTTAAGAAATGAAACATATATATTAATGGTTTTAAAATCAGATCTAAGAGATCACTTTGCACCTCAGATGCCATGAATCAAATAATTACGGACTGTAACATCAGATGGACTAGTTTGCTACCATTCTGAATAAGTGTAGCACAAGGAAATTGAGTTTAAAATTTAAGAATAATTTATTGAATAAGAATCTAATACACATCAGTGAGATAGCCAGAAATGTCTTGTTCTGATGGTCTTTAGAATGTGATTTAGTCTTTATGCATAGCTAAAAATATGAGGAAGAGCCACACATCTTCTGAAGTAATTTGTTTCATGATTTTTTAATTTTGAAATATTTCCTTATATTTATTTTACTCTATGTTTTACAGGCTGTCTCACTCATTCAGATACACACACATCTACAATCTTTTAAACATGGCTAACGCTTAAGCAAAAATGCTCATGATTATTTATATATGAACTTCTATAAATTTTATCTCACAAATGTTTAATCTAAAGGTGAAGTCATTGCTTAATTGCTGTCCATGTAGAAGAAAATGCTTGAGAAGATCTTACGGATATGCTGATTTCTTTTCTCACAAGTGATGACATTATACAAAATTTGATGTTAATCCTTGATGTATTTCTGTATTAAAACACAAATATATTTCCACAGCTATTTGTAAATTAAAAAACCTGTAATTCTATAAATTCATCAGCCCTCTTCACATCAAATAGTAATGATTTCTGGTGAGATTTTTAAATAATTAATATGGCCTCTTAGCTGAACAACTTATTCCTTCAACTGCTTTTATGAATTTATTTTCTATTAAGAATCACGAAGCAATATTTAGTCTTATGCAAGACAACATTCCAAGCTACACAATTCCTATGAGAAAGGGGAAGATAGTAAACTAGTCTGTATCTCACAAAGAAAAGGAATATGAAGTAGAAAGATTATATAATTTGTAGCTCACAACTAGATATTGGTAGAGTCAAGAAATCAGATTATCCTGCTTCTCTAAGCAAAAATCAATGCTTTCTCAACATGCAAACTCAATATGGGTTAAATCAGGAGCAACAGACTCTTCAGTCTGAAACTTGTAATTTGGGATACAAAATGTCATACAGTAAAGCATAATTTAATCTCCCAACTCTTCAATGTAGTTCAGTTAAAGAATTTAAGATGAGTTTGTTTCAACTGTTGAGTTAAAAAATGGACGTCTGAATTCGCTTCATTATCACTTTGATGTGTGAAAATTACGGAGGAACTCTCTTCCAGGAAGACTTCAAGACTATGCTGTTTTTGAAACAATAATTCTCACTCCTACTCTTCTTTGAAATGAGGCTGTTTTGTCAGCCTCATTTCAAGATGGGGAGTGGGTGCAGTGGGGAGAATGTTGCTTCATGTAGCCATGTGATACTTCAGGTAAAGGCAGAACTTGTGAGAAATTCCCCGCTGAAGAGAAAAGCAAATCTACACAAAGGAACTGCAATCTTTCAGATGTTATATTTTGCAAGTCATCTTTGTTCTCCTACCTGCCCTCCTTCTTGAAGCAATGGTTAAGCTTTTCTTTGCCAGCGGCTAAATTAAGGTGACAGAAAGTGAAGAAACGATAAGTTTTTCCGGAGGTCTTGAACTTGTGCCAGTTTGCCTGTTTGACTATGCATGAGGGATGGCAGCGCTCTGTCAAGAAAGGCAATGTTTGGTGTCATGATCTCAGTCTGGTTGCATTCCTTTTCCTTTGGTGTGGGCTAGGGTAACTCACGATGACAGGCAAGAGTAGGGATAAACTTTTAAATACGTACACCAGACTATAAAGAAAAAAAGATGTTGTGACTAGTTTAGTTCCTTTAAAAACAATGAAGTCTGTGCTAACTCTTATAGAAAAGTTTGAGACACTTGGGATAGAATCTCAATAATACATGGAAGAAAGGATTAAAACACAAGAAATTTACATTTATAAGGTGAATTTTATCCCTATGAAAAATTGATATTTTCATAATATAATCATTTATCTTCCTGGTCCACTTTAAATCTCATATGTAATCTGCTATTTTTTCCTTTATATAAAAAAATAAACAAATATAGAACATGTATTTTCTTTATAAAAATGAGCTCTTACAAACTGTATTTTACAGACAAGAAAATGAAGGGTCAGAGAGGTTACGTGTCTTCTCCAGGTCACATAGTTAATAAATGTTGGAATCAGATTTCTAACCCAGGTAGTCTTGCTCCAAAGTCTGCACGATTACCTACTTTACTATATAGGTTAAATAGTTGAGATTTCTCACACTGACATGAAACCAAAAGGATATTGATACACAGAAAGCAAATAAACGTCTTAATGTGGTTTGCAGGTTTGAGTTATGGGTTTGGGGGGAAAAAAGTAAGCTTGTAAAGTTATGACAAAAGTGGACATCAGAGTTTACATTTTTAAGCCCTAGAAGCCCTAGGTTGTGGCAAGGTCCAGAGTGTCCCCATGCATTGGATTGCTACAGCAAAGAGGTGCTGGGAATTAAGTGTACAGTGCTTAATGAGTCTTACACATGAATTTTCATTTTACCCTGAAACAAATATTGGATTAAAATGTGGCCAAAAATAGGGGTTGGAAAGGGTAAGTCATGTGATACGGCCCCAAAGAGAGGTATTATTCTACAAAAGGAACTTGTAATAGTTTGAACATGACTAAAGAGGAGTTAACTTGTCTTCTGGCAAGTGGGTTGCAGCCACTGAAGTAGCCTGTGGTATATAAGGGAAGGCTGTGTATATGAAGAAAAAAAATTGCCTTTAATCTGTAAATGGCCCAGGACTCTGGCATAAACCTAAACAGACTTCTTTTTGGAGAGAAAACCCATCAAAAACTGATATGTAAATTAAGAGAAAAAAAAACCTTTCCCTCTTTTTAACCTCACCCCCAACATATGTCCTTAGTGGTATAGCCATAAATAAATGATGGAACTATGTTAACTACACTAACTATAAGCTCAAAGGCCTTTTCTTAAATTAATGGTGTTTTTCACAGTTCTCCACCTCTGTAATCAAGTTACGCTTATGGAGTTGATTGAAATAAGCAATCACACTCTGAAATGTGTACCTAAATTATCATAAATGGTAAATTTAACAACAATGCAACAGGGAAATTGCCTTGTTCAAGAATGATATGATGTTTATAGATAAATCGCTTAAATGCAAAAGATATCATGTGTTCCAATGAGCGTCTCTTCTTTTCAATATTATATTCTACAAAGGAACAAATGCACATGCATTTTTGTATCTGCTTCAGGGAACTCTCACATATTTTATCATCTATATTTTTAGTGGTGCTCCCTGACTGCTCACACTGCTGGAGTGCCTGGCACTGGGGACAGAAAAGCAATGTACCGTGGTCAAGAGTAACTATAATAGTAGCTTCATTTGGAGCAGGCTCTTTGCCCAAAGTCCTAATTCAAGTGATGCTAAAGAGCTCTCTAGAGGTTGTAAAGGAAGGCAATTGCAAATGCGTAGCCCACAAAATTACTTTTTCTTGGTTTGAAGGATACTTACTGAAACGTTTTCATTCTACTGTTCTTCATTGTTAGATACTCAGATTCTACAAAGTGGGCAAGGCAAAACGCTGCAGTATTTGGCCAAGAGGCCAACTGCAAAAATGGAAGATCATTGTATTATTTTCTTAAGAAATGTTTTGTATGTACAATAAACCATACAGTCCTCTGAAACAAATATTTTATTTTCTCAGTTTTAACAGATGAATTACAATTTATATGTGGTTCATAATAAATGAATATCACTGGGCTTGAGTTTCTCAATGGAAAACGTTTAGTACAGTGTAGGTGATCCTAGTTTTGTTCTTATTTTAGTTCACATTTAGTTCAAATTTAATATTTATTTCTTTAGAAGTATCTGCATTTGAGCTTTAACTTTTATTTATGATAAAATATTAATGCAAATATTCAATTAAAACAAGGCAGATATTTCCATATTCCTATCCTCATTTTCCATGATATCTTCTAGTTCTTGATTATCATGAGTAAGCTCACTTTTTACACATGTGTAGTAATAGTCTGGATAGACTTTTATATTTTACCATGTTTTCTCATCCATCTCCTTTCACCTCACATTGCAGATATCCATCTATGCCAACATCATTAAGTAAGCCATCCTTTTTCCATTGTCTTGAAATATTACTTTAGTGCATATTAAACTTTCATACATATCAGGCCTATTTGCACTTCTTTTTTATTTACTTGAGTTTTTAATTTATTTTTCAATGTAATGCCATGGTAGTTTCATATTGGTAATGTCATTGTTTCTCTTCATATATTCTTTATATTTTCTACAAATTATCTATTATAGACAAAAGATACACAGTATCTACAACCCAACAAAATCACAAATCTACAACCCAGGTATGTTTTCCCATCTTTGTTTTATAGTTTCCATGCCCATTCTTTGCAGACATTTTTTTCGTCCAACTGTCTAGTTGATTAATCATATTATCTCCATTGCATTTTTCAACTCTTGCAAGTTATTAATTAATGTTCTTTTCATGAGTATATAATATTTTCATTTGTACACTTGACTTAAAATTTGAAGTTCATTGAATTTGTCATCCCCTTCTTAACCATTCATGAACATTAGAACATGTAGACTTTGACCTGACTCTCTCCATCTTCCATACGATTTTATTATATTATTTTTGTTTCATCTTGTTTTTAATTCATTCTCTAAGTCAATCATTTATTAATTTTGCTTTAATCTAAAATAGTTATTTGGAATTTACCAGAATGATTTCCTTCCTTCCAGGTCTTCTTTCCTTCTTGTTGACATATACACTTTA
Source organism: Gorilla gorilla gorilla (assembly GCF_029281585.2). NCBI lineage: Eukaryota > Metazoa > Chordata > Mammalia > Primates > Hominidae > Gorilla > Gorilla gorilla. Next base: position 119,254,433 of record NC_073229.2, on the reverse strand, counting down.
GAAGTACTGACAGTCAGCATCTAGAAAAGATAAAATCTCTAAATCTTTCTCTGAAAAGATATTTGATTGTCATTATTTTTGAAAGAAAGTGTGAATAAGCTTAGGTTTTTCTTTTCACCACCCCATTCTCTCAGGGCTTTGAGTGTACTGCTGCAGGTTCAAACATGCTCTTGATGCAAAGCCTTGTTCTTCTGCTTCCTCTCTGCCCTCTTTCTCCCTCCTCATGTGTGCTCTTGGTTCACTTCCTAGATTTATTCCTGCCTTGCTCAATTCTCTCCTCCTCAGAGAGGACATCCCTGGACACACCTGCTTTCACCTCCCACACTTTATCAGGGTTCATTATCATTTTTTATCTGGCATTACATAGATATTACCTGTCTCTCTCATTTGAAGGTCCAAGTTCTAGGACTTTATTTCATTTGGTGCAATATCACTTGTGCCTAGAACACTGTCTAGGTTATGGTTGGCACTCAAAATTTGGTTGCCGAAAGAATTTGTAAAATTTATATAATTTATAGTGGATATTGTACTACATTCTTATTCCTCTGAAATAGTGATTATCAATCCTGGTTGCAAATTAGAATCACCCAAGGAATTTTAAAAACATACATGTATCCGTATCCCACTCTGAACTTTCTGATTCAACTGAGCTGTCTGGTGGCACAAAGTCAATGTTTTTAAAAGCTACCCAGGATTTTCATTTCTCTCGCTGTTTGCTTCTCTGAACAGAATACAAATCTATTTGTTAATTACATTTCAATTTGTCAAATTTAAAGCACATTTCTTACTGCTTTTCTAGTTTACACCAAGGCATATTAACTATACCTTTAGAATGAGATAATCATTCCCAACATCACAAAACTTTTTCTATTTTCCCTCTTCTTTCCCTCACATTGACAAAAATCTTCAGAAGCCTTATTTTCCTTCCCGCTAGCCCACATACAAATAGAGATTATGAGACATTTAAAATGCTATCTGTTTTGATTTTATATTCCCCACATCCTTTCCAAATCTTTGAATTTTTTGTGCTTCTTAAAAAATTTTAATTCCATATTATATATAACAATGTGTATAACACACACTTTTGGTGATTTACTCAAAACCATTTGGTAGTTCTTTCTTGCCTACCGGACTCCAGGATTTCTTGAAGGGCAAAGTGCCCACCTCTAGTCGATAAGTTATTGTCAGCCTAAGACAATCATAATCAGATTCCCCTTTCCCAAGGATTGTTTTATGTACGGACATACCTTCCAGTTTGGGCCAATCAGTAATTACAGGAAGGCTGTTATTGTGCTTACGAGACAGATATTTTTCTCTGATAAAAGATAAGCATCAGAAAAAATGACCATAACTTTTCTGCTTCCTTTTTTTCTGTAAGAATGTGATGGTTGGTTCTGCAGTAGCAATCCGTGACCATGAAATGATAGCATCATTAAAATGTTAAAATGGAAGGATAGGAAGGACCAGTAAAACCAAAACCAGCAACAGCAGTAACAGCCACCACAGCAAGAGAAGCATGGAACCCTTACTACCAGAGTTCTTGGAAAGTACAAAATAAATGTTTATTCTTCTGTTATTCAGAATTTCTGTGGCTTGCAGTTTAACACAATAAAACTAGACACAAATTTCATTTCAGTTTCAAAAGCCTCTTATTTAACATATTTTTAAACTGTCAATCACATTATCATCACCAATTTGAATTCAACTATAGTACATTGTAAGATGCATCACTCACCACTGTTTATATTCCCTTTTCTCGTCCCTCATGTTGAAGTTAGAGCATTTTATATTGACACTTTACTGAGGCACCTTTGAATCTTTGCACATATGTGAACATAAATTTCCTGTGTTTTAATGATGTATTATTCTTGTGTCCCAATCTTTTTGCTAAGAAATCTGAAAACTAATTGCATTGTTTTTTGGCTTTTAGTGTTGTAGATTTAAAGCCCCATGATAGTCTGGTTCTCTTTTCCTTGACCGCTTTATGTTAGGAAGTAAATAAGATTTCCTTTCTCTTTCGGGATTTCTAAAGGGACGTTCAGAGGGCCTTATATTTTTACTAATCTTCTCTAGAAGTTTGCCTCAATTTGTTCCTCTACTTCTTCTAGGTTTGCCTGGTAGTGTGGCTAATGCCTGTAATCCCCATGCTTTGGGAGGCCAAAGCAGAAGGGTTGCTTGAGCACAGGAGTCTAACACCAGCCTGAGCAATGTAGCAAGACTCTGTCTCTAATTTAAAAATATACATATTTTTAAAACATTTTATAATGAAATCTCCTCAATTTATGCTTCAGTAGTCTCAACTTCTCTCTTACTGTACCTTTGCACAGTGTCATGAGATACATGTTTTTGATCTTCTAGGTCACTGTTTCAGTTTATTTTATTTTTTTATTTTATTTTTTAGACAGAGTCTCACTCTTGTCGCTCAGGCTGGAGTGCAACGTTGCGATCTTGGGTCACTGCAACCTCCGCCTCCTGGGTTCAAGCAATTCTCCTGCCTCAGCCTCCCAAGTAGCTGGGACTACAGGCGCCTGCCACTATGACTGGCTAATTTTTTTTTATTTTTAGTAAATACGGGGTTTCACCATGTTGACCAGGCTCCAGGCTGGTCTCAAACTCCTGACCTCAGGTGATCCACCCGCCTCAGCCTCTCAAAGTTCTGGGATTACAGGCATGAGCCACCGCACCCGGCCTGTTTCTGTTCTTAATAGTGATCATCTTCTCATTAAATTATTTGATAAAAATATACTGAATGCTATTTTTAAAGTAAATATTTTAGAAGTCTACTTGAAAACTTTGTTTTCCAATGTTTCCCAAAACACTTACGTTTTAATGAGGTCACATATTCTGGGTTCGAGCTTGATTTTCCTTTTTCTGATTATTGAGTTTCTTCTGGTTATTTATGTATGTATTTCTTTATCTCTGCTTGCTGAAGATTTTTCCAGTCCAATCTTTAATATCACTGGCCATATAGTAGTAAAAATTAGAGTGGTCAATGTCTTGTGGGCCATTGGTAAAGATTTGACAAATCATGTATTCTTTGCTGAGAAGTAAGGGGAAGGTGTTTCTGCCCCCAGATTTCAGCTGATACAAACAGCAGTTGTGTCCCAATCTCAGGGCCCAGAAAAGATGGTCAGAACCAACAAAACACTCAATAGCACAGTCAAGTTTGACTGGCTGGATAAGTTGCAGAGAGTCTTAATTAATTAGCCCATGTATTTTAATTTATGGTTTTATGGTTTCCCCATTTTTCCCAAAGAATCATTTGTTTTTTACTTCACCAATCCTTTAGGAAATAAGGCTTGAAATACATATTCCAGGATGTAAGCCTCTTTCCATCTAAAGAGGCATTTAAGAAGATGTTCATAGAAAGATGAAGTTAGGGATAGTTTCCAAGAATTCCAAAGCTTTAGTATTGTTATTTCTAAAGCCCATTTTAAAGGACTTTATAGTTTAAAATGTCATCTGTTTCCATACATCATATGTAGTTTATATCATAACTGGGAAGAATAAGTGAAAATAGAAAAAATTCTTAAAAGTACAGACTGAAATTTAAACTCAAAATTTATTATTAGAACTGTATTCAGTATCATTTATATTATTGGCTACTATGTCAAATACGCTTTGTGGTATATGAATGCACCAAGTGGAAAGAGCACATATTTTCTAAGATTTTATTTAAGATGCATCAAATGGATGTGCTAGCTTATAAAATACATAAAAAAGATATATTTTTTGAGATTAATGAATTAATTTTATAAAATACAAACATTAAAGTATGTAATAATTTTTTGCATACCTATATAAACTGAAATCTGTACACATCTATAAAATTATTTTGATAATTAAAATGATAATATTAAACTGGAATAAACTCATGCGGTATGCACAATACTGAATTTCCCTAAATTGGTGGTTCTCAAACATTCTTAATGTGTGTCAGAATCATCTGGAGAGTGCGTTAAAACAAAGATTGCTAGATGCCATCCACAGAGTTTCTGATTCAGTAGTTCTGGCATAGGGCCTGAGAATTTGCGTTTTTTAGTAATTTCCTAGGTGGTGCTACTTTAGGAAGTCTGGGGAATACAATTTTTTAACCCTTGCTCTAGACAAAGATGTCCTTGAGTCACTTCAAAAATTCATTAAAACCTTTGACAAAGCAATAGCGTACTTAGTTGTTCACATTTTGTTTGCTAATCTTTTGTCTTCACTTTTGGTTTTACTTTTTTATTATTATTATACTTTAAGGTTTAGGGTACATGTGCACAATGTGCAGGTTAGTTACATATGTATACATGTGCCATGCTGGTGTACTGCACCCATTAACTCGTCATTTAGCATTAGGTATATCTCCTAATGCTATCCCTCTCCTCTCCCCCAACCCCACAACAGTCCCCAGAGTATGATGTTCCCCTTCCTGTCTCCATGTGTTCTCATTGTTCAATTCCCACCTATGAGTGAGAATATGCGGTGTTTGGTTTTTTGTTCTTGCGATAGTTTACTGAGAATGATGATTTCCAATTTCATCCATGTGGTTTTACTTTTTTAAGAAAAACAAAGCAGCATGGTTTCTCTACTCTGCTCCTTTCTCCAGGTTTCAAACGGGAAATGCACAAGGGTAGATTTCTTTGTTAGTTATAGGGTGAATGTTCAGCCTTGAAGAGCTGAAGCAGTGTGCTTTGCTGACAAAGATGAACCATAAAGCGGCATCGTCCTTCCCCATGACGGTCTGTGATGAGTGATCTGCGGAATGGATAAAAGCAAAGTAGCTGCTGTGTGGCATTCACTTTTACTGTAAATGATATCATATGTTTGCATTTACGTTAAACGTGATCAAATGTAATAGGAGACAGTGTTGACAGATGCTGAAAAAGTGTTAACCTTTCCTTTTATCTTTCTTGCTTATGTGTATCTTGTACCGTAATGCTTCTTGGATAGTTTTATTAGCTGATAGATGAAATGTGGTACAAAATACCCACACAAAGAGTTCCATTGTTAGAAAGAATTGTTTGTAATTCTACAAATGATATAGTCAAACTGCTTGGTTCATGTATGGTAATACCAGACTCTTTAAATAAAATGGTTTTGTATAAAAGTGCATTGTTAAAAGAAAATTAATTTGTTTTGAATGTATACTGAATTTATATTAAGTAATTGAGTCCAGACATATAGACAATTGGTTTATCCTATATCAGAAAACTATTTTTCAAGAATTCTAATTCAGTTGGTTTATATGAATTGAGAGTACAGTGTATTTTTCTTAAAATTTAACAATAAAGCTATGTTAAAAGATTATATTATTACTTTGTGTATTATATATTTATGAAACTAAATAGACATCATATAAAGCAAGTGTTTGTAGGCCTTCCTTGAAGCAGATCAAAGGATTCTGTTTCACTCTACAAAGTTAATGTAGAGGATCTCTTGGGAATGTATAAAGACCCTTACTCTATAACATTGAACATATATATTAGGGCATAAACTTTATTTTATACTGAATGAAATGAGACAATATTTTGGAATATTAAATTCATCCATTTTTATTTTCCTTATATCTTTCTTGACTTGCAATTCCAATTCTGAAGCCAGAAATATCTAAGACAGGAAAAGTTGGTTAGTTGGCCTTTTTAGCAAAACAAAAGCAAAGAAAACTTCTTCTAATTATCCTGAGAGTATTTTATTTTATTTTATTTTATTTTTTGTCCTCCCCTGTAGTGTCAGGTGATGCCAGTGGGTCTGTCGTGGGGTCTGTTGTTAAAAAAAGAGAAGTTACTCTGACAGAAGTTGAAGAGAAACACATGAATTAATGAAAAGACAGAGAACAGGACAGGTACTAGGGAATATATACCAACCTCAAGAGCTGAGGGAATGTCAGATCAGCCAATAAAGGCTCCTGGCCGTAGTCAAAGCCAAAACAAATAACCAAGAAAAAACAAACAAACAAAACCACTTTATGAATTAAGTCCAACACCAAATTTATCAAGGAAAGTCAAAACTATTTCATAACAGAGGAGACAGAAGGCATATGGGGGCTCTTGCATCTCAGGGTAATTTGAAACTACCTGCTACAATGCTCTACAACCCTATTTTTGAGAAAAAAAAAAGGAAAAGGCAAGATTAAGAGATATTGAGCATTTATTTTTCAAAAAAATTGTTTAAGTAATCCAAATGAATTATGATTTATACCAGATAGGGAGTTTATTATTTTAACTCACCACCTGGATTGGGAAGAGAGCTGATTAGTTAATACAGAGTGTCTATATATTCTGGTATAGTCAACCTGGTTTGGAAACCAGAATTAGTTCTGCTAATTCCTGTTACCCCAACATCAGTCTGATTGATCATTTGTCTTATTTACATTTTTTGATAAACATTACTGTTTGTAGTTGCATCACAATAAACTGGAATAAACATCCAGCTTTCTCTACACATCATTAGTAGTATGTGAGATACATGTGCAATGAATGGAATTCTCACTCAAATGCATAGTTAAATCTTAATGACCCAAGTGTCTTTTCTCAGCTTTCTCCAAGGACAGCAGGCACAGTTCTTGCTGATGATAAAATGCTGTTCTGGGATAGTTCATTCTTCTGATATTGGGTGGTAGTAGGAGAAATATTTAATGCTGCTCCTTTTTGAACACTTAGCACACGAGTGAGTTGTGTCTTGGCCACCATTGCAACCTAGGAGCTCCACAGATATGCAAGACTGTTAGTGGAGTCAAAGGAAAATAAAAGGCATTATAGGTCAGGTACATGAAGAATATGCTCAAGAAAAACAGTCTGAGCTGTCTGTCTGGCAATAGAGAATATAGATAATGCCACTTGCCATTTATCATGTGGTATAAATCTATAATTATTTATCTTATTGTTTGGTAATGTTTTGAATATGCAATGACCACTTTTGGCCACCATAAGTGCACAAAGATTCATGTTTAATTAAAAATTAATAAGGGATTTTCCTGTCTCCAAAAGTTGATGATGAACGCGACAATATATTGTCCATATTCACAAGCCACCATGTAGACTTGTGAAAACCATTTATCATATTAAATACAGAAGACACAATTCATCTGTGAAAGCTTTAGCATCTATTTAATAAAATTAGTCCTTATGGTAAGAGGACTCTGTAAGTTGCAGATAAATATAACTCTGATAACTGACTTATCATTTGGATCAAATAGGTATTTTAGTCTAAACTCATTTTACTCATTTGATTTCAAGTTTTCTTGTGCATTTACAAATAATGAGGCAATTGCTGTTCATGTTGGTTCTATTAGCAGAAGAAAAACTTCTCAAACAGTTAAGTGACACCAGTTTTATGTCAATACTATCAGCTGTTAGAAATATAAATTTAATGTAAGGTTCATTTTTCTCTATCCATTTCATGGAAACAAAGTAAACCATGTTGGCAGTTAATTCTGTCAAAAATGAGACATCTGATTTTATTTTGCATGCCATTGTATGTTCAATAAATATTTCGATACTGTAGCTCTATTTTTGTTGCCTTGTGGTAATAAGTTTAAAAATTTGGTGGCTCATGGTATCATAGAGAAACAATATATTTACTAAATTACCCAAGAAAAATAGTCTGAGCTGTCTGTCTGGCAATAGTATTTATGCCAGAATTATTAAAAATATTTATGGACTTGGTTGTAAATGCACTTGTTTGTGAAGTGCATGTAGCCCATGCTTGTATGTCATCAGATGTAATATTATACAAATTAATCTGTAACTATTAAAATGTTTACAATTTTTTGTAAAACTAACACCAAATGAAAAAGAAAACTTTTAACTTGGCAATCTGCATCGTTTCTTTTTTGGTTGCTGCCCATCCAGAAGTTAATTTAGATTACATTTATATATTTATAGATGCTAGACAAACAAGTAATTTCACAACATATAATTTTGCCATAGAACTCTTCTTATAAAGAAATAATTACTCAAAATAGAAAATATAGTCAGCAGAAGGAAGAAAATGGGATGAAGAGAAACTGTATATAAGACCTCTTCTAGGGTTCTTAATTTTGAAATTCAGTCATTCAGAATTTAGTTATAATATCTTGGAACATACTTTGAGGATGGGTTTTAATGTAAGTCTAGCCAGAAAGCAAGCTTATAGCTAGTTTTGGAAAGCAAATGGCAGCTTAACTCATTTGGGAACCCAGAGCATGGAGCCATGCTGGTCTCCTGAACTCGACTGACCCAAAGTGTAGCCACATAGCTTAATCCACATCAAAATCATATACCAAAAAATGTGTCTCTCTTTCACAGATGTTAGTATCCTTGTATAAAGGCAAAGTTTTTAGATTATCATATCTAGAAAACATTTTCCTTCTCTTCATAGAATTTTAGAAGAATGATGAAGATTATCACCTAATGTCTGAAGCACATGACTTGCAAAAATGATTGGAGAGCATGATAGTATGACAGACTGTATAAATCAATCTTGGGGGAAGAAACAACTCAACAACCAGCAGAAATCCTGATAGTAACTTTGATCTTGGGTTTTGTCCACATAGATCTGATACCTTTCTGTTTTCTCATCATGGGTGTTGATGAATAGGTTTGTGGTTTTCTTTGTCAATAAATAGATGAGTAATAAGCTATGTGTAGCTGTCAGTCAAGTTTTTATTAGATATAATATTATTGACCTTTCAACTTACTAACCATGGAAGATTTTGATTCATAAGACATATAGGATGATAAAAGACTCTGAAGATCCTAGGAGGTCTGTGTATAACCATATTGAGTACATATGAAAACAAAAAGTCCTGTAAGTTAAAATTAATTTGAACTCCTTTAAAAATTTCTTTCCAGGCACATATTCCATGTATTTACTCACATAAACCTTTCTATGTGGAACTACTTACATGTAACAATTTAGAAATTCAGATGTGAAAGGTCAAATAATCACATCCCTACCATCATACAGAGAATAAAATAGGTACATGAAAATTATTTGCTGTACATAAGATCATATTTTCTTAGTATTGACAATTCTAGAATCAGGATTTGTCTTTTCAGAATTTCTGTTTACTATTATTTTTCACTGCATTTAATATGTATTTCTATATTTGTATTTAGTGTCTGCTTTGGGAGTAAGCAGATACATTGTTTATAAACGTAGTTTACAGAGAGTAAACAATGATTAACCACTACAGTCCATGACAAATGACATCTAGACCATTAATTTTGTTGTTTATTTTTTACTACTTAACTTGTAGATATTTATAACTGGGAAACAGCTTCCTTTCCAACCTAGATATTTAGAAGAATGATGAACAGATTGTACCACATACATTTCAACCATATTACTTACATAAATGAATTAACAGGAATACAGTTTTAGGTTTTATAAATTAAGTTTGAGGGAGAAACAATGGATTAAAATTAAATCATGCAATAATAGAGAACAATATTAATTTCTTCTACTTTTTCCTTTGAACAAGTGCTCCTCGTATTACTGTGTTCAAGTGACTCCCTTTTCCCATAATCTTATACTAATGACATCCTCAAACTATATTTACATACTTTTCTATATGTTTCACTCTGTTCCTCTCAATATAATGTTTATTTAATCATTATCTCCAATACTTTTCTCCTGTTTCTGGTGCAACCTGTTCTCTTTTTCTTCTTGAAATTTTTTGTTTGTTTTTTGTTTTGTTAGGCGGTCTCGCTATTTTGCCTAGGCTGTCCTCAAGCTCCTGGGCTTCAGTATCCACCCACTTCAGCCTCCCCAGTAGCTGAAACTACAGGTGTGCCTCACCATGCTAAGCATCTCTGGACACTCAGTACTAGTTCCCAGTTAGCATTTGAGAGAATATTCCAGTTTGTTGTCACTCTATGTGACTAAGATGTCCTTTAAACTATGAACTCTAAGTGGTACAAATATAATTCAGAAATGGGAAAAAATGTCCTGTAGTAACACACATCCCCAGGAATTCAGTTGCTTAGCACAACAAACATTTTTCTCTCATGCTGCTTTTCTAAAGCTGGTTGTAAGTAGGATAGGACTCTACTCATAAGTACTCAAGACTAAGGTTGGTAGAGGTTTCATTTCAACACAAGCCTTCACAATGCCTAAGGCAGAGAGAAAGGAATATGAGTTGTGTGCTGGCTTCTAAAACTTCCTCACAGAAATGGCACATGCATTTCTACTCTTATTTCATTGCCAAGATTAAAACACATTGGTGTACCTAATTTCAGATGGGAATTGGTAGGGAAGTGAAATTCTACCCTTTGCCTGAAGAGAAAGGTAGATCATTTTTGATAGAGGGTCATATTCTATGTACTCCAACCTTAAATTCCATTTTCACATTTGTGGTAGGTAGAATTCTGAGAAGACTTCAACATCCCTATATTGGAGTATAATTAGCATAATCTCCTTTGCTACAGTGTGGACAGGATCTATAAATATAATGAGAAATCACTGCCTTGATTAGGCTTATTTAGATGGTAAAGGTGAAGGGATTTTGTAGATGTAATTAAAATTCCAAGCAAGATGATTTTGAATCAATTGAAAGAAAGATGATCATGAGTGAGTCTGACAGTCAGGAAAATTTATTAAAATAGGGACTGGGCCTTTTCTGAAGAAAGAAACTCTAGCTACGAGAAAATGAGCTTCCAAGTTGTGAGATGGCCTGTAAGAAGTATGTTTGGGAGAAGGCCTTGTGGTAGGGAACTGCCTCTAGAAACTGAGAGATGTCTTTAGGTGATAGCCAGTGTATATTGCAACCCAAGGAGACCCTGAACTTAGAACCCAGCTTAGCTGTGCCTAGACCTTGGAGCCACAGAACCTGTGAGATAGCAAATGTATGTTCATTTAAACCACAAAGTTTGTGGTAATTTGTTATACATTAATAGAAAAATAACACGTTTCCATGTTCTCTTTCATATTCCCTCTATTCCATCTATTATATTTTTTTGGAATTTACTAGATTATATCTTTATGAATGTAATATATATAGTATGAATGATATAAAACATATATAAATATGTAATTGAGTAAATTTTGAAAAAAATGTAGAACAATTAAGAGACAAGGTATTGCGCCATTGCCTAAACTATAATGTAGGAGTATGATTACAGCTTATTGCAGGATTCAGCACCTGGGCTGAAGTGATCCCAGCCTCCTGAGCCTCAGCCTCCTGAAATGATAGGACTACAGGTACGTACCACCACACTTGGCTACTTTTCAATTTTTTGTGGAGACAGGGTCTTTCTATGTTGCCCAGGCTGGTCTCGATCTCCTGGTCTCCAATGTTCCTGCTGCCTCGGCCTCTCAAAGCACTAGGATTACGTGCCTATGCCACCATGTCTAGCCTGTGAGTATGTTTTTAACAGATATATCTTGATTGCATAATCCATCATTTTGCAAGCATTAATGTATGCCTATTATCAGCCAGAAATAGTGATATTGGTGATATGGGGCTTAAAAAGAAAACAAAGGCTTAAAGTTTTTATAGTGAACAGGGACAAATAAATGTGTTATTAATAAACAAAATTACATTAATAAAAGCATTTTCTAAATGTTGAGTCTTTCATAAAGTGGAGTGATCTATTCATGTATTCGTTTTTTTTCTGCTGATACATACTGAGAATCTACTATATTCCAGGATATAAGGAGCAGCTAAAGTTTTATAGAATAGGTGACATGCGAGCTGGTCTTTAAAAGGAATTTGCATCTGCCATATATTAAATAAAAAGATGAAAAGTACATGACCTGATATGTACACAAATAATACAAGCCCTTTATGAGATGAAGGTCATGGTAAATACTCTATGTTCTGAGGATGGAGGCCAGAATCTAAGTGATCATGGGGTAGGGGCACTTTTAAATCTTGATGCATCAGTGGCTTTGATGTTATTCTACCTGGATCTGAGAGCAGCAATGAAGGTTAGTTGAAGAAGCATGTTTTAAATTCCTTCTCAGGACTTAGCCATTTTTCATTCTTTAGAAGACTTTAAATTTGAGAAAGATCTCCCAGAGGATAGTCCATGTCCACAGGTAAGAACGTGGCATGAAATTCTCTAGTGAATTTTATTCTTGAGCTTCTGAGGCTTAGAGCAAAGCAGATAAAAAGCAGCTAAGCAAAAAATATCAGAAGACAGTAAATTTTACCCTAATTTTTTTCAAGTTGTTTCTGGGTTTACTATAACTTTTAAGAGTGTAATAGGAAAGTTGGTGATAGGAATGAGGATAAGAACTAACCACCTTGTTTTATTTTTCACCTTCGGTCAATCAAGAGAAAGCATGTTGTCAATAGCCTTCACCTCCGATATCTAGTCAAGCAGCCTCCACTAGAGATCAATTCACAATTGAACTATGTGTTCACATGATTAACCTACTCATTCACACCTGAGCCACATTATAACTATGAAATGGGGAAACTTTCACTTTTGCAGTTCATTATTACTCCTGTGAAAATGGGCCTCACCATAACATTGCTCTCAATCTTACAGCTATCTACCAACAGGAAATTAACTTTAAAAGAAAACAAGATCAATTACTAATTCTATTATTTAACATTTAATTATATAAACTTTTCATCTTTACATACACATTAACTCCAAATTATACTTTTAATTTTTAACACCTGAAAAAAATGAATGTATATTAAATTTAACAAAAATGATTTAAAATTCACAAGTGAGAAAGTTATTTGAAAGAAAGTCTAGAACTTCTTCTTATTGATATTTTTGGCATTCTCATACGTAAAATGCAATATGTAGGCTTTTGAATGTTTCTAATGTGATAAAATATTAACCTCATAGAAAAATAGTTGTACTATTGTAGAACTTTCTGATTAAATATTTCTCATCTGTCACTCAAAGTTTTGGAAACTGGAATTTAGTTTCTCATCTAGAGTTGTCACAATGCTTTTGAGCTGAGTAAAATTGGCTAAATTAAAGATATTATACTTAAATTAAAATTATACCCATATTATAAGAATCAGCTGAAGCATAATCATTTCACTTAGTTTTATTACAGTTTAAAAATACAATATATGCCATATAATTTCGTTAAGAAATAGTATGAATTCAAAGTCATTTGTGGGTGTAATAGCATTATTCATTTTTTAATTTTTAAAATAAATCCCAATCTCTAAACCATAGTTAGAAAAATGCAGTCATGAAGCATGCTGACATCAGTTTTAGGTCCCAAAAGAAAGACAAAAGTAATCCCCCCAAAAGAAGTGCCATTTAATCTCCAGTGACTGCACATTGTGTTATGTCTCCTCCACCCCAAATGCCTACTTTGGTAATGATATTGCATCCTGGCTGAGTTTGTGCCAGCGTTTTGGGGAAAATGTACAGTTTTATCCCTTTGGTCAAATGAATGTATTTTCTACTCTAGGAGCCAATCTCACTATTTCAGGAGAAATTTAGACTTTTCACCATTATCTCCAAAATGTGACAAGGTCAAAGGAGTGTTAGAGGTAAATAGAAATAATGTGGGATGTTCAGAGCCTTCATAAATACAATGTTCTCTAAGTGGCTAGTATTTTGCATTTTATGAAAGTTATGACATGTACACAGTGACAAAACTTTGAGGTTAAAATAGCAAAATGCAAAGTTAAGTGACAGGAAAATGTTACTAATATGCTTTACAGGGTAGAATTTAACATAATTTTACAGTGTACAATCGTCATATTTTAGATAACATTTTGAAAAGAAACTAATATGAATCAATGTATTACTAGCCAAGTTATAATAGAAGAATACTCAGGTTGTATTTTTTTTGCTTCCACTTAGTTCTAGGTTTCTTACATACCTTATTTCATTCTCTAATAATGATTCTTCGACTTGGGGATCCCCCTCATCCTTTATAGATGAGGGGACTGAGGTTTAGTATGATTAGGTGTATTTGCGCTCATTTATTTATTCAAGAAGTATCCTTATTTACTTGCTTATGATTTTTTTTAGGTATTGATTACCTAATTACCTGCAGGGTACAGTGTTAGGTGCTACAGAACCCTGACAGAATTCTAAATCTAGTAAACAGCAGTCCAAGAATTGTGAAAAGAGAAATGCTTTCCTCAGATCTGTGATTCTAAAATACCCTGTATACCATGAAGAATAGGCTACATTGAAATGTTCATTTAAAATATATGTGCTTAAATTGCGGCAGTCTTTAGAACCTAAGAAGAATCTCAGTAGCCCATATAGCACTTTAATGAAATAAGTTGAGCTCTTAGACTGCTGACCAGCAGAGTGCATTGGTTTGTTCCCTGTTCTTGGGATTCTTTGATCTTGTCACAGGTTGTGCTGTTTGGGAACTCAGTTGAGCCCAATGTACAGTTGCTTCAATAAAGGGCAAATGTGAAGGATCACTTGCTGACTTTTGACATATTGCTACACTCAGACAATCACTGTGGTCACTGGGATACAGCAATAGGTCTGAAGAATTCACTGAAATGGAGAGTCTTTGGACAGGACAGCTTCCCTTTTGAATCCATGTCTCTGGCACAATGTACATTAAAAGGTCCAATGTGGAATTACAGGTCTACTGGGAAATTCACCAAGGACTTATATTAAAATAAAAAAAAATCTCAAATCAGGAAAGGCAATTTCTGTGAATAAAATAGCTAACTTAACCCTCATTTCCTAGGTTGAGGAATTCTGACAAACTACAATGTTGTGATAATGCACTTAACAAATAAACAATACTGTGAAATGAAGCAAGACTTTTTTTAAAAAAGGTAACAAAATAACTAATGTTTTAATATAGTACAGATTTTAATGTATCATAAAAGAAATGATGTGATAATATATTTTACTAAAGAGTTTAGCGGTGGGAGTAAAACTCAATTAAGACCAGACTCATTAACATTTAATTTCATTTGGGCCTTTATTGCTTGTAAATGTATAGTTTCTTAACTTTCTCATTCACTCTTACTCATAATTCTAGTGAACCTTACATCTTTCATGGATGACAGTGCTTCTCTAAGAAACTCCCACAGATGAATTTTTCATTTATGAAGAGACGTACTTTTTTTGTTTTTTTAAGAGCTGACATCTCCTGATTTAGGAGAGCTAAGCTAGTAGGGAAGCAGATACTTGTCATTGTGAAATGATCCCAAGTAAATTGAGGTAATGGAAGGAAGATGCAATTTTGACATGTACCAGTAGTTTCATACACGTGGCATAAATAATGCTTGCAATTTTGGAATAGACAAAATACTACTGGATCTAAGCCAGTCTAGGGTTTTAGGACACCTGTAAGTAGTCTGACTTTCCATGTGAAGTATCTATTTCAAAGTTGGAAATAGTACTATTTATCTGAGAAATAAAGCATTATAACAATGTTTGTATTGAAGTTAGGAGAAGATATGTGTTACTCTATTTCTTTGGTATTTCACTAAAGAAACTTAATGTTCCAGTATTCCATAGATAAATAAGGAAAACAGTGTATTATTTTAGGCTCTTATTAAAGCATATAATTATTACACATCTATGCGTAAAAAATCCAAAACTTAATATTACAAATACCCATGTAACCACAGTCTAAAATCTAATAAATGTTACAGCTTCATCCTGATAATTTCAAAATTATTTTTGAGTCAGTAAGTGTTACAGATAAAGTTGAGGAGGTAACGTTCTCTTGGTACCTGTGCTCAATCCGATTCCACTCCTTCCTTCACAAAAGCAACCCTTACCGTGAGACTGATTGGTATTCATGTTGTAACACTTTTACTAGTGTTATTTGTATACATAAGTAACATCTTAGATTGTCATATATGTGTATCGTGGATCGCAAGGACTCTACACAGAACAGGATCTCTTTCGAAGTCTCATGATATGGTGTCATGATATACTTTTCATTCTACAGCTTGTTTATTCATCTTAGTGTTTTTGAGATCTATAAGTTTATATGTATAAAGATAAAAAGATCATTCTTTACGTATCTCCTAGTTAATTATATTTCCAATTATACTGTTTTTGTGTAAATTTTATGTAAATGTAGAACAAATATATTATTACTAACATCTGGATTTGTACATTTACTATTTTTCTCTGATTATTGTTCCCATCCTATCGTCCATTTAAATTTCAGTCTCATTTTATCTTTTTTTTTTTTTTTTTTTTTTTTTTTGAGACTGAGTCTCGCTCTGTAGGCCAGGCTGGATTGCAGTGGCGCTATCTTGGCTCACTGCAACCTGTGCCTCACTGGTTCAAGCGATTCTCGCGCCTCAGCCGCTCGAGTAACTGGGAATACAGGCATGTGCCACCATGACTGGCTCATTTTTGTATTTTTAGTAGAGACAGGGTTTCACCATGTCGGCCCAGCTGATCTCGAACTACTGACCTCAAACGATCCATCCCCCTCTAGGCCTCCCAAAGTGCTGGGATTACAGGTGTCCAAGTATGTACTTTCAATACTTACATTTAAATGTTTTAATATAAACATATAAACACAATAAGTTTACTAATTAAATATAAAGGTTTTTTATATGCATACTTAAAATGTACAACAGGGTTATCTTAATTTATTTTTCCCATTTTCAATATATTGTTTTCAATTTTATTATACTTGCTTTAATCCCTACCTATAATACCAGTGGTTTTTTTTCCCTTAATCAGTAAATACTGATTAAGATTTAATAAAATGTCTTAGCCATTTATTTGCTTACTATTGCTTTTTTTTATCTATGACTTTTTTCTCAGTTCTTTTTTGTTCCTTACTAACATATTTTCATCCATCATTTTTTCAGTGAGGGTCCATGAAGTATAACATTTCTGTTTTTTTTTTAACGTCTGAAAATATTCATTCAGCTTTCACATGTCAATGTATTTATTTTAGTATGGATTTCTAGATTGACAACTATGTATTCTAAACATTTTTAGAATATTATTACTTTGTATACTAGCTTCAAATGTTTTGCTGAAAACTGCAGTAAAATTGGTTGTAACTTCCTTGAAGACAATCAGTCTTTCTTTTCTCTTTATTTTCTTCCTTTGGTACTTTAGAATATTTTTTTCTTTGTGTCATGTTGCGCATTTTCACTACAATGTAAACTGATATATGCATATTATTTATTCATTTACCTTGGTTTTCTGTGTGCTGCTTCATTCTGTGAACTATTTTTTTCTCTCTTCCTTTAAATTCTCTTTAAATTTTTAAAATTTTCTTTTATATTTAAATCTTTTCATCATGCCTTAAAAATATCTACTTACATATTATCTCTATTCTCTAATTCTGGAATTCATATCAGTTGTATGTTGAAATTATTTCATCTTTCTTTTTTTAAATTATACTTTAAGTTTTAGGGTACACGTGCACAATATGCAGGTTTGTTACATATGTATACATGTGCCATGTTGGTGTGCTGCACCCAGTAACTCGTCATTTAACATTAGGTATATCTCCAAATGCTATCCCTCCCCCCTCCCCCACCCCACAACAGGCCCCAGTGTGTGATGTTCCCCTTCCTGTGTCCATGTGTTCTCATTGTTCAATTCTCACCTATGAGTGAGAACATGTGGTGTTCAGTTTTTTGTCCTTGCGATAGTTTGCTGAGAATGATGGTTTCCAGCTTCATCCATGTCCCTACAAAGGACATGAACTCATCATTTTTTATGACTGCATAGTATTCCATGGTGTATATGTGCCACATTTTCTTAATCCAGTCTGTCATTGTTGGACATTTGGGTTGGTTCCAAGTCTTTGCTATTGTGAATAGTGCCGCAATAAACATATGTGTGCATGTGTCTTTAAAGCAGCATGATTTATAATCCTTTGGGTATATACCCAGTAATGAGATGGCTGGGTTAAATGGTATTTCTAGTTCTAGATCCCTGAGGAATTGCCACACTGACTTCCACAATGGTTGAACTAGTTTACAGTCTTTATGTTAATTTCAAGTCTTAATGTCTGAAATGTTTTGAAAAGTCTGAGAATGAGTATAAATCTAAGTAAAAAAGGCATTCAATTTTTTCATCTTTTAAAGTAAATAAATTTGCCTTATTTCCATTTTTGTCACAGATCACAAAAAATAATTTGAAAGTAAAGCTCTCTATCATAAATGGGGATAAAAATTCAAATTACATACAACTCACAGTAGAGATAATTAACAAAATAGTAACAATGCTAATCAATTTGGTTTTGGTATGCTAATCATTAATTATATAATTTCATTATTATGTATTGAGTACTTAGTGCATGTTAGACACAAAGTCATGCACTGAATTTGTGGATGAAAAAGACTTAGAATTTGTCCTGAGACATCTGAGATTCTTGTGGTGTAACTTGGAGAGGGTGCTGAGAATGATTTGCCTGAGAATTAACTTATTGTATTCAATACTCCTAGAAATCACCTCAAATCTATGTCTGGGAATTTCTGGAGATGAAACCCTGTAATATTTCTGCTTGAAATTTATGTTCTACTGGATCCAGAGTCAAAATGGTTAGGTTGAACTAGTTTAATTTGTGTTAATTGTCCTTTGAAATTCAACGTTTATATTTTTTAACCATCAATGCCATTTTATTTTTTCAAAATGGGCAATTTGAAATAAAGGGGAAATTTCAAGAATCATGATTGCAATTTATTACATTACCTTAGCTTCTATACCATAAAAATCTCTCCCAGAGAAGAAGCCCATTTATATAAGTATTATAGTAATAACAATTATTCATTTAATATATAGTATGTACCAGGATCTGTATGTATATTGCCTCATTTAATTCTCAATAACTCCATGAAGTAAAAATTATAACCTCGATTTATAGATGATGATATTAAGCCTTGGAAATTTAATCAATGCTTGAATCTTGGTGATTATAACTCCAAAGCTTTTCTCTTCACTACTAAGCTGTATTATACATTATATATGTTCCCATGGACTGGTTCGATAGCACCGTCTTGATCACTAGATCAAGTCTAAACTTACCGCTCTTAGCCACATTGTATCCTTTGCAAGATGAAGGAAGATTTATTCATACCAAAATGACCCTAGAAATCTAATAAAGAATACATTTTTTAAAAAACTTGAAATGTTATTTTATTTAATAAATAATTATGTGTGGGCTTCTGATTATGATTATGATTATATGTGGCTAATTTTTGAAATACTTTACTGTTTTCTATTTATTCCTAAATAGTTTCATTAGAAAAGAATGAAAACTATTTTGATCATTTAGTAAATTATTATTCCCTAAGAAAAATGGAAGTTAAAGTAGATACAAATAATAATTAGGAATGCAATATGAATTATTCTAAACTCTAATAATTGTACATAAAGTTTTCTTAATTATAGAGGCTTCTCCCTCATAGTCAGTGAAGTTGATTAGAATCACTTGTAGACATGAGAATGCTTACACAATCAAATGAAAGTAATGTGGTATTTTAATTACCCACACCTGCAAACATTTGAAGGCAAACACCCTAGTGATTTTTTTCAAGTGTTAGAAATCAATATACAACTTGTATTCAGTCTGAAATTTGTAAGAATGCTTCCAAACTTTATTCTTTTATGAACCATGAAAACTAGTATTTCCTTGTAATTCTAAGATTTCATCCTAATAGTTCACTTTTTATCTAGTTTCTCCTCCATATCTTTCATTTGCTACTTTATTGTTAGAATTGTCTTTCTCCAATTACATTTTTTTAAAAGGGTACTATTATTCAGTTTTATATAGAATAATCTGCAAATTTCTTGGCATAGTTTACGCAGTCATTCATAGTATATGTAGTTACTTAAAATGGATCCAAACCCATTAAGGATGATTTTGCTTTAGGGAAAAGAAACCTATTAAAATTAGTTATGAAATCATTGAAAGATACAAAATTGTTACAAGACTCAAGTCCAAAGGCACAGATTGGTCTCACAAACCAGAACTACCCCTCTGGCTTCATGAGCCCCAGATACTGTGGCTGATTGGTTTCTCATCCTGATTAATATTTATATCTTCTTTCTTCTCTCTTTCTGCAGTCCAGATTTTCTCCTTTAGTTTACAGAAAATAGCCTTTTTATTTATGAAGATATACTTCCCCTCATAGTTAAATCTTACTGCTGAGACTCACTTTTTTCCTAAATCTTAATCCTCAAAAAAAAAGAGAAAAAAGTCAATTGGATCCATTTGAGGGCCATTGTCTACATTGTTCTGATCAGTTGTAGCTGGCTGGCAGGAAGTGGCATGGTCACTCCAAACTGAAATGGAAGTGTGACCCAGCATTTTAGAAAGAACTGCAGGTAACAATCAATTATCACAGAAGGTAATGCAAGCCAGACATAGCCCCTTCCCCTCAGTGCCCAGCCCCAAAATGTGTCGTCTCTAGGAGCATTTTCATAGCACCATGATCCTGGATCTCTGATCCTTCTCATTTGACAGAGAGATACATTTCCTCATGCAGTGCCAGCCATGTCCCTGCGATGTGATGGTGAAGGCTCAAGTAAATGGATTTGGCTGTATTGGGTGACTGGTCATCAGGGCTAACTTCAGCTAAGTAGATATTGTTGCCATCAATGACCCCTTTCTTGACCTCAACTACATGGTCCACACATTCCAGTATGTCAACCCACGGCACAATTCATGGCCTAGTCAAGGCTGAAAATAGGAAACTTGTCATGAATTAAATCTCATTTTCCTCTTCTGCGAGTGAAACCCTGCTAATATCAAATAGGGTGATGTTGGTACTGAATATGTTCTGGAGTCCACTGGAATCTTCACTATCTTGGAAAAATGTGGAGCTCACTTGAAAGGTGAAGCCAAAAAGGTCATCTGTGCGCCTTCTGCTGATGCCTCCATGTTTTTGCTGGGCACAGACAATAAGAAGTACAAAAACTTCCTCAAGATTGTCAGTGATGTCTCCTGCATCATCAACTTTTAGCCCCCTGGCTGAGGCTATTCATGAGAGCTATGGTATCTTAATGGGACTCATGACTACATTTTGTGCCATCTTTGCCACCCAGAAGGTCCTGGATGGCCCCTCTGGCAAAATGTGGTGAGATAACCATGGAGCTGCCCAGAAATTATACCCTGCATCTACTGGCACTGCCAAGGCTGCAGGCAAGGTCATTCTTGAGCTGAATGGGAAGCTCGCTGGCAGGGCCTTTTGTGTCTGCACAGTGTGTTGGTTGAAGATCTGACCTGGTGTCTAGAGAAAGCTGGCAAATGTGATGACATCAAGAAGGTGGTGAAACAGCCATTGAAGGGCTCCCTAAAAGGCATTCTTGGCTACACTGAGGACCAGGTCATCTACTATAACTTTAACAGTGACACCTACTTTTCCACATTTGATGCTGGGGCTGGTTTTACCTTCAATGACTGTTTTGTCAAGCTTATATCCCAGTGTGACAATTAATTTGGTTAAAGCAGTGGGGTCAATGGGGTGGTAGATTTTTTAGATCACATGGCCTCCAAGGTGGCCTATGTACCACCAGCACCAGAAGGAGAATAAGAGACTCTCAGCTACTGGAGAGTTTTCACATTCTAACATATTGAAAATCTCCCTTCCTTGACAAGGTTTCCATCCCAGGCCCTCTGAAGAATGGAAGGGGCTTTGGGAGCCCTACCTTGCCATTTGCCATTAATAAAGTACACTGTGCCCAGCCAAACAAACAAAACAAAACAAACAAAAAAAGAAACAAAAAAAGAACCCCAAACCAAAAAACTTGGCATGATCCTAGGATCCTTCCCCAAACATAGCCAGGCATTTGTATGAA
The DNA here is from genome assembly GCF_029281585.2 of Gorilla gorilla gorilla. Lineage (NCBI taxonomy): Eukaryota > Metazoa > Chordata > Mammalia > Primates > Hominidae > Gorilla > Gorilla gorilla. The sequence continues at coordinate 119,232,768 of NC_073229.2, read as the reverse complement.
GTATCTGTACCCAGGGAAGCATGCTTGAGTCTCAGCACCCAGGGATTTTATGTGAAGTTGACCATCTAGCATGATAACAGAAACTCAGGACCTCAGCAATGAAAGAAGGTATATCAACAATCAGGATGTGCAAAACAATCTGGATAAATCTGATAATCTGTTGAAGCATGACTAATTGCTCTAAGCTTATACAACATAATAAATAAGTAACAGAAAAAAATTTAGGGTCACATTCCCAGGGGTTGACCAAGAGTCAATCAGGTTTGCAGATTCCCTAGGAGCCATTCAAGGACTGACCAATCAGACCTGCTATGTTAACTCTTTCCTCACAGTCACATTGTCACTAGGCAGTACTCCTCTAAGGTATTTTTTCTCTGTGACACTTTCCATCACCTAACATTGTTCGTTTCTTGATGGTCTCACCTCAGATAAAAATCTAAGAGGGCAAGGATTTGTTTTTATATTCCTATCTATTATCTATCGATCATCTATCTATCTATCTATCTATCTATCTATCTATCTATCTATCATCTATCTATCTTTTTTGTCCCCAGGGCCCTGGAATAGTACATATATAATCAATAAATATTTGTTGAATGAGCAAATGAACATAGCCTTTTTATCTTATTAATTTTAATTACTTTTTATTTTAGTTACTTATTTATTTACCTATCACCCAAGAAGACTGGACACTTTTGGAAGTTACAAATATATCTTCATCTTTTTATGTCCAATACCTAAGGAATGTCAGACATATTGTGGGCTCCCCACATAGATTTGTTAGATCATTGAAGAACAAATAAACCAATAAATGCCTTATTATAAGGATAAAATAAAAGCCATTTTGTAATTACAAAAGAAATATGTTATTTTATCAGAAGGGGATAAATAAGTACAGTAGAACCTTAAGGCTGAGGGAAAATGGTATGGCTAGAATACATAAATTACCCATACCAGCCATGCTGATGTAACATCTATTCAATTAATTTAAATTGTGTCACATTATTATAAAAAGAGACTTCGTTCTTAAGTTTTGAAGGAAAAAAGGAAACTTAACAATTACTTATTAATATTGACCACTGATAAAAGAAACAAAATTTATGTTCAAGTAATAAGTTATTCATTTTTAATAGCATGAAAAATTCCTCTGAAATGCTTAAGTGGTTCTTACAAGGGTATCAAATTTTATACTGCTAATGTATTGGGAATACCTTTATGTCTACACACACAGTGGCATAAGGAATACCACATTTTTCTAACTATTTTAATAAATCAAAATTCAATCCTATATTTGAGGAAATTTTCCAAAATGTCAATCTTGTTTATATTAATTTTCCTCTTTCAGCCTAAAGAAAAGTCCCTGAAATTTAGGTTGATTTAGGCACTGTAACATAAGCTTTCCGGATAGAACTTGTTAGGGTTCAAATTGTGTGTTTGTTCTTTAGATACTGTGTGAATTCGAGCAAAAAATCTTGGCATTTCTTTGTCTTTGTTCTCTCAGTTTTGAAATGGGATAAATTCTAATACCATCGGGTTGAGAGGATTAGACGTGTTAATGCATGTATAATACATGGTAAATGTCAGTAGACCATAGGTCTTTTGTCAGCCCACAGGTTACCAACAAGACATGAACTTCTCCGTTTGTATGGGCATTTATAATTTGGCAGCATAGCTACTTCTGCAACACTTTTGATTCACAGATATCAGAGAAACCATAGTGACAAATATTTTCTCTTTCTTGATGAAACATCAAACTTTGTAAGCTCTGTGGGTTGCTGCCACTAAGTGATACAAAGATCTCAGCTATTCTAGAACTTCTCAACTCCTGTCTTTTACCTCATTTTAGAAAGCCTGCCTTTTACCTTGTTCCCCAAAGTACTTCTCTTTCTCCTACTCATACACATAGTATCATCTCCTCTGAGTCTCCAGTTTTTAAAGGAGTTTGACTGTCTCTGTGATTTTTTCTGCAAAACATCCTGAGGCATAGAATTTCAAAGGGCCTGCTTCTAATACCCCTTTGAACAGGGAGAAAGAGAAACTATTAAGGAAAACACAGACATTGATACGTTGAGAATGATCCTGCCATGCTGCAATGTTCAACTTTATATTTTTCACTACTTACCATAGTTTTAGCAATTACTAAGTTGGTTATATCCACACTTTAGTATTATGTTTTAATTCACCTCACCCTATAACTTACTATGTTTGATTATATTAATTTAAAAATAAAATAAGCGAATTCAAAGAGCTTCTTTAAGATCATTCATGAATTAATAAGGAAAATTATCTTCTGAAGAGATAGAAGCATAGAATATCTAGGAGTAAGAGTTGCAGAGTCAGACAGCTGTGGAATTCAATATGGGTTCCACCACTTACAGCCACTTACTAACTTCTAGCCAATAAAGATAGGTATCAGATTTGGGGTTGCAAAGGGGTTGTGGGTGGCGGGAGAAAATGACCACAAAGGGGAACAAGAGAACTTATGGGTGTGATGGATGTATTCTATGTCTATTGTAGTAATTTGAAAACACTGTACCTCTAAAAAGGTATGAGTGTTACTGAATAAAAATTATACCACAGTAAACCTCAGTGAAAAGAAATGGGATGATGCCTTTTCAAGGCTGTATTTAACACCCAGTGAGCACTCAGTAAATATTAGCTTTTATTACCATTATTACTTAGTATTCTCATAAGAAATAGTATTTTCCTTGGAGAGATATGTGCAGCGTTTTGTTATAGCACGTGAAAGTATAAATTGTGGGGAATTGAGAGGGAAAAATATTGGAAATACTTCCTACAGTCTCTCAAATCTATGGATATGGAGAAATGATTGGATTGACATGATGTTGAGACTGGTTCAAAGGTGGAAGTGAAAAAAAAAAACAAAAACAAACAAACAAAAAAACTGAAGAAAAACAGAGAGAAAGTCAGATCATTAAGCACTTTGTTTCCTGAGCTTTAAGAGTTGTTTCCGGTGTGTGATGTTCCCTTCCTGTGTCCATGTGTTCTCATTGTTCAATTCCCACCTATGAGTGAGAACATGCGGTGTTTGGTTTTTTGTCCTTGCGATAGTTTGCTGAGAATGATGTTTTCCAGCTTCATCCATGTCCCTACAAAGGGAGGGGGGAGGGATAGTATTAGGAGATATACCTAATGTTAAATGACGAGTTAATGGGTGCAGCACACCAACATGGCACGTGTATATATATGTAACAAACTTGCACGTTGTGCACATGTACCCTAAAACTTAAAGTATAATTTAAAAAAAAGTGAAAAAAAAAAAGAATTGTTTCTTGTTTCTCTGTCACAGGGATTTTGGGAAGCAGGCCACTGCCCCCTATTCATGTACAATGGGCTTTTTTTTTTTTTTTTGAATAGCCTAGTTAAGCTGCCTGCTAGCTTAAAACTAGAAATATAGAGCTTCATTTTAGAATGATTATCCAATAAAAATGGAGTAATATTTTAATATTATACTAAGCTACTTATTCAGAATTTAACTGAAGTGTGTAATTGCAGTGTTAGGGAATATATCTTCAATGCTTGTAGAATTCTAGGGGTTTTTGACAACTTTCTATAAATTTAGTATGTTTATTTCTGGATTAGTTTAGTAGAAGTAGTAAAAAATGTATAACCTCTTCAGTAGAAATACAAACCTTTTTTTTTTAGATAGCTTAAGGCTTCTTACTGGCTAACAACAAATTATATAGCTGGGTTTTGAATAGAAGAACAAGTAGGCCAGAAACTTTCATAGGCTCATTTCAACAACTCCTAAATTTATCTTACCTGGCCATTGGGTATTAGATTATTCACCATTACTTGGAAACTGAAGATCTTTAGGGATTGTTTGAATAGGTGAATATACACTTTAACTGAGGATCGTTTAATTGTAACTATCTTTTGATTTCAGCTCTTTTAACTTACTGGCCCTATGACATGGGACAAATTACTTAACTCTGAGCTTCAATTTCCTCTTCTGCAATAGTGCAAGAATTACTATACCTACTTCTATCTAACGCTGGGAGGATTAAATCCTATAAATCAAGTAAAGTACTCAGGAAAATGCCTAGACATAAGAACTCAATAAGTGCTACTTATGTTATTATTATTTTTATTTAAATAATTCGGCACAGGTCAGAAAAAGCAGATCTAAATATAAAATTTGAAAGAAAAGCAAATGTTAAATAGGAATAATACTTTCCAAATCATATCTATTAATTTATTTTCCTTTCTGTACTTTTTGTTTTATAGGGGCTAGAAGTTTGAGTCTCTAACTTGAATGTTTTTATGGGGTTGAAAATATTACAAAAGGTAGCAATAACTAACATTTATGAAACACTTATTTATTCCAGGCCCTGCTCTAAGCACTTTCCATATGCTTAGTAAGCCAATCCTCACCAGTCTAAGAGTTAAGTACTATAATTATGTCCCTTTCAGAGGAGAGACAGGCCTTGTACTAGTAGTTTGTTCTGATTACACAAAAATAAAATGGTTCAAAGAGTCTTTGGTCTAAAAATGACTTCAGAAAATAAATAGAAACCTAAAATTGTGTTATGTGTGTGTGTGTATTCTTAACACTGGCATTCCAATCTTCTTTTTCTTACTCTATTCTTCTTCTTTTTTTCCACTGCTACTTATGACTTGCTCACTATATTCCCTTGATGGTACCAGACAGTTTCAGTATATTATCTCAACTGATGTACATGAGGAAATAATGTTAGAATTGTCAAGTTTACAGCTGAGGAAACTGAAACACAGAACTCAGAAACCTGCCCATGCTTATTAAGAGGTAATATCTGGTTTCATATAACATCTACTTGCTTGCATAATCTGATACCACTACTGGTATGTCAGTGAAAAATATGATAGAAATGTTTTCTGACCACTATTTTTAAACAGCATGACATTGAAGGCACAACTGTTAAATCATATTGCCAATTTCATTCATTCATAATACCAAATATAACATAGGAAGATGGTGGCTGAACCAGTGACTGTTATAATTATCATTATATATTCTATGCTTAATAATTTGTAGACAAAATATGATTGTTTACCTTATCAAATTTACTACTAGAGAAGCAGATTTTTATGTTTCGTTCCATCTTTGCATAGTGTTACCTGTTTCCATCTCTGACTTTAACTTCTTTTTCCATTATTTTAAATTCATATACTGCTAAAGGGATATGGACTCTCAGGGGCTTATTATTTTCCTTTTGCCAATGCCCTCAAGGGTGCTGCAGAACAACTCCTGCCTCCTCATCATTACCATACACCACATATGACTGGGAGCGGCTGCACATCTTCACACCATGACCAACACATATACACTTACACACACACACACACACACACCCCTATGTGTACATTTGCCATATTTCTTTTTCAACTGAACAAGGTAATATAAAGAAACTTTATTTCTAAAAATGGCTTCAGATTTTACTTTTCTCATGTATAATGAAAGAAGAAATGTCTAACAAAATAATTTCCATGTTCCTTGAATTTTCTCAGTCATTCCCAACTTGACCTGAATTCTGTAATCCTTTATCCCTTCAGTCATCTCTATTCATATTCTATCTGGTAGATAATTCTCTCAAATGTGTCAAAAATATCTAAAACATTGTGTTTTATTACTTTGTTCTTGTCAAGAGAAACAAAGGCCACTCTTACCTAATACCAGATCCTGTAGCTCACATTGTGTAGTCTGATGCTTGAATCAAATGGAGATTTAATTTTAGATGTTTTTTGTTTAGCTTATTGACTTCATATTATATTTTTTAAAATAAATTTTCTTATTTATCAACTTTATATAGTATTAGTAGGCCTATGTTATAAAATATTAAGTAATGAAATAATTTAATTTTTAACTATAAAAAATTACGTTAATATTCTTTATAATCTCTGGTTTCACCTCCTATTTTTGTTTGGTGGCTGTCCCATTTGTGGTCATTGCAGTTTTCTGCCTTAAATGCATTTTATGTTGAAGAAAAATCTGTGGGGTCTTTTTTATCTGCAATCTTGGCTCAGCTGTTTGCAGGCGAGGTCCTCATCTTGGAAAGTCTCACTCTCCTTTAGCAATTCTTCTGTTCTCTACTCCTGGAGATGGCTGCAAAGACTATTTTCTATATATGCTTATTTTTCTTGGAATTTTTCAGGGCTTACATGGTCTCAGTAAAAACTTTAAGGGGTAGACAATTATAACATTTTTAATATTAAAATATCCATGAAGTTGTTGTGACTCCAGTAACAACAAAATAAGAAATTCTTAACAAGAGAGACACTAATTAGTGCTATGTTATTAGCACACATATTTAAACATTTTCTATGATATGTTAATTTTAGCAAACCACAAAATGGAAGTGCCTTTTGTGACTCTTAATTTGAGGCATTAAAACAAAGCAAATAAAATGACAGATCTATGAAATTTTATATTTTTATTACTTGTCTAAACTCAGAACATATTGGTTTAGAAGAATAACTTTTATTTCAGGGATTGTCACATAGTGAATGCTCAGTAAATATCCGTGTAATTTTCTATCATTACAGCAGGGATAATTTTGCTGCAGTGCAAAATCTGATGATGGTAGACAATATACTCAACTTCCAATTGTTTTCCTATGGTAACTGAATTATATTTTAATATACTTTTTCCCAGCAGAAGGGTAATAATTCTTTCAAATATTAAACAATAAGAAATAAATTATGCACTTCACATAAATACAATTTTGAAATAAATTAGCTAGATAATCATCTCACCTTCTTTGCATCAGAGATAAAAGGCTGGTCCAAATGATGTGTTAGCCCTATCTATCAAACCTTATGATTCCATCATTTATATGTTTTGGAATTTTTAAGTATCTGGCATGAGAAAATTCAGTTGGTATAAATCAACAGAGAGAACAGGTAAGTGTCAGTGGGGAAGTTACGGAGGTATTTCCTACTGCTGTCAGATGTGCAAGAGCCTTTAATTGACACTGCTTTTAATGAGTTACATGGGAGAGAACTGCAACATACAGAAGGATTTTATACATTACTATGACTAACGAAAAATCCGTCATCTACTACACACTACTTGATGGGACACATTTTATTTTGTGATGCTAGGAATGACCAAGAGTTACTGAATTTGCCTTTTGTGTAAAATATAGAATTAATTATTACCCTACTGTTTACTAGATATTGATAGGTAAAATTTTGTTTTCCTAAATTGAGAGTGAATTAACATAGATTATAACATCTATTGCACATTTAATATAAGCTCATGTTTGTATGATTAATGAATATTGAATTTTTTTGTGCTAGGCAAAGTGGTGGGTAGGTCAGCAAATGCCTTTCTAATCAGCAAAGATATATTGCTACACTTACAAGCAAAAGTGTAAAAGGAAAATGCAAATGATTACTCTTAACTTGATGCCTCTTTCAACCAGCATGTAAACAGAAGTACTAGATTCTTCCATCTACATGTTTGTCATGATATACATGATACAATACTTTGAAGCAGAATTTAGAAAAGCTAAAATGCTTTCATAACTGTATACATTTCTCCTTTAAAATAAACAAAATAGCTTATTTTAAAAAGAACATCAAAATTCCCTATTGGTATTAACAACAAGAATTTTGAATGTAGCATTCCAAAAAAGATAATATTGAGAAAATAGTCCAAGATTGGGTATGGCCAAGAGCTAAAAATCAATCCTATGGAATGATAGTTTGTTTTGTTGTATTTTTAAGTAAGAAAAATAGGCCAGGGAGAAGATCTAGAAAACATAAACAAGAAAAACAAAACTTAAATATTTGACATATTTAGGACAAGGTATTCTTGATGGATCGTTGTCTTAGCTTGTTTCCTGACCCACATAGTGCCTAATATCAATTAGAGAGAAAGTCTTCTGACTACAACCCCCTTTTATAAGCATTTCTCCCCAGTGCTCTGTCAATAGAAAGAAAAGCTTTGATGTATTCACTGACAATTATTGGCTATTCTATCATTCTTTTCTTGTTCAAAACATTTATTTGGTATTTCTACAAATACAAATTTAAAATTGCAAATAGGAACCTGAATGTACTGGCCTTGGTATGGGTGTGTATTCTCTACAGATGCATTCTACTAGCAAAAATTAATGTTTTCATGGGAATTGAGTATAAAGATACTAAATATACAGATCTTTGCTGAGGAATTCTGATGTAAGGTAGGTATCTCATAATTCACAGTACACCTGATGCTAACTAATTTTGTGAGATAATGATTAATTTGTTGAATCAACAGAATGTGTTTATATTGAACATTTAGTTTTGCCCAGATGATTATGAAAGTGTCCCTATTCATGTGGGTATTTTGATCTTGTGTGAATATAACTCAGAACATAGTGTTAATTCTAAACATTGTCAAGTTTAATGCTGTGTGCTACGAAAGGGTTCAGGTAAAAATTATAAAATACCTTTAAATTATTAGACATTTTGTCTAATTAAATATAAGCATGCATATATTTGCCAACATTCAATTAATAGTTCTGTTTTAAAAAATTTCATCTAGATGTTAAATATTAAATCCTGAAATTTATATCAAATTCCTATAGTAGATTTTGTAAGAGAAAGGAAATGGATTAAAGAGAAGTTACAATGCGTCTATTAATTATTTTCAATTACATTGACTATATCATTTGAATTGCTGGAAATGAAGAATAACTATTTTACCTTTAAATGATTTCCTTCCCGTAGATAAATTTTTATGTATCAATATTACCAGCAAAGAAAATCCTGAAGGATGAGTTTTCAGTTTCTTGTGTTATAGTTTCCCTTTAATTTCAATGTGAAAGGCCAGAATTCCATCTATAGTACATGATCTGACAAGAAAAGAAAAACATCTGCAATGATTTCATTTGTGATTCCATTTCCTGCATTGCGTTAGATGCAATATAAAACCTTTTACACAAAACATCAAAAGTGTTTTATTTTGATGATTAAAATAAAAAAAATACAGCACTCCCAGGACGAAAACTGATCATATTTCCAACAAGCAGTCTCTGTTTATTTTATCTACCTGAAACATTTGAATCTCCAGATTAAGTAGTTTTGCTAATCGGTTTACATCTCCAAGCAGGCTGTAGTTCCTTAAATATTTATACAGTCTTAATGTACATCATGCTGGTTTTATTAATTTTAACCCCAAAGCCTCTTCTACCAATTACTACTTAATTACTATATTGCTTTTCCTGTTGATCGTCTTTGTTCTTTACTACAATATTAAAAAAAAATGCTTGGGGGAGGGTGGAGGCATGAGTCTTGAAACAGCTAAACAAAATACCTCTTGGAATGATTCACTAAGCAGGACTTCACTCCTCTGACTCACCTGCCTATCGCAGGCAAAGTTTATTGTTTTGGTTTTGCTTTGTTTTTTTCTTAATCCAAAGGCATATGCTTTCTTTTATCCTAAGAAAACAAAATAAAAAAATAGTTTTGTTTGATGGTGTTGATTTTAGTCTTGATGTACCTTGATAAAACCACATCAAAGTCATTGAATCATCCTATCTTTCAGCCCATCAGCAAAAGAAAACATGACTCATAGGAGCTTACTAAAATCTCTCAGCCAAAAATATTTAAAATATTACCCTGGTTAAATTCATTTAATATTTTATTTTACAAAATGTGTTTGTGAAAGGCATTTGTTTCAAGTGCTAAATTTTTAAAAATTCTAATATCTTTCTAGAATGTGAATTATTTTAGAATGTAAAACTAGACTTGTGAAATGCAACACACACATGTACGACTGGAATATTTGCCATTTTAACTTTATCTGAAATAGCATCATTAAATATAACAAGGAAGTTTATTTTTTAAAATTTGTATTTGCCTAAATAATTACAAAGAAATATTTTTCACTACAAATATGAATCCATTTTTAAATCTACTCAAAGGATAAAATTCCATACTGTCATATTTTAGACACTGGGAATTGAAATACTCAGTTCTGGTTCCTAAAGAATATAAGTTAAAATTATATTATACTTATATTTGATATGTTTACTTATAGTTTAGTGATTTTTATCTTTTACACCTATCATTTATCTATTTGCAAGTGAGATATAAATATATGCACATGTATATATATCTCACACACAAATCACACTTATTCTTTCACATGTATGTCAATGGAGGGACAGTCTGAAACAGAGTAATAAATTGATATGCACTTTTTTTAAAAAAGTGATTTATTATTTATTGTTCCCTGTCTTACTAGAAGTCACTGGTTGATATTAGTTGCCAAAGTTTTAAGATAATTTAGTTTAATTTAAAATGACTTACACTCATTGTTTTTCATACCATTTCAGTTCATCACAATTGTTCTAGCTTTTTAATGGCAGTTCTATTGAACAAGCAAAAACTCAAAATAGATTAAAAAAATTTTTAAAATAAATTATACATAAAATATCTGAATTAAGCTTTGTAATTAACCCTAAACCTCTTTTTTTTCAATTTTTAATCCAAGTTGTTTTATTATTATACTTTAAGTTCTGGGATACGTGTGCAGAACGTGCAGGTTTGTTACATAGGTATACACGTGCCACGGTGCTTTGCTGCACCCATCAACCTGTTATCTACATTAACTTTAAGTATAGTTGAGTATTGATTCTACATTGTGTTTTACAGTGATGAAAAATATATATTCTTTATGCTGCCACTAATACATATTATGTTTCTAACATTTTAAATAGCATTTAAATGTAAACCCTAAATACTCATACCTGTCCCTAGCACACAGTAGATGCTAAAAGTGTTGATGCTTATACGCATGAATCAGTAAGTATGTTCCATAGTACAGCTTTTCAGTTTATCCTGATCAACTAACCACTGCACAACTCTCATGGTTTTTATGTAAGTGAACAAGCTTCTAATAATTTTTTTCTTTGTAGTCACCTTGCAGGAATTCGCGTGTTACATTTTCCCATATTTATTTTATACCTCCAGTGAAAACTCATCTGTCCAACCTCAGCTTACTCAGCTTTCTTGCATGTCGAGGCATTCAGGATGCTTTCTAGTCTGGTCCAAACTACTTTTCTAACTATCTCCCACTGTTTCCTGGCATGAGTCTTCTCTATTCTTGAGAGAATAATCCGCTAGCTTTCCCTCAAACATATCTAATTTGCTCTTAACTTAGCATCTTTGTTTCTGTTGAAGCCATTATCTTCTTGCTTCTAACACAAATCACACTCATTATTCAATCTTTAGATCAAACCCTATCACCCCCAGGAGCTTTCCCAACCACTGTGGTTTCCTACTTCCATTAGAACCCCGACACTATGTTATGACTAGACCATTCCTTTGTTTGGAGTTATGATGTATGCTTCTCTTGTCTGTTCAATAGCGACATAAACCCTAGATTTTTGCTGAACACCAGTATGGTATTTGTATGGAGATGCTCAATGTATTTTAGTGAGTAAAATAAGTAGATATGCTCTGCTGGATAATTAGCTCACATTTCTACTCACTGGAAAAGAGCGAGTAGTTTTCCAACTGCATAGATACTACGAGGATTTAATTATATTTGTTGACATGGAGCTGCATTTCACCATTGTACAAGGTTCCAATTAATCCAACATATGTAAATGTATGACATTATACCCACACCAAGTCACGTGCTGCTATGTTAGGACGATTTAAAATCAAAACAAAACAAAACCACTTCCTTTTGCTGAAATATGAAATGGAATTTGTTTTCTTTTCAGGTTTTTTTTGTTTGTTTTTGAAAATCAGGTATCATTAACACAACAAATGCTCTTCTAGTCTGCATTTTGGTACTAAAAATAAAGATTACATGATAAAAATGTTAAAGCATATTTTATTTTAAAAACTGACAGTCTTAATTTTTCTTTAACAAGGGTTTGAAGAGATCAATCATCTATTTTTATATTCTGGAGTTCAGTTGTACACAGAGGACCTCATTGCTTGAACTTTCCTTTTCTTTATACATAGACATTTTTATAAAATATTCATAAGAGATTGTTGACTATAGAACTACGGCAATCCTCCTGAGTGATCCTCGGAGTTTTTCAGTCAATGAACTCCATGCGGCTCTGGCAGCATGAGCTACGCTCCATAAATCAGACTAAAACCATTTTATGCTGCCTTTAAAATTACTGCTATCAACAAAACCCATGAGGCTGAATTACTTAATCTATGCAGATGTTGTTAACTGCATTAATTATTTAATTCTGACAATAAAACAGCAGTTCCATTTGCCTTAATGCAGACCATTCAGGCTGCTAAGTTTTGAAAGGAAATTTAACATTATGACCGCTAGATGGGAGTAGACAACTTTTTAAGCTAGGTACAGACAGTTTGAAAATGGTAGTTGCTAAACTTAGATGTAAGGTAATTCTAGGTTACTGTATTACATTTCTAACCAAAGCTCATGAAATATCTTTTGTTAACTAGTGTAGGTTACATTAAGATTGAATTGCTTTCCTCAAGAACCAAATTGATTTGAGGGAACTTTCTTCTTTGTTGTTAGTATAGTCATTTCTATGATTTCATGATGAATACACAATATAGAAACTTTAATATCTTTATTGACATGAAAACCAATTTCACATACCAGTTAAATAAACACTGGTTCCATAAAGTAAGTGGTCCTTTTGAAGTCTGATGGTATTTATTTAATCATATTAATTAGAAATTAACACAAGGAATTGTATAGGTTATTGCTACCTTTAGACTGCTAGTCTAAAGGATTACTTTATGCACATGTGTTGAATATTAAACTTCTCCAATCAGGCATGTGCATAAAGCCAGACATGTACAGAAATCAAAATTATTACTATTTTTTTAACCAGGACATAGTGAACCATGGCAGGACAATGAAATTATAATTGGTTCTAATTAGCACTCTTCAAGCTGTTGATTTTTTAAATTTTTCATTGTTTTTGTTGTTAACCTGCATCTATATCACACAGGCAGAAAGGTAAAAACTATCTTAGGATATAACACAAAGACGACCAAAATTCATGGATGGCTCTTTCAGTTTGAGTGAATATCTCTGAAGCTTACATTTGTGTGTGCGTGTGTGTGTGTGAAGGCTGGGGTTAGGGCGGTGGATGAACTCTGAAATAAAAGTTTATTTTAAATTGCAATATTTTTCTCAAGAAAAAGCATGTCACTGTAACAGCTACGCTCTTTTTGTTATTGTTGTTATCATTTATAGCTACATAGGGAGTGGGGTCATTAACTTGAGGCAAATGTCACAATTTCTGCAAAAGCTTTGAGCTTTCTTACTTTGCTTTGTTTCAAGAATTGCTGGAAATCTCTCTGATTCTAGCTCCAGTTGTCTTCAGTGAGGCCTGCCACACATGCGAGAGGAACATGAAACTGATTATCTTCTTTGTACAACGCTAGTTGACATAAAAAAAATTAGATAATCTGTTTCTCTTACATATGTCAAAAATAAAAAAAACACAGTCTTTCAAATGCACGGTCATACTGTGTAACAAATTGAAATCTCTACGAAATTTTTTTCTGTGTGCTCGGGTTCACCTCTATTTTTTAAATGTGAATTTTTCAATGTCAAAACTTTGCAAAATATCTGAACAGATATGACAACTGGAGCTGTTCTTTCAGGCTTATTTTCTCTATAATGCCAATAGGCTCTTTAACAACCAATTTTCATCGAGGGCTTACTTTTATAATAATATGTTTTACTTTATTTACATTTGTTTCATACAGAATTTGTTACAAACAGTTTCTAATAATGTTGTCTTTAAGAAATTGTTCATAAATATAATCTCTTACAGCAGGTTTCTTCCAGTTGATCCTTTAACCACAATTTTCCTCTTTCAGTCTCATCTCACAGTTATCCTTTTGTCAAGTTTACACTAAATTTGCAAAATTACTTGATTTGCACAAATGTTGAATTTCATTCCAATGTTAGTGTTTTTCCTCAAATTAAATATACATTTTAATCTGAGTAAAAATGCCAAAGGAAAAAATATAAAAAGTGGTTTTTATGGAAATTGTGAAATTTTAAATAATACGGTAACTATTAACTATGTCTACTATCCTATTAACTTGCAATAATATGTCTTCCAAGTGATGAACAAGAAAAAAATGTTCTTTGTAATATAAATAAAATGTGCAATTTCAGAAGAAAGTTCTAAACAGGTTTAAATGTCTTCAGTATTCCCCTTAAGAAAGTTGAATTACATAGCATCATTTTTAATAGTAAAAATAATACTATGACTCTTCAATATATTTTAAAGTAAATATTTTCATTCATACACAAGATATAAAAATGCATATTAAAGCAGTTTAGGCAACCAAATACATCTCATTAATAGCACCTCATTTTATATGGCTTGAGAGCTTCAAAAGATTGATAAATTCATTTCGGAAAAAAATGTAACAACGAGCAAGTTAAAAAGAAAATATCAATTCAAAAACAGATCTAATTTAATTTTCTTGTTTTTATGACCCTGATGACATATTGACTACAGAAAATATTTCAATTATAATTCATATACTTTAATAGAATAAGTAGAAAGTAAAAGATTGTTATCAAATGATGATTGCTTCTTCTTAGCCTTATTTTTCACTAAAATGCAAACAGATTTTTCCAGGTTATTGTGTCTTATATTATGTGTAGGATCTTAAATGATGCTCAAATTTTCATCTGTCTATGGAAGCATGTTTTGGCACATACTCTGCATCCTGTATTTTCCGGTTAAGTAATTTTTATTCTTCTTTCTTAGTTGTAAATATCAATGAAGCAAATATATACATATACATATATTGGTATAACTATTTATAGGATATATATTTTAATTTCTATGAAGTATTTCACTTTTTGCATTTATGTCAAAGTTGAGTTGTCTTAAAAGGAACTCCCCATTGTCTCTCTACATGTGTTCTAATGCATTGCCTCATAGCCAATCATGAAATCTGCAGAAGATACCAAATTGAAATTGCTGGGGACAATTGAGTAAGGCCACATGGGTTTTGACTCTGGTTTTTGTTGTTTGGAAGTGTCCAGTTTCTAAACAATGTGCTAATCCTGGAGAGGGCAAGCCATCTTCAATTTAACTATATAAAATACAAATAAAGCCAGGTTATATGTTTCTGTGCAAAGAAAATAAAGGTAAAATAAAAAATAAAAACAAGCTATGAGGGCTTGCTAATTTTTTGCTTATATTTTACTTATATTTTGTTTTCTTGACTTAAATGTATTATTGCCTAGGAAACTACATAAACTTCTGAGTGTCTCAGTTTCTCTATAAAAATAAAAAAAAACCCACCACCTGCCCTCTCTCTGCCACTCTCGTTTCTTTTTTAAAATCACAGAAATATTAGAAGAATTAATGAAATCAGTTTTGCAAAAGCACATTCAGCCCTGGGGTAGAAAATGCTCTGAGGAAATATAACATGATAATATCAAAGAAAATGTCTCTGTAACAACAACAAAAAAGCTATAGGTATGTGTATGAGGTGAACAAAACAACTAGTGTACAAGCAAAGAAAGCATGTCTTTCTTTGCTTGTACTAACTTCACTGTCTGCAAACCTGAAGCTCTGGAGGTTCCTTTCTTGATTGCCAGTTAATGCTAAGGATTATACAACTTCAGTAACTGAAATAGCTTAATTGCTATAAATATTATTTGCCAAAGCTTAACATGAAACTGTTTATTTCCAGTTAAATTAGTGCAAAATTTTATGTTATGAAGAGATAGAATAGACATTGTCTTATGCTTTTGCTATTGGCAGTGGTAACAGATATTATATGCTGTTTTGCCTTTTCTGTTTAATGATATGTGTGTGTGTAATTTAAGTTATATGTTTAAATATAACATATGTATCTTAGATGTGTGTAAACTTCAGAAAGTGCATATATCCAAAAGCTGACCTACTAGATTTTCAATCTCTTCATTTTTAAACAAGAACTTTAACAAAATTCGATATTTCAAAATAAAGTAAATGAAATATAAGACAAGTGTATTTTTTTTGAAAAGAATTGACAACCTCAATTAGTATGAACATCAAATATACATACCTATAAAATATTGCATAGGAAACATTTAAGATTTATACATATTGATCTAATTAGCCATTTTAGTTTACCCAGTCAAGATACAATCTCACACCCTATTCTGTTGAACAAACAATAGCAGTGAAAGAGATTTCCCCTTGCCTTCAAAATAAAATATACTACTAATTTTTCATAGCTCCAGAATTTAAATAAGTAAACACATATTGTGTACTGTATTACATTTTATAGTTACACTCAGCATATCTCATTTGTAGAGAAATGGTATTCAAATTTCACAGAGTTTAGTGTGAATGAGAACATAAGAGTACATTACAAAAGTCAAAGGGAACCAAGGTGGAATAAAGCTGTGGCTTCAGCATTTCTAAAGAGAGAACAACCATTCTAAACAAGCTTATTTGATTTGGGAATTTTCCAAGCTTGCTTAACATGAACTACATTTTAATTCCAGAATAATCAGCCAGAGGGAATGGTTTTATAGTCGACACATAAGGTTTGAAATACTTGGACTTCCTGCAACTACAGGTTCAAATCCGTGTAGTGCTCCATTCTTCGGTGGTGGCTGAGTTAAGTACCACGCACGTGTATACACATGTGTGAGGGGATTTTTTACAGATGAGGCGTCCAAAACGAGAGCATTGGTTGCACTGTGTGAGGATCTCATTGCAATTTTCCAAAGAACAGAGTGTGTGGCTCATGAATGACTGCAGCTTCTGGGAATCTTGCCAAAAACCTAGGGCAACAGAGAGTGTGGCTTTGCTCTAAAGGAGATTAAACTCCCTATTTAAAAGCTCCCTATACTCCACCATTGTGAGGGTTACACGCATTGCCTTTTCCATGTGAGATGGTGAGTTAATACACATGCCTAAATGCAATATCTTAATTGTCCTCTCTCTCCTTGTCTGACAGAGTTGGTAGACTTGCCACCACACACAGCATTCAAGGTTATTGATTTTCAACAGCACACACAAAGGCTATTATAAGGGAAAATATTATATGCACTGGATGGATAATCCTATAAAAGGCAAAAAGTGAACCATAGGAGTTAGTTTAGTAAGGACATAAAAATAAATATTTTTAGTAAGCTAAGGTAATGAGGTGAATTGATCTGTGATTCATTTAGTTGCATGTTTTCTAACTATGGCCTGTGACATCAATATCACTTTTTTTCACAAGGATTAGATAGGAAAATATGAATAAATCAGAACTTGATACATAACTTGAGCTTGTCCCCTATTATACACTAGTTAAAGTAGTTACATTTATATATCTATGAGGAATTAGACCAACAAAAATTAGCTATCAGATTAACAAAACTATGTCTTTCTAGCTTATCAATCAGCTTATCAATAGCTTATCTATTTAGTCTCAATCAGTATAACCTCTCTCTCTATATATATATATGTGTGTGTGTATTTATATATATATACATATGTGTATAATGAACTTTTATATGGCCCTTATATATATTTAGTGGAGAAATTTGTTTTATTTAACAAATCATTTAATAAACCCAATTTATTTTACAACATTTAACATTTAACATTTTTGAAATTATTCATAAAGAATGTGAGATAGGAAATAATGAGTAACAATGTTTCTCCTGCTGTTGGTGTTTTCTTAATAACATTTTTATTTTTTTATTTTTGGAGTCACATAATTTAATCATGCTGTGATACTGCAAGTGTCTAACATGAAATAAATCGTGGAATAAATATGATATAGGCTTCTAACATCCTTTCTTCCTTCCTTTCTTTCTCTCTCTCTTTCTTTCTTTCTTTCTTTCTTTCTTTCTTTCTTTCTTTCTTCTTTTTCTTTCTTTCTTCTCTCTCTTTCTTTCTTCTTTCTTTTTTTTGTTTTTGAGAGGGAGTTTTGCTTTTGTTGTCCAGGCTGGAATGCAATGGCACGATCTCCGCTCACTGCCACCTCCGCCTCCCTGGTTCAAGCCATTCTCCTGCCTCAGCCTTCCCAGTAGCTGGGATTACAGGGACGTGCCATCACACCCAGCTAATTTTTGTATTTTTAGTATAGATGGGGTTTCATCATGTTGGCCAGGCTAGTCTCGAACTCCTGACCTCAGGTGAACCGCCCGCCTCAGCCTCCCAAAGTGCTGGGATTACAGGCATGAGCCACCATGCCTGGTTTCTAACTTTTTCTAATTTTTAATAAGTCCACTAAATTATTCGCCTGAGAAGTAATGTAATGACATCTCAGCTCGCAGAATCCCTATGAATTGCAGTTGATGTAATGAATGCAAATATTCTCTGAAAAATATAAAGCATTGTGAAAGTATGTTTTTTTCCTAAACTTGGAACTTGTATTAAAATTAGCAGTTTTTGAAGCAGCCAAAGAAAATAATAAAATATGACATAAGATAGTGAACATACAAGTATTCCAATTGAATCATTACGTTGTAAAACAAATCATGGTAAATATAGTTAATTTACATTTAGCTTTAGGGGTCTCACCATTGGTGACACAATATGATTTTCCAGGATGTTAGTTTTGTGATTTTTAAAAATCTGGTTGTGGATATAGACTATTAGAACAAGTCTGGGTGTGTGTGTGTGTGTGTGTGTGTGTGTGTATATGTTTTGTATATATGTATACAAACATATATATATATATATATATATATTGTACAGAGTCTCATTCTGTCACTCAGGCTGGAGTGCAGTGACATGATCTTGGCTCGCTGCAGCCTCTGCCTGCCGGGTTCAAAAGATTTTCATGCCTCAGCCTCCGGAGTAGCTGGGATTACAGGCTCACACCACCACTCCTGGCTAATTTTTTTGGTTGGCACAGCTGGTCTCTAACTCGTGGCCTCAAGCGTTCTGCCCGCCTTGGTCTTCCAAAGTGCTGGGATTACAGGTGTAACCTACCATGCCAGGCCTTGAGTATTTTACATTATTATTTTTTAAAGAACATTGGTTTGGCGTAGTAGCAAGTTCAAAAGCTCTGAGTGAGACACAAGTCTTCAGATTTGTTTCGCCAGTTGCTTTATATACCAAAGGTTTGAAGATACCAAGCTACAGGATCCTTAGCGTGTCAGTTCGCTAGCCGGAAACCTCTGTGGCTGGCATTGCCTCTGATCGGGTTTTGTTTGCACCCCCTGGGCTCCTTCAGCCCCTTTGGCCCAGTAGGCTGAGCTCAGTTTACGTGACCGGCCCGGATCCCACGCCTGCCAAGGGCAAGCCAGACCCAGAGCGGCAACGGGTGTATGAGCAAGTGAACGAGCGTGGGGTCCTGCCCTGCCACTGTGCCCAGCCAGGCACGCCGCACCGGCTGTGGTGTGGCGAGCTGCGTTGGGCTGTGGTGGGCCCGGCAGCTCCAGGCGCCAGCACAGGCCCTGGCTCTGTGTGAAGCTGTGGCTGGACCAGAGGTACAACAAGCGGCTTCAGCTGCAGGCACCCTCATCTGGACAAGGGGAACGTGATGGCACCTGAAAGGTCAGAGATGCCAGGAACTGCAGAGCACCTAAGCGGGTGTTACAGCGTGTCACAGCCCCGGCTCAGGAAGCCCCAAGGTCTGGGCTCCCAGGAGGGCCGTAGCTATTCTCTCCTTCTTGTCACCCGTAAGGTGGCAAATGGTTGGGGTGTAGTGTTTCAGACCTATTTGTGTTACAGCTGCTCTTTTTTTTTTTGGAGACAGAGTATCGCTCTGTCGCCCAGGCTGGAGTGCAGTGGCGCGATCTCGGCTCACTGCAACCTCTGCCTCCCGGGTTCAAGCGATTCTCCTGCCTCGGCCTCCCGAGTAGCTGGGCTTACAGGAACCTGCCACCACGCTGGGCCTTTTTTTTTTTTTTATTTTTTTTATTTTTTGGTATTTTTTAGTAGAGACGGGGTTTCACCGTGTTAGCCAGAATGGTCTCGATCTCCTGACCTCATGATCCGCCCACCTCGGCCTCCCAAAGTGCTTGGATTACAGGCATGAGCCACCGCGCCTGGCCTGTGTTACAGCTCTTTCAGTCCCACCATTCGGTGGGTCCAGAGTTCTTGTCCCACATCAGGGGAGAACGAGGTATGCAGAATGAGCAAGGGAGAGAGGAGCTTCATTGAGCTACATAACAGCTCTCAGGAGACCCAAAGTGGGTAGTTCCTTTCCGCATCCATTTATTCCGGACGTGTGTCTGAGTCTGGCTGAGTCCTGGGATTTTTATGGACTCAGAAGGGAGGAAGTACGTGATGATTGGTCCATAGGTGGTCATGGGTAGCCGGAAGAAGCACCATAACTTCTCACTCCAGGCGGTGGACTCCACCCAGAACTGGCAGTTCAACCCCAGGCTTCAGACTGTTCCTGGCTTGAAGGTGGGGGTTTTACTGGGTACCGTTCCTTTCTGCCTAGGAAACTGTCTGCCTCCTGTCATCAACGTACTGTCCATGGTGCTCAGGCTGTTCATGCCAAGGGGTGCCTGCTGGCTCTTGCGGAGCTGCCCTCAACCCTCCTCCCCTCCCCCCGCACTCGTCAGAGCTCAAAGTCCAGAACGGGTCAAGGTGGCAGGGGGTTTGCATGGCACCCTGCCCCGGAGTGCACACACACACCTGGCCAGGTCACACAGCAGCACCTGGGCTCCGCCGCCACCACTTTGCTCTGCACTGGGGGGGGGGGCACTCGGAGTGGGGAGAGACCAGGGAGTAAGAGCAGGTACTTCTGAGCCTCTAGGGGCCAAGGGCTTCCCGGGACCCCGGGAGCACAGGGATGCCCGGGTCTGAAGCCACAGCTGGGTAGCTGCAGCTGTGCCCAGGAGCCTTGGGCTTCCATTCGGCCAGCTTGGTAGGGGGCAGGGCTCCCACCTGTTTCTGGCTCCCGCTGGCTCCATGGAGGACACAGCCCTGGCCATGCCTCTCCCGCTGCAGCTGGCGTCCTGCAGTGGCTTCTCCAGATGGGCCACTGCTATCATCAATTATTCACAGATGACATAATTATCTATATGTAAAAAACAAAAATACAGAAATAAACTGATTTCTAATAAGAAATGTTACTGAGTTGATTGTATTAAAAATCTTAACATAAATCTCAGTTGCATTTATCTACAGGAGCAAAAACTAAAATAACTCTGGGACAATATAATTTTCAACTTATGTTACTTGTAGCTACCTCAGAAACAAAGTAATTTGAAGATTACTAGCATGCTTTTTCTGAAGAAAGTAAAAATGTTTTGTTGGAAGCATTAAGTAAGACCTAAATAAATGGACACATATGTCAGGTTCTTATATAGGAAGAGTCTATAACCTGTAAATGTCAATGCTCCCCAAGCTAATTTATAGATTTAATACACTTAACATCAAAATCCCTACAGTTTATTTTGTGTATCATATCAAGAAGATTCTAAAATTTATAGTAAAGAGAAAGTGCCAGAATTTTCTAAGACATTCCTGTGAAGAACAGGAAAAGGGAATTGCATCATCAAATATTATAAATTATTATAGTCTTTTGATAAATAAGACAATAGTATTAGTCTAGGAACTAAGAAAACATCAAGTAGTAGAAAACAAAGTCCAGAAACAATCCACATTATGCAGATTTTTGATATATCACAAATTGGGCTTTGTGGTTCTACGTAAATTGATGAAGTTTCAAATGGACGATGCTGATATAATTTATTATCTACATGGATTATAAGTGAAGTTGGAACCCTATCTTGTACTATGCACAAAAATTATTCCAGGTGGATTAAAAACCTTAGTTTTAAAGGAAAAACAATAAAACCTTTAGAAGTCAATACAGATGAATATCTTTATGACCTCAGTTGACACTAATTTTTTAAGAATCAATGAGCAAAAGTAAAATAAAGATCAATTTGATATCACTAATGTTTAAAGTTATAGTTGTTCAAAATAGCATGTACAAAATAAAACAAGTTAGAGCAGAAAATAAATTGCAACATATGTAGCTGACCAAAAAAATGATGAATAAAAGAAAAATGATTATTCAAAGAGAAAGGGGCAAAAGTCCTGAATAGATATATGAAATATGATCCAACAACACATTGATATTCTAAAACTTTTAATAAGCAGGGGAATGAAATGTAAGACCAATAAGATACAACTTCTCACCAACAATTTTGCAGAAAATTAAAAAAAAATTGACAATAGGAAGTAAAGATGAAGTTGTGGAGAAACTGGAACATTGTTGTACTGTTGAAGAGTTTAAATTAGTAAAATCAGCAAATTTTGAGCAAATTGATGTCCCATAAAAATCTGATTTTTCGTATTCACCCTAGGGGAAGGTGTACACCTGGAGACATGTATCAGTATGACCTTGGCAGTATTATTTGTCTTAGCCCCTGAAAAAGAAATCAGTTGTTCTTCAATGGTAGCATACGTAAGTAAATTATGATATATAAAGGAATTCTGTACTTAAGTAAAAGTGAACAAATGAGAATTATAAACAATAACATGATTGAATCTCAGGAATAACATCGAAGACACAAAAAGCATGTTGCAGAGAAACATAAGATTGCTTTAATTTATTATTAAAGTTAAAAATATTTAAAAATGTTTTATTAAGGGTAAAAATAATTTTAGTATAATAATAGATATAATCAAGAATACAAAAGGAAATTCAAGAAAGAAGTTGCCTCCCTAAGGAAAACAGGATGAGGTGGAAGAAAGTTATGCAAAGGGTTTCAATGTAATAGAAATATTTTATTTAAAGCAGATGGTTGGTGATGAGTATTCTTAGTATTATTCACCTATATGTTCAATGAATATATGTGAATGTAAATATTCTTTTTAATATTTCAATATTTAATAAATGTCTTGTATAGCACAGAAAAAATGACTTATCAAAGAGTCATACGTTATTTATTTTTTACTGAAAACATTTTACTCAGGCTGTCAAAACATTTGTCAGATTGGATCATTTGTACTTGGGCAACGATTTGGATACATTGTAGGCTTCTTTACTGACATGTGAATGGAAACTGTCACATTGAACTTTCCTGATAACATAAGAGGAAGCTGCACTGTAATACTTACGGTATTAATAGTCAGGATGTTCTTGAAGACAGCATTTATTACATCATTCAACAAACCCTCATTAGGACCAATGAAAGAAATTTTTCTTAGCACTTATTTAAAAAAAGCAGATAAGAATAATTAACTGTTGAATAAATTTCTCATGAATTAATATTGTAGACTTAGAAACAACTTCTGATAACTATATAACCTAGTCTAAATCTTTTCCTTATTTCTTCTGACTTTACGGCCTCACAGAGTCTATGTTGTGGCCAACTTTAAGCCACCAAATAAGAATTTAGTAGTTATTTTGTGTAATGTGAAATCGTATCTTTTATTTCACATTATTTTCCAGCATTTATTTTTATTTCCATAACTTTATATATTTTACTTTTATACTGTATCAAACATATATGTGTATCAGCTGTTGTGCATTCTGTTTTGAATGAATGAATTTCTAAGTACCTTTTTAAAATTGATTAAATGATATTTTAAATAGTGTGACTTGATCTTTTATCAATGAAAAATTGAAATCTGAGTTTTTGAGAAATTCTCCTGCATCGATGATATTGGCAAAGTAACAGCAATTTTAATACTAAATAATCAGAATGCAGATAAAATTTACATGTTGCTTATACAAATATGTTAAAAAGTGCTCTATAGAAACATATTATATAAACATTTAGTTTTCCAACATTCTTAAAGGCAGATAGCAAGAAGTAATATTTACAATAAAACTAATGTTCACTTAAAGCATGTAGGCATGTTTATTATGGAAAATAAGATATAAAGAAATAAAAATACTTAAAGATCTTTAGATAAAAACAATTATTTTAAAAATCTATATCCCTTGATATTTTAAAAGTGGAATTGAGAGCTGTCTACTCAAATTGGCTCCAAATTTTTACTGGAGTCTTAATTCACATTTTTAAAAGTCAAACAAATTTTACAAACATTTTTGAAACTAACTCAATGACTTAAGCCATACAAATGCATCAGCATATTTGTGCAGGGAGGCATAGCCAACTTTGTGGTGTTTGGTATCATGCAGATGGTGGCTTTCAGCGTGAGCCTTTGCTTTTCTTCAGCAGTGATCAGGGAAGTGTATACACTCCTCCTGGCTCAATTCTGAAATAAGCTGTCAGACAAGGACCCCAATATCCATTATTGTGGTAAAGAAAGGTAGCACTGAACTTTTCATATAAACATAGATCATCATTGACATTTCATCCAGTAATAGGTCATGACAAAGTTTTGCCAGATCTCAGAATCAGTGCTATCATTGGGTCTTACTGCACAATGTCCTGTGCATTTTCATAATGTGTTAGAGAAACAGCTTTTGTGCAGTGTTTTCAATAATATTGTTTTCTCTCTGTGTCTGTTTCTCTGTCTGTCTCTCTCTCTCCTGCTTTGCTTTCTTTGCATTTTTTTCTTTATCTTTTCTTTCCAGTTTTTAATGTCTTTTCTGCTGGTGATTTTCACTGTTATAATTCAATATGTTTATAAGTATCATGTTCTCATTCATACCAAAAGTTGTTTTCAAGCATTTTTATGTCTACTAATGAGTCATATCAACTAATAATTGGTATGTTCCAGTAATCTTTTTCAGCCTTGGAGATTTTCATAATTGATTCTGGTCACATTATTTTAATCTTTGCCCATAATTTTAAAATCTGTATTCCAGATATTATTATACAAAATAAGTCAATTTTAATTAAACTGTATGGAAATAGTAGAATAGATTCAAGACTGACTCATCACATGGCTCTAAAAGCTTTAGAAATACTCAGAGTGCTTCCAATCGGAAATATTTTTTGCCCAGTCTCAAGCTGTACCCAGCTTTGCTTTCACACTCTCTCTGGAGTCATTATACCAGTCAGACAATTAAAAGACATATATGTGTGTGTGTGCGTGTATATATATACATATATATCTATACATATATATACACATATATGTATATATATATATACACACACACAGACACACACACACACTATATATATATATATATAAAGGGTATATATATATAAAGGGTATATATATATATATAAAGGATATATATATATATAAAGGGTATATATATATATAAAGGGTATATATATATATATATATAAAGGGTATATATATATATATATATATATATAATTTATTTACTCGTTCCTTCAGGCCCAATAATAAAGTTGAGCTGTCTTTTTATAAATAAGCTTGCATTTGGGGTTCCATTCATTTTTATTTATTCATTCTTTATGTATTGAGAATGTTTTACATCTTAGAAATTCTTCTATGTTTCATGAATATATTAGTTGGAAAAAAATATTGACTCAATTGAGCTTACATTTCATTGGCAGAAAAAATTAATTGCTTTCCATGTGCCAGGCACTAAGCATTTTACATGCAATAACCCACTGCATTCCCAAATCAACCCTGGAAGTCACATAGTATTATCTCCATTTATTTACCCAATAACTGTTGCTTGCTTTTATATGTCACACACAGTCACTACTCTTATTTTGCTTACAGCACAGTGGAAGATATACATATTAAATAAGACTTACAATAATGAATGTAGAATGTTTGTGGTATTTAACTTAAACAGAGAAGGATTCCCTGAAGAAGTTATGACTGAGGTGAAAACTGAATAAGTATTAAGAACGAAGCAGACAATTAGAGGTTATTCTAAGCATTCCCACAGAGGGCATTACCGTATGTGAAGGCTCTTTTCCTCAGATATTGACCCTTCAGAACAAAGTCTACCATTTCATGGTCAGTAGGTATTTCATGTTTTCTTCAAAATAAAGCAGAATAAAGTATAGGATAGTATCAAGTTTTGTTTAATATAAAGCCTTGCTTAGTTAATAAATGATGCAGAGTAAGATAACTTGGAAACAGATTTATTGTTACAAGAAAATATTTGGTTTGGGCACATGCAAACAACCCAAGCATTTGTTTCAGTTGAAAACATTTGTTTCAGCAGAATATTTGGCCTTCATATTTGTATGTGAATTTTCAAATTGGTTTCCAATTGTAGCAAAGTTAGCATTTGGTTAGTGGCAGTTAGGATAGCCAGATGCTTCTGCACGTGTTTATGGAGTCCTGGGGGCTCTCTCAAGGTTCAGGGCCTCTTACTGTGTTTTCACTGGTTTTCTGATGGAAGATTTGTCATGTAGTTGTAAACTAGAATTACCCAGACTTTCATTTAAACAAAAATAAAAATTTAGAAAAACTCACCAAAAGTGAAAAATAGCCTCCACATCCTTAATAAAAATATTTATGCTTTCCTGATTCTTAAACATTCAAGAGACAGAATACATGTTTAATTATATCTGTATTTATTTACCATTCACAAAAGTGTTTTTTTAAACAGTCCATAAACCCAGACCTTAGAGATAAGATCAAGTATGGCAAACTGGAGTTTAACATTTGTTCAGGTTAATAGCAGGATAGTTGGATGTAAAGCCTCCTCATTTCTCCTTATGTTTATAATACAGAAAAGTCAAGTTTCTGCTAATTGAAGAGAAATCTAGTGTAAAATATTGGGAAGTTATGGAAAGTTCCAGGTTGCCTCTCGTATCTGTTCACTCATTTTCCTTTGTATATGAATGCCCAGTGATACACAACATCTTCCAGGCCCCCTGTGGCTAGATGTAGCCATATGATTATCACCAAAAAGATAGAAAAAGAAGTCCAAAACTTCCATTTGGTCAACTTTATAAAATGTATTATCCTGGAATTCCTGCCTGTCTTTTCCTCTACCTACAAGCTGAACGTGGATGTAAAACTAATCTAGGATAAACAATGAAGCCAAGAACAATGTCATCAGCCTTAGAATGACAGTATAGTAGATTGTACCATGACAGAGAAGTCACCTGTTTTAGTAAAGCTGTTGTACTTTGGCACCTGCTTTTTATAACAGTCTAGCACTTGCATGAACTATTATGATAAATATGATACTAACCCAGTTATCAAGTTGGTAATTTTGTAATAGTGGGAGCTGTTTCCTATATCAATAATAAAGACTATTTTTAAGTGTAAGACAATATCTGAATGTATAAAAATATTACTTATATCAATTCCCACTGTTTAGGTAACTAAATCTCAGTACATGTATATGTGTATCTGTGTGTGCATGCAATTCCATATATATAGATCTACACAAAATTTTACCCAAGATTCCTTACACAATGTAAAACTTTTAGTTTTTAGTATAACTAAAATAAAAATAAACTTGCCAAAAATTATTATAATATATGAACCATTTTTGCTGAAATATTGAAATAAAAGAAAAGAAGATACATTATAAAATTTAATTAAGGAAACTTATTAAAACCAAAATTAATAAAGAAATAAGTATTTTATCTTAAATTGAACCTAGAATTTGACAGATCATATCCTCAAGGATAAATTAGTTTCCACAGCAGGGATAATAAAGTGAAAATAAAAATGCACTGAAAAATGCAATGTTTTCTGTAGTAAATACCACAAATTATAGAGAATGTCAAGAAACATGCAATCTAAGGCAACCCAGTTATAAATATCCAATATATTCTGAAGCTAAATAATAAACATTTAAAAATAACTGAAAAACATATTTCAAGCCAGTTTCCTATATCAGAATGTAGTTCTGCTACATGTTAATTTTTTATAGCTATGTTTAAAATACATATTAATTTTATGACTCAATGCAAAAACATTTAGATAATACAATGTCTACATTAATTAATATACCTGCAATTAAACAGAGATGAAACTCCTACCTGAAAATGCCTATTATGAAAAACAAAACAAAACAAAAGCGCAGTCAAAGAAAACGCAGGTACATTCTGGTCTCTCTGGCCAATAAAACAGAAAAAGGAGTAAACTGATAGAGATCTGATGGGAAATTCAACGTCTAGTAGCTGTATTAGCCACATCTGCTCTCTATCCCTGGCTTCACACCTGCGACAATGGGGCTGACTGCTCAGTGGCAGTGATACTACCAGCAGCAGAATCTTGGTGGGCCAGCTCACATTCTTCCCTGGGTCCTCCAGCAGAGGCAGTCCAACGTGCCTGTCATTCCCACCCAAACCATGTCCCACATTTGTTAGCAGCAGATGGGCTTTTCCAATTGCACTGGAAGTGCCAACAGGTCTGGTGTTTTTTCATCTTCTGCCCAACAATAAAAAGCAATACTCTTAGCCCTCCAGTGTAATGGAAGAAGTAGTTCTAAGTCAGGCATCAATTTGTCCTCTATCCAGTGGGTTAAAGATAGTTCAGGTAGGCACCTCGATCCCTTTGGTGCCACCACCAGCGACATAATAAGAAGTCCAATGCTCTGCATGAAATATTCTCCATCCTGCACACTCAGCATCTCCTACATAAGAGATCTGGGTGCTTAGGGAAGCAACTTCCACCTCTGCCATCAGTACCAGCAGGGAATAGCGAGACATTAAGCTGAATCAGAACAAAGCAGTTCAGAATAGCATTGTGAGGGCTCAGAAAACTAAATTGTTATTGGAATTACACCCCACAAAACTAGACCATTACCTGTACACTAAACCTAAGTAAGACAACTGCCTGTTAAAATTGAAGATTTAAATAGGATTAAGAGTCTCCTAACATACAATCTAAAATGCCCAGTATGCAGTCAAAAATCACTCATCATACCAAGAACTAGAAAAAATCAAAACTTGAATGAGAAAAAGAAGCCAACCAATCATTGCCGACATAGACACAAACATATTAGAATTGTATATTAAAGATTTCAAAGTAGTTATCACAAAAATACTTCAATAATTAATTACACATTTCTTGAAATCAATGAAAAAATAAAAATGTCATTAAATAAATAGAAGTTATAAGATAGAATCAAATGGGAATTATGGAATCAAGAAATGTAATAACCAAAATAAAAACCCATCAAATGAATTTTTATTTGGTTATTGCATTTCTTGGTTCCATAATTTCCATTTGACTCTATCTTATACCTTCCATTTGTTTAATGGGCTCAGTAGTAGAGTGGAGATGACAGAAGATAGAAGCAGTAAACTTAAGGGGATCAACAGAATTTACTCAATCTGAATCACAGACTAGACTGAAAAAAAAACTGAACACAGTTTCAGGGACATGTGGAACAGAACATAATATTAAACATTTCTATTATTGGAGACTCAGGCAAAAAGAAGAAAGAATATAGGTATAAAATATTCAAAAATAATTGCTGAAAACTCCCCAAATTTGGCAAAAAATATGTGAATTTACAGATTCAAGAAGCTGAGTGAATCCCATACAAGGTAAATTCAAAGCAATCCTCTCCGTGACACATGATAAGTGAACTTCTAAAAATGAAAGACAAAGAAAGATATCTTAAAGGCAACCAGAGAGAAATGATGCATTATCTATAGCAAAAAAAAAAAAAAAAACTTATTCAATTAAGAGTGAAATTCCAATTTGACCATGAAGGTCTGAAGAAAGGGACACAATATTTTTAAGTGCTGAAAGGAAGAAGAACTGTCAACCACGAATTCAGTATCTTGCAAAACTGTCCTTCAGGGTTGATGGGGAAATTAAGATATTCTCAGGCAAAGAAACATTTAATTTTATCCTAGCAATTTACCCTTAAGGAATGGCTAAAAAATCTATCCAATTAGAATGAAAAAGATGACAGAAAGTCTGGGATTTCATTTAAAAATAGGTATATTAGGGAAAATATATTTTTTCTCCTCATGAGTTTTAAAAATCATATTAGATGGCAGAAGCAAAAATCATGTGATGGCCAGTGTATGCAGAGAAATAATTGAGACAAATTTTTATAATGGGGAGGACAGAGATATTAATAGAACTACAGATTCAGTACTTACTTAAAGTGGTAAAATATCACTAGATATGGTATTGTTCACCTGTAATCCCAACTACTCATGAGGCTGAGGTGAGATAATTACATGAACTCAGGAGTTCAAACCCATCCTGGGCAACACAGACAGAGCCTTGTCTCAAAAAAAAAGTAAAATGTCAGTAACTGTTGGTTGTGGTAAGTTATATATATGTATATTGTACTGCTTAGGACAATCATTAAGATAACTATACAAAGTGATATATTTGAAAACACAATTAAAAATATAGAATTCTGTAAAATATTCATGTAATCCAAATGAAGGGAAGAAAAGAAAAATAAAGAATGAGAAATAGAGAAAATAGAAATAAATGAAATCACAGATTTATGCAGTACCACAACAAAAAATTACTTAAATGTAAATTATGGAAATACACTGATTAAAAAACAGAGATTGACAGAGTGAATTAAAAAAAAATTCATGTTTTATATGCTGTATTCAAGAAATTCACTTCAAACACAATGTCATATGCAGGATGAAACTTAAAGGAAAAAGACAAACCATGTTAACATTAAAAAAATAAATTGAGTGACTATATTAATGTCAGATAAAACAGGTTTCAAAGCAAAGAAAATTATCAGTTATAAAAAGATATGTTATAATGATAAAATAATCCATTAAAATGTTTTTATTGACTGAATTATGTTCATCAAAATATATATCTTGAAGCCCTAATGCCAGTGTGACTGTATTTGGAAATAGAGCCTTTAAATAGGGAATTAAGGTTAAATGATGTCAGAATAGTGACACTAATTCAATATGATTGGCATCCTTAAAAGAAGAAGAGACATCAGGGATGTGCATTCACAGAGAATAGGCTATGTGAGCACATCACAAGAAGGAAGCTCTATCTGCAAGCCAAGAAGAGAGCCCTTAGAAGAAATGAACTTGCCAATACCTTAATCTTAGACTTCTAGCCTCCAGAACTGTGATAAAATAAATTTCTGTTGTTTAAGCCTCATTGCTTGTGTCTTTTTGTTATAGCAGCCCTAGCAAACTAATACAGAGGTCATAGTGATCATTAATGGGCATATACCACAAAATAGATCTTCTAAACACAGGAAAGAATAAAAGAGTTAGAAGGAGGAATAGACAAATCTACAATTGTAGTTGGAGACTTCAGCACTCCACTCTCAGTAATACAATCAATAGACAGAAAACTAGCAAAGACATAGAAGAGCTGAACAACACCATCAACTGATAGGAACTAACTGACACATACAGACAAGAGCAGCATGTACATTTCCTTCAAGTTCCCATACTTCACTTCATATGGTGAGAACACTCACCAATACAGATTATATATTGGATCATAAAACAGTCTAAACAATTTAGAGAAATTAAAAACTATGTGGAGTATCTTCTCCAACCATAATGTAATCAAACTAGAAACTGGTTACAGAAAAAAAAAATCTTAAAACATTTGGAAACTGAGCAACACATTTCTAAATAATCTGTGAGCCAAATAGGAAGTTTCAAAGGCAACAAAAAATTCATGAAATTAAATGAGAATTATAATACAATGCATGCATATAGGTGAGATACACCTAAAGCACTTCTGAGAAAAAAAATTATACAATCGTTTACATCAGAAAAAGAAACAATTTCAAATCAATAACTTAAGTTCCTATTTTTAGTATTAGAACAAAGAAGAGTAAATTAAGCCAAAAACAGGGAGAAAGAAGAAATAGTTAGAAAATAATAGCAAAATTGGTCGGGCGCGGTGGCTCATGCCTGTAATCTCAGCACTGTAGGAGGCCGAGGCAAGCAGATCACGAGGTCAGGAGATTGAGATCATTCTGGGTAACACGGTGAAACCCCTTCTCTACTAACAATACAAAAATTAGCTGGGCGTGGTGGCGGGCGCCTATAGTCCCAGCTACTTGGGAGGCTGAGGCGGGAGAATGGTGTGCACCTGGGAGGCGGAGCTGGCAGTGAGCCGAGATCACGCCACTGCAGTCCAGCCTGGGCGGCAGAGCGAGACTCCGCCTCAAAAAAAAAAAAAAAAAAAAAAGAAATAATAGCAAAATTAATAATACAATTAAGATTATGGAAACAATAAAGGAAACTCAATGAAACAAAAAGCTAATTATTTGAAAATGTCAATAAAATCGATAAACCATTAGCAAGAATGATAAAGGTAAAAAGAGAAAAATGCAATGAGTAATAGCAGAAATGTATCACTAAGGATCCTGAACTTACTGAAGAGATAATAAGGAAATTCTATAAACAACTTTGAGGTACAACTTGACAACTGAGAATAATGAACTGATTCTTCAAAAACTGCAAAGTACCAAAATTCAATCAAAATAAATTGATAACAGTATTATAATCATTAAGCATTTTGAATTTCTAATTAACACCTTTCCTAGAAAGAAATATTTAAGTCCACATGGCTTCACTGTTAAATTTTACTAAACATTTAAAGAAGAATTGACACCAATTTTATGTAACCTTCTGCAAAAAGCAGAAGAGAATACTTTCCAACTCATTTCATGAGATGAGTATTATCCTGATATCAAAACTAAAGACAATACAAAGAAAATAAAAGGAAGAAGGGAAGGAAGGAAAGAAAGAAGAAACAAAGCAAAGAAAGAAATAGAAAAGAAAACTGCAGAAAAATATCTCTCATAAACCTAGACCCCGAAATTCTTAAAATATTAGGCAGTTAAATTCAGTAAATTTTAACAATAATTCTGTGTGATAACCAAGAATTTAACACTATTCTACAACAGATTTTTTATTGACCCATGAAGAGTTGGTTTACCATTTGAAACAACACTATACTGTATCATATCAACAGGCTAAATTAGAAAAAAACCTGATTATATTAATTGATACAGAAAGAGCATTTAACGAAATTCAATACACATATATGATGAAAAAAACTTTTCGCAAACTAGGAGTAGAAAATAATTTCCCTGACTTCACCAAGAGCATCCACGAAACACCTACTGCTGCTTTTATAATTAATAGTGAAGACTGACTGCTTTCTCACCAACATCAGGAACAAGGTGAGGAAAGATAACTCTCACCATTCTTATTCAACATAGAACTGAATGTTGTAGTCACTGAATTAAATAAAAAAAGAAAAGAAAAGAAAAAACATCTAGAATGGAATAGAAGAAACAAAACTTTCCCCACTTTCAGGTGACGTGATTGTCTACATAGAACATTCTAAGGAATATATATATATATATATATATATATATGGGAATAAATACATATATATGGGAATATATATATGGGAATAAATATATATATGGGAATATATATATGGGAATAAATATATATATGGGAATAAATATATATGGGAATAAATATATATATGGGAATATATATATATGGGAATATATGTATGGGAATATATATATATGGGAATATATATATATGGGAATATATATATGGGAATATATATATATGGGAATATATATATGGGAATATATATATATGGGAATATATATATGGGAATATATATATATGGGAATATATATATGGGAATATATATATATGGGAATATATATATATGGGAATATATATATGGGAATATATATATATGGGAATATATATATGGGAATATATGGGTATATATATATGGGAATATATGGGTATATATATATGGGAATATATATGTGGGAATATATATATATGGGAATATATATATGGGAATACATATATATGGGAATACATATATATGGGAATATATATATGTGGGAATACATATATATGGGAATATATATATGTGGGAATATATGTATGCGGGAATATATATATGTGGGAATATATATATATGGGAATATACATATGGGAATATATATAGGAATATATACATAGGAATATATATACGGGAATATATATAGGAATATATATATAGGAATATATATAGAGGAATATATATATAGAGGAATATATAGAGAGGAATATATATAGAGAGGAATATATATAGAGGAATATATATATAGAGGAATATATATATAGGAATATATATATGGCTATATATATAGGAATATATATATGGCTATATATATAGGAATATATATATGGGAATATATATATGGGAATATATATATAGGAATATATATGGGAATATATATATAGGAATATACATATGGGAATATATGTATATATAGGAATATATATATGGGAATATATGTATATATAGGAATATATATATGGGAAAATATATATAGGAATATATATAGGAATAAATATATAGGAATATATATAGGAATATATCTATGTATATATAGGAATATATATAGGAATATATAGGAATATATATATAGGAATATATATATAGGAATATGTATATAGGAATATATATAGGAATATATATAGGAATATATATATATAGGAATATATATATAGGAATATATATATATATAGTTTCCAGAACTGGAAACAATGTAGATGATCACCAAATATACAGATAATTAAACAAACTGTAGATCCTCCATGCTATATAACAATACTCTGAGATGTAAATGAATGGATTATTGTTATAAAGAACAGCTTGAATAAATCACCAGGGAATTGTGCTGAGTGAAAAAAGTTAATCCAAAATGTCGCTGTATGGTTTAATTTTATAAAATGTTTTGCAATGACAAAATTTTATATAATATATATATTCCTTATATATATATATGTGGATCCCTGTGATATATATTTGTATATCAGAAACAAAAGCCTTCTAGAACTAATAATTGAGTTCACCAATGTTGGAGGATACAAGATCAATCGATATGCAAAACTCAATCGTATTTCTGTAGATTAAAAAGGAACATATGGAGACCAAATTGAAAATATAACATCATTTATACTCACTCCAAAGAAAATAAAACATTTAGGCAAAAACATTTAAAAAATATATATGCTAAAAATTACAAAAAGCTGATGCAAAAAATCAAAGAAAACCTGAGTAAATGGGGAGATACAGTGTGTTCATGGATTGGAAGACTTAACATAGTGAAGATGTCTATTCTCCCCCAAATCAATCTATGGATTTCATGTAATTTAAGTCATATTTTACAAGATTTTTTATAGACATAGATAAGCTTATTCCAATATTCATATGGAAATATTAAAGTCATAGAAGAGCTAAAACAATCTTGATGAAAAATAAGATGGGAGAAATCACTCAACCCATTATTGCATAAGTCTGTTATACAGCTATAATAATAATCAGGAATGTGATATTGGCAGATAAATAGACACGTCAATCAATGTGTTAAATAAAAGACAAAATAGAGAACTTATAAACAGATTAACACAAATATAAAAATATAGTCCACTGATTTTTTGACAGACTCATATTTAAATAAGAAAAAATAGTGTTTTTATTGCATTGTTCTGGAGTAATAGGATAGTCATAAGAGAAATTATGAACCTCCAATTAATCCACATGCCTTATATGAAAATATATTCAGGTATTGAAATATAAAATAATAAAACTTTTAGAAAACACATAAGGCAATGTATTTGGAATCCAGGCCTAAGCAATGAGGTCTTAGATTTGATACCAAAATTATCATCTAAAATAAAAAAATGGATAAATCAGACCTAATTAAACTTAAGATGATTTGTGCTTCAAAAGACCCTGTTAAGAAAATGAAAAAGGGCCGGGCGCGGTGGCTCACGCCTGTAATCCCAGCACTTTGGGAGGCCGAGGCGGGTGGATCACGAGGTCAGGAGATCGAGACCATCCTGGCTAACACGGTGAAACCCCGTCTCTACTAAAAATACTAAAAATTAGCCGGGCGTGGTGGCGGGCGCCTGTAGTCCCAGCTACTCGGGAGGCTGAGGCAGGAGAATGGCGTGAACCCAGGAGGCGGAGCTTGCAGTGAGCCGAGATCGCGCCACTGCACTCCAGCCTGGGCGACAGAGCGAGACTCCGTCTCAAAAAAAAAAAGAAAATGAAAAAGCAGCCCACAGACTGGGAGTAAATATTTGCAAAACGCATGTCTGTCAAAGACTAACATCTAGAATATATAATGAACATTCAAACATCAACAGTAAAAAATAAATAAAAAACAAAACACACAAATCCAAATTGAAAATTGGCAAAATACGTCAGAAATTTCACCAAATAGTTTATACAGATAGCAATAAGCCATAAAAACATCAGTAAAATTCCACAAATAATTAACACCATTAGCCATCGAGTAAAAGCCAATTAAAACCACAGTGAGCATTGTGCATCAGAAAGGCTAAAATTTACAAGAAAAAAGATAGTGACATCACCAAATCCTGGTGATGACCTGAAGGCACTGGATCACTCATACACTGCTGATGGGAATGTGAAGTGGTACATTCACTCTGGAAAACAGTTTGAAAATTTTTAAATAAAATATCACATGACCCAGAAATTACACTCTTGAGCTTATATCTCAGAGAAATCAGATGTATCTTTATACAAGATCTATACATAAATATTCATAACAGCTTTAATCACAATAGCCAGAAAACAATCCAGAACTGGAAACAATGTAGATGATCACCAAATATACAGATAATTAAATAAACTGTAGATCCTCCATGCTATATAACAACAGTCTGAGATGTAAATGAATGGAATGTTGCTATAAAGAACAGCTTGAATAAATCACCAGGGAATTGCACTGAGTGAAAAAATTTAATCCAAAATGTCACTGTATGGTTTAATTTTATAAAATGTTTTGCAGTGACAAAATTCTAGAGATGAAGGGCAGATGGAGAGTTGTCAGGGCTCAGGAATGGAAATATGAAGGGATGAAAGTGTCGCTGTAAGAGGGAAACAGAATGGATCCCTATGAAGATGGAAATGTTCTGTATCTGGACTGTATCAATGTCAATACCCTGGTTGTGATATTGTACTAGATTTACATTGTGTTTCAAGATGTTATCACTGGAGAAACCTAGGTTAGATGTACAAGAGATGTTTGTATTACTCTTTACAGGTGCATGTGACTTTACAATCATCTCTCAAAACGAGAAGTTTAAATTTAAAAAAATACTGTAAGAGACATAGTTCAAGTATTAGTTTTTCTGTTACATCCTTGAGGAAAACAAATTCCAAGAGTTGGATTACTTTTTGAGGCCGTGCAGATAATATATTTAGAAATTTTGATTAATGCACAGGCTTTCTTAAATGTAGAGCAGCATTTTTTTCTCCTAACCAGTTCCATTACAACACTTATTTCCCACGGTAAAAGGTCTAATATTAAGGACCAATATTAAGTGCTGCTTAGACAAATGGGGGAAGCCAGGAGGGCCTCAAATTGTCTAACCACAACTTCCAATCCCCATTCTTCCCTGATGGATAAGGTCTTCTAGCCAACAACCCTGCTTAATAAATTGACTAGATGTGCTTCCCACTTATCCTTGAGTAGCAGGTTTCAGTTATTTGTCATTCTGTGAAACTATTCAAATAAACCAATAACAATCTCCGGTGGAGACCCTGGTTGTTCACTCAGTTCTGGAGCACAACTCCCGTGTGGCCCCATGTGGTCCAGCATGACATGTGGTCTGCTCCTCCTCCAGGCTATAAGTGTATGTGACTAACAAACTGCTGCTGAGTTTATCGTTCCAGTGTCAGATGTAGTGTGTTTGCCTATCCCTCCAATCTTGGGATGGGAATCTCTTCCTCACCAATAGTATGACTAGAAGGCAAGTAAAATGCTTCCCCTTGTAACAAGCACACCCCTTCCCGTCGTTACCAATTAAATAGAGCAAATTACTATGGTGAAATTGCATCGCATTCGTGGATTTCCTAAAGAGTTTTGCTATGTAAAACTCTATAGGAAACTATGTCAATAGATAGAAAAGATTTTAAGCATTAAATTCATTATAGCCTTCACATGTCAGTCTTCTAGAAGATATACAGTTGATACCTGAACAGCTTGTGAGCTGAGTGGTGACCCCCATACAGTCAAAATTCTATGTATAATTTTGACTCCCCCAAAACTTAGCTACTTAGCTACTAATAGCCTACTGTTGGCTGGAAGGTTTCCTGATAACACAAACAGATGGTTAACACATATTTTGTATATTTATTATATTACTGTGTTCTTACAATAAAGTTAGAGAAAATAAAATGTTATTAAGAGAATCATAAGGAAGAGAAAATCAGTCCCATTAGTTTACAGCATCTCTTTACAAGTTTTATCACCTGTCTGAAATGGCAGGCAAACCTCAATCTATGGTACATATCAAGCAATTCAACTTTTCTTGTAATGTGGTAACTTTGATGCTTGGGAGCAATTCTAGCATCACTAGGGGCATTTTGTTTGGCTTCAATGGTGTTATTCAAGGTTTATGGTATGGCACTAAACATGATAAAAAATACTCAAGAACTGTGGGAGATCGCTTTTTACAGTG
This sequence comes from Gorilla gorilla gorilla, assembly GCF_029281585.2. Classification (NCBI taxonomy): domain Eukaryota; kingdom Metazoa; phylum Chordata; class Mammalia; order Primates; family Hominidae; genus Gorilla; species Gorilla gorilla. Next base: position 119,194,559 of record NC_073229.2, on the reverse strand, counting down.
AATCACAATTTGCTGGAGAAAGGAACTACTCACACAAAGATGATTAGCATCACATGGTGTTATAAGTGGATACTCGCAACACTTGAGCCCACTGCAACAGCAACAGAAGGTGGTTACACAATTATAAAAGTAGTAGAGTATGTACTACAGTTAACTTTATGCAGTTATGAATTAATATTGCACCTTTAAGTTTGTTCCCCTTTCTCTTGACAGCTAATGGAGCCATGTATGGTCTGTGTTCTAAGTTTTGATAAATATTTGCTTTGTATAACAGATTTGTTATATCTGATGGTAGCAAATAATAAAATAAACTAGTATCTACTGACATTCTATGTATTCATGACATACATAACTTTTAAAAATAATTGTTGATATTTCTAGGCTATACTGATTGTCTGCATGTTTTTCAAATGGTCACAAATCTCCCCCAAACTTTCCAATATATTTATTGAAAAACATTCACGTTTAGTGTTCACATGCAGTTTAAACTCATATTTTTCAAGAGTCAACCGTATACTGTCACCATTCATATAGAATCATTATATATTATTATCATTTTATGAAACACAAAATGATAAGTCTAGATAATTTCTCACTGGAGATGGGCAGCAATATTTAGGAAAAAAAATCTAAAATAAGAAAAGGCATAGAATTTTGATGCCATAACGACGACTATGACCATTTTTACAAAGAAGACAATATTACAAGTATAAGAAGTTTAATAATAGCACTTGATTTATAATTTACATTGGTCTCTCAATATAATTTACAGTACATAGTTTGTCCTTATATCATCTCGTTTATATTTGAAAATATGACAAATTAGTAATATCTTAAGGAAAGTATTACTGCATTTTTAATTTAAAAACTAGGTGACATGCGCACTGAGTGGAAGTGCCACAGAAAAAATACATAAATGCTCTGAACTAGCTCACAGTGACAGCTGCGTTAACATCACTTGTTTTCGAGGTTTTTCAAATAACATTGAGTTTAATTCAATGGATTGAAAAGGATTCTGGTATACTAAGTTAAATAAAGTGGGAGTAATTTCAACATTTTATGCAAATATAGGATGCAATAAGCAAATGATAAATAGGACAATTTTCACTTATGCAACAGGAAACACATACTGATTTGTAGGAAAATAAACCACAGATAATGTGAAAATAACAAATTGCTTACATGTAAAGTTCTAGGTGTTTTGATCAGCTGAGAGTATTCAAAAGCGTTTTAAAAATACTTTTAGCATCTAATATTACCGACATTTTTCTCTGTGAAAATGTTTAATAAAAGCTACACAGAAATTTACTAAGGAAAATCTTTCCAATTTTGTGTTATGATATTTGGAAATTTGAAATAGACAAATATCACTTATTCCTCCTTCCAGCCTGGAACACAGGTTATTAACATCCTTCTTACCTGACTGTTTTTTTCCTCTTATTAAAACCAGAGTAGTATTAAGCTGACAATAACTATTTGTAGATATTTGTAGACCTTATAATTTAATAAAAATGTTTCATCACATAAAATAAATAAATAATACATAAATGATTTTGGATGGATACCTTGATTACCTCCCACTGTAAGAAATACATGTTTTTCACTGTCATTGTAATAGTTCTGTGTACAAATTTATCACGGAACAGCTATCTACAGTCAGGTACTGAAGGCTAGTTTCTGTGAGCAGAAAGAAGTGAACAACAACAGAAACAATTCTAAAGGGCTTTACAAATACTATAGAAGTTTGGATGATTATTTTTTTAGAAATTTAAAAGGAAATTATCAGTTGTCATAAAAACCCAGAGTATGCAACCTAAATAATATACAAACCTCCAAATGTGTTTCTAGGAGTCAAAAATTTCAGCACAGATATAATCATGCTTATATATTAAGTCTTGAAAATATCTGTTTTGAAATGTTTAAAATAGTTTTTACTTTTTTTTTCTTAGATGACTAGTTAACCTAAGTGCTAAGACAGTTCTCACGTTTAGAATTGAATAATAAGAATTTCTCAGATTACAAGAGAATAAATTCAGTGAAGTCCTGAGGTCTTTTATCAGAAGTATTAAGGACATTTACCTTTTATATTTTTGGGCCAGGAAATGAGTTTTATAGCTTAATGGCTGTATGGTCATTTGTACAGGCAAGTTGGAATGAGTATATCCAGAATCATATCCCCAGGCATTCAAATTTTTGTACTGTTAAAAAATTTTAAAACATTCAAAAGAAAGCAAGAAAAATTTCCTTATTTGAGAATTGTGCTAGCAACTGTTAAATGTCCACAAAAGTGTTCTTTAAAATTGCCTAGCAAGTGTATCAGTGTACTTTGTTTACCATATGGGCATGCATAATAAATAATATAAAATTTTAAATATAAAATTTTAAAATTGTCCAGCAAATGGATCAATGTGCTTTATTTACCATATTGGCATGAATAATAAATAATACAAAATTCCAAATTGTAATTTAAGCCAACAATTCTTATAAATGACAAAATGTCTGCTATTAAAAATGTCTAGGAACTGATAGCTTCATAAACTTCTTCCAAAAAATTGAAGAGAAGTTATTACTTCCAAACTCATTTTATAATGTCAGCATTATCCTGATGTCAAAACATGACAAGCATACTACATGGAAAAACGGCAACAACAACAACTACAGGCCAATATCCCTGACCGATCTACACAGACGCAAAAATCCTTAATAAAATACCAACAAAGATCAACAACATGTTAAAAAGATCGTTCATCTTGATTAAGTGGGATTTATCCCAGTGATAAACTGATATGGTTTCTGTTTGCTGATGACATAATCTTACATATACAAACCCCTAAAATCTCCACCAAAAAAACTGTTAGAAATAATAAATAAATTTAGTAAGGTCATAGGATACAAAATCCATGTGCAAAAATCGATAGCATTTCTATTCACTAAAAATCAACTATCTAAAAAAAATGAAGAAAATTTTATTTTCAACAGCAATAATAACAATAATAATAATTAGAACTAATGTATCCGAAGAGGTGAAAGACCTATACACTGAAAACCATAAAATATTGATGAATGAAATAGAAGACACAAATAAATGGAAAGATATCTCATTTTTACTGATGGAAAAAATTAATATTGTTAAAATGGTCATATTACTTAAAACCATCTAAAATTATTATAATCTCTTCAAAATTCTAATTTTTTTTAACAGAAATAGAAAAAAATCCTCATATATGTATGCAACCATTAAAGACCCCAAATAGCAAAGCAATCTTCAGCAAAAAGAATAAAGCTTGAGCCATCACACTATGTGATATGAAAATCTATTGTAAAGCTATAAAAATCAAACAGATACTGACATAAAAACAGACATATTGGCTAATGGAACAGGATAGAAAACCCAGATATAAATCCAAGTATTTATGGTTAATTGTTTTTTGACAAATGTGCTAAGAACACATAATGGAAAAATGACAATATCTTTAATAAATAATGATGGGAAAATTGGATATACATAAGCAAAAAAAAAAAAAAAAAAAGAAAGAAATGAAATTGGGCACTTATACCATAGACGAAAATCAACTCAAAATGATAAAGAACTTAAATGTATGACATGAAACAGTAAAGCTTATAGAAGAAGACATTGGGGGAAATCTCCACAACCTTGGTCTGGACAATGATTTCTTAGATAGGACACCCAAAGCACAGGTTAACAGAAGCAAAAATAGACAATTGGCTTTGCACCAAACTAGAATGCTTCTGCACAGAATAGAAAACAGTTAATAGATTGACATGATAGCCCACATATTAGAGAAAATATTTGTAAACCATACATCTGGCAAGGGGTTAATATCAAAAATATATAAGCAACTTGAACCACTCAATAGTAAGTAATCAAATTGCTTGATTTAAAAAGGGCAAAGAATCTGAATAACCATTTCTTTTCAAAAGGGATATGAATTATATATATATATATTATATATATGCTAAAAGTCTCTAATCACCAGGAAATTAAAATTAAAATCACAATATCACCTTACACCTGTGAGAATGGAGATTATCAGAAGGGTATCAAAAGGGTAAATGATAACAAGTGGTGGTGAGAATATGGAGGAAAGGGAATCCTTGTAAAATGTTGATAAGAATGTAAATTACGAAGTCTTTTTGGAGAATAGTGTGAATGTTTTTCCAAAATCTAAAATTAAAATTCCCATATGATCCAGCAACTCCAATTCTGAGTATGCATACAACGGAATTGAAATAGGTATGTTGAAAAGATATCTGCACTCCCATGTTAATTTCAGCAGTATTCACAGTAGTCAATATAAGAAACCAATTTAAGTGCCCATGAATGAATGAGTAAGGTAATATGGCACGTGCATATAATATAATAATATTAAGAATTAAAAAAGAAAGAAATTCTGCCATTTGCAACAGCATGAAACAAATAGAACTGGAAGACATTATGCTAAGTGAAATAAGCCAGGTGTAGAAAGACAATTATTGTATGATCTCATTTATATGTGATATCTAAAAAAGTCAATGTCGCAGAAACAGGAAATAGAAAGGTGGTTACCAGAGGCTAGATGTGGGGAGTGAGAAGAATGGGGAAAGGAGAGCTGTTGATTAAATTATGCAAATATTCAGTTAGACTGGAGGATAAAGTTTTAGTGGTCTAATGCACTGCATGGTGACTACAGTTAACAATATATTAATTAAAAATTGCTAAAATAATAGATTTTTGGCTGGGCACGGTGGCTCACACCTGAAATTCCAGCACTTTGGGAGTCTGAGGCAGGTGGATTGCTTGAGCTCGGAAGTTTGAGAGACGCCTGGGCAACATGGCAAAACCTGTCTCTACTAAAAATACAGAAACAGGCTGGGTGTGGTCGCACACGCCTGTAGTCTCAGCTACTCGGGAGACTGAGGTACTAGAAGCACTTGAGCCCAGGAGGAGAGGTTGGATCACACCACTGCACTCTACTCCTGGGTCACAGAGTAAGACCCTGTATCAAAATGATAATAATAATAATAGATTTTAATATCCTCACCATAAAAAATGATGTTAGTGAGGTGACAGATAAGTTCATTAGCTTCACTGACACTTTCCACAATGTATACATATTAAAACATCCCATTATTTCTCATAAATACACAGAATTTGCTTCAGAGCAAGGAGACCAACGGAGTACCTAGGACAGCAGAAGCAGGAGGAACCAGATAGGAAGTGACAGCAGTAACCAGTAACACAGACCAGAGATGATGTCAGTTTGTGCCAGAAAAGTACAGTGGAGGTGGAAAGATGTTTTGAAGCTCTAGAAAAGAATTCGAAGAGTGTGCCAAGACAATTTATTGATGGATAAGATATGGTGTCAAAAAAGGGAATATTGGCTGGGCTTGGTGGCTCACACCTGTAATCCCAGCACTTTGGAAGCCCGAGGTGGGCAGATCTCCTGAGGTTGGGAGTTTGAGACGAGCCTGGCCAGCATGGTAAAACCCGTCTCTACTAAAAATACAAAAATTAGCCAAACGTGGGGGCAGGTGCCTGTAATCTCAGCTACTCAGGAAGCTGAGGCAGGAGATTCGCTTGAACCCAGGAGGCAGAGGTTGCAGTGAGCCCAGATCGAGCCATAGCACTCCAGCTTGGAAAAAAAAAAGTGGGGGGGGGGGGCAGGGGAAATATTATGGAAATAATAATGCAATCACTTTCTCTCAAAACAACTAAACTCTATGGGTAAGAACAATTTCTCTTTTCCCACCACTGTATTCTCTGTACCTACAATATGTTCAATAATCTTTAATACATGAATGAACCAATGGATGATTTTATCAATCTAATAAAATAACTAAATGATGTGGAAGCATATCAAATGAAAACCAACACATATTTCATAATAATGCTATCAATAAAAAGTTGATTAGGAAAATTATAACATTTGGTTGCAAAGACTTCAATATCATATAATGTTAGTAGTTTTCAAAAATAATTTGTCTGATTGGATAGTGTAATGAATGACAGAAACAGGTGACATGAATACATATAGCATGTGCATGAAGACCAAAGTGAATATCAATGGCAAATTAAATTTCTTGAGTTGTAAACGTCTTCAGAATCATTGTGACTCAATATGTCATACTTAAATAGTTAAAACTCATGAATAGGGTTTTGTAAGTCTGATCAGGATTATACAACTAACTCAATATTTTCATATTTGGTTAAGAAATTTACAAATCTTTGAAGCTATACCATTGGAGGGGTTATTTTTTCCATATTTACATTTAGTAAATTACTACATTAAATTGGTTATTACAATTTCTTATGAAAAGAAATTCCAGCTTCTTGTTATAGGTAGTGTAATGGTTAATTCTATATATCAACTTGGGTAAGCTATAGTACCCAGTTATTTAATCAAACAATAATCTAGGTATTTCTATAAAGGTATTTTATAGATATAGTTAACATCTAAAACAAGTTGACTTTAAGTAAAGAAAATCACCTTCAATAATGTGAATGGGCCACATATAATCAATTAAAGGCCTTAAGAGTGAAATCTAAAGATTTCTAGCAAAGTAGAAATTTGACTTCAAGACTGAAGCATTAACTCCCACCTGAGTTTCCAGCCTGTTGGTCTTCCCTACAGATTCTAGATTTACCAGTCTGCACAATCATAAAAGCCCTTTACTTAAATCTACATGTGTGTATCTATAACTATAGCCATCGCTATATGTAGATACCTGTGCTACAGGTAGCAATGAACAATTTTTTTTTCAAATATTGGTCTTAATCAGTAGTGATTGTGAAAAAAAATGTTAGGGATATTTGCCAGCAGGTTACAATAAGATAGTCAGAGATCAGTTAAATTTGAACTTCTGATAAAAGTGAGAAAGCCAAAGGAAATTGTTAGCAAATTCTTGATGAGATCCTGCCAAGCTCAAGCTCTAGAATTAGACAGGCTTTGTACAGATTTTGGCCTTGCCAATTACAGGGACTCTTCAACAAACTAATAACTTCAAAGAATCCCAGCTTCCCATCTACATTATGATATTATTAATTATTCCTACCGTTTCTGGTGCTGCAAAGATTTAATGATGTCCTGGTTATAAAATACCAGCACAATGACTTGAATATAAAGAACATTCAATATATTAATGGTAATTATTATTTCTTAGTTTTAGAAGCAGAATTATGCCAACTGTGGGTGCAAAGATAAATAAAAAGATAGAAATCTAATTATAAATATTTACTAATATCTGAAGGGGGAAATGCCAGACATTTGAATAAAACAATTTCTAATTAATAAATGGAAGACATACTCACAGAGAAAAGAAAGCCTATCTTTCTAACTTAAACACATTCTTCAACTGAAGAAAACATCTAGATCTAAACCAGCAAGTCAGGTGCAAGTTAGAAATTGAAGAACCAACAGTGAATTTAAGGAATACTCTAAAGAACGCTGGAGGCAATAAAAGATAATGGGTAGTTGGTCAGGTTAAAGTATGAGACACTTTTCCTTTCAGCTCAAATTGTTTTGAAAGTATGAAGATGCTAATTAGCAATCTTGCCAATAAAGTATCCTTAATATATGGATTTTCTATCAAATGGTGGTCACTCTTCTCCTATAGTTTGCTTTTCCTTTTTGGAAGACACTGGGAACGTGACTGGGGGCAAGTAGAGTATTGGCAGTCAAGTGCTCCGGGGTATATTTGTATAAAATAGTAAGAGAGAGGGAGCTGAGGATGATTAAACTCCCCAGGATTGGTAAAGTTCCCTGACAATGAAACACTGGGGGTTTACTGGAAGGTAAAGCATTGCTTCCGACCTTGCTACTCCTTCCTAGCAAACATCATAGGACGGTATTGTCAGTCACTAGATTGAGATACAATAGAGTAATAGCTAAAGTTGGGTATGCTAATGACTTTCCTAGATCATAGTCATCTCCAAGAAATTACTGGAAATATTTGAAAATTGCAATTAAATCTTGCAAAGAATTTTCCTTAATGTAGTTTGAATGCAAAATAAATGCTTTATTTTGTTTTGCTTTTAAATCCATCCTCAATTTTTCTGCTCTACAGTACACTTCCTGATACAACTGTCTTAAATAGCCTATCAAACTTTTTTATGTATTCATTTTAATAATGAAATATAGCAAATTCTTTTTCATTAGGGAGCTTCTTTTATATGCAAATTTTTGGTAATAGAAACAGTCATAGAGTGATTAGATGAATTAATTGTAAATCATATTTTAGTTGAAGATTTATTTTTTAAAAAGCAGTAATGACAACTAGCTGTTCGACATACAGAAAAGAGCATAATCTGATGTAGCTGCATGAGTCCATTTAAACACACAAAAACGCACACACATTTTGCCTGCCCCTTTACAAAGTGTTTTAAAACATCTATCCAGATGTAGAGAATAACCTTGAATAATTATTTGAAACACTAGAGATAATTTTAACATGCTCAGGCTCCAGCACCCTTGACAAGCTGCTGCCATTTCCCACCCTGCACAGACTTCCACCTCACCCCACTTGGTTTCAATGCCCCATGACAAGATGCTGCCACCACCTTCCTTTGAAGATACGTGCCTTGCTCATCTGTACCTAGCAGCATTTTATGTGAATTATTCAGAAGAAAGAAAGTGGTAATATCTTTAGGGACTCTTTTAGTGAAGCATAGTGGCTATCACTTGAATTCTAGCAGTCCCAAATCTTCACTTTAGGCAGATGAACAGCTTTACAGAAAAACACCAAGGAAAACAAAACACATTCTGAAAGGGCTATTGTACTAAACTAATCCTGGACACAAACCACACTGTTTGAAACTTCTTAAAAATTGTAATATAAGCAGCAGAGAGCTGTTTACTTACCACACAGAACACACATTTTATCCAAGGTTAGAAGCATACCAGTATTACCTGTGCTTTTTCTTTTATTTTCTTTTCCTCAAGTGGTCAGAGAAGATTGTAGAAATTAATGGTTTCTTGTGTAAACCAATACATAAATACAGTTATGCTCTTAATATTGGGGATACTTTCTGAGAAATGCATCTTTAGGGAATTTTGCCATTTTGTAAATTTCACCGAGTGTGTTTACAAAAAACTACATGATATAGCTTACTACACATCCAGGCTATATGGTATAGCCTCTTGCTCCTAAGCTACAAACCTGTACAGTATGTTACTGTACTGAATACTTCAGGCAACTGTAGCACAATGGGACACATTTGTGTATCTAAACATGGAATAGGTATAGTAAAGTTACAGTATTATAATATCATGGGGCCACCTTCTTATATGTGGTTCATTGTTGACCAAAATGTTGTTACATATGACTGTACTTGCATTTGTTAAATGATATGCAAATCTGTTCTGTTGTCTTTCAGCAAGTCTCATTTATTAGAATTCCTCTGATTATTTCTCTGCTAAAGAGTTTGTATAATGCAACTATTGATGTGACTATGCTATATAACAAACTATCCCAAAATTACAATGGCTTATAAAAACTAGCAATCATTTCTTTAATACACAAGTTCGAGAGTTAATGTGGATTATGAACAGCAGGTGTATTTCCAGAACAACTCCCTGTTTTTCTCAGGTAGAAGTAGCAACATGGGGCAGGCCTTTCTCATGGTGAAAGGCATGAACACAAGTAGATAAGGAAAACACTGCCAACACATTCAGGATTTTTCTAACATCCCATTTTTTCCAGAGTGGCAGGGATACATATTCCACTGAATGTGTACCATGGTAAAAATGGAGAATGATGAAAGAATTGTGAAAAATATACACTTGATTTCACAGTTTATCTCCAAGTGAGACTCAGCTATTATAATGTTGACAAACTTAAATTACTCAAAAAAGAAATGGTTTCTCCTAGGTTTTACAATAGGATATAGTCCCTTGATGCGAAGTCTTTTTAATTCTAGAGGAAATTTTAATTAAACTTCAGTATGACAACTGTAATTTGTAATAAAAGCAGCATTCTACTTTAGTGAAGAACTGTATTTTTTTTACATCAGTGATATTATCATCTCCTCATGCTTCCAGGCAATAATATCTAGTATTACATTTTTAACCACATTTATATAAATGCAGTCAACAAACATTATAGACTAAGTAATGGAAGACTCCTTGAGTTTCAATAATTTCCTTGGTATGTTTCCCAAAGGCAAAATATTTATATTGAGATTTGTGGAGACAGTATGCTATTGTTTGGTGACAATGTCATAATTGCTCATTACTTTGAAGAAAGTGGCTCCCTAGCTGTGAAATTCTAGGTGAGCCAGCAATCTATTAGGAGAAGTCAATCCTTCTGGGATAAATTACGCTATAGATTTATTGTTAATAAATTCATTATTAACTACCAGTGTTTTCTTTTTATATGGAGAAGAAGATTTCAAGGTGAAAAAACAAAAGTCAAATTTTAAACTTTTAGAGAGTGAAGAATAGTGAAGGAAATCGATTTAAGAAGAGCATTAAGTTGTGTAGGACTAAATCTAAAAACACTCATTAATGAAGGTCAAAAATAAATATTTGGAACAGAGACTACATGGAAATTTTTGAAAAAGATACTACATTATTATTGTTATATGAACCATGTAATCCTCTAGACTTCAAATTCTATAAACGTTCTATGTATATGTAGGCTTATATTTGTATTACTAGTCCGTAGCATTGAATTTAAGAAATAAATGCTTATTTTAGAAAATGTATTCCAATTTTATAAAGATCAGATATGGAGTTGGGAGAGTTAAAAAACAGCAGAAATCAGCTAAAGAAAATCATTCAGGATCTAAATTATTTCTTACAACATGGTCCAGCAAGAAAGAAGGCTGACAGATAATTTAAGTGAGGGGATTTTAAACAGAAGAAGACCTATAGGGTGAGGACAGCAAAAAGGAAACAAACATAAGGTAGGTAAATAGAGGCTAGAAAAGAGTAGTAAGCCTTTGTGACTTATAGGATTGAAGGAGCAAAGGGAGAAAACTGTTACAGAAGCCCAGTGACTGTTGGAACAATGTGGGAGTAATCAGCTGGTAAGATGAGGTTCTGAAGGGTTACAAGTACTGCAAGAAACACACTGCTGAAAGACATAGAAGGCAGAGGAAAAAAAAAGCCTTCTGATCTGTCTCATATCCCCATCTCTTGCTGGTCCTTTTCATTAGTTAAATCCAACTGGAAGCCAGCTAGCAGGGAAACCCTGGCATTGAAATGCTCAGGGATGGAACTTCCAGGGAAGGAAGCAAGACAGAGAAGGACAAAAATTGCATTTGGGGGTGGGGCGGTATCTAGTGTACACCTTCGTCTACAAGAGTGATTACCTGAGTATAGAGAGGATAACAACAATATGAGCACAAGACCACTGGTGGCAATACAGTGAGCATAGAGTCACACAAACAAAATTGGCGATGACCAGTAGAAAAGAATGAGGTGTAAAGCAATGAAAGTGCAAGTATTTACTCCCTGTTAAAAAAAATGTGTGTCTTTCTGGGACACTACCAGAGAAAGAATGGAGAGTAAATTGTGGTAATTCAACTGAGAGGACTCATATACAAAGAGTAAATCTGCCATTAAGGGATTGAAACCTGAAGAAATATAACACAATTATCTTAAAAGATATAAAATAACTCTACACATGCTATAGTGTAACCTGCTAATGTTTTTATATTCTCATTGTGTTTTAAATAAAAACAAATACCCTCTTAATGACTTTTAAATCCTACCTAATATCTCTTGCATTACTACAGATCATGCTTTTATTACGAACCTTTCCCCCAGCATTTATAAAGATTATCAAGTATATTTTATACATGGATGCCAAGTATATATTTTATTCACTTTAGTTTAAACAAATAATATTGTGGAAATTTATATAACAAGTTACTTTACATACTGCAGATTTTATTTTCATATTTATAGCAGAGTATGTAGTTACGAGCCATTTTTCATCTTGTTCAGGAATTTGAGATTGAAGCTTCCTTTTCATCTTTGGGAACTTTGAAGCAATAGAGGAAAATATAATACATATGAACTTAAAATATTCTGAATTATTCTTTACCCTGAAGTTGTATTTATCGACATGCATTCCTTTTCAGATGTAAAAATATTTTTGTTATATTAATGAAGATAAAAGATATCGTGCTACTTTCATCTCTTGAAGAATTTGGAGCAGTATTCCAAATTGATAAGTGGCAGTAGAAAGATTTTTTCAAAAATTAAGTTTAAGAAATGGTTGTTTGAAATCCTTTAAGCTTATATTATCTAGTGCGGGAAAGCAAACTATGGACTGCAGGCCAAGTCCTGCCTATTGTTTGTTTCATAAATAAAGTTTTATTGGGACACGACAAATTTTTATTTTATTTGTATATTAACCATGAAATATTTCACAGTAAAAGAGCAGAGTCATATTGTTGCAAAAGAGACCTTATGACCCACAAAGTCTAAAATATTTACTAGATGGTACAAAAAAAATTGTCCACCTATGGTATGTAAGATGTCCTCCAATGATATTAAGGAAGTAAGAGGTTTGGCTGGTGTATTTCTATTTAGCAGAGATTGTGAAGAACTTTTGAAAGCTGGCAAGGAGACAAGACGGAATCAATGAAGAAAGATACAAGACAAAACGTAAGCAGGAAAGGCTACTTGAGAAGGTGGGAGCAACACTAAGAGTGATCCATCTACAAAGGCGGTGATCATAGAGGCAGGAGTTTGCCAAAGGGTAACTGTCAAGGTTGGACAGCAACCTTGATATTTATCCGTTGGCAAGAGCCTGAGTAGGGACCTTCATCTGTGAACTTCCTCCACCCATTTGAGCCAGAAAGCAGTAACAGTGGTGTTTTCCTCCATACTCTTAGTGACAACAAGGTAATACAAGGTGGGTCAAAAAACACTATGCCTCTCATGTTAATAATATTAGTTAGGAAAACACTCCATCCAGCAAGATTGATATCTTTTAGTTCTCTGGTTCTGTTTACACAAGCAACTGTGCTAGCTTCTGAAGCAAGTCCTGTCAAATTGAATATTTATATACAAATTGTACAAGCCAACTTAGTAATATGTCTAATAAATAAATAAATACAAATCTCATGCACACACATACACTCGGACATATACATGACATACATCGATATATCTGTATCTGTATCTATCAATCTATCTATCCATCATCAGATGTTGAGAGAAGCCTATAGCACAAAAGAGCAAAGGCATAATAATGAATTAGCAGAAATAACTTTTGATAAAGGTAACAGAGATAACTGAGAAAATAGAACAGGAATACAGAGTCAAAACATTTAACATCTTCAGAGAAATGCACTAAGGAATAGAATACATATAAGAAATGCTAAATGTTATTACAGATATTTAACATGGATCATTTGAGTTAAAAACAAAACTAAACTAAATATAAATGATAGACATAGCTGAAGATATTTCTGATATATCTAAATTCTTTTAAAAAGTGTAAGAAATAAAGGTTAATTGAAGTGGAATAAACTTCCAATGTCTCTTTCATGTTTTAAAATTAATTCCAGAGAATGACTAGAGAGGATAAATGATAAACAATATTCAAAGAATTCACAAAAAGTTCCCAAAAATAGGAGTAAAGAAAAAAGAACAGTCACATTAAAAGACCCCAATGAGGACCCATCTATTGAGTAAGATAAATTAATAGTAATATAAATAAAATAATAATATCAGCAACTATCCAAAAATATGGTAAAGACAATAGAAAGGGGGAAAAAAACCCTTAGATTGTCTGCTAATCAATGAGAATCAGAAATATCTCAGATTCCTCACTACCAAGACACAAAGATGGGAACAATAGACATTGGGGACATCAAAAGGTGGGGCTGAGGGAAGGGCTGAAAAACTACCTATTGTGTGCAATCCTCATTGCCTGGGTGACAGGTTTATATGTACCCCAAATCTCAGCATAATGCAACAAACCTGCAGGTAGCAAACCTGCACATGTACCCACTGCATCTAAAATGAAGGCTGAAATTTTTCAAAAACTAATAAAATAAACTATTAATACTACTATTTACCATAAATTGTAACAGTATTTTAAAATTTTTCAGATAATAAATATTACACTTAGGATTCTATAGTTATTGCTAACACAGTGTAATGACAAAATAAACATACTTTTAAACAAAGTGAAAGAAAGTAGACAAGTTACTCCCTCAAATCTTCTCTGAGGGAATTATTAAAAAAAATTTTCCAATTAACTAAGCAAGTAATCCAAAGAAAATGGTAAACTAATCATTTGTATAGCAAAAGCAGAAGTTAGCACACACCGGCAAATCTAAATAAAAGTTATATATTTATTAAAAGAAATATTAATCAACCTATATATGACAGTACATTTTATCCTTAATCATCCTGTATAAAACAGTACATTTTGTACTCATTGCTCTGCTTTTTAAAATTATTAAAATAATTATTTGAAATAAATGTACATGGCTGACATTCAATATGTATTGATTTAGTAGTCTATTATTTGTCATAGTCCAAAAGTAGATCAGCTCCATGAGGTCAGAGATTTGTTTTGTTTATTGCTATATAGTGGACACTGAGAATCATGTTAAACACATGGTAGGTACATAGTAAATATGTTTAAATAAGTGAACAACTGATGGATTAAGTCAATACTGCAGTAAAATAAGAAATACTATGCAGCCATTGAAAATGTTATAGCATTATTTTATTAATACAGAATGATTGTTTAAATGAAAGATGTTGCTTATTCATTTCATTTTATGAGACTGGATAAGCCCTCATAACAAAGAGAAGAAAAAAGAGCTTTGGAATAATCTTTTATATAAACAGACTGACAGAAAGGGAGAATAGAACAATCGTTAAGTATATTAAGTGAAAAGCATCAGTCTGACCTATTAGATTTATCCAAATATGCAGGTGTAGTTTAACATTTTAAAACATGTTATATACAATGATATCTACTCTGTTAATAAAGAAGAGAGGCTTAACAGAATTCTCTCAATAGACCACAAAACAAATATTCAATGAATTATATCTAATATGTTTTAAAAAGAAATATATACTTTAATAAAAATCTCATAAATAACTTAGAAGAGGGCAAACTTTCTTATGTGGAGATTGAGTCTAAAAACATGTTATAGTAAGAATCATACATAATGGCTAAATGTTAGAAACATTTTATTAAAGAACGGACTAGGATACTGGCTTTAATCCCAGTATTAACTTTGTACTGAAGTTCCAACCAACTTATATACAGATAAAGAAAGAAACAAGTCAAATTAATGTTGGAGAGGAAGAAATAACATTCATTCTCTAGATAATATAATTGCACTCCTAATACAAACTCGTTAAAGAACTGAGAAAACACTGAAAAATTAAGTGTCCTTGTAATTCCGCATAATATGTATTGGGTACTTTACATTTCTCAAATATTAGAGATTTTTTATGTGTGTTACCTTATTTATTTTTATGACAACCTTTTGAAATAAGTTCTGTAATTTTAACCACTTTACAAATGAGAAAATTTAAGTATACAAAATTATAATTAATTTTGCTATGGTCACATAACTTGTAAGTGGCAAAACTGGGGTTCATTATGGCTCTGAAGCTCATGATTTGAATTAGCAAGCTTTAACACCACTTCTATTTCAGTAATGTCCAATTAGAAATATACATAAATAAAAAGATCAATATTAATTGCAGCTATGATTTATTAAATGATTAGAAATAAACCTAAGAAAAATCTAAGACATTTCAGAATAAAATACTGAAATGTAGTGTAAATAAAATATGAATAAATAAATTATAAACAAAAGTAATGGCAGGAAGAGTCATGATGATAAAGAAGCCAGACTCTCCAAATTAATCCATAAATTTAATCCAAACTAACTAAAATCCCAATACAATTATTACAAAATTTGTTAAACTAATTCTCAACTTCATCCAGCAAAGTTATATAAGAACAAGCAACATAAATTGAAAAAAACCAAACCAAGTAATAGATCTTACTCTACCAAGTACCAAACTACATTATAAGTACAAAAAACTAGTAAGGTAATAACCAATAATAAATAATAAATTAGTAGATTGATAGAACAGAGTCCACAAAGGATTTTGTACCTTTTGAAAATTATGAAGTATAAAAATTACTCCAAATTTAGAATAAGTTAATACTATTTGTTATAATAAATCTCAAAATTAAAAAAGCATAAACTTAACAAAAATGATAAACACAATAAAAAATTATTAAACATGTAATATACATTTAAGCCTCTAAAGTAAACACAGAAGAATATTTTTATAACTTTAAGGAAAGCATTATTAAGACAAAAATAAACATCGCAGAGGAAAATATTAAAGTTTTCACTATAACTGAAGCATCATTATTAAGGTTAACATATAAGTATAGTAGAAAATGTCTGCAGAACTCACACAAAATTAGTATATACATAATAAATAAGTAACTATTACAAATCAATAGAAAAATAAAGGATGTGGAAACACAATGATAGGGAAATCATACTTCTGATAACTACTCAGCATAATGCTTACACACATGTTCAAGAAGGCCTGTAAAGAATAGACACTATTTGGAACCAGGAATCATCAGATAATATTTAAATATTCATTATAAGGGAAACTATTGTATAATTCATACTTTGATATATCATGAGGCAGGTGAAAAGATTAAGGAGAAAATGCATATATTGACATCAAGTAAAATCTGTAAGGCACATGGACCAACTGCAGAACAACAAAACATGCAAATTTTTAAAGACAAGCAAAGAGTGTACAAGGCCATAAGAAAATGGCACTGTCATCCTAATAATGATGAAAACACCCCCTAGATAATCTGTAAAATTTAAAGCTACTTGATTTTATCAAATGAACTGAATTCCAAAGAGTGAACATTAACTCCAAAAGAGGAACAGTTACATGAACTGCTTCACTTTGGGTAAATCATAAGAAGAAATAAGTAAACAAGAAAGAGATAAAATTTGAATGCCTTCTTAAATGACTGTTATGAGCATTTACAATCCCTGGGAGAAACAAACAGATGACAAGACATTGCAAGAATTTGCTGTCAAGAACAATCAAGGGTCTGAGATTTTATCCTACTTACAAGCTAAGATTTTAACGTACTACAGTTTCATGGATGCTAGTAGAGGACACAAGACTACTGAGTCAGAGATAAAGGATTTTAATACTCATGTTTCAAGAAGCAGAATGAGCTTCAGGTTTACACTAGTTTTCTTTGTCCCTGAAGTCCCATAAGGATAAGCTGGAGGTGGCCCATGTGGATGCTGTCTCCACCAAACTAATCAATGATGAGAGCTGTCTGGTAGAAAATGGCTCTGATCTGGGAATGGAAGACCTAGCATCGAGTTAGTTTAAGGGGCTTGCGGCAATTTGAAACAACTATCCCATGATATTATTTCTCTGAATCTCCATGGACAGTTATAAAAAATAAAAGACAATGCCATTCTTACATATTATCTCCATATGGAGATGTGTTAGTCTGTTTTAGCATTAGTATAAAGGAATACCTGGTGCTGGGTAATTTATAAAGAAA
Source organism: Gorilla gorilla gorilla (assembly GCF_029281585.2). Lineage (NCBI taxonomy): Eukaryota > Metazoa > Chordata > Mammalia > Primates > Hominidae > Gorilla > Gorilla gorilla. Next base: position 119,176,997 of record NC_073229.2, on the reverse strand, counting down.
ACAGGCTTAATTGGCTCACAGTTCTGTAGGCTGTACAGGCCTGGTACCAGTATCTGTTTCTGGTGAAGGCCTCAGGAAGCTTGGAATCATGGCAGAAGGTGAAGGGAGATCCAACATATCCCCATGACAAGAGTGGGGAAAAAAGAGAGCAGGGATGTGTCACACATTTCCAAAACAACCAGTTCCCCTGTAAAGTAGGAGAGAACTCACTTATTACCATGATGAGGACACCAAGCCATTCATGACGGGTCTACCCCTATGACCCACACAACTCCTACTAGGACCATAACAACATTGGAGGTCACATTACAACTTGGGGGTTGGAGGGAAAACACATCCAAGCCATATCAGGAGAATTATCTACCAACTCTTCAAAGCTTTTAATACGGGTCAATACCAGATGCTCTCAAGATGTATCGGGCGCAGAACAGTGAACCAGATAAAGCACCCACAGTATAGTGCATACATACAAAATCTCACCGTATTCCTGACCTTACTCTCTTATGAAAGAAGTCATGAAGCTATTGGAAGAGTGTAAAACACCCTCTCAAATAAAGAACCCAGAGATTATGTACTACCTTGGATGACAGAAAATAAACAAGCTGTCTGCTACTGAGGAACAACTGGAAAAATCCACTTGGGCTGAAGATACTAAACTGATGAAAGGCAGTTTGACTACCAATCTGAGAGGATATACACACTCCCTTCCAACTCATGATTTTCCATAGATATAAGAAACTGGCTTCCATGAGAACGAAGAGTAAGAAGCTAAGAAACCCCTATCCCTGAGGCCCAGGCATGCAAAAACTGTCTAGGAATAAAGAATGACCAGCAGAGCTGAGAACTACCCTGCCTTCAGAATTACACTTGCATGCAGTAAAACCCACAACAATCTAAAACTGGGGGAAGGGCAAGAATGTCCATATAGAACATCTCTGTGTTGCAGGCATCTAGGTCTAATAGAAGAAGAGGATAAAACACTGTGAATGACTTAGTAGCATCACACCATTGAATAAATTTGAACTTTGTAGTGTGCTGACGTAATTACAGCAATAACAAAAGTTAAACTCTGCTCAATAATTGACTCAGTTGAACTCCCCACACCAAAAGCTTGAAAGAGAAAGAGGCATAAATTCTATTTATTGCAGTTTCTTATGTTCTTTGGCCTATAATGCCTATTATTCCATCAAAAACTACCAAAAATATTGTCAGAATACATAATTGATAGAACTAGACCTAAAGAAGTACCATATAAAAATATAAAAAGTTTTAAAATTTTGACAAGAGCATAATAGAGAATTTTGTTAGAGAGATGGAAAATAGAAAAAAAAGAGTCACATGGAAATGCTACAAAAAAGATATCAAATACAAATATTCCTTTGACAGTTTTATCAACAGAATGGATACAGTGGAAATAAAAATTCTAGTTCAAGAGAAATTATCCAAACTAAAATACAAAAAAATTAAAAAATTTAGAATATGGTATCCTGTGGGACATTACCTAATGGTCTAACGTATGTGTAATAATTGAAGTCTTGGTAAGAGAATTTAGAAGGCATAGGGAAGAAGATAAATTTGAGGAGAAAGTGGTATAATCACACACACACATCTCAGACAGGCACCGTTAATTATTGACACTAGCAATAGAGAGAAGATATTGAAGACTTCCAGAAGATAAAAAAAAAAAAGAAAATATCTACAGAAGAAAAAAATTTAGAATTAGAGTTGGCTTTTGTTAAAAATCAAGAAAAATCAGAGGACAATTGAGTGATGTTAAAATGCCTTAAAAATAACAACTAACAATTTTATGTATAATGAACATATATTTTAATAATGAAGTCAAATAAAAGATATTTCAGATGAACAAATTCCAGAGAATGCATCTTACACAGAACTGCCCTATAAGAAATGGTAAAGGAAGGAGTAACATCAAATGCAAATTTTGATAAATATACTAAATAGATAAAACACAATAAATCAATCAAAAGTGTTGCTAAAATTGTACATAAATTAAAAATACATTTTTTAATTTTACATTCTTTAAAGAATAACTGCCTATTAAAAATAGTGATGATATATTTGAGGAATTATGTTATTTATAGAATAATGTATGACAAAAATAGCACAAGGTATGGAAAGTGATAAACAGAAAGTTTCTTACACTGTACGTGAAGTGGTATAAGAATACATGAAGATAGAGTATTATAAAGTAAAGACTTATATTGTAAACTTTAGAGCAAACACTCAAAAGTGTCTATTAACTAATAAGTTAAACAACATAAACAAGACCATATATTTTATATTAATTTTATAAATATTAATCACCCCAAAAAGCAAGAACAAAGGGAAAAGGAAAAAAAAACATGGGTTTAAATCAAAGCAGCTATTAATATGACAGATTTATATCAAACCATATAAGTGGACTGATCATCATAGTTTTAATTATCAGATTGAATAAAAAAGCAAGAAATCCATGAGTCAAATATGAAGGGACAGAGGCAAAATAAAGTATTTTGAAAAGAATAAAAATCAAAATACAGTATATTAAAAATATTGGGATCAGACAAAGCAGGGTTTATAGGGAAATTCATAGCATTATATACTTATATTAGGAAAGTAGAAAAGTTTCAAAATAATTGTGTAGGTTTCCATCTTAAAAACTAGGGCATGTAGAGTAAAATAAACCAAATTGAACAGAATGAAGGAAATAACATAGAAATAGAAATGAATGAAATTGAAAACAGAAAACAAACTGTGAAAATCAGGAAAACCAAAGCTATTTCTTTGAAAAGATCAATAAAATCAATAAAATTCTAGCAAACCTAATAAAAAAAAAGAGAGAGGAAATAAATTACCAATGTTAGGAACAAAAGTTAGTACTGAGTTCACAGGAATTAAAATAATAATAAGGGAATAATATAAGCGACTTTATGTAAATCAGTTCAGTAACATGAAGACAATCCTACATGTAGATGAAAGTCACAAACTATCAAAACTCATCGACATAAAATATATAACATGAATATTCTTAGCTCTATTAGAAAAATTGAATTCATGGTTAAACTTTCAAAAAAGAATCTACTTGCATGTTTACACTGAAGAATTCTTCAAAATGTTTAAAGAAGAAATAACATCAATTCTATAAAATTTCTTCAAAAAATAAAAAAACATCAATTTTTAAAAATAAATTTTATTTTACATATTTAAAGTATACAACATTATATTATGAGAGACATATATAGAGAAAACTGCTTACTATAGCAATGCTAATTAACATGTACATCATCTTACATTGTTACCCATTTGTTACCCATTTTTTTTGGTGTGTGTGTGTGACAAAAACAGCTACAATCTGCTCATTTAGCAAAAATCTTTAATACAAAAAGCATCATTAATTATAGTTCTCATGTTTTATATTAAATCTCTAGAATTATCTTACGTATTTGCTACTTTCTATCCTTTGACCAACATTTCCCATTTGCTTCATCCCAACCAATCCAGCCCCTGGTAACCCTGTTTTATTTTCTCTCTCTGCATATTTGACTTTTTTTTAAGATTCTATAAAAGTGAGATAATGCAATATTTTTCTTTTTGTGTTGGCTTATTTCACTTAGCATAATGTCCTCTAGGTTCATTCACGTTGTGGCAAATAACAGGATCTCCTCCAGTTTTAAGTCTGAAAAATATCCTGTTGTGTATTCTATCACAGTTGCTTTATCCATTCATCCATTGATTGATATTATTACTTAAGTTGTTTCCACATCTTGGCTACTATGAATAATGCTGCAGTGAACAGGGGAGTGCAGATATCTTTACTTGGTGGTGATTTCATTTTCTTTGGATCTATATTTAGAAGAGTAATTGCTGGGTCATGTGATGGTTGTATTTTTCATTTCTCTAAAAATCTCCATGCTGTTTTCCATAATGGCTTCACCAATCTACAGCCAGAAAAAGATAGTACAATAAAGGAAAATGCAGGCTTATCATCCTTCATGAATACAGATGCAAATTTCCAACACAATATTAGCAAATTGAATTCAACAATACATGAAAAGAGAAATGCATCATAAATATGGTTCATCCCAGTAATGCGTGGCTGTTTTAACATGCAAAAATAAATCAACCTAACCTAATATATTAATAAAATAAAGAAAAAATAGATAATTATATCAACTGAGGCAAAATAATAATAATTTCAAAGTGTCACGTTTATTCATTGTAAAGACAAACAAGAAACTAAGGCAGGCATCATATTGGGTAGTGAAAAGCTGAATTCCTACCATTTTAAATTGGGAACAAGGTAAGGATATATATTCTGAGCATACTTATTCAATATCTTACCATGAGTCTTAGCCAATGCATTGAAGAGAGTTTCTTTTTTTTTTTAATCATACTTTAAGTTTTAGGGTACATGTGCACAAAGTGCAGGTTTGTTACATATGTATACATGTGCCATATTGGTGTGCTGCACCCATTAACTCATCATTTAACATTAGGTATATCTCCTAATGCTATCCCTCCCCCATCCCTCCACCCCACAACAGGCTCCGGTGTGTGATGTTCCCCTTCCTGTGTCCATGTATTCTCATTGTTCAATTCCCACCTATCAGCGAGAAGAGGCGGTGTTTGGTTTTTGGTCCTTGTGATAGTTTGCTGAGAATGTTGGTTTTCAGAGAGTTTCTTAAAATTTTTTTTCAAAGGTAGAAATTGAAAAGGAAGAAATAATTGTCTTGTTTGTAAAATGGCTTACCCTTCTACATCGAAAATCCCAAGGATTGTAAAATAACCTCCTAAAACTCATGAGTAGGTTTGCCAGTGATAAATAATAAAAAAAGATCAGCATATAAATAACAATAATATTTATATATACTGTCAATAGGTATTTGGAACCAAAATTAACAAAATGTGTATAATACATTAACAAATCAAATACTTAGGAAAAAAACAGAACATTTGCAGGATGTATATGTGGAAAACTAAAATATTATGGAATTAAAATTCAAAGAAGATTTAAATAACTGGAGACAGACAGTGTCTATGGATTGAAAACTCAACATAATTAAGATTCTAATTTCCCTTATGTTTAGATGTAGTGCAATTTCAATCAAAACACAGTAGGGTAATTATAGTTAACATTAATTTATTGTATATTTCAAAATTGCTAGAAAGGAGGATTTGAAATATTCCCAAAACAAAAAGAAATGACAAATGTTTGGGGTGATAGATATATTATCTACCCCTATTTGATCATTACACATTATATGCCTGTATCAAAATATCACATGTATGCCATAAATATGTACAATAATTATGTATTAATGAAAAAGTTATCAATATTATTCTTAGATCTTGGGAAAGACACTCAGAATGCATTTCTGTAGAATATTGACAGAATGATTTTTAAAAATATAATGAAAAAAGAGCTTAGACTAATAAAATTTTTGAAAAATAATTTAGAGTACTCACTCAAACTGATTTTAAGGCTTACTATCTGGTTATGGTAGTCAGTACACTGTGGTTTTGTCATAAAAATATAACTCTAGATTAATTTTCATCTAGGCTGGAACCCAAGATGGCTGCACTCTTGCTGAGACTTGTTGGCTGTCACTGCCTCCAAGCCCACTTTAGCCCTTAGCTCTGTATCAGAAATGCTTTTCTGATGGTTGCTTTGGGAACCATGGCCAAAGAAGAGATGAAGCAGTTCTGGAATAAGAAAACAGGTTGAAAGTGTTTTTATCTCCCCACATCATTATCTACAGTTAGTCTCTTCCCATGGTGATGTCCATCTGCCACCGTGGCACTAGTATTGCTTTAAGTGCAAAGGTCTCCTTTTTTGGCATGTAGGCCCTGTTGCTCCCTGGGAACTTTGAGTCTAATTTGGAACTCCTGAAGTCCCTGTGTCTGGGGCCAGCACTGATTCTCACAGCTAAGTTTGCACTCATCTTCCCTCTCATGTATCATACCTAGAATGGGATTCAACACTTGACGTGGGACATAGGGAAAGGCCTGAAGATTCCCCAGATATACCAGTTTGGAGTGATTGTCTTGGTTCTTAATTGTGTTGTCCTCTGTAGGGCTGGCAGCCATGTGAAGAGTGGAAGTTCCCAGCATCATCTTCCTACACATGATTACATTCACCTGTCTCCCTGTTTGTCACTCTTATCTCCAGCCTGGGCAAAGTTCTCCTCATTAGTTTAGATCCTTTTGTGCTTTCTGAAACCCTTGGAGCTCAGTAGCAGTAGAGTAACTGGAAGACCATAGTAGTGGAAAAGGGTCCCTTTCCTGCCCACAGTTTGCCTACTGTGGGCCTTAGAAGCACTTATTTTCTCTATATATTGGGCTTTGATTTGTGCTGAGGGGTCAGCTTTTGGCTCCTTCTTCCTGAGGCAATGGAAACAATGGCAGGTGTATGGCCTCTGCCCTGGGGGCCGGAGGTGAGATTTTTAGTGCCACTGCCTGTGGGTTGCTGGCTTAAAGGACAATGATGTTCATTGGTCAAATCTCAGGCCTTTACCAACCACACAGTGTTATTGAAAGAAGAGAGATGGGGGTAGAGAGGAACTAGTTTATCCCAGCTAGAGGGAGACAAAGCGGGGTAGTTATTCCTTGGAGCAGCCGCTTTGAGGAGAAAAAATATAGCTTTTCACACAAGAAGATCCAGAAAATTATCATGGAACATATTAGAGTTTATTTATTTTTCTTGCCTATTTTCAGCAAAACAAACCTCTTAATTTCATGTTTTCTAATTCAAGTCCATGTATCATGTGTTTCTGAAACTGAATTAAAATACTCATTTTTAAAAAAGAATATACCTCTAGGTTAGAAAAATGTGTCAAGTCTATAAAAAAGCTTGAAGAAATATGGTCAGTTGCTCTAATAAAGGAGCAAAGGCAATTCAGCCTGTTTAACAAATGATATGAAAACAATTTTATTCCCTCAATATGCATAAAAGGAAGCCCTAATCTATACCATATACTACATACAGATTAATTTAACTGTCTGTAAATTATACCTTCAATAAACCAGACTAAAATAGTTAAGAAGAGTACGATACCTTTCATTTTTTAAAAATAACACATTCTATACACACAGAGTGTAAATGTGTAAATTCACATGGAGTAGTTAAGTAATACACTTAACAAGTATATAATTCTAAGTATATCGTTATAGGGGATGATGGTCAAAGGGGACTCTGGGTTTTCTATAAATGTTTAAAAACATTAATTTAGTGCCAGCATTTTTATATGGCTTCACAAACATATTAACACTTTAAATTCTCAAAGAAACCATAAAAGGTAGCTATAATAATTATCTCTGTATTAAAAGGATATTAAGGCACAGAGATGAAAAGTAACATTGATGAAGTCACATTTATTGTACCTGGTACATACATGATTTAACCCAAAGTGTCTTGCTCTAGGTAACCTTCCTTTAACTGTGAAGTCATCTTGCATCTCTGCTCTGCCTCGCTTCTACTCTGAGTTGTACAAAACTGCCATTATAAATAACCTATGAGACACAAAAATCTGATAAATGAGAGGAAAAAAGAAAAGTCACACTGCTGCAGAGTCTCTACATGGACTTGTAAAATAGGTTACCAAAGATAAGTCATAATAGAAACACATGGGTGAGAATCAAACACAAGCTCCCTCAATTTGTACTGTTGAACCATTTTTTAGCAAACAAAACGTACTGCATCAGAGCATTTTGACATTAGTTTTAGTGTTTTTGTTTGTTTGTTTGCTTGTTTCTTTGACGGAGTCTCTCTTTGTCACCCAGGCTGGACTGCAGTGGCGCAATCTGGGCTCACTGCAAGCTCCGCCTCCTCGGTTCACGCTGTTCTCCGGCCTCAGCCTCCGGAGTAGCTGGGACCACAGGCACCCACCACCTCCCCCCGCTAATTTTTTTGTATTTTTAGTAGAGACGGGGTTTCACCGTGTTAGCCAGGATGGTCTCGATCTCCTGACCTCGTGATCTGCCCGCCTCGGTGTCCCAAAGTGCTGTGATTACTGGCGTGAGCCACCGCGCCCAGCCTAGTTTTGTTTTACTTCAAGAGCCTCAGGTTTCCTTCAAAACTTTTTAATTAAAAAATTAGTGAATATTTTATTTTCAATAACTGAGTAAAGCTTTACTTGAAAGAGCATACAAATCTTAAAGCTCCAAAATGATCTTTTTTGATCCCATATCTCACATCCAGGTCATGCTGATGCAAGTGGTGGGTTCCAATGACCAGGGTAGTTGCATTGTCCCTGTGGCTTTGCAGATACAGCCCCCATCCTGGTTGCTTTCACAGGCCAGGTGAATTAATTGCATATAATTGTACAATATTTCTTGCAAAGTACTTAATAGTGGATACATAAAATTAATGCTTCTTCTTGAGCAGAAATTGATACATTTCTAGTAGCTTTTCAGTAATTTGATTTAATGTATTAATTTTAATTGTTTCACTACAGCATTTCATTTTTACCTAATTTAATTAATTTTAATCATAAATAAATGTTACAGCATTTTGTTATATGCAACAGATAATTTAATTGCTGCACGAGATCAGTGGGCCTTTGTTTTTCAGGTGGCTACTTGTGGTCTCTAAGTGTGAAATAAATTGTCAATCTGTTGCCCCAATCCAACTGGTATTTTGACTTTAGCCATTATAATTGTTGAAAACCTTCATACAAATACATAATAATTTATTATTTTATCTTTAAGATTCTCAACCATTCAATTCCCGTGCTATTTTTATATATATTTTATGTAAAATTCTTTTTAATGACAATATTCAAGTCAGTTTATAATCAATTAAATGTTATCTCAAGAAGCATAATCACATTTATAACTCTGTTACTTCCCTTCAGTGCATGACATGCTACAAAATTATTTGCCCCCTAGTTACACTCACATTTTTATGAATAACTTTTACAATACCAATTATTTCTTTTTTTACAAACCTCTTTTTTTTCTGATTTATTCTGTTGTCATGGACTTATGCTTCTATGTAGAATTACTAACTCACAGATTAAGTCACTAAAAGATGAGTCTGTCATTTCTAAAGATGAAATAAAATGTGACAGTTACATTTTTTTATAAAGCAGCAGGTCAAATATAGTCCAAGGAAAAGGTCCAAAGGAAAAATAGTCTCCAACTTTCCATAAGATATCCATCTGATAAATAAATTGAATGACTTATCATTAAATCTAAGCCATTTGCATACTCTTTTGCACATCAAAATGATAGCAGTTTGGCCAATAGTTTTTCACTTGAAAGTTCTTTTCTATCTTACATAAATGTTATTTTTATTATTAAATAATTTCTAACATTATTTACATATATACAAATTGTATTTAAAATTGCCATTATTTCTCTGAAGCATTTTGTCTCTTTGTGCATCACAGTGCATTTTCTCCTCTCCTCCTTATAATTATCTTTGTTTCATTTATTCTACCTCAGCTTTCCCTAGTCCTGCAAAATGAAATTTGTCAATTTCATCAACTGTAAATTTAATACAATGCTTGTGCTCATCAGGATCTGTGGTTTTAGAACACTTTTAAGAAGTCTCATCACATTATGTATTTTAGCACTGAGATAACTGCCTTATCAATTAGATATATTAGGCAATGCTAAACACATAGATACTGTATTTTATCTAAAATTATACTCACTGTAAATTTCATCAGTAAGGCACATTTAGTGAATCAGATAAAGCTTAAATTTTAGGGTCTCAAATTAGCACTATTTCTTTCTAAAGCCTTTTGTAATTAACACAAACATAATTTTTGTAGTAGTAATTTATCTTTCTGTTTTTTTTAAAGACCTCCCAAATTACAGAAGTTTCAGGTACCACAAAACCTAAATCTGACCCTCCCAAGAAATTATAGTTGATGATTAGATCTCCATATTGTTTCAAACACATAGCTCCCGATTCTTATATTATAACATGGTCCAATCTGATAATCTAGATTTACACTCTTGAATACAAGCCTTCACATTTCAGGTGTTAGATCTGGAGATCTATTATGGGCCCAACTACAACCGAAGTTATTTTTTATTTTGTGTTTACTAATTGCAATCCCTGATTCTAGCATGATTCTCAAAACAGTATGGGCAGGGGGATTATGTATTAAATACTAATTAATAATAACAAATAAAGAAAAATGACCTAGCATTGAAGCAACACAAATAGATAATAATAAAGAATTTAGGACTAGATAAGATAAATTATGTCAAAACCTACAAAAATGGCTTTATGTAGTTTAAGTTTATGTCAGAAGAAATTAAAGCATGAAAACTGAAGGAACAATTGGAAGTCAAATCTGCAAATTATTTTAGACTTTCCCTATTAATATTTGAAAGGTGAAGAAGATTTTTAAGTTTGTATTTCAATTTGAAATGTAACATCTTTTTACTACGAATTGAGGTCAGGGTCTACTACAATCATTTATTTGACAAAATCAAAGCTTTCATTAATTTTTCATGTATAAATGTGTAAAAATGAAATGCTTGAAGATAAAGGACTTATAAAGAAGCATAAAGAAACGACCAATGTTCAGTCTGAAAGAAATGCAGTAAAATCAGGTCTGACTGCAGGTTGTCAGTCTGAACTGCTCAGTCTCATTAAGATTTCCCTGAAGGAATAGAGCCTGCTACTTCCAGGTTTGTTCTTTCTAGCAGAGCCTAAAAGACAAGTGACAGAAAATCAGATCAACCTATCAAAATGTCAAAGGTGTCTGATTCTGCTACTCCCATGCTGAGCACATAGTAGGCACTCAAGAGGCTTTTGAATGATGGATTGGCCCAGCTACATTAAATTAAGCATTCAAAGAGCAAGGTTTGAATTAAGGATGAATAGAGACTTCTATTATAAAAATCTCCTAAAGATGTTAACTATTTTTTCAATCCAATGCTGTATATTTCTCAGCTTATATATTTCAAATGAAGTTCCTTATTTTGTGATTCTGAGGGGCATGTACTTTCAGCCTCTGCAAATGTTGATCAACTCTATAGGAATTTGTTCAACTCTTTAAATATATTCCAACACTGGCACATATTTTTTCTGTTATTTCAAATCACTTTCAAGATTTATTTATGAAATTCAGTTTTGTTCTCCATGAATTTCAAAGCTTTCTATTGTGTGGGTGTAAGTGAGTGTGCTGTTTATGAGAGAATGTGAGAGCAAAAGTTTGAGAAGAAAAGATTTTTTTAATGACTGCTTTCAGAAATTTATGGTATCATATATTTCAATTTATATGCATAAGATGGTTTCACTAATAGTTAAAAATGAATAGTTAAAATAAGTGGTAGGCACTTTTATAAAGTTTCATAAAGTTAATTTTATTATTATTGCCATACACAGATTAAGAAAATGAGCTACAGAGAAGTGAATAATGTGAATTTTATAGTTTCATAAATCTTGTTAGTTATTGCTCTTGGTTTGTTAGTGTTTCTGCAATACTGGGTGAAACAACAACCAATAGTAAATGAAAATAAATTTAGAACTTTAAAATTTCTGTAGTCTCTTTTGTTAGAATCATGTATTTTATTTTTTCATCCTGTTTAAAATAAAACAGGGAACTTCTATTCTTGCAATATAGCAGACTAGATTCTCTGAAGTATTGTTTAGAGTGTGCAATTGCATGTGGAATAAATAGCTAAGAAAAGTATTTTGAAGTTCTGCTCATATTAAAATAGAAGTATATCAGAAAGTCTGGCAAGTGAACATATGAAGGGCTGGCTTTCATTAGGGAAGGTGCACTGAACCCAACATCAGGCATGAGGAACAAGAGACAAAAGGTAGACCTCTCCTTCCCACTCCTGCAAAAAATCAAGTAAGGTTCGCAAGAAACTGCAAAAGCCTGAGACCCTTATGGTCAATACCATCAATGTAATTCTATTAATATCTAATTTTCTGAAAAAGGTTGATTGATGAAATGCCTTATGCAACTGATAATAATGTAAATTGATACAGTTACTTTGGTAAAGGTTTGTAATTGCATATTAAATGGAAAATTCTCATATTCTTATCATTCAGTCATTTCTCTGAATGTGAGAAGAGTATTCACAACTCTTTGTATTTTATTATTTTGTTTATACTCTTTTCAATTTTTTGCATATATACATAAAGAACCACAAAAAGAAATGTTTTAGCTATATTTTACATAATAGCAAATACATGGAAATAAAAATATATAACAATCATAGAATTAAGAAATTGTGGTATGTATATACAATGGATTTCTTTCAGCAGCAAAAAATGAAGGAAATACAGCTAAATGTAACAGCATGATTAAAACTCAAAAACGTTATGTTGAGTGAATGGACCAAGTCACAAAAGAACATATTTATTTCATTCATTTTGTAAAAAGCGTTGGTTCAAATATTCGAATCAAATATTTTATTTTTGCAAGTAAGAGGTATGTGCACAACTCAGGACCGATGTAACTTCTAGGGAAAGAAATAATGGTATATTTTAGTGGGCAGCACAGTGGGCTTCTAAGGTAGTTGCTACATTCTATTTATTTTTGTGGAGGGTATGGGTATTTATTTAACCATTTCTTTAAATCATACATATCAATTTTTTACATTTGTGCATATAGCATTTACCACAATGAAAATATTAAAAAATCAAATAACAAAGATAAGAAGTAAAAGAAATATATAATAAGAAAAGTGGGATGAACAATATAAAAAGGTTTTGAGTAGGAATCTCACAAAATATCTTGTATGTTGTTAGTAAGTACATTATGAAAAGAGGAAAGGAATAAATAAGTGCTAAAAAGAGACATATAAGACATCAAGAAAAAGAAATAAAGAAATGTGGATAAGTAAAGTGAATTAGAAAATATGCATGGAAGTGGCTGTTATTTTAAAAGGATAGATTCCATGTATGTCTTTGGATCTACTCTTTCTTGAAATTGTGTTAAAATGATATTAATCATAAGTCTGCAGAGACAAAAACAAATAGGAAATGAAAAGGAGAAGTCTCAATATATTGTATGCTAAAGCCTAGGCCCCTTTCTCATTGTCTCTCATTAGATAGATAGATAGATAGATAGATAGATAGATAGATAGATAGATAGATAGATAATGTGTAAAATATATATTGGTCTATATATTGAAGGAAATGCATTAAAAACTAAATGTACAATTTTGAAGATAAGTCTAAAGAAACATTAGAGAAAGAAAAAAGACACAAAAATAAATAAATAAAGAGGAAAAAAATAGATCAATCTGGGTAGTCAACTAGCTATTCTTCTGAATAATAGGGGTTGCAAAAATAATGTATTTTCTTATGAAGGAAATTGGTCAAAAACTTTTATCAGAATAGGAAAATGTGAATGTTCAGACTCAAAAAGTTTTACTGATTGCTTAGAACAAGAAAGTTTGAAAACCCCCAATAAGATACATCATTATAAAATGTTAGAACTCTAGGAATAAAAAATTATAATCTTAACAGCCCCCAGAAAGAATACTAAAATGTTACATCTAAAACACCAAGAAGGACAATGTCTTTGTATTTTCAATAGTATCAGGAAGAGTGAGGGTGGCTGGAAATGCTTTGAAAATTCTTAGAAAAAAATAATTTTCCACCTAAAATTCTATGAGCAGCTAATTTAGTGTTCTGCTAGCAAGTGGACTGATGATGTTTTCTGACACACAAAATCTCTAAGCTATCTCCTATATTGTCCTTTTCCTGAAGATGAAGAATAAATGTGCTCAAGAAAAGGGAGGAAGGTAAGTAAGGAGAGATAAAAATAATACTGTGAATAATGACAAATGGAAATCCTAAAATACAACCAGCCTGCAGGAAAAAAAAAAAGTCCTGATAGGCACTAATATTATGGCTTCTGGAGTGGGAATATAGATTTACACTTCCAGACAGTTGCAAGAAAAGTTGTTGTTATATATAAAGTAAAATGGGCAGCAAGCCAAAAGGAGGAAATAAAACCACACTGCAAACATGTCTCATACTGAACAATATTCTTAATCATTAATAACTGAAAAACTGAAAAAATGCTACCTATTAATTTATATTTATAGCTTGTCAAATATGGAAGATATATTTGTTTGTGAGGAGAAGTGGAAAGAAAAATAGATTTTCCTATTTCATCTTAGAAGGCCTATATATCTTAAAAACCCAGCAATGGATTACCAGCATATGGAAGAATTGAATAGAACACAAAATCAAGAAATAGAAGAACATGCTGTGACTAATGGCTCACGCCAGTAATCCCAGCACTTTGGGAGGCTGAAGCGGGAGGATCATTTGAGGTCAGGAATTCAAGACCTGCCTGGGCAACATGTCGAAACCCCATCTCTACTAAAAATACAAAAAGTAGGTGGGTGTGATGGCTCGCACTTGTAATCCCAGCTACCAGGGAGGGTGAGGCAGGAGAACCACTTGAACCTGGGAGGTAGAGGTTGCGATGAGCTGAGATCACGTCACTGCACTCCAGTCTGGGCAAGAGAGTAAGACTCCGTCTCAAAATAAAATAAAATAAAATAAAATAAAATAAAATAAAATAAAATAAATAATAAATAAATAAATAAAAGAAATAGAAGAACATGCATATGTTGGGAAAAATTGTATAGACTATTGCTTCTGTAAATCAGAATTCGAGATTGGGGAACCAGTGAAACATAAGGAAGCACTATTTGTTTTTATAAATGGTTATATATAAAATTGAGATTTAAAACTAATTTGAAAAAAATAAAATGGTAAAACCTTGTTAAAGAAAATAAATATAAAATTAGTGGACGGGGGATGAATACTTCCATGGCCATGACTGGGCAATAGATCTTCCTCTCTTTGTCCTTAATGTTCCTTCTGATTTTTCCTTTTCCTTCTTTCTGAATCCCTTCAGTATCCTTCTTTCCTATGCTATAATTTTGGTTTTCTAACTTCCTCTTCATCTCTTTAATCATCATTGCCTGTTTCCCCCCTTCTTTCTTAATATCAAATGCTTTTATTTAAAAAATGTCAAAACTTGGAACACACTTTGTACCTGTTTCTCCCCAACAATATTTTCATACTTAAGTATGTGCCTTTGTCATTTAGATTGATTCTAGATAGATTCAAGGTGAGTGAGTGTAAAGGACGCAAAGTTCTTTAAAATTACTGTGGGATCATTTTCAGATTACATATACCTTTACCTTCCCATTTGGAAAAGAATCCCCAGAGTCCTATAATTTGTTAAGTACTGCATATTGATCTAATAGTGTTTTAGAAAGTATCTCAATATGGTCTTCTTAGGTTTCATCCTTCTTAAAAATTAAACTTACATTCAAATTGTCAAATGCTCTCATTAGCATGATTATGAGTTCTGTGGATAAGAGGGACTGATATATTCTCATCAATGACCCACTAATGCAATCTATAGGTTCATTTTCACAATTGCAATGCATAACTTACATTTCAAATAAAGCTTTGACTAATTTAGTTCACAGAAAGCCATTTCAGTAGCTACTTTTTTGTATACCTGACATAGCTGATTTATCTCACATACTTTAAATATAATAATTAATTTTCATGAACTAAAAATACTTCATAATTTTAATAACATATAAAATTTTAACTTCACCGATATAAATAAAAATACAATTAAGGATTACACCACATCATAAGTATAGTACTTTTAGTTTTCAATAAAAAATGTATAATCTAGAAAAAACAATAAACTTAATCTGTTATTCACTATTTTTGAAAATGTCACGAATTTTTAAAACTCCTTTTTCTGCAAATAAGGATTGTTGTGTGAAATATTCTCATTTTCATTGATCACTCCCAAATTCTTACACATATATTAATACCCTTCTCTCCATAAAGTCCTTCTTAATTCCCCAGATGGATTTAGTTTCTCCCTACTCTTTACAATCTAGCAGACTTTAAACCGTCTATATAACAACAGTGTAATAATTGTTTACAAGCCTGAAAACTACACCAGTGTAATAAGACTCTTGAGGACAGTGACTTCATTTTGTGTTTATTTGTATCTCTGAGAATGGTATTTTGAACCCCCATAGACACGTGACTCAAGTTCAGTAATCACCAATACCTATAAAAATACATAAAACTTCACTATGTATCTCTAAAAAACAAGACCTTTTATTTTTAACACTGCCACAATATTATTTTTACTCTCAATAAAATCTTAGGAATTACAATAATTCCTAAATACCAGAAAACAGTTAAAATAGTGCTCAAGTGCCCAGAATTCTCTTTCTTTCTCTCTCTCTCTCTCTGTTTCTCTCTCATGTTTTGACTGACTCAGGATCCAAACAAGGTCCACATATTACATTTGGTTGACATGTACCTTAAGTCTCATTATATCTACAATACCCAAACTCTTTTATTATCTTTGTCTTGCAACTGATTAAAAAGATGAGCTATTTATTCCATAGGATTTTCTACTTTCTAAATATATTTGATTCCATGTTTGTAGTGGCACTTAACATATCACTCTATTCATTTTATACTTCTTATAAATTTGTAGTTAGTATTAGTCAAATCAAATAAATAATACATTATGTTTGTCTAACTGTAAATGTAAGACTAAATAAAATCCAAATACTATAGCTATCAATAAATGAAGGGAGAGAATAGGATAAATGGACAAATGATAGAATTACAATTTCTCTGATGATATATTTCATTTGTCATTAGAAGCATGCAAAAGTTTTACACAATATTAAACAGAATTACACCAAAACATAAAATAAAAATATTTAATATTTAAAGCCAAATGAAACAAATACTCTCTAACAAGATCTAAGTATACAGAGAGAAATTATTTCAAGGGATTTCAAATTGCAATCATTTATGCTTACACATTGGCAAATATCCTAAGAGCAAAAATATTTTAAACTTATTTTTAATAATCTTATTTTTAGTAATGATTTTGGTATTATCAAAATAAATGTATGTACACATAAGGGACTGGTGTGATTGAGCCAACTTTATACCACCTTGTGTGAAACCTGGTCATTGAATTTTCAGTAACTTTGTGAACCCAGTGTTAAATGCAGTTATTATTAAAAAATTAATCATAAAACCTCACAACTAAATATATTTCATTTTAAAATAAGGTTAATAAATTTTCAACAATTCATCACTTCTTAATTACTTTACTCTATTTTATGACATCTGTGATCTTAAGATTATTTACATCTATTTTACCTGTATGGTGAACATATTAGACACCCCTGCGTGACAGTGCATCTTCCTGAACTTTGCATTCAGTGGTGCCATGTTAGCAGCCTGAAATCAACCATAGTGGGTGTATTTACTCCACGGAAATAAGCAAATGCTACAAACCAGGGATGTTTTCATTTCTCCAGGGAGTTTATTTTTCAATGCTTAACATTTAACAGCATACTACTGTATGTATAAGCACTCATCTATGAGGATAAGTCAAATAAGTAAATAAGCTAATGTCGTTAGAAACCAATATTTTTCAGATTATAAAATGTAGATAAATATAAAATCAAATAATACAAAACACTATAATTCTGAAGTGTAATTGGACATATTAGTATGAATCCATGATGTGTTTTTTCTCTTATTAAAAAATGCATATATTCTTAGCTGCATTTATCAAAACTCTAGAAACAATGAACAATAACATAGTAAGGAGAAACCTTAGTGCCCAGGTTGTGATCACTAAACACATTGTATTAATAATAATCAAAGCTCCTTGAGGAAATGACTAATTCCAGGTCTGAAGTAAAAATGGTGCAAGAGGTGCTTGGAACATCACATTATACAAGATATCATGAAAGTGATAAAGCTTACTAGGCTCATATTAAATAAAACAAAACAAAACTTTGAATGATGCCTCTGGTCAAAGATAGGACAATATGAGCATCAAAAATAATTACTGCAATAGATTGAAGCATATCAAGCATGCTAATATTACTGCAACTGTAAGTAAAATAAAAATATATTTCTCACTTTTATTACATTTTTGAGAACCAATTATTATTCTCAATAATTAATAAACATCAGAAAATATTCCTTAATGTCTATGTAAAATACACTTTATGATACTTAGAATAATGTAATGAATTGCAGTTGGTGAATGGGAAATACATGATAGAATTAGAATAGAATTATTTTGCAACTCCTAAATAAATAAAGCAGGTAGACAATCAGCATTGATCGTCTAAACCATTTAGGTAAAAACCTGACAATGAATATTATGTAGATGGATTGGACTGATAATACCTGGTCACACTGATCAAAATTAACTTCACAAAAAGTTATAAAATGTGTCCCCTGATAGGGATCTATGAGAAGTGCAGAGCATCTCTGTGTCCTTGTCAGAATTATATGGACAGTATTAAAGGTTTGTAAATGAATGTGAGAATGAATAAACAGAACTGTAAATGTATTAGCCGAATATCTCCCTTTCAAACTGTTAACTATGTAGAAATGAAGTGAAATTACATTCTGCACTTGAAAAGGAACAGTAGGACACTTAGCGGTGTTAAAAAATATTTTTAAAAATCAATTTATTTAAGAAGACTAATATTTTCCCTAAATGACTGTCATGGCAGTGGCAAAAGTATTTAAAATTCAGATATCCAGTTTCAACATTTTGAAAATCATCTTCTAGTTACCAAGTAGCTCTATAAAAGCTTTTCAGAAATGAGGTTCATTAATTAATTGTAAATTATATTTTGAAAATATTTTGCAAAGAAAGTGCATGATAATTGTTAGTTTCTAACTTGCTGTTATAATCTTATTAATCATGGTTATGACTTCAAACATAAAATATACTTTTAAAGAAATGAAACATGTTCAATCTATGAAGAAACAAAGGCTTAAGATAGAAGTAGTTATACATAAAACTATTATGTTCAGAGTCAGAAAAGTATGGGCAATAGGTTAATAATACACTTACAGTATATACCTAAAGACGGACTCTCTCTTTTTTATTCCTTTGTGCATATATGTGTGTATATACACATGTGCACTCACCAGATCTCTCTCTCTCTCTTTATGTGTATCTATCTATCTGTCTATCTATCTATCTATCTATCTATCTATCTATCTATCTATCTATCTATCTATCTTTGGATAAGAGATAAAACTGTGTTTGCTTTGAATTTTATTGAATTCTATATTTTTTATTTTTTAAATCGTAATTATTTCTTGCACATGAACGCTAATATTTCCTTTCCATATTGTGATATGTGCATATTAGGACACACACACATACACACATCACACGTACACACACACACAAACTAAATAGTTTTGTCAGTACAGTTCTTTACATAGTAATTGAGAATTCAAACTATGAAAAACTTTTGGGAATTGGCTGCATTTTCTACATATGGTAGAAAATATTTGGTTAGTAGAATTAAGTTGCTGCCAACTTAAGGCAGTTCTTTTCCGGACTGTAAAAAGATGGAAGGGATAAACTTCTTGGATGAAAAGAATTAATGACATCATTATCAGTCAATGCAAAGATATCCTCAAGCATCACTGACATGGTAAATTATTAAATAAAAAAAATAGCACCTGCCATAGCAAAGCTAATGGTGCATATCTTTAAAAAGGAGAAGCAGCCTTAGATGGTGGTATTTATACAGTCTGCGCCTAGAGTGTTCAGTTTTTCCTTTAGAATGCATTGATTACCTAAAAATGCCTTGATTGAAGGAAGGGAGCCTTTAACCTTGATAATGAATAAGTCTCAAGTTGCTGCTCTAATGTCCTAAGTCCTCAGTTTATTTTTGTTTCTAACAGTGAGACTCTAAATCAAGATGTAAAAGCAACTCGACATGAGGAAAAATAAAAAGGAGGTCATCTAATCACCCTGTTAGCTTCAAATGATTATTGATTATTGGAGGTGATGTCTAATTCTGCCAGAAAATCCACTTCAGTAATGATTACTACCTCAGTTTTATCTATAATCCTGGAGGTTATTAAAAGTGAAGGTCTCAAGGGAAGTATACAACTTAGGCCATTAATATCATATTTCATATGATATTTGTTTCTATTTGTTCCCTTTACCTACAATGGAATCAGGGTAGTCATTTAGAAATATGTGCTTCACCACAAGACTAATTATCATATACATTCCTTTGGGAAACAGAAACACACTGAAGTACCTGATAGATATATATCAAACAGAGTAGTTCATATTGAACTTCTTTTTGTTTCTCATTACCACATGTACACAGCATTCAAGTATCATACCTAGAAATCTGACATTAATATATTGCCTTTTGTTCATTCAAATTTTTCAGTCATATCTGAAATGCTGTTAGAATCCCAGATTTGCAAAAACACAGTTAAAATAGACAAATACAGATAATATATGTGCCTCTAACACAAATAACTAGAACTAAGATAATCCCTTATATAGGGTTTGTTAAGGGTGATGTGCCACCAAATCAGACATTTTGTTCTTTGGACTATCTCTATGTTTGCAGTTGTTCAGTGAAATCAGGAAGAATAAGAGAAGAGGACATGTATGGAGCATAATCTCAAAATGGTGTATCACAGATTGAATTTATTATTTAAACTTCTACTGAATTGCAACAGAGCAGAACTAAGAAGTAACTTGAATCAATCTCTTATAATGGGAATGGGGGAAAGAAGAGATATTCGTGAATAAAATTGTTATGCATTGGTAGAAACTGCACATTGAATATGAGGTAAATGGAGAAGTCTAAGTTGACAACCATATTTGTGAAATAGGCAACAATGTCTCAAAAATAAAATATAGGGAAAAGGATAATTGGGAGGAAATATTATGAGCTTAGTTTTGAAGAAAATGAATATGAGTTCCATGTTTTTATTTATAAGGTCATCAAAAATATGACTGTAATATTTATAAAATAGGTATAGGATATAATTAGAAATTTGTATCTAAAGTTATATGTCATCATTACACTGAAAGGGATACTGAAGAAAAAGGTAATAAAATAAGAAGGGAAAGTGAGAGTATGGAAGTTATTTAAGCTCCTTTTGGGCTTTGTCCTTGAATGATAAAATATTAACTTTTTATATCAGAGTTTTATTTCATTAAATGTAATAAATATGGGGCTATGATATGGTTTGGCTGTGTCCCCACCCAAATTGCATCTTGTAGTTCTCATAATACCCACGTGTCATGGAAGGGACCTGGTGGGAGGTAATCAAATCATGGGGGTGGCTACCTCCATGCTGTTCTCATGACAGTGAGTGAGTTCTCACAAGATCTGATGGTTTTATAAGAAGCTTTTCCTCCACTTCGTTCTGCACCTCCCCTTCCTGCTGCCATGTGAAGAAGGATGTGTTTGCTTCTTCTTCCTCCATGATTGTAAGTTTCCTGAGGTTTCCCCAGCCATGCTGAATTGTGAGTCAATTAAAACTCTTTTTAAAATAAATTATCCCATTTAGGGTATGTCTTTTTTAGAAGCATGAGAATGAACTAATATAGTAAATTGGTACTGGTAGAGTTGTGTGCTACTGTGAAAATACCCCAAAATGTGGAAGCAACTTTGGAACTGGGTAAACAGGCAGAGGTTGGAACAGTTTGGAGAGCTCAGATGAAGACAAGAAAATGTGGGAAAGTTTGAAACTTTCTAAACACTTGGAGGACTCAGAAGACAGAAAGATGTGGGAAAGTTAGAAACTTCCTAGAGACTTGTTGAATGGCTGTGACCAAAATGCTGATAGTGACATGGACAGTAAGGTCCAGGGTAAGGTGGTCTCAGATGGAGATGAGGAACTTGTTGGGAAATGGAATAAAAGTCACTCTAGCTATGCAAATAGACTGGTGACATTTTGCCCTGCCCTAGAGATCTGTGGAACTTTGAACTTGAGAGAGATGGTTTAGAATATCTGGTGGGAAAATTTCTAAGCAGGAAAGCATTCAAGAGGTGACAGAGCAAAATATTAGAAAATTTGCAGCCTCATGATTTGGTAGAAAAGAAAAACCCATTTTCTGGGGAGAAATTCAAGTCAGCTGTAAAAATTTGCATAAGTAACAAGGAGCCAAATGTTAATAGCCAAGACAATGGGGGGAAATGTTGCCAGGGCCTGTCAAGGACATTTGTGGCAGCCTCTCCCATCACAGGCCCAGAGGCCTAGGAGAAAAAATGGTTTTGTGGGATGGATCCAGGGCCCCCTTGCTGTGTGAAGCCTAGGGATTTGGTGCCCTGGGTCCCAGCCACCTCAGCTATGGCTAAAAGGGGCCAAGGTACAGCTCTGGCCATGGATTCAGAGGGTCCAAGCCCCAAGCCTTGGCAGCTTCCACATTGGTGTTGGTCCTGCAGGTGCACAGAAGACAAAAATTGAGTTTTCAGAACCTCTGCCTAGATTTCAGAGGATGGATGGAAATGCCTGGATGTCCAGTCAGAGGTGTGCTGCACAGGCAGAGCCCTCATGAACAACCTCAGCTAGGGCAGTGGAGAAGGGAAATGTGGGATCAGAGCCCCCACACCGAGTCCCCACTGGGGCACTGTCTAGTAGAGCTGTGAGAAGAGTGCCACCATCATCCAGACACTAGAATGGTAGGTCCACCAACAGCTTGCACCATGAACCTGGAAAAGCCACAGACACTCAATGCCAGCCTGTGAAACCAGCCAGGATGGGGAAGCTGTATGCTGCAAAGTCACAGGGACAGAGCTGCCCAAGGCTGTGAGAGTCCACCTCTTACATCAGTGTGATATGGATGTGAGACATGGAGCCAAAGGAGATCATTTTAGAAAAATTAAGGTTTAATGACTGCGCTATTGGATTTCAGACTTGCATGGGGCCTGTAGCCCCTTTGTTTTGGCCAATTTATCCCGTTTGTAACGGGTGTATTTATTGGAGGACTGTTAGAAGGGCATGATTGTGTTTTGAAATGTAAAGACATGAGATTTGGGAGAAGCTGGAGGCAGAATGATATGGTTTGGCTGCGTCCT
Source organism: Gorilla gorilla gorilla (assembly GCF_029281585.2). Lineage (NCBI taxonomy): Eukaryota > Metazoa > Chordata > Mammalia > Primates > Hominidae > Gorilla > Gorilla gorilla. The sequence continues at coordinate 119,154,104 of NC_073229.2, read as the reverse complement.
CACTCAAATCTCATCTTGAACTATAGTTCCATAAATCCCCACATGTTGTGGGAGGGACCAGTGGGAAGTAATGTAATCATGGGGTTGGGTAACCTCATGCTGTTCTCGTGATAGTGAGTGAGTTCTCATGAGATCTGATGGTTTTATTAGGGGCTTCCCCCTTCACTTGGCACTCATTTCTCTCACCTGCTGCCATGTAAGACATACCTGTTTCACCTTCTGACTTGATTGGAAGTTTCCTGAGGCCTCCTTAGCCATGTGGAACTGTGAGTAAATTAAACCATTTTTCTTTATAAAATACCCAGTCTCAGGTATGTCTTCATAGCAGCATGAGAATGGACTAATACAGGCTATTCAATTATAATTATAGAAAAGCAACATAAACATTAAAATAAAATAAAATAAAATAAAAATAAAGCCAAATTAGAATATAATTTTGCCAAATAGAGATTTATTTCCCCTAATTTATAGAATAGAACACATTCACATGAAATCATGTGTTTGAAAACAGACATTTTTAAATGCTGTTGTTAAGTGTTTATTCACTTCATTTGCATTTCTCTTTCATGGAGGTTACACTAGAGTCAGGAAGTACAGATAATTGCAAAAATAAGTAAAATGTTATGTAGTTTTCATGACAAGGAAAAGTTAGGAGGGTGGGAATATACAAATGCATAGATGCTACGATTTTAAATAGACTGAACAGGGACAGCATCACTTAGAAAGTAACCTTTCAGATAACAATATTTTTCTTTATGCTTAGTAACAGATATAAAATTGCAATCTAGTGATGTCAGATTTGCCTAAATTATTAATTAATTAATTCTTGCTGAACAATAGGCATATTCACATTCAAACTTTAAAATTTATTTTTTTCTTTCTCTATAGTAATTGTGGAAAAGACATTCAAAAAATTGTGTGTGTGTGTGTGTGTGTGTGTGTAAAAGTTATTTTATTTTGGTTGTCACTGCTTGTTTTTTTTTTCCTGAACACAAATTGAGCACCTGTTCATTAGTATATTAAAAATCAAATATGAAAAGAATTCCACTTAAATTAATATTTCTGGTAATGCCATCCACCCATCCAAGGAAACAAGCACTGTGAATATATGTTTATATAACTGCTTTCATAGAAATGAAATAAAAATGTTTATATTATATTATTTAATATTTAAACTTGCTCTCCTCTCTTAAGAAAAAATAGATACTTATATCTGGATAAATAGTGTCTTCTGGTATCTTCTAGCCTTAGTCTTTGAGGAGTAATCTCTGGCCTGGACCTCATCTCAATACAGCAGAATTAAGGCTCCTGTCTTTATCCCTGCTAAGGTGGTATCAGAAAAATACTACTGGAAAGTAAGGACTTTGACTGTGTACATCATTAATGAGGCCAACCTCTGCCACAATGTCAGTTCAGGTCACATGGGGAGCAATAACTTGGCACAGCAATCCCTCCGAGCCAGGAAGGTATCAGGGGAGGCCTAGAAGGAAACCGGAAGTCCCATTTCCACCCAGTAGTAAAAAGGAAATTCCCCCTCAGATTTTAACAAGGCTCAATAAGAAGCTTGGACTTTCATCATCATCTAGAAGTAAAGAGGTGGCCTCCATTTTTTTCTGCCAAGACAGATGAATCAGAAGGTTTAAAAATGATTTCAGTTGCATAACATAATATTCACAATGTCCAGCTTTTAAGTAAAAAAAAAAAGAATCATAATACCAAGAATAAAGAAGGTCTCAAGCTGAATTCAAAACATATAATCAATAGATGATAACATGGAGGATACAGAGATATTAGAATTATATAACAAAGATTTAAAGTAGCCATAACAACGTTTCAATGAGATTTCATAGATATTCTTGACACAAACTAATAAAAAGACTCAACAAAAAAGAGAAAGTTTAAGCAAAGAAATAGAGAATATAAGGAAGAACTAAATACAAATTTTGAAACTGAAAAATATAATAAATAAATAAAGCTCAATGGATGAGCTCAATAACAAAATTAATGTGACACGGAAAAGAAAGAATGAGATGAAAGAGCAATAGAAATTAGCAAACCTGAAAACAGAGATAGAATAACTGAAAGAAAAATGTTCAGAGACCTGTGAGATTGTAACCAAAGATCCAACATTCATGTAACCAGAGTTATGGATGGCAAAGAGGAAAGTAGAGCTGACAGAGCACATGAGAAAATAATGTCTGAAAACTTTCCACTTTTGACAAAAGACATATATCAATAGTTTCCAGATGTCTAGTAAATCTCAACAAAACTTGCACTAAGATAAATTATAGTCAAAGTTCTCAAAACTGAACTCTAAAGGAAATTTTCGAGAGCAGTGAGAGAGTAAGGATACCTTACATATAAGAGGGAAATAATTAGAATGATTGCATTTCTTATCAGAAACCATGGGATCTAAAAAGGAGAGGCAGTCATTTTCAATGACCAAAAGAAAAGACTGTGAACCCAGAATCTTACACCAAGCAAAATATCCCTTAAAATGAAGGGAGTATCAAGATATGCTCAGATCAAGAAAAACTAATAAATGGTTGCAAATTATGTAACCAAAAGAATATCTAAAAAAAGTTCTCCAAACAGAAAGAAAACTTAGAATATAAAGGAAGAAGAAAGAACACAGTATAGCTGACCATTGAACAACATGGCGTGGGTCTGCTTATACACATATATTTTTTTCAGTAAATAAATTCTTTTTGAGATTTGAAACAATTTTTAAAAACTCACCAACCATGTAGCCAAAAAGTATCAAAAATTAAGAAAAAAGTTGTGTCATGATGCGTAAAATATATGTAGATACCAGTCTATTTTGTCATTTCTTACCATGAAATATACACAAATCTGTTACATGAAGAAAAAACTTTTCAAAGATTATGTACACAAACGCTTACAAAACATACATGATTTCATTAACAGATAAATAAATGCAACCAAATGTAAATATGGGATATTAAATGAAAACTATAAAAGTTAACTGTAGTTCATACTGTACTACTATAATAATTTTGTTGCGACCTCATGTTGCTATTGCAATGAGCTCAAGCATGTTGTGAACATTTGTTTAAATGTTACATGACACTAATCATCTCCCTGTGAACATTTCTTCTCTCTAATAAATTTCATATTGCAATAAAAAGTGATATCTCATGATTCTGTCTCATTTCTCATTATATTTAGTTCAATAGCATAAACTTTGAAGAATACCGAGGGGGCCCTATATGAAGTGCAATTAGTGATGCTTGGGGTGCTCCCAATAAGCAGACCAAAGTCAAGACATTACAAGAAATAGTTGAATTGCTTGGTGTGTATCATAGATTGAGGTCTTCAGCTGCAGTTGCTTACCATTTCAAGATAAATGAATCCAGCCCAGGGACCACTGTGAGAAAAGAAAAGGAAATTTGTGAAGCCATCACTGAAGCTATGCCAGCAGGTGGAAAAACTTTGGACACTTTGTGTAATACTTTTTTGTCTATCTCATACTGAAAGTGCAGCTTTTATGATGTGCAGATTGCTCTATGAAAGGCATACATAGACTCTAATATAATTAAATAAAAAGTAAAGTAATTATATAACAACTTAAAGCAAAAGAAAGATGAAGGAGCTAAAGCTGGAGAATTTAACTCTAGCAAAAGACGGTTTGATAATTTGAGAAAGAAGTTTGGCTTAATAAAATATCAACAAAACAGGAAAAGTCCCTTCTGTCAACCAAGAGGCAGCAGTGAGTTCACAGACACCGTTAAGAAAATCCCTGAGACTACAGGATCCTGTGAGGTTAATATTAGGTATCAACTTGATTGGATTGAAGAATGCCTAGAGAGCTGGTGGAGTATTGTTTCTGAGTGTGTCTGTGAGGGTGTTGCCAGAGGAGATTAACATTTGAGTCAGTGGACTGGGAGAGGAAGACCCACCCTTAATGTGGGTGGGCACCATCCAATCAGCTGCCAGTGAAGCTGGAAGAAGGTGGAAGAAGGTGGAATAAACTGGCTTGCTGACTCTTCTTTCTTCCGTGCTGGAGGCTTCCTGCCTTTGGACGTCAGACTCTAGGTTCTTTGGCCTTTGGGCTCTTGGACTTAAATCAGTGGTTTGCTGGAGGCTCTCAGGCCTTTGGCCACAGACTGAAGGCTGCACTGTTAGCTTGCTTACTTTTGAGGCTTTTGTACTCAGACTAAGTCACTACTGGCTTCCTTCCTCCTCAGCTTGCAGACAACCTATCATGGGACTTCATCTTGTGATTGAGTGTCAATTCTCCTTAATAAACTCCCTTTCATATTTACATTTATCCTATTAGTTCTGTCCCTCTGGAGAACCCTGATTAATAAGACAGATACCTACTTGAACGGGTTATTAATGCAGATGAAAGTGCCTTATTTTGGAAAAAAAAAAAATGCCACAAAGGACATCTATTGCTAAGAAAGAGAAGCAAGCACAAGGATTTAAGGCAGGAAGGGATATGCTAACAATACTTGTTTTGTGAAAATGCACTTGGGTTTATGGTAAGAACTGCCCTTATCTGTAAAGTTGTTAACCCCTGAGCCTTGAAGGGAAAATATAAACACCAGCTTCCAGTCATTGTATTGTATGAGAAGAAGGCTTGGACAACAAGAACACTTTTTCTGGATTGATTTCATTGGTGTTTTGTCCCTGAAGTCCAGAAGTACCTTGCCAGTAAGAAACTGTTTTCTAAATTTTTTTTTGATATGGACAATGGCCCTGGTCACTCAGAACCCCATGAGTTCAAAATAAAAGTTATTGAAGTGGTCTAATTGCCCCCAAACATAACATTTCTAATTCAGCCTCTAGATCAGGGGGTTATAAGGACCTTTAAAGCTCATTACACATGGTAGTCTATGGAAACAATTGTTGGAAGGTCAGGTGCGGTGGCTCATGCCTGTGATTCCAGAACTTTGGGAGGCCAAGGTGGGTGGATCACCTGATGTCAGGAGTTCGAGACCAGCCTGGCCAACATGGTGAAACCCTATCTCTACTAAAAATACAGAAAATTAGCCAGGCATGATGGTGCATGCCTGTAATCCCAGCTACTGGGGAGGCTGAGGCAGGAGAATTGCTTGAACCCTGCGGGGGCGGAAGTTGCTGTGAGCCCAGATTGCACCACTTCAGTCTAGTCTGGGCAAAAAGAGCAAAACTCCACCTCAAAGAAAGAAAGAAAAAAAAAGAATTGTCAGCGATATGAAAGAGAACCCTGATAGAGTAAATATCATAAAGGAAGGATTAAACCATTGAAGATGCCATCATTGTTATAGAAAACACCAAGAAAGCCATGAAGCTGAAAATAATATATTCCTGTTAGTAAAAACTTTGTCTACATGTTGTGCATGACTTCACAGATTTGTAATGGAGCCAATCAAAGAAATCTTTGAAGAGATTGTAGATATAGTGATAAAGTGAGAGGGGGTGAAATGTATCTTGGATACATTCAAGGCTACTAGTCCAACATCAGAGGAAGTAACAGAAGACGAATGATTGAGATGTGTGTTTCCAAACCAGTGCCAGACAATAAAGAAGCAGCTGTATCAAAAAGTAGTGACAGGAAACAATTTGTCATTAGATAATCTGGCAGAAGGTCTCCTATTATCCAGGACTGTTTGTAACTTATTTCATGCATGGGCTCTTCGATGATATGGGGACTGAAACTAAAGCAAATAATAGAAGACAGATTGTTATCATATATAAACATTTTTAGAGAAATTAACAAGCAAAAATGTCAGACAGAAATAATGGTACATCTCTATAAAGTTACATTGAGTGGGCCTGCCCCTCCTGAATTCTCTTCCACCTCTTTGTTCTCTTCTGCCTCTGCCACAGCTAAGACAGCAAGCCAAAATCCCCCTCTTCCTTCTCCACATACACAACATGAAGATGGTGAGGGTGAAGAGCTTTGTGATGATCCTCACTTAAGGATAGAAAATATATTTTTTTCTTCTTTATGATTTTCTTGAGAACATTTTCTTTTCTGTAGCTTACCCTACTGTAAGAATACTTTATAGATATAACATACAAAATATATGTTAATGGACTATGCTATCCACAAGGCTCTGGTCAACAGCAGGCTATTAACAGTTAAGTTTTTAAGGATTCTAAAGTTATATGTGATCCATGCAGAGGAGTGACACCCCAACCTTTGTGTTGTTTAAAAGTCAACTATAAACGCAAGTATGGATAAATACAATGAATGTTCCTTCCTCTCTTGAGGTTTCTAAATTATATTTGATGGTGAGGCAAACATTATAACACCATCTGATGTGGTTTAAATGTATATAAAGGAAATATTTAATATAATTATTTTACAGATGGTGAAATGCATAGAGTTTTTTCTAACTTTACGTTCGGGGGTACATGTTCAAGTTTGTTATATAGGTAAATTTGTGTCATGGGGGTTTGTTGTACAGATTATTTCATTGGCCAGGTATTAAGTCTAATATTCATCAGTTATTTTTCCTGATCCTCTCCTTCCTCCTGACCTCCACCCCCAGAAATGCTCCAATGTGTGTTGTTCCCCTCTACGTGTCCATGTGTTTTCATCATTTAGCTTCCTCTTATAAGTGAGAACAGGCAGTATTTGTTTTTCTGTTCCTGTGTCAGTTTGCTAAGGATAATCACCCCCGGCTCCATCTATGTCCCCACAAAGGACATGATCTCATTCTTTATGACTGCATCGTATTCCATAGTGTATATGTACCACATTTTCTTTATCCAGTCTACTAATGATGGGCATTTAGGTTGATTCCATGTCTTTGCTATTAAGAATAGCGCTGTAATGAACATACATGTGCATGTGTCTTTATAATACGATAATTTATACTCCTTTTCGTACATACCCAGTATTGGGATTGCTGAATCAAATAGTATTTCTCTCTTTAGGTCTTTCAGGAATTGTCACACTGTCTTCTAAAATGGTTGAACTAATTTACACTCCCACCAACAGTGTTAAGTGTTTATTTCTCTCCACAACCTTGCTAACATCTGTAATATTTTGATTTTTTAATAATAGCCATTCTGGTTGGTGTGAGATGGCTTACTGTAATGTTGATAATGATCGGTGATGTTGAGGGTTTTTTAATATAATTGTTGGGCCCTAGTTTGTCTTCTTAAAAAGTGTCTGTTCATGTCCTTTTTCCATATTTGTATGGGTTTGTTTTTTTCTTGCACATTTGTTTAAATTCCTTACAGATGCTGGATATTTGACCTTGTTGGATGCATAGTTTACAAAACCTTTCTCTCCTTCTGTAGGTTATCTGTTTACACTGTTGATAGTTTCCTTTTCTGTGCAGAAGCTTGTTACTTTAGTTAGATCCCGATGGTCAATTTTTACTTTTATTGTGATTGCTTTTGGTGTCTTCATCCTGAAATTTTTGCCTTTGCCTATTTCTTGAATGGTATTGCCTAGGTTGTCTTACAGGGTTTTTATAGTTTTGGGTTTTACATTTAAGTCTTTAATCCATCTTGAGTTAATTTTTGTGTGTGATATAAGGAAGGGGTCCAGTTTCAATCTTTTGCATATTGCTGGCCAGTCATTCTAGCACCATTTATTGAATAAAGAGTCCTCTGCCTATTGCTTGCTTTTGTCAGGTTTGTCAAGGATCAGACAGTTGTAACTGTGTAATCTTATTTCTGGGTTCTCTATTCTGTTCCCTTGGTCTATATGTCTGTTTTTATACTAGTACCATGCTGTTATGATTACTGTAGCCCTGTAGTATAGTTTGAAGTCTGGTAGTGTGATTCCTCCAGCTTTGCTCTTTTTGCTTAGAATTGCCTTGGCTATTCGGGCTCTTTTTTGGTTCCATATAAATTAAAACTTTTTTTTTTAAGTTCTGTGAAGAATCTCAATGGTAGTTTAATAGGTATATATTAAATATATAAATTGCTTTGGGCAGTATGGCCATTTTGACAATGTTGATTCTTCCCTTCCTGGAGTAAGGTATGTTTTCCCATTTATTTTTGTCTTTTCTGATTTCTTTGAGCAGTGGTTTGTAGTTCTCCTTGTAGCAATTTTTCACTTCCCAAGTTAGCTGTATCCCTAAGTATTTTATTCTTTTTGTGACAATTGTGAACGGGAGTTTGTTCCTGATTTGGCTCTCAGTTTGACTGCTGTTGATGTATAGAAATGCTAGCGTTATTTTTGCTTTGATTTTGTATCCTGAGACTTTGATGAAGTTGTTTATCAGCTTAAGAAGCTTTTGGGCTGAGACTCTGGGTTTTCTTTTTTCTTTTTTTTTTTTTTTTTTGAGACGGAGTCTTGCTCTGTCGCCCAGGCTGGAGTGCAGTGGCTCGATCTTGGCTCACTGCAAGCTCTGCCTCCCGGGTTGACGCCATTCTCCTGCCTCAGCCTCCCGAGTAGCTGGGTCTAAAGGCGCCCGCCACCACTCCCGGCTAATTTTTTTGTATTTTTAGTAGAGATGGGGTTACACCGTGTTAGCCAGGATGGTCTGGATCTTCTGACCTTGTGATCCGCCCACCTTGGCCTCCCAAAGTGATGCGATTACAGGCTTGAGCCACTGTGCCCGGACGACTCTGGGGTTTTCTAGTTATAGGATCATGCCGCCTGCAAACAGGAATAGTTTGACTTGCCTCTATTTCTAATTGGATGCCCTTTATTTCTTTTTCTTGCCTGATTGCCAGGACATGCAGTACTATGTTGAATAGAAGTGGTGAGAGAGGCCATTCTTTTCTTGTGCCTGTTTTCAAAGGGAATGCTTCCAGCTTTTGCCTATTGAGTATGATATTGGCTGTGGGTTTGTCATATTTGGCTCTTATTATTTTGAGGTATCTTCCTTTAATACCTAGTTTACTGAGAGTTTTTAACATGAATGGAAGTTGAATTTTATCTAAAATCTTTTCTGCATCTATTAAGATAATCATTTGGTTTTTGTCTTTAGTTCTGTTTAAGTGATGAATCACATTTATTGATTTGCATAAGTTGTCAACCTTGCATTCCAGGGATAAAGCCTACTTCATCATGGTGGATAAGTTTTTTAATGTGCTGCTGGAATCAGCTTGCCAGTATTTTGTTGAGGATATTTGCATCAATGTTCATCAGAAATATTGGCCTGTCTTCTTTTTAAGATGTATCTCTGCTTTGTTTGGTATCAGGATAATACTGGCCTCACAGAGTGAGTTAGGAAGGAACCCCTCCTCCTGAACATTTTCAAATAGTTTCAATAGGAATAGTTCTTCTTTGTACATCTGATAGAATTCAGCAGTGAATTCATCTGGTCCTGGGCATTTTTGGTTAGTAGGCTATTTATTACTGCTTCAATTTTAGAGCTTGTTATTGGTCTGTTTTGGGATTCAATTTCTTCCTGGTTCAGTCTTGGAAGGGTGTATCTTTCCAGGATCTCATCCATTTCTTCTAGATTTTCTAAATTTTGTGCATAAAGGTGTTTATAATATTATATGATGGCTTTTTGTATTTCTGTGGGTTCAGTGGTGATATCCTCTATGTAATTTCTAATTATGTTTATTCTAATCTTCCCTCTTTTATTTTTTATCAGTCTAGCTAACAATCTATTGATTTTAATAACATTGTCAAAAAACAGCTCCTGGATTTGTTGATCTTTTGAATGGTTTTTTTTTTTTTTCCTGTCTCAGTCTTTATTTCAGCTCTGATTTTGGTTATTTCATGTCTTCTGCTAGTTTTAGGATTTGTTTGCTCTTTGTTCTCTTAATCTTTTAGTTCTGATGTTAGGTTGTTGACATGGGATCTTTTTAACTTTTGGATCTGGGCATTTAGTGCTATAAATTTCCCTCGTAACACTCCCTTAGCTGTGTCCAAGAAATTCTGATACGTAATGTATCTTTGTTCTTATTAGTTGCAAGGAACTTCTTGATTTCTACTTTAATTTAATTATTTACCCGTAAGTCATTCAGGAGCAGGTTATTCACTTTTCATGTAATTGTATGGCTTTTAGTGAATTTCTTAGTCTTGATTTCTAATTTGAATGCACTGTGATCTGAGAGAGTGTTTGCTGTTATTTCAGTTCTTTTGTATTTTCTGAGTAGTGTTTTACTTCTGATTGCGTGATCAATTTTAGGGTATGTACCATGTTGCAATGAGAAGAACGTATATTCTGTTGTTTTGGGTGGAGAATTCTGTAAATGTTCATCAAGTCCTTTTGATCCAGTGCTGACTTCAGGTCCTTAATATAGTTGTAATTTTTTTCTCAGTTATCTGTCTAATATTATCTACGGGGTGTTAAAGTCTCCCATTATTATTGTGTGGAAGTATAAGTCTCTTTGAAGGTCTCTAAGAACTTGCTTTATTATACTGGGTTCCCCTGTGTAGGACGCATATAGATTTAGGGTAGTTAGGTCTTCTTGATTAATGGAACCCTCTACCATTATATAATGACCTTCTTTGTCTTTTTTGTTCTTTGTTGGTTTAAAGTCTGTTTTGTTAGGAACTAGGATTGCAATCCTTCTCTTTACTGTTTTCCATTTGCTTGGTAGATTTTTGTTTTCTAAATCCCTCTATTTTCAGCCTTGCATAGATATTTAAAAGGAAGTAACATTTTACAATTCACTTGAACAGATAAAATGATGACACTAGTAGATGATGATAGGGTGTTGGTTTTTGTGTGTGTGTGTGTGTACACAGTTTTATATATATATATATATACATAGTTATATAAATACACAATTTAATACAGAGATCAATCACTATAAAAATAATACTGCTATACACACATAAACACAATAGATATTTCAAAATGGGATGGTAAAACATGCTTAAGCAATTCTCAGCAGTGAAGACAAAAGAAAACAATAAGATGAAAAACATAGAAAACAAAATGACATCACAGCTGTCTCGTTTCTTGCTTGTTTCAAAAGTGCATGACATAGCCATAATAGGCACACTAAATATTATCTTCGACAAACCTAACCAAAACAAGCAATGGGAAAAGGATCTCCTGTTCGGTAAATGGTGCTGGGAAAACTAGCTAGCCATATACAGAAAACTGAAATTGGACCCCTTCCTTACACCTTATATAAAAATTAACTCAAGATGGATTAAAGATTTAAATATAAAACACAAAGCCAGAAAGGCCCTAGAAGAAAACCTAGGCAATATCATTCAAGACATAGGCATCAGCAAAGACTTCATGACAAAAATGCCAAAAGCAATTACAACAGAAGCCAAAATTGACAAATGGGATCTAATTAAGGAGCTTCCGCACAGCCAAAGAAACTATCATCAGAGTGAGCAGGCAACCTAGAGAATGGGAGAAAATTTTTGTAATCTACCCCTCTGACAAAGGTCTAATATCCAGAATTTACAAGGAACTTAAGCATATTTACAAGAAAAAAAATCAAACAACTCCATCAAAAAATGGGCAAAGGATATGAGCAAACACTTCTCAAAAAAGACATTTACATGGCCAAGAAACATATGAAAAAAAGCTCAACATCACTGGTCATCAGAGAAATGCAAATGAAAACCACAATGTGATACCATCTCATGCCAGTTAGAAGGGTGATTATTAAAATGTCAGGAAACAATAGATGCTGGTGAGACTGTGGAGAAATAGGAATGCTTTTACACTGTTGGTGGAAGACAGTATGGGGATTCATCAAGGATCTAGAACCAGAAATATCATTTGACTCAGCAATCCCATTACTGGGTATATACCCAAAGGAATATAAATCATTCTACTATGAAGACACATGCACATGTATGTTTATTGCAGCATTATTTGCAATAGCACAGACATGAAACCAACCCAAATGCCCATCAATGATAGACTGGATAAAGAAAATGTGGAACATATATGTGATGGAATACTATGCAGCCATGAAAAGGAATGAGATCATATCCTTTCAGGGACATAGATGAACCTGGAAGCCATTATTCTCAGAAAACTAGCACAGGAACAGAAAACCAAACACTGTATGTTCTCACTCACATAAGGGAGTTGAACAATGAGAACACATGGACACAGAGAGGGGAACAACACACACCAGGGCCTATTGGGACATAGGGTGATGAAGGGAGGGAACTTAGAGGATGGGTCAGTAGGTGCAGCAAATCACCATGGCACATGTATACCTGTGTAACAAACCTGCACATTCTGCACATGTATCCTGGATTTTGTTTTTAGAAGAAATAAAGAGAAAAAAAATAAAAAAATTTTAAAAAATCATAAAATAAAAATAAATAAACAAATAAATAAATAAAATGAGACATTTGGGATTTGAAATGGATCACAAAAGAGGACAATCCTGCATGTATTTAAATGCATAGACAGCATATTTTATGCACATAATTATTTTAGTTCTTTTAATTATTATTTCTTAACTGCTTTTTAAAAAATGGCTGCCTAACCAAGCAGTGGAAGTTGAGGTTCTGTTGTGTCAATAAAAATAACCATGAAGTACAAAACTAAATAAATACATAAATAAAAATAAAAATAAATAAAACAGATATACCAGAATATAAAATTTATCAGTATAAAATATAAAATTCACTTTTGAAAGATTTCTGCTATGGCTTAGAACGTTTAAAAATTCTCCTCTGGGATCTTTCTTCAATAACCTGTCATAGGGCAATCTCTGAATGTTCTTAATAATAATGAATCTTTTCGCTTTGAAAGTAGATTTGTGCAGAAATTGTGTGGAGTTATTTGGTACCAGGTGAAATGAATAAGTTATTTACATTCAAATCAATAAATAAGTTGTTGTGACACTGTTTTCAATGTAAAAATGACATGCGAATGTATCATAACAAGACTGATTTCTAATATATCTTGTAAACTGTCCTTGAAAACATTTTTCACAAAGGCATATAAAAGTAACCTGAATAATGATACCATCTTTGACTACATGTAAAGCTTTTGGAAGTCTCGATAAAGGTTTCATATGATTTAAACATAAATTCTTATTACTTTATAAAGAAGCAAAGAAAATGGTGAAAAATACATGAAGAAACGTTTCACCAAATGAGCACATAAATTGTGCTAAATGGCAAATAAGCACATAAAAATATGTTCAACATTTTTAGCCATTAGATAAGTGCAAATTTAAACCAAAATAAGATATAGCTATATCTGGATGGCTAAGTTTAAAAACAGAAATAGCAACAAGACCAACTGCTGGTAAAGATGCAGAAAAACTAGGTCATTTATTCATTATTTGTGTAAATCTAAAATGATAAGCCACTTCAGAAAATAGTGTGGTGGTTTCTTATAAAACTAAATATTCAATTAATATAAGACCAAGAAATTGTGTTGCTAGGCATTGATCACACAAAAATAAAAAGTTTCATTGACACAAAATCTTATAGACACATATCTACAGCAACTTTATCCCTTAATAGTCCAAATCAATAACAACTCAGATGTTTTCACAAGGTAATTGATTAAACAAATGGTGGTACAGTCATACCATAGAATACGGCTCAGCAATAAAAAGGATCAGACTGCAGTACGGATACCTACAGAGCTTAGATGACTCTCCAGATAATTATTTGAACGGAAAAAACTCACAGTTTCCTATTCCATCAACTAAGGATGAGAAGTAGCCAGATTCCAGTCTCAATCTATTTGCAGACTTTTGAAGACAATGTTCACTGGCAAAACTAACTTGATTGAATTTTCCAATCACCTATTTGTATATATTATAAATAATTTTATAATATATCTTCTTGTTTGTTTCCCCTTTCTTTTGTTCATTTGTCATTTCTGATGGATGCATTTCTAAAAGTGATTTATTAAACAGAAAATTCCAATTAAAAAATTAGTGTTATAAAAATGTTATAATTTTTCTAAAATTATGCATGATACTAGATTTCTCTACATTCCCTAAATAATCGGTGTCCAAAATGAGTTTAAAATATTCCATTAATATGGGGATATTTTCTAAGTGGTGTTTAGGCATGTGTGACTGTAGGTAAATGAATTTAAAATCTTTAACTTGATTATTATACTTTCTAAAATTTCCTGCACCATTCTAGAAGTGCATAATGAAAGTACATCCAAGCTACTCATCTCTGGATGAACATGGAACAGACTTGTAAACTCCTTAAAATTTGAAATCAGTCCCCAGTTCACACAGCGACTCAGTGGAAAAAGTGTGAAAAATGTATTGGCTTAGGTGCTTACGAACAATATGTGAAAGACAAGTGGTTGATTATTAAGCTATGTTGATCTCGTGATGAATTCTAAGAAGCCCAGGTTAAAAATGAAAACAAAGGAAAATAAAGCATGGGCATCAGAGCTTGCACACTGTGGGGAATATAGATATCACAGAATTCAGTCCTTCCAAGTCATTGAACAAATACACAACGGAACAAAATGACCAGTAACAGCAAAACCTGAGGAGTGAGGAGTCAGAGTTCAGAGTTGCTACAATGTATTATATACTATGTTCAGTTAAAAAAAAAAAATGTGACATGCCAGAAAAAAGAAAGTATGACCCATATACGGGAAAGAAGCAAGGAATAGGAACTGCTTTTTGAGGGAGTTCAGAAGTTAAACTTAGCAGAAAAAGATTTCACAGAAGTTATCATTCATTGCCATATAAACAAAGTAAACTATTTTTAAATAATTAAAGGAAAGTCTTATCAAATAGAGAATATCAATAAAGAGAACGAAATTTAAAACTACAAACAAAAACTCTGTATTTGAAAAGTATAATAAGTGAAGTGAAAATTTCACTGCAGAGCCTCAAAGGTAGATGTGGAGCTGGTAGATGAAATAATCAGTGACCTTGAAGAAATATCGGTAAAAATTATACAATCTGAAAAAGAAAGATAACTGAACAAAGCCCAGGACAAATGTAGCACAGCATGAAATGCATCAATATGTACTTAATGGTCACACCATACAGAGAGGAGAGAGAATGGGGAAGAAAAAACATTTCATGAAAAATGCCCAAAACATCCCAAATTTGCTTTAAAAATTTCTACACATTTAAAACAGTTTAAAAAAACCCTCTAAGCATCATCAAGAAACGATCCATATACAGATGCATCATAGTCAAATTGTTGGAACCTCCCACATAAAAGAAAAATCTTAGAAGCAACAAGATAAAAGAGTAACCAAAAGAGAACCATGATAATATTAAAAGCTCTTTCTCATCACTTCTCATCAGAAACAGTAGAGCCCAGAAGGCAATGGATTGTGTGTTGAAAGTATTGGAAGAAAAATAATAGTCAACCAAAAATCCTCTATCCAGCGAAACTCTTCTTCCAAAATCAAGGAAAAATAAGATCATTTCTGGAAGAACAAACACAGTGCATACTTTTGCAAGAAGACCTACATCACTAGAAATTCCAAAGGATTTTTTTTGAACTGAAAGGAAGTGACCCCAAATAGTAATTCTAATCTACACCATGTAGGAAGAGATAACCATAAAAGACAGCATAATAACATATTTTTTCACGTTTCTCCTCTTTTGGAAATGGACAGTCACTTTGTAAAATAGTTTGACAGTTTCTCAAAATGTTAAAAATTAAATTATTATATGTCTCAATGATTCCAGTCTTAAGTATCTATCCAAAAGCAATAAACACAAATATATACATATCAAACCCCCACACAAATATTCAGAGTACCATTTTTCATAATGGCCAAATAGTGGAAACTATCCAATTGTCTAAAATGAATGAATGAACAAAGTTTGTTATATCCATACAATGGAATACAATCAAAAATGAAAAGAATAAAGTATTGATACTAACTACAATATGAGTGAATCTCTAAAACATACTATATAAATGAAAGATGTCAGTCATAAAAGACCACATATTGTCTAATTTCATTTGCATGAAATATCTAGAATAGGCCACTGTTTAGGAAGACAAAGTAGATCAATGTTAGTGTAGGGGAAGTGGGGAAGAATAAGGAGTAACTTCTAGTGGGACTTTGTTTATTTTTGGGGCACTGAAACTGTTTTAAAATTAGTGTTGATTGTTCCATAACTGTAAATACATTTTAAAACATTTACTTTCAAAATTTAATAAATGAAATGAAAATATCACCTCAGAGGCTCAACAGTAAATGTGACCTGGCAGAAGAAATAATCAGTGACCCTGATTATAACTACCCCTACACTAATATTGATATACTTCCCCATTTTATATAGTTTTTATTTAACATAAACAAAATTTAATAAAAATTGAAAATTAAATACTGAAAATTGATATTTTTATGGTATAGATATTAAACTTCAATAAGTCTATCTTCTAAAAACATTAACATTTAAATATCCAGTTTAAAAAATACACAAAAGAAATAATCTAAGGACTAAATGAAAATATAAATTGATATAGGGATTTTGAATCAAGCATTAGATATAGCAATCTTTCTTTTACCTCTGTAGTAGTATTTCAGGATAATATTTACCTATGTTAAGTTTACTTTAGTTTTGTTTTTCCTTTACTGATAAATCTGGAGGGTTGTAGTCTTAAGCGCTGAAGACATTTTCTTTATTATTCGTTTAATAATATTCTCCTCTCCGTAGTTTGATCGTTTTCACTAGAAAGAAGGATCCCCTGCGTTCGTGCTCTAAACATGTACTATTTGCTCTTCTTGTTTAAGTTTTTGTATACTTTTGTGTTACTGATTTTTATTTGCATTTCCATATTGGTTTTTAAGAGATTAATCTTGTTTTCTTTGTGTTTCTCCACTAAATTACCTTAATCTTATTTATGGACAAAAACACTTTTTTACATTATTTTCTGCATATACTAGTCAGAAATTTCTAAATGTAATTCTGTTTCTGGCTTTATTTCTTTAATTATTCCACAATCATTTTGTTTTGTTTTGGCTTTATGTTCTTTTTTCTTTTTAATATTTTCCTCAAAGTCTTGTTAACTATGACTGTACATTCCTATTTAAAATAAGAATTCCAAAAACCTGGCTGGGACTTCTATGTTTTTAGGTTTGTCTTCTCTGGTAGGATTTCCTTATTTATTTATGCATGTGTGCCTGCCTGGGTAACTGACTTTTATCCTAAAATCTCTAAATTGCCAAAATATGATGACCTTTTACTGGGTTTGTTTAATCTATCTGATGTTGGTAGGACAGGTGTACTTGACCGGGAATTCTGTTTTACAAATAGTAAGGCTTCACAAACTTTTTAGACACTTCAGACTATCTGTTAATCAACTTTCTGTTATTTACACTACTATTTGTTTAAAGTGGAATCATGCAGTATATGCTTTTAATTATTTTGATAATGGTATATTTCATGCAACATAATTATATTGAGATTAATTCATGCTATAGGCAAATCTAAATAATGTATTGCTTTCTATTGTTGTTTCAGTATTTCATTTTGTTTTATTTAACCATTACATAGATATGCTACAATTTGTTTTTCTCTTCACCTGTTAATGGGAATTCGGATTTTTTCAAGTCTGGCTATTGCAGGAAGCTGTTACAATTACTACGTGCAAGTCTCTGTATGGGCATATGCTGTCATTTCTCTTCGGTAAATACTAGAAACAGAATGGCTGAATCATATGGTAGGTGTATGTTTTCCAAAGTGGTTGTACCAATTCAGATTTTCACTAGCAGTGTCTGAGAGTCCAGTTCCTCTGCGTCCTTGCCAATAGTATGTATTTTGTCATTCTAGTAGATATGTAGTTATATCTCACTGTAGTTTAATTTTTATTTTCCTAAGGACTTATAATGTTTAGCATTTTTTCATGTATTTACCATCTGTATATCTCTACTGGTGAAGTATCTGTTTAAATAGTTTGCTGGTTTCTGTTTAAATTGGGTTATTTTTCTATTATTGAGTTTTAAGAATTATTTATATATTCTGGACTCAAGTCATTTATCAGATATATGATTTGAACATATTTGTCTCTTAATACATGGCTTTTTTCAAGTTTTAAATGTTTTTAAAGAGCAATAGTTTTTGATGTTGATTAATTTTAATTTATCAATTTGACCTTTTATTGATTGTACTTTTAGTGCTTTATCTTACAATTGTGATGCTGTCTTTTTGTAAGAAAAACGTATTTCTGTGTGTGTGTGTGTTTTTTAACAAGAATTGTGCAGGTTCTGAGATTTTAGCCTACTTTTGAGCCAACAAATTGGCCACCACACTGTTCTGCATGCTAGCAGAAGAGGAAAGATTTCTGGATCAGAAAGAAAGGACTTTATTACTCATGGCACAGAAGATAGCAGGAGCTTTAGTTCTCCCTGCTATCTAAGCCCCACCTGTGCAATGTGGAGTTGAGGTTAGTGGGACACTGGACATAGAGTGGGTAGGATTTGTTTATGCATGTGGTAGGATTTGCTTATTTATTTTTGTATGCATGCCTGCCTGGGTAACTAAATGTTATCCTGAAATCCCTAAATTGCCAAAATATATGGCCTTTTGCTGGGTTCATTTAATCTATCTGATGTTGGTAGGACAGGTGTACTTGACTGGGATTTCTGTTTTAAAGATGGTGCTACCGCTCAGATACCCTAACCTGGAATCCTAATATTTTATGTGAGCCTCTATTTATGTTTCTCCTCCTATTCAATGACCTGGAGACTCTACCAAGTTAATAAGCTTGGGTAATTAGAAGGCTCAACATGTTTCCTGTGTCTCAGAGATTAATATTCTTCATTATCTGAAATTCAATGTCGTGTAAACTTCTAATATATATATTTTATATATATACTATATTATATATACTTTGCGTATAAGATATTACATATACTTTGCGTATAAGATATTACATATACTTTGCGTATAAGATATTACATATACTTTGCGTATAAGATATTACATATACTTTGCGTATAAGATATTACATATACTTTGCGTATAAGATATTACATATACTTTGCGTATAAGATATTACATATACTTTGCGTATAAGATATTACATATACTTTGCGTATAAGATATTACATATACTTTGCGTATAAGATATTACATATACTTTGCGTATAAGATATTACATATACTTTGCGTATAAGATATTACATATACTTTGCGTATAAGATATTACATATACTTTGCGTATAAGATATTACATATACTTTGCGTATAAGATATTACATATACTTTGCGTATAAGATATTACATATACTTTGCGTATAAGATATTACATATACTTTGCGTATAAGATATTACATATACTTTGCGTATAAGATATTACATATACTTTGCGTATAAGATATTACATATACTTTGCGTATAAGATATTACATATACTTTGCGTATAAGATATTACATATACTTTGCGTATAAGATATTACATATACTTTGCGTATAAGATATTACATATACTTTGCGTATAAGATATTACATATACTTTGCGTATAAGATATTACATATACTTTGCGTATAAGATATTACATATACTTTGCGTATAAGATATTACATATACTTTGCGTATAAGATATTACATATACTTTGCGTATAAGATATTACATATACTTTGCGTATAAGATATTACATATACTTTGCGTATAAGATATTACATATACTTTGCGTATAAGATATTACATATACTTTGCGTATAAGATATTACATATACTTTGCGTATAAGATATTACATATACTTTGCGTATAAGATATTACATATACTTAAGATATAAGATATTACATATACTTTACGTATAAGATATTACATATACTTAAGATATAAGATATTATATATACTTTACGTATAAGATATTATATATACTTTACGTATAAGATATTATATATACTTAAGATATAAGATATTATATATACTTTATATATAAGATATTATATATACTTTATATATAAGATATTATATATACTTAAGATATATATACTTTATATATATAAGATATTATATATACTTTATATATAAGATATTATATATACTTTATATATAAGATATTATATATACTTTATATATAAGATATTATATATACTTTATATATATAAGACATTATATATACTTTATATATATAAGATATTATATATACTTTATATATATAAGACATTATATATACTTTATATATACTTTATATATAATATGTTATATGTATTTATATATATATATTCTATTGCTTTTTGGCTATTTTAGATATTATTTTTATCTTTTTCTATCTTGGCCAAAAGTGTGCTGGGCTCTTTCCAAGATTGTGGATATATATATATTTAAAGTGATATCAGTCATGCCATGGTGCAGTGACTCCTTCCTATAATCCCAGAGCTTTGGGAGGCTGAGAGGGTATAATCACTTTAGCTCAGGAGTTTGAAGCTGCTGTGAGCTCTGACTATGAGTTGGAGGCTGCAGTGAGCTATGAGCATCCCACTGCACTCCAGTCTGGGCGAGAGAGCAATACGTTAGCCCTCCCACAAAAAAAGTGATATCGTTCAACGTGTGTGTGTGTGTGTGCGCGCACGCATTGGGTGCATATGAATGTGTTTAGGTGCATGTAATTCAGCTATTTTTAGTGAGTCCCATGAAAATACTTGCTGTACATATGCATGACTTTGTGCACAGGAATTTCTAAGAAACTTGTCAGTTACATTTGTTGTGGCTTTATCTTATTTACTCCACTCGAAATTAACAAATATGTAATAAGTGATTGTGATAAGATTGGTACTTTAATGCCTTCCCCTCACAGTCTTGATATATAAGGAGCTGTGGTAAACTGCAATAAAATTTCTTTGACCTGTCTGGTTCATAGAGAATCTCTTTAAATGATGGTAAAGCAAGCTTTTCTGTGTCAGAAATTTAGTCAAATCAGTTATCTATAACCATACTGATTAAAGGACCCTGGTTTTTAAACTAAATCTAATAATTTCATAGACAATTTAATTTTGCTTTCTGTTTTAAAGCATATTTCTATTAGAAAGTGCAATTTATGTTACTGTATTATATAAAATAACAATATAAAATGCCTATGTGATTTTTAAGTTTTGTCAGAGCGAAGTAAAACCTTATGTGACTAAGATGTGTGTTAGATTTAATGTAAAATGATTATTGTACACTATTTCATAATTTAGAGAGAATCATGAAACACTATTCTCTGTTTATAAGGTAGATTTCATGGTCACAGTTAATCAGAATACTATTTAGTTGTTCATGTCAGATCCCATTGTATTTTACATTTCTAGTATATTTTGCAAAAATTGTTACTGGCCATTTAGACAGGGAAAAATAATCTCAACTAACAAATTGTGTGCATGAGATCTATTAAGGCTAATCAATAACACGGTATATGATTAAGTGAAACAATGATCAAGGATCCAATTAGAAGGTAGAAGATTATTTCACATTGTAGGTTAATTTATTGTCTACCTTTTACTATCCCTGTCTAGCTCAGTCTTAAACTGTTGATTCATTGCGGTAATAAAACAATTAAAAATACTACTTACCACTCTGTATTATTTCTTCACATTTTTTTCACTTAAATACCAAGTATTTACAATTCTAGCCATCATTTTTAAAAAATGACATATTATGTTAATTATTTCAATTTTATTTGCAAAGTTTCAGTAATATTAAGATTTTTGAAAATTTTTAGCTGCTCAACGTACCAAACCACTTAAGATTTAGAGAAAGAGGAGGAAATTCATTTTGACCATTAAGACTGCTTCCAACATTTCCATTCCATTTAATGGTTTATTATAATTAAGAGAGAAATCACAGAAAGCCGAGGAGGAAAGAGTAAGCAGAAATAGAGGAGACATAGAATGGAAACTGACAGACTAAACCCCTCCCCAATCTAGCAAAGAGCAAGTGGTTTTTAACACCATCAATAAAGTATGCCATATTATGTTCTACATTATAATGATTAAAGAAAGAAGCAGTGAGAGTTACAAGGATGTGCATGTGTCTAACTCAGCAAAGTGTATCCTGCTTGTCTAAAAACTCACGATTGCACCTGTATCTACTTGTTTGACACACAGGTGTTGCAGTCTATATTTACAAGACTGTCTGCCAGCCTAAAGACCCTTTGTTGTAAAGAGTGTAAGCCATTGTGATTATAGGCACATAAAATCCAAAGAAAGCTGTTCCCTAATCCTTCTGACTTCCATCTGTTTTGTCGCTACTTCTCAGGTATAATTTAGACAGGCAGATGTGCAATCTGGGAACCCATCCAAACCCACTTTATGTACATCCTTTTTAAGAAAAGAGAAGCATTCAATATTGCCTTCAGAAAACAGTTCTGTCTCTGCTAGCATTCTCTCCAATCTGTGGTTATATTTTATTCTCTGATCAAAATGTGGAAGAAATGCGGGTCTTGAGCCCTTGACAATGGTCTTCTGTTTCCTCAGCCCCTTTTGTCACAACAGACTGTGCTGCCAGTGGCTGCTGTCTCTAGAGCCTCCTCCAGAGAAAGTTCTTCACTTACGATTGTGGGTATACTCTGCCTGACAGCAAAGGACCACAGGAAAACCACATACGTTTTCCTTTAATATGTATCTTCAGCTAGCCCAACTGTAAAGGCAGTCAACTCTTTTACAAATTGACATAATAGAAAAGTTTAGGGCTTTTCTAGTACCCAGACACAACTGGATCTACAGAATGACTAAAAAACTGAAGCCAATCATTAAAATCCTCAGTATGGAGGACGTGTGAAAAAAGGGCAATAGACAAGACAGATTAGCTCTTCTATTATTTCTTTTTTTGTATTATTATACTTTAAGTTTTAGGTACATGTGCACAACGTGCAGGTTTGTTACATATGTACACATGTGCCATGTTGGTGTGCTGCACCCATTAACTCGTCATTTAACATTAGGTATATCTCCTAATGCTATCCCTCCTCCCTCCTCCCTCCCCCTTTTGACCTGTGGTTTTAATCAGGATAGGCTAGGTTATGCTATGGTAATCAAATTCACCCTGAGACCCTGAGTACTCCAAAAGACATCAGCCCAGAATAATGCATGTGTCCTTACAATGAACTGGTCAGAACTGGTCATATGATATTTAACAGCAGGTTGGAAACAAAGTGTACTTTTCATGTAAGGAGAGTCAACCCAGATGTGCTCAGATGTTGGCCGTCTTCACCACACTGACTACATTACTAACCATTAGTCTCCAAGTTGGTTCTTTATCTTTTGCATTGTTTTCCATTTGGCATGAGTTCTTGTGAGGAAAAAAAAAAGTTCTTTGCCTTTATTTCTGGAGATGTACAGCATTCAAATTTAGATACATTTTTCTTACTTGGTAGAACGTGCTGTGAGCTCAATAGTTATTGCACCTTCACTTAAAAAAAACATTTCCATGTTTAGACAAAGTGAGTAAATATTAAGTTCTTTCAATTATGAAATACCTAGTTTCATTTTCAAAGGACACTGCTGTCACTGACTTAGTGATGCCTGACTTACTGAAAATGACGGCAGGACCATGTTTGGAGAGGTCAATTGGATGCATGAAAATGTGGTGGCAGATGGTGACATAGTGTGTGGGAGATAGAGTGGTGTGAGGGGGAATACACAAATAGAAATAAAAAGATTAACTATAGGTGACAGCTGCTGGTGAGGGAGTTGACAGATTTTTTTTCTGGTGTCCAAAACTTTCACCACACTTGTTTTAGAAATAGAAAATGTGAAACCAATGTTGGCACTTTTGATCTGTTTTGGCATTACCTAGAGGCCTTGCGTTATTGTCAACAGTATAATAAGCCAAGCATTGATCCTTGGAAGTAATTGACAATTCTGTAGAACTACTGTGAACCAAGAGCTCTTATCTCCTTTGCTTTCATCTCTTTAAAAAATTATTAAAAAGAAAAACTCAAGGTATCAAAAGGAAAGAAGCAGTGTCAAAAGTTTTGCATTTAAGGCATTCTTATAATAATTATAATCTATATATACTATGAAGTTTCTTGAATGTTGTTAGAATGACAACGTTTAATAGCAACAATATGATTCATTGTATCAATATTTATAGATCAACAGTACCTGACACATAGTAGACATGTGTCCATTATATTTACACAATTTAATAAAATGTTTGTTAGTTGACATTATCTTTCTTAAAATATAAGCAACTATCTAGATCTACCAGGTGAAATACAAAGGGATTTTTCATAAATGTTTTCTGTTTATGATAAAGCTCTAAAATTTTTGGAAAATAACTTGGGTAAACAGGATTACATAAGTTAAAAAGGCCTTAGTGCAGGCATGCAATGTAGAGGAGTACAAGCAATGTCTTCTAGAAGAAAATCAGAAGGGGGATATAAACAGAATAAGATGACAATAGTAGCTGAAATGATTTAAGATTTCCTGTTATTTTTTATTTTTATGTGGTATAGAATCTTTAGTAGGTAGAAAGCTTTTTTGGATTTCCTGGAAGAACGAAAACAATGAGATACAGCTTAAATGACTGATGATAGAATGTTTATTGAGAAAGAGAGATGTTTATTTCCTTGAACACAGAAATGCCTGGACATTTCTACTACTCAGTATAAATCTTGTTAAGTTCTGAGGGAGGAGGTGGCTAGCAAATGAAAATTGTGAAAAGTTATAAACTGAGAGAGGTTGCATTCAAGGTGATTGATCAGTTTTGTGAATTGAAATCTCCTAAAATGTTTCAGTATTGCTATGTATTCTGATACAATAAATACACAGGTTCAAATGACAATGACATTTTTACTTAAGAGTCTCTCTGCAGTTTTGTAGAAAAGCATTGCTCCTTAGGACATTAGAAGCAGAGAATAAGATTTTGATATTAATTACAATAAATTAGGATGACACGAAAAGTTACGTGAATAGAAGTGTCAGAGATCAAGGGATTCAATTTTATCAATGACTGTGCTACATCTTACAGTCAAGGTAAATGCTACAAAATGTGGTTGGATTAGAGAGAAATAAAAATACATATTTATTCCTTCAGTATAATGTCCACTGTTTATCTTTTTCAGAGACTAATTTACTAGTCTATGGCTGCTTTGTACAGTGAAGTGCACGCTGGAGATCATCAATATAGTAGATGTCTAAATCTCTGATAATTTTCTTTTGCAATAATATGACCCAAACTACCACTTTCGTAATCATATACTTCAAAGTCATTACAATATCTTTTACAGTGTTCCATTTCCCACAGATAGCCCTCTTTTATATTATTATGTCTTACATGTAGGTAATCTGGTATGGTTCCATTGAGTATACTGCAGCAACAAAGATAAATTATTTCCTTAAGAACTGTGAGATTAAATATCCACTTACTGAACAGGACAATGTTACATCTGAGTTCTTAAAGAGTGTCATATTTTGGAGAAATACTATTTAACTACGTACTAAGAAGCAGTAGGTATCATGTACAAAGATTTCTGAGCTAAGTTAGGTCACCGTTTTTTACAAACTTTTTTAATGATGTGTTTTACAATTGCAGTTACCATTACTGTAATTAAATAATCATTGAAGGCATCTATTTAGTATTGATTACCCTTACTGAATTATAAGCTTCACAGAGCATTAGTATCTTATTGAACCCTCTGTCCTTATTACCAAGCATATTGTTTAATTTATCAAGTCTCAGTTTCCACATATGAATAATAGAATATAATAACATATACTTTATTGGGAAACAACATGGATTTGCATTAAAGTGCAAGAATTCTAGAATCAGACAAACCTAATTTGTATCTTAGATATGGCAATTAGTAAGTGTGTGAACCTAGGAAATTCTCTAGAATCTCCAGTAAAAAAAAAAATCATATATTGTATTACATATTCCAGAGTTTAAGTTTTTCGTTTTGGGGGATTCTTTTCCATAGATTCTATTTCTTATAGATACATGTTTGTCTATTCCAATATATCGGTATTTTAGTCTTGTTCATTCCTTGATTTCCTTCCTCTGAATATGGATCATGGTCTTAACATTTTTTGATATGTCTTTTAGAAATTTTACATTATATATCGGATATTATGGGTAATAATTTTATAGACTCTAGATCTTGTCATTTTTCTCTGAGGACTATTAAGGTTTTGTTTGTTTTAACTGACAGCTATCTTGGCTGAACTCAAACTCCAAACTTTGTCTTGTATGTAAGGTGCACCCATTGAAATCACTGTTCAGTTCAATATAATTTGTTAGCCTGCTTGAAGTTTGCCCAATTCATTCATAGAGCAGGGATCTGCCACAGAGTTGGGAAAAGTTTATGTTCAGCATGTGGAATCACCTCTCTTAGGAGGTTTTACTTTGCAAAATTCCACTCCTCACATTCCAGCTGTTGCGATACCCCTGATATCTGTCCTCTAATTCCTAAAGTCATTAAGTTTGTCAGTTATATCCAAGTTCTAGATGCTTGTAATGGGTGCTTACTGGAGACTTCCTTCAGGCAAAAATTGATAGAAAATAGGAAACTCACTTAGGGCCATTCCTTTCCTCCCGATGTTGGCCCTTAGCCAGGTTCTGCTAGTTTTAGGTTATACTTTAGTGCCATCAGATAGTGTATTTTTATACTTTGTTTTAGAGTACATAATTGTAATATGCAGAAGAGGTAAACAGCCAAATTACTCCACCATTACCAAAAGGCCAAACCTACTCCCTGGACTCTCTAATAATTGTTTTCAGTATTTGTTCAATATATAGCTACATCATAATCATGATATCTTAATAAGTTGTGAGAATTAATGTTTAAATCATATATATATATATAAATTCCTTAGATCTGTATGAGAACACTAATTATTGGCATACAATGAGTGGTCAATATGAGGTAACAGCAATTATAGTAATTAAATCACTGAGGATTTAAGAAATATAACATACTTTAAATAGTGAAGTATTATATTCTCACTATTCATTCTCACAGGATGAATTAATTTCATGAATATTTGGACAATAAGGAAAACATTAAATTTAAGATTATATTACTAGTCAAGATAGTTAATTTCTTCTAGAAGTTAAACCCATTCAGATATAAGTGTAGTTAGTGTACATATTGTGTCCGTAAAGCATTTTCATTAATCAAACAACACAGTACATCAATCACAATAGATTTTTAACTGAAAAGCTTTGACATAGTTGGGTAGCAAGTATCATCTTTGTTTCTTTATATTAACAAAACTGAAGGCTAGATTTTAAGCAGTTTATCAAAACTATATAGAAAATATTTACATCAGTCAGTTGGAAAATTTCAATAAGCACTATAAACGTCCCATTCCCTCTGTGATCTTACCTCTATTTTTTTTCTTTAAATACAATTTCAGATTCTATGAAGCAGTATTGTGTTATTTTTTCTGCACTCAATAGAAGATGTTGGTGATTTTGTATGTTTCATTTGTAAAGCATTTTCTATTTACAATGTAACTTAATTCTTACAATGCCATTGTGAAGAAGTCTTCCCACCTGTGTATATCTTCATTGTGCTAATGGGGATTATCATCTCTGTCCCTTTGCATTTACTTCTGTCACTGGGGATAATAAATATACATAACAAAACCATAAATTACATTTAATGACATGCTTAAATATGAAATAATTACTAGCATTATATTCATCCTGGCTAGAGTTACTGAATTTACCTTGTGAAAAATATAGAACAGTGTTAGGCAGAAATCATTTGACAAGAAATTAGCAATGCTGATTTTTACACACCTGTCTTAGATTTAAAATAAGTTAAAAGAAAAAAAAGATAGAAAATTGCTTCACATCTGGAGAATTTTTCTGGGATTTACTCTTATTTTATATTTGTTTTGGGTATTTATTGACCATTCTTAAGACATTACATTTATTTCTCTATATAAAAATGCATCCTTGTTAGACATATTTAAAACATTTTAGGGCTTTATTAAAGTATATTTTCCAAAACTGTTTATATTTATGTTGTACAATTTAGTGTTTTGATATATGCATACATTCTGAAATGATTGAATCAAGATAATTAACACATCCATCACCTCAAATTCCCTTTTTTGTGGTGAGAATAGTTAACATATACTCTCTTACCAATTTTTAGTATACAATACATTGTTGTTACTGTACAATACACATACAGCATTTATTTCAACTAATGAGAAATTGGTACCCCTTAATCAACATTTCACTGTCCCCCTTACCCACGTGGCCTTTGCCAATCATCATTTTAATATCTGTTTCTTTGAGTTTGACATTTTTATATTCCACATGTAAGTGAGATAATACAGTATCTGTCTTTCTGTTTCTAGCTTCATTTAATTAGCATAATGTTCTCCTCTTTCACCCATGTAGTCACGAATGACAGAATGTCTTTTTTGGGAGGCTGAATAGTATTCCAATTTGTGTATGTGTGTGTGCATGTGCATGTATACTGCTAAGCAATATAACTGAGACAGGTCTTAGTCAATTTAGGAAGTTTATTTTGCCAAAGCTAAGGGTATTTACCTGTGATGCAGCCTCAGGAGGTCCTGACAAAGGCTGCCCAAGGTGGTCCAGGTACAACCTGGTTTTATACAATTTGGGGAGACATGAAACACCAATCAATATATGTAAGATAAACATTCATTAGGTCCAGAAAGCTGGGACAACTGGAAGCAAAGGCAGGGCGATCTGAAGTGGGGAGGTGGCTTCCAGGTCATAGGTAGATAAAGGATGAATGGTTGCATTCTTTTGAGTTTCTGATTTGCTTTTCCAAAGGAGGCAATCAGGTATGCATTTATCTCAGTGAGCACAGAGATGACTTCGAATAGGACGGGAGGCAGGTTTGCCCTAAGCAGTTCCCAGCTTGACTTTTTCCTTTGGCTAAGTAATTTTGGAGCCCCAAGATTTATTTTCCTTTCACCATATAAATAAAAGAAATGTGTGCATATATATATATATATGCACACATATACAGGATATATATATATATATATATATATGCACACATTTCTTTTATTCATCCATATGTCAATGGAAACAGGTCAATTCCAGATCTTGGCCATTGTGAATATTGCTGCAATGAGCATGGGTGTTCAGATATCTCTCTTTTTTTTTTTATTATTATACTTTAAGTTTTAGGGTACATGTTCACATTGTGCAGGTTAGTTACATATGTATACATGTGCCATGCTGGTGCGCTGCACCCACTAACTCGTCATCTAGCATTAAGTATATCTCCCAATGCTATTCCTCCCCTCTCCCCCCACCCCACAACAGTCCCCAGAGTGTGATATTTCCCTTCCTGTGTCCATGTGATCTCATTGTTCAATTCCCACCTATGAGTGAGAATATGCGGTGATTGGTTTTTTGTTCTTGCGATAGTTTACTGAGAATGATGATTTCCAATTTCATCCATGTCCCTACAAAGGACATGAACTCATCATTTTTTATGGCTGCATATATTCCATGGTGTATATGTGCCACATTTTCTTAATCCAGTCTATCATTGTTGGACATTTGGGTTCATTCCAAGTCTTTGCTATTGTGAATAATGCCACAATAAACATACGTGTGCATGTGTCTTTATAGCAGCATGATTTATAGTCCTTTGGGTATATACCCAGTAATGGGATGGCTGGGTCAAATGGTATTTCTAGTTCTAGATCCCTGAGGAATCGCCACACTGACTTCCACAATGGTTGAACTAGTTTACAGTCCCACCAACAGTGTAAAAGTGTTCCTATTTCTCCACATCCTCTCCAGCACCTGTTGCTCCTGACTTTTTAATGATTGCCATTCTAACTGGTGTGAGATGGTATCTCATAGTGGTTTTGATTTGCATTTCTCTGATGGCCAGTGATGATGAGCATTTTTTCATGTGTCTGTTGGCTGCATAAATGTCTTCTTTTGAGAAGTGTCTGTTCATGTCCTTCACACACTTTTTGATGGGGTTGTTTGTTTTTTTCTTGTAAATTTTTTTGAGTTCATTGTAGATTCTGGATATTAGCCCTTTGTTAGATGAGTAGGTTGTGAAAATTTTCTCCCATTTTATAGGTTGCCTGTTCACTCTGATGGTAGTTTCTTTTGCTGTGCAGAAGCTCTTTAGTTTAATTAGATCCCATTTGTCAATTTTGTCTTTTGTTGCCATTGCTTTTGGTGTTTTAGACGTGAAGTCCTTGCCCATGCCTATGTCCTGAATGGTAATGCCTAGGTTTTCTTCTAGGGTTTTTATGGTTTTAGGTCTAACGTTTAAGTCTTTAATCCATCTTGAATTGATTTTTGTATAAGGTGTAAGGAAGGGATCCAGTTTCAGCTTTCTACATATGGCTAGCCAGTTTTCCCAGCACCATTTATTAAATAGGGAATCCTTTCCCCATTGCTTGTTTTTCTCAGGTTGATCTCTGTCAAAGATCAGATAGTTGTAGATATGCGGTGTTATTTCTGAGGGCTCTGTTCTGTTCCATTGATCTATATCTCTGTTTTGGTACCAGTACCATGCTGTTTTGGTTACTGTAGGCTTGTAGTATAGTTTGAAGTCAGGTAGTGTGATGCCTCCAGCTTTGTTCTTTTGGCTTAGGATTGACTTGGTGATGCGGGCTCTTTTTTGGTTCCATATGAACTTTAAAGTAGTTTTTTCCAATTCTGTGAAGAAAGTCATTGGTAGCTTGATGGGGATGGCATTCAATCTGTAAATTACCTTGGGCAGTATGGACATTTTCACGATATTGATTCTTCCTACCCATGAGCATGGAATGTTCTTCCATTTGTTTGTATCCTCTTTTATTTCCTTGAGCAGTGGTTTGTAGTTGTCCTTGAAGAGGTCCTTCACATCCCTTGTAAGTTGGATTCCTAGGTATTTTACTCTCTTTGAAGCAATTGTGAATGGAAGTTCACTCATGATTTGGCTCTCTGTTTGTCTGTTATTGGTGTATAAGAATGCTTGTGATTTTTGTACATTGATTTTGCATCCTGAGACTTTGCTGAAGTTGCTTATCAGCTTAAGGAGATTTTGGGCTGAGACAATGGGGTTTTCTAGATATACAATCATGTCGTCTGCAAACAGGGACAATTTGACTTCCTCTTTTCCTAAGTGAATACCCTTTATTTCCTTCTCCTGCCTAATTGCCTTGGCCAGAACTTCCAACACTATGTTGAATAGGAGTGGTGAGAGAGGGCATCGCTGTCTTGTGCCAGTTTTCAAAGGGAATGCTTCCAGTTTTTGCCCATTCAGTATGATATTGGCTGTGGGTTTGTCATAGATAGCTCTTATTATTTTGAGATACATCCCATCAATACCTAATTTATTGAGAGTTTTTAGCATGAAGGGTTGTTGAATTTTGTCAAAGGCTTTTTCTGCATCTATTGAGATAATCATGTGGTTTTTGTCTTTGGCTCTGTTTATATGCTGGATTACATTTGATTTGCATATATTGAACCAGGCTTGCATCCCAGGGATGAAGCCCACTTGATCATGGTGGATAAGGTTTTTGATGTGCTGCTGGATTCATTTTGCCAGTATTTTATTGAGGATTTTTGCATCAATGTTCATCAAGGATATTGGTCTAAAATTCTCTTTTTTTGTTATGTCTCTGCCCGGCTTTGGTATCAGAATGATGCTGGCCTGATAAAATGAGTTAGGGAGGATTCCCTCTTTTTCTATTGATTGGAATAGTTTCAGAAGGAATGGTACCAGTTCCTCCTTGTACCTCTGGTGGAATTTGGCTGTGAATCCATCTGGTCCTGGACTCTTTTTGGTTGGTAAGCTATTGATTATTGCCACAATTTCAGATCCTGTTATTGGTCTATTCAGAGATTCAACTTCTTCCTGGTTTAGTCTTGGGAGAGTGTATGTGTCGAGGAATTTATCCATTTCTTCTAGATTTTCTAGTTTATTTGCATAGAGGTGTTTGTAGTATTCTCTGATGGTAGTTTGTATTTCTGTGGGATCGGTGGTGATATCCCCTTTATCATTTTTTATTGCATCTATTTGATTCATCTCTCTTTTTTTCTTTATTAGTCTTGCTAGTGGTCTATCAATTTTGTTGATCCTTTCAAAAAACCAGCTCCTGGATTCATTAAATTTTTGAAGGGTTTTTTGTGTCTCTATTGCCTTCAGTTCTGCTCTGATTTTAGTTATTTCTTGCCTTCTGCTAGCTTTTGAATGTGTTTGCTCTTGCTTTTCTAGTTCTTTTAATTGTGATGTTAGGGTGTCAATTTTGGATCTTTCCTGCTTTCTCTTGTGGGCATTTAGTGCTATAAATTTCCCTCTACACACTGCTTTGAATGCGTCCCAGAGATTCTGGTATGTTGTGTCTTTGTTCTCATTGGTTTCAAAGAACATCTTTATTTCTGCCTTCATTTCGTTATGTACCCAGTAGTCATTCAGGAGCAGGTTGTTCAGTTTCCATGTAGTTGAGCGGTTTTGAGTGAGATTCTTAATCCTGAGTTCTAGTTTGATTGCACTGTGGTCTGAGAGATAGTTTGTTATAATTTCTGTTCTTTTACATTTGCTGAGGAGAGCTTTACTTCCCAGTATGTGGTCAATTTTGGAATAGGTGTGGTGTGGTGCTGAAAAAAATGTATATTCTGTTGATTTGGGGTGGAGAGTTCTGTAGATGTCTATTAGGTCCGCTTAGTGCAGAGCTGAGTTCAATTCCTGGGTATCCTTGTTGACTTTCTGTCTCGTTGATCTGTCTAATGTTGACAGTGGGGTGTTAAAGTCTCCCATTGTTAATGTGTGGGAGTCTAAGTCTCTTTGTAGGTCACTCAGGACTTGCTTTATGAATCTTGGTGCTCCTGTATTGGGTGCATATATATTTAGGATAGTTAGCTCTTCTTGTTGAATTGATCCCTTTACCATTATGTAATGGCCTTCTTTGTCTCTTTTGATCTTTGTTGGTTTAATGTCTGTTTTATCAGAGACTAGGATTGCAACCCCTGCCTTTTTTTGTTTTCCATTGGCTTGGTAGATCTTCCTCCATCCTTTTATTTTGAGCATACATGTGTCTCTGCACGTGAGATGGGTTTCCCGAATATAGCACACTGATGGGTCTTGACTCTTTATCCAATTGGCCAGTCTGTGTCTTTTAATTGGAGAATTTAGTCCATTTACATTTAAAGTTAATATTGTTATGTGTGAATTTGATCCTGTCATTATGATGTTAGCTAGTTATTTTGCTCATTAGTTGATGCAGTTTCTTCCTAGTCTCGATGGTCTTTACATTTTGGCATGATTTTGCAGTGGCTGGTACCGCTTGTTCCTTTCCATGTTTAGTGCTTCCTTCAGGAGCTCTTGTAAGGCAGGCCTGGTGGTGACAAAATCTCTCAGCATTTGCTTGTTTGTAAAGCATTTTATTTCTCCTTCACTTATGAGGCTTAGTTTGGCTGGATATGAAATTCTGGGTTGAAAATTCTTTTCTTTAAGAATGTTGAATATTGGCCCCCACTCTCTTCTGGCTTGTAGGGTTTCTGCTGAGAAATCCGCTGTTAGTCTGATGGGCTTCCCTTTGAGGGTAACCCGACCTTTCTCTCTGGCTGCCCTTAACATTTTTTCCTTCATTTCAACTTTGGTGAATCTGACAATTATGTGTCTTGGAGTTGCTCTTCTCGAGGAGTATCTTTGTGGCGTTCTCTGTATTTCCTGAATCTGAACGTTGGCCTGCCTTGCTAGATTGGGGAAGTTTTCCTGGATAATATCCTGCAGAGTGTTTTCCAACTTGGTTCCATTCTCCCCATCACTTTCAGGTACACCAATCAGACGTAGATTTGGTCTTTTCACATAGTCCCATATTTCTTCGAGGCTTTGCTCATTTCTTTTTATTCTTTTTTCTCTAAACTTCCCTTCTCACTTCATTTCATTCATTTCATCTTCCATTGCTGATACCCTTTCTTCCAGTTGATCGCATCGGGTCCTGAGGCTTCTGCATTCTTCACGTAGTTCTCGAGCCTTGGTTTTCAGCTCCATCAGCTCCTTTAAGCACTTCTCTGTATTGGTTATTCTAGTTATACATTCTTCTAAAGTTTTTTTGAAGTTTTCAACTTCTTTGCCCTTGGTTTGAATGTCCTCCCATAGCTCAGAGTAATTTGATCGTCTGAAGCCTTCTTCTCTCAGCTCATCAAAGTCATTCTCCATCCAGCTTTGTTCCATTGCTGGTGAGGAACTGTGTTCCTTTGGAGGAGGAGAGGCGCTCTACTTTTTAGAGTATCCAGTTTTTCTGTTCTGTTTTTTCCCCATCTTTGTGGTTTTATCTACTTTTGGTCTTTGATGATGGTGATGTACAGATGGGTTTTTGGTGTGGATGTCGTTTCTGTTTGGTAGTTTTCCTTCTAACAGAGAGGACCCTCAGCTGCAGGTCTGTTGGAATACCCTGCCATGTGAGGTGTCAGTGTGCCCCTGCTGGGGGGTGCCTCCCAGTTAGGCTGCTCGGGGGTCAGGGGTCGGGGACCCACTTGAGGAGGCAGTCTGCCCATTCTCAGATCTCCAGCTGCGTGCTGGGAGAACCACTGCTCTCTTCAAAGCTGTCAGACAGGGATATTTAAGTCTGCAGAGGTTACTGCTGTCTTTTTGTTTGTCTGTGCCCTGCCCCCAGAGGTGGAGCCTACAGAGGCAGGCAGGCCTCCTTGAGCTGTGGTGGGCTCCACCCAGTTCCAGCCTCCCGGCTGGCTGCTTTGTTTACCTAATCAAGCCTGGGCTATGGCGGGCGTCCCTCCCCCAGCCTGGCTGCCACCTTGCCATTTGATCTCAGACTGCTGTGCTAGTAATCAGCAAGACTCCGTGGGCATACGACCCTCCAAGCCAGGTAAGGGATATAATCTCGTGGTGCGCCATTTTTTAAGCTGGTCGGAAAAGCGCAGTATTCATGTGGGAGTGACCCGATTTTCCAGGTGCTGTCCGTCACCCCTTTCTTTGACTCAGAAAGGGAACTCCCTGACCCCTTGCGCTTCCCGAGTGAGGCAATGCCTCGCCCTGCTTCGACTCGCGCACGGTGTGCACACCCACTGACCTGCACCCACTGTCTGGCACTCCCTAGTGAGATGAATCCGGTACCTCAGATGGAAATGCAGAAATCACCCGTCTTCTGCGTCGCTCACGCTGGGAGCTGTAGACCGGAGCTGTTCCTATTCGGCCATCTTGGCTCCTCCCCTCAGATATCTCTTTGCGACACTAATTTCATTTCCTTTAAACATATGCCCAATAATGAGATTACTAGGTCATAAGATAGTCCTATCTTAATTTTTTAAGAACCCTGCATACTGTTTCTCGTAATGGCTGTACTAGTGTACCTACCAACCAGCAATGTATAAGAGTTCTCTTTTTTTCTACAGCCTTGCCAGAACGTGGGGTTTATTTTGCCGTTTTGAAAATAGCCATTCTAACAGCTGTTAGGTGATACCTCATTATGGTTGGATTTGTACTTACCCGAATGATGTTAAGCTTTTTTTTCATAAACTGGCTGTCCATTTGTATGTGTTCTTCAGATAAATGTTTATTCATGTTCCTTGCTCAGTTTTTAACCGGGTTATTTGTTTTCTTGCTATTCAGTTGTTTGAACTCCTTACATATTTTGAGTATTAACCTCTTATCAGATATATGGTTTGCAAATATTTTCTTGCCTTCCACATGTTGTCTTTTCACTGTTTACTGTTTCCTTCGCCTTGCAGAAGTTTTAATTTAATGCAATCCCATTTGTTTATTTATGCATTTGTTGCCATATTAACTGAGATGATCACATGGTGTTTTTTTCTTTATTCTGTTGATGTATTACAATATTTACTGACGGGTGTATTGAACTACCCTTGTAACTCAGGGATAAAATTCCACATTTGATCATTGTGAATGATCCTTTCAATATGCCATTGAATGTGCTAGTGTTTTGCAGAGGAGTTTTGCATCTATATTAGCCTGCAATTTTATTTATTTGTAGTGTCTTCATCTGGTTTTAGAATCAAGGTAATGCTGGTCATAAAGTTCTTGGTTTTTCTTAGACGGGAGAATTTCTACTACCAATCCAATCTTTTTACTTACTATTGACCTGTTCAGATTTTCTATTTCTTTATAATTCAGTCTTGGTAGGTTGCATTTCATTTTTTAGAAATTTATACATTTCTGCTATGTTGTTCAATTTGTTGGTGTACATTGTTCATGGTAGTCTCTTATGATCTTTTGTATTTCTATGGTAGCAATTGTAATATCCCCTATTTCATTTCTAATTTTATTTGGGTCTTTCATCTTTTTTTCTTAATCAAGTTAAAAGGTGGACAATTTCATTAAAAAGACAACTTTTAGTTGTATTTACCTTTCCATTGTTTTTCTAGTTTCTATCTTGTTTCTTCTGTTATAGTTGCTATTTTCTTCTTTCTACTAATTTTGAGCTTAGTATGTTCCTCTTTTTCTAGTTCCTTGAGTTGCTACATTAGGTTGTTGGTTATCTTTTGCTTTTTTAGTATAGACATTTATTGTTATAACTCTCCCCTTACCTCCTTAAAACTGCTTTGCCTTCCTTCTTTGGTATTGGTATGTCGTGTTTCCATTTTTTGTTTGTCTCAAGATATTTTTAAATTTTTCCTTTGATTTTACCACGACTGCTATGAAACTGAAACTAGATATCAGTAACAGGAAGAATTTTGAATAATTCACAAATATGTGGAAATCAAACAACACATTCCTGACCAACCGATGGATAAAGGTTGTCACTTTACTGTGACTGTTCCTGATATCATTGAGTAGTTTCTCTGTGTTTATTATAGTACACCAATTTTCCCTAAAAACAATTACTTTGAATTAATTGTCAGTCAGTGCATAATTCTTCATTTCTGGGGATTAGTTACTGGAAAATTATTGTGTTCCTTTGACCCACTGGTGACTCAGGAGTGTGTTGCTTTATTTCCACATATTTGTGAATTTTTCAAAATTCTTCCTGCTATTAATTTCTAGTTTCATATCATTGTAGTAAAAAAAGATACTTGACATGATTTTCTTGTTACTTATTTAAAATTTTAAGTTTTCTTTTTTTATGTAATATATTTTAATGCAGACTACTTTATATAGCCAGTTTTTTCAACTGAGCATTATTCCATAAACTTTTCTCATGTTACAATGTAGTCTTCATAACTGTGGTTTTGTAATATTTCCAGTGGCTTCATAATATTTCTAGAGCGGACCAACTTGGGTTTGCTCAATCTTTCACCCTTTTTGAACCTTTAGATTCTTATAATTTTCCACCATTAAAAATAATGCTGTCCGACTGCAGTGACTCACACCTGTAATCCCAGCACTTTGGAAGGCTGAGGCGGGCAGATCACATGAGATCAGGAGTCTGAGACCAGCCTAGTCAACATGGTGAAACCCTGTTTATACTGAAAATACAAAAGTTAACCACGCATGGTGGCAGGTGCCTGTAATCCCAGCTGCTCAGGAGGCTGAGGCAGGAGAATTGCTTGAACCTGGGAGGTGGAGGTTGCAGAGAGCCAAGATCACACGACTGCGCTCCTGCCTGGGCAACAAAGCAAGACTTCATCTCAAAATAATAATAATATGAATGATAATAATGCTATAGTGAAGAATTGTGTGCATATTTTCTATACTAAATATAATTTCCCTGGAATTGATACACCTGGATAATTTTATTATTAATATTGTTATCTTTTTAATTTTTATTTTAGGTTGAGGGGTACATATGATGGTTTGTTATAAGTTAAACTGTGTCATGAGGGTGTAGTGTACAGATTATTTCATCGCTCAAGTAATTAGCATCATACCCAATAGGTAATTTTTTTTATCCTCTCGCTTTGCTTCTCCTACACTCCACCCTCAAGTAAGCCCCAGTGTCTGTTGTTTCCCTCTTTGTTTTCATTTGTTCTCATTGTTTAGCTCCCACTTATAAGTGAGCACATGTGGTATTTGGATTTCTGTTCTAGCATTCATTTTCTTAGGATAATGGCCTTCAGCTCCGTCATGTTGCTGCAAAGAACATTATTTAGTTCTTTTTATGGCTGCATAGTATTCCATGGTTTATATCTACCACATTCTCTTTATCCAATCAACTATTGATGAGCCTTTAGACTGATTTTATGTCTTTGCTATTGTGAAGTGCTGCAGTAAAGATACACATGCATGTGTCTTTATAGTAGAGTGATTTATATTCTTTTGTGTATATACCCAATAATGGGATAGCTAGGTCAAGTGGTGATTCTGTTTTAAGTTCTTTGAAGAATCATCACACTTTCCAAAATTGTCGAACTGTTTTACATTTCCACCAACAGTGTATAAGTATTCTGTTTTCTCTGCAATCTGGCAAGCATCTGTTTTTTTTTTTTTTTTTTTTTTACTTTTTAGTAATAGCCATTCTGACTATTGTGAGATGGTATCTCATTGTGGTTTTGAATTGCATTTCTCTAATGGTAGTGATGTTGAGTATTTTTTCTTATGCTTCTTGGCCACACGTATATCTTCTTTTCAAAGTGTCTCTTCATACCCTTTGCTCACTTCTTAATGGAGTTGTTTTTTGCTTGTAAATTTGTTTAAATTCCTTACAGTCTGGATATTAGACCTTTGTTGAATACATAGTTTGTAAATATTTTGTCTCACTCTGAAGGTTGTCTGTTTACTCTGTTGATAGTTTCCTTTGCTGTGCAGAGCTTTAGTTTAATTAGGTCTCATTTGTCAACTTTTGTTTTTGTCACAATTTGTTTTGGGATCTCCACCAAGAAATCGTTGCCAGTTCCTAGGTCCATTATCGAATTTCTTAAGTTATTTTCCAGGGTTTTTATACTTTTAGGCTTTACATTCAAGTCTTTAATACATCTTGAGTTGATTTATATATATGTGTAAGGAAGGAGTTTGATTTTAATCTTCTGCATATGGCTATCCAGTTATCCCAGAGCCGTTTATTGAATAGGGAATATTTTCCCCGTTTTTTTTTGGTCAGGTTTATCAAAGATCAGGTGGTTTTAGGTATGCAGCACTATTTTGGGGCTCTCCATTCTGTTCCATTGGTTTATGTGTCTGCTTTTGTACCAGTACCATGCTATTCTGGTCATTGCACCCTTGTAATATAGTTTTAAGTTGAGTAATGTGATGCCTCCAGATTTATTCTTTCTGCTTAGGATTGCCTTGGCTATTCAGGCTTTTTTTTTTCTTTTCTTGGTTTTACATGAATTTTAGAAAAGTTTTTTTCTAATTCTGTGAAGAATGTAATTGTTAGTTTGATAGGAATAGCATTGAATCTGTAAGTTTCTTTGGGAAACATGGCCATTTTTAGCAACATTGACACTTTCTAGCCATAATTATGGAATGTTTTTCCTTTTGTCTTGTTGTCTCTGATTTCTTTGAGCAGCATTTTGTAATTCTCATTGTAGAGATCTTTCACTTCTCTAGCTGTATTCCTGGATATTTTATTATTTTTGTAGCTATTGTAAATGGGATTATGTTCTTGATTTCGGTCTCAGCATAGATGTTGTTGGTGTATTGAAATAGTATTTGTTTTTGTATATTGATTTTGTATCCTGAAACTTTGTTGAAATTGCTTAACAGATCAAGGAGCTTTTGGGAAGAGACTTTGGGGTTTTCTAGGTATGGAATCATATTGTCTGCAAAGAGAGATCATTTGACTTCTTCTGTTCCTATTTGGATGCCTCTTATTTCTTTCTCTTGGCTGATTGCTCTGGCCATGACTCTCAGTACTATGTTGAATAGGATTGGTGAAAGAGGGCATACTTTGGCCGCTTCCCCCATCATGATTTTAACTTTATATCTGTTGAGATTTGTTTTGTGGCCTAACAATATTTTCTTATGAATTTTTGTCTAGATCACCTTCCTGTTTCTGAAAGTGGATTAATAAAACCTTCTATTATTTTTGAATTGTTGTTGCTTTCTTAAGAAGTATTAATATTTATATATTTTTGGCTGAATCAATGTTTGATAAATATGTATGTAAAAGTATAACCTCATGATTAATTAACTCATTCATTATTATATATCCCTTTACTTTCAGTTTATCTGTGTCATTAAAGCTGAAGTGAGTCCACTGTAGGCAGCACGTAATTGGGTCTTGGTTTTGTATCCATTCAGTCATTCAATGTCTACGTAATCAGGAAGGATTATTTTGTATGTAATTCATTTCCATTCAAGGTAACTAATAACAGGTAAGAACTTATTACTGTTATTTCATTAAATGATTTTCTGTTTTGTATCCACTTTGTTCCATTCTTCCACTCTTGCTGCCTTCTTTTACAAATTGATGATGTCCTGTAATAGTACACTTTTATTCCTTTCTCTTATTTTTTTGTTTTGGTATGTACTATAGGTTTTTGGTTTCATGTTACTATGAGGATTACACAAGATATCTGATAGTTATCAAAGTATATTTTAAGCTGATAATAACTCAATACATAAAAAATCTACATTTTTACTTTTCACACATCTTAATGGTTTTTCTCTCACAATATATATGTTTTTATTGTGTACCTCTTACCAAATTATTGTATCCATCATTATTTTTAATGATTTTTTAAAGCTATATACTAAAAGTATAAATGTTTTATACAACATTTTCACAATATTAGAATATTGTGTAGTTGACTGGGTATTCAATTCTTCAAGTGAATCTTAAACTTTCGTATGTTCTCATGTTACTAATTAGTATCATTTTGTTTCAGCTTGAAAAACTGTCTTTAGAATTTTTTTGTAAGACAAGTCTGTTGGTAGTGAACTCCCTTAGTTTCTGTGTATTTAGGAAAGCCTTTATCTCACCATTTCTGAATGATATATGTTCCAGATAAAATATATTTTGGTTGGAAAGTTTGTTTTTTTCCCCACTAGCATATTTAATACATAATCACATCTTCTCCTTGCTTATTTCTGCTGAAAAATTCATTTATAGCCTTATAAAATTTCCTTTGTATTTATTAAACTTATTTTATCTTTCTGCTTTGAAGATTACCTCTTCATCCTTGATTTCTGACAGTTTGATCATAATATGCCTTGGTAAAGTCTTCTTTGTGTTGAATCTAATTCTAGGCCTTTAAGCTTCCTGTACCTGGATATTTACAGACACTCTTTGCTTTGCAATGAATTTATATTCCTATAAACTTCTTATAAGTTGAAAATTTTGTAAGTAAAAAATGCATTTAATACATCTAACCTATTGAAGATCATAGCTTAGATTTGGCTACCTTAAATGTGCTCAGAACGTTAGCCTACAGTTGAACAAAATAATTAAACACAAAGCTTATTTAATAATAAAGTGAGAAATAGCTCATGCAAATTTTTGAATACTGTATTGAAAGTGAAAAAAAGTATGGTTTTAAGGACACTTGAAGTACCTTGGAGTTTCTACTGAATGAATATTGCTTTTGCAAAATTCTAAAGTTGAAAAATCATGAGTGAAATGATTGTAAGTCTAATATCTGTATATCTTTCCTCAGATATGGGAAGTTTTTGGCTATTGTTTCTTTAAGTAAGCTTTCTTTCACTTTCTTTCTTCTCCTTCTGATATTTCCATAATACAGATGTTAGCTCTTTTGATAGTGACCCATAAAACCCATAGGCTTTCTTCATTCTTTTTCATTCTTTGTTTTTACCCACTGACTGCATTTATCTATCTATCTATCTATCTATTTATTTATTTATTTATTTATTTATTTATTTATTTTTTCTGAGATGGAGTCTCGCTCTGTCACCCAGGCTGGAGTGCATTGGTGTGATCTCGGCTCACTGCAAGCTCCACCTCCCAGGTTCACACCATTCTCCTGCCTCAGCCTCCCAAGTAGCTGGGACTACAGGCACCCGCCACCACGCCCGGCTAATTTATTTTATTTTATTGTTAGTAGAGACGAGGTTTCACCATGTTAGCCAGGATGGTCTCGATCTCCTGACCTTGTGATCTACCTGCCTCGGCCTCCCAAAGTGCTGGGATTACAGGCGTGAGCCACCACGCCTGGCCCCTGCCTGGATATTTTTAATTAATCTTTATTTAAGTTCACCAATTCTTTCTTCTGCTTGATCAGTTGTGCTGTTGATACCTTCTATTGTATTTTTAAAATTTAATTTTTGTATTCTTCAGCTTCATAGTTTCTGTCCTATTATTTTTTAAGATTTCAGTCTCTGTTAAAATTCTAATTTTGTTTGTATATTGTCTTTCTGATTTCACTGAGCTGTTTCTCTGTGTTCTATTGTTGTTTGCTGAGCTTCCTTAAAACAGTTATTTTGAATTTATTATCAGACATTTCATAAATGTACATTTAATTCTGGCTGGTTACTGGAAAGTCATGGTGTTCCTTTGGTGGTGTTATGTTTCCTTCATTTTTTCATGTTTCTTCTTACCTTGCATGATATAAGCACATCTGATGAAGCAGTCATGCCTTCCTGGTTTCACAGACAAGTTTTAATGAGTTTATACCTTTACCAGTAGTTGAGTGTGAGGGCACTAGCTGGGGTGTTGCATGGTTTTGTCTCCAGTGTGGGCATAGTGCTATAATCTTTGTGCACCTCTGTTAGTTGAGGTCAACATCAACAAAGATTTCAGGGGTCCTCAGTTGCCAATGCTATGGGTATTCACAGTGGTTCTGAGGGCCACTGGAATATTTGG
Organism: Gorilla gorilla gorilla; assembly: GCF_029281585.2. Taxonomy (NCBI): domain Eukaryota; kingdom Metazoa; phylum Chordata; class Mammalia; order Primates; family Hominidae; genus Gorilla; species Gorilla gorilla. The sequence goes on along the minus strand of NC_073229.2, from coordinate 119,111,768 downwards.
TAATGAAAGTTACCAGAGTCCTCCATATCTCTTTTTGTCTCACTGAGGGAAGTCATGGTGGAGGGGGTACCTCTTGTCACTGAGTCTGACTTACAGGAATATTTGCAGTGGCTGTGACACCATTATCTGATGTGCAGAATTCATGTTGTGCTCAGGGAGCTGGGGTCTAGATTGCAGGCACACATGAAGATGTCATGGCCTTTGGGTCCATGGTAGCAATGGCACCAATGTACTGGGCATAAGCATCCGTTGATGCCAAGTTGGTACCTGTGTTCCAGCTATGGGTGTTTGTGGAGCTGTCAGGGAACCAGGTTACAGATAATGGAAGTGAGCAAAGCTACAGTAGCTCTGGAGTCTTGGTTTGGTTGCTCCCACTGGGTTGGTGGCTCTGGTGTCCTACTTGCAGATGTTCACAGAAATGCTGTAAAGCAAGATTCTGGACTATGGGCATGTGCAGAGCTAACATTGCTCTGAGGATCAGATTGGTGATGTGCCTACTGAAGCAGAGGCTCCAGCATCTGTGTCTTCAGGTGCTTATAGAGGAGCCATGAAGGTGGGCACTGTGCATGGACACACAGGCAGTGACGTTGGCTCCAAAGCCAGGTGCATGAACTAGCTTGCTGTGGCAGTGGCTCTAGTGTCTGAGTCATGGTCACCCTGGAGCAGTGGAGACAGAGTCAGGAATGAGGGTGAGTGAAGGAACATCATGGCTTCAGGGCCTGGGGTATAGACTAGCCCATAGAAACAGTGGCCCTGGCATCTGAAGAGTTAGTGTGCATGTGTTGCATCTGTGGAGCTGAAGTCAGGAGTGCAGTCATGCCCAAACAGACAATGTCTCCAGGCTCCTGGGAATGAACTAGCTGGAATTAGCAGTTCCACCGTTGTCCCAGGTACAGGCACTCTTATAAGTGGCAGGGGAGATGGGGTCTGTAGCACAGGCATGCATGGAGTAATTGAGGTTTTATGGCCTGGGCTGGGGCTAGCCTGCAGTGGTAGTGGCTCCATTTTTTGTGGTATGGGTGTGCATGATGCATACTGTGCTTCTGTAGAACTTGAGTCTTAAAAGTGGGGATACATGGAGTGGCTGCAGAGCTGGAGTTTGTGAGCATACTTAGTGTAGCCATAACTGTGGAGTCTCAGGCATGTATGTGGTTGTGAAAAGTGGTGAACTCAGTCCTAGAGTAAGATAATAGTGGCTCCTTCTTAGATATGGGGAGGCAGCACAACAGCATATCTCTCTCTGATGTGTCTGCAACAGTGATGGCTGTTGGCTACCTCAGTAGTGAAAGCTGCCAGCCTTATGCCAGACAGACAACTGGGGACCATGATGGCACCCACTATGCAGCTGATAACAATAGCCCCTACGCTCTTTGGTTCACAGCAGTCTCCAGATGACTGAGGTATGCTAATCTTCTCTTTATTTTTTTCACTGTGTTTATTCTCCCTTGTTTTGCTCTATAGTATTGCTGCAGGTTCTTAATTAGACTCTTGAGCTCTCCCAAGGTTATTTTCATGTGTGTATAGCAGTCTAATTGTTTTTTGTGGATGAAATAAAACCGATATATCCTACTCCATCATCCTACTAATATCATTCTTTAAGAATAGTTGAATAATTATAAAAGTTTAAAGTATTTGCATGTATGAATGTATGTGTATATGCACACACACGGTTCTTTACATTATATCTGCTTTTTCTGAATTGTTCTATTTTACATATACACTCATAGACAAACACTCCTACACATTACATTTATACATTAGTTATACCAGGCTCTTTGTAATTTACACCTCAATAATTATAGTAGACATAAAAATTTCATGCAAGATTTCTAGCTTGGCTAACTTAAAGGATATGGCTGTGAAATGGAATCATGAAATAAATGAATGAGTATCAGAATTTTATAGTGGCTGAGTAGAGGAGAGGAAAATAGATGCTCATATGTGTGTGTAAATGTATGTTAAAGGTAGACCTGGATTCCAATCCATACTCCACCCCATAGTAGCTATGTTAACACAAGTTAATTATTAGTAAAATTAGGATGCTAATAAACAGAATGCAAGATTAGATGATTAAATAAAAACATGTACTTTAAATGTCTCTTTAGGGAGAGAGGGAGCCAAGATGACCGATTAGAAGCAGCTGTAGTCCACAGCACTTATGGAGAGAAAGGAAAGGGATGAGTGAATGCAGCACTCTCAACTGAAATATCCAAGTTCTCGCATTGGGACTGATTAGAAAAACAACTTGACCCATGGAGAATAAAGAAGAAAAGGGTGGGGTGATGGCCCACCAAAGAGCAACATGGACCCAAGGGAATCCCCACCCCAGCCAAGAGAAGTGGTGAGTGATTGTATGACCCCGCCTGTGAAACCACGCTCCTCCCAGGGATTTTTGCAACCTGAGAATCAGGAGATCCTCTCATGGGCCCACGTCACCGGGCCTTGGGTCCGACACGTAGAACTGTGTGAAGTCTTGGCAGAACAGCTTTTCACGCACACACAGAGACCCAGAAGCTTTACATACTCTGGCCCAAGATCTTCAATAAGAGTGTCTGCAACTCAGGAAAGGTGGGGGGTCCATGCATACCCCTAGGAAGGGGGCTAAATTCAGGGAACCAAGCAGCATCTTTCTGCCAGCCCCACTTCCACAGCATCTCACAAGATAAGACCCATTGGCTTGAAATTCCAGCCAGCCAATGGCAACAGGGTGGAGTCTGCCTGAGATGGGAAGGAGATCCCCAGGGAGGGGAAGCTGCCATCTCTACAATTCAATCAACTCAGTCTTTCCAGCTTGCCAGCTTTGGAGAGTCCAAAAGTTCCCTGTGAGGAAGGGTCTCCCCAGTGCAACACAGCCTCTTTGCCAGATCGTGGCCAGACTGCTTCTTTAAGCAGGATTCTGATCCATTCCTCCTCGTTGGGCTGTACATCCCAGTCAGGACTTCTGCCACCCCAGCCAGTTTTCTACAGAAGTATCTCTAATTTCCCTCTGGGACAGAGTCCCCGTGGAGTGGGGCAGGCTGCCATGTTAGCTGTTCTGGCTTCTTTGTCAGTCCAGCCTCTGGAGCCTGGAGAACCCATACCAAGCAGGGACTGAAGGGATCCTCAACACAGCACACCTGGTCTACCAAAAGGCAACTAGACTGATCCTTTAAGTGAGTCCCTGATCCCATTCCTCCTAACTGGGTGAGACTTTCCAATAGGCATCTCTCGCCACTTTCTCCAAGAGTGTTTGCACAGGCAACAGGTCAGTAACCCCCTAGAATGAAGTTTCCAGAGGGAGGAGTAGGTTGCCATCTTTGCTGTTTTGCGGCCTTCATTAGTGATACTTCCAGGTACAGGATAAACCGAGGCAACTAGGGTTTGGAGTGGACCCCAAACAAACCACAGCCGCCATATGGAAGAGTGGCCTGATGGTTAGAAAACAATAAGAACAACATCAACAAATAAGACTCCACAAAACCCCCATCAAAGTTCAGCAGCCACAATGAAGGCAGATAAACTCACAAGGAAGAGAGTCAACACAAAAACACTGAAAACTCAAAAAGCCAGAGTGCCCCTTCTTTTCCAAATGACTGCAACACCTCTACTGAGCTAAAGGAGCATGTTGTAACCCAACAAAAAGAAGCTAAGAATCATGATAAAACAATACAAGAGCTGATAGCCAGAATAGCCAGTTTAGAGAGGAACACAACTAACTTGTTAGAGCTGAAAAACACACTACAAGAACTCCACAATGCAATGACAAATATTAATAGCAGAATAGACCAAGCAGAGCAAAGGATCTCAGAGCTTCAAGACTATCCTTCTGAAACAAGACAGGCAAACAATAACAGAGAAAAAGAGAATAAAAAGAAATGAAGAAAACCTCCAAAAAATATGGGATTATGTAGAGACTATACCTATGATGGACAGGGGTACCTGAAAGATACCGGGAGAATGGAACCAAGTTGGAAATCATACTTCAGGATATTATCCAGGAGAAATTCCCTAACTTAGCAAGACAAACCAACACTAAAATTCAGGAAATGCAGAGAACCCTGTAAAATACTCCATGAGGAGGTCATCCCCCAGAACCTTATCATCAGATTCTCCAAGGTTGAAATGGAAGAAATCATGTTCAGAGCAGCCAGAGAGAAAGTCCAGGTCATCTACAAAGGGAAGCCCATCAGAATAACATCGACCTCTCCGAGGAAACCTTACAAGTCAGAAGAGAATGGCAGCCAACATTCAACATTCTTGAAAAGAATTTCCAACCCAGAATTTCATATCCATCAAAACTAAGCTATATGAGCAAAGACAAAATAAGATATTTTTTCAGACAAGAAAAGATGCTGAGGAAATTTGTCACCACCAGACATGCCTTGCACGAGCTCCAGAAGGAAGCACTAAATATGGAAAAGAAAAAATGTTACCAGCCATTACAAAAACACAGTGAAATACACAGACCAGTGTCACTACGAAGCAACCACATAAACAAGTCTGCAAAATAACCAACTAGCATCATGATGACAGAATCAAATCCACACAATAATATTAACTTTAAATGTAAACAGGCTAAATGCCCCAATTAAAAGACACAGAACGGCAAGCTATATAAAGAACCAACTATCATCAGTATGTTGTCTTCAAGAGACCCATCTCACATGCAAAGACACACATCAGCTCAAAATAAAGGGATGGAGGAAAATTTATGAAGCCAAATGGAAAACAGAAGAAAAGCAGGAGTTGCAATCCTAGTTTCTGACATAACAGACTTTAAACTAACAAAGATCAAAAAAGACAAAGAAGAGCATTATATAATGGTAAAGCGTTCAGTTCAACAAGAAGACCTAACTATCCTAAATATATATTCACCCAATACAGGAGCACTCAGATTCATAAAGCAAGTTCTTACAGACATTCAAAGAGACTTAGATTCCCACACAATAATAGTGGGGAACTTTAACACTGCACTGATAATATTAGACAAATTATTGAGACAGAAAATTAGCAAAGATATATAGGATGTGAACTATGTTCTGAATCAGGCAGACTTGAACGTATCTACAGATCTCTCCACCCAAAAACAACAGAATATCACTCTTCTCATTGCCACATGGCGCTTACTCCAAAACTGACCACATAGTTGGAAGTTAAACCCTCCTCAGCAAATACGAAAGAACTGAAATCATAACAGTCTCTCAGATCACAGTGTAGTCAAACTAAAAGATTAAGAAATTTACTCAAAACCACACAACTACATGAAAATTGAATAACTTGCACCTGAATTAATCTTGATTAAATAATTAAATTAAGGCAGAAATCAAGAAGTTTTTGAAACTAATGAGAACAATGATGCAACATACCAGAATCTCTGGGAAACAGCTAGAGCAGTGTTAGGAGTGAAATTTATAGCATGAAATGCCCACATCGAAAAACTAGAAATATCTCAAGTTAACAACCTAACATCACAACTAAAAGAACTAGAGAACCAAGAGCAAGCAAACCTCAAAGCAAGCAGAGGACAAGAAATAATCAAGATCAGAGGTGAACTGAAGGAGATAGAGACACGAAAAACCCTTCAAAAAATCAAGAAATCCAGGAAATATTTTTTTGAAAAACATTAATAAAATAGACCAGTAGCTGGACAAAGAAGAAAAGAGAGAAGATTCAAATAAACATAATCAGAAATGATAATGGGGATAATCACCACTGACCCCACAGAAATATAAGCAACCATCAGAGAATACAGTAAATAATTTTATGCACATAAACAAGAAAATCTAGAAAAAAATGGATACATTTCTGGAAACATAAACCCTACCAAGACTGAACCAGAAAGAGAAAAAGTAGCTGAATAGGCCAATAATGAGTTGTAAAATTGAGGCAGTAATAAATAGCTTGCCAATCAAAAAAAAAGCCCAGGAACAGACAGACTCACAGCTGAATTCTACCACAGGTACAAAGAAGAGATGGTACCATTTCTACTGTAACTATTCTGAAAAACTGAAAAGGAGGGATTCCTACCTAACTCATTCTATGAGACCAACATCATCCTGATACCAAAACCTGGCAGAGATAAAACAAGAAAAGAAAACTTCAAATGAATATCATTTGAATTCGCCTTAGTGAACATCAATGCAAAATCCTCAATAAAATATGACAAACCAAATCCAGCAGCACATCAAAAAGCTTATCCACCATGATCAAGTAGGTCTCATCCTCAGGATACAAATATGGTTCAACATATGCAAATCAATAAATGTGATTCATCACACAAACAGAACTAAAGACAAAAACCACATGATTCTCTCAATAGATGTGGAAATTGCATTCCTTTATGTTAAAAACTCTCAATAAAACAGGTATTTAAGGAACATATCTCGAAATAGTAACAGTCACATATGACAAACTCACAGCTAATATATTACACAATGGGCAAAAGCTGGAAGTATTCTCCTTGAAAACTGGAGCATGACAAAAATGCCATCTCTCACCACTCCTGTTCAGCATATTCTTGGAAGTTCGGGCCAGGGGAATTAGATAAATAAATAAAATATATTCAAATAGAAAGAGAGGATGTGAAAATATCTCTATTTGCAAATGACATGATTTTATAACTCAAAAACCCTTTTCTCTCAGCCCCAAAACTTCTTAAGCTGATAAGCAACTTTAGCAAACTCTCAGGATACAAAATCAATGTGCAAATATTACTAGCATTACTATACACCAACAGCAGTGAAACTGAGAGCCGAATCACAAATGAACTCCCATTTACAATTGCCACATAAAGAATAAAATACCTAGGAATACAGCTAACAAGAGAAGTGAAGGACCTCTTCAAGGAAGACTACAAACCACTGCTCAAAGAAATCAAAGATGACACAAACAAATGGAAAAGCATCTCATGCCCATGCTCATGAATAGAAAGAATGAATATCATGAAAATATCCATAGTGCCCAAAGCAATTTATAGATTCAATGCTATTTCCATTAAACTACCATTTACATTCTTCACAGAATTCGAAAAAATATTTAAAATTCATATGGAACCAAAAAAAAATAAAAGAGCCCAAGTAGTCAAGGCATTTCTAAGCAAAAAGAACAAAGCTGGAGGCATCACGCTAACCAACTTCAAACTATACTACAAGGCTACAGTAACCACAGCAGCTTGGTACTGGTACAAGAACTGACAAAATGACCAATGAAACCAAATATAGAGCCCAAAAATAAGTCTGCACATCTAAAACCATCTAATCTTTGAGAAACCTGACAAAAACAGGCAATGGGGAAACGATTCCCTATTTAATAAATGGTGCTGGGAGAACTGGCTATCCATCAATAGTAAATTGAAACTGGACCCCTTCCTTACACCATATACAAAAATTAACTCAAGATGAATTAAAGACTTAAATGTAAAACCCAAAACTATATAAACCCTAGAAGAAAATCTAGGCTATACTATTCACAACATAGGCACTGGCAAAATTTTATGGACTTTGGATCATTGTACCTTTCAATATACCAACTATTCATTTGTGAGTCTAACATGTAGAAAGTACCTAATCAGATTTTTTCAGTAGGAGCTAAAGAAAAAGGACCACAAAATTACATAATTTTAAAATTTAGAGCAATAATAGAAATAATCTTGATTAGAGGGTTTCAGTTTTTGTAAAGGATCAAGTAGTAAATATCTTAATTTTGGCAATCCAGATGGACCTACCAGAGCTATTTAACCATTGTAGCACAAAAGCAGTCACAGATGATAGACAAATAAATGGACAAGGCTGTGTTACAATAAAACTTTATTTACAAAAATAAGCAATGGGCCATACTTTGACAACCCCTAATTTAATAGTCATTTGGTCTCTAGAGAAACATACTGAGGAAGATGTATTTCCCAAGGTGAAAGAAGTCCAAAATTTGTCAGAGTGAAGGCTGGAATACTTTTAGCAGAAGTCCAGCTCTCTTTCCAGAAATTCAGAAACCAAAGTTGCTAGTAGATTAAATGTGTAATATTTTAGCATATAAATAACACAAGATTCCACTTAATATAACACATTAATAGTTTCACATCTTTGAAGATTGGTTGTAACTATGTAGAATAATAAATAAATTCAGATTTTCATTTAATTGCCATATCAAATGAATCAGAAATATAGTGTAAGTTATCAATTTATCTTCCCACTCCCTTTATCATAACTATTTAAAAATAATAGATCTTTTGTAGCTTATTTAGCAAGTCATAGCGTCCTTTAGACCTTAAGAGTAAATCAGAAACTCACGATTTAAAGATTAAAAATTAAATTAAATTAAATTAATCAAATTAAATTAAAGTTCATAAAATAAGGTAGCACAATAATGTGCTTTCTGTGTCCTTATAGAAGAGGAAAAGACACAGGTGCCCAGTTTCACTGAACTTCAGCCTAAGTAGAATCTCCAAAAATAAAATCATTTGCATTTATTGGAAATAACATTGAAAATAGTGTATACACAATGTGTATGTCATATGCATAAATAAGTAAAGTAGAGCAGTTTAAGGATCCTGACCACCCAGAATCTGAATATGACATAATTTTGAAATACAATTTTTGCAAATGTAATCAAGTTCAGATAATGTAGGCCCTAATCCAATGATCAGGAGGACCTTAAATACTCACAATATGGAACATAAAACATATTTAAAAATTAATGATCTAGATTAGCTTCTGTGTTTTGAGATTAAAAATCTAATAGTGTCAGCTGGGCGCGGTGGCTCACGCCTGTAATCCCAGCACTTTGGGAGGCCGAGGTGGGCGGATCATGAGGTCAGGAGATCCAGACCATCCTGGCTAACATGATGAAACCCCGTCTCTGCTAAAAATGCAAAAAAAAAAAAAAAAAAAAAAATCTAATAGTGTCATTTCGCTGCTATTTATCATCTATTTATTCATAACTGCCTATCATTGTTTATCCTTGTTTTGAATACTCTTTGCCTTGCATTACCACCTGTAAAAAACATACCTATACTTCCAAACACAGATATTAATAAAATATTAACTTCTACTGAGCTTTTCCAGTCTTACCCTGGTGTAAATATATATATTTACGCATTTTCTGTTTGCTCATATTTCTTTTCTTTCTCAGAGAACATTTTTCACTATCTTCCTTGTGAATACGTCTATTGCAACTAGTTAGCAATTTTCTTGAGTTTAGGAACCATATTTTCAATATCCTGAATCTCCTAGAATTCTACACAGGTTAAAATGATAGAATTGTCATTAGAGCAAAATCAGAAAGCTAGATTGGTACATTTCTTCAACAGATTAAGAAATGTATCTTTATGCTATTAAATAAATTGACTAAGGTGTTTTGATTTAGCTTAATGTGTAGTTATATTTTCACTATATAGTGTTGCCTTCAGCATTTTGTAAATTATTCTTTCCTTGGCTAAAACATACATGGTGCTTATGAAACTATTTGAAATTATATTTAAGTAAAATAAAATAGTTCAAATTTGATGTGAAAGGAAACATTCTTTTTCCACAATAGAGTCAATTATTTCCCTAATCTTCTTTTCCATTTGGCTTCTTACATTTTCATTATTTATCTCTGCTCATTATCACCTCCATCTCATGGCTAATATAAAAGAAAACAGATTTGAAGTAAATTTGAACTGCCATTTGCTTACTTCATGGAATCTTTGGCAAAAGTTAGTTAAGGATGTGAGCATAAATGATCGAAGTAAGAGCAGGGGATATTTGAGAATTGTATTCATCTAGACTTTGCTATTTTCTATTTCCAAGGGTGACTGAGAGTTGAACGATTCATGAAATGGCATGCTCCCATCGGTATATCTGAAATAGTTCTGCTGGATGAGAGAGTTAATATTCCGAGGCCACATCTATAGGCAACTCTAGAATCAACCACTTTACAGTTAAAATGCCCTTTCTGATTCTTTTGACAACTGAGTTTGACACAATTGACAGAATTTATCATGTGTTCAACTCAAATTGGTCATTAAAGTAACCAAAAATAATAATTTCTTGAAAAAATGCCAAGTGAGAATTGTCAAATAGGTATGATCAGAGGGTTGTGCATTTTTCTCTATTTTTAAAATATAATAAAATAATCTTGAAATTCCACATGCATTTAAATACAATACAAACACTTTATGTTTCATCTTGTATCCAAATTGCAAAGAATTTATACAAATATTCAGTTAATTCAAATATTAATGAGGCTCAAAAACAAACAAACAAAAACCTTAAACCTTTATAATTAAAATTAGTTTGCCTAAATCTCAGTTAGGAAAATCTGGGTATATCATATTAAATATAAATCATTGATATACAATGCTTTGATACGTACGATATTGTCTTCCTAACCTAATTAAAATGATGATACATGCTGCTTTTAAAATACTTTTAAATAAATGTACTTATTTGACCTTCACAATAATACTGACACTGTGAAGTAATTAGGGCATATACTGTTATTTTTATTCTCATTTTAGAGATGAGAAAACTTTGATTCATTTAGTAAGTTTTGAATGCAAATTACATTTAATACAACAAAATATCATGCTCCTTGTCCTACCCATAGCTGACTTGCCTTGGCATAAACTGAATATGCTTATACCTGGGTTTTCATTCCGATTCTGTTAAAATCAAAGTGTATGACTGTGGAAATTTCATCAAAGTGCTTTAAATGAGGACTAAGTTCTATTATGCATATAGTGGACTAATATATTTTTCAAATATCAAGTTCAATGTTCTATGCACCTTTCTATGTATGTGTGTGTATCAAACTCCAGAGATAATAATGCAATTCAGTGTTGAATAAAAGTAAATACTTAAACTTTTCACACATTAATAAGTATTCTGAATTTCAAGCATTCAATTTTGCAATAGTTATATAATTTTATATAAATGTGGATAATTTTTGTCAAGAAAACCTATTGGCATTTAGTGGGAGTAGTAATTTTCTGAATGTATTTTGATAAAATAGATAAAATGCATTTTTCTTCTGAAACATTTAAGGACACATTTATGAATCTTCTTTTGGAATTGACTTATTTTTATTGCTTCTCCTGGTGGAAAAGAGAATAATAAAGAAACGGACATATTTGCTAATGTTTATGCAAACTTGTCCATAGAGTAAGAGCCTGAAAGATTTCTAACTAGCTGATTAAATAAGGAGCCATTATTATGCTATTGTTATCTCTGTATGTCAGGGTGTGTTTACAAAAAGAATTATGGTTTATGGCAAATGTTATTAATCAATTGGTTTTATTAATTTGTTATAAATAAAATATTATGAGCCAAAACAACATCATTTTAAACACTGGCTTCTCCACCTACCTGCTGTCTGATCTCAGATGGTTATTTAGCATCTTCAAGCTTACTTTTTTTAAATTTTTTTTTTAATTTTAGAGGGAGTCTCTCTCTGTTGCCCAGGCTGGAGTGCAGTGGCACGATCTTGGCTCACTGCAAGCTCCGCCTCCCGGGTTCACGCCATTCTTCTGCCTCAGCCTCCAGAGTAGCGGGGACTACAGGCACCTGCCACCACGCACGGCTAATTTTTTGTATTTTTAGTAGAGAAGGGGTTTCACCATGTTAGTCAGGATTGTCTCTATCTCCTGACCTCGTGATCCGCCTGCCTCCGCCTCCCAAAGTGTTGAGATTACAGGCGTGAGCCACCGCGCCCGGCCTTCAAGCTTATTTAGATATCAGAAAGATGAGATTTTAATAAGCATATCTCAAACTGTTTAAAAATATTAAACGAGATTTATGTAAAGTAGATCATAAATTATTTGATTGCCTGAACCATCACTTTATTATATTTACCTGCTCGTTTCACAGTGGAAGAAATGACATGATGGCATGATTTTAGAAACTGACATCATTGTGTTTGAAGCTGAGAACAGGATAATTATATCATTTATAACAATGGATAAAGTAGGTAACATGAATATTACAACGAGTTCCTAAGGTATAGGAAGAACTAGAAAGTCAGAAGGAGACATTGAGGCAGTCCAGAATTTAGTAATAGCAGGAAACCACTCCCATCTTTAAGGCTATAAATATAACGGAGAAATGGAGTTGCAAGAAGCCAAGAGCAGGACCACTGGCTGCAGCTGGCACCATGAAGGATAGGCCTTCCTGAAGGTTGTTGGAACTATGGAGAAGAGATAGCTACTTCTAGAGATACCCCCGAAGCAGGAAGAGGGAGGTACTATGGCTTCTATGTCCAAGTCTAATACCTTAGCAGAACCTCTCATTGGTCAAAACCACCTCAAATTCAGATCACAAGAGAGCCTGAAAAGCATGATTTGCATAGACAGCTCAAGGAATGGATGTGTAAGCAACTAACTCAATGGAACACATTGATGAAGTTGTCTGACATTTACATGAAAATTTCAGTTAAGAAAAAGAATGATTGATTGAGACTAGAGGATTAAATTCAGAAGCAGAAAGGTAGCAGTTGAAGGTTAAAAAGTGAATTCTTTTATTAATTGTACAAAAATAATTTGACAAAAGGCAGGTCAATGGATAGAAGAAGAAGGAGAGGAGGAAAAAGAAGATGCAGATAAAAGATCCTGCGAATAAGTCTTTTAAAATCTGACAGAAAATGATCAAGGAGAATACAATTTCTCTGATTGCAAAGATAAGAAGAAGATTGAAAAAGAAGGGAGGACATGACACACAAAAAGCTCAAGCTCCCATTCTGTATATGTACATATGTATATGTGTGTGTGTGTCTGTGTGTGTGAATAGATATATATAACATTATACAGGCATACCTGGAAAATATTACAGGTTTTGTTCCAGATCACCACCGTAAAGCAAATATCACAATAAAGTGAGTCACATAAATTGTTTGGTTTCTTAATGCATATAAATCTTCTGTTTATACTATATGGTATTCTATTAAGTGTACAATAGTATTGTGTCTTTAAAATGTACATATTTTAATTAACAAACACTTTATTGCTTAAAAATGCTAATGACAATTTTGGCCTTTATCAAGTCATAACCTTTTTGTGGTGGAGGGTCTTGCCTTGATGTTGATGATTGCTGACTAATCAGAGTGGTGGTTGCTGAAGTTTGGGGTGTCTCTGGCAATGTCTTAAAAGAAAACAAAAATGAACTTTGCCATGTTGATTGACTCATTTTTTAAGCAAATATTTCTCTGTAACATGTGGTGCTGTTTGACAACATTTTGCCCACATTAGAATTTTTTTCAAAATTGTAGTAAATCCTCTCAAATTCTGCTGCTGTTTTATCAACTAAGTTTATCTAATATTCTAAACTGTTTGTTGGCATTTCTACGATGTTCATGGCATCTTCACCAGGAGTAGATTCCATCTAAAGAAACCACTTTCACTGTTCATCCATAAGGAGCAACTACTCATCTATTCAAGTTTTATCAAAATATTGAAACAATTAAATTCCCATGATTTTCAAAATGGAAAATGAACATTGGCTTCAATTTCAAGTCATCAGTTGTATTAGCCCCCAACAAAAGATTCAGCCTGACTTTCGAAGCTTCAAAAACAGGCAACTTCTTTTCAACTATTAAAGTCCACAAGGCAGATTCCACTAATGCAGGGCCTTTAATCTACATGAAGAATGTGTTGTTTAGTGTAGCCATCTTCATGAATTATTTTAGATAGGTCTTCTGAATAACTTGCTGCAGTTTCTCCATCAGCACTTGCTGCTTCACCTTGCACTTTGTGCTATGGGAATGGGTTCTTCACTTAAACCGTGTGAACCAATCTTTGCTAGCTTCAAACTTTTATTCTGTAGATTCCTCACCTCTCTCAACCTTCATAGAATTGAAGAGAGATAGGGCCTTGCTCTGGATTTTGCTTTGGCTTAAGGGAATGCTGTGGCAGGTTTGATCTTCTATCCAGAACACCCAAACTTTCTCCCTATCAACAATAAGAATGTTTCACTTTATTTTTTAACATCATTTGTGTATTCTCTAAAGTAGAGCTTTTAATTTTCTTCAAGAACTTTTCCTTTGAATTCACAGTTTAGCTAATTGTTTGGCACAAGAGGCCTAGCATTTGACCTATCTCAGCTTTCAACATGACTTCCTCACTAATTTTAAACATGTCTAGCTTTTAATTTAGGGTAAGAGATGTGTGACTCTTCCTTTTACTTGAAAACTTAGACGTCACGATAGGGTTACTAATTGGGTTAATTTCAATATTGTTGTGTCTCAGGGAGGCCCGAGGAGAGGAAGAAACATGATGGAATAGAGAGGCAGTGGAGCAGTCAGGACATACAATGTTTATCAATTAAGTATACCATCTAAAATGGGCATAATTCACGGTGCCCCAGAACAATTATAATAGTAATATCAAAGATCACTGATTGCATATCACCATAACAGATATAATAATAATGAAAAAGTTGAAATATTTTGAAAGTTACCAAAATGTGACACAGAGACCTGAAGTGAGCACATGCTGTTTGAAAAATGGCAATTATAGACTTGCTAGATGCAGGGTTAGCACAAACCTCCAATTTATAAAAAACACAATATCTGAAGTGCAGAAAAGTGGCACTCAATAAAAGGAGATGTATCTGCATATTTAATACTTATTATATAGAATACATTACATATACACACATTCATATATATATTTATGAATTTATTCATGTATTTACAAAGATATGGTTTGGTGTTGAAATTTATGATTAAAAGGAAAGCAGAGCATAAAAGTTTGGAAAATTTGCAGCCTGACTATATGATAGAATAGAAAAACCCATTTTTTGAGGAGAAATTCAAGCTGGCAGCTAAAATTTGCATAAGTTATGAGGAGCCAATTGTTAATAGCCAAGACAATGAGGAAAATGTCTGCAGGACATGTCAGAGATCTTCACAGTAGCCTCTTCCATCACAGGTCCAGAGGCCTGAGAGGAAAAAATAGTATGTGGGCCAGGCCCAGGGCCTTGCTGTTTTGTGCGGTCTCAAGACTTGGTGCCTTCATCTCAGTTGTGGCTAAAAAGGACTAATACAGAGCTCAGGCCATTGTTTCAGAGGGTTCAAGCCCCAAGCCTTGGAAGCTTACACATGGTGTTGTGCCTGCCTGTGCACAGAAGTCAAGAATTGAGGTTTGGGAATACACTGTCTTCTCCCCTGATTCATGGGGAAGCAGCTATATTTCAGACAATGTTTGGAAGTGCCTCCATGTCCCAGCAGAAGTGTGCTGCAGGGACAGGGCCCTTATTATGAACCTGTGCTAGGGCAGCATGGAAGGAAGGGAAATTTGGAGTCACATCCCCCACAGAGTCTCCACTGGAGCACTGCCTAGTGGAGCTGTGAGAAGAGGGCCACTGTCCTCCATACCCCAGAACGGTAGATCCATGACAGCTTGCACCGTGTGCCTGGAAAAGCCACAGACATTCAATGCCAGTCCATGCAATCATCTGTGAAGGGGATTGTACACTGCGAAGTCACAGGGGTGGAGCTGCCCAAGGCTATGGGAGCCCACCTCTTCTATTAGTGTGACCTGGATGTGACACTTGGATTTAAAGGAGGTAATTTTGGAACTTTAAGATTTAATGACTGCCCTATTGAATTTTGGACTTGCTAGGGTCTATAGCCCCTTTGTTTTGACCCATTTCTCCCATTTGGAATGAGTATATTTACCCAATGTCTGTACCCTCAGTGTATCTAGGAAGTAACTAAATTGCTTTTGATTTTACAGACTCCTAGGAGGAAGAGACTTGCCTTGTCTCAGATGAGACTTTGAACTTGGACTTTTGGGTTAATGCTGGAATCAGGTAAGTTTTTGGAGGACTGTTTCAAGGCATGATTGTGTTTTGATATGCGGGGCCCTGAGATTTTGGGAGGCGCCAGGGGCAGAATGAAATGGTTTGGCTTTGTTCCCACCCAAAACTCATCTTGAATTATAGTTCCCATAGTCCCCGTGGCATGTGGGAGGGACCTGGTGGGAGGTAATTGAATCATGGGGTGGTTACTCCATGCTGTTCTCATTATAGTGAGTGAGTTGCTATTATAAGGGGCTTTTCCCCCTTTGCTCAGCACTCATTCTCTCTCCTGCCACTCTGTGAAAAGCTGCCTTCCACCATGATTGTAAGGTTCTTGAGGCCTCCTCAGCCATGCGAAACTGTGAGTCAATTAAACCTTTTTTCTTTATAAATTACCCAGTCTGGGATACCTTTTCTTAGCAGTGTGAGAATAGACTAATACAGGGAGCAAGCACGTCTTACCATGATGGAGCTACAGGGAGAGACAGAGTGAAGCAGGAAGTGTCACACACTTTTAAACCATCAGATCTCGTGAGAACTCACTCACTATCACAAGAACAGCAACGGAGAAATCTTCCCCCCATGATCCAATCACCTTCCACCAGGACTCTCCTCCAATTCAACATGAGATTTGGCAGAAACACAAATTCAAACCATATTCCCCACACTGCTCTTCTTTTATTCCTCTTGGTCCAGAAGGAGAGGGATTCTTGTGGACTTATTTCTGTTCATATCTTGTACACAGAGCATGTTGGAATTTGCCTCTATATCTGGGCAGGCAATAGTAAAGTAAAAACTGGTAAGCTCAAAGTTTGGTAGAACTTCGTTTTTTTTTTGTTTGTTTGTTTTTTTGGGACAGAGTCTCACTCTGTTGCCCAAGCTGGAGTGCAGTGGCACCATCTCAGCTCACTGAATCCCCTGGGTTCAAGCAATTCTCCTGCCTCATCCTCCCAAGTAGCTGGGACTACAGGCAGGCGCCACCACACCTGGCTAATTTCTGTATTTTTGGTAGAGACAGGGTTTCACCATGTTGGCCAGTTTGGTAGAACTTCGAATTCTAGTCTCTTCCCCAATCCATCTGCTACCATTTAATTTTCAGAGTTCTTAGAAAGCTGTTCCAGTGGCTCACGCCTGCAATCCCAGCACTTTGGGAGGCCTCGAGGTGGGCGGATCACAAGGTCAGGAGATCGAGATCATCCTGGCTAACACGGTGAAACCCCGTCTCTATTTGAAAATACAAAAAATTAGCCAGGCGCGGTGGCGGGCGCCTGTAGTCCCAGCTACCTGGCAGGCTGAGGCAGGAGAATGGCATGAACTCGGGAGGCAGAGCTTGCAGTGAGCCGAGATCGCGCCACTACACTCCAGCCTGGGCGACAGAGGGAGATCCGTCTCAAAAAAAAAAAAAAAGAAAAAGAAAAAAAAAAGAAAAGAAAGCTGTTCTATGCATTGTGCTCAGGTTATATAGTTGCATTCAGTGAGAGATATCAGGGAAAGTTTGTCTACACTATCTTCTCCCCTGATTCATGCAGAAGCAGAATCCCCCATTAATATTTAATGGACATCAGAAAGTTTTCTTTTTGTAATTTTGTTTAGAAAATGATGTTGAACTTGTAATTGCTAAGAATACATTTTTGAAACAGTTAACTAAAAACCCAATATAGACAATTAGAAAATAAATATGTGTTATCAGTGACTGATATACAAATTGGTAGTAAATTTAGCTTTGGGAAATAACTGATAACAGATTAACCTTTTGACTGCTCAATCAATAAAGACACAATCAGTGACTCTTTTGCACATGTAACACTGTATTTCTTAATTCATAAAAAACATTATTTTGGATACATACAATGCCAGAAGAAAAGGGAAAAGGAAAAATTTATTGAGAAAAAATTTAAACATGATTTACCAGTAACTTCAAATAACCCAATTGGTTTTTACTCCTTTTGCACACATGGGATATGGAGGTAAATAATACATTAATAATTGCGGTTTAGATATATTCAAAAGTCAAAACATTCTAGGGCTTATCTTTAGTTCAGTAGGGACTAAGACCAATATCCCATACACTCTATAATTTCAATTCCATCACTATGCAATGAGGATTGATGCTAAGAACGATGAGCCTGAGGCATTGCAGATTCTGAATTATCACAGATTCAATTATCTTCAGACTCATGAACTTGCTAAGGTGAATAAAAAGACTAATGTATTTTAGAAATATTTTAAAATAATGAGAATTGACCTGAAATGATTGGGGATTTAA
Source organism: Gorilla gorilla gorilla (assembly GCF_029281585.2). Classification (NCBI taxonomy): domain Eukaryota; kingdom Metazoa; phylum Chordata; class Mammalia; order Primates; family Hominidae; genus Gorilla; species Gorilla gorilla. The sequence continues at coordinate 119,093,756 of NC_073229.2, read as the reverse complement.
TTCTTAGTTATTCATGGACTTTTATTAACCATATTAGCCAAATTTTTAAAGCATTACTGACAACCGAGATTTTTCCGACATATAATCGTCTGGCTTGGAATTTGCTTTGAATTTTAAAAATATCTTTGAAGAGAAAGCTAAGTTTGTTCTTTTGTGATAGTAAGAAGTTTCTCTTTGATGCTTATTCAATTATTTTGTTTTTTGTTTTGTCTTGTTAATTAGATAGAATAACATAACTTCTGTGTATTTGTCAAAATGATAATATCTGGAAAAGTTAAATAGGTATTGTTATTCACTTCTTAATTATTCCATGTCTAAACAGTTGTTTTTATTCATAGGTATGAAGACAGTTTTAAAGAGAAAACAATAATCAACTGAAACTAATATTCTTTGAAATTTCGTACTACATATTTAGATATGCAATCATATTCCTTTTTTTTATTGGATACTTACAAGTAAGACCTCTGAAAATTGTCTATTTATGGGATAATGTATTTTATTCCTGAAACCAATCATACATTATGCAATATGGAAATTATAGTACAGCTTTTTAATATCAAATTCATAACTAGATATCCTCCTCAGTCAGATATCATTAGCCTTTAATCTTTTAACATACTGTATGCTACTTGAACATTAACTATTTCTGGTACTATTTCTCAGAATAAGCTATATAGGCATTTGTTGAAATAAAACAATACATGAATTATCTGATAATATTTTAAACAGAACAAAGCACACGAACACATTGTTTTAATCTCTAATTTTACCATTTATTTTGTCAAACTTTTGTTTAATTTTTAGAATGCACAGAAGATAGTCATAAATGTTGGATTGTTTCCTTAAGTTGAGAATGGCTGAGCCATTTGAGATGTTTCTTCTAAACTGTGACTCAAACATGCCATGTTAAAAAAATAAAAACAGACAATTAGACTTTGGTCAAGAAAGGGATTATTTTGTATAAAACAAAATGTCTCTATCTGAAGCATTTTTAAACTTGATATGACTCATTCTTCATTGCATAGTAAGCATTCAAATTGTTTATACCCATTATTGATTAATTTTTCTCAAAGGTGAACAAATATTTTAAAGATATGCAGAGGAAAGAAAGTAGAATTGCACTAGAAAATTGCAGCATCTGTGTTTCAAATCTTTTATCCTCAGGTGAATTTTCTAGGAGAAAAATTATGTAGAACGAATATGATATGAACAAAAACTCTGTTTGCCAATAAGGATAATATAAATCCCTAGGAAGAGGCCATGTAGTAGCCCTAAATTAATAAAAATTTAGAGGTTATCTTAAAGATGTGATTATGTGAGACCCTGGGTGAGTGCAGGAAATTCTAAAGGTCATAACATAAGACAGTGTAGAACTATATCTAAATGCCTGTTGCCTGATTCAGAGTAATTGGTTCTTTGCACTATATCTGCTTTTTCTCAATTAGTGGTTTTATTTTTCTCTATTTAATACAAATATCTTAGTATTTTACTTACTACTGCTGATATTCTCATTTGATTTCTATTTTTGTTTATATGTTTTTGTTTCAGATTTCCTGCCACTTCACTTTTTATCGATTAATATATTTATTCATTCAACACCTATTTAGAGAATATTTACTTTGTGTTAGACAGTGCTATAGGGGTTTATAATATAAAGGTGAACAAACCAGTAATGGATTCCTGCCCATGTGTTAGAGGAAATAAATACTATGGGAAAAGGAAATATAACATAGGGTGATGGAGAATTGTGAGTGTCAGAGGAAAGTAGACGGAATGCAATGTAAGATGAAGTGGTCAGAGTGGGTCTCATTGGAAAGGGAATCTTTAAAACAGATTGAAAGGGTATAAGGGAGTTAACCTACACAAAGAGCATTCCAGGCAAGGGAGATAGCCAGTAAAAAGGGCCTCAGGTGGGCATGTGCCTAGCACGTTCCAGGAGCAGCAAGTGGCCAGTGAGACAAGGGAAAGAATAATTCTGAAACCAGCCAGAACGTTAATGGGATACTGGATCATAAAGGGCTTTATAAGCCACTAATGATGTTGAATTTTACTTTGCTCAAGAGGTACAACCCATGACAGTTTTTGAGCAGAGGGATGACATGATTTAATCTGAGTTTTAAAAAATTACTTTAGTCGGGCATGGTGGCTCACTCCTGTAATCCCAACACTTTGGGAGGCCAAGAAGGGCAGATCATTTGAGGTCAGGAGTTCGAGACCAGCCTGGCCAACACAGTGAAACCCTGTGTCTACTAAAAACACAAAAAATAACCGGGCATGGTGGCGGGTGCCTGTAGTCCCAGCTACTCAGGAGGCTGAGGCAGGAGAATCGCTTGAACCCGGGAAGCAGAGGTTGCAGTGAGCCAAGATCATGCCACTGCACTCCAGCCTGGGCAACAGAGCAAGACTCTGTCTTAGTAAATAAATAAATAAATAAATAAAAGAATAAATAAATAACTTTGGCCATTGTATTCAAACTATACTATAGTTGAGCATGGTAAGGAGAGAACAGCTATGAGACTTACGGACTAAACAAAATGATACATTATTTTGGCTCCAAGTAGCATTGTAAGAAAAAAAGATAAGTTGTTATTTGTGACTTACAGATTTATTTTACAGTAATTATTTTAAAACTGTAGGAAAAATAGACTTAAAACATAGTATCGAACAACCTGATCTAATTGACAGTTATAGAACACAATACCCAAGAACAACAAAATACATTTTTTTTTTCAAGAAAATACGAGGTATTACAAAGATAAATGTGTATGTAGGACTACAAAGTAAATTTCAACTAATTTAAAAGAAGTCAAACCATATGAGGTAAGTTCTTTAACAATAATAAAAATAATCAAAAAATATGTAAGAGAATAATATCACAAAATCCTCTTATATTTATGTTATATTTATATATACATATTTATGTTATAAATATAATCTATAATCCTCTTATAAAAATGTTATAACAAATGTTCAAATAATTGATGGGGCAAATATAAAGAACAAAATAAATTAGTAATATTTTGAATTGAATGGAAAACAAAATATATCAAAATTTGACAGCATAGCTAAAGAAGTGCTAGAGAGAAAATATAATTGCTTGTATCTGAAAAAAGTTAAGTCTCAAATCAGTGCTCTAAGTCTCCATTTTAAGAAAGGAGAAAAAGAGGAGCAACTTGAACTCAAATCAAATAGAAAAAAGATGTAATAAAGATAAAACCAGAAATCAATGAACTGTAAAGAGAAATACAAAAAAATTCAGGAAAACTAAATGCTTATTAATGGTAAAAATGAAGACACTTAGCAGAGTAGGAAAAAATAGAGATCAATTTATAACATCAGAAGGACATCCCTATGTCTTATGGGAATATTATGAATATTATATTAATAAATTTGGTAATTTAAATGAACAAATTTCTTGAAATACTAAACTACCAAAGTTTGATTAAAAAACTGATAAACTCAATAGTACTATCTATTTAATAATGCTTTCAACATATAAAACTTTAGGCAGAGAAGCCTTTACGGTGAATTTTCCTAAATAATTAAGAAAATAACTGTACCAATTGTCAAACATCTCTTCCAGAAAATTAAAGAGCATCCTATACTTGTCAATTAATTTTGTAAGGCTGTATTTGTATTGAAAGAAAATAAGGATAAGAGAACAAAAGAATGGCAGTTCAATATTCATCAGCAACATAGATAAAAATATCCTCAACAATATATCAGACAAACAGCCCTTCTATATATGAAAAGGATAATGTATCATGACCATATCCTGGTAATGCAAAATTAGCACATTTAAAAAATCAAAACAATGTAATTCACCCTATCAATAGACTCTAGGACATACATATACAAATGTGTATGTGTGTGTTGGTGGGGAGAAGGTAGAGGTAAATCACTTGGAATAGAAGACTCCTTCCTAACTTGTTAAAGAGAACTTGCCACACACACTCACATGCACACACACACACACATGTGCATGCACACACACACACACAATCATCAAGAATCTCAAAATCAAAAGCCAAACAAATCAAACCAAACCAAAAATCACCCTACAGATTACATTGTACTTAATGATAAAACAGTGAATGCTTTCTCATATATTTTCTAAAAACAGAGATAGGAAGATATGTTTGCATGTGCTACTGTAATGTAACTGTTTTCAAATTTTAGTGAGCACAAGTAGGTTAAGAAAAAACAACAAAAGGCCTTGTATTTGGAATAGAATAATGAAAATGCTCTATATTTGCAGGGAATATAATTTTCTATGTAGTGCATTCCAAAGAGTCTTTCGTGAGCTACCAGAACTAATAAGTATGTTAATAAATAGGTCTTGGTGATATTGAAAAAATATGTTGAATTCTCGTATAGCAGCAATGTAAAACTGTAAATTAAAATTTTATAAAAAGTACTATTTACAATAGCATCAAAAACATGAAGAACTTTAATTTATACCTAACAAAGTGTATGTAAGATTTGTGTCCTAAAAACTACAAAACATTGATGAAAGAAATCATAGAAGACCTAATTGGATGGAAATATACATAGTTTTCATAGATTAGAAGACATAATTTCGATAATATGTGAGTTCTTCAAATTGTCTCGTGGATTCGACACATTCCCACTACAAATTCCAGCAGGAAGTTTATGCGTATCAACAAGTTGATTCTAAAATCTACATAAAAAGCAAACTAGATAGAATAAACAAACAGTCTTTAAAAACAACAGAGTTGGTGGACTCACACTATCTGATTTCATGTCTTAATAAAAATGACACTAATCCCTGCAGTGTGGAATTGTTAAAAGAGTAAATATAGATCAATGTAACACTATAGAGACTCCAGAAATAGACATACACACAATGTATATATTTAATTAGGTACATGCAACAATATTAATAACGATTCAATGTAAATGAACAATAATAATGACAATGATTTTTCATAACATTTGAAATGATTTATTGGGTGCTAGGCACTATGCTGTTGCTTAATTAATATTATCTTTAGTGTTTATGACAAAATTCAAAACTGTATGTCATAAATCCCTTTTTTCTCCAACTGTGAAAATGAGTTTCAGATTAGTTACATAATTAGCTAAGGTATTGTAACTCAAAGGTGCCCTAGCCCTAGGTGACAGGTCCATTTGATTCAAAGAGATTTTTCCATTTCCTTGGAGTGAGAAAATAAGATAGCAAGGAATTAATAGAGATATTAGTGAGAATGAAGAACTTATTCTACTGTGATGAGAGCATGAGAAAGGTCATAGGATATTAGATTTAAACACTGAAATATGAGTGGCTGATGACTATGGTGATAGTTGAATTGTGATGACAATAATCAACACACTAGAGGTAAAATAAATGTTGCATTTTCTTACAATTATCATTAATATGTATCTTGAGATTTAAGTTTCATGGCAAAAGGGAAAACTGATTCATGTTCAACTAATTTTATTATAGTTAATTGAGTAGTTAATTTTGTGTATGAATGTTCTCCTATACAATTTTCTTTGTATTCATATAAAATAAGGGGCTTTAAACACATAGCCAGGACTCTTCCTTGAAAGGAAAGGAAAATATACAGGAATAGAAACACTAATACCTATTTCCTGACTGCTAGAAAGAAAGGAAGGAAGGAAAGAAGAAAAAAATAAGAAAAGAAAGAGAGAATGAAGGAGGGAAAGAAGAGAGGGAGGGAGGGAAGTGGAAAAGGTGGAAAAACACAACGGAAGAAAGGGGGGAATGAAAAGAAAAGAAAATTAAATCCACATTAGTCTTAAAATTAGAGAAAATTGCTGTTAAACAAAAATTGTAAAAATAGGTATAAATGAAACTGGGTATTACCACCTTGATCCACTGGGAATGAAGTGCATAGATATCTACATTTGCTTCTGTAGCCTGACCCTAGGCAGTAGAAGTAATTGAGAAACTGTCCACAGAACTTTATTATTAGACAGTGAAATTTGAAAGGAAAATTTAGTCCTGAAATCCTCATGCAGATAGAGTCTCCTCAAAGACAAGCTCGTAGACTACAGGGAGCTGATAAATGAAATTGTGAGTGAGGTTATTGGTCTCTAAGGGAGTGTTGTGTATGCTTACTTTATTGGAGCAATAACAAGAGCTCCCGTTTCCTGGTAATGAGAAGTGCCTTATGAATTTATCTGTCATCTAGGAGAAGTATAAAAAAATTCTGTAACATTATTTGAAAGTATGTTCATTTGCTAGGAATGAAAATTGAGGTTAGTTGCTTATAATTTGTTTGAAATTCATTTTCTAACATGAGAAAGAAAGGCTTCAGATACTTCACCAGGTTAAAGAAAAGGAAATTAAGTACCTTTATCAATCTGCCAAAAGTAAAACCATGCAAAATAATTTTTATTTTTATTTTTCAGAGTGTTTACATATTGGAATACTAATAATGCACAGAAATAATAATACTTTTTCATATATAAGATGAAGAACATATCAAGCTACTTCACTGTAATATTAATGAATCTCCATATGTTAACATAATGTTAATATTATGGTAAAGCTCTAAATGCATCTTGTGTATTACATTGATGAATTATCTGTGATTTTGTAGCCCTACCTATGATATAACTTTTATTACTATCCGTATTTCACAGCAGGAAAAGTGTAGGCAAAGGAGAGTGAATACATACATGCTGGATCTATAAAGAGTGCCCCTAATATCTGTAGTGCCCTGTTAAACTATGGGGATGGGGAATTCTTTGGCATGACACCATCTTTACTTCTTCTTCCTCAAAAGTGCCTGTTTTTTTTTTTTTTTTGAGTGATTTACCTAGGACTGTTAGGTTGGGCGAGATCCATGCCCAGATTTTCTTCTGATATTCATTTTCCCCCTTTATCAAAACTTATTTATTGGTGTTCATTCCCTGAGGACCTTGCTAAGCAATTTCTTCTTACAAGCTAATGGAATAATGCATTACCTTCCCAGCTAATAGGGTTACCTTTCAAAAGAGCCATTTTGAAGATACTGACTGATGAAAAATAATTGATGTTGATTGAGCCTTTCCGGTATCAGGCAGGTCTCTTCTCTAATATCTGAAGTAACTCAGAAAGTCATTCTGTTGTATTCTGACTACAATGTAGTTAGCCATAGCATTCAACTCACTCTGGTAAAAGCTGAACTTTTTAAACATCTGGGACCCCTAGAGCTGTTCTAAATTGCCTTGTCAAATTGCAAGCTGCTCATGGTGATCTGAGGATATCAGTTACAACAGAATTGTTCATTTTCAGGATCAAGATGTTTATATGTATTTAGCAGTGGAAACCTGGTTAAAAAAATGGAAATTGACATGGATCTTTCTTCTCCGAATAAGTTCTAAAATGATACCACCAAGATATGCATTTCTGGTATACTCAACTATGTTTAATCTTAAGTGATATTTGCATGGGAAATTTTACAAAAGTGTAAGATATTAATTTATTGTCTACAAAATACTCAGAAATCTTAGAATTTTGTTCTGATCTTTTCAGGCTCAGAGCAATGCATGTATTACCACTAACAAAGAAAATGTCTTCACATTCTGAGGTGATAGTGTACAATATGCATTATCAATTGTAGAATTTTTTAAATTTCTGGATATAGACTGTTAATCATTGTGTGCATGACAGATATTTGAATCCTGCAGTTGATAATAATAAAATGCAGGCACCAAAAGACATAGAAGCTTATTATTCCTACTTCCAATATGAGTCTATAAAATATTTTATAAATTAGGCAAGTATTAAAAATGACCTTATTTTGTCATTGAATATTTATTAGAAACCCACCAAACAGAATATTCCTATGCCACAATTCAAAGGCCTAATTTAAAAATTTTTTAAATTAATTTTTAAAACTTTTGTGGGTACATAGTATGTATATATATTTATTGTGTACATTAGATGTTTTCATGAAGGTATGCAATGTGAAATAAGTGCACTGTGGAGAATGGTGTATTCATCCTCTCAAGCATTTATCTATTGAGTTACAAAACAATCCAATTACTTTCTTTACATTATTTTAAAATATACAATTATTATTGACTGTAGTCACTCTATTGTGCTATCAAATAGTAGGTTTTATTCATTCTTTCTATTTTTTTGTATCCATTAATCATACTCACCTTCCACCCAACTCCCAACTACTCTTACCAGCCTCTAGTAATTATCCTTTTACTCTCTATGTCCATGAGTTCAGTTGTTTTGATTTGTACATCTCACAAATAAGTGAAAACATGTGATATTTGTATTTCTTTGCCTGGTTTATTTCACTTAAGATAATGATCTTCAGTTCTATCCATGTTATTGCAAATAACTGGATCTTATTCATTTTTATGGCTGAATAGTACTCCATTGTGTCTATGTACCACATTTTATTTATCCATTCATCTGTTGATGGGCGTTTAGGTTGCTTCCACATCTTAGCTATTGTAAACATTGCTGCAACAAACATAGTTGTGCTGGTATCTTTTTGATATACTGAATTCCTTTTTTGGGATATATACCCAGCACTGGGGTTGCTAGATCAGACAGCATCTCAATTTTTAGTTTTTAAAGAACCTCCACACTATTCTCCATAGTGGTTGTACTAACTTACACTTCCACCAACAGTTCACAAGTGTTCCTGTTTCTTCACATCTGTGCCAGCATTTATTATTGCCTGTCTTTTGGATATAAGCCATTTTAACTGGGGTGAGATGATATTTCACTGTAGTTTTGATTTGCATTTCTCTGATAATCAATGATGTTGAGCACCTTCTTATATGCCTGTATCTTCTTTTGAGAAATGCTTATTCAAATATTTTGCCCATTTGTGATTGGATTATTAGATTTTTTTTTCTATAGGGTTGTTTGAGCTCCTTATATATTCTGGTTATTAAGTCCTTGTCAGATGGGTAGCTTGCAAATATTTTCTCCCATTCTGTAGGTTGTCTCTTCACCTTGTTGACTGTATCCTTTGCTGTGCAGAAGCTTTTTAACTTCATGTGATTCCATTTTTCCATGTTTGCTTTGGTTGTCTGTGCTTGTGGGGTATTGCTCAAAAAGTCTTTGCAGAGATTAATGTCCTGCAGATTGTCCCCAGTGTTTTCTTATAGTATTTTCATAGTTTCAGGTCTTCATTCCATTTTGATTTTATTTTTGTATATGGTAGAGCTAGAGGTCTAGTTTTTTTCTTCTGTATGTGGCTATTCAATTTTCCCAGCATCATTTTTCAGGTCTTCCGATATGATGTATCAACAGAATAAAGGATATTGGCCACTTTATCATTATATAATGACTTTACTTGTCCTTTCTTATAGTTTTCATTTGGAAATTTATTTTGTCTGATATAAATATAGTAATTTCTGCTCTTTCTTGGTTTCCATTGGCATGGAACATCATTTTTCACTGAATTCCAGAAATCCAGATTTCATGAAATATCTCTTTTTGATTTGTATATGTTGAACCACCCTTGCATCCTGGGATAAATTCTATTTGGTCATGATATATGATATTTCTAATGTATTGTTGAATGCAGTTTGCTAGTTTTTGGTGAGGATTTTTGCATAAATATTCATCAGTTTTATTGGCTTGTAGTTTCTTTCTTTCTTTCTTTCCTTGTTTCTTTCTTTGTTTCTCTTTCTTTGATGGGAGAGTTTAGTCCACTGACATTCAATGTTACTACTGATAAATAACTTATTCCTGCCATTTTGCTATTTGTTTTCTGGTTACTTTGTGGTCTTCTCTTCCTTCTTTTTTTTTTCATTTCTGTTTTCCTCTTGTGAAGCTGATTTTCTCTGGTGATATAATTTAGTTTCTTGCTTTTTATGTTTTGTGTATCCATTGTATGTTTTTTGGTTTGAGGTTACCAGGAGACTTGCAAGTATTGTCTTACAACCCATTATTTTAACCTGATAACAGCACTACTTTCAAAAACAAAATAGCAAAAAGAAAACTAATAGAAACTTGCCTTAAATTGTCCCCCTACTTTTTAACTTCTTGCTGTTTCTATTTATATTTTATTGTACAGACTCTTTCCTGAAATGTTTTTGCAGTTATTGTTTTTGATTGGTTCCTTTTTTAGTCTTTCTATTTAGGATATGAGTAGTTTACACACCACAGTTACAGTGTTACAGTATTCTGTGTTTTTCTGTTTACTCACTATTACCAGTGAATTTTGTACATTCAGGTGATTATTTATTGCTCATTCATATTATTTTTTTCTCATTGAATTACTCTCCTTAACATTTTTTGTAGGACAAGTCTAGTATTAATGAAATCTCTTAGCTTTTGTTTGTCTGAGAAAATCTTTATTTCTCAATGTTTGCAGGATATTTTCACCAGATATACTATTCTAGAGTAAAAGATTTTTTTTTTCCTTCAGGACTTTAAATATGTCATGCCACTCTCTCTTGACCTGCAAGGTTTCCACTGAAAAGTCTGCTGCCCGTGTATTGGAGCTTTATTGTATGTTGTTTCTCTTCTCTTGCTGCTTCTAGGATATTTTATCCTTGACTTTAGGGAGTTTGATTATTAAATGCCTTGAGGTGATATTTTTTGGGTTAAATCTGCTTGGTATTCTCTAATATTCTTATACTTAGATATTGATATCTTCTTCTAGGTTTGGGAAGATCTCCGTTGTTATTCTTTTGAATAAGCTTTCTACCCCATCTCTTTCTTTATCTCCTTTTTACGGCAAATAAAGTTTTAGATTTGCCATTTTGAGGCTATTTTCTAGATCCTGTAGGTGTTATTCATTATTTTTTACTGCTTTTTCTTCTGTCTCATTTGAATGCATATTTTAAAATAGCCTGTCTTCAAGCTCACTAATTATTTATTCTGCTTGATCCATTATGCTGTTAAAGGACCCTGATATATTCTTCAGTATGCCATTTGCAGTTTTCAGCTCCAGAATTTCTGCTTGATTCTTTTTACTGATTTACTGATTTGTTAAATTTGTCTGATAGAATTCTGAATTTCTTCTCTTTGTTATCTTGAATGTCTTTGAATTTCATCAACACAGTTATTTTGAATTCTCTATCTGAAAGTTCACATATCTCTGTTTCTCCAGGATTGATCCCTGGTGCTTTATTGAGTTCATTTGGTAAGGACATGTTTTCCTGGATGATGTTGATTCTAGAAGATGTTTTTTAGTGTCTGAGCATTGAAGAGTTAGGTATTTATCATAGTCTTTACTGCCTGGGCTTATTTGTAGCCATCCATCTTGAGAAGGCTTTCCAGATATTTGAAAGGACTTGGGTGTTGTGATCTAAGTTGTTTCTGTTTCAGGTGGCATCCCATACCTAGTAATGCTGTGGTTCTTACAGACTTGTAGAAGTACCACCTTGCTGATCTTGGACAAGATCTGGGGGAAATTCTCTCGATTACCAGGTAGGGAGTCTTGTTCTCTTCCCTTTCTCCCAAACATACAGAGTCTCTCTGTCTTTTCAGAGCCACCTAAGGCTGGAGGTGTAGTGACACAAGTACCCGTGTGCTCACCACCACTATGACTGCACTGGGTCAGACCTAAAGCCAGCATAGCACTATGTCTCACCCAAGGCTTGCTGTAACCACTCCCTGGCTACTGCCTATGTTTGCTTAAGGCTCTGGGGCTCTACAATCAGTAGGTGGTAGAGCCTGCCAGCCTTCCCTTCAGGCTGACAGGGTCCCCCAGGCCCCAGGGCATTCCAGAAGTGCTACCTGGGAGTCAGAGACTAGAGTAAAAAAAAACTTAGAAGTCTTCCTAGTATTCTATTGTATTGCAGCTGAGCTGAAACTCAAACCACAAGATTCAGTTCTTCCCACTCTTCTCTCCCCTTTTCAAAGGCAGACAAGTCTCACCTTGTAGCCACTGCCACTCCTGGCCACAAGAAGTACTGCCAGACCACTACCAATATTCCATTAAGGACCACGGTCTCTTCAGTCAGATTGTGGTGAATGCTGCCTGGCCTGGGACTCACCTTTCAGAGCATTGGGTGCCCCTCTGGCTCAGGAAAGGTCCAGAAATGCCACTGAAGAGTCAAGTCCTGGAATCAGGGACCCCAAGAGCCTGCTCCGTGCTCTACCACCCTGCAGCGATGCTGGTACCTAAGGTACAAGACAAAGTTCCCTTTTACTTTTACCTTTGCTTTTCTCAAGCAAGAGTTTTGCCCCGTAACTACCACAGCTGGTAATGTGCTGAGTCTCACCTGAAGCCAGCAAGTCTCAAGGGCCTTGATGTATACCTGGATATTGCTGCTGGTTATTCAGGGCCCAAGGGCTTTTCAGTTAGCAGGTAATAAATGCTGACACACTCGGTCCTTTCTTTCAAGTCAGCAGCTACCCTTCTGGCCCAGGGTGTGTCTAGAAATATCATCTGGAATGGGACCTGGAATGGGGGCCTCATGACTTTGACTGGTGCCCTATCCTACTGTGGCTGGGCTGGCATCCTAGATGCAAGACAAATTCCTTCCTACTCTTCCCTTTCCTCATGTGGAAGGAAGGGTTGTCTTTTGGAGCCTTGAGCTGTGCAACCTGGGTTTAGGGGAGGGGTGATGCCAGCACTCCCTTGGCTGCCCCAGCTGGTGTTTCAGTAGGTCACATGACTCCCACCCACCTCAGCAGTCAACTGTCTCTGTGCCTAGTTCAGCCCTAGAACTCGCCTATGAGAGTTGCAGTCCTTATGGTCTAGACTGTCATTTAAGTTTACTTAGAGATGGAGAGTACTTTGGCTTTCAGTGGTGTGGTTTGTGGGCACTCAAGTTCAGACCACTGGAATTGGCAATTCCCCTCGATTAGGACTGGTTTAAATGTTCCCTCTGTGGGCAGGCATCAGCTGAGTTTGGTAGGGTTTTCCTTTCTGCTCTAACAGGACAGCACTGCCAGGGATAGAGTAGGGGTGGTGTCAGTGATTCAGGGTTGTCTTTTCTATCTCATCAGTGCCTGTTTCAGTGATATGAAATTAAAACCACGTACTGTGAGTGCTCACCTGATTTTCGGTTCTTATGAATGTGTTTTGTTTTCTTCTGTGTAATAGTTATTAACTTGGTGTCCTTGAGGGGAGGGGAGACAATCAGTGGAACTTTCCTTTTTGCCATCTTGCTCCACCTCTCTCCAAAAACTTTAAAGTTTTATTTAAAGAACGCTTAGCATTTTCTCAACAGGTTATTTGAAAGTAGGTATTATTCAACATTTGTTTCAATCTTTGAAAATTTGTCTCTACATAATATACTCAAATTCATATCGTGATCATTGATAAAAGATTGAGTTCTGCTCCGGTGGTTTTCTCTATTGAAAGTAGCATTTCCATATAAAACTTTTAGATAAAAAGAACATTTTATCTTAAAGAAATTGTGAAGTGGCTTAGACTTGCTTTCTGAATCCTATGCTTTGTTAATACACACTTCCTTTATGGTGGTTTCTGGAGCACCAACCCAGGCTGATTTTTAGGATATGTTACATATTTTCCTCTTTTGGTTTCCTCTTTAATCTCATGTTTTTATGTTTCATGCTTCTTTCTCCCTATCTTTCCCTCTCTCTCTCATCAAACTTATTCCCAAAGGTCACAATCGTCCTTCCACATGTCTACTAACGCGAATGGCATGTGGAAATTTTGATTGATGGCACATTGGAAATTTTGAACATGGACCTCTATTTCTTCTTCTCGGGGCTTCATATAAATCTGAGATGGCAAAGAGCTGATCTGATGAATTATTATGTACAAAGAAGGAAATCTAGAGCCATTTTTTAGGAGAAGGTCACAAAGAGCAAGACTTTAATGAGTGTCGGTATAACTAAATGAAGTTACGAGACTTGGCTAGTTTCTTACCTTTTCCATGTTTGTTTTTTCATCTGTGAAATTGAACGAATATGTTGTGAGATAGTTATGAGACTCAAATGACTAAATTATGTATGTTTTAACACATATAAAAGTGACAACACAGTGTCTGAGACATAACAGACCCGCAGTGAATATTTGTTAATTTGAAGCTCAGGTGACAAAGCAGGGTGTAGAGAGTTACTGGCTGGTATTGACCCTGAGGAACGAGAAGCAAACCAGTAAGGAAAGTGGGAAAATCAGGTCTTTATGGGAGAGGTCATGATATCTGGACATCAGTAATTAATATGAGAAGATAGTGGTCACAAGCAAATGCAAAAGGTGATTAACTGAGAATTTGGTAAGGATAGAGCTAAAGCTTATGGAGCTCTGTGTGTGGAATTCCACAATGCTTTTAAAAAGGAGAAAATGAATATGAATAAAGAAGAAGTATGAGATTAACAGCTATGGGTAAATGAGGTGAAGAAGCAGTGACTTGAAAATTGGTAAGATGAACTATGTACTAGTAGTATAAGAAATAATGATATGAAGAAGAAATAGTTTTAATATTTGGTGAAGTTGCAAGAAAATGGGTAAGCATTGGCCATAAAACTAAATTTTAGTGTCCAAATGTGGCTTTTATACATTCCTTCTGATAATTTATAAGACCTCCTCTCAAGAAGTAGTTTGATTTTCTTAGTAGGAAATAATAAGTCCCTTAAAGAAAGATTAATATCATGGCACTTTAATCTAGCAGAATCCCTAAGGCTGATTTGATACTCAGCGCTTTGTCTACTTAAAAAAGGAATCATTTGATTGTTGTGATAAAAATGATTATTTCAATGGCTGAGAAGATTAATCGCTTAAGTTGCACTCCAAATTTGGGGGCCCCATAGAAACACAGTACTGGTAATACAAATTTTAAGTACCAAGGGGCTTTGTGTAAGGATCCCTATGCATAATCATGTTGACGGTCTATTAGGAAAATAGCAACATTGGGTTTCTTTGGTCTTATATGACACAGAATATTTCTTATTTAATAGATTTGTGTATACCAAACTTTAAGCAAACAACATACTGTGATGTGTACTTTATAGATGGATCATTTTTGTCCATAAGCAATTTTGTGTTATCATGTGTTGTTTAATGGCTGAGGACCTTCCAAAATAGGCTTAGAGGATTATGCAGTACATAATTTCTGACTTTTAAAAGTTCAGAAAAAGTAGTTATGGTTTATTTGGAGATATCACATAGTTTACTGAAGTCTCCTGAGCTTGTTGACATCTCTGACACTTTGTGAATGAGGCCTTTTTAATTTTCCGTTCATTTGTTTAGCTCTTTA
Organism: Gorilla gorilla gorilla; assembly: GCF_029281585.2. NCBI lineage: Eukaryota > Metazoa > Chordata > Mammalia > Primates > Hominidae > Gorilla > Gorilla gorilla. The sequence goes on along the minus strand of NC_073229.2, from coordinate 119,078,624 downwards.
CCTAATTGATTTTCTGTGCTAATACACTAAAGGGCTGAAGAAGGCAGTGCCTCACGTGTGACAGATGAAATAAGGTGCTTTTAGTCATTGCTTTTATCTTCCATGTCTAATGTGTTGGTTACAGCTGTGCAGTTTAACAGCAAAATCAATACATCATTTGCTGCAGGTACCTACAATAATTTGAAAGTCCTTCAGTATTTTAACTATTAGATTTCCTCTGTATTTTTATTTATGTATTTATTACTTATCTACTTATTTATATGCTTTCTGATACTGAATGCCACAAGGTGACAGATTTTTTTTCTCCCTCTTGCTGTCTTCTCAAACATTGTCATTTGCACTAGCTAGTTAAGTTACTTTTCTTCGGATCTTAGAACATCTGCCAATCTAAATGAATCCTGTAAAGTGTAAAATAAATGTTTAAAAAATCTTTTCCATTTTGTCTAAATCATCTTTGAGCTTAAACATTTAGCATATGTTCCACTGAAAATGGAACTATTTTGTATTGCGCACGAAAAGCAGTATGTGTGAGGGCACTGAGCAATTTCTCATGTAAATGGATGCTTTTATTGCCAGTTTTCCATTTTGCATTGGCAATTACATGGTTTCAACATAAAAGAGGAAAAAAAAACCACTATCACCACAACCTACTTTATTAGAACAACCCTATGCTCAATATTCTTCTGTGCATATGTATGTTCTTTCTTTCATAATTTTTCAATTGGTTAGTAATCATTGGTTTCACTTTTATACCTTGAATGTAAGGATGGGAAATGAATCCTGTCCTTCTCTCTGCTTCCTTCATATAAATGAGCATAGGTGCAAATATATATGTGGTGAGGGCGGCTACTGCAGCTTTGAAATCCCATGCAGAATTTTCCTCATTTTTTTACTCATAACTACTTCTTAAGAAAAGTCTATTGAATTTTGTAATTGATGTTTTCTAATAGTTATTCTGCATATGCCCATGCCTATGTATAATTTATGAAAGTAGTGTTATTATTCAAGAACTATATTCTCAAAGTTAACTTAAACCCATTTTTAAAAATGAGTTTAAGAGATGAATTAACATGCTTATCTCAAAGAAGGGACATTCTCAAAGAAGGGACATTTTAGGTGGAATAAATTATAATAGAGTGATGATGTTGTCTTAAGACAACACATATCAGTTCATCAGTATCTGTTCCACATATTAGCATAGTATCTGCAATAAACTTATAACTAAACCTTAAAATCTTAAATGTTAAAGTTTAGATAGATTCAGAATATACAGGGCTTTGCCTCCATTTTATAAATAAGAACAAATGACATTTAAGTAAACTATACTAATGAAAGTATATATCTCACAATATGGATTGTAGGCTAATATATACCTTATTGTATATAGCCATATATATATATAAAGTTCATGTTTGGTCATAATGATGACCCTGAAAGAAAAGGAGAACTTGATTGATGTCTCAGTTTTAAATAAGGTTAAAATTATGTCAGTTTATATCACTTTAAGTGTTTTTTAAAATTTTATTCTAGTTATTTCAAAAGAGTAATTATTAACTTATATATGATTTATCTCAGTTGGCAAATAAATTTAACTGAATTCTAATTTTCAACCATTTGTTTTAGTTTTTTCTTTTTTAATAGGCTACTTTTTCAGGTTTCATGATTGGTATATATAATAATTAACCTGTTTAACTTTTAACTTATTCTTGGATTAAATGTAATGTGATTCTTCCTGGAATTTTATAGAAACTGGCTGATATGGTTTGCATATGTGTCTCCTCCAAATATCATGTTGAAATTTGATCCCAAATATTGGAGGTGGGCCTAGTGGGTGGTGTCTAGGTGATGGGGGTGGATTCCTCATTAATGCCTTGGTGTTGTCTTCACAGTTAGGAGTTCTCTCTCTATTAGTTCACAGGTGAGATGGATACTTAAGAGACTGTGCCACTTCCTTCTCTTTCTTGTTCCCTCTCTTGCCAAGTGACATGCCTCCTCCTGTTTCCCCTCTGCCATGACTAAAAGCTTCCTGAGACCTCAACAGAAGTCAATCTGATGCCATATTTCTTGTACAGTCTGCAGAACCATGAGACAGAATAAACCTGTTTTCCTTATCAATTTCCTAGCCTTGGGTATTCCTTTATAGCAACACAAAGTAGACTAATACACTGGCACAATTTGGATAGGTGGAAGATATGTATTTATGAAGTTATATATGAATATATTTATATGTCTGATAGCATGTTTTTGTTAGCAATAGCTTACTATTATGTTTTCCTTCATTCAAGATGTCTGCATTAGTCATCAAAGGGTTTTTCTATGGTGAAGCAGATTTATGTTCCTGAACAGTCTATGCTGGCTGTGCAGGCAGGTTCGGTTTCATTTGTAATTGTACAAATGCGTATTTTCATTGCTCCAGCCTAAGAAATTTGATGGAATGTAGTTGATTCATCAAAGGCTTTTTCTCTAAAATAAAATAGATTCCTCATTAAAATTGCAGAATTGTTTTTCTAAATCTTATTATCAATTATTAGTGAATAGTTTATTTGGTTCAGTTTATTAGCGACTAAAAGAAGTGACTCTATCCCTATTACCTTTATGACTACATTTTTCTAATATGTTGGTATTTGACCAAAGAATGAAACTCAATCCCTTGTGAACCTCACTGAAACTAATTGTAGATCTAAAGAACAGTGAATCAGAATACTTAATATGACCTAATCATAAAGCAGAAAATGGACTTAAAGCCCTTCACATTTTGCACAAATATACCTATCTACGGGCAATGCAAGCTTGTTAGAGTAATGCCATATTAGCATGCTTTAGACAGGAGGACACAACTTATTTCTGGGTAGGAATAGATCTTCCATTAAGGAGACTTTTTTTTTTTACATTATTTAAATGTAACTATGCTGGTGCAAATCAAATGGTGTGAGGCTATATCTGCTTTTGAATTCCAATGACATAATATTTTCATTTCTGTAACCAAGCTCCTTTAATCTGCTACATTATTTAAATTTGGGAAGTATCCAATATTATGCTATATTGATGCTTTGGCAGTGTCACCCAAGATTGAATCACTGATCTTGTGAAAAATATGGCCAGGAAATCTATGAACTTAGGGTGGTTATTAGTTAAGAAATTGGGCAATATTCTCATGAGAAGCAGAAGTACAGTATATAAAGCCCTAATTCTTTAAGGATAAAAAGGCCTTAAGAGGGTATTCATTTTTTATTTTCCTTTTCTGGGAATGACTTATCTAAATAAGATAGGTAGGTATTATGTATCATCTTTTAGGATTGTACGATTAGCATGTATAGAGCAACTGCTATGTGATTTGTGTCCTTTGAGGACACTAGAAGATACAAATGAGTAAGACAGGCTCATTGTACACTAGAAATTTATAATATAATGAGAGGAGTAGTTATGTGCGTAGATATTTGGAATTTAACCAACGAAAGAAGCAGGTAAGGGACTGAATGGAACCTTAGATTGAAAAATGGACCCCTCGGTCCTATGGTTTCCAAGAGGCAGCCATTCAAACTCTTCCAGTAACACATTTCATCTAGTTCATTCTTCAATATTACCCCAAGATGGTCATGCTTCCATTTTTTGATGTATCTCTGTTTATGATTATTCCATTTGTAAACATCATCCCTGACAAATTGTGTTTATCACCTACTAATACTTTTTTATTGTTTCACAATGTGTTTAAAAATAAAATAATAATTCAGAAATAAATGCTTCCTGCCTTTTATGATTTCCAAAACTATCACTAGCAGTAGAGAATCAATGTAAGAGGGGTACATTTTCAGCTATATTTTAATATTTCATCTGTTTTTCTGAAATCTATTGTCATTAGCTTCTAGTAAAGTACAGTGCCACAGAGGTATCTTTGGTGTTTTGTTTCCTGCTAAGTTACAACATAGCAGGTGATGTTGTATGAAGGTTACAATGAGCATATAGTAGAATGGTACCTTCCTGGTTTGAGGTGTACAAAAGACCCAGCTTCAAATCATATTGATTTTTATACAGAAAATTGTTATATTTCAAGCAAATTAGGTGCTTTTGATAATAATTTTTTCCTGTATCTGGAGAATTCTAGATCCCCTATATATCTTCCAAAGCAAGAGCAGCTTTGACATGAGATATAATAGGAATACAGACTGCTCATCTCCACATAGAACTGTTATATAAACAACAGAACCTACTTATCCCAGAACAACAAAGAATCTACCTATAACCTTGGAAGGCAAAACAGGCAATTGATTTGTTAATTTGTTTATAATTTAATTGAAGCATATATTGATTTACTCCTAGGTGCCAGTAGATGAGATAACTGGTAAAATAAAAATGGACTTTGATTTCAATTAACTTGCTTTGAAAGAAGAAGTAAGGATGGAAACCAGAGAAGTCAATCAGACCAATATAACTCTTTGTGTGGGAACACGGTCTTGTATAATCTCAATCCAAATCTAAGCATGGAATTGTATTTGGTGTTTGGGATAATGCTTTAAGACTCTTCTAGGCCTGGATTCACTCTCTGTAATATACGTTTACAAATCCTATTTCTTTCAAACTACTTAGGGTTCTTCCCATGAGTAACTATAGAAGGGTAGAAAAGACAAGTTATAGCAAAACTTCCCCAGTTCTACAGCAATAAAGTAGATTTGTAGACATATATACCAAACTTGGAATCAGCGTCCACCACTCAGTTGCTACCTCCCACACCCAAATACAAATATAAAAAGTATGTTCTGGGGAGCACTATTTTAAAATATACCCCTTAAATATACATGTATTAAATATATACTGACCAAACAGATGATACTTAAAGAAGTAGCTGATAGAATAATTATGATATTTAGATACTAACTTAATAAAAAGATAAATGCTGTTCTCTTGAGTCTTTGGGTATTTTTACATAGTAAGAAAATTACAGGTTGTTTAGACTGTTAAATTATTTAGTTCTCTATTTCAAACATGACTCTACTTTTGCCAAAGTGAAAGAAAGAGACAAGCTTATTCCCTGTCTAATTTTTACTTTATTATAATGAATCAGGTCACCTCTGTCTACTCCCTACCTGTCCTACTGAGGCATACTATCATATAGTATTATATAAATGGTAAAAAAAATTGGTTTTCATTTTTATTAAAATAAAAGGCAAAGGGAAGCATATGTCTTACAACATAGGAGCTCAGGAAAACTGTGAGTTTGTCCCAGAGAATTCATTTTCTCATTGATTTGTGCCTTTTTCCATGGTAATCTCAATTGTAACTTTCAAACGTTATACAACATATGGTGCCTGGGCCTAGGGAGTAAGGGAAAAGTCTGAGGGTGTGCCAGTGAGTATAAAAGAAAGTACGTACAAGTGAGGACTTGTCTTTAACTCACCATTCCTGTCCTCTGTGGTGTACTTAGTTTCTGTGAACATTGTGCTCTTTCCAGGACTCTTGTTGTGCCATTATTTGTTAAGTATCAATGAAATACAGAGACTTAGAATAGGAAGGTGATTTGCTTCAATACATTGTTTTGCAGGAAATGGCTTATTGCTGAGCTAAATTTTCAATGTTGCAGACCACTCAAGTTAGCATTTCTAGCAATAGAACTGCAAATGGACGCAGACATCTGAGTGTTATCAAGGCACATAGTCATGCTATAAATGGCTCTTTTGTCTAGTTTTTCTCTACATTTTTGCTTACATTGAGGTAAGTCTAAATTGCCTTTTCCATAATGTTAAAATCAGTTGATCTACAAAATGCTTGCAGTACTATTTCAGCAAGATCCATTGTGAGAAGCAATAGGGTCTACTTTAATTTATGAAATGCAGCATTAATGCAGTTCTTTGTAATGTGAAAAGTCAAAGAAAGTGAAAAACAACACTCTTTTGGTTCTTTTTTATATGCATGCTGTCAAATCAAATAAAATGTTTGAATACCTGTTATTATTAAAAGAGAAGACTGCCTAGTGAGTAAGTTTAAACCAATTTAAGAAATTAAAAAAAAAAAACTTAATGAGGTTCTTACGAAAATCACTTTCAACAGGAGTACAGGCCCTTTTCCTTATATTTTCTGTATGACATAGTACTTTGTTGCCTTGTTCATATCGCCTGTAGAAATGAAAGTTTCTTCTTCATATTTCAGATTGATGAAAATCTACAGTATGCTAAAACCTACATGCAAATAAAATGACAAGTCTTAAAAATTAACGAATGGTGAATTTTACAGTTAGCTGTTTGGCAAGTAAGGGAAACACTTCACATTCTAGGAGTGCATCTAGTGACTTTTCTCCTAATTTAATCTGAAAGTTATTGAACCATGGAATCTCAAAGCAAACAAAATATGGCCAAAGCAAACAAGATATGGACATTCCATAATATTTGTTAGTCAGTTAGGCCAAAAAAATTGTGTAAGCTAATAAGATAAAATAAAGTATAAGATTTCTAAGATAAGGCATGTCAAGTATTATTTAAATTAATAGTTCAAGAATGACTAATGGTAGAAAATGACACAGGCATATTTAACTTGAAAATCTTAAAGTTGCCCTGTTGCTACTTAGAAGCCATAGTTCATCTTCAATCTTCCCTTAAACTAAGTAGAGATGTTATTCTACAGATTCAAAGCATTCTCAGGAGAAAATTCCCACCATCAGTTAATAATAGCCCAATCAAGCATCACATTAGGTTCTTTGGTCATTGTATACTTACATAACATAAAACTTAAAGTCCAGTGCACTCAAATTGTCTGGAGTCTCTAAGGTTGATACTAATTCTCTATGAACCTCTACAACAAACAGGATATAGTTTATATATTAGGGATATATAGTTTATTATGTTGCTGCCATGAACAAGCAGTTTTTTACAGTTGAATTGTTATTTAGTGAACTTGATCAAAATGCAGTGCTATATTTACTTTTCAAAACAGCTTTTTAGGCATTAAGTCCCATGATGACTAGATGCTTTAAAACAGTTGCAATATATCAGTTCAAAGAAAGTATCATTTTAGCAATGGGTGAAGTCTGTCCTATGTGTACAGCCCTCAGAGCATTTTCTTATTCTTTGTGATATAGTGCTGAAGAAGTATAATTCAGGTCATTACCTCTAGTGCTTTCCAGGGTAGAGAAGTACATTATATTAAATTAGCAGTGAACAGATGAAAGCTCTTTCTACACAGTACAGCAAAGCTGTGAATTTGCAATAACACAGATAAGTTCCAAACCCTCTTATGGGTCATTGCAGATTGTTGCAAATAATCACATTCTGACTCCCAAGAAACATTGGAAATATTTTCATGCTTGTTGGTGAGAGCTCTGAAGCTCTACTTTAGCCAGAATACCTTTGAAGAAAGTACAGTGTGTGTGTATAGCCAAATCTTCTATATACTGTCAATAGAATAATCTATTTTATGTTAAACAATTACTATAATTTTTTGTCCAGTTCAGGACACCCATAGGCCCCATCTTTGCACATTGCAAATAAAAAAACTAGAGTCATAAAGTAGTTATTATTATTGTCATAATAACCACCATCATCATTTATGTCATCATCATCACTATCAAAATAGGCAGACACAAAGAACTTCCAATTTTAGCCATTAAAAAAGAACAGTTTTAAGATTTACCCTTCTACTACAAACTTCTGAAAACCTAGAAACAATAGAAAATGACTGTTTTGAGACATTGAAAAAGCATCAGCCCAAGACTGCAATCCTAGCAAAAAGGGAAACAAAGTGTGTCATATATTTGCTCCAATTTTTATCCTGAGGAAATTTCCAGATTAAGGAATAGGAAGGGGAAGCTTCCAGAGCAATGAAAAAGCCCCATAAATTTGTACAGATATCCCTTCAGTCTTTGACAATACAATTAATAACAATCTGTGCATACATAGGGTGAAAATTGATAAGACTGGTCAAAGTTGGAAATATAACTGCTCCCTGAATTCACACAGATCAGGTGATTATTTAAATTTTTTCCACACAATGTGAAAAATGTTGAAGGATTATACCTCAGTAGTGAGGCTAAATTGCTTAGTAGTATAGGAAATATACACCAATTTAATAAAATCTAAAATCAAACATCATAAAATCTTATATTATTAAAACAATCTGTAAGTAATTTTGTAACTACTTGGGAGATTGGAGGTGTTCACATTTATAGTTAGACATTCCAACACTCTTTATAATAACACAAACATTCAGCACTCAGAAATGTAGTATCACTATGTCCTTCAGCCAAAAAAATTATTATTAGCTATGAAAATTAAAAAAAAGATAAAATATTCAATTAGGTACATGTAAAATATAAAGATATGTTAAAGCAGTTCTCAGGCATAAACTTTATATGCTCAATTATTTCATAGAAAATGTAAACATAATAAGTGAAATAAAACATATATAAACAAAGAAACATCAAAAAATAAAAAATACAATATTTAAAATAAAAAATATAGTAGATAGGATTAATTGTAGCTTAGATATTGCAGAAGAAAATACAGTGAACTCGAAAACAGCAATACAAACAATTCAAAAATGAAACAGAAAAAAATGAAAAATTCTGTTTCATAAGTTAATATATCAAGCATTCTAGTGTACATGTAATTGGGATGCTCTGCAGGCAACGTCAGAAACAATATTTACAAATATAATGACTTAAAACTTTCCAAATAAACTATAAACCCACATGCCTAAGAAACACAACCTGATAAACACAAAGCCAATCATGCTAATACACATCACAATCAATTACTGAAAGACAATGACAAAAAAGAAAATCAGCCCAAAAGCACATTGCCTACCCAAAGACATATATTAGAAAATCACAGACATCTCATCAAATATGATGTAAGACAAAAGAAAAAAAAATCAACATAAATATCTATATTTAAAAGAAGTATCCTTCATAAATTATGCAAAATAAACACTTGCGCAGGGGAAAAACAAAGTTTATAGGCCACCAGCAGTCTTGAACTATATTACATATCAAAGGAAATTTTTAAGCCAAAAAAGGGACGTTACATTGCAACTTTTATCTATATAACAAAGAGCACCAACAATGTTAAATATGTAAGTATAAAGTGTATTCATATAATTTCTAAATTTATTTTAAAACTATTTAACTATTATAGCTTTTACAACATATGTAGAAATAACTTATATAATCCTTTGGTGATAAGATAAGAAGAATGGGAAGAAAATGGAAGTATACTGCTGTAAAATTTTACATATATTGTGAAAAAATATAATATAATTTGATGGTAGGCTGTGATACATTAAAAGTGTATAATCAACAACACAGAAGTATTATTAGAAAAATTTTAAAACGGAAGAGTTAATGAGTTAATGTTGAAGATAAAATGAAATGTTAAATATTCTAGTTCAAAAGAAGATAATAAACGAGGACAAAAATCAACACAAATGAGAAAGGAGAACAAAAATTCATATAGCAAATTATTGCATTTGAACATTATTACATTGCTAAAGAAATAAATATACATAATCTAAAGTTCTAAATATAGATAGAGATTTCAAAATTGAATACAAAAGCAGGAGCCAAATATGCTCTGTCTACACATACTGAATTTAAATATAAATACACAAATAAAAAATGAAATGGATGAAAATGTATGGCATGCAAAGATAAATCATAAAAAAGCTGAAGTGGCTGTTTTGATATTAGACCGATTGGATTTTAGGTGGAAATATAAGATCAGGGATAAATAAAGAAAATTTATTCATGATAAAGGGACCGAATCATGATTAATAATAAGGCAAATATGTAATGAGTATCCATCCAGTAGCAGAGCTTGAAAGTACAAGAAGTGAAAATGACTGAGGTGTTCACATTTAGAGTTAGACATTTCAACACTACTTTCTCTGTAAGTGGTAGGGCAAGTTAGCAAAAATAAGTAAAGCTATAGAAAATATAACATTATCAATTAAATTTACCTAATTAAGATTTATAGAATACTCCAAAAAAAACCACAAAAGACACATTCTTTCTATAGACACATTCATCAAGATTGACCATATGATGCTGCATAATGCACCTTTCTTTATAAATTTTTAAGTGCCTTATCAAATATGTCACATCACCACAATAAAATCAAATAAAAATCTGTAAGAAAACATTTGAATAACCCAAAAATTGGGTATTTAAAATTCAATACTGGAAATTCAATGACATAAGCCAGACGACAGTCAAACAAAAGAAATTACAAAATACATTAGAAATACTCAAAATAATTGAAAATGAGGCATGGTACCATGGCTCATGCCTGTAATCCCACTACTCTGGGAGGCCGAGGTGGGCAGATTGCTTTAGCCCAGGAATTTGAGGCCAGCATGGGTAACATTGTGAAAACCCGTCTCTACAAAAAAATACACACAAAAAAAGCTGGGCATGGTCACAGGAGTCAGTAGCTACTCAGAAGGCTGAGGGAGGATCACCTGAGCCTGGGAAGTTGAGACTGCAGAGCAACTGCACTCCAGCCTGGGTGACAGAGTGAGACTATGTCTCAAAAAAAAAAAAAAAAAAAAAAAAGGAAAAGAAAGAAAAAAATATATATCAAAATTTCTGGGCTGCAACTAAAGCAGACTATAGAGGAAAATTTGTACATTTAAATGCTTATATTAGGAAAATAAAAATTTCAATTTACTAATCAAACCTTCAAATTTTAGAAGGTAGAAATAGAAAAGCAAATCAAGTACAAAATAAAAGGAGGCAGGGAATAACAATTGCATAAACAGAGATAAATATAAAATGAAAAAGATATTAGATAAAATAACCAAAAGCAGTTTCTTAGAAACTATCAATAAAAATGATAAATCCCTAGTTAGGTTAACAAAAACAGGCCGGCCGTGGTAGCTCACGCCTGTAATTCCGATACTTTGGGAGGCCGAGGCGGGCAGATCACGAGGTCAGGAGATCAAGACCATCCTGGCTAACACGGTGAAACCTCGTCTCTACTAAAAATACAAAAGAAATTAGCCGGGCGTGGTGGCGGGCGCCTACAGTCCCAGCTACTCGGGAGGCTGAGGCAGGAGAACGGTGTGAACCCGGGAGGTGGAGCTTGCAGTGAGCCGAGATCGCGCCACTGCAGTCCAGCCTGGGCGACAGAGTGCTCCGTCTCAAAAAACAAAACAAAACAAAAGAAACAAACAAAAAACAAAAAAGAGAAACACAAATTACTGATAATAGGAATAAAAAAGAGTTATCACTACATATCCCTGTGTCATAAATAAATACTAAGAAAATATAAAAAACTTTTTGCTAATGTATGTATTTGAAGTATTAATAAAATGGAGAGATCCCTTGTAAGGAGTAAATTTCCCAAACCCATTTAGATAAAGTAGAAAAAAGAAATGCCCTATTTCACTTAAAATAGATTAAATTACTAAAACGTCTCCCACCCTAGTAGAAAGTGATAAACTTATTTTGAAATTTACATAAAAATTCAAATGAGGAGACAAAAAGTTGATGGACTTGAACTTCCTGATTTCTAGCCTTTTTATAGAGCTGCATTGATCAAGATAGCATAAGGTTGGCATAAGAAAAAACATGTATCAGTGGAATAGAAGAGATAATCTATACATGGCCGCATTTGATCACACACGTTGTTAATTAGTTTTTCACAAAGGTGCTAAGACAATTAAATGTGGAAAAGGTAAAATTTTTGGCTATGAAGGTTTCTGGTTTCCAGGGTAGCATGTAAGGAATTTGTCCTAACAACAAACAAAAAGCTGAACAAACTAAAAAAAAAAAAAAAAAAAAAAAAAAAAAAAAAAAACAAACAAAAAAAACACAGTAATTCTTCTTAGATCCATATAATAAGGGAGGTCACAGGGCAAATCACAGTCACCAAAATTGAACAAGTGGATACAAAGATCACAACTTGACAAATCCTGAAGTGAGAAAATCCCACTGCTGGGTATATATTCAAAAGAAAGGAAATCAGTGTATCAAACAGAGATATTTGCCTTCTCATGTTTATTGCAGCAAAATTCCCAATAGTGAAGATATGGAATCAACCTAAGTATCCATCAATAGAAGAATGAATAAACAGATTAAAAGAAAATATTTGCAAATGATATATCTGATAAAAGACTGTTATTCAAAATATACAAAGAACTATTAAAACTCAACAATCAAGAAGTGAACAATGCAAATAGAAATTGGCAAAAGACCTGAACAGACATTTCATCAAAGAAGATATACAGATAGCAAATAAGCACATGAAAAGATGTTCCACAGCATATGCCATTAGGGAAATGCAAATTAAAACAACGAACTACCACTACACACACCTATTAAAATGGCCAAAGTCTAGAACACTACACCAAATGCTAGAGAGGATGTGTAGCAACAGGGACGCTCATTCATTGCTGGCAGGAACACAAATTGTAGTCACTTTGGAAAACAGTTTGGTAATTTTTTACAAAACTAAACATACTCATCATATGACGCAGAAATCACGTTTGTTGGTATTTAGTCAAATAAGTTAATAACAAGTTCACAAAAAAAAGATGCAAGGAATATTTATAAACAGATTTATTTATAATTGGCTAAACGTTGAAGCATCCAAGATGTCCTTCAGCAAATATAGGAGAATTATAAATGGCTACAACTTAGTAAAGTAAACCTTAAATTTCTACTATTTAGTGAAACCCCCCCATACTGCATGACTGCAACTTTATGACATTCTGGCAAAGGCAAAACTATGAAGTCAGTAAAAGTATCTGTGGTTGCTAAGAGTTAGTGGGGAGATAGGAATAGGTGAAGCACAGAAGATTTTCACAGAAGTGAAACTACTTTTTATGATAGTGTAGAGGTGGATACATGTCATTTTACATAATGCATAACACCAAGAGTAAATCCTAAAGTGAACTATGCACTTTAGATGGTAATGATGTTACAACGTATTTTCTTTTCTTTATTATTATTATTATACTTTAAGTTTTAGGGTACATGTGCACAATGTGCAGGTTTGTTACATATGTATACATGTGCCACGTTGGTGTGCTGCACCCATTAACTCGTCATTTAGCATTAGGTATATCTCCTAATGTTATCCCTCTCCCCTCCCGTATTTTCATCAATTGTAGCAAATATACAACTCTAGTTTGGGGGGTTGATAGTGGAGAAAGGGGCAGAGAGGGGGGACAGGGAATCTATAGAAACTCCCAGCACTTTCTGATCTGTTTTGCTATGAAACTAAACTACTCTAAAAAATAAAGTATATTTACGAGAGGGTTGGGGAGATAGTCTTTTGAACAAATGTTGCAGACGCAGTTAGGTAATATCCAAATAGAAAAAAAAAACTTTAAATAACTTTACTACTATCTCATATCATTTGAAATAGACCTCAGACTTAAACCTATAAGCTAAAATAATATATTAGCTAAAAAAACACAGGAGGATAAATTTTGTAAAGTTTGATAAAGAGTTTCTTAGAGCACAAAATGCGCAAGCCATTTAAAAAAATAGATAAATTGTATTTAATCAGAGACATTTTTGCTTTAAAATCATATCTTTTAAAAAGTAAAGGACAAGCTGCAGAATGGGAGAAAATACAGTCTATATATCTATAAAGAACTTACATATATGTATATATATGCAAGTCCATATATATAGATTGTTTGACATTGATTTGTAAATGTTATACATATAATGTATTACAAGTATATTATCTATAAATTGCATATATACATGTATGTTTCTATAAATATATTATTAACAATTTAATATTTGTATTATTTACAAATCTTTTTGTTCAAGGAAATATATGAGTGGTCAATAAGTGCAGGATGAAATACTCAATATCAAGTTCTCAAGTCAAAAAATAAAATAAAACCACAAGATTTCAAACAAATATTAATGACTACAACTAATAAAAAATTGTTAATACCAATTGTTGACCAGAATAGAGAGCCATACCAAATTCTCATACATTGCTTTCAGGAATGTAAAATGAGATCTATACTTTGGAAAACAGTCTGATAGTATCTTAAATAGTTAGATATTCATTTATTATATATTGGCAGCAATTCTATTCATAGATAAGCCTAAACAGGGACTTGAATAGAAATGCCATACCAGCTTTATTTCGATAAACCCAAACTGGAATTAACCCACAAATTCATCAACAAATGAATGAATAAATAATTTATTATACATTTATCTGTATTTACCATTTAGTGATATGAAGGAACATACTATTGATAAATATAATACGAATGAATTAATCTCAAAAACATAATAAAGAAACAAAACATTTAAAAAGTACTATTTTTTAAAACTCTAGCAAAGATACACTTAATATGAAATGACAGAAAGAAAATCAAGGGTTGTATAGGTCATGGGGGCGCGGGAAGATTTACCTGTAATGGTATACATCTTTGTTAAAATTCATTTAACTGTAACTTGAATGCTTTATAGCATTTAAGCTATTCATAGAAAACATCAATTTAATATACAAGAGAATAAAAAAGGCAACAGAAGGCAAATATAAGAAAACTGACCTGTTTCTTTTCTAAGTACCACTCCCTCAGAAAAGATTCAGGGTTTAGACCTCAGACAAAGTTAAATCTTACATAAGGGCAGCTACAAGGCCCCTTAAGAACACAACCAGCTCTTTTGGTAGTTTTCCATTAATTTGCTTTCTTTCTTAACTGGAGTGATCTGTACAGTACGACAGATAGACATCACTCCTCTAGGTTAAGCAAGAATTGCAGTGAAGCTATCTTCAGGAGGTGAAGGTTAAAATAAATACATGGGACTAGGAAGATAAGGCAACATAATGCCTTACTAGATATACTAAATACCTTTCAGGACATAGGCATGGGCAAGGACTTCATGTCCAAAACACCAAAAGCAATGGCAACAAAAGCCAAAATTGACAAATGGGATCTAATTAAACTAAAGAGCTTCTGCACAGCAAAAGAAATTACCATCAGAGTGAACAGGCAACCTACAAAATGGGAGAAAATTTTCGCAACCTACTCATCTGACAAAGGGCTAATATCCAGAATCTACAATGAACTCAAACAAATTTACAAGAAAAAAACAAACAACCCCATCAAAAAGTGGGCGAAGGACATGAACAGACACTTCTCAAAAGAAGACATTTATGCAGCCAAAAAACACATGAAAAAATGCTCATCATCACTAGCCATCAGAGAAATGCAAATCAAAACCACTATGAGATACCATCTCACACCAGTTAGAATGGCAATCATTAAAAAGTCAGGAAACAACAGGTGCTGGAGAGGATGTGGAGAAATAGGAACACTTTTACACTGTTGGTGGGACTGTAAACTAGTTCAACCATTGTGGAAGTCAGTGTGGCGATTCCTCAGGGATCTAGAACTAGAAATACCATTTGACCCAGCCATCCCATTACTGGGTATATACCCAAAGGACTATAAATCATGCTGCTATAAAGACACATGCACACGTATGTTTATTGTGGCATTATTCACAATAGCAAAGACTTGGAACCAACCCAAATGTCCAAGAATGATAGACTGGATTAAGAAAATGTGGCACATATACACCATGGAATACTATGCAGCCATAAAAAATGATGAGTTCATGTCCTTTGTAGGGACATGGATGAAATTGGAAATCATCATTCTCAGTAAACTATCGCAAGAACAAAAAACCAAACACCGCATATTCTCACTCATAGGTGGGAATTCAACAATGAGATCACATGGACACAGGAAGGGGAATATCACACTCTGGGGACTGTGGTGGGGTGGGGGGAGGGGGAAGGGATAGCATTGGGAGATATACCTAATGCTAGATGAGGAGTTAGTGGGTGCAGCACACCAGCATGACACATGTATACATATGTAACTAACCTGCACAATGTGCACATGTACCCTAAAACTTAAAGTATAATAAAAAAAAGATTAAAAAAAATAAAAAATAAAAAAAATAAAAAAAAAGAGGTTTTCTAGGATAAGAATTTCTGACCAAATATAGATAAGCTTCATGACAAGGAAAGAAAACAGAGAAATGAGGCCCATGTGGATGGGAGAAGGCATGGAGAGAGTTCCATTTGGTAAAATGAGGAGATTTGAACTTAGGAAGCAAAATTGCCTTTGGTTAGTTTAGAAGACTTTGAGTATGGGTAAGGTAGGTCAAATGAGCTGCAATAGAAGTGAGTGTACATGATTTATTTCTCTATTTTGTTTTATGATATGTATCCAGGATTTAGATCAGTGTGTGGCATGTGAGAAGCACTAAATATTTGTTAAAAGAGGAGATCAATTAATAAAGATGGATATATAAAGAGTACAATGAGCTATGAAAATGAAAGTCATTTGCTATCCAAACACCTAGTAGAGTGTCTGAGCATATATTATACTTAATATGGGTGGTTTTAATAACTAATATTTCATAATTTTGGCTAAAATTAGCCCTGTGACAATTGAAGCTCAGAGTTATCCATGAATATTTTGGAATATTTTTCAAAGAAGGGAAATATGTAAGGTTAATAAAAGCAGTACAGTTATAAGAACGATATTTTAACTTTGTTAAAAATTTCTCGGCCAGGCGCGGTGGCTCACGCCTGTAATCCCAGCACTTTGGGAGGCCGAGGCGGGTGGATCACGAGGTCAGGAGATCGAGACCATCTTGGCTAACACGGTGAAACCCCGTCTCTACTAAAAATACAAAAAAAAAAAAAAAAAAAATAAGCCGGGCGTGGTGGCGGGTGCCTGTAGTCCCAGCTACTTGGGAGGCTGAGGCAGGAGAATGGCGTGAACCCAGGAGGCGGAGCTTGCAGTGAGCCGAGATCGCGCCACTGCACTCCAGCCTGGGTGACAGAGCGAGACTCTGTCTCAAAAAAAAAAAAAAAAAAAAAAAAAAAAAAATTCTCACTTCCCATCTGTTCATATTATATTTCAGTGCTTTAGGGAAAAAACCTCTTTGACCTGAAGTTCAGAGCTAATACTCAAGTTAAAATAAAAGCTGTTCAGTACGAATCATAATGATGAAGGAGTAGAGAAGTTAGAGAACTATATTCTTGTGATTTAGTCACTTAACTAACTGTATTTTAAATGAAAGGAGGTTTTTTAAAGCAACTAAATATGAAAAAAAAAAACGTTTTGGGGGTGGTGGCTTCCATAAAAGTATAATCTAGTGAGCTGTGCCTATATTCCAGGCCCCTATTCTCAGTGGACTCCTGCGCCTTAATGTGCTTTCTGAGACATTTTTAAGTTCCCTTCTAGTGTTCTGGATCTGTGATTACAGACAAAATGGTATGAGCAAGTCTTCTCGTGTCCTGACTTGGACCCTTCAGGGTACTCTGGAAACCTCTACCTCACACCAGACTCTCTCTGCTTGTGGAGGTGACTAGATGTCCCTGGAAGTTCTGGGATCCAGAAATTGGTTTTTCCTGAAACATTGTAGTCAGGCTGGTTCCAGAAGTGTAGCTTAGCGGCAAACTGCTCCTGTTTTTCAATGTGGTACTTCTTTCCAAGTATTGCACATACGAATTTGTGGTGATATAAATTGTTTTTATAGGCAAGGGGCCCTATTTACTAGTATCTCTCTTATCTCTTCTAACCTGAAAGAAGAAAAATAAAAGGTAAAAGAATAGGAAAATGGTAAAGTGACAATATCTGAAAACAGATTTAACAATAATGAAATATTAGCAGTCCTATTATAAATTTACCTTACTATAAATGTAATTCTACTAAGGTAGAATTTAGGGGTAAAACTGCTGCATTTAAAATTCAGGTAATTAGATTAAAACAAAAATGAGGCATTTGAAGAGCCAAAACTAGGTTACATTTGGAAGCAATTAGAAAAAATCTGTTTAGACTGAGGGCAGAAAACATAGTTTCTCTGTATTTCCAAAGTACAGAACATTTGCTAGGTAAGAGTGGCTATGCTCTAGAAAATAAACAAATGTATGTTTGCAACCAATATTTATTGAACTAGGAGTACATAAAGGTTACTTAATAAGGCATCATGCCATGACTAAATGATTCTAGTGCTGTTAAATATTGCCTTGCACTTATTAAACATGTGATAAATATTTGTAACCTAAATGGAGCTTGTCTTCTGTTGGATTTTTATATTAATAATGCGTTAGATTTCTGTAAGAAGAAGATAGTAAATTCAAAGGTGTATGTGACAGTTCGAAGCACAAAAAGGAAACACAAGAAGGAAGATTTTTTGCACTAAGGCATTTATAATGTAATGTCATAGCATTGGGAATTGACCTTGTACTCCTTAAAATAATCCAATTAAGAGTTTTCAACTTTGAATGTGTCAATATGCAAATAGCATTTGGAAAATTATATATGAAACACGGAATCAAAGCAAATGTGAATTCTTCTGTGGAGAGGATCCAAACGTTGAAACTTTCCTCAAAGCCTTCTATGTAGTAGGTCCTAAGAAATATTTAGATTATGTTTTATATATACATTTCCCACATTTAGGGTTGCTTTATATTTTTGAAAACATTATAAATATTATAATTATTCCATGAAAATTCTGAGTAAAAACATTTTTATATAAAATATTGCCTTTAGCTTTCATAAGGCTAAAGACCGGATCGAGTTCTAATTCATATTTTCTTGTTTATATGTTATCTACAACTGGGAGAACTAAATATTTTGTGTGATAGGAGAGTTTCTAGAGCTTATCCTTCTGAATTAAATAGAAATATTGTAACTCTCAATTCAAAATATAAAAAAAAATGTAAGTGTTGGGGTATTGGCTTGACAGAAGATCATAATATGATTTTAGTATTATTTTTTCTCTGACAAAATGTAGCATTTACTGACACAATGGGAATATATTTAGTTTGGCTATGGGAGTAGTTAACATGGAGATATATTTAATTGAATAGGGTAGATTCTAAGTTTTCTTGAAGACTAGATTCACACTATTCACCATAATATATATTAAATTTAAAATATTCACTCATTAATAATTACATTTCTTCTTAGTAGATATTTCTTTTCTGGGAGATAGTGACTTCTGAGCCTTTCCACGGAAAATATAATTTTATGTTAAGCCTTGTGTGCTTAGGTATATTTGAAAATATGCTGAGTAGATTTAAATTTCAAGTTATTTTATAAAAATCTGGAAAATGCACAAATTTTACAGGATGGCCCGCTTCAGAGTAACTCTTATGTTTACAAATTGTGATATGATTATAAACAAACAAGACTGCATAAAAGTGATTTTTTGAAGAGTAGGAAAACACATATTCTACATCTTTGGAGGGTAGATTTTAAGTATTCTTCATCCGCTGAGTCAAAGTATTTATAACTGAATAGTCTCCCTTCTGTTCGTTTATTACTTTGGTTTAAACTGTTTTCAGGATGAAGGATATTGGAACCGAGGTTGATGATTTAAATTGGCAATTCCATGTTGACATTTGCCTACTAGCTCAATTCCACCACCAAAATGATTCACTGTTGTTTCTATAATAAATAATATAATTCTTATGAAAAAGATTGATTAAATTGATTTTCTTTTACTCTAACCACAAACATTGCTTCTACGTACTTTGTGCATTTTTAATTTTTATTATAATTTTATGCCTTTTAAATGGAGCTTCTGCCTAGGAAGAGTTAGCTCCTGGGATCTCTCCTGCTTATCTCATTTGCCTCCTTTTCTCTGAAATTGCACATGAAACATGCTCCAAAACACTCCCACTGAGACATATGAATTACCTGTCTACTTGTGGCTGGGAAAACTCACAGGGAAATGCACAATGAAGCTAAAACTCATGTTTTGCCAAAAATAAAAATTGGACAAATAGCAGGAATCCAGTAGTTTATTATACAAAAATATATATTTGGGTATGAATTTCATTAAACTAAATGAAACAATCCTTTCTGGATATATGATGCTATGGCTTGTTGCATTTAACATAGACAAATATTTAAGTAGTCCTTTTTCTTTTTTAAGTTTCTGTTTCTAATGGTAAAACGTTTCTTCAGAAGGTGAGGATACTTTTTCTAATCAGTGAGACAATGAAGATATAATCACTCCCGCACACCCAACTATCTCCTAAAAAACATGTTTATTATATAGACATATCAGATAAAAACACAGATGGTTTCTAAACTCTGCTTACTGCTTCCATGATATCATTCTTTTGATAGTTTGCTACTGATTTCCATATGTTCTCTTCTTTCTTATTCCAGAGATGATCTTTGGGGTCTAGTCAACAAAACCTTTTGAGGGAATAAAACTCCCTTGCTTGTTTTGTAAAAGAATAAAATCCTCTTCCCAAAATATATCTGAAGATAGCATCACTGTTAGTAGAGTCAAGATGAAATCAATTATTTAGAAAATAAACCAGTATTTTCCAAAGGGGGTGTATAAGATGATCCATTCAAGTTTATAACATGTAACAAAGGTGGTTTCATATTTATATTTTATTATTTTTAATTTTCTATTTTTTACACATTTTATAATATTTATACAAAATTATCATAGAAAAATACATAGAGGAAATACTGCTTTAAAGTGGTCAAAGATATTCCCCTAGAGCCTGACCACTTAGGTCTAAATCCTCCCTCCATCCCTTACTAAGTAAGGCAGTTTGGCAAAGTTACTTTTCTGTGCCTTATTTTTAAAGTAAGAATGGTAATAGTACCTGTAATTGCTTCATGGATAATGCAATGATTAAATGAGTTAATACTTATAAAGTATTAACTTATAAAGTAAATACTTACAACATTATATGGCTTGTTTAGCTAGTGTTAAATTATTATTACATATAACTTATAAATAAGTAGAGGCACATATATTGAGAATGTATATATTTAAAAACTTGTTAAAATAGCACACAATCAAAATATAAAAATCCTTAAAATATATGCATTTCTAATCCAGGAATACTAAGATGTCATGAAAATAGGTCTTAAAAGTAATGGCAATTTTCTAAATTGGTGGATAAGAAAACCCACAAGGTGATGCATAAAAAGGTCCTGTGATGAAAATGTTCTTCTTGCTGAAGCATATCACGACAAAAGCATTTCAATTGCTTAGAAAGACACACATAGGTTTGTTTCTGGCCAATAAATTTTTGTGAGATCTTGGACAAATTAGTTCAGCAATCTGAGAATCACTTTCTCATCTAATAAATTGCAATAGCAATATTTATTTTATAGAGTTAAATAATTTATTACATGTAAAATGCTGAGTGTATTGCTTGCCACAAAATCAATGCTAAATAAAAGAATCAGTTTAATTTCCTATCTCCAGTCACAGCATCTTAAATTCCTGTATTCCTTATATAATACAAATTTTTATTGGTGGAAATTCTGTTTATATGCTTTATTTTGAAATATTTATTAGCTAATCAGTTTATCTAAAGCATTCTACAAGCATAGAATAAGTACGTTGATGAGGGCATGGAGTAACTTAGAATGGAAGTATCAGTGTTTCTCATGGGCATTCTGAGCTTCAGCAAATTTCGTTTGTGTTGGCGGGCCTTACGAGGCTCAACTATGTCCTCTTAGTTCCATTAGTATCTCATGGGAGTTGTCAATGAGACTGTTTGACTGACATGCTTCCTTAGCTCAACTGTGACACCAACCGTTCCACTAACTGTCATGCTACACAACATAAAGGCAAGGAGAATGTCTAGGCCTATTTCCAACCTCTAAGAGTGAACTGGGAAGGGGGAAATTATACCTTCTCACTCCTAATCACACTGAACTTTGATCCATTTATGCCCTAAATCATATGGGATATTTCTGTATACTTGCTGGCTTTAGAAATCTCCAGAGCAGGACCAGGGACCAGTTTTATACTGTATAAAAGTATATTCCCTCCAGGTAAGACACTGATGTCCACATCAAGCTTTCCAAGAGAAAACAGCCCTTACCTAGAATGTTCTCAAAACTGTCACCTTCTCTACCCTACTGTCTCCTGTAGGTAAAGGCAATACTATACCAGTTGGGTTTCTCTTGAGCTTAGAAGCCTACTGGGCATCTCTCATCAATATCTGAGCCCCCTTGGAACATAGCATATGAGAATTTAATATTTTTTCTCAGTGACATGCTGTCAACCAAAATCTCAGGATGATTTGGCAATCTAGACGAATACATACACATATACATACATGTACTTTAATATGAAATTTACACCACTAGGGAGCCACATATGGCCTGGAGGAAAGGTCAGGGGACACAGAAAAAGAATAAGAAAATATTGACACATCACACTCCGGGGACTGTTGTGGGGGGGAGGGGGGAGGGATAGCATTAGGAGATATACCTAATGTTAAATGATGAGGTAATGGGTGCAGCACACCAACATGGCCCATGTATACATATGTAACAAACCTGCACATTGTGCACATGTACCCTAAAACTTAAAGTGTAATAATAGTAAAATTAAAAAAAAGAAAATATTGACACATGCTAAAATAAACTTCTTAAAATATATTTTTCCTACATTTGGCTTATAATACAATAGAGAATTCAAAAACATCAAGTTATTTATTCCTTATGAGATATTGATTTTGGCAGGGAGTTTGTTGCAGCAATTCAAAGATTAATGAGCTCTGATGTGGGCATATTGGGCTTAGGATGCTTCTGGGCAGCTGGGTGGCTGGACAACAATACATGGTCTACAGCTGGATCTGTGGATCTGGGTTCATGGGGAAGTTTGCAATAGTGATAATCATGCAGGTGAACAGGAAAGCCTTAAGTGGGAACGAGATCACAAAAAGAGTGTGCATGAAGTGATTAAAGGGTGAAGAACCCAAACTGGGACACTTCATCATTTAAAGAAGTGCAAAGAAAAAAGGAGCCTGCTGAGGAGCCTAAATGTGAGTGGCTGCAATATTATGAGTTATCACAGAATCATAAAGGAGGGTGTTTTAGTAGGTAGGAAGTAAATACTCGTGTCACAATCCCCAGAGTAAACATAATTGTACAGACTATATTGAAACGAGGACCAGGGAGTAATTTTTAATTTGGTAATACAGGGTTTCAAAAAAATAATGTTGAAGGAATCTATAGAGGAATGATTTAAGAATAAAGGGATGTAAAAATGTGGATACCAACATGTATAGATGCTGTTTATAACATTTGGGGACCTGGGACATTTATTAAGAATTATCTCTTAATCAAAGGCTTTACAGCAATATGCTTATATGCTAAAATATTTTTTCCATCTTTAGGCCCAAGTTCATTATTCGCTGCATCCTCAGCTCATTTTCTTGCTATCTTACTAATGCATTAGGTAGCTTAGATGAAGAAAGTGGTTCAGTAGCTTTGAGTAATATGATGAGAACTATTAGGCAAAATTGGAGCATGATTATTCTGAAGAAAAAAAGCCTGTGTTCACACATCATTTCATACATGGTCAAGAACATAGTTGATGATCAAGAAAAGTGTTGAGCTGATTCTGGGAGAAATGTGTTTTCAAAACCAAACCATCATATCTACTAAGGGCTAATATTGTATATTATTAATTATGTAGGTGAAGTCAGGGACATTTTTATTAACATGTTTTTTTTAAGCGAACCAAGACTTACACTTTACACATAAACTTTTTCATATCAACCTATGAGTGAAGTATAGTTTAGATTTTAGAGATGCAATGCCTTTAAAAAAAGACTTGGGTGGAGCCAAGATGGCCGAATAGGAACAGCTCCGGTCTACAGCTCCAAGCATGAGCGACGCAGAAGATGGGTGATTTCTGCATTTCCATCTGAGGTACCGGGTTCATCTCACTAGGGAGTGCCAGACAGTGGGTGCAGGACAGTGGGTGCAGTGTACCTTGCGCCAGCCAAAGCAGGGTGAGGCATTGCCTCACTTCGGAAGTGCAAGGGTTCAGGGAGTTCCCTTTACTAGTCAAAGAAAGGGGTGACAGACACCTGGAAAATCGGGTCACTCCCACCATAATAGGGCGCTTTTCCAAGGTGCTTAGAAAACGGCACACCAGGAGATTATATCCCGCACATGGCTGGGAGGGTCCTACTCCCACGGAGTCTCACCGATTGCTAGCACAGCAGTCTGAGATCAAACTGCAAGGTGGCAGCGAGGCTGGGGGAGGGGCGTGCACCATTGCCCAGGCTTGATTAGGTAAACAAAGCAGCTGGGAAGCTAGAACCGGGTGGAGCCCACCACAACTCAAGGAGGCCTGCCTGCCTCTATAGGCTCCACCTCTGGGGGCAGGGCACAGACAAACAAAAAGACAGCAGTAACCTCTGCAGACTTAAATGTCCCTGTCTGACAGCTTTGAAGAGAGTAGTGGTTCTCCCAGCACTCAGCTGGAGATCTGAGAATGGGCAGACTGCCTCCTCAAGTGGGTCCCTGACCCCCGAGCAGCCTAACTGGGAGGCACCCCCCAGCAGGGGCAGACTGACAACTCACACGGCCGGGTACTCCTCTGAGACAAAACTTCCAGAGGAACGATCAGGCAGCAGCATTTGTGGGTCACCAAAATCCGCTGTTCTACAGCCACCACTGTTCTGCAGTCACTGCTGCTGACACCCAGGCAAAAAGCGTCTGGAGTGGACCTCTAGCAAACTCCAACAGACCTGCAGCTGAGGGTCCTGTCTGTTAGAAGGAAAACTAACAAACAGAAAGGACATCCACACCAAAACCCATCTGTACATCACCATAATCAAAAACCAAAAGTAGGTAAAACCACAAAGATGGGGAAAAAACAGAGCAGAAAAACTAGAAACTCTAAAAAGCAGATCACCTCTCCTCCTCCGAAGGAACGCAGCTCCTCACCAGCAACGGAACAAAGCTGGATGGAGAATGACTTTGACGAGTTGAGTGTAGAAGGCTTCAGACGATCAAACAACTCCGAGCTACAGGAGGAAATTCAAACCAATAGCAAAGAAGTTAGAAACCTTGAAAAAAAGTTAGACGAATGGATAACTAGAATAACCAATGCAGAGAAGTCCTTAAAGGAGCTGACGGAGCTGAAAGCCAAGGCTCGAGAACTACGTGAAGACTGCAGAAGCCTCAGGAGCCGATGCGATCAACTGGAAGAAAGGTTATCAGTGATGGAAGACGAAATGAATGAAATGAAGCAAGAAAGAAAGTTTAGAGAAAAAAGAATAAAAAGGAATGAACAAAGCCTCCAAGAAATATGGGACTATGTGAAAAGACCAAATCTACGTCTGATTGGTGTACCTGAAAGTGATGGGGAGAATGGAACCAAGTTGGAAAACACTCTGCAGGATATTATCCAGGAGAACTTCCCCAATCTAGCAAGGCAGGCCAACATTCAGATTCAGGAAATACAGAGAACGCCACAAAGATACTCCTCGAGAAGAGCAACTCCAAGACACGTAACTGTCAGATTCACCAAAGTTGAAATGAAGGAAAAAATGTTAAGGGCAGCCAGAGAGAAAGGTCGGGTTACCCACAAAGGGAAGTCAATCAGACTAACAGTGGATCTCTTGGCAGAAACTCTGCAAGCCAGAAGAGAGTGCGGGCCAACATTCAACATTCTTAAAGAAAAGAATTTTCAACCCAGAATTTCATATCCAGCCAAACTAAGCTTCATAAGTGAAGGAGAAATAAAATGCTTTACAGACAAGCAAATGCTGAGAGATTTTGTCACCACCAGGCCTGCCCTAAAAGGGCTCCTGAAGGAAGCACTCAACATAGAAAGGAACAACCAGTACCAGCCACTGCAAAAACATGCCAAAATGTAGACCATCAAGACTAGGAAGAAACTGCATCAACTAACAAGCAAAATAACTAGCTAACATCATAATGACAGGACCAAATTCACACATAACAATATTACCTTTAAATGTAAATGGGCTAAATGCTCCAATTAAAAGACACAGACTGGCAAATTGGATAAAGAGTCAAGACCCATCAGTGTGCTGTATTCAGGAAATCCATCTCACAGGCAGAGACACACATAGGCTCAAAATAAAGGGATGGAGGAAGATCTACCAAGCAAATGGAAAACAAAAAAAGGCAGGGGTTGCAATCCTAGTCTCTGATAAAACAGACTTTAAACCAACAAAGATCAAAAGAGACAAAGAAGGCCACTGCATAATGGTAAAGGGATCAATTCAACAAGAAGAGCTAACTGTCCTAAATATATATGCACCCAATACAGGAGCACCCAGATTCATAAAGCAAGTCCTTAGTGACCTACAAAGAGACTTAGACTCCCACACAATAATAATGGGAGACTTTAACACCCCACTGTCAACATTAGACAGATCAATGAGACAGAAAGTTAATAAGAATACCCAGGAATTGAACTCAGCTCTGCACCAAGTGGACCTGATAGACATCTACAGAACTCTCCACCCCAATTCAACAGAATATACATTCTTATCAGCACCACACCACACCTATTCCAAAATTGACCACATAGTTGCAAGTAAAGCACTCCACAGCAAATGTAAAAGAATACAAATTATAACAAACTGTCTCTCAGAGCACAGTGCAATCAAACTAGAACTCAAGATTAAGAATCTCACCCAAAACCGATCAACTACATGGAAACTGAACAACCTGCTCCTGAATGACCGCTGGGTACATAACGAAATGAAGGCAGAAATAAAGATGTTCTTTGAAACCAATGAGAACAAAGACACAAGAGTCTCTGGGACACATTCAAAGCAGTGTGCAGAGGGAAATTTATAGCACTAAATGCCCACAAGAGAAAGCAGGAAAGATCCAAAATTGACACCCTAACATCACAATTAAAAGAACTAGAAAAGCAAGAGCAAACACATTCAAAAGCTAGCAGAAGGCAAGTAAGAAATAAAATCAGAGCAGAACTGAAGGAAATAGAGACACAAAAAACCTTCAAAAAATTAATGAATACAGGAGCTGGTTTTTTGAAAAGATCAACAAAATTGATAGACTGCTAGCAAGACTAATAAAGAAGAAAAGAGAGAAGAATCAAATAGATGTAATAAAAAATGATAAAGGGGATATCACCACCGATCCCACAGAAATACAAACTACCATCAGAGAATACTACAAACACCTCTATGCAAATAAACTAGAAAATCTAGAAGAAATGGATAAATTCCTGGACACATACATCCTTCCAAGACTAAGCCAGGAAGAAGTTGAATCTCTGAATAGACCAATAACAGGCTTTGAAATTGAGGCAATAATCAATAGCTTACCAACCAAAAAAAGTCCAGGACCAGATGGACTCACAGTCAAATTCTACCACAGGTACAAGGAGGAACTGGTACCATTCCTTCTGAAACTATTCCAATCAATAGAAAAAGAGGGAATCCTCCCTAACTCATTTTATGAGGCCAGCATCATTCTGATACCAAAGCCTGGCAGAGACACAACCAAAAAAGAGAGTTTTAGACCAATATCCCTGATGAACATTGATGCAAAAATCCTCAATAAAATACTGGCAAACTGAATCCAGCAGCACATCAAAAACCTTATCCACCATGATCAAGTGGGCTTCATCCCTGGGATTCAAGGCTGGTTCAACATTTGCAAATCAATAAATGTAATCCAGCATATAAACAGAACCAAAGACAAAAACCACATGATTATCTCAATAGATGCAGAAATGGCCTTTGACAAAATTCAACAACACTTCATGCTAAAAACTCTCAATAAATTAGGTATTGATGGGACGTATCTCAAAATAATAAGAGCTATCTATGACAAACCCATAGCCAATATCATACTGAATGGGCAAAAACTGGAAGCATTCCCTTTGAAAACTGGCACAAGAAAGGGATGCCCTCTCTCACCACCCCTATTCAACACAGTGTTGGAAGTTCTGGCCAGGGCAATTAGGCAGGAGAAGGAAATAAAGGGTATTCACTTAGGAAAAGAGGATGTCAAATTGTCCCTGTTTGCAGATGACATGATTGCATATCTAGAAAACCCCATTGTCTCAGCCCAAAATCTCCTTAAGCTGATAAGCAACTTCAGCAAAGTCTCAGGATACAAAATCAATGTACAAAAATCACAAGCATTCTTATACACCAATAACAGACAAACAGAGAGCCAAATCATGAGTGAACTGCCATTCACAATTGCTTCAAAGAGAATAAAATACCTGGGAATCCAACTTACAAGGGATGTGAAGGACCTCTTCAAGGAGAACTACAAACCACTGCTCAATGAAATAAAAGAGGATACAAACAAATGGAGGAACATTCCATGCTCATGGGTAGGAAGAATCAATATCATGAAAATGGCCATACTGCCCAAGGTAATTTACAGATTGAATGCCATCCCCATCTAGCCACCAATGACTTTCTTCACAGAATTGGAAAAAACTACTTTAAAGTTCATATGGAACCAAAAAAGAGCCCACATTGCCAAGTCAATCCTAAGCCAAAAGAACAAAGCTGGAGGCATCACGCTACCTGACTTCACACCATACTACAAGGCTACAGTAACCAAAACAGCATGGTACTGGTACCAAAACAGAGATATAGATCAATGGAACAGAACAGAGCCCTCAGAAATAAAGCCGGATATCTACAACTATCTGATCTTTGACAAACCTGACAAAAACAAGCAATGGGGAAAGGATTCCCTATTTAATAAATAGTGCTGGGAAAACTGGCTAGCCATATATAGAAAGCTGAAACTGGATCCCTTCCTTACATCTTATACAAAAATTAATTCAAGATTGATTAAAGACTTAAACGTTAGACCTAAAACCATAAAAACCCTAGAAGAAAACCTAGGCGATACCATTCAGGACATAGGCATGGGCAAGGACTTCATGTCTAAAACACCAAAAGCAATGGCAACAAAAGCCAAAATTGACAAATGGGATCTAATTAAACTAAAGAGCTTCTGCACAGGAAAAGAAACCACTACCAGATTGAACAGGCAATCTACAAAATGGGAGAAAATTTTCGCAACCTACTCATCTGACAAAGGGCTAATATCCAGAATCTACAATGAACTCAAACAAATTTACAAGAAAAAAACAAACAACCCCATCAAAAAGTGGGTGAAGGATATGAACAGACACTTCTCAAAAGAAGACATTTATGCAGCCAAAAAACACATGAAAAAATGCTCATCATCACTGGCCATCAGAGAAATGCAAATCAAAACCACTATGAGATACCATCTCACACCAGTTAGAATGGCAATCATTAAAAAGTCAGGAAACAACAGGTGCTGGAGAGGATGTGGAGAAATAGGAACACTTTTACACTGTTGGTGGGACTGTAAACTAGTTCAACCATTGTGGAAGTCAGTGTGGCGATTCCTCAGGGATCTAGAACTATAAATCCCAGCCATCCCATTACTAGGTGTATACCCAAAGGATTATAAATCATGCTGCTATAAAGACACATGCACACGTATGTTTATTGCGGCACTATTCACAATAGCAAAGACTTGGAACCAACCCAAATGTCCAACAACGATAGACTGGATTAAGAAAATGTGGCACATATACACCATGGAATACTATGCAGTCATAAAAAATGATGAGTTCATGTCCTTTGTAGGGACATGGATGAAGCTGGAAACCATCATTCTCAGCAAACTATTGCAAGGACAAAAAATCAAATGCCGCATGTTCTCACTCATAGGTGGGAATTGAACAATGAGAACACATGGACACAGGAAGGGGAACATCACACTCCGGGGCCTGTTGTGGGGTAGGGGGAGGGGCGAGGGATAGCATTAGGAGATATACCTAATGTTAAATGATGAGTTAATGGATGCAGCACACAAACATGGCACATGTACACATATGTAACAAACCTGCACATTGTGCACATGTACCCTAAAACTTAAAGTGTAATAATAATAAAAAAATTTAAAAGAAGGACTTTTTGTGTAAGAGATATCCAGTAAAAATAAGAAAAACACTTAAATATCTATACACATCTGTGAGTGGTGATAACATATTAACAATCATAATTATTCATTTAAAACTCAGGTTAAATCAAATTTTTCTCACTGTTAGTTAGCTAAGAACATGGAAGAAAGGCCAAAGGATATAGAAATACTTAGGCATCTCAAAGCCAGGAGGGTGAAAATTAAAGGACTTAGAGAAATAAGGGGTATGCTAGAAAGAGATAAGATTGCCTTCTGTGCTAAGCAGAGGAGTGCTTGCTTACATTCACCATCAAAATTTTAAGCCCCAGGCAATTCAGTCAATATATAAACTGAGTGCTGCAATTGAAAGTATATTAGTAACACAAAGGAGTGTCATTTAACAACCTATTTTCTGGATTGGATAATTTCTGAGCAAAGAATTAAGAGAATAACATTGATATAGAATAAAAGACATGATATAACAAGTAACAATCCCATAATACCATTTTAAGCATCTTTTGATTCCAAAAGAGAATGCACACACTCATGTAACTGTTAGAGGTACTCATTCAGTTATGATAATCCATCGACTGTGGTCACGAATGAATAAGCCCATGTAGGAGATGGAGATTGTGCTGTTCTTGAAGGTATAGCTTCACTTAAGACAGGATTTTCCTCCTCATTCTTCCTTATACATTTTTATATTATTCATGTCATTATCTCATTTTCTATTATGATATGGTCAGTATGCACCGACTCATCACGTGCCCCTAGACAGTTATTCTGCAAACTTTTTATATTGCTGAAATGGTCAAGGCTTTACAAACTGAAAGAGAAGGAGCCATTACTCCTTTCCTTGTATGAACTATGCACCTTTCATTACATAGAGACCTATAGATTCTCCATCACATAGCAAACGGGACGTCAGGAGATTTGCAGGTTTGGCTGGTTTTGCAAATGCTACTTGGTTCAGTTTGAAACAATCTCGCTCCCACCTGTTAAGATTTATGTTTTTTAAAAGTCCCTCTCAAGCCTACACAAATCTATTTCTTAAGTTAGAATTATCTTGGCTTCAATCAATAAGAGAACTCTATAACACAGTGCTGTTTAGAAGAGTATTAAATTTAGCTAAGTATTGGCCACTCTATAACACTTATTTCTTAACATTCAGATATTACAACATTGAGGACACTCTTCTCTTGGAAACTAGGAAAATGTCAGTGGTATGCTGCAGTCCCAAATTTCAGTTAGGACTCTCAGTGTGTCCCATTTAGTCTTCTTTAGTGTTTAGCCTTTTCTCTGATATTGGTTAGTAGTAATATGCATACTTAAATTATTTTAGTAGTAAGAGAACAAGCTGCTTGAAAGCAAGTGCAATTTTAATTTATTATGTTTATTACAATGTCTAGTTCAGAATCTTTTATAAATTTAAAATTAAATTAATTGTAGATGACAAGATTTCCAGAATTCAAATTTTTCTAGGATTATTTTTAACATAATTATTACCAGAAAATAATATCATTTTATTAGGAACAATTCATAGCTTTTTCATTATTCAGAATAGCGTTGAGGAAGAGAACTTATCTCAGAACCAATATATTCTTAAGAGAAAGCTGCATTCATATTGACAGGCCTCTCAATATCTAATATGTAAAAAAGAGAACTAGTACAAAATTTCAGTATTTTACATGAGACTTTACTATATGTAATATCGAGAAAATTCCAATTCCAAATGAGCTTTTATGGAAAATAAGTGTGGATTTAACAGACAGTGAAGGCTCTATGAAGAAATTCGTGATGCAGCTTTAGAAATTCACCAGCAGTAAATCACTGGAACTGGTTGAGTGCTCTATGATGAGGTGTGGAGAAAATACAGTGTGAAATAGCAGAGATATTGACAAGGATATAACTTAAAAGCAATAAGCACTTGATGATTGGAAAGTTTCCCATTCTCAAAAGGAGACTAGAAATCGCAGAAAAGTAGGCCACCGAGTTTAAATTAAGAAATGGAGTAGATAATCTAGTAAACTGACAATTCCTATAAAGTACAGTAATGTGCTGCGTAACAGTGTTTTGGTCAATGACAGATCACATATACAAAGGTGGTCCTGTAAGATAAATGGGGCTGAAAAATGTTATTGACTAGTGACAATATAGCCATTATGACATCACATTGAAACACATTACTCTCATGTTTGTGGTGATTCTGGTGTAAACAAACCTACGGTTCTGCCAGTTTTATAAAGGTGTAATACATACAATTAATTATATACAATACATGGTAATCATAATAGTCAACTATGTTACTGGTTTGTTTACCATACTATACTTTTATCATTATTTTAGAGTGCACTTCTTGTACTCACTAAAAAAAATTAACAGTAAAACAGCCGTAGTCAGGTCGTTTCAGAGGTATTCCAGAAGAAGGTTTCATTATCACAGAAGATGATAGCTCCATACTTGTTATTGTCCCTGGAGGCCTTCCAGTAGAACATGAGGTGGTGGAAGACAGTGATATTGATGTTTCTGACTTTATGTAGGCCTAGACTAGTGTGTGTGTATGTTTGTTGTTAACAAAAACGTCAAAAGAGTAAAAAATAAAACATTTAAAAATATTGTAAAAGTGTATAGGATAAGGATACAGAGAAAAAATGCTTTTGTGCAGCTATAAAATGTGTTTGTGTTTTAAGCTGTTACTACAAGAGTTAAAGAGTTAAAAAATCAAAAGTTTATAAGCAAAACTATTTACAATAAGCTAAGATTAATTTATTATTGAAAAAAGTAAACTTTTTTATGACTTTAGTGTAGCCCAAGTATGTAGTGTTAATAAAGCCTACAGTAGAGTACTTAACGTCACAAGCCTTCATATTCACTCACCACTCACTCACTGACTACCCAGAGCTACATCCAGCCCTGCAAGCTTCATTTCTGGTAAGTGCTCTAAAACATGGCTCAGGTATACCTTGCTTTTATCTTTATACTTCATTTTTACTGTATCATTCCTATGCATAGATAGTTTATGTTTATAAATACTTACCATTGTGTTACAATTGCCTACTTATTTTTTTTTTGAGGCAGAGTCTCACTCTGTCACTGAGGCTGGAGTGCAGTGACACCGTGTCAGCTCACTGCAACGTCCGTCTCCTAGGTTCAAGCAATTCTCCTGCCTCAGCCTCCCAAGTGTAGCTGGGATTACAAGCACCCACCGTGATGTCTGGCTAGTTTTTATATTTTTAGTAGAGACAGTGTTTCACCATGTTGGCCAGGCTGGTCTCGAACTCCTGACCTAAGGTGATCCACCCACCTCGGCCTCCCAAAGTGCTGGTATTACAGGAGTGAGCCACCATGGCAGGCTGCCTACAATATTCTGTATGGCAACACGCTGTGCAGATTTGTAGCCTAGGAGCAATAGGCTACACCATATTGCCTAGGTGTAGGCTATACCATTTAATCTGTGCTGATATGGTCTATGATGTATGATGTTGTACAGTGATGAAATGTCCTAAAGAAATATTTCTCAGATCATATGACCAGTCATGGTGATCGTTGTTCTGATAGATTTACCTGTAGAAGTACCACTACCATCAACAATGTACAGACGTTCCCCAACTGATGATGATTCCATTTAGAATTTTTTTACTTTAGGGTGGTGTGATAGTGATATGCATACAGTAGACAGTCATATGATACTCCTCTGCCATGCTGGGCAGCTCCCAGTCAGCCACTTGATCACAAGGATAAATTACTGGTAATCTACAGTGTACTGTGTTGCCAGATAATTTTGTTCAACTATGGACTAATGTAGTATTTGGAGTATATTAAATTTAGGCTAGGTTAAGCTATGATGTTTGATAGTTTAGGGGTGTTAAATACTTGTTCAACTTTTAATGGATTTATTGTGACATGATTCCATCATAAGTTGAGGAGCATCTGTATTACATTACAGTACTTTCTGGGTTGTAACATGTCCTCAAGCACCGTATTTTTTTTTAATGACCAAAACTACTCCAAAAAGTAAAAAGAGTAATTATTTCTCCCATCATATGTTCAAAGAAATTGGGCTCAGTGAACTTATCTGAATTTATTTCTGAAACCACATGATCAGTATGAGAAAAAAATAATTAAAAAAGAACTTCTGATTCTTCATTAAGTATTCTCTCCATAGAGATGAATCTACATGCTCCTTTACCTCATGGTGCAAATTTTCAAGCTGATTGACTGGGTTAAAAAAGGAGTCTAAGGCTATGAAACAATGTGGGGTTTTACCCCCGTGAAGCTATAATTGATGTGCTTGGGGACTGCACCTCAGTCCTGACTTCATTATTAAAATTCTCAACAAGGTACATTGATGCACTTTAATGAAATGAATATTTTTTCTGTTGAAATAGAGGGTAGGAGAGAAAGATCAAAAGTGTTAGTAGAAGTTAAAAAAAATCTAGGATAAATTTAGTGTATGAGAGCTGGAGCAGCAACAGATTCCCATATTGTGTCTGAATTTATGAGCTCCTAAAAGTGTGAAAAAGGCTTAGAAACTTCATAGATACCTCAATGCCCATGATCCACCCACTTTAGGGTGTGATTTGAAAAGCAAATAGTGTGTTGATGGCATTAAAAAAGGTATAAAAGACATTTTAATGACAGTGTAATCAAAGATTATACACCAGCTGTCACAACCAAGGCAACCATAGTAATTGGGGGTGACCAGAAGGCTTTCTAAAATAAGCTTCTTTTAAAGATTCATTTAAAACTGTCACCAAGGGACTGTTGACATTTTAATTTTTTTCTTTAGATTGGGAGTTATTTTATTTCTTTTTATCTTTTCTTTGTAGAGCATTATAGCTCGATGCATTATCAGTGTACTCTATAGTGAGTGATCAGATACAGATGCAAAGAAAAAAGGAAAATATTTGCAGAATAAACATTTTCATTATAATTAAGTCCATTTTGAAGGCAGACACTGAAATAATTTATTAATATGACAGTTTGCCTTAAATATTACAATAGAGGTAGTGTGTGCCTTCAACGTGAATATTTGTGTCATTAGTTTTGGTTTGCAACTTTTCTTGATACTTTGGGCCAATAATTATATGACCACAAAGCAAGTACTAGAATTTGTATCATTGTAATAATTCATAATGATGCTTTTTATGGTTTTCTCAATAAATTTGCCTAAAAATAAATTTGTATCATTGTAATAATTAATTCATAATGATGCTTTCTATGATTTTCTCAATAATTTTGCCTAAAAATAAGTTACCAATATACTTAATCTAAAAATTTATTATGCTGCTTTAAGCATTTGCATTTTGAATCTTTTCTCAAATCTTCACTGAAATTCCACAATAATAATTTTTCATTACGTTAGTAAATTACTTTGTATTTTACAAAATGTTTTCTACATATTTTGCTTTTGTTTTTCACAACAGCACAATAAGCAAGTGAGGACAAGCACTAATTAGCAGCCACATTTTATGGATGTGAAAATTGAGACTGATTTCAGATTAGATAATGAAGAAAAACGTGTATCTGAGACTTAACTGGTAATACAGCAATATTTGGTATTGTCAGTTTGTTAGGTTTAAGCCATTTTAATATGGAAGTAGTGGTACCTCATTGTGACTTTAATTTGCATTTCCCTAATGACTGATGAGTTGGAGTATCTTTTCAGCTACTTATTTACTATCTGTATATCTTCTTTGCTGAAGTATCTGTTTAAATCTTTTGTCCGTTTTTAAATTAGGTTGCTTTCTTACTGTTGAGTTTAGAGAGTTCCTTATGTAGCCTGCATACAAGTATTTTTGTGGGATATATAATTTGCACACATTTTCTCCCTGTGTGCAGCTTATCTTTTCAACTGATCAGAGGAACTTTTACAGAAGTTTTTAATTTTAATTAAAGCCTATTTGTCATCTTATGGATTGTGCTTTTAGTATTGCATTTAAAGAAAAAATTGTTTAATCCAGGGTTACAAAGATTTTTTTCTATGTTTTCTTTTACTATTTTTATCAATTTACACTTTAGATTCAAGTATATAACCCATTTTGAGGTATTTGTGAATAAAGTATGAGGTGTGGTTTGAGATTGATTTTTTATATACTGTTCAATATTTCAAGCACCATTTGTTGAAAAAGGTTTTTTTCTATTAAATTGGCTTTGTTTATTTTTGCAAAGCTCAAATGAGTGCATTTCTGTGTGTCTATTCTGAACTAACTTACATTCCATTTATTTAATGTGCTCATCCTTTCACCAACATCACACTGCTGGGATTACAGTAATTTTATATTAATTATTGAAATCAGGTAGTGTGGATTTTTCAACTTTGTTCTTTGTCAAAAAGGTTTAAAATATTCTGGTTTCTTTGTCTTTCAATGTATTTTAAAAATCAGCTTATTATCTAGAAAGATTATTGCTGAGATTTTCACTCAAATCAATCAATATAAGAGAAACAATATCATAACAATGTTGTTATCTTCACATCTACATACATAGTATACTTTTCTAGTGATTTAAGGTTTTGAATTTCTTCATGCATGTTTTGTAGTTTTGAGAATATAGATCTTGCACATATTTTGCCAGAATTATGCCTAAGTAGTTCTTGTTTTTTACAGCCCTTCCTTTTTTTTCTTATAATTTTGGTGAGATTTTACATTTTAATCAGTCAGCCTTTCTCTTATGGTAAAGCTGCTTGAAAGCTGTCAGAGGTCATGTTTCCTAACTGACTGAGGAAGCATAAAGCTGCTTTTCAGAGAAAAGCAGAGTAGAGAGAGATTAAGAGAAGCAGAACACAAGGAAAGATTAAGAAAATGTGTTAGTCTTGGAAGCACACAAGTCAATAAGGATCCATGACCAAAACACAGAGTTATTTACATTTGTTTTACAAAAATGTCACTTCTTGCTGAGCTATTTTGTCATCTACTGGAAAAAAAAAACAGTGGCATCCCATAGAAAGTATTCGCTTAAATATGCGTTTAGAACATGAAGCAGTCATTTTTCTCCAGTTCAGGCCTAGTACACCATGATCTCTAACATTGCACCTTAAGATTATGAAGCTTTCTTAGCCACTAAGGGACAGATATCACGAAGATACCAATGACCTTTTCTCTTGATCATTCTATCTAAAGAAGAAAGTTCCAAATAGCAATAATTGTAGAATGTAGTATAATATTTATGTGGGAAAGAAAACTCTCCATCTTTTATAACCATGCATTTATAAATGTAGGGATTGTATTTATATGATGTGTGTCTATAGCACTCTATTATAGCTCCCTGTAATATGTATATCCACACAATTGTTTCAAAGTTTGGATGAACAATAATAAATGTCAATACCTCGAGTCACTCCCAAGTTATGTTATTCCACCCACACTCACTCTACTTCAAAGAGATTGGAGCTGGATCCTAGACTTTTCTGTATCTTAAATTGAGTGTGACTAGGAGTAGATAAATTTCTAAACGAAAGAAAGCCCTACAGACTCTATCTTAAGTGTGGTTATCTGTTCATAGTTTAATGAGGAAATTATTTTTAGAAAATGTTGTTTATACTATAAATTATCGAATTCCATGAAGTATGATCTAGATTCCAAATATCAATGATAAAGGATTATATTTAAAAAGGAATGGAAAACTTGCTACAACCTTATAAATACTGGGCAACAAATGCAAGCAATGCAACTATGGATAAGTCAAACATTGTTTTCATTTCATATGATTCAATGGGAAGAACACATTACGTGAGATATAGTTTTGCCTATAAAAAATATTGACTAATCAAACATTTGGATAAAAATATTAGTTTACAGGAAATACAGCAAGGAGAGGTGCTTGCTAAATGACACCATAAGGATCCAATCAGCTAAATCTAGATTGTGAAAAATTCTATGCCCCAAAGACCAATTTATGTTTTTTACAAATAAATGGTATAAAAAAGTATAGAAGTATAAACTTCTAAAAGACTAAAAGTGACTTAAGAAACATCAATCAAATTCTTGGTCAACCTTTCCAGATCTTCATTTGAACAATCCTATCATAAAAGTACATGTTTGAGATCACTGTTGAAGTAACAAATAACATTAGGAGATTATTGTTAATTTGGTTTTGTGTGCTTATGTTATTGGAGTAATATTTTTAAAAAGTTCTCACTATTACAAATGCATACTGAAGCATTTATAGATGAAATAATATATATTTAATATTTACTTTATAGTACTCAGAAACAACCACACTAATAACCAACAAATATTGGGAAGACAACAAATGAAACAAGCCTATACAAATGTTGTAACTAATTGCATAGGCTAGATACCAGACACGCGTGAGTTTAATGTAGCAATCTCTCTCTTTTTGTGTATTTTTTAAAAATTCCTATGATAAATAAAAATTAATACAGAAAAAAGATCTAACAACACAGGAAAATATTGAAACTAAACACATATGTTAAAAAAATAGATTTTCAAGTCCATGAATAGTGTAACTAACCCCATGTAAAAAG
Source organism: Gorilla gorilla gorilla (assembly GCF_029281585.2). Classification (NCBI taxonomy): domain Eukaryota; kingdom Metazoa; phylum Chordata; class Mammalia; order Primates; family Hominidae; genus Gorilla; species Gorilla gorilla. Next base: position 119,040,382 of record NC_073229.2, on the reverse strand, counting down.
TAACTTTATAAAACATTATACTTTATAAAAATATGTTTGTGAATATGGAACTACATATATTAAAATGATTTTCTCTGATACAATCACTTTGTGTTTCTATATATTTTAGAACTTTCATAACTTGAATGCATTTTATAATTGGAAAACATTTAAAATTATTTACAACTATATTAGTCAGTTATCCATTTTTACTTAGTCTTTGGGGAAGCATGCAATTCTTTGATTCCTGGGCTTTAAAATGGCCTACAATGATCTTCCTACCTTTGTCAAATCACCGTGGATAACATGTAACATCTTAACATGTTTATAACAAATTGAATTTGTATCAATTTAAATTATAACATTCTTATTCCTTACAATGCAGTCTACACTCATTTTAGGACACATTTATGTTGTTGTTGTTTTATACTTGGGTTGGGAATACATTACTCTCATAAACTTAAAGCTTCTCAAGTTGGGTATGATAAAAAATGAGCAAGAATTTATTATTATGACTAATTATTCTGTACCTAGATGCTAAATGAACCTTTTTTAGTTGTCTCAAACTTGGCTGAGGCCTGGGTCTGAAACAAAGGTTGTCAATTTATTATACATTCTAGGAAAAGTTGCCAAGGTCTCATTTGTGCAAAATGTATTAAGAGGGAACTGAAAAAACTGCACTTTGCTTCTAAGCATAATTTAAACTCCTACGAGGGGGAAACAGGTAGAGAAACCTCAAGAGTGAGAAATTCTTTGCACGGAGTTGTCTGAATGATGTGCATTTTCTCTCCTTTCCTTACCATTTACAGAGTGTTGGTGCTTTTCAAGAAGAGAGACCCTTTCCTTTTCCTTGTCCGAATATTGGATGAAGTCGAGAAATATTGGAGCCTCAGGGCTCTAAAAAGCAGAACATGGCAGGAGTCTGACCTGTATTTGCTGTAGTTTCTGGGGATTGGATTGCTGCTTGGCTCTCAACTAGAAACACCTCCAGAGATCCCTGAGTTTTCTGAAAGCAGATCATGCAGAGAGCACTCCAGGGGTTCAGGTAGAGGATTCCTGCATACCAGAGTGGACACTGGGAAGGAAATTGTGCTTACTCACCTTTGGCTAGTGTAGTAGGTTGAATAGGGCCACTCATCCAACTGTTTCTGTTCCCAAATGCATGCCAGAATGTGACTATTTGGAAATAAGTCTTTGCCGACCTAATTAGCTAGGGTGAGGTGATACTAGATTAGGGTGGTTCTAAATCCAATTACTAGTTGATGTGGTTTGGCTGTGCCCCTACGCAACTCTCACCTTTAATTGTATAATAATAATCCCCACGTGTTAAGGGTGGGACCAGGTGGAGGCAATTGAATCATGGGGGCAGTTTCCCCCAGCTATTCTCATGATAGTGAATGAGTTCTCACGAGATCTGATGGTTTTACAAGGCCCTTCCCCCTTTGCTTGGCATTCATTCTCTTTCCTGCTGCCCTGTGAAGTGGTGCCTTCTGCCGTGACAGTAAGTTTCCTGGGGCTTCTCCAACCATGTGAAACTATGAGTCAATTAAACCTTTTTTCTTTATAAGTTACCCAGTCTTGGGTATTTCTTCATAGCACTTTGAAAACAGACTAATACACCAGTGTTCTAGTAAGAGGAGAGTACACAGAGAAACTCACATAGAGGAAGGCCATGTGAAAATGGTAGCAGAGACTGGAATCATGCTACCACAAACCAAGGAATGCCCGGGAACACCAAAAGCTGGAAGAGGCAAGGAACACCAAGGATTTCAAGCAACCACCAGACGCTAGGAGAAATTGGGTAGGGATACCATCGGGATGGTTTCTCCCTGAGAGCCTCCAGAAAGAACCAGTTTCCTGACACCTTGATTTCACACTTCTGTCCTCCTAAACTGTGGGAGAATGGCAGTTCTAGGATATTAGCACAGCTAGAGTAATGAAACTTTATCATTCATATCAAATATTTTGTGAGAGTAAATGCCTTACAATAGCTTAAGCAGCCCTCAAAATCTGTCACCTAACTGTGTCTCTGACACTCTGGAGAAGCAAATTTGCAGTGTCTGGTATTTTAATGCTCTGTGATAGCCGCGAGGAGGGTGTTTTGAGATAGGTCGAGATCAGGCTGAGATCACTATTTTCCGTGATTGAGAAAGCTCCCATGGGACACTTGACTAAATGTTGACTTTGTGGTCAGTTTACTGCTCCTGACTTGAGGGCCATCCCCTCTTTCTGCTTTTTCCCCTACTTGTGCTGAGCTGGTACTCCCCATAATGCTATTTCTTCTGCACTGTATTCAGAACAATGCCGAGATGTAAAACAAATTACCCTTTTGGGAAAGTTGTTATAAAGAGAGATTAGTACACAGCCTTAACAACTCACCTGAATACACAACTGGAGGGTTGCTTTTAATGAGTACAATCTTTAAAAAGTCCTGTGAATGCTATGAAAATGTAGCATATAATTACTGTGTGTTTTGTTGTGCCCATATGTATAAGCTAGTGGATCTATTTATTATTGGGATAATTCTTGAACTTGGGATAATTCTCAGACTGCCCATAATATCCTCCTGTCTCTGTGTACTGTGGTGTGTGTGTTTCTGCAAACAGATGAAAAACACATAGATTTTCTAAGGCGTTTATTTTATACAGCAAACATCAGGGGAGACTCAGGAGTGTTTACCATAAGTCTTATACTGGTTGTAACTATAAAAGACTTTATAATTTGGAAAGAGCTTGCGTTAATATCTAACCTCATTATTTTTCTTATTTCTGTTAATGTCCATATCTGGTTGCAGTTACTATTATGAATATCTACATACAGTGGCTTGAATATTATAGGTCATTATACATTCCATTGAAATATTGTGAAATGGTTTTGTCAAGCCCCAAAACAATAAAATGAATGAGTTCATAAATTCTGTTTTTCTTTTTAAATTTTATTTTTAGATATTCCAAGTTAAGCTAGTGTAGAAATCCACAAGATGATCAAGAGTTGTATAGCTAGAGCATATATCAATGAAGTTCTGAAAACTTAGGAACAGTTCTTTCATACAGCTAACTTATGATAACATTACTGGTCTTTGTGGAATAATTAAACCTCAAAGCTAAAATATTCTCATATTTTCTAGTGAATGCAGTTTCATATAACCCGATTATTAAGCTTTTTTTTTTTTTTTTTTGAGGCGGAGTCTCGCTCTGTCACCCAGGCTGGAGTGCAGTGGCGCGATTTCGGCTCACTGCAAGCTCCGCCTCCTGGGTTCACGCCATTCTCCTGCCTCAGCCTCCCGAGTAGCTGGGACTACAGGCGCCCGCCACCACGCCCGGCTAATTTTTAGTATTTTTAGTAGAGACGGGGTTTCACCGTGTTAGCCAGGATGGTCTCGATTTCCTGACCTCGTGATCCACCCGCCTCGGCCTCCCAAAGTGCTGGGATTACAGGCGTGAGCCACCGCGCCCGGCCTATTAAGCTTTTTTATCTGAACCAACTGAAAGAAAGCTCTCATCAAATAATTCTGTAAATTAGATAGATGATAAATGCAAACATTGGTTGGGGCAGACAGTCTATCAAATATAATAAACTTGTAAAATATTTGCTATATTATAAATTCATAATTCTTTCATACTTGTGAATATATATTATCCTTTCAGAATAATATTGCTAAACAAAGAGCAGGACAAAATTTCTCAACAAACATTATTTATAATTGATCTATATTAGAATGTAATACATTGACAGAAAGAAAAAAGGGAAAATACTTATGTAGACTTTCTATCGGCGGGTTGAATATCATTCCTAAAGAAATAACTAATGAATTACTGAAACCAAATTTTTCCAAAGAGAATATATTCCAATTTTATGCAAATTCAAGAAATCAAATCAGGGAAAATACAAGCCAATTCACTTTATGAGGTTTATCAGCTCATTTAATTTTAATAACTACATCTTGAAAAAAATATTAAAAAGATAAATTCGAATCCAATCTCATAGATTAACTTGTTCAAGATTTTTGGAACACTGCTAAACACAGTAGTAAAATCCAGTATTATGTATTCGTATATAGAGTTCAGTTTATATATCGTAAGAGACATACTTTGTCATGGTTCCTGAGTATACCTACATGTTGAGTGTACCATAATAACAAGGCTTTTCTACTTCCCCTACAGTGAGGAATTTCTCTAGCTGCTCACACAGGCAAATAAGTTCAAGACAACTACAGCATCACTACTGTGTAACTGCACACTCCATGGGGCAGAATATCTAGCTCTTTTTTTATTATTTTTTATTTTTTTGTTTATTTTATTTTATTTTTTTGTTAAGCAGAAATAAATTTTATTCTTTTATTATTATTATTATACTTTAAGTTTTAGGGTACATGTGCACAATGTGCAGGTTTGTTACATATGTATACATGTGCCATGCTGGTGCGCTGCGCCCACTAACTCGTCATCTAGCATTAGGAATATCTCCCAGTGCTATCCCTCCCACCTCCCACCACCCCACAACAGTCCCCAGAGTGTGATGTTCCCCTTCCTGTGTCCATGTGTTCTCATTGTTCAATTCCCACCTATGAGTGAGAATATGCGGTGTTTGGTTTTTTGTTCTGCGATAGTTTGCTGAGAATGATGATTTCCAATTTCATCCATGTCCCTACAAAGGACATGAACTCATCATTTTTCATGGCTGCATAGTATTCCATGGTGTATATGTGCCACATTTTCTTAATTCAGTCTATCATTGTTGGACATTTGGGTTGGTTCCAAGTCTTTGCTGTTGTGAATAGTGCCGCAATAAACATATGTGTGCATGTGCCTTTGTAGCAGCATGATTTATAATCCTTTGGGTATATACCCAGTAATGGGATGGCTGGGTCAAATGGTATTTCTAGTTCTAGATCCCTGAGGAATCGCCACACTGACTTCTACAAATGGTTGAACTAGTTTACAGTCCCACCAACAGTGTACAAGTGTTCCTATTTCTCCACATCCTCTGCAGCACCTGTTGTTTCCTAACTTTTTAATGAGTGCCATTCTAACTGGTGTGAGATGGTATCTCATTGTGGTTTTGATTTGCATTTCTCTGATGGCCAGTGATGGTGAGCATTTTTTCATGTGTTTTTTGGCTGCATAAATGTCTTCTTTTGAGAAGTGTCTGTTCATGTCCTTTGCCCACTTTTTGATGGGGTTGTTTTTTTTTTTCTTGTAAATTTGTTTGAGTTCATTGTAGATTCTGGATACTAGCCCTTTGTCAGATGAGTAGGTTGCGAAAATTTTCTCCCATTTTGTAGATTGCCTGTTCAGTCTGGTGGTAGTTTCTTTTCCTGTGCAGAAGTTCTTTAGTATAATTAGATCCCATTTGTCAATTTTGGTGTTTGGTTTTTTGTTCTTGCGATAGTTTACTGAGAATGATTTCCAATTTCATCCATGTCCCTGCAAAGGACATGAACTCATCATTTTTTATGGCTGCATAGTATTCCATGGTGTATATGTGCCACATTTTCTTAATCCAGTCTATTATTGTTGGACATTTGGGTTGGTTCCAAGTCTTTGCTATTGTGAATAATGCCACAATAAACATATGTGTGCATGTGTCTTTATAGCAGCATGATTTATAGTCCTTTGGGTATATACCCAGTAATGGGATGGCTGGGTGAAATGGTATTTCCAGTTCCAGATCCCTGAGGAATCACCACACTGACTTCCACAATGGTTGAACTAGTTTACAGTCCCACCAACAGTGTAAAAGTGTTCCTATTTCTCCACATCCTCTCCAGCATCTGTTGTTCCCTGACTTTTTAATGATTGCCATTCTAACTGGTGTGAGATGGTATCTCATTGTGGTTTTGATTTACATTTCTCTGATGGCCAGTGATGATGAGCATTTTTTCATGTGTTTTTTGGCTGCATAAATGTCTTCTTTTGAGAAGTGTCTGTTCATGTCCTTCACCCACTTTTTGATGGGGTTGTTTGTTTTTTTTCTTGTAAATTTGTTTGAGTTCATTGTAGATTCTGGATATTAGCCCTTTGTCAGATGAGTAGGTTGCGAAAATTTTCTCCCATTTTGTAGGTTGCCTGTTCACTCTGATGGTAGTTTCTTTTGCTGTGCAGAAGATCTTTAGTTTAATTAGATCCCATTTGTCCATTTTGGCTTTTGTTGCCATTGCTTTTGGTGTTTTAGACATGAAGTCCTTGCCCATGCCTATGTCCTGAATGGTAATGCCTAGGTTTTCTTCTAGGGTTTTTATGGTTTTAGGTCTAACGTTTAAGTCTTTAATCCATCTTGAATTGATTTTTGTATAAGGTGTAAGGAAGGGATCCTGTTTCAGCTTTCTACATATGGCTAGCCAGTTTTCCCAGCACCATTTATTAAATAGGGAATCCTTCCCCCATTGCTTGTTTTTGTCAGGTTTGTCAAAGATCAGATAGTTGTAGATATGCGGCATTATTTCTGAGGGCTCTGTTCTGTTCCATTGATCTATATCTCCGTTTTGGTACCAGTACCATGCTGTTTTGGTTACTGTAGCCTTGTAGTATAGTTTGAAGTCAGCTAGTGTGATGCCTCCAGCTTTGTTCTTTTGGCTTAGGATTGACTTGGCGATGCGGGCTCTTTTTTGGTTCCATATGAACTTTAAAGTAGTTTTTTCCAATTCTGTGAAGAAAGTCATTGGTAGCTTGATGGGGATGGCATTGAATCTATAAATTACCTTGGGCAGTATGGCCATTTTCACGATATTGATTCTTCCTACCCATGAGCATGGAATGTTCTTTCGTTTGTTTGTATCCTCTTTTATTTCATTGAGCAGTGGTTTGTAGTTCTCCTTGAAGAGGTCCTTCACGTCCCTTGTAAGTTGGATTCCAAAGTATTTTATTCTCTTTGAAGCAATTGTGAATGGCAGTTCACTCATGATTTGGCTCTCTGTTTGTCTGTTATTGGTGTATAAGAATGCTTGTGATTTTTGTACATTGATTTTGTATCCTGAGACTTTGCTGAAGTTGCTTATCAGCTTAAGGAGATTTTGGGCTGAGACAATGGGGTTTTCTAGATATACAATCATGTCATCTGCAGACAGGGACAATTTGATTTCTTCTTTTCCTAATTGAATACCCTTCATTTCCTTCTGCTGCCTAATTGCCCTGGCCAGAACTTCCAACACTATGTTGAATAGGAGTGGTGAGAGAGGGCATCCCTGTCTTGTGCCAGTTTTCAAAGGGAATGCTTCCAGCTTTTGCCCATTCAATATGATATTGGCTGTGGGTTTGTCATAGATAGCTCTTATTATTTTGAGATATGTCCCATCAATAACTAATTTATTGAGAGTTTTTAGCATGAAGGGTTGTTGAATTTTGTCAAAGGCCTTTTCTGCATCTATTGAGATAATCATGTGGTTTTTGTCTTTGGTTCTGTTTATATGCTGGATTACATTTATTGATTTGCATATATTGAACCAGCCTTGCATCCCAGGGATGAAGCCCACTTGATCATGGTGGAGAAGCTTTTTGATGTGCTGCTGGATTCAGTTTGCCAGTATTTTATTGAGGATTTTTGCATCAATGTTCATCAAGGATATTGGTCTAAAATTCTCTTCTTTGGTTGTGTCTCTGCCCGGCTTTGGTATCAGGATGATGCTGGCCTCATAAAATGAGTTAGGGAGGATTCCCTCTTTTTCTATTGATTGGAATAATTTCAGAAGGAATGGTACCAGTTCCTCCTTGTACCTCTGGTAGAATTTGGCTGTGAATCCATCTGGTCCTGGACTCTTCTTGGTTGGTAAGCTATTGATTATTGCCACAATTTCAGCTCCCATTATTGGTCTATTCAGAGATTCAACTTCTTCCTGGTTTAGTCTTGGGAGAGTGTATGTGTCGAGGAATTTATCCATTTCTTCCAGATTTTCTAGTTTATTTGTGTAGAGGTGTTTGTAGTATTCACTGATGGTAGTTTGTATTTCTGTGGGATCGGTGGTGATATCCCCTTTATCATTTTTTATTGCATCTATTTGATTCTTCTCTCTTTTCTTCCTTATTCGTCTTGCTAGTGGTCTATCAATTTTATTGATCCTTTCAAAAACCAGCTCCTGGATTCATTAATTTTTTGAAGGGTTTTTTGTGTCTCTATTTCCTTCAATTCTGCTCTGATTTTATTTCTTACTTGCCTTCTGCTAGCTTTTGAATGTGTTTGTTCTTGCTTTTCTAGTTCTTTTAATTGTGATGTTAGAGTGTCAATTTTGGATCTTTCCTGCTTTCTCCTGTGGGCATTTAGTGCTATAAATTTCCCTCTACACACTGCTTTGAATGTGTCCCAGGGATTCTGGTACGTTGTGTCTTTGTTCTCGTTGGTTTCAAAGAACATCTTTATTTCTGCCTTCATTTCGTTATGTACCCAGTGGTCATTCAGGAGCAGGTTGTTCAGTTTCCATGTAGTTGAGTGGTTTTGAGTGAGTTTCTTAATCCTGAGTTCTAGTTTGATTGCACTGTGGTCTGAGAGATAGTTTGTTATAATTTCTGTTTTTTACATTTGCTGAGGAGAGCTTTATTTCCAAGTATGTGGTCAATTTTGGAATAGGTGTGGTGTGGTGCTGAAAAAAATGTATATTCTGTTGAATTGGGGTGGAGAGTTCTGTAGATGTCTATTAGGTCCGCTTGGTGCAGAGCTGAGTTCAATTCCTGGGTATCCTTGTTAACTTTCTGTCTCGTTGATCTGTCTAATGTTGACAGTGGGGTGTTAAAGTCTCCCATTATTATTGTGTGGGAGTCTAAGTCTCTTTGTGGGTCACTCAGGACTTGCTTTATGAATCTGGGTGCTCCTGTATTGGGTACATATATATTTAGGATAGTTAGCTCTTCTTGTTGAATTGATCCCTTTACCATTAAGTAATGGCCTTCTTTGTCTCTTTTGATCTTTGTTGGTTTAAAGTCTGTTTTATCAGGGACTAGGATTGCAACCCCTGCCTTTTTTTGTTTTCCATTTGCTTGGTAGATCTTCCTCCATCCTTTTATTTTGAGCTTATGTGTGTCTGCCTGTGAGATGGATTTCCTGAATACAGCACACTGATGGGTCTTGACTCTTTATCCAATTTGCCAGTCTGTGTCTTTTAGTTGAAGCATTTAGTCCATTTACATTTAAGGTGAATATTGTTATGTGTGAATTTGATCCTGTCATTATGATGTTAACTAGTTATTTTGCTCATTAGTTGATGCAGTTTCTTCCTAGTCTCGATGGTCTTTACATTTTGGCATGATTTTGCAGTGGCTGGTACCGGTTGTTCCTTTCTATGTTTAGCGCTTCCTTCAGGAGCTCTTTTAGGGCAAGCCTGGTGGTGACAAAATCTCTCAGCATTTGCTTGTCTGTAAAGTATTTTATTTCTCCTTCACTTATGAAGCTTAGTTTGGCTGGATATGAAATTCTGGGTTGAAAATTCTTTTCTTTAAGAATGTTGAATATTGGCCCCCACTCTCTTCTGGATTGTAGGGTTTCTGCTGAGAAATCCGCTGTTAGTCTGATGGGCTTCCCTTTGAGGGTAACCCGACCTTTCTCTCTGGCTGCCCTTAACATTTTTTCCTTCATTTCAACTTTGGTGAATCTGACAATTATGTGTCTTGGAGTTGTTCTTCTCGAGGATTATCTTTGTGGCATTCTCTGTATTTCTGTATTTCCTGAATCTGAATGTTGGCCTGCCTTGCTAGATTGGGGAAGTTCTCCTGGATAATATCCTGCAGAGTGTTTTCCAACTTGGTTCCATTCTCCCTGTCACTTTCAGGTACACCAATGAGACGTAGATTTGGTCTTTTCACATAGTCCCATATTTCTTGGAGGCTTTGCTCGTTTCTTTTTATTCTTTTTTCTCTAAATTTCCCTTCTCACTTCATTTCATTCACTTCATCTTCCATCACTGATAACCTTTCTTCCAGTTGATCGCATCAGCTCCTGAGGCTTCTGCATTCTTCACGTAGTTCTCGAGCCTTAGTTTTCAGCTCCATCAGCTCCTTTAAGCACTTCTCTGTATTGGTTATTCTAGTTATACATTCTTCTAAAGTTTTTTCAAAGTTTTCATCTTCTTTGCCTTTGGTTTGAATTTCTTCCCGTAGCTCGGAGTAATTTGATCATCTGGAGCCTTCTTCTCTCAGCTCATCAAAGTCATTCTCCATCCAGCTTTGTTCCGTTTCTGGTGAGGAACTGCATTCCTTTGGAGGAGGAGAGGCGCTCTGCTTTTTAGAGTTTCCAGTTTCTCTGCTCTGTTTTTTCCCCATCTTTGTGGTTTTATCTACTTTTGGTCTTTGATGATGGTGATGTACAGATGGGTTTTTGGTGTGGATGTCCTTTCTGTTTGTTAGTTTTCCTTCTGACAGACAGGACCCTCAGCTGCAGGTCTGTTGGAGTACCTGTGTGTGAGGTGTCAGTCTGCCCCTGCTGGGGGGTGCCTCCCAGTTAGGCTGCTCAGGGGTCAGGGGTCAGGGACCCACTTGAGGAGGCAGTCTGCCCATTCTCAGATCTCCAGCTGCGTGCTGGGAGAACCACTGCTCTCTTCAAAGCTGTCAGACAGGGACATTTAAGTCTGCAGAGGTTACTGCTGTCTTTTTGTTTGTCTGTGCCCTGCCCCCAGAGGTGGAGCCTACACAGGCAGGTAGGCCTACTTGAGCTGTGGTGGGCTCCACCCAGTTCGAGCCTCCCGGCTGGCTGCTTTGTTTACCTAATCAAGCCTGGGCAATGGCGCACGCCCCTCCCCCAGCCTCGCTGCCACCTTGCAGTTTGATCTCAGACTGCTGTGCTAGCAATCAGCAAGACTCCGTGGGGGTAGAACCCTCCCAGCCAGCTACGGGATATAATCTCTTGGTGCGCTGGTTTTTTAAGCCAGTTGGAAAAGCGCAGTATTCGGTTTGGAGTGACCCGATTTTCCAAGCGCCGTCTGTCACCCCTTTCTTTGACTAGGAAAGGGAACTCCCTGACCCCTCACGCTTCCCAAGTGAGGCAATGCCTCGCCCTGCTTTGGCTCGTGCACGGTGCTTGCACCCACTGACCTGCACCCACTGTGTGGCACTCCCTAGTGAGATGAACCCGGTACCTCAGATGGAAATGCAGAAATCACCCGTCTTCTGCGTCGCTCACGCTGGGAGCTGTAGACAGGAGCTGTTCCTATTCGGCCATCTTGGCTCCTCCCTCTTATTTTAATTTTTTTACTTTCTATAAGATTTGCTGTTTTACAAAAAAAGTCCAGGCCCTTACCCTTACCCTGCACTCTTGAACTGAGATGCAAACCCACTGCTTCCTTATCATTCATCTGGACCCCTCATGTCACCCAGTGGGACTTGGGAACAAAGAGGACCAGTGGAAATATCCAAATGCTCATAATATTAGCTCTGCCTTAAGAAATAAAGTCCTTTGGCTCTGACCCAAGATTATCATGCCTTCTACCATTGTACCTGAATCAGTATCAAAACAAGTAGGGTAACTGAGGTCCTTCAAAAATCTTGATAATATAATTATATAAATCTGATATTATACAATATTATACATATACACACATATATATTTATAATTAAATATATTTTAGGAAGATAGTAACACTCTCAATTTAATAAGTTCTGTCTACACATGGCATACACTTGTAATTCTACACCATTAGAAGAATCCCCATTAAAGTCAAAAGCAAGAGGAGCACACCTGCTATCAGTACTTCTAGTCAACATTACAGTGGAGGTCCTAGCTACTGTCATTGAATAAGAAAGAAAGAAAGTGGAATGTGTAAGAACCAAGAAGAAAAATGAATTATTTTTATTTAAGATAAGGTTAAAATAAATATCCAAGACAATTGCCTGAAAAAAAATGAGAGCATACATGCAAACAACAAAAAGCGTAGTTAAAAGATATTGTCTTCAAATGTAATACCAATATAGTATATATATATTTTTTCTCTGACTTTCAATAATTTCAGTTTACTGTGTGTGTGTGTATATATATATACTGTATATATATACTGTGTATATATAGTGTATATATATATACTGCATATATATACACTATATATAGTGTATATATATGCTCTTAGATAGAATTAGATGATAATGTAAAAAATCAATTCAATTAAGATTAATCTCCGAATTTGCTGAACTTTTACTAAAAATTTATTGATTTTAAAATAAATTTTTAACATGACTCTACGATAATATGAAGATTATAGGCCAAAAAAACCTAAAGAATCCTGAAGAGGTAGTCAAGTTTGGAATTCTTCCCATAATATATCAGTATTCATTATGGAAGTGTAATGCCTAATGTTAGCATAGGGTTGTAAGACTTTGATTAGCATAGGGTTGTAAGACTTTGATCAAGAGTCAAAGGAATGGAACATGAATAAACCATTATATGGGATGCCAATATATGATGGAGATAATATTTCTAGAAAAATTTGGCAAGAACGAATCATCTAATATTTTTTCAAGCATATTTTAACATGCAATAAGTTAATCTGCAAAATATTTAGAAGGAAAAAAAAACCTATACAATCTTAAGAATTTCTTGAAGCCCACAAAATTTTTATAAAACTTAAAGAATAATGTCAATGGGTTTGATTATACTAAAATAAAATAAATTATATCAAAAGACAATTGGAGAAATAGCAAACCTCTAGCTAGGTATAATACTCCTATATAAGTTCTTTGACATGTGTATGATTATTGAAAGGAAAGGAAAAATTAAAACATTGCCTGGTGGGATTTTAAGATAGGTATATTTATACCTATTACAACTACAACAGAATGGGTTGACGAAAAAGTGACAAATATTATGGTAAGTTACTTATATTTCCTTGAAGAGGAAAAACTTTAATTATTTTCACAGTATAATACTAGACTATAAAATAATAATGTACATCATATTTCCTAAGGTAAATACATGAACAATATCTACACACATACAAAACCCTGAATATAATGATGTAGGCAGGGTAAAACAAAAAAAAATGAAAAAATATATAGCAACAAATACTAATCAAAAGAAATCTATATTGACTAAATGTGTATATACTCATAAACATAGCAACAAATTACATAAAGCAAAAATTGATAGACTAGAAAGATGGACAAATCTACAATGCACAGATGTAAATCTAGTTGTATAATTGCAGACTTTGTCTTAAATTGACAAATAGTAAGTGTACAGAAATGTAGAACAATACCCTACCAACTGCATCTAATACATTTATAGAACACTCAACACTAAATGAACAGAATGTACATTCATTTCAAGTACACATGGAACACTTCCCAAAATAGAATATCTGATAGTCATAAAACAAAGTTAATCAAATGTAACTTTGTTTAAGATTATGCAAAGTAAGTTTTCTGACTATGTTAGAATCTAACTAGAAATCAATAACAAAAAATGTTTTAACTTCCCTTTGGAGAGCAATTTGAAAATACTAAAGTAACACACCTCATTGTCAAGCAATACCACTTCTTCACATGTACTTTAGAGAAACTTCTTCATGTGCTCACAAAGGGACATCTACAAAAATGCTTCTAATAGTGTTGTTCATCCCAGTAAACAATATGGGGCATCCTGAAGGACTCTCAGTTAATCAATCAAAAAAGCAATCAATAGTACATACAAGGTTATGTAATGGAGCACTGTGAATGATGTAGAGCTACACATATTAATAAAGATTTGTTTCTAAAAATAAATTATATATAATTTATAAAAAAATTATAAAATATGATATATAAAATATATATTCATCTTTTAAAGGTAGAAGAAATTAAATAAGCCTGGAAGATAAGACAGAGGTTATCTTTTGATGTAGGGGAGAGGCAGGAGATAAGGTTGATAGAAAAGATGCACAGAACATTTCAAATATAATTTAAAGTTTTCATTTCTAACGTATAGGTGAGTGTTGGGTTCAATTATTTATTATATGCTAGAGGACAAGTATGTTATATTTAAAGTTTAAATGCAATCATAGATTTAAAATGAAAGGTCAGTGATTTATGAAAAAAATGTTAAGTTGATGCCTACCTGTAAATTTTATATTTAAATGTTTAGGATAAAAATACAGAAGCCTGGTAAAAATTAAGAAGGATTTGAATACTGGCTTGGTAATACCAAGAATCAGTGAGGTTGTAGAGCAAGGAGAATGCTTGCATATTGATCTGGGAAGAATAAAGTCATCCATTTTGGAAGCTGTCTAGCAGTTCTTAATAAAGAACACTTCTGAGTATATTTTACAGAACATTCCGTCACTGTTCTATCAGGGCTGCAGGGTTGAAAGATAAAACAGGATTCCCAATTAAATTTGAATTGTAATAACCAACAATAATATATTTTTAGTATAAGTATATCCATATATTGCGTGGAACATACATTAAAATTTTATTTGTTGTTTATCTAAAATTCAAATTTAGCTGGGAGCCTTGTATTTTTTATTTACTAAAACTGACAAACCTAATAAGGGTTTGTGTACCTTATTAAGTTAGCAGTGAGTTGAAGGCAGTGTACATTTTATTTTTGAGGCTAGTGTTTCTCAAAGTGTCATACTTGAAGCAACAGCAGCAGTAGCATCACCTAGGAATGGGTAAGAAACACAAACTCCCAGAATTCATTCCAGATTTACTAAATCAGAAACTCTGGTTCTTGTGATGTGTACTTTGTGTTTTTACTAGTCCTCTGATGCTCACTAAAGTTTTGGAAAGGTTGGTTTATTCAAACAGACTAGTAAAATGTTTAAGGTATCATTATCACTTACCTGCATCACTGTCTCAGTAGTTCATTGCATCCATATTTGCTCAGCTCCAATCCCCCTTGTAGAGAGCAACTAGAACATGCTTTTAAAAATGTCAGATGGACTTACCTGTACAAACTCTTTTAAGGCTTCATATTGCCACTGTAATACAGGTATAATGTTTGTTACACTTACAGGAATTTTCTTAGTCTGGCTTCCTGCCTCATCTTGAACCACTGTGATTTTTATGCTCCTATATTTTGCTTTTGTTTCATTCCTTCAAGTGCTAAGTTCTTGAACTCTATGCTCTTATCAACCAACAGAAAAATATAGCTCTCTCCATCTGAAACGGTTTTCCTCCCATTTACTCTCTTGTTTTCCCTTATTAACTCTAACCTATACAGCAATTTCAGCTTATAATTGACTCTTTTGGAGAGACCTCTCCAGTCCGTAACAGTCTATAATCGTACTCTTTGAAAGGTAGTCTTTGGAGGGTAATATTAAACAATATGTATACAAATGTTTAGTATTACGTTTTATTCCTTTTACTTTATTAGTAACATGTTATAGAGATTTATGTTGCAGAAAGACAGATGCACTAACATATAATTCTATCTTGATGATCAACTCTTGCTTTTACCTGATTTAATAATGACACAAATTTTCATATAAAAGAAAGTAACAAGCATTGCATTTTACATTAATTATTAACATAAGAAGAACACTTTAATGGATAAAGTGATGCAATTTATCCATACATGACTCACTATTTAACTTTGAATCATCTTCTAGAGCTTGTCAAATATCTTCCTCTGAAAAACAGTAATATCCTTGAATTCATGGACATTTTATAAAAATTAATAAGTAATGCATGCAAAACTTTTTTTGGATGTAGGCAGTAATTAAATAAAAAATTATAGAACGATTTATCAGAAAGCACAGAAATAGATTAAAATAAAATTAATTCTATACTATGTTACAAATTATCAGTGAATCTTACCCAGCATAATTTTGAGAGACTCATAGCTCTACGTATTAATATCACTACTAACCACTACAAAATAGGACATTTGACATGTCTAAATCTTAGAATATCTGCTGAAATAGTAGGCATTAACATTAAGGCATTTAATATAAAGAACCTATGAATAAGTGATAGCATCTTTTAGTTTTTAATCCTGTGCTTAAATAGACTTCACTAATATTTTCTTTAAATAAAATCTAAGCAATATGTTCTTTATTCCTTAACATATTTGTATACTCTTTTTTTCAGGGGGCTAAGAAATAGAAAAATAAATCATTTGTTTCAGTAGAATTCTGACAGCATCTTCATTATTTTACAAAAAATGTAATTTTTGCCTTTGTGTTTCAGAAATGCTACCATGCTCTAAGCAAAGTCAATGATAGATGCATAATAATTTTTACATATATATGTATAATAAATTTTAAATACACATACAAACTGTCCAGATATGAGGTTATAAAGCATATCTATCTGCTCCATCTTTAAGTGGCCACTGTATGTTAGCTATGAAGGATAGGGTCGTTAAAATAGTAATTAGATGCTGCTAGGCATGAGCATATCATCTGATTAAGTCAGGAACAGTATCACACGCTGTGTATAGCAGTGCATAGGTGCAATTTATTTAGCCTTTCCCTCAAACAGCCCACTGGCACCTACCACATGCAGGCTTTAGTTTAGATGCACTAATTATCTGATCCATCATATTGAAATTCATGGTCTTATTTGAAGAGATGATGAGAAATTATTATTTAAGGGATATCAAAGTGATGGTAATTGTGCAAAATAATCGTTAGAGTCCATGTTTTGACAAGCGTATCCTTTTCATCATTATTATCTATTTACTTCATTGAGTTTATTTTTCTCTGTCAGTAGACATGTTAATTTTATTCAAAAAGGAAACTAAAGCTTTTGTCCAAGATTTTTTCAAAATTCAAATTCAGTACTATTGATGTGTCTTTGTAGCTTTACTGTGATATATATCTATATGTGTATATATATTTTTTTTGCAGAATGAGAGCAGAATATTAAGTAGGCCTTTTTATATCTGTGGTTCTTAATTCTAAATCTGCATCAGTTGTCCTATTTTCTAAAAATCTGGAGTTAACGCTGGTATTCAAAAAAGGCAATGGCTTAGGCAAAATAATTTTTGAAAGTGCATATTAAAAATAGGAACAATAAGACATAAAAGGAAATAGCATGGTCAAAGTCCATGAACCCACAGGAAATTATATGAGCCTGCTGCACAGGAAATGAATATTCTCATTATAATTTTCAACATCAGATTAAAATGTTATTAAGAGTGTTGCATTTGTACAGAAATAAGAAATTCCAGGGATGTTTAGATTTTGAAATGCCAAATCAATTATTTTGGCCATATTATACTCTCGTAGTTTCTGGAATTGATCACAACCAGTATAATCAATTATAAAAAACAAAAGAAATACCCCTGGTGTGAGACCTTTTTTCCTATCATATCAGATGGCTATTCAAATGAACTTGTGAAAAACCTATGTTGTCAAAATAATATATCTTAAAAAATCAGTAACATAGAAGTGCAAAAATGCATTAATAGATAGAACTGTTAAGCAAATAGTACAGGACAGGACAGTTAATAATCTAAAGCATAAAGTAATCAATTCCACATTCCTATCCAAGACTTCATATTCACTGAAGTAGAAGCATAAAGGTACAGGGGAAAGGAGAGCATGGCGTAGGGTAGACAGACTTTGTCAACCAGCCTTAGGACATATCTTTCAGTGGACAAGCATAAAGTAAATTTAACCTGGACCTGAGTATGCAGTTTTTACTTATTGTTTCTCAGTCAGAAGAGTGCCACGTTTCCGGAAAACTTCCAAAGACTCTTTGAATTGCCATACATATGCTCGCTTTCACACCTTGGAGAGGATGTGAAGAGTAAACATGGAGGAACTCATTTACCTAATGTCCCATGAAGATTTCAGGCCAGATTCTATTCTCCTGATTTTAATTCATAATACAGAAGTTAGGTTATTGTAAGAAGTTCAATTTATCTACATTCAGAAGACAAGAGTGTTGTATCACATTTGAATACTTATGGAGGTAATTTAAATGATATTTCTAAGAATTGATGTCTTTGTTTGCTAAATGGGAACAGTAAGAGTAATTTCTGAATCCAATTTTGGGGAAGATTAAATGAAAAATGTTTGATAAACTAGTAAGTGAAGTATAGTTTATATTTTTTCTTTATTATATTTAGTAGTATAAGCTTGAAACTTTATGTTTCACCACAATAAAAATAATTGCCATTTTAAGAATGCCGAAGAAAAGTTACTCACAGCTTCCCCTAGATAAATTTGATATGTGTGTAGTAGGGGCAAGATGTTAAATATTCCTATATTGTTATTAAAGAAGGAAATAATTGGGGCTATTTTTCTTCCAGTTTTCTAAATATTCCTGAGGACACATAGTTACCAGAAATTTGGAGCTCCCAAATTCACAACAAAATGAGTGTTGTTAAAATAACAGTAATTCCAAGTTTGATTTTTAGTTTCTACATTTTCCCCCAAATGTGAGAGTGCTTTAAATGGGGTTCCCATGGGCTATGTGGCATGTTTCCTATGCATTGGCTCTCACCATTAATAATTTTCCCTCTCCATCTAAATCAATGCTCCTGCATGTTCCCAGAGTATAAAGAAATGGTTTCCTATACACATCAATCATAGTTTGAAATAATTTAAATGAATATATCTCATTCTACCCATATTTGCTCGGAGCTTATTCTGCTCATTATTAGAAAAATAAGGCGAAAAAAAATTACCCCTATCAAATTTTGAATGTGCATTTCTTTCTCTTAAAAATCAATAAGAAAATACATTCTGATAACTGACAAAAGAGTCTTCAGCTAGCAAGTAATAACTTAATTTCTGTATAGCTTAAGGGGGGTTGCAAAGGGAGTGTGAGAAGTTCATTATTATCCAGCAGAAAAGAGGGAGCATGCTAAGAAGAAAGCAGCATCTTTCCTACTGGGATTTCTCTTGGACTACATGATTTGCATGAAGGGCGCCACATCAAACACAGTGGGTGCCCTTTTTCAAATATTAATGTGGAGCTTGTTTTAAGTTCTCTCTTGACTTTGTGCCACCTTCTATCAAAGGAACTTAAAAGTAGGTCTTGCGGGTGGAGGATAACTTTTTCAACTGTTTTAACACTTAGTAGAATTCTTTCTGCATTTGATCAGTGTGCTTCAAATTTGTAATAATTTGATATATATGCACATTCTTCTAGAGCTTATTTTTCATTAATAGTCTTTTTATGTTTTCTTTCTGTGTGGTGGGTTTAAATATCTTCAACCAAATGGATTTAAGAGATTGACAAGTAAACGACACGCTGAAGCAATAAATACAGGCACTGATAACTACTCGAATTTATTGTGTAGGGAGGATCCCTAGTTGCTGGTATTTTAAATGAACATTTTTAGCTTTTGAGTACAGACATTTAATCTCTTTCTTGCAATATTACAACAAATCAAATTTGAAAACGGTTATGGTGATGAGTCTGTCTGGGTGCAGATGTACATAAAATAGGGTATGGGTCATGGAATAAGATTGTTAAATTGATCCACAGTAAGTAAATCTGGATTTGTCTCTGTCGTCTAAGTGGGTCAAACAGTAATTTGATCTTACTATTGCTTGTTAAATAATTTAGTGCTGCAGCAGAATAGTTCACATTCAGACATGTTTTTGATTATTAATTTCAAGAATTAAAATTTGAAATATTTATAGCTGGATGTCATTTTTTGCATCCTTCCTAAAACACAAGATTGAAATAAGATTCAAATTAGGAAAGTACATCTTGAAATTTAAAATCTACATATGAGAACTGTTATCTTTGGAAGAAGATTATTTTATAACATACTTTTATTGAAAAATAATCATTAAAATGTTATGAATTTTATGTTCTTAGTGTCCACTATAAGATGTTATCCCACCTCTTTGGTTATGCTTTCTTCCTTCACCTTTCTCCAAACAATGTTACATTAGCATTAAAAAATGGCATATTTGTCTATACTGAAAATAGGCTTATTTCTTAAATATGTACCACATTGACAGGAGAAATAAAACTCAAGTAGTAAACAAAGCTGGTCTTAGATTTTATTCATAATAATAGATAATAATTAGGTATTCTTTCTAGGGATCCTGATGATGACTTTCTAGAATAAAATCTTTCTCTGTATTCATACTATAAAGAACTTTGTAGACAATTTATTTACAGATGGTGCTTTAAAAAATGAAAATTGTGTGCTATGAACTGAACTGCCCTGCCCAAATCCATACGTTGGAACTTTAAGCCCCAATGTGATAGTAGTTGAAGAAAGGGCCTTTGTCAGGTATTTAGTTTTAGATGAAGTCATAATGGTAGGGCCCTCATGATGGAGTTAGTGCCCTTATGGAGGGAAGAGACACAGGAGAGATTGTTCTCTCTCTTTTTGCTATGCGAAGACACAGCAAGAAGGCAGACACCTACAAGCCAGGAAGAGAGCCCTCACTAGAAACTGACCTTACTGGCACCATGATCTTGGACTTCCACCATTCAGACTGTTGAGAATATATTCTGTTATTTCAAGCCACCCAATTTCTGATATTTTGTTATGACAGCCCAAGCTAATGAATATACTGCTTGAACACACGTCTACCCATAAGCAATAAAACCACATTGAATAATATACTGTTTTATACTATGTGAAATATTTTTGACACTAAATGTCTGAGATAAATTATAAAAATAAAACATTAGATTAAAAATATCAGGGTATGAGCCCTGTTTTTTCTTCAGGTAATTTTTAACAGCAGAGAGGTTTATAATCATAGTCTCATATTGCTTCTAATATTAATCATATTAAATTATAATTTACCTCCCTTGTGTCTATAAATTATCTACAATAAGTCCTAATGCATTCAGTGTTAGAACCAAATATATATTTTCTTTCAAAATACTGTATATATATTTCAATTTCCATGCTTAATGTTTTCATTTTTTTATTGAACTATATTATCTCAATGATGCCTTAAATTAAAATGTATTACAGCAAAATACTATATGTAACATGTACACTTAAAAGGATAATTTTAAACCCTTGAACATACTGTAGAAGTTGAAGGATTTAACGTTGCTAATACCTTACATCTAGCCATGTACTACTTCTCTGCTATCCCATTCCCTAGTCTTCCCTTATACCCATACAGGAAAATACTATCTTGGGTTTTGTCTTCATCATTTCCTTGCTTTTAAAAATAGAAAATAACCATAGAAGTTATTTCACCCAAAGCTATACACTTTACTTTTTCTGCTTGTTTCTGAGTTTTATAAAACTTATAGTAATGAATTTAGTTTGTGATAGTCAGATGTCCACATTCTAATCACTGCAACCTGTGAATATGTTGAAAGCATGTAATTGTATATTCATTCAATGAAGCATTCTACTTCTAAGATATATTCATGGCTTTAAACAATTCCATTGTATGAATATTCGACTGTATTAGTTCAATCTCATATTGCTATAAAGAAATACCTGAGACTGGGTAAATCATAAAGAAAAGAGGTTTAATTGGCTCACAGTTCTGCAGGCTGTACAGGAAGCCTGATGCTGGCATCTTCTTGGCTTCTGGGGAGGCCTCAAGAAGCTTACAGTCATAGTGGAAGGCACTTTACATGGTGAAAGCAGGACCACACACATTTAAATGACCAGATCTCATGAGAACTCACTCACTAGACAGTACCAAGAGGATGGTAGTAAACAATTTATGGGACATTTGTCCCCATGAGCCAATCACCTCCCACTAGGTCCCAACTTCAACACTTACAAGACAACATGAGATCTGGGTGAGCCACAGTTCTGAACCGTATCAACTACAATTTGTTATTTTATTTTCCTGTCAATGCACATTTGTGATGTTTCTAAAAACCAAAGAAGTTTTGTTATATTTTTGTTTTGTTTTTCCCATTGAGAATAATGCTGCTAAGAATATTAAGAACAACATGTATCTGATGCCAGATGCTAATTCTTAAAAAATAAATGTAGGTTATATTCATAGAACAAGCCTTTTAGGTTAATGGTTTAAAAATTTTTTAAATTTACAGTATAAAGATAATTTTTTTCTGAATTCGTTGTACCATTTTTTTCCCATTAGCTCCCAATGACCTATATCTTCCCTAATATATGTTATTAACTTTTCTATAAAGGTTATTTATATATTATGGATTCTTTAGTTATTTGTGTGAAAATATCTTCTCTCAACATATGATTTATGGTTTTGCTCATTTTAGTGCCTTTTGATGTACAAAGTATTTCATTTTAATTTCAATTTGTCAACTTTTTCTATAATATTTACATTTTATTTTTCATGTGGATAATACATGTCCCTGTGTCATTTATGGAGTGGTCTCTTCCCTCAGTAATTTCAAATACAATCTCTGTTATTCAACTTTCTATTCATGGGGCAGTTTATTTCTTTACTCTGTTTTGTTCTACTCTCCAAAACCACATTGTGTTTATTTCAATAAGGCTAAAATGAGTCTAGGTATCTGTTAGTTCAAATCTTTCTTAGGACTCTCTTCGCCATTGTTAGCTCTGTGTTGTTCCACATACTATTAAGTGGTGAAATATATATATATATATATTTAGAAATGTACAATGATTATATATGTTTAATATATTAAAATAACATAAATATTACAGTATTTACCACCCAGATTAATACACAGAATAATTCAGAATCTTTGACAAACCCCTGCATGCCTCTTCCTCAATACATTCAGGAGAGATAAAGTCTCCTGAAATTTATGTTAAACATTTTCTTATTTTTCTTTTGTATTATATTATCTTTTTTTGTATATATGTGCCCAAATAACACACTGTATATGATCTTTTAGGACTTGCTTTTTTTGCATGTGAATTATATTTGTATCATTTGCATAGTTTGGTTTGTGTTTGGGTACATAAATACATTTGATTTTTATTTACTCTTACAGGTTATAAGTGTATTAAATGATTTAACGTTTCTTATAATTTTGATCATCTATGCATATGATTATATTATTTGCAAACCAGTTTTGATTCAGTTTTTTCTGTTCTAATTCTAATATTAGTATTTATCTCCAATTTAATTTGCTAATAAGGTGCCCCACCAAAAAAAAAAATGAATATAGGTAATGACAATTTAATCGAACTTAATTTTTAAAAGAGTTTCCATAATATTTTATTATAAGTATGTGTCTAGGTGAAGTGAAAATATATTCACACAAAAACATGTACATGAATAGTCATAGAAATCAAATATTCATAGTAGCCAAAATCTGAAAACAACTCAAATGTCTGTCAGCTAATGAATGGATAAATAAATGTGCAGTTATTGGTTCTGGTAATGCTTGTACAACTTTGCAAATACACTAAAAAACATGGAGTTGTACAATTTAAATGAATGAAATATATGGAATATAAATGATATCTCAGTAAACCTGTTCCCAGAAAACAAAAACAAACATAGTAAAGAAATGCAATTAGAAAAAATACACGTAAAATATCTGAAATAAGAAAAAATTTGATTTGGATTAGGTTTTTATGTTAGTAAATGGACAATGTCCTAAAATAATACAATGTAAATAAAATTTGAAAGCACTAATAGATGAAAAAACAATTACATGAATTATATTCTTTTACTGATTAATTTTATCAAATGTTCAATAAAATAAAAAATAATCTCAAGATACTTTGCATGTGTCCAGATAATGTTTTTAGAAAGGGGTAACTGCAATCAATAACTGCAATCCTATAGTAAGCTTATAGGATCATGACACCAAAATCCAGACAAGGATGGAAGAAACTGCATCACAAATCATTCTTACAGTAATAGATACAAATGTTTGAAATTTGTAATAGATACAAATGTTTTATATCTATACAAATGTTTTATATCTATACAAATATATTTGTAACAGATACAAATGTAATAGATACAAATGTTTTGAAACAAAAATTTAGCAAATTAAAAATAGCAATGTGTAAAAACATAACAGTGTCATACTGTGAAAAATTTAGACCTATTTCTGCGTAGCAGTAACAATTGAAAATTAGAACATCATCTAATGTAATTCATAATATTGACAGAAAAAGGAGAAAAAAAGGTTTATGATAATTGCAATATATTCAAAATACTTTTGACAAAATTCAATGCCATGTCAAGATTTTAAAATGTCTTTTAGCAAAATATGAATAAAAATATTTAAAACATTTCTTTCATATCAAGAACAAGGTAAGCATGTCTGACACCTCTTGTACTCATTATTTTCTTAAGTTCTCAGCCACTGAAATTAGAAGAGGAAATAATGAATAAAATTATAAATATTTAAAATAAATTGGAAATAAATAGGCCATACTATGCAGATAATGTGGTTGTTTACATGCATAATGTAATCTAAAAATTATGAGAAGTATTGAAGTTTACTGATATAGAAAAAAGTCAATATATAAAAATTATATTTCAAAATACTGACATTATAGATATGGATAATACAATTTCATAAGAATATATATAACACAATAACAAAATATAGATACCCAGCAAAAGATGTAACGATATATATGCAAGGCTTTGAATCATATTTTCAATTGGAGATATTGAAAATGACTTAATGGAGAAGTAAATGATGTATCATCTATTCAGTAGAGAGAAATAAAATAGGGAAAAAAGGAGAAGAGATGACTTCTGGAGGAATTTCCTTGAATAGTTGAGATAAGAAAGGATCAAAAATACAAGTTGAGAGACTATTTAGGTGAGAGCAGAAGAATAGCCAAATAATTCATCCATAATAACAAGATAGGCAGATTATAAGGGTAGCATGTAGGGTGGATGGTGGGTGAGGTACTGGGTGCCTGATATTGCTTTAGTTTTCTAAATAAAAGAGGAAGGAAAATCAAGAGTGATGATGGGGAGAAGGTTTAGAGGTTTGAGAAAGAAATATAAAATAATTGTGTAAAACAGTAGAAGGAAGAATAGAATATAGAAATGGTGATTAATAGCGATGAAATTAATGTGAGTAGAAAAATGTCTTTTTTTTTTTTCCTCAAGATGCATGGTTTTAGTCTGAGAGTAGTTAGGTTGAATAAGCTAGGGTTAGAATATTCCCAAGGGGGCCAGGCATGGTGGCTAATGCCTCTAACCCCAGCACTTTGGGAGGCTGAGGCAGGTGGATCACCTGAGGTCTGGAGTTCGAGACCAGCCTGGCCAACATGGTGAAACCTCGCCTCTAATAAAAATACAAAAATTAGCCAGGTGTGGTGGCAGGCGCCTTTAACCCCAGCCACTCGGGAGGCTGAGACAGGAGAATCGCTTGAACCTGGGAGGTGGAGGTTGCAGTGAGCCAAGATCGTGCCATTACACTGCAGCCTGGGTGACAGAGCAAGCGAGATTCCATCTCAAAAACGAAACAAAAGAATTATTGCCAAGGGCATATGGAATAAGGAAAATAATATAATTGGCAGCTTAACCAAGGGAGAACAGTTGATCCTCTCAAATCCGTGTGTCCTACATCCATGACTCAACCAACTACATATCAAAAATATTTTGAAAGACATAGTTGCACCTGTACTGAACATGTACAGACATTTTTCTTTGTCATTGTTCCCAAAACAACACAGTATAACAAATTAAATGGCATTTACATTATATTAGGTATAATAAATAATCTGGGGATGATTTAAAGTATATGGAAAGATGTATGTAGGTTATATTCAAATATTATCTTATTTTATACCAGGGACTTGAGCATTCATGGACTTTGGTATTCACAAGAGGTCCTGGAACCAATTTTCTGTAGATACAGAGGGATGACTCTATATGTAGTGATGAATCGTGACAGGAAATGTAGAATGTGGGTGACGGCCAATCAGGACAGATAGTGCGGAGGCATGAATTTTAGGGAGGAGAGAGCATCACTAGTCTGAAAGGATTGTAATGAGGAGAAAGGAGGGAAGTACCTAATGTTCAGGCTGGTGGAACAGAGATAAGAAAGTGAAATTTATCCATCACTTAAGAGATATACCTAATGCTAAATGATGAGTTAATGGGTGCAGCACACCAACATAGCACATGTATACATATGTAACAAACCTGCACATTGTGCACATGTACCCTAAAACTTAAAGTATAATAATAAAAATAAAATAAAATAAAAGAAGGTTGTAAGAAGGCAGTATCCTCAGCACAGTGTGGGTTTTCTTCAGTGTATGAAGGTAAAGGAGTGATCAACGTTGGAATTATGAAGGATGTAGATTGACCCTGTGTTTCCAAAAGTATGGTGGAATTATTTTATTTCAGGAGTTGCAGAGAGGTAGGAAATTGAGTCAAAACAGGATATAAAGGTTTCCAGTGATGAGATTCCAGGAGATGGGGGATGTGCCGAGAGTCTTTGGAATACTTTACTTTGGATTTGAAAAAGAATATAGGACATAATTAAGTTAGTTATAACTGTCTTAAAACTTAGGATCATGCTTTAAAAAAATTCTGTATTGTTTTTCTTGCTAATCAGCCTTACATTTTAAAAGCAGGTTTTAAGAATATTTTGTCCAGGATTTTAGACATTCTGTATTGAGAACGTTTTTAAGTATACCTCATTTATCTCAAGAATCCTAATGAGATATTTGTTTTAAAACTATTCAATAATAATTTTGGATGCTTTATTTCTTCCAGACAGTATGTCATCTGCTGTACCTAAATTTTAATGGATATAACCACCATCTGAATACTGAACTAATGCCCAGGCAGTAGTGTACTGTTTCTGATGGAATTTATATGCTCACTGACCTACCCTTTAATAGAAAGGGATGTTCAGTGACGAGTGTCCTGAAAATGTATAGTAACAATAATGTCTTGTGGTTACAGTTTCTTTTGTTGGTTTAATTCTTTTAATTGTGTAAGTTGTTTTTTATTGTTTAGTTTGGTAAGCCAGGAGTAAAAGAGTGACACTGGAACATGACACAATAACACAGGGAACAAGGAGACTCTATTACCATCTGTTAAAAATTATTTGGTCAGGAGGCATTTTTATTAGATTTTGGTGCTTCCTGTGGCATGAGCCACCCAGATATGAGAACAGAAGTTTCAATTTTATTAATGCATGTATGGATGGATGTGAGTGTATGTATGTGAAATCTGTGCATCTATTTTGAATCTTCTCTGGATAGAATGTCCGTTTTCATGAGGTAAAAGAGATAACAGCTTACTTAGGAGTTTTATCCAAGTGGTAAGTGGAAACTTTGAAGTTTTTATAAGTCAGTATTGTCTTATTTTCTACTTCATACTGACACTTACGTGACTCCTCTTGGCTTATTTGACTTTCTACTGGAAAACACTTTCTGAAGGCTACAAACATAGGAACTTTATCCACAGCCTGAAGCTGTGGATCTTGCCCTATTTATGGCATCTAATATATTTCTATGAGCCCTTCCTCCAGAATTCCTAAGAAAAGTCACTTTTATAGTTTATTTAGCCACACATTGATTACTCAAAAGCATTTTTTTTCCTAGCCACACAATAAGTAAAACTTACACATATAATATCTCATGATGTGGGTTCGTATATTTCCAGGAGAAAAACAAATTTAGTGTAGATGGATGCATACCAAACTGTTAATAGTCATTACCTCTGAAAGAAGGAATAATCAAAAAGGAGTGAGGGGACTCTTACATTGATTTATATTGTTTGACAATTTTATATGAAACATGAATTTTATAATTAAAAACTGAAAACATAATGCTTAAAAAACCCACACTAGATTTTCCATATTGAGAAACAGATTAGGAAACTTAAGAACAGAAACATAAATATATCTGGAGAAAGTCAAGCTTGAACACAGCTGAGTCATTTTGTGGAATGAAGTTATATAAAAACAAAAGGAGAGTCAACAATTCTGCTGCCACAAGGGAAGCCCAGAAATGAATGTAAGTTTATTTCAGGTACTTTAGTCAAGAAGGTAGGACTAGTTGATACTAGGGCACCCAATGTATTGTTTTAAGACCACACACACACACACACACACACACACACACACACACACGTTCACTTATTTGATCTTTGCGTATCTCAGAATCAACACCAGAGATTGATATTCATCTGAAAGTAATGCAGTAATTAAATATTCTTTCTTTATATTATTCTTCATTTATTTATTCTTGCCTACTTATTTGGATTTAGGTCCAACTTGAAACAAAGATGAAGAGAACCATAAAACTACTTTACTGACCCATAACAAACTATCCATCTTCAATCCACATTTCCCCCAGTTTTGTCAAACTGGAACACAAAATCACCATTCTGTTTATGAACTTCATTGGCTTTCAACACAAGAACGATTGCATTATGAGGCTAATTGACCTCATGGCCATTTAGAAAAGAAGTTCGATTTACAATACCAGAAGTTTCACCTATAAAGTAATAGACAATTTTAGTTTAGAAAAAGCAATGACATGTTTTGGGCAATCTGATTCAATTCAGCCAATTTTTAAAAACATATTACTCATGTGGAACTTCAAAATTATATTGCTTTGACTCATCTTGCCTACTATAAAAGTTTGTCTTAATTTTTGTAGTGAATATCATTATAATGATAGAGAACATGTCTTAAACTTGAATATTGTCTAATATCGGTCTTTTTTTTATCTTAGGCATATCTCAAAATTATAAATACAAATTTAAAACAAATATGCTGTATTAGTAAGCTTTCTGAATTTGAGTACTTCTCATAAAAAGCTATTTCTTAATATTATGTGATTATATATCTTAAGTCTGAAAGCAAAAGGTTAAATATGACTCTGCTGATCTAGTTTCTGTATAATATTGGATATTTTCCATGTTGATAATAATCTAACTAATGAAATTACATAGAAGAAAAGAATAAACCAACCATGCCTAGCAGTCCATATTTTAAAGTATTTTTGTAAACTAGATAAAGTAATTGATACCTTTGCTGGACTAAACAGTGACACCTTTAAGAAAAGCATAAAATGTATTTAAAAGATATACTTTTTATGAACACATTTTATAAACACATTTACCTCAATGGTTGACTGAAAAATAAAATGCAAGTCCCTTTGATCTTGAAGCCTTTGATTCTTAGGATTTAGGAAAAATGCTGTGTGATTTGTAGGAAATGAAAAAATTGATTTGGGCACAGAGAGGAAAAAAAATATACCAATACAGTAAAAAAAACTGTGTGTGTATATATATATATATATATAAAACATAATAATTCATTTATTAAACATATGGCAAAATGTTACACATAAAAGTAAACATGATCATCTCTAAGTAAACTCATTTTTTTCTCTATACATTCTCCAAAATTTCTAAAATAGATTTGGGAAAATAGTGACAGTGTAAATTTGTGAAGAAAACAAAGCAACAAAGTAAATTATTTCTTTGTCAGGAATACTTTTTTCAGAATCAAATGCTATTAGTTATACATATCCTTTCACATTTGAACTACCCATTATATAATTCATCCATGCACAGTATGATATATGACATTAATTTTATTACAGAAACTAATACCTTACCTATTTAGGTCCCCTCATATTTTTTATTTGCTTCCCTTAATGCTGGCTGAAGCATGCAAAAAACTAAAATTAAATATAACTTTTTTAAAACCACAAAGTTCCCTCACTACTATCTCCATGACACTGAAGGAGGATTTTTTGTTTAATCATCTTGAATGATATCAATTCTAACACCCTAGTAGTATGTCCCCTTTACCTCAGAGTTTTGAAATATATAACATAAGATCTGTGTCACCTAGATAACTTGCAGTTACTTTTCCAATCTAGATGTATATTCTTCCAGTCTGATCCTTTCATGATTTTGCAGTTCTATGTGGAAGAGCATGATGTGGCTGCAGTTACTCTGATTCTGCTATCCCCATTGACAAGTGTAGTCATGGATTGGCTTCACTTTTTATAGAAGCAGAAGTTCTTAAGGGGGATGTTAAACAGTAATGTGACATCCATTTTGAAAAAGTAAATTGAGGCCCGATAGCCAGCGATTGTGCTGACGGCTTCCTAATTGTCTATGAATTATTGTGGTGGTACCGGAAGCTCTCATGATGAAACAAACATGTGGAGTCTAAGAATATTGTTGCTAAAAGCTCAGTCTTGATCCTACTCCTACAGCTCATCTAAAAATTCCACAAATATTAATTACTTATATTAAATCATTTTCTGCTAAATGCAACTTTATTCCAGCCAGTAAACCCGACCCAGTTAGGACAACAAAACTACATAAAGGCCTAAATGACCCCCCGCCCACCACCATTGGAAACATATACATGCATTACTGAGTGTGAAAATCATACTCATTCTAGTGTGGGGATCCCCAGTTTCCCTGAATCATCCCTTAATGTATTAAGGCTTGTAGAACTCCAATTTATTGGCTTTACTCTTCTCTTCCTTTTCTGAGTCTTCTCCCTTGGCCATTTTTTTTTTTTTCATTTTATTTTGGGTGTGGAAGGGCTGCCAGAGAGCAATACCAGAGCAGCTTTTGTTAGTTTAGCAGCTGCCTATCTGTCCATCCATCCATCCATCCATCCATCCATCCACATGGTAAATTCTAAATATGGAGGAGAGCACACCAATTCCAATTTGAAATGTTACTATACATTGCAGTCCTGTGCAATAGGTACTAGCACCAATGTGAGTCTTCATTTTAAGGAAGAATTTGAATGTATTATATTGATTTATTTCAGTAAGTTGAGTACATAAACATTTGCCAGGACTTTTTCCTATGCCCAGTATAGGGGAGTCATTAAGGTATTCTAATTTGATTAAATCTGTGCTTTAAAGAGACCACTCTTACCCTAATGTGGAGAATTGATATAAGCTGGCAAGAACAGGAGATGGTAAGACCAGTTAAAGAGGTTATTGAAGCAATTCAGGTTAGAGAGGATCAGGACTTGAATTCATACAGTGGTTGTGGCATGAAGTGAGCTAGATGAAATCCCTGGATAGTAAAGAGGTAGAACCAGTAAGACTTTAGGTGTCATGAAGGATGTGGTGGGAATAGAATTGGTGAGGGAGAAGTCAAGGATTTTATCTAAGTAACTCCCTGAACAGCAGACTATATGGGTGGAGTACCACATCTGTGCTAAGAAAACACAAGGGTAGAATAAATTTTTAATCTCTTTGAGTGCTAGATAAATGTAGCACTAATTTTAAAAAAGTTTATAATAACTTTCAAATATATTTAAAAGCAGCTAGAATAGTATAGTAGTATTGTCTTTGGTAAATAGAAAATTTATTTCATCTTTTCCTCATTATTTTTCATTGTATTAATAAATATGTATTAAAACAAATGGTGAAATATCTTTTTGCATGCTTTAGTAAATAGCATGCATTTCTAAAACTAAGGACATTTATTTTTGTATAACCATAATGCCATTTTCATACCCAATTAAATGGATAATAATTCACTAAATTTATCTATTCTGCAGAGCATTATCATAAATTAGTGATTATTTTTATTCTTAACATTTTATTGAAGTAAATCAATCATATAAAGCAATGCGTAAATTCAAATTGTATGGTTCAGTGAATTATTAGAAACTCACCTCCATAGCCAAAACTCATATCAAGAAATAGTAAATTATCACCACTTTAGATCTTTATTTTTGCCTCTGTAAATTAATACTTGCTTCTATCTTTCTAAAGATGGCCATAATCTCAACTTCTAACACAGACTAGTCCTGCTTTATATTTTGTTTTATATAAATGAAATACAGGTTATATATTCATTTATATTTTTCGTTTGATGTTATGTTCATTATATTATTCCATGTCTGTATGCAGTTTTAGGTTATTCATTGTTAGAATACACTATGCCACTGTATAAACTTTATTCATTATACTGATAATAGCCATTTGATTTGTTTCTAATGTAGGGTTATTATGAATAATGCTGCTATGAATATTCTTATTGGTATCTTATGTTATATATACATATCCATTCTTAATATGTATTTAGTAGTAGTTATATGATTGGTCACAAAATATGTATATTCCACTTTAGTTCATAGTTAAAAATAGTTTCCAACTGTTATAAACAGTTTATAACACTTTACACTCATGCCAATAGCCTATAAGAGTTCTAGTTGCTCCATGTCCTTTCCAACATGTCTGCATCTTATTTTAATCATTCTGGTTGTTGTTTATTTTTTATTTTTTTTTAAATTTTTTTTTTATTATACTTTAAGTTTTAGGGTACATGTGCACATTGTGCAGGTTAGTTACATATGTATACATGTGCCATGCTGGTGCACTGCACCCACTAACTTGTCATCTAGCATTAGGTATATCTCCCAATGCTATCCCTCCCCCCTCCCCCCACCCAACAACAGTCCCCAGAGCGTGATATTCCCCTTCCTGTGTCCATGTGATCTCATTGTTGAATTCCCACCTATGAGTGAGAATATGCGGTGTTTGGTTTTTTGTTCTTGCGATAGTTTACTGAGAATGATGATTTCCAATTTCATCCATGTCCCTACAAAGGACATGAACTCATCATTTTTTATGGCTGCATAGTATTCCATGGTGTATATGTGCCACATTTTCTTAATCCAGTCTATTATTGTTGGACATTTGGGTTGGTTCCAAGTCTTTGCTATTGTGAATAATGCCACAATAAACATATGTGTGCATGTGTCTTTATAGCAGCATGATTTATAGTCCTTTGGGTATATACCCAGTAGTGGAATGGCTGGGTGAAATGGTATTTCCAGTTCCAGATCCCTGAGGAATCGCCACACTGACTTCCACAATGGTTGAACTAGTTTACAGTCCCACCAACAGTGTAAAAGTGTTCCTATTTCTCCATATCCTCTCCAGCACCTGTTGTTTCCTGACTTTTTAATGATTGCCATTCTAACTGGTGTGAGATGGTATCTCATTGTGGTTTTGATTTACATTTCTCTGATGGCCAGTGATGATGAGCATTTTTTCATGTGTTTTTTGGCTGCATAAATGTCTTCTTTTGAGAAGTGTCTGTTCATGTCCTTCACCCACTTTTTGATGGGGTTGTTTGTTTTTTTTCTTGTAAATTTGTTTGAGTTCATTGTAGATTCTGGATATTAGCCCTTTGTCAGATGAGTAGGTTGCGAAAATTTTCTCCCATTTTGTAGGTTGCCTGTTCACTCTGATGGTAGTTTCTTTTGCTGTGCAGAAGCTCTTTAGTTTAATTAGATCCCATTTGTCAATTTTGGCTTTTGTTGCCATTGCTTTTGGTGTTTTAGACATGAAGTCCTTGCCCGTGCCTATGTCCTGAATGGTAATGCCTAGGTTTTCTTCTAGGGTTTTTATGGTTTTAGGTCTAACGTTTAAGTCTTTAATCCATCTTGAATTGATTTTTGTATAAGGTGTAAGGAAGGGATCCAGTTTCAGCTTTCTACATATGGCTAGCCAGTTTTCCCAGCACCATTTATTAAATAGGGAATCCTTTCCCCATTGCTTGTTTTTGTCAGGTTTGTCAAAGACCAGATAGTTGTAGATATGTGGCATTATTTCTGAGGGCTCTGTTCTGTTCCATTGATCTATATCTCTGTTTTGGTACCAGTACCATGCTGTTTTGGTTACTGTAGCCTTGTAGTATAGTTTGAAGTCAGCTAGTGTGATGCCTCCAGCTTTGTTCTTTTGGCTTAGGATTGACTTGGCTATGTGGGCTCTTTTTTAGTTCCATATGAACTTTAAAGTAGTTTTTTCCAATTCTGTGAAGAAAGTCATTGGTAGCTTGATGGGGATGGCATTGAATCTATAAATTACCTTGGGCAGTATGGCCATTTTCACGATATTGATTCTTCCTACCCATGAGCATGGAATATTCTTCCATTTGTTTGTATCCTCTTTTATTTCATTGAGCAGTGGTTTGTAATTCTCCTTGAAGAGGTCCTTCGCGTCCCTTGTAAGTTGGATTCCTAAGTATTTTATTCTCTTTGAAGCAACTGTGAATGGCAGTTCACTCATGATTTGGCTCTCTGTTTGTCTGTTACTGGTGTATAAGAATGCTTGTGATTTTTGTACATTGGTTTTGTATCCTGAGACTTTGCTGAAGTTGCTTATCAGCTTAAGGAGATTTTGGGCTGAGACAATGGGGTTTTCTAGATATACAATCATGTCATCTGCAAACAGGGACAATTTGACTTCCACTTTTCCTAATTGTTACCCTTTATTTCCTTCTGCTGCCTAATTGCCTTGGCCAGAACTTCCAACATTATGTTGAATAGGAGTGGTGAGAGAGGGCATCCCTGTCTTGTGCCAGTTTTCAAAGGGAATGCTTCCAGTTTTTGCCCATTCAGTATGATATTGGCTGTGGGTTTGTCAGAGATAGCTCTTATTATTTTGAGATACGTCCCATCAATACCTAATTTATTGAGAGTTTTTAGCATGAAGAGTTGTTGAATTTTGTCAAAGGCCTTTTCTGCATCTATTGAGATAATCATGTGGTTTTTGTCTTTGGTTCTGTTTATATGCTGGGTTACATTTATTGATTTGCGTATATTGAACCAGGCTTGTATCCCAGGGATGAAGCCCACTTGATCATGGTGGAGAAGCTTTTTTATGTGCTGCTGGATTTAATTTGCCAGTATTTTATTGAGGATTTTTGCATCAATGTTCATCAAGGATATTGGTCTAAAATTCTCTTTTTTGGTTGTGTCTCTGCCAGGCTTTGGTATCAGGATGATGCTGGCCTCATAAAATGAGTTAGGGAGGATTCCCTCTTTTTCTATTGATTGGAATAGTTTCAGAAGGAATGGTACCAGTTCCTCCTTGTACCTCTAGTAGAATTTGGCTGTGAATCCATCTGGTCCTGGACTCTTTTTGGTTGGTAAGCTATTGGTTATTGCCACAATTTCAGCTCCTGTTATTGGTCTATTCAGAGATTCAACTTCTTACTGGTTTAGTCTTGGGAGAGTGTATGTGTCGAGGAATTTATCCATTTCTTCTAGATTTTCTAGTTTATTTGCGTAGAGGTGTTTGTAGTATTCTCTGATGGTAGTTTGTATTTCTGTGGGATCGGTGGTGATATCCCCTTTATCATTTTTTATTGCGTCTGTTTGATTGTTCTCTCTTTTTCTTTATTAGTCTTGCTAGCGGTCTATCAATTTTGTTGATCCTTTCAAAAAACCAGCTCCTGGATTCATTAATTTTTTGAAGGGTTTTTTGTGTCTCTATTTCCCTCAGTTCTGCTCTGATTTTAGTTATTTCTTGCCTTCTGCTAGCTTTTGAATGTGTTTGCTCTTGCTTTTCTAGTTCTTTTAATTGTGATGTTAGGGTGTCAATTTTGGATCTTTCCTGCTGTCTCTTGTGGGCATTTAGTGCTATAAATTTCCCTCTACACACTGCTTTGAATGTGTCCCAGAGATTCTGGTATGTTGTTTGTTTGTTCTCACTGGTTTCAAAGAACATCTTTATTTCTGCCTTCATTTCATTATGTACCCAGTAGTCATTCAGGAGCAGGTTGTTCAGTTTCCATATAGTTGAGTGGTTTTGAGTGAGTTTCTTAATCCTGAGTTCTAGTTTGATTGCACTGTGGTCTGAGAGACAGTTTGTTATAATTTCCGTTGTTTTACATTTGCTGAGGAGAGCTTTACTTCCCAGTATGTGGTCAATTTTGGAATAGGTGTGGTGTGGTGCTGAAAAGAATGTATATTCTGTTGATTTTGGGTGGAGAGTTCTGTAGATGTCTATTAGGTCCGCTTGGTGCAGAGCTGAGTTCAATTCCTGGGTATCCTTGTTAACTTTCTGTCTCGTTGATCTGTCTAATGTTGACAGTGGGGTGTTAAAGTCTCCCGTTATTACTGTGTGGGAGTCTAAGTCTCTTTGTAGGTCACTAAGGACTTGCTTTATGAATCTGGGTGCTCCTGTATTGGGTACGTATATATTTAGGATAGTTAGCTCTTCTTGTTGAATTGATCCCTTTACCATTATGTAATGGTCTTCTTTGTCTCTTTTGATCTTTGTTGGTTTAAAGTCTGTTTTATCAGAGACTAGGATTGCAACCCCTGCCTTTTTTTGTTTTCCATTTGCTTGGTAGATCTTCCTCCATCCTTTTATTTTGAGCCTATGTGTGTCTCTGCATGTGAGATGGGTTTCCTGAATACAGCACACTGATGGGTCTTGACTCTTTATCTAATTTGCCAGTCTGTGTCTTTTAATTGGAGCATTTAGCCCATTTACATTTAAAGTTAATATTGTTAAGTGTGAATTTGATCCTGTCATTATGATGTTAGCTGGTTATTTTGCTTGTTAGTTGGTGTAGTTTCTTCCTAGCCTCGATGGTCTTTACATTTTGGCATGATTTTGCAGCAGCTGATACCGGTTGTTCCTTTCCATGTTTAGCGCTTCCTTCTGGAGCTCTTTTAGGGCAGGCCTGGTGGTGACAAAATCTCTCAGCATTTGCTTGTCTGTAAAGTATTTTATTTCTTCTTCACTTATGAAGCTTAGTTTGGCTGGATATGAAATTCTGGGTTGAAAATTCTTTTCTTTAAGAATGTTGAATATTGGTCCCCACTGTCTTCTGGCTTGTAGAGTTTCTGCCAAGAGATCAGCTGTTAGTCTGATGGGCTTCCCTTTGTGGGTAACCCGACCTTTCTCTCTGGCTGCCCTTAACATTTTTTCCTTCATTTCAACTTTGGTGAATCTGACAATTATGTGTCTTGGAGTTGTTCTTCTCGAGGAGTATCTTTGAGGCATTCTCTGTATTTCCTGAATCTGAATGTTGGCCTGCCTTGCTAGATTGGGGAAGTTCTCCTGGATAATATCCTGCAGAGTGTTTTCCAACTTGGTTCCATTCTCCCTGTCACTTTCAGGTACACCAATCAGACGTAGATTTGGTCTTTTCACATAGTCCCATATTTCTTGGAGGCTTTGCTCATTTCTTTTTATTCTTTTTTCTCTAAACTTCCCTTCTTGCTTCATTTCATTCACTTCATCTTCCATCACCGATACCCTTTCTTCCAGTTGATCACATCGGCTCCTGAGGCTTCTGCATTCTTCACGTAGTTCTCGAGCCTTGGCTTTCAGCTCCATCAGCTCCTTTAAGCACTTCTCTGTATTGGTTATTCTAGTTATACAGTCTTCTAAAGTTTTTTCAAAGTTTTCAACTTCTTTGCCTTTGATTTGAATGTCCTCCCGTAGCTCAGAGTAATTTGATCGTCTGAAGCCTTCTTCTCTCAGCTTGTCAAAGTCATTCTCCATTCAGCTTTGTTCCGTTTCTGGTGAGGAACTGCATTCCTTTGGAGGAGGAGAGGCACTCTGCTTTTTAGAGTTTCTAGTTTTTCTGTTCTGTTTCTTCCCCATCTGTGTGGTTTTATCTACTTTTGCTCTTTGATGATGGTGATGTACAGATGTGTGGTGTGGATGTCCTTTCTGTTTGTTAGTTTTCCTTCTAACAGACAGGACCCTCAGCTGCAGGTCTGTTGGAGTTCGCTAGAGGTCCACTCCAGACCCTGTTTGCCTGGGTATCTGCAGTGGTGTCTGCAAAACCACGGATTTTCGTCATCCGCGAATGCTGCTGTCTGATCATTCCTCTGGAAGTTTTGTCTCAGAGGAGTACCCGGCCGTGTGAGGTGTCAGTGTGCCCCTGCTGGGGGTGCCTCCCAGTTAGGCTGCTCGGGGGTCAGGGATCCACTTGAGGAGGCAGTCTGCCCGTTGTCAGATCTCCAGCTGCGTGCTGGGACAACCACTGCTCTCTTCAAAGCTGTCAGACAGGGACATTTAAGTCTGCAGAGGTTAGTGCTGTCTTTTTGTTTGTCCGTGCCCTGCCCCCCAGAGGTGGAGCCTATAGAGGCAGGCAGGCCTCCTTGAGCTGTGGTGGGCTCCACCCAGTTGGAGCTTCCCAGCTGCTTTGTTTACCTAATCAATCCTGGGCAATGGCGGGCGCCCCTCCCCCAGCCTTGCTGCCGCCTTGCAGTTTGATCTCAGACTGCTGTGCTAGCAATCAGCGAGACTCCGTGGGGGTAGGACCCTCTGAGCCATGTGTGGGATATAATCTTGTGGTGCGCCGTTTTTTTAAGCAGGTCGGAAAAGCACAGTATTCAGGTGGGAGTGACCCGATTTTCCAGGTGCGTCTGTCACCCCTTTCTTTGACTCGGAAAGGGAACTCCCTGACCCCTTGCGCTTCCCAAGTGAGGCAATGCCTCGCCCTGCTTCGGCTCGCGCACGGTGCGCGCACCCACTGACCTGCGCCCACTGTCTGCCACTCCCAAGTGAGATGAACCCGGTACCTCAGATGGAAATGCAGAAATCACCGGTCTTCTGTGTCGCTCACGCTGGGAGCTCTAGACCGGAGCTGTTCCTATTCGGCCATCTTGGCTCCTCTCAGGTCTGGTTGTTGTTTAGTGGCATCTAGTTTTGCTTTTAATTTGAATTTTCTTGAACTTTAACAATGGTGAGAGTCTTTTCTGCAGATTTATTGGTAATTCGGGTTGTTTAAATAAAATTCCATTTAAAAATCAGTGTTGTGATTCTTCCCCTTCATTTATTTCCCAGATGATAAAATTCAGGCCAAGAGAAGCAAAGACAGCAAAGACTGACATAAAAAAGAAACAACAAAAACAACTCTTGTTAATGATGTGGAATTAATCTGAATTCTCCAAAAACCTGCCTCTTTTGGAGGTAAGTGGGGTTCTAGGTTTGAATCTCTTTTCTGCCACTTACCTGTGTAACCTTCAGTAAGACAATGCTCAAGCCTGTTCCCTTTTCTAGGAAATGAAATTAGGAAGGAATACCCCCATAAATAGTTGAAAGAAGAAAATGCCTTTGTCTTTTTCTTATGATTAATTATTCTTTGTCTTATGTTTATGAGACTTTTATCAGCTATACATGTTGCTAATATTTTTCACCCTTTTCACTCTTTTAGCAATCATAAAAATAGGCCGGGTTTGGTGGTTCACGCCTGTAATACCAGCAGTTTGGGAGGCCAAGACGGGTGGATCATGAGGTCAGGAGTTCAAGACCAGCCTGGCCAAGATGCTGAAACCCCGTCTCTACTAAGAATGCAAAAATTAGCCAGGCGTGTTGGCACGTGCCTGTAATCACAGCTACTCAGGAGGCTGAGGCAGGAGAATTGCCTGAGCCTGGGCGGCAGAGGTTGCAGTGAGCTGAAATCATGCCATTGCACACCAGCCTGGGCAACAGAGCAAGACTCTGTCTCAGGAAAAAATAAAAACTAAAAAATTATATATATATATGTTTAATAGTATATGTAGAAAGTTTTACTTTGCTGTTTAAAATTATGATTTGGGGATATAAGGTAGACATCAAGTTATAGTTTCCATATCCAGACAACAAATTAAACATCATTTATTAAAATTGATCAGTAATTTAGTTTTCACTAACGTCCTTACATAACATTGACACCTATGAAAGTGTGGCAATGTTATTTTACCTAAAAAGTATATGTCAGTATCTGGAATGGTGGGTTACATATTAAATTAAACACTATATGCTTGCTAATAAACCATATCTGAAAAATTTGACAACATATAGAACTATTCTTCATGTAATTTCAGTCATTTATTGAACATCTACTTGATATCAAGGCTACAGACTCTAAATACCTTGCCAGAATTACCAGAATCAACCTGGAACTTCATTAAAGAGAAACAGAAACATAATTTTTATGCTGCTTTCCTCTTCCCCAGTGTCACAAATACTCCACATGTACTACAATTTTCTGCTGAAACTCCAACTACTTTTTTGAATTTTAAGAAATGAAACTGCAAATTTAGAGATAGCATAAGATATATATATATATCTTATGTATGTATATATATATATAACATACACATACAACATATATACATACATATAACATACATATATACACACATATATCTTATGTATGTGTGTGTGTATATATATATGTGCCAAATCTATGTAAGCTAAGGATTTCATAATATGAAGTTTGAAGAGTAAGAGTCTAACCAAAAGGGACATGTTTTCTTTTCCTTTTTGATACAAATAGAATAATAAATGATAGGAAGAAAGAGAGAGAAGGAGAAAGGGAGAGAGAGAGAGAAGGAGAGAGAGAAGGGTCGAAAGAGAAAGAGGGAGAAAGGGAGAAAGGGAGGCAAAGAAGGGGGGAAAGGGGGGAAGGAAACTAAGTTCTCTAGGTAGGTGAAGTGTTTTATTACAGAATGCTACTTGAGACAGTCTGCAGTCTGTTTGATAACATTGGTGAAGTTTTCAGTGCTGTGTTTAGCAAGTAAAGAAATAGACACTCAAAATCTTAGTATATATGCCCAATATGCACTCTATTAAGAAAGATTGTAATAATGGTGATATTACACAGTGTCAATACACACACATACATACACACACGCACTCAGACTGGGATGGATGGGGTAAGAATTCCAATACAATCTTTAGTGAATTGTAACATTTAACTATAATGTGGTGAGCTACAATACAGTTAAGTGGTGGCTTAATGTGAAGAGCAAGATACTTGCCATTAAAATCACTTGGATTTTAACAATAATTTCATTTTTAGGGAAAATAATTGTGATTTTACTATTTCGTACAGTTACACAAATGGTCATCGGGAAATATCTGGAGATATGGCTATGTTCATTATCTAGATTTCACTGAACCAAACATACAATTGTATATTTCAATTATGTATAATTATGTGTTAATTATAGCTCAAAAGCTGCAGGGGAAAGCAATAAACCATATCTGAAAAATTTGACAACATATAGAACTATTTTTCATGTAATTTCGGTCCTTTATTGAACATCTACTTGATATAAAGACTAGAGACACTAAATAGCTTGCCAGAATCACCACAGAAATCAGAAATAGAGTATTTCTGCCTCTATGGAGAATATAGAACTGTGCTAGCTTTCTCAAAATGTATGTCCACAAATGGTGTCAATTCCATTCCATTAATCAGTTTCTTAAAATTCTTTAGTGGGAGTAAGTCAGAGTTCTAGAGTGTCGATATTTTTGTTGTTTGGGAATGTCTGTTTGCCTTAACTGATTGCAGTATATTTCAGGACTGACTTTTTTTTAATTTCTAGAATATGAAATTTTAATTCCTAGAATATGAAAACAGTTTTTAAACAAAATCTTAATATGCACAAGAAATAAAACAAAAGATATAATTGGATTATCTATGACAGTTTTCTAGCAATATTTGAAAAATCTGGAATCTGGCTTATCTTATTCAGTGTTATTCAGCTTGCCCCAGTTCCCTCTTACCTGCTTTCAGTTATCACCCTACCATTTAAGATCACAGGTGACATAAATAGGACTTGTGTATCAATATTTTTTGTTTTAGTTTTCAAATTCAATGGCCTAAAGTTCTGCAAATATAATGTTTTTGTTCCTTCTCAGGTAACTGGAAGCCATGTATATACTTTTCTAAAAATCATACATTTGGTCATTCTTTGATTGAATTCATAATCAAATAATATGTCTAATATCTTAGATAAAGACATTTGTTAAGTGCTTAGGACTTGAAGGATAAAGAGAATTGGACCTTTATAAGCATAAAAATGTATAGTTGATTTTTTTTGGTTGATGTTACATGGTCTGTTTTATAAACAAAAATTTTAAAATGACATTTTTGAAAAAGTGGGTAGGAATAAGTAGATAATTAAATCATGCTCACTTTTTTTCCCCAGGAATTTATAATCTAGAGAGGAAAATAGGCACCTGAGCAACATTTACAGGATAATGTAACAAATGCTCAAATGCAGATATGCATAGGTAGGTCCTATGTGGACACACAAGAGAACATAGTTCTCCCTGGTAATCAAAATGGCTTCACAGAGGAGACCATGGGTACAGAATTATATTTATGAAAGCTACCTGCAATGAGTTCATGGAGTCAGATCACTAAAAAGACTCCTAAAATCTTACATAATAATCTTAAAGGCAGGTTTAATAAAATAAAGATACAGTTCTAGTTACACACATGAAAGAAGGGCAGGCAAGCATGAGAGTTGAAGAGAATTTCAGGTGTAGTTCCTCTAAGTACTTTCTTAGGACAGACTTCCTCTCTTCATTATGAATCACCAATATATGTTCAAAGGGTCATGGTTTCAGGACAGTAAAGGCAGTAATTCGCTGCAGAGCCACTTATGCCCGCTGATGGAAGCAAGCCAGGTTGTTTAACCAATTATACCAAGTGTAAGACATCAATAAGCAAACCAACCCTGAGTACCACCACTGGAGTTTCTGACTTTTAAATAGAACTGTATAAATCATTAATTGTCGCACTCATTCTTATCTTGTTTAAAAGTTAGTACGAGACTTGCAGGTGTCCCCAGAAACAACAGAGATAAGCCTAGAGTTATCCCAGTTCAGCTGAAATCTATATTTTTACCACCGCTGAAAAAAACTATGATTTTCCTCATCTATTTCTCAAAAAAGTTACATGATATGTCAGGGAATACCTTAACATCAAATTGTCACTCAAATTTACGTTTTCCTAGATTACAATAAATATGAAATTATATTTAAAGTTAATTCAAATTAATTTTAAACCATGTCTTTTAAATTCTTCCTATTAAAACTGATATAGGCTTTTAGGGGTGACAGGAAACCAAAGTAGATGACAAATTGAGTCTTAAAAGCAATTAGTATTTCAGAAAT
Source organism: Gorilla gorilla gorilla (assembly GCF_029281585.2). Classification (NCBI taxonomy): domain Eukaryota; kingdom Metazoa; phylum Chordata; class Mammalia; order Primates; family Hominidae; genus Gorilla; species Gorilla gorilla. The sequence goes on along the minus strand of NC_073229.2, from coordinate 118,998,004 downwards.
AATTTGACCATGAATGACAGGGTAGTTAGAGATGAAGTAAACTGTCAAAAAACAAATACTAAAAGCAATGTATCTATAAGTCAAATATTTTAAGTAGTCATATTACACATTGTATTAGTCATCTTTAACATTATGTTCAAAGATGATTACTAGACAAACTAAATTTAGATAATGCAACAAAAAGCATTCAAATATCGACATTTTTGAAATGGAATTTTCACTTATGTTTAATAAGGTTATTCCCTAGGACCTGAAAAATACCAATGTGTGGGTTCCATTCCAAGAGATCCTTACTGGAGCTGGAATTATGCTAGGTATTGATATCCGTTTTAATTGATTTAGAATGCCACTGAATACTGGTAATTTTAGAGTTCTCCAAACATTCTAGTATGAAGACAAGGTTAATCTCTAGTCTACATGGTGGCAAAAACCCCTTTTTGAAAACAGTAGTGTTCAAAGTTGGCTGTGATTAAGTGTGATGTAGGAAATTATAAATTCTGATACCAGGGGTTCTGCCTACACTTATGTGTAATCTCTGGAAATAGTTGGGGAAAGGAGATTCCAATAATCTGTTTTTTAAAATATTTTATAAATGATTTTGACAAACAGATGAGTACCATTGCTTTGAAATACAAATTTTTACTTAATCCTAACATCTTTTCTGTATTATTTTATTAAAATCATGAGGAATATTTATTCGTTATATAACATGGTATAACTTCTTTGACTTATTTTATTTTATTTATTATTTTTATTATTTTTTTTGAGACGGAATTTTGCTCTTGTTGACCAGGCTGGAGTGCAATGGCGCGATCTCGGCTCACTGCAACATCTGCCCCCCGAGTTCAAGCGATTCTCCTGCCTCAGCCTCCAGAGTAGCTGGAATTATAGGCGCCCACCACCATGCCCAGCTAATTTTGTATTTTTAGTAGAGAGAGGGTTTCTCCATATTGGTCAGGCTGGTCTCGAACTCCCGACCTCAGGTGATCTGTCCACCTTAGTCTCCCAAAGTGCTGGGATTACAGGCATGAGCCACCATGCCTGGCATTTCTTTGATTCTTAAATTCTATTTATATTTTTAACTTTTGTATGATTGGAGTGTACATCGTACATATCTGCATGTGATTTCTCAAGGTAATTTATCAGAAAATATAGTTTTTACTGAAGTGGGGGTTGATTAAAGCAACATGGTTGATGGGCCTCTTATATTCAGCATGCAAAGGATTTAGTAACATGCAAATTGTTTAACAGTGATGTGTAGTTAAATTTCCCAGTAAAATTGATTATGGTACCCCAACTAGAAAGCAGCAAACAACTTTCTGAGGGGTGTTTTCCCTGTCATTTGGAGATATACATTTATTAAGTTGACATAAATAGAATTTCTGAATTGCATCAATATTATGAGTGGAGAACAATAACTCAAGTGAGAGAATAATAACAGTATTTACAGAGAGGCAGGGAGCATTTGAAAGCACACTAGAAATAGACACTGCATGTAGGGGATGGGGAAGTTTGTGGTTTATGTTTAACTCTGAATGGAGTGCTGTTCCTCTCTTTTCCTCTTATTACTTTCTATTTTTTAAAATTGTCTTCATCCTATTGATACTCCTTACCATCTTAATCCATTAAAACTCACGCATCTAGAGGAAAAAGCAAATGCAAAAAATGTACAGTGGATGTGGTAACTAATAAATGATCTTGATTAATTTTTATTTGGTGGCTAGTATTAGAGTTTTATTCCTCAAAACCTACTGCTTTAAACTTGCAAAATATAAAACTGCAAAAATTACCAAGACTTTACATTCATTTGTTTTGCAAATATTAATTGCACACTAGTTTGATGATATAATGGTTTTCTGACCTTGTAAATCTACAGATATAATGTCTACATTTGAGTAATATAACACCCACATTTATTGGTGTCAGTGTATAAAACTATGTTTGTAAACGTGTGCTTATGTAGTCAAATGTGCATATGAACACTCTTTTACATTCCTGAATTTTTTTCATTATGTTTAATGATAGATCTTCATATCATACTCCAATTGCTTTAGAAGCTATATTGACATAACTTTCATGGCAGACAGGTATGAGTTATATTCATGTAAAAAGCAATCCAACACAAGTTGCAAGGAAAGAGTGATTGGACATTTATTGAATGGTTGTGTGTGCCAGGTATCAGATGTTTTAATGCACAATGCACAGAATCTCACACTATCAGTCTTTAGGCCCTGTTGGTTCTTTCTACTAAATATATCTTGATTTTTTCTTTCTCTTCATAATACCACTTGTTTTTGAATGATTTCAAGTATAAAACATTAGCTCCTTGTTGAGATACTCCAATTACTTCCAAACTGCCTTTCCTGCCAAGAAGTTTTATTTTAACATTCTACCATCAATAGTTATCTTTCCCAATCACAGATTAAATGCATTTGTCTCTTGGAATCATAAATAGTTTGTCTTTGCAATAAATGAGATATAAGATTATTAATGACTTACATGCAAGCCTCATTTACCGCAACTTTTATCAATTCTTCTCCCACTTTTCTACCCTAAATGTACCCTATGATTAAATTAGTTACAAATTCTAGCATATGGGTGCCATTGTCTGTGAAATTCTATTCAACCAACTTCCTTGTCCTTCTCTCAAAACACCAGTTACCTTTAACAACTTCGACAACAGTCCAGACTGTGAGTTACATCCTTCTCAGTGTTCCCATAGCACTGAAGACATGGCAGTCAGCACCTATAAAGACTGTTGAGTCTTGATCCAATCAACATTATTTCTTCAAAAGAGAGCACAAATTTTATATTTCTCCAATTAAGTGTATTTCTCTGAAAGATAAAGTAGATTATGATATCAAAAAATCCTTGCATGAGATTTTACTGAGAGCAATTCAAGCTATTCTTTCCAGTTTTCTATCATCATAATCATATACAAGTCTCTAAATTACTATGAACCTTACTCACCTTATCTTTAAAATCATTGTAGTGAGATAATATAATGAAATATTAATCTGTTTTTTTTTCTGATCCTCTCTTATGTGTGGCCCTGCCGCTATCCAGGAAAAAACTTCCATTTAGTCAAGGAAGATTGAGATTGGCCAATTTATCCTTATTTTGTTCTACTTCCTACATATTTGAAAGAATTTCAAAACCATGGCATAGAAAAGAATTTTAAAAGGCAACTCTTCCATTTTGTAAGAGGGGAATTATGAAATAGAGAATATGTTTTGGGGCCAAAAGCACAGAAATAAAAATTTCAGGCATAAAATTTAAAACAGAATCCTTCACAACTTTCTTGTATGCTAGAGAATACATAAGGACTACCAGAGAGGTGATAAAATGAAAGTGATACACGTTGGTAGAATTACAAAAAGAAATGACCACATAAGGCTGCTAGCTAGGGACAGATTACACTGGGAAGTTAATGGAAGGTCCTGGAATCTTGATGATCAGAGATTATGAAACAAGTGCTCAATTGCATATCTATTTACTCTGAAAGGAAGCAAGACTCTCAATATTTTACTTCCAAATCTTACAAAATTCATACCCCAAAATAACAGTTTTTGTATGTATTCTATTTCCATTATTACAACCAAGTAAAACTAAGCTTGTGAGCAAGCTTTATAAATTGCAAAGTATAAATAATTTTTATGAAGATAAAAATATTGCTTAATTTCATATTGTTCCCTTCATCTATACTATATTTCCTGAATTTATTAAAATTTTAACAAGATAACTTTTTTACCTATAATACTTTATTAACCAAGAAGAAAGGTGAAGTCAATTTAGAAGATGGCAGAGCAAAAGAGGAGACCCACTTTTGTCTCTCATCCTTAGGTGAGTAGATTCATAAGTCAGTGTTCTCTTAAAGGAGTTGTGAGGTGATAAAAGAATTATTTTATATAATTTTGGTGCTTATGCTGGTCATGGGTCCCCACTAATTAGTTTATATGCTGTTTATTTAGCAGCTATTTTGATATATAATATCAAATAATTTGATGGTATATTATAAAGTCAACTTAGAAATGTCCATACATCTTCTTTGTTCTCTGTATACCTTGCTGTGCCCTTCAATTGCAATTCTCTCTTTACCCAGGTTCCTAAACAAATATCTTAGAAGTAAAGAGGATAAAAACATTTCCTTGGCTCAAGCTAAATCGAAACATAAAGTGACATAGAAATTTGACTATTATCATTTAAAAAGATCCATCTCGATAGCCAAACAATGTCAAAACAAACAAAATCAAATTTTCTAGACTGATTAAATAAAATGGATAGTTGTCTTATGCCCACTTCTTTTTCCTATCTATGTACACAAAGCTAATTCTAAATGACAGTGTTATGTGTAATCATCTCTGCAGTCTGCATACAACTTAAAGATGCTTATGTATTCTAAGAAATCTTAGTCCCAGATGAAAAATAGAAATGCATTTTTATGTGCATGTATTTTCCATTCTAATAAGTGACAACATTTGTTTCAGTTTTGAAATGATGGTTGTCCAATAGAAACCTGTCATTTAAAATAGCAAGAAGTCTTTTTGGCAACTGTTTGCTTAATCCCTAGCTTACTCCAGAGTCAGGGGAACAGAAAAAGAAGAAATGAAGTAGATTAGTGTTTTCTACTCCATTATATGACTCTATACAATTGGCTTTTCTTTTCTATTTAGCTCTCCTTTGTCTGTCCCCAGCCATCATATTGGCCCCAAGTTGGGTATAAATGGACTGGGGAGGGAGGTGGACAGTTTCAAAGACAAAATATGACCTATTTCTTATTATTTCTTACCAGAATTGAGTATGTCATCATGACATGAAACTGTTGCATGGTTATTGTTCTTGGGCAATTGGAGCAAGATTACTCCCTTACTAAGTATTAATAGAATACTAAACACTTAAATCATGGTCATCCTATGCCTAAGTCAAATGAATTTTGCCACTGCGCAATTATTAAAGTTGTGCAATTGTTAAAGTTTTCACTTTCTAGTCTTTGGCATTCTGGTTTCTTATTTTTTTCTTGTTTAAAAATTACATTAGAATTCTTCAAATCTCAAATGCAAATGCATGATTACTCTTCCAGCATGTTTCCATTAAAGATACTTTACAGGATGATCGATGCCATATTTCTAGCCTTATTTCCCAGAAACCTTCACTTACATATTGTGCTTCATAATTGACAACTCTGCATTCTCCTGACAGACCCAAAGAGCCCCTCTCCTGGGTCATTTGATCATGAGTCTTCCTGGATAATCTCGCTATGACCTACACAACTGGAGGCATTATGAACCCTAACCCCATTTTCGAGGGTAATTATATACATATCTCCTCTCTCCTACTATCATTTTCTTATTTTATGCCTTTGTCAACTCTTGCCTGGACGGTTCTGACACCAGCTTTGTAATATGCGGAATTACCACTTGTGCTGTTGTCTCTGTGTTTCATCACTATAAGAAATTTTACTTGTTACTCCTTGATTAAAATTCTCTACAAACTACAGAAAAATTGAAGTCTTCTTAGCATGGAATGAGGTCCTCATTAATTCATGCCATATTACTTATATAGTGTCATCTCCCAAAGGCCAGACTGGAAGTCTTCTACCTCATCAATCCTGAATTACTTGTATTTACACTTCATATGTCTTGCTTACCTCTATCTTCTGCCTAGTGCCTGCTGTCTTTATATCTGCAACTTAGAATGTTCTACTAAATTATAAAAATACAAATCTATGGTAGGCACAATTCTAAGATGGTCTCCAGTGTTACTGCCCCCTGTCTTCCCACCTGTTTATTGCATGGGACTTGAGAATATGATGGATTTTACTCCTATGCTTAGGTTTTTTGATATGGCACAGGTGACTTTAAGAGAAGGAGATTATCTTCAATGGGCAGAATCTAATTAGGTGAAACTTTAAGAGGCAGGATCTTCCTGGAAAAAGAAATATACAGCATGAGAGAAACTCAACATGAGGAAGATTCTTCTTTGATAACTTTGAAACTCGAGGGGATTATATGATAAGGAATGTGAGTGGCCTCTAGAAGCTCAGAGAAGCATGAAGATGATAGTTGGTAATTAAATGGAACCTCTGTCCTATAACTAATAAGTATTGAATTTAGTCAAACCACATGAGCTTAGAAAGAAAATCTCAAACCTTACGTGAGAACACAACCTAGCCAATACATTTGTGTTACTAATGTGAGATCCTGAGCAGAGAGCCCGTTAATTTGTGACTGGATTTCTAATCTAGAAATACTATAAGATAACAAATTAGTATGTCTTAAGCCACTAAATTTATATTAGTTTTATATACAGCAATAGAAAATGAATACAAATGTGAATGTGGTTTCTCGAGACATCTCTCCATTCCAAGAGTGGCTTAAGTGTTCACTTATTGCTCTCCTTTCAATTACCACTGCAATATCATAGTAAGTTATAGTTCATTTTTCCTCACACACAAAGAAATGGGCTGTAATTCCACCTAAGTGACTTTTTATGGGGCACACAGCATTTGTAATTAACTTGAATTGAATAATTCAATGAGGAGAGAAGGTATAACAGATGTTTTATGTACCTACAGACATAGATACACATAGAAATAATTTATTTTCTGGCATTTATTTCATCAAAAAGTTTACTACTGGTAGCAGTGAGTCTACTAAATTCTAATAGAATCCTCCAATAAATGGAACCATGGCTTCCAGAATAGCTGATTCTAGGACTGGGGTAGGGAACATGCAAGAGGATCTTGAAGTAAGTTGCCAAAATAAAGGAAGTGCTAAAAACACTATTTACAATAGCAAAGACACAGAATCAATCTAGGTGCCCATCAATGGTGTACTGGATTTTAAAAATGTGGTACTTATACCCCAAGGAATACTATACAGCCATAAAAAGAATGAAATCACATACTTTGCAGCAACATGGATGCTACTGAAGGCCATTATCCTAGTTGAATTAATCCAGGAACAGAAAACCAAATATCACATGTTCTCACTTATAAGTGAGTGTTATACATGGGGTACTCATGGACATAAATATGGCAAGAATAAACACTGAGGACTTCTATCAGTGGGGGAGAGAGGGAGAGAGAAAAGGGTTGAAAAACTATGGGTACTATGCTTACTATCTGGTTGACAGGATCATTTATATCTCAAACCTTAGCATCATGCAGTACACCCATGCAACTTACCTACCTATGTACTGGTTGAATCTAAAATAAATGTCGAAATTATATAAAGCTTTAAATACAAAAAAGAGGAAGTACTACAAACAAATACGGAAAATACAAACAAAGAAATTGATGGGTATATGTCAAAGGACACAAATACCAAATTAAAGAGCTCCCAGGGGCCTAAACTGGAACAATATGAGCAACACAATATATAAAGCAGTATTAGGTTATGCTCGGATTATTAAATAAACCACCATTATATATACTGCTGTAAATAAATGATTAAATAAATACATGGAAGAGATTAGATCAATTTTTCATGCAAAATTATTCCAAATATTTTATGTAGATACTCCACACTCCAGGAGTATTATAACTCTACCCCTTAACAGGAGGCTATGTGTAGTTACTTCCTTCCAAACAATATTGTATGGAAAGGCAGAGGAAAGAACAACTTTACAGTGAAGAAACCTGACAAACATTGCCTAAGCCAGTGGATCAGTGTCAACACCGATTGTGATAAATTATATTGAAAATATCTACTTTCAATATACGTTGTGATGAAAATGACACTTTACCTCTGGTTTTCTTCCCCAAAACACGTAACCCTAGTCTATACATGAGACAAACATCAGTTAACTCCCAATGGGCAAATCTACAAAATACCTAGCCAGTTCTCCTGAAAACTGTGAAGGTCATCAAAAATAAGAAAACTGAGACACTGACACACTCAAGAGAAACTTAAGATGACTACATATAGTTGGATCCTGGGAAAGAATAAGGACATTAGGTAACACTATGAAAATCTGAATAAAGTGTAGGCTTTAAGTAAACAATAATGCATCAATGTAGGCTGATTAGTTATGACAGATTTCTGACATCGGTATTAGATGTTCATTATAGGAGGATTTGGATTTGAAAGTATGGTGATTCTCTGTACTATCTTTGTAATTTTTCTAGAAAACCAAAATTATCCCAAAATTTTAAAAAACATGTTTAAAATTGATCTGAAAATCAAAGAGGGAATAACTATCATTTAATTATACAGGAAGGCATTGTAAATAGCTAGAAGGAATTTTTCAGCATATTAGATTCAACCTGTGGATTCTTCAATGCTTACAAGCTGTGGTTTAGAGATGACAAATGGGAGTACATTTTGTGCCAGAAATTTGGAAGCAACTTTTGCCAATATTTCGTTGATGTGTATTTAAATTTAGCTCAAAACTATTTGGATCAGATATATCTTAATTTTAATGTTTGTTTTACAAATAACACGAGAACTAGGCTATCTGCTTTCTATTGATGGAAAACCATTAATTTAAATGCTAATAACAGCCTAACAAGGTTAACACTTGTAATCCTTACAGTAACTGAACAAATCAAATGCAACAAATACACAATTTAAAATGAGCTTATCCTTTAGTTTATTTTAGAATATATATGCATGACCAATTTTATTAAAACTTATTTTAAATATAATCAACACAGCAATCCCTTTGACATTGAGAGGATTAATAATAATTAATAATAATTTGTAAAAAGGAGCACCCAGTTAGCTGGATCACCAGTTATTTTGAATTGTAATCCTGTAAAAACACAATAAAATTTGTTCCAACCTTCACCTTTTAGTACATCCAATTTCTATCTGTCCTCCTGTTATCATTCTTGGAGGATCAGTTTCATCTACTACCTGTCTACTGTACATAAACTGTAATACTCTTAGAGTGATGATGAACTAAATTGATACTCAGATGTGACAGAAGTCATCTATAATGTTCTTGAAAATATCCCACACATTAAATTATAAAATAAAGAGAAGAGCTTTGTTTCTGCCCCTGAAAGCAAGGATAAAATATTATAGATAACACTGAAACTGGTAGCGGACATACATTGTCAGTAATGTTAAATGAACATTTACAGTTTTGTATAGAGGAGCAAACCTATGCCACAAAATTTCTTCTCACTCTCCCAAGGTCATTGCTGTTCTGTAATATCTATAGTTGACATTGCCATTAACCCTTCCTTTTGTCTCTAACATATTGAGGTCATTCTGTATTCCTTACTCACCTCAAATCTCATGTCTTTGTTAGTCATTAAGTGCAGGTGATTATTTTTCTTATATGTGAGAATTTAAGAGAAACTGGGGTGCCACTGCAGGGTATTTTGACGAGTGTATTCAGGAACACAGGAGTATTCTAATCTTGTCTTGGCAGAATCACCAACCTGCCCCCACATACTCTAGGATGAAAATAAACATAAAAAAAAAGGAAATAAAAGATAGTTTTATATTGTTAGCTTGGCTTTTACTAGAAATGACACTCTGGTGAACTGAGCTAAAAACGTGTTTAGGCTTAGTGCAAAAGCTACAGTTGGGGAGTATAATTATTTCTGTGCCCTTTCATTCAGGCTGATACATTTTCTTCACAGTTACTCTCTCATGCACCTCTGATACCTCACAATTATCAACTCTCAAGCAGCAGGAATTGCTAGGGAATCCGTATGAAAACCACAAACTTAACCAGACACTATGATGTTGGATAGAAGAGGCTGATCACTGGTCTGCAGGTGAAAAACATCCCACTATGCTAGAAATGGGGGGACAACTAGCTGGAGCCCTAAAGTAGAATGATGTAATAAATCCCATGCCCTCTGTACCCGGTCTCTGCATCCTTATCTCATCGTGAGAATCCACAGACACATCTTATTTCATTCAATCTCATTAAACAAAACTTCATTTTCTTTTATAAACCTTCCAATCTACAAAGAGACTCCCTACGGGGATGATGGATTCTTGTGGAAGAAATTTCTGCCTCATCTCTTGATACACTACCATGTGCTCAAAGACCTGGTATCCTGGAATCTGCATTAGATAGCACAACAGTGGTGTATGCCTAACTGCAAATTTGGAAATAAAAAGTTATGTTTTATATTAGGCAAATTCTGACAACTTCTAGCTTAATTTAGTGGGTGGGGTTTTGAGTAGGAAGAGTTGGCCTCTCCTTGACCATATTCTTAAATTTTCAGGTCATACTCCTGAATACAATCACAAAACTAATTGATGTGTTGGTAAACCTTTTCTCATTAGATCAGAGTCATTCTGTTCTATGCCCAGTAAACCTTGTCTACCTGTGGACATAGACTACTAGTTTTATGCTTGGCTATCCTGACAGTGTATGTCATTTACTTGGTAGCTTTAAACTGGGTATCCTCTTTTATTATTAATTCTTAAGTTCTATGAATTTTATTTTTTTTAATTTGTGTGTGTGTGCGTGTGTGTGTGCTCGAGGTTACATGTACAGGATGTGCAGGTTTCTTACATAGGTAAGCATATGCCATGGTGGATTGCTGCACCTATCAGCCCATCACCAAGGTACTAAGCCCAGCATGCATTAGCTCTTCTCCCTAATCCTCTTCCCACCACCAGCCTCCCCCAACAGGCACCAGTGTGTGTTGTTCTCCTCCCTGTGTCCATGTGTTCTCGTTGTTCAGCTCCCATTTATAAGTGAGAACATGCGGTGTTTGGTTTTCTGTTCCTGCGTTAGTTTGCTGAGGTTGGTGGCTTCCAGCTCCATCCATGTCCCTGCAAAGAACATGATCTTTTTCCTTTTTATGGCTGCATAGCATTCTATGGTGTATATGTACCATATTTTCTTTATCCAGTCTATCATTGACAGGCATTTGGGTTGATTCCATGTCTTTAAGATTGTGAATAGAGCTGCAGTGAACATATGTGTGCATGTATCTTTATAACAGAATGATTTATATTCCTTTGGGTATATATACAGTAATGAGATTGCTAGGTCAAATGGTATTTCTGGTTCTAAATCTTTGAGGAAGCACTACACTGTCTTCCACAATGGTTTAACTAATTTACATTCCCACCAACAGTGTAAAAGTGTTCTGATTTCTCTGAAACCTCGCCAGCATGTGTTGTTTCTTAACTTTTTAATAATTGCCATTCTGATTGGTGTGAGATGGTATCTCGTTGTGGTTTTGATTTTCATTTCTTTAATGATCAGTGATGTTAAGGTTTTCTCATATCCTTCTTGGCCACATGTATGTCCTTTTTTGAGAAGTTTCTGTTCATATCCTTTACTCACTTTTTTTTCTTGTAAATTTGTTGACGCTCCTTGCTTAAGACCTTTGTCAGATGGGTAGATTGCAAAAATTTTCTCCCATTCTTTGGTTGTCTGTCTGCTCTGATGATAGTTTCTTTTGCTGTGCAGAAGCTCTTCAGTTTAATTGGATCCCATCTGTCAATTTTGCTTTTGTTGCAATTGCTTTTAGTTATTTCTTTTATTATTATTATTATTATTATTATTATTTAAGTTTTAGGGTACATGTGTACAACGTGCAGGTTTGTTACATATATATACATGTGCCATGTTGGTGTGCTGCATCCATTAACTCGTCATTTAACATTAGGTATATCTCCTAATACTATCCCCCTTCCCCCCACCCCACAACAAGCCCCAGTGTGTGATGTTCCCCTTCCTGTGTCCATGTGTTCTCATTGTTCAATTCCCATCTATGAGTGAGAACATGCGGTGTTTGGTTTTTTGTCCTTGCGATAGTTTGCTGAGAATGATGGTTTCAAGCTTCATCCATGTCCCTACAAAGGACATGAACTCATCATTTTTTATGGCTGCATAGTATTCCATGGTGTATATGTGCCACATTTTCTTAATCCAGTCTATTATTGTTGTACATTTGGGTTGGTTCCAAGTCTTTGCTATTGTAAATAGTGCGGCAATAAACATATGTGTGCATGTGCCTTTATAGCAGCATGATTTATAATCCTTTGGGTATATACCCAGTAATGGGATGGCTGGGTCAAATGGTATTTCTAGTTCTAGACCCCTGAGGAATCGCCACACTGACTTCCACAATGGTTGAACTAGTTTACAGTCCCACCAACAGTGTAAAAGTGTTCCTATTTCTCCACATCCTTTCCAGCAACTGTTGTTTCCTGACTTCTTAATGGCTGCCATTCTAACTGGTGTGAGATGGTATCTCATTGTGGTTTTGATTTACATTTCTCTGATGGCCAGTGATGATGAGCATTTTTTCATGTGTCTGTTGGCTGCATAAATGTCTTCTTCTGAGAAGTGTCTGTTCATATCCTTCGCCCACTTGTTGATGGGGTTGGTTGTTTTTTTCTTGTAAATTTGTTTGAGTTCATTGTAGATTCTGGATATTAGCCCTTTGTCAGATGAGTAGATTGCAAAAATTTTCTCCCGTTTTGTAGGTTGCCTGTTCACTCTGATGGTAGTTTCTTTGCTGTGCAGAAGCTCTTTAGTTTAATTAGATCCCATTTGTCAATTTTGTCTTTTGTTGCCATTGCTTTTGGTGTTTTAGACATGAAGTCCTTGCCCATGCCTATGTCCTGAATGGTATTGCCTAAGTTTTCTTCTAGGGTTTTTATGGTTTTAGGTCTAACATGTAAGTCTTTAATCCATCTTGAATTGATTTTTGTATAAGGTGTAAGGAAGGGATCAAGTTTCAGCTTTCTATATATGGCTAGCCAGTTTTCCCAGCACTATTTATTAAATAGGGAATCCTTTCCCCATTTCTTGTTTTTGTCAGGTTTGTCAAAGATCAGATAGTTGTAGATATGTGGCATTATTTCTGAGGGCTCTGTTCTGTTCCATTGGTCTATATCTCTATTTTGGTACCAGTATCATGCTGTTTTGGTTACTGTAGCCTTGTAGCATGGTTTGAAGTCAGGTAGCGTGATGCCTCCAGCTTTGTTCTTTTGGCTTAGGATTGACTTGGCAATGTGGGCTCTTTTTTGGTTCCATATGAAGTTTAAAATAGTTTTTTTTTCCAATTCTGTGAAGAAAGTCATTGGTGGCTTGATGGGGATGGCACTGAATCTATAAATTACCTTGGGCAATATGGCCATTTTCATGATACTGATTCTTCCTACCCATGAGCATGGAATATTCTTCCATTTGTTTGTATCCTCTTTTATTTCATTGAGTAGTGGTTTGTAGTTCTCCTTGAAGAGGTCCTTCACATCCCTTGTAAGTTGGATTCCAAAGTATTTTATTCTCTTTGAAGCAATTGTGAATGGGAGTTCACTCATGATTTGGGTCTCTGTTTGTCTTCCTTCCTTAGCTCATATCATAAATGTTTTTATTCTCTAGGCTTCCAGTCTTTATCTTCTTCCCATGCATGCTTCAGATTTTCCGAATCAGTCATACATATGGTGTAAAAATAAGTGAATAATTGATAACAATTAAAAACAAGCCATTAACAAACTACCAACTTACCAACTATCATCTTATGTGATGAAATCTTTATTCCAAAAGTGATGCCTTTATTCCACAAGAGCCTGCTCTGAAGTACAACAGTCTGTTGGGCATTTCCAGCTGGATATCAAGTACCTCAAAAGCAACATGACCAAACTGAACTCGATACTTACATTCCTGGTTTCCCTTTTACCTTCTAATCAGTTCATCTTGCTATATCCTATGCCATATTAAATAGTTATGTCATCATCTAATCCAAAATATCAGAGCCATCATAAAATTATCCTAAAGAACATCCAACAAATAACCAGAATTAGCTAAGTTTAGCTTCTTAACCCCTTTTCTCTTGATCTACAATTTCTAAATTTAGTTCTTTATCATGATCCTAATATAAACTATATAATACTTTGTTATCTGGCTCTTTATTATACTTCTAGAGTTGAGATTCTTCACTCTTTGGTTCACCTTATATTTTTGTTAAATATATTATTTTCTGTTTTTCTAAATATGCCATATTCTCATTCATCCATGTTGCTGGAAATGCTATTTATTTTGCATAGAATATCATTCCCCGGGTCCCACTTTTTATTGCCTATCAGAGTTCAAATCATGTCACAATTTTCATAAGTGTGTCAGATTATTGTTATAGCTAGATAACTTCCCTCCAGTCTCTGACATCATGAAACAAAATATTCTCTAGTACTTTAATATTTATATTACTTTCTAATGTAGAATCTCTCCACCAAACTGTGAGAACTGTAATTCATACTGTTAATATTTTTCTTGTAAATTATATATTAATAAATGTCAAACATACTTTAAACATTAATAGACAGATTGTCTTATGCAAGCTACAATGCCCTCCAAAGTTTAATGGTGGCTACAAAAGTTGAACAAGTTAAAGTGAAGTTAAAATAAGAAGATAATATATATATAAATGGAGAAATAAATTAGTCTACTCAATAGAACACAATTACAAACTGGAATAAAATTAAAAGGACCAGTGAATATGTTGCCTTACATGGCAAAAAGGACTTTGTAGACACGATTGAATTAAGGATTTTGAGATGGTGAGATTGTCCTGGATCATTTTGGTGGACTCAATGTAAGCACAAGGTCCTTATAATGATATAGGGAAGGAGGACAGTCAGAAAATTGAAATTTGGAGATGGATATAGGACTAAGAGAGATGCATCTGTGATTTTGAAGATGGAGGAAGGTGCTATGAGCCAGTGAGTGGAGGTTGCCTCTAGATACTGGGAAAGACAAAACAAAACAAAAAAAGAACAAGAATAAAAGAACAGGCCAGATCATCCAGAAGGAATACAGACATATCAACATCTAGAAATATGTTTCAGACTTCTAACCTGCAGAAATCTAAAATAATATATTTGCATTGTTTTAAGCCATTAAGTTTGTGGTAATGTGTTACAAAAGCAATAAGAAATTAATATCTCATATGCTCCACAATGATATAAATAATATCAGAAGTATTAGTAAATTGTATAGAATTTAAGAAGTAGGCACTGATAACATTGTTAATGTGGTTCAGTATAATGTTCTGGTGAAAGGAAGAAAATAATTGAGAATGATAATTTGAGAATTTCTTATGATCACCTTCAAGAATATAAAGTCAAAAATGAAAAGAAAGTATGATCTGTAGGAAATATAAACATAGCCTATAACAAGGAGAGAGAGTCAAATAGAGTTTATTATGAAAATTTACAGGCCAAGCACAGTGGCTCATGCCTGTAATCCCAGCTCTTTGGGAGGCCTAGGCAGGTGGATCGCTTAAGTCCAGGAGTTTGAGATCAGCCTGGGTAACATGGCAGAAGACCATGTCTACAAAATTTAGATGGAAGTGGTGGTGTGCTTATGGCCGCATCTACTCGGGAGGCTGAAGTGGGAGGATCCCTTGAGCCCAGGAGGTGGAGGTTGCAGTGACCTGTGATAGTGCCACTGCACTCCAGACTGGGCGACAGAGTGAGACCCTGTCTAAAATAATAATATGAAATCAAGAAAATTCAGAAATTTGCAATTTAGCTAAGATTAAAACAGATTACATTGGACTAGAATAGTTGTATAACAAAAGTGCATGTGTGTGTATGTGTGCATGTGTGTGTGTAATTACATATGTTATCGTCCAATGCCATTTCTTGAAATATCATAGATTGTATTTCAGTGTAGCTTGGCATAAAAAGCATAAAGAACATTTAAAAAACTTGGCTTTGAAATTGTGTAGATCTCAGTTTCCTGGTACATTAAGATCTCAGTTTTTTGTACATTAAAAAGTATGTTTATACTATGCTGTGGTCTGTTAAGTCTGCAATAGTATTATGTCTAAAAAATTGTACATACCTGTTAAAAATTCTACATTGCTAAAAAATACTAATGGTCATTTGAATCTTCAGTGCATCATCTCTTTTCATTAGCGAAGAGTCCTGCCTTGATGTTGATGGTTGCTGAATGATCAGGGTAATTGTTGATGAAAGTTGGGGTGGCTGTAAACAATTTCCTAAAATAAGACAACAATTAACTTTGCTATATCAATTGACTCTTCCTTTCATGAAAGAGAAAGGTTTCTTTGAAGCATAAGATGCTGTTTGTTAGCATTTTACCCACAGAACTTCTTTCAAAATTGGGGTCAATCCTCTCAAATTTTGCTGCTGGTTTATCAACTAAGTTTATGTAATATTATATATGTTTCGTTGTCATTTGAACAGTGTTCACAGCGTCTTCACCAGGAGTTCACTCCATTTCAAGAAACCACTTTATCTGCTCATGCATAGGAAGCAACTCCTTGCCTATTCAAGTTTTATCGTAAGATTGTAGCAAATCACTCATATCTTCAGGCTCTACATCTAATTATAGTTCTTTAGCTATTTTCACTACATGGGCAGATATTTCCTACACTAAGTCTTGGACCACTCAGTCACCCATGAGGGTTGGAATATATGTTTTCCAAATTCTTGTTAATGTTGATATCTTGACCTCTTCCCAAAAACAAGGAATGTTCTTAATGGCATGTAGAGTAGCAAATCATTTCCAGAAAGTTTTCAATTTACTTTTCCCAAATCCATCAGAAGGATCACTATCTATGGAAGCTAATAGATTTACCAAATATATTTCTTAAATAATAAGACTTATAAGTTAAACATTTTTTCCTGATCCATAGGCTACAGAATGGAGGTTGTGTTATCATGCATGTGAGCAGCTCTAATTGCCTTGCACATCTCCATAAGAGATCTTCAAATGACCAGGTGCATTGTCAATGAGCAATAACATTTCAAAAGATTTTATTTTTTTTTCTGAGCAGTAGGTCTCAACATTTGGGCTTAAAATATAAAATAAAGCATGCTTTAAACAGACTTTTTACTTCCCATTTCTAGAGAATTTTTCCATTTCTTTCCATTTCTAGAGCACAGGCAGAGTGAATTCATCATGATTCCTAAAGGCCCTAGAATTTTCTGGATCATAAATGAGAATGTATTTCAGCTTAAAGTCACCAGCTGCATTAGCCCCTAAGAAGACAGTCAGCATGTACTTTGAAGCTTTGAAGCCAGGCACTGACTTCTCCTCTCTAGCTATAAAAGTCCTAGACAGCATCCTCTTCCAACAGAAGACTTTTTCATCTACATGGAAAGTATGAATTTTTAGTGTAACAACCTTTATCAGTGACCTTAGCTAGATCTTACAGGTAACTTGCTGCAGTGTTTCCATCAGCACTTGTTTCTTCACCTTGTACTTCTGTGTTATGGAGACAGCTTCTTTCCTTAAGCCTTATGCACCAATTTCTCCTAGCTTCCAACTTTTATTCTTCGGCTTACTTACCTCTCTCAGCCTTCGCAGAATTGAAGAGTGTTAGGGCCTTGCTTTGGATTAGTCTTTGGTTTATGGGAATGTGGCTTGTTTGATCTTCTAACCAGAACACTAAAACTTTCTCCATATCAGCAATAAAGTGGATTCACTTTCTTATCATACATGTGTTCACTGAAGTGGCACTTTATATTTCCTTCAAGATGTTTTTCTTCACATTCACAACTTCATTGTTTGGCAAAAGAGGCCTGGCTTTTGACCTGTCATAGCGTTCACCATACGTTCCTCACTAAGCTTAAACATTTCTAGCTTTTTATTTAAAACAAGACACACATGATTCATCCTTTTACTTGATCACTTAGAGTCTGTTGTAAGGTTCCTAATTGGCCTCAGTTCAATATTATTGTGTCTTAGGGAACAGGGAACCCTGAGGAGAGGTAGAGAGATGGGGGAATGGCTGGTCGGTGGAGCAGTCAGACAAACACATTTATTTATTACTTTGCTGTCTCATATGGACACAGTTCTTGGGTCACCAATAAAATAAAACTAGTAACCTCAAAGATTGCTGATCACAGATCACTATAATAGACATCACAATAACAAAAAATACCAATATGTTACACAGAGACACAAAGTTAACACATCTTTCTGGAAAAAAATGATTCCAATAAACCTGCTTGATACAGGGTTGCCACAAACCCTCAGTTTGTAAAAAACACAGTATCTGCAAAGCACAATAAAACATGGCGTTATTGTACTTCATAGACCAGTCTCCTCATTCATCTATTCAGAGAAAAGACGTGTTCCACTGTATACAAACTACAAAAAATCTTAACACTTTGTCTCTGTTGTTTCTATCATCTTGAAGGCAAATTTGCAAGCATGTTTGTGTTCTGAACAAAAACTGTCCCCGCGGTTTAGCCAGAGACATATGGGAGCCAGATTGTACCTGTCAAAAGTCAGTCTTGAGAAAGCATTGGTGTGGGAGAATGTATTAATGTTCTCGATTGTTAATGTTTGCTTCATGACCTTCCCATTAGCATATATGTGTGCCTCTACTTACTGGTACATTCATCCATCTCTCTAATGGCTCTGCCTCTGTAGCTGCTGTTAACACCAGTTATTCATCATTACAAGTAGAATATGTTCTATTCCTAACATGGCCTTCATTTCAACTGAATATAGTATGAAAAAGTTATACATTCAGACAAATTTCTCATGTTCATATTCTACATGGTTTAATACTACTGCAAATTTGAGATTTAGAAACATGGACTTCTTTCCCCTTTGGAGTTTGAGTGAAAAGGTCTTTTCTGAGCTAAAATGTAAAATGAGATTGAAAACAAATTTACTTCGAATGACAAGTTATTAAACGTTTAAATACATTACTATATATTTCAAATCAATACTTGCTACACTTTGATAGTATTCAAAATTTAATTCATATATTATATTTAAGTTTTATTTTTAAGAAAATATAATCAATCTTATGGAAGTTCTCTTTACACTATTGATCTGATTCTTTTTTCCATCTATTCTGTACATTTTTACTTTATTAGAATGAGGTATCTTTTTCTTACACGTAAACACTTTCATACTATTTCTCATGCTGAGAGCTTTATTATATGAAACTTTATATTCAGTTTCTTAATTATTTATGTGTGATACCTGTTTTCAACAAGTCCAAGGTGACTAATTTGAGATGCCTAAAAATACATATATTTATTTTGTTAAAACAAATACAACTGATTGATTTCAGGAAAAACTTCTTTTGGGAGTATATTAAAATAAGAATTAGTAAAAGCATATAAAAACAAAATTTGGAGAAAATGATTGCAATGTTGTTGAAATTGCAAGCAAGAAGTTAGTATCTGTAAACAAATGTGAAAGTATGAGTTTGCATGGACTTTTTTCAGATTCAAGTAATGAATGCTTATGAATGGCCTAATATTCAAAGTGTGCAAACATGATTAAAGAAATAGATTTGAAAGTTTCACTCCTGAAATTTAATTAGTCATAAGTTTATGTCCGGCCACAGCTAATTATACTCTGGATTTGAAGCATACTGAGAGCTCTGTATCATTGTATAAACGGGGATTTCGGTAAGAATTTAAATCTGAGTGGGTCAGAGGCATAATTTAATGTAACTTTGACCAGTATGTAAGGGAATCAAGTGTGTTAGTGAAGCATGGGAGCAGGACATTTTAGGTCTAAGTAACATGAAAGTTCAAGTGGCTGGTATTGCATTGTTTCTAGATCAATAATTTGCTTAGGGCAGGATCTTATTCCATTGGGTTGATACAAGGATAGTTTATAGTGTTGGGTCCAGCTTCCAGAAGGCAGATGGCAAAGTAAACTGGACTGCAGCAGACTTACAAACCATCTTTGGGAGCAGGGCATATTGAAAAAAAAAAAAATGAAGTTTACTTGCAGTAGTACGGCCAGAGTTAAGTGACCACAGAAGACCAGAAAGGCACATGCCTAGGGTTCATCTTATATATACTCAAAATCTGACCAAATCTCTATCCTCTCAGATAGTGGTCTTGCATTCCCTGATGCTGAGAGACTGAGTCTATATATTGAAGACTTCATTTCACCAGCAGGTGCAAATGTTCTACATTTCAAAGCCATCTGTGTTTTTTAAGTGATTGAGGCCAAGAGTAATCCATATTTAGTTGTTTTGACAATTTAAGGTTTATGTTATTCTTTGACTTTATCAATGTACTAATGTACATATTTTATATGCTGTACCATGTATATCTGTGAATAAAAAAAATACATGTCACTGTCGTTCAGTTGTTTTTCTTTCATTACTGCCTCCACCCAAAGGAAATTTTTAGATTTTTTGGATTACTGTCACTGCTAGGTGCCTTTTTAGGATTTGGTTTTATTAAATACTACCACATTTCATTAAATTTTAGTACCACAGAGATGCTGTATATCTATTTATGTACTGTGGTCATTTTGGAACAACAAATTATTATCTATCATTTTTCCACTCCCCTAAAAGAATCAATGTTTACCCCCTTGTGGATAAATTAGAGGTTAAAATATCATCCCAGTAGAATACATGTAATAACTTAAAATTATTAAAAAGTTAGTTTTTAAAACATTTTTCAGTTTGGTGGCTTGTATATATGGCACTTTGTTTAGCATCAACAAAATTTATTTGGAAATATACAAATATGGCAAAAATGAAAGTTAATAAATTTTATTTTATTTTTTTTCCTTCTATTCAACTCCTGTGTTCCTAAGATCTGCTGAGGTTCTTACATAAATATTCATAAGATTAATATAGACTAATAGACTAATTCTGACTCTCCAGGTTTCACCTCAGTAATTTTCCCCTCTCCTATGTCATTGATCACCACTGATTCATTTTCAGCAAAGGAACATACGGACATAGCTCCTATCTTAATGTGTTTGCCATTGACCAAGCTTCTGGTTTAGCTACTGACCCATTTGTTCCCCATCCTTGAGAGAAATCTCCTTGAGAAACAGGCCTATACTATTTCTCTCTGTCCATTCATTATTCCTATTGTCTACTAAATCCACCCCATGTTACCTTCTACATACTCCTCCACAAAGCAGGTCTTGTCAAGAATACAGATACCACTTACATTGAAAAATCCAGTGGCTGAACTTCAGTTCAAATCTTATTTGGCTTATTCTTTCCTACTTACTGGCCACTCATTCTCATTCTCCTTTGTTGGATTCTGAAATAAAGGACCAAGAGCTAAGACTTCGATGATATTATCTTCCTCATACACACTCCTAGCAAATTCATTAAATCTCCTCTGGGAGTGATATGGACTTCTTGGATATTTAATACACATAGCTTATTTAACACATCCAAAGCAAACCTGGTATTTCCTGCACCAAAATAGAAAAGCTGTTTCTACTACAAACTCCTCATTTCTATAAACAACACTTCCAACTTATCAGCCTCTCAATTCATAAAATTTGAAGTGATAATTATGAATATTTTACACTGAGTTAACATATATGAGATAATTGTCAGTGTGGTATGGTGTGGACACATCCTGACCTAGGGGTAGCTTTCATAAGACTGTAGTCCTCTCTGATTTCAAAATAAAGATTTAAGTGTAAATAAAGTTTTGGATCTAATTATTGACCACCTTTTAAGACAGTTTACTAACAAGCTTACATTAGAGTAATCTGAACATGTAAAAGAAGTGAAAAATATGTTAGTAAAATACAGGCAGAGCTCAAGGAATGACATAAACTAAGTATCTCCACATTGATAGTTATTTATATTAAGAAAAGACCAAGAAAATATTTGAAACACTTGAAACCAAGAAATGTTTCTAACTGGAAATATTTCCAAAAATTCTAACAGAATAGAAAATACAAATAATTTATATACATATGAATAGATGTTTAGCAACCAGGGAGACACAAATTAAAACACAATGATATGCCATTTTATACACACCGGATTAGTAAAACATGGATGCTTGATATTAAGTACTGACGAAGATACTGGACAGTAAAAACAACCATTAAAAAAGGAATGAATTAATGGCATTTGGAGCAACTTAGATCAGACTGGAGACTATTTTTCTTAGTGAAGTAACTCAGGAATGAAAAACCAAACATTGTATGTTTTCACTCATAAGTGAGAGCTAAGCTATGAGGATACAAAGGCATAAGAATGACACAATGAACTTTGGGGACTTGGGAAAGGGTGGGAAGGGGGTGAGGGATAAAAGACTACAAATCGAGTGCAGTGGATACTGCTGTGGTGATGGGTGCACCAAAATCTCACAAATCCCCACTAAAGAACTTACTCAGGTAACCAAATACCACCTGTTCCCCAATAATCTATGGAAATAAAAAAAATTGCAAAAAAATTTACAAAAATAAACACTGCTGAGGAGATAAGGACAATTGGTCCTGTTAGGTCACATGTTCTTTTCTGGGTAAATTGTATTTAGTCTCTTTTGTTTCATCCATGTGGATATTTATAGGAGAAGAAGCAAAAATTAAAGAATATAAAGGATAATAGGTACTTAAAAATGGTGGTTTATTACAATTCTACCATAACCTACTTTCATTATCATTCATTAGATTTGGTGTTTTTAAAACACATATTTTTATCTTTTAATTTACTAATACATTTTATTTGATTCTCATATAAGATGTAAGTTGCAATGTCGTTCACTGAGATGATACAGAATTTTTATGAGTAAAATTGCCAAAATAAGACTCCATTGTTTTATGGTTTATCAGTAATTAAACTATTTACTTTCAGGCAGAAGACAAGCACTAGAGTTAGATGTCTAAGTGTTGTATGAAAAAAATCATTTTGCAAATGTAGAATAATATCTGTTCTGTAAATGAAACCTTTGCCAATCCTATAAATGACTTTGTGTTCATTGTTAAGAATCTGTAATTTTATAACTTTACAAATTTAAAGTTTACTGGAAATCAGATTTAAAAGTGTATGTATAATTCTTATACATTCATTTCAAAATTTAATCTGACATTGTTCATTTCATATTTTGACAAGTAGTATGAATAATATCAGTATTGAAATTACCCTAGTATGACTCTTAAAATGTAATGTAAGTAAAAAATTTTAAACACAAATTTATTGACAGGAATTATAATCCTCAGTTTGGGAATTTATACTAAAAAGTATACTAAGACTTAAAATTCGTTACGGAAACAAAGCACACTTAAAAGGCAGTGCAGTGTATTGGTTAAGACATGGACCTTGGAGTTTGAATTGGAATGCTGGTTCCAGCACTAACTTTGTGACAATGGACATTTACTTAGCTTCATGTAAATTGTTTCTACAAATCTAATATGTGGTTGTTCACAGTACTTTCCTCATATAAGCTTTTTGACGATTAAATTCATCAATCATATATAAAATACTTAGAACAGTGCCTAACACCTAAGTGCCAAGTAAGTGTGTTCAATTGTTATTATTGAGCCGTTAAACAACAAAAACCTAGTAAATCATTTTGAGCAAACTATATATTTTCTCTCATTTTTCTTCTTACAGTATTCCAGCATAGAAATCAAAGTTATAAAGAAAGTAAATGACTTTCTCAAGGAATCTCAGTTAGTTGGAAACAGAGCTGCGGTGAGAACTAGGAACTCTATATATGTTACATGCTGCTAACGGTTCCTACTCAAAAAATAAATCCTACCCAAGTTAGCCAAGGCACTAAGTTCATATATAATTACAAATCTATCATTGGTCACATGCATATTCTTGGCACTGCACCTATTTTTGCCTCTCTCTTACCTTCTATTTACTATTTTAAACTCTTACAACAATACTTCAAGATAAAAATTATTAACTAAACTTGAAGAAAAGATATAAGGATGTTAAATTGTATACCTAACATTATCCAAATAATAAACCACAGAACAGGGATTCAAACCAAAGACTGTCTTTGCCTAAAATGCAATTTCTTTTCCCACTAAACTATTGTTTGTGAGTTTTATACAAAGTAGATTAAAGCAGAATATAACTTTACAGTGGTTTTTTTTTTGATACGTTAAACTCTACCGTCAAGTCCTTCCCAAACTTAATAGGTTTTAAGATAATTTGATATTTTACTTTGTTCTAGGCTATATAGTGCTAGGTCAAGAACTAGTCCATGCGGTATTCAAGGCTAGACTCCCAACTGCATAGATTCCTGTCAATTAACACTTTCCAGGAGTCTTTAGATAGTCTGACATGGCTATTGCCTGTGCAATGTACTGCAAAATTATTGAGTAAAATATTTTAAAACACAGATTATAATTTATTAAGTATTTGCTAGCTGGATGGGATGGTGAAAGAGATCGGTTTAATAGGTTGGGTTCTTCTCATTCGTGCTGGTTTATAAACTTTGCTTGTATACTTGTTTTAACCATCCATGGATGCTTAATGGCTCTTTCTATCAAGTCTACCTGAAGGTTAACCTAATGTCTATATTAGGTCAATAGATTCTGTAACATAAATCTATGCAGATGGGCTATTAAATGATATCAAAATTACTCAAGCAAGTGATAATGGTCATTTATTTTTTACTTTAATTCCTTTAGAATATGAGGAAGATCTTTAAAGTGTATATAAAAATGTTAATAAAGCTGATATCAAGGTGCTATTGCATTATTTTATCTTTTATTCCAAGTCAGAAAAAATATAGCTAATTACACCATAGGTATATAAAATATTGGAAATGAAGCTTTTCTCTTGGTGTAATAAAACTTTTAAAAAAGCAGAGTTGGCTCTCTGCACCATTTGTCTTTAATTCATGCTATACATTTATTGAGGAATACATGTGTGAATGTATGTGTGTGTGCATACATATATATATGTATATATATATATATATATATAATCATTGAACAAAGAATCCTGTTATTACAAATCACAAGTCTTGTCTCAGCCTAACAATCTGGTAATGTGGCAAGCAGATATTAAGCATTAAAATGTAGTTCTATAGAAGTACACTTATTAATACACTAAGAAAGGTAAACTAAAAAATTTCTTAAAGTTCTGTTATATGTAGGCACTATGTTATACAAATAAAGTGAAATGATTCAGACAAAACATCCACACATGGTAGGGAGAAATGAACACAAAAATTAGTGTTCTAACAGTGTTACACATGTGACGTTTTAGAAAAGATATCAGAAAGGTTTGGATATCAACTTGATGGACTAGGAAGGAAAATGGAAGACTGAAAAAAAATTCTCATTCCCTACATGATGAATTCCAAGCTAACTGACCTGGCATGCCATGTCCTTGAAAAACAGGACTATGCTTACTTCCACTTCCAGCTTCTGTCAATCCTTTGTATTAACCCTCACGTTTATATACAGAAAAATAACATGCCTGAGGTTCCATAACATACCCTCAATCTTCATACCCCTACCCTGCACATGTGTTTTCATCACGTGCTTGCATTTGCAATTTCCTTGATTGCCCCTACTCCTCACATGTTTTCTTAGAATTGTATCGCCATTTTAAGTCACTTTATTTTAGATTTTTTTTTGACCTTATTTAGTTCCCCCTACAAAGTCTGAGTGGCAGCCATTTGGCTCTTATAAAATCTAATGCATATCTGTGATTCTGTCCATGTTCCTTGTATTAAGATTCTTTGTTATCCATACTAACAAATACAGTAAATTTTTGGGACACAAAAATTACATCTTATTTTTTAATTCTAGTACCTAGCACAATTTGGGGTTATATAATATATAATACACAGGATTAGTATACCCGACAAAAGTTTCCACATGAAATTGAGATGACAGAGCCTCCAGAGTAGCTGGGATTATAGGCTCCCAACACTATGCCAGGTTAATTTTATATTTTCAGTAGAGATGGAGTTTCACCATGTTGGTCAAACTGGTCTCAAACTCCTGACCTCAAGTGATTTGCTCGCTTCAGCTTCCCCAAAGTGCTGAGACAGGTGTGAGCCACCGTACCCGGCTAAGACCTGAATTTTTAATTGTCCACTGAACAGCATCATTGCACAGATTCACAGGCATATCACTTCATCTTCAGATCTTCTACTCCATCTGAATAATGATTTCAGCTAATGCCATATTTATTTTCACTTTAACAAATATTTATTGATAAAGTAGATTTTATATTTCACTGTGCCAGACATTCAGTATTGTCCAGTAAACAAAATAGTCATAATATCTGCACTTGAGGAAATAGTCAAACTGTGTAGCCAAGAATAATGTGAATCCTCTTAGATCCCTTCTCATCATTTAACTTTCCACTCAATCACTAGGTTACTAGATCCTTTTGAATCTGCTTCTCAATATTACATCCCTCAAATTTGTCCCTTTTCTCTATTTGCACAACCACCTTGGATTGAACTCATAGACTTTTCTCACTTAAACAAGCCTCTTAATATTATTTGCTCTGTTTTGCACTCACTATATATGTTCCACCCTATTTTTTATAAACAGACTTAATCATATCTCTGTTGTGCTTAGCACCTTTATCTTGCCTTCTTCTATCCCAACAAAACACCTATTTTTCAAGGTTTCAACACGACTCTGTATGACTCAGGGGAAGAAACTCTAGTTGAGTTTCTGAGGCTGATGCTGATTGGTATATGATTATCTAAACCAATCATAGTAATCTCTTTTTCCATAGCTACTAGTTATGTTATGGATAGGCATGTGACTCAGTTCTGGCAAATGAGAGACTTTGGGTGTCTTTTGAAGGGTTTCTTGGAAAAATTTCTTACTCTTAGGAAAGATTAATGGGAAGATATGATACATCTTGATGCAATGCCTGGAACGTCTGTACCCATTTTGCTATGTGTGACCTTGAAAAATAAGCCAAAATAATTTCAGTGAATCTTAACTAATTTCCCGAAGTTTTCATCCTTGTATGCCACCTTGACTTTGCAAAATTAACATTGTGAAAGTCCAATTAGTCGGGATTTCTCATATTTGCATCTTTATACATGCCAGATAAGGCCTTCCATGATGTTCTCGTGATTTTCAACCTTAACTCTTGTACCCCCTTACTTTTTGAACTATTGTTTCAACTAAATTGGTTGAAACACCAAGACATGCATATGGTTCACCTGGGATCTTTTAGAAAGCAGATTTTGATTCAGTAGTTTTGGAGTAGGGTCTGGGGTTCTGCGTTGTAGTTTATACTATGCTGCTGATCTATGAATCAGTCTTTGAGTAAATATGTACTAGATTCCCTGTAAGTACTCTTTTTAGACCACCGGGCTTGGAGAAGACAAAACCAGCACTGAAGCTGTGCATATTATGAGGCATATTTTCTGACCCTTGTCTTGTTAATCACTTCTTTCTAAAGCACTAGTTCCTTTGAAATCAGATAAATTCTCTAGTAAAATAAAATAAATGGCCAACACATTATTAACACTCAGAATCAGAATGTGTGCATATATATATCAGAATACACACACGTGCACATGTACTTAAATGATGGTATTTCCTTCTTAATGCCATATCCTCTTATTTGCTCTGAAAGTTTCCTTTGAGTTAACTCAAAAAACTGTCTAGATTAGAAATTTGAATATGTGATAATTTTAGAAAGAACTCCTTAACAAGGAGTTCCAGAAAATGATTAAAGCTATATTAATTACTGGACACTAGTTTCCTGCAGTTAAGAACAGTCGATTACCTAGAGTAATTTAAAAAAATACCTACTGTTATTAGCATAAAACGTTGTTTTCCAAATTACTGGTAAAAATTGTCTAGATTTTATAATTTTCCTCTATTTACTAGTTTCCAGGGTTCTCGATTACACTGGAGCTAGAAAAACTTGAAATTCTGCTGATAATTGGTGTCTTCATGGTTCTGACATTTGAAACATTTAAACCACGATGAAGTTTCTTCTGTCTTTTATTTGCACTTTTCTCTTACATGAGAAAATATAATTACAGACAAAACATCAAGAAGATCATACATGGCAATTGTTATTCAAATCAAGATGTAAGTAATGCAAACAGTAGTGAATATTTAATAATTCATTTCTAGAGTAACTATAAAAGAAAAAATAACATAAAATATAATAAGAATGTTAGTATTTTTAACTGGAGACAAGAGTTCTAGGAGTCTTCCAACCTATTTATTTTCTACTTCTTTGACAAAAAGAAGAAATATTTAGTTTGATAAATTTTTCCAAACATTTGTTGACTAGGGCTTATTTTTTATAAAGAAGTCTAATTTTAGTTATAAAGAAAAATCTTTGTAGGTGAGTGTAGTTGTTTTCTCCAATTAAATTTAAATTCAAATACTACATCCTTAAGAACACAATCATGGGAGAAGTCGTTTCAGGCTTAAATTTCTGTTCAACTTTCCTGCTCACAGTATAATAAATTAACCTAGGCAAATTCTCTTTGTAAAATGTCCTTTTTACTAGAAATATCCAGAGATCTAATATTCATAATCATTTGTGAGTTTGAATATTATATTTTTTATTAAACTATGGCAAGATTGTTTTAAAATTATTATATGTAATGGGTTATAAGTGATAAAAATTGCTGGAAAAATTATTAAACTATTCAAGAAATTTAATGAATAAGATTAGATATTAAAATAATAATCATCATAGAAATAATAACTGATGTATTTACTGCATGCCAAACTATTAGAGTCCTCACATTATGTTTGGCATTTTTATTTTCTCCCTTCTATTCTATTAAACCTTACAATAAATTTACCTGGGCAATTCTTCTAAAATTCTCTTCTTCCAGAAAACATCCAGAGGTCAAATATTCATAGTTATATATGACTTTGTATAGTATGCCACCTTGGAACAAGAAGATGTATGATTTTTTGTTAATTATTATGTCCTTTCCATTATGATTCAATTATGAAATATTGGTTCCTAATTATTGTAGGACATGAATTCAAGAAATATTTGTGGCTCCTTCAAAGATAATTAACTTATACAGGGATTTAAATGAATAATGTTAACAATTAAAATAATTTTAATTTTAATAATAACAGTAATAATAAAATAATGATAATAATAGGAATGTTCATTATGTGCTGTACTAACAAGTTTGGTGTCATGACTAAACCATGTCTTTCTTCATTCTATTTGGCCACACAGCTATTTTTTTTCTCTATAATACAGGGAGTTTCATGAAGCCACAACTTTACTTAAAATGGTTAAAGGTTTAGTTTATTTCTTCAGGTTCAGGTGTCTTTTTCTCCCTTTCGTTGCTATAGAAAGAAAATTGGGCTCCATTGTGATTTTTATAGCATTTTTGTAAGACTGTTTATTTTCTTGTATTTTAAACGTCCCCAGAGGCAGCATGCTCCATATCTGTAAATTTAAATGTAGGTGTAGTTATTTAGAAATAAATAAGAAAATAAATAAAATATGTAGGATTGATGCAAGTAGATATACAGCAAAGAACAACACATTTTGATTGTTGACTAGAAAACATGGGAAATTTTGTCATCTTCAATTTACCTTGCTTCATTCTGACCAAAACTTTCTCCACACAATGATGTATAGAATGGAGATGTGGTTTGTGGAATGGTTGAGATTTTTTCCTTTTGTGTGTGTGTGTGTGTGTGTGTGTGTGCACGCGTGTTTTCTCCTGAAGCTGGATGTAAGCATAGATGCCATTCAGTTAGAACACTGACTACAAGTTGAACGCAAAGGGTCCTGACCTCAATGAAACAGTTACTTGTGGTGAGGCAGTGTCTGCAAATAACATCTGTTAGACTAAATGCCTAGTGCATGAGATGGGGAAAAGGCACCTTCACACAAAAACGTAATATCCAGATTAGGTGCCTGCTCCTTATTGAGTTTAGTAAAGAAAAGTTCTATTTGCTCTCAGCCCTCAGAATTACACAATGCATTCTCCTATCTCCAAAAATCAGCCTTGGATAGAAAAGGTACAATTTTAGAAGTGGGAAGAGTGCTAATATGTGAAAGGATTTATTTCAAATTTTTCTACACAAGGCATTTTTCTCTCAAATACTTTCAGATTCTAAGGCATTTCTTGACAATATGTATATTTTTAATTGTAATTGATCCTGATATATAAATGTTAGAACTAGAAAAATGGAAATATCTATCAAGTAATAAATTTTACTAAATCTGCCACAATGATAATGCAAAATTTAAAGTTCAGGCTGAAGACTATATTCTTCTTAAACATTTCCATCAGCTTTTAAAATATGGGAGTGCCATCAAATTATATTTGACACTGTAAGTAAAGCAAAAGGTGTACAGGGCTACTGTGTTTCATTATGTTGATATGGAAATTGAAGCTCATATAAACCAAAAGTCAGATTCAGGAGTATTTCACTCATGCAAATCTGCCTTTAGAAATCACTTCTATCTGAAGATGCAAGCAAAGATTTAAGAATAGTTATATAGGTGAAAATATACATTAATAAATTGATAGAAATTTATTGAGCACCTACTATGTCCAAGTAGTAGTGTACAGTATTTCTGGTGCTGACTGAGGTAGCATTTACAAAAAAAAAGGTTTAAAACAATAAATCTATTCAAATATTACACTCAAATGGCTTACATTCAAGTCAGAAAGATTTTAAGTCTTCAATGGTATGACTTCCAGAGGAGGGACTATGCTTATGCTAATTGCCTCCCTGGATTGCTTTCTCTTCATACTAACTTACTTATAATAACTAACATCCAATATGCAAAATAAATTCAGACTTGAACCATGACAAGAGAAAGTTATATCTCTAAGTCCACTGTTATAATATTTATCTTATTACTGTGTACTTATCTTATTACTCCAAAATTTATAAAGACTACAAGAGCAAAAACTTTAGTGGTATTGTTGACAGTTGGATTCTTACACAATGTAAAAAAGCAGGTGATCAGTATATATTAATATATGAATACAATTATAAATTAATATATAAATATGACTTTATACATTATTTCTTATTATAATTGCTTTTTGTGTGCATATGCTATTGATAATTTTTTACTATTCTTAAAGGGGAGAGGTCTGTGTCATACATATCTCTGTATTTCTTACATGCTTGTACAGTGATTTTTACATAGTAAATATTTAATATATTTTGTTCTAATTTTTTATAATCAGGGAGATCTAACAGAGTGAATTTAGGTAGGAATCTAAACTAGAAAATTACTGCAATAAACAAAAGACCATAGGCATTTGCTTACATATACCCATATTGTAAATTTAAAATTATTTCTTATGGGGTTTAAACTACATATCATCCATCCTAGTATACTTTGAATATAATGAAATGACTGAATTTCTAAATTTCTGTGGCTAAAGTAGTACCTTAGTCCCTTTACACTGCTATAATGGAATACCACAGTCTGGTTAATTTATTAAAAGAAACAGAAATTTATTTGACTCACAGTTCTGGAGGCTAGGAAGTCTAAGTGCATGACACTGGCATCTGGTGAGGGCCTTTGTACGGCATCATCTCATGACAAAAGGTAGAAAGGCAAGAGAGGGCAAGAGCAAGAGGAAACAAGACAGGGCTGAACTCATTTTTAAAACTAACCCACTCCTGCAATAACAGCATTAATCCATTCATAAGGGCAGAGCACTCTTGAGCTAATCACCTCTTATTAAGCCCCACCTACCAACATTGTTGCATTGGAAATTAAGCTTACAACACATAAATTTTGGGGCACTCTTTCAAACCATAGCAGTTAGGTAAGATAAAACTAAATTATCTGCCTATGCATTGTAATTTTTGTGTTTATCATCATGACATAATTTTTCATTTCTAATATATCAGTCTAAGGAGATATGCTTTACATCCTGGCAAAAACTAGATGACACTGTTCCTGCACTGATAGTCATAATATTTTGTTTTTGATATCTAGTGACTCAAAGCCTAAATTTCTATGCTTCTCTTATCCTCTTTTACAGTGGAAAACAGGTGATTCTTCCATGTTTATACATAATGCCTAGCTAGTGCTCTGAATTGAGGATAAAGACACTAGTTCAACTCCCCTTTTTTGTGATCTATTGCACTTAGAGGAAGCTGGTATGTTTCTATATAATCAACTCAACAGTATATGAGCCATTTATTTTACATTGGCGTGGTTTGGTAAAGCCCTAGCTTAAGTTTCTTTGCTTTTGCTTTCCTGTTTTACTTCTTTATAATTGAAAATGAACATGAGCTAAATGTGATATATACAATTCCAAATGTAGAATAAAATCAATCCATGGAGTTATAAGTAACTTTACATATTATATAGCATGCAATCAATATAGTATATTGGAAGAGTATTAATAATTTTATGTTAGACCCCATCTTCATTTTTCTCATCACATAATATCTACATTTCTTTTTGATACTTCTGTTTCTGTTTTTTCTTCATTCTCTTATATGATTCATAAGAATTTTAATCTTTTAAGATACCTCATCTTGATGTGGACAATTACTGTTGATTTTCCTGCATTTTAATAGCTCGTCTACTGTATTTGACTTGTGATTAGAAAAATATCCTTTTCTTACAGTTGGAAAACACGTGGAGTCCATGTCATTACCAACTTTGACTTAAACCTGTGTTTTTTTATAGATATCAAATAAAAGCAATATCTAGGAAAACAGTTTCTCTTTCAGAAAAAAATATAATTTTTGAGGGGTTTTAGTGATAGAAATCATTCAAATAAAAAATATAGTGTCATCCTGCTAGGAATAGTAAACCTTTACCAGAAATAAAATCTGAGTTATAAGAATCATCTAGCAACTCTCCATCATCCTGTGGCTGGGCTATAAAACATGTAGCTGCTAGAAATAAACAAGGAAACTTCTTTTCAGGACTTTGACATTTAATTCTATTTGAGGCTTGTTAAAGGTCATTCAATTTCTTTGCTTGCATTTTGCTTTCATTATCTTGCAAGCTACTTGGTGAATTAATTCATTTAATACTGTGATGATGAAAATTGATTTGTATCAGATCGTCTCATTCTGTAGATAACTTGCTAATTTCAGAAACATTTCATTGTTATTTGTAATGATGAAGAGGGGTATGGAAAAGATTTATGAGAAATAGAAGATCAAAGAAATCGGACATTCTAAAAAGACATCATTTTTCTGAATATATATTTTTAAATGACCATACTTGTATATTTTATAACAGCAAATGGGAAAAGAAAATGAGTGTGATAAAAAGCTGTTTATTAAAAATGAAGAGCAAGAACTAAAAGTTTAAACACTACCAGAAACATCATACTCAGACCCAAATAAAAATATCAGGATAGGGCTCGAGGCAAGATGGCCAAATAGGAAAAGATCCAGTCTGCAGCTCCCGGGGAGACTAATGCACAAGGCAGGTGATTTCTGCATTTCCAATTGAGGTACCCTGCTCATCTCATTGGGACTGGTTAGACAGTGGGTGCAGCCTACGGAGGATGAGCAGAAGCAGGGTGGGGTGTTGCTTCACCTGGGAAGCTCAAGGGGTCCAGAAAATCCTTCCCCTAGCCAAAGGAAGCCTTGAGGGACCCTGCCATGAGGGACAGTGCTATCTGGCCCAGATACTACACTTTTCCCTTGGTCTTTGCAACCCACAGATCAGGAGATTCCCTCGGGTATCTACACCACAAGGGCCCTGGGTTTCAAGCACAAAACTGGGAGGCTGTTTGGGCAGACAACTAGCTAGCTGTAGGAGTTTTATTTCATAATCCAGTGGCACCTGGAACCCAAGTGAAAGAGAACCATTCACTCCCCTGGAAAGGGGACAGAGGCCAGGGAGCCAAGTGGTCTTGCTCAGCAGATGCCACCCCCACGGAGCCCAGCAAGCTAAGATCCACTGGCTTGGAATTCTCTCTGCCAGCACAGCAGTCTGAAGTCCACCTGGGGCACTCCAGCTTGGTGGAGGGAGGGGCATCCACCATTACTGAGGCTTGAGTAGGTGGTTTTCCCCTCACAGTGTAAACAAAGCAACCAGGAAGTTCAAACTGGGCAGGGTTCACCACAGCTCAGCAAAGTCTATGTAGCCAGACTGCCTCTCTAGATTCCTCGTCTCTGGGCAGGGCATCTATGAAAGAAAGCATCAGCCCCAGTCAGGGGCTCATAGATAAAACTCCCATCTCCCTGGGACAGAGTACCTTGTGGAATGAGGCGGCTGTGGGCACAGCTTCAGCAGACATACACGTTCGTGCTTGCCAGCTCTGAAGAGAGCAGTAAATCTCCCAGCACAGTGCTCGAGCTCTGCTAAGGGACAGACTGCCTCCTCAAGTGGGTCCCTGACCCCTGTGCCTTCTGAGAGGGAGACATTTCCCAGGAAAGGTCCACAGACACCTCATATAGGAGAGCTCCAGCTGGCATCTGGTGGGTGCCCCTCTGGGACGAAGCTTCCAGAGGAAGGAGAAGGCAGCAATCTTTGCTGTTCTGCAGCCTTCAATGTTGATACCCAGGCAAACAGGGTCTGGAGTGAACCCCCAGCAAACTCCAGCAGACCTGCAGTAGAGGGGCCTGACTGTTAGAAGGAAAACTAACAAACAGAAAGCAATAGCATCAATATCAACAAAAAGGATGACCACCCAAAAACTCCATCCGAAGATCACCAACAGCAAACACCAAAGGTAGGTAAATCCACAAAGATGAGGAAAAAATGGTGCAAAAACGCTGAAAATTCCAAAAACCAGAATGCCTCTTCTGCTCCAAAGTATCACAACTCCTCACCAGCAAGGGAGCAAAACTGGATGGAGCATAGGATTGATGAATTGACAGAAGTAGGCTTCAGAAAGTGGGTAATAACATACTCCTCCAAGCTAAAACAGCATGTTCTAGCCCAATGCAAGGAAGCTAAGAACCTTGATAAAAGGTTAGAGGAATTGCTAACTAGAATAACCAGTTTAGAGGGGAACATAAATGACCTGATGGAGCTGAAAAACAGCACAAGAACTTCGTGAAGCATACACAAGTATCAATGGCCAAATCGATCAAGCAGAAGAAAGAATATCAGAGATTGAAGATCAACCTAATGAAATAAAGCAAGAAGACAAGATTAGAGAAAAAAGAATGAAAAGGAATGAACAAAGCCTCCAAGAATATGGGATTATGTGAAAAGACCAAACCTATGTTTGACTGGTGTACCTGAAAGTGACAGGGAGAATGGAACCAGGTTGGAAAATATTCTTCAGGATATTATCCAGGAGAACTTCCCCAACCTAGCAAGACAGGCAAACATTCAAATTCAGGAAATACAGAGAACACCACAAAGATACTTTTCGGGAAGAGCAACCCCAAGACACATTATCTTCAGATTTACCAAGGTTGAAATGAAGGAAAACATGTTAAGAGCAGCCAGAGAGAAAGGTTGGGTTACCCACAAAGGGAAGCCCATCAGACTAACAGCAGATCTCTCTGCAGTAACCCTACAAGCAAGAAGAGAGTGGGGGCTAATATTCAACATTCTTAAAGAAAATGAATTTTCAACCCAGGATTTCATATTTAGCCAAACTAAGCTATATAAATGAAGGAGAAATAAAATCCTTTACAGACAAGCAAATGCTGAGAGATTTTTGTCACCACCAGGCCTGCCTTACAAGACTCCTGAAGGAAGTGCTAAATATGGAAAGGAAAAATTGGTACCAGCACTGTAAAAACAATCCACTAGGAAGAAACTGCATCAACCAATGGGCAAAATAACCAGCTAGCATCGTAATGACAGGATCAAGCTCACACGTAACAATATTTACCTTAAATGTAAACAGGCTAAATGCCCCAATTAAAAGA
Source organism: Gorilla gorilla gorilla (assembly GCF_029281585.2). Taxonomy (NCBI): domain Eukaryota; kingdom Metazoa; phylum Chordata; class Mammalia; order Primates; family Hominidae; genus Gorilla; species Gorilla gorilla. Next base: position 118,962,559 of record NC_073229.2, on the reverse strand, counting down.
CACAGACTGGTAAATTGGATAGAGTCAAGACCCATGACCATGCTGCAATCAGGAGACCTATCTCACATCAAAGACATACAAATGCTCAAAATAAAGGGATGGGGGAAGATAAACCAAGCAAATGGAAAGCAAAAAAGGCAGGGTTTGCAATCCTTGTCTCTGATAAAACAGACTTTAAAGCAACAAAGATTAAAAAAGACAAAGAAGGACATTAAATAATGGTAAAGGGATCAATGCAACAAGAAGAGCTAACCATTCTAAATATATATGCACCCAATACAGAAACACACAGATTCATAAAACAAGTTCTTAGATACCTACAAAGAGACTTAGACTCCCACACAGTAATAGTGAGAGACTTAAACACCCCACTGTCAATATTAGATCACAAGACAGAAAATTAACAAGGTTATTTGGGGCTTTAACTCAGCTCCAGACCAAGTGGACCTAATAGACATCTGCAAAACTCTCCACCTCAAATCAACATTCTTCTCAGCACCACATAGCACTTATTCTAAAATCGACCACATAATTGGAAGTAAGACTCCTTAGCAAATGCAAAAGAATGGAAATCACCACAAACAGTCTCTCAGAGCACAGTGCAATCAAATTAGAACTCAAGACTAAGAGATTCAAAACCACACAACTACATGGAGACTGAACAACCTGTTCCTGAATGACTACTGGGTAAATAATGAAATTAAGGCTGAAATAAGTAAGTTCTTTGAAACCAATGAGAACAAAGACACAGCATATAAAAATCCCTGGGACACAGCAAAAGCAGTGTTTAGAAGGAAATTTATAACACTAAATGCCCACAGGAGAAAGCAGAGAAGATCTAAAATCGACACCCTAACATCACAATTAAAAGAACTAGAGAAGCAAGAGCAAACAAATTCAAAAGCTAGCAGAAGACAAGAAATAAGATCAGAGCAAAACTGAAGGACAAAGAAACACACACACACACACAAAAACCTTCAAAAAATCAATGAATCCGGGAGCTGGCTTTTTGAACAGATTAACAAAATAGATAGACTGCTAGCCAGGCTAATAAAAAAGAGATTAGAATCAAATAGTCATAATAAAAAATGATAAAGGGGAGATCACCACTGATCCCACAGAAATACAAACTACCATCAGAGAATACCATAAACATCTCTATGCAAATAAACTAGAAAATCTAGAAGGAATAAATAAATTCCTGGACCCATACACCCTCTCAAGACTAAACCAGGAAGAAGTTGAATCCCTGAATAGACCAATAACAAGTTCTGAAATTGAGGCAGTAATTAAAAGCCAACCAACCAAAAGCCCAGGACCAGATTAAATTCGGATTAACAACCGAATTTTACCAGAGGTACAAAAAGGACCTGGTACCATTCCTTCTGAAAATATTCCAAACAATAAAAAAAGACAGACTCCTCCCTAACTAATTTTATGATGCCAGCATCATCCTGATACCAAAACCTGGCAGAGACACAACAACAACAACAAAATTTCAGGCCAATATCCCTGATGAACATCAGTGTGAAAATCCTCAGTAAAATACTGGCAAACCAAATCCAGCAACACATTTAAAAGCTTATCTACCATGATCAAGTTGGCTTCACCCCTGGAATGCAAAGCTGGTTCAACATATGCAAATCAATAAACATAATCCATCACATAAACAGTACCAATGACAAAAACCACATGATTATCTCAATAGATGCAGAAAAGGCCTTCAACAAAATTCAATACCCCTTCATGCTAAAAACTCTCAATAAACTAGGTATTGATGGAACATGTCTCAAAATAATAAGATCTATTTATGGCAATCCCACAGGCAATATCATACTGAATGGGCAAAAGCTGGAAGCATTCCCTTTGAAAACTGGCACAAGACAAGGATGCCCTCTCTCACCACTCCTATTGGAACATAGTATTGGAAGTTCTGTCCAGGACAGTCAAGCAAGAGAAAGAAATAAAGTGTATTCAAACAGGAAGAGAGGAAGTCAAATTGTCTCTGTTGCAGATGATTGATTGTATACTTAGAAAACCCCATTGTCTCAGCTTCAAATCTCCTTAACCTGATAAGCAACTTCAGGAAAGTCTCAGGACACAAAATCAATGTGCAAAAATCACAAGCATTCCTATACACTAAAAATAGACAAACAACCAAATCATGAGGAAACTCCCATTCACAATTGCTACAAAGAGAATATCTAGGAATACAATTATAAAAGATGTGAAGGACTGCTTCAAGGAGAACTACAAACCACTGCTCAAGCAAATAAGAGAGGACACAAACAAACGGAAAAACATTCCATGCTCATGGATAGGAAGAATCAATATCTTGAAAATGGCCATACTGCCCAAAGTAATTTATAGATTCAATACTATCCCCATCAAGCTACCATTGACTTTTTTCACAGAATTAGAATAAAACTACTTTAAATTTCATATGGAACCCAAAAAGAGCCCATATAGCCAAGACAATCCTAAGCAAAAAGAACAAAGCTGGAGGCATCATGCTACCTGACTTCAAACTATACTACAAGGCTACAGTAACCAAAACAGCATGGTACTGGTACCAAAACAGATATATAGACTAATGGAACAGAACAGAGGCCTCAGAAATAACACCACACATCTACAGCCTTCTGATCTTTGACAAACCTGACAAAAACAAGCTATGGGGAAAGGATTCCCTATTTAATAAATGGTATTGAGAAAACTGGCCAGCCATATGGAGAACAGTGAAACTGGATGCCTTCCTTACACCTTATACAAAAACTAACTCAAGATGGATTAAATACTTAAACGTAAGACCTAAAACCATAAAAACCATAGAAGAAAACCTAGGCAATACCATTCAGGACATAGGCATGGGAAAAGACTTCATGACTAAAACACCAAAAGCAATTGCAACAAAAGCCAAAATTGACAAATGGGATCCAATGAAACTAAAGAGCTTCTGTACAGCAAAAGAAACTATCATCAGAGTGAATAGGCAACCTATAGAATGGGAGAAAAATTTTGCAATCTATCCATCTGACAAAGGGCTAATATCCAGAATCTACAAGGAACTTAAATTTACAAGAAAAAACACAAATTTCATCAAAAAGTAGGCAAAGGATATGAACAGACACTTTTCAAAAGAAGGCATTTATGTGGCCAACAAACATATGAAAAAAAGTTCATCATCACTGATCATTAGAGAAATGCAAATCAAAACCACAAAAGTACATCTCACGCCAGTTAGAATGGTGATCATTAGAAAGTCAGGAAACAACAGATGCTGGCGACGATATGGAGAAATGGGAACGCTTTTACACTGTTGGTGGAAGTGTAAATTAGTTCAACTATTGTGGAAGACAGTGTTGGGATTCCTCAGGGATCTACAAGCAGAAATACCATTTGACCCAGCAATCCCATTACTGGGTATATACCAAAAGGATTATAAATCATTCTTCTATGAAGACACATGCACACATTTATTGCAGCACTATTCACAACACGTTTATTGCAGCACTATTCACAATAGCAAAGACTTGGAATAAACCCAAATGCCCATCAGTGTTAGACTGGATAAAGAAGATGTGACACATATACATCATGGAATACTATGCAGCCATAAAAAAGAATGAATTAATGTCCTTTGCAGGGACATGGATAAAGCTGGAAACCATCATTCTCAGCAAACTAACACAGGAACAGAAAACCAAACACCACATGTTCTCACTCATAAGTGGGAGTTGAACAATGAGAACATATGGGCACAGGGAGGGAAACATCACACATGGGACCTGTCAGTGGGTGGGGGGCAAGGGGAGGGAGAGCATTAGGAGAAATACCTAATGTGGATGATGGGTTGATGGGTGCAGCAAGTCACCATGGCACATGTATATCTATGTAACAAACCTGCACATTCTGCATATTCATCTCAGAACTTAAACTATAATAATAAAAAAAAATCAGGATAGATCTAAAATATTTGTTAAAGCTGAGAGCGGCTATAGCAAACATAAAGGAGGAAAAATTATCTTTACAAACCTTATAGTTACAAAGGCAAATAAAAGAGGAGTGTAAAATTGATAAGAGAATAGAATGAGTATGATTAGATCAATTCTATTAAAACCTATGAAAGACAATAAATGATTCAATAGAAGTAATCTGCATCCTGGTTTGTTCAGTAATCCACTGGACGTCTTTGTCAAAATCTTTTGACAAGCTAATTAAAAGCAGACAGTTATGCAGCATTTGCTGTTTACCTTTGTGAAATGAATCAACTCATCTTCAAGTTTCTATATTCATATTTTTTCCACTGACCTGTCATTGTGACCTTTATGGTACAATATTATGAATAAACTGCATATTTATAATGACAGACTCAGAGTCACAATAAAAATAAAATCTCCCGAAAAGATTTTTTAACCAGTGTTTAACTCAATGACATAAGTGTTCACTGAACATTGAATTTGTCTGGGATTTTGTACAGAGTTTTAGAGGCACACAAATGAAAAGTCACTGTCCTTGAGGACCTCATGACATACCAAATATTCTAAAACCTATTGTTAGAAATTTTCAATATTATATTGCTCTTTAAATATTTCTTATGAGTTATTGGGATATATTTGTCTCAAGATATAGGATATATATTAACGGGATACATTTGTCTAAATTTGTGTTTCTTTTACAATATTAAATTCCTCATAGCAATATATATTCTCAACCAACTAACCCCAAAAAGGTTACTGAAATAAGAAAATAATTTTTTTAAAAAGGTTGATTTTGTTTTGTTGCTGCTTTTAATACACATTTTGGAATAATACTGCAGTGGTTTTATAGGATAAGCTGATGCCTTGAGGCAAATATAGTTTATATATTCCCTAGTGGCTGACAAGTGGAAACTGGAATGAACTACTCTTTATATCAATATCATCCTTCAGGATCATTTTTGCTTTAACAAACTCCTCCTACCTAAAGATTCAAAGTAGGTCAACTTTTCTTCTAGTAATCCATCTCAGACTCCAGCTCACAACTAGGCCAAGAAGCTTGACCAGGCCAGCTGTTGCCCCCATACTGCAGGTTTTGAAAAATCATATTGCAGGATTTTCAGTACTTTGGAAAAAAAATCCTGAATGAACACAGTATGAACAGAATGGGCTATCATACTCTGACTAATGTGCTAGAAAATGTTTCTTCAAGCAGATATAGGAGCATCAAAAACAACTTATTTTAAAAAATCTTTGAATACTTTAAATCTAGTGCGAATCAATGCAAATAGCATTGCTGTTAAAGTCGAGTGATGTTGCTGTGTTCTTGGCATTGATTCTTCAGTATAAATATAAAAAACAAGCCAAAATATCATTACTACAACTTCAATGTCCTTTTGTTTTGCTTTTGCTATAATAGACTACAAAATAGCACTTACTATATACCAGTCTCAATTCTAAGCACTTTACAAAGATTAACTCATTGGATTCCCCTTAAAAGCCATATGAGGCAGATACAGCTATTTCCACTTTGCAGATTAAGAAATTGAAGCATCACTAGGTGAAGTAATATGTTCAAGTTACAACTTAATAAGGGGTAGAGCTGAGGTTCCAAACTAGGCGGTTTGTCTACGTATTCTTAACTCTTAACCAAACACATTGAAGCTTTTGATGCAAGTTTATATTGAGATAACTTTGTTTTGATTTACTTTTAATCTAGTCAAAATAATAAATGCATTTAGACCTACAAAATAATAATAACTAGAAGCCTTCTGCTCACTAAAACACCCCAATTCCTACTGATGCAAAGCACCCACTTTAATTTTCTTTTTTATGTATTTTGCCTATATAATTCTAAACATAAAAAAACCATACTGTTCTTTCTTGATTTTTAAGTGCACAATATTTTCTACCTGCTGTAGAGATGAGTCTGTGCTTTTACGCCATGGACACACATGTACATTGACTCTTGCCATCTCACTAATTGTACTTTATCATTTTTCATTAAATCAGTATTCATAGTGACATCATACTATGTAAATCTTATGCCTGGTTAAAACCACAGAGATCACATATTCATTCCTGTACAACTTTTAATTTTCCCTGAAGTTGCTAATTGCCTCATTACATTTTTTACATTTCTGGGTACGTACCATTAATTCATTCCCAAGTATCCTGACAACTGTAAATTTTTTTTGCAATATATTAAAACCCACAGTTAATCTATCAAGTACTTTTATTTCCTATCTATGAAGACCTCTTTCTTGGAGTCCCGTGCCTTCCTCTAACCATCTGAACTAGAGGCCTTTCACTATGATTCTGGGCAGCTGTCTCCCATCTGGTCTAGGATTGGTCATTGTTCCTTATGGACATTTTCAGTAAATTTCCCAGTTTGCACCATCACTTTGCAGCCCAGCTTCAAGAGGATGCAGTGTTACCAAATACCCAGTCTTTCTAAGAATAATAATGTAAGCAATTAATGACAGCCTTGATTCTATCTCACATGCATATACTCCCATTCTCATAAACATAGGTTTCAAATTTCTATATTCTACCAAATAGATAATTTACATATATATTATTTAGTGTATATATATAAAGTATATATATACTTAATATATTAATACATGTATGTATATATATGTGTGTACACACACAGCCAAACCTCACATACACACACACTCACACACACATAGATTGTGTGTGTGAAGGAGAAACCGTATGATCCTGATAGACCTCTTAGTGGAGAAGATGGAGCTGACAGTCTGAGACCAAGTGGCTAGAGTTCACTGAAGACAGTAACAGAGAGAAAGGAGTTACACAGAAGTGCAAGATCAATACAAAAATCAAACATATTTCTATATACCACCAACAATTAAACAAAAATTGAGAATAGAACAATACATGCACATATCCACTCCCACCATCCTACCAATGTAATATATAATATATATATCATGCCTAATAACATATCATTTATAAAATCAAAAATATATAATACATATCTAATAACATAAAAATATAGATAAATCTAGAAGAATCATTAAAAATCAGTACGCTGAAATCTACCAAAATAAAAAAGACCTAAATAAATCGGTTAATCCTGTTGATAGGAGAGTCATTATTTTTAAGATATCAAGTCTCATAAATTGTTCAATATATTCACTATATATTCTAAATTAAAGCTTTTTTTGTTTCAGTTTTGGTAGAAATTGACAGGATGATAATAAATTTAATACAGAAATGCAAATAGTCTAGAATAGTAAAATCGTTGAAAAACAACAGTGTTGAAAGGCTAACAATACTTGATTTTAAGATTTATTATAAAGCTACAAGTAATAAAAACATAGATTTGACAAAATATAGACACAAAGTTAAATGGAACAGAATAAAGAGTACATAAATGCGCCGGGTGCAGTGGCTCACGCCTGTAATCCCAGCACTTTGGGAGGCCGAGGCGGGCGGATCACGAGGTCAGAAGATCCAGACCATCCTGGCTAACACGGTGAAACCCCGTCTTTACTAAAAACACAAAAAATTAGCCGGGCGTGGTGGCCGGGGCCTGTAGTCCCAGCTACTAGGGAGGCTGAGGCAAGAGAATGGCGTGAACCAGGGAGGCGGAGGTTGAAGTGAGCCAAGATCGTGCAACTGCACTTCAGCCTGGGCGAAAGAGAGAGACTTTGTCTCAAAAAACAAAAAACAAAACAAACAAAAAAGAGTATATAAATAAACCAACACATATATAAGCAACTAATTTTTGATAAAGCTACAAAGGTAATCAGTGGGAAGAGATAAATATTTTCAATATTTGTTGCTAGTAAATTAAAATATACATATGCAAAAATTTAACTTTTGTTCATACCTTCCACCAAATAAAATATTCAAAATAGATCACAGACCTAAAGGTTAAACATAAAAATATAAGAATTATGAAAGATAAAATAAGAGACTTATGTTAACGAATTCTTGGGAGAGACATCATAAAAGAATAAATTAATAGAATGGACCTCACAAAAAACTTTTGGTTTTGAGAAACTGTTAAGAAAACAAAAAGATAAGCCACAGGCTGGGAGAGAGTATTTGCATCATATATCTGTTAAAATAAATTTATGCGCTATATATATTGAGAATATATATGCATATTAATATTCCATATAAGACAAACAGATAAATGATATGCAAATTAATAGCTATAGGGAAATAAATAGACCTTTCAAAACACAATAATAAAACAAGCCATTCAATTAAGCAAAATTGGGAAGTGTTTTGAGCCAACAGTTAACAAAAGGACATATGGAAGGCAAATAAGCACGTGAAATAATTTTTGTCATCAGTCATTAGAAAAATGCAAATTAAAATCACAACGGTATACTCATATACTTATTATAATGTGTAAAATTTAAAAGGCTGATTATACCAAGTGTTGTCAAAGATGGGGAAAAACTTGTGCTCTTATATTCTACTGATGATAAAAAAAGTGATACAATCACTTTGAAAAACAGTTTGTCATTTTCTTAAATTGTTAAACATTTACCAGCCAAATCACTCAGCATTTCATTCCTAGATCTCTATTCAAGGGAAATGAAAGCATGTGTCCATACCAAGACTCATACATTTGTTCATAGCTGTTTAATTTATAAAATTCCAAATTTGGTAACAATTGAACTATTCATCAGTCAACGGATAAGCTGTGGTAAATTCATATGCTGGAATACTACTCAATAAAAGAATGAACTATCAACAAAGCAATAACATGGTTGAGTCTCAGAATAATTATGCTGAATGCAAAAACCCAAGTGAGAACAAATATATTTATGATTTGATTTACATAAATTTCTAGAAAATGTAAATTAATCTAGCGACAGAAAGAAAGTTAGTTATTGCCTGAATTGGGCAAGGAGTATTGAGAACAGGAAGTGAGGGGGAAAGGAATCACAGACACAAGGAACATTTTGGGTGGTCTATAAATTTACCGGACTGTGATAATGATTCTTAATTGTACAGATGTCAAAACATTTCAAATTGTACACATAGTAATAAATAAGTCAATACAAATTAAGGGAAAAAAGCCTTTGCTTTCCTGCTTTCTTGTCTTTAGAAACAATATGGCTTTTTCAATTTCTTCATTTTAGTGTGTGGTTTCTTTAAATTTTAAATTTTGTTTTTCTGTTTTGTATGGGGAGGTGAAACTGACTTCAGATAAATATGCATATATATTAAGGCATGTTTAACCAGAAGAAACATTTATTTTCAGTTTCTAGTTTATTTTATTTTAAGCTAAGCTTCCATTAAATAATAAGAATAATGTTAAATTTTATTTAGCAAAAGTTTTGAAATTACAAGGTAGTCAATTTTCATGGTCTCAGCAACAACTGGCATACTATACCCTATCTCTTAGTAAGAAATGCTGTGTAGCACAATGGAAACATTGAATGAGTAATTGCTGGCTCATAGCCTATAAATTACTTTTTACCATACCTTCAAAACTTGTGGGCATGGTAGGAGGTGGGATTATGAAAGAGTACTGTAGATTACAAAGTGTTATACAAATGAAGGTGACCCTCTTTCTCGGCCAACTGAAGAAAAGTTATGAATCAGAACTGGTTGTTATAGTCAGATTCAGGGATAACGGTCTATATAACTAATAGTACAAGGATTCCTGGAGAAAAGGCTTATTTTATAATTGTGTCCTTAGAAGATATTTGACAGAAGCAGAAAGGGGTCCTGGACATCACCTGGCCCTAACTCCTCCAGATGTACAAACAGAACAATGCTAAAATCCCGCAAGCTGTTATTTGTCTATGACACCAAGTTACACAAAATTACCAGATTCCTATCAGGAGGCTATGGACTGCTTATTCAGTCTGATTTTACTACACCCAAGACCTTTGTTATCTAGAAAGAACTTAGTGGTTAAAAATCCTAACTTTGGAACCAAACTGCCTCTGTTTGCATCCTTCCTCCTCCACTTATTAGACATACACGTACTTTAAGATGATAATATTCACACAAATTTACTTCTCTTTCTTCAGATATGTGATTGTATTGCTCTTGCCTCTGAAAGTTGGTATGACCCTGTCACATACTTTGACTGAGGAAATGTGAACAGAACATGTATCATTTCTGGGAAGAAGCTTTAAGATCTAGTGCATGATTTGTCATGTCTTTTTGCTTTTAACCAATTGACAGGGAAAGCTGGTGTCAAAATGAAAAGTTGTTCAGCTTGGGTCCCTGAGCAACAATATTGACCATCAACTCCTATAAACTCACTAACACATAGTCTTAGTAGTCTAACCTGTAGTAGTCTAAAATGCAGTCTTGGTGAGGAATGAACTTTTGTTTTGTGAAGACCCTTGAAATTTGTGTGTTTATTGTAGCTTAATCTTACTTATCCCTAACAATATTGTGTGCAACCTTAGAAAGTTGCTTAACCTGTTAGCCCCTCACTTTCCTCAGGTGTAAAATGGGAATAATAATAGCATTTTCTCCAAGGCGTTTTATGTGAATTAAATAAGAACATGTAAAGTTCTAAGAATATAAAAAACACATAGTAATTATTAGTACTAATAAATTATTATCAGTACCTCCCTGGAAAAAAATGAATAACCCAGTAATTCTTATTCATATTAAGCTACTATTTAATGAATTCTAACTATAAGCTTGTTGATAGAGTGATTATTTTCTATAAAATATAAAAAGTAATCCTCGTGACCATGTTATAAAATTTTATAAGCATTATATCAGGTACATATTTTCTATAAATGAGTACTGAGAAATGTTTGTGTGGCTTTGTTAATGACAGCAAATGTCCTCTTTCTTTTCAATTTCAGCTAATGTGTTAATTTTTACATTTTCATTAGGAGGACTTAACTGATTATCAAAACATACGAAAGTAGATTAGCGTTCTCAACACCATAAGATTTGATTTTTATATTGGTTAGGTTTATTCTGACTGCTCTAACAAATTGGCCCAAACATGTGTAATGGCTTCCATATAATAAGATTTTACTTCTTCATATAATATCAGCTGTATTTATATATCAGTGATGAATCTCTCCTGCTTATAGTCATTCATGAACCCATGTAGACACAGACTTTGTCATCTTCAAGAGTCCAGGTTCCCTTGCAGCTTGTTTCCATTGCAGCACTCTAACTGGAAACAGAGAAAAAGGCATAAAAAAGCCTACACAGGAGGTTTTATGTACCAGATTTAGAAGTCAAATACATCATTTTGCTCGTACTGTGTTAGATATGATTTAGTTAATCACACATAAAGAGAAACTTAGAACAGTTTTTTAAACAATACGCCCAGAAAAAGAGGCAAACATAAATTTTTGTGGAGCATGTAGCAGTTTCTGCATAAGTTCTTTAGATCCTGAGCTCTTCTGTAATTAACAGAAATATTCACTCAAGGTACTGCCTAATAATTTTAACATATTTATTTCAACATTTTCATCTTGTTAATGTTCCTTCACTTTTATTCATTCTCATTTTGCTCCTCACAACAACCCTCTGAAGGATAAGAGAGGTGCTATTATTATTCTCCACTTAAAGCTGAAAAGAAATTGAAATAAGGGTTAAGAGTCCCTGGGTCAAATGGAGCAGAACTACTTAATACGGAAATAAAGTGGCTCTGGTTAAAAGAAATAAAGTAAAGCTTGATTGCCAAGCCTGCAGAGAGGCCTTAGACTAGATCTTATTTTAATAAGTCTTAATTCTTAAGAACATTTTAAGATGTATATCTTTACTTCATGATAAACTTAAACTATTTATTTCTACTTTTTTCTTTAAGAAAAAAAGATTATATAAGATTGATGTGTTATACATATAAAATTACTATACTTTAAAAAATGTGTGCACATGTACAATCTGACACAGTCTTTTGTTACCCTCATCTCCAAAGGTCAACTCATCCTATGCGAATGAAATGGGAAGGGAATTGGAATTTAATGAGCAGGTGTATATGTATGAAGCAATCTGCTAGTTTTCTGCATATATTATCTCACTTAAAGAAAGCTTCAGGACAGCAATATTATCTAAATTTTACACATGTGAGCCCTGAAGCTAGAAAAATTAATGTTTCCTGTGAATCATAAAGTCAGATTGAAATGATAGAAGATTACATTTTCCTGAAATAGTGGTGGGAGAGAACTATGGGAATTATCATGGAAACTGTGAAGGTAATTTTCTAGAATAGTTATGACAGAAATGATGGGAGAAATTTACATAAATCTATACCAGTCACAGTCACAAATATCGCCCTTAGCAGAACTAAATGTTGATATTTGAAACATTTAAAAAGCTCCATTGTGTTGATGGCTTGAGAAGTCAAATGACAAAATCTCACTTTGACCTAACTCTACTATTAAAAATAAACTGTAAGAGAATGGAGAAGTTAAAGATTTCTTTTTTTAGTAACTTGTGTTTTTTACCCCTTCTAGTCCAACTGGGAGAGTCTTGTGCCAAGAAATTCATGTATCTCAAGTACACAAACTGACACCTTGGCAAAGGAATGAGTAATTCTTCAGTTAATGGGTAGAAAGCTCCTGGATGCAGAATGCCAAATAGCAGACCTAGAGTACATTCCAATTGCTTGTCTTTTATTCACATATGTTTTGAGCAATCCATTACATTTGTAAGAGAAACAACTAATCTGTGTTATTATTGTTGCTGTCACCTTGGAATTCCAAGATGAGAACCTACAATTTAGAATTCTCTTTCACTGTGGCATGTAAAAGCCATGTGATGTTGATCAAGCCATTCTCTTTTTGAGCATCAGTTTACTCACCTGATAAACTGAGAGAATAATACCTACCTTGCAAGTCAAGAACATTAGAAATATAAAAATATTAGAAACAGTTTTTAGCAAATACTAAATGCCCATCATATACTTATAGTTGATATTGTTATCTTTGAGATGATAGTGAGGATGATGACATTTGGCCTTCAAGCCAACTCTGTTAATAATACTAAGATATCTTCCCAGTGGTTATTTTCATTTTAGGCATAATAATATTTAATATTAACTTACATTGACTAAAACCTTTACATTGGGGATGACATTTTCAAACACATCATCTCATTTAATCCTCAAAATAATCTTCCTTGTGTAGAAAAGGGAGAATATAGTAGTTCCCATTTTAGAAATGAAGGGAATCTAAATACTGGTGTCTCCTGGCTAACATGACTCTTATCCAATGCTACTTCTATTGTACCTCAAGATTTCCTTGAGAAACAATTTTTAGTACTGAACACAAACATGACATTGAGCATAAAACTGATTCACCAAATTCAGTTATTTGATTCAGAAACGCAAGTCACTACTCTCTATTTATCCAAAGCAGGATACAAAATACATGTGGCACAAAAGTATCACTAAATAATTTCCCCAGATAGATTTGATGCTGAAGTGCCTTTGCTCTCACCTAGGATGACTTGAACAAAGGACCTAATGAGGCTTCTGTATCTTGGAGCCAGGAAGAAGTGAGAGCAAGCTCAGATATTGCCCTTGCCCTCAGAGAGCAAAGAGTATAATCCCAGAGAAAAATGACAGAATGACCATTTAAAAATAGAGCACAGTAAGTGCTTTGATGTGGGTACAAAGCAGGGCTAGGAAGCTGCATGACCAGCGTGCTGGCATGGGGGGTAGCAGGAATAGAATAACTGGATACCAAAGAGTCACCACCTGGTAATTAAACATGCTTTTGATGTATGGTTGGTTGGTTGATTGGTTAAATCAAAAACACACAAGAGGAGTCAGTTTTTCTATGCTACATATTCTGTAGAACAGTAGCATTCTTTATGTACAGAATAACAGATAGAGGGATACAGGCCTCTCTGAGAGACACATGATTGTACATGGCAACCTGGCCCAAACATTTTAAGAACATGGAACTGCAGAACTAGAAAATGCCTGTGATACAGACATCCTCAGAGTCTTCATGCTAACAGGCTCTCAGACCACCTGTGGAGTCTTTCTTAGGGTGACTCAAGCAGAAAGGCAGAGCCCTGGAGCACAAAGCCTTAGAAATGCTCAATACTTTAGAGTTAAGGGTGGGAAGTAATCTTCAACTTTGAAAATTAACTGATAATGACTAGGCCAAATTTTAGGGCCAAAGTCAATGATTTAGAGTTTAGGGGAGAAAATTCAGCCTGAGAAGGGGAAGCTAGAAATTCCTATGTTGGCAACAACCAGGGAAAACACTTGGCCTGGATTCATCCAGTATCTGGGTGTGTGCTTCAATTCCATGCTCCATGACTTGAGGAATAGGCATGGAATACAGAAACTGTTATGCTATCATGATTAAGTTGAATGAAAAATAAAGCCTTTTGAGCTTGTACATGGTTCATGAATCAAATGCTTGAAGTTGCAGATTAAGCAGAGAATAGAAACATCACCAAAAAGACCAGTAGATGAGAAAACACATCCATCTGATAAATAAGTCGACCTAATTTAGTAAGAATTATGATTTTTCACATTAGCCTGAGGCTACTGCTGTTTTTTTTTCTTCTAGGATCCTTATTATGTTGTTTCTTGAGGTAAAGGCCAAAGAGAAGCACCATTCCAAAGATCTGAATTCATTTTCATCAACTCTTTAATCTACATAGTAATCCTATGAGGCTTACCTCACAACAATAAAGTATTATTACTATGCTCTGCTATGAGTTTTTAACAAATACAGAAGATTTATATAGGCAAAGTGGCATCCGGTAAATGATGGCAGCAGAACTAGGTTTTTATCTTCCAGATGTTTCTAACTCCATTTCCCATGCCCTCTCTCTCCCTGCTTTTCTCTTTCCCTCTTTTCTTCTTCAATAAGTTTTTTGTACCAGTGTTTTTTCTCAATGAAAAATAATATATGCAAATTTATAGTAAAAATAAAGTATATTTTTGAAAAAAGCATTGAACACATGTAGATAGTTATTATTAATATTTTGATGTACTTCCATCACTTTACAAGAGTATATGTTGAGTATACATGTAGACTCAAGAGTACAAAAATGTCATCGTAAATGCATACAAATTTGGAAATCTGCTTTTTTAAATAATATAGTTAAAATATTGTCCATGTAATTACATATTTCAGTTTTAAGAATATTTTTATAAAAATGATATTTTCTCATTAAAATTTTATATAGCAGAACGATATAAACAAGTCAAAAAGGTCAAAAATCTCTTAAATCTTTCATCAGAAATGAACACTGTTAAGATTTTAATAAATAGCGTTTAACTTTCTATGTATATACAGAAAGTGTGTATATATAATTGTTAATGTGTGTGCGTGTGTATATATATAGACATATATATGTGTGTATATATATGTATATATGTATACATGTATATATATGTATACATCAGGTTTTATACCCTATATGCCTTTTGAGCTTCTACATTGCGCATGAATCAAATGCTTAAAGTTGTGGAAGATTAAGGAAGAGAATGGAAACGTCACCAAAAAGACCAGCAGATGAGAAAACACATTGATCAGAGAAGTAGATAAGTGAATCTAATGTAGTAAGAATTATGATTTTTCACATTAGCCTGAGGCCACTGCTCTTATTTTCCCCTAGGATCCTTGTTATGTTGTTTCTCAAAAACATGTGTATGTGTGTCTGTGTATGTGTATGAGATTATATGCATAGGATCATGTTTATTATTTTCCAAACTCTGATTTTTTTTCAACAATATAGTTTGAATATCTTCCTATATAATCATTTTAAAAAATAATTAAAGTAAGGAGAAAAAAAGACAACACATGTGAACTATTTTAATATTGAATGTAGTGGAGTGAATTTCTGGTTTTAAAGCCAGATTATATGGGATCAAATCTTGTCTCCCTGTGTGATGTTGGGTAAGCAGGTTTTCCTCTCTGTTTTTCAGGTTTCTCATGTGTAAAAGAGGGATAGTTACAGGACTAACGTCAAAGGCTTTTTGTGAAGATTAAATATGTCATTTTCTGCAAAGCTTGTAAAAGAGTACCTTGCAAGGTCATAATACTGTGAGTGCTAAATAAATGTTAGCTGCTATTATTGTCGTAATTGTTGTTTTAGTGTATGTCATGACATATAGTTGTCATATTGTTAAACAATGCTAATTAATGCCATTTAGGTGTTTACTTTTTTAATGTATACTTTACATAGTATCACAAAGAACTGTTTTTATGCCCCTCAGAAAAAATGAGATGCTAACAAATAAGTCTTTTATAAGCGACAGTCATTTGTAATAGCTGGAGAGATTCAATGTAACAAAAGGCAAAAGGCCAGGGGTAATCAATGAAGTCCGCTTTGTGTGTTTTACAAGATCCTCATGAGAAAGAAGCTTAGGCCAGTGGTGATTAGTTTCAACTCGTCTAGATTGAATTTCTGAAAGGATGTAGAAAACCCTGAATGTGGCTTTCTGACATCTCAACTTCCAACCATGTAATCCTGAAACTCTGAAAATTACCTTTTATAATAACTTTTGTAATGCTTTTAGCAATTCATGTCACGTGGATCAAACAGGGTTCTGAATATAATTTCTAACTGTGCCACTGGCCCTATCTTCTTTTTTCACAATTTATGAAAATATGACCATACGTCACACATGCACAAGTTCATAGCAAGTAAGGGAATGGTGATCAGACTGTCAACCAAAGCTTTCCTGTTCTGTAAAACGTAAGAGAACTAGAATCCAGGCCTGGGTGGGACCTATCACAATGTATTTTTGTGTCTTCTTTACTTCTTATACTTCTTTATTTCCTTGGGTAAATTCCTGCTTGTGAATTGTTGGGTAGAGGATTATGTACAATTCATGTGGTGATATAATTGTTAAGCTGTACAGAATGAACAAATTTGTATTCCCATGAACAGTTCATGGGAGAAGGACTTCCATAATGAGGCATGGGGCTAGGTTAGTGTTCCACACTTCCAATGGTACATATTCCCGCATCAGGGAGGGTTCCAAAGCCATCACCACATGGAACTCACTGTCAATATATTGGTCCAGGCCCTGATCCACTCTCACCCAAAACCTTCTCAAAAGTCTCCAAATGTGCCTCTCTGAGACCACTCTGACACCGCTTCAATTTACCCTTTCTTGTTGTTACACAACAAAAACACAGATAGTAACAATTTTACAGCAAGAAAATAATTGTCTTAAATTTTGTCCTAAGTGTTGTCTGATAAACAAAATGTCCAATTATATTATCTCTAAAAAATCCTTAAAGAAAAATAATTACCTGGGAGTAACTGGAACTTAACGCTACCTAAAAGACAACTGAAGGATGCACATTTATCATAAGGTAACACTCAAGACTGTACCTTAAATCCTGCTACACTGGTTAGTGCAGTTGTAATTATGAAAATTGCACCCTGTTTTGTTTTATTGATTAATATTTTTGGCTTAGACCCATATATGCATGCCTTTTATAATTTGTATACCAAAGCAAATTCTTCTGTGATAAAAAGTGCAATACAATATCCAAAGCTTGTGAGTTCAAATTTGTGTTTAGTCTTCTGGGAGCAATACAGTCAGTTTAAATATATACTTCAAAAGATATAGTGAAAACTATATGCATTTGGTACAAAAAAAATGATACTTAGAATCTTTTTTATTGTTTCTAAGGAGACTTTGCCTCTTGAATTTTTTTCTGGAGCACTGACTATTGTAGTAAAAGACCAGAGCCTCTCCGCTTAGAAGGAAACGTGCCTGCCCTTATCCTTTTATCTTTACATCTTCAGAGAGACAGAAGGAATAATGGTAAGGTCCAGTAAAAAACCAGTAAGGAGTGACATAAGTCTGCTGCAATGGACTTTATGTCCTGGAGTTCAAAGCAGTCTATAGCTCCCTAAAATTATTGCCTCTCTAACCAGAAATATAATTTATATTCAGGAATTAAATAAATGGTACTCATGTCAGTATATTAAGTTATTTTGCCACAGACTGCATCTCCCTCTCAAAATCTGTGACATCTGTAAACAGTTGATGTACATTAAGGGAAAATTTTTTTTTTGTTGTTTTGTTTGTTTATAAATATAAAAAATTCTATATAATTACAAGAAAAATATTGACATATAATTTAGAATTATCTAGTAATACAGCACCATTTACTATTTCCAAATCTCTCTCTCTCTCTCTCTCACACACACACACACACACACACACACACTCACTCACACCTGGTCCCAAGCCCTATCTAGTAGCTGAATACAGCCCTGCAGCAGCTTCTGACTCTGAGATAGAGTCTGAACCAAAATAGAGTAGATAAAACAGGCTGTGTGATTAGTCCCACGGCTCAGTACTGATTTAGTATCAGCACTGCACCTGTTCTGTCAGCTTTTGTGTTGTGTCACTGGTCTTTTTGCCTGTGTTGATATAACTATTTTGTATTGCCTTTTTAAACACAATTTAGGTCCCTTTTCATGAGATAATTATATTTTTCTACACCTTTAAGTTTCTGAATAAAATTCTCTTGAGGGCTTTTGTCTTTCAAACAAAATAATTATATATATAGCTATTTCTATTTCTTCAAGTAATGCCAGAACCCATGCAGTTATGGTAGATACAATACTGTGATATAATCACAACATCAAAATTGAGACATGGTTGTTTAAGAGATAAATAGAATTGTAATCTAAAACTTGCTATTATTTCCCTTAGGTGGGAGGTGCTAGAAAGCTGCAAATAAGGTATATATATTTTACTATTAGCTCTAGGCCATGCCAATAGCTGGCAATACAGTATCTGTGATCATTTTAGAGTTTATTCTTCAGATATTTTCAGTCACTAATATATGATCCTTGTAGTGATATGGCTAACATTGACCATACAGACAAGATAATACTATTGCTTTGTACAGTCATAAATTCATACCCATGATAAACATAGACTGCCAAAATTTGCCTGTCATTAAATGATTCAATTTCTTTGGCTTCTTCGTGCCTGTTCTTTTGACAAGCATGAAAATATTTGCTTGTTTTCTCTGAGGATTTTCAGTGTCTCTTTACTGATAAAATAGCCATATACTGAAATGTCACAATCAGAGTTGTTCTATGAGTTCCAAATTCATCCTTTTCCCTGTTTTTATATTAACTTTCCTCCGAAATACCTTTGAGTGCATCAAAAGTTCAGCTCAATTTTTTCAAATTTTTTCAAAATTCCATTTTTAACCTGAAAACTTGTGTTTCATCCCTTATAAATGCATCTCTGCCAGCAAAGTTTTAAATAATGTAGAGTAAATCAAATTGTTATATCACATGCAATTAAATTGATAAACAGTTCAAACTAAGTGATGTAGTACTCTCACACTACATTATAGAATTAGAAGTGGAATATACTATGACAGACAACACTATGTGGAGTAGTTGAAAGAAGGGACTCTGGGATGAATGTTGCTGATGTTGGCAGAATTTCTCTCTTTTTTTTTCTATTTCTTTTTTTTTTAATTATACTTTAAGTTTTAGGGTACATGTGCACAATGTGCACGTCAGTTACATATGTATGTGCCATGCTGGTGTGCTGCACCCATTAACTCATCATTTAGCATTAGGTATATCTCCTAATGCTATCCCTCCCCTCTCCCCCACCCCACAACAGTCCCCAGAGTATGATGTTCCCCTTCCTGTCCATGCGTTCTCATTGTTCAATTCCCATCTATGAGTGAGAACACGCGGTGTTTGGTTTTTTGTCCTTGCGATAGTTTACTGAGAATGATGATTTCCAATTTCATCCATGTCCCTACAAAGGACATGAACTCATCATTTTTTATGGCTGCATAGTATTCCATGGTGTATACGTGCCACATTTTCTTAATCCAGTCTATAATTGGTGGACATTTGGGTTGCTTCCAAGTCTTTGCTATTGTGAATAGTGCCGCAATAAACATACATGTGCATGTGTCTTTATAGCAGCAAGATTTATAGTCCTTTGGGTATATACCCAGTAATGGGATGGCTGGGTCAAATGGTATTTCCAGTTCTAGATCCCTGAGGAATCGCCACACTGACTTCCACAATGGTTGAACTAGTTTACAGTCCCACCAACAGTGTAAAAGTGTTCCTATTTCTCCACATCCTCTCCAGCATCTGTTGTTCCCTGACTTTTTAATGATTGCCATTCTAACTGGTGTGAGATGGTATCTCATTGTGGTTTTGATTTACATTTCTCTGATGGCCAGTGATGATGAGCATTTTTTCATGTGTCTTTTGGCTGCATGAATGTCTTCTTTTGAGAAGTGTCTGTTCATATCCTTTGCTCACTTTTTGATGGGGTTGTTTGTTTTTTTCTTGTAAATTTGTTTGAGTTCATTGTAGATTCTGGATATTAGGCCTTTGTCAGATGAGTAGGTTGCAAAAATTTTCTCCCATTTTGTAGGTTGCCTGTTCACTCTGATGGTAGTTTCTTTTGCTGTGCAGAAGCTCTGTAGTTTAATTAGATCCCATTGGTCAATTTTGGCTTTTGTTGCCATTGCTTTGGGTGTTTTAGATGTGAAGTCCTTGCCCATGCCTATGTCCTGAATGGTAATGCCTAGGTTTTCTTCTAGGGTTTTTATGGTTTTAGGTCTAACATGTAAGTCTTTAATCCATCTTGAATTAATTTTTGTGTAAGGTGTAAGGAAGGGATCCAGTTTCAGCTTTCTACATGTGGCTAGCAAGTTTTCCTAGCACCATTTATTAAATAGGGAATCCTTTCCCCATTGCTTGTTTTTCTCAGGTTTGTCAAAGATCAGATAGTTGTAGGTATGCGGCGTTATTTCTGAGGGCTCTGTTCTGTTCCATTGATCTATATCTCTGTTTTGGTACCAGTACCATGCTGTTTTGGTTACTGTAGCCTTGTAGTGTAGTTTGAAGTCAGGTAGCATGATGCCTCCAGCTTTGTTCTTTTGGCTTAGGATGGACTTGGCGATGCGCGCTCTTTTTTGGTTCCACATGAACTTTAAAGTAGTTTTTTCCAATTCTGTGAAGAAAGTCATTGGTAGCTTGATGAGGATGGCATTGAATCTATAAATTACCTTTGGCATTATGGCCATTTTCATGATATTGATTCTTCCTACCCATGAGCATGGAATGTTCTTCCATTTGTTTGTATCCTCTTTTATTTCCTTGAGCAGTGGTTTGTAGTTCTCCTTGAAGAGGTCCTTCACATCCCTTGTAAGTTGGATTCCAAAGTATTTTATTCTCTTTGAAGCAATTGTGAATGGGAGTTCACTCATGATTTGGCTCTCTGTTTGTCTGTTATTGGTGTATAAGAATGCTTGTGATTTTTGTACGTTGATTTTGTATCCTGAGACTTTGCTGAAGTTGCTTATCAGCTTAAGGAGATTTTGGGCTGAGATAATGGGGTTTTCCAAATATATAATCATGTCATCTGCAAACAGGGACAATTTGACTTCCTCTTTTCCTAATTGAATACCCTTTATTTCCTTCTGCTGCCTAATTGCCCTGGCCAGAACTTCCAACACTATGTTGAATAGGAGTGGTGAGAGAGGGCATCCCTGTCTTGTGCCAGTTTTCAAAGGGAATGCTTCCAGTTTTTGCCCATGCAGTATGATATTGGCTATGGGTTTGTCATGGATAGCTCTTATTATTTTGAGATATGTCCCATCAATACCTAATTTATTGAGAGTTTTTAGCATGAAGGATTGTTGAATTTTGTCAAAGGCCTTTTCTGCATCTATTGAGATAATCATGTGGTTTTTGTCTTTGGTTCTGTTTATATGCTGGATTACATTTATTGATTTGCATATATTGAACCAGCCTTGCATCCCAGGGATGAAGCCCACTTGATCATGGTGGATAAGCTTTTTGATGTGCTGCTGGATTCAGTTTGCCAGTATTTTATTGAGGATTTTTGCATCAATGTTCATCAAGGATATTGGTCTAAAATTCTCTTTTTTGGTTGTGTCTCTGCCCGGCTTTGGTATCAGGATGATGCTGGCCTCATAAAATGAGTTAGGGAGGATTCCCTCTTTTTCTATTGATTGGAATAGTTTCAGAAGGAATGGTACCAGTTCCTCCTTGTACCTCTGGTAGAATTTGGCTGTGAATCCATCTGGTCCTGGACTCTTTTTGGTTGATAAGCTATTGATTATTGCCACAATTTCAGCTCCTGTTATTGGTCTATTCAGAGATTCAACTTCTTCCTGGTTTAGTCTTGGGAGAGTGTATGTGTCGAGGAATTTATCCATTTCTTCTAGATTTTCTAGTTTATTTGCATAGAGGTGTTTGTAGTATTCTCTGATGGTAGTTTGTATTTTTGTGGGATCTGTGGGATCGGTGGTGATATCCCCTCTATCATTTTTTATTGCGTCTGTTTGATTGTTCTCTCTTTTTCTTTATTAGTCTTGCTAGTGGTCTATCAATTTTGTTGATCCTTTCAAAAAACCAGCTCCTGGATTCATTAATTTTTTGAAGGGTTTTTTGTGTCTCTATTGCCTTCAGTTCTGCTCTGATTTTAGTTATTTCTTGCCTTCTGCTAGCTTTTGAATGTGTTTGCTCTTGCTTTTCTAGTTCTTTTAATTGTGATGTTAGGGTGTCAATTTTGGATCTTTCCTGCTTTCTCTTGTGGGCATTTAGTGCTATAAATTTCCCTCTACACACCGCTTTGAATGTGTCCCAGAGATTCTGGTATGTTGTGTGTTTGTTCTCGCTGGTTTCAAAGAACATCTTTATTTCTGCCTTCATTTCATTATGTACCCAGTAGTCATTCAGGAGCAGGTTGTTCAGTTTCCATGTAGTTGAGTGGTTTTGAGTGAGTTTCTTAATCCTGAGTTCTAGTTTGATTGCACTGTGGTCTGAGAGACAGTTTGTTATAATTTCTGTTCTTTTACATTTGCTGAGGAGAGCTTTACTTCCCAGTATGTGGTCAATTTTGGAATAGGTGTGATGTGGTGCTGAAAAAAATGTATATTCTGTTGATTTGGGGTGGAGAGTACTGTAGATATCTATTAGGTCTGCTTGGTGCAGAGCTGAGTTCAATTCCTGGGTATCCTTGTTAACTTTCTGTCTCGTTGATCGGTCTAATGTTGACAGTGGGGTGTTAAAGTCTCCCATTATTATTGTGTGGGAGTCTAAGTCTCTTTGTAGGTCACTCAGGACTTGCTTTATGAATCTGGGTGCTCCTGTATCGGATACATATATATTTAGGATAGTTAGCTCTTCTTGTTGAATTGATCCCTTTACCACTATGTAATGGCATTCTTTGTCTCTTTTGATGTTGTTGGTTTAAAGTCTGTTTTATCAGAGACTAGGATTGCAACCCCTGCCTTTTTTTGTTTTCCAGTTGCTTGGTAGATCCTCCTCCATCCTTTTATTTTGAGCCTATGTGTGTCTCTGCATGTGAGATGGGTTTCCTGAATTCAGCACACTGATGGGTCTTGACTCTTTATCTAATTTGCCAGTCTGTATCTTTTAATTGGAGCATTTAGCCCATTTACATTTAAAGTGAATATTATGTGTGAATTTGATCCTGTCATTATGATGTTAGCTGGTTATTTTGCTCGTTAGTTGGTGCAGTTTCTTCCTAGTCTCGATGGTCTTTACATTTTGGCATGATTTTGCAGCAGCTGGTACCGGTTGTTCCTTTGCATGTTTAGCACTTCCTTCAGGAGCTCTTTTAGGGCAGGCCTGGTGGTGACAAAATCTCTCAGCATTTGCTTGTCTGTAAAGTATTTTATTTCTCCTTCACTTATGAAGCTTAGTTTGGCTGGATATGAAATTCTGGGTTGAAATTCTTTTCTTTAAGAATGTTGAATATTGGTCCCCACTCTCTTCTGGCTTGTAGAGTTTCTGCTGAGAGATCCGCTGTTAGTCTGATGGGTTCCCTTTGTGGGTAACCCAACCTTTCTCTCTGGCTGCCCTTAACATTTTTTCCTTCATTTCAACTTTGGTGAATCTGACAATTATGTGTCTTGGAGTTGCTCTTCTCGAGGAGTATCTTTGTGGCGTTCTCTGTATTTCCTGAATCTGAATGTTGGCCTGCCTTGCTAGATTGGGGAAGTTCTCCTGGATAATATCCTGCAGCGTGTTTTCCAGCTTGGTTCCATTCTCCCCGTCACTTTCAGGTACACCAATCAGATGTAGATTTGGTCTTTTCACATAGTCCCATATTTCTTGGAGACTTTGTTCATTTCTTTTTATTCTTTTTTCTCTAAACTTCCCTTCTTGCTTCATTTCATTCATTTCATCTTCCATCACTGATACCCTTTCTTCCAGTTGATCGCATTGGCTCCTGAGGCTTCTGCATTCTTCACGTAGTTCTCGAGCCTTGGCTTTCAGCTCCATCAGCTCCTTTAAGCACTTCTCTGTATTGGTTATTCTAGTTATACATTCGTCTAAATTTTTTTCAAAGTTTTCAACTTCTTTGCCTTTGGTTTGAGTTTCCTCCTGTAGCTCCGAGTAGTTTGATCATCTGAAGACTTCTTCTCTCAACTCGTCAAAGTCATTCTCCGTCCAGCTTTGTTCCTGTGCTGGTGAGGAACTGCGTTCCATTGGAGGAGGAGAGGCGCTCTGCTTTTTAGAGTATCCAGTTTTTCTGCTCTGTTTTTTCCCCGTCTTTGTGGTTTTATCTACTTTTGGTCTTTGATGATGGTGATGTACAGATGGGTTTTTGGTGTGGATGTCCTTTCTATTTGTTAGTTTTCCTTCTAACAGACAGGACCCTCAGCTGCAGGTCTGTTGGAGTTTGCTAGAGGTCCACTCCAGACCCTGTTTGCCTGGGTATCTGCAGCTGTGTCTGCAGAACCACGGATTTTCGTCATCCGCGAATGCTGCGGTCTGATCGTTCCTCTGGAAGTTTTGTCTCAGAGGAGTACCCGGCCGTGTGAGTTGTCAGTCTGCCCCTACTGGGGGGTGCCTCCCAGTTAGGCTGCTCGGGGGTCAGGGGTCAGGGACCCACTTGAGGAGGCAGTCTGCCCGTTCTCAGATCTCCAGCTGCATGCTGGGAGAACCACTGCTCTCTTCAAAGCTGTCAGACAGGGACATTTAAGTCTGCAGAGGTTACTGCTGTCTTTTTGTTTGTCTGTGCCTTGCCCCCAGAGGTGGAGCCTACAGAGGCAGGCAGGCCTCCTTGAGCTGTGGTGGGCTCCACCCCGTTGGAGCTTCCTGGCTGCTTTGTTTACCTAAGCAAGCCTGGGCAATGGCGGGCGCCCCTCCCCCAGCCTCGCTGCCACCTTGTAGTTTGATCTCAGACTGCTGTGCTAGCAATCAGTGAGACTCCGTGGGCACAGGACCCTCTAAGCCATGTGTGGGATATAATCTCCTGGTGTGCCGTTTCCTAAGCCTGTCGGAAAAGCGCAGTATTCAGGTGGGAGTGACCCGATTTTCCAGGTGCCATCTGTCACCCCTTTCCTTGACCAGGAAAGGGAACTCCCTGACACCTTGTGCTTCCTGAGTGAGGCAATGCCTCGCCCTGCTTCGGCTGGCACAAGGCGCGCTGCACCCACTGTCCTGCACCCACTCTCTGGCACTCCCTAGTGAGATGAATCCGGTACCTCAGATGGAAATGCAGAAATCACCCGTCTTCTGTGTCGCTCACTCTGGGAGCTGTAGACCGGAGCTGCTCCTATTCGGCCATCTTGGCTCCTCCCAGAATTTCTCTTTGCGTCTTAGTATCTCGATGATAACAACCATGCCTAACTCATATTGTATGCTAAGGATTAAATGAGTTAATATGTGTTAAGAAGAGCAATAGCTTACATGTAGAGCCATAAATTAAACTATCATTTTTAACAGTTTTCAAGACTTAAAATTACAATTTGTCTTTTCCATACTTAAAGAAAATGCAGAAGCTCTTCCTTCACTACTTCCTTTTTCTCAGAAACCTCTTTAGTAGATTGAAATGTGATGTACACTTTCCCAGACTATATACACCAAATAAGGTTCCTCTGTAACCAGACATATTACAGATTTAATTTTTAAACATTAGTATTATTGGAAAAAGCATAGTTATGATTACTGAATGTTGTTATCAGTATTAACCTCAGGTATATCATCCCAGAGAAGAGATACATTTCCTACAAAACAAGCAAAGCAAAAACAGTTGAATAGATTATGATGAACTTATGGAATTTATGGAAAGTAGAAAAGCAATCTAAAATAACAAATTTCAAATTTTTAGAAAATTGGAAGGCAAGTACGTCCAAGTTGTTGTATGATAAAAACAATAAATATAGGATAAATAAAATCACAATGCTTAGGCAAATATTTCAGAAAAAAGTTCAAGTTGAAGTTTGAAGAATGGGCAGAGTTTCACCTCTAAGTGCCTGCAAATCCAACTCATACCCAAGAAAGATATAGAAACGTATTAGTTTAAGTAACTAAAAACTTTAGAAATTGGTTTGGCTTAAGAAAAGGATTGAAAAAGCTGCTAAACACTGTCATCCAGCCCAGGTACTTTAATGTACCAATCCTGTTTTCCCTAGACCTGGCTTCATTCTAAGGGTAGCTTTACTTAAGTTCCTGACATAGTTCCCAGAATATTTCATGGCTAGATACAGCAAAAAGGAAGCATTTTTTTGTTGTTGTTATCGCATTATTCCCAACATAATGAAGAGCTTAAAATTACTCCTATGTTTCTGACTTAAGCAATTGTTTGGCTGTATTGTATTGCCAAATAGATAAAAATCATATAAGAGAAAAATTAATTCATGGGAGACAGTTCTCCATGAGTCTTCCATTTCTGTACATCCTCCGAGAAAGGCACTGATGACCCTTTCTTTTGGACTATCTTTTCAAGGATGTGTATGTAGTGAATAGGATTGGAAGATAAAATTAGTGTCTTTCTGTAGAACAAAAATCAGGTTGTACTAGATGCTTATCTCTCTCATACCCCAGTTCCAGTCCACCAGAAAGTATGTTAAATCTACCTTAGAGGCATATCCAGAGTTTAACAACTTCTTCATGTATCTATGATTGATTCTGCACCATCATCTTTTGCCTTCATTAATGAAACCAACTCTAAACTAGTTTTTCTTCTTCTACCTTACTTCGTTACCTCCATTTACGACATAAAATGAGATCGATCCTTTAAAAAACATAATTTAGGCCAGGCGCAGTGGCTCACACCTGTAATCCCAGCACTTTGGGAGGCCGAGGCAGGCAGATCACTATGTCAGGAGATCGAGACCATCCTGGCTAATACGATGAAACCCCGTCTCTACTATAAATACAAAAAAAGAAAAAAAAAATAGCCGGGCATGGTGGCGGACCCCTGTAGTCCCAGCTAACTGGAGGCTGAGGCAGGAGAATGGCGTGAACCCAGGAGGCGGAGCTTGCAGTTAGCCTGGGCAACAGAGCAAGACTCCGTCTCAACAAAAAAAAAAAAAAACAAACAAAACAAACAACAACAACAACAAAAGTCATAATTTAAATCTTTCACTCAAAACTATCCAAATGGCATGCCATTTCAATGAGCAAATTCCAAAGCCTCTATTGTGGTCTAAAAGGCCTGACATAATGGATTAGCCTCCCATTCTCATTACCTCTCTGACTTTATCTCTTACTGTTCTTCTCCCTGCTTATACAGCTCCAGCCATGCTGGCTTACATGCTCATCCTAAAATGTGCATGGCATACTTCTTAATTTAGGATATTACATTTCCTGTTTCTTCTTCCCAAGGCATCCCCCAACTATCCCTATGGCTGCCTCTCTTGCCATTTTCATGTGTTTGCTCTTAGATTACCTTTTCTCTTTTTAAAAATTGTTATATGTATTATATATATACACACACAGAGGAGAGGACCTCATTCTGTCACTCAGGCTAGAGTGCAGCGGCATGATTACAGCTCACTGGAGTCCTGGAGCCTCAACCTTCCTGGGCTCAAGCTAACTTCCCACCTCAGCCTCCCACATAGCTAGAACTACAGGTGCATGCCGCCACATCCGTGTATTACCTTTTCAATGAGGCAAACTCCTGATCATCTCATTTATACTTAAATTGTCGCTTGTCTTCCTCCTAAGCCCTTATTCTTTTTCACCTCCATTTTTTTCTCATTTCCACATTACTAGTCACTTTCTAACATCCTACCATATAATTTACGATATATAGAGAATCTTTATTCTTCTGCTATAATTTAAGGTCAAGAAATAAACAAATTTTTGTCTATTTTTAAATTGATATTTTCAACCACCTAGAACAGTGTTTTGCATGCAAAGTCAGTGCTCAATAAATATTAGGTTAATGAATTATGAATTCAACTCTTTAAAATTTTCTGTGGAAGAAGGCAATACATACTTATATACATATATAATTGCTGATTATAATTGTTCCATTTCCATGCTTTTCTTAATAGAAGTACATTTGAACAATGTTAACAATGCTCCCAGTGGGACCGAAGACTTCCTAGTAGGATTTTAGTTTTGAATATATTATTGGTCATAGCCTAGGCATATTAGGGTCCCAGACAGGAGTAGTCTTTGTTCAAAAAACGGTGTTGGGACTGATTAGCAATGCTTTCTCACTAAAGAAAGAAAATATAGGTCCCATGTGGAATTTACATTAAATGTGTCTTCAATGTTTGCTACACATTTTTGTGTTCTTCTTAGGAAAATATTTAGTAAGTTTCAGGTTACAGATTTTTATTTTTCTCTTAAATAACCTTTCCCAAATTTTGATTGTGTAATGCTATCAGAGTGTTTTATCTACTTTAACCACACAGATTCTAGCACAAATTTGGGAAGTATAATTATTTAGATCAGAAAAAGCACAAGTGACCTGATTAAGGTATTAAACATTAAGGAAATACAGAAACATGAGATCTATGTGTCATTGCCCCATTAAGATTGGATAATACAGGAACTAAACACATAGCAGTGAAGACATTAAGTTAAATGTTATTATTTTACAAAGCAGAAGTTAAATTAATGAACTTTAGAACTAATACATCATGTATGATATATGTTGTTCATGTCTTAATTGAAGAATCTTAAATCTAGGGTTCAAAAGAAGCAAGCAAATTTTTAAAAGCCTATTAACTTTATAGTATAAGTGTATACGTTTAGACACTAATGATATTAATCATATAGAATGCAATCCAAAATAATATTATCAAAACAGAATTATTGCAAATAACACAATTCTTAATTCTTGAATGTCTGAAATAAAAAAATGTTTAGAATAAAATTCTTTGTTGTTTAATTACTAAATTTTTAAGTTCTGAATGGAGAATTTCAAAATGCGCACATTAAATACATTTCATAATTGTGCTGAGGTGAGGATATTACTATTCTGGAAATTAATAACAAAAATGATACTTTAGAGAAATAATCTTTTAGAAAATAGAATAAGATTTGATGGGAAAAGAAGAGACAAGTAGAGAAATGGAGAACATAATAGAGAGTCTTAAAATGACCCATATATAGTTAACTAAATGAGTAAAGGCAATTCAATGGGAAATGGATAGTCTTTTCAATAAATGGTGCTGGAACAGTTGAACATATACACGCGAAAAAAAAGGAATCTAGTTACAGACCTTACACCTTTCACAGAAATTAATGAATTTAATTAATTTAAATTCATTAACTTAAAATGAATCATAGACCAAAATGTAAAAGATAAGGCTATAAAACTTCTATAAGATAACACAGAAAATCTAGGTCACCTTGATGATGATGTTTTAGGGACTATAAAGGCATAATCTATGGAAAAAATAAATGATAAATAGGACTTTGTTGAAATTAAAAATTTATGCTCTGTGAAAAACTCTGTCAAGAGAATGATAAAAAAAAAACCCACAAACTGGCAGAAAATATTTGTGACAGACATATCTGATAAACAACTGTCAGCCAAAATATACAAAGAACTTTTAAAACTTAATAAGAAAATGAACAACCCAATTTAAAAAATGAGTAAAATACCTAAACAAACAGCTTACCAAGGATGATATATGGATCACAAATAAGCATGTGAAAAGATATTCAATATCATACATCATTTGAGAATTAAAAATTAAAACAAGTTTCCACTACACACAGATTAGAATGGCTAAGATCCAGATCACTGACAACACCAAATCTTGACTAGGATGTGGAGCAATGGGAAGTCTCTTTAAATTGTTGATGGAACACAGCATAGTATGGTACAGCCACTTTAGTAGATAGTTTAGCAATTGCTTACCAAACTAAACACACTCTTACCATACAATCCAGTAGTTGTGCTTCTTGGTATTTACACAAATGATTTGAAAACTTACATCCCACACTAACGTGCACTTGGGTATTTATAGCCGCTTTATTCATAATTGCCAAAATTTGAAAGCCACCAAGAGGTACTTCAGTGGGTGAATGGATAAACTATGGTACATCCAAATTAATATAATATTTAGTGCTAAAAAGAAAAAAAAGTTGTCCACAATCACTGCATCAATATGTCAAATTCAAATACACACTCATTTGTATATACATAATACCTTGTTTAGATCAAAATGTTATTCTTAAAAAAATAGCTTATAACAAGAAAAATAGAAAATAAAAAATACAATTTAACAAAGCTTCATAAGAATAACTGGGAATGTCAGGCATGGTAGTACACCCTGTAGTCCCAGCTACTCAGGAGGCTGAGGAGGGAAGAAAACTTGAGCCCAGGGATTTGAGGCTTCAGTGAGCCATGATCATACCTGTGAATAGCCACTGCACTTTAGCCTGGATCTCTTTTGTGAAATCCCATTTAAAAAGAAACTGAGGAAATAAAGTTATTTCCATTTACTTCTCATCTCTAAAAACACCTTGACTACTCTGTATTATTTGGAACTCAATTTAGACAAAGTGCCTCTGTCAAGATTGTATGGTGTACTGGGAATACTATAAAAAGACAAAATTCTCTATGGTTTCAGATGCTAAACTAGCAGAGCCAGTAAAAGAGGAGAATCTGACGTAATCAAGGCTTAATCGTGTAACACAATCATTACAAGCAGTGGGATGAGGAAAGAGAGGTCATAAGGGGAAATAGGGGGGTCTAGTGAGTTTCATAGCATAGGTGCTATGCTTTGGGTATGGTTGGTTTGTTCCCACGAAATCTCCTGCTGAAATTTAATCCCCAATGTGGTGGTGTTGGAAGGTAGGGCCTAGTGGGTGGTGTTTGGGGTAAGGGGGCAGATTCTTCATGAAGAGATTAATGCCCTCCTTCATGGGCGAGTTCTTATTCAGTGTCCACAAGAGCTGTTTGTTAAAGAGTCCAGCATCTCCTCTCTCTCACTTCCTCTTTTCACCATGTGATCTCTGCCTGCACATGTTGACTCATCTTTGCTGCTACAATGAGTGGAAGCAGCTGGAGGTCCTCGCAAGATACAGATGCTCAGTACTGAGATTGTTGTGGAGGTAACATTTAAAGATAGCAGATTTTGCAATCTATCCATCTGATAAAGGGCTACTATCCAGAATCTACAAGGAACTTAAACAAATTCACAAGAAAAAAAAAAACAACCCCATAAAAAAGTGGGCAAAGAATATGAAGAGACACTTCTCAAAAGAAGTGGCCAAAAACATATGAAAAAACGCTCAGCATTACTGGTCATTAGAGAAATGCAAGTCAAAACCACAATGAGAAACCATCTCACGCCAGTTAGAATGGCGATCATTAAAAAGTCAGGAAACAACAGATGCTGGAGAGGATGTGGAGGAATAGGAATGCTTTTACACTGTTGGTGGGAGTGTAAATTAGTTCAACCATTGTGGAAGACAGTGTCAAGATTCCTCAAGGATCTAGAACCAGAAATACCATTTGACCCAGCAATCCCATTACTGGGTATAAACCCAAAGGATTATAAATCATTCTGCTGTAAGGACACATGCACACATATGTTTATTGCAACACTATTCACAATAGCAAAGAGTTTGAACCAATCCAAATGCCCATCAATGATAGACTGGATAAAGAAAATGTGGCACATATACACCATGGAATACTATGCAGCCATAAAAGATAATGAGTTCTTGTCCCTTGCAGGGACATGGATGAAGCTGGAAACCATCATTCTCAGCAAATTAACACAGGAACAGAAAACCAAACACCACATGTTCTCACTCATAAGTGGGAGTTGTACAATGAGAATACATGGACACAGGGAGGGGAACATCACATACCGGGACCTGTCTAGGGGTCGGGGGCTAGGGGAGGTAGAGCATTAGGACAAATACCTAATGTAGATGATGGGTTGATGGGTGCAGCAAACCACCATGGCATGTGTATACCTATGTAACACACCTACACGCTCTGCACATGTATCCCAGAACTTAAAGTATAATAATAAAAAAACCCTACAAATAACATAAAATTTAATAAACCACAGGGAAAATAGCAGTTAGGCTCATGAGGATGGAAGAAAAATGCCCTCTTTCTAACACAAAAGTGCAAAGTGAAACAGCAAGTGATGATCTAGAAGCTGCAGTAAATTATCCAGAAGATCCATTTAAAAATCATTGATGAAAATAGCTATACTAAAAAATAGATTTTTGTTTGTGTAAATGAAACAGCTTTCTATTGGAAGAAGACACCATCTAGAACTTTCATAACTGGAGAGGAGAAGTTCGTACCTGGCTTCAAAGCTTCAAAGGACTGACAGGCTAACTCTCTTATTAGGGACTAATGCAGGTGATGACTTTAAGTTGAAGTCAATCCTCATTTACCATCCAGAAAATCCTAAAGCCCTTAAAAATTATGCGAATTTGCTCTGCCCATTCTCTAGAAATTGAACAACAAATCCCAGATGACATTTGTGTATAGCATGTCTTACTGAATATTTTAAGCCCACTGTGGACACCCACTACTTGGAAAAAAGACTCCTTTTGAAATATAACTGTTATTGACAATGAACCTGGTCACTTATGCCTTCTGAAGGTGATGTACAAAGAGATTAACATTGTTTCCATGCTTGCTAACACAACATTCATTATACTGACCATGGATCAAGGAGTAATTTCAACTTTCAAGTCTTACTGTTTAAGAAATATATTTTGTAAGGCTGTATCTGTTTCCTCTGATGAATCTGGGCAAAGTAAATTAAAAATCTTCTATAAAGGAGTCACCATTCTAGATGTCTTTAACAGCATGTGTGATTCATGAAAGGAAGTCAGAATATCAACGTTACTCAGAATTTGGAAGAAATTAGTTCTAACTCTCATAAATGAAGGGTTCAAGACTTCAGTGGAGAAAGTAACTGGAGATGTGGTAGAAATAGCAACAGAACAAGATCCTGAAGACATGACTGAATTGCTACAATCTCATGGTAAAACTTGAATAAAGAGTTGCTTCCTATGGATGAACAAGTTAAGTAATTTCTTGACATGAAATCTACTGGAGAAGATGCTGTGAACATTGTTGATAAGACAACAAAGGATTTAAAATATTACATAAATTTAGTTGATAAAGCAGCTGCAAGACTTGAGAGGATTGATTCCAATTTTAAAAG
The DNA here is from genome assembly GCF_029281585.2 of Gorilla gorilla gorilla. Lineage (NCBI taxonomy): Eukaryota > Metazoa > Chordata > Mammalia > Primates > Hominidae > Gorilla > Gorilla gorilla. Next base: position 118,929,204 of record NC_073229.2, on the reverse strand, counting down.
AAGTTCTACTACGGATAAAATGCTATCAAACAGCATCACATGCTACAGAGAAATCTTTTATGAAAGGAAGAGTCAATTGCTACAGCAAACTTCATTGTCTCTCATTTTAAGAAATTGTCACAGCCACCCCAACCTTCAACAACCATAGCCCTGATCAGTCAGAAGCTATCAATATCAAGGCAGGTCTCTTCCTCGGCACAACGTTGTGACTCAATCTAAGCTCAGATAATTGTGAATATTTTTTAGCAATTAAGAATTTTTAAAATTTGGGTATAGAGATTTTGTTCATAGACATAACGATACAAACATAACCTTTATATGCAGTGGGAAACCCCCCAAAAAGTTTAAATTGCTGTATTGCAATATTTGCTTAATTGGGGTGCTCAGGAACTGAACTCAAAATATTTTCTTGATATACCTGCATGTGCTTATATATAGAGGTTATAGGTGGGTCTGAAATTAAGCTGTTTAAGAAACTTTAGGAAATTAATTATTAAGCTTAGAATATTTGCATTCCATCTTCATTAAGATATTGACGTTTCTTAAATTTAATTATCTTCATAAGTATATTTAATTTGTCCTAATATTTTTTGCTAAAATATTTAATACACATGTACATATGCAAGTACACCTTGATAAAATCCAATGAAAATAGTAGAGGCAGGTTTTTATATCTGAAATACGGTCATTGTGCCTGAAGGCAAATGGCACCTAACACATTACTTATCACTATATAAATACTTGTTAATAACCACAGTTGTAAAAATAATTTGTCTGAAATCTAAGACAGGCTTACAACTTGTTTGATGGGGGTGACCCACATTTCAGGCGTGCATGACATCAGGGAATAATTTCTATTAGGGAGACGGATCAAGATAATTCATTAGTGCTTAGTGACTTAAGAAGTATATTTGCATCTGTGGAGTGTGTAGGCATAAAAGTTTTTTTTCTAATGAATTATTATTAAAGTTGATTTATATAATATGTCTAGAAAACACAAAAGTGAATCGACTGATGATTTTGTTGTATTAGTACCTATCTAAAGATCTAACATGAAATGACATAATCCAAGAGCAGGTTTAACATTTTGGTTGTAATTAGTATTGTATATTGATGTACCTAAAATATTGAAAAAGAACATCAGAGTGAAAATGCAGAATATCTGTCAACAAAGAGATTCAACTCAGGAATATATTGCAATCATATAAAGTATAATTTTGCAGTGAGAATAAGTTAAACAATAAAAATGTAAAACTTCCTAAAGAATCAATCAAAAGAGAGTTAGAGAACAGTTAACCAATTAAAAGTATTACAACCCCAAGACCAAGACATAGTAAAGCAACCTAAAAAATAATATAAAATAATTGTTTAAAATTATTAAGATGATAAAAACGAAACCAAAAGCAAATGTGAATAACGAACACACAAATACAAATAACATATACACACATGCTAAATTGAAAAGGAACTATGTCACAATCCTAAATATAAATAACTCACTGATATAAAGCATTAACCTATGGATTAATGAGAATATTAGATACAGAAGATGAAAATTGGTAAAGAGAGAAATCTGAAGAAATTATGCCAAATGCAATTTATAGAAAAAAGTCAAGGGTTGCTCAAGAAACAAAGGGTAAAGTAAAAATGTCCTATATATCTAATAGGTCATCGGTTGATTCAATAATTTATTGATATATTCATATATCTGTACATGTATACATTAAAATTTGTTTATAGTCCTTAAAAAATTTTTAGAGTTTGGAGAGATATTATTTTCCTCAATCATGGACGAATGTGAGAAGTAAAAATAATGTTATACTTGAGGAATTTTTGAGACAGACTTTAAAGAAAAAGTAAAACTCCCTTAGTAGCTTTGAAAAATACTATAGTAAATTTTATTTTGTGTTTGGGTTCTAAATCATCAAATTAAGAAGATTCTTTAGTTTATGTTGTTTTTGTTTTGAGTGGCAATCTTGAGGTTTGTGCTGGAATTGACACAGGAGGGCTCATGATTTTAAGTAGTGTAATAGAATCAGAATCACTGCAAGAGCAGAGAGAAAATTTCTAATCCTGAAACTAAATGAGCAAGGCTAAGGTAAAAATGGAAAACCAAGAAATAGTTCATAGTAGAGAACATTGGGAGCAGGCATGGAGTTGGGGAAAAGCGAGGTCAGAAGGGTGGAGTGGTTAATGACTTACTCTATGAACTGCAATCATGTTTCAGGGAATTATTTCCACATGGTACCTTGCAATTTCCTAGTATACCGATGAATATTGACTTCAAGTAGGCTATGTATTTTTGAATGAATACATAGCACCTTACTATCTTATATAAACACATAAAGACCAAACATAATTTTAAGAAATAAATTTACTAGTGATTATTGATCACTACATGTTGCCTAGTAGATGGTGCTGAATAAAATATTTATGCAGTTTAAAACACAGCTTCTCTTAATTCTAGAAAAAATAGAGTTAATTATTAATCTTATGAGGAAAAGAATGCAAGATCTGGCAATAAAAGAGTAATTACAAATATATATGTGTACATGTGTATCACAGAACAAAAGTAAACATAATAAATTTACTTCAACATAAAGGATTATATATATAAATATACACATGTAAAACTATCAGAATTTCATGACATTAAGTTATAATATTCGAGGCTTTGAAGCTAGTCTATTATTCTGGTCAGCCTGAGGAGCAAAAAGAAACAATAAAATGTATGAGAAAATAGAAAAACATGTTTCATTTAATATTTCAAAAATTGATAAATAAGCCTATAGATTTTATTTTTTGTACATTAATGGACAGCAATATATGTTAAATATGGCTTGCAATTTTAATAAACTAGTTGCAATGTAATTACATTTGATTTCAAGTGTTTCTACTGAACAAGTAATATACTAACCAATCTGTGCCATAACTGTGCATCTTTCCTTCCGTGCTTATAATAGTTACAGTTGTTAAGTCATGAAAATATCTAGTTGCAGCAGAATGTTAAAGTTGATTGGGCCTTAAAGAACATTTTCAATCTTAGCAGCTTAAATGTGAAAGAACCAAATATCTAAGAGTTTGAGTTATTTTCCCAAGATGACCTGTCTAGTTAGAAGCTGATTTGGTTATATTCAAAAATAAGTCAAGTTGAGCTGGGCGCGGTGGCTCACACCTGTAATCCCAGCACTTTGGGAGGCCGAGGTGGGCGGATCACGAGGTCAGGATTTCAAGATCAGCCAGGCCAACATGGTGAAACCCGTCTCTACTAAAAATACAAAAATTAGCCGGGCATGATGGCACGCACCTGTAATCCCAGCTACTCAGGAGGCTGAGGCAGGAGAATCACTTGAACCTGGGAGGTGGAGGTTGCAGTGAGCCGAGGTAACCCCACTGCACTCCAGCCTGGGCAACAAAGTGAGACTCCATCTCAAATAATAATAATAATAACAAGAAGAAGAAGTAGAATTGAAACAGAGTTAGTTATACACAGCCTCAAGGAAATGCAATATTTATACCAGTGAGGATAAAATTAGAATATTTTCACCTCACTGTGTTCTTTAAAAATTTCATCTGCTTCTGCATTTTCACAAATCTTTAAAACATGTTTCATTTGGTTCAAAATTTGACATTAAATAAAAAGAAAAATTTAAGATTGTCTCTGTTAATTCCCAATAGAAAAGAACATCATTATTCTTCAATATTGCTAAAAATGGAGATCCCATAAGGCAAATAGATACTGGGTGCTCTACAAATTCTTCACAAAACAAAGCATCATTTTTACTTGAGTTAACTGATATCTTTTTATAGTTTTTTGGTGTTTATTCTAAAATAATTTCCACATTTTATTTTTTTCAGACCCTAATATACACAAAACTCTTATAGCGTAAGTATATGAGTGAGATTTTAAACTAGAAACATTTAATTACATTGAATTTGGTTTGATCTCGGATTTACTTTTATTCTCTTATTTTTGGTCAAAAGTCAGCAACATTTGTAAATTGACTATAAATTCCCTTACAGTTACAAATATGATGTCAAACATTGAGATAAAAAGTGAAAAATTGAAAAGATTTTCATGTATGTTTGTGGATTTAGCTTGATAAAAATACTTGCTGGCTCAGAAATAATTTTAAAAGTTAATCTATTAGCACAAGATCTAGAAATATTGCTCTTGCCTGTTCATAAAGATAGATTGCTTTGGTTTTTAAAGGATTGGTCTTAAAGTGATGTAACTCATCCCTTAAATGGGAATATTGTTGTTTATCTCAAATAATTTGTGTAGGGATAAAATGACTATATATAAAGTGCATAACCACATGTCTGGTATCTGCTAGGCAACTATTCCATGTTTGCTTCCTCTCTTTAATTATTCAAGTTTCTCTTACAACCTCTACTTATAGAAATACTGTTATTCTTAAATAACATCTTAGAAGTTCTAATTCTTCCTGGTGGAGTGAATCACATCTCCCTGTAACTAGTCTCAACAACTGACTTTTGCCTTTTTCATATTATTTTCATTTTCTTCAATATTAAATTCAGTTATGTCTGTCTACCTCTCACGAGTAATTGCACCTAGAGTGCTTTGTCTGTTACAGAATTTATCCCTGTAACACTAAGTACACTCACACTTGTTCTCTGAGTTAAAATAATTAAACATTGTAAAAAAAATTAAACCTGAGAAGGAAGGATGCTATGCTTTTTCTACTTAATGTTATATATATGAATAGCTAGACATGTTAAGTTTTGTTTGTTTATTTTATCAATACATAGCTAGATTATATGTCTTTGTGTTGTCAAATCATCATCTTATTGGCTTTTTGTTTTAATTTTTTATTTCAATAAGTTTTGGGGTACAAGTGGTTTTTTGTTACATAGATGAATTACATAGTGGTGAATTCTGTGTTTTTTTTAGTGCACCAATTACCCGAGTAGTGTACATTGTACCTAGTGTGTAGTTTTTTATTCTTGCCCCTCCTTCTGAATCTCTAAAGTCCATTATATTACTCTATGTCTTTACATATTCATAGCTTAGCTCCTACTTGTTTTTTCTTTTCTTTTTTTTTTTTTTTTTTTTTTGAGGCAGAGTTTTGCTCTTGTTGCCTAGGATGGAGTGCAATGGTGTGATCTCGGCTCACTGCAACCTCCGCCTCCTGGGTTCAAGCGATTCTCCTGCCTCAGCTTCCTGAGTAGCTGGGATTACAAGCATGAGCCACCACACCTGGCTAATTTTGTATTTTTAGTAGAGACGGGCTTTCCCTATGTTGCTCAGTCTGGTCTTGAACTCCCAACCTCAGGTGATCTGCCGGCCTTGGCCTCCTAAAGTGCTGGGATTACAGGCATGAGCCACCACGCCCAACCTTAGCTCCCACTTAAAGTCAGAACTTAGAGTTTTTGTTTTTCCACTCCTGTTACTTCACATAGAATAATTACTTCCAGCTCCATCCAACTTGCATCAAAAGACATGTTGTTCCTTTTAATAGCTAAGTTGCATTCCATGATGTATATATATCACATTTTAAAAATCTATTCATTAGTTAATGGACACTTAGGTTGGTTCCACATCTTTGCAACTGTGAGTTGTGCCACTATAAACATATCTGTGTGAGTGTCTTTTTTTATACATTGACTTCTTTTCCACTGGGTAGATATCCAGTAGTGGGATTACTGGATCAAATGGTAGATCTACTTTTAGCTTTTGAAGGAATCTCCATACTGCTTTCCTTAGAGGTTATACTAATGTACATTCACACCAGCAGTGTATAAGAGTTCTCTTTTCACCACATTCATAACATCATCTATTGTTTTTTGACTTTTTAATAATGGCCATTCTTTCATGAGTAAGGTGGTATCTCATTGTTGTTTTCATTTTCATTTCCCTGAGGATTAGAGACGTTGAGCATTTTTTCATATGTTTGTTGACCGTGTGAGATCTTCTTTTGAGAAATGTCTATTTATGTCCTTTGTCAACTTTTTTAATGGAAATATTTGGTTTTTTCTTGGTGATTTGTTTGACTTCCTTATAGATTGCAGATACTAGTCCTCTGTCAAGTGTGTAGTTTGCAAATATTTTCTTCCACTAGGTAGATTGTCTGTTTCCTCTGTTGATGATTTATTTTGCTGTGCAGAAGCTTTTTAGTTTAATTTGGTCCCATTTATCTATTTTTGTTTTTGTTGCATTTGCTTTTGGGGTCTTATTCATGAATTACTTGTCTAAGCTGATGTCTAGAAGAGTATTTCCAATGTTGTCTTCTAGAATTTTTGTGGTTTCAGGTCTTATATTGAAGTATTTAATCCTTCTTGACTGGATTTTTGTATATAGTGAGAGATGGGAATCAGTTTCATTTTTTCTACATGTTGCTTGCCAAATTTCCTAGAACCGTGTACTAAATAGGATGTCCATTCCCCAATTTATGTTTTAGCAGGCTTTGTTGAAGATCAGTTGAATGTATATATTTGGCCTTATTTCTCATTTCTCTATTCTGTTCCATTGACCTATGTGTATACTTTTATATAATAGCCATGCTGTTTTGGTAACTACAGCTTTCTAATATAATTTGAAGTATAGTAATGTGATGCCTTCAGATTTGTTCTTTTGCTTAGTTTTGCTTTGTCTGTGTGGGTTCTTTTTTGGTTCCATATGAATTTCAGAATTGTTTTTACTAGTTCTGTTAAGAATGATGGTGGTATTTTGATGAGAATTGCATTACATTTATGTATTGCTTTTGGCAATATGGTCATTTTCACAATATTGATTCTCCTCATCCATGAACATGGTATGTGTTTCCATTTGTTTGTGTTGTCTGTAATTTCTTTCAGCAGTGCTTTGTAGTTTTCCTTGTAGAGGTCTTTCACCTCTTTGGTTAAGCATAGTTCTAATTTTTTTTGCAGCTAATGTAAAAGGTGTTGAGTTCTTGATTTGATTATCAGGTTGGTCACTATTGGTGTATAGCAGGGCTACTGATTTGTGTACATTTTTTTTATCCTGAAACTTTACTGAATGCACTTATCAATTCCAGGAGATTTACAGGTGAGTCTTTAGTTTTCTAGGAGTACAATCATATCATCTGCAAGCAGCAATAGTTTGACTTTCTCTTTTCCAATTTGAATGTCCTTTCTTTCTCTTGCCTAATTGCCCTGGTTAGTATTTACAGAACGATGTTAAATAGGAGTGGTGAAAGTGGACATCCTTTTCTTCTTTCTGTTCTCAAGGGGAATACTTTAACTTTTCCCCATTCAGTGTGATGTTGGCTGTGGGTTTGTCATACATAGCTTTTATTCTTTTGAGGTTGGTCTCTTCTGTGCCTAGTTTTTGACAATTTTCATCATAAAGGGGTGCTGGATCTTGTTGAATGCTTTATCTGTATCTATTGAGATGATCATATGGTTTTTGTTTTTAATTGTTTATGTGGTGTATCACATTTATTGAGTTGCGTATGTTGAACCATTCATGCATCCCTGGAATGAAATCCACTTCATTATGATGATTTATCTTTTTGATGTGTTGTTGGATTCAGTTGGCTAATATTTTGTTGAGTATTTTTGCATCTATGTTCATCAGGGAACTTGGTTGTAGTTTTTTGTTGTTGTTGTTGTGTCCTTTCCTGGTTTTGATATCAGGGAGATACTAGATTTATAGAATGACTTAGGAAGATTCCTTCTTTCTCAATCTGTTGAAATCATTTCAGCAGAATTGGTGCCAATTCTTCTTTGAATGTCTGGTAGATTTCCACTGGACCTGGACTTTTTTGTTTGCAATTTTTAAATTACTGATTCAATCTTGCTGCTTGTTTTTGGTCTATTCAAGTTTTCTATTTCTTCCTGATTTAATCTAGCAGGCTTGTATGTTTCCAGGAGTTTGTCCATTTCCTCTAGGTTTTCTAGTTTGTGTGCATAAAGGTGCTCATAGTAGTCTTGAATGATCTTTTTTATTTCTGTGGTGTTGGTTGTAATGTCTCAAATTTTGTTTCTAATTGAGCTTATTTGCATCTTCTCTCTTGTTTTTTATTAATCTAGATAATGGTCTATCGATTTTAATTTTTCAGAGAACCAGCTTTTTGTTTCATTGATCTTTTGTATTTTGTTGTTGTTGTTGTTGTTGTTTGAATTTCATTTAGTTCTGCTTTGATCTTTATTTCTTTTCTTCTTCCAGCTTTAGATTTAGTTTGTTCTTGTTTCTCTGATTCCTTGTGCAGTGACATTAGGTTGTCAGTCTGTGCTCTTTCAGACTTTTTGATGTAGGCATTTATTACTAGAAACTTTCCTCTTAGCACTGCTTTTGTTGTATCCAGAGATTTTCATAATTTGTCTCATTATTATCACTCAATTCAAATAATTTTTAACTTTCATCTTGATTTCATTGTTAACCTAGATATCATTCAGGAGCAGATTATTAATTTCTATGTGTTGGTAGTGTTTTGGGGTTCCTTTTTGGATTTTATTTCTAGTTTTATTCTGCTGTACTCTGAGAAGTTGCTTAATATGATTTCAGTTTTTTCAAATTTATGAGACTTGTTTTGTGGCCTATCATATGATCTGTCTTGAAGAATGTTTCATGTGCTGATGTGAAGAATGTATAGACTGCAGATTTTGGGTAGAATGTTCTGTAAATATCCATTTAGTCAATTCATTCTAGTATGTCATGTAAGTCCATTGTTTCTCTCTTGGCTTTTTGTCTCAAAGATCTGTATAGTGCTGCCAGTGGATATTGAAATCTCCTGCTATTGTTGTTTTGCTCTCTATCTCATTCTGAGTAGTAATTATTTTATGAATCTAGGGGCTCCAGTGTTTAGTGCATATAAATTTAGGATTGTAATGGTTTCTTGTTTAATTGATCCTTTTGTTACTATACAGTGACCATCTTTGTTTTTTTTTATTGTTTTTATCTTGAAGTCTGTTTTGTCTGACATAACAATAGCTACTCCTGCTCACTTTTGGTTTCCGTTTATTTGGACTGCATGTTCCACCCATTTACCTTACTTTTATCTGAATTATTCCATGTTAGGTGTGTCTCTTGAAGACAATAGATATTTGGATTGTGAACTTCTTATCCATTATGGCATTTTGAATCTTTTTAGTGGAGCAATTAGGCCATTTACATTCAATGTTAATATTGAGATGTGAGGTAAAGTTCATCACGTTAATTGTTATCTAGTTTTTTTTTTCCTTGTTATTGTTTTATAGGCGCTGTGAGTTTTAAGCTTTCAAGAGGTTTTTTTTTTATTATTTTTTTTTATTATACTTTAAGTTTTAGGGTACATGTGCACATTGTGCAGGTTAGTTACATATGTATACATGTGCCATGCTGGTGCGCTGCACCCACTAACTCGTCATCTAGCATTAGGTATATCTCCCAATGCTATCCCTCCCCCCTCCCCCCACCCCACAACAGTCCCCAGAGTGTGATATTCCCCTTCCTGTGTCCATGTGATCTCATTGTTCAATTCCCACCTATGAGTGAGAATATGCGGTGTTTGGTTTTTTGTTCTTGCGATAGTTTACTGAGAATGATGGTTACCAATTTCATCCATGTCCCTACAAAGGACATGAACTCATCATTTTTTATGGCTGCATAGTATTCCATGGTGTATATGTGCCACATTTTCTTAATCCAGTCTATCATTGTTGGACATTTGTGTTGGTTCCAAGTCTTTGCTATTGTGAAATGCAAATCAAAACCACTATGAGATATCATCTCACACCAGTTAGAATGGCAATCATTAAAAAGTCAGGAAACAACAGGTGCTGGAGAAGATGTGGAGAAATAGGAACACTTTTACACTGTTGGTGGGACTGTAAACTAGTTCAGCCATTGTGGAAGTCAGTGTGGCGATTCCTCAGGGATCTAGAACTAGAAATACCATTTGACCCAGCCATCCCATTACTGGGTATATACCCAAAGGACTATAAATCATGCTGCTATAAAGACACATGCACACGTATGTTTATTGCGGCATTATTCAAGAGGTTTTATGTTGATGCATATTGGGCTTCTGTTTCAAGGCTTAGAACTCCTTTTTGCATTTCATGTAGTGCTGGTTTGGTAGTGACAAATCCCTTCAGGATTTGTTTTTCTGAAAATCACTATTTCTTCTTCTTTTCTGTAATAAAACAATTCCTGGCTGACAGTTGCTCTGTTTAAGGAGGTTGAAGATAGGCTAACAATGCCTTCTGGCTTGTAAAGTTTCTGTTGAGAAGTCTGCTGTTATTCTGATAGGATTTCCTTCATAGGCTATCTGATGCTTTTGTCTTACAGCTCTTAGAATTTTTTCCTTCATGTTGGCTTTAGATAGCATAATGACTATATGCCTTGGTGAAGATCTTTTTGCAATGAATTTCCCAGGAGTTCTTTGAGCTTCTTGGATTTGGATATCTAGATCTCTAGCCAGGCTATGAAAGTTTTCCTCAATTATTCCTTCAAATAAGTTTTTCAGACATCATTTTCTCTTCCTCCTCAGGAACACAAATTATTCTTAGATTTGGCCATTTTGCATAATATCATATTTCTTGGAGACTTTGCTTATTTCTTTTTATTATTTTTTCTTTATTTTTGTCTGATTGGGTTAACTCAAAAGCCTTGTCTTCAAGCTCTGAAATTATTTCTTCTACTTATTCTAGTCTACTGTTACAACTTCCCACTGCATTTTGTAATAACCTCAGTATGCCTTTTATTTCCAGAAGTATTTATTGTTTTTCTTGATGATATCTATCTCTCTAGAAAATTTTTCATTCATATCCTGAACTGCTTTTTAAATTTCTTTATGATACTTTTTACCTTTCTCTGATATTTCCTTGAGTAGCTTAATAATCAAACTTTTGAACTCTTTATCTGGTATTAGATTTTATCTTGGTCTGGGCTCACTGCTGCAGAGCCAGTGTGACTTTTGGGAGTATTATTGCACCCTGTTTAGTCATATTACCAGAGTTATTTTTCTGGTTCATTTTCATTTTGATAGAATAGTGCTTTTCATTGTTCTTGAATTTATGTTTGATTTGACTGTGTTCTTTTATTGCTTATAATAAATTATAGTCTAATTCAGCTCTTGGTGCTTTCAGGGATGAAGGCTCTGTAAGAGTTTTTTGGTTATAGACAGTCTGAACAATAGTTTTCTCATATATTGGTTGTAGTAGCAATGTGTTCAGTGTGTAAATAAGTCCACTATCTCCTACGGGGTTGAAATTATAGAGGTCTATTAAGGCTTATCTCTTTCTCCTGTGGAGTGCAATTTATTTATTTATTTTTCTCCAGTATTTTATTTAATAGTTTGATGGCTCAGGCTTTAGGCCAATAGGCGAGGTGTCTCTGGGTAGGAACAGGTTGTGGCTAAAGCAGGTGGATAAAGTCCCAGCCTTGACAAAAGTGGTTGGAGAAACTCTCAGTGAGTCACACTGGGGTCTTAGAAGGAGAAAGGGTTGGAGCCACATCAGCTCCCCTGCCAGGTCAGCAGGAATGTTATCCACCTCTCAGACATGCTTCTGTCCCAGTGCTCCAGCTATTCAGATCAGACAGGCACCTCTTCTCATCTGTAGGAATGTTGATGTTCCAAATAAAGAGGAATTGTGACTCTGTCTCTCATGCTATCCTGGACCTGGAGTGTGCTCCTCCTTTGTGGATGCAGTGGCTCTGATATGTTCCAGAAAGGTGATCTATAGTTGTGCCCATGCTGAGCTCTCATGGGAGAAGCCCAAAATGTGCCTACAGTGGTAGACAAGGGAGGAAAGACTTCCTCTTCTCCAAGACCTTTCACAAGCACCAGGGCTGTACAAGTCTGTTGGAATACAGTGGAAAATTTTCCCTGCTGAGCCCAGCATTTCAACTGTGCTTAAGGAAGCTTTCCACCAACCAGCAGAAGGATCTGGTGCTCAAGGCCTGACAACCAGATTCTATTATCCCATAGGGTGTTCCCTTGATGTGGTGCACTTCTCCTTTCCCTATCACTAGGAGTCCCTGGAAGCCAGACTACTGTGAGTGTTGTGCCTCTGGGTCTGGCTGCTCAGTGAGGTTGTCACACTCCATGCTGGTGTTAGGGAATATCTGCAAGGAATCCAGTGATGTGACCTATCCTCAAGTTTCCCAAAAGTGGGTAGCTGCACCAGCTCTAGTGGAAGTGGCAGGGGATTGTCAGAGACTCTGTGAAGTTCCTTGGTTATTGATAGCCTTAGTGTTTTGGCTTTCTTAAACACCAGTTATAGTGGTAATGAACTAGTCATATGGACAGACTCAGGACCTCTTGGTTAGCCAGAGAGGTATAAGTAGTGGTAATAACTGAGATCATGCAGCTGTTTTCTTCTTCCTGGTTGCAGTGTTGTTCTACCAGGAGATACCATAATGGACTGTGTTGGTTGGCCTCCAGCCAGGAGATGGTGCTTGCAAAAGAGCACCAGCTGTGTACTAGCAGTGGGATTTTCACTTGCCTTATGTTACTAGATGGGGACGGGGTGGGGGCGGTTACTCTGATTTATCAGGCAATGGGCAGGGCCATGTAGCTCCCAAGAGATTCTGTCCTTTGTGTAAGCTACCAAGGTGGGTGGTGGGGCAAAGCCAAGAAGGAGCTGGGTAGGGCAGGTTTATACTCTGAGTCTATGTGTGCAGGTCAAGCAGCAGCCCTTGTGGGTTTAGAGGGATGGGAGTAGGTAGGTCTCATGCCACTGGGTTGATATTCTAGAGGGGAGCATTGTTGCCTCTACTGCACAGAATTTGTTCAGGAAGTTGGTGTAGCAGGTGGTGATAAGCCCCACAGAGTTCCCACACACTTGGAGAGGCACACCCACTCCCACGGATTTCCATTGGCAGCAGAGAGATGAGTTCGCGTCACCCTGTAATTAGAATTCCCCACTTTCAGGACTCATAAGCTTTCCCCATGGAGATAGCAACCATGGCTTTCAAGTCATGCCCGTCTCTGTTCCCTGAAAAGCCTGGCACTTGGCTCCTACTCACAACTCCTGCACTCATGGCTCATGAACCCGTGGCTCCTGCACTCACAGCCTGCTTTTCACTCTCCCCTGCACTGGCCCTGGCCACGGGATTTTGTCACCACCAAAGGTTACATCTGGAAACCCCGTTGGGAGCTTCTTTCAACTTGTGACCACTGCCTGAACTTTTTGGCTGTCCTCCACGAGGTCTTCTGTGAGCAACAGTAAGTAATGGCTGCCCTTGGTCCATACTGGGATCTGGGAGTGAATTCAAGGGTCTTCCTGCCGCTGCTTCTTCTTTTATATTCCATGAACTTCCCCAAGTTATTTCCTGCTTTGTGTGAGGTTAAGGCCTTACCCTGTGCCCTGGGCTTTCAGGCTCCCCGGGGTGGGGATGTGTATCCCAGAGGCAAACTCTCCCTCTCTCACACTCTGGGTACTCGCAGCCCTTTGTCTGACTCATAGTGTAGGCTGCAGGCTCCTGCTTCCTTCTGGGATCCATAGATTTCTTCGGTTTTCCTGCTTAGTTCCTGCATCGTTTCTGGAAAAATGTTCACAGTGTGAATCTCTATACATTATTCTGTGCTTCTAAACAGGAGACGTATGCTAGCAATGCCTCTAATCCCATATCCAAAAAAATGTCATTTAACAAAGATGTTTGTAATTATTTGTGTATGTTTACATTGAATTTATTCCTCAAGTTTGCATCTACAGTATCAAAATATTTTTCTCAATTTATCTGCTTTGCATAAAATCTTATTTGTTTTTATAGTGATTTCTTTCAAAGCGTTAAATTTAATTTGAATAGCATAGCCAATATCTTGCTAATACACTGAAGTTCAATTCTAGGTCAATTCTGGGTATAACTTCCAGTACAAGTACAGGCTAGTATTGCTGTTAAGAGACTAAGGAGAAAATTCTCCTTTGGATTATGTGTAATAATGACTAGGACCATGTGTTGTGATACTTCTAAGAAAAGGCATCCAATATGCTTCACATTAAAAAGTAAATTCTCCCAGTTTCACATATTATATCTGAACTTTTCACTTGAATATTATTGCACATGAAGTGACAGGGAAAAAGAGACATTTGATTATATTTTAATTGTAGGTCATTGATATTATAAAATGTAATTAATAACAAAAAACAGATAGAAAAAAATAGAAGCTCCAGATATAAATAATTAATGTAGAAATATTTGGTTTACAATACAGGAAAGTATAAGAGAGCTTTAGACCTAGTCTCAATATCTATTTCATAATATTTTCATGTATAATTTAGTATTTGTTTGTTTAGATGGAAGATGTTTTCCTTCAATTATACCAGATTCTTCACTTCTGTAAGTGTTACATGTCATTTGTTATGAGCTGTATGAATATAGAGTTTAATACAAGCTGAAATGTTCCAAAAGAAAGTAAATAAATAATTGTTATTTGTAACAAATTTATTATACAGTTGCAACTTTATCTCTTCAAAAAGTTAAATGTAGTGTTTTAAAATTAAATACCCCAGATGAAAAGGCCATCCTAAATTATGAACCTGTGTTTTGCCATTATTCTTCCAGCAAAATATATATATATATATATATATATATATATATATATATATTTGTTTGTAATCAGGGACAGTTATTCAAGTGACTTTTTTGGGAAAAGCAATAAGATCTGAACTAGTCTAAGCAGTCTTTAAGAATAATTAGTGAATTTTCTTCATGGTATAATTCTATAACACCTGCTGTCTTATTCAGGTCTGTTTCCCCTCCAAAATTAATGTTGAAACTTAATCCCCAATGCAGCAGTATTATGTACAACATTTATAAGACTATTAGGCCATGAGAACTCCACCCTTATAAATGAATTAGTGCTGAATAAAAGATCTCAAGCTCGTGAACTTACCCCTTCTGTCCCTTCTGCCATGTGATGACACATATTTTGCCCCTGCGGAGGATATAGTGACAAGGTGCCATCTTGGAAGCAAAGACTGAGCCCTCAGTAGACACCAACCTTGCTGGGGCCTTAATCTTGGACTACTCAGCCTCTGTAATTGATAAACAACAGAAAAATTTTCTGATAAAAGAAGTAAATTTCTGATGTTAATAAGTTACTCAGTCTGTAGTATTTTGTTAGAGCAATACAAATGAACTAAGACAATACCCAAGATGGATTAATCTGGGAAATGTTCATAGCAACAAAAAAGGAAAAGCACAGTTTCTCCACACATCTACATTATTTATCCATATCAATATCTCATCACTTAATAGATTGCCTTTCAAAGACAAAAAAAATTACTCAAGTGCCTGTTACAAAATTAACCTTTATTTTTTCAACTTCTTGACATTCCAAAACTTACTATATTATCCCACTATACCTCAAAAAAATCGAAAGTACAGTTTTTACCAGAATGATCTACCAAGGAAAAACTGTAGAGTAATAATATGGTAGGGAGTATTAACAGTCATAAATTATACTCACAAACTTAAGACAACTTTTTAACTACAGACTTTAAAAACATGTTCTCACTCATAAGTGGGAGTTGAACAATGAGAACACATGGACACAGGGAGGGGAGCATCACACTCTGGGGCCTGTAGGGGGCTGGGTGAGGGATAGCAGTAGGAGAAATACTTAATGTAGATGACGGGTTGATGGGTGCAGCAAACCACAATGGCACGTGTATACCTATGTAACAAACCTGCCTGTTCTGCACATGTATCCCAGAACTTGAAGTATATTAAAAATTCTAAAACAAAGTTAGTGATAGAAAACGTTGTCAACATTTCATAGTTGGTTGCTTTAATCTGTTTACCCTTATGCTTCAGATGCTCTTATAAAGCTGTCTTTCCTTCTTTATTTTTTTTAAAAAAGGGTTTTTTTGGCCTATACATCATAGATGTCTCATTTCAATGTTTTCCTCCTTCTAACTGATGATTCTATTTAAATTTCTCTGGCATTTGAACTGAGATTTTAAAAGATATTAAACATGCATATGTATACATGTATAATACCTCTATATTAAATTCATATGTATGTAAACATAAGATTTCTAATTTTATTTCATTTCATATAGGTACCTATATACAAAGAATAAATTATGAGACAAAAGGAAATGTTTTACATTAAAACAACATTTTTATTACATAAAAAAATGGCTGACATATTAAATGCACTTATTTATAGTTATTTCAGATAAAAACTAAAAAAAATAAAATTGTGTTTAAACATTGTCATCCTTGTTGGGTAAATCAAATACCATAAAGATTTAGATATAGAAAATGCCAATTTGTTGAATAAAATCTTAAAGCATTTTAAGAAATCTATATTTTAATTTCATATCAAGAGTATATATAATGACTATTGATAATCACTAGTTGTAGGATGTCATTTTCAAATAGTTTGGTATTGGACATCCCATATAAATTTGACTTGTTATACAAAAGCACAAGTAATTTTTTCACACTTAAGTTCTCTCTAATACATGTAATTCAAGGTATAGTTTATTTTTAACGTTTGTATAGCAAAACTATGAAGTATTGCAGTAACATGTTCACCATATTATCTTGTATGCTTGGGTTTATCAGTCATTTTAAATTAGCGTATTTTCCATATGTTACATAATATTCATATACTGCTTTAATTATTCTAAAGAGAGAAAAGCATTTCAACATGAAAGGTTTGTTGTTGTTGCTGTTGTTGTTGTTGTTTTAAGACTCCACTCTCATTTACTGTCTCACTGGAAAGACCTGAATGCCAGTTTAAAGAACTTCTTCCTCTGTCTTCATATTTTGTAACTCCAGCATATGTTCCTTTTAAGGTCTTGCAGGGAGTATTGATCATTGTTTGGAGTGGTTTTGTGTTGAGCTACACAACACCCAACTAGCATTCTAGTCTGTTAAACAAAGAGTTTAGTGGATAACGATATTCTGGACAAAATGAAGAAAGCTACAAATATCCAAGCTATCTAGACCATAATTTAAACCTCAGTATTTTATTTTAAAGTGCTATCATTTTATGAACATGAATGACATCATTGACTGCGTTTCTTAATATAAGCCTCAAGTTTCGTATTATTTTCTATCAGTAAATAAAATAAAAAGCCTAATTTTGCATTAATCTATGCATTCATCCCAATCTATGTAATTGGGATGAAGGGTTGCCAAGGGATTTGGTCACTCATCATGCAAACTTACATGTAAATCTTTGATATAAACAATCCCAAACAAAGTTCATGATTATTTTCCCCAAAATAGAATAAATTTCCTAGTGTGTGAATCACCACACCTACTATGGCTAAAAACAGTTTAAATGTTCTTTTAGCTATTTTGAGAAATTTATGCCATATGAACAGTATTTTTTTTTAAAAAAAATCCCTGTTATTTGTATTATTATCCCTAGTGTTAAAGTGCATTTATTCATAGTCTTTGGATTATACTTGCCATTTGAAGTAAAACGTGTGTGTTACCACCCACCTCCAACCACCCCTGCAAAAATATGGATTCTGGCAAGCTAATAAGAACAAACTGATACCTCAGATACACATAGCTGTAGGTGGGCTGAGATCTACCAATCTGTGACATACGCCACTTACAGTCAGCTGACAAAGGTTGTGTAGGTTGAAATAATATGTGCAAAGCAAAATAAAACAAAAAATGTTTTGTTTCTAACTTTATGAGATTAGCATATTTCACCCCCTTTAATTATTTGATTATTTTGCTAAATAAAGATAAAATACACTTTGGTAGTGTGCCCAAAATTATTTTTTGTAAAATTTCACCAAACAAATAAAACTGCTACAAATTTAGCACCCAAATTACAATTATTTTACTTATTTACAAATAATAAGGTATTCTTTAGAGGGGTTAAGATTTTCTCCATCTGTTCCTGTTTTTTTGTTTGTTTGTTTGTTTTGGTTATGGTTTATTTTTTTGAAACATTACTATTACGAGCTTTTGAAATTTTGCAATAGCATGTTTTAACTATATAAGAATCTCCTTATTTCATGGCACTGGTTCAGGCATTTCACGTTCCTACCAGGATGGTTTTATTTTGACTGTGATAACCTGAAGTTTATCAATTAATTATAAAGTCCTTCTGATTATAAGAAGTTTATTGTTTTAAAGAAAACCTCAATACATAATAAGACATTAACCATTTTTTGTTATGTATAACAAATAAACCTTTCTAAGCCATATTATGTAGCTTCAGTTCAAATATTTTATTTCCATCTTATTAATTTTCAAGAAATGAATGTTCAATCAAATGGCACGTCTCAATTTTTATTTATGTGATAAAATATATGTTAAATAACATTGATTATTTTAATGCACATTTATGAGATAAAAATGTTTCTCATTTTTTCATAAAAATGTTATGATACAAGAGTAATCTTAAAATGTGAGAATCTAGAACTAATGCCTGTACATAGTTTTTCTGGGCCAAGAAATTGTAAAAGAATTTACTTCTCTCTGGCACTCTAAAGCACTATGAATATCCTAGTTCAGATCCAATTTATGTAATTCAACTTTATTGAGGTGTAATTATGCAGTCAATGAAATGAATATATTTTAAATGTTCAATTTGATTATTTTAATAAATATATATCACCATGTGAATGGTAACCACAACAATCAAGATATAAACTCTTTCTAGCACCACAGGAAGTTGCCCCATGACGCTTCGCTGTCAGCCACTCTCCATCTCCCCTAATATATACCTCCAGCCAACAATGAGCTATTTTCTGGCGAGATAGATTAGGTTTACCTATTTTAAAATTTCACGTAACTATGTGTCTGGTCTTGGTGTCTGCTTTATGACCTAGCATTTTAAAATGCATTTTGTTCACCTTTTTATGTATTTTGCATGTATAATACATTATGTGTGTGTTAGTGGATATTTATTATGTGTATTAATAATTTGGTAATTATAATTATAGTTACCAAAATTAAAAATAATAATTATTATTATAATTATAATTTTTTTTTTTTGAGACAGAGTTTCACTCTTGTTGCCCAGGCTGGAGTGCAATGGTGCGATCTCGGCTCACCTCAACCTCTGCCTCCCGGGTTCAAGCAATTCTCCCGCCTCAGTCTCCCGAGTAGCTGGGATTATAGACTACTCAATTACCACCACACCCAGCTAATTTTGTATTTTTAGTAGAGATGAGGGTTTCTCCATGTTGGTCAGGCTCGTCTTGAACTCCTGACTTCAGGTGATCCACCTGCCTTTGTCTCCCAAAGTGCTGGGATTACAGGTGTGAGCCACCGTGTCTGGCCAAATATTATCAAATATTACTTAATTGTATGAATACAGGGCAATCTGTTTATCCACTCATTTTCTAGTAAACTTTCATTCCCATTTTTTATTTATTGTGAGTAAAACTATTGGGAATATGACTTATGTACAGGTTTCTGTGTAGACATATGCTTCCTGGGTTGTTTTGTTGTTTTTTTTTTTTTTTTGAATCACTACCTAGGATTGAAATTGCTGGTTATACAATAAGTTTATATTTGATATATTTTAAGAATGCAAAGCCTTTTAAGAGTGTGTGTACCATTTGTATTCTTTCAGCAACATAAGAATGTTCCTCCAGTTTCTCTCCATCCTCATGATATTGTTTGTCTTTTTACTTAACTCATTTTGGTGGGTCTGTAGTGAATATTTTGTGTGGATGATTTTCATTTTGCTGATGACTAATGATTGTAAGTAAGTTATCATGTAATTATAAGACATATGTATAAATTTGTATTCAGGAATTATCCATTTATATCTAGTATACATTTTAATAGATGTTTATCTAATCTAGCTGTAAAATTTATTTTATACCTTCTTGCTATGGATGAAATGTTTGTATCAACCCCAAAATTTCATAATGAGGGTTCAAAATTTCAATGAGGGTTTTGATGTTTAAATGAGGTCATGAGGGCTGAGTTTACATATTGAGAGTAGCGTGTGATATATTTTGGCTGTACCCCCACCCAAATCAGATCTTGAATTGTAGTTCCCATAATCCCCATGCGTTGTGGGAGGGAACTTGAGGGAGATGTTTAGATTATGGGGGCAGTTTCTCCATACTGTTCTCATGATAGTGAGTGAGTTCTCATGAGATCTGATGGTTTTATAAGGAGCTTTTTCCCATTTTGTTTTGCAATTCTCTTTCCTGCCACCATGTGAAGAAGGAAGTGACTGTTTCCCCTTTTTCCATGATTGTAATTTTCCTGAGGCCTTCCCAGCCCTGCAGAGTCAATCAAGCCTCTTTTCTTTATAAATTACCCAGTCTCAGGTATATCCTTATAGCAGTGTGAGAACAATCTAAAACAGTAAATTGGTACCACAGAGAGTGGGCATTGTTGTAAGGATACCCAAAAATGTGGAAGCAACTTTGGAACTGCGTAACAGGCAGAGGTTGGAACAGTTTGGAGGGCTCAGAAAAAGACAGAAACATGTGAGCAAGTTTGGAACTTCCTAGAGACTTGGATGGCTCAGAAGACAGGAAGATGTGGGAAAGTTTAGAACTTCCTAGAGACTTGCTGAATGGCTTTGACCAATGTGCTGATACTGGTATGAACAGTGAAGTCCAGGCTGAGGTAGTCTCAGATGGAGATGAGGAACTTGTTGAGAACTAAAGCAAGGTGACTGTTGCTATGCAAATCAACTGGTGGCATTTTTCCCCTGCCCTAGAGAACCGTGGAACTTTGAACTTGAAAGAGATGGTTTAGGGTATCTGGTAGAAGAAATTTATAAGTGGCAAAGTGTTCAACAGGAAGCAGAGCATAAATGCTTGCAAAGTTTGCAGCCTGACATTGTGATAGAAAAGAAAAGCCCATTTTCTGGGGATAAATTCAAGCTGGCTACAGAAATTTGCAAAGGTTATGTGGAGCCAAATATTATTCACCAAGACAATGGGGGAAATGTCTCCAGGGCATGTCATAGACCTTCACGGCAGCCCCACCCATCACAGGCCTAGAGGACTAGGAGGAAAAAATGGTTTTCTGGGCCAGGCCCAAGACCTTGCTGCTTTGTGCAGTCTCAGGACTTGGTGCCCTGGATTCCAGACTTGGCTAAAATGGGCCAATAGACAGCCAAGGCCATTGCTTCAGAGGGTGCAAGCCCCAAGCCTTGGGAGGTTTCACATGGTGTTGGGCCTGTGGGTGCAAAGAAGTCAAGAATTGAGGTTGAGGAACCTCCACCTAGATTTCATAGAATGTATGGAAGCTCCTAGATCTCCAGGCAGAATTTTGCTGCAGGGATGGGACCCTCATGGAGAACCTCTGCTAGGGCAGTACAGGGCAGAAATGTGGGGTTACAGCCCCCACACAAGGTACTGCATAGTGGAGGTACTGCATAGTGGAGCTGTAAGAAGAGAACCACAGTCTTCCATACCCCAGAATGGTAGATACACACAGAGTTTGCACTGTGCACCTGGAAAAGCTGCCATGAAAGCAGCTGGGAAGGTGGCTGTACCCTTCAAAGCCACAGGGGCAGAGCTGCCCAAGGCTGTGGAAACCCACCTCTTGCATCAGTGTTACCTGAATTTAAGACATGGAGTCAAAGGCGATCACTTTGGAACTTTAAGGTTAAAGACTGCCCTATTGGATTTGAGACTTGCATGGAGCAGTAGTCTCTTTGCTTTGGCCAATTTCTTCCACTTGGAATTGGTGTATTTACCCATTGACTGTACCCCCATTATAACCTGGAAGTAACGAGCTTGCTTTTGATTTTACAGGCTCATAGGCAGAAGGAACTTGCCTTGTCTCAGATGACACTATGGACTTGGACTTTTGAGTTAATCCTGAAATGAGTTAAGACTTTGGGAAACTGTTGGGAAGGCATGATTGTGTTTTGAAATGTGAGGACGTGTGATTTAGGAGGGGCCAGGAACAGAAAGGTATGATTTGGCTGTGCCCCCACCCAAATCTCATCTTGAACTATAGTTCCCATAATTCCCACATGTTGTGGGAGGGATCTTGTGGGAGATAATTGAATCATGGGGGCGGTTATCCCCATGCTGCTATTCTCATCATAGTAAGCAGGTACTCATGGTTTCATAAGAGACTTTTCCCTATTTTGCTCTGTACTTCTTCCTGCCACCATTTGAAGAAGGACTTGTTCACCTCCACCATAATTGTAATCTCATGAGGCCTTCCCAGCTCTATGGAAATGTGAGTCAATTAATCCTTTTTTCCTTTATAAATTACCCAGTCTTAGGTACGTCCTTAAAGCAGCGTGAGAACAGACTAAGACAATCCTTATAAGAAACGAAGAGAGACCAAAGCTCTCTTGCTCTGCTCATGCACAGGGAAGAAGATCATGTCAGCGAACAAGGCCAGGAAGAGGGTCCTCATCAAGGGCCAATCTGCTGACACCCTAATGTCAGATTTCCAGCCTCTAGGACTGTGAAAAATGCCTGTTGTTTAATTAAGCCTCCTAATCTTTGGCATTTTGTTATGGCAGCTGCAGCTAACCTAAGTCACTTCCAGATTACAAATATTTGTCTTTATACATTCTAGATTTATAGTCCTTTACACTGTGCACATTTTTGCCTGTCTGTGATATCCATTTGTATCTTCTTAACAATGTCCTGCAAGGACCAAATTTTCTTTGCTTTAATTTTTTTTGAAATCCAATTTATTTTTAAAATATAATTAGTGGGATTTTTTTGTGGCTTAACAAATAGATATTTATCTTATCCAAGTTCGTAAATCTCTCTTTCATATTCTAAATATTTCATAATTTCAGCTTTTACATTTAAATGTATGCTATAATAAATGATATTCTTTTAATTTATCAATTATTTCTAGTATATAGAAATATAATTAGTTTTTCAAATGTAAACAATTTCTTGTGATCTTGGTATATTTATTCATTAGTTATAGTAGTTTCAGCTAGATTCCTTCAATTTTACCTGACTATCATACTTTATGTGAATAAAAAAAGCTTTGTTTTTTCTTATCCAGACTGAAGCTTTCATTTAATTTTTGTGGCATGTTCACTGAATAGACCACATAGTAAATGTTGATTCAGAGTGCTGAGAATGGATATTTCCGTTTGATGTTAGGTAAGAAGTTTTCTGCCTTTCAATATTGAGAAGATTGATGCTTTTTCTTCTGGTTCACTAAGAGATTTTATTGTGATGGGAATTGTTACAGTTTGGATGTAGTTTGCCTCTCCCAAAACTTAAATTGAAGTTTTATCCCCATGTTGGCTGTGTGGAAATGTAGGGCCTAGTGGGAGGTATTTGGGTCATGGGGGAAAATCCTTCATGAATAAATTAATGTGTTCCCTCAGGAGTTAATGAGTTCTTGCCATCCTGGAATCGGATTAATTACCACAAGAGTGGGTTGTTAAAAAGAGTCTGGCTTCCTTGGTTTCTATCTCTTTCGTTCTCTCTCACCATGTGATCTCTTTGTACACATCCTCTCCCCTTCCTCTTTCTGTGATGAATTAAAGCAACACGAGGCACTCA
Organism: Gorilla gorilla gorilla; assembly: GCF_029281585.2. NCBI lineage: Eukaryota > Metazoa > Chordata > Mammalia > Primates > Hominidae > Gorilla > Gorilla gorilla. The sequence goes on along the minus strand of NC_073229.2, from coordinate 118,905,834 downwards.
CCAGATGCAGCCACCCAATCTTGGACTTGTCAGTCACCAGAATTATAAACCAAATAAACCTATTTTCTTTGCAAATTACTCAGTCTCAAGAGTTCTACACAAAATTAATTGAGACAGAGATTAAATTTTGTTAAATGATACTTTTGCATGAATTGAGATAAAATAATGTTTTTTGATTATTCTATTAATTTAGTGCATTTTATTGGTTAATCATTAGATATTAAGTTTGTTTTTCTAAAAATAAGCATAAATTGAATATAATATGTATTTTATATATTATATGTATTTCAAAATTTGATTCACTAAAATTTTCTTAAAGAGTTTTTCTTCTCTAACCATGTTACTTTTTTATTTCAAATGATTCAAGGATTTTCTAAAATATTTTATGTTATTGATTTCTAATATAACTTTGCTGTGGAAAAAAAACAACAACATGCTCTTTGCATATTAATCCCCTTAATGAGTCTTGATTTCACCAGCATAGTCACTATCTTAGGGCAGGTACAATTTATACTTGGCAAAAAATTTCTATTCTATCATTATTTTGCAGAGTGTTTTGACTTTTTAAAAATTTTTAAAGGTGAATTTCATTTTTTTTACTTCTATTTTCAGATCAGGTGTACATGTGCAGGTTTTTTACATAGGTAAACTCATGTCACAGGAGATTGTTGTACAGGTTATTTTGTCACCCAGGTATTAAACCTAGTAACCATTAGTTATTTTTCCTGATCCTCTCCCTCCTCCCACCCTTCACCCTCCAATAGGCCCCAGTGTCTGTTGTTCCCTTCTAAATGTCTGTGTGTTCTCATCATTTAGTTCCCACTTATAATTGAGAACATGCAGTATTTGGTTTTACGTTCCTGTGTTATTTTGCTAACCATTATAGCCTCCAGCTCTCCTCATGTTCCTGAAAAGGACATGATCTCATTTTATATGGCTGCATAGTAGTCCCTGGTGCATATGTACTACAATTTCTTTATCCAGTCTACCACTGATGGGCATTTAGGTTGATTCCATGTCTTTGCTATAGAAAATACTGCTGCCATGAACGTACACGTGCATGTTTCTTTATGATAGAATGATTTACATTTCTTTGGGCATATATTCAATAATGGGATTGCTAAGTTGAATGGCAGTTCTGTTTTTAGGTCTTTGAGGAATTTTCACACGGTTTTCAACAAAACAGTGAACCAATTTACAGTCCCACCAACAGTGTATAAGTGTTCCTTTTTCTCCACAACCTCAACAGCACCTATTATTTTTTGACGTCTTAATAATAGCCATTCTGATGTGTGAAATATTATCTCATTGTGGTTTTGATTTGCATTTCTCTAATGACTGGTGATGTTGAGCTTTTTCTTTCATATGTATGTTGGCCACTTGTATGTCTTCTTTTGAAAAGTATCTGTTCGTATGCTTTGCCCACTATTTAAGGGAGTTGTTTGTTTTTCTTCTAAATTTGTTTAAGTTCCTTATAGATGCTGGATATTAGACCTTTTTCAGATGTGTAATTTGCAAAACTTTCCTCTATTTTCTAGAGGAAAGTTTCCTCTATTTTCCTATTTTCTAGGTTGTCTGTTTACTCTATTGATAATTTCGTTTGCTGTACAGAAGCTCTTTAGTTTAACTAGATCCCATTTGTCAATTTTTGCTTTTGTTGCAATTGCTTTTGGCATCTTCATCATTCAATCTTTGCCTGTTTCTATGTTCAGAATGGTATTGCCTAGGTTGTCTTCCAGGGTTTTTATAGTTTGGATTTTACATTTAAGTTTTTAATTCATCTTCAGTTGATTTTTATATTTTATAAGGAAAGAGTCCAGTTACAGTCTTCTATAGAGGGTTAGCCAGTTCTCCCAGCGCCATTTATTGAATAGAAAGTTTTTTCTCTTTTGCTTGTTTTTATCAGCTTTGTCAAAGTTCAGACAGTTGTAGGTGTGTGGCCTCATTTCTGGGCTCTATTCTGTTCCATTAGGCTATGTGTCTGTCTTTGTACCAGTACCATGTTGTTTTAGTCACTGTAGCCCTGTAGTTTAGTTTAAGGTCAGGTAATGTGACGCCTCCAGCTTTGTTATTTTTCTTCAGGATTGCTTGGCTATTTGGGCTCTTTTTTGTTTCCATATAAATTTTAAAATAGGTTTTTCTAGTTCTGTGAAGAACGTCATTCATTATTTAATAGAAATAGCATTGAATCTATAAATCACTTTGGGCAGTATAGTCATTTTCACAATATTGATTCTTCCTATCCATGACCATGAAATGTTTTCTCATTTATTTTTTTCTTCTCTGATTTCTTCAAGCAGTGGTTTTTAGTTCTTGTAGAGATCTTTAGCCTCCATGGTTAGGTGTATTTCTTGGTACTCTATTCTTTTTGTGGCAATTTGTGAATGGGATTGTATTCCTGATTTGGCTTTCAGCTTGACTGTTGTTGGTATACAGGAATATCAGTAATATTTGTACATTGATTTTGTATCCTGAGACTTTGCTGAAGTTGTTTATCAGCTTAAGGAGCTTTTGGGCCAAGACTATGGGGGTTTTCTATATATAGAATCATGTTGTCTCAAAACAGGGAAAATTTGAGTTTCTCTTTTTATATTTGGATGCCATTTCTTTTTCTTCCTCTTGCCTGATTGCTGTCCAGAGCTTCCATTACTGTATTGGATAGGACTGGTGAGAAAGGGCATCCTTGTGTTGTGCATAGAGGTGTTCATAATATTCTACAATGGCATGCTGTATTTCTGAGGGGTCAGTTTAATGTCCTCATTGTTATGTCTAATTGTGTTTATGTATTTTGATCTTCTGTCTTTTCTTTATTAGTCTAGCTAGTGGTCTGTTTTATTTATTTATTTTTTTCAAAAAATCAACTCCTGAATTCATTGAAGTTTTGAATGATTTCTTGTGTCTCAGTCTCTTTCAGTTCAGCTCTGATTTTGGTTATTTCTTGTCTTCTGCTAACTTTAGGATTGGTTTGCTCTTCGTCCTCTAGGTTTTTTAGTTGTGGTATTAGGTTATTGAATTGAGAACTTTCTAACATTTTGATACAGGCATTTAGTGCTATAAATTTCCCTCTTAACACTGCCTTAGCTGTGTCCCAGAGATTCTGGCATGTTGTATCTTTGTTCCCATTAGTTTCAAAGAACTTCTTGATTCCTGTCTTAATTGTTATGATTTCATTTCTTTTACATTTGCTGAGGAGTGTTTTATGCCGAATTATGTGATTGATTTTGGAGTATGTGCCATGTGATGATGAGAAGAAAGATATTTCATTGGTTTTGGGTGGAGGATTCTATAGATGTCTATCAGATCCATTTTATCCAGTGCTGAGTTCAGGTCCTGGATATCTTTATTAATTTTCTACCTCAATGATCTGTCTAATATTATCAGTAGTATGTTGAAGTCTGTCACTGTCATTGAGTGGAAGGCTAAGTCTCTTTGAAGGTATCTAAGAATTTGCTTTATGAAATTGGATGCTCCTGTGTTGGGTACATGTATGCTTAGGATAGTTAGGACTTGTTTTTGAATTTAATCCTTTACCAATATGTCATGCCCTTCTATGTATTTTTTATCTTTGTTGTTATAAAGTATGTTTTGTCTGCAATTGTGTTTGCAACTCCTGCTTTTTTCTGCTTTCCATTTACTTTGCACATTTTTCTCTATCACTTTATTTTGAACATATGGGTGTCATTGCCCACAACAGCAGCAGTGGCAGCATAACGAGTGCATGCTCATTAGCTGTGGCAGGATGCTAGCAGGTGCTGGGGTGAGGCAGCATGGTTGGGGTGGCATGGGATACCCACTGGTAACTGTGCAGGTAGTTGCACTGGTGGTGATATTAGCATGGGGTTGGGGCACTGGCAGGTGCAGCCAGAGTGTTTTTAAAATGTAAATTCATTAATTTGGTTGATACTGTTGTCAATTATTTATGAAAGAGAAATACTGAAATTTCTAGATATAATAATACATTTGTCTATTTCTGTTCATAGTTCTGTCAGTTTTGTTTCATATATTTTGAGCATTGATGTTAAATATATATATATTTGGGATTGTTTTGTTTTTTCAATTAAAATATTTATTTTGATATGCCCTCTTTATCTCTTATAATATTCTTCACACCAGTCTTTATTCTCATAAAAATATAGCTATTCCAACTTTCTTAAGATATTTATATAATTATGATTCATATATGAGTATACTTGCACTATGTATTTTTAATGTTTTGGCTGTCTGTTTCTTTATAGTTCGTGTGCATCCACTGGAAATGCCTACAGTTATATTTTACTTTTTTTTAATCTACTCGAATCATCTCAGGGAGGGTGTATTGCTTTTTTATTGAAATGTTTTAGACCACTTACATAAAATGTAATTATCAATATGACTAAGTTTAAATATACTATCTTGTTATTATTTTTTTTTAAGTTGTCCCATGCATTCTCTTCTAGTTGCCCTTGGTTTCTTCATTCGGGCAGTTTCTATTACTTTGTGTAGTTCTAGATTCTTCTACTGTCACGTTCTTTTGGTCCCAATAATTTATTTTACTATTTCTTAAATGCAGGTTCATGGCTATGAGTATATCGTGCTGTTTTTTTCTGAAAAGGGCTCTATTTGGCATTAACTTTTGAGGGTGATTTTTATTCAATACGAAATTTCATTTGACAGTTGTATGTGTTTTTGCATTTAAAGATGTCGATATAATTTTGGCTTCGTTTTTTAAAACGAGAAATCAGAACTCATTTCATTATTTTTAAATTTTTTGGTTTTTTTTCTGCATGTTTTTAGTATTTTCTCCTCCCTAGGGTTTCAACAATTTGATCTGATGTAATTTGGTACAGTTTTCTTTCTCTTTATTTCATGTATCTCATTTAGCCATTTGGATCTTGCGTTTACGGTTTATATCAATTTGAAAATTTTTCAAACATTCAAACATTCCTGATTCTCCTCCTGGGAATACAGTTATGCACATCTTAGACCACTGATCCACAGTTCATCAAAACTCTGCTTACTCTGTTATTTTTAGAAAAAAATTATTTCAGTTTAGTGTTTATCACTATCTTCAAGTTCACAATTGTTTTTACTGTAAGAATGTGTGTGTAAGTTGATGTTAAATTCTTTTTTTACTGTAAAAATGTGTAAGTGTGTAAGTTGCTGTTAAAGCCATTTAGTAGTTTATTTTATTTTATTTTTTAACTTTTAGTTTCAAGGGTACATGTGCAGGTTTGTTGTATAGGTAAATTGTGTGTTGCCAGCGGTTGGTATAGACTATTTTCTCACCCAGGTAATAAGCATGGTGCTCAATAGGTAGGTTTTAGATCCTCATGCCTCTCCCACACTCCACACTCAAATATGCCCTAGTGTCTATTGCTCTCTTCTTTGTGTATGTTTTCCATGTCTAATTTCTTCTCTTTTTCTCGATATCTTTTAGTTTTCTTTACATTTTTTCATGTTTTCTTCAGATCTTTCAACATTTAAAGTCAGTATTCTAAAGTCTCTCTTATCTTTAGGTCTGTTTCCATTGACTGGTGTTTTTCCACGTATGGGTAATATTTCCTTTTTCACCCATGTTTTCTCTCTTTGCTTTTCACTTTCTTTTTCACTTTAGCATTTGATTAAATGATGAGAATTGTGATTGTTACATTGTTAAGTGTTTTTTACAGATTACTTACCCACTATATAGACTTTGAAATGGACAGAAAGTTACATTTATCCTCTTGCAATCACAAATAACACTGAAATAAACATGCATATACATATTTCCTTATGACTCACTGAAGATGTATTTGGAAAATATTACTAGAAGTATTATTTCTGGGTTATAAGTATTTGTATTTTCAATTTGTCTAAGTAGTACCATATTGCTCTCTGGAATGGTTCCCTTAATACTCTCTCATTAGCGATGCTACCAGTTCATCTTCCTCCTCAACATTTTATGTATGTATTTATTAATTGACAACTAAAAATGGTACATGTTTCTGAAGTACATGATGTTTTAATATATGTATATACTCCAGAATATTTAAATGATGCCAATTAACATAAGTATTACTTCACATACTTATTTGTGTTTGCCTGGTAAATATATGTAGAATCTAGTCTTGTAAGTTTTCAAGTAAACAATATATTATTATTAACTATTGTCACCATGATATATAACTCTTTACCTATTCATTCTAACTGAAATTTTGTTTCATTTGGTCAACATCTTCCCAATTTCCCCATCCACAAACCTACCTCTGGTAACTGTCATTTCACTCTTTGCTTCTTTCTATGAGTTCAGTTTTCTAAATATTCCACATATAAGTGAGATCATGCAGTATTTATCTTCTTGTGTCTAGATTATTTCACTTAATATAATGCATTCTAGATTCATCCATGTTGTGGCAAATGACAGGATTTCCTTCCTTTTTAAGACCGAATGGTATTCCATTGTGTATATATGCCAGATTTTATTATTTATTCCTGAGGTACTGAAAACATACATTGAATCAATATATTGGCTATTGTAAAGAATACTGCAGTAAACATGAGAGTACAAATGTCTCTTCAACATACTGACTTCATATCCTTTGAATATACCCAGTAGTAAGATTGCTGGATCATATGGTAATTTTATTTAGTATTTTTTTGTGGGATCTCCATACTGTTTTCCATAAGGGCTGTTCTAATTTACATTTCTATCAACAATGTCCAGTAGTTCTATTTTCTCCACATCTTCACCAATAGTTATTTTTCATCTTTTTGATAACCACAATTTTAATAGGTGTGCGGTAATATCTCAATGTGGTTTTAACTTGCATTTCTCTGATAATTAGTGATACTGAGTGTTTTTTTAATATACTTATTGCCCATTTATATGTGTTCCTTTGAGAAATGTCTATTCAGGCCCTTAGCTCATTTTTTAATCAGGTTATTTGTTTTCTTGATATTCAGTTGTTTAAATTATTTATAAATGTTAGATATTAGCCCCTTATCAGATATATGGTTTGCAAATATTTTCTCCTATTTTGAAGATTGTTTCTTCACTGTTTTGAACGTTCCCTTTGCTGTGTAGATGCATTTAGTTTGATGTGATCCCATTTGTTAATATGTGCTTTTCTTGCCTATGCTTTTGCATATATATATATACACACACATATATAAATCATTGCCCAGACTAATGTCATGAAGTATTTCCTCTGTTTTCTTCCAGTAGTTTTATAGTTTAAGTCTTACATTTAAGTCTTTATTCCATTGTTAATTGATATTTTTATATGGAATGATACTAGGATCTAATTAGTGTCTTCTGTATGTGGATATCCTGTTTTCCTAGCACTGTTTATTGAAAAGATTTCTTTTCCTCATTGAGTGTGTTTCACAACTTTGTTGAAAATCAGTTGGCTATAAGTGTGTAGACTTATTACTGGGCCTTCCACCCTGTTCCAATCGTCTATGTGTCTATCATTATGCCAGTAGCATGTTGTTTTGATTCCTAAAGTTTTACAGTAGGTTTTGAAGTTAGGTGATATCATGCTTTATTCTGTTCGTTTGAGATTACTTGGACTATTTAGGTTGTGTTGTGGCTCCATATGAATTTTAGAATTTTTTCCTGTTGCTGAGAAAACTGGCATTGGAATTTTGTTTAGGTGTTGGATTGAAATTTCTAATTGCTCTGAGTAGTATGGGTAATTTACGTAGTTAACTTTAGCTACATAATTAACAATATGAATTCTTCCAATCCTTGAACATGGGAGGCTTTTCCATTTATTTGTGTCTTCATTTTTATAATCAATGTTTCATAGCTTACAGTGTACAGATCTTTCACCTCCTTGATTAAATTTATTCCTGATTATTTTGGGGTTTTTTAGCTATTGTACACGAGATATTACTTGATTTACTTTTCAGACAGTTATTTGTCAGTATATAGAAATATGACTGATTTTTGTATGTTGATTTTATATTCTTCAACTTTACTGAGTATCTGAGTTTGGGTTTTATTGGTAGAGTCTTTAGGGTGTTTTATATGTAAAATGATGTCATCTGCAAACAGATAATTTTAGTTCTCCCTTTCAATTTGGATGGCTTTTATTTGTTTCTCTTTTCTAATTGCTCTAGCAAGGACTTCCAGTATCGTGTGAATAGAAATGGCAAGAGTGGACATTCTTGTCTTGCTCATCATCTTAGAGGAAAACCTTTTTAATTTTTAACCAGAGTACATAAGCTGTGGTTCTGTTATATAGGACTTTTATTGTGTTAAGGTAAAGTCCTTCTATACCGAATTTGTTGATAGTTTTTATTGTGAAAGGATATTGACTTTTTTGAATGCCTCTTTTGCATTTATTAAGATGATCATATGACTTTTGTCCTTCATTCTGTTAATGTGGTATATCACCTTGATTAATTTACATAGGTTGAACCATTCTTGCATCCCAGGGAAAAATCCCACTTGATCATAATGAATAATCTTTTAATGTGAATATAATTCAGTTTGCTAGTATTTTGTTGAAGATTTTTGCATCTATGTTTATCAAGGTTATTATCCTGTAATTTTATTTTCATTTAATGTCCTTGTCTGACTTTTGTAGCAGGGTAATTCCAAAATTGTGAAATGAATTTGGAAGTATTACCTCCATTTTAATATTTTGGAAAAGTTTAATAAAAATTTATATTAATTCTTTTTTAAAGGTTTGGTAGAATTCAGCAGATAAGCTATAAATTTCTGGGCTTTTCATTGATGAGTGACTTTTTCTTACTGATCCAACCTCTTCACTCATTATTGGTTTCTTCAGATTTTCTATTTCTTCCTGATTTATTTTTGGTACATTGAATGGTCTAGTAATTCATTTGTTCTAATATCTATTTGTTGGAGAATAATTATTAATAGTAGTCTTGTGATTTTTATATTTCTGTAGTATCAGTTAGAATGCTTTCTCTTTCATTTCAATTTGTCTTCTCTCTGTTTTTCTTAGTAAATCCAGTTATAAGTTTGTCAGTTTTGTTTATATTTTCAAAACTGTTAGTTTTATTGAGTTTTTCTACTTTTTGTAATCACTATTTCATTTATTTCTGCTCTGATCTTTTTTCTTTTTTCTATTATCTTTAGGCTTAGTTTGTTCTTCTTTTCCTATTTTCTTGTGATATAATGTTAGGTTGTTTATTTGAGATCTTTTTTCTTTTTAAATATTGGTGTTTATTGCTATAAACTTGCTTCTTAGAACTGCTTTGGTGTATTCCATAGTTTGGTAGTCAACATTTTATTTTTTATTATGTAGCTATGTAATTTTGGCCATTATAACATATATCTAATGATATTTTGTTGATTGAATATTCATTTCTATCATTGCCAATGACTTTGAATATCTCTTTCTTACTGGGTATCTTAACTTATTAGATGAAGTCTTCTCTAAATATTCTATATATATATATATATATATATATATATATATTTATATTTCTTTTCCTTTGATTCGTAGGTGTACATAGGATCAGTAAGCAGTGTGAGCCCATATCTAGAAGTATCCAAGCACCTGCAAAAGTACCTAGTAGTGGAAAGTACCTAGTATATCATGTTACTGGCCAGCTTGGTTATGTCTCCAATTTGAGAAGTGACTTGGGACTAGAAAAAAGAGGTGAAAACACATTGGCCAAAAGTAATCCTATAAACAATAAATTTTATTTTATATTAAAATGCTTTATCGATACACAATTTTTGAACATACTTTTGAGTACATGTAATATTTGGTTACATGAATAAACTGAGTAATAATCAAGTCAGGGCATTTGGGGTGTCCATTATCTAAAGTATTTATCATTTCTGTGTTTTGGGAACATTTTCAGTCTTCTCTTCTGGCTACTTTGAAAGATACATTATATTGTTGTTATCCAGATTCACCTGCTATTAGACTTTAGCACTTATTTCTTCTTCTAATTGTATGTTTCTACCCACTAACCTCTCTTTTTCAACCCCTCAACCACATACCCTTCCCACTTCATAAGATCAACTTTGCTAGCTCCAACATGTGAGTGAGAAGATGTATTTTTCTTTCTTGGCTTGGATTTTTTCAACTTAAGATAATGACCATCAGTCCCATCTACGTTAATGGAAACGATATGGTTTCATTCTTTTTTATGGCCAACTTGTATTCTGTTGTGTATACATACAATGTTTTCTTTACCCATTCATCCATTGATAGAAACTTAGGTTGATTCTCTGTCTTTAATATTGTAAGTAATTCTTCAATAAACATGCAAGTGGAAGCATCCCCTTTATATACTGATTTCCTTTACTTTGGGTAAATACCCAATAATAATATTGCTTTTAATATATAGTAATAGTAATATTACCTTTAATTTTTTGAGAAATCTCCATACTATTTCCTATAGTGGCTATACTTCTTGAAATTGCCACCAACAGTATATAAGAGTTCCTTCTTTTCTGCATTCTTGTGAGCATCTGTTATTTTTTATCATTTTACTAATAGCCATTCTAACTCAGGTAAGAAAATTTCTCAATATGGCCTTGATTTGTATTGCCCTAATTATTAGTGATGGCAAGCATTTTTAAAAAATATACCCCTTGGCCCTTTGTATGCCTTCTTTTGAAAAATGTCTATTCATATTCTTTTTCCACTTTTAGTGGAATTATTTGCCTGTTTTTGTTGTTGGATTATTTCAGTTCCATGTATATTCTGGATATTATTCTAGAATATGAAGAAAATAAGGATTTAAGAAAGTAAATTTATTTTCATTATTTGTATATTTTGTACATGTTGAAAAACTCTTGAAACTTAAACTTAACTTCCACTATAAATCTCATGATCTTAATACCAATACACTCTACTGCTCTTTCTTTTTTCTTTTTTGCCTTTTTTTATTCTGATACCCTACACGAAAACTCTGATACAAATGTAATGATCTCAGTGTGTCATGCTTTGTTGCCTCCCATTACTATACTTAGAGTCATGTCAAGTTTTTCTCTCTCCTTTTTTTCCTTTCCCAACACCAATGTCCTACCTTCTATTCCAGGTATGTAAAAATCCTTTCTGCAATTCAAGGCCCAAATCAATACCACTCTCCTATAAAGATTTTTCACTGTTTAAATGATTTGTATACATTTATAAGAATTATTGTATTTTATTTAGGCTGTTGATTTATTTTTATCACATTTTATTTTGTTTTTTTTTTATATTTTTAGGAGGTATGTTTTTATTCATCTCTCTCCACATTGGACCATAAGTTGCTAAGAGCAAGAACTGTTGGTAATTCCTTGGCTTGTATAAGTCAGTAATGAATGAATAACTTATGACTATATTATTAACTGATATAATAAATACCCTACTTGTCAATGCTCAGATTTTTCTGTGATTATAAAGACCTATTTAGCTATTTTTGTAAAGGCCAGTTTTTAATTATCTAGTCTGTCAACAAGCTAATATTACGGTTTCCTTGGGAGAAAGTGAGTCATTAGGGATGAGCTAATACAAACTTATTTAGCTGATACTAGATTAATCATCCTAAATTTGTTAATCTGCCTACAATTTGGTTTCAGCATCCAGAAAAGCATACAATTTACAACTTGGAGCTTTTCTTTTGTATGTGTAAAATGAGGGCTTTGACAATCAAGCAACACTAAAGCAGAAAAGTTATAAAATCCAAACTTATTTCTTACTTCTGTTTTTGGCCACAATAGAAGAAATAGTTCTTGCATTGTCCTCCCATAATAAAACACAGAAAAAATATCAGAAACAACTGTTTTTAGATACTAGACAACCAACCGTGCCAAAGAGGCAGATATCAGAGTTTAGGAGGCTCAGCAGCTGGAACTTGTGAATCAGATTACTGCACAAGAGAAAGCTACACAAAGAGCTCCAGGAATCTGAATGGGGTAATCTCAAGTCTTTCAGCAAATACTCAGCTGCATATGCATAGGATAAGAATTCGCAAGACCTGGCAAATAATAATTTCTGGAGAAAAACAACAACTAGTAAGATTTAAACTGAAAACCTTCCAAAATTCAAACGAGTGTAAGATGCATAAGTTCCAACCAACCACATCAGAGAGGATTAACTGAACAACTATGGCTTTCACTAGGCTCCCAGAAGGGTCACCTCTGGTAGTAAAGCTTAAGTAACCCAAGAGTAAAGACCTGCCCTAACAAAACTTAAAGTATCAATCTAATTCCCAAGTAGCTTAACTTCCTCCAAAACCAAAACTCATTTCACCTTAATTTATTTGGGAGTGCGGTGGTGCAATCATAGCTCACTGCAGTTTCAAAGTCCTTGGCTCAAGGGATCTTCCCATGTCAACCTCCTATGTAGCTAGCATTACAGGCACCCAGCAGACAGGTTCTTGTTTTGTTGCCCAGGCTAGTCTTGAACTCCTGACCTCAAGAGATCCTCCTGCCACTGCCTTTTGATCACTGGAATTACAGGTGTGAGCCGCTATGTCCTACCATCAATCAACTTTAAACAATGCTACTCTTAGAAGCATTAGCTTAAAATTTACCTAAAACTACAAGTAGATTTTAAAAAAATCATAGTACTCAGTGAATCAAATATAATAAACAGGTAAGTTTGTAACATAATACAAAAGTATATTAATTATAAGAACAAACCAAAACAAACAACCAAAAATGATTGTGTAGAATGATTGTCTCTAGCAGGGTAAAGGGTGGGTAGGGAAAATAATAAAGTATGTGAATGAAACAAAATAAATGAAATAAGAGAATGTATTTGCAGAGACCATGGAAATAATGTGACATTCACTAATGAGTATGATTGACGCAACCCTCCCCTAATGAAGTAAAAAATAAATGGCTTGATAATATCATATTTGGAAGAGGATCTTTTAGCTAAGTTCCATAAAACCAAAACAAAGCACATGCTGAACATTTTTTAATTTAATTAATCTAAAACATCAATGTGTTTCACTTCCTTTGCATATGGACTTGCTTTAAATTTACCTGAATAATCCGAACAGTTGCTCCAGTTTGTCATGATTTAATTTCCACTTACTGGCTGACATATTCCTCAGAAGATATTTTTCTCATCAGTTAAGTGGCCACGTGTAAAACTCCATAGTCTATCTAGATGAGGAAGAAGAAATCAGAGGAAGAAAATAAAAGAGAAAATGCAAAATAATAGAAAGATGAGAGATGAAGAAAGTAGTTGAGGGAAGATGAAGCAGTAAACAGGTTGTTAGCCTGACAACCTGGGAATTGCAAACCCTTCCCTTTTAGCGTTGACTTTTTCCATTTGTTGCTCTCTCTTCATTCTGTAAGAAAATATTTTGTTTTACTAATAGTATCTTCACCGAATTGTAAACCTTACTTTGTTTTCACCAGATTAAATCTTGTAGAGGAGTTTTATTCAATCTAGCTAGATGGTGAAGAATGGACGTAGGCAAGTAGGAGGTAGTTTCGCTATGTTCCTCCATACCTCAGGTCAGGTCTCATCTTCTCTTCCTCTACACATTTCTATCAGCAGAAACACAATTGCTGATTTCAGAAATCCAAAGGATCCATATGTGCCACCTTGGAAAAACTGATAATAAATGTCACTACTACAGATAAATTTGATATAGTAAATAAGTTAACATATGGACAGAGAAAAAGCAGTTAAGGAAAAAATAGAGGTGAAGAGAAACAAATATAGTTAATCTGGTGCCAAACTGTCCAAATGCTATTGGATTTGGAGGCACAAAAGAGGACAAGATGTAATTTTCACAAATATATAATATATATAAATATATAATATATAATATATAAATATATAAAAATATATAATATATAAATATATGATATATAAATATATGATATATAAATATATGGTATATAAATATATGGTATATAAATATATGATATGATATATAAATATATAATATATAAGTATATGATACATAAATATATAATAATATAAAAATATATAATATAAATACATATAAAATATATATTATAATCACATATATATATATCCCCTAGTTTTTTATTTTATTATAACATTATAATACATTTATATTTATTTAGAAACAAAAATGTAGTAACATATTATACACAAAAGCAGGCTTTGTGAAAGGGAAGAGATCTGATAGGCCTAGAGAAGGTGGTGAAGGCAAGAGACTAAGAATAACAAAACAAAACCAAGAGCCTAATAGCCTTTTCTTTCTTTCTTTGATTATAAATATGGGAATGTTTAGTTTACATGTATAAATATATTTGATTCATACAAATACGTATTTGGTTATATATATTACATAATAGTGTGTATAATATTACACTCACTTTTTAAATAATGCCTGCAGTTTCTTTTTCTTTCTCCCTCTGCTTTTAATAAATGGTTCCTCCAGCAGCTGCCCTCCCTGTGAGTTCTGCACCAACCACCACTGATAATTGCTCCTGTTAAGCATAATGTTTTCACAGCTGCAAGCAGGATTTTTAAATAGCAAAGGTGCATTGAAGCCATCCTCAGCAATTAATAAATATAATAATAACAATATTTGCACTTGTGACTTTTTACTCTGAGCAGATGAAAGCACTTCACAAATAAACATGTGTTATTAGCCTAATTTTTTACAGATGGAGAGGAAAAATCCACTAGATTTAGGTTAAGGCCACCTAAATGACTTTGCCCAAGATTGCCCAACAAATCAGTTGCATGACCTTGAATACAACCAGGACTCCACTCAGGGCTTTCTCCAAAGGCCCTGCTTTGCTTTGTAAAAATCCAGCACCTATTAGCGTTTGAACTTTAAATGAGCACCATTTAATGCATTCATTTGTAATAACATTTGCCATAAAAATCATTGTGTAGGTTCTGATGTCCATTAATTTTTTTTCCATAAAAAGACAAACATTACATTTCAGAAAGATTTTACAGAAAAAAAAGGACATTAAATCAAAACCTGAACACTAGATTTATCCTCTCCAGAGGCTTGCCAGTGACATCCAGTTGTGCAAAGGAGAAACAGTGGACAAAAGAGAAGTGCTCAGTGCTGGCCTGGACAGCTTGCAGAGGATAGAAAGCATGAAGAGCCAGGGTGTTTGTTCAAGAGATGTGTTCCTAGCCAACTCCCTAAGCTCCTGAGCCTTTTTTGTTTGTTAACACAGAGAGATTAGATACTTATAACATTATATCACATATTCACACACAGTGCCCAAAGGCTAACTTGTCTACTGGTTAATAAAGTGTGCTCCACTTTCAACTAATCTATAAATTCTGTATGTTTCATGCAAAAACGTGAATTTCATGCTACGTAATTATATCCGTAATTCTGTGTTGTTTAAAAGACTGCAAAAGTAATTTTTAATTCCTCATCTTAATCTTCACAAACATATATGCCCTTTGGTTCGAACATTTTGACAAAGCCTCTGACCCTAACACAGAGGGTTGTTGCCTACTGGGACAGTCTCCCACTAGTCTTCTCCCTGCCAATATGGTAACATTAAATCAAAATCTATTAAGATTTTAATAATTGCATTTGTTGATTTTTAAAGTTTAGATAAATCTACCTACTCATAATTATATTTTAAGTCATTATTTTAAATTAAAAACAGTACATACGAGGCTTAAATATCAGAATAGTTTTGTACTAAACTGAAATGTAGCTGCTTCCTAGCAGGATTATACAAAGGACACTTTCCAAAAACCTATACATTATTTCTTTTAAGAGTTAAGAACAACTGAAACACAGGTGGATGCTATATTTTTTTTCCAAGAAGAATTTTTCTGACCCTAAATACACTTCCAAAATAAAACAAAAGTTAGATAATTATGAAAAAGGCATAAATTTATATAAATATATGTGTATATATATGTGTATATATGTGTATATGTGTGTGTGTATATATATATATATATATGCTATAATAGGACAGTATCTGATACCTGCAAAATCCTGCCCTATATTACAGAAAAATATTCTGTAAGAACACAGAAGAACAAATTATAACTTCTTTTATAGGATGCTGTAAATTATAAAGCTCTAATAATGTATATCATATTTAAGTCCTGTAACAATCCTGCACAATAAAATTTATAATGTTCTTTAAAAGATCTCCTTTTGCTTTTTTGTTAACTGATATTTTAATTCAAGAAAATAAATATGCTTAGGTTAAGAAAATATTAAATAATAATGACATACATAAAACCAAATGTATAAGATTAATCTTCACAATCCTTCAGTTTTACGCTAAGTTAAACAAATTAACAAAACACATATATTCCTATAAACTATACATATATTTACATATGCATCTTATTATTGCCATTGTATAGATAATGAAAACTTATGCATACTCTCTAAAAACTTTATTCAAAATTTATAATAGAACTTTGTGGACTTCATAGACTGATACAAGTAGATATATCTTGTTCTGCTAAAAATCTGCTTAATATCTATGCAATTCCCTCAATTGCTAGATATTTCTTCTTTTTTCAGGTGTGCTTCAATTTTAAGTAATGTTTCAAAGACTAATGAACATCGACTACTACATACTTTCTTGAATATATCTCCATAAAATAGTTAAGGTGTAATTAATGTGACAGAAACTGTATCAAATTTAGAATGTAATAGATATTACCAAATTTTCATCCCATAGTTTCTATGAATTTATAATCACTCTAAGTTTATAAGAGTATTCAGACAAATGTATTTTTATTGGATTAAATAAGTATTACATACAACTCAAAATAATATGGCTAGAAACCTCTAATATTGTGTCTAAAAAACTGTATAGTGAAATAACTATAAACACATTGAGACACTCCCCAAACTAGGCTGTCAGACAATTTAATTGCTGAGTGAAAGTATCAACATTAATTAAAGACATATGGATGAACCAAGATTGAAAAAAAGAATGCATCTAGGCTTCAACTCTTGGCCTAACATGGCCATGTTTTTAAAACAGACTATATAAAAAAGGCAAAACAAGAATTAGGCATTCCTCTTCACTAACTGATTTCTGAAACTCAGGGCATGTAAAACTCAGAAAACTGGACAACACTCAACATGTATTTTTGTATTGTGTTTTTTGGTCTCCATGAGCCATCACTACTTTTTGGATAGCAACATTTGAAATCCTTTCAGAGTGAGTGAATAAATCACAGAATATATTTGTGCAGAAACAGAGGGCCAGGGAGGAAGTTCAAAGAAAGAATGGGGTAAAAACTATTCTTTCTATTGTTGGTGGTATAGTTTCTCAGATATGTATTGGAGGAAAGGTTGAAGATAAAAGCAATGCTAGTTAATTGTGCTTGCTAGAGGACCCTGGTTTTCACATTATTTGCAACTTTTAGAGAGATAAGTAATAAGGAAGGCTGATGAAAGCCTAAAGAAATTTAAAAAGTGTTACTGGGAACATGTCATATCAACTTGCTCTGTAAGTCAACATGAAAAAGAGATTTTAAAAAAATTGTCAAAAATCATACTGACAATGGGAAACAAATACATATCAATAAAATAAGAGGACATATTACCTTTTGAGGGGGAGAAAAGCTATCCTGAAAAATAGATGAGAAAGGGAATAACACATCCGACTACTCCTGAAATAAAGATCTAATTCAGGATCCCAGCTTCCTAACTTTCAGAAAAATATTTGGCACTTTCATGAGCATGAAAAAAAGTTACCTTCATGAAATATGAACAGAAGAAGAAAATATCATTTAGAAAAAACAGTTAAAAATGAAAGACAGTGTGAAATGGAAATAGAATGAAATTAAAAGAAAATAAAATAATACAGGAAAAATAAAATAAAACATAGTAGTGTAATTAATATCTACTAAATTGTGGTAGCATAATGAAATATGTAAATCCCCAAATGAAAAGCCAAACTTACATTAAAGAAAATTAATAAGGTAAAAAAAATTTGCGAAACACTCACAAAATGCAAATGCAAATGCTAGAGTTGAAAAAAATCATGGAGGACATTTTATATGTGTATTTCAGATAATGAATATACAATTGTTATTATTATTATTTTTTGAGACAGAATCTCACCCTGTTGCCCAGGCTGGAGTGCAATGGCATCAGCATGGCTCACTGCTGCCTCAACCTGTGGCTCAGGTGATCCTCCCACCTTAGCCTCCCTAGTAGCTGTGACTACAGGCATGCGTCACCATGTCCATCTAATTTTTTGTATTTTTTGTAGATACGGGCTTTTACCATGTCACCCAGGCTGGTGTTGAACTCCTAGACTCAAGCAATCCACCCTCATCATTCTCCTGAAATGCTGAGATTACAGGCATAAGCCACTGCACCCAGCCTACAAGTAATTTTTACTTGATATTCTTGAAGATTAGACTAGGGCAAACAAAAGAAATGCAACAAAGTAAGAGTAGAAAAATAAACTGAAGAAACCTCAAATGATATTTTAAAAGAAAATACATACATTAATGCACACCACAACTGTATTATAAGAATAAAGAAAAATCTTGTTGAATTATATATATGTATATACAAAAACTTTAGCAAATGCAAATGTAAGTAGACAGAAAAAATAGTAATATTACACATGTATGTACTTCTCAATCTCTAGCAGATCAACTGGGAAAAACATATATAAAGATATACTTAATGGTATGAAAATATGTTTGATTTATTGGATAAAGTACATAAATTTTTATTTCTTTTTTATTTACATATATTTAGTATATAATTTTCTTGTCTTTGAGTTTTTATATCTTATTTTTTCTGCTTAATTATAATTAACATACAGAAAAGTACACAGGTCTCAAGTATAGAGTTTAATGAGTTGTGACTTATGCCCATAGAACTGATACCAATATTAAGATTTAAAAAATTTTATCACCTCAGAAAATTCTCTCGTGTCCCTTCCTA
Source organism: Gorilla gorilla gorilla (assembly GCF_029281585.2). Classification (NCBI taxonomy): domain Eukaryota; kingdom Metazoa; phylum Chordata; class Mammalia; order Primates; family Hominidae; genus Gorilla; species Gorilla gorilla. The sequence goes on along the minus strand of NC_073229.2, from coordinate 118,887,036 downwards.
TTTAACATACTCTCCAATAGGCAAACAATTTCCTATCTCTTTTATTAACCTAGCTTAGTTTTTGCCTGTTCTGGAACTTCATCTTAATCATATTAGAAGGTAAAGACTGTTTGTCTAAGCTCAGCACAATTTTTGTGAGATTCAACCTTTTGTTGCATAAAATCATTGTTTTTTCCTTTTAACTACTGAAAGTATTCAATGTTGTGACTTTTTTACAATCTATCCAATCCTTTTATAATAAACTATTTCCATTTTTTGATTACTATTAAGAAATTGAGAAAGCTTCTATGCAGATGATTTTAGAGGCTATAATATGTTTTTATTTCACTTGTATAAATACATGAGTAGAACTAATTCATAAGGTAGATGTATCTTTATAAGAAACTGTCAAATAATTTTACCGAGTGGTTATGTAAGTTTACACTTTCACCAGTCAATAGAAGAGGAGTTGGTATGCTACAAATCCTTGCCAACATTTGGAGTTTCTGTGCTTTTAATTATAGCTTTTCTGGTGGGTATGTAGTGGTAATTCATTATGCTAAAATTTGCATTTTTCCTAATGAGTATTGTCAAGCACTTCCTTATATGTTCATTGGCCATGTGCCTATTTTCCTTTTAGAAGTGTGTTAATAATTTTAATTTGGTTATTTGTATTTTATTTATAACATAATGTAAATATATTTATATGCTTTAGATAATGTAAGAATATTATAAATATATAAAATATATAATACATTTTTATTTATATGTAAATATATTTTAATCAGAATAAATACTTTAATGTAAGAATATTTTATATATTTATAATATAATACATAATTATATATTTATATAATATAAATAAATATAAAAGAAATATAAATGTATATAATATTCTTACATTATCTAAATATATATTGTAATCATTTATAAGTAAATTATATTTATTTATATATTTTTTATAATCATTTATAGTAATTATTATTTTATTATCATAATTTACTGTAATACTACTCAACATTGTATTGCTAGTGCAATAAGATGGTAATAGAAAAAATAAACAACATAAAGATGAGAATGAAAGTGAAACTGTCTTTATTGTACGTATTGTATGTATTATATTGCATACCTACAATAAAGACAGATAAATAAAAATATTGTAGGTGCAAACCTTAAGAGACCTAGAAAAAAAGTTTTTAGGCAGAGTTATTTTAGCAAGTAAATTTACCAAGGTCACTGGATTCAAGATAATACACAAATGCCATTTGTAATTCAGTATACTTGGATCTGCCATAATAACTTAAAAATAGAATGCTGAAGAATACATTTAGTGACATGTGTTTAAGCAGGGACATACAAAGCATTGCAATGATTGATTTAAGAAAATATAGATGAAGGAGATGTTTTGTTAATGGATTGTTAATGAATTAAAATACTTGAAATAGTTAAGTTGTAACTCTGTTCAATTGATTTGTGATTGAAATCAATATTCTAGTTTTTATAAGTAACAGGCTAATTTAAATTTTTTAATGAAAAGACAAATAATTTAAAATATTTAAAACAGCCTTAAAAATGAACAAGATGGGCAAATGTGATGGTTTAATTCCATTAAAATTTAAAGATTGCTTAACCAAATGGTGCTGAATAACTGTATGTGTATCTGTAAAGAAAACTAGTTGGGTCTTGGATTTTTATTGTTACTTCTTAATCCCTTCTGAGAGTGGTTGAAGTTGTTTGTATATCAACATTTAATTACTAATATTGGGTTAGGGTATACCATTTTATAATTTGTTGTGTAATTGACTTCCTTTTTTTTTAGTTTATCTGTTCCCCCTTTCTTGTTCTATATTTTGAAGGAATTTATTAGAATTTCCAAAGAAAAAATGCGTTTTTTCGCATATGCTTAATTTGGTATCTTGTATTTTATTTAAGAATTGGCTTTTTGGCAGGGTGTGGTGGCTCAGGCCTGTAATTTAAATTAGCCTGTGGCACTTCCTGAGGCCGAGGTGGGGGATCATGAGGTCAGGGGATCGAGACCATCCTGGCTAACATGGTGAAACCCCGTCTCTACTAAAAATACAAAAAAAAATTAGCCCGGCGTGGTGGCGGGCACCTGTAGTCGCAGCTACGTGGGAGGCTGAGGCAGGAGAATGACGTGAACCAGGGAGGCAGAGCTTGCAGTGAGCAGAGATGGCTCCATTGCACTCCAGCCTGTGCAGCAGAGGGAGACTCCCTCTCAAAAAAAAAAAAAAGAATTGACTTTTTTCCGTAAGTGAGAATTACAAACCTCACCATTATACCTTCTTTTTAGAAAACAATTATGAAAATCAACAAGTCAGTTGATTTTGCAGTATAGAAAACTTTAATCTTTTTTAAATAAAGAATTTATCTTTTTTTTTTTAAATAAACGTAGGGACTAGAATAATGGCTTTTTTTTTTTTTTTTTTGCCAAACACATTTTGTGATGTGCTAATTTGTAATTCTTTGATTTTTGCTATTGTGATGGTAACTTTTGTGGGTCAGCTTGGCTCAGATAAGGGAAGCCCAAATACCTCGTCAAACCCTTTTTCTGGACATGTCCGTGAGGATGTTTCTGTAAGACATTAGCATGTGAATTTGTACACTGAGTAAAGATCACCCTTACCAATGTGGGCAGCACCCCCTATTCACTGAAAGCCTGAACAAGAACAAAATGTGGAGGAAGGAAACATTTACTCCCTTTGCTTGAGCTGGGCCATCCAATTTGTGGAACATTGGTGCTGCTGACTCCTGTTCCTTTAAACTCAAAATAGGACTTACACCATTGTCTGTCCTGGTTATCTCATACACCACCAGCTTTCAGGAGTTTCCAGCTTTCACAGGGCCGATGCTGGAACATCGCAGCTTCTGTAATTGTGTAAGGCTGGTCACTTATAATACTGTCATGCACTGCATAAGGATGTTTTGGTCAAGGACAGATTGAATTTATGATTTGGGTCCCATAAGATTATGATGAAGCAGAAAATTTTCTATTGCCTGTTGACTTTGTAGCCATCATGACTTCTGAGGGCAATGCAATACTCACCCGTTTGTGGTGATGCTGGTGTAAACAAACCCCCTGTGCTGCCAGTCAAATAAAAGTATAACAGGTACAATTATGCACAGTATATAATACATGGTGATGATAATAAACAACTATGTTACTGGTTTATGTATTTACTTTACTTTTTATTATTTTAGAGTGTACTCTGTCTACTTATTTAAGAAAAAAATGTTAACTTTAAAACAGTCTCAGGCAGGTCATTTAGGAAGTATTCCAGAAAAAGGCATTGTTCTCCTAGGAGGTGACAGCTCCATACTTGTTATTGCCCTTGAAGACCTTCCAGTGGGACAAAATATGGCAATAAAAGACTGATATTGATTATCTGGACACTGTGTAAGCCGAGGCCAATGTGTGTGTTGGTGTCTTCGTTTTTAATAGAAAAGTAAAACAACCCAAAGTCTTTAAATAGGAAAAGCTTATAGAATAAGAAAGAAAATATTTTTGGTACGTTGTACATTTGTGTTTTTAGTGAATTATTACAGTCAAAAAGCTGAAAAATAAAAAGTTGATTAAAAGTTACAGAAAGTTAAGATTAATTTATTATCAAAGAAAGAAAATTTTAAAAATAAATTTAGTATAGGCTAAGTGTACAATGTTAACAATTCTACATTTGTATACAGTCATGTCCTAGGCCTTCACCTTCACTCACCACTCACTCACTGACTCAGCCAGACCAACTTCCAGTCCTGCAAGGTCCATTCATGGTAAGTGCCCTCTGCAAGTGCACCATTTTTTATCTTTTATGTCATATTTTTTTACCTTTTCAATGCTTAGCTATATTTATATACACAACTATTTACCATTGTGTTATAATTGCCTATAGCATTCAGTATAGTAACATGCTATACAGGTTTGTAGCCTAAAAGTAATAGGCTATGACATATAGCCTAGGTGTGCAGTAGGTTATACTCTCTAGGTTTGTGTAAGTAGACTCAGTGATGTTTGCATAATGATGAAATCAACTAAGGACACATTTCTTAGAATGTATTATTGTTAAGTCACACATGACTGTAAATATCTTTCTGTGTATCTCTATATCTATCTATCTATCTATCATCTATATCTATCTATCTATCTATCTATCTATCTATCTATCTATCTATCTATCTATCTATCTATCTATTTATCTGTATTTTATTGGCTCTGTTTCTCTGGAGAACCCTGACTAATACAATGATTTTGGCAGCTTTTATCAGGATTAGGTGTGCTTCATAATTAAGTAGCTATCGATTGTTTTCTAAGTTCTATCTGTATACAGATATATAGATATATATCTTTATATTTAGTAGATATTACCCTCATTTATAAAATTATAAACTAAAACTCAGAAAGGTTAGATGATTTCCAAGGTCATGCACCTAGTAAAGAATGATGTCAGAGTTTGACTCCAGACCATATTATTTCTAAGACATATTTATAAAACAATATATAGCATTATATATTCACAGACATTGCTTTTATGGAGCTTACACTCTCTGTAGCAAAATAATCATTTATAAAACAATTTGATACAAAAAATTGATATTATTAAGTAATTAAAGTAGACAGAAATGTAATATTAACTAATGTTCATTTAGGTTTCTTATTTATATTTGAAATTATCAAAAGCCAACTTGGAAATTTTGAATCATTCTCTAACTTCTTTGGAGAATGAATTGGAAACATTTTCCAACTTCAGATGCAAATGTGTCAAACAAAGGACTAAGTCATTAATTGAAAATAGAATTATTGACTCACTTTTAAACTTTGGAATAAATTTCTAGTATATAAATTTAGTTATTTTTGAGGTTATTAATAGTACAATCACATATATGTCATACAAAAGTTCCCTCAACATATTTCATCACATTTTTTATATAACTTAGAATTGTTCTGTCTAAAAAATATTACTTTACATTTTATTTTTTATTTTCTGTAGTAGCTCTTAACCACTATTCACCGCTTCTATAGTTTATTATTCTAATTGAGAAGATGTGAAATGATGTACCTCAACCACCTGAGTTGTAAAACTACCACATCGTTTATCTTGGGAAATGGGATCTCTGTTCCAGGACTTTCCATTTTCATATTTAGAGAAAGCTTATATAACTGGGGTGAATTTGTGGAAAAATATGTGAAACGAACAAGTAGATGAGATGTTCCTTTCCTCTAAACCATTGAACACGCATTTCTTATTGAGAAATGTAAATTATCATCTCTCTGTGAAGTATATTTGAGGAAAGGGCATTCAGCAGTAAGTGGAAAATGCAGTTCTCTGGCAGTAGCTATACGAGCCACTTTTAACGTATTGGGGGAGGGAGGAGTACATAATGTGATTTTCTTGCTGTGAATTATATTCTCCACTATAAATTCACAGAGGAATTTCATGAAGTAGACAACTTTACTAGTGCCTATCTACATTCAGGAAACATTTGAATTCTGTTAAGTAATTTGTTTAAAAATATGGATTGATTGGTTTATAGATGGTTGATTAATGAAATATTGTCTATGTGCTATGCCTGAGGTCTACAATTCTGAATGTATATTTAAGTGAAGAAAATATCTTTTCTTTTTATTTCTGGAGATTCTTTTCTTGTAAGTGGAAAGAATGATCTATATTTGTTCAGACCTGGAAAAGAAGTGAAACAATTTTTCAAGGTAGATGTAAGTAAAAGAGAATTTTTAAACTAGTTCCTAGATTTAGTGCATGCAGTGGAAGTCATGAAAATACAGGGAGATCTTGAATTAGAATGATATTCTCTAAAAGGCCCCCATTCTCATTAACGGGTTAAAAAAAAACAAGAAGACACCAATGAGTATAAAGTAATTGGTACTTTATAGAGATATAACATTTATGTGCTTAATATAAGATTATTTTTATATATTATACATTATTAATTCATAATTTAAAATATTTTGAAGAAAAAGTTCTTGTCTTAATTTTGTTATTCAGCAATATTTACATTTTAGTATCTAAGTAACACATTTAGCGAGGCATTGTCCTGAGTGACTGAAAATATTAACACATTTAAAATTCATAACAGCTCTGAGAGAGATATTACTATTACCACTACTTTCAATTGAGAAATTTAGGAAACCCTGGTAAGGAACTTTCCAAAGGTCTTACAACTAGGAAGAAGTGCACTTGGAATTTGAATTTAAGAAGCTATACTTGAGTCCGTTTTCTGTTGTTTGGTTTGGTATAGTGCATTCCCATGCATCTTTCACCCAGTTTCAACAATTAGAAATATTTGTCTGATTTTTTCCAACTATATCCCCCACCATATGCTTGCTTCGTATCTTTGTGTGTGTCTGAGTGTGTGTATGTGTGTGTGTGCGCGTGCAGTAGTAGTAGTAGATTAAAGCAAATCTCAGAAATATCCTTTCAATATTAACACTAGTATTATTTCTAACAGATAAACTTTCTTTATATACACAACCTTAATTTAGTAACCCCAATCAACACAATAATAATTTCTTAATATTATCTAATAATACGTATTTGATATTCTAATGTCACTGTTTCAAATATATATTTTAATTGTTGGTTGTGTTAATTAAGATCAGTCAAAATTCATACATTGCATTTGGTTGATATGTCTATATTTTTTTCTGTAGGGCATCCAATTTTCTTCTCTGTTTTTTCAGGTGACTTATTTATTGAATACATGGGCTAACTTGTCCTATAGAATGTCCCAACCTCACATTTGATAAGTTGTGCCAAATACAGTGGGTTGTGTTACAGGATATTAACATTAAGTTTAGGAAACCCTAGTTGCTCATAATGGACAGTAATGACAATAACCTATTGCTTTGGAGGAAGACATTATTTTCACTATAAGAGACACAAAGTGTTTCTCTACTTTACTCTTGAGGGAGATACTCTATCTTTCAAGGTTGTCTTTTATATAAATATCATTGAAAACATAGCCTAGAACAAAAGAACCATCACTGTCTTATTCAAAATACATGCAGAAAAATGAAAGACCTGTGCAGAATTTTCTCTTCACAATATCCACCCTTCATTTTTGCAATGTCTTGAATTCTGGTGAATTTTGCCACAGTGCTACTTCATCAGCAACTCTGATTAATCTGACCTACAGAAACTAGGCCAAATCTGTACAATTATCTCATACAACATTTAATTAAGGCCATTCTAAATAAGATTCCAAGCAGCCTAAAGAGTACAACCTTAAGTATTGACCACAAATATGTCATCTAAGGTACCAGACACAGCTAAACAACAACAACAACAAAAAATGCGTTTTAACTTAGAAAGCCTGCTGTCATTCTCTATAAGTTTTAGTATTGGCATTTCCACTTTTCTGGAGACATTAATCCAAGCACAGCAAGATGATTTAGTGATTGCACTGACTCTACCTTGGACTATGAGAAGCAAGTCTCGGGCAATCATTCATAACAACCATGACCAGTGAGTTCAGGCAGAACTGAATGCCTTCCAGGGCCAATTCAGTATAATTGATCACTTTGGTTAAAGTCAGTGATAAATTTAGTACTATGGTTTCTAATCTATTGACTCATGTTGTAGAGATAACAGTCTTCAAGGAATACATAAATAATGAACATATTTTCCTTTTAGGAAGTATCTCTGAGTAATCTAGGCAGTCTCATTTTGAAAAAAGATAGTCACAGTCATCCAGTTTAGTGTTTTATAAAACATTACAAAGTATCTAACATCTACCCCTAAGATGTAAATGACTATATTTTTGGGAAGGGACAAATTGATTCATTTTTACCAGACAAAAAGCACAATTCCAGAGACATGTATGATTTCCCAGGATAGGAATTCTTGGCCAAAATTTTGGGGTCTCAAAAATGCAAATAGTATTCATTAGGAGGGGGCAGAGATTGACAGTGCTTCCAATGTAGTCTCCAAGATAACTAATATGCTTTCCAGGTTTGATTTTAATAATTGATCAAATTCACTTTTGAAGGACATGTTCAAGTCACCAGCAGGATGGTGTCTGTCTGTCTCAAAGAATGACTGACTATAAGGAGGTGGGTGGAAAAGGTGTCCAAAGATATTGACAGGTGTTTAGGGTTGCAGGTGAAGGAGCTAGGGTCATCTCCTCTGTTTTAATAGTTCACCAGTAAAGTAAAGATAATTGTAATAATATTTTGATTGGAGCAATCTGTCAAAATCTGGTAGATCTGACAGCCAGATAAATTAAAACTGCTTGCAATTGTTTGGGAAAGCGATATTAAGAGGGGGTTCATTTATGAGGATGAAGGTGATTATAAAAGACAAGTGTACTTAGCATTTCTCCCTCACCTTTACTCTTAGTGTTTACATTATTGCCTTCCCAAGCGATGAGAGGGTTGTTTCTTCTCTCCTATCGCAAAACAAGTATGTCCCTTTGTAGTAGATACAACTTCCCCTGTTTTCCAATCATACCTTACGAGCAAGCAGATCTTTCTCCAGAACGATCAGGAGATTTTGAAAATAATTGAAATTATTTGAACTGAAATTGAAGGAGAAAAAAATTATAAACATATAACATAGCATCTCAGAGTTTTAAGAAAATAACACACTAGTAACATATGCATGATTGGTATTTCAGAAAGAGAAAAGAGAAAGGATACAATAAACACTGAAGAAATAATAGCCAACACATTTGCAGATTTAATGACTGGCATCAACCACAGAAACAAGAACCTCATGGAAGAAAGCAAGAAAAATAGGAAAATAAACCGCAAGAAAAATATCTAGAAATTCATTTTTGAACGGCTAAAAACTAGACACAAATAGAAAAATTAGACACAGCTAGAGTACCTGCAGAGAAACAACAAAAATCATTAAAGATCTTTTTCAGAAATCATTTAGGTGAGAAGACAATACAATTACATCATAAAGTGCTGTTAAGGGAAAGAAATCTTCAGTATGTAATTCTATAACCAGGTAAACTAGTATTTAAAAAAATGATAAAGGGTGATGTCAGCAAACCGAGCGTGGAAGAGATTGCTAGAATTTGTTTCCACCATAAAAATGTCAGTGAACTGGCAAAAAAAAAAAAAAAGATCAATTCTATTTTTTTCAAAAATCTGGATATAAAGCAAAAGCTTGGAACAACTCGGAATACGTATTCAAAACAGTGATAACAACGATTTAAGTAAGAACAGTGAACAGTTTTATGGGGGTTTAAACTGCCGCTACATGTTTCCTGGAATCAAACTGTCCACACTCATGGTAAAAACTAGCAGCCTGGCAGCCACTACAGAAATGAATACCATTTAAAACTCCTTGAAAGTCTCATTTCCAAAGAATTGTCATTGCTTAACCTGTCTTGTGGTTTCATAGAAGACCCTCACTTGCAGAGAGTGCATTTATCTGACCTGCCTCGGAGCTCACTCAGGACAAACAGCCTTTTCTCAGAGTGTTTGTGAAAATTATCAGCAGCAAATGTTTAACACTGTAGCTGCTTAGGATTCTGATTACCTTTGTGGAAAACAAATGGTGAAAACCTGCAGGAAAGAGCTAGTGAATGAGATATCCACAGAGATCTTTGAAAAGCTCTGTATGTTCCTGTGAATCTAGAATCCTGTATGACATTGTGCATGCCCAGGGTTTGCACACACCCTGGAAAGACCTGATAATGTCCAAAGCGTGTAGCTGTGGCTTAGCTTAATATGCCGCACAAGCAAAAAGTGAAGGATGATACAGAGTTGTAAACTGCTTGCTTGTACAGTGAGGGCATACCTCAGAACACATTCAAGTCATCTCAGCAAAAATCAGAAGATATCTTGTTTGAAGCATTTAAGGAAATCTCTGTATAATCATTAGCTGGACACTAAACCCACCAAGCAGAGACTTCAATGGACACACATGACAAGGGAAAGAGACTTTACAAAATTAGTTTAGAAAAGTGACTCAGCAAACAAACAACTGCTAGTACAATAAACAGTAACCACTACAAACGCTGGGGAGAGAGTAGAAGCTGATTTCCACAGCTGTCAAGTTACATAATTTAAAACATTCAGTTTTCAACAACAAAATAATATTAGGAGGTATACAAATAGTATGACCAATACATGAGGACAAGAGTAGTCAATATAAACAATTAATGAGGAAGGTGACACTGGACTTAAGAGACAAAGACTTCATATCAGCTATTTTAAATGTATTTGAAAAACTAAACTATGCAGGAAAGAGTGAAAACAGTGTCTCACAAAATAGTGAATATCTATAAAGAATCAGAAGCCGTTTTTAAAAAGATCTAAATAGAATGTCTGGGGTTGAATATTACAATAACTGAAATAAAAACTAACTAGAGGAGCTCAAGAGCAGAACTAAGCAGAGAGAGAGTCAGCAAACTTGACTATAGGACTATAGAAATTATCTACTCTAAGGAACAAACAGGAAAATGAACAAAAGAGAAGGAGCATGTCGTCAGGATAAACCATATATCAGGCCATTAAAACAAGGCTCCAAAAATTTAAAAAGGCTCATCACCCTTTTCATCATTATCATAATGGTTTAAGAAAGTTTGTTCTCCAACCACAATGGAAGGAAGTTAGACATCAATAACAGAAGGAAATTTGAGAATTTCACAGACACACAAAAATTTAAAAACACACCATTATGTAGTGAGTCATTCTCTGGATGATTTATGTAACAAACTTATACCTGCCGAATAACTGAATATTATTCTTTTTCATTGTTTTCTTTTAGATTCATCAGTGTACAAAATGCAGTAAATATGCTAATATCATCAGTTGTTACCTTAAATACTTTGATAGAATTATTTTAAATATAATCAATTAATTAATGTGGACTTTGCTAGGAAATTGGATTACTTATTAAAATCTATATATCCTTATTGAATATTTGATCAACTTAGAAATAATGCTGTCAATATCAATATTCGAAGCAAGTTTTTAATGTTGTATTCAAAATTTTTCACTGCTACGGAAAATTAGATCCATTTATACTTATGGCATGGAAATAAATGAAAACATGTAATTCTTCTTATTTAGACAGCACCAATACAATGATTTGAAGTTGGCAGACTTTTACAGCATAGGAACAGGACACCTCCAACTTTATTAAAAATTTATTTTGACTAAGTTGTTTCAAAGTACAAGAAATACCACGAGTAGTAGTTTCAAAATTTCTATTTTAGAGGGAGTTGGTGATAGGGTAAAATGAAAAGATGTTAGTTGTAGAGTACAGACTTCAGTTATAAGATGAATAAATTCCAGAAACCTAATGCACAGTATGATAATTATAGTTAATAATAAGTAAAAGTATTGTAAACTCGAAATTTGCTAAGAGAGTAAAGCTTGTGTTTTTGCTATAGAAAAGTAACTCTGTAAGGTGACAAATATATTAATTAACTTGTTTGTGTAATCATTTAATAATAATATGTATATCAAAACCTCATGTTTTAAATCTTAAATATATACAATTTTTATTTGCAATGCAGAGAACTGTTTTTATGAACTCATCTATGGTGCTGGGGTACACTAAGCTAAGTAGATACGGTTTTATTCAGATACTGAAAATTGCATTTCTGTGTGTTGGGATTTGTGCTCTGAGCTCTCCAGTATTAATGGAGGCAGGAATCATGCCTGTAAAAATATTCCTATGTTGTAGAAAATAAGAAATGCACTGTCCTAGAACAGAGCCACTCGAACTGGTATTCTTCCTTGTAATATGTTATAGCAGCTAAAAGTCAGTCACTATGCTTCTCCAAAGTGGGAAACAAGTAAGTAATTTTGGAGAGAAATAAATGGAAGGAAAATAGTCTTAGAAAAGCTGCACCTGTTTACTGTAGCTTAGCTGTAGGTAATTCCACAAAATAAATGCATTCAGCATTGTGAATAAACTGTGAAGTGATTTTTTAAAAAATATTCCCTTTAATTGTAACTGGCACTTGTGAGCTTAATACTGGAGGCAGCTGAAAAGTGATATAAGTGTTAGTTAGCTATAGCAATGTAGGACTCCAATACAGGTGACTGGTTATGGTTTAATAATCCTAAAAAGGACACGTACGTAAACCAAATGTTTAATTTCACATACTGAACATCAAAGATACTTTTTTCCCTCCTTCTCACAGTAAAACTACTTTTAACACAGTCTGGAAATTGGTTTACAGACGTTTCTTATAGCCAAAGACATGAGAACAGAAATTCCGGCCATGTGACTGCCTAAAGCTGTAGCCCTTGGCCTGCCATAGATGATTAAAAAGGTTCTATATAGAAAGAGTCAAGACTTTTTTGGTCTGTGTTTCTAAGCAAGTGTGGTTTGGAACAGTTTAAACAGAGAGAGACCTATATTCTTGGAAACCTTGACTATTTTTTTACTTTCTTGTTCTTTCCAGCTGGATGGAACCTCTGCTTTTTTTCCAAATCAGGTGCCTGTCTAGAAGAAAGCCAAATTTTTAGAAATTAGATGAAAATAACACTTGTTATTTTATATTTTCAAATGTAAAATAGCCACTGAAAGGCAAGGGCAACTTAGGTTAAAAAAAAAATGTGTAAGTTGGCTTGAAATTGCAGGGAGGAGTTAAAAGTATAGATATGTTGTAAATCATATGGTAAAACTGTCACATCCTACCGAAAGCCACACATGTTTTCTTTAACAGAGAAGTCACTCCTTTCATTCAAAGAGTATGTCCCTGTAGCTAGTCACATTCATTTAGTTTAGTGTTCAACAGCTTGCCAAAGCAAGAGTCTTTGCAGGCTTAAGTGTATTCATATGTTCATAAAAATGACACACTCATTAGCAACTAGAGACCAAAGAAAGTTTGTATTATAGCCACTCCTCCCCCATAAAAAACTTACAAATAATGAATAGCAGTTGAAGTGTTTTTCTTTTATTTTGTTTTTTAAAGTCTAACTTTATTGATCATGGGTTTATATTTAAACCCTTACATAGTACGGGAGGACATGGAGACAAACTTCCCCATTCTCGATCCATTTTCTGTTTGAACTTGAGCAAATTATTTAATCTCTGTCTCATTTTATTAATCTGTAAAATTTAGAAATAATAATACATAATTTATGAGGTTATTTAGGATTAAATAAAATATGTATCTGAAGTTTTACGACAAAGCTTGGTATGCAGAACCACACCTGATATGCAGTAGGCACTCAGCAAAGGCACTCAAGCAAGGTTATTTGTTGTTACTATCATCACAATTTATCCTTATGACAAACCTATGAATAGGCAATCTTACTGGCAATTTAAACATGAAAAAATTGAGAATTGGAAATGCCATGCTATTTTCTTAATTGCATTCAGAGATTCTAAATGGTAGAGCAAGGTAAACTGGATCTCAAGATAGGTATCTCCAAGTAAAAAGCTGACAAATCTGCACTTCTCTCCAGCTTGTCAAATTACATTCAACACAAATACATTGAGAATGAGGTATGTGTCAGGTCCTGTGCTTAGATCCAGGCAACTGAAGATGAATAAGGCATGATCCATCATGTAACAAGATCAAATTTTTCACAGACACTCACATGTTAAAATGAATCATTTATATGTTAAAACCCTCACTAGAAAAGTGAAGTAAAGGTAAAAGCATCACCTCAGTGTGGCAGTGTGGAGTGTTGTCTGAGGACCTGGAAGATAAGCACAAAATACTCACCATCCTCAATCAGGCTGGCATAAATAGAATCTATTTCTTTAGTCAGACACATTTTTTTTTTCTTAATTGAAATCCCTAAAAGCAGAGTCCAGTCTAGTAACTTACCTATAGTAAGTGTTTTTTGTTTGTTTGTTCTTATTCTTTTAAGTAACTGGAAATCTTTTATACTCAGACCTACAGTTTTGGATATCCATGTAAAATTTACTATTTCTGATATGGTTTGGCTGTGTCCTCACCCAAATCTGATTGTGAACTGCAGTTCCCATAATCCCCACATGTTGTGGGAGGGACTCCGTGGGAGGTAATTGAGTCATGGAGCCAGTTACTCTCATGCTGCTGCTGTTCTCGTGATAGTGAGTTCTCACCAGATCTGACAGTTTTATAAGGGGCTTTTCCCCCTTTTGCTCAGCACTTCCTGATGTGTTATGTGAAGAAGAATGTGTTGGCTTCCCTTTCCAACATGATTATAAGTTTCCTAAGTCCTCCCCAGCCATGCTGAACTGTGAGTTAATTAAACCTCTTTCTTTTATGAATTACCCAGTCTCAAGTATGTCTTTATTAGCAGCATGAATACAGTAAATTGGGTAGTAGGGTTCTGCTGTAAAGATACCCAAAAATGTGGAAGCAACTTTGGAACTGGGTAACAGGCAGAGGTTGTAACAATTTGGAGGATTCAGAAAATGATACAAAAATGTGGGAAAGTTTGGAACTTACTAGAGACTTGGAGGGCTCAGAAGACCCAAAGATGTGGGAAAGTTTGGAACTTCATAGAGACTTGTCAAATGGGTTTGACCAAAATGCTGATAATGATATGCACAATTAAGTCCAGGCTGAGGTGGTTTCAGATGGAGGTGAGGAACTTGTTGGGAACTGGAGCAAAGGTCACTCTTGCCATGCAAAGAGACTGGCAGCATTTTTCCCCTGCCTTAGAGATTTGTAGAACTTTGAGCTTGAGAGAGATAATTTAGGGTATCTGGCAGAAGAAATTTCTAAGCAGCAAAGCATTGAAGAAAAAACAGAGCACAAAAGTTTGGAAAATTTGCAGCCTGAAAATGCAATAGAAAATAAAAACCCATTTTTCTGAGGAGAAATTCAAGCTGGCTGCAGAAATTTACATAAGTAACAAGAAGCCAAATGTTAATCACCAGGACAATGGGGAAAATGTCTCCAGAGCATGTCACAGATCTTCACAGCAGCCCCTTCCATCACAGGCCTGAAGGCCTGAAAGGGAAAAATGGTTTCCTGGGCTGGGTCCAAAGGTCCCCTATTGTATGCAGCCTCAGGGCATGGTGCCTTGAGTTCCAGTTGCTTTAGCTCCAGCTGTGTCTCAAAGGGGCCAACATACAGCTCAGGCTCTTGCTTCAGAGGGTACAAGCTCCAAGCCTTGGCAGCTTACATGTGGTGTTGGCCTTGTGGGTGCACAGAGGTCAACAACTGAGGTTTGAGAGGTTTCAGAGGATGTATGAAAATACTTGGATGTCTAGGCAGAAGTTTGCAACAGGAGTGGAAACCTCATAGAGAACCTCTGCTAAGACAGTGCAGAGGGGAAATATGGGGTTGGAGCCCCCACACAGAATCCCCACTATGGCACTGCATACTGTGAGAAAAGGGCCACTGTCCTACAGACCGCAGAATGGTAGATTCACCAACAGCTTGCACTATGTACCTGGAAAAGCCACAGGCACTCAATGCCAGCCCATTAAAGCATCTGGGAGGGGAGTTATATGCTGCAAAGCCACAGGGGCAGGGCTGCCCAAGGCTGTATGAGCCCACCTCTTTCATCAGTCTGCCTTGGATGTGAGACATGGAGTCAAAGGAGATCACTTTGGAATTTTAAAGTTTAATGACTACCCTATTGGATTTCAGACATACATGGGGTCTTTAGCCCCTTTGTTTTGGTCAATTTCTCCCATTTGGAATGAACGTATTTACTGAATGCCTGTTCCCTCATTGTATCTAGGAAGTAACTAATTGGCTTTTGATTTTATAGGCTCATAGGCTGAAGGGACTTGCCTTGTCTCAGATGAGACTTTGGACTTGAACTTTTGTGTTTGTTAATGCTGGAATGAGTTAAAACTTTGGGCAACTGTTGGGAAGGCATGAATGTGTTTTGAAGTGTGAGGACATGACATTTGGAGAGGGCAGGGACAGAATAATATGGTTTGGCTGTGTCCCACCCAAATCTCATCTTGAATTGTAGTTCCCATAATCCCCACATGTTGTGGGAGGGACTTGCTGGGAGGTAATTGAATCATGGGGGGCAGTTACCTCCATGCTGCTGTTCTCATAACAGTGAGTGAGTTCTCACGAGATCTGATGATTTTAAAGGGACTTTTCCCCCTTTTGCTTAGGACTCCTTATTGCTGCTGCCATGGGAAGAAGGATGTGTTCGCTTCTCCACTACCGTGGTTGTAAATTTTCTGAAACCTCCACAGCCATGCTGAACTGTGAGTCAGTTAAACCTCTTTCCTTTATAAATTATCCAGTCTTGGGTATTTCTTTGTTAGCAGCATGAGAACAGACTATTACAATTTCCTTCTAAATCACTGACTGAATATCAAGTCATTATGATATTTGTATTACTGAAAACTTTCAGATATATTTAAGGAAGCTTATTCAACTGTATCTTAAATCCAGTTATTTATAATAGGAATAGTCAAGGTGCTATGCAGAGTTTGGTTTTCTTATTTTAATTGCTTTAAGATTTAGAAGAAAAAATATTGAGATTTTTACAAAAATATCTATTGATTACTTTTTCAGATAAAATTAGGAATTTTTCAATTACTTAACAGTAAACATCAGTATAATTGATAGGTTTTGTTACATAACTCTACTTTTTACTTTAACAGTATTATAACCTAATTAATTACATTTAATCTTCATGTAAACTTCTTTAAAAATCACAAAAATTGAGGTTTATAGTCATTTGGGAAAGAATGTTTTATTTTATTTTTTTCTGAAAATATTAACAGCTCTAATGGCTAATATTTATACACTTTTACCTGTGATCCCTTATTTAACTGTTTAGCAAATCTGAACTGAAGTATTTCAAGTCTAGACCCTACACCCAATTCATTACATCTAGCAATTCTGCTTGGGATGTTGACCAAAAAAAAGCCTTACAGGCAGGAATGATGAGATGATTTTGCTCAGAATAGCTCTCTCAGCATTTCTCCCACCTGAATCTGAGCCACTGTGTGATCAGCTACTGAGGCTATTAGGGATCCTGGCACTTGGCATTTTTCTACCTGTTTCCATTTTATACACATTGCATTTTCTGCCTGCAATATAGTAACAAGTAATTATAAATTAAAAGCAGCATATATTTCTTCATTTTTCATAAGCAGTGCAGTATTTTTAAATAACTTCAAACGACCTTATTACACTCTGTTGATTTTTAGTGAAAGATACTTTGTTTTCAACATATTTAATACTACAGTATACCAAACACAAGATGGAGTGTGACTACTGCGAAGAGTTGGCCTTTGGTTTCAAACAGCAGTTGAGTGCTCACAAAAGCATTATCCATAATTCATCGTTTCTCTTTGTTTAATTTTTTAAATCTTTTACTTATTTATTATCTAACAAAGTTTGTATCAATAGCCTACAGGATGATTTTCAATGAGATTTTTTTAGGCAAGAATGAAGTAAATGCAAAACAGAAGTTATCTTTCTTTACGCCTCAGGAAAAATGCTTATTCAACTCGATGAATCAAAGTGTATCTGTAAATACTCAAAATTAAAATGGCCTTGGAAATTTTATAAATTAGAGAAGAGTATTACAAATTTAGAAAAGCTCAGAGAATAATGGAGACCAAATTAGTAAATACTTAAATAGTATTATTTTGGTAATTTGTTAGATCTTTGAGATTTCGATGTTTGGTGTTTCAGGTTGAAGGCAACATTTAAACAATTTCCAAAATTCTAATTTATTAAATCAAAGAATAAGGAATATTAAGATAGGAAATTACAATCACAATTGATATTCAATTCATACTCAGTAAATTGCTTATTCTAAATGTTCTATGTTTTATTGTCATCATATTATTATGAAAATATATGACATACATAGAAAAATGAAATAATTTTATAATAGACATTAGTATATATTAACCACTTTGATTAAAAATTGTTAATATTGTATAACATGGTGACTATAGTTAATATATTGTATTATTGAAAATCAGATAGTATTTAGTATTTTGATAGAAAATATATAAGTATGTGAAGTAATGCATATGCTAACTAGCTTGATTACATTATTTCACAAAGTATAAATATTTCAAAGAATGTTGTACAAAAAAATTTAAGTTTACAATCATTGCTTTATGTTTTTATTTTTATTTATTTATTTATTTATTTTGTGACGTTGTCTTGCTCTGTAACCCAGGCTGGAGTGCAGTGGCGCCATCTTGGTTCACTGCAAGCTCAGCCTCCCAGGTTCACGCCATTCTCCTGCCTCAGCCTCCCTAGTAGCTGGGACTACAGTTGCCCGCCACCACGCCTGGCTAGTTTTTTGTATTTTTAGTAGAGACGGGGTTTCACTGTGTTGGCCAGGAAGGTCTCGATCTCCTGACCTCGTGATCTGCCCGCCTCTGCCTCCCAAAGTGCTGGGATTACAGGTGTGAGCCACCGTGCCTGGCCCATTGCTTTATTTTTGTTAATATTTAATATATTTTTCGGAACCTTTTAATGGTTAGAAATCTTATATTTTACCTATGTATAAATCAGTATACATTTCTTAAACAAGACATACTCATAAAAATGCAGTTGTAGGCCAGGCGCGGTGGCTCACGCCCGTAATCCCAGCACTTTGGAAAGCCAAGGTGGGCGGATCACTTGGGGTCAGGAGTTCGAGACCAGCCTGGCCAACATGGTGAAATCCCCTCTCCACTAAAAATACAAAACTTAGATGGACGTGGTGG
Source organism: Gorilla gorilla gorilla (assembly GCF_029281585.2). Taxonomy (NCBI): domain Eukaryota; kingdom Metazoa; phylum Chordata; class Mammalia; order Primates; family Hominidae; genus Gorilla; species Gorilla gorilla. The sequence goes on along the minus strand of NC_073229.2, from coordinate 118,868,458 downwards.
CGGTTGCCTATAATCCCAGCTACTCAAGAGGCTGAGGCAGAAGAATTGCTTGAACCCGGGAGGCGGAGGTTGCAATGAGCTGAGATCACACCACTGCACTCCAGCTTGGGCAACAGAGCGAGATTCTGTAAAAATAAATAAATAAATAAATAAATAAATAAAATGCAGTACTAATATCTTACCTAAAACATAATAGTATTTCCCTAATATATAATATCCAGTTAATATTAAAAATTATCCAAATGTCTGCCAATACACTTTTAAATCTATTTTATTTTCAACCATGATTCAAAAACTTTTATAGATTGCATTTATGTACTTTTAGTCTTTTTAAAATCAATATTATATGCCTATTTTTTATTCTTTCCAAAAACACATTTTTAAATATAGTAAATCTGTTTTTGTTAGAATTTCCTACATACTGGGTTTGCCTAATTTTTTCCTCCTGCTTTCATTTAAGCTTTTCCTCAAACACTGTATTACCTCTAAATGAGAAATTAGACCTAAATGTCTGATAAGATTCAGGTTAAATATTTTTCGGAAATATGACACAGGCAATGCTAGGTATTTTGAATTGCTTTCCATCAGTTGGCATCCAATATCAGGTTTTCCCCAAAATAAATGAGGCTAACTTTTATCTCTTTTTTTCAGATGATTACAAACCACGTCTCTCTATTATAAAGATATGTTTTCTTCCTTTTGTAATTAGCAAGAAATATGTGAGATAATACTTTTGGCACCAGGCAAATATTGGATGCCCAATAATCTTTCACTCACTATTTTTATTTTTTTCCTTACAATAATGAGTAGTTACTGACTCAACAACTTAATAACAAATGATTTTTTAATTGTATCATTCTTTCCATAATTTTAGCTGGCCTTCTCCAAAAAAAAAAATTAGCTTTTGATTACCAACAGGAGGTACACTATAGTACTTCCTTAAATTTTATCATTTATGCTTAATATGGCCTCTTTAATGAGTTCAAGATAGAAACTCATTAGAGTTGGGGTAATATTGGTGGCAAATGAGTTATTTTTATACTTACCCCTGTCTTTTTAAAATGTCAACATGGACCTACACATGTTCATTAATTGAATATTTTAAAATTTATTTCAGTCATTTTTTCATTTTGATGCCCAAATTGTGGAAATGTATTTGGTAAAGCAAAAGAATACTATATGAAAATAGAAAATACACCTGTAAAAAAAGTATGACTATTTTGGTTTTTACTTCAGAATATATAATTTACTTACCAGATAATATCTTGGTTCATAAAAATATTTATATTATTTCTCCTTGTGTTGCCTTGTAATACATAAACTAATCTCATCAAAGTAGATGCTATTGAAAAATTCAAGAGACACAATCATTTAGCTAGAAATTAAATCATCAGACATTGTTTGACTTACTCTACAGCATTACAATAGCTATCATTATAATCTCCATCCAATACTTAGTATATTACAACTCAGAAATTGACTTCCTCTCATACTTAAATATATGTATTTATGCTACTAAATATGTTTTAATCTTTCTTATGCCAATGTCAGTTAAACACAGAAGAGCATTATCATTTTTGCATTTAATTGCTTTGCATTTTATTGCATGTTCTATCTTATAGATCTAAGCAGTAATATGTATTAGAAAGGCTACAAATTGAACACTTCTCCACATAAATCTTGTTGAGTTTAAAATGGTTTAAAAAATTAATTTTTTTCCTGCATTCTAACCTATGGAATTCAATAAAGGCAGAAACTGCTTCCATTAAAAAGTAGAAATAAACATAAACACGATATAATTATTTTTAAAATCTGCAAAAATTATAAATACAATGCAAATTCTTAAGTAATGTATTACTATCATAACATCCAAAAGAAGCACTAACTCAGTGTTTTTAGAAGTGGGCCATCTTGCATAGCTCTGTTCTATCTTGGCACATGGCTAGATCTAGCTTGGTAAGTTTTATGGAACAGAAAACTGAGGAAGGAAACTGTGGGGACAATAGGGGTATCATATGATGGGAGAAAATTAAGCCTGACATTCAGAATATAATAACCAGCACCTAAGGTAATAGAACCCAGGTAGCAGCCACAGATTTAAATAGGTATTGTGGAATTTAACAACTAGCAAGAAATGAGTAGGTTGTACTAATAGGGATTATAAAACCTGAATACATTTAGAAATTCATGCAGCTAGGCAGAAAGTCAGTTGACATTATGGAAATCTGCTTTATGTAAATGGGCAGAAGCCACGAGGATGAATTCAATATGACTCTAATTTACCAAGAGAATGTCACAAACTTAATAGACTCTTTGGCTTACATGGACAAAGGTACTGGCAAGCTACTAAAAGATTAAATGTCAAACATAGGAAACAGAAATAAAATAGTAAATACAATTAGATTATAAGGCAGGCCTTAGATTTGGGAAACAGGATGAACATCCTTTAATTTTAAATTAAAAAAAAAACGCACACATCAAAGCTAGTCTAGATGCAAGGAATGACTTAATAGGCAGTCTGAACACTGAGATGGAATTCCTTAATTGTGTCCAGACCAAGACTGATGGGGCCTAAAGTGAGATGATTCAATGATGTGAACTTACAGGGAAAACATGTAGAATCCCAGAATAGACAGAGCTTGATGGACTAAGGACAAAAATGGATTTCAGATGCTTTAAATTTAAAACTAACATTGGTTATAATTTTAAAGTTATACAATAGGAAAAAAATTTAAATAGAGAAGATCCTATATTCTAAAATATACATTAAATCATACACATATTTAGATAATTGCAATCTTTTATTTTCAAAGTAATGTTCAGACACTTGTTCTGGTCTCATATGACTGAAATGGTTAATGTTTAAATATTTACAGTTTATTGAATGAAATTTATATCTTAAGATTTCCTTTTATTTGTGCATTTACTATAATGCAGTGTAGCACTCACTCTCTAGCCATAAAAACACTTCCTTCATCCCATTTTCTTACTAAAATGTGCTGCTTTTTCCCTGAGATGCATTCTAAAATAGGTAGCAATTGAATTTTTATTGTTTTTTTAGCATTTTAGTTCCATATCTTTTTAAGGGGAAACAACGGCCCAGCTAATCACTCTGGATCAACTTCATACTTAAACCTAGATAATTGGACACTTTTTTCCATGTAACATTTCAATATTTGAAATAATTTCTTTGAAAGCATAAAAAAAATTCAGGAATTCTTTTTAAACTTGAGTAAAACAGGCATTATTATTTAGTGTGGTACATTTAACACAGGATAATGTATATGAGATTTACACCATCATTTTAATAGCACATTGTTTAATTAGTTTCAATCCTATTAATTGAAAAAATGTTGTGGCAGATTGTCTGGTGACAGTTTATTTTTCCTGATTATACTTTTAGTAATATTTTATTGATTGCATAGAAAACAGTTTCATCTCTGTAATAACAGATCTCAAGGCAAGAAATATTTCATAAATGTGCTGAAACTATTACCTTTGCTAGCCTTTTAGAGCCAAAATTCTGAGTTTGTTTTAAAGTTTTTTTAAACTTTCCCATGTGATAGGAAAACAAATACTGATAATTTTCTGCATACTCAATGGAAATTTTTTTAAAAATTAAAAAAATACAGGTGTTAAATTTAGGGAGCAACATATCTATCAAGATTTAGAGTACAGCTGGCTCTCTGCATCTCAGGTTCCATATCTGCAGATTCAACCAGCTGTGGATAAAAAATTAGTTGAGAAAAAATTAACAATACAACAGAAAAAATACTATGAATAAAAACACACGGTATAACAACTTTTTACATAACGTTTTCATTGTTTTAGGTATTGTAAGTAATCTAGAGATGATTTAAAACATATAGGAGGATGAGCATAGTTAGTGTGCAAATATCATGCCATTTTATGTCAGCAACTTGAATATCCTCTGATTTCGGTATCTGCAGGCATGTTGGAACCAGTCCCCCTTACAAGCACAGGGATGACTGTAATGAATGTAATGAAATGCATCTCATTTTATAGTTTACTTTAGTATTGTGTACCATGTTTTAGTTCAGTATTTGGAAATATGTTGGAGCCTTTTAAGTGAATCTGCTTTAACAAATAGTACCAGTTTTCCCTTGATCAAACTTCGTCTTCTTGGTGATGGCTAATCTTGTGTTTCTCATACTAGCTCTGCTTCTCAAAGACCTAGTTTTAGATTAATAAAATGATACTCTTTGAAAATGCAAAATCTTGTAATAAGAATTACATTAATCCCCTTTTTCTAGATTATGGACTCAGTATATTACTTATTGATGTTTGCTTATCTCTCTCATCCCTTTTCTGTATTGTAATTGTGTGTTCTCAACTTTTGGACATATCTGTCTTAAACATTTATTTTATTTATGTTTAAGACTGAGTAGGCAAATTGTGTAGTGGGAAAATAATTTCCACTGGAGATACGCATGGCATAGGTTTCAGAATTACTGGATAACTAATATTAATGAAGTCCATTTTTTTTTAGTTATTTTGTACCAGAAAAGAATATTTATATCTTTGAAAACAATGGTCTTTTAGCTCTCTACGTTCAGGCTCAACCACCTGTGTAGGCCATGGTCAAACTATGTGCAAGTTTTTAAAATATCAAACAAATTTCCTGTAAGTTTTAATGAGAGAGAGAGAGAGAGTAATTGCATGCTTTCATTTTCTACTAGAAAATTATGTCATACAGAACATCTTATGTTCACCATCTGCTCTCTTAAAAAATCTTCTCTTGACCTACAACTTCATACAATTATTTATGTCCTATTTGTAGGAAAAAATGTCTGTATGCACTATCTCCAAATTCCTCTTCTCCAGTTTTCTATTAATTTCATTTCAGTTGAGATTTCTGTTCCCAAATTGCAAAGAAGTTTGTATTCTCAGGGTCTTATTAATAAAGATTATTTCTCCTAATCCAGGATTAGTTTTTAATTCTCATTAGCCACTAACATTTGATTCCAATGATTATTCTCTTTTTCCTAAAATCATCCAGTGACCCCCCCTCACCGGCTCTCCAGCTGCCTCAGTTCAGCCTGTTTTGCTTCTTTCTCATGATCTTTCTGAGCACTAGGGTCAGCATTACCCAGATCTCAATTTCTGACATCCTTTCTTCTGTACATACTCTATTTCCTTAAAGGATGCCAAGTCTCATGTCTTTACATGCCACCTCTGTGCTAATAACCCCATAATTTTTATCTCTAACTTGAAGGTTTGCCTAAACATCTTTTTCTATGGCCAACTGCTTACTTGATTATCCCCTTGGACATACTAAAGGCACTTCAAATGTAATATGTTCTAGAACAAACTCTTATTTACCCTCTTCGTACTTGGCCCTAAATGGCAATGCCATTCTTCCTGTTGCTTAGGACAAAAAATTTGAAGACATCATTATCTATCATCATTCTGTCATATAACAAATCTAACTCATCTGTAAAAGCTAGCATGTCTTTATTCAATATACATCTCAAATCAATGGCTATTCACTGCCCCACAACTATCATTCAAAATATAATCAGATATTCTATCTTACCTAAACAATAACTAAAGCCTTATAATTGGTATTTCTACTCCCGTTTCTAATTTTCAAATCCCTATATGGCACTGAGAACAATTGTATATAAATATGTCAGATTAAGTCACTCTTCCATTGCATATTATGTTATTGCTAGCATCTTATTCAAAATAGTACCTTAAATCAAACATTCTTAATGTGGCCTAAAAAGTATTACATATTCTAGCCCCTATTAGTCACATAATTTTTCCCTTCTTCTATACCCTTTTCATCTGTTCCAACCCCACTTGACTCCTTGCAGAACAGCCTGGGCTTGAAATCATTTTCTCCAAGATAATTATCAGTCCAGACACTTATTTAATTCATGTATCTCAGAAATCAAGAGAGGCATTTACTGTCCACTTTGTGTAAAAAAGCCAGTGCCACCAACGTGTGACTATTTATCATTTCTGAATTTATTTTTTTTCTACAGGATCTGTCAACAGAGCTAAAAATTTTACCTAGAGTTATGATATACTTGGAAGATTTCTTTTTTCTAATCAAAATTCTCTTTTGAGAATCAAACTGGAACTCAAAATTCCCTTTTGAGCTCTGATTCTAACAATAGAGCTACAAAGTGAGAACAGGACCTGTATTTTTGCATGAAAGAGCATTAATTGCTTAGGATTAAAGACTTCCACTGGTAGTTTGGGATACTTTTCATGATATGCTAACAAGAACTATCAGGGTTGAGGGCCAATTTAACTTTCTTCCTATCTCTGAAGTAATTGACATAGGGCATGTTTATGAGAGAAGGCAAAGAGTCAGTCTCATCTCTGTCTAGGATAGGCCAAACCTGTGGTCCTGGTAAATCACGGTTTGTGCAGCAAAATGACTTCACAATATCAAAGCTCTTTATAAAATCCAAACAGTTACTGAGTTTTGCATGATTGACATTCTGCATGATTAAGTGCTTACTTTTATTAGATTAGTTTTGTGGGTATTTTTTTAAGGAATGTGCAATATTATGTGTTGACTGAATGGAATGGAAGTGATGCAACATTTTAACAATAAAGGCCTACAGAGAATAAGTACATGGTAGAAGAGAAAAAGGAGGGTCACATTAGGCTCATTTAACAGTGTTCCACTCAAGCATGTTCCACTTCCCCTCAGGGCATGGTTATAAAGATGGTCCCTGCTGAGTTTATGTCTACACATCACTTGCTATATCTAGAGGGAGAGACAATTAATGGTTTTACATACCCCTTGCTGTGCTCAGAATCATATGTCTTCTCAATCAAATGATACAGATAATTAGTAATTCTAATAAAGACTCAAGCTTGACAAATTTTACAGAATTGATTTTAATTTGTTTTTAGCTTTTTAAAAAAATTCCCAAAGTTTTAAGGCAAACTTTATCAATATATACTTAAGTAGACTAATAAACTTCGCTTTGGTATTGTATACAGATCTTAACAATTGATTCGGGGCAGATGTCTAATTCTCTCCTCTTCATAATCATATATTAGATATTTTCTAGAGCTTAAATTTTGCTTCTAGTTTTTTCACCTACGAAATAGAGATGTTTTATTAATAGAGTAATGATTCATTATCAAATAAAACAAGATAGATGTGAGTTTTGTAGCTTTGGTTTTATGTCTCCAAACTCTTGGTTTATATTTGAATTAAATGACAATTATGTAAAATTTAGTTTGTCAATTAGTATTCATTTTCATTAATGTATATATCGAGAAAAAGAGTGAGAATGCAAATTTACATTAATCCTGAACTCTCTCAGAATGTAAGGCACCTTTTTAAGAAGAGGTCATGTACAAATTAAAAATTATTTAGCTAGCAATATTTTATTTCATGAAATATAAGAGAATTTTTTCAATGAGTGATGAAAAGATTCCTGATTGAGTAAATTTTAGAACCATAAATAATTGCCTTAGATAATTTAGTACCAATTAAAATTTGTGAAAGTTTAAGAATCCCTGCAATATGTAGATTTACGTTTGTTTAAATCAGCATGTTCAACAATATTTTATTAAGACATATGTTAAAATATCCATTTATACTATAAACAATAGCTCTTCAGCAGGACATAGATTAGGAAACAGGGGTAAAGCTATGATCAATTTTTTTAAAATTTCCTAAATAGAATGCTATGGAAATTATCAGTTTAATAATTCAGTCCTGAAATTTAAGTGCAAAATAAACCAGGTTTGTCAAAATTGACTGGTTATATTTGTGCCTAGAAATCCATGGAAGCATCCACCTGCAAATACATGCTTTTGATTTCTAACAAAATTAAGAAATGTTTAGATGCTTTTCTAGATTTCTTCACTAAATATAATTTTGTATAAAAATAAGAAGGCATGAGAAGTAAAGACAAAATCAAGTAATGCCTTTAAAATTAATAACAAACAATTATTCTAATAACAACTTTTAAAATGCAGTTTAGAATTGAGTGGCAGAGACTGATATGAAATGCTAAGAAATAGCTGAGAAAAAAAGAAGCAAGAATAGTAGATGGTAGTGACAATCACAAAAATTGACAAAGCAACTAATATACTAAGATATAACGAGAAAAAGAGAATGGCACTAAAAGAAAACAGTCTTCTGAAATGAAGAAGGGAGATCAATTATTCTTTAATTTAAATATTTTGATAATTTTAAATCCTCAGTTGACAGTTATTGTCTCAGGACTTTCTCTTTTTGTTGCTTTTAGAATCAGCCACAGCTTCTCTCATGATAGATATATCTTCAAAATGTAAATAATTTTGTAATTGCTTTATTATTAGACATAAACCTCTTAATTGTTAAAAAAAACTCAAAAATAGCTAAAGATAAAAATGTAAAAATCTGTGTTCCTGTCACCAGCCACAGATATTTGTGTTAGCATCTAACATGTATCTAGTAAATTTTTCTAATTATTCTTAATCTGCATAGATATATATTTTTGTATAAAAGTATATTTTATATCTATACACTTAAAATAGGATTAATTTGTCTTGTATAATTTTTTTATGTAAAATTTGCTTTGCCCATTTTTACACGTCAAAGCAAATGGATCAGTGGCATGTTTTTGTTTTACAGATATAAATATATTTAATCCATCATGGTTGTCTTAAAATTTTCTGCTTCCATAAACAATGTTATAATTAATACCATCATAAAAATATGGCATAGCATTATTAAATTATTCATATGGGTAAATAATTGGTAATGTTATGCATATTTTACATAACTGTATACATATTTGTTAACTTTATCCAGAAATTTTTACAAGGTTTCTGCTTGCAGTCTGTTGGATTATCTGTTTCTTCATAACTTCCTCAACGAGACTTTCATATATACTCTCTCTGTATATATCTTTATATATATACACATACACCCTGAAAATATTTTATGTTATCTGTTAAACTTTGGGTCAGATTTTATTGTTGAGTTAATATTTTCATAATGATTTGTAAGAATTTTATAAATGATGAACATAATCCTCTCTTTATCACATATAATACGAATGTTTCCTATTTTTCTTGCTTGTTCTTTCAGTTTTAATTCAGATTCTCTGTCCAAAAGCTCATTAATTTTTACATCCTTAAATTATCAACTAATTTTTCTGTGATAATTGCTTTGGTGTTATGTTTAAAATGGCTTTCTTGCGTTCCTAAATTAGACACAAAATCAGATGTAATAAAACTTGATGTTAAACAAAACAGTTATTTATAACAGAAGACATCATGAACTAAGACAAGTTGTAATAGAAGGGAACATTTTCTGCAGTGTGTATAACAGATGAAGATTAATTGTAATGTAAGTTTTTTAAAATTTTAGGAAAAATTAGTAATACAAAACATTTTTCTAAAAATATTAAAATTTTTGACAGGTAAATAGCACATCAAAAACACAAATGGCTGGTATAAATATACCCAATATAAGCCATGCTAATATTTGCCAATATATCATTATTCATTCATCAGATTAGGGAAAAAATAAAATATTGGTAATATTCCATGTTAAATAAGAAATTTTTGAATTTATTTGGTAGAAGTTTAAATTAAAAGAAAAAATAAAGTATAAAAAATGTGATTACACATACAAAAATTCTAACGGTAAATTCTTAAATTTGACTAAAATAAGCAATTTGTAGCTATATTTTATTGCAGGAAAATACTTGCATATAGGCAAAACTATGTAGTTGCATATAGTCATTCTGGCATTAGTTGTGATAATTATATACTTATATACATGCATATATAAACACATGAGGAGAGAGAGGTAGAGTGCTAGAATGTTCTTCATATTTATGAAATTTGATTTCAAATGAGATAACTCAAAAAACATTAAAGAAAGAGGAGCATAGTCTAAAATGCAAATAAAATATCCGGAGACAGTCCTGGCTTTTGTCAGTGAGAGATTCAGGGGTTCCAGCAATATAATCAAATCATATGATTACTTTTTCGTAAATATTTTTTCATATAATATATGTAAAAGAGGGAGCTCTTTTAGATGTATTATCATTTCTATTGGTTCCAGGTTGCCTCTCAGTTATTATTTATATAATATAAAAGAAGACATTTATGCAGCCAAAAAACATACGAAAAAAAGATCATCATCACTGGTCATTAGAGAAATGTAAATCAAAACCACAATGAGATACCATCTCATGCCAGTTAGAATGGTGATCATTAAAAAGTCAGGAAACAACAGATGCTGGAGAGGATGTGGAGAAATAGGAACACTTTTACATTGTTGTTGGGAGTGTAAATTAGTTCAATCAATGTGGAAGACAGTGTGGTGATTCCTCAAGGATCTAGAACCAGAAATACCGTTTGACCCAGAAATCCCATATTGTTAACTTTAGGCACTATTTTGTGTAGCAGATCTCTAGAACGCATACGTCTTGCATAACAAAAATCTTATACTCATTAAGCAACAATTTCCCCATTTATCCATACCCCTAGCCTCTAGCAACCATCATTTTATTTTCTGCTTCTATAGTTTAACAATTTTCGATGCCTCATATAAGTAGAATCATGTAGTATTTGTTCTGTGACTGATTTACTTCACTAAGCATAATGTCCCGAAGGTTCATTCATGTTGTCACAAATGGCAGAATTTCTTTTTATTTTTTTATTTTTAATATTTATTTATTTAGAGGCAGAGTTTTGCTCTTGTTGCCCAGGCTGGAGTGCAATGGCGCGATCTCGGCTCACTGCAACGTCTGCCTCCCGGGTTCAAGCAATTCTCCTGCCTCAGCCTCCTGAGTAGCTGAGATTACAGGTGCCTGCCACAACATCCGGCTAATTTTTGTATTTTTAGTAGACACAGGGATACACCATATTGGCCAGGCTGGTCTCAAACTCCTGACCTCAGGTGATCTGCCCACCTGGGCCTCCCAAAGTTCTGGAGTTACAGCTGTGAGCCACCATGCCCAGCCCAGAATTTCTTTTTATTAAGGTTGAATAATATCCCATTCTATGTCTATAGCACATTTTCTTTGTCCATTAGTCTGTTGATAGACATTTGGGTTGTTACCAAATCTTGGCTATTGTGAATACAGCTGTAATAAACATGGAAATGCAGATATATTATACAGATCCTTAATTTATTTAAGGGACCTCCATACTATTTTCCATGGTGGCTATTTCATTCTACATTCCAAGGAACAATATATAATGTTTCAAATTTCCCCACATCTTTGCCAATACCTTTTTTTAAAAATAATGGTCGTTATAAGAAATGTGAGGTAATATGTCATTGTGATTTTGACCTGTACTTTTCTGATGATTAGTGATGCTGAGCATATTATATATTGTATATGTTCCTTCAATACCTAGTTTATTGAGAGTTTTTAACATGAAGGAATGTTGATGTTTATTGAAGGTCTTTTCTGCATCTATTGAGATAATCATGTGGTTTTTGTCTTTAGTTCTGTTTATGTGATAAATTATATTTATTGATCTGCATATGTTGAAACAGCCTTGCATCCCAGTGATGAAGCCGACTTGATCATGGTAAACATTCTGATGTGCTGCTGGATTCGGTTTATTAGTATTTTCTTTAGGATTTTTGCATCAATGTTTATTGGGGATATTGAACTGAAGTTTTTTTTTTATTGTTATATTTCTGCCAGGTTTTGATATCAGGATGATGCTGACCTTACAAAATGAGTTAGGAAGGAGTCCCTCCTTTTCTATGGTTTGAAATAGCTTCAGAAGAAATGATACCAAATCGTCTTTGTACCTCTGGTAGGATTCATCTGTGAATCCATCTGTCTTCGGCTTTTTTTGGTTGGTAGGGTATTTATGACTGTTTCAATTTCAGAATTCGTTATTGGTCTATCAGGGATTCAACTTCTTCCTGGTTCAGTCTTAGCAGAGTGTATGTGTCCAGAAATGTATTAATTTCTTCTAGATTTTCTAGTTTATTTGCATAGTGATGTTTATAGTATTCTCTGATTGTTTTTTGTATTTCTGTGGGGTCAGTGGTGATACCCCCTTTATCATTTTCCATTGTGCCTATTTTATCCTTCTCTCTTTTCTTCTTTATTATTCTCACTAGTGGTCCATCTATTTTACTAATTCTTTCAAAAAATCAGCTCCTGGATTCATTGATTTTTTTTGAAGGGTTTTTCATGTCTCTGTCTCCTTCAGTTCTGCTCCAATAGTGGTTATTTATTGCCATCTGCTAGCTTTGGGGTTTGTTTGCTCTTGGTTGTAAGTTCTTTCAGTTGTGATATTAAAATGCTGATTTGAGATCTTTCTAACCTTTTAATGTGGGCACTTAGTGCTATAAATTTCCCTCTTAACACTGCTTTAGCTGTGTCCCAGAAATTCTGGTACATTGTTTGTTTGGTTTTATTGGTTTCAAATAACTTCTTGATTTCTGCCTTAATTTCATTATTTACCCAGGAGTCATTCAGGAGCAACTTGTTCAATTATTATGAAGTTGTGTGGTTTTGAATGAGTTTCTTAACCTTGAGTTCTTATTTGATAGTGCTGTGGTCTGAGGGACTGTTATAATTTCAGTTCTTTTGCATTTGCTGAGGAGTGTTTTACTTCCAATTATGTGATCAATTTTAGAGTAAGTACCATGTGGCACTGAGAACAGTGTATATTCTGCTGTTTTGGGGTGGAAAGTTCTGTAGATATTTATCAGGTCTATTTGACCCAGAGTTGAGTTCAAGTCCTTAAAATCATTGTTAATATTTTGTTTCAATGATCTGTCTAATATTGACAGTGGGGGGTTAAAGTCTCCCACTATTATTGTGTGGGAGTCTAAGTCTCTTTGTAAGTCTCTAAGAGCTTGTTTTATGAAACTGGGTGCATATATAATATAATTAGGATAGTTAGCTCTTGTTGAATTGAACACTTTACCATTAGGTAATGCCTTCTTTGTCTTTTTGATCTTTGTTGGTTTAAAATCTGTTTTGTCAAAAACTAGGATTGCAACCCTGGCTTTTTTCTGCTTTCCATTTCCGTGGTAAATTTTCCTCCATCCCTTTGTTTTGAGCCTATGTGTGTCTTTGCGCATGAGATGTGTCTCTTGAATACAGCATACCAATAAGTCTTGTCTTTTTATCCAACTTGCCATTCTGTGTCTTTTGATTGGGACATTTAGCCCATTTACATTAAGGTTAATATTATTATGTGTGAATTTGATCCAGTCATCATGATGCTGGCTGGTTATTTTGCAGTTGTTAACGTAGTTGCTTCATGGTGTCCTTGGTCTGTATACTTCAATGTGTTTTTGATAGTAATGGTTTTTTATAGTAATTGTAGCTGGTAATGGTTTTTGCATTCCATATTTAGTGTTTCCTTCAGGAAGCAGGCCTGAGGGTGACAAATTCCCTGAGCATTTGCTTGTTGGAAAAGGATTTTATTTCTTATTTGTTTATGAAGCTTAGTTTGGCCAAATATGAAATTCTGGGCTAGAAATTTTTTGCCTTAAGAATGTTGAATACTGGCCCCCAATGTCTTCTGGCTTGTAGGGTTTCTTTTAGAGGTCCACTGTTAGTCTGATGGGCTTTCCTTTGTAGGTGACCTGGCCTTTTTCTTTGGCCATCCTTAACATTAGTTCCTTCATTTTGACTTTGCAGAATTTGATGATTATGTGTCGTGGGGTGGATCTTCTCATGGAGTGTCTCTGGATTTCCTGAATTTGAATGTTGACCTGTCTTGCTGGGTTGGGGAAATTCTGCTAAATAATATCTTGAAGTATGTTTTTCAACTTTGTTCTATTCTCCCATCTCTTTCTGTTACCCCAGTCGGTTCTAAGTTCAGTCTTTATAATCCCATAGTTCTTGGAGGTTTTGTTCATTCTTTTGTAATTTTATTTTATTTTTCTCTAACCTTGTCTGCCTGTCTTATTTCAGCAAGATAGTTTTCAAGCTCTGAGATTTTTTTCTCTGCTTGGTCTATTGTCTATTGATGTTTGTGTTTGCATGGTACATTTCTCATGCTGTGTTTTTTAGTTCCGCCAGGTCATTTATGTTCCCCTGTAAACTGGTTATTCTGGTTAACAGCTTCTGTAATGTTTTATTATGGTTCTTAGCTTCTTCTCATTGGCTCAGAACATGGTCCTTTAGCTCAGCTAAGTTTGTTTTTATCCACCTTCCGAAGTCTACTTCTGTTGAGTCATCCATCTCAGCCTCAGCCCAGTTCTATGCCTTTGCTGGAGAGGTGTTGTGATCATTTGGAGGAGAAGAGACACTCTAGCTTTTTGAGTTTTGAATGTTTTTTCACTAATTCTTTCTCATCTTCATGGGTTTTCCTAATTTTGATCTTTGAGGCTGCTGACCTTTGGATAAGGTATCTGTAGGGTGTTTTCAGTTGATGTTGTTGTTGCTTTCTGTTTGTTTGTTTGTTTGTGTTTAACAGTCAAGCCCCTCTTCTGTAGGGCTGCTGTGGTCTACTGGGGGACCACTCCAGACCCAATTTACCTGGGTCCCTCCTGCACCTGGAAGTATCACCATTGGAGGCTTCAGAACAGCAAAGACAGCTGTCTGCTCCTTCCTCTGGGAGCTCCATCCCAGAAGGGCACTGAGCTGATGCTGGCTGGGATGCTCCTGTGTGAGATGTCTGGTTGGATGTCTCACCCAGTCAGGTGGCATGGGATAAGGGACCTGCTTAAAGAAGCAGTCTGGTTGCCCCTTGGCTGAGGAGGTTTGGCTACACTGGGGAGAATATACTGATATGGACTGCCAGCAGGCAAGAAAGACTAGGTCCACTGAACACAAAACCATGGCTACCGCTCCCCCAGGGGCTCCTTCACATGGATATCAGAGTTCTGTCTGAAAACCTCTTGCTGGAGTTGCTACAATTCCTGCAGGGAGTCTTCACCCAGTGAGGAGGGATGGATCTGGGTCCCACCTAAAGAAGCAGTCTGGCCATGATCTGCCACAGCCACTGTGCTGCGCTGTGGGAAATTCCTCTGGATCCAAACTGCCCAGTCTCCTTCCACCAGCCATGGAAAACAGCTGACTGGAGTCACAGTGATGGCAGCCACCCTACCCTCAGGAACTCTGTCGTCTTAGGCAGTGTCCAGCTTGCTGCTGCTGGCCACAATGCAAGCAGGTAGCACAGCTCTGCTTCAGACTCAAGACCCTGGTGAGGTGGTCACATGAGGAGGTCTCCTGATCTGCAGGATGCACAGATCCATGAAAAAGACATAGTTTCCTGGCAGGGTAGCAGTCACTCACCGCCTCCCTTCGCTGGGTGTGGGAGCTCCCCTTATCCCATGAGGCTCCCAGGTTATTGCTCTACCCTGCTTTTCCTCACTCTGCATGTGTTGCACCCACTGCCTAGTCAGTCCAAGTGAGAGAACCTGTATACCTGGGATGATGGAGCAGGATTCACTCACCGTTTTCAATCTTCTCAGTGGGAAGTACACATCAGCCGTCTTGGCTCCTCACCACTGACTTTACTATTTTCCAAAATATTAGTAGGTTTCTCAAGGTCATTTATCTAATAATTTTGATTTTCTACTAAATATAATGGTGACACTCTTAATATTATAAATAATTTTCATATGATGATTTTGTTTTGAAATTTAGAATCTCATTATCTATTCTGATTCCAAAACACAATTTTGATGTTTTAAAAGCTCTAATATTAAATTTATATTAAATCATGTAATATTTAGAATTTTGAAGCTCCAACCCCAACCCTCAAAACTCATCAATACTCTGTTCTGATACAATTAGATTTATACATTATTTTAAGAAAATTGGTTTCATTATAAAATTGACTACTTAATGTCCATAATAATGGACTTTCTCTCCATTTTAAAAATTACTGCTTTTATGGCTCTTAATTAGTTTCATAATTTTCTTACAGTGTTAATGTCCCAGGGCATTTTATATTTTTTGAAGTTATTGTGAATGCAACACTACTTCTACTACCATGTAATTATTACCGGAATATAGGGTAGCTATTGATGATTTTACTCTTCTTGCAATATCAGCTTAGTGTTTGTGTATTACATTTAAAAATTTTATGAAATACACTCTGCTTACCCTAATGTCGTCCACTTACAGTTATTTTTAATGCATTCTATTTTAGTATATTCATAGAGTTGTACAACCGTTATTAGTATTTAAATACATGTGACTCACTTCTTTCACTTAGTGAAATGTTTTCAAAGCTCATCTATGATGTGGCATTGATCATTACTTTATTATTTTATTGCCAAATAATATTCTGTATGTCATATTTTGTTTATTCACTTTTCAGGTGATGGCCATTTGAGCTGTCTTTCTTTTTGCTATTATGAGGTTAGAGGGACCTTGAGTTGAGTATTATATTAACCATGAATTTTATTTTCCATATTCTGATGCTTTGACATTTGGGGCCTTGTTAACCCTGAAGTTTGCCCCTCATAGGGTTTGCCAATTTCTTGAGATATTAAACAACTGACCCATGAGCATGCTTTTCAATATAAACCAATTAATCTGGAGCCCACACCCCAACCCCTTCCTAATGGAGCTCTCACATTCCAGGCCATGATCCATCTGCCCTAATTGCCCCAAGACCAGGTACCAGAAAAAAAGAGAGTGAGACCTTATGCCCTGGAACCTGCTGGTATTATTCAAAGTCACCAACACTAAGACTGCTGACCAGACCTTGCCTGTTCCTTCCTGCATTTGTTTGTTCTTACACTGCTAATAAAGACATACCCAGGACTGGGTAATTTATAAAAGAAAGAAGTTTAATTAACTCACAGTTCCAAATGGCTGGGGAGGCTTCACATCATGGCAGAAAGTGAAGGGAAAGCAAGACACATCTTACATGGCAGCAAGCAAGAGAGCATGTGCAGAGGAACTCCCCTTTATAAAACCATCATATCTGGTGAGACTTACTCACTTTCGCAAGAACAGCATGGGAAAAACCCACCCCCGTTATTCAATTACCTTCCACCGGGTCCCTCTCACAACACATGGAGATTATTACAATTCAAGGTGAGACTTGGGTGGGGGGACACAGAGCCAAACTATATAATTCACTCCTGGCCCCTTCCAAATCCCATGTCATGTCCTCACATTTCAAAACCAATTATGCCTTCCCAACAGTCCCCCAAAGTCTTAACTGATTTCAGCATTAACTCAAAAGTCCGTAGTCCAAAGTCTCATCTGAGACAAGGCAAGTGTATTAGTTTTTTCTCTTGCTGCAAATAAAGACATACTTGAGACTGGATAATTTATAAATGAAAGAGGTTTAGTTGACTCACAGTTTCACATGGCTGGGGATGCCTCACAATCACGGTTGTAAATGAAGGGGAAGCAAGACACATCTTAGAAGGCAGCTGGCAAGAGAGAGCTTGTGAAGGGGATCTCCCATTGATAAAACTATCAGGTCATCTGAGACTTATTCACTACCATGAGAACAGTAGGGGAAAAACCATGCCAATAATTCAATTATCTCCACCTGGCCCCGCCTTTGACAGCCAGGGATTATTATAATACTGGGTGACATTTGGGTGGAGACACAGCCAAACCATATCATTCCACCCCTGGCCCCTCCCAAATTTCATGTCCTCACATTTCAAAACCAATGGTGCCTTCACAACAGTCTCCTAAAGTCTTAACTCATTTCAGCATTAACTCAAACGTCCACAGTTCAAAGTCTCATCTGAGACAAGGCAAGTCCCTTCTGCCTATGAGCCTATAAAGTCAGAAGCAAGTTACTTACTTCCTAGATACAATGGACGTGCAGGCATTGGGTAAATACACCTATTCCAAATGGGAGAAATTGGCCAAAACAAAGGGGCTACAGTCCCCTTACAAGTCCAAAATCTAGTGAGACAGTCAGATCTTAAAGCTCTAAAATGATCTTCTTTGACTCCATGTCTCACATCCAGGTCATGCTGATGCAAGAGGTAAATTCCAATGGTCTTGGGCAGCTCTATCCCTGTGGTTTTTCAAGGTACAGCCTCTCTCCCAGCTGCCTTCATGGGCTGGCATTGAGTGTCTGGAGCTTTTCCAGGCACGTGGTATAAGCTGTCAGTGAATCTACCATTCTGGGGGCTGGAGGAAGGTAACCCTCTTTTCACAGCTCCACTAGGCGGTGCCCCAGTGAGGACTCTGTGTGAGGGCTCACACCTCACATTTCCCTTTTGCACTGCTCTAGGAGAGGTTCCCCATGAGAGCCATGCCTCTGCAGCAAACTTTTGCGTGGACATTCAGGCATTTCCATACATCCTCTGAAATCTCGGTGGAGGTTCCCAAACCTCAATTCTTGGATTAGATGCACCTGTAGGCTCAACACCATGTGCAAACTGCCAAGGCTTGGGGCTTACACCCTCTGAAGCCATGGCCTGAGCTGTACTTTGGCCCCTTTAGCCAAGTTTGGAGCAGCTGGGATTCAGGGCCAGGAAACCATGTTTTCCTGCTAAGCCTCAGGGCCTGTAATGGGAGGGGCTACTGTGAAGGTGTCTGACATGCCCCAGAGACATTTTCCCCATTGTCTGGGAGAATAGCATTTGGCTCCTTGTTAGTTATGCAAATTTAGGCAGTGGGCTTGAATATCTCCCCAGAAAATGGGCTTTTCCTTTTTTACTGCATTGTCAGGCTGCAAATTTTTTGAACTTTTGGGCTCTGCTTCCTCTTGAACCCTTCACTGCTTAGAAATTTCTTCTGCCAGACTCCCTAAATCATTCTCTCTCAAGTTCAAAGTTCCGTAAATCTCTAGGGCAGAAGCAAAATGCCACCAATCTCTTTGCTAAAACATAGCAAGAGTCACCTCTGCTCCAGGTTCCCACAAGGTCCTCATCTTCCTCTGAGACCCTCTCAGCCTGGACTTCATTGTCCATATGATATGGACAATTATTGTTATTATTAATAATTAGTATTAGCATTTTGGTCAAAACCATTTAACAAAGCTCTAGGAAGTTCCAAATTTTCCCACATTTTCCTGTCTTCTTCTGAGCTGTCCAAACTGTTTCAACCTCTGCTTATTACCCAGTTTCAAAGTCACTTCTACATTTTCGGGTATCTTTACAGCAGCACCCCACTCTACTGGTACCAAATTACCTTATTAGTTTGTTCTCACACTACCATTAAAGACATACCCAGGACTGGGTAATTTATAAAGGAAAGAGGTTTAATTGACTCACAGTTCTAACAGTTCTACATGGCTGGGGAGGTCTCCCAATTATGGCAGAAAGCAAAGTGGAAGAAAAGTCACATCTTACATGGCAGCAGGCAAGAGAGAATGTGCAGGGGAACTCCCCTTTATACAACTATCTGATCTCATGAGACTTATTCATTATCAAAAGAACAGCATGGGAAAAACCCACCCCCATGATTCAGGTACCTTTCACTGGTTCTCTCCCATGACATGTGAAGATTATTACAATTCAAGGTGAGATTTGAGTGGGGACACAGAGCTATACCCTATCACTTCCCAAGGAAACCACACAAAGGTTTTTGCACGCAGTTCCTTCCTTCTCACTCTCTCCCTCCAGCCTCTTGACTGACCCCATGCTTCCCTGCATGGACCCCTGGGATGTAGCGTGCCCCTTCTTGGGAACTGTGAGTGACAAACTATCTTTTCAATGGCAATCATCTCATGATCTGCTAGTCTTATTATACATCAGGTTTTCTATTAATACACTATATTTTAAATCAAGTATGTAATTTCTCTTGGCTCAGTTAGGCTCTGGTAAAATAGTTTCTATTGAAGGCAAGTCTCGTTAAGGAGAACAGGATGGTCTTGGTATATTTCAGAATAGTTACATTTTCCCTACACTGCTAAAAGCATGCAGGGATTTTTCTTCAATCTTTATTATGAACCTGGCAGAGCTCCTAATGGTAAAACTCATGAAGTGTGGACATCACTATAAGACTGGACACCCTGGCATGTTAAACTATCAAACTTATTGGAGTTTTCCTACCATGGTACTATTTCCAGCAGTCCTTTCTGTTCCTGTGCTTCTGCTGAAGTAAGCTGTAATTCTGTGTATCTGCCTGTGGTCTCTAAAATTTGGAGGCCTTAGATTTGCTCTCTAATCTCATTACTCTGACAAATTTAAAATGGGTTGTTTATTTTCTGTTTGTTCAATGTTTTATTTATTGTGAGGGTGAGTGATGACTTCCAAGCTCCTTACACAGTGGGATAGAAACCAAAAGTTCAATGTTTTAATTTATAGTCTCAAAGATTACCTGATTCTATAATTTTCTTTTTTTTCTAACTTTACATCAAAACTATATTTTTATGGTTTTGTTATTTACAAAAATAAGTAACCTTCTCATATAGCTCTATGCTAAGTAACGCTAATTATTCAACTGTTACTAAAAAGAATAATTTTTATGACAAAGATAGTACACTAAAATGACCATAAGTATGCAGAAAACTAGAATGAATAATGATGTATAAATACAAAGCATGATTTAAAAATTACCCTCAATGATATTATATTTGTGTTTTAACAGGCCTTTGAGAAATACCTAATTTTATGTAATAAAAAGTGAGTTACACTATTTAATTTCTTATAATTTTTTCCATAGAGAATATAAGATATCTTTATGCCTATTGCAGTCCAATGATACAATTCTTCCCTCTCACATGAACATATCATTAAACAAATATTTTATCTGACATTCAGAGTATAGTGAGGTAAATTTCCAATAGTTGGCATCAGTTTAGGCCCATGAAACATTTCTCAAGCCCCAAAGAAACTTGCACTAGTGCTTATTAAAAAGTATGGTGTCTCTAGGTGTTTACAGCACTTCCACAGTGGTAAGTTATTCATAACTCTAGTGCTTATTATGAACAGACAACCAAGACATCACTTATGAATAAAACAATTTTCTGGTTGATGTAACTGAAATTTATTTGTTGAACTATCTTCAAACAGGCTGTATGCAAGTACTCAGAAATACCATCAGAGTTCTTGATTTTATTTCTCTGTATCTTATATTAGTCTGTCTTTTCTCTTTGCATACTGGTTTCATGCTCTTCTGCAAATACATTCTTCCAAAGTGATGAGAGACATGACTGTTCCTAGACCCACATTACATTGTTAACATCAAAAAACAGGATAGATAGTATTTGTTTTTCAGGTGCCAGGGTGGGTGGGGAGAAGTTGGAATCATGTTTCTTACTTCTTTTCTTTATAGAAATTGCCCCCATCGAGAGACAGTGCACTCTTTTTGGCCAGGCTGGCTCACTTGCCCATCCCTCTGTGATGACTGTAGCAAACTGTGACTGTCAGTCATCTCAGAGCAATATGGACCTGCTGGGTAGTTCCCAAATGAAAGATTCATGCCATGGTGGCCAGAGCAACACAGAACCTCTAAAATGAATGAAGAAAAATGTGAAATCATTTCCACTGAATTGTCCTCCATATGTCATTGCTATTTTTTGGGTTAGATTTATTTGTTACCTGAGGAGAAATGTAGCAATTCAAACAATGTTATTACTGTCAATATATAATGAACAGATAAGCTACATGGAAAAACAAAAAGAAATACATATTTTTTCATATACATTTTCAAATTGCAAGATTGACATTCTGAAAGATAGGCATGACCATCAAAAGTGAAATAAATTATTTTTAATCTGCCACCTACTGCTATTTAGCCTTGCTAAAAATAACTACTTAAAAATTACCTTCAATTTGTAATTTTGATAATTCTAATATTTTTGTGCAGATGATAGTAATATATTAAATACTTAAAACAAATGCACCATTTTTTATTTTCTAGGTTATGTTTATTAGGATTTGAGGTATTCTCAAAATAATAAAATGATTTTAAATTAATGAAAGAAACATGATTTTGCCAATTTTTAGACAAAACAGTATGTGAAATATTGTAATGTAAAATTTGTTGTTTTTCTCCATTATAGCCATTAATTAAAACTATTAAGTAATTTTTGTCATAGGCTCTAAGGTTTGCAGAAGCAGGGAGAAGGTAAAAGTGTCTGAAACACTATGTCACAAAACTTTATATTCTCGATATTTCATTACAACATAAAAACATTCAAAAATATTTATATATTTCATGCTTAAAAATTTAATAATAATTAACAGGGTACTTTTTTTTGATTAGATAAACCAGTATCTCCTTTGTCTAATTTTAGATTAAAAAAATCAAAATGGAAGTTAAGTAATTTGCCCCTGTTTAAATTATGTTGACAAATTTGAGGGCAAGAAGATGGGTTTTAAATTTTTCCCAAATAATATGTGGATGATTACATTTTAGGACTTGACAAGGATTATACAATCTAAAGTTTATCTTCTTCCCAAAACGATTCTGTGAAAAATGAGACTGGTATTTGTTGTTCCCTCATTGTCAGAGAGTTATAAAAATGGGTTGCATTAAATCAGATTGATTTACTCTTTTGACCATGCTCAATTAGACCAGAAACATAAATATTTCCAAAGTTAGAAGTTATTGACATTCATACGAATTATTGTGCTATCTACCCATTAATGTGATAGCTATAACAGGCTATTCTAAAACACCCATTGAACTTGCATTTAGCCTGATTGAAATTGAGATTATACTTAAGATCTCTTGACTTGTTCTGAGTATAATATTGTATTTCAATGGTTTTCTTTTAAAAATTAAAGTGAAATCTTAGTGTAATTCTTAGATAATAAAAAATTTGGACTTTTTTATCCATTTCTGGGATGGAATCTCTAAATCTTTGACATTCCCCAGGTTTATTAGTGTGTTTGCTATTTGTTATGGGCCTCTAGGATCACACCTGAGTTCATGCTAATGAGGGGACTCTGATGAGCCTGGAGATAGTTTTAGAATGGGGACAGGCTATATGCAAAAGACCAAACATGTGATTAGAGATTGGGAGTTTTGAGTCTTATGGTATCAGCTCAACCTACTGAGAGGAAATAAGGGATAGAGATTGTGTTCAATCATGTGGCCAATGAATTGAACAATCCATCTATATAATAAAACATAATTAATACTTGATTGTACTGCCTGGTTGCTGATATGCAGTGAAATGCCAGGAGGGTGATGTGTTCTGACTCCACTCAGAGAGGACATGAAAATGTGGCCTTTAAGACCCTCCCAGGCCTTTCCCTATGGGTTTTTCTTTTGGCTAGTCTTGATTTGCCTGCTTTATAACAAAACTGTAATTGTAAGTATCATGCTTTTCGAAGATTTATGACTCATTCTAGTAAATTATGGAACCTGAGAGGGTCATGGGAACTCCTGAAATTACAGCCATTTGGTCAGAAATGTGTGTGGCCTAGGAACTTCTAAGCTTGCAGCAACTGTCTTATCTAAGGGCAGTCTTGTGGGAGATTGTGCCCTAAACTGGTGAAGTTTGACCTAACTCCAAGTAGTTACTGTCAGAATAGCATTGCTGTAATATAAGATATTTAAAGTATAAACTACTTAATAAAAATGAATTATTTAACATTTTGGTAGCCATAAATATAAGAGATAAAAAATCTATAATCACAGTAGGATTTATTCCTAAAATAAAATATTTTATATATCTGAAATATGTGATATCAATTTTTTTAAAAATATGTGATCAATTTTTAAAAAATGTCATTGCTTAATAATAAAGGCATTATAAATAATATATTTCATCAAACTGTCTTAGTCTTCTCAGGCTAACAAAAATACCTTAAAAAGGGCAATTTACAGTTAAATATTAAATATATAGTTACATATTATATATAATACATTATATATTTTAATATATATTATACATAATATATAATCTAGTATATATATAATATTTTATATATATATATATACACACACACTAGATTTTTCTTGGTCTCACCATCACTTCTGGCCACTGCTGCTGGTATCAAGGAAAGATATAAATTTGAAATACAAAATGATATGTATATAAAATGATATATATAACATATATTATGTATACATATAATATATAATATAATACATATTATACATATATAATATATTATGTATACATATAATATATGATCTATTATGTATACATATAATATATGATCTATTATGTATACATATTTTATATATATATATATATATATATTTCCTTGATACTAGCAACTGTAGCCAGAAGCGATGGTGAGACCGAGAAAAATCTAGTCTATCAATCCAAACTTACCTATGTGATCTGGTGTTAAAAACAGAAACTCAAAGTTTATAAAGTGTTGGTGATGGCATTCTGGAGTCTGTTCATCTCATAATGTATCCATATGCCTTATTGTTGGCATTATGTTACATGGTTCCAACAATATAAAATTGAACCCTTCCCTCAGCCCAGTATAGTTGAATTGATTATATGTTCAAGGGATGTAGTTTGTCCGCAGGCCACTTTGATAAATATCTAGCATGTTTCTTGAATTGGGAAGTAAATCTTTCATTGTCTCTTTTCTCATGTATGTATAATGGTCCATAGGGATAGATAAATGGTTATATACTAGGCAGGAAAGATTGATAATAAATCTGAGCACATTTGACAACTTTATAAATTTATTTTTTAAAATGTATTTCTTAAACCTTTTTAGAACAGTAAGTTTCATGAACTATATAAAGCGTTAGACATACAAAAATTTGTCTTTCAGAAATTTTCAACTCAGAGCTACAAATAGAAGTGTAAAAAAATAAATGCAATAAAGTTGACAAGTTCTATAATTGAGATAGGCTGGTATAAAGAAAAGAAATTCTGCTTCTGCAGTTTCAAGCAAATATTTAACACAAGTTTTTACTAAATTTAGGAAAATAAATTAACTATTCAGAACCACTATGCCTTTATTTATTGATGTGTATAAGAAGACATAATTCTTAGATTGTCAGGTTGTTTTTTATCTTTTATAATTGAAATACTCTATATCAATTATACAGCTCATTTAAAAAATAAATTTTAGCTATCATTATTTTGTGCTTTGAATTCCTCTAGTAAAATATATTAGAACATGTTAAAAGGATACTCAAGGGAAATCATAGTGAGAAAATAATATTTAAGTTGAATTTTATGATTAGCAAGTTCTTGCTTAGACAATTTGTGGGTGATATTTATGACAGAACAAAGTTAGCAATAATATTTACATCATAAGTGAAGATGAAACAAAGATTTCAGTAGTGAAAGTTCTTTTTGCTTTCAGGGAATGGTGTGGTTAAAGCCTAGAGAAATGAAAGAGTGCATAGGGTTTCAAGACAAGGATAACATCTCTTCTATGGTGCTCTAAGATATTATACTTTAATAGCTGCAGTCGTCCCATCGTATGGTATGTATTCACTTATCATTCTCCCACTTCTTGAAGCAGACATTGCCCACTTTATCTTAGTGAATCCACAGCCACTTTAATAAATACATGTTCCACAACATGGGCTGGCAAACCATAGCCCTTT
The DNA here is from genome assembly GCF_029281585.2 of Gorilla gorilla gorilla. Classification (NCBI taxonomy): domain Eukaryota; kingdom Metazoa; phylum Chordata; class Mammalia; order Primates; family Hominidae; genus Gorilla; species Gorilla gorilla. Next base: position 118,843,109 of record NC_073229.2, on the reverse strand, counting down.
TTATTGAAATAAAGTTTTATTGGAACACAGCCATGCCAATTTATTTATATTGCCTACAGATGATTTCACACCTATAACAGCAGAGTTGAGTATTTGCAACAGAGACCTTATTTCTCACATAACCTAAAATATTTACTATTTTGCGATTTACATTTTTTTAAAAAATGCCAACTCCTGTTTACAACATTCGGGAGGATAATGTAATAGAATGAAGGGAGAGAGTATATACTGGGTGACTGTGTCAGTAAACCAAGCAGGAGATGGAGGATTGGACTAGGGAAGTAAGCATGAAATAGTGAGGAAGAAGAAGAAATAATTAGGCCTCCCTGAGCCCAGGACACTGACTTTAAATTACACACAATATTGACACTAAAAACAGTCACAGAAAAATGCTAGCAATAAAGACTTTTGAGTTGTTCTTGCTCTCTTTGTTTTATGTCAATGACACAAGTTAACAGAGTACTCAAAAAATTTTGTGAAGTATTTAGAACAAAATTATACTTCTTATAGAGCAGTGGTCCTATTAGTACATTTTTTGTTGGTATTTTTTTAAATTTTAATTTTTTTAAATTTTATTATTAGTAGGTATGTCATTTTTCTACTCTACTGGACATTTTTTAATGTAATGACCACTATCCTTTTTCCCCACAAGAGAAAGCCAACCTTTAAAGGATTTCTGTAACAAAAATAATATCTCCATTTGACAATGTGAATGACCTACTTTTTTTCCTTCCTTAGTGTCAGAATAGCTCTTTTCTTTGATGAAGAAAGAAGACTCATTTATTAATTACTAAGCTCCTAAAAGCATACATAGAGAAAATTGTGGTATACTTAGATTTTCAGATTTGTTTATTCACTCACACTAAATATATTAGTATATATCTTAGGTATTATATTTGGATATTCTTGGTATCTTCAGATGAATTTCTATGCAAGGAGGAAATTTTGTTAGTTGCTCTTACATGGTTCTCTTGTCACACATGTCTGGAGAGAAAGTATAATTTTTCACTCTGTTTAAGAATTGTTTGCCTCAGATTCAAGACACTTCCCACTTAGTCAGCATTCCCTTCCTAAAAGGGATAATCCTAATAGTAGTTGGCTAAATAATACTCACATTCTGCAGTTTTCTTCCATCACTTCTCTTACCCAATCTTTCCAACTACCCAAATTCTCAGAATTCTTTGAGTCGCAGATAAAGCTCATGCTTTAAATAATGATCTCTAGGTTACTAGAGTTCACATTAAATTCTTTTTCCACTGAAATCTTGAGTACTTATTTTATGACCTATTATTGTTATTGCACCCTACATTTTAATGTCACTTTTTTTCCATTGTGAATTGTTTTGTATCACTTCCAATGTCCTTTGCTTTCTATGTTTATTTCCCCTTTCTCCAAACACATTACAAGGTCTTTAAATGTAAAGGACCTTGTAGAAAAGTTAGTCTGTATCTCTACCATTTTTATCTATGAGTAATAATTTCTCCATGTCAATTTGCTATATTCCTATTATTTTAAATAATTACATTGCTTTGGGATATTTTTGGTGGGAAATATAATGCTACATCTCAGTTCTGGAACAGCTTTTATTCCTCAGTCAGAAAAAAAAATGAAGAAATGATTGACTTTTTGTCAGGATGAAGGCATGTAGTATAGTCAGTATATTTATTATTTATGTTAATATTTGAGGAAAAAAAAAACAGCTTTTTTTTTTTTTTTTTTTTTTTTTTTGGAGATGGAGTCTCACTCTGTTGCCCAGGCTGGAGTGCAGTGGTGTGGTCTCGGCTCACTGCAACCTCCACCTCCTGGGTTCAAGCAATTCTCTTGCCTCAGCCTCCAGAGTAGCTGGGATTACAGGTGTCAGCCACCACACCAAGCTAATAATATATCTCTTAATTACATACATACATTCTCACCTTCTAGGATCTGTAAAGAATTAAAAGTGATGGCAGGCATGGTGGCTTACACCTGTAATCCCAGCACTTTGGGAGTCCAAGTCGGGTGAATCACCTAAGGTCAGGAGTTCGAGACCAGCCTGGCCAACATGGTGAAACCCTGTCTCTACTAAAAAATACAGAAATTAGCTGGACATGGTGGCAGGTGCCTGTAATCCCAGCTACTCAAGAGGCCAAGGCAGGAGAATTGCTTGAACCCAGGAGGCAGAGGTGGCAGTGAGCTGAGATCCTGCCACTATACTCCAGCCTGGGCAACAAGAGCAAAACTCCATCTCAATAATAATAATTAAAAATAAGAAAACTACAGTACATGCTATGGATTACCTTGCATATATTAAGTGCTCAATAAATGCTAACTCTACTACTGCCTGCCCATTTTCTGGAACAAAATTCTCATTCTCATTTTGAAAGTGTTCAATTTAAGCAGTATAAAATAGGATGTTTTGCATGACACAATTATAATAAATTTTTCCAATAAAAGTATGTTTTATTTTTGGTTTCTTAAGCCTTTTTAGCTTCCTTCTATACTTATGAGTAATGTGTACATAATAATTTCAAAATACAGTGTAAGGTACAAACTGTTTTTTTGAGGATATACAAATAATGATACCTTTCTTCAGGCTTCATAGGCAATGAATTATGTTTAAAATATGATTGCATAATTGGCATTTACATTTGTTTACATGTACAAACTGCCTATTCATTTCATCCAGAAGTAGTATCTCTATGATTCTCACACTGAAAAATGGCCAGTTTCAACAGTACTTGAGGTGGACACTGTGATGTTATTTCTAGATATATGCCCTTATGATTGAGATATTTATCCTCCCAGTTTCTGGATAACTGTCACATATATTCCTCAGCTGTCAGCCTATTTGAAGTTTTGCCTTGGTTAAAGGAACTGCGTTGCTCAAGGTCACAGATTCTTCAACAGGCATTTCTCATAATAGCCGATCAATGTGAAGCTATTAAGAGATAGTTAAGAGATAGTCCCCTCATCCTATCTGGGAGAAAATCCGAAGGTTCGTTACAAGTCTAGAGCTCCTATTGGTTTAGCTGAGGCCTTGGTTAGGACTGCATGGTGGCTCAACTTCCCTCTCTTCTCAATACTGCTTGCTTCCTTCCCTGCATAGTGTTAATCCCAAGAGCACTTCCTCCTGAACATCCCACATGGTAATGTATGTCATTCCTGAAGAATTCAGACAGTGAAAGTACTAATTAAATTGTGCATAATCTTTTTAAGACAAAAGATTTTCCTAATTTGGAGACTTCTACCTTTATAAGCACACAAGTAATATTCTGTGACAATACCATTTTTCTACTTAAACTGGATTTTAAAATCAAAAGTATGAGAAGAAGATATAACATCACTATTTGTTTCTCAGTTTTTAATGCAATAATCACATTTGTTTGAATTGAGAAACAACAGCAGTATTTTATTTTTATGTAAAAATAATGGAAAGAAATTGAATCAAAATTCAGTAATCACATTTGTTTGAATTGAGAAACAACAAAAGTATTTTATTTTTATGTAAAAATAATGGAAAGAAATTGAATCAACCTATATATTAAGTTCACTAGATAGTGAATGAAAAAAGTAGCCAGGAATTTAAAAGATTATCTGGAAGTAAAACCATGAGAGAAAGCTGTGACAAGTGACAACAACAAAGGAAACAAAGACAAGAAGAAAAAATGGGAGAGAGGAAGAAAGAAAAGGAAGAAGGGTGAAAGAAAGGAAGGGGGAGAGAAATAAACAACAAAAAGAAACCCTCCAGAGTAGGATGACCAAATAGAAGCTTACACCTTTGTTCCCCCAATAGGGACACCAAATTTTATCAACTAACTACGCACAAAAACCACCATCACAAGGACCAAAAAGTAGGCGAGCAATCATAGTACATAGTTTTAACTCGATATCACTGAAAGAGACATTGAAGAAAGCAGAAAAGAAAGTCTTGAATTGCTGACACCATTCTGCCACCATCCCGCCACCATCCCTTGCAGTGGCCACATGGTGTAAAGGATCTGTGCATTTCTGAGGAGAGTACAACAATTGTGAGGTTATTCATTGAACTGTGATGCCTTGTCATAGCAGAAAGCAGAGCTGGACTGTACTCAGCTGACCCCTGCCCAGAAAGGGAACATCTGGAATGGCCTTAGCTAGCAAGGAATGGTCCATCCCAGTGGACAGAGCCTGAGTTCCAGCAAACATCACCACCATGGCTGAAGTCCACTGGGGCTCCAAGTGAACTTGAGGGGCAGTATAGACCATGAGGACTGAAATTCCTGGGCAAGTCCTAGTGCTGAGTTGGATTCAGAGCCAGTAGACTGAGGTAGGCATGCAACCTACTGAGACACCAGCTGGGGTAGCTAAGGGAGGGTTTGTGCTACCCTTCCCCTACCAATGGCAGTGGTCCTATAGTGTTGAGAAATCTGTGTGCTTGGGAAAGGGAGAAAGCAGTGACTGATGGACTTTACATTGAACTCAGTGTTGCCCTGTCATGGTGGAGATATGCCAGGATTTACCATCTGCCCACTAAAGAGTACCTGGGCCCTAAATAACCAACAGTGATACCCAGGTAATATGCCATGGCATTGGGCTCTGAAATGTGCTTGCTTCAGGTGTGACCCAGCACGTTCCCAGCTGTGGTGACTATGGTGAAAGCCTCCTGTTTGAGAAAGCAGAGGGAAAAGTCAATGGGGCTCTGTCTGTACCTTATGTATCACCTCAGCCAAATGATGTAGAGCACTAAGCAGGCTCTTGGGGTCCTTGAGTCCTGGCCTGGACTGTTGGACAGCATTTTTGGACCTGTTCTGAGCCAGAGGGGAGCCCACTGCCCTGAAGAGTGAGTCCCAGGCCTGACAGCATTCATCACAAGCTAGCTGAAGAGTCCCTGGGCTTTAAGTGAATATTAATGGTGGTTTGGCAGAACCCCCATAGGCTGGTGGTAGTGGTGGGCACAGGAAGAGGCTCTTCTGCCTGTGGAAAGGGGAGAGAAGAGGGGGAGAGATTCTGTCTTGTGGTTTGAGTGCCAGCTTAGCCACAGTAGAATAGAACATAAGGTAATTTTCTATGTTTTTTATTTCAATCCCTGGTTCCCAGGCAACATATCTGGACCTACCTGGGGCCTGGGAGAACTCATTGCCCTGAAGGGAAGAACAAAAACCTGGCTAACTTTGCACCTGCTAATTGTAGAGCCCTAGGGCCTTGAGTGAACTTAGATAGTAGCCAGGTAATTGTTAGAGTAGGCCTTGGGTGATACCAAGTGCTATGCTGACTTCAGGTCTGAACTAGCACAGTTCTGGTGGTGGTGGCCACAGGAGTGTTTGTGTCTCTCCACCCCCAATTCCAGGAAACACGTCACAGAGAAAGAGACTCTGCTGGGGAGAAAGTAAGGGAAAAGAACAAAAGTCTCTGAATGGTAATCAAAAGACTTCTAGATTTTATCTAAGATCACCAAAGTAGTACTTCTATGAGTCTGCAAGAACCACAGCATTATTGGGTTTCAGGCCCAAGTCCTTTCAAATAACTGGAAAGCCTTCCCAAGAAGGATGGGCACAAGGAAGCCCAGACTGCAAAGACTACAATAAACGCCTAACTCTTCAATGCCTAGACACTGACAAATATTTACGAACATCAAGACCATCCAGGAAACATCATCTCACCAAATCAACTAAATAAGGAATCTGGGACTAATCCTGGAGAAACAGATATATTTAACCTTTCAGACAAAGAATTCAAAGTAGACCCAAAGAAATTCAATATAACACAGAGAAGAATTTCAGAATTCTAGCAGATAAATATACCAAAGAGACTGAAATCAGTAAAAAGAATCAAGCAGAAATTTTAGGGTTGAAAAATGCAATTGATATACTAAAGAATGCATGTCTCTTAAAAGCAGGATTGATCAAGTAGAAGAAAGAATTAGTGAGCTTGAAGACAGGCTACTTGGAAATACACAGTCAGAGTAGATAAAAGAAAAAATAATAAAAAAGAATGAAGCATGCCTATAGGATCTACAAAATAGCCTCAAAAGGCACAAATCTCAGTTGTGTTCCTTTTTCCTCTATGTTTATATAATCAGTGTTGTCATTAGTGTAAGATATTGAGTTATAAGATAGTATTTGCAAGTCTTAGTATAAACTCAAATCACAAAATATACAACAGGTACACAAAAGAGACAAAAAGCAGAAAGTTAAATCATACAACCAGAGAAAATCTCCTTCACTAAAAGGAAGACGGGAAAGAAAGAAAAAAAGAGAAGAAAACAAAACAGTCAGAAAACAAATAACAAAATGGCAGGAGTAAATGTTTGCTTATGACTAGTAACATTGAATGTAAACGGACTAAACTATCCAAACAAAAGACATAGAAAAGCTGAATGAATAAAAGAGTACGACCCAGTGATCTGTTGCCTACAAGGAACACATTCACCTGTAAAGATACACATGAACTGAAAATAAAAACAGAAGGAAAAAGACATTTCATGCCAGTGGAAACCAAAAAGAGCAGGAGTAACTATATCAGACAAAACAGATTTCAAGACAAAACTTTAAGAACAGACAAAGAAGGTCATTGTATAATGATAAAGGGATCAATTCAACAAGAGGACATAACAATAGTAAATATATATGCATCCAGCACTGGGAGTATATACAGCAAATATTATTAGAGCTAAAGAGAGAAATAGATCTCTATACAATAGCAGCTAGAGCTAGACACTTTAACATCCACTTTGAGCATTGGAAAGATCTTCCAGACAGAAAATCAACAAGAAAAATAAGTCAGACATAATCTGCACTATAGACCAAATTGACCTAACAGGTATTTACAGAACATTTTATCCAATGGCTGCCAAATACACATTTTTTTCTCCTCAGCACATGAATTGTTCTCAAGGATGGATCATATGTTAGGTCACAAAACAAGTCTTATTCAAAAATTGAAATAATATCTAGCATTTTCTCCAACCACAATGGAATAAAACTAGAAATTTTAGAAACTATATAAACACATGAAAATTTTAAAGATATGCTCCCAATATCCAGTGGTTCAATGAAGAAATTAAGAAGAAAATTTAAAAATTCCTTGAAACAAATGATAATGGAAACACAACATAATAAAACCTATGGAAACAGTGAAAGCAATATTAAGAGGAAAATTTATAACTATAAGTGCTTACATAAAAAAAAAGAAAAATATCAACTACATAACCTAATGTTGTGTCTTAAAGAACTAGGAAAGCAACAGCAAACCAAACCCAAAATTAGTAAAATAAAACAAATAATAAAGATTGAAGCAGAAATAAATGAATTTGAAATAAAGAAAACAATACAAAAGATCAATGAAAGAGGAAATTGGTTTGTTGAAAAGATAAATGAACAAACCTTCAGCTAGACTAAGAAAAAAAGGAGACAGGACCCAAATAAATAAAATCAGAGATGAAAACAGAGACATTACAATTGATAACACAGAAATGTAAGGGATCATTAGTGGCTACTATTAGCAACTGCATTCCAAAAAGTTAGAAAATTTAGAGGAAATGGATAAATTCCTAGAGACATACAACTTAGCTAAGATTGAAACCTGAAGAAATCTAAAACCCAAACAGACCGTAACAGGTAGTGAGATCAAATCCATAATAAGAAATCTTCTAGTAAAGAAAAGCCTGAGACCAAATGGCTCCATGCTTAATTTTTTGAGACAGAGTCTTGTGTACTCAAGCTATAGTAGTTGGGACTACAGGCATATGCCACCACACCTGGCTAATTTTTATTTTTATTGAAGACAGAGATTCACCATGTTGGCCAGGCTGGTCCCCAACTCCTGGCTTCAAGTGATCCACTGGCCTTAGCCTCCAAAGTGCTGAGATTATAGGTGTGAGCCACTGCACCCAGCCAAAAGTTGGTACTTTCTTAAATAATGAAGTTATATCCCTATATTTCTAAATCATGAATTATATTTAGAACAATTCCAAATGTATTACATACTATAATGTAGAAAATAAAATGTGGGGTCATGACCTTATATGTAACACACACATGAGACAGAGAGAGAGAGAGAAACCATAAAGCAAAAATAAGTATGTTGCCTACGTAAAAATAAAAATAAAGATATTTGAGTAATAGTGTCATACAAATAAAATCAATACCTGTAAAACATACTTTTAAAATGATCTTTATATAAAGAGATACTCTATTTCACCAATAATAAGGAAAGTCAAATTTTGACCATTAAATTGATAAAATTAGAATTTATTTATTTATTTATTATTTAGAGATGAGTTCTTATTATATTGCTCAGGTTGGCCTCAAACTCCCGGGCTCAAGTGATCCCTCTTGCCACCATCTCCCAAAGTGCCAGGATTACATGTGTGAGCTACCACGTTCTGCCTTGATAGAATTTAAAATGATAAAATGTATATATCAATTACCTGATTAATGTGTCAGTAGGCCAAAACATGCCATATGATGCCTTTCCACTATAAATGAACTCTGCCAGGCGATATTTCCCATATTAAATAGCAGAGCACAAGGTATAGAAAATTGTCCTTTATTTTGAGGGCATGTACATGTACATGTACATGAATCCCCTTTCCTCAGATGATTTACGGAGGTGTCAAACCTCTACATGTTATGGGATATATCTCTTACCTTCACAGGAATATTGCTTGTCTATTAATTTCTGTTTTGCTGTTTTATGAATATAATATCTTTAATTTATAGACTAATGTGGTGGTTTACGATTGATTGGAGGAGATTATTAAAATCTTTACAGCTGGGCATGGTGGCTCACACTTACAATTCCAGCACTTTGGGACGTCAAGACAAGAGGATTGCTTGAGCCCAGCAATTCCAGACCAGCCTGAGCAATATAATGAGACCCCAATCTCTACAAAAAAATTAAAAGATTAGCCAGGAATGGTAGTGTATGGCAGTGGTCCCAGCTACTAACGAGGCTGAGATGTGAGAATTGCTTGAGCCCAGGAGGACAACGCTGCAGTGAGCTCTGATTGTGCAACTGCACTCCAGCCTGGGCAACAGAGTGAGATCTTTTCTCAAAAATATATACATTAAAATAATAAATAAACTAATAAAACAGTTTAAATAACTGCACAAAATTTAAGAAGTCACGTAATCTGGAGGGAAAAAATGGGAAAGACAAATTAATGTCCCTGATAGGTGAAAACAATCTACATATTTCTATAATATTTTTATTTAATGAGACAGATAAATTATTGGGCAACAGCTGGATACCAGTTGCCTTTACTATCCCAGCACCATTACCAATGAGTGTTATTCTCCATTTTCTTAGTTGCAAGCAATAAAAAGTGATCTGTAATTGAATAAAAAATAAATTATTTGAAAGATGGAAAGGTCTCAGAAATACTGGTACAATTGAAGAACCAGGATATAGAAACAAACAAGAGAAAAGAAGGCCATGCCTCCCAAGCCACAGGCAAGAATAACATTACAGCAACCAGTAGAACACTAGATGTAACCTATCCATAAAAAAGCCACAGGACACTACCCTTGCTCACAAGGTTACTTCTGTGTATAGAGACTGTATAACACTGCTACCACTTCTGTCAACACTGCATTTCTTCACTCTTTTGGTTTTTGTTAACCTTAGCTTCCAACTCAAAATTCAGAGGAGGTACATTTAACTTCCCAAGCCAAGGTCACTCCTGTGTTTTCATTGTATGGGAGACTTGAGCCATGAATATCAGATATTTGGGTTTTTGTAGTGTGAGACAAAATCTGTCATCCACTAAGTTCATCAAATATAAAAAGAGGTTTTTGATATTGGACAAAAGAAATAAATAATAATGCATCTATTATAATTAAGTAACATTTTAAAAGATAGTAGGAAGAAAGGTATTCCAGAAAGAGAAAGAGCATAGAAACTTACCAAATTTTGAGACATAAATGTAAGGCATATTTGAGATATCTGATAGAGTACTTTAGATATTCATCATGTTATATTAAGTATATTGAGTATATATTGCTTATATATTGAGTATATACCACGTATTGTGAAATAAGGCAAGAATAACTCATTAGTTCCAAACTTAGGCTGGTCTTGAATAGCAATAAAAATGTGTTTATCTGTAATTGTAGAAATTTGTTTATTTGTAATTAAATCTTGTTTGAAAGTACAAAACAGCCACACAGGAGAGAAGGGTAATGGCCCAAGTGTTATTAACAGAGAAACAGGCTAAAATTGCTGGGCAGGTATCAAAAAACTGCTGATAAAATCACTGTAATTAATAGAAAATAATTTAGTAATGTGGCCTTATATATTAATGAACCATAGTTTATTAAACCCTGCCTCAGCCTCTTGAGTAGGTGGGATTTATAGGCATGCACCACCATGCTCAGCAAGCACAATTTTATGACACTCTTCATGTGACTACTCATTTCCTATATTACTTTTGAAGATCAAGAAAAAGTATACACAGTCTCTAGAACATAGACATTGGAGAAATAACTTAGAAAACTCTCTAGTCCTCCCTTTCCTTCAGTATGTACTACATAACATGTTAGCTGTAATCATGAAATTTAAAGTTTTAGTTTGAGTTGTTTGACAAAATGCCCACTATACTGTAGAGAAATAGACATAATATACAAAGATAATATAACAAGGCCTTTAAGTGACTGAATATGATAAATTATTTGTTAAAATGTAGTCTTTTGCTTAAAATGCAATCTTTATTATTGTTGATTAAACAATGTCACATATGATATATTCGTTTGTTTCTTTTTTCTTAATTGAGAAATACAAGGAAAATCATGACCTCATTGCAATAAGTATAGAGTTGAAATTGATGACATCATCCAAATTGGAAATCTCTTTGAAATCAGGAAGTAATTTTATAGATTTCATTACATGGAAGCTTTTACCGTGTGCATTGTCAAAAGTAAGAGCATTTAACTCAGCTTCTCTTAAGGCCAATGAACTGTTTTATTTAAATGGGAAATTAGAATTATAAAGCATATTCAAATACTTCAATTTTGCAGTATCACTCTATGTGTACAAAAAATATGTTTGGTAATTCTAGTAACATTGTAAGTTATCAATGATATACAGCAATAAGTAAAATTAATTTCTATGCTTTATAATTACTTTAAATGACTACTACGCAAAATAATTTATATATAAATTTATGAAGGAATTACTTTCCCACAAAAGCCTGTTAGCTAGTAGCCAATTTGTCAATATTTGCAAGTTGAAACATTTTACAGAAATGTGTAAAATTCTTGTTTTTTTTTTTCATTCAAAGAATGTAAAGATCAGAAAAACTGGGCTGAGATTCTCACACACAGAAATGTGCATTAAAGCACTGAAGTTGAATGACAGCATAGGGAGGACATTCTGTTTGTTATACTCTGAGTCACACCCCACTCCAACCCAACCCTGACACTAAGTATCAATTGCCATTTATTAACTGTTTGTCCTGTTTAGCTTCAGCCCAACCTAGTTGTCCCTGTAGGCACATTTGTCTTTGATCCAGGTATTGCTGGATGAAGTGTGTAGTAAGGATTGGCTCAGCGGCTGCAATAGCACACTGGCTCTGGTTTTGAAGAATTTGCTCCTATCAGATAGAAAGTATTTTCAGTAGAAGATATGAGAGTTGTCCAGAAAGAGAGATTTAAGCCTTTGGAAGTGAATAAAGGAAAAGCACTATCCCTGATGATCTGGTGAAGAATGAAGCTGAATGCTTCTAAGGTACTCCAAGCTGTGCATGAAATGCTCCAAATGACCAGGAGGATGGCATTGTTAGGTGCTATGAATAAGAGCCCTCCAGAATCTTCCTTATCAATTTACCTTTAAACAGTTCCTTCTTTCTTGCCTCAGCAGGAAGTGTCAATTCTGGTATTTTTAGAAATTCTTTCTTCCCTTGAATGATTACCCCAACAGGATCTTTTGAAAAAATAGTACATTTAAAAGTTTTATGTAATTACAACCTTAGGTCCACTAGCATTGAGAAGAGCTTTGTAGTTAGAATGCCTTGCTGTTTGCACAGAAAAACCCTGTGGTTCACTGCTTGTCTGATACTTCAATTATTTGACTGTAATCACATAGTAAAGCAGATATTGATTTCCTAGGTATTCAAATTACACCCTTAAATGCGAGCACCAGTAAAAAGATTTTTTATCCCTTAAAATGATATACAATTTAGCAATATGGGCTTGTGCTCATTGTAAGGGCATATGTTCTTGTATTTTTTAAAGTTATCTTATAAAACTCCATCATAGGGATAATTTCTTCGACATATTCAGACTTTTTCTTGTAGGAGGTGTTCTTTTCATTGGCGCATAAAAGTAAACGTACATTATAATTAGAAGAGTGGGACATTTGTGAAAGTAAACAGTTATTTTTTTCTCTCTTACAATATAAGCAGTCCATATATATTAATTTTTTGTGTGTGATTTGTAAAAGGTGTGTGATTATAGAGTCTCCAGGCACATATGAAATATAAAAATAGTTAGTATCGACCAATAAATAGAAGCTTATCTTCCTCAATTGTGTTATTGAACTATTTTCTTTCTCAATATGTCATGGAAATATCAGGGAAAAATATTTAATGCTCTTCTTAGTTGAAAATGATCAAGTATATTAATTAGACTTCATCAGTACTGTGTAAATATTCCTTTAAACAATACATTACTGGCAACAAAAAATTCTGACCAGCCATTAACAAATTTGGCCTTTTTTCGTTTCCAACATAGAAATCATAATTCTTTACTATGAAGCTGAAGCACAGAAATGATGTCGAAGCTACAAAAGGAAACATTTTCTAATCATTCTCCTAGGTTTGGATAGTTAGTTTGAGTGAAAACACACAAGCTATGCCATGGGATAATGAGACATAGACATATAAGACAAATAAGTGAGAACATGAAAAAAAAATAGTGGACCGTTTTTCTTGTCTGTTAAGAGTTTTGGTTGAATCCTTGGCACATTTAAATTACTGTCTTGTCCAGAAAAGATAGTCTTCTACTTTTTTGTCCTCCCTCAAGTAAAAGAAACACTGTTTGAGATCTGCAAGTATTAATTAAGACATCATCTTACTTACTCTAATGTAATATTTTTAAAGGGTAAGAGTATATTTGGAGTTGAACATTCAATGATTAAATTTTCTATGTCCGTTTTTTGGGGTTTCTTAAGGATTTGTCCAATTCATCAGAATTATTCACTTAAAAATATAATCACCATCTTCATCTTGACATGATTTCTAATGTATTTTCATTCATTACATAATAATGGAAATAAGGATCATGTTTTTATTTTATTTCTGTATCTTTCATTAAACATTTTATACATAATATAATTAAGATGACTTTAAGTAATAGTTTACACTATTTATTAGGATACTGAATATAAAATTGAATATATAAATCTTGACTTTATCAAAAAAGTTTATTTGACATATCTTTGCCAAAGAGATTTGTTGGATATCATATAGCCTGTCAGGTAAAAATGTTGTATTAGCATCTGTCATTTGAGGGTTTTCTAATTACCTGAAGCTATGAATTATAAACATTTACATAGAATACTAATTCTAAGCAAGTATTGAGAAATAATTCTATAATTGGTTTTATCTTGTTTTTTTTCTTAATTTTTAAACTATTGAGAACATCAAGAAAATTATAATAAACCCAATGCACATGTGTTTACAGCCTGGGTGTATACAATGTAAACATATGACCTTCATACACAGACATACAGATCAAGTGTACAATGAAGTTAGAGTAGTATCTTATTGATCAAGCCTGATTATAACTCAGTCTATCCATCTTTTTCATTCATGCACATTTTAATTTTAAAAGGAAAGAATATTTTAAATAGAGTGGCCAAAATTTCTCAGTAAATTGTTGTGCAATCGACAAACGAGTTTTTAAAAGTAATTGTTATATAAAACCATAAGTTGGGTGCAGTGGCTCATGTCTGTAATCCCAGCACTTTGGGAGGCCAAGGCGGTGGGTGGATCACCTGAGGTCACGAGTTCGAGACCAACCTGATCAACATGGAGAAACCCCGTCTCTACTAAAAATACAAAATTAGCCGGGCGACTTGGTGCGTGCCTATAGTCCCAGCTACTCGGGAGGCTGAGGCAGGAGAATCGTTTGAACCAGGGAGGCGGAGGTTGCAGTGAGCCGAGATTGCACCATTGCACTCCAGCCTGGGTAACAAGAGCGAAACTCTCTCAAAAAAAATAAAAAGATGTGCTCAAGCAATAACCCCTGCTTTGTGCAAATGTAATCAAGTTAAGATGAAGTCACACTGGCTTAGGGTGGACCCTAAATACAATGTCACTGGTGTCTTTGTAAGAAGAGAGGACATAAAGGCACAGGAGAACAGGAGAAACAAACAAGGAGAATACCATGTGGGGACAGTGGCAGAGATCAGAGTGATGAGTCTATGAGCAAAGGAACGCCAGGAGTGCAGGCAAAAAATCCTCAAGATGGAAGAGGCCAGGCACGATCTTCCTCTAGAGCCTGACCTTGCTGATGCCTTTATTTTGGAATTCTAATCTCCAGAACTGTGACAGAATAAATGTCTGTGCTTTAAGCCATCCAATTTGTGGTACTTTGTTTTCTTAGTCCTGGGAAACTGATGTAATTGGTCATATTTCATTGCTATAAGTTATTTGAAACTCATAAAATAAATTAATGTTGCTTACATTGTGCCAGGTGTTTTCAGATAGATACATTATAATTTTCTTTGGTAATTTATTTATGAATATACAATTATGTATATGAGATACATTGGTATTGATCTAATGAGTTGTATATAAATTTCCATATATTAGCTCATTTAATTTTCATAACTTCTGAGGTATGTTGACCTAAAGGAAGAAGCTGAGGCACAAAATACAATTTTAAAGAGTTTATTTGGGCCAACGTGAGGACAGCTGCCTGGGAAACATTTGTATGTTACCTTGGGAAGTGCTCTGTTTGACCTCGGTTATTGTCAGGTTTTTAAAGGCAAAAATGAATAAAAGGAGTGGGCTGATACAAAATCATCAGGAATTCTCATTGGTTTACAGAAATGACATTGACTAGTGATTTCTATCCATTGTTAAGCTGTAGGATGAGAGTCGTGGTGTCCAGCATGTGACATTGTTAGGTTAATTTATAGCGACTTGTGTCATCAGTCAGTCTAGAGTCACATGGCAAGCAGGTTCAAGAGATATCATTTAGTTCAAGGAGGGCAGTGGGATATAAGTGCTGTCTTTTTCCAATGCCTCTCTGGGCCTGATAGTTTAAATGGGGCTCATATTCCTCAGATTAAAAGTTTCTTTCTCAGGTACATACTTATGCTACTTTTATTTTACAGTTGAGTTAATTGAGGCACAGAGATGATAAACAAATGTGTCTATAGCCTTACAGCCAAAATATCAGAACACAGGTTAAGATCTGCTTATAATAATAAAGAAGAAAGGAAACAAATTTCTATTATCGTTTCAGCAAGGAACATAGATACACAAAACTGATGTAGTCATACTGGATCCCTGCCTCTAAGAGTCTGGAAGTTAAAATTTCAATTTAAAACTCCTTGACCTATGTTTTCTTTTTATCCATGAATAAGAGATTTACAATTCTCTATTCTTCCATGTTTCTTCTTCAATAGATAGGAAAGTCTCATGATAAACCCAAGATTGATACAACGGTCACGCCACTCATGATCTTCCAAGCTGAGGTAGCTGTACATACCCCTGAAAAGTACCATTGATACTGTCACTCGCTTTATTTCCTTTAGCTAACACAGGAGTATCAAAAATAATCTTGAATTGTTTATTTTCTCTTAGCTCCTCAGTGTCGTTAACACGATAACCAGAACTTAGAGCAGTACCTCGTTTAAATAAATCTACATTTCCTATTTATTTCCTTAGAACTTGTTTATTGTGTGTTATTGTTACCTACTAGGATATATTTGAATAAAGAAGATAGAACTGCTAATAATCCTCTCTCTCCCCACATTGATATGCATGAATTATATAAAAAAATGATTTGTCTAGTCTACCATATATGGATGCTGATCACATCAATAACCTTGGCAGCAAGATTTTGGGAATACCTAGATCCATCTGGGGATTGTTAAGATTAATTGAGTTCTACATTCAATATGGGCATGCACTCATATTGTGATCATTATTATCTGCTCAGTGCTTAACACAGTGCTTGGCAGATGACTGGCACAAACCTGGCACTTAGTACACTTTGGTGAATGAACAGATTTGATAAGTCAAAAGGCGCTACAAACTTACAAGAAGTAAGATGCCCAATGAGATTCTCAAGAGTTGATGGGAAAAACTGCAAGCTGGAAGAATCTATCCCATGAGTAGGGTTACCCTCACTCCTCTATCTTTGTAATCCTCTCTAATTATGGATATGGATAGCTATGTGTTTATAGTAAGAGAAACAACCTGAAAAGAAATAGAAAAAAATGGGTATAATATGGAAAAAGGCTTACTCTCTGTCTAAAACCTTTGTTAAATCTATTGAATGTGAAGTCTTGCATGGTCTATATCAGTTCCATGTTGCTCATGTTAAACAGATTGTTAAAAATCTGCATGACTATTAAATTCTATTCTCCTTAGGTGAACTCTCAAATTCAAAAAAAAAAAAAAAAAATCACAGGAAAGGCCAAGTGTGGGCAAATGACCAACTCTACCATCCAAAATGTAAATTCATGACATCTCAAGCATAGTTCAGATAAACTATTGACTTCAGTAATCTAAGGCAAATCAGATTACCCACTCAGAAAGGAAATCACTGTGACAGGAAACACAGGCAGATCAGCTTTAGGGATTAAATTAAGCAGGTCATCAGCTTGACAGCAACTTGAGTTGCCTGTGCCCAGGAAATGGAGCCCTGGCTCCCCATATGGAGACTGAAGCCCTGACTTCAAAAGGGCATCAGTTCACTTTGAGAAATTATGTAGAATAACTTTCTGCCTCTGGAAATATGAGTGTTGGGCAAAAAGATATGATGTAATAAATTTTAGGCTGTCATGTTGGAAAAACAATTTAAAAAATTTTTCTAAACCAGGAAACAAAATGAGCAAAAATCTGACTAATCAATCTCTTTTTCTAAATTACTATTATCTTTAAAGACCAATATATCCTTCTATTTTAAGTTTAATAGTTATGTCATAATAGACTTAAGAAAATCCATACATATTTCATTCAAAGTTTTATTTTTCTTTCAAATTTATTTTTATAGCGTTCCAAAATATTTAATTCCCTCTGGTGTTCAATTAGTGATTTACTTAGAAGGCATGCTGTGCAGACAAAGCAAGTTGTATTACAATTTCCACTTCTCTCCAATCAATTTTAAAACCTGAGACAGCCGAAAATTCATCAATCATAATGTTGGAATTATTTTTCAGGCTTACATAGGCACATAAGGATATTATTATGGATGTTAGAAACATTTCCCTTAGGTAAAAAAGCTGATGCAAATCATTGGATTGCTGTATTTTAAGATAGAGCTTAACAAGGACAAAAGTCTCAAAAATAGAAATATTTATTTTACTTTTTGTAAAAATTCTTATTAAACTACTTTATTATATAGCCTTATGTATTAGACTACTAAATATAAATTAAATGAATATGTTAATTATGAATATGTCTATAAATAAGAGTGTACATGAGTGTTGTTGGTACTACCCTTAGGAAGAGAATAGGGAAGTAACTCTTGGACAGATTTCCTAACACTAAAGTGCCTTTTTTATGAAGGGTCATCATCCATTTGTCATGTTCTTGCTTTATATGCTCTCCCAGTGCCTCCTGAATTGGTTGTAGAATGTGGGACATTAAGCCCCTCTCTCTAGCTGATCGAAAAATGAGTGAACAACGAATCCAAGCTGGATTTATCAGTTTATTTTAATAAGAAATTTATATTCAAGTAATATAATCTATGATGAAAATTTAAGTGAAAGTTATATGAAACTATTTGAAATACAAGAAAATCCATCAGCGAAAAGAGATAAGAAGGAAATCAACCCAGAGGAGCAGAGACAAGCAAAGATAACTTGCCCTCAGTAAAGTGAGCAAGGCTTCTGATAACCCTAATATCTCAGGTTCTTTTTTTTCTTTCTTTCTTTTTTTTTTTTTTTTTGAGACGGTGTCTTGCTCTGTCACCCACGCTAGACTGTAGAGGTGTGATCTCAGCTCACTGCAACCTCCGCTTTCTGGGTTCAAGCGATTCTCCTGTCTAAGACTCCCAAGTAGCTGGGATTACAGGCATGTGCCACCACACCCGGCTAATTTTTGTATTTTTAGTAGAGTCGGGATTTCATGATGTTGTCCAGGCTGGTCTCGAGCCCCTGATCTCAGGTGATCCGCCTGCCTTGGCCTCCCAAAGTGCTGGGATTACAGGTGCGAGCCACCGCGCCCTGCAGAGAGTTTTAGATTTTCTTACTGTATCTGTGTTCTGCGAAATATGTTTTTCACCTCCCCTTTAATTTCTTCTTTTTTTTTTTCTTAAGTGGTTTCATGTAAGAAAATGAATCCTGGGTTGGGCATGTGGCTCATGCCTATAATCCCAGTACTTTGGGAGGCCAAGATAGGCAGATCGCCTGAACCTAGGAGTTGAGGACCAGCTTGGGCAACATGGCAAAACCTCATCTTTACAAAAAATACAAAAATTCGCTTGGTGTGGTGGCACATGCCTGTAGTACCAGCTCTTCAGGAGTCTGAGGTGGGAGGATCGCTTGGCCCTTGGAAGTTGAGGCTGCAGAGAGCCAAGGTTTTGCCACTGCACTACACCCTGGGTGATAGAGTAAGACCCTGTCTCAAAAAACATACCAAAAAAAAAAAAGTAAACAAAACAAATGAATCCTGAATAAATATTAACTCTCCTAAATTTTTGATCAATTAATTTAAAAAACTGTTCATATATTTTTGCTAAATTTCTTGATCTCATAAAATAATGTGGTTTAGGATTATTGCTATCTTTCTTGATTAGAATTCCCAAGGGGATACAGAAATTGTTGATTGGTTATAAAATCCCATTAAGAGTGGGGCATGAGTGTCTAGGCCTGTAATCACCTGTTGCTAAGAGATCCAGACCTGTTCCAGTTCATAATCTGTAAGATCAGATACAAAGTTTTCATGTTATAAAACACATGCCACTAAAATAATTCTCCCTTGTTTTTATTTAAACAGTTTTGGGAATTCTTCTTGCTTCCAAACAGAGGTGAGCTAAGACAAAAGACAAAGTATTGATTCCTGTTTCTCTCATAATTAGCTACATAATGTTCAAAATTTATTCTT
This sequence comes from Gorilla gorilla gorilla, assembly GCF_029281585.2. Lineage (NCBI taxonomy): Eukaryota > Metazoa > Chordata > Mammalia > Primates > Hominidae > Gorilla > Gorilla gorilla. The sequence continues at coordinate 118,823,869 of NC_073229.2, read as the reverse complement.
AAACACAGTTTTGTTTTTGTTTTTAATAAAATAGAGCTATCCGGTTGTGTTATGATTAAATGAGTTATTGTACACAAAGTTTATGGCATAGTATCTGGTACTTACGAATACTAACAATAACATAGCTGTTAATATTGTTACTCACTTTGAAGCAGGCACAGGCTGAAAGAGAGGCACACACTGAAAAAGTAAGCATAAAAGAATACTTCTGTAGAAAGAATCAATACTACCTCACGAATGAGGATCATATACCTGCAGGTTTTTAGTCCACGAGTAGAATTTTAACAAAATCTTAGGAAAGGAATTTCAAGCTGAAAAAATTATATGAGCAAATGCCTGGGAACTATAACACAGATCATATGTGTCTTAGTCAGTTTGGACTGATGTAACCAAGTACCGCAGACTGGAAGGCATATAAACTGCTAAAATTTATTTCTCACAATTCTGGAGGCTGGAAGTTCAAGACCAGAGTGGCAGTATATGGTTGAGTTCAGGTGAGGGCCATCTTCTGGATTACAGATCGTCTACTTCTCATTGTGTTATAACATGGTTGTAAGAGCAGAGAGAGCTGAAGTAAAACTCTGTTGTGTCTTTTTTTAAGGGCCCTAATCCACAGGCATGACCTAATCATTCCCCAAAGGCCCCATCCCTAATATAATCGCTATGGGAGTTAGGATTTCGACATGAATTTTGTGGAGGTGGTCGGGGGGGACACAAACAGTAATTCTGCACCTTTTGTTAGCTAAGCAGTTAAGCATTTGACACAGCAGAACATAATGATATGACTGGATGAGGTTTGGTTCAATTTTGCTGGCTTCCTTTTAGGGCTGATTTTTCTATGAAAAGTTTGGTTTCCTTGTTTCCTATCTCTCTAACAACTCATTTTCATCAATAATATCTTCTCTGTCTTCTATCCTGAGCACTCAAATACATCATTTAAGAAAAATGTTTTCCATTTCTTTGGCCTGGAAATGCTTGTGTCCTAGGCTTAACAATTTTACAGAACTGCCTTTCAAGCTACCTATCTCCTCTCACTTCTCTTCTTTCTCTAAAAGGTAGTTTACACTCACTGTCTTCAATTTTATTTTTGTTGTTTGTTTGTATACCCTCATTGTTGAATCATTTCTAATCTGGTTTCCACTTCCCCTAAAAGGCTGCATGATGCAAAGAACAGACCACAGGTTTGGAAATTAGACACAACTGCTTTTATACCCTGCAGTTATTAGATAAATTATCATGGAAAGACTAAGCCTCACTTTCCTCATCTGTGAACAGTCACTGATAATTAAGTTCTTTGCAGTTTTAGTGTAAGAATGAGAGGACCTAATCTATCTAATATACCTAGCACAGTGGCTGACAGAAAGTCCTAGACACGTATATATTCCTTCTATTTAATTTCTTTTTCCCACGGTATTCGGTCACTGTTGCTTAGATCCTATCCTATCTGACTCTCTGCCTTGTCAGTCCTCTTCAAACACTTTCCTCCCAGGTTTTACTGTATCTGTCGTCTCCTTTTATCCTTTACTACCTCTCCGTTCTTACTCTTCAGACTCCACTCTGTAGTCTTCTATTCTATACATATTTTTGTCTTTTATCAAACTTAGCCAGTGCAACATATTAAACTGTTATCTCTATATTAATGTCTCCCAAATTTATAGTTATTTAGAATTGTAACAACTCTGAACTCTATCCTAGGTATTGGTCCACGGTATCCAACATACGAATAACTGAATTAATTAGCAACCTCTTACAAATACATACACACGTTGTGCACACTCTGGCTCTTTCTTCTTCTTTTATCCTTAATCACTATCTGACCTAGCTATCTGTTATCATTTTCATGTCATTTTCATCTTCCCATGCTGTGATGAACAGAATAGTGGCTCCTAAAGATGTCCGTGTCCTTATTTCCAGAACCTATGAATATGTTGTCTTACATGACAAAGGGACTTTGAGGATAGATTTTATTAAGGACCTTGAGATGTAAATATTATACTGAATTTTCCAGCCAGGTCTAATGTAATCACAAGGGCTGGATCCTCAGAGTTGGAGAGAAGAGACTATGACAGAATCAGAGGCTGAATTTATGTGCTTTGAAGACAGAGGAAGGGGCCATGAACCAAACAATTCAGAAAATCTTTAGAAGGTGGAAAAGGCAAGAAAATGGACTCTCCTCTACAACTTCCAGAAGGAATAAAGCAATGACAGTGCTTTGACTGTAACCTATAAAGTGTATTTTGGTCTTCTGACATCCATAACTGTAAGACAATAAATTTAAGTCACTCAGTTTATAGTAATGTCTTCTGCATTAGGAATTAATACACACCCACCTATAGAGATACCAAGACATTTTAAATTGTCTTCTATTATGTGTCTTGTATTTTCTTTTACATACTACCATAAGACTGCTTTATTGGAAGACTTCATTTTTTAGAATGTACTGCCTCCGCTCCATCATTAAGCCCCATCAAGGTGTCAGTTGTGCTGCCACCAGTTTATCAAAAACATTTGTATTGTGATCGATACCTTTTCTAGTATTTTCTCAGAGCACTTCTCAAAGTGTGGTATGCATGCAACTAATGACATGTTAAGATCATTGAGTTTTTTTTCAGACTATGTTAATTTTTCTAGTTATGTATTTATGGTTTTGAAACTGGAAAGGTTCCCTTGTCTCTCTCGCAGGGCGTGCGACGCGGGTGTAGCTCACTTCTTCAGTGCCCCGCTGCTCAAACCTCTAGGGGAGCATACAGACTGGCAGGCTGTGGGGCTCCGACCCCATGGCAGTGTCTAGGGGTGAATGTTTACAACTGAAGCCCCAGTGGGCATGTGTTACAGGGGGCTCTTTTAGTTTAGCCATCCATAGGTGGCTTGTGGTTAGTCAGCTCAATTAGACCCCTGCCTTAGAGAAAGGACAGAGGGCTTTCTGTATTAGGTACCAGAAGAATCAGATCACATGTGGGCTTGGAGAATGAGTGCAAGGTTTTGTTGAGTGGAAGTAGCTCTCAGCAAATGGGGGAGCCAGAAGGAAGATGGTTTTCCCCTGCAGTCCCTGGGCTCTCCTCTGACTGCTCCAGCCGAATTCCACCTCCTTCCACAGGTCAATGGCCTGCCTGAGTCTGTTGTGTGTTCTTCTGCTGGCCTGCTCCCCTTGACCTGCTCTTGATGTCCAGCCGCTTGTGTGTCCGCCTGCCAGGGTCTTGGGGTTTTTATAGGCACAGGATGGGGGCATGGTAGGCCAGGGTGGTCTTTAGAAATGCAACATCTGGGTGCTAAGGCAGATGTTGCACAGGAGTGCCTGTCCTCACCTAGGTCCATGGGCCCAGGCCCAGGGATGGAACTCTCACCAGGGACCCACGCTTTTCCTCCCAGCACTTCCCTGACCTGCTTTCCGTATCAGTTTCACATAGTGGTCCATACAACAAAAACATTATGTCTGTGATTTAATAGATGTTCACAGGAAAAAAAATCTAAAAATAAAAAAACTGCTTAATTAGACAAAGAAAAGCTATATTCAGATAAGGCAAAAATTGCAAAGAATTTAGGAAAATGTCACAGATTCAGAAAATGTAGAATAAAAAATTAAATTCAAATTGCTTACCGTTAACTCAGCTACACGAGGCAATATAATATTGAAGTACAAATGAGGTGATCCTCCCAAACTATAAAGATTTTGACTTTTAAAAATGATAATCTTTTGTGAATACCCAGGCTATTGGAAATTATTGACATTTTTGAGCAATGATAAAATTATCCAGAATTAAAAATAAATAAAATAATTACTAAAATAGAAATTTACTATTATAAGACTTGAGGTAGCTTTCTAGATTTTTAGCATTTTAAATTTTAATACATAAATAGTGATTGCTAATTATTCACAACAAGTACAAAGTAAATTCCTGGGGAGTACAAATATCCTGAGCCCTACTCTGGGCCTATTGAAGGTGAAAGTGAGGGCAAGTGCCTCTATTTGTAACAAGTTCCCCAGGTGCATTGTTGTAATAGGGGAAGTTTGAAATACTGGACTGGAGGAATATTCAAAGAAAGACCCATTACTACTCTATAAAGTGTATCTAGTATGTAGATACATATCTCAAAAAAGCACTTTCCTTAATAGTCATACAAACATTGAAGAAAAATAGAAGCTTTTCTAAATTTGATACTTTTAAGACAGTGACAGGAGAAGTCCTTCATATTTACTTTTCCATTCCTCAAACCAAAGTTATGATTTCTCTCAAAGGCAAGAAACCTGGGCAAAACATTTTGCAAGTTGGTAGAGAGAACTTTTTATCAATCTTGTTTGTCACATTGTATTTATTTGTTAATAATTATATGATATAGTAAATATGACTCAAGACCAATGATGTGTCACATCACCTCCAATGAATGTTTTAATACACAAGATTATTGACTAAGTGTTCAAAAGTTGTAAAGGTATTTGAAAAAGGCACTGTACTTTCCTGTTTTAAAAAAGAAAAAGTGGCAAACATTTTATTCCAACTGCATTGCATTTTGAAACTTTTATTTTTACTTTTTTAAATAAAGCAATACTGTCTCCCTTTGTTATAATAAAATTATAAGTTTAGAATTAGAAATGCATTTTCTATATACGTAATTTTACACAGATTATGTTTCTAATGTTTTCTAGGGTATACCATACAAGATTATAGATCTTATATCATCAGTAAAATATTCAGTGTAAAAAAATTATTAAATAACACATCTAAATAAAAACAAATATCTGACTATAAATAAGATGTTTACCTTTATCATGAATGCTGGTACTTATGGTGAAGCAATTTTACTTAGCATACTAGTCTCCACAGTAATTTATTGAAAAAGCTGAGGATTCATTTTTAAGAGAATACCAGAACCATCCTATTATCATAATTTTAACTGCTCCCACTTAAAAATTTAAGAAAAGGTAACAAAACTGTTTTTCCCTAATCTGTGTCTTTCCTTTCCTTTCACTTTTCTTCCTTTCCCTTCCTTGCTTCCTCTCTCCCTTCCTTCCTTTCTCTTTCTTTAATTTTTGTGTTGTTTTGGTTTTCTATTATAATGAAAAATGTATGTGTTTTAACCAACAGAAAAGAGTTCTGCTCTTCGCCAGCTGTATACATTTTGAAAAATATATATAATATCTCTCAGAACCAGACTTCTCATATTTTAAACAAAGAAATAATGACTCCCCTTAGAATTATTATAAAAATTAAATGAGATAGTGGCCTAGTATTTGTTTTTTTTTTTTGGTACATGATATCTTCTCAGTAAATTCATTACTTATTGATGGTTCTTCCCTGTTTCTAATCCTGAGATAGTCTTTTCTTTCTACTTGTGGTTTTTCTGCATACCAAACTGATATTAGCTGCATTTCACTAATGTTCTTACAAATGCAGAAATTTGGACACCCTAGTAAAAACAGTAAATGCTTTGAAATTGCTTTTATCGTAAGAAATTACTTTCCAAAGACTACTCCAGGGTCCTGTATAATTAAAAAAAAAAACTTCTTAGAAAATCTTCATGCCTATTTGTAAACCCACATCTTCACAATTTTTAAATTTATTAGTGTGGGATATAAGCATGCTAACAAATGAAATACTCTTTAAGGCTGTGGCTCGTTAGCGAACAAAGTGACCAGTGATCCAAGAACTGATATTATGTGATGTTTTAGCGCCTTCTAGTCATCCTTTAGGTGAAGTAGATATTCCCACCTTAAGATTATAGCAATGGCTAAACACATGACAACTGTCACTAGACAGATAAGATCCACGGAAGTTTATGAGTCATGCACACCCTCTCCCTAGGGGAAAAAGACACTGCATTCCACACAGGGGTTGCAATCTATAACAGACGGAACAGCTAGGGGCTGTGGGGGCAGACCCACAAGAAGGTAGAGTGTCTTCTTGTCCTGGAGGGACAATGTGGTGGGCTTGTTTGAATCATTTTGTGGGCTGGCAGAGAACTGCAAGCTGCTCAGGGATAAGCAGGAGCTTCACCTGATCCATTTTATAAGGTGGTTTGTTTGGCTAGAGGACCTAATTTGTAGGAGCAGAGAGAAAACTTTAAAACTAGTGATTAAGCCATTTGAGGCTCATGATTTCACCAGTCCAAGCAGCACAAAATATTAGACCTTAGTTGTAAGCATTACACCAATGAAACCAAAAGCCCAGGAATGAATATAGTGAATTTCCATCAAGCCAAGGGTCTAAAACAGGGTTGTGTAACTCAGATCATCAGAATGACCACCTCCAATCTACATAAGCATGGAGAGGAGATACCTCCTGGGATGTAAAGCTGAAATCTACTTATGTAATTGATATTGCTAGATTCAATCCACCCCAATTAAAATTTTGAGTACAATTACTTTGAGTTTTTAAAATACTGGAAATTCTTTATTGTTTGATAAAAATTATTTTAAACTCAAAATATGTTATAAACTTTTACATTTCTAACTCATTCTCACATGTAAAAAAGTAGTCTTACTAGTTTGAGAATAACTATTTCAAAATTATCATTTTGTTCACTTGTTCCTTCTGTTACTAGAAAATTAACAAGGGCTTTTAGTAAGTTCCCATCAATCAAATTAGCATTTTAAATAGATTATTTAAATGAAAAAGATCATTTTTTTTTCTTGTTTCAAAAGATGATTTAGATGTACCTCTAGTGATTTGGGGTTAGTTTCAACCTCTTTGTACTTTCTCTTTCCAAAAACATATGCTAATAAGTTCCCAGCAATATTGTGAAGATAAACTGAAAAGCACTTTGCATAAATGAAATGGTATATAAATGCAAATTAATAGCACTAATGTATGTTATAATTATATATGGAATCTTCCAATGTGAAATACTGTCTTAAGATATATGCCCCAGGGAAAGATAAGAATGAAAGAGTTCACAAAAGGACACATAAGATGGTTAAAGTAGAATGAAACTTACTCATACGCAAAAGGAAGGCAGGGAAGCTAAGATTATTTAGCCTGGAAATGTGAAGAGATAGAGTGAATATAATTGAGTTATTTAAGATTGTGAAGGGTGTAGTAAAAATTGATAAGATCCTTTTTATGTGCTATTTCATAATACAAGAAGGAAGGATCACTCAAAACTAATGGAAGGTTAATTTAAAAGGAACAAAAGGAAATGCTTAATCTTCGCATAGTGTAAAGTCAAACCACGTAATTCAATACTTTAGGAGATTATAGATTAAAATACAGAGACCACATTTTAAAAATAGAAAAAAATGAACATTTTGTAGACAAAGCAATTTTCCATATTGAATGGAGGAGAATGTAAGGCCAATGAAAATAGATGATGATCATTAGTATTTGTAATATGGTTATTTCATCTCTCAATTTAAGTGTAGAATTAGCCATGGACCAAGGAGACTGCTGAATTTTTAGTATTCTTGATTCACTTATAATTGTATTTTCAAGGAGGAAAGCAGTGAACCTATGGATGTGTCCACACCTCCTCATTGCTATGCTCCATATTTATTCCACATTCTTTTGTTCTCTTACTAATAACCTGGATTTCTTTTATTAATTTACAATCTTATCTGTGTAAAAAACTTATGTAGCCAATAAATCATTAAAACACTGCTACATAATCATATACTGTATATTAAAGTTTGAATTTTCCAAACTTATTTTATATTGAAGAGCTGTGGGAATGAATTCAGCAAGCAGAAATTCTGATCTTATAATATTCAATATTTTGTGCTGTTTTAATGATAAATATTAATACTGTAGTAATTTCAATATGAACATTTGGAAGAGAAGAATGCATTTCAGTCATGCACACAATTTAATAGAAAATAAATTTATCAGAAAAAATGTTTCCATTTAAATGTTTGAGGATGTTAAAATGTGGGGAGTTCTAAGTAAATGTAAAAGCTGAAAATAAAAATGGTCTTTCTAGATACAAACAATAAAGACACATTATTATTATTATATCACTATTTAAAAAGCTTAAAACAAGTTAATATCATTTTTATCAATGACTATTTCTTCTAAAAATGTTTTGAAAATGAAAGTTGGTTAAAATTTGAGGGGGAAAAGTATAATTTTACTAGAACAAATATTTCCTTTAAGAAAAATTAATAAACAGCCACATTGACTATTGTTTTTCCTACTTGAGAAGCTTACCAAACCAGGATAAGTCTATTTTTATTTAATTCTCAGCTTCTTTTCAGGGCAGTCTCCCAGTGTTAGAGAATTATAAGTTCCAGGAACAATCCAATATACCTGTTACAGCTGAAACTTAATTTCATTTTAACAGCTCAAAATGTAGCACTAAGGACTTTGCTTAAATAGGGATTGAACAAATCCTCTATTGGGCAGATATTTTAGGACTTCTAAATTAAGAAAATTCAAAGCACAGAGTCTGATAGCAATGACTTTATGTTACATATTTTAACAAAATGAGGACTGTGAAGCCAAGAAATGAGGAATATGAAGAAAAGCTGGATGCACAGCTGTTATGTCTTAATTATGAGAAATGTGAAAAGAAAGATAAAGTGAGAGAAGTGGTATGCAATATGGAAAGAGGGGTGGAAGTTGTTTTATTTTGTTTTGTTGTTTGTTGAGTTGTTTGTAAGCAATAAGTACACATTTTAATTACTATTATATATGGTAATTTTTTTCTAATTAGAAAAAATTCAGCCTCATAGGAAAAATTTTTTAAAGTATGCCTATATAACCCATTTCCCAAGATTAAACAATTTGCTAGTGTAGTTTAAGGAAGCCTTAAGCTGTGAATATGTGCTTCAATTATATAGCTAAATTTTAATATAATGAGGTTATAAAACAAATTTAAGTTTCCCAAAGCACTCCCTTACGTATTGAAACCTAATTGCCCGCCCAGTGAAATCCATAATACCCTCATACCATGATTTATATGCCAACTTATGGCTGCTTCTGTCTTGCAACAATTAGAATATTATGCAAATACATCAACAATACTGTTATAATTTATACTTAGAAATTATTTTTATTTAAGCGATTTTCATTATGATCGTTTTCTTTTTTAGAATATTATTATGGAGTCTAGAGAAAATTCAAAGTATTCAATTAATGATTTCTTAAAATAGGCCATGTTAAATACATATTTATTTGGTAGAATAAATCAACTTTTACATTTATTTGTCATAGCCATTGTTCTTTAATTAGATACTCATATTGCAAAAATAATGTATAAAGATATTTCTGGGTAAATTATTTCCATCCATCAAACTTAGAAAGAGCATCTACAAACAGAGTTTTGAAGAGCAATAGTTACTGTTCACTTTCCCAAAGAAGCTTCCATTAATTTCGTATTTTACATGTCTTTATTTGAATTAGGAAGCAATGTTAATACAAATATGGAGCATGTAGAAAGAGACCTTTGGTGGAGATTTTATGGTTCCCTGAGACTATGAAGATAAGTTAAAGTGACACATCAATATCAACTGCTATTTATAATGAGGGAATCACTAGCAATTATAAACATAATTAAGCAGCAATTGACTAGTCAGATATCCTGGAGCTGAAGTTTTTTTCTGATATTACAAATAGAAAGTTTTTGAATTGCTAAGGTTCTTCTTGGTAATATAAGAGTTTCTCTTCTTAAAGAAAAGAGGTAAAAACTAATATTGAAGAAAAATTGCACTGGACATAAACAGACAAGGAAGACTTTATTCAAGACTATTACAATATGGAAGAAAGACTGAACTCAACTCTGTTGAAACAAAAAGCAAGAAAAGTGAGCCGGTGGAAAAGTACTGAAGGACATTATAGGGAAGCATGGTGTATGTGATGAGGCCATTTGTGTGTGCTAATTGGTGCCTGTGGACATTAGGCCCCTACCCTCTCACAGAAACTGGGAGATGGTGACACTCTGTTCTTTGATGGCTATATTTCAAAGAGATGGCTCTGTTTCTTGAAACAGATATTCCTGGGTTGTAGGAGGCAGGGAGAAGATTTACATCTCAAAAGGACAGAGAAAGAATTTATAATTCTAAGTTTTCTAAACTAAACACTCCAAGAACAGGGAGGTTAGGGACCTACAGTGAGGGAGAAACCTGTCTAAAGTTTAGTAGAGGTGAGGAAGATGAATAGACCATCTTGGTCACAAACAAATCTATTAGTTTCTTGTATCTCAGCAAATAAGGAAGAAGAGATGAATAAAGGAGTCTAGAAAAATAAGTAGCTATTGCAACTGAAGTACTGCAACAGCATGTAAAGTGTTAGTAGGTTTTTAAGGTTTTAATCCAAGTTCTGTAAGCTTTCTGGGTCACAGGTAATCTTGGAGAATGCACTCTAGCAAACTCAGTTCTCATACTGTATCTAACAGGCAAGAAAACCAAATTCCCCTGCAGAATAAGAATTAGGAGAATATGAAAATCTATTGATATCTGTTTAGCCCATTAAAATATTATTGAGCATGTCAAAATATTATTGAATTTTTTCTTAAAAATATTTCACATAAATATTTTCTTAAAATATTTGTTACTTTGGTGAAACAATATTCTCAAAAACAAATATTTTAAAGTAGTTTTGTAAAATATTATTGATTGTATTATTATTGATTTCATTAGGATCACCAAAGATCATCGCTAAAATTTTACTTCCTTGTACCTCTCCAGACCCAATAAATCAGAATCTGAGAATGTAATTCAGGAATTTGTTGAGCTACCTGGGCAAATATTTGAAGAATACAGAAAATAATTTTTAGAAATAATTGAAATAGGTATGTAAAATGAAATCAACGAATAAGAAAAAGTATGTCAAAGGAATGTGTATATTAATTCTAGTACTATACTAGTACATAATGATATATACACATATATAGTACTATGTTAGAGTATTGAGGAATATTATTAATTATGTTTTTTAAAAGTTAAATTTATTTCAGTTCAACAAATATATCTTGCGTGTCTACTATGCTCAGGCAATATGCCTCATACTAGTAATGCAACAAGTAATAAAATAAATAAGTTAATATGATTCTTTTTTTCAAACTGTTCATAAAATTATTAGGCTACAGCATTTGTATTTCTAAGCATAATTTTAACAAAATATATTTGCATACGCCAGATTTGATTCTTCTGACAGCTTTGAAATTGCTACAACTTAATTTTCCCCCTTAAATATTCAAAACCTGGTTAGTAGAAACAACAGAGGAGGTGATCGATTATATCTGTTTCTATAAGTTTTTATGCAGACAGTTGTGATCCTTTGGATCATATGTTGAAATATGATTTATGGTAATATATAGATTTGGCAAAAACCATAATGAAGAGCAGTTGTGAAACATTGTCTTTGGCATGTAGTAAATATCTACCATAAGTAATGTGATCAGAATACTCAACAACAGACACTATGAAATACTGTACTGATTTTTTTGACTGGATTGGATAAGAGACTCAAATGAGCAAAAATTAACATTATCCTACAACACTGAATGAGGATGGAAAGTTTAATCAAGCTCAACATAAAGAAATATCCAAATGAGTTGTTCTTCAGGTAGTATTTGCTAAATGAGAAAAAAACAGATTCGTCGTAGGAAAGCGAGTGGGATTTTCCTTTTTTTTTTTTTTTTACTTTTTTTTATCACTAAAACCCTAAGAAAGCAAAAGTAGAACTTAAAAAGTGACATTTCAGGCATTTTTATAAAAATTATTTAGGAAATAATATGCCCACCATAGTGAAAGAATGGCGCAGGGATTCTGAGAAATAAAAGCAGTTTAGTGGGGATTAATTATAAATGAATGTGAGAAACAGATTTTGCTTTTTTTCTGCTAATTCTAGGTTGCCGTGTAATTCTATGATCCTATACAGAAATTTGGGAAGAAGCATAGGGAAAATTGAGCCTCTTTAAAAGTTCAAAGATAGGTTTAAATAATTAGTTGACTAAATTAAATTAAACCAATGTATGAAGTAAATTCATAGCATTAAGTAATGCTATGAGGCTTATTTATAAGAATGTCACAGTGAAAAATAGTTTTGTACAAAGTAATTTTTCCTCCCTTATAAATATTTATTTACTTTGGTGAAACAATTTCTTAAACACAAATATTTTAAAGTAGTTTTGCAAAACTGAGCAGATAATTGTTTTACTTGTACCAATAATTAAGAATGTTTTTATATTTACAGAAATAATTCTATAAAAGCAATATAAAAATTATAAGTAATTATTTTATTTTACATAAATAATTATTTGATTACTGAAGCATGATATATGTATGCTCTTCTGTTAGTTTGCATAACTATAAATGTGGCAGTGGATCATAAAATTAACCAGTAACTTTTTAAAAATACAACAGTATTTTGTATGTTTAACTTTATGCCTACTTATAGCTGTTTGTTTTCACATTGTGTCTAGGCAATTTCATTGCTATAAAATTATTGCTAATTTAAAAAAATTCCTTACGAGTAAATAAAATAAGGTTTAGTTATATTTAATTATCAAACAATGGAGTTCATGTGATAAATTAACAACAAATCTACCAGTTAGTGGATAATCACTATTAGCTTTTGAGAGTCTTCCAATCCACAATCTATGTGTTTTAAATATTCATATCAGAGAACTCTTTGTAGAATAAGACCCAATTACATATAAATAGGACATCGAATATATAATATGATCTAAGGTATATATGCATGTATAATTTTTAATAAAAATATTAGTTTGTAAATTTTTTATTTCTTTCATAATTAAGTATGTGCATTAGTCAGGGTTCTCTAGAGGGACAGAATTAATAGGATAGATGAATATATAAAGGGGAGCTTATTAAGGAGTATTAACACACATGATCACAAGGTGAGGTCTCACAATAGGCCATCTGCAAACTGAGGAGCAAGGAATTCATTCTGAGTCCCAAAGCTGAAGAACCTGGAGTCCGATGTTCGAGGGCAGGAAGCATCCAGCACACAAGGAAGATATAGGCTTGGAGGCTAAGCCAGTCTAATATTTCCACGTTCTTTTGCCTGCTTTTATTCTAGCCACGCTGGCAGCTGATTAGATTGTGCCCACCCAGATTGAGGGTGAGTCTGCCTTTCCCAGTCCACTGACTCAAATGTTAATCTCCTTTGGCAACACCCTCACAGACACGCCCAGGAACAACACTTTGCTTCCTTCAATCCAATCAAGTTGACAGTCAATATTTACCGTCACAATATGCTTTCTCAATATTATTTGATGGAAATCAATAAGATCAATGAATTTAAATGAAAAAAAGCTTTTGAAAAATTAATCATCATCATCTTAAAACTCACAGAAATAAAAAGGAAATATCTGTATATACACGTATATGTATGTCAAAGTGGAATTTCCAAAGTTACTTTGAGAAAGTAACTTTGCCTTTATTAATGTGTATATACATGTATGTATGTTTGTATATATTAAAATTTACATTTGTATGCTTGTATGTAACAGGATTACCAGAGATCAACCCAGTAATATGTCTTACCACATTTTTAAAAATCTCTTTATACCTGTCTTCAAATCACCACGTGTTAAGGCCAAATGCCCAGTTTGCATGTATAACAACAAGTATGCTACATTTAATGTTAACATAGGGCTTGTATTTATTGGGCAATTATATAATGACATAAAAGAGTGGGAACTCAAAACCTCAGATGTACAGTAAGCATAAATTTTAAAAGATTTTAGAAAATTAACTTGCCATGTTTGAAAAGATACTGTCATGTAACGTAAGAATAAATACTTTTTTAAGAAAAAAAATCATGTTCATGCACCTGATCAAATAGTTTGCAGTGGAGAAAAGATTTGAAGAAATTACACCCCAATCTCATATTATATTATTTTCACTTGAAAGTGGTTTTTAAAAAAGCAGAATTTAAAAAATTTTAAAGAGACAGTACTAAGGTACTGACAGATGCAGAGTTACCCAAACTTTCATTCATTCTGGTGGAAATGTAAAATGGTACGGTTATTTGGGAAAAGAGTGGGAACAATTTCTTATAAAGTTTAACTGGTATCAAACATATGATTTAAAATGTGAAAAATTTTGTTGACACAAGAAACTTTATGCACATATTCACAGTAGCTCAATGTATAATTGACAAAAATTGGAAAAAGAGTCTTTCAACTGGTAATTAGATAACAAACTCAGGTATACTCATGAAATATGAAAAGGAAAAAACTATCATAGTGTTAGTATATATAATAGCATAGATGAACCTACAAGACAATATACATGAAAGAATCCAGACCCAAAGGCTACATACTAAATGATTCCATTTATATGAAGAAGATCAGTAGTGGTCTGTGTTGGGAATGCGGGAGGCAACACAAGTGAATTTCTTTAAATAGTTAAACTGTTCTATATCTTGATTGTTATGACAGACATATTCTTTAATGTACTCGTCCAAATTTATAGAATTGTATAGCAAAATGGTGAATTTTAGTGAAGGAGAGGTTAGATAGATAGATAGATAGATAGATAGATAGATAGATAGATAGAAGGTAGATAGACTGAAAAGAAAGCAGAATTTTAAGACTATAATTGAACATACTCTCCTTCCTTATTCACAAAATCCACAATGAAAATTACATTGTTCTTGAGAATAAACGTCTAAATGAATGTTAATATTGTAACATAAAAGAATGGATTCAGGTATTTGAGAAGAGAAAGTGCAATTTCCATTTAGGTATAATAGATAATGTAACTTGGAAAAAGTAACTCTGCCTTTATTAAAATTGCTTAACATAAAATACAAGCTAATTGAAATTAATAATTCTTACCATCAGTGTTTGGAAAGATTCATATAACTTTGTACGCCTGGCAAATAGCAGAAACTCATAAAACATTTATTTTGTAAATATTTTGATACTTACTATATTACTGTGGTTTGTAGTAATAATAAACTATTTTTTAAGGTAGATGCCAAAGTGAAGATACCAACATTAGCCAAAATCAAATTCCCTTTTTATAAAGGACAAGAAATAATTCCAAATGAACATTTGCACTTATTAGTACTTCATAGTATAAGCTCTAATAGTCTTCTCATTGTAGACAGAAAATATTCTAAAATAACTTTATAGATATATATGTGATATATATTATGATGTTTAAATACCCATGTAGACTTCAATAGATTTCGTTTAATGCAACAACCGATATCAATTAATCTACAATATTAAATTCTTCTATAGTAAAAGAGCTGTTGTGTTATTGATTCATTTTGCTTTTACTATGTTTTATCTACTACCTCTTTATTACTACTTTATAAGTATTTTTTGCCAATTTTTATCTAAAGACAGGAAAAACAGCTTTTGTTAAAGAATCTGAAAACATACATAAAGTGCATCTACTTATTATTTATCATTTGTCTCTAAAAATTAACTCCCTGAATGACATTTATAATATTGCAAGCAGAGATAATAATATCCGTTCTTGTTTAAAAATTCAGTGTATTCCTAACTTTTCTGTTGAAAATGTTGTCACAAACTAAACCTTTCTGATGCTTTGTCATTTAAGACGTATAATTTGAGAAATCCAAGATAACTGGAAATATCAAGATAGTGATTTACTTTATTTCACATAAAGGGATCATTGAAGTAGAAGTGCAACGATGTTACGAAAGTTCCATGGACGTCAGAGATCCAGGATCTTCTTGTTTCCTCACCACCATCATCAACTTCTCTGTCTTTTTTGGTGAGCGGTTTCCATCTTCTGTATCAAATTACTATTTCAAAGGGATAGAAAGATTATTTATGAAGGAAAAATAAAAATATACACACACGCAATTCCCTGTTTTGAGAATACCTTTTAAATAGCTCTTCTAGAAGCTCCACCCAGCAAGTCTTCCTTTGGTTACTTTGGTTACCCTAACTGCAAGGAAACCTGTAAAATATTATTTATGAACCGTGTTAAAATCAGTTTCTTATTAGCCACAATTACCCCTCCCAAAGGGGGACAACCACAGGATCTTATCCACTTACTCTGTAAAACCTATAGACTTTTATAGGCTATATATTTGTGCTGGGTAGACTTAACCTCCTATTTGTAACCCATAAAGTAAAATTCAGTCTTGCTTGGGTCCAGGAAGTTGACGCTGCAGTGAGCCTTGTTCACACCCTGCACTCTAGCCTAGGCAACAGAGCAAGATCCTGTCTCAAAAACGAGCAAACAAAAATTGATGTTTTATCTTCTCATAATATACTAATTCCATAATGGAAAAAGAAGAACCAGAAAATCTCTCTGAGTTAGTAAAGTATAGAATGAAAAGTAGTGCATTGTATTCACTAGATCATAGCTATACCCAATCTTGTTTTTACAGAAATTGACACAAATGATGCTAACTTGGTTTTCATTTAGCACGGCACATAATTGATACTTAAAAAGCAAATCTGTCACAAAATTCATGCTCAATTAATACATACTTGAAGAATGAATAAACAAAGTATGTATCTAAGTAGGAAGAAATATTAGTTTTTGTGTGTATTTGATGCGACAAGAGAAGACAAATTTAGGTTTCAATTGCATACCAGCTAAACATTGAGACTTCAAAAATCAATAAAATAAAAGACTTGTGATAATTAAACATTTATTATAAATGATCATTTTTATGACTTTTAGAAACATGATAAGTTAGAATTTTAGGCTGAAGATTTCCCTGATGGTATAAAAAGTTTCATGAAGTAGGTTAGGAGACAAGAGGCTGAGAGCAAAAGAAATAAAAAAATCAATCGTATAGTCTTTAAAATATACATATGATTTTTATCATTGTTAATAATAATATTATTAGTCATTTGATTTATATAGTTACAATATATTGTAAATATTTTTATACTCAAAATATTAAGCAATTTCTAATCTGACATAGAAATACTCTTTAATCCATTAATTATTAATGATTAATACACTATTAATTCTATCCACCATGGTTCTCTCTTATATAATTACTGTACAGTATGAACTCTAGCCTATTGTACATGCTCTAATAAATATTATCATTTAGTAGTCTTCTTATAATATTCATAGTGTACTTAAGCTTTCTTTATATATATATATATTTGGATCTCTTAGTTCTCCCCTTATCTTATTCTTATTTTAGCAAGAAGGGAAGGGAAATTGAGATAGTCATCATCTGTCCTTTTCTAAGTTGACAATCATTATCTACTAAATAATTTATAGTTTTCTGCAAAGTGTTTAGTTTTGTTAATTTTCTGAATCTCATTAAAATTTCTATATCATTTCTTCCTGGCTGTTACCCCTGGATGCTTCCTTTATTTCATAAAGGCATTTCTCTCTTCTTTTAGTATTGGTATGGGGAAAAAAATGATAACCCCTAATAGGTGTGTGTGAGGAATGTATGAATACATGTGACTGTGTCTATGTGTTTATGCATCTGTGAGTGAGAGAGAATGGAAAAGAGACAGAGATACCTTTCAACATTCCAATCTTGGCATAATTTTTTATTTCTTAAAGTATATGTTCTCCAAAACTTAGGCCTTGAAAATGTTTGCTAAAACTACTTAACATCTCAGTATAAGCAAATAACAAACCAAAATTCCAAATCTCATTGAAGTAAAGTTTTATTCTAGATTAAACAGCTGTAATATTTATTAATTATATTGCCTTATATATTGCTATGGGTAATTTGATTCCACAGCTTCTCAAAATGGAGTAAAAATATGACGATTTATATATTGTTTTTAAGAAAAACATATTTGCAAGTTGTAGATTGTTTTAAACGTAATCAATAGAAAGTCTAGTCATGTGTTAAAACAAAAATATATCACAATAAACAGAATATCTTGTAAATATAAATCCTCAAAGCAAGAATCACTTCAATGTTATTCTTTAAAATATGTCCAATTATAGAAGTAGTTGAAACTTAAGCAGCAGAATTGAAAACAAAGACAAAGTATTATTTTTCAATGCATTAATCTAATCTATATAACAATGATAAATATAAAAAATCAGAAAGGGGATTAAATTCCCCTTATTTTAAATTATTGGAAAGCATATATGTTGGCTATAATTTAGAATTTCAATATTATCATGATTTTCAACGTTTTTAAAATAGCTTGAAAGCTGAATATTTTACAGAAATGGTTAGGGCTCAGATTGATATGATTATAGATATCTATATTTTACAATTGAGGAAAGTGAAAAAAACTGTGTGATTTGAAATTGTTTGCATGCAGATATCTACTTCAAAGATGTATGTTAATGCTTGTAGGATGATATTATGCATCAGTCAATTCAGAGACACCACGTTATGTATTTGAACAATTCAGACACTGAGGGTCTTGAGTGTTGAAGCTCCAAATTCAAATAGTCAAGTGCTCACAGTGTTATAAACATTTACTCAACTGAACTGATTTGAGAATTAGAGTTTTTCACTTGATGTACATCCAATGAGAGGATGTAGAATCTTATTCTTCAAATTATGTTTTATCATCTTAAGATAAAGTCAGTACTAGGATTCTATTTGTTAATGTTGTGTGCTCCAGGATAAACATGTCAATTTCTTTAGGTGTTGCTTAACTAATATATTAACAAGAATTAGCATTATCCTGCTGCTCCCATTGATATATGCTTCAGTTTATCAATTTTAATTGTCAGTATTGTCCCCTAAAACCAGGTATCATACTTGAGGTGCTAGGAGTGTTTTCAGCTGGAAGTCACCTTAAATATCAATGAAGTTGAATTTACTATTGTCTATCACTATCACTGGGACACTGTAATATGTTACTTTATCCAATGGTCACTTATTTGGAAGCCTCAAATATTCACAGGAGGGAAAAAAAAGGAAAAAAAAAAAACCACAAAACAGAATGTCTCTCTAAGCATGTCGGGGCAGCCAGGAATCCTGGCAGTCAGTCAGAGCAGATGGTGTAGACCAGGCTTTGGCAGAGTCAGATCCCTACACAGTTGGGTTTCAAGAAAGTAGAGATGGACTAAACACAAGTCAAGCACTGGCTGGCCAAGTAAATATATCAGAATTAACACAGACAAGAGGAGCATCAAGGGTAGTTCTATATGAGCTGCTATTGGTGCTTTCTTCCATTTCACAATAATTCTTTGAACTCAAGGCAAGAACAGCTTAATTCCTACACCCTTTGGAGCTGTCTTTAAAGGGGCCTTAATGTGTTCAAGTGGAGTTGAATTCTATTCCTGAGAGAGAGACAGTAAGTTTAGCTGTGCAGGCATTTATCCTCACTTTTTCATTCAATTAAGGTAGCCCCAGAAGTGAGCTTAAGATTTGAGGCTATAATATTACTTTTATGTGCTCTGATAATGTAAATACGACAAAACACCAAGTGCAATTCTAATGTTTAAAATTGACTGAAGACATAATGATCTGTTTAAAACTAGAAGGAAGACCGGCTGAGTTGGATTTATCATGAGGGGGTAAATAAAGATGCAGTTCTTATGGATTCATAAAGTATTTGCGAGAGTAATTTTGTTTATATGAGATTTTCTTCTTTACTGCATTAAGAATCTATAATTCTCATGTTAGATTCTACTACTGTTGTTACCATGGCAGCAACAATATACTACTATAGGGGACTCTCTGCTATATTCAAGGAGAGCAAGCATTAACAAACAGATGAATATCCAAGTCTGAAATTGTGGTTTTGTTCTGTGTCACTAAATAAGTTCCACTGGGGAAAAGAAGTAAAGATAAATATCTGTCTTGTCAGCAAGATTGACTGGAACTTCTTAGTGGTCCTAGAGATTTGGACTAGATTTTGACAGTATTCTTATTATCGACAAAGTGTCATATAAAATGTCCCCATTAGTCAAAATAGACCTTATATAGTGTGGGCAATGTGAGTCAATTAAACACTCAATTAATTTAGACAACTCATATGTTCATTTATTATTTTATTCCAGTAAACGCTTGTATTAACTTAGAATATAATATACATCATGCGCTGTTTGTGAAATGTTGAAAATAGCAGTGAATCAGATAGCTAATTCTTTAAATATTCTTCTATTCTAAGAAGTAAAAAAACTCAACAAAACCAAAGATAAACAAATAAACAAGACTGATTTTAAATAAGACAAAAATGCTTGAACAAGCGAAGGGGGAGAAAGTTTGTAAGGTGGTAAACTTGGAGTTGAGACATAAGCAATGAGGGGCAATTCAAAAGCATAATTAATTGCTCTCTCGGTAAATAACAGATGATACATTGCAAATGACTGAGGTGGTCTATTGGCTGTTGGGAACAGAAAAAATATGTGGACTTGTATCTCTTAAAACTTCCACTAGGTGATTGATTAATTTTATTACATTCTTAAACTTTTTTTAAAAAAAGCTAACACTTTTTAATCTCATTTGTTTTTTCTTATTGTTACAGTACCATTTAAGATTTCCTGTTATAAACAGAAATATGTCATTGGAATCTTTAGCATTGTATTCAGAACCTATTTATTCTTTAATACAGTTGTATCTAAATAGTATAAATAACAACTAAATTTTATATCATAATATTATCTATAAAACAAACAAGATAGAGAAGATCTAGAAAAACCGTGCTATTTTTTCCAGAAAATAAGTGGTTGAAAATTATAATTTCTAGATGATTTCCAGTTAAAATGTAATTTTCTCTCAAAATGCAATAGTTTTTTTTAGATTATTTTTATATCAACCTTTCTTAATTAGAGCTAGAAGACAAACATTATTTTTGTATGAGAACATGTAAAAAATAATAACTGGCTAATAAATCAATAAGTGTATGGTAGATAAATATAGAAAGGTTTGAATTTTATTTTTAATAATTAATAAGGAGGTATATTTATACTTGTTAATACAAATGGTAATTTTGCATAGCTTCTAAATGGCAATTGGATTTATCTTCACCACGAATATAAAATACTTTCTTTAGAAGTATACTCAATAAATGACAAAATCGAATTGATCAAAAAGTAAATATTGTTTTTGGCTGTGTTAATTTTGGTTGTTCTAAGTAGGAAAGCAATTTGATCATGTGGCTAATTTGTTCAATTTTGCATGAAATTGGCCAACGAGGTAGATAATACATCCCAATTTGGAGGAATACTAATTGGTGCTGTACTTACATTCAGACATAGCTTATCTTTACATATGTATTGCAAAAAAAAACTAATTTCAAAGAAAATGGAAACAATTGCCCAAAACATCATATTCAGAGCTTTTTATTGTGTCTGAAATGTATTAATACACATAATTCATGAAAAAGTCGAATGCGTCCTCTATACCCCTACTTCTATGTATAGTTTTGACTTAACCATGTTGCTTTTAGAAAAAAACTTTTATATATTAAAATGAAATACATTTGAAGAATATTAGAAAACATTAAGTATATATTCTATAGTATTTTCTCATGACTGAGTTTCCTCTTCTTTTTCATGAATGATTGTAACTTTTATCTGACGCATCATAATCCATAATCATCATGGAAATCGTCACTTATGCCAGCATCCCACTGCTTGTATTCAATTTGAAAACAGTATGTGAAAGTTTGTCAAATTCATGTGTTTTCAGCATGCTACTTTGTCATCGTTTTTCAGGTTAAAAAGCCACCACATCTACGGCTGCAGTTTTCCCAGCAGAAAACAGGTGTGTATTGATTAGATCGTCAGCAGGGAAACAACAGTTTTGTCTCTTCCTTACCATGTTCATTATAATGTAAAGTAGCAGCTAAAATATGGCATCAAGCTGATATGTAGTGAACTGGAGGTAAAGTTTCCAGGTGTTTGGGAAGTTTTCAGTGTGAATTGGCACAAAGGTTTGATTTTCCTCATTTAATGGCAGCATTTTGCGCATTGCCTATTTTAGGAGCGTCTACATTTTTTACAAGTATTCCATTCTCTCTGTCTCCCTCTCTCTCTCACACACTTTGTCTTTTTTCTCTCATATATATGAGATATATATATATGTGTGTGTGTGTGTGTAAATATGTCGTGTGTGTGTGTGTATATATATATATACGATAGCTGGAAAGCTGCCTGCTAACCTGTTAGCAGTAGTTGGAGGAGGCGCATGGCATTATAGCTAATCTTATCCTCTATATATTTATTTTTATTTACAATTTTTCTCCACCAAACATATTTCATTTATAAATTTTAAAAGTAAATTAATAGAAATATAAGACTTCTAAACATAGACACTTAAGATGCATGCTAAAGTTAATAGGGTTATATCTAGGTTGAAGAAAATATTATTTTTAATTAGTTTGTACCATTCTTTATTTAGAATATGTAATGCATCTTAGGATTGTCAACTAAAATAGATTTTTCCAATGAGAAAAAATATTATTTCAGAACTGCCATTTTACATAAAAGGACTATAGGTTTTGATCAATTGCCAGAAAAATTAATTTTCTGGAAAAAGGTTAATTTGGAAGATAATAAATTAGAAATTTGCTTCATTAAAATATATTGTATATTAGAACTTAAATAAATATTTTATATGTAGCAAAATAAATTTTTGAAATGTATGAACCTCCATCAATAGAATAAAGAGGGATGATTACATGAAAGAGTGAAGAATTAAAGAAAGACGGGTAATCTGACCCTAAATTATCACGCTACGGTTCTATTGTGATTTTCAGTATTTTTTTAAAAAGATCAAATATCCTTTTAGATGACTACAGATGACTTTTTTGTGTGTCTTAGAGATATCATAATTTATTAAAACAATAATATAGCTGAAAAAAATCTTGGACATTATTCCTTGTCGCTCAGCTTGTATTTCTCGAGTTTCTGCTAAGTGGTAGGCACGGGGTTTCCTCTGTGAATGTAAAGAATAAAGAAACAGCAAGCAAATGAATGTGTTTTCTCCCCGCAAGTCATGAACAGACTAAAGACAAAAATTGACAAGTGTAATCCCAAAACTGAGTATTAATGATTTTATGAAGGTAAGCATAAAATGATACAGAAACACACAGAAAAAACTCTAACTCTCTCTTTGAATTGCCCCAGATTTTTTATCCTGGCTATTAACTTAGTCCTGACTTACGGCTGCCAAAGTTCTTCAAACCAGTTTCTATTTAATGTATCAAAAATGTTCTCTCTATATTAATAAACCTTTAACATGTAGGCCTACCATAAAGCCTGATAAATATATTATTTTATAAATTTTAGTTTATAAAGTTTAGTTTATTGACAGGCCTCCTGGTAGCAACAGCAGTAGTAATAGTAGCAGCAGAAATAGCAACAATAATGTGTCATGCATTGGAGCCACTGAGTCTCAGATATGCCCTGGCTATATATCCAGGCATCACCTCATCTGATTTTCATACAAACATCTGCAGTAACAGGGAAGTGGAAACTGAAGCTCAAAGAGGGTCAGAATCATATTCTAGTATCAAATCAAATAACCACTCTGATATTTTTTTTCCAAAGCCTAAGGCAATTTTTATTATACTGATGCTTATATTACATAATGTTTTGAAGTATGAAAATTGCTTTAATATAAATTATTCCACTAGTTTCTTACAGATATTTTGAGAAGGCAATAGGAGCAATATTTTTTAAGTCAGGCTTAAGTTATGAAATTCACATAGTAAATTTTGCCATTTTTATGTGTATATTCTCTGAGTTCTGAAACAAGGCATGTCATACAAATATAATTTAAATCAAGTTCCATAATATTTCCTTCACCCCAAAAGTTCCTTTATATTCCTTTATGATCAATCTCCACGTCCACCCCAAGTCCCTGCCTAGCAACCACTAATCTGTTTTCTGTCATAATTATAATTTTACAGAAAATCACATAGAGTCATTTAGTATGTAGTATTTTAGATTTCTGAAAAGAAAAAAGGAAAGGGAAGGGGGAAAGGGAAAGGGAAAGAGAAAGAGAAAGACAGGTCTTGCTATGTTTGAGACCAGGCTGGTTTCAAACTCCTGAGCTCAAGTGATCCTCCCACCTTGGTCTCCTAAAGTCTGGGATTGCACGTGTGTGCCACTGCACCCAGCCTATAGCCTTCTTTAGTCTGGTTTATTTCACATAACAATGCATCTGTATTTGATCTGTGTTGTGCCATGTATCACTTGTTCCTTCTTTTATATCACTGAATAGCATTCTATTACATGGATAGTTGTAGTAAATGTTGCTCATCTATTCACCAGACTGGGAGTTGATGTATTTCCAGTTTTTTTTTTTTCAATTATGACTAAGTTTTCTATAAACATATGTATAGTTTTGTGTTTGGCCATTTACTATTATTTCTGTTCACTACCTAGGAGGAAGATTAATGGCTTGGGATACATTAATATTTGCTTAACTTACCAATAAACTATTGAATCATTTTCCAAAGTGGCTACATCATTTTTCAACCCCGGTAGCCATGTATGTGGATTCCATTTGTTCTGCATCCCCTCCACCACTTGAAACTGCCAGATTTTTAAGAAGTTTAGTTGTTTTTGTAGGTATGTAAAGATAATCTGCATTTAGCTAAGAGCTAATAATGTTGAGCATATTTTCAAATTTTATTTTACACTCATATATCTGTTATAAAATTTTAATTCAAATCTTTTGTCCCTTTTTTTACTTTTTATTTTTGAATAGAATTAGATCTATAAATCCATTTTCAAGATAGTACAATTCCCATACAAACTGCCCCAGATTTCCCAATTATTAACATCTTGCATTAGTAAGATATACTTATTACAATTAGTGAAACAATGTTGATATAGTATTATTATTAGCTAAATCCATATTTTATGCAGATTTGCTTAGTTTTTACCTACCATCACTTTTTTGTTTCAGTATCACATACAGGATATCACATTATATTTAAACTGTCATTTTCCTAGTGAAGAGTTTCTTGACTATGAAAGTTTCTCAGACTTTTCTTGTTTTTTATAACCTTAAGAGTTTTGAGGATTAATAGATATTTTGTAGAATGCTTCTCAACTGGGATTTGTCTGATGTTTTTCCTATGATTAGACTAAGAGTTATGGGATTTGGGGAGGAAGAACGTGAAGGTAAAATGTCATTCTCATTACACCATATTAATGGTGCATACCATCAACATGTTTTATCACAATTGATCCTAACCGTGATCACGTTACTGAGTTAATGTCCTTTTCTCTTTTTCCATAACTGGAAGAAAGTCACTATTTAGAGTCCGAGCTTGAGAAGTGAGAAGTTATGTCCCCTAAGCTTGAGGACAGAGAATCTATGTATATTATTTGCTTTTTTTTTTTTTTTTTGGTGCAGAAGTTTTTGTTTCTTCCCTCTTATCAATGCATGCATTCATTCATTCATTTATTCAATCCTTTATTTCGAAATGGACTCATGAATCTTTATTTTACTCTTTGGATTATAATAAAATATTGCTTTAATGGCCATTCGGAGCTCTTGAGAATGATTCCTGTTTCCTGTTGACATACTCCCATTAACGAGGGGTTTGTTTTGTGCATTTTTTTTAGTACTTTCTTACTTTCTGGCACCATAAGACAATCTATTTTCATCTTTAATATTTCTTGCCCCAGTGTTAGAATCAGCCACTTCTCCAAGAAACCCTGGTTCCATTTATGTAGAATGGTCAAAGTAATGAATATCCAGATGCATTAAATATGACTGAGGCATTCATTCTAGGCTTTTTTAACAAACAGAGCAAGAAGAAACGTGTGGTAATTGACACATGTATATACATGTATCTGTATATATTTCTATGTGTAACCATATATATATATATATGTATATATAATTAATTATGAGTTCATACCAGTGTCCTCAATTTTCATCCATTTCCACAAGGATCATTCTGGGCCTCCCTTATCCATCTGTAACCTTCCAGTCCAACACTGAGAAACTTGTCTCCCATTATTCAATACCAATTTGCTTAATTACTCAAGTCAGTATACATAAAGAGAGGTTTCAGAATTGTTTGCCTGTAGTCCATGGGAAAGAATTTTATTAGCTAAAATATAATACTGATTTATAGTTTTTTGCCTTTAGTTTTAATAGTTATACATATTTCCAAAATTACATGTCAATACTCCCTGCAACAGTGAATGTATTCTATGTATTTATAATGCAGTTAGAATCTTTGTTATAGTAGGATTCTGTCCTGACATCCTCTGAACATCTAATTTTTTTTTCCAATTTGCACACACTGAGATCTTTGTGATGTAAATTTCTATGGGTTTTGATACAAGTCTTATGTATCCATAATTACACTATCATATGGAAATGATTGATTTGTCCTAAAATATCCCATGTATTTCACCTATTTAACCCATTCACTGCTGCTTTAATTTATGTTAATCACTGATCTCTATAAGACCCTATAGAGTCTCTATAAGTGTGCCTATTCCAGAGAAATGGAATGTAGCCTTTTCTGATTGGATTCTTTCCCTTTTCAACACACATTTAAGATCCATACATGCCTTTGCATGGCTTGATAGCACACTTCTATATTGCTGAATAGCATTCCATTTTATGATGCACCACAGTTTGTTTATCCATTCACCTATGGAAAGATATCTTGATTGCTTCCAGTTTGGGGTACCTGCAAACAAAGATGGTATAAACATTCATGTGCAGGTTTCTGTGTGGACATAAGTTTTCAGATCATTTCGGTAAATGTCAAGGAGCACATTTGCTGAATTGTTTGATAAGATAATGTTTAGCTTTGTAAAAAATCGCCAAACTGTCTTCGAAGGTGGTTGTACCACTTGACATTCTGATTAACAATGAATGAGAATTCCCATTGCTTAGTATCTTTAAGAACATTTGGGAATGTCAGTATTTTTTTTTAATTTTGTAATTCTAGTAGAACTTTCATGGTATCTCGTTTTAATTTGTACTGCCCTAATGACATATAACATTGAGAATGTTTTCATATGCTTATTTTTCATCTGTATATCTTATTTGGCAAGGTGTCTGCTCAGGTTCATCCCTTTTTCATTTTTCTTAATTGGGTTGTTGCCTTTTTATTGAATTCAAGGAGGTTTTATATATTTTTACACAAAACCCTTTATAACTAAAAAGATTTATCATATGTGTCTTTTGCAAATATTTCTCCCAGTCCGTGGCAATTCTCTAAATCCTCTTTACAGTTTCCTTAGCAGAACCTAAAGTTTTAAATTTAATAGAAACCAATCTACACATTTCTCTTACATGAGTCACACTTTGGTTGTTCTATCATCACCCAGTCATTACCAAAGTTGGGTAAATTTTCTCCTATGCTTTTGACATTTAAGTCTATAATACATTTTTATTTTAATTTTATTAAAGGTTTGAAGTCTTGTCTGGGTTTTTTGGGTTTTTTTTGTTTGTTTTTTGTTTTTTGTTGTTGTTGTTGTTTTTTGGCATATGGATGTCCAATTGTTACAGCACCATTTATTAAGGAGGGCTATCCTTTCTGTATTGAACTGCCTTTGTGCCATTGTAAAAAATCAATTTACTGTATTTGTGTAGGTCTATTTCTGAATTATCTATTCTGTTTCATTGATCTATGTGTCTATTCTTTAACTAATTCTAACCTTACTTGAATTACTGTAGCTTTATAGTAACTCCTTAAGTCATGTATTTTTAAGTTCTCAAATTTCCTTTTTCTTCGATATTAGGTTGGCTATTCTAAATCTTTGCCTTCCATCCAAATTTTAGTATTAGCTTGCTAGTTTCTACAAAACAGCTTCCCAAGTTTTGAGTTGGCAATGCATTGAATCTACAGATCAACTTGGAAAGAACTAACATCTTAAACATATTGAGTCTTCCAGTTAATGATTATGACACATCTTTCCATTTATTTATAACTTCTTTTATTGTTTTCATCAGTGTTTTATAATTTTCTTCATAGAGATACAGTATATGTGTTGTTAGACTAACACCCAAGTATTTATTTCTTGTTTTTGTCTTTGATTGGGGTACAGCTGTAAATTATATTATATTTAATTTCAAATATCATGTGCTCATTGCTGGTGAATAGGAAGGCTATTAACTTTCATATATTGACCTTGTATCCCCCTATCTTGCTATATATTTTTTTCTTTATTTCATTTTATTTTTTATTTTTTAAATAGAGACAGGGTCTCGCCATGTTACCCCAGGCTGGTCTTGAACTCCTGGCCTCAAGCTATCCATTAACAGATAATTCTTTTGAGAAGTGTCTGCTCATGTCTCAACCTCCCAACATGTAGGGATTATAGCAGTGAGCTACCATGCCCCACCAATCTCACTATGTTTATCGACCAATTTCAGGAGTTGTTATGTAGATTCTTTAGTAGTTTCTACATAGTCATATTTTTCAATAAACTTGTCTTTAGACCTGTGTTATCAAATTTGTGCACATAGATTTATTTGTAGTCATCATAACTACCCTTTAAATGTCAATGTGAACAATAGTAATGTCCCCTTTTTCATTTATAATCTTGGTAGTTTGCATCTTCTCCTTATAATTTTGGTTAGTCTGGCTAGAGGTTTACTAATTTTATTAATCTTAAAAACCAGCTTTAGTTTTCATTGCTTTATTCCTATTATTGGCCTATTTTCAATTTCTATTTCTGTTCTAAATTTTATTGTTTCTTCTGCTTGCATTTACCTTAAATTACTCTTATTCCTGTAATTTACAAAGGTGAAAACTTGATTACATATTTTTTTTTCAACTTTTATTTTAGAGTCAGGGGTACATGTGCAGGTTTGTTACACAGGTATATTGTGTGATGCTGCAGTTTGGGGTACAAATTATCCTGAGCATAGTACCCAACAATTAGCTTTCCAACCCTTGTCCTCCTCCCTCCCTTACCCCTTTAGTAGCCCCTAGGTTCTATTGTTGCATCTTTATGTTCATGAGTACCCCATATCTCTTTCCCACTTGTAAGTGAGAGCATGTGGTATGTGTTTTTCTGTTTCTGCATTACTTTGTTTAGGATAATGGCCTCCAGCTCCATCCACATTGCTGCAAGGTCATGATTTCATTATTTTTTATTGCTGCATAATATTCCATGGTATATATGCATCATATTTTCTTTATCTAGTTCACTGTGGGCACCTAGGTTGATTCTATGACTTTGCTATTGTGAATAATGCTGTGATGAACATGCGAGTGCATGTATCTTTTTGGTAAAAGAATTTGTTTTCTTTTGGATATAAACCTAGTAATGCGGTTGGTGGGTCAAATAGTAGTTCTGTTTCATGTTCTCTGAGAAATATCCACACTGCTTTCCATAGTGGCTGAACTAATTTACGTTCCCACCAACAGTGTACAAGTGTTCCCTTTTGTCTGCAGCATCTGTTATTCTTTGACTTTTTGATAATAGCCATTCTGACTTGTGTGGAGATAGTATCTCATTGTGGTTTTCATTTGCATTTCTCTGTTTCTCTGATGATCAGTGATAATAAGCATTTTAATGTGCTTGTTGGCTGCTTGTATCTTCTTTTGAGAAGTGTCTGTTCATGTCTTTTGCCTACTTTTTAGTGGGGTTATTTGTTTTTTGCTTATTCAATTGTTGAAGTTCCTTGTAAATTCTGGATATTACACATTTGTCAGATGCATAGTTTGCAAATATTTTTCCCTATTCTGTAGGTTGTCTGTTTACTCTTTTAATAGTATTTTGTTGTTGTTGTTGTTGTTGTCTGTAGTGGAGGTGGTGTTTTTTTTTTTTTCTTTTCTTTTTTTTCTTTCTGTGCACTAGCTTATCAGTTTAATGGTCAGTTTTTTGTTTTTGTTGCGATTGCCTTTGAGAACTTACTAAGAAATTATTTCCCAAGTTCCATGTCCAGAATAGTGTTTCTTGGGTTTTCTTCTAGGATTATTGTAGTTTGAAGTCATATATTTATATCTTTAATCCATCTTTAGTTAATTTTTGTATATGGTGAAAAGGTAGGGGTCCAATTTCATTCTGCACAGGCTCACTAGCTATCTCAGCACCATTTTTTGAATAGGAAGTCCTACCCTATGGATTATTTTTGTTGACCTTGTCAGAGATTAGATGTCTGTGAATGTGTGGGTTTATTTCTGGGTTCTACATTTTGTTTCATTTGTCTATGTGTCTATTTTGTACAAGTACAATTCTGTTTTTGTTACCTAGTTTTATAGTTTGTTTGAAGTTGGGGAATGTTGTGCCTCTGGTTTTGTTGTTTTTTGCTAAGGATTGCTTTAGCTATTTAGGCCTTTTTTGTTCCATATGAATTTCAGAATAGTTGTTTTTTTTGTTTGTTTTGTTTGTTTTTTTTTTTGTTTTTGTTTTTTGTTTCCAATTCTGTTTTGGTTACCTAGCCTTATAGTTTGTTTGAAATTGGAGAATGTGATGCTTCTGGTTTTGTTGTCTTTTGCTAAGGATTGCTTTGGCTATTCAGGCCTTTTTTGTTTCGTATGAATTTCAGAATAGTTTTTTTTTTTTTCAATTCTGGGAAAAACAATGTTAGTGGTTTGATAGGAATAGCACTGAATCTGTAGATGGCTTTGGGCAGTTTAGCCATTTAACAACATTGACTCTTCCAATACATGAGCATGGAATGCTTTTTCATTTGTTTGTGTCATGTATGATTTCCTTTACCAGGGTTTTGTAGTTCTCCTTATAGAGATTTTTTTGCCTTCTTGGTTAGATGTATTCCCACACATTTTATTTTTGTGAGTGGCTATTGTAAATGGGTTTGTGTTCTTGATTTGGCTGTCAGCTTGAATGCTCTTGGTATATAGAAATGCTACTGATTTTTGTATCTTATATCTGAAACTTTGCTCAAGTCATTGATCACTTCCAGGAGTCTTTTTGTGGAGTCCTTACGGGTTTCTACGTATAGAATCTTATCATCCACTAGAGGAAATACTTTGCTTTTTTTTCTTTTCCTGTTTGAATGCCTTTTGTTTCTTTATCTTGCCTGATTGCTCTGGCTAGCACTTCCAGTACTATGTTGAATTGAAGTGGTGAGAGTGACATTCTTGTCTTGTTCCAGTTCTCAAGGGGAATGTTTCCAGTTTTTGTCCATTCAGTATGATTTTGGCTTTGGCTTTCTCAGAGGTGGCTATAATTTTGAGGTTTGTTCCTTCACTATTTAGTTTCTTGAGTTTTTTTTTTTATCATGAAGGGATATTGAATTTCATCAAAAGCTTTTTCACATCTATTGAGATAATCACATGGTTTTTGTTTTAATTCTACATATGTGTTGAATTACATTTACTGATTCGTGTATGTTGAACCAATCTTGCATCTGATGAATGAAGACTACTGGATCACGGTGAATTAAATTTTTGATGTACTATTGAATTCAGGTTGTTAATATTTTGTTGAGGATATTTGTGTCTACATTCATCAGGGATATCTGCCTGTAGTTTTCTTCTTTCACTGTGTCTTTGCTAGGTTTTGTTATCAGGGTAATGTTGGCCACATAAAACAAATTAGGGAGGACTCCCACCTCCTCAATTTTTTGGAATAGTTTCAGTGGAAGGATTACCAGGTCTTCTATGTATGTCTGGTACAATTCAAGTGTCACTCCCTCTGTTACAAATATTTTTTGTTAGGTTCTTTATTACGGATTTTGTTTTGAAACTTGATATTAGTCTGTTTGGTGTTTCAGTTTCTTCCTGCTTCAATCTTGGAAGACTGTGAGTTTTAGGGATTTATTCACTACTTCTAGAATTTCTAGTTTTTATACATAGGGGTTTCCATAACAGTGTCTGAGGATCATTTGTATTTCTGTAGGATCAGTTATAATGTCTCCTTTGTCATTTATGGCAAATTGTGATTATTTGGATCTTCTCCCTCTTTTTTTTTTTTTTTTGTTAATCTAGCTAAGTGTCTATTGATCTTAGTTATCCTTCTATAGAACTAACTTTTGTGAATGTGCTCCCAGCCTTCAATGTAAGACTGCCATTTCTCTAAAATTTCTAACTTCTCAAAAAACAAACAACAACAACAACAGCAAAAAACTAACTTTTGGTTTCATTGATTATTGGGTTATAGATTTTAGATCTTTCCTTTTTTTCTAATATAGTCTTTAGTGCAATAAATTTCCCTCTAAGTGGTGCTTTTGCCATACTTCACAATTGTTCAAAAGGTATATTGCAAATAGTTTCTAAGATCTCTTAAGATAACTAATTTGAATTATGTATTATTTAGAAGTATCTTGTTTAATTTCTAAATTTGGAAGTTTTTTTCAATGACGTTTCTATTACTGATTTTTAGTTTAGTTCCATTTGGTCTGAAAACATATTTTTATGCTTCATATTCTTTTTAATTAAATTTTGTTTTACAAACCACATTGTTGATATCCTGTGTTCCATGTAAGCTTGAAAAGAATGTGTGTTTTTTGTTGTTGAATACAGTATTCTACAAATGTAAATTAGAACAAGTTGATTGCTAATGCTGTTCATGTGATTTATATGCTTACTATCTTTTGCTATTATTGATCTATTAATTATTTTCAGAGGGATGTTGAAATCATCACCTATAAAGGTAGATTTATCTAATTTACCTTTCAGTCTTATGTTGTTTTACTCATATATTTGATGCTCTGTTACAAGTGCATCTAAATTATTGCTTGTTGTATCATCTTGGAGAATTGATTCTTTTATCATTATGTAATGCCTCTTCTTATCCCAAGCAGTTTTCCTCGTTCAGAAGTCTGCTTTGTCTTAACCTAATATAGCTACTCCTGCTTACTGTTATTAATGTTAGCATGATATATCTTTTTTGTTTTTTTATATTTGCTTTTAACTTATTAGTATCATTATATTTAAAATGTGTTTCTTATGGATAACATATACTTAGGTGTAATTTTTAATCCATTCCAACCATCTTTTAATTAATGTATTGAGACAACTCATATTTAACAGTGATTATTTGTAAAAATTTTATTAATAGCTTCCATGTTTGCAACTGATTTCTACTGGTGGCTTTCATTCTTCTTTTTTCTTTATTCCCCTGACCTTCTTGCCTTATCTTGTTTTCATTTATAATGTAATGATATTCATTTTAGCTCTTCTTTTAGCATCTTAATTATATTTTTAAAAATATTGTTTTCCATGGTCGACCCAAAGTTTTCAGTATATATTTTAACTAATCCCCATCTGCTGTCAATTGACACCATATATCACATGTACTACAAGTAGCTTTAACAATGTATTCCCAATTATTTCTTAAAGTAACTTGTGTCATTGCTATTATTCATTTGATTTATCTGTAGGCTACAATTAAATACTTTCTTGCTAACATTCATTTAATCAAACAGTTATTATTTAGATCAATTAAAACTGAAAGAAATAAAAGTTTACATTTTTCCTTTATGTATTTTTTTTCAAATCTCTTCATTTCTCTATGTAGAATCAAGTTTGTGACCTATATAATCTTCTGTATGCCTGAAGCTTGTTTAATATTTCCTGCAAGACAGGTGTACTAGTGATAATTTCCCTCAGTTTTCATTTATCTGAGAAAATCTTTATTTGTTCTTCATTTTGAAGGATAATTTTGCCTGATGTGGAATTCTAGACTGGCCATGTTTTTCTTTCACCTCTTTAAATGTTTCACTATATACTATACCTACTCCTCTCATTTCTGATGAAAAGGTCATTGTAATTCTTATTCTTATGTCTCCACAAGCAAGGTAATCTGTTTTGTTCTGTTCTTCCCTCTGATTTCTTTAAGATTTTTTCTTGTCTTTGGTTTTCTGCAGTTTGAATATGGTGTGTGTGTGTGTGTGTGTGTTAATTATTCACCTCAGCCTTCTGAATCTGTGTTTATTGTCTGTTATTCACTTGGGAAAGGTTTGCCTATTATTACTTCACATATTTTTTCTGCTTCATTATCTCTCTCTTTTTCTGGTATTACAATTACAAATACATTATACATCTTGAAATTATCCTACAGTTCTTAGATGTTCTGTTTAGTTTTTTCTCTTTGCATTTTATTTTTTGAAGTTTCTATAAACCTATGTTCAAACTCACTACTTTTTCCTCAAGTGTATCCAGTCTACTGGTAAGTTCACCAAAGTCATTTTTTATTCCTGTTACAGTACTTAATTTCTATTACTTCATTTAGATTTCTTCTTATAGTCTGCATCTGTCTCCTTAACCATCTGTTCTTTCATGTTGTATGTTTTTTCCATTATATCCCTAAATGTATTAATCATAGTTATTTCAAATTCACCATTTAAAGATTTCAATATCATTGTCATATCTGAATCTGAATATGGTGGCTTTAGCTCTTCAGACAGAGGAGATTTTGATTCTTTATTTTGCCTTTCCATTTTTTTGTAGTTTTATTTTGTTGTTGTTGAAATCCTAAAAGTTTATCCCAGTAATAGAAACTCAAATAACCTAATACTTTCTTGCTTACATTTCTGTAAACAAATAGTTATTATTTAGATTAAAAATAAGAAAAATAAAAGATTACATATTGTCGTTATGTATTTTTTCTTCAATTGTCTTTTTTTTCTACAATTCCTTTTTTTCTTTATGTAGAATCAAGTTTTGGGCATTTAGGTGCTATAATAATAGACAAAAAATGATATTAATAATAGACAAAAACTTTACAAAATGAGTAACAGGCAGATTAATAAAATACGAATCCAGAAGGCTGAGATGAATAACACTCTTTTACACACGCACACATACACACACATACACATACACACACACACAAAATTAGGTTATGTGTTTAGTGTGGGAATTTGTGTTAATATGACTAAAAATTGACTATCTTTAATGTTTGTTGTAGCTATATGTGCCATTTTCTTCAAATTCCTCTAGTGTCCTTGTTTCTGTTCTTTCTTGACCTTAATCTTACTTAAGTACTTTTCTTGCAGCCTGTATCTACATCTCTTTCAGCTGTAACCCACTGTTATAGTAGATACTCAATGGCATGATAGTAAGGTGTGAGGAAGAAAAAAAGTTCTACAATGGTAAGATTAAATTTACTCTCTTAATGGTCTGTGTCTCTAGGCTGTGACCTTTGCAAGCATCTTTTAATTTCTTCCCTTGGTTGCAGCATTCCCAATCCATTTTCCTGAGGCCCTGACCCCTGTTGATTATGTATACTCTTCTCCCCTTAGGGAAACCATGAAAGTCAGAAAGGACTGAAGTGGAAGAAATGATCTGCAAGCTGAGATAAATCTCAGGAAATATGTTTCTCCTTGGAGAGTAGGCCTTTTATTAGAGAAAAATCTCTGAAAACTAATGATTACTGATCCCCTTCTCCTGCCAGAGCCATGAGGACATCTTTCTCAAATCTTCACCTTGGGAGCAAGGTGGGGTTACTGGAGGAAGAGCCCACAAAAATGTGCACCCCCTTGTAAGGCAGGTTCACATTCACTTTGTAGTGGTTGCCAACTTGTCTGAGTGTGGTGAGACTGAACACACTCACATGCAACAAGTGACTTGAAGTAAATTTATTTTTGACAAATAGACATCAAGAGACAACAAAAACCTAGGATCATTGAAAACCAGTTTCCCCAAGGCTTAGAAAGCCACCTGGGGCAGACAGGGTCTCCATGGCATGTGCCCCATTTATACCACAGATGGGAAACTCCAAAAAAGCCCTGGTACATACTGTCCCTTTTTTTAGATTTTAATTTCATTTTATTTCTTCCTAAC
This sequence comes from Gorilla gorilla gorilla, assembly GCF_029281585.2. NCBI lineage: Eukaryota > Metazoa > Chordata > Mammalia > Primates > Hominidae > Gorilla > Gorilla gorilla. Next base: position 118,788,391 of record NC_073229.2, on the reverse strand, counting down.
GAAATTTATTTAACAATTCCTTTCATGTAGGCCTGTTGAGAAGAAATTATTTGTTTTTGTATAGCCACATAAGTCTTTATTCTGTCCTCCTTTTTGAAATATATTTTTATTCCATATAGAATTCTATGTAGTCTTTTTTTCTCCTTTTAGTACCCTAAAAGAATGTATTTTCTTGCTTGATTGTTTACAATGAGCAATCTACTATCAATCTTATCTTTTTCTTCTCCTTGTATGTAATGTGTCTTTTTTCTGTCTGTCTTTAAGATTTTTCCTTTATCATTGGTTTTGAATGATTTGAGGATAATGTGCTTAAGTGTCATTTTATTCAGGATTTTTGTACTTGAGCTTTGCTGAACATCCTAGATTTGTGGATTTATAGTACTTTCATATTTGAAAGACAGTCATTATTTCTTCATATTTTTTCTGGCCTCCTTTTGGTGACTTCAATTACATGTATATTATTAGCACTTATAAAGTTGTTTCATAGCTGTTTCTCTTTGTTATTTTTATTTTATGTTGTACTTTTAATAATTCCTATTACTATGTCTTCAAATTAGCTAATGTTTTCTTTTTGCAATGTTTAAACTGATGTTAATTGAATCTAGTGTATATTTCCTTGCATATATTGTACTTTCATCCCTAGAAGTTATATTTGCACCTTTCTACACTGTATGCTTCTACGGAACTCTGAAAATAAGAAAAATTTTAATGTCCTACTAGTACCTTTGACAATTCAGGATCAGTTTTGTTTTTTTTTTTTTTTCAATTTCCATAGGTTGTTGGGGAACAGGTGGTGTTTGGTTACATGAGTAAGTTCTTTAGTGGGGATTTGTGAGATTTTGGTGCACCCATCACCTAAGCAGTATACATAGCACCCTATTTGTAATCTTTCATCTGTCACCCCCTTTCCATTCTTTCTGCCTGAGACCTCAAAGTCCATTGTGTCAGTCTTATGCCTTTGCATCCTCATAGCTTAGCTCCCACGTATAAGTGAGAACATACGATGTTTGGTTTTCCATTCCTGAGTTACTTCACTTGACTGATTTTTTTTCCTATTCATGGATTCATTTTATCAGCATTTGTGCATGTCTTGTAATATTTTATTGGATGACATGCATTGTAAATTTTACAAATTGGGTGCAAATATTTATATTCCTGTAAATATTGTTCAGTGTTGTTTTGTGGTGTAGTTATGTTACTTGGTGATACTCTAATCCCTTCATGAAAACATGAATGGTTGATATGATTTGGCTGTGTCCCCAACCAAATCTCATCAGGAATTCACACATGTTGTGCGAGGAACCCGGTGGAAGGTAATTGAATCATGCGGACAGGTCTTTCCCATGCTGTACTCATGATAGCTAATAAGTCTCATGAGATCTCATGGTATTTTAAGGGAGAGTTTCCCTGCACAAGAGCTCTCTTTTTCCTGCTGCCATCCATGTAAGATGTGACTTGCTCTTCCATGCCTTCCACCATGATTGCATGGCCTCCTCAGTGATGTGGAACGGTGAGTCCAATTAAATCTCTTTGTTTTGCAAATTGCCCAGTTTTGGGTATGTATTTCTTAGCAGCATGAAAATGAAATAATACAGTAAATTGGTAACAGTAGAGTGGGGTGTTGCTGAAAAGATACCTGAAAATGTGGAAGCAACTTTGGAACTGGTAACAGGCAGAGATGGGAGCACTTCAGAGGGCTCAGAAGAAGAAAGGAAAATGTGGGAAAATTTGGAACTTCCTAGAGACTTATTGAATGGCTTTGACAAAAATGATGATAGTGATATGAACTTGTTGGGAATTGGAGCAAAGGTGACTCTTGCTATATTTTAGCAAAGAGACTGGTGGCATTTTGCCTCTGCCTGTAGATTTGTGGAATTTTGCACTTGAGAGAGATGATTTGGGGAATCTGGTGGAAGAAATTTCTAAGCAGCAAAGCATTCAAGAGGTCACTTGGGTGCTGTTGAAGGCATTCAGTTTTATAAGGGAAGGAGAGCATAAAAGTTCAGAAAATTTGCAGCCTCACTATTGTGAGAGAAAAGAAAATCCCATTTTCTGAGAGGAAATTCAAGTTCCCTGCAGAAATTTGCATAAGTAACAAGAAGCTGAATGTTAATCCCCAAGACAATGGGGTAAACGTCTCCAAGATATGGCAGCAATCTTCCTGGCAGCCCCTCCCATCACAGGCCTGGAGGCCTAGGAGGAAAACATGGTTTCGTGGGCCAGGCCCAGAGTCCCCATGCTATGTGCAGTCTCAGGACTTGGTGCCCTGCGTCCCAGCTGCTTAAGCCTTGACTAAAAGGGGCCAAGGTGCAGCTCAGGCTGTGGCTTCAGACAGTGCAAGCCCCAAGCTTTGGCACCTTCCAAGTGGTGTTGAGCCTTCAGGTGCACAGAAGTCAAGAATTGAGGTTTGGGAACCTATGCCTAGATTTCAGAGGATGTATGGAAATGCCTGGATGTTCAGGCAGACATTTACTGCAGAGGTGGGACTCTCATGGAGAATCTCTGCTAGGGCATATGGAAAGGAAATGTGGGGTTAGAGTCCCCACACAGAGTCCCTACTTGGGCACCCCCTAGTGGAGCTGTGAGAAGAGGGCCACCGTTCTCCAGACTCCAGAATGGTAGATCCACTGACAGCTTTCACCTTTTGCCTGGAAAAGCTGCAGACACTCACTGTCAGCCAGTGAAAGCAGCTGGGAAGGAGGCTGTAACCTGCAAAGTCACAAGGGCAGAGCTGCCCAAGACCATGGAAACCCACCTCTTGTATGAGTATGACCTGAATGTGAGACATGGAGTAAAGGAGATCATTTTGAAGCTTTAAGATTTGACTGCCCTGCTTGATTTCAGACTTGCATGGGGCCTGTAGCCCCTTTGTTTTGGCCAATTTCTCTTATTTAGAACAACTATATTTACCAAATGCCTCTACCCCCATTGTATCTATGAATTAACTAACTTGCTTTTGATTTTACAGGCTCATAGGTGGAGGGGAAGTTGCATATTCTCAGATGAGACTTTGGACTGTAGAATTTTGAGTTAATGCTGAAATGAGTTAAGACATTGGGGGACTGCTTGGAAGGTGCGATTGGTTTTGAAATGTGAGGACATGAGATTTGGGAGGTGCCAGGGGTGGAATGATATAGTTTGGCTGTGTCCTCATCCAAATATCATCTTGAATTCCCACATATTGTGGGAGGAACACAGTGGAAGGTAATTGAATTATGAGGGCAGGTCTTTCCCTGTTGGTCTTGTGATAGGGAATAAGACTCATGAGATCACACTGTATTACAAGGGGTAGTTTCCCTGCACAAGCTCTCTCTTTTTGTCTGCTGCCATCCATGTAAGATGTGACTTGCTCCTCCTTGCCTTCCACCATGATTGCGAGGCCTCCTCAGCCACACGGAACTGTGAGTCCAATTTAACCTCCTTCTATTGTAAGTTGCCCAGTTTCATGTATATTTGTATCAGTAGCATGAAAACGGACTAATATAATAGTCTTTTAAGGTTCATCAGTGTTAGGTTAGTGTTTAGTATAGGGTTAAATATTTCCTAGTACTGAATCAAGACGTTTCTGTGTACTCCATACTTGCTCCAGGAATTTTGAGATATTCCACCCTGCCTGGTGGGAATAGGCACTATTTCCTCCCCTTTGTCAGTGTCAGACTCTGTTTTCCTAAATTTTTCAGATGGTTATTTCCCTGGCCTTGGGTAGTTCCATCAATGTACTCACTAATTAGCATTCTTCTAATCACTCGAGAGGACCCCTCTGAAGATTTCTGGAATTCCTTCTCTGCAAAGCTGTCTACCCTCTGGTGCTATGCCTTTCTTTATTTGTTTGTGCATTTGTTTTTTTTTTGTTTTTGTGTTTGTTTTTGTTTTGCCTCTTAGATATCTCTGAACTAATTGAAACTGTGGATTATTGGCTTTTATAACTTTCTGAATACTCTCAGACATTACTTCAAATATTTCTTCTGACCTATTTTATTCTTCTATCTTTCTAAGATTCTAATCACAGATATTAGATTGATATTCTGCTATATTGTCTGGATGATTATGATAATGACTAGTGATTATTTTTACTCTTTGATTTCTCCTTGGGTTTCAGTTTGGATAATATCTATGGACCTGTCTTCAAATTCAGTGATTCACTTTTCAGCTGCATTGTTACTGCTTGTAATCTATAAAAGGAATTTCTCATACACATCTTCTGTATTGTTCCTGTCACTCCATTCTTTACCATATTAAATAAAGTTATTTTAACCTTCCTGTGTGATAGTTGCAATATGTGAGTCATAAATATTATATTTAAAATGAATATTATATATTTAGTATTCCTAGTATATCTTATATGAAAAATTATATAAACAACCCAGTATCTTATGAGCTCTTTATGTTCTAAAATAGCACTGTCCGGTAGAGTTTCTGCAACAATGAAAATGTTTAGCTTGGTAGCAACTAGCCACTTGCAGCTAGACAGTGTGTAAGTAGCTAGTGAGACTAAGGAACTGAATTATAAATTTTGCATAATTTTTAATAAATTTATGTAGCCATATATTGCTGATGGCTACCAGAATTGTACCAGTACAATTCTAGGGTTTATCAAATCTTAGGACAGTCTTATTATTTTTGATTTAAAAAACACTATAATTTAACACAAATTACTCCCCCATACACTAGGATACATATAATAAAAATGCTATACAATTCTTAATAAATCTATCGGGTGAAAGGTCACATACAGATGTACGTACAACTTAGAGTTTACCAATCACAGCCAATAATTTTTCATGTGCCTAACTAAAAACATTAATGACTACCAACAAACTGTTTATTCTGAATCAATAAAGGTAGATTGGTAAAAAAATGTTCAGATAATCAAGTACTTTAGTTACCTATATTTTTATGAAATAAGTCCCTGAAGGATTATGGGGCTTCTTCCATATAATAAAATATGTGTAAATTTAACAAAATATGAAAATTTGAAAAAAGAGAAAAACCTATTTTACCACTACATTCAATTTTGACATATTTGTAAATAATATCATTCTCCAGTACAGAGAGATCAAAATTGGGAATTAGAAATGGGCATCTTGGCTTATTCTATACTTCTCTTGACATCAACTCTTGAATGGCATTTTCCTCTTGTGTAAATTGGAGACAATGATTTACCTCATGCTATTGCTAAGAGTAAAATGAGTTATGAATACTTCAATGACTATGACTCCTTTTTGTTTTGTTTTGGTCAGAACAATCCCCAGGAATCTGACATTACAACTCAATATAAATATTGACAACAATGAGGCCGGGCGCTGTGGATCACACCTGTAATCCCAACACTTTGGGAGGCTAGGGCAGATTACAAGGTCAGGAGTTTGAGACCAGCCTGGCCAATATGGAGAAACCCCGTCTCTACTAAAAATACAAAAATTAGCTGGGAGTGGTGGCGGGTGCCTGTAATCCCAGCTACTAGGGAGGCTGAGGCAGGAGAATTGCTTGAATCTGGGAGGCAGAGGTTGCAGTGAGCTGCACACCAGCATAGGTTACAGAGCATGACTCTGTCTTGAAAAAAAAGTATTGACAACATTGAATATTTACTTTTATTTGTGTATATTATGTGCATAGTACAAAATATTATATATGCCTTTTAATTACAAAAGCTCACATCTATATGACATTACCTCTAACATTGGTGACCAAGTCTCATTTAAGTTGCTTCTCTTATTAATCATTTATAGCCAGAAAATGTAGGATATGTGATAGTAAGATGCAATTCAGATCTTCATGAACTGAATCTATTTGTCAGTTTGCAGATTTGTCCCATTCACCCCCTACTGTTCCCCTGCATTATTTCAACTAGATGAGATGGTGTACAAACTGCTGATAATTTAGCAAGCTGATAATGGATGCATACCATTTTAACATTACAGCAGGGAGTCCTCGCCTTGCCTTTTCAGTTCACAGCATTGTTGCACAATGTAACACCAATTAACACTTAAGTGATAGAGTTTCAGTTTCTAGGTAAAATCTGAAAATCTTTCTTTCATGCCTCTGTACTGGAGCCTGCATAGTTATGATATTTAATCAGCTGAAAGCCCAGGGCATGCACTTGTAGTTGTGTTATTATTTATAATTGAATGCAGCACTGGTGCTGTGGCAAACCTTACTGGCGTCATTTGTGTAAGGTTTAATGGTTTCTGTTACTGCTCCTAGCTCCTCACTCACCAGGCTATTCTGCTATAATGTGGCAGAGTATTTTAAAAGACTTGATTGTGACTGAAGTCAATGGAGGGGAGGAGAAACAGTAGTGAAAGCTGACACAGAATAATTAATTTCCAAAATAAGCATAATTCTCCAATCCTAATTTTCACCCAATATGATATTATGGCTCAGAAACGATAAAAGTAATAAACCAAATATCTGCTTTGAAGTTTAAAGAGGTTTTAACATCTCATCTAATCACACACACACACACACACACACACACACACACAAATATGCAAATGCAGAAAGTAAGATTTTACAAATCATATTCTGGACAGCTGGTTTTTGAAACTCATATGTGCTAAGTTCTTGACTATAGCCACAACAGTGACTATAACTGGATACACACACATGCATACACACACACAAATATGGGAATGCAGAAAGTAATGTTTTATAAATCGTATTCCAGAAAGCTGGTTTTTGAAACTCGTATGTGCTAAGTTCTTGACTATAGCCACAACAGTGACTGTAACTGGACTGCTTCTAGCATGGAGATTGGCATTACTCTTATGACAATGTGTATTTTGTATGATAATAGTATTACAATATAATAGTATCCCAAATAGAGCTGCACAAGTTTCCCTCAATCAATGCACATTAAGTACTTACACAATTATATCTTTATGGGAACACTATAAGATAATTTTTATTAGACGAAAATAATGGGCTACGACTGAGGTAAATTTCACAATTATAATAACTGCATGTGTTTTGTCACTTCTTCCAGTATCTTTTCCTCTAATTTTCATTCTCACATTCTCATTCTGTTTTCCAAATGTGCATCTGATTGTCTCATTTATTTATTGATTTTTCCAACAACACGCACTTCACTAAGCTATAACCAATATTTTGAGGATGATGCTTTGAACAGGATAACTTGAAATTTATTTAAGCAAATTCCATAGCTAAAAATCCTGCCTCCATAGAGTTCACATTTCCCTGTAAATATCCTTTTGAGACATGCTATCATTCTCCTGTCCAACTTCATGCCAATGAAACAAAGACTCACTAAACTAGAACCAAAATGATTTCCCTACGTATTCCACGTGCAGTGTCCTTGAGCTGGAAAAATCTATGGCCAAAAGAAAACCTAACCTTCTCTCTTTTCTGCTTGCTGACTTCTCCCTGCGTTTCGACACTCAAAGCTACTGTAAGAGACTATGGTTTTTACTACTGCACTAGTCCTTCTATGAAGGAAAAGCTGCTTCAAGAGCGGCTGCTGTTTATACATCTGAGTAGTGATTTGGGAAATACAGTAATATAGCTGAGTTTGCTCCATCTGTAATTTTAAATACCACATAAACAGCAATAGTAACAAACACCTATAATATAGATGTGAGGATTAAATGATTTTGCACATGGAATAACCCATTCATGTTTCCTGGCATATTGCAGATAGTTTTAAATATTTGTTTTTTTCTTTTATTACTTCTACCAGCTAGAGAACAACAATACGTGATACTCTAAATATTCTACCATATTTTATGATCTACAAATTAATGGCATTAGAAAGGAAATAATATTAGGAAATCACTGGATGGGGATTTAAATGATATGGAGTTGAAATTCAGATATGCTACAATTAGCAGACTTCCAGTTTCCACAATTCTCAGGGGTTAAGAGTAGATGAGCTAATAATTGAAGGATTATTTTATAATTTTAGAGAGAATTAATTGCAAAGTAGTTTACTCTTCTTAAAGCACTAAGAATTATATGATACAAATATTAGCTTTTAATTTATTTAAGCGATTAAATATATTTCCCTGTGAATTAATATGATATTAAATCTAATCTAAGATGTTTATAATTATATGCAGTGCTTTATCCCTACCTTCATCATGAATGATGAATTAACAAGAAGCTAACTTTGTTTTCACTAACTTGAAATTTCAGGATGGGCATAAAAAATGAAATATATTTGAACTGAACTAAGTAATTATGACTAACTGATGTTATTTGTCATTATATGTGTGATTGACCAATACCTACTATCATTGTGTTTAAGTACGACAGCCAATTACAGAATATAATTCTAAAAAGTAAAAGAAAAAAATGATATTGCGCATATTTGATTGGGTAAAGAAAGCTACATGTGGAGGCTTAAGTTCATTGGGGCAGATAAGTGCAATCATGCCTTATGCTCAGTAAGTTGAGACCCGAAATTGCCTGGTGAACAGTATTAATAGTGACCACTTTATGATATTTTTAAAAATGTTTTCAAAAAATTTTAACACAATTTATTTTCCACAGTAAAAAAATAATGTTAATAATGGCTGTCTTATATGCTTTGGGCTAGTTGCCTATTCTTAAAATTCTTTAGAATAATTGACATTATTTCATATAATACAATTCTGATCGTTTTGTAATATATTCATTTTGGGAATGTTATTATTTAGATAATGTTTTAATTTAAAAAAATATTGTTTTATTAAGAAAATTACATAGTTATATCATTAAAAACTATTTCTATACATTTGTAAAGATTAAAGATTGTTCATGGCCTACTGTAATCTTACCATACTGATTTAATTAACCATGATTTACTTTTCTAACATTATTGACATTTTTCCTATCTTAAAAAAGAATAACTTTCTGTTATATGAGTCAAAATTCTACTCCAATTATTTAAATATACTTTAAATAATAGAATACTTATTGACCGTGAGATGGTTAATGGCAATGGTTCTCAGCTGGTTTAGGGGAGAAGGTAGAATTTTTCCCCCAAGGCACATTTGGTAAAATCTGCAGACATTTTTTTTATTATTTTAACTGGGGAAGGGTGCTACTTGTTTCTGATAAGGGCGAGGAGGGTTGCTAAATGTCCTGCAATACACAGAATGGCTTTGGGTTAAAAGATAAAGCAATAGATGTTGAAATATCCAGAGAACAACTACAAAGAAACAGTCACCATCTTGAGGGGCGTGGAGGGAAAAGGGGGAAATAGATACTCATGTTCATTAAAGCTAGAATCTTGGATAAGTACTAGTGAAGTTATTGTCACAGAGGTATGCAATGATTGTCAGGGATAAATATGATAACATGCAGGGAGCAGGGAAGAAATATCTTAGTTTCTCTCCCCTCCTTTAAATTGCCCATGCTTTCATTATCCAAACCCAACCAAAGCTAGTTGTCAAGGGAGCCTTGGGTGCTCAGGGTTCTTGGGCTGAGGGCAACATAGAAAAGGGTGGAGAATGAAGCTAGAATGGTGGCAAATAGAGAAAAACAGCAGACCTATCTACTTTAGTTTGAGTTTTCATCATGCTATCTGGGTTGACTTGGTCTCCTTTAAAAAAATTGCAAAAAGGGAATTTTGATAAAATGGTTTTCCTTTTTATCTTTAGGATATTGTGTTCCCACCGATATACTAAAAAACAAATGAGAAATTTGAGAAATTCAAAACTTATATTAGAGCCTAATCTTCTCTTTCTTTTCATAAAAAATACTTTACATGAAAATTTCACAGTTCAAGATATTTGAAACAGTTGTTTCCATTCATATTTTTGTTTAATGTATATTTCTCAGATAAAAATGTTCTCAACTAATGGCTTATAACAATTAAACCTGTGTGGGAGCCTAAGTTTTGAGAAACTTGCAAAATGTTATTACCTTATAATCTAACTATATTAAAAATCTACATTATAGAGAGCTGATTTCAGTGTTTCTTTTTTGCTCTTAAAACTGGACCCCTAACTGGGGATTAAATTAAAATAAGTCTTTTCATATATGGCTCCCACTGGAATGTAAATTACAATTTTAAGATTGCTGGTTCTCATGGCCTGTCTTTGCAATTTTTCTATTACAGCTTCTAATTTTAGTATACACTATTAGTGTGTTTTGGATATAATGAGAAAAGGGTGGCCGAAATGGAATAAGATTTAAAAGGTAAATCACATAGGTCAGATGAGCTTCTGTCTGCAGGCTGATTGGATGTACTTTCCAGCAAAGACACTTATGGAGCTTGTCTTTTACTATTCAAACTATACAAGCGAAATGTTTTGCTTTTGGTTTTGTTTTTCTGTTTTCAAGGGAGGCTTTCAGCTTGGAGATTGAACAAATAAACAAAACAAGAAGTATTGAGGCTGGAAAGAGATCTAGCTCTTTTTTATGTTTTGATTAATTTCTTGCTTTAGCTCCATTTCACATTGGTATCTCAATAGTCTTAAATGTGGACTATAGCAAAGCTCCTTAAAGTGTGAGCCGCAAAAGAGAAGCGGTATCACCTAGGACACTGTTACAAAGGAAAGGTCATGGACACCACCTCAGACATTCTGAATCAGAGAGTGTCTCAGGGTAGGATCCAGGAGTCAGCATTTTAAGAAGGCTTCCAGATGATGCTGATGTAGGCCAAAGCTTGAAAAGCACTATACTAGAAGACTTATTTAAAACCAGAAGAAGTTCTTTAAAATGATATTAAAATGTATAATTCTTGAACACATCGCAGAGATCTATAGTTATTTTCATTTTAAGTTTTCAAAAGTCAAATATACAATAAACATATTTGAAAATTGTTGACTAGTTATGCTTATTTTTAAAATATTACATTTTTGTCACTAAAAAGTTTATGACGAGACTTGCATGCTATTTCAGATTCGTCCCCAAATTGGCCCTTTCTGGAAATAATATAGGATGGTCAAACATAAAAATGATGATGTAACTGAAAAATGACTTTGGAAAGAAATGATTTGAGGTCATTATACTCCCAATTCTTCTAATGAGATTGATATGAAGTTATCAAAAATCTAAGCTTTACATTAGGTGATTTTTAAGAAGAATTATCAGCCTTCATTAAAATTATTTTATTGGTGTAGAATATCAACTTGTTTGCAATTCCCACACAGGGAATAAAAAATAATCTGTTAACACAGATAAAGTGGTATAATTTCTACATATAAAATTAGATTGCCACAAATATCAAAGTAAAAAATAACCCCAGAAATAAAAAATTTTGAAGTCAATATAAAAAATAAAATTCATGGTGAGTTTTTAATATACTCCAAGACAAAAGGATAAAGTCTCTGCCCTTAAGGAACATTTCAGCCTATTTAATAATAGAGACATTGAGTTTCTATATTACTAGTCCAGTCTATAGTCCATAATATTCAGGTTTATTCTAATTCTTACTGTGAAATTATATGGACAAATTGCTAAACTACCCAGGCTTTAGTTTTATCATCTGTAACAAGGGAAAAATAATAGTGCCTAATTTATAGGGTTAGTATTAATGCTAATCTATATAATGCATGTAAAGCATTTCAGAGTATCTGGCTCTGCAAAATAAACAATAACCATCACTAGTTCAAATTTCGAGAAATAAGTGAATAGATGGCTTTAGTTATTTTGTTCTCAACTATTTTATTTCTTCATCCAATACTTGTGTAATGTTTCTTTGTGGCCACAAACAGGTTAATAATCACACATATTTGCAACTAATCCAATGGCACTTCACAGGAGACCATGCAAAAAATGTTTAGAACACTTTTTCACACACACACACAATTTGCAAAGCACTTACACATTAAACAAGCCATTTTAGATTCACTTTTCCTGATCCTATATATCTTTTCAAAAAGATAGCCTTTGCAATGCTATGTTCTAAACATGTTTCAGCACTTTCCCCATCTTCACTACTGTTAACACTATCAGATGGTCTCTCTTTTCAGTTTAGTAACTTCTTGATGTCTATTCTCCTTCTTACCACTCTATTGACATGTCCATTTAAGAGCAAAAGTTCTGTATCCTTAAGGAAAGCAAATCGTGGCAGGAACTAGGCATTCTAGGCAGTCTCACTAGAAAGACACATAAATGAGAAAGATGTGAAGAGAGTCATATCAATATAATTGATTTTGAAGAAAAAGAGGTGTTTAAGATGGCCCTATTAGCATGTCACAGTTATAATTAATGACTATCAAGTTCAGGTGAATAGTCTTCACTTAATTGTGTATTGAATGAAGAAATGAGTTAGTAGACAACACATATCACATTATTTTGCTTTTCCTCCAAAATGGTACATTTCAAATTATCCACTCTGAATGAACAAGAGGAAGAGAAGAAGAAAGACGAGTACTGGTTTAACATATTTCAGCTAGAAATCAAGAAGCCCACATAATCATCTGGACACATGTCATTGGAAACTAGAATGTGGCAACATGAGCAGTGAAAAAATGAGCATTACAAAATGGTTATATTTTTAATTTCCATAGTCATAGGCAAAGGTTAATTACTAATTACTACTGGGAGTTAAATAATTTCATTTTAATATATATCATTTTCAAATTCTATTTACCACTCTATCCTTGGCATCTAGCAGGGTGCGGGAAAAGGACAGGGGCTCAATCAGGTGATTTTTCAAAGATCAGAGGACAAAAGGTCTATATAAGTAAGTGCGTGTATCTCTCACAGGAAACAAGCCAAGCTATTAGATTAGACCAAAGAATAATTTCAGTGGAATTCTATTCCTAGGACCGGCCTCCACTGAGTGGCTCCACTGGGCTGTTTTATCACAGAATAAGAAGTTATTAAGACAAGTCACTTAAAACCTATGAGAAACAGATATGGCCAGCTGATCTAAGGAGAATTTTTCAACACAGGCATTGGAAAATAATAGAAAAATTATCTTAAAATCTAAACTATATATCACAGTGTCTCCATATAAAAGATTAACCTGAGGGAAGCCTGAACTTACATGGCAAAACACACACTACTGAAATTTACAGAGGCCTTTCATATGAATTATAATCAAAGAGGACTCTGATGGGTCCTAAATTTGACCAGAATGGCTTGACCCCAAAGTATAGACACTATGAATTAAACTTCAGGAGAGAATGTAAATGTGTGAATAGGGAAAGCTGAATAAGAATGCAACTTTTGTTAATGTGCTGTCTATTCTCTGGTTTAAAGCACCAGAGAGTTCAATCAATTGCCATATTTACAACAGTATCTCAGAAAAGTTCTCTATGTCCTGACTTGATGAGACTTCAAGGTGTTTCTAGCGTCCTTTGGAAATGTAGGCTGTTTTTATAATTATCTTCCCTAAAGAGTTTCTCTAGCAATCCCTGGGAATGGGGAATTATTACTCATAATCAGACCTGTTACCTGTAACTTAATTTTTTTTTTCTGCTCTCATGTTCACTTTGTTTGCCAGCCAGCATTCTGAAATGCTCATTGTCAATGACTGTGCGGTACCTGGGCTTATCTGCTCTATTGACCTCTATGTTCTTTTTCATTCTCAGCTTCATCATGGACACTCCTTGTTGTCTCTTCCTCGGCTTTTTCAGAGAAATTCTTGGGCCAAGAATGAAATAATTCTTTAGTTCATACCACCTATTTGAGGGGAGTTGGATCAAAGAACAATTGGGCATAGGCCTACATTGTATCAGAAATATCCTTTAATTTTGCTGTTTAGCCTGATCTTTCTGATCCAGACAGCCTCACTTCTTCTGTTACAATTTTCCTTTTAAGTTTCCCATTCTCTCTCCCTGTTATCAGCTTCTGGGACACTCAGTAAAGGAGTCGAGATTAACTCTTCTCCCCATTAAATCAAAGGGTGTCAACTGTGTATGTTTTAATATTCCCAATGTTCTGAGCCTGTTAAGAGGGGCTTTGCTGCTAGCTATGAAACTGGACTTCAGAGGAACTATAGAGAGAACCATACAGGCTACGTATTACATATATATATGTGTATATATATATATATTTTTAATTTAGAGAAGCTCTGACAAAACCAATATATTCCCACAAATTGATATGGTTTGGCTGTATCCCCACGCAAATCTCATCTTGAACTGTAGTGCGCATAATCCTCATGTGTCCTGGGAGGGACCCAATGGGAGGTAATTGAATCATAGGGGTGGTTACCTTCATGCTGTTCTCGGGTTAGTTCTCATGAGAACTCATAGTTTTATAATGGACTTTTCCCCTTCTTCACTGTACACTTCTCCTTGCTGCCACCATGTAAAGAAGAACGTGTTTGCTTCCCCTTCTGACATAACTGTAAGTTTACTGAGACTTACCCAACCCTGCTGAACTGTGAGTCAGTTAAACCTTTTCCCTTTATAAATTACCCAGTCTCAAGTATGTCTTTATTAGCAGCATGAAACAGAGTAATACACAAATAAACCTCTTATAAAAATAGGAATTTTGAGTACTGATACAGAAGTAATTAGATTGGATGCTAGAGGTAAGGAGATAGTCATGGTTATTTAGTGTAGCAAGTCATACTCCAATGAGCTTTTAAATCTAAGAAATAAGATCAAGGATGAAAAAACTGAGGTACATGAATTAACTGTTTTTGTAGGTCAACAATGCTTGAGTATTGGCAATAAAAAATATTTCTGTTGATTTCACTTGTGGAAAATGATTCTGAATCAGTAATTTACTACTCCTTTTGTAACCTATACTTTAACCCTAGGGTTATAGTCATAGACCAAATAAATCATGCACATTGAAGTTAAAGACAAAATTAAATTTGCCAAGGTGTTAAACCAACACAAAACAAGTCACATATGTAATTTTAAGTTGTCTGGCAACCACATTAAAAATGAAAAGAAACAAGTATTATTAATTTTAACAATATAACATATTTAATATATCCAAATTATATTAGTATACCCCAAATATTACCATTTTATCATGTAATCAATACAAAAAATTATGTTTTTTTACTAAGTTTTTGAAATTTAATGCGTATTTTTACACTTACAAATATTTCAGTTTGGACTAACTACATTTCAAGTGCTCAACAGTTTTACATGGATATTGGGTACTCTGTTGAAAATTCAGCAGTAAATTTTTGAATCTGTCTTTGATAGATTACATTGTACTTATGTATTTTTAATTTCTCTTTTAAGTCAAAGTCATAATTTTTAAGCTGAACTAATTTATCAAACATAACATATATTTCCACAATATATTACAAATAGTATCAATGTGATGCTAGGGGTATTACACTTTAATATAATTTTAAAAAGAATGAATATGCTATAGGTAAGTGTGCTTCTGTGCTTTTTGGACAAAATTCATAAATGTTTGAAAAAATATTTATATAAACAAAATATAGAGTAGGCTACAGTCTGTTTACACATCTATTTAGGTTTCAGTTCATGATGTACAGAGAAACCTTTAGGCTGAACTTAAAATACATAAGAAAGCAGCTATAGGCTAAGCTTGATTTAACATGGCATTCCGGAATTATAAAAAACATGAAAATAAACAATATGATAAAAAGTATTACTTTAATTAAAGCCTATTTATTAAGTAAATAAAAGTCCTATTAATAAATCATGGGGTATAGTAATTGATATAACCTGGAGAAAAATATAATTTTAATATCAATTGACTTAATTTAATCTAAAAACCTATGAGATCACCAGTTCACTGTGCTGTGTAGAGATACAACCAGAGCTCAGATCTGTGAGTAGTTGGTGAACAAAGACATCAGCTACATTTTTTCTGCCTACATTAGCAATGCTGATCTTAGCAAAGGTCACACAAATTATCCCTATTTGATCACAGCCATCTGGCTAGTGATCTCAACTAAAGATTTTAGATACGCACAATTCCTTGTGAAACTGGATTAAAACCTTTAAGTAAGCCTCAGAGGGCATTGCTAAAAGAAATCTCTTAACTCAAGTGCCAGAACCAGGCAAAAGGGTCCTTACACTAAGATCCTTGGTGATGTCCAGCATTTTGCATAACATCAGCAGAGGCTGGGTTGAAGGATCCATGAAGCAGAATTTTTAAAAATGATTAAGAGATAATGGCTGGAAAAGATGCTGTTAGTACAGCGGTGGCTGAAGGACCAGAGTCCTTCTACTTCTGTTTAAATGGGAGAAGCGATTATGTTTCATTTTACTTAGGGCATCTCACTGTTTTAATGACCAGTCACCGTTCCTCCCAGTAATTTCTGATAGGGTCATTAACTTTGGAGAGATGGAGAGGAGTTTAGACACCCTAGAAGCTCATTACTAAAGCCTCAGAAGTTGGAGAAGTTTCTTCTACCTGTTTATTTGCTTAAAAGCTGAAAGTAAATGGCTCAACCATGACAAAATGTCTTAATTTTACATTAACAGAGCTCAGGTTGGCTTTGCCACTGTTGTGACATATGAGAACCATTGTGGGAATTTTCTTGGTGTGACTATGTGTTACTGAATTTTATAACTTTAAAAAATATTTTCTGGTTTTAACTTAATTTACAACATGAGGAATACCAAACATAAAATAATACAATAGTTTGCTAAAAACAATTAGCAAAATTATCTGTGGGTGGAAGTGAAAACAAAATCAATTTCATTTACAAAGAGAGAAGAACATACATGCATGGCAATGTAGTTAGAAAAACAACTTCAATTTAAGTTCACTTTAGTCATCAAATTGAATTAGACTATTATAGAATGTCACAGTTGTGTGGGGCCTAAACTAGTCAGGCATAAGAATTATTTGAGAAGGTTTTAGAAATATTAATTCTGAGATTCTGAACAAGATATATATATATATAGTTTTTAATATGGATATTTTATATATATAGAGAGAGAGATAGGTTTTTTAATTTTTTTTTGAGATGGAGTCTCGCTCTGTAACCCAGGCTGGAGTGCAGTGGCACAATCTCGGCTCACTGCAACCTCCGTCTCCTGGGTTCCAGCAATTCTCCTGCCTCAGCCTCCCAAGTAGCTGGGATTACAGGCACACACTGTCACGCCTGGCTAATTTTTTTGTATTTTAGTAGAGATGGGGTTTCATCGTATCACACAGGCTCGTCTCGAAATCCTGAGCTCAGGCAATTCACCTGCCTCAACCTCCCGAAGTGTTAGGATTACAGGAGTGCCCCACTGTATCTGACCTTGAATCTATATTATATTACATGAGAAATTTTTGCTTGTATTCTTCCCATTAATTTTTCCTCTACTCACAACTTCCATATTTTGTCACTTAAACCATTGCTTTTGTATTATTAGGATTTATAAAGTCCACAGTCTTCTCGGTAGTTAAAGGTGAGTATAGATAAAAATTTTAAAAATTGAAAACTGCTAAACTGTAGTTGAATTACTAAAATTACATAAATGTTAGTCACTACAGAAATATATGCTACCTATAAAGAAGGTGTAAATCCAAAGTATATTAAACAGTGATTCTCAAAGAATGTTCCAAACATCAATGACAAACTTCAATGATATCACATTCCGTTTATTTTGCTGCACTTGTTAGTTTGTTTTATTTGCCCCATGAATTTATTATAGAGTTTATGTTTTTCCTTGATTTCCAGATTGCCTGGTTTTTCTTTTTGATATAATGTACATATACTATATCCTTAAGGACATCTATATTTTAAATAGACTAACTTTTAAGTGAATGCTTTGTACTTTACTACTATAGATACAGAATTTTGCTTTGGAAGAAAATATTCACTCATTTTTAAGATATTAGAGTTCTTGAATTACTTTTTTTCTATGTTATACTAATTTCTTTTTAGAAATATTCTATGATTATTATGATTATTAGTATGAGATTTCTCATCATTACATTGCTTACTGGTCCTGGTTTTTGAGATTGTGGGACTTCTATTTTTTAAATTATTAATAATATGCTGAAGTAGAGAAAAGGTACAGAGATAAATTTGTTAATTTTTGATAGCATGTTTTTATTCTTCAAACATACTTAGTAGCTTTAGTAGATACAGCATTTTGCTTTGAAAAAATTTTTCTCATTTTTAACACTTTGTCACAATATAGTCCAGCACTCAATGTTGCTTTTAAGATGTATGAACTCAATGTTATCCTTACCCCTTTGTAAACAATCTATTTGTTCTCTCCTAAAACTTTTAAGAGATGCCCTTTATCTTTGTTATGAAATTGTATTAGTATTTGTATAGTAGCGTTTACATACATATGTGTATGCATGTGTGTGTTCCCTCATCTTGTTTGGCATAATGCATCTAATGACATGTGTTGTTTTCAATCTGTTCAGCATTTTCCCCACCCTTCTTTGAATGCCAACACATTTTTCCTTTAAGAAATCTACCCTTCCACACTCTCAGTCCATGTATTGAGGCAAGTCTGACTCCACATTTTGGCTCGAGATATGGACTTGTGAACCCAAGACTTACCAGTGAGACTGGTGCCAAATATTGGACATATGTGTTACTTCAGAGATAATCACATTACTTCAGACCTATGAATGTAACTGCATTATTTACAGCCCTAAGACTTTTGCTGAAAACGCTGAGACCAATAAGCTTTCATTTTGCTAGAATTACAAAACTGATACAACTTTGCATAAGACTACGACGTAAAGAGAGTCTAGCTTAGAATTTAGCTTAGAATGAAGCCAAAATAGGTTTAAAAAAAAAAAAAAGCAAGAGCCTAGAGACAGAGATAAATAAAAATAATAATGGATAGCTTGTGACTTGAAAGGACCTTCTGGATATATTATGCCTGATGTTAGCATTCAAGCCTAGAATAATTTTCAGATGGGAGACCCCAATATTGCCTTCATTTGTTAAATAATTTTGAGTGAGGTTTCCCTCTATTTCAAAGAAAACAATCTGGACTAGCAGGGAAGTTTCTTGCAATCTCAGGATTAATATGTTGGATGCCTGAACTCTATCTTAACTGTTCTCTCAATTTCCCCGTGTTTTTGTATTTATTTTCCATGTTGTAAGAAAAAACAAGTTTCTAATTTATTTCTCAACATTTTCATTGAACGTATTTTCCAGTTTTTTTCCATCCCTTGAATCATGTTTATTAATCTTGTACCTGATCTGTTTCTGCAGATGTCTGCTAATCCTTGACTTCCATTTATATCTATGTATGAGGAAACTAAGTTGTGTGTGTGTGTGTGTGTGTGTGTGTGTGTGTGTGTATATATATATATATATATATATATATATTTTTTTTTTTTTTGAGATGGAGTCTCGCTCTGTCCTCCAGGCTGGAGTGCAGTGGCGTGATCTCGGCTCACTGCAAGCTCCTTCTCCCGGGTTCACACCATTCTCCTGCCTCAGCCTCCCGAGTAGCTGGCACTATGAGACTACAGGCGCCCGCCACCACGCCCAGCTAATTTTTTGTATTTTAGTAGAGACGGGGTTTCACCCGTGTTAGCCAGGATGGTCTTGTTCTCCTGATCTCGTGATCTGCCCGCCTCGTCCTCTCAAAGTGCTGGGATTACAGGCTTGAGCCACCGCGCCCGGCCAAATCTAAGTTATATATTAAGCGTAGAGAGTATGAAGGACTACTTATTCTTTTTCCCTATCCCCTGCATGGAGTGTGGTTCTCTATACTGTATACGGACAAAGCAAATTGACTATCATACTGGGTGGATAAATATCAGCTAGGCATGATGTCAACCTTCCATATACAAAATTATGGATGTTAAAACTGTAGATTGCTAGCATCTGCACCAAGAAGACTATAAAGCAAACATTGTTGCTCATCCAACAGTTGATTAAACATCTAGTATTTTGTTAAAGCAACCCCATTTTTTGTTTATGTGTTTGTGTTTCTTAATTTAAAATAATTGGGGCCTTGACTCAGGGCATAAATCATAATTTCTCCAAGCTAAATATTGTTCTAGTCAACAATTTTGTTTCAGATATAAGCCAAATATCTGGTCCCATTTTAGCAATGGAAACTAAAAAAGAAGTCCTTAGATGCTTCTGCTAAATTTTCAATAAAAATAGATTTTTCTTTGTTTCTGTGTTGTACTTGCATGTGAGTCCATTTTGAGTCAATGACAGTACAAGCATAAAAATGAGGTGTTGTGCTGAAGAAGGTTGAGAATAAAAGGGCAGTCCGTAATTAGTCTTTTCCTCAGACTTCTGGTTATATAAGATAAATATTCATATCATGTAAACAATATTTATTTGAAATTTCTGAAATTTTCATCCAAAAAGCATTTTATCAAGCAGATAATTTAGTTGCTTAGAGAACAGATCTCTGTATTAGCGTGGAAGCCAATACTGCTGTCACCAATATTGGATGTACAAAGACATAGAATGAGTGAATAAGACAACTGGCATAGTTATCCTATGTAGACTGGCAACTAATTACTCTGGTTACAGTCCTATTTCTCCATTTTGCTTTTGTGATATGTAGACTCCTACCTTGAAATCTCTCTCCAAATTGTCTCCATTAAAAATGGCAAATTATTTCATCCTCACTGCCATCTTGTCCTATTCATTTTGATGTATAATTTCCTATGTTTTTGTGTATTCTTCAAACTATCCACTATTATTTTAAGTCTGAGCCACTTTACGGCTATTCTAACTATTCTCAGTGCCATTATGAATCTATCCCTTAAAAAATAATTTTATTTTATTCTGGATTCAGAGGGAACATGCACATTTGGTATATTGTGTCATGGTGGGGATTGGGCTTCTGTTGTATCCATCATCCAAATAGTAAACATTATACCCAATAGATGATTTCTCATACTTTTCAGCCTCCCGCCTTTTCTCCTTTTGGAGTCCCTGGTATCTGTTATTTCTATCTTTATGCCTGTGTGTACCCATTGTTAGATCTTCAACATAAATTCTTTGCTTAAGCCAATGTCTAAAGGAGTTCTTAGGTTTTCTTCTAGGATTTTCATAGTTTCAGGTTGTACATTTAAGTTCTTAACCTTCATTATTCATTTTTTAAAAAATTTTTTTTGAGACAGTCTTGCTCTGTCACCCAGGCTGGAGTGCAGTGGTGTGATCTTGGATCTCTGCAACCTCTGCCTCCCGAGTTCAAGTGATTCTCCTGCCTCAGCCTCCTGAGTACTGGGATTACAGGAGCATGCCACCATGTCTGGCTAATTTTTATATTTTTAATAGAGATGGGGTTTCACCGTGTTGGTCAGGGTGGTCTCGAACTCCTGACCTTGTGATCTGCCCATGTCGGCCTCCCAAAGTTCTGCTCTTATTGCAGAGTAATCTTGTATTTTAAATTTTTCCACATGCATTAAAACTTTTACTTGAAACTATTGTTGCAAACATTAACTTAATTACCTAAAACATAATTGACCTAAAATATGGAAGATCTATTTTGCACTAATTTTTTTAATTGACTCAAAATTTAAATGTTATAATATTAGACTCCATTTGTCTTAACACTAAATACATGGAAACAAATTTTTAAATATCCTAGAAGATACCATTAATTTTTCATATTTGTGTAATTTACCTTCATCCATTCTTCAAACATTTAGAGAGTGTCTACTATGAATGAGGTACTGTATTTGCCAATATGTAATTGACTGGGCAAACTAGAATGAATATTACATATAGTACATATATATAAATTCTAGTTTCATATGTTATATATTTTGTATAATGTATATAATATGTGTAATATATTACACATATGTATAATATATAATTAATATATATTATACATACTAACATAATGTATATAAATATATTACATGTACACATGTATCATAATATATGTGTATATATCATATATTATATGTTTTATATGTGTGTGTATATACATATTATTAAAAAAAGAATAATATGAAGCTAACCTAAAAGAGTGGTCAACATGGCAAACAGTCACATGAGTTGGTAAGTGAGTTGGTATTTGAGGTGATTCTTAAAAGATAAAAATATGTGGATAAAGTAACTTAGTGGATAGACATTTTAGTAACTTCTAACAGCAAAAGGAAGGAACATATGATGAACATTTGATGAATAACATATTCATCAAAAGCTAAGCTAAAGGCAGCTGAGTTGCTAGGTGTTAAAGTAGCTAATTCAGACAATAAGCCAAATTAACAGTAATTGTAAAATCTTTAATCACTTAATGTGATCGTTTAAGCAAGAGGCTAAATAGAAGAAAGCATTGGCTCTCTAAATGTTCTATTTTTTCACCATGGAGTAATACTGGGTGAAGATCAGGTGGAATGCCACATGGAGAATTCTCACTGCCCAGGGAGCTGTGAACAAAATATTCTTGCTCCTTTGTGGTCCCAGGTATTGGGAGAGAGGGGGGAAAGTGCTAGAAATGGAAAAGTACTGAATGCTGATTCAGAGTAGAGACCAAATGTTTTCGAGGTCCTCCAATAAGGAGATTTCCAAATGCAGGTTATGAAAGCAGTTATGCATAAGACCATAACCAGCCAGTGAGGCCTGAAATGTTGGCTGCACTCTCTTCAGGGCCTGCAATACCTTGGCTGTGCACCAAATCTGGTGTGAGAGGGGCAACTTTCTCCCATGAGAACTATTTAGGTCAGTGCAAAACTTATTTAAAGTAATGGCGAAAATCACAATAACTTTTGCACCAACCTAACCAAGTTAATTTTTGTAATTACCTGTGTTTGGACCTAAAAGATTATACATAGTTTTGAATTAGGAGCTGAACTTCTCAATATCCAGAATGATTTGGCTACACAAGATCAGATGGACATAATGGAAGACAGTATTAGAGAGCCAATTTTATGAACATCATGGAAGGTTTTCCATGTCATGTCATGCAATCTGTCCTTAATCGTATGGAGACTTTTGAAGAGATTTTTCTCTTATCTTAGAAAGATAATGCGGTCTTAATCATGAACATATATTGAAATGTGTTAGCAAGTAATTGAACCAAATATGTTTGGAGTGTAGGAAGAGTAGTACAAGATACGATTAGAAATATAAAGAAACATTTTATAATGATTTAAAGAATGCGATTTATCAGGAAGATATTATAGTGCTAATTTTGTATACCATTAGTAATATAGACTCAAAATTATAAAACAAAAATATACAAAAGAGAAAAATATCAAATATGCAGTGGAAAATATTAATACTCCTTTTGCAGAAACTGATGGAACACCAAAGAATAAGTAAGGATATCAAAAATTTGATCAATCCATAAATGTAAACATAGATTCAAAACATACTAGCAAACTTATTATGGTACATAAAAATGCTGCATTGTAATTAAATTTGTGTTTTCTAGAATTATGAGCTGGTTTAACATTTTTGAAAATGAATCAGTATAATTCTTTACATTAAGAGAATAAGCGAGGCAGTTCACATGATTAGCTCAATACATGGAAAACTTTGATATAATTGAACGATTATTAATACAAAACTTTAAGCAAACTAGGAAGACATTTATTCATCAATCTAAAAGGGGATAGAAAAACATATGGATAGGTGACTTTTATATAACTACTATCACATTTAATAGTAAAATGTTTTAAATAAAGTTAAATCTTTTTCAGATTGGAAATGAATTAAGAATGTCCACTATCACCATTTTCATTTATTAGAAGTTATAGCCAGTGCAATAACACAATATGACATGGGTGATGGCAAATAAATAAATAAAACTACAATTATTTACATTAATTATGAAAATAGAAAATTTAACCTGCATAAAAATTTAAAGTTTATGTTGGCCAGATTGATGAATACAAGGTCAATATACAAAAATCAACTCATTTTTATTAAACCACTAACAAGCAATTACACATTAAACTGAAAAAGAGTGTAATTAGCAATAACATAAAATTTGAAAATATAAAATCTAGAAATAAACCAAATGAAAGATACTTATAAACTCTTCAAACTCATTTCAAACATTATTGAACACATAAGTAAACACATAAAATAGAAGAATATATTATATTTATGAAACAGTTATTTCAATGTTTTAAAGATATCAATAGTTCCCAAAACATTCCATGAAATCCCAATAAAATCTCATAGGTTTCTGGTAGAAGTTGACATGCAATTAGAAGTTATCCAGAAATGCAAAGGGTCATGAATGTTCTATAAATACTTGACAAGGGAGAACAAGGTGGGAAAAACTTCTTCATTGGACATTGAGATTTATACTAAAACTATACTAATTAGGGGAGGAAGGCAGACAATCAATCAGATGTAGAATCCACAAACAGTATGTAGCACAGGCCAAAGTGGAATGGTAGAGAGTAGAAAAGTGTGCTATTTTTAATAATCCATGCTTGGTCAATTGATTATACACATGGGCAAATAAATAGTAATATTAATAATAAATGAACTTAATCTGTATCATATACCCTTTACAGAAAATAATCCCAGGCACCTTGTGGAAGTAGCAAAACAATACTTCCAGAAGAAAATCTAGAAGAGCACATCTTTATAACCTTGAAATCATGATGTATTTAAATGGTTAATCATTGAAAGACTAATACATTACTCAACTGGACTACATAAAATTTTTTAATTGCTTATTAAATAATATTATAAAAACAAAAAGAAATGATGGAGTCTGTAAGTCAGAGAAAGGAAACTATGGAGAAAACGTCTAAGACAAGAAGGTCATAATGGAATATTTAAAGATCTATAATTTCATAAGAAATGGTAGGGAAGCTAAAAGAAAGTGGACAAGAATTTCAGACAGGCATTGTACAAGAAGGATAGCCAAATGGCCAATATACTTATTAAAAGTGACTTAACCACGAGTAGTTACCCAGTAGTTGCAAGTGGTGAGAATAGGAATGAAAACTAGAAAGAAATCAAATGTCCCTGCAAAGGAGTTTGTTAACAAAAGCTCATTGTTTATGAGCTACGTGCAGTGAGGAACATGTTTTAGAATAAGATATAATACCATGAAAAGATTGTCATGATATGCACGTGCATGAGAGAGAGAGATTGGGAAAGAGAGAGGAAGAGGCAAGTAAATCTAAATAATAGAGTGCACGTTAATGATTTTATATTTAAAAAACTAGACTAAAATGATACCAAGGGAAACATAACAGTTATTTTCTCCTGGCTGGTAAAATTATAGAAAAACTTTATTTTTATATTTTTGCATGTATGTTTTCAAAATTATAAGATGAGAATGTTTGGTATGATAGTATTAAGCTACTTTCAACACTAAAATATAAACAATAATGGTAAGGGGAATATAACTTCCTAATGCTTTTTTTTTAAATGAGAGGGCTAGTATTTGCGTTTGTCTTACCTTAACCATCACCTCTATCTAATTAAACACACACACACACACACACACACACACACACACACGAACAGTAATTTACCTCACTTTCTTTTATGAAGAAGGACCTAAGAATGTGTTGCTCAGCCTGTTACTTTCTTCTCTCTTTTTTGGTATCTCCTGCTTCCCAGTCTGAGTCTGGTTTGGCCTTAGACATGTG
Organism: Gorilla gorilla gorilla; assembly: GCF_029281585.2. NCBI lineage: Eukaryota > Metazoa > Chordata > Mammalia > Primates > Hominidae > Gorilla > Gorilla gorilla. Next base: position 118,763,032 of record NC_073229.2, on the reverse strand, counting down.
GTGAACTTAATGGAGCAAGCCCTGTCCCTGTACTGTGCACAGGCCTGTAGGTTTTTAGCTCTGCCAATGTATGCAAAGAAAAGATGCTTATTAATGGGTGAAGTATTAACAATCCACTGCTGCCATGACAGATTTAAGCAAATCCCCATTTTCATCTTTCCGCCCCTCGTATCTTTTAACTGGATCTTAACTTGGATAGCCTAAATAATATTATTTGTTGGATCACCTACAACAAGAGGATAAAAAATGAAATACGTGGCATCATGACTGTCCTTTGAGCCTAATATTTTGAGTATTTGTTTTATTTCTTTTAGAGACAGGGTTTCACTTTGTAATCCAGGCTAGAGTGAAGTGGCATAATCATAGTTCACTGCAACCCCAAACTCCTGGGCTCAAATGATCCTCAAGCCTTGGCCTCCTGAGTAGGAGTAGCTGGGACTACAGGTGCATGCTACCATGCCTGGCTAATTTTTTTTTTTCATTTTGTGTAGAGATGGGGTCTCATTATGTTGTCTAGGCTGGTCTCAAACTGGTGGACTCAAGCGATCCTCCCACCTCGGCCTCCCAAATTCTTGAGATTACCAGCATAAGCCACTACACCCAGGCTGAGCCTAGTATTTCTTTTGATATATTAATCTCTTTGAGACTATTTCATATTATATTTTTATTGAATATTGCATCACAAAATATATGCTTTTTATACTCCACTGCCTCAGTTATCTGCTGTTAATCTGAAGATAACAAAGTAAAAAACGTCGTGACCAGAATTGAGTTTAGAAGTAGCTGAATAGCAATTGCCATTGTTTAGGCCAAAGTGAAAGTTGTAGAAGACAGCGAGAAAAGGATGAACTAAAATGCAGGGAATGAAAAGTTCCAAAAAACATTCCTAAAATGTAATCTTTTCTCATGATAATGTCCAAAATGATTTCTCTGCATTAATCTGTCGTTCATTTAATGAGATTTAAAGATTAGTATTTCAAATAATAGGCTCTAGAGTCAAATTCTCTGGATTCAAATCCCAGATCTTCTGCTTACTGGATCTATTGTTCCAGGTACTGAATTGTTTTATGGCTGAGTTTTATGATCTGTGGAGGAAGTAATGACTGAACCTACCTCATAGAGTTGTGTGGAAGAAGAAAGAATGTATAAAATATTTTGTATAGCATCTGTGCAATGACTCAATAGATGTTAGGCCTATTACTATTACATTATATTACTATTATGTTATTATTGTCATACTTACAAGGAAAATTTTTCTTTGTCTTTGCTATTTTAAAATCAAAATCACTTAATATTCAATTTTAGCTGAACATAAAACTCATTTTTTATTAAAAACCTTCTTTAGTTTGCAGCATCTTATAAATTTTTCTTCTGTGCACAGCCACAAAACTCCCAAGAGACACTTAAATATACAAAAGAATCACTTGATTTTATCATTTTGATCTTATATGAATTCATGCTATCTTCTTCTTGTTTAGTAGACTGAAAATTTGTTGTAGAGATAAGTTAACGCACTAGTAGTCCAGCACTATTAAAGTTTCCAGTAGCTTAAAATAAGTGACTTTTTTTTTTTCCCCCACAGCTTTGCCACTAACAGGCCCCAAAATCCCCACTTGGTAGTCAAGTTATAAGATGACTGTCAAGAGAGCCACAATAAATATATTCAAATCTCTGCCGAATTTTTTCCCTCTGTCATTATTTCCATGGTCTATAAGTCAATAAGAATATGCCAAATGCCTTTAGAGCGTTGTAACTTGATGCTTTGAAGGGTGGGCTCATATGATGTTTCAAACTCTTTAATATAAACTCAGGAAAAAAGTCACTAATGCCTTCAGTAGCTTTAGGACTCTGTCAGATTTCAAACTCTGCATATTAAATCAGTTATGCTAAAGAAGGACAAATTTCCTAAATAGTGTTGTCAGTTCCTATTTTAAAAGAAGCTTGTTAATTCCCTTTTGCTCTGTCTCTACCTCTCTGAATGTCTCTCCTCACTCTGCCTTAGTGATAGTAAGGCCCCAAACTCCAGTTGATGTCATCATTACATTTTGGATATAAATTATTTATTTTAAATGTGACAGAAATATTTTCAAATTAAGAGATGTATTTTAAGACACTCAATTTCAAATAATCAGGTAAATGTATTAAAAATAAACAAATATGAGGCTGGGCATTGTGGCTCATGCCTGCAATCCCAGCACGTTGGGAGGACAAGACAGGCAGATGGCTTAAGCTCATGAGTTCAAGGCCACCCTGGGCCACAAATGGCAAAACCCTGTCTCTACAAAAAATACAAAATTAGCTGGGTGTGGTGGCACGTGCCTATATTCCCAGATACACAGGAGGATGAGGTGGGAGGATGGCTTAAGCCCAGGAGGCAGAGGTTGCAGTGAGCCGAGATTGCACCACTGCCCTCCAGTCTAGGTAATAGAGACAAAACTTGTCTTAAATAAATAAACAAATAAATAAAAACAAATATGAATTTTGGTTGTATCTTGGAGGTGCATTCTGAGGTTTTATTCTTTATGTTTTTTCTACATTTTCAACATTTTCTTCAAAGAACATCTGTTTAATAATAATAAAATAGAAATAAGCCATTAAAACAATATCATACATATAAGTACTTGATAAATTATAAATCTATATGTAAAGCTAAGGAAATGTTGTAGTTTTCTTTGTATGTGTCATCATGGAATATCCAAATTACAGTTTTCAAATTACATTTTATTTCTCGAATAGAAATATTTTCAGCTTACACAAAGCATCTCAAATAGTGCCCTTAAAACTGTGTTTTATTAATCTTCTGTATGTTTCTTTGAGATTATTACTGATATTATTATTTTGTAATTTTTGTGATCAGATAAAATAAAGGTAGTGATATGGTTTGGCTGTGTCCCCACTCTTGAACTATAGCTCCCGTAATCCCCAGGTGTCATGGGAGGGACCCAGCGGGAGGTAATTGAATAATGGGGACGTTACCTCCATGCTGTTCTCTTGATGGTAAATGAGTTCTCATGAGATGTGATGGTTTTATAAGGGGCTTTCTCCCGACTTTGCTCTGCACTTCTTGCTCCCTCCATGTGAAAAAGATGTGTTTTCTTCCCCTTCCACCATGATTGTAGGTTTCCTGAGGCTTTCCCAGACTTGGGGAACTGTAAGTCAATTAAACCTCTTTTCTTTATAAATTACCCATTCTCAGGTAAGTCCTTATAGCAACTTGAGGATGGACTAATACAAGAAATTGGTAACAGGTAGCGGGGCACTGCTGTAAAGATACCTGAAAATGTGGAAGCAACTTCGGAACTGGATAACAGGCAGAGGTTGGAACAGTTGGAGGGCTCAGAAGAAGACAGGAAAATGTGGAAAGTTTGGAACTTCCAAGAGATTTGGAGGGCTCAGAAGACAGGAAGATGTGGGAAAGTTTGGAACTACCTAGAGACTTGTTGAATGGCTTTGACCAAAATGCTGATAGTGATATGGACAATAAAGACCAGGTTGAGGTGGTTTCAGATGGAGATAAGGAAACTTTTTGGAAACTGGAGTAAAGGTCACTCTTGCTATGCAAAGAGACTGGCGGCACTTTCCCCACCCTAGAGATCTTGGGAACTTTAAACTTGAGAGAGATGATTTAGGGTATCTGTCAGAAGAAATATCTAAGTAGCAAAGCATTCAAGATGAAGCAGAACAAAAAAGTTTGAAAAATTTACAGCCTGACAATGAGATAGAAAAGAAAAAGCCATCTTCTGAGTAGAAATTCAAGTGGCTGCAAAATTTTGCATAATGAGGAGCCAAATGTTAACCTCCATTACAATGGGAAAAATGTTTCCAGGGCATGTCAGAGATCTTCACAGCAGTCTCTCCCATCACAAGCCTGGAGACCTAGGAGAAAAAAAATGGGTTTTGTGGGCCTGGCTCAAGGCCTTGCTGTTTTGTGCAGTCTTGGGACATGGTGCCCTGTGTCCCAGCCACTCCAGTCATGGCTAAAAGGGGCCAACAGCTCAAGCCATTGTTTCAGAAAGTGCAAGCCCCAAACTTTGGCAGCTTCCGTATGGTGTTGGGCCTGCCAAGTGTGCAGAAGTCAAGAATTGAGGTTTGGGAACCTCTGCCTAGATTTCAGAGGATGTATGGAAATGCCTGGATGTCCAGGATGAAGTCTGTGGCAAGGGTGGAGCCCTCATGGAGAACCTCTGCTAGGGCAGTGCAGAATGAAAATGTGGGGTTGAAGCCCCCACAGAGTTCCCACTGGGGCACTACTTGGTGGAGCTGTGAGAAGAGGGCTACCATGCTCCAGACCTTAGAATGGTAGATCCACTAACAGTTTCCACTGCACACCTGAAAAAGCCATAGTCAGGCAATGCCAGCCCATGAAAGTGGCTGAGAGGGAGGCTGTACCCTACAAAGCTACAGGGGCAAAGCTGCCCAAGGCTGAAGGAGCCCACCTCTTGTATCAATGTGACTTGGATATGAGATATGGAGTCAAAGGGGATCATTTTGGACTTTTAAGGTTTAATGATTGCCCTATCAATTTTCAGAATTTCATGGGGTCTGTAGCCCCTTTGTTCCAGCAACTTTCTCATTTGGAATGAGTATATTTACTCAATGTCTGTACCGCCATTGTATCTATGAAGTAACTAACTTGCTTTTGATTTTATAAGCTCAAAGGTGGAAGGGACTTGCCTTGTCTCAGATGAGACTTCGAACTTGGACATTTAAGTTAATGCTGGAATGTATTAAGACTTTGGGTAACTGTTGGGAAGGCATGATTGTATTTTGAAATGTGAGGACATAAGATTTGGGAGGGTCTAGGTTTGGAATGATTAGGTTTGGTTGTGTCCCCACCTAAATCTCATCTTGAATTGTAGTTCCCATAATCCCCACATGTTGTGGGAGGGACCAAGTGGGAGGTAGTTTAATCACAGGGTGGTTATATTCCTATTGTTTTCATGATAGTGAGTGAGCTCTCCTGAGATGTGATGGTTTTATGAGAGGTCTTTCCCCAGCTTTGCTCTGCACTTCTCCTCGCTGTCTCCATGTGAATAAGGATGTGTTTGCTTCCCCTTCTGCCATGATTGTAAGTTTCCAGAGGCTACTCCAGACCTGTGGATCTGTGAGTCAGTTAAACCTCTTTCCTTTATAAATTACCCAGTGTCAGGTACATAATTATAACAGCTTGAGAATGGACTAATACAGGTGGATATGTTGATTATCTAAGGCCATGGCATGGGTCTATGGATAATGTCAGGCTCACACTCAATATATACTTTACATTTTGTTGCCTCTATAATATTGATTAGAGATGAAATGCATCAAGGAAGCATTTATAATACTGAAAAAAATTATCATACCACTGTCCACATGTGTCAAAGAAATATATACATTCCAAGATCTTTAAGGGTAACTAAAGGAGGGAAAAATTTAAACAAATTGATAATATTGATTTCATTTTTTCAAATGCATGAAGTGATTAACTTTTCAAAGTACAGTAAGGAAAAAATTTAAAAAACAAATCAGTATGCATACTTTGAGATTACAAATAAGAATTATGTGAAACTGTGAGAGATGACAGATGAAAAATAAATTATATTAAAAGTCATATAGGCCTTTTTCTAACCCACCTTCTTGGAATGATTTAAATGAACAAGGAAAAACATTCCTCAGCCCTTGAGTTAAAACTTAAGACATTATTATTATTACAATTACAGAAAAACAGGCATGAAATATCAAAATATGTGAAAGAAACATATAGCTTTTTGTGCAAGATGAACAAAATTAATAGTCAAATGCCATTGCATAATCTTTGAAAATCGTAACTTTACCAAGATTGTGGCAATAAATATTTATTCCACCAATTTAGGAAACACTGTCTACAAAATGCTAAAATTGCCCTTTCTTCTACTAGGTGTAGAGAAAAGTGAGTTTTAAATTACAGATAATTTATCTGCCTTAAAAGCCATTCACTTACTTTTGGTTCATAGGTTAAACGTTTATTTTTTCACATAGATTATGTCTGTTATTACTTAAACTGCTCTTCTACAGTGATCTGAAACATAAATTGCAGGAAGTATGGTAGAAGAAATTCATTATAGGAAAAAACATACATTTAAGTAAACAACAGCTCCCTGTATTGCACATCTAGAATAATATTTACATCCACTTTCCTTGGTTAGATCTGTATTACAAATGGAGGTGTCCTTTCTAATGTCACAGGAAAAATCACTTCCCTGGTTTTAGTATTCATCACATTCTCTTCCTTTATTTTCATGGGTCTTCCTCCTTCAGTTATTGTTTCCCTTTCACATAGGTAAGTCTTTTGCTCTTTAGTGGTTCTCACAAATATATATATATATATATATATATATATGTATTTTTTTTTCTCTTTTTTTAATTATACTTTAAGTTCTAGGGTACATGTGCACAACATGCAGGTTTGTTACATATGTATACATGTGCCATGTTGGTGTGCTGCACCCATTAACTCGTCATTTACATTAGGTATATCTCCTAATGCTATCCCACCCCCATCCCCCCACCCCACAACAGGCCCCAGTGTGTGATGTTCCCCTTCCTGTGTCCAAGTGTTCCCATTGTTCAATTCCCACCTATGAGAACAAGCAGTGTTAGGTTGCTTGTCCTTGCGATAGTTTGCTGAGAATGATAGTTTCCAGCTTCATCCATGTCCCTACAAAGGACGTGAATTCATCCTTTTTTACAGCTGCCTAGTATTCCACAGTGTATATGTGCCACATTTTCTTAATCCAGTCTATCATTGATGGACATTTGGGTTGGTTCCAAGTCTTTGCTATTGTGAATAGTGCCACAATAAACATACGTGTGCATGTGTCTTTACAGCAGCATGATTTATAATCCTTTGGGTATATATCCAGTAATAGGATGGCTGGGTCAAATGGTATTTCTAGTTCTAGATCCCTGAGGAGTTGCCACACTGTCTTCCACAATGGTTGAACTAGTTTACCGTCCCACCAACAGTGTAAAAGTGTTCCTATTTCTCCACATCCTCTCCTGCACCTGTTTTTTCCTGACTTTTTAATGGCTGCCATTCTAACTGGTGTGAGATGGTATCTCATTGTGGTTTTGATTTGCATTTCTCTGATGGCCAGTGATGATGAGCATTTTTTCATGTGTCTTTTGGCTGCATAAATGTCTTCTTTTGAGAAGTGTCTGTTCATATCCTTTGCCCACTTTTTGATGGGGTTGTTTGTTTTTTTCTTGTAAATTTGTTTGAGTTCATTGTAGATTCTGGATATTAGCCCTTTGTCAGATGCGTAGGTTGCAAAAATTTTCTCCCATTCTACAGGTTGCCTGTTCACTCTGATGGTAGTTTCTCTTGCTGTGCAGAAGCTCTTCACTTTAATTAGATCTCATTTGTCAATTCTGGCTTTTGTTGCCATTGCTTTCGGTGTTTTAGACGTGAAGTCCCTGCCCATGCCTATGTCCTGAATGGTATTTGTAATGATTCTTAAATCTAAGTGATTTTATTGCTATACACATGAAATAAACTAAATTACTTATAGCCATTTATTATTTCTAGTGGTTACTATTGTTGTCTTAACTACATATTAAGAATAAATGCATTTCTTGGATACTAACAGACTATCAGTTTGTAAAGGACTTTTGGTGATCACTATTGGTTTTCTATGCATTCACAGGATAAAACGTACCTGTTCCTCATCTCAAGTCTAATGACAGAGAATCAAGGAATGCCATGTGGGAAGTGCCATATGCATTTCTTATAGTTGAAGAATACATTATATTACTGTCAAATTCCTTCTTGACAGCTCTACAGGTCTAGAGATGAACTAGCCAGCTGCTTATGGACAAGCCAAAGTAGGTCTTTCTGTTGTAGTGGAATCGGTTAGGACAATATTTTATTAGGGCAAATAATGAATATATATTATTAGTGTTTTATGTAGACTGGCTGGAAGCTATGAAAGGAGAGTGCACAGGAGAGTGTCATTCTAGGTCTTTCCATGAAATACACTTGGCAAGGAAAATAGACTCAGCAGAGTAAAGCTAGGAAAGCTAGAAAGACCTCAGAGAGGGAGAGAGCCTGACCCAAAGGAGGGCACTGCTGTGAGACATGACTGGCAGTGGGGGAGTTTCTGTAAGGAACCACAAATGACTTCCTGGATAGACTTGTTATGTCATCTAATTTCTCTTATTTTGTTCCATGCATAGGCTTGCATTCTTGGAAGGTAGAGGGATAAGAAACTGTGAAGGTGAGTTAACATGAGAGATAAAGAAAAAATAATCTAACTTACACTCTTGTTCTCAGAGTAGAGGCTTATCACTCACTACAGGGTGGAACTTAGGTTTGGAAAATACTGTGAGTAGTTTTTTTATTATTATTATAAAAGAGTGGGCTTTTTATTGTTGTTGTGTATATATATATATTTATATATTTATTTATTTTAGATTTTTTGTGATTTAAAATAATCAGAGAAAAATGACAAGTCCTGTCAGCTTTTTAAAGTTAAAAACTTAACTCCGTCTAATAAAGACACACTGGGAAATGAATACAAAGTTACTTTACTATTTAATCTCATCATGCATGTTTGTTCATCTTACTGGTTTTCTACCATTTAGACATACAAGCTGCTGGTTGAGTTTTATATAACTTTGTAGGTACATGTATGAGTGCTTTTTTAAAATAGATATTTAAAAGTACAATTCCTATTCTTATGCCTTAAGTTATATGACTTTTAAATTGGACTAAATATAATCAAATAGTACTCCAAAATGTTTAGAACAATTTGTACTCTCACAGCAATAAATAAACATTTGTTGTTTACCATAACCTTTCCAACATTTCATGTATTTTATGATTTAAACTGGGTTTTTTAAACTATGTCTCAACGTTTTAGTTTTTCCATAGTTTCACATACCATTGTTTATCTTCAATATTTTGTTTACATTTTATATCTTGTTTAAGAAAATATAGTCTTGTGCAAAAAAATATATGATCGTTGTTAATTATTTTAAAGTTATCTCTTATTTACACTTGAATCTTCAATCCAGTTGCACTTAATTCTTGATCCTTATGATTTATATGACTATAAATATAAAAATTCAGTTTACCCAATACCATGTTTGATTAGATTATATTCTTCTCCTAGTTAATGTCCTCTATTTGATTATAATACGGTTTCTGGGTTTGATTCTACTTTTGCAAAAAGTGACAAATTTTATATAGATATAGCATTAGTATCTGTGGTCATGTTTATATACACGTGTCTATTTAAATTAACATATATCTTCTACATATGCATTCATAAAATGCAAGCAGTAATTATTTTCTCAACTATTTTTCTGATTTTTTACATACAACAATAAAATATTTTTAAAGTAACTGTATATAGAATATTTAAATAATTAATATAAAAATAATCATTATCTTTGAATGGGAAATATATAGCATAAAAATAGTGATATAGGCTTTGTCAGAACAGATTTTTTATACTATTTTTTGGAGTATACATTTTCTTTCTTTTAAGCAAGAGGCTATGTGAATCAAGATTTTTTAAAGTTTTATGTCCTTTTATCATTAAGTTTAGTTCTAGAAGCCTAACCCTAATAAATAATCAAAACCATCCACACTTATAAGCCACATTGCTCATTGCAACTGTGTTTATAAAATAAAAAACATAGATGCCCTAAATTCAAAACATCGTTTTAATGATCAAGTAAAGATTGTTAATAAAGAAGATGGAAATTTATATTTAATTCAAATTAAATTTTTAAATATTTTTACTGATACGAGCAAATGTTATTAACATATCACTTATGAGAAAAATAACTTTACCCAAAATAATACACAAATTTATTAAATGAAAACAGAAAACTATATAGTAACATAATATTTTAACTAAAAATAGCTGAATTATATTTATCTGCATATGCTTGTTTTGGTTTGTAAAATCCTAAAGACAGACATGGAAAGGTAACAGTAAATGTTAATTTTTTTTAATCATCAGATTAAAGCTCTGGGAGAAAAAGAAATTATTAACGGAAATACACAAAGTTTCCAGAGGCAAGACTAGAAGCAAAGTCTAATATTTGAATGTGGTTATTTTGATGTCAAGGAGATAGATTATTTACTCCTTTATATATTTGCCATAATTTAAATATTTTTGTACACCTAGCACATATTTATTTTAAACATAATTCAATTTATTTTCTTATTTGAAATAAATGTTTAAGGATAAAATAGTAATGCAGTAATGAATACTAAAAAGTGTAATACTTAATCATACTTTTCAGGAGCAAAATTACCTATAGAGATATATCTTAAAACATACATTTTTCTCTGTGTCTAAAAAACCAGTACCCAAATTCATAACAGTAAGCCAGTGTCACTCACGCCGCTACCAACATCAAAGTTGACAGACAAGCCCCAGAGCAGGTGGATTGCTTCAATTATTCGCCATCTACAATGAATACAAAATAACTTCTAAAAGCTTTCTGGAGATCTGTAAGATGCTGGCTATGGCTTATAGCAATATGACATTGATGATGAAGCTTGGACAATATAAAAGCTCAAAAATAAAAAGAACGACAGGGCATTGTTTTTTGTGGCCTTTAGTTTGGCAATTATTTAACTATAACTGCAACAGCTGGCCACTGAAAGGACGGTATCAGGACCCCTTGAAGGGTGCTGGGATGTGATGCTATTGGCAGGCCGCCTATGAGTCTGAGATGAAATAAGCCCAGCAACTGGACGTTTCAGCAGCTGGCCAGACAAAGGATATTGTTCAGAGATTTAACAGCTGATAATTGAGCATTCTAGTAATATTTGTTGAAAAGAAAGTGGTCACCAAATGGATAATATTAGAAAACAATCGATATCGATATTCTAAAGTTTGAGAGCAGGGTTTATGAGAAGGTAAGCCAAGAAGCATGAGATTGTCATTATCTCATCTTTTTATGAAAGACTTTCAGAAAGATTAGGTCGGAGATTTGTAGTACAAAATGAAAAGAATCATGCTTATACTCCAACCTTGAACAGGCATTTTATACAATATGACTTCCTCCTCACAAATCCATCATATTGCCCTGAAACAATCCATTTCTTCTTTACTGCCACCTCATTGTTTTTCCTAACATGGTAATATTGTGTAATATACCTCTTTAAATATTCTTTCTGTTACCTCATAAAAGAAAATTGTGTCTATTTTTCATTGACTAATATATTTAACTCTTTTATAAGTCCATTTACTTAAAAACATAAAAAAAAAACACCTGAAAGACCATTCATTCTGAATAAAACAAAGTAAGTAGTGAAAAAAAATTATACATTTCACTGATAGTAAAGATGAATTTATCTTGTTTTATGGAGATACACTTAAATACAATAGAAAAAAATACAACACCTTAAATTATTAATTTCTCTACAAATTTAGCTTTCAAAACTTAAACGATACCATATAATTATAATATTTACATTTGAGGTGAGGAAAAGTATATTTATTTTCATAATTAAGAATCATCATATACAGTTAGTGGTTTATAAGCCCTGGGTAACTAAAAAATGAAAATATTGAATTTGGATTTTCATGCAGATATTTCTGATTTGTTTTTTGTACAAGTAGCTTTTCAAACATTCCCTAATTTAAAAAAATCACTTTTGACACAAGTTCAGCATTTCAGAGTTTTCCTATAGCATTCATTAAGGTACATCCCTTTTTGGAAATGTTCCATTAAAGCATAATTGTTTGAAGAAACTGGTAGAATTTAGTTACAGCAATTTTCATTGATTTAACATGAAGAGAATTCTGACTTCTCCAAATGGGGTAGCTAATGGATTTCCCAGGACATGATGCCAAATGAAATACACAGTACAAAATTAAGGGGCAAACAAAGATCTCATCTTATCTCACTTTATCAGTTACAAGCACTTTATCAGTTACAAGCACCATATTGAAAACAAGAGTCAGAAAGTGAGAAAAGAATTATCTATTACTTTTAATAGGACATATGGACAAAATAATAAATGTGAGGACACTGACTAGAAAGAGTTCAAATCCATGAAATGGTGATTTGAGCTCTTTAGGGTTTAATGAGCATTGAAAGAGTATAAGCTTTGTACAAGTGGGGTCATGTTTCACTATAAAAATGTGTGCTGGCCAACAAAAAAAGAAAAAAGCGCTTCTTGCTTTCTGTTAAATAATCCATAATCCTTAAGATATCTTAACATTTGTGAACAATGGAAGTTCCCAATAGATAATTTTCCCTTTTTTTTTTTGGTATTTTTTTGAAAAGCGATAACTCAGAATAAGTAAACTTCCAAACATTTTTAGGAAAAATCTTTTTGATAACTTTCTCCATTTCACAGAAATCCATTAAACTACATTTAAAAAACACAATAAGTATGCATGTGTGTGTAGACTTAGCCATATGATTCTACATATATATGTACATATGTATTCACCTATATACCTCTCTACTTTCAGAATGATGATTGGTTAGCATCCAGTATTCCTAACATGATATGTTTTGCAAAAAATGATTAGAAGTGTATTGCTTCACCTACTAACACCTTCTTGGTGTTAGTAGAAATAGTAATTATGAACACCAAAATTGTTTATGAATAGTTTTCTGGTAATTTATTTCCATTATTGCATTTTGATGTCCTCAAAACACAAAGTCATGTAAGCAGGTTAGTATCACCATTGACTACTTCCCCTTGGTTTTTAAAGCAGTCATATTATGACCTTGCCATCAATTGGTATTGCCATTCTCCACATATGGCTCCTATGTTTAAAATATAATTCTATTTCTGCTTAAGTTGCATAAAGTAAGTATATATATGTGTATATATAATATATAAATTACATTATATATAATGTATATATATTATATATTATATAATATTGTGTGTGTGTGTGTGTGTGTGTGTGTGTGTGTAAGAGAGAGAGGGAGAGACAGTCTCATTCTGTTGCCCAGGCTGGAGTGCAGTGGTGCAAACTCAGATAGCTGCAACCCCCACCTCCTAGGCTCAAGGGATTCTTCTGCCTCAGCCTCCCAAGTAGCTGGGACTACAGGTGCACAACACCACATTCAGCTTAATTTTTTTTTTCTTTTTTTGGTGAAGACAGGGTTTTGCAATGATGCCCAAGCTGGTCTCGAACTCCTAGGCTCAAGTGATCCACCCAACTTTGCCTCTCAAAGTGTTGGAATTATAGGCATGAATCACTGTGCCCAGCCTTACTTCTTTACGTATATATTAAGAGAGAAAATAATGCAGTACACATTTGCCTCACAGTTTATGAGTGCATAGTTTATTATTTGCTTTCATGGATATATATATTATTTTATTTTCTCTATTTACTTATGAGAAAACTGGGAAATAACAGGTAGAGATAATAATCATCTTTTCCAGAGAAAAATGGGCTTGAGTGAATACTCAAGTTCAAATGTTCTTTTTACTTACTGGGAGTAAATTATAATAATGAGCTCATATTTTGTGGATTTTACTAATTATAAACCGGAAAATATTTTGTTACATGTAACTAATCAAAATCATTTTTCAGTGAAATTTTACAGTGGAATAGAATTAGATTAAACCATCAGTCCCTTCAAATGAAGAGATGAAAATTAGGATTTGGAGAGGTATAAGTTACTAGCTAAAATTCTAGCTATAGTTAGTGTCAAAGGAGAATTACCATCATCTCTTAACTTATCACTGGGCTCTTTAAACTACTCTATCACTTTCTCCTCTTATCCTAAGAATATATGCTGTATAATATAAAATATATTAAGAATAGGCTATGAAATTCAGACCCTAAATTTGAGTTTTCACTATTCCCTATTCTTTACATGTCTAAAGGTGAATACGGTGAGCAAAATTCAGCAAAATAAAAGTCCCAAACAGATCTCTAATATATATTACTCAATCCAATTGACCTATAACTCTTACAAATTTTCAATCCAAGCATCACAGGCTTGAAAATGTAATTGCTTTTAACTGCTCCCTACTGTCCCATTTTAAGCTATCCATCTGTATTTCTGCTTTGGAGAAATGTAGAGAAAATTAATGTGACTGTGAATCAAAATGATAGGTATAAAACAGTATAATATTTGTGGCTTTTGTACTGACTTTTTGGGTTGAAAGAAGAAAAATACAATAATTGAGTTTTATTTCTTGTCTTACTCCCATTCACACTTCAAAAATTATCTTCAACATTAAAAAAAGATACAAAAATCTCTAGATAACCTGTGATAAAGGGAAAATAGTTCCTTAAATCTACATGGTTAATCCTAGGCACTTCTAATCAGAGATTACAATAAAGCAAAATAGATCACCATTTTGTTAGAAGTATGTCAGTGTAATTACATCCATAAATTATAATAACTTTTTTAAGTTTAAAAAGAGGCCATTGTGATTTGTATTGAATAGCTTCTTTGAAATTATAATCCAGTGTTCAAGCTCTGAGAAACTACAACATAGCTTGAGTGTCAATGGTTTAATATAAAAGGAAATTCATTCTTTACCTCTATCCCGCAAAAGACATTCAAAGTTAAGAAATATCTAACATGCAACATCCTTTCTTATAGTTCCTATAGGATTAGACCCAATTTACCACAGTCTATATTGCAGAGCTTCTTATCTCCATCCCAAATGTACCTTTGTCAGTTCCCAGTCCATAGTACTTTTTCTTGCCCTTTCACCCAAAATCCCTTCCTTATCCGTTTAAAATATGACTATAATTTTTTCCATCTTCTACCTGTCATTCATTGTAGAAGAAGGTTGCTACTTAAAAAGTTTGTAAACATTTGCTTGGAAACAAAGGAGGGAATAGTAGAAACATTATTTTGCATTCTTGAAAGATGACAATTAATGTTATGCAGCGGTAAAATAAAAAAAAATAGTGAAAGTTTAACCCGAAATACAGTACTTGGGAGACAGGTGATATATAAAATAAATTTTTAGGATGAGAGAAAAAAGACACAAAACAATGTTATTATTATTTGTCAGGTTGTATTGACTTCTCCTTGATAAGAAAGATAGGAGCTCAAGAAAGAGTTTGCATTGGCAAGCAAGATTGCAAGGTTACCAGAAATTCATGGCCTTGCAATGTTGGAATAGCCAACCAATCAACTAATTTCATACTCCAAACGGTGAGAGAAGAAATGCAAAATGTTTTGGTGGGGGAAGACAGATAGACGTATGGGTCTGCTATCACACATACAATTAAAACCCAAGGTAAATAGAAATGTTTCAGATGAAATCTAAAGGTCTAAGGAGAAGGAAATCCTTTAAATTAGACAAAAAGTGACTCAGGGGAAGAAACAATTAAGAATGTTGACTCTTCCACCAAAGTTAGATAAGCTTGAATTATATGTGAACACAATTAAGTAAAGTGGAACCAAGATGGAGAAACAACAGCAAGGGCATATCCTGCTTCTGGAAATTGTCTCATAAGGAATTTGGGGCTTGTTTACTTGGAAATGTATTTAACTGACTATTTATGAGAGATGTAATGCTAGAAGAATCACTGATCTGGGAAGACACTGAAAAAAGTTACTATTTAAGACTTAAAATTGGATCCTTAGAAGCCTAGGGACTGAGAACAAGCTGAAAATGCTACTCATTCCTAAGTCCCAGGTGGCTTCTCAGATACAGTCAAAGACAATGTAGGAAAATAAGCAATTCTTAAAGTACTGAGTCACGGAACACAGAGTTATCCTCAGAAAGAGACATTTGTAAAAATTTATTTACTGCAAGAAATTGCAAACATATATATATACGAAAAAAAAACAGCTGAAATTCAGATTTCAAGTACAAGGAGTGAGATTCTTCTATACTGCTTTTAACAGGTTTATCGATGTATTTCAACTAGGTGAAGTTAACATAGGAAATGGTTTAATTGATCTCCAATCACTGCATTCAAGTATGCTCTCAATCAAATTTAAGTTTAAGATCCTTGAGGGCAGGCATTTTATTTGTTTTGTGCATGGCTGTATTGCCAGCAACTAGAGCAATGCCTGCTATGTGGTAGGTGCTCAGTAAATATTAATTTGATAACTGAATTAATAAATGCTTGTATTAGTCCATTTTCACACTGCTGATAAAGACATATTCTAGACTGGGAAGAAAAAGAGGTTTAATTGGACTTACAGTTTCACATGGCTTGGGAGGCCCCCTCAGAATCAGGGCAGGAGGTGGAAGGCACTCCTTACGTGGTTGCAACAAGAGAAAAATGAGAAAGATGCAAAAGAGGAAACATCTGATAAAACCCTCAGATCCTGTGAGACTATTCACTACCATGAGAACAGTATTGGGGGAACCTCCCTCATGATTCAAATTATCTTCCACCGGGCCCCTCGCACAACACATGGGAATTATGGGAGTACAATTCAAGATGAGATTTGGGTAGGGACACAGCCAAACCATATCATTTTGCCCCTGGCCTCTTCAAATCCTGTGCCCTCACATTTCAAAACCAATCATGCCTTCCCAACAGTGCCCCAAAGTCTTAACTCATTCTAGCATTAACCCAGAAGTCCACAGTCCAGAGTCTCATCTGAGACAAGGCAAGTCCCTTCCACCTATGAGCCTGTAAAATCAAAAGCAAGCTAGTTACTTCCTAGATACAATCGGGGTACAGGTATTGGTTAAATATAGCTATTCCAAAAGGGAGAAATTGGCCAAAACAAAGGGGTGTTAGGGCCCATGCAGGTCCAAAATCCAATGGGGCTGTCAAATTTTAAAGCTCCAAAATTATCTCCTTTGACTCCATGTCTCACATCCAGGTAACACTGATGCAAAAGGTAGGTTTCCATAGTCTTGGGCAGCTCTGCGCCTGTGGCTGTGCAGGGTACAGACTTCCTCCTGGCTGCTTTCATGGGCTGGCATTGAGTGTCTGCAGCTCTTCCAGGCACAGAGTGCAAGCTATAGGTGGATCTACATATTCTGGGGTCTGGAGGATGGTTGCCCGCTTCTCACAGCTCCACTAGTCTCTAGTAGAGACTCGCTGTGGGGGCTCAGACCCCACATTTCCCTTCTGCACTGCCCTAGCAGAGGTTCTCCATTAGGGCCCTGCCCCTGTAGCAAACTTTTACCTGGGAATCCAGGCATTTCCATATCTCTTCTGAAACGTAGGTGGAGGTTCGCAAGTGTCAATTTTTGACTTTGGTGCACCTGCAGGCACAATACCATGTGGAAGCTGCCAAGGTTTGGGGCTTGCACCCTCTGAAACCATGGGCCAAGCTGTGCCTTGGCCCCTTTTAGTGATGGCTAAAGTGGCTGGGACACAGGGCATCAAGTCCCTAGGCTGCACACAGCATGGGGACCCTGGGCCTGGCCAAGGAGGCCATTTTTTCCTCCTAGGCTTTAGGGTCTGTAATAGGAGGGGCTGCCATGAAGACCTTTCATGTGCCCTGGAGACATTTTTCCTATTGTCTTGGAGATTAACATTCGCCTCCTTGTTACTTATTCAAATTTCTGTAGCCAGCTTAAATTTCTCCCCCCAAAAATTGGGTTTTTCTTTTCCACTGCATCGTCAAGCTGCAAATTTTCTGAACTTTTATGCTCTGTTTCCCTTTGACAATGGTACACTTTTAACAGCACCCAAGTCACCTCTTAAATGCTTTACTGCTTAAAAATTTCTTCCACCAGATACCCTAAATCATCTCTCTCAAGTTCAAAGGTCCACAAATCTCTAGGGCAGTGGAAAATGACGCCAGTCTCTTTGCTAAAACATAATAAGAGTTACCTTTGTTCCAGTTCCCAACAAGTTCCTCATCTCCATCTGAGACCACCGCAGCCTGGACCTTATTGTTCATATCATTATCAGCATTTTTGTCAAATCCATCTAACAGATCTCTAGGAGGTTCCAAACTTTCCTGTATTTTCCTGTATTCTTCTGAGCCCTCCAAAGTGTTCCAACCTCTGCCTGTTACCCAGTTCCAAAGTCACTTCCACATTTTTTGGTTTCTTTTCAGCAATGCCCCACTCTACCAGTATCAATTTACTGTATTAGTCTTTTTTTTCACTCTCCTGATAAAGACATACCCAAGACTGGGAAGAAAAGAGGCTTAATTGGACTTACACATAGCTGGGGAGGCCTCAGAATCATGGTGGGAGGCAAAAGACACTTCTTGCTTGGTGGTGGCAAGAGAAAAATAAGGGAGATGCAAAAGCGGAAACCCCTGATAAAACCATCAGCTCTTGCGACTTATTCACTACCACAAGAACAGTATGGGGGAAATCGCCCCCATGATTCAAATTATCTCCTACTGGGGCCCTCCCACAATATGTAGGAATTACGAAAGTACAATTCAAGATGAGATTTGGGTGGGGACAGAGAGTCAAACCATATCAATGCTCTTTCAAATCTTGTTTTGTTTTCTCATCCTTCTTAATTATGTCATATGCAAATTCCATAAATTTTGAGTCACTGTCTATTTTTTTTCAACTTTTATTTTATGTTCAGGGGTACATATACAGATGTGCAGGTTTGTTACATAAGTAAACGTGCCATCATGGCTTGCTGCACAGGTCAACCCATTACCTAGGTATTAAGCTCAGTATTCCTTAGCTACACTTCATGGGAAGAGCTAAGGGACAGCCCTTAGCTACACTTCTCATGGTCCTTGACAGGGCCCAGTGTGTGTTGTTTCCCAGCAAGGTGTCCATGTGTTCTCACCATTCACCTCCCACTTATAAGTGAGAACATGCAGTGTTTGGTTTTCTGTTTCTGTGTTAGTATGCTGAGGAAGATGGCTTCCAGAAGACATACATGTGGCCAATAAACATATGAAAAAAAGCTTAACGTTACTGATTATTAGAGAAATGCAAATCAAAGCCACAATGAGATACCACCTCACGCCCCTCAGAATGGCTATTACTAAGAAGTCAAAAAACAACATAGGCTGGTGAGGTTGTGAAGAAAAAGTAACACTTTTACACTGCTGGTGGCGGTGTAAATTAGTTCAACCCTTGTGGAAGACAGTGTGGCAATTCCTCAAAGACCTAAAAGCAGAAATACCATGTGACCCAGCAATCCTATTACTGGGTATATACCCACAGGAATAGAAATATTCCTATTATAAAGATACATGTACGCTTATGTTCATTGCAGCACTATTCACAATAGCAGAAATGGAATCAACCTAAATGTCCATCATTGTCCATTATTACATGCAGTTTAAAGCTTCAGTTTCAAACAGAATTTAAACTTATTCATCTCTTCTGCCCTTAGGGCTGACTTGAGCAGAGATTCTGAAGTACATGGAAAAAAAAGAGAGGCATGGCCTGACTCTGAGATATCTCATTTCTCTTCTCCTTCAGGATCCAGTCCTTCTTGCAAACTTAGGGACAAAGAAAGGGCCCAACCCTTCAAAACTTCTAGATTGTGGTTGTAACTTCCCTGAGCTTTCTCAGGACAACACACTGAGAAAGAGTCCAAATGCTGGACTTCTCATGAGTGAATAAGAATGTGTGAGTTTCACAATGTTCCCTCATGTCCTTCCAGATTCACAGTTTTCTGAAGTGAGATTTCCTCTGAAGCCTGATGTTTCATCCCTTTCAGTAGGCTATAGGCACTCCTCACCATTGCAGACCTGGGTATATATTTGTAACTCTGTGCAACATACTTTATAATAATATATTTTTAAAAATGTATATATTTGTTTGGCAGATGTTGAAATTAAATTTTTTAAGAGCCAAGCAAAGAGCTATAGAAATTTCCAAAACCTCAGGACCTGAAAAGTATTTTGTATATTAAATGAGCCATTGAACAAGCCCTCTTTATATCATTGACAGTGAATTATTAAAAACATTTCACCAGTCTCTGCCTCTCGGTACTGCTGAAGTGAATGTAGAAGTGAAAGACCTCTGTCTTGCATAGTCAGCTCCAACCCTATTCCACCTGAACACCTACTCACTGCATTTCTGTGGATTTCAGGGCCCTGTGGAGGTCAAGAGACAATAACACAAAAAACAACACTTACACTACTCTAATGTATGTGATTGATGTGTAAAAATCACTTATTCCCTAGCAAAAATGAAGTGACTTGAAATTTTGGAAAGGTAATTTTCCTTTAAAAATTCAAGATACCTCTCTATTTATAAATTGTCTATTTTTTAGCTAATACTTACCTTTTACACGAAAAATAAAGTGCTAATAAATACACATGAATTGTATGCCTTGTCACTGATATAGTTTGATACTAGGGATAGTAAACAGAGTTTGCAAAAGAAAAAGGGGGTCTCTAAGGAATACTAGAAATTAAAAGAAGGGAAGGAAATGGAGAGAAAGGGGAAATAACAGCAGTGACAGGAGTGACTATGGTTTTCCACATGCCATCTGGGAAGACCTTAGTTATTGGTATTCAAAATCTGTCAAAGAAAATATAAAATAGCTGAAGAATATCACAAACCACAAAATGTTTGCTAATATGAAAAGTTAATTTCCTCAGAGCAACAAGAGTGTATGGGATTATGAAGCTAGAATTGTGCTTACCTCCACCAAATTATAACTGAGAGGAGGAAAAACAAAACAACAAAAATCGGCTGGCGTAAAAGATGGGACATTGGCCAACATCAAAGATTAGCCCCCTTGAGTCTCTCTTGCAACACATATGGCATTGGGGAAAGAAATACTGTCCCTATAAAATGCATATTTATAAATCCTTCCACAAACCAGAGACAAGCCTACATTCAGTTTTACATTCATTCAAATACTCTTCTGCCATCAAATGAGGTGAGAAGAATTAGAAAAATATTTCTTTAAATGGTCACAAAAACAAACGTTTATTGTGTCATTTATTATTTATTAATAGAGTAGAATACTTTTTCTAAGTAGCAGATACATTTTTATAAGGGAAGGATTAAATGGTAAAATACTATGATTTTATTTCTGTGGTCTTAGAAGTTGGTACACTTTTTTCTTCTTTACAGAATAACTTATTATGTATAAAACAATGTAGGACCAGAGGTGAAAATCCACATTTATTTGTTGAGACTGAGAATAATTGAGTTTGGGAAGCAGTCCTAAAGAAATTCATATATATGTGCATATATGTGAAGTCATAGTTCTCACATATAATTATATACATAGTTACATATAATAGTTTACATATATAATATGTGTATAATAAATATTATGTGTATATGAGTATTATATTTAAATATATTATGTGTATATGTGTGTGTGTATGTATATTCATATATATGTATTCACATATATATTCATATATATGTATTCACATATATATTCATATATATGTATTCACATATATATTCATATATATGTATTCACATATATATTCATATATATGTATTCACATATATATTCATATATATGTATTCACATATATATTCATATATATGTATTCACATATATATTCATATATATGTATTCACATATATATTCATATATATGTATTCACATATATATTCATATATATGTATTCACATATATATTCATATATATGTATTCACATATATATTCATATATATGTATTCACATATATATTCATATATATGTATTCACATATATATTCATATATATGTATTCACATATATATTCATATATATGTATTCACATATATATTCATATATATGTATTCACATATATATTCATATATATGTATTCACATATATATTCATATATATGTATTCACATATACGTATTCATATATGTATTCACATATTCGTATTCATATATGTATTCACATATACGTATTCATATATGTATTCACATATACGTATTCATATATGTATTCACATATACGTATTCATATATGTATTCACATATACGTATTCATATATGTATTCACATATACGTATTCATATATGTATTCACATATACGTATTCATATATGTATTCACATATACGTATTCATATATGTATTCACATATACGTATTCATATATGTATTCACATATACGTATTCATATATGTATTCACATATACGTATTCATATATGTATTCACATATACGTATTCATATATGTATTCACATATACGTATTCATATATGTATTCACATATACGTATTCATATATGTATTCACATATACGTATTCATATATGTATTCACATATACGTATTCATATATGTATTCACATATACGTATTCATATATGTATTCACATATACGTATTCATATATGTATTCACATATACGTATTCATATATGTATTCACATATACGTATTCATATATGTATTCACATATACGTATTCATATATGTATTCATATATATATTCATATATATGTATTCATATATATATATATACACATATATATTCAGCCTAGACTGCTCCTCTGAGATTCAAATTCCAATACCTAACTGCCTGTTTAATGTCTCCCCATAGATACCTAATAGGTTCCTTATATGGCAATGCTGACTTTTTTCCTCCCAAACCTACTCCTCTCAGTTTTCCTCACTCAGCAAGCAGCACCACCATTAATCTCGTTGTTCCTGGACAAATATAGCATGTCACCTTTTACTCCTCTCATTCTACCTCAGCCTATATTCAATCCTACTTCCCCTTCCGTTATATTTTACAGATGTTATTTCCCCCAAAACCTCCTGTACTTCTAACTCCTTCCCAATGTCTGTTAACTGGAAGTCCTGGACTGACACTCTTCCCATGATGTATAAGGCTGTCAAGGATCTGGGCTCATTCTTTTTGGGAGTTCTGTCCAATCTTTGTAAGCAAGGAGATATGTTAAATTATACTTTATTTTGTAGATTTTGGGCAAGCCCTCCACTTCCCATAATTTGTATATTCTGTGTTATAAGCCTGACTTGTGTGAATGATGATTTTTAGAACTCAATATATACTACTTTGTCAATTTACAATAAAAATACACTTTTAAAAACGAATAATGAGACCACTTTCCTCATTTAGATTACATAATGGAGATGAAAGACAAGCTACAAGAAGTGAAATTGGCAATTCTTCTTGTTCCCTGTTTGGGAAAATGTGAATCTCATGCTCTCAGTTTCTAGTTTGACAGACTATAAGGTAAGGAAAGAAAACTCAAAACAAACAAACATGAGCCATTGGCAAGGTTGGTCTGACAAGATATGAAATCAAACACCGAAGAAGCTTTTTAGGACCCTATAAAATGTTAAACTTACTATAAATTTCTTATTGCACCACGAAAGCATAAGTAAGCCTAATAAATCAAATAATTTTGGAGAGCCTTGGGTCTAATTTTTAGAACCAACAATAAAAATGGGTTTTGAACATAGATGTCCAAGATTTGGCACACATAGGAAAAGCTGTAGATAAACAATGATGTCTAATATTGTTCAGGATGCTTAGCTCTTGTAGGTTTATAGCATTTGAAATAAAGCCTCAGATTTCCTGGTGCCTATTATGTCATATGAGTCTGGAGCCCTGGATTCGTCTTCAAACAATTCATTTGATTTAACTGAACCCAGTGCATACTTTAGCTACTAGAATTATTCAATGTCTATTTTAACTGAAGAACTCTGAATACATTGATGATCACTAGTCATTTCATGAATATAAGTTATGTTTTAACCTAAATGCACTGGCCCTGTTGTCTATATCTTTATTATACTAGCTTCACTAGTCTTGGATTTGAAATATGTTGAGATGTGTTGAACATGTAAAACACATACTGTAACTATGAAGCTTTAGAAGCCAAAATTATGTATAACTCAACAATTTTTACATTGCTTACATGTTAAAATAATTATATTTTAAAAGATTTGATTAAGCAAAAGATTATTGAAGTTAATTTAACCACTTCTTTTTATTCTTTTAAATATGCCTACTAAAAAATAAAATTACATATTTGACTTGCATTATATCTCTATTGGATAAGTTTAATCTATATGTCTTTTAAAATACCATTTCATTATATGGTCAAATAGTCCATCAGAGAATAGGCCCTATCAATGAGTTGACATATAGAGTCTAAAAATATGAAAAGAAAGGAATGCATGGATAGTAATTCCATAATTGATCATTGTGATGCTCTTTCACCTTGTGGAAAATTTTGTGAAGAAAAACAGATTATTTATAACATTATTAACCTTTCCTGATCTTTGAATATATATTGAAATTTAAATGTTCACAGGAAAATTTAACTTTAAATCATAATGCATACAATGCTGGCTCTGGGGTATTAATGTTCATTTAATACTGACATTTTTCCCATTTTATTGTGAATATTTGCAAGTTATATTGCAAGAATATTTGCAAGTGGTTAAATTAACTGCAAAGTATAGAACAGTTGAGAGAAACTTCTACTGAACATCCATATACCCAAACACTTAAATTCTACCATTAAATTTTTTTCCAGGCATGAAGTGTTTATTGAATGTCTGCTATTTATAAGGTTTCAGGGCTTACAATCACAAAGCAGAGGGAGCTTCTTAATGTCATGGAGGATGAAGTCTAGAAGAAGAAATATACAGAAAACACACAGATGCACAATTACCTGTGATATGTTTTCGGAGACAAAAGCACAGAGTGTGATGGAAAATAATGTTACAGGTGGTACTTGCATTTGAGATTGGAAACTTTTTCTCTGAGGCTGAGCATGGGTTGGTTGAGGAGAAAAAATGTTGGAACTGGAGGGAGATTCAAGACAGAAGAAACAATCTGCACAACAGCCTGGTGGCAGCAGGAGTTGACAAATTTTAGAAACTGAAAATAGCCAGTAAGCCCTTGAAGTAGGTTACTTGGTCTCTCCAAGTCTCTGATTCCCCATTACACCCTAAGCATAGTGGACAAGGCAAAGATGATAGAAGCTGAGGCCACAGAGGTAGGAAGGGGTCACTCATTTAAGACCTTGGAGCCTAAAGAAAGAAGACTGCATTCTATTCTGAAAAGCGTGAAGTCACTGGAGGTGCTTTACCTTTTTATTTGCTTTTATAAAGTGGGTGTTTTCTTTCATCATATTTCTTTTTATGACTTACTTTCTGTTTCTAACTTTCATAAATTTTGAAAGGCTGGATCTCCTGGCAACAAATTCTTAGTTTTCCATCATCTGATAATGTCCTGATTTCCCTCATTATAGTTGAGTGAGAGTAAAGGTCCTCTTTGGGGTGCACTTTGGGGTACACTTAAATTCTTGAATCTGTAGATTTACATATTTTGCAAAATTTGGGGACTTTATAACTATTATTTCTCCAAAGACTTTTTCAGATCCACCCTCTTCCTCTCCTCCTGAGAGAGACTGATGACATGAAAGTTAGGTCTTTTGTTACAGTTTTACAGTTCTTGAGGATCTGTTCTTTTTTTTTTTTTTTTTTCCAATCTATTTTCCCTGTTACTCAAGTGGATTATTTCTATTGTTCTCTCTTCAGGTTGACAGTCTATCCTTTGTCTTCAACATTCTAATATTAAGCAATCCATTCTTAAAATGTCTTTTTCTTTCAGTTATTATATGCTTCAATTCAATGGAACCAAGAAACACATTTCCATTTCGATCATTTTGTATTTATGTCTCTACTAATCATTTGTATTTTTCAATTTGTTTCAAGTATGCTCATTTTTGTGAATGCTGCTTTAATATACTTGCCATATAATTACAATATCTGTATAATTTGGGTGTTGGCCTCTGTTGATTGACTTTTCTAATTCCAGTTGAGATTTTCATGTTCTTGGTTTAACAAGTGATTTTGTATTAAATCTTAGACATTTTGAGTCTTATGTCATGAAACTGAATTATATTTAAATCATCTGTTTTACTAGGCCTTTTCTAACACTGTGCCCACAGAGGAGAGAAAGTACTATCTCATTACTGCCAGATGGGGCAAAAGTCCAGGTCTTCCACTCTACCTCCATTGATACCCCAGGAGTGAGAAGGTGCCTCCCTACTACAGGGCAGAGTGTGGTGAAACCTCTCCCTGGGCTTTCCCTAGTACTAGGCTGGCTGGAGAGTCAGGGGTGCCTTATGACTGCTCCACATGCCCTCCTTCTCTCACATGTGAGAGACATGTTATCTTTGGGCTGTGAAAAGTCCTGGCTCTCCAGTTGGCCTCCTCTGACACCTTCTAGCAGGTTGAACCAAAAGGGACCCTCATTAAATCAGGGTGGTTGTAGTTTAAGATCTCTGAATGGTCTCCACTGACTAAAGACAGGTGAGGGCAAAATAAAACCTCTCATTATCATGCAGATGTAGTGAAAGGCAGTTCTTCATTCTGCCTTCAGTCCTTTTGTGACATACTTCTGGTGGCAATCCAAGGGTGCTTCATTACAGCTGGCTAAGGGTGGAAGACTAGGCCCCCAGTTAGGTTTTTCTTGGAAGGGCTATTGTAAGTCCACAGCTTAATGTCTGGACATAGTGGGGCAGTTCTTACTTAGATGTTTTCCTTCCTGCTAGGCTGTCTTTCCCCTGGCTTTTCAACTAGAGAGATCAGGCTCTTATTTGGCTTTTCTGTCTTTAACTGTTGGTGTTTTGTGACTCCCAACTTCTCTACCTCCCGATCAGTCATATATGAAGCAAAAAGAAAACCTAGACAACACACTGCCATGTCATTCTTTGTTCACAAGGGCCTTCAACAGTCTACCTTCTTCCCTCCACATTTTCGTTATCTTATGTTGATTTTATGTAATTGCATTTGTCCATGGTTTTCAGCTACACTTTGTCAGGCCTCTGAGCCCAAGCCAAGCCATCGCATTCCCTGTGACTTGCACATATACGCCCAGATGGCCTGAAGTAACTGAAGACTCACAAAAGAAGTGAATATGCCCTGCCCCACCTTAACTGATGACTTTCTACCACAAAAGAAGTGTAAATGACTAGTCCTTGCCTTAAGTGATGACATTACCTTGTGAAAGTCCTTTTCCTGGCTCATCCTGGCTCAAAAAGCCTCCCACTGAGCACCTTGTGACCCCCACCCCTGCCCACCAGAGAACAACCCCCTTTGACTGTAATTTTCCATTACCTACCCAAATCCTATAAAACGGCCCCACCCCTATCTCCCTTCGCTGACTCTCTTTTCGGACTCAGCCCGCCTGCACCCAGGTGAAATAAACAGCCATGTTGCTCACACAACGCCTGTTTGGTGGTCTCTTCACATGGACATGCATGAAATTTGGTGCCGTGACTCGGATCGGGGGACCTCCCTTGGGAGATCAATCCCCTGTCCTCCTGTTCTTTGCTCCATGAGAAAGATCCACCTACGACCTCAGGTCCTCAGACCGACCAGCCCAAGAAACATCTCACCAATTTCAAATCCGGTAAGCGGCCTCTTTTTACTCCCTTCTCCAACCTCCCTCACTATCCCTCAACCTCTTTCTCCTTTCAATCTTGGCGCCACACTCCGATCTCTCCCTTCTCTTAATTTCAATTCCTTTCAATTCCTTTGGTAGAGACCAAAGGAGACACGTTTTATCCGTGGACCCAAAACTCCGGCGCCGGTCACGGACCGGGAAGGCAGCCTTCCCTTGGTGTTTAATCATTGCAGGGATTGCTTTCTGATTATACACTCACGTTTCAAGGGTGTCAGACCACACAGGGATGCCTGCCTTGGTCCTTCACCCTTAGCGGCAAGTCCCGCTTTTCTGGGGAAGGGGCAAGTACCCCTCAACCCCTTCTCTCCTTGTCTCTACCCCTTCTCTGCTTTTCTGGGGCAGGGGCAAGTACCCCTCAACCCCTTCTCCTTCACCCTTAGCAGCAAGTCCCGTTTTCCTGGGGCAGGGGCAAGTACCCCTCAACCCCTTCTCCTTCACCCCAGTGGCAAGTCCCGCTTTCCTAGGGGGCAAGAACCCCCCAATCACTTATTTCCGCACCCTGACCTCTTATCTGTGTGCCCCAGTCCCTTATTTCCATGCCCCAACCCCTTCTCTGCTTTTCTGGAGGGCAAGAACCCCCCACCCCTTCTCCGTGTCTCTACTCTTTTCTCTGGGCTTGCCTCCTTCACTATGGGTAAGCTTCCACCTTCCATTCCTCCTTCTTCTCCCTTAGCCTGTGTTCTCAAAAACTTAAAACCTCTTCAACTCACACCTGACCTAAAACCTAAATGCCTTATTTTCTTCTGCAATGCCACTTGACCCCAATACAAACTCGACAGTAGTTCCGAATAGCCAGAAAATGGCACTTTGAATTTTTCCATCCTGCAAAATCTAAATAACTCTTGTAGTAAAATAGGCAAATGGTCTGAGGTGCCTGACGTCCAGGCATTCTTTTACACATCAGTCCCTTCCTAGTCTCTGTGCCCAGTGCAACTCGTCCCAAATCTTCCTTCTTTCCCTCCCGCCTGTTCCCTCAGTACCAACCCCAAGCGTCGCTGAGTCTTTCTAATCTTCCTTTTCTACAGACCCATCTGACCTCTCCCCTCCTCGCCAGGCCGAGCTAGGTCCCAATTCTTCCTCAGCCTCTGCTCCTCCACCCTATAATCTTTTTATCGCCTCCCCTCCTCACACCTGGTCCAGCTTACAGTTTCTTTCCGTGACTAGCCCTCCCCCACCTGCCCAGCAATTCACTCTTAAAAAGGTGGCTGGAGCCAAAGGCATAGTCAAGGTTAATGCTCCTTTTTCTTTATCCCAAATCAGATAGCGTTTAGGCTCTTTTTCATCAAATATAAAAATCCAGCCCAGTTCATGACTTGTTTGGCAGCAACCCTGAGACACTTTACAGCCCTAGACCCTAAAAAGTCAAAAGGCCGTCTTATTCTCAAAATACATTTTATTACCCAATCTGCTCCCGACATTAAATAAAACTCCAAAAATTAAATTCCAGCCCTCAAACCCCACAACAGGATTTAATTAACCTCGCCTTCAAGGTGTACAATAACAGAAAAAAGTTGCAATTCCTTGCCTCCACTGTGAGACAAACCCCAGCCACATCTCCAGCACACAAGAACTTCCAAACGCCCGAACCGCAGCAGCCAGGCGTTCCTCCAGAACCTCCTCCCCCAGGAGCTTGCTACACGTGCTGGAAATCTGGCCACTGGGCCAAGGAATGCCCGCAGCCCGGGATTCCTCCTGAGCCACGTCTCATCTGTGTGGGACCCCACTGAAAATCGGACTGTTCAACTCACCTGGCAGCCACTCCCAGAGCCCTGGAACTCTGGCCCAAGGCTCTCTGGCTGACTCCTTCCCAGATCTTCTCAGCTTATCGGCTGAAGACTGACACTGCCCGATCACCACGGAAGCCCCCTAGACCATCACGGACGCCGAGCTTCGGGTAACTCTCACAGTGGAAGAAGGTAAGCCCGTCCCCTTCTTAATCAATACGGAGGCTACCCACTCCACATTACCTTCTTTTCAAGGGCCTGTTTCCCTTGCCTCCATAACTGTTGTGGGTATTGACGGCCAGGCTTCTAAACCTCTTAAAACTCCCCAACTCTGGTGCCAACTTAGACAATACTCTTTTAAGCACTCCTTTTTAGTTATCCCCACCGGCCCAGTTCCCTTATTAGGCTGAGACACCTTAACTAAATTATCTGCTTCCCTGACTATTCCTGGACTACAGCTCTATCTCATTGCCGCCCTTCTTCCCAATCCAAAGCCTCCTTTGCGTCCTCCTCTTGTATCCCCCCACCTTAACCCACAAGTATGATACCCCTACTCCCTCCTTAGCAACCGATCATGTACCCCTTACCATCTCATTAAAACCTAATCACCCTTACCCACTCAACGCCAATATCCCATCCCGCAGCACACTTTAAAAAGATTAAAGCCTGTTATCACTCGCCTGCTACAGCATGGCCTTTTAAAGCCTATAAACTCTTCTTACAATTCCATTTTACCTGTCCTAAAACCAGACAAGCCTTACAAGTTAGTTCAGGATCTGCGCCTTATCAACCAAATTGTTTTGCCTATCCACCCCATGGTGCCAAACCCATATACTCTCCTATCCTCAATACCTGCCTCTACAACCCATTATTCTGTTCTAGATCTCAAACATGCTTTCTTTACTATTCCTTTGCACCCTTAATCCCAGCCTCTCTTCGCTTTCACTTGGACTGACCCTGACACCCATCAAGCTCAGCAAATCACCTAGGCTGTACTGCCGCAAAGCTTCACAGACAGCCCCCATTACTTCAATCAAGCCCAAATTTCTTCCTCATCTGTTACCTATCTCAGCATAATTCTCATAAAAACAAACGTGCTCTCCCTGCCAATCGTGTCCGACTGATCTCTCCAACCCCAGCACCTTCTACAAAACAACAACTCCTTTCCTTCCTAGGCATGGTTAGCGTGGTCAGAATTCTTACACAAGAGCCAGGACCACACCGTGTAGCCTTTCTGTCCAAACAACTTGACCTTACTGTTTTAGCCTAGCCCTCATGTCTGCGTGCAGTGGCTGCCGCTGCTTTAATACTGTTAGAGGCCCTAAAAATCACAAACTATGCTCAACTCACTC
Organism: Gorilla gorilla gorilla; assembly: GCF_029281585.2. NCBI lineage: Eukaryota > Metazoa > Chordata > Mammalia > Primates > Hominidae > Gorilla > Gorilla gorilla. The sequence goes on along the minus strand of NC_073229.2, from coordinate 118,732,713 downwards.
TCTACATTTCTCATAACTTCCAAAATCTATTTTCTTCCTCATACCTGACGCATATACTTTCTGCTCCCCGGCTCCTTCAGCTGTACTCACTCTTTAAGTCCCACAATTATCATTGTTCCTGGCCTGGACTTCAATCTGGCCTCCCACATTATTCCTGATACCACACCTGCCTGCCATGACTGTATCTCTCTGATCCACCTGATATTCACCCCATTTCCCCATATTTCCTTCTTTCCTGTTCCTCACCCTGATCATGCTTGATTTATTGATGGCGGTTCCACCAGGCCTAATCGCCACACACCAGCAAAGGCAGGCTATGCTATAGTACAAGCCACTAGCCCGCCTCTCAGAACCTCTCATTTCCTTTCCATCCTGGAAATCTATCCTCAAGGAAATAACTTCTCAGTGTTCCATCTGCTATTCTACTACACCTCAGGGATTATTCAGGCCCCCCCTCCCTTCCCTACACATCAAGCTCGAGGATTTGCCCCCACCCAGGACTGGCAAATTAGCTTTACTCAACATGTCCCGAGTCAGGAAACTAAAATACCTCTTAGTCTAAATAGACACTTTCACTGAATAAGTAAAGGCCTTTCCTACAGGGTCTGAGAAGGCCACCGCAGTCATTTCTTCCCTTCTGTCAGACATAATTCCTCAGTTTAGCCTTCCCACCTCTATACAGTCTGATAACAGACCAGCCTTTATTAGTCAAATCAGCCAAGCAGTTTTTCAGGCTCTTAGTATTCAGTGAAACCTTTATATCCCTTACGGTCCTCCGTCTTCAAGAAAAGTGGAACGGACGAAAGGTCTTTTAAAAACACACCTCACCAAGCTCAGCCACCAACTTAAAAAGGACTGGACAATACTTTTACCACTTTCGCTTCTCAGAATTCAGGCCTGTCCTCGGAATGCTACAAGGTACAGCCCATTTAAGCTCCTGTATAGACGCTCCTTTTCATTAGGCCCCAGTCTCATTTGACACCAGACCAACTTAGACTGCGCCCCCACCCCCCAAAAATCTTGTCATCCCTACTATTTTCTGTCCAGTCATACTCCTATTCACCGTTTTCAACTACTCATACATGCCCATCCCCACCCATTTTTGCTTGCGAGATGAACTTGGGGTGTTAACTCCCTAGCATCCTTAAGAAAGAATTTTCAGATGTTGCATTAAGAAATCATCAGCATTTACGGGAATGAGAAATACCAACGTTGTATGGGCTGGCTTCTGACTGTGCCTGTCACACTGGAGTGAGTATAAGTAAAAAAATTAAATAATCAAGCAAATAAACAGCTACTATAAACATGCATCTATGTGTTGAAGCAGTCAGAACTGCTTCATTAGATGTCTTGTCCCTTCGCTTTAAAGAAACTTTAGAGCAAAGACAGTTCAACTTTTCTTCCAGGCAGATTACTGTCCAGGGTTTTAGATTTTAACAAAATGAGGGCCATCCCACCACCATACATCAGTCCTGTCCCTAAAAACTCTGTATCTACACACACACACACACACACACACACACACACACACACACACACACACACAATTCAGCATTGAAAGGAAACACTAAGATATTCCAGTTATTTCCTTAGTTAATGCCCCACAAAATAGTTGGTTTTAGTTTCTGCTTAAACAAATACTTTAAAACACTTTATCATTTATTTCATGGATAGGAATTATAATCATCATATTTAAATATTTCCTGCTACCCAGTTGAACCCCAAAATATTTGCCTATTTTATGCACATAAGAGACAAATATGACAGGGCTAAGCCACTCAAAAAATTACCTTAAATAATCTAATTTTTACTCAGTTGATATTTTTAATCTACATTTTGGGTAAAACACCAATGACATTCTATCTGGGGCCCTTTAACCATCTAAACACAAGCTCTGCAACCACATATTCCCCACTTGGTGGCAACTTTGGTCAGCAATTGCCCTGGACCTTCCCCACTTATATTTAACAGGTTGTCACTCAGACTCTCTCAGGAAAACTCGGGACTGTTCTCCAGAAGTTCTTGCCTCACAGTCTCTGAATTTATCCTCCATTAAAGGAGTGTTCCTGCCACTTGGTCCTTGGGTTTTCCAGAATGACTTTTGTTGTTTTTATCACTTTAGCTTTCCCCTAGTTCTTTTATATCAGACTGTTATTCTTAAGTTTCCACAATGTGGATTTGTTCTCTCAAAATCGTGCTTGCTTTTCATGTCTTGAGGGTAAGGAAAGTAGGAGACAAACAGTGCCTTCCATATATCCCAAAGGATTTAGGCAAATGTAAGATAGAGTTCATTCCTCAAGGATTTAAATGCACAATTTCACCTTCTCCAGAAAAGATAGTCAAACCATTTCCTGTATTCCTATTTTATGTTTATATCAACAAGTGTTATAATTCAAGATAATATGTACTTTCTTTTATTCAAACAAAGTTCGTTCTGGGTAGAGAAAGTTAAGAACATGAAATGGCACTTTCAACAGAAAGTGTTGTGTTTTTCAACAGATTTTGTCTCTCTGTAGCTGTGACTAGAATTGAAGAAATATTTTAAGTCTATTTATCAATATACACATAGCACACGCATGCACACTCACACACATTCGTTGCTGCACACCTTTAAAAAATGCCTCTTTACAACCAGAAAATTGGCCTGTGCACTCTATCTGCTCAAATAAAGTAGAGTTTAATACAATCTGGCAATGCTGTTTAGGTTACAGCCTACATATTTTGCCCTTTATTCTCTTTTGCTCTTTTACCCAGAGGAGTCTATCAAGAGACCATGTACAGAAATATCAAGTAAAATATATCATGAAAAAGGGACTCTGAGAACCTAGTGACCTGAAAAAATGTTACTTATGAAACTAATGACCTAAGAATGCCTTTAAATCGAAGAGCATCTAGTACAGCAAAGAGACCTTCAAAATGGGCATGTAAGCACTGATCCAGATAGAAGATTAAATAGCACGATATATTAAAAAGCATAAGGTAAAATAAAAGTTGGAATTTTTCACTTGAAACAAGTATTTCACCCAGCAGCTGAGAAAGCATGCCTGCCTGCCTTGACATAATTTTATAGTCCTTTCTTGTTTTGGTGTTGGACTAGTTTACTCATTTTCTATATACAAAGAAACTGTAATAAGATATTTATATAACAAGTCAAATATTGATTCATGGGTATAAAATATGCCATCACAGTATGGTAACTAGCATTTTCATCAGCTTATTACTGCAATTAATCTGAAAAAATAAATGCAAATTGTCTTTAGAGGCTTGAATATATGTCATTCTCTATAATTTCTTTTAAATAATAATTATGTCTAACAATAAATTTCTAACATAATTGTATATCTATTAGTTCTTCCTATGTCTGATTATGAGGCTATACTAAACTTTATATTGGCCATAGTGAATAAAACCATTGACTTTCCATTTTCCAATCAATAAAATATTGACAAGCTTTAGAGCCAAGTGACAAAATCAAAAGCAGACATCCACAACACTTAGCTAAAGATTAGATCAATACTTGAAGTTTCTATTAATGTTCACAATGACAATTTTATTTTATTTAACAGGAGAAAACATAGCTCTTCTGTCCTTTTTTTATTTAGAATAGATGAGCATAGGTCAAATATGCATAATGAATTGGAGTGTGCAATTTCTTTGGATCAAAAAGAAACCCTTGAAGCTCAGAAATTCATTTTTAAACAGATATATTGTCTCCAGTGTACAGTTCAATAGACTTCATTAGAAATTATGAATGAAGAGTTAACAATGCTGAAAGGGACCACAGGCCTGCCTATACACAACTCTCAATAACCCGATTCATAGCATTGCACAAAATGTTTTCTGTTTACATAATTAGCTGTTTTTTTCTACTTCCTGCCATAATTAAATAAATATAAAATGTTATTTATAATGCAATTTATGATTCCAAAAAAAGCTCTTAAAATCTACATCAAGATCAAAATTAAACCTAATTACAGATCGATTTGTTGCAGATTTGCTTTCTAAATCACTGTTACTAGAGGAAGTAAAAAATATACTTTTTTACTCCATTTCTCATATTGTCATTTATTAGATCTAAGGATTTGTTTTTTTACATTACAAAATAGAAATGTTCTTCCAACACATTTTCTACATTTTATTCATTTTCATAATTTGATATGATTTAATAGGAAACCAGTTCATATTTACTGCAAAAGAAATTGGTTAAAATCCAAAAAAAGAGTTCATCCATATTTTCACATCACTAAGTAAAACACTTTTGATATTTTTGCCTAATATACATGGTGTAAGCACTACAAGTTCTGATTTGAGGGCTTGCTTTCTAAACTTGCTTCCTCTGCTCATGTAATAGTGTATTCTACGATTTGACTTCAAAGAGTTATATAAAATGACATTTACTTAAGCAATTTAATATTTGAGGAAACAGACTTTTTTCTTATTTTGCATTGTTAGAAATCATATTGTGATGAATATCCTTATACATTGTTTTTTTTCTTTTTTAAAAAATTTTTTACAGTTTGCCTTGGTTCATTTGGGCTGCCATAAGGAAATACTATAGAGTAGGTAGCTTTTAACCAACAGAAAGTTATTTCTCACAATTCTGAAGGCTGGGAAGTCCAAGATCAAAGGGCCAGCAGATTCCATTTCTAGTGAGGAACTTTTCCTCATAGACGATGCCTTCTGTGTCCTCACATGGCAGAAGGATAAATTAACTCTCTGAGGCCTCTTTTAAAAGGGCACGAATCCTATTTATGAAAGCTCTGCCCTCACAACCTAATCACCTCTCAAAAGGCCCCACTTCTTAATATCATAACCTTGAGAGTCAGGATTTTAACATATGAATTTGGTGGGGACACATATATTAACACCCAGCAGAATTATAAATTCCTACAAGAGGATTTTCTGTGTAAAGAGTATACATTATTTTTAGATATTTTCATTTCTTTTTCCTCTTGCTTTCCAGAAGTTTGCGCCACTTCATACTACTATCAACAGTGTAACATAACGTCTCCTTACCAGGCTCTTACACTGGCAGACAGATGGATACGTGAATACATAAACACGTAGATCTAAATCTTACCAATTTAATAGGCAATGCATGGTATTTTTATATTACTTAATTTCATATTTGTTACTACAAGTAAGTGTAGATATTTTTATGTGTTTATTATTAAACACTGATATTTTTCTTGTGCAGAATGTTTATTTAAAAATTTTGCCAAATTATGTTTTCAGGAGGTTCTCATTGTTTTTGACAATATATGTCATTTTGTATTTTGTCAATGCTAAAAATATAAATAATGTATCCATCATATGTAATAGACAATTTTTCCTAGTTTGTCCCCAAACTTTTATTTTCTTATTTTTTAAGAATCTATTTCTTAAAATTTTACTTTGTGTCTTATATTTTTCTTTATTGTCCCTTTAATGTACTTCAGGTACATATTTCTTTCATATTTTTAAAGTATTATATTTTGACTCTATGGCAAGAGACCAAGAAAAGGTCAAAGAAAAAATAACCATTATTTTCATTTGGTTTTTACTCAGTACAAAGGTTAATGTAAGTTTTCATGAGGTCTGCTTTAAACCTTGACCAGAGATGATAATTGGGAATAACTGTAGTTTCTTTTCAGAGTTAGAGAGGAATGCTGAAAGACCATGAAAAATCTCAGAGACAAGTCATTTCTGGGACAATAAATAGCGGAAGACAGCATTTAACAATGAATTAAGGGAAATTCCATTCTTTCCTGCATTTCAGCACTGCGGAAGTCTACGAAGCAGTTAATGTTAAGAAATACCATTGGCCAAAAAAAAAAAAAAAATGATTTTCTGCATTGGATGTTAAAAGATATGAAGCAAGAAGTTGACCATTCAGTGGAACAATGTGAATCCTAAATTATCTAAACAAAAACAAGAGGATCAGTTAATTCAGAAAAAAGAATTGTATAAATTCTGGAACTGGGTAGATATATTCTCCTTAACAAATTCTGGCAAAGAATTCTCCCAATCACTTATTCATTAGGGATTGAGAATTGACACTAGAAACAGATAACTTGTGCTTAATATTGTGCTTAAGCTTTAACCATAGAAAATTTCCTTGATGCAAGGGGGTTACTGTGTCACCTCAAGTTAAAAGGCAATTTAGGAAGTGATATATAACTAGCAGTTTGAAAGTATTCTAAATATTACTTGCTAACAAAATTCACTCTCTACAGAAGGGATGTACCTAACAAAGAATACATCTTGCAGATTGCTACATAAAGAGTAAGTACATTGACAAATATTATGTACTTAAAATATATACAGCTCTGTACTTAGCATGCCACATAGAATTCCTTAATATTCCTCTTAACAGCTGTGCAAGTTAACTTGACTTTTATACGCATTATACAGATGAAAAAAATGAGATGAGAAAGGCCAAATAAAATGAATGAATGAATGAGTTTTTAAAATTTGTTTTGACATGAGAGCCAATCCTATCAGCCTTGCTGATTTCTTCAAAATACTTGCAAATAAGTTGCTATAATATAAAAACATCTTCTTATTGTTTCTCTCTCCTTAAGGATTTCTCTGAGACATTTCTAATATTTAAATCTTTTTTCCCATAGGTTGTCTTTCACGGTACTTTGTATACACTACTTTGGGTTCATATGCCTCAAGTGAAAAATTGGGCTAATAACATTAATACCTCTGTCACAACCCCATTGCACATGATCAGTTCTAATAATGGGTTTTAAAGTAATTTTGTTTTATTTTAAATTGCTATTCAGATATCAGTCACTATGACATCAGACTTTTTACTCTCTGTGATAGTTATATATCAACTTAGCTGGAGTATAGTATCAAGTTATTCATAAAACACTAATCTAGGTGTCACTGTGAAGGGATTTTGTAGATGTGATTAACATCTACATTTAGTTGACACTAAGTAAAGGAGATTTTCCTTGATAATGTGGGCAAGCCTCATCCAATCAATTGAAAGGCCTGAGCTTTTCTAGAGAAAGAAGTAATTTTATCTCAGGACTCCAGCATTAGCTACTGCTGGACAATCCCAGCATCCCAACCTGCCCAACAGATTTTAGACTAGACTTACCACCTCATATGAACACATAGCAGATTCCCAGAAATCAATCTATCTACCTATGTATCTGTCAATCTATCATCTATCTCCTATTGCTTCTGTTTCTGTAGATGACACTGACAGATGTGAATATTCCCATAAAAGCTGTCAATATGCATGTTCCTTCCTACTACTTGTACCAATTAAGCAAAGAGTGTAACGGATGCATATTTTTCAAAAGAATTTCTGTATCTGTTCTCCGATTATTGGTCAGAAATAAAAATATGTTTATAATGCAAAATTCATAAAATGTGTATAAATGATAATGTATATGCCTATATAAGTGTGTGTTTTTCTGTGTATACATATATGTATATATGAGTGTGTGTGTATGTGTGTGCATTTTTTTGTAACTGATACTGTGGCCTTTTACATCTACCAAAATCCAGGACTAGTTTAGAAAAGAAATTACAGCAGCATTCTAAAATTTACTTGTTTGATATAAATATATTTTCATAACTTTTTTTGCCTGACATTTGTGCTGTAAATCAAAAGTACTTTTGTGAAAGCAATTTTTTTAAACCATCTTCTCTGAAATTGTGTAGGAGGAAGTGAATCGCTACCACTCAATCCTGACATTAATTCAACAGACACATATTTGATTTCTGAAGAATTATGGAAACATTCTTTCAGAAGAGAACAATGAAAGATAGCATTCTGTGTTTAGCACATTTCCCCTTTCCAAGTGGCAGTGGAGTGTTGTAACAGCAAAGTAAATTGCTTCTTATTTCTATGTGCTTTTTAAAACTGTGACACTGACTGAGCTGAACCACCAAGACCACATCTGTACACAGCTAAATAAAAGGTTTTACATGATGGCAAAACTGGGCAGAATTAATTTGTCCTTGGATGTACTGATGATTGCAATGCTTATACCACTGCTTTATACACAGTAGGGTAACACTCAGAGTACTATCATGATATTCAGTTTTTAATTTAAAAGATTTTGAAGAAAGGACTCATTACACAGGTATGGCCAAGATGAAGAGACACAGAAACATCTGATTGTATACTGTAGCATTAGTGACAGATTGCCTGAGCAAGGAGTGAGAAAAATATTACTGAAGCCTCATAGAGAGTTTGAAGCTTTAGAAATAAAGCTGCCTAGCAAGAATTGCAACCATAGAATATAGTCATTGCCCCAGATTGAAGCAAGGCAAGGACAGGGGTTTGTTAGGAGTGATAAATACCTTGATCTTTCTCTGTTCCAGCCAGCCCTCTAATTTTCTGTGATACTACTGGCCAAACCCAATCAGAGGCTAAAATTCAAGTGATATTGGGTGATACGTGTGTAGGGCCAAAAACTCCCTGAAAACAGAACAGGGAAGGGCTTGGAACAATGGAGTTTCAAGGAGAGTAGCAAATTAACATAGTAGACATACAATGTATAAGTTCGAGTTGAGGGCAGAAATCGGTCTAGGCTATTCAATGGTATGAAGTCAGGAACAAAGATCATACTTCTGAGCCATATGGAAGTAAGATGCTAGAGGGAGATAGTAAGTAAGCTACTATTTTTTTCCATTTATGTAAGTAGAAACAGAAAGGAGCATAGAGTTATAAAAACAAGAATGTTTCATGAAGAATTTTTTTTGTAAAGTGATGATAAAAATAAGAGAGAAAATAAGCGAAGGAAGAATGTTTTTGGAAAGAGAAATTTAAAAATCTATAGATGTCAAGAATAAAATGCATTTAAAGAACCTTCACTGTTTTGACCATATAATTCAGGATTCATACCAAGAGTCAGGATTAATTTCTCAGGATATATGGGGAAGTGGAAGGGGACAAAAGTAAAACTCTGACTCAAAATACTAGTGGACAGCCTCCGTTTTATTTTTATTATTGCCCTCTGAATTTTAGAAACTTCTGTTTCCATGGACTTTACATGACAAATAAAAATCAGCCATAAAATGTCTCTTTTTATATGAAGAAATATTACATTGAAGAATAATAATATAATTTATTTAAAAAATTATCAGAAATTTGGGGACTGTGATTTTGGAAAAACATCAGAAAGAATTCTAGCAAGCCGTCCAGGCAGAGGTGAGTATTTGACAGATTTGTAAACTGTTACTTACACTCCAGACTTGTATATTCAACTGCATGACATTTATACCTTGATGTCTAATAAGCATAAAAACCCAACACTGTTGGCTGGGCGTGGTGCCTCACGTCTGTAATCCCAGCACTTTGGGAGGTCGAGCCAGGCGGATCACCTGAGGTCAGGAGTTCAAGACCAGCCTGGCCAACATGGTGAAACCCCCATCTCTACTAAAAATACAAAAATTAACTGGGTATAATGGTGGGCACCTGTTATCTCAGCTACTTGGGAGGCTGAGGCAGGAGATTCACTTGAACCCAGGAGGCAGAGGTTGCAGTGAGCCGAGATCACACCACTGCACTCCAGCCTGGGCGACAGAGCAAGACTTAGTCTCAAAAAAAATAAAATAAAATAAATAACACTGTTAGGCTTGAATATATTTTTTGCCCATCAAACTAATGTTGAGTCTTGGTCCCCAATGTGGTGTTATTGGAAGGTGATGCCTTTAAGAGGTGATTAGGTCCTTAAGGGGGATTAATGTCTTTCTCTCAGGAGCAGGTTCTCAGTTTTGCAGGACTGGATGAATTCTCTAGAGAGAAGGTTGTTATAAAGTGAGGCTGCCTCACATGATTGGTCTCTTTGCACGTTCCCACTTACTCTTTTGCTTCTCCAGCATGTTGGAATAAGGCACGAGGCCATCACCAGAAGGTGACCAGATGTGCCTGCTCAATCATGGACTTTCCAGCCTCCAGAATCATGAGCTAAGTTAAATTATTTCTTTATAAATTACCCAGTTTCAGGTATTTAGTTATAGCAACAGAAAATGGACTAAGACGCATCAGAAACAGACGCTTGACTTCCATCTCACTTCATTATTCTAAATCTGTCTCTCTCCCAGTATTTCTCATCTCTGTAAATAACAATGATTGGTCCAGTTGAGCAAGCCAAACCCTATTAGCTATCATTGGTTTCTGTTATATTTCCTGCTTTTCCAAATCAAATACCTCATGAGGATGTATAGTCTCCAAATTATATATGTATATAGAATCTTTCATGTTCTATTCTCACCATTAATAGTCTATTCTAAGCCATTAACATCTGTTCCCTAAAATAATAGAATAAACTCTATATGCTTCTCATGCTTGTTTCTTTGTTATCCATCCTCCACAAAGCAGCCACAATGTGCTTTCAAAATCAGAATGCAGATTATATCAATTCCCTGCTATATACTCTATGATATTTTCTTACTACTTTTAGGCTAAAGGCCTCTTCACTGCTCTCCTGTGATATTTTTTGTCCCTTTGTTCCTCACTTAAAATTCCTTAGTCACACTGTCTGTTAGGTTCCTGGAATCAGACAGGTACTTTCCCAAGTCTTCATATTAGCAAGTTTCTTTGCATGTAGGGATCTTTCTCTAGATCTCTGCCCCTCTTCTTGTTGTTATTATTGTCTCCATATAAATATCATCTCCTGCTAAAAAGAAGTTAGAAGTCACAAAATAGCCCAAGGTAAACATAACACTATTAAACAGTAGTAAGCTGAATCTGTTCAATGATGGGCGGGGGGGGGGGGAATCTTTCTAACAATTAAATATTGCTCTCATAAATACAAGCAGTTAGTAATAGCAACTAGAGAGAGTGATGCCAGAGGTACATAAATCCTTCATACAGGAAAATAGGAATAGTTTAATACTTACTTTTCAGATTAAGTAGTATATCAGCGGGCTTCATAATTTAACTATGTTATTCCTAATGTTATTTCGTGAGCTTTCTTAATTACAGTTAATGAATGTAGTAAATGAGTTTTATTAATTTGTATGAATGAACTGTTTTGTGGTCATTTTAATGTTATTTTCAGCTTCAAATTCTCTGACATTTAAAATGAAATAGCTGGCAGTTTTCAATTATCATTATGCAAAATTTCAGCACACTTAAAATTCCAGTTAATTTTGCTAACAGGATTTTATTGATACTTGCACCATTAGAAAACTGAGAGAAAAAATAACATACACTTACAGATCTAACAGGCTTAACAAAACACTAAAATAATTTTTTAAATACCCTTTACCACTGACTATATTTTGAATGCTTTCTGTAGCAACAAAAACAATAAGTCTTGAAAACTACCCTTAATCAACTAAAGAAAAGGATAATCCACTTCTTTCTTTCTTTCCAACTTTTATTTTAGGTTCAGAAAGTACTTTTGCAGGTTTGTTAACTAGGTAAATTGCATGTCCCTGGGTTTTAGTGTACAGATAATTTTGTCACCAACATAATCAGTATAAAGCCCAATAGGTAGTTTTTCATTTCTCACTCTCCTCCCACCCTCCACCCTTAAATAGGACCCGTTGTCTACTCTCCCCTTCTTTGTGTTCACATGGACTCAGCGTTTAGCTCCTACTTATAAGTGAGAATGTTCAGTATTTGGTTTTCTGTTCCTGTGTTAGTTTACTTAGAATAATGGCTTATAGATCCATCCATGATGTTGCAAAGGCCATGATGTCATTTTTTTATAGCTGCATAGTATTCCATTGTACATATGTACCACATTTTCTTTACCCAGTCCACTGATGGTGGGGCTTTAGGTTGTTTCCATGACTTTGCTATTGTAAATGGTGCAATGAATATATCAGTGCATGTGTCTTTATGGTGGAACAATTTATATTCCTTTGGGTATATACCCAGTAATGAGATTACTGGGCCGAATGGTAGTTCTATTCTTTTAAATTCTTTGAAAAATTTCCAGACTGCTTTCTACAATGGCTGAACTAGTTTCCATTTCCACCAGTAGTGTATAAGCATTAAGCATTCTGTTTTCTCTGCAGCCTTGCTGCCGTCTGTTACTTTTTGACTTTTTAACAATAGCCATTCTGACTGGTGTGAGATTTTATCTCATTGTGGTTTTGATTTGCATTTCCTTAACGATTACTGATATTAAGGATTTTATATGCTTGTTAGCCATGTTTATATCTTCTATTGAGAATTTTCTATTCATGCCCTTTACCCATTTTTAATGGGGCTGTTTGTCCTTGCTTGTTGATTCTTGCTTAGTTTTGTATACAGTAAAAGATAGGGGTACTGTGTCAACATTCTATATATGGCTAGCCAGTTATTCCAGTACTATTTATTGAATAGGGAGTTCTTTCCCCATTACTTGTTTTTATTGCCTTTGTCAAAGATCAGATGGTTGTAGGTGTGTGGTTTTATTTGTTGCTTCTCTAACTTGTTACATTTGTCAATGCATCTTTTGTGTGTGTGTGTACCAACAAAGTTTTTCACATAATTAGAAAAAAAATTTTAAATATATCTGGAACCAAACAGAGTTCAAATGTCAAAGCAATCCTAAGCAAAAATGAACAAAGCTGGAGACATCAAACTCCCCCACTTTATACTGCAAGGCTACAGTAAGTAAAACAGCATAGTACTGGGATGTCCTACTTCATTACTGAAAACATGGTTGTTTCTGGTTGTCAATCCTTTGGTCAAAATCCTATCGGTTGCACAATTTCAAGGCAGTCTAGTTCTTCAGTATTTCATCAAATATGTGAATACAGCTGCTATGTTCACCTTTATTGTTTTTTCATCATTTTACTCAGTTTACACATATTTATTTTGTATCCAGTATGAATAAGACATGAGTTCAAGACTTATGATACAGAAATGAACGTGACCATCCTAACACCTCGCACAATGGAGATGACATTTATCAGATGACACAACTCTGAATTCCTTTATAATGTTGGTTTCCTATATTTGCTTCTGTATGTGCAGGCACATAAATCACACACTCAAAAATATGATTAAATGAAGGCAGAAGAAAATGATCGCATCTTCTTACTCCTTAAAATAAGGCCTTACTTCATATAGCCTAATGCTCATAATTTCTTAAACTAATATCCTATACACTTAAATAATATTTTGCTTCCCCTATAGCATATAGAAAACATGTGATTATAGAAGCCTTTAGATTGTTCTAGTCATTTTTCTGAGTAAATAATGCTTTCTTATCAAAATATTCCAATTGTGAATATCATTCTTCTGTGCTTAATGGTCTTTTCATGGTTAAATTTATATTGTCATTCATTTCTTAATTAGATTATTTGCTTTTTTGCAATTGACTTCATTGATTCTGTAATTATTCTGATTATTAATCCCTCAGCAGGTGGATAGTTTGCAAATATTTTCTCCCATTTTGTAGATTGGCTCTTCACTCTATTGACTGTTTCCTTTGCTGTGCAGAAGGTTTTTAGCTTGATGCAATCCCATTTATCTACTTTTGATTTTGTTGCCTTTGCTTTTGAGGGTTTATCCATAAAATCTTTGTCCAGATTAATATCCTGAAGTATTTCTTCAATGTTTACTTCTAGTCATTTCATAGTTCCACAACTTATATTTAAATTCTTAATTCATTTTGATTTAATTTTTATATGTGGTAAGAAATATGGGTCTGGTTTCATTCTTCTGCATATGAATATCAAGTTTTCCTGGCACAATTTATTAGATAAACTATTTATGTTCTTATACATGCTCTTGGTGCCTTTGTCAAAATTGAGTTGGCTGTAAATCCATGGATTTTTTGCTGGGTTTTCTATTCTGTTTTGTTGGTTGGTTTGTTTATTTATTTGTTTATTTATTTATTGAGACAGAGTTTCACTCTTGTTGCCCAGGCTAGAGTGCAATGGCATGATCACTGCAACCTCTGCCTCCGGGGTTCAAGTGATTCCCCAGCCTCAGCCTCCGGAGAAGATGGGATGACAGGCACTCACCACCATGCCCGGTTAATTTTTGTTTGTTTGTTTGTTTGTTTGTTTAGTAGAGACGGGGTTTTATCATATTGTCCGGGCTGGTCTCAAACTCCTGACCTCAGATGTATGCATTTATTTTTATGCCGGTACCATGCTACTTCGGATTACTGTAGCTTTATAGTATATTTTGAATTGAGGTAGTATGATGCCTCCACCTTTGTTCTTTTGCTGAGGATTGCTTTGGTTATTTGTGGTGTTTTGTGGTTCCATGCAAATTATGGATTTTTTTCTATTTCTGTGAAGAGTCATTGGCATTTTTACTGGGATTACACTAAAGCTAAAGGATACTTTGGGTAATATGATCATTTTAACACTATTAATTATTCCAATCTATAAGTATGGGATATCTTTACATTTGTTCGTGTCGTCTTCAATTTCTTTCACTAGTGTTTTTTAGTTTTTCTTATAGAAATCTCACTTCCTTGGTTAAATTTATTTCCAAAGTATTTTTGGGGCTATTGTAAATAGAAATGCTTTCTTTATTTTTTTTTTTCAGATTGTTTGCTATTGGTGTAAACAAATGCCAGTGATTTTTGTATGTTGATTTTATATTCTGAAACTTTACTGGATTGTTTATAAGTTCCAACAATTTTTTGATGGTCTTTCAGCGTTTCTAAATATAGAAGTATGTCATCTGCAAACAAGGATAATTTGACTTTTTCCTTTCCAGTGTGGATTCCCTTTATTTTTTTCTCTTTCCCGATTTCTCTGGCCAGGAATTCCAATACTATTTTGAATAAAAGTGGTAAAAGTAGGCACCCTTGTCTTATTCCAGATTATGAGAAAAGATATTTATTTTTTCTTATTTGGTATAATGTGAGCTGCTGTTTGTTTTAAATAATCTTTATTATTTTGAAGTTTTTTTTGTTTGTTTGTTTGTTTTTGAGACGCAGTCTCGCTCTGTCGCCCAGGCTGGAGTGCAGTGGCGCGATCTCGGCTCACTGCAAGCTCCGCCTCCCGGGTTCACGCCATTCTCCTGCCTCAGCCTCCCGCGTAGCTGGGACTACAGGCACCCGCCACCACGCCCGGCTAATTTTTTGTATTTTTTAGTAGAGACGGGGTTTCACTGTGTTAGCCAGGATGGTCTCGATCTCCTGACCTCGTGATCTGCCCACCTCGGCCTCCCAAAGTGCTGGGATTACAGGCGTGAGCCACCGCGCCCAGCCCGAAGTGTTTTACCTATACCTAATTGTTCAGAGTTTTTAGCATGAAGAAATGTTGACTTTTATAGAATGCTTTGCATCTATTGAAATAATCGTGCCGCTTTTGTTGATTCCCTTAATTATGTATCATGCTTGTTGATTTGAGTATGTAGATTCATCCTTCTGATAAATCCCACTTGGTGATGATGAATGATCTTTTTAATGTGTTGTTGAATCTGGTTTGCTAATATTTTTTGAGGATTATTGCTTACCTTTGTCAGTAATATTGAACTGTAGTTTTCTGTGTGTTTGTGTGCATGTGTATGTGTGTGTGTGTGTGTGTGTGTCCTTGTCTAGATTTGGTATCCTGGTAATACTAGCCTCATAAAGTAAGTTTGGTGGTATCGTTTCCTCTTCAGTTTTTTGTAATAGTTTGAGTAAAATTGGTATGATATATTCTTTAAATATTTGGCAAAATTCAACAATGAACATTTTCCAAAAGAAGACTGTTATTGTCTGGCTGTGTCCCCACCCCAGTCACATCTTGAATTGTGGCTCCCATCATCCCTACATGTCATGGGAGGAACTCAGTGAGAAGTAATTGAATCATTAGGGCAGTTACCATCGTGCTGGTCTCATGATAGTAATTGAGTTCACATGAGATCTGATGGTTTTACAAGAGGCTTTCCCTGCCTTGCTCAGCACTTTTCCTTCCTGCCACCATGTGGTTTGGTTTCCTGCCACATGTTTGTTTCCTCTTCCGCCATGTTTGTTAGTTTACTGAGGCATCCCCAGCCATACAGAACTGTGACTTAATTAAACCTCTTTTCTTTATAAGTTATCCAGTCTTGGGCAGTACTTTATAGCAGCATGAGAATAGATATAGTAAATTGATACTGGATAGTGTAGCACCACTATAAGGATACCAAAAATGTGAAAGTGACTTTGGAACTGAGTAAAAGGCAGAAGTTTGGAATAGTTTGGAGGACCCAGAAATAGACAGAAAAATGTGGGAAAGTTTGAAACTTCCTAGAGACTTGGAATGCCCAGAAGACAGGAAGATGTGGAAACATTTAGAACTTCCTAGAGACTCGTTGAATGGCTTCAACCAAAATGCTGATAGTGATATGGACAATGAAGTCCAGGTTGAGGTGGTTTCAGATAGAGATGAGGAACTTCTTGGGAACAAGAGTAAAGGTCACTCTTGCTATCTAATAGAGTGGCAGCATTTTGCCCCATCTGTAGAGATCTTTGGAACTTTGAAATTGAGAGAGATGATTTAGGGTATCTGGTGGAGTAAATTTTTAAGCAGCAAAGCATTCAAGAGGAGCAGAGCATAAAAGTTTGAAAAATTTGCAGCCAGATGATGGGATGGAAAAAAAAAAAACCATGTTCTGGGGAGAAATTCAAGCCAGTTGCAGAAATTTGCATAAGTAAAGGGGATCCAAATATTAATTACAAAGACAGCGGGGTGAATGTCTTCAAGGCACGTCAGAGGCCTTCAGGGCAGCCCCTCCCATCACAGGCCCAGAGGCCAAATGGAAAAAAAACCGTTTTATGATCTTGGCCCAGGGCTCTCCTGCTCTATGCAGCTTCCTGACTCCTGATATATTGCCCTGTGTCCCAGCTGCTTCAGCTCCAGCCATGGATATAAGGGGCCAGCTCAGGTCATGGCTTCAGAGGGCACAAGCCCCAAGCCATGGCAGCTTCTATGTGGTATTGAGCCTGCTGGTGCACAGAAGTCAAGAATTGAGGTTTGGGAATCTCCACCTAGATTTCAGATAATGTATGGAATTGCCTGGATGTCTAGGCTGCAGTCTGCTGCAAGGGTGGAGCCCTCATGGAGAACCTCTGCTAGGGCAGTGCAGAAGGGAAATGTGGAGTTGGAGCCCCCACACAGTGTCCCATCTGAGACAATGCCTAGTGGAGCTATGGGAAGAGGGCCACCATTCTCCAGACCCCAGAATAGTAGATCCTTCTACAGCTTGCACCATGCACCTGGAAAAGCTACAGACACAAAACACCAACCTGTGAAAGCAGCTAGGAGGTGGCTACATCCTGCAAAGACACAAGGGTGGAGCTGCCCAAGGGCCCGGGAGCTCACCTCTTGTATCAGTGTGCCCATGTGAGGCATGAAGTCAAATGAGATCATTTTGGAACTCTAAGGTTTAATGACTGCCCTATTGGATTTTGTACTTGCATGGGGCATGTAGGCCCTTTGTTTTGGCCAATTTCTCTCATTTCAAATGGGTATATTTACCCAATACCTGTACCCCCATATAGGAAGTAACTAAATTGTTCTTGATTTTGCAGGGTCATAAGTGGAACAGACTTGCCTTGTCTCAGATGAGACTTTGGTTATGGACTTTTGGGTTAATGCTGGAATCTGTTAAGACTATGTGGGACTGTTGGAAGGTCATGATTGTGTTTTGAAGTATAAGGACAAGAGATTTGGGAGGGGCTGGGGTGGAATAATATGGTTTGGTTGTGTGTCCACCCAAATCTCATCTTGAGTTGTAGTTCTCATAATCCCTGTGTATCATAGGAGTGACCCAAAGGGAGGTAATTGAATCATCAGGGCAGTTACTCTCATGTTGTTCTAGTATAGTGAGTGAATTCTCACGAAATCTGATGATTTTGTAAAGGGCTTGTCCCCATTTGCTTGCCACTTCTCCTTCCTGCTGCCATGTGAAGAAGGAGATGTTTGCTTCCACTTCTACCATGAATTTGTTTCCTGAGGCCTCCCCAGCCATGTAGAACTGTGAGTAAATTAAACCCTTTTCTTTTTTAAATTACTCAGTCTCGAGCAGTTCTTTATAGCAGCGTGAGAACAGACTAATACAAAGATATACAAATCACTGACAGGTACATTAAAAAAATGTTCAACATTCCTAATTATCCAGGAAATGCAAATCAAAACTACAATGTGATATCATCTCACCTTAGCTTAGATAGTTATTATCAAAAAATCAAAAAATAACAAATGTTGGCAAAGATACAGAGAAAGGGGAACACTAGTACACTGTGTATGGGAATGTAAATCAGTATAACCACTTTGAAAACCTCTATGGGGTTTCATTAAAATACTAAAAATAGATTTACCATACAGTTCAGCAATTTGTCTGATGGGTATATAGTCAAAAGAAAGGAAATCAATATACAGAAAAGCCATCTGCACTCCCATGTAATTGCCACACTATTCATAGTAGCCAAAATAAGGAATCAACCTGTGTTCATCAGTGGATAAAACAATGAAGAAAATGTGGCACATATACACAATGGAATAATATTCAGCCACAAAAAAAATGACATCATGCCATTTGCAGAAAAACATGAACTGGAGGACATTCTGTCACGTGAAATAAGCCAGGCACAGAAAGACAATATTGCATGTTCTCGCTTATATGTGGGAGTTAGACAAAGTTTATTTATTAGAAGTAGAGATTTAATTGGTAGTTATCAGAAGTTAGAAAGGGTGGGAGATTAGGAGAAATGAAGAAAGGTTGTTCAATAGGCACAAATATACAGTTACATAGAAGGATTACATTTTAATGTTCTTTAGCACTGTAAGGTCACTACAGTTAACAATAATTTATTATATATTTCAAAATAGCTGAAAAAATTATTTGGAATGCCTCTAATACAAATAAATAATAAATGTTTGGGGTGATGGATATGCCAATTACTCTGATTTGATCACCACACCTTGTACACATGTATCAGTATAACAAATGTATCCCATAGATATGTACAATTATTACATATCAATAAAATTTTATCATTCTCATTCAATTCTGAAGATTATTACTGTAATTTTTGGATTAGAAAACAGACATGTGAGCAAATATCATTTTTTTCTCATAAATTAGTTGGCAAACCAAGTAGTGTTTTTTCTTTCTTTTCTCAATAAACACCTACCATGTATTAGGTACTATAGCACTTCCACCATCAGCAGTGGTGAACCAAAGAAACATAACACCTGCTTTCTTAGAGCTTGCTTTCTAGTGAATAATGCAAATTATTTAAATCATAGATAATTATATAAGAATAATGGTAACTTCTGTGATGAAAACTAACATGATAGTGATGGAGCATAGGGTAAAAATGTCTACTTAGACTCCTTAGGTCACTTCTCAGAGCAAGAAATCTAAGGTAGTAGTTATAAAGAGGGGAGGGAAAAAGTGATCCAGTAAGATGAGGTTTGTTGTTGTGTCTGAGGCATGAAAAACTGTTGCCTTTGAGGGACTGAAATGAAGTATGTCTAAAGAACAGAGTAGGAAGAGATAAAAATGAAGAAGCAGGTAAGAGCTATATTTTGCCTGTTCTACCTGATATTATTCAAAGTTAGGGCTTTCCAGTTTCCCTTGATGCTTTTCTCTCAGTTCCTATCCTTCTCCTTTTATTTTTAAATTTTCTGAATTAAGACACTGGATATTGATGAATCTCTCTCTCTCTCTCTGCCCCCCTCCCCGCTCCCTCCCTCTCTCTGTCCCATCTATCAATTGTGAAAAGAGAATAAATCTTGAAAGCACAAAACCACTAAGCCAAATGGGAAAGTCAAGCTGGGAACTGCTTAGGGCACACCTGCCTCTCATTTTATTCCTAAATAACATAGCTACGAAGCGAAGAAGCACACACCACCTTCGCAATTTGCCCACAAGAAATTCCTTGTGGACAAAATACAGACAGAACTCAATCATCCCTCTGAGGCTCACCTGAGACAAATGCGTATCTGATTGCTTCCTCTGCCCTGTCTTTTATGTAAAAATGCAGATTCATGGCTGGGCGCGGTGGCTCATGCCTGTATTCCCAGCACGTTGGGAGGCCAAGGCGACCGGATCACAAGGTCAGAAGTTCGAGACCAGCCTGACCAACATGGTGAAACCCTGTCTCTACTAAAAATATAAAAATTAGCCAGATGTGATGGTGTGTGCCTGTAATCCCAGCTACTCAGGAGGCTGAAGCAGGAGAATCGCTTGCACCCTGGAGGTGGAGCTTGTAGTACGCCGAGAACATGCCACTGCACTCCAGCCTGGGCGACAGAGTAAGACACTGTCTCAAAAAAAAAAAAAAATGCAGATTCACTGAGGAAGACTAAATTGTATATTCAGTGGAAGGCTGATCAAGGACTCAAAAGAATGCAACCTTTTGTTCCTTATCTACTTCTAACCTGCAAGTCCCCACTTCAAGTTGTCCCTCCTTACTGGACTAAAACAATGTACATCTTACACATGTTATTTGATGTCACATGCATCCCTAAGACTAAATTGTATATTCAGTGGAAGGCTGATCAAGGACTCAAAAGAATGCGATCTTTTGTTTCTTATCTACTTCTAACCTGCAAGCCCCCACTTCAAGTTGTCCGTCCTTACTGGACCAAAACAATGTACATCTTATAATGTTATTTGATGTCACATGCATCCCTAAAATGTATAAAAGCAAGTGGTACCCAATTATCTTGGACACATGTCTTCAGGGCCTCCTGAGGCTGTGTCATGGGTGCGTCCTTAACTTTGGCAAGATAAACTTTGTAAATTGACCGAGGCCTGTCTCAGATATTTGGGGTTCACACAATCAATCATCAACCCTAGGTTGTTTCTCTATGATCATGACATATACTTTGAAAATCAGAAACTTTTGCTTTAAACAATTTTCACAGACAAAAGTTCAGTTTCTTATAACTCTTTTATTTCATATAAGATAAAAAATGTCTGAAAAAACAATGGAAAAATTATCCTGGCACCCTGTCATCCAGATTCCTGCCAAAGATCTTTCCCAACTTCCTGTCATTTACTTTTCTCTGTCTCTCTGTCTCTGTATCTCTGTGTCTTTGCTATGATTGGAGCATTTGCTAAATCTCAGTTTACTCTCAGAATATTCTAAGATCTTACTTTAGGGGAACCAGCATACATGCTGAGTATGCTAGTTCTCCAAGTCTGCATTCAGCCACCATTTCCACTGTAAATCAGGAAGCTCACCCATTTAAAAGAGTACCTTGTTCCCAGAGCCAGCTCTCATTTATTTATTCTTCAACATTTCCTCTCTAGAAAGTATAGGTTTATGGAATATTAGAGATTATTATTTATTGTGTAGCTTCCAATAAAGCAGACTTTTCTTTCTTCTCCATGCTCTACATTTTCTGTTTATGAATTATTGTGAATCTGTTTATCAATATTTATGAATGTTGTCTGCCTCGTCATAATTTTATACCTCATGATTTTCTCTTGGTATTATACCTCCTAAGTGTATAGATGGACATTACCCTAAACTTAACTTCCTCCTATGTAAGTAGCAATTGGCTCTCATTTACCAAACATACACTTGGCTCTGGCAGAAAAGAAAATTTAACACACTTCTTTTTGCTATTAAAATAGCTTCTTAGCTTCCATATATCTCAGTTAGGTCTGAAATATCACATAAAACTACAGTTCTATATGGCCTCTTTTTATAATACTTTCAGCTTACTCTCTTAGCAAATTGCCAAGCTCATGAACTCCCTATTTTTCATTGGGTTCTGATAACATCAGATCCTGAGAGTTTGTCTTTAGCCATTTAATCATCTCACAATCTTCTATTTTATTAAAACAGCAGAGGAGGACTACTTCCTTTGTGCATTGTCAAAAATATAACCTCTAAAAAGTAATAAGATATTTTATTTTTCCAACATTCATCAGGCTACAATATATCCCTTAAATAAATAACTCTGTAAGCTTTGGCAGCTTTACTTAAAGACATGCACTTAGGACTGAAGATCCAAAGAGCCTTAAACAACACTTCTTTCTCTTTCTTTGATGTTTTAACCTGCGAACTGTCAATGGTTCTTTGATCTGTTTCAATTCACAGAGAAAGGAACATAAATAAGAACATACCTAAACTACATGGATTCTGAATTGCATGTCTATGGGGTACCCTAAAATAACATTATAGATATAGATAGATGATAGATAGATAGATAGATAGATAGATAGATAGATAGATAGATAGATAGACAGATAGATAGATTTCGCTTTCATATACGTGCCATAAACCACCACATTTATCATAGCATTTGCAATTATGTAATGTTGTATATCCCATAGGCATGTGAAATTTGCGGCAAAGTTGAATCTTACTGACTAGTCATCTTACAATTGTATTATGTGCTTTATGACAACAAACCTTTGGACAGAACAGTCATCAAAAATTTGCATGACTAAAGTATATTTTAAAAGCCGACAAACTGATATTGAATCATTTTTGTCAGTGTTTATAAATATATATAATATATGTAAACCTACAGTCAGTGTGTGAAGTTTAAATTTGTGTATATAAGCCTACTTTTAAAAAACAGAATAAATGTGTATAAATTACTCTTGCATTAGGTGATTTAAATAGTAGCAAATTATCCTAACATGAAAGGTAGTGTGTTCGGTTAAATGAAAGCATTTGACTTTGTGAGCTGTAGAAACATAAAGTCTTTAGTGCCATTTGTAAACCTGTACCTCATTGTCTATTTCAGCCTAAAGCAAAGCCAGTATATCCTTGCAGAGAGAAGCTTTGAGAAGTAGCAAACCAGGCTTAATTTACTCCAAGTAACTGGAGGAGAAAAAAATGTTGGCTTAGAAAACAAAACTTTCTACTCAGCTCACCGTATGCTTTGGACATAAATTTAACTAAGAATAGACTAAAAATTGGATCTTTTTTTTTTAACCTCAAACCTTGTTCTCATGCTTGACTTCTCAGAAGTTTTGGAACATGTTTAGCCTGAGTCATGGCCCCTTTAGATGAAAACATTGGTTAGCTAAGAATTGAAATTAAGTTGTCAAATACAGCTAACTAACTCTGCAGAAATTTGGATAAGGAGGAACCTGTCCTTTTCCACTGTGTGTCTTTCCCAGAATATCGTGTTTGCATCTGTGTCTGAGAGAAAGCAGAATAATGAACACTCTATCATTGATAGTATTCAATCTGAGTTTGAATGATTGTTTGTTAAGGAGAAGATTCCTTGCACTGGATGGGAGATTGGGCTGTAAGTGGTAAGAAGAGTTCCTTCTAATTTTAAGATCCTAAAAGTCCATGAAACCAATTATAAGCAAAGGAAGTTCAAGGTACATTGAAGTAGGAATATTTCAACAGAATATCAAGTTAGGAAATTGTTCTAGTTAACATTTACTCAGAAAAGCATCCGTATAAAGGGAAAAGTGTATCTATTAATAAAATCTCAAGCTGACAAACAAATGTACAACTAATCAATTGACAAATTCTCTTGGACCTACAATTATAATGACAACTTTTTAATGTGTCCCATTATTTTTAATATGCTTTATTGTAATACGTTATCATACTTCTTTGCTCCTTATGTTTGTGTTTACTTATTTTGCAGATGTATGTTAATAAATACAAAATAAAAAGAAAGGTTTCTTATTCCAGAAATGGTATAGTAGCTTGTATTAGATTGACTATCCTACAGATATCAATTTAAAAGCTTGAGAAAATACAGGAACAAAAAAGAAAACAAAAACAAATCACCTTTCTAAAGAAACTGGAGAGTGGCCAAACGGAGATTGAGATAGACATGGAAAGGACTTGGCCCATGTAAGAAATTAACTACTTTGAGCAATACTCTTTTTCAGAGACTTTTCTTCTGACGGCACTTTTAGTGCCACATTTAGTATTGCACAAATATCAAGAACTCAAGTAGAAAACTACAGTCTTCTTTCTTTGGGAAGGAGAGCATGGGCTTAAACATTGTCAATGTGGCTGGAGATTTATGGAAAAATCCTGGGAAAGAATCTGACACAGATTGGGAACTCTAAAATCTACATACAATGTACACCCCAAACCTTGACTGAGTCCTGCATTTTGTATATGTTGTGGATACTTGTAAGGACTTACTGGAAAGCATGAGTCAGCTGCAATTCTGAAACTTCTGAGCAGAGATCTAAGCTGTATCCAATGCAGGAGTAACTGAAATGTGAGTTTGAGACTTGTCAAGTTATAGGCAGCTGGTAAACACCTCAGGCTTTCCACTGAGGCTCAATTTTTGGAGTAAAGACTATGTCCAAAATCTAAGGGATTTTCCTTAGATTTTTTTACTAAATTTTTCCAAACATTTTTTAACTAAATGGAAAAGAGTACCAAAACTACTTTATTACCTATTGGAAAAAAAATCAATACACTTCAGAAGAGGGTAAGAAATCTAGATTATCTATAATAGACCATATATAATCTCTACTGCATAACCAAAATTACTTGACATGCAAAGAAGTAGGTAAATATATCTCATAAACAAGAGATATGGACAATAAGTAGAAAAAGACTTAAATTGGTGTATTCATTTTAAGTAGCTGGAAAAAACTTTAATGCAGCTAAGTAAAAATATTTAAGGACTTAAAGAAAATGATAGTCCAAATAAGTGAACAGATGAGAAATCTCAGTAAAAAAAGAAAAACTACCAAAAGGAACCAAACAGAAATTGTTGAACTAAAATAAAATATCTGAAATGGAAAAGTTACTGGAAGGGATAACAGCAAACTGAAAATTGCAATAAATAAAATAGGTTGGTTAGTTTAATGGCAAATTAGTAGATTTATCTACTCAGAACAGAAAGAATAAACAATTTCTTAAAAAAAGTCCATAGAGGCGTTTTTCTGTAATTACGGAGTATGAAACTGATAAATAAATGTTGTTGATACCAGCTGTAAACTCAAGTTAAAACAAATATATAATATAATAACAAAATGCAGGCAGATTTTAAAGGAAGTTAAAACTTAGAGGAAACAACCAGGTATGCAGTAATATTCCTTCCTTCCTTCCTTCCTTCTTCCTTCCTTCCTTCTTCCTTCCTTCCTCTCTCTCTCTTTCCTTCTTTTCTTATATTTTCCACTGACAGCAACAACCAAGACAAGGATTTGGGGTAGCTAAAAATGTAATAGAAAGCCCAGTACGTTTCTGGACAGGGGAGGCTTAATATTTTAAGCTATTAAAGAAGGAGAAAGGAGCCAAAAAGGAGAAAGAGAATAGGAGCACAAATATGGTTTTAAGGAGTATCCTGGTTATTTAATGGCCTTTGAACTAAGAATTAACAGGCACATTCAAACAATGTTAGCCACTCACTGTAAGCATACTAGAGTTTTCAGTTCGAACACGTATCAGTTAATTTTCTACAGAAGACAAATAAAAATAAATACTTCAGAGGAATATAACAGAATTTTCCGTTTTCATTATCTACAGATATAATCTAAAATTACTAAATATGTGCAGATCCAGGAAAATGCCATCTACTATCAAAGAAAAAGACAATCAACAGATGCCAGCCATGATAATAACCATATGATAGAATTGACAGGCAAGAACTTTAATATAGATATTAAAATGATGATCAAAGTAAAATACATTCATAATTAATGAAAAGAAAATGAATCTTAGAAAACAAATATAATTATAACAGAAATCAAATAAATATTTTAAACTTATAAGGTATATGAAAAAATTGATTTAATAGCAGAATGGAAATTTTAGGGAAAAAAGAGAACTTAGGAAAGAAATGGAAGAAGACAAATTTAACTCAGCTAAATAAAAGTGAATTAGTTTGTGCTCAAGGGAGACAAGACTCAAATGAAAATTTAGTAAGAAACATTGAAGAAACAGGAAAATAATCAAGATAAAACAAGGAAGAGATTTAAAAAGTCAAAAAATAAATATGAATATGGAACACCTGCATAGAAAAATAATATTCACGCTATTTTGGAATCTTTGATAAAAAACAAAACAATGAAACAGAACTAATATTTAAAACTATAGTGCAAAACAACACTTCAGAAATACAACAAAGTCTGAATATACACATTGAAAGGGCTCACCAGATACTCTGGAAAATTAACTCTGAACAATCAATGCTGAGAACCATAATAATAAAACTGTTACTTTTCAAAGGCAAAAATCTTCAAAGCTTCCAGGAAAAAAGATTGGATGACAAAAAATTGTATACTAGCATTCCAAGACCAATTTACAGGGTAAACAATAATAGTGAATAATTTTCTAAAGAACTTCAAGAAAATGTGCTCTAAAGATTTTATATACAGCTACATTCTCTCAAATACATTATTTAACCATTTAAAACAGTTTTCAATGCATAAGTAATGATGAAATTCTACACCTATCAACACTTCTTGAGACATCTACTCGAGGATAGGTGTCATTCAAATCCAATATTGTAGGTTGTTATATTTCTCTCCTCTTTATAAATACAGCCAAAACACACAAATTTTATCCTCTATATTGCTTCTTGGTTTTCTATTTCATTGATATTTGACTCCAATTTTTTGTCATCTAATCATCCTTCTTTGTATTTAGTCTATTTATGATTTTCTAACTTCTTAATATGGCCTTTTAACTTACTAAATTTCAATGTTCTTACTATCTAACATAAGTTTTAAGGGTATACATTTATCTCAAATATATATATTTTTCAATTTCACAAATGAATATTTAGTTTTATTATCATTCAATTCCAAATGGTATTATTTTTGTATTTCACTATGATCTCTCTTTTAAGCACACATTACTTATGGGTATCTTTAGATTTTTCAAATAAATGGTGATTTCAAATTTTTTTATCCTCTTTAATAATTGTGCTTTGATTATATTATATTTTCAAAAACCATTTTGGATAGTTCATTAAGTATTTATTTATTTGTTGAGAGTCACTGTTTGAGAGGTCATATAGCATTGGTTAACTACCCAGATTCTGGAGTGAAAATGGTAGATTTAATAGTAATCATGTTCACTTAATAGTTATATACCTTTCAGTCATCTCTTCTTTAGATATATATTCTGTAAAATGAATATAGTAGAAGTATGGGTTATTTGTGAGAATTAAATGACCTAATATGTGTACAGACTTCTGAACAGGTTCTGGCCTGTAGTAAGAGCTATATAAAATATAGCTAATTAATTGATATTGTAACAATGCATGTTCCTTTTTGAGAATATGCGAAGTTTAATTTCTAATTGTTAAATGCAGATTTCTATACATAATTATCCAGCTTGATAATTATATTTTCCAACTAATCTTTGTTATCACTCTCTGTTTTCTTCTGCTTGATCTCACCGTGTTTGAGAGACAAAGGTTTAAATTACCTGTTCTCATGATGGATTTATACAATTTGTCAGGTAACAAATATGCTGCACTAAACTGAAAATTCAGAAATATAGCAAAGTAATTTTGTAAGGTTGATATAACACCATCTTAAGAAGCATCCCATAAGAAATAAAAGGATAGCCCAATGTAATGTAGAATCATAAATGTTAAAATTATGCACTAACAATAGCAAAATAATATGTTAGGATCTGTGAATCTTAATTTCAATGATGTTTGTCTCATATTATTTTTGCCCTTGTTTAGTCTCTCCATTCATTTGGGGCTGGCTTGACCAATAGAATAAGAAAGAAATTACAGTATGTTACTGCCAAGGTGAGTTCATAAATGTGCTGCAGTCTTCACCCAGGTTTCTTGCATTGCTAGTTTGGGGAGGAAGTCATCCTTTGTATAGTAAGAAGATGCAACAAGTCCTGTGCAAAGGTTCATGAAAAGAGAAAACCATTTGCTAACCTTAATTGCCAGGCCTGTGAATAAACCCCCTTTGAACAGGATCCTCCAGCTCCACACTTCAGATGACTACATCTCTAGGCAACAACTTTTGAGAGATGCTGAGCCAGAACTACTGAACTTAAATGCTACCAAATTCTGTACTCATAAAAAGCATGAGAAATAATAAAGGATTATTGTTTTTGTAGACTATTGAATTTGTTATGCAGCAATGAATAATGAATACAGATATCTGAAAAAAAATAATACTTCATGTGCAAATGGAGGCAAAAAGAAAATGCAAATATAGCTCAACCTGAGAAAATTTATTTGTAAACTTACCTAGATTCAATGAGAAAAAATGATATTTTCTGAATTGATTCAGAAAATCCATTTGACAAAATTAAAAATAAATTTCAAATAAAAATATCTTAGTAAATTCATGAAAGAAGAAACTTATTTTACTTAGTTGATAAGAAACTAATTGTTCAAATTACACTTAAAAATGAAACATTTCTGCCATTCTCATGAGCTACAGAAATGACAAGTTTGGCAAACCAGTCACTTAGTACTATACAATACTGTATGAGATTTTTGGTTATTAGAGCTGGAAATGGAATGGTGAATAACTGCAAATGGGCACAAGAGATCTTTTAGGGTAAAGGAAATGTTTCAAAATTCAATAATGGTAAGGTTTGCCCAATTTTCTAATTTTACTAAAAAGTATTGAATTGTTTACTTAAAGCAGGTGAATTCCATTTTTTTGTAAGCCATACTACAAAAAGCTGTTAAAAAAATAGAGGACAAAAAATTAAGAAGAGGTACTGAGGTCCAAACCAATGTTTAAAACAAATGACAAAAAATCAGAAATGTATAAACATTGTAAAAGAAAAGATAACACTGTTGATATTTGCAGAAGATAGTATCATCTAAATAGGCTATCCATGAGAACAATGAGAGAGGTCAGCAAGGTCTTTGGCTACAAGACTATCATATAAAACACATTTTCTTCTCTATATGCCATCCTTAACCAGTAAGAAAAAGGAATGAAAAAAAGTTTTCAGTCACAATAACTATAAAATAAATGATGATATCTAAAGTGAAATGAGAAGACCAATAAGGAAAAAAGTATGGAACTTTATAGAAGGACACTAAAAAAAAAAAAAAAAAAAGAGAGAGAGAGAGAGAGAGTAAATGAAGAGGCTTATTAAGAGTCTGGATAGAAGACTCACCATTAAAAAAACTTACTGTATTAATGAAAATAATCTGAATCAAAAGTTAAATAAGTGTTTCTATTTTATAAAGCATCATAAGCCAATTCTGAAAGTGATATGAAAGAATTGCACCGGAATTACCAAGATGCTAATAAAAGATGTGATTTCCTGTATAAGTTCGATCATATCAACAACTAAGAAATTAAAAGAATCTGATGTTATTTTTTTAAATCATATATCAATTGATTCAATAAGACTTCATCTAAAATTTATTATACAGAAATAAATATGTGGGAAATCATGTATATATTAGGATAGTCATTTATATTAGAAAATCACCAAAAATAACTTAGTCAAAAATGACATTAATAGAGATTGAATGGAATACCATGCAGCAGTTAAAAATACTAGTATTCCATAAACATTTAAATAGAACAATCTTTGAGACTAGATGGCCATGGTTAAGAGGATACACAATAAATTGGTAAATATAATGGACACTGCATAAGAAAAATATGGCTGAAAATAGTGGAGAGGAGGTAGTGAGAGAAGACTTTACATTTCCCAGTGTATGATTTGCAGAAATTTATTATTTATTTTCATTAATTTCTGAAAATTAAATTAAAACTTTATTTTAAAATAGAATGTTATGTATGTCCAAGTTTAGTTATTTGACAATAAAAATAGAGATGCTTTAAAACCTAAATGCAAATTTAGTGAATTATAAAGGCAGTTTTTCATTTCGACCATCTTTAGTGACCATTTTTTCCATTCAAAAGCAGTCAACCTCATGATGACTGGTGAATGATTCTATTTATTATGAAACCAAAAACAAAGACCTAGAGAACTTATACTTCTGAAAATTTTTCTTTTAACTTAGGAGAAATACTCAGATATCTCTGTGACCTAATGGTAAGAAACATAGTTTCTGATTTAAGTTCATTCATATGGTTAGTCACAGGTAAATTGCAGTTTTTCTTTGACAAAAAAAAAAAAAAAAAAGGTTCCTGCAAAATTTAAGAAACTCCTTATTCTTAGTCTAGGTATGCATTTTCTTAATGTAATTTATGCTTCCAGATATGAAAAGCTACCTTGCATCAGCTTGCATTTAGAAGGATTCTCCTGAAGAAAAACAAAATTTGTATAAAAGTGCATCCTTTGAAATTAATTTGAGTAATCACGGCAACCAGACTTGAGTGACCATGAGACCATGGTATTATTGAAAAGTGTACCCATAAATAAGTACACTCCAAAACCTAGCTGGCAAGGGGTCATGTGCTCGTGTAAAAGTGACATCTGAGAAGCTAATTACCAACCAGGGCATTTGGCAGGCTTATGATGTTAAGGAAACAAAGATTGGATTTTAGAGTCTATTAAGGTGTAGAAACAAAATAAACAGGCCAGGACTTTTTTTATTTTTTTATATTTAATTATTTATTTATTTATTTATTTATTTATTTATTTATTTATTTATTTGTTGAGACCCCTGAGGGAAGTCTAACACCCTAAAAATCATCACAAATCAGAGAGAGGCCAACATCACAAACATTAAAATCTAGCCTCAAATCACCTCAATCCCTGACTTGAGTGGGGTGATCTGCCTTTACACGACTGCCTGCAAGAATAAGAGTCAATCATTTTTGCAGAAACATAAAATATTTGTCGCACAATTTTATATACAAATATCTGTAGCAAATAAAAAATTGGCTGGTTTGATCAGAGACAGTATCAATTGATTAAAAATCAAGATAGTGAAAATCGAACGTAGAAACACAACACAGGTAATCAGAAAAGCGGAGTTCTCTGATTCTCTGTCACAGTCTTAAAATAACTGTGATAACAATAAAGAAAGAGATAATTAGAGAGAAATTTTATTAGAAAATTATCAACTTTAAAATATCTACCACTGAAATACATTAGTGAAAATTAAGAACATAATAGACTTAACGGCAAATTGAAAACAGCGTTAGAAAGGATAAGTGAACTGAAAGAGGTCAGTAGAAAATATCCAGGTCAAAGCATGAAAAGAAGAAAAGACTGAAAGATACAGAAAAGGATGTTGAAAAATATATGGGACATAATAAAAGCATATAATTTGTATTCAGGTTTCAGAAGTGAAATTGGGAAGAAAGAAGAAACAATGTTTGAAGAGATACTGGTCAGAATTTTTAATATAGTAGTAATAAACAACATCCAAAAACAGGGTAAGTATTTCCAGAAACCACCAGGTGGATAAAATCAAAAAAATAATTACAACTTGGAACATCATAGTAAAACTGTCAAACAATCAAATATCAAAATGACAAAAATCAATAATAAATCTTATAATTATTCAGAAAAAAATCACTATATTTTCTAAACACTTTAAGTATATGAATGTTGGGATATTTATATCCCAACTTGATAATTCATTTAAGACTATAGAGAAGTTACAATTGAGTAATATTATTCTGTCTGTACATTTTCTAAATAAAACCCATTCTGTTTTCATCATACTATATTTCTATTATTTTTCTTTCTTTTAAAAAAATCCCTACATTGTCACAATTTTACAAGCTTAATATGAGTTTATTTCCCAAAATTATCATCCAAGTTACTTGTAAATAACTTTTTCAATACACTTCTTTTTTTTTTATTTTTTTTCTCACAATTTGTCCCCTTAAGCTAGATCTTATGAGTGTGTATTAGCTTCCTAACGTTACTGTAACAAATTACCACACATTGGGTGGCTTAAAACAACAAATATTTATTCTCTCACTCTTCTGGAGGCTGGGAGTCTAACACCAATGTATCAGAAGGGTCATTTACTCTCATAAGTCTTTAGGAAACAATCCTTCATAGCCTCTTCCAGCTTCTGGTAGACCAGGCCTTCCTTGGTTTGTGGCAGCATTACTCCAATCTCTGCCTTTGTCTACACATGGCCTTTACTGTGTGCATGTGTCCAAATGTGTTCTCTCCTTTTTCAAGAACATTAGGGCCCACCTAATTCAGTATGGCCGCATATTAAATAATTACATCTTCAAATAGGCGATTTCCAAATAATGACACATTTTGAGGTTCTGGCTGGCCATGAAAGTTTACAGGACATGATTCAAACCATTACAGGGTGTGACTAAACAATTAATTTTATGTGAGTGTAATCTATTTTCACCCATGTATTTCAACACTGAAGATGAACGGATTATGTTTGAAAAATAAATACCTTATCCTAAATCAAAGAGATTGTATAACACAACTTGACACAATCTGTTATAAATTAACTTCATTTTTATTTATTTGAATTGATTATATATTACAATTCCCTGGAAAGTTCTGAATTATTTTCAAAAATAGCTAGCTCATATATACTGGTGGATTTCAGAACCCTTAGGGATAATTTTTGTAGCACCATAGTACATAATGCAATTATTATATTTATCATCTGTGAATAAAATAAAACCTTGAGTGAGATAAAGTATACTCATAAGATTAGAGCACAATGAAAGCAAAGTATTGATAAAAGTCACCAAACTGTTGATTCCTTTGGGAGGTTGATGTAGCATTACTGGATTGCTCAGAAGTAGGAAATATGAGGTCCCATATAGAAATTTAGGGTTCTATGGGGAGAATGTTAGACCCATCAGGAGGAGAACAAGTCCTTTAGACAAATGTCGAAACAGGACAAAAGGGCAGTAAGGTACAGAAAGGCAAAATAAAACACATGTGGGATAAAAGGCTCAAACGAGATGTTTAATGCATTAAAAACACATTTCCTTGAGTTCTTCAGGATAACTGTATAATAAAGAACAGCTATTTACCTTTATGCTAGGGGTTCACAAAAGAGCCTACAATAGACCTGCTGAGTATTCCTTCATTCCTTACTGATTTGCATTTATCTGAGGAGTCAGTAATTATATATAATGTTATGTTTAAATATGTTGAAAATGTATTTCTTACAACCATGTCCTTTGTATCAACCTTGTTAATTATAAGAGCAATGTAAGATAATGCTAAAGCACTTCAGTTTTGAATAGTTGATAAGATCTGTATATGTCAGAGCAGAAAATCAGTAGGCATTCAAAGTAATTTTTGCTTAATTTACTTAAACTATTTCTGATTTCCATTCATAACTGACTGATAGCATAGCAAGTAAATCTAAAGAGATGATGAAAGCTGCCTTAGGGGATTATGCTAATATTTTTATTAGGTTGCTTACATATGGTAATTGAAATAATAAATGTCCTAATGCTTATTTTAAAGGTGGTGATTTACTATCAATAACATTCCCTTTCAGAGTATGCAGCAATTAACAAAACAAAAAATAAGGTTGACATGAATTTGCATGTTTACTTAGCCTTATCAAATCAGGAAAAGTGCCTGCAACACTGAGGAAGATGATACTGACAGGTGTCTATCCAACTCTCCCCTTTCCATTTACAGTTCATAAGAAAAATACATTTTTATTTCTGAAAAAGTATCCATCAAATCAAATACTACTTGATTTTTTTTTTAACTCCGGCTATTTACACCCAGGTATATTGTTAGTATAAATGCTTTGTGGTTGAAGTAATCTCTGACTAAAGTAGACTAATAAAATAATGCAAAGATTACATTTTGATGACAAAGATGTCTTAAAGAACTTTTCTAAGAATTAAATTGTTAAAAGCACTTAAGAGATTTCTGGGAATTGTAATATTACTATTGTTATCCTTAGTCAACTTCTCTTCTAAGATTCACTCTCTGGAATCTGTTATTATTTTAAATTAATATATAATAAAGTATTTGTTACAGAAACAAGAGGATCACTTATGATCATATA
Source organism: Gorilla gorilla gorilla (assembly GCF_029281585.2). Lineage (NCBI taxonomy): Eukaryota > Metazoa > Chordata > Mammalia > Primates > Hominidae > Gorilla > Gorilla gorilla. The sequence goes on along the minus strand of NC_073229.2, from coordinate 118,699,029 downwards.
TAGTGAAAATAGTCGATTGTACACTACCTCCCCATTTTAAGTGACTGAAACACCAGGACACAACTACTGTTACTCTCACAAGAAAACAACAACAAAATGTTGGATGAAATCCAATCTGATTGATACATTCTGAGTAAAAAAAAATGGAATGACTTCAAGTCAAATAAACTACCATCAGTATAAAATTGAAGATGTAGATTCTGGCACATTTGATTTAACTTTAGTACTTGCAATGGATGTTTCTATTAGAAGACATTTGCTCACCGAAACGCTAACCTCTGAAACTGCAGTCAAATTGGCCTTTGTCTATAGTAGACAGATGTATTCAAGATTAATAAATAATATAAGCAAAGTTTTATTTCCATTGCCTATTAATTGTACAAATAGTATCCAGTATAATAGAACAAATAGAGAAAAATAAATTTCAGTGCATGAATGCACTTTTTAAAAATGAATCATGGTTTTTGAAGGATTTCCCCAGTGGCTGAAGATTTAGTTTATGGCTTTGAAGTCATGAATGACAAACAGATGAGTTTTCAAAAAAATCCTAACAGTTAAAAGGAAGGTGAAATATGTAAAACCATTGAGATGGGATCTTTTCCATTCCAGGTACTTGATTAAAAAAAAATCAAGGAGGTTTAAAAGTTTGATTGTCAGCATGATTTCCTCTTCCTGGCTTAAATGAAACTTGCTATTTATGTTAAGTTCAGTTTCTCTTCCAAAATGTCTATCTACTGGCTTATTCTTCTGCCTTTTGTTCTTAGATTCTGTTGAAGATAATAATTTATCATTTTTTGAATTCAACGATACATCACCTTTAAATGAAATTAACAATGGACGCAAGAAAACCTAAGAGCAATCACCACTTAAGAAATGCATTTGTAAATCACTAAATGAATTAAAGCTTTCATTCATTTAATTAAGAAGTCATAGCCTTAACTTATGTTGTTGTGTATCCATTTTGTAAAAGCAAATTTTACTAGTTGCTGTTCTAAATATGCAGTGAAAGGGCTTTCACTCCAAGGTCTTGCTGTTAATATAACAATATATTTCCTTTTCTTGTTTTTCTATAGTGCCCTATAAAAAAGGAATGCTACATAGCTGTCTGTTGCTTGTAATGTCACCAAACAACTAAGGAAACTTCCCTGGGAGTTGATTTCAATCTTTCTTACCCACTGTAAGACCCCATTGCAACAGTCCCTGGCCCCTTGCAACAGGCCACGTACCCCCTTCCAAAATAAAGTCTGCCTTACCATCTTTAAAAAAAGAAAGAAACATATCTGAATTGTTTGTTTTATGATAACATGCATTTTAATGTCATTATATTTTAATTGGAATTTTTTTAAAATGTCACGTAAAAAGAAGTCTAGGCTGGAGAAACATGATTTATGGGAAATTTAAAATATAATAAATAATTTGAACCAATAAACTACTCTGTATACTCCGTTTAAATTATCACGTAAGAAATTTTGTTGTAAGCAAAATTAATTAGAATTAAGTCAATGAATTTAGTTTTATATTTATAGTATGTAAAATATAATCGAGTCTTTTCATCCTCGATTAAAAATTGCCATTGATGTTTTATCTACTGAGTGTCATACCTCATACATGGTGTTTCAGATAATCACAATCTCACACAGCTTTTCACAATCTCACACAGCTTTTTAAGTAAATGTTACTCCCATATCCACAAATTGAAGGTGGGAGATTTAAGCAATATTTTTATTTATTTATTTATTTTTATTCAACACTGACATTTGATTTTTCTGAAGTTTTATCATTTTTACAAAACAAAACAAAACAAAATGAAACAAAAAGCAGGTATCAAAAACAGCAAAGAGTTTATAGAATTTCTGCACCAGTTTGCACATAAGTCAGTGATTACAAAACTGGTGTCCAATGTAAATACTAATCACAAGCTGACTTCCCTCTTGGTCAGGTGGTTTGTTTTAGAGTTACTCGATATTTATAACTTTTTATAAGCACTGGTCATTTTTTGAGAACTGATTTGGTTTGTCCAACAAAGTAAACAATTTTTTGCTATGTGGCAGTTTCTTTTTTTAAAAAAACACTGAGCTAAAACACAGAATGTGTATTTCTTTGGATCTGAACCAAATCTTTTGAGATCCCAATTACCCTGAAGAACACTGAAGACATTTATGGGGCATATTAGCTTTGTTTTTGCTTGCCTCCTGAGTATCTGTACTGTGGGTTTAAGTATGCTACTTCCTCTCAGCATCCAATAATCATGGCCTCTCAATTTATTTGTGGTCACCCAAGGTTCAGAGCAAGAAGTCTTGCTCTATACAAATGTATCCATAAAATATCAGAGCTTGTTGGGCATGAACATCAAACTTTTGTTCCAATAATATGGCTCTGTTTGGAAAAAACTGCAAATCAGAAAGAATGATTTGCAGAAAGAAAGAAAAACTATGGTGTAATTTAAACTCTGGGCAGCCTCTGAATGAAATGCTACTTTCTTTAGAAATATAATAGCTGCCTTAGACATTAAGCAATATTTTAAAATCAAAATAGGATTTATGTACCTAGGTATGCCCTCAAAGCCCTTTCCTTTCCTCACCTCCAACACTCTGGGCTAAACTACTTTTAAAATGTTGATCACCATTCTGGCTTGATCTTGCTAGACAGTTTAGTTAAAAAGATGTATCAAGGATCCTAGTGTCTACTAGAGAAGAAATATTTGTAAACCCTGTAATTCTATATTATAAGTTCTCTAAGAGAAATCCATATGGGGCATGGTTAATAAACAAAGAAAAATGATCATTTCTTCATGGCTTGGTGTCCCTTTCTTATATGCATCACTGAAATAAGTCTATACATTGATGTACAATGTAATTTTTAAAGTTGCTTTTAATATTCCAACTCTAAAGTAATCTGAATGAGAAAATGTATGAACAATCAGCTTTAAACACACACAGAGACATACTGGAATCAGACAGAAATTTCATGACTACACATTTGAATTTTTAAGAAATTTATTACAATGTGAATTAATGAAAACAGGCTTTCATGTTTCTTTTATGTATAGAGCCTTGAAACCTTGAAAATTGTCTGGTTTACTTACACTGAATAAATATGTATTTATTTATTTTATTTTGATTTAAGTTCTGGGATACATGTACAGAATGTGCAGGTTTGTTACATAGGTATACGTGTGCCATGGTGGCTTGCTGCACACCTGTTCTCTAAGTTCCCTCCCCTCACCCCTTACCCCCCAACAGGCTCTGGTATGTGTTGTTCCCCTCTCTGTGTCCATGTGTTCTCAATGTTCAACTCCCACTTATAAGTGAGAACATGTGGTGTTTGGTTTTCTGTTCTTGTGTTAGTTTGCTGAGGATGATGGCATCCACTTTCATCCATGTCCCTGCAAAGGACATGGTCTCATTCCTTTTTATTTTATAGTATTCCATGGTGTATATATACCACATTTTCTTTATCCAGTATATCATTCATTGAAATTTGGATTGGTTTCATGACTTTGCTATTGTAAATAGTGCTGCAATAAACAAACATTTGCATGTGTCTTTGTAGTAGAATGATTTATATTCCTTTTGGTATCTACCCAGTTATGGGATTGCTGGGTCAAATGGTATTTCTGGTTCTATATTCTTGAGGAATTGCCACACTGTCTTACCCAATGGTTGAACTAATTTACATTCCCGTTAACATTGTAAATGTGTTCCTATTCCTCCACAGCTTCACCAGCATCTATTATTTCTTGACTTTTTAATAATAATTTTTCTGACTGGCATTAGATGGTATCTCATTGTGGTTCTGATTTGCATTTCTCTAATGATCAGTGATGTTGAGCTTTTTTCCTATGTTTGTTGGCTGTGTAAATGTCTTCTTTTGAGAAGTGTCTGTTCACATCATTTACCTACTTTTTGATGGGATTTTGTTTTTATCTCATAAATATTTTTAAGTTCCTTATAAATTCTAGATATTAGACCTTTGTCAGATTGGTAGACTGTAAAAATTTTCTCCCATTCTGTAGGCTGCCTGTTCACTTTGATGATACTTTCTTTTGCCGTGCAGAAGCTCTTTAGTTTAATTAGATCCCACTAGTCAATTTTGGCTTTTGTTGCAATTGCTTTTGGGGTTTTTGTCATGAAGTCTTTGTGCATGCCTATGTCCTGAGTGGTATTGCCCGGATTTTCTTTTAGGAATTTTATGGTTTTGGGTTTTACATTTACGTCTTTACTCCATCTTGAATTAATTTTTGTATAAGGTATAAGGAAGGGGTCCAGTTTCAGTTTTCTGTATATGGCTAGCCAGTTTTCCCAGCACCATTTATTGAATAGGAGATCCATTTCCCTTTGCTTGTTTTTGTCAGGTTTGTCAAAGATCAGATGGTTGTAGATGTGTGGTGTTATTTCTGAGGTCTCTGTTCTGTTCTATTGGTCTGTATGTCTGTTTTGGTACTAGTACCATGCTGTTTTGGTTACTGTAGCCTTGTGGTATAGTTTGAAGTCAGGTAGCATGATGCCTCCAGCTTTGTTCTTTTTGCTTATGATTGTCTTGGCTATACAGGGTCTTCTTTGATTCCATATGAAATTTAAAGTAGTCTTTTCTAATTCTGTAAAGAATGTCAATGGTAGTTGGATGGGAATAGCATTGAATCTATAAACTACTTTGGGCAGTATGGACATTTTTACAATATTGATTCTTCCTGTCCATGAGGGTGAAATGTTTTTCCATTTGTTTGTGTCCTTTCTTATTTCCTTGAGCAATCGTTTGCAGTTTTCCTTGAAGAGTTCCTTCACTTCCTTTGTTAGCTGTATTCCTAAGTATTTTATTCTCTTTATAGGAAATGTGAATGGGAATTCATTCATGATTTGGCTGTTTGTCTGTTGCTTGTGTAAAGGAATGCTTTGATTTTTGCACATTGATTTTGTATCCTGAGACTTTGCTGAAGTTGCTTATTAGCTTAAGGAGTTTAGGCTGAGATGATGGGCTTTTCTAAATATAGAATCATATTGTCTGCAAAGAGAGACAATTTGACTTACTCTCTTTTTATTCGAATACCCTTTATTTTTTTCTCTTGCCCGATTGCCCTGGCCAGAACTTCCAATACTATATTGAATAGGAGTGGTGAGGGAGGGAATCCTTGTCTTGTACTGGTTTTCAAAGGGAGTGCTTCCAGCTTTTGCCCATTCAGTATGATATTTTATGTGGGTTTGTCATTAATAGCTCTTATTATTTTGAGACATGTTCCATCAATACCTAGTATATTGAGAGTTTTTAACATGAAGGGATTTTAAATTATATCAAAGGCCTTTTCTGAATAGATTGAGAATGATGTGGTTTTTGTCTTTGGTTCTGTTTATGCAATGGATTACATTTATTGATTTGTGTATGTTGAACCAACCTGGCATCCGAGGGATGAGGCCGACTTGATTGTGGTGAATAAGTTTTTTGACTTGTTGCTGTATTTGGTTTGCCAGTATTTTATTGAGGATTTTTACGTAAACATTCAGCAGGGATACTGGCTTGAAATTTTCTTTTTTTGTTGTGTCTATGCCAGGTTTTGGTATCAGGATGATGCTGGCTTAATAAAATGAGTTAGGGACGAGTCACTCCTTTTCAATTTTTTGGAGTAGTTCAAGAAGGAATGGTACCAGCTCCTCTTTGTACCTCTGGTATAATTTGGCTGTGAATCCATCTATTCCTGGGCTTTTTGTTGTTGTCGTTGTTGATAGGCTATTAATTACTGCTCAATTTCAGAACTTGTTAATGGTCTATTCATAGATTCAACTTCTTCTTGATTTAGTCTTGAGAGGGTGTATGTGTTTAGGAATTTGTCAATTTCTTCTAGGTTTTCTGGTTTATTTGCATAGAGATGTTTATAACATTCTCTGATGGCAGTTTGTATTTCCATGGGGTAACTAGTGATATACCCTTTATCATTTTTTATTGTGTCTATTTGATTTTTCCCTTTTCGCCTTTATTATTCTAGCCAGCAGACTACCTGTTTTGTTATTTTTTTTTCACAAAACCACCTCCTGGATTCATGGATTTTTTGGAGAGTTTTTCTGTCTCTATCTCCTTCAATTCTTCTCTGATCTTAGTTATTTCTTTTTTTCTGCTAGCTTTCGTATTAGTTTGCTCTTGTCTCTCTAGCTCTTTTAATTGTGATGTTAGGGTGTTGATTGGAGATCTTTCTAGCATTCTGACATGGGCATTTAGTGCTATAAATTTCTGTCTTAACACTGCTTTAGCTGTGTCCCAGAGATCCTCGTACATTGTCTGTTTTTATTAGTTTCAAATAACTTTTTGATGTCTGCCTTAATTTCATTATTTACCCAGGAGTCATTCAGAAGCAGGTTGTTCAGTTTCCATATAATTTTGTGGTTTTGAGTGAGTTTCTTAATCCTGAGTTCTAATTTGATTGCACTGTGGTCTGAGAGACTATTTGCTATGAATTCAGTTCTTTTGCATTTGCTTAGGATTCTTTTATGATAAGTGCCATGTGGCACTGAGAAGTGCAGTTCTTTTATCCCATGTGCCATGTGGCACTGAGAAGAATGTATATTCTCTTGATTTGGGGTGGAGGGTTCTGTAGATATCTATTAGGTTTACTTGGTCCAGAGCTGAGTTCAAGTCCTGAATATCCTTGTTAATTTTCTGTCTCATTGATCTGTCTAATATTGACAGTGGAGTGTTAAAGTCTCGATTATTATTGTGTGGGAGTCTAAGTCTCTTTACAGGTCTCTAAGTACTTGTTTCATGAATCTGGCTGCTCCTGTATTGGGTGCAGTATATTTAGGACAGTTAGTTCTTCTTGTTGAATTGTTCTCTTTACCATTATGTAATGCCCTTGTCTTTTTTGATCTTTGTTGGTTTAAAGTCTGTTTTGTCAGAGACTAGGATTGCAACGCTTGTTTTTCTTTGCTTTCCATTTGCTTGATAAATTTTCCTCCTTACCTTTATTTTGAGCAGATGTGTGTCTTTGCAGGTGAAATGGGTCTCCTGAATACAGCACACCAATGGATCTTGACTCTTTATTCAATTTGCCAGTCTGTGTCTTTTAATTGGGGCATTTAGCCTATTTAGATTTAAGGTTAGTATTGTTACATGTGAATCTGATCCTTTCATCATGATGTTATCTGGTTATTTTTCACACTAGTTGATGCAGTTTCTTCATAGTGTCATTGGTCTTTATATTTTGGTGTGTTGTTGCAGTGGCTGTTACTGGCTTTTCCTTTCCATATTTAGTGCTTGCTTCCTTCAGAAGCTCTTGCAAGGCAGGCCTGGTGGTGATGAAATTCCTCAGCATTTATTTTTTTCCTCTGATTTTATTTCTGCTTCACTTATGAAGCTTAGTTTGGCTGAATATGAAAATCTGGGTTTAAAATTCTTTTCTTTAAGAATGTTGAATATTGACCCCCAAACTCTTCTGGCTTGTAGGGTTTCTTCTGAGAGTTCTGCCCTTAGTATTACGAGCTTCCCTTTGTACATGACCTGGCCTTTCTCTCTGGCTGCCGTTAACATTTTTTCCTTCATTTCGACCTTGGAGACCCTGATGTTCATGTGTCTTGGGGTTGATCTTCTCATGGACTGTCTTAGCGGTGTTCTCTGTATTTCCTGAATTTGCACGCTGGCCTGTCTTGATAGATTGGGAAAGTCCTCCTGGATAATATCCTAAAGTGTGTTTTCCAGCTTGTTTCCATTCTTCCCATCTCCCTCAGATACTCCAATCGATCACAGGTTTGGTCTTTTTATGTAGTCACATATTTCTTGGAGGCTTTGTTTGTTCTTTTTCATTCTTTTTTCTCTAATCTTTTCTGCATGCCTTATTTCAGCAAGATGGTCTTCAAACTCTGATATCCTTTCTTCTGCTTGGTCAATTCGGCTATTGATACTGTGTGTGCTTCACGAGGTTCCTGTGCTGTGTTTTTCAGCTCCATCAGGTAATTTATGTTTCTTTCTAAACTGGTTATTCTAGTTAGCAGTTACTATAACCTTTTATTGGAGTTCTTAGCTTCTTTGTGTTGGATTTTAACATGCTCCTTCAGCTCAGCAGAGTTTTTTATTACCCATCTTCTGAAGCCTACTTCTTTTAATTTGTTCATCTCATTCTGTCCAGTTCTGCACCCTTGCTGGAGAGGCATTGCAATCATCTGGAGGAGAAGGGGCACTCTGGCCTTTTGGATGTTCTGCATTTTTTGGTTAATTCTTTTTCATCTTCCTGAGTTTGTCTAGTTTCGATCTTTCAGGCTGCTGGCCCTTTGATGGGGTTTTTGTTATTGATGCTGTTGCTGTTGCTTTCTGTTTGTTTGTTTTTCTTTCAATGGTCAGGTCTCTCTTCTGTAGGGCTGCTGCAGTTTTCTGAGGCTTCACATCAGTTCTTCTGGTTCACTCCTGTGCCTGCAGATATCACTCAAGGAGGCTGGAGAACAGCAAAGATGGGTGCCTGCTCCTTCTTCTGGGATCTCTGACCTTCAGGAACACCAGCCTGATGCGATTAGGGTCACTCCTGTATAGGGTGTCTGCAACCCCTGTTGGAAGGCCTCACCCAGTTGGGTGGCACGGGAAACAGGACACATTTAACGAAGCACCTTGGCTGTCTCTTGGTGGAGGGGGTATGCTTCACTGGGAGGAAATCCACTTGTCTAGGCTGCCTGGATTCCTTAGAACTACCAGGAGAACATGCTTAAGTCTGCTGGTTCGCAGAGACTGCGGAACCCCCTTCCCTCCAGGGGCTCAGGCCCAGGGAGTTCAGGGTTCTGTCCCTGAGCCTATGGCTGGGGAGTTGTTGTAGTTCCTGCAGGGAGCCCCCGCCCAGTGAGGAAGGATGGGTCAGGGTCAGGGTCGGGCCTGAAGATGTGCTCGGGCCACAGTCTGCCATACCCTGTGTGTAGGACAACTATTGGAACCACGTTGTCCAATCTCCCTGGCTCCAGCAGGGGAGCAGGGTGCGGCCTGGAGCTATAGAGATGGATGCCGCCCTTCCCCCGCCCAGGGAGCTTAGCGTGTTAGGCAGTTATGAGTCCCAGTGTTGGCTGCTGCCCCTTCCCACAAGGAAGGAACTCAAACAGCTTAAAGAGCAGGCAGCGCAGCTGCGGCCCTGGTCGTCCTCCCTCCCCGGAGCTTGACAGGCTTAAGCAGATTCTAGCTAAGAGGCTGTTGAATATCTGCCATGGCTCCAGGGTTGAGACCCTAGGCCCTGGTGGCGTGGGTTGAACAGTTCCACGGAAAAAACAAAAACATGGTTTCCCTAGCTGGGTAGCACGCTCACTCACCGCCTCCCTTGGCGGGGTTTGGGTGGCGGCGGGGAAGCGGGGGCCGGGGGTGGGGCGTGGGGAGGGGCGGGGGGTCGGTGGTGAGGGCTCCCCTGACCGGTGTGCCGCTGCACCACATTGCTCTTCCTTTCTCTCCGTGGATCACGCCAGCCACCTAGTCAGTTCTGATGAGAGAACCTGGATACCTTGGTTGCCAGTGCAGGATCCACACACTAATTATGGTTCTTTTTGATGGGAGCCCCGGATTGCTGCTGCTTCTATTCGGCCATCTTGTCCCCACCCCGGGATGATATCTGGGTGCAAGATCCCAGCCCCACGCCTCATTCTCCACAAGCTCCTCTGAGGTAAGGGGCTGCCCAGTCACCCGCTCACACCCATCCCCTTCCTGGCTCAGGGGACAGCTGGCTCCCCGCCTTCTCCGCAGTCCAGCTAGGAGCTCCGAGCCTCGCCCTGGGAGTGGGGGTGTAGCTGGCTGGGACCTCGGACCCACGGTGGCGGGAGCAGGGAGTAAGCGAGATGACAGGCCGACAGGTGGCGGGTATTCTGGCCCTAGTACCTCGACTGCCACTGGTGAGGAGCCTGGTGGAGACGGGGCAGGCGGACTGCCCAGGAGGTGAGTTCAGGCCCTCTCTCCTCCTTTCGAGGGGCAGCGATCATCAGGGCCCGCACTGTAGGTATGTCAGAGAAACTTTGCAGGGCGGGGACCTGAATAAATATTTATTAAATTTGAGCGACTAGTATAGAACTTGGCACACAGTAGTTATTCAATAAATGGTTGTGAGAATAATGAAATAATGATGGAATTATTTAAGAAATAGTGTTAATATCCTAACTTACCACTTTCCTAAAGGTTAAATATTATTCATATTATGTATTTTCAAGAATGCATTTAATTCTTGGTCACAAGAAATCTTTTTTTTTTTTTTTTTTTTCAGTTAGGAACATACTTTGCTGAGTGAACTTCCTTCAGATGACCTGTTGGTTTTTGGATAAAATTGTAACAAAACATATTTTTAACACAAATGTCCTAATGTGTGGCAATATGCTAAGTTCTGGGATATAATATTAACAGGACAAATGTAGTCATTGACTTTACTCAGCAGGAACTCTATAGCATAGAATATGTATTTATTACTGTTATGTTATATTATATTCTCAATCATAGAAAATGGATGAATGCTTTAAAAGAAGCTCTCTGAAACAGAAAATATTAACAGCTTTAGTGAAATGTAAATAATAACAGCAAACTGCTCATATTTAAATTACAAATATGAAAAGTTTGACACAAACACACATACATATGAAAACATCACCACAATGAAGATAACAAATACACCTCCTACCTCTTACTCTACCTACCACCTCCTCTCCCAGGCAACCACTGATTTCTATTAGTAAAGATGTGTTGCATGTTCTAGAGTTGTATAGAAATAGAGTTACACAGTATGCAGTCCTTTTGTTTCTGGCTTTTTTTTCCCCCACCCAGAATATTTATTTTGAGATTCAGTCATAATGTTGCATGTTCAGTATTGATTTTATTGCCAAAATAGCATTCCATTGTATTTCTATAACTACAGTTCATGGATCCATTCACCTGTTCGTGGATCCGTTCGTGGATCATTTGAGTTGTTTCCACTGTTTGGCTATTACAGGTAAAGCAACTATGCCTGTACCTCTCTTAGATAAATAACTAAAAATGAAATAGCTGGATCATGTGGTAGGTGTAAGTTTAACTTTTTAAGAGTCTGCCAAACTGTTTGCAGTTTGCAAAATGCTCCATAAAAGCAACGGAATGTACCATTTTACATTCCCACCAGATGCATAAGAGAGTTCAGTTCTTTCACATCCTCTCCAACACGTAATAGGATCAGTTGTTTTTATTTTAGCTGTTCTAACAGATGTGTAGAAGTATCTCATTATGTTTTTAAAATAATTTTTAAAATGATCTCCTGTTCTTCTGTTTACTTTTATCCATGCATATGCATAATGTTTCTTCTCATAATTTTGTTGGTTTTACTTGAGATATAATTCACATACCTTAAGTCTTTCTTTTAAGGTGTAAAACTTTGGGGGTCTTAGTATGTTTACAGAAATGTTGACAATCACCACTATCTAATTCCAAAATATTGGCATCATCCCAAAATGACACTCTGTACTCATCGAGAGCGACTTCCTATTTCTTGCCTCCTCAAGCCCCTGACAACAAATCTATTTTCTACTCATATGAATGCCTATTCTAGACATGTCATATAAAAATAATCTGGCTGAGTGCAGTAGTGCAGGCCTGTAATCCCAGAACTTTGAAAGGTGAAGGTGGGGCCGGGCGCAGTGGCTGACGCTTGTAATCCCAGAATTTCGGGAGGCCAAGGTGGGTGTATCACCTGAGGTCAGGAGTTTGAGACCAGCATGGCCAATGTGGCAAAACCCCATCTCTACTAAAAACACACAATTAGCTGGGCATGGTGGCGGATGCCTGTAATCCCAGATAATTGGGAGGCTAAGGCAGGAGAATCGCTTGAACCCTAGATGTGGAGGTTGCAGTGAGCAGAGATCGCGCCAGTGCACTCCAGCCTGGGCGACAGAGCGAGACTCCATCCCAAAAAAAGAAAAAAGAAAAAGAAAGGTGAAGGTGAGTGGATGGCTTGAGCTCAGGAGTTCAAGATCAGCCTGAGCAACATGGCGAAATCTTATCTCTACAAAAAATACAAATATTAGCCGGCTGTGATGGCATGCGCCTGTAGTCCCAGCTACTTGGCAGGCTGAGATGGAGGATCGCTTGAGCCAGGGAGTCAGGGTTGCAGTGAGCCGAGATCACACCACTACACTCCAGCCTGGGTGACAGAGTGAGACCCTGTTTCAAAAATAGTAACAATTATAAATAATAATCGTACAATATGTAATCTTTTGTATCCTTTTTTTAAAATTTACCATAATGTTTTCAAGGTTTATCCGTATTGTAGTATGAATCAGTAATGCATTTACTTTGTTGGCAAAATAATATTTCCTTGTATGGCTGGATCACATATCCATTTGTCAGTTGATGAACATTTGGGTTATTTTTTGCAATTATAAATAATGCTCCTATAAACAACTGTGTACAAGTTTTTCTGTGGGTATAGATTTTTCAATTCTTAGTTCTATATCTAAGAGTAGAATTACTGGATAATATAGAAACCCAATGTTTCACTTAGTAGGGAACTGCCTACATGTTTTTTAAAATAATGGCATCATTTTATAATCTTAACACTAGTCAGTGAGGGTTTGAATTTTCTTACATTCTTACCATTATTTGTTATTGTCTTTTTTTGGTTTATAATTATCCTACTAGGTATAAAATAGTATCTCATTATAGCTTTTAATTTACGTTTTTCTATTAACCAATTAAGTTGAGTATCTTTTCATGTACTTTTTGACCATTTGTATCTCTTCTTGGAAAAATGCCTATTTAAATGTTTTGTCCATTTTTAAGTTGGGTTATATGTCTTTTTTTATTGCTAAGTTGTAAAGGTTCTTTATATATTCAGGATCTTTGATATTATTATTTTTATACCTTGTGAATATTTTCTTTCATTCTGTATATAGACTTTTCATTTTCTCGACAATGTCCTTTTAAACACAGAAGCTTCATATTTGATCAAGTCCAATTTATTTATTTATTTTTTAGTTAACTTAATCTTTTGGTATCATAGCTAAGAAACTATTGCCTAATCTGAATTCACAATATTTTCACCTATGTTTTTGTTAAGAATTTTATAGTTTTAACATTTACATTTATGTCATTTTAAGTTAACTTATGTATGTGATGTGAAGTAGGAGGTTCAATTTCATTCTTTTGCAATATAATATTTAGCTGTCTAAGTACTATTTGTTGAAAAAACTATCACATCTTTGAATTGTTTTCTCACACTTGTGGAAAATCCATTGACCATAAATATATAGGTTTATTTCTGGATTCTTAATTCTGTCCCTCTGATCGATATGTGTTTTTTATGAAAATATTACAGACTTAATTCTTGTTGATACGAAGTAGCTTTCAGAATTGAGAAATATGAGTCAACCAACTATGTTATTCTTTTTTCAAGATTGTTTTGGCTGTTCAAGATTCCTTGAATATCCAGATAAATCTCAGGATCAGCTTGTCAATGTCTACAAAAATGTCAGTAGGGATTTTGCTAGAAATTGTATTGAACTTGTAAAACAATTTGGGGATTAATACCATTTTAATAATTTTAGGTCTTCCAACCCAAGAACATCAAGTGTCTTTACATTTATTTAGATGTTCTTTAATTTCTTATAATAAAGTTTTATAATGTTAATTCTTGTTTTCCAATCTAGATGTTCTAATTTATTTGTTATTTTAAAATTTTTTCTACTTGATGTTCTCTGAACTCCTCTGTGATTTAGTTTCTGTCATTACTTTTGGAAAGTTTTATCTATTATTACTTCAAACAATTTTTCTGCTTTGTTCTCTTTTTCTTCTCCTTCTAGGATTTTCCATTAGGCACATTTTATATCATTTTAAATTATTCCACATTTCTTTCTGTTCTCTTTTTTTCTTATTTTTAATTTGTTTTTCTCTTTGCATTATATTTTTATTTTATTTTATTTTTTGAGACAGAGTTTCTGTCTCCCAGGCTGGAGTGCAGTAGCGTGATCTTGGCTCACTCCAAACTCTGTCTCCTGAGTTCAAGTGATTCTCTTCCCTCAGTCATCCAACTAGCTGGAATTACAAGGGCACACCACCACACCCAGCTAAATTTTGTATTTTTAGTAGAGATGGGGTTTCATCATGTTGGCCAGGCTGGTCTCAAACTCCTGACCTCAAGTTGTCTGACTGCCTTGGCCTCCCAGTGTGCTGAGATTACAGGTGTGAGCCACTGCTCCTGGCCTGTCTTTGCATTTTAGTTTGGGAAGTTGGCATGGACCTATCTTCAGAGTCACTGATTCTTTCTATAGCTGTGTTTATTTTACTAAGAGATCAATTTAAGGCATATTCATTTTTGTTATAGTGTTTTTCATTTCTAGAATTTATTTTTGATTCTTTGAGTTGTCATTTGTTTGCTTACATTACCCAACTGTTCTTGCATCCTGTATACATTGTCTATTAGCACTTTTAATATATTAAGATCCTTTAATATATCCCCTTCCTGTGTTAGTTCATTTAGGTTGCTATAATAGAACATCTGAAGATTGGTAATTTATAAAGAAAAAAATATTTATTTGGCTTATGATTCTGACACCTGGAAGGTCCAAGGTTGGGCAACTGCATTTGGTGAGGGCCTCAGGATTCTTCAGTTTATGATGGAAAGTGGAAGGAGAACAGGTGCGTACAAAGAGATAGTAAGGCAAGAAAGGATGCAGTAAAGAAAGTCTAGGAAGCCCAGCTTGCTCTCAGGTAACTAATCTAGTCCTGCAAGAGAAGAATTCTCTCATGCCCACAATAAAAATTAGTTTATTCGTGAGGAATCCACCCCCATGACTCAAGCATCTCCCACTAGGCCCCACCTCTCAGCACTACCACACTGGGGATAAGATATCAACAAAGTTTTAGTGGGGACAAATCACAGTCAATCCATAGAACTCTCTAATGATTTCAATTTCTATGGCATGTATGAGTCTGATCTTTAGATGGTCTTGTTTTCCTCTTTTTCTGTTCCTTTCCCACACTTGAAGAGCCTGTTTCTTAAGGCTATGACTTAAGATGTTTTTTCTCCTCTGTTCCTTACTACCTTCTCTTGCTTCAGTATTCACAAATGATTCTATTGGAATCCTACTTTCTTTTGTCCTAGTTTTGGACTCCTTTGGTAAGACAGAAAGTCTAGAGGGGTTTAAGATGGGAGGAATATCCTTCGCCCAACTGGGATTAGATTCTACAAATGCCTTTTCTTGCTGAAGTGAAAACTTTGATATGAAGAAATTTCTGGGTGTATTTCACAATGATTAATCTCCCTCTCCCCTTGCTAGAGATAGAGAGGATATTTCTCAGATTTTAGTCATGAAAAATTATTGGGGTTCTTGGATGCAAAGTGTACAAAACAGAGAGTTCCCCTTAGTCCGTGTAGCCAAGAATTATTTTCGCTCTTATGCTACACCATCCTCAGTCTCAAGCTATTTGTCAATATTCCCACTGCTGGGTTTCTTCCATTTAAGTTCCTATTGATTTAACAAAAGGCTTCTACTCCATGTAAATGAGCCATGTCTTCACAGATTTGGGGGTGGTGATTTGTCTTGCAACCTCAGTTTCAGACTGGACCAAGAAAAGTCATTGTTATTCAGTTTTTCCATATTTTTCTCATTTTAGGGATCCAAATGAGGATTCCAAGTTCCTTATAAAGCAGAACAGAAATTGAAAATCCAGCCCATTTCTTTGTATTCATGTTTATTTGACCTTCTTAGACTAGACATCTAAATGTTGGATTGTCCTGTTAGGTACTGTGTTTTTTTTCCCCCCTTTTCTATTCATACTCAATGTTTAAGTGAAATCTTAAAAAAGAGTTTAAAGTTAAAGGTGTAAGTTTTGAAATCATACACATTTAAATGTTATTAGTGCCTCAAGTTTTTAATTTGAGGTAAAATATTAAAATATCATGGTATTAAAGACTCAAGTTTTTAATCTGAGGATTTAATGCCATTTAAATGTGTATAATATCAAAATTTATACCTTTAACTTTAAAATCTCCACTGAAGCCTATACTCATACAGTCAACAACCTCCCATCTCCCTTATACACTCTCACATATCTGTATGGGGGGAGGGTGGGGTTGGCTGTGAAATATATTGAATCACAGTTTAAGAAAATGAAGGAATAAAATGTATATCAAAAACAGGACGACCATAGAGACACTGTCCCTGGAGACATGCCCTCAGTAAATGCCAGTACCTTAAAAATAACTCAACAAATATTTATCAAAATAATAAAAATGATATGCACTGAATTTATGTCTAAATGTTTAAATGTATTGTATATTTTCATTTATATTAACTTCAAAATATTTGTTAGTTATGAAACTATTTTGAGAGTAGACCTTCATTTCAATTATATTAGAATTTAATTCTTTTTATGTACTATACATATTATACATATTTATATGATATCTTCTAAATAAAAACATTCAATACCTCAATCGTTCAAGAACACTGTGAAGAAATTTCTATGTAAAACTTTATTTTGCTTTTCTTTAAAAAGTAATTGTTGGGGACATAATAGGATGTTGTATCAAGAATGACAGCTTATTCCTAAGAATCTCTAAGACTTTAGTTAAAAATAAGGAAAAACAATGATCTATGAGGAAATTAGAGAATGGGAAAATAAAATTTTCAAGCTGCTTCACTGCAGACTTTTAAAATTCATTTGTTTTAAGTAAACCAATATACATTTTTGGAATACAGCATGTCCCTTTGTTATATTTAGCAAGATGGATTCCTTGCTGTGATAAGTGGAGCAATTGTTAATTTCAGCTCAAAATGGATTCTAACAAAGCAGTAGGTCCTGTTTTCAGTTAAGCTGTTGAAAAGTTATTTAGTGCTATAAATAGTCTAAAATATTATGCTAAATATTATCTTTTTGTAAAAAGTTACTGAAATAATTGAAATGACATTTATTGTTTGCTACTATAGTTGGTATGTTGCTGATTTAATCTTCACAGTAACATAGCAATGCAGGGATTACAAGCCCCATTCTACTGAAACAAAAACTGAGTACCACAGAGATCATGACACTCCTGGCATGATGGGTACTATGTGGCAAGCTAAAATTTGACCTGAGTTCTGTGTTATTCTAAAGTCCATCCTCTTTTTATAGTATCATGTGCCTCTTATTTATTTAACATTTTAATATATTTATGTTCAATTTCAGCCCAAAAGCATACCTGAATATATAAGTATTAGCATAAATTCAATATTATGATATTAACTAGGACAATCATATAATTTATTGTCCAAATATGGTAATTTTGAAAGTTAAAGTGGTGCTATTAATTGTGCAATGGCAATATGTGTAAACAAGGACTACTCATATCACATGAGCCATGTGTTTACCCTAAAATTAGAAGAACTCTAATGTAATGCATTACAATCTAAATTAGAGAGAATATGGTATAGTAGAATAGTCACTATATTTAGTTATTCCTGTTGGTTCTGGCTTTAATAGTTTTTGGTGGTATGAATTTAAGCAAGTCACATACTCTCCATAAAATCAGAGAACCAGATTATTTCTAAGACTACAATTTTGTATATAGAGATATTATTTATATTCAGTAAAACAACCTTTTATTGATTATTTGTTATGAGGAAGAAACAATGATAAGTGCCATGACATATTAAAATATCTTAGATGTTGAATAATGCTGGAAACGTCTTACTTAGCAGACCTAAACCAATGATCAAAGTATTGGTAGCAATTACAGTTTTACATCAGTGATGACTACTTTGAGTAAATTGGGCTGGAGATAATTTTTTGACAAAACAATAAAGCAAAATGTGGCATGACTCAGTGGTTATAAAACATCAATTTATATTAAGTTGGCTTCAAACTGGAAGAATATTCCTTCAAAGTTCCTATACTGCATGATTCACAAATTCTAACAGTTTTATTGCAAAACACCTTAAGTCTAAGTTAAATGTTCGAAATACATGATGTTCCAAATACAAAGAAATCACCTTTAAAATGTTTATTTTATTAAATCTTCTTACTGTACACATTCCATTTAATAATAAATAGGAAGACTTTATTTCTCAGTCTTAGTAAAACGTGATTTGATTTTATCATGCCAACTATAAAAGTAATTTTCCTAAGAGTCAGATGTTTCTGATAGTTACCCTTTATCACTCAATACCATGTTGAAATAAGCAATTTTTAAAAAGAAAAAAATAGCAGGCAATACTATAAGCACAAAGAAGAACTTGTGAATTTTTTTGAGAATGCAAAACATGTCATTTAAATAGGCTTTATAATTGCCTTATAGCTAATAAATTGTTTTTTTAAATTCTACCTAAATTACATTTGTAATCAAACATTTAGAAAGTACCACACATATGGTTTAAATATCACATATACAGCCTCTTGAAATTTGTTTTCAGTATATTGTAATTTGAAAACTCAGAGATCATCTTTTAAAAATGTCTACTCTTCTAATCACAAAGATCTATCTACACTCTACCTGTATCACACAGGTATCAGATGTTGCTGTTCTTTTTTATCCATAAGTAGAGTCCACTTACTTTACAGTTAATGTACAACTTTTCTTTTTCTATAGTCTTTAAGGTACAATTTCACAGATGACAAAAAAATTTCCAATAATTATGGAATATACCCTGCCAAGATTACAGTATCTTCAGTATCTTAGAAAACAAAATGGATTTCCTAAGTGAAATGTTCATGAAAACTTTTCTAATAGCAGTCCTTGTTAATATATGATTGGATTTCATATCATCAGGTAGTAGAGAAAATTTTCTCTAAATACATTGGATTTATTCAAGAATAAAAATAAGGATTCTAATCCAGAATGTATAGAATGGCAGGCCACCAGCCCATTTGGTCTGGGAAGTGTAAGGGGAACTTTTATTAGCCAAAAGAGATTTACATAAGCAGCTCAGAAACAGAGTTCATTGGTTCCGGAGGTTCAGAGTCTGAGTTGTCAGTTAGTTGGTGGAGATACCATTACTAAGCAGGTGTTCTTTTGAGAACATCTTATCTGAATTACTCCAGTTTTAAAGAATGTCTAGTGATAAACTTTATAAAAGCAGAGATGTGTGAAGGGCAGGAACGAGTTTCCTGTGGTGTTTTTTGAAAGTCCTTGAAAACAGTTCTTATCTCAGACATGTAAGCATGTCTCAGACATGTAAGCCCTATTTTGTCTGGGTCTGACAAAAGTGACATCATCCTGTAATTTGCAAACTCAGAGATCATCTTTCACAATATAAAATTAAGAAATAGAAACCCTAGCAATGGTGCAACTGTCCTGTTAGATGAGGCAAAACCTTTCTTGCATCTCCAAGTTCTCACTTTAGTAACATTATTATTATTTGCTTCATCAAGATATAAAAATAACTAATTTCAATAGAGCACTTGTCAATTATGGTTCTATATTGGCTTAGTATACATATCTGTAGAAGTATATTGATACTTTACTTCAGTCATCTACAGTTATGTTTTAGTTCACAACAGACCGTAAATACAGTGGTGGTCCCATAAGATTAAAATGGAGCTGAAAAATTCCTATTGTCTAGAGGTAATTGAAGCCATTGTCAAGGCATAATATATTCCTCACACATTTGTGGTGATGCTTGTTTAGACAAACCTACTGCACTGCCAATTTTTTTTAAAAGTAAAAAATAAAATAAAATTTTCGAACATAGAAAAACGGTTATAGAATAAGGATATAAAGAAAATAAAATTTTTATAATGCTGTACCATGTGTTTGAGTTTCAATTTGTTATTACAAAAGAATCAAAAATTTAAAAAATTGCGAAGTTTATAAAGGAAAAATGTTACTATAAGCTAAATTTAATTTACTATTGAAGAGTTGATTTATTATTGAAGAAAACATTTTTTTACATTTAGTGTAGCCTAAATGTACAGTATAGTCTTCAGCAATATATAATAATGTTCTAGGACTTCAATTTCATTCACCACTCACTCCCTGACTCAACCACAGCAATTTTCAGTCCTGCAAATTTTGTTCATGGTAAGTACTCTACATGGGTATAGTATTTTTTTATCATTTATACTGTACTGTAACTTTTTTAGGTTTAGATATGTTTAGATACAGCAATATTTATCATTGTGTACAGTTGCCTACAGTATTCAATGCAGTGACATGTTGTACAGGATTGTAGCCTAGAAGCAACATGCTAAACGATATACCTTAGATGTGTACTAGGCTATACTATCTAGGTTTGTGTACATAGACTCTATGATGTTTGCACAATGACAAAATTGCGTAATGGCATATTTCTCAGAACTTATTCCAATTGGTAAGCAATGCATGATTGTATTTCATATGGCATCTTGTTTTAAAGTCCTCACTATACTAACCAAACAGAGAAGGTTTTTTGTGTATTTTGGTATTTGAAGTAAATAGAAACTATGAGCTTGGAACAGATAAATTAGATTTCTGAGAAGTATAAGCTTCAATCTACATTTGAAATATTCAGATTATATTTCATAGAAAATGAAGCTTGAAAAGAAATGAGCACTCTGTCAGAAAATGTGTAATTCAAGATGGTGGTTACAACCAAACCAAGTTGCTTTATTCCCCGTAAGCTTTAAAATTTCTATTTCTAATTTGAATATTATACTGTGTTGAAGAATGGAAATCCTCCCCACAGGCTATGAACAAATAGTGTACTGTAATATTAATGTTTATGTCTTGGAAATAGTTGCTGGAATGTGCTTCTTAAAGAAATGGATCTTGAAAGAGAACAAAGATATTGCTCCTCCAGTGAGAGTGAAAAATGGTCCAATGCATTTTTGAAATAGGTATTGAATTGTTACAAAGAATGGTAGAATCCAGGGAAATAAAGTAAAAGTGAAAGAACTGTAATTTTTCTACATGATTACATAGGAAAATCTCAGTGTTAAGCTCTGTTAACTTTCAAAAATAGAGCATAAAATCTAAGGGATAAAAGATGGTATTTTTCTTATTTTTGTATGTAACAATACATATACATGAGGGAAAAATAAACATCCAACTTTTTGTGAATACCAGTACTCAGTTGGTTCGAAAATGATTCACATACCAGTGGAAAAATATTTCATTCATAATTAAAAGTCAGAATAATAAAAGAAAAACATGTGCCAGTACAATGGCACAGATTGTCATAATTTTGTATTTGACATTTAGATTAACAAAGCACTCTCTGTGAAGCAGATAGAATTTTTATGATCTAAAGTTGTTTCTGATAGGCCAATGTCTGATACTGATCATTCTAAGCCCTTCAAATAATAGGTCAAATTGAAAGAAATATTAAATAAATCCATTAATAAAGAGCTATGCTGCCTATATTGGAATATTTTAGTCATAGGATTTTAAAGCTATTGCTTAGGAAATTAATTATATACATTCATTTACTGTTTTAAGTACTTCTATAGTTCTTATTTGTGATATGTTTTTAAAATGCAGTTGTGTTTTATCAAATTCATAAGCAAATGAAGATGCACTTAGTGAAATTATTTTAACACACTCATATTTATATTGGCTTTAAATTATACCTATTGGCTATAGAGTAATATTGCATTATTTTAAAACATTTTTATGATTTATATATACTGTGTTATATGATGAGATACTGTTTATATAGTTAACATGTTCTTTATACTTACCATTAAAAAGATGAAATGTATATTTTATAATCATAAACATTTCGGACAAATAATCATGATTACTGAAATATTTCTGGAATGTCAGAGGTAGATTTTATCAAATAATGGGGCAAAGGCTTTTAGTTTTCAATTTATTTCATAAAAATATGCTTTTGGACATGCACGAACAAACTATTTCTTCCTTGAGAGTATATAGGCATTAAGTGCTCTCAGAGCTTGACAATGTGAAAATTCTGCCCTGTTTTTGAAAACATGAAGAGTCAAACATTTAAACAGTTTAAAATGAGATAACTACTCTTTTCCATTGGAATAATTCCAATGCATACTGTGAGTGAAGGAAGGATAGAAAGTAGGAAAGATATCATCCACATAAAAGGACATATGAGTACCAGCAATTACGTAACATTTTTTAACACATTTGGTTTAATAATGAAGACTAACTATATCCTAAGCATTTAAGCAGCTACAATCCATGTGTATTAAATTAACTTCAATTTTAAATTAACTTTTTATTGACAAATAATGCAGAAAAAATATATAGAAATTATAGTGTAGAGCTTGATGAACTGTCATAAACTAACCACACCTAAGCAACCTCCATTTAGATTAATAATAAACATTACCAACATCATAGAAGACCCTTGTGCAAGTGCCATTTACTATCCTTTCTCTCCCATGCAAGAGTAACTATCTTCTGGCTTTGAATACTATAGATTCTTATTGCCTGTTTCAGAATTTAAATTAATAGAAACGTAAAGATTGTATTAGTCTGCTTTAACCTCTTTCTCTCTACATTTTCTTCGGAAGATTCATCATTTTGTTATATAGAGCAAGAACTCATGCATTTTCATTGAAAAATATCACTATTTTATTGTATGATCATAACAGTATTATCCCTTCCATGTTGTTTGAGGTTAGTGTTGTTTTTCCCAAAGTTGACTTATTGTGAATTATGCTGACATGATTGTTCTTGTACATTTGTGGTGCACATAGGTATATGTTTTCTTTTTTATATGTAGAATGATAAACTTTGTTACATACTGCCAAATGATTGTCCAGGGGAATGGTTCCAATTTACACTCTTACCAGCAGTATATGAGAGTTCAAGTTGGCCATATCCTAGTCAACTCTGAGAATTGTCATTCCTTTTAATTTTAGCCGCTTGAACTCTAAAATAATACAATAGTACAGTTTTATTTTGCATTCCCATGATGCTTTCCCCAATGTTGAACAAATTTAATATGTTTATCAGCCATTTGAGTAAACTTAAAAAGTACTTGTTGAAGGTTTTTGCCTGTTTTTCTTTACATAGTTCTGGATAGCAATCAGTTACATACAAAGCAAATATCTCTTACAGCTACTAAAATAAAATTCTTTGGGAAAAATTAAATAAAATATATTTTATGTAGCTAGATAGACACAGAAATCTATACCTCTCTATATCTCTACCTACTCAGCTACAGCTACAGCT
This sequence comes from Gorilla gorilla gorilla, assembly GCF_029281585.2. Classification (NCBI taxonomy): domain Eukaryota; kingdom Metazoa; phylum Chordata; class Mammalia; order Primates; family Hominidae; genus Gorilla; species Gorilla gorilla. The sequence goes on along the minus strand of NC_073229.2, from coordinate 118,675,973 downwards.
ACTTAATTTCCTATTTCTTCTTCCTCTATATTTAATTTTCACAGTGAGTATTTCAATGTAACTATGAAACACCCAAAAATGTTCTCTCTATAGCAAGATTGGGGCTAATAATTCTCACAACAACAGATTTTGTTTTTTTGTTTGATTGTTTTTTGTTTGTTTGTTTTTGAGGTGATCGTTAGAAAGCAGCAGTAGATACAATTTCTAGGGTAAAGAACGCAGAGGAAATGCTGACATTTCAAACTTAAGAAACTCCCTATGTTAAAGATACTAAGATATATAAGAAAATATACCTGAGTTGAAATTTTTCTTGTTTTCCATATTAGCATTAGTATTCCTTATATTACATATTATATTATAGTAATTCAATTATGTGGCTGACTGATGTAATACTGCAACCTCTTTGATAAAGTTTTCAATTCTCAGTTGGAACCCCATGGATATTAATCCATTAATTAATAAATGAAAGGGTTTTTAATCTAGCTAGATGTAGTTACATTATACATAGCAAAAAAAAAAAAAGACTTCAAAAATAAAATATAATGTCATTATTAATTTCCAAACTAACAATACAAATCATCAGTGCATGAGAGAGAGAGAGACATTTGGGGGCTGGGAAGGTATTTAGGAACATAGATATAATATAAATGTTAAAAAATTGAGAGATGATGTGAATGTGGCTTTTTCCCCTCAGAGTATAGCACTGGTGGTTAGTACTGTTATTAGGACCTCACTTAGAGCTTAGGGCACTTAAGTAAATGGTCAGAACAACAGTCACCTTTTTCTTTTCTGGAAGGTAATTATTAGCACAACCTCTGTGATCAACATATTGGAGCATATGGTGGCTGGAGGGCTTCATCCTAGTTAGGCTCTGTTGATAAATAGCCTAGGAAATTCACAGTGTCCATGCACAGAAGAAACCATCTTCGCTTGTCTAGGACCAGGTTATGATGCTCACAGCATTATCTTATGGCTGACTGATCACTGTTTTTTTTTAATATTAAAATATACTTTCAGATACCCCATCAAAATTTGTAAATCATTGGAGTTTCTAAATGAAAGTATTTAAAATTATATATATTTTGCTTTACTTGACCAATACTTCTTCCTCATTCACCCTTTGGAAAATGTATTTCTAAAGCACATAAAATTGAGAAATATATTAACATAGTTAGAAAAATACTATTGTGAAAAAATTAGGTGTTTTCAGGACTATAGAAGTAATCATTACTCCCTTCTGGGAATAAAAAACTAATTTTACATTGCTAAGTCAGAAATTCTTAGTGTGTGGTTTCATGCAGTACAATATATCATTCACAGTCTAGTGCAGCAAGATCTCTGGCATTTTTCTTAGACAGTTATGGCCAAGAAAAATGGTAATGTTGGAAAAATTGTGCTTCCAATCACAATAACCAGGTGACAATATGTACACGCAGCGTTTTAAGCAGTAGGGAATCACACAGAAATTTTTATCCAAAACTCATAGTTTGATGGCTTGGAAAAGTGGGCTGGATTGCATGCCATTAGCTGTCCTGAGACAGGAGAGAAATCCAACAGTTTATATTTCTGTACACCAAAAGTCTGCTTCACTGAATTATAATTCTCCACCATTCAATTCAGTGTAATATTTTTCTAATGTGCTACTTGACATACACAGACTTCTGTAGTTGGCAAAAAGCAAAGAGGCCTGTGACTGTCACTACAATCTAAAATTTTAAAACATGAATACACCTTATTGTAAAATCGGCACTCACAATTATAAAGCAAAGCCCCTCAGATACATCGCCTGGGATTTCAGTGTCATCTTGATTGTACAAATGAAGAGACCAGGTTATGCAAGAGAAGGGATCTGCCACTCATTAACCTGCCCATGTCGATGGAAATCGAGTACTAGAACCATACAGGTGGTTGCCTAACTCACCATATTTTATTACTTTCATTTCTAAATGTTTTCTTCTAGCCAATGTCTGTATCACAAAGAATGAAAAGGTGCTTGTAGAAATGACAACTGTTCTATATTTGCCCCAAACCTTACCTACATTTTTCAATTATGAAACAAGTTAAAGTTATAATATGTGATCTCTTCTGCACATTATGAAACAGAATAATTTGGAATAGAATAAATGCAAACCACAAAAGCAAAACAAAGCAACCATCACCCCAATGATGCAATTATTGAAAAACAAAGATGTGGGAATAGATTAACTGTTATACCCACTCTGAAAATTAGATGTGAATGAAGAAATAATATATGTGAAATTGGGTAGCTATAGCTGAATAGGTACAAATACAAAGAAGTATAGGTTTACATGTGTCTATGTATCTATATAAAACATATTTTATCTCATTTTTTCCCAAGAATATTATTTTAAGAATATATTATAAATATATGTTTCTAGTTCTTTGGAAAATATACAAGGAATATGTTTTCAGATAATGTTTTATCCAAACTACAGTACTGCTATGTTATATACAGTTATTTATAATAAAAATATCTTAGAATGTTAAGTAAAAGACTTCTATTCTCCTTTAATGACATCAGGCAGATTAACACCCCATTGAAACATGGTTTGGGCTTGGCAACAATAAAAATTGGTGTGGTATAGAAAAGGGAAGATCAATGGTTTTGTGAACGCTTTTAGAATGAAAACTCATGTTCAGTAAAGTATATTCATTAATTCATTCAATAAATAGTACTCAATAAATATTTTCAAGCACCCGTTAAGAACAAAGAGTTTCTCTAACTAGTTATAACAATAATAAAAAGAAACAGATTTCTGTCTTCATGAAGCCTACATCTCATCAGGAAACACACGTATTAGAGAGATTTCAGCTCTTATTTTATGAGGCCAATTATATATTTTTGATATATTTCACCTGTTAAGTCTTCTGCTATTTTTTTTTAAATTTGGTATTGAATACATAGGAAATGACAAAAATGTATAGGAAAGCAAAGTAAAAAGGGACAACGGAGGAAACTTTCTTTAGACCCCACTTCAATGTTTATATTCTTAGAGCTTATATAACTTGACCTTTATTTTTCAAGCATAAAATATTATTAGGTTTATAATATTAAAGTTTCCATAACCACTGTGAATACTCATGATGTCATAACTGCTTTCCAGTTTCTGACTGACTTGCTTTCTATAACAGCATGGATTATAGATTTTAAAATATTTAAAATAAAAAAATTATTAATTACACAAAATTAGATTCACTTGAACTTATTAAATCAGGTAGATTCTAGCTGACAATAAGAATGATTTTTGGGGGGCTGCCAAATTCAATAAGAAAAAGATTATAATCCGTATTTTTTCTTAAACATTTAAAGTGTCATGAACCTATGCAATATAAGCTGATTTTTCACAACTAGTTTTCTTACACTTGTGAGGGGAATATCTAGATTCCATGCTTTTAAAATATTAAAGACTACTTCATGCCTACAAAGAGTGGCTTCTCCATTATTGAGTAAAGAAACACAGTTATGGGAAGTATCTGGATCAAGTTTAACAGAAGAAATATTGTACATTTGAGGTAAAAAGATAAATAATATTTTATTGGGAAACAAACAGTAATTGTAAAGATTTTACTGCTTACATATTTGAGAGAGAAACCTGAGCATTTCTGTATTAACAGCAACAGCAGTGGCAGCAGCAGTGACAGAATTAGCAGTAACATAACGATAATAAAATCAAATAACTTTCACCCCTAGTTAAATATAAACACCTGGAAATACTAAAATTATAAAATCAGTGCCTACATTACCTGGTACAAGTAAATTGATATAGATTTAATGTAAGATGTCTGTGATTTTTAAATTTGCTGTACTTGAAAACTCTTTAATTTGGGATTGGTGTCCCACTATGATGCCAAAAGATATTGGCTTGGATTAGTTTAATGACAGGTTTTGTGACTGAAAAGAAAAATTGTCTGCTTTGTGCAAGGAGAAAACAACCAGGAAACTGGAAAAACATATTAAACGACAATTTTTAGGCAGTGAAAAATAGAGAACATTGGTCATAATCATGGAGAGCAGGGAAACAAATGAAGTAAGCCGTAAAATTAATGAGGCTTTCTGCTTAGACTCATTTTCTGGACTGCGAGAAAGAGAGGAAGAATCCAAACAGAGCCCAATGGAATCATTCAATCAAAAAGGTAGAAACTGTTTGAATTAAACAATCTAGCTACCTATTTATAGGCAGAGTACCACAGGATACATAAATAAAGAGAAAGATGTCCACAAAGCAGATAGAGCCTACTGCATCTTTAGACAAAGTCCGTCTGCAGGCCAGGTGCGGGGCTCACGCCTGTAATCTCAGCACTTTGGGAGGCTGAGGTGGGCGGATCACCTGAGGTCAGGAGTTTGAGACCAGCCTGGCCAACGTGGTGAAACCAAGTCTCTACTAAAAATACAAAAATTAGCCCGGCGTGGCGGGGTGTGCCTGTAATCTCAGGCGAGGGAGGAGAATGGCTTGAACCTGGAGGTGGAGGTTGCAGTGAGCCTAGATCCACCATTGCAATCCAGCCTGGGCAACAAGAGCAACACTCCGTCTCAAAACAAACAAACAAACAAAAAAGAAAGAAAGAAACCCAATTTGCAAATTTATAGAATTAAAATCACTTATCAGAAATCACATGAAAATGGGAGCCATGTCAATTCTCCTAAACCAGAAACACCTTGTTAAATTCATGTTGAACATCTTGCTGAATGTAGCAGAATTACCACAGCTTAGGAGTGGAGCTAAATTAATTCTAGATTAAAGGAAGTGTCGGGATCAAGTTTAAAAGAAAAAAATAATTGTACATTTGAGGTAAAAATAAAGAATTTATTGAGAAAAACAAGTATTTAAAGATTTTACTGGTTACACATTTGAGAGAGAAATATGAACATTTCTGTATTAATAGTACCAGCAGTGATAACAGCAGCAACAGAATTAGCAGTATTGTAATGATAATAAACTCAAATTCGATTTGTTTTTATTCAAGTAGATTAAAGCCTGCTCTAGATGTGCACTATTAAAACTTAACAAAAAACTTCAGAATGAGTAAACTGATCTTTAAATAACTTGATTGCCAGACAAAGCAAAGTTTAAAACTGTTTAATAGAGTAAAACAAAATCCAGCATTCAACAGTGTAAAATTTATAAGCCTAGAATCCAATAAAATACTGCTATATATGCAAGGAAGCAGGAACATTTAATTTATAAATAGGAAATGGAACTGATAGAAACAAACTGAAACATGATGGTTTTAATAGAATTAGCAGGCAAGAATATTAACTCTACTGTTACGAAAATACTCAATATGTAAAGAGATATACAGGAAAGCATGAGCATAATAAGGATAGGAATGAAAGATTTAAAATATCACAAATCAAATTGTCAAGAAATAAGAAACACAATATTTGAAATGCAAATTCCTCTTGATTGGATTAATAGAAGATGAGGTACTGCAGAACAAATGATCAGCATACTCAAAAATATGGCAACAGAAACAAACGGAAAAATTAAGGACATCTAGAAAAATAAAACTGAAAAAAATTGCAATACATCTATTGTGTGCAATGCATCAAACATACATTCAATCAGAGACTCACACATGTAATCAGAGTTCCAGAATTATGGAGCAGACACAAACAATCCTTAAAAATATAATGGCTATTTTTTAAAAATTTGATGAATATTGTAAATCCACAGATTCAAGAACCTCAGTAAACAAGTAGACTAAACTAAGGAAATACCAAGATGCTTCTTAATTGAATTATTTACAGCAGCTGCTAAAAAGAAAAGCAACAAAAGGAAAACAAGAGGTTTACTAGCCAGAGAAACAAATATAAGTATTATCGTAGACATTTTGTCAGGAACTCTGTAAACCAAAAGACAATGTCATCCAAAAATACTGTAAAAACAAGAATAACTCTGAATGTAGGACTGTATATTTAATACAAATATCTTTTAAAGCAAAGTCCAAGGACTTTGGTTTCTGGTTGAGGTGTATAAACAGAAACATAGAAAGTGCATTTTCATCCTTACAGAATTAGTGACAACAGCAAATCATTAGACAGTACAAAATGTACCATTTTTTGAACCTACTTCAGACCTAAGTTTGCAGAACAAAAACCAATTTGAAATCATTGCAAATTGAAATCTATGATATCTGAAATCTGTGAAATCAATGCAAACCTATAAGGAGAAAATGGTCATGTTTACGTGATTATCTGGATACATGCAGCCAAACACTCATGAGAACTGTTATGGAAATAAAAATTGTTAAAAATTGGTAAAGGCCAAATGTAGACTCGAAGAATATAAAATCCATTAAGGATGCAAATGTGCCCACTTGCAGGGTCTTCCCTTTGGACTTTACTGGAAAATCTCACTAAAAATAATGATGAGAAACTTGAGAAAGCATTTCTTATAGCAAAAGCCAGAGAAAGAGTGACAGTAGCTGCTGCAAGAAAGCATCAAACATTGCTGTTTCTTGTCTCTTATCTCTAATAGAGAATGAAAGTCTTAAATTGGAAGAGAAGAACAACAAACAATGTTACTCTTATGCAGGTTGAAGGAAATAGAAACAAATCCCTACCTCTGGGAGCAGAGCAGGAATGAATGCCAGACCCAGAACTACAGCTGCAAGAGAAGCAGGGACAGCGAAAGGCCACACTCTCAAGACCCAGGGAAAGAATGGCTGCCTAAGAACGAAGCTTAATAAGAGTAATGGAGAATGTGCTCTTTCCTCTTCTGCAGCAACCAACTACCAAGCTAACAAAAGTCAAAAATAAGTAGCAGTCTAACATATTCCTGGAAAGAAATTCTCTCTGAGACACAGCAAAAAGGGACGTCCTAAGATGAATGAATAGTAACTGAAAGAATACCTTTGAAAAATGAATCCTCCTTTTTTTATTATATATATATATATTTATTTATTACACTTTAAGTTCTAGGGTACATGGGCACAACGTGCAGGTTTGTTACATGTGTATACATGTGCCATGTTGGTGTGCTGCACCCATTAACTCGTCATTTTTATTAGGTATATCTCCTAATGCTATCCCTCCCCCTCCCCCCACCCCACAACAGGCCCCGGTGTGTGATGTTCCCCTTCCTGTGTCCATGTGTTCTCATTGTTCAATTCCCACCTATGAGTGAGAACATGCGGTGTTTGGTTCTTTGTCCTTGCGATAGTTTGCTGAAAATGATGGTTTCCAGCTTCATCCATGTCCCTGCAAAGGATATGAACTCATCATTTTTTATGGCTGCATAGTATTCCATGGTGTATATGTGCCACATTTTCTTAATCCAGTCTATCATTGTTGGACATTTACTGGCAGTCAGAGAAATGCAAATCAAAACCACAATGAGATATCATCTCACACCAGTTAGAATGGCGATCATTAAAAAGTCAGGAAACAACAGGTGCTGTAGAGGATGTGGAGAAATAGGAACACTTTTACAGTGTTGGTGGGAGTGTAAACTAGTTCAACCATTGTGGAACACAGTGTGGCGATTCCTCAGGGATCTAGAACTAGAAATACCATTTGACCCAGCCATTCCATTACTGGGTATATACCCAAAGGAATATAAATCATGCTGCTATAAAGACACATGCACAGGTATGTTTACTGCGGCACTACTCACAGTGGCAAAGACTTGGAATCCTCCTTTTAAACACAACATATTATGAGTTGAATTTAAAGCCTATGGAGCACTGAGTGTAACCATAGTGACAGCAAAACCCAAATGACCCACCTCAACATCTAAGAAAATTAGCCCTAAATCTCAATGAAACATCTACCAGAACAAAGGATATATAGGAATGTCAATTTTAAAGCATAAATATTATTTACTTCAGTATCAGTGGTCTACATATTTGTTTTTCAAAATTAATGACAGTCACAAAACTGTAGACCTAAGAATCTCGGAGAACATTCAGCATGAGAAAGGCAGACAAACACAATTCTAAGCATGTCATGCTCTAACTGTTAAAAAACAAAAGGCAAAATAAATAAATAAATAAATAAATAAATAAATAAATAATCTTGAATGCAGCCATAGTAAAAGGCATACATTATATACTGAGAAACAAAGAAAATATTTACAGGATATTTCTTGGCAGAAATTATCCAAAATAAAAGCAAATTGAGTGAAATGAAATATGTCAACCAAGAATTTTAAACTCAGTGAATGTACCTTTTTAAATGAAGGATAAATAAACCCTTTTAAATACAATAAAAATACAGAATTTGTTGCCAATAGAATTATACTGTAAAAAATGATAAAGGCAAATTTTCAGTCAGAGTAAGTCTGATACCAAGTAGAAAAATGTGTCTCCACAAAATTTGAAGGACACTAAAAACAGAATAAATAAACTTTAATGTTCTCTTACTTTTAATTGCTCTAAAATAGAACTTTTGGTATATAACTAGAACAGTAGGAATATCATGTTTTTAAAGCATATGTAAAATTAAAATTCATAACATAAATAACCAAGGATAGTAAGAATTGGTCAAATATTGTTGAAGTCCCTTATAATAGAAATCATGTGGCACAATATTGTTTGAATGTGAATGTTAATTAATTAAAAATGTTTATTTTAAACTCTAGAAGTCACAATTTTTAAAGTAAAAGTAATCAGTTAAAGGTTGACATGACGTAGAATAATAAAAATTGTACAATTTATTGAAAAAAGCAAAAATAAAAAATAAGAGATGGAAAAAATAAACAGGAAGATGATAAATATTAATCCTATTATAAGAAACACATTAAATGAAAATGGTCCAAACACAACAATTAAACAACCAAGATTGTTATTTGAGGAAAAAAGAAAAAAAACACTATTACAGTATATGATATTTATAAGACACTCATTTTACATACAAAAACATGGACAATATAAAAGGAAACTGATAGAAAAATTAGGCTATTAAGAAAAGATGGTATAGACTTCAAAACAATAACTATTTTCAGGAACCAAGAATTCTTACATAATGATAAAAGCGTCATTCCTCCAAGAAGTTTTAATAATATTAAATACAAATGCACTTAAAAATAGCTTTAAAATACATGAAGCAAAAACTGATAGAACAAAAAAAAATCAGTAAATCAACAATTCAAATTAAAATTTTCTATTTTTTTCTCGTTAAATGATTGAACAGAAAACCAGTAAGAACACAGAATACCTGAACAACACTATTTGCCAATTCAACCTAATTGAGATTTATAGAATGGTCCATCAAACAACAGAGAATATACAATTTTGTCAAAAGTATCTAGAACATTTATCAAGATAGAACATATTCTGGGCCATGAAACAATCTAACAAGTTAAAATAATGGAAATCATAAAAGCATTTTTGTAGATATAATGCAATAAACTAGTAGTACTAATAAGATATTTGTAAAATTCTCAAATATTTCAATATTAGATATCCAACACCCTTCTAAATAATTCACGTTAAAGAGGAAGTCTCCAGGGAAGTCAATCAAAATATGTAGAACTGAATGAAAACCAAAACATAATATGTCACATTTATGAGATAAAGTAGTTTTCAGTGCTCTGAGAATTGCTTAACTTGATAAGTGATATCTACAGAATACAAAAAAAACTTCATATTTAGTGGTGAATGAATCAATGTTTTTCCTTAAATTAGGAACACGGAAATAACATATTCTTTTTCCACTCCTACTCAGCATTGCCCTGATATACTAGAAGTCTTAGCCAGTTCCACAAGATAAGAAAAATAAATAGAATACAGATTGAAAATAAATTAATAGAAGCATTTATATTAAAAATGATATACTGGCTGCTGTGTAGATATGGATTATAGAGGTGACTATGTAAATTAATATCCATTCAAAAAAAAAGTACAGCAGTCAACTATTCCTTGTAAAGGAGAACATATAACCTCTCTAGATATAGAAAACATCTTATTTTTCTATAATTTTGCATTGTTTTCCTTATCTTTCCTGACAAAAACCCTATATTGTTCAAGTGTTTACCCCTTTTCATGAAACCCAAGGAAGTTGATTCTAGTCCTGTTAACATAGACCTGATTTGTGTGAGATTACACCCAGAAATTGGTTCAGAAATGAGGCTTTAGCCAAAGAAGCTCTAACAAATAGTTTTCTGGGAGTTCTGTGAGAGTTTTTGCCGGTGATTCTTCCTATTCCTATGCATGTCATCACATGACTGTATCATCTCACTATGAGCCTGAAGCTGACACACAGAGTACATCACAGAAGGAAATTTGGAGAGAAATGAGTCAGTATTAAAGAATCAAGTCAACCCTAAAGCCTAATTCTGCACTTCCAGTTTTGTGTGCCAATAAATTTCATATTATTTAAAACAGACTGAGTTGAGTTTTATGCTAGCTGATGTGGAAAAAAATATCTTTTTTGAAACAGAAGCAACAAGCAGTAGCAATAATAGGCATTAAATGGCTATTGTAATTGGTCAGGTAAAGGTAATTATGGCTTGGATGAGGAGAGGTGTAGTGAAAATGGACGTGGACAGGTTTGGGATATACTTTGGAGGTAATGGAAATGTGTTTTGTGATAATACGAATGTCTGGGGTAGTGCATGGAAGGCAGCACAGATCACTACAGAACCTGAGGAAAAAGATTTTAAACAATTTGTCTAAAGTCACAAAGCTAGTTATCAACAGAAACAAGACTTAAACCTATAGTAACATATACCAAACACATGCTTTGAATGTACATGTCTATTAGAAAGACCCTTATATTTCCATATAAATAATTCAAAATGAATTATATCTTTCATTTCTTAATATGTACATAGAATAAATCTGGTAGGTTTCTTTTTTTAGTTTCTATTATAAAGGAAGATTGCTTACAAACTAGAGAGAAGGCAGAATCACTTTGCTCAACCTCTTAATAGTCAACACCAGAATAAAAGCCCAGCTCTGTATAATTATTAAAATCTATGGCTGTATGTAAAGTAAGTCAAAGAGTATGTCTTTAGTCCATTCTCTGTTGGTATAACAGAATATCACAGAATGTATAAATAATAATCATTAGAAGTTTATTTGATTCTGGAGTGGAGAAGACCAGGAGCATGGCTCTGGCATCTGGAAAGGGTCATCCCATGGTGGAAGGGCGAAAGGTAGAAGTGAGCAACCAAAAAAGAGAGATAGCACAACACTAAGGGCAGGGTTCTCTTTATAACAACACGCTCTTGTGATAGTTAACCATTCCCATAGTACTGACATTAATCCATTCATCAGGGCTCTGCCTTCTTAACCCAATGACTTCTTATTAGGTCCCATCTGCCAACATTGTTGCAATAGTAATTAAGTTTCCAACATATAAACTTTTATGGGACCTATTCAAACTGTAACAGAGTATTTTACTGAAAATATTCAGGTTTATTGATCAAAGCACTTATCAACCTTGAAATTAAATTGTTTTCTCAATTTTTAAATTTATGTATTTAAACAAAATTGCTCACTAAATTTCTCCTCAGTGCTACTGAAACTTTTAAAAGATGCATGTATCTGGTATTTTGTGAAATGCATATCCATTTCATTCATGTGGATATGAGGATTTCATTTAAACAAAAGAAGGCAATTATGCCTGTGAACTGATTGTTTGGTTTTCTTTTCTTTTTAAAAGTAAACTCATCGAAGTGGTATGTTTTTATTTCCTACTTTTTTAATATAAACTTTTGGTAAAAGCTAATTTCAGGGAGTACCATTAATGCTTTTCATCTGGAAGTTCAGTAATTGAGATTATATATTGTAGAGTAAAAACATATTTTTTACATTGAAATATTAGTAACTAAAGTTTACAAAAATTTCAAACTGCATCAAAGAAGGAGAACTGAACTGGAACCCTATACCTACTGACTGTGGCCTAAAGCAATTATATAATCACACTAGGCTGTAGTTTTTCATGTTTTAAAAAAGGGAAAAAGTATTTTATGTACTTCATCTTATCTTTTCAAAAATAAAGCAAAATTAATTTTTCAAATAAGTATACACATTTCAATATTAGTCCTGAAATAAATATTTTTAAACTTTAAACATTTTATGTAATGCAAAAATGATTTTCCAACACAACATATCAGTTTCTGTGCATCTAGACTGAGACTGAAACAGCAATAATTAATTTGCTTTTATATTCCTTGATCATATCTTTAATCAAGATTAAGGAAGTCTGAGTTGTACATAAAAATATGCTTTCCTTTACTGTATAAAATTAGTAGAAATGAGAACATTGGATGGCTTAGGGCTCCCTACCTATGAGAATATACAGTCTTTTAGAGACAATATGTGAGCATTCTTACCACTAACCAGAATGGAGTAATAGAGCCACATTTACTGTCCTAACAAAAACAACCAGAAGCAAACATCAAAACAACCCACAATAAATATATAATAAACAATGTATTTGAAGACACTACAAATAAGGCATTAAAGAACCGTTATTTCTGAAAGAATAACTGGAAAAAATTAAAGTGAATTCTATGATTACCTAGTTTATTTCCTTAGGACAGTTTCCAGGAAAATGGGCAGAAACAGAAAGCCCCAGTGGGACACAGAAGGTTTCCCAAAATTAAGAAATGGAGCTGACGTTTTGAGGAGCTACAGTTTGTAGAACTGAACAACATAGGAGAACACATGAGAGAAACCTGGAGATGCACAATGGCACTCGCAATCGTTCATCAGAATACTGATCTGTTCATGTGTATGATGAAACTACCAAAGACTCAGGTAAAACCACCAAATGAGATTAGAAGGAAATTATGTCTGTTTCCAACAGCCAGAACACAATTATTCAGTCACAGCGCATTGGATAAAGGATTCAGAAAACAATTAGTTGTATACTGAGCCTGGTCTAAAACTCTGGAAAAAGTCATGAAAGCAAGACTTGAAAGGGTTATTCTTTCCAAGAAAGTTAACATTCTCACAGTGGAAATTTAAAGAATTTGTAAAGGAATACAAAAATATCCAGTACCCAACATAGTAAAATTACTAATGTTGAGGATCCAATAAAAGATTATCAGAAATATGAAGCTGCTGGAAAATATGATCCATAATTAGGGCAATTTATCAATCAATTGAAACAAAACCAGAATTGACACAGACATTACATTTAGCAGACAAAGATATTAAAAACAGTTATTTAAATATATTGTGTGTGTTCATAAATATAGGTAGAGGCATATGAAATATAAAGAAGACCCAAAATGAACTTTCAGTGATGAAAACTACAATGTATGAAGGGAAAAATATACTGGATAGGATTGTCAACTGATTAGATATTATAGAAAAAACGATTAGTGAACTTGAAGACATAGAAATTGATGCCAAAACTCTAAATAAAATTTAAAAAATGACTTATGTATGTAGTGTTATCTATCTGTCTATCTATCTGTCTATCTATCTATCTAATCTATCATCTGTCTGTATCTATCATCTATCATCTCTATCTATCTATCTATCTAAATGTGTAATACAGCATGACCAAATAGTTCAGTTTAGAAACTCAAGGCTAGCTTAACTTTCAAAAAATAATGAGTGTAATTTAATGTATTTTTTAGAAACCAAAAGAAAATAAATATGATAATCTCAATAGATATAGAATAACCATTTAACAGAATGCAACACAAGTAGATTCAGATTAGAAGGGGTTTTACTGCACTGGATAAAGAGCATCTATGAAATCCCACAAATAACATCATACTTGGTAAAATACTGAATGCTTTTCCCCATAGAAAAAGTTCAAGGATATTACTCTTATGACTTCAATTTGACATTAAACTGCATGTTCTAGACATTGAAATCAGGCAAGGGAAAGACATAAAAAGCAGTCTGGTTGGAAAGAAAGATGTAAAACTATCACCTTTCTGAAGAGAATGTGACTGTCTATGTAGACAATATGACAAAATATACAAATTAAAATCAGTATATAAAAATAAATAGTATTACTGTATTATAACAAAGGAAAATCAGGAGGGGAAATACAGAATAATATTTATAGTACCATCAGAAATATGATATACTTAGAGATAAATCTGACCAAAGATGTAAAAGACATGTTCACACTAAAAACTACAAAAATGATTGAAACTTAAGAAGACTTGAGTAAATGGGGAGACATGTGATTATTTATGTTTCAGAAGATCAAATATTGTTAAGATGTCAGTTCCCCCAAATTTATCTATATATTCAACTTAATCTCAATTGTAATTCCATCAAGTGTTTTGTGAGGATTTCCTAACTGATTCTAAATTTCATTAGGAAGTTCAGATCACCTAGAATACTACAAAAAATTATAGAAAAATTAAAAACCTAGCAGTACTTGTTTCAAAATGTATTATAAACCTAGAGTAATCAAGATAGTATGGTATTAATGCAAGGATAGAAAAATATCAATGAAACAAAATAGAGAATCCATGAATAGACCCACACATAGGTGGAGAACTGATTTTCAACAAAAGTGCAAAACCAATATGGGGAGAAAAAATATGCATTAAATAAACTTTGATAAATACTGCAAATCTTATACAAAAATTAGTTAAAATTATATCACAAATCTAACCATAAATTCTAAATTATAATTTGTCTTAAAGAAAGTATAGGAGAAAAATCTTGTGATTTTAGTTTAGGTAAAAATTTCTTTGATATGACACCAAAACATGATCCATAAAATAATAAATTAATATTTAGACTTCATCGAAATTTAAAATGTTTGGTCTTTGAAAAATACTATTAAAAGAATGAGGTGACAAGCCACAGAATGGTAGAAAATAATTACAAAGCATATACATCAAGTGAACACTAAATTAACACAAACATATGTTTATTTCTAATGGTTTAAAACAGGAAACAACTCAATATCAATCAGCAACTGAAAAGAATAAACTAATTGTGTTATATCTATACAGTAAATTATGACTTGTCAAAAAATTAAATATTGATATATTTTGGACATAGTTGATTCTCAAAACTATGCAGAGTGAAAGAATTCAGGCAAAATGAGTATATAATATATGATTGCATTTACTTAACATGCTAGAGGGTACAACTTAATATGCAATGACAGAATACTATCAGTGGTTGTCCGGGGATAAAAGAGCAGGAGGGAGGGATTACAAAGAACGTAAAGAACCTCCAGGCGCTGATATATCTATTTAATGTTTTATTTGGTGAGAGCCTTACAGATGTATACAAATACCAAAATTTATTAAGGTTATTCCTTAAATATGTACCATTTATATATGTATTATGAAAAATATTAAATTTTGAGTGCCTCAATTATATATGCTGGATTGAATATATGCATTTATCTCCACTTTCTACTGAAACATCAATAAAATGAGAGTAAAATACTGAAAAAGAAATCTACTCACCATGAGGATATGGCAGAAGGTTTGGTGATGTAAAACTATTTTTGAAAGGTAGAGATGAAGGTCTGTTTTTTAAGAGGAAGCTAGACCTTAAGTGCTTGCTGAGAAGAAAATCAGTAAGAAGCTGAAATGCAGTTGCTGCCACAGAAAACCATCCTAAACTGCTCAGGAAACGGAGGCCGTAGAAAAAAGTCCAGAAAGAGTACTGATGCTAGAAACAAGCAAATTGTTTAAAAATGTAAATAGTGTAATTAGACCTGACTTTGAAAAGTTAAATCCATCTTACTATCATAAAAATAGGCCTAGAATCCTTCCCCTGCTTAGTACAGAGTTCTGTCTTAGGCACACTTATCCCCACCAAGCAGACATCGGAACTGTTGCTCCTGAGGAAAGGTTTGTCCCCAGAGGAAACATCAGCAGATTCTGATGCTGGAATATTCTTTTCTTAATAATGTTGAAGAGAAGCCTATCAATTAAAATTTAAGCTTCTCACACAGAAATTCCAATGAGCATTTTACTGCTTCAATCTCAAACAGAAACTGCTCACTATACATTGCTAGATATATGAGGAAAACCTACATAAACAATACAACACAACCATAAAAATAATTAAGAGATTTGTTGTATATAAGAGAAGAAATTGCACGGTGAAATAACAACAGGATGTTATTTAGAAAAGGATCAAGAGAGATCATGAAAATATTATTGGGAATTAGAATTATCAAAGTCAAAAATTAACAAGTATAACCCAAGTCAAAAATGTCTTAGAATAAAGGAATGCATAAGCTGAGGAAATTGCTGAGGGATGAGATTTTTGAAAGGCAGAGATGGGCAATATTAGAGAAATAATGATCATAATAGAGGTTTAATTTAGGAGATACCAAATCCATGTGAAAGGAACTCCAAAAACATGCAGCAAAGAAAAAGGAGAGGAAGAAAGGAACAAAAATATAGAAAGTTAAGTTTCTGTATTTTTAAAAGTTTCAATGATGAGATACTCAAATATAACACTGTAAATTTTTTGAGCATTAAAAATATTCTCATAAGAAAATAAATGAGTTCACATACAGAAGATTAAAATTCTAATGCCATTAGAATTCTCAAGAATAACCCTATGAGAGTAGAATCCAATAGACGTAATGTCATTTCGATTTTGAAGAATTATGATGTTCATTCAAATATTCTATATGCAACCAAACTATCAATCAAATATGATTTTTTAAAATGTCCCTCCCACGAGCTCCTTCTCAGTAATCTTTTGGAAGGTATGTTCTGTGAACACTGGAAGAAAGAGAAAGATATAAGACCCATGAAATATGGAATCTACAAAAGTGGTCAAGGGAAGACCTCAGAGGATAGTCTGAATTACCCTAATGAAAAAAGCATTCTATCTTGGATCAGAGGAAACAGACCTCTAGAAGGGATCAGTCAAAAGAGCAAGAAAAATTCTTGACAGGTTTGACTGCACTGAGTTGGGTTTTAAATTTCTGTTGAAGAATCATGGGAGAAGAATTATAAAATGACAAAAGTAATCAACATAAAACATTCAATTACTAATCCTAGGAATACCAAAGTGTTGTACAACAGAACCGATGTGTTTATTAAACATTACTTAGATCCTATTGTTAACAATCTTAAGATCTTTAATATTCATCATATCTTTAGTAGTCTTAAGAATGTAAGAAAGACATATTCACTCAACTGGTTCTTGATTATTATTTAATGAATTATTAGACGCATTTCTTCTATTCTCTGAAAATATTTCTTCATCTCTGAAATTATAATACAATTTTATAACCAATCGATAGCATCTTACGAAGGCCATTGGCCAGGCATCCTCATATAGTTGTCCTTGCCAGCACATGAAGGAATATGATTACTAATTTTAGTGGCATGTCTGGGCAACTATAACACCTGCATTTTTCAGGCAATAAACCATTTCATTACCATTTAAACAAGAAACAAGAGCATCAATTTTTGTCTGAGAACTTTCCACTGACATCTCTTAAGATCAAGAAAATGTCAGGATGTTAGAAGCTTGGAAAAAATTCAAGAGACAATAGCAAGTGGTCTTTTACAATATGCTGAATTTTCAACATTCTTGCAGTACACAGAACAATAATATTGTTTTGGAAAACATAAAGAACATCCCTGTGTTGAAAAGTGATTCCTAAGTCAGATTCTTAATAGAAGGAAATTTTATGAAAGGCTTAATCAATTTTTTTATTTTTCTTCTTCAGTAAGCAAAATTATAATATATAGTATAAATCATTGTCTAAATAAGTCTAAAATGGCTCTTTAAATGAGTATAATAAAAATTCTTAATGATAAGAAAACATTGTTTTATAGTTTAATTAGAAGCATTTTATTTTTCTAAGTACAAGCATAAAGTAATGCCACACCTTATAATCAGTGGCAGCTTAGGTTTAAGTGAATCAGTAACACAGTGGAGGAATAGAGATAGGAAGGTTCCATTTCTATTGGTGGGGCGGGAGCAAGACAAAGGTCTACAACACTCAGCACAACTCCATGGATATTATTCATATTCATATTCATATATATATATGTTACATCTTGGAGTGCAAGACAAAAAACTGTGCAGAATGGCAGCCAACTCAGAGTAAATGAGTTCGAACATTATACTTCTAAGGGAAAAGTCAGAACATAACACCTGAAATCAAAAGGTTAGGAAATTATAATGTAAAGACAGCATTTTGAAATACAAAAGAAATTAACATAAGAAACTTCTAAAATAATTGAATGACATCATTCACAGGCACCAAAAGGTGGAGGCCATTGATCTCTGTTTTTTTAACTGAAAGACTAGTAATTTATTTGTTTTTAATCTAAGAACATAGGGCCCTTTAGTAAAATTTAAAAATAAGAATAAATATAACTAAATAATTTTAATAGGACAAAAGATATTTGAATGTCCATTACGTTGAACAGAATGTAGGAAAAGGTAAAACATAAACATCATGTTCATGTGGACTACATCTGTTTTCTATGTTTCTTTTGTGATAATTTAATTTACAAAATTGTATACTGTTCATAAAATGTTAATCTGTGAAATATCAGTATATGGCACTTACACATTAGATATACTTCATAACAGTGTTTCCTGAAAGAATAGCATTAAAGTGTTTTACTGCTAATATTGAAGATGATTTTAGACCTTGGTAGCATGCGGAACAAAGGTTTCAGCAAAACTGGGTGAACCAGTATGGAGAATGAGAAGGCAGAAAGGTCGAGGAGATGTGGCACTAGTTGATAAGAGAAAGTCAGAGACAAGGACTGAAAGATGACATTGTTAGGAGATTTCCAGAGAAGGGAGAACAGCTGTGGATTTCCCTATTTTAAAAGCAGAGCATGCTTCAAATGCCCAGAGGTCTCTTACCTACTGTAAGAGAGAGTTGGATGATCACTTTTCCTTTCCTGACAAAATTGGAGGCTGTTCAAGTGATTATCTGCCATCTGTTGTCTACAGCAGTTCAATTGCTGAAGGGTCCTCTAGAAGGGGGGAGAAAGAGCTCATTCTCGATGGAAGTTTGAATGTGCATTCAGAGGTAGTTCAGCTGAGCAAGTGCCCAGCTAATCCCCTTTGCACACAGGGACAAGGCTGCCACCAACTCTAATTGATTCTGAAATGAATCTGTATAGAAAATTAGAAGGTTTTGGATTCCCATGTGAGCTTCAATAAAGAGCCAGGATGTAAGCCTGACAGCTGAATGGATTCAGAAATGAAAATCTGATAAGCGGCTTAAAACTGTACTTAAGTCCAGAAATGATTTGAATGCTGTTGTTAATGGCACATTGTATGTTGTCACCTAGTTAATTATCTCTGAAGATGAGTTCTTGCAGAGGAGAAGATATGCCATTCTTCCACAGCTTTTCCTCATCACATATTTATTAACAACCACCCCCCCGCCCCCAAACTATCATTACTAGAAGGCAGAAAGAAAGGATTAGGCCACTGCAACTCCTCTGTAGCTGTCAGTTCACTGTGCCAAACTTCAAATATGAACTGTTGCATGTACTGTCACTGACATTTCCTTTTACATCTTCATTTGCAAATGAGGAACTGACATTTGTTAGGCCTTGTATTTGCACACAGTTCCACCACATGAAAAGCAAACACTGTCACTGCTGGCTACTTTGTTTATTCCTTTGCAGATACTATATGGCCTATTTAGAAATTTTCTTCAGAATTTTTTTTTTACCTAACTGAGATAGATAGTCACAGAGCTACATGTCCTCATATTTTATTCAGGAAGCTGTCTGCAGTTTATGGAGCGTGCACTGCATTTGATAGCTATTTAAAACTGTATTTTTAAAACCGATTTGCACTTTTCTGGTTTATATTCTTTGGGCTTATTTTCTCTAGATAAATTTAGGTTCATTTCATGATTTAAGAGTTCAGGTTTCTCACACATTGATTTTTTTTAATAATAGAAAAATATTTTCTACCAAATGGAAACAAAGAAGTAAATTTAAAAAGCAGAATACATTTTCCAAACATTGTTCTAGGTTTACTAGAGTTTCACCTTTTCAAAACCAGCTTGAAAATGTCAACATACTTGAAGTCATTGAGACAATCATCTATTACTATTAGGATCTTTTTGTGAAACAGATCTATAAGCAACCTCAAAGAGCATATTTATGCCTGCAGGTGAGCTCAGCTCAGAAAAGTGGAGGCCTATTTGCTAATGTATCATCTAAAGTATTGATTTTTGGCTTAATTTCCAATTAACTAAAAATGCTATGAGTGTAATTTTGAGTTTTCTAAAGACAATGATTCAAAATGTTACTTGTTAGGACAACTTAAGAAGAGAAAAATGGAAAAAACAAAAGAAACATTTCATGGTGATTAGATCATTTTGATTAATACAGAAAAGGCATTTGACAAAATTCAACATCCCTTCAAGATAAAATTCTTAACAAATTAGGTATAGAAGGTATGTACCTCAACACAATAAAGGCCATCTATGACAAACCCACATTTAGAATCATACGAACAAATAAAGCTGAAACCTTTTTCTCTAAGATCAGGAACAAGACAAGAATGCCCACTTTCACCTCTTCACTCAACATTGCGCTGGAAGTACTGGCAATAATACTTAAAAAAAGAGAAAGATAAAAGGCATCTGCATTGGAAAGAAGGAAGTCAAATTGTTCTTGTTTGAAGATTACATGATCTTTTTCTTTTCCTTTTTTTTTTTGAACATGCAGAATTTATTTTCTATGTGATTCAAATTAGAGAAATGGTTTTCACATCAAGCAAATGTCTTTTGCCATAAAACTACTTAAAAATTACTTAATTTTTTTTTCATTTCCATAGGCTATTGGGGGAACAGGTGATGTTTGGTTACATGAGTAAGTTCTTTAGTGGTGATTTGGGAGATATTGTTGCACCCATCACCTGAGCAGTATACACTGCACCCTATTTGTAGTCTTTTTCCCCCTCCCTCTCCTACCCTCTCCCTGAAGTTCCCGAAGTCCATTGTATCATTCTTATGCCTTTGCATCCTCATAGCTTAGCTCCCACATATCAGTGAGAACATACAATCTTTGGTTTTCCATTTCTGAGTTACTTCACTTAAAATAATAGTCTCCAATCTCATCCAAGTTGCTGTGAATGCCATTAATTCATTTCTTTTTATGGCTGAGTATTATTCCATCATATATGTATACCACAGTTTCATTTTCCACTGGTTGATTGATGGGCATTTGGGTTGGTTTCACATTTTTGCAATTGCAAATTGTGCTGCTATAAACGTGTGTGTGCAAGTAACTCTTTTGTAAAATGACTTATTTTCCTCTGTGTGGATACCCAATGGTGGGATTGCTGGATTAAATGATAGTTCTGCTTTTCGTTCTTTAAGGAATCTCCGCACGGCTTTCCACAGTGATTTTTTTTTTTTTTGAGACAGGGTCTCAAAAAAGCAAACAGCTGGAGTGCATGGTATGAATACAGCTTACTGCAGACTTCACCTTCTGGGTTCAAGTGATCCTACCACCTCAACCTGCCAAATAGCTGAGACTGCAGGTGTCTGCCATCACACCCAGCTTTTTAATTTTTTGTAAAGAGGAGGTCCAAGCTTGTCTCAAACTCCTGGGCTCAGGCAATATTTCTTTCTTAGACTCCCATAGTGCTGGAATTACAGGCATGAGCCACCACATCCAGCCAACATGATTTCATGTATAGAAAATCTAAAAACTCCACCAAAAAACTCTTTGATCTGATAAATAAATTCAGTAAAACTGCAGTATACAAAATCGTCATCTGAAAACTAGTAATATTTGTGTATGTTAATAGTGAACTATCTGAAAAAGGAATCAAGAAAACAATTTACAATAACATCCAGAAAATAAGATAACTAGGAATGAACTTCACAAAGGAGGTAAAAGGTCTCCTTACTGAAAACTGTAAAATATTATGAAAGAAATTAAAGATGATACAAATAAATGGAAAGATACCTTGTATTCATAGATTGAAAAACTTAATATTGTTAAAATGGTCATACCACCCAAAGCAATGTACGGATTTAATGCAGATTGTCTATGAAAATGCCAATGACATTCTTCACAGAAATAAAAAAAGAATCCTAAAACTCCTATGAAACCACGAAAGATCCCAGATAGTCAAAGAAATCCTGAGTAAAAAGAATAAGGCCAAATGCATCACATTTTCTGACTTTGAAATATATTACAAAGCTATAATAGCCAAAACAGCATGGTACTGGAAAAAATACACATTGTCAAATGGAACAGAAATAAATTCACACACCTCCAGACAAATGATTTTTGACAAAGGTTCTAAGAACACACACTGAGGAAAAGATAATCTCTTCAATATGTGCTGCTGGGAAAATTGGATATCCACACGCAGAAGAAAAAAGCTAGGTTCTTACCTCTCCCCATATACAGATATCAACTCAAAATATATTAAATACTTAAATGTGAAAGTTGAAACTGTGAAACTGCCAGAAGAAAATACAGGGGAGATGCTTCATGACATTGAGCTCTGCAAGGATTTTCTAAATAAGATCTCAAAACAAAGGAAACAAAAACAAAAATAGAGAAATTGGATGATATCAAACTAAAAAGGTTTTGCACAGCAAAGGAAAGCAAAGAATAAAGAGTCAACTTACAGAATGGGATGAAATATTTGCAAGCTGACAAGAAGTTAACACCCAGAATTTATAGGGAAATTAAATAACTCAATAGGAAAAACAGAACGACCTGAATAAAAGGTGAGTAAAATATTTTAATAGATATTACTCAAAGAAGACATACAAATAGTTGAGAAGTATGTGAAAAAAAATGTTCAACATCACTAGTCATCAGAGAAATGCAAATCAAAACCACAAAGCGTTACCACCTCACTCCAGCTGGAATGTCTATTATCAAAAAAGCAAAAAATAAAATAAATAAATAAATGTGGGTGAGAATGTAGAGAAAAAAGAACACTTACATACTGTTGATGGGAATGTAAATTAGTACAGCCTTTATATAAAACATTATAGAGGTTCCTCAAAAAACTAAAAATAGAACTACCATATGATCCAGCAATCTCACTACTGGGTATATGTCCAAAGGAAACAAAATGAGTACATTGAAGAGATATCTGCACTCCCGTGTTTATTACAGCACTATTCACATTAGCCCAGATGTGGAATCAATCAAAGTATTCATCAATGGATTAGTAGATTTCTAAAAAATTGTCTTATATACACAATGAAATACTATGCAGCCATGAAAAGAATGAAATCCTATCATTTGCAATGGCATGGATGAACCTTAAGACATTATACTAAGTGAAATAAGCCTGGCATAGAAAGATAAATACTGCTTGATCTCATTCACATATGAAATCCAAAAAAGTTGATATCAGAAGTAGAGAGTAGAACAGTGGCTATCAGAGACTGGGGAGGGACTAAGAGAGGGTAGGCTGGGGAGAAGTTGGTCGAAGGTACAAAGTTACAATTAGGTAGAAGGAATAACCTCTGGTGTTCTGTTACACAGTAGGGTATCTATGGTTAACTGTAAAGTATGTTATTTCATGTATTACAAAATAACTAGAAGATTTTTTAATTGTTCTTACCACAAAAATGATAAACACATGTGGTGATAGGCTACACTGATTTGATGATACAACATACACATGTATCAAAACATCAAATTCTACCCAATAAATATATATATATAATGTATTAATTTTTTAAAGTATGGTAATTAAAAACCATTACTCTACTTTTATCAGATTTCTAGGGCTGTATTTGTCAGTCTTTATTCCCTGCAACATGTGCCCCACAAATAACATTTCTCTAAGATATTTAACCATAAACTGCATTCTCTTTCCTTATCATCTATATCTGATGCTATTCCATTTTGCATTTCACCAGACCCTACTAAATTACTGTTCTTTGCCTCTAATTTACCCAGAAGACAAGATTTTATAGACAAATTAAATATTATAAGTTAGAAATGTAGAGTATTGTATAAAGTCAATGTTCTCTATATCAAAGATGATACAAGAAAATGACTCATATCTGCCTAGTATCCTAGGAGGTATGTTCCTGGGGGATAGTGAGAGAGAGAGAGAGAGAGAGAAAGAGAGATTATCTTTATATCTCACACCTGCCATTTTTCAAGTAAAGATCAGCTAATATGAATTGAATAAATAATCTAAACTTCAATCAGTTATTTTTGACTGTTTCTCTTTAACTGTTTCTCTTTCTTATTTTTAACAGTTTCTCTTTAACTGTTTCTCTTTCTCTCATATTGCACTGCTTTTTCGCCTTGCAAAAAATACAACTCATATATTATTAAAATATTATTATTAGGTTGATGTTCAAAAATACAAAGGATGGTAAGTAAATGTCAGAGGGAATAAATATCTGCCTACATTTCACGTAAATGACAAAAATCTAAAAATGGTAAGAAAATGTCAGAAGTATAGCAAGTGAAGTTTAATTGAGCTCAGCTCAGAATTGTCTCAACTATTTATTTGAAAACCAAAGGACTATGTTCCAAATTGGTGCAAAAAAAGGAGTACAAACTAGATATGTGGAAAGATGTTTCTTTTTCAGTTCAACTCTTTCGTTGCAATTTATGTGATTTATGCACTGTTTTTCTCATGAGAAAATAAGGAACTTGAAACAAGTCTCATAAAACAAGAATGTCCATGAAATATGCCTGTTACTTAGATGGGGTGTTTAGTGAAGAAAGCTAACAGAAAATCAAGTTTGAAAAAGAAACTTTTAAAAGTATCTTTTATTATAAGTGTTTGCTTTCACTAATGAAAACATTTGCAAATGGGGTCACTTTGTGTCTTTCCACTGAGCATTTAAATATTTCTAGTAAACTTAACATTTCATAGGTCTGTTATCTCTGGTAAGGCAAGGCAAGCTTAAGATCTGTGAAATAAGCAGGCATATGCCTCATTAAAACGCAACGCTTCTACCAGATACCTGGGCTGGCTGAACTAAATTACATTTGAAAGTACTGTGAAAAATATTAATTACTCTTGATCTTTCACCATCCTTGATTATTTAATTTATTTACTCATCTGATAGTTTGCTACACCCTCAGGTTATTTCATTCCCATCTTAATTCTATACCATTTTATTTTTGATAATTGGACAACAGCTACACTATCATTATGGCAATGGTAAATAAAAGAATGTCAACTTTACTCATCACTTACTTTTAATAATTGTTCAGATTATTTGTTTTTATATTTGTATAAAATACCTTTTTTGACATTATAAAACAAAGATGCTATGCTTGGCCTCTTAGACAATGTAGATAGCACCATGTTCTAAAATTTTAAGTTTTTTTCTCTTAATAAACTATGATTTGTGATATATACACATATCACAAATAATATATAATTGCATATATGTATAAAACATGCCTGCTATTTAGATAGATATGTTGTTTTCTAACATGTTTTGTGTGTATATATACACATACATATATGTATATATACACACGTACATATATATGTATATATACACAAAACAAATATTTAATATAAATATTATGTATATATATAACATACCTGTTATTTAGATAGCGTGTTTAATTGTTTAATGAAGAAAGCTAACAGAAAATCAAGTTTGAAAAAGAAACTTTTAAAAGTATCTTTTAGTATGAGTGTTTCCTTTTACTAACGAAAACATTTGTAAATGTGGTCACTTTGTAAATATATATATATTCACTAATTGCCTTAGGAAGCATTTTCTATGCTAGGTCCTTTGTTTGGAAATTACACTGGATACTACTTGCAGGATTACATCCAGTATAACTAAGACCTAGATCATCACTTTCGTTATTATAAAATGTGATGATCCGGGTCTTAGATGTATTGGATGTAATCCTGCAAGTGGTAGCCAATGGCACAGCTTGCTTCTAAGCAAACAATGAAAGCAGCTGTTAACACACAGGATGCTATAATTTGTATAACATGCACTCCACCCAGTCTACAATTTATTGCATCAGGAACTAAAGAGTGATTCCTCAAATTAGGCTGGATAGTGGCTCATAAAATACAAAGCATGAGGGCAGTGTCTAACAAATTCATAGTATCTCATTATTAACTCGTTGGCTAATTATTAGCAGTTCTTATTTTGGTCCTAGTCTTCACGCGAGGAATATCGTTTCAAACTGTAGAAAAAACAGGAAATACATAATAGAGAAAGAAGTAATGCATAGAACAACAACAAAAAACACAATGAATAGTACTAGAATAAGGAGGAGGGATCCTTCTACAAAAGAAAGACTGAGTGACCTATTCATAGGATAGGAGTGCACTCCTATCCAGAGGTTATCTGTGTCTCTGCCAACATTATTATCTGTTTTTTGTTTTTTTTTTTCCCTCAGTGTATTCATTCACTAAGTATTCATTAACAGAGTTAATCTAAACATGACTCTCTTTTAGCAATTTACAAAAGGCTCAAAAACAGGCATAGGAAAGATGACGGGTAAAGAATTTAAAAGAAGCCATATCTATAGAAATCAATTTTATAATTTTTTAAAAATTTCTATGGGTACATGTTATTTATTGTTTATAAAAAATAAAAGAAACAGCATACAAAATTGTCGCTGAACATTTACAATTCAATATATGTGATAGTTAATTGTATATGTCGGCTTGACTAAGCCAAGATACCCAGATCAAACACCAGTCTAGATGTTTCTGTGACAATTATTTTTGCATGAACTTACTATTTAAATAAGTAGGCTTGAGTAAACAGATTACCCTCCATAAGGTGGATGGGCCTCATATAATCAGTTGAGGACCTTAGGAGAAAAATCACTGAAGTCCTCTAAAAAAAAGAGAATTCTGCCCCCAGACTGTTTTGACTCTTCCCTGAATCTCTGGACTGCTCTAACCTAGAAATTTTAGACTTGTCAGCCTCCACAATCATCTGAGCCAATTTCTTTAAATAAATCTCATATGTATAGATAGAGATATAGACATATATAAAATCTCTTTCTGTCTCTCTCTCTATATGTATGAGTGTGTGTATTATTGATTCTCTTCTCTGAAGGATCCCTAATACAATATATTATCTTTTTATCAATAACTTTTATTGGTATCTATAATTGGCATTACATTAGCATTTAAGAATCTACAGAATGTAAATGATAAACATGTTTGGGAAATATCAAGGCATGGGATAGCTATACTTGATTTAATCCCCCTTGTAATTAACTGAGGGACATTGTTGTTGCCTCTGGGTGGCTCCAGGGTTTCCCATCAAGAACACAACAAAGTTCCCATTATTCAGGCTAAGCAGGAGAACTTTCATGTTCCTCACAGTAAGGAAACCTGGGTACAATAAAAATCAATATCAACCACAATATAATTAGCGACAAGTCCCAGTATTCACATTTGCTATTAGTTTCAGAGAGTTAAATGCTAAAAACCAAGCTTGACATGTATATGGACTCCATCTCTCTAAGGTTACGTATAGATAATCATGGTCACATTGAAAAATGAGATGCAGAATTTCTAAGTTCTGAAGAGTATCTTCTCTTGAACTTGAGTGAATCCCTCCTTCTCTATTACAGATTGCCTTTTGTTGCTTTAATTCTCACTATCCTGAAACTCACAGCACTGTCTTCAACAGAGCCCTCATTTCTTCAGAGAGAATAAAGCATTTAGTCATTAAGAAACAAGCAAAGAAAAGATCCAAAATGGATAGCATCAACAATTATTTCACATGCTAGAATGAGATTACCTTTCCCCACTGAAATCTTAGAAGGAGTTGCTAAAAAAGTCTTCTATCCCCTGTGTTAATACATACAGGCTAGATTGTACTGTTATGATAAATCCCAAAATAAATCTTAATGGCATTTTAACAACAAAGGGTTCTTTCTTGTTTATACTATGTGTCCATCACAGAATGCACTGGGGATTCTGTTCTAGATCTCCTAGTTTCAAGTCTCAGGCTGAGAAAGTATGCATCACAGAGAACATTCCATCAGGATTGAAGGGCAACAGGAAGATGGTGAATCCTTCACTAGCTTTAGCAGCATTTGTCTGGAAAAGACACACATATTTCCAGTTACATTTCATTGGCCAAAGCATTGGCCACAACCAACTTCAAAGGATTGAAGAGGTCCAATCTTACCATATGCCTAAAAATGTATTAATCAGAGATATTTGACAAACAACTTCAATGATCACCACACTTTCCCTGCAGAGATGCACAGTTCAAGAAGGTGACTGTAAGCATTGTATTTGGAGAACACTGCTGAGGGTGATCTAGACCAGTGTTCCCCAAACTTTATGGCAGCAGGGACTGGTTTTGTGGAAGACAATTTTTCCACAGACCTTCGAGGAGAAAGGGATGGTTTGAGGGTGAAACTTTTCCACCTCAGATAACCAGACATTAATTAGATTCTCATAAGGAGCGTGCAACCCAGATCCCTTGCATGCACAGTTCACAATAGAGTTCCTCTTCCTATGAAAATCTAATGCTGCCACTGATCTGAAGGAAGCTGAGCTCAGTTTGCTCCATTGCCTATTGCTCACCTCCTGCTGTGAAGCCCATTTCCTAGCAGGACAAAGACCTGTTACCCATGATCTGCCCAGGGGTTGGGGACCCCATATCTAGACTACAGGATTATTAATCAGCCAATGCAAATGAAGCATCTACTAGGAAATAAGCAGCATATGAAGTCACTGATACACATTTTCTCCTTTATTTTTCAAATTACCTTATAAGTATTATTATTTTTACAATTATGTGGAATGAAAGCTGCTTTTTTAATACTTAAGTTATTTGATCAAAATCATACTTCAAATGAGTTATAGAGCCAGAATCCTAACTCAAGATTGTCTGATTCCAGAGCCAAAGCACTTAAATCCATCTGCTATTCTTTAATACTGTCAGTGTTCATAGTGAGAGTTTGAGAATCAGAGGCATCAAGAAAAACTACAACAAAAAAGTCAGGGAGGATAAATGAGGAATAATCAAAATATAAAAGCACATGGAGATCTAGATAAATGGGATAAAGTGGGAGCAATTTTAATTGATCTGTGTGTAACTTGAGTTCATTGTAGCTTGAACTACATTGAGGACCATTCAAATAGTAGCAGTAAGAGTAAAATGTAGGCTGGGTGCAGTGCCTCATGCCTGTAATCCCAGCACTTTGGGAGGCCCAGGTGGGCGGATCACCTGAAATCAGCAGTTTGAGACCTGCCTGACCAACATGGTAAAACCCCGTCTCTACTAAAAATATAAAATTAGCCAGGCATGGTGGGACATGCCTGTAATCCTAGCTACTTGGGAGGTTGAGGCAGGAGAATCACTCGAACCCGGGAGGTGGAAGTTGCAGTGAGCCAAGATTGTGCCATTGCACTCCAGCCTGGGCAACAAGAGCAAAATTCCATCAAAAAAAAGAAAAAGAGTGAAATGTAAAATGCTGATTACATATATGGAATTATTACTAATTGAGTATCTCTGGCATGTCACTTAATCTCTTTTTTTCTCAGTTTTCCTATATCTCAATTACAGCAATAATAATATTTAACTTAAAGATTAATAAATGGCCTTAGGTAAAGAGCTCCAAAACAGTTAAAGCACAACATTTTCAATATGTGTAAGGTGTTATTATTTTATATATGTCAGACCCTAATTTTATTTCATACCCATAAGAACCTATGAGTTAAGTACTATTATTATTGCCATGTTACAGTTGGGTAAACATGGGCTAAAAAGGATTACATAATGGTAGAACCGCAAGTTAAATCTAGTTCTCTGACATGAGGACCTATAATCTTTACCTCAAAAGATTTTTTCTATAACAACAGAGAAAGACAGACTTTGGATCTCCAGTAGAGGTAGCTAATTACTTTCTTTGAGTTTATGATATAAACCATTAATTTATACTGTTTTCTACAGCATCACATGAGTACACATGCGTGGCCAACATATGGGAATAGCCGGATTTTAAACACCAGTCACTGAAGTGAATACACTCAACTGTATTTGAAGCCAATGCACTCAGCTGTATTTTAAGCCAATACGCAATTTTGAAGAAAAAACACACATAAAGATAGCATGAGTTGAATATTCCCCATCTCTTTCTACCACCTTCAAGAGCTGTGCACATTTTTCTTTCTGTCTCTGGCTGAGAACAGCTGGTTTAAGGACTGACTACTTAAAATAAGCTATACTACATGACATGGTAGCTACCTCATGAGAATTTTCTTACTACCCATATTATGGTTTAATTATTTGTTTGTGTTAATATCATGATGCATTCATTCAACAAATACATATGGACTGACTTACCCTGTTATTAGTACTGAGGGAACAGCAGTAAACAAGATATGTCTCATGGACCTTACATTCTGAAGGGGCAAGGGCAAATGTGAAATTAATTATTCACCTAACTTACATGTAAAAAAAAATCATTCGAGCTTATTTACAAATGAAAAGGAAGAAACTTCCTTAAAATATGGGGGGAAAAGGTCTAGACAGAAGCACAGTTAGTGCAAAGACCCTTAGGTGGAAGCACAATGGGTGCATTTAAAGAAAGAAACTGGGACAAGTTCTCATGATATGTTGCTGGTGAGAGGAAGGTGATAGAGAGAGCAAACCAGGAGCCAAATCATTATGGTTTGAAAGAAAAGAAATTTACATTTTCTTTCATTTGTGGGATAAGTTATATTGAAAAAATATACTGGAATTTACAGGTGCATGCTGAGAATAGGATGGCAGTATGCTTGCCAAATCCATGTCACTTTGCTCTGGCTCTGCCCACTGGAATCACTGTCCAGTGGGGCTTTTCACAGCAGGCATGTGCCTTGGTCAGGGTATGGAGATTTGGGGTTCTTGTTTTTTAGGCCCTTTCATTCTCCCTTTTCTGCATAAAGTAGGGCTACTACAGACAGACTTTTACTTAGCACATCAATATATTTTCATTAGGACTAACAATTTATCGTTCTTTCAATATACTCGTCAGTCACTTTAAAATACTCTCACATGCAACATTATTTTTCTTTGGTGGAAGATTAAGATGAATGATCTGAACAAATATGCTTACACTTATGGGAATTTCTTGAGGGAAAGTGATCTAGTTCGTATATGCAAAAGATCACTATAAAATTAACACTTAATCATATATTGCTTCTCGAAGCCACCTACTGCCTTAAAAACTTTTACTTAAAAATCATAAAGAAAGCTTTCAGTCACAAAGGAAGTCATAGAATATTCTCCTGTGACTCAAGGTACCTTTTAGTGATGAAATAAACAGCCTGTGCTTTTTCCCCCTCCTAAGAAAGGCAGCTACAGCTCCTTCTCTTTGATCTGACATATTTTCCAAGCTTGGAAAAAATCAGGTGAGACGGAAAAAAATGTATTCAGGCAAGAAAAATATTGTTTGTAACACAAATACATTTAACATCTTAGAAGAAAATAGACGTTGTTAGAATATGACAACAATTCTGAAGATGGGTTATGTTCTGAAAAGGCTTCAATGGAAAAAGTTGATGGTGTTTATTAAAACTTATTTATTGATTTTTTTTCATTGAAAACTCTGCTATTATAATGAATTTTCTGTGCACGAACTAAGCCTGACCTGTCTGCCTATATCAGAAGCCAGCGAATGCTATTGAGGCAATATTTTAAGGGATTACTAACACACCCTGGCAACAACCCAAAGTTAACCTGTTCCAGTAAAGAAATATCACATTTAGGGAAGTAAATAGATGCTACTATGTAAAGAGAAGAAAGGTGAAAGAAAGTATAATAAATATAATTTCTACAAACACCAGAATTTAAGGGATCAGCTTGGAAGATAAAAGTTTTTAAAAATTTGGTAAATTATGTAACCCATAATAACATTTCAGTATTTTAATTCAGCATACTTTAGTTGATGTTGTATGGGTTTCAACTAACAGGCACCAATTTGGGATAGTTCAACTGGCAGAAGCATTTGAACTAGAGCAACTCCATCTTGAATAGGGGCTGGGTAAAATAAGGCTGAAATCTACTGGGCTGCATTCCCAGGATGTTAGGCATTTTTAGTCACAGGATGAGAGAGGAGGTCAACATAAGATACAGGTCATGAAGACCTTCTTGATAAAACAACAGGTGGCAAAGAAGCCAGCCAAATCCCACCAAAACCAAGATAGTGATGAAAGTGACCTCTGGTCATCCTCTGCACTCATTATACACTAATTATAATGCGTTAGCATGCTAAAAGACCCTCCCACCAGCACCATGCCAATTTACAAATGCCATAGCAATGTCAGGAAGTTACCCTATATGGTCTAAAAAGGGAAGAAACACTCAGTTCTGGGAAATGCTCACCCCTTTCCCAGAAAACTCGTAATAACCTACCCTTTGTTTAGCATATAATCAAGAAGTAACTGTAAGTATAATCAGTTGAGCCACAGTTGCTGCTGCTCTGCCTATGGAGTAGCTATTCTTTTGTTTCTTTACTTTCTTAATAAAGTTGCTTTCACTTTATGGACTCACCCCAAATTCTTTCTTGCAGGAAGTCAAAGAACCCTCTCTTGGGGTCTGGATCAGAACCCCTTTCTACACAACCAATAAAGGAATTTGATAGAAGGATGCTGGGGCAATCAAAGCTGAAAGCAAAGGGTAGTCTTGGTGAATAAGAAGTAAGAACTGGAAAATCAACAAGGACTAGAGAGTAATTTCTATTGATCCTGCATGACTCTGCTTTGCACCTCTGATTCATTCTTTCTTCTGAAGATTAACTTTACTTTCTCTACATCTCCATGCAAATTTATATTATTATATTTATAGCATTATCATGAAATCTAAACACCAATCTCAAAGTTTTTTTGAGAGAGCAGCTGTTTGCCTAGCTGGGAGCATGTGTAGATCTCTATTCCAATAATTTATCGCTAAGAGTTTATGGTTACATCACACAAACATTGGCAGAAGACTAATATCTTTAGTGAAAAGTCTTTTCTCATTGAAAAAGAAATTGTAAAACCAACCTTACTGTCCTATATGGAGAACAAGATATTATGTGCTCAAATCTAATATTAGAGTTCATATTTATTTATCACAATCAGGCAGTAACAATCCCTTTGAAGTAGGTTTACTGCAAACAAATCAAGATGAGAATGTATGCCTTTCAAAAAAAATTATTCTCAAATGTTTTATATTTTAATAAAAATGCTGAGCTAATAAAAATTTGAACGTGCTGATTTGTCTCCTTTCTCAGTTTTGGTGTCATGCCACAACCAGTACCAGGCTCCCTGTCGCCACGGCCCGATCTGCTTGAAAGGGGGAAGCTGCACTCTGCCTTGTTACCTCAGAATGCAGCTTGAGCATTGATAATTATCATTATTTGTTAGCAGCCCATCACTTTCTTTTGTTCTTCACTTCCTGAGACCTTTTGAACAGACAGGTAAGAGTGTGGTGTTGATATTTCCAGACCTACATGTGAATATGTATTATGATGCTAATTGCACAGGTATTTGAATATTTGGAGGATAGTCACTAAAGAAATTCAGAATTACAAAGGCCACTTCATACTTTTTAATAAGCAAGTGTGCTCATTTGAGAGAAGCGTTTGAACAAAAAGGAAAGAAATCGTCGTGAGGAGATTGTCTTTTCTGTCTTTAAAATAAAGAGATCACTTAAGGAGGCTATTTTATTAAATAAAACGTAACAAATCTTTGGGTGTGTGTATTGTATGTGTGTGTGCCTGTGTGCATATATGTGAAAATAGATTTCCTGCATCTAACAACCATCCTACTAAGAAGGGATAAGTAACATTTTACAAGAATTATCCGAAGCTGGCTCCTCTTACTTCTTTGCCCACTTGTTTTTATTTCCTTCCCTACTTCTTTTTCCATTCTCTTAAAAAGTTTTGCACCGTAGTCTAACAAAAATATTTTTGTGAGCAGGCAGAATAGAAGCCTCCAGCAATCATATCCCCAACAGGAACACCAATTAAACAGCTATCCACACAAAGAAATATCTTCGTAAGAACCAAAAATCAGGTGGGCAATCACATTGCCTGGTTTAGAGGCACTGAAGAGAGTAGGAAAGACTGTCTTGAATTGCTGACATCACCTCTGCTGCATCCCCAGGCAGCAGCAGCCTCATGGCACAGAGAATCATTTTACTTAGGGGAAGGAAAGCTCAGTGATTGTGGGACTTTGCTTTGGAACTCAATGCTGCCGGTCATAATGGAAAGCGACATGGGGCAGAATTCAGCCAGTGCCCACAGAGCAAGCATTTAGACCAGCCCTAGCCAGAGGTAAATTGTCCAGTCTGGCGGTCAGAACCTGAGTTCCGGCTAGCCATGCCACTGCAGGCCAAAGCACTCTAGGATCCTAAATAAATTTAGAAGGCGGTCTAGGCCACAAGGACTGCAAATCTTGGGCAAGTCCTGGTGCTGTGCTGGGCTCAGAGCCAGTGGAGTTGGGGTTCACATGACCTAGTGAGACACCAGCTTGGGGCAGCCAAAGGAGTGCTTGTATCAACCCTCCTCCATTCCAGGCAGCACAGCTCTCAGCCTGGAGAGACTGATTCCTTCTGCTTAAGAAGAGGAGAGGGGAGAGTAAAGAGGACTTTGTCTTGCACCTTGAATACCAGCTCAGCCACAGTAGGACAGGGCACTAAACAGAGTTGTGGGGGCCCATCCCAGGGCCTAAACCCTGGATGACACATCCTGGGTCATAAGGGAACCTACTGCCTTGAAAGGAAGTACCTAGTTCTAACAGGATTTATCACCTGCTGACAGAAGAGCCCTTGGGGCTTGAATAAACCAGACAGTACTTTCTGTGGGCCTTGCCTGAGATCCAGTGCAATGCTGGCTTCAGGTGTGACCCAACACATTCCCAGCTATAATTGACATGTGGAGAGACTCTTGCTTGAGAAAATGAGAGGGAAGGATAAAGGGGACTTTGCCTTATAGCTTGGGTACCAGCTCTGCCGCAGTAAGATAGAGCACCAAGGGGCCTCCTGAGGTTTCTAATTCCAGGCCTTGGTCTGGGATGGTGACATTTCTGGATTCTGTGGGTCAGAGGAGAACCCACTGCCCTGAAGGGAGAGACCCAGGCCTGGTAGCATTTAGCACAAACTGACTGAAGAGCCCTTAGGCCTTGAATAAACATGAGTTACAGCCAGGCAGTGCTCACCACAGGCCTGGGGCAGTGGTGACCTTAGGGAGAGACTCCTTCTTGAGGAAAGGAGACAGAAAAGTGGGAGGGACTTTGCCTTGAGGTTTGAGTGTCAACTCAGCTGCAGTGGAATAGAACACCAAATAGATTTCTAAGGTTCCTGGCTCCAGGCTCTGGCTCACAGTCGTTTCTGGACCCTAGTTGGAGCAGGAGAAAGGGGACCTCACTGTCCTGAAAGGAAGAACAAGCCTGGCTGAATTCACAATTGAAGAAATGAATTCTTCAATTCAGGAGTGAAGAAAAAAATTCAAAACATCAACAAAACAAAAAGCTGGCTTTTGAAAAGATAATATTGGCAAACTTTTAGTCACACTAAGAAAAAACGAGAGAAAACCTGAAGAAATAAATTCAGAGATGAAAAAGGATATACTACAACTGATAGCACAAAAATTCAAAGGTTCATTAGGGACTACTATGAGCAACTATATGGCAATACATTGGAAAACCCATAAAAAATGGATAAATTCCTAGACACATAAAACCTACCAAGATTGAACCATGAAGAATCCAAAACCTGAACTGACCCAAAACAACTAACGAGATTGAAGTCACAATAAAAAGTTTTCCAGCAAAGAAAAGTCTGGAACCCAATGGCTTCACTGCTGAGTTCTGCCAAACATTTAAGAAGAATTAATACCATTACTATGCAAACTATTCAGTAAAATAGAGAAAGAGGGAATACTTTTAACTTCATTCTATGAGGCCAGTGTTATCTTGATACCAAAATCAGACAAAGACACATCAAAAAAAGAATACCATTGGCTAATATCTCTGAAGGACATTGAAATAAAATTCCTCAATTCAGCAAACTGAATTCAACAACACATTAAAAAGATCATTCATCATGACCAAGTAGGATTTATCCCAGGGATGCAAAAAGGGTTCAAAATACAAAAATCAATCAATGTGATATAAACAGAATGAAAGACAGAAAAAATGGGATCATTTAAGTTGATGCTGAAAAAACATATGTTAAAATTCAACATCCCTTTATGAGAAAAATTCAAAAAACTTGGGATAGAAGGAACATGGCTTAACACAATTAAAGCCATATATGACAGAAAAACAGCTAGCATTATAGTGAATGGAGAAAAACTGAAAGCCTTTTCTCTAAGATCTGGAACAAGAGTGTCCACTTTTTCCACTGTTAAGTCAATATAGTGCTAGATATCTTAGCTAGAGCAATCAGACAAGAGAAAGAAATAAAGGATATCCAAGTTGAGGAATAAGTCAAATTATCCTTGTTTGCAGGTAATATGATCTTATATTTGGAAAAAACTAAAAACTCCACCAAAACACTACTAAAACTGAAAAACAAATTTAGTAAGTTGCAGGATGCAAAATCAATATACAAAAAATCAATAGCATTTCTATATGCCAACAGTGAAAAGTCTGTAAAATAAATCAAGAAAGTAACCCCATTTACAATATCCACAAATAAAATTAAATACCTAGGAATAAACTTAATCAAAGAAGTGAGAAAACCCTACAATGAAAACTATAAAACACTAATGCAAGAAATCGAGGAGAAAACAAAAAAGTGAAATGATATTTCATGTTCATGGATTGGAAAAATCAATATTGTTAAAATATGCACATGACCCCAAGTAATCTATAGATTCACTGTAATCCCCATCAAAACACCAATAACATTCTTCTCAGGAATATACAAAAAAATTCTAAAATGTATATGAAACCACAAAAGACCCAGAATAGTCAAAGTTATCCTCAGCAAAAGAGAACAAAACTGAAGGAGTGACATTATCTGACTTCAAATTATACTGCATAGCTATAGTAAACAAAACAGCATGATATTTGGCATAAAATTAGACCCATCAGCTAATGGAAGAGGATAGAGAACCCAGAAATAAATTGATACTACAGTGAATTCATTTTTGACAAAGATGCCAAGAACATACTTTGGGGAAAGGCCAGTGTCTTCAACAAATGGTGTTGAGAAGACTAGATATCCATATGCAGAAGAATGAAACTAGACCCCTATCTCTCACCATATACAGAAATTAAATTAAAGTAGACTAAAGTCTTAAATCTAAAACCTCAAAGTATGAAACTACTAAAAGAAAATATTGGGGAATCTCTCCAAGACATTCCTCTGGACAAAGATTTCTTGAGCAATACCTCATAAGCATAGGCAACCAAAGCAAAAGTGAAAACACGGGATTACATCAAGTTAAAAAAAGCTTCTGCATAGCAAAGGAAACCGTCAACAAAGTTTAGAGACATCCTACAGAAGCAGAGAAAAATTTTTGCAAACTATCCATTTGACAAAGGATTAATAACAGTATATAAGGAGCTCAAACAAGTCAATAGCAAAATAGCTAATAATCTGATTTTAAAATGGCAGAATATCTGACTAGACATTTCTAAAATAAAACATACAAATGGCAAACAGACATGTGAAAAGGTACTCAATATCATTGATCGTCAGATAAATGTAAATCAAAACTACAATGATATATTATCTCATTCCAGTTAAAATAGCTTTTATCTGAAAGACAGGCAATAAGGAATGCTGGAGAGGATGTGTAGAAAGGAGAACGCTCATATGCTGTTGGTGGGAATGTAAATTAGTACAACCACTATGTAGAACAGTATGGATATTCCTCAATAAGCTAAAAATAGAACTACCGCATCAACCAGCAATCCCACTGCCAGATATATACCTGTAAGAAAGGAAGTCAGTATATGGAAAAGGTATCTACACTCCCATGTATATTGCAGCATTATAGCAATAGCCAAGATTTGGAAGCAACCTAAGTGACCACCAAGAGATGAATGGATAGAGAAAATGTGGTATGTATAAACAATGGAGTACTATGTAGCCATTAAAAAGAATGGGAGCCTGTCATTTGCAAAAACATAGGTCAACCTGGAGGACATTATGTTAAGCAAAGCAAGCCAGGCAGAGAAAGACAAACTTCATATGCTATCACTCATCTGTGAAAGGTAAGAATTAAAACAATTGAACTCATGGGGAGAGAGAGAATAATTATGGTTACCAGAGGCCGGGGTGGGGCGTGGGGTTAGCAGGGATTAATGAGTACAAAAATATAGTTAGTTGGAATGAGTAAGGTCTAGTATTTGATGGAACAACAGTGTGATTACAGTCTACGATAATTTATTGTACCTTTTAAAGTAACTAAAAAAGTATAATTGGAATATTTGTAACACAAAGAAATGATAAGTGGTTGAGGTGATGGATTTACCCTCATTTACCCTAATGTGATTATGACACACTATATGCCTGCATCAAAATATCTCATATAACCCATAAATATATACACCTATTAGGTATGTATCCATAAAAATTAAAAAAATTAAAGATGTTAAAAACTCATGTCACTGTGCAATCTAGGAATATATAGTCCAGGTAAATAGTAAACTATAAAAAAAAGAAAAAAATTAAACTGCATTTCTTTTGCTTCAAAATGTTGCTTAATAATGTTAAATCTGCACCTCTGACTTAAAGAGAAGAATAAGATGATTTAAACACTTTCAAAATTTTAACATTTGGTTTACTAACAAATAAATACATACATTTTGTGATGAGAATTATCTTTTACATACCTGAAAAGTAGACAAGTTGTCAAAATAAATTAATAGTTTCTTAAAGTAAAAACATCTAATCTTTTTTTAGATGTTATTGTATAAAATTAATCTTCATATAATATTCTAGTTTATCTGGGACTAATATCAAACTTCACAAAATTTGAAATTTATAAATTACTATAATAGTTTCATGAGTCAAATAAGTTATCTTTTTTCTGAGTTTTGCTTAAAATGTCAAAACTATAAAACTGTGTTTAAATAAAATTGTAATAGTGGATGTCTTTAAAAAAAATGTTTAATCTCGTTTCTTATCATGTCAAATATAATGGCTTCACGTGTAGTCGTAAATCATAAGTTTTATTTCCTTAATTAAATTTAACAACTTCCACTAATATTGAATTGTATTATTAAATAGTGGTTGTTTAATTGAATAAATTTAAAGTAAGAAAATATTTAAAATATTAATTACTAAACTTAGTTTTAGTTTTATCCTTATTCATTGCAGAAGAGGAAAACGTTATCAGGATCTTCAAATGCCTTTGGGTGATGTTATAACTGTATTTATATATTTGAAAAGTTAATACAAAACAATTGCTCTTGAAGAAAAAAGGTAAGACATAAATTTCCTACTTTCTAGATTTGCCTTACTCTGAAGGAACAAATTATTGGTTATTTTGATTAAAGATGAGAGATTCTAAAAATGCTTGAAAGTACTAAGTATCAAAATTACAGGCACAGGCCGGGCATGGTGGCTCATGCCTGTAATCCCAGCACTTTGGGAGGCTAAGGCGGGCAGATCACGAGGTCAGGAGTTCAAGATCAGCCTGGCCAACATTGTGAAACCTCATCTCTACTAAAAACACAAAAATTAGCTGTGCGTGGTGGCATGCATCTGTAATCCCAGCTCTTGGGGAGGCTGAGGCAGGAGAATCACTTGAACCCAGGAGGTGGAGGTTGCAGTGAGCTGAGATTGCACCACTGCACTCCAGCCTGGACGATAGAGCAAGACTACATCTCCAAAAAAACAAAAAAGAAAGAAAGAAAAAAGAAACTATAGGCACAAAAATATCCACAAGATAGAGTGCTTAATTTGTCATTTTCTTAAGGAACCCATATTTTAATAATATTAAATAATGAATAAAAAATATACATTGTTTTAGATAATATGTTGATAATGTCAATTATATTTTAAAGTTAAAGTCATTGTTTAATTTTATCATGTATCTAAATAACTATGTATTTGTATATGTCTAAACTCATATATATAAATCTATACAGAGACTGTGATTGTGAATATGAATATACATAATAAAAATGACTAAAAACAATAAAAGATGTTAAATATTATAACAACTTTGACTCAGTGTAATAGCTTTATTAAAAAGAGAAAAGGTTTGTAGACCCTTCCCTGAAAAAATATTATTAGATAAATACATAAAAGGAAAATTAGAATATTTTTCTATGAAATTATCAAGTCATTATCTGCTCAGATAGAGATGCTTCATTTTCATTACCAAAGTATTTTGTTAATTCTCAGTACTTCTATAATATTCTTGAACTGAATTATTTTTCACTTGATCTTAGCTGAAAGGCTGAGAAGCAATGAATGGTACCATTTTTAAGTGTTCTGATTTTGAAGAATATAATTTAAATGGGTAAAATCATTGTTTCTTATTGATGGCCCTTGTTTCTTACTTTGAATAAATATGGATTATCTCTGTGTTTTGTCAAGTGTTTCTTTTTTTGTGTGCGTCTCAAATTCAGTCACCAAGTTTAGAATAATAAATATCTGCAGATTTCTGGAAATGTCTACCAGATACCAAAATGATTGCTTCCTTCCTTGTATGAAAGAAAGATGATAAAAGTAATCAGATTTGTTTGGCATTTCAGTTCTTATAGTTCACTATGAATAAGCAAGATATATTAATATAAATAAGTTTTAATGATTGCATCATTTTTAGTTCAAAAGCATATTAATGTTTAGGCACAAAGATTGGCAAAATATTTGTGTATGAATGGATTTATGTCTCTAAATTGTATATACTAGTCATTCAGAGACACTTGTCAACCCTTGTATGTCTTATGCCATAAATCAAAAAGTCCTAGACAACTGTCAATATCCTCACCATGAATAATATGTCCTTACTCCTAGAGCAATCCTTTACTACCTGTTTATAAACTAATTGTGTGTTATCCCTCAGAAGCGGTCTCCAGTCTCTTTGATTTTGATAATGGTGGCTAATAATTTATTACCAAGGACAATTTCATTCTATCCCCATGGCGTAGATAAATTATCTGCAATCTTAAGCCAACATTCGTAGGACAATTTTATTCAAAATTCCTGAGGTTGTTTCTGGCATATGTCACATCTGCCAAGCTAATAACTCAGCAAAGCAGTAAAATCAAGAGCAAAGGTCTATCTGGATATTGAAAGAGAGATTTCTTCATATGAAAATGTGTTACTTACCATTGTGTATTTTCTGGATGGCTTATTTTTGTCTTCTAGACTTTGTATTTCCAACATGGTGTATACTGAATTACTTATTCACTGACTAAGGTACCCATTTTATAGGGACCGTACTGAAAGTGCTTTGTAAGCCATTGTCTATCATTAAGAACCACGGCATTCTTAATTACCTTCTTATAGGCTTTATCTCCAAATACAGCCAAATTGGGGTTGGAGCTTCAACATAAGAATTTGGTGGAGGGCACAATATAGTTTGTAGCTGAAATGGTCAAATACTTTAATGATTTAAGGCAGTATACTTATGTTTATAGCAAGTCCAAGTGGCTTTTCTCAAGGACAAACTCCTGGAACCCCTGCATTACCTTCATTCTGGAGAACTAGTTCTACCAAAATGGTACCAAGATAAGACTGATTTTAAATTTTGTTGAAATGGCCCTTAGGTACTATTAACTACAAATGTGGTCATTAAATCATAAGGATTAGATATCTAGACTCATATTTCCAAACTCAAAATAAATCATCACATTCCCCTAACCTACAGTCTTTACGACTCAGAGATAAATAATCGAGAATCTCTCAAGATACTCCAGAGCAAATGGCATCATGAAGAGGACAGGTTTCTCAAGAACCTTGGATATAGCAGCAAACCTCCATATATAAACAGCTTCTACCCAAAAGATCCCTGGACAAAGATCCCCATATGCCAAGAGTCACTGACTGCCAAACAGTTCTTTGTCTCATTCTCCTTATTTTCACAGTAGTTATTTTCCCCTTCTGTTACTTTAAGATTTTAGACTATTAACTATCAAAATGGGAAACTTAAAGATGAAACAAAGATGAAACCTTTGTTGTAACAATATGTGACTTCTGGTTCAAAATGTAATAAATAATAATAATAATAATGAGGAGGAGGAGGAAGGAGAGGGAGAAGAGGAAAAGAAGAAAACCTGGCCATTGTGCCACTCTCTAAATTACTTATTTCAGAGAATTCAGATGGAACTTGAGATTACAAACCTTCTTAAAAATCCAAAAAAATAGTTACATAAGAAGGATCTATTTATAATCCTACTTTGTATGTTCCTTGGTATCCCATCCTATGCTATATCTGGCCCAAAGTTTTAAATGTTTTTACACAGCTGATAACTTGGATTGATGATTAAAATCACCATAGAAAATTGGAAATCACATGAAAAACTAGTGATTGTGCTCCAGACTCTAATAGCTCCTGAGATCACAGAGAGCTATTTTTCTTCAGGCTCAGAAATCACATGGTTGAAAGAATCTAGATTCTGAAATTTAGATTAGGCATATTGGCCCTGAGGCCCATGCTAGCCCAAAGAAAGAATCACGAAAGACACTAATGGCGTAAAATAATTATTCCACTGTGGACTTATCACCTAGTTATTTCTTCCCAGCCCTCTTGTTAAACCCAAATTATCTGAGCGATGGTGCTAAACTGACTCCGGTCCTGCTGCCCTACATCCTGTCCTGTAATTAATCCAGCCTAAGCTGTCTTTTGGAAAAGTGTACTCCTTGGCAAATGTTTTGAACAAATAATGTTAAAAATCATTAAGAAACAATAAAGATTTGCATTTTATAAATTATTTTTTTCTGCTCTTCTGCTTTATACTTCAAGGCTAACAGCAAGACATGATTTGTTTACTTAAAACTAACAAAAGTCATGTTTAGCGTATCTATGTTTACTTGAGTTATTGAAACACAAGACCGAATGGAGAAGGAGATAAAAACGGTTTTTCAGATGATTACTAAAATTTTTGTGATCAGGATCTGAGACTGTGAGTATCATTTCATCTCATCTATTGCCGTAAATTATATCCTATACATGCTAAAGAGATAGATCCACTGTCTTACTTGTCTCATTCAGCCGATTTTTACTGAAGACATTGTGTGAGCAAGTGCTGACTTAAGCTCTTGGGATTCAACAGTGAACAAAGCAGGCAAACATCATTGCCCTCCTGAGACTTAAAATCTATCAGAGGAAGACAGATAACACACAAGTAACAAAAAATACATGCTGGGCAACATTATAGACCCAGATGCCAGGAAAGTACTAATATATGATTGCTGTCATGGAGTTTCATTCAATTTAATGTATTCATAAGAAGTTTTATTTTATTCTTTATATTTTTTATTTTTTAACTATATTTG
This sequence comes from Gorilla gorilla gorilla, assembly GCF_029281585.2. Lineage (NCBI taxonomy): Eukaryota > Metazoa > Chordata > Mammalia > Primates > Hominidae > Gorilla > Gorilla gorilla. The sequence continues at coordinate 118,632,706 of NC_073229.2, read as the reverse complement.
AAAATAATTTTAGATTTACAGGAGGTTGCAAAGGTAGTACAGGGAGGATTTGTGCATCTTTCTCCCAATTTATTCAGATGATTAAAATTTACAAAATTTCAGTGCAATATCAAAACCGTAAATTAGACATTGATACAATGTATGGACATAGTTCTATGTCATTTTATCACATGTGTAGATTGGTGTAAACACCTCTGAAATCAACAGACAATAAATTCCTTCACCACAAAGATCTTCCTCTGCTATCCCTTTATATTCACACACATTCCCTCCCCCCGCATGGTCCCTAAACCCTGGCAACTACAGATCTGTCTTCTATCTCTATAATTTTATTATTTCAAGAATGATATGTAAATTGAAGCAGGCAGTTTTTGACTGTTTAAATTTCCTGTTTTCATTTAGCGTGATGCCCTTGATATCCACCCAAGTTGTGTTAGGTATCAATAGCTTTTTAATTACTGCATAATATCCAATGGTATGGATGGTCTGCATTTTGTTTACCCATTCACCCACTGAGGAAGATTTTAGTTGTTTCAAGGTCTTAGCTATTACAAATAAAGCTGCTATGAACATTCACGTAGAGACTTTTATGTATACATAGTTTTCATATCTCCTGGATAAATACAATGGTTGAGTCCCATGTCAGTTCCATGTTAATTTTCATAAAAAATTGCCAAACTGTTTTAGATAGTGGCTGTGCTATTTTACATTCCTACCAACAAAGTTTGAGAGCTTCAGTTCCTCTGAATCCTCACCAGCATTTGATTCTATCACTATTTTTGTTGTTGTTGTAATTTTAGCTATTCTAGTAGGTATGTGGTGGTATCTCATCATGGCTTAACTTGGATTTCCCTAACTACTAATGATGGTGAACATTTTTTCATGTGCTTATTTGCCAACAGTATATCCTAATCGATGAAGTGTCTCCTCATGTCTTTTGCTCATTTCTAATTGATATTTTTAACAGTTGAGTTTTGAGAGTTATTTATATATTTTATATATGAGTTCTTTGTCAAATAGGTGGTTTGTAAGTAATTTATTTTCTTTTGTAGTTTGCCTTTTCATTCTCTCAAGTGGGAATTTCACATCAAATATTTAAAATTTTGATAAATTCCAAATTATCAACTTTTATGGATCCTGTGTTCACTGTCAAGTTTAAAAACTCCTCACTAGGCCCTAGGCTTTAGAGATTTCTCATCTATTAGTCGTAGGATATTTTTTGGTAAGTACATTTACTGGGGATTTGTATTAGTCTGTTCTGGTACTGCTATAAAGAAACACCTGAAACTGGGTAACTTACAAAGAAAAGAGGTTTAGCTGGCTCACGGTTCTTCAGGCTTTACAGGAAGCATGACTGGGGAGGCCCCAGGAAATATTTAGTCATGGTGGAAGGGGAAGCAGGCACATCTTACATGGTGGAAGAAGAAGGAAGATAGTGAAAGGGGGACAACCATATCTAGTGAGAACTCACTCAATATAATGAGAACAGCAAGAGGGAAATCTGCCCCCATAACCCAATCTACTTCCCACCAGGCCGCTCCTCCAACACTGGGGATTACAATTTGACATGAGAATTGAGTGGGAACACAAATCCAAACCATATCAGAATTTTTCTTACACAATTATGTTATCTACAAATAACAACAGTTTTATTTCTTTTTTTTTCTGATCCATATGGGTTTTGTTAATTTTTCTTGCCTTACTGGATAGAACTTCCAGTACTAGGTTGAATAAAAGTGATGAGGGTGGATGCCAATGACTTCTTTCCAATCTTATTTGTTTTTTTTTTTTTTTTTTTTTGAGATGGAGTCTCGCTCTGTTGCCCAGGCTGGAGTGCAGTGGCGTGATCTCGGCTCACTGCAAGCTCTACCTCCTAGGTTCATGCCATTCTCCTGTCTCAGCCTCCCGAGTAGCTGGGACTACAGGTGCCCTCCACCACGTCTGACTACTTTTTTATATTTTTAGTACAGATGGGGTTTCACTGTGTTAGCCAGGATGGTCTTGATCTCTTGACCTGGTGATCCGCCCACCTCAGCCTCTCAAAGTGCTGGGATTACAGGCGTTGAGCCACTGTGCCCAACCACCTTGTTCTCAGTCTTAAGGAGAAACTATTCCATTTTTTGTTATTCAGTTCTACGGGATTAGATGTAGATTTTTTTAAGATTTTTTTAAAATCAAGTTGAAGAAATTTCCTTTATTTCTAGTTTTCTGATAGGGTTGCATTTATTTGTTTTTAAAATGAATAATTGTTCAGTTTAGTCAAATTTTGCTTGTTCGGCATGCAATTGATTGTCATCATGTTTTTTCATAATTATGTGTGTGGTTTTTTTTTTCTTTTTTTTTTTTTTATTTAGCCTATTAAAATGGTTGACAGCCGGGCGTTGACAGCCGGGCATGGTGGCTCATGCCTGTAATTCCAGCACTTTGGGAGGCCAAGGCTGGCGTATTGCCTGAGCTCAGGAGTTCGCGACCAGCCTGGTTAACACGGCGAAACCCCGTTTCTACTAAAATACAAAAAAAAATTAGCAGGGCGTGGCAGCTCCCACCTGTAGTCCCAGCTGCTCAGGAAGCCAAGGCAGGAGAATTGCTTGAACCTGGGAGAGAGGTTGCAGTGAGCCGAGTTTGTGCCATTACACTCCAGCCTGGGCAACAGAGCAGGACTCCATCTCAAACAAACAAACAAACAAACAAAACAAAACAAAACAACAACAACAAAAAATGGTTGACTACATTTATTGATTTTTGAATATTGCACATTCCTGGAATTTCTGAAATAAATTTCACTTGGTCATGATACAGAATCCCTTTTATATATCACTGAATTCTATTTGCTAGTATAGTGATACCTTGGATACTGAAATCTGTGGATACTCGAGTCTCCGATATAAAATGGTATAGAACTTGCGTTTAATCTATGCATATCCTCCTGTATACTTTAAAGCATCTCTAGATTACTTATAATACCTCATATAATATAAATGCTCTATATATTAGTGTTATACTGTATTGTATAGGAAATAATGACCAGACAAATTCTGTACATGTTTAGTATAGAAGGAATTATTTTTTCAATATTCTTGATCCATTGTTGGTTGAATCCATGGATGCAGAAACAATTAATATAAAGAGCTGGCTGATTTTTGTTAAGAATTTTGCATTTATATTCATTAGATGTATTAGTTTATAATTTTTATTTATCTTTGTTGGTGCCAGGGTAATACAGGCTGCATAGAATAAGATGGTTAAATGTTGCCTTCACTTCTATTTTCTGGAAATTAGTTGGTAGAATTTGTATTATTTTGTTTCTAAATGTTTAGTAGAATTGTTCAGTGAATTCATCAAGGCCTTGAGTTTATTTTTTTCAGGAGGTTTTAATTATGAATTAAATTTCAATACTAATTATAGGACAATTTAAATTATACATTTCATATTGAATAAGTGGTGATAGTTTTTGCTTTTCAAAGAAAAGTAATTGTCAAATTACTAAATTGTCAAATTTATGTTTTTAGACATTTGTATTATTTACTCATTATACTTTTAATGTCTGCAGGGTTTTTAGTCAGATTCTCTGTTTTATTCTTGATATTAGTAATTACAAATTACTAATCTCTTTTTTATCTGTCAATTTTGTTCAAAATTTATCAATATATTTTTGATCTTTCAGAGAACCAGCATTTTGTGTCACTAGTTTTCTTTATTGTTTTTCAGTTTTCAATTTTGTTGATTTCTGCTCTTAGCTTTATTATATTTTCTTTCTTCACCTTGCTTCAAGTTTATCCTGTTGCTATTATAATTTCTTGAGGTAGAAGCTTAGATTATTAATTTGAGTCTCTTTCTCTCTCCTGATGTTGACATCTACTGTTGAAATTTCTGTCTCACCATATCTTGTATTTTCAGTTCTTTGAGTTCAATGTATTTTTAAAATTCCCCTTGAAACTTTCTCATTGACTCATGTACTATTCAGAAATATCATATTTAGCATTCAGTTATGTAGAGAACTTCTCACTGTTTTTCCTTTATTCACTTCTAATTTGATTACATTGTGCTGAGAGAATATATTGTATACTATTTCAATTTTTTAAATGTATTGAGGTTTGTTTTATGGCCCAAGATATTGTCAGCTTGCTGTATGTTCAATGAACACTATACAAGAATGTTCATTCTTTTGTTACTGGGTGGAATGATCTATAATAAAAGTCAATTTGATCTTATTGGTAGATGGTATTGTGAATTTCTATAGCCTTGCTAATTTTCTGTCTAGTTTTTCTATAAATTGTTGAGGTAGAGATCTTAAAATCTCAAACTGCAGTTGTTGATTTGGCCAATTTTTCTTTTTAGTTCTGTCCGTTTTGGCTTTGAATATTTTATAGCTCTGTTTTTTGATACACACACATTTAGGATTGACATTTCTTCTTGATGGATTGATTCTTTTATTATGTAAAGTCTCTCTCGTTGCCTGGTAGTTTGCTTCTTTTGATTAATGTTTGCATAGTATATCCATTTCATTCTTTTACCTTCCATCTACCTATGTGAGTATATTTGCAGTGAATTTCTTCTAGATGGCATAGAATTGAATTTTGTTCTTTTACACACTCTGCCAATTTCCATCTTTATTGGTGAACTTACACCACTATATGGTTTGGCTGTGTCCCCACCCAAATCTCATCTTGAATTCCCATATGTTGTAGGAGGGACTCAGTGGGAAGTAATTGAATCATGAGGGCAGGTCTTTCCCGTGCTGTTCTCATGATAGTAAATAAGTCTCATGAGATCTGATGGTTTTAAAAAGAGGAGTTCTCCTGCACAAGCTCTCTCTCTTTGCCTACCGCCATCCATGTAAGACGTGACTTGCTCCTCCTTGCCTTCCACCATGATTGTACGGCCTTTCCAGCCATGTGGAACTGTAAGTCCATTAAACCTCTTTCTTTTGTAAATTGCCAAGTCTTGGGAATGTCTTTATCAGCAGCGTGAATACAGACTAATACAGACTATTTATATTTAATGTAATTATTAATGCTAGTCCCTAAATCTTCCACTGTATTTGTTGTTTTTTTTTCTTTGTTCTCTATGTTTTTTTCATTCTCTATTTTTTTAACTTTTTTTGTGTGTTGCTTAAACATTTGTTAGAGTTTTATTTTGGTTTATCTTAGTGTTTTTGAGTGTTTGTCGTTGATAGTTCTCTTAGTTGTTGTTCTAGGTATTAGTAAACACAGACAGACACTTAAACACACACACACAACTTATGATGGTCTATTCGTGTCAACCACTTATACCAGTTCAAATAAATTGTTTTTGAGTGTTTGTCTTTTATAGTTCTCATAGTTACTGCTCTAGGTATTAGTAAACACACACAGACACTTAAACACACACACACAACTTATGACAGTCTATTTGTGTCAACCACTTATACCAGTTCATATAAGTTGTAGAAGTTTTACCTTCCTTAATACCCCTCTCTTTTCCCAATGTATAATATAATTATTTTAAATATTTATTCTCCAAACACTTAGAACATTACACAGTATTAGAAACTTTGCTTCAGCTGGCTAGCATAATTTAGAAAACTCAAGAGTAGAAGAAAATTTTATAGATAGAATATTTTTGCTCTCTTGTTTTTTCTTCCTTCTTGAAACTCCAAGATTCCTGCTTTTATTATGGATTGCTGTTTAAAAAATTGTCTTTAATAATACTTTTGGGGGATGTCTGCTGATGACAAATTCTGTTCATTTGCCTTCATGTGAGAATGTTGTGGTTTTCCTTCATTTCTAAAGGATAGTTTTGTTAAAAACACAATTCTGTATTGAAATTTCTTTTTCTTAAGGAGATCACTCCTGTTCAATTCCTTCCCCCCGCCCCACCCATATAATGCATTGCTTCTCTCAGACTGCTTCCAAGAAGTTTTCTTTGTCTTTAGTTTTCAGAAGTTTGTCTATGATGTGTTTACATGTGAATTTCTTTGGGTTATCTTATGTGAAATTTACTCAGCTTTTACATATTGAAAACATATGTCTTTTGCCGGATTTCAAACAAAAAAGTCATTTTTGATACATTTTTCAACCCAATTCTTTCTTCTTTTGTTCTAAAATTTGATAACATAAATGTTAGATGTTTTGTTGCAGTCTCTCATGTCCTGAAGCTCTATTTATTTTTTATTGTATAAAGTTTATTTTCTTTCTGTCTTTCAGATGTAATCATTTCTATTGTTCAATCCTCAGGTTCACTGATTCTTTTTCTGCCCTCTCCATTGTGTTGCTGAGCTCATCCACTTAGATATTTATTTTGACCATATGTCTTTAATTCTATAAATTTCATTGGAATCTTCTTTAAATTTATTTGCTGTTGCTTTCTATTTTCTTTATTAGGTTCAAGTAATTGCATATTGAAACATTTTTATATTGTCTTCTTTAAAACCTTTTTAGATAACTTTAATACTTGTGCCATCTTGGTGTCTATTGATTGCCATTTCTCCAAATGTAAATTTTTGATGAATGATTTTTTATTGAAACATTGATATTTTTGGAATTATAATAATATTAAAATATAAACATTAATGTATATTAATATTATAATGTTCTAAATATTATAATATTTGTAACATTGTATAGTTATTAAAATTTTATGTTTCAGCAGTCTTCCTCTGGCATAGCTTTGATAGAGAAACTGGGATGCCATCTTATTATTGCTAGGTGGGTATGGAAGTACAGGTTCTCTATGATCATATTTCATTACGATCAACTTATACATCTTCTATGAAAAAATTTCCTACCACTCACATTAGCACTTTGCATATGACATATCTCAATACCAATCCTAATCTCCAGTATCCCACCCCAAACATAAGAAATATGTCTGACAAAAGAGTTACTTTGATATAATAAATTATACAGGTTCAAACCCTCTTATTTCTAGAATTAGAGGAATTGAACCAAACCCTGGGAATCCAAAATTATCTGTGCTACCCAATATACCACATCCTATAGTAAGGTCAGCTAAATAAGCTATTGGGTCCATACCCCAAAAATATTGGTTATACCCTTCCCGTACTAATTAACCCTCTAGTCCAATTTTCACCTGAGCTTCTAGGTGATCGAGACAACTATACTTCAGCTAACCCTCTCAACACCCTGCCCCATATTAAACCAGAGTGGCATTTCTTATTTGCCTATGCAATCTTATGATCTATCTCTAACAAATTAGGGAGTGTATTAGCTCTTGCATCCTCCATTCTCATTCTAGCAATTATCCCTATGCTTCACATATCCAAACAACAAAGCATAACATTCAGACCATTAAGCCAGTGCTTATTCTGAATCTCAGTGACAGACCTATTTACACTAACATGAATCAGGGGCAACCAGTTGAACATCCTCTTATCATCATTGGACGAACAGCATCCATTGTGTACCTCTCTACTATCCTCACTTTTATGCCTCGAAACACCCTGAGGCTTGACCATCTTTTGACACCAGGAAGTATGGGAACTCATGAAGGCCTTTTTGTTCCTGAGTTGGGGTGGAAAATAAGAATCGTCCTCTAGGCCTCTGCTGATATCATCCTCTCTGGGAGTGTAAGGCGCGCCTCATTACCATTTTCAGGTGGTGGCCACTGATATTATAGGGGACTCTATAAAATCCTGTAAAATCTTGACTCTCTACTAGCCCTCCTTTGACATCACCTCCAAAATGGAAAGAAAAGGCCACCTTATTACTGCTGGATAGTTCTAGAAGTTCAGATTTCCTAGTCTCCACTGGCTGGCATGGCAGATAGAGTGAGGATGTTCCTTAAGACTGGGCAGAAATACAAGTGCCGACTTCCACATGGTCTTCTATGACACCACCTCAGTAGGGAGATTACCTCATCACAGCTTAGTGGAGGTGAAATTCCAGGCTCCCCATTCAGCATTTTTTAGCCAAGACCACAGATTCTTTCTTCTTTTTTGTTTTTCTCTGTAGTGTTTGGCTGGAGTACAGTTGTTACTGTTTAAAAGGTTGTCTGTTTTCCAGTATTTTTGCTAAAGAGAATAAGCTTTTCTTGCTTTTTGATTGTTTGTTTTGGGATATTTTTGCCTGTGTCAGTTGATGTTTCTGGGTCATCAGCCTCTTTAATAACCAGTCTGGGATATAGAAAACAAAAAGTCACCTAGGAAACTCATTACCATACCATTTCTTGTGTTCCATGGTCCCTATCCACTGCCTTTTTCCCCTCCATCTTTCAGAATTTTCCTGTGTGTTTTATATTTTAAAACTACGAAATTTAGTTGTATTTAGAGAGATGATTACAGAAATGTTTGGCTACATATGTTCCTTAAACGGCAATACCTTTTATCTTTATAAAAATATTTTATTTGTTTTACATTAAAATAAAGGTGAGTTTCATAGATCTTATATTGTACTTCTGGTTTCTGCCTTCTGCCTTCATTTGTAGTATTAGTGAAGCACATGCACAAAGAACAAAACTTTCACTTTAACATAACTAAGAATACAACTTATGTTTTTGCCCAATACTTTTCAGATGGGATGTAACTAACTCCTATCCCAACTCATTAGATGTATTTAATGCATATATCTCGAGGGTAATTTTCAATATCTACTCCCATTTATCTTACTCTATTAAGTTCCACCTTCCCTGCTACAATAGCACTATTAGTTATCATTAGAATAAGGATAATTAAAATAAAAGAGGTTCATGTTCAATATTGCTATATTAGCTACCTTTCCTGTCTCTCTTGACTTCAACACTTTCTTCCCTGCCTTTTTATCCCATGTAGTACTGAAAGATAACTGTCCATTTTTACTGGACACTTCTATTAGTCTAATTTCTTCTCTATTCAAAAACATATATAGCTAATAGTCTCTCTAGATGAACATAACATATCTTCCATTTTGTCAGATTGTATCTATCTCACGACTGGATTGCTTGAATACACTCACATGCCAAAGTCAAAAATTTTTCTCTTCAAGATGAAGCTTCTTTTTACTTAAAGTTTTTAAATGCTAGTTTCTGATTTGTAAAATGGGGCTAATTTTAATACCTACTGGATAAGATTTTTATGATTACAAAATGAAATTACATTTTATTTAAAAGTAAAGATCAGGCATGGTGGCTCACGCCTGTAATCCCAGCACTTTGGGAGGCTGAGGAGGGTGGATCACCTGGGGTCGGGAGTTCAAGACCAGCCTGACCAACCTAGAGAAATCTCATCTCTACTAAAAATACAAAATTAGCTGGGTGTGGTGGCAAATGCCAGTAATCCCATCTACTCAGGAGGCTGAGGCAGGAGAATCACTTGAACCCGGGAGGCAGAGGTTGTGGTGAGCCAAGATTGTGCCATTGCACTCCAGCCTGGGCAGCAAAAGTGAAGCAAAACTCCACCCTTGCCCAACCCCCCACACAAAAAAAAAAAAAAAAGAAAAAAGAAAAAAAATTATGTCTAGCATGTCAACACTCAAAATATTAGTTATGGTAATTATTATTTTCAGAAACCCTTTAAATTCTTACTTATCTTATCAGGTCATGGAAGATACACTTTAGTTTAAACATAAGAACTCCTTTAGATTATTAATTATTGCACATATGTGACAATGGCCTTATACTTTATAAGAATCACAAGAAAATAATTTTTGAAAGGCACTTGATTATAGTGTTGGCATGTTAGATTTTTATAACCAGCTTATTGAGATGTCTGTCTCAATAGGGTATAAACATGACATGTTTTGCATTTATTATACTCATTATTTTTCAATGGACCATATATATGTTCTGTCACAGTCACTTAAAATTGTCTTGAGTGGATTCCATAACTTTCTTATCAGTCGAATTTAACATTGCAATTTTGTACTGGATTCAAAGCTTTCCTGTCCTCTGTTGGCACAACATGTGGCTTAGGAGAGAGAGAATGAGAGGAGGATAGTGGTCTGCTTTTCCATTCCTCTTCCATCTTCACCTTCTGGAGGTGGCCCTACAGGAGGGAGGTAGAGAAGAGCAATAGGGAAGACAAAGTTTTAATTTGTAAAATTACCATACTGCGTGTGGGGTGGAACCCTATGTGACACTGGCTTGGTCCTATTTTATCACATTTTATTGCTCTCCATTGATGGAGTGGTCTCCATCAATATGCTGTTCTTTGTGAAAGAATGAGCATTTGTTTGGGGCACTACTTAACTCCACATCCATTCCATCCATTAATTAAGTCTCTGTCTGCAGAGCTGCATGTGTAGCAGTGCAGGCAGCAATGGCAGCTGCTGTGGAGCTGTCAGGCGAGAGCCCATGGTTGGCTTCAAGTAAACAAAGTGCAGAGCAGCACCAAGCCCGTCATCTGCCTGGGAACCATTGAAACTGGCACCCAAGATCAGCTGCAAGTGCCATTAAAGGGAAATTGCAAGAATTGGGAACTTACATTGATAAAAACTTCCTGATTGCATTGTGGTAATGGTATCAAACAAGAAAAGACAGAACCAAATGACAGAAGATCTGTCCCTATTTCTAGGAAATAATATAATTTGATTCATCGTATGGCTTCATGGTAAACTACTCCCTGTTACAACAAAACCCTCTAGCCTAAAGTCCTCTGATACCAACATCTTTAATAGTAACATGCCTTCAAGCAAGATCTCCCCAAGTTTCAGTTGGGGAGATGGAAGAAGGAATGAAGCTGCAGTGCTGCTCCTTGTCATTTCTAACACTAAACCTTAAAAAAAAAAAAAAGATTCCAGAGTCTTTTAAGTTCACAAAAGTAGAAAACCACTAATGTAAGACATATTGTAAGGCTGGAACTACAATTTGACTAGTGTCAACAGTGAAACCATGCAGGAAGCCAGCATCTTCTGAAGATGTGATTGATGATAAGCCAGAACCAGATAATCTCATTGAAGAAGACCTCAATTTTGTGCTGAGGAATCACTTATCTCAAAAAAAAAAAAAATCTATAGCGACATGTACATATGGGCCTTCTCACCCTTCTGTTGAAATTTACTCAGCATCTTCAAGTTAAAATGCAGATAGAGGTCCATTGAAACAGGTAGTAATTTCAACAACAGCAAAACAATATTCATGCTGCCAAGAGAGTTGATATATAGAAAAAATACATGAAAAGGAGATATTAGCCAGAATTGCTTAACAGCTTAGAAAAGACTTATAGTCCTTTCTTCAGAAACAACTCAGAAAAAAATGAGTGTTAAGGAATAAAACTTCTTAAAAAGTTACTTCTGGTAAGTTCAGTTGTTAAAGTAAAAAAAAAAAATCAATTATAGAATAAGAGGAGAAAGGTGTTGATTATGGCTCCTGAACAAGAAGCATCTCCAACAGTGTGTGAGCGCTAGCAAAGCCTGAAGAGACCTTACTTTCCATCTTCTAAACAAGCTACCAACAATATACTTTGAATGGCTATGTCTGAAGAATAACAATCTAGAAGCAAAAATAACTGTTAGTCTGTTTGCATTGCTATAAAGTAGTACCTGATACTGCATTAAAAAAAAAAAAAAGAAAGAAAAAAGAAAAAAAGGATTCTATTTTGACTTATAGTTCTGCAGGCTGTACAGGATGCATAGTGCCAGCATCTGCTTCTGGTGAGGGCCTCAAGAAGTGTATAATCATAATAGAAGGAGAAGGGGAAGCTGGCATATCACATAGCAAGTGAGGGGCGGGGGAAAAGCCAGCCTCTTTAAACAACCAGCTCTCACCTGAACTCATTACTGCAAGTAAGGCACAAAACAAAAAACAGATAAGTTTTTGGAGTATTGCAAGTACTGGCCTACTTGTAGATATGGGGATGAGTGTACTTACCATCATCTCGTTTCACCTTGGAAATCCTTCCCTAATTGTACATTTCCTGAAAAATGTTTGTTTGTTCACCAAAATTGTAAATACGTTGCAAACTGTGCTAAACCAGATTGTCCCTTTACTCCTCTGGGGAGAATTACAGTACTGCCTCCAAACCCAGTAGCTATAATGCCAGCACCACCTTCTAGTAGTCAGCTCTATCACTACTTCCTGGCTTCCAAGGAAACTGAATATCACTTGTATCATCCAAAACACTGTCGATTTAACATTCAGTGTACAAAGCCAGGCTGTGCATTCTATCACCCCATTGTTACTGTACTGCCACTACATACCTTGGAATGAATTCTACCTCAAACCAGCAAATGACATCCAGTCTTACCTGGCAGAAGGTCTTGCAGTTTGAAATTTTCCATCTACTCATGAAAGATATTCTATAGAACTTGTCAAATCTTTGAAACTTGTAGTATATTGCTTTCATAAAATGGAGTTTATTACCTAACTAAAGTGTCTAATTTTTCAAGTTTATACGCGTATTAAGTTGCTTAACATTGGGTGTTTGTTTTGTTTTACCATGAAAAAGTAGTTTAAGGAAAAGCTAAATTCTATTAAAACATTTGAGGCATTTTTGTATACTGCTGTTCTAAGTATCATCATTTATAATGTAATATCATTGTTAGTAATGATACTATATATTTTAGGGCTATGTCATTGCTATGTGTAGAGAAATATAGTGAGAGAGGCAAGTGTTACAGGCTGAGTATGTTTTATCCAAATGATTTGGACCAGAAGCATTTTTAATTTTGGATTTTATAAATCTTAAAATATTTGCATTATACTTACCAGTTAAACATCCCTAACTTGAAAATCTGAAACCCAAAATGTTCCTTTGGGCATACCATTTGGGAATCACATCGGTGCTCCAAAAGTATTGGATTTTGGAACATTTCAGAGTTTGGATTTTTGGATTAGAGTTGCTTAACCCATATTATTCTAAAAGTTGAATTGTTGCTTCCACTTTTCCCAAAGATTATATAATGTTCGTAATCCTCCATGAAAACAAGAGTGACCAAAAGTGCTGAGGTTGCTTAAGATAGTTATTTAATTCTGCTTTTTAAATTTTAAATGAATTTAAGTTGAAAAGCATGATAATACAGATCTCTTGGGTTGCCTGTCACTTTGGTAAAATGGTTTCCAAGCCCCTCACCTTCTGCAAAAGGTGGCCGTGTAGGGTGAAACAATTGGAATGATAATTACAAAAAATATGATCAATTTTTTTAATGTTTTACTATTGAGGTATGCTTTTAAAATATATTTTGGGGCAACTACATCATCACAAAATTGTACAAAGTTCTTTTGCAAGTATATACATAAGCTATCAGAAAACAGACTTTAAACTTACAAGATTATAAATAAACATGTCTATTCTCACATTCTAAAAAATAATGTTCTCAGAAATCACTTTGCAGAAAATATACTTAGTTGCTACTGAATATAATTTTTGAAATGTAAAAATTAGATTTAGATAGTATATTTTAAAAGGCAGAATTATATAATTACAGAGATCATATGGATATACCCCAAAATAGTGTGAAACTTTTGGCCTACTGTATTTATTTCAGAGTTTTATGTGTGTGGTTTTTAAAATTGTGAAGGCAAGAAAAGTCAAAAGCTTTAGAATTAAATAACAAACTGATTATTTATTTCAAAGATGTGATGTATAGTAATGTTTTCAAAAATTAAAGCTTAGAAGGTGGTTAGAAAAGAGTGAATTAATGCAAAAGGGATAATAAAGATTCAAACATTCTTAGGACAAAATTAAGCTAATTCTGTAAAAAAATATAAAAACTAAAACTAAATAAAGCCTTTCTCTAGGAGACATCTATGTCTCGCATTGGTCTCATATCTTCAATTCTCTCTCCTGGTGAGGCGTAACCTCAGTTGAACCAGTGGCTACCGAGACAGCTCTGTTTTCTGCTTCTTTCTCTTACCATCTTCTATTCCTTCTGAGATTTTTCTTTTGTATTTAGACTATATAATCTCTTCTCGCCTGCTGGGTATATGTCACTCCAATATTCATGGCACTGGAGATTCTGCACTTTAATTATATAGCTCCTCCTCTTACAGGCATTCTATATCACAAGTGATTCTCTTGGAAATTTATCATATGTCTCTTGCTCCATATTTCTCATTTTTTTTTTACAAAGGAAAAATCTCTTACTCTACCTATTTCACTTCCTTTAAAATGAGTGGTCTTTTACTTTTCTTTTCTCCTACTTTTCACCTTCCATTCCTTTTGCAAAAACAGAAGTAAAAAGCGGCTGCGATGGTGTCTGGGGTTTGCAGGACTGGTTCTGACATCTCATAGTAAGCCATGGCGACAGGTTTGCAATATCATCTGTTATGCATCTTTAAAATTAGCATACATTTAACATGGTAACATGCAAAGTCCATTCAAAGATGGTTAGATGTAGTTTATATGTAATTCTTACCTTTTAGTTTTATATAAATCTATATGAAATTATAGATACTATATTTGATATTTTACTTAAAACCAACTAAAACTTTCCAAGGAAGGATTATTTAATTGAAGCAATTTAATTTACCAATAACTCAACTAACCTACGGAGCCATAATATAAAGTTTCTATTTTAAAAAAGGTAAACTAGACTTAATCCATGGAACTTGGAGGTATATTTTAGGTTAGTTCTTTAACATCATTTGACAAGTAAAAGTTGAATATCCAGAAATCTCCTTGTTTGTGTCAGATTGGCATGTATCAGGCAGTGTTAAGCAGTGAAGTAATGAGCGTGTTTCAAAGCAATATATAAACAATGCAGGTTCACTGTCACTGCAAAGTGTTTTTTTTTTTGGTTTATTATTTTCACAATTAAGAAAAATAGGATTCTGAAGCAGAATAAAGCTCAATTAAAACAAAATATGTTAGAATTGCAATTAATATTTTTAGAACTTGTTCTACATTTAATTAATAAGGCCAAATAATAATCGATGGTACGTGTAGAGCTCTGGGATTAAATAAGTGACCTTCGGTGTTAGATCTGAGATTTAATCCCAACTCTGTCACTTGCTATCTGGTCTTCGGAGAGTCAAAGACATTTCATTCTTCTATCTATAACAATAAGACAATGTTATCTACCTTGCAATAAAGTTGTAAGAATTACAGTTAATGTAAGTAGGAAACATAGGTCAGAATAGCAATTTCTAGCAACTCTTAGTATTGTTACAATTTAAAGATTAGATTGGTATCACAGAAGAGAGCCACTGAGGGGAAGAGCTGGAGGGCATCAGCTAGCAACCAGAAATGATGCTATAGCAATGATAGGATGGTATAGGCAATAATAGGATGGTATAGAAATGATGGTATAGGCAATGATTTGGATGTTTAATCCAGTTTCACATCTTACTTGTCTTAATGATCTAGTTTGGCCAAGATGTGAAATGACTAGTGTAAATCACAATTCCATTCTAATAACTAGAGTCTGTTCTTGCTATTTCTCAATGTACAAGATTTCTACTGTCAGACTATCAAAACATCCATTTTTGCATACTACTTTTATATATACCACTATCATTTAATAATCTTTAAACACATTTTTGAGGCAGTGTGAATGACAGGGATTTGAAAGTGGTAGTGACTAATACATCATCTAAGATCACAGTTGTTGGTTTCATTCCACGTTACTTTGCAAACGGTTGAATTGTGGTTCTTTTCCAGACAAAAGCTAATATCAGGGAATCTTCTTGAGTGAAATCAAGGAGAACAGTGATGTTATTCAGGAATTTTATCAACCACTAGTCTCTAGCCCTCTTGGTGGGTTTAAATAAAACAAATGCCTCATTGAGTGAAATTATTTGGACAGATGTCAGAGTAAACCCAAAGAAAAAAAAACCCAGCCCACTGTGAAGGACTCCTCAATTACTGAAGGAGTGCACAGGAGGTGTGCAGACAAATCCTATTACTGGGTAATGGGATTTATTCGCATGTCCGGACACCAGTTTGAAAATGTGATTCTACTCAAGACATAAGCAGAAGAGTTCTTATACGGGACAAAATTCTGTCTTCGGGAAAGATAGAATATATTTCACTAAAGTCAATCTGATTCTCCCTTTAATAAATTGCTTGAAGGAAAAGAAAGTCTTTGCTGACACAGAAAATGTTGAAGCCTCCTGAGCTTAGTCCTTTGAAGTACAGTCTACAGCAGGGAGTAGGCAAGAGAATAACAGAATTTTGTCAGAGGTAGGCTCCGAAACACTAAGGATTTCTAGCTAAGTGACATTCCTTATTCTTCCTAAGCAAGGACTAGAATATGAATAGTAGAGAATTTTAAAGTGTTACGTATTTTGTACCATGTAGATAGTGAAATATTTATAAGATGCATGGCCAAAATCTCTCTACCCCAGGAAAAAAATACTACAGAATTGAATATTAACACTTTTTTTCATTGCTCTATTGTTTATCAACAATCATTTATCTAAAAATGTCATTAGCTAGAATTATGCTGTATTAAACCAGGGATTGGTAAAAATTTTCTGTGAAGAGCCAGACAATAAATATTTTAGACTTTGTTGGCATATGGTCTCTGTCACTACTGCTTTTCGCTGCTGTGGTAGTGTAAAAGTAGCTGAAAACAATTCACGAATGAAGGGCTGTGGCTGGATTTGGCCAAAGGGTTGTAGTTTGCTGATCCCTGACACTGGCAAATCAGCATCTTTAACAATTACCCCTCATATCTATTACAGTTCCTGTCACGTGATATAGATTACTAAATAAATATGAAAAAACAATATATGTTTTTGGTAGTTCTTCCTTTCTGTAGAGTAGTCTTTTCTACACTACCTCTCCTTTTATATGACTCCAGTTGATTAATCCTAAGATAACTTGGACATTCCAAAAAGTTAGCCTCAAAATATGTATTACAGTTAATTTTATTACATGACTGCTAAAAAAAATCATACTCTGAATCTAATCATGAAAGAATATTAGAATAACTCAAAATGTGGAATCTTCTACAAAAATATTAAGGTCAAGAAGGACAAAGGAAGCCTGAGATAATGTTATAAAATAAAGCTAATGTGACAAATATTATTAGCCACTCTGGAGTACAACTTTGATCGGGAAAAGCAAAAAATTATAGAGGGCATTTATTAGGCAAGTGACAAAAATGGGAAAAAAAGATGGAGTTTAAAAAATAGCAATGAATTAGGAAATTTCCTGAATGAAGTTATGAAAATGAATGACCTTGTTCCCAAGTAATACACCTTAAAGTATTTTTGATGGGGGTTGGAGAGCAGTGTCTTCATGTTACTCTCAGTGGTTCAGATGAAATAATATACATGCGTATAAATTGATATAGAGAAAATGATGAAGTAAATAGGGCAAATCAGGCTAGACAACATACAAGCTTTCCTTGTTAAAAAGTTATTTAAAAGTACTGTTGTCTGCTCTCTCTTTCTGCTTAGATTTGATACACATAAACGGGAAACATTGATATTTTCACATATGTTCCAGCTCTTACTAATCGCTTTCACTTTGAATAGATGAATGGTTAAAATGGTAACAACTTGGTAAAGCAAATGAATGGATTCAATATTTGTATAGGCATTTAAAAATATTACCTGTTTTCCAGTTTTTCTGCTAAGCAAATAATCCTTAAGAAAAAACCAATAGCTGAAATTACTGTAACTTTTAAGCCTTGAAATGTTCAACCAAAGAAATTCTCAGTAATTCGCGAAATACCCAATCTACAGGAAATACTTAAAATAGTTCATTCAGCTATTTATTTAATTAGATTATATTTTGCCTATAAACCAGACTAACAAGAACAAGAACATACAGTGTTTGTGCAGAATGCTGAGCAAGGGCACAACATAGTAATTTAGTTAACCTAGAAAGCAAGTTTTCAAATTGAGACTGTAAGGGAAGAGTTTTAAGTGGATGGAGCCTGAAAGAATGTTAACAAATAATGGACCATTCAAAATTCCCGAATGGTCCAGGTAGAAGTTGGTTGGAGAGACAAATGTTTTTTCTGGATGGATAACTTGCTGGTTAGAAAGAATATCTCTTCTCTGTGCAATTTTAGAAGCACTTTGGGTTCATTCTAAAAGAGCTTTGCTTTTAGGCTGGTTTACTTTTCCTGTTTCTATTTACTGGTTTGAAATTATTATAGAACAGGGGAAGAAAATGAATAGCCTCTGATGTTATTCATGCTGGTTCACATGAAACTCTTTTAATTTAGAATATCAAATGAATAAAGAAAGTGTTGAATTATTTTAAGCTACTTCTGTCTTTAAGAATAAACATGAATCTGGACCAGTCACTGAAACTGTGAGTATCACATCTGTTTGTAAAACAAGAAAAATATAATGAATCTTCATGGACATCAACAGGCTTAATTGAAAAATATCTATTTGGTTGCCTAAAATAATCTGTAAAAAATGTTAAAACCTACTGATTATTATTATATCTATTTTTAAAATTATGAGCTAACCCGAAGCTTAAGTTTCATTATATGACATCCTTTCAGCAAACCTGACAGATTCCTCTGGTTATATTTTTATGGAGTCAATACATTTATTTGATTGCTATGAACGTACCGAAAGCAACAAATGGCAAAGTTATAAGATTAGTTTTATAGATGAAATAATTATAAAGCAACTGGCAAAACAATTCCCTGAAAATTAAAGTATCCTCAAATTTTGCTTTTTCAGAAATTGTGTTGATATGTTTACCGCTTTGCAGTAATATCAACTATTTCTATCTGAAATTGGCCAACTGACCTCCATAAATTGCCATTTATCTTACTCCAGACCTTGCAACATTTCTTCCTCTACAAACTCTTTTCAAATTATAGATATTGTTATCACAGTGGAAGGTCATTTTAAATCTGTTTGTTGGTTCAGCTAATACTTAAAATCAATAGTATTTCCTGCCTATCTCCACACTTGATTCAATGGGTAACATTGCTGCATTCTACAGCATATAGAATCTTTACTGCTGAAAGTCACCTTTATCAAAAGAAATCGCATTAAGGCCTTATTTATTTTTGTTTTAAAGCTTTACTTTGATTGATTTATAGCTTACCAATACCTATTTCTGATTGATGTTTTTTGGGTGTAAAATATACTAATATAATTATGGATTATAATCTTGTATAAAGAATGTTTTACAGATCTTATTGAATCCTCAATGTATCTTTTTTTTAACAATCAAGTAGCTTGGGGAAATAGAAAATAGTCATCTATTAAATGTCAATCACAGGTAGATTTTTACACACACATACACATATACTCAAATTATGTATAACTGTTTGTAGGGAGCCCTGTTTTCAATTATTCTTGCTTTCTTTCTTCAGCTCCAAAGGCATTTTGATCCTACCTCTGTAAAACATGCTATTTATAGCACCTGTGGTTTAAATCTCTGATTTGTCCTTGCCCACCAGTAGCAGCACGGAGAGAATTACAATGGATATTCTACCTTAATATATTATACCATATTATTTGTTTAAATTTCACATATGTTTTGTCTTGGATCAAAAGGACAAATAGATACGGAGTGACATTTTATTATTATAATTGTTTCTATAAATTTATACTCAAGACTCTTTGTGTGTACGTATATAGACATGTATACACACACATATATAAATATATATATTCATATATATGAATTCAAATGTGTGTGTGTGTGTGTATATATATGAATTCAAGAAGTACAGTGCAATTTTGTTACCTGGCTACATTGCATAGTAGTAAAATCTAGGCTTTTTAGTGTGTATATATTTTAGCTTTTTGGATATAATCACAGCTACTTCTCGTCTCAAAATTCTGAATGATTTTAACAGTTATATTAATTTGACTTTGACTTATTTTTTTAATCTTAGTACTTTAATAAAAAAAGATCACGTGATTTTATAACTATTTGTTTCAAAGTGCAACATTATATTTTTGTGTAATAAAAACAAACATGAGTGATCATGTCTGTCACTACAACCTCAAACTTCAGGGCTCAAGTCATCCTCCCACCTCAGCCTCCTGAGTAGCTGGGGCCACAGACGCATGCCATCACGACCAACTAATTTTTGTGTATTTTGTAGAGACAGGGTTTTGCCATGTTGCCCAGACTGGTCTCAAACTCCTTGGCTCAAGCAATCCACTCACCTCATCCTCCCAAAGTGCTAGGATTACAGGTATGTCACTTCTGTTATTGATATTAGTCATCCAAAAAAGCAGTCAATAAGTAAACCAATAAAAAATATGTTTTGACATAAAACCATTTCTAAAATATATAATTAGGTTCAATTTCTACATTTACTCATGACCATTTATGAACAAAAAATTTAAGAGGAAGAATCTTTTTTTCATGGCACTAAAATTCCATGGTGTTGTGCGGTACTTAGGTCCCATTATAAAATCTAAGTTTAAGTGTGTTCTTCACACAGCAGACTGTGGTTAGTATGTGGAAATTAGGTTACTATGAAGTTCTGTTAAAGTGCATAAGGACTTGCACATTTGTACATGAATTTGATGAAAACAAAATGTATAATTATGCATCATTACCACTGACTTTTTAAAAACAATATAAATGGTTGATAGGTTTCATTAACAGTTTTTATTGAAATTGCATTATCAGAAGTCAGAATATTGCATCTTTGTTCATGTTCCAGCTATTATCAAAGATTCATGTCAAATGATAGTAAATTAATATGATGTAAAACAAATTGAATAAATGATACTAACATTAAGCAGAAACACTAATTAATAAAGCAGTACATTTATATAAGTTCCTTATAATGCCTTACATATAAAATAAATTGGGGCTTTGCCTCTAACCTAAACTGTTATAAGTTAAATGTTAATTTTGAAATAATTCATTATATCCTTTTATGTATCATATTGATAACAAACAAATAAGAAATATATAAATGTCAGTACAATTTGGAAAAAATACAAAATGTTAGACATTTGCTATAAATATAATGGGGTTTTTATTTTTTTTTCAATTTTTTTAAAATTATACTTTAAGTTCCGGGATACATGTGCAGAACATGTAGAATTGTTCCATAGGTATACACGTGCCATGGTGGCTTGCTCCACCCCTCAACCTGTCATCTACATTAGTTATTTCTCCTAATGCTATCCCTCCCCTAGTCCCCTGCCCACCAACAGGCCCCAGTGTGTGATGTTCCCTTCCCTGTGTCCATGTGTTCTCATTGTCCAACTCCCACTTATGAGTGAGAACGTGTGATGTCTGGTTTTCTGTTCCTGTGTTTGTTGAGAATGATGGTTTCCAGCTTCATCCATGTTCCTGCAAAGGACATGAACTCATCCTTTTTCATGGATGCATAGTATTGCATGTTGTATGTGTGCCACATTTTCTTTATCCAGTCTATCAGTGGGCATTTGGGTTGGTTCCAAGCCTTTGCTATTTTGAACGGTGCTGCAATAAACATACCTGTGCATGTGTCTTTATAGTAGAATGATTTATAATGCTTTGGGTATATACCCAGTAATGGGATTGATGGTCAAATTGTATTTCTGGTTCTAGATCCGTTAGGAATCACCACATTGTCTTCCACAATGGTTGAACTAATTTACACTCTCACCAACAGTGTAAAAGTGTTCCTATTTCTCCACATCCTCTCCAGCATCTGTGTTTCTTGACTTTTTAACGATTGCCATTGTAACTGTCATGAGATGATATCTCATTGTTGTTTTGATTTGTATTTCTTTAATGACCAGGGATGATGAGCTCTTTTTCATATGTTTGTTGGCTGCATAAATATCTTCTTTTGAGAAGTATCTGTTCATATTCTTTGCCCACTTTTTAATAGGGTTGTTTGTTGTTTTCTTGTAAATTTGCTTAAGTTCCTTGTAGATTCTGGATATTAGACCTTTTCCAGATGGATAAACTGCAAAAATTTTCTCCCATTCTGTAGGTTGCCTGTTCACTCTGATGATAGCTTCTTTTGCTGTGCAGAAGCTCTTTAGTTTAATTAGATCCCTTTTGTCAATTTTGGCTTTTGTTGCCATTGCTTTTGGTGTTTTAGTCATGAAGTCTTTGCCCATCCCTATGTCCTGAATGGTATGGCCTAGGTTTTCTTCTAGGGTTCTTATGTTTTATGTCTTATATTTAAGTCTTTAATCCATCTTGAGTTAATTTTTGTATAAAGTGTAAGAAAGGGGTCCATTCTCAGTTTTCAGCATATGGCTAGCCAGTTTTCCTAATACCATTTATTAAATAGGGAATCCTTTCCCCATTGCTTGTTTTTGTTAGGTTTGTCAAAGATCAGATGGTTGTAGATGTGTGGCATTATTTCTGAGGCCTCTGTTCTGTTTCATTGGAGGATACATACAAATGGAAAAACATCCCATGCTCATGGATAGGAAGAATCCATATTGTGAAAATGGCCATACTGCCCAAAGTAATTTATAGATTCAATGCTATCTCCATCAAGCTACCATTGACTTTCATCACAAAGTTAGAGAAAACTACTTTAAATTTCATAAGGAACCAAAAAAGAGCCCGTATAGCCAACATAATCCTAAGCCAAAAGATCAAAGCTGGAGTCATCATGCTACCTGACTTCAAACTATACTACAAGGCTACAGTAACCAAAATGGCATTGTACTAGGGTTGTTATTTTCTTAACTTACACTGTCATATGAGATTAATTTCAATCCAAAAAACAAATGTTAAGTTTATTAAAAACACATATTCCTTTCAAGAAAATTGTTTTCTGCTTTATTATAAGTAAAATTAAATGTATTTAAAACAAGATATATTAAAGATCTTAATGGACCATACATCATGTTCAAATGATTGCCTTCATCCTCTAAATTTAATTTTCAAATCCACTTATTTCATGCCATGTGTGGAACTATGAAAGTTTTATTCAACTGCTTTTCTGAATCTTTTTAAACATCTGTGTTTCTTTTTGTTGATATTGAGTACATTAGCTAAAGATAAAAATATACATAGGAAACTTATCTTGCCTAGTTTTAAAATTTGGCAAAAAAAAATTCAGGAAAAAAAACACACAGCTACTGTTGGTCATTTAAGCTTCTGAATGTATAACTCATATTTGGCATTAGCATAACAATATTAGCTAAGGGCAAGGCAAAATTGGAGTTTTCCTTTTACGCTATTTATATGAATTTAAATCAGATCACCCGTGAGGTATCTCTCGGCATTACTAGTAAACTATTTACAGACACAGAACACAAATGAGAACTGAGTCCTTTTTCTTTGCTAGCAGTCTCATTAAAATCAGCACAGATAAAGTCATGACAGTAACAAACTTCAAGTAGCCATAAGTACTACAGATGTTATTTAGTTTTAATTTTCTATCAGAAATTTTTAAAATTATTTAATTGGTTAGAAATATTTATTGAATTCTAAGCAGAAATCACTTGCTTTGGGGAAAATTATTGCAAGACAGACAAAATATCTCCTCTTAAGTTCTCAGTCAGTGAAGGAGGTAATATTTACCTGCCCACATGAAAATACTACAAGTTTTTTTAAAGCAGTCACATCCTGCGATGTATGAATACAATTAAAATATGATGACATTTGACTACTTTTAATGTAATAAATTGCTAAATTATAACTAGTTAAGTCTAACGAACAAAGAATAATGAAACTTGCTAGAGAAAAAGCAAGAGTATTTCTGAAGTGTGGGATTTTTGCTTGTTTCTTTGTTTGTTTCTGGTCCTGTAGGGAGATGGCATTTTGGGAGAGGAGTCATCCCATAGGAGAAATTAATCTTCAACATCAAAGACAGAAATCTGAAAAATATTACATTAAGCAAAAATGTTGCATATTGAATAATTTTCAGAGAGTTGGCCTTAAGAATGTGGCCTAGTGTTTTGCCAAGAATATAGAAATATCGACCTGATTACTTGCTTAAACTAATTATGGTTGTGTTTATGTGAGTGATTTGTGTTTTTGCTGATTGGCTTCTTTTAATGAAGCATGGAGATATTAATTCATTTATTTAATAAACATTTACTGATTGCATCAAGCACATTTTTTCTAGATTTAAAAAGCATTAAAAACAATGAAAGAGAGAATCCCTGTTTTCAAATATCTTAAAGTATCACAGACAGTAACATTTGTCTCCTGACCCACCTCTCATGAATAACTTGCAAACACATTTATAGGCTACTTTATAAAAGACACAAACAAATAAACAAACTATGTAACCAGGCAGCAAAAGAGATGCACTTAACAAACCAGACAATATTTAAGATTAAAGGAGGTGACATCAGCAACATGGCAGCATGGAAACCTCTTGATTCTCACTCTACCCAGGGACACACCCAATAAACATGTATTCACAGATTTATTTTCTCTGAGACAAAGTCAGAGACCAGTTGAGAGACTCCAACCCACTGGGCAACTAAGCAAACATCGAAGGGTGGAAAAAGCTAAGGCACAGTTAAGTATAAATCCCAGTCCAGTCAGTGCACCATAAAATTGAGAAAGAAATCTCTAACCTCTACCTTCTCCCTGTGGAGAAGAGGACTTAGACCTCACATATACCACCTTACCTCTAAGATCTGTCTAACTCTAAGGCTATTAATTCATCACCTCTGTGAATGAAGTGGGTTTGACATACATGAGTCTTTCTCAACCACAGGAAAAAGCACAGTGGTTCTCTAATGGCACACACGTACTTTTAGGGGCTTCATCCCCCAGGAGTAGTCCAGAGAAGGGACTTTTAAAAAGCAGCTCCCTGTTTATTCCTACGAAAGGTTTATGATACACTCTTCCAGGGGATACTTAGCAGCCTGGCTTTAAATGAACTCACATTGCAGAGCTAACAGTGTAAACTAACAGTAGCTCTTTGGCAGCCTAAGCCAGAGATTGGCACTTCACAAGCATTTCCTCTGGTTTTACTAAGTGACAAATCCTGGTCTACCCATTCTTCTTGCAAGGAGTTTGGCCATGCAATGAGTGTCACAACTTTTATAGCTCCTACCCAAGGAAGTGTCTTCTTAACCATGTAGCTCTGAGAGTTGATGGGGCTTTGTATTCCTGAGAGGAGGCCACAGTCTACAGAAAAATAATGGAACATATAAGCAACCAACGTCCAACAGCTATCTTCTCAGGATCAGAGGTTATAGCCTAAGTATGAGTACAAGTATTTGCCACAGATTCCCTCCATGGCTTAGTGCAGAGACTGTGGGACATAAATTCCTATGTTCAGCTTGATTGTGAAGATAGAAGAAACGGGGACACACATCAAATACTCCAACCTTTCTAGCTACATCTACAGAATATGACTTCTACCTTACTCGTCTTGAGGTACTGACAGGACGTGGCATATCATGTACTCCAGGGAGCCAACAAAAACAGAAACAGTAGTCTGGTCAAGCACAAAGATTTGAGAGGTGCCTTAAAATCTCAGTCTGAGTGGATTGGTGAGATTCTTCTCCTACGTGAGGCCAGTCTGACAAGACTGAGGGAGATAGTTGCCTTACTTTATGTGAATAAATCAACACACAGAGTCAAGTAAAATAAAGAAACTGTGAACTATATTCTAAATAAAAAGAGAAGATAAGGCTCCAGAAAGTGACCTGAGTGAAGTGGAGACATGTGATCTACTCAAGAGGGAATTCAAAATACTGGTCAAAAAGATGCTCACTGAAATCAGGAAAGCATTGCAAAAACAAACAATTTCAAAAGGATAGAAACTACAGTTGGCCCCCATATTCATGAGTTCTGCATCTGTGAATTCAACCAAATAGGGATTAAAAATATTTTAAAAAGGCAAAACAATATAACATAACATTACAACAGTGAAAAAAATACAGTATAATAAATATTTAATAGTATTTGCATTCTCTTAGGTATTATAAATAATCTAAAGATGATTTAGCATATACTGAAAGATGTGTGTTGGTTATATGCAAATATTAAACCATTTTATAGAAGAGACATAGGCATCTGTGGATTTTGGTATCTGTCGGCTGTACTTGAACCAATCCCTTGTGGATACTGAGGAACAACTGTATAAAAAAGCACAAAGTAGAAGTCATAGAGATGAATAATACCTTAAGTGAACTGAAAATATCAATTGGGGTGGTTAAAATTAGACTAGATCAGGCCGAAGAAATTATCAGTAAACTCAAAGACAGGTCAACAAAAAGCATACAGGCCCAGCACTTTGGGAGGCCAAGGTGGGTAGATCACGACGTCAGGAGTTCAAGACCAACCTGGCCAGTCTTGAATGGTGAAACCCCGTCTCTACTAAAAATACAAAATTTAGCCTGTAATCCCAGCTCCTGGGGAGGCTGAGGCAGGAGTATCACTTGAACCCGGGCGGCAGAGGTTGCAGTGAGCTGAGATCACGCCATTGCACTCCAGCCTGGGTAACAGAGAGAGACTCTGTCTCAAAGGAAAAGGAAAAAAAAAAAGCATACAATCTGAGAAACAAAAAGAAGAAGGAATGAAAAAGAGTGATGATAGTTTAAGAGACTTACAGAACACCAACAAACATAACAACAACTGTATTATCTGTGTACCAGAAGGAGAAGAAAGAGATAAATAGAAAATGTATACAAAAAAAACCCAGAAAAATACCCAAGCCTGAAGAAAAATATAGAAATTCAGATCTATGAAGCCCAAATATTATCAAATGATATGACTCTAAAGAGACCCACACTGAGACACATCAGAATCAAATTGTCAAAATATGAAGAGAACTTAGAAAATAGCAAAGGAAAAGCAAATTGTTACATAAAAGGGAACCTCCATAAGATTATCAGCAGATATTTCAGCAGAAATCTTGCAGGGCAGAAGGGAGCTGGAAGATAAACTCAAAATACTAAAAGGAAAAAATATGTTAACCAATAACACTATAAATACTAATCATGTCTTTCAGTCCTGCAATCCTGTCTTTTAAAACTTACAGGGTGATAGGGGAAGTAGGCAGAAGAAGTTGGTTAAATAGAACACTCCAGTGATTGCCACCATCACCCCACTTTGCATGAAAACCAAATCGAACAGCTATCCACACAAAAAAGGACCTCTACAAGAACCAAAAATCAGGTGAGTGATCATACTGTACCTGGTTTCACATCATATAAAGAGGTACTGAAGAGAATAGGAAAGGCAGTCTTGAATTGCCTACATTATTTCCTCTCCATGCCCCAGCAGCAGCCATATTGCACAGAGAGAATCTGTGTGCTTGGGGAAGGGAAAACAAAGTGATTGTGAGACTTTGAGTTGAAATTTAGTGCTGTTCTGTCAGAGTAGAAAGCAAAATGGGGCAGAATTTGACTCATTCTCATGGAGGAAATATTCAGATTAGCCTTAGCCAAAGGTGAATTGTTTGTCCCAGCAGTTGGAACATGAGTTCTGGCTGGTACCACCAATATAGGCTAAAGTGTTCTGGGACCTAAATAAATTTGAAAGACAGAACTGCAATTTCTGGACAAGTTCTTGTGCTGTGTTAGGATCAGAGCCAATGGACTTGGGGCTCATGTGACCAAGTGAGATGCTAGCTAGAATGGCAAATGAGGTGCTTGCATAACCCCTTCCCCAACTCTAGGCAGTGCAGCTTGCAGCTTGAGAAGGAGAGAGAAGAATAAAGAAGATATTGTCTTGCAACTTGGATACTAGCTCAGCCACAGTAAAACAAAGCATCAAGAAGAGTCCTAGACCCCTCATTTCAGACCATAGCTCCCATATGACATTTCTGGACCCACCTTGGGCCAGAAAGGAACCCACTCTTCTGAAGGGAAGGACCCAGTTCTGGCAAAATTCTCCACCTTCTGACAAAAGAGTCTTGGACCTTGAATAAATATCAATGGTAGCAAGGAAATAGCTGGTACAGCCCTTCGGTGAGACCCAGTATTGTGCTGGCCTTAGATGTGAACCAGTAAAGTCCCAATGGTGATAGTTACAGGAGTACTTGCATCACCACTCCCCAACTCCAAGTAGCACAGCATGGAGAGAGAGGCTCCATTTGCTTGTGGGGGAAGTTAGGAAAGAGAATAAAAGACTCCACCTGGCAATCAAGGAAATTCTCATGGGTCTTACCCAAGACCACTAAGGTGGTACCTCTATGGGTATGCAAGATTTAGAGCACTACTGAGCTTGAGGTTCTTCCTAATGCACATACAGATGCAGTGAACAAAGATTTAGATAACGACACTCAATTCCATTTGAATGCTTGGAAACCTTCTCAAGGAAGATGGGTACAAACAAACCAAGACTATAAAGATTAGAATAAACAACTTGGTCTTTAATGACCAGATGTTGTTGAACATCCATGAGCATCAAGACTACCCAGGAAAACATGACCTCACCAAATAAACTAAATAAGGGGCCAGTGACCAGTTCTGGAGTAACCAGATGTTTGACCTTCAGACAGAGAATTCAAAATAGCTCTTTTGAGGAAACTCAATGAAATCTATGATAACACAGTGTAAACATTCAGAATTCTAGCAGATAAGCGTAAGAAAGAAATAGAAACAGTTAAAAACAATCAAGTAGAAATTCTGGAGCTGAAAAGTTTAACTGACAAACTGAAGAATATATCAGAATCTCTCAACAACAGAATTAATCAATCAGAAGAAAGAATTAGTGAGCTTGAAGTTAGGATATTTGAAAATATACAGTCACAGTAGCCAAAATAAAAAACAATAAATTGTAAGGAAGCACACCTACAAGATCTAGAAAACAGCTTTAAAAAGGCAAATCTAAGAGTTATTGACCTTAAAGATAAGGTAAAGAGAAAGATTGAGGTTGAAAATTTACAAAATTTATTCAAAAAGATAATAACGGAGAACTCTCCAAACCTAGAGGAATACATCAATATTCAAGTACAAGAAGGTTGTTGAGCACCAGCCCGATTTACCCAAATAAGAATACCTCAAGATGTTTAACAATCAGACTCCAAAAGGTCAAAAAAAAAAAAAAAAAAGTGGGGGGGATCCTAAAAGCAGCAAGAGAAAAGAGACAAATAACATATAAAGGAGCTCTAATACATCTTGCAGTTTTCCCAGTGGAAAACTTATAGACCAGGAGAGAGTGTCATGGTATATATAAAATGCTAAAAGAAAAAAAAAGAAGGAAAAATTTTATCTTAGAATAGAATATCCAGAAAAGAATACCCTTCAAACATGAAGGAGAAATAAAGACTTTCCCAGACAAACAAAAACCAAAGGATTTCCTCAACAACCGACCTGTCCTGCAAGAAATGGTAAAGGGAGTTCTTTCATCTGAAAGAAAGGAAAGTTAACAAGCAATTCTGAAGGTACAAAATTTGCTGGTAACAGTGAGAACACAGATAAATATACAATATTGTAACCTTGTAATTGTGGTGTGTAAAGCGCTCATATCTTTAGAAAGGGGAATATCAGATGAACTTATCAAAAATAATAACTACAACAACTTCAAGACATAGTATATATAATAAGATATAAATAGAAACACCAAAAAGTTGAAAAGTATGGGGAATGAAGTTAAAGTGTAAGTTTTCTTTTTATCAGTTTTCTTTTTACTCGTTTGTTAGATTATTTAGTTGTTTATGTAATGAGGGTTAAGTTGTCATCAGTTTAAAATGATAGGTTATAAGATATTCCTTGCAAACCTCATAGTAATGTTAAATTAAAAAAAAAAACCTAAAAGAGATACACAAAAATATAAGGCAAGAAATTAAAATGTATCACCAGAGAAAATTACTTTAATCAAAAGGAAAATGGAAGGAGGAAGGAAGGAAGGAAGGAAGGGGAGGTCATAAACCAACCATAAAACAAATAACACATGGCAGGAGTAAGTCCTTACTCATTAATACTAACATTGAATGTAAATAAACTAAGCTCTCCAATCAAAAGTTATAGAGTGAATGAATGGATTTTTTTAAAAGCACAATGATCTGTTGCCTAAAAAAGAAATACACTTCAACTGTAAAGACACATATAGCCTGAAAATAAAGAGATGAAAAAATATTCCATGCAAATGGAAACCAGAAGAGAGGGGGCATAGCTATACTTACATCAAATAAAAAAAAATTTTAAGACAAAAACTATGAAAAGAGATAAAGAAGTTCATTAGATAATGATAAACGGATCAATTCAACAAAAGAATGTAACAATTGTAATATATATGCACCAAATATTGGCATACTCAAATTTATACAGCAAACATTAGAAACGCAGAGAAATAAACTCCTATACAATAATAGTTGGAGACTTCAAAACTTCACGTTCATCAATGGACAGATCATTCCGATAGAAAATCAATAAACATCAGACTTAGTCTGCACTATAGACCAAATGTACCTAATTGATATTTACAGAACATTTAATCTAATGGCTGCAGAATACACATTCTTCTCCTCAGCACATGGATCATTCTCAAGGATAGACTTGCATGTCAGGCCACAAGGCAAATGTTTTAAAAATCCAAAGAAGTAAAGAAGTGAAATCATATCAAGTATCTTCTCTGACCACAATAGAATAACACTAGAAATAAAAAAAACTGTTAGATCTGGTAAACAAATTCAGTAAAGTTGCAGAATACAAAACAAACATACAAAAATCGGTAGCATTTTTATATGTCAACAGTGACCAATCTGGTAAGATACCTAGGACTATACTGAAGCAGAGTAGTGAGAGATGTCTACAATGAAAACTATAAAACATTGATACCAGAAATTAAAGAGCACACACACACAAAAGGAAAGATACTTTATGTTCATAGATTAGAAAAATCAATATTGTTAAAACGCCCATACTACCCAAAGCAATCTACAGATTCAGTTCCATCCCCATCAAAATACCAATGACATTCTTCCCAAAAGTAGAAAAAAAATTCTAAAATGTATATGGAACCACAAAAAATCCAGAATAGTGATAGCCATCCTGAGCAAAAAGAACAAAACAAGAGGAATCACTTTACCTGACTTCAAATTATACTGCAGAGCTGTAGTAACCAAAACAGCATGGTATTGGCATAAAAACAAACACATGGATCTGTGGAACAGAATAAGGAACCCAGAAATAAATCAATGCATCTACAGTGGATGCATTTTTAACAACGGCATCATGAACATACAATGGGGAAAGGACGGTCTCTTCAACAAATTGCTGGGAGGGATGGGAAAGATGGCAAATGGTGATAGTTAATGGGTACGAAAATATTTAGAATAATTAAAATCTAGTATTTGGTAACAGAAAAGAGTGACTACTATTGGTAATGATTTGTTGTACATTTTATAATAATTGAGGGCATATAATTGGTAGGTTCATTATATGAAGAAATTATGATTGCTTGAGGTTATAGATACTCCATTTGCCCTGGAGTATGTATGCCAGTATCAAAATATCTCATGTACTCCATGAAGGTAAAACCCTACTATGCACCCATAAAAATTAAAAATTTAAAACAAAATTGAAGGATGATAAAGAGTTTTTCAGACTAACAAAAACCAATTGTGTTAATCACCACTGTACGTTCCTTACAAGATATGTTAAGGTGAGTTGTTTAAGCTGTTTAAGCTAAAGGAAATGATGCTAATTAGTAATATGAAAACATATGAAAGTATAAAAATCACTGGTAGAGGTAAGTACACTGTAAATCCAAACACTCTTAATACTGTAATGGTGTTGGGTAGGTTATTTATATCTCTAGTATGAAGGATAACAGACAAAACAATTACAAACAACTAAATCCATAATGATTTTTTAAGGAATACTAATTATTTTAAAATGTAATTGCAACATCAAAAATATAAAACATGGAAGGAGCAGGAGAAAAAATGTGGAATGTTTGTATGCAATCAAAGTCACATTATTTTTAGCTTAAAATAGTCAGCTGTTAGTATAAGAAGTTTTATGTTAGCTTAAGGGTAACCACAAAGCAAAATTCTATAACAAATACAGAACAGTCAAAAAGAAAAAAAGCCAAAGCATACCACTTACAGAAAGCCATCAAATTATACACTCACAGATACCAAAAAAAAGCAATAGGGGAAGAAAGAAACAAAAAGTCTACTAAAGAACCTGAAAATAAGTAACAAAATGGCACTAGTAAGTCCTTATCTATCAATAATTACTTTAAGTGTAAATGGATTAAATATTCTAATAAAAAATGTGGAGTAATTGAATGGATAAAAAAAACTCACCTCTAGGCTGTCTAAAAAAGACTCACTTCACCTTAACAGACTCTGAGAGACTGAAAGTAAAGGGATAGGAAAATATATTCCATGCAAATGGAAATTGAAAAACACCAGGGGTAGCTACACTTATTTCAAACAAAATAGACTTGAAATCAAAAACTGTAAAAAGAGAAAAAGAAGGTCATTATATAGTGATAAAGGTGTCAATTCATCTAGAGGATAAAACAATTATAAATATATATGTAACCAACATAAGAGCACTGAAATATTTAAAGAAAACAATAAGACGCCTGAAGGGAGACAGACGGCAATATAATAATTACAAAGGCTTTCAATACCCCACTTTCAGCCATACACAGATGATCTAGACAGAAGATCAATAAACATTCGACTTGAAATACACATTAGACCAAATGAATCTTACAAACATATACATAACATTTTGCCCAACAGCAACAGAATATACATTCTTTTCAAATGTAAACAGAACATTCTCCAAGATATATCATACGTTATTCTCAACACAATATTAGCAAATCATTAAGGCATACATCAAAAGGATCATTCATCATGACCAAGTGAGAATTATCCCTGAGGTGCAAAGTAGTTTCAAAATATGCAAATTATTTAATGTGATTCACCATATTTATTGACAAAGGACAAAAAAAATGACCATCTCAATAGATGCAGAAAAAGCATTTGACAAAACTGAATATCATTTTATAATAACAACTCAACAAGTTAGGTATAGAAGGAATATTCCTCAATACAATAAAGGCTATAAATGACAAGCCCACAGCTGTCATCATACACAATGGTTAAAAAAACAATTGAAGGCATTTTCTTTAAGATCAGGAGCAACATAAGAATGCCCATTCATACCACTCAGGTTCAATGTAGTACTGGAAGTCCTAGTCCTATAGTTTAGTACTTCAGTATGGCAAGAAAAGAGAATAAAAGACATCAAAATAGGAAAGGAAGAAATGAAACTGCCTGCTTGCTGATGGCATAATCTTATATAAGGAAATACTAATGAATCCACCAAAAAAAAAAAAACTGTTGAAATCCATAAATGAATTTAGTAAAAATGTAGGATACAAACTCAACATACAAAAATCAGTGGTATTTCTATAGATTAACAATAAGCTATCTGAAAAAGAAATTAATTAAACAGTCTTATTTACAACAATGTCATCAAATAAATTACTAGGGAATAAATTTAACCAGGGAGGTAAAAGATTTTTATACAAAAATTATAAAACATTGATGAGACTATTAAAGATCACACAAACAAATGGAAAGGACATATCAGTTTATGAATTGAAAAAATTAATATTTTAAAAATGCCCATACTACCCAAAGC
This sequence comes from Gorilla gorilla gorilla, assembly GCF_029281585.2. NCBI lineage: Eukaryota > Metazoa > Chordata > Mammalia > Primates > Hominidae > Gorilla > Gorilla gorilla. Next base: position 118,599,418 of record NC_073229.2, on the reverse strand, counting down.
GATCAACAGAATCAATATAATTGCTATCTTAACTTTGTCATTATTCACAGAAATAAAAAAAAAAATCTAAAATTGAAGTGGAACCGCAAAACATCCTGAATAGTTAAAGCAATCGTTACCAAAAAGAATAAAGCTGAAGGTATCACACTACAAGATTTTAAAATTTATTACAAATCTATAGTAATCAAAATAGCATGATACTGGAATATAAACAGAAATATTAGGTATTTCTGTTAATACCATCCCTCCCCCAGCCCCTCACCCCAAACAGGCCCTGGTGTGTGATGTTCCCCGCCCTCTGTCCAAATGTTCTCATTGTTCAATTCCCACCTATGAGTGAGAAAATGCAGTGTTGGGTTTTCTGTCCTTCTGATAGTTTGCTGAGAATGATGGTTTCCAGCTTCATCCGTGTACCTAATGCAGATGATGAGTTGATGGGTGCAGCAAACCAACATGGCACATGTTGTAACAAACCTGCACGTTGTGTACATGTACCCTAGAACTTAAAGTACAATAAAATAAATAAATAAACAGAAATATTGACTATGAATCTATTGATTCATAGAAGTAAATAAGATAGAGAGCCCAGAAATAAATGCACATGTCTTCTATGGCTAATTGATTTTCAACAAAGGTGCTAAGAACACGAAATGATGAAAGGACAATCTTTTCAGTAAATAGTGCTGGGAAAACTAGAAGAACATATAGAAGAACAAAGATTGACCCTTAACTTGCCCCTTATAAAAGAATCAACACAAATTGGATTAAACGCTTAACATAAGACCTGCAGCTATAAAACGGCTAGTGTGAAACATAAGGGAAAAACTCCATGACATTGGCTTGGGCAGTAATTTCCTAGTAATTTCCTAGATATGACACCAATAGTGCAGGCAATGAAGCAATTATGGACAAATAGTGTTGTTTCAAATGAAACAGCTTCCACACAGAAAAGGACATAATTAATGGACCGAAGAGGGAATCCACAGATTTGGAGAAAACAATTGCAAATCATACACTGAATAAGGGCTTAATATTCAAAATATGCAAGGGACTTAAACTACTCAAGAACAAGAAAACAAATAACCCTATTTAAAAATGGGTAAAGGATTTGAATAAAGATTTCTCAAGAAAGACATACAAATGGCCAACAGATACAAGAAAAAATGTTCAAGACCTGTAATCATCAGAAATACGCAAATTAATATCATCGTGAGACATCACCTTGTACCTGTAAGATTGCCTATTATTTAAAAAGGAAAAGAAAAGATGATAAGTGTTATAGAGGATGTGGAGAAAAGGGAATCCTTATACACTATTGGTTGTATTGTAAGTTAATACTGTCATTTTTGAAAACAGAATGGTTTCTCCTAAAAAACTAAAATCAATTACCATATGATCCAGCAGTCTTACTCCTTGGCATATACTGAGAAAGAACTGACATCAGTATGTCAAAGAGATATCTGCACTCCCATGTTCATTGCAGCACTATTCACAATAGCCAAGATATGGAAACAACATAAATGTCCATCAAAAGATGACTATATTTTTAAAGGTGATATATATACATAATAGAATACTATTCAGGCCTTAAAAATCCAGGAAATTCTATCATTTGCAACAGCAAAGATGAACCCGGAGGACATTATGGTAAGTGAAATAAGCCAGGCACAGAGAGACAAATACTGTATAATCTCATATGTGAAATCTAAAAAGCTCAAATTCATAGAAGTAAAGTAGAATGCTAATTACAAGAGGCTGGGAAGTGGAGGGCGGAAGGAAAAAGGAGAGACATTGGTCAACGTGTACAATGTTTCAGTTAGGACGAATCAGTTCTGCGTTCCATTGCATAGGATTTTAAATGTTTTCATCACAAAATAATGATTTTAAATATTTTCATCACAAAATGATGATTTTAAATGTTTTCATCACAAAATAATGATAAATATATGGGGTGATAGATATAGGAACCCGCCTGCTTTGATCATTCCACAATGTATACCTGTAATGAAACATCATTTTGATCTGGGAATTCTCTCTCTTTGAGAAACAACTGAGCTTAAGGAAGCTATGCCTGATTCACAAGTTTTTGTGAAAGCAAATATAGTCATTATTCCCTAACACCACTTCTTGCCAGCAGCAAGTATATCAAAACTAAAATTTGACAAGTTATAATTTTGAAACTTTGGATATGATTATATATGTGTATTTTAAAATGTCTATTCCACTTTTTGGAGAAGAGTAATACTTAATTGGGATTATAATATTTTCATCTGCATCAGCTTCACACACACACAAACTCAAGAATATAAACTATATACACATAATTATATGCATAAAGTGTATGTATATTATAATCAAAATACATACACGTAATGCATACATAAACACATACATTTTGTAGTATTAATTATATACAACCTTTATATGTAATTTTAAAACATCCACATGTACATAGAAAGAGACGTGTTATTTCACGATTACTATTATGAAGAATCTTGTTATTTACGTTGCATGGGTTAGCTCATTTAATACTCATATTGACACTATGAGTGAGATAATAATGTTATCCTTATTCTATAGGTGATGTTTGATAAAGGAAATGAAGGACAAATAAGTTAAATCATTTGTCTGTAAGTACATAGTTAAAAATGTTTGAGTCTGGATTATTTGCCATTACAGCTTGATCTCTTAGCCATTGATACATTGAAATCTTGATTCAATTATTTTCCTCTTCTGATTCTGTTTAGTTAGTACTGGTAAATTACCCTTTCATTGTTGAAATATTTGTTCCCTTGTTATTAACTGGAGTGTACTTCAAGGTTTCTCCTCTGATCATTCAGTTTCTGTCCTTCACTAGTTCATACCTTGAACATCTGTTCTTTTTCTTTACTTGCTGCTTTGGAAAGCTTATCATTTCCCTTCAGTCTCCTGTGTGTCAATATGATCTCTAAAACCTTTAAATTGTCCTATCTATAGATGACAGCTATATTTATTTATTTGTCATCTCTAACAAATCAAACTGTCTAAAAGAAAATTTATCTTGCTTATGGTGGAATACTCTTTCTAGCCAGGATATTTTTATTTATCACTAGTACTAGAACCTTCTTGGTCCCAGAATCTCTAAATATTGGGGTTAATTTTTTTTCTTCATAAAGTTTATCCTTCATAAAATTCTACCATTTCTTTTAATTTTTCAGTCACTCTTCCCATATGTCACACAAACTTCTTCATAGCCTTCTACTCTGTCTACTTTGCTCCCAACTGCTTTGCTTCTTGCATGTTATTGCTGATCTTGCACTTTCCTAATGGACTGATGTTTCCAAAAGATTTTCACATAATCTTTTATAGGAAATTCACTTTGAGGTTTTATTATTCCTCTGGGGGGAAAAAAAAGCATTTGATTTTTTTCATATAAGATTAGGGCATTCCAGAGTACCACCTTAATTTTACTAACTTTCTTTATTCATGTCCTCCATATGAATCAAGCCATCTTCAGTCCTGTGTCTCTTTGTTAATTTCCTCATCAGAAATGCTCTAATATGTATTTCAAGTTGTATCCCATAATTTCATCAATACACAGTCAAAGACCACTTTAGTTTATGATACTCCATGGTCATCTTTTCCTGTTTTCAATTCTTTGTCATTTGTAAAACTGTACATGTTTTCTTCAACATATAGCATTGGGATTTTTTTTGTGACATACAGGACTTGAATGTACACATAGACTAATTTTCCTTAGGACTCTAACTGCTTTTCTTATTTCTGTTGCAAACTTATCAGTATTTACTGGAGATCCAGGTCACAGCAGATACTAATAAATTCACTATAATATAATTCTTGCAGATAAGAGCCTTCCATTTACTTTTTGATTCTGTGAAGGCCATTTTTCTCTTAAATTAATGTCACTATTTTGTATTTCCCCTTCTGCTTTTTGTTTGATTCTGCTTTTAATTAATTATTGGCTTATAATTAAAACACAGGGACAAGAGAAAAGGTTGCAAATCTCAATTCTAAATCTAATGTGTACTTACTGATATATCCAAAGGGAATATTCTGAGACCCAGCAGTGCCTTGTTAAAATAACTGGTCAGTAATGTTCATAAAATTATTTAAAATAAATTTAGTTCTAATAGTTCAGAGTACATGCTTAATGTCTACTGAATTTTTCATGCAAACTGTTAGACTGAACTAAAATTTTAAATATTTTGCAGATTTATTTACTCTTTTTCCTTATATCATTTATGTCTTTATGACAACAAGTGCATAATTCCAGGGTCTTCCTTCAGGGGAAAGTGCTATTTTTCTTGCCAGAACTGAGAAGATTCACCTTTTAGTTGCCATTTACTAATATTGGAGAAAGAGATAGCTATTATTTTTCCTATTTATCCTGTCTATTTGTTTCACTTCCATTCTACCTTCTCCCTAGTATTTCTGCTTCCTTGCCAGGTACTTTGAAAAGAGAATATATTAGTATTACTTCCTAGCACACCTCCAAATCCCTTGAGATGTTATCACTAATGAAAAGAAACTACACAAATAGAAATCTACATATCATAACTATATTTATTTATTTCTGTGATATTGTTCAGGAACAGGAGAAAAATAAATAATAAATATATTTGTATGTCACATATATGAAATTATATGAGGATCTTTGTAAGTGCTCTTAAACAAATAGGGGATGAGAACAGTAGAAGTCAAACAATGTGCATTCATTTTCTGGTCTTGCCTCTTACAGTTGTGAAGTTCAACTCACTGGTGTCTCTGTTTGCTCATCTATAAACAGGACTTATTATGTGGTGTTTTTAGAATATTATATAACATGATCCATGAAAATATTTTAGTACAGGACTGAGCACATGTATCTATAGTTGGTGTTATATTGTCATTGTTCCAATTATTATTAAGTTTCTAGATGATGGATGCAGGATGAAACAAAGATTAATATTTTCTTAACTCTTTCCAATTCATTCATGGGATTTTTTTAAGTTATGAGGTCAAGAAAATTGTAAATGAGTAATTATGGTTAGGTCTGTTCTACCAAGAAAGCAGAACAGAGCTGGTGCTGTCACTGGGAAAACACATTTCTCAAATGTACTCCCCTATTTCTTTGCTGCATTATCTATAAGCCTTACTTCTGTTTTCACATCCTCTCAGCCTCATGTAAGTATGTGCAACTAAAGTGATGCACACACAGCATACATTTATAAACAGATGTTCCAGCTGTGTTGATGGTAGTACCCATATGTTGCCCATTTCTTGAGGGATGTACTGGCCCATTTTGCTTTACGCAGTGGGAATAATTGCGTTCACTGGGAGGCATAGCTTACTGAGATGATGCACCTTTTCATGTGAAAATGCAAATAAGCTACAGGCTAAAAAAATTCACTTTGATGGCAGAGACATTAGAGGGAGAGAATGCACATTAATTGTAGTTATATTGTGTGACAAAATACAATTAGAAATAAGCAAGGCAAAAGGAAGGAGTAAGGGCACTCGGGAAAGACTAAAGAAAACAAATTGCTTCTAAATCAAACATGGCATCTTTGGAAAGCTTTATGAAATCATGCCCACTAATGTACCTGAAAATTAGAGTTTGGCACAAGGGGCCATTGGAATATCTGAATGTAGTGAGTAATATTCAAATTACTGATCCATATATGGGAATTATAAAAGTCAAAAATTAAGAAAATATATGCAGGAAAATCTTAACAGGGGTATTGTTAAGGCAGAGCTATGAACAGACAGATAACTACTGATATCTAGTGATTTCCTTGAAGGCAGCTGAATATTAACAAGGGGAATCCTTACCAAGACTCAGCAGTGCCATAATTATGCAACACATTGCCCATTACTTAGTTATTCAGAGGTATCTCTAAGAAATTGAATTTCTGAATGTAGATGTAGCACATTAATTCTGAGATTTATTTGGTATGTGCTTCTAAAACAAGTGACCAGATTTATAATGTAGATAGAAAATTATTTAAATTCTCTGAAGCTATGGCTAGTCACCACACCTGTGCATCATCCATGGCTGAGCATTAGTTAAGGATATTTATAAGGCAAAATACATCACCCTTAAATCTGAAAGAAAGTTGCTGGTTTCTTTCTTTTTCTTTTTTTCTAAAGAGTACTTTATAAATTTTCCGTTTTAGTTGAGTGGTAGCAAGCAAATACAATAATTTTCAAAAAACCATCCATGTTTGGTGGAAGACCATGATATGCAAGTACGAATATGCAAAAGAGTAAATTTACTTTGCTTTATTTTAGATTATGATAATGATGTCATCTTGCTTTAAGATGAATACATTACCATATTTCTCAACTGTCATTGACAGTACAGGTACCAATAATGCTATAAAACAAGTCCGCTGCCTATTTTTGTGTGCCTGAAAGCTAACAAGTTTTTACATTTTTAATTGAAAAAAGATCAAAATAATTTTGTGACAGGTAAAAATTATACGAAATTCACATTTGTGCTCTCAAATAAAGTTTTATTTGAACACAGCCACACACCTTCATTTAGGTCTGTCTACTGCTGCTTTCCCACTACCATGATGAAATTAATTGGTTGTGACAAAAACCATATCTCTTCTACAGAAAAGGCCTTTTGACCCCTATTATAAGGCAAACTAGGCCAGTAGATTGTTCTTTTCTCATCAGGCTTAGTGGCCCAAGAGCTGACTCTGGTGTGAGAATTAGACTGGAGCAGCTGGGTGATTTGGATTGTTAGGAAAAGCCCCAGGCTTAAGAGAAAGGGGTTCATGGGATCAGCATTCAGGGTCTTCTCTTCCTGCCTTTGTTTACATCACAGCAGCCAGAAACTTCTACGTTTCACTTTGAGTCCTCTGAGGCCTCTCTTGATTTTACTTTTTCTCATTTTAACTTCATGAAAATTAAGAGTCAAAAGGTAAATCTATGTATTTCCTAGCAGAATATTTGTGTTTGTTTAAGCATAGGAAAATAAGAGTGTGTCAACCCCTCTGATGAGCAGAGGTCATCGATCACACTCCTGTTACAGAAAAAGTCCATTAGTGCTGGTGTAAGGATGCAGGGCAAGACTGCTTCATCTTCTACGTGCCTTCAGCCACTTACCCTTGACCTGTGGAAAAGTTGCTTTGAGGAAAGGGTGGAAGTTCATGGAGAAAGGTTATATTTACTTGCCCCAGTTGCCCAATTAGTAGGGCACAATTCTGAGATTAAGGAAAAAGTATAAGAAATAGACAGACTTCCGTAGTATGTCTAAGACCCCTCCAAAAAAGCGATGATGGAGTAACTGATCACAAAAGTCATAAGAAAGAGAAATGTCAAAAGATCATAACATGCATACAGCAGCAACTTTAAGAGAACTCAGAGAATGGGAGACACAATCTTTTGGATATAGGGTTAAGATTTATTTAAGACAAGGTTCACGGGATTTATTTTTTTGTTGTTGTTATTTTGGTTTGAGTGTTTTTAATTTTGAAACATGAGTTGTTTTCCAGTTCTTTATGCTGTTCATTCACAAAGATACTAAATGAAAGAGGGGGAAGGAAATGTGTTGCACAGCATATATTCTTGAGTGGTGACGTGCTCATAATAGGGCTTATTCGTAAGTATGTCTAGTGGCAATCATTGTGATATGGATCATCTTGTAATTTGTTCAATGGCAAGAGCTCATATGGATTCTTTTCTAAAAATCTAAGAGGCTCTTAAAAAGTGACAATGAATATCGTATGACCGATCAAGTATTCACTAACTGTTCAGTCACTTGAGTTCTTTTGGTGCTATTGAACAAAATACTTCACTTTTTTTATATTCTACCCATCGGTCAGTTATAAGTATTTAAAGACCTTGTCACAATTTATAGACTTTTTTTAAAGTTTCTTGATATGCAGTAGAAGATAAATGATTCAGCTCTCAACTATCCAGCATTTTACTTGATTTTGTCATATTGACAGCAAAGGGCTCACTCCGAAGCAAACATAAAATGAAAACTGTCTTGTTAAATATATCTAAAGTTTAAAAGAAGAGCTCACAATGGATTTTTTTTGAATGGGCTACATCTGCTGTTTCACTAACAGTATGGTTATATTTATCTTCGTTAACAGTTTAGTGAGGCATGAGGCATTACAGACTTTTAGCCAACAGAACTAAAAATGGATAAAAATTAAAAGGTGATTATTCAAAATCCCCAAGATAAAGCCTGTTGAATTAGTATGTACTTTTTTTTCATCTATTTTACAGCTAGTGTCTTCATTCCTTGAAGGATAAGCTTACTTCATAAGCATAAATAAAAGTAGAGAATTTCTCATATGAAAATAGGCAAAGGAAATTTCTAATATTTTAAGGATGGGCACATGTATTAAAAATAAGTATGAATATATTCCCTTATACATTTAACTTGATATTTAAGACATTTATGTAACATGTATACAATGTTATTAATAATAATAATATTGTGAATTCCCAACAACTTACTGCCAAACCCTTCCCCCCAAAAAATTACCAAGTAATTGTCTTCTACCTGTGTATTCTTCCCATATCAGTCTTTACCTCTACCACAGAGGATGATAAGATGATATTACTCCAAATTGTGTATTTATTATACCTGTAATTCTTATAAGTTTATAATATGTAAGTGCATACCTAATAGTATAATATTATTTAACTTCTGATCTCCATTAAAATATATCTTACCATAGGTAGTCTTACAGCAATTGCTTTGATCAGTCAATGCTAGTTTAAGATTTATGCCCATCGCTTCAAGTAGTTTTAGCTTATTTACAGTTTTAACTTCTGTAAAATTGCCTGTTGTTTGTTTATACCACTATTACTTGTTCAGTCCTTGTCAATGTTAATTTTGGTTGTTTCTAGATTTTTGCTATCACATAAATTGTTGCTATTGACATTGGTTTCTATATATCCTGGAACAAATGTGAAAGTTTCTTTATGGCACATAATTGATGATAAAAATGCTTAATCTATGAATATGTGAATATTAATTTAATAATAACTATTTCTACACTCTCACCAGATTCTTTAATTCACACTTTCTACACTTGGATATTATCAGGCTTCTTGATAGTTGAAAATCTAGGGTAAATAAAATGATATACACTGCAGTTTAAATTAACAATTCTCATGAATGATTAATTATGTTGATACTATTTACATATATTTACTTTAAAATCACGTTTTTTTCTTCCATGAAGCACCTACTCCTGTGATTTTTCCCCCCATTTTACACTGCCTTGTGTTCTTGCAATCTTTTCCTATCTTTGTTTCTTAAAACGTATGTCCTTCCAGGATTTATTTATATTGCAGCAAGAAGGTTTCTCAAAGTACCATGCCAGATGCAGTAGCAATAGTTTAGAATGTGTATAAAGGACAACAGATATGTCATGTAAATACAGGATGAGAAGGATTTTTCTATCTGAACACCCAAATGTTGCGTATAATAAATGTCAAACCCCAAGGAAGAATAAAATAAATTAGGGCTGGTTGTGGGGATGGGGACTAGTTAGTTGGGATGCATATGAGCTATCGTTTGCCTTGATAGTTTATCATTGCAGGTAGCAGAAGACACCAAAACCAGAAAATCAAGCTAAATCAAAAGCCAAAAGGTAAGACCAAATCTCAGAAGTCAAAAGGGCTTCCAAAGAATCACCAAGTGGGAGGCCACAAAACAAACATAAAAGCCGAGATGTAGACTTCATTGACAAGGACCAGTACAAGGGCACATGTCTAAATGTGAACCAGTCCAGAGTAAGTGAAAAGATACAGAGGTTTGAAAACTGCCTAGAAGTCGATGCTTTTGTCAGATAGTTACTCTTATGTTATTTCCAGAGTAAGATAATACATTTGATAGTTAAAGTTAAAGGGCCCAAGGAATGGTGGGCATTATATCATGGTCTCCACAAACTTTCATGGCTTGTACAGAGCCAAGTCTGGAGTCAAAGAAACTCATTTACTTTTTTTTTTTTTTTTTTTTTTTTGGAGATGGGATATTACTCTGTTGCCCAGGCTGGTGGAGTGCAGCGCATGATCATAGCTCACTGCAGCCTCTAACTCCTTGGCTAAAGCAATCCTTCTATCTCAGCCTCCCATGTAGCTGAATTACAGGCATGAGCCCAGCATGCCAGCCATAGCAACTCTTTATTAGTCTAGCATTCTTTGTTTGGACTGCAAGAAGGCAAAATGTAGATTCTTAGAAAGCTGGGCCTGTTTCAAGAGGTTTCACATAATGCTTAAGTCTAGGGGTAAACTGGAGAGGTAGATGGAGATTTGAGAACTCTTAAAAGCTGCACAGATGGCATTGACATCCTAGGTGAAAATTTAGGGGACTGAGGACGGAGACTGGAATGTTCATGGAGAAAATATGATGACAAAGGAAATAACTGGTAGTTGCCAGTGGTTAGCTGCCTCAGTTAAGAAATATTACTTACAAATCTAACTCTGGCCCTTGTGGCCAAAATTGGGAATTAAAAGAAGAATCAAAAAGTGTTACTCATCTTGAATAATCTGTAATTTTAAATCCCATCATCCAAAGATAAGAAGAAATTCCCAGGTCTCTATTTTTACCAAATTATATTTGCCCTGGAAAATATCTTAGCAAATAAATTTAAGGTGCTTCTTTTCTACTTAGTAGGTATAAAACAGAAAGTACAAATCTATATAATTGGGCAATCATGCTTTATCTAAATCTGACCATGTCATGCTGTGGCTCTTTCTTTTAACCTATCATCATATATATTATTAAAATTATTTATTAGTCTTAATCTTTACGGTCCCTGCACAGACAAACAAAATCACAATACACTTCATTCTTACTTGTAAGTATTGCCAAGGAAACAGCAGAGGCATTTGGTCTCTTGATTTTTATACTGCCAAACCATGCTTATTTGCATGAAGTTACTAAATTAGGAGAAGCTGAGTTTATGTTTTTAATATATAATAATTAAAATGATATCAATAATGTTTTAAAGGCCCAGTTAAAATTAGAATTTTTTTCTCATTCCACTAATGAGAGAACATAGAAGATGAACTGAAAATATAATATTAATTTTAAAATTAATTTCAATAATAAACATAGCAAGAGTGAATGAGAGAGTTTTAGAGAAAAAAATGGTATGTATTATTGCCTTCGTAATAGTATATTTGTGTTCAAGTTTCTAATGCAATGAATGTGCTTTGTGAAGTATCTCTCTTTCTAAGGTTTTCTTCTTAATTTCACACCAAGTAATCATTCAAAATATAAAGATGTTTTTCTCTGGATTATATTGATAATAGAACTTGTTTTTGAAACTTGAATGTATGTATAACATAGTCTTTTCTTAATACAAAATATCATTTTAACCTTGCTAAGGGGGTCTTGTTTGTTTCCTTGCATGTTTTTTCATTTTCTCTTTTTTTTTTAACTTTTATTTTAGAGTCAGGGGGTGCCTGTGCACATTTATTAAATGGGTAAATTGCACATCATTGAGGTTTAGTATATGAATGATACCATCACCCAGGTAGTGAGCACAGTATCTGATAGTTTTTCAACCCCCTTTTCCCTTTCATTTTCCCTCCCAGTAGCCCCACTGTCTACTTTTCTCATCTTTCTTTCCTTGTATCCTCAGCGTTTAGCTCTCAGGTATAAGTGAGAACGTGGTATTTGTTTTTCTGTTCTTGGATTAATTTGCTTAGGATGACGACCTGCAGCTGCATATATGTTGCTGCAAAGGACACGATTTTGCTCATTTTTATAGCTGTGACATATTCCATGATGTATATATACCATATTTTCTTTATCCAGTCCACCTTTGATGAGCATCTAGGTTGATTCTAAGTCATTGCTATGATAAATAGTGCTGTGATGAACACATATATGCATGTGTCTTCTTGGTAGAATTATTTAGTTTTCTTTGAGTATACACCCAGTAATGGGAATTTGGGGCCAAATAATAGGTAGTTAAATTCTTAGTTCTTTAAGAAATCTCCACACTGTTTTCCACAGAGGCCAAACTAACTTATATGCCCACCGGCAGTGTATAAATGTTCCCTTTTCTTCGCAATCTCACCAATGTAGGGTTTTTTTTTTTTTTTTTTTTGAGACTTTTTAATAATGGCCACTTTGGTGTGAGATGGTATCTCATAGTGGTTTTGATTTGCATTTCTCTAATAATTAATAATGTTAAGCATTTTTTAAAATATATTCCTTGGACACATGTATGTCTTACTTTAAGAAGTTTTGGCTCATGTCCTTTGCCTATTTTTTAATGCATTGTTTCTTTCTTGTTGAATTGTTTAAGTTCCTTATGGATTCTGGATATTCAACCTTTGTGGGATGTATAGTTTGCAAATATTTTTTCCCATTCTGTATGTTGTCTTTTTACTCTGTTCATAGCTTTCTGTTTGTTTGTTTGCTTTTGCTCTGCAGAAGCTCTTTAGTTTAATTATGTTCCACTTGTTAATTTTTGTTTTGGTTGCAATTGCTTCTGGGGACTTAGTCATAAATTCTTTGCTAAAGTGACATCCAGAATGGTTTCCTAGATATTTCTTTAGGATTTTTTTTTTTTTTTTACTTTTGACTTTCGATTTTTTATTTTATTTTATTATTATTATACTTTAATAGTTTCACGTCTTACATTTAAGTCTCTAATCCATCTTGAATTACTTTTTTATATATGGTGAATTGTAGGGGTCCAGTTTTATTCTCTGCATATGGCTAGCCAGTTATGCCAGCATCATTTATTGAGTAGGGGGTCCTTTCCCCATTGCTTGTTATTATCGACTTTGTTGAAGATCAGATGGTTGTAGGAGATAGGACTGTTCGCCATGGTGCATGCCTGAAATCCAAGCACTCTGGGAGACTGAGGCGGGCGGATCACCTGAGACCAGAAATTGGAGACCAGCCTGGCCAACACGGTGAAACCCCATCTCGTAAAAATACAAAAAATTAGTCAGGGATGGCGGTGCGTGCTTGTAATTCCAGTTACTGTGGGTGAGGCAGGATAATCGCTTGAACCAGGGAGTTGGAGGTTGCAGTGAGCTAAGATTGAGCCACTGCACTCCAGCCTGACAACAGAGCGAGACTCCGTCTCAAAATAAATGAGTAGATAGATAGATAGATAGATAGATAGATAGATAGATAGATAGATAGATAGATAGACAGATGACAGACAGACAGACATTGTTGCAGGAGCCTGTAGAAGCTATTCTGAAGGCTGAGGTAGAAGCATTGCCTGAACCCAAGAGTCTGAGGCTGCAGTGAGCGAAGATCCTGGTATGTTACTTATTCATCCTACTATTTTGAATTAAGAAGAGAAGAGATCGCTGTGCAAAGCCTTGGAAAGCCTGTTTATGTGAGCAAAAGCACTTATTTCTTTATTTTCGTTCTTTAGCATCCCTTGAAAATTCTAATAAAGTTGCTGTATTTCCTCAGATATTCTCAGCCTCCACTTATTTTCTGATTGTGTGTTCAGAACTGCAATTCGTTTGTTTCTCTCTTTTTGAGAACAAAAAAGAAAAGCAACCAAAATACTAGTATTTATAAAAAAGAACTATTATCTTTCTGGGAACAGACACAACTGCATCTACTAGTACAAGACCTGAACATATATTTTTGTTTTTTAAAATGTTTATGAACGTTTTAATCTTTCCATTCAAAAAAATCTTAATTAATTACAAAATGTTCATACATGTACTTAAACATTTTTAAGCACTTTAAAAGAATTGTATTTCAAAATATAGATGATTGATATAATCAATTCATACCACACTATCAAAAAATAAGTAATTCAGTTATATCAAAGACTAATTTTGATTTGTAAAGTATCTTAAATAAGGCCATGATTATATCTAAGGAAGGACATTATTCTATACAAAAGGATGTATATACATAACTGTTTATCTCATTTTAAAAGGTCTATATGTGCACTTCTATAAAATTACTCTGAGACCAAATATTTAGTCTCTCATAAAAACAATCTATCCCCTGAAAATACAAGCCTCAAAAGAAAGCTTTACCAAATTTATCATCATAAAATATAAAAAAAAAACTTCTAAAATCTCTCAACATTACTGATAATTCAAGTATCAGGAATTATAAAACAAAATATAAATAAAAAAGCTGTAATTTGAGTGACTGCAAAATAAAAATATAAATCCTAAAAGTAAGGTTAACAGGTTACACTCTGGGTAGAACTGATAACATTAATTATAGAGTAATTTCATTAATGTTGAATTTGCAGTATTCTTACTTTGCATCAACTTTGTAGTTTGTTAGAGATTGTGCCAAGTTGATTTTCAAAGAATAACATGCTCTTTAAGATTTTTCTCAGTAACTTTTAGTTGGCCTTTAAAAATAAGGATTCAGTACTTTTCTCTTTTAGGGTCAAAGCGCTTTATTAACCAAAGACTTTATTTGCCTTTACAAATAGTGGAGATACTTACAAAGAATTTTAAGTAAATTTTATTAAAATATTTTTAGAATAGTTTGGTAACTTCTGTAGGAATAGTAATTTAATGGGCTATTTTTGTGGCTGCATATTTTTAACTTTTACAAAATTTTTCATGAACTGATAAAAAATTTTATTAGTATTAATTTTATATTATTAGTTAAATAAAGAAATTACTATAAAGCTATACTATACTTATATTACTAAAAAGCTATTATATAAAGTTCATGTTACTGATGCAATTCAAGGAGGGTGATATATTTGTGTTGAGATTAATATTATAGCAAACAAGGCTCACTGAAATGTATGGGCACCTGCATGTAGAATGGCAAAATAGTAATTAGTATGGATTATATTACATAGGAATGAATCACAGGTTAGGAGATTACTCTAAACATTGAATCTGCTTTTCACCACATACTCATATTATTCTCAAATCCGAGACTACATGCCATGGAGAAAATATTTTATGATCCAACTAACATTTGAAGATTTGATAACGCAATTCTGTTATCTAGGTAAATGGAATATTTACTAAATCTAATTGACATTAAATCCGGCAATCATGTCACTGACTCATTTCTATAGCCAAAATTATTCTCAATATACTGTTTGCATATCTTTAGTAGAACATTTTTTATTCCACCAGCAAACATAAAGTTAGAAATGTTTTATTATCTACCATATGAGGTAGCTTAATAGTATCAAAAATTGCATAATATCTGACAAGTGGTTAGTTTTGTGTCTTCATAAAAATGTTATAGACGTAGTATCAACTTTCGGTCAAGTAGTTCATGACTGAGGATGTATATTGGACCCTTAATTTTCTGAATGTATTTTCTATATTTATTAAGTTAATCAAAACAAAAACAAACAAAATTTCTTATCATTTCTACTTAGCTGTGAAGTTTTTAAAACTAAAAATAAACCAAAGTTCTTTCTTGCAGTAGTCACTTCTTTTTCTAACTATCCATTGTATATCTCCCCTTGAAAGTCCCTTAGTCATTATACAATGAATTTGTTTTTTAAATGAGGCCGTGGTTATATTTGAAGAAGGGCATCTTTCCACAAAAAGCATATATACATAAGTGTTTCTCTCATTTTAAAGTGTCCGTGTGCACTTCTGTAAAATTTTAAGTCACCACCTGTACCCTACAAACTGCTTTCCATCTTTATTTCTCTATCCAGGCACACACACACACACACACACTCAGAATTGAACCCAGGCTCTTGTCTCTCTGCACGCCTCTCATCTTTTAATAAGTTCCCACCATTTTCTCATACTAATATCCTGAAACAGCCCTTCTCTACTGTCCCACAAAGAACGCCTTGTTTTCATACCTCATTCTTTCTTCTCCCTGTTTGTCTTCAATCTATTCTGCACACTTTTTACTTATTGATCTTTCTAAAACAGATCTTTTTACACCAAGCACATTATATAGATTTTGTGATGACTCCCTATAGCCTTGGAATAAACCTACTCTTTAGTATGACATACAAGGATGGTGCCTACATCCACAGCCTCTGTGCCACTCTTCTGCATTACACACACCATCACCATGTTCTTCATGCTTTATTTTTCTCTCTGTTGCCACAAATGCCCATCACATTCTTTACTGATGAGTTTCTAAATTAATTCTACTAGATATTCAGCTTTATGATCATCTCTCCCCAAATTCCTTCTCTGGCCCTCAACTCATACTAGATATACTTCTACTGTGGCATTAATCTCTGCCTATGAGAACAATCTATGCTCCATCCCACTGCCCCACATTTGACTGAGGATCTTGAAGGCTAGTACTGTGTCTTCAACATCTACCCCAATGACTAGTATAATTTTTGTTTAATGAATATTTGTTTAATAAATAATTCAATGAATTAATTGTAATCACTTGTCAAAAAGTATACTATGAGTCCAGTCATTAGGCCCAAGCTTCTTTGACAGATTTCTAAAGCTAGTATTCATCAAAGCATGAAGAATCATTGTGATATATTTAGATTCCAATTGTATATTGAGTTCATGAGGTAAAATCACTTTAGAATAATTTATTTGAAATAGCAGTGCATATAGATACAGAGTTTATTATGTTACTGTCTACAGTCATGAATTGTTTACGGACAGGGATACTTTCTGAGAAATGCATCTTTAGGCAATTTCATTGTTGTGAAAACATTGTAGTGTACTTACACAAACCTAGATGGTATACCTACTACACACCTAGGCTACATGGTATATAGCCTATTGCCCCTACTCTACAAACCTGTATAGCATGTTACTATACTAAATACTGTAAACAATCATAACATAATGGTATTTGTGTATCTAACCATACCTAAACATAGAAATGCACAATAGAAATGTGATATAAAAAATAAAAAAATGTTATGCCTGTATAGGTCATTTACCGCAAATAGATCTTGCAGGATCGGTAGTTGCTCTGGGTGAGTCAGTGACTGAGTGGGGAGGGAATGTGAAGGCCTAGGACATTAGTGGACACTAATGTAGACTTTGTAAGCATTATACACTTAGGCTACAATATGTGTATTACAAATATTTGTTTCTTTCTTAGCTTACTTTAACTTTCTTACTTTTTAAACTATTTTTTAACTTTACGACTCTTTTGTAATAATGCTTAGCTTAAAACACAAATGCATGTACCTTTGTTCAAAAATACATTTTTCTTTCTATCATTCTGTAAGACTTTATTTATTTTAAAGATGATCTATTTAGTTTTACTTTTAAAACTTTTTGTTAAAAACTAAGAAAGAAGCACACACATTAGCCTAAGCTTACACAGGGTGAGGGTCACCAATATCACTGTCTCCTACCTTCACATCTTGTCCCACTGGAAGGTCTGCAGGGACAGTGACACACATGGAACTGTCATCTTCCAGGATAACGACATTTTCTTTTGGAATACCTCCTGAAGTACCTGTCTGAGGCTGCTTTAAGTTAACACATGGTGGGTTTAGCTTTTTTAATAAATAGAAGGAGTACACTGTAAAATAAAGATATAAAGTGTAATATAATGATGTACATAAACCAGTAACATGACTGTTGATTATCATTAGCAAGTATTATGTAGTATACATAATTGTATGAGCTGTACTTTCATATCACTAGCTGCACAGTTGGTTTGTTAATACCAGCATCACCACAAACACATGAGTAAGGCATTGCGTTATTACATTATGATGGCTATGATGTCACTAGGCAGCAATAAATTTTTGTTTTATTATAATCTTATGAGACCACTGTTTCATATGTGGTTCTTCTTTGATTGAAAAGTTGTTATACAGCACAAGACTATATTTAGATATAGTTGCAGAGAACTAGATTCAATTTATTATGTCAAAGAAACTTTCACATTAACATATTTGATTATTATTTTAAAAATTTGGACAAGTAGTTGGAAGTCTCATGTGAAATTTTCTTTGAATTGCTTAAAAGCTTAATTTAATGCTTTGGTTGTCAGGTTTTTAAGCAAATCTGAACGTCGACATAAAAGAAAGCATGAATCCCAAGTACTGCAGGAAATAAGGGTGAAAAATTGCACAACAAAAACATAAACAAAAATGAGAAAGCTTCTAAATAGTAATTGGGGTGCTAGGGAAAACCACTCATTAACATGAGCTGTAAATTCAGGGTATTTTAAAGAATGGAAAAATGCATAATTTTTAGCCTTCTGCTCCTCTACCACACTACACACACTATATATATACACATATATATATGTGTGTACATATATATTTTTTGTGTATATATATTTTGTATATATATGTGTGTATATATATTTTTTAAGCTACAAAAAGCTTTAATATGAAGGCATAGCATAATAATATTAGTTTAATTTATTTTTCTATTCAAACTAACTTAACTTTAGGCTACATTTGTGAAAATATGGAAAAACATAGTAAGTGTTCTAGTTTATCACATATTAGTTGTATTAACCTCTTTATGCTTTGCCTTTCTCATTTGTAAATAAAGTAACAGAATATAGAGGAATTTTGTAAAAATTAAATGAGAGAATCCCTGTGAACAAGTAAACAGTGCCTAGCATGTAGTAGGCACTTAATATATATTAACTATGTGTTTACTTATAAACATAAATAAAACCTAGCAAATATTTACACCTATTACTCAAATTTGTTTTTAAAAAAGGAAAGAAAAAGACAATTTATTCTTTTAGTTGACTGGTATTAGTTTGACTATATACTGAAATAAACAGGTCTTCTTTTCCAACAGTTTAAGGAAAACTACCTTTATTTTATGTTTTTCTTCCTGGCATTTTGTTTGGCATTATGTAGACCTAACCCTGTATCAGGTATCATCAAGCTGCTTATAGGCAGCAGATTATTCAAAGTAAAATTTTAGTTTTTAAGTGGTTTTTGCTGTTCTTATTTTTTGCAATCACATATTTACTAGAATATCTAATAGAGAAATGTAACTATATGAATACTAAAGATAATATAAATAATTTGCATTTTGTAGAAAAAAGTATTTTTTATTTTCAAATTTGTATCATTCTGTTCATATTGATCATTTATAACAATTTAGTTATATATACATATTTATACACCATAGAATTATTTTTAACTACATATTTATATTTAAATTACAATAAATAAAAGAGTTAACACTAATAGTATAACATAACCAGTAACTTTTAAAATTATTATTAGCAAGCATTATGTGCTATTCATAATTGTATGTGCGATAAATTCCTCATAAAGTTCCCTATAAATTAAAGTCAGTCCATGAAATCTTTAAATTCAAATTTAGCTATTCCCAAGGAGAAATGCGGAAGTATTGCTTAAAAAAAAATCTCTAGGTGTTTGAATTAAATAGCTTCATATTAATTTTTAAATACAACGATTGTATGCATTCCATTTCAAGTCTTGACAATTATTTCCCTGTTGATTCTAAATCAGGAAATAGATGCCAGTAAGCTGAACTATTGTTATGCTTCCAGCTGCAGCTGCACAGTCTCAGAGATAGTGGTGAAAAATTAAAAACAACACTGGAGAATGTTTTTTAAAAGGTATGAAAGTCATCTTAGATTTTTAAGAAATCTTAGTCAAACCACTTGCACCTGGGCTATCACATATTTTGTTTTAGATGACAATAATGTAGTTGTGAAATTTCTTTATTATGGGCACATAGAAGCATATTTTAGCTATCTTTTTAAATATTATTTCTGTCTTTTTCATCTTTGAAGAGAATAAAGCAATTATTTATGCCTTTGTTTTTGGTTCTAAGTTTAACATTCATTTATGTGTATCTGTGTATGTACTTTACGAAAACCATCTCTGTTAAAGAATCCATGCCTTAATGGATAGTAGAAAAAAAAACATCAAAATGCTTAAGTATGTTAGAATAAGTAAGACAGGAAAAATTTACATGTACATTTTGTGTTACGAGTCAGGCATCAAAATAACAGAATTTCATCAGATTTTTACTAGGGATGAGGCATTTGTGAGGCACACTGTGTGATTTGCAAAAGAATAGAACTCATTCTACCTTCAAAGAACCCTCAATATTTTCACAATACACAGACAGTGAAAAAGAATAAAGATGAAGCTAAAAGGAGAAGATAACATACCTGTTTTCTAAGTAGTCCAGTCTAAATAATCCTGGTGAATCCAAATCTTTGTTTTTAAATCAAAAATAAAAAAAATTATCCAATATTTCCCTACAAACTAATGCTACCAAGGGAAAGAACTGACAATCGCATGTTCTAGGTTTGTCTATGAAGCATAAAAGTACATTTAAGATTTAAGATATTTTAGGTATCCTAACTATAGTAACAGTCGCATTACTATGTATCTCAGCAGTAAGAGATGACAAGTTAAGTACATCAGGAAAGAAGGCCTCCCAGGTCATTGTGCAAGTAAATTAAAGGTGAGTAGAACATTTGTAGTTAAAGTTTTATAAAAAAGAATCATAAAGAGGTGAAAAATCAGGCTTGGTTTAAATATTGAAAATTTTTCTCTTTATCAAAAAAAGTTTTACTTGGAATCCGGAGATTGAAGTTCTAATCTTAGCACAGTCACTAATTTCTCATCTATGATCTTATTTTCTTATGTATATAATGAGGGAATTCGCGTAAAATTCCTTCTGTCTGTAATATTCTATGATTCTCTTATCAGCCTTGTCTGTAAAAATAGCCCATTATTTGATCTGTTCTAGACAAGGTGGCTCCATTTATTGGACCCTAGATATTCATGTAGTCAATAGGCTTTCTGTAGTGGGCAGAGACATTTTTATTTTGTGAGTTTCACAAAAATTAAAAGTAGATGGAGTATTTTTGATAGAAGACAACACACATAAAACATTTTCTCCCATGCGTTTCTGGTAATAATTCTCCCTAACTACCCTTCATACAAGCTTCTTGCTTATATCTCTCTTGGTTAATCCCTAATTAATTGAGCCTAAGTCTTCAGCTAAGTGAAATAGGAACTTGTTTTTCACTACTTCAATAAAGTGACTAGAAATTTTTGCCCTAAATGAAACATTTTTCTCTTTTTTATATACTTTTATTTTAAGTTTAGGAGTACACATACAGGTTTATTACATAGGTAAACGTATCATGGGTGTCTGTTGTACACATTATTTAATCAGCCAGATATTAAGCCTAGTACCCAATAGTTATTTATTGTGATCCTTTCCCTCCCCCAACCCTCAACCTTCCGAAAGGCCTCAGTGTGTGTTGTTCCCCTCTATGTGTCCATGTGTTCTCATCATTTACCTCCCACTTATAAGTGAGAACATGCAGTATTTGGGTTTTTGTTCCTGCGTAGTTTCCTAAGGATCCATCCACGTTCAGCTCCATCCCTGTTCCTGCAAAGAACATAATCCCATTCTTTTTTAGGGCTGCATAGTTATGCCATAGTGTAAATAAACCACATTTTCTTTATCCGATATATCACTGATGAACATTTAGATTGATTCCATGTCTTTGCTAGTGTGAACAGTGCTGCAATGAACATATGCATGCATATGTATTTATGATAAAGCAATTTATATTCCTCTTAGTATATATCCAGTAATGGGATTGCTGGATTGAATGGTATTTGTTTTTAGCTTTCTTAAGTTTAAAAGGGACCTCCACTTATCTTTTAATATAACCTGTAAATGACAATGCTGGAATGATTTTTGTAGAAGGGTTTTCATAATAATTACTACCTGTGTACCAGAATCTTGACTGAACTTGATAGGATGGTCCAATTTATGTACCTTATATTTATAACAAGATGAAATTCATAGCTTAACATTTTAAGTCAAAACCAAATTATTCTAATTCAGAAATAAGAACAAAATATCTTTATCCACATGAATCCTATTATTTGCCTCTTTTATAGCCTTGGTGTTATTTGCAAAGTGTTTTTAACTACTGCTGAAAAAAAAGTCCAACTTTAAATAAATAAGTTTACATAAATGCATTTATCTCCCATTTGCTTTCTCCTAATATGTTCTATAATGCTGGATTCCTGCTTTGCTTTTAGAAGACACACACATGCACACATCAAATACACATGTTTTTGCTCACAAGACCCTAACTGTAAACTGAATACATTTTTTTGAAATGACAAGTTCTCAACCACTATTGGCATTCTCTACCCTCCGAAATGGATTAGGTGTCTTAAGCTTCTTTTCACATAAAGGATTACATGATGATTACATATAAAAACATATAATTTCAATGCAATATTTCCAGTATAATAACTTTTGTATTCTATTAGCAAGCCCCATGCAGTTATACCATTTCATAGCCAATGACATTTATACCACATTAGTGTTTTGGAATTTTTTAAACAATTCACTTCATTTAAAAATTGTGTGTGTGAATCATTTCTTGTTCTAGTTCTTTACTAATTTGGAGTTATTTTTATATGTAATTTTGTAGCATTTTCTTGAATCTCTAGTTGCATGATATTTTATTCAAGAGAAAGTAGTGTTTAGATATTTAGAACTAAAATGTGTAGTAATAATACATGGCACTTATTTACCACATATCCTATACCATTTTTTTTCATTTGTTTACCAGTTCTACACACATAGAAAGTGAAAAAAAAGAATGAGATTCAGATATAGAAAATGCCTAAGTAAGGATTCAAACAGTTCTTTACATCTCAGATCCAAAGGTCCTTTCCATTTGTTCACATTCACTCCCTTTTTTATCCACCTTCAATGTAGATATCTAGGTTTTATGATAAAAAGCACTGTGGTAAAAGTGCCATTAATAATAATTTTTTGAAATTCACTTTTTTTTCAATTTTACACCACAGAGTTTACAAAAGACACTTTTATGTCTTAAGAAGATCCTCTGTAATGACTACCCAGATGCTCTCTGGGCCATAATGGGATGGATGACAAAGGCAGTTTGTCCATACCTAGGAAGAGTGAGTGACAGAGAGAAGCCCTTGATTACCACCTTCTCTTTTCTGATTCTCACTTCATTCTTCTCCAGTACAAGCCAAGACTTGAAAGTCCACCTTCCACAACAAGAAAGGTTTATACTTGATTCCAGCATTTCTATAACTGTATTCCTTGGATTCATTCCTAAGCATAATAGGAGTTTTACAAAATAAAAATGCTACAGGTTGAATCACATATGGAAAAACAATGGGCCAAATGAAAACAAACAAATTTCTCTGTTCAGTGCCTACAATATGCTAATGTTCTTTAAGATTCTCCAAAAGGAGAAAATACGCAGTAGCTTTTCTCAAGTTTATTTGCCTATGAGAGTCTGACGTAGCTAAATACCTGATAATATTGTTTGGCAGATGCAATTGAGAAACACAGCTTTAATGAGTTATCAGCAACTTATACCTTGGGGTAAAGGAAGAATAGTACAGAAGGACTTGGTAAGAGTAAATTTTACTTGATGTCAATGAGCTTCCAAATATACAATCATGCCTCACTTAATGGCAGCAACACATCCTGAGAAATGCTTTCTTAGGCAACTTTGTCATTCTGAGAACATAATAGACTGTACTTACACAAACCTAGATGTTACAGCCTGCTACACACCTAGGCTATATAGCATAGCCTATTGCTCCTAGGCTATAACAGTACAGCATGTTACTGTGCTGAAGTCTGTAGGCAATTGTAACATATCAAGGAACACCTATGTACATAATGAGAAACATCTACATATCTAAATATATCTAAGCATATAAAAGGTTGAGTAAAAATACAGTAACATAACCTTATAGGACCACTTTGGTATGTACATTCTGTAGTTGAACAAAACATCATTATGGGGCATGTAACTGTAATTGCTACTTTTGGTGAAAATTCTACTTAGAGCCACTATCACAGGTGTAGCTGATGGACATAGTAGTAGAAGGAAACAGATTCTCTGTTTTTGCCTAATGTGTGCTGACAGTACGAGTGAAATAGTTCATTTTCACCAAAAGATTATAAGGACAGCTACATAAATACTTTTACCAACATTACTGGCAATGCAAGAGCAGAATAATAGATATCTTTAGTACACCAGACAGCAATCACTTAATCAAGTAATAGAATAATCTTACCTAAATGTGCTTAATAGGTTACTGAAAGAAAGGAAACAAACAAAAAACAGATCCACTTGAGCAATTTCTTATTGAACCAGTTTGTTTTTAATGTCAAAGTCACTTACAAAATCACTGCCTCTTAGGAAGTTAGGAATTTAGGAAGTTAGCAAGTAGCTTCAGATGGCCACTTAATTATACTAGTAGCACATTTGTACTTAGTTTCTGTGTCAATAAAGAGTTGTGATAATGTTGGAGCTTATTTCCATGTGTATATGTTCTGTGTCCCCAGTTAAATGGTGAACTGAAGGTGATTCCTACTTGCATTTTACTTTTGAATCTTTTCATTGCTACATTGCATTTTACAATTTAGGCATTTAACACATTTGATTGACTTGTCTCTCAGGAAAATAGCATAGCGCAGTCTCTCACAGCTGTATATAATGAACAGGGCCTTATTAAGTTGAAGTTCAGGTGTCTTCACATAACTATTTTAATGCCTGGATTTATTTAAATGATAGTGTAAATATAAAAGACTACTCTTTTTTTTTCTTCAGGAGAATCACTTTTCTCAATGGTATCCCATTTTCTAAAAAAAAATAATAATAATAAAACTAAAAACAAAAAAAAAACCCTCCTGTATAAATATGTAGAAGTGGTAAAAAGTCCATTTGCACATAAAACCAGAGATTTTACCAAAGACATAGTGAGCTGATGATAAGATCCTTTAAATTTTCTATTTTTTTGTTAAGAGTTTTGTAATATTTTGATGTGAATTTTATTTGAAACATCGTTGTAGATTACAGAATTTTTCTAGAAACAAGGAAAACCCAGTAACTGTAAATGTCGCTGTGACCTAATCCTTCAGTCAAATAGTCCGCAGCAGAGTAAGTCCACTAGCTATGTAGGTCAACCTTAGTCACAGAAGAAAAAATAATTTTGGCTTCTGTGTAGCAAAAGGCAAACTTTAATTTTAATTAATGAATGTCTATGATATGAACTAAATGTGTGTGTCTCCCAAAATTCACATTTGATATCCTAACTCTAGCATGTGATGGTATTAGGAAGTGAGCCCATTGGGAGGTATTTAAGTATCATGAGGGCACCTGATAGGATTAGTCCCCTTATAAAAGGAACCTGCAGAACTCACTTTCTCCCCCTCCTCCTTCCTCCTCTCCTTGCCTGTCCTGTACCTTGAATTTCCCACCTCCAGAAATGTAAGAAAGAAATTCCTGTTGTTTATAAGACATGCAGGATATGGCAGTTTGTTATAGCAGCCAAACTAGCTAAGACAGTCTAAAACATGTTTCTGAGTCTGTGAAGTCTTAGAATACTTACTTAAGTCAAAGGCCTGGCACTCATCGTTTGCGGGTGAATTGCAGTCTATTTACCCATCAGGTAGTTGATGTTTTTCCTTCTACTTCTCTATTAACAGTACTAATGGACTTTGAAAATTTGCATTTCTTCAACGGCATTATTCTGCCTCATTTTCTTAATACTATCCTGTGGGTTTTGTCAACCTCCCCTTTTATCTATTTCTTCAGTCTAAATTAAATTCAAACAAGCGTACATCATTTTCTATGAATATTATAAAATCTACAAAGCAAACTCTTCTGTGAACATAGTAAATAACACTTCTGAAGGTAATATTTAAGTGCAATTTTGAGCAAAGTCATCTTACTTTGTAATGGAACTAGATAATTAAACAAAATAAACTGCTTAAGATAACATTAAGGACTTGGCTGAGGGAAAACTCAGCCAGGCAAGACAACTGAGCTAAGGCTTTTTTCTCCTCATTAGTTCAGGTGAACTGCTTAGGTGTGCTGTATTGAAATCTTTCCTCCTCTCCCTCATAAAGATGGCTTTTCTCTGACTTAGTTGTTGCAGGTGAAGTTGTTTTTGCTTAGTAAGGAGGATCCTCCAGCCTAGAAAACAGAGAGGACTATGAAACAGATGCCATGACCTATTTCTTCCCAATATTCTTTCCCAGCTGCCATTCAACCATCTTCAGAATTCAGGCAAAAATTGACAAGTAGGCTTCAAAGCTGCTAGTACTTCTCTGTGCTACCAGTTTCCTTCTCTAGAAACCTATCTGTATATCTGAATTCCACTTGGTAGATAGATGGAAGGAGAGCTTGTTCCCAAACAAGGCGCTATTTCCTTCAGGTGGCTCCCCTATGGCACAGACATGCTAGAATTTATTTGCCCTTTGCCCCAGATGGGAAAAAGGACCTGTGTAACCAAGGCAACTCACTCTGACCAAAAGGATGAGCAACAGAAAAGAAGTTGGTTCTTCTCACTGGACCCCCCTTTTTAGACAGCTGGAAGGTAACTTTGGCTTCTGGCATTTTCCTCCACTTCTGCCAGGCCATGACTTAATCAGGGGCACATTTACATTCTAACCTGACTTCTTCTGCTTCTTCTCTTTATTTCTCACTTGTAAACAAACTTAAAAGCATGGCCATATTGGCCTTTTTCTTCTGTCTTACATCAAATAATTTATTACAAATGAGCCATAAAAATGAATGTAGCCCTTTGCACTTATTCTTCAGAAACGCGGTGTTTTGATTTCCTTTTTCTAATTGTCTGAGAAAGACAGGCCAAGGTTCTAGAGAAGAAGAATATCTAAAACTACCTCATAAAGTACAGAATTTAGGCAACTGGAAATATGGAATACAAGGTATTTCAGAATCAGTATAATGTTCTGTGCTTATAATACACTGTCTTTCATCTAATAAATTCCCTTTCCCTTTTAAGATAAGGGTAGCTAATTTTATGCTTTCATTTTTTGGTACCCACAGAGAGACTTCACCGTGTAAGCAAAAAAGCATAAGAATTCTGGCAGACATTAGTGCTAAGATCAAATTATCCATCAGCTGAAGAACTGGTTAACTCTTTGCAGAACCACAAACTAGGATAGTTATAAAACTAACTGCAAGGCCAAAATTAGGAACCAGAAATTTTGGTTACTTCTTAACAACGTCTCTCTGAACCATCTCAGGCCTTCTTTTCTCCTGAAGCCCGCACAGCCTTGTTTATTCTGGGGCTTCTTAGCCGTCTGTGGTGGCTCCGGCCAGGGTGAGGCAGTCATCTCCGAGGGTTCCTGATGGGAGAAGGGGACTGCTCTCCTTACTGCTATATTTTAAAACTTATCTCAAATCTTATTTCCTTTCTCTTTTGGAGCCCTCCATGAATAAAGAGGCCCTTAAAGTTCCTTTTCAGGGAAGCTTTTAGTGCAAAACTTATATCTTCTTCAGCTCTTTTCTTTTTTCCCCTCAACCTTCCATCTGAGGAATTTTTCTTAACCTATTATTAGGATGGGGACTAAAACAAATGCATATTCTTGGAAACTTTTCTGTCTTATACCTAGGTTAATGTTTTTGAAATTTTCATTAAGAGAATGCAGATTTTGATGGTTAAACTTCATATTTCTACTAAGACAGTTACTTCTTCCTTAAAGCAAATGTCTCAGAATAAGCAGGGAATGTGGGGAAATGGTGATAACTTAATAACATACTGATATATGCTACCATTGGTTTGTTGCTTAGGGCTACAGGTTGATTGTGTAGCACAAGTGTTGATGCAATTAAGCACAGGGAAGCCTCTCCAGGAAAGGCTTCAGCTTAATATTCAAGATTGATGTAAGGATTGATGTATAAAGCAGTCAGCCCAGTGCTTGGCAAATACAAAGGGGACCGGGGGAGTGGCTACTAGCTCTTATTAACAGTGACATGGAAATGTCACTTTAAATTTTAAAAATGGCTACTGATGCAGTTTATACTTCAGTAACAGTATATCTTGTCTATTATAATAATGCAAGCAATTAGCAGATATAGTATTAATGGCTCACCTCCTAAAACTGTCTTTGTGAGAGGGACTGATTCAGCTAGTTGGATACTGAAAATCTCAATCTCATTACAGCCAATTCTTACATAACGCTCCTGTGGAAAGATGTTTCTATACAAAGGATAGGGTAGACTTCTATCCACAGGATTATTTTTCCCATTCATGATGAAAAATATTTGATTTTTGAGTATGGGAGGGAGAGCATATACCAAATTTCCCCATATTTTCAATATTCTGACTTCCCTCTATGTCCCCACTGAATAAAATCTTATGCATTTTTCTAGCCAAGAGTGGACCGAATGGGGGGAAATTTTACTAGACCTTTTAAATCTCAAGATTCTGGATTCAGAGAGAGGGGAAGGAGTGTGGAAGTGAGAACAGAGAATGCACCATCTACCTAGTGTGTTCCACAGATGGATGATTGATGGCACTAGAAGAATTAAAGAATTTTATTCAGTTGAACTTATCTGGAAAAGGTCGAGTAAGAGTCTAATCTTATTACCATAAAAAGCCTCAGATATTAGGCACTAAGTCCAACTCAATCACTAACCCACTGGACTTTTAAATGTGTTGAAGGGCTGAGGTATATCACAACCATTTGGGTATGTCTCTTATGCATCCATAATATTACTGGGAAACCCATTTGTCCATTATGTTACCAGTATTTGTTATTGTTTTTAATTTTTGTGGTTACATAATAGGTATGTATATTTTGGGGTACATGAGATACTTTGATACAGGCATGCAATGTGTAATAAGCACATCATGGTACATGGGGTATCTATCCCCTCACACATTTATCCCTTGTGTTACAAACAATCCAATTAAACTCTTTAAGTTGTTTAAAAATGTATAGTAAATATATTACTGGCTATAGTCACCCTGCTATGCTATCAGTTACTAGGTCTGTTCATTGTTACTATTATTTTGTACCCATTAACAACCCCCACCTCTCCCTGACCACCCCACTACACTTTCCAGCCTCTAATAACCATCTGTCTATTCTCTGTCTCCATGAGTTCAATTGTGTTAACTGTTAGCACCCACAAATGAGAACATACAAAGTTTGTTTTCTGCATCTGGCTTATAGTTCTTGTAATTTTTTTGCATATTCAACTTTTTGTCATTTTTTTCCTTAAATTTATTTAAAATATATATATATAATAATGTACAATTATTCGTATTATGTCTACATATATGCTCAAAAACACATAGAAAACAGAAAAAAAAGTCCCCCTAATTCTATCTCTGGCATTTTATCTGTTCTTTTAAACAATCACATTGATAACTATATGTTAAAAGCTTTAATAATAAAATATGCAAATTTGGGGGTGGTGATTTTGGCTTTCTGTTTCTTACAGTCATAGTAACTATGGCTTTCATGGGATCAAAATGTTGTGCTGGAGAAATGTCTAGTTGTATGTCTTCACTTGAGGCACATAATGGGTAAGAGGCTCTGTTTTCAAACTACCTGGGCTAGAATTTATTACCTGTGGGATCATGAAGTGGGGGATTTTCTGTCCTCTCATGCTTCGACTTATCTTTAAAAGGATAGTACCCACATTCTAGGGTTTGTTGTGAGACTTCTATTAGTATTTTAACATATTTTAAGATTCTATTAGTATTTTAATATATGGATAGAGTCTAAAATTGGCCCTCTTATGTTATGACAACTCACCTATGTAGCCTTCAATAATTCTCCAAATATACCTTGTAGAAATACCAAGTATGTGGAGTAAGAAGCAAGAAAACTTTTGAAGAGTTGTAAGTCATGTCACTCAATATGCAGACTAATTCCCAAGCACTTAATCCATTCAGGTTCCCATTCATAGCTATGGAATCTTGTTTTACATGTATTTCTAACAGCCTTTTCTCAGCTGTTAGTAGACTAGAAATAAATTAAGATTGTGTTTTTAAAAAGCAACATAAAACCAAATTGAATTAAAGTAAATTGAAAGACAAATAGTTTCAATGAAAGAAGTAAAATATTAATATAACAGCCTACAGGTAAGCATCGAGGCAAAGTATGAAAAATATACACAAAACCAAAACAGAACCACAAACACAGCACAGTGTAAGGTCATTTATCGTAATTGCTGTATCAGATCATAAGACAATAATATGAATTCTGCCTAAATTATCTATGACAGTTTAAATGATGTTCAATATGTTCTCTTTATACACAGGAAAGTATATAAGTTTTTTAAAAAAATAACAAAATAGGCAAGATTTTTATTTTTAAGTGCCTTTTTATGAGTTAGAAACAAATCATAAAACAAATTGTTCAAAATAACACAGTCACAGAAGGTTTAAATTTTGTTTCAGAGACAGCCACAGGCTTGTGAAGTTCTGTGCCTAATTCTCCTAGTGAGTCCTCACAGATACACTGACTAGGGAAAGCTTGAAGGGGAATAGACAGGACAGTCATCCTAGCAACTCCATCCTCTGTCCTACAATAGAATTGTAAAACGAAAGAAATTCATCTTCGAAAATTTTGAAAATTTACACATTATATTCTTCATGTACCACTTTTTTATAACACTTAAATTAATGGTGCAGGCTCATATAATATGTTACTTCTTGTCACTAATTTTAATTAAAAAATTTAACTCTTTTTTAATTCATTTTTTCTATTGCTCATTCATTGTAGAATATCCCACTTTTACTAAGGCAAGACTATTCTCTCAAGGGCTATCATCCGACAGAAACCATAGCAGCTTAGTCAAGAAGAGACCAGAGCCATTGGTTCTACATTCTGCTCCATTAAGCAAGGCGAAACTGTAACATCACAATGAAACGCTCAGCTGTATAATTTATTCAGTGAAATGGTTATATTTATTCATTTCAACAACATTACAATTATAATTATCAGCTCCTTCCAATGTTTACATAATAAAATTCTTTTATTAAAATATGTGTTAGTAATACTTCTCATTCATGCCTCTCCAGACATGGTAGGAGATTGTTAAAAATTTTTAATAAAAATGAGTATAAGAGGGTCCTCATGCTTATTCATTTTTTTACTTAATTCAAGGTAAATGCTAAAGAAAATATTTCAGTAATGAAATAACAAAATTGTAAATATGTTTACTATTTATACATGCTTAACATATGTGAAGCTATAAAAATAGAAGAAATTTTACCTACAGACATTTATTTGACTGTTAAAATAGTGAGTAGAGTTTTGATTTCTTTTTTCCCCTTTAATGCGATTTCTTAAATTGCCTGAAAATACTGCCTGACAAAAGTGCTCTGGCTAATACTGTAATTTAGAAGAGCATTGAAATGTGCCCTCAGCTAGGAAAGTCACAGGTTCTTAGTTCTCCTCTTACTTGTGCAATAGGGAGTTTATAATGGAAATGACAACACACCATTAACTATAGCACTGCTTGCGGGCATTGATATAAATATCATTACAGATTAAAGACCTTTGCAAGAATTTAGTCAAGTAGGATTAGCAAATAAACTATTAGAGGTGAAGATTAAATTGTGATAGACAAAATAAAGTAGATTTTCTGCTATATTCTCAATTTCATTTGTTTCCCAGAATGGCAACAATTTTTCTTAGTTTGTAAAGTGCCTCGTATATTTGTCCTGCGGCTAGAAAGTGCAGCCAAGAGGTGTGGAAGAAAACCTGAGGTTATGACTGACAATGAAAGGATAGGAGAGAGGGCTTAGGACTCAGTATGTCTCAGTTGTGACTCATAGCCTTTAAGCCGTTTACAGAAGCTGAAATTTCAGAGCTATTAGGTGCTGTACATATCCACAATCCTGAGAAATATAAGGTGATATTTTAGCCTTTTGGACTTCATGGCCTTATAGGATCCTGTTGCCAATCTCCTATGTTTTGAAATCTAATGTGATAGTTTTAAGAAGCTCAAAATAGCAATTTGAATACATATTTACCAGTAGTACTGACTTGATCTATAAGAATATAGGTATGTTATAATTTTAATATTTGCATCCCCCCAAAATGCACATGTTGAAACCTAATTGCCAGTGTGAATGGTATTAGAAGATGAGGCCTTTGGGATGTGATTAACTCACGAATTCA
Source organism: Gorilla gorilla gorilla (assembly GCF_029281585.2). Lineage (NCBI taxonomy): Eukaryota > Metazoa > Chordata > Mammalia > Primates > Hominidae > Gorilla > Gorilla gorilla. The sequence goes on along the minus strand of NC_073229.2, from coordinate 118,567,573 downwards.
GAGCTCTCATCAGTGGGGTTAGTGCCCTAATAAAAGGGAGCCCTTTCACTACGAGCAGACACGGTGAGAAGGCTCCATCTATGAAAAAGTGCATCCTCACCAGACACTGAATCTATTGGATCCTTGATCTTGAACTTCCCAGCCTCCAGAACTGCAAGAAATAAATTTCTGTTTGTAAGCTATTCAGCTTACAGTACTTTTCTATAGCAGCCTGCACTGTAACTTAGAAATCTAAGACAGTATTAAGTGGGTGTATTGGCATGTGTGTGAAGAGATATATTTGTGAACACGCGTGTGTGTTTCCCCCAAGGAAATGTATTTTTCTCAGTTTAGATTAGCCTACGATTGATTTTGTTGTTATGGAGACCATGACCCATGTGGGCAGTGACATTTTTATCTTATTTTGGGCAAGTAAAAATAAAAATCACACCTATGTCCAACTTGATTTTTTTTTTTTTTTGAGGCAGGGTCTCCCTCTATTTCCTAGGATGGCGTGCCATGGCACAATCTCAGCTCACTGCAATCTCCACCTCGGTTCAAGTGATTCTCCTTCCTCAGCCTCCCCAACTTGATTTTTAAATGCATTCACATCTTTGGAGACTATGGCTTCCATTTATATTCCTACTTTGGTTTCATGTGCTAAATTTTTACTTATTCCTAAATTATGCAGTAATACAATTATCTATGTGAATACATCAAATTACTCTAAATAAAAATTAATTATGTTAATTGACTTATTAGTTTTCTCAGCCATCCATTTAATTCAGGAGTTCAAAGACTGTACATGCTATACCTGTGAAATAAAGTTCCAAATCTACTCTTCTGAACATGTCTGTGAATCAGGGAAAAGGAGTTATACGAGGGCTATTATAGTACAGTTAGCTGCTTCTCTAGGTTGTCCCCTTCAGAGAGAAAACTGAAAGTGACACTGAGAGCCATGGAAGGCTCCAGCAAAGTGACATCATATTGAGACATGAACTGATGGATGAAATCAAATACATACACACAGAGGATTCTTAGCTTTGTATCTTTTTTTTTGTTTTTACTTTTTGTCAAAAAGAGATAAGGAACTAAAAACTTTGAGGCCACTGACTCATCAAGTTGTTATAGTGGTGACAATCTATAGTGGAAAAGAGAATAGACAGATACTATATTTTAAAAAAACTGGTTTATCATAGTACGTGGTGGCAAGACTAATTAAAACCAGCCAATCAACAAATCCAAACAAAAGTTGATGCAAGAATTGAGGTGCCCAACATCAGGCTAGAATTTGTGGGGACAAAAAAAAACCTAATGACTAAAATTTAATACAAATTATGTATTTGTTAATTAATAATGCAAGACTGATAACATCTAGTCACCCTAAGCTTCATCTTCGGAGAACAATGCCAGGAAGTGAGGGATTGAGCAGTGAGGCAAGAAAACGAGAAATTTCCCCAGTAGCTGGAGGAATGATGGTTTCCACGTGAATACATTTGGAACTAGCATGCATTTTGATTTTATGTGAGAACAGAAGTTTTGAGTAAACTAAATACCTTTCTTTATGCACTAAAAGCACATATTTTGGCTAAAATAAATATCTTTAATTGTCAAAAACTAACTTATATGTTAATTTAATGAAAAAGATACATTAACTACCCATAATACAAGTTTGGCATTATTTTAAGTAAAAAATATATACTGCTTCTTATAGACCAGGCATGTTCTAAGTGATTTGCCAACTATTTTTAAGACATTTAATCCTTGGGATAATGACATGAAATTGTTATTATTAAGATCCTGTTTTTACAGATAATGTGTGTGAGGCCCAGATCCCCAGTAGTGGGCTGCAGGACTGGATTCAAACCCAGGCAACTTAAATCTGTAAATATATTAGTTCATCTCTAGGGCTGAGAGCAAAAAAGCACATGAGAATACATTCGTGTAATGGCCTCTGTATTCTTTGGGATGCTCAGGAGTTGGGTTAGGGCTTTTGTAGAGCAGTGGTGGGCCAGATGTAGGAGAATTTGAAATACTTGTAATTGTCCTTTAACTTCAATGTCTCATACATTTATTGATGTAAGGAATTATATTTACTGTATGTTCTCAAAGCATATTCCATATACAGTAATGCAGATCAATTATAAGAAATTAACAGCCCTTAATTGAAGATGAAGGCAATATAACTATGTAAGACTTCATGAAGTCTGACAGCAATATCTACTTTTTATTATATTATACTATTTTATAATACTATACTGATTTATAAACCCTATTGCAACTTTTCCACTAGGGACATAAGTGTGATAATGTATATAAAGATATATGGATAGGACAATTATGTGTATATGTGTTTGAGAGGGTCTTTCTGTTTCTCTCATTACTATATTATACTTTTAGTTTTGGGAGCTTAATCTTTTATAATGTCATAAAATTATAAATTTATATTAAAATATTTAATTTCTAGTTTTAGAGTGTTGTTTTGAATTTGGGTTCTGATATAGAGTCTAGTTTATTTAGACATCTTGAGAAAAATTTAGCCAGCAAAAAACATATTTTAAGTATTTATTTTTTGAGACAGAGTCTTGCTCTGTCACCCAGGCTGAAATGCAGTGGCACAATCCCGGCTCACTTCAACCTCTGCCTCCTAGGTTCAAGTGATTCTCCTCCCTCAGCCTCCTGAGTAGCTAGTATTACAGGCACCTGCCAACAAGCCTGGCTAATTTTTTGTATTTTCAGTAGAGACAGGGTTTCACCATGTTGGTCAGGCTGGTCTCGAACTCTTGACCACAGGTGATCTGCCCACTTCGGCCTCCTAAAGTGCTGGGATTACAGGTTTGAGCCGCCGCACCCAGTCAAAACCACCCTTTAAAGAAAATTATTATAACTAAAATTATTTATGAACAAAGGAGTTTGAAGTTAAGATTTTATTGGAAGGAGGGAGCCATGGCCGAGTACTTGGAGAATTTTTTGGTACATTATGCAGAATAGGTTAGGCACATCATCTCTAAAATTAGGATATTAATAATGTCAATTTCATATTATTTTAATAATTAAATGCAACTGTGACAAATTCCTGTTAAAATATCATTAGTTTAATACGCTAAAGGTTGATTGCTCATTTACATACGATAGAAGTTTCACAGAATTTTACCCTATAGAACACACGGCTTCTGACATTACTGTGGCCTGAGAATAGATTGTTGGGGAAAGCACACCATTTCTTAAAGTCCCCACATTGAGAGAAAAAACACATGATTTATTCTCTAAATCAATTGGCTAGAACTAGTCGCAAAATATCAACCTAATTTCAAAGTATTATGGAAAATATAGGGGAGCACATGGAAATATTTTAAAAGTTAGAGAAAATAATTATTTTTCTCTCTCTGCTCCAGAAAAATACTGAAAAGAATACAAATCATGATAGGCAAGAACTAGAAGAAAGATAAAAAATAGAAAATATTTTTCTTTATTTTTAAAAATATAGTACATTGTAATGATGCTATATGTTTTATCTTTTAAAAAATGAAAGCTAATACAAATTTTCTAATATATTTGTTAATTATATTTTGAAAAAATAGGATAAGTGAAATTGAGGAGGTCTTGAAACTGGAAACCAGACAAAATAGCAGATGCAGAAAGAAAGGCATAAAAATATTAGAACTTGAATAGAGATTAGCTGACTCAAGCAGTGGCTAAAATTATTGAGTCAGCTATACAACTATGAATTTAGAGTTTTTCTTTAATTATAAATTATTATTGATGGAGAAATGCAGAGGGCTGAAAGTAGGCCAGCTATGATATGACAAAAGTTGCAAAGCAAGAGGACAAATATATCCACTATAATAATCAAGGCCCCACTGCTCTCCAGGAAGAAACTTTATTTTCATAAAAAGAAAAAACATAATTAAGAGAAAATAAACATTCTCTCCTTCAAAAGTAAGTTCATCTTAACCAACAAACTGATGCAACAGGTCCTGGATGGTTGAGAAACCACCTCATTATGATTCTGAGTATTAATTATTACCATATACTAGATAAACACAGGAGTCAGAAAGGATTCAGTATGATGACATAGCTGGGCATACATCTTAAGTCTACCAATTAGATATGTGGACATGAGCATATTAATTAGACACACTAACCCTTGTTACCCTTCCCTTTAAATTGAGAAAAATAATAGCTACCAAATAAGTTTGTTATCTAAATTTAAGAGAGATTGTATGTAAATTCCCTGACACAATGCTCTTGTATAGGAGGCATTAAAATGGATCTCTATACAGTAGACATTAACAAAAATAATAAAAATAAAAATAAATTAAAGCTTAAAACATAGGATATTGTGAGAGTACAGATTGGGTGTGCATTACAGTAGCAAATTTCCTTCACAGATAATTTCTTCCCAAATTCCTACAACCATACAACATATGTTAAAAATACGATTTCTTTTGTAGGGCAAGCACATGAGATCATATGTAATGGAATTGCCTCTTCAAAACTCAAGGGGAAAAATGATGTTGGAATTTTTTTTTTCTCTGTATGAGCCAGTGTTCTCCAGAGAGATACTGTGTAGAAATATAAATATATTAGATATATAGAGATAGATAAACATATGAGGGAATTTATTAGGGAAATTGGCACATGTGATTATGGAGGCTGAGAAGTCTATGATAGGCCATTTGCAAGCTGAAGACTCTGCGATGCAAATATTATGGCTCAGTTCAAATCCCAAAACCCCAGAACCAGGGAAACGGAGGGTGTAATTCACAGTTTGAAGCCTGAGAACCTGGAGAGGTGCTGGTGTACTCCATAGCCTGGAGTTCTGATGTACCCACCCACATTGAGGGTGGATCTACCGAACCCAGTCCATCAACTCACAGGCTAATCTTCTTTGGAAACACTCTCGCGGACATACCCAGAAATAATGCTTTACCAGTTCTCTAGGGATTTCTTAATTCAGTCAAGGAAACACCTAACATTAATCATCACATTCTCTCTCAAGTTGAAGCACACGGTCAAGTTTTTTGATTAGTTATTAAGTGACCAGTAGGGAGTCAGCTAATTTGGGGACTAAGTCATTTTGGTTCAAAAGGAAAAACATTGATTTCAGCAGAGGAACAGCAAAATGCATTATTTAATTTAATACAACTTTTGTATTTATAAAATTTCAGACCTGTTGAAAATAAGCCTAAGACATCAACTGTCCTGGTAGTATTAATAAGTTTGTTTGAAAATCAAATCATTATATTAATATAAATTTATCACAAATGAAAATTACTGAGTTAATGGTTATGATTTTTTTCTAATTTACTAAATATATACCTTTGATATTAATATGAAAACTGTAAGAATTAACTTATATCTAAAATGAGAATTATTTGGTATATTATATCTTCTTTAAAGGCTTAAAGTCAACACTTTGAATAATAATTTGTTCATAAATCATGCAATAATAAATACTAATATTTAAAATAATATTTAATTAAAATAAGTTGATTCACTGCTTTAAAAGCTGCAGGAAAATCTTGTGACTTAATTTCTGTGTCAATAGAATATCTGTTTCTATTGAAGGACCTTTATCAGAGTAAAAACATAATGCTGTGTTAGTCCATTCTCACACTGCTGATAAAGACATATCCGAGACTGGATAATTTATAAAGGAAAGAGGTTTAATTTACTCACAGCTTAGCATGGCTGGGGAGGCCTGAGGAAAGTTACCATCATGGCGGAAGGAGAAGCAAATGCGTCCTTTTTCACTTGATGGCAGAAAGGAGAATAATGAGGAAAAGCAGAAAAAGCCACTTATAAAACCATCACACCCTCTGAGAACTCATTTATTATCATGAGAACAGCATAAGTGTAACCGCCCCCAAGATTCAATTACCTCCATTGGGTCCCTCCCAAGACACGTAGGGATTATGGGAACTACAATAAAATCAAAACACTTTGAATAATTTTTTCCTAGCTCATGCAATAATAAATACCAATATCTGAAGTAATATTTAATTAAAATAAGTTGACTTACTGATTTAAAAGTTGCATGAAAATCTTGTGACTTAATTTCTGCATCAATAGAAAACTTATTTCCATTGAAGAACTTTTATCTGGGTAAAAACAAAATATAATGCATAAAGCTGCAACCTGTATTTTCTTCCAGTTTTATTTATTTATTTATTTAATTTTTTTTGAGACGGAGTCTTGCTCTGTCGCCCAGGCTGGAGTGCAGTGGCATGATCTCGGCTCACTGCAAGCTCTGCCTCCCGGGCTCAAGCCATTTTCCTGCCTTAGCCTCCCGAGTAGCTGGGACTACAGATGCCCACCACCACGACTGGCTAGTTTCTTTTTTTTTTTTTTTTTTTTTGTTTGTATTTTTAGTAGAGACAGGGTTTCACTGTGTTAGCCAGGATGGTCTCGATCTCTTGACTTTGTGATCCAGCCACTTTGGCCTCCCAAAGTGCTGGGATTACAGGCCTTCCAGTTTTATTTTTATAATTCTTTGGGTTAGTAAGATTCAGCAGCTTTGATTCCATGTATTTACATGTGCATAAATTGATAATGGAATAACCATAGAGTTTTCGCATGGAAATTCTCTAGAAACAATACAATATTATGTGGGAAAGTTTGGGCTCTTTCAGTTTGGAGAGGGGGCACCTTACAGTTTCCTGAGAACTTAGTTCAGATTTAAGAAAAGCTAGTGATTATTTTTTAAAGGTCACCATCCTCAGGAGATGATAAAGGAGGTGTCTATTCTATAGAAAGTGCTGGGAACTGCTGGATTGACTTTAAAACTCTCCAGTACCTCAGATCAACTTCATGCCTCTGGGCTCTCCTGATCCTAATAAACATTGGTGGAAAATAAATAAATGTTGTTTTGTATCCTTCATCCAAGACATAAGTCCATTCTTAGGTACCATCTTTGTTTAGGGTAAGATTTCATGGGGTGGATCTTGAACAACCAAATTTTCTTTCATTTTAAAACAAGCTTATACTGCTTAAATTAGGCAGCAAAACTTCCAGCTTTGACACAATTGGAGGAGGGAAAGTACAGAAGTTTTATATATCAATTTGGCTATACTATAGTATCCAGGTATTATTCAAATGCAAAACTAGGTTTTGCTATGAAAGTATTTTGTAGGTGTGATTGATTAGTTGACTTTTATTTAGGTAAAAAGAGATCACTCTCTATAATGTGAGTGGGCCTCATCCAATCAATTGAAGGCATGAAGAACAAAAACTGAGGTTTCCTGGGGAAGGAGCAATTCTGCCTCAAGACTCAGCATAATCTCTTGCCTGAGTTTCCAGTTTACCAGACTATCCTACAAATTTCAAAATTGCAAAACTCCCATTCACATGAAACAATTCCTTAAAATATCTATTGATTCTGTTTTTTGGAGACTACTAGCTATCAGTACATAAATAACCATAACACTAGTAATTATGGAGTGCAGGGGACATGCCAGGGATTGTCACATATGTAATCTCATTGCTGTCTGACAGCAGTCCAGTGAAGTATGCATTCATTGTATAACAAACAAATGTCTACATATCATGAACTATGATAAGGTCTGGAAACAGGACATCAAAAAAAAAAAACCTCCTTTTTCTCAAGGAGTTCACAGAGTGTGGGGAATTTCAAGATATGTACAATACAGGCTAGTAAGAAGATACATGGTAATGAGTTCTTTAATATAAATAAATGTACATTACTGTCGGAAGACAAAGAAAAAGAACCATCAAACTTTTGTGGTTTAGGGTGGACGCACCAGAGGAGGCTGAAACATGATAGTTGAGTTGAAGCTTACCAGGGCAAATGAGGAAGAAGCTTCTAGGCTGAGGAAAAACATAGAAAATGTCTGGAATATGCTGAACACAAAGATATGGGAGAAGTTTGGCATGACAGTAGTATTGTAGAGGTGAGACTGAAGAACCAAAGGTCAAGAAGCTTCTTTTAATCCAGACTTATGATCTTGAGCTTCATTCACCTCATTTTTATCTATGAGGAAATAGATACTGAGATATTAGTGAGCTAACTTGCAACATTTTCACAATTAGTAATAGCAGATCAGATTTCTGACTCAATATCTTAGACTGAGCATAATAAAGTGTGAACAAGCATATGAAAACTGAATAAGTATATTGACAGCAACACTTCTCACAGAATGGAAAAAAACTGATGGTCAGAGACAGTAATTTACCAAACAGGAAAAGTATATGGGGTTGTATGAAGGACAAACAAGAACAGAGGATGTTCCAAGGGAGACCACATGAAGCAGAAACCAGAGGTAAAAGTGCAAGGAACAGGAATTGGTTTAAGCAATTTGGATTTTTTTTAACTCCTCTGATTTCTTTATCTCTCTGGGTTTACTTTATTTAGGGGGTTAATTTTTTATTAATCTTATTTACTGCATTAATATATTGGTCTTTGTCTCTGTTCATTGTGTTTTTCTATTTATGCATTTGTTTTCTTTTTAGAAAATTATGTTTAAAGATTTCAGGACTTCTTCTTTATTAATTATCTTATTTATTGGATGCCCTTTTTACTTTTACAAAACAATCTTTTATGGGCACAATACACTTTTGAACCTCTTTGAAGCTACCAGCAAGTACTTTTAAAATGGGTTATTGTTCTCTTTTTCACTTTGCTCCTTTTTCATGGTGTCGTTTTTCTTCACCTCTTTCCAGGTCTGTGGCTAGTCTCCTCCCAGACATTGTGAATGGATGTTTATCATAATTAGTGTACACAGCTGGACTTCCTCTGCTAATGTCAAGTATAGGTCTCTTATTGTATTTCTCTGCTTTAGCATGTTTGATTGCAGGCCCTAAGAATAAAGGGAGCATTTTTAACTGGCTGACTTCACTTTGAGGTTCGCAAATTGTGAACAAGCAGGAAAGATGGGTTCCCTCAAAAGCCCAAATCTTGCTTGTATTGTTCTCTGTGGGGTCAGGCATGTAAATGTAATTCTCTTCTGGATATTCCTTTTCTCTTAAGGGTTCTCCTTTCTTTCATGAAAGTCTGGGTTTCCCTCAGTCTCTGCCATGGTTCTCTCCTTCTGAGGTTAACACCCTAACTGTCTTCTCAGGCAGAGCCTTTCTAAAAACCTGTCTTTAGAGGACAGGTTTTTGGGGGATGCTCAATGGACAAACTCTCCACTACCAGTGCCTCAGAAATAGTTGTGGGGTGTCAGGCCAACTTAGATATTTTTGTGATAGTTATCTAATTTACCCTGAGTACTAGCCCAAAGCCCATTTGTAATTTATAGAATTACTTACCTTAAATTTAGAGTTCTTCAGAACTCTGTGGGAAGAACTGTTAGCTTAGAGTAAGTTTCCATTTATATTATATATATATATACATATAAATATATTAATATATAAATGAAAATAAAATATGTAATATACATATATATTTAATATATTATACATTACATATAGTTAAAAACTATATGTTAATATATACATATATTTATATAAAATAAACATAAATGCTATATATGCTTTTATATATTATATAATAAAATAAATATATATTTTATTTTCATTTATATATATATATAAAATTTTTTCTTTCCCGATTTAGAAAGATATAAACTAACATGGATGCTGATGAAACTATTTAGAAGAAAAAAATGGCAATTTGGTTCACAAATCCTGCTGAGGTGCATAAATCTCAGAAGGCTGCTATGATGAGAGATAAGTACAGATTCCAGACAGCAATGAAATTAGGCTCACAAGGTGAATGTCAGTATCAGTCTATTCAGGCTGCTATAACAAAACATCTTAAAATGGGTGGCTTGTAGACAACAAATATTTATCCTAGTTCTGGAGGCTGAGAAATTCAAGATCAAGGTGCTGGCAGATTCAGTGTCTGGTGAGGGTTCATTTTCTGGTTCATTGATAGTACCCTCTGTGTGTTTGAATGGTGAAAAGCAGGATGCAGTTCTCTGGCACCTATTTTATAAGGGCACTATTCCCACCCCAGTAAAGCTCCTCACTTAGGACTTAATTACTTCCCAAATTCTCTTTCTTCTAACTCTCTCACATGGGTGATTAGATTTCAATATATGAATTTTGGGGGAACATAGTCATTCAAATTATAGCAGTCAGTTCACTTAAGAAGGAACAGCCCTGGTCTTTATGCTTTAATAGCAACAGAGAGGGAAAGGGAAAAATGTACCAAGGGAATAACTTAAGGAAAAACAAAACAAACAAACAAAACCCCCAATAACATGAGAGATAAAACATTCCATACATAAAATAATAACACAGCACTTTGAACAAATGGACAATAAAAGAACAAGAAAATGCTTTTAAATACAATATGATTGTTACATTTAATAAAGTTTAAAGATAAATTTAAGGAGTTCTAAAAGTAGAACAAAAAATGAATATGGACAGAGAGAAAGATTAAAATATTAGAGTATCAATTCAGGAAGTTCAATGTTCTATTAATAGGAGCTCCAAAAAAAAAAAAAAAAAGAAAAAGAAAAGAAAGAAAAGTAAAATATAGAAAGCCTAGGAGAAGAGGAGAGAAAACTATCAAGAAATGAATACAAGAAAAACTCACAAAAATAAAAGGCATAGGTATTAATTGAATAGCACAGTTAATAAAAAAGACTCCCTATCAGGCAGGTTGTTATGCAATTTTTAACACCAGGGATAAAATGAAGACACTAAAAGTTTCCAGGAAAAAAAGAGTATATAAAGGATTAACAATCAGAAGGGCACTGAATTGGACTTAATAGCAACCCGGGAGACTAAAATAATGGAACAATGACTTCAATATTTTAAGGGAAAAATAATTTTCCACCTAGAATTCTGTGTAAGCCAACTAATCAATTAAGTTTAAAGGAATCATTAAGATACTTAAGAAATATAGGGACTTGTAAAAGTTTTCTCTCGTGTAACCTATTATGGGAGTTGTTGAAGCGCACTAAATGACATGAGCATATGCCAGGAAAGAAGAGAGCCTCATAACCATCAAACAGTGGGTCTAGTATAAAAATAGAAACATGGCAGATGAGTACTATAATTGGGGAGCAAGCCAAATCGGAGCAAAAGGACTGAGGATCCCGGGATTGAGATCTCTGCGGAGCAAAGCAGGAAACTCAATAATATATCTTATATAGGCACATTATTGTTTTTTAAAAAAAGGTATTAAGGATATGGGGATTTCAAAATATGTGATAAAAACGAGGAAATTGAAAACAATATTTGAAAAATAAAATAAATGTGATCGTGGTACAATAGTTCACTCTGCAGTGAACTAATTAATGATTTAACTAAAAATAATGATAGAGACTCTATTGAGAACTGAGAAGAGGAAACAGCATAAGTGCACTAAAATTTCCTATGTCATAACAGAAAGCCATGTGAATGTGTTATAGGAATTAATTTTGCACTCATATATATATATATATATATATATATATATACACAGTAATTTTATATGTATACTCACACTAAATGCAGGAGCCATACTGAAATACATGTACTTAACCTTGACTTCACATGGCACTCTGACTTATTTTAGTTGTGCGACGTTGCTGGCTAAATATCTAACTTTTATTTTCTTCACTGTAAAATGAAAATACATATAGAATTGACTTCAGATAGTTAAAATAAATTTAGCATAATGAATGTAACATATTTGCATACTGCCTGAAATATGCATTCTCAATAAACACTAGCTTTTAATTAGTAGCAATTGTATGAAGTTTTCCTTTATTCATGTATTATGTCAATCCAAGTGCATTTGTTTCTATCCTAAAGATATATTCAAGCATTCTCGTCTACTACTAGATTCCTTTGTTTTTCCTGCCTCGTATATTATGCTTTTATTCTTGTTACTGTTATTCTGTCATTTCAATGGCCTTGACATTAGGAAAGTTGCATATGCTTAATCAGCCAATTGGAATCCAATGCCCTTCTCTAAACAAGTGAATACACACACACACACACACACACACACACACTTATACAGTTAATACTACAATCATAAAATCAGTTGAAGATGGGATTTCTCAACAGTGAAATATGAATACTAACAGCTGTTACTGTATTTAACCTTCCGCTATATTCTAGAAATGTTGTTCAAAGTACCTCGGTCTCTACAGCCCTTCAAACTAGTTGTTATTTTATTTTCATTTGCTCATAGGAAAGCTGAAGTGAAGTGAATTGAAATCATTTTCCAGGATTATACAACTTGTCACTATTTAAGCTCAGATTTGGACATAAATTTATCTAATTTTTAAATACATTACTTTTGATGTTACACTATCTTAGGATTTAATAACATTTAAGCATGCAAGAATAAAGTTACAGGCCTTTTTTGAGTTAATGATTTTATATTAGACTAAACCAATTCTAAACATATAAAAATATAATATGTAGCAGGGAGAAAATAAGCCTTTTCACACAATTACTCTATCAAGAGTAAATATGCTATTATGATGACATACTATTTTTGAATGTACATAATAAGATTATGTATCTCTCAGTTTATTAATGAAAATATTCTGGTACTCAATAATACTAAGTGATTCAAAAATTTTCCCTTGATTTTTTAAAAACTGTCACAATTTTCTGATTAGAAAAGGACAAAAACAGAATACCTGATATAAGCTTTTTGAAAAAAATGCTTTTCTTTAAATTTTGCTTCTAAGAGAAAAAAATAACATTGGTAGAGGAGAAAATTAAATATTAAGAAAGGAGTGTCAGTAGCAATGCTGCTGCCAAATGCATTTACACATCACTAAACTTTCATGCAATAAGATGTTTTTGTTTTTTCTTTTTCAATTCATTAGTGCAATGCTGTGGAAGCAAGCTATCAGTACAAACAAGAAAAATATTTTTGTTAAAGTGATTCAGATTCTTAGATTATGTTGCTATCCAATTTTGTATAAAGTGAAAAGGTAGGTGAAACATTGCTAACAAAAGTTCATGAAGATAAATTTACTCTTTCCTGTTTGATCAAATTCTTCCCTTAAACAGTTGGAGAAGAGAAACGTTTATAATAAAAACAATGTAAGCTGATATCTGCAAAACTTTCAATTCAAGCTACTGAAATTATGACTTTATCATAAACACACTATAGAGGAATGAGTCATGAAATAGTTATTTATTCAAAGATACAAATTGCCCTAAAAAGTAATAACAAACTAAAGTTTCAGCTGCAAATATGGAAACGTTCTAGTGGAAATCATGATGAACAATCCTAATAAGCCAACTATATGCCAATACATTCGATCTCTCCAGCACACCACTCAAATTCTGAATTGCTTTTGTTTCTGCTAATTAACTCCTGAAACCATACCCCTCTTGCAAGTTACAGTTAAAAATTTCATTGCCTTTTCTCTATACAGTCTAATAAATGCTCCACCCTCCTTCAACATTTTTTGGTACCTATTTATTACTTGGGGCATTTTCTATTTCCCATCTTAGTTGTTTGTGTATGTTTTACATCTACAGTTAGGGTTCATACTCTTAGAAAACAAGTTCTGCATGCCCATCACTGAGGTGTTTCCTAACAACACCCCAAACCCCCGAAGAAACATATGCATTATTAACCAGAAGACTGTGAAAGTAATAACCACTTAATTATTTTTCTTCAAAGAAAATAATCGAATTTTGTTTGGAAAAAGGAAATTTATGTTTAGCAACAGATATAACAAATGTGTTCAGGGACCAAAGGGGAAAAGTGGGTTTTTGAGGGTTTTTTTTGTTTTAAATTAAAAATTAGGTCAGGCATGGTGGTTCATGCCTGTAATCCCACACTTTGGGAGGCTGAGGCAGGATTATTGCTTGAGTCTGGGAGGTCAAAAGCTCAGTGAGCCGTGATTGTGCCACTGCACTACACTCATCTGTGTGTGTGCGTGTGTGTGTGCTGTGAGTTCTGAAAAGTGAAAAAGTATAGACACGACAATTGAGTATCTCAGTGGAATTTCTGTCTTCTACATATAGAATAGAGAGAGCCAGAATTAGAAATTTTTGGACATAACAGTAATGCCCCCCCGTGAGAAAAAACAGATATCATGAGGAATAAAGGAAGTGAACCTAGTGGAGCCCCACTAATATCCCTTCACTTTGTGGCATGAGGATAGGAAGCACTGATGGGTCATAGCAAATCAAGAGGAATGTAATCACTGGCAATTCTAGCAAGACAGCTAGGTACAAGAGGCTACACTTCTTGGAGAATCTAAATTGGCAATAGATCTTGGTTTGCAATCTTCAGAGACCACCAAAAAAAAAAAAAAAGGCACAAACGGAAGGCACTGCTAAAGCTGGTTTCTAAGGATAAATACCGTGCCCCATAAAGAATGGAAGTAGTCACATACCAAGGCGGAATGCCAAGCCAAACATGGTTGAGGGAAAATCTAGGAGAGAAGACCACACTTTTTGTTTGGATGACATTGAGCTTTAGCCACTTTAGTTTTCTCCTCAAGCTGCTGGATATATGAACCAAATAAATAAACCACAGAAAATCAAATATTTTGCTTCTTCATTTGTCTGGGTCTGAAAGACATAAATATAATTCATCTCAAATATGAATGCGAGGAAATCACAATGAAGAAAGTAACAAGAAAAAGAAACTCATGAGTATATACAAATGCTATATTTTAAAAGAAAGAAACCACTCCGAAGGTCAATTTTAAGCAGTGTTATCATAAGAAGCAATGTTTAGAAAATGTCTCATTCAAGTTCTCAAACACAATTCAGTGCAAGACTAATGACTTTCTGATCAGGAAATAGAAAAGACAGTATGACTGCTTAAACGAAAACCACAAAGGAGATGAGACCACCAGATTATACTTTAAATAAAATGCAACTAGTGAAATAAATAACAACTTTAAACAAATTATCTCAGAAGTCAGAGGGGAAAAATGGAATACTGATTAAGATGAGCCAACCCAGAAGGAGGAAACAAAGCTGACAGAGAGTATATAATAGCAGATTAACAGTATTTTCAAAAATCTTCCTGTATTAAAGACTTGAATTTGCACATAGGAAGGGTTCACAGAGGAATATTACTTAAAAGATACACAAACTTAGACATACCTTTGTGAAAGTGTAGCACTTTTAAAAATCCAAAATAAGAATCCCTATACATTTCCAAATTAAAAATTATGCACTTAGAAAAGGGGGGAATATCTGGCCAACTTTAAACTCCCTGGCAATAAGAATGCCAAAGACAATGGGGATTAGGAAACAATATTTCTAGATATAGCAAATGTGTTTTATTTTTGATATAGTTTGTATGACTCTCCAAATCTCATTGAAATGCAATCCCCACTGTTGGAAGTGGGGCCCAGTGGGAGATGATTGGATCATGGGGGCAGATCCCTCTCACCTTGGTGCTGTCCTTGTGATAGTGAGTTCTTGTGAGATCTGGTTGTTTAAAAGTACATGGCACCTTGCCATTCTCTCTCTGTCTTACTCCTGGTTTTGCCATGTGACATGCCTGCTCCTGCTTTGCATTCTGCCAAGGGTAGACGCTCTCTGAGGCCTCCCTAGAAGCCAACCAGATGACAGTGCCATGCTTGTCCAGCCTGCAAAACTGTGAACCTATTACAACTCTTTCCTTTATAAACTATTCAGTCTCAGGCATGTCTTTACAGCAACACGATAATAGCCAAACACAATTTTCTTATGTAGAGAGGCAAAAAATTCATAAATAAATGTAAAAATTATTCTCAGATAAGCATTGTCTAATAAAATATTGTATCCACATGTCTTTCTTAGAAAATACAAATATTCAGTAACACTTTCCAATGTAAACTTAGAAATTAATTAAAGCCTAAAATCCTAGAGTGGGACTATATGTACTAAAAGAAACCGTAGTAGCCAATGTATCAAATGAAAAACAGATAAAAATCTGTGTAATCACTTTCATATTATAATAAACTTCATGCAAATATCTCAAAAAATTGTTGTAGATTTTTTGTGTATAAAATGGTATTACCATTAATGATAGTATCAAGCTATAATCTCTGTTTATATAAGCAAAAACTCAACAGAGGTAAAAGAAAAGCACAATGCTATTGTACATGTAGCAAATACAGAACATAAATAGGCCTAAAATTTAACACTTAAACTAAGACACAGCATGTGAAATCAAATTCTTGAAATATGCTTAAGTTGTGAAAACTGCTCAAAATAAATTAAGTAAAAAAATCAACTTCTAAAGTGGTACAAACCATAATTACCAAATACATGTATACACACAAATACACACAGAAGAGACAACTCAAAAATGTTAGCAGACTTTTTTTTAGGGTGGTAGGATCACTAGTGTTTACTGTTTTCTTTTTTATGCTTGTGCATATTTCACAATTTTAAAAATATTTTATAATGAGAAAAGTATTTTCAATGAAAAAACCACTTTCAAAGAAATACAGGTAAAAATCAAACTACTTTAATACATATGATAATTTCATTTAATTATTTTTAGTGCCTTTAATGTATAGAAATTATATCATTACTCTCAGTCTAATGGATACAAGTGTTCTATAAATGGCTCCATAAGCAATTGTTTTAGCTGGGCCCAAGCAGTTATTGGCCTGGTGGAGCCAGGAACCAGACACTCCTGTGTATTTGCCCTACTGAATTTCCTAATGGGCTTTGTGTGTTTGTTTGCTTGCTTGCTTGCTTGTTTGCTTGGTTTGGCTAATGATCAGGAAATGCAGCATAATAGACAAAGAAGTCCAAAGACAGAGAATGGAAAACATTATGCTAGCTTCTCAGAGACAGAGGGGTAAAGTAGGATCCTATGGTTGTTTTGAGGC
The DNA here is from genome assembly GCF_029281585.2 of Gorilla gorilla gorilla. Lineage (NCBI taxonomy): Eukaryota > Metazoa > Chordata > Mammalia > Primates > Hominidae > Gorilla > Gorilla gorilla. The sequence continues at coordinate 118,550,813 of NC_073229.2, read as the reverse complement.
TTGTTAGAGTCAGTATAAATAGTGCTACCTGCATAACTGAAGGACAAAATATACCATGGAATTGAAGAGAGGGACTGCATCTTTGATCATTCTTCCAGGGGTCCTGTAGCAGCTTTGGCACCTGAAGGCTTTGGAACCAAGGGCAGAGGACCCCTGTGCTCAGTGCAAAAATGAGACAAACAAAATCAGTCTACAGAGGAATAGTTCCATAAATGAGAACTGACATATAGATGGAGAAATTGTGCTAAGCAGTTTCTTGTGCACAAATTCGCGGAGAAAAGGGAAACTTGGAAAAACTTCGTAATAACTAACCATTAGACTGGGTCATGAGACGTCCTCTGAAACTCCCAACAGTTCTCCAATACCTTTCCATACACTTAAATTAATTGCCAACATCTAGCAGTGACCCATACATTTCTGCCTAATATGTCATCTGCCTTCCTTACCAACCTCATCTGTTACCCGCTCAACTGCACTTTTTCTGATACATCTTTGCCTGATGCATTGAAAGTTGTCTACTCTTGCTGCACCCATGTCTTTCTTTGTTAATATAATTCATTGTCATTATTTAATTTTCATTTCACGTTAGGTGAGATGAAATTTTCCTATGCATGCCCATAAAAGTATCCACTACCATCTTACACTCACCTCCCGAATCACTCTTTGTCAAGTTGTCGTACTTCTTAATTCACATCATTTTTTGTATCAGCTAATTCATCATTAATATATTTGTGTACTTTCCTAAGATCTAAATGTCTCACTATAATAAAGATAGTAACTTTGTCTTCCTTTCTCCACAGTCTACCCATCTACCCAGGTGTTTTTTTGTTTTTGTTTTTGTTTTTTGTTTTTTGTTTTTTTGTTTTTTTGACAGAGTCTCAAGCTGTCGCCCATGCTGCCGCCTGGATTCAAATGATTCTCCTGCTTCAGCATCCAGAGTGGCTGGGATTACAGGCATGTGCCACCATGCCCGGCTAATTTTTGAATTATTAGTAGTGACAGGGTTTCATCCTGTTGGCCAGGATGGTCTCGAACTCCTGACCTCAAGTGATCTGCCCACCTCAGCCTCCCATAGTGGTGGGATTTCAGGTGTGAGCCACAGGTATTTATTTTTAAACCACTTTAAAAACTATGAAATATCAAAGTAATAAACAACATGCAGATTGAAAGAAAAAAAAAAGTCAAACAGTACTTTAAAGCCTTAAGACAAGAAGCTACTATTCTTGTTCTACCTTTCCCCACACTCAATTCTATTACCAAAACCAATTTTTCTGGCCTCTCAAACAGCTGAGTACACAAACCCCCCGGGGATTTTTTTAAATGCACTTTTGACCCAGTGGATCTGTGGCAGGGCCTGAGATTCTGCATTTTCAACAAATTTGTAGGTGATGCTGATGTGGGTCTGCGGGCCACACTTCGTATTTTTTAATTGGCAAACGAAAAATTATAGATATTTATGATGTACAATGTGAAATGTTGATATATGTATACATTGTGGAATGACTATATCAAGTAAATTAATATATCCATCACCTCACATACAATTTTTTTGTGGTGACAGCATTGAAAATCTACTTTCAGCAGTTTTAAGTATATAATACATTATTATTAACTATAGCCACTCTGATGAACAGTAAGTCTCCAGAACCTTACGCCTCTTGTTAAACTGAAAATTTGTACCATTTAACTGACATCACTCCATTTCCCACTCCCTCCACATCCCTAGAACCTGGTAACCAACGTCCTTCTCTCTGCTTCTATAAATACATTTCTTTTAGATTCCACATATAGATGAGATCATACAGTATTTGTCTTTCTGTGTGTGTCTTATTTCACTTAGTACAATGCCCTTTAGGGTTCATCCATGTTATTTCCTTCTTTTTAAAGGTTGAATATTATTCCATTCTGTGTGTGTGTGTGTGTGTGTGTGTGTGTGTATCTTATATATCATAGTTTCTTTGTCATTCATCTGTTGATGGACATAAGGTGATTCTATATATTGGCTATTGTGAATAATACTGCAATGAACATGGGCGTGCACATGTCTCTTTGACATACTGATCTCATTTTCTTTCCATATATACCCAGAAGTAAACTTGCTGGATCATATGGTATTTCTATTTTCAATCTTTTTGAAAAAACACCATACTGTTTCTTATAATGCATTTACTAATTCACATTTCCACCAAGGGTATACAAGAATTCCTTTTTTTCCCCTATCTTCACTGACACTTTTTATCTTTTGACTTTTTGATAAAAGTAATTCTTACCAGTGTGAGGTAGCTCTTCACTGTGGTTTTAATTAGCATTTCCTGACGATTTGTGATGTTGACCACCTTTTCATATATATGTTAGCCTTTTTTACGTCTTAAAAATTTTCTATTAATGTTCTTTGTCCATTTTTTTTTTTAACTCAGGGTTATCTGTTTTCTTAATATTGAGTTGTTTGAGATCCTTATATTTTGGTCATTAATCCATTATCACATGTATAGTTTGCAAATATTTTCTCTCATTCTATATATAGGCTTTTTGGGGTTTTTGTTGTTGTTGTTGTTATTGTTTTCTTTTGGTTGTTTCCCATACTGTAAGAAGCTTTTTGGTTTGATACAATCCTGTTTGTCTTGTTTTTGGTTTTATTGCCTCTGCTTTTTGGGTCATATCCAAAAAAAAAAAAAATCTAAGATCCAAGTCAAGAAACATTTTCTTTTTTTTTTCTTCTAGTAGTTTTATAGTTTCAGGCCTTACATTTAAGTTTTTAATCCATCTTGAGTAGATTGTTGTAGATGTGGTGAGATAACAGTGACTTAGGCTTCTTCATTGCTGCATAGCAGCATCCTAAATGGTACCAGGAACTTACTAGTTTTCAATAAAATACTGGGAGAGGGAGAGAAGAAAAAAGATAGAAGATGGGTGATGAGGAGGTAGGAGTAGATGAATACAAAGGTGAAATATAAAGTGTTTTTCGAGGAGTATGGCAAGAGAGATCAAAAGGGCCAAAACTAGGAAAACTGTGGGATCACTGACATCACTGTCTACTGATAAGACCTGGGTAAACATGTCGGAAGTTCACCACCTAAAGGAGAATTAATAGTCATGTAAGGATTTATAAAATAGTTATATAAAAAACTAAAAATAATTATTTTCAGTGACTTTTCTTTCATTTAATTCAAAAACAAAGAGATACAATGTTGAAGGTAGTCTAAATATATTGCATACTTAAAATGTTTAGGTTTGTTGAGGATTTATGACTAAAATATCATTCAGAAACAAGAACACACTAACGTCCTCACAAAATGAAACATGGGACTCTTTTTCAGGTACAGAAATGACATATTAACAGTAATGGAAAATTGTATACATTAGGAAAATATTATGCCCTGATTTATCAGAAGCCTTTAAAAATATTCCAAGTTAGCTGGGTGGCAAACACTATTATCATCATGTTATAAGTATTTAAATTACTTGCTCAGAGGTATAAACAAAACAGGTCCCAGCCAGATGTACCACTCAGGTCTTGGTTTGCTAGCAGTGTTCTTAGCCATGCTATTTCCTAAAAAAGAAAGCTTCTGCATACCACTTCAGAGTTTCTCTGAGTGACCCTCAAAGATCAAGTATTACTACTTCATCATTATTATATACTAACTTACATAAAAAGTAAAATCTTCAGTTATAGTGGGATATATGTGCATAATAAGTGTGCTAAGATGCTTATAGTTACTATGGTTCAAATATTTTATATTTCCTCTAGAATGTGTGATTCTTAGGAACACAATCTTTTCTTCCTTGAAGATATTACTTGTTTAATATAATCACTTTGGATTTTGCTAATTCATTGGCCAGTGAGATTTGTGCTTTATTATTGTAAAGTTTAATAAATAGGTGCACTGGTCACATCCCTAACAAATAGTTATTGCAGTTCTGTCACCTACCTCTTGCCAGAAACCCCGGGGTACACAGTGACCCTAGGAAAGTCAACCTGAGCATTCAGATGTTATTGCATCTTGATTTATCTATAAGAGTGACTAGGAAGAAATGGCCTGAGCATGGAGCATATTCCTATAGGCTCCCATTTAATTGAAGTGAAATGTTTTCTAAGAGATGCAATAGGTTCCTCAGAAATTTGAGAAAATTCCCTAGGAAATGGAGAAGACAGGAACTATCTGAAGTATATCAAAATAACAGTGGGTGATATATCTACGGTTGACAATCCAATGACTGCTTTGAAAAGTGAGTGGTTATTGATTATCTTGACTCCTTATATTCTGTACCAAAAAAGATTAGGAACAATTAAAATGGCCACTCAACATCAAATGAGACTACCGTGCTTATAAAAATGAAGCTTTGGAAATACAAAGAAGTTTTGTGAAAGAAGATATTTAGTTTTAAGTAATTATGGGAACTTTTAACTGGGGATACTCTGATTTGCAACCATTGGGAACCTTTCCTTCTCATGAGTAAACCCAGAGACAATATTAAAATAAGAAAATTTTACTTATCTTTTAATTTGATTGACTCATTTTGTACTTTTTACCCTGCTGGCTATTTTAAAAATACATTTCAAAACGATTGTGAAATTTCTTGTCTGGAAAGAATAGATGCATTGTAATTTATAAAAGGAAACTTTCTTCTTCCATGAACAATCACATCCCATTGTTCATAACATTTATAATCATGTGTGGTTATGTACAAAAATCTTGAAAAATACTGCTTTGCTTGTGTTATTTAAAGCTGCCAATTTGCCCAAGCTTATTAAAATCAAGGCTAAATCATTCTAGTGAGCAAAGTCTTAAAGATTTAGTTGCATTGTCACAGCCTAAGAATAAATTAAAATGTAAAACTTGAACTTGGGAGACATTTAAATGATCAAACTAAAGTGTTAATGCAGGATAAACCTAATCTTAGCAGTACAGGAATGAAGCTTTACTAGCAAGTCTCTTTCAGGAATCAATATATGTTAGTGAACAATATTAAGTGATGTGCTTAACAGCCCGACTATTAATACACTTAACCTGGTTTGTTCAAAAGAGAAGGTTTGGGCACCTTGGATAGAAGCAGCCTGATTAAAATGTAAATTAAATGTCTCTAAGAGATTTTTTAACTACATAATCCATTAGTATCAAACCTGATTTTTCCAAATTAGAAAAAATCATTTCTTTTGAATATGGTATAATTTCAATATAAAAATATTAATACCATAAAATCTGGATAGACCATCCAGGCTTAAGAAATCAGCTTGTAATAACAATGTAAAAAGAATGCTTATTAATAATTAGCTATTTTCATACTCCTAACAGGAAGGTATATAGTATGGAGAATAAAACTAAAAATAATTATTTCCCAGTGACTTTTCTTTCATCTCACTCAAAAAAGAGATATAATGTTGAAGCTAGTCTAAATATACTGCATACTTAAAATATTTCAAAAGAATCTAGCCACTTTTTATATTTATCTAGATTTTTAAAGTTTTATTCTGTGTGTATCTTGACTTATTGCAACTGTTAGCACTTAAAATTCTGTATAATTTAATCAAAAAGACTATATTGTTAATATTTTATCATTTTTTCTCTTTTTTCATTATATTATAATCTCCTTGAGGTCAGAAGATCTATTTGTCTCACACTATATCACAAACAAAAAGTCAACCACAGACAACAGGATTTTCTTCCCCCAACAACTGTACTTGGTCCATCACCTCCCCTTTACCCACTAATATTGCTTTGGTTTTTGTTTACCTGGTTCTGATGATCTTCTCTATCTCTATTCAGCTTAGTCTCTACTTTTGGCCACTTTGCTGTTTTGTATACTTGCTAATTGAATACTTGGCTGTTGGTTCTGCTAAACATCCCATGTTCTTTGTATCTTATATAACATATGTGTTGAATTTTCCTTTCTTAGTCTCAGAACCTGATAATAACCTCATTAGTCCATTTGCTCAGCCCCCAAGAGACAGGAAGTCAGAGTTATCCACAACAGGTATTCTAATAACTGTTGTTCACTTATTAATTTTTGCTATTAAGGAAACATTTTTAAATGGTGGTGAAATAAAGAGACAGGCACACAAACACACACACATGCACACACACACAAACACAGTATTTTACATACACAATTATTCTAGAACTTAGCTGAAACATAATAACCTGTATATCCCATCATTGGATGGTTAAGTCATATAGATTACTTGCTATTATCAAGCCCAGTAACATGATGTATATTTTATTATCACCATTACAGAAATGGAGAAAGCAAGTCAATTAAAGATGTACAATATACTAATTGATCATCAAATTAACTTTTAAAACTCTGTAATAAATAAACGTACCAATATTATGTAAACCTGGTAATTATTTTTAGTTATTATTTCAACAAATGATTATTTAATACATATTATGTGCTAAATACAGTAATAGTAATGAACAAAACTTTATGCTGTCATGGAGTTTACATTCTTGATAAACTACTGAAGATGAACTACTGAATAAAATTTTAATGACATGTAAAACAGTATACTGGATGTTGATTTAATAAGTGAAGTAGAGAAAAGGAAAGAAGAAAAGGAAAGCTGTTGAGAGAGTGAGAATGCACTGAGCTGAGCAAGTAAGGGATGAATAATGACCCAAAATACATGAGAATGAGCAATGAAGAACATAGATTTCTTTCTGAGCAAAGGAAACAGCAAATGCAAAAGCCTGTGATAGAAGGAAATCTGGCATGTCCAAGGAACAGAAAAGTGGCCACTGGGACTGGTGTAGAGTAAGTAGGAAAATAATAGGGGATAAATTCAGAGAATTGTGGGTACCAGATCATACTGATTTCTGTGCGCAGTTTAAAGAAATTTATCTCTTAGTGAATGAGGAACCCACTGGATGGTCTAATTGACATAGTCTGATTTAGTTTTTTTTTTCTTTTCTTTTTTTTTTTTTTTTTTTGAGACAAGCTCTCACTCTGTTACCCAAGTGAAGTACAGTGGAATGCAGTGGCACCATCTCTGCTCACTGCACTCCACTCCTTGCTCACAGCAAACTCCGCCTCCCAGGTTCAAGTGATTCTCCTGCCTCAGCCTCCGGAGTAGCTGGGATTACAGGAGCACGCTAACATGCCCAGCTAATTTTTTTTTTTTTTGGTATTTTTTGGTAGAGACAGAGTTTCACCACGTTGGGCAGGCTGGTCTCAAACTCCTGACATCAAGTGATCCACCTGCCTTGACCTCCCAAAGTGCTAGGATTGTAGGCGTGAGCCACCATGCCTGGCTGACTTAATTTTAATATCACTTTGGTTGCTGTGTTTAGAATTTGGACAGTGCAGGGAAGGGCTGGAGAAGAAATATTAGTTTATAGATTATTTTACTAATTCTGGTTTTAAAATGGCATTCGTTTAGACAATAGTCTTGGTGGTAGTAGTTGTGTAAGGTACAGTGTAAGATTTTGTATACGTTTTGACTGTGGAGCAGATAAGATTTGCTTACATATTGGATGTGGGGTTTAACTGAAAGAAAGAAAGAAAGAAGTCAAGAATGATTCCAAGGTTTTTGGGCCAAGTAACTAAAAGTTGGGAAAACTGTGTGAGGAGGAGTTTCGGGGGTTTTGAAATTCACTATTGAATGCTGTGTATGAGATGTCTATTAGACATCTGGATAGAGACATCAAGTAAGTAACTGAAGTAGATATTGAGAACTCAAGGGAGAAACCGATATATATATGTATGTAAATTTTATATCTAAATATAAATATATATAAACTTTATATATTATATATAATTTAAATATAACATATAATTTATATATAAAAATTATATATATATAAATTATATATAATTTATATATATAAATTATATATAAAAATTATATATAATTTATATATATATTATATATATAAATTTAAATTATGAGACTGGATGAAACCATGATAGCAATGAGAATAGATTAAAATAAAGAAGAGACCCTTTCACTGAGTCCTTTTAGGAGGTCGGAGCACTGAGACATTTTGTTCAGATGTGAAGACTGATGTCACACTCTCACCAAGAGGGTATAAAAATGTTTACATGTAATGCTTATGTAAGTAATAAGGCTTTATAGGAACAGCAACGCAGCCTTCCCAATCTGGTCCAAAATGGCTTGAGAGAGCAAGAAAAAGGCCTGGCCCTTCCTTCCTTGTAGTTTTTCTTGTTAGAGGGCAGAGTCAGAGTGAGAGTTCCCATGTGTAACCTGGGACTTATGTGGTTTAAATAATCAAAGAAGAGAGTACCCAGTCATTCTTTTCAGTCTGTGTAGATATAGGGCTGAATATATGAGGCTCAACAAAATATATAGAAACACTTCCATTCTGACATGAGTCTTGTGACTTTTAAAAAGTTAAAGAAGATGAAAGTGGATGGGCTTGGTGGCTCATGCCTGTAATACCAGCACTTTGAGAGGCTGAGGCAGGTGAATCACTTGAGGTCAGGAGTTCGAGACCAGTCTGGCCAACATGGCAAACCCCGTCTCTACTAAAAATACAAACAAATTAGCCAGTTGTAGCGGTGCACGCCTGTAGTCTTAGCTACTCGGGAGGCTGAGGCAGGAGAATTGCTTGAGCGTGGGAGGTGGAGGTTGCAGTGAGCCGAGATTGTGCCACTGCACACCAGTATGTGTGACAGAGGAAGACTCCATCTCAAAAAAAAAAAAAAAAAAAGAAAGACTCGGACTTCTTATTAGTGGAAACTAGAAGTAGTAATCTTTGAGTTAGTGATATGTCAAAAGACAAATGGAGAAAAGTTGTTTTGAACATGATTGAGTTATCAGCTGGGCCAAATGTTGATATAAGTCAAATGGTATAAGTACTATTAATAACCACTGGTTTAGGATTATGGAGGTCTTTATATCTTTAAGAAGAATGGCTTCAGTAGAGTGATGAGGAGGAAGTCCTACTTAGAATCATCTGAAATAAGAATGAGTGGGGAGAAATTGGAGGCCGTGAGTATACACATATCTTTGTCCAAGTTTTATTATAAATATGAAGAAGAGAAATAAGAAGATTGGGAAGAAGATACTGGGATTAAGTGAAATCAAGTAGAGTTTGTAGTTGCAAGTGAAATTGATGCCTAACAGCATCACTTTGGTCACCTACATATGAACCTCTGACTTCCTCAACCTGATAGGCATCAATAATTAAAAGCACTTATTCAAAGCTTCCAACTTGATATTGCAAACTTAATGCACATTTTTAGCTATGCCATCTCGCAAAATCTCATTCAAAGATGTAAATCTATTACAGTTCTGAGAATGAGAAGGTAGCCAATTCATCTTTCACTATAATCTGCTAGTCTATCAAGGGATGATCAAAAGTGGATAAAGACACAGATCAGAAAAACATGTTCATTAGAGTGCAAAATAGTGGAAGGTCGGCTAGCTTAGGGGATACCTACAATAGTATCAGTCTGTGAGACAATAATGAGAGTTAATTAAAGATGGTTTCACAAAAGTAGTGGAAATCTTCTACCCTTACACATATTTGCCCCTCCATATTACTGACGGGAATGGTGGGCTGTCGGGAGCAGCCGCTGCCACCACACTGGCTAAAGAGGGGAGGTGCAAGTGCTGGCGGCAGGAGCAAGAGCAGGACCAGCAGTGGCGGCATTGGGGGGATTCCTGTGCCCTATGTCCCCTGTGCCCTGCATCCCCAGAGGCAGCAGACTGCACCGCCGCCACCCTCAGGAGGCCAGGGGATCCACCCCTCCCCACCCCTCTCCAGGCCCAGAGCCTCCGTTGCTCTGGACCCTGGGCCCACATCCCTGCTCTCACCCACTGCTGTTGCAAGAAGGTTTGGGGAGGAGGCAGACAGTCACTGGAGCTCACTGCCCTGGGGGCTGCCACGAAGGAGCCCGGCCGAGTCGCCCTCTAGCCGGAGAGCAGTGTGGTCGGGCAGAGAGAGGCCCCGAGGCGGAGCTGGGCCCAGGGCATGGAGCTGGGGTCATGCTTCGGGGGCCCAGGCTGGGAAGTTGGAGAGGTGCCCACTTTGGGGACCCAGCCAGTCACATGGTCACTGTGCCCAACCCCAACCCGCCAAGGGCACCAGGTTTGTGTGCCTTGGGCGGAGTCTCTGCACAGGGCCTCCCGGGGCCGCATTCCCGGGGTCCACCCCACATCAGGTAACCGCCACGCCTGACACTACCAATAGCTAGGCCTGGGGCGCCATCCACTCCCGGAGGCACCCCCTCAGGCATGGCCGCTGGCTGTGTAAGAGGAAGCTCTGGGTCTGCCTGAGCACCAGGGCCACAGGGGAGCTGGCAGCAAAGTTGCCCCTGCCCCAGATGCAGGCCAGGTCCCAGAGAGAACCTGGGGCCCCGCCCCAGGCTGGGGAGAGATGTGGCTGGTGCTGCACACTCCACAGAGCAGGCAGAAGCCTGGAACGAGCGGAAGCCCCACCCCTTCTGAGTTGGTCAGGTGGGAGCTTCCTGCGTGCAGCTACAGATGCCCTGCCATGGGTCTGGACCCGGGTTTCTCTGCAGTCTGCTCCTTCAGGGGCTCTGGAAGCACCCCCCCATCCCCGACCCCTAGTCCCACAGGCTTAGGAGTGTCAGCTACGGCTGCGTGGCCATTCCCCATTCCCAACACACCCTCCAGTCTCAGAGCAGGGTTGGGGCCGAGCTTGGATGTCTTCACGGCCTGGCCAGGTGGGCGGATGCTTGAGGCAGTGCTGACATGCCAGCCCCCTCCCACCTCAGCCCCCTCTGGATTTTGGGCACCAACAAGCTCAGGTAGGGGAGACGGTGAAGTGGGTGCTGAGGGCTGCTAGGTACTGGCTTGCAGTTGCCCCATGGTGTGAGCAGCCTGGGCACCATGGACAGTGGCAGGAGTCAGAAGGCTTCTGGGTGGGAGGGGGTGGGTCCCCAGTGAGGCCCCACCTTCAGGCAAGGGAGGGCCTGAAGGCTGGGGGCTGGACTGCCAGTCCCACAGACCGGAGTGGGGACTTGGGGTGGCTTTTCTGGTCAGCCTATGGCCGCCCATGGACATATGGGCGTGCACTTCCTCCCCACTGAGGCCCATGAAATCCCAGGTCTCAGACAGAACAGAGTAGAGGACAGAGAAAGCACAGGATGACCAGCTGCAGACAGGGGCTACCTTCTCTTCTGAGAGCTGCAGAGACAAGGGAGGCCCCACTCTAGGGCCTCCTCTCTGCCGAGAGTTGAAGACGAATGACCAGCTGCAGAGAGGATCTACACTCTGAACTGAACACTTGTTGGGATTACCTGCCTGCAGAGAGGAGTTCCCTCTCTGCTAGGAGCTGAACACCCGTCAGGACACCCTGACTATAGAGAGGATCTACCCACTGCGGGTCTTCTCTGGGGCTGTTCTGTTTCTCAGTAAAGCTCCTCTTCATCTTGCTCACCCTCCACTTGTCTGCATACCTCATTCTTACTGATTCCAGGACAAGAACTCAGGACCCATTGAATGGCAAGGCGAAAAGAGCTGTAACACAAACAGGCCTGAAACATGCCCCTTCTTTTCCACATTGTGGGCAAACAGAAGGAGTGAAGAGCTGTGGCCCTTCAGGGATCTCAGACCTGGGAGCTCCTGGAGCCAGGGCTGTGACTCCCTGTTTGGGGCCCTGCCCTTCCTGGCATCTCCAAGCTTCTGGGCACCACCACATTCCCCAGTGCCAGTAGGGGAAGCTGCTTGCAGTGCGCCCAGTCGAGCTGCAGCCTCACAGAGAGCTGGCTCCCATGACACCAACTGGAGCTGCCCACCTCATGGCAGCAGTTGGCACGTCTGACTATGCAGTGGCCAGACCCCACGCTACTCTACACCTGAGTCGCAGTTTCCTTTAGAGGCAAGGAATCCAGGCCAATAGTAGTGAATGCAGCCTGCCAGGTCAAGTGGGCAGAATAAGTGGGCCCAAGCAAAACTAGGGCAAAGGTGCAACCAGCCACAGGTTTCCAGCCAGAAAAGCAACACCTCAAAGATCCCATAACATTAAAACATGATATTATGTTGTTTCCTATCTTCCGCTGTCCACAGGCAGACTGAACCTAAGGATAGGTTTACTCTAGTCCAAAAAACAAGCTTGGGAAGGAGTAGAACATCTGATATGGCTATTGGGTTTCAATAATGAAGCTCTTATTTCTGCATTAGTATGAACCCCAGAATATATGTTTTTCATCATGCTACCTGAACATCAGTGTTGCCAAGAAGAAGACCTTTCCGTAGAGATAGTTTAGTAAGTAAATCCTCCAATACTGGGGGAAAAACCTGTGTAGAAACACAATGCCCACACACGCTTAGCTACCTATCATAATTCTAGTACTAAACTCACCAAATGCATAATAATTATCAGGCATTTGAGAAGAACTGATACCATGAAAAGTCAAGTTGCAGAAAGAGAACTTACTGCAAAGAAAGCAAAACTTTTAAAATATTAAATTAAAATTAGTATCTTCAATTATTCGTTGATTTAAAAAAAAGTATTTGAGAGTAAGAAACAGTTCTAGAGAAATATGACTATGATTCCCCAAAAAAACTGAATAAATGTCTGCAAGATAAAGTTAAGCAGAACCAGTGGAAGAAAAATAATAAAATATACAATAGAAGAAAAAAATTATAAGCTGAATTTAAACATGTTTTCAGAGTTAAGGTATCAACAAGATATATGAAAACAGTTCCATTCTGACATGTGGCTTGTGAATTTTAGAAAGTTAGGAAAATTAAAAGCTATACAAACTTTGAGATGAAAGAAAATCAGGTTATCCTATGAAGGTATGACAATCAGTCTAGCCTCAGACTTTTCATCAGCCACATTAAATATGAGAGACAAGTGGATAAATAATCTCAATATTCATAGGAAAATAGATTCTACCTAGATATCCAAAGTGAAAAATCATCAAATATAAACAAAAACACTTTCAATTATTCAAACATTCAAGAATTTAAATTCCATTTATTTTCTGTTTAAGAGGGAATAAGAAAACATAAAAAAGGGAGACATTTTAAATGATAAAGCCTGTTCCCCATAACAAAGTTGGTAATGACTTGAATATATATCATAACAGATGGAATATTGGTGTGACTGAGAGTCTAGATTTTAGTATTCCATTGCCTGCTCCACCATTTATTAGTTCGGTGATCTTTGTCAAGTCATTCTTCCTCTCTGTGCCTCAGTTTCATCACTTGTAAAATAAGCATAATTGGACCAACCTCACAGAGTTGTTGTGAAGATTAAATGAGTCACTATATGTGAAATACTAAGAATTATACTTTGGATGTAATAAGGTTTAAATAATTTATCCATAACCATTATTGTCATTGAGAATATTTCAGTAATAAGGTGAGCACATAATATCCAATCATACATTAAGCATCAAAAATTGAAATAAATTCAGGCAGAATGTTATTAAATGTATAAAAATACATCAGGGAATGAATAACATGAAAATAAATTAAAACTTAAAGTATAACAAAAACTGGTGAGATTTAATTATACAATGAAACAGAAATATGATATTCTTTTGATTTATATTGTAAACTTTCAATAATGTGGAGAATATGTGAATGAATGGAAATATGGGGCTGGGTGAATTGGCATACTTGACTGATAATAAAGTAGAGGTTGAATAAAGGACTTATGTAAAGAAAAGAAAAATGTGTAAAAAGGCCAAATCTAGGCAACTTCTCAGTTTTTCATCGGAAAGATGTGTCTAAGGGACACATTGCTGGTGGCAGGAGGCTGTAGGTAGGGGTGTGAGCTCTCTTCTCAGGTTCAGGCTCTGGCTTCAACCTATGCTAACTGCTAACATAACAATTATCTTAGAAAAGAGGTTACTGAAAATAGTAGATTTCACCCTGTGCTGAGGAGTTTGAGTTGCTGTAGTTGAGGCCCCAGGCTGTGAGTGTCTTACTGTAAAAGCAGCTAGTCAATAAACCAAAAATTCATGGGACTGGCTGTCTCCAGGCTCCATAGAGGCACTGAAAAGAATAGGAAGTTTTTCCACAGTTAGTAGTTTAAGGTAGAGAATTAAACAAATTCAATCACTATATATTGAACACTCTTTATTGGCTTTCATTTCTTAGAAAAAATTCCAGAAAATTTATATTCTCAAGAGTTAATACAAATTTTATTAACATTAAAAATATTAAAATTATAATACAGAATTTAAAAAAGTGGGCAGTTTAAAAGGCAAAGAAAAGTTAGAAAAACCAATAAGGATGACAATTAAAATGTAACTAAAAAAATTTAAGGAGAGAAAAAAGAAGGTTCATGTGAGTCAATTTATTATACTTCATACAAGGGAGTCACCAGGCACTGTCAAAAATGATTAAAATTGTGGCATATAGGCACATTATTTAGAATTACAGAGACAAGTACCAGAAACATTAGAAAATAAAATTCAGTTTGATTCCTTCTTGGGAGAGAGGAAATGGAGAAGGAAAAAGGAGTGCATGCGTGTGTGCGTGTGTGTGACAGAAAGAGAGAGGGAGGAGGGGCAGTCCTTATTTCACTCAAAAGGAATGAACACCTCTGTTTGTAGGAATCAGCATTGTCTTGGTGTTTACTCAAGTAGAGCGAGCCAACTATACAGCAGGGACTAGAACCCAAATTACTTGACCATGTTCACCTTATGAAACTCCAGGGGAAGAGGAAAGGAATTAACAACAAAGATATAACATTAAGCATCCAAACTACTATTGTTCAGATAATTTTGTTGCTACCCCGGCAAATTATACACAGATAAGCACACAACAACCATTGTTAAATAACAAACTGTATGAATATTATCAGTTGACTCATCAAGAAACCACCCACACTCAGGAAGTGTGTTTATAACTTGCACTATTTATTTTTTCTATTCAAAAAAATAAACCATAAGGAATCAAATAGTTAGAATGGTCTTGAGGTAAAATTGCTAGTTAACGAGGTGTGCTGAATGGTTTCTTCAGCCGCTGTTATAAACTGCTTCAGACATGCTGGTTGTTCCAAATGAGCCACGCAATGGCAAAATGAAGATGGAAAAAGACACTTTTGAACAAGATTTGGGGGACTCTGTTAATGTCCTAAATGTCATTATGCACAGTTTCTTGATGAGACCATTTCTACATTTCCTAATTCTACCACAATTTAACAGTTGCAGCAGACCTAGTTTCCTTGAAATTTGTTGTGAGGTTAGTAATGAATTAATTCTACCTGCACTAGAGAATTAAAAGACTCATTTTGACTTAAAATAGCTCCAAACCCTATTATGTCTGACTAGCAACATTTTTGTCTGTCCAAGAAATCTTTATGAACCATTTTCCCCCCAGGGGATTAAAGTTAATGTAAAGAACAAAATTAACTATCTCTCAACACACCAAATCTAATAACATAAACAAATCAAAATATTTATGTCCTCAAAATGTATTTTTTAAATCATCAGTCTCTCTGGTGAATAGCTGATATTTTATGTAATGCTCCTGAGTAAAGGGCAATATGTGCAATTTTATTAATATTTTAATTTATTCTCATATCATTCACACTAGGGAAGTTTTATCTTTAACACTGTACTAGAAAATGTCTCATAATTTTAACAATTTTAAGTAAAAACAATGTCTCAATAATATTCTATATTATTTAATATTTTGAATAAAATCTTTTATAGCAACTCCTGTAATATGTGCAGTGACTCTTTACATTCTCTTGTTTTGAAGATTTCAAATATAAGAAATGTAACATAAAGTTTGCATATAAGAAGTTTTCATTTGTTGTAAATTCACCATTTGCAAACCATTTTATAAAGTCTTCTTAACATGTGTCCCTCAATCTACACAGTTTTATTCTACTTATTGCTTTTAAAGGTAGATCATAGCATTTCTGTGACAGTTCTATAGAAAACTATTACTGTTAAGTGCCTCTCAAATACTGTAATGAATCTCTCATAATTTGTAGAGAATAATCCTAAAATTTATATTTTCAACTCTAAATGAATAAAACTCATCATTAAGTTAAGCATTTAAAAATATTTCATAATATTAAATGTATTGCTATTAATACTCATATTGGGGAAATGTTTTATAGTTTATAAACTTTGTAGGTAAGGGTCTCATCAACAAC
Source organism: Gorilla gorilla gorilla (assembly GCF_029281585.2). Classification (NCBI taxonomy): domain Eukaryota; kingdom Metazoa; phylum Chordata; class Mammalia; order Primates; family Hominidae; genus Gorilla; species Gorilla gorilla. The sequence goes on along the minus strand of NC_073229.2, from coordinate 118,534,758 downwards.
ACTGTCACTGTGACACACACACAAGTAGAAAAATCTATGTTCTATTTTACTCTATTTTATCATGTAAAATAGAGTTTTATAAATAGTGAGATAGGAGCAAAATGGTAGGTCATTAAGGCCTATCTACAAGAGGAATATCTTTTTCCTGAGATTCACGGGATACCTGAAACTCTCCTACACAATTATCTTCCAAAATCTGACGGTTATCTGAGGCCTGAAAACAACTCAAGGAGTGTGCTGAGATTTAGTGTTTTATCAGAGTATCACTATAAGCTTCTATTCACTGTAGATACCTAAATCATCCAGAGCATGCTTGAGTTCTTAGTTGTAGTGTGTCAGGGAAATACATATCTTAAGAAAAGAGTTTGGACAGAAGTGCTTTTCTACATTATGAATCTCATCACCACAAGCATAAAACTTCAGTTTGTGTGAACCATAAAATTCATCTTTCCTAGAAGGCCATCCTCTTCAATCTCTTTTATAATGCACTAATTTACTGGACAATATACTGGAGAGATGATTGCTCTAATTTACCTTAATATTCCCAGTAATGGGAACTCATTACCAATTAAGGAAACCTCATCAATTTACAGAGAGTTTATGTGTTCTTTGGCTAATCTGGAAAACTTCAGTTGTGTGTGTGTGTGTGTGTGTGTGTGTGTGTGTGTGTAAAATGTTCTATTTCTTAAAATTCCTTAACATTTCATGCAGTCTCTATGCTTTCTTCCGTTCAGATAGTTTAACCTGTTGTACTGAATGGTACAGTAGAATCAAACAACAAATGTCTTGACAGGAAACTCAATGGCTTAGGTTTTCGGGGTGGGACGTAAAAATCCCAGTTTTGATAGGAGGCTCAATGGCTTAGCTTTTAGGGGTGGGATGGAAAAATCCCAGGTCATAGCAATGGGTTTGGAAGTGTGAATGAGAAGTGATTCTTCTACTCCCTGGACACTACATCATTATTCCCTGTACTTAAAAAGGGAAGAGTCAGAGAAAAATTGAAAATAATTTTGATGTTGATATAAGTCCCTAAGAAGTGCAGGTACACCTGAGTCCCAGTTTTTGTTAAGAGGGTTAATAATACAAACTCCAAATACAGAGAAGATAAATGATTCTCCATTTCTTATTCCCTCTCTCAGCAAAAGCTGAAATTTGCAAAACCTAAAGCTCCCCTTCAGCTCAGTTACCTAAGAAAGGGAGAATCTTGGAGAATTATAGACAATGGATCCAGAGAGATAAAAAGAAAATGTCTGACTAGAAATGCAGCAAGATTTATGGACAGGGATGAAGGCTCACTTGGGGTTTGTTGCCATCAATTCAAAGAACAAACTATCAGTGAGACTGCATATTTTTCTCTAGCCCCTACATTCATCTGCCTTGGTATACTGTAGAGCAACAGGATGATTTGGGTTTTTGATAGGTTAATACCATAGATAATACAAGAAAAAGGAAAAAAGGATATGGAGTATATATAGATGTTGTTTGCATGGTATTGATTATGATACTCAACCAGGGTTATAAATTGAATGTATAACTTTTGACTCCCCAAAAACTTAACTACTAATAGCCTACTGTTGACCAGAAGCTTTACCAACAACATAAACAATCGATTAACACATATTTTATATGTTATATGTATTATGTACTGTATTCTTATAATGAAGTAAGCTAGAGTAAAAGAAATGTTATTTAAAAAATCATAAAGGTGAGAAAATATAATTAGTATTCATTAAGTGGATGTAGATCACCATGAAGCTATTCATCCTCAATTTCATCACTTGAGTTGTCTGAGGAGGAAAAGAAGAGGAAGGGTTAGTCTTGTCTCAGAGGTGGCAGAGGTGGAAGAAAATCTGCATATAAGTGGACCTAACGTAGGTCAAACCCATGTTGTTCAAGGATCAACTATATATATGGATATGGATTGACTACATATATATATATAACTCATATAAGGAGAAACTATATATATGTGTGTATGCATTTGTATATATGTGTGTGTATATATATGTATATAGTTTCTCTTTATATGAGTCTTAACATGAATATGCCAGTAAGGTGATTTTTACATATCAGTGAGGCTAGTTCCTTATCATGGAGGCAAGAAAATTTTTAGTACATGCAAGAGTGCAAGGCATACAAGAGGTACTGCATTCTAAAATAATTACTACTAATTTAAGAAATAATGAGAAGGTCATTATAAAAATGTTTGTTCATTCATAGCTATTCTTTTTTGTGAGCCATACATGAACATATTTGAAAGCTTTCAATTTCTTAAAGCTTCATAATCATTAGTATGTTTTTGCAATATTGATTTACGAATGTACATTAAACACTGATTTATAGAAAGACGTTCTCGAGAAAAGATGAAAAGATCTCAAATCCACATCATGAGGCATGCGTCAATTTGTGGGTCTCAAGTTGAAACTGACATCCTTCAAATGCATAAGAAAAGAATGGTCTTAACACTATAACCTTGTTTCTTACAGTTGAGTTACTCTTCCGGTGCTATGTTTACCTGTTTTCTTTTTCATATGATAGAGGTATGTTGCTTTAAAAGACTTTAGGAAAAATTGTGGCATATTCAAAATGTACTAGGTCTTTCTCTTCAGTAAGTGAAATTAAGTTGATGCTAACCTTGAGAGCAAAACAACATGATGCAGGAATCATGTAAGTTCTGGAATGTCTCTTGAACCTCAGGATCATCACTTACTATCTATGTGACCTTGGACAAAAAATTAATCCGTGGTTATCTTCTTGGTATTGGAAACAATATATTAGCCTTGCAAAATTGTTGGAAGGTGTAGAAATAATAGTACATGTAAGCTATTTTTCATGGATTTATGCATGGTATGTATTTAAAAGGTGATAGGCAATGCTGTGTTGATGAAGATAGAATTAATAATTAAAAAATCAGTGAAATCTTATAAAATTCTGACAGGCACCTAGAATTCAGGAAAATAACTTGTAAATGTTGGGATAAAATATAACCACACAGCCATTACTTATAAGTGAGGAAACAATACAAGGTGAATGAATGACTCTGAAATAAAAATGTAATAAAGTGTCTGTTTAAATTTTTTGCCATTTTTTAAATTGAATAGATTAATTTCTTGATATGCTCAACATTATTTGACATTAGAAAAATGTACATTAAAATCACAATGGGATAATATTACATACTCAGTGGAATAGCTAAAATTAAAAAGACTGATTATACCTAGTGTTGACAAGGATATAGTGGAAACAAAAATTTCATACTCAGCTGGTGGAGATGTAAAATGATATATCCACTCTGAAAAAAAACAGTTTGATGGTGACCATATGTTGCAGTTATTCCACTGTAGTTATTTAACCAATAGAAATTTAAGCATATGTTTATACAAATAATTGCACATAAATGTTCACAGCCGCTTTTATTTGTGGCCCAAACCTGTAAACAATCCAAATGACTATCAACACATGAATGGATAAACCTATTATTGTACATCTATACTATGCAATACTAGGTATCAATGAAAAGGAATGAACTATGGACATATGTGGCAACACAGATAAAACTCAAAATAATTATGCTAAATGTAAAAAAGCCACATTGTGTATTTTATAGAATTATATTTATATAAAATTTGAGAAAATGAAAACATTAATCTAGAATAACAAAGTGGATTGGCGGTTGCCTGGGACGAAAGTGAGTAGAGGTTGGAGAGGAGGTCACAGAGGGCTTACAAGGATACTTTTATGGTTATGGGTAGAATCATAATCACATTTATATAAAAGATGTCATGGGCCAAAAGCTTATAAATTTTCACCCTTTAAATATTTCTTATTAAATGCCAATTGTATGTCATAAAGTTATTTTAAAAAGTAAAGTATAAATAAATATAATTCCTGAAAACTTATTTGGAAATAACTCTGATGAAGAAGGAAAGGTGTAAACATGTGACTAATCAGGAAGAATCAAAATGAATTCATATTTACATACAAATATAAGTAATGGCAATAAGAGTACATATTACAGAGAAACAGCAAAAAGTAGCATAAAATAAAAAAAAAATCATTTGATATCATAAAGCCCAGAATTACTTGAGGTCTAAGAACATTGCTAAGGTCAGAAAGAATGCTTTCTTTTAATTCTTATTTTTTTCTGACCATATAGAAAAACAGATGCTCATTTTCAAAGAAGAAGGAAATGAGACATTGTAAAGAGAAAATAAATCTCAAATGCATGCTAACTTGGGAGCGCAACCAGCAGTTTTCTAGGATTATGTACACATATAGACATATTGTAGTAATTATATTTTATGTAGACCATAAATATATTTTCTATAAGTCAAGTTTATCTAAATTTATTTTAATAAGTGTTCAGTGTTATGCACTATTGTTGTACCATAATTTCGTTTTCCACATTTTCTTTTTTTTTTTTTTTTTAAGTAGAGACAAGGCCTCACCATGTTGGCCAGGCTAGTCTTGAACTCCTGACCTCAAATGATCCACCTGCCTTGGACCCACAAAGTTCTGGGATTACAGGCGTGAGCCACCGCGTCCGACGCTTCAATGTTTTATTTTCAAATATTAGGCCCCCTCCTTCAATTTAAAATATGCTTCTGTGAACATTCTTGTACATAAACCTTAGTGTTTAGTTAGTACATACAAATTTTCAGCGAATAAATGTATGCTCCCTTAATAAATGTCACCATCATCTTTGAGCTATTCCAGGAACTTAACTGTTCTGACTGTCCTGTTGGCTCCATCCCTGCCCTAATACTGGCCATCAGGACCGACATTACGCTGCAGGCAGACTTACCTTTTAAATAAATAAATAAGATCATATCATTTGCAGCATAAACTCCACAGTGCTCTCAGTGTAACTAGAGTATAATAAAAACATCTTTTCAGGACTAAAATAACCTACATGATCTGATTTCAGCTTTCTCTAATCTTATTTCTTTCCACTTTCCTCCTCTCCTACTCCTCCTTCTTCCCGCCCCCTCCCCCCGCCCCCGCTCCCGCCCACGCAGGAACGCAGATTTTTCTTTCTGTTCTTTTAATAACATCAACTCTATTGATACTAGTTGCAACTCTAGTCTATCACTCATTTACGTCTTTATCAAAGCACTTATCAACAGGGACTTGCTTATGTGTTTAGAACTTAACTCTCACACTCCACACCTATTGTCATGTAAGCTACTAAGGTCAATGATCCACCTGCCTTTTTCACTCCCATCACTTAGACAAGTGCTTGACAAAGATTAAGTTCCTGTAGAACATTGGACAGTTTTCTAACAAGCATCAACAACAAATATGTAATTATTTTTAATGTTTCTTTAATGGTTATCACAGTTAAAAACAGTTCTTTATCAGTCGCTCTAGTCAAAATACAGAAACTTCATCAGATTATTGAACAGAGTTTTGATTTAAAAATTGTAAACTGGGTCTTAGAGAACTAGAAAGACAAAAAGGAGGCACTAGGCTATTACAGAAAGAAGCAGCTGCCACCTGTAAGACTGGAGTGCAAAAAGACCAGGTTGGAATTATTCAAATTTACAAGTTTGGAGGAGGAATCCTGTGAATCTGAGACTCAGCTCTCTGAGGAGCGATGCTTTCTAGTGCTACCTGCGACATGCCAGAATATGACTTCCATGTGTGTGGAAAGACTGCAAACTGGAATCAGCTGCTGCTCCTCCAATCAGCTCTACTGCTTCCAGGGTGAAGCGGTGTTGTGGTGATTGTGACAGGAATAGGAATCAGACAGATGTAGCATGTCCTTTTTCCTCAGACAGCTTCCTTCTGTTGGAAGAACTCCTACTGGAAGAATAACAGGAACCAGCTATCAAAGAAGAGAGTTTTGCAAAGTTCCAACCCCAGCCTCAAAAAGTCCGGCACAGGAGGGTCAGTTTGAAGATGAGATCAATACCTTAATAACCAGAATATTTCCTAATTCAAGAATATTTTAACTTTTATTTGGTAAATTATCATAACTTTCGTAATAAATTTTAATGTTTGAGGACATTTAAATATTTAATATATTTTAAATTTATCTTGTTAAAAGTTTTGAAATTATGGTCTATTTTAAAATTTCCCCACAGTTAGACATCTGTCGTATCACCACTCATTGAATAATTATGTCTTTCCTCAAGACATAATTGAAAATTGCAACTATATCACACATTAAACTCCAATGAGGGCAGATAGATGGAGAGAGAGAGTTTTGTTGTTGTTGTTGTTGTTTTTCCAGTATTTCTATCTCACTAAATGACACTATTCTAGCTAGAAACCTGAGTATCATCTCTGACTGCACGTTTTGGATCTCCTTTCTTGTCTGATTTTTTTCTGACTTCCCTGAATCCTTATCCCATCCCCACCCAAAATGTTATAATGGCCTCCTTTGGCTCTCAGGAATACATCTTTAACATATCTGACGAGTACTAATATTATCCGGCATGTACCCACAATCACAGTTTCACATTGTAGTGTACTTCCATTTGCTTACTGTATTTTAACTCCACGGGATTTTTTCACTTACAAGTGCTAATTTTCCAGCACAGTCAGGGTCTTTATCAGCAGGATTCCTCTGCCTAGAACACTTTACCACTCCCACTCTGCAGCTGGGAACCTCTTCAACTTTAGACCTAAGGTATCTTGTTTCTCTCTTGGGATAATTTTTATGATCTTCCTCACTTAGTTACACTCTTCTATTATATAATAACTTTTAGAATGGCACATTACTAATCTCTTTCTACAGCTCAACTGTAAGTTGTGTGCAGACAATGTTTTGGCTCACACATTTTATCAATAGAATACCTGCCATGTACTAATTACTCAGTAAATATATGCTTAGTGACTAACAGAGACATACCATCTATTATTAGGTACACATTATCTGTCTACTTTATTTTCTAAGAAAAAATTATAATGTTTTTTGAAATCTTCATTTAAAACAATTTATTAATAGGTATTTTATATTTTCTGTTGCTACTATAAGTGGAAGTATTCCCATTTTACTTTCAAGTGAGGTTTTTTTTATTCTAACAGTATTTTAATTGAATTTCTTGGAAGAGAGATTTTTTTAACATAATAACTTCTGAAAATAATAGTGATAGTTTCCCTCTTTATTTCAAATAGCTGTTTGTCTTATTAGGTTTTTTCTTGAGTATTGTTTAAAGCTTCCAGGAAAAAATATTCAATGATAGAAGTAATTGTGGGAATTCTTACAAACAGATTTACCTATATTTTTCAATAAATAAGAGAAAAATTATGCTATACTAATAAGTAGTAGAAAGAAATAGACTGTTAAATTTTAATTTTATGTTTATTTTGTAAAAACACTGCCCTTGCCTAGTGTGCTACCATTTTACTCCCAGGACAATATATTTTATTTTCCTTGGATTCCTATATTTATAAGATAAAGTTCTCTTCCTCTTCGTGGGTAATACATGTAGTTCAGTTTCTTGTTTTTTACTATGTATTACCACAAGTTCCAGGATAACACAGAGGTCTCTGGAACAAGACTGCTCAGATTTGAATCCTTGATCCATTTTTTACTAGTTTTATGACCTAGGCCAGTCATTTTATTTCTCTCTGACTTGTTTTTTTTTCTGTAAAATAACATAAGAATAAAAGGAGTTCCTATACATAAAATATTTAAGTCCTGAAGATTCACAAGGCTACTATTTAGAATTATAAAATTATACAATCACAAACATAGAATTATATAATATTGGGTATAAAATTATGATCAAGGAACCCACCATTTTTATAATTTAGAATTTAAAATGTATATATTAAATGTGTTTTCTACTTTCATTTAATCAGTAATGCCTTCATATATTTTAACAGGGTTGTAAACTAAAAATCTATATTAAAAGCATGTAATTGTGTACAACTGCTTATTAAAGGACAGTTGCAGGTCAAAAAACATTGCACATGGTTCTGATTTATTCTTAGCAGCTCAAGGACATAAGCAAGACTTAAAACTTATCGATAAGTGAGAATTTTGAGACCAAGTTAGAAAGATGTGTCCCTTTAATTTCTATAAAAGATTAGCCACTGAATGGAAAACATGGAAAAAATCAAGATATAATAGTTGAGAGCGGCTATGCTGGGCATATTTCATCCAAAGGAACCATCTCTATATGTGGATATCCCTCAAATCTAATCAAGGTGACCCGAGCATTCTCACAGGGAAAAAACAATCATTAAGCTTAGAAAAAGTTAAAACCTAATCGCTGTGTGTGTGCGCCTCATGAAATCTTCTGATTAGAATTCAGCCCCTTGCACATTTATACTAGGCTGGGATGCCAAGAATGCTAAACATGAGTGTTCCAGTCCTTCAAAAAGGAATAGTATAATCCTCATAGTAAAATAATAAATTGCCTATTGACTTAAATCTAAGCCTTCCATCTGTTTGTCATTGGTAATTGGCCTATGAGTCAGACTGATTAAAATAAATATGTGTAACTAATTTGAACATTTAAGAAACCAAGTCAAATTTTTAACATATATTTGGGGTAAACCTAAGATAAATAACTGGGTTTGAAAATATTAAATCAATATTTAATGTATGTATATTCGTTTATGAGAATATGCATTTATAATCAGGTTTACCTGAACCACATGCTATACCAAAATACACCTTGTTATTCCTGATATTAATAAGCAAAGTCCACCAATAAGAGAGCATTCTTTCATGAGAGTCTCAGAAGTAAACTTCTCAGAATTAAGGTCTTAAATAATATTGGTGAGAGTTTTGATGGTGTTATGAACACTATGAAAGATGTGAAGAGATGTTATGTGAGCACAGTTTTGAAAGAGGAATGGAATAAAAATTTTACCAATAAAATAGCATTTTATCTTCTCCTGCTCTCCTGTAATATGACATTACCTACAAGGGAGACAGTCTAGGGGTTAAGGAAGTAACCATGTTCTCTGGACCCAGCAACCGTAATGGCCATACAGTTAACACAACAAACCCCAGCATTCACATTGCAGTTAAGCTCATTCAAGCAAAGCTATCTTCAGTAGGGAATTTCCCCTGTAGACAGCCTGCACATTTTGATTTTACCTGTCCTCAGACTGACACTTTGCTTACTATGATAGAAAAAAAAAAAAAAAGCACCCCTGGGTGGAGATTTATGATTTAAATGAGACGTGTGATGTATGAACAAATATGTACAGCTACTGCGCATGTGCCACCCAGAGGACCACACAGAACGTGCTTACTAGTAACACCCCTTTTCACCCCCTTATGAATAATCAACTGAGACTCCCATAAAGGAAGTCTCCCTAGTTCAAATCTTTGCTGTTTCATCCTTAGGAGCAGTCTGCCCTGAATCCTTCTCCCTCTCTCAGGGTGTACTGTCTATTCTGCAGTTAATTTTCAAAGTATTATTTTGCTTTTGCAGTAAATTACACTGTGCTGCATCTCCTTTGCTGTGTGTCTCTTGCTTAAATTATTTTTTTTTTCTTCTCCAAGTGTCATTTTTAAACTAAGAAGATAAGAACCGCGGTCAATGTCTCACATTAGCTGTCAACACAAGGGTAGTTTTTAATAAAAAAAAATTTTCTATCAAATGGTTTTCTATCAAAACAAAATAAAATAAAACCAAAATTATAAGGAAAATTTTAAATCCTAGAAAATAATAGATCTACTAGGTAAACATTCAATATTATGGAAAACTTAACCAACACAATTTATGAACTGATCTAAGAGATATCAGTCTAGATATCTATCGATGCCTCAAAAGATACTGAAAATAAACATTTTTTTCAAAGTTGCACGCAACATTTACAAACAATATTTCTTTTGGGTTGCAAAGACATTTTTACCAAATTATAAAATATTATTCCAAATAGAGGAATATAACTTGACCACAATATAAACCAGTAATTTAATAATAAACATACGCTCTCAGACCTATAGATCTGAAACAAAAATAGGTGTCATGAGGAATGAATAAAATGCTTTATTAATTTCTATAAACTAATTATGATTTAAAACATCATAATGTAAAATTCAATTGAGCTAAATGAGGACTTGGAAATTTATATTTCATATTACTTAGAAAGCAGGGAATATTAAAATTTAATACACATCTTCCTAAATATGGTGGAAAAATATTTTCTATAGTTCCTTTAGGTTGATTATATTAATAAAATTTTTTTAATTAGTTGAAGATAAATCAAGTACTCATAGAGACAATAAGCAAACCAGAAATGGACTATTTTTCAAAAAATACCTTAGTAGAAGAAAATAGAAATATTTAGTGACTTATAATTTAAAAATATAAAAGCTATGTAAGAAACAACAAAAGATGCTTCACAAGCTTGGACTATACCAAAACTGAAATCTTGTAATTTAGAATAGTAGAAGCAATTTTAAAATAAAGTTAAGGAACTGGGAAAACATCTGGCATATATAAAAAAGACAAAGGAAATCCTTAGACAAAGACAATGAAATCCTTAGAAAATGAATTAAGGAAGTAAACTGATTGTTCACAAGAAGGAGATAAAATTTAAAATATTTGTTTAAATCAAAGAAATTAAAATAATATTTTTTTTTGTATATGCAATTAGGCAAAATATTATGACAGAAATAAATGGTGATAATGTTAAGTGTGCTTTCCATAAGTATTCTTTGTCCTTTTTAGAGACAGGGTCTTGCTCTGTCACTTAGGCTGTAGTGCAGTGTCACAATCATAGCTCACTGTGGCCTTGCACTTCTGGGCTGAAGTGATCCTCCTGCAGAATCAGCATTCTTATACACTTACGGTTAGGAATTCAAATTGAAACGGACATTATGAAAGTTAACTTGGCAAACTATATTAATATTTAATAGCATTCAATTTATGCTAGTGATTCCCTTTCTAGCAACTTATTTTTAAAAAAACAAAAAAAACCAGAAACTCTTTTTTTCTTTTTTTTGAGATGAGGTCTCATTATATTGCCCCAGCTAGAGTTCAGTGACTATTCATAAGCCCAGCCACAGCACACAGCAGCCTCCAACTCCTGGGCTCAAGTAATCTTTCAACTTCAGTCTCCCAACATAAACTCTTATAATGATTTATCAATGAAGAAGTTTCACACATTTTTACAATAATAGTAAACATAAACAGTAATTTTAAAATAGTTTATTTTTAATAATAAAATATTATTAATATAATAATTAAAATAAAAAACATAAAAATCAGTTAAATTACCTTACATGGGCATTATAATGGACATTTTTGAGGGACTACCCATTATTTTTTTCTTTTTTTTAAGGAAAATTTGTATTATTTCAATTATTTTTATGTACAGAAAACTCAATAGTATACATTTAGCCGATTTTAGTGCCAAGTTCTTTAGCCTTTGCCTTTTCGAGCTTGGCGATCTGAGCCACAGACTTGTAACCCAGGACATCGCCTTCCCAGTGCCGGCAGATCTCATCATATCTGTCGTTCCTGATTTCTAATAGAATCTGGATTTCTCCCATTTTCTGGCATTTGTATTGTCTTTGTTATGTGGGTCATGATTGGCCTAATTTTAAAACGTATCTATATAAGCAAATTACCACAATGATAAGCAGCAGAACAAACAAAAGCCAACCAGTTTCTGTCATTCTTCCTGGATAGGGTGACCTATTCAAAGAAAACACCGTCAGGTCACCGGAGAAGTTGGGCCTCTGGATGTGTGTGGGTTCTGGTCTACTGGTGACCCGGTTAGCAGGCCCTGCTCCTGCTTGAGCCGCCTGCTGGTGCCCGTGCACCTGCTCTGGCCTGGCACGGTGACTCATGCCTGTAATCCCAGCACTTTGGGAGGCTGAGGCAGGAGGATCACGAGGTCAGGAGTTCGAAACCAGCCTGGCCAATATGGTGAAACCCCCATCTCTACTAAAAACACAAAAATTAGCCAGGCATGGTGGCGTGTACCTGTAGTGCCAGCTACTCAGGAGGCTGAGGCAGAAGAATCGCTTGAATCCGGGAGGCGGAGGTTGCTGTAAGCCAAGATTGCACAGTTGCACTGCAGCCTGGGTGACAAAGTGAGACTCCGTTTAAAAAAAAAAAAAAAAAGACAAAAAGAAAACTTGTCAGGTAGTGCATTCAGCTGCACATAACTGAGAACACAAATAACAGTAATATAAACAAATACCAGTTTTTTCATCATGTAACAAGAGTAGAGCTAGGCATTCTGGTACTGGTACAACAGCTCTATAATTCATCATAATGGTAAGCTTGTTATTCCTTCCTCAGCCATTCTTACCAAAAAGTATTTTTCACACTTGTGTCCTCAAAATCCTAGATTGGCAGCTCGACATCTAGCACCATCCCCACCTTCCATCCACGAACAAGAGAAAGTGCAAAGGGCAAAATATGCATGCCAGGGAGTTTTTCACTTTTGATGACATTTTGGAGCCAGCCAATACCTTCTATTTGCAACTCAGTGGTCATATGCCTGTAAAATCTGGGAAAAGCTGCTTTTTATTTATCTGAGATAGAATTAGTGAACAAAAGAAGACTAAGGTAGGCAATCAGTGGTTTCAGACAAAGATGGGAATAAAAAAATGAGTTAGTCCTGATAGAGTGATATCCTAGACTTTTTCATAGGTTTAGGGAGAAATGTCTGCTTTCCTTCCCAACACTGCCCACTTCCCCAGAACCCAGCCACAGACGTAGACAAGCATGGATTCCCTGATGGCTTGTTCTGCAAATGGAAGAGAAGCCAGCCTTTGATTAAGGTCAGAATTACAGATGGAAGAGCAGAGAGACTGAAAAACATCAGGCACTTGGTGACACTTTTTACAAGTTGAAAAAACAAACAAACAAACAAACACTAAAGCATCTTCTACTCAGGATTTAAAATTTGAGAAAATAGATTTCCTTCTCTTAAGCAGTTTTCGTTGAGATTCTGGTTTGTTAATACCAAGTATGTCCTAAATGATTCAAGTATAAGATTCTGTTAAAAATCAAGTATTCAGCTAATATCCATTGCCATGGTGAAATTTTTACCATATTTTATATACAATATGATTTTCATATTAATATATAAACATTTTCCTAGAAGATACAAGAGGCAAGCAAGTATTATCGAGCTTTCATATAGTATAAATTTTATTCCACAACAGAATTTTGAAAATAGTATTCCTGGTAATAGTATTTTGAAAATAGTATTGTTGTTGATAATTCTCTAGATGCAATAAACCTTTAACATAGATAAAGGCCCCAAATAATTATCTAACGTGTAACTTGATTTTTAATGTGCATAAATCATATATCCAGTTTGAACTGCACTACAATTGTGACAATCTTTGAAAAGTAGTGATATGGTTTGGATTTGTGTCTCCACCCAGATCTCATGTTGAATTGTAATTCCCAATGTTGGGGGAGGAACCCGTTGGGAGGTGACTGGATCATATGGGTGGATTTCCCCCATGCTGTTCTCATAATAGTGAGATCTGATGGTTTAAAAGTATGTGGCGGGCCGGCCGCAGAAGCTCACGCCTGTAATCCCAGCACTTTGGGAGGCCGAGGCGGGCGGATCACAAGATCAGGAGATAGAGACCATCCTGGCTAACACCGTGAAACCCTGTCTCTACTAAAAATACAAAAAAAAATTAGCCAGGTGGGGTGGTGGGCACCTGTAGTCCCAGCAACTCGGGAGGCTGAGGCAGGAGAATGGCGTGAACTCGGGAGGCGGAACTTGCAGTAAGCCGAGATCGTGCCACTGCACTCCAGCCTGGTCGATAGAGTGAGACTCCGTCTCACACACACACAAAAAAAGTATGTGGCACGCGCCGCTCCCCGACCCCCAACATCCACATCGCTCTTCCTCTCTCTCCTGCTCTGATATGCTTCCGCTTCACTTTCTGCCACGATTGTAAGTTTCCTGAGGCCTCCAAGACATGCTTCAGTTAAGCCTTGGAATTATGAGTCAATTAAGTTCTTTTCTTCATAAATTACCCAGTCTCAGGTAGTTCTTTATACCAGTGTGAGAATGAACTAATACAAGTAGAAAAAATTTTTTAAGTGTAATTTTTGTATGAATCAAATAATTCTTGTTCAGTATGCATCATCAGTGCTCAACATATTCTTAATTAACTATTTTCACCGATAGAGAATAAAACGATAAAATTGTATCTTCTGGGAGAAAACTTTGGAAACTTAGAAATGTTACATAAAATTGTCTTTTAAATGACAGCCCATGCAAATTCATTAGCTTCATTAAAATATTTGCCTTCAGTATATGTATACATTTTATTTTAGAAAGTGAAATATGTCTTGGGTGCATGTATTCTCCTGGGGCATGTTAAAATGTTGTGCAATTGGGGAAAATGGTAAGGCATTTGTAACAAGAGATTTGGATTTACTAATTATAGGCTCCTAAGCAACTTTCTGATAATCAGTTTCTTCATCTATAAAATGCAAGTAGTTATGGGTATACTCAGCGGACTCTTACTGGGATTAAAGAAACAATATTTGGGAAGAATTTTAAAAACGATCCAGTTCTGCACACTTGTTTTTAAACTTTTTCCATTACTTCTATTTTATTTTTTATTCTGTTCACTTATAAAGCACAATGCCAAGTTACTCAGCCTAATTAATGTAATATTATCTAACCTTGGTTTTATACAGAACTCCAACATAATGAAATTTTATTTCACTTATACTTTAGAAACACTGTAGTGCCATTTCCTGGGCAGAAACAAGGGAAAAAGCTAGCCCTAGGCATGGGTCTAACAGGCGAGACTCTCACCAAGCATATGGGCAGGCAGTGCTTCAGTGCCTGAAGTGGAGAGATCAAAAGCACAGTGGATGGCCTTTCTCTGGATGACTTCCCCAGATGCTTAAGGTTCTTGAAACAGCTGTTTCAGTGCAGGCACAGCAGGTATCTCACTCTACCCTCTTCAGATTATGGATGTTTTGCAAAGTCCTCAATGGATTTTTCTTCCTTACAAATTGGCCTATAGATTAGACATGACAATTAGCATTGGTCTATAGACTTACAGAAAGAAGGAAATTAGTCTGGAACTAAAAGAAAACATGCTGTTCACTAGTAAAACATATGACATAAATTAAGTAGAGGATTATAAATGATGAGTAGAAGAGACCTTTGAGATTGTATAGCTCATCATCCTCATTTTACAGATGTGGAATCTGATGATGTATATTGTTAGGCTGCTTATGGTCATCATCTCTGAAATTGCTAAATATTGGGGGGAAGAAGCAAAGGGAATTTTGCACACTCATTTTTTGTATGGCTATATTTTGAATTTTATCTATTTAACATAAGACATTTATATTTATTGAAACGGCAATCTTTCAAATCTTGATAATCTATAAGGCAATACTCCCAAATTTAAAAATACTATATTTTCCCTTTTATGAATGAATGTTTTGATTCAAATACACTATGTATTATTTTTTGAATTTCAGACTCTTGCTTGGATTCTGATAAAATGTTATACATTAATTAACTCTTCATTTATTTATTCATGTATTTATCCTGTGATATTTATAAAATGTCCGTTACTATTCTGGCATTGTGCTAAATGTTGAAGATACAAAAACAGAGAAATGGTTCTTGTACTCTAAAGGAGAGAGTATAATGTAGTTGTCAAGAAAATTGGCTCTGGAGCTACCTTAAGTTTAAATTTTGACTTCATTACCATCTGGCTAAGAGACCTTCATCAAGTTGTTTAATTTCTGTGACCCTTGCTTTCCTCATCTGTAAAATTCTCATAATAACATTATCTACCTCATAGGAATTTATGAAGATTAAATGAGGCAATCCATGCATAGTTTTAGCATGCTGCCTTGCAGTTAGTTACTAATCATTGAATAAATGTTCATTGCACATAACATTTAAAAAAAAAACTCCTTGTTTAGTGAGAGACTCAGAACATTATACCACTACTCTAAAATGATAAAATAAGGTCTAAGAAAGATATGCACCTCTTCTAATGAAACAACCCATGAAACAAAGATTCAGCACCAAATTCATTGTTAAGAGTATAAGGCCATTTTTTTCCTGAGAAGTTAATTCTTGAATTTCTTTTCATAGATTTCTTTCCCATAGTTATGCGGTAGTGATTTTGAAGTAACAAAATACATAGAGTGAATATTCCTGGTAGAGTGATATTTGGATTTTAGAACCATTGTATTAGTAGTGATAAGAAAGATGACTTGAATTTATCTGCAGAGTGGATGTCATGAACATAGAATATTGGTGGGTATGCAAAAAAAAAAAAAAAAAAAAAAAAAAAAAAGCAAGACTCTGACTGCTTTTTACCTGGCCATTTCTTAGGGTTATATTTGCAGGGAGCAACCATGAGGGATAAGGGAGCATCTCTCCCTGGACAAAGCGCAAGCATCCTTTCATTTACTATAAACATGATGAATCTTGCAACATCAGTGTTTCTTTGTGTTAGTACAACCCATTGCATGTGCTGGTATCCATCATAGGCACTGTACTACCCTTATGGAACTCAAGGGACATGGGGAAGTGGGGAAGCAGTATGAGCGTCATGCTGACATTTGGCCTACTGCTTTTGCCATAAATATTACAATCCTTTGCCTCTGACCCATAAGTCTAATATCTTTTTACACTATCCATGGTAAGGTAATAGATTAGCTTTGTACCTTGTCTGTATATATCCAACACCGACTGAAACAAATGGAATGTATAATACACACCTTGATAATCTTGAAACAAAGGACATGCTAAAAATATATCTTATGCTTCCATTAAACAAAAGAATATACATAGAGGTGTATTTTTTTGAGTCAAATGTATTATAGTTGTATAGTTAAATATCACTCAATTATCTCAGTTTATGTCAATATTTTTCCAAAGCTATAGAACTACTCTGTAAAATTCAAATCTTCTGCAGTGAATACTGTTGTTTTATTCTACTCTTGTCTGAATATTTAATTTGTCCTAAAGTTGGTATAAGATATAGCTAGCTTCAATGAAATGATTATGAATATTCTTTCTAGGCACATTAGATTAGAATACTTTCCTATTTTTGAGAAAAGTAAATGAAAGCTGTACTTTTCTGTGCACACTTTGTAGAAAACCTTCTTTATTTGGAAGTAAAATAACTCGAATTTGATAACTTATTGTAATACATTAAAATAACATCATTTTAAAGAGCCCAGTGCATATTTTACTACAAATTTATTAAAAATATCACACTTCTATAATGCATGGTGTCTGATAAAGAATAAATTGAGTTAACTAAAAAACACAAACAAAACCATACTATTTTTTATGCAAATTAAAATATAATTTTTAATCTTAATTTTATAGTTATTTAAATCTAAGGAAAAAAGTTCATCAAATATATAGAAAAGTTCATAAGCTATATAGAATTGGAAGGAACTTTTACAAAGTCAACTTATGGTCACTTTTTTCTTTACGGAAACTTACCAATTCAATTTTCTTGTTGTAAATTTCTTCATATCAAAACTACGTCTTAGCAAACAAATAGTAAATTACAATTGTAAAAGAAAAATTGTGTTTTTTCTTACAAAAACAAAAGAAACAAGCAACTTTACATTATATCCTTTTGATATACAGGAGTATATTCCTTTAAAATGCATGTACCAATCTGATTTGCACTGAATTTTTTTATCTTTTGATTCTTTACCTGGTGCTTTACAAGGTCTAAAAGCCACAAAGCTTTGGTTTGAATGGTGCCCAAAGTAAAGCAGAAAGCACTGAGTTTGATCTGAAACTCAAAAAATCAAAAGTTTGCCTGGCCACAAATCCTATGTTTTACTGTCTAACTGTGAATTGCAATGGGGACTAAAGTGTTGCTTTCATTCTTTTTATCCAACATTTTGAAGGGCATTTGAGAACTTGATTTATAGCTTTGAGGAAGTGAGTCTGGGTGTTAACAAGCAAAGAAAAATTTAAACATCCCATTGCATATGCTCCTTCAAAGACAAACCTTTGATACCTAGTGCCCTTGTTGAGCCCTTTGATTAAATGGTTATGCCTAGATGGCATAATGTGTGGATTGAAGTTATGATTCACGTAACTCTTAAATTGTGAGAGATGTCTAAAATGTTCATACTTGAGAGGAAGAGAATGTAGAAATAGACACACTAAGTCTTTCCTACAAGAGGCCAACTTGTTTTGCAAGTATGGGATTAAAGATAGGGTTTCATTGTATACGCCAAGGAGCTTAAAAATAAACTCACAATTGAGATTGGAACAATGAGCATTATGTACACTTGATCTACTAAACTCACATGCAAAAGTGTGTGAATTGTTGAAAAATGATTTTATGAATATCTATTTTGGAAATATCTCCAGAAATCTCTTCCCAGTCTGACCAAGATGTTACAAACATCTTTTAGTTTCTTTTGCCTTCAATTGGTTTAGATTGATTACTCTTCTAAAGTAAAGTAATAAATAATAGTGGACATAAAACAAGCAGAAAGCAGATATTTTGCTGCAGGAGGAAGTAGGTAAAATAGCGGCAGAATTAAAGGACCAAAGTGTAGCCTTAGGAGATCCCATCAGAAATCAATCTGAATCACATACATACTTCTGTGTGGTGTCAGATATTTCTCAGTGCCCTAAATTAATAACATGGATATAATTGGCTGAGATGTGTGTGTGTGTGTGTGTGTGTGTGTGTGTGTGTATAAAATAGAATTGACAGACATTGAATTCCAGTTAATAGCTAACTGCCTGTGTCTAATTTTTTCAATAACAATTTTTTCAAGTTTTTCCAGAACTGCAGTAAATATTAGAAAGTCCCTTACTTTCTTTCGTTTTGCAACAAAATATTTGCATTGAGTTGCTTGCAATGTGAATTAATGCTAAGAATTCAATAAGAAAAGTGGTGTGACATTCATTTTTAAATTTCATGCTTCGTGTCACTTCACCTCTCTCCTTGCTAAATGACATTTGGTCACACTTTACCCACACAAGACGATGCAGCAGGTTTATATCTGAAAGAGGGGCAAATAGGTGGAAAGTCGCAGAGGTGTAGTGCAAAAAAAGATTAATTTTTTTTACAACTTTCCAGTGAAAAATATAAAGCTATGGTTCACAAGCCAAAATACTTTTAACAATAATGAGGCTAACATGATCCTTAAGAACAGTATCCTTAATATAGCAAGAGGAATGGTTGTAATCCTATATATATATTTACACTGAGGATTAATTCATTCCTTTCCATTAATTCACATGTAGGCATTAAAGTATTTTATATGTTACCTTTGCTGCATGTTAGAAGATGAGACATTGCATTATCATTAGTTTGCACAATGTAAAAAATATGTAATGTTGTATTCTGCAAGATCTTAAACGGTAAACCTTCTGCAAGATCTTAAAGAGATAGGAAATGAGTGTAAGTTAAAATTGATTAGAAGTCTATATTGAATTTTTAAATAACATCGATTCAATAAGCAATGACTCAGAGCCTGCTGTCGGCAAGACACTCTTTAACACTCTGCATTGTAAATATTGTAATCCTCATTTCACAGATGAGAAAACTGTTAGAGAGAAGCCTTTGTTTTCAAGTTACACCAGTAGCAAGTAGAAGTATGTTCCCAAACATACCTGTCTTGGGTGCTCATGCCTCTTACTATGTATCCTACATCTTTCCTGCCATAACTAAGTCTCAACTTTTTTTAAAAAATATACTTTAAGTTCTGAGGTACATGTGCAGAAAGTGCACGTTTGTTACATAGGTATACACTTGCCATGGTGGTTTACTGCACCCATCAACCCGTCATCTACGTTAAGTATTTCTCCTAATGCTATCCCTTCCCTAGCCCTCCACCCCCCCCAATTGGCCCAGGTGTGTGATGTTCCCCTCCCCTGTGTCCATGTGTTCTCATTGTTCAACTCCCACTTATGAGTGAGAACATGCAGTGTTTGGTTTTCTGTTCTGATTGTCTACTTTTAAAAAGCTTAAAGTTTAATGTTAAAGGCGGAGATATAAAAAGCTAAGTATGACTAAACAAGGTATGATACACTTGCTCTGCTCATGAGAAAAGAATTGAAAAATATTAATAAGGACAGATAAGTTTTGCTGGAGAAGATACTTATCTACTCAAAGTCTTAATGAAAACATTATATGCACAATTAAATACAGTATAAATGCAATTATAATTTTCATAGACATAGACACATAAATAAGTAACCACTGACAGCATGAAAAAAACAGCTATTGGTGGTTATTAGGAGCACAATCTGTAGGCTACATCTGCTTCAACTCAAAATCCAATTTCTACTACTTCTCCACCCCATAGTGTCACAAAGCCAGTTTCCTCATCTGTAAAGTAAGTTTTATATGTTACAGTATTTTTTATGAGGTTTAAATGCGATAACCCGTATAAATCTAGCACAGTGCCTGGAAAATAGTAAAGAATCCCATAAATTGTTATATATTTATCACGTGTGATATATATACATATATATATCCACTATATATATATCTCCACTATATATATATATATATATATCCACTATATATATATATATATATCTCCACTATATATATATATATATATATATATATATATATATATATCTCCACTATATATATATATATATATAGTGGAATTTGTAGACAGAGATTGAAAAGAGAGATGTATATTCTGGCTGAAAGAATGATGTTGCAAGTGCATGGAGTCACAAGTGAAACAATTTACTTGGGGATGATGATTGGTAAGAGCAGAATGCTAAGTGCAGGGTCATGAGGAGAGGCAGAAGATGATACTGAAATTCATTTTGACTTTTATGAAAGATGCATGTTTTTCTTCTGTGAATAGATTTATTATATCCTTGTTTTTACATTTTATTATATTATTTTTTCTTTTAATTTTTAATTTTTGTGGGTATACAGTAGGTGTATATATTTATGGAGTACATGAGATGTTTTGATACGGGTATGCAATGCGAAATAAGCCCATCATGGGGAGCAGATTATCCATCCCCTCAATCATTTATGCTCTGAGTTATAAACAGTCCACTTACATTCTTCAGGTTATTCAAAAATTTACAATTAAGTTATTATTGACTATAGTCACTCTATTGTGCTAACAAATAGTAGTTTTTTTTTCATTCTTTCTATTGTTTAGTACCCATTTACCATCCCTACTTCTCCTCCAGACCCCTGGTAACCATCCTTCTATTCTTTATGTCCAAGAGTTCAATTGTTTTGATTTTTACATCCCACACAGAAGTGAACACATGCAATGCTTGTCTTTCTGTGCCTGGCCTATTTCACTTAACATAATGATATCTGGTTCCATCCATGTTGTTGCAAATGACTGTATCTCATTCTTTTTTATGACTGAATAGTACCCCATTATGTATGTGTACCACACATTCTTTTTTAAATTATTATTATATTTTATGTTCTGGGGTACATGTGCAGAAAGTGCAGGTTTGTTACATAGGTATACATGTGCCATGGTGGTTTGCTGCGCTCATCAACCCATCATCTATATTAGGTATTTCTCCTACTGCTATCCCTCCCCCTGAACCCACCCCTCTGAAGGCCCCAGTGTGTGATGTTCCCATCCCTGTGTCCATGTGTTCTCATTGTTCAACTCTCACTTATGAGTGAGAATATACGGTCTTTGGTTTTCTGTGTTTGTGTTAGTTTGCTGAGAATGATGGTTTCCAGCTTCATCCATGTCTCTGCAAAGGACATGAACTCATCCTTTTTTATGGCTGCATAGTATTCCATGGTGTTTATGTGCCACATTTTCTTTATCCATTCATCTGTTGATGGACACTTAGATTGCTTAAAAATCTTAGCTATTGTAAACAGTGCTGCAACAAACATAAGAATGCAGATATCTCTTTGGTATACCTATTTCAATTTTTTTTGTGTGTGTACTGAGCTGTGGGATTGCTGGATCATATGGTAACTCAGTTTTTAGTTTTCTGAGGAAATTCCAAATTGTTCTCCATAGTGGTTGTATTAGTTTACATTCCCACCAACAGTGTATGAGGATTTACTTTTCTCCACATCCTCTACAGCATTTGTTATTGCCTGTATTTTGGATATAAGCCACTTTAAATGGGGTGTCATGATATCTCATTGTAGTTTTAATTTGCATTTCTCTGACAAACAATGATGTTAAGTACGTTTTCATATGCCAGTTCACCATTTATATGTCTTCTTTTGAGAAATGTATACTCAAATATTTTGCCATTTTTTAAATCAGATTAAAAAACTTTTTCATATAGAGTTGGAGTTTCTCATATATCCTGGTTATTAATCACTTGTCAGATGGGTAGTTTACAAATATTTTCTCCCATTCTGTGGGTTGTCTCTTCATTTTGTTGACTGTATTCTTTGCTGTGCAGAAGGCTTTCAACTTGTGATCTGATTTGTCTGTTTTTGCTTTGGCTGCCTATGCTCGTAGGGTATTGCTCAAGAAAACTTTGTACAGAGCAATGTCCTGAAGATTTTCCCCAATGCTTTCTTGCAGTAGTTTTTTAGTTTGAGGTCTCAGATATAATCGATTTTAATTTTAATCTTTAATCAATTTTAATTATATTTTTGTATGTGGTGATAGATAGGGACCCAGATTTCTTTCCCTGTATCATTTATCATAGAGATTGTCCTTTTCCTGGTGTATGTTCTTGGCATCTTTGTTAAAATGAGTTCACTGTAGCTGTGTGGATTTGTTTCTGGATTCTAAAATCTGTTCCATTACTCTATGTGTCTGTTTTTATGCCAGTACCATGCTGTTTTGGTTACTGTAGCTCTGTAGTATCATTTGAAACCAGGTAATTACATTACTTCCAGTTTGGTTCTTTTTGCTTAGGATAGTTTTGGGTATTCTGCATTTTTCTGTGGTTCCATATAAATTTTATGATAGTTTTTTTCTATTTCTGTGAAGAATATCATTGATATTTTATAGAGATCAAATTGAATTTTTAGATTGCTTTAGGTAGTATGGACATTTTAACAATGTTATTCTTCTGATTGCGTGGATCAGAAGACTTTTTTTTCATGTTTTGGTGTCGTCTTCTATTTCTTTCATCAGTGTTTTATAGTTTTTATTATGTAGGTCTTATACTTTTTTGGTTAATTCCTAGGTATTTAATTTTATGTGTGGCTGAGATTACTTTTTAATTTCTTTTTCACATTGTTCTCTGTTGACATACAGAAATGCTGCTGATTTTTTATGCTGATTCTGTATCCTGCAACTTTACTAAATTGTTTAATAGTTCTGTAGTTTTCCTGTGAAGTCTTTAGGCTTTTCCAAATATAATATATCATATGTACACAAGGTTAATTTGACTTATTCCTTTCCAACTTGGATATACTTTGTATCTTTCTCTTGTCTGACTGCTTTAGGTAGGACTTCTGGTACTATATTGAATAAAAGTGTTGACAGTGGGGATCCTTGTCATGTTCCACATCTTAGAGGAAAGGCTTTCAGTTTATCCCCATTCAGTATGATCCTAGCTGTAGCTGTAGGTCTGTCATATATGACTTTTATTATGTTGCAGTGTGTTTCTTCTATGCCCATTTTTTGAGGGATTTTATCATGAAAGAGTGTTGAATTTTATCAGATGCTTTTTCAGCATCAATTGAAAGGATCATATGGTTTTTATCTTTCATTCTGTTGATATGGTGTATCACGTTGTTTGATTTGCATATGTTGAACCACACTTGCATCCCAGGGACAAATTCTACTTGGTTTTGACAGGTAATCTTTCCAATGTATTGTTTTATTCAATTTGATACTATTTTGTTGAGGATTTTTGCAACCATATTCATCAGAGATATTGACCTGTAGTTTCCTTTCTTTAAATATTTTTTTATGTGTATGTCTGATTTTGGTATTAGGGCAATATTGACCTTGTAGAATGAGTTTGGAGGTATTCCTCCCTTCTCTAGTTTTTGGAAAAGTTTGAATAGAATTGGTATTAATTCTTCTTTAAATGTTTGATAGCATTAAATAGTGAAGTCACTGGTCCCAGGCTTTTCTTTAGTGGGAGACTATTATGGCTTCAATCTTGTTACTTGCTATTGGTCTGTCCAGGTTTTGAATTTCTTTCTGCTTCAATCTTGGTAGGTTGAATGTACTTAGGAATTTGTTGATTTCCTCTAGATTTTTCAATTTATTGGTCTGTAGTTGCTCATAGCAGCCACAAATGATCATTTAAATTTCTGCAGTATCAGTTGAAATGTCTCCTTTTTCACTTTTTATCTTATTTATTTGGATCATCTCTCTTTTTTTTTTCTTTGTTTGGCTAAACGTTTGTCAATTTTGTTTAACATATGTAACTAACCTGCACAATGTGCACATGTACCCTAAAACTTAAAGTATAATAAAAAAAAACATTTCAAAAGAACTTTTTTTCACTGATCTTTTGTATTTTTTAAATTTCAACTTCATTTATTTCTGCTTTGATCTTCATTATTTCTTTTCTTCTACTAATTTTGGGTATGATTTGCTCTTGCTTTTCCATATTTTTAAGATGTAGTGTTAGAATGTTTATTTGAAGTTTTTCCTCTTTGTGTTGCAGGTACTTATATCTATTAACTTCCATTTTAGTACTGCTTTTGCTTTATCCTATAGGTTTTGGTATGTTGTGTTTCCGTTATAATTTGTTTCAATATATTTTTCAATTTCCTCTTTAATTTCTTCATTGACCCCCTGATTATTCAGGAGCATATCATTTAATTTCCATGGTATTTAGTAAAACTAAACTTTGTATAGTTTTCAAAGTTCCTCTTGTTATTCATTTTATTAATTTCTAGTTTTATTCCATTGTGGTCAGATAAGATCCATTGGTCTAACAGTGCAGATGAAGTCTGATGTTTCTTTACTGATTTTTTTGTCTAGAAGATCTGTCCAATTCTGAATGTGGGGTATTGAAGTCTCCAGCTATTATTGTATCAGGGCTAATCTCTCTCTTTAGTGCTAATAGTATGTCCTTTATATATCTGGGTGCTTCAGTGTTGGGGGCATGTATATTTTAAATTGTTGTATCTTTTTGCTGAATTGACCCCTTTATAGTTATAGAGTGAGCATCTTCATCTCTTCTTATATTTTTTTTGCCTTGAAATCTATTTTGTCTGTTATAAATATAATGACCCCTACTCTTTGTAAGTGTCCATTGGCATGGAATATCTTTGTCCATCCCTTTATTTTTAGTCTATGTGTGTCTTTGTAGGCAAAGTGTGTTTCTTGAAGGTAACAGATCAATGGGTCTTATTTTTTCATCCATTCAGACAGTCTGTGTCTTCTGATTGGAGATATTAATCCAATTACATTCAATATTATTATTGATAATTAAAGACTTACTCTTGGCATTTTGTTATTTGTTTTCTGGTTTTATGGTCTTCTCTTCCTTCTTTGCTTCCTGTTTTCCTCTACTGAAGGTGATTTTCTCTGTTGATATGATGTGTTTTTTTGCTTTTTGTTTTTGGTGTATCCATTGTGTCTTTTGTTTTGAAGTTACCAGGAGGCTTACAGATAGTATCTTATAACACCCATTATTTCAAACTGATAACAACTTAACACTATTTGCATAAACAAATAAGCAAACAAAAAGAAAACTAATAAAAACTCTATGCCTTAACTTTGTTTCCCAACTTTTAACTTTTTGTTTCTATTTATGTATTATTGTACTGACCATGACTGAAAAAGTTGTTGTAGTTGTTATTTTTGATTAGTTTATGATTTAGTCTTTCTATAATACTTAGAATAAGAGTACTTTACATGGCACAGTTACAGTGTCATGATATTCTGTTTGTGTGTGTATGTGTGTGTACTTACTATTACCAGAAAGTTTTGTATCTTCAGGTGATTATATATTGCTCATTAATATCCTCCTAGCATTGATGAAATCTAGCATCTTTTATTTGTCTTGGAAAGTCTTTATTTCTCACTCATGTTTGAAGGATATCATCACCAGATATACTATTCTAGGGTAAAAGTTATTTTCCTGCAGCACTTTAAATATGTCATACCATTTTTTCCTGACCTATAAGGTTTCAACTGAAAAGTCTGCTGCCAGATGTGTTATATCTCCACTGTACGTAATTTGTTTATTTTCTCTTGCTGCTTTTATGATCCTTCCTTTATCAATGACCTTTGGGAGTCTGATTGTTAAACATCTTGTAGTCTTCTCTGGGTTAAATCTGCTTGGTGTTCTATAACCTTTTTGTACTTGCATATTGATATCTTTCTCTAGCTTTGGGAAGTTCTGTGTTATGATCCCTTTCAATAAACTTTCTACCTCGATCTCTTTCTCTACCTGTTCTTTAAGGCCAATAACTCAGACTGGCCCTATCAGGACTATTTTCTAGACCCTGTATATTTGCTTCATTGTTTTTTACTTTTTCTTTTTTGTCTCCTCTGAATGTGTATTTTCAAATAACCTGTATTCAGGCTCACAAATTCTTTCTTTTGCTTGATCCATTCTACCATTAAAGGACTCTGATGTAATCTTCGGTATGCCAATTGCATTTTTCAGCTTCATAATTTCTGCTTGATTCCTCTTAATATTTTAATCTCTTTGCTAAATTGATCTAATATAATTCTGAATTCTTTCTTTGTATTATTTTGAATTTATTTGAGTTTCTTCAACACAGCTATTTTGAATTTTCTGTCTGACAGGTCAAATATCTCTGTTTTTTCAGGATTGGTCCCTGGTGCCTTATTTAGTTCATCTGGTGACATAATGTTTTCTTGGAAGGTGTTAATGCTAGTAGATGTTCTTTGGTGTTTGGACATTGAAGAGTCAGGTATTTATTGTATTCTTCATCATCTGGCTTATTTGTAGCCATCCTCGGGAAGGCTTTCCAGATATTTGAAAGGAGTTGGGTGTTGTGATATAAACTATATCTGCTTTAGGGGGCACCCCAAACCCAGTAACTCTGTGGTTCTTATAGACTCATAGAGTGAGCACCTTGATGGTCTTTGACCAGATCCAGGAGACTTCTCTGGATTACCAGATAGAGACTCTTGTTCTCTTCCTTCACTTTCTCCCAAACATACAGAGTCTCTCTCTCTCTCCTGTTCTGAGCCACCTAAAGCTGAGGGTGGATTGACACATGCACCCCTGTGGTCACCACTACTATGACTGCACTGAGTCAGACCTGAAGGAAGCTCAGCACTAGGTCTCACCCGAGTCCTGCTGTAACCACTCGCTGGCTACTGCCTATGTTCACTCAAGTCCCTGGAGCTCTACAAGCAGCAGCTGGCAAAGCCAGCCAGGGCTGTGTCCTTCCCTTCACGTTGGTGAAGTCCCCAAGTGGGGTCCAGAGATTCTGTTCAGGAATCAGGGACTAGTGTCAAATACCTTAGAAGTCTACCTGGTGTTCTATTGTATCACAGCTGAGCAGGTACTCAAACCATGAGATGCAGTCCTTCCCACTCTTCCTTCCCCTTTTAAAAGACAGAAGAATCTCATACCATAGCCACTGCCACCCAGGCTTCTAGGAATACTGCCAGACTCCCAGTTGATGCTCCTTAAGGTCCAAGGTCTCTTAAGTCAATTTGTGAATGCTGCCTGATCCGAGGCTCACTCTTCAGAGCAGTGGACTCTCCTCTGGCCCAGGGAAAAGTCCAGTCATGCTGCCCAAGAGTCAAGTCTTGGAATTAGGAACACCAAGAGCCTGCTTGGTACTCTAACTCCCTATGGCTGTGCTGATAACTAAGGTGCAAGACAAAGTCCCCTTTACTTTTCCCTCTGCTTTTCTCAAGCAAAAGGAGTTTTCTTCCATAGCCACCATAGCCATTAATGTGCTGAGTATCACCTGAAGCCAGCAAGTCTCAGGGACTCACCTAAGGCCCTCAATGTAGGACATGGGTATCTCTGCTGGTTATTCAGGAACCTAGGGCTCTTCAGTGAGCAGATGAATGCTGCCAGCACTGGGTCCTTTCCTTCAAGGTACCAGGTTCCCTTCTGGCCCAGGGTGTGGATAGAAATATTATCTTGGAGCCAGGGCCTGAAATGGGGGTCCCACTACTTTGACAAGGTGCTCTGTCCTCTGTGGCTGAGCTGGTATCCAAGATGCAAGACAAAGTCTTCACATTCTTCCCTGTCCTCTCCTCAAGTGAAAGGATATCTTTTAGATCCTGGAGGTGTACAGCTTGGGGTTAGGGGAGGGGTGATGCCAGCACTCCCTGGTCTCCTCCAGCTGTTGTTTCAGTATGTCACATGTCCCCCCATGTGTCCACTGTCTCTGAGTCTAGTTTAGAACTAGGACTCACCTAAAATTTGCAGTACCTGTGGCTTAGATTGTCTTTTAAGTTACTTGGAGACACAGAGTGCTTTAGCCCTCTCTGGCAAGGTTTTCAGGCACTCAAGTTCAAACCACTGGGATAGGCAATCCCCTTTTGGATAGGCCTGGTTTAATGCTCCTTCCATAGGCAGGCATCAGCTGAGATTTTCCTTTCTGCTATAACAGGGTGGCACTGAGTTCAATGCCTTACAATTGCTGTGTTCTGCTTCCCGGAGTACCCAGAGATGCTTTCAGCACCATGCCATTGCTGCTGGGAGTGGCATTAACACCATCCATGAAAACATGACCTGAAGGTGTCATAGGTGATTCAGAACTGTTCTCTTCAGTGCCTCTTTCAGCAATATAAAGTTGAAGCCAGGTACTGTGAGTGCTCAGTGATTTTTTATTCTTACGAAGTTTTTTTTTTTTTTTCTGTGTAGATAGTCGTTAACTTGGTGGTCTTGCAGGGGGCTCGGAAGGATGATCAGTGGAGATTTTTATTCTGCCATCTTGTTCTTATATCCTCTTATAATTTTTTTGTATACATTTAATACCAGACTTTGAACAAAGCACTGATTTCCCTGACTTGGGTATAGACTTGGTATTTGTTGCCAGGAGGTGAAGCTCATAGAACTGACTAAGAAGGAACTCTGGGCCAGAAATTCTGAAAGAGATATCAAGTTAAATCTCTTTGGGGGTAACAGTGATGGTTTATTCATAAGGCATCAAGAAAAATAAAAATGCATCTCTGAAGAATAAATGAGAGTACAAGAATAGACAGCAAATCTGGAAATAAAAAATATTCAATGAAATTATTTGTTTTCAAGCAACAGTAATCAACTCTGAGTAATACAAAACAGAAATGAATCAATGGAAGGATTTAGGAGGAGAACTCACAAAGTCTAGAAAACCGACTTCTGTAAAAATCAATAATCATAGCCACCACAGGTCTAGGTTAAACAAAATGAAGCAAAACGAATAGACAATTTCATCATAGCATAATTTCTTAAGTAGGTGAGTTCCAAACATTTTCTGATTTAGCTTTCTCTGCTCACAATCTAGATTCCAGGGAGAAAGGACAATCAGTCTGCCTAGACTGGGTCCCTTGTAGCTTCTTGCCTAAGCACCACACCTTGATTAATATTCCAACCTGATTATAGTTAAAGGTTACTTCGTGATTCCACAAAAGGAAATTGGGTTTTATTGTCAAAAACAAAATAGATGCACAAGGAGCCAAAAAAAGTTTTTTATATTAATTTAGATTTTTTGCCCTCATGGTTTCAAGAGTTTGTAATTAGGTGGAGAGTGAGAGAATATTCTGGAACCTAAGGAAGAGTTTCATGACTGGGGCAAGCCATACTATAGGTAGCTTGTTTCTCAACTGTGAAGTTGTTTTGTTATTCCGTAAGGAAGAAGTAGAGTGAGAAGCATGCCTGTGTTCCTGACTTAGGTTCAAAGTGAATAAAGGTTTCACAATTATCATTGCATCCAAGAATTTAGACTTAGGTCTAGAATGTGGCAGGTACTTAAATCTTGTATGAAGGAATTAATTGGTATATGAATAACTTTTGTATTTTTTTCCTATTTTATATCAAGTCTTTAGAGTAGATTTCTAGAAATGAGAGTTTGTAACACTTTGGAATTCTGGACAAAATAAACTATTTCAAAATGTAATGTATATTTCATATCACCTCTAGACACAGCTTAAATGTATTTGTGAATTTTAAAATGTCCATTGACTATGTTATCAGCAATGTGGGCTAACTCTAACCTCAAAGCAAACACAAATAAATTATCAGCTTCTCTAAGAAAACAAAAACACTAGCAAAATATAACCCAACATAAGTTAGACTTTCTCCTTATAGTGAAAAAATGTGTATGTATGTGTTTTTGTTGTTTTGTTTTAAACAGAACAAGATTATATTTCAATATACAACTTCTGTATAACTAAAAAGTAAAACACCACAGTAAAATGAATGAGAAAAAATATATTTGCAATTCTAGACAAAATGTTAATATCTTTAATCATAAATGAACTCTTCAGAAATCAGTACAAAGAGATTAACATTAGAAGGGAAGTGAAAATAAAAGGAACAGAGGAAAATGGAATAGTACAAATGAGTTATAAGGCTATATGAAGATGATACAGTTAACATTAATAGCTGAGAAAGCAACTTCATTATAAATTACATTATTGATCCTTACTTGATATCTGATGTTTGTACAGCTTTAGGAAATGAAGAACTCTCAAATACTGGAGAAATTTACTCTAGTCATGGGGAGTTTACTCAAAAATGTAGATTTTTGCATCAACTTGGGCCCTGCAGCTCCAAACCATGGGAATCACTCCAACAAAGTAGTTAGATACACACCCACACATATACATATACATGTTTACTACATAGAAAATGTGTAAGTAATATATTTTCCCCCAAGAAACTACTTATGTATCAACTGGTTTATAAATTAAACCAAAATAGGAACCACTCTTTTTGAGCCCATACTTGTATAAAAACACCAGTAACTGCTCTTTAGCAGTTGTGGAGGACAATGTAAGCATGCTTTCACTATGAGGATGTGGTGAGTTCTCAGAAGATTTAGCCAACAAACCTATACAGAATCTTTGGATGAAGTTTTTCTCTTTTAAATATATAATAATCTTTTATCTAAGATCTTTGGGAGAAAAAACTTTCTAATATATTTATTGGAACTGCACTTTATTTAGCATCTTTAAATGCCAACTACAGTACTTACATATAAAGACAAAAATCATTATTGCATTTATTTCCATGCTTAATAAAACTCTTTGAAATAGGCATTGTTATCTTTCTTGTACAGATTTTAAAAACAGCGTTAGGCAAGCTAAACATGTTTGCAAGCACAGATATTTTGTAGGGGTAGAACTGGGATTTCACTGTACATCCTGTGGCCTTTTTCATATAGCAATGTAAAATGCAACATTAATCTACATGCTTTCTAAAAGACTCATTATACTGATCTCATAACACGAATTATCTTTAGTCTAGTTCTACCATCCCATATAAATAGTAAAGAGGTGAAAACAAAAATCATCGTGAGATCAGTAGACCATCTAATTTTAATTTTTCATCTTTGGAGATCTTAGTTCAGGGCAGCTGGAGAAAAGTCTTTAGATAATTGCCTGATTCTGTTCAGAGGACAGAAGTGATGTGTTGAGAGCAGCGGCAAAACTGGAAAATTATATTAGCCAATGCTAACATATTGATAATAATCTGTGAATCTATTCAATTTAAATCATTAACTAAGAGTCAAAAGGTATGGATTAAATTATTATTCAAAAAATACTCCAGAAAAACAAAATGATGTCCTCATCAATGAAAACAAAACCCAAATCAATGAATACTAAAGGCACTGAATCCCTCAGGCAATTTTTCTACCAAAAAACTCCCTCTATACAATTGTAATAATTAAATCAATCTAAAATTGTTGCTTATTTATTTCTTATTAACATAAGACAGCACTATGAAAAAGTCTTCTAACAAAAATAGAGAAAAATTAAACCATCTCAGGAGCATGATAGGGAAGAGGCACCACTGGTCTGGGGGAATAAACATTGAACCAAGGCTTAGCCAACTTGGCTTTGAATTCTACCCTTCTACGTAGCTGATTTCCATGGAAAAATTATTTGGCCTTTCTGAACTTTATTTTCTTCTACGAAAAATGGAGATATTAATGTATCCCTTAAATAAAAATTTTTAACCTGAAGTTTGCAACCCAGTAGGATATTTATGCATGTGAGTAGATTTTTAAGGGTTGTATATTCCCTAAAATTCTACACATCTTCTAACACAGGGGTCCCAACCTCCAAGCCACAGACCAGACAGGTGCATGTCCATTAGGAACTGGGCCACATAACAGCAGGTAAGCAGTAGGCCAGGGAGTGAAGCTTCATCTGTATTTGCAGCTGCTCCCAATCACTCACACTACCTCCTGAGCTCCCCCTTCTGTCAGATCAGTGGCACCATTAGATTCTCATAGGAGCGTGGACCCTATTGTGAACTACACATGCTAGGGATCTAGGTTGCTGCATTTTTTATGAGAGTCTAATGCCTGATGATCTGTTACTGTCTCCCATCACCCCCAGACGGGACTAGATAGTTGCAGGAAAACAGACTCAGGGCTCCCACTGATTCTATTTTATGGCGAGTTGTATAATTATTTGATTATATATTATAATATAATAATAATAAAGTGTGCAATAAACGTAATGCACTTGAATCATCCCACAACCATCCCCTCTCATTCTGGATCCATGGAAAAATTGTCTTCCACGAAACTGGTACCTGTTGCCAAAAAGGTGGGGGACCACTGCTCTAAGAGTTTTAGAATTACCAAATTAGAGTGTCTCCAAATAATTAACAAATAGACTTTAATAAAAATGACCGAATTATAGTTTAATAAATAATTGATTTTTAAGTCAGAATATGAATTCAGCACACAAGGATAAGATACTGCACTTCAAGGATAGTGTGTATTCAAATGATCAAGTGTGCTGAAGCCTATGTAGCACTCATACATTTCTCTATCTCATTTTCTCATTTTTGTTTCAAATGTGCTATCATGTTATGTAACTGAAGGTAAAGAGATATTATTTATTTGCATAGCCTAACACAGAGTTGGTTGTTGATAAATGTTTGGAAGAATAAACAGAAAAGAGCCAATTGCTACATACATTAGAATACAACTAAGGCAGCATTTCCCAAAATGATATTTTGCACAACAAGGTGGCTCTGAATGAATTTTTTTTATAAACAAGAATAATTGATTAAACATGATAAGACTATATTTCAAGTACAGGACCACTGAATGCTTCAGTAAGTTAAAATGTTCTGTGACTGTTAAAACAATAAAAACCTTTTTCTCAACATTTCTATTTTCAACAGGACTTTTACTGTTGACATATGGATTTTGTGTTTGTTGCTGTTTTGGGAGAAGAATTTGTTATTACTTATCACAAATAGAATACATGCAACATAATGCACATACTATCTAAAGAAGTTAATGGGCTTGTCCTTAGGATCCCAATCATAAGGAAATCCCCATAACTAGTACATTCACTGCAAGTAGGTTTGTAGAGGAAAGTGTAAATGTTTTTAAAACTTATTTTTCAAATAAATATATTTTGCTGCCCAGAATGTGGCAGATATCATTCTAGGTATTAGGAATATGCATATATCAATAAATCACACTTGTGTTATTAATGTTTGCCAACTAAAATGGACTACATATAGAGAAAAAAAAAGCAACTAAGCAGTGATAAGTGCAAGAGTAGAAATAGGATCAAACCCTACCCAAGGGAGTAAGGAACTGTGTCAGAGGAGAGAGTCTTGTGGAGGACTTCTGCATTCAATGGAATCCTACTTGGCCAAACAGTGAACCCTACTATGCCATGAAAATTGCAAGGGCTTAACTTTGTTTTGTGGTTGACATTGTTATTGATTATTAAGCATTTTGGTTTCTTGAATCTCTGTGATAATGATCGGAAAGAGTCGCCTAAATTGCTTTGATTCACAGGTAATTAAATGACTCTCTACTCACTTTGTGCTGTGAAAGAAGATTACACAATTTATCTTGTCTAATAAGGCAGAAAAACAGTAGTAATGTGCTATTTCAGTGTTTCATTTTTTATCACATGGATTAGTGCTAGAAATGGGCTTGCAAGAAAAATATTTAAAGACATAATATCCACTTTTAAAGCAATTTTGTTGGATGTCAATTCATCATGCATTCTCCCACATTGCTCTGTAGGTACCAATTATGTGACTGGATACATATAGTTTACAGTGAGTGAAATGGTTAGTTTGAGATACTATTTTTTCCTTAGGAAATAAAGTAGCTAGAGGCTTTAGTCATTTCAACAATCGCTAAATTCTCTACCTTAGTAGTATTATTCTTTCAACACTGAGAAAGTTAAATTTTGACAGCCTTTTTATCAAACTAATTGAAAGGCCCACTGCTTTCATAATGTTAAGTACTTCACTCGTGTCCTTTAAAAAGCTGTGTTTTATAAAACTGCCCTTCATATTTCAGTGAAAAATAAATTTTCAAATGGATGCAGGTTATGTTGCCCAAATTCTAATACTTAAAGAGTATATATCCCAAGTATAAGAGGATTTAAAAAAATATTTATTTCACAGTTAACAGGCTAAATTTATAATGGAAGCATAAACTTACTAATGGAAGAAGTTTTCTACAGTTGTATTATTGATTTTCAATCTAAGATGGTATCATGCTGCAAGACAAGTGTTAACAAAGTTTTGACATAGATTCAGCATGTAGGAAAGTGAGCACGGGTGTTCACCTCTGAATAGAGGTGGGAAAGTGAAATTTTACCAGTCTGAAGAGGGCAACTCTTATATTAACATATACTACTTAGAGCTAGATACGCTAGTTAGAGATTCAATGGCCATCTAAGACTATTACATGAGCTTGGCAATGGAAATTTCCTGTGGAGAACAAGATAGAAGGAGCCTGATTCCTGACACTAGGAAGCACACAATGTGGCTTGTAAACTAACTTTTTTTCCTTAGAAAAACATTTTAATTTTGATAGTTTTTATTTTGTTTTGCTTTTGTTTTTGCTATTGCTACACTCAGCCAAACCTAAATTTCAATAATTTAAGTTGCTATCAGGAAACGCTCACAATGAATAATATATGGGAAAACAAAGCCAGAAATAGTTTGATGCTAGTTATGAGGAAAATATATAATAAGAAGAAAGGGGAGGAGGAGAAGGAGGAGCACTGGAAGAAAGCTGGAAATAAAAATATTAAATATGTTCATTTTAGTGTATATCTTAGAGATTATAAGTAACTGAATTATTTGTTTTATATATTTTACTTTTTCCCTATGAAGTAAAGTTTTAATAACTTTATAGTAAAAAATAAATTTATACTAAAAGTTAATAAAAAATTGACAGTGTCCAGAAAAAGTGAAGGAAATTAGTTTGTACTTCACCAGCCAGATCCTGTAAGAGTCCCACCCACTGGCTTCTTTTTTTTGCTGAACTCTCTTGATGATGAAACACATGCCTATTCTCCAGTGGTTATAAAAAAGGGCAGTTCAAAAGGTGAACGAAGCGTCATTATAAACACTGAGTGAACAGTGAGGGGAATATATACTTTCATCACATAGAGCTACCACCATCTATTTTAAAGTTTTGTAGGGGAAGCGATTATTAGATTGAGTAATTTAAAGAGTTATGCACACTTCTGCAGAGAAAATTGAAGTGTATAAAGCAAAATACACTACCAAGTATAAAATATGCCTATAATAGAAGAGAAATCAGTAATGTCATAGCATGAATGTTGATCACAAAGGTACACAAAAGGTTTGCAGAGGTGCAAATCTGGATAACTGAAAGAACATTTCAGCAAAAAAGGTACTGATGCCCATGTTCTATTGTTAAGGGTTGAATTGTGTCCTGTCGAAATTCACACATTGAGATTCTAACACCAAGTACCTCGAAATGTGACCTTATTTGGGAATAGGGATGTTACAGATGTTATACTTAAGATGACAGCTACTGGAGCAGGCTTCTAATTCACTATGACTAGTGTCAATATAAAAAGAGGACATTTGTGAAGAGACACACAGGAAGAAAATATGAAAATGTTATGTAAAAATGAAGGCAGAGATTGGGATATTACTTCTATATAGTAAGGAATGCCAAAGATTGCAAGTAAACCACTAGAAACAAAGGGAGAGCTGTGGAACAGATTCTTCCTCATAGCCCTCAGAAGAAGTACACCTTCCTGGTACTTGAATCTCAAGCTTTTCACCAACATAACTGTGAGACAATACTTTTCATTTGTTTAAGCCGCTCAGTTTGGGGTATAGTAGCCCTAAGAGACTGATACATCTTCCAACTTGAATTCATATGTCTCCTCCACACACACATTCTCATTAATTCTCTTTTTTTTCTCTTTGCCTCATACACACATATTCTGACAAATTCACAGCTCCCACTCCCTTACACCATCATACCATCAAGTATTGAGCCCCGTCAATTGTAATAACTAGACACTATTACTTTATTTCAGGCCAACTATAAATTCCCGTTCAACAACTGATCTCTAATTTCTAGTAGTGCGTGATTTTTCTGAAAAAGAAAATTACATTAATCTGTATTACCATGGTTAGGTTGTTATCACAGACTGTCACAGACTGGGAAACTTAAACAACATAAATCAATTTTCTCACATTTCTGGAAACTGGAAGTGCAAGATCAAGGTGCTGGCAAGGTTAGTTTCTCCTGAGGCCTGTCTTCCTGGGTTTGCAGACAGCCACCACCTTCTTACTGTGTCTTCATACAGCCATTTGTCTATATATACATGGAGAGGGAGAGTTCTCTGGTATCTCTTCCTCTTTTTATAAGAACACCAATACTATTGGATTAGTGTCCCACTCTTATGACTCTATTTAACTGTAATTACCTTCTTAAAGGCCCTGTCTCCAAATACAGTCACATTGGAAGTTAAGACTTCAACATATGAATGGTGGGGAACTAACAATGTTATATATTAATGCATGAGTGCTCAACAGAGTGAAGCCAAACCCACTGTGGCAATTGGGCATTGTTTGTTGGGCCAAGTTAGCTCTCTAAAAAAAGTCATTATTTATGACAGAGAGTTAGAAAAGGCTTCTGATACTACACAGGGGTACTAAGTTTTTCTAAGTGAAATTCTATCATATATTTCAAAATGCAAATTATATATGACACACAAAAACCTAGAGTAAATGGAGGAATATTTCTTAAATGATTTGGCATTAGTATAATTTGAGCTTACTTTGCATGATGATGAAGACAAACTAATATGCTCATAAAAACATTTTGGAAAACAAAAAAAAAACACTTTGTAAATCTTATGAACATAAAGCTTTTCTATATTATGTTATAATAATTAATAACATTGTGAAACTTTTAGAAGTTTCAGTGAATCTGATATCTGAAATGATAAACAGTAAATCCGGGGACACTCTCAGTGCCACAATAAAAAACAAACCAACAAACAAAAAAAATTGCTTCAAATAATGTTTGGGGAAAAAACATCTGATATGATTCAGTAAACATCTACTGACATCATTTTTTATTACTAGCCATTGGCTCACCTAACCTTTCTGAACCTCAGTTTCTTTTTATGCAAAATGAGCTGAAAACATAGACTGCAACCAGTTAACAGATTACTACAGAAAATCGATGCAACAATGATTGCTGCATGGTGAATGAAGCCATACACAAATGTAAGAATTCCTAGTAGTGCTATTGGGTGAGGAAACAGCCTGTAGATTGGTTCTTTAGGATAGATAAAATGCTACGGAAGCAGGGAATGGGAATTTGATTAACTATGTAGAGTGAGAATTTATGTTTTCCTTTTTATGGAAAAGAATTATAGAAATATTAATCATGTTTTAAATATAAAGAATAAGGATGTAAAACAACTTAATTTTTGTAGTTTACAAAATAATCCCATTAAAAAGTGAGGAAAGGACGTGAACAGACACTTCTCAAAAGAAGATATACCTGTGGCCAAAAAGAACATGAAGAAAGCTTGGTATCACTGACCGTTAGAGAAATGCAGACCAAAACCACAATGAGATACATCTCCTGCCAGTCAGAATGGCTATTAATAAAAAGTCAAAAAAGTAACAGATGCTGGCAAGGCTGCAGAGAGATAGGAACACTTTTACACTGCTGGTGGGAGTATAAATTAGTTTGACCATTGTGGAAGACAGTGTGACGATTCCTCAATGATCTAGAACCAGAAATACCATTTGACCCAGGAATCCCATTACTGGGTATATACCCAAAGGAATATAAATCATTCTACCATAAACACACATGCACACAATGTTCAATGCAATGTTCATTGCAGCACTATTCACAATAGCAAATCAAAGATTTGCTATTGGCAGAGAGTCAATCAAAGATTTGCTGTTGTGAATAGTGCTGAAATGAACATATGTGTGCATGTGTCTTTATTATTTATTTTCCCTAAAATTTAGGGAATAACTCTAAATGCCCATCAATGACAGACTGGATAAACAAAACATGCTACATATACATCATGGAATACTATGCAGCCTAAAAAAAAGAATGAGATCATGTATTTTGTAGGAACATGGATGGAGCTGGAGGCTATTATCCTTAGCAAACTAATGCAGAGACTGAAAACCAAACACGGCATGTTCTCACTTATAAGTGGAATCTAAATGATAAGAAAGTATGAACAAAAAGAAGAAAACAACAGGCACTAGAGTCTACAAGAGCAGGGAAGGTGGTAGGCGGGAGAGGGGCTTACATAGGTAACAAACCTACACGCATACCCCCAAACCTAAAACAAAACTTAAAAAAATTAAAAACAATATAAGTCACATACTTTTATTTTATCATAATTGGTGTTAGTGTTTTCATGAACATAAAAGTTATATGTATTTTACTTAAATCCATTATTTTTTGGAACACATCATAATTTCATCAATAGGTGAAGCATATATTTTAATACACTTTATAAATGACTAATGTAGAGCTGAAAGTTTTTGAGACACAGTTTTGAGACTCATAAAGAAGAAACACATGGATGAGATTAAGATCTTGACCTTTTTTTTCTGTGTTATATGTCCTTTTTTGTACAGCCCATTGCCTCTTCTATGAAAAGACAGTAATTACTACATATTGAGATCAGATTACTCAATGGAGCACCAGTAATAGTATGGCTGAGGATTACAAGTCTTGTGATTTGTACCAGGTGGCACCTCTTTTGCTTTTGGGTGCAAGACATTCTGGAAGTTAACAGAACATTTGTAAAAATTTGTTACACATGTTATAACTATATTTTACCTATGTTATTACTTATTACATATGTTAATATATGTTTAAAAAACTGGTTTTAGTGAAACAAGTTGTCTCTATCTTGCTGTCTTTATAATTTCTTGGAAAAAATTCAAGCAAAAATTCTGGAAAACATGTAGTCTTTAGTGTGTCAGACATTTAATGCAACCAACTTTATAAAGAAATAGGGTAGAGATTGGGGAAAGCACCTTATAATTTAAGGCCTCAAAGCATAATCTCTGAGATTCTTTACTTTAAAAAGTATCCTAAGTCAATATTAATATTTTGTGGATATTTCTCTCAAAAGCGAAAAACATTCTGACACTTTATTTTAACTGTTGCTACCTTTAGTTTTGAATGCTGAATCAGCCAGCTAGCCCATTCTCTCCAAGAACTACTGATTGAGGCCCAGAGCAATCAAAGTTCCTAACTTGGAGGAGAAATGGCATGGCCATCATCTTAGAAGACTCCAGTAGTGTCTTCTTATACATTCTGCCCACCGCTTGCCTGGTTACCCTAGACCTTTTGAATCAACTTTTCCGGAATAGAAATTGAACAACTATATTTAAAGCTCTCCTAAGTATTCCTGATACACACCATTCCTTGCGAAACACTGGCCAAGAGGCAATAGTGCTTTATGAAAGAGAAAACCATTTTACTATTTCCCAAATGAGTTTTATTTATTCGGATTGTTTCAACAAGACTTTAGGGCCTCTTTCGATTCCCACAGCACTATACTGATCAATGGCTCTCTGTCTAAGATCCTCTTTATGTTTGGTTCCAATATCAATCTGCATTTCTGGTGAGATGAAATGTTCCTGGTAAATACAAGACTGTTTCTTGCTCTTCACAGTGCTACTTGACAATGTGTTAAAAAAAATCATCTCTTGAATAAATTTCATAAACACAATCTAATGTAGGACTACATCTATCAAAAATCATTCTGTTTTCCAAACAAAAAACTTTGTGAATAACATATTTTTCTCCTAAAAAAATGAGATTAGAACAGGAAACTTGCATATTCACCCATGATCAAGTATGTCTGCAAAATGAGGTACTCTTGTTTAAATAATGATTTATGCCTATATATTTGTATATTTTATTCATATTAGATATAATTACCTTGCATTATTACATATTACAACAGAGGCATTTACCTTAAATTAAAACTTATAAATCTTGATCATGTTAGATTGTTATTTTATTTATCCTATCTAGCCTAAAAATACTGAATTTCCATGGGACCCGCTTCAAGAAAGAAAGCCCTTTACTTTTATTTTATTTGAAATCTTTAAGGCTTTGAAATGTTTGTTCTCATTTGACCCATCCCCAAAAGAGCAAAAAGCAAAAAGATTCATGAAGGTTATCAATTACAGTGTACAGTGCTTTCTGTGAATATCAATCACGGTATTCACTCTCAGAACTAAGCAGTAAAAGAGAATATGAAAAGCCTCCACTCGGTCATATCTGGTGTCATTCCTAGACGACATGTTTCTAGGGAAAGCCTTTTTTTTTTTGCTCTTGCCAAACTGGATAATTTATATTATAGAATTCCCTTCTACCCAAAGAATCTATAAGCAATACACCAAAGACTTCAGAGGGACATGAATAGAGAATTTACAAGATTATATACACAGGTACACTTCAAAAATTTTACCTTAGGCCTTCCTTCCAAAATTTTACTTTTGTGCTTCAAAACCATAAGCTTTCCTAGCCCCCATGCTGTGATAATAGCTAAAGCCTTCCTAGTTTTTACATTCTCACTTTTTAGTTATATTCTGGACTCCCATTCTCCCACCTATTCATAATGCAGGGCACCATACTCCTCTCCAATATGATCTCCTTATTTGAATATCATCACCTGTTCATTATTTAATAAAATCTTTTAATTTGAATGTTATATTCATGCTTAACAAAGCAGTCTTTAAAATTCTCTTTGGAGAAAAACTTGTGATGAATGGACACTTCAAATTAGCATTATTTTGCAAAATTCTTTCTTACTAAAGATATGCAGGAGAAATTTTCAACATGTGAACACCAGGGTTAGTGTAAGAGGCTTCAAATTCTATATGCATACCAAAACATTTGCACCATGTATGTGGAATGGTTTTTCAAATGTAAATAAAATGCATGCCATTAAAAACAATATTAACAGCTTTTTGTAGTCTACTTATGTGAACTAATAACAAAATTATCACATGGGTATTATCTGCAATAAATTCCAGTTACAATTTTTGAGAAACACCTAAAGAAGGCACACTTGAAATTCCAAACATTTACTTCATTTTCAAATGGAGCTAACATTGGCCTACCTCCCGTCATCCCTATCTCAGCTCAGTGTAGTTCATTTGGTATTGAAATTGGGATCCAGTCCCTTCTTCAAAAAGCATGAGGTCAATAATATGAATAATATGAAAGGACTTCAGTGATTGCCCCACCCACTCACCTATGATTTTCTTTTTACACACTAGACTTTATCAACCAAGTCAAGATTAAATATTTTCATATTCTCTTTTCTAGCAACAATAGTTGAACTACATGGGTTTTTTATTATTTATTTCAGCTTTGACCCAAAACCCATAAAGTTTATGAGGATATAGGAAGTGTATCCTATCAGGAGAAGACCTCAATTATTTTTGGGATAACAAGGCAGACACCAATTTTGTCTATTTGTTTGGATTCTTAAATAT
The DNA here is from genome assembly GCF_029281585.2 of Gorilla gorilla gorilla. Taxonomy (NCBI): domain Eukaryota; kingdom Metazoa; phylum Chordata; class Mammalia; order Primates; family Hominidae; genus Gorilla; species Gorilla gorilla. The sequence continues at coordinate 118,492,995 of NC_073229.2, read as the reverse complement.
AACAATTGTCACTGAGAACTGATGATAACTGTTTTAATGGTTTAGACAAAAACTTCTTATTAAGGTTTTTCTTCCCAAATCCTGCACTGTACAAAGGAATAGTTATGTTAACTAGTAACACGGAAGACTTCCAACTCCCATGCCTGCTTCATTCATGCTTCTGAAGCTTAAAATGTTCTCTTTTGAGAACTGAAGAGGAAAACATGAGCAATCTCTACCTTAGCATCAGTGGTATTCCTGAATGTATTACTCACCACTGATAATTTTGGGTCTGCACTATGGGAGTCATAAACGTTTCCCAAATTTTTGCATCACAACCCAACCAATGCTAATAAAATTAATGCCATTTGAAAAATCACACCACCCTTACAAGACAGAATTTATAGATAGAAATAGAAATATAGAGATATAGATGTTTTCTGTTGTTTTGGTAACTTCTGTTTCTCTCTCATATATTTTAATATTGAGAACAATAGTGTTACAAATATAGTAGGAGAGCTTCATCCATTGATAGCCTTGTAGGAGATTTTGTTCTAGAAATATTTCTTTAATTCAGGCAGACATTTTTGTAAAGTGTATAGAAAACTAATTTTTCACTCAGAGATACCAATAACTGGATTGTTCTTGCCAAACTGTTATTTGCTATCATGAGCAAAGCAACTTTACATATTGCAAATGGAATAATTAGAGACTCTGGTATTCATAATATGTAGCAATTGAAACACTTTCTGAGATTTGGTTACTCTTATACCTGAAATTGTGCTGTCTTCTTTAGCTAAGAGTGAAGTGTCATGTTTTTGTCATAGCGGAAATGTGACGAACATTGTTAAGTGTTTATAATTATTATTTTTTAATTCATTATAGCTCAGGAGCTAACCACAGACAATATCAGCTGAGCTAAAAGTACCTTTCCTTTTCCTGTTGCTATATCCTCACATGATTTCTGTGGCTGAGATCCAATTTCTCACTTGGAAAACAAAGAAAGAAAGTTAAGATGATTAGGGCTATGTCAGCAAACAATTAAATGAATTTGGTTATTTTTTCCAACAATTAATTGATTCAATGAAAACAATCAACAAGCTAATTGCTTTACTAAATTAATAAATCACCTGAAGCAATCAATCCTGTAGCCCTAAATCTAGCTCTAATATCAGGAAGAAAACACTATGCCAGGTATCACACAGTTAAGTCTTAATCAGTATTATTCAGTTGGAATTGTAAAATGGTGTTGTACAAATAAGAGTTTAATTTTTCTAAAACACCTTACATATTATTATACACAATTTAAAATAATTCCAGCGTACTTTAAATTATTTGCCAAACATTAAATATTAATAGTGGAAAAAGGATAAATCGCGTAACTAGTGATCTTAAATAGTTATAATTTTTGGATATGTTACATCAATATATCAGTTCCGCTTCAAGAGAATATTTTTTTCTAAAAATATATTAACTTATTTAATGGCTATATTGCATTCTACCAACTGAATTTCTTCATTTTTCTTTTTCTTTTTCTTTTTTTTTTTTTGAGGCCGAGTCTCGCTCTGTCGCCCAGGCTGGAGTGCAGTGGCGCGATCTCGGCTCACTGCAGGCCCCGCCTCCCAGGTTCATGCCATTCTCCTGCCTCAGCCTCCCGAGTAGCTGGGACTACAGGCGCCCAACACCACGCACGACTAATTTTTTGTATTTTTAGTTGAGATGGGGTTTCACTGTGTTAGCCAGGATGGTCTCGATCTCCTGACCTCGTGATCCGCCCACCTCGGCCTCCCAAAGTGCTGGGATTACAGGCATGAGCCACCGCGCCCGGCCTCATTTTTCTTTTACTATGATGTTGCCTACACAGAAGGCCTCTAGAAGGGTTTCTTTTTTCAATATTATGCATGCCTATGACCAGCTTTTTATATTTTAGGATGTTTTATTGGTATGTATTTTCAAATAATTGACCAGAGAGCATTTCTATACGTTTTTATCAAAGTATTTCATCATCTTTATTATATATTGTCTGTTTAGTCTCCAGAATAACCAAATAAACTCACAAACCATTAACAAATCTAAACATATGCACACTTCCACATAGTCTGGCAAAACAGTTAATGAATTGTGTTAGATTAGCAGGTGTAAAGTCAGTCATTAAAATTGTCTCAACTTGCATTATTATGCATAACTTTAACAAAATAGTTACTTTAACTATGTTGTCTTACTTTTTTTATACTTTAAGTTCTGGGATACATTTGCAGAACATGCAGATTTGTTACATAGGTATACACATGCCATGGTGGTTTGCTGCACCTGTCACCCCATCATCTACATTAGGTATTTCTCCTAATGCTATCTCTCCCCACCCCCCGACAGGCCCCAGTGTGTCATAGTCCCCTCCCTGTTTCCATGTGTTCTCATTGTTCAGCTCCCACTTATGAGTGAGAACATGCGGCATTTGGTTTTCTGTTCTTGTGTTAGTTGGCTGAGAATGATGGTTTCCAGCTTCATCCATGTCCCTGCCAAGGACATGAACTCGTTCTTTTTTATGGCTGCATAGTATTCCATATGTTGTCTTAACAATTTACATTATTTTTGTCCCTTGAAATAATTTTTCCATAATTTCTCTTTAGCTATATGTATATAATTCTTTCCAATTTGCAGGGTAATTTTGCTATGTTTTCACATTATTGCTCTTGCTGTATTTGTTTGATTACATTTAATAAAGCCAAAATTTTATAGACATATACATATGTTTTATATATGTAAAATATATATTCTGACTGGATGTGGAGGCAATAATCCAAGCACTTTGCGAGGCCAAGGCAGGTGGATCACTTGATGTCAAGAGTTTGAGATCAGCCTGGCCAACATAGTGAAACCCTGTCTCTACCAAAAATAAAAATAAAAATAAATAGCTGGGTGAGGTGGCGTGCACTTGTAGTCCCAGCTACTGAGGAGGCTGAGGCACAAGAATCACTTGATCCTGCGGGATGGAGGTTGCAGTGAGCGGAGATCACACCACTGCACTCCAGCCTAGGCAAAAGAGTCTCTGTTTCAAAAAATAAAAGTATACATATATATATAATATATCTTAATAATACAGAATATAAGTATAATATATATATATATTCCTGTTGTTAGTTGAATTTCTCTATTTTTTAATATCCCTTAATTTTGTTCCTGTCCTCATTGTTGTGTTGCTTCTGACTTGTCATTATTAGAATAACATTGATCTAATTTGAATCCTGTACTTTCCAAATTAAGATTTTTTAATTTAAAAAATGTATTATTTAGTGCCTGTTCCATGTAACTCTATATTTCAAATGGTGAAATGTCTTTTTCCTTGGAATCCCCATAGCAAGTATTGTGGATTATACCTTTAGGATTCCCTTGATTCGCTATTTTAGTATATTTCCATAAATTACATGGTCTGAAACTTGGTGTCATAATTCCTTTACAAGTATCCACTATGCAGTAAGTGATTTTATTCATTAACTCTTCACAAGAGCGTGAAGTGTTCTTCAAAGCCCAAGTTTCATCTCTGTCAGAGCCACCTGAAGTGTTTCAACAAGGACTGCTGAGTCAAAAAATAAAAATAAAATAAAATGTCTGAGGGCTAGACCAGGAATAACTACACTTTTTTCCCCATTTATTACATTACTTTTTAGTGGATTTTTTTTTCTGCCCACCAAGGTCTGAGGACCACTATTCTACAACTGAATTGTCATCTCTCCTCTTCTAAATATGAGGAAATAAAGGCTAGGAGAAGTTAAATGTGTTGCTTGAAGCTGCCTAATATGGAAGCATGGAGTGAAGATTATAGATCTGGTAGCTTTTCTTCAAGGCTGACTTTATGCCTACCTGATAACACCAATTCACACCCTCTGAGGAAATAATTCAAAGAGCCTGCAGCTTTTTATTCCATCTGATCTAAAATTTAAAAATTTATATTGATTCAAATGAATATTGGAAAACTAAAATGTGGATTTGCAAGTTTGGATGACATTGAAGTTAAAAAGAAGACAATTCTAGTTGCAATACTTATTTATAACATACACATCTTTAGAATTATAAATATGTCATCATATAATCTGTAAAATAAGCTATATAATCTATGCCATAATTGCCATATTATGCCTATTTCTATATGCTTTGGTTTATGCAGTATCTCATAGCAAGATAATGTGAAAGCACACATATCCACACAGATATACAGACATCCATCTCTAGCTTAAGAATTACTACTTAGCTTGGCCCCGTGGCTCAAGCCTGTAATCCCAGCACTTAGGGGGCTGAGGCAGGAGGATTGCTTGAACTCAGGAGTTTCAGACCAGCCTGGGCAATATGGTGAGACCCCGTCTCTTCTAAAAATACACAAGAAAAAAAAAAGAGCCAGGCATGGAGGTGCCTGTTTGTGGTCCTAGCTACTCGGGAGGCTGAGGTGAGAGGATTGCTTGAGCCCAGGAGATGGACGTTGCTTTGAAGCAAGATGGTGCCACTGCACTGCAGCCTGGGTAACAGAGTGAGACCCTGACTCAAACAATACAACAACAACAACAACAACAACAACAAAAATTACTACTTTAATTCTTTTTTAAATACATTTTTCGCATACTAGATGTGCTCATAAGATGTGCCTCTGACAATTCAGAATTACACCATGTTTAGAGAGAGAATGGTTGCAGAATGTTACAGAATTAAAAGTTGTAACAAAATAGTTCCTTGACTTCAAACTATACTACAAGGCTACAGTAACCAAAACAGCATCGTACTGATACCAAAACAAAGATATAGACCAATGGAACAGAACAGAGCCCTCAGAAATAATACCACACATCTACAACCATCTGATCTTTGACAAACCTGACAAAAACAATAAATGGGGAAATAATTCCCTATTTAATAAATGGTGCTGGGAAAACTGGATAGCCATATGTAGAAAGCTGAAACTGGATCCCTTCCTTACACCTTATACAAAAATTAATTCAAGGTGGATTAAAGACTTAAATGTTAGACCTAAAACCATAAGAACCCTAGAAGAAAACCTAGGCAATACCATTCAGGACATAGGCATGGGCAAGGACTTCATGACTAAAACACCAAAAGCAATGGCAACAAAAGCCAAAATAGATAAACGGGATCTAATTAAACTAAAGAGCTTCTGCACAGCAAAAGAAACTACCATAAGAGTGAACAGGCAACCTACAGAATGGGAGAAAATTTTTACAATCTACCCATCTGACAAAGGGCTAATATCCAGAATCTACAAAGAACTTAAAGCAAATTTACAAGAAAAAATCAAACAACCCCATCAACAAGTGGGCAAAGGATATGAACAGACACTTCTCAAAAGAAGACATTTATGCAGCCAAAAAACACATGAAAAAATGCTCATCATCACTGGCCATCAGAGAAATGCAAATCAAAACCACAATGAGATAGCATCTCACACCAGTTAGAATGGCAATCATTAAAAAGTCAGGAAACAACAGGTGCTAGAAAGGATGTGGAGAAAAAGGAAAACTTTTACGCTGTTGGTGCCACTGTAAACTAGTTCAACCATTGTGGAAGACACTGTGGTGATTCCTCAAGGATCTAGAACTAGAAATACCATTTGACCCAGCCATCCCATTACTGGGTATATACCCAAAGGATTATAAATCATGCCGCTGTAAAGACACACGCACAGATGTGTTTATTGCAGCACTATTCACAATAACAAAGACTTGGGGCCAACCCAAATGTCCATCAATGATAGACTAGATTAAGAAAATGTCACACATATACACCATGGAATACTATGCAGCCATAAAAATTGATGAGTTCATGTCTTTTGTAGGGACATGGATGAAGCTGGAAAGCATCATTCTGAGCAAACTATCACAAGGACAGAAAATCAAACACCACGTGTTCTCACTCATAGGTGGGAATGAGAACACTTGGACTCAGGGTGGGGAACATCACACACCAGGGCCTGTCGTGGGTTGCAGGAAGAGATAGCATTAAGAGATATACCTAGTGTAAATGATGAGTTAATGGGTGCAGCACACCAACATGGCACATGTATACATATGTAATAGTTCCCTTGAAAGAAATTTTGATTCTCATAAATAATAAGTGCAGGTATTATATATTATATAATAGTTTATGACTCATGGCCTATGTCCAACACAAATGAAGTGTCATATTTACATAAATAAATCTATTAACCAATTAAGGGGGTTATTTATTATTTTGAGATGAAAGCAACACAAAACTTCAGGGTTGCCTCATTTTGAACACAAAATAGGAATATATACCGGATTTGAGCAACAATTCAGATTCACACAATTTTAAATTAAGACTAGGATGGCCAGGCACAGTGGCTAACGCCTATAATTCCGGCACTTTGGGAGACTGAGGCGGGTGGATCAGAAGTTCGAGACAAGCCTGGGAAACATGGTGAAACCCCATCTCTACAAAATATACAAAAATTAACCAGGTACGGTGGTAGGCACCTGTAATCCCAGCAACTCAGGAGGCTGAGGCACAAGAATCGCTTGAACCCAGAAGGTGAAGGTTGCAGTGAGCCGAGCTCATGCCACCGCACTCCAGTCCGGACGACAGAGCAAGACTCTGTCTCAAAACAAACAAACAAACAGAAGAATAGGGAACATAATTTTAAATTTAAATAACTTAGAATATTTTAATAATATATCATAATCAAAGGAAATGAGAGAGGAAGAAGATAAGAAAATGGTAGAGGAACAAGTATCAGAGACAGAAAGTAAAAATTAAAAGAAAAGCAAGGGAGGAAAATATGTAAGTTACCATTACATCTTGTTTGTATTGGACAAAATGAAGTGATAACAAGAGTACCAGTGGTACTGTGTGTGAGGTAGAGGGAGGCTATAAAGTGAAGCCTCGTTGAGTTCACAGGGGACAGACTGGTCACAGAGATGGTCAGTAGCACAAGGAGACCTGTAAGATGTCCCTAGCATGTGGACAGGAGCCCACTGAGGCACTGGCAGTGGTAAATTAGGTAGTATGTGGGAAGCAGAGCAAAAGGGACAGGGAGGTTCAATTTAATTTTAGTGGCCAGAAAAATGGCTTGAATAGAGCTATTTTAAAGATTTGTGTCTCACACCTGACCCAGAGGAATAGAGAACAGAAAGAAAAAAAGAAACACACATACACACGCACACACCTGATGAGAGATAGAAATACAAAAGAGGGAAAGTTAGAGAGAAGCACGCAGATAGAACAATAGGTCCTCAGGTGCATATGAAGTAACCTGCCCCTGTGATACAGAGGTGATAGGCCTCTGAGGGTTATCACTTGTTATCTTTAAAAAAATTGTAGCTGATTCTGTTCACAGCCATTTATTCTTTTTCCTCAAATTATAAAAGTTTTCCTCTGACATAGAACTGATAAGGCAATGGAGCCAAGAGATAAGTTATTCTATAGGTGGTTGTGGTGACCTTCACTAGAGGTTTATTATCTCCAAAATCATGTGAAATGAATCAGATATTACAAACCTATGAAATTATGCCTTTCTTGTAGTAGGCATAAAGAAATAAATAAGTGGTTGAATAAAATCAATTATATGATGAGAGCATCATTACATAAAACATCTATGATTTTAAACCAATAATTTAATATTTATAGCTTGATATCTATTATATCTATTACTTATTTTCTGTGATTAAGATGGAGACATAAAATATACAGAGAAAGAGCTCAGTTCTGTACATAGTCACACCTGGGTGGGATATTTTTCTCCTTACTTCTCTCTTGAGCAAGATGCTTAATTTCTTTGAACTTCTGTGTCCTCATCTGTAAAGTGAAGATATTTATAGTGCAAATCTTAAGAGGTTGTAGAGAAGATTTAATAAGAATATATTGTGCATATTAAGTGCTCACTAAATGTTAGCTATTATTATTAAGAGGGTCAAAAGAGCCTACAAAGCTTAAGCTTGTGCTTTATCAGATTCTCTCTCGAATGAAATTATCATCATACCATTTCTCTCTGAACGTGATGACCTCTACATGTTATAAGCCCAAAAGAAATTAGCCCATCTGTAGATAGCATAAAAAATTAATGAAAGTGCCAAAAATATTTTTATTGAGATCTAATGTTGGAAAAATACTGAAAAAACAATGAATTCAATATATTGTTACCTGCAAAAATCCCTGAAGCAACTAACCCTCCACGACACAGTTTTTGCTTTTTGACTAGAGGGCATTCCTGAAAACACTGGATAAATGGCAGAATCCATCATTCCTACATTTCTGCATAACTTTACCTGAAGTTACACAATTATCTTTTCAAATAATTGAAGTGCCAAATGGAACCAAATAAATTTTCTAAAAATCATTAGCAGGTCAATATCGCATAGCTATTAACACTAAAGACAACCAGGACCAATTTCTTAAATAGATCAATCAATTAAGTCTCTTTTTGACAGCTTTATTGAAGATTATTGACATACAACGACCTGCACTTAATTTTAGTATACAATTTGATAAATCCTCATATATGGATACATCATAAAACAATTACTACCTTCAATATAATTAACATTTCCAACATCTGCAAAGTGTTTCTTTGCAATACCTTTCTCCTACCCCTCCATGGCCATCCCCATCTCAGGCAACCATTAATCACTTTCTGTCACTATAGAATAGTTTGTATTTTCTAGAATTTCATATAAATGGAACTACACAATAACACATTCCTGCTGTGTCCATTGGGTGCAATCCATGTTGTTTTGTGTATTAATATTTTGTTATTCTCTAATGCTGAATAGTATTTAATTGTGTGGCTATACCACAATTTGTTTATACATTCAACCAATGATGGGCATTTGGGTTGTTTCCATTTTGGGCTACTAAAATTAAAGGTACTATGACCACTTGTGTATAAGTCTTTGTATGGAAAAGGCTTTCATTTCTCAGGTTAATATCCAAGAGTGGAATGGCTGGGTCAGGCGGTAGGTTTTTGTTTAACATTTTGGAAACTGTCAAACTGTTTTCCAAAGTGTTTTTAAAATTGGACGTTCCCAGCAACAGTAAATGAGCTCTAATTCCTTTACATCTGCATCAACAGTTCATATGGTCAGACTTTTTATTTAGACAATCTGACATGTGTGTAGTAGCACCTTGTGTTTTTTGTAATAGATTTTATTTTTTAGATCAGTTTTAAATTCACATCAAATTTGAGCAAAAAATACAGCCAGTTCCCACGTACCCTCTCCCACAAACACACGCACAGCCTCCTTCACCATTGACGTTCCACACGAGAGTAATACATTTATTACAATCAAGGAGCCTCCACTGACATATCATTATCACCCAAAATCATTAGCTTACGTTAGGATTTAGATTTACTCCCGGTGATGTACATTAGATGGGTTTGACAAATGTATAATGACAAATATCCACCATTGTAGTAGCAGACAGAACAGTTTCACTGCTTTAAAAATCCTTGATGCCCCATCTAGGCACCACCCCCCCACCCCCCCCTCCATCCTCTGGTAAGCACTGATATTCTTACTGTTGCCATAGTTTTGTCTTTTCCAGTATGTCATATAGTTGGAATTGAACAGTATGTAGCCTTTTCAGATTAGCCTCTTTCATTTAATAATATACATTTAAGTTTCTTTCATGTCTTTTCATGGCTTAATAGCTCATTTCTTTTTAGCATTGAATAATATTCCATTGTGCAGATGTACTGCGGTTTATTTCACCAACTGAAGGATATCTTAGTTGCTTTCAAGTTTGGGCAATGAAAAAAATGCTCCATGTGGTTTTAATTTGCTTTAGTCTAATGACTAATTATATTGAATACTAATTAGGTATTTGCCTTATGTATGTTATTTTTGAAGTGTTCTTTTTAAATCTTTTTCTGCCTTTGTTAACATCTTTATTAAGTCATAATATATTAACATAAACTATAAGCTAACATAAAATTAATCTATTTAATCATACTAACATAAAATTAATCTATTTTAACTGTACCGTTTAATAAAAAGGAGTTGTACAATGATCAAGAGAGACTTCTAGTACATTTCCATTGCTCCCAGAACTTCCCTCAAAAGAAATTGTAGCCAATTGCTGCTCCCATCCTCAGTCCCAGGAAGTGCTCCAGTCCCGCTGGTCTGCTTCATGTCTTCATAGTTCTGCCTTGTCTAGAAATTTCACATACTGGGCTGGGCGCGGTGGCTCACGCCTGTAATCCCAGCACTTTGGGAGGCCGAGGCGGGCGGATCACGAGTTCAGGAGATCGAGACCATCCTGGCTAACATGGTGAAACCCCGTCTCTACTAAAAATACAAAAAAAAAATTAGCCGGGCGTGGTGGCGGGCGCCTGTAGTCCCAGCTACTCGGGAGGCTGAGGCAGGAGAATGGCGTGAACCCGGGAGGCGGAGCTTGCAGTGAGCGGAGATCGCGCCACTGCACTCCAGGCTGGGTGACAGAGCGAGACTCCGTCTCAAAAAAAAAAAAAAAGAAAAAAGAAATTTCACATACTGGCAGGGCACAGTGGCTCATGCCTGTAATTCCATCACTTTGGGAGGCCAAAATGGGTGGATCACCTGAGATCAGGAGTTAGAGACCAGCCTTTAACATGGTGAAACCCCATCTCTACTAAAAGTACAAAAATTAGCTGGGTGTGGTGGTGGGCACCTGTAATCCCAGCTACTTGGGAGGCTGAGGCAAGAGAATTGCTTGAACCCGGGAGGTGGAGGTTGCAATGAGCCAAGATCACGCCATTGCACTCCAGCCTGGGTGACAGAGTGAAACTTTGTCTCAAAAGAAAAAAGAAAAAAAGAAAAAAGGAAAAAAGAAATTTCACATACATTGACTACCAAATTATGTAAGTTTTTATATCTGGCTTCTTTCACTTAGCATAATATTTTGAACCTAATGATTTTTTAGTATGTATTGTCTCTTTTATTGCAGAAAGTAGTTCCACTATAAACCATATTTATTTGTCCATTCACCAGTTAATGTCCTTTTGAATTGGTTCCAATTTCAGCTATTTTGAATAAAACAGCTATGAAAATTCACAAATCTGTCTTTTTGTGAATATATAATTCCAGTTCTCTTGGGTATATAGGTAGGAGTGGATTCCCGATTTATATAGTAAGTCTTTACTTAATCTTAACAAGAACAACAAAATTGCCAAACAGCTTTCCAAAGTGACTGCACTAATTTATGTTCTCACCATCAGTGTATAAGGGTGTCAAATTGTCTACCTCATTGACAACACCTAGCATTAAGTGTCTTTATGACTATAGTCATTCTAAAGGAGAGTGTAGTGGCATCTCATTGTAACATTTCCTTATGATTAATGATGTCAAACATTTTTTCATGATCTTTTTTTGCCATTTGTATATGTTATTTTATAAAGTGTCTATTCATTGTTTGCCCATTATAAAAATCTACTTGGTCATGTTGTATCATTGATTATATTTGATTCTGGGTTTAGTTTGATTATATGTCATTAAGAAATTTTGTATATTTGTTCATTTAATCTCTAGATTTATTTGACTAGCTTTGCTCTCAGTATAATGTTGGATTCATAGATTGAGTGTAGAAGTGTCCCCTCCTTCTCAAATATTTTGAAAAAGTTTATGTAGGCTTGCTACTACTTATTTAAATATTCGATAGAAATTACTAACGAAGCATCTGGGGCTGCGTTTTTTGTGGGAAGATTTTATTTACCATTTTCTTTTTTAAAAAAAAATGTGGGTACATAGTAGGTATATATGCTTAAGGGATAAATTAGGTTTTTTCGTTTGTGTTTTATTTTTATTTCAACTTTTATTTTAGATACAGGGAATACATGAACAGGTTTGTTACATGGGTATATTGCACCCGAATAATGAGCATAGTACCCAATAGGTAGTTTTTAAAATCACATCCCTTTTCCTCCCTCTAATAGTCTGCAGTGTCTATTCTCAGGTTTATGTCCATGTGTGCACAATGTTTAGCTCCCACTTATAAGTGAGAACATGAGATATTTGGTTGTCTATTCCTGTGTTAATTCATGTATGATTATGGCCTCTGGCTCCATCCATGTTGCTGCAAAGACATGATTTCATTCTTTTTTATGGCGGCATTTTATTCCATGGTGTAAATATGCCACAATTTCTGTATCCAAGCCACCATCCATGTGCACCTAGGTTGATTTCATGTCTTTGCTATTGTAAACAGCACTGCGATGAACATTCAAGTGCACGTGTCATTTTGTTATTATGATCTATATTCCTTTGGGTATATACCCAGTAATGGGCTTACTGGGTTGAATGTAAATGGTAGCTCTGTTTTAACTTAAAGCAGAGTCTCATTATTATTTCTTTTAATTCTTTGTCTGGGATACATGTGCAGAATGTGCAGGTTTGTTACATAGGTATACACGTGCCATGATGGATTGCTACACCCATCAACCCGTCATCTACATTAGGTATTTCTCCTAATGCTATCCCTCCCCTACCTTCCAACACACCCTACAGGCCCTGGTGTGTGATGTTCCCCTCCCTGTGTCTATGTGTTCTCATTGTTCACCTCCCACTTATGAGTGAGAACATGCAGTGTTTGGTTTTCTGTTCCTGTGTTAGTTTGCTGAAAATGATGGTTTTCAGTTTAATCCATGTCCCTGCAAAGGACATGAACTTATCCTTTTTGTGGCTGCATAGTATTCCGTGATACATACGTGCCATATTTTCTTTATCCAGTCTATCACTGATGGACATTTGGGTTGATTCCAAGTCTTTGCTATTGTGAACAGTGCTGCAGTAAACATACGTGTGCATATGTCTTTATAGTAGAGTGATTTATAATATTCTGGGTATATACCCAGTAATGGGATTGCTGGGTCAAATAGTATTTCTGGTTCAAGATCCTTGAGGAATTGCCACACTGTCTTCCACAATGGTTGAACTGATTTACACTCCCACCAACAGTGTAAAAGCATTCCTATTTCTCCACATCCTCTCCAGCATCTGTTGTGTTCTGACTTTTTAATGATCACCATTAAGGAAGCACTAAACATGGAAGGGAAAAACCGGTACCAGTCTCATTAGTATATGTTGTGTTTTGGCCTTTTAAGAATAGAATTCTGTCTGGTGTGAGATGATATCACATTGTGGTTTTAATTTGCATTTCTACATGAGATATTTTAATACAGGCATACAAAGTGTAATAATCACATCAAGGTAAATGGGGTATCCAGCACCTCAAACACTTATCCTTTATTTGTGTTACAATCTAAGTAAACTATTTTAGTTGTTTTAAAGTGTATAATAAATTATTGTTTACTATAGTCATTCTGTTGTGCTATCAAATACTAGATCTTATTCATTTTAAATAAATTTTACAAGCAATAACCATCCCCACTCTCCACCAACTATCCCTCTCAGCCCCCGGTAACTATCATTTTACTCTCTATCACCATGACTTCAATTGTTTTAATTTTTTTTAGCTCCCCCAAAAGGCCTAAGTTCTCTACAATAAGTAGGTGGCAATTTCATTCAAACTTGTGTCATTCCTTTCAGGAAAGTGAGTTCTCCCTGGCCCCGGGTGGGTCCAGGGATGCTTTCCAAGAGCCAGAGCCTGGAGTTGGATATCTTAGGCATCTACCTTGTGCTCTATTCTTTTGCAACTGAGCAGGCACCCAAGTCACAAGGCAAAGTCCTTCCCACTTTTCCCTTCCCTTTCTTCAAACAAAGGAGTCTCTTCCCATGGCCATCACTGCCTCAGGCCCATGGAGAGTACTGCCAAGCTATCATTGCTGATTATTTACAGCCCAAGGGCTCTTGAATCAGCAGGTGATAAATTCTGCCAGGATTGGCTCCTTCTCTTAAATGTAGCGGGCTCCTTTCTGGGTCAGGATATATTTAGAAATGTTGTTTGGGAGTTACATCCTGGAATGGAAGCCTGAGGACTCTGCCTGGTGCCCCATTCTATCGTGGCTGAGCTGCTATTTAGGTTATAAGACAAAGTCTTCTTTACGCTCCCCTCTCTTCTCCTCATGCACAGGGAAGGATCCCTCGCAGAATCAGGAGCTGTGCTGCCTGAGACTGGTACAGGGGTGATGAAAGCACTCCCTTGGCCACTTCAGCTGGTATCTCAGTAGGTCACGTGCACACCAAATCCACCGGCTCCGAGCCTGGCACAGCACCAAGACTTGCATAGGAAATGGAGCCCTTGTGGCCTAGACAGCCTTTCAAGTTTATTTAGAACTCCAGAGCCCTTTAGCTTGTGGTGGCAGGGCTTGAAGGAACTCAGATTTTGACAGCTATTGGCACCAGCTGAATTCTACCCCATGTTGTCTTCTGTTGTGTCAGGACAGCACTGAATTCCAATGCAAAATCCCACAATAACTGCACTTTCCCTTCCCCAAGCACACACATTTTCTCTTTGCGCCTCGTAGCTGCTGCTGGGGGTTGGCGGGCAGGGGTGATATAGGCAGTTAAATACTGCCTTTCCTATGGTCTTCAGTGACACTTTCATTAATATGATGTTAATAGCAAGGGCTGTGATTACTAACCTGACTTTTGATTCTTAGAAAGGTGCTTTTTTGTGTGGATAGTTGTTCAATTTGGTGCTCTTGTGGGGCAGATGATTGTTAGAGACTTCTATTAGGCTATCTTGCTCTGACTCTTCTTCAGTTTTTCTACTTGTTATTGTCTATCAATATTTTCCATTTTTTGAGTCAATTATAGTGATTTCTGTCATTTTCTAATTTGTTGGCATGAAGTTGTTTATAATATTAACACTTGCTGATAATCATTTTTTATTTTTCTGTAGTAACATCCTATACATTTTCATTGCTGATTTTTATTTTATATCTTTTTTCATGTACAATCTGCCTAAATATTAATGAATTGTGTTAATTTATTCAAAAAGTAAATTATTGGCTTTATTGATATTCTCTATTCATCTGTTTATTTTTTCATTCCTTAAAATGTATTTAGATTTATTTTATGTCTTGACACATGTTCTATCCCGAATAACAGTCTACCTGCTTTCAAAGAGAAAGTATATTCTGCTGTTATCGAGTGAAGTATTTTGAAATTGTCTTGTCAAAATGGTAATAGTATTGTTGAAGATTTCCATATGCTTACTGATTTTCTTTCTAGTTGTTCTTGAAATTATCAAGAGGACTATCTTGATACCTTCAGTAATTGTTAAACTGCCATTTCTTTGTTCACCTCTATCAGTTTTTGCTTTATATGGGTTGGGATGTGTTAGATTTAAATATTTTACACTTATATATTCCTGATGTATAGAATTTTCAGTCATTTTGAAATGTCCTTCTTTTTTCTCTTACTATATCTTGCCTAAAATATGTATTTTATGATATTAATATAGCCATTCTGGGTTTTCTTTAAGGTTACTGTTTGCATGGTATATCTTTCTATAGTTTTTTTACTTTCTCCATTTTCTGCCATTGAATTTAAAATATGTCTCCTCTTGATAGCAAGCAGTTGTATTTCTTTTTATCCATCAATCTCTACCTTTTGATGGATTACAGTTTTAAGTCTATCCACATTTAATGTAATTATTTATCTGGTTGGACTTACATCAACAATTTTGCTGTTTGTTTTCCATATTTCTTTCATGTTTATTCCTTTTTCTTCTTTACTTTCTTATTCTATGTTAAAAATTTTATTTTAATATGTTAATTCCTCTATTAGTTTTAATAAATTTATTGGACCAAAGCTAATGTTTACTATTTGAAATACCATGTTTTTATATAATTTGTCCTTTCTTGAAAGTTGTTTCAGGAAACTCTCCTATCTATCTTGGCTGGAAATAGTCTTCACTAGACTTTATTGTATATTTATCATGAAAGTTATGAAAATTTCATGTTGAAAAGAACTTTCCACAAAAGTTTTTAAAAAAATCTTTGTAGACTATAGAATCCTCAGGAACATATAGATTTCCTTTATACAGTACTAGTTGTATGTATGATATCCAAATACACTGTAAACCTTATAACACAATTGTATGTTTTATAACATGTACCACACATATTTAACACATATATAATATTTGTGCTTTCTAATGCCCATATTCCTCCCTTCATTCTTTCTTTTTCTTCCTTCCTTCTTTTCTTTTCTTTCTTTTTCTTTCTTTCTTTCTTTTCTTTCTTTCTTTCTTTCTTTCATCTTTCTTTCTTTTTCTCTCTTTTCTTTCCTCCCTCCCTTCCTTCCTCTTTTCTTCTCCTTCCTTCCTTCCTTCTTCCTCCTTCCTTCTTTCCTTCCTTCCTCTTCATTTTTTCCTCTAATGGTCTAAATTTATTTCCTCTAATGATCCAAATCCCATATCTGGGATTACAGACATGAGTGAGTGGGCCCAGCCCAAACTTTCACCTTCTAAGGGCACTGAGATGAACAGACTGATTGGCTTGAGAGTGGGCAAAGGGATGTAGGCTAGGTTATAGGGAAGCGGTACCTAATTCCTAGCTATGTGCTTAAGTTCCACTGCAAGATTACTAATAGCAGGACCAGACCAGAAACTGCTAAAGAACATGGCCTGCTTGACATGTTCATGAGTCACCTGACCCACAGCATGTATGCTTATTATGACTGAACCCTCCATGCCTGATTCTCTAGAGTATATCACCTGTCAGCAAAATGAGCAGCGGAATGTTTTGGACCATTTTGAAATGTAAAATTTTGCCTCTTTAATAATATTAATTCAAAACTGTATTATGTTTTCTAGTCCCCACCTCTAACCCTAGGAAAAAAGATAAAATACTATGCAAAGAAAGTTTAAATTTACTTTTCCTTAAGGTTCAACTCTGCGATGACTTTCAGTCAGAAATGTGTTAAACTGGAAAATGTTTTTGCTCCTGTTGTAAACAGATGATCTTAGGAGAGGGTTTTTTTTTTTTTAAGTTACTTTGTTTATTCTATTTCTAAATCTTAGTCTTCCATATTTCTAGAGACCATCTGACACAAGTCCTTTTACTCTGAAGTCTAGCATCTCAAGCCCGATCTGGAAGTGTACTCCCTAGGGCATAACTTCATCCTTCTAATACAGTTTAATCATTTCTATCTTGTTCTCAGAAGAAGGGAAGGTGGCTGCTACCAGGCATAACATAGCCACTGTGTGCATATAGGGCCTCTTCACGTTAGTGCTTCGCATTCCATCAGCTTTCTCTAATTCCGTACTCAAGTCCGGCCTTAAAATTAGGTTAGACAACAGTGAAACATATATGTCTATTTCACTGGTATATTTCACTTCCATAAGAATAATTTTCTTTCACATTGCTTTCACAGCCACTCTGCTGGTGACAAATTCTCTTCACTTGCCATTTTTTTTTCATTATTCAATTAGAGTTTTAGACTATTTGCATATAATGCAATTATTTATATAGAGTTCTGAGTCTCATAACAATGTTTTGATTAAGGATGAATCTCATATGTAATGATGGTTCCGTAAGTTTCTAATGTAGCTGAAAAATTCCTATCTAATGATGTGATAACCATTGTAACGTCATAGTGCAACACTTATGTGGTTTTGGCCACGCTCTTGTAAACAAACTGATTGTATTGCCAATCATATAAAAACATAGCACATACAATTTTGTGTATACATAATACTTGACAGTGATCATAATGACTGTTTTACTGATTTATGTATTGTGATACCATACTTTATGTTGTTATTTTAGAGTGTACTCCTTCTACTTATAAAAATAAATTGTAAACTGGAAAACAGCCTTAGGCAGGTTCTTCAAGAAGTACTCCAAAAGAAGGCATTGTTATCATAGGAGGTGACAGCTTCAAGTGTGTTATTACCTGTGAACACCTTCCAGTGCGACAGGATGTAGAGGTAGCAGACGGGGATACTGATGATCCTGACTCTTTGTTGGCCTAAGCTAATGTGTGTCTTTGTGATTTCATTTTAACAAGAAATAGTTTAAAATGTAAAAAGCAAAAAAAAAAAAATTAAATTAAAATGGAAGAAACATAGAATAAGAATATCAAGAAAGAATTTTTTTTTTGTACAGCTGGACAATGTGTTTGTGTTTTAAGTGTAAGTATAAGTGTTATTACAAGTAAGAGTTGAAAGTTGAAAAAAATAAAGTTTTTAAAGTAAGAAATTACTATAGGCTAAGGTTAACTTATTATTGAAGCAAGAATTTTTTAAAATAAATTTAGTGTAGCCCAAGTGTAGAGTGTTTATAAAGTCTACAGTAGTGCAGAGTAATGTCTTAGCCTTTCACATTCACTCACCACTCACTCACTGACATACCCAGAGCAACTTCTAGTTCTACAAGCTCCATTCCTTACAAGTACCCTATACAGGTGTACCATTTTGTTATCTTTTATTCTGTATATTTACTGTGCCTTTTTAATGTTTAGATATGTTTGGGTGCACAAATACTTACCATTGTGTTACAATTACCTACAGTATTCAGTACCCTAACAAGCAGTGCTGGTTTGTTGACTAGAAGTAATAGGCTATCCCATATAGTGTAAGTGAGTAGTAGGCTACTCCAATTAGGTTTGTGTAAGTAAACTCTGTGATGTTTGCACAGCAACAAAATTGCCTAGCAATGAATTTCTCAGAACGTATCCCTATCATTATGCAACACATGACTATAATCATATTTAGGTCTTTCACTTTATGATTTGTTTTCTCTCTGTTCCTTATATTTTGTCTTTCTCTTTTCTTTTTCTTGCTATCTTTTGGAAGATATGAGTCTTTTTAGTCTCCTATTTCTATTTTTTAAGTATATTTAAGATTTTTTACTATTCCATTTTCATTTCTTACAGTTTTTTTTTCTTTTTAATCATATGTCTTTTTTTTATTCTTTGTTTCCCTGTACATACATTCTGGAAAGATTTTTTCCAGCATTTTAAAAATGTCAATTCACTTCCTTCATGCCTCCATGGTTTCTGATGAAAAATCCACAATTATTTGAACCATTGTTTCTCTATAGAGTTAATGCATCCTTTCTTTGTAATTTATTTTAAGATTTTTTTTTCTCGTATTTGTTTTTTTAGTAGTCTGATTATTATCTGTCACCTGGGCAGAAATTTTTTGAATTTATTCTGTTTTAGTTCTCTGATCTTCTTGAATAAGCTTCTGTCTTTTACAAAAACTGATACGTTTTTACTTACTGTTCCTTCACATACATATATTTCTTAAGCATCATGCATCTTCCCTCACTCCTGGGACCCTAATTACAGAAGTGTTGGACCTTGCTTGTATTGTCCCACAGTTCCTACGGTTCTGTTATTTTTTTTTTTAATTTTTCCCTATCTGTTCAGTTTATATCAATACTTTTATTTATTTTCAGCTTCATTGACTCTTTATTTTGACCACCATTCTGCTGTTTAACTCCAGTGAATTTTTCATTATCGTAAATGTGTTTTTGGTTCTAACGTTACTATTTTTAAAACCTTTATATTATCTAATTCTTTTTTGAGTTTTTTCTCTTTCCATTTCTTTCAAGAGGATTTACCCTTACTTCTCAGAGTATGGCTATGATAGCAGCATTCACAACCTTTATGACAGTTCCAACATTGTTGCCATCTTCAACTATCTTTTTTTCCTTATGAGTTGGAATTATCCTTGTTTTTGTGTGCCACAAATTTTGGATTGTATGTCAGACATTTTGGATATTATGTTATGAGATTCTGGGTCTTTGTTTAAATCTAAAAATGAATGTTCTTTTGTCAATTTGTTTTTAAAGGACAAAATCTGTCAGACTGGATTCAGCCAACAAGCTCTCATGTCCCTTCTTAGTGTGTGGTTTTGATGTCAGTTTCATTTTTGTAATGCTATACTATTAAAAAAAACAGTACTATTCAGATCTACTTAGTGTGCCAACTAAGGGTACAGCTCATTCCTCAGTGTGCCAACTAAGATGTGCCAACATCTACCATGTAGCTCGCTTCTCAAGATCTTTCATCTACTGTTTAGGGTCGGATCTATGCATGTTGGGCTCTGAGGTGAACCCAGGAGTTTGTACACGACTTTATGAAATTGCTCTCTTGAGCTCTCACCAATCTGCAAGCTTCCTGACATTTTCTGGTTCCCTAAAGGCTTCTCTTCCCAATTTCCTGACCAAAAGACTGGGCCTTTAGATTCTCCACTCTATAGCATTCTGGTGTTTTTGTTTTGTTTTGTTTTGTTTTTTTCCTTCCCCGTGCCTCTGCTGGATACAGAGAGGGATTTTTCTTTGGAATCTCGGTGCCTATCAACAGATGCTGACTTCAACTCTCAACTACAGTAAGATTTCATGGGGCTAGTTCAGGAGAGAATGGAAGGAAAAAAGGGTGAAAAATCTCTACAAAATTTTCTCCACATGGTTTGACTCTTAGAGCCTCCATTTCCGCTCCTTAGAATAGAAAGAGAGGGACTCTACTGAGATTTTTTCTGTTCTCATTTAGTGTATACTCTGAGATTTGGGGCTGCCTTTGAGTCTAGGTTGAGAGATACCAGAAGAAAACATTTAATACCAATTTGACAGTATTTCATATTCTGGCATAGATCTCAATCTACCTACAACCAAATTTACTTCTCAGGGTCCTCAGATAGCTGCTTCGTGCAATATATTTAATGAGAGGACAGGATGGAGTGAGCTTCCTCTATATGGAATTGGATGAAACTTCTTTCAGCACCAGAATTGCAACGCTTAGCCCCTATCGAAGAAAGCCCTCCCCAGTATCATCTCTGAAGTAAGGATATTTAGAATGTTTCAAGAACTAGCTGAATTAAGTGCTTACCCTTCCCCCCATCATTATATCAATTATTAGAGTAAATAGGATTCTGTCATTTTTTAAAACAAAAAATGAGAGCTAGTGGTGGTAGCAGGAATAAACCATACACTTTCTGGTTAGTAGAGAAATCAGAATACAATTTCTAAAACTGAAGAGAAAGGAGAACTTAGCTTAAGAATGACCTATAAATAATACAAACATCTCTACCTTACAGGGGTTTGGTTGCTCCCACTGCATACACAAATAAGAATGATTGCTTAGAAGGTAAAGTTGTAGAGAGAAACTTGATGGAAAAAAATATGGTCAGAATGATAATAAATTCAAAAGTTAGGGAGCTGAGCTGCTGCACTTTCCCTTAATGGTAGGCTTTTTCCATGATACTTACATTTTGGCAATTGTATTTTTTCAGTGCACATGAAATTCTAAATATGCTCATGATTAAATTATATGATTCACCATAGCATTTCCAAACATTTTCCCCTGCATTAGCCTAATAAGTTGTGAGAGTTACCAAGTGAAAGTTTCTGTAATAATGTTTACGTTTTACTTTTTTAGAGATTCACAAAGCACATTACTGTTATAAGTATTCAGAGAAATCATTAAGTAAATGATTAAACTTTGTTGAACCTAGTGTGCTCTAATTTTATTAGACCAGAAAAGTCTTCTTTTGTCATTTAATACTTAATAAATTAAAATAAACTAGTTTTTTTCTGGAATACACTTGAAGATTTATATTGCTGAAACACAGTTGAGAATGTGTTCTACATTAATTGAGGGGATTTCATCTTTAATTTGATAATTTATATTAACATATGAGCAACATAAAAATAATATCCCACCAGGCAGTTTGAACAGATTCTACCATATCCATAGTTTCACTAAAATTTCAGAATATGAGACTTTGGAAATTAATACAAACACTGTCATTGATACAATTGGCAAGAGCAATAATTAGAAAAAATGATATAAATTGCATAACTATTAATGTCTGTAGATTTGCTCTTTCAATCAGCCAATTGGTAAGAATAAATCTCATAGTTCTGCTTGTCTCACCTTGTCTAGGCGATTGATCAATTTTCTTTGAATTTTTAATCTTTTATTTGTAACTATTTCTAGATTCACAAAATAGTTACTGTACTAGTCAGGGTTCACCAGAGAGAAGGAGCCAATAGGATAAACACACACACATCACACACACACACACACACACACACACACGAATTGTTTAAAAGTATTGACACATGATTTATGGAGCCTGAGAAGGCCCATGGTCTGCTGTCTACAAGCTGCAGACCAGGAAGGCTACTAGTGGCATAGTTCAAAGGCTCGAGAGCTAGTGAGCCAAAGATGTAGATTTCCATCTAAGTCTGATGGCCTAAGAATCAGTAGTACCAAGGGCAGGAGAACATGGATGTGTCATCCCAACAGTCAAGCAGAAAGCAAAATCAATCTTCCCTCATCTTTTTGTTTTATTCAAGCCTTCAAGGAATTCGAGGATGACTACCCACAAGAGGAAGGGCCATCAGCTCTACTCACTTCACCAATTTAAATGTTAATATATCTGGAAACACCCTCACAGGTACACACCAAACAAAAAAAAAAGTTCAATCATGAATATTCCATGGCCCAGTTGACACATAAAATTAACCATCATAATTACAAACATGGTGTAAAAAATGACCATACACTTGTCACTCAGCTTTCCCTACTATGAACATCTAGCATTAATATTGGCACAGTATTATTAACTGCAGACTTTATTTGGATTTCTCAAGTTTTTCTACTAATATATGTTTTTAGGTTCCTGAATAGTACTCAGGATACCACATTGCATTTAATTATCATGTCTCCTCAGCCTCTCTCAATTTGTGACAGCTCCACAATCTTTGTTTTTCATGACTTTGATGCTTTTGAAGAGTACTAGTCAGATTGTACAATTTTATGTATCATTTTAGGGATTATAATCTAATGCTCTCATTACTTTGTTGCCCAAATTAAGCTAGCTTTGGCCATTTGGAGATATTTCCAGATGGCTCTTTATCTCAGGATAAATGATACCTGTATCCTTTTCACATGTTCACATCCTCCGGGTTTTTTATTTGTTTGTTTTTGTTGGCTGTTGTTGCTTTTGTCTATGTATTTTTTAAAAAATCATTTCCTTACCTGATGGACCCATAAACATTTGGCCTCATTTTGACCTGTCATAAAAAATTTATCTAAATCTAGCTAAAGGTCTTAGTTTTGCAAGCTAATGCCATATTTTTCTGCTAGTAAATAAACAAAAACAATTTTATTGTTCAGCAACCTTGCAGTCAGCAACTTAAGCCTCTTTTGCTGAGCTTATATTACAGCAACACTATCATTTGCAATTATTGTTATGATTATCACAATATTTTGTATCTCATATAAAAACCATTTGTCAATGGTTTGTGCTTTTTGTGATTGTGGAAGCTGGTTAAGCAAATCCCAAATCAATAAGGCCAGTAGTCAGGAAGGAATATTATGAATAGTACAGAACTCTACCAGCATGAACTGAAGGTATCATCCACAGGTGAACTTTCTTCTTTTCTTAGAAAAGCCACAACCCTGCTTCCAAGGTATTTCAACTTATTAAATCAGGCACACCCATATTACCGAGGGCAATTTTCCTCACTAAAAGTTAAGTAATTAGATATTTTAATTACACCTGTAAAATCTTTTTTCAGCAATACTCAAATAACATGTGATCAAGTAACTGGAGACTGTATGTTAGTCAAGTTGACACATCAAGAGTCATCAGAATGCATGAGTTGTTATAATCACCATTCTGTGCACTAGATTACAAAAGCTTATTGTAACTGAAACTTTGTACCTTTTGATCACCATCTCCCCTTATTCCCTTCCTAAACATCCCTTCTCTTAACCATCATTCTACTCTTTATTTTAGTAAGTTTAACTTTGTCAAATTATACATGTAAGTGAGACTGTACCTGTCTTATTTCTCTTAGCATAATATCATCCAGGCTCATCTATTTTGTCACAAATAATAGAATTTCATTTTTTTAAAGACTAAATAGTATTCCATTGTGTGTGTGTGTGTGTGTGTGTGTGTGTGTGTATGTGTACATACCACATTTTCTTTATTCATTGATGGATACCTAGATTGCTTCCAAATCTTAGCTATTGTGAATAGTACTGCAATGAGCACTGCATTGTATATTATAAAATTGCTAAATAGTAAATTTTAAATGTTTTCACTTTAAAAATAAGAATGCAACATGATGGTTTGTTAATTAATGTGATTTAATCATTCCAAATTTTAAACATATATCAAAAAATCATTTTGTATGCTGTAAGGATATACAATTAATTTTTTTTTAAAAAAAGCCTCCACAACCACTAACTTGAATATTATTTCAACCTCTCCTTGTCTTACGTTTTCTAATTTTAGTATAGCTTTAGAAAAAAGATCAATACTTTGAAAATATGAAATATTTTTTCCAGAAATCATTGAAATTGTCTTATTTTAAAATTATATGATCTCAGATTACTCTCTAAATGTCATTTAACATTGAAACTAGAGTTATAATTAGTGGATATACAGAAAGGTGGAATTTCTTCAAAGATATATTGTTAGCTTTGAGCTTAAGGACTCATGTTTAGCATCAGCAGACAGTGTTAACCCATGATTTAAAAAAGTTGTAAGGTGTAACACAGGGATAATTATGAACAGAGTCAGTGCTAAAAAGATTGTGATTGAACTCTAAAATTTTAAATAAAGAACTTGAAAATCATATTCAATATAATTTGGAAAGTATTTCCTTATTAAAGTAAACTTTAGTGTATTATACTTTGTTATACATTAATTTCCTTAGAATACTACAGATTTTGAAGAATCTTAGAACCAGAAGTGCAAAATTTAGGAAGGATAAATTAAATATATGTCTATGATTTCCCACTAGGTCTAAATCCAAGCACGATTTATGGATCTTTAATCAGTTTTCTAAATTAAATTTACATGAGTCCTAAGGTGTGATTGAGAAGTGTTTTTAATAGATATTTTTCTTAAAATAGGAAATATCTTTACACCAGCTTGAAAACAGAAAGTTTAGATCAAATCAGTGACATAAGCACAGGGAAATACTTTGGTAATTTTCTCTTTAGCGCTTTGAAAGCTACTTTCTAGGACAACTTCTAAGTGGGGAGCTCTAGATTTATTTTTTTTTCATTTTTCACGAAGGAACTTAGCTGACATTTTCCTGCTTCTCTGGCCAAAGTAATCTGTTTCAACTGCCTGACAAAAGGTGAATCTGTGTAGGTAAGAAGGAAGAAAGACTCAAGTGGATGTGATGTTTCTATCATTTCTTGAAGTTTCTGTCAATATCATCTAACTGAATTATTTGTATCACAAATACCTGAAGTGCCTGTTAAAAACTCAAATTCCTAGGTTCCAACTCAGACTACAAAATCATCATAGTGGGACACTGGATAATCTCGTGTGCCCTTAATTTTAAGAACTGCTGCCTTTAGGTAAAATTATTCCATAACGTAAGGCTTCAAATGCTTAAACTTTTACAAACTACAAACTACAAAATGCATTTTTGAGTATTCTTCAGGAAAATAATAAGAGACAAAAATCATTTAAAAGTACACATCAACTAGTTTAGGTCATTCGAATTAATCACCCTGGGAAGGCTTCCTACCTCTCCCGTCAATTGAACAACTTATTTAAGGAGCTCTGTCAGATACAATCCGCTTTACTTCACTTTGTCCCCCGCTGATACCGTTTTACAGGGGATTGCCAACATGCTGAGTGCCTGAAGGATCTAAACTCAGATTACAAAAGCAAACCCTGAATGCATGCTCTCTCGAAGGTAGACTCCTACCTGTTACAATACCAAGTGCTTAGGAGTGAGTCCAATAAGAGTGACACCACCTTGCAACTATTTCTTTTTATGAGATGTTCTTAATGCTGAGCCTCAGGAAAAGATTCTCGTGGACAGATTACAAGTGTTCAAAAGCTTGCTAGAGATCATAGCACAAAGCCATGCTGCGTACACATTCTGCAGCCAAAATTTCAAGTCTGGGTATGACCTAGAGATGAGAGGATAATTCAAATAGTGTCTTGTCCCATCCCGACCCCTATCAAATAATTGTTTCACTTTACTCTTGCTAAGGATCTTTTGAGCAGCATTTAGATGCTATTTCTATAACTACAGGGCAAGGTAAATCCCTCTCATGGAGATAACTGTCCCAGATACTTTGCTATTTATGTCTGGAGTTTAAAACTTGAATTAGAAACTTTCATTTGTTTTCTTGCTGTTCAAAGACTGAAGCCAAGTAATACGCTGTCAAAATGACTTTATAATGCAGCAGGCTGAGAAGCCTAGTCTGAAACCTATTATAGAATGGTATGTAACTGAATTTTAAAATTCACAGCCACTCACTGCCTGACTGTAAAGGAAACATGGTGAGTTCCGTTGGAAATGTTGTCGGCAGCCAGGCCTTTCCTCACATTTCCTCTCCAGAATCTCATCCCTGGAAAATTTACATAGTCTTATCAAAGCCACTCATGCCATATTACCTGAAGTAGCTCAGGCAATACAATTTCTAATTAGGAAAGATGTATTACAAACAAGACAGAGCTAATAAAGTATTGCTTCTTGCCAGTTTATAATTAAGGGTCCTCCCACCACCAGCTCATATGCAACGCTTTTTATTTTTCTCTGTACTGAGTAGATTTTGGAGAGCTCACACATGCATTCTACCTTACCTTTTATTCTTAAACAATCCAAAAGTTGATTAAATTCAATACTGTTAAATATACTATGACCGATTCAGCAGACACAAAAATAATAAAAATAAGTCCTCAAAGATCTTACTTTTAAAATTGTGTGAGGGAAAACTCAGTAATTACGAAGAGAATGTAATGCTATCTATTGTGTCTCAAAGGAGGAAAAAGTATCATTGAGGTTCACATGCAGACTACGACTTTCATATCGTCAGAACTGATCCCAGCTTCCTCAAGGTGACCAGAAAAATACAACCTCAGAAAATAATAAAAATATAGGTGTTTATATTTAGAGTAATAAAAGGACTTACACTTTTAGCACAATAATATCAAATCATAGTACATCAAGTTTGAGAGTATCTGTAAGAAGAGATTTTGTGTTTGAACTTTGTGAAATAACTTAGCCTCTCAAGTTATGGAGACAACACAGTCTAGAGTTTAAGAAGATGTACAGTGACAAAAGTCATAGTACTATTCCAAGTTACCTTAAGTCAATTACTCTGGGGACCTTGAGTCAATTACTTTATTTTGAAGCCTCAGTTTCTACATCATTAAAAGGGTAAAATGATAGTAAAGACTGAACTAAATGACAGAGAAAAGACTAGTGGTAATCTCTAGGGTTTGTTTCAAATGCTTAACATACAAATACGTGTGTGCATACACACAGTCTTTAAAAAGCTTAGTGTCTGCCATCCTAAATATTTGGAAAGCATAACTACTCTGAATTTGTCCAAGGAAAACCTCTAATCTCAGAGAAAAGAAATCCTGGGAAATTTCTCATAAAATAATAAAGAACAATAATGTATTTGCTCTAGATTGGGTCACATGTACAAATATCTATTGTTCACTTGCAATTAAAATAAAGGAGTGAGGTGAACCACCACAAGAGAAATATGTTTATTCCCATTCTTCTTGAAAACTACAGTCTTATGGGTCTATCTTCTGTCTTTTCTCTTGTGACAGAGACGTAGTACAGATAATGTTACTCTACCGTAAAAGAGCAATAGAACAAGGAAAACAATAAATGGCAACTGATACTCCATTGTGATGTTGGGAAGATAAAAGACAATGATGGGAACCATGTTAATTCAGACACATTATGTCCCTTCCAAAATGAGCCGCTGTTACTCAGATCTTGACAACTCTTATCCTGTGGAAGTACAGATCTGGTGTTAGCAGATTTTTCAAGATAAGTTGGAAATCTAAATTTTTCTATAAAAGCTACTGGTTTAAATATTGAGTTAAACAAAATATACCAGTTCACACACATTCTGCTGAGCAGATGCATCTGAGGAAATTCCCATAAGACATCTGTGCTATTGTTCTATCTGTTGCAATAATAAATGTGTGTGTTCAAGCCTTATCTATGTATGTTACTACTAAAGGCAAAAGGCAGCAGGAAACACCTAAGTTTTTTGGTGCTTAATTCCTGCTACTCACTGTTTGCCCCAACATCCAGATAAAAATCAGAGGAGCAGTGTTATCATATTTGGCATGACCTGTGAAAATTTGCATGCTATCTATAATTTGGTCTAATGACTTTAAATCTCAGCTCATATTAAAACTACCCAAGTTTTCTGTATTTTTATTAGTTGAAAATAGTCAGGATATCATTGTTATTTTAAAACCTTCTCTGAAAAATTGTATTACAGAGTTGCCTATAACTTCTCTAGTTTGGACTTATCCTTTTATACATAAGAATATTGAAGAAAAGAAGAAATAATATAGATATAATGGACTTTTTTTTTTTTATGATATGGAGTTTCGCTCTTGTTGCCCAGGCTGGAGTGCAATGGTGCAATCTCGGCTCACTGCAACCTTCGCCTCCCGGGTTCAACTGATTCTCCTGCCTCAGCCTCCCGAGTAACTGGGATTACAGGTGCCCGCCACCATGCCCAGCTAATTTTTTGTATTTTTAGTGGAGACGGGGTTTCACTATGTTGGCCAGGCTGGTCTTGAATTCCTGACCTCAGGCGATCCACCCGCCTCGGCCTCCCAAATTGCTGGGATTACAGGAGTGAGCCACTGAGCCTGACAAACTTGTCTTTTTATACATAAGAATATTGAAGACAAGATGAAATAATATAGATATAATGGACTTATCTTTTTACACATAAGAACATTGAAGACAAGAGGAATCATAGAGATATAATAGCCATTATATGCTAATTCCACACTGTCTCCAATACTATGTGCTAAGTGATAGGGTTGGTGTATGGCTGCTGAAGGAGCCTCTATTAGTCTAGAGTTAAATTTCAAACATTATGGGTTTGCCTACTACTGTGGGCCTTCTAACTTTGCATAAATTATACAACGAACTGAAACAAAACAACTGTTGGAGTTATGGGCTTTATCTTCTTACATTATCTCAATAGCAAAATGTCAACCCTATAAATTATGTTGAAGGCTACAATCTATGGGCTTACTGTGTCAGGTGAAACACTAACATGTAGCTGAAATCACTGCCAAATACATCATTCTATTTTGGCTGACAACTATAGTGGTCCTGTTGAATCAAGTCCCTTTGTATTTAAAGTGCTGCATCTGTTGTGTAATGTAATAGGGGGTTGGAACTCTTAGTTTTCTTCTTAGTTTTCTTCTTAGTAAACTCATAGGAGGAAAAGAAAAAAACATGATCTGGTTAGAAAAAAATATATAAGACCGAGGTGTAATCCAGACTCTTCAAGAATCACAAATTGGCACAGACACTTAGAGTAGTACCTTATACAATATAGTACCTCAAACTAAAAAAAAAAAGGAAAGAAAAAAAACCTTGCAATGATATTATTATTTCTAGCATTAAGTTTTCTCATTCATAAAAATTGCTTTAGAACAGCATGTGGAAAGAGTAAATTTTTATTATTTAAAAATATTTTATATGAGTTTAGAGCAAACACAACTTTTTCTGTGAAGGCCAGAGAGTGAATATCTAAGGCTTTGCAAGCCAGATGGTTTCTGTTGCAACTATTCAACTCTGCCATTATATTGGGAAAGCAGCCATAGGTGAATTAATATATAAACAAGTGAGCGTGGCTCTGCTCTGGTCCAGTAAAACTTTATAAAAGCAGGCTGCAGACTGAATTGGACCCATGGATTATAATTTTCCAACCACTGTTGTAGTTAATAAATGCTTCCCAGTTTCTGAATATTGATTTAATTAGCCATAGATATGTATCCCTAACAATAACAGTGATTCTCATATTATTCAAAATAAAAATAAAATAGGCAATATGCATAATTAGTAAAGTAAAATGGTCAAATTAAATCTATTTATAGTATTTTGGTGAGCTCATAAGCTAATAATAGAGAAAAATAACATCCCACAAGAAGTTGCCAAAAATGTGTTTTTTCCTCAATAACTTACTCAGTTTGGAAAAAGAAGGCTCAGCCTATTATTTTTATTCCAGTGACTAAAATTAGCCAAAACAATGAGAAATAAAAATAAAAGTCACAGACATATTATACTGTAATGGATGCTCATTAAAATCACCTCATTTCTCTTGATTCCCAGCCTAGTTATTAAGCTGATCAATTTTTAATAAGATTTCATTGAGACTGGGATTCCCACTTCATCAATTTCTCAATTTTATAAGACATTAATCCTTACGCACATTTTACCATTTATACCAGTACTGAATAATACGTGCCACAGCATATACACCTGTCTACACCAATCCTCTACTAAACAGATGCAACACCTGCTAGTGAACATTGTTTAGGAGGATCTCGCTAACTCAAATTGTGATCCATGAACCAACAACATTTATGTCACCTGGGATCTTGTTAGAAAGCAGAATACTGAATCAGAATCATGTGCCTATTAAAATTTAAGAACCACTGCTTATGACACACTCATAAAATATGCTCTGAGCTATGCAATAGAAATCTAAGATGACTTAATGATCTTATGTTTGTTTTAATTAGGAATTTATCTCATTTGCTCTTACAATTAGGGACATACACCTTGGCTAAGACTACAAAATGAATCTAACCAAATGGGGAAAATATTTGTTAGGCAAGAAGATAAAAATATACAATTGAAACGTTATATGTTTCAAACGACAGCTGTTATATAATATTAAGGGAATCATTGTGCTCATGTAGTTAGTCTTACTATACAGTGCATTGGCCCAAGTTTTATTATTGTTGTTGATTTTTATGCTAACAATAAACATGTGAATGTTCTACAAGTGGAAACTGCCCAAAGAGAGGAATATTGACTGTGGAATGAGAGGACTAGAATAGAGGATGAGGGCTACATTTACGTTAGAAAATCTTCTGTATTCCCCTTAACAGTCAAGTCAACAAAACTTTCCTTCAAACAATAGATAGCCAACCCCCCTTTAAGAGCTCAGATATCATTTTAGAATATTACCCAGAGTAGACTACTTTGATTCTGATGCAGATTCTCTCTGAGTTACACATTGATACTAGGAGACTTACATGCTTTCAGTATAGACCAGTGACCCTCAAAGTAGGTGGATGTGCACTTCCCAATAGGTGTGCTGGGTGATCCATAGGAAGGAGGAAAATATTAAGATTATATTTCTAATTATTTCCTTGACTCATATTGATTTAACTTCTCTTTTTATATTACTGATTAATATAATATCATGCACTAATACCTAAATTGATATTAAATAAATATACATGTATCGGAGATTCAGATTCTTTTTCTTTTTTTACTTACAGTATTATGTTCAAAATATGGAGTCCTTCAGAGCAGAAAAACAAGAAAGTCTCAAGACAGCTATCTATCAAAATTTACTTCTATATTTATGAATTTGTGTATATATATAACCTGTATATGAGAACAAAGTTAAAAAGCATTTATTCTTTAACAAAAATGATCAATATTTTGGTATTTTATTGTTTCATTTAGAAATCTAGTTTTGTTGCCCAGGTTGGAGTGCAGTGGCATGATCTCGGCTAACTGCAACCTCTGCCTCACAGGTTCAAGCAATTCTGCCTCAGCCTCCCAAGTAGCTGGGACTACAGGCGAGCACCACAACACCTGGCTAATGTTTGTATTTTTAGTAGAGACAGGGTTTCACCATATTGGCCAGGCTGGTCTCAAACTCCAGACCTTGTGGCCAGGCTGCTCTCAAATTCCTGACATCGTGATCCACCCGCCTCGGCCTCCCAAAGTGCTGGGATTACAGGTAAGAGCCACTGCGCCCGGCAGAAATCTAGGTTTTCAGGGGAGCATTATTTTCTTACATTATATAATGTAAGAGCCACTGACGTCATTTGGTACAAAAATCTGGATTTATAATTCTTATAATAAAAAACCCAAAAGGCCACTCTTTCTATAAGCAAGTGCTATTGGTTGCAATCAAGATGACGTATAGGATCTTAAATGAGTAAATATAGTCATTTTCACACGTACAACATATAGTTAAACTCACTTTGACTCCTATTATCCTCCCTAGATGCTTATTCTTTTTTATTATGTAATGAGTCAATATAGTAGTCTTCAATTTATTTTTCCAATGTTTCTATACTAGCTGTCAGTTTCAGATATAAATTGAAAAGCTTTAAAATAAGTTTCATCCTGAACTGTCCTAACTGCTATGCATGCCAAAATACTTGCTAAACTGAAGTCAGTAACTGCCTTAAATCTGGTCCTTCTGAATATGTAGCTGAATTTTATAAATTTAATGTTTAAATTTAATGGAAAT
This sequence comes from Gorilla gorilla gorilla, assembly GCF_029281585.2. NCBI lineage: Eukaryota > Metazoa > Chordata > Mammalia > Primates > Hominidae > Gorilla > Gorilla gorilla. Next base: position 118,460,836 of record NC_073229.2, on the reverse strand, counting down.
AAATACAGATGCTTTTAAATAAAACAAAAAGTGCTATTTTGTGCTTTGAAGAATGTGACAGGAATGAAGCATGATAAATTTGATCAATTTCAACTGCCCGCATCCTTGTTGTTCTGTGTTTATAAGCATTAAAGATAACTTTTCCACACTTACAATATTGAAATTTCTATTAAAAAAGGGTTGATCAACAGTTTTGTTTGATATATGTACGTCAGCCCAAGACACATGCCTACAATTAACTCTACTTTCAGAACAGTAAGACTACAATAATGCCCAATAATTGGATTTGTAGAGATGTTGGCAGTTTCAAAGTACCTTAGTAAGTTTCTTAGAAAGTTTTAGCAAAACCTTTATGAGGTAGTTTGACTAGAATTAAAACAAATACAAATGCCCTTTGGTGAATTTCAATCAAAGGTAGAAATAATCCCACTGAAATCCTAAAGATCAGGATCATACTGGCTATTAGCATAATTTTGGAACTTTTCATTATACTTCAACAAAATCATGATACACATACTGCTCTGAACTATTTTAGCTTTAATTTTCATGGTTTTTTTTAATATCCCCTATTGCATTTTAGGCTATTAGTTTTGTACCTGTTTATCCATTTACATAAAATAGTCTCCTATAATTGAGGTTAATACTATATTTAGATACCTATATATGTGCATTCATAAATACAGTTTTACACAACAGGGGTCCCCAATCCCTGGGCCAAGGATTGGTACCTGTGAGGAATGGTGCCTCATAGCAGGAGATGAGTGACAGGCAAGTGAACATTACTGCCTAAGCTTCGCCTACTGTCAGATCAGCGGTGGCCTTAGATTCTAAAAGGAACACAGACCCTATTGTGAACTGCACATGTGAGGGATCTAGGTTGCATGCTGAATTCAACTAATAATGCCTGATGATCTGAGGTAGAACAGTTTCATCCCAAGATCACCACTCTGCCCCACCCCCCGGTCCATGGAAAAATTGTTTTTTAAGAAACCGGTCCCTGGTGCCAAAAAGGTTGGGGACCGCTGTTACACAAATAAAGTGCTATAGACTTTAATGGCTTTTGTAAGATAATCTCTAATTAATTAAAGTTAAAATAACAATTTGGGAGCTGAAAAACTTGAGTTTGAATCCACCACACTAACTAATGGCATAAATGGGTACAAATGTCAATTAACTTTCTGCAATTCAGTTCATTATGTATAAAAAGGAGACAAAACCAAATTTATGGACTTGCAGTAATACTCTGAATTACAAAATAGATCATTTTTAATCTAAAATCTCCAACAAGATGTGACTTGTTACCAGTAATGTCACAAAATAGAGCAGCATTCAAGAATTAAGCTTTATAAGTCTTCTTATTTGGCTCAACATCAACTTAATTTCAATGTGCATGTATGTGTGTGTATGTGTGTATGTATGTGTCTATATACTATAAAAATTTATTCTAAAATTTTGAAGTAGACTTCATCAATACTTTTCATTGTTTCCTCCCTAGGCCACAGATTCTAATTTGGTTTGTCAACATACCACTATTCATTACATAACTTCTATGAAATAACAAAAGTATTATACAGCATGTAAGCATTCAAATTTTTTTAAAATTCCGTTAAAAGGATTTTCTTATTCATACTCATATTTTCCATTAATCAGTGCTTAATATAAACATTCTCTGCCTAAAAAAAAATACTGGTGCACAAATATTTAGAGAAACAATAAAAGGATGGATTTATAACCATTAGTGGAAGGATTGCTTCTTCAAAAAGACAGTCATTTCAAATGTATATTTAGACAACTATAAATTATGATGCTCTTAATTTAGAAAGTAATGATAAAGTAGTTCTTAGTGAAGAGAAACACAAGTCCCAAAAGAATCTCCTTAAAATACTATTTTTGAATACATTACAAATTTGTCAGACCTTTATTTGCCGTACTTCATAGAACATTTTAAATTTTAGTATAAGTAAAGGGTAAGATGAGAAAACAAAAGTAGTAAGATTGAGATTGCATACATATTTCCTTCCAAATGTAATGAGCATACACGGAATATTCTAACTAAACTAAACTGAAAGAGGTTTGTCCCTTGCCACATTATTTACCACTGATCCATATAGCAACAGTAGCTCTTTTTCCAAATGCCATGAGATATATATGATGCTTCGAAAATGCTAACTGTGAAAGAAGACAAAAAAGCTAATGTGTGATAAACTCAATGGAATTCCAAAACAGCTGGTTTTCTTGTGCAACTGCTGGTTTAGACATTACGATAGAGGAATAGAAAGTTTTTGGCTTTAAATAGTTTAAATATGGCCTGGCAATATGCAATTGTTAATGATTGCTAGGAAATAACCAGGTGGGTTGATAGCAATTTGGAATGTCATAATTTTAAGAAAAATATGCAATTTAAAAATAATTTTAAATTCAAAAAGTGTAAGTAGAAAATGTTCCAGATAACGCCATAAACCTATATGAATAATTTCACAATGTTTAACTCTTATCAAAATAATCAGTTAAACACATTCATTTAAATAACAATGTTAATATTCACACACAAAAAAACAGCCTTTCCTGACTGTTTACTTATATATTAGTTGATTCTCACATAGCAATAAAGACATACCTGAGACTGGGTAATTTATAAAGAAAAGAAGTTTACTTGACTCACAGTTCTGCAAGCTGTAGGGGAAGCATAGCAACTTCTCCTTCTGGGGAGGCCTCAGAAAGTTTCCAGTCATGGGGGAAGGCAAAGGGGGACTAGGCGTCATACATGGGCAGAAACAGGAGAAAGGAAACTATCACACATTTTTAAACTAACAGATCTCATGAGAATTCACTCCCCATTGCGAGGGCAGTTCCAAAAGAATTGCACTTAAACCATTCATGAGAAATCTACCCTCATGATCCAACCACTTTCCACTAGGCCCCATCTCCAGCACTGGGGATGATGTTTCAACATGAGATGTGGGCGGGGACAACATCCAAACCGCATCAGCTGAATTTATTGAAGTGTGTAGATACACACTTTAAAATAATAGATGCTAAACATGTTATGTATGCAGGCCTTGTATGCAGAGAGATGAAAAATACTAACAGTCAAATAAGGCAAAGCTGTACCTAGTATAGATTTATTCATTTATTTATAAATGTATTTATTTGTAAATGTATTTATTTATGTATTTATTTTTACTACATTTTAAGTAGTATTAGAGGCTTAGAGCATACTTCCTTTCTTATAATTTCCCATGTGTGGTGTGCTTCTATGTTTGTATGTATATATACAAGTTTTTAATTCTCAGATTCTGCTGAAATGCTGAAAAAACTTCATGATTATATTAAATTTGGCACTTTTCAATAACTCCCGCTTTTTTGGCTTTGCAGACACTGGAAAGACATTAAATGGAATTAACTGTGGAAAGTCCCTGGGATTCTTCATTTGAGTACTCCTTTCCCCAGAATTGTGCATGGAAATCTCCTTAAAGATTTACATTGCTAAATTAAAGATTGAAAAATCTAAGAAAATAAGTTATAATAAACTAAAGCTTTAAAGTATATTATAGATAGCTCCTAAAGTTTGTGGTCCCAACAGTCCTAACTCACTGCAGTGGATTAGCTTGTAGTTATATGAACAAAATTACTGGACCATGGCATGGTTTGTCCGGTGAGCTCAACCGTCTTATCTGATTTGAATTATCCCACAGTCACTCTAATCAATTCAGCTGAGATCAGTGGTTAAATATGGCTGAAAAAAAAATCAACCATGAATCGGTCAATTTAGAGACAGCCTAAAGATACAGACATACTGTGGGGAGAATAGATACTAATGATATCAAAAATGAATAAAACAGCTGAAAATAAGGTACAATAAAATAGAATTATTTTAACACTTGAAATCCTCTCTCTCTCTCTCTCTTTCTCTCTCTCTCTCTCTGTGTGTGTGTGTGTGTGTGTGTGTGTGTGTGTGTATAACTTGCAAGAAGCAGTTTCACAAGATAATATGGACTTTTCTCTAATTCAACAGCCACTTCTTTTCTTTATGAATTTTTAGTAAAAACAGGAAAAATAAATCACAATTTATATAGAAATTTTCTCTGGAAATATCCTCTATTTACACCACCTATTCACTCTTCATTCAGAGAGTAATGAAAAGCATAATCCTCTGCTAAGTTTGCTGTGGAAAATCCCATTGCATCTCAAAGCAGTATCTTTCTAGTCAAAAGATAACATTTTTAAAGGTTGAATTGGACCCCTGTGTTTTTCTTAACTAGACACCTGAGAATGAAAAAACGCATCTGTCAAGAGATCTCCGGGCTGGCGTTACAGGAAACTTAATCCACTTACGCACTAGTGTGATGTTCTGCTAGCAGTAAGCCAGGACATACTAATTTAATGCTTTGATTCTTTATTTAAAAGTTTCATTCTTTCACCCCCGCCCTCACTCAGAAAATGATGTCCAGTGCAAAGTGTTTTCGGGAATTTGAAAACAAAGTAAGAAAAGAAGAAAGTGAGCAAATTCCTTAGAAACTGAGTAAGTAAAGAAACATATTACAAGCTACATAATTGTAGCTATAAAACAAAAAACAAAAAAAAAGAAAACATCCTGAAGACATAAGAAACATTTAAATGATTTTAATATAAAATATTTCAAGCAGATCCCATGCAGTTAACTGAATTTGTTTAGAACTAAGGACACACCCACAAACCAAACAACAAGTAAGTGACCAAATTTCGAAGAGCTAACTTTGGAAGTAAAAAAATTTTGACACTTCAGACGGAGACTGGTATTATCATTACAGAATCTCCTTCCATTTAAAAAGTGTATTATATGTATTACTAGTTAAAAGATGGCCTTTCTTTCTATAGAGAACACAACCTATCCATATAAAGTAGATGAGACTGAAGTCTTAGCCAAACTTTCAAGATAAGACAGTTTTTCATTTTCTTTCCATCAAATCTAGCATCAATAACTTTACAATGAAAATCTATTCCGTATGTGTCTATGTATACACTTGTTTGAACAAACCTATTAATGTTATACATAGTTTATATGTGTGTAAATGAACTTTTGTACTTATGCAGCAACCTGCTGTCATTAGTTTTCTCAAGCACTATTCAGCAATTTGCTTTGTTTTCTCAAAAATCAATGAAGAATGGCAAATGTTCCTTAAAGAGCAAAGGCTGACATTGTAGTGTTCATTATTGAGCACCACCTGACATAACTAGATAAAAAAGAACTATGTACTGATCTTGCAGTAAGAACTATATCAACTGAAAAATATTTACTGTTCCTATTAAAAATGAATTAACCCAAACAGACAGCCTTTTAATTGAAATCTTTATCACATTTTCTTCCTATTTAAATGCAAATGTAAAATCCTTTTACAAACTAATAGAAATCAGAAACTGAAAACTGAACTACAACTTTCTAATGATATAGTCACCTAAAATAAGTAGGTTCAACATAACATATGAAATACTAAAAGCACTAACGTGACTTTTATAGAATTCAAAATATTTTTTTCTATTATTTTAAGAATTTCTAAAATAATTGCTTACTTCAAACATCAAGCTTTTTTTATACCAATTGATATCTCAGATATTTTTCAATTCCTTTTTAGAATCAGAGAAAATAATGTTTGTCTTTATATATTGCTATCTACATCACTCTAATCTGCATTATAACACTTCTTTCTATATGAAGTACTAATAAATGCTTATATTGTGAACACATTGTTTATTTAAGCTTAAGCAGATCAATGCATAAGTTAGGTACTATGACCAGAAGTTGTGACTTAGCCACAGCCTGAAAGAGAAATAAAATTTGAAAATTCCTTCATGGTTCCACCTGCAAATATATATACATACATTTTTGTATATATATGTATATAAAAATTTTGTCTATATATGTATATGTATATACAAATTTTATATTCAGGATTCAGTTGCATTGAATGGATAAATTGGAGGTTACACTGTGCAGTAGCTCTGGAACTTTGCTATATAAAATTTTCATCAAATTTCTTTAAACTTTATGAATTTGAATTTCTGATTCGTTATTATAACAGCTTTTTAAAAAGTCTAATATTTGGGGGAGTTATGCAAGCTGAAATTCAAAGGTATCTGTTTCTTACATAAAGTACTACAGTTCTGTAGAGGGCAAGCTGGAATCACACTTTAGGTTTCTTGACTGCAGGCCAGCCTGTAGAATTTGATGGAATGTATAGCTCTCAGATAGTTGATTTAGTGTTTAACTGTACAAACATGCTATATTATACATTTGCTTTGGCCTCTTGTTCACTAGTTAGCTTCCAGATGTGAAGCAAGTGATCTTACCAGTGAGGAGGAGAAGATTCACTGTTCTGGGTAAGGATGAGGATGTTACTAGAAAGTAGCACCTTGATTATTTTACTCCCTCTACTCCTGATGCACACTTAACACTACTTAATATAAAATATACACAGTGGCCCTCAGAATACAGTTTTTCAAAATGTTACTCCCGTTAATGCAAAAGTTTGCACTGACAGATCTAAATCATTACCGATTCACAAGATCTTGAATTTTAAAATTAAAATGAAATACGTACTTATACACAGTTGCAAAATGCTTATAGTACAAATCTGTATATTTCTGGTTGCTCAACATTTGAAGATCAAAAACAAAAACAAGACCCCCATGACCTGTATATTGTATTTATTGATATCCCTTAAGTATCTTTTGATGTCCAATAAGTTTTCTGCTGTCTCTATCCCCCAGCATTGATCTGTTGAAGAAACTAATCATTTGTCTAGCAGAGTTTTGCTAAGTCCTCTGAATTTGTAGCATGTTTTTTGTAATAATCTTTGTGGAAGTGTTTATCAAACTTTTTTGCAGCCAAGGTATAGGTATGCGACCCATGCGTGGCCCATCGGTCACTCACCTTGAATTGGGAGCTAATATGAAAGAAGCAAGGTCTGTAGAGACTCTCTTGGCTTAAGGGACCACATTGTGATATCTTAAGGCAGCAAATTTAGTGGGGATTCCTGGTAGGTATCAATACCAGCTATGCTGGAGGGGCACCTGCAAATGCTGGTGTCCGGTGGCCCTGGAAGCAAAGTACTTCCTGCTTAGAATCTGTGATGTGATTTGGACACCAGTTCTGGACAAAGAGTTTTCTATATCCCTGTCCATTTTCCTAAGTTTGGTACTCTGGGCTTGGGGCAATTCAGTGACTCCCCCACAATTTCCTTCAATAAATGTACATTCTGCATAAATCAGAGATGATATCTGCTTCTTGCCAGTTAGAGCTTTGACAAATACAATGCCCAATAAAAATGCAAAGCACTGTTAAAAGTTCTTAAGTAAAAACTAAAATAAAGAGGGGAAAACCCTGGCCTTAAATTGAGCAAACCACAATTTAGTTGAGAATTAGAGAAATAATTATCAGATGGAAATTACTAAAAGTCACTAGGAGACTTTGATATTCATATGTCTAACAGCGCTTACTCCAACGTTGATTGTTTGTTCCTTAATGTAGGGAGGCTGGGCAAGCCATAGCTAATTACCTGATTACTGTTTTCAAGAGGCTCACCCAGGGGCAGCGTAGAGGCTCCTTTTCTTAACCTTTTAAAGGAAGATCCTAAATCTGTGCTTCTTGAATGTAAGAAACCGTGCAGTCTGTGCCTGGAAGAAACATCTCAGCTTTGTGATTTCCTAAGAATTTGCTTTACATAGACCACTGATGAGAGGTGCTGAGTCCATCCCATAATTCTGTCTTAATGTAATTAGGGCCACAAGAATCAAGTAAAATCTTGGGTCACATGATTGCGAGCCTAATGGAAAAACATGTTTGTATGTGTTTGTGTGTGCATATGTGTGTGTGTGTCTGTGAATTTGTGTGTGTCTTTTATGTTGGTTTGTGTAGACACATAATATAAAGCTATAATAATTCTAAGGGATATTCTTTATCTCCCTTCTGTGTGTTTTTCCTATGTCCTGTTCCCCACAGATTCTATTTTTTTGTTTGTTTGTTTTATTCCCTAATTTTGGAATACTATCTCCTGCAGTGGCTTTCAGAGAAAAGATATATGAAATTGAATTTTATCTGGACATTCAGAGCTTTAAAAAATCATTTTGCTATTGATATTTTCAAACACATACAAAGGAAGAAAAGATAATGCACTCGTCTTCCAATGCTCATCACGAAGCCTTACACCAATCAACTTCCTGCTATATTGTTTAATCTACTCACACCCCTTCATACTTTTTTTCGCAGGGGAGAAGGGAAAGGACTGATTTTTTTAAAAAAATGCCTGAAATCATATGATGTCAGTTGTAAATATTTCAGAATGCATGTATCTCTTATAAAAGCTACTTTAAAAAAATGAGAACACAGTGGCAATAGTACAACCCAAAAATTAAATAATTCTTTAATATTATTTAATAACCAGGTCATGCTCAGTTTTTCCCTGTTTCTATTGTTTTAAGTTGGCTGATATGAATAAAGATTAAAAAAAACACAAGGACCCTATGATCTGCATATTCCATTTTGTTCATATCTCTTAAGTTTCTTTTGATACCCCAAAATTTTTCTGTTGACTCTATAACCCAGGATTAATTTATTGATGAAAATAGTCATTTGTCTAGCACAGTTTTGCCAATTCTGTCTTACTGACCTTAACATGTTCTATTGCTCCCTGATCTTCTAGCTTCTAGGGTTGCTCTGAGAAGTTCAAAGAACACCTCATATATTCTCTTTCATCTGCTTCCAATGACATTGTAGAATATTTATTTTGCTCCTTTAAAATGGCACACATTAAGCAAGACGTTGTCTCTAAAAAATAATTATAAAGTAAAATAAAATGGGATACATTAATTTGGCGTTATTTTCATCTATTTTGTCAGTCATTCTGTGGACTCTTTCCATTTGGAAACTATATATTTTCTTTAATATTTTATTGATGATTTCACTTCTGCTTTCTCAGTTCTTTTTTTGAATTTCATAAATTTTTATATTGGGACTTCTAGAGTGATTCTTCATATTTCTTATGAATTCTATCTTATTTTTCATATCTTTGCCTTTTTGATGTATTTCAGAAAGGGAGCATCATTCGATCTTTCTAGTCTTCTAATAAGGTTTTGTTTTGGACTGATGTCTTTTTAATTTTCAGGGACTCTATTTTCTTCTTTTATAGCACCTTGTTCTTGTTTCATGAATGTAATACCTTCTCTTATTTTTCTGAGGACATCAGTAATTTTAATTTCATAATCACTTCCTAGTCTTTAGTACCTCCAAGTTGCTATTTGTTTGTTTGTTTGCCTATTTTGGTGTTTGTCTTTCATGTTAAAAGGTTTCTATGTATACTTATTTATCTCAGATTTTCGTCTAAGGCTTCAAAAGAAATTACTGTAAGCTCTTTGCTGGTATAAAGTTTACTACCTTTGGGCTTCTCTGTAAGGTTTTCTGGTGGGGCCATTTTATCTTAATATGAATGTATTCTAATTTTCTTTTTAGGCTTTTCAGATACTTCAGAAAGCAATTTTCCTGAATACCCTATAGACAATTGTAGGAAGTAGAAGGCTTGTATCTCTGCTTTGGTGTACAAATGTTCAATTATTTGACTTGTATTAAGTATGAAATATCTGCTCTTCATGTTCCCTAGTGTTCCCCTTTGTAGAGACACCCTCTGCTTTATGGAATGCTAAGAATAAGTCAACACTTTTCTTTAGAGATTAGGAAGAATTATTGTTGCAGAATCTAGATGGAGGCTCGGACACCAAGTTGATGTACAGGATATTTATTGAGGTGCTTCTTTGTGTTCAAGCCCTGTGGACGGGAGAGGAAGAAATTATGTTTGGGCAGAGGGAGAAATCCAGTTGTGATACTGGCCCAAAGATAGATTGGCTGACCCCCCAGAGAGCTCTGGAACTAGAACAGTCCTTCAGAGTTGTTCCCTGTTGGACTTAGATAGTTAGACCTTACCCTACTGCATTGATTAGCCATTAGATGTAGGCCACAGAAAGCTGAGATTGCTTTCTGTAGCTGAGACAATCCCTGAGGGTGCTGACACCTGACTCCTGTCTGAGGCAGTACTCACAGCACTGGGTAAACAAGTCCTTCTTTGAAGAAAAACCCAGCCTGGCATTACAGTGTCTGGTGGCACAGGGATTCACAGAGCTACATGCAGGGGTGGGAAGCATGTCTGTGGGGGGACGGATCCTAACTGCTTCTTCAGCCATCTTTCAAACAATCCTCTCTGCCTTTACCCTCAATTCAAGAAACATCCAATGTTGCCCATCTGTACATATTTAGGGTTCTATGGTGTAAACGTGGTTCTCAGCCTTCCCCACTGCCAGTTTAGAATTTAGCTCTATTAGGCTGTGTCAGTTACATGCATCTGTCACTCCAGATTCCAAAAAGTTAGTTGCTGTTTTATCTTTTCCTGTTTTGTTTATCCTTGTGGGTTTATGAGTCTTTGAATCTTTATCTCTTATTTTAGTGGAAAGCAAAAACATGAATGTGTCTAAACTCCATCTTTATACATATACCCTGGCTTCACTATCAATATGTAAAATTATGTGCTTCCCTCTGCTTCACTTTTTGTTTAATTTTTTCAAAATTACTATGCATTTTAGGAATTTAGAAACTTACACAATTCTCTTTCTCTATATATACAGGAATTAAGAGGAAATTATTTTTTAAATGTCATCTCTAAGTTTGGAATTTTTCTAAGCACAAGTATTTAATAATCTCTAATAGCTTCAATAAGTATTTTTCTAAATATTAGAAAAGAAGCACTTTGGGAGGCCGAGGCGGGTGGATCACTTGAGGTCAGGAGTTCAAGACCAGCCTCGCCAACATGATGATACCCCTTTTGTACTAAAAATACAAAAAAAATTGGCCAAGAGTGGTGGCACACACCTCTAATCCTAGCTACTCAGGAGGCTGAGGCAGGAGAATCACTTGAACCCAGGAGGCAGAGGTTACAGTGAGCTGAGATCATGCCATTGCATGCCAGCCTGGGCAACAGAGCGAGACTCTGTCTCAAAAAAGAAAAAGAAGAAAAGAATATGCTTTCACCTTGTCCATCCAGATGCATTCTATTTTAAGATGTTTTAAGGTAGCTGAAACAGAGGGATATACTTCTTTCCAATTTGGGTATCTCTAAACTATCATTTTCCAACTACTAGGATCTGAATAAAAACTATTCAGAGTAAGTAGTTAGGATTTATCTCTCAAAATGAATTCTGTATATTGCGTCCAACTTGGAGTTTTCCAGTCCATTTTAAAGGAGGAAGTAGTATTGACTTCCTCCATTCCCTGTCCCTAGGTAGAATCATAATTTATATTTAAAGGTCTTGATGTAAAATAAATGGCATTTGTATTTTTGCTCAGAATTTAACCTTCTTGCATACTTGAAGCTTGAGATAAATATTTTTAGATTGCTCTTGGTTTTGAAATTTATTTTCAAAACACTCTTTCAAAACACTCCTAAAGATTTTAATTAATAATCATCTATAATAAGTGTTCATGTAGCAAGTGGATACATGCCCTGTACTAAGTTTTGCCCTTTTAATCACTTTTCTATTGAATTTGCCATTTCCTGCCTACATCTCAGTTTTGAAATATATATATATATACACACATAATATATATATATACGTATAAAAAAGAACAAATATTTAGAAAAGAAATAGAGATTAGTAATTCAGTTACCATAACACTAATGCTGCTGCTGAGTCCAATGGAAGGGAACATTTATCATTTGCCACAAAATAACAACATTAAGATCTGTCTGAGTAATCCACAAGCCATAGAAATAACTTAATGTGGTTCTTGAGTTCACTAGCTCAGGTCAATCTTGTGAATATGCAAACCCTGCAAGTGCCGATGTAAAAGGAGAGTACTGTGCCCGGCTATGGGAAAGAGATTCCCTCATTATAATACTAAATACATGGAGTGAATCATACATCACACCGGGTGATATAAGCTGACATATAGAAGGATATACTTATATATAAGTAAGCTAAAGCTGACAATATTTTTTTTTTCCTTCCTGGAAATCTAGTAAGTGCTGAATAAGCTTTTTATTTGATCTTCCTTTAATGCAAGCATCAGCTGTTCAGTATAGAGGGAGCTGACAGAGGGGAAAAAAATCCAACTCCATCTCCCAACACTTGTCTCTAAAAGATTCCTTTCTAGTAAATGGCAGTCTATTAAGGTTCTTCCTAGACTTAATCAAAGTGCTGTACAGAAAGATCTGCCTCTGTGTGAACAGCTCTCTACTCTCTCAGTGAGAGCCCAGGTCTCTAATTTTGTTGCTGGCCTAGTCCTGCTAAGCCCACACTCTGCACAGTGTGTGGCTTCTCACTCCCCGTGGTTCTCAGTGGCAACAGGAAGCTGGGGGAGAGGCTGCAGTGCCAGCCTGGCAGGCAGGCATGCTGTCAAGATTGCCTTCTTCTCTTCTCTGCAAATAAGGGGCTAAATCCAATTGACACACACTGAAGTAAACAGGCAGTGACATATTTGTAGACAAATTGTCATACTGTAGATTATTCACAAAACAAATTGTTTTTGATTTACACTCATAGATTGAGGGGAAAAATATCTGCCAACACTAAACAGCTGCTCCCTTTTCAAGGGAAACAAGCATTTAATGAAAAAGTTAATTTAAAAATAATGTTCTACTGTTGCTAAAATTCCTTAGGGAAAATGTTTAACACTGCTCAAAACTAGAGGAAAAGATATATTTTCATGTCCATGTAGAACTATCCTGGTTTCTCTAGGGAATGCAATAGATCTGCAGTTATATTCTTAGAATCATTCAAACTTTTTTTAGTGTTTAGAGAATATTTGTAATCATAAAATAATATAATAATAATTATCCATTTTTTTTTCTGTGACCTTCTTCTCATTCATCAAACACTTAATGGTTGCCTTAACATAAGATATGAGATTAAAAGAATTTATCTCATCTTCATGGGGAGTCTACTTTGTTAATTAATGCACAAGCATATATCCCTGGTGGCTCTTTTAAAATCACCTGGAAGGCATTAAGGAAGCTGCCTAGACTGAGAATTGACATGGATTCCATCATCATCTTAAGAGCAGGTTGGCTTTCACCAAGACCTTGACTCATTATGCTTGCCGTAGGGGGTGACATCACCTTTTATGGCTGTCTTTTCTCTTTAAGAAAACAATCTTTACTGACATTTGTCTGAATCACTCCTCTAATTCTACATGTCTTACACTGCTACAACAAAATATCATAGACTGAGGGGCTTAAATCCCAGACATTTCTGGAGCATGGAAATTCTAAGATCAGGATGTCTGTGGTTGGTTTCTGGTAAAGACTGTCTTCCCGGCTTTCAGAAGGCTGTTTTCTTGCTGTGTCCTCACATGGCAGAGAAACAGAGAGCTCTGCTGTCTCTTCCTCTTCTAAAGCCACTAGTCCAATCATGGAAGCTCTACTCTCACAACCTCATCTAAACCTAATTACCCCCCAAACGGCCCCATCTCCTAACCCCATCACATTGGGAGTGAGAGCCTCAATATATGAATTTGGAGTAGTGGGGTGGGGGGAACAAGAATTTAGCTCATAATAACATCATTGATTATAAGCAAACTTCAGTTCCCTGCTGCCTAATTCCAGACCTGCGTTCCACTGCACTTATACAGTTTCCTAATTCTATAATTTCTTCCTTAATTTTTTTCAAAGGAAATCTCATTTCCTTTATTTTATTTCTTTTGATTTAGCTGTAACGGGTCAACTGACTAATCTGACCAATACATTTGAACCTATTATATATTCAGAGATGAGAGTCACAGGATAACTTGCAAGTAATGTGTGTGCAGGCTGATCATTTTAACCTATACAATTTTTTTAAAAAGAAAAAGCAAACACATTTTTGGGTAGTCTAACCTATTAGTGCTACTCTAGTCATTCTCTGCAGGTTTCAATCTAGCTTAATCTAATCCACCACCTTGTAGAAGGAATTTTGCTCCAGGGTGCGTCTCTTCCTTTCCTTCCTATATTAAGTTGTGAAAAATATATCTAATTTTAGCCATTAACATTTTTTGGGTCTGATCAGATAAACCAAATACGGCAAATCTAGTTAATATTTTGTAACTTATGTCCCATCTTTTAGCATTACTATTTAAAACTCATCTCTTCTCAACCTCTCTTAATCTTATTTCCTCTTTAATGGCATTATGACTGAATACTTTATCTACACTCATTGCTTTATATAATTTACACTATACAGCACTGTTTTCTTGAATTATTTAATACTTTAAAACATTGAGAGTATATATCTCATATAATGTTTTCCCACTAAAGAAAATAATTTATATGCAATTTAAAAGCATTTCAAACATTAATTTTCTTCTACATTTCTGTTTATTATCTTCAATATTTGATCCCAAATACAGCATCTAATGATTTCTTCTTAGGGCAGATAATTAAGAACATAGCATTTGTCAAAATGTGTCAAAACCAGGAAGAACCTTATAACATTTTTGAAGTTGTTATTCTCTATATAGACAGTGATTGCATTATTTTCAGAGAAGAAGGAAAACATTGTCTCACTGTACTACTGGTCTCTCTTATTTACACTCCTGTTTATTTATCCATATAATAATATTTTCCCTCAAAATATTTTAATATCTTTAAGTCATTTTTCTCCTCCATTAGAAAATTCTTTCCAGAAAGGAGATAATTTACTACATGTAAAATGACTTATATTGACTTACTGATAAAAACAGCCCAGTAATAAGAATCTCTTCTTTCCTTTCATCTGTACTGTCTCCAGAGCACTGTCTCAACCTGCCCTAGAAGTACTACCACCAGAGAATTGATCTCCTCCACTGGGTGATCCTAACTGCCATTTCTGAAATAACTAGAAAGAAGAGAGGGAACATAGAAAGGAATTCCACACTTTCTCGGAAATAGAGCATCTTTATCTTTGACTCTGCAAAGATGATGAAATATCAGTACAATGACTGACACTAACATTTATTAACACAAATGAGTAAAACAGAATATTTTGAGATGTACATAGTCTTGGGGAGAATCAGACATGGAAACAAAATATTAATGAGATAAACATAATAATAAAGGTATATACAAAGTTTTATAGTTGCAAAGAGCTAGAATGAAATAATATTTTGGTGGTGAGAGTGTAGGAAAGCTTCACCAAAGAGATGATATATAATTTGAGTAGTATTAGATGTGGAGACCTCCATGTGTTGCTTGAGTAAAGACATGAATATGAGAAAGAGCATGGAGTATTCAAGAGGCAGGCATTGGTAGGATTTGGCTCAAGAAGAGCATTGCTCTATCTCAGGAAATGAGAAGAATTAAAGCTATGCTGTTCCCTGCGCAGGCCACACATAAAAATTCTGGAAATCAAACTCCTCAAAGTTTGAATTTTATCATGATGTAAGTGATTGAGATGTGATTCATGATTATCCAGCTGAGAATCAGAAAGAATATGGGGAGGCAGGTTAGATTAATGTTTAAACACTTGTGCTTTGAAGTCATACAGAGCTGTATTTGAGGCCTGACTCTATCACTCATGAGTTGTTTAGGGTAATTCTTTTAAATTCTTTAGGCTTTAACTTCTTATTTGCGAAGTAAGAATAATAATATTTTTATTTTCTATCCTATGGAGACTTGTGAGGAGTCAATGAGATAATATGTTAGAATTTAGCAATACTCTGTTTGAACATGGTAAGTGCTCAAAAAATAACTGTTATTCTTTATCTCCATATAAAAAAGATAAAACAAGGTCGTTGCATCACATAGTTCCATTGTTTTGTAGCTCAAGTATTAAAAATGTTTTGCTTATGTTGGTTTTGTCTGTTGGAATAGGAAGAATAGCAGGTTAGCCAGTGGTAAGATCAGAATAGAAAGTCCATATACCTTCCTAGTCACTACATGAATCAGCCTTCTTGGAACAGGTGTGGGTAAACAGGCTCAGTAGCAAAAAATCAAGAAGTATCATTAAATGTTAATATCTCGAGCTCAGCTTGACTCTGTTTCTGCCTTTCTAGTGCTCACACTATTGCTCTAAACATGTCACCTCTAGTTAGATTGGTTCTAAACTAAACTCATTATCTAATCCCTACAACATTTCCACTTCAACACCCAAACATTCTGCTCAAATTAGAGAATTAAAATTGCCAATAAGTATTGATCATTAAATCCTGTGGATTTTGCTTTCAAACACATATTCCTCTCTTCACTTCCACCCCAGGTGTTGAGCCACCATTGCTCTTGTTGGGTTATTTCAACATACTAGTAACTGTCTGTATTTCCTCCAATCTATCTTTATACAACTGGTTGAGTTGTGATTTTTGTGTTTATTTAGTTTTATTTCAGGCTCGGGGGTACATATGAAGTTTTGTTACATAGGCAAACTCATGTCATGGGAGTTTGTTGTATAGATTATTTCATCATTTAGGTATTAAGCCCAATAACCAATAGCTATCTTTCCTGCACCTCTCCCTCCTTCCAACCTTCACCCTCAAGTAGACCCCAGTGTCTGTTGTTTCCTTCTTTGTGTTAATAAGTTCTCATCAAATGAGAATATTTGGAGTATTTGGTCTTCTGTTCTAGAATTAGTTTGCTGAGGGTAGTGGCCTCCAGTTGCATCCATGTTCCCGCAAAAAGACATGATCTTATTTTTTATGGCTGTATAGTATTTCATGGTGTAGATGTAGCACATTTTCTTTATCCAATCTGTCTTCGATGGGTATTTAGTTTGCTTCTATGTCTTTGCTATTGTGAATCGTGCTGCAATGAACATTTGTGTGCATGAGTCTTTATGGTAGAATGATTTATATTCCTCTGGGTGTATACCCAGTAATGGGATTGCTCAGTCGAATGGTAGTTCTGCTTTTAGCTCTTTGAAGAATCTCCATACTGCTTTCAAAAATGGTTGAGTTAATTTACACTCCCACCAACAGTGTATGTGTTCCCTTTTCTCTGCAACCTCGCCAGCATCTGTTATTTTTTGACTTTTTGATAATAGCCATTCTGACTGCATAATATGTTCTTTTCACTCCATAATCTAACACCTGTCTAATTCTTTAGACCCATCACTACCTCCTCTAATCTTGGCTCATTTCAGCTGAGGCTACAATATATTCTCTGTTTTAGGAAAATGTGTATTGACTTACGAGGTGATATGGTTTGGCTGTATATCCACCCAAATCGCATCTGGAACTGTAGTTCCCATATTCCCTGCGTGTCCTGGGAGAGACCCAGTGGGAAGTAATTGAATCGTGGGGTTGGTTACCTCCATGTTGTTCTCGGAATAGTGAGTGAATTCTCATGAGATATGCTGGTTTTATAAGGGGCTTTCCCCCCACTTCACTCTGCACTTCTCTTTCCTTCCACCATGTGAAGAAGAACAAGTTTGCTTCCCCTTCTGCCATAATTGTAAGTTTCCCAAGATCTCCCCAGCCATGCTGAACTATGACTCAATTAAACCTCTTTCCTTTTTAAATTATCCAGTTTTGGTTATGTCTTTATTAGTAGTGTGAGAATGCACAAACGCAGTAAATTGGTACCTGGTAGTGAGGCATTGCTGTAAAGATACCCAAAAATGCAGAAGTAACTTTGGAACTGAGTAAAAGGCAGAGGTTGGAACCATTTAGAAGGCTCAAAAGAAGATAGGAAAATGTGGAAAAGTTTGGAACTTCCTATAGATTTGGAGGGCTCAGAAGACAGGGAGATGTGGGAAAGTTGGAACTTCCTAGAGACTTGTTGAATGACTTTGACCAATATTCTGATAATGATATGGACAATAAAGTCCAAACTGAGGTGGTCTCAGATGGAGATGAGAAACTTGTTGGGAACTGGAACAAAGGTGACTCTTGTTATGCTTTAGCAAAGAGACTGATGGAATTTTGTCCATGCCTAGAGATCAATGGAACTTTGAATTTGAGAGAGATGATTTAGGGTATCTGGCAGAAGAAATTTCTAAGCAGTAAAGTGTTCAAGAGGTGACAGAACACAAAAGTTTGGAAAATTTGGCAGGGCGCGGTGGCTCATGCCTGTAATCCCAGCACTTTGGGAAGCCGACATGGGCGGATCACGAGGTCAGGAGATCGAGATCATCCTGGCTAACACGGTGAAACCCCATCTCTACTAAAAATACAAAAAAAAAAAAAAAAAAAAAAAAATTAGCCGGGCATGGTGGTGGGCGCCTGTAGTCTCAGCTACTCGGAAGGCTGAGGTAGGAGAATGGTGAGAACCCGGGAAGCGGAGCTTGCAGAGTGAGCCGAGATCGCGCCACTGAACTCCAGCCTGGGCGACAGAGCAAGACTCCGTCTCAAAAAAAAAAAAAAAAGTTTGAAAAATTTGCAGACTGAAGATGCAGTAGAAAAGAAAAAAACCCATTTTCTGGGGAGAAATTTAAGCTAGCAGCAGAAATTTGCTTAAGTAATGCGGAACCAAATGATGTTAATCACCAAGACAATGAGGAAAGCATCTCCAGGGCATGTCAGAGACATTCATGGCAGCCCCTCACATCACAGGCCCAGAGGCCTAAGAGAAAAAAAAATGGTTTCATGGGCCGGGACCAGGGTGCCCTTGCTGTATGTAGCCTACGTACTTGTTGCCCTGTGTCCCAGTTGCTCCAGCCTTGGCTAAAAGGGGCCAAAATACAGCTAAGGCCATGACTTCAGTGGACCTCCACCTAGATTTTAGAGGATATGTGAAAACACATGGATATCCAAGAAGAAGTTTATTGCAGGGGCAGGGCCCTCATAGACAAACTCTACTAGGGCAGTGCAAAAGGGAAATTTGGGGTTGGAGACCCCAAACAGAGTCCCCACTGGGACACTGCCTAGTGGAGCTATGAGAAGAGGGCCACTGTCCTCCAGACCCCAGAATGGTAGATCTACCGACAGCTTGCATTGTGCACCTGGAAAAGCCACAGACACTCAATGCCAGCTCATGAAATCAGTCAGAAGTGGGGCTGAACCCTGCAAAGCCACAGGGGCAGAGCTACCCAAGGCCATGGGAGCCAACCTCTTGCATCAGCATGACCTGGATGTGAGTCATGGAGTCAAAGGAGATCACTTTGGAACTTTAAGGTTTAATGATGGCACTATTGGATTTTGGACTTGCATGGGGTAGATCTTTTGTTTTGGCCAATTTCTCCCATTTGGAATGGGTTTATTTACCCAGTTCCTATACTCCCGTTATATCCAGGAACTAAATTGCTTTTGATTTTACAGGCTCATAAGTGAAACGTACTTGCCTTGTCTCAAATGAGACTTTGCACTTGGACTTTTGGGTTAATGCTGGAATGAGTTAAGAGTTTGGGGAACTGTTGGAAGGGCATGGTTGTGTCTTGAATTGTTAGGACATGAGATTTGGGAGGGGCCAAGAGTAGAATGATATGGTTTAACTGTGTCCCCACCCAAATCTCATCTTGAACTGTAGTTCCCATTATTTCCACATGTTGTGGGAGGGATCCAGTGGGAAGTAATTGAATCATGGGGGGCAGTTACCTCCATGCTGTTCTCATGATGGTGAGTGAGTTCTCAGGAGACCTTCACTTCTCCTTGATGCCACCATGTGCAGAAGGACATGTTTGCTTCCCCTTCAGCCATGATTGTAAGTTTTATGAGCGATGAAATGACACAGCACTAAAAAAGGCCCTTAGAGGTTACTTGGAAATATAATATGACTTTATAAACTTATTTATGTAGGAAAATATGATGCCCTGAATTCCAAACAAAAATGTGTAAGTGAATGTTTAAAAAGTCTTAAAGTCGTCTATTTTATCTCACTTAGCAAGATAAAATTATCTACTTTATGATTTTGTATTCTAGAAATAAGTTTCTGCACACTTGAAATATTCAGATGATAATTTAAATTGCTAAAGAGTACTGAAAATTTAAATTATTCATTCATGATAGTCAGTGTTTCATACCACTCAGAGCATCTGTGAGGTCAAACTGGCCATAGAAGCCTTCAGTTTTCTGTTCCTTTATGACATGATTCCAGATCAACTTTTGCCCTCTCACCTTCTCTCTCAGTTAGAGGCTATCACACCATAATAGAATATTGCTTATTTCTTTCTAATTATTACCATCAAAATAAAATATTTTAATATAAAGTTATGTGCAAGGGGCCAGCTGAGTGTTGAACCTATGCATGTTTGCCTACAAACCTGTCAGAGAGCTCTCAAAGAGAGTATGACCTTACTCCAAAGGGCATGAAGAATGAAGGGAATACCTATTTATGCTTTGGCTATTGTCACCCACATTTACATCGGATTGGAGGAGCAAAGCAGAAGATGGAAAATGAGAGAATGAGAGTGGCCACACATAGAGTGGCTATCTCCTTTTTCTTACTGCTCAGAGTAGTACAGAGGTAGCATGAATCCAAAAGAGAGAATCATAGTAGTGATCAGTTCTTTAAGTCAGAGCTAAGAGTACATATCAAGTTTACTGGAGGAAGGAGAAGTAGAGAAACCAAAAAGTAAGAAGATTAACCTCTATTTTATTAACAAGACGTGACACTTGTCTCAGACTTTACTTCATTTAATCTTCCTAGCAAAGGGTAGGCATCTATACCCAAATTAACTGTCTTTTTCCTCAGATTCAATAAAATATATTGCAGATTCAATAAAATATATTGCAGATAAAGAGTCTGTTTTTATTGTTTTCCAAAATTAAAACTTATTTAACCATATTTTATTACATTATTGTTTTATATTATAGGAATTTTTTCATTCTATAAGTGAAGCCCTTAATGATTTAAAATGCCAAACCTAGACTTAACCAAACTTTACACTGAGGACCTGAAGAGAAGTGAGTAAATGGAGTAGTTTATGAGTTAATAATAGAGACCTCATTTTAGAATTAATGAAAGAACAAAAATTACTCACTGGTCCATATAAAGTAGAATTGTCCTAAGATAAGCAATAAAACACAGATATAGCCATAAAGTAAAATGTAAATGAACAAAATAAGCTTTTGAATGAACATTGCTTCATCTCTGTTGTGTAATTTTTTTCATTGTTCCTATATCTTGATCACTAGACTAATTTTTTTAAACAATTAGTATGCATTGTTGGCATTTAAATTCTAAGCATGGCATCTTGGCACTTTAAGGAGACACATCATGAAAGTCATATCAGTTAAAGTAATTAATGTTTATCAATTTTTCTTGATATCCTTCATTTCTCACTCCATCTCCTTGATGGTTGGTTATAGCATTAAAATGTTGATATTTCTCCATGCTTCATATCCAAAGGCATTTATGAACTTCATTTGCCTTTTGCATTCTCATTTATACAAATTTATGGTAGGATGAAGTTGTACACATGGTAACTTCTACCAGCCTGGAGCACCAGCTGGTGGTACTTGGTTGTTAAATAATCACCCAGTTTTGTTTTTGTCATCTGGAGGAAAGAGGACTAATAATACATTAAAAATAAGAATTTTACAAATAATGATACTGAGCATAATATCCTTGATAATATCTACTGAGGAGTAAAGTTAATCATCATTAAACATTTTTCATCTTCTCTATAGATTGATTAAACTGATTAACAAGAACAAATTTGCACATTAGTTTAGCAGGTGGACTGAAAAAACATACTAGTAGGTGGGAATGAGGTCATGAAATGCTAAGTTAAGAGTGACTATGGACTGTGTACTGTAACACACCCACTTGAATGATATATCATGGGTATTTTTATAACCTTTGCTGTATTATTAACTGAAAGTATACAAGTTTAGTTTCTTTTCATGCTGAATATTGTCTTTTATTCCTTTCAAGCAGTTTTCTTGTGTTTATATTAATTCAAATAATAATTCCAAAATTGTTTGAATAAAATTTTATGAAACTTTCCAAAATTATCTACACAAACTTGTAAGAATATCATCAATATTCAATTTCACAAATAAGGCAGCCAAGGCATAAGGAGTATTTCAGTCAAAATTACAAAGCCAACAAACAGGAGAATTTGGACTAGAATTCAGTCTCTTGAAATAAACCCATCGCTCTACATACACTGACCCATAGGCAATAGAATTAGAGACACAGATCACTGGCATTAATTACAAATGATCTGTGATTTTTGTTGTCTCTCCTGAGTGCCATAGCCCTTATTTGTCCTTCTTGCGTATCTATCATATTAATAATTTAGTTAGTTGACATATGTGTTTATCAGTTCACAATTAAAAAGCTGTGTTTTCATTGTTTTTTTTTTCCTAGTTTCCATAGTAATCATTGGATATAGCCACCTAATGAGTAGAGTTGCATTCTACACTCACTACAAGAGAGTGGAACCAAGATAACAGCCTCACTACAACAATTTATTAAAATGAGCAATGTAATTGCCATTTAAAGTATTACCTGTAAAAGTATGTTCATCCCAATTCTTAGATTTAACCCTATGGAATAACAAATAAATAAAGCAATAAAAAGGGAATTCCATGACAAAAATATTCATCTTCAATGAAATGTGGAATAATCACAAATAATGATTGTAAAGTGAAATTATACTAATCAAACCAAATGTTCACATATCAAAGTAGGAATGGGAACCTAGAAGTTACTTGCCAAAGTAGAAGAAGAAAGAGAGGAAGACAAAGAGAGAGAAAGAAAGAGAGTTCAAAGGAAAGAAGTGGGGAGAAAGAGAGAGCGAGATAAAGAGAAATCAATCAATCAATCAATCAATCTCTGGAAGCAAACAACAGTAAGACTAATGAAACATTTAATGATATGGAATTCATTTTTTAAAATGAATATTCTATTATTTGATAAAAAAGAAGACCCAGACCCATATACTCTATCATGTGTGTGTGTGTGTTTGTGTGTTTGTGTGTGTGTGTGTGTCTCTTTGTCTGTGTATATGTATATGACTAGTTGGAAGTTAAAGCAAAAGAAAAAACCTAACTACTTGTAAAGTACAAATCAAAAGAAATCAATAATGCTATTATTAATGAGAAATGAGGTCAAATTTAATAAGAGCATAAAATGAAACAAAGATAGTTTTATAATAATCAGTAAAAATCTACAATAATAATCATTATAAAATTTTATGTGTGAGACTAGAATTTATATAGCAAACTTTTCAAAAATAAAAAGGAATAAACAAAACTTAAATACAAAGGATTAAACAAAACAGTTGTAGTAAACTGAAATTCTATCTATTCCTGATTATGTAGACACAAATGAGTAAATATATTGGAGACATTAATAACATTTAGAATACTGTACACTAATAAAGATACAATTCTTTTTATCTCTCTCTCTCCCTCTTTTCACACCCTTCAACACACACATACATTTAAATGTATTTTATGCCCTGAACATCAATAATGCACTTTCATTTCCTATGTCCATTATAATGGTTAAATTTTACATGTCAAATTGATTGGGTTACAGGATGCCCAGATATTTGGTCAAACATTATTCTGGATGTAGCTTTGAGGTTGATTTAGGATTAGATTAACATTTGAATCGGTAAGCACTGTAAAGCAGATTGCTCTCCCTAATGCATGGATTTGATCAAATTAATTGCAATCCAAAGAGAAGAAAAAGGCTGAGTAAGAGGAAACATCTCCTGCCTGATTGCTTGAGCTGGACCTCAGTGTTTTCCTGCCTTAAGACTGGCATTTACACAAACTCCCCTGGTTGCCAGGCCTTCAGATTCTAACTGAAACTACCCCATCAGCACTGTTGGGTCTCCAGCATGCTAACTGCAGATCTTGGGACTTCTCAGCCTCCAGAATTCCAAGAGCCATTTCCATATAATAAGTCTCTTTCTCTATATCTATATCTATACCTATACCCTATTTGTTTTGTTTCTTTGTAGAATACTGATTAATAATGTAAACCGTGAAACATGAAAAGAGACCATGACTATTCTTCATACTTTAAGAAAGTCTATAAGACTAGAAATAGTATAATACACACCATGTTTTCTGGCCATAATATAGTGAGGTTACCAGTTAATAAAAATATTAATAAACATTTCAATAACCTTGAATTTACCACAAAAACCCCAAAGATGTAGATTTCTCTTTTTAAAAATTCATGTTGGCAGAGTGAAAATCAATATCTAAATTTGCATATTAACTGGAAAAATATATAATGACAACACAGTGTTTTCATAATTGAGGAAGTTAAAAGAAAATTTATGCTCCTAACACTTTCATTTTTACATATTTAAAAAAATGACTTAGACATTCAACTAAAAATGATGGAGATGGCCAAAATAAATGTAAGGAAAGATAAAAAATTAATAAAAATGAAAATAGAAATAAATTAATTAACAAAAAATATGTAATATATACAAATAGAATATTAAATATATAACAAAATTAATAAAGAAAAAAGTAATTATAAAAGCATACAATTAAAAATAAAAATGACTAAGTAATCAGAATAAAAGCATATTGAAATTTGTTGAATAATGTTCAAATAAATTTGAAAATCCCAAGTAGGGATCATTCTAGAAATGTAAGCATGATACAAAATTATAAATTATCTATATATCTAGATTGATTTATCCACCTGTAAAAAATTATGGAAACATTTCCATACAGCTGGAAATCTTGTATTAATAAATAACAGAAAAATAAAAATGACAAAGTCAACAGAATAAAGGGACATTGGAATTTGTTAAATAATGCTCAAATAAATTTGAAAATCTTGGTTGAAAAAAACAATATTCTGAGAAAATATATATGTCTATAATTTTCTATAAAAGAGCCAGAAAACAAATTGGCCAGTGATCATGGAAAGAATAGAACATTATGTGAGGGTTTTTTTCTTCCCATTAGCATAAATGGCAAGCAGTTTGGCTAATAAATTTTACTAAATTGTCAAAACAGATAACCACATAATGAGGGTTAAAAATTCTGAAGCCTGAAGAAGGAGGAAATATCTTACATTCATTATTCTGAGTCTCCAAAATTTAAGGCCAAAAAATTTTAAGAATGGAGGTGAAACAAGACCAATTTTGCTTTTGAATGACAATATAAAATGCTAAATACAAATATTGCAGATGTAATATAGCTGCATAGCGTTAATTCATTTAGAGCAAATAGGGATCATTCTAGAAATGTAAGTATGATATAATAAGAAACTATCGGATTTATTTATCCATCTGTAAAAACTATAATAACACTTTCACAAAGCTGAAAAATCTTGTAATAAACTATATTCATTCCAGATTTTTAAATTAATAACTCAAACAATAGGTGTGTACCTTTCTTTGAAAAAATGACTATATTTCAAATCCAACATGATCATCATGCATAGCAAATTAATGCCAGAAAAATTCTTATTGAAGTTAAAGCAATAGTAAATGTTTCAAGTCACGAAAATGATACTAGAGAAAAATGTAGAAATTTAGTAAGACGAAGTCAAAATTGTTCTCAAGAAATATATATCATGTTTGAAAATCCAGAATAATGACTGAAAAACTGTTAGAAATAAAAAAGAAGACAATAACTTGTCTTTTGTGAAATTAAGATATAAAAATCAATACTTTGGTTACATGAAAACGAAAATCTATTTCAACATATAATAAACAACTTTTAAAATATAACACTGAAATTATAACACCTAGAGAAAATGTAAAGTATAAAAACATTGGTATAATAAATGGAATAAATAGAAATGTCTATAAAGAGTAGAATATATATATTATAGTCAGTTCATAAAATAAAATAAAGTAATTAAGAGTAGTAAAATAATCCTTCTATACATAGTAATTTTAAAAATGAATTATTACTTCTAGCAAATTCTTAGATCAATTGCATAGAAAATATGGAGCAAAAAAGCCAAACACTACGATTTATCTTATTTAAAATTTTTAAATTTGCAAAATCTTTCTGTGGTGGTAGAAGTCAAAATAGTGATTACTCTTGGTGACACAAGTGAATGAAAGATGAGAAAATGTGGCTTGTGGGGTGCTGGAAATGTTCTATATGATCGTCTGAGTTGCAGAGATACAGATGGTTTAACTCATAAAAATACTTCTCGCTCTAGCTAAGATTTTTATTGTTTTTGTTGTTTCATTCCGTTATTTATTTCAATGTTTTCCCCAAAACAAATTAAGAGTGCTTTCCAAACTTTTTAAAAAGATGAACATCCCAATAGAAGGAAATATATGACTCGATAATTTGCAAATAAAGATAAGCAAATGATTTCTTCTGAAGAAAAATTAATATAATAGTATAGAATTAATATTATAATAAGACAACATTTGTCGATTTTTGAAGACACAAAAGAATACCATATCAAGGTTTTATGAGACTGTGGTGGAATGACTTTCTGATAGATTACTGTTGACTTTGTAAAAGAGTACAACATTTGTAAAGTGCAATTTGGCTATTTATTTAAATCAGACAAATAAAGAAAACTTAAAATGACCATATTCTTAACCCAAATTCTGCTTTTTATCAACATGTAAGAAAAAAATTCAATGATAAACCATAACAATAAATTATGATATAACAATATGGATGCGTGCTTATCAAACATTAAAAACATGTTGAAAATAACATTTTATAGCGCTGGAAAAATCAAGAAAAATACATATTAATTGACCCAATAATTTATAAGATGGAATAGATGAGATAAATCTTATTTTGGGGGGAATAATGTTTATGCATATATGCAAATACCATATTAAAAATAACTTCACCATAATTATAGCTATCTCTGAGTAATTTAGCTATCTCTGAGTAATTTTCCATATTAAGTATTAATTATTAGTGTATCACACCAAAAATAATTTTAACTAAAACACATATTTGTACAACTAGTGCTAAGTGCAAAAACACACATGGTTCTGAATTCCTGAGTGCCTGACTACCTAGTGATTTTTGTGGGTGTAAGGGATGATGAGGATGTATTAGAGCATTCACTGATCTTCCTTTTCATGCGATGGTTGTCTATTTCCAGAGCATAATTGGAGGCTTTAGCACATGAAATATGGGTTAATTTTCAGTCCCCACTCACCCCATACATGCAGTGTTCTTCTCCTGAGTAAAAGCTGCACAGCCATTTTCAGTAGGCTGATTATTTCTTAATGCCATGCAGGTCTGCTCCATGGTTTTCTCCTCATGTTCTGAAAAGCTGCCACTGACACAAACCCAGAACTGCTATCAGTTAGAGCTTATAACCTGGAAGTTACTTCTAAATATAGATTAAACATGTTTCACCTCTCGGTGAAGGATATGTCAGAGTAAAACCTATGAGACAAGCTTGGGTACCTTCCTGTTGTTGGTGATAGTTTCTTACTCTCAGTCAAAGGAACGTCCAGATTTTTTAGGAAGTCAGCCCTGTTTAACAGATGACATTTATTGACTTTTCTAGTCCTTAAAATTACATATGATTACTATGGCACACACTCTGACTTCTATATGTATTCTTTGTCAAATTAAGAAGTAAGGAATAAAAATTAACATTTATTAATCACCAGGCTTCTGTCAAATACAGTGCTGGACACTTCTTATTATGTAAAAATCTTTCATTCTCATGATAATGCTTGAGAGGAGGGAAAATTTTTTTGTTTGTTTGTTTGTTTTTTACTACAGACCAAAAAACAAAGTTCAGAAAGATTAGAGACCTTCAAAATTATGAAAACTAGTTAACAGCAGAACGGCTATTTGAGAAACTTATGCCTAATTCCAAAGATCATGATCTTCTAATATGCTATAATGAATAAATCCATATGTGCTGAAAACCTAGAACTTCCATTGGGAGGCAGTACAGCATAATAGTCAGGACCTTGTGCTCCAAAGAGCCTGACTGCCTTGGTCCGCATGCTAATTTCAAAATTTACCAGCTATATGGCTTGGGGAGATAAACTTATTTAATATCTCTAAGCACTACTCTCTGGGTATAAAAATAGTTTATACCTTGCCAGGACATTAAGTGGAGTAAATTAATGAAGCTATTTACTAAAATTAACTAATGAGAAGAATTTAGTAGTGCATGGCACATAGTGCTTACAAGTATTAGCTATAGCTCTGATTTTGTTTTGATCTTATTTTTAAATATTCATTTTCAGATATGTAACATACTGATTTATTTAAGAAATCATTTTATGATTTCATCTACAGACAGGAGATTCAATGAACACATTTACTGAAGTAATTTTCTATCAATAACTAAATTATTTCAGCAGTAGGTATAAAGTCCTACGGAAATTGTTTCCTCAAAAAAATGATACAGTTCCTTGCTGTAGTTATTCATGCTTTTTAGAGAGATAAAGTAGTGTGCAGGCTTATTAAATCTTTATAAATTTGGTCAATTCCTAATTTTACTGCTGCAAATTTAAAGGATGCCAGATGGTGAGAACATTCATTTAACAGATTCTCTACTTCAGAATTATATAAAAAAGATAAATATATATTGCTAACAGAGATACTTCTGATCAGAAGAGTAAATGAAAGTGTTTGGACACAAACAAACTCAGTTAACACCCTCCAAAGAGTATTGAAAATTTTAAAAAGTAATATTTAGTATAAAGTTACACATTAGTAGAAAACTTGTATTAATGAGTGACTTCGAGATTTCACACTGAAACTCACCACTGCTTTTAAGAGTATAATCTTTCATTGCATCATGAATCAAATTTGATATTTTAATTTCTGAAATATTTTGTTTAATGTTACACAATTTCTTACCTGCATTAAGTAAAGAGAATTGGATGAACATCGTGTGTTGCTTTGTGAAACAGATTTATCAATATTTAAAAGTTTTTAATAATTTCAAAATTATTTCACCTCCCAAATCCATATGGCTGCTATAAGAAAAGACTGACATTGTTTCTCATCTATAGAATTTCTTTTTATCTTCTTCTTGGTTATAGTGTTTATCCATGTTTACTATTACTGAGGCACTTTTTCAAAAACCATTCGAAACTTTTTAAACATTTGAATGAATTCGAGTGGAGAAGAAAAATAACAACAGAAAATGAGAATGAGTATAACTTCTAATAGAATTTTAAAATTATTAGAATAAAGTGTAAGGGCTGGCTCTTTTTTTTTTTTTTTTTTTTGCCCTTGCCTTTGCCTTGAATGCACTTCATGAAATATCACTTAGTATATCTGCACTATCTGTAAAAAATAAGTAAAGATTTCTTATAATTACCTTTCTGAATAATTTGAATGAGAATTTATGGCATTATGCCTATTACATGGTTCAAAGTCTTTGAGAAACACATTATTAGAAACAAATATAAGAATTATTTATTTGCTTATATAACAAATATTTATTCAGAACCTACCATGAAACAAGACATTTCACAGCTCTGGGACAGCAACGAAAAATGTTTTATCTGTTCTTGTGTGCTGGCTGAGGTGAGGGGATGTTCAATAAATAACAAATAAATAAATCAGCAAAGTAATCTCAGAGAGTGGTTAGTTTTATGAAGAAACTAACATTGAATGAGATTGAAGGAGGGAAATACTCAGAATTGAGACCTTACATCTGAGAAACTAAACGAACCTGCTACTTGGAGATCCAGATTAAACTATTCAGGAACTAAAGGAGAGTCTCTGCAGTAGAAAAAGCTCTGGGGAAGAAAAGGTAGACTATATTTGTAGCGTCAGAGTGACAAAAAGAAGATAATGTGGCCAAAACCTAGATACCCAGACAAAGTAGTTGGAGATCAGATCTTGCTCAGGTCTGGCAACTTTCTTTTTAAAAAGATCATTCTAGCTTCTTATTTGAGAATGGAATGTATTGAAGAAAAAGAGAATTTCATTATTGTGATCACATAGGTAAGAAAGGATCTTGACATATCATGGAGGCAGAAATGCAGATGAAGAAAAGTAGACAAGTAATAAGAGATAATGTAGATATTATCCAAGGTGAACTGAATATCAAAATCTGAGGGATATAGAGGAAACAAACACGACTCCTATCTTTTGTTTCTGAACAACAGACTGGGTGATACTGTCAGCTACTGAGGCAGGGAGGAACGGCTGAGGGGAATTAGGGTTCTCTCACTGTATATCAATGGTGTTCCTTTATCATCATATTCCTCATTTCACTTTTATTTTCTAGCCTATGTAGAGCGATGCTGATTTGACTACATTAATATATGTTCCTAGTTCCCAAATACTGAGAATTTTCTGGATAAAGGAAGTTCTATTAAAAAAAAAAAAAAACAACTTCTGTTAGGAAACTATAGGGGTGTTCCTCACACATGTGTTTCAGTTGGTACACAAACACTTGGATAAATAACTCTAAAGAGAACAAACACAAAGACAATAACAATAAAACTAAAACAAGTTAAAGAAAAACCCGTTTCCTGTTCTTCCTTAAATAATCTAAGCCATGGTCCTTGTTCTAATTATCTATTGTTACATTACTAATAATCTCAGAATTCAGCATCTTAATGAAAACAAACATTAATTTTGCTCACAAATCTTCAATTTGTGCAGGGTTTAATAGGAATGGCTTTTTTATCTTTATGTAGCATCAGCTGATTGATGAAGTATGAAAGCTTCACTTTCAAGATGGCTCACTCACATAGTTGGCAGGTTGGTGTTGATTGTCATGTGGGAGCTCTGTTAGTGTGTCAGCTGGGTGCCTCGGTTCCTCTTTATGAGCTTTTGTGTGCTTCCTCACAAATTGGCAGTTTATTTCAATATGCAAGTGTTCTAAGAGGCCTGAAAGAAAGTACCAAGGCTTAGGACTTAGCCTATGAAGTCCCAAAACATTCTTGGAATTTTCTATTACCCAAATAAGTTACTGAATCCAGCCCAGATTCAAGGAGAAGGGAATTAGACTCCACCTCTTGGGAGAAGTAGCAAATAATGTGTGGTCATCTTTAATCTACTACAGCCCATCTTAATATGTGTACAATGGTACTAATAAATGAACACATCAAAAAATATATTTTACTGATCTCCATTCTTGCACTAATTGTTATTAAGGACATTTCCAATGAACTTTGTATGGATACGAATGAGTATGCCTGTCATATGGTGATAATTATAGCAAGGAAATCCATATATGTAAATAAACCATAAGCTCAATTGCAGGTGATTATGACAAACCAAGTTTTTAAGTAGAATTTCCATTACAATAATTCAATGCTAGAAAACAATTTGAAGTGCCAAATAATGTTCAGTTTAGTTCTCGTCCTCAGATAACATTTTTTCTAATTGCAGTTCTTGCTTTAGAGAACAGCAATTAGAAAATTACACATGCAAAGAAAAGAGGCCCAGAAAAGGCCTTGAGTTTCTGGCTCACCATTGTTAATGTAGTCATAAAATCTGTCCTTACTTATCAGGTAGTTTAAGTAGAGAACAGCTGAAAAGGAAGGCCCATTTAAAATGAAATTACAGAAAGGCAGAAAAGACTTTGATAAATATATTTGAAAGAGTAGTATTTTTTCACCTGTTCATGTGGTGAACATCTGTGGTTTTTTGGCAATTTGTGTTTCCATTCCTAAAAGAACCTCTTAGTTCAAAGACTCATCGTCCCTTGTATCTATTTCTTTGAAGTGTTCTCTTGGATCTCTTAAACTATGGGTAGCCAAATGATTTTGGCATCTGGGATATAGATTCATTACAAATCAAATCTCAGCATTCAATATTTTATCTTCTGGTCTGTCGCTATCTGCTTATACTTTTAACCAAGTTTTTTGACAGACTGCTTAGCCTTGCAATTGAGTGAGAGCACCACATTCACGGGCAAAGCAACAGTGTAACGTAAGAGTCTTCATACAAAAATTTTCAAGTGAAAAAGTAGAATAAAGATGGTGAAATTTTTAAGTGATGGTGATAATATATAATAGACAACAGAGAAGGCATTCATGCTGGCAGAGTGAGATTCTCTAATATGCTTCATGAAAGTGATTATGCCACCTAATTTTGAAGTTGATCAATAGTGAAATGTAGCTGGCTCTTGAAATTTAGTTCTAGGAATAAGGTTAAACTTCCTCTTGGTTCAAGTTATGACTAGAACAAAATATTCTAACGTTTGCCATTAAAGAACTTCAAATAGTTCCATATAAGGATTAG
This sequence comes from Gorilla gorilla gorilla, assembly GCF_029281585.2. Classification (NCBI taxonomy): domain Eukaryota; kingdom Metazoa; phylum Chordata; class Mammalia; order Primates; family Hominidae; genus Gorilla; species Gorilla gorilla. Next base: position 118,428,834 of record NC_073229.2, on the reverse strand, counting down.
AGAGACTTATGATTGAAAGTCTTTATAATGATTCTAGGTTTAAAAAACTGAGGCATTACCACTGGCATAAGCATTTAACACGCAGGGTTACTGGGTCGTATCAAACCTTAGGGTTACCACAATTCTCTTCAGATCCACTACCCTGCATTTAGAAACAACCTTAGCTCTCTCATAGCTCTAATTAAATAAATATTGGTCTACACTGGAGATACTGAACCATTCTGATTTTTTTTCTGAAATTAAGAAATTTCAAGGGGGCATATTATTATTATACTGTATGTATTTATTGAGTTGTTCGTTTTTAACATAGTAAAATTAATAAATTTATTCCTCAGAATTTTTTAAAGTAAATATTTAAAATTGCTATCATGGAAAGTCAACAAAGCATTGAGAGAACTAGAGCTTTAGAATAAAGGAAAGATGATTAAAACTCAGGCAATGCAGTAATACAACCAAGTATTGAACTGATCTTGCTCCTATGAATAAAGAGCATTATATTGCTTTCTCATTTATTGTCCAGAACATTTTAACTCAGAGATAGGAAGTGTGTTTGTTAAGGTAATTCTAGGATTGCATTCAGCATACTAATATATTTTGATTCAAGGCACAAGAATAGTGATAAATGACCCTCTGGATTTTTTTAGAGAAAAGACCTTGACATATTTCATTTTTGAGGCAGGAAAATATGCCTACTTATGTCAATTTACTGTTTAGTATATAATATTCTTACAGGCACTCCATTTTTACATATAGAAATATTTACCTAAGTTACTTCATCTTAGTAATGACTTAAGGACAATTTGCACTACATTATGACCATATATTCTTTTGTTATTCTTCTAATCTGCCTATGGAAATATAGTTTTATTTCTAAAACTGAAATAAGGTGATTAAATTAATTTTAAATTACATTTTTAGTTGTGTTCCCCTTGAAATATCTTCATAATAATAATGAGTATAACAATGATTGTTAATATGTATTGATCAATTATGTGCCTGGTAATGTTCTAAAAGTTTTACCTCTATCAATTTATTTAAGACACAGAAAAATCCCTAAAATATACATACTATTTCTATATCAAATTTAATTGGGAGAAGTAAAATACAGAAAGTTTAAAATACTTTCCCAAGGTCACAAAATTTACAAGTATCAGAGTCAGGATTTGAACATAATGAAGTCTAATCCCTATGTCTGTAACGTAAATCTCCTGACTGTACTACTCAAGGCGTTCGATTCCTGGTTAAAATCTTTTGTGTGATTTTTCGGGCCTACCCTAGGCAATTACAAAAGATTTACCTGGCAGTTCTCACTGGAGAAAGCTGCCGCTCATCCCTAACACATACACCAGTGTTTGTGTGCAACCAATGTATTGCAGTTAAAGATTCAGAGTCCCCTGGCCAATCTTGCTCTTAAATGTGTTTGCATTTCTACCACAGTTATGTGTATTCCTAGTCTCTGTACCTGAGGCCATGGATAGAAGTCGTTTTCAAGCCTCCTTATGATGATAAACAGGGTAGAAGGGGGAAACTTTTCTTCACTCTGACTCAGTATCCAGTACTTTGTCACTTCTAGACCTTCCTCCTCATCCTCCAACCACCTTCCCCACCCACCTGATTACAAAGTCCATTTGTTCAGGGCTCCCTCAACAACTAAGACTCCTCCCGCATGTACTGACCCACCTAACTATTCCATTCCATAGTAGAAAATGGGACAGGCTAGTCTGGTGCTTTCTTCAGTTTAGACTCCTGTTTATACCTTGGTATAAGTGGTTAAAGGCTTAGCTTTCAATTTTGGCTTGTTATTTACTGGGCTCCTGTGAAACCTGGCAGCTCCTCTCTTTCTTACAACTCAGCTGAACTATGGATACTACTTTCTACAGTCACTCTTATCGTATAATCAGACGTAAGTTTCAGAGGGTGAGACTAGTAGTCTTTGCAAATGTTTAAGTGAAAACCTGTCGCTGTCATGGACTAGGTTAGTGGAGTATAATGGAGAAAAGTAGACATATTAGAGATATATTTAATAGGTAGCACCAACAGGGCATGATGATTGTAGATAGGAGAGTGAGGATGACAGATTAAAGGTATATTAGAGGCTGAATTTTGTTCCCCTGAAACTTACATACTGAAGCCTTTACACCCAGTAACTCAGAACAGGACTGTATTTGGAGAAAGGCCTTTCATAAGGTAATTAAAGTAAAATGTGATCATTAATGGAGTCCCTAATCCCAAATGACTGGTACCCTTATATGAAGAGGAAATTTGGATACAGACAGGTATAAATAGAAGACAATATGAAGACACAGGAAGAAGACAGCCAGGTATGAGCCAAGGAAAGAGAACTCAGATGAAACTAACCAAGTGAATATTTTGATCTTTGACTTCTTATCTCCAGAACTGTGAGAAAATAAACTTCTGTTGTTTAAACCACCCAATCTGTGGCACTTTGTTACTGTAATCATAGCAAATTATTAATAATACAAAGTGATGTCTATTTTCTTTTCTTTAATTAGAAAACTGCATGTTTGGTAGTTGTGTTCCCTTATATGTGAAAGTTAGAAATAAAAATGATCTGGGAAATGGGAAGCAGATTATGGGTTCCATTGAGATTGAGATATCATTGTGCACCCAAATTGGGAAGCCATGTAGACAACACAACATATGGATCTGGGGCTCAGAAAAATGTTTATACCAGAGATAGCAGTCTACCAGTTGTGAAGTAGTATGTAAAATATTTTTAAACCTTATATAAAAAGTGAAATCATTCGCTGTATCTATAGACCATGGATGCTGCTATGTAGACTTATGGTTCTATAGATGTATTCCTGTGCAGTGTTGTTTGGAGCTTCCTACAAAGGAGTAAAGATAAAGCTAGTGTCAGTGCTTAAGGAACGTGCATCATGAATGCAGAAAATATACTTTGAGGTTAAGACAAAATGCTCAAAACACAAGGCCAGAGTCAGTGAAGGTGACCTACAGGTGTAATGAGTTAATCCTCATTTAAGCATATCCAGATTTTCAATGAAAAACAGTAAACCCTAAAAATGAAGGGAAACATTTAGAGAAAAAACACTGATAATCACTTAGAGTCCACTTAATACCCATTTATAGTAGTTTTACAATTCCACTTTTGACAGAGCATCTGTGACTACCATTGCAGAAGGGATTCAGCCAGGGGAGCAGGATGTCAGCAGTGGAACACACATCTTCAAGAGCAAGTAAGTCTGGGTACTACCTTGTGGCAGCAGCAGCGTGTAGGCTTACCAAAGAAGGATAGAAGTCAGGAAAAAAAATAAATAATAAACACATTTGCTCTGGTGTCATAAGAAACAGTTCTACAGCACCTGACTGGCAGGGACAATGGACTAAAAGAGAGAACAGGAATTTTTTAACATTCATTCTCCTTGATTCTACACATTAACACATGTAAAAAGACAAATTCAGACACACAAAAAAAAGTATGCTTTTGTGATTTCGAATCCTCCTATAATTTCATAGTTGGTAAAGTGACTTTTGATTTTAATCTAGGTGCTTGCTTTTCCCCCTTTGGCTTGAGAAGATAAAAAGTTTTAATAACTCTGCGCTCAAATTCATGAATTATTTTCTGATATATTTGACCCCAATTCAATGGTCTCCAATGATTTGAATTCCTTTTCCTTCGTATTCCTTTGTGGGGATGGCAGATTTTTGAGGTGCATATATATACTTTTGCAATGAACATAGAAAAGATTTAATTTCAAGAATCAGAACATAGAAATCATCAAAATTTCACTAAGTTATTTCCTGAAACTGTGGAAAACATCATGCATTTCTGTTTACTTTTTGAACATATAAAATAGGCTATTGTAAACTATGATGTGGAAAAACACACTCAGCAATGGCAAAGCCTTTTCAGAATTAGCCTCTCCAAAAGTTTACAACTTTTCAAGTAGTTGGAGTGCTGCTTAAAAATATCAAACTGCAAAGATGCACTTCTAGAAATTATAAGTAATTTGTGCATCAAACAATATGTACAATAGTACTATACAGTAAATTGGACCAGCTGCCTATGCCTACCATTACAGCTGGTTGCAAAGTATATAATTTATGTTTTCTGCAGTCGAAAGTGGGAAGGTTTTTTAAAACTGTGTTCATGCTTTTATAAAAAGATTTTTCCTGTTTTATTTTTTTAACCATTGTAAGCTCAGAAGAGGTGGCATTTTGTCATTATGTTTAATGTTAATCCATTTCTATTATAGATTGAAGGGTTTATCAAAATACTTTGCTTATGACCTCTTATTCCATCCTTATACGTAGATGATTTAGACACATTTAACATCATGTTTTTCTTAAAATATAAACCTGTTTTCCGTTTAAAAAAGGGATTGGGAATAACTAATGGAAGGATACTTGATAGCAAATAATTAGTTCTTAAACTTCAGGAAATGACATGTATTGCACTAAGAAGTTAAAGAAACAATGATTTCTATTGGTGAACTCTGAACAATCTTCTGAATGGCACTTTTGTAATTTCTTTTGCTATTTCTTAGGACTACATTTTTTTAGTTGATAACAAATAATATGGAGGATATTTATACATTAATCATTGGCTTCCAGTGTGTTTAACAAAATGTTTCAAAATCTGACGGAAAGATTAGATGTGGTACAAGTGTTTAGAAAAATAATCTCTGACAATTTTTGATGTTCAAATAAGTAAGTTTTATATAATTACCATACACTGTAAATATGGTTTGAAAACAAAAGGACCATGGTATAGTCTGAACGTTTGTGCTCCTCCAAATTTAAATGTCTAAACCGGCTGTGGTTCGAACTTGTCCCTTCCAAAACTCAGGTTTTGAAACTAAAAGGCCAATGTGACGGCATTGAGAAATAGGGCCTTTAAAAGCTGATTAGGCCATAAGGACCCCTCCCTTTTGAATAGGATTAAGGCCCTTATAAAAGTGGCTTCACACAGTATTCTACTTGCTTTTCCTTCTACCTCCTGCCACATGAGGATCCAGCAGTTCTCCCCTTCAGAGGATGTAGCTTCAAAGCAACATTTGGAAGCAGAGAGCAGTCCTTTCCCGACAACCAAACCTGCTAACACTTTCATCTTTGACTTATTTGCCTTTAAAACTATGAGAACATAAATTTCTCTTCTTTACAAATTACCCAGGCTTTGATGTTTTGTTATAGCAGAACAAATGGACTAAGACAAAACCTAATCCCCAATATGATGACATTAGGATCTTACCTAGGATATTATCTTACCATACGATCTACAATTTCACTCCTTGGTATTTACCAAAATGTATTGAAAACATACGTTCACACAAAAGCCTGTATACCAATGTTTAAAGCAGCTTTATGCTTACTTGCCAAAACTTGAAAGCAACCAAAATATCTTTCAGTAGGTGAATGAATAAATAAGCTGTGCTACATCTGGAAAATGGAATATTATTTAGTGTTAAAAATAAATATGCTATCAAGCTGTAAAAAGATATGGAGGAAACTTAAATGCATGTTACTAAGTGAAAGAAGCCAATCTGAAAAAGCTACATACAGTATGATTCTAACTATATCACATTCTGGAGAAGGCAAAATTATGAAGATATTTGAAAGATCAGTTATTGCCTGGGGATAGAGGTGGGAGATAAATAGGTAGAAAACAGGATTTTTAAGGTAGTAAAACTATTCTCTATGATACTATAATGATGGATATATGTCATTTTAAACCCAGAGAATATATAACCTCGAGAGTGGACTCTAATGTGAGCTATGGACTTTGGGTGATTATGATGTTTCATTCTAGGTTTCATTAGTTGTAACAAACATCTCGCTCAGGTAGGATATGTGAATACTAGGAGAGGCTGTGTATGTGTGGGGATGGGGAGCAAAAGGAATCTCTGAACCTATCTTTTCATATTGCTTGTGGACCTAAAACTTCTCTGAAAATAAATTATTAAAAAAAGAGAGAATGTAAAACAAATGTGCTGAAAGTTCTGATCTCCTTACCCTTATAGTATTCACTGTCTATATATGAATGTATTTGGTCATACTATTTTCTTGTATTTCAGAATTTTTTAAAAAGCTTCATTTTGAAATGTAAAATATCTGTCCCATTTTAAAAATGATTCTTTAAATAAATTGAAAAAAATTAATATTTTGGCTTGGGTTGTAGGACATTTTTTAACTCATCAGTGTCACAGAAAGCCCAAAATGTAGATTAATATTTACTGTGAATGTTGATGGTTTATGAAATTTTACTGACGATTTTATAATTTTAATGGTAAATTAACATAAGTTTAATTAAATTATTAAAATTTAAGGTTTGGGGTATAAATAAAGATATTATTCAAGTGTTTTCAAACAATTATTGTACATTCAGAATATAATCAAATTCGTTTTAAATAAATTATATCACTCCAATGATGAAGATTCAAGCAATATGACTTAATGAGTGATTTATATAACTGGAAAAAAACATTAATTGTGACCTGGCTGACTTTAGTAATTTACACCTCCTGAAAGTAAAATGTGTCTGCATATTTAAATATCTAATAAAATTCTATGAGAAATATTGCCAATTATTTTGTTTGTTTGTTTTATTCATTCACTCATCTGGCTTAATTGCAGTTTTATTTTGACTAACCATTCGTAACAAGAAATATATTCTCAACAATTTGTCCAGGTATCCAGGGTGAAAGGAACCTAATGGGAGGATTCAATCCCTGTGCACACAAGTCCATGTGGAAGGCTCTGATGTGTGTGTGCATAGGGGGTGAGACCCAGGCCTACTGTGAAATAGAAGAAAAAATTTCCTACCTTATGGCAATATAAAAGGAAAGAAGTTGTCTCTTCGAAAAAGCTATCTCCCACAAGAATTTACTCTAATCCTTGCCATGCTAGCAGTTAAGACTGTAGTAGGAGAGGACCAACTTGGGTTACCAGTAGCCTGCCTAATGTAGAAGATAAATAAAGGTGGGAGTGAGGAGAAACAGAAGCAAATATTCCTTTAAAGTTAATCCTTAGAAAATGCTGTTAGTCTATTTTTTTGAGCAATAGTTTTTGTAAACATATAGTTATGAAATTTATATATTTATGTAATTTTATTCAACTAGCTTCTTTTCTTCTTCTTATAATTTAAGCTCAGGGATATATGCGCAGAATGTGCAGGTTTGTTAAATAGGTATACACACGCCATGGTGGTTCCCTGCACCCATCAACCTGTCATCTACATTCGGTATTTCTATTAACGCTATCCCTCCCCTAACTCCCACCCCCCCAACAGGCCCTGGTGTGTTATGTTCCCCTCCCTGAATCCATGTGTTCTCACTGTTCAACTCCCACTTATGAGTGAGAACATATGGTGTTTTGTTTTCTGTTCTTGTGTTAGTTTGCTGAGAATGATGGTTTCCAGCTTCATCCATGTCCCTGCAAAGGACATGAAATCATCCTTTTTGTGACTGCATGGTATTCCATGGTGTATCTGTGCCACATTTTCTTTATCCTGTCTATCACTGATGGGCATTTGGGTTGGTTCCAAGTCTTTGCTATTGTGAACAGTGCTGCCATAAACATACATGTGCATGTGTCTTTATAGTAGAATGATTTATAGTGCTTTGGGTATATACTCAGTAATGGGATGGCTGGGTCAAATGGTATTTCTAGTTCTAGATCCTTGAGGAATTGCCACACTGTCTTCCACAATGGTTGAACTAATTTACACTCTCACCAACAGTGTAAAAGCATTCCTATTTCTCTAGCATCTGTTGTTTTCTGACTTTTTAATGATCACCATTCTCACTGGCATGAGATGGTATCTCATTGTAGTTTTGATTTGCGTTTCTCTAATGATGAGTAATGATGAGCTTTTTTTTCATATGTTTGTTGGCCCCAAAAATGTCTTCTTTTGAGAAGTGCTTTTTCATATCCTTCACCCACTTTCTGATGGAGTTGTTTGTTCTTCTCTTACAAATTTGTTTAAGTTCCCTGTAGATTCTGGATATTAGCCCTTTGTCAGGTGGATAGATTGCAAAAATGTTCTCCCATTCCGTAGGTTGCCTGTTCACTCTGATGATAGTTTCTTTTGCTGTGCAGAAACTCCTTAGTTTAATTAGATCCCACTTGTCAATTTTGGCTTTTGTTGCCATTGCTTTTGGTGTTTTAGTCATGGTCTTTGCCCATGCCTATGTCCTGAGTAGTATTGTCTAGGTTTTCTTCTAGGGTTTTTATGGTTGTAGGTCTTATGTTTAATTTTAACTCTTTACTCCATCTTGAGTTAATTTTTGTATAAGGTGTAAGGAAGGAGTCCAGTTTCAGTTTTCTGCATATGGCTAGTCAGTTTTCCCAGTACCATTTGTTAAATAGGGAACACTTTACCCATTGCTTGTTTTTGTCAGGTTTGTCAAAGATCAGATGGTTGTAGATGTGTGACATTATTTCTGAGGCCTCTGTTCTGTTCCATTGGTCTATATATCTGTTTTTGTACCAGTACCATACTGTTTTGGTTACTGTATGCTTGTAGTATAGTTTGAATACAGGTAGTGTGATGTCTCCAGCTTTGTTCCTTTGGCTTAGGATTGTCTTGGCTGTACAGGCTCTTTTGTGGTTTCATATGAAATTTAAAATAATTTTTTCTAATTCTGTGAAGAAAGTCAATGGTAGCTTATGGGGATAGCATTGAATCTATAAATCACATTGGGCAGTATGGCCATTTTCATGATATTGATTATTCCTGTGTATGAGCATGGAATGTTTTTTCCATTTGTTTGTGTCCTCGCTCATTTCCTTGAGCAGTGGTTTGTAGTTTTTCTTGAAGAGGTCATTCACATTACTTGTAAGTTGTCTTCCTAGGTATTTGATTCTCTTAGTAGCAATTGTGAATGGGAGTTCACTCATGATTTGGCTCTCTGTCTATTATTGGTGTATAGGAATGCTTGTGTTTTTTGCACATTGATTTTTTTATCCTGGAGATTTTGTGAAGTTGCTTATGAGCTTAAGGAGATTTTGGGCTGACAAGATGGGGTTTTCTAAATATACAATCATGTCATCTGCAAACAGAGACAATTTGACTTCCTCTCTTCCTATCTGAATACCATTTATTTCTTTCTCTTGCTTGGTTGCCTGGCCAGAACATTCAATACTATGCTGAATAGGAGTGTTGACAGATGACATCTTCATCTTGTGCCAGTTTTCAAAGGGAATGCTTCCAGTTTTGCTCATTCAGTATGATATTGGCTTTGGGTTTATCCTAAGTAGTTCTTATCATTTTGAGATACATTCTATCAATACCCAGTATATTGAAAGTTTTTAGCATGAAGGGACGCTGAATTTAATTGAAGGCCTTTTCTTCATCTACTGAGATAATCATGTGGTTTTTGTCATTGGTTCTGTTTATGTGATGGATTACGTTTATTGATTTCTGTGTGTTGAACCAGCCTTGCATCCTAGGGATGAAGCCGACTTGATTGTGATGGATACGCTTTTTGATGTGCTGCTGGATTTGTTTTGCCAGAATTTTATTGAGGATTTTCACATAGATGTTCATCAGAGATATTTTCCTGAAATTTTCTTTTTTATTGGATCTCTGCCAGGTTTTGGTATCAGGATAATGGTGGCCTCATAAAATGAGTTAGGAAGGAGTCCCTCTTTTTCTATTTTTTAGAATCATTTCAGAAGGAATATTACCAGCTTCTCTTTGTACCTCTGGTAGAAGTCAGCTGTGAATCTGTCTGGTCTTGGGTTTTTGTTGTTGTTGTTGTTGGTAGGCTATTAATTACTGCCTCCATTTTAGAACTTGTTTTTGGTCAATTTAGAGATTCGACTTCTCCCTGGTTTAGTCTTGGGAGTGTGTATGTGTCCAGGAATTTATCGATTTTTTTCTAGATTTTCCAGTTTATTTGCATAGAGGTGTTTATAATATTCTCTGATGGTAGTTTGTATGTCTGTGGGATCAGTGGTGATATTATCCCCTTTATTATTTTTTATTGTGTCTATTTTATTCTTCTCTGTTTTTTTATTTATTAGTCTGGCTAGCAGTCTATTTTGTTAATCTTTTCCAAAAACCGGCTCCTGGATTCATTGATTATTTGAAGGGTTTTTCATGTCTCTATCTCCTTCAGTTCTGCTCTGATCTTAGTTACTTCTTGTCTTCTGCTAGCTTTTGAATTTGTGTGCTCTTGTTTCCCTAGTTTTTTTAATTGTGATGTTAGGGTGTCAATTTTAAATCTTTCCCACTTTCTACTGTGGGCATTTAGTGCTATAAATTTCCCTCTAAACACTGCTTTAGTGTATTTGAGCGTTAGTCTGTCTTGCTAGGTTGGTGAGGTTCTCCTGAATAATATCCTGAAGAGTGTTTTCCAACTTGGTTCCTTTCTCCCTGTCACTTTCAGGTACACCAATCCAACATAGGTTTGGTCTTTTCACATAGTCCTATATTTCTTGGAGGCTTTGTTCATTCCTTTTCATTCTTTTCTCTCTAATCTTGTCTTCACTGTTTATTTTGTTAAGTTGATCTTCAGTCTCTGGTATCCTTTCTTCTGCTTGATCGATAAGGCTATTGATACTTGTGTATGCTTCATGAAGTTTTTGCGCTGTGTTTTTCAGCTCCATGAGGTCATTCATGCTCTTCTCTAAATTGGTTATTCTAGTTAGCAATTCCTCTAACCTTTTTTACAAGGTTCTTAGCTTCCTTGCTGCTTTAGCTTGGAAGACTTTGTTATTACCCACTTTCCGAATCCTCTTCTATCAATTCTTCAAACTCATTCTCTGTCTAGTTTCTTTTTTTTCCCTTGCTAACAAGGAGTTGTGATTTTTGGAGAAGAAGAGGCATTCTTGTTTTTGGAATTTTCAGCCTTTTTGCACTGGTTTTTCATCTTTGTGGATTTATCTACCTTAGGTCTTTGATATTGGTGACCTTTGGACGGTGTTTCTGTGTGGACGTCCTTTTTTGTTGATGTCGATGCTATTACTTTCTGTGTGTTAGTTTTCCTTCTTACAGGCCCTTCCGCTGCAGGTATGCTGGAGTTTGCTGGGGGTCCACTTCAGACCCTGTTTGCCTGGATATCACCAGCTGAGGCTACAGAACAGCAAATATTGCTGCCTGTTCCTTCCTCTGGAAGCTTCATCCCAGAGGGTTACCTGACAGATGCCATATGGAGCTCTCCTGTATAAGATGTCTGTGGATCCCTGCTAGGGGGTGTCTCCCAGTCAGGAAGCACGGGGGTCAGGGACCCACTTGAGGAGGCAGTTTGTCCCTTAGCAGAGCTTGAGCACTCTGCTTGGAGATCCGCTACTCTCTTCAGAGCCATCAGGCAGGAAAGTTTAGGTCTGCTGAAGCTGTGCCCACAGGCACCCCTTCCCCCAAGTGCTCTGTCCCAGGGAGATGGGAGTTTTGTCTACAAGCTCCTAACTGGGGCTGCTACCTTTTTTTCGGAGATGCCCTGCCCTGAGAGGAGGAATCTAGAGAGGCAGTCTGACTACAGTGGCTTTGCCAAGCTTCAGTGGGCTCTGCACCGTTCAAACTTCCCCTCAGCTTTGTTTACACTGTGAGGGGAAAACCACCTACTCAAGCCTCAGTAATGGTGGATGCCCCTCCCTTCAGTAAGCTCCAGTATCCCAGGTTGACTTCAGACTGCTTTGCTGGCAGTGAGAATTTCAAGCCAGTGGATCTCAGCTTTCTGGGTTCCCTGGGGGTGGGATCTGCTGAGCTAGACCACTTGGCTCCCTGGCTTCAGCCCCCTTTCCAGGGGAGTGAACGGTTCTGTATCACTGGCATTCCAGGTGCCACTGGGGCATAAAAAAAACTCCTGCAGCTAACTCGGTGTCTGCCCAAATGGCTGCCCAGTTTTGTGCTTGAAACCTAGGGCCCTGGTGGCATAGGCACCTGAGGGAATCTCCTGGTCTGCAGGTTGCAAAGACCATGGGAAAAGCATAGTATCTTGGCCAGAGTGCACCATCCCTTACAGTAGTCCCTCACAGCTTCCCTTGGCTAGGGGAGGGAGTTCCCAACTCTTTGCGCTCCCACAGTGAGGCGACACCCCACCCTGTTTCGGCTCGCCCTCTGTGGGCTGCACCCACTGCCTAACCAGTCCCAGTGAGATGAGCTGGATACCTCAGTTGGAAATGCAGAAATCACCCACCTTCTGCATTGATCTCACTGGGAGCTGCAGACCGGAGCTGCTCCTATTTGGCCACCTTGACAGCCCAACTAGTTTCTTTTCATTGTAAAGAAGATATTCCAGGTTTGAAGAAAATAAACATAATTGTTAAATGGGATCTCAGAAATATAATATTGATCCACTTAAAAATCAACTCATGGCCACACTAAAACTGCCATATAAGTGTATATAATGTTACTGACAGAAAATAAAATGTTGAATTTTTTTGCATGTTTTATCTCTTTAATTTCCTCTTCTTTGAATCTGCCTTCATCTGCTTATCTAAAGATATGATACCATCAACCAGGATGTCCTTGTTAAGCCTTTTATCTCATCTATAATATAAAGATAATATTAACTCTGCCTCTTCGTGATTGAGAATATTGGAGATGATAGTGCTAATGAGCCTAGCACAGACCTGTTTATTATACTATGCATGCTACTGTTAAAATCTCTCTGATGGTTTTTTCACACTCTGCTGCTCTGAGTAAGTAAATGAAAGGATGGTTGACTTTTTAAAGCGTAAAGTAGAATATGATTCCTTTCCATTGGAAAGTATGTAAGTAAAATATGTTATTCGTTGTCAGCTTGAATAAGGATAACTGATGCTGCAGAGCCAGAAGATTATTAATTTGGAATAAGTAGATATGGTTCAAATCCTGGCAGTGCTATGCCAGCTATTAGTGGTCTGGGATATAAGATTTATTTCACTTACCAAAGAGTCACCACACTCTTCTCTAAAGAGCAGGAATTAAACCACATATTTAGGCTTGTTATCACGGGGACTATCAAATTAAATATACTTATTACTAGTTGGCATTTTGCGGGAAAAGGGCCCTTTTTGTTTATTCTCATTTTTTTTTTCTCTTTTAAACTTCTAGAAGAAAGGCCTTTACTTCTCACCAAACTGGTTTCTGTGGGCGACCTCTTTGAAAAGTTGTTTATCTGTGCTAAATTATCATGGCGTACCACTCCTTTTTCTTGTTTACACATACAATATTTCCATACTGAACGTTTCCTCTCCCCATGTGGCTCCACATTGTGTTTCTTGATGAGCTCATAGAGAATCTGAGAATAACAGAACAGATTCCAAAATAAAGGTCAAATTCTACCTTGACTCTCAGTTCTGAATTTCAGATTTAGGTAAAAGACTGTTGTGTTGCAACTGAAGATGTCCTAGCAGGATTCCGCTTGAAGGAAGCAGCTGCTGTCTTAGCTGGGGTGATGTGGTCAGCTGTAGATAGCCACCTTACCCATGTGTATCCCTTTCCTCACCCATGTGTATCCCTTTCCTGTGGCAGCCTGTATCCAATGAAGGATAGAGTCAATGTCATACAGGCCTGGCCATCCATTTCCACCCAACATGAAACAACTTTAATAAGCTTTTGTTGTTGTTGTTCCTGTCACAGCTGGTAATCCCAAGTGACTGAAAAATAAATGTCCTGATCACTACTTTATTTTGGAATCCACTTGTAGAAGAATGCAACCTGCAAAAAATCTCTTGGACAGCTCAAAATCAACATTTTTAAAACTTGCGTATTTCCCTCAAACTGGTTTCTCTCCTGGATTTTCTTTTACATACACCCCTCCCCCCGCTCAACCCCGGAATTTTTTTTAAAAAAAGTTTATTTATATTTTAAATTAGCCTTTTATTTGAAAACAATTATAGGTTTATATGTAGTATGAAATATGCAGCGAAAAAATAGAGAAATACCATTAACTTATTACCTACTACGCCCCAATGGTAATAACTTACAAAACTACAGCACATTATCACTATTAGGATATTGACAGTAATACAGTCAATATACAAAACATGTCTATTATCAAAAGGATCATTTCTGTTGCCCTTTTATAGCCATACTTGCTTCCCTCCTGCTTCCGATCCCCCCTTCATTTCTAGAAATCAGTAAGCTGTTATTCATTTCTCTAATTATGTCATTTAAAGAATGTTACAAAAAAATGGAATCCTACAGTATTTCACCTTTTGGAATGGGATTTTTCACACCATATACTTGTCTGGAGATTCAGCCAGCTCGACAATGCACTTCCTTTTACCAATGAATAATATTCTAGGGTATTGCTGAATAGTAGTCCATGCTTTGTTTGACCATTCACTTGCTGAAGGACACATGAGTTATTTGGTGCTATTATGATTAAAGCTGGTATAAACATTTGTGTACAGAAATTTGCATGAACATAAGTCTTCGTTTCTTTGGGTACATTTCCAGGAGTCCAATTGCTAGGTTGTGTGATAGTTATATTTTAAACTGCCAAACTGTTTTCTATAGTGGCTGTAACATTTTCTATTCCCAATAGCAATGTATGAGTGATTGTTTCTTTCTATCCTGGCCAAGATTTAGGGTTCTCATTATTTGTTTTTCACTTTTGCCATTCTGATAAGTATATAATGGTATCCCATTGAAGTTTAATTTGCAATTTCCTAAGAAGTATTGAAGTTGAACAACTTTTCATGTTGTTATGTGCAACTTATCTTCTTTAGATAAAAGTCCTTTTATGTGTTTTGCCTATGAGAGTTCCTTATATATTCTAGATACTAGTTTTTTGATATATAATTTGAAAATATTGTATCCCATTCTTTTGCTTGTCTTTTATCCCACTTGACAGGAGCTATCACAGAGTAAATATTTTAAATTTTGATGGAATCAAATTAACCTGTTTTTTTGTTTTATAGATCATAATTTTGGTGTCAAGTCTAAGAACATTTTTGCCAAGCCCTAGATAATGAAGACATTCTCCTATGTGTTTTTCTAACAATTTTACTCTCTTAAATTGCATATTTATGTTTGTAATCCATTTTTAGTTAATTTTTGTATGAGGTGTGTAATTTAGGTCAGATTAGTTATTGTTTATTGATGTCCTATTGTTTCCACATAACTTGTTGAAAAGTGTGTATTGCTATCATTGAATTGCTTTTGTACCTTTGTCAAAAATCAGTTGGGCATATTTATGTCAGCCTATTTCTAGATTGCCTATTCTGTTTCATTCATCTGTGTGTATATTATTCCACCGATACAACACCGTCTTGATTACTGTAGGTACATGTTTACTTGAAATCAAGTAGACTGATTTCTCACACTTTATTTTCTCTTTCAAAATTACTTCAGCTTTACTAGTTCTGTCTTTCCATGTAAACTTTAGGATAATATTGTCCATATCTACAAAAAGTGTTGCTGGAATTTTATAGAAATTGCTTTAAGCCTATAAATCAATTTTAACACAGTTAACATCTTTGCTATGTTAGTCTTTCAATCCTTGAACATGGTATGTCTCTCCATTTTTTAATTTTTTTCTCATAATGTTGTGTCATTTTCAGCATATAAATACTATACATTTTGTTTGATTTACACATAAGTATTTCATTTTGTTGGAGAAATATTGTAAACTGTATTATAATTTCTGTGTCCACATATTCATTGCAATTATAAAAGAGACACAATTATTTTTTCATCTTTATCATATATCCTGAAGCCTTGAGGGACTCATGTATTACTTCCAGATTTTTTAATAGACTCTTTAGGATTTTCTATGAAGACAATAATGTCACCTACAAATAGGAATTGTTTTATCTTTTCCCTTTGACTCTCTATGACTTTTAGTTTCTTTCTTGCACCTGCTAGAAATTCTAGCTCTATGTTTAATAAGAGTGTTCATGCAAAAACGTATGCATGAATATTTGTATCAGCTTTATTAATAATCTCACTATTATTTTACCTATAATGTTTAGGGATTTTGGTTGTACTTAGCAGGAGGAACAGGGAAAACTGCATCTACTGCATCCATTTGCAGATGAAAATCAGCTCACCAAGGACCTTATTTTTAATTACATATTTTTTTGCCTACCCACTCAATTAATTGGCATTACTTTAAAATTACATCTTACGAGAATTCTCATTTTATCTCTGTCTTCTTTACTTTGTGACTTCTAGTGTCATAGTGATACAGGAGAGTTCCTTGATCCTCCTCAAAGGACGTGTGACAGGTGTCCTTCGAGGACTCCTGTTAAAAGGGGTGTGGCTCATCTGTTCTCAGTGGAAACTGCAGTGCACACTTAAACCGCTTTTGGGAAGGGAAGCACGCAGACTGGCAGGTGCAGGAGCACGGACAAGCATCCCTGAGCTCCGGCTCCATGGCAGTGTCCAGGGGTGGGTGTCTGCAACTCCCGAAGCCCAAGTGGGTGTGTTTTGCAGTGCGCTCTTTTAGCCTTGCTGTCCTGGGTGGCTTAAGTGTTAACCAGCTCAGTGCCCTCTTGGTATCCAGGTCCTTGTCCAGCGTCCAGAAAGAATTGGGTCACATACGGACTTGAAGGATCAATGCAGGGTTTTTAGTGAGTGCTAGAGGTGGCTCTCAGCGGGATGGATGGGGAGCAGGAAGGGGGATGGAGTGAGAAGATGACCTTCCCCTGGCATTTGACCGTGAGAAGATGATATTCCCCTGGAGTTTGGCCATCCAGCAGCTGATCTCCTCTCCAACCGTCCCCAGCTGAACTCCTCCGGATGTTCAGATGCTCGATTCCTTCCCTCTGCTGCACTCTGCTGCTGTTCTTCTGCTCTTCTGTTCATCTCCTCGTCTGCTTGTGAAGCTGGGGGTTTGGAGTTTATATGGGTCCAGGATGCAGGGGTTGGTGGGCCAAAAGGCAACTTTTGGGCATGAAAACAGGAATGCCTGTTCTCATTTAGGGCCACAAGTTTCCAGGCTTGAGGGTGGGGCCTTTGCCCGGGAACCACCCTCTTCTACCCAGTATTTCCCTGTCTCCTGTCTGTATCAATAGTTCAGACTATGTACATTTACCCCCTTGATAAAGCAAAATTTCCTCACTGCTGTTCCAAACTTAAGCCTTCCTCTAATATAATCTGTCCTCCATGAGGTTTCTAGAGTTATTTTTCTAAAATAAAGATACAATAATTTCACTCATATAATTGTATTTTTAAACTACACTATATTTTTATGTTTACATTAACTCTATCCCCAAATTATGTTTTCAACAGTTCCACTGAACACTCCTTACAAAGATGATTAAATCTGGGTTTTCAGAAGTTAAGTGCATTCTACATACTTGCTCTTTTGAGTACTCCTCACTTTTGTCTCATGGTACTTTCTCCGTCCTTCCTGCTTTATGCCTTTTGACATCTTTCTAAACCATAAAGTTCAAAGGTCACTTCCAAATCATTTAAATTTCATTATCATCTATTGTTATGACTATAAGAACATTGTTAATATCTGATTTGATTTCTTAAAGGGGATATACGACTATTTTCCTCATCAAATTATAAACTACTTAAGCGAAAATGTTTTTTCAATGTCCATCCATATGTTTCTGGGATCTAGCATGTTGGTGTGCAAGAGAAGCTATCAATAAGCCTTTATTTAATGAATTGTATTAATGTTTTGAATTTATCAGGTTGCATCACATTCTCAAAGTTTGTTTTCCAATGCATAATTCATTATTCAAAATAGTGAAACTAATTAAAAATTTTATTTATTTTACTTTCTTCCATGATGATATTCTTCTATATATTAATTCTATAGTTTAGAAAATGCCTCCACTTTTTCACTGTTAATTCTACAACAGTATTAAACTTATCTTAACTTTGTGTGTCTGTGTGTGTGTGTGTGTGTGTGTGTGTGTGTGTGTGTGTGTGTGTAGGCTTTGATAGGAATAGTTGAACACCATGCCTGCCTATTAATTTGTATTTATGGATTGTTGTTAACAAGTCGGACATTTATATGAGACCTAGGAACAAAAGCCATTGCATTTTTTTTCTTTCTGTTCTATGTAAAATCAAAGATTACAAGCCATTCTGAAGCATTTATTTTTCTCTTATCCCTAGGCAAGAAGTAAACTATGAATAAAGTTTGGCTTTTCAAGCTAAACCAAGCGGTATTTTCTTTAAATTGGATACTTTGTGGCTTTTTTTGGTTTGTTTGTTTTTGTTTTTTTTTTTTTTTGAGACAGAGTCTTGCTCTGTCACCAGGCTGGAGTGCAGTGGCATGGTCTCAGCTCACTGCAACATCCGCCTCCCGGGTTCAAGTGATTCTCCTGCCTCAGCCTCCCAAAAGCTGGGACTACAGGCATGTGCCACCACGGCCCAGATAATTTTTGTAGTTTTAATAGAGACAGAGTTTCACCATGTTGGCCAGGATGGTCTCAATCTCTGGACCACATGATCCGCCTGCCTCAGCCTCCCAAAGTGCTGAGATTATAGGCGTGAGCCACGGCAACCTGCCACTTTGTACCTTTTTTAATTCAAAAGTACCTTTCAAAAGATATATTTGTCATTTTTTTAAATCAGCATGTAAAAATTAACTGATGGGCCTAACAGAAATTAAAGTGCTCTGTTAAATTTTTATTGTAGATTACATATTGCCATATGCAACTTCTCTTACAAGTAATAGTATTCCAGTTCTCTATCTCTTTTCAAGTGTTATGCATTCTTTCGACTGTCTCTTATGTAAATTATTTTCTTCTCCAACATATCTGATTAACTCTCTTCAGTCTGTGGATGATATTAAATTTGTTGTATCATTTAATGAGGAATTAAGTCTGCGATTTCTCTTGACAGTGCTTTTACTGCCATTTAACCATTACTTAAACATTAAATCACAATTTTTAAACTTATTTTTCTATACTTTGCTTTTTCATTCTATTGTGCATTCCTGGAAATCTGCAGTATACAGTAGATTACAAATGCATGCTAATGAAATGACTTAAATGATATTTATACCCGAAGAGCTCAGTAAATGGTCAATAGAAACCCAAAGGTTGTCTTTAAAAGCCTCTAGCAGTATCATTTTCTTCTATTTTTGCCTTGAGAATATTGGCCAAACAACTGTTCAGAGTGTTTTTATTGTAATGAATATTCATATGGTCAGATCATATGATAGTTAAGAACTTAACTCTCTGGTCAGATGGTCTCCATTCAAATGTTTGCTAAACCATTCTTATTACTCTATGATTGTGAGTAAATTGTTAACCTTTCTAATATGTATTTGTAATGAAGATAGTAACATTGTTTTATTATAAAACAATCAAATTATACTGTACAATATTGTGTTGAAGAAAAAGTCATCAAATTTCTCTTTGATCAAATTTCAGTAAATAAATTGTACTTTTGAGAAGTTTATCTTTCTGTACTTCACTACTGTGAGGATGAAAAAAGGCAATGTATGTAAGTAAGAAATAAACTTCCTACTTATAAGCATTTGGTATATGCTTATAGCCTCATAGACATATGATAAATATTACTTGTTAATGTTGTTTTCTAAAGATGAGTATTTTATTCCATTTACAAGTTACTATGTACAAATGATTAAAATTATTTGGTAGAATATTACCTGCTACTTCAGGTCATTATTATTGTTTCTACTGCTACTATTCTAGGACATGGTTATAACACCTGAAACTTTGAAGACAGATGACAAAAGCCCCAGTTTTCAGGTTTTTTTCCCTAAAGATACACGTATTATTATAAAGAGTCTTTATTATATCTTCAATAATGGGTATTATTAATCAATATAAAGTTGTTTCACCATGTATTATAACTGCTGAAATTGCTCATTTTCTTTTCAACAACAACAATCTAGCTACATTTCTAGAACACATGTTTAAGAAATCCTCATTCTATGAAAGACTGTAACAGTTATAACACCACTCTCCTCAACTAATTTGCATTACCAATGCTGTGTTAAAAAAATAGTACTATTCTCTTTCATCAAACTTTGGTAAATATCCCGTACTTCTGTGGAATGTATCTCACTGGCTTCCTTTATCTCATGGGCATGATTTTAGTTAGCGGGCAGGCTTTAGGGAAAGAACTTTGAAAGAGCCTCTAAAGAATAAATTGTCTTTTTTCCTTGGCAACGGTCAGCTTGTCTTTGGTCTAATCCTAAAGAAATTGATACTCATATTTCTGAAGGTTGTGTGAAAATTTACATCATCGCTGCTCTAGCTTAATCTTATAGTTTGTCATCCCTCTAGGTTAGTATGTGTCCCAAGTGTTTGCAGAAAATTGAAATAGTGAAATAATACCAATTGAAAAAATGATTGCTCTTGTAGAATATTAATCTGTGGAGTTCAAACTCATTAATCTAGATCACCTCCCTTTGAGAGATCAGGAAACACATAGGACAATACAACTGAGAGAAGGGTCAGATTGCAAAAAAAAAAAAAAAATTAAAGTCATATTAGAAATCTCCAAGGTTACATAATAAATCATAGTAGAGTTTAAAAGTTTTGCTAAATTTCTAGTTTGCTTAAGATGGATAGTGGTATTTCTTAAATCCAAATTCAATTGCTTTTGTTTATGGTGACTTACTGACTCAGGGATGAAAACTCCAGAAATTGAACACGGTAGTACTCATAAAAAGGGGAAAAAATCTGTTAATAAAATATTTTGAATTTCTCCATTCCATTGCAAACTCTTCAGTAAGAAAAATAGAGCTTATTCCAAGAATATAATATCTCTATGAGATTTTAATCCTTTTCTTTATTGTTCAGATGTTACTCTTTGGAGATTTAGAAAAATATATATTGAGGACAGATGACATTTGTCACTATAGCAGCTGTGACCATTTAGATGGTATAAAGGAATTTTTTAAATAACTTGTCAGGTGAATCCTCAATGACAGTTATGAAACTTTGTGGCATATTGGGACAACGACAATAATATCATTGCCTACAATGTTTTATATAAACTTCCCATAACTCTGCAGGAATAAATATATGGAGATCCTTGTGGAATCTAAAAAAAATAAATCTAATGTCAAATGTCATAGCCATAGCACTGAGAATATAAACAGAGTTCTTGGGGATTAAATAATCTGATACAGCGGCCGGGCACGGTGGCTCATGCCTGCAATCCCAGCACTTTGGGAGGCCAAGGTGGGTGGATCACAAGGTCGGGAGTTCAAGACCAGCCTCACCAATATGGTGAAACCCTGTCTCTACTAAAAATACAAAAATTAGCCAGGCATAGTGGTGCATGCCTGTAGTCCTAGCTACTCAGGAGGCTGAGGCAGGAGAATCGCTTGAACCCAGGAAGTGGAGGTTGCAGTGAGCTGAGATTGCACCACTGCACTCCAGCCTGGGTGACAGAGCAAGATGATGCTGTCTCAAAAAAAAAAAAAAAAATCTGATAAATCATATGTAACTACTTTGTCGGAAATTTTTTTTGTCCAACATAAATGATAATATCCAGTGCCCAGATTTCCATGGAAGAGCAAACTATTCTGAATAAAAGACGAATGAGAAATTTTAAGTGCCTTAGAGGTTGAGATAGATGCATTTAATAGGGAAAATTTCAGAGATAAAAGTCCCATGGTCAGCAAGTTCAAGACAAGACTTGAAAAACTGTCAATGTCTGAGGTGAGGTTTGTTTTTAATTTGTTTGTTTGTTTTCAGGATCATTTGCTGTGTTACATGTTTGATGTGAAACTTCTTCAAGGACCATAAAAACATTTGCTTATATTCCCCTAATCATTGATGTTTTCTTTGAAAATTCATAGAGGCTTTAAATTTTGTGTCCAGTAGGCACACTGTAATACAAAATCCAAACAATGAAGAGAGCTATCAGAGATATATTTTTATATTAGAAAGTTTCCAGAAACGTAAACACACTTTAAATACTTTATGTTATACTAATATTACTAATATATTTTTCACCAGTAAAATTATGTTTTCTAATTTATTTTTTAAATTCAGACTGTTTGCATTTGAAATTATCAATTTTTTTGTCTAAATAATAATTGCAAAATATTCAAAATTCTTTTTCAAATTTTTACTTACCAATTAAATATAATAATAGAGTTGAAAATAATTATAAGTAATAAAATATTTTAACCTTATTCTCTTAAGTATAGTGACACCTCGTTATAATTATAAAGGTTAAAAAAAAGTATTACATGGCAAGGCTGAAGTGCATTAATATCTTCATGAGGTTAATTAAAGGAGAATAATACAAAATGAAAGTATTTGGTGAATCAATGTAGTTCTGTGTATGGGACGGAAGGCTGTCTAGAAAATGTATGTATTTATTGTGTATTTGCTTATTTATTTTGTATTTATTTAAACTAGCTCTCACACCCAAACTTACTACCTAACTACTGTATTTTAAGGGCAGGTTAGGGTGTTAAATATTTATTAATATGTTACTGATGAGTTGAAATTAAGGTTGTTTGTTCTCAAGTATTTATTTTCTTAAAATAGTATTTAGTGGTAAATACTGAAGTTAACTGCTGAACTGTGAGAAAACATATCATTAAAACTGAGTTTTTGTTTCTTTATTATATCCAGACAAGTTTAGAGAAAGCAATTATTGGTGGAGAAGCTAAAAATACATAATATCAATATTTTCTCAGTTGAGGGTTAATGAAGAAAGAGTAAGGGAAAGCCAATTTAAGATCAGAAGAACAAACACTTTGGACAAGTGCGTAGATTTCATGGAGTATACAGAGTATTCAGACTCTCTGTAGGTGGCTGACAGAGAGCTGTGCTTTTCAGCCTCTTTATAGATTTACACAAAATTACCCAGTTGTCTAACAACTAGCTAGTAGGATACTGCTTTTCATCATTTTTATGAGGTGTCGTCCATTTCTTACAGCTCTTTACAGCTCTCTTAATCCTGGGTTTGTTTGCATACTTGTAGTTGAGTAAAGTTTTTCTAAAATTAAACTCTCTCTAGAAATCAAAAGCTTCGTATCTTCAATTTCAGCTTGTCCTGACTTTGTGTCTCAGGATACTTTATTTTTTTTATTCATTTTATTTTATTTTTTTTTTTTTGAGAGAGAGAAACAACTGTTATAATTAGACAATTTAGCTAAGGTATGAGAGCCTGAAGAGTCATATTAAGTGGTTATATTTTTAGCAAATAAACAAATTTCAAGCCTTTTTTGATGTTAATGACAGCCTTCTAAATCAGTAGCTGGGAGACACATGCTGTCCCAAATGGATAGAGCTTTGGCTTCTTCTTCCTGCTTTAACCAAAGATGCTCCAATTAGATCCATTTTTATAATAAGCTTCTTAATAAGCTTTAATGTAAGTAAATGTCCTATATATTAAAAACAAAAGTTGAAAGTAAATGTACTAAAGCAAATTGGCTATTATATCATACAGAATTTAGGGCTCAGGCTCAGGAACCAAATTCCTTAGGTTCAAATCTTGGCTCAATCAAAGCACTACACACACACACACACACACACACACACACCCCTTCCTATCTATCCAGTCCATAAACAACTATGAACAAGTAATTTAACTTATTTGTGCCTCATGTTTTATATATAGAGTGAAGTTATAACAATACTACCTATCTCATAGAGCTGCTTTGAGAATTAAATGCATTAATGCCATATGCCATGTAGAGCACTTAGAATGATGCCTGGTAAAAATAATAAAATAATAAATAATAAATCAATACAATTTAGATATTACTAATCTTTGTGTTGGCATTACCATTATATTTTCATCATTATACTCCTAGGCCCTTATCATATCTCTTCTTGTATTGCCATTGGAGTAAATGTCTAATTCTCTTTATTGAATTGTAGGCGTGAAGAGCCAATATTCTAATTGTCCTTCCAGGTAGCTAGTAGGGTTGAACCTTCTTGCTTTTGTTAGAAATTGCCGTGCGACTTTCTTTGTTCAGCAGAATGTTCAGGAATGATTGAAAGTGTGCCTGTCACTTTCAGGCAAAAGCTTTAATATCAGTATATAATTTACTGAGTCCCCTTCCTGTGCCTTGTTGATGTGGAAGAAAGTGTTAAAATAGAGCTTCCATCAGCCTCAGAGGCTATGATGAGCAGATTCTATTATTAACCTGCATTAAACCTGCAGCAAAAGCAAGAAGTAACTTTTTGTTCCTTTAAGCTGCTAGAGTTTGGAGTTAGCCTGACATTATAGCATAAATTAATCTATTCTGATTTTTACAGGAACTGGGTATTGCTATTCCTTCCCTTCTTCCCTTAACTCATTTAACAGAATAGTATCATGTCAAATAAATGAAAGAAAATATCTTCAATAGAATAGTTGTTCATCATTATATAATTCATGAAACATGTGAATTCCACAAACTACTATCTTCAATCAAAGGATTATTTTCACCTTGTGCTTGACATTTTAATATCAGTTAACTGTTGCCTAATCCTGCTTTTTTCATTTCATATCATCATAAATCCACCCTATAGAGCTTCTTTCATTGGTAAATTTATAGGGAATTGCAGTATATCACTATAATACCATACTTTGACATTTATTTCCTTGGAAATGACAATGAAAGAACAATTGTTTACTTGCTATAATGAAAATATTATGTTTTTCTTCTTTTTATATATACTCTTAGCCACAGAAAGGTGGATATGTTCTGGTCCTCAAAAAAGGTATAGTTTCTTTTTTTTCTAAGCGCTAAATTAAGATTTTAGAAAATAACAGGGCTGGATAGATTCAATGTGGGGTGGAGGTGGGGTATTAATGTAATTGAAAAGCTCTGGGAAAGAAGGAAGAGTTTGAGAATAGGGATTGGCTTCCAGAAGATTTATTGATGCAGCTTTCTAAAACCTTACAGATTTGTGTGTTCCTGTTTGTACACACTGAAGACCAGCAGATGCTACTTTCATGAAATTATGTTGGGGATAGTGTGAAGAGACAACATAACACATTTTGTGAGATAAAAAATGTTCTACTGCAGATACTGTGAAGGGCAAATAGTATATCCTCTGTGCTATTGGCTAATATTTTAATGGATTTTTATGTATTCAATTTTTTCATTAAATTGTGATTTCCCTGAATACAAGAGTCTGCATCTTCTTCACTGCCATTTCTTAATTTCATAGAACATCTTAATTTCATTAGCACATCTAGCATAGCTTCGAAACCTAGTTAAAGTTAAGTTTACTAGGTTAAAGCAGTGATTAGAAAATTAAAGTTATTCATTTATACTTTAATTTTTATATGTTTTTATTCCACAACATATAATTATTGTTGTTTTGCAGTGTAACTTTTGTATTTATCAACAGTTTTTCCTTTGGACCCTTATAATTATCTGCATGTCCATGCTTATATTTGGAGTAGTTTTCTCAGCTACCATAAATGATTATTTTTTTGATCCCATGAATAATTTGGAAGTATACAAACACATTTTCAAATATTTGAGAATTTTCCAGAGCTCTTCTTTTCATTGGTTTCTAATTTAATTTCATTTTTAATATATTGAAGCTTGCTTTATTGCAAATAATTTTATTTATTTTGGTACATGTGTTATGTACACTTGAAATGAATATGCATTCTGATGTTTTTGTCTGGAGTGTTCAATAAAGTCAGTCCTTTTTAATCACATGAAAGGATTGTCTGGTTCCATACACATTTTTAAATATTTTTTCTAGTTCTGTGAAGAATGCCATTGGTAGTTTGATGGGAATAGCATTAAATGTGTAAATTGCTTTGGGCAGTATGGCTATTTTAAAGATATTGATTCTTCCTTCCTCATGAGCATGGAATGTTTTCCCATTTGTTTATGTCATCTCTGATTTCTTTGAGCAGTGTTTTTAAATTCTCATTGTAAAGATCTTTCACCTCCCTGGTTAGCTGTATTCCTAGGTCTTTTATTCTTTTTGTGGCGATTGTGAATGGGATTGCATTCCTTATCTGGCTCTCAGCCCGGCTGTTATTAATGTATAGGAACGCTAATGATTTTGTACATTGATTTTGTATCCTGAAACTTTGCTGAAGTTGTTCATCAGGTGAAGGAGCTTTGGGGTCCAGACTATGGAGGTTTTCAGACATAGAATCATGTCTGCAGGGATACTTTGACTTCCTCTCTTCCTATTGCAATGACCTTCATTTCTTTCTCTTGCCTGATTGCTCTGGCCAAGACTTTCAATACTATGTTGAATAGGAGTTGTGAGAGAGGGCATCCTTGTCTTGTGCCAGTTTTTCAAGGAAAATGTTTCCAGCTTTTACCCATTTAGTAAAATGTTGGCTGTTTGTTTGTCATAGATGGCTCTTACTATTTTGAGGTATGCTATCTCAATACCTAGTTTATTGAGAGTTTTTAACATGAAGTGATGTTGAATTTTATCAAAAGCCTTTTCTGTATATACTGAGATAATCATCCGAGTTTTGTCTTTAGTCCTATTTATGTGATGAGTCACATATATTTATTTATGTATGTTGAACCAACCTTGTATCCCAGGGTTAAAGCCTACTCGATCATCGTGAATTTCCTTTTTGATGTGCTGCTGAATTTGGTTTGCAGGTATTTTGTTAAGGATTTTTAGATCAATGTTCATCAAAGATACTGGCCTGAAGTTGTTTTTTTTTTTTTTATTATTGTTGTGTTTCTGCCAGGTTTTGCTATCACGATGATGCTGGCCTCATAGAATGAGTTGGGGAGGAGTCCCTCCTCAATTTTTTTTTTGGAATAGCCAAGGCAATTCTAAGCAAAAAGAACAATGTGGGAGGCATTATGTTACCCAGCTTGAAACTATGCTACAGGACTACAGTAAACAAAGCAGCATGGTACTGCTACAAAAACAGACACACAGACCAATGGAACAGAATAGAGAGCCTAGAAATAAGGACACACACCTACAACCATCTAATCTTTGACACGGCTGACAAAAACAAACAATGAGGAAATTATTTCTTATTCAATAAAATGGTGCTGGGATAACTGGCCAGCCACATGCAGAAAATTGAATCTGGACTCCTTCCTTACACCATAGGCAAAAACCAACTTAAGATGGATTAAAACTGAAATGTAAAATCCAAAACAATAAAAACCCTGGAAGACAACCTAGGCAGTACCATTCTGGACATATGAATGGGCAAAAAATTCATGACAAAGATGCCAGAAGCAATCTCAACAAAAACAAAAATTGACAAATGGTATCCAATTAAACTTAAGGGCTTCTGCACAGCAAAAGAAACTACCAAGAGGGCCAATAGACAACCTACAGAATGGGAGAAAATATCTACAAACTATGCATATGATAAAGATCTAATATCCAGCATCTATAAGGAACTTAAACAAATTTACAAAAACAAAATAAACAACCCCATTAAAAAGTGGGCAAAGAACATGAACAGATATTTTTCAAAAAAAGACATATATGTGGCCAATAATCATATTAAAAAAATCTCAACATCACTGATCAATAGAAAAATGAAAATCAAAACCATAATGATATACCACCTCATAACAGTCAGAATGCCTATTATTGAAAGTCAGAAAATAACAGAATGCTGTCTAAGTTGTAGAGAAAAGGAACACTTACACACTGTTGGTGGAAGTGGAAATTAGTTCAGCTATTTTGGAAGGCTGGTAAGTGGTAATTAAGATGGTAATTCTTCAAAGAGCTAAAAACAGAGTTACCATTAAACCCAGCCATACTGTTACTGGTATATACCCAGAAGAATATAAATCATTCTACCATAAAGACACATGCACATGTTTGTTCATTGCAGCAGTATTCACAATAGCAAAGACATGAAGTCATCCAAAATGCCCATCAATGGCAGACTGAATAAAGAAAATGTGGTATCTATACAACATGGAACACTATACCACCATAAAAAGAAAGAGATCATGTCCTCAACTCAATTATGATAAAACATGGACACAAAAAGGGGAACAACAGATGCTGGGGCCTGCTTGAGGGTGAAGTGTTGGGGGAGGAAGAGGATCAGAAAAAGTAACTATTGGGTACTAGGCTTAGTACCTGGGTGATTAAATAATCTGTACAACAAACCCCTGTGACGTGAGTTTACATATATAACAAACCTGCACATGTATCTTTGAACCTAAAATAACACTTTTAAAAAAGGAAAGATTAAAAAAAAGATGGTTTGTATTCTTGGTAAAATTATTTAGTCTAAAATCTACTTTCTCTCAATTTAGCTTATTCAGCTTTATTTTTTAAACTTGCATTACGATAGTATTTCTTAATTCACCTTTTTACCTATAACTTATTTGTATCTCTATTCTTAAAGTGTTTTTCTTGTAGGCAAGAAATAATTCGATCTTTCTCTTTTCTCAGTTTTCCCTCTGACTTTGTACTGAGGTTGTTTAGAGCATTCCTTTTCCATTAAATTATTGAGATGGTGAGATTTAAGTCTTTTATTATGTCATTGATTTTCTATTTGCCTCATACAGCTTTTGTTCTCTTTTCTATTTTTGTTGCTTCCATTTTAATTGGTTGTCTTCTAAAGTTTCCCCTTCTTGGCTTAATAGTTTTAACTTTTATTTTGTTATTTTAGAGGTTGGTTTGGGATTTATATTATCATAGCTTACTTTCATTTGATATTATGACATTTCATGTATAGAATAAGAACTCCTCCAGACTATATGTTATCATTTCCATACATTGTGCATTTAATATTATAAACACCACACTATATCTATATTATTATTTAAATAGACTATTTGGTTTAAAAATATTATATAGTAAAAATATTATACATACTTGTCTATGTAGTTACCATTTCTAGTGCCTTTTGTTTCTTGTAGAAACACAACTCTGCACTTTTTTTCTGCCTGAAGGATTTCCCTTAACATTTGTCATAGTGTGGATCTGCTAGATATAAATAATTTCAGATTTTATATGTCTAAAAACGTATTTGTTTTGCCATCAATTATAAAAATATATTTTATACTGTGTATAGAATTCTGTGTTGACATTTTTTCAATAATTTAAGAGTATTTCTCCACTGTCTGCTTTTGTTGCATTTTTCCAATGAAAAAGCTGCTGTCAATCCTATCTGTGTTTTCTATAGATAAAATGTCTTTTTCTCTAGTTTTTTAAGATTTTTCTTCTACATTTCTGGTTTTGAGCAATTTGATTATGATGTTCCTTGGCATAGTTTTATTTTTATTTCCTGTGCTTGGGGTTTCTTGAAATTCTTAGAACTTAGGGTTGTAGTTTTATAGAATTTCAAAATGTTTCAAGCATTATTTCTTAAAATATTTTTTCAGCCCACATTCTTCTCCTTCAGAGATGTCAACTACACTATATTAGGCCGCTGGAAGTGTTCTACAGGTCAATGATGCTCTTTATACTTTTTTAAAGTTCTTTTCTATCTCTGTGTTTCATGTTAGATTGTCTGTTGCTATGACAAATTCAATTTAAATTCAGTAATATTTTCTTCTGTTGGTACTTAATGTATTCTTAAGATATGTTATAATTTAATAGCAATCTGTAAGAAAGGATTTAAAATTTAAAAGCAAATCATAAAGGATTTATTTCTGTTGGTGTATTAAAATACTCATTGAATACTTACTATTAGCCAGAAAAATTATATTAAACATTTTTAAATTACAAAGTTAAGTTTACACGTAATTTTTTTATATTCAAAAGAGAGTTGGAAATAGGTAAAGCAAGAATTTTATAGATTTGAAACTTGAGACTCTGAGTTATTTTACAGAGCTACAGAATTATTAATTATATATAGAAACAAGAAAGGAAATGGTCAAACTGGAAAAAAGGACTAAAAAATTACAACTGATTTAGTTAATAAAATAAAATGTGATTCAGTTCAAAAATCCTTTATTAAATGCTTACTTTTGCAAGTTACTCTACTAAGCACTGGTGAGGGGAATGCAGATTAATTCACAGTCTCTACCAGTATTTATTATTAATATGAATAGAGTCATTTTTACCCTTACATTTCACATGAACACATTTTGCTTTTGTTCCTAAAAAATTCAATTACAGAGGGAGAGATCTCATATACCATTTTGAGTCTGTGAAGAATTTTAAAACGTCTATAAGGTTTTGTGTTAAGAAATGGTGATAAGAACTTAATCTCTCAATTATAACATCAACATCATCAATAGCATATATTCAAATTCATTTGTGTGAGTCTTTTATTAACACTTATCTGAGTAGTCTAATTGCCCATCACTCTTCTCATTCTTGAGAGTAGTTATTTGGACTACTTATTTTTCAACATGCTGTGTCTGTATATGCTTATTTCTCAGCATGATAAAATCTCTTCTACCTAATTGAATAGGAAAACTGGACCAAAAATTCCAATGTTTAATTAAAAAATTATTTCATCTCATAAGCATTCTATGGCAACTTTCTGTTGGCTTAGATTCTTACTTCCTTAACAATACCTTTTATTATAAAAGTCTCATTTTATTTGTTTTGAGAGCTTTATTGGGAAGTTTCATTTGGAAAAACTCAAATAATTCAAACCCAAATCTGGAAAAGTATGGTGAGTAAATTTTTAACAATCAAATTGACACAACCATGAGTCAAGAGATTAAGCCAAGTTCATTGTTCATCCTACCTATACATTTTAAAATTATGTACATTTGATCAACTTAATTTGTGATTGATGTACTCTACTTAAAATATTTTATATAAAGTAATAGTTTATTAATAATTTACATCATACTGCTCCACATTTGAATAATTCAAATTTACCTACAAAATAAACACACGGTGCTGTAGTTATGGCACTTGTTTTATGTCACTGTATCTATCTAAAAAATAGCCCTGTGTCATTCCCAAAGATGAGGTATTTTACATGTAAATATCATCAAAACTGAAAACCAATGCTGAGACAGCATAAGTGCTCAGTAATTGCTGAATGACTTAAAAGGTAAGTATAAACATACCATTAAGCAATATAATTGTTTGAAATTATCTTACATTCTTCATAAGAGAAAAAGAAGGAAGGAAGGAAGTCAGTCTTATAATCAAAGAATTTATAGAAAAATATAAAGAAAATGCGTATACTTGTATGAATATGTGTTTATATGTCTGCATGTGTTTATATGTCTGCGTGTGAGTTTCTGCATTGGCAGATGCAAAATATTCGTATTGGCTGATTATTAAACAAAATCAGTTGGTAACCTTTTAGATGTTCCATTCCTTTAAATATAATTTTTACATTTCTTATGAACAGCATAATTTCATTGGCCCCAAGCATTGTAAACTATCTCATTTGATTTTACACATTGAAAGTATTTTTAAAAGAAGTCATGATACACATTTTTAACAGCTTGTCAATTTATTATTTATCAATTCTAGCTTTTAAAAAATTTAGGAAAGCGATTACAGCAATTATATACCAGAATTGTTTTCTAATCTCCATTATAATTGCTGAAACAATTAAGGATATAGAAATGGGATTAGAAAATATTGTAAAAATTATGTATTTTCTTTGAGTTTTATGTTTATATGCTAATCACAAAAAATAAGCTTTACTATTATAGACAGATTGTATAAATGTGATTACTTAGATACTAACTGTATAGAAAATTAATGTAGGTTTTCTTCTTTATTTGTTACCTATGTTTTCAGATCAAACTCATAAAAGATTTTTAACTTGCTGTACAAACTCATAATTGATTAAAAATATTATTTAAAATGCTAAAGCATTTTTGTTACCTAGAACCACATATTAGAAGAATATCTCATAAAATAATAGGTAGGTAAAATTAAAACTTATTTGTATGTACTTTTCAAATACATCTACTTGCCTCTTTTTATTAAAATTACTAAATATTTTAGTTGGCAGAATCATAAACCCTATCAGGCCACATTCTTACTCTTCAATTTTGTGGCAGATGCCAGACCTATACACTAAAAATGGCATTGTGGATTTCTTGGAAATTATGGAGAATTGAGGGCAATAATAATTCTCCCCATATGTGATTCTCTTTGCCATCCAATCGTATAGACTTGGGGACTTTTTTTTCCTCTTGGGTGGAAATTTAAGTCCAATTTAGGATAGGAGGGAAGACCCATATGATAATATTTCATATTTTTTTAACGGGCAAAATACAAGTCTTCAAATTAAAATGAAGTGCATACCTCACTATTAAAAAGGTTTTGTAATAAACTCCATTCTTTGAGGATAAATTTGTTTATATAAAGGTCCAGAAAAGTTTATGGAAGTAGAATTAGTCTTGGTTGGTAGTTGGCAGAAAAACATTTGACAGTGGAGTTTTGCCCAGAAATTTGCTATAGGATTTTCAGCTAATTAAATGAAAAAGGAAAAAAAAAAGAGAAGAAATATGATATTGGGACATTTATAATTCAACCATTATAAACTTCTTTCCTTTCTCCTTTCTATGCTCTCTTACCCATGGACAAATGCCATATGCCATTAAGAAAATTGGCTCTTTAAGTTGGATATTATCCAAAGCCCCAATGTATAAAGATGGAAAATAAATAAATACTGGAGCCAGGATGTTACACATCTTATCTTTGGAGAATTATTAACTCAGAGGTACCATATGTGATGGCTGTCTATGGTTTGCATGGTCAAGATCATTATTAAGCATATGGAACCTCCAACACTAATTCTAGTGTCATGAATTCCGTTTAAAAGCAACTCTTCTACAGTCAGGTTCTGGCAAAACTTCAAAGCTAACATTCAAAGTCGGAAAGCTTAAAACCGTGCAAGCTTATTTAGATTCCTTAAATGGTCTGGTTTAGGAGATTTCTGGGCATTTGAAGCTTTGTAAGCCATTGCAGAGTGAAAAAAGTTAATCTGTGCGGCTACATTTTCAATAATGTGACATTAGATTCATTTCAAAGGCTTTTCTTCTTGGGTATCAAGCCACAGTCAGGATTTCTCCAGGGTACAGAATACAGGCTCTTCCTTATTTATTTATTTATTTTTAATGAAAGGATTGCTCCTCATGCTGAGGATTATATAGTCAAAGACTGAAGCTATCTGTGTTTTTGTTATACCCAAAGAGCAAAAAATGGGCTGTTTTCTTAAAAAATAAATGCCTGTAACAATAGCAGTAAAACTGCATTTTGAGGCACAAAACTCCTAAAAATATAGGTGAACAATAGCATAAAACTGATGTGTGATTATAAGAGCTATATCAATATGACATTCGAAATTAAAATGCTAAATATACATTCTTCCTCTCTCATTTAACATCTTCAGAAATAATCTAATTTTCTAAGTTAGCAGAATGCACAAGGTAAATATTTTTTGATCATTGACTAAGCTGCTTTCTATGTAATTATTTCAATACGCATTTTTAATATTAGGCAATTTAAGGACTATGAACAAAAAAATAAGACCCTGAATAGCCAAAAAAAGATACATAAGTATTCTTAAATTTTATTTATATTTTAAAAAAAGAAATTTGACATACTTTATCAATTTTTCCCCCCTCTGGGTACTTTTCTCCTTAAGATAGTGAGAATCGCCCATCAAAATGTTTAATTATTATGTAATCAAATCTATACAGTGGCCTGATATTGTGCTCAGCTATAATCCCTGCATTCAGACACATCTGTATATTTGAAAAAAATCAAAATAGCGACTTAAAAAATTGATATACTTAGGTACATATCCAGCCTTGAATTTGTGTGTGTGTGTGTGTGTGTGTGTGCATGTGTGCTTTAAATAGCAAATTATGTCATATCTTACCAACTTGATTATAAGTTTCTGGATGACAGCAACTTCATCATAAACACATTTTCTTCTCTTTGGGTAACTTTCACAATGTTTCCCACAAAATAGATTAATTTTAAGGCTGTTTTGGATAAATGGGCATACAAAATAATGTACGAATTATTGAATTTTGACAATTATTAGGAGATTCACATTATTGACCCCAAACCCAAATTGAAAATTAAATTCATTATGCATTTCTTTTTAAATTTTCGATTTTTAGATTCCAAAATCAAGCACTTTATATTACTTTTCTGAACATTAAGAAATAGCCTTAGCAGGCATATAAATACATATATATATTTGCCGTTTATATATAACACTTAATGAATACTCATTTCAATACTTAAAATTTGCAAAAATTAGAAATATTTCCAAAAATAGCATTAATTAAGAAAGCTTTATCAATTCATATGGATTATGATTATGATATATGTTTTATGTGTGTGTGTATGTTTTTTTTTTTTTTTTGGTAGTGGTCAATCAGATGTGTCCCCAAGATGAGACACGGGAGAGACTCAGGGAAACAATGTTTATTATGCTCACAGGTTCTAGAAAGAGTACTGTATGCTGAGAGGGGCCCCAGAGGAGGAGCACCACAGGAGCAGGTTCAACCAAGCCAGTGAAAAGCCCCAAGAAACTTTCAGGCGAGGGTTTTTCTTATACGTCAGAATAGAGTACATCAGAAAAGACTTGAAGGGATTTCACTGGTCCTTTTGGATGTTACTAGGTCACTGTCAGGGGAGGGCAAGAAGAGGAAATTGTGTCACAGACCACTCTGTTCACTGGTGAACTTGATCACTTGGGCAGGGTGCTCACAGCTTGTCTGTGGGGATGTTGAGGAGGCAAGAAAAAAAGAAAGAAAAAATATGAAGTTTTAAAAATTTACAGTACAATATAGTATGAAGCTATTAAAAAGGCATTGACCATTTTTATGTCCTTTGTCAATTCAGCTTCATCTCTGCCCCTTCCATCATCTCTGGGAGGAAGCCAAAAGTTTAAATCTCACAATCTCTTTTCACTACAGTTCCAGGTTGGATTCTGAAGGCAAAAGAGGAGAGCCCTCATTTTCTAGAGGCAGATATGCACAAGCATCCTGTAGCACTGAATGCTCCACCTGAGGATCACCCACTTACGTACTGAGGCAGCAAAGATCTTTGGCAGCTTGCAGGTGGCTCTAGGCATTCCCTTCAGAATCTCCATCCTTGATGCTGCCATATGGCTGTAATCACTGATGGAAGCTTCTTTGCAATTGTTGCACTTCCAGATTGCCTTCTAGTCTAGAAAGTGGCCTTCTAGTCTTCACTCTCCTAGTGTTTTGAGCAGCCCTTAAGCTTATAAATCCCTGTAATGTATCTTTTTCTATTCCAATATCCTAGTGAGACTTCTATTTCCTTAATGGCATTCTGAATGTTTCATATAGTTACATCATACATTTATATCTGCAGACATGGTAAGATGTTCACAATATATTATTAAGTGGAAAAAATAAGATAGAATAGTATGCATAAACTGGTACTACTTTCTTCTCCTCTTTTTATAAATTTTTAATTATAAGCATTGAAACATCAAAGCGTATGTGCCACGTTGACGATGTTGTTAACAGTAGTTACATTTTTCTTTTCCTTTTAGATTTTTTTCATTTTTGAACACTTAACATGGAATAATTGTTCAATAAAAATTAAAGAAAAAAATTCATTAAAAGCTCTAAGACGTAGTTTACTATAAATATAAACAATATTGTTTTAATTTAGAGAAGTAAATTGAAGAATGTGCTAAAGTGGAATATTCAGCCCGGATTAGCCTGGTAGTAATAGATGCTCATTGAGGCAAATCCTTGCGTATTATCAATTTATTTCTGATTCCTGGACATAAACTCTTTCTGTGGCAAATTGATGATAAATAAAAGTAAATCGTAATTCCAATAAGGTGATTTCACAAACATATGTTTCTTTTCAATGCTGAATAAAACTGAGGTTAGAGATGAATATCTGTCCTGAACTGCCAATTTTCTTATAAACTCTTGAAAATTTTGATTTTTCCTTGGTTGTTGTTTTACTTTACAAATTTGGAAACAATTATCTTATGACTAATTTGTTTTGAAATGTAAACAAGAACATGGATATAGACTTTTTCAGTTTCCTTCTTTTTCCTTGCTTATAAATTATTGAAAATCAACTTTGGTTTTTCTATTAATTTAGTTAATAAATTAAATAATCTCATACTCCGTTGGTCCTTTTTTTTTTTAGTAAATCAGCTCTGAAACCAAAAATCTCTAAGGACTATAGGGTTTCAGTAGGTATCTAATAAAAAACAAAACAATCTCTGTCATAACAAAATAAAGTTAAGGTGTTATTTTGACTAACATTTAAAAGATAAATCTGAAAATATTTCTAAAGATAAATTTCTTTAAAAATCAAATTAAATTATGGCATAATTATAGTATAACCATTTTTGGTAAGACATCGTAACTGCTGACTAAATCACTTGAAATGAAAACATGTTTTCCTAATTTTTTCACCTTTTTCCCTTTTTTAGAATTTTACACATATTTTATACCCACTTTGCAGACTAATTTCAGAAGAGTTTTCTCTAAATGCTAGGTAGAATGAAATGAAATGAATACTTCTTGTGCTCTAAAGCAAAATAATGTCCACTGTATTCTGGAAGAGCAAAAAGGTCTATTGTAAGTGAGGTACTCTTTGTGAAACCTAGGAGATAAGAGAAGCTCTTTGTTGTGGCAGGAGGAGCCTGACATTTCAGCAAGAAAGTATTTTAAATATCAAAAATGCATGTAGGTGTTAGCTGGAAAGCAACATAACTATGTTTCAACTATGTTTCTGCTTTTAATGCCAGCAACATAGTTGAAACACTTGAATATTCCTTCTTATTTAGGGGAAATAGAGCCCAAATGGAAACCTAAAATGGACCCATTAGTGGGAAGCGGAGCTGAACTAAGTCAGTTGTGTGTGCATGTGTGTGTGCATGTCTGACATTTTGCTGATAATGATGGATAAATTATAAAATAACATAGAATTAAAATATAATAAGGATGAAAGCTAGTTAAATCTTTTAAAATAAATGGAACATACAACCTCAAGTACATGTGACTTGTTAAATGAAGATTAAAATAATCACTAGATGTCAAGGACTATCATTTTAATCAGATTTATTCTAATAACACCAAAAATGTACTAAAATGTAAATATCAAGACAGAATTTAGAGAAAATCATGACAACATATTTTAAGAAAGCTGCTATTATTGGTTTTAAGGAAATAAAATGTAGGTGTATTTAAAATTATCATTGGAACTGACTACTAATGATTTAGCACAATGCCCTGACATACCACAGAATCCATGTGGGAACTCTCATCTTAATTCCTTCATGAACCAGAAAGTTCATCAGTGGAGGCAGAATCAAATGAATGCTCTCACCATTAGGTTAACATGACCAAAGTGAGGTGGTTTTATTTTACATAGTGAAAAGTAGAACAGTGCTCACACAGCTGCTGACATGCAAACAGTTTACATAACTTACTAACTCGAAATGTCTGTTCAGATAGCAAGGGCAGTATCTCCATGTTTCAACTGTTTGACACAATGATGGATTATTTATTTACTGAACAGCACTGGTGGCCAGAAAATCTGATTTCCATGCATGAAATCCATGAAACCTCAGCCACTGAACAGTTTCTTTTACATGTGGCAAAGGTCATCTATCAAGGGATTTTCTCACGTTTTGTGTGATTGGTCATGCCTCATTTCCTTCAAGAAAATATGATTTCCCTAAAGTCTGTGTATTTTAAAAAGACTCACAAAAGACCCAGAAAGTTATTTCCTCTCTGTTTGTGATAAGTACAGAATATAGAGGCTAACCTATAGGGAACGACAAGCAACTGTTTGTAGCTAGAAACCATATTTAATCCTATCATTAGGAAGCCTTTGCACTCACCAGGTATAAAAAGACTGCAAAATTAGACACTTAACCTTGTCATTTAACCTTGCAGAGTTTAATATGCATTCAAACTTTAATAAATATATCCCATAGACCTATTCTTAACATAATAGAAGGCATTTGTTTCAGATAGTGTATTTCAAACTTACAATCATTTGGTGAATGGCTGTGTGAAGATTTGACAACCTTAAAAATACTGAAAATCATTATTTCCATTTTTGACCTCAAAAATCAATGAGAATGAACATTAAGAGATTATGTTTTTAGTAAAATTTCTAAGAACAGTAAATATAAAGCATGGTGAAAATCAAGAGCAATTTAAAGAGTACTGAGAACAGACTAGGACATATACTTGGAGATTGAAAAAGCAAAACAAAACCCTACTGTTCTAACTTAATTGTATTTATAAAATATTCTTTGGATCACAGTTCAGAAGTATCTTATAGTAGTAAAAATGTGCCAAATCTCTTAATGAACTTAGGTTTTGTCTAGAGTTCCAAATATTGAGTGGCTACTCTGTATCACTATAAACACCTCCAGATTCCTTCATTGTGGAGGGAAGGGTGCATGTGCTCAATTGAGGCACTGAAGCAGGAAGGTCAGGAATAATCTCTGATTATTAATATTATTGTGATACATCATGAAGACAATAACTATGGAGAGTTAACATAAGTATATGGGAAATGATAATACTGTATCAGATACTGAGTAGAGTATAAGATACCATCCAAGTATCTTGGTCATGAATCTACTGAGGATCTAGCTTTACAGCCACTGATTATACAGGCTCTTTTCAAGGCCTTGTATGTGGGTTTGAATTAGTAATTTTGAATTATTTTTCGTAAAGAAAATATCCCCTAATTGCATAAGCTTTACACCCTCAAAATATTAATCATCCAATTTCCACCGTACCTGGATACCATAAATTTCTTTTTCTGTGTTTAGCTCCCTATGTAGTAAAACATGCATTTGTTCAACCAAGTCTATTCAAAGTTAGATTTGGAGGATGACAAACAGGAGGTTGGGAAAATTATATCGTGCATAACATTTTTCAGCTTTCTCACAACAAATGTGTATTCATATGTGTATGTGTTTGTAAGTGTGTGCAATATTGAGTTAAGTTTAACTTGTACAGAGATCTTTTTAGGAACAAAAGATACACTCTTGAAAGACACAATTACAATTAAAGTTGTGCTTTAAGAAAGTGGTGCAAAAGTTACATTTCTTGAGGGAGTTACAAGAGAAGGGTAGAGAGTTTTACACGCAGATGAACGTATCTCCATGTGTTACTATCCTCTTTCTCTTGCTATTTTCATCAAAAACAATATATTATGGTTTAGGGGAAGTAAAAATTTACTTCTAACTCTCTTAGGATCTCTGACTGGGCCTGTGAAGTAATTTGGCACAAGGTAGATTAACAGGAGAAAAACACGCAAGTAACTGTATTCAATACGGTTTTATATGACATGGAGCTCTCAAAAGGAAATGCCCCCCAAAAGTGGTAAACCCTAAATGCTTTTATATTAGTTTAAACAAAGAGAGGCAACTGTGGAAAAGTAAGTAACTATACTTACTAAAGTATAACCTATAGAGGAGGCTAAAGGAGCATAGGAATTATTTTTACAGCCTGTTTTTATGGAATTATCTTGGCTAAGACTCCTCCTCGAAGAATATTTCTTTTTTCCTTGGTATAGGTAAGGCATCTTTCACGTGGGATTTTGTATCTCCTCTTTTCAAGAGAAAGGGGTAATTAGAATGCCATTCTTATACCTGCTGTTTTTCAAGCGCCTTTAGCTCAAAATAATCTTTATGCCAAAGTGGCATATTCTGCCACTCTTCAGTGAGATTTGAGGAAATCACCCCTAATTTCTTCATTTTATTTATGGATCTTTCTTGGTCATGAGCTTCTCTGATGTGCCAAAATTAACTTAAAAATGAAAATGCAATATATTTATGTATACACAAAGACACAAGCACATGCCCATACACATATATACTGTCTTTGGTTAAGTTAATAAATTTGTGCATGTATGTTCATGTGTGCATGTGTATTTGTGTGTATGTTTGCATATCATTGAGACTAAATGTCAACTCAAGGGAATTTATATAAAAACATAATTCATATACTACTAATTTTGAATAATTGACCTATTTTGTAATGACAAGTAGTGATTTGACTGACTTCCATTAGACACATATATCCTGGCTCAGTTAACGCTGAGATCAATGATAGGAGCATTGAGTTATTTTTATTAATATTTTTTGAATACTTTATTGTGTAAAACGTTTCTAACATCTTTCCTAAATCATAGGGGTAATTTCTGAGCCTTTTCTTATGATACTTTTATTTTTAATGTCGAGCTCTTTTCAAATGTGTTAGTCTTGAAGAAAAGAGAATACTGGAACATGAGCTACAAATAATTAGAATTTTTCTTTTTTCTTTTCTGTTTCTTTTTCTTTATTTTATTTTATTTATTTTATTTTATTTTTAGACAGGATCTCACTCTGTCTCCCAGGCTGGAGTGCAGTTGTGTGATCATGGCTCCCTGTAGCCTCGACCTGTCCAGACTCAAGCAGTCCTCTCACCTCAGCCTCCCAAGTAACTGGGACTACAGGCACACTCCCAGTTATTTATTTATTTATTTATTTATTTATTTA
Organism: Gorilla gorilla gorilla; assembly: GCF_029281585.2. Taxonomy (NCBI): domain Eukaryota; kingdom Metazoa; phylum Chordata; class Mammalia; order Primates; family Hominidae; genus Gorilla; species Gorilla gorilla. Next base: position 118,388,636 of record NC_073229.2, on the reverse strand, counting down.
TTTATTTATTTATTTATTTATTTTTGAGAGACGAGGTTTTACCACGTTGCTCAGGTTGGTTTTAAACTTCTAGGCTGAAGCTGTCCAGCCACCTCACTCTCCCAAAGTGCTGGGATTACAGGTGTGAGCTACTGCACCTGGCTGGAATGTTTCTTTAAACTATTCTAATATTCTGCTTATTTTAACTATATTCTCAATATTTTGTAAACTGGATTGATTTTTTTGATAGCAGATTATTTTTCTACTTAATGCTTTAGCACTTGTTGCCATGAATATTTTAAGTTATAAACAAGTTTTTACCATTGTTAGTATGAAAGCAAAATGCAGTTTTTGCATTATGGTGATATCCCTCACCTATAAAAATATATCTTTCTGGCCGGATATGGTGGCTTATGCCTGTAATTTCAGCACTTTGGGAAGCTGAGGTGGGTGGAACACCTGAGGTCAGGAGTTCGAGACCAGCCTGGCCAACATAGTGAAACCCCATCTCTACTAAAAATACAAAAGCTAGCCGGGTGTGGTGGCGGGAACCTATAATTCCAGCTACTTGGGAGGCTGAGGCAGGAGAATCGCTTGAACCCCAGAGGCAAGGGTTGCAGTGAGCCAAGATGGCGCCACTGCACTCCAGCCTGGGAGACAGAGTGAAACTTCACCTCAAAAAAAAATAAAAAAGATAATTAATTAATTAATTAATTAAAAAAATAAAAGTATATCTTTCTGTAGAAATAATGGTATATGTACTTATGAATTTTCCACTTCTTAAATGGAAATATGCTTAAGGTTATGTGTTTTTTAAATTATGAAACATATTATCACATTAGTAAACAGATTTTTTTAAATAGAAACTGTTATAATTAAATGGCATGAGTTTCTTAGAAATACTGTAGAGTTACAAATGTGTTCATTCAGAGAACTATTTGATATTTATTTTCAAATATAATTCCTACTAAAAGTAGGTTGGCAGCCTTTTTAGTGCTTTATTATTTACTTCAGTTACATTATGAACAAATGAATATTTTCTGTGATTTTTTATGAATTTTCAAAATAACAAATAATTATTGCTTATTCTAAATTTTTGACAGTGTATTTATTTAAAAAATCAATTGGTCTAATATTAATATCTAGCTTGCTGTTGGAAACAAGCCTGCTTCATTGCCACTCTCCACCAAATAATTGATTTTTATTTTTTGAAATAGGTTGACTATATTTAAAAATTTTATTGATTTATTTTTTATTTTCTAATCCATATAGTCAATGAATGTGTAATAACATGAAAATTTTAGTAGCAAAGTAATGTCAGTCACTAGACTTGACAATTTTACATGAATGAAAGCAGTGCTTAGTAAATTGCTGAATATTTGGGAACAATACTAGTAATTTTTCCCATTATTGCTTAAGAAGGCCATAACTGGGCTGCTCACGTGGACTCAAATGTGAAGATTTGACAGTGTATTTAATAGCTCCACAATGCAGCTCCTGGTGCCTCATGCTCCGTATTCTCTGAATGCCCGAGGTGACGGAGAGTCACTGGATTACAGAGAAACTAAAGTCTAAGAGAACATTTGTTGCTTTGATGTTACAAATTTCAAATAAGAATGCAGTAAAAAAAGTAGGCTGATGCACTTCCTAGGACAAAATATGAAATGAAGAAATAAGGATCCCAATATTCCCTGGTAATCAAAAATTTTCCTCTGATGCAAATAAAAAGTCTAGTTCACAAGAGAGTAGTGAAATTCAATTTTCATAATAATTTCTGCCTTATTGAAAAAATGCAAAGTTCCCTTGATAAAAGAAATGCAAAATTTTCTATCAAGTAAATGTAAAATATGCTAATGTAGTGATTGGAAAGTCAAGTGCATATGACGGCTGACGCTGGAGATTGCTTTGGTTCCTCCTGTTACAGTTTGTGACAAAGATTAAAATTATTTGATACTGTAATCAGTTACCCTTTCGCTTCAAGTTCAATAAAGTGATCCGTCCCATTACCCAACACTTACTCCTACTTTTATTTTTCTTTCTTGTCCTCACATTTTTGGAGAGGGTTTTCAATTCATTCAATGTCATTTTATTTAGAACGCCGTATGGTTAAAATAAATGTTTTAATTTTAGATTTCTTTCTCTTTCTTTAAATTAAATGATTATATGATGGTTCTTTTCATTTATTTTGTCATAAAAGTAATAGATTAAAATATTGGGGTTGAGCGAATAAACCTAAAATCTCGTGCAAAGACTTGGTGCTATTGGTTCATTTCTATTATTGAATTTTTTTGTGTGTTAACCTGAACTGATGCAATGTCATATTTAAGCATAGTGAACTATACAATATATAAAATTATTGAAATGGTGCTAACTCATAATTATTCAAACCTAGTATTAATGCTAGAAACATTTAAAATTATTACATGAATGAATAAAGGAAAATAGAATTTTCATAAAGAGATTTGGATAATAGTTGCATGTCCTTAATTTGAAGGACAAATTGTAGGTGAATAAAATCACTGCTGGCTGGGCACAGGGGCTCACAACTGTAATCCCAGCACTTTGGGAGGCCAAAGTGGGCAGATCACCTGAGGTCAAGAGTTGGAGACTAACATGGTCAACACGGTGAAACCTTGTTTCTATTAAAAATACAAAAGTTAGCCAGGGGTGGTGGTGCATGCCTGTAATCCCAGCTACTCGGGAGGCTGAGGCAGGAGCATCGCTTGAACCCAGCAAGTGGAGGAGGTTGCAGTGAGCAGATATCACGCAACTGCACTCCAGCCTAGGCAACAGACTGAGACTCCATATATTTTATATGTAAAATATAAAATATATATATTGCTATATATTATGTATATATACACACACACACACATATATATATATATATTGCTGTTTTCAAAATGTACTACACTGAGTTTCTATTTTAAGGAACAAAGAAACATGAGTCTATATCCTGAGAACTGAATAAACTTAGTCAAAATATTTCCAGATTTCAAGATCCTGAGAGATGGTCACAAAACCTTGGCATCCTGTAAAGTCTTACAGGGTGACAAGTTAATCACTTACCTAAATCTCTCTCAAGGACTAACATTCTGATAAACTCAGGATTTCACTCTTCTGGCTTTAGTGAATATTCAACCACTCCTCTACTGTTTTCCTATCCATCACATCCTAATAGATTTCCTCCATTCCAACTAGGACAGGTCTATTATTTTCTCTCACCAGAAATACTTTTGGTATTGCTCTACCTTAATATATATATAGTGCTTTTAAGTTTTGTTCAATCTTTCTTCCAACACAGAAGGTAAGCTCTAAGAGAACAGAGTAGATGAATATTACAGGTACATCTCACTACTAAACTGCCATAACAAGAATAGTTCTTGGAACACTTAAATATTTAATTTATTTAATTTAATAAATAAACATTCAACAAATGTTACTTAATTGATAACAATAAATAAACATTTATAATCAATAATAAAGCCGTAGTGACAACCTTGATGACATGACAGTTTAGTAAGTGCATACCATGTGCCAGATATTCCAAAAGGGTTAGCTCATTTTTTTCTTCAATACAACTCTTTTTGGGGTAAAAGTAATTATTCCCAGTTCACGTGTGAAATGAAAGCTCTAAGATTAGCTTGACAGAGATGTTTGAAGGTATTACATAGGTCACCCAGAACCTTGCCTCTTTTAAGTATTTGATTAGAAGAATCCAATGGTGATATTCTGAGTATCTCTATTATCATCATATCATGCCATGGATTATCAGTGTTCCTTTTACTCCTGGAAATGCAATATTAATGCTTTTAAATCTAATTAGACTAGGGAACCAATTGCAGAAACCCCAGAGCCAATTTAGAAAATGGGTTTTTAAGATTTTGTTCTTTAAGAACCACTTTTGGTTGTCAGGATGAATGAGCAGCCTAAGAACCACTTTTGGTACCAAAATCTGTATCAGTCAGAGTTCTCCAAAGAAACAGAACCAATAGGATGTATGTATGGAGAGAGCGAGAGAGAGAGAGAGAGAGAGAGATTGAACTGAATTTATTTTTAAGGAATGGGCTCACATAATTGTGGGGGCTGGCAAGTCCAAAATCTGCAGCATGTGCTGGTAGGCTAGCAGGCTGGAGCTTCAGGGAAAAGTTGAGGTTGCAGCTCAACTTCCAAGGCAATCTGGAGGTATAATTCCACTTTCATCAGGAACCTCTGTCTTTTTTTCTCTGAAAACATTCAACTTATTAGATGACACCCACCGCATTCTGGAGTATAAATGGCTTTACTTCAAAGCTACAATCTAAATGTTAATTTCATTTAACAAATACCTCCACAGCAACTTTAGGCCAGTGTTTGTCCAAATATCTGAGTTCTGTGACCTAGCCAAGCTGACACATAAAATTAAGCATCACAGGTAGCAGAGCTCAGTTGTGATGGGCCTCCAGAGAAATATCCTCAGAAGGCTTTCAGAATTACCTACCTGAAGGGATAGGAAGCTAGGGCATTCACTCATTAGCCACATCCTCACCCCATTGGTTGAAGTTTACCCTCAGGGGCACTAGACACCCTGTACTTCCCAGCTGTATTTTCATGCTGGACTCAATGCCTTTCTATGGCATTGGAGAAGTTCCTGTATAAACTTTATAAAAATCCAGGTGTGGCTGAGCTTGCAGTGTGCTGTCCACAGCAGCTGCAGCTGAAATCATGGCAGGCAGAGAAGATGTGTCTGCCAGAGTTCCAAGTCTATATTTTTAGCCCTGCCAACATTTGTACCTGTAATTTTAATAGGCTAATAATTATCTCGGACATAACATACCCTGATTAACAACAAATTATTTATTTTTCCCACCTGCTGGTCTTCTAGCATTTTCCTTATCATCAGATGATGCCAACACTCACCAAATTGCTCAACCTTTAAAGGTGGGAGTGATCCCAATTCTACTCTTTCCTTTGTACTTGCATGTTCTCTTCACTTTACCAGCAATATGCATCCTAAAACCAGAAATTTTCCCATTTCAGGTGCTATCATCCTACTTCCAGTCACTGTCAATTCTTGTTGAACAAACCACAATAGGCTGCAAAATGAGAGCTTCAAGATATAAATCATATCTTGCCATTCCCATGCTCAAAAGATGCCAATGTCTTTCCATCGCAAGTATAGTAAATCCCAAATTGTGTACATGATCGGAGTCCTTTCTGACCCTTCATCACCATCTCCTATTTCTTTCAGCTTCATTTGTTGAATTCCCATCATATTTCATTCCAATATCTGCTCAAAATTCACTTTCTCAGCAAGCCTCCCCAGGAACTCCTTATCTGAAATTGGATAACTTTTCTTTGCCTCCGATTATCATACTTCATGCTTCACACTGTTTCACTTAGTTTCACATATTTATCAATACCTGAAATTAGATGCATTTATGTCTGTTCTTTTCCCCATTAAAATGTAAGTATACTCAGGGCAAAATTTTACCTTATTCTTGTCTTTATTATCTATGCCTAAAAATGAGAATTGCATACAATTGCAGTAAATTTCAATATATATGTGCAGTAATGATTAAAAGGAAAATTTAAATATTATAGCCTATTTACATATGACGTAATTATAATAAAAATAGATTCATTCAAAAAACGTAGTGGATATGATTGCAAAAAAAGCAAAATAATTGGAGTATGTAATTACCTTAATCACTTCTGACAACATATGTACAATATTAAAATTTACTAGTAAAGCTATTCTTAATTTATACAGAATTTTAACTTATAATGTCTTTTCACCTAAATTTTATCACTTGATGGTTTAAACACTTTCATACAGGTAAAGAGCCACAATACTATTCAGACATGTATTTTTGTTTATATTGGTTTTATAATTGAAAAAATATGGTAACAGAATTTTTTGGCACTTTTTTTCTGTATTTTAAAGTAAAAAATGTATGTAATTACTCCTCGTTGTTTTAACAATTCTTTTCTTAGCAGAATTACTTTTCATTCTCAATATGAATTCTTTCTATGCAAGTATTTGGCATCTTAGACTACATGCAATTCAGCCTCAATTAATCTGTGTTTAATACATTAAGTGAAATGAAAATAGAGAACACTGAAATCTGTAGTAGATTCTGTGCCAGAATTATTATATTAAAGTATCCCAAAAGTAACTCATACGGAGACTAAACAAACTAAAATCAAAAAACATTTCTCTGACATTAACAATACAAAATTATCCCTTGAATTTATAGCTTATAATTTGACATTCTCAATAGGAAAAACAATACTATTTTGAATGTTTAAACCTAAAGCTTAAGAAAAATAAAGCTGTTTGCTTTATATTAACCTTAATCTTTTGGGTATTAAAACAGGCATTATTACTCTATTGATAACTGGTCCATGGTTTGTACACAAGACTTGTAGGATGCATGAATAAATGAGTTGGAAAGTAAAGATCTTTAGTCTTTTGCCTTGTGAGTGGTCCAAATGCCAACTCTTTCTTTCCTGCCAACTTGAATTTTGGTGAAGTAACTTGAGGAGTTAGACAGAGTTCTAAAAATTCTAAAGTTCTTAAATGGCAAATTTTAAACTTTCCCTTTAGAATTTCCGAGACTCTTCTAATGCAGTCTCCTTAGTGTCATGTTGACCTAATGGCCTATATATGTCTATTTTTTATGTAAAATCTTCTCATTAGCCTTAATAACATAATATTAGAGAGTTTCATATAAATTCCTCTTACACTTACAGAACTTGTCAATAAATGTCTCCTCGTTTTTTAAAAAGATTTTTAAAATCCATTCTTCTTTCATGTTTAGTTTTTTGTTTTGTTTTGCTTTGTTTTTTCTCCCTCTCTGTCCCATAACTCATCAACATTTTCCCACCACTACCACTTAGGTATGCAATCTGAGTAAGATATCAGTGAGATAAGATATTGCAAAGAATCACATTTTCAAATGCCACACCTCATTTCAGACACATACCAAGTATGATTTCTGTTATCAATCCAGGTCTTTTTTGCCTAACTTGGTTTCAGGTTCCATTTGACCATTAAGTGTTTCAATGTTATGCTATTTTCCTCTAGGAATCATCATTTTCTCAAGTTGCATTTCTTTCTACTTTTTTCAAACCAAGGAGTGAAACTGATAGTTTTGAACACCCCTAGATGCTATCTTCAGCTCCACGGTGTAGCATCATCACCATCCTACATCTGCACAACACCATCCTGCACAAATCTGCTGCTCCATATGTCGCATCGTGCAAGGAGATTACAATGGCTTGAATTTGGAACACACTCAGAGATTCCCTGGAGACATTCCACAGGAAAAAGATACTGCTCAATCCAACATTTAAATCTTGGCCTAGAGCTACCCCACTCCAAAGAGAAATATAATGAGGATGAAAACACAAGCCCCCAAATTCAATTGCTACATTTTTTTTCCCTCTTTTGAGGAGTGTCTCCTGTTCTCCTTGTTGTGGTTCCTTCTTGTTGATACTGGCAGTTGCCAGATGGGCTTCATTTTTAAATTTAAATACTTTATTTTATGGCAGTGTTGTCCATTGCGTCTTATTCAATGCCAGCTTTTATTCCTTTAAAACACAAATGTTTGGCACATCCTTACATTAAGGATTAGAGACAAGAAACTTACATGAGGGAAATAAGAAAAGTATACATTTCTATCACCCTAAAATTGAGAGAAACTTGAGCATAGAATGATTATTCAAGGGAAACTTTGAAACTAGCTATGCTTTTATTTCCATCACAACCAGTGGATAAACTGCTCACAATATGTGGGCAACTAGTGAAATCTAAAAGGTAAGCTATAAAAAAGAGGCTCAACAATGCAGAGAACAGAGATATCTCAAAAACAAGGGTGATATGTCCCAGCACCCATACTGCTGACTTATCAACACATGAGCAATTGGCAGAAACTATGACAGGCGTAAGAATATTGACATTTAGAAGGTCATTTACTCATAACAAAAATATTATTCAACTTGCAAATGTAAACAAATAATCTATTGTGTAGAAATACTTTTTTCTTATATAAGTATATGGATAACCTAATGTTTATTGATAATGATGTAGTTTATTGTTTGATGTATATAATTTTCAATGTTATTTAAATCTAAGTTGGTGGACCAGTTAATTTAAATATTATATATATATATATACATATATATGTAATATTCTGATAAATAAAGACCAGTTCCTTTGTGTATGCAAACTATTATCTGAGTTTCAGCTAGAATCCTGGTGTGAGTAAACTAGCCTCTCATCATATCCTTCTGGTACTGAAAATTCTTCCTTTTAAAAATCTATTTATCCACTGATCATCAGTACAAACACACTTCAGTTCTGTCTCTCATCTTCATTCAGAGTACAGTTACCTGACAATTTCAACATTCAGGATATATTTCACAAGGAAGAGAGAGTCATTGGTCTCTAAGCTATAATATAACCATAATAAATCTCCACACTAAAGATTGTGTAGTCTTTTGCAAATACTTTCACCTTTGTCCTCACCCACTCCTCCCCAAAATATTCTGTCTGCTTGGAGATTAATTTTTCTCCTTTTAGAACTCAACAAAAGTGCTTCTCTGACTCACAGAAGCAAACTGAGTTGCTCCCTCCTCTACCTTGCCATTTCTTGTCTATTATACCTTTTATCTTCAGTATGTATTTCTTTTTAATTATACTAAAGTACAAGCATTAATGGTCAGAAGAAAAGTATTTATATTTGCCAAAATAATTATCTACTGCATAGAAAGAGCTCAATAATAATTAATTAAGTAGTTAGTGCATATAATGAATTAAAAAGTATCAGGTTCATACTTAGAGATTATTGACCTTTTCACAGTTCTATCATATTGGATTTTATAAACAGATAAGAGAAAAAATATGTGATGCTTTTAGACGAGGCAGAGTTTGGGGAATTATTAAGTAGAGATGCAATGGTAATATATTTTTTTAAATGACAGTGGTCATTGTGAGACAGGAATATCAAAGGCAAAAAGTGAATAAAAAATAAATTACAGGCTATTGCAATGGAATATGATCACTGAAGTTCAAAATTACAGTCCATAATCATCAAGCATATTAATGCAGTGAAGTGGGCAACAAAGAGGACAACAGACAGACATTTGACTACTTCATTCTGTCATTTTTGTATATGACAAATTCTGAAAAAAAAAACCATCATTTCTATGAACACTATGGTGTTTGGAATTTTTGAGTGAGAAATATGACAATGAATTGTGGTGTTACAAAAGTAAAGTTGTCTTGGTAACATATGAATCACATGGGAGAAGTACTATACAATGGCCAAAGACTATTTCTCTAGGAAGATAAGTGTTTTTTTATTGTTTTTGTTTTGTTTTTTTGTTTGCTTTTAAGGCACAATAGTACAAGAAATATTGTTCTAGAATCGTTATGCATTGAATACAGAAGAGTTACTGTTCATGTTTAAAATTTCAGCAAGACTTTGTTGTTCTCTATTCAGTTCACCTTTATAGGCATCAGGTTATGGAGCACTTCAGACAATATAGGAAGATTGAGAAGGAGGCAGGAACCTGATAAGATAGGTTGAATCTTGAAGTAACCAGCAACTTAATTAACTGAAGAAGATAGTTAATTAAGAAAAAAAAAAAAAAAAAGCAGGCTGCTCCTACCCAGAAACACTCTCAGGATTGTTGGACAGTGTCACTAAGTGATTTCTTTGTCCTCCTCTTGTTTATTCTCTGGTTCTTTCAAAACAGGAGAAAAATGGCTGAGTTGAAGACGGTGTTTGCAACACAATCTGGAGAGTTATTGACATACAAACCACTCCCTCTGTGTAGACTTGCTCCAAAAGAGATGCTCACTCATGATCTAGCCACTGCCACTGAACCAGCAAGGTCTATGCCTGAAAGAGCAGAGCAGAATTTCTTCGGTTAAAAAAAAGTGTCATTAGAGTTTAATAATATTTTATAATTTAGTGTTATATTGATCCATAATAGTTTCCTTAGTTCAAAGATCAGTCTTGCATTAACAAAATGAAAAGAAAAACTCCTTTCACCATTTGCCCTCATAACCCCTGGCTGCCATTTTCCTCAATCTCTAATTATTTTATAGTTAATAAAAGAGTTCTCTCTAAAACTTTTGCTTGCGGCTCAGGGTCTGAACTCATGCTGCTGATTGTACTACTTAATCTGAAAAGGGGAAAAGCTTAATTATACTCTATAAGCACTTCTAAAATTATTTTATTAAATAGGTGGCTAACCAAAATCTGTTTCTTTGAGAAAAAAAAAAGTGAAAGAAAATTGACTTGAATTTTGAATAGCAAGAGAAGTTTAGTGCATATAAAGTAAATATATTTTTACATGAAGGATGACTAAATATTGACTATTATAGATGTGAAACATAATTAGATATGCTCTCTTTTTCAATACAAATTTAAGTAAAATATATTAGAATAACACATGATTCACTTTTGAAAATAACTTTTGCATGAAGGAATGCTTTTAGATTTGATCCTAAATTAACAAGTGGATGGCCATCTTTTTTTTGTTTGTTTGAGACGGAGTCTCGCTCTGTCGCCCAGGCTGGAGTGCAGTGGTGCTATCTTGGCTCACTGCAAACTCCGCATCCTGGGTTCACACCATTCTCCTGCCTCAGCCTCCCGAGTAGCTAGGATTACAGGTGCCCACCACCACACCCGGCTATTTTTTTGTATTTTTAGTAGAGACGGGGTTTCACCGTGTTAGCTAGGATGGTCTCGATCTCCTGACCTCGTAATCCACCCGCCTCGGCCTCCCAAAGTGCTGGGATTACAGGCGTGAGCCACCACGCCTGACCAGGGATGGACATCTTTATATACCAGCTAGAGTAATTATAAGAAGCACAATAAGGTAAGAGTCAGCAGTAAATGAATACAAATTTGCAGAAAAACTTACCTATTGTAGCTACATCTTTAATTAACAAAAATACCTACAACTACATTTTAACAAGCACAGTTTTACTAACAATATGTATCTTTAATTTTGCACAGAAACATACTTCATTATAAAACCATAGAAGAAAACCTCAGTGTTGTATAGAAAGCCTTTTGCTCCTTTGAGTAAATTGATGGGGAAAGAAATATGTCTTCATGGAGCTGATAGGATATAAGATAAGTTAACTTAAATATAGCTGACATTCAGTTTTCACTAACTTTCTCCCTTATCTCTACAAATAAACTAGGCCTGGTGCAGTAGTTCCCACCTGTAATCTCAGCACTTCCAGAGGCCAAGACAGACAAACTGCTTGAGTCAAGGAGTTTGAAATCAGTCTTGGCAACATGGTGAAACCCTGCCTTTACAAAAAATACAAAAACTTAGCTGGCATGGTGGTGTGCCAGGTACTCAGGAGGCTGACACGGGAGGATAGCTTGAGCCAAGGAGGCAGAGGCTTCAGTGAGCCGAGATTGAGCCACTGCACTCTAGTCTCGGTGACAGAGTGAGACCCTGTCTCAGAAATAAAATATATATACTAACCGCTCTGCATTCTCAAAAATTCTTGTGTCAACACTGCATTTACTTCAAAGTTTTTTTTTTTAATCAAATACCTGAAAATACGTTACTCCTCAAGCGTCAACTAAAAATTTAACCTAGGCTATATCAAGGTATTTTTGTATATAGTAATTTTACTCCATTGACCTGAGAGTCAAAACAGAAAATTTAATGTAACGTATTTAAATATTACGTCAATATTTATGTATTTATTTCATTTAGAAATGATTCTCCCTCTTACAGATAATGACAAGGTAAAGAAAGCGGTAATTCGTGCAATCCCCCTTTATCCTTACCTTTCCTTGGCTCTCGGACCATCTCCTACTACACTTCTGCACTGAGTCAGCTACTCCATTCTTAAGTAAGAAAGCCCTCTCCATTACCTCTTGGTACCATGTGCCTTTTTTTTTTTTTCTGGGAGGCAGAGTCTCGCTGTGTTGCCCAGGCTGGAGTGCAGTGGCATGATCTCGGCTCACTGCAATCTCTGCCTCCCAGGCTCAAGCGATTCTCCTGCCTCAGCCTCCTGAGTAGCTGGGACTACAGGCGTGTGCCACCACGCTCAGCTAATTTTTGATTTTTAGTAGAGATGGGGTTTCACCATGTTGGCCAGAATGGTCTCAATCTCCTGACCTCGTGATCCGCCTGCCTTGGCCTCCAAAATTGCTAAGATTACAGGCATGAGCCACTGTGCCCAGCCAGTACCATGTGCCTTCAACAGCTTGTAATATAGTGTCTACATACCCTACACTTCAAGTAGCCTATGAGCACCATGATGACACATGCATTTTACTAACATTTGCATCCTCACTGCAAATGGAGTTAAGAACACATCACAGGATTTCTATTCTTTTAATGTAGTATGAATATTTTGAATGAATCAAGCAATGTGATTAGTATTTTATCTTTCCTAGGTAACACAAACAATGTTTTTAAAATATCTTTTACTTGGAGGGACTCTTTAATGAAATAAAGGGAAAGAGTTACATGTATCAAGGCAGAACATTTCAAAAGACTTTTTCCCACAATATTAGATCAAATTCCTGCAAATCAAATTACCTAGATATCAATTTCTTGGTAACTGTTTATAGTTCCTGCATTTTCCCTAGTAATCAATTGATAAGAGATAGCTAACTATTAACTGAAGTGTCAGGATAGAGGAGATAAAGAGAGGTATACACTGTTCAATTTGATATTTTAAGTATATAAATTTTTTGTTTATCTAATAGCATGCAAATATTTCCAAGTTGATACTACAAGAGATTTTTTTAAAAAGTAAGTTATGTAACATTTAAAAATTCTCTGCTAACATAGAATAAATTTAAAACCCCTAAAAGTAGTACAGAAATACTACATATTTCAACTTGTAATCTAAAATATATACAAGTAAAATTATTAAAGGTGCAACTATTCAAACTATAACAGATTAGATGAAATCCTATACTTACAGGTTGTATTAGGGTTCTCTAGAGGGACAGAACTAATGGAATAGATGCATCTATCTATCTATCTCTCTCTCTCTCTCTCTCTCTCTCTCTATCTATCTATCATCTATCTATCTATCTATCTCTCTATATCCACCTATAAAGCAGAGTTTATTTAGTGTTATCTAACAAGATCACAAGGTCCCACAACAGACCGTCTGCAGGTTGAGGAGCAAGGAGAGCCAGTCCAAGTTCCAAAAGTGAAGAACTTTAAGTCTGATGTTTGAAGGCAGGAAGCATCCAGCACAGGAGAAAGATGTAGGCTGGGAGGCTAGACCAGTCTCTCTTTCACATTTTTCTGCCTGCTTGTATTTTAGCCTTGCTGACAGCTGGTTAGATTGTGTCCACTCAGATTAAGTGTGGGTCTGCCTTTCCCAGCCCATTGATTCAAATGTTAATCTCCTTTAGCAACACCCTCAGGGCCACACCCAGGATCAATACTTTGTATCCTTCAATCCTATCAAGTTGACACTCAGTATTGACCATCACATAGGTATATACTAGAAAAAGCGAGAGAGAGAGTAAATGCTTCAACTTCCACATCTATCTTTGCATGGCCTGGGTAGGATGGCTATAAAGCATCCCTTACTCTTTGCAGTGTGCATTTTAGGTGTGTGAACAGTGTCCTCCAGTGTGTGTGATGAGCAGCTGCTGGAAGGCTGTAGCATGTTGAGACAGACCAATGGCATCCCAGGTGTAGTGACTTGGCCATCTGGCTTCCCACTATGTTTGCAGATTTGTGGTCATCTTGAGATAAGTGTAACATTTCTCCTTTTATAGCACATACATAAAAAAAAATCAGTCTTTCAAGGTTATTCTGATCAGATTTGTGTCAACTAAACATCAGAGTGCTTAGGGATTTGACAGTAGTGAAGGTTGTTACATAGTTTCTTATTTCTTACATAAGAAAAAGGATCATTACTAGCTCCCATATGAAATATAGCAGTAACATTAAAAAGTTGCATTTCAACCCATCAATAATTTGCCTCAATTTCTTTATTTTGAAATGTGAAAATTATTTTCAAGAATGTAGCAAATTTCACAAAATCATCAACATGGATGATCCATTACCTCAAATTATCCAATAACAGACAGGACATTTATATGTGTCACTGTGAAGAAGAAAAATGTCAGACATTGACGAATCCTGTCTACACGCTCTTAGATAAATGTATAGGTCAAAGGAAATACCCTTCTCAATACCAGGGTGGGTATGGTTAAAGAAGATTCAAAGATATTTTTGTCCATCTGTTCTTGTCCACCCACCCACACCTCTTCTCTCCTCTCTCATTTGTGCACTCTTCTGAATACTATGGTTCCATAGATCATTCTTTTATTATTATGGCAAATGATGCCTGCACATTATTTAATCCAATTTGAAAAAAAACTTGAATTCAAAATTAGAATATCTGAATGCAATCTCATAAGCACAGTTATTTTATTTTTGCTTCATAAAGGGAAGATTCCTTGACTGTAGTAAAATGTAGATGTTGAAATATATGCACATCATGTAGCCTCAAGCTCCCAGACTTCTGAGTGCCACTCCCCTCTCTAATACTTGTCCAGCAGAGGTTCACCCACTAAGTCTCCTTCCTACCTGTATGCAGGGAGTCCATGCTTTTTTTCACCCATTTTTCCTCTCCTCTCCTCTCCCCTCCCCTCCCCTGCCTTGTCTTTTCCTCTCCTCCCCTCCCCTCTCCTCCCCCTCCCTTCTGCTCTCCTTCCGTCTTCTTCCTGATGTTGTTGCACAGGAACATCTATTGACTATTGCTGAAAATCCCAAGAGAATTCTTCTTCCTTACATGGATTATCACTTCTGTGGATTGCTGCTCCAGGTGTCTCTTATAACCACCACATGGCAATTAGTCGACTAATTTACTTCCCACTCTTATAATTAAAACTACAGCAGTTATTTCCCTGCAGTATACCTTGGTCTCCCTGATACACACACACCTTTTTTTTTTTTTTTTAAGAGATAGGTTCCCACTCTGTCATCCAGGCTAGAGTGCAGTGGTGCCATTATATAATATAATATTGGTGCCATATATAATATAATATATATATATATATATATATTATAACTTCAAACTCCTGGGCTTAAATGATTCTCCTACCTCAGCCTCCCTAATAGTTGGGACTACAGGCATGCACCACTTGGACAATTTAAAAATATATATATTAGACATAAGATCTTCCCATATTGCCCAGCCTTATTTCAAACTCCTGGCCTCAAGCAATCCTCCAGCTTTGATCTCCTAAAGTGCTGGGATTGCAGGCATGAGCTGCTGAGTCTGGCCCAGTGTTTAGAAGAGTATATTAACATAAAAAAATGCATTTTCCAATGTATATTCAGTATTTTAAAGTCAACTTTATTATAATTTTGTTGATAGTTACTTGCATCATTTTAAATCGTGAATACACACACACCGTACACACATTATATACTAAAGTCTATGATTCATTTCACTTTTCTCATAATTTATAATTAAAATGATCAATGTATTTACACAAAAGGAAGATGTTCACATCATTTTCTTTGGTAAATGGGAATTTATTTTGTTTGAATTAGTGCTTGAATATCTAACCATATTGTTTAGGGGACTCTGGGGATTTTACACTTACTTCTTCAAATAAAAATTGATCAAGGTTGAATATCAAAGGAAATATAGAAAACAATTTAAATATGTTTGGTCTAGAAGCTTCAAAAGTATACAGTAGTAGGTGAGACTTCTAGTTAGAATTTAGTGTGGATTTCTAGGTGTTTGGCACTATGTAACTACATGAGCAATAATTGGCCCAAAATTTATAGAGTTCTGTTAGGAATATCAACTGATAAATGTTTTAGTAAAATGAAATGTAACCATTTATTTATTGTATTCAATAAATATATTAAGTCCTATATATTGAATATATTTATTAATTCTACAATTTAATATCTGCTTATGATTTCCTATCTGGTCAATGTTACTTTTGGTTTGCTTTCTTCTGTGTTTTTCTTTTTAATGTAAGATCTAAGTATATATTTATTATAGAGTGATAAAAGCTCATGTAAATTGTTATTTCCAGCTATAATACATAAATATTTAAGTATAATTGGTGCTTGAAAATTTTCAAAGTAAAATGGAATTTTGAATCAAATAACTTTATAATTCAGTTTGTTTGTAATCCTTATAATTGAGCATAAATTTTTCTTTGTCCTCTGAGTCAGCCAATGGGATTTGACTCTTTCACACTGTGGTTTGAAAAGGATTTCTATCTTACAGTATCTAAAGATGAAACTATTAACATTATTTATTAAATAATGGTATTTAATACATGTATGGTATTTTATACATGTATGTATGGTATTTTATACATGTATGGGGTAATGGTATTTTATACATGTATTTTATACATGTATGGGGTAATTATCATTAGTAATTATGCAATCATTCCCATAATCAAATAGGAACAAGGTTAGTAGGATTACATTTAAATGCAATTTATTATATATGAAAACTCAATAAGCAAGAACTGAATTTGTTAAATGTGCCATTATTGAAAGATAACACATTGAAAATTGAGCAGTCGACCCATCAGTTGATTCTTTTTCTTTTTCTGTTTTTTTTTTTTTTGCTTTTTGTGTCATCAACAATTATATATAGTATTTGGGTGTACATCAATATTTTTGGTGATAAATATCTGTAGAAAATCTATGTGATAATAAATAAGCACTCCTCTTGTTACTTGTATACATTTAACTTGTTAACATTGTTAAGACAATTCCATTTAGAAAACGCAAATAATACGTCTTTCACCTTGCTTTGCAAACAATCTCTAACCTGAATTGCTTTAAAGTATTTCAGTTTTTGGGTTAAAAAATATTGAGACTGCCATTAATATTCTCTCTGGTAGAAATAGTCACAGGATTTTTTTCTAGTTTCTTCAAATACAGTCAGCTGTGGCTTCCTTCAAGCCTGCTAACCAACCCTGCATAGAGGAGCTATGTCTGACCAAGTTGTAAGAGAAATGATACTGCAATCACCCCTGGTATTCCGTGTGTAAAAACAGCCTTAGGCTCTTCTCCTAATACATGCTGTTAACACTTGTATATTGCTATTACATGAGATGATGGAATTTTTTTTAAGAAAAAAAAAAAGCTAGGGAGTTTTACCCATTAAAATCCTATTAGGGAAATTACAAAAGTTCTTTTGTACCCAGGGCTGGCCATAGGCAAAATCCTGAAGTTGGCACTTGTTCTGGGCCCTGTGCAGCGTTCTAGTCTTCATATCTGTGGAACCAATATGTAAGGTACACAATAATAAGGGCTTAAGATGCTATCTCACCCAATAGTCCCAGTGTTTTTATAAAAAACTAACAAGGCAAAATATTTGATGATTTTTTGTGTGTATTGGCAAATAGCATCACTTCCCACTCAATTGCCCAGTATATGTGACACAATTTGAATCTATGTCCCCACCAAATCTCATGTCAAATTGTAGTCCCCAAGGTTGTAGGTGGTGCCTGGTGGGAGGTGGTTGGATCATGGGGGTGGATTTCTCATAAATGGTTTAGCGCCATTCCTTTGGTGCTGTTCTCATGGTAGTAAGTTCTCAGGAGATCTGGTTTTTGAAAGTGTGTAGCACATCCCTCCTCACTTGTGCTCTTCCTCCTAGTCCCACCATGTGAGATGTCTTGCTCCCTCTTGCCTTCTGCCATGATTGGAATCTTCCTGAGACCTCCTAAAAAGCAGATGCTGCCATGCTTCTGTGAAAGGAAAATAAATCTGGGGACTCCAAAATCACTCAGCTAAAGGGAATAGTCAGGCTGGGAACTGTTTAGGGCAAACCTGCCTCCCATTCCAATCAAACTCATCCCTCTGCTTACTGAGATAAATGCATATCTAATTGCCCCCTTTGGAGAGACTAATCAGAAACTCAAAAGAGCAACAATTTGTCTTTCGTCTATCTATGACCTGGAAGCCCCCCTCCCAAATTTGAGTTGTTCTGCCTTTGCTTTGAGCTGTCCCACCTCTCTGGACCAAATGAATGTTCAACTAACATATTTTGATTGATGTCTCATGTCTCCCTAAAATGTATAAAACCAGACTGTGTTTGGAGCACCTTGGATAGATGTCCTCAGGACCTCCTGAGTCTGTGTCATGGGTGTACATCCTTAACTTTGGCAAAATAAACTTCCTAAATTGACTGAGACCTGTCTCAGGTATTCAATATTTACACTCTCTGTACAGAGAGCAGAGCCATGCATCAATTAAACCTATTTTCTTATAAATTACCCAATATCAGGTATTTATTTATAGTAATGTGAGAATGGACTAATGCAGAATATTGGAACCAAGGAGTGGGGCATTGCTATAAGGAGACCTGAAAATGTGGAAGTACCTTTGGAACTGGGTACTGGGCAGTGGTTGGAAGAGTCTTGAGGGCTCAAAAGAAAAGAGAAAGATCAGGAAAAGTTTGGAACTTCTTAGAGACCAATTAGGTAATTATGAACAAAATGCTGGTAGTGATATGAATAGTGAAGGCCAGGCTAATGAGGTCTCAGATGGAAATGAGGAACTTTTTGGGAACTTTAGTGAAGGTCACATTTTTTAATGCCTTAGCAAAGAACTGGGGTGCATTGTGCCCTGCCCTCGGGATCTGTGGAATATTAAACTTGAGAGTGATAATTTAGGGTATCTGGCAGAAGAAATATCTAAGTAGCAGAGCTTTCAAGATGTTGCCTGACTGCTTCTAACAACCTATCTCATATGCATGAGCAAAGAAATGACCTAAAGTTGTAAATGATATTTAAAGTGGAGCCAGAGCACAAAAGTTTGGAAAATTTGCAGCCTGGCAATGTTGTAGAAAAGAAAAGCCCACTTTCAAAGGAGGAATTCAAAAAGCATGCAGAAATTTGCCTAAGTAAAAAGAAGCCAAGTGCTGACAGCCAAGACAATGGGGGAAAAGGCCTAAGAGGCACTTCAGAGAACTTCGTGCCAGCCCCTCCCATCACAGGCCCAGATGCCTAGGAGGAAAGAATGGATTCATGAGCCAGGCCCAGAGCCCTGCAGCCCTGCAGCCCTGCACAGCCCCAGGATACTGCTCCTTTCATCCCAGTCACTCCAGCTCCAGCTCTGGGTCAAGGGGGGCCCAGGTACAGCTCACATCACTGCTTTATAAGGTGTGAGCTTTAAGCCTTGGCAGCTTCCATGTGGTGTTAAACCTGCGAGTGCACAGAGTATAAGAACTGAGGTTTGGGAGCCTCTGCCAAAATTTCAGAAGGCTGCTTCAGGTGTGTTGCCCTCATGGAGAAATTCTATTAGGGCAGTGCAGAGTGGACATGTGGGGTTGGTGCCCCCATATAGAGTACCCACTGGGGCACTGCCTAGTAGAACTATGAGAAGAGGGCCACCATCCTCCAGACCCAGAATGGTAGATGCACTGACAGCTGGAAAAGCCACAGGTACTCAATGCCAGCCTGTGAGAGCAGCCATGGTGGCCCAACCCACCAAAGTCACTGGGGTGGAGCTGCCCAAGCCCTAGGGAACCCACCTGCCGTATCAGTATGCCCTGGATGATGTGGGGCGTGGCGTTAAAGGAGATTATTTTGGAGCTTTAGGATTTAATGACTGTCCTGCTGGGTTTTGGATTTACATTGGGCCTGTGGCTGCTTTCTTTTGGCCAGTTTATTTTAGCCTTTCAGAATAATAGTGCTTACCCATTGCCAGTATCCCAATTGTATATTGGAAGTAACTAACTTTATTTTTTTTTAATTTACAGGCTTGTAGGTGGAAGGGACTTGCCTTGTCTGTAATGAGACTTTGAACTTCAGACTTTTAGTTAATGCTACAGTGAGTTAAGACTTTGGGAATAAGTGGGAAAGCATTATTTTATTTTGAAATGTGAGAAGGACA
Organism: Gorilla gorilla gorilla; assembly: GCF_029281585.2. Taxonomy (NCBI): domain Eukaryota; kingdom Metazoa; phylum Chordata; class Mammalia; order Primates; family Hominidae; genus Gorilla; species Gorilla gorilla. Next base: position 118,368,767 of record NC_073229.2, on the reverse strand, counting down.
TGAGATTTGGGGGAACCAAGGGTGGAATAATATAATTTGGATCTGTGTTCACACCAAAGATAATGTCAAACTGTAGTCCCCAATGTTGGAAGTGGGACCTGATGGGAGGTGGTTGGACCATGGGGGTAGATTTCTCACAAATGGTTTAGCATTATCCCTTTGGAGCTGTTCTCATGATGGTGAGTGAGTTCTTGTGACATACGCTGTTTGTGAAACCCCATCTCTACCAAAAATACAAAAATATTAGCCAGGCGTGGTGGCCAGCGCCTGTAGTTCCAGCTACTCAGGAGGCTGAGGCAGGATAATGGCATGAACCTGGGAGGCGGAGCTTGCAGTGAGCCAAGATCATGCCACTGCACTCCAGCCTGGGCAACAGAGCGAGACTCTGTCTCAAAAAAAAAAAAAAAAAAATTGTGCAGCACTTTCCCCCTTGCTCTCTTTCTTGCCCCTGTTGCTGCCTTGTGAGACACCTTGCTTCCCCTTTGCCTTCTGCCATGATTGGAATCTTCTTGAGGCCTCCCCAGAAAAAAATGCTACCATGCTTCCTGTATAGCCTGCAGAATCATGAGCTAATTAAACCTATTCTTTTAAATAACCCAGTCTCAGCTATTTTTTATAGCAATTTGAGAATGAACTAATACAACATGTTTGGACTTTTTTGACACTTCATCTTCACGATCATATGCAGCTGTTATCAAGTCCCGTTGATTCTCCATCCTAATGATGTCTTATGTTTCCCCTTCTCTTTTTCACACACTAATAGTGCTTTATTTCATATGGTCATAATATCTCATGAAACTATTATAATACCCACCCACACAATCTCTACCTCTAGGCTTCTACTCCAATCTGTCTTCTACAGTTCCTCCCTAGTTGCATCTCTAAAGTACAAATATGACCAAATTGCTTCTATTTAAATTTCATTCATTGGCTTCTTACATCTTCACAATTTTTTTTAATCTGGCCTATTTTCCCCCTACATTGACAACTCAGCTCTATGGAAACACTAGATGTGCACATACAACAGATTATTTTATCTCGTCTTTTTTTCTAGTTGTTTGTTTTTATTTAATTACTTGTTTGTTTTTTGTTATTTTCTGGGCTTGGAATTTCCTGTTCCTAACTCTCTTTGCCAGTCTGGATTGAAACAATTCAAATATATTATAATCTGCAGACTCTGCAGTGAGTGAATACTTAACTATTCTTCGAATCACCAACACTTGTTTCTAACACATTGAATGAACAAATAGATGGATGAGATAAAACCAAAGGAAAGTATTTCAAACAGTGCCCAGGTGGTGAGGACCTTACATGGCCAGGTGTTGCCATACTGCAGTGAGTAATGTTGTAATCAATAGCAGTACATTTTCAGAAGAAACAAAAATCTGTACAGGTCACATGTTAATATGTTTCTAAATGACTAATCGGTTGAAGAATGTTCTTTACTTCTCTTTTTAGTACAGATATTCTGATTTTGAATCTGTGTTTCATGGGATAGCTGAGTAGTTCAGTACATTTTAAGTTTACTTGTTTTCAAGTTGGATAGACGCTGAAGGCTCCAGTTTTCCTTCTACTTTCAGGACTAGGGCAACATAGGAAAAACTGACACAGATAAAGAAGGGAGAGATTTGTGAATGAGTTTCATAAAATTAGTTAGGGAGGAATAGGGATTGAATGAGAGATAGGAGTGTCTGTTAAAGGTCCACTAACCCAAATTATAAGTACAAAACCCTGAGCATTTATCAAATAATTTAATACAAGTTTTTTATTTATTTAATTCCATGACTAGGTTTCCTTTGCTCTGATAAAATGATTAATTTTTTGTGCCAATCTTATTTGACAAGATTCAAGAATACATTTCATATGATATTTTCTTTCCACTGTGTTTTGTTTTTTCATTAATAAGATGACATGTGGTTTTTAAATCAAGAAAACTTAAAAGCATAAAAATTAATGTAGTCTTCTCTACTGCTGTGAGACAGATTCAATTATTCTACCACTCTTTACACTTTATTTTCACATGACTTTGGACAGCTATCTTGCAGTGTCAAATGTCATCAGGTAGATTTATGCCTCTCTTTGTCTTTTGTGGACTCTGTGAGAAAGAATATAATATCTCATCTATTTTACAATTTACCCCCTATTTTACAGTTTACCCCCTAAACTCTACCCTAATCTTGCATGGGTAGAGAAAAACTCTAGCATGCACGACTTAGGGAGAAATTATGTCAAGGGAGAATAGGGGAAGATCAGACATTTAGAAAGACGCTAGTTTCAGAAGACCTCTAGTGGTTTTATCCTGGTCTTGCCCTACCACAGCTTCTGCTCATATCTTTTTCAAATATCCTTAACAACCAACAGTATCTTAAAAATTGTTGAAAGGGTATAAATTTTGAAGAAAGAACTCTAGCGTATCAACTATATCATTTACTGTCTTTCTCCTGTCCTCATGTGCTTCTTTGGTAAGCACATTTGGTAAGCATTTGCTTATTAAGTGATGCTCTTATTTATGAATCATTCCATTAATTGGCTGAAACCTGGTGATCTTGAACACAATTATCTGCATCTGAACAACAGCAGCTAAGCTTCCTTTAACTAGAGTCTTCTAATTAGATAGTAAGAATATACCTGTACTTTTACATCATAAATCAAGTTTCCAGCAATGTTATTACATTTCCTGGTATAAATTCACTTTCTACTTCTCCAGACAACTAAACTCACAACTTCTTTACTCTCTCCAAAGGTCATCATATTAATTTTCTTTAAACCCAAACACCAAACTTGACATGGTCAGCTCATATGATTGAATCATATACCTTAGTGAAAAAATTAGAAGTAATTGGTCCAATTTTCTTATTTTCCCAAGACTACCTCTATAAATCCTTTACTGTTTATACCTATATTTTCTGTGCTTCTAACTATTTCAATAAAAGAAATTTCTGGTCTTGCATCAGAGTTAAGCCCCTTGATTTGCACTCTAAATTTCATCCTCTATAATCTACTCTGGAATATTTTATTCTACATTGTCCAGTTCTCCCACTCCATTAAAATACTTCCACTATTGCTGATATAAAAACAACAAAAAATACTTAAATAATTAAGGTCTTAAAACGAACACTGATATTCTCTGCTCTCCTCTTTTAAAAAGTGTCTAAAGTCCATATCTCCATTTTCTCATTTGCTTATTTATTCATTCTTACTTTCCATTTTTTACTCCAGTAAAACTCTGTATATTTTCTGGCCACACTTGAATATAAGCTCTATAAAGGCAGGACTTATATGTATCTTGTTCACAATTCAAATTCAAGGTGTGGAGGGTGCCAAGCCCATAGTAAATATTTGCAATATTTGTCAATTGAATCCATGAGTTCATGCATGCACCAAGACTGTTTTAACCAAAATTAAACAATATTTATTTAATATTCTGTTAAAGAATGCTAATACATGGTATAAAACTAACACATACTGAAAAATGAAATTTGGAAAATACTGAAAATATGAAGGGTAATTTTTTTAAAAGCATATACATTCTATTACAATAGGGTGATTACAGTCAACAATAATTAATTGTATGTTTAAAAATAATGGAATGTTTGTAACACAAACATATGATAAATGCTTGAGATGGTGGATATCCCATTTACCCTGATGTAGTTATTATGCATTGTTTGTTTGTGTCTAAATATCTCATACACTCTACAAATATATACACCTACTATGTACCAGTAACTTTTTTAAAAAAGAAATTATCTTGGTTAATATTTTAGGTTTTCATTTCATTATTTCTGTATTTATTGCATATATTTTAATATCTTATGATCACTTAACATTATAGATTAAGCATTCATTCTTCCTAGCAATGCTTGATGAACATAATTTTAATGATTACATTATAATTCATTTATGGATGTGTTATAATTCAATATTTCCTTATTGGTAGATATTTAATTACGTTCAATGTTTTACTATTTATCATAATGGACATATCCTTCATGTTTTAGTTATGTTCTTAACACAGACAGCAAGAATTAGAATCACTGAGTAAAAAGACACAGAGGGGAAAATATCTTGAAATATATTATTGAACTGCTTTCACAATGTTTATAGCCGTTTCTATTCTCATAATCCCCCTATGAAAATGACATGTATAAAACTCTCACCAGCTTTGTGAGAGTTTCTGTAAATACTATTCATTCTATAACTACTAATCTGGTGGTTAAATTGGTATCTCATAATCTTTCAATCAGTGTTTCAGCAATTACTTCTAAAACTGCAATAGTACTTTTGTTTTACTTTTCAGGCCAGCTGTTATTCTTTGTCCTTTTATGTGGCAATGCTTAACTTTTCAGTAAGTTTGAATGATGTCTTTAATTGTAAGGGTATCAAACTTTGTCATATTTGTTTTATTATTTTCCAGTGTGCTGTTTGCATTTAATTATGTGCACTGGCATACAGGTTATTTTACATTTGAAGTATACAACCAAATTTTACTTCTTTTTCTAAAATTACCGTCAAGTTAAAAAGTACTCATAAATTCAGAAATTTCATAAATTCATTTCTATTCTAGATTTTAAAAATTTGTTTAATTGCAATTATTTAAATTTTAAGTCAAGTATAATTTCAATTGAGCTATTTAGGCATTAGAAATTTAGAAATTTCATCAACCTAATGTGTGCAAATATGCAATGATTGTTCCTTGACCCCTACAGATTTTAGGAGATCAGTCTGATTATTCAAAAATGACTTTTTAATTCAAAAATTTCTCTGTTTGTAAAATACATGAGAGGTCTGCAATATGAGAGATAATTTTCCATGTAATGAAAAGAAATACTATTTTGGGAGAAGGAGCTACCTGTAAACAGTCTAGCACAGCATAAGACTCTTGCCCTGCACTCTGCTTTTATAGCTCTCCATAATTTTACAATTTGTCCTTTCTTTTTATTTTGGAATTCACAGATTTTCTCAAAGCCTTTTTCCAGTAGCAGCAAGACCATGTTTAGTTGAATGGACGAAAGGTGACCAGAAGACAAAGAAATAGTATAGGGAAAGTAGAAGCTGTTTGTGTGCCTATGTATTTGTAAATGTCCCAGTGGGGTTACTACAGCCAAACAGTTAACAGATGGTTCAGATTTATCTCTAGTTTATTTATTGATGAATTTTTAATGACAGTTTATATACTTATTTGGTAAGGAATTGACTATTAAGCTGACAGAGAAAGAAAGCTTCAAAACAATTTGAAATTAGCATGCTATCTGTAGTTCAAAAATGAAATGAATTATTGTGAATTTTATTAAGTGAGCCAGAAAATGTGACTAATCCATCCTCTAATTATGACAAACCCAGTGAACAGAGGAATCAATGCTTCCTTTACTGCAATGAGAGAGTCTTACATTTCCTACTATTGCACGAAGTGAATTCCAATATTGCAGAAAGTGAATTCTAACAAAATTATCTTTCTCTTAATAGACTCAACTAAGAGCTGATTTTTTTCATTGTCCTCATTGCATACACCTGCTACGGAAATCTAATATACTAAATAACATGTGTCTTTTTTCCTGTTGCTTTCAGTTGGACTCCATACTTTTGCATTTAACTCAGAAGACTCAAATATATGTGGTGTTTTACATTCAGCATAGTTTAATCATATCTAGAGATGATTAGCAGAAAATGTTAATCATCCATTTTTTTTGGTTTGACCTAATTTCTTATGAAGTCAGTGCTTTGTCTTGCATTTCATTTTCACTGGATATTCTGTATGCAGTTAACTTTTAATTTAAGAGGAAGGAACATTTTTAGACATATTTTATATGGTAGCAATGTGGATATAGTTATGAGAGCTTTACAGTCATTCTTTACACTACATCGTTAACGACCCCTTTCAACTCACAAAACACAACATTTTCCCCTGACATATGTTTATTTTTCTTTCTCATTTCCAAATTTCTCAATCATGAATTGAAAGCATTAATATCTCCCTAGAACAGAAGCCCCTGAAGTCCCCTTGCAAACATAAAAATTTCCCTGAAAGTGAAGAGGGTAGATATAAGAAAGGCAGTGTGTTCAAACCTGTGGCATCCATTGTATCCTGTTTTTCTCTCCTCATATGAAAAAATTTATTCTCTTTAAAAAATTTCCTCCATAGTGATTATTTCTAAGTTTAGTCAAATTAAGCGGTTGTTTTAAACTCTGTATTTTTCAAAACTAGTACTTACTCAAGACAGTTTAATTTTTAATCCATCAGCAGCTTTGCCTATATGATGAAGAACATCCTTAAACGGTATTCAGTCATAGGTCTTTATGGTTGCCAAGTATTTAAAATGAGATGGGGAGAAGAGGAAAAGAAAAAAAAAAAGAAGAAAAAAACCCAAAACTCATCTCCCACTCTTTGTACATTGGCTCTGTGCTGAGGCTTCCCTTCACCATTTAGCCAGGCCATTCACAACTCTGTCTTCACCCTCACTTTTTGCCTGGACCGCTCTTAGAGATCACTCAGAGGTGAAATTCTGGGTCTTCTCGGCTCTTCTCTGAGTAAGCTTCCTGTCCTGGGCATGAGTGTGACTTTCTAAACACTCCAATAAACGCTGGCACTTTTTAATGCCCTAAGTTCCAAAAGAAACTCTCCTCTGCTTTTCCTCACAGACTTCTAGTCTTTTATATGCCCTGAGGACCTACTCAAGCTGCTATGGGTTAGTCCGTCACCTTGTAATATTTTTGAGGAATGCCTGCAGCTTTTTCTCCTCAAGTATGTTCCTAGTTAGGGAAAACAATGACCGACCATGCATCAGCTTACGCCCCAGACAGATAAGAAGAGACAAACAATTCTTTATCGATGAAGCTTTCTCTCCCCTCTCCAAAACCAGGGCCCAGGGGCCCAGGCTGGGAAACTCTACCAGATTCAGAATAGCTGCAGTGCTGGGGAGGGGGTGGCACAAGAACATATAAAGCATCATAAAGCTTTCCTACTGTTTTTAAGTTGCCTTTTCTTTGATTCAGCATTTATTTTCTTGTTGACAACCTTTGACTGTTTTCCAGACTTTTGACAAAGTTGGTTCTGACAGTTTTTGCTTGATTTTTTTTAAGCTTCTGTTTTCAACCAAACTAAAATGAAATTAGGCAAAAAGCAGCAAGATACTGGTGCTTATTCAGGATCTTGTCTATTCTTATAGTCAGATATGAATTACTCTGTCTTAACTAGAAGTAAAAACCAGAAATTTTTATGTTTAAAACGTTTATGCTTTTTTACGCAGTAACCGTCTAGGAAATTATTTGCAGAAAATAATCAGAAATTTTCATGATGCTATCTACTCAGTTTTATTTACCAGAGTTAATATAATGTTGATATTTTCCACACTATTAATGATTTAATACTAGTAAGTTTAAGTGACTGTATAGAAGTAGTTAATCAAAGGAATCATCATTTTGGCCTAATAACTTAGAAACAGAGTTACAGATATAGATTTATCTATAAGAATTAGATTATTTTAAATTATTTTACAACATGAACAACATTATATTAACTTAAATATACATTTTAAAATGGTAATAAGCAGTATAATCCAATGTTGTTAAAATATTAGTGTGTATTTATATGCATAAAATGTGTTCATATATATAAATATAATCTTTATGTCATGACTCACATATGTAATTTTATAGTATAGTCCCGGGCACACAGGAGACATGGAAGGAAGAAACAGATAAGGAAAGACAAATTGCTGAGCTCATTTACGATAAAAGTATACACTTCAAAAAAATTCATGAAAAATAGAATGATAAAAATTATTTTCGTTTTGTGTAAAGTTAGAAAAACATAAAGAAAAAATAAGCAAGGCCTAATCTATTGCTTTTTAAAAAAACTTTAGAACACTATAGCCTTTCTACATATAATGTTAATCAAGATGGGAAAGGCAGGACTATGGACCTTTGGAGATAACGCCCATTTATGCGAACACTTTCACATATATAGCAATACCCTAATATGAATTTTTTATCTTACGTGGGTCACTAGTTTATTTGCATTTTTGGGGTATTTAGCTACATTTCTGTTTAACTTTTATAACATTGTATCTAATATACACACATGTTTAATGTCTTATAATACTGGCAATATTCAGTGTATGGTCATAATTTCTATGATATCAGTAAGGTCGATTATAAAATGTGTTTTTTCCACATTTTCTCACTTATAAATGGGAGCTAAATAATGATAACACAGCGATGCATAGAGGGGAACAACACACATTGGCGCCTATTGGAGGGTGGAGGGTGGGAGGAGAAAGGGGATCAGGAAAAATAACCAATGGGTACTAAGCTTGATACCTAAGTGATGAAATAATCTGTACAGCAAACTCCCATGAGGAAAACTTACCTATATAACAAACCTGCACCGGTACCCCCGAACTTAAAAGTTTAAAAAAAAAAGTGTTTTTAATAATAGTGATATAACATTTTATCATCAATGATGTTTTCATTCTTAAAAGATAACCATGTTCATCTGAACTATTTTCAGAAAAAAAATTACTATAAAAAGCATGTTATGTTTAAGCAATATTTTTAAAACAAATCTATAAAATCTATCTATCTACCTACCATCTATTTATCATTTAATTACCTCAGCTGCAGTACTGAAAGATGGATGTTTATCAGTGGGACAGACAGGGCATTAAAAAAAGCTAAAATGATGCCCCTCACAGGTCTGCCACCGTGTGTCTATATATGTACTCCTCAGTATATTTCTTAGTAGCTGAAATGGCATCGTGCCTGCAACTCATCACTGACTTAATTATCTTTCTGCTCTTATCTAGCCAGGCCAGGAATAGAATAATGAAAGAAATGACAGACTTTGTTGTTGCTATGATTTAGGTAAATTTCCTAGATGACAACTGCTCCTGAAGGAAGACATCATATTGAATTACTGGTGCCAGAAACAAGAGTATTATTTTATACTTTCACATAAAGGCTCTGAGAAAACATTCCCACCCCATGAGCCTCAGTTGTGTGATTGCAAATAATTGCATCCCTTTTTGGGAGATACGATGCTAGCTAATGCCCATATTTATTCCACATCTCTTTTAACATGGTGTCGATAAGTCAACACAATAAACATTTCTTTCAAAACTGCCATCTCTTTGCCAGTTAAAAAACCCCTCCCACCCAATATTATAAGGTGAGGAGATAGGAATCTAATGAATGGAGTTTAAAGGGTGAGAGCAAGCCGGCGCAGTTGCTCACACCTGTAATCCCAGCACTTTGAGAGGCCTAGGCGGGCAGATCACTTGAGGTCAGGAGTTCGAGACCAGCCTGGCCAACATGGTGAAACCCCGTCTCTACGAAAAATACAAAAATTAGCCTGGCGTGGTGGTGCGTGCCTGTAGTCTCAGCTATTTGGGAGGCTGAGGCAGGAGAATCACTTAAACCAGGGAGGCTGAGGTTGCAGTGAGCCAAGAAAGTGCCACTGCACTCCAGCCTGGGCGGTAGAGCAAGACTCCATCTCCAAAAATAAATTTTAAAAATAAATAGATAAAATAAAAAAAGTGAGAGCAGCTCTGAACAGAAGGTGAGCTACTTGGAAAGTTCAATTTTCTTTTTTCAAACATATCCTTATTGAATGCAGCAAGTAGAACTGCATATCCACTTATTAATAGGAAGAAAAGATTAAGCCTTGATTAGGCTAGTTGCTATTTCCTTTTAATCAGTTAAGAGAAAAGAAAAAAATCATTTTTATCCTTTTTACCCTCAGGAAAGATGGGAATTCTGTGGTACTTCTACCTCTAACAAATTTAAGGTGTGAAATTACAATAGTATTTTATGACCTAGGTCATAAATACAGGTCACTTGGTTGTGATTTTTGGATTTTTTTTTTTTTTAAACAGAGTCTCGCTCTGTTGCCCAGGCTGGATTGCAGTGGCATGATCTTGTCTCACTGCAACCTCCATCCCCTGGGTTCAAGCGATTCTCCTGCCTCAGCCTCCTGAGTACCTGGGACTACAGGCGCATATCACCACGCCCAGCTAATTTTTGTATTTTTAGTAGAGCCAGGGTTTCAATATGTTGGCCAAGATGGTCTTGGTCTCCTGACCTCGCGATCCACCCGCCTCGGTCTCCCAAAGTGCTGGGATTACAGGTGTGAGCCACCACGCCCAACCCTGGATTTCAGTTTTTTACGCCTAAAGAAATAGAATGATATGTTATGTGAACAACGACATCCTGTCTCCTCCAATACATACAAATAAAAGTGTAAATAGCATATTTTTATTTATGTTTTTAAAATACAGAAATTGTAGGCAAGCACCAATTCAGTAAGAATTTTTTTATATTTTAAAATAAGTGTTCTCTGCTTCTCATCAATATTTTTCACATTCTCAAGAATTTATGTTCTAAATGAATGTATATGAAAGTATGTATGTTTTTATAAATATGATTACACACACCTAATACAGGAAGCTTTCACTCTGTGTGGAAATACAGGATAGCAATAATGACCATATAAGGTGAAACTTCAAAGTAATCATAACAATCAATAATAATAATTTTGCTGTGACCTCCAAACATTTTTGGCAATTTTTGTTATTAAAAATTATTTTCACTGTAAATTATAAATGTATAAAGAAATTCAAGAACTATAAAAATGAATATTTACATAGTATACTGTAATTAAAACAGAGACATTGAGAAAGTGCTCTATTTATTGGTAAAAAGCATTATTATTTTATTTTTATGAAAATAATTTCAACATTTATTATAGATTAAAGGGTACATGTGCAGGTTTGAAACATGGGTACATGTTGTTATGCTGAGGTTTGGGGTCCCAACAATCCCATCACCCAGGCAGTAGGCATAGCTTCCAACAGGTGGTTCTACAGCCTGCACCCACTCCTGTCCTTCTAGTGGTCCTCAGTGTCTATTGTTCCTATATTTATGTTCCTGTGTGCTGTGTTTAGCTCTCATTTATGAGTGAGAATATGCAGTATTTGGTTTTCTGTTTTTATGTTACTTAGCTTAGAATAATGGCTTCCAGCTCCATTCATGTTGCTGTAAAAGTCATGATTTTATTCCTTTTTATGGCTGTGTGTCCAGAGTTGGTTCCTTCTGGTGGGTTCCTGATCTTGCTGACTTCAAGAAGGGAGCCATGGACCTTTGCGGTGAGCTTTACAGCTCTTAAAGATGGCACAGACCCAAAGAGTGAGCAGCAGCACGATTTATTGTGAAGAGAGAAAGAACAAAGCTTTCACAGGATGAAGGGAACTGAGCAGGTTACCCCTGCAGACTGAGGGGGCCAGCTTTTATTCCCTTATTTATCCCCCACCCATGTCCTGCTGATTGGTCCATTTTACAGAGCGCTGATTGGTCCATTTTACAGAGTGCTGATTGGTCCATTTTACAGAGCGCTGATTGGTCCATTTTACAGAGTGCTGATTGGTCCATTTTACAAACCTCTAGCTAGCCACAGAGCACCGATTGGTGCATTTTTACAGAGCACTGGCGCATTTTACAAACCTCTAGCTAGCCACAGAGAGCTGATTGGTGCATTTTACAATCCTAGCTACAGAGTGCTGATTGGTGCATTTTACAATCCTCTTATAAGACAGAAAAGTTCTCCAAGTCCCCACCCAACCCAGAAGTCTATCTGGCTTCACCTCTCAGCTGTAGTGTTACAGGGTATATTTATAATACAGCATTTTCTTTATCCGATTGACTGTTGATGGGCATCTAGATTGAATCTATGTCTTTGTTGTTGTGAATAGTGCTGCAATGAACATACGACTCCATGTGTTTTATTGATAGAATGAATTATTTCCTTTGGGCACATACCCAGTAGTGGAATTACTGGATCGAATGGTAGTTGTACTTTCAGTTCTTTAAGAAATCTCCATCTGGGCACAGTGACTCACGCCTGTAATCTCAGCATTTTGGGAGGCTGAGGTAAGTGGATCACCTGAGGTCAGGAGTTCAAGACCAGCCTGGCCAACATGGTGAAACCCTGTCTCTACTAAAAAATACAAAAATTAGTCGAACATGGTGTTGGGCACCTGTAATCCCAGCTACTCTGGAGACTGAGTCAGGAAAATTGCTTGAACCTGGGAGGTGGAGGTTGCATTGAGCAGAGATTGTGCCACTGCACTCCAGCCTGGACAACAGAGACTCAAAAAGAAATCGCCATACTGTTTTCCATAGTGGTTGTACTAATTTACATTCACACTAGTAGTTTGAAAATGTTCCCTTTCACCACATCCATACCAACATCTTTTGTTTTTTGATTTTTTAATTATGGTCATTCTTACAGCAGTAGACGATTTTCTCATTGCAGTTTTAATTTGCATTTCCCTCTCTAATGATTAGTGCTGTTGAGCACTTTTTCATATGTTTGTTGGCTGTTTGTATATCTTCTTTTGAGAAACATCTATTCATATCCTTTGCCCATTTTTGATGGGATTATTTTTTTCCTTGCTGATTTGTTTGAGTTATTGTAGATTCTAGACACTAGTCTTTTGTCAAATGCATAGTAGTTTGCAAATATCTTCTCCCACTCTGTGTGTTGTCTGTTTACTTGGCTGATTATTACTTTTGCTGTGCTGAAGCTTTTTAGTTTAATTAGGTCCTATTTATTTATTTATTTATTTTTTGCTTTTGGGTCTTAATCATGAATTTTTTGCCTAAACCAACGTCCAGAAGAGTTTTTCAGATGTAATCTTCTAGAATTTTTATGGTTTCACATTTAAATTTAAGTCTTATCCATTTTGAGTTGATTTTTGTATGCGGTGAGAGATGGGAATCCAGTTTCATTCTTATACATGTGGTTTGCCAGTTTTCCTAGCACCATTTATTGAATAGTGTGCCCTTTCCCCAGTTTATGTTTTGGTACACTTTGTTGAAGATCAGTTGGCTGTAAATACTTTCTGGGTTCTCTATTCTGTTCTATTTGTCTATGCCCCTATTTTTATACGAGAATCTTGCTGTTTTGGTAACTATAGCCTTATAGCATGGTTCAAAGTTGGGTAATGTGATGCCTTCAGATTTTTCCTTTTTCTTTGAATTGCTTTGACTATGTGGGCTCTTTTTTGATTCCATAATGAATTTTAGGATTATTTTTCTAGTTCTGTGAAGAATGATGATAGTATTTTAATGAGAATTGCATTGAATCTATAGATTAATATGGGCCATATGGTCATTTTCTTCCCATCCATAAGCATGGAAAGTGATTCCATTTGTTTATGTCATCTAAGATTTTTTCAGCAGTGTTTTTTAGTTTTCCTGTAGAGATCTTTCACTTTTTGTGCAGCTGTTGTAAAAGGGAGTGAGTTCTTGAATTTATTCTGTACATGGTCGTTGTAAGTGTATTGAAGTGCTACTGATTTATGTACATTGATTTTGCATGCTGAGACTTTTCTGAATTAGTTTATTAGATCTAGAAGCTTTTTAGGTGAGTCTTTACGGTTTCCCAGGTATACAATCACATCATGAACAAACAGCAGCAGTTTGAATTCTTCATTTTCAATTTGGATGTTCTTTATTTCTTTCTCTTGTCTGATCTGGCTAGGACTTCAAGTATTATGTTGAGTATAAGTAGTAAAAGTAGACACACTTGTCTTGTTCCAGTTCTCAAGGGGAATGCTTTCAACTTTTCCCCATTCAGTGTGATATTAGCTGTGGGTTTGTCATACATGACTTTTATTACTTTGAAGTATGTTCCTTCTAGGCCTATTTTGTTGAGGGCTTTTATCATAAAGGGAAGCTGGATTTTATCCATTGTTTTTTCTGTGTCTATTGAGATGATCATATGGTTGTTTTTAATTCTGTTTATGTACTGTATCACAGTTATTGACTTGCATATGTTAAACCATCCCTGTATCCCCAAGATGAAATTCACATGATCGTGATGTATTATTATCTTTTTGATGTGCTGTTGGATACAGTTGGCTAGTATTTTGTTCAGGATTTTTGCATCTATGTTAATCAGTGATATTCATCTGAAGTTATCTTTTTTTAATGTCTTTTCCTGGTTTAGGTACTAGGTTAATACTTACTTCATAGAATAATTTAAGGAGGATTCCCTCTGATATGGTTAGGCTTTGTGTCCCCACCCAAATCTCATCTTAAATTTTAATCCCTATAATCCCCACGTGTCAAGGGAGAGACCAGGTGGAGGTAATTGAGTAATGGGGGTGGTTCCCCCAGGCTGTTCTCTTGATAGTGAGAAAGTTCTCATGAGATCTGATGGTTTTATAAGGGGCTCTTCCCCCTTTCCTCAGCACGTTTCCTTCCTGCTTCTTTGTGAAGAAGGTGCCTTGCATCCCCTCTGCCTTCTGCCATAATTGTGTTTTCTGAGTTTTTCCCAGCCATGCTTAGCTGTAAGTCAATTAAACCTCTTTCCTTTATAAATTACCCAGTCTCAGGCAGTTCTTTATACCAGTATTAAAATGGACTAATACATTGTCTTTATCTTTCAGAATTTTTTCAGTAGGATTGGCACCAATACATCTTTGAAGGAATGGTAGAATTCAGCTGTGAATTCATCTGGTCTTGGACTTTTTTTTTTTTTTAAGTTCCGTGATACATGTGCAGAACATGCAGGTTTGTTACATAGGTATACGTGTGCCATGGTGGTTTGCTGCACCTATTGACCCATCCTCTAAGTTCACTCCCATCACTGCCAACACTCAACAGGCCCCGGTGTGTATTTCTCCCCTCCCTGTGTCCATGTATTCTCATTGTTCAACTCCCACTTACGAATAGGAACATGTGGTGAACTTTCCTCTTAGCGCTGCCTTTGCTGTATCCCAGAGGTTTTGATAAGTTGTGTCAGTATTATCATTCATTTCAAATAATTTTCATATTTCCATTCTGATTTCACAGTTGACCCAGTGATCATTCAGGAGCAGGTCATTTAATTTCCATGTATTTGAATGGTTTTGAGGGTTCCTTTTGGAGTGATTTCCAATTATACTTCACTGTGATCTGAGAGAGTACTTGATATAATTTTGATTTTCTTAAATTTATTGAGACTTGTTTTGTGGCCTATCATATGGTCTATCTTTGGTAATGTTCCATGTGCTGATGAGAAGAATGTGTATTCTATACTTGTTGGGGAGCATGTTCTGGAAATATATATTAAATCCATTTGTTCTAGGGTATAGTTTAAGTCCATTATTTCTTTGTTGGCTTTCTGTCTTGATGATCTGTCTAGTGCTATCAGTGGGGTATTGAAGTCCCCCACTATTATTGTGTTGCTATCTATCTCATTTCTTAGGTCTAATAGTAACTCTTTTTATAAATCTGGGAGCTCCAGTGTTAGGTGCATATAATTTTAAGATGGTAATGTCTTCCTGTATTGTGTAGTTTTGAAAAAATCTCTTGATTTTGGTTTCTGTTTTTATTGCACTACTGTTTAAGAATATGCTTGATATAATTTTGATTATTTTAAATTTATTGAGACTTGCTTCAAGATAAAGCATGTGGTTGATATTAGAATATATTCCATGTGTAGATGAGAATAATGTATATTCTACGGTTTCTAAGTGAAGCCTTCTATAGATGTCTATTAAGTTCAATTGGTCAAGGGTAGAATTTAAATACAGAATATTTTTGTTAGTTTTCTGCCTTGATGATCTGTCTAACACTGTCAGTGGGGTGTTGAAGTCCCTCACTATTATTGTGTGACTCTCAAAGTCTTTTTGTAGGCCAGGAAGAGCTTGTTTTGTAAATGCAGGTGCTCCAATATTGGGTACATATGTATTTAGGATAGTTAAGTGTTTTTGTTGAATTAAACGCCTTATCATTATGTAATGCTTTATTTGTCTTTCCTGATTGTTATTGGTTTAAAGTCTGTAATATCTGATAAAAGAATAGCAACTCCTGCTCTTTTCTGGTTTCTGTTTGCCTGGTAGGTCTTCCTCTATCCCTTTACTTTGAGCCTGGAGCATTATTATACGGAGATATGTCTCTTGAAGACAACAGACAGTTGGATTTTGTCTTTTTTTATCCAGTTTGCCACTCTATGACTTTTAATCCTTTTTGGGTTTGCTCTGAGAATACTCACTAGTGGCACTTGTGGCTGCAGTGTTTGCCCAAAAATGACTTTGCCACAAAATATTGCTTTTAATATTATTTTTGCATCACTTTAGTTTATTGACTTTGGAAACAAAAGACACTGTTCTATATATAATATTCTGTTTTTAGTAGTGATATTGTCATTTACAAACTATAGTAATTCTCAATTGCTAAAAATATCAAATCCTAGAAAGTTTGGCACTCCTATGCATAATGTTAACATCATTCTCTAATATTTGTTGGCCAAAAATTCATTTGATGAATCCAATTTTTACAAAATAGATAATTCTAATTATTCTGATGTTAATTCTGTCTAGAAATAACTCAGAGAATAGTTTTTAGATTTTATTTTCACATTTAAAATCAGTCAAATTTTCAACTTCAAAGAGTGTGTTTAAATGAATACTGGCAAAGAGCTGTACTTTTTTATCTAAATGGGTAAAGGGTTTATTGAGGCATGTAGACCATTTATATTCAGGATTAGTATTGACATATGAGATTTTGATTCTGTCATCGTGCTCTTGCTGCTTATTTTGTAGACTTGATTGTGTAATTGTGTAATATCGTATGTGGGCTATGTGCTTGAGTGTGTTTTTGTGGTAGCAGGTTTTGATCTTTGGTTTCCATGTTTAACACCCCATTACGGACATATTTTAAGGGTGGCTTGCTGGTAACGAGTACCCTTAGTGCTGGAGAATTTTATTTTTACTTCGCTTATGAAGTTTAGTTTGGCAGGGTGTGATATTCTTGGTTGGAATTTATTTTCTTTAAGAATGCTGAAAATAGGCTCCCAATCTCTTATGGTTTGTAAGGTTTCTGTTGAGAGGTCTGCTGCTAGCCTGATGAGGTTCTCTTTTTAGGTGGCCCGACCTTTTTTCCACCTACCTTTAAGTTTTTTGTGTTTGTGTTTACACTGGTGAATCTGATGACTATGTGCCTTGGGTATGGTTATCTTGTGTAGTATCTTGCAGAGGTTCTCTGTGTTTCATGAATTTGTACATCCTCCTCTCTAGCAAGATTAGAAAGTTTTCATAAATGGTGTCCTCAAATGTGTTTTCCAAGTTGCCTACTCTCTCTTCTTCTCTCTCAGAAATGCCAGTGAGTCATAGATTTGGTCTCTTTATGTAATCGCATATTTCTCAGAGGTTTTGTTCAGGTTTCTGAATTCTTTTTTCTTTATTTTTGTCTGACTGAGTTGATTTGAAAAACCAGCCTTCAATCTCTGAAATTCTTTCTTCAGCTTGATCTAGTCTAATGTTGATGCTTCTAACTGTATTGTGAAATTCTTGATGTAAATTCTTCAGTTCTAGAAGTTTAGTTTTGTTATTTTGTAAAATGGCTATTTCATCTTTTAGTTCCTAGATCATTTTTTAAAAATTTATTACATTCCTTGGATTTGGTTTCAACTTTCTCCTTAATCCTGATGAGCTTTCTTGCCATCCAGATTCTGAATTCTATGTCCATCATTTCAGTCATCTCAGTCTGACCAAGAACCATTCTAGGGTTCTAGTGGGTTCTTTTGCAGTTAAGGGAACACACTGGCTTTTTGAGATTCGAGTTCTTGGATTGAAACTTTCTTATGTGTGAGGGCTAATGTTCCTTTAACTGTGATGTGAGTTAAGTTTAGTCAGTTGGCTTTATTTCTGGATATTTTCAGAGGGCCAGAACTCTGTACTAAATCTATATTTGTGGCTGGATTTTTGCCTTAGTTTTCACAGGTGCTGTATACTAGCAAAATATTTTGGTGTTGCATTTTGGGCTGTAATCTAGTATGTGGCATTTACAAGTACTGGCTGGCAGATAGACTCTTACTCAGCCATATGTCTCTTTGGTACTTTGGCACAGTTGGCAGCAGTGCTCTGTGTTTGAGGAGATGTGGGAGAGAAATGACTCCCTCACCTGGCCGGCTCCTGCATTTTGGAAGAGCCTCCTCCAATCATTGGTTCCATGGTTGTGTTGCCTTTGTTAGGTGTTCTTGTCCACAGGGCTCCCTCAGGCAGGGATCATGGTTGGCAGACCACACTAGCTGCCTCTAGTCTGTCATCTTGACTCCCTCCTCCTATAGGACCTGCTGGACGGGTCCTATGGAGGGAGGCACACCTTGCTTGCTCCTCCACTCACTCACAAAACCAGGCACCTAACACCTCTCCATGTTCTGAGAGTATGCGCTCTCCCTTCTTTGGTCACTAACTCAGCCAGTGGGTACCACTCAGCTAGAAGCAGCGGGGGTGCTTACCCAATCTACTGTCTGGGTGCTTCTTGTGGGAACATGGGATTACACCCTCCCACAGAGTTTAGGCAGAAGCATTTCCACTGTGCTGCAAGCCACAGGAGGTATGGACCACCTGGCTATGAGCAGTGGTGATGGATGGGTTGCCCATCCTGCCATCAAAGTGCTTCCCGAGGAACCTGGAGCTGTTCCCCCTGGCAGAGTTGAGGCAGAAGCAAGGCCACTGCGCTGGAAGCTGGCACCAAGCCTAGTCTTCTGAGGTGGAGTGGAGCAATCTTACTGTTCTTGGACACTCCAATTGTGTTCTCAGTTGGGGCTATGACAGCTGGTGCTGGGTTTCTCTGAAGTCCAGTGCTTTTGGTGGTCCCCATAGACTTGAGTGCTGCCTCTGCAAAAACTGCAGATGGCTCTGTATCTGTCTAGGAGCCTGGGGGTGAAGGGGATTTTCTCCTTCCAAGGCTTGTACAGCTCCCTGTGGATCCCTCAGTGGCTCTCACTCACTCATTCACCCTTTCCCCATTTTGGGGCGCTTCTCCTGCCTGTGTACTAATCCCAGATGGGCTTCTGCTTAGCTTCACTCTTTCCTGTTCTCTGTGTTCCCTCACTGCCTTGCTGTATCTCCACATGGTTTATTAGATGATTGGCTTGCAGGGCCGCTAGGCGCTGTTTAGCAGCCACTTTGTTTTCTCTCTGTAGAAGTGTTGCACACTAGCTGCCTCTAGTCTGCCAACTTGACTCTCTCCTCCTATAGTTTCTGAACAGAAACTATTCTCATATAGTTCATCTTCATCATCATCTTATAAATTATGACATGGAATTAGAATCTTTTCTACACCTTGGTAAATTAAATTTTTTTTTTCTAAATTTGCAGCAATTCCCAGCATGTATCTTTTGCATCGTCAGTATCGTAAGCTAGCTCTAAGAGTTTATTTAAAGTATTTTTTTAACCAATGTCACTTTTTCTATGAAAACAGTACATTTTCTTATTTATGAGTGCCAAATTAAAAAATAAAATAGATCAAGTGGAAGGCAATATTGTTTTTATGTCAAAAAATAAACAGATATCATAAACAATTTATTGCAAAATAAGAAAAAAACATTTAAAGATTCCTTGGTGTCCAATGTATAATAGAAAAATCGCATACGAGAAATTGAAACGTAAGTTTGTATGGAAAGAAATAGAAAGAATACAAAAGTAAATGTGTAAAACAAGCAAAAATTTAAGTAAACTAAAAAAGTATAAGTTAAAACGTGTTTTCAAGTTAATGAAGAACAGAATTAACATTAAAGGCAATAATTTTGATGAAAAATCCTGAAAGCAATATTTCAAGAATAAAAAGGAAATAGAGGAAAGAATAAAAATCAGCTGACATAATGATCATAATGAGAACAAGAAAGACAAAAATGAAAGCTGAATAAGCCTGAAATATACAGATTAAATAAGTACCATAGCATGGGAAAAATCAACACAAGTAGTAAATGCAACAACACCAATTTATAAACAACAAGGAAATAAATATAAACAGTGAGAAAATTTTTCTCCATTTAGTAAAAAAAAGAGACAAAATAGCAAACAGTCTGCAGTGAAACTAAAATTTTCCTGCCCACAGTTTTCTCTGCTACAATTAATGTCAAAAGACAATAAATAACATTTATAAATCTATGAGAGAAAAGATTATGTCACAATTTTTAGATAAGTGATTTTATTTTCACATTTGAGAACCCAAGAAAAATAACCTTATGTATAAAACAACCAAGATCTTAAATAATTTACGTAATCTTTTTAAATTGCTGGAATACATAATCTAGCAGTTCAATGTGTTAAACAAGACATACATTCAAATCTATGGTATGGATATTGAGAAATTTGATTTCAAAAATTGACATCAATTGTGTCATAAAATGAGCAGATAATTTAGCTGATTGAGCATCATTATATTCTGGCAGTGATATAGCAGTATATTTAAATTACTGACAGGAGTGCCTGGGCTTTGTTACTCTTATATCTATGATGACTTAACATGGGCTATAAAACATCGAACAAAAATATAAAATAATGGTGACAATATGAGGTTTGATTGCATCATAAATAATGCAACTACATAAACAAAAGTGGGAAATATACTGAATGGTCTCCTTCTCAATTTCTCTACTGTTATATCTGATATCTGATGTCCCAAAGTGACTTACACATAAGGATATCTTCAATTCTGTGGACAGGGGCTGGTCCAGTATGGATGCCTATCTTCTCCATTCATGTTCATTATTCCAGTTCTTCAATGTTCCCTAAAAATGGCTCTAACATCTGTCCTTTCTACACAATATCTGCTACCACCATCCTAATCTGAGGTCTCTTGCTTGTACCTCAGTAGCCAACCACCAGGTTCATCCATCTATTCTGTCATAAAGGACCTCAATCTGCATACTATTCAACTCCAGTCTTCAAAATGATGCACAGCCTTTTTTTGAAATGAAAATGTGATGGTAGTTATCTGCTCTACTTCCTTCTCCTTTTTTTAGCAAACTGAATTCTCCACAAAACAGATGAAATACATAGAATTAGTTTTCTATTACTATGTAAGAAATTACCACAACTTTAGTGTGTTAATAAAATACAAATATATTATCTCAGAGTTTCCTTGGGTCAGGAGTTCAGTACAGCATGGCTGGGTTCTTAGCAAGGTTGAAATCAAAGTATCAGCTGGACACATCTTCATCTGGAGACTCCATTAGGTTATTGGCAAAATTTATTTCTTTGTGGCTGAGTGAATGAAGTCTCTGTTTTCTTGCTGATACTGGCAGGTCCCAGAGATGTGGTTCCTTCTACACTCGGTCCTCTCACATTTCCAATCTCTCTTATGTTGAGCTCATAGGTTACTTATTTTCAGAAGTGGTCCAGACCTTTTTAAAGGCTACTCTAATTAGATCAGGCTTACCCAAGATAACTTCTGTTCTTAAAGCAAACTGTGCTATATAGCAGGGTCCCCAACCTCTGGCCATAGACCCGGAATCAGCCACGCAGCAGGAGGTGAGCAGTGGTGGAGGGAACATCACCTACCACCTGAGCTTCGCTTCCTGTCAGATCAGCGGTGGCCTTAGAGTCTCATAGGAGCGCATGAACCCTATTGTGAACTGCGCAGGTGAGGGATCTAGGTTGCATGCTCCTTATGATGATTTGAAGTGGAACGGTTTCATCCCCAAACCATCCCCCACCCCAAATCCATGGAAAAATTGTCTTCCATGAAACCAGTCTCTGGTGCCAGAAAGGTTGGGGACCACTGCTCCATAGCATATCCTAATTATGGGAGCTATATTCATCATATGGACAGGTCCCACCCATACTCAAGAAGAGGATATTACACATCAGGGAGCAGGGACCTTGGTAGCCATTTTAGAATTCTGCCTATCACATATATATTTTCTTCACCATTTTATTTCCAGTAATCAGGACAGTGCCTGGCCTACAATAAGTTCTTAATACAATATTCTATGATAGTTTCTTAATTTCATCTTATATCTGTTTTCTGGGCTACAGCTTGTATGACCATCTGCCAACTTTACTTCTCCATTTAGATTCCTAGTAGCCAACAAATATTGTGACAAAAACAGAATGCAGAATTTATGCCTACCACTCCTCAAGTCTCACCAAGTCCAGGAAATTGTATTGTATTGCAATTTAATACAATTCAATTTTGGCCTGCCTCTCAGGCCAAAATTTGGGCATCATCCCTGGTTCCTCTTTTCCATTTTCATCCCATAGTCAATCCCTCCACAAATCTTGTCAATCTTACTTTCAAAATATATGCTAAATCTGTTAACTCTTTATTTTTCCCTTGCTTTCATCCAAGTCCAACACCCTTTGTCTCTGGCCTGTATAACTGCTACAACTGGTAAAGTGGTTTCCCTGTTTCCAGGATCTGCCCTGACACCTTCTTTCAATCTGTTATCTGGGAAAATTGTTTTTATTTATTTATGTTATTTTTAGTGGACATATGATGATTATATATGCTTCTGTGGTACATGTGGTATTTTAACAGATACATAAAATATGTAGTGATCAAATCGGGGTAATTGAGATATTCACCACCTCAAAAATTTATCATTTCTTTGTGTTGAGAATATTACAGATCTTTCTTCTAGCTACTTTGAAATATACAATAAATTATTATTAATTTAGTCACCCTACCATGTGATTGAACACTAGAACTTATTTCTTCAATCTGACTGTATTTTTGTACCCATTAACCAACCTATCTTTATTCCTCCTAATCTTCTGCCCCTCCTGGTCTCTAGTAATTACTAATCTCTCTCTACCTCCCTGAGATGAACATTTTTGGCTAACACATTCTCTGAGTGATAATATGTAGTATTTATCTTTCTGTGCCTGGCTTATTTCACTTTACATAATTTCCTCTGATTTCATTCATATTGCTGCAAGTGACAGAATCTCTTTCCTTTTCATTGCTGAATAATATGCCATTGTGTATATATACAACATTTTATTTATCTACTCCTCTATTGCTGGACACTTAAATTGGTTGCATATCTTGGCTATTGGGAAAAATTCAATGATCACAGGAGTACAGATATCTCTTCAACATACTGATTTCAATCCTCTAGATATATGCCCAGCAGTGGGATTGTTGAATCATATAGTAGCTCTATTTCTAGGTTTATTTATTTATTTATTTATTTGAGAAAGTTTCATAGGATTTTCAATGGTGGCTATGCTAATTTACATTTCTATCAGCAGTACGAGTATTCTCCTTTCTGGCATACTTACCATCATTTTTTTTTTCCTGGTCATTTTGATATTAGTTGTTTTAAGTGGGATAATATGATATTTCATTTTGACTTTGATTTGCATTTCCCTAATGATTCATGATGTTGAGCATCTTAAAATATACCTGTTTACCATTTGTGTGTCTACTTTTCAGAAATGTCTACTCAAATCCTTTACCCATTTTAAATCTGATTATTATTATTGTTTTGCTGTTAAGTTCTTTGAGCTCCTTATATATTTTGGTTGTTAATCTCTGATGAATAGTTTGCAAACATTTATTGCTATTGTGTAGGTTGTCTCTCTACTCTGTTGATTGTTTCTTTCGCTCTGCAAAACTTTTTACCCCAGTATAATCCCATTTGTCTATTTTTGCTTTTGCAGCCTGCATTTTTGAGGTCTGACCCGCCAAAATCTTTCAGACCAATGTCTTGGTCTGACAGATTGCTTTAAGTGGTAATCCAATAATTTCTTTCTAATCTCATTTTCCATATGTCTTGCCTTATCTTAACATGATCTAGTCTCAGTGGCTTTCACTTTTTTCCTCAGACACCAGGTACATTCCTGTTTTTGTACATTCATTCTCAATAACTTTTTGCATGCTTGGCTCCTTCTCTTCATCCATATTTCAGCTCAAGTGACACTTCTTTTCACAGAGTTTCCTCACCTGACTTCCTAAGGTAAAGTTCTTCTTACCTTTGTAATTCCCTATTAGATACTCCCTTTAATTATCTTTTTTTTAAAAATCACCCACTTCTCTCTAAAATTGTCTTGGTCATTTATGTGTTTACATACTGATTTTCTGAATTTTAGCTATAAAACTGACTGATGGATGACAGATGTCTTAGTCCATTCGTAGTTCTGTCACAAAATACTGAGACTGGGTGATGTATAAAGAGGACAGATGCATTTCTCACAGTTCTAGGGGCTACATCTAAGATCAAGGCACTAACATTTATTCTGGTGAGGGCTTTATTGCTGCATCCTAACATAGTAGAAGGTGGAAGGGTAAGGAAGCCTAATGCTACGTGAAGCCTCTTTTATAAGGGCTTTATTCCTATTTATGAGGAAGGAGCCCCTATAGGCCTAGTCACCCCTTGAAGTCTCCATATCTTAATACTATCACATTGCTAACACCTGAATTTTGGAGAGGACACATTAAAACCATAGCATTAGGGCAATAAGTGTGCAATGCAAATGTGTTGGGTAAAAAAAAATGAATGAATTCCACCATAATATGATTTGGGTAGGTTTTAAAGGGACTTCTGTATATAATTACTGATAGGCTTGAAATTTATAACATTAGAGTAACACATGGCTTCCTAACAGTAGGGGAAGAAGACTATTACATCCTGGAGACCAACCTGAAAATATTCTTGCTTGTGTAGCATGCAGCCCTGCTGCACTATTTCATTAGAGTGGTAATTCATAAGTCAAACCACTGGATAACTGAAAAAACAGAATATATGAAGTTTCGTGATCAATTTTGGACTTACGATCATTCCTAGAAAGTTCTTCAATATCTAGAATACTGGATAAATAAATTGGTAACATAACATGCCTTTCTGATATAAGAGGGCTGATGTGCTTCATATGCATAGGTTTTGGGAGTGTGGGTAACAATTATTATAGCTACTACTTTATTCACATTATTTTGTGTCTAAGGTAATATTATTTTTCCTCATTTGGCTGTAGAGAAAATTGAGTCAAATAAATGGTAGAGACTTGCCTAAGGTCATGCAACTAGTAATTAGTGGAGCTAGTATTTGACCTCAGGAAGTAGAGCTCCGAAGCCCACTTTTAATCACCATACTATGTGGTGTATGAAAAAGACTAGGAAGTTAAAGCGTTTTTTTCCCTAGAATAACTCCTATTAGTATAATAATATTCTTAATAGGGAGCTGCAATTAAATCAGAATTATCCAAAATGTGTTCCATAAAACATTAATAACTCCAGACAGTTTATGAGGTGAAAATATCCTAAAGTAATATCAGTTTAAGAAAACCATATAATTATATTCACTTTCCTAGGAACCCTGTTTCATGTCAGCCTTATGAGAGTTCATATGGCTCTCTAGCACTCCAAAATACTGAAACAGAACACCGCCATGTTACTTTTACCACATAACAATTTCTCTCTCTCTCTTTTTTTTTGTATTACATATATTGACATCCCATGAGGCAAACACACACTTTGGGGAGCTCTGTTAGGGTGAATTGTTATTGTACTCAAGTAATTTGGCAAATCTGGCAGTGAAATACCAACAAAGGGAATAGAAGCAGTTAAGTTGCACCTCCATCTATTAATGACTATCACCTTTAGTTCCTACTTCACTTTATTGATAGGCTATTAATGTACAGAGAAACAGATTGACTTGTGGTATGCTGATGTGAAGTGAGTGAGTAACACTTAGGAGCACACATCTCTGGGTGTGCATATGGGCTGTGAGGAGGGAGAAGCGGGGCAGCTGAGAGGAAAAAAGCAGCTTAGTTACATACATACTTAAAAGTCAAGAGGATGTGGTGTTTAATTTCTTTTTTTCTTGGATTCATTACTCCTCTAATCCTTGACTCTGTTACCTTTAATTTTGTTGATTAAAAGGTATTATGTGGGCGGGTTAGTCTGTGCTTGATGTTACTGAACAGCAGGTAGACAGGAGCTACAGTTCTTTTTTGTTTGGAGCAGGACAATTAAAAATGTAATCAACTTTGAAAACTGGAGGGTAAAAAAGAAATACCATGAATAGACATGGATCTAAATAACTGCTTCACTAGCAGACGGTCATTGCATATCTCCAGAATTCGAATAAATTTCTTTTACATTTTGGAGAAAAGTCAGATTAGAAAAAAGATAATTTTTTTCTGATTGATCATTGCATACAAAAAGGCTTGACTTATGCATCTTGCAACAGAACACAATGTAAAAGCTGAAAAATAAACCATAAAATACAATGCTGAAAATTTCCATATCACAGCTGCCCAGAGTGCATAACAAGAAGAATATTAGTAATGTCCAGATGCACATACATCTACAGGGAAGCCACTTGCCAACAGCAAAATAAAAGAAATGACAATGTCAATCACATCCAATAGACTATGTTAATGTTTTTCAAACAGTTCTTTCACACTCAGAAATAGTGCTCATTAATAATGGATAGTACTGTATGAAGGAGAAGGAGGGTTGCCTATAAAACTGATGGAATTCATTGTTCATTGCTCATCTTCTCTCAATAATGAACTGCATTCCTGCAGTATGATTTATCTTTTGTCTTTAAAACTATGCCCAAATGGTTTCAAACCTTTTAAGCTAATTAATCCCTTTCTTTACTGAACTAACTTTGCACATGTGGTACTAATGCACTGCCCATCCTCACATCTCCTTCATCTCTACCTGGTCCTACTTCAACTTACTTCCTTTTGAATTACACAGTTTTTGACTAGTACTGCTGAAATGTGCAAGAAAGTTCTCAAGCTTTTAAAAATACCTTGAAATTATGATGCTAAATCAAGAAAGAGTTTCATTGTTGTTGTAATTCTTCTTCTTCTTTTTTTTTTTTTTTTTTTTTTTGACAAAGTCTTGCTCTGTTGCTCAGTCTGGAGTGCAGTGGCACAATCTCAGCTCACTGCAACCTCCGCCTCCTGGGTTCCTGGTTTCAAGCTATTTTCCTGCCTCAGCCTGCTAAGTAGCTGGGATTACAGGCACCTGCCACCATGCCCGGCTAATTTTTGTATTTTCAGTAGAGACGCCTGTCTCTTTCACCATGTTGGCCAGGCTTGTTCCAAACTCCTGACCTCAGGTGATCTGCTTGCCTCAGCCTCCCAAAATGCTGGGATTACAGCAGTGAGGCAGCATGCCTGGCCTGTAATTCTTCTTTATTTTTCTCTTCCTTTGCTTGGCTGTTCAAGCAGCTGTCAGTAGGGCCTGCAGATTTGGTGATACATTTTGAGGTTTCCATATTGCATAATCAAATATGAGTACTACAAAATCACTGAAATTCAGAAAGGCTTCTGATTCCATGGGGATTAATTTCCTAATATACCACTTTCTTCAGGGAAGCACCTAATTATCTCTTTTTGACTAAGAAGTCATTTGGAGTCAATTTTATATAATGACCTCCATTTTTTTTATCCATTATCTCAGATATCTATTTTTACTTTATTTCTTTCACTTAATATAGTTCAATTATATTCTTTATTTGATATTATAAATAAATGTTTAAAAATATAAATAAGAGCTGTTTCCCCACAGCTTTTTTTTTTATTATACTTTAAGTTTTAGGGTACATGTGCACATTGTGCAGGTTAGTTACGTATGTATACATGTGCCATGCTGGTGTGCTGCACCCACTAACTCGTCATCTAGCATTAGGTATATCTCCCAATGCTATCCTTCCCCCCTCCCCCCACCCCACAACAGTCCCCAGAGTGTGATATTCCCCTTCCTGTGTCCATGTGATCTCATTGTTCAATTCCCACCTATGAGTGAGAATATGCAGTGTTTGGTTTTTTGTTCTTGCGATAGTTTACTGAGAATGATGGTTTCCAATTTCATCCATGTCCCTACAAAGGACATGAACTCATCATTTTTTATGGCTGCATAGTATTCCATGGTGTATATGTGCCACATTTTCTTAATCCAGTCTATCATTGTTGGACATTTGGGTTGGTTCCAAGTCTTTGCTATTGTGAATAATGCCGCAATAAACATACGTGTGCATGTGTCTTTATAGCAGCATGATTTATAGTCCTTTGGGTATATACCCAGTAATGGGATGGCTGGGTCAAATGGTATTTCTAGTTCTAGATCCCTGAGGAATCGCCACACTGACTTCCACAATGGTTGAACTAGTTTACAGTCCCACCAACAGTGTAAAAGTGTTCCTATTTCTCCACATCCTCTCCAGCACCTGTTGTTTTCTGACTTTTTAATGATTGCCATTCTAACTGGTGTGAGATGATATCTCATAGTGGTTTTGATTTGCATTTCTCTGATGGCCAGTGATGATGAGCATTTCTTCATGTGTTTTTTGACTGCATAAATGTCTTCTTTTGAGAAGTGTCTGTTCATGTCCTTCGCCCACTTTTTGATGGGGTTGTTTGTTTTTTTCTTGTAAATTTGTTTGAGTTCATTGTAGATTCTGGATATTAGCCCTTTGTCAGATGAGTAGGTTGCGAAAATTTTCTCCCATGTTGTAGGTTGCCTGTTCACTCTGATGGTAGTTTCTTTTGCTGTGCAGAAGCTCTTTAGTTTAATTAGATCCCATTTGTCAATTTTGGCTTTTGTTGCCATTGCTTTTGGTGTTTTGGACATGAAGTCCTTGCCCACGCGTATGTCCTGAAAGGTAATGCCTAGGTTTTCTTCTAGGGTTTTTATGGTTTTAGGTCTAACGTTTAAATCTTTAATCCATCTTGAATTGATTTTTGTATAAGGTGTAAGGAAGGGATCCAGTTTCAGCTTTCTACATATGGCTAGCCAGTTTTCCCAGCACCATTTATTAAATAGGGAATCCTTTCCCCATTGCTTGTTTTTCTCAGGTTTGTCAAAGATCAGATAGTTGTAGGTATGCGGCGTTATTTCTGAGGGCTCTGTTCTGTTCCATTGATCTATATCTCTGTTTTGGTACCAGTACCATGCTGTTTTGGTTACTGTAGCCTTATAGTATAGTTTGAAGTCAGGTAGTGTGATGCCTCCAGCTTTGTTCTTTTGGCTTAGGATTGACTTGGCGATGCGGGCTCTTTTTTGGTTCCATATGAACTTTAAAGTAGTTTTTTCCAATTCTGTGAAGAAAGTCATTGGTAGCTTGATGGGGATGGCATTGAATCTGTAAATGACCTTGGGCAGTATGGCCATTTTCACGATATTGATTCTTCCTACCCATGAGCATGGAATGTTCTTCCATTTGTTTGTATCCTCTTTTATTTCCTTGAGCAGTGGTTTGTAGTTCTCCTTGAAGAGGTCCTTCACATCCCTTGTAAGTTGGATTGCTAGGTATTTTATTCTCTTTGAAGCAATTGTGAATGGGAGTTCACTCATGATTTGGCTCTCTGTTTGTCTGTTGTTGGTGTATAAGAATGCTTGTGATTTTTGTACATTGATTTTGTATCCTGAGACTTTGCTGAAGTTGCTTATCAGCTTAAGGAGATTTTGGGCTGAGACAATGGGGTTTTCTAGATAAACAACCATGTCGTCTGCAAACAGGGACAATTTGACTTCCTCTTTTCCTAATTGAATACCATTTATTTCCTTCTCCTGCCTGATTGCCCTGGCCAGAACTTCCAACACTTTGTTGAATAGGAGTGGTGAGAGAGGGCATCCCTGTCTTGTGCCAGTTTTCAAAGGGAATGCTTCCAGTTTTTGCCCATTCAGTATGATATTGGCTATGGGTTTGTCATAGATAGCTCTTATTATTTTGAGATACGTCCCATCAATACCTAATTTATTGAGAGTTTTTAGCATGAAGCATTGTTGAATTTTGTCAAAGGCTTTTTCTGCATCTATTGAGATAATCATGTGGTTTTTGTCTTTGGCTCTGTTTATATGCTGGATTACATTTATTGATTTGCGTATATTGAACCAGCCTTGCATCTCAGGGATGAAGCCCACTTGATCATGGTGGATAAGCTTTTTGATGTGCTGCTGGATTCGGTTTGCCAGTATTTTATTGAGGATTTTTGCATCAATGTTCATCAAGGATATTGGTCTAAAATTCTCTTTTTTGGTTGTGTCTCTGCCCAGCTTTGGTATCAGAATGATGCTGGCCTCATAAAATGAGTTAGGGAGGATTCCCTCTTTTTCTTTTGATTGGAATAGTTTCAGAAGGAATGGTACCAGTTCCTCCTTGTACCTCTGGTAGAATTCGGCTGTGAATCCATCTGGACCTGGACTCTTTTTGGTTGGTAAACTATTGATTATTGCCACAATTTCAGCTCCTGTTATTGGTCAATGACCTCCATTTTTAACATTTTTAAGCAAATGCTTTTTTGAAATGGCTTTGAACGTAAGACCAACTGCCTATTATTCTGTTCACAATAAAAGCTACCTTTTAGCAATATATTGGAAAACACATGTAAAGAAATACTCATAAGATACAACTAAGATCTATTGAAAAATTATATTTACAGTAAACTGTACCCTTAATGATAATGTCTTTCATGTATAACAGTGAATTGCCAGATGAAAAGGACAATTTATGCAAGATGCATAGCAATGTAAAGAAAAGTATATGTTTGGACATAGATCTAATTACCAGTTAGTTGACACATTCAAGTTTTTCCCTCTATAGTTTAATTACAGGAGTGATTTCCTGTCAATGGGAATACATCTGTCTCAGTGAAGTTCTATTATATCAAACTATGAAAGGAAGTGCGGGAATATATAGTTGCTCCAGATCCAAATACGCAGAATGCTCAGGTGTGCATTCAGAATAAATACCAGCACTACCTCCTAAGTTGTCAAATTCCTAATCTGTAAAACCAGCAACTATGTTATGTTTCATGACAAAGGGAAATTACCATTACAGATGTAATTAAGATTGCTAATTAGATGCTATTAAAATATGGAATCCTGGATTAGCTAGGTGGATCAATATAATCACCAGGAACCTTAAACGTGGAAAAGGGAGACAGAAGAGAAAGAATGATGTCACATGAGAAAGATTGCATTCACCATTGTGGCTTTGAAGATAAAGAAAGAGTGACTGAGTCAAGGAATATGGCAACCTTTAGAGGCAGAAGACGAATTCTCTTCTACAGCCTCCTGAAGGGAATGCAGCTCTGTTGATACCTTAATTTTAGCTCAGTAAGAGCTGTGTAGTAATTATAATCTAGAGAACTACAAAATACTAAAGTCATATTGTTTTAAGTCACTGTGTATTAATCACAAGAGCCATTCATAAGTAATATATGATGTATCTTGCTTTTGGATGTGGTCATATTTTGTCTTTGCCCTTTAAAATGAAACAAACTACAAACATTAAAAAAGCTCCACTAGCTTTCCATTCAAAATTTCTCTCCCTCCTTCCAACTTCCACCCTCAAGTAGACCTCAATACCTCTGGTTCTCCTCTTGGTTTTCATGTTTTCACATCACTTAGCTCCCATGGTTAAAATTTCTGAGCTCATCAAGTTTGAACTGAGGAAATAAAAAGGATATTAAAAAGATAGGTATTGGTATGTCTAAATCTGTCCTCAGGTTCTCTGGATCTGGCAAATGTTTAAATCTGACTCAAAAATATTTCCATGTGTTCTTTAGAGTCTCCACTACAAAGCACTTGAAATGAGTACGCCCGTGTCTGTTCAAGTCCATGCAGAGAAAAGGGACCTATAGGAAATACATGGATTACTCTGATGAACTGGCTTATTCACTTGTGAGGACTGGCTAAGTAAATTTGAAATTCACAAGGCAGACAGTCAGGAAGGAAAGAGACCAAGTGGATTGAAACCCAAGAGCAAGGGCCAAAGTTTGTTGCCCACTTTCTCAAGGAAGGCCTATGCCCTCTTTTAAAAGGACTAGCAACTGATTAAGTCAGGACAACCCAAGATAATCTAAATTAAAATCCACTGAATAGGAATTTTAGTTACATTGGCAAAGTCCCTTCACAACAGTACCTAGATTTCTGTTTGACTGAAAAACTGGGAAAAAGATGTGTGCGCATGTGTGTGTGTATGTGCATAAATGTTTGTGCTATACAATGACTGTTGGTTTCTTTCCTTCTTCAGACTCTTATAAGAGAATATCTTTTGAATCCCCCTGGCCCAATATTGATACATTCTAGAAAGGAAATTCTTGTTAGAGTAGTTTATCCTGGAGAAGCTGACACACCACCTAGTCATGACAGACCCTCAGTCTGGGGTGGGGGCAGTGGTGCCTCTTTTATCCTGCAGATTTTAATTTCCTTTAAGGTCTATATCCAGGAGGATATTTCATAGTCTTTTAATACATGTGTTTTGCAAATACACATCTTCACTTTGTCCCTTACTCTACCCCATTACTGACAATTTCCAGAGTAGCAGAGATATCAAGGTTGTCATAAATCTTGAGGAAAATGTGTGGTTGTAAATAGTGGGAAATATATTGCACATTGTTCACAGTAACAAGATAGAAAACATTTAATATTTCATTTCCAGTGGAATCCAATATCCTACCATTCTAAATTGATATCTACCACTCCATTTCCTTGTCCTTTTGGTTGCCTTACTGGTCTGTTTTCCACATGGTGGAGAGAGCTCTGCCCATTCTTATCCCCTGGCCTGGGATGCTGCCTGCAAAATTTTACAGGAGTTTCTCTATTGCTTCAGTTGAGTCCAGTCAATTATCATATTCATGTTGGTCACTCATCATGCCTTCATTCTACCTCATTTTTATCCCTGGAACTAATTACTACCTTAAGTTTGTTTACTTATTTTCTGCTTTCACACTAGAATTAAAACTTTTTGAAAGAAGAAACTGTGACTCTTCTTAAACATTGTGTTTCTAGTAATCTTTTTTTCTCTCTTCAGCTTTTATTTTAGATACAGGGAGTACACGTGCAAATTTGTTACATAGGGATATTGTGTGATGCTGAGGTTTGGAGTACAGATCCTGTCACTCGAGTAGTGAGCATAGTACTATAGGTAGTTTTTGAACCCACCCCCGACTCACTAATAATCCACAGGGTCTATTATTCCCATGTTTATGTCCTTGTGTGCTCAGTGTTTAGCTTCCAGTTATAAGTGAGAATAGGCAGTGTTTGATTTTTTGTTCCTGTATTAATTTGCCTAGAATTATGGCCTCTAGCTTTTCTTTTCTTTTTCTTTTTTTAACTTTTATTTTAGGTTCAGGGGTACCTGTGTAGGCTTGTTATATAGGTACACTCAATTCACAGGGTTGGCTGTACAGATTATTTCATCACTCTGGTACTAAGTCTAGTGCCCAATAGTTATTTTTTCTGAACCTCTCCCTTCTCCCAACTTCCACCCACAAGTGGACCTCAGTATCTGTTGTTCTCCTCTTTGTTTCCATTTATAAAATGGAGTGCTCTCATTTATAAAAGTGAGAAATGAGGTATTTGGTTTTCTCTTCCCTCATTAGTTTGCTAAGAATAATGGTTTCCACCTTCATCCGTGTTCCCACAAAGGACATGATCTTGTTCTTTTACATGGCTGCATAATATTTCATTGTGTATATGCACTACATTTTCTTCATCCAATTTACCATTAATGGGTATTTAGGTTGATTCTATGTGTTTGTTATTGTGAATAGTGCTGCAATGAACATATGCATGCATGTGTCTTTATGAGAGAATGATTTTCATTCCTTTGGATATATACTCAGGCTAGCAATCTTAACAGTCCTGTAACTATCAGTTTGCTGAACTCAGAATGTAGTTCATTCTGAGGTTTAGCTTGAGAAAGTGATTCAAAATTTTCAGGAATTAATGAAACAATTTCTAGGCACTTGGTTATATTAGTATGAAATAGACACTTAAAATTTCCAATGAATAGCTATTCAGTTATTCCTCATAAGATAACTAAAGCCAGTATTTTTATTAAAAAATAAAGTTCAGAGTTAATAATTATATTTTGAAAAGTTTTTTGAATAGAGAATAATTATTTACTTATGGGAAATTCTCAGTATGCTAAATGGTAACTAAGAGATGGGCAAATTCAGACCTTACTTCTTTCATGGTTTCACCACTTCTCAGCTATTTGTGATTTTTGAATAAAGTAAATCACAAATTTCCTATCTACCAAGTGGGGCTGTTATTGGGCACATAGGCTTTCATAAGGATTTCACGAGATCTACACATACCAAATCCTTAATGAATACTAGATATTCATTTGTAGTACAAATAGATTTCACTTGTTCAAGATCTCATATGGTTTCATGTAATCTCATTAAGTATTTAGTATGAGCCCTGGAGATCTATAAAATGTGACTTTTTATTAATTGTATTGATTGCTTAATTTTAAAAGATATATTTAATTTTCTTTTTATTAAGACATATTTTATGTGACACAACTGCAAGAATGGCTACATTTTTTAAAATGTCACTGATGAATCACAAGGATATAAAGCAAACTCGATATTCACATGAAGGCCATATGTCACAGCTTGCCATGACACTGCAAGGTTACACCATGGTGTAAGAAACAGCATCCCCTTTCATTCTCAAAAGTATATTAGTTTGGCTTATAAATTGTAGTATTCACTTAATTAAAGCAAACAATATGAAGGATGAAAAGAGGGACTTCACTACAGATGTTTCAGAAATCAAAAAGATAATAAAGGATTATTGTGACTAATTGCATACTAATATATTAGAGAACTCAGATGAAATATATACATTTATTTAAAAACAATGTATTAATGTTGATTTAACATGATATAGTAGTAGTCCTACAATCATTAGTGAAATTAAATGTTTTAAATATTCTCCCATGAAGAAATACTTGACTACAATGGTAACATTCAAAGAATAATCCAATTTCAACACAATCCTTGCAGAGAGAGAAAAAGAAAGAAAACTCTTTTACTCTTTATAAGGCAAACATAACTTTAATAATATTAGACAAGGATAATACCAGAAAAAGGAGAAAATAAGGGGCAATCTTACTCAAGAACCTAAGTGCAAATCCAAATGAGGTGTTGGCAAAGCAAATATGTTTTTCCTCATATAGAATTCATAGTAGTGATCTAATGGACATATATAAAACATTATACCTAGCAATAGGAAACTTCACATTCTATTCAAGAACAATTTTTTCCGGTGTAAGCTTTTTTTTGTTTAATAATGTCTACACATTAAACTGTATATCAGAGTTCCACTTAGAACATCTCATAAGCCCACCAATTGAAAATTTTAAAAATGAGATTTTTTTCCTTTTAACAAATCTTTCTCACATCCTCTTTTTCTCACATCAGCCAGTTTACCAAGCATCACCTCTTGGAGTCCTCATAAATTACTTCCATTGCTTACCCCAAGCCTTCCAATCAGTTAACTGAGTCCTGCCAGGCATATTGTCAATATCACAGTAACAGCAACCTTCTCCTTTCCATTTACATTAATAATACTCTAGATAGGCCCTTCTTCTTACCATTTGAACTAATGCAGCAGCCTTCAATATCGTCATCTTCTTACCATTTTTCCCATTCTTTGGAGTCTGCAGATTGATTTCTTTAATAGAAGTATCTGATCATTACTCTCTACTTAAAACGCTTTTATGGTTTTGCATCCCATTCAGTACATCATCTAAGCTCAACATAACATAGAGTGGGGTTCTGGTCTCCGTCTTCTAGATTATTGCCATAGTAGCTGTACACTATGCTCTATCAATATTAAATTATTTGCAGCATCTGAAAAATCAACCTATTAACTTACATTTCTTTGCTTTTCAAATGCTCTTACTTTTGCTTGTAATATTTTTTCTTCTTCTTAAATGGTTAACGCATAATTTCATAACAGAGGCAAATCACAATAATTATCCACCCAGATATCCCCCACAATTTATTTATTAATATTTTTTACCTTCCTCATGACCAGCCCCACCTTCATTTCTTAATTCTTATTATACTTATCCCACTGTAGTTTAGTTTTCTTTTTACTCTCATTTCACTATCTAGAATACAAGATTCTTGATAGAAGGGACCAATACTTGACCTCTGGATTCACAGTGAGTAGCATATGCACTCAATAACGTTTTTTTGAATGAGTGTACAAGTGAGTATAAGGCAGAATATGAAAGCATATGTACTAAGTATACATATGCATACTTTAAATTTTGAAAGTGAGTCTGTTTTTACTAAATTATGAGATATTTTTCCTTTTAGTGTCCTTTTTAGTTTATATTTCTAGAGATAATGCATACATTATGCATTTTTTTAGGTGGGCAAATCATTAATATGGAAATTCGCTGTTGAATGAGTTAAAGTGTATGTTTGGATATTTTTGGTTTTTTGGGAAGTTGCTAAAAATCTTTAATATTAATTCTGAACCCTTTGAAAGAAACTAAAACACAGAGTAATCAGTAGAAACTACACCACTTTTTGGCATGTGCTATGCGTTTTTGCTGAAGCAGAAGCCTGCCATATGCCGTATGTGATATGCTACCCAACTTTGCCATCAAGTCAGTGAATGCATACTATCCTGCAGCCAAGCCACATGGGCATGACATGCCTTCCACTTCAGCATTTTTATGAACATTTTTTCACTTAATTCTGTCACACATGGTATTCATAATCTGTTAGGAGAAGCTCTGCCCATTTTGTCACCTTTAACATCTGAGAGCTCTTATAATGGCGCCAAAATGATTGTTCTTCTGATTTGGATCAGATGTGAGTCATTCTGGTTGAAATTTCTAAAAATGTTTCCAGTAGTCATTTTTTACATAAAAATTGAAGCAAGAATGGGTAATGGCACATAGAAGATGTGACTTGGAGTGTAGTTAATTGCAAGTGTGTTTTTTTTTTCACTCACACATTCATTCATTGACCAAATATTTATTGAGCCTTCATGACGTGCCAGGTACTGTGCTATATGCTGAGGAAGAAAAAAGAAGGAAAAAGTACAAAACCAGGATCCTCCTACTCTAGGAGCCTGGAGGACAAAAACAAAAACAAAACAAAACAAAACAAAAACAAAAACAAAAACAAAACAACCACAAAAAAAGGAAAGAAGTTTTTATTTCATTCAATTTTTTTCTAAATTAATTTTAAATGATTTTGTTTCATATTCCCATCCACTCAAGTTTTCTTCTTCTTTTTTTTTTTTGAGGCAGAGTCTCACTCCGTCATCCAGACTGGAATACAGTGGCTCGATCTCGCTCACTGCAACCTCTGACTCCCGGGTTCAAGCAATTCTTCTGCCTCAATCTCCTGAGTAGCTGAGATTACAGGCACGTGTCACCATGCCCAGCTAATTTTTGTATTTTTTGTGGAGACAGGGTTTTACCATGTTGGCCAGGGTGGTCTTGAACTCCCGACCTCAGGTGATCTGCCCGCCTCAGCCTCCCAAAGTGCTGGGATTATAGGTGTGAGCCACCGCACCAGTCATGAGCCACCGCACCAGGCATGAGCCACCACACCAGGCCCTGCCATTTTGAAAACAGAAAAATGCGGCCTATGAATAAAGCTATCATTTTAAGGCAGAATACTCCATTCGTGGGCTGCATTTTCCTTTTTTCAAAATGGTAAGAAGAAAATTTGAAGAATATGTGTGGAGTATCAAAAGTAATCAATGTTTATGAATGAAAAGAACTAATTTTCACTGACCTTGACATTTTTATGCCAATCACAGTTGAATTTCTGAGCACGAGAACTTTGCTTACTGGTCCACATATATTCCTATAGACATTCCTTCGATTTAGACTATGTGGCATTTATTAAACTCTGTTAGTATGTTCCATCATGATGGTAAAATTGGACTGGATAAAATTAAAAGTAGAATTTCAATCTGAATGCCTAATTTTTCTATTAAATAAATATTTTTAAAAAGCACAACTTTTCTTCCAAAGTATATTTCAGAGGTATAGTGTACATAAAAATACCTGGCAATGGAAGACAATCTATGGCCCATAAATAGATTCCTGCACTACAGTTAACCCCACATTAAAGCCATAGCATGTAGATGAAGCATTAGATGTAATGAAACTTCCGGAAGTAATTTGAAAATTAAAAAGATGTTGAATTCAAAATAAGATAGGAAAATAAATGTTAGGATTTTACAGATATCATTAATATTCTATTTAAATTAACCAAATTGACTTAATACCTTTTAGATAAAAGCAAAAACAAAATATTCTCCAGAATCTAATGATTCTAGAAAATATATTGTTTAGGTAGAAACAATTTTATATTAAGAAACACCTTCATTACAAAAATGTATAATCTCTGTGTGTCCCTAGTACCTCCAGTTAATTTTATGCATGACATTGCTAGTGCACTAATGGAACAAATAATATTATAGCAACAATAATAAAATTAAGCAGATATAGACAGAACATTTTTGAATAGATTTGAAAAGATGAAAGGATTAAAATTTAGTATTATTGAATGATAAATAATATATCTTCAGTATTGAAGCTGGCCATGGCTATGGGAGAGTATTAGTGAAGCCTCTGTCAAAGATCCTCGCCAGTGACTACAACTCAGTTAATTCCTATTACTTTTATAGTGAACATGACAAACATTTGTGAATTCATTTTTGTTGATCACTGCCTTCCTTCATATTGCCAGTTATATAGAGCCTTGTGCTCAATATATAATGTGCTGACTCCTTCCTTCCTTTCTTCCTCCCTGCCTCCCTCCCTCCCTTCCTTCCTTTCTTCCTCCCTCCCTCCCTCCCTCCCTCCCTCCCTTCCTTCCTTCCCCTCCAATCTCTATTGAGCACTGCAAGAAGTAGGAAATTTATTGTTGTCTGTTTTGAGGTGTGTGCATTTGTATGTATGTGTGTATAAGTATATGTGTCAAGGGACTGACCAAAGAAATTTGCATTCATCTCCCCAGTGATGATATTGTTCAAAATTTTAAGCCCCATATTAAATCCCTTTTAGAGTTTTCTGATCCATGAAAAATTTCCTCTATCCTACACAGTCTTGATTCCATAACTTTCTCTACTCATCCATAGTGCACCTAGACACGTGAAATATTTTCTTCTATTCTGGCCTAAATTTTAAATCAGAAATTCCCCACTGGCTAAGTTTAGAGTGCCTCTGGAATCATGGAGGAAAGGAAATGTTCCAGTAATACTAGGGAACTTCTGTTATTGGCAGCATAATTATTTTTTCTGGCTGTACCAGAAGTAACACTACCAAAGGTTTTTAAGAGGTAGCTATTTTTGAAAAAGTGATCAATAATTTTAGGTTTCTGTGTGGAATATAAAATAAATGAAATCTCATAGGCTTTAGCTGAATTACCAGGATAAGTATTTCTTCATCCACATTTTCAATATTTTAGCCAAAAGATTGCATTTCTTTCTTGAAACTGGAAATAAATTTTCTGTAAGGATAGCACAGTTTGGGAAGCAGAGCATAGAGAAATGTTATCTTTATGTTGTCTTCTTACCTGCTTCCTTCCATTTATCTCCAATTAATCTAGGCCCCTGTTGTATAAGGCAAGTATTTTGCACATTATCAAGAATCATCAATTTCCATATGATGATACTCAGCTGATTATAATCATAAAGCATCAAGAAGCCAAAAGGTTATCAGTGAGAGACAGCAAGTGGGTGTGGAATTAAAGAACTCTAAAGAGCACCTAAAAATCATTGGTAGCCTCTATGCACACAGTTAAATTTAACTCAAATAAGGATCCACTTACGCTGCTATGCTGCCATGTTGCCTGTTGACTTTGATAAATTTATCTTATTTGGAGTTTAAAATATGTTTTCTATGAGTTTGATCATCACCCAGAATGATTTACATAGTGAATAATTGGTCAAAAACAGTAGTATCCCAGTCTTTATACTTTTAAGTCAACTACCATCAAACAAACAAACAACAATTGGATAATATTACATAGGGTCTTTTAAATCCTTAATTTTGATCATTTCTTCAAAGTTCTTTAGACTCTAGGTCCCCATTGTTTATAAAGGAGTGTTAAGTTGGTAGTGGTTTGTTATTCTTCAAGTGAGTCTGCAAGACAAAGCATGAAAAAGAGATAGATCTAAAAAGAATATAAGAAAGTTCCAAACTTCATCAATTCCCATCCTCAATGGGTCTTTGATTTTGCCTTGTAGATTTATGTTGTCCACTACCAAAAAGGAATGTCTGCTTTAGCTTTTAAAAAAAAAATCCTCATGGATTATTTGCCATTTTGAAATTATTTGTTAGTGGATTCCTGGTTTTGTTTAACAAATAAGATAACATTTCTAGAAAAAATAATTATAAACATATTGAATATATTTTATTACTATTTAGCTATATTATTTCCCATTTTGATTATATCCAGGCATTCAGAGTTTATCTTCTTACTTCTCTCATACTTAGCAATGAAAGATCTAAATTTAAATATAGCCAATAACCGTGCCTCTAACATTATTTAAGGAAACACATCACAGATTTTTATGTAGTTTACTACATAATGCCACTAGATTAATCAATGGTATATTATTAGCTTCAAGATGTTTTATTAATATATTTAGAGCCGCCTTTTGAAAAGAAATTGATGTCTGCATCCTCAAAAATCATAATTAAGTTTGTTCAGAAGGAAAAAAATGACAGGAAAGACTTTTTATTGGTATGTAATTAGATTGAATTGGAATTTAATAATTGTAGGATAAGCATCTTCTGCAAGGCTTATCATTTCTATCCCACAAAAGAGAATTGATTGATCAATGAGTTTAACCATTGAAAATGTTATAGCTGTTTTAATTTACAGTTTTAGAAATCAAATTATGATTTTGCTTTACACAAATACAAATGTAAAAAATACAGTGAAGCCAATTCAGACGTGTTGCATTGTTCCTTAAGAAATCCAGAGTGGCATGAGTAAAAATGGTGGACTAAGGACTCTTCGAAATTCTGTCCACTTGTTACCGCTATGGCCGTGCCAATTGATATGTTAATTAGGTCTACACTGCCTACATACACTAACTCTGACCAAAGCCATAAGGTTTCATAGTGACTCAATAGCCAATTATATATGCTCAAAGTTATGGTTTATTGCAAGACCTTCATACACCACCAATCATGCAATTAATACTTAACACATGTGTAGTAACAAAAAAGGGCAGTAGAAAACCACAGTGATGGCTCGGGAACACCAACATGCCAATAGCCAAGTTCAGTTGGTCTGGAAGTTCTTCCAATGTCAGTGGAGAGGAAGATGTGAAGGGATTTCTCTCCAGCAGAGCTGACAAATTCCAGAGAATATCTCCAGGTTCTCACAGACAGAGCTTGAGAAGGTGTCTTAAAGAAGGCCAAGTCCTAGCTGCTTTTACAATCTTCCCAGATGATTCTATTCTCATCTCATTATATCAGCTGCCTTTAAGTTTCCATTTGCTCTTTTTAGGTCTCAGGTGGTACAGGCAACAGTGGATGTTATCCCCTCAGGTCATTACATATTTATCTCTTTGAGGAAAGGAAGAACAACTTCACTGTGGTCTCAAAGCTGCTTGACATGAATGACTCCATTTTGACACGTTAAGCACACAAATCATTTTGATACATCATCATAAAAGCAATAAGAACAGTGGCAAAAATGTCAGAATTAATGTTTTAGAATTCTGGAAATTAACCAAAGACTTTAGCCAACCCCAAGAGTGTTTATTCAAGAGAAAAAAAAGAGATCAATCACATTAAGAAAAAGAGTTTTAGATTAATATCATTTTAACATGACCCGTTCCAATTCTCCCCTCCCTAACTTCTCATTAGCCTTGAAAATCAACCACCACAATTGCAGTGAAAATCACAACTTGGCAGAAATTGAAAGTGAAAGAATGAGATTAGAGCACCTTTCGAAGGCCTCAAAAATGTTATTATTTCACCTATTTGGTAGTTCCCAGTAAGACCACATTCACAAAGATCATATATACACACACACACACACACACACACATAACGGGAATTGCCCAGTTCAAGCAATCATCCCCAAAGCAATCATCCCCACTGGGACTTTGTCAAAAATAATCAGGGGCTATTTTAAAGTAACTAAAAGAGTATGATTGAATTGTTTGTAACACAAAAGAAGGATAAATGCTTGAGATGATGGATATATTATTTACTCTGATGTAATTTTTACACATTGTATGCCTGTATCAAAATATCTCATACATTTCATAGATATACACACTTAGTGTGTACCAACAAAAATTAAAAATTAAAAAAAAACAGAGGCAATTGTTAAATTATTAACCAACTGTTGAATTGCTTCAGAAAGTACATAACAGTTGGGGAAAACAATAGGCTAACCAAAAAGCTTAAAAGGAAAAGCTGGAGAATGAGATATTCATATAGGACTTTAAGAATTCCAAAACATCTCAAAAAACGTAGAAGGCTATGTTCATGTGTAAGGCTAAGCAGATGCCCAAAATGGTATATAGTATCAGAAAAGATAAAAAGCCTTTAAACTTTCGACCTTTATTAATGTTGAGGCTCTTCACAAGCAAGGTATAAAGGATAAGGTGTAGTTGTCAATTGGCTGAGTGTTGGAGGCATGCCTCAACATGAACACAGAACCTCTTGGCAGACACTAGGAGATATATTAGTTTCAGGTGTCTAAAGAAATCTGTCTGATGATCAGCAAAGACAAGTAATACAAACAGACTTCATTCAGAAAGTCACTAAACAAGTAACTTCATTCAGAAAGTCACTAAACAACATACCAATGAAGGAGGTGAAAGAGTCTGCCAGAGTTGCCGTATTTGGTTGTTTAAATTGTCCAGTTTTTCACACACAAAGAAAGTATGAGACAAAAAGAAAAAAATAAGTGTGGCTTAAACAGCAGAGACAATTTCACTTCTTTCTTTCCAATTTGGATGCCTTTTGTGTCTTTTTCTTGTGGCTAAAACTTCCAGTACCAAGAGGTGAGAGTAGATATCCTTGACTCATTTCTGACCATAGAGAAAATGCTTTCAACTTTCATCATTGAGTATGATGTTACCTGTGGGCTTTTCATATATGGCATTTATGGAGGTACATTTCTTCTATGCCTAATTTGTTAAGAGCTTTTAATCATAAAATGATGTTGAATGTTGTCAAATGTATCTATCAATAGGAATGTATGGCTTTGTTCTTCATTCTGTTAATATGGTGTATCATATTTACTGATTTGTATGTGTTGAATCAGCCTTTCATCCCAGGGATAAATCCCACTCAGTCATGGTAAATGATCATTTTAATGTGTTGTTTAATTCAGTTTGCTAGTATATTGTTGAGGATTTTGACATCTATTTTCATCAGAGATATTGGTGTGTAATTTTCTTGTCTTGCAGTGTCCTGTCTGGCTTTGGTATCAGGGTAATGTTGGCCTTGTCCACTGAGTTTGGAAATTTTGCCTAGTTAAAACAGTAATTGCCATTCACAGTGATAGGATCCAAAGCATCTTACCCCCACAGATGCCTCTTTGGCACAGTGATTATTTAGAGGTAAAAGCACTGGAAAAACAGCAGATGAAAGCATGGGACTAATGGGTTCCTTTTTCTACTTAAAGCAGAAGACAAAACTTCTATGTGAAAGCTGCTCTCTCTGTAGCAAGAGGAAAGACATTCTTGTCCACAGAAGAGGTGTCAAGGATAAGAGAAATCTATACGAAAAACTATAGGCCTTGGATTAAGCAATGGTTTGTTAGATATGGTATTTAGAGCATATCAACCAAAGAAAAAAATAGATACATTGGACTTCATCAAAATTATTATGATTTTGCTTCAGAGCACACTATAAAAACAGTGAAAAAACAACTCAAAGAATGAGAAGACATATTTATAAATCACACAGTTAGGAATGGTTTTATATCTAAAACACATAAATAACTACTTAAGCCTCAGCAATAAAAAGACAAACCAATTTTTAAAATAGACAAGAGAGTTGAATAAACATTTCTTCAAAAAAGATATGCAAACAGCCAATAACCATGTGAAAAAAATGTGCTCAACTTTTTTGTCTATAGAGAAATGTAAATCAAAACCACACTCAGATGAAAACTTCATACACACTAGAGTGGTTATAATAATAAGAAAAAAACATGAACAGGTATTGAAGAGATTGGAGAAGTTGAACAACTCATGCATTGCTGGTGGATTGTAAAATAG
Source organism: Gorilla gorilla gorilla (assembly GCF_029281585.2). Classification (NCBI taxonomy): domain Eukaryota; kingdom Metazoa; phylum Chordata; class Mammalia; order Primates; family Hominidae; genus Gorilla; species Gorilla gorilla. Next base: position 118,324,988 of record NC_073229.2, on the reverse strand, counting down.
AACAACTGCTTTAGAAAACAGTTTGTCCTTCCATTGAAAGTAAAACATAGAGTTACAAAATGATCTAGCCATTCCACTCTTAAGAATATATTCAAGAGAATCAATCTTCACTCACACACATATTTGTACCCAGATATTTAGAGCATCATTATTGCTAATAGCAAAAATGTGGAAAAAACCCAAACATTCATCAGTAGATGATAAACAAAGTGGTATATCCATAAAATGGAATATTATTCACCAATTCATGGAACGACATATATGAAACTTGGAAATATTATACTAAGAGAAAGAAGCCATACAAAAGGCCCTGTCATACATGATTTTATTTGTATAAAATGTCTAGAATAGGCAAATCCATAGAGACAGAAAGTAGTTAATGGTGGCCAGAAACTCAGAAAAGAGGGGAATGAGGTGTTTCTAATGGGTATTGCTTTATTTTTGAGATGATAAAAATGTTCTGGAGTTAGATGGCAGTGCTGATTTCACAAATTTGTGAATATACTAAAAACAAGTGAAGTACACACTTTAAGAATAAATTTTCTATAAAGTGGATTATATCTGAATTAAAATAAAGTAAATTTTACCTACTGTAATCAGTTATTTGTCTAATGATGACATATTTGAAGAAAACTAGCAGAGATTTTTATAAGATATATAAATATTGCAATGATCAAATTTGTGGTACTCGTTCTATTTTAAGCAGACAGCTATACAACTACAATGGTGTTAATAAGTTGAAAACATTATAGTTATATCTCCTGTATTCTTAGTCATATTTTCCATTCATTCCGATTTTGTTAGCATTTAGAAATATTTTCTGTTCTCTGTTTAGATAAATAGGCCATTATAAGCCACTTAAGGTTTTTAAAGTGTTTGTGTATATAAATCCCAAGATGAGTTTTCATGAGTGAGAAAATAGTTAAATTTTCAGATCAAATAAACATTTTTTTAATGTTAAACCCAGTAAGAACTTTTAAGAATTTAAAAACACGAATTATTTTTATTTTATTTCCTTGCTTTCTCTTAATTAAAACTCAGATATATTGAATTAATTGCAATTATTTGTTCATGGCACGTTGCCATCATTGGTCTATCCACTAACCATATGTGTTTATGTATTTTATATTATTTCATTTACATACTTAATATCACCATGAACATACCATCCAGCCTCAGACTCAAATCTAGTTTATACACTGTTACTAATATATACTTATACAAGTCTCTCCATCTCATCCCCAAACCAGTCCTTCAGAACTACTATTTTTAAATTACCATTTCCTCTTTTTTTAAACCTATTTAGTTACTGTCTTGACAATCTGTAATTAATTTTTACTTGCTTTTAATCTTCATAAAAATGTGAGTCTGTACTAATGCTCATATTGTGTTCCATTGATCAAATTAGTCTATCTCTTCACCAATAATACCACTGCACCTTAATAATAATTTTTTATAATAACTTATAAAGTACTCTGTTATTATTTTTTAAATAAGTTGCTCTTATTGGCACTTTGCTCCTTTATACACAATTTAGATGATTGTTTCTTTTTAATTCTTGAAAATTATTTTTATTCTTTGAACAATTTTTTCACTATGTTTATTTTTCTCCAAAATTGTTATTTGAATGTCGAACTTCTATTTAATCTCCATATATCTTAAATTGTATATTTTGTATTGTTTTATATTATCTTATTTTGTTCTAGAAGAGTTTTTTTAATATAGTCGTCCAAACACAAACTTGATTATCAGCTAAATTTCAACTGCTACTCCTTTTATCTTGTCTTATTATATTTTTACAAAAAATATTTCCATCTGAACTTTTAAGAGTTTCTCATTCTTTTTTAATTTGCTAATATAACTCATTTTTCTTCTTTAGATTTTTGGCCTGACTATTCAAATATTTCTGCTTCAGAGAGTATATATTTCCCAGCCTTTTTTTCTCTGAAGGTAATAGTTCTGTGGAAATTTTTTTTTCTAGTTGATGATCTCTGATATTCCTGGGCTCATCAGCTACTCTGTTTCGTAATATGCGTTAGAAGGATAGAATGCTAGCACCTGGCCTGTGGCATTTCAAGTGAGTCCAAGGAGGCTGTAGAGGATAAGCCCTAGGGGAGAGGACCGCAGATCCCAGCAAACCATAGTTAATTACATGTATTTGCTATCATTTCCACAAAATCAGATTTAGAACTTCAACTTAAAAATCCTGCCTGTAATCCCAGCACTTTGGGAGGCTGAGGCGGGCGGATCACGAGGTCAGAAGATCGACACCATCCTGGCTAACACGGTGAAACCCCGTCTCTACTAAAAATACAAAAAATTAACCGGGCGTGGTGGTGGGCACCTGTATTCCCAGCTACTTGGGAGGCTGAGGCAGGAGAATGGCATGAACCTGGGAGGCGGAGTTTGCAGTGAGCAGAGATCATGCCACTGCACTCTCAGCCTGGGTGACAGAGCGAGACTCCGTCTCAAAAAAAAAAAAAAAAAAAAAAAAAGAAATCCTGAACAAGCAATGTTTTAGGAGAAGACAATATTCTTAGAATATCCATCAGAAAAATCAATAGAAAAATTTATAAAATATAGAAAAACAATGATTTCTCGCTTATATTTTTCTTGACCTCATGCAAGAGGTTTCTTGTGGCGTACTGATGTCAACTACTGACCTCAGTGGAAGAGAGCAGCTAATGACTATTCTAAGGTGGTAGTGGTGGTAGGAAGGGTACAATATGGGCAGAAATAACAAACTCCAAACAATTTTTCTTATTTGTCACTCTCTCCACTATGGCTAGCCTAATTAGGACTCCATCCAGGCTACACACATCCACAACACACGCATACTTTCAAAAAAATAAAACACCTTCTATCTCACTGGGTCTCATTCCTTTTGATGTTGTTGATACACTGGATACCATTCTTCCATCTCTTATTTCTCTAGGCTAAGTTTTGACAGAAGTAGCTAGAAGAAAGAGTAATTGCCATCATGTCAGGAATCAAAGTTGTCCTCCTTTCCTTTTTGCTTAGGTGTATATTTGCAAGCTTTATTTTTCCCTTTCAGAAAATAAGAAATGAGCTAGTGTATTTTTAAGTGCACTTTTTTTTTGGTCTTCTCTTTCCATTTGCATTAGACAAAAAAAAAATCCTTTAGAACAGAGTTGAACTATCTCATCACAAAACTGATCTCTTCTTGAAGAACTGTGGCACTTTTTTGACTATAACAGTGATAGAAAATACACTGAAAATATATGCATGTTTTCTATGAAATTTCTTTGTGCGATAGAAAGTACTTGTATTTTTCAACAGCAACGATATCTTTTAATTTACCACCAAGCAATAATGGCCTTTCTTTTTTTTTTTTTTTTTCCTGAAGTCGGCTAAAGCTAAAAGTTAACCATCCATACCTATACTTCTACACATTTCCCTCTGATCCAATTACATTGCTAATGGAATCACAAAAAAACCTTTTAATCTGCAATGGCAGCTCAATCCTTCTACTTTGCCTACTCTAGGTTCAGAGAATTCTTTTGGGGTCTTTTTATCCCTGGTGAATTTCTTACCAAATTACATTCAATAATTGTTCAAGTCAGTACTGATTCATTTATTGCCTACTTAAAGAAACAAATATGTTATATATGTCAAGTTTAACAGTGCTGTGTACTAAAGGTCAGTATAATAATGCTACCCTTTTGCCCTTTTTTACACAAAACAATATTACCATCCCAATTTCCTCATTTCCTCTCTCCCCTTGGCCCACACATACATGAACATACACACACAAGTACACACACACACACACACACCCCAAAATTTAGAATTACAAAATGCAGTTTTAATTGCATTCTGTGAAATAAGTTGTGATCAATTTGTTCCACAGGTATATGATTTATTGGTAAAGTTTTGGGACAAAGGTATATAGACGAGAGATAGCACTTGGCAGGAAGTCTGTTCCCATGAATGAAATAAGATGATTGGACTATTCTAGGTAGAAGTTGACTTTGGTTTCATTAGCATAGATGTCTATAGAAGTGGTGGAGAATTGGCCTGTCAATACCTGAATGCCAGAAGAGTGAAATTTTTTATCAGCAATAAAATATTGCTCTGTACATGATATTAAGTAGTGAAAACAAAAATACGTGTGTGTGTGCGCATGTCTGAAACATGTATATGAAATAGTGAGAATAGTAGGGTTCATTAGATAGGATAAAGCATGTGTATCTGAAAATCATTAATCACCATTCAACACAACTAATCATAAATGCATTTACTGACAATTTAGAAAAAAAGCCGATTGGTTTGAAGATACCTCATATTGACTTACCTAGCTCTCAAAAATATGTATACGAGCTGGGCACAGTGTCTCATGCCTGTACTTCTAGAACTTCGGGAAACCAAGAAGGGTGAATTGCTTGAGCCCAGGAGTTTGTGACCAGCCTGGCAACGTAGCAAGCCCCTGTCTCTACAAAAATATTTTTAAAAATTAACCAGTTGTGGTGCTGTGTTCCTGTGGTCTCAGCTACTCAGGAGGCTGAAGGAGGAGGATTACTTGAGCTCATGAAGTCAGGAAGTCGAGCGCATTGAGCTGTGAACATGCCACTGCACTCTAGCCTGGGCTGCAGAAGGATGCTGTTTCAAAAAAAAAAATTGCATTCAAAGGGACTTAGTTGTTAGATTATTAGATTTATTTCCCTTTTCCTGCCCCAGAAATCTGAGATAAACATATTAAAATCTACCAGCAATAACCAGTGCATAAGATGTGAAAAATACTTTCTGACTATAAGTTAAAATGATTCAACCACATTTGTGAGCAAGTATTTCTATCTTTAAAACTAGTTTTTTTTTTCTAAATTATCTTAGTTTCTTTCTGTCGAGTGATATTCCTTAAACATTGGGTTCAGTTAATATATCAAAAGTATAATATACTATTTTTATTTTAATGTTTAGAGATTCTTAAGAAAATGGTATGTGAATTAAAAAAAGTTTTAAAGAGAAAATGTAACATTTATTGAGCACCAATTATTTATCAGTTTATATTTATGTTTATAAATTTATATATTATTATACATATAATTTATATTGATTTACTTGTAAATATAACTATTTTTACTTATATTTAGTAAAAACTATTGTTTTTCATCTCCTACCATCCACCTGTTGTCTCCTTCTTTCCCACTGTAGCTCTCCTCACTGTTGCTTTAAGATAGCAGCCCTGAGATTTTCTTTGTGAAGCTCCTCAGCATCCATACTTTATGTATACAGTTGAAGTAGGGTTGGCCCCATGCACATCTTTAGATATGGGCATACAATTCAGGATAAACCAAACTGAGCATTTCATTTTTGTGGATACTGTGACTCATTCAGAGATGGGTGTCGGACACATACAAAGCCAATAAGAGCAGGGACTTACAATCCTGCAACATGTTTTAAAGAGTTGATCAAGGGAATATTTAACTCTGACAATAGCAGGCTCACTTGCTTTTCACCAACCCACTACTTGAACACCACCAACATAACTGAAGAACATTTCTACAATGTCTGTTTAAAGGGATTGGGGAGTTTACTATGTTCCAAAAAAAAAAAAAAAAAAAAACCTCTGGAAGGTAAATCTGACATTTGCCATCACTTTCCTGTAAGGTGTTTGTCAAGTAAAAGCAGAGAATGGGAAGCTGAGAATCTGAGCAAAAAGAGGCAGTTGAGAGGCTTAGAGGTGTGGCTGTCCATCTCAGGGTTTGGGACTGAAAATGAGTGTCTGATAAATACTTCTGGTTCCATTTGAAAAAAGTAAAATCTAAAGCCTATGAGTAAGATCACACCAGAAAAAAAAAAATTCTCACGAAAACTAAACAAGAATTATTTATTTATTTATTTATTTTTGAGACAGAGTTTCGTTCCTGTTGCCCAGGCTGGAGTGCAATGGCACGATCTCGGCTCCCTGCAACCTCTACCTCCTGGGTTCGAGTGATTCTCCTGCCTCAGCCTCCCAAGTAGCTGGGATTACTGGCACCCACCACCACGCCCCGCTAATTTTCTTTTGTATTTTTAGTAGAGACGGGGTTTCACCATGTTGGCCAGACTGGTCTCAAACTCCTGGCCTCAGGTGATCCACCCACCTTGGCCTCCCAAAGTGCTGGGATTATAGGCGTAAGCCACTGCACTCGGCCTAAACAAGATTTAAATTAATCCAGTTCCTGACATGTTAAAGCAGTCATTCTTAAGCACCACCAAAACACCTCATCACGATGCAGGGAACATATAACTATGCAGAGATAGTTTTGATTGTCACAATTTGGGGAAATGCTGCAGGCATCCGATGGATGGCAAAGAATTCTGCTAAGCATCCTACGATGGACAACTCTTCACAATCAAGAATTATCAAGTCCAAAATATCAACTAGTCCTGAGGTGTAGAAACCCTGGTTTAAGTTGATTTGTGCTGACCTAACTGATAGCTGGAAGCAAAATCTGGAGAAATTTAAAATTATATAAATCTTCAAATTGTCTCTACTTTTTTATACTAAATTATCATGCTTAATAAAAAATCCAATGAAAATAACTTGCAATGAAAACATCAAGAAATTACAAATGATCAAGAGAAAGAACAGGTGACATAAATACATCCAAAAAAATTAGAAATTAGAATAGTTGTACTTTAATTTTAAAAAGACAGCAACTATTTGAATGACAAAATGACAAATGTTGACAGAAACCTGGAAGCTACATAAAATAATGAAACTTATTTTAGAACTAAAAATTAATACAATTTTTTTCTATTCCTATAATGGATTCATTACAACTCTAAAGTTTCAGATTGAGTTAAATATCAGGAAGGATATAAATTTGAAAAGCACAATTACCTAACTGTAGGATTTAATTGACATGTACAAAATACTGTACAGAATAACTCCACAACACACATTTGTTTCAACTTCTACTTGTGCAACTATATGCTGTTCTACAAAGCAAGTAAATCTCAACAAACTTTTAGGTTTTGATAACATCAGTCTTTTATCTGATCATAGTGAGATTAAGGTAAGAATCAACATCAAAAAGATAACTATAAAGTACTGTTCCATTTGAAAATTAAGAAGTACTTATAAACAATATTGTAGTAAGAAAATACATATAAAAGCTTACCATAATAGCATATAGTTTTATACTTTTACAGTTATTACAGCATAGAACCCTGTACTTTGTACTCTGAGGTTAATTAAATGACATGTTCTGTAGATTAACCTTAATGTTCCCTTCTTCTCCAAACTTTTAAATTCTGCTTTTTATTCTCATGAAGTTTCCCGCTTTGTGTAGCAAGATGGTTGCCTGCAACATCACTTTACATTCTAACCTCTCTGCAACCCAAGGTGATAGTGAATTTCTATTCCCTAACAATTTAATTTGCTTTTCAAATAAACTACTTTTTAAATTGAAATATAACTCAGCACAGAAAAGTCCACAATGATAAATATATATCTTTATGTACAGCTCTGGGTAAAGTGAGAACAAATCATATAACCACCACTCTTGTAAGAAAACAGAACATGGCCAGGATCCTGAAGCCCCTTTTAACAATAATCGCCAAATAAATAATCAAATTAAAGGTTATAAAGTGTTAAAAATAGTGCAAGGACCACTGGTTTCTTAGTATGCATTAAATGCACAAATCAAAACTTGTGGACTACAGCTTATGACATGATTAAGGGACAAACATTTTTGGATATAGTCTGGATACTCATTCAATGAGGTATCTTAGTCCATTTGTGCTGCTGTAATGGAACCACAGACTGGGTGAGTTATAAAGAACATAAGTGTATTCTCTCACCGTTTTGGAGGCTGAGAAGTCGAAGACCAAGGTTTTGGCATCTGATGACAGCCTTTTGCTGTGTCCTCACATGTGAAAGAGCAAAAGAGCAACTCTGTTTCTTCACATGGCGGAATAGCAAAAGACAATAAAGACACTCCTGCAAGCTCTTGTTATAATGACATTTAATCCATTCATGAGGCTGAAGCCCTCATGGTCTACACACCTCCCGAAAGGCCCCACCTTACAATACTGTTGCATTGGTAATTAAGTTTCCAACACATGAATTTTAAAGAAGACAAAACTATTCAAACCATAGCAACTATTATCCGAAATTTTGAGTAGGTTAGTTGCATGACATTTTAGGAAGATTAAACAGGTAGTTGTATAGCCACCTATAGAGTAAAGAGATGAAGTAAATGAGCACAAATACAAGATTATTGCACTAATTCAGAAGTGAGGCTTTTATACATAGATAAGTGGAAATAGAAAAGAAAAAGATATACAGATAACGTAAGGAATTCTTAACTATAATGTGTGAAGGTGAGGCTGAAGATAAAGGATAGGAAAGAGTCAAGGATAGAATTATGACTCTGTCCCTGAGTGGGGAGTGACATTTAAGAGAAATAGGGAAGCAGAAAAATATTTAGTTAGATGGAGATTGATTGCTTAGGTGTCAACTTGTTGGTTATGGGGCTTTATTTTTGCCATTAAAATAAAAACAACAACAACAAACCTATGAACCAAATGTGGCTAGTAATAGAATGACATCTTATGCCAAATTAAAAAAAAAATCTTTTTAAATGTTAATTGTTCTTTCTGCACAAAAACAGAAAACTATAATAGAACCTGGATGACCATATCTAGATAATCTATCCCCAACCTAATAGAATGTAAAATGTATATTTCATATAAATATCAGAAATTTTAACCAAAATTGAACCTGGTTATGACAATTGATGGAGGTCATACTTAAACTGGAATTGCATCCAAATTTACTGCATAGACTTCCATGTGTACTTGTAAAATGAAATGCAAACCTCAGAAACTGTGAGTAGCAATTCCCACAGAGGCTTTTAAAGACACATGGGCCACAGAATGGTTCAAGGAAGTCTTCTAAGATGATCTCTTTTTAGCCACTATTTGAAGCAAACAAGTGATGGTGATATTATTCAGATGTTAATATTCAGAGAATTCGGTCACTGTGTTGAAAAGGAATCTGGAGATTACATAGGTACATGACTTGAATGAAGACAAAGTTACATCTGCTATGTACATGCTCTTTCTGAGCAGCATCAAGAAATAGGCTTTCCCACTTTTGAAAATAGGATCAATTGTCCCATGGATTGCATTTGCTTTGTTTTCTCAGTCCTTCGGATGACTTTCTCTACTACCCATGTGGCTTCTGTTTGTCATTAACATTGTTTTTATTATTTGGATATGTCTCCTTTTTTTTTTCTTAGCTGATTGTAAGACTTTTCTAATTCTAGTTTTTAAATATTGGAATCTAGTGCAGCACACATGAGTGTGCAAAAATCTTACATGTATACAATATATAACTGGGATATATAGGAGGTGGCGGATAAAATTTGCAATCTTATAACTCTGACACTTTTTCATGAAATGGAAAATTCGCTTTAAAATAATTAATTTTAACTGGACTAGCAAAGAGTTTAAAGTATTGATAAGAATGATCTTAAATTAACAGTCAAATGAAATTATTCTATACTACTTTGGGTATCTAGCAATAGTTTTTCTTTTTAAATCTCCATAAACTCGTATAAAACAAATTCTCCAAAACCTATTAATAATATTAATATAAAATAACATATAACACATATAAAACATTGTATTATCTTTATTTAGAGATAGTAGTAAGAGTTATCAATCCTGGTTTGAGCTATCACAAAGTTCAAATTATTCACATTGTAGTTCATGAGTTCTTACTACGTAACTTTTTTTAAGGATAAGATTTGAATTTTCAGGAACTTTAGTTTAAACAGATACCAGAGAGTGATTTTATATACTGATGCCTTTCATAGTGTTCATTTCGTATATACAGCCATGTAGAACACATTGTTAAGATCACTGAGGTTGTCACCTTAAAGGAGTATTGCTGCTACTGAATCAGTCTGAAGGCAAGAACTCCATGAACCAAGTCACTAGGGGATGTGTCCTAGTTTTTCCCAGGTGTAAATTTCTCTTTGTGTGTGTTACAAACATGTCCAACACTAACTATGACTGTTAGAGCTTAGCATTCATTTCCCCTGATACATTGACACTAGAGTGAAACATGGTGGCCTGGGACAAAGAGATTTGGTGTTCTCACGATGAATCACCCCACACCAGCTACTGATAAGCACTGCCACAAATCATGGATAGCGGGCAAGGTCCCCTGCCCTAATTTGCTTTTTAAATTTTCATTCAGGCAGTGTAGCTTCATTACATCCCTGCAAGCAAGACCCCAGGCATTGTGTGAAGAAGATTTATAGTCAAGTTAAGACAGTCATTTCAGACTGCAAAGAAATCCCTTCACTTGCCCTGTGTCAGTGCTTTATTTCTTGGTTTGAGCAAGTAGATTTCATATGAGATAACATCTTTTTTAGAATGACTGATTTTTTCCCTCTATATCACTGAAAGAAGGAATTTATTTCTGCATATAAATAAGCAGCTAGCACTCATTATTATCTCTAATCACATTTTCATAGAAAATCAATGTGTAAAAACTCTCTTTACTATTCTTTACTGTTATTCCCTAAGTATAGTTTTCCTTTTGCTGTTAAAAGGGAAAAAGAACTCAGCAGATTGACTCCAGGTGAGGATATACATTCTGACATAAGGCTACAAGTATGATGAAGAACGAATGTATCACGCCAAACACCTTCAGCCATATTGTCCATAAACCAAACCTCGTCAAGTAACAGGCAGCTTTCTTTCCCACCAAACTGCCTCTCTTGTTTGAGTCACAGCATTAAAACTTGGCAGATCAACTTTTACTACTGATGGAAATGTTGCCTATGTACTATTGCTTGGAGAGTAAAGAGTCCAACAGAACTCTCAAGGAATTTTGACACCCATAAACAATTTTTAAAAACTTCCATTTGGCACAGTGAAAACAACTTAACTGAAAAGATGATGAGCAAGATCATTTTGGAAAGAAACCCTCCCTCCTAGGAAAGAACATTATCTTTTTGAGCAGAGGAGCCATTTAAAGTAGCACATGATTTACTAGTTGGGGTAGGCAAAAAATCCTACCCTTTCTTTTCTGTTCAATTTGTATTAGCAGTAAAGAATGTCTACATTTCTTTTAAAAATATTTTTCTGTCTTACTGAAAGTAGTTGATTCACTACACATAGTAAACATTTTATAGCATATTATATTCAGCTCTGATTTCTAGAATAATTAGTGTCATATTTTAAAACACAAATTAGGTTTAATCCAAAAATGAAAGAGTAGGTTTAAAGAGACAAGCTAAGGGCAAGCACTACTTAACAGAAAATAAAATAAATATAAAATGTATTTCTTTTAAATTAAAACTTTACTGCAAGTTTCTTAATATTCGTATGTATTTTCTGAAACTAGAATTGAATCTAGAATTATTTATGTATTTTAGTCTCATGTATTCCTCAAATGCCTGCTTTGAACCTGGACTTCAGTTATCACTTAGAAATGCAAATTGAGGCCCAGCACAGTGACTCACGCCTGTAATCCCAGCATTTTGGGAGGCTGAGGCGGGCAGATCATGAGGTCAAGAGATCAAGACCATTCTGGCCAACATGATGAAACCCCATCTCTACTAAAAATATAAAAATTAGCTGGGCGTGGTGCACACCTGTAGTCCCAGCTACTCGGGAGACTGAGGCAAGAGAATCGCTTGAACTTAGGAAGTGCAGATTGCAGTGACCCGAGATCATGCCACTGCACTTAGCCTGGGGACAGAGCAAGTCTCTGTCTCGAAAAAAAAAAAAAAAAAGAAATGTGAATTGAAATATAATGCAAAGAACTATTTATTACAACTTCCGCTAAATATACAACTCAAATACTTGTCAGTAATATAACTGATAAGTATTCAGTCTCAACCTCTAGCTCAGCAATTTCAAGTGACATCAGTAAAAATGCTGATTGCAGATGTGTGGGCAGCATCTGCTCTTCAGGCCCATGGCCTGCGATGTGCGCAGGAGTGGTGAACTCTGACTATCTTTAGTAATATTTTCTGTATTGATGCAATAAATCGGAAGTATGTCAGTTTAGAATGTTGTTGGCAACATGTTTTTACATTCCCAGGAGTGAGGGGTGTTGTGTTATCTTTATATGGCATACATAGCACAAACAGAAACGTTAACAAAAAGTAGAATAGAAATTAATATCGTTTTTAACTCTACTGGAGCTAAGCCAATTTTTTTTCTTTTAAAAATGTAAGAATAATGAAAATGCCATTGTAACTTTTGGGCTATTCCACATATTCCTTTTGAAAACCATGCCTTTGAAGTTTATTCCTTATAATAGTGAATATCCTATTAAAATGTATTTAAACTTACTTATTTTTGTTAAAATTAATAATAAAACAGGTTAATAAATAATATAAATAAATTTCTAGGGATAGATAAAAGGAACTAGATCACATTTCGGAAAATGAAACAAATGGAAAATGATATGAATTGCATTTTTTAATTTAGTACACTTAAAAGTAGCAGTAATTGAAAGGAATACTGCTCTTCTTCCCTTCAGAAAGAAAATCCATTTATTTTCCTTATTTATCAGTGTTGGGTATAACCAAATGCTTCACAGAAAACATAACCCTTACAATTGTCTGAATTTTATCTGGCTACTGTGTTTAGATTTTCAGTTTTCCTTCCTTTTTCTCTGCCAGTTTTGAAGAGAGTGTTCATATGCCTCACAATATGCTGAGCCCAGGATGATCAGCCAAGTCTTGGCTTCTTTGAGAGCTTAAACCCTTTAAACTCAGTGCTCTTTCCAGCTGGCAGGTCAGCAGCACTGAGCAGACACTGCAGGTTTCTGCTTAGTTAAGTTTCCACAAATGCGGCTCTGCTTATTCTTAGTGAGAAAGGGGAAGAGTATCTGCCCCGTGAACAATTCTATCCATCTTCCTTTTCTTAGCCCACTGTGTCTAATCTGTTTGGCATTGCAGGCTTTTTCTTCTTCTTTTTTAATTCATAACTTTTTGATTGACAGATATTATTTAAAAAACATAAAGATGTTAATGTTTTTTATGCCTAGAGACGTATTTACTTCTCATGAAACCTGCAAATAGTTCAGTCATTTTTCCAATTTACATAAATAAACATGTTTTGCAAGATAATTCTCCATAGATTTACTTTTAAGATGTTAGCTTTTATATAGAGATTAAAGTAACAAGAAGTAATAGAGACTTTCTTTAAGCTCATTTCTTTCTTCACATCTAAGCTCTAATTCAGATATTTCCTCCTTAATGCTTGAACTCTTGTTCAAACACTGACAGCTTTTCTTAGGGTTACAAAGATGACTCAAACCAGCCAAACAAGGTTTAAATGTCAGTTTATTCTGGACATTTGCTTTAAGTCATTACTAAAACCTCAACATAAAAATAGAATTGTAGGGTAGAACTTAAATCACTAATGTAGCTTGTACATGTAAAAATTCAATATTGGCTGAAGTCAGCTTAAATATATTAGAATCAGAATGTAATCATTACATTGGTACATGTCTTTGATTTTTCTACATTATCTGCAGCTGAAAATACTGGTTTGCTCTGGTTTGGGTTTAATCAGTTTGACATTCTTATGGTAGAGATCTCTGTAAATGATTTAAATGATTTAAATGAATTAAAAGAACCACACCATAATGTCACTTATTATATGATTGGTAGGCTTAATTGTGGGCAAAATAATGACAACAATAATAATGATAATATTAATTGATTTTGTGTAACAAGCCTATGTCAATATACTGTACTTTAAACTGATCATTTTGGTTTTGAAAACTCTCCCTCAGCTCTCATTTATTTTTTATTTTGGCTGACACATATTTGGGTTTGTTTTCCTGAACTTCAAGAGAAAAGCAAATCCTTTTCCTGACTTGTTACTTATATATTTTTTCTGTCTAACTTATATATTAATAGTTTGCCCTAAGTATTTTATTTTCTTTCTTAATTTGTGATTCCTGACCCCGGGGCTTTTACATATCTTTAGATGAGAAAATGATCTACATTTGTAAGCAATAAAATTACTCTTAAATTCAAACTTTTGTTAGTGCCATTGCAAACTGTTAGGGGATTGGGGGATGAAATGCTGAAAACTTATCAATGAAATGGAAAACTAGGCTTAAAGAAATAGGAAGGGAGAGTTTCATAGTCTGTTAAACACTTCTATTCATTTATTTATTTATTTTAATTATACTTTAAGTTCTGGGATACATGTGCAGAACATGCAGGTTTGTTACATAGGTACATATGTGCCATAGTGGACTTTAAACTTCAATATAAGTTACAGAAGAGGAGCGTTGGCTTTTTAAAATAGAAAATGCTGATAACTTTAAAACCCTAATAATTTTAGCAGCCAAATGTTTACTACATTGCAAAAGAATAATAACATTGTTTTGATAACCTACAGAAGTGATCCAATCAAATGGTGGTTGGATATTAAATAGCAGCTATCTGGTTTCTGAGTATAGAACCTAAGTTGTGTGGATACATTTAAAAAAAGGATAGTAAGTTAATATAACATGGACATAAGGGAAACTAAGGGGAAACATCCTTCACTTGGCAATATTCTAGTCAATTCAGTCTTAGTCATCACAGTGTCAGACACCTAGGCCTCTTTTAAAAACCGCCTCTGCCACATTTTTCTTTCTGTCAGTGATGCTGCCAAGCTTTAGACTTTTAGACCATTAATCAATGTACCATCTTCTTCTCCTTCCCTGTTGTTTTATCTGAGCTGTGTGCATATGTAGCATATGTATTATTCTTTAATTATGAATTAAACAGACATTCCTACAGAGAACACGAAGATCCACACACAAATGGAACAACACATGGATACACTTACCTGCATATGTGGGCACACAGGTGCTTTGAAGAATAAAATGCATACTATAATGTTTATGGAATCTAAATTTAACTTCAAATAGAATGAAAGATTATGAGTGAATATTGCAGAGAAAAATCTATAGTGTTTGAAACCAATGTGACCAAAATTTAGAGAGCCGAAAGCAGCAGTCTTTAGTGTAGATAGGAAATAGAAATATAGTTAAGGATGAAAATGTAATTAGATCTTACTCTCCATGTTAAATCTTGAGAGAGAGATACTTATTACTCAAAGAATGGCTGGCTGTGCTTGCTGGTGATTAAAATAAGCTTCCTTGTGTTATCTCACCATGTAAATTGTTATTGCCTCTCACATTTTGCCAGGGGTATTCTGGTCAAGGATCTAAACCTCTGATGATATATAAGTCATCTCAAGGAAAAACAAGGAACCTAGCAATTCAACCTCAGATATATTGGTATTAGGATTCTGCTTTTATTGGGTTTAATTCAGACAAAGTTTCTCTGGGCTTTTCTGTTTGGGGGAGGTGCCAGGAAAGGAACAAGGCTTGCACTTAATCAAAAAGAAATGTGAATTTTATTTAATTTATTTGCTTGCAATGCGATCCCATAAGTCATTATGTTTTTTTAAGTCCCTTCTTGGGTTTACAGAATCAAACAGGAAGCACAAGAGCCAGGGGTTTTTTTGTGACTACATTCTAGCCTTTCAGTTGTGCTTTCTGATCTTCCCTCCAAGCAGGTTACTAAAAGAGGATGACAGACTCATATCTAGAAACATTCTTGGAAAATCAGCATATGTTTGTGCCCACTGATAACCTAGGAAAACTGTCTAAATAATGTTTACAGCTAATTTTTATAGTCACTTTGCTTTTTGCTGTAGGAATTTTTGCATTAATATAGATATTATATATTTAATATTTCTAGATTTAATATAGATTTTTAAGTCTCTTGGCTTCAGGAAATCTTCTTAACAATCTATAATGGGGATTGAAAAGGACTAAAGATTAGAAGTTTTATTTTAAAAAATTACCAGCTAATACTTTATAAAGCATTTTTTGAAGTATCAGAGGAGCAATGAACTCAGTAATTGGAATACCTTCATTTTCTCTTTTTTTCAAGTACAAAATATATTTTGTCAAAAATAGACTGCATTAGTTTATTGCATCTTCTTTCAAGATATGCCTTCAAAAGATTTTTCTGATTATTTACTTTTGTGTAAGATAAGTCAAATAAAGTCTGGCAACTGTCAGAAATATTTTAACAAAGCTGTCAAAATGGTAGCAATAACAAAACAATAATAGTAACAAATATTTTCAGGAGCCTACATTTGTCAAACACAGTGCTAGGTATTTTAATTAGAATTGTTCATTATTTTATAGCACCTCCTTTCAACAATAAATTGTATATACAAGGAAATTAAAGAAATAATCAATTAAGTGTGCTGCCCCAGTTTTCCAGGACTATAAGTGGTAGTCAATAGATCCTATGTGTCTAGCTCAGAGCTCTGCTGTGGTGCTTCCTTAAACATAGCTCAATCAGGGCTTCTTCTTCTCTCTGTTCTTATTTATATATTTATGTATTTAAATTTTTACTTCTTTATTTTCATAGGATGGACCCCTATAGGTCTTTGGAAATAAGAGCTTATTTACAAACTCAGAACCTAAAATTACAGAGAAATTAATTTTGTCTCAGTCTCACACAACAACTAAAAATACTCCAGAGTTTGGAATCAGGTACTAAGTGAAAGGGGAAAATGTACTTACTAAATAATCTTGCACAAGAGCTAAAAAGTGAGAGAAACCAAACTGGCAAGCTTAAGTCTTAGGAAAGTAAATTTATAAATAGACATTAGAGAGCTTCTGTAAATAAACCCAGGAAAGATACATTAACTTATTCTTCAGTATCAAAGGATAATGGACAAAATTTATTCCATAATTTAGAAGTTCAGTATTTCCTGTAAAACCAAAAGTAAGGATCACACTGTACATCTAGTAACTTGCATTTAATGTTTATTCCCTTTTACAGTGATGCTCTTTAAGAAAAGTAAATATATTGTGTTCAAACCTGGATAAATATATTCACATTATTTGCATACTATAAATAATATAAAAATAAAGACATTTTAAAATTTATTCATGAAAGAATGATGGCCCTTATTCTGTTTTTTTTTCCTTTTTCTGTCTTTTTATTATCTATACATGTATTTGATCTTTGTCAGAAAGCACTGCGTTTATATAGTGTTTTATTAA
The DNA here is from genome assembly GCF_029281585.2 of Gorilla gorilla gorilla. NCBI lineage: Eukaryota > Metazoa > Chordata > Mammalia > Primates > Hominidae > Gorilla > Gorilla gorilla. Next base: position 118,307,911 of record NC_073229.2, on the reverse strand, counting down.
GACAGTTAAGAAACAAACAGTTTGGTAGATTTATTATATTGTGTGCTAGTTTGTAAAAAATGAGATATTTATTTATATATGTTCCAAAAGCAAAAAAAAAAACTTTTGGAGATTTCATATATATCTTTAAATTCTTTCTTTTGATTTTTCTGGAAACCAATTGCAATGTCACAAATACTTTAAATGTGCAAATTGGAAGGAGTTAACATAGTAGGTTCTGTTGTCCTAATGCTATCCATAACCATTATCATGAAAGAACAAAACAAATGTGCTCAGAAACTAAGGAGGAATATCAACAAAAGGGATATCACAATTCCCATCTTGTTGGATGATAGCCCAGCATAAAACTGTGAAAACTTCCTTTTTATTTAGCTCGTATCTCTATGTGGTTGCTATAGTATGTATCTCTCTTTCCAAAGGCAGTATTTAGCATCCATCAATTGTTTCCACTCCTGACTGATCTTCAAATTGTTTCTAAAGAATAACTTAAAAACAGAACTTGGAAAAGTACTGTCTTTGTAATGTTGGTTCATTAGTAGTTCAGGCAAATTAACTGATTGGGAACATATATTAATTATAGAAAATATACATTTGGTAGTAAAATACATTATTTTATAAAACGTTTCTAAATGTATATGTTTCAAAATATGCAACTGAATTTGTATTTTATCTTGATCAATAATAAATTACCTATCTGTTAAAATTGTAGATGATATGATTCATGTATAAGATAAGAAAATTGCTCTACATTAGTATATTCCACATTGCTTAATGGAAACGACATTATAGCATATGTCTGAGAAATACATCTTTTAAAATGTTTATTAAACCTTTATTCCACATTGCTTATATATGTCAGGAAACTTACATTCTAGTACTGGTTCTTCAATTAACTTGTAGTTATGATAAATGAGATGATTGCGAGAGGTAAGCTATAAGATGTCTCTAAATGGATATTATGTTAATTTAACGGGGAGTTGTATATGACTATAATTTCATTTTAAATCTATTAGCTTCATCATTGCTTGTACCCAATTCAACAATTGAGCATTTGGTTTTTCAAAAAGTTGTTATTGTAAGAAGGGTTGACATATAAAATAGCATGATAGTTCGCTATTGAGATTCAGGAAAATGTATGATAATTTTAGGCCACATGATTTGTGTTTTCTTCCCCAAACAAGGACAATTGTAAATAGGTCTACAATATAATGTAGTTAAATATGATGCTTTATATATTTTTTTGTGTTTGCAAAGAAAATAGCAATGCCCACATAGAGGGCTACCGTGGACACAAACCTTAAGTTTAGGTGTGTCTTTGAATTTTTCAAAGATAAAACCCCTGTATAATCATTTTCAATATGTTCAGAAAGACTAGATACACAGAGAAATGTCGAAACCTAATAGATTCTATCAATGACTTCATGTATGAATATTCTTATTCCTATATATTTTCAGCATTCTCGCTGGCTTATAATCCAGAAGCTACAGATCACAGTGGCAAAATAATTTTACTTAAAGTTTCTTAACTTTTACTAAATGTACTAATTAATAATTTCAATAACTTACTTCATGAATATGGTTATACAATTTTAGTCAGGCTTTCTGACTCTAGTCAATCTCAACCAGAATGCAACAGAATACATTTGGTTTTTCAGAAGCATGACATTTTTCTCGTGTTTTTCTCTATCTCCTTCCTTAAGCTAGATGCTGTAATTTCAAATTTCCTATTTCTGTCACTCACTTCATTTGATCATCCTCCTCTTTTCAAGTGGTAACCACAATGTTTGTTGGTTTTTCAAATAAGGCCTTTACGATATTGTAGTGGATGCTGTGATTTTCAGCTCAGAGCTCCCATCAAGACTGAAAAATGTATTTCCCCTGCTGTGGGAAATGCTGCCAGTTGTTAACCATCTTTGGAAATTGCTCTTAGCTGAAGGAAATCATGTCACTCATTTTGCCCTTTCAAATATATCTGATGACTGGTGGATGCAAGAGTATATAGGCCCAGACCCATCACCACAGAGTAAATGCTTCTAAGGAGTTGTTCCAGACTCAGTGGTTCATGTGGGATCAGATGCTTTTGTTGAGACTGAAATGCAACCCAACTTTTCCCCTTGCCAATTTATTCTTTCTTTTCTCTCTTCCTTTCGCTTCCTCAGGTTTTGACCCTGCATGCAAGTCTCCACTACAGATTCTGCTTCCTGGGGACCCAAACTCTAAAGATATCTAAGTTATTTATCATCCTTGGTTATTTCTATATTTTATACAATGGTCTTAGTCATGCATAATCCTGTAAACAAGAAAAACAATTAATTTATTTGCTAGACATCACTGGAAATAAAATACAGTATGCTCTATCTGTAATAGATTTGGTGCTGAAACCCAACAAAAGTATAATTAATACTCATTATTTAGCATTCTTTTTTTTACGATCACTACTTACATGTACTTTTCAGTAGTAAAGACAGTGGGTAAATTATTTATCTGGATTTTTTAAGCTACAGTTTGAAGAATTAAGTTAACAAACACCAGACTCTTGAGTTAAAGTGTTTTCATTTATTCATGTACAACTATTTTTACAGAATTTGATCTCACATTTACAAAGGTATTTTCTGTCTTTTGTTCCCTGTATTGTAATCAATGGTAACTATGTCTTCAACTTTTATTGTCAAATTACCCTGACTATTGTCATATCTTGTGACATGTGAAAAACAAATTTAAAGAGAGAAAAATATAATAAAGTATAAGCTTGTTTTAGCAAAACCAGGTATTTGGTTTAAATTTTCTCCAAGTAAGTTTAGTTTCTTGAATAAGAAAAAGATTTTAATAAGTTTTGCATACTATATATAATATCTGTTGAAATTTGGAATTATAAGAGAGACAAGAAAATGAGAACTGATAGGAAATACCTAATTGTCTAATAAATCTGGTTCCTGATTCTGAGTAGATGTGCCGTTGTATATACTAGGTCTTGCACATGAAGTTCAATAATTTCTTGCATAACTGATTACATTGAAGGTCTCATGATTAATCACAAGCTGCATGTTTACTTTCATCTGTTTCTCATATTAAAAAATGTAAAAAATAAGTACTTTTCTTCTACAGTGTTCTGGGATAAGAAAACATGCATATCTGGCCTAATTTATTTAGAGATTAGTGCATGAAATGTCTTAATATAGTCACATATGAAATATCCAATAAACAGATGTACAAATTCAGCTCAAGTCAATAGAAGAGAAAACCAACAATCTTCAAAGAAAAAATTAGTCAGGAGAAACTTAAATGGATTATTTTAAAACTGTCATTTATCATTAATGATTTCATTGGATAAATTCCAACAGGGCATTCTCCAAACACTAAGTGTGCTGTTTTGCAGCAGCATCTGCACTTGCTGCCAGACTAAGGCAGTGAGTGCTGGGACTGGAACTGGATAGGAAGGACAGTGCCGCAGGTGGCTACTTACCTGATAAAATAGGTGAGCATAGTCACACAGAAGACATGCAATAGTGCCTTCTTCTCAACAGCAAATCCATCTCTCTGCCATAATCAAAACCTCAGGTGACCGCGAAGATAATTATAGGGTTGCCAAATGTAGCAAATAAAAATGCACAGCACCCAGTTCAATTTCAATTTCAAATAAACAATGGATATTTTTCTTGTATAAGAATATAACAGTTATTGCATCCTGTATTTTACCTGGCAATTCTATATATTCTACAAATTCTACAAATCAGCCTCCAAAGACAGATATAAGAATACCAGTCAAGGTCCATTAAGGAAACCAGAAACTACTTTACGTATTTTACACAAAAGCACTTTAATACAGATAACTGGTTACATGGGTATTGGAAAACCCAATGGAACAAAAAGGAAATAGTGAGGAAACAGACTAACTGCAGGAAAGAGCTATGGACTGTAGGGCTGGGGAAAAAAAGAGGCTTATTTCTCTGGAACACCTCATAAATAATGGAATATATCCCAACAGCTTTTAATTTGATTACAAACTAAAATGACATTACTTATGATATGGGGGATGACATAAAATATATTGTTAAAATTAATTTCACTTTTTTTTAGTTTTTGTAATATGGTTAGCAGAAAATTTAAGACTGTTAATATGACTCAGATATTCCTATTGGACAATGCTGCTCTAACACCTTTAATTACCTCAAACATCTTCCTAACAAATTGACAGAAAGCCTCCATTAAAAAAAATCCTGGCAGTAGAATTAAAATTGAGTAGAAAATAAACACAAAATGAAAAAGTTTAGATACTAAAGTGAGAGGGTTCCACAGGAGGCAGTCAAGTCAAGGGACTTTCTATAGGAAATATGACTTGATTCCTCTGACAAATCAACATTATAAAAAGGAAGAGAAAGATAAAAAAGTAATATAAGGATCAAATCCAATATATGGACTTTGTTTGCCCCCTCACTCAAACAAAGCAATTGTAAAAAGTATCTTGAGATCACAGAGTGTCATTAAGTATTGCAAATTTTTGTTAAGTATTAAAATGACAATATGGTTATGAAAAAATGAAAAGTCTTTCAGTAGAGTTGTATAATAGACTATTTATGGACAAAACTGTATAATTTCTTGGATTTTTAAATAAACTTCCAGCAAAATATACAAAAAGCAGATAAAAATTACTGGTGGTGAGGGCAGGAAGGATTAACAAATTGTTAGTAACTGATGAATTTTGATGATGGGTAGATGAGGATTAAATAAATTTTTCACGATACATTTGTATACATTTGAGAATTTTGTAGTGAGAAGTTTAAAAATACTTTTTCTGTAATAAATTCTATAAAAATGTTAAAAAATAAACTTTTAAATAATGTGTTAGAAAGTATTGTAGGCTAATAAAGAGTGAATCTACCATGAGTAAAGAGCTTTCTGAAGAGATATGAGAAATAATTTCAACTGTATAAGTAACGCCATTTGAACTAAATTATGTAACTTGCTGGTTAAAAGATGATGTCATATTGGACATCAAGCAAAATACTAAAAAAATAGCTTAAAATCTCGCTATTGCCATTTAGGAGAGGAACTCCAATGTAAGGATATAGAAATGTTAAAAATGAAAAAAAGGGGATGTGCCAAGAAAGAATAGTCAAATGGATACTGCTGTAGCTATAATGGTATTAAGCAAATAATTTTAAAGGTATTAAGCAAATAATTGTAAAGATAAAATCTGTGAAACAGACACATGCGTAGGTAGAAATATTAAGTATGCAAGATCTAGGATTGATTAATGAATAATATTGAGTCGGTTTTCCATGAGGAAAAAATGATCAGATTCATATAGTGAACAAAACAAAAAATTAATTACAAGAGATTTGGATAACTATGTATAATTTTTTAAAAATGTATGTATATTTATGACCAAAGTAGGGAAGTAGATCTTAAGCACGACTTGGAAAGTATAATTTATAAAGGAATTATTGATAATAGGACATTAGCAGATAATAAAAAGAAAGTTAACAGTATAGATGGCAGAATGGGAAAATAGTTTCTTCACATATGATCTATAAATAGCTTTGGCTTTATTGATAACTTCTTATTTTACTTTAAGCTGAGTGGTGAGCAATTGTATATTTGTTGTATTATTTATATCTTGAAGAAAATATAAAACACTTTTAATAAAAAATAAAGGAACATACATATGTTCAAAAAGTAAGCATGATTAAGCTAATGACAGAGATAATAAAAATAAATATTAGATCTTTTAAAGGTGACAGGACAAATCTATATTATTATAAAAGTATTGTCTTCTAGGAGGCATACCAACCTGAAACTTCAACAAATAACAATAGAGCAATAAAACAAAAACCTTTAATATAATTTGTTCATAGTTAAAACAGCATTACTCTTGTATTTAAGTAGTATTTTCAAATGACAGAAGGTATAAATTTCAAGTGTGCTGTCCAATATATTTCGAGAAACTGTAGCCCATGTGATCTACACTTCTCTAAATATATAGAATATTTCCATTATTCCAAAATACAAAATATTTTCATTATCCCCTCCATCCCTTGTTCAGTCTCCCCAAAAGAGAGCCAGTTTGCTGATTTCTAAAACCATAAATCAGTTTTGACTCTCCTGTATCTTCAAATAAATGGAAAGATTTAATGCCTACTCCTTTGTTTCTGATTTCTCTCACTTACCTTTTTTTTTTTTTTGTATTTACCCATGTTGCTGAATTTATTAGTAGTTCATTGGTTTAGTGATTTCTTTAGGCATTATAGTAAGCATCCAGAACTCATCACAGTCAACCTGCAATAAATACCATTTATTTTATGTGTATTTTACAAACTTTACAAAAGTATACACTGCCTTACCCTGCTCCTGTCCATTTTACTGTTTGGTCGTACATTCTACTTGCATGTTCTATATACCCCAAAATAATATATTGTTTTCATTTTCTATGTAATCACTCAATGGCCTTTTTAAAACTCTAAGAAATAATAAATAGAATTTTATGTTGACCCATATGTTTACCATTTCAATGCTCTCTGATTCACCATGTAGACACAAGTTTTATTTTAAGTATCTAATGATTAATACTCTCAGCTTTTGTTTATCCGAAAAATGCCTTTAACTCTAATTCTAAAGACATTTAAATATACAGTTTTAGTCTTTTGAAAAAATCAGAACTTGTTATTGCATTGTCTTCTGGCTTGTTCTGTTCTGACTGATGTCATACTGTTGTCTCTCTGTATGTAAGATATCTTATTGATCTGCCTGCTTTCAAGATTTCTCTTGTCTTTGGGTTTTGGAAGGTGGACTGTACGTGCCTAAGTATATCTTGATGTGGGTTTAGACTTCTTGCATTTTATTTACCCTTTTAGAACAAACACACACATAAACACATGTTAGGTTACTAGATATTGTCACACAGGTCGATGGGGTTCCTTTCATTTTTTTTCGGTCTCCACTTTCATTTGGATAATTTCTAATTAATGTCTTCAAGTTCACTATTTCTGTACTGTGTGCTGTCAAATCTGCAGTAAAGCCCGTCTAGTACATTTGTCATTGATATTATTTTTTCCAATTCTTTGATTTTGATCTGGTTCTTTGGTTTTTGCAGTTTCCGTCTCTGACTTGAGTTTTCATTCAACAACCCATCATGCTGGGACTTCTTTTATATTCTTGAACGTGTCTATAATAGATGTTTCATGCTCCTTATCTGCTAATAATAGGATCTCTGTCACTTCTGAGTCTGTTGCTGTTTACTATTTTTTTCCTCTGGTTACAGGTTACATTTTATTTATTTTAATGTCTAATTTTATTATTACTATTATATAATGAACATTATGTTGCTACGTTAATGAGAGTCTTGTTTTACTTCCTCTGAAGAGTGTTGATTTTGTTTTGAAAGTAGTTTAATTTACTATTATTCAGCTGGACCTCATGCAGTTTTTGTTTAGCTTTTGTTAGGATACATTTAGTATCCTAGTATCTAGTCTAAGATTAGAATAATCTTGTCCTAAGGGATAGTCTTTCTGTTTTCTCAACTAAATTCCTGGTGTTTTTAAAAATGTATCTGCACTCTGGCTAATGAGAGCACCATGTGACATATGAAATATCCACTCAGTTCTTAGTCCCCCAGTGGCTGTTCACTCAGACCTCGCAGAGACTTAACCTGCAATTGTGTTTAGTATTTGGCCAAAATTCAAGAAAAACTTATGCAAATTTCTGACACTTCCCCTCTATATACTTTCTTTATCTCCAGTTCCCTGACCACAGATACAACCTCCTTCAGAATCCCTATAGCCTAAACTTTGTTACTTCCACTTCACTAATCTGCAAACTTCTATGTTCATTCCATGTCCCAGTATCATAATACACAGAATGCTCCAAAACAGGGGGCAAACATGGTCCTTACTTCTGTTATTTTTTTTCTCGTGGATAGCAATCATACACTATCTTCTTTCCAGTACCTCAAAAAAGTGTTGCTTCAGATAGTGAATGCAGTTTGACAATTTTTCCTAGAAGTTAGGAAGAGGAAAATAATATGTTCATTATCCTATCATGGCAGAGACTAGAATTCTACAGGAGAAAGTTGATTAATCTAAAATCATAATGTGAGAACATCTGTCAGAAAATGGCACATTAACCAGATATGTAAGTTTCACAGAATTTGACTATTTATTAGGCCACAGTGAAAAAATAAAATCTCTGGGAATAAAAACATATGGGTCTCATTATTTAGACACACTGCAGTGAATTTGAAAGTGGATATAAAAAGGTATGCCGTTTTACAGACCATTAATGAATTTACAATAATTTAAAATAATGTAATTGTATAAAGTATATTATCTTACCACAATAAAATGAAATTAGAAATTAATAAAGAAAAGATATCCAGAAAATCACCAGATGTTTAGAAATTAAACAAGACATTTTTAAATAATACATGAGTCAGTGAAGGGATTAAAAGGTAATTTAGAAAGTATTCTGAATGGGATAAAAATGAAAATACAGCATATTAGGATTTTTGAGATGCAGCTAAAATAGCATATGAATGAAGACTTTTGCATTAAACAGTTCTGTTAAAAAAAGTTCTTAGCTTACACCTTAATAAATAACTGCAAGAACAAATTCAACCCAAAATAGGCAGTAAAAGAAGGTAATAAAGATTACACCAGCAATTAATAAACTGCAAAACAAAAAAAAATAGATAATTTAACCAAACACTGGCTATTTGTAATAGTCAAAAAATTAATAAATTGAAACAAAACTTAACATAAAAACAGAAAACAACCAATATCAATAGTGGGAGAGATTACACTACTGAAGCTTATTCAAAAATTAATATAACAATAATTTAATATTATAAAATAATATACAAATAAATTTGACAACTGAGATAAGGTGAACAAATGCTTAAAAATACAAACTACCAAAGTTTGGTCAAGAAGAAACAATTACTGCAAGTACGCCCATTTTTATTGTCATAAACCTATTTTTAATGTTGAGTACATTGTAGTTAAAGAACCTTCCCACAAATAAAACTCCAAGCACAGATTGCTTCTAAGGTGAATTCCGTCAAACATTTAAGAGAGAAAAAAAAAATCCTTTCTATACAAAGTTCTACAGAAAATCAAGACGAGGAAAACTTTTAACTAATTCTATGAGACTAGCTTTTTCTCGATACTAAAACCAGGCAAAAACATGACCAAAAAAAATAAAAATAAATAAAACTATAGCTCAATATCACACATGAGCTTAGAGGCAAAATTTTAAACCAATTTTAACAAATCTAATACAATAATGTATTAAAAGACTGCCATTTATGACTCAATGGGGTTTACCCCAGAGCTGAAAGTTTGGTTTAATGTTTGAAGAGTAATAAAAAGAATTCACCATAATAGAAGACTATTAAAAAAAAACACCACATGACGTTTTCAATAGAGACAGAAAAAAACATCGGAAAAATCCAACATCCATTTTTTGATAAAACCTTTCAGGAAGCTGGGAACATAGGGACCTCCCTCAACCTGAGGAGAGTCATCTACTGAAAGCCAGTAGCTAACATTATACTTAGTGAGGAAAGACTGCTATCCCCACTAACATAAGCATATGTTACGTTAGGAGACTAGGAGTTCTGCTTTCACCACCTCTTTCTAACATTTTACTGAAAGTTCTAATTAGTACAACAAGGTAAGTATAAGATATAAAACACATACAGATTGGAAAAAGAAGTGTAATTGTATTTCGTTAGAGATAATATGATCACCTACATGGAATATCCTATTAAATCTGTAAGTTCAATATGCAAAAATCAATTATAATCATAAATATTAGCGATGAACACTTAGAAACAGAAATTTTAAAAACACCACTTATAATAGCATCACACATGTAAAATATTAAGAATAGATATAATAAAAAATATGTGATATCTGTCCACTAAAAACTTTAAAACTTTAAAATATTGCTTAAATATATTACAAAGAAAACCAAAATTACTGGAACAATGTACTGTGCTTATGTAGTGAAATCTCAATATTGTTAAGATATCATTTCTCCCAAAATTGATTGATACATTCAATGCAATCCTAAACAAAAATTTAGCTATTTTTTTTAAAGAATGAGATGTGCTGATTCTAAAATTCATATGGAAATGGAAAGCACATAAAATGGTTAAAGTGGGTTTAAAAAGAAACAAATTTAGAGTACTTATGCTACCTGATTTTAAGAATTATTGTAGCACATCAGTAATAAAGACAAGATGGTTTTGGTGTACAAATAGACAAATAGGTCAAAGGTTCAGAAGAGAGTCCAGAAATAGATCCACACATATGTAGACAGGTGAATTCTGATCAAGATGCTAAAGCAATTCAGTGAAGAAAGAATAATGTTTTCAACATATTGTTTGGGGAAAATGGATAGTCATGTGAAACAGACAAAGAAAAAAAAGACTTCAATGATACTTCACATTATATGCCAAAAATATCTTACAATGAATCATAAGCTTAAATGTAACACCTGAAAATATAAAACTTCTAGAAGAAACTTAGAAGAGAATCTTTAGGGTCGTGAGTTAGGCAAAAATTTCTTATGTACAACACCAAAATACGATCTATAGTTTAAAAAATTACGCTTATTGAATTTCATAAAAACGATGCTTTTTGAAAGACAATGTTAAGATTATAAAAAGACAAGAAACAGACTAGGAGAAAATAATTAACACATGACATATACAATGTTGTATCTAGAATATATTTAAAAACCTCAAAACTCAATGATAAAACAAAACTCAATGGAAACAAATGAGCAAAATATTTGAAGATACATTACCATAGAAGAGCTACAGATAGCAGATAAGCAGAATACCACTTTGTCATTAGGAAAATGTTAATTAAAACCATAATAATATGCCACTACACACCTATTAGAATGGATAAATTTAAACAGATTGTCATACCAGTTGTTGGCAAACATGTGGAGGAACCGGGACTCATAGAATGCCGGTGGGAATTCAAATTGTTAAGTCACTTTGGAAACATTTTGGCATTTCCTTAAACAAACACATAACCAGCACATGACCCAGTTATTCCATTCTTAATTATTTGCTGAAGTAAAATGAAAGTATATGTGGGTAACAAAGACCTGTACATAAATGTTTATAGTAGCTTAAGAAGTAGTAGCCAAAATGCTCAAAACAGAACAAAAAAACTGAAAAAACCTAAATGTCCATTCTTAAAACAGAATGCACATATATATGCATATATTTTTCAACACCACAGCTAAATCCCAAAATAATTATGCTAAGTGAAAGAAGCAACATAAAAATGAATACTTTATATGATTTTATTTGTATAAATGTCTAGAAAATGTAAACTAACCTATCTTGACAGAAAACATATTAATAGTTTCCTGGGAACGATTGGAGGCAATTAGAAAGTGCAGGTGGGAAGTATTACAAGTAAGCCTAAGGAAATATTTGAGGGTGATGCACATGTTTACTGCAGTGATTGTTTCATAGGTTTACATACATCAAAATGTATCAAATCATACACTTTAAGTATATAGAGTACATTTCATGTCAGTAATATCTTAATTAAGCTGTTACTCATATGTAGCATCTGTAATACAGCTGCCAAGAGTTTGGTGATTGAGTTATGGGAGAGAAGTCGAACTCTTCTAGTTATATAGCATGTATCACCTCTTATTTTGTGAAACAAAAAAGGCCAACTGAGTTCACGATAGTGTGTAAGGGTAGCTCCCATTGTTTTATTCCCAGATTCATTAATCTTTTTCACTTTTCTTATCTTGTGAATAATTACTTTGTTAATATCATTTCATATGGAATATTTAGGTCAAATATATCAGTTTATGGCTATATAATCATCAAATAGTATTTGGGCATGTTGCGATGCTAGGCAATTGTTTCTCAATATAAATAGAATAATTGGGACATTCTACATGTATATAAAACTTTCATTTGATGTATGTTATATATGTATATTTCATGATATATATTTAATAACATATGTTACATTATATATTTTACCTCCCTTTGGGTACTTGAAAGAAAAACATTGAGTAAAGTGTATTCGTTACTTAGGGTAAAGCATATGGGGATTTTCATCAAGATTCTGGATGTAATCTGTCATTTAATTCAAAGAATATTCCTTATTTCTGTGAATAAATATCTACTGGTTCTCAAATAATTGTGGGAACTCAATACCATGAACATTGGAAGTGAATTAGAAGATGTTATGCTATGTAGAATTCTATACATTGAAGGAAAAATTTTGTCAAGTTTCACAAGACCTCCACTTGGGTACAAAATGTGATTGTTTAGAAAAATATCTTCATGTGTAAGTGATGAGTCCCTAAGATTCTTGAAGTAAAATGTAAGATATGGCAACATTGCTTTGTACAAAAATTTAAAGGTAATGTAAAGGTAAGGAGAATGGTACAGAATGTTAAAGAGAGGACCTTTAACATGTTAGGTTGATGAACTCTAAGTAGAAAATTGACTGGTCATCTACCCTTCAATTTTGAGTTCTCTATGCACGTGTCTTTAACAATTGCTTTTATATGTCATCACCTGCATAGATGATTCAGAAAATAAACCTATTAGGCATAAACAAAAACATGATTCCATGTAGGGCTAGGAAAAATATTTGGTATTTTTTATAGCACCTCTCTCTGTTCCTTCCCTCAAACCCAAGAAGCTACAAATACTTGTTGTGTGAATGTGGTCCCTACTGAATTAGATGGAGATTTAGAACCAACGCATTTAAACATCAAAGAAGATAACACCATGTAATACTTAGATTATAGAGGTATGTAGAGGATGTGGGGGTTAAACACTATTTAAAAATATGTTGCATTATTATTTCACTCAGAAAAATATTTAAGGTATGAGAGGAATATCCTGGGAAATGAGGATATAGCAATAAATAAGACAGAGTCCCTTATTTCAAATTGTTTGTAACTCCAGTGGGAAAAACTGGAAAAAATTATTTTAAACCTGAGTAAGTGTTGGTAATAGTAATTGTGGGCTAATCGGGATGGTTTTAAGGGGAGGAAACAGGAAATTACAAGTCTCTGAATTGTAAATCCTGTTACGGCCATGGAAAAGTAGCATACATCACTAATACTGTTGAAAATAATGTTATTTTGTATTTTTGTTATATTCTATCTTGTAGTTCTGTACAATTTCTGTTTTCATTACTTTAGTTATTTAATTCTGAACCAGACACAGCTTATTATTGATTTAATTTTTAAAATAAGTTATCCAAAAAGCTAGGAGAACATACTCACTAAGGTCCTATTGCAGCTATGCCATGAAATTCTAGCTAGTCCTCATGTTCTCAGGCATAGCTATCTTTCTCAGGGTGAGTTTTATATTTAGAAACAAAGAAAGAAACTACAGGACACCAACTTTCTTAAAGAATTTTTTTTTCTAACTCTAATAAATGTAGATTCCTGTTTTTCAAAAAAATATTTTTGATAAAATGTAAGAGTGATATTCATGTAGAAAATATACACATTCATATATTAATACCAAACACATATAACCTTGTACTGTTCACAGACATCACTACAGAAATATAGCCAAAATTACATAATAAACTTCACAATATTGCCATTTATTTTTAAGTTCTTCTTTTACAATAGGATATCATTTTGCTAACTCTTTTCAAACTATTTGGCTTCTTTCATTTATCCAGGATGCTTACGTAAGACATACACAATCTCTGTTCTCCACATTACAGCATGGATAAAGTGATGACCCAGAATAATGGAAAATAACGGATTCCAAGGAAAATATGACATAGTACTTCCTTTAGGATAAATAAGTATTATGACATAAATAATTTAATAAGAATGAGTGAAACATTATAATTACTGAATATCTATTTAATGACAACTGCTATAGTCATCTCTCTCACAGGTGTGAGTGTGTGCGCGTGTGTCTGTATATGTGTGTTCATATGTACATGTATATATATGTATAGTCTGTGTTTGAGTACACATGTGCACATGTATCCAAATGTATATATGTGTATGTTTATATTATATATAGATGCATATATATCAATATATGCATAGATGTATATAAGATTTATACACACAGATACACACACATAAACACACATATATATGTGTGTATATATATATATATATAAAATGGAGAAAAGACAAGTTTGTATTCTGATAATATGGTTTAACTGACAGAAACATACATTTGTGTATACACATACACATGATTTAACAGGCAGAGAAATATATCTATTGCCTGTTAAACCACCTATGGTTGGAATAAGAACTTGCCTTATTTCCTTGATGAGTTACTGATTTATCATGACACATAAATTACTAAAATGCAAAGGGCACAAGGGTACTGTATTAGTTCATTCTGGCACTGCTATAAAGAAATACCCAAATTTGTGTCATATAAAGAAATGAGTTTTAATTGGCTCATGGTTCTGTAAGCTGTACAGGAAGCATGATGGATTCTGGGGAGGCCGCAGGAAACTTTCAATCATGGCAGAAGGCAAAGGGAAAGCAAGCATGTCTTACATGCCTTGGAGCAGAAAGAAGAGATGGTGGGAGGGCTACACACCTTTAAACAACCAGATCTCATGATAACTCAGTCACTATCACAAGAACAGCACCAAAGAGGAAATCCATCCCCCAGGTCCAATCACCTCCCACCAAACCTCACCTCCCACATTGAGGATTACAATTGGAAATGAGATTTGGGAGGGGACACAGACCCAAAACATATCAGGTGTGAATAATGATATTTTATGACTTCTTTATATTCTTTTTTAAAAAATTCTTTCATTAAAAAATTAGTTATTTCTTAATTGTTTGATTACTAATCCTAGTCTTCATCTGGTCATTGCACACCTCATGGCTGTAAAATTTTTCCCTAGAATAATTTTCTGGTGGCTATGAGAATGCCCCTCACAATCATGAAAGCACACGGAGGGTATTTGATGAAGGATCCAACTGTAGTACTAAGAAGTTCATTGAGCATTTCTGCACTGAGGACATTCCTCCCACAGGCTTGCTCCCAGCAATGAACAGGCACAGTTAGGAAACTAAAGCAGCCCTATTGCTGGGGAAACTGAGCCTCCTCTAAGGATTGACTTTGCCCTGGGGGTCCCATGGCATCCTTGCCAAACTCCTTAGACTGCACAAACCCACAACCCTTTAAGATGTTTTCACACAACTTTCTTTCCCTCATTCTTTCCTCAGGGTCAGACTTGCTTTGAGGTCTGATGGCCTTCCCAGCCATCAGACATGGGTCCTGTCTGGGCTTCTGTATGATAAACAAAAGAAGTATCGGGATTAGGTATAGATGTAGATATAGCATATTTGGATATGCCATACATATAATATATAATTATACAAATACTACACGTATTTGTATAGTTATATATATAGTATATGGTGCAAGAGTAAAGAGGTTTTTGCATTGTTGAAATTGCAATTTGATATTAGAATGCATTCTTAAATAAATGTGGTTATGTTATACATCATTTTAATGCACATTTCTTGTTTTGTTTTGTTTTTTTTGCTAATGACTTATTACTTGGTGTTTATTTTATATTTATTTTAGACTATGGAAATAATGTTAGACAAAAGCAAATTTGAACGATTTTCTTATTCGTGTTCAAAATGGGTCATAAAGCAGCGAAGTCAACTGGCGATATCAATAATGCATTCGACCCAGGAGCTGCTAACGAACATACAGTGAAGCGGGGTTCAAGAAGTTTTGCAAAGGAGACAAGAGCCTTGAAGATGAGGAGCTTAGTGACCAGCCATGGGAAGTTGACAACGACCAATTGAGAGCAATCATCGAAGCTGATCCCCTTACAACTACACGAGAAGTTGCTGAAGAACTCAACATCGACCATTCTAAGGTCATTCAGCATTTGAAGCAAAATGGAAAGGTGAAAAAGCTCTTGAGTGCCTCATGAGCTGACTAAAAATTTTTAAAAAATCATCGTTTTGAAGTTTCATCTTCTCTTATTCTATGCAACAACAATGAACCATTTCTCAATCAGATTGTGACCTCCGATAAAAAGTGGCTTTCATACGACAACCAGCGATGACTAGCTCATTCGTTGGACAGAGAAGATTCAAAGCACTTCCCAAAGCCAAACTTGTGCCAAAAAAGGGTCCTGGTCACTGTTTGGTGGTCTGATCCACTGCAGCTTTCTGAATCCAGGTGAAACCATTACATATGAGCAGTATGCTAAGCAAATTGATGAGATGCACCAAAAATTGCAACACTTGCAGCCAGCATTGGTCAATGGGAAGGGCCCAGTTCATCTTCAAGACAAGGCCCTACTGCACCTCGCACAATCAATGCTTCAAAAGTTGAACAAATTGGGCTATGAAGTTTTGTCTCGCCTGCTATATTCTCGCCAACTGACTACTACTTCTTCAAGCATCTTAAAGACATTTTGCAGGGAAAACACTTCCTCAATCAGCAGAATGCAGAAACTAAGGCAGAAAAGGCTTTCCAAGAGTTCATCAAATCCGTAAGCATGGATTTTTACACTACAAGAATAAACATATTTCTCATTGGCAAAAATGCATTGATTGTAATGGTTCCTATTTTTATTAATAAAGATGTGTTTGATCCCAGTTATAATGATTTAAAACTCACAGTCCAAAACCACAATTGCTTTTGCATCAACCTATGTACTACTTCTGTTAAGTACTGCTTGTAGTGGTGCAGTGGTGTGTAGTGGCTTGTAGTGGTGTCAGGCCCTTGTGGAGTAAACCTGGGTTCATGAAAACATGGAACAGAAAATATATCGGGCTGTCTCTGAAGATGTTGACTGTTCAGCTTACTCTGGACATTTTGAGCCTATAAAAAGGACCACTTTCTATAATAAGAGCTAGCTGTGGTGAAAGAAGTTGCAGAAGCCACTCTTACAAAGGCAACAGATGTCAGCCTTGGGAGCTGCCTCCACAGGCTCTCCTGGCTGCCAGGCTAAACACTAATGAAAAATTTTAGTACAACTTCTCTGGGAACTTGCTCGGCCTGATAAAGAAGACAAAAGACTGTATTTCTGAAGAATTGCAAGAACTAGCTGGCATACACTGCCATGACTGAGGGTAGTGAGCGTGGATTGGATTTTAATGATGCTTGATCAAGGGACCCAAAATTTCTGACAGGAAAGGCAAGAATTCATTGACATGTGGGCACTTGCTCAATACATGGCATTTAAACTCCCAGCAAGGATTTCAGGTGGCTCTCAAAAGTTTTAAAATGCCCTACAAATGGTAGAAGAGGAAATAAAGAAGCTGAGTAAAGAGAGCATATGGGATGCATGTATTATGAAAGGCTAGAATGATACTAGTGGATTCTATTTCATGAGATTATTATATTGCAAGTGTTCATCCTGTCAGCAATGGAGACCAACAGTGTAGCTCCAATAAGGCACTATTTCTCTAGGTGACTAATCAGCCACTTTTTGGCAAGTTTTCCACACTGGTTGCCATCTGTCCCAGAAGTGCCAGGTGTCCATTCGGATAGGATTAGATGCCTGTTCTGTGCATAAATTTGCTTTTCCAACCTACAAAGCTTTGGCAAGCACTAATATCTAGGAGCTTATGGAATGCTTGGTCCATAGGTACAGAATCACAAAAAGCACAAAATCTGATTAGGGGATACGTAAGAGACGTGGAAGTGGGTCCATAACTTTGGGATTCAGTGGTTGCATCTTATACTGCACCATGCTCAAAAAACACAACAATGGTGTTCAAAAGTGAGACTAAAACCACATCTGAAAGGATAAGGTGACATCCTTCAGAACAAAGTATACTTATTATACTGCAGAACTCTTTTTGCTCTATGTTTCCAATAGGAAGGATACATTGTCCAGGTAGAAGATGGAGTACTTCCTCCTATCACGAGCTCTGATGACCTAACTGGGGATTTTGTGACTTGTGTCCTCTCAACTTTGCACTTTGTAGGGTTGGATGTCCTCGTTTCCAAACAAGCACATGTTTACCAGCGAATACAGTAAGGGTCCCACTGACCTAAAATTTAGAGCTATTTTCAGGGCACTTTGGCATCCTGTTAACAGGGACAGGAAAGCAAGAGCAGTCACCATCCTGGCAAAAGTAACTAGCCCTAACAGAAAGAGTAGGCATATTTTAGGGCGTTTTTTTACACAAAGAGGACAGGAAAACAAATTAAACACAGAAGATCTACTTGGTCACCTCCTGGTAATCCCTCACCCTATTATAACTGAATGGACAGGTTCAGAACTGAGACTGGTACCATTATCAAGGGTATGAACACCTTAGTAACGAAGGTAACACCAGGTAAACCACCCGAACCTGCTCAGGTGATCACTAAGATTGAGGGGAATTTAAAATGAGTAGTAAGGGAGGAAGAAGATGAGTACCATGTATAGCTCGGAATTCAAGTGCAGAAATGAAAACTAATTTATCCCAATAAGTTTCTTCTTCTGAGATTCCCCTCAGGAAGAAAGTTTCAGAAAAAAACAGAGAAAACTAATTCTGAACTTTTGCGAAGAAGTAGACCTCCACAACTTAGAAGTTGTGGCAAAGCTTCTAAAACTATTTCCACATTAGCACTAAACCCACATTTCTCAAGGGCTACTTCAAGCACATGTCTGAGCTCGATGGGATACTATACTATGTTATATCTGCTCCCGGAAGGCACAGGATTTCTCTGTTGGCTGCATCTATCTTGCATTCTCCTGAAGTGCCTTGTTAACTTCTTTAGAACGTATGGCCATCTAGGACACCACTACCAAACTTCCTTCCCTCCCTCCTCTCTGAGTCAAGACTTGCATTGTTGTCCAGTAGCACTCCCAGACTTATTTTCTTTCAAAGCATTTTGCTGAGTAAAATCCTTGAGCACTGAATCCTTTTTTGTGTTTGTTTTCTGGAGGAACTAGATTAACATAAATTGTAAATTATAACTCCAAATGTGACCTTGGTCTCATTCATAAGAATCAGTTTTACCAAAAATTTAATTACTTCTTTATCATGTTATTAGCCTACAAGAGTAAATATTTTCAGACTTATTAAAGGAATTCATTTTTTAATTGAGGCTACTGAGATCCAGAGTTTTGTGATTTGACTAAGATCATACAGTTAAGAATTTGCTTCTTTTCTGAATCTTACTGATTTTCTATGAATTGCTTCAAATTTTACAAAACTTAGTTTTTTAACCACCTGTCATTCTATTATCAAATACCAACAGGAAATGGGGACAAAGAAAGTTTTGAGGTCCCACTTATAATAATAAACAACTGGCACCCTGAATTTACTAGGAAATTTCTTAGAAACACTCTTTCCTGTATATAACTTCTTTAATAATGCTTACTGTCCAGGATTTTGCTGTCTGTCAAAATACAATAAAATATCTTAGTGATGTCAGGGATGTAGGTCTATGGATTCACCTGAAATTGCTCCGAGTCCTGATGCCACTGGCCTGGGCTCAGGTATTAACTTGGATGATCCCCATGTTGTATTAGCACTCTCAAAAAATAGATGTGACATTTATTTGCCTCAAACTTCAGCAGAAGGAATAATAAAGGAGTCTGTGCCTTGTGAAATTTGACTCCACATTCTAGTTTGTCTGAGAGAGAGTCTTGATTTATTTCTGTTGTTTCAATGTAATTATTAAGATCACCCATCTCATCCTCAAAAGTGAGCTAGTTTTGATGATAAATTATATAATCATCAAAATATTAGAATAATATAATCTGCATACTAGATGTCTCAGTCATATTGCTGCCAAAAAATCCCAACCAACCAAACAGAAACTATAGCTGAAACTGACTTCAACTGAAATCAAGACTGAATTTTGAGTTCTAGCTCTCTACTGCTATTGTACATGACCTTTAGAAACTTTGTGCATACCTCTCTTTGTCTTTTATTATCGTTCTGTAAAATGGTCATTACAATAGAACCTGCCTTTGTGGGCTACTTGAGAAAATTAAATGCTATTACATATAATGCTTAGTTATAAAAAATGTTCACCATTCCATTACAACAGCTTTGCTTAGGGATATCAGAAAAAACAAAAACAAAAACAAAAAAACACCCTTGTGCAAAGATAGCCATTTGTTGGATCAGTTGGAGTATCTGATCCATATGCAAGTCACAGGTCAGTTACCCTGAAAAAAATGCTTTGTTCATTAAGCATCTAACCAATGAACTAAGCCAATCAATTTGGATAAGGGATTCTGAAAGGAATTGGGGAGAAAATAATGAGCCAAAAAAAAAGCATATAAATATATTTTACAGGTTTTTTTTTGAGATTGTAGCATAAGCTTAGAGCTGTATCTGATTCTGAATGACTTTCTGTTTCCAGTCTATGTGAATCCCTTCAGTAAAATTTCCCTTTACTTAATATTATTTGAGTAAATTTGCATATTCTGGACCCAAAAGTCCTTACAGCAGACCAAAGCAGAGTTTAGTTTCCTCCCCCTTACAGCCCTGTCTCCACATTATCCTTAAACATCTCATGTTCCTCAATTTCTTTTTCCTTAGGTGATTTATTTTCCAGGCAACCTGTCACTTTAAATGCAAATGAACACTTGCATGGGCCCAAGAGGACACCTCTACCTCCAAGTCTAGACACATCTTAGGTTTACACCAAGATCATTGTCATATTTAGCCTGGAGGATTGTATTGCTCATATCTGATTTTATTTTCTGATTAATTTTTCAGACTATTTATGACAGTCTTTCCTATACTACACTGTGAGTTCCAAATTATGCAGACTATACATTTATTCCAGGCCCAACAAAGAAAAACAATAAAAACTATAATCTTGAAAAATTCCTCAGCCATTCAAAAAAGGAGACTCCTATGTATAGCTAACATCAATATAGAAAAACAACATAGCATTTATTGAAATCAAGACTTAATTTTGAGTTCTAGCTCTCTACTGCTATTGTCCATGACCTTTAGAAACTTTGTGCATACCTCTCTTGGTCTTATATTATTCTTCTGTAAAATGGTCATTACAATAGTACCTGCCTTTGTGGGCTACTTGAGAAAATTAAATGATATCACATATTATGCTTAGTTATAAAAAATATTCACCATTCCTTTACTTTCTTCAAAATAAAGACAACATGGGCATTTAAAACTCAGAACACAACATGCATTCACATTTGACAAATACCTTCTAAATCTTTTTCAGCAGGAACATTTAAGATTTTAGATTGCAAGCGGTCTGTACTACATTTTGCACTTACCTGAACCCTTAAACACAGAATACATAGCATAACTTAAACTATTTTTGGTGGCTTATTTACCAATATAAGTAATTACTATATTATACTAGTTTGAATTCAGTGATGACACGATGCCTGGTTTTCAGCTCTGTTAGCAGGACGTAAATTAATGATTGATTTCCCTGAGCCTGTCATTTTCTGCCTTCAAGCATTCTTAATTTTTAGCAACAGCCACCCAAACTCCAACCCTTATAAATACTATTTCTCCACTGTCTCTAAGAGGCCAGAGACATTAGGCAAGCCAGAACACACTCATGTACCTGTTTACCATCATTTTTCACCACAGGAGAAAATCTTAGCAATTACACTGCCAAAATCTATCAATACTTCATCTACCACCAATGATAGCATTTTTGTTTCTGCTGACCCATAAGTGATCCAACTCCAGAATCCCATGCTTAATGTTTGCTTCCTAGAACAACTCCTGGAAGCATCATTTTTAGGTAAGATT
Source organism: Gorilla gorilla gorilla (assembly GCF_029281585.2). NCBI lineage: Eukaryota > Metazoa > Chordata > Mammalia > Primates > Hominidae > Gorilla > Gorilla gorilla. The sequence goes on along the minus strand of NC_073229.2, from coordinate 118,286,182 downwards.
CCCTAGAAGCAGAGCCTGAGACAGGAATTTGGTAAAGGTAGTGGGGGAGGCAGGATAGAAAAGGAGAATGAACTGAGGAAAGATACAGCCTCAGGTAAGTCTATCCTTGGCCTAATCTACAGGGTGATCACAAATCTCTACCAGAGCTGCAGTTTCTACAGGTAAGTGATCAGCCTTCTGTATTCACCTATCTGTCATTGGCTTGTTGGGTGCACCCAGGAAGAGGGTAAAGATATGGGGTGGTTAGCCTCCTGGAAAAGGGGGCTGCCATCAACAGAGATGTTCTCTAAGGAAAAGGGGGAACTGTGTCTGCACTGGCCATGAAAGAGGAATCTGAGTGGGACACAAACAGTTTTTCTATCCTCAATATTCAGATGAGAAAGCTTGGATATAGGGAATGGAGAGTTTCAGGAACCTGCTACATCTCTCATTTCTTGAGTTCATGTTTGAAGTTAATTTTCTCTTTCCAACGCACGTGGTCAAAGCAAGCCTGTACACCACCTCAAACAGGGGAACAAGGAGTCTAACATGGATTTGGGAAAAAAAGAAAGAGTGGCAAAAATGAGCAACAACGCAGGAAAATTCTATGGCTACACTTTATGGTAAAAAGACAAATGATATTGAGAGAAATCAAGGAAGTAAAGAGACAGAATTATGTCTAAAATAATTTTACTTCAATCTTCCTCAAGTTATATCTCAAAAGACAGAGGCAAGGAAAGTTTTAGAACAAGGATGAAAAACCTGAAGAAAACATGATGAAAAGACAGAGATGCAAAAAAAGGAGGCCTTTGAAATACGCCTACAAGAAAATACATCTTGATTCCGACTATGGAAAAAAACAAGTCTATATATATATACACATTTTTAAAACAGAGACTCAATGTAGCTATTTTAAAAGGGGGTAAGGGAGGGGCATGGACCTACAAATATAGGAGAAGAATTATATAATTTCTGGTTCTCTACATCAATAGAAACTAACTTCAAATTAAGAAACGTCCTTTAACTCTTTGAGAGATGTTTTAAAAATTAATACAAGGCACTGCAATATGCCTATGCTTATTTGTAAAATTATTTAAATGGTGCCTAAATTGTTATTGGGAAATAATTTTAGTATTTTCATTTTCTTTCTAAAGGGAATGTGCTGAAAAACATTTAATATTAATTTCCAAACATAGATGCTTCAAAAAAGAGTTTGAAGACATTGCTTTTTGTCCCCAGATACTTGGTCATCAGCATTCTTTTTATAATCCGCTAGCATTCCTAATCAAACCTTCAGAAGCTTAAATTATTATTGAGCAATTTATTTAGGATTATGGCTTAATTCATGACTCTACAATGAACATACTATCAACTTTTAGGAGTAAAATCACGAGTAACAGTGTAATCTTCAAGACCAAATAGGGTTTGAGCAATTTAAAATACCCAGGATTTGAAGGAATTAATAGATAAGAGGATAGATTCATTATGTGATCAAGAGGTCATTTCATAAAAATATTTTAAATTAAAAAATTAAAAACCTTTTGGTTTTAAGACTCAGGATAAAATGGATTGGCAAGAATTAAAGAAAATGTTGAGAAAGGCTGCAAATTACTCACCTGATTGAAGGACTGATTAAACTTATCTCGAAGGCACTGGAAGTTTTTATCTCTGAATTTTACTGTCTGTGGATGAAATGTTCTTTTATTGTTTTCCAAAGGAAAATATACATAAAAACCAAATTCTCTCCCTCTCCCTCTGAGAAAAATTTCAGATAAAATGTGTAAAGAACAGTTTTGTGCCCCACTCATGTCTTTCTTATGCTATCCCTGAGTGATGAATCTAAGCCAAACTGCTATGAGAGCTGGAAGCTAAGAGCTCATGACAGCACCATTCTGGGAATTGTCTTGGGTATACTAGAGCTATCTTATGCAGGAATACCTGAAGGGCACACCTTCACTCTGGGAGCAATATAGTAATTTAGGAATAACAAGAGTCCTATTCCTTTGCCTCAAATTTTGATTCATTGATGCAGCAGAAAATCAGATTGTGGCTAGACTTGAGCTGAACTCACATGTTTGCCATGCTGCTGTTCCTCACTTCTCCACAGGTTTCACTTCAGAACATTCTGTCAATAAACAATTCCCATATCAATCAGTGTGTCTAGGGAACTTGTTCTCAAAGTTTTGTCTGCACCAGAATGAATCACCAGGAGGGCTTCTTTTTTTCTTGAGATGGAGTATCAGGTTGGAGTGCAGTGGGCCCTGTCTCAGCTCATTGCAACCTCTGTCCCCAGATTTAAGCAACTTTCCTGCCTCGGCCTACTGGATAGCTGGGATTACAGGCAGAGACCACCACTCCCCGCTAACTTTTACATTTTTAGTAGAGACCAGGTTTTGCCATGTTGGCCAAGCTGGTCTTGAACTCCTGACCTCAGGTGATCTGCCCACCTTGCCTTGGCCACCCAAAGTGCTGGGATTACAGGTGTGAGCCACCACGCCAGGCCAGAAGGGCTTCTTAAAACACAGATTGCTGATTCAGTAGGTCTGCAGGGGACCCTAAGAATCTGTATTTCTAACAAGTTTGCAGGTACTGCTGTAGGTACCATTTTGAGAATTATTACTCTGTGATAATCAAGCTAGTACAGTGAGTAAACATTTATAAACTGTAGGCCTCTGTGATTTCTAGAATAAACTGAAACAATAATAAATTATTAATAGAATTTAACATTTAAAATGTATAAAAGAATGTTATAGACCAAAGTGTTAAAACTACTCATGGAAGTCAGAAAATAAAAGGAAAATAAAAGGAAATTTGAGCTAAATTAATTAAATGATTACATTCAATAAATATTTTATGAACTTGTTGTCAATTTTAGTTATAGACCAATAGTACAGAAGTTTGAGAAGAGAGACTCTCCACCCCCACCCCCAACCTCAAGAGGGTATATAATCCTGTATCTGGCCATTTCTCCTTTGAAGCGAAGTGGACAACCAGATGCAGTGCTTGAAGTTCTGCCCACTGGGAGAATTTCCCTTTGCCACTCTCCTTCAGGGGTGTCACAGAGAAGGGCTGTAGTGTTGCAGCTGTCTGTTTTTGAGTGATGTCTGTATGCCTTGCAGAACCATCTGGCCTGACTTCTTTTCCTCTGTCAACTGATCATAGGGAACTCCTCTTGAGGCCATAGATGCACACTAGGAGAGAAAAGGCTGTGTATCAGAAGTGGGAATCATGAGTATCTGGGCCTTCTTCATCTAACCTACTTGTGCCTTTAGGACTTGCTCAGGACAGATCATGTATATACCACTTTCCCTTGATGATAGAGCAGTGCTATTATGCATGCTCAACTTTTTGGCTTGGTAAGTCAAAACTTGGTGGTAGGCAGCTAAGGTCACCTAGTAACTTAGTGGCCCTGGTTAAGAGTTCACCTGCTACTAAGGCTTAGTAGTAGACAAGAGCTGTTTCTCAAAAGGAGGGTAGTTATTCATAGAGGATGGCAGGGCTTTGCTCCAAAATTCAAAGGTCCCATGATACAAATATATGGGTCTGCTAAAGGCTACAAACAGCATCCCTATTTTCCACTGACATTTCAAGCACCATTGAATCTATTAGATAATATGACCCAAGAAGCAGAGGAGTTCACACAGAAGCCTGGACCCATTGCAGAGCCTTCTCTTGTTCTGGGCCCCACTCAAAACAACCAGCTTTTCAAGTCAGTTGGTAAATGCGCCTGAGTAACACACCAAAATGAGAATATATTGTCTCCAAAATCTAGAACGGACCATTAGATGCTGTGCCTCTTTGTTCGTTGTGTCTTGACATACCAAGTTATACCCCAAAAGAAAGACTCAAAACTGTTTTGGAACAAGGATGAAAAATCTAAAGACAACCTGATGAAAAGAAGATGCAAAAAAGGAGCTGTTTTAAATAAGCCTACAAGAAAATATATCTTGATTCTGATGTATCATCACTGGATCCCTAGAAATTTTACTGACATAGAAATCCCCTAAATTTTTGTTGAATTTATCAGGCAAAATATTTTCTCACTCTCTGACAAGCAAATGTCTCACCAATAAGTCTAGAGATGTTATTTCTTCTTGCTCACTAGGTCCGAACCAGCAGAATATCATTATAAGGAATCAATGTGATATCTTGTGGAAGGGAAAGGTAATCAAGATCTCTGTGAACTAAATTATGACATAAGACTTGAAAGTTGCTATATCTTTGAAGTAGGACTGGACAGGTGTATTGCTGGCCTTGCAGCTGAAAGGAAATTACTTGTGGTGGTATTTACTAACAGGTATAAAGAAAAATCTTTGCCTGATCAATAGCACCATACCATGTACTTAGGGGTGTGTTAATTTGCTTAAACGATAAAATCATATCTGGTACAGTGGCTGCAATTGAAGTCACTGCCTAGTTAAGCTTATTATATTCTACTGTCATTCTCTAAGATCCACCTACTTTACAGGCCAAATACAAATAAGTGAGTTCAATGGATATGATGGGAATCATCACCCCTGCCTTTTCAAGTTTCTGATGGTGGCACTAATCTCTGCAATTTCTCCAGGAATGCAGTATTTCTTTTGGTTTCCTGTTTGTTTGTTTGTTTGTTTTTTAAGAGTGGCACTTGTTCTTTCCCACCATAAAGCCCCCACTTCATAATTCAAGGGATTGTGCCAGTTACTGAGGATATCTATTTCAATTATCCATTATGGAACCAGGGGAAAAAACACAGGATGAGTTTGGGAACTCACTGAGTCAAATATAAGATGAACTTGAGCTAAAATTCCATTGATCATTTGACCTCTATAAGCCCTCATTCTGATTGGTGGATCACAGTGACATTTTGGGCCTCCTAGAATTAGTACCAGTTCAGAATACTAAGTAGGCTGAAAAGGGTCTGAATTATTTCCTTTTCCCAATGCACAGTTATTCTGGTTAAAGGCCATAGACTCTTTTAGGGGAATTTGGAGGGAAGATTGACATTATACATTTTTTAGAGCATACGAGAGTTCTTTTTTAAGGGGAGCCAGGCTCTAAAACTGTTCCAAGTCTGGAAATTGAATGTGGGGCTGAGACTCTCTGTTTTTATTATTTGGTGTAGACTTTGTTCACTAGACATAAAACTTCTTATACAGATCAAGTGAGAATTTACTAAGGTTCTTACCCTTTTCTTTTCTATTACATCTTAATCAACTAGCCAATGCCGTATGCTGCAGGAGTCAGGCTATTCTGACTGTGCTTTGACTCTGCTGTCCATTACACTAACCACGCCCACCTTGCCTTTGGTGGGTAAGTTCCGCTACTTGCTCCCTACACCACAGGATTCAATTACTCCCATTGCATTTAGATTTTCCAGTTCAGTGACTGCAATCACGGTAAGACCTGAACTAAAGAGAAGAACAATAATAGAGCTCTTCAAGGATGTCTAGTCTTCCCTCACAAATGTATTTCTTCCAGTCATGGTGAACAGTATGGACCTTAGGTATGGACCCACCCTAGTGTGGGTGAGTAAGTCTTAAATGAAACATCTGCTCTAACATTCTAATCTTCTTGAATTCTTTTCTCTACACTAAACCAATGCAGTCCAGCATTGCCAGTTCATTTGCTGCAGACCATCTTTTGGTCTATACTTCAGCCAATCAACCAAACAAATTGTTAGAAACCTTTTTAAATCCCTGAGCTTCCACATTAAATGCGGAATATCTGCTTAGTGAGACCATATCAATAAGTTCATTCCATTCAAATTTGATTTTCCTTCCACCAATAGCCCAAGCCCATAACATTCATTCACATACATGTTCCCCAGATTTCTGCTCTATAAATAAGAAAATTCAAGTAATTTGGTGTGTAGTGCACCTTTTCATGGTTCACACATTTTACCTCAGTTTCAGGACCCTGATGGGACTTGAGTCTACCTATAAGTCTAGAAGCAATAAAGGTTAGTGTGAGTGGATTCTGAAGAAAATCAGCATTGTCTTGCATGGCAGCTTCCTCAGGAAAGGCTGTTATAGTTCCCTCAGGCAATGCAGTGGTTAATCCTCTTAGGTTGGGGTGGAGAGGAAGCTTCTATCACTGAGAGTGGGTAGGTAGACAGGCATTTTCCACTGGAGGGAAAAAGAGTCATTAGAATTTAGGGGGTCAGTGTCCACTGCTTTATCAAGATCTTCCCACACATCCCCATTTCTACTTACAAGATCTTGTTTTTTCCCATTGAATGCCCTCACTTCAATAGTAGACACTCTGCAATGCTGGAACTTCAACTTGAAATTCAGCCAGTTACAGAATGAGATTGTGTGCCTGCAGGAGAGAGGGGTCTCCTTCAGAGCACACATAGAAGGTTTTAGGTTATTCATGCAGCACTTGAGCTGGAAATTGAAATTCCTGAGCTCATCTTTTTATTTTACCACTTTGTCCAGCAACATTAAGAGAGGCCAGCCAAGCTCATTATATTTGTCAATTTCCTAAAAATGTTTGAAAGTGTCATATATCCAGTGACCCAGTTCCTTTCTTCTTCCAAGTGGTTGATTAGGAGTATACAATATAGATACTTGGTATATCTTTATTGCCATATTATACTATAGACTATCAGTGCTCTACTAGAAAATGAGGAATAAGTTTGTTTTTTTTTTTTCTTTGAGACAGAGTGTTGCTCTGTCACCCAGGCTGGAGTGCAGTGGTGCGATCTCAGCTCACTGCAAGCTCTGCCTCCTGGGTGCACACCCTTCTCCTGCCTCAGCCTCCCAAGTGGCTGGGACTACAGGCACCCGCCACCACGCCCAGCTAATTTTTTGTATCTTTAGTAGAGACGGGTTTTCACCGTGTTAGCCAGGATGGTCTCGATCTCCTGACCTCGTGATCCACCTGCTTCGGCCTCCCAAAGTGCTGGGATTACAGGCGTGAGCCACCATGAGTCAGTATTTTTAAATCTAGTTAAATAGCCAATTCACAAACCCCAGAATCAATTAAGCAAACTCAGATTTAACATTCTGTTTCTCTAGAACCACTTTTTAGTACCAAAATCTTTAGTAAAATAGAATTAGAAGCAATAGAATCTATCTTTATCTATCTGTCTGTCTAATCTCTCTCTTAATAGTTTAACAGAAATTATTATTTAAAAAAAACTGACTTACAATTATGTAGGCTGATAAGTCCCCAGATTTCAGTTCACAAGCTAGAGACCCAGAACGGCCCTTGTAAGTTCCAGCTCAAGTCTGAGTTTGAAGGTAGGAGAAGACCAATGTCCCAGCAAAAAAATTGTCAGATATAGAAGGATAATTCTTACTCAGCTTTTTGATGCTATTCAGCCCTTCGATGGATTGAAAGAGGCCCATCCACAATGGGGAAGACGATCTAATTTATTTTATCTACCTATTCCAATATTAATGCCATCTAGAATCACTCTCATAGATACACCCAGAAATAATGTTAATCAAATATCTGTGCATCCTGTAGCCAAGCTGAGATTACAGATAAAATTAACCATCTCAGATACTACATTTGAAAAAAAAATAAAAATAACCATCTCAGATATTATAATTGGAAAAAAATAAAAAGAACTCATATGATACTGCATCTGTTTAAAGACAGAATGTAAAGATGCAGTAGAAAATAACACAAAAATATGGAAGAAAAAAGAGAGATGTGATAATTTTCTTCAGGAATTTGGTGGAGCAAGGATTCAGAGACAAGAGTGAGGCAAGTGGTATGCTCCTGCTTGCCACTGGAGATTGAAAGGCACAGTCAAACCCATCTTGTTTATCTATTAGTGAATTTTGTAGGAATTGGTAACTTTTTTTCCCTGCTAGTACTAGTAGCAATTTAGGTAGGTTTAGAACAAAAAGACCTTGTATGAGAACTACTTACTAAGGAAAGACAAATGGTACTTACAGCTTGACTATCCTTGCTTTTCATTTTCTCTATCATAATTGAAACTTCTGCAATACATTCTAAGAGATGTTTTGCCCCAAAGAACTAATCAACCTACCATATCCCAATCTTCCACTTTTTTTTCCTGAATTTGTTTATTTATAATAAGACTAATGGAAAGATATTTTCCATACTTTTTTAACAATGAAAGTGTATATATATATATATATATTTTCCTTATTCAACGTCAGCTGGTGAATTTGTGGGTAAGAGGGAAAGTACTATCTACGCATAGAGAAAGATGCACTTTTTAAAATAAGCCACATTACTTCCAAGATTACCTTAGGATAAAAAAATGCTAACATAACTTTGTTCTTTTTATCTCCTTCCTAGGAAAGATGTTACATTTTGTGAGATTTTACAGATCTTTGTGTGATGTTTTCCTGGCCTGGTAATTTGCATTAATGGATATTCAAGAAACCAATTTATACAGCTCACTGATGTAAGTTATAACAAAGTCTGCAGACATATGAGGACACATTTTCAGTAGGCTTTTGAAAATGTGCTGACACATTTTAGGAATGCATCTGTTTTTGCTTGCAAAAACTCACATTTATGTGTGCAACATGAGAAACTGAATGCACAAACAGGTGGTATTAAATGGTTTTAAATACTCAAGCAGAATATAAATGGAGGCACTCACAACCTTACTGGAGCCTTTGAAAATTATCCTGAATCTCACAGTTAGATAGGTGGCAAATGTTTTGGTATTTCTAATATTTGTGACCTTATTATTTAATTTGAAATAGCACTAGATATAAAGCCTTATAAACATCTTTCTAACTTTAATAATGATTTACTATGTTACATTGAATAAGTTGTAAGTTTGCTTTACACTTTGATGTTCATATATTAACTGAAAATAACACCTCAATCTCAGAGAGTAAATATATATAAAAATATTCCTATTCAATACCAAATCTCTTTTAAAGATATGTATAAAGCTATAAATAATGTATAAAATGATGCATTGTAAAGACATTAGATCTTTAGTCACATCCATGTGAATATTAAACACACACGTACGAACATATGCACAAGTAGACATAACAAACACTTGTTTACGGCTCTATAAGCATCAGAAATTCTGTTAATTAATGGAAATCCCAAAAGCTAATAATGACTTGCATCAAGGCACATCAAGTTTATTAAAAAGAGATATTCAATACATATTTCAAGAATTTCAGATAAAGTGGTAGAAACATAAAGAATATACTGAGATTCAAAGATAATAATATGACTTTAGGGAAAAGAGGGCAGTGTATGATGTATATGGGACAGTCACGAGGGAGGTCTTAGGAGACTGAGTTTGACTTGAATACTGAAAGTGGTGTGTCTGTAAAAGTAAAGTGAGAATAAATGACATTCACAAAAAATGAAAATTGTAAAAAAAAAGTAGCTGTAGGAACGTAAAGGAATACATATGAAATTTGTTAAGATGATAGAATTCACAAGATCTGATGAGAAGTAGGAAGGAGCCAATTACACCTCCAAGTTTCTGATTTGAGTTATTGTATGGATAATGACAGAGTTAGGAAATATAGAAGATTCAATAGCTTTGTATTTGAGGTGATGATAATTTCTGCTTTACATAAATATAACTTCGAACTATCTATGGGTCCTTAGAGTGAATATACCCAGCAGGCAATGAAATCTTTTGGTTTAGAGCTTAAAGAATTAATCATATATATCAGGGCTTCTCCCACAAGAAAATATATTAAAATCACGTAGGCTTTTTTTTCCCCCAGAAAAAATAGCCCCAGTCAAAATTATTGACCTAGCAGAGAGATGCAAGATTGTATTTGCAAAAAATTTCCCTGTATTTTGATATGCATTTTAGATTTAGATCTGCTGGTGATGGTTGAAGTCACTTGAATGAAGGCTACTGCCAAGGGGAAGGGCGAGGATTATATCTGGGAGATACCAGATTAAGATATTGGCAAATAATGGATTAGTAAAGATAATAATATAGAAAGAATAAGAGGAAAGAAGATAATTAGAATGGAATAAATTTCTCACATACATTGATTTCAAGAAATGACCAACATTTTCAGATGACACAGAGTCAAATTAAAGAATTAAAAGGAGTATACTGAATTAGGTAGTTAGAATACCATTCGAGATTTTGCCAGATTTGATTCCATGAAGTATTCATTCAGTGAACAAGTGAGCTATTTCTTAGAGACCCTGATTTTGGGCAGAGAGGGCAACATAAAAGGAGCATGTATGTGCATGTGTGTGTATGCGTGTGCACAAGAGCTGGAGAGACCAAAATCAAGGTCTCCCTGGAAAGAAAATTCTTTTATATGGAATAATTTTTAGCATTTTTACAGTTTTAGAAAAGCCATCATTGGAAATGGATGAGTTGAAAGTGAAGAAAGAAGGGAGAAGCAACTGACTAAGTAATATTCAATGGAAGAAATTGTTAAAAACACTTCTACCATGAAATTAAGCCGGTGCAAATATTTACTAAGACTACAGTTGACCTTTGAATAATGGTTAAGGGTTAGGGGCACAAACCCCACTCCCATACAGAAAAAAATAAAACGCATATAACTTTTGACTCCCCCAAAACTTAAGTATTAATAGCCTTCTGTTGATTAAAGTCTTATCAACACGTAGTCAATTAACAGATATTTTATGTTATATGTACTATATGCTGTATTCTTACAATAAAGCAATACAGAGAAAAGATGTGCTATGAAGAAATCCATAAGAAAAATATATGTACTATTTATTAAGTGGAAGTAGATCATTATCAAGTTCTTCATTCTCATAATCTTGACTTTGAGTAAGCAGAGGGGGAGGAAGAGTAGGTCTTGCTATCTCAAGGGTGGCAGAGGCAGAAAAGAGGTTTAGGAGATGGAGGATGTGGAAGGCGAGGCAGGGGAGGCCGACATACTAGATGTAACTTTATGAAAGGCATTGTAATTCCTGTCGACTTTTTTCCTTTTTCATTTATCCAAAAATGTTTACAGTACCGATCTCCATCATTTGCTTTAATTTCAGGGCCCATATCATAGGACTTTTTTCCTTTTCCATTGATCTAAAAATGTTTACAGTACGAATTTGCTTTAGTTTTAGTGCCCATATCATAGAAGGATCCATGTTGTGAAAGAAGTCACAAACAGTTCTGAATAATCAGAACCCTTCTGCCAGATTGTCTCATGTCATTTGTTTTCTGGCACTGCGTCTACATCTTCTTCCTCATTGTCTGGAATTGGTTCAAAATCACTCATCTCCACAAGTTGTCTTCTGTTCATTTCTCTGGTGTCTATTAGCTTTTAAATTTCTCTAAGATTCATATCTTGAAATCCTTCCCCCACCCCATATTTTGTTTGTTTGTTTGCTATATCCACAACCTTTTTCATGATTTCTTCGATTGGCTTTGTTATAAATCTTGTGAAATCTGCACAACAGCTGGACAGAGCTTTCTCCAGCAGGAATTTATTGTTTGGGGCTTGCTGGCTTTCATGACTTTTTCTATAACAATAATGGCATCTTCATAATATGTTCTTTCTATCAGGGTTCTTTTCCATAGCACTGATGATCTTTTCCATAGAATATGGTGTGTAGTGAGCCTTAATGACCCTTATAACCCCTGATGGAAAGGCTGAATAATTATTAGAGGAATTGTGTGTGAGGGCAAGCAGATTACTTTGATGTCTTTGTTGTTAAACTCATAAGATAATGGGCCAGGGGTATTGTTCAATATAAAAAAAAAATATTACAATGTAGTTTCTTATTGACAAGGTACTTTCTGACCACAGGGACAAATCATTTGATAGAAACAATCTAGATAAAGGGTTCTCATTGTCTAGGCTTTCTTTTACAACCAAAAGACTGGATGGTGGTGTTTATTTTTTCCTGCAAGGCTTGGGGGTTAGCAGCATCAGAGATAAGAGCAGCCCTGGTCATAAACCCAATTGCATTTGTACAAAACAGTAGAGTTTCCTCTTCTTTCCTGCCTCAAATCCATTTCTCTTCCTTTCTAATAAATGTCATTTAAGGCTTTTTGTTGTTGTTGTTCCAGAATAGGACACTTTTATCTGCATTAAAAACCTGTTCAGGTGGCTATTTTTTCTCTTCAATGATTTTCTTAATGGTGACTGGGAATTTGCCTGATGTCTCTTGGTTAGCAGAATCTCCTTCTATTATCTTGTTATTTTTTAAGCCAAATCTCTTTCTAAAATTATCAAAGATTCCTTTGCTGGCATTAAATTATCCAGCTTTAGACCCTTCACCTTTCTTTTGCTTTAAATTGTCATAAAATAACTTCACTTTTTCTCAAAATATGTTAACGTCTATAGGTGTGCCTTTCTTATAGCAATCCTTCACCCACATAAAAGCTGCATTTTCAGTATGAGATAAAAAGGAGTTTTACAAAAAGTGCAAGGTTTTCATGCCTGATGGCATAGCTGCAGTGATGGCTTTACAAATTTCTTTTCTTTTTTTATGATAGTCCTTACACTGCACTTATTTATCTTGAAATTGTGGGTAACCACAGATGCAGATCTTAATCCATGATACAGGTCAAGCAATTCAACTATTTCTTGTAAGTCATGAATTTTCTCTATATCTTGGGAGCACTTCCAGCATCACTAGTGGCACTTCATGTGGGTCCCATGATGCTATTCAAGGTCTATGGTGTTGCACTGAAAATGATTAAAAATACACAAGAATCACAAAATATCAATTTTTACAGCAATACGCATTTACTGGGGAGAAGAACTGGTCATGCAGATGTGATTAGCATCACAAGGCCTTTTAAGCAGGCACTTGCAACACTTGAACTCACTACAATAGCAGCAGGAGGTGGCCATGAAATTATTACTGTAGTACAGCATGTCCTACAGTGAATTTTATACAGTTATGATTTAATAGTGCATCTTTACATTTGTTTACACTGCTCTCAACTGTGAATTGTGCCATGTTTGATCTCTAAGTGTGTATGTGTAAGTTTTCATATATCTTAACGTTTTATAATAAATGTGTGCATATTTTTGGTAGCAAATAATAAAATAAACTAGTATCTACATAGATGTCATGAATTCATGACACACCTAATTTTTTCTTGTTTTTTTTTTATATTTCTAGGCTCACAGTTTATCTGTGAGTTTTTTTTAAATTGTTGTAAATCTTCAAAAAAAATTTAATGCATAGCTTGAAAAACATCCACATGTAAGTGGGAACGCACAATTCACACCATTTGTATTTGACTCTGCAGAAGGTAGTATATCCATAACCATCCCTGCCTTCAATGCAAAGACAGTATGGAATAGGTAACACTTATTCTTAAAAACTAATAAAAGATACAACTAAAACGATGCCTAAGTTAAGTGGCAAAGTTATACCATGACTAACCTGTAATTGTGGTTTGTTGATAAATATTTCAGGTCTCTAGACCTGGAACAAACTGCAATGACTATAAACTTACAGATTTATACCTCTTTTTGAAATATCTTCTTTTTTTTCCCAAATCCAATAATAGTGGATGTATGTAAATCTTGAGAAAGAGTTCTGTTTCTCATGGCACCGGCTATTTGGTAGGCTTGATTAACATCATTTGGACGCATTCATACATTCATGGCACAGCAGACTGAACAGACAATGAGAAATATTTGAACTGCCTTTCACTGCACTCCTCCTATCAGTGTGAATGTCAGAGTGAATGAATCTTTACAAACCATATTAACAGTGAGACCAAGTTGAAGTGAAGCAAGGGGAACATATCCTAGCCTGATATAAAAGCAGTAATATTTGTTTCTGAATCACTTGTTTATGCTAATTCATACTAAAAAGAGGGCAGGTGGCGATCACAAATCCTTAGTCTTCTTATTCCCAAGAGGACTTAGTCACAGAAGAAAATACAAGAATGTATCTAATTTCAAAATTTTTGTGGTTATTTTACATTTCACCTGCATATGTATTGTCTCCCCAACTAACATATAAAATCTGTGATGGCAGGGAATATATTTTTGAAAATAGGTGTCTGAGAGCTCTTCGAGGGCCGTTAGTCATCTTTGTATCTGTTTACTAATTACAGTGGCCTTACATAGTAAGAATTCCTTGCTGCATGGAGGGAGTGAATGAATACATGGCCTACTGAATTTAAAAGTACATGGACATCATTATTGTTATTTTAAACACTATTCTTTTTTTCCTGATGTACCCTCATTTTCGCTTTTGATGTTTCAGTACAACAAACCATTACAGCAAATGAAACGGTGCTGTGTATATGGAGACTTCTTTTCTAAAGTAAAAGAACGTAAAATAGATCAATACAAAGATTGTTGCAATATTTGGGCCTCCTCAACCAAGCAGAGTGACAACTTGGAACCACAAAGGTGTATGGACTTATTGTGGAAACTACTGACATTTTTGCTTTCAACTCTTAGTTTGAGTTTTCATAAAAGTTTTAGATTATACGGAAACCTGGGAATTGTCTTCGCTTTAGTAATGTGTCTGGGAAACATCACAGCTGTTCATTAACATATGAATCTAGTAGAGTTTTCAAAATTCCCCAATCATTGTTATCTCTGAGTATATTCTTTGTTGTGAAGGGAAGTGAGTTGTTATTTTATTTATCTGAATATTGTACTGTGATAAGCAAAGTGTCAAGAATAATCACACCAAATGCTGTCTACCACAATAGCAACCAATTACGCTCTGCATGCCTTTCATCGAGGAAAGAAGTGAAGGAGTTTTTAAATTACTTATCATGACTTGATGAGCTGAACATTTTAATGAAAGAGTTGCTTAAATTCTGAGTAAGACTATTAAAGTTATTAATAAGATAGATTTCAGACCTGTCATATGTCAGAGCATATAGATTCCAAGAAAATTCCTGAAAGGTACCAAAATTTACTTTAGCTCTCAAAGTCTAAAGAGTTCACATTAATCTGGGACAAATAAGAAGCAGAATGTAAATAATTATGAATATCAAACAGCCAGCATTTGTCAACAGGGATTTTCACATCTTGGAGGTTAAGAAATGGGCTTCCTTATGGAAAACACAAACAACTCCCTGGAGAAGGATGTCTCTGTTGCTTATCTTTTCTTTTTTTCTATAGTTGCCTCTGATGTGTGTGTGTGTGTGTGGTGTGTGTGTGTGTGTGTGTGTGTGTGTGTTTCCCTTCCTACTCCTACCACCCAGAGATTCTATACAAGTTCAGGGATGGTTAGGTTCTAAAAAACATAACAAAACTAACCATAACTGTTATCTAAAAATGAGTTTATTAATAGATATAGAGTCAAACAAAATAACACTTTAATGTTTCTTTTTTTTTTCTAAAATAGGAAAATTACATTATGCTAAGGCAAGTATAGTCTCTTTAAAAGGCAAGTTTAGTGTACAGTTAGAGGAAAGTAAGGGAATGGATTAAAATATCTATTTTAATACAAGATCTTATTTCAAAGAGATATCACTAGAGGGAAAAGGAAAATGATGAAAGGAATTTATTTCCCATTAAATACATTTATACATTCAGTGTGTACTTCCTCTGGCAATCTGAAATATATGGCTCTATTTTAGCTTTTTAGTTTATAATTCATTAACCTCATGCTAACATTATAAAGTCTGTGAATAGTCTGGTCTGAACACATCACACCACTCAAAGCCTACTACAGGTCATTATTTCCTACAGAATAAAGAGCAATTCTTTAGTCTGAATTCATTAGGCTAAAGTTCAGTATTTCTCTACTTATATTTCTAGCCAGACCTTCATACCACATGTTCACCTAAATGTGATTATTTCCACAGTGTGTGTGTTGTCCTGCTAGTAGCAGTTTTCAAGAGCTAGATGACAAATTTTCAGGAACTTCATGATCTAACTAATAACATTCTTACCTTGACATGGGCCTTGGTGGGTATATTAATATCATGGAAATTGGTGTGCTACAAATGGTGTTTTTGTTTTCTTCCACGAGCCATTTAATAGCATACTATCGTTCAATTCTTCAGACACTCCCAGAATGATCCTGACTGTACTTCATGGCATTCTTGTTTGTGTCTGGGTGCCTCCATTCTGTCTTTGCCTGTTGAATCTCATATATAATATCCATCTTTCTTAAGATTCCACTTAAGCATTCTATTTCTGGCTCATAGTTTCATCTCTTGATACTCTGTTTCCTTGTTGTGTGCAGATCTGTAACTGTGGTACATGTAGCCCAAGTTTCCCGTAAGTCATCTATCTCTTTCCTAAAATGTGGATTCTAACATTTAGGTCACATAGAGTTACCCATCTTCTGCAGTTGCTCAAAAATCAGCAATATTATATATTTACATTTATCAACTACATTTCCACTACTCTTCTGTTCTTATTTGCTAATGCTTAAAAGAGTAGGCTAGGCTGGGCGTGGTGGCTCACGCCTGTAATCCCAGCACTTTGGGAGGCTGAGGTGGGCAGATCACGAGGTCAGGAGATCGAGACCATCCTGGCTAACATGGTGAAACCCCGTCTCTACGAAAAATACAAAAAATTAGCCCGGCGTGGTGGCGGGCGCCTGTAGTCCCACTTACTCGAGAGGCTGAGGCAGGAGAATGGTGTGAACTCGGGAGGCGGAGCTTGCAGTGAGCCGAGATCGCGCCACCGCACTCCAGCCTGGGCGACAGAGCAAGACTCCGTCTCAAAAAAAAAAAAAAAAAAAAGAAACTACTATGCTTCCGAATTCACTGTATAAAATTCACTGTGTTGGTGTGGTGGGAGGAATTCACTCAGGTAAATAAAGTTTCAGAGCTACCAGAAAAGAGGCTTCTGCCCCTTAGCACTAGGTAGAGGTTTGGCTCTATCAAACCTCTACTTAGTGACAACTGGTAAGTGATTAGTTGAACAAGCTTAGATTGTTTTCTCTTAAAGTTTAAATGTTACATGTTCACCATTATATGAATTTCATTAACAACCACATACAGATGTATTTCTTATATTCTGTGTATTTTGGGTGTTTAAGTTTTTCAAATATAAAGTTAATTTATTTATTTTTTCAATAAACAAATATTAATCATGTATTCTCTACCAGGAACTGGGGACATGAAGGAACATAACAAAGTCCCTATGTTATGTGGGCTCCATTCTGGTGGGTGAGAGACACAATTATCAAATGAGGAGTAAAAACGTACACAGTATTAAGTGCTATTAATGTATAGAACAATAATGTAGTATAACAGGATTAAGGGCACTCAGTAATTAGAAATAGCACAATTTTACACTAAAAATCATCTTCTTAATAGCCTGTTCTAAAATATCCTGTTGAACATGCAGTTTCAATCTGTTAACACCTCTATGCAAAAGTCTCCTATAAACGTGTGTGTTGTGCTAGGCGACATAGCTGCCAGTAATTAATATTGTCAAAATTCTTTATCTGTATTCTAACATTTATTCCTTCAGAATTCAATATTACCCTGATTAACATGCTTGTGTTATTACCTTCGTTTTGCAGATGTGGAAAGTGAAGCACTTCTTTTCTTTCTTTCTTTTTTTTTTTTTAACATTTCGTAGGTTATCTATGATCAAAGCTAGTAAATACCAAATTACCATCCAAAATCATTTTATTTCTGTACACTATTATGTTCTATATCTAGCTATTGTGTTTAACCAAATTTAAAAAGTAGGGATCAGTTAAATTAATACAATTAAAAATGTGCATTATTTGGTGGAGTTATATTTTGATATATTTACTGATGTGAATATCCCTCCATCCATATTTCTTTAACCCTATGTCATTCTCCTATTCCACAAGCTAAACTATAAGTCATTTATTTCTCAAGGAGATGTTACCACTCAATGAAGAATTAAATAAATTAAACTTTTGGTACTTGACTTTCAAAATCTGAGGTCTGGATATAGTATTAAAGTTGTTTTAATGTCTTCCTAATCAGTCAAATTTGCCCCCATTACTAGAAATACTTTTCCTAGACCAAAGGGAAAAAGAGGACAGTCATGAAAGGAAAAAAAAAAAAAAGCATCTTCTCTCTGTAGTAGGGGCCCTGGCTTGGTAATCCCATAATATTTTAGAGCTCTTCTTAATAGTAGAGGGGATCAGTGCCCCTTTTTTAGTTAGAACCTGAAAAGACAAGAGAAAGGCCTCTCATGCCATGGAATGGCTGTGGGCACAAGGTCCTCAGAGTTGTATCTACTCCGCTTATGCATGCTAGAGCACTGTATTATAAGAATGGCAAAGAAACTTCAAGCAACCTGAAGATATTTCAGGTAACCCTCTGTGTGGTTCAAAAGGGGTTAAAAGAGAGCTAGACCCAGAAAGTCCTTGCACTCAGAAACAAGGAACAATATCTCAGCAACCCTGAAGACTAATAGAGACAAGGATGTTTCTTGAATGCCATCATAAAAAGGTGATGAAGTTCAAGGAAAACTCATTCTACCCCAAGTCTTTGGTTGACAAAGGCTATCTGGTTATAGACACAGCTCTATATAAGCAGGTGAGAATGCTGGACCTGGAAGTATTCTGAATTAATGGACAATTTTTAGAAACCCAATGGAATGAAGACATGAAATAGCACAATAAGTTGAGGTTTTGAAAAATAACATTACATTTCTTGCCGATTTAATTTCACAGGCCAATTTAATTCACAGAAAGTGACCTTTGAATTAAATTATTCTAAAGTATTTAAGAGGTAGAATCACCCCCTCTCTCTTTATATTAAGAGATAAGGGGACTTATAACAATAACTTTAGCATAAAATAAAACATTTTATTAGTGGTAGATGTAATAGGCAAAGAGAAAAGAAAATCAGATTAATATCTTCAGCTTTTGGACTGTAAAAAATGAGAGTGAAAATCCTAAGACAGTGTCTCTCTACAAATTTGGAGAAAGAGAGATTGGCGTTCAGTATCCAAATCAAATGCTGAACTTGATTGAAGCATTTGATTTACTTGCTCAAGTAATTTTTAACTTCCTCTTCCTTTCAGGCTTTCATGTTAAGAGAAAATGAGACAACATTTTGAGGTACCAATTGCTGGAAAAAAATGAGAAAGGAAAACATCATTTATGTTTTAAAATATTTTAATCACTTTTGACAACATTTATGTACTTCCTGCTTTACTGATTAATTAAGAATTTTTGTCATCTTTTTAAAGGTAACATAAAGCAATGCTCTGTGCATTCATAATTATGGCATGCTTTCCTTTCTTTTTACCTGGTTATATATATTTTTCTATTTAGTGGCATTTAACAGGATTATGTCCTAGAAAACAAAATGTATATTTAAATAAGATAACCTAGCCATTTTTTCCCTCAAGTTCAATGCTCTAGAAAATTATTACTATGGTAAGCATATGTTTTAAAAAATTACTTTGTGTGTTAAATAGCATAACATGATTTGAAACAATTTTGTCATGTGTGGCCCTTTTTACATGAAAAGAATGTCTCTTTTAGTCTTCAGTTTTTACTGTCATTTTTTCCAGTGGCGATCCCTTGCAAAATGTAAGTCTCAAGCTACACTGCAGAATCTATTTTTATAGAAGGAAATATCCTTCTGTACGATCCTCAAATGAAAAGCTGTCATCCATCTTCTGAATAGGCTTTATCCCCCCTTCAATGGCTAGTTTTTGAAACTGCTGATGACTAGAAGCAATTCTTTATAACTCCCTAAATAAAGACATCAGTCTATCAGCAAAAAACAGTACATGAGCTGGAAGGGGCAGCTGTCTCTAAGAGGGGGTGGGAAAGAAAAACACTCACTTACTAGCTTAGTTAAAAGCTGCTAAAGGTTATTATTGAGTGAGTGCCAATGTGATGTGTCCTTACAATTTAAAATGCCACTTCAAGCAAAAGACTTTTATTTTTTTTTTATTTTTTCTTTTTTTAATATATGCTATATTAACCTAAGTATATAAATTCTTCTGTGCAAAAGAGTCTTACCCTACCATCAAAGGTAATTAAAGTCAGAAAGGAAACTTCAAAGCCCAAATGAGAACTGAATCCTAAAATAATCAGTTCATTTTAGGATGAAAGAAAAAGCATTATTCAGAGTGTCTTAGAGAAAAAGTAAAGGTGAAGCAAAAAATTCTATAGTGCCTCACCCACATATCCATCCCTCATTTAACTTGACCTTGCTTCTTTATTTTACTCTTTATGTGATATAATATATATTATAATTAGAATTCAATTAAAAGGTACAGTGTGATGAGCTAATCAAAAGCAAATAGATAGAGTGAGAAATTATCCTTCACATATCTTGTGTTTTTTATTTGTAGACTCCCGTCACTGTCCTTGTGAAGGCTTTGTCATCTTCTGTTTCTCCCCATGTTTTGAAAAAAACACCTTGGGGCAGATTTCTTAAATACCTGTTTTACTGGGCATATTCTTAGCTTCTTTAAAATGCAAAATCATTTCTTCTGTCCTGGAAAATGTTCTGAGATTATGTCATTGAAGGTTTCTTTCTCTTCATTTTTCTTCTCTCTTTTGAATCGTTTGAATGAATCCTCTAATTTTGTTCTCTGTGTGTTTTTGGCATTCATTCTTTCATAGAGACATATATAAGTGTCTATGTATATGTATATATAGTAGAGAAGGGCTCTAACTATGTTGCCCAGGCTTATCTGGAACTCCTGGCCTCAAATGATCCTCCTGCCTCTCAGCCTTCCAAAGTGCTGGGATTACAAGCTAGAGCCACTGTGCCCAGACAAGTACTCCATTTTCAGGACTAGTAATCTAGTGCTATAAAGCTATTAGTGCTCTGTAATCAGAGTAGAGAAAGTGTTTGAGAGAAAGATGGTGGGTCTTATCTTACCCCTAAATTTTCACTGTAGCTATTATTTATCTTTCTCACTCGCTCGTTCTCTCTCTGTGATGTATGAAAAGTATTAACCAGAAAGATGTGGATTTAAAATATCTGCACCTATACCAGTGTAGTCATTTTCTAAAGCAATGTTTTTCCTTATATAATGTGACTGGACACTCTCATCAACTGGAGAGGAAGAATAACCATAGAAAAATTGATGGTCACCTAGAAGTGTTTTCAATACGTGACTATGTGTTAGAATCAACTGGAGAGTGTCCAGTTACTGTATTTCACTATTCCCCAAACCAGCCCCAAACCAGGCCCAGTAAGTCGGAATTTTGGGTTATGAAGCCCTGGGATTAGATTTACTATCATAATTTTTATTTCACCTGGTCATTCTGATTATAGCTACAGGCCTTATAAAATTGAAAATAATAAATTTTCCAAAAATAATCATATCAGTTAAAAAACAGTAAGTAAGGGAAATTTCTTTCTCCCAAATTCTAGTCCTTTAAACTGGAATTCATTCAGGAAATATTTATTTCTGCCCAAAACCACCAGGTTACATAAAAACTTATTTGTTTCCTGATGAAATCTGAGAAGCATCCTAGTGAAGTGCTTGGAGGCTAGATTTATCAACTCAGTCATTGTCAATGTAGTCAGCATACCATAGATTCTGAAAAAAGAAGGGATTTTCTACCTAGGATATTGACCCTATGACCACACAGGCCAAATATATGTTTTATAGAATATCAAGAGATCTGACCTATATATTTTAGGCTAAGTATTCAATGACTAAACAGGGTCAATAGACAAGTATTTTTCAAACTTGTCTTATCCTAAATATCATCTAGTGCACTTATTAAAAACAAAGATGTATGAGCTTAGTAAGATATTACTAGACCTTGCAATTGAGACTGTAAAGAATATTCATGAAATCTGTATTTTTAACAAATATTTCATAATTTTTATAAACAGGTAAGTTTAGCCAACATTCGAGCTAGATTTTTGACTTCATGTTGTCAGGGACATGAACTTTTTTCTTTACTTCTAAATTTACTTCCCACATTGTCTGGTACTGTTTGTGAATGAATAATTTTTTTTAAGTGGTATGAATCTCAGACTTTCAAAATGTTAGAAAAGCCAAGTACAGTATCACAAAGCAATTTATGAAGGTCCAGATGATGAAGAAACTTAAAGAACAGCAAATTTCATGCATGAAATTACTAAAGCTAGGATGTAGCAATGATACTGGCACACTTCATGAGTAAACCTTGTAAAATTATTTTAGAGATTTGGAGGGGCCATTTCATACTGTGTAAAACATTCATAGAGTAGTTTTACATTTTTGTAATGACATATGTATCAAAATGAAAAAAAAGAAGGAAAAAGATAATTAAGAAAATAAGAAAGAGGAACAAAAAGGGGCAATTAATTCAATCTTTTATGTAGCAAATTAATCTATTGGCGTAATTAATATGATTGTCCCACATTGCCTATGCAATGTGACTTTTTATCTATTTATCTATTTTTATAACTATCTTTCTCTCCCTATAGTCACAATAAAAAATACTAATATGAGATAAGCTTATCTATTAGCTAGGGGTCAAAGTTGAGCACAAAACGTAGTTACATGGTAGATTATCTTCCTATGTCCTTTGATCTTTATATATTTTCACTTATATAACTAAACTGCATATTGAATTCAGTTAATTTGCATTGATCATAAAATATTTATGGCTATACTTTTTTCTCTGATCATAGTTTTAAAACTAAATCTCATATATTTTGATATTCTGTGATGCTTGTGATTATTTTAATTATATTCTAATTATAATTTATATTAATTTTTTTATTGTTGGGGAGTTTGGTGTTTTGATTTGCATTTTCAAGTTTGTTTTTTGATTTTGTTTTTTTTAAGTTGCATTGGTTATATTGCATGGTAGTCACAGAATGTGATATGTAAGATTTCTGATGTTTTCTAGTTAATTACAATACAAATTTTTCTCAAAATATAATCGATTCTAATTGTCCATTGGGCAGGGTTTGAAAATGAACATATTCTCTGTTCAAGATACAGTTGAAACTGTTAAATACAGTTGAAAATAAAATCTTCTGTATTTGTTATATTTGTAAAGCCCTCTGTAGTTTTTTGGTGTCTTCAAGATCTATCCAAGTATAATTATATTTATAATTACCTTTTTTATTTTCAATGTAATATTATTAGTACAGCCACTTTTCTCTTTATCAAGTAATATTATTTTTGTGATACACAATCAAATATAAAGCAACTTGCCTTGCTTTGTGTTCTATTTGCTATTAATATTAAAACACTATTTTTCTTTTTATGTTTATATTTTACTCATTGTTTTAATAGCTTGTTTTTATGCATTGCACAATGCATAAAACTATTGCATTTATTTGCTATTGCTTTGCTTTCAGCTAATCTGAGATTGTTTGCCCTCTAATGCAGAGGTTTACATTTAAATATAAACCATTTACATTTATTATCAAACTAGAACATTTGGGATTAACTTTGTTATAATGCTTTATAGCAAAGTTGTTTTATACTTTCAATTTGTCTTTATTATTACTTCAATTACTTATCCCTTAGGTTTTTGTTCTCTGGACTGAATCTAATTCTTAGGCAGATTATTTTTTTTGCCTTATGAGCTAGAAGTATCTAACTTTTATGGCATCACAATTTAACAAAAAATTTAAAAGTTCTTTGCTATACCACATAATTATATCTAAATTTCTTTTACTGTGAATGTTTAAACTGTATCTTGATTATTAATATCTTCTAAAGTAAAATTAGAAGTTGGTCATCTTTTAATTTCCTAAATTTTATATTCTCCAAGTGCAATTGAAATAACCTGTTTTTTAATCAGACGTTATTATTTTTATAATATTTTCCTATGTGACAGAAATTTTTCTTATTTTACTTTTATGTCTATTGAGGATGTCCTACACAAAGTGCTATCTTTTCTTATGATAGCTTTTTATTTTTTTCTTCCTAGCAAGGAGAATAATAACATGCATTCTAGTCCTTTCCTCTTGATAGAAGTGAAATAGTACTTTTCTGGAAGATGAATGCTTACATCTAACTGATCTAGGGTGGAGTATATGTGTAATTTAGACAACATTTTATCCATTTTGATGAATGATTCATTTAGGAAATAGAGAAAGACAGTGCATTCTCCCTTCTACCTGTTCTGGCCCCATATTCACTCTGTCATATATTCCTCAAATGTGATTACTGAGGGATTCTGTCGTTGTTTGTTTGTTATATGGTTTAATGAATTTAAGTGATTGCGAACATAATCTAGATTGGTAAAATAGGATAAGAAATTTGGGGATGGGATGGGGAATATTAGGCAAGAATTTATATATGGTTAGAATACAAAGGACTACAAGATTAATCAACAAAATTCAAGCATAGCTGATGCGCTCTCTATTATTAAAAAATTATGTCACAATCTAAAACTTTTAGCTGAATATGACTGGCTCCACATCACATACGTAATGAAATCTAAACTCACCGGGATGCCTTCTGACTCTGACTTGTGACTTCTGACTTTGACATTCTTTTATAGCCTTAAAACACACTGTTGTTATAGCTGAACCCAGGCTCCAACTTAATTTGACTTCTCTCTTTGCTCCAAACTGACCTCATTTCTCACTGACTGCTTTTCCTGTTTTCTGACTAGAATATCTTACTTCTTCCCCTCTAATAGTGCTGATTTGGAAAAGTCTAGCTAAACCACCAGGTTCTCATGGATGGTTTCTGTGAACACATTATTTGGAAGTAATCATATTCTCCTCCGATGATATATGTCCAAACCAATTATTAACAAACTTTAATTAAAACTTTTATAATTTGTACATCACATGCAATTGTAACAAATAATACAGAGAGTTTATACAAGGAACTGACATTGATACAATCCACTGATTTTATCAAGTTTCTGTTTGACTTGTGCTTGTGTGTGTATGTATGTGTATGCCATGAATTTAATTTTAGCCTTTCTTGCCTCTCATGATTTTACCACTTAAATGTCATGTTTATCTCTCATGTACATTATGGAATCTGGGACCAAGAGTTACATTGTCCATTTTCTTTTCTTTATGCTTAACCAATTCTCCATTCAAGCACATTACTTATAAATAAGATGCATGCAATAAATAATATTAATTGATTGATAAGGTAGTGGGCTGATTATTTCCCTTCATGACTCTGTGTGCTTAAGCATTTAAAAATAGAAATGACTAATACTTTTTTCCCAATAGTGATCTTCAGTTAGGCTGATCATAAATATCACCAAGAATACTTTCGGAACAACAAATGCCCATCTCCAAATGGAAGTTCCTGATTTAATAGGTGTGGGGTGGTTGTGGGCAATTTTGGTTTCCTAGGTGTGTCTGATGAGAGTCTGGCTTTGGCAGTAAAGCTTTTGGCCATCTAGTTTTATACCAAACCCCTCCTTAGAGATACAGAAAACTGGAAGGCAAGCCCAATACACTCATTTCTAGGGTGTAGTGTAAGACAGGAAGGTGGCAAAAGAACTCAGTGACACATGATGTTATTAGAGTAATATGGGTATTTTCTCAATAGTCTTTTGCTTATCCTTAGTATAACCACTAATCCTAAGAAGAGCACTCCATATCACCATTCAAAAGCTTGCATATTAATTTATGCTTGCCTTTTAATTTTCTGATTTACTCTATTCCCCTCTATTGCACAGGTGCAGAGAATATTATCTTTCTACAATCAAGGATTCTAAAATCCAACTTAAAAATTACAAAGTACAATTTATGTAAATGAACTCCCCAAATCTCAAGCCTAAACTCTGTATTGACTAAAGAATAAAGTACTGAAAAAAATTAATGGGCTGTTTATAGGAATAAAAATAAAAATATCATCAACACATAACATTTGAGGGCTTTTTTGTCCTACAGTAGCTTTAATATCCATGACATTTTATACTTTACAAACACTGAATTATTTTGACATTATAAAAAGCAACTTATGCTGTTAAGTAAAAATGTAAAACAAAACAAATATTAAGAATTTGAAATATATTTTATGTATCATTAGTAGACATAGTATATAACTAAATATACAGTTATATAAAACTACATATTATATATAACTATTTAGATTATTATAATTGAGAAATATACACAAAATCTGTATTTGAGAAAATAATTATCCTTATATAATAAATGACTTTGTAAGTTGAAAATATTCAAAATCCTAGGCAAAGACATTCCTAGATAAAAGTTGGTAAATCAGCTTTAGAAGATGACAGACTTAAGACATATTCAATTATTAGCTGATGTTACCTAAATCAAATTTGACACATAATTATATATATTTACATTATTCTAGCAATGCTAGAGTAAATAGCTGTAGAATATAAATACAAGAGTCATCTATTTAAGTTATATTTTGTTTTTCTATTTAATTAGTGGGTGCAGCGCACCAGAATGGCACATGTATACATATGTAACTAACCTGCACAATGTGCACATGTACCCTAAAACTTAAAGTATAATAAAAAAAAAAGAAAAAAAAAATTTAAAATCTTTTTTCAGTGTTAATTAGTCTCTGGGTTGGTATAAAAGAAAAACATGTTCTGGAGAGAAAAAGGGATACTTAATTTTAACAGCTTAGGAAGAGTAAAATCAAAATCAGATGTTCAGTTCAATGAAATAATACTCTTTTGTGAATATGTAATATGATGTTATCTGCCTAAAAACAGTTAAAATACATTCATAATTATTAATATAGAATCAAAATGAATTAATAAAATCCACATAGCAATATCCAAAAAAATCTAGTCTAAGGAAAATATAGTATTTACTATTTCATAAGAAATAACATTTGAAACTTTACAGAGATTGAAAAATATCAGAGAAAAGCACTGACATGATTATATTTCAGATGTGTATATGAAAGATAATTTATTAAACAGAAAATTAATAGTATGGGAATATATTTTCATAATTACTAGGAATGATTATTTTAATACATATAAAATATTTATCTCATTATGTAAATGAGCAAAAACATACACAATAGAGATAGTATTGTAAATGGTAACTAACAGCTACCAATAAGATTACTATTGACAGTAATTAAGGATATAAATATTACACAGTTTTGAGATACTATCTTAAAACTACTAAATTACCAAAACAGCTAACAAAATATTAAAAGCCAGCAAACTACCCAATTTGAGAAAATAGATTATTTATTGCTTGAATTGATATACCAAAAACCTTTTCAATGATCATATTCATTAACTAAGCATAACACTCTGTGGAGGTTATTCCAGAGAAATACATATTTTTTTTCAAGAGGCAAAAGATACTTGCATGAATTTACTTCATCGATATAATGGAATGATGAAAACACTGATGTTATAACTAAATAAATGTAGACAACCTAGCTATCCAAAAACAGATGGAAAACTAGATTATAATGCTTTAATCTTGTAAAATAGTTGGCAACTATTAAAATTAAAATAACATCAATCATAAAACATAAAAATATATATGAAATAATAAAAAGGCAGAAGACAAAATTGGACAGTATGATTATAAAAATCTGTCTCATTTAACTACTTGTATATGTACAAAATACCTTTTATGTTGATGGGCTTAAATTCTTACCTATTTTTCAAAATGTTCTTCTTATTATTACATTTTCATAATCAAAGGGGAAAATTGCTAATTTCAAAAAACAAGCAAACAAAAAACCCTTCTCAATAAAATAGGTATATAACCTAGTTAAATTTGCATACCATAAATAAAAAGCATACATTCTAATACAATTTAAAGGGAAAGATAACCAATGTTAACTTTATTTCTTGTCCGCATGACTTTATAGGTAATTTCTTTATACAATAAATTAATGTCATAAAAGCCTGACTATTTATTGTTGATTAAATACAATAAATGTCAAACAAAAGGGGAATAGTTAGCAAAAGAAATTATTATATATACAAAAATTATGCATGTATAATTTATATGCACTCACTTAAATAGAAAATAAATCACTGAAGACCAAACTTTAATGTTCAGCATTTGCTCTGCAGTGGAAAAAGATTCAGAAAATATCTATTATGAAAGAAACTCCTGTTTAACAAATGTAGTTCTAGGTATTAGACTTTAAAAGGATAGGAGAATGCTTTTTAATGAATGTGAAGTAATATTTCAAGGGAAAACTGTTCTCTAATAGAGAGTTACTATTCATAGAAACTAATTATAAAAGAGGATTTCACTAATTTTAAAGGTGTCTGACCAAGGTGAAAAATTAACAATGAATCATATTGCCATTGGCTGATCACCTGATGGTGTATGAGTACTTCATCATGTGTACCTCAGGTACAGTGCCCATGGAGTTCATCAACCCACCAACCACAGAAATGTTCAGCACAGGACTCCTAGATGTGTGCCTGAACAATGTGAAATCATTAAAAGATGTATTTTTAAATCCTAAATTTCAAAGAATGTCCTTTCACTAAGATATTCATAATTCAGCATAGTGACAAGTAATTACTCTAAGTGATTAATTGACAGATAGACCTTAATTAGGTAATGCTGATTTTGTAATTTCATAATTTAAAGGAAATATAAAAGACTGGGTAATTAATATTTTATTAGATTTATTTCCTTGAGCTTAAAAATATAATGTGTTCTTTGCAAATATTTTCTTCATCTGTATAAAATACAAAGGTCTTTACCACATTAAGTTTTCCAGCATTTATCCAAATACTTCATGCAAAAATTGAATTTTCCTTCTATCTTCACAGTTTGGATGAAGTTTTCATGCATTCGCTTGGTAATGCTTTGACCAAATGTATTAGTGACTTAAATTGTGGGTTGAAAAAATCAAGAAACGTATTTCAAAAACATTATCCTTCACTTTTGAACTAAGGAAATCTCATCTTCCATATTAATATTTCAACTTGTTCAATCAAAGCATTGCATGTTTTTAAAAGGACTAAAAATAATCTAAAGCTTTTGTATATAAAAACAGAAAAAAACCTAAAATGGTATGTTTCAGTAATGCACAATAAGTTAGTGTATTATAAATGGGATTTCTTCAGGGAACATTCAACAGATATCACAAGACAATAATAGTGTTTTCTCCTTTGAAATTGAAAGTTGGTACGCCTTCTCACATGATGTTTGATAAATGATATATATGCTTTAATATTATTTTTTAGGCCACTGTATTTTTTCCTTAAATGTACTTCCTGTATGGCCAAAATTTTTGAGAAAAAAAGATTCATCTTCTTTGAAGGAAGAATGATATCTAAAATCTCTGATATTTGCATGAGAAGACTGACGGATTTTTATTTGCCAGAGATTTCTCCGTGTGTGTATTCATGCGCATGTATATATTTTCTAACAAAGAAGAAAAAAATTTCAATTACAATACTTGGAAGCATCTGTTATTTTTAGCATGTATATATGTATGCATTTCATTTTCTGCTGAAAGAAAATAGTAGACTAGGATAGCCAAAAGAAGATTCATTTATAGGGTCTACCAAGGCTACTTGCTACAGCAGTTTACTACCACAGGTTGATTAACTTGTTGTGCATATATTATACTTGTTTAATTTACATTTAAGAGTGCTTTCCAAATTAGCTCTCAAGATAGAAGCTTCTTTTACTGATGTCTTTCTTCACAGCTCTTTGCAATCTCTAAAACTCATTCTGTCTTCTTACATTCTGTTGGAAAGATTATTTCCAATATACCTCCTGGGAAATATTCTCTTTGAAACTAGCAACACTTAATGAAAAATATATACATATTCATTAAAAGGAAGATACTGAAAAAATATTGCTAGTTTATAATCACTCTGATCAGAAGAATTATTTTGAACATGAAAGAAATCATCAACTGTAAATAATCCAGAGATCAAAGATCTGAGAGGGGGAAAAAGAAATGTGGGCTAGAGGGCGGACACTGCATCCCTGTGTGGGCTGGATGCAGGGCTATCAGAAAACAGGCTGAGAAAGGAAAATGAAATCAGCAAGGTTGTGCCAGCCACGAGGCTTCCTTCAGAAGACCGGAAGCACAGAAGAAGAGTGGCATTAACCATCAGAAGTAGTGAGAAAAGTCATGATTTTTTGTTAGCTACTTTTTCCCTTCAATTACCATATTAATGTTAAGAAGTTTTTCTGTAATTCTGGGTGACTTTTTGACGAAAAAAAAAAAGAATACATTGTTTTGGAAATTTACTTTTCTTCAATCAAACTCATTGACTCTGATTAAATAATGAAGATCCCACTTGAATGCATTTCTGGTCAGGCAAATTATTTATGCACCTTTGGGATTGTCAAAGAGATCATTTGGATCAATTGTGTCATTTTAGGGTTTACATTTGGCAACTATCTCTACTGTTAAATAGTGGCATGCATTTAAAAAGTGATCATATTTTATAAAATTGAGCATTACACACTTATGTTTCTCTACGTGGTATTCTTTTGGATACATATATATAGAGAGAGAGACAGCGAGAGAGAGAGAGAGAAATATATATATATATATGTTTCTGTAGCAGAGTTTTATCAAAAAGCACAGATGTAATTGTTTAAACATTTTTTTCTATTTTGAGAAATACTGTCCTGTCAACTAGGGATATATTTATTTTATAGACATAAATGAAAATATTTGAGGTTGGAAATATTATAATAAATTTGTATGTCACTAAGTTTTTAGGAGCTTAGAAATATACACTTACAAAAATAAAGTGATTAACACATTTCAAGATAATAGAAATTAGAAATAACAAAAAGTTTATTTCCACTTGTAAGTTGACAATGTTTAACACAATGTCTATGACGAACAGGAATGTATGTTTCAGGACAGCAGTAGGAATACATTATTTTGAAAAAGTTCAACTACTTTTATCTGTTTTATTGCAAATTAAAAAAGAATCTATAAATTAAAAATATAAATTTTGGTAGTAAAGTTAAATAGATTTAGAAGAATCAAGAGTTAGTGTTAGAAATTTTATATTAAAATAGATAATAGATACATAGACATATAGATATACATTTATACATAACTTCCAAAACAAAGTAGGTGTATTCATAAAGCATCACCATACAAATGGTTTGATATTGTGGGCAAATGTCCACCTCCAATTTAGTGGCAACAGGCTTATATAGTTCTGAACCATTTCCAGCTATCCATTGGCCTCTGCGCTGAAATGAAAATAACATCGTTTTTGAAGTAAGAAAAAACAATTTCAGTTCTACCTTTGCTATTTATTAACACCCTGACATTGGGAAACTTAGAGAAACAACCTGAGCCTCAGATTGCTCATACAGTCAAAAACTAAGGATAAGAATACATCTTCACAAAGTTATTGTGAGCATTAAACAAAGCAGTACATTAAATCACAGTGATACTACACGTTCACCCAAGTAATGTTTTCTTTTTATTTCCAAGATTCAGAAAGAATTTTGAGTACTAAGGTACAGGGATGAACTAATCCGGGAACCATTCAGTTGAAATGCAGTAGGTTTCCCTAAACTCACAGGATTTTGGTTATTTTTGGCCTAGAAAACAATGCATGTTACATGTGCAAAAGTTACGCTTCAAATCACAACTTTGTCTATTTCCACAGGTTATAAATTGACCCAAGCACTGCACAGTGTAGGAATTAATAACACTCACACTCACTGATAATGAGTAATGACAGTGTGGAAAATGACTCATGACTTGGGGGTATTCCTTATTTTCTCCTGTATATAATTTCTTATTGTTTTGTGATGCTTTGTCTTTGAACATTGACCACAAGCAAATGTTGCAGCCAATGCAAATAAATAAATAAATAAATAAATAAATAAATAAATAAATAAATAAATAAATGTATGTTTGAGATTTAGTTAGTACATTTAGTCTACCGTGATGGTCATTGAAGAAATTTTTAACCCTCAGGAAACATTAAAACTGTAATTAAAGGTGACCATTTTGCAATTTCATCCCTCCAATCTTGATAACTTTAAATCCTAACAAAAGAGTTATACTCAGTGGAATGGGCCAAATAATAACAGGTGCAAATTCTATTTGCATCTGAGTATCCAGCATCAAGATTGTGACTAAGGCTCTATGAAAATCAGTAAGAAAAGTTGGACTTTAAAACTTACATTTTATGAAAGATAAATATATATAAACAGTATGTCATAACACCTTTCAAATAGCTTGTTATTTTGTAATATATTTGGGAATTGATATAAAATTAATTGTTTGCTTTAAAAGATGGGATATTGGAAAGCAACTTTGTTTTATAAAGAAAGCAGGTTTATAAGAAAGACACAAATGCTATGGCTGACTTGTTTTGATTTTTCAAGCTGTGCTTATTTTCACTTTCATAACATCAGTGTAACATTTTACCTATATAGAGCACTTTAAAGTGAAATTTATTAATATATCAAATGTAGTAATAAAGCTATACCTTACCACTAAATTTTGCCCCCCTTCTCTTTGAATACTTTCTCCATATTTGTTGTCATTCAAATTATTTGTCTGAAACACAGACATTGTTTTATATTTTACTAGATCTAATATTACATTTTGGAAATTATCTGTCCTCTTTCAGCAAATATATTCCAGTCAGAAAATAAAATTATCAAAAATGTTATTGTCACACTATATTTTGTAACCAGAATATTTAACTGTCTTTATTAATTACTTTGTTACTGTTATTTAAAATAGCATAGAATAGAAACTCACAATAAAATGACACTTTTCATTTGTAATTAAATTTATTATTGAAATAAAACATAACTTTTCTATAGTATTTTAATGAATTGTGCTATTTTATGGGAGATTTATTTATTTGGTAAAAGGAAGTCATGTAGTGATATTTTATAGAGTAATTGAGTTGAGAAATTGTGGCATTTTCTCTCAAGAATAACTTTAGGGGGCACTGTGCTGCCAGTAGAGTTCTTTCTGGACAAGTCAGATTATCTTGGTGTTTTGTTTTTTTTTTTTTCCTTGCATGTGAAAATATCTAAGCAAATACGATGAAAGAATCATGTCGAAAGTATTAAACATTCTTTAATTTGTATTTTTCACTAGGACATTGCCTGAAAGAACAATTTTAAAAGTTGTTGAAAGAGCATGTTTCCAGAAAAATAGTTGTTTTTCAATAGTAACTTGGAGATGAAGGTTATTATCTACAGTTTGATTGGTAGTTAGGAAACAAATCATCCAGCAAACAATATATGTAGGAAAAAGCATCTTACCTTGGAGCAAAAGGAGTGTGGGGAGAACATTTACAATAATAATTTATTGCACTGCAACTGAAAAAAAATTCATGTTAGTTGTCTGTGATACAAGAGCAGATAGCCAGAACCAGAAGTCACAAAGTAAAAAATTCCTTATTAATTGTAGTGAACAGGAAGACAAGCAGGAAAAAGAAAAACAACAATGGTAACAACAACAAAAATAAAGCATACCAGCACACGTACCCATTTGGTGTTTCCAATGGCTTACCTCTGTAAACTGCCCCCACCGCCCAACTCTATCAATCATCTCTGTCATTCGTATTACATTCTAAAGAAGATCTTTTGTCATCTGGAGAAATCAAAGCAAGAGCTTTCAAGAGACAAGGAAGCTATTGTTAGAAATCCTTCCCTTTTGCTTGCATCTTTTTCAAATTGACTGATTATAAAAAATTAACTCGATTGCTTCTAATAGAGCTACCTGGAAGCTTTCTGTAGTTTATTTCCAAATTATACAGTTTCAGCTAAAAATTATATATAGATTTGGAAGTTATGAATTTATTTTAGGACCAATTACAGTGTTTTCCTTCCTATTAGAAATATATAACTAATATTTCCCCTTCTTACCTTTTCAGCTGATATTTGAGGCTAAGGCTCATAACAAATGTATGGATTTCATAAAAAGGAGGCCAAATTGACCGATTCAGAAAAAAGTTACGTGTCTTTTTTGTATATGACTTAATTCTCTAGAAAATATATGTTTATATATAAAGGTCATGTGAAAAGAAAAAAATAGTTTTGAAGAGATCACACATATTGAAAAGAGGCATGTTAGAGAAAAATGATATATTTTTTAAACATTGATTTTTGGGAAACAGATAAACATGTTATAGGTAAAGAAGAGTTTTGTATGAGTAATTCTATTGACAAGATTTTGCATACTTTGAATTCTAGTATATTTCAATAGATAGCTTATTGGATTGTGGCCCTCTTTTAAAGCCTGTAACTTTTATGATGATGAAATAATACAAAGACTATAAGTAGGCAAATAATGCACATTTAATAAACACTTTGCCACTATATATATATATACACACATGACACACACATGCATATTTTCATATGTATAAGGAAAAATATCTAGCAGTATTTGTCAAAAAATAAAAATATATAAGTTGGGATTTTTTTGCTAGATAAAAGACATTTTGAACAAATTAAAGATTCAGATCAATTTCCACTAATTTCTTTCATTAAGTACTAAAACGTATATGGAAATGCCCAAAAAGTATATGTAACTGACCTTATTTTAAAAAGTATTTAATTTACTCTAACCCTGCATTTGCGGAATCATTGGTGTTTCAAGTGGATTACTTTCTCTTTTAAATTCTGTATTATTATATTTATTAGGAATAGTTTGCTTCCATGTGGCAACTCGAGAGTATGTTATGACAACAAGTGGTATTGTTTTTTAACGTCAAAGGTGTTCAGGGTTACATGAACTGTAATGTAATTATTCTCTAGCTTTGTTTCTAGGCATTCCAATGCTTGTAGGGCTTAAATCAGTGGGAAGAATTAAGAAGAGTAGAAGAAAGAATATCAGATAATCCCAGATTTTATATCTTTATCAGTGCTCACTGAAAGAATTTTAAGAGATTAGCAACAGGCTAAGTGGATTTCTTACTTCCTCCTGTGAAATTTAATCATGTTCTTTATCTCCTATTTATGGCTTTAAAAAATTCAACAATATTTATAATGGAATTTTCTAAAATTCTATTGTCATTTATCTTCCATTTCTGTTGGTAATTCATAGAAAATTCTTTAATATGTCCTTTTTTCTTAAGATTTCTTAAATGAATTTGATTAGGCAAATGCTGTTTCTATTGCCATATGGATTTTGTGATACTGAATTGAAATTATTAATATTAAAAAATTACAATCACAATTCTAATTCTGATTTACACATTATTCACTTAATTTATTAATAATGCCAAACACTTTTACATCAAAATACTACCAAGAAGTTTCTACATCAGAAAGTACACGTATATACTCTTGGGTATAGTTTTATTTTGCAGTAAAAAATACATCGTGTCATCCATTTGAAATATATGAGACCCCAGATTTTAAATGTAATCTTTTTTTCCCTATGTTAAGTTTTACATTTTTACAAATCTAGAGAACATGTTCTGTAAGATGTTAATATATTTTTTAAAAATTTAAACTTTAAAGGATATTTATATGTTTACATATTTTTTTTAGGGATGTTGATTTCAATTTGTCATTTATTTACTTATATCTGTTTATTTAAATCTCTTATTTTTCAAGGTCTAGATTTTCTTTTGGCAATCACATGTTAAGTTAATGAAAAAATTGATTTGTCAAGTGTTAATAATATATACATATATATGAATGCATATATTGGTAAATGGAGATACATTAATCACTTTGATTTAATATTTTACATCCCTGACTAAGGAAAATATTCAAAATGAACAATTTTTTATGAGGAAACAAAAACTCTGAATCTTACTCAAAGAGATGACTGACAACATTTTTCTCTTCTATATTTATTAAGAGCACTCCTAAAAATATTCATAGATTTGTTGCAATTCAGAAACATTTTAAGACTGAAATAGAATGGTTATTTGTGGACATAGAAGGATATTTTTAATATAGGAAAAACAGTCTTCCTTACTAAGAATACTTGTAGAAGAGTCCATTTGGACTAAATTTTGACAGATTTTATGTATTTTTTTCTTGAATTGTATACACAAGAGTAATAAAATAACAACCAAAGTCTTCTCAGGGATAATACATTTATGTTTTATAAATACCCTAATTTTTAGTCCTCATTGATGTCATCTAAGGTCTTGCTATTCAGAGTATTTTCTGGTACCAGCATCATCAGAGTCACCTGGAGTCTTGCTAGAAATACAGAATGCTAGGTCTTACTGCAGACCCACTTAATCAGAATATTTGTTTTAACAAATTCCTAGGTGATCTCCATGATATCATTTTTTAGACGCACTGATAAGGTAACAAAACCTTGAAGTAAAATTTAAAAGCAGTAACCAGAAAAGGCCAGGATAGAATTAAGGAATCTAGCAAAATATTGCCAACCCGCACAAGGGTTTTTTTCTCTTGGGTTATCTGGCTCTATTTATGGTCAAATCTATTAATCCAGTAAATATGCTCTTTTATTCTTGTTTTTTTTTTCATTTATCTCCAGAATCACCAACCTCTGTTACAATGTATAAATATCAAATTCTCAGTAAGAAGTCATCAAATATTGAAGGGTGTTTAAGGAAGAGAAATACCAATGGCTGCTTGGTTGATGGCTTCTTTAAAGAGAACTAAATGGAGTCACTTTTTTCCAGCAATGCCTGTCTCTTTCTTGGCCACCCATAACATGAAAGTTAATGAGTACATTATTTGAGTCTTTCCAGTTTCTTAATTGTTGTGCTTCATCAGAAAGAAAACTGTGATTTTTTTTTTCATGGCTTGTGCTCCTTCATGGGAAAATTAAAAATTATTATAAAAACCTAAAAGCAAATCAAAACAAAACAAAACAAAGTTTGAGTTATGTTACTTTTATAAAAGGAACGTAATGATGGGAAATGGAAAACTTAAAAATATTTTTTTCTTCATCAAAATGTATACGAAGAAATATATGAATAAACACATAAGTATAATTCTTAGAACTTATATTTTATATGTTATCTTTTTTTTCTTTGAGAGATATGAATGACTCACTCTGGCCTGTAATATGTAATATTGAATGTATTAAATATAACATGATTATAACACTTATGTTGATATAAGTTTAGGAATGCATTTTGAATTGTTTAATTATATCATTACTTTAGCTCTATTTGAAAATACTGAAATATTTTTTAAACATTCAAACTTTATGATTAATGGTCTTTATATTTTAACACAAGATATTTATTCTAAATCAGCTGCTGGTAGACATTATTTTTCAAGGGCCCGATGGTAAATATGCAGGGTTTGGTAGCCATACAGTCTCAATCATTCAACACTGCCTTTATAGCACAAAAGAAGCCACAGATAATGTGTACATGAATATGTTCAAATAAAACTTTATTTACAAAAACAGGAAGCTTACCGGATTGGGCTCATGGTCCTTAGTTTTTCAGCCCTTTTTCAGACTAATTTTTATTCACAGATAAATTTTAAAAATAAATTATTTTAAAATCTAAATTAGCTCCTTCCTGAGTAACACAAGCTTAAATACACATAAATATGTATTTATCCAACTTCCAGGAAGAAAATGCTCATTTGGTCTGGTTTGTCCAGACTGGCATCTAAAACTAGGTCATTCCCAAGTCTCCTGTATCTTGGATTGTGCAACTCTGACTTAAGTATCCCATGAGTTAAAATAATACAATACAACAGCAAAATAATACAATGTTTACAACTCTTATTTCCATGGGCAATTTCATTTTATTTGATTCAATGAGAAGAGGATTTGAACATTGCTTAGCTTGTCATGTACACTTGTACCAATTAGTGACCCCCAAAATATTTAAAGAGGCTTCTTATATACCTCTGAATTACTGCTTCTAGCCTAATTTGTTTCTTTCCTCTGAGCAATTTATAAAATATAAACCATTTTTGCCTTTTTCAAACTAGTTTTTCTTGTACACATATTAGGTATTTGTTGATTGTAACCTGGATTATATAGTTTACAAAGTGTTTGCTGTTATCATTGGTATATTTAACAGATTACACATCCTCTGAGATACACCCAACTTTTTTAAATGAGCATTTTAGTGTATCTTATTTATTTCCAGAAAGATTCTTCAAGCTCTATTAGGGGAAAGGGCTTTGTTTCAATATAAATCATATTTGTGTGCTATAATAACAACATAATGGTAATAATAATGTTATTTGAATTTAAATCAAACAAGTTAATTGTAATTAAAGTTTATTTGTTTAACTGACTAGTTTGGCCTAATGTCTAATTTTAATTCTGCTATTTATAATGAATAGGTAGGAGTTTCAAAGAAAGACAGGGTTACTGATATGAATAAATTATTCTTATCTTTTTCTATGCAGACTGATGTAAATTAATACTGAACCTAAAATTTTACAGAAATGTAAATCACCAGCTACCATTTATGTGGTGATTCCTATTAAAGTCCTATTCCGTATAGAATGAATGGTAAACTGGTAATGCACTGAAGCGTGCTCAGTCCCCAAATGTACTGCAGATACTGGGTTACACAACCAAAAATTACTATTAAGACCCAATGACTTCCACAAATAAAAACAGATAAGAGGGGAGGAAATGTTGCCAGAATTGGTTACATTGTATTAATCCACTTAAATCTCCTACATTTAAAAAGAATTTCTATGTCTTTATGAAGCCTTTAACAACATTTCTGTCTTCGTTGGGACTCCCAAAGAGCTATGTGGTAGCAATAAAAAGCTCTTTACCACAGGGACCCCTACAATTAAGAAAAGCAGAGATTGTACACGTTTGCTAGTTTTGAAATATTAGCTTGCCTCCTACTTAAATCCAAACAAAAGCACACTATGGCTCTAGGTCAGCCCAATGCAGACAAGACCCGAGCTCTGATTTGCCCCATACAAGGAACTATAATGGAGTGGAAGCAGCAGCTACTTAATATATGAGTTAAAATTACCCGTGACTGAAATGAGCACATCAATCAAAAGTTTTGGCATGTAATGAGCCAAACAAACCAGTGTGGTAAGCTTGAAGGCAGGAAAAGCCTCTATTCTGTATTCAAAAGTTTTCAAATTACCATGACATCCCTTTGCATACACCACCCGACTTCCAGCAGGTGGATTTTCGAGGCATTGTGCTTGGAACACAAAGATGGATCAACTAAGAGCATTTGAGATAGTTTCCTGTTTTGTGTTCAGAAAACTAGGTCTGCATAAAGCCTCCCGGATTCTTAGCATTTTTTAGGTGTTGGGCAAGGGATAAATATACATAACTGAGAACAGAAAATTAAACAGTGATGGAATAGAAACAGCTATAATTGCTGATATATGTTTCGAGTAAAAATTGCACATCCATTCTGACCATCTCAGCATAAATGTAACTTGTTAATTTAGGTAATTCCACTTCAAAGTGCTACCATGTCTTGTTGTCTTTATCAATTTCAATTAATTTCTAAATATCTTGAAAAATTAAGGGAGACTTTCTTAATAATTATATGTTTAAGCAGCAATTTTGTGCCAGCATGTCTAGAAAGACTGTACAGTACAGAGTAATTGTAGTATACATCTCATTTCTCACTCCTGATTTCAGTTAGTAGTCTGAACGTATTATGCCCATAGCTCTGCATAATCACTTCCAACTACAGTTTCTTTGAGAAGCAACTACAGAAAACCCAGAAGTAGAATTTTATTCAATAAGTATGAATGTGCGGAAATATTACTAGATAATTCTATCAGTTTTCTAGTTTTATTTAACCACAGCATAATGCAAAGAAGTGTGGCATTTTATTTCCTTCAAATATTGTATCCATTGTTAATTTTATTAACTAATCATTTAAAAAACTCACTTTTAACTTATTATTAAGATATTTTAGAAAACATAACTTCCAAACTATTATAATCACAGAGTAATAGAGTCATGTCTGGCTAACTACAAAGAAAACTAAGAATCTTCTAGGTGCTAAATACATGATAAAATGTTTTTGTTAGAGGGTCAGAGAGTAAATGAACTTTGTTAATTCAGTGGCGAATGAAAATTGTTAAGTAGTTCTATATTAATTCTATAAAACTGGCTGGTAAATGAAGAGTGTAGTTCAATAAGTGTACGGTTATACCACCCTGAAAGTGCCTGATCTCATCTAAATGGACCTTTGACAGAAAAAAAGGAAAAAACACTATGTTTCTGAAATTATTACCCACTAATTTGACTAGCTGAGATGACTTCAGGAAAGCATATAAATGACTTCAGCTATCAATGTTTCAGACTTGGAATGATAATTTCCTCCTGTAGCGCCTCTTTTTTAATTTTTTCTCTTGTTCTTCAATAATTGTGTGTTATAATTATTTAAAAATATATATGCCTAAGAGGTCCGGGATATGTATAACTTCTGTTAATAAGAGTGCCAGGAACAGTTTTTAAAGAGATATTTAAAGTGCTTTAGTTATATTCACTATGTAACCACTCTACTATGCCATTTCATATTATACAGTGATAGAATAATCTTAAACCTATAAGCATTCAGAGAAGCATAGTACAAAGTTTACAAAGTATTTTGTACAATAGTTTCTGTATTCCCAACAATATGTTGTTATGCTAACAATATGAAATTTATGATTTGACTTTAGCATTTGCATAAGACATACATAGTTATAATACAAAACACATTTTTATTATGATATGAAAGTTAATTACCAGAAAGCAAAAAAAAAAAAAAAGATACATGAGAATTGTTGAGAAGTGCAAATAAAGAAGCTGAAGTTTCAAAATCAAAAGTTCTCACCTGCTGAGTCGAGAGAGGAAGTAGAGGTTAAAGGATATGGCTTCTAGTCTTTGTTCTGCCTTCAGTTTATTTTCTAATGACAATCGAAAAAGTAAAAACATTTAAACTTGGAGAAGATATTTTGAAATATGGAGTGACAACACATTAGTATAATGAATACATAAAGCGTTTGTAAAATCTGTACAAAAAATTTAAGGCAATAAAATGGTCAAAAGACATGAATGAGTATACCATCAAAGAAAAACATACATAACATAAATAAGTATATATGAAGAGAAATTTAATCTCACTAATAAGCAAAGCAACTTAAACCAAGACCACCATTTATTCCATTTTATGGTCAATTGGTTGGAAAAAATAAGTTTGACGATTGCATGTGGTGCGGAGGGTATATATTCACAAGCTCTCATTTATTTGTGGTAATGCTAACTAGTACACTTTGGAAAATATTTTAAAATTATATTGCAAAACTAAATATTTGCAAAACTTATGACGTAGCAATAAAGCCCACAAGAATATATCTAAGACAAACTTTGGCACATATGTACCACAAAATAATGCAAAAAAAAAGTGTCTATAGCCCATTATTCATTATAGCAAAGCACGGAGAACAAAATTTTCACTAGCAGAACTCATTAATACATGTTGATGTATTGAGCAAAGAGAATATTATACAACGATGAAAATGAGCCACAATGAAACCAATAACATGGATGAAACTTAAGAAAATATTGACTGAAAAAAAGTGAGTTTAAGGAGTTAACATGTAGTAGAAAAAAACTAATATGTTATTTAGTAACAAAGCTAAAAAGAAAACACAAAGGAAAAAAGAAAATGCAAGAGAATTTTAAAAATAAATATCAGAACTTTGGGAGACAATATACGTAGGGAACATATGAGGAGAGGTAAGTTACTGGTAATAGTCTACTGCTCCAGTTAAATAAACACATAAAATAGAAGATGACCTTGCAATGACAACTGGTAACAGTGAGTATGAACCAATAATTATGATCAATCAATTCTGTGAACTTTAGATCCTTAGTAAGAAAAATTAGCAATGGCTGCATATATTAGTCAGCTTGGTCTGTTATAACAAAATACCACCAACTGGGTAGCTTAAACAAGTGACATTTACTTTCTGGCCATTTTGGAGGCTAGAACTTGACAATCAAGGTTCTGGTAAGTTCAGTTTCTGGTGAACTCTTTCTTTCGGCTTACAGATTACTGCTTTCTTGCTGTCTTCATGTATCCTGTTTATGTGCTCATGAAGAAAGAGAGCTCTCTGATGTCTCTTCCACTTTTTATAAGGACACGAATTCTACTGGAGTAGAGCCACATCCTTATGACCTTATTCAACTTTAGTTGCCTTTTTAAAAGCCTTATCTCCAAATACAGTCACATTGGCATTTATGGGCTTCAACATATGAATTACAGGGGGACACAATTTAGTCCACAAGACTACATAATGGTGACAATATGACACTCAAATTTATTTGTATACATCTAACAATTTAAGAGATAAAACATTCTGTATAAACTTTTAAATTTATATTACATATTAATATAAATATTTTTACAATAAAAGTAAAATATTTTACATATTAATATAAATATTTTTTCAATAAAAACTGAAATATTTTACATATTTTGTAATTATTTCTAAAATAAAATAAGTAGTTAAGTTTTTCTCATTTTCTAAGTATATTGCCCAATGTGCATGACAGAAAGAATGAAGACATGGCAATATTAGCAGATCTTTTGAGTTTTTTAAAACTAAAGATATTAAAAATTTATAATTAAATAAATGTTACTTCCATCTGAGTTACTGTATTTAAATAATGCATATCTTCAAGAAAGGGTAAATAATTTTTTATAATGGCAATTGTGTTTAAAAAATAGAGAAAAGTTAACTAGAGCAAAGCCTTACAAATAAGAATATAACTATGCAGAAAATCTCCCTTTGAAGTAAAAATATATATATAAATAGTAAACTAAAACTTTATTTTGACTTCATTATTAAATTTGTTTTCCTAGGCAACTAATTTCAGGGAAATGGTTGAATGACAATGTCTTCATTTTGTTTAAAACAAGACTTCATACTTTGTAGATACAACTCATATAGGAAAATAGTCACTTTACCCTAAACATAGTCATTCTCTAAAGTCCTTCATCTATGGCAAGGAATAAAATAAAGAACTAATGTTTCTACTTATATTTGAATTTATTTACTTTGTAGTTTTGGAAATTTCTGAACAAAAGGTGAAATTGTATTTTCCTCCAATTTCACAGATTTTCAACTTTGATGCTTTTACAATCATACACACTTAACAGAATAAAATTATAACACTTAAATATCACAAAATTAAGCCACTGTGTCTATTTTTTAAAGTTTATTTAGCATCAACATAAGCTGTTTAGAAAATCTGAGTAGGATATTTTTGCCTTCATTCTTATTTTCTTCTTTAACTCCCTAGAGGTACCTTGTCTAGGATGCATAGTTATGTATTTCTACAAACAAGGAAGCACATATAATTATCTATAAAATTTACAGCTCATCAATCTAGCTATTTTTCTGTTGTTTTCCTTTTCATTGCACCTTTGAAAGCTTAACAGATCACATAAGAATACTTGGCTATTCTTACAACTTTTTGAATTTGGGTCATGGCCCCGGACTTCACTCTGAGTGTTTTTCTGCTACACC
This sequence comes from Gorilla gorilla gorilla, assembly GCF_029281585.2. Lineage (NCBI taxonomy): Eukaryota > Metazoa > Chordata > Mammalia > Primates > Hominidae > Gorilla > Gorilla gorilla. The sequence goes on along the minus strand of NC_073229.2, from coordinate 118,243,089 downwards.
TTTTATAACATTAGTTATGCAAATATGGACAGCAAAAACAAAGGTTTTCTATTTAGAGAGTTGTATCGTAGGATTCTTTCCCATATTTACTCAGTACATCCATTCTCATGAAAGTCTCAGTGAGGTCAATGAAAATTCTGAACATGTGAAGTTTATGCTGGGCTGCTCTAGATTGGCATCCACAGAGTCTGCTCAAGGGCTGGTAGGAGCAGCAATAAAAACTCATTAGTGATGGAGTTCCAGTCCAGAGCACAACAAGACCTGGACTGCATGTTGTACAGTGCCAATATTTGCATCTATGGGACTTCCAAAATGGGGGGAGGTGAGTGCAAATGGTGACAATGACTGAATTAATAATCAAGACTGAAAGAATTCGCAAGGTGAACAGTATGTTTGTAAGGTGGGAGCCTGATTGAGAATAGCTTTGAAATTTAATTAATAAAAGTAATCAGGAAACATTACCTATTATTTTCTTGGCTGTTTCACAAATTATGATACGATCAAGTTCTGTGAACAAGCTGATTGCCAATAATTTCATTCCAACACTCTAAGGTTGAACCTAAGGTTTTCAGAAGCATAGGAGTCTACGTAGTGGCTGTGTTATGTACATACTTCCATGATGAAATCTTTATGAGTTTTTTTCACTGTTCTGTGACTTAGTCATCTAATTCAACAGTAATGACACTTGCCAAGCGTGACTTCCTCTCACATGAAGGCACCTGGAGACCCAGGTGTGCTTCTGCAACAGAACTGTGAGAACTGGTTACTTCTTAATTTGACCAGGTTCAACTTCAAATTAAGAAGTAGGCAAAATTTGTTATTAGTGCTCTACCACTCTCCTTTTTTTCTGGTAGTTCACATCTCCTTGCATTTAATATGCCCTTTTTTTTCTGTCTCAGATGATTGTTAAATAAGTCACACTAAAGAAAACCCTTTCTAGATGTAATGAAGCTATGGGCTCAAGATTCAAAGAAAGAGATGTGTATTCCAAACATGTCAGAAAGTGAGTGAGGTAGCCACCCCTCAGATTACCCCATGTGAAGATATACGATTCTGCTTTGAAATAAGGTAGACTCCTTTGTAAGAATGATATGAGCCCTCTAAGCCAGCCTCTCACCAAACTAAGGAATCCTTTCAGTGACCATCTGGACAGTTGTCCTGCCGCAAACTCATTGATTCATAAACCAAGTAGTTTTACTAATTGAGGGCTCTAACCAGAGCTTTCATTTTTATATTAAACTGAAATTTATTTATCAGTTTTCTATTTTTCTGTACTGCCATGTTTGAGTCATAAAATATCCTTATTCCTCTTTTCCTTAGTAGAATGGATTTATTCATTTATTTGAAGAAATAAATCATAATAAAGCATGGTTTTCTGAGACTAAGCAAACATAAAGGAAATATACCTGGACTTGATTTGAGTAATGTTAGGGGACAAAACTGTAAGAATGATATTTAAAAATTAATCATACTTAAACCTGAATATTAGCCTGATCGAAATAAGGCACTGTTCAGAAATTGTCAGAATTTTTTAACCAAATGGAATAATGACAATAATCTCAAAAATAATTCCGAAATCAAATAATTATGCATCTTGTTCTAAATATATTACACATATTAATCCATTTAATCTTCACAAAATACCCTGTGAGTTAGGTATTATTATTATCTCCTTTTTTCTACAAATGAGGAAAATGAGGCCCAGAACAGTTAAAAAGCTTGCCCAAGGTGCAAAGTAGAGAATTGAGATTTATTAAATTATTTAAAGTTAAAATTGTATTTTAAAATACAACAAACAGCCTAAATATGAAAGGTCAATGACAGTAACAGTTAATCATTCTTTCATACTTTTTTTTTGTTATTTACAGATACTACCATGTATAGCAGGCATAAGTTAAATAAAAAGCCATTATGGTGAAAAAGGAAAGTATATTTTCATCAAAGAAAAAGGTAGAAAAGAGAATAAAGATTTTAAGTAAAATGTTTTGTGTAGTTTTAGAAAATGCTTCTATTAATTGCTATCCAGAAGGCATCTATTAAGATTGTATAAAAGATGCAACAAACAATTTGGGTGTCTAATTCTGATTAGACTAATGTTCAGGTTTAAGAATGGTTGATTTTTAAATATCCTTCTTACCTATACAGTTTGGGCCCCTAATTATAACACTCAAGCAAATGATAAACCCATGTACACTTCCTTCATGTTTGCCTATCCTCATAAACCTTTGAATAGATAGTAAAAGCAAAAGGCTAAAAAGGCTTTGTAACCTAAATATATTAATCTTTCATATACTTCTGAGAACAATAAAGCAGGATTTAAAAAAGATGTATTGTGTATAAGGTTGAATTTTTGAATTATTCTTTGAAAATATTTATAATCAATGTATTAATATAAACATGCTATTTTCTACTTATGAGATTATTTTAGAAATTGACAATTTTTAACTTACCATCAATAAGTATTGACTTTTCACATAGTGAAGATAAGTTGCTCTAATTTATTCCTAATCTTCTCTAGTATTGGCAATAATGAAGAATAAACATGCCAGTGCAGGATAACAGCCAGAATAAATGGGTGAAAATAAACCTAGAAAAATTAATGTGTTGGCCTTGGCTTCAGCATCGTCACACTTTGATTTGTTAAACTATGGTTGTAAAATATAAATAGTTTATATGAATATATCACATATATTCACTGTTCACACTTTTATTTCTTTATTATTTCAAAGAATAGTTACTGAGGCTTACCACATGCATAGCAGGTATCATTTACTGATAGTACAAACAAATTTTGCACATGATGCTGCTTTCTGGGTTGACAGCATTAACTGGAACCTGGCCTTTGCCCTTAGGAAGATTACAATTAACTAGAAAATAGAATCATATAAAAATATATGCAGAAAATCATAGTATATGGACGAGAGGCTAGACTATAGCATAGGCAGAATGCTATAATTCTGTGATAGTAGAGAAACACTTCACCAAGGAAATACCTTTTGAATTGATCTTAAAAAAATAAATGAATATATTGAGTGGAGAAGTTAGAAAATGACATTTTATTGAGTGGAGGTATCCTGTGCATGGAAAGACAAAAGGGCATGAGAAGTGCCTGGAAAGGTAAATGCTGCAAATACACAGGTAGTATGGGTGGAGTTGTCTCAGTGAACAGTGAACTTTGCGAATAATCCTATTACTTATGACATCAAATCTATTGTTTCTAAAAAGCACCATTATTTACTTCTGAGAAAGAAAAAAAAACTGTCAGTTAAACTATAACACAATGTTCCTTATCACTGGCACGTTGGCCAGTGTAACTACCTCCCTGTACATATAGGTAAATGGGTAGGTAGATAGATATATCTAGATAGCTAATCATACTTGTTGAAATAACTTTTTTTTTGAGGTAGGGTCTCTCTGTCATGCTGGGGTACAGTGCTGCAATCTCAGCTCACTGTAACCTGGACTTCCAGGGCTCAGGTGTTCCTATTACCTGAGCCTCACAAGTAGCTAGGACTACGGGTGTGCTCCACCATGCCTGGCTAATTTTTGTGGGTTTTTTTTGTATACGTGGAATTTTGCCATGCTGCCAAGGCTCATCTCTATCTCCTGGCCTCAAGCAATTTGCCTGCCTCAGCTTCCCAAAGTACTGGGATTACAGACGTGAGCCATCATGGTTGACCTGAAGAAACTGTTTTAAATATCAAGTGTTGATTTTTATCATGTACAAATTTTGTACATACATAAAAATTCATGAGTAAAATAAATTTGTTAAGGTATTTTAAAATCACTTTTATGTTCAGAGTCCCTCTAGCCAGCTCTTCTTTTTTTTTTTTTTTTAATACTTTAAGTTCTAGGGTACATGTGCACAAAGTGCAGGTTTGTTATGTATATATACATGTGCCTAAAACCATAAAAACCCTAGAAGAAAACCTAGGCTATCCAGCTGTTCTATCAGAACAGCTTTGACTCATAGTCATCAATATCAATGTTTTCTCCTCTATGGTATCTCCTTTTATGATTGAGTATTTTCTAAAAGAGTGTTCCACTATGGTCTGAAGGATTTTCTTCCAGGCCTTGACACTTATTCCACAAGTTTAAGGCACTTATGAAGACAAAATAACCATGTCAAAACTGCTGCTGTCCACATCCTAATTCAGAATGGTACAATATGAAAAAGTAGATTTCTAACAGTGAAGAGTCTTAGAAAAACATATTATTATTTTCTCAATAGCATTTTATTGCATATATTACCATTATTTGACAACTTTAGGAAATAATCGCATTTCAATTCATATTTAACACAAAATATATATATTTTCTCACTTGGAGCAGCTTTGCATGATTTTATGGTCACAAATACAAGTGATTGGATTTTGGTATCTTTGATAATATTCATGTTCCCATATTTTACTTACTCTACTCCATTGATATAAGACAGGCGTTTTGCGTTTTTCATAACTAGATTTACCTTTTGTTTTGTGGCAATACTGTTATTGATAAAGTATAGAAGAATAATCTCTAAAACTTCCAATCATTTAGAAATCAAATTTTTAAAATGGAAGAATCTCCTGAAGGTCAGCAATTTTGATGCCTACTTGATACAGTTAATAAAAATGGGCTAGCCCAGCAACTACAATCTATCAAAGCAAATTCTGTCTCACTTTTTGATGAGGAAAAACTTTAAGATGTCATTTTCTCTATGATTTCGTTGGATTGTGAAGCTCCACAATACAAAATGCATGTTATTTACTCCTATCCTGAGGTCATGTAGTCAGTAATATGATGAAGAGTGTTGGAAAACAAACTAAAGGTGTGGGAATAAGTTTCATAAGACTCCTTCAATTATTTAAATCCATGTTTCTAAATTGCACGCATGTTTAACTGTATTACATCATTTCTACATTGAAGATAAGATTGTTGCGAAGACCAAATAGATAGGTAGATACACAGACAGGCAGATAAAAGAAGACAAAATAACAAACAAATGAAGCCCTCCAGGGTTTTATTTTGACAAGCCAAACATTGTCACACAATATTGAAATTATTGCATATAGACATTAAATGATGCCAAATGCATAAGAGGGTATTATCCACTCCGAGCTGAATGCTCTGTTTAAAATATAAAGGTAACACAACAATAGCACCAAGAACATTAGCATTATATAGACCTTAAAACACATAAGAATAATAAATTGCAAAATATATAGAATATTCTTTATTAATATAAAGAATAATAAATTGCCAGCTATTAATTGTTTTTGGATAGTAAAACAGAGGATTATAAATATTCCTGTTTAATACTTGATCTCAATATTATAATTTTGCCACATGCTAACTTTTCTTCACAAATTCAAATTTGAATATATGGGGTTGAATACATATAAAATACATGTTCTAAAAATTCTCTCCATAGAAAACATTTTTAGTATTATTCATTTGAATGTTACTGAATTTTAATTTATTCCAAAATATTTTAATTGGAATAATCTCCAACTTAAAGATACTTTATATAATTTATCTCCTTTTCTAAGTAGAAAATGTATGGACACATCAACAAAATGTTGTTACGAATTCTATTTAGGTGATAATTCAAAAAACAAGACAAATTAATGTTTTGAATAAATACTGTGCTTATCCTATTGTTTCTTCTTAGTTTCATTATTGATTCATCCCAATAATTTACTTATCTTGATTAGATTAGTAAAACTAATATCTTTGGGAAGTTTCTATATTTAAATAAAGTATTTTTGTTTTGTTATATAAGTGTCATAATTAAAAAGGCATAATTATATTTCCCTAAAAATATATTACAAAACAATTCAGACACAGTAAAATGGCAATTTTTTTCTCAGAATAAAACAAACTTAAATATATAAATTATTATTAAAATTTCACAGGAATTCATAGTAATTTTTATTTTTAAATTTCACATACCATATGCTAATTTTATATTGATAGCCGTGTGTCTGGCTAAGAATCAAGGTGATTCTGCTTAATAAAATTTTGCCAACTAAACTACTAAATTACCCAAATTTGGGCCTTGTTAAATTCAACAACATTTGTTATAATTAACCCATGTAATTAGTATATTTATGAAAAAGGTACATTAAAGGACTGGACATTAAAAACAGTAAAATTAAATATAAAACAGCAAAAAATCATAAATATTTAACTTTTGACAATAAATTCGCAAATATCTGACTAAATCATATTCCAGGTACAATTTCTAACAGCTTTGTAAAAACTAAAGGGAGGTCACAAATTGAGAAAGATAATTGAGTTCAAAAAAAGCAAAATCAGGCTATAACAACAGGCGTCATTTTCAGTAAAGTGTAAGTGCCTGATATTTAGAAATCTGCAGATAAAAATACTGAAATACAGCAAATAATTCAGTCAGAAATCAGAGGATATGTGACGAGTGGGTGACTATGAAGGGAAAGGTACTTGAGTATGTGGGGAGACAGTGTGATTCTAAAGTTTGAAAGGAAATGAAAAATCAAATGAAACAGACTAAGCCTCCACTCTCCTTTCTTTCAGAAAGAAGCCTGGGATGATAGAGTTTATTTTACTTTTGGCCAAGGAAATTGTCCCTTTAAGCTATGGGAATGAATTGTCTCTTTTTAACTGCATTTTCTCCCTGCAGTACATAATCACTGTCTGTCACACTTTGATGTCATAATCATCGGCTGAAGCTCCACCGTTAAAGAGTAAATCTGCTTAACTCACAAAAAAAGGAGGAAAATTGCACAGAGGCACTTGCTTCTCTTGCCTCAATGGCCGCCCATTTGAATTACAGAAGTGCAGTATTATGTCACTTTGGTATTACGGGTGCCATTTCAAAAGCCAAAAGCCTATTTTTTAAAATATATCTTAATCATTTCAAATAGAAACAGCAATTATTTGCCATTAAATGAGCATTGTGTGTGTGTGTGTGTCTGTGTGTCTGTGTGTCTATGCGCGTGCGTGCATGCATGAGCAGCATTAAGAAGGCATTAAACAGCGGAAGAATGTCAATGTATCTTCAAGCTGCAACTTCCCAACTGCAAAGAGCTCTTAAACTTTGCATCTACTTCCCTCTCTGAAGAAATGTTTTGCATTAAGAGTTCAGTCCTAAAGGATATCTCTTAATTTGCCCTTCCTGTAGCAGATAAAAGGATAATTAAGTTAATCTTGTGAAATAAAGTGGAAATATTTTACCAAGATTAATTTTATGTCAAATCAATGTGGTTTTTATTATTCAATGTTTTTAAAAAGTGAAAACCTGAATATTCATTCATTTATTCTTGATCTTGGCTTAGCTGGCTATGGAATAATTTATTTTTACAAATGATGCATGGCATATTTCTGATCAGAACAATTTTAATATCAGTAAAAGGAGCTTCTCCCTCCTTACATTGTTTTTTCATTTTTTGTTGTGTTCTACTATTATGCAGCTGGATGTCATGTCAAAAATTTCACAATTTCAAGAAAAAATTGAGAGTCCATGTAAGTGGCCCATGTCATTTCCTCTGCAAGCATTTTCCACTTGAATTCAAGTTTTCTTTGAATTTTCTCATATATCCTGTAAGAATTGTTAAATGCATAAAGATAAAAAATCTCACTTTATTAGTTTCATGTCAATACTACTTTGTTGTATCATAATGGGTATTACATATGTTGAAGAAACCCCACAGGAAATTGTGTCAGTCTATTTTGTGTATAAAAATACTTAAAGCTTGTCCTATTAAGAACAGGGTATCTGAACCTCTATTTAAGTGGTTCCCTGCTGTTGCTCTGGCACTTACCCTTTTAATAATAATAAAGAGTTCCTCAAAAAAAGTCCTTTGAAAGATTATTTTAAATCAGCTTTCACACTAAAACATTCAAAAACCAATATGTGTTATACTGTAAGTCATCATGCAGGCAGTAAAGAAATTGCTGCACTGAATGTTCAATGTTTATTTTGTATGAAGTGGATAACCTTGGGTTAATTTTCAATCCTTTAGTAATGTGATAAAGTCCGTTCGATGTAACCTTTTTGATATAATGGATTTCAGTAGGGTGGGTGTTTTTCTTACTGCTGTGTCTCTAGTTGTCATTTGATGATGAAAGATATTTTGATCTTGTCTCCAAATTTAATCACTTACATGATTTAAAATGGGTTAGGTCACTTGCTATAATAAGGTAAAAACATGATTACTTTTTTGTCATTATGTAAAGATATATTATTCAGTAAATTAATACAAACAACTTTTTAAGCCTCCTAAAATATGTAAAATTCACTAATCATCTTTTGGTCTGTCTTAAAACAAACTCATCTAATGCATTTCAACATAACCATTCCTTTGTTCGTAAAATCTATTATCTCAGAGTTTCTAATTACAACTTGTAAATTACAAATTTAGGTAATGCATCCAGAAATAAGAAAGGTATAGTAAGAAAATGAGATACTTCCTACAAAATGAGGATGAATTGTTTTCATAACTTGATCACTAGAAACAGTACCTGCCTTCCTAGATATAATTTGTCAGAGATTGCATTTTTCTTGCATGTGATACCATGATAAGTTTTAAAACTTTGTCGATGGGTAAATCCTTAAAAAGGAAGCTTTAAATCATATGTTTAAAGGGATCCAGTTCCCATTGTAAGACTGCCCACACTTTTTTCACACCAAAAGGGGATGCTATTCACTAACGAGAGAAAGGCTTGACACAGCAAGCAGTGTGAATCACAGTTCACCCAGGGGTTGTGCAGCTGTGAGGGCAGAACACCTTCATAAATCAGGACATTTGGGGCTTTCTTCCCTCCATCTCCACTTTTTAGGTAATTACACATTCTGAGTTGCAAAACAGTGTGCACTGTATCTAAAAGTCATGAGTTCTGCATTCTGTACCCCATCCCTCACCTCTCACTTCAACCTAGCTCATGGGAACAGGGCCCTTATAGATTTGTTAATATGAGCATTGTAAGCAAAATAAAATTTGTAAATTAGATTAACAACAGTTAAATCTCCTCAAATAAATTTTCTGCAAATGTGCAGCGGTTTAAAAGCCACAGTGCTTTCTCGCTCTCTTTTGTTGTTGTTGTTTTTTTTTTTTTTTTTTTTTTTTTGAGTTTTGCCCTTGTTGCCCAGACTGGAGTGCAATGGCGCGATCTCAGCTCACCGCCACCTGTGCTTCCTGGGTTCAAGAGATTCCCCTGCCTCAGCCTCCTGAGTATCTGTCATGTGCCACCACGCTTGGCTAATTTTGTATCTTTAGTAGAGAAGGGGTTTCTCCATGTTGGTCAGGCTGGTCTTGAACTGCCGACCTCAGGTGATCCGCCCGCCTTGGCCTCCCGAAGTGCTGGGATTACAGGCATGAGCCACCACACCCAGCCCATAATGTTCTTAATATGCAGTACTGATTTTCCAATGGTCTGAGGCCTAGGTTGGAAAAATCATAGTAAGTAGAGGATACATAACTGCATTGATGTAATATTTGTTAGATAGATGATAGATAGATAGATAGATAGATAGATAGATAGATAGATAGATAGATAGATGAGAGATAGATGTGAAAGGCAATGAGAGAGGAACCATGAATGCTCTAATATTGTTAACTATTATTGACAGAGAATTGCAGTTATCATGCAGGTAGGAGAAAAATAATGGTCTTAAATGTCATATTCAAGCATTTTTCCACTGAGCTTCATGATAAGAGACATGACATGACTGTGTCTGAACTTTAGAGAGACACATCTGGAGGCAGTTTGCATAACCGTTTGGTGGGATTGATAAGGAGAATGTAGGGAAGCTAGCAAGAAAGTAAAATTGGAAATACAAATCTACAGTTATGAAGACCTAAGTTAGGAATTCTGCAGTAAAAATGGAGAGGAATCAACAAAATTGGTAGCATCCTATGGGATGCAATAAATAAATTTAGGGACTAGTTAGAAATTGGTTGCAGTAAGGGGGAGGGTTATTTTGTTTGATTATTTGTTTTGTTTTTCTTATATCCAAGGGTTTTGGAAAGGGAAAATAAAAATTATGCCGTGAGTGATGGCTTTAAGCTTTCTGGCTTGGAGGTCTGAGAGGAAGGTGATCATAATTGAGACACAGGACGTATGAACACAGAACAGAGTTATATGAGAGAAAACAAAGACAGTTATTTTGAAAACATGATCAGTTATTGCACTCAATAATGCCATATTGATGTAATATTACCTTAGTGTAATATATTACAATGATGTAATATTAATGTAATGTAATGTAGCAATAAGAAAAAGTGTATTATTTATTTTATTCAGATCATTTTATTCTTAACATTGTGTTTCTTCTTAGCGCTGATGCCTGCCTGCTCACTAGCCAGTGGCGACACTCTCCTGTCCTCTTTTTTTAAATCAACTAACTTCCAATAGACTCCAATCACATGAGGCACATTCATTCTCTATATGCTTATTTATGGACTTCCATGTATCTGTATTTTTCTGTCTAGTAAAACCCTGCCAATCCTTTGAGCCCTGATAAAAAGTGTTCTCTTATTTGTGGTTATTCCTTCCTGCTCCCTTCATCTCCATGTCTATAGCACTTGATTCACACTGCTGCTCTAGCACTATCTCCTTATGTTGGTAGGAGTCATTTTTTCAGTCCCTTTCTCCACTCTTGTCCAGCAGACAGACAGATTGTGAGGACTTCAGTAATAGAGGCTGTCTCTCATTCGCACTTGTATGTCTGACCATTATACAAATACCTATGAGAGGACCTCAATAATTTTCCATTGGGTTGAACTGAAGAGATAAAATATGTGGCTCAACTGGCATGAGCATTGAAAATTAATTTAATAACTAATTAAACAACCTACGAATATATTCCTCATCCTCACATGAAAGCCAGAAGTCCTCAGGGGTTTTCCTACCCATTGAGATGCAGCTATTTGCTTCGAGGATGCTCCTTCCTTATATCATGCCCGCTGGAATTCCAGAGCATGCTGCAAGTATTCTCTATTTAACTGAAGGTCTTAGGATAACCTTATATTCTCATGTTCAACTCTGGAGATACACTATTTTCTTTATCGATTTAGTTCAGTTGTTAGCTCATGTCACTATCCCCCACATGTTGCTTATGTTCTGAATTGCTTGGAACCCAGGCATAAAACTTCAGTTGGGTTTCATAACAAGTCTAACCATTATCAAATGTGTGCATATGTGTGTAATGGGCTACATTAATGGATGTGAGGCTAAGTTGGGGTGCTAATTTTGCAGACGCAAATTACCTTAAATCTAATATTTGACTTTACTCATAGTTTTTCTAAAAGCCTGAATCAACTAACAGGTATATTTTAGTGATCACTTCACAACACACTGTCCTAGCTTCACACCACCTTATTGGCTCCCTGATAGATTTCTCCTCCTTCTGCTTTACTACTTCCCTTCAGCTTTTTCTGTCTTGGTTATTCAACATGATCCAGTTGTAACAGCCCTTTCTGTCCACCTTTGCTGCTCAGATCCACTCAAGAAGTATGATTGTATACAGGAGGTGTTTTTTTTTTTTTCTCCATAACTTCCCTATATTCAAATTATATTTTCTTTAGTAAAGAAGGTAAAACGTGATTGTTACAAAATTAGCCTAGACATTTTTCATTAGATGGTAGGAGTAGAAGTAGTATAAGTTCTCTTATATTTTTCAATAATATCACATATAGTTCATATTTCTGCATTCTCTGAGAATTCTTCAATTTTATGCATTTTCTTTCTTAGTGTCGATTTGGCATTTTCTACGGACAAAGTAGAGTTTTTCATCTTTACTTTCAAAATTATTAGGTATAAATGTAAAATTATTCAGTTTCCTTTATTAACCTCAACTTTGTAATTTAGCTTGTACTCCTCCCCTTTCCATAACCCATTCATTTACAAATGTATTTCCAACTAAGTTCAAGTATCCTTTTGCCTTGATCTTAGCTTTAAACTGCTTTACAATTATCTTCACTATAGAATCAGGAAACTAGCACTATTATCGTCTTGATTTCTTGACATTATCTATCATTGTTTTTATTCTGACTCCTAAGGTTTATTATTTGTTTTGATAATCTTTTTTTTTTTACTTTTACAATTAACACGTTGATATTAAATTCTTTATATAAGATTAAATATTCTACATCTCATATTTCAAGCAGTTGTCAAGAAAACTTTTCCACTGAGAAACCATTATGCTACTTGAAAATCTGAAATTATAATTTCTTTGTTTTTTATCAGTCTTGTTTTTCTTACCATTATTAGATCAATATCATCTTTTTGTGTCTTAAACATGTGGTTCACAGCCATGCCACTTCTCATACCACATTCCATGTATTCCTAACCCTGTTTCTTCCTTCACATTTCTAAAACACCATCCAAAACAAACACGTCTTTCTCCTTCTTCTTCTTCTTCTTTTAAAAACATGTTTTCTCTTTTCCCTGGGGGCAGATACTGTCTCTCACATGGTGGGTCTAAAATGTTTTGAGAACAGATACTATAAGAGAAATAATCTTCAAGACACAAAGCTGTGGGGGGCACAGAATTTATTACTAGAATGCATCTCTGGACCTGACTGTTCCTCTACTCCTTTTATCCCTGACCTGAATGGCAGTTGGGCAATGTCTGTGTTTAAGGGAACTATGAGCCTTTATGTTCAGTACAATGCTTCACTGTCTTAAAGTGCTCACAGGTGCTTTTATTAGTTACTACGGATATTCTTTGTTGATAACTAAGATACTGATGTTAACAATAAAGCAAAAATATTGAATGCAACAGTGGCCACCAATCAGAGGAATATCCAATTTAGAGAATGCAGAAGCTTACCACTGTGCCATCAAAGTAAAATCTTTTGAGGTGAGTCAAGCTGGAAGTGGGGAAACTCTCACATCTCCACAAGAAGAAGCTCACATTTTTAAAATAGGAGGCTCTAAATGTGTGTATCTTGAATGACGGTAGGGTCAGAGATATTGGAGAGGTTTAATATCTTTCTGAAAGTAAGAAAGAGAAGGCTGATGTCATAAATTGTATAGGGAATCATTAATTCTGCTTACTTAGAATTCTGCTTCTTCCCCCTTGCAGGAACATGATAGAATTACACTTTCTTACACTTTTGAGGTTAGTTGTGGCCAGATGGCTTACTTTGGCCTGTGAAATTCAAGTGACTGTGTCACTTCCAGATAACATTTTCATAGCTCATGTGCAATTTCCCATATTCTTCTCTTCCTTCTGGTATGGAGATGAGAAACATTTGGGAGATCACTGCTCCCTCAACCCCGGGCCTCTAGGGACTTCATTAAGCCGTGAGCTCTGATGCCACAGAAGGGCATGCAGAGTAAGTGAGATATCACTTTAAGTGGCTGGGATTTGGTGGTTATTTGTCACTGCACCATATTGTAGCTCAGTCTTTGCACAGGACACTGAATGCAAAAATATTCCACTATTTACTTTACATAGATTGTTAAGATAAAACAACAACAACAAAAACCTTTCCTCGAACTTGATATTTTTACATGTTGAAAAACCTAAAAAAGTATAAATTAAAATCTCTATTATAACCAAATCTACTTGTGGACAATATTATAATCAATCTACGTTTGGTGCAGAAAATTTCTTTATAGCTACTTTCACTTTCCTTTGAAGATTCATACGTGGCTCAATCAGAACATTCAGGCAAAGCTCATGACAAATATTCATAAAGAATGGGTTTTCACTGAAAAAAAAGAGTTTTCAGTAATTGAAAAAAATTACCCATGAAGATACTTCATCAATAACTGTAAAATATAAATTAATTGGGGAGCTAAGTCAAAAAGTCTTCCAAATTAAAATTTTTACCTAATTATCTATTTAGCATTATGAAACTGAATTCTGGAAAATAATATGCGATAAAAATTTAGATTTAAATTCCTTCTAGATATTAAGATATTAGTTTTTAAATTTAGAAAATTTTAAAAATCTGTGTAAAAATGAAAATCATCTGGAAGGGCAAATAGTCATCTCCTACTCACTTTTTGTAAGTTTATTTCAAATATGTATTTATTTTTTAAATAAAATATTCAACTATTAATGTACTTATTAAGCAGGTATTGAGCAACTTTACTTCTAGAATGTTAAGTGTAATGAGATATATATTATATAACACAAGCTATAATTTTAAGATGCTTACTATGGAAAAAATATAAGTATATAAAGAATTAAGGCATTGATATAAATAATGGTGAAGGGGTATTCAGGGGAAAAAATTTAAAAAAATCACTAGCACATATTTTCAGTAGGTATCTAAACATGCTTAGGAAAAATATAGATCCTCTCATAGCCTAGATCTAACATATTTCAGGAAATCCTTTTAAAATTGATAGAATAATGAAATAGAACATTAAAGTTAGTAAACAAGAAAAACACAAACATTCAGGTATTCATTCACATTTCTTTGAATATAATTTCTAAATGCATAGGGATATTCCTTTTCAATAAGTGGAATTATTTTTCATTGACTCTTCTAGGTAAATAGCCTTTAACAACTGTTTCTCTTTTTATAGATTCCTTAGACTACTCTGAGTAAATTCTGTGGGGTTAGTGGCTAAAGTTGTGCATTCATAGGTGCCTGACTCTTTTAGCTAGAGTAACTTTGAAGAATTACAGCACTTAATGCCACAATATACACAGTTAAATAATTTATACAATGTGGAAGAAAGCAAGTCTAAAACCGATTATCAGCTGGTAGGCAAATTCACTTGAATGTTGGGATCACTGTTGAATATTCAATTATATAGATAAAAAGAACTTTAATAGAATTCTAAACATATATAAAAACTTGCAGTTAGTTATTATTGTATATTCTAAAGGACCTTCCAGACTGCATAAAGATGCACATTTAAATCAAATAAATCAAAATTAAAAGAGAAACATTTTACAAGATTTATGCATTAAATATCAAGTCATTGTATGTATTTTACTTTCTTTCCTTTTGTCCTAGTAGTTGTTTTTGGTAACAATTTGCAAGATACTCTAACTTATTAAAATTAAGATATATCTTATTTCTTCTGTATCAATTTCTTCCACATATAAATTCAAGAAATTCTCACAGGTGGAATATAAGATTACAAAATATCTGACTGCTATGGAAAGGTTGTTTTCAGCAAAATAGAAAGGAAATGTTATTCCTTGAATTTTCTCAAGTCTGTATCTCTACAGAGCTCAAACATAATGTGACAATGGAGAAAAATGCTCTTTGTTTGGCTTTACGGCTATGCTGAAGCTAGCCTGATGTTCTGTAAACAGAGGTGTGTTATTGATAAGGTATTGAAATATGTGTGCCAAACAGCCCAGAAAAACCACTATGCTTTCTGAAGAGAAGGTGGAAGGAAAGCTTGCTCTCAACCTAAACTTTCATTTGCTGGAGTTTGGACAGTTTCTTAACAAACAACAAATCATCACTTTCTATCCGTAGGAACTTTGTTATAAAGAACTTTATTCAGTCTTATTTCAATAGTTTTTATTCTTGGTAATATGAAGGATGAATTAAGTTGATCACAAAAGACTTTCACTACTCTGAATTACCTGTTTCACCTTGGAAAGCCACACAAAATGAACCTCTTAAGCCTTTTGAAAATGACCTTTTTCCTCAGAAATGATTTATCTTTCCCCTCGAAAATCCGTTTTACAAAAGGAAGTATGAATAAAGGAAGCCAAGCAGCACAAACACTTGCTGAAGATCTTGCTTATCTGGAACTCACTTGACAATGTGTGTTTTTGGGGTTGGGAATGCTGCAGGTTCAAGGGATAATTCTGCCTTTCAGGCACTTCAATTTATTTCATGCCTGAGCACTGTCATTGTACGCAGACAAGATGAAACGCATCGTTGTGTAAAGAAATTGAAATGGAATCCTACTTGACCCAGCAGGATGGGGCATTATGTTTGACTCAGTAGTGATTCCTGGGATAATATCTAATTCCAGGAGGAAAATTTCTTGATATGGCCACCTGCTGTGAACGGCTTTGTCCAGGGATCACAAGTTGTTCTGGGTGACTAGGCTCAGGACATGCCTAGAAGAATGCAGCTCGTCTCCTGCTGGCATTTAGATCTCTTCATTTTCTCGATGCTTTCTATTCAACAGAAACAACTGAATGGAACAGGGGGGTTGGGAGAATATGAAGCACTCCATACTCTAGCAGCAATGAGAGTCAAGGCCCGCTTGACCCGAGATTCTTATTTATTTAATTTTTTAGAGAGCCATCATTATTTCTTCACAGGGCACTTTTTAATTTTTACACTTCTCGGGCCAGCCCCCTTGCATGTCTTTCTCTGTTCAGTGTGTGTGAAGTATTTACTTTGAAAAGGCTGCACACCAACAGATTAAATAAAATAGGAACATTCTGTCTCACAAGAGAGAATCGTGCAGACAGCTTTATTACTTCTATCAGAGAACAAAGATATTTCCCAGCATGCAGAGGATTATTAGGCCAGAAGCAAATAAATGGGATGTGTGATGTCAAAGCTTCAAATGCGATCAAGAAAAATTGTCTAATTGATTTTGCTGCAATTATCGTTTTTGGAAAGCAATTCCTCATTTTTTTAACTTTTTCTTATCTTTTAGAATTTTTAATGATTTATCTCGATATATACATAGAGGGAATATGTAATCCATTATCCTAATATCTCCCTCACAAAACCTAGAGAATATAGTTTTAAACTAGCCTCACTCAAAATAAAACATTCTTAGGTTAACATGATAATTATCAACACATCCCTCCCTCCTCCATTCCCCTACCCTCAGTCTTTTTTTTTTTTTTTTTTTTTTTTTTTTTTAAGAATGCTGACACCATGACACATTCATTATCTAAACTTCAACATTCCTTACCTTGGTCAGCTAAAAGTGAATTAAATGAATAATGGAAAACTTTCTTCTTAAATCTTGTTAGGCTTTCATCTTTCCTCTTATTTTCTTAATTTCTCTCTGGATATTGAAGTTAGGAGATGTTGCTCGTGAAAATTTATTTCCTTTTTCTGTTTTATTTTTGTGTGATAGCTCTGAGAACAAAAATAAACAATTACTTTTTTTTGTCTCCCATGTAAAAGAAACAAGCTCTCAAGCCTCAATTCTCACTCTAATAAAAATGAATGCTTCTAAAAAATGCACATATGATATTAAATATGTGCATATGTACATTCCCACTATATAAAAATACTTAAAACACATTCACACATGGCCAGCTACATATGGCATAATGCATGAACATATATATGTGTATATACACACACACATATACATACATTATAAGACACACACATATACACACATTATATAATAAAATATAACCATCTCCATATATTGTAATCTCTTTGTGTACAAGTATATTTACACATTAATGCAAATGATTACATTGTTCTGAATTTTGTTTAATTGTGAATAATTTACAAAGATTTGAAATCTATTTAGAAATATATTTTACATTTTAAGCCAGTAAAATTCCAAAGGTATTTGGCAAGTATGTGGGAGTAGTTTTTCTATTGTCTTATTAGATATTCCTGAATTTGAGTCATTTGAATTACACAAGAATATATTTCTATAAATTCAGTTAGAAAATCTGAAGTAATTGAAAACTGTTAGCTTTCATTCTTTAATAACTATTTCAAGCTAAGAAATGTCTGCTATAAATGAAATATAGCAATTAGCCAAAGATTTTATAAATAAAAAACAAACAAAAAACCAACAGAAGTATACTATTTTTAAAGGCAAAGTGGCAAATGTATAAATTATTTCTTTTATTAGAAAAATTACATATGCACAGCTTTGGAATAATAAATATTTCATTAAAAGTATTATGTAAAATTTTCAAATGGTTTCTTGCTTTTTCCCTTCCCTTCTTTTCCTTGCTGATCAATTCATTCTAAAAGTCATTATGCAGGATTGTGTAAAGTAAGGCTCAGCACAGGAAATGTTCAACTACTGTGGTGGACAAGTGCAAGGTATTCAACACAAGCAAGCATGTTGACCAAGGTATCTGCCAAGAAGGGTGGTCTGGCTCAGAGTATTAGAACCCAAGTGGTATAAGGAAGGTTTGTCTGCTGAGGCAGCTGAGTATACTGTGTTGGAGCTCAGACAATGTAAGAAAGGGATTTATGTGGGGCTTGGCCAACTATAAAGTATAAGTACCCAAGTAGGGTAAAAGGGCATCCCCAGGGGGAAGATGTAGTGTAGCATGGAGTATCAGGACACAAGAGAGAAGAGGACTCCTGAGTGAGAGAAATCAGATATGGGGTTTTAGAGTCAGTGCAGGTAAAAAGAGTGCTTGTAGGAAGAGTAGTTTAGCTCAAGATCTTGGAGTCTGAGTGGATGAGGAAAATATCCATGTGGTTTATCTCGGGGATGTGGTCTGGCAGGGGTGTGTAAGTTCAAGCAATGTAAAGGGATTGTTGGCATAGAAAAGTAAAAGCAATGGCAATGGAAGATTGGTTATATAAAGGAATATTTGTTTAAATAAGTAAATATATTGACAATAAGTATAGTTACGGTGAAAAGGCTTCCATTTAACGGCTCTGGTACAATCTGAGCATTAAAATAAATAATGATAGTAACAAATGATAAGCCATTGAATAAAATAGAAATACATAAATTAACGGAGAAATTGAAATTTTGATTAGGAACAGGATATATTCGTAGTACCAAAGAACTCATTCATAAAATTATTAATTTAAAAAGAAACAAAAATATGTAGAAGTCTAAGAAACACTATATTGATCAAGAGATCACAATTAACACCACCACAAAGTGTGGAGATAAGATCTCTGAAAATCTATTTCTCCATAAAAACACTGAGAACATAGGAGGTATTGTTAAAATCAACTTTTTCAGAACCGTGGAAATTAACTAAAGACTTCTAACAACTCAGTAAGTGGTTATTCAAGAAAAATTGCTGAATCTCACTAAAAACATTGAGCATTGTGGCAGATTACTTTATTCTATTTTCATCCTGTCTTCATAGGTCACTAGGAGTATAGAAAATAAGCAGCCTCATACCCATGGTCACAGTGAAAACTAGGAGGATAGCAGCCAATGGAGAGGGAAGAATGGGTTTGGAAATCCCCACAAAGCTCCATCTTCAGAGAACTGTCATTATTTGACCTGCCTGGAAGCTCCCTGGAAAAGCCCCATTCAAAGGGTTGTCTTTATCTGACCTGATTCAGAGCTCACTCAGTGTGAAGGCTCTATCCCCTGGTGCTTCTCTAAAAAATAAGTGGCAATTATTTAACACATAGTTACCTGAGTTGGCAATATCAGCTGGAGACACCAAGAGTCTGTCCAGTGAATTTAAAAAGGAAAGGAGAATTCCATAAAGCGCTTTGAAAGGATCTGAAAAGTCTAAAGGAATCTAGAAGGCTATGCATATGTTCAGGACAGTGCTCATGACTAGGAAAGGCCTGAGTACATCTTAATCGCTCATGTTTGGCTGACATTAAGACTCTGCAAAGTCAGGAAGTGAAGACCAAGATTGAATTGTAAGTTTCCAGAGCATTGCAAAATTACTTCAACAGAGATAGTCGCTCAGCAAAAAATGGAAGTTATTTATTCTAGGCATTTTTATAAGTCTCTGTTTAATCATTCACTGGACAGTGCGGAAACTTTCAGTGGCTACGTAAGAAAAAAAAACACACACACAGACTCCACAGAATGAGTTTGGAAGGTCACTGAATAATCAGCAACAGCAACAACAATAACAAACAACAACAATCAACCATGGAAAAGGGTAAGGATCTGAATCCCAGAGTTACGACATTATATAATTTTAAGTGTCTAGTATTGAACAAAATATGATAAGATACACAAATACACAGGAAAGTGTGGTCTATACATGCTTTACATATATTAAAATCTGTCCCTGTGAGTAATATCCAGAATCTACACAAAAACTCAAACAAATCTGTAAGAAAAAAAACAAATAACCCCATCAAAAACTAGGTAAATTACATAAATAAACACTTATCAAAAGAAGAGAGACAAACATATGAAAAAAATACTCAGCACTAATCATTGGGGAAAAGCAAATTAAAACCACAATGAGATACCATTTGGCCCCAGCCAGAATAGCTATTACTAAAAAGCAAAATAAATAAATAAGTGTTGTCATAAATACGATGAAAAGGGAATACTTATACACTGATGGTGGGAATACAAATTAGCACAGCCTCTATAGAAACTAGTATGGAGATTTCTCAAATAACCAGAAATAGATCTACAATTCAATCCATAAACCCACTGCTGGGTATCCACCCAAAGGAAAATAAGTTATTATATTAAAAAAGGACATCTGAATGCATATATTTATCACAGCATAATTCACAATTGCAAAGATATGGAACCAACCTAAATGCCCATCAAAGGATGTGTGGATAAAGAAAATGTGGTCTATAGGAAATCCATGGAATATTTCTCAGACATAAATGGAACCAAAGAATGTCTTGTACAGCAATGTGGATGGAGCTGGGGGCCATTCTAAGTGAAGTAACTCAGGAATGGAAAACCAAACACCCTATGTTCTCACTTATAAGCTAAGCTATGAGTAAGCAAAGGCATACAGAGTAGTATAATGGACACTGGAGACTCAGAAGTGGGGAGGCTGAGAGGCAGGTGAGGAATAAAAAACTACATATTGGGTACAGTGTACACTACTTGGGAGATGGGCTGACTAAAATCTCAGACTTCAACACTATACAATTCATCTATGTAACCAAAAACCACATGTGTTCCCAAAGCTATTGAAATTATATATATATATATATGATATATATATAGGTGTGTGTGTATGTATATATGTATATATATATGAAATTATATGTACGTATCTGTGTATGTGTGTGTGTGTGTGAATTTATATATGTATATATATGAAATTATATGTACGTATCTGTGTATGTGTGTGTGTGTGTGTGTGTGTGTATTTATATATGTATATATGAAAACAAACCTGCCCCTATGGATGTCTAGATACTGGACATACTAGACAAAGAGTTCAAATCAGCTAATATATATATATGATATACGTGTGTGTGTGTATATATACATGCAACAAACTAAACTTATGTATAAATTCAAAGAAATAAAAACAACCATGTCTAAAGAAGTAAAGTAGAAAACAATGTTTCATCAAATAAAGATGTCAAAATTATAAGGAAATTAAATAGAAATTATGGATTTTGTAAAGCATCACAGCCAAAATGAAAATTTACTAGAGGGTCTCATATGTGTGAGTGCAGAAAAAAGAATCAACAAATGAAGAAGATAGGTCGATTGAGATGTTCTAATCTGAAAAAAAAGAGGAAAACGTATGGAGAAAAAAATCAACAGAGTTCCAGAGACCTGTGAGACAGGAACAAGCACATTAATATAGCATACAGAGAAACTAGAAGTAGAGTAGAGAGTGAAAGGGACAGAAAGAACGTATAAAGAAACTAGGGCCAGAAACTTTTCAAATTCAGTTTTTAAAAAATGTTAGTCTATATACACAGAAAGCACAATGAACTCAAAATAGACTAATCTCAAAGAGATTCCACCTAGACAAACATAATAACACATTTTTTGAAAGTAAAACAGGGAATCACGAAAGTAGAAGGAACAAAATGACTCATGATATATAAGGAATCTTCAAAAAGGTTGATAGCTAACTTTCCATCAGAAACTCTGAGGCTAGAAGGCAAGAGGGTGACATATTTAAAGTGCTGAATTGAAAAACTTTATACAAGAATTCTATATGAAGGAACACTACCCTTCAAATATAAAGGATAAATTAAAACAGTTCATATTTTTTTTAAATGAGAGAATATGTTACTAGCACCAGCCTTCCACAAAATACAAAAGGCAATCTTTCAGGCCAAAACAAAAGGACATTAAACAAGAACTTTAACATGTACAAAGAAATACAACTAACTACACAATAAAAGCAACTATACAGGTAAATATAACCAACAGCATTAAAATATTTTTATGGTAATTCTTTTCTCCTCCTATGTGACATAAAAGACAAGAATATAAAGCAATAATTACAAAAGTTTGTTGATTGGATTATAAATAAGAATGAATTATTAGGATGACTATGATAACAGAAAGGAGGAAGTAAACAGTGCTCTATTAGAGCAGAATTTTTATATAGTATTAGAAATAAATTGGCATTTTTCTGAATGAGATTATTTAAGTCACAATGTTAATTGTATTTCCTAGAATAATCACTAATAACGTAACTCAAAATATAGTAAATGGAATAAAAAGAGTTTGGGCTCAGAAAAGGATACCCCAAAATATGACACTTAAGTAGACTGAGTGTCTTGAATTAAATGAAATTGGAAGGTCTTTGAAGCTGCCTCGGAACCAGTAATTTTCTAACATTATTTTGTTCCTTCTCCCTCCAAGTGCAAGGAATGACTCTCTCTAAAATTTTCTTATCTCATTAAAGAAATTTCTTTCCCAAAGAAATGCAATATTCCCAAGATCCCCTCCCTAAGGATCTCATCAAATAACTAGGAAAGATTAACCACTGGAAAAGAGAAGAAACTAAATATCATCGTCAAACTCAGATAGAGTTTTCCTCTATTCTTCTAAGAGCAATTCTGAGCAATTATCAGGAAGATTTTGTATACATAATAAAACAAACTTTGTTCACAGTGCAGTTCTGACCCTCACTTTCCCTTGACTTGACAATTCTATCTAGTTTCCTAACAGAATCATTAGCAAGATATTGTCTGCCCCTCGGTTCTATCCATTTCTCCTAAAAATCATTTTCCACTCCTCTAAGACTGTCTACAGCACCCCCAATTCCCTCTTTATGAAGAAGGTATTTCAGTCTTAACCATCTGGCCCTTCATCGAATCTCATATGTGTGGGACTCCTGTGTTCTTGTGTCAATCTGTTTATTTTCAGTTCATTTCAGCAGTTAACCTTCAGATGAGAAAGGGAGGCTTTCCCTCCACCCCTACACAAGTAAAAGGAAGAAAGAAGATAAAGTCCAATCAGTAACCAAAGACAGTGGGAGTGGCTGTATTAATACAAGGATTAATAAGCTTCCTTTTAAATACCCCTGAAACTTTCTCCAGAATAGACTATATGTTACACCATCAAAAAGCTTCCATATGGTTAAGAGGATTGGCATCATAGAAAGACTGTTTTCCAATAAAAATGAAATTAAATTTTATACAATAACATAAGAAAATCGGGGAATTCAAAAATATGTGAAAAGCAGACAACACACTCCCAAATAACCGATGGTCCAAAGGAGAAATAAAATGCAAAAATAGAAAATATTTTAAGATGAATGAAAACGAAAATACAATATACCAAAATGTATGACATGCATCTAAATCAGTGTTTAAAGTAAATGTGTGGCTCTACAGCAGGGGTCCTCAATCCCCTGGCCATGGATCAGTACTGGTCTACGGTCTTTTAAGAACCAGGTCACACAGCAGGAGATGAGTAGCAGGCAAGTGAGCCTTATCACCAGAGCCCCACCTCCTGTCAGATCAGTAGTCACATTAGATTCACATAGAAACATGAACCCTCCTGGGAACTGCATATGTGATGGTTGCACGTTCCTTATGAAAATCTAGTGTTTGATTAGGTGAGGTAGAACAGTTTCATCCCTAAATCATCCCCATCCCCATTCTCTTGCTGCTATGAAGAAATACCTGAGAATGTGTAATTTATAAAGAAAAGAGGTTTCATTGACTCACATGGATGGGGAGGCCTCAGGAAACTTACAATCATGGCAGAAGGCACCTCTTCACAGGACAATAGTAGAGAGAACGAGTGCCAAGCGAAGGGAGACACCCCTTATAAAATGATCAGATATTGTAAGAACTCACTCACTGCCATAAGAACAGCAAGGGGGAAACCTCCCCCCGTGATTCAATTATCTGCATCTGGTCCCAATTCAAGGTGAGATTTGGGTGGAGAAAAAGAGCCAAACCATGTAATTCTATCATTCTACTACTGGCCCCTCCCAAATCTCATGCCCTCATATTTCAAAACAAAATCATGCCCCTTCAACAGTCTCCCAGAGTCGTAACTCAATCCAGCATTAACCCAAATGTCTAAGTGCAAAGTCTCATCTGAGACAAGGCAAGTCCCACCTGCCTATGAACCTGTAAAATTAAAAGCAAGTTAGTTACTTCCTAGATACAATGTGGGGTACAGGCATTGAGTAAACACATCAATTCTAAATTGGAGAAAATGGCCAGAACAAAAGGGCCCATGCAAGTCCAAATTTTAATAGGGCAGTCATTAAATTCTAAAGTTCCAAAATGATCTCCTTTCATTCCATGTCTCACATCAAGGTCATGCTGATGCAAGAGGCAGGCTCCCATGGCCTTGTGCAGCTCTGCCCCTGTGGCTTTGCAGAGCACAGCTCCCTCTCAGCTTCTTTCACAGGCTGGTGTTGAGGGTCTGTGGCTTTCCCAGGTGCACAGTGCAAGCTGTCAGTGGATCTACCAGTCTGGGGTCTGGAGGATGGTGGCCTTCTTCTCACAGCTCCACTAGGCAGTGCCCAAGTGGGAACTGTGTGGGGGCTCTAATCCCACATTTCCCTTCTGCACTGCCCTTGAAGAGTTTCTTCATGAGGGCTCTGTCCTTGCGGCAAACTTCTGCCTGGACATCCATGCATTTCTATACATCCTCTGAGATCAAAGTTGTGGTTCCCAAACCTCAGTCGTTGACTTCTGTGAACATACAGGTTCAACACCATGTGGAAGCCACCAAGGTTTGGGACTTGCATCCTCTGAAGCACTGGTCCAAGCTGTACGTTTGTGTCTTTTAGCCAGGGCTGGAGCTGACACAGCTTAGACACAGGGCACTATGTCCCAAGGCTGCATAGAGTAGGGGGATCCTAGGCCTGCCACACAAAACCATTTTTCCCTCCTAGGCCTCTGAACCTGTGATGGGAGTGGCGGCCGTGAAGGTCTCTGACATGCCCCAGAGACATTGTCCCCATTCTTATTGTCATTAACATTAGCCTCCTTGTAACTTAAGCAAATTTCTGTAGAAGTCTTGAATTTTTCCCCAGAAAATGAAATTTTCTCTTCTATCACATTGTCAGGCTGCAAATTTTTCAAAATTTTTATGCTCTGCTTCCTCCTGAATGTTTTGCCACTTTGAAATTTCTTCTGCTGGATACCACATATCATGTCTCTCAACTTCAACTTTCCTCAGATCTCTAGGGCAGGGGCAAAATGCTACTAGTCTCTTTGTTAAAGCATAGGAAAAATTACCCTTATTCCAATTCCCAACAAATTCCTCATCTCCATCTGACGCCACCTCACCCTGGACTTCATTGTTCCTATTACTATCAACATTTTGGTCAAAGTCATTCAACAAGTCTCTAGGATGTTCCAAACTTTCCTCCATCTTTCTGTCTTCTGATTGCTCGTAACTAGAATGCTCCAAACTTTCCCATGTTTTCTTGTCTTCTTAGCCTTCCAATCTATTCCAACGTCTGCCTGTTACCCAGTTCCAAAGTCACTTTCACATTTTTGAGTACCCTTATAGCAGCACCCCACTCCTGGTACAAATTTCCTTTATTAGTCCATTCTCACACTGGTATAAGGAAATACCCAAGACTGGGTAATACATAAGAAAAAGAGGTTTAATTGACTCACAGTTCTGTATCACTGGCGAGTCCTCAGGAACTTATAATAATGGTGGAAGGCACTCCTTCATAGGGCAGCAGGACAGAGAATTAATACTGAGAAAAAGGGGTAAGTGCCTTATAAAACCATTGGATCTCATGAGAACTCACTCACCATTACTAGAAGAGCATGGGGAAAATTGCTTCCATGATTCGGTTATATCCACCTTGTCCTATCCTTGACACATGGGAATTATTACAATTCAATGTGAGATTTGGGTGGGGACACAGAGCCAAACATATCACCCATCCAGGGAAAAATTGTCTGTCAGGAAACCAGTCCCTGGTGCCAAAAAATTTGGGGACTGCTGCTCTGCAGGACTACATCTTAAAAGAAAATCTCAAATCAACTAACTCATCACTTTAAGAAGGGAGAACAAGAGGAGTAAAAATCAAGCTGACAGAGAAAGCAAACAATAATCATCAGAGTGAAAATAAATGATGTAGACAATTTAAAAAATAGAAAAAAACAAAACCAATTTTTTTGTAATTATTAACAAAATTAACAAATCTTGAAGTAGACTGACAAAAAAAAAGAGAGAAGACTCATATCTAAATCGGGAAATAAATCAGAGATATCACAACTAGTCCTACAGAAATAAAATTATTAGAAAATCTCATTATCAACTGTATGCCAACATATTCTATAACTTTAGTTGAATTGAGCAAACACTAGAAAGACAAAAATATGGAAACTGTCTGAAGAAGAAACGGAAAACCTGCATAAACCTATAACACCTAATGAGCTTGAATTAGTGAAAGCAAAACAAAACATAAAAACACTCCAAATTTTCTTCAGTAAAATTACCACTGAAGATTCCCAAATATTTAAGAGGAATTAACAGTATTCCTTCACAAAGATATACACAAAATAGATGAGGATGGGACACTTTTCAATTTATTTTATGAAGCCAGCATAACTCTGACATCAAAACTACACACATGTATCAAAAGAAAATAAAAGGAATTAATGAATAAAAGAAAAAAACACACACCATTATTTCTATTTCTCAACAGCAATAAATTTGGGAGTGAAATTTAACAATGAATAGAAACAAATGAATATCAAGTAATTTTACCTCATAGAGGATTTAAAAGTAAGTTAAATAATTCCATGCTTTATTTTGTTTAGAATGAAGATGAACATCACCTAACTAGGGATCCAGTTGAGCAGGAGTCATCTCGACAATTTCATGAATGAGAAGATGGACACACTCTCCACTCCTCAATATCCATGAATAAAAGCTCTTTATGTATAAGACAATCTATATTTACAAATTCTAATCTAAGGTAGACCAATAACAACAACAAAACAAAAGTTCCTAGGTAGAGACAATTCTAAAATATATCAACTAATTTTTCTTTTCATCCACAGTTAGGTGCAGGGGCAATCATTTCATATACACTCAACTTACACAGCAATTGTTGGTTGTGAGTTAAGGGTAGAATGACCCCATGCTTTATTGCTTAGAGATGCAACTAACAATTACAAGTCTATTCTTGGGCCTTTCAGGGTTACCGCTGCTAATGAAACCTGCACCTGCCAAATTTTGAACTTCTAAACTGCTGTACACTTGAAGGTAATTATCCAAATTCTACAGTGCATCAAATAAGGATGTATTGTGGTAGTTGAACATTTAGTCATTAAATATAAAACTGATTTGTGCTGATATATGTCTTTTTAGTTTAATGGAGAAAACGCCAAAATAATTCTCAGACATTTTAAAACTATAGTGAAAACTCAGAGAGCATCCAGAAAAACTAATGAAAATTGGATTTGGAAGCAAACTTACAAGATGTAGAGTTTGCGTTTTCTGAAGAATAAAGTAATTGTCATTTCCTGCTAGCAACAGAATTTATTCTTATACACTTGCTTGGACTAAATTAACTGAAGTAAATCTACCACATAAATATCCCATTTTTATTCAGTAATTGTTCTAGCAGGACACACTAAAGAGCAAGTCATGTAATTAACAAATTATCTACTCTCTCCTTCGAATAAATTTTAAGAGGAGAGAATTTTAAATGGCTATGTAGACAAGTAGGCCCTGGCTAAGTGTTGACCAGTCATCTGCTACAGCTTGAAGCATCTTTTTTCTCATGCAGAAAATGGTCTGGAAGTTATTCCAGCAATGATGTTCAAGAACATAAATTATCACAACAGTCCCCTATGAAATTATCGGTATTTATTTCAGTCAATTACTAGCTTTTATCATTCCAAATTATTGTTTTAGTTTTTTATCCTCTTTACCCAAGCTGAAGAAATTATATCTCATAAGAAGCTAAACTATTAGCAATTAATTAACTCACAAATTGGAGTATCCAAACTACCCCAGTACATTTAATTTCTCGGTTTTAAGACTTCATCTACCTCATACACTTAATATTTTTCATATTCTTTCAAAATAAAAAGGTTGTTTTCACATGCTCAGTGACATCAATGAAACTTTATAACACACACACAGACACACAGACACACACACACACACACACACACACATAGGGAAATAAAGCTCATAATAATTTAGCCCTATCTGTTGAAGATCACAGGGCAGTAAACTAGAAGTGTCTAAAAATGTCAAGCTCAGAATAAGAGTTAATTTATAAGTTATTGTATAAGTTAATCTTTAATTCTAACTCTATTTTTTCCACCCTAAGATACAGATTAAAATATAAAGCCAAACAGAAAAGAGAGGTACATGTATACCTTTTCTTCCAAATCAGTTTATTGAATGTAGTAAGCCCTTCACTCTACAGAAGCTCACTGTTCCTTCCTTCATGGTGGATAGCTAAGGCAACTTCTACTGATAATTCTTGGTCACCACTACTTAGCAGATTTAGTTAACTATTGCTATTCTAATTATTTCTATTTTATGACATGCCCCAATTCTGCTGCTTACTTCCAGGCACTGATGCAATAGGCTCCTTTACCTTGTTACATAGCATCTTCAATAAGTTGTGTATGTGTGTGCATGTATGTGTCAGTGAGTCAGTGTGACTGTGTGTCTTCTACAAGGCCCTGGCAATTCTTCCCAGGAGAGTTAAATTTCAGGCTAGCTCCTAAAATTCTCTTAGGGAATCAGAGTAATTATAAAGTATAGCCTTCCTTACCATCAATCAACCAAGCCTTGTGATTTAGTGGAAGCCTGTTTACTATCAGTTTGTTCTAATCTTGATTTCACATATTCCTGGAAATGCAGGGTACAGCCCACCATTCGTCATAAAATATAAATTCACATAGCCCTAAACCATTGTAAACTCGTGTATTTCCTTTATACGCTCACTGTCATTTCTATAATGCAATGATGCCAATTAAATAAACTTATCCCATGATGTACATTTCTCTTTAGAAATATATCTTTAATGTTTTTTAATTGTGGGGGTTCATAGCAGGTGTATCTACTTGTGATGAACATGAGAAACTTTGATACAGTCAAGCAATATAGAATAAAATTTTCTTTGTCATGGAAAATAGGGTATTATTCTCAAGTATTTGTTATTTGTGTTACAAGCAATTCAGTTATACACTTTGGTTGTTTTTAAACATACAATTAAATTGTTATTGACTATAGTCACCCTGTTGTATTATGAAACACTACCTTTTATTCGTTCTTCATTAATAGTTTCTGGTACCCATTACTGATCCCTACTTCCCTCGCGATCCCCACTATCCTTCCCAGCCTCTAGTAACCATCCTTCTGCTCTCTATCTCCATGAGTTCAATTGTTTTCATGTTTAGCTCCCACATACAAGTGAGAAATTGTGAAGTTTGTCTTTCTGATTCTGATTTATTTTACTTTACATAATGTCCTCAAGTTCCATCCATGTTGTTATCAATAATAGGATCACATTTTCTCAGGGCTAAATAGTACTCCTTTCTGTATATGTACCAAATTTTCTTTATTTATTTATCTGTTGATGGACACTTAGGTTGCTTCCAAATCTTGGCTACTATGAAAAGGGCTTAAACAAAGATGGGAGTGCAGATATCTCTTCAATATACTGATTTTCTTTGTTTTGGGTACATATCCAGCAGTGGAAGTGCTGGGTTGTATGGCAGCTCTATTTTTAATTTGTTGAGGAACCTCCAGACTCTTCCCCATAGTTGTACTCATTTATCTTCTACCAAATGTACAAGGGTGCCCTTTTCTCCACATCCTCTCCAGCATTTGTTATTGCCTGTCTTTGGGATACAAGCCAATTTAACTGGAGTGAAATAATATCTCATTGTAATTTTGATTTGCATTCCTCTGATAATCAATGAATTAGAGCACCTTTTCATATGCCTGGTTTTAATTTGGATATTTTCTTTTGATAAATGTCTATTCAAATCATTTGCTCACTTTTTCATTGAATTATTAGATTTTTTTCCTATAGAGTTCCTTGAGCTCCTTATACAATCTGCTTATTATCCCTTTTCAGATGGATATTTTGCAAATATTGTCTCCCATTCTGTGGGTTGTCTCTTCACTTTTTTGATTGTTTCCCTTGATGTGCAGAAGCCCTTTAGCTTGATGTAATCCCATTTGTCCATTTTCACTTTGGTTGTCTGCCCTTGTGAGTTATTGCTCAAGAAATTTTTGCCCCAACCAATGTCCTGGAGCATTTCCTCAATGTTTCTTGTAGTAGTATTATAGTTTGAGGTATTAGATTATGGCGTTTAATCCATTTTGATTTGATTTTTGTACATGCCAAGATATATAGTTTCATTATTTTGCAAATGCATATACGGTTTTCCCAGCACCATTTATTAAAGGCACAGTTTTTTCCCTAGTGTGTGTTCTTGGCACTATTGTCGAAAATGACTTCATTGTAGGCATATGTTTCTGGGATCTCTATTCTGTTCCATTGGTTTATATTTCTGTTTATATGCCAGTATTATGCTGTTTTGGTTACTATAGCTTTGCAGTATAATTTGAAGTCAGGTAATGTAATTCCTCTAGTTTTGTTCTTTTTGCTCAGGATTGCTTCAACTATTCTGGGTCATTTGTAATTTCATGTAAATTTTAGAATTTTTTTTCTTTGAAGAATGTCATTGGTATTATCATAGAAATTGCACTGAATCTGTAGATTGAGTAAGTAGTTTGGTCATTTTAACAATATTGATCTTTCCAATTAATAAACATGGAATATCTTTCCATTTTTTCTGTCTTCTTCAATTTTTTTATCACTGTTTTATAGTTTTTGCTACTACTACAGAGATCTTTCACTTAATTGGTTAAGTTAATTCCTAGATATTTGCTTTATTTGTGGCTATTGTAAATGTGATTATTTTCATTTCTTTTTCAGATTATTCACTATTGGCATATAAAATACTACAGATTTTGTATGTTGCTCTCGTATCCTGCACCTTTATTAAATGTATTTATTAATTCTAATAGTGTTTTGATGGAGTCTTTAGGTTTTAGATTTTTTTTAAGTATTAGATCATATCATCTGCAAACAAGGATAACGACTTCTTTCTTTCCAATTTGGATGGCATTTATTTCCTTCTCTTGTAGATTGTTATAGCTAGGACTTCCATTATTATGTGAAATAATAATGGTGAAAGTGCGCATCCTTCTCATGTTCCAGATCTTGAGGAAAGGCTTTCATTTTTTCCCCACTCAGTATGATAGTAGCTGTGGATCTGTTATATATGGCTTTTATTATGTTAAGGTAAGTTCCTTCTATGTCTAATTTTTCTGAGGGTTTTTAATCATGAAGGAACGTTGGAATTTATCAAATGCTTTTTCAACATTAATTGAAATGATCATATACATTTTTATCTTTCCTTCTATTGATATGATGTATCATATTGATTGACTTGTGTATGTTGAATCATCCTTGCATCTTTGGGGTAAATCCCGCATGGTCATGATAGACACTTTTTAAATTTATTGTTGAATTCAGTTTGCTAGTATTTTTTAAGGATTATTGTGTCAATATTTATCAGATATATTGGCCTATAGTTTTCTTTTTTTGATGTGTCTTTGGTTTTATTATCAGGGTAATCCTGGCCTTGTAGAATAAGTTTGGAAGTATTCTCAATTCCTCTATTTTTCAGAATAGTTTCATAGAATGGTATTAGTTCTTCTTTGAATGTTTGGTAGAATTCAGCAGTGAAGTCATTGGGTTCCAGACTTTTTTTTTTTTTTTTTTTTGGAAGACATTTTATTATGTCTGTGATCTCATTACTTGTTATTGGCCTATTCATGGTTCAATCTTGGTAGGTTGTATGTGTCTAGGTATTTATTCATTGCCTCTAAATTTTTCTCACATATTTGCTGACTGCAGCCACTAATGATCCTGCGTATTTCTGCGGCATCAGCTGTAATGTCTCCTTTTTTATCTCTGATTTTATTTATTTGGATCTTTCCCTTTTTTTCCATTAGTGAGGATAAAAGATTGTCACTTTTATTTATCTTTTACAAAAAACAACTTTTTGTTTTGTCCATCTTTTGTATTGTTTTCTTCATTTCAAATTCATTTATTTCTGCCCTGATCTTTATTATTTCTTTTTTCGTATTAATTTTGGGTTTGGTTTGCTATTGTTTTTCTAGTTCTTTAAGATTCATTATTAGGTTATTTACTTGAAGTTTTTATTTTTTTGATGAAGGCATTTATAGCTACAAATTTTGCTTTTAGAACTGCTTCCACTGTATCCCATAAGTTTTGGTAAGTTGTGTTTCCATTATCATTTCTTTCAAGAAATTCTTCTAATTTCTTCTTAGTTTTTTCAATTTTCTTCTTAATTTTTTCACTGACCCACTGGTCATTCTGCAGCACATCATTTAATTTCCATGTGTTTGTATAGTTTCCAAAATTCATCCTGTTACTGATTTCTAGTTTTATTTCCTTGTGGTCAGGAAAGATGCTTGATGTTATTTCAATTGTTTTAAATATTTTAAAATTTGTTTTGTGACTTAACATGCTGTCTATCTTTGAGGATAACTCATGTGCATAGAAGAATATGTATTCTGCAGCCTTTGGATGAAATGTTCCATAAATATCTATGACATCCATTTGGTCTATAGGGCAGATAAAGTCTGATTTTATTTTTGTTGTTTGTCTGTTTCAGAAATCTGTCCAATGCTGAAAGTGGGGTGTTGAAGCTTCCAGGTATAATTATATTGAGGTCATCTCTTTCTTTAACTCTAATCATATTTGCTTTATATATTTGAGTGCTGTGGTGTTTGATATTTACATATTTATAAACATTACATCTTCTTGGTTAATTGACCCCTTTATCATTATATAATGATATTGCCTCTTCCTACAGTTTTTGCCTTGAAATTGTTTTGTCTAATATATGTATATCTACTCCTGCTCTTTTTGGTTTCCAGTGGCATGGAACTTTTTTCCATTCCTTTATTTTCAATCTATGTGTATGTTTATAGGTGAAGTGTGTTTCTTTTAGGCAACAGATCGCTGGGTTTTGCTTTTTTATTCATTCAGCATCTCCATGTCTTTTGATTAGAGAGTTTAGTCCACTTTCATTCTGTGTTATTATTGATAAGTAAGAACTTACTCCTGTCATTTTGTTTATTTTTTTATTGTTTTGTGATTTTGTGTTCTTTTTTTCCTTCCTGGTTTCCTTTTACTGAAGGTGATTTTCTCCAGCCATATAATTTAATCTCTTGCTTTTTATTTTCTGTGTATCTGTTGTATGTTTTTCAACTTTTTGTTTCCTTGAGGCCTTGCAAATACTATCTTGTAACCAATTATGTTAAATTGATGACAACCTAACACTAAACAATCATGTAAAAAGAAAACTAATAAAATTTCTACATTGTGATTTCTTTCTCCAGTTTAAAACTTTTTATTTCTCTTTATGTCTTATTGTACTATGTCTTTAAATGTGGTTGTATTTATTGTATTTGATTGATTCATCATTTAATCTTTCTACATCATATAAAAGCAGTTTACACAACACAATGACGTTATTATAATATTCTGTGTTTTTCTGTGTGCTATTACCAGTGAATTTTGTACCTTCAGCTGACTTCTTGTTGCTCATTAACATACTTTTTCCTTCAGATTGCAGAGTACCCTTGACCATTTGTGTAAGACAGGTCTAGTATTGATGAAATCCCTCAGTTTCTGTTTGTATAGGAAGGTCTTTATTTCTCCCTCACTCTTGAAGGTTATTTTCACCAGATATACCATTCTAGGATAAAAGTTTTTTGTTTTTTGTTTTTTGTTTTTTCCTTCAGCACTTTAAATATGTCATGCCACTCTCTCGGCCTGTAAGATTTCCACTGAAAAGTCTGCTGCCAGATGTATTGGAACTCCACTGTTATTTGTTTCTTTTATTTTGCTGCTTTTAGTATTCTTTCTTCATCCTTGACATTTGGAGTTTGTTTATTAAATGCCTTGAGTACTCTTTGGGTCAAATCTGTCTGGTGTTCTGCAACCTTCTTGTACTTGAATATTAATATATTTCCTTTGCTTGGGGAAGTTCTCAGATATTATCCCTTTCTATAAACTTTCTAACCCTGTGTCTTTCTCTACCACCTCTTTAAGGACAATAGCTCAGATTTTTCCTTTTGGGGCTATGTTCTGAATCTTGTAGGCATGCTTTTTTGTTTTATTCTTTTTTCTGTTGTCTCTTCTGGATGTATATTTTCAAATAGCCTATCTTCAAGCTCAAAAATTCTTTCTTTCTGCTTGATAAATTCTGCTATTAAGAGACGCTGATGCATTCTTTAGTATGTCAGTTGCATAGTTCACTTTAGAATTTCTGCTTTTTTTTTGTTATTTCAATCTCTTTGTTAAATTTATCTGAGAGAATTCTTAATTCCTTCTCTGTGTTGCCTTGAATTTCTTTGAGTTTTCTCAATGCAGCTATTATGAATTCTCTGTTTGAAAGGTCACATATCTCTTTTTTTAGGACTCATCGCTGCTGTCTTATTTAGTTCATTTGATGATTTCATGTTTTCTTGGATAGTCTTGATGCCTGTAGATATTTGTCAGTGTCTGGACACGGACAAGTTTGCTATTTAGTTTAGTTTTCAAATTCTGGGCTTGTTTGTGCCCATCCTTCTTGGGAAGACTTTCCAGGTATTAAAAAAACTCTTGGGCTCCAAGTCCAATAATGCTGTGGTTCTTGCAGACTCATAGAGGTACCATCTTGGTGGTCTTGGATAAGATCCAGAATTATGTGAATTACTAGGTAGAGATTCTGTTCTTTTCCCTTAGTTTCTCCCCAACAAATAGAAGCTCACTCTCTCTGTGCTGAGCTTTCTAGAATGTAGGGTTGAGAAAAACAAATCCCAGTGGCCACCACCACTGGGATTTCACTGGGTCAGACCTGGAGCCAGCACAGAACTGGGTCTTGCCCAAGGCCTGCTATAACCACTACTTGGCTACCACCTACAATCACTCAAGGCCCAAGACTCTATGATCAGCAGATGGTGAAGGCAGCCAGATTTGTGTCCCTTCTTTTAGGTCAATGAGCTCCCCCAGGCCCCAGGTGGGTCCAGAGATATTGTCCAGAAGCCAAGGATTAGATTCAAAGACCTTAGAAATTTACCTGATGTTCTATTCTACGTTTGCTAAGCTGGCACTCAAACCACAAATAAAGTCCTTCCTGCTTTTTCCTCCCATTTCCACAGGCAGAAGAGTCTCTCCCTGTGGTTACCATCACCACTGGCCCATGAAGTTTTCTGCTAGGTCACTGACATTGTTCACTTAAAGCCCAAGGCTCTTCGATTAATTTGTGGTGAATCCAATCAGGCCTGGGACTAACTCCTCAGAGCACTGGTCTCCCCACCAGCTCGGGGCTGGTCCAGAAATGCTAACCAGAAGCCAGGCCTGGACTTGGGCACCTCAAGAGCCTGCTTGTTGCTCTATACCACTGTGGTCGGGCTAGTACCTAACGTATAAGATGAAGTCCCCTTTAATTTTCCCTCTGCTTTTCTCAAATAGAAGGAGTCTTTCACTATAGCCACCACAGCTTAGAATGTGCTGGGTCACAACTGATAGCAGCACATCTCAGAGCCCAAGGTTCATAGTGTACTCCCTAAGTATCACTGTTGTTTATTCAAGGCCCATGGGTTCTTTAGTCAGTTCTTTAATCCTGCCAAAACTGGGTCCTTCCCTTAAAAGAAATGGGTTATTTTCTGGGCCAGAGAGTATCTTGAAATGTCATCCACGAGCTAGGGCCTGGAATGGGGGCCTCACAACTCTATTTGGTGCCTTATCCTACTGTTGTTTTGCTGATATCCAAGATGTAAGATAAAGTCCTCTTTGCTCATCATTCTCCTCTCTTCAAGCAATAGGAAGGAGTCACTTTCATTACACTGCCTGGGGTTGGGAGAAAGGTGGTGCAAGTACTCCCTTTGCTGCCCAGTCTGGTGTCTCCCTAGGTCATGTGACCCTCAAGTCCACTGGCTCTAAGCCCAGCCCAGGACTGAGACTTGCCCAGAATTTGCAGTACTTATGTCCTAGGCTGCCTTTCAATTTTACCTATGACTCAAGAGTATTTGGCCTGCCATAGTGAAGCCTGCAGAGAAACTCAAATTCTTACCCCTGGGCTGGGCTCTTCCCCTTCCCTCGGTGTGAGGGCGCTGACTGATTCCAGCATGGCTTTGTTCTCTGCTGACAGGGCAGCATTGACTTTCAATGTAAAGTATTCTAGTCACTGAACTTTTTATCCCCCAAATGCACAGATTTTCTCTTGGCACAGTACTGCGCTGCAGGACAATGTGAGAGGGGTGACATCCAAGGTTCAAGACTGTCTGTCTTAGCCTCTTTAGTGCATTTTTCAGTGATATGAAGTTAAAACCAGGTGCTGCAATTGCTCACCTGGTTTTTGGTTCTCGTGTTGGTGTTTTTTTGTATGTAGTTATTTGTTAAAATCTGCTGTTTCTGTGTGTAGGATGAATGGTATAGTTCAGCCATCTTGCTCTACCCTTAGAACTATATCTTGATGTTTTAGAAATATGTCTTGATTACATAAGTGGGTAACAGTGGCAAGTTTGAAACACAGCTGGATATTCAATCTTGAACAAAATATTCAATCATCCATTCATTCATTCAAAAATACTCATTGAGGAATACCTGCTCCATTTCAGGCATCATGCTGGATAACTGTGAACAAGAAACAAGGCAGATCCCTATGGTCACTGACTGTAGCAAAGTTACATTCTGGTGAGAAACAGAAATAAATAATATTTTTTTCTATCCTTGAAGATATTCAAAATTCCTTTGAAATGGAAAATTCTGGTTTTCATGACAAGAAAGAGATTTGGGAATAGGCAAAAATTGAAACAGAAAAATACAGAGATTTTTTCTTTTAAATTATGCCAGAATTGAAAAAAGCTCATGACTGAGCGCAGGTCTCTACTGCCTAAGGAAGTATGTGAATTCAGGTGCCTACATGAACTAATAATTATTTTAAGTTTTATTTCCAGTTTCCAGTATGAACGGATTCATCTTCCTTATAGGGTTTCCACAGCCCCTCAGAAAGAACACAGAGAAAACCCAGACATTGGAGCAGGCACATGGGCAAACTGGAGCTATAGAAAATTCAGAGGGTCAGGAAATGGAGGTAGTGTTTATAAACAGCCACAGAAGAATCTGATTAACAGCACTTGGTTTTCACTGAGTCCCGTGCTTCCCCAGAAGCCGTGGTCCATGCCCATGACCTTTGTCTCCCCAGCACTGAGGCACAGCATCTATTCTACTATGCTCACTTAAGTTATCTTGAGCCAGAAGCTATCTAAGAGACCCTTGCCTTAGTGGATATGGTAAGATTCTGAGTATAGACAGAATTTGGGATAGAAGTTATGAACCATAAACATAAAGTATTTAAGGATTCCACAACTTTACCAGGGGAAAAACTAAATTCCAAGGGATTTGAGGAGAATATGACAAAGCAGAAGTGATCAGTGTAGTCACTGGGTCAGTGGAAACAGGGGCCCCAAGCCTTTCTTCTAAGCAGAGAACAGGGAGACAGCAAAAATCCCAACTAAGCATCTGATTCTGACAGCTAAAATTAGTTATGCCACAGAGAGATGGCAACACCTGAGAATAGAAACAGTTCTGTGATGTGGTTGGACATACGATAACAGTACTTTCAGAGGAATTCCTCTGCTGAGCATGACCTAGAAGGGGAAAAGTGATTTTTGTGTGCCTGTGCATGACACAGAATTAAATATGAAGGCCATCAGACTTGAAGCTCTTTTGCCAAGATAAATGAGAGGTGTCCCAGCAGATTCCTTTATGAACAAATTGTGTGGAAGACCAGACTCTAGCACATCCACATTACACCTCATGTCCATCAATACCTTAGTGTTGAATGAAATCATGGAAAATTGACACCTTTATCAAGTTGAATAAAGAAAAATAAAGTTACATATTATGTGGACCCAAATTTGTGGACTGAGATGTATATCCACCAAAATTCAGTGACAAAGGCAGCAATTTGAGAAGATTCATTAAGATAAAGTAACAATTGTATACCTGGACTTGGAGTCTCTTCCAGAGAAGATATGACACCAATAACTTGGCAAGACACTAGAGAGGATCCTGGATAGGCCTGGGCAGCCACCTTAGCCATACTGGCTAAAAGTGGTCATAATCTCTTTGCAAAATGTTATTTAGAAACTTCACAATCTCACACAAAACCACACATTTGTTCCCTTTTAGAGCGTGGGTTTAGATTTCTTCAGAAGCGATTTTCTTGTCCTGGTAAAGTTTCTATGAAGAATCCCTACAGACTCTGTTAAAGGTGTCTGATACTTACGCTTTAGGTCTTACCTAAGTCTAACATTGATTCCGGAAGCACAGAGTGGAAAAACCCAACAGGCAACGTCCTTAGAGATGCTGCCCTAATGAGGTTTATTTCTTCCTGGGTATGTTGCCTGACACACTTGTACCTGATACTTTTGGTGTTTTCTTATGAGCAGATCACGTTTTTTCACTTCTACCTTTGAGAATTCACAGTAAGTGGATTCACATATAACGAAATAGATTCATCACTACGCCCTATACTTTTTCTGACTATTTCTTCAGTAGTCAAGTGTACTTTTCAAAAATGAAACAGATGATGAAACAGAGGGGACAATGTTCAGAATAAAAGTCCACATAATGAGCACATATCAACCCTATCTTGTCACAATTTACAGGTAGATGTGTTGAAACAGCCGGGCAAGTTTCTGAGGCTAATTCATTGGTGGATTCTAGAATATTATATAAATAAAATTAAAATCTCCATATACTCTTTATTGCTTTTATTCTTTTCTCCCACACTACCATCTCCTTTCCTGATTAATATTACTTTTCCTGGAAGCTGTTCTTTGTTTTTTTTTTGTTTTGTTTTGTTTTGCTTTGTTTTGTTTTGTTTTTAATCCCGTGAGGACCATTTATTGTGGCAGTCCATGTCCTGCCCCCATTTCTCATTGTTTTCCCTTCACTATATTATTTCTGGTGACACTGCACGACTTCCAAGTGACTCTCCCTCCGTATTATTTGTCAACTTTTCCTGCCCATTCAGTGTCATTTTGATGTTTTTCTGAGAAGCTGGCAGCAGCACAACAGATGTAAAACAAGACAGAACTGGCAGAACCCATGGGTGAACAGTTACACTGGAAGACACTGTCCAACATGAATAATTCAGAACTAATTTAATGATAGCACTATGATGTACATGTTCATGTGAGGCTAGGAAGAGCAGAAAAATAAAATATGCATACACATATACACGTATCAAACACATTTAGTGAGCATTTAGTAGTAAATCATAGGATGTTTAAACTTTAAAATAACTTAAGATCAACAACCCAGTATGAGAAAACTGAGTATTAATCATCATGATAGGGGTAGAGATGGACATGATCTTGTTCTCCTCACTCAGAAAAGTTTCCATTCCAGTATGTAGTATATCGACAGGATAAATGCATGATTTTCATCAGCCACAAAAGTTTAACTATCTGCTCTTTTAAAATTATCATTTTCCCCCTTTTGATTAAGATAGCCATAGTTTTAATGTTTGATATCAAGAACTGTTTTGATTTGGACCTGATAAGTGTTCATTGATATATTTCCAGTCTGGTAAAACCCGAGATGAAATTTAGTCTGCAAATAATCTATACAATAGTTTTTAATCTTTTCACATTTTTACTTTATTTTCAGGAATATATAAGGTTTATCTCCTAATCTTTCTAGTTTTTTTTAATATTTTGCTACTATTCTATATATTTCTAAGAACTCAGCCTTGATCTCTAAAAACATTTTTTTATTTATTCATTTATTTATTTTATTTTTATTATTCTTTTGAGACAGGGTCCCTCACTCTATCACCCAGGCTGGAATGCAGTGGCACGATCTTGGCTCACTGCAACCTCTGCCTCCCAGGTTCAAGAGATTCTTGTTCCTCAGCCTCCTAAGTAGCAGGGACTACAGGCATGTGCCACCACGCCTGGTGAATTTATGTCATTTTTTATTTTTTTGAGATGGACTCTAGCTCCGTCACCCAGACTGGAGTGCAGTGTTGTGATCTCAGCTCACTTCAACCTCCACCTCCTGAGTTCATGCTATTTTTCTGCCTCAGCCTCCTGAGTAGCTGGGACTACAGGCATGCACCCCCACCCCTGGCTAATTTTTGTATTTTTAGTAGAGATGGGGTTTCACCATATTGGCCAGGCTGGTCTCAAAATCCTGACTTCATGATCCGCCCCCCTCAGCCTCCCAAAGTGCTGGAATTACAGGCATGAGCCACCGCACCCGGCATTATTTTACTTTTAGTAGAGACAGGGTTTCACCATGTTGTCCAGGCCGGTCTCGAACTCTTGGTCTCAAGTGATCCACCTGCCTCGGCCTCCCTAAGTGCTGGGATTACTGGCATGACCCACTGTGCCCAGCCTAAAAATTTATTTTTTAAACTCCGGTTCTTATTTTATGGGTGAAATAACTTCACTTAGCACTCTGAAGATGAGAACTGTTTTTATTTTTACGTTTTTTATTTTTTTAATTCCTCCTACAAAATATATTCTCCTTCTAAGTTTTACCATAGTAGTAGTTGTGGTTTATTTGTTTGTTCAATTCTTCAGGTAGTCTTTATCTTCCAGATTAGAGTTTTTATTTTTATTTTTATTTTCTCAGCTATCTGGCATTCCTTAGATGTTTGCTCACATTTAAAAACTGAGAACCAAAAACCTGTTTAGAAATTTGAGGTCAGGTGCAGCACAGCAAATGTGAACTTCATTTTTGACTAATCTGATTGGGTCATTTCACTGGGGATTTTTAATGTAAATATCTTCCCTTGCAATGGTCAGATTTTGAGAAAAGATATTTCCAAACCTATAACTTGAGTAATAAATCAGTTTTCTAACATTCTAGACATGACTGAGAGAGGAGTGCTGGAAATCTCAGAAGCCATCATGTAAACATTCACTTAATCACCCTCTTTTGAGTGTATGCTACCTTAAACTGGACCTAGTATCTTTCAATCCAGATACTCTGTTAATCTCTCCAATCTTCTGCTATCACTGAGAAGAAAAGGTGAAGGCTAAAGACTTCTTATTTGGATTTGTAACCAAGTCTCCTGTTTTCAGCCTAGCATTCAACCCCCTTCAATGATACCTTTTGTTACCATGTCATATGATGGATTTTCAAAAAATTCACGAAAAATGTGTTATGAAAAAACTACACGTGGATTGTTTAAAGTTGTACCAAAATCAGTCTATACTAAATTGTTATAACATATACAGGACATATTTTGAGGCATTAAGAAGCATATGACATCTGTTTGAAAAAGCTCTTATCAGAATGACATGAGTTATGCTAAATTTGAAGTAAGAATGAACATCAAAATAATGGTGAAGCTGGGGTGTAAGAATGTTGAAATCACTAATACTTTACAAAAAGCTTATGGGGACAGTGCCTCCAAATAAATCATCAGTTTACAAGTAGATAACTTATCTTAAGAAGGGATTGGACAGTGTTGAAGATAGACCTCACAGCAGTAGACCATTCACATACATTTGCAAGAAAAAATTAATGTTGTGTGTACGTTCATCGAAGAGGACCAATGATTCAGCAGAAATAACAGCCCATACGAAAGTCATCTCTGTTGGCTCAGCTTACACAATTCTAAGAAATTAAACTTGAACAAACATTCCATTCAATGGGTACCAAAACTGCTGTACTCAGGTTGACTGCAGACAAGAGCAGAACCTTCAATGGAAATTTTTAACAGTGGGATCAAGATCCTGAAGCATTTCTTCAAAGAATTGTAACACATGATGAAACATGACTTTACAGGTATGATCCTGAAGATAAAGCACAATCAAAACAATGGTTACCAAGAGGTGAAAATGGTCCACTCAAAGCAAAAGTGGAACAGTCAAGAACAAAAATCATGGCAACAGTTTCCTGGGATGCTCAAGGCATTTTGCCTGTTGACTTTCTGGAAGGCCAAAGAATGATAACATCTGCTTATTATGAGAATATTTTGAGAAAGTTGGCCAAGGCTGTAGCAGAAAAATGTCCAGGAAAGCTTTATCAGAATGTTCTCCACCAGGGCAATGCTCCTGATCATTTCTCTCATCAGAAAAAAGGGCAATTTTGGAAGAGTTTTGATGGAAAATCATTAGACATCAACCTGTAGTCCTGACTTGGCTCCTTCCAACTTCTCTATTTTCTAATCTTAAAGAAATCTATATAGGACATCCATTTTTTCTTCAGTTAAGTAAGACTATACTGATATGGTTAAACTCCCAGGGCCATCATTTATTTAGAAGTGAACTAAATGGCTGGTATCATTGCTTACAAAACTGTCTTGAAGTTGATGAAGCTTATGTTGAGAAATAAAGTTTATATTTTTATTTTTATATTTGAACTTAATTTGTTTATGAATTTTTTGATTTCTCTTATGTATTTTGGTGGCTGTGCCTTACATCTTTTTTTCCTTGCTGATAGCTTTCTCTCTTCTAATTTAGTTAGTTCATCTTTCATTTTTCAAAATTATATTCTAATTCTCTTGATTGTTTTTCTCTTCATCCTCATGAATTTGTTGTGACCTATTTCCCATTTACTGAGGTTCTCTGAGTAAGTATTCACTGCAGTTAATCTTCAGGCTTTACATTAATGTCGAACTTCTTTTTAGATGCTTAAATTGTTATTAGTACTTGTAAAATCAATAGGGAAGGATTCTACTTCGGTTGTTCTGTCACTTAAAATAAGTGCCTGGTGGATCAAGTATCTGAGAGTATTCTCTAAGAAATATGCACCAAACAATCCCCGAAATTTAATCTTCTATTCTATTTTGCTAGACAGGAGACTTAACTCTTTTTTACTGCATTCATACATCCTTCATTAATAAAAGTATGACTTTACCCAATATAATAACCCAACTTTACTTAGTTAAATGTAAATTATCAAATGTCCTTCCATATTACAAGACATTAATTATACAAGAATATATTTAAAATCTATGACAAACTCACAGCCAACATAATACTGAATAAGGAGAACTGGAACAAGACAAGGATGTCCACTTTCACCACTCCTCTTCAACATAGTACAGGAAGTCCTAGCCAGAGCAATCAGACAAGAGAAACAAATAAAGAGCATTCAAATTGGTAAAGAGGAATTTGAATTGTCACTGTTTGCTGATGTTATGATCATTTACCTAGAAAACCCCAAATACTCCTCCAAAAAGCTCCTAGAACAGGCAAATTAATTTAGCAAAGTTTCCAGATACAAAATTAAGGTACACAAATCAGTAGC
The DNA here is from genome assembly GCF_029281585.2 of Gorilla gorilla gorilla. Classification (NCBI taxonomy): domain Eukaryota; kingdom Metazoa; phylum Chordata; class Mammalia; order Primates; family Hominidae; genus Gorilla; species Gorilla gorilla. Next base: position 118,199,738 of record NC_073229.2, on the reverse strand, counting down.
TCTTCTATATATCAACAGCAACCAAGCTGAGAATCAAATCAAGAACACAACCCCTTTTACAATAGCTGCAAAGAAAAATAAAATAAAATATGTAGGACTATACCTAACCAAGGAGGTGAAAGACCTCTACAAGAAAAACTACAAAACACTGCTGAAAGAAATCATAGACGACACAAACAAATAGAAACACATCCCATGTTCCTGGACGGGTAGACTCAACATTGTGTGACCATACTGGCAAAAGCAATCTACAAATTCAATGCAATTCCCATCAAAATACCACCATTATTCCTCACAGAATTAGGAAAAACAATTCTAAAATTCACATGGAACCAAAAAAGAGCCCACATAGCCAAAGCAAGACTAAGCAAAAGGAACAAATCTGGAGGCATCACATTACCTAATTTGAAACTATACTATAAGGCTATAGTCACCAAAACATCATGGTACTCATATAAAAATGGGCACATAGACCAGTGGAACAGAACAAAGAATTCAGAAATAAAACCAAATATTTACAGCCAACTTATCTTTGACAAAGGAAACAAAAACATGAAGTGGGGAAAGAACATCCCTTTCAACAAATGGTCCTGGAATAATTGGCAAGCCACATGTAGAAGAATGAATGAAATCCTCATCTCTCACCTTATAAAAAAATCAACTCGAGATGGATTAATGACTTAAATCTAAAAACTGAAACTATAAAAATTCTAGAACATTGGAAAAACTCTCCTAGACATTGGCTTAGGCAAGGATTTTATGAGCAAGATCCGAAAAGCAAATGCAATAAAAACAAAGATAAATTTCTAGGACTTAAACTAAAGAGCTTTTGCACAGCAAAAGGAATAGTCAGCAGAGTGAACAGAAAACTCATGGAGTGGGAAAAAAATCTTCACAATCTATACATCTGACAAAGGACTAATATCCAGAATCTACGATGAACTCAAACAAGTCAACAAGAAAAAAGAAATCCCATCAAAAACTATGCTAAGGACATCAATAGACAATTCTCAAATGAAGATATACAAATAGCCAGCAGACATAAGAAAAAAACTGCTCAACATCACTAATGATCAGGGAAATGCAAATCAAAACTACAGTGGGATATACCACCTTACTCCTGCAACAATGGCCATAATCACAGGTGGATCTCAAGGTCAGAAGATTGAGACCATCCTGCCTAATATGGTGAAACCCCGTCTCTACTAAAAATACAAAAAATTAGCTGGACATGGTGGCGGGTGCCTGTAGTCCCAGCTACTCGGGAGGCTGAGGCAGGAGAATGGCGTGAACCCGGGAGGCGGGGCTTGCAATGAGCCAACATTTCGCCACTGCACTCCAGCCTGGGTGACAGAGCAAGACTCCGTATCAAAAAAAAAAAAAAAAAAAGAAGGGCCATAATCCACAAATCCAAAAAGAAGGGCCATAATCCACAAATCCAAAAATAGTAGATGTTGGCATGGATGTGGTGAAGAGGGAATGCTTCTACTCTGCTGGTGGGAATGTAAACTAGTACAACCAGTATCGAAAACAGTGTGGAGATTCCTTAAAGAACTAAAACTAGAACTACCATTTGATCTAGTGATCCCAGGACTGGGTAGCTATCCAGTGGAGAAGAAGTCACTATACGAAAAAGATACTTGCACATGCATGTTTATAGCAGCACAATTTACAATTGCAAAAACGTGGAACCAACACAAATCCCCATCAATCAACATGGATAAAGAAACTGTGATTTTATATATATATATATATATATATATATATATATATATATGAGGGAATACTACTCAGCTATAAAAAGGAATGAGTTAATGGCATTCACAGTGGTGACCTGGATGAGACTGGAGACTGTTATTCTAAGTGAAGTAACTCAGGAATGGAAAACCAAACATTGTATGTTCTCACTCATAACTATGAGCTAAGCTATGAGGATGTAAAGGCATAAGAATAACAAAATGGACTTTGGGGACTTGGGGAAAGGGTGGGAAGGGGGTGAAGAATAAAAGACAGCAAATATGGTGCAGTGTGTACTGCTTGTGTGATGGGTGCACCAAAATCTCACAAATCACCACTAAAGAACTTACTCATGTAACCAAACACCACCTGTTCTCCAGTAACCTATGGAATTGATAAAAATAAAAATAAAATTAAATCTATAACCCTATTCACTGTCATGAATTAATAGCATTTCAGAGCCACCAAAGTAGAGATGGAAGGGATGTCATGTTAAACATCAAAGAGGAGACTTTCTGAACTAGATTCTCAATAGTACAGTGAAGAAATTTCATGAAGCTGTAGGAATCCAATATAAACTTGAAGGGCAGCAATTTGAGGTACCTACTTAGGGTCCAAGAAAGAGAGAAAACACATTCCATTAAGAATTATGCTGCTACCTCAAAAGGAAATCATTATACAAAAAGATACTTATACAGGCATGTTTATAGCAGTACAATTTGCAATTGCAAAAACATGGAACCAGCCCATCAATCAACTAGTGGATAAACAAAATTATATAAATATGAAATTATATATATATGAAATTATATATATATGAAATAATATATATATGAGATATATATATGAGATATATATGAGATATATATATATGAGATATATATATGAGATATATATGAGATATATATATATGAGATATATATATGAGATATATATGAGATATATATGAGATATATATGAGATATATATATGAGATATATATATGAGATATATATGAGATATATATATGAGATATATATGAGATATATATATGAGATATATATGAGATATATATATGAGATATATATATGAGATATATATATGAGATATATATATGAGATATATATATGAGATATATATATGAGATATATATATGAGATATATATATGAGATATATATGAGATATATATATGAGATATATATGAGATATATATATGAGATATATATATGAGATATATACATGAGATATATATATGAGATATATACATGAGATATATATACATGAAAGATATATACATGAAAGATATATACGTGAAAGATATATACATGAAATATATACGTGAAAGATATATACATGAAATATATATGTGAAATATATACATGAAATATATACGTGAAATATATACATGAAATATATACGTGAAATATATACGTGAAATATATACGTGAAATATATACGTGAAATATATACGTGAAATATATGTGAAATATATACGTGAAATATATGTGAAATATATACGTGAAATATATGTGAAATATATACATGAAATATATACATGAAATATATACATGAAATATATATGAAATATATATGAAATATATAATATATGTATATACCATTGAATAGTATTCAGCAATAAAAATCGTATTCAACAATAAAAAGGAATAAAATAATGGCATTTTCAGCAATCTGGATGGAATTGGAGATTTATTCTAAGTGAAGTAAGTCAGGAATGGAGAACCAAACATCGTATATTCTCACTCATATGTGGGAGCTAAGCTATGACGACACAAAGACATAAGAATGACACATTATCACACCACTGCACTCCAGCCTGGGCAACAGAGCGAGACTCCGTCTCAAAAAAAAAAAAAAAGAATGACACATTAGACTTTGGGGACTCAGTGGAAAGGGTTGGGAGTGATGAGGGATAAAAGACTACACATTGGGTATGCTGTATGTACACTGCTTGAGTAATGAGTGCACCAAAATCTCAGAAATCACCAATAAAGAATTTATTCACATAACAAAACATTCACTATTTGTTCCCCAAAAACCTATTGTAATAAAAAACATTTAAAAAATTATATTACTACCTCAGATGAACAATGATCATTAGCAAGTCTATTGGCCTGAGGATTTAAGTGGTCAAATTAATTCATAACTGGGAAAACACTTTCCACATGTGGAAGACCACACCTTCTAGTAGAGAGTAGTTGGAGAGAGTATGGGTTGAATTGTGTTACCTCCAAATTCCTGTTTTTCCCAGAATCTCAGAATGTGACTTTACTTGAAAATTGAATCAGTCATTGCTGATGTAACTAAGATGAACTCCTACTGAAAAATGTGTGACTTAAATCTTTTTTATGACTGATATATTTATAAAACAATAAGAAACAGAGATACACTAGAGAATGTCATGCAGTGACAGAGGCAGAGATTGCAGTGATGCATCTACAAACCAGCGAAGGCCAAGTAATGCTGGCAACACTAGGAGCTGAAAGAAGGGAACTGAGCAGATTCTTCCTACGGCCTTCATAGAGAGCAAGCCCTTCCACTGTCTCAATTTTGGACTTACTAGTCTCTGTGGAATAAATATATGTTTTTTAAACCTCCCTAAGTATGATAATTTGTTAAGCAGTTCTAGGAAACTAATACAGACACGATTCCCCAAACTCAGAAGGTGGAATCTTCTAGAAAAATGCAGAACATAACACAATATGTAGCTAAATCCAAGACCATGGCAATTAAAAAGCTAGGTAGAAAAGGCTTGCTCACTTGCAAGTAGTTTCAAAACCCATAAAAAAAAAATCCAAGCAGAGAAAATGTTGCTTCCAGAGGTCTCCCCAGTCTTCCTAAAATGCTAAAACTTTTGAACGTATGGACCTACGACAGGGTGACTTTTTATAGTACTGAGTCAATATGGCAGTTGCCTGAAAATAATTTACTACAATTATATTTGTACCTGGAGACATATGTAGGGATAGGACTAGACTGGACACAGAGCCTGGGGACTTAGGAACATATACAAAAAGAAGGCACTGCACTTTGACTAAGTCGTATTTGATGATAGTCTTTACAACTCTCAGTTAGTATAGTCTCTATTCGTTCTCCTTAGATAAGTACAGCACCTACCCAAATATCTTGGTGCTTACAGGAGGACAAACACAACATGTAAGAGATAAAGAAGAAAGCTACGCGTAAAGGCAAGCAATTCAAGTAAACCAAGTATACATTTGGAGCAACTGAACTGCAATACATTTTTAAGAAAATTTTAATTGGCCTGGTCTTGGATTTAGCTACATGTTGTGTTATGTTCTGCATTTTTCTAGAAGGTTCCACCTTCTGAGTTTGGGGAATGGTGTCTGTATTAGTTTCCTAGAACTGCTTAACAAATTACCACACTTAGGAAGGCTTAAAAAACATATATTTATGCTACAAAAATAATAATAGTAGTAGCAGTACTAACAATAATGATAGAATAACGTCGTAGTTTGTGGATATATAAGAGAATGTCATGGCAACTGTCTCATATGATTATGGAGCCTGGGAAGTTCCATCATGTGCTGTCTGCAAGCTGGGGACTCAGGAGAGCTGGTGGGGCAATTCAGTCTGAATCCAAACACCTGAAAAGCAGGGGAGCTGATGGTAAAACTCCTAGTCTTAGGCCAATAACCTGAGAACTCTGGGGATTGGAGTGGAGGATGGAAGTCTCAGATCCTAAAGGCTGAAAACAAAGAGATGCAATGTCTGAAGACAGGAAAAGATGGATGCCTCAGCTCAAGAAAAAGATGAATTTGACCTTCTTCTGCCTTTTTGTTCTATCTGGCCCCTCAATGAATTAGATGATGCCTGTTCACACTGATGAGAACAAATTTTCTTTACTCAGCATACTGATTCAGATGTTATCTCTGCACTTGTATGCCTGAACTTAAAAGTTAAAATAAATAAACAAACAAACAAACTGTCTAACAAGTGTTAACCTCTTCTGGAAAGCCAGAAATAATCTTTTACTAGTTATCTGGGCATCCCTTAATCCAGGCTACTTAACACATATAAATGGCAATTACAATGATGAAATCCAAATCCAAAGACAGGCAGACTGATTCCATAGTCCTTAAGTACTCTGCCTGGATTGTCCAGTCGAACATTTCTCCAATAATAGAAATATTCTTCTGTGCTGTTCAATACTGTTTCCACCAGCCAAACATAACTGGTAAACACTTAAACCTGTCCAATGTGATGCAAATGAGAAACTGAATTTTTAATTTTATTTAATTTAAATTAACTTACATTTAACTAGTAATGTGGCTAGTAGCCATTGCATTAGGCAGCCAACTCTATAGTTTATAATTTCTATAGACATGTGGAACAAAAGGGCTCAGTATTTTGCAATGTTCATGAAAAGTAAGCAATATCTGGATGTATCCTGAAATGTTATTGAATCCTAAGACTGAGGATAGAATCTGTCATGGACCAGTTTCCTTACCTTTTTTTGCATGAGTAAATGAGTTCTAACTAGAATCATAATATTAAATATCAGACAAAAATGACTCTATAACTAAATAAAGTCACTAATTATAAATTAAGTACACAAGCTGAAATATTTAATATATGCCTATAAATTGCATTTATAAAATGTATTGATTTAAATAGTCACATTCATAATAAGCAAAAATATAAAATACTAAGGAAAGAAGTGAATGAAAGAAGTATAGAATTTGTATCAAGAAAGGTCTAAACATCTCCTAATAGTTATAAAATTTGCTTTAGTGAATGGAAAGTTATACCACCTTTTTATATGTGAACACTCAATCACATAACTTTGCCTATTCTTTCTAAATTTACATATGAATTAAGTGCAATGCCAATAAAATTACCTTGGCTGAAACTACATAAAGTAAGTTAAAACTTAAAGAATAAAACTAAAAAGTTATTAAACCATATATATGGCAGGAAAGGACAATCTACATTTTAACAATTTATAAAAATATCTGACACCCATAAAGGAAAGAACATGCCAGTAGAAGTGGAATAGAGACAGAAAAGGGAAAATAAATGAAAGAATTTATAAGCATCTAATCAAGAGAAAGTACATTGTAATTTAAAAAGTTCTTTTCTTAAAGTTTTGAAGGACAGTGATTGTTGTAGTCTCAGATTTTGAAAAATTACATTAAGAATTACCAGCTGATAGTTAACATGTACTGGATTAATTATGTAATCAATAATGTCAGCTGGTAGTTCTTGGTTTTCTATGTAAACCAAAAATTTGCAAAAATAAGCTTTACTGCCTCTTGCAAGTGAACTGAAGGTGAATCTGTGTAATTTTGTGACACCTGCTGAACCTGGCCAAAGAATTCCATTCCACTTCCTTTCAAGGAAAGTTTAGAAAAGACAGATATAACCTTAAGTGGATAAGTTATCAAATCCATGTTCTCTTATCAATAATTAGGGAAGGCTGATTTGTAATACAGGACAGAAGAGATTGTTTACCTTCTTTTAGAAACACTTATCAGAGGGAGACTTGAGGATATTCCAAGTCTATTGCATGGCACTCTGGAAGAAGACTTGCATTCCCTATTTTTGACTAGTCATGGAGGGATTGGGGATTCTGTCATACAGGTTTTAAGAGCAGTACAATGATTTAAATAAAAACTATTATTATCAGACGAACTAACTGGACAGCATTTATAATATTCTGAACAATGGATTTAAGATCCATGTGGACAAACTTTGTCTGTTTCGTCACTGATGTTTCTCCAGCCGAGTCTCTGTCATACATTTGATACTGAATAAATATTTAAGTGAATAGATTAATTGATGTTCAATTAAATATTTTCCCATTCTGTTCAGTTTTGAAGCAGAAAGTGTTCTTCTCAGGCCATCTACAGTCTACTTTTGAACTAGGGGTGAAAAATTATACAATTTAAACAAAAACAATGTAGTTTATTGCTTACAACCATAATCACTGATCAAACCCATATGTGGGTTTTAATTTTGGAAAATTAAGCCAAGGTCGGTAGCAAAGGAAAGAAGAAGGAAATCACTATAGGAAAATTAGGTAGGAGAAAAATGTGGAGCGTTCACAAGATGAATTGTTTATAATTCATCTAGAAATGAGAGAATGTGTTACATCTAAGTAGAAGAAAAACATATCCTGAAATTCTGTATCTCTTGCTTCCACTGACAAACTTAGATACTTAAATTCACATGTTTTAATCAATGGACTATGCATTCTCCGTTTTTGTTTGTTTGTTTGTTTTGTTTTGTTTTTTGAGTAACAAAATAATGGAGGTAGCAGGTGGCAAATATATTACAGGACATTTAGCTAAACAATTTGTATACATCATACACCATTATTGTCTCCTTTTCTGCTATCATAAATACTGTTTTTCAATCTCTTCCAGTTTTAACAATGAGGCAATTGAGGTGTTCTGAAAATGTATTTTCAGATTTGGTGAGAAAAACATGTTTCTCCTTGAGCGTCTTCTGATGCCTAATTTACATCTGGTTGCTAAGAAAGCCTTCTGTGTGTGTGTGTATGTGCGCGTGCGTGCAGTTGCGCACATGTAGATGCATATATACTCTTGCATGTTCATTCTCTTGCTCTCTGAACTAATGCTTAAAAACTGATAACGAGTTTTAGATGATAGAGCATTAAAATAGACATATTGCAAAGATTTTAAAAATAAACACATATCTGCCACCCTCATTGTCATTTATTATAAGAAAAAAACTGCTGAAAGATGATTTCTATTTTAGGAGCAAATAAAAAAATACACGGATTCTATTACTAAGCACATGCTAAAATAATTTTGTTTGCCTATGTTTGAATGCAATAAAAGCATCACAGCTGAAAAGCTAAATGTAAGGATCATTTAAATTAGTGTCTGTATATCTTCTAGAAGGTATATGGTAATTAATTTATCCCTGGTCCATCAGGGGCTATGATTTTTTGTTCAGCCTCCTTGGATGTATTCTCTCTTAATGATTATAGTATTGCAGAAGGAAAAAAAAAAAACCTAGTGAGATTGTAAGAATATTAGTTTCTCATTGCCTTGGTTACAAATTAACACAAACTTAGTGACTTAAACCAACACAAATTTATTATTTCATAGTTATGCATCAGAAACCCAGCAATAACCTTAAGTGGATACATGATCAAACGGTATGGTTCTCATGTCAATGATCAGGGATGACTGAGCTGTCAGAAAAGAAGAGGTTGTTTAACTTCTTTTATAAACATTTATCAGAGGGAGACTTGATGATCTACTAAATCTACTGTGGCCTGGCACTCTGGAAGAGGACTTGGGTTCTCTATTTTTAATTAGTCAAGGAAAGATTGTTGATTCTGTCATATAGATTTTAAGAGCAGTACAATAATTTAAATAAAAGCTGCTACTTTCATGTGAGCTATTATGTAATTGAGTGTTCATATATAAGAAGGTGATATAACTTTCCATGTACTTAAGAAAATCAGTTTCATTTGGTTAAAATGAAGATATGGCAGGGCTGCATTCCTTCTGGAGTTTTTAGGGAGAATCTGTTACCTGGCTTTTTGCAGCTTTTGGAGGCTGCCCTCTTTCCTTGGCTCCTGACCCTGCATCATTTTGATTTCTGCTTCCTTTATCATATCTCTTGCCTTCCTCTTAAAAGGACTTTTGTGATTATAGTGAGCCAACCTGGATATTTAAAATAATATTACCATTTCAATATCTTTAATTTATATCTACAAAGTGCCTTGTGCTATGTAAGGTAATGTATCGCAAACACTGGATTATGGCATGGGTACCTTTTGGGGTCATTATTTTGCTTAACACAATGGATTTCTTCAAAAAATATCAACTTGACTATGTGAATTAGAGAAAATATTTTGAAAACGTAAGTAAGTAAAATGATTTCTTCTTTTATATCTCTTGACTAATTGTTTTCCAAGCTGGTATTTGAAAAAACAGGTAATAAAACATCTGTGGCGTGCTCCTGGCTCAGTTTGGCACAGAGTAACAACACAGTTTTAAAAATCATGCCCAAAGGCATGGCATCTCTCTCATGTTAAACATCAAACTAAGTTTATAAAATATGTTCTTGAATGCAAAGGATAGGGTAACTGGTGGCTATCAAGGATCTAGGGAACTTAGATTGGGAGGAGACCACCTTCCTCCACTTCCCAAACCATTGTTCATTAAATCAGCAGTGTCTCTGACAGGTGCATGACAATTTTTCTCAATGATAAACAATATTTTGTTTCTATGCGGCCTGAGGTTACTGAACATGAGACATTAAATTAACCTCAGAAATCTAAGTCTTGAATAAAGTATTTTTCTACCTTATTCCCTTTTGCTTTAATATGAGATTACATAAACTGAAATTCACTTCAGAGCCTCAAACACAGTGAAAACTGTCAGAGATTCCCATTAGAGAACAACCATATTTTATGTTTTGTTTGTTTGTTTGTTTGTTTGTTTTAAGGTTTAAGACGTTTAATCTGGGCTTGTGCATTTGTGCATGGATATTGCTTAGATACTAAGATGTGCCAAAAACAATTTCTAACTCCACGCAAAACACAGATATTTCTATAATTCCTCTAATGAGACAAAAAATGTATAGCTTAAAAGAAAAAGACCTAAAATCAGCATTAGCTACAAATCTTAGAGGGTTAGAAGCAGACTCTTCCAAAAGGAACTCTTTATAACTCATAATATTTTGTATTTTATAAAAATGTTAATTCAGAGATTTAAATGATTTATTCAATGTGAAAAAATAAGAAAATTGATTAAGCAAAATTATATGAAATAAAATTTCATTAGATCAACCAATTAATGACCTAAAATATAACTAATTACATAAAATTTTAAAATAGAAACTGCATTTAATCAACTAGACTTAGATATGCAGTTAGTTTTAGACAACGAGTTGAAAGATTCTACTGCCAGGCGCAGTGGCTCACGCCTGTAATCCCAGCACTTTGAGAGGCGGAGGCAGGTGGATCACCTGAGGTCAGAAGTTCGAGACCAGCCTGGCCAACATAGTGAAAACACGTCTCTACTAAAAATTAAAATTAAAAAAAAACAATGAGCCCGGTGTGGTAGCGGGCACCTGTAATCGCACCTACTCTGGAAGCTGAGACAAGAGAATTGCTTGAACCAGGGAGGCAGAGGTTGCAGTGAGCAGCGGTCGCACCATTGCACTCCAGCCTGGGTAACACGAGTGAAACTTCATCTCATAAAATGAAAAAAAAGAAAAAAGAAAAGAATTTCAAACTAAATCCACATAAAGAAAGACTGTGTCTGTAATCTTTAAGACAATTTAAAGTCTAATTTGATATTACTTTTTTTAAAAAAAAGTTTATATCCATGGCAGAAAAGATGTTTGAATTTGGAAAGACAAAAGAGTTTTAGCAAGAATATTTAGAAGAATAAAACACATTTCAGGTTGAGTAATGAAATGAAAACAGTGATAATTTTTTAAAATGTTTTGTTTTCCATAAATTTATTTTACATTCTATACTAAAATTTGTGATGTGTCAAGAAGTTATTTATATCTAATTGAATCTATGAATTGTATTTCATTCTTCTCTTTTCAAGATTGTTTCAATGATATAGTATTATAATTGGTATTTTTTAGAATTGTGAAAGTTTTTTGAGATCAAATAATTCAGTTAATTTTAAACTTTAAGGAGAGCTGAGAGAAAAGACAGAATAGAGGTGAACTGATTTGCTACCACGTAAAATAAATTACATAGTATCGTTGGTTTACTACAAACATTTATTTAGTACCCACACATATTCGTTGGCTGAAGATCAGCTGCAGATCATCTTTAGGCTAGGCATACCTAGGATGTCCCTGCTCCATATAACTCTACTCTTCCTACTGGTACCCCTGAACTAGGCTGTGCATATTCATTGTGTATTGATTGCAGTGGCAGAGGTAGTTGAGTCAAACTTTTCTTTATCCTTTATGTTACAAATAGTCCAACTGTAATATTTTAGTCATTTTAAATGTACAATTAAATTATTTTGACTATAGTGCTATCAAATACTAAGCATTGTTGTTCTATCAAATACTAAACATTATTCATTGTTTTATCTATATTTTTGTACCCAAAGCCATCCCCACCTCTCCCAACACATCTCTTTAATATGCACCAGTATATATTGATTTTCGTTCTTTTGGGTATATACCAAGTGGGACTGCTGGATCGTATGGAAGCTCTATTTTTATATTTTTGAGGAACCTCCAAACTGTTCATCACAGCAGTTGTATTAACTTATTTTCCCACTAACAGTATATGAGGTTTTCTTTTCTTCACATCCTCTCCAGCACTTGTTATTGCCTGTCTTTTTAATAAGAGCCATTTTAACTGGAGCAAGATGATATCTCACTGTCATCTTGATTTGCATTTTTTGATGATCAATGATCTTGAGCTTTTTTTTTTTTTTTTTTTTTAGAGAGTCTCACTCTGTCGCCTAGGCTGGAGTGCAATGGCACTGTGTCAGCTCACTGCAACCTCTGTCTCCTGGGTTCAAGCAATTCTCCTGCCTCAGCCTCCTGAGTAGGTGGGATTACAAGTGTCCACCACCACGCCCAGCTAATTTTTATATTTTTAGTGGGGGTGGGGTTTTACCATGCTGGGTAGGCTGGTCTCGAACTCCTGACCTCAAGTGATCCACCCGCCTAGGTCTTCCAAAGTGCTGGGATTACAGATGTGAGCCACCACACCTGGCCTGAGTACTTTTTATATGCCCATTTGCCATTTGCATATCTTCTTTTGGGAAATGTCTATTCAAATTATTTGCCGATTTTTTATTGGATTATTAGTTTTTTTCCTATAAAGTTGTTTGAGCTGTTTATATATTCTGGTTATTAATCCAGTGTCTGATGAATAGTTTTCAATTCTCCCATTCTGTGAGTTGTTTCTTCACTTTGTGGATCGTTTCCCTTGATGTGCAGAAGCTTTTTGATTTGATGTGATCCCATTTGTCCATTTGTGCTTTGGTTGCCTGAGCTTACAGGGTATTGCTCAAAAAATTTTTTCCCAGACCAATGTCCTGGAGAGTTTCCCCAAAGTTTTCTTGTAGTTTCATAGTTTGAGGTCTAAGATTTAAGTATTTAATCCATTTTGATTTGATTTTTGTATATGTCAAGAGATATGGGTCTAGTTTTATTCTACTGCCTATGGTTATACAGTTTTCCCAGCACCATTTATTGACAAGACTGTCATTTCTTCAGTATATGTTCTTGACACATTTGTCAAAAAATGAGTTCACTCTAGGTGTATGGATTTGTTTTGGGGTTCTGTATTTTGTTCCATTGATCTATGTGTCTTTTTATGCCAATACCATGCTGTTGTGTTTACTATACCTTTGTAATATAATTTGAAGTCCGGAAATATGACTGATTACTCCAATTTTGTTCTTTTTGCCCAGGACAGCTTTAACTTTTTTGGGTCTTTTGTAGTTCCGTATAATTTTTTAGGATAATTTTTTTATTTCTGTGAAGAATGTTATTGGCATTTTCATAGAGATTACATTGAATGTGTAGATTGCTTTTAAGTAGTATGGACATTTTAACAAATGTTGATTCCTCCAATTCGTGAACACGGAATATCTTTCTAATTTTTTGTGTCCTCTTTGATTCCTTTCATCAGTGTTTTATAGTTTTAATTGTAGAGATCTTTTACTTTCTTGGTTAAGTTAATTCTTAGAAATTTATTTTTATTTGTGGCTATTTTAAATGGGATTACTTTTTAATTTATTTTTCAGATTGTTCATTGTTGGCATATAGAAATGCTACTGATTTTTGTATGTTGGTCTTGAAGCCTGCCACTTCACTGAATTGGTTGATCAGTTCTGGTAGTTTTTTGGTGGAGTCTTTAGGTTTTTCTGTTTGCAGACCTAAGGACCCTGCTCAGTGTCCTATCCTACTATGGGTGAGCTTGTATCTAAGATAAAGTCTTTCTTCTTTTTTTCCCCTCCTTTTAAGCATAAGGAAGAAGACACTTCTGTTGCTGGCAGACCCATTGCCTGAGGTTGGGGTGGGGTGGGGTAAGCAATCCTTTAGCTGCCCTGGCTGGTATCTCTGTAGGTCACATGCCACTCTACTCCTCTGTTTCTGAGCCTAGCCTAGCACTAGGAGTTGCCTAGGAATTACAGTCTTTGTGTCCTACATTGCCTTTCAAGTTTACCTAGAGACCCAGAGCACTTTGGCCCATGATGGTGAGGCTTGCTGAGAAACTTGAGTTTTAACAGACCGGATAGGTGAGATTCCTTTCTAGCTAGGGCTGGTCCAAATGCTCCCTCTGTGCATGGGTGCTGGCTGAGCCCAGCGTGGCTCTATACTCCACCATGACAGGATAGCACTGAGTCTAATATAATGTCCCCCAGCTGCTGTGTTCTACCTCACCCAGGTGCAGATTCTCTGCCCGGCATGGCCGGCCACTGTTGGTGGATGGGAGAGGGAAGGCATTGGCAATTGAAGACTGTCTCTCCTGCACTCTTCTATGCCTCTTTCAACAGTATGAAGTTAAAACCAGGTACCAGGTAGTATGATCACTCACCTGATTTTTGGTTCTGGTGATGGGGCTTTTCTTTATGCAAACGGTTGTTAAAATTTGGTGTTCCTGTGGGGCAGGGAGTACAACCAGTGTTGGCCTCTATTCCGCCATCTTGCTCTGTTCATTGGTCTTGGTATTTTCTTTGTGAAAAGTTATTTATTATTCAATCTCTTTAATTAATATACATCTATGCAAATATTCTGCTTTTTCTTGAGTCAGTTTTGCGAATTTGTGTTTTTCTAGGAATTTGTCCATTTTATCTAGGTTATCTAATGTATTAGCGTACAGTTGTTAATTGTAGTTCACTGTAATCAAGGCATCAGCAGATTCAGTTTTTAGTGAGGGTATGTCTTCTGGTTCACAGATGGCAACTTTTAGCTGTGTCCTCACATAGTGGGAGAGGCAAAGCAGGTGTCTGGAGCCTCCCTTTTAAGGGCAGTAATCCTATTTATGAGGGCAGAGCCCCGTGAATTACCTCCCAAAGGGTGCAGTTCTTAATGCATCATGTTGGTAAGTAGGTTTCAAAATAAGAATTTGGGGGAAACACAAACATTTAAACTATAGCAGCATTTTTATTATTAAAAATGTTCTTCTTTGTCCATAGTAGCATTTTTTGTATTAAAGACTTGTTTTTTGTTTTACTGATACTAGTTTAACCATATTTTCTGTCATAGTTTTCTGTTTGCATAATATGTATTAATTCATTATTTTCCTTTTAATCTTTTGGTGTCTTTGAAAATAAACTGTTTTGTAGATAGCATATAGTTGAATCAACTTTATTTAAAAATCTATTATGCAAATTCTTGTTTTTAATTGGAGTGTTTAATTCATTCACATAATTACTGATAAATTACAATTTATGTCTGAAATTTTGCTTTTTGTGTTCCAAAAATCTTTAGTATTTTTTTCTCTATTCTTCCAACATTGACTTATTTGAGTGAAATATACATTTACAAGAGTAAGATTTAAATTTATTTATCATTTTTCTTACTATTTTTTGAGTTTAATTTTAACAGTTTCCCTGTGGTTACATTTAAGTTCTTAACTTATAAAATCTAGTTAAAACTAATCCAGCTTAACTATAATAGTATACAGAAACTTTCTGCTAATATAGCTCCATTATCTTTCCTACTTTTGTGCTTACTATTTATACAGATGACATTTTATACATGATATATCCAAGGACAGATATTTATAATAATGTTTTAAAATGTAGTTATCTTTTAAACCTATAGAAAAAAAGATCTACCAATATATATTGATAATTTTTTTATACTTAGTGAACTGCCTCTATCACTGTACTTTATTTCTCTAAGTGGATTTTTAGTGTTAATTGCTCTTTCATTTCAGCATAGACTCTTTAGTATTTTTGTAGGATCATATAATAATTCTATTTTTAATTATTTGAGTACCCTTTATACTTTTTTCCATATTGGCTGCACTATTTTTCTTTCCCACCAACATTGTACAAGGTTCCAATTTCTCCACATTCTCACAATCACTTTTTGTGTTTGATTTTTTAAAAATAATAGATATCTTGATAGGTATGAGGTGATAACTCATGGTGCTTTTGAGCTGCATTCCCGTGATGATTAGCAACTTGGAGCATCTTTAAATGTACCTATATCCATTTGCATATCTTGTTTGGAAAAATATCTGTTGAAGTCCTTAGCCTATGTTTTAATCAGGTTGTTAGGTTGTTTCTTTGAGTTGTAAGTGCTCCTTATATTTTGGAGATTAACTCCTTTTCAGACATATGGTTTGCAAATATGTTATTTCATTATGTAGGCTGCCTTTTCACTCTGCTAATTGTTTTCTTTGCTGTGCAGAAGAATTTTAAATTGACGTGGTCTCACTTGTTTATTTTTATTTTCATTGTCTGTGCTTTTGGTGGCATATCTATGAAACCATTGTTAAGACTAATGTTCAGCAGTTTATTTTCTGTATTTTCTTCTCAGAGTTTTACAGTTTTTGGTCTTGTGTTTAAGTCTTTAGTCCAGTTTGAGCTGATTTTTGTGTAGGGTGTAAGATTACAGCTCAATTTTCTTATTTTTCATGTGGATGTCCAGTTTCCCCCAGAATCATTTGCTGAAGAGACTGACATGGTTTGGCTGTGTCCCCAACCAAATCTCATCTTGAATTGTAGCTCCCATAATTTCCATGTGCCATGGGAGGGACCCCGTGGGAGGTGATTACATCATGGGAGCGGGTCTTTCCCATGCTGTTCTCATGATAGTGAATAAGTTTTAATGGATCTGGTAGGTTTATAAAGGAAGGTTCCCCCGCACAGGCTGTCTCTGGCCTCCTCCTATGTAAGACGTGACTTTGCTCCTCCTCACCTTCTGCCATGATTGTGAGGCCTCCTCAGCATGTGGAACTGTGTGTTCATTATACCTTTTTTCTTTATAAATTACCCAGTCCCAGGTATGTCTTTATAAGCAGTGTGAGAACAGATTAATACAGAGACTATTCTTTGTTCATCATGGATTCTTCTCATCTTTGTTGAAGATCAGTTGACTAAAGGCAAGTGTTTTAAATCAAATTTTCTAACAGAAAGAAAGTCCTGCCTATCAGAATATTATTTCACTCCATTTTCACCAAATGAGCTTGCTATTTTGTATTTAATTCATGGGCTTGACAACAAACATTTTCCAGTGTCAAATATAATCTCTCATTTTCAAGAAACAGTGGAAGGAGCATTATATCTAAATAAACAGTCAAATTAGTGTTTCTAAGGACTGAGAATCCAACCACAAAATCAATGTGTTACTTTCTAGCAGGCAATGGCTATATATATATATATATATATATATATAAAATTATTCTTCTAAACAACACAGTGCCTTTCTTATGTAGCAAGTTTTAAATGTTAATATTCTTCAGTAGGAAACTTGCCAAATTCAAAGGAGGGATTAAGCTTAAATAGAGTTGCTCCTCCCTCCAATGCAGATTGCATTTTTCTCCTATACGTGGTTTAAATTTTATGTCCCTTTTTTTCAGGCATATATAAAATTACAAAGACCCTGTGAAGCTGCTGTCATCTCCAGTATGAGAAGTCAGCAGCAGGCACTGCCAGAGCAATCGGGAAACAAACTTTTACTTTCCTACCTGATGCATCCCCTTCAATCAAATCTATCCCAGGAGAAGGAGGAAAGATGTTGTTTGTCAAGCCAAACAGCAGAGTGAAAGGAATGTCACTTTTAACTTAGAAATAGAGGAAGAGAAAATAATAGGCCCAGAAATGAAAACAAAAAAGTTTACTATATATTCAGAATCAAACTGTGTAAATAACATCCTACTATATTCCCAGGTGTGGAAATTGCATGTTATCAGGACTACGGAAAGTAATTGGGTTATTACAGCATTGCATTGTACATATCCACTCTTACATTTTCTCATCTCTCATTGATCATTTAACTCCATTTTAGGAAATCCAGTCTGTCATGAAAATCTTTAGAAATAATTCTTTAATTATTGCACTTTATTAATCGATCTTGAATTTTTCCATGAATGTTGAGAAAAGTTATCTTTAAATGGATAAACTAAGTATTATTTTAACAGCTGCTTCTTTTTGTGTTTACAGTTTACTAACTGCTTTCATTTTAAACCTGTGATAATAATATGTATTTCACTACACAGGCTATCTTTTAACAAAATTATTTGTTTTCATGCTGAAAAGTATGCACACAATGAGATAGTAAAATCATTAGAGGCAACTGAATTTGTGTACAGGATTTTTCAAGTTGCCAAATAACATCTGTCATAAAAGTATAAACATTTAAAAAAGTAAACAGAAATCGTTTTTTGTTTAACCTAGTGGAATGCTTTTTCTGTGGTTCTGTTAAAATGAACTATGGTATATTGTTAAATTTACAATACATTAGATTTATTTTTGAATAATTCTATTGATTATAATGAAATGCTATTTTCAAAGAATTTTTGAATTTCTGGCTTCAAGAGTTCTATTTTATTCTGTTTTTAAAAATTTCCTGAGCAATTTATTGTTTTCTCTCACTTTAATTTTGCCAAAAAGAATTGCTAGATACCAGGGAAAACTCTGTCTTAGTCTATTCAGGCTGCTATAGCAACATATCATAAACTAGGTGACTTAAACAATAAACATTTATTTCTCAGAGTCCTAGAAGCTAGGAAGTCCAGGTACAAGGTTTCAGCAGATTTGATGCCTGGTGACAGCCTATTTTCTGTTTTATAGAAGCAGTCTTCTGCATGTCATCACATGAGGGAGAAAGGAAGCAAGATCTCTGGGGACTCTTATAAGGACACTAATCCCATTCATGGGAACTTCATCCTCATGACCTCATCTAATTCTAGTTGCCACAGGAAGACCCCAGCTCCTCATATCATCACGTTAGAGAGTGGAGTTTCAACTATGCACTTTGGGGAAACACAAATATTCAATCATGCATTTTTTTTATGTACAAAGAGTCCACTCAATCGTTTGGAGGAAGTAATATTTATGCACAAATAATTATAAGAAAAGGATCAAGTTTATTGTCAAAAATAGCTCCTAGGGAATGCTTCCAGTTTTTGCCCATTCAGTATGACGTTGGCTGTGGGTTTGTCATAGATAGCTCTTATTATTTTGAAATACGTCCCATCAATACCTAATTTATTGAGAGTTTTTAGCATGAAGAGTTGTTGAATTTTGTCAAAGGCTTTTTCTGCATCTATCGAGATAATCATGTGGTTTTTGTCTTTGGCTCTGTTTATATGCTGGATTACATTTATTGATTTGCATATAATGAACCAGCCTTGCATCCCAGGGATGAAGCCCACTTGATCATGGTGGATAAGTTTTTTGATGTGCTGCTGGATTCATTTTGCCAGTATTTTATTGAGGATTTTTGCATCAATGTTCATCAAGGATATTGGTCTAAAATTCTCTTTTTTGGTTGTGTCTCTGCCCGGCTTTGGTATCAGAATGATGCTGGCCTCATAAAATGAGTTAGGGAGGATTCCCTCTTTTTCTATTGATTGGAATAGTTTCAGAAGGAATGGTACCAGTTCCTCCTTGCACCTCTGATAGAATTCGGCTGTGAATCCATCTGGTCCTGGACTCTTTTTGGTTGGTAAACTATTGATTATTGCCACAATTTCAGCTCCTGTTATTGGTCTATTCAGAGATTCAACTTCTTCCTGGTTTAGTCTTGGGAGAGCGTATGTGTCGAGGAATTTATCCATTTCTTCTAGATTTTCTAGTTTATTTGCATAGAGGTGTTTGTAGTATTCTCTGATGGTAGTTCGTATTTCTGTGGGATCAGTGGTGATATCCCCTTTATCATTTTTTATTGTGTCTATTTGATTCTTCTCTCTTACAGACACTTCTCAAAAGAAGACATTTATGCAGCCAAAAAACACATGAAAAAACGCTCATCATCACTGGCCATCAGAGAAATGCAAATCAAAACCACAATGAGATACCATCTCACACCAGTTAGAATGGCAATCATTAAAAAGTCAGGAAACAACAGGTGCTGGAGAGGATGTGGAGAAATAGGAACACTTTGACACTGTTGGTGGGACTGTAAACTAGTTCAACCATTGTGGAAGTCAGTGTGGTGATTCCTCAGGGATCTAGAACTAGAAATACCATTTGACCCAGCCATCCCATTACTGGGTATATACCCAAAGGACTATAAATCTTGCTGCTATAAAGACACATGTACACATATGTTTATTGTGGCATTATTCACAATAGCAAAGACTTGGAACCAACCCAAATGTCCAACAATGATAGACTGGATTAAGAAAATGTGGCACATATATACCATGGAATACTATGCAGCCATAAAAAATGATGAGTTCATGTCCTTTGTAGGGACATGGATGAAATTGGAAAACATCATTCTCAGTAAACTACCGCAAGAACAAAAAACCAAACACCACATATCCTCACTCATAGGTGGGAATTGAACAATGAGATCACATGGACACAGGAAGGGGAATATCACACTCTGGGGACTGTGGTGGGGTGGGGGGAGGGGGGAGGGATAGCATTGGGAGATATACCTAATGCTAGATGACGAGTTAGTGGGTGCAGCGCACCAGCATGGCACATGTATACATATGTAACTAACCTGCACAATGTGCACATGTACCCTAAAACTTAAAGTATAATAAAAAAAAAAAGATCGTAAAAAAAAAAAGAAAAAGAAAAATAGCTCCTAATATTAAGGTGAAAAAAGACCAGATTGCAAAAGACAATTCCAGACTACTTCCAGGGTAGCTTTAGCTTTTATTTAGCGAAGTAAGGTAATGAAGTGGCATTGTTTACACATGTAGTAGTTGCTTTGCCAATTTACACTAATGTTGACCATATTAATCAAATGGGCTACCATAGAATACAATTAAAGGGCAAATTTTGAAGTATGTACAGTGTGCTCATTATACATACTTAGTGTTACTTGTATAGGTACTCTATCAACAGAGTTGTAAATTATGTAATGATCTTGTCATTTTGTAAACTTTTTGTCTTAATGCAATTGGTCTTGATTGTTGCAGAGAATTATTCTGGAAAAAATAAACATTCACATGAATTGCAAATACAAATGTAAAAGCATTACATTGTTGAACAATATTGCAGCATATCAACAACAAAGGTAAAACAATGTTTTCATCTACATAATTGACTACATAAGCTATGTATTCATGGAGTAATAAAAGTACTCAATTGCTGTTTAAAATCTTAAAATAACCTTGCTTAAAATATGCTTCAGCCTCCAGTACAAAAAAAGTAATAGTTTAGCTCTCTTAAGAATTTATGTTTAGCCAGGAGCAGTGGCTCATACCCGTAATCCCAGCACTTTGGGAAGCTGAGGAGGGAGCATTGCTTGAAATCAGGAGCTTGAGGCTAGTCTAGGCAACATAGCAAGACCCCCATGTCTACAAAACATAATATAAAATAAAATATTTTATATTTTTATATAAGATAACTTATTTCTAAGTATTAGTTTTAATAATTTTCCCTTTGGAAAACTAAGTCACTACTCTATCTAGAAACATTATATTGACAATTAAAGGGAAAAATAATATTTTTTATTGTAAGGATAATTTTTAGATGGACACAAAGATATTAATTGACATTTTTATTTTTGGGGTTTTCTCTTGGTAGTTATTTTTTCTTCTTTAAGTGTTACTAGAGTTAAGATTTTGTAAGTGGGCCTAAAGAAGATGTTAGATAGAAACACATGACTACCCTGATATTTAGATACAATATAGTCTGAATCAATGAGGCCTGAAAATGACCCAGATATAAACACTATCTGCTTTAACATCTTTACTTTAAGTGAGGGTCCTGAGCCCAGAAAGTGTAGCTATAATTGAGGCAAATTTTAAAGATTAAAAAGTTGGAAAATAGTGCCCTGATTACCTGCAAAAAGGAGTTTCTAAAACTTACTCAAGTTTAAAGTTTTGGCACTTTCAAAGCATGCATTTTACATACGTAATTACCATCTGCTAAATCTTCTGCATTTTTGTTACCTAATAGCTCTAACTAGATTTGAAGTTCATTTGGCTGGCATTCATAGAACCAAACATGAATCACAGAATGTTTATTTTGTTTCCTAGTAATTGATAAACAGATAATTTTCACTTACATATTAGAAACTTATAGTGCCATATACTATAGACTTTTGTGGATTTTACTTTCCTGAATGTATTGAGACATACCTGGAATGTTTTGGTGAAATACTACTAAACAAAAAAGCAATACAAAATGGTATGAATCAACTAAGTTAAAGTATCATCTACTTATGATAATATTTAATTGTTAAACTACAACAAAAATCATTCTACATTAGTTAAACTTGTAATGATGAGTTTTTCCATAATAACATTTATTTATGAATTATCACTGGGGCCATATTGATCCTCTATCTGTGAGTATAAATATCAAACCTGGTAATACTAACTGCACTCTTTTCCTTTACTAATGTGCTTCAATTCAGAACCAAAAAGTTCTTGTAATATAGTTCTCTTTCTGCAGAGGTCTTCAACAAACATAATGGCTGTCGCCAACGAAATTATTGCATGCAAAGCAAATGCTTCAAATTGCAATGCTCTCCATCTTTCCCTTGCCTAATAGATATTGTTGAAATGGCAAACATTTTGTTCTGGCCTAGGAATCTTTGGTTGAGCTATGATTTGTAAAATTTAAGGCCTTGTGCCTTATTGCTAATTTATCCTCAAGTTTCAACAAAAGTGTTTTTGCATCTGCACACCATCCATCTCCCTCACACTCACATTTTTCTTGTCTGGTTTTAAGCTCCATAGTATAATGTGTTTCAGCTTTGATTCTTTGATACAGGCAGCTTCTGCTTGTTTTAATATCTAAAGCTGTAGCTGGATGCATTATTGATAAGTGCAGTGGAACTTCTGCTGAAGCTTGTGAAACAGTTATTTGGTGTCTGAGTCATGAAAAAAACATTCTTATGGAAACTTCATTATGCCTTTTCTTACACATGGCATGTGTTTGATTACTTCTGCCACCTTCTTAATGTTGATTGTCACTTTAGTTTCTTTCTCCTTGAAATCGCTAGGTATCATTTAATGCAGAGAATATACCCATCTGTAGTGTAAATTATGCATGTTTTTATTTTAGCTCACTTGCTATCAAATCCAAATTCTTTTTCTGAACAGCAAAAAGTTAATTTTACATTTATGCATCTTTCCATGTGGTTTGTGCTTAGTTAGATAAAGTTTCAAAGCAGTAGTCACATTTTTACTTGTCTTTTTTAATTAAAAAAAAAGAAAGCTGAAATATTTTCTGCATTTTTTTCCCAAAGGAAACCTAAGTTGCTATATTGTGACCTTGGACCAAATGTACAATTGAACTGTTAATACAGTCAATATTAATGTACCTCATATTAAAAAATGAAACAATAGTTTAATGAATGCAACTTTTATCTAATTTCATTTACTTTTATTGGAATGATGCACTTTAAGCTTACAAGGCTTTTTCCATCCATTTCTGTGGACTTTGACAGAGTAGCAGAGCCCTCTGCTCTTCCTAATAGAGAGGGGACTTTCAGTGGTTAGTTGGTTGCTTTCTTGAAGGGACTAATGCTTACTAGAGAAAAATATATTCTTCAACAGCAGAAGCACGGAGACATTTCAACTGAATGTGTTTACAGAGCACGTGAGCTCTAAACCAACGCTGGCTTTCCATTACATTATAGAGTCTCTCAAAGAAGCTGGATGACACATTTTCTGCACTATTGAATATACTATGTTCCTATATGATTCATATTGTATGCAAATGACCTTAAGAGATATATACTTTTAGTACACTTGAAGTTTAGATTATTTTATTGTCTAACATGCACTAATTTTTATATTTATTTAAAATATTCTGATATAAATCACACTGAATTTAGCATTTAAGAAAATAGTTGTGAGTTTTTGCTCTTGACTGACTCACTTATGACCAACCACAATCTCTACTTACACAAAGACTGCTCAGTAGCTTTCGTTATAATCTACCAAGAAAAGGAACAGACACTTAATGCATATGGAGAAGAAGACATTTAGTAAGTACCTGTCTTGTTTTTCAGTGTATGGTTTAATTATTTATACTCACTATCTAATTGGCATTCTAAGCTTTATTGTCAGGTTATTTTTCCTGATATAGTAATAGATGATGACTTCTTCTCACCCTCCAACTATAGGGAAGTATTCATACATTAATTCAATACATATTTATTAACTACCTACTACATCCCACTTTTCTAGCTCTTGGGATTCATCAGTGATCAAAGCAAAGTAAAAGCTCTGTCCTTTAAAACATTTTATTCCTGCAAGGAAGCATGAAATAAAGATAATAAATAAGTAAATTATACGTGAAGGAGAAGGTCCCAACTGTTGTAATGTAAAGTAGAGCAGGTTAGGAATGGTACCTCAATGAAAAGGTTATTTGAAGTGCATAAGAGATTCAGATATGTAGAAATACAAGGAAAAGAATCTTCAGAATACACTAATGTGGAAGCACACTAAACAAGGTGATAGAAGGCAAGATCATTATAGTTGGAGAAATGTGAGACAGCGGAGGAATAGCAAAAGATTGAGGTTGGAGAGATGTATGTGGAGTATGGGACACTTTGTGTAGGGATTTTGGCCATTGTAAGCAATTTTCCTTTTACTTAGGGTTTTGAATATGGGAATGGTCTGAACTATTTAAAGGAATCACTCTGGATGCTGTGCTGAGAGTATCCTGTAGGGATGAAGGATAGAAGTATGGGAATCAACTCGGGAGTCATTGTAATAATTCTGGTCAAAGTTATTCATGGCTTGGACCAGAGTGGTAACAAAAGGTTTTCAGATTCTTAATATTGATTTAGCAACATTGAAAACCTTAAAAAAAGAAGACCTTAGTACATATTCAGTGAGCCAGAGTTATTGGTTATTCTAAGAATTGCATTTTGGATTTATCATTTGTTTTCCTAAAACAACAGCATAATTTATTGAATTACCAGGCTAGATTAAAATTCCAAGTATTAGGACCTATTTTGACTATCATTTTTAAATGCACGTAAAGGTTCTCCCATGCACAATGGGCATGATATTCTTCATTTATAAACTGTATTATCAATTAACTCTCATTAGCTGCCATAAAGAAGTTGGCTTCTGATGGAAAAGCTGGATTTTACTAACCTCCAATTGTCCCTTAATAAGGTGCATGTTGTATTCATCAGCTCACATCTGAAGGATGCAATCTGTCACACGGGGAAAGTGTGTGAACTGTTAATGTGGCCAACTGAGAATCTGTGTTAACTTATTGAAAACACACTGTTATTCTTTGGGAAAAAAAGGTAAAATGTGATTTATATGTTCAGTTGTGTGGAATCTAAAAATTCATGGGGTTATTAATCAGTTGATCAGTCAGAAATAAAAATTCAATGAGACAAACATATGTTCTACTGAACTCCACAAAACTATTTTTAATTCCCACACTGATCCTACATCATTGATTCTGCATTTAAAGAAATCTCATATGGCTTCTCTGTATGATATTCTAAGTTTCTTCATTTGTATATTATTACTAAATGCATATAGTAGGAAAGAAATAGTCAAAAGATTTTTTATTTTATTACTTGTATTATGTTCTGTGTATTGTCCAATATGTTTTGTGTGTCTCCTGAATAGTCAGTTTTTGCTTTGTTAATATTTGTGACTGTTAGAACATCCTTTTCTTTTGATTCATAATTTTTAATATGCTTGTGTATTTTAATAATAGCTAGCAATGTTATACACATACGAACACATGCTCTTCCATATCCTAATGATACCTTCTTGAAATAAACAATTCATAGGTTTAAACAAGATAAGAAACTCTTTTGAGAATTAGTATAATGTCTTTTTTTTTTTTAACCCAAGAAAAGCCAACGAATAGCCTATCTGAATCTATATTAAGCTTACCTAAATAATTGGTAGCAGTTAAAGTAAATCTTATATCATGCCACTTAGCAGTTTACTCACTTAACTCTCAGGGTCTTGTCTAGTGTTTCCTGTATTATAAAACTATTGTTCATATTATAGTTTTTGTGTATTTGTTATCATAATGATACTTTGAAACTGTTGAGCAGAAATTGTCCTTTTTAAAACTCAAAGCATTTTAAAGTATTATTCTTTATTAAAGATGTTCCTATGAGGTATAAAAAACAAATGTTACTCTGATTCTGTTTTGAATGGAAACAGCGAGTTGATAGATGGTAGTTGATAGATGGTTACCCAGTTTTAGTAAGTAACCAGTGGCAAGAAATGGTTAACATGTCTTCCAGAAAGGGTTAATGTAACTATTTCACATCAAAGTCCAGGAAGTGAGCTGATGGTAAATAAAACTTGACTTTGTGTTCCATTGCCATTTAAATAAGAACAATCATATTAAATATATACTTATAGCATAAGGTACATTTCTAGGTTACACATCTAAAGTCATTAAGCTGTATGTGAGACTCACATAATTTCAATGGGCCTTTTGGAAGTAAATGAATTGTGTTCTAATCCCTTATTGAATAATGTATCAATTTCATTAGTAGTATATTTTTTCATATTAATGGAAGACTACTGCTAAACAACTCCAAAGTATAGTAAGACAATCTTACCAATATTCCATTAGCTAAAGGAATATGGATATTTTGAAACTCAATTGGTTTTAGAAAACATATAAATTTTGATTAAGGATCAGAATAAATTGGGCACTATGTTTAGTTTACGTTATATATATATACTTTTATTTTTATTTATTTATTTTTTTAAGAGATGGTGTTGTGCTATGTTGCCCACTCTGGTCTCGAACTCATGGCCTCAAGCAATTCTTCCACTTCTGCCTCCCAAAGTGCTAGGATTATAGGCATGAGCCACCGTGCCTGGCCTAGTTTAAGTTAAATATTTTCAGTAATATATCTTAAAGTAAAGTATTTGCTTTAAATACATTCCATACTTCTTTTCAAACAACTATAACTGTATATATGCATATTGAACAATTTGTTGAATTCTAACTTTTGTTAATGCATATCCCACATATTTATAAAGTATGTAAAGGCTAGACTTAACATATACAAAAACCTCACGTTTTTAAAGAAAATAAATGTACAAAACCAAAAGTATGTTCCTTTCTTCATTCCTTAGTTCTTCAAGTGGATTCCTCATATTCCAAAATATATTCCTCATATTCCAAAATATACTGGCTCAAAATATATTGCTTTCTTCTCAGTCACTATTTTGTACATAATGATACCCAATTTTCCTATTTTATCTACCTTGAAATCTACTGTATTCTATGATTTTTATTTTTGCCCGATGATATCCATTTTTATTTGTTATCTATTATTTCATTATTTTCTAAATATTCATTTTTGCCTCTGCATGGCAATTCACCTTCAAAACACCTGTCAGATTACCCTTCTAGAACATGATTTGATTGTTCTCTCTTACTACTAGATACTTTTTAAATGCCCATGAACAAAAAACATCAGGTCTTCTCTATGTAATAAAGTCTTAGAATCTGACTTCACTTCTTTTTCTTATTTATCTCTTTTAATACACTTTACTTCTCACAGTCTTTCATCCAGCCAAATTATAGTGCTCACCGTTTCCTAAACACGGCTTGCATTTTCCTTTTATTTCTCCCACCTGAATTCAGTCCAGAAGGCATTTATTGGGAATTTGGACTGTGACAGTTTCTATGCCAGGAAACAAAACAGATTAGTATTCATCTTGTGTTTTGTGAAGCGTTCTCAAAGCCTAATGGTGGAAAGACACATGAAAGTCATTTTAACAAAAATATGAAAAAAGAGTCGTAAGTTCAAAATGACAAAGAGGTAATCTGCCCACCACCCACACCAACTTTTAGCTAAAGATTTCTTCTCCAAATGTCAAGCTTCCGTGAAGCATTGTACGGTTTACCGGCTCACTCACAAGTGTTCTCTCCTTGCTCAGAATTACATAACTCATCGACTTCACCTTCACCTAGACTTCTCAGACACTTTCTTGCATTTCAGTGGTTTGTAAGCAGGTAGAATACCTCCTGCTATATTGTAAAAATCTTCAGGAGAAGACCTTGTCCACTAAAATGTAAACTCTAAATAGCAGCAGCACTTAACCACTAGTAATGGACATTCAATAAAAATTTTCATCAGTGAATAAAATGATCATGCAACATATCTGCAATTTTCATGAAATCTAACAAGTATATGGCATAAAATTAGGCTAAATCAATATTCATTGAAGAAATAAGCAGGAAGTGGCATCTTAGTTACCTTTATATTCTTTGCAATAGTGTGCTGGTAAATGCTTAACAACTGTCATTTATCCCCTCACACAACCCCACTCCACACACAGAAATTTATTTTCAGCATTTGCCAATTTATTTGGTGTAAATATTCCTAGTATGGCAGATTTCAAGATGAATTGTGATGCTACTTATTGCAGACTTGAGAAGAGAGGGGAAAAACTTTCAAGAGCTAGTGCAAGCCAAATCTTGCTAGCATAATTTCTATCATAATAAACCATCAGTGATTATTTAATGACTAAATTAATGAAAGTTTTAGGCATGTGGCTGAACTTTAAGTAAAATTATTTACTACATAAATAAAATGTAAAATATTTTCAAAATTGAATTAAAAGTTCAGAGGTATTAGATAATAAATTATATGTGGACCTTATATAGCAATTAAACATAATTTTACTACATACTAGAGTTATTTTAATAATTTGATATAATTTAAAAATTTTAATAGTTTTAACTAGGTATTTTAATTCAAAATTGATTTAATTTTGTTTTTTCTTGGTGAATGACCCAACTGATCATTGATCTTTTCAAATTTTGAAATAACTCATTGTTTCAAAAATAACACCAAATGATGGTTTGTTAATTACTTCAGGGAAATTCTCTCTTCTGATTTCAGATTTAAAAGAGCTTGGTAAGCAGCAGATCAGGGAAAACTTATTGTAGCATAATATTGGCTTTGATCTTGACTTTGTGAGAAATTGGTGCTTTCTAGTGGACAATAGCCATAGGGAACTTTATCATACATATTATGACCACCTACATCCCTAAGCACAAGTCTTCATGGATAATAAGGTTACTTTGTACCTTATTTCTCTTCCCAAATACTGGATTTGACTTGAAAAGAATGCCATAGTTGGGATTATGTTTGGCTTAGGATGAAAGAAACCCAATTATCCAGCTTAAATAAATTGCTCTCTCACATAACAAAGTCTGGAAGTAAGCCATGCAGGAAAGTTCCATGATGCCAAAAGAGATGGAGATTCTTCCTTCTTCCTACTCACAAGCTGCTACCACACATTGGTCAGAGTCTAAAATGAAGAAAGAAAAGTAGAGGTCATCAGGCCCATGCCAGGATGCTTTGTCCCTTTATTATTATTATTACTTTTTAAAAACATAGTGACTGTTATGACACTCCCACAAATCAATATCTAATGACATCTTATTGCCCCATGGCAACCATCATAGAGGCAAAGGAGCCAAGGAAACTGGACACATTTCTATTCGAAACCAAATTAGGATTATATTAATAAGGGCAGAGGGCAAAAACGATATTGGGCAAGAAACTGCACTGTTTGTCACATGAGTCATACTGATATCTTTGCTGTAGTGTGAATAAAGAAATTGCAATCTCATTGTACTTAATATACCAATGATAAATTTACTCAATTCTCTTACCTACTGTGTCATTGGTTGAGAAAGACTGAATATCTCTGACGTGTGGGCCATACAACATTTTATTAAGTCAGTAATTAATTCGGCTCATACTGTATTCATGGTACTGGAATAGTTGCTATTGAGAATGCTGAAAATTATAACACTACTCCTTGGCCTGGACTGACATCACTAAACAGGACAAATTTCACCCACTTTTTAGAGTACATAGCTAAGAGTCAGAATCCTTAAGCTCTGACATGCTCTTTTCATTAAAGATAACTGCCATGTGTCTATTTTAAAATCTTCTATCATTTTTCCATTGGTAAGATATAGTTAGGAGGGTCAAAATAATACATTTTATGACAAACACTTGGAATTTCCATTTGCAAGCAAAAACTTCCCTGGATCTGAGAGAAAACAGGTAAGCATAAAGAGTGTATTGAGCTCACCTCTGAACTAGGATTGAGAACAAATGGGTCAGAGACAGATCTGTTTATCTTGTTCGTATTAGTCTCTATGAAAATTTAATTACATAAGCACTTGATTTATATTATTATAGATTACTTATTTGGCTTATTTCTGTATGCAGTGTTGAGAGAGGCAGCTACAGATGCAAGAAAAACAGAAATCTTTCCAAATTTCCCGGGGAGAAGGAAAGCAAGAAAGTGAAAGGGTGAAACCGAGAATAGGAGTTCCAAGTCAGAATAATATGTGGATCTAGTCTTGATCTTGCTGCCTGTCACTTTTGTGATCATAAGCAAGTCATTCAAATTCTCAGAGTCTGACATCCTTTTTAAATACATTACAGACTCAAATACCATAAGAACAAAGTTTCATACTTGCTTTACAAATATTCCATAATACCACAAGAGATGTAACTAGGCAAGTCATAGTAAATTGTCAAATGAAAGAAAGAGATTCAATTTTATTCCTAAAAAAGATTTGGAGTACACTGTAAGCTGGTGTGGTTAGAAAAGTCTAAGGTGAACATTTAAATTTACATATAAATTTAGAGAGCTAGAAAAAATCAAATATCAGATTTCAGGCTGTGACAATGGCACAGTCATCATGCTATGTAAATATTATTAATAAAAATGACGATTTTAGAAATGAGGTTTTATTGTATATTTATTGTACATACTTGGGATAAATTTAAAAAACAACTTGAAAATCACATTAAATGGACTTTACTTGAAGGTAATGAGAAAGCCTTAAATATTCTAGAGAAAGTTATTGACATAATGAAATATTATTTATTTTCCTCTGCCTAGGATGGGCTTTATTTCTTCTAGTAACCATCCATCAAACTGGCCACCACATTAGCAGTAATCATTTTATTTAGAAAATTAACTCTAGAAGAACTAAATTAAACAAACAAGCAAATAGACAAACAAGCAAACAAAACCCCCCTGCAATTTTTGACTTTTAAGCACAAAAGGCTTATTTTAGGTATCAAAATGGAAAGGAATGACAAAATATGAGAATAGATTATCAATAATAATGAAATATTTTTATTTCTGAAAACAACATGACTAGAAGTAGGAGAACTGAAAGGAAGCAAGAGTATTAGATGCTGTTCCTGGGCTTTGTGCCATTCCCGCTCCTTGGGTTCAGTGGAGGTAAGAGGAAGAAATGAATCCTCTTTATTGAGCAGAAGGCAAAAGAGAATCGTGATTAATTTCTATAGAATTGCTGGTGTAGATACAGCAAGATGTATAGTAGCACAGTTTAAATGGGTTCAGTGACAACCTTGATTGTGAAAACCTTGACAGTTTTGAGAAGATCTCATCGGTTTTGTTAGAATATTCCTCAATTTGTGCTTGACTGATGTTTTCCTTATGATTATACTGAGGTAATGCATTTATTTTAGAGATGAGATTATAAAAGTAAATGCCAATCTCATGACATCATATCAAGGGCATGTACTATCAACATGACATATCATAGTATTAACTTTGATCACCTGGCTGAGGTAGTGTGTGTCACGTTTCTCCACTATAAAGCCACATATTCTCCCCTTTCCATACTTTTCTGAAGGAAGTCACCAGTGCAAACCACCCTTAAAAGGTTACATGAAATGCTTTGTTTATCAATGGAAAACATAATGTATTTTGAGATTTGTCATAATGTACTTTAAAGTAGTGAGAGAACAAAAGTGATTACTTAAAAAATTAAGAATTGGCCGGGAGCAGTGGCTCACGCCTGTAATCCCAGCACTTTGAGAGGCCGAGGCAGTCGGATAAGGTGATCGAGACCATCCTGGCTAATATGGTGAAACCCTGTCTCTACTAAAAATGGAAAAAATTAGCCGGGCGGGGTGGCGGGCGCCTGTAGTCCCAGCTACTCGGGAGGCTGAGGCAGCAGAATAGCTTGAACCCCAGGAGGTGGAGGTTGCAGTGAGCCGAGATCACGCCACTGCACTCCAGCCTGGGCAACAGAGTAAGACTCCGTATCAAAAAAAAAAAAAAAAAAAAAAAAAAAGAAAAAAAAAAGGAAAGAAAAGAAAGAAAATTGAACCAACTCTAAATGTATTCCTACCACTTTTCAGGGAAAAAGTAATTTATACACCAACAAGGCATATATATATATTTTTTTAAGTTTAAATTTTTATATATATAAACACACACACAAACACATATAGCTTATATATTGCAGAATTTTTAAGTTTGTTTCAGCCTTATTGTCTGGCTTATGTCATGAATTAAAGAAGGCTGGGGAAATAATTGTGAATTGAATATATATTAAAATCTACATTTATTTAAAATGGTGCTACTCTGAATATAGATCCCTGTCTTGGAATTGTCATGATTTTTTTTGTTATTTATAAAAAGATAAATGAAGAGAGCAAGGCATTGTGCATGAAAATAACTTCATCAAGGAAAGAATAGATATACTTTAAGCTAATGCTTGGACTGACACGTCGGCCCAAACAAAACACCTGAAATGTAGGCCAATCTTAAAAAGTTAAAATGAATTATGAAATATCTAGGAAGTCTTTTCAGGCAATAAGGCTATGGAAACCAGATATATGTATTCAACAATTGCATTTTCTGTTGCTCTTCTATAGGGAATTAGGTTCAATGTGGATTGGTGATCAACATCAAAAAGTTTGGATGAAATGGTTATTTGTTTATTCATTGGGTACTTCTGTATTTTGGATTCTTATTATAGAATACAGAGAAGACTGCCAATTTACAGTCAATTTACTGCCAATTGCCTAAATTGAGCTGTTGTTTGGTGTCATGAGGCTAACTTCTGATAATATTTAGTATTATTTAGTATTCCAATATTTAGTATTGGCAATTTTTTTTAAGTGAACTGTTCTATAACTACTTGTTTTAGGGAACCTGTCTTCTAGGAAAACTAATTATTGGATCAGTAGTTCATTTAATACTGCCATCAATTTCTCCTTTCACATGCTATCCCTGCACCTTTCTTAATGCATTTCTGTTCACCAAATCCACAACCCCCATTCACTGCCCCTTACATTTAACTCTCTTTCTGCTAAGTAAATATCTGAATTCAGCTATTCAGCTGCTGTTTCTCTTGGTGGCATTCCAACAGACAGAAAAGATAACATAGGGATTAAAAATGCCACAACAAGCCACACGAGAACAGTAAATGCTTCATTTCAATTTTAGCTCCTTTTTTCCTTTTATTACTACAAAATTTGGACAAAAAAGGTGACACCTTCCAGAAAGGAAGTTTCTTACATCAGTGCCTATTTTAAAAGAACACATGTCCTGGAAACTAAATTAAGCACCATTTACCAATTAATTCTTACTGAGTTCATTGCGAGCTCTATTACTCTCTTATTTAGATCCTGATTTTCTTATGTGAACACAGAAACATACAAATGAAAAATGTTCACGTATGTGTAAACTGAGTTCCCGCTCTCCTTTTTTTCCACATTGCTAAGATTTTGCTTAGCCCTCAGGCAAATTTCTGCTTTTTATATGACCCAATTTAATTTCTTTAGATTTTATGGCCTACCTGACCTATTACAAACAGACCTTGAATTTTATGAGGCAAAGTGAATAATTAAGAGCTCAGCTGCTTTCAATAAATTAGGATCAAATTGAATTTTTATAATCTGCTATTATTTTATATCAGTTTTATTTTAATAATCTTGGCATCTGTATAATGACTCTAGCACTTGTTATACATTTTATGCTATTTTATAACTATCACACAATATTAAAATATTATAACTAAAATATATTTAAATATAAATTCAAACATTTAAAAGATTAATAATTATACTGTGGGAAATAAACATAGAAATGTTTCTTTATAACTTTAAAATATAAAGTTAGAAATTAATAAGTGATGCCCTAAAATCTACAAACACCCAAATAAAGTATATTTTAGTGTTAAATTTATTTATTCAGTTAATAAATTTTGTACCAACCTTTTAAACAATCAACTGTATTATTCATTGAAGCAATATTGAGAGCAATATTTTTGGAGTAAATATTTTTTTCTTTTTAGAACTTACAGTAAAATCTGAAGAAATTCAGGCTATCAACTTAATAACTTTAAAAAAATACATGCAATGTTTTTGCAGTTATTTGAAGCTTTGGGGTAAAGGTGCTATAATTATTGCTTATTGTTCAATACAATTACTTCTTTAATGTTAAGAGAATCACAAAATTTGGGGATGGTTAAAAATAAAGGATCCAAGACACATTTTTAAATTTATAATAAATTCATAATTGTACATATATACGGGGTAGTGAGTGAGATTTCAATACATGTATACAATGTGCAATGATCAAATCATGGTACTTAGCATATTTATCACCTCAAACACTTATCACTTCTTTATGTTGGGAACATACAAAATCCTCTCTTCTAGCTATTTAAAAATACACAATAAATTATTTTTAACTATAATCACCCTACACTGTTACAGAACATTAAAACGTATTTCCCCATCTAACTGTAATTTTGTATCCGTGATCAATCTCTCCCTATCCTCCCCTCACCATCTTCCCCAGACTCTAATATCCACAATTCTACTCTGTACTTTTGTGAGCTCAACATTTGTAGCTCCCATATTTGAATAAGAACAGGTGGTGTTTATCTTTCTGTGCCTTACTTATTCACCATAATGTCCTCCAGGTTCATCCACACTGCCTAAAATGACAGAATTTTGTTATTTTCTATGGCTAAATAGTATTCCATTGTGTATATATACATTTTCTTTACCCACTTATCTTTTGATGAAAACTTAGGTTGATTTTATGGCTTGGTTGTTGTGAATATTTCTGTTATAAACATGTGGTTACAGAGATATCTTTGCCAAACTAATTTCCTTTCCTTTAGATAAATACCCATTGGGGCAATGCTGGATCATTTGGTAGTTCTATTTTTAGTATTTTGAACTAGCCCCATACTGTTTTCCCTAATGGCTGTACTGATTTATATTTCTACCAATAGTGTATAAAAGTTCCCTTTTCTCCAGCATTTGTATTTTTTTCTCTTTTTGGTAATAACCATTCTAACTGGAAGGAAATAATATCTCATTGTGGTTTTGATTTTAATTTCCTTGATGATTAGTGATGTTGAGCGATTTTTCTTATGGTTTTTGAACATTCGTATATTGTCTTTTGAGAAATGTCTGTTCAGATTATTTGCCCATTTTAATCAGATTGTGTGTGTGTGTGTGTGTGTGTGTGTGTGTTGCCACTGAGTTGTTTGAGTTCCTTTCCTTATATATTCTGGATATTAATGATTTGCTAGATGAATAGTTTGCAGATATTTTATCCCATTCTACAGGTCATCTCTTCACTGTGTTGGTTGTTTTCTTTGATGTACAGAAACGTTTTAGTTTGATATAATTTCACTTCTCTGTTTTCTATTTTATTGCATGTGGTTTTGAAGTCCTACCCATAAAATATTTGTTCCAAACAAGGCCTTGAATCATTTCCCCTATGCTTTCTTCTAGTAGTTTTATAGTTTTAGGTGTTACATTTTAGTCTTTAATCCATTTTGAGTTGATTTTTGTATCTGGTGAGTGGATTGAGCCTAGTTTGATTCTTCTGAATATGGATATCTAGTTTCCCCAGAATCATTTATTGAAGAGGGTATCCTTTCCTCAGTACATGTTCTTCGTGCTTTTGTAGAAAAATCTATTGGCTATAGATATGAAAATTTATTTCTGGATTCTCTATTCTCTTCCATTGCTTTTTTTTTTTTTTTTTTTTTTGGCAGAATCTCACTCTGTCGCCCAGGCTGGAGTGCAGTGGCATGATCTCTGCTCACTGCAACCCCCGCCTCCCAGGATGTGTCTGTTTTTATAATAGTACCAAGCTGGTTTGTTTATAGTAGGTTTGTAGTATACATTTGAAGACAGGTTGTGTGACACGTTCAGTTTTGTTGATTTTGCTCAAGACTGCTTTGGCTATTTGGAGTTTATTTTGGTTCCATATGAACTGGGATTGTTGTTTCTATTTCTGTGAAGAATTTCATTGGTATTTTGATAGAGATTGCATTGAATGTATAGGTCTCTTTGGGTAATATATTCACTTTAGCAATATTAATTACTCTAATTAATGGATATAAAATACCTTTCCAATATTTTGAGTCATCTTCAATTTTTCAATCTATGTTTTGCAGTTATTATTGTAGAGATCTTTAACACTATTGGTTAAATTTATTCCTAGGCATTTTATTTTTGATAACTATTATCAATAGGATTGCATTATTGATTTTTTTCTGCTAGCTTATTATTGGTATATAGAAACACTATTGATTATTGCATGTTGATTTTGTATGTGGTAACTTTACTGAGTTTATTTATCAGTTCTAATAGTATATTTGGTGGAGTCTTTGGGTTTTTCTATATATATGATGATGTCATCTGCAAAGAAGGACAACTTGACTTCTCCTTCTCCAATTTGGGAATCCTTTATTTCTTTCCCTTGCCTAGTTGGTCTGGCTAAGATAAAAGAATGGCAAAAGGGGGCACCTTGTCTTGTTCCAGTTCTCAGATAAATAGCTTTCGGCTTATCCCCATTTAGTATAATATGGAATTAGCAGTGGGTTTGTCATATATAGTGCATTGAGGTAAACTCCTTCTAAACCTAATTTCTTGAGAGTTTTTATCATGTAGAGGTGTTGAAATTTATCCAGACTTTTTTCTGTAACCATTAAGGTAATCCTATGGTTTTGGTTTTTCATTCTGTTGATGTAATATATAACATTTGTTAATTTGCATATGATGAACCATTCTTGCATCTCTGGGATGAATCCCAATTGATTATGTTGTATAATATTTCTGTTGTGCTGTGGGAATCTATTTGCCAGTGTTTTGTTGAGAATTTTTGCATCTATATTTATCAAGGATATTGGCTTGTAGTTTTTCTTTTTGTTGTGTCCTTGTCAGGAATTCCCATAATCCCAGCCTTATAGAAAAATGTAGGAAGAATTCCCGCCTCTCTACTTTTTTAAAATACTTTTAGAAAAAAATGGTGTTAGTTATTTTTTAAAAGTTTGGTAGAATTGAGTGATGAAGCCATCCAGTCTTGGGCTTTACTTTATTGGGAAACATTTTATGACTGACTCTATCATTTTACTCATTATTGGTCTGTTCATATTTTTTATGTATTGATGATTTAATCTTGGTAGGTTATATGTATCCAATCATTTATTCATTTCCTCTAGTTTTCCAATTTATTGGCATATACTTTTTCATAATAGTCTCTAATGATCCTATGTATTTTGATTGGTGTCAGTTGAAATATCCCCTTTTTTGTTTCTAATTTTATTTATTCAGGTATTCTATTTTTTTTCTTAGCTGGGCTATATAATGCCTTGTTGATTTTGCTTATATTTTCAAAAAAATACCTTTTAATTTTGTTGCTTTCTGTATTTTTTAGCATCTATTTTGTATAGTTTTACTCTGATTTTTACTATTTATTCCACTATTCTGAATTTGTTTTATTCTTGCTTTATAATTTCCTTGAGATATTTATATCACTGGGTTATTTATTTGAAATCCTTTTACTTTACTGATGTAGGTTTTATTGCTATCAACTCTTTTCTTAATACTGCTTTTTATTTATCCTATAAGGTATAATAACTTATTTTTCTATTTTTATGTGTTTCAAATTTTTAATCTGTTTTTCAATTTCTTTGTGGACCAATTGGTCATTTAGTAGCATCTTGTTAAATTCCTATGTATTTGAACAGTTTTTAAAATTCCTCTCATTATCAATTTCTAGTTTTATCCCATTGTAGTCTGATAAGATACTTGATTTGATTTTAATTTTGAAATTTTTTTAGACTAGCTTTGTGTTCTAGCATATTGTCTATCCTGAAGGATGTTCCATGTGCTGATGAGAAGAATGTTTATTCTGCAGTTGTTCAATGAAGGGTTCTATAAATATCTATTGAGTCAATTTTGTCTATAGTGCAGTATAAGTTTGATATTTCTTTGTTGATTTTCTGTCTAGACGACCTGTCCAATGCTGGAGAGTAAAGTGTTGATGTCACAACTATTATTATACTTGAGTTTCTCTCTCCTTTTAGCTCTAATAATATTCGTTTTAAATATCTGAGAGGTTTGATGTTGTGTAAATATGTTAATACATTTAGAACTGTGATATCCTCTTGCCAAATTGATCCCTTTATCATTGTAATAACCTTCTTTGTGTCTTTGTATGAGATCTTACGTAAAGTCTATTTTATCTTCTGTAAGTATAGGTAGTCTTATTTGCTTTTGGTTTCATGAAATATATGTTTTCTACACCTTCACTTTCAGTCTCTGTGTCTTTACAGATGAAGGGATATTTTTAGGCAGCATACAGTTGTGTCATTTTATTTTTTAAATCATTCATCTGTTCTATATTTTTTATTGGAAAATTTAAACCATTTAAATTCAATGTTGTTAGTGATAGGTGAAGACTTACTTCTGTCATTTTGTAGTTGTTTTTTGATTGTTTCATATATCATTTCCTCCTCTACTATTGTTTATTTTTTGTGATTTCGTAGTTTTCTGTAGTACTAATGTTTGAATCCTTTTGATTTCTCATTTGTCTATCTACTCTACCAATGAGTTTTATACTTTTGTGTATTTTTATGATGGTAGAGATTGTAGATTTTCCCCTAAGCATTTCTTGTAGGTGTGGTCTAGTAGCAATGAATGTCCTCAGTTTTTGCCTGTCTGGCAAGGACTATTTATCCTTCATTTCTGAAGGATTGCTTGGCTTGGTATAATATTCTTGGCTGGCACGTTACTTTTTGTTTCAGCAGTTTGACTATATCATCCCATTCTTTTCTGGGCTATAAGGGGTGTGCTGAGAAATCTGCTGTTAGTCTGATGGAATTTTTCTTATTTGTGACTTGATGCTTTCCTCTTACTGTTGTTTGGATTCCCTGTCTTTGATATTTGGCAGTTTG
Source organism: Gorilla gorilla gorilla (assembly GCF_029281585.2). Taxonomy (NCBI): domain Eukaryota; kingdom Metazoa; phylum Chordata; class Mammalia; order Primates; family Hominidae; genus Gorilla; species Gorilla gorilla. The sequence continues at coordinate 118,160,882 of NC_073229.2, read as the reverse complement.
ACTACAATGTGCATCAAAGATAACTCTTTGGGTTGAATCTATTTGGGAATTTTTGAACTTCGTGCATCTGAATTTCAATATCTCTCCCCAGACATGGACAGTTTTTAGTTATTATTTTATTAAACAGGTTTTCTATGTTTTTTCCCATCCTTTCTCCTTTGGTATTCCCACAATGTGAATATTTGTTTGCTTAATCATTTTCCACATGTCCATAGGCTTTTTGCTATTCTTATGTATTCATTATTTTTGTCTGACTGTATTACTGAAAGACTTGTCTTCAAGCTCAGAAATTATTTATTCTTCATGATCTGGTATACTGTTGAAGCTCCCAGTTGTATTATTTTTTTATTCCAGTCTTTGAATTCTTCAGGTCCAAGATTTCTGTTTGATTCTTTTTTATATCTGTTTCTTTGTTACATTTCTCATTCAGATCATGAATTGTTTTCTTTATTTTGAATTGTCTGTTTGTGTTCTGTTACATCTTGCTGAGTTTTCTTAAGATCATTATTTTGAATTCCTTTTCAGGCATTTCACATATTCCCTTCTGTTTGGAGACCTACTATTGAAATATTTTGTGTTCCTTTAGAAGTGTCATGTTCTTTGCTTTTGCATGTTTCTTCTATCCCCCTGCATTCATATCTGCACATCTTGTGGAACTGTTTTTCTTTCAATTTTATGAAGTAGCTTTCAAACTGAAGAAAGTTTGCAGAACTTTCTTCTGTAGATTTGTCCTATACTGTCATTTGGGTATGGTGCTTCGGCTTCAGTTCTGGGTAGAAGAAGTAGGGTAGTTTCTATGTGATTTCATTGGCTGTAAGCCACATCAGCGGTGTCTGCAAGTGCCTTAGTGCCCTAAGTTAGGATTATTGTGGAGGCTGCGATGTGGCTTCTCTTAAGGCTGGGATGCCTGGCAGACCAGTCCTTGGGCCCCAAGAGAGAATGAAAGCATGCAGCTGGTGACTCTACTGCTGTAGGCAATAGGGTTGCAGTTAATGGAGGTACCTGGGTAGGCCATCACTTGGGCCCCTAGGGTGTATGTGCATAAGCTCCTTCTGTAATAAGGAGAGTTTCCTTGCTGTGAAGGATCTTCTGCTTCCCATGGTGTGGGCTCAGATTCCAGGGACACAGCTGCTCCACTGGGTCCAGCTGCTGTCACAACACTACAGGCCTCTGGGTGGATGTGGTAGGATGATGGTAGAGCCCCAGGGATGTGGAGATGCAGGGCAGAATGCACTTTTGTGGTGACTTCATTCTCAAAATGGCATTGTGTAACAGCAGTCACAGTGTGGGGACCCACTATGAATTTCATATCAGGAATAATGCAGTTGAGTGTACTTAAGCAGGTTCCTGTACTGGACTCAAGGGTTGTGAGTGCTGTAGGGCTCTCCTGTAACTAGGATTTTAAGGTCCATGGTGGAAATATGAACTGCTAGGTATCTTCCATTTACTTTTTTCTTGCAATGAAGAGTCTCTCTTGGTTCTGAGCTGATTCTGGCCAGGTAATTTACTTCCCTCTCTCTCGTCATCCCAAGTTTTAATGCCTCAAAAAGTCTTCTTTACTTTCTTGCTGAATTTCAGCATTCTCTCTTAGATACTATATTCAATGTGTTGTTATTTGTTGTTTTCTTCCTTTTTTTGTGGAGAAGGCAAGTGCTGGCCACCTCAAATCAGCCATTTTGAACAGATAAATTTCTGTTAAGATTGAATAAATTTTGAAGCCAGACAGATTTTCTAATCATCTTATATGGTAGGTTAGAAAAACGGAAACCAGGTCAGGGAGCGGTGACTCACACCTGTAATCCCAGCACTTTGGGAGGCCAAGGTGGATGGATCATCTGAGGTCAGGAGTTTGAGACCAGCCTGGCCAACATGGTGAAACCCAATATCTACTAAAAATACAAAAAATTAGCCAGGCATGGTGGTGGGCACCTGTAATCCCAGCTACTCAGAAAGTGGAGGCAGGAGAATCACTTGAACCTGGGAGGCAGAAGTTGCAGTGAGCCAAGGTCTCACCATTGCACTCTAGCCTGGGCAACAAGAACGAGACTCCATCTAAAAAAATAAACAAATAAACAAATAAAAAGTAAAAAAGAAAATGTAAGTCAAAAAGAGTACATTATTATTATTTTTAATGCAGAGATGTATAATGAAAGATTAAACATCAAACATACTTTCTAAAGCCCACATAGACATATATACACAAAACAGACATACAAACAATACTCAGAGACAAATGTGTTAAAAGACAATATAACTTTGGGTGCAAGTTCTTCCAAGGGACTAAGAGAATAAGAACCAATCTGAATTGCAACTAGAATTTTACAAAGAATTTACCATAAGATTATCCTTTGAGAATTAAACAGGAACATCAAGACATAATCAACCTGGACAGGGATGGACTATCTGTCTTAGAAAGACAAAGATCCTCTTAGAAGAGAAAGCTTTTAATGAATCCTGATTGCATAAATTTACACATCCAATAAAATATCAATATCACTAGAAGGAAGGTAGCTTAAGCATGAGAAATAAAATAAGCAGTGTTCCAGTACCAAATATAATGACTGCCCATCCAAGGACAGTCCAACGAAATGGTTGCTATGGGCCAAAGACTTTCTCTGCCCACTTGTAACAATATAGCTTAACCTAATTTTATCAATTATTCAAATATTATATATAATTCTCTGCTTTTGACGCCATATTCACTAAAGTATCTTCTGACTAATCTATGTTTTCCCTTTGAAGCTCCTGTAGAACAAAATATGCCACCCAAGGACTTAAGTCCTCTATATATTAACCTTGCCTATTATATTTCTAATCATAAATCAACAGCAAATTGGTTGAATTTGACAATCTGCGTAATTTATCCAAAGGGAAAAGTGTTGGTCAGAAGACTCAAATATCTAATACCCCAACAATTAAAATGTATGCTATAAAATGACATAGATGTAATTGTTTAACAACAGAATTGTGGGCTTAATTAATATGAATTAATTGTATGCTGACCAATCCAGATTTGGAGTTTAAAGAAACAGGGCAGATTTTGGATCACCTCAGAAATTCATCACCTGACGAATCTGAGGTGAGATTAAGATAGCTCCAGTTTCCCCAGTAACACCAAATTAATGGTAGGGAATATCCGTACTACTTGAAATATCTGCAACTTACTTTACCTTAAATTATAAGATAAAGCAGTTATGGTTCTTATTTTATATAGGAGAAAACTGAGGCTTAGTGAAGTTACATGAGTTTTTTTTTCAAATTGACACAATTAATAAAAGGATCTAGAATTCAAACCACATTTTTCTAGATAAAGATTGCAAACTCAAATAACTACAAAGGTAATAAGCAGGTAAAGAAGGCATACTAAGGGCTCCTTAAACTTGTTATAGCAGTATAGTTTACCAGTTTCTTATGAAAAGCCAAATATCCTGATTCTATGTAAATTCTCCTTATTTTGAAGTGTTATTCAATTCAAAAATAAATTTTGGAAATGAGAGGTCAAATAAAATTCTTATATTTGAGCCAATTTGGGCCATGGTACATCAATTTGCGGCCTCTGGGCCAAAGTGAGTGCTTCCACCATCCATAGTCAAATAAGATTTTTCAAATTCATAGGAAAATAATTATTATTCTGAAATAATACTTTCTGATAAGAACTTAAGAGTGTTAATATTTGATCGTACTTAGTGCTGGTATATAAGATTTAGAAGCCAGAAAAATAAGTGTTATTGCTGTTATTATACAAAATATGTAAAAGTATATCCTACCTCTTTTAAACAAGGATTCAGATGTACCTGAAGACAAAGCTATAATTTTCCTAATGAAATAGTTATCTCTACAAGTGTTTGAAGATTTTTTCTCTAAATTCTTTAGAATAAGGCAGGACTGGAACTTAGACTTGAGACCTTTTTAGCACATTGCTAACAAGACAGAATCATACATTAAAACATGTATAATTTGTGGTATAGATGATTGTATATAAGTAGACTGCTTTGAAAATATAAATCATTCTCATTCAAGAGTGTGTGCTCACCAATCTCAGTTCACCTTTGGTTTGCCTTTCCTAATTCTAAAGTCAAAGAACCTCTGGACTTGGAGAATCCAATTAAAAACTGTAGTTATACCAAAGGAATCTCTTGCTATGTATAATGATGTCTTAGCTACACTAAGTTTTGTCTAGATGTTTATTCATGCATATTCTTGCTCTCTCTGACATGTGAAGTAGGGAAATTTGTTTCCTTTAATAATGTTGCATTTTACTCCACAATATATATTTAAAGAGACCCATCTCTTTATATTAAAAAAAGAATATGCCCCTTATAAAATAGTTTCTTTGGAAACTAGAGTATGGTTTTATATACTGAAACATTTTATATCATCTACATAATATAACTTAAAATTTGTCAATGGTTGTTCCAGGTTTTGTTCAAAGGGAGAATATTTCCCAAATGATTACTTTGAAATAAAATGCTAAAGTTATGAGAAGAATATGTCAGTCTGTGAGGGTCATGTTCAAAAATATCCTGAAATTAATAAATACCAAATGTTTTCATGATGTTGAAGGTTAGACAAACTAGACATGGATTCTATTCTTTTATTCTGAAAGCAGATTTTTGCTCATGACATGAAAATAATTGTTTAGTTTCAGTAAAATACAGGCAGACAATTGTATCCTGCAGCAGTTTCTCCTGCTGCATTTAGAGCTGAAGAATGACTAGGAAACCCTTAAGATAGGTCAGGGCAACTGAATAATTTCAGTTGACAAAAGCAATTGTCTGTTGAGTATAGGCTGGGCAATTTTTCTTCAAGTTTCACACTTCTTAAGGACCACATCTAAGAGGTAGTGTGAGTCCTATTGTGAACATATTAGATATCCCTCTTCGGATTAACTCTACAGAGGCTTCAAGTAATATAAAAACTAACCCAACAGTACCCTAGATATTACACTTCAAAACACAAATCTTGAGATGCAGTGCCTTTTGTTTGATTATTTCAAAAACAGGACTTCTTATGTTCAAAGAGAGGAACTAAAATCACAGAGAATATTACTACAGAAATGTATAAAGTTGATGTCACAAACACAAATTAGGCAAATTTTGCATATAGGAAACCTTTCCATTAATAATTTTCCTAATTAAAATCCCAGTGATGCTAGTATTTTCTGGTCCAAGGATAATAATAAATTAAACTATTGCTATATCTTTCTTTTTAAAATGTAGATGATGCCATGTTATGAAGTTAATAGTTATTTATTTAGTACCTACTGTGTGCCATTTACCTACAACTGTGCTAAGAAGTTCCATTTTTACAGTGAACTGTATTTGATATACTCTACTGATAGAGTGATATTTCTGGGAACTATCAACAGGGGTCTCATCACTAGGCTTCACCTAAATCACTCTTGATTGATGGCTATCTCCACAGTCCTTAAAGATATAAAGTAGAAGTGCTACAAACCCATTAACAAATTATATCAGCAGGAAGTTGTCCCTAATAACCAATGTTATCATGGAGCTAAACTCTTTTGTGTCAAATTTTATCTACGTTAAAATTGTAAATAGCTAGACTATTACTATTTTATCTTAATTAAAATCATCTAAACTTAAATATATTTTAGTTTTTTTGTCTTACTTCAAAAGAAGATACCTCTCATTATTATTATTATTATTATTTTGAGATGGAGTCTCGCTCTGTTTCCCAGGCTGGAGCCTCTCTTTTTATCTCTAACATTAATCCATCATGTTCCAAGTACCACTTTCACATTTTGGACTTCCCTATCTTTTCCCCTCTTTATCCTATATTTTTGGCCCTTTCTTCTCAGCATGTAAATATGTACAGGTTATTCCCATATTTAAGAAACCATTTTAATCTGAATCACCCTCTATTTGTTAAATTATCTTCTTTTCATCCTAGCCAGGTTATTCTGCCTTCTCTTCTATTCTCATCTTAGCCCTTGGTGATCTGCCAACTTTTCTTACCCTAGACAGAAATTGTTCTTGCTAAGATCCCTAAAAGCCTAACTGCAAAATCTAATTGTCACTTATTATTCTTAAATTATTTGAATTTGCAAGATACATAACACAATTGACTACTTCCAGCACTGTTTAAAATCCCTGCCATTTAATGCACTTTAATATATTCTCCTTTACATTTTACCATCTCTTAGATTTTATAAACACAGTCTTTCTTGGTTTAATTGTTCCACTTACTCCTTGCATTATCATTGGTGATTCCTCTTTTCTCCTTAGATATTGGCAGTATTCAGAGTCCTGAACAGTTGTCTCTTCCCTTTATGTATATGTTTTATGAACTATCTCATGCACATTCACAGATTATACTACTACTTTGTTATTTAAAAAAAAAACTCCAAATCTCTATCCCAACACAGAACATTCTCGATTGTTCAAGGTCCAACTGCCTTCTGAATTCAACTTAAACCAGCTGAATGTGTGAACTTTATTCTTGGTTATAATTGATAGGATGGCCATTCTACTTGTTTATCTGCAAAGATATGAGCCACATTGTTTTCTCTCTTTCCCTCTACATTACACATCTAATTAGATACTAGTTCCTGCTCCATGATTTATATGTCATCTCCATTTCATATTCCTGAATCTCCATTTTCAATAGCATTAGTTATTCAGAATCATATCATCCCCAAAGGTGGATGCTCTCATCTTCTTCTAGCTTCACCTTCCTTTGTCTTGTTCTTTTCCTCATTATCAAAGTGGTTTTCAGAGTAATTGTTCTCTAACACAAACACTATACCATATTACTTCTATTTATAAATTATTTGTTCCCCAATGATTATCCCCAGGAAATTTTAGCTTTCATACTTTGGCATCTTAAATCTCATTTTTGCTGGATTTTTCAATACTATTACCACCAATTCACTACTGAGTCCTCGATCCACACTCACACTTATGCACACATCCTATGCCTCAGCAATATCAAATTTCTTTAAAGTCCCCTGTATCAAATGTCTTTGGTGCCTGTGTCACATCTCTGTCCACCTCTGATTTCATCTGCTGCTGTGATAGATAGCAGTCCCATCCAAGTTCTGTTCTCATTGCACTACCACAAATGCATCAAAAGTCATGCAGCATTCTGTCCCATGTCCCTCTCCCCATGCCTCAAGAGCTCCACTGACCCTCGCATGATCACAGCCAGAATGTGGGGATGTTATTCCCCAAGAGCTATCCTCAGCCAATAGTGGACAGAAATGATAAATGAATGTTCCACCCTTCTGACTTTTAGCTTTCAGGGACCACATCTAAAAGGTAGTGTGAGCCCTATTGTGACCAAATTAGATATCCATCTTCAGATTGGATAACTAATAATTAAATATTGGAGCTTTTGTTTCATTGAGGTACTGGCAGAAATGAATCTCTGTTGCCCAGAGCAGGAAACTCAGATGAAATCTTACATTCATTTTTAATCCTTTTTTGTTCCCACTTAGGCCTTCTCCATTAGTCCTGTTTTCTAGGTTCACTCCCACCCTGCCAAGTAAACCACGTGTATTCAAGACGTTATCTCAGGTTTTACTTTTGAGGAAACCAAACTAAGCCTCTGCCAAACATATCAGCATTTGCACATACAATTATCCTGATCTAAAATGCCTTTTTCACAAATAATTCACAAGAAAAATTCCCATGTCCACCCATACTACAGTTTGTGAGCATTTAGTGACCCCTTTGGCAAATATTATTTTCAAACGTTTTAAAAGATCACCATTTTTTATTGTCATTGATAGCAATGGTTAGCTTATTAACATCTCTCCCATAATAGACCATGAGCTCCTTGAGAGTGCAAATCAATCTTAGTTACCTGTGTCCCAATGAGTAGTATAGTAACTAACACATAGTGACACTAAATTACTCTTATTAAATGAATGACATTTGTAATTTAATACAATGGTGTTTGATTGAAGGAGACAAGGCATTTTTTTCTGATAGGAATCACTAATGTAATCAATAATTCTTTAAACTGAATTTTCAGAAAAAAGATAAAGCTTAGCTAAAAATAAAAATATATAAACATATTTAAAATATATAGTTATATATATATTTTATACATAAAATATATAAAGTTAGCCTACTTTCTAGTCTATCACGTATGATATAAAAGGGGCAGCATTTATTAAGACCCTCAAAAGTTAGAGGGTGGAGGCAGTAGTGCCATATGGAGCCAGAAAGGGCAGAAGAAAATAGCCAAGATGAAGGGTCTAAAGACCAAAGGTTCCAGGTGGATCTAATTACCCTTTACTTAGAACTGAGAAATATGTCTAGTAGCTGTGGAATCCTGAATTGTCAGCGAGTACTCCAAATGAAATGAGAAACTATAAACATAAGAGGAAAAAAATGTGCAAAGCAAAAAATCAATTATACATTCACAGGAATGGAGACAAAGTTTATTGGGATTATTGAACCAGGGAAGACAGCCAGATTGTCAGGAATCAACATACATAGGAAGAACAAAATTAAGACATGCCAAAATTTGAATAAAGTTGTTTTAAAAGATGACAGTTATCAGAGTCACATGAAAAAAAGAGACAGAAGTTGAGTTATTTTTTATTTTGGTTTTTTTTTTTTGAAGGCTGAAGGCTACTTTGAAGAAGTAGTCCAGCTCTACCAGCAATATCTCTCTAGTTTTTCAAAGAGCTATTCCCAGCTGGGCTGTGAGGAACATACGAAGTCAGATTTCTCTAAATTAATTTCAAAATAATGGGTACTTATGGAGATTTGATTTAAACACAATCAAGTGATTATATTTTATATTATAGGTTATGATATTTCAAGGATATACCTGCTTCCAAATGAACAGTGGTGGTATTGAGAAAGAGTACAGTTAAAAAAAGTTCTAGAATTACATAGAAATATGCAGGTAAGAGCATAAGTGCAGTGGATATTAAAGATTAAAGCAGGGTCAACTAGAATTGATTTAACGGTGGGAGTATATTACATATTGTTCACCCAATGAAGGTTAATATTGATGTACTCAATATTGTATTTAATAACTTTCCCTGTTGTAATGTGACAGTCTCAGTTGGCTAGAAAAAGCACACATAAGACAAATTTTAACAGACATAAAAGTAAAACACCATACTCATGTCTTTAAAAGTTAATTGCAAATCCTTACCAAAATATTAGTAAATTAAGTCCAGCTATATACAAAAGCGTTAAACACCATGATCAAACGAGAATTACACAAAAAGTACAAGGTTAATTTAACATCTGCGTGTAAACTAACATAAAATACCATATTACTAGTTTCTTATTGCTATGTAAGGTCACATTTTCATAGGAGCCAGGGATTAGGACATGGACATCTTTGACGGTTATTATTCAACCTACCAAAATCCCTCCTCTGGTGCGAAAGGGAGTCATTCCACACACAAAATATATTCAGCACATTCCAAAGTTTCCATTATATCATCAATTCAAGCCCAAAATCTCACCTAAGACTCACCAACTTAAAAGCCCTATATTTCATCATCTAAATTAGCTATGGAGAAGGCTAAGGACATAATTCATCCTAAGGAAAAATTTCCCTTCATCTATGCATCTATAAAACTATAAAACAAATTATCTGCTCCCAAAATGCAATGGTGGTGCAGATATAGGGAAATGATAATATTAATAGAAATTCCCACTGAGGAAGGGAGAAAATGAAAGGACAAAGGAAGTCACCTATCTTAAGAAAATTCTAAATCCATCTAGGTAATCTCCATTAAGTTTCAAGCGCTATGAACAATCTTCTGTGGCTTGCTGTAAGCAGCATGAAGAAATCAGGACACGCCGTCAACACTTTGCTTTGAAATCTCCTCACATAAACATCCAAGTTCATTGCTTAATAAATTCTACCTTTCACATAATTTGTAAGATGCAATTCAGTTAAGCTTCCTGCCAATATACAATAAGGATTCTCTTTCTTCTAGTCTCCAATAACATGTTCCTCATTTTGCTTTGAGTTCTAACCAAAAGCACCTTTAACATTTATATGTCTACCAAGTTTATTTATCACTATTTAGGTGTTCTCTATGACAGTAGTCTTTTTTTTTTACTTCCTCACTTCATTCTGTATTCTGACTAGCTGTTTCTTTAATGCTGTTTGTTCTAGGCAATCTATAATTTTTCTACCATGTTTCTCATAATTCTTTTAGTCCTTGCCCATTGCCAAATTCCTAAGCCACTTCAACATTGTTAGGCATTTGTGAGAGCAGCACCCCATTTATGGGTACTATTTATGTTTTAGTTTCCTATTTCTATTTAAGATAGCATAATCACAGGTCTTTATCACATCATATTAATAAAAGAGAAAAAACACATGGTTTCTCAATAGACTAAAATGAAATGGGTGAACTCCAATACCCATTCATAGTAAATATTCATAACAAACTAGAAATAAAAAAGAATATCCTAAACCTGATAAAACACATCTGTTAAAATTCTACAGTTAACATTATCCTTAATGGAGAAGGCTTGAAACGTTTTTTCTTAAACTGGAATTAGGTAAGAATACCTGCCCTAACCACTTCTATTCAACAACATGTTAGAGGTTCTAGCCAGTGCTAAAGCTATTAAAAATAACTTAACATCCTATGAAGATTAAAAGGAAAGAGTAAACCTGTATTTATAGATGACGTGAGTCTGTATCTAGAAAATTGCAAGGAATACACACATGCACATACACACACACTGTTAGAGCTAAAAAATGAGTTTAGTAAGGTTGCAGAATACAAGAGGAATATAGAAAATTAAGTTGTATTTCAATATTCTAAGTATGTATAATCTAAATTGAAATTATGAAAGTAATTTTGTTAACAATAGCATAAAAATAAATTACTTAGGAATACATTTAACTAAGAAATACACAATTTGTATAAAGATACAAAGCATTGCTGAGACAAATAATAGGAGCTCTAAATAAATGGATAGACATTAATAATGGTAATTCTCTTCTGTCTACTGCACAGAAAGTTTTCTCATCCCAGATTAGCCTCAACACTTTCTCCAATGTGGAATGCTACTGCTTCCCTGTGACACTAACATAGACACTATCTTCCCGTTGCTTGATCCAACAACTCATGCTGCTCTGCCATTCAGTTTCAATGAGTAAACTTACCTTGATCAGCACAATGTAACTGACTGTAGACAGAATCATTTATATTCAGGAAGGATGTCAGAGAGGGAGAGATGGAGGAAGAGAAAGGAGAGAGAAGTGTTTCTTTTCTTTTAAAATTAGATATATATTTTTCTTCAAAGTCATCACCCAATGTCCCTATACGCAGGCTACAAGAGCACAATACTCCCATTTTCCATCTTGGTCATATCAAGATGGAATGTTGTGTTTACTACCAAACATCACAGTTAAAGAGTATGAAGACAAAAGAGTGGTTAAAAGTATTGAACTTCTTTAGCCTGTAATTGTATGAAGACATTATCTTCAAACATTTGAAAGAATGTCATGTTGAAAGTGTGATAGTATTTTTTATACGTTGCAGAAAGAAAAAAGTAGTCTCAATGGAGAGGCCTTGACTGAAAAATGGTAATACCTAAGATTTTGTGTCCTGGAGTTCTTAGACAGAGACCAGATAGTCAACTTTCAGTTTGTTCAAAGACTCTTTGTTCTAGGATGGCAGGCTGTTGCAAGTTTCCTCTGACATTAATTCCATAGCCCATATGTTAAGACTATAACAATTAAAACATTCTCAACTAACCTTGAAATATTTGAAATGTCTAGAGGGAGTAATTTACTTAAAAGTTGTCAAATGCTGGTTCTATAAATGTTGGATGCTCGACTGATATTGATACATGGCTCCTGAAACAATTTTCTTCACAGTCAGTAAAGTCATGAGTTTGCTTCCACACAGCAATATTAAGCTGTACGTCAATTTAGATGACATACATGTATGCCAGAGCCATGTCAGAATGGATAGTTCCCTTTAGTTGGTGATACAGACAGTTTCAAATCAATTCCTTGATGATAGCAATGGGGAGCAAAAAGATAACCAACTGTTGCCACAGGTCTTACATTTTCTTGGCAAATGAAAACACACACCCAGTCAGAAAAATCCTAAATGCTATAAAAATACCTTTACAATGTTGCAGCTTAAAAATGTATTTAAAATATATGAAAATTTTAAGCACCTGCATTTTCATTCATTAACTTTCAGGATAAATCAATAATAAAAGCAAGTAACATGATGCAGAGTAAATGAACTCAATTTAGTAAGCCAGTCATAATTGAGAAGCCTACATGTGCCTTATTCATGAATATGTCCAGTCTTTATATTAAAAATATATCTTATTCTTGGAGCTAAGCCTTACTTTTACTTTATAACATAGTTTGAATAAATATAAAATAGCAGCCAAGTACACTTATATAAATCAGACAGACCTTAAAGGTTTTCACCATATGCACTGAGAAAGAAACAGGTTTACCAATTTATTCTGGCAAAGGTTAGAGCTTGAACTCTTTGAGAGGAAGCAAGCGATATTAAAGGCTGTTTGACAACCCACACTAATATTTGAGTCATTAAATGATGGGTTTTTTAAGGTTCATAATTTAAATGAGTCTGCAATCTGATTAGGTAGCATTAAAAATGAGCTTTTAGCTGCTAATAAGCTTCCCCTTGGTTACACAGCCTGTTGTTTTTCTGAGGCAAAGAGAAGAGGGAGCTGCGTGAGCCACTGTTTGCAGTGTATGAATATGATGACAAATGGGAAGAGGGCATGGATGTTGATGAAGAAGGTTTGATTAGCAATTGGCAGCATGAAAACTTCTGAATTATTTTGCAAATTTAAAGAAAGGTTACACATGCAGTTGGTGAGCAGAATTATAGACACAAAAATAGAACTATCTGAAGAAGCAGACATTTTGTTTCCATGCATGTGATTTGGGTATTTTTGCATCTCTTTATCTTTAATCAAAACTCCAGGCTAGGATCTTGATACAAAGCCGATGAAATTGACTTGCATGGTGCTTGGCCATCAAGCAAATGTCGGTGGCATTTCCCCAGGCCACACCAGTCTCGGATAACAGTGGAATGACAATAAGTAACAGAATGTAAATGATAAGTGCAAAGCTTCAGCAGACTGTGAGAACACATGAGGTCACATTTAAGTTAATACTCCAAATCTCTACACTGGAGCCTCCACCTGTTTGACTAGCATAGGGAACTCTAGGCCATTCCAAGTATTCTTTTCCCCTAAATATTTGCAATACCCCAAACATTGCATGTTGCTTTGGGATGTCTCAGCAATAAATCACAAATAAATTTACTAGAATCGTCTAAAACAAGAGGAAAAAAATGTTTTCTAATAAAAAGAACAGAGGTATTGGTGTTTTATCCCTTACTCACTAGCATCATCAAGCACACAAATTCTGTCCATTGCTCACCCTACCATTACCAGAGGACTGCCTTGGTGTATTAGTTTTCTGGGGCTTCCATGATAAAGTACTACAAACTTTGTGTCTTTAAAAAAGTAAAAATTATTCTCTGACTGTTTTAGGGGCTAAAAGACTGAAATCAAGTCACTGACAGGTCTGTGCTCCCTCTAGGGAAGAATCCTTCCCTGCCTCTCCCCAGCTTCTGGTGGTTGCTGGTAATCCTTGATGTTCCTCAACTTGCAGCTGCATCATACTAATCTCTGCCTGATTGTCACATGCTTTCTCCCTGTGTCTCTGTGTGTCTGCACTTTCCTATTCTTATAAAGAATCAGTCAGCCGGGCGCGGTGGCTCATGCCTGTAATCCCAGCACTTTGGGAGGCCGAGGTGGGCAGACCACGAGGTCCAGAGATCGAGACCATCCCGGCTAACACGTTGAAACCCCATCTCTACTAAAAATACAAAAAATTAGCCTGGCATGGTGGCATGAACCTGTAGTCCCAGCTACTTGGGAGGCTGAGGCAGGAGAGTCACTTGAACCTGGGAGGTGGAGGTTGCAGTGAGCCGAGATCGCACCGCTGCACTCCAGCCTGGGCAACAGAGTGAGACTCCATCAAAATAAAATAAAATAAAATAAAATAAAATAAAATAGTATCAGTCATTGGTTGAGGTCCTGCCTTCCTCAAATATGGTCTCATCTCAGTGCGACTACATCTGCAAAAGGTCTTCTTTTCCAATCAAGCCACATATAAAAGTTTCTAAGTGGACATGAATTTAGGGAAGATGCCTTTCTACCCAGTACATTTGTTCTCTCACTCTCTTACTCATATTTGAAAAATGCAGCAGCTGTTGCAGATGTCAGGTTCTCAACCCAACTAGATTCAGGGTCACAAAAGAATAGTTTGTATTTTTTTTTCTTGTTTTCAGAAGGAATAGTCCATTCCCAAAAGGTTCACCAATTCCACTGGGTCTCCTTGGTGAGAAATGGTTGCCCTTACTAAACCATTAATTAGCCTGGAGAAAAAACAATTTCCATGACTGGTGTAAACTAAGCATATTTTTATTCCTGGATTATGAAAGGATTCATTTTTACTGAAGCACACAAGTACCAAATTCTGAACAGAATTAGTGTTCTTTGGCAAATAAGACTTATGTGACAAAGAAGGAGTTTGAAAATGGCTGTTAAGTTGGCAATAAAAGTCTGTCATATTCAAGTTTCTTTACAAGAGAATCAGTCCTGGCGATTCTCAAGACCAAAAAAAAAAAAAAAAAAAAAAAAAAAAGCAATGAATCAGTTACATATTTCAGGTTTAGACTCTATAATTCCAATTCTTTATTAATTCTAATACACTCCCAATTGATTTATAATTCTCACATTGACTTGTCTCAGTTGTTTCGATCAGTGGAACCACCAAAGAACAGCCCGGGCTATGGATGCTTCTGCCTACACATTTGCCACTGATAAAAAACAAAACAAAACAAAAATACTACCAGTTTTTGCCTTTATCTTTAAAGACTTAACAGTTTGAGCCTGAATAGTCCCAGTTAATCACTCTTATAATCCTTTGTATAACTCTATGTGTTCATGGAATGTATGGTATTAAGGAATAAATTGTGTCCCCCTTAGATTCATATGTTGAAGTCCTAATCCCCAGTACCTCAGAATGTGACTGGAAACAAGATCTTTAAACAGGTATTTAAGGTAAAATGAGTTCATACTGGTGGGCCCTAATCCGATATGACTGGTGGCTTTATAAGAAGAGATGCGTACGCACGCATGCACATGTGCAGAGGAAGGAACGTGTGAGAACACAAGAAGGCAGTCATCTACAATTCAAGGAGAGAGGCCGCAGAAGAAACCATAGATGCTGGCGCATTGCTCTTGGACTTTCATCTTCCAGAACCATGAGAAAATGAATTTCTGTTGTTTATGCTACCCAGTCTGTGGTATTTTGTTATGGCAGCCCTAGCAAACTAATACAGACAGTTTCAGTGTCAGAGGGGCTGAGGACTCATATCAGCCATATGAGGTTAATGAATAACTCAAAGAAAGAAAGTCCTAGAGTTTTCAGATTTCTCGTGAATCTAATCTTTTACCACACATGCATGCACACACATAATCATTCTTGTCAAGATGTGCCCTGGTACCAGAAAGGCTGATTCAGAACACACTTTTAATATCTGTCGTCTGCTACTCAGCTAAGTGGCAGTCCCCTTAAGAATCCTCTCTGTTAGTTTAATGAATCCTCATTGCCTGGATTATCTGTAACTTTTTCCCTCATCAGTAGACTGCTTGGCCAGTGCTCACTGGCAGATGCGCTAGTGACAAGCTTCCTGATGGCAGGATATGTCGTTGTTAAGTGAGCAAACACTAGAGTCACATTTTCTGTGTTTGAATCTATTTTTCTAGGCATCGCTTTGGGCAGGTTACTTAAGACTTCTTTGTCTTTACCACATCATCTAAACGATGGGGATAACATAGCAGCTTACTTTACAGGCTTGTTAAGTTTAAATGACGTAATATGTATAAACTTTTGAAGTTTCAAATGAATGGAAGCTAGAAATAATAGCAGCAACTCCCTCCCTCTGTTGAAGCAGCACTGCACTGTGGAGTGGTAGCAATAAGTTGGAAGGAACGGATGAGCTTCTCCCTGAACCTTCCTCACCTTGATGTCAAAGCAGCACAGTCCATGCTTGAGCTTTCATGATTACATCTCTCATTATTTGTTTTCTGTGCCTGTGTCTCTCACCTTGTCTCTTCTTCCACACCTCTATCCCCATTGCTGTCTCTTAGCTCAAACCAATTCTTAGCACCGAGGAATGAAAGGAATAGATTACAGCTGCTTGTTTATTTAAAGTTGCAGTTGCTTCAACAAAGAGTTACTGATACACATAAGCAATGAGCAATGCATTGTGCTTGACTTGCAGTGAGAAAAGACACATTCCCCACCATCATGGAGATAACTCTCCAGCAGATGCTGTAAGCAATTAGCTGCCAAGAAGTACAAGTCCTATGGATGCATAAGGTATGGAATGAACTACTTCCTGTGTGGAGAGTTGGCTGTCAATTAGCCAAGCTAGGATAGGGAGGGGAGAGGATCCAGGCAGAAACAAAGTATGAGTGAAGGTCCTGAAACAACGTAGGGGAAGACAATTTGAGAAAATGAATGCTGACTAGTATGTCTGAAGCAGGGAGAGCTAGTGTCAAAGCACAAAAGGATTCCAAAAGTCAACAAGGTCCTGATTCAACAAGACCCTGTAGGTCAAGTTAAGTACTTTAATCTTTATCTAAAGAAAAATTTAAGGCATTGTGCAATAGGACAACATAAATATACATGAGTTTCTAAGAGATATTTCGGCTGCAATACAGGTAGATGCTGGATTGGGTAACCGCAGAGAGGGAATGAAAAATGTTCACAGAAAGTCCAGTTATGAAACTATAATAATATTTGAGGTGTCAGATGATTAGGTCATTTGCAGGTGGCAGATGGATGGATTTGAGATATGTCAGCAAGTTTTTGTGACTGAATAAATTCTAGACTTAGAGCTCAAGTGCTGTTTGGATGGTTGTGCCATTTACCAAAGTAAACAGGATAAAGACAAGAATGGAGCAGGATTAAAGATGATGACCTCGGTTGAGCTTATGTACTTACTTATGTGTCTATTAATAATAGATCTATAATTCTGGAGCTCAGAGGAGCATTTTAAGCTAGAAGACAAAATTTGAAAATATTTTTTACAGGAGAGACAGCTATCACTTATGAAAATGTAGTCAAGGTAGAGAATTTAAGTACAATCTCAAATAGTTGCTGTGAAGACAGAATTTAATCACAAGATGCACTTGGCTTAGTGTTTGATGGACAATTAGATGCCTTTCAATAATTGGTGGTTATTATCTTTATTTTTATTTATTTTCACACTAATATATGAGGTTAGTACTGATATTAATCCCATTTTACAGATTAGAAAGCAGAGAGGTTAACATATTTGCCACCATCACGCAATTAGTGAGACTCGGAGCCAGATTTTAGTCCCATATTCATGTTCGTTTAAATCCAGAGCCCATGTACAAACCTTTCTTTCTTCTTACAATGAATTCAAATCTATTTATTATCAGTGTAGTATTTCTTTGAGTATCAGGTTTTCTGAAAAGAGCCAGGCTAGTAAATAATCAGGTCATTCAAAAATTCCACTCCTGATATTGCCCATGAAAACCTGTATAAAATAATTAAAGAGTTGTTTTAAAAAAATATATGAATTAACATTAACAAAATTGCCAGTATGCAAAATCCATGTGTTTTTAGCAAAATATTACAACTTTTATTACCCTGAAAGTAGTTGTTCAGTCAGATATCATTGGTTTGTAAGGTATCCTTGATTTAAAATGGAAGAATTAGCTCTTGAAACAAAGAGAGACATTTGTTACATCTTTAGAATACTCATTTTGAGGCTCATCAAGGGAGCTCCTGGAGGGCTTCTGTGTGTGATGCATTTTTATTCGCAAAGAGTGAAGCTAAGCCCTGCATTGTCGTTTGCAAGGTACTTGTTTGAGTTATCTGGTGCTGAATTATGAGAGCAAGTCCATCATTTAAGTGTTATTGCTCTTTTTCTTTCTGGCTCTTTGCTCCTCTTCCCAGACTTTGCTAAGGTACTTCAGTGGCTATAATGAAGTGAATCCAAATTACTAGTTTGAGACCAGCAAGAGACCTGACTTGCAGACAAAATATTCTTTTAACATTTCACTGAACTAATCGTCCTAAAAGATTTACTCTGCCTTTCATAAGCTCTTCCTTGGCTTTGATTTTTTTTCTCTTCGTGTGTCTTGGTTTAGCTAAAGGAAGTTTCAAAATGTCGACCTGAATGTTTTAGTAAAGTTGTCACAAAATTTCCTTTTGTATATGTATTTAGTTGATGATTTTAAACTTATAGAAAATAGAACAAGACCGATCAGACTAGCCTTAACATTTTCCTGTTTATATATAGACACACAAAATATACACAGTATGTTTTCTGTGACAAATTATTAGACTCTGACCAATATGCATAGTAAAAAGAAATGCATGAGGTTTCAATTTACTCTTCTGTGGTAAAAAATATCACATTAGCTCACATGAAATTTTGTTAAGATATTAGAGCATAGAAACAATATTACACTATTAAAGAGCTTTAAGGTCTATGAAAGGACAAACAGGAGGAGTGTTAGCATTTTATAGAATCAAATATATGTCACCGTCACCCTTAATTCCTCACCTATTTGAAACTTTTAAAATTGACACAGTAGTAACCCCAGTGGAGTTCAACCCATCACCTTTATATTGATGAAAACTGGATTATATGTCATGACTTGATCTGTTAAGTAAGCGGACTTGCCAAAACTGTAGTGCTAAAGGAGTAGTCCCATTCAGGTATGAACACAGGTCAAAATCCACTGGCTTTTCCTAAGAATACTGCATCTATAAAACTCACCACACTAAACCACAGAAAACGTGTGTTTACACACAGGCATATTTCAAAGAGAAAAAACCAACAAAAAGAAGAGTGTGAATCAAGCAGGCTTAGTTCCTTCTTTCAAAGTGACCATTCCAACCAATCAATCTTCCTCCCTTAAACGGAAGGAGAGAGAAAGCAAACTGAGGTCAGCAATACTACTGAAATGATGACTCCTTCACCTGAAAACTTGAGGAAGGGCAAATAAATGTGCCCTTTAAGTAGGAGGTCACAAAAGGATTTACAAAACAGAGTGTCATAGTGTTTTGTTTCTGTTAGTAAATAGGTATTTTCCCTCAGTTAAAATGAAGGGTATTTTAACTCTAGACCTCATTTAAGTTTGAGTCTTGATTAAAAAAAAAAAAAAATGACTCAACTACTAGGAAGCCCTGAAGAATAGTTGTTCAATTTTACACTCCAATAAGGATTACAAGTTTCGAGTTCCCTAATGCTCAACACGCCATTCCTTATTTGTCAATAGGTGTCCATCCTGTCATTACCAATGGAATTAGGTATCCATAGTTGCCTCCATCCAGACCAGGGAAGTCTTGTCACCCAAATTTGCTGCTTACACCACACTCATTTGGCCACAGGTGTTTGCTTATCTGGGATCTATGAAGTAAGAACCACATATACCATTACTAGTGAGGTAATATAACATGTTTTACACAAATTTCAGAAACTATAGACTAGAAAGCAAAGGCCACATGGATCACCTTCTAAATATATTCCACCCAGACTGACCATTGTAATAAAAATATTCAAACTCAAATAATTAAATTAGCAATTATATTTCTTGCATTTAGAATATCCACATTGTGGTCACCTGGAATCTTTACATCTTCTAATACGTAAGTGCCTTCTATTCTCACAGTATTCACTTCCTGGTGGAAAAATGAAATTAGGTAAAGTGGTAAATGTTTTATACATGCCATGGGCAACAGGGATTCAGTTTAATTTTGTGATTTCTCTGGAGTTCTAACAATTATATACCTCAGTGGTAACCTATACTGGTTAATTTTATGTGTCAATTTGACTAAACTAAGGGAGGCTCAGATAACTAGAAAATTATTATTTCTGGGTGTATCAGTAGAATGAGTAAAAAAGATGGCTCTCACCAGAGAGGATGGGCATCACCCAGTCTGTTGAGAGTCCCAGTTGAACAAAAGGCAGAGGAAGGGTGAACTTGTTCTCTCTTCTTGAGCGTGAACATTCTTCTTTTTTCCTTCAACATTAGCACTCCTGGTTCTTGGGCCTAAGGACATGAACAAGAACTACTTTCCTAGGCCTCTGGCTTACAGAAAGAATATTGTGGGGCATCTCATGGTCCATGAGAGTGTGAACTAACACTCATTATAGATATAGATATATATAGATAAAGATATAGATCTAGATAGACATAGATATATACAGATATACATAGACCCTACTGGTTCAGTTTTTCAAGACAACCCTTATGAATACATAACTCCAAGGCAATTTTGTACAAAAAAGACCACCCTGTTTATTTTATCATTTTGATCTGCTGGTATTTGATATGCCTTCCAAAGAGGAGGAGAAACACACAAATTTGTTATGTATAGGTGTTTTAGCATAGGGTTATACCCTTTAACATTAATAGTTTATGCATTAACTCTTAACCAAAGGATATATCTTTTCTACCTTTCTTTCATCTTTGCCTTATGTCCAGTGTCTCCTGCCTCTCTCCACCTTGCATTGTCCCAACACATACATACCTCACTAAAAATGAACACAAGGAAGTTTCCTATCTAAATTTGACTGAGCTCCAATAGGTGGCAACTGACTTTTTCTAAGTGTAGATAAGGGGTAATAAATCAGATATATGTCTTAAAATACACTCTAATTCATTTTTGTTTATTCTAAATTTTCAGTAAAAGCTAACACCACCCTGAAGTTTTGTGTTGTTGTATTGTAATGGGAAGAAATTTATGAGCCCATGAAAGAGACTGAGCCATACTCTGATAACACTACTATCTTTCCCTGAAGCCCTGTTTGTATGGCACAGTCTCACCAAGGTGGAATTGGCATGCATCTGTCCTTCATATACAAGAGTGGAATGAAGAGAAACATCCTTCATGGTGGGGGAGAAATATAATATTTAGAAGAGAGGTCTTCCAGTGAAAAATACAAAAAACACTGTAAGACAACCTCCCTCTCCCATACAAACGAAAGAAAATAGTACTTTGAATAGGAGGGAAAGTATAATTACAATGCCAATGTATAATATACATAATGTGTTTCACTAACAATAACGATTTAGAGTGCTTAGCTCTAGAGATTTGGGAAAATTGTGTGAACCAAAGAGACAAAGCTTATTAAAGCCTGTACAAAGAGAATAAAACAAAAGAATCTATTGATCGTTATGCAAACTTTGTTTGAAACAGAAACAGAACCATGTTATCAGAAGTCAACAACTTCCTGGCCCTGTTGAAGTGAAATAAATAATCTTAAAAAGAGTGAAGTTGTTATCACTGTCACAATAGAGCCTGTGAGAAACTTGAAACAGAGGAAAAGTTTTACCATGAATGGTGTTACCAGAGATCCCTATTTATGGTACCTATTCAGGAGATCCATCCCTATGCATCCCTATGCAAGGGTCCTGGTTTTCACCTATTTTCCGATATCTATCAACAGTGCCACTTCCATTCTCGGTAGTCTTGGTTTGAATAACAAATGACATGATCACTCTAAATACAACCCTATACCTCTGATGAGACTAAAATATATCTCAGTGTCCTAGACGAACTTTGGGATCCAAGGCTCCATACTTGGTTATCTACTCCAGATAAAGATGAGACCTTCTTTGGTCCAAAAGACAATCCAGTGTCAATAAAGTCAATAGTCTGTTTCTCCCTCTCCTGCATCTGCCTGAAGCCCAAGATAGGTTTTTGACTTCCCCCAGTGGAGTAGAAAAGTCTTGCCCAAGTCACAGTTGGGCCTTAATAGGCATGAGTCTAGGTTCTGAAGGCTATCTGACAGCAGTAACTAAGTGACAGTAAAAATTTAGACTTGTTTTTATTTAAATTTAGATTTGTTTCTGAAAGTCAGGCTCTGGAAAAGTGGAACATCGTCATTTATCAACCATACCACCTGAGTTAGGTGGAAATAGTAAAATCATTCATTCTTTTTTTTTACTCATTTGCTTTTTCATGGAAAAATATTTGTGAAACATTACTGCATACTATGCTATTGCTGTCCTCAGATATATATCTGTGTCAGCAAAAATAATTTATGATCTTACCATGATCCTGATTCTTCACTGGGAAACTGAAGTGTTTTCTTGAAGGAGAGTGGAGAACTGCAATTCTGAAAGTTACATGGGGAACTTTAAACAGGAAATATTTTGTTCTTATCCTTCAAATTTTTGAAGTCTGGGTTATACAAATTCTATATATACACAAAAAGAGAGACTAAGAAAAAAAATTAGATGAAAATTACACGTCATTATCATGAAACTACAAAGAAGGTAAGATGTATTTTGGTACTATCTTGAGTACCACTGTCTTGAAGATTCAAACTATAAAGCAGGAGGCCACCAGACTTCCACTTCTATTTTGTATCATCATGTAAATATTACTTCAATTTTTTTGCTGATCAAACAGAATCAACCTTCCTATTAGAGAACATTTTATTAGAAAATGCTTTGAATATGCACTTGGTGAATGGTTGTTATATACAGACAATAAACAAAACCTGGCATTCACAAAGGCATTGGCATTCTAAAAAACTCCTTTTCTGAGCCTATCTTCCTAATAGTTCCCATTATCTACGGCGTGCTTGACTTCACACACATCAGCATATTCATTTTACAGCCCCCTTTGTAAACATTCAAACTCCACTCTGCAAACTTTCAACTCACATTTTTATTTGTGCATCAAACACATCAAAGAACAAAAGATCTGTGGGAAAATTATGCACCACCACATAACTCCTTTTTTTCAGAGCATAGAGCCTAAATAAGTATCCCTAGAGTCTTTTATCCAAAGCTTTGCTCCAAAAATGAATTATACCTCCCACTTCCTCATCTTCTACTGTCACCTACTTTGCAGTTTATCTCCTTATTTGTACTTTTCTAAATTCTGATGACATAAAGAAAAAGGAAAAAAGAAATAAGCACATATGTATTAGAAACTGTAGAAAGGCTATCATGACACAATATAAAAGATAAAGAAAATAATGAAAAAATAATGATTACTGACTTACATAGCTCATTTCTTAACGTAAATAAAATATCCTAAAGTGTAGTCAACCTATTCGCACATGAAGTAAGGACCAAATCTGGCTAGGAAACAAAGTAATGTGAAAACCGTAAGCTTAAAGCAATCAGAACTGATGGAAATGGCTAATGAGAAAATTGATCTGTTTGCATGGTAGAGAAAGTGGAAATAATTTCTTTCACATTACACAAATCAAGGCTTCATAATTAGATTTGACACAAATACATGTATAACCTCATTGCATGGGACATTAGGTTGTACTACAAAGTAATTTAAGTTGAAAATGTAAGTTCCATTAACAAATAAATTCACCAACCTGATAAGACCAGGAACATATTCATGATAAAATAACAGAAAATCAATAACACTTTACTAATTTAAATATTTAGTGTAGCCTGGGAGAACAAAATGAAGGAAAAGAATACTGAAATCTAATTGTATCGCTCAGATTCAGTAAAATGTGAATAGTAAACAAGCAAAATACATATTAAAAATTAAGTGGCACTTTTTTCAATTTATCCCAAATTAGTTGTGTTACTATATATTCACTCAGTGCTAGTTTACTATAGACAGAAAATCAAGGAAAGACTAGCATTCTGACAATCCTAGAATTTAAATTACCTGTATATTCATTACTCTGCAGTTTTATTTACCATTAAAAAATACAAGAACAAGTCAAAGACCTATTATGGTTGGGAAAACGGTGAGAACTTTCAGAAAAGTATATACTAAGGTCTTTCTTATACCTGGAGCTAAGAAAAAATATAAATATATTTTATTTTTACTTATTTGAAAGGAATGGAATAACTATAGTAACATTTGGTTTGATTTATATTCTGGCAATTGAAAATACTCAAAAGAGAAGGAGATTGTTTGGTAGTCTCTTACATGCTTTCCTTAAATGTGCCAGCCAGTTATCATCAATTCATTTTTTCTCACATCCAAATGTACCCTTAAATATCTGATTTGAGATCATGAACTGCACTCTCTAAGCATTTCTTCTTTACAATGGATATATATTTTGTCACTGGAAGGTGCTGGAAGGGCACTGCAAGAAGGAGAGGGAGCTTATCTTCCCGGATCCAAACTGCTACTTTTGCTCTGCCTTGCTCCTGCTACATAGAATGTCATCAATGTGTGTGTCAGTGAGGAGGGTGGAAGGGAATTCCTCCAAACTGCAAATCCCTCAGTGACCTTGCTTCCTTGGCCCTGACCCTGACAACACCTTGTCATGGCCCTCCTTATGCAGACATTTATTGATCTAAGACATGTGCCTGCAGTGCCTGGACCCCATCTGTGTGCCTACACACCAGCTTCAGCTTGACTATGACTCACAGAGTTGCTTCATGTGGCCTTCCCAATGCAGACTAAGAGCTCCAAACCTCCTACAGGTGGTGGCTCACTGACTTCCCTGTTTGCCTGCACACAAATGTGTCTTGCCTTTGCTGTGGAAGGCTGTTTCCTGCTTGCACAGTGACTATGGACCAGATCTAGCCTGGGCAACAAAGTAAAATTTTTTGCCACTCATTGGGTTACAACTATATCTTCTTCATCAAGGCCTTGGAATGGGACCTCCCTTCTCAATTTGTCCTTTCTGAGTGACTTTCTCTCTACCTTAAAGCATCCTTCATAGTTCTCTTTATATTTGTATAGTAGCCTTGTATGTCAGTGGTCCTTAGTTCCATCCCCATTTTCCATAATTGGCTAAGACTAACAAGTCTCAGCATGTATTCTTCTTCATGGCTATAATTTACTACAAGGAAAGGGTACAAAGAAAAATCTGCCAAAGGAAAAGTTGTATTGAACGAGGTTCCAGGTAACAAGAGTCTTCTCCAAGTCAAGTCACAAAGAACTCAATTTTTTCAGCATCAAATACTGACAACTATACGTGAGGGATTATCTATTAATGGAGATCATTAGAGATGCAGCAGCCAGGGATTTTATTGGAGGGGGGTCACATAGGCACCCTCTTACCTAGTATATATCAAAACTCTAGACTCCTGAAAGAAAACAGGCGTTCCACCTTAAACAGATAATTTTCATAAACAGGTTAGTCACTGTGAGCCATTTTTTATCAGGGAATGGTTGAAACCCTTCTAGAATCCAAATTTCCAGAAACCAGACAAGGTCCAACTTTGGAACCAATCCTTTCTAAGAATAGTCATTTCAAGCCTGTTAAGTTAACTATTTTTCTTCACACCTAGCATCGTTTAATAATTCTTTATATTAAGCTTCTTCTGTTGAAATTGTGGTGAGGTTTCTATCTCTTAATTGAACTTAGACCAATATGTATACAATTACTTCTTGGGGCATATTAGATTTTTTCAATGTTACACTAACTTCTAATCTCTTCAGAAAATACTTAGAAAATTACTGCTGCAGAATACTAAATATTATCAGAAGTTAGCCTCATGACACCAAACAACGGCTCAATTTAGGCAATTTAGGAGAGGAAATTTGGACAGCTGGTAGCTAGGTTTATGTCTATGCCCAAAAGTCATTTTAGACTACAGCAAGCAAAAAAAGGAACAAGTGTGAAGTCTGTGAAACATGTTCTTGTTTTTATGTTAAAAAAAAACTTTTCTTTCAACTATTTTGCTATATTTTGAATATTCAAATTATTTTAAAATATTCATTAAGAAAAAGGATTGGCTACTTTAAAATTCTATGAGCTTAAATATAGGAAATGGGAAAATGTTAAAACTGGAGATAGCAGAAGCAAAATGTATTTTACACATGTCCTACGAAACAGGTGGGAAATTGAAAACGTAATGCAATCATGTGGGAAACTCATTCTGAGTACTTTCTGATAAGGCAAAACTGCCATCAAGCCAGGGTAGTACCCAGGCTACTGTTGTTACCTTTGAATTTTATTTATTTAGCTCCAGCAAAAGCTAAAAAGCAAAAGCTGAGTTGAAAAGGGCCATTTTTTTTTTCCTGTGGATTTCAGATTTATTGAATTCTTGGAAAGCAAAACTGAAGAATTCCTGACTAAAGGCTTTCTGGTAAGTACCTATGAAAAGCTATGATTCCTATGCATAGCAGGATGAAGAGAGACTAGCATACGCCTCTCTGATGTTGCAAATAGTAGATACAAAGTAGAGGCCATCTGTCATCAAAACTCCCCTGAGAAAGTAGGTTCTGTTTGGACTTTGGTGGTAAAGAATCAAATAATTTCAGAAGGTAAATATGCTATACTTAAAAGCCAGCCAGCCTAGCCCTATAAGCTTACAGATAGGGAGTTAAGGGAGCTACAGGAGAGAGAACGTTATATGCCAAAGAAGCACAAGTTATGAGTACTTGCTGATTACCAGTAAGATAGTAGAAACAGAATTCGTAACTATAATACAAATACAAGTCAATAATCTTTTCATAGACCATTTGATCCTATTAGAGCGAACACACAATGTTAGAAACTTATGACTCCTAACAGAAAAGCTGAATAAGAATGCAATGTGGTAGGCATCAAGAGAGGTTATGTTAAAATCATCGTATACTTGAAACATCAGGGAGGGGACTCACTTTGGATTTTATAATTTACCTTTCTTTTATCTGCTATATATTTTATACAAGTTTTTAGAGGCCATTTTAATTATTACTCTTCCTGATGATTTATCTAGTATATCTTCATGTAAACAGCATAGTTGATTTGAGAGGTTTTTGGTTTTGCTTTTGACGATTTACACTGGTCACACGAGATCCAATTAATCAGATGCCTAGCACCAGTACTTCAGACTAACATTCAGCAAGAGTTAGCACCCTTATCTTGCCCTACTATATTTTACACTTTCTGACAGTCTGTAGCATTGCCATCCTTGTTATCTTACAACAGTAATTTAATTATGGCTTAAAGTTTTAATTCAGCTGCCAAATACAGACATGATTCATGTGGTCTTGAGGTGTTACAGTGTACAGGTTTTTTTCTGGGTCGTTCTGTACCCTAATTTAGCATTTAGTGATGCATTTCATCCAATAAAGATTATCTCCTTCAACATCCTTAATTACCTTGGACATCTTCATGAATGGGGAATTGAGATGTTATTTATATTTTTAGCCAATCCTGAGTGTAGGAAAGATAACTCTTATACTCAGGCATATGTATTTCCACATAAGTCTCTCACGTTTGGTCTAAATTTGGCTAATGGGTGGTAGATAAACAAATGAAAACAACCAAGGCAGTCTTTCAAGTGTGTACAGACAGGTCTATGGCCATGGCAGGGCTTCTCTTCTCAGCACTAAACTTCATAATTTTATCAACTTTTCTTTTTATATTACTCTGCTCCTACCAAACTCTTTAGAGTAATCTTATATATTTTCAATGCTTTCCCAAAATAAGAACTCAAAAACTGAGCTCAATACATCTCATCAATGCAGACTACAGTAGCATGTTTCTAGTGTACTACTATTAATGAATTAATAAATTACTTTAATATTTTACACAATGTTTTCATAGTTATCAAATTTCCTGAGGTATAACTTTACACAAATAGCTGTAGAAAAAGAGCCCCCTCTTACTTTTAAAAAGTGAATAAATAAATAAATAAATTTAAAGAGTACAAATTCAGCTTTGTTACATGGATATATTGCTTAGTGCTGAAGTCTGGACTTTCAGTGCAACCGCATGAATAATGTACATTGTACTCATTAAGTAATTTCTCAGCCTTCATCCCTCTTCCACTCTCCCCTTTTCCAAGTCTCCAATATCTGTTATTCCACACTCAATTCCAAGTATGTACATTATTTTGCTTTCAGTTATAAGTGAGAAAATGCAGTATTTGACTTTATGTTTCTTAACTATTCTTTTGTAGTGAATTTTATGAACATGAATGCATGTCTTAACTTTTATTTCTGTAGATTGCACTTCTTAGATTTTGATACTTTTTAAACCTCAATTCTATCATTCATTAACTCTTCCAATCCAGTAATATTTGTATTTGTAGATTTAATAAGGAAACTATCTAAGTTCACCACCGCCCCCCAAAAAAAACTAAATGAAGGTGAAAGCCCTATGATGTTAGGTATCAGAGGGTAACTCTCAACTTCCTGATTTCATATCCATTTATGTGTTATATAATGCAGTTTGGGAAAGAGTGTTTAAAGTACAACCTTTCATTATATAAAAAACTATTCCACTAAATTACTTAATTGGCACTCCTTTAGCGTGCTTACTTAACAAACTAAAAACCTTTCACTGAACTCAGCACACATTTCTTGAGATTTTACACAAAGATACTATGAAAAATTTTGAAAAAGCCATGATGGAGAAATTACATCTTAGATATTGTTTCTATAGTTGTTACATTATATACACTCCTTGCAAAACGGATATGAGGCTAGTTTAAAATGATTTCTTTTATCATAATGGTTTTTGTTCTGATCCTTTCAGAGGTGTATATCCAATACATTAAATGAATTGAAAGTGTATTTCATCGGAAATCCACACAAATACATGCTAGAGGAGAGATATGGGAAACATGAATTAATTGCATTTTTCACAATTGGACTGCAATACTAAAGATAGAAGTAATGGTTTCAAAAGTTAAAAATTATTTAATCGGAGATGAAATTTGGACATCATTCTAGGAAATACCAAGACCAGGATATATTAGTTTGTTGTCCGAAACTCTGCAGGTTTATAAAAATAGCTTCTCCAGTGACAGAGAAACATGTTTGGTTTTGTATAACAGCAAAAATTCAATGGAAATATAGTTGATTAAGAAAGATAGATCAAGGTGGGACAAATGACCCTATTGACCCTATTGAGACAGAAAGCCACAGTCCGTGTTCTGAAGCCAGGATTCAGACTCTTGACATTTGGGCCCCAAAGTCTCTGCTCCTATTCACTTCAGTATGCCACTTTTTGTTTGTAATTCATGTCTCAGTGTGGAAGTCGAACATTTGCCCTGTTTGGAAAGCAGCTATATGAGCAATTCGGGAATTAGAGTTATAAAAAAGGCATTTAAAATAATCTATAACATTAATACTTTAAGCATTCATTATCATTCCTATCATTTAATCATTATCATGTAATTGTTATTACCAAGACTGATAGAGATAGATATTATACTATATAAGTTTTACCTGTGTTTCATATACGTTGTTTGATTTACATGTTACAGATATATGGTTTACATATTATAGATATAACAAGAAACGGACTCTCCCTCCAGGTTTCTCACTTTTAGTCTGCTATTCTTCTATCCTACAAAATAAGTTAAAAACCATTGGAAAAAATCACATGGAACAGGTCTCTTAACAGAAGTCAACTGAGCATTTTATGCACTTTTGTTTCCAGCTTTACTGAGATGATTGACAAACAAAACGTAAAAGTATTTAAGATGTACAACAAGATGTTTTGATATATATACATTTTAAAATGATTACCACAATCAAGCTGGTTAACATAGATCTATCACCTCACAGAGTTACCACACTGTGTGTGTGGTAGAACACTCCTAAACTATTATCTTAGAATAGATCAGAGAAGATAAGCCCTATTCTCAAGTATACATTATTATTAATTAACTATAGTTACTATACTATTAGGTCTCCTGAATTTATTAATTCTTTAACTAAAAGTTGTACCTTTAACTAGCGTCTCTCATATCCCCTGCCTCCCAACCTCTAGTAACCACTCTACTATTCGCCACAATAAAATATTATTCAGCTGTTAAAAAAAAGAAGACAAAAAAAGAAAGACAGAAAGAAAGAGAAAAAGAAAGAAATCATACTATTTGCAACAATGTGGATTAACCTGGAAGACATTCTGCTAAATGAAATATGCCGAGTACAGAAAGAAAAATACTGTGCTGTCTGGTAGCACAGTAGGGCAATTAGAGTTAACAATAATTTATTGTACATTTCAAAATAACTAAAAGAGGGAAATTAAAATGTTCCTAACACAATTATCCTGATTTGATCATTGCACATTTTATGCTTGTATCAAAATATCAGTGTACCCCATAAATATGTACAGCTATTATGTATTCATAATAATTAAAAATGAAAGCACTGTAAAATGAAAAAATGAGACAATGTGACTAAAAAACTGAATTTTAAATTTTATTTAATTGCAATTAATCTAAATTTAAGTAGATATATGTAGGTATTGGTTACCATACTAAACAGTGCAGTTATAGAACATAACATTACCGGTTTTTGGAATAGAGTCATTTGATCACCTTAACCTGGAACTTCAGATCTGATTTCTCTAGTGAAAAACTAATTTCTTAAAATAAAATGTTATGCAGACCATAATATATAAATCAGAAATGGGCGAAGCCACCCTGGTCAATGTGTCAAGGAAGGGGAAACCTGGATTTTGCAGAAAGAGTAGAGGTTAGCAGCTGGACTCTCAGATCCCTACTTACACTCACATCAGAAACAGCTAAGGGACCACTAAGACACTGAAGAACATGATTTGAAAGCAACTGATGAAAATGTTTCAGTGCCTCTGGCATCTTTCAGGATTTCTTAAATATTTATAAAATTCATTTTATGATTAACTCATTTTAAAAACATTTTTCAAGAGATTTCCACTGTGCTATCAGCAATGATGCTAAGATTAATAAAACACAACTATTGCCCTCATGTAACTTAAAATTTAAGATTTTGTAAAAATCCAACATTGCAATTTTAGTGTGTTAAATTCTATAGATGATATAGGTATAAAGAACAGGGTGGGTAAGTGCAAAGGAAGGAGAAATAATGCTTAACTGAAGACATAACACATAGGCTGAGTCTTGAAAAATTAGCGTGAATCAGGAGGACAAGGGGTGTCGGTTGGGGCAGGATATCCTCAGTACACAAATTCTTGTAGTATACTAAGTAGTCGTTATTTAAAGGTAATGAATCTTCCCTTTACCCAAAGCCAGGTAAAATTTTCTTTTCTTATTTGTTGAGACTTAATCATTTATTATAATCATTTCTTCATTTTCTAATTAAAAGATAAATATCTTTGAAATAAATGAGAAACCAAATAGTATTTAAGTCCTTTTGCCTTCTCTATTATATGGATTCTTTAGGCCACATTTTTCCAACTTGAAAATAAAATCAACTATTTTGTCCCTGCTTTCAACAGATCTAGTAAAGCAGTGAGGAGAGAGAGGTGCTCCACTGGGAATATTATGAAAAATGTATGTAGAGGTGTATACCCCAGAATATCATGTGATAAAGCAGCTATAAAAATGATAATTTATTTGTGTGGGAATTTATAGTTTGTAAACATTTTCATATTTTTATTTATTTGTTCTGAAGGTATAGTGGACAAATAATTATTTCTGGTCAAACAATTATTTCATGTTTTATGAAAGCATGTAACAAAAACAAGTAATCCCTGATTATTGCAGAAATATCTGATGTTTTATAGATTTGTCTTACCTATTTCAAGAGGCAGGCAATCTTAACAAAGAATAGATGCCTACAGAAAAAAAAGAGATAGTTTTATCAAGTTAACCCCAATTACATTAATTTGGAAACACTTGAGCTTGAAGAAAGAGTATTGAATCATAAAAAGAAAGGTTGAAAAAAAGAAATTAATAACAAGTTAACAATAGAGCATAGAATATATTTTAATTATAATAAAATATCAGGAGTCAAGAATAGCTAGTTGAAAAGTATAAGGACTCAGGCTATCCAGTTAAAAATCTTTTGGCAACAATGCTTGTGGTGAACATTCTATAGAATATTATATGTAAATACCATAGGTAAGAATATTTATAAATAAAAAGTTGTTAATTTCATACTCAGAGGACAGATGATAGTATATAAACAGCTATAGACATTAAGTAGAAAAATTATCTTCTTTAAAAATGAACATCTATTGAATTTCTTACATGAAAACCATAGTTACCATTTTCTTTTCTCAAACATTGTTACATTAATGTTCACTTACTGTCTATACATTTTCCTTCAAGTTGACATAAATATATGGGTTACAGACTGTAGGCAACTCAGAGAGTATTACTTCTTGATGTTCATTGGTGTCTAGCTGATTTATTTTTGAACTCTCTGCTATGTCTATCCTGATGGCATGTGCTATAATGATCAATGTGAATGAGATGTATTTCCTGACTGAGCCAATATAAAAAGCATGAAAGTGAAACATTGCAGAAGGGTAAAGTCATTTTTATTTCTGCTTAGAAAAAACAAAACAAAAAAAAACATACTTTACTGCCTTTGACCTTTTGGTTTTTTTTTGTGTTAGCCATCATATCATCCATTCTTAAAAAAACAATCACTTCCAAAGTGGCATAAAATAAACAAAGATATTGGGTAGAGGATGAAAGTATTCAGTAACACCCAATGTATAACAGAAAAGAAAGATTTGCAAATCATCGACTACAATGTATTTTGGTTAAGGTTTTTTATACATATCAAGATTTAAAATACATTTTCAAGATGTAAAATATATTTTCAATATGTTTTCTCATGATTCCTCTGAAATTCTGTTATTTCTATGCATTCTTTTTGTATTTTCATCAAGGTCTAAATATTTAGATATATAAAGATGATTAAATACAGTGTGGGGTCTACTTTAATTCAAACAATAATAAAATTGTGAAATTTAAAGAACACAAATATTTAAAAACTCCTATTTATTTTTTATGTATCTTAACTTACTATTGTAGTTAAGTTTCTCATGATTTCATTTTACAAAGGGAGAGGCTGAGGTGATTAAGATGCTTGCTCAAAGTCAAGCACTAAATGATGGTTTAGTAAGGTCTTTCTGATTCCTGAACCATCCTGTCCTTTGCACATATGTGTGTGTGTGTTTGTGCATGTATATACACACACATATACATATATATATACACGTATACATATATATATACACATATATATATACAAACATAGTCTAAATGGCTTAGAAATTGCCTAGTTAAGTGCCCTTTAGACAGAATAACTCATTTAAACTTCCAAAGAACTCCATCATGTAAGTACAATTACTCTGCAATTTCTCAATGAGGAAACAGAGAGAGAGTGTTTAGGTGACTGGCCCAAGGTCACAAAGCCAGAGAGTGAAGCCATATATATATATATAGTGGGTATGGGGGTGGTGTGCATGCATGCACATGTATGTATTTATGTGTGTGTGTCTATATATAGATATATATCCTCCTAAATACTATCAATGTTTCTCTATGTAAAAACATTATGGATCATCTAGACAACGTTCCTCGGTTTTTGGTTTGGGAAACTAAAGGACTAAGAAATTCTGTGAAGAGTCCAATTTTAATAAGTGAGTTGGTGTGAGAGCCAGAAACTAGAAAATGTCTCTTGAGCTTCCTCTAGGGTACTTTTCATTACATCATGCTGTTTCTGTATTATTACCATAAATTTTTGCCTATTCAACTTAACATATTAATGCATGTTTTAACCAAGGTGTGAAAATACAGATATTCTGTCAGTTGGCTGGCATTAATAATGACCCCAGATATTAATGGTTCAGCAGTTTTTACCCCTAGTTGTGCTCCAGAATCAATCAGTGTATATAATTATTGTAAATATAAATGTGCAAGTGTAAACCTTGGAGTTTCTGACATAGTTGGTCTATCTTGAGGCCCTAGAATTTGTGTTTTAATAAAGTTCTACCAATATCGTCATACAAACAGTAACAACAATTTTAGCTAACATATAATCACTTAACAAAGCGGTCTCAGTGCCAGACAATGTCTAAGGCTTGTAGACAGGATAACTCATTTAAACCTCCAAAGAACCCTATCATCTAAGTACTATTACTATGCAATTTCTAGATGAGGAAACTGAGACAGAGAGAGTGTAGGTGATTGAGTCGAGGTCACAAAGGCAGAGTGTAAAGCTAGGATTTAACCACCACTATCATGGAGCTCTGTGATCTTAAGCAATACATTACTCAATTTCACCGAATCTCTTCTTTGGGGAGAAAAAAAATTAGAAAGATGGAATCTTAATAAATATTATGCCTATTCATAGATGAAATAGAAAAAACTAAATGTCTTTTTCTAGTTACAAAACTAGTGAGAGACTGAATATGCTACTCCAGGCCCAGTGTTTTTTCTCCAGCAAATTTACCTTTCCATTATAGCAATTTTGCTTTTCTCTAATTGTGATATTAAATGTATTATTCATAATTCTCCATTACAATAAATCTTTGGTTGTATAATACAAAAAGTTGATCAGAAATATATTGAGAAACTAACAGAATTGCTAAAAAGGTGGTTCAACACTCAAGTTTCAGGAACGGTGGTCCAAAACACTCCAGGAACTGGCTTGAGAAAAACATGACGGAGACTACTGCTACCTCTACTACGTTCAGCTGCCAGGAACTCAGTGTGACTGCCACCAAGACTCTGATGCATTGCCATCAGCTCTATAACCACAGTCAAAATTTTAACCACTATTCCTCCCAGAAATCCACTAATCAATTTTGCCATCTTGCCAATGAATAGACCCTACACAGAGTGTACTTACCCATGGGAATTACTGCCAGATAAAGCTTCACCCAGGCAAGTGCAATTGTTGAAATACTGAGTATGGTCCTGTGCCATAGCTGCGAGAGTGAGAACATGCACTCTTAGCCTATGTCTATTTATAGATTGAAGAGAAAAAGCTAGGGGAGGTAGAACTCCTAAAGCAAGCAATTCTCAAAACACAGCAAGTTTGTTCAAGAGATACTAGAAAGCCAAAAAACATTGGGATAACAGATTTAGGGAAGGATGATGTTTATGTGATGAGATATTTGAAATCCAAGCCCTTGGAGTGTTAGTTGGATGAAAGGATATACCATTAGGAGAATCCCTCAAAAATAAGTTTTAACTGTATTATTTTAAAAAGGCTGAGAAAGTTATTTTCCAGTTCTGCATCTTGGATTTGGAGGCTTTTGACAGCTTAAGGTATATTAAAAATAATAAAATCTCAGAGAAAAATCTAGATTTCAATACTACTAATATTTATTACTAGCAATGTAGTCCTGGATATGTATTTTTCTTTCCATTTCTGAAACCATATCCGTATCAGGGAAGTAGAAATAATATCCCTTTCTTCACAGAGTTGTGTGAGAATTAAATGAGATAGTACAAGTAAAATACCTGATACCAAACTATTAGTCTACTTTCTTCATCCCCTTGGGGGGATTTTTGCAATATATTGGAGATTTTTGAAACCAAAATCATTAATTAAAATACATGCAAATTATTCTGCTTATGGGTTTTCCAATGTAACTTGACCACTCCATCTATTATGACCCACACTACAAAGGAAAAGACCTAACTACTCCTAAATACTATACCTACCACTGAACTTTATTTAAGTATCTATTCATCTATTTATTTGAAGGCAGGAAGAAACTGTGAGATTAAGATGGCTAGACTGCCTACAATCATACAACATACATTTTTCCTTATCTATTCGTTAATAGAATTATGATTTTATTTATTGAGATAATGACTGCTGGAAACCTGTGGAGTGCAGACCATTTCAAAGCCATATGGCTATGCGATTGATTTGTAGAAAGTGCCATACGGAACTTCTGGAAATGTGTGTTGAAAGATGGGGTACCTTTTAAATTTCCTTCTCTCTCTGATTTTCTGCTCCTTGAAGCAAGATTGTAATAACTGAAGCTATGGCATCTTGGTCATCGTGGTCCATGAGATCAATCTGAAAATTAAAATCACATTGGGCAGAGAAAAGAAACAGAAGGAACAAGAGTACATGATCAGTTTGTGTAGCTGCAGCATCACCCTTTCCCTGGACTTCTTACACATGAGAGAATAGATATTTGTGTGTTTTAAAACATTTATGTCTCAACCATACATTACAATAGCCAAACTCAAAACATAACTGATCTATACTGGCTCTCATTTAAATATGTATTTCCAGTACTTATAACGGTACTTAGCAACAGTAAGTATTTAATAAAGGTTAGATTAATTAATTAATTAATTAATTAATGGCTTTAAGCCGAATATAAATGACTTGATTTATCTATTATTTTACATTTTTGGAAATACTGATTCATACAATCCAATTGCCTTCCATTAGAATCTTAATCCATGGTTGATTGTACTATAGAAAATGCCTAAGGTCAGAAATTTCATGTATAAAATTTTGAGTTCTCAGTTCGAATACATGCAAGATGGACTAAATGGCTGGTATCATGACTTACAAAAATGTCATGATCTTTGCTGGGCACAGTGGCTCATGCCTATAATCCCAACACTTTGGGAGGCTGAGGAAGAAAGATCACCTGAAGCCAGGAGTTTAAGACCAGCCTGGGCAACATAGTAAGACTCTGTCCCTACAATTTTTTTTTTTTTAATTAGACAGGCAGGGTGGCATGTGACTGTAATACCAGCTATTCTAGGGGCTAAGGTGAGAGGATTGCTTGAACCTAGGAAATCGAGGCTGCAGTGAGCCATGATCGTGGCACTGCACTCCAGCCTGGGCAACAGAGAACACCCTGTCTCAAAAAAAAAAAAAAAAAAAAAAAAGTCATGATCTTGACGGAACTTATGCTGAGAAATGAAATTTATATATTTTTATCTTTTACTTCAAAAATAAGAAAGATTAAATAGAATAATTACCTAAAGATAAGAAAAATATGGGATCTTTATTTACTTTTTCTAAAAATAATATTATTCAACATGGAAAGCCAGTGAATTAAAGTTGACCTATCTCTATTTGCTTCTTTTGCTAGAGACCTTCTCAAGAGCATGCAAAGTATTCTTTTTAGCTAACTTTTGGCAAATGTGCAATAGACCAGAAACAAATTTTACAGGAGGAGCTCAATCTTGTGTGTTCGCTATTTTCAATGGGTAATTTAGTTCCAGCATGAGAATTGTTTCAGAAAATAAGCACTAATAGGAATATGAACAGTGGATATAAAAATTAATATGAAACATGCAATCTATTTACCTTTTCTATTCTATTTCTTATTCTCTCTTTTTTCTAAAAGCCTGGCTTTGTCTTTTAAAGGCTTCCCTTGTATTATTGAGAAAGGTATAGGAATGAGATGGGATACAGAGTACAGTTGGAAAATTGGTTTAGATACAAGGGAGAGACACCTAAGACAAAGGAGGTAGAGCTTGACAGCAAAGGTAACGAACATGTAGCTGTACGATAAGAAGATGGTAAGAGACTTCTGAGCTGATGTCTGTTTTCTATGGAGGAATATTGTCCATCAGATCAAGTGTGTGGTTTGGTGATATTAAAATCTTAAATTTCTTTCTTGAAATTTTTGTCCGCATGATCTATCCTGATAGAAGTTTGTGAAATTCTTCTATTGATGATGGAATTGTAAATTTTCTTCATAATCTGTAAATATTTGTGTTATATACTTAAAAGCTATTTCCTAATACTACAGGCCTGCCTTCTTTTTTAGCACCATAAATTAGACAGTTTATCATATATTTTATACAATCAACCTATGTTTAGATATCCGATATTCTTTCCTACATCAGAGACTTTCATTATGAGATCATTTTCTTTTTTTTTTTTTTTTTTTTGAGACGGAGTCTTGCTTTGTCGCCCAGGCTGGAGTGCAGTGGCGCGATCTCGGCTCACTGCAAGCTCCACCTCCCGGGTTCACGCCATTCTCCTGCCTCAGCCTCCCGAGTAGCTGGGACTACAGGCGCCCACTACCACGCCCGGCTAATTTTTTGTATTTTTAGTAGAGACGGGGTTTCACCGTGTTAGCCAGGATGGTCTCGATCTCCTGACCTCGTGATCCGCCCGCCTCGGCCTCCCAAAGTGCTGGGATTACAGGCGTGAGCCACCGCGCCCGGCCGAGATCATTTTCTTTAATGCTGAAGTTTATTGTATGCGGGACCTAGTTTGTCTGCCAGCTCAGATTTGCTTGGTTCGTTTCCTTTCTGTCCTTTGCCTTTTGTTAAATTGAAAGACCCTGCCATATATCTGCTGCTTTCACCTAATCACCTGAGAGCTATGTCTATGTGAACCTTTCTGGGGAGAGAAACCAGGAGCATACAGTCATTTGATCAACATTCTTCTATAGGATTCTCCAGAATCTAGTGCAGAGGTCTGATTTGACATGATTCACGCTGTCTACATCTACTTCCTCCACTCTGGGCTCACTTATTGTGCTTTCTTTCATATTTGGCTTTTGGATTCTGGAAACTTTCCTCACTTTATGATTATACACACACACACACTTCACTACTATATACTTAGATAATGCATTTTCTTCAAGGACAGTTTTTCATAACAGCAAATGTGGACGATACGACTCTAAAGACAAATTATCTAACTTACATTATTCAATTTTCAAATTTTGACAATGCGAATATATTACTTCAATAATCAGGAATACCAAAAATAATTTCCAAAAAGAGAAACAAAATTATAGCATTATCAAATTATATCCAAAATAACATCTTATTCCTAATATACTTTGAATTTTAAATACTTATATTTGGCTCAAGAAAATCTTGGTCTCTCTAACAGTATAAAATAGATGGTTTTTGTAGTGAAACTTGATTTGTGAATACTTTGCACTTGCTAGATTTGAATTTAAAAATAGCTAATATAGAAATAAAATGTTTTCAAAATATAATGAATAACTAAATATACTTTTTCTAATATTAAATAATGTCCCCTAGTTAAATTGTTTCTTTATATATAAATTGTAATTTATCTCTATCTCATCTTTTAAGAAACTAATGTGAGAATATTCTACCACAATTATTCAAATCAATAATAAATATAATTTAGCATAGGCAAATGAGGTTAGAGATTATGAAGAGAAATTAATAACATATGCAGATGATACTTCATAATATAGCTTATCTGGGGAATATTTTAGATTAGAAGTTTTCATTGCTCTAGAGGTCCGTAACAGCATTAAAATACATTTCTTGATTATAAAGTAATTACATTTTTTTAGCACCATGGAAACACTTTACTGAAAATGTAGAAATGAGAGGGAATTAAAATGCTTATAACATGTACCCAAGTACTTCTGAATTACCAAAAGGCAATCACTGACTCCAAATAATCAACTGAAAAAAAACAGAAAATGTATGAATAATATTATAAGTAAATATAATTATTAGGATGATGGCTTTTATAAAAATAATTGTGTGAGAATACATATTTTATAATAATAAAAAGGTAATATGTACTAATATATTTCAAAGCCATATTTCACTAATAGATTGGAGATTTCTAGAGTAGAAATCAGGACTCTACATGCACCAAAGCAACTTGATGATTCCATGTGAAACAAAGTTGAAATTGACTGGTTGAGAATAATATTGTGTACACGGCTCTATACCTTGAGTTTAGGATTTTGAGTTTACATTTCCATCAGTGGGTGACCACTGAAAGGTTTTAAACAGAGAATGAATGTCTGCTTCAAAATGACCTCTGTGTCTATAGTATGGAAGCAAGGAGCACAGAACGGATAGTGATGAGCGAATGTAAGAATGCCAATTAAAAAGCTACTGCAGTAAGTGTTGGAGATTTCATGTATAACATGGTGACTATAGGTAATAATATTGTATTATTATTTATATTTATACTTTGCTAAGGGAGTTGATCTTGAATGTTCTCACCACAGAAAAAGATAATTATGTGATGTGATGGATGTGTTAATTAGCTTGACTGTGGTAATCATTTGGCAGTGTATATTTATGTATATGAAATCATCACATTGTATAGCTCGAGTACTTACAATTTTTATTTGTCAATCACACTTTAATCAAGGTGGTGGTGGGGGGTTTACTGCAAACTCTTTCATGCAGAATTCCAAGTAATTTATACAGATACTCTTCCTTCAAGAAGGTGGGGCATAACTCCCCACCCTTCATGGGTGGGATGTGCATAGTCACTTCTGAGTAGAGTGTGGAAAAGAGGGGAAAAGATGAGTACATTAACAATGAAGAAACCCAATGAACACCACGTGACCAAGATTAACAACAATAGTGATGCCTTATTTTGATAGCATGTGCTTTTGAAAGGTTGTGATGAGAAGAGCATTTTCCTTTTACACTCTTCTCCCCAGAAACCCACGGTTTCTGTTGAATCATTAGGAAAAATCAGATAAATCCCAATGTAAGTGATCTGACCAGTACTCCTGAAAACTCTCAAAGTTGTCAAAAATGAGTAAAGTTTGAGTAACTCTGATAGCCAAAGTGATTAAAAGGAATGACAAACTTGTAGAAGAGTTGATAAAGGAGTAAAGTGAGGAATGCTAGGGGCAGTGAAGAAAAATCTGGGGTGCTAGATGAAAGCCACAACTTTTAATTAACACCAATCTCAATTATTCTCTTGTCTTCTCTCACAATGCTCAGCCGCTCAGTGAGCTCAGAGCTGTCATGAAAGAGGCAGTATATTCCGTTTAAAGATGATTTGGGCAATGAATTTGAAAATAAAAAACTCACCAAGCTATTCTCATGAGAAATGCATAGACTGAAAACATAAATGCTGAATAAACATCAAGGTGAAAAGTGGGCATACAAAGAAGTCAATTAAGAGATTAGGCCAAATGATAAGCCAGAATTAAAAACATCTAATGAATCTGCCATGGAAAGACAGATTGGGAAATGGGAAGAA
Source organism: Gorilla gorilla gorilla (assembly GCF_029281585.2). Classification (NCBI taxonomy): domain Eukaryota; kingdom Metazoa; phylum Chordata; class Mammalia; order Primates; family Hominidae; genus Gorilla; species Gorilla gorilla. Next base: position 118,120,217 of record NC_073229.2, on the reverse strand, counting down.
TCTCCAAAATTATTAAAATATTCAAAATAGCTTAGAAACTACTAAAACTGAAAAAAAAAGAAAGGCTTGAATGAAGGGACATTGTGTTCTAACAAAAAGGTAGTTTGCTACCTTTTTTATTAGTTTGCTACCTATTTATTGCTATATAATAGCAATAAATTGATTGTGGATTTCTCTTTTACTGAAAATACTTCCTATTCAGCAATATAACCAGAATGTAGTATGCCTGTGGGTGAATAGTTTCTCTAATTTAGAACTTGGGATCTGCCCATGCCTAGCCCTAAAACCTAATTTATTAAAACTCTGACTTCAAGGATGATTCATACTTGGCTTGTTCTCAGCTCCTCAAATCTGCCCTGAGGCCTCTGCTCTGAAGTCTCTTCTGGGTACAGAAAAGTATCCTTCTGGGAGTCCTTCTCTTATTTTTCTCCTAAAATTTTATCAACAGAGAGAATTGTGGTTGAGTCTAAGTGCGTTCAATGACATTTGTGAATAAATTGCTTGACCGATTACACAACTTCCCTTCCGTCTTTGTTTTGTTCTCCTCAACCCCTTGTTATGTGGCCACTAAGATTTCTGGTATCTCATATAGGTAGAACACTTCTTTTTTCCATAGGAACTTGTAGTTCTCTGTTTCATTCAAATTAAGCCAATTCTCAACATTGCCAGATGATCTTTCAAGTTTAGTCAGTGATTCTCAGTCCTAGTTGCACATTAATAAAGATCTGGAAGACTTAAAAACACTGATGAAGTTACCCAGGCAACATCCCCATAAATTCTGATTTAATTATGTTGGGGTAGGGGCAAGGCATTTTTTTTTATTTAAAGAGCAGACAAGGCTTTACAATATACAGTTAGAATTGAAAACCACTGAGTTATAGGTGCTAGTAGAATAGAGGCAGTAATTCTTGGCTTTCTGTACTGTCATTTAATCTCTGCTGTTTCCCTACCAGGCTTTCCTTAACTCAACCTCCCCAGCCCTTATTGACTCCAGTAACATTTCTTCAGAATTTCTACCTCAGACCCAAATATTTGTCTTCCATTTTTGGTTCTACACTCCTACAACTTTCTCTTCTAGGAGCAGATGCACTAAATCTGGTGCCCATTGACGTGAAAGGAGTAGTATGATGAACAGGACAAGACTGTGAAGCCTAGCAAGTATCTTGAATGCATCAGTACATTTTCCACATCTCTCTCTAAATAGAGGAAAGATCTCATTGCCTTAAGAATTTATATTTATGTGCCAATTTCAGGATGGTGTTTCTTAAATTTTCCTAATCTATTGAACACATATATTGTAATATGCACCTAGCTTCCCATTATACATACAGTTTAAAAGAATGCATCCTCTCAATTTCAATCTCAAGAGTAATCAACATAATTTACTTCTGACTTTAAAGTTGTATACCAAGAACCATGAGGGCTCCCGTTAGGTCATTCTCCAAATGCTTGTGTAACAACTCTAACATCTTAGTCATTATGGTATATTGTACTGTTGGCTTTCCTCAATGATGATTTAATCAGAGGAGCAGTTGGATATTGTATCTGAGATTCAGAATTTCTGATGATGGATCTCCAAGTATAGCCTGAGTATTACTGGGTTTCTTTGAGTCAGCTATGCTCTCATTCAGTCCCTGCCTGGATGCCATCTCCTGCCATGCTGCCAGCAAGGGGAAATACAAGTAAGACCAAGTTTCAAATGTGTGAAGAGTAATGTGAAGAAAATTACAGTTTCTTGAGCAGATAGGAAGAACCAAACTCAAGTTGTGTGTGGAAGGAAGAGCATTACATGATATATCCTACAACAAAACGTTCTAAATTATTTTTAAATATCTCTAACAGTGGTGATATATCTACTAATGCTCATAGAAAAATGCCCAGATGGTTACTTCCAGGGCCTCTTTGTTTAGAAGGTGTGCCTTTCCTTCATGGTATTTATATGTCATCAAGCTCCAACTTCCTACCTCCTTTTTAGAGCTATTTGAAAAGTGTGTTGTCCACAGGCAAAGACAGAGTTAGATGATGGAGAGAGATGGGACGAAAAGATAATGGGGTTTCAGGCCTCTCTGGACGACCAATGAGAAACTCTTATGGGTTGTGTTAGTCCTGTTTCTCCTTCTCTACTCTACACTAATGACAGCAGTGATCAGCTCTGGGGAAAATATTTAAAGATTTTCCTTAAGATCAACCTTTCTCAACAGGAGAGGAATGAAGTATTGTAAGTGTTTAAAACATAATATTTTCCCTGTCATGATTAGTCATGCCATTCAAAACTTTTGAAGGTTCTTAAATTGGCAAATGGCATGATGAAAATAATGTTTGAGGAAGACAACATCTTCACAGCAAACACTTATGTCACTGACTGATTGCAACCGGAGGGAGGACAAGTAGTTAAAAAACTGTAACTGCAGCTTAAGTACAAGATGATTAAGTAAAATTAATAGTTTAGGGTTTGAATACATATGAGAGAGAATTTGACTTTGAGAGATAGTACATAGAGGAAGAAAATCTTATAAAAACAAACAAATAAAATAACTTCCAGATTTAAAATGATATCTACATGGAGGAAAAAAAGAAAGGAATCAAAATAACTTCAGTGTGTCTAGACTTACAAGTGATACCATGGTGGTGGATATAATTATCACAAAGCAGTCCTAACCACTGTTTCTCTGAGTAGCTTTGACAGTTCTGTCTCACAGTTGGCACTCAGCTTCCATGACTACAACACCCATAAGCCTTCTCTCTGCATCTAAATATTCCATCTGGTACACTAAAACTGGATGACATACAAATGTATATACTTCAAATGAATGAAAGATATCTCACTAAGAGAAAGCTATGGGATTATTTTTCTCTCTTTTCTTACATTTAAGCTCAATTAAGAAGCAATTTTTCCCCTTCTGAGTCATGGTCTTTCATCTTCTCTTCTTCACAGGTATATTGTTGTATTTTTCTCCTTCATACTAAGATGATGGTACAGAATACTGATGAGATAATGCTTACTTTAAAACTGCTCATTTCTTTGAGCACGAAAAACCTGATCTGCATTTTAACAGATGTTCCACTGGTCTGACTTCAGCCTTATGGGGGTTATAGGTAGTCCCACAGCGAAAGGAAGAAAATAAAGATTTCACACTCTAGGTTCTTCTGGATTGGCAAAGGAGGAGTTGGAAAACAAACTACTGTACATCAAAAGCAACTGCTGGAGGCTATAGGATTTGTATATTATTCCCAAATTATTTTATCTCTATAACAATAGGTCCAATTCTCAGGACAATTACTGTTCAACAAATACTTTTTTGAGGAGTGGAGAAGAAAGGAAAATACATTATATATGGGAACAGGATTGGTCTTTATTTCATTTTTTTAGAAATGTGCAGATAACTAGTGGGACAACACCCATATTAAAATAATAGTGGCATGCCCCAGTATGAGAAATTCTGCAGCTCTTTTGAAATTGGAAATTTTTTCTTCAGTGGGCCTCTATTATTTTCAGAATTTGAATCAAATTGATGCAGAAGGGTAGTTTTATAACAGTCTCACATTAGAAACTTCCAAAATATATATAGATTATTTCACTGGTGTGATATGATTTGCAAACATCTATCGCTTTTGTTGAATTTAAAATATGTTTACAATTGAAAAGAGAATGTATAATTTCCAAAGAAATTAGCATTTGCCTAACTGTTATGATTCAAACATTTTGATAGCAATGGCCATTTTACTGTCTGAAATCTTTCTGGTATCCCCAAGAACTGACAGAAAAAGCATAAATAGTAGGTTTGTGTTGGTTCTGCTGTGAGAAACCCACTAGAGGAAACAGAGTGAGACAGCCTGTCCTGATCTAAGGAAGCAGTGATTAGACAACAAAGTGAGATCCAGTTACAGGCAAGAGCTGAGTAGACAAAAACAGATGTGGTGGTAATTAACATCAGCCACTAATATGTCTGTACACTTGCTGTTTTAGGAGCTCTCCTATTAAGATGTGAGATCCAGAAATAAGGGATAATGGATCACTATTTTTTTAAATTCCTTACAGCCCCTAACATATTATATTCAGCTTGAAACACTCACATAAGTAATTAATTGAATAAAATTTACCAACTCACTCTTGATTAGACATAATTATATCCACCCATCATCCTCAGCATACTGCATGTGTCCAAACATGCACTCGCACGCGCGCACACACACACACACACACACACACACACAGACCGACACATTTGGGTGAACTTAGCCTTGGATGGGGGAAGGAAGATATGATAGAGGACATAGGCATCAGTTATCTAGGAATGTAGCCAAGACATACAGGGCCCAGAGCACCTCGAAGATACTAATTGCAGTTTGGCATGCTTCACATGCTTCACAACTATTCCCTGAGTCATTTATACTTTTGGAAACTTTAGATAGAAAATTGTAATAATGTAATTTGTTTATATATTTCCAAACGATAGCAATGAGAAGTATGGTGCATATCTATCTATATATATAAAAATATGTAAAATTTCAGTTCATTTATTTATCCAACAAGTACTATATGCATACTATTTATGAGGCACTGAAGAAACAAAAATGAATAAGATGTTGCCCCTTACACCAAAATACTTTAAGTAGAAGTAAATAGGAATTTGAAATATGGACTTAATCTAGTCTTGAAGAATTATTTTTCTTCAAATGTGGATACATATAGCCTTATAATTTTTTATAATGTGCCTCTCATCACTTTTAATTAAGCATCGAGCTTGCAGGTGTCAATTTAAATGGTGAATGTTGCCATAGTAGAGCATATCTATGAAGGGGAAAATTACCCTGAAAAAATTTCTCCATGTTGCTATTGACATTCTATGATAACTCTGAAGTCTCATATATCCCTGATAATATTTCATCACAGTATGGAACAATAGACTCTCATACCTAGAAGGAAATCAGAAAATAATTGATTCAATTTACTCATTTCACAGAAGAAAAAACTTAGATTCAGAAGGTTATATTCGCTGGCCAAGAGCAAGAAGTTGTTAGTGGCATGGTTAAAAGTAATGACCCATTCTTCACACACAAAGTTACATATGATTTAAATCTCACAGTCATTTCTAAAAGAGTGAATGACACAGAATTAAATTAAAGGCATAATATGATTATGCTCATTAATACAAATGGATTCCACTTTTATTGAATGTCAAAACATCAATGCTTTTCTTTTCTGAGTTTGCAGCCTAAATCAAACCAGAAACAATTAAATTGACTTAAAATATTTCACGAAAGATTAATTATAAACATGTTTATTTGATATTTTCTCTTACAAATTTTATATTTCTATTTCTGGCAATATAAGCTTGTGATAAAACAAAGACATAAAGGTCACTAATAGAAACCCAGTGACCCTAGGAAAAATTAAATCATAACATAGATAGTACATTAGATGAAGACATTACATGAAAATTAATATGACATTTTATTTGTTTAGTACTATAGTATCAATTAGGTGCTAGAGATGACATTAAGCGTGTTAAAAATATTATCACATTAGACCTACAACAAAAACTGAATTCCAATATAGACTTAAAAACAAGGAGGTCTGTACATATAATTAATCTGTACCTTAAACAACAATATTACTCTTATTGAAAATATAAGTTAGAAATAAAACAATAAATGAGGGGAGGGTAAAGCTATTACATTCTAGAAAAGAGTTGAGCCCTCCTTTTCCCACCCACAAAATGAATATTTTGGTCTTGATGAGCCCTATAAAATGCATATGCAGAGTATGGAACAGCAGGAGAGCTCCTGTCTGGTGGGTGGGTATGACTCTACAGTAGCAGGACACACACACACACACACACACACACACACACACACACATAATGCATTATTTATTAGGCTTTCCTTTTTGTGCCCTTTATGCATTAACATGATCAAATTCACTCCCCTAAGTTCTCATTCTGTATTTATTGTGCAAACAGCTACAAACAGGACGATCTGTTCAGGAAATGAAAATATTTATAATTTGGATATGTAATCTTATACAAATAAACTAGCACTTTATGCATTATTATTTCATTTTCCATTATTTGATTCCTTAGAAAAATATTTTTTGACTTTTGACTGTCTAGGAACTCTCAGATGTCAGTGACATGGAAATGAAGATATGTGTCTGCCTATACACAAAGTAGGCTTACCTAACAGGAGAGGCAGGCAAGGCTAACAACAAATAAACTAATAACAAAAGAAGTTGATTGTTGTAGGAAAATTATATATGGAATGCAGTTTGGCACACAGGAAGTAGTCCAAAGTCATGGAATCATTTGCACTAGAGCTACTATTTGAGCTGAGTCTGGAAGAATTTAACACAGTTTGTCAGGAGAACACTTAGGAAAGATATTTCAGTTAGAGAAAAGAGTTTGTGTGAAGGAATGAATGCTTGAGTTAGCAGAAACTACAAATATTTGAATTTTCTCAGAGGATCTCTTGTGATTTGATAAGCATTTTAGGTCCTGTGTAACTTATTACATTTGGCTATAGCAACCAAATTATGTTTTTGGACCTTAAAGCAATAATTTAGCCCCTAAACCATCAGGGCCACCAGCAGAACTACATCCTGTGAGGCTGGGCTTGGACATCAGCTGGTGCCTAAAGATAAATCTAGTCTTGGTTTCTTCCTAACTGCTGCAAACACCGCTTTTAACTTACTGATAGATAAATAGAGGCACTCTCTTAAAAGAAGAATTATACCCTTCTATCAAAATTGTCTACTAAAAACATATTGACCAAAACAACCAAGACTAACTTTTACTTTTATATATTTTTGGCAAGAAAGACAATAATGATATATTAGGCTTTTATTCAAACTATTTAACCTCTCTCTCTCTCTCTCTCTCTCTCACACACACACACACACACACACACACACACATATACACACACAAACACACTTCCCAGGTTACATTGATAACTTCCAGGGTTTATCGGGTGTTGCTTTGTTCATTTATTCATGAAAACAGAAATGCCCATAGGCAATAGTATGTAGTGGTTGTGAAGGGGAAAGCACAAAGAAGAAATTTTGGCCCAGCTTTCATGACACGTGGCTAGGATTAGTACATACGTGGCTTCATTTTATACTCTAGTGAATCCTAGATAGAGCCAGAGAGTAGACTACATGAATCATGAATGTCAGCCTGTCTTTTTTTTTTTTTTTTGGCATTACACCATGAAATATTGGCATAATAATTTTATAATATAAATTTAAAACTAATTTTACTAGTAGAAAATAACCACCACTTTAACATTTGGATGCAAAATAAATAATTATATGAGTAGAAATAACAGGGTTATCAAACTTACCATGATCAGCTATTTCCAAGTAATTCTGTTGAAATCCATTTGCTACATGTTTATTCATTTTGTCACCTGCTCTTACTTTAAAGCAGCTGCCAAAGGTTTAAGAAAAGCTAAGCTAAGAAAATATTAAAATTGAGAAAACTTTATCCATTTTTTTTCCTAGAAACTATTGGGAAGACCCTTGTATGAATTAATTCACTTTGCTCAACCTAGCAGAATGCTAGTGTTATTAGTGTCCCAATATTAGAAATTTGTTATTTTATGTCTATAGTATTATATTAAAATTACTTTTCAATATCATTAATTAAAACTTTTACTGATACTAATCACAATTCCTCATATATTTTTGTTTAAACAAAATTTTCAGTAAATATTTAGAAATATGTTATGCTTCCATTTCTGGAGTGGATCACAGAAATTATGCTTATGTTTCTTAAATAAATGGAATTACATTAAGCCTTATTCAAACGTCATGCTATAAGCAATGCCATTTACATAACTAGGTTCTTTTAGGACAATAACAACGAAAAAGTTTTAATCATCAATCAAACTCCATCCAATCTTGCTGATACGTATGTAAGCAACCACATTTAACATGGTCATGGAAAGTATATATGGCTCCACTCACATACACATTGAATAGAAGATATTTTGTGATACCTTCTCAATTTCTTCTTATTCCTTTTAGAGGAACCAATTTGGAATATAACATTATTTGCAAATAAATATATCTAATATAGTCTTCTGAATTTACTCTATTATTTCCTTCTCTCCCAAATTATTACAGAGTCTCAGTGAGGTACAAGAAATGCAGAGTGGCTTTTTTCATGAAACTTACAAACTGGGAGGGAAAATGGATCTCAGACAATTAAGAATTTATTATTATACTTATGAAAACAAATGTATAAAGGAATTGCAACAAAGCAAAATAATACTGAGGGTTTCAGTCAAAGGAATCATAATGAAGCTTAATCAATTTAAATCAAAAATAGTTTCTGGACTTTGCCTTTATGCCTATTTCTTTATAGCTTAATTATCAGGTTTATTTACAGCAAACTCGTGTTTCCTGGCAAATCTATTGGATACAATTTAATTTACAAATAAAGAGTTTAAAGCATACTTTTTTTCAGATTTAACGTGTATATATGTTGTATATGAATACAAACACACACACACATATATTCACAATGGTAAGACAAAATTATACGTCTTGCTTTTCCCCCACATTTTTCTTAGATTTCCTGTCAAAACCTTTCACAAGTTTTGGTAGCATAAAAACTTGTCATGGAAAAAAATTATTTCATTTATTGTCAAGATAGGGTTAAACAACATCATATTCATTAAAGAAAATGAAGAAGCACTTCATTCATATTTCTGACTAAAAGACATAGGATCAGCTAGATCATTTTTTAACATTTATGCTATTTTCACCCAGTAACTCTAAGTTTTCAGAGAGGCTATGTGATTAAAAAATGGTTTAAATCAGTTTGTTATTTTAAATTGATTTTTTCGTTAAAAACATTTTAAAATGGAATCTGACTAGATTCACCCGGAAAAGTCTATTGAAGGCTTAATATGTGAGAATAATAATAATAATTTTAAAATGTGAGTGGTAATATCATTGACTTTTTTTGTCTTCGTGCTAAGCATTTGTGTACATAATTGTCTTCCCTTTGCTATCCTGTTACAGCCATACTTTTATCTTTACTATTTTGGTGATAACGAAATTGTACTTCAGATCATCCAAATGAGTTGACTAAGCCGTGCAGGTCATAGAAATCAGAATCGGGATATGACCTAAAATCCACATCTTTTAACATTTTATTATGTTATGCTACACAGTTATATTTTAAAACATTGGAGAAATGTATATGTACATATACATATTTTATTTCAATAATAGGAAAGCTACTAATTAAGGCACAGATGTGCTACTGGTAAATTACTAGAGACATTATTTATATCACATGATGTAAGATGTGTGTAATCAATAGCATTAAAAAAGCAAGGGCATATTGGGTTTTTTTCGTTTTTTTTTTTTTTTTTTTTTTTTGAGACGGAGTCTCGCTGTGTCGCCCAGGCTGGAGTGCAGTAGTGCGATATCCACTCACTGCAAGCTCTGCCTCCCGGGTTCACGCCATTCTCCTGCCTCAGCCTCCTGAGTAGCTGGGACTGCAGGAGCCTGCCATCACGCCTGGCTAATTTTTTTTTTTGTATTTTTAGTAGAGATGGGGTTTCACCATGTTAGCAAGGATGGTCTCTGTCTCCTGACCTCGTGATCCGCCCGCCTCGGCCTTCCAAAGCACAGGGATTACAGGCGTGAGCTACCGCGCCCGGCCACATGGGTTAAATTGAGGGAATGAGAATGAGATGCTACTAATAGAAACAGCGAGAAAAATGTTTTAAAGAAAAATTAATTTTCAAGGTTTAAAGTAAAAAAAAAAAAAAATCTCAGTAAGTAGATCAGAGGTACCAAGAGAGATTACTTGTGGGGAAAAGTAGATTTAAAAAATATATATATGAAGTGTGTTTTTGGTTGTCAGGGTTTGAAAAAGGAGACTCACAGAAATGTTGAGTGAATGAAATTAGAATGGTGAATCTCAGGAACAATGTGGGAAAATTAAACAAACAAACAAACAAAAGCTTCCAGGAATGAGTGTAGATACGTAAACGTATTTTAGAAATAGGAACATGAAGAAAAGAACAGGGCACACAACAAGCTAGCAAAACGCCCTTCATTTTGCAGTAGTGTGTGCTCATCTCTCCAATTGTCCCCACAAGTACTTCAGAAAGTGACTATAATTCATGTTTCTTGAGCTGGAAGTTGAGCCAGCTTCCATTTGTATACAGTTGCATTTCATTAAAAGTACTTTGGTTATTTAATACGATGTACTTTAAGGTATATTGCCTGATCTTTAATAGATTACAAACATGAGACAGAAACTTGACCCTCTAGACCTGGGAGTTACACACTGCATTATCCATAATCTGAGAAGATTTTTCTTTGCTTTGCTTCTCTATCTGAAGGGAAAAAAAAAATCAAAATAGTCTAAGGTTGCCTAGGTCTGGGAGTAGAAAGATGGGAAGTTGGGGAGTGATTCCTATTTGGTAAAATGTTTCTGTTTGAGGTGATGAAAATCTAAGACTATGGTGATGATCACACAACTTGATAGATAAACTAAAAACCATTGAATTATAAACTTTGAGTAAATTTTATAGTATGCAAATTATATCTCAATAAAGCTGTAAAAATAAGAAAAGAAAAAGAAGCAACTCTAAATGTTTCAGGTCAAATGGTAATGAATTGAAAACTTAAAATATTCACTTGTTGGTGAGTGAATTTGCTTTTTTAAAAGCTGCCTAAGCTCATGACTCTAGGGAGAGCATAATTAATGTTAATGGAGAAACCTCCTAGAAAATACAGCTCTCATTTCTCGAAAAGCTCTTTAGTGTTTCTTCTCTGCTATCAACTGGTCTTGAAATAATTGTCTCAAAATATAACTATAATCTACTTTCATGTAATTTTCTCTTAGCATGACATAAAAATGAAAAGTAAAGGAGTAACAGGGAAATTTTCCAATATGATTACAGTTAACCTAATATTATGGATTTGGGTTTTCTGATTGACTTTTCACCTCAATTAATTGTTTTCATAAATGTTTCATAAAGAAGTTTTAAAATATTTCTCCTCATTCAATATATATTAGACTGGCAGTCTTGTATATAAAGTAAGAAACCTATTCTCTTCCATCATGGTGTTTATGAAATAGAAAAAGGTTTAAAAAAGGTAAATATTTGAGTAATTAAATGATTCAATATAGCATTTGTTATCTAAATATAGTCTTTAAACATATATAATTTTATCTCCCAGTTTCACCTATTGATTTTAAATATGAATTTTTGGTACACACACATATATGTATGTAGAAACACACACATACAACTGGTAATATGTATTTTCATTGCAAACTGTTTTATAAGTTCAAATCCTTGTATAGAGTAAAACTTGATAATTAATTAATCCGGTTGGGATATGTAAAAACTATGTTACCAGACCCTCAGACCCCTTTAATAAATAAAAATTGGTTTGATTTGCAAGTGGGTACATAATATATCAGATAGAAAAATAGATAAAAATAAATTTCTGAAAGTTAGTATTGAATTTGTCTGTGCTTAAGTATTGTTGAACAATACTTAGACTTTGAAGAAAGACAGCCTGGGCTTGAATCCAAGTTCTTTCTCATGTTAGCTACATAACCTCAAATAAACTACTTAATTCCCCTTAGCCTCAGTTTCCTTATATGTAAAGTGGGAATAATGATTTTTCCTGAAAGTTGTGTTGTGATGATTAGATTAAATATTCTATAAAATATTTTAATCATATTATTATGCATAATATTTTCTAAATGTTTATTTATAGAAGCTGATTTGAAATTTAAATTTATCTAAAATATATTAGTGGTGTGGACAAAAATTTCTATCGATTAGCAAAAACTGTTCCAAGAAATTTAGAATTAAATCCTGTCTTTTAGATATTCAATGAAATATAGTTTCCCTCTCAGAATTATAGCATTAAAATGGAGTCTTACATACAATACACTGAATTTTAAGTAAGCATTTGCATTATTCCCCAAAGTATTTATATTACTTAAAGCATTATGTTTGCTTGATAAATTTTATACCTAGTGGATTAAAAATGCCAAAAATGGACCTCTGAGAAGTGCAGTCTAATTATTTTTCCCATTGAATCTGAACTGGACCTGTATCTTCTGCAACAAAATATGACAGAAGTTATACTGTGCCAGTTCTGAGCCCATATGCTAAGAAGATTGTCAGCTTCCACTTCCCTCTTTTGCAACTTGGGTGCTATTCTGTGAGGAACCCCAAACAACCACACAGAGAGTCCTCTGGGATAGATAAGTCATGTTTCCAACTGACCGTTCCACTTAAACTGCCAGCTGAAGAGAGAACCAACTTTTTATCCATGTGAGTGAGCCATCTTCAAATTGTCCCTCCAGGTCCTGTGGAGCCTTCCCAAAAGATGCATGTGGAACAAGCATGACTTATTACCTCCAAGCCTTGACTAAAATGCAAAATCATGAGCAAATAAATTATTATTGTTGTTTTAAGCCACTGTATTTTGAGGTACTTGATCACGCAACCATAGATAGCCAAAACTCCAACAAGAAAATAATCGGTATCTTCAGAGTTTAAAATATATGATGGAAAATTTTTTCTCCCTACTCCGTTAAGAACCTGTGAATACTGCTAATAAAGCATTTACCAAGTTTTAACATAATCACTTACCTATAACTACATCATTTTCACTAATTAACCTGAGTCCTTCTAAAGACATTAGTTTTGTTCCCTTATAACTTAAATAGTGTCTGGTGCCTGGCAAATATGTAATGAATGCTTATTGAAAAAAAAAAGAATAAATGAGTGAATGGTTTCATAAGAATTATAGCCTTCTTTATTATTTTAGGAATAAAAACTGTTAACACTGATTGTTACACCTGGAAAGCATATATTGATAAATCAGAATAAAAGCATTCAGTTAGAGAAAAGGATACTGACCATGTATCCTTATGGAAGCAAGATCTTAATTTATAATACAGGTATTAGAAGAAACTAAACTTAAAGGAACATAGATCATTTAGAAAAATAAAGCTAACTATAGTTCTCTTTTCCTAGTGTCATCTTACAAAATATTTATTTTAAGCAATGAATATCAAATTTTGGGGGATTTCCATGATCTTTAAAACAACAACAACTAGCACCTTATAATTAGCAGCAAAGAGCCTGTGTACTGAGTTACCATAATGTACAGTCATTCCGTTAGATGCATGCAACCGTGTGGTGTGAGGTGGGAATAATTAGACACCAGATGGTGATATCAACTCCAATAGAGAATGCCTATGCATTACGCATGAGAAATGACTTTATTGTTGTTTCTATCCATTTGGTACCATTATGCTGCTCTTGGACCTCAATCCATGTCTCAAAGAAAAAAAAATTCTTTGGATCTGGAATTTTTCTGTTCTGAACAATTTGTAACATCACTTTGTCAGATTCTGATCTCTCTACTCAACTTGCAGAATTTCTAAGAGCATATTATTTTCTGGCAGCACCATAGAACTGAGTTTTTCCATTATCCAAAGCATCTGAGCTTACTGGATATAATTTTATGTTTCTGCCAGCAGAATATAGTTTAAGATTAGTATCTTTGAAAATTGAATATGATTTTTAATGATTGTAGTGTCATATTTCTGGGCTGAGGTACTTTAAAAATGTCATTAGTAGATATGTGATTAATCACTTTGTGTCTTTTGACCACTAAAAATATCTTTTATTTTCATTATAGAGGTAAAGAATTTGAAAGTAGAAAAAAGTTAGAATATACAGCGATTAGACTGTAGATTTCATTAATATTATTAATTCTTCAGTGGAGAGCTCAACAAAATGGTTGTTTATCTTGATTCATTTTTGAAAATGGCAGCTTTTAAGGGGTTTAAAGATGCTGTATCAGAATTCAAGGACAAGTTTCCTTCTAATACTCAGGCCCCTTTTGAATGGTTCTGTGACCCCTAGCTCTGGAAATAAGGCAGTTAGTGCTCAATAAATATTTTAGGTAATGGTCCTAATAGATTACATAGTTGTATCAGGCAAGATTTTTATCAGAAAAGCACAACCATTAGGGAAGATATAAATATATGGAACCTGTAATATAGATTTTACCTTATGACTTTTGGGAACTGGTTAAACATTTTATGTTAGTGTGTTGCTTCAGCACCTGGTGGTTAACCTGACGTTAGCAGAGCAGGCAGTTGGGAAGGAAAGAAGAACATGAAGCCAGGGAGAACAAGGGCATACTGGAATCCATGAAAAGAAGCTGGGACCTGGACTGATTGGTCACTGCCTCCAAGCCTCTAGTTTCAATGATGCCATTGACTTGCAGGGAAGGCTGAGGCACATCATCATGGAGCTAAACACATACATTGATCAGGAGTTAGAGAAGCTGGAGGAGGAAATTTGGAAGAATCTAGAGATGTTGCAGGGCATGCCTGTGGCCATACAAGGAGGTGAGCTAATAAGATTAGTACCGAAGTCTGTTGCCTGCAATAGTGCCTGGTGCTCTGCACCCAGATTCCCCTATTGTTGACATCTGACATTACTATAGTAAATTTGTCACGAACCAATATTAATATATTATTATTAAAGTCCATAGTTCAAATGTCCTTGATTTTTACCTAATGTATTTTATTCATTATCCAGGACACTATATTGCATTTACTCATCATGTCTCCTTAGGCTGTTTGTGGCACAACAGTTAATCAGACTTCCCTTGTTTTTAACGACCTTGACAATATCAGAAAGTATTGGTCAGGCCTTTTGCAGAATGTCCCTTCACTGGTATTTGTTTGATGTTTTTGTCATAATTAGACTGGAGTAAGAATCACATCTTAGAAATCACCCTAATCTCACCACTGCAACTTTGCTCCCATTAGCATTTTGCAGATTTCCTTCCTTTAATACCCAAAATTTGGAAAACCGGCATAATGTGTTTTGCATTCTTTCTACGACATTGTATTTTAGTTCCTTCCGTGCTGTTAGGAGGGTTTTGGTTGCTGCATAATATCCCTATATACAAATAGCATGTATTTACAAAGTAGTTTTAGCTACTATAGCAAAAGAAGCCAAAGTTAACAGTGACTTAAATAAGACAGACTTTTATTTATCTCTCATATAAAAGTCTTAATAGGTGGCCCATGACTTTTCTGCAGCACCAAAACTATCAGGGACCCAAAATCCATTTAACGTGTCCCTCTGTCATGCAGTTTTCTATCTTATGGATCAGGATGCTTGTTCCAGCTCCTGCTACCAAGCCCATGTCACAGTAAGAACAGAGGGGTAGTAGAGAGCTACACTTCGTCTTTAAGCCCTCAGATATTGCATATATATTTTATGCTTATACTTAATTAGCTTGATCTAAGTCATATAACTACTTTAGCTGAAAGAAAGGCTCATCAAAATTATAGTCTTTAGGTGGGCATATATCTAGTCAATATCTGAGGGTTGCTGTGATAAAGGAAATAAGAGAGAATAGATCGTTAGGCAATATCAACAATATCAACATAGATATTTCTTTTACTCTTGGGATTTAAAAAATAGCTACTTAATTAATGATGCTATGTTAAACACTTTTAAACAAGATATTCTGTCTACATTCCTAATTTTCTGAAAATTATTAAAGCTATGAATATATTAGAGACCTTGATAAATATTTCAACATTGCTTTTTAGAAATTTTGGGCCAAGATGACATCTTGTTAGTACTGTAAATCCATCAACATTATTTTAATTCTCTAATTACTTTGGTGAGTCTAGCAAAATACGTGTATATAATTATCAACTTATTTTGCATCATTTTAATAGTTCAAACATTTGCATTTTTTTATTTTTAACCATTTGATTTTCATAATATTTTTATGTTTTGCTCATTTTTTTCTTTTAGAATTTTTATGTTGATTTGTAAAAGTTCTTATGTATGTAACTTGAGAAATATATAAATCATACACTTATACACTGGCATAACGTTAAAGAAGTCAACTTGGCAATATTTATCAAGAACAGTAGAATAGTCGTAGGTATGATGTATTATTATTTTCAATTCTAGTGATTTATTCCACAAAATACATCAGAGTGTGAATGAAACTTTATGTGCAGTATTGGTAATAAAATGAACCTAGTGAAAACCCTTTTGTTAACAGTAGAGAAATTGACAAATTATAGAACTCTGTATATTATAGAGTTATATAATATATATAGAATATATAATATATTATATATTATATATATAATATTATAGAATATATAATATATTATATATTATATATATAATATTATAGAATCTGTTGATTCTATTTACAAGATGTTTACAAAAGTTAGTGCATGTAATAGAAACATGCTTATGATGCAATATCAAATGAAAATGTGCATTAGGAATCTCCAGGAATTCGGTATAATGTGCAGAACTTCATAAACTAAATTTAATACAAACTTCTTTTCTTATAGAATATTTTGAGGACGAGTATTATGCAGAACACACTTAGTGAAATAATAACCTGCCTTATCAACATCCTAATTAAGGTCTGTTACTGCAGCACAGACAACTGAGGAAAGATATAAAAGAGTTTCAATGGCTGATACACACAGTAAACTGTCAAAATCTTCTTAGCCTATATAGGTTATAACTAAAAACCAAGGTCGTATTTCACAGCCAATAATATATTACCATGCTTTCTGTTCACTTAGTCCTACTTAACAAATTGATATTTTGAATTCCTGTGATGAGGGATAGTAATGTCCTCTCCTACGTATTTTAGAACCATCTGTCTGTTTTCTGGTTTAAAGAGTAAAGCATAAGATTAGGTTACTCTTCTGTAGTAAGTAGTAAGTTTTATAATCTATGACCTAGGTTAAAATGCTCTACAAAGTATAAATATAAGAATGTATGTGTGTGTGTGTGTGTGTGTGTGTGTGTGAAGATATGTGTGTGTGAATCGAGATATATGAATATTGGAAAAAGATTTCTCTTGATCCTAATAAGTGACCAACTGCTCCCCTGTAAATATCGAATTTATTTATAGAATTTATAATTGATATCCAGAAGAATACATTATGTCATTAAAGATAATATAAAAAAGAAATAACTAGGCTTCACTAGAATTATCTTTTCATAATTTCAAAGTCTATCACCTCCTTACTGAAATATCTGAAATTGAAGATATTAGCAACAATTATAGTTAAACAACATTAAAAATGACAGTACTCCATTTACACTTGGATCTATTCAAACTGTAAACTGCAACTCACAGTATGATTTTCATTTATGAAAAACCTGCCTTCTTAGTTGACACAATATGTGGACTTTAGATTACGTAAATTAATCAAATGATTTCTTCAGAATATTCCATTTTTCAAATTAATGAGCTCTTACGGTAGTAATGTTCAGGGAGGAAAAAAGGTCCCCAGAGAATAAAACCACCTAAGGGTATTTGTGTGTAGAAGACCATTTATTGTCCATTTATTTATGCACCTGTGAGTTTATATTTTTCATGCTGGAATAATTTTCAGCATAATTGTTAAATGTTCACTAAAGAAGGAGATAGTGGATATATAAAAACATGGGACATCAAATACCCTCAACAGTATTTTTTAGAATCATACTGCGCCTTGACTATTTTTCTGAATAGCTGTTTGATTTTTCTATCACTTATCACTACATGTATTTTTTTCTGTCTGATACTTTACCATTGTCATCTTTATCCTTCTATCTTTATAGTTCATTGCCCTCTACACACATGTGCACATGCACACACAAATACACACACACACACACACACACACACACACACACACCCCTCAGATCCTTTTGTGTGTTTCCTATGGCATTTCAATACTCATTTAGAGCTTTTTATACATTTCAAATAAATATCTCCTGTATTTCTATAATTATTTGAGATGTTTTAAAATTTTATTTTAGTCAAAAATTTCCATGTAATCTAAAATAAAATAATCAGCTAAGTTTCCTTATTTTTATAATATGTGAGATTTTTATTATTATAGAGCTGTGTGTTGTATCTGAATACCCACTTACTTTGCCAGCTTAGTGTGCCTGGAATGTGCTGTATTTGTCTTCCTTTTTAAAACAACCACCACATACGGTTATGAGACCCAACACAATTAATAATAACACATATTCAAATGGCCTCTCTCCTCTTACAGGTTATTAAAAGGGCACACAAAACTAATATTGCTATTTTTTCTAAAATCCACTCCTAAATCCTACACCCACCTACTTTTCCCAGACCCTTATCACTCTGCAAAATGATTTACAGTGAGAATGGTGGCAGTTAATCCATAGTAGTAAAGGAAATCTCAGTAGTGAGTCATGAAGTCCCTGTATTAGTCCATTTTGTGCTGCTATAAAAGAAGACCTCAGGCTGGGGAATTTATAAATAAAGGAGGTTTAGACCAGGCTTGGTGACTAATGCCTGAAATCCCAACACTGGGAAGCTGAGGCCGGTGGATCACTTGAGGTCAGGAGTTCCAGACCAGCCTGGCCAACATGGTGAAACCCTGCCTCTACTAAAAATACAAAAAATTTTCTGGGTGTGGTTGTGTATGCCTGTAATCCCAGCTACTCGGGAGACTGAGGCAGGATAATTGCTTGAACCTGGGAGGCCGATTTTGCAGTGAGCTGAGATCACGTCACTGTACTCCAGCGTGGAAGACAAAGTGAGACTGTGTCAAAAAAGAAAAAAAAAAGAGAGAGAGAAGAGAAAAGAAAAAATAGAAGAAAAGAGTAAGTTTATTTGATTCACAGTTCTGCAGGCTGTAAAAGTGGCATGGCACCAGCATCTGCTTTGGGTGGGGCTTCAGGAAGTTTTCAATCATAGCCTAAGGTGGAGGGAAGTAAACATATAACATGGCAAGAGAGGGAGAAAGAGATTGTGGGGAGGTCCTGTGCTTTTTTAAATAACTGGCTCTCCTGTGAACTAAGAGAGCAAGAACTCCTTCATTACCACAGGGATGGCACCAAACCATTAATGAGAGATCTGCCTCCATGACATGACAGGAACACCTCCCACGAGTCCCCACCTCCAACACTGTAGATCACATTTCAACGTAAGATTTGGAGAGGACAAATATCCAAACTATATCAGACCCTTTCACTTGTTTGAAGAAATCCCAAGGTTATTCCTGAAACTGAAATTTTGAAAGTGAAACCTATAAACACAGTAAAGCACTAAGGAAGAAACTATGATCTAGCCAATGTGTTGGGATTTTAATATATGTTATAAACGTTGCATGGATTTGGTTGGAGGTAAAGTATGGGGAGACAGTAGTAGTAACTTGAATTTGAGGGGTTACTTTTGATCTATTTCTGTTGATTGTTACAGAGTTGAGTCCCTTTTTGCTAAAAGGGTTTCTTCCTAAGAACTTATCTCTATTTTGCTACACTTAACATTCCTGATGCCAGAGAGCTGCAGGCAGGAAGCAGTCATCCCCAGAATTTTACAAAGTGCACCAAAATCACAAGAGCTTCTGTCCATAGAGTTAAACTTTATTATTTTGTGTGAACATTTCTAACGAGAATATTTACTAACCACGACTCAGCCCCATTATTCTTTAAATTCCTATGATTTAAGTTATTAAAATTTAAATGATGTGTAAATAATTGGACTGATGATCAGACAAAACCAAGGCTTGCTGAACAAACATATATGCTGGAGTATGGAAATAGAGGTGAATTAATACAGAAAGAGCACATAACAAATTGATTATATTCATCCTAGTCAGTTGATTTAAAGAGGATTTTTGGATAATGTATTTCAAGTCAAAGAATCGTAAAAGGGAATCTAAACCAGAGCTGCAAGGTGTAAGTGGATGGAGCTCTAAGAAAAGTGTCTCTGTGTGTGTGTGCTAAAACACATGCAGTAAACCGCAGCTGTAAAGGACTATGTGGCTTTAGATATATGCATTTTCATCTCATGATAGAGTATGACAAGTTTTGCTCTACCACGATTGTATATCTATTTTTATGGTAATTTTGTGTCTTTTTCTTGGATTTTTTTTTTTTTTTTTTTTACAAAGCTAAGGATGCTTGGCTTTAGGATAAAACAAAAGTATCTCTCACCCAACACTGTCATTTCTCAGATGATGATTGCAAATTTAAGCATTACTACTCTATGTAAATTGTAAAAAAACTAAACAAGATGCTTAGCCCATAAAATGACAATATTCCTGATATATCTGATTACAGATATATGAAGGTTGATTGTGTCACACTTACTTGGTGATGGAAAAGCAATAGCATTGAATAATAAGTAAACATAGGAATCTCTCTATATTTGGTTTACCGGAAGGTATAAATTCATATAAATAATTTCTGATATATTATCATTTTGAAGCAA
This sequence comes from Gorilla gorilla gorilla, assembly GCF_029281585.2. Taxonomy (NCBI): domain Eukaryota; kingdom Metazoa; phylum Chordata; class Mammalia; order Primates; family Hominidae; genus Gorilla; species Gorilla gorilla. The sequence goes on along the minus strand of NC_073229.2, from coordinate 118,099,900 downwards.
TGTTGGTTGGGGGTGCATAGTTTGTTTGCTTGTTTGTATTTGTTTTGTCCATGTAGTACAGTAATTTCCAAAACACTGCAGAGTTCGAATACTCATCGCAACTGAGCTTAGTTTAAATACCTCTAACTTATGAAGCAGTTGCAGTGCCAAATAACAATGATGTTTATCATAGTTACATGAGTTAGAACTTTTCGTATTTATTGAATAATTTTTCACAATATCTAAAGAAAAAACATAGAGAATAGGCTTGCTTGATTTTGCTGTTTTTCAGAAAGTTATATATTTAATTTACTTTTAGTACGTTTAACACAAAAAAGTTTATACATTTGCAGTAGTTTATCCACCAATCTAAAGATATCCTAATTTAGGTAGTGAGTTTGCTGAACTGAGACTACATAGTATTGAGTTGATATCACAGTTATAATAGAATGTTCTCAAACACTCACCAGATCCAATTATTTCCATATGAGAAAAAGAGCAATGTGATATATTTTTAAATGGTAGAAACACTAGCAATTACACACAATTTGAAACTAGACTTCTTGTGTTTTGAGAATTGCAGCATATTAAAGCAGATTATTTTTTGTAAACCCAAATCACATTTCAAAAATAAAGTATTTGGTTGCTATGGATTGAAATGCATTATCCCACCCAAAATTCATATATTCAAGCACCAATGTGATTGCCTTTGGAGGAGAGGCTTTTAGAAGGGGAATTAAGGTTACATGAAGTCCTAAGAGTGGGGTCTGCATCCCATAGGATTAGGGGCTTTGTAAGCAGAGAAAGAGATTCTTTCTCTTTGCACTCACATGCACCAAGGAATGCCCAGGTGCAACCCAATGCGAGAGCCATCACCAGATATTGATCTTGCTGGCACCTTGATCTTAGATGCCCAATTTCCAGGACTGTGAGAAAAATTGAAATTCTGTTATTTAAGACTCCCAATTCATAATATTTTGTTATGGCAGCCTTAGCTGACTAAGACATTGTCCTTTAGGGAAAAAAAAAAAGCATTTCAAAAAAATTCTTGCCATCATGGGAAATCAAATAGAAATCAAAGAAGAAACTCACTTTCTACATATTTTTCCATCTTTTCTTTTCCCTGTAACCTATTTAACTACATCCTGGTCAATGTAAAATTTATTGTTTTTATAACTCTTCCTTAGTATCCAAAATTTTCAGAAGTTAATTTTGCTTTGTTGGGTTTTCTTTAAACCTTTAGCCTTGAAGTATTGACAGTTGATGCTATTGCTCTGTTTAAACTCATTAAGAGTTGCCCTGCCTGCAGGATAAAATCCAGATTATTGGGTATGAGATTCAAATCTTCCCAAAGACCTTTCTAATAATCTCTCTAAATTTGTCTTCTACTGTGCCAACTGGACTTTCAGCAAGAATTAGGAATATTTATAATTTTACAGGTAGAGGATGGCATCTAGAGAATGGCTTATACAGTGAAACATTTAATTACTGAAAAAGTCTGAAGTAGTATTGCAGTATTTTGGAGGCCGCTTGAGCTCTTTATGCAAAACCTTGACTCATTTAAGTAAGAAAGAAATGGTTTAAAAATTACCTTTTATTTTTGGGCTAAAATAAAACGTTTGGAGGAGATCACCAAAATCTAAATAATAATTAGTTGTGAGAACACCTATTTGCATTGAGTTAGTAAATTTTGATTGACCATTTTCTTTTTGAAGGTGATAATTTCTATGAAGTAATACTTTTCATAATTCATAATCTGCACCTCAGTAGAAACTCAGCTTACATAATCAGAGTTCACCTATAAAACAGTTGCCTATCTTTGAATCATGTTACTATGACAATCATTATTTTAGTTTATACCAACATGTTCTTGAATTTTTTTTTTGTTGTTTATTTTTTGTAATATCTAGAATTTCCATGAAAACTTTTCTCTCAATTCTGGAGTAGTTCACTCTCTTTTCACTCTAAATATTCTCTCTTTAGCTAAAAATACCAATGTATTCCACAGAGTTGTTAAGAATTTGCAATGTCTTGGAACTGTAAACATCTACTTTGAAATGTTTTTTATAGAGAATTTATTGAACAACGTGATAGCCTTTTTTATTGAGAGCTGATTACCTTGCTTTTTCTTACTTTATATATATATAAATATATATATAAAACTTTATTTTTATTTTTTTATTATACTTTAAGTTCTAGGGTACATGTGCACGATGTGCAGGTTTGTTACATACGTATACATGTGCCATGTTGGTGTGCTGCATCCATTAACTCATCATTTACATTAGGTAAATCTCATAAAGCTATCCCTCCCCACTCCCCTAACTTCATGGCAAAAAAAAAAAAAAATGATTTTGCAAACCTTGAAAAATAAATGGATAAAATACAATCATAAGTTTATCATGTTAGAGTGGCAGATTATGTAGATAGATGTCATTTGGCATTAAGTGACAGTAAGTTGCAGTATGCTGTTCACAGAGACATGGATGGCTATTCTATTTGTTATACAGATGCTTAACTTAATGCTGTGCATTGAATTTTGAAGATGCCCTCTGATTTGCCCAGATTAGTATGCCATACTTCTAGAGATATGACACAGGGGATAGAAAATCAAAATTGTTTCCATTTTCTTTTTGTTGTTGTTGTTGCCTGACATCCTTGACTCTAAGATTTACTCATTATGCCTAACACCTTCCTATCAATTTGGATGTTAGAATTTAATTTGAGTAGAAAAATGCGTAGTGTTTGTAGAGCTAATTTGGATAGCTTATATCTTTTAGATATTTTGTAATTTTAAAAATTAGAAAATGGTATTGTCATTTATAGTTCAAGTTGTATTTGACTATACAACCAAAAGATAATGAATATTCTTTGCATACATTGTGGTAGACTTTGCATGCATCAATTGAATCCTCCTAATATATCTCCACATGGATCCTGGAAACACTGTTCAATGGTATAAATTCCCAAACAGAGTGAGAAAGAACATCTGCTGAGGGGGTTATGTAATTTTCCAGTCAATTTGTTCTGTCAGAAAGATAAAGCATTTCATTCCTTTAAAGAAACCAGTAGCATTGGATGGGGTGAGGGTGGAGCTTAAAATATTATACAAATTGATGACAATATCTCTATATTTAAAATAAGTTTTCTATCACACAGAGGGATATTAGTGCTACTAAATATCTCCTATTTCTAAATTAGTAGTTCTGATACAAAAATATATTATTTTTCAAGATAATGTGTCATTTCATGACACTTAAAAACTGCTTTGTCATAAAAATGTTAAGTGGGTTTATGCAAGAATGTTAAAGTAGATAGTATCAATCTTGTTACTCCAACTGCCAATAATTTTCTCATTTTGAGTGAATTTATGAGTATTTATGTTAACATAAAGCCTTTTCTTTTTTTACTAAAACAATTATTATTTGAAAAATTATTATTGCTAGTCCTCTTACTGACATGAAGAATTTATGTAAAACATTAGAACAATTTCTACCTGTGGATAAATAGTACCATGTAAAAACTAACATTTTATTAAGAAATACCTAAAGAATTATGACACGTTATACTTTATTTTAGCCAACATAGACATAGAACTTATAAGATATAGTTTCCAATTATTTTGAAATTTATCTTTATTTTAAGAACATATGAGACAAAGTTTCTAATTATCTTGAAAGTTTAATGAGTGCCTATTAAACCGACATTACTGTTACTTATTAAGAAATAAAATTTGAAGTTGCAATGAATATTAGAACTATTAGAAAAGTCTAATATTATGGTAAAATTCATGCTAGAAAGATAAACGTTTCTGATTTTCACACATGCTCACAAATATTTGTATTAGTTTCCTTAAGTCTTCACTATTTTCTTTCTTTATATAAAACTTAGAACTTTCAGTTATGCATAAAATAGTTTCCTGTTTCAAAAAATAATGGTTAGCTTTTTAGAGAATAATAAAACAAGTGCTTAATAACTGAAATTGATTCTTTGATCGGAAAGTACTTTAATTTTCCCTATGTGAGTCTAACTCTAAAATGACAGATTTTATGTGTATTGAGAGCTGCCCTTCTTATGACAGTTAAAAATTCAGGTTAGAAAATGTATTCTTTATGGAAAGGGGATGTATTTATCAGCATGTGGAAAGTTCATTAGATGGGCAGCAGGAATGTGTGCCCTCTTAGTTGACTGATGCAAGCTGCGGTGGAACCCCCTGGTGCCCTTGCCAGTCATCTGGAAAAGATCACCAGTCAAGGATTGGCCTTTACTGTGACACATTCACAATATCACATGTCAAATGCAAGGAACAAAAGGTATTTTGGGTTTTTAAATTAGAAAGTGAAGTTGCAGGGAATAGAACAATGCTATTTTACTCTGCTAACAAAATATTCAGGACATAATGTTATTCATCCTTTCCCTGATCCTATTCCTATGTCTAATTTGTCAAATCAATTCTGTTAGCGCAATGATTCCTAAAACTTTTTAAGTCATATGTTAGTATTATGTTTTATGCTACATCTAAACATTATACACAGTTAAACCAAATCATATTTTAACTTAAATAAATGATATATTTTTAAAATTTTTTATTTTAAGTTCTAGGGTACATGTATAGGATGTGCAGGTTTGTTGCATAGGTAAACATGTGCTATGGTGGTTTGCTGCACTTGTCAACCCATCATTTAGCTATTAGCCCAGCATGCATTAGCTATTTTTCCTAATGCTTTCCCTCCCCCATCTACCTCCCAACAGGCCCCAGTGTGAGCTGTTCCTCTCCCTATGTTCATGTGTTCTCATTGTTCAGCTCCCACTTATAAGTAAGAATGTGCAGTATTTGGTTCTCTGTTCCTGCATTAGTTTGCTGAGCATAATGGCTTCCAGCTCCATCCATGTCCCCACAAAGGACATGAGCTCATTCTTTTTTATAGCTGCATAGTATCCATGGTGTATATGTACCATATATTCTTTATCCAATCTATCATTGGTGGGCCTTTGGGTTGATTCCATGTCTTTGCTATTTTAAATAGTGCAGTAATAAACATATGCATGCATGTATCTTTGCAATATATATATACACAGTAATGGGATTGATAAAAGTTTTATATCATTATAGATGAAATGTTTGTATCACTTAGTGTTCAAGTGAAGCAAATAATTTATTTTTTCTAATATATTAACAAATTATTATTTTTTCTTAAAAAAAAAAAGACATGCTCAACGTGAGGAAGCTGAAGTATACACTCATATCACACTTTGAAAGCCATTACTATTAGGTAGACAAGTCACATAATAAGGCCAAAAAGGGTTTTGGTTTTTCCTGGGCATTATTAAGACAAGTTGTCTCAAATTTATTAACTGTATAATCTCAGTCTATTTACATTTACATGTGCAAGTATCCCACATGATAATAATTTGAAGAGTGTGCCCAGTTTATTAAAACTGAGGCTTTGCTACACACACACACACACACACACACGCATGCACATAAATGTGAATGGCAAAAATGGCAACAAGACACCTGCATCCCCTCACTATCTAGAGCACTTGCTATAACCCATTTGTATTACCACATCTTGCTTTACTTTTGGACTTCTGCTAAATTTTTCCAAGTACAGTGAGAACTGATGCTTTAAACTAAATGTCCCTAGCTAAATTTCAGGTTCAATCTTGGATTTTTATTCATTTTATTTCTTCATTTAATATCATGAAAAATCCCTCACCAACATATTTTTTAGTTTAGTGTAGCTTATGGAATACATAATTTCTGTAGAGTTCACCATATGATGCCCCACTATACTTTCATCAGAATCTGTGAGGAAGATCAGAACCCTGGAGAACAGGGAAGAGAAGGAGAAAGGGAACAAATTGGAAAAAAAACATTTATATGTAGCACAGACAAGAGTAATATCAATGCCTCTGCTTTAACAACATTTCTAATGACATTTATCAATGTAAATAAGTTAATTTTATAAAGCATAAAGAATAGAATGAAGTTATTACCATTACCGTCATTGCTAATATTTATTGAATTTGATTCTACCTATCGTAACCAAATTTTACAAAAGTCATTCATTCCCAAAAGGGTTCTATGAATTCGTTCCTATAATTATATTTATTTTACAGATGAAGAAACCAAAGCACAAAAATTTAACATATTCAAAGTCACACAAATAGTAATAGAATCTAGGGAAAAAAAATTGATATCAGAGTCTGAAACTTTCGTTTGTCTATAACACATAATCTATTAACTAAAATTGAACACTATTAATATTTTGTCATATTTACTTTCAGTTCTTATTCAAAAATGGGTACATATATATTTGAATCCTATAAAATACAGATCATAGTATGCTATTGCATGTTATATATGTTCTTATTGAATGTTTTTAACTAAGTAGTGTTATCAAAGGCACTTCATAAGAAATTAAATATTTATTTTATGGACCAAACAGCATTTTTTGAGGACTTACAGCACAGATTTCCAAATTTTCCATTTATGAAACTGTTAGTGTCTCAGTAGTATTTCTTGACAGTACTCCTAGAAAAAACACAGTTCCGTTTATTAAGAAGTTAAGAGCATATAATTTAATAAGTGTTTATATCTTTAAAAAGTAATGTCATTGAAAAAATAATACACATAAAAATAGGAAATTATTTTATTATTAAATAACTACAATCAATTACAAATGGAGTGTATAAACCTGCCCAGCACTGCCTAATACGCAAACATGGGAATCATATTGGACACTGCTACCCTCATTTTCTGTTCCAATATTGATTTTTGCACAGCACCTGATGTTCTTCCTGGAACAGCTGAAAACCCAGCTTGGTAAAGATATGATGTCACTGGAAATTGTAGCCCATTCTAATGTTGAAACAGTGAACTGCATGAAACTAGTAAACATACAATATCTGTCAGGTGTCAAATACTGTTGTGTTTCTCTCTAAAACTTAAAATATCTCATGGAACTCCTAAAGGGTTTCTTATAGTACCCCATGGTGTCTCGATATATAGTTTGGAAGCCACAGGCTAATATGGAGACAAGCATCACTAATTTTTTCATGGATTTGGTTTTGCAGTTTAGACAGGGCTCCGAAGGAATACCTCATCCTTGCTCTATGTGGTCTACGGTAGGGAGACTTAACTGAAATGGGAGGATCAATTTGAAGATGGCTCACCTTTATGGCTAAGAAGTTGGTTCTGGCTTTAGCTGAGAACTTAGGAGAGAAACTGAAGAGGAGGCTTAAATTGTCTGCCTCATGGGTCTCTCCATATGGCTGCCTGGCAGCCTAACGGCCATATTCCAAAGAACAGAATGGAAGCTGCTTAAAGACTAGGCCCCAAATCGGCACATTATTACTTCTATCAGTCACAGAAGATACAGGTGCAGTACAGATTGAATGGGATGAACAATTAGACTGTACTTCTCAGGACAGAGGGGCAAATTTTAGTTGAAGTTTAATCTACTATAGTTAGTTTAAAATATGTCAAGCAAATATAATCCTGGAAATACTTTAGGGAGTCATAAAAGCTCACTTCATTTAAATTCCAGTGTACTGTATGTAATATGCCATTTTAATAGTACGATCCTGAAGAGAAAATACTATACTGCATGGATTGTCTGAAAGGCAGTGTTTGATTCCAGATTTCTTGAAAGAGTATGAGTATGGGATGATCAATGTACATTTAAATACATTACTTGTTTTTCAACAATTATCTTTATAGATTGATAGAGAAAGAGAGGAATTTATTATAAGGAATTGGTTCACATGATTTGGGAGTCTAGAAGTTTCAAAATTTGTTGCCAGCATTCTAGAAACCCTGGCGAGCTGCCAGTATAGCTTCAGTCTGAGTCCAGAAACCTGAAAACCAGGAGAATCAATAGTGTCAGTTCCAGTTCCAGTTCAAGTCTGAGTCCATAGGCAGAAAAAGACCAATGTTCTAGTTTGAAAACAGTCAAAGAGCAGATTCTCCCTTACTCAGCCCTTTTGTTCCATCCAGACCTCCAACCGATTGGATGAAGCCCACTCCATTGGGGAGGGCAGTCGACTTTACTCAGTCTACCTATTCAAATGTTAATCTCATCCAAAAACACCCTTATAGATACACCCAAAATAATGCTTAGCCAAATATCTGGGCATCCCGTGGCCCAGTCATGTTGACATAAAAATTAATCATCACGTCAATTTTTTCATAATTAAAAATGACAATGAACATCCTAATATATAAATACTTGTTCCCGGCCTCACTATATTTTAGGATCAATTCCAGAAGTAAAAATGCTCTATCAAAGGATATGAAAACCTATTTTTTTATATTGCCAAATTATCTCTAGCAGTGTGAGTGCCCATTTCTTCACATTCTCACCAGTAGCACCTGTTTCCCTTGTACTTTTTAATCTTCATTCCCCTTGTCTAATGGTCTGCAAGCAATAATGCTTGTGATTAAAAAACTTGGAATATTTAAGGAAAAAATATGATTTCTGGAAATACAATAAACCACTACTCTATGATGAGGTGTGTATACCTCTGTAGTTTGTTATAGCATGAACCATAAATACTATTATTTTCCGTTGCTAAATTGTCATCTTTCTGGTTGGTTTGGCTTGTTCCCCTTTACTGTCTCTGCTGCTGCTCTCCTTCCAGTATTTAACAAAGTTTCTTTATCCATAATGCCTTGTTCTGTGATAGATAGCAGCTGTTTTGTCTCAGAGATACTACAAATATATTCATAGTGATTTTAAGAGTTAAAGTGAAACTTTTAATAGCTTAATTCTATAAGAGTGCCTCTTCCTTTGTGCTTTGTGAAGAGCTTTCTGGGTTTTTTTGTTGTTGTTCTTTCTTTTTTTTTTTTTTTTTTTTTTAAATAGCATCTCTTTTCCTCCAACTGGAGACTCCTGGGGAATCTTTGTTCTGTGTTGTAATCCGTACTATCTCTTATGTGACATTGACAGACATGAGTCTATTGTCTGATCCCTCTGTTGGGAAAAGCAATTCATCATCACACTTCCAAGTAAAGCTGATCTAATGGGGAGTGACTTGGCACTTCCGGTATAACATCATTAAACATCTTCCTGGCAGCCAAAGTTCAGGAATAACTGGACCTACCCAGTTCAAATTCAGTTTTATCCAGAATTCACTTATCTTGAATTGTATTACTAAACTTGATATATGCAATCTAACAAACATAATAGCCAAAGCGATATAGGAACTTCAAGTTTTATCTCAATTTTCAAGAACTGATATCTAACTTCATTCCCTTTGACTTAAAGTTTGTTCTGTGGTTTTTGATTTTTAAAAAGCAGTTTACCTGAATTAACATTGACCATGAATTTGTAAACAATGCCTCAGTCTTTTATTTTACTAAAATATTGTGTAGTCAGTATCTGCATTTTGCATAGTACAAGAAAGCAACAAAACGTTCTCTTAGCAAATGCAAGTGCCTTCTGGTTCTATGCACAAAAAGACTAAATGATAAAACAGGAAAGATGATATGACTCACTGTTCTCAGCTCCACCCACATCTTCAGGTTCTTTTAATGATTGCCTAAAATTACTGTCACCAGATTTTATTTTATTTTTTATTTTTTGATCTTCTAAAGCTTATTAGGGCTACCGTAACTGACTTCTACATATCTGGAGGAGAATGATACCTTTCCTGGAGATACTTGATTTTCTTCTATTTTTAGTCAGTAATTTTCCTATCTAAAATCTTTTGAAATCCATTAGTCTAAAATATGCAAGTAAACAAACAGCCTTATCAAATTTGATACACACCAAAGAGGATGGAATTTGTAGAAACCAAGGGAAAGTTTCTTCTCAGACCTCTGAAGATTTGCTGAAAATGAACTGACAGTGAAACCACTTTTGCGAAGAGTATAACACTAAGAAAATTATGACAGTGAAAGAGATCTGACCTAACCAATTCCATCTTGTTTCTAACTTCCAAGCTTCGCTAGTTCATTGCTGGGCATAGGCTGAACTAACTTTGACAGGAATTTAGTTTATAGTTTAACTTTGAAACAAACTCTGTCCTTGCTTGAAAACCAGTTTGCCTTTGTCAAACCAACAAATTAGCTGAAAGATTAGAAATTACAGCTCAGGAGTCATGAAGCCAGAGGCCACAAGATTCTTAACATCCTCAGTTGCTGCTATGAATAACATCACTATTGTAAACCTAAGGTTGGTGTCTGAGGTGTTTTTTAGACCCTACATTCTGATGGATCAGTTGGCACCACCTGGACTGGTAAACTGGCTTATCTGGTTTTATGGTCCACACACAGGAACTGATTCAGTGCAAAAGGACAGCTTTGACTTCCTATAATTTCATCTCCAAACCAAACAATCAGCATTTTCCATTCCCTAGCCCCCTGCCCACCAAACTATCATTACAAAATCCTAGCCTCTGGATTTTTGGGGAAGTTGATTTAAGTAACAATAAAACTCCAGTCTCCTGTTTAGCAGTCTTTACATGTATTAAATCTTTCTCTATTGCAATTCCCCTGTCTTGAAAAATCAGCTTTATCTGGGCAGCAGGCAAAATGAACCTGTGGTGTGGTGACAACAGTAGACAGAAAAATAGGCGATTTATTTAATATAGCTAGCACTGGGCAATCACAGAAAAATGATTACTCAATAACCCAATGAGGTACAGATGCTAATATACCCTTCTTCACAGGGGAAATGGGGAGAGGGGGAAAGTAGACAATTCTTTCAAGAGATAGTAAATTGATTATTAGGGAGAATTAATGGAACTGGGAGATAGAAATTAGCTTATAAATGATTCTCTTTGAAATTTGCAATAGGTAAACATTATCTTGTGAAAAACTCTGTTCAGGTGTGGTTGCATTCCTCAGTTTACTTTTTCTGGGCTAGATAATGAGATTTCGGGAAGGGGATTGACAGCAATCAAGTTTTCTTTGGTGGGTCCAGTCTTCATGCAGTTAAGGGAATAACAGAGAAAAGCATCATCCTGAACTTTGGGAGAGACGGAAGGTTGAGAGATAGGAGAGGTGACAGAGAGGGGTGGTCAGAGAGACCTCAAAGTTGCTTCTATAGTTGTCAAAGCACCATAATTTGGCATACTGTCTTCTGAGTCCCCATAGAAATCTAATAAAGAGGCATCATTTTAAACTATGAATCCAAAAGACTTTATCAACTAAATCTCCAATTATTCCCAGATCAAATTAATGGAAGGAATACAGCTAATATTTGAATTCTGGATTCTGTAAACAGAATCTCTCTGGTCCATCCTAATGTAAGTACATCATGTGCAAAGCAATTACTTCTTTTTGTATTTTTATTTATGTGAAAAATTAATTAAACAAACCTTTTATATAAATAAAAAGGGACATTTAATATATCACTTAGTTTTAAAGATTTTGGCTAATTATCATATGTAAGTAACTTCAGTTCTAGGAATGAATAAATGTCACTCTTAACAATGCCTGTGTGTTTAATCACTAGAAAAGGAGTCCTTTATATTCAATTCACCCTCCTCTGTTTGGCTTATTAACCATATCAAATTAGCTTTAACTGCTGTTTCCAAAGGTCACTTCTCACTTTGTAATTAAATATCCTATTCAATCACAACCAATACAACATGAATCTATCTTTCACTGGAAATGTGCCTAGGTTCTATTTGTTTTTCCTGGCATTTAGCATGTACTATATTGCAAATCTTGCTTCAAGAAATAAATGAAACAAATGCCTAGAAAAATACGAATGATTTAAAAAAATGGCTAGCTATGAGAAGAAAAATACTGATCTATAAGAATTTATTACAATAAATTACTTAAAATAAAAGGGTAACTTTTTCTGTTTTTCTGTAGCTGAAAATAGTAAGTAAATATAATGAAAAAATTAAGATAGAATTTAAATAAATTATAATTTAAAAATTGTTAGGAAAAAATAGTTAAATTATTACTCATTTATATTATGAATTTAAATGTTTAAATTTGTTTTCTATGCATACTGATATTTATGAAAAAGTATAATAATCAATTCACCAAAAAAAAAATTAAGTGCTAAAAGACAGTGTGGCATACATACACAAGGACATATGTACGAAAATCCTTAAAAGATAGTCAGCATCACAGAATGGAAATTATATCAACTTTGGAGCAAAGAACCTGACTCAAATCCCTGTTCATTTGTAATCAGTTTTGTGATGATTGTCATTCATGTAACCTCGCTAAAGCTGTTTATTCACTAGTAAAATGGATAAAAGTGTAATTTTGAAGTTTTCGTAGGAGGATAAAAATACGGAATCCATATAAAGTGCTTAGCACCATGCTTGGCTCATATTTGGGGATAAATTAAGGATACTACTAATAATAATTACAATTACTAATACTAATGACAGAGAGTTACTTACATACCCTAGACAAATACAGCTTGAAATGGCAGAGAGTTAACAGCATAGGATCTGCTCTTATTCAAATAGACATAAAGATATAAAAAAAGTGTAAGAGTCTCAATGAAAACAGGAATAAAGAATTCCATGTTACCAGAACCAAAGATAAACTTTACTTTTGGAGCAAATACACAAATGTGAATTAATCAGCTTGTGGCTGACATAAAGTTTAGAAAACAACATGTCCAAAAAATGACAGTGGAAGATGAAGATCAGGCTCCTGTCTACTTTCAGAGCCAGAATTGAGCTCTGTTAGAGACACAAACCAATGTGAGCATGTACACTGTCACCAGAGTCTGCTGTCCCAGGTAATTAAAATTACGTTCTTCCTCTCTTCTGCTCCCGGTAAGGATCTAGCTGTATTATTGTAAACAATATAAAATTCGTATATTTAATCCCTTCTATGAAAGAAGGGACACAAACTGGTGAACAGTCAAGCTCAGGAGCAAATTCTTTTAACCACTCTTGGTGCTGTTGTTTCTTATCCTTTTTTCAAAGGAATAATATGGGAAATAAGCTCACAGAGCAGCAAGGGAATGATAGTTTCTGTGATTGACTTTGCTTGATCACGTGCTTGTTCTTTCCTAGCTATTTAGCAACATGGATGAAGTATTACGATTTGGTAGTCCTGCTTGGGATTTCAAGAGTACCGTCAATTCCAACTAAATCTCACAGCAAAATTATTTGTAGTAATTAGAGATTCTTATGCCAGATGAAGTGGCTAAAAGAGCTAGATATGACCAGAGATTTCACTATATAGATTTAAGTATATCCCATGTATTTAGCAATGTAGAAGCCACTGAGAGCCTTAAAGTTATTTGATTTGAGACAAACGGGGTCCCAATGAAGAGTATAGAAATAAAGACAGATTGACGGAGAGCTAAAGAGGCTGGGTAAATAGATTGGGGGTAGTTGGGGAATCATTCCCCTGATGCTCTAGGTTATTATTTTTTTAATGAAAAGGTTTAAGCCAATTTAAAAGTTTTTATAAAGGACCTATTTGAGAAGTGGTTAAAGGGCCCAAAGAAAGGGTTAATTCTCAGTAGAAGAAGAAAGATTTCCTCTATTTTAGCAAGAACAGAATGGGGACATATCTCATGGTAATAAATATAATTACTTATATTTTTATTGTAAAGTATAAGGCAATGTGAGAGTAAACTCAGTGAGGACTCAGATGGACATGAATCAAAATGGTTATGATTGATGGAAAATATATGAATTATGCAAAGGCTCATACTAAGATTGCAAGGGGGGAAGTGATGTTGGTAATTGATGTTTTTTTTAGGTTATAATTGATACTTCTTTGGGTATACTTTTCTTTTATGTGATTTATTCCAGTAGTGTTTGACTCCCCTTGATATAGGCAAAAATAAAAATCTAACACTAATTGCATTCATTCAGGGTTACACTTTTGACTACTGAGGCAACAAAAGTAGAGGGTCAATAAAGTTTATGTGTTGTAAGAAAGTTACAATAATTGATCTAGGATTTTAAGCTGTGGAGGAAGATTGTGACAGGAAAGAAAAAAGCTAATGAGAGGACTCATAAATAGTGGTAGACTGGAGATCCTAATATAGAATGATGACAGTTGTACTAGAAATATCTGAAAAGCCAATTGGAATGAGGTAAGATTAGAATCAAAAAATGCATTGCAAAATTTAGAGGGAACAGTTCCATGTTATGAAATCTCTAAATAGAAAGGATATGGGGAGAATTGAAAGTGTACTCTAGTCTTCACCTTATATTGCCAGTCTATAGGTTCTGTTTCTTTTGTGAAATTGAACATTAGAGGGAAATGAAGTATGACTGTAGAGAGCACAAAAATAGCCAGAAGTTTTGTAGGAAGGAATTTGCATCTTTTTAATGGAGGGAAAAAGGGTAGAGAGATCCTAGCTTAATTTGGCATAAGACCAGACATTTAAAAATCAAATCAGTAAGCATAAAATCAAATTAAAAATAAAATTAGATGCACCAATTATTTCAGTTAAGACTATTTTTGTTGTAATAATAGAAGACAAATTGAATAAAATAAATTGGAAAAGAAAAATTGAAATGTCCACAAAGCATATTCAAAAATAGTTTAGTTTGTACAGATATTCAAATTACATCAATGAAATATTATTTTATGATCCATAAATTGTTAAAAGAATAAAATATAATAGTGTTGGCAAGTGAAGGCTTAAATTAGTTCTTTTATAAATGTCAAGTGGTAGTAATCTGGTACATTACAAGTAAACAATTTTATAATAGGTATAAGAATTTTATATAATATGACCTTGACCCAAATACTGTATATCTAAAAATATATTGTTAGAATATGTATAAGACTTTTTAAATCTAGACATTAATAAAATTTTACTTATAGAATCCAAACTGGGAAAATATTAATAATAAATTACCAAATTGCATTTTTGAAACCAGATAATAACGAACAATTATTATCACTGCCTACCAGATAATGGGGACTTTATTTTTTCTTTCACATTTCAGTATTCTTTAATACATTTTCTATTTGGACATAATATTTTCATAATGAGAATGAATTTTTCTAGCTTGAAATCCACAGTCCCCAGAAAACAAAGCATAAAACAAGTTCTCAACTTGAGAAAGAATGTATTTGGGGTTGTGAGCTCAGTTAACAACTGTGAAGATTGAAGAGACTAAAAAGAGAAAGAAGGAGTGATAATGGCCAAGTGTGGTACTGAGTTGTCTTCTCTACTGTGGAAAACTATGAATCAGTCCTGCTAGGACCTTCTAAAGAGCTATATAGGAATGCATCTTAAAATTGTTCACCTGAAGGATGAAAGAGAAAAACATTTACCCACAGAGTCACATCTCATGCTAATTGAGCATTGCCTTCAGAGATGTACCTCTGCAATTCCAAAACACATATGAATACATAGCAGGTCCCACAAATTGTCCTGAGACAAAGAGAGAGAGATGCAGCATTCTCCAGGTAAGTTACTGTGCAAAACAAGTCCAAGACCACATGGAACCGTACAACAGGTAAAGCTTAAAACACTGCTAAGTCCCAGAAGATATGAGTCATAGTAAAGAGAGATCTGATTAAATAATTCAATAGATTATACTTAGAATTGTATATGTAAAACATACAGGCTGTGTTTTATTGACATTGTTGGGGGCTCAGAAAGAGACACTCCAAAATATGGCACTTTGACAGGCTGAACTGAAGAAGCTTCAAGGTCTCTCAAACCTTCTCTACACACCTAACATCCTCCATCCCTCTGAAAGAGCAGGATGAAATTGAATTTTTTTATCTGCCTAAGATCCAGAACCACCAAAGAGAACATTGTTTTTTCTCCTCTCTGTAAGACCAAGAATGCAAACACACCTTAACAAACCATTTCACAAGATAACCTCTGTGTCTCCCACTCATTCAAATTCCAAAGAAAACTATTTAGAAGTTAATCTCTGTTTTCTGAGCCATTCATTCTCCCTAGTAATCACTTATTGTTCCTCAGCAGAATTCATCTTCTATTCCCTGACATAACCTGTCTTCCCAGGATGGTATATTAGCTTCTGAACCCCCTTGGGAAGCATGTCATCACTCTGCAGTTCTTCCCCTGTACATGTTAATACAATTTGTATGCCTTTTCTGCAATTAACCTACCTTTTCCAAGTTGACTTTTCAGCAAACACATAGAAGGCAAAGGAGAATTTTCCCTTGGCCCCCTACAACATACTAGATAGTTTAAATATTTGAACTCTTATTTATTTCTAATGTACTTACTAGTTATATGAACATGTTTATAGCAAAAAGCAAGTTGATAGTGCCTAAAAGTAAGACAAAATATTAGAAATATGTGATTTCTTCTTCAAATCTAACTACTCTCACTCATAATCACAAACATACATGCAAATGTGCACAAATATGGTCAATCCTATACAAGATGGCTTTTAAAAGTTCAGGGAATGTGTGTATTATGAAAAAACTATGCATGGATATCAATTTTTTGCACCAAAATAAACTCATACAAACTTGTTATAACATGTCTGTAAAGGATCCAGCTTGAGGCACTAAGAATAAGACAATTTGAGAAGAGCCACCATAAGAGCAACATGAATTCTGCTAAGATAAAGAACAAATTATTAAACTTATTGTGAAAATTGAGTAGAAGAATGGTGAAATCATTGATGCTTCATGACAATGCCCCAAATAAGTCAACAGGTTACAAATAGATGATTCATTTTAAGAAGAGACAAGATGGTGTTAAAGATGAAGCCCACAGCAGCAGACCATCCACATCAATTCACTAGGAAAAGTTTAATCTTTTTTGTGACCTAATTGAAAATGACTGACAACAGAATAAACAATAGCCAACACCATAGACATCTCAAGTGGTTCAGCTTACACAATTTTTACTAAAAAATTATGGTTGAGCAAACTTTCTACTCAATGGATACCAAAACTGTTGTGCCCAGATCAGCTCCAGACAAGAGTAGAGCTTTCAATGGAAATTTTCAAGTGAGATCAAGGTCCTAAAACATTTATTTTATTTTCTTTAATTTTATTTTAATTTTCAGGATACATGTGCAGAATGTGCAGATTTGTAACATAAGTAAACGTGTGCCATGGTGGTTTGCTGCACCTAACAACCCATCACCCAGGTTTAAACCCCGCATACATTTTTATCCTGATGCTCTCCCTCCCCCTACTCCCCTGAAAGGCCTTGGTGGTGTTGTTCCTATCCCTGTGTCCATGTGCTCTCATTGTTCAGCTCCCACTTATGAATGAGAACATGGGGTGTTTGGTTTTCTGTACCTGTGTTAGTTCGCTGAGGATAATGGCTTCCAGCTCCATCCATGTCCCCACAAAGGACATGGTCTCATTTCTTTTAATGGCTGCATAGTATTGCATGGTGTATGTGTACCACATTTTCTTTATGCAGTCTATTGTTGATGGACCTTTTTGTTGATTCCATGTCTTTACTATTGTGAATAGTTCTGGAATAAACATACTCATGAATGTGTCATTATAACAGAATAGGCAAATATTTTATGATGAATCACCAAAAGCGATTGCAACAAAAGTGAAAATTGACAAGTGGGATCTAATTAAACTAAAGAGCTTCTACACAACAAAAGAAAGTATCCTCAGAGCAAACAGGCAACCTATAGAATAGGAGAAAATTTTTGCAATCTACCCATCTGACAAAGGTCTAATATCCAGAATTTACAATGAAGTTAAAGAAATTTACAAGAAAGAAACAAGCAACCCCATCAAAAAGTAGGCAAAGTACATAAAGAGACACTTCTCAAAAGAAGAGATTTATGTGGCCAACAAACATGAAAAAAAGCTCAACATCACTGATCATTAGAGAAATGCAAATCAAAATCACAATGAGATACTATCTCATACCAGTTAGAATGGTGATTATTAAAAAGTCAAGAGAAAATAGATGCTGGCAAGGATGTGGAGAAATAGGATCACTTTTTTTGTTTGTTTGTTTGTTTTGTTTTTTGAGACAGAGTCTCGCTCTGTCACCCAGGCTGTACTGCAGTGACATGATCTCGGCTCACTGCAAGCTCCACCTCCCGGGTTCACACCATTCTCCTGCCTCAGCTTCCCGAGTAGCTGGGACTACAGGTGCCCGCCACCATGCCCGGCTAATTTTTTGTATTCTTAGTAGGGACGGGGTTTCACTGTGTTAGCCAAGATGGTCTCGATCTCCTGACCTCGAAATCCACCCACCTCGGCCTCCCAAAATGCTGGGATTATAGGTGTGAGCCACTGCGCCTGGCCGAAATAGGATCACTTTTACACAGTCGGGAATATAAATTAGTTCAACCATTGTGGAAGACAGTGTAGCAATTCCTCAAGGATCTAGAACCAGAAATATCATGTGATCCAGCAATTCCATTACTGGGTATATACCCAAAGGAATGTAAATTATTCCATCATAAAGCATTTCTTTAAAGAATTGTTATAGTAGGTTGAACATGGCTTTACCAATATGATCCTGAAGACAAAGCACAAACAAAGCAATGGCTACCAAGAAGCAAAAGTGGTCCAGTCAAAGCAAATGTGAACCAGTTAAGATCAAAGGCCATGGCAGTAGTTTTGGGGGGATGCTCAAGGTATTTCTTTTGTTGACTTTGTGGAGGGCCAAAGAACAATAACATCTTTTTATTACGAGACTGTTTTCAGAAAGTTAGTCAAAGTTTTAGCAGAAAAATGCCTAGGAAATCTTCACCAGTATTTCCTCACCAAGAGAATGCTCCTGCTTGCTCACTTCTCTCATCAAACAAGGGCAATTTGTGAGAATTTTGATATGAAATCATTAGGCATCCACCTTACAGTCTTGATTATCTTATTTGGATTTATTTTCACTTTCTAATTTTATTAGTCTGTTTTCACACTGCTGATAAAGACATACCAATATAAAGATAATTCACAAAGAAAAAGAGATTTAATGGACTCACAGTTCCACATGGCTGGGGAAGCCTCACAATTATAGCAGGTGAGGGAAGAACAAAGGCACATCTTACTTGGCAGCAGGAAAAGAGAGAATGAGGCCCAAGTGAAAGGGGGGACTCCTTATAAAACCATCAGAACTTGTGAGACTTATTCACTACCATGAGAACAGTTTGGGAAAACTATCCCCAAGATTTAATTATCTCCCACCAGGTCCCACCCACAACACGTGGGAATTATGAGAGGTACAATTCAAGAAGAGATGTGGGTGGGGACACAGCAAAACCATATCACTATTCTTAAAAAAAACTATAAAGGGCACCCATTTTCTTTAATTAATAATGTGAAAAGACTGCATTCACATGGCTAATTCCCAGGACCTTCATTTCTTTAGAAATGGACTAAATGACTCATGTCATTGCTTTCAAAAGTGTCTTGAACTTAATGGAGCTCAGTATGAGAAATAAAGTTTACAGTTTTTATTTTTATCATTTAATTCCATTTTTCTATGAACTTTTTGAAACCCTCTTGCACATTTCTCCAGTTGCCACTATACAGGCAGTAAACTTGTTGTTATTTTATCCTTTCATATTGTTCTATATTTTCCTCTTGCCTAAGAGATTATCTCATACTACGGACCCTAAAACTTACTTGAACATTGTGTGATCCCTCTATTCTGCTGTCCTAAAATACCAACTAACATGTCTTTAAAGGACTAATTCTGTCAATTCTTTGAAGTGACAACTAAACTAGTAAAATATACACACCCTACATTTGAAGTTCCAACATCTCCGAGACTTCTTACTACAGCTTGTTACTAATTTTTAAAATGCAGGTGGTTATGGGGATAGAAAGGAGAATAGATCTAGAAGGCTATGACACACTTAGTGGAAACACTTCCACTTCTCCAACTGTCTTAGGGGTCTTTATGGCTGAGTCAAATAGGTCTCCATCAGTACATCTAGAAGAAGAACTATACTTGCCAAAACCCTTCATATAATCTTTAGAGAACATTGTCATTACCACTCATTGTACTGCCCTCAAGAGACAGTGTTCTGCTGTGATGACCTGCTCCACTGCAATATATCAAGAAACCCTTGGCTTCCCTGATCTATATCCCCATTATACCCACGTGATCCATATTGAAATGTGAGAGACTCTTGATATGATTTGGCTGTATCCCCACCCAAATCTCATCTTGAACTGTAGTTCCCATAATTCCCACATTTCATGGAAGGGACCCAGTGGAGAGTAATTGAATCGTGGGGACAGTTACCCTCATGCTGTTCCCATGATAGTGAGTGAGTTCTCAGGTGATCTGCTGGTTTTATTGTGAGCTTCTACCCCTTTTGCTTGGCACTTCTCCTTCCTTTCATCATGTGAAGAATAACATGTCTGTTTCCCATTCTACCACGAATGTAAGTTTCCTGAGGCCTCCCCATCCATGCAGAACTGTGAGTCATTAAACCTTTTTCCTTTATAAATTATCCAGTATCAGGCAGTTCCTTATAGCAGCATGAGAATGGACTAATACAGTAAATTGGTACTTCAAAGAGTGAGGTGCTGCTATAAATGTACCCACAAATGTGGAAGTGACTTTGGAACTGGGTAAGAGGCAGAGGTTGGAACTGTTTGGAGGGTGAAAAAAAAAAAAAAGGAAGATGTGGGAAAGTTCAGAACTTTCTAGAAACTTGGTTGAATGGCTTTGATCAAAATGCTGCTAGTGATATGGACAATGAAGTCTACGCTGAGATGGTCTCAGATGGAGATGAGGAACTTGTTGGGAACTGGAATAAAGGTGATTCTTGCTATGCTTTAGCAAAGAGACTGGAGGCATGTTGCCCCTGCTCTAAGATCTGTGGAACTTTGAACATGAGAGAGATTATTTAAGGTATCTGGCAGAAGAAACTTCTAAGTAACAAAGCATTCAAGAGGTGATTTGGGTGTTATTAAAAGCATTTAGCATTATGTATTCACAAATATATACTTTGGAATTGAAACTTAAGTTTAAAAGGAAATAAGAGCATACAATTTCAGAAAGTTTGCAGCCTGATGATGTGATAGAAAAGAAAATCTCATTTTCTGAGGAGAAATTCAAGCCGGCTGCAAAAATTTGCATAAGTAAGGAGAAGCCAAGTGTTAATTGCCAAGACAATGTGGAAAATATCTCCAGTTCATGTCAGAGGTCTTCACAGCAGCCCCTCCCATCACAGGCCTGGAGGTCTCGGAGGTAAAAATGGTTTTGTGGGCTTGGCCTAAGAGCCTTGCTGCTTTGTGCAGTCTCAGGACTTGGTGCCTTATGTCCCAGCCATGGCTAAAAGTGACCAAGATATAGCCCAAGCCATGGCTTTGCAGGGTGCAAGCCCCAAACCTTGGCAGTTTCCACATGGTGTTGAGCCTGCAGGTGCACCGATATCAAGAATTGAGGTTTGGGAAGCTCTGCCTAGATTTCAGAGGATATATGGAAATGCCTGATGTCCAGGCAGAAGTTTGCTGCAGAGGCAGAACTCTAATGTATAGCCTCTGCTAGGGCTGTGTGGAGAGGAAATGTGGGGTTGGAGCCCCCACATTGAGCTCCCACTGGGTCACTGCCAAGTGGAGCTGTGAGAAGAGGGCCACTAGACCCACCAGACCCCAAAATGGTAGATCCAATGAAAGCTTGCCCCATGAGTCTGGAAAAGCCACAGACACTAAATGTCAGCCTGTGAAAACAGCCAGGAGGGATGTGGTATCCTGTAAAGCCACTACTGGGAAGGCATGGTTGTGTTCTGAAATGTAAGTACATGAGATTTTGGAGGGGGAAGGGGTGAAATGTTATGGCTTGGTTGTGTCCCCATGCAAATCTCATCTTGAATTGTAGTTCCCGTTATCCCCATATGTCATGAGAGGAACCTGGAATCATGGAGGCAATTGCCCTCATGCTGTTCTTGTGATAGTGACTGAGTTCTCTGGAGATATGGTGGTTTTATAAGGAGATTTTCCCCCTTTTGCTCAGCACTTCTCCTTCCTGCCATCATGTAAAGAAATATATGATTCCTTCCCCTTCTTCCATGATTGTCAGTTTCCTGAGGCTTCCCCATCCAAATGGAACTGTGAGTCAATTAAATCTCTTGGCTTTATAAATTACCCAGTCTCAGAAAATTCTTTATAGCAATATGAGAATGGACTAATGTACCTCTAAAACATTATCTCTGTTTGAGAGAGGAATAAGTTCCTTCTTAAATTCAAATCATATTCCAACCTCCCAGAGGCTCAGAAATCCCAGTGGTATAATATGAATGAATCTTGAAAGAACTCAGATTGACTCTCGTAAGTATAAAAATATTGTTTTTAGACAATTTAAGGAAACTCAGTAGATTAAATAGCTTTTTTTTTTTTTTTACATAATGGGAGCGATGTCAAGTTGAGTTGCAGCATCAAATATTTTTAGCAATATAAAGTGGTAAATAGAACAGTTATCTCACACTACAGAGTAAAAATACAAAAGAAAGAAAAGAAAAATGCCAGGAACAAGAAAATCATGGAGATGGAGAACAGATCCAGAGTGCCTGATTTTTTGAATGATGATAGTTACAAATTGAAAAAGAATGATGGAGGAAAAGTAATACAGTCAAATAGAATGTTTTGACTAGTCATTTCAAGATTTTTCACTAAGAGTTAAGACACATATTGAGATATATCCCACGAAATCTTCTTAATATCCAGGTGTATTAGTTTGCTCAGGCTGTCCTAACAAAATACCACAGATTGAGTGGTATAAACGATACAGATCTTTTTCTCACAGTTTTTGAGGTTACTATATCCAAGATCAAGATATTAGCAAGGGAGTTTTCATTCTGAGACCTCTTATTTTAGCTTATAGGTGGTTGCCATCTTGCAGTTTGCTCACATGGCTTTTTTGTGCATGTGTGTGTGGCAGGACATGGTGGAGAGAGCTCTCTGATGTCTCTTCTTATAAGGACATTTATCCTATTGGATCAGGGATCCACCTATATAAACTCATTTAACCTTAATTGTTTCTTTATACGTCCTGTGTCCAAATACTACCACACAGGGCATGGGGGATTAGGTGTTCAACATATGAAGTTTATAGGAACACAAACATTCAGTCCATGATATGAGGGTAAAGAGAATCTTAATGTTTCCAGATATGCAGACACATTATGTATAAAAGGGAAAGAGAGAGTGACATTCAATTTCTAGTCGGCAACACCGGAAGATACAAAATTCTGGAATACTTCATAATATTAATGACAAACTGGCATGTTGCATGTTTTGCCACCTAATCTTATAAGTATTTTAAAAATATTGCTTTATGAAAATCCCACATTTAGCAGAAGTTACTAAGCAGTTACATCAGTTAGGAAGAGAAACTACTACACTACAACCAAATGAAAATTTAAGAGAAAACATATCTTAAGATAGGAAACAAAGAGCACAAAAGATTGTAAGTGACAAATCTAATAATTTATGTAGTTAACTAAATGGTGATGGTAATAATATCACTAGAAACTGAAGTATAATTGTTCATTCATTCATAAAATCGAAGAGTCTGTAAGAAAAAACCTAATGGTCTGAAACTAAATTTCAGTTCTGAGTTAACAAATTAGGAGTTAGCTAGGAGAGAAAAGGAAAGTAAGAAAGTGAAAGGGCCCTATAATCATGAGGTGGGGCTTAGTAAATATTTAATTTTAATCTATAGGTAAAATAATATTTGCTTTAAAAAGTCTATTAAAATATAAACAAGACAGGGCACAGTGGCTCATGCCTGTAATCCCAGCACTTTGAGAGGCCAAGGTGGTTGGATCACCTGAGGTTCAGGAGTTAGAGAGCAGCTTGGCCAACATGAGGAAACACCATCTCTACTAAAAAGACAAACATTAGTCGGAGGTGGTGGCGTGCACCTGTAGTCCCAGCTACTCAGGAGCCTGAGGCAGAAGAATCTCTTGAACCTGGGAGGTGGAGGTTGCAGTGAGCTGAGATCGTGCCATGGCACTCCAGCCTGGACAGCAGAATGAGACTCCATCTCAAAATAATAATAATAATGATAATAATAATAATAATAATAAAATAAAATATAAAGGATTATTCAAATACTTCTAACACAAAAATTTCTGCTACATCCTATTTAAAAGAGACACAAATACAAATAATAAGAAAAGGCTGAAAAGAAACAAAAATAATGGAGACGTGTATCAGGCAAAATAAATTTAAAATAAATCAAGAGCAGCAATGATATAACTTCACTAAATGGACTTCAAGCCAAACCTATTATATGAGTTAATAAGGAATATTTTACAATAACAAATGGTATAACTGGCAAAAGTCAATGTTATTGACAATTACTTTGTACTCAACAATATGGCAGAAAACTAAACAAAACAGTCTCCTAGAAATATATAATGATGATATCTAAATATCTTGCACTTAACATGAAAGATGAAGTAGAGGAAACTTAAGTGAATAAGAAATACTATCTTGACCCATGGAGTCAATTAATTATGTATATAAATTATATACAATGTATTCATTATTGTTTAAAATTATGTAACAATAATAATACCAATCACTATAAGCACATACCATGCATCAGTAGTATTCTAAATAAAGCACATACATTAAGTCATTTAATTCTCACATTTACCCTAGAGTATGTACTAACATATTCTCCATATTATAGATGAATAAACTTATGCGTGAGAAGTTATTTGCTCAAGATCCCGCAGCTTTAATTGGAAGAGGGAGGATTTAAATACAGGCTAATTTGTTCAAGTGTCCATGAACTCAGCCATTTTGACAGCAAAAGCATAAACTAACACTAACTACTTAGAAATTTCAAGAGGCAAAAAGAAATAGTCATCAACGTAACTCTTGGATCAAGAGATTAAAAAGTTGTCTTAAAAATTTATCTTATTGCAAAATGTTGGAAATTTTGCTAAGAAGTCATCAGAAGGAAAATATATCACCTTAAATAGTTTTTTTAACAAATTAAAAAGATATATATGCCAATTTGCTTAATTAATTCTTAAAAACATATCAAAACACCACATTTTACTCCTTAAATACATACAATTATCATTTTCAATTAAAAATAAAATTATATTTTAAAAGTTGAAGAAATAATCCATAAAGCTTTTATAACTATAACAGAATGGGACTGACATAAAAGTGAACAAATGAACCTGTTGAAAAGTACAGCATTAAGATACATCCAAATATAGCTGGGGACTTAATATATAAGAATGGTGGCATTTGAATTTTGTGGTTAAAAAGCAGATCATTAATAAAAGTGATTAGAAAATGTCCTATGAATTAATTTAAAAATAAATACAATTTTGAAACTACATATGAAATAGAAAAATCAAGACTGACTACTAAAATGTAGGCAACAAAATTTAAAATATGTATATGTATATAAATACACACACACAAACAAACATACACATATTTAAAAGTCTGGACAAAATGTTCACAGTAGGCAGAATTTAGTAATTTAAGTCATGAAACCCCAAATAAAAAAAGAATGTCTTGTCTTATATAAATATACAAAAATGTATAAGTTCTATAAGATACAAAACAAAGCTAAAATGCAAATAAGAAATTAAGATAATAATATTCAGAATATATTAAAAAGACCAATATACTAAACATATAAAAAGCACCTACAATTTGCTTACAAAAAGAGAATGATTTTTACAATAGGCAAAGATAATATAAGACCAGCCTGTGAAAATTGCTCAGCTTCACTATTAAGGACACACAAATTAAGTAATAATAGTCTTCTTTGTTTATTACATTGACAAAAATTTCAAATAATTTCAGTATCTATACAGCATCCAGCTTATATATATCAGGATATACAAAAGAGTTGATCAACAGCATATATAGCTTCTTCTTTGCTACTTGGTCTCACATTAGTCTTCCAAATTATTGTACCAGTTTATACTCCACAATCAGTACATGAGAGCCCCTTACCATAAACATATGATTGTATCAAGATTCCATTTTTTGTCAGTCATATGACTATGAAAGATGAAGTAGAGTATGAATAATATTTTGTAAGTTTTTATTTTGTATAACTCATTGTCAGTGAGTTTTACCATATTTCATATGGTTATAAATTATTCTGGTTTTCTGTGTGGTGAATCATTCATTTATACCCTTTACTCACTGTGTGATTGTGTTGTTTGCAATTCCTTTATTGATTTGAAGTTGTGTTCCTTCCAAACAGAACTCATTTGATCTCCTCACTTGGAGCAAATTCCTTCAAAGGCTCCTGATTCACTGAATGTAAAAGTCCTATCTCTAACCACAGCCTACAAGGATCTACATAGCTTGAGCTCTGTCCCATCTTACCCTCTTTGACATCCTCAACTATTAATCACCTCCTCCTTTCTCCTTCCACTCCAGCCATACTGGCTTCTATATTTCAAATGCACCAACAAGCTCTAACAGTAGAGCTTCTGCAACAGTTCTTCTTCCACCTGAAAAGTTTAGTACATGGAAAGCCAATATTATACTTTCGTAAGCCTTTGCCTGGATGTAATATTCTCAATGAGGTCTACTCTGACCACTCGGCCCCAAACTGCGATTTATCACCCAACTTCATACTCGCAATTCTCATTACCCTGCTCTGGTTGCCCTTCCACCCACCACCTGCCCCCTGCAATATAGCACATCACTTATCTAATATCTTTAGTCTCTCTTAGTTAGAGTGTAAACTCCCAAAAGGTTGAGATCTTCTTTTCCTTTGTTTGTCTATTTATCCTAAGAGCCTATGAAAATGCCTGATATAAAACAGGTATTTAATAAATAAATTTTAAAGAATAAGTGATTTTAATGATGTATGCATTTACACAGGTTTTTTGTTTGTTTCTTTTACTTTAAATATGTATTGTAAACTCTTCTATGCACTCTTTGGCAATTTTTTTTAGCTTTATTCATGGTTCCTTTTGCCATACAGAAGTTTTAAAAGATGTATTTTAACGTAGCTAAATTAATCAAACCTATTTCTAATTGTGTGTGTTTTCATATCTTGTTTTTAATATTTTAAAATTTTGCTTTCAACATTTAATTTTTTTCTGTACATATAATCCATTTTAATGTGTGATATTGAATTTTTTTTCATATGAAAGACCAATTCTCCTAGCACAGTTGTTGAAGGGTCCATTCTTTCTCCACTGAGTTTTTACCACCTCTGTTATATATTAGTTTTCATATATGCAAGGATCTATTTTTCAGCTCTTTGTTCAATTTCTCTATTTTTCTATTCCTTTTTATCATGTTATCTGCAAATAAAGAAAGATTTATTTATTTCCTTCTTATACTTATGGACTGGCTCCTATTTAATCTTGAGTATTTTTATATATTATTTTATAGATGCAGATATATATAGACACACTTAACTGCATATACATATATAATATTTACTTACTAATATTATCAATTATCAAAACAGTATTTTTAGAATGAGCATTTTACTTCATATGTAGAAGTCATGCTCTAATAATTTCAGAGGCCTTGACTCTGAAGGTATTTTACATATAAGTATTCTTTTAGATATGAAATAACAGAAGGCACAGCATGATATAATGAATGATACTTTTGCAAGGACATATTCTGTATTTTCTATTTGAAAATTATTTTAAAAGATTTTAGCAATTCAAATGTGCAATACTGCTCAATGATTAGAGACATAATTATTTCTACTATAAAGGAATTTTTAAGTGAAGGAATATAAAATCTCTTAGTAGAGGAGATATGATCAAATGCGAATGTTACATTTGTGATTATAATTCTCTTGAAATCAATATTTTAGAAATGTTTTCACACCAGTTACTAAATGGATTATTGATTATGAAACACCTTAAATCGTTTTCAGGGTTGATCAATTGGTAATATATCCACATAATATTCAGACAAAGACCACTGTTTCCAGGCTTACGCTTTTCTAATTTAGAGAGAAATCAGAATCAAAATTTTTGCTCAATATTTATTTATAAATATAGAAAGTATCAGCTTCTGTCCTATTGACAACATAGCCCACCATTTATTAAACAAATTAGAGCACCTATTGGGCACCAGGAAGTGAGTTAGACCCTGAGCGTACAATGGTGAGGAACAGAGGCAGATGCTCTGCCTTTATGGAATTTGTACTCTAGAGGAAAATGTACAGAGAGAACAAACCTTGAGAGGAAAGCTGGAGACACAGAGAGACACAGGTGAAAAGTCCATGTGACTTTGGAGGCAAATATTAGCTAGATTTACCTACAAGCCAAGGTACACGAAGAGTTGCCGGAACCCAGAAGCATGGAACAGATTCTCACTCAGAACATTGAGACAAAGCATAGTCCTATTGACAGCTTGATTTTAGACTTTCAGCCTCCTGAACTATGAAAGAATGCATCTTTGTCGTTTAAAGTTGCCTAGTATGTGGTACTGTGTCCCAGCAACATTTGGAAACTAATATAGTTAGTCGCTATTATTATTCCGTTTAAAGACAAAGGAATCAAGGTCATGTAATTAAGTGATTTATTCAGTTAGAGAATTAGAAAGTGGTGAAATTGGACTTTTAGTCTCAGACAGTTGGACTCAAGAGCATACCTTTTAACCATTTTGTATTCTACCTGTATGAATACATAAACCTAATACCTATTTTGTAGCCAATATTTATTGCAATGCTATTATGTGTCCAGAGCCATTCTAAACATTATCAGTGCAACAGTAAACAAAACAGAAAAAGCATTTACAGTTTGTTATAGTAAGAGAAGCCAAAAGAGTTAAGAAAAAACTATGTGTTATTTTATATATTAATATTAAAAGGAAAATAGACAGATAATGGTGATAGAAAGTTGTGATTGCAGATGGGACTTCTAAATTGTGTGTTCAGAGAAGATCGCACACTTCATATCACATTTGAATGAGTTTTGAAAAAGGAGAAGAAAAATGTATATTCATATCTGGGATAACAGAGTACCAGACTGAGAGAAAAACAAGTACAAATGTCCTAAGATATAAGTACCAAACAATTACAAATGTCTTAAGGTACGCCTGGGTATTTGACGAATTAGCAAAACGCCATTTTAGGTGGAATGAGGTATAATGATTAGTAGAAGTTGTGGTTAGGGAAGAGTTAAAGGAAAACATTTAAACTGAAGATGTGTATTACTGCATAAATCCATAAGATTGTATACTCATGCAATGGAAAATTGATAGAAAAATGGAGAGACCCATATGCTAAGTTATGAACACTTCCAATTTTAAAAGACCAGGGAGATGAGCAGGACCCGACCCAGCAAAAAGAGAACAAAAAGTAGATGTCATTTAGTAATTAGAATATCCAAGATATGTTGATCTGGAAGACAAGTTTATTCCTCTACAAGGAAGTCTTACATATCAAGGAAAATAGCAACTCAAAATATGTATGAATAATCCTTATATAAAAATTTCTAGCTATACTTCATATTCATAATCTATGCATGTACAATTTTATTCAGAAGTATTGCAAGAAGAAAAAAAGGCCAGTTACCATAGTTTTCAAAACCACTTAGTTCATAAAATTTTGTAACATTTTCTTAAAGGAATACAGACAACAATTCATCAAAGCGGTACAGATCAGTTTCTATGTATGATGGGAATCGTAAGGCTGATAAAATGAATATTATTGCATCATTTCTTCCTTTTAACTCTTCATTCTTCCTTAGGATGGAGTGGCCATTATTCCCCTACATTACTTGCTTTGGTTGTCTACATTTGGTTGCCTTTATATTTAGTCAGTGTCTTCATACTGGTAGGTATATTGGCTTCTTACAACAGGATATATTTTTAAAATAACAGTGTAATATTTGATTTTCTTCGACATTTGATTTAATTTTCAAACATTATACTTGTGAGCAAAGGTCAGAAGTATGGTCTGTGATTATGAAGCATAGGAAAGCCAATGGGTTGATGTAAGATTAGAGTTATAACCTTGACATTCTTCACCTAATTAACATTGTACTGTTAATATCTACTATTCACAAGTAATAAGGAGTATTTTGTAGTTCTAGATTAAGTACCATTTTATATATTTTATCAGTGACCTAGATATATAAATGTGTGGGTTGGCTAGCCCTTTAGAGGAGAAGATTATAATTCAAATCGACCTTCACAAGTTGGAAGAGTAGTCAGAAATAATGAAAATCTTGAGGTCAGGTATAAAGCAGGAACTACTCTAAGGAAAAAACATGATACATATAAGACGGAGAATGACTAATTAGGCATGAATGTGGCAGAAAAGAACATAGAGATCACAGCAGACACAATTTGAACATAATTCAGCTCAGCAGCATTATTTTAGCAGTTTGAACACATAATGCTGAAATCTACTATTTCAGCAGGCCATTCTGATTAAAAATGATAAGATAAAACTTCAACTACATTTTACATTGATCAGTTTAATGTTAAAACAGTGTATCAAACTTTGGACAAGTGAAATCTGGAGAATTCATAGAGGACCCAAAAGACAGAAATAAGATTAAGTGATTAGAAAATGGAATTTCAAAGAGGCAATAACATTATTTCAGTTGTTGGATTGTAAAGTAGTGTGAGGAGTGATTTAATAACTGTCTTCCAAATCAAAAGTGGTGCTTTTATGAATTGTTGACCAGCTGCTTTCAACCTTCATTGTGTTCAGAATTCTTGTTAGAATTTCAGCAAGGATAATATAAATTGATGGTGAAACAAATCATAGCTTAAGAAAAAAATATAACCTGACATTGACTTGCGGGTCTTATTGTTAATTTTTATTTTATGAGAATCAAGGTGTGGGTTCAGGTCTATAGACAATAAGGTCTGAGCAGCAACTTCTCCCAACCCCCCTTCTTTCCTCAACTCAACGTTGGTCATACGTAGTTTAGCATCCCTCTATACCAGTACACATTTTATTAGGGACCAAGTCATTAATTATTATGTTAGTTTTTTTCGGTACTAATTGATACAAGCAAACAACATATTAAGAATATTAATATTAACTTACAAAAAATCAATCACAGAGAGATAAGTTGAAATTTATCTCCCAAATGTAGTCTTTACTTTCATATATGAATCATAGTTAAAAGTTTTCATATTCAGTTTTCCACTCTCAATTTTGACCTTGTAGAAAGGCCTAGTTTCATGTGGAAACAGAATAAATTATGTCACTGCTGTGATTTAAGTGATTTTAAAAACGTGCTTAAAAATATGTCCTTCATATTATTCTACTGGTTGGCCCTTATGTTGAAACTCTTCACCACTGATATCATACTTTCAGGCACTTATTGAAAAGATTTTATATTTTAACTGGGCTAAAGGATTGTTATTTAGGAGGTACCATGTATTTAGCTAGCTGTGAATTTGACATGCAGTAGTCCCCCCTTATCTGTTTGGAAGGTGTCCTGAGACTCCCAGTAGATGCCTGTAACCACAGATAGTGCCAGAACTTATATATACAATTTTTTCTATACACACGTACTTATGATAAACAATCACGTTTTCATTTAAAGTGAGCACCTTACAGACTGCCTTTGGCAATCTAAATTGCCAGCATCACTATTCTTGTGCTTTGGGATCTAAAATGATACCATGACAGTCAATCTGATAACCAAGACAGCTACTAAACTGACTAATAATGTGTGGAGAGCCTACATGGCATGTCTATACTGCACAAAGGGATGATTTGCATCCCAGCTGAAATGGTGCTAGATTTCATCAGGCCACTCAAAATGGCACACATTCAATTTATAAATTAGAAGTGGTTTATTTCTGAAATTTTCCATTGAATATTTTTGGGCCAGAGTTGACCATGAGTAAGAAACCACAGAAACTGAAACCACAGATAAGATGGGACTATAGTACATCACTCTTTTCCCAACTAAATTTTGTACCTTTAGTTGTTTCCCCTGGCACCAGCAATTTTAGGGTTTTAAGATCATTATTAGTTGGAGAGATAATTTCTAGTAGGTAGGGAAGAAAAGAATTAGGTCTACCTGGAAATCTTGGGTCCTGCCCACATTAAGGGCAGAGAGCCTTGGAGGCATAGGAACACAGGCCATAACGGAGATAGAAGAGATCTGAAAAGATGAATCAGATTTTTAAGCTATCACTTATTTCAATATTTTGCTAAAGGTCAGCCATTCTTATAGATGTGCCATAGACATGGCAGGGGTTACCAATGCAATACTTTATTTTCTTAAAAGATGCTAGTAGGATATTATGTAATATTAAAATTTTCAGTGATTGGGGGAGGTCACATTTTTGACATCCCCTGTGAGTTCTCAGGGAAGAAGTAAGTGGAAAGCAAGGTGAAAATGATATTCTTGAATATGCTACTTTTCTCTAAACCACATAAGAAGCACGCAAATTGTTTTTTAATAAGTTATAGCTGTATCGGTGTTGGGAAATGAAAGCATTCTGGCCTTCTGTTTTACTCCAAAGTAATCATATTCCTTTGCCTTAAAACATTTTTAAAAGAAATCAAATAAAAAAGAATTATACAAAGGATTTTATAATAATTTCAGAGTCTTTTAAACAATTCTGAGGAATATTAGCATTTTGATAGCTGAATAAGTCAAACACCATATGCCCAATTTCTCCTCACTGATTTTGAATCTTCTCAGTGCTGGATTTATTGACTACCTAACCAGTCATTCTTCAATAACTTCAAAAATCTTGACGTATAAATGGGAAACGTATTAATTTTAACATTCAGGCCAGTGAAATTCAATCACATGTGTCAACGTATATTTCTAATGTGTAGCCCATACTTTCCTGCCTTCACAGAGCTTAATGTCTATAGGCAAAGTAGACCATGAAGCAAAAAATTATTCTACAGAGTGGTAGATGTTTGTAGTAGATAAGAGGAGTGGCATGAAAACAGACCAAGTAATTGCAGGAAACCTCACGGAGGAAATACTTTACACATGAAACAACACAGCTGCACACACTGTGCCATTTATGCCTTTCATACTTTTGTCCCTGCTGTCCCTTTTGCTGGAATGTTGTCCTTTTTTCCACTGTCATCCCAGTAACTGCCTTATTTCCATGAAGTCTGAGTTCAGGTGCCTTTCCTATAATACCTCAGGGCCCAAAATGCCCACATTTCTTTCTCTGCATGGCTGCATCAGGTTTTAATTATCTGTATATATTTCTGCCTCTCAGGCTAGACCTCTTCACAAGGTTAAGATCTGTTTTGTTCATTTTTTATATCTACATAGAAAATAATAAATAGCCCTCAACTAAGACAGAAATGAACGTGAGAATATTTGCAATGATGAGAGTTGAAGAAAACTCAAGTCAAACAATTAGCTTGAGACAAAACAAGAATTTAATAGTTCTTGAAACTCAAAAACACAGAGTTTCAGTTCTTGCTTGATCCAGGAAAAAAAAATTATCATTTATATTCAGTCTTTCTGTATTTTTTCTCTCTCCCTCTCTGAATGTTGACTTCGTTCTCAGGCAAACTTAAATTGCTATGGAATAAAGGATACTTTCTCCCTCCTTCTCTTTCTCTTAAAAATTCTTATAAACATCTTATTGTGTTTCAGCAGTTCTAGATGGTTATTATAATTTCCTCCAGTGGCAGGGTAAAAGAAAATAATAATAATGTGCCTTCACAACATATCCACACTTAGAACTAGGAAGTCTGTCAACTCTAAGTATGGAAAACTGTGAAACTGTTGTTTGTTTCCTTGTTTGTTTCCCCCAGAGGAAAATATTGAGTCTGTGACCAGAATTAAAGTATTCTGTCAGAAAGCAATTGTTAAATACATTACATTTTCTTTTCCTCTTCATTATTCATTTAGTTTACTACATCACAAAACTAGTAATTATAGCCATTAAGACCAATCAATAAGCTCCAAGACAATAAAGGGGGGGGAGAATAAGGATTAAATTTGATGTATAATTGGGCATTATCTTAAAAAGAAAACTGTTAATAATTTAAATAATATTTTTGGTTGAAAAGTACCTAACACTTCCTGTTCCTCTTTTATTAAATTGTGGAAACATTTACTTCTAACATTATTAGTCACTTTCTGTGTGCTACAGTGAGTGATTAGAGAGACCAAAAGTTTAAAACAAAGGACCTCATCTTATATGAGGAAAATAGTAAGTTTGTTTATGAAGACGTTAAATTTGAGATAAATGTTTAGTAGGAAAAGGGTTATTTGGTGCCTATTATGGGCCGACTATTGCACGTGAATTAGTGAGCCAAAGGCCCCAGTCTCATGGAATTTATATTCTAATGATATTAAGAGACATCCAAGTTTATATTCATATGGCAATTGGATATGTAACTGTACCTCAATGGAGATGTTTATGCTTGAGATATGTACTTGAGAGTCATTCACATCATCATCGCCCTCCTCCCAGTGAGAATTTATGAGGTGACACAAGTCTATTCCCACCTCTTACTACCTCCAGTCTCATTTCCCTGAGTTGACTTTAAGAGTTCTATTCTTGTTGTTGTTCTTCTGGTGGTTACCTCTATAATTCTAAATATTATGGTTATTCCTCTTTCATTAATTTATCTGCTCAAGACAATATCTCTTGAATCTCTAAAAATAAAGATGACATTTGAACTCACTTGTATTATTCCCTGTAATATGTGATCACCTATTTCTAAATTAAAAACACTTTCAAATCCAGAAGCATTTAATTGTTCCTCATTGCTTACTGAATTATGTAGCGAACGTGATTTTGAAATTCAATGTCCATTAGCACTCAGGTCATTCATTTACTAGAATTCACCACTACTCTACATAGAAAGTTTCTTCTGCCAGTGGTTATTTTGTTGCCTAATCAATGTTTCCACCACTTTGATTTTTTCTCATAATATTCCCTTTTTTCGTTAATCTCCACCTGTTGAGTTCCCACACATTCTTTCATGTCTAGCTCAGACATTATTTCCTTTGACAAACCTAGTATCTCCTAACCGTAAATCAACTCCCTGACTTCTTGATCCTCATAGACTTTCTTCCACCTTATTCATTTTATTTACTTATTAATTTAGTTTAATTAGTTAATTTATTTATTTTGATACAGGGTCTTGCTGTGTCACCCAGAGTGGAGTGCAGTCGTATGAACACAGCTCACTGCAACCTTGACCTTCTTGGCTCAAGCGATCCTCCTACCTCAGCCCCCTGAGTAGCTGAGACTACAGGCGTGCACCACCTCGCTCGGTTACACTGAAAAATTTTTGTAGGGACCAGGTCTTGCCATATTGTTCAGTCTGGTCTCAAACTCCTGGGCTCAGACAATCCTCCCGACTTAGCCTCCAAAAGTGCCAGGATTCCACATGTGAGCTACCAGGTTCAGCCTTTCCACATTACCTATAGCATGCATTATATGCTTTTGCTCATAATTATTTCCACATTACCTATAGCATGCATTATATGCTTTCGCTCATAATTATTTCACAATTTAATTTTTCTTAATTAAATTGCAAGCTTCTTAGAATCAGGGTCCAGGTCATCAATATAATTTTATTCCTAGAGTGGCCTGGTGCAATATACTCTACATATTGGTTGATTAATAACTATTATTTTACTATTGAATGAATTTATGCATAAATATTAGGATCTTCCTGATATTAAAAGATGTTCTCAAGTCTTATTTAACTATGTAATATGTTATAATGTAGCTAACCTAAAAATATACATATTGTCAGAAAAATATATTAATGGAGCAGAAAGAGAACTGGTAGTATTTGATAGACAGCTACCAGCTCATAATCACTATTTATGTTTGGAATTTTAAAATATCAAGGAAATTAATTAAAATTTGAATGCTTGGGCTTTGATTGTCAAAAATTATACTTTCCACAGAGTCTTAAGGGAAAGAAAAAATTTCAGAACAGTTTAATTTATGTTTCCAATGTTTAAGTTCCTGGGAGAGGCAACTGTAGGTGATTATTGGTGGAAGAAAAAATTTCACATTTTGATCAGAAATCATATCATTCAATTAGATTTCTCTCACGGGAAGTAAAATAAAAGCACATTTATCTATATATGTTTGTTATTTTTGATAAGAAAACCCAGAAAGGCACCCTACAAACTACTTCTTTCTCTTACTTTTAGCAAACTATTCTGTAAGGAACATTTTAAGAAAGATAAATTTTGGAAACCTTTGTAAATGGATAGAGATGAAAAGAAACAATAATAAAAGAGATAAAGGCTAAAGTGAGCGAAACACCAAATGAGACCAAAAAAAGGCAACATGAGCATAGATTGCTCTAGTCTATGTTGTAGGACCGGTGTTTCTCCCCATCAAGTCTTCCAGCATTTTCAAACCACCTGGAAATTAGTCACTGCAAGATGTCTACTGGAGGCTTTCAAAGCCATAGGGAGTGTTGCAAGAAGGTGGAAGGAAGATAGTGATATTTTGCAAAGGGTCATGATGTTTATATTTCATTTTTCATCTGGGAAATGTTTCATCAAACTTTATGAAAGGGAAAATTAGTTATAAAAACAACAACAACAACAAAAAACCACCAGACCTGTGGGCTAGGCATCAGAGAAGGCCATCTTCTCATAAACACAGCACTGAAATAAACGACTTTTTCAATCCATGCAGGGAGTATGCTATCATACCAAGCTTTCTTTTCACTAGGTCTCCCCTTGACTTTTCACTAAGTCAAAACATGGGGAAGCCAATGAGCTTACAAAGCTGAGCAGTGATGGTTCTAGCTCCTCACCTCACCACACACTGCTCTGCATTGAGTGATTTGGGCCCAGTGTAACATTATCCTATATGGAAAACCAAAAAGGTTGTATCACAGGTGGTAATGCCAAAATTCCAACAATTTGCTTTTTCAAGTAAAGGTCATATGTCACTGTAATTAAAAGCAGTTTCAGGGAACTGGGTTTTAGAAAAACTAAAATAACACTTTGTAACATACTATTTTTAATTGGCTTAAGTTAAAACATGATTTGTTAATTTTACTCACAGGTTTTGATTTAAAATCCAGCTATATCCAGTTTCTAAATAAAAGTGTTAGAGCATAATTTAAAATAATTTTAAAACTAATAAATTGCTATAAAATCTGACTTTGTTATGCATTATTTGTGCCAATCAACAACCACAAGCCACAGGATTGGCATTCTAAGAACTCTAAGAATATGTAAAGGAAAAGATGATGTTAAAGCACAAACGAATGCATCATTATTTGGCTCAACTTGGATGCATAAATAAATCAACAAACACTTTTTATTCTGCATTCTTCATCATTTTTTTCCCATTCAAAAGATAGTCACACCTTGAGCCTGAAACTTGGGAGTCTTTCTGGATTCCTCCCTTTCCTATGGCTTCTATATTAAATAGGCCTGTCAAAGTTAATTGCTGTGTCCTAATATCCCTGGAATTCGTATTTCTCCATTTCTACTTCTAGTGCTTACTCCAATTCCTCTTTTTTAAATCAAAATGATTACAATAGTACTTTTCCGGTCTTGCTCTTTCTAATGTTTGTCCAGACCCACTCAGGACCAGCAAATGAATTGTAGTGTCCATCTGTGTGAAAATAGTATGAAAAAAAAACAGTTTCAAAACACTGAAATGATGTACATTTAAATGCTGTGTGAATAATATGATTTATTTAATTTATGCCATCATCCTTATATTTCTTATACATTGCATGTTTTCTAATATAATTGCAAATGGTTTTACTTAAGAAAAATATTACTATTGCGAATGAATTATCTATCACTTGAAACTGATCAGGCACTTACTTGTAATTATCCAGGGGCACACAATTATTGACACAAACAGCAAAGACCCCCCAATGGGAAAATAAGACATTTAGATCTGACTTCTTCCAATATTTTGGCTATATTTTGTGTAGGTTAAACATATAACTTATGGTCCAAACCAAGACAGATTAATAGGGAAAGAGTTCCTCTTAAGAAATACAACCGAACGGCTGGCCTAAACTGAGACTGGCCAAATAAATAAAAGATATTTCTCATTGGGCTTTTTTCTTCTTTGTTTATCTGTGTGAAGGGGGGGGGGGGCAAATAATTATTTTTGCTTTTAGTTTTTCTTCATATTTTAGCTTATGTGCATTACTTATAACTGGAAATAATCTTCTTCTTACTCATTGGGATATCTTTCTCCTTAATTTGTATTCTCCAAAGTCCAAATATATGATATGATACAGATACAAACTTATTTAAAATTATTGGGTGTAATTCTGAATTATTCCAGTAGAATGTAAGCTAGATGTGGGTAAAAATGTTTGCCCAGCTTTCTTTTTATTGAGGGAGTAAACGCCGTGCACAAGTGTAACAAATGTCCACCACAGTTGAAGTTCAGATTTTGAGATGTCTTAAATGTTGTCTGTAGATGAACCAAGGCTTCTGTATCATATTAAGATTTTTCTAAACCTCAAGTGATGAGCTTTGTCTGGCTACTGACCTTGTATAGAGCTCTGGTTTCCCTAGTCTCAAATTGAAATGGAGAGCACCTATTTCATTAATAGTGTTAACCATGATGACTTGAAAGTACCTGACATATAATAAACATTCAATAAATATTTGTTGAATGAGATAGGTTGATTAAAGGTAAAATGATCAAAAGAGCTTCCATGAGGTTATTATTGTTATTCTTCTTTGAGACAGAGTCTCCCTGTTACCCAGGCTGAAGTACAATGGCGCAAGGCAATCACGGCCATGAGGTTGTTTTTAATACTCTTATTTTTGAAAAACAAAACTTTATTTACTGTACTTACTTAAATAGTGTTTTGCTAAATGTCTATTGTGCAGATTTGTCATAAGTAAAAAGAAAATTAAGAACTATGGAACAGATTGGAGTTCATATCATTCAAACTTACAAATTTTATAGACAGGGAACTATAGGCCAGGACGTGAATATGGGCACAAAGCATGTTAGTAGCTGAATGCTAATTAAAGCTCAGGTCATAATTGTACAGCGTTCTCCATTCCTTATATGGCCTTTACTTTCTCTTCACTAAAAACAATGTTTGCATCTGAATAAAGTATGGACTTTAATTAATAACATTATATCAATTGGTTATTTAATTGTGGCAAATGCATGGTTCTAAGGTAACATATAAAGTATAGGAAAAACTCATTGTGGGAGTACGGGAAGTCTGTATCATCTTTGCACATTTTTGTACATCTAAAACTTTTCTGAAAAATAAAGTTTTTTTTTAAATGTCATTTGTATTCAGCATAAAGATGGTTAAATAGATTCCTAACATAGTCTATAAATACTGCCCTTGTTAAAGAGATGAAACTGAATATTAACAGAATCAGTTGTAATCCAAATACACTATTTCCAGTCCAGGAACTGAAATTTCTAAACAACTCTTGTGTGCTTTCCAACTGTAACATATTTTATATGTCCTTGTATATTCCTACATAAAACTGTGGTATTGGCTTATCCTGCCAGAATTAGTTAATTAATATAGTCACATACAGAAGATGCTTGTTTTAATATTATGAACCAAAAAGCCATGTAATAACCATCAACTAATACCTGCTGCCTCTGTAGTTTTTGTTGACACTAAAGTCCACTCACCTCATGAGTAAATTTTGAGAAGTAAGAATACTGTTGACATCATATTTAGATGATATGGAGCTGTTCTTCATACCAAATGTGACCCAAAACAAAAAACTAGCAGAGTCTTTCTACTGCTGCCATCTTAGGCCACCAAAGAAGGCAAAGAAAATGTGTTTAAATATATATATATTTTTCATTTTAAGTTACTGATTGGAGTTTCCACTGGTATTTGTGGACACACCATTTTAAAACTTATAATAAAGAAATTGAATCAAGACAACTTCTCACCAAGGTAATCAGCTTTCCCTTTGTAACTCTTTTAATAGGATTTTACTGGGTAAAGTTTTGGAATATTTCTCCGTATTTCGTATCCGGGCTCAACCTAATGTTTTTATAACTTTGTGTACATGTCAAAGGTCCTCTGCGGGAATTCTGTGGGAAATATGCAGACTGACCTGCACATAAGGAACAAGGAAAACATCACAGCATGGGATGGGATGGAAGTTAAAATGAAATATTTGCAGTTCTGTGCATGATTCTTTTAAAATCTTCCACAGGAGGTCTGCGTTCTGCTGACAGAGGAGTCACATTTTTTGGGTTAGAATGCTGTTTAGAATTAGACATTGTCTGAGCATGTTTCTGCCCAGATTTAGAATCCATTAAATATTGGGTAAAATAACAGTGGTATCTGAGACTTCGTCACTTAAATCAATTTTCTTTTGCTGCAACACACCAAAGTTAGGGTAGGAGAGACAGATTGTCCCTTCCAATCTCTGTTAACTGATGTCTTAGTAATAAATGGAAGCTAAAATGTGCTGTCAGATGTAGATGTCAAATCGTCACTGCTATGCGATTAGCTGCCAACATTATCGCTGATTGTTGCCTTTAACAACAAAAAGAATGTTGATGTGAAGTTATGGGAAGCTCTATTTGCTTAAGTTCTCTGAGATCTATTAAACAGGTCTACTCCTTAAAAAAAGTTCCACTATAGTTTTTTTTAAGTATTTAATTTTTTAATAATCTAACCATTATATGTTGTGAAGGTTAAGAAAAAAAGTGATTTAAATGAGAATCATTGAAGAGATCATGAGAGATCAATGCAAGTGATATGTTGTTTGTTGTCTCACATGATTTCTATTAATTTTATTTTTGAGTTATCAGCTACACTCAGCTCTTAACATATTTCAAAAGGAAGGCAGGAGAAATAAATGAAGCAAAGTAAGGAGGAAAAAAAAAAAGGAAGCCCATTACTGCCATCCTAGAGTTAAATGGAATTGTTAAGAACACAAAACGACTTTAAAAGAGATAGTATTAATAGGAATTGTTGCTTTATTTTTACCTGCTGACAATAAGTGTTTATCATTAAAATTAGGCTGCAAAACAGATCACAGTTTGAAAATTCATGCTGGAGTTTCAGTAAATGATGTTCACTATTATTTCTACCTCTATTTATACGTATCTAAATGTGGCTCCTCTGTCAACACAACACAGAATCTTGCAAATCCATGTTCTAAGATTTATCAGAGTCTACTGAAGTGACAGAGAAATGATACATCCACTTGTAGCTCTTTCCACTTATTGACTGACTTAAGTACATCCTTTAAGTTTTGCGCTATTCTTCCTTGAAATAGTCATTATTATGATTTCCCTAATTCCAAGGGTCTAATAGACTAAAAAATGTAAAATCAGTAAATTTAAAGATGTTTTTAAAACTAGGGTAAATATTTACTGATGGCTAATTGTTTATATGACAAGCACTTTCCTGCTCTTAGAAATATTTGACAAAAAGTATTTGATACAGGATAGTAAAGTTTACTAATACATTAATAATAATAACACTAAATTGACAATCCACTAACTTTCTGATTATGGATGAGTATCAGAATCAGGAGAGATGCACTGATAAAACAAAACAGGCCGGGCATGGTGGCTCACGCCTGTAATCCCAGCACTCTGGCAGGCCCAAGCGGGCAGATTACCTGAGGTCAGGAGTTCGATACCAGCCTGGCCAACATGGTGAAACCCCATCTCTACTAAAATACAAAAATTAGCTGGTCATGGTGGTGTGCGCCTATAATCCCAGCTACTTGGGAGGCTGAGGCAGTAGAATTACTTGAACCTGGGAGGCAGAGGTTAGAGTGAGCCAAATACTAACCTTCACAAAGAAAGTTTATATTCCTTGTCCTTAATCCTCTGTGATACTGTAATGCTGTGATACTATTTTATTCATATTCCATCTCTGTTCTTATTTCCCAATCTTATTTTCTTTCAACTTTCAGCACTTACTCCTACTAAGAAATTAAGTTATATTGTGTCCTTTCTCAAAATTCATGTTTGAGAATAATTTTCTTAACCCTATGAAGATCCAAGT
Organism: Gorilla gorilla gorilla; assembly: GCF_029281585.2. Lineage (NCBI taxonomy): Eukaryota > Metazoa > Chordata > Mammalia > Primates > Hominidae > Gorilla > Gorilla gorilla. Next base: position 118,058,168 of record NC_073229.2, on the reverse strand, counting down.
TGACTATCTCTGAAAATACTTTAAGTCTTCAAACAATTGTTGATTATATAATTATAGGATATATAGTTTTTAGCAGCAACAATAGAAATGTAATTATTCTATAGATGAACTGTTTCAATAGGTTAATGGCACTTGGGAAACTCTAGGTAATATACTAGGAAACTTTAATTATCTTTTCACACAAAAATTAATACAAAGCTTTACTATGTCAAAATGTGGAGGTAAGGATTTAAGACAGAGTTAGGGACAGCTTCCTTAAGCAAATTTATTTAAATCTACAAAGCAAGCAAGTACCTTGAATTGGACTCAGTACAGGGCACAAACAAGTAAAGACAATTTAGCTTTAATAAATATTGATCACTTCACAAGTCAACATTAAGATGAATGAGTAAAAATTTTAAATAACATGCTTAGCAACTTTTGAAAAGGAAACTATAGTAAAATATAAGCCATTAAAATTATTAAAAATAATAATTAGTTTTGAAATGAAAACTGAATGGATTATCTTAAAACACAATCTTTGTCATGTTATTTGTACCAAAAGGCCAAATGTTGAAAAAAGAAAGCACTTTTTACAACTCAAATTGCCAACTGCCAAGATAGATTGTCATTAAATTAAAAAATCATATTTTAAAAACGTGGGAGGGTGAATAAAATAAGACAGCAACTGTCATAGCTAGATGCTGCATGAAATTGGAAAGATATTTTCACAAAGAAAAAATGGCTTAAATATAGCCATTCAAGTTCTAAAGCAAGCTTTTTAAAAAAAAAATTTAAGTGTGAAAACGTATTTGGTAAGCACTGTGTAAAAAGGGTGATATGAAGTAGGAGTAAATCCCACTGAATAGTTTTCACCAAATCTTCAGTGAAGAATTTTTTTGTGAATTCTTTTCAGTAATTATTTTTGAAAAAGTAATAAATAGGGACATAAACATAATAAATTCATACAAATGTTTGGGATATTCTATTAGTCTTAATTAGGAAACTTGATAACAACATGATATATAAGTAAAAAAAAATCCAGGGTATCTTAAGAAATATCAGCATAAGGTTTGAAAAAGTTTCATAGAATTTGGAATTTTTATAAATTGCTATTATGCTTGAAGAATGACAGTTTGCCAACATGTTCCTATAACTACAAGATATTCTCCAGAAAATTTTCTAGGCAGATAACTCTCTAGAGCTACACTGTTCATATTGGTACTCAGTGGTCACACATGGGTATTTAAATTTAAACTTACTAAATTAAATTAAATTTCAGTCCCTCTATTGCACTAGCCACATTTCAAATGCTCAATAGCCATACGTCACCAATGGCTATTGAACTGGACAGCTCATATATAGAACATGGCCATAATAGCAGAATGTTCTATTGAACAATCCTGTGCTAGACAACTAGTGATACTCATTTCAAGTGTATAGAATATATAAAAATTTCCAGCATCGTAGACTACTCATCTTCTGTAATGATCTGTGGGAGAAAAGCAATTCTATTGTTCATTAAGAAGGGAATTATGACTGACTGAACTAAGAGATTTCTGAGAAGCTGTGTAAAAATGTGGGTAGGAGAGCAAATACACATAATTTATTGAAACTGGAATGTGAACACACATGCACTGTTCACCTAAACTGTTTATTAAAAAGTGATTATATTAAAATGAATGATTCTATCAAATAAGAAATAAAATACTGATCTTAGAAACCAAAGGAATGTAGAAGTGAATACAGAGATGCCAACAAAGTGGAAATTCATTGATAAGCTCTAAAATTGTCTTAAATAAATGAATAAAACACAAACCTTCAAAGCACATTTGAATAATGTGACATATTTAGGGTAATTTATTCTAATCAATCTGAAATGATAATGTGTTCTACAATATTAAATAGTTATTTGAGTCATTTTCTCTCCTGAGGAGAAAAGTTTTTCACATAAAGTCCAGAAAGACGATCAGTCCTATACTGTTTCAGCGAATGATACACTAAAAGAATCAAAACCTAAAATACACTTTAAATTCATGTAACACATAGAGTGTTTCCATAACCTATAGAAAGCCTGCAATGTTAGATAAACTATAGCTCCTCTTGCAGTTCTGTTTTGCTTGCAACCAGGAGTGAATGATTTCTTTGATTCGCTAATATACTTTTTCCAAGGATACTCAGATAAGTAAAAAATGTAATTATAATTCCATATGAACTTTAAAGTAGTTTTTTCCAATTCTGTGAAGAAAGTCATTGGTAGCTTGATGGGGATGGCATTGAATCTATAAATTACCTTGGGCAGTATGGCCATTTTCGCGATGTTGATTCTTCCTATCCATGAGCATGGAATGTTCTTCCATTTGTTTGTGTCCTCTTTTATTTTGTTGAGCAGTAGTTCGTAGTTCTCCTTGAAGAGATCCTTCACATCTCTTGTAAGTTGGATTCCTAGGTATCTTATTCTCTTTGAAGCAATCGTGAATGGGAGTTCTCTCATGATTTGGCTCTCTGTTTGTCTGTCATTGGTGTATAAGAATGCTTGTGATTTTTTGCACATTGATTTTGTATCCTGAGACTTTGCTGAAGTTGCATTGCCAAGTCAATCCTAAGCCTAAAGAACAAAGCTGGAGGCATCATGCTACCTGACTTCAAACAATACTACAAGGCTACAGTAACTAAAACAGCATGATACTGGTAGCAACACGGAGATATAGACCAATGGAACAGAACACAGCCCTCAGAAATAATACTACACATCTACAACTATCTGATCTTTGACAAACCTGAAGAAACAAGAAATGGAGAAAGGATTCCCTATTTAATAAATGGTGCTGGGAAAACTGGATAGCCATCTGTAGAAAGCTGAAACTGGATCCCTTCCTTACACCTTATACAAAAATTCATTCAAGATGGATTAAAGACTTAAATGTCAGACCTAAAACCATAAAAACCCTAGAAGAAAATCTAGGCAATACCATTCAGGACATAGGCATGGGCAAGGACTTCATGTCTAAAACACCAAAAGCAATGGCAACAAAAGCCAAAATTGACAAATGGGATCTAATTAAACTAAAGAGCTTCTGCACAGCAAAAGAAATTACCATCAGAGTGAACAGGCAACCTACAGAATGGGAGAAAGTTTTTGCAATCTACTCATCTGACAAAGGGCTAATATCCAAAATCTACAAAGAACTTAAGCAAATTTACAGGAAAAATCAAATAACCCCATCAACAAGTGGGTGAAGGATATGAACAGATGCTTCTCAAAAGAAGACATTTATGCAGCCAGTAGACACATGAAAAAATGCTCATCATCACTGGCCATCAGAGAAATGCAAATCAAAACCACAATGAGATACCATCTCACACCAGTTAGAATGGCAATCATTAAAAAGTCAGGAAACAACAGGTATTGGAGAGGATGTGGAGAAATAGGAATACCTTTACACTGTTGGTGGGACTGTAAACTAGTTCAACCATTGTGGAACACAGTGTGGCAATTCCTCAAGGATCTACAACTAGAAATACCATTTGACCCAGCAATCCCATTACTGGGTATATACCCAAAGGATTATAAATCATGCTGCTACAAAGACACATGCACACGTATATTTATTGTGGCACTATTCATAATAGCAAAGACTTGGAACCTACCCAAATGTCCATGAATGATAGACTGGATTAAGAAAATGTGGCACATATACACCATGGAATACTATGCTGCCATAAAACAGGATGAGTTCATGTCCTTTGTAGGGACATGGATGAAGCTGGAAACCATCATTCTCAACAAACTATTGCAAGGACAAACAACCAAACACCGCGTGTTCTCACTCATAGGTGGGAATTGAACAATGAGAACACTCGGACACAGGAAGGGGAACGTCACACACAGGGCCTGTTGTGGGGCGGGGGGAGGGGGAAGGGATAGCATTAGGAGATATACCTAATGTAAATGACGAGTTAATGGGTGCAGCATACCAACATGGCACATGTATACATATGTAACCAACCTGCACGTTGTGCCCATGTACCCTAGAACTTAAAGTATAATAAAAAAAAATAAAATTGTAATTCAAATATATATTCATCTGTTGGTTGGAAAACTCATGTGTAATGGAAAAATATTTGTGTGAAAGCATGTATTAACATAATTCAGCATATAAATATCTCATTAATAATAGGTAATTTGTACTGAGCACTAACCATAACACTATACATGTGTTAATACATTTTGTTGTAACATTTTAAAAAATGTAGTTATAGACTTGATCCATGCACCACCCTCAGATGCAGATAGAAAATTTTTGAGAAAATTCCAGGGATCGAAAGACAACCTAAAGCTAATCTTGGGATTCTCTCACATTTCACAGTATAGAAGATAAGTCCCATTTCAAAAGATAACACAGGAAATGATAAAATGTATGTCTTTGAGAGAATAGTTATGTTCTTAGCATCAACTTTGATAAAGGGTAGATGTTCCTTATGAAGTAGTACAGCTTTCATTTGGTTTGCTCTTTTGCTGGGTACAGAGGTATTCATATTTTGTTTACAGCGATACTGTGTATTAAAGTGCTTAAATGAAATGTTAAATATAAATTATATCCATGAATTATATAAAATAGATGTTTTTATTGGTATATGTTTATTTAAATTTCAAGTTTATGCTGTGTATTTATTATAAAGTTTATCCATGAGAATGTTTTCATGGGCCCAAAATTTTATAATTGAATATTTGGGATACCAATGTTTTAAACTGTAATTTTTAATAAAGAGTAATCTACCTTAAATCTGAGGATACACTTTAATTAGTTTCTGAGTTATTTTCTTTCTATCTGTCATTTGGTTAGCCTGCCTTTTGTAGAACAGATAGAAAATTTTAATTTTCACAGATAAATAATTGCCAGAATAGTTTCCATTTTAAATAACCTACTGTGCAATCTAAGGATACTGTTTAATTTCACTAGTCCAGAAGTTTGAATATATAACAATAGAGTTTTCTTTAAATGGAATTACCAAAGCTATATAAAAGCTACTCTCATTTTTTAAGTCAATACATTCTTTATCCAAAGAATTTCACATGTTGTGATTCCTTTCTTTGCCCATCAAGGTCAGCTAAGTTCCTCTAATTGAACGAAGATTTATTTTTAAGTCAGCCCTTTTTAAAAGAAATTGATGCTTAATCCGTAGTTGTCCTGTCATCTCACAACTTTTTTTGTCTGGGCTTCTCTTACCTTCACTTGAATATGGACATATTGAGGACAACTTTAAAAAGTCCCCCACCAAGAATCTTTTCAATCTAATTTATTCAAGCAATTTACTTTAGGATCATTTTTAGAGCAGATGGGTATGCCTGCTTCTTAATTTCTGACACCCTTCCTAAACATGAATGGGTTCAAATAATATTTTTTATGCTATCATACCCAAGAACAGCATAGATGTGTTGGATATGCCAATACCAAAGGCAAAAGCAAATGTATTACTTGGTCTTTCATACTTTTAGAAACTCTGCCTTATATTATAGTTCCTCCCCACAGCTCTAATAGTCCTATGAGTAAAGCAAAATCACAGTTACACTAGATGTTTCCAGATGGTGTGGCTACAGAAAAAGCCCTATCGTGTTAGACCTCAACTAACTCTCATTCTTTAGTACAATAACATGACTAAAGCATTGAACATTTCCAGTAAGAACTAAAACAGTCAATAATGAATTATTTTCATAAGATATCTTGCCCCATATTCAACTATTATTGTCCAACTGACTATTACAAAGAATACATTTTATATCAGGCATATGTAACTTAGCTCTCTTGACTACATGTGCAATAGCATATACCCATTTTTACATTTACTCAGGTTCAACTGATATGACAAAATAAAGAATAGTCAGTGGAAAGCTATAAACTACTACTAAACATAAAAGCATGTGTACCAGTTGCAGTTACCATAAAGAAATATATGTATATGTAAATATATATGTGCACACAATCTCATATTAAGAACTTTGTATTCATTAAAAGCCATTCCTAGAAAAAGTAAAAACACAAGCCACATAGTAGAAGGAGTTGTGTAACAGAGAAAGAGCCCAAATACAAAATATATTGAAAAGGTCTCCTACCATTAATAAAAGACAAAGAGCCATGCACAATGTCATGCCTGTAATCCCTATTACATGAGAGACTGAGAAGGGAGGATCACTTGAATCCAGGAGTTCAAGACCAGCCTGGACCCCAACATTTAAAAACATTTTTTTTAAAAAAATTAGCCATATATGGTGTTTTGCACCTGTAGTCTCAGCTAGTCAGGAGGTTGAGGTGGAAGGACAACTTAAGCCCAGGAGTTCAAGGCTGCAGTGAGCTGGGATTACATCACTTAAGTCTAGCCTGAGCAACAGAACAGACCCCATCTCTTAGAAAATAATAATAATAAGTAAAAACTACAAAGAATTCAGTAGAGTATGAACAAAATGCTTGAACAAGCATTTCACAATCTAGGGTGCCTACATGTTCGATAAAGATATGAAAATTCCTCAATATTATTAACTATCAGAGAAATGCCAATTAAAATACAAATGAGATGTTCTTATACATCAACCACAATGATTAAAATTAAAAAGTAACTACCTTTTAAGAATTGAAGAAAATGCAGAGGAATGGAAAATCTCATACATTGCTGGTGGGAGTATAAGTTGATATAATCTTTTGGAAAGTGTTTTTGGCATTGTCTACTAAAGCTAAACATACTCTTACTGTATGATCCAGCAAGTGCACACCTAGAAATATATCCAAAAGAATTGTGTGATTACACACGCAACAGTATATAAATATGAATACACAGAACAGAAAATTTTATAATAGTCAATACTAGCAAGTGACTTAACTGTCTAACAAACTAAAATGAGCGCTTAAATTGTGAAATATTTACAGAATGGATAATGAGGAGTCAATAAACTCTATGCAACATGAATAAATGCCATATCAAGTATTTAGTGTAAAAAGCAAAATAGTCTAACGTGTTGTAGATTTCTTTTAAAATGAAGTCTGAAAATGGAAATTTAATGCTCATGTTTAAGAATATATAACTTTAGAATGAAACAATAAGAATATCAAAAAAGTGATTCTCATGAAAGACAAGATGTTGGTTATGTTTGGTGGAGTAGATGGAGAAGTAATTAGAGAGGACAGAATGAGAACTTTGAGGCTGCTAGCAATATTCTATGTCATCATCTGAGTCAAGACACGTTCACTTTCTGATAATTCATAAACTTACATTTTTTTTGTTTTGTATACCTATCTGTGCATGTGTTAAATAAGTGTTAAAATACAACATAATTTAGATCACTCGCTGAGGAGACCCACTCCATGTCTATCTGGGTCATTTACCGTGGGGTGTCAGCCCAGAGATTTGGCAGTAGTTACCCAAAATATCAGACTTTTAATCATACTGTAGCTTTTGTTTGTTTATAAGACTAAATTAATAAATGAAAGTTATATCCCAGAGTGTGTAACAAAGATCAAAGCTAAGGACGCCAAATTCAATCACTGAGATAAACACAACCTTAGAGAAGCTGACTTTGGAAAGAAGCAGAATGTGTCAGTAAATGCTGGAAGTAACTCAATGTGCATTTTTACTAACCACTGATCAACCATGCTGTTTGAGATTTGGCCAACCTCAGGGTAAAAAAATAACAAATTATAAATCAATGTTGTATCACATGGACCCTATTAAATATTTGACCATGAGTTTTCATAAGTCATGTAAAAAGATAATCTTGTCTATTTCTGTCAGTTCTTTGAAGGTCCCCAAAAGAAATGTGTACAACAAGCTCAATACCAAACCTACACAATCTTATTTTTATAACACTTTGCCACCAAAGCCCAAAATGAACCATTTTTTGAGCTAGGTTGATGAGGCACTTTTTTGTCTAGGTTAAGGACAGAATTAAAAACACTATCTCCACTTTTTCAGAGCCCACATCTATTCTAAGACAGATGGTAAGAAACAGCTCAAATAAAAACATATCCATATGTGTAAGAAAAGGCAGGAGCACTTTCCCTAATGCTTAGTGAGTCATTGGTCTTTCATATGCTATCTCATTTATGTATTACAGAAATTCAATAAGGAAAGTGTTATAGTTTTACAAATAGGGAAAGTAACAATCAAAGAGGCTAAATTTCATGGGGTCGTGTAAGGTAATGAAGGAAGCTAGGATTTTAATCAGGAACTTACTGACTCCTGAACAAATATTTTTCTAGCTAAACCACACTGACTTAGAGTCCTCCCATGTACCAGCCTCCACATAAAAAAACTTGAAGAGGGTTTTAGATTACCATTTATTTTTTTTTTAAAAAAAGATAAGAGTTAAAAAAAAACAGAAAAAGGAAAGGCATTTATAAGAATAAGAAAATTTTTCAAGAGGACATAATATATTCTGCTGTGAGACAAGATTATAAAAGATTTTTTCCTTGCAAATATAAATATTAGATGAAAAAAGGGTTAAACTAATAAGATAACATAAGCTCTAGATATGATTACCTATACAGAATTCTGTGATTTACATAGACTTATACATAAAATCCAAGAATGCTCTAATAAGTATTTGTTACTAACTATAAAAGAGCCCATTTAAAATAAGTCAGATGGAGGATCCCTCAGTCAGTAGGCGGAAAGCTTACAGATTTCTACATCACCACATATTATGCATAATAAAGGGTAAAGTTAAATATCTGTTTGATAGACAAAAGCAGGTCTTAATGACACTGTGGTATCATCCTAAATTTGCCATTGTGTAATATATTTTGACCAAAATTCCAAAAAGTAAAACAAAAAAAATAGAATCATAGAAAGTATGGATCACTGTCCTAGCCAGTATGGCAAATATTCCATACTGAGGTATTCATTTTATAGTTGTCACTGCCTGAATTATTTGGATTTTTTCTTTTTAATTTTTTTACTTCACTCATTATAAGAGAAATGTATAAATTTCTACTACAAAGGTAGAGACTAACCATTTAGATCTGCATTCCAAATTACTATGATGAATAAAAGTGTTTAATAATTGTAATAACTTTGTAACCCCTTGACAATCTTACAGATAATTATTATTTTAGACTATAAATACTACCTCCAAAAAGGCAAACTGTCATCTACTTTGAATCATGTAATTGTCAGTCTTCTGTTCAAAATTCTAAACCATAGCAACAGAAATTTACTTACCATTTTAAGGAATGCAGGTAGGAAACTAGAGAATAATTAGCTAAGAGACCAACAGGCAGAAATTTAAGGATCTTTAAACATTTCATATGAATTTTGTTTTTAGCTTACTTGTATTTGTTTAGAAGACTATCTATTTAATATACATACACATTATTTATATGTGTGTATTATATATATAAATATATATTCCATATATACATATGCATGTGGTATTCTATATATGGTCATATATATTTCATATATGTATAAGTTGAATATATGTATTTATTACACACACATATACAAACACACATGTATATCTCATGTATACACATATATGAAGATAATGTGGCAATCTGTGGTCATTGCTTTTACAATTGTTAAAGATGAAACAGTTCCTGTAAATATCTTGTTTTAGAGAGCTAAATCACATTATGTGAAAGACAAATCAATAAACCTGTTTCCAGGGGAAATAATTGAAGATTTGATTTATTTTACATCTATGTTCAGAAGTTGAGCAGCACCTCAGTATTACTTTGTTCTGTAAGACTTTTCAGAATAAACTTTACATGATGAAAACTGCCAATATATACATTTCCTTACATTATTAGCATTTTGGTAATATTATTTATAAAAGGGACCCTAAAGACAAATTCAAGTGAAGTACAAAAAATTATATTCCAGGGAAAATATTCTGAACTATTCTAAATTTGAACTCAATGATATCATAATAATATAAAGATTCCAAGTTTTTCAGTTGTAATTTTAATTTTAGATTCAGGGAGTACATGTGCAGGTTTGTTATAAGGGCATATTCTGTGATTCTGAGGTTTGGGCCTCTATTGATCCCATCACACAGATAATGAACATAGCACCCATTAAGAAGTTTTTTATAGCCTTTGTCTCCTCCCTGCTTCCTTGGTTTTGAAGTCCTTGGTGTTTATTGTTTACATCTTTATTTCATGTGTACTCAATATTTAGCTCCCACTTTGTATTAGGCCGTTCTCATAGCCTTACACAAAATATCTTAAACTGGGTAATTAATAAGGAAAGAGGTTTCTTTGGCTTATGGTTCTGCAAGCTATACAGGAAGCATGACAGTATCTGCTTCTGGGGAGGCCTCAAGGAACCTTTACTGACTGAGGAAGGCAAAGTGAGAGCAGGCAGTTCACATGAAGAAAACAAGAGCAAGTTGGGGGGAAGTGCAACATGCTTTAAACAACCAGATCTGAGAACTCACTCACTACCACAAGAACAGTACCAAGGGGATGGTGCTAAACCATGTATGAAGGATCCACCCCCATGATCAAATCGCCTCCCACCAGGCCCCACCTCCAACATTAGGGATTACAATTCAACATGAGATTTGGATGGGTACACAAGTCCAAACCCCATCACATTTATAGGTGAGAACATGCAGTATTTACTTTTCTGTTTCTGCATTAATTAACTTCGGATAATGGCCTCCAGCTGCCTCCATGTTGCTGCAAAGGACATGAAGAAATCTAATTTTTTCAAGACATTTTATAGTATATATTTCTTGCTCAAAAGCAAGAATTTTGTGAAAGACTGGATACTAGAGACTGTTCATAAGTCAACATATATATTTGATAATATACTTCAGGGGACAATTATGAAAGTATCAGGGAAAATATACTGGTAATTTAGATAGCATGTAGAACCAACCCTGTTAATATAATATATTCTGCTAAAACACAAACAAGAATAAAACACATCACACTAGTTATTATCTTAACATGTTAAATACTGATGATTTGATTGAGTCTTAGAATTGTGTTTTTTTGACAATTAAACACTCAGAGTATGTAACTTTCTGTTAAAGCCAAGGCTTTGTTGAGACCTGAAATAACAGGTAAAAGCTACTTGGAGAGGTGAAGGTGAACATTTCCAGATTGTGTTCTGAGAACCATTTGTCTAATTCTCAAATACTTCACTTGAATCCCGACTGCAAAATCCAAAAATAAACAATGATCTTAGCATATATACTGACAACAACACACGGAAGTTATTGCCACAATTGCACATGCTTGAGATATGCATAAAAGAAGGTTATCATGTAGATTCTGTTCAAGAAAGTTGCTTGGTAGTGGTGAGAAGAACTGGAAGTGGACAGCTGGATTCCTGGGAAGGCATGGAAGTCATAAAGCCAGATGTGAGCATTTTAAATCCAGTAAAAATATTTTAGTCATCAAAAAAGACTAGTGATTATGAATACAGCAGAGTGGCTGTCACTTCAATTTAGATCTTTGAAATGAAAATGGCTATAAGGAAAAAAAAAAACCGAAAGAACATTTCTGTAAAATCTTGGATCACAAGCAGAACTGCTTTGGGACCCTCTAGTGGGATGTGACATTAAGGGGATTAAAGCTTTCTTCTTTTCCTTGCTATACTCCCTTTGATATAGTTGTCACACTATGTTGGCACCACAAGTGCTTTGGTGGCAGCTACAAGGGATAGGCAGAAGCAGGTCCATAGGACATAGATGGATATTCCTGGAAGAGCAGTGAAAGTTTCCCTGCACTTGTTGTTAAAGTTACAGCTATTTGGTGAAAAAATTGAACTGTCTGACAAAGCATCAGGGGTATCCAAGTAGACGTGAATGCCCTGAATAGAAGAAATCATCAGGCCTAATCAGGACAACTTTGAGGACTTGTAAAAGAGTAGGAGAAGCTGCAATGTTCAATGGAAAAGGAGTGGACCTAGAAAGAAAAACAACAATCTAAAGCAATGGTAAAACTATAATGACCCTAATGGAGATGGTTAGGCTTGGTCAAGCAAGTGCATACACTGTGGAACAGCATACACAGGTATCAACTCATGAAACAGAAAATGGCTCCAGCAGAGAAACAGCAGCCCCAACAGAAGGAGCATATGTAGAAATCAGATCACTCCCCAAAGTTCTGAAAGCTTGGTAGGCGATGGGATGGGTGGTAGGGTGGGCAATGGAAACAGTTCCTACATTTTGCAGGTTGCAGTACGATCTAAGATATCTTGAGTTATGCTAATATAAATAATTTACATCAACAGGCAGGCAGAAACTAGGGAAAAATTAATATATCAACATTTAAACAATTGAAAATATAATTTCTTCCATTTTTCTCTGAATTTTATTTAAATAAGAAAAACCCTAGACCAAGGTAGACCAAGGTTACTTTTCATTGAACTAGATTCTTTCAAGTTATAGTAAGAAATTACATGAAAATTTAGATGATAATGCTAGCCTTCAAAACGTATCATTTTAAGAACTGGAGAGTATTGATGGATGTTTAACAGTTTACATGTGCTCCTAATTATCGGATATTAAAGTCATTTTCAAATTTTTACTGTTTTGAATAATTCCACAATAAAGATATTTCTGTGTAAGACTTTATCTGCCCCCCCAACAAAGGAAAATCTCCTTATATTAGAACCCAGGAAGTAAAATTGCTTAAGGCACTTAAATATGGCTAAATTATTTTAAAAATTGGTTATTCAAACTGCACTTCTATCAGCAAAGTAAGAAAATACATATTTTACCTCTTTTATACCAATATAAAATGTTCTTCAATTTTTCCTAAATTGTAAGAAAAACATGCATGCTTCATTCATTGATGGCTTAATTGACACTTCTTTACTTACATACATACATACATTAGTTATAAAAATATTATATTTCAAGTTAGTTATTTGTAGTTAGGGTGACTTCAGTGATATCTTCACCATTTGTATTTTAGAACTTTGATGTTACAAATTTGTATGATTTGTTGTTAATTATCCACTTACAATTGCAACAAATAATTTCCAAATATATTAATTTCATTGTATATTAAAAACATGGACATTTTCTATTGCATTGTACATAAATATATTTTTATTTGTGTTTCCCCTCATTATATCTGAATTTATAATATTTGTTTTTTACCACTCCCACACAGATTTAATAAATATTCATTTTTGTTTTCTTCTCTTTTTATAAATAAGCAAACATTCAGCATACTGAAATGTGTTTGATATAAGGTATAAAGTAAAAGGCTTATTGATTTTTCTTGACAAATTGCAAAGCAGTCATTTCAATGTGATTTATTGGATGATATATTCCTTCCCTTCTGATCTGTTAGGTCTCCATACATATATTTTTAAGTTATTATTGATCAAACCAGATGAGAATTTTACCCAACATATTTGTTAATTATGCACTGCATGTGAGATACTATAACAGTATAGGATATACATTACCAATTTGATCACTGAGCAGACATAGCCTTTATTTGTCACATAGTATTCTTATATTAATGTGTATATCTTTATTTAAAGCCCATTTATGTGGAGTAACATGACAGTAATGTTAGTTTCATATTTACTGGTATGCAAACCATTATTATGTATTATTTTCATAATATTTTCTAATTCTGGCAAAACTTTACATAACATACAAAAAGTGTTCTCAATTTACCTTATAAGTTCAGCAATTTAATTTATCATTTTGTGGACACAATATATATACCGTAGGTGACTTGTATGTGACTAAGTGAGTGAAATTAAAATTTGGAATCAGACAGATTTGCACTGAAATTCTGGCCTGGGAATTTATTGGTCTTTAAAATATTATTTAACTTATCCAATCCTGAATTTTGTTTTATATCTGTCCATAAAAATGCTACAATTTTAAGTGACAAAAAAAGAATGCCTAGCATTGACCATGACATATAGTAGGCTGAAAGTTACATGTTTAATAGTTTGTGGAAAGAAATTACTTTCTAATATTTTTACACCATAATTTAATCACCTAGCAACTACATGTAATTAAAGACGCAGACTAGCATTTTCTCCAGAAGAGAGGGTTGAAGGGTTATCAACTATGCTAAACTATTCTGATCCTGGCTGGGGAAAGCTAAGGAATGAAAATGATGTTATATCTTATAATAACAGCACAGCTAGGAATAGAGAGAATACAGTTCCAATAAGAGGAACACATAAAAAATAGTGAAGAAAATAATACTTTGGTTGAACCCAAACTTTAAAGGAAAGCTTGAGCAAGAAGCTCAACTAAGTTCAGAGTAGCTTTGCATTTATTACTATAAATAATAATTTGTTAAATCCCCAAGTTCAAATGGAAGCATCCATTAGTCTCTGCTAATTTTTTATTTTATAGGACAGCACAGACATGCAGAAGAAGCTGAAAACTCATGACAACACTGAAAACCATGTTATATCAGAGTGTGGGGGAGTGGAGGAGTAAGGTGGCAAACGTCCACTAAAATAAAGGATCTTACATTTAGGGAGAGAATTTCAGAGTGTAACTGAGTAATTAAAAAAAAAATAGTTTTGAACAAATGCCAAACTCCCTGCAATGTAAACACGGTTCTAATAAAAGGTATCAATGAGTGAGACTCTAGCATAGATAGTAATTCAAGAACCGGTAGCGTCACAGACTAGAAAAGAAATGGAGTTAATTTCTTAAAATAATTTAATACAAGTCTATTGATTTTCTATAAATTTCAAAATCAAAATCAGATGGAAATAGAAATATTTATAAAATATCTCAATGAGTGAGGACATTCAAGCTTAAAATCAAAGGCGTATACTGAAATTAAAATGTTTTATTTATTGGACTACGTAATAGTAAAAAATGGGAAAAGTTTTATAATAAACATATTTTAAAATATTGTAATTAGTGCTCTAGTTCATTTATTTACACTTCTAACAATCACTTACTGGGTGCACAGATGGGTCAGATGCTGGTCTAGACTTATCATGTACGTAGTGTTGAAAAATACACACACATCCATGTATTCACAGATGTTAAAATCTTTCAGGGATAGGAGAGTAAATGTTACACAAGGAGATATCCAAGTTAAAATTTGATAGGTACTTCTTAGCAGAAGTACAGGAAACATTTAAAGAAAACTTGACAGGAAAGATTTGAGTGAACAAGTGACATGTCTAAGGTGAGCCCTTAAGGATATTTATAAGTGAAAGGGGCAACGGGAAACATTCCAAAAAGAAAGAGCAAACTGAAATATCCCTAGTCTGAGGAAATTTCAGGTATTTGAATTACTGAAAGAAGTTTCCAACACAGCTCCTGCATGCTGTCTCTTAGACTACTACTATGAAAGCCCTGAACTAAAAATAACTCACTTCTAGGAATATTGAGTCCACCTGCTAGAGAGACCATGGGAGGAGACTCTGAGTCTCTGTAGAGAGGGACCAGGCCCAGCTGAGGCCAATCTTCCAATTGTTCTTGCCAAAGTACTACATATGTGATTAAATCTTGGACCCTCCAGACCAGGCTAGCCAACATCTAAATGCCACCAAGCGACTGCAGTAATTATCAGGTAAAGTAGGAGAATCACTAGGGTTATCCCTACCCAAATTCCTGACCCACAAAATTATGAGGTTAAAAAATTGCCTGTTGTTTGAAACTAATAAGTCATTTGAGGGATTCTTGTAGTTAGGGAAATACATTACCCACTTCCAAAGATAAGGGTCTAATAATTATTTACAGGTATGTTTCCAGGTTTTAGTAAAATATCTCTTCACCTGTGGCATATAGAACTGGGAGAGAAGTTCAATTTGCATTTAAAGTCCTGAAACTACAAGAGTGAGGACAGTGATAGTGCATTTTGCTTTCTGAAAGTTAAAGTTTAGGAAAATAGTTCATAGGAAGACCAGCAGGCTCTCAATCCCTTGGCAAGAAAGTTCCTCAAGATCCCTAAGTGGAAAGCCTCTGGAGGGAATGGAAAGTCTGAACTTCGTCCAAGTTTAAATCAAAGTTCCTAAGGGTTGGTAAGGGTGGGCTGATTGTAGTACCATGCATAAGGGAGGCTGGAAGCCTGATAGGAACCATTCTTTAGGCCACAATGCCATACTTTGGGCAACCATGGTCTAAGAAGTGAAGGATCATCTAAAATAGGTAGGAGCCTGGAAGCTAAAACAAGGCATCATTACATCACTAGCAAGATGCTGGACCAGCAAGGGTATTACCACATCAATGGGCTTGCATGGGAGTTCAACAATGATATCACATGACATTCGTTCCTTCATTTTGCAAATATGTATTGAGTGCCTATTATGTGCCAGTCTCATAAGTGCATGAAATAAAATCGTAAGCAGCAATCCCTGTTCTTAGAATAAACAGTTTAAGGAGGAAATAAAAGTCACTGCTCTGGCTGATTCATGAAGTATTCTAGTGTGAAGTATTCAAGTATTCCAGGATTGGCCCTGGAAGACTTGAATAATATGGGATTTGAGATAATTTTAGAGATTTCAAAAGATAATTACAAATACAGTCATAAATATAAATGCATCAAGAAACTTAAAAATTTAATATTTTTGACAAAAAGGAATTATGAATTTATCATGGGGAATATATAATTTTCTAAGTATAGGGAAAGTTATGTAATGAGAAATTTATCCTGATACAATTTAAAGTAGTTGTAGAAACACACAAAAATTGAAACCACTCTGACTTCCACTATAGTGAAATGGTTAAGTAATCTCTATTTTAGGATTGCAAATTAAATACTATTGACTAAAAGTCATAAGTGAGAAAAGAGTAAGTATATGTTAAGTGAAGAAACAAAATTCAAATGGTAATTATATACCATCATTTTAACTTAGAAAAAAATGCATAGATAAAAATCATACTAATTATGAAATCACACCAAAACTTTTAAAATTTAAAATGTTTTTTAAAAAAAGATGTATTTTTAATTTTGAAATCATTTATATCTAGTGTTTTAAAATTACTTTATATATATCATGCATTTTATCTCATTTGAAAACATGCTGGAGTCTTCTTTATGTATAAGTTCATAAGACAAATATGCTAATGCTGATTCTGTTGTGCAGAATAGGACACATTGAATCACTGTCATGAACCAAATTTCATAGAGATTAGTAGTTTATTTTTAAGTCATTATTCAACATCTTTTTAGCATTTACCTGCATTAATCACACCAGAAGCAACTGAACATATACATCATGATATTTGAAATAATAAACTACAGTGTTAAATAAATTGCAGTCTATTTTAAGAGTGAAGCCTCATACAATCATTCACTGCCTTTCTCAGTGGACGTGATAACATTTTGAATGCCTCATAACCAGTTCTATTTGAACAATCTTTGAAATAATTTTCTAATGTTCCATTTTTATTATGCGGCTAGACTTGTCGTTTTTCATTTTTAACCAAAAAATATCTCATCATAAACCAATTGTTTGTGGATTTTTTCCCCTAAGAGAAATTATGTAATAACTCAACTGGGTGTGCAGTGTTTAAGTTATGGGCCTGTCACACTGATGATAAAAATAATAACATTCAAACTTATCCAGTGAAGTATATTAATAGCATATTCAACTTGACATTATGACCAATATGGCCCTCAGGAGTTGGCCTATAAATGTCATGAATTGTCAAAGAGTTAAAGGGTTTGTTTCTCACAGGCTATAGTAGCCACATCTTTTTCTTTTCTTTTTTTTTTTTTTTAGAGAGACGGAGTCTCGCTCTTTCTCCCAGGCCGGACTGCAGTGGCGCTATCTCGGCTCACTACAGGCTCCGCCTCCCGGGTTCACGCCATTCTCCTGCCTCAGCCTCAAGAGTAGCTGGGATTACAGGCGCCCGCCACCGCGCCCGGCTAATTTTTTTATTTTTAGTAGAGACGGGGTTTCACCGTGTTAGCCAAGTGGTCTCGATCTCCTGACCTCGTGATCCGCCGGCCTCGGCCTCCCAAAGTGCTGGGATTACAGGAGTGAGCCACCGCGCCCGGCCCACTCCTTATTATTTATTATCTTACTGGTGATGTTTCAAATGTATTCCCAGAATGCACATTTATTTTATATATATAATTTGAAATACAATGTGCTGGATATTATGCTAGTTCCTGCCTTCAGGGATCTTATACCCCACTTGTAAAAATAAAAGTATTTAGAAACTTGACTGTAATATGTGATTCAGTATGTTGTACAAGAAAGAAAATAACATGGGAATTTTAAAAAGGCAATTATTGACAAATTATTATACAACTTCCTATAATTAAAAATGAAACAATGCAGTTTTTCAACATATTTTTAAAAAGAAAAAAATGCAACAGCATAAAAGTCCAGAATTCTGGGGAAAAAAAAAAGAAATCAGTTTGCCTGAACAAAATTCTTGAAGGCAGTTTTTGTAAGAGAATTATGCCCAGCAATCTGTATCTGCCCAGGGAGAGAGTTAGTTGAATGTCTTTGTTTGCTCATTGTTGTATTTCCACTGTGGCTCTCCTGGTTGCATGGTAAAGACAGTGAGAGAGTCTCAGCACTGATTGTCGCAGTTCCTGGGCCTAAGTTAACTCATGTAAGTCATCAGGAGATGAAGCATCTACATTTTCTCAATCCTCGGTCTCTGTAACTTCCTTCCTGATATCATGTTAAGAAGCAAAGCACACGAGACTTCTTGAATATTTAACTGCATAGACTTGACCAAATTCAGTGGGAGAAACTCAAATTTTATAGTACCCAAAAGCATTCTCAAATTTGCAAACTAAATTTAATCCTCTTATGCAGTACACAAGTTCTCTCCTTTTTAATTTACACTTTAACTGTCTTACAATGTGAGATTCTTTTTCACTCCTTCCTTCAGAGTACAGCTAACTGGACCAGCTATGGATTAGCATCTAGTTTCTGGTTACCTAATTTGCATGTGATGTTTCTCATTATAATATGATCATTATAAAGTGGGGAGACCATTGTCCAGGACTTTGCCTGGACAATTCTATATGACTAATCTCTTACTGTATTCTTATATCCTCCTAAATTATTTGGTTATAATATTGTAAATGTGATATCCTTTATTTTGAGCATATTACCTTAATTTATTTAATTCTAAAATGATATCCTCCTCTTATCCCATAAAATGAATTTCCACATTTAACTCCCCCATTGTTAATATAGCCCAATTAACATTCACCCATTTTTACACATTTACCCAAATGTTTATCTCCCCAAAAAATAGTCCTATATTTTTCCCTTTCTGTCTTCCTTTTTATAATTCTTTTCTTACATGTTTGCCTTCACAACACAATTCTGGAAGATAGTATTATATGCATTATTACCAATTACAAAAGTAACAATATTAATTTTTCTCTTCATGAGAATAGCATTCTCTTAACGAGAACAGTTGTAAATTTAGAGGCATTATTTCAACCATTTAGGTAGTTTTAACTCTTCTTTGCTCCATTATGTGAAAGTGGCAATATTCTTCCATTATTTCTTCACTTTGTGGTTTATTGACTTCTGTATTTCCAATTATACACTTCTAATTATAAATTATACAAACAAACAAACTAGCTAGTTATGGATTTGCTGTATTTTCTATATTCCTTCCACCAAGGACCACTTTAATTTCCCTAATTGGTGCTGAAGTTAGAAATCTGTCCATCTCAAGGGAGCCTTTCTATGCGCTCCACTTGAATATTTAACTGCATCGACTTGACCAAATTCAGTGGGAGCTGAACCAAGAGCATCATATCATATGTTGACTGTCTATACATCTAAATTCTATTTATCAGAATCTCTATTCCAACTATCCCAAGCACCCCAGCTATAATCTGATAGCTCTCATAACTGCATTTTAAGCCAGGATGTATCTTACCCTTATCCATTATAGGCTTATATATCTGTTTAATATTGAACTGTACCTGCCAACTGATATATGAGTTATATTATTTGTATGTATTCTCTACGACATTTCCCAAAATTTGCTTGTTAGGTAGTTGACAAATAAGTTATGAAAGTCATCAAACATATAAAGCTACTAGTACTATGGTAGTGCAGTTACAGAAATCATGAGAAAAGCCAAACACACCAGTTAACGTATTTTTCTTCTATTACTACTATCAAGCTAACAAGTGCTAAAAGCTTTATGAACTGAATATATGTTCTTTGCTTGCATGTTCATTACCATTATAAAAATTGGCAATGTTTACTTACCAAGTGATCCAATAGGATGATAATGAGATTTCACCAAACCCACATTGCTGATACTGAGAGACCGTAATTGTTGTGGGAGAAAGGGCTATTTAATCACCCATTCTTAAGATAACAAGACTGAGTACAGAATTATAATTGATTCCACAGGAGAGCTTACTGCAGGAATGTATTGGGTTTATCTGAAAACCAAGTTAATTATAGAGTGAAAAACAGAAAAAAAGTTGATTACAGGTCAACTCTAATAAAAAAAAAAATACAACGTACCATCTGAATTTTGTAAAACATAAAGCTGATGATGCGAAAAAAAAAGAAAAAAAAAGATGACTTTGGAAACATAAGCTTTTAAATGTGTAATGGAATTTGAAGTCTCTGATAAAATGTGTATACACACAGACATTTATATGTGTGTATATGTATATATGTATATTAATTATATAAATACATAATATCTTATATCACCAATTAGATTCCCTGGAAAGAAAACTCTGGGAAAATGTTAGCATAAAAATATTTATTAGAGAGTGGTCTTGGGATTAATACCCAACACGTGTTGAAGAGAAGAAAAGGAAGATTGAGCAGAGAGTGTTGGATGCTAAAAATATAAAGCACCATTCCTTTCTGAGAATTAGCCTTAGCCTAAGGGAGCACTCTCACCCCTCAGCCAAACCCACCAGTAGCTCTGGAGCTGGGATGATCTTTCAGAGTTGATCTGAGATGGCCCAAAAAGCTAAATCTTTTAATTTCACCTTAATTTGTCATGGAATGCACACTGCCCACAGAATGTGGCATGGCCTTGGGTGAGGCAGTTTTCTTTATATAAAAAGGGGGCTAAAAACTATGACTCCATTCCCAGCAGCTTGAAAAATAGTTCCTTCAATTCTGTAAAGGGAGCTAGATACTGCATTGCAGCATTACCCACAAATGTTTAAACATGGTATTAGGTTATTCTTAAGTAATTGCAAACATCATTATTCCCAGGTGACCCTATTCACAAGTTATTAGTAAGTATCATATGTTATCCCAAGTGTCTTTTTATATAAAAGTGTTTTTTAATAAGAAATTTGGAAATTGACACTTAGAGATTTATTAGGGTGTTCTCTGGGGAACCGCATGTGTAAAGAAATGAAGGAAGAATAATTGAGTATATGGATATTTCCAACACTGGGGACTCTGGAGCTAAAATAGCCCTTCAGAGATGTCCTCAGTTAAAGTAGGGGAGAAAGCCTTTGTACTCATCATCAACCAGTCATATTATATGACCTGTTCCTTGAGAAAGTGTGAGACCCCAGGTGAGGCAGTTCATTTTGGCCAAGGGCAATTCCCAGCAAAAGATTGTGTGTATGCTGTCAGTATGCACATTCTAAAAAGCTGTAGGAATGAGTTCCTTGATTCTCTAAGGGGATCCTGTGCATCATCCACAATAATATTTATTAAAAGTATTATTCAAAAATATCATCAGAAACACAAACCAAGCTTTTTTTCGAAGAGGGCAGATTGGAGGCATTGTTAGCATGTCTGTCCTACTTGGAAAGATGAAATCTTGTGTAGAGATTCACATTGTGAATGTTTTTCCAAGAAATTATACAGGAATGTAACAGGAAAATAGGAAAGAAACCACAGACCCTTTGAAAGAAGCAGTTGACAGCAGCCTACAGAGGGAAAATTCCCCAGAGAAGACAATGAACCTGCTAATATACCCAGCACATCACTACTACAACCAGCATCTGAGAAAGTCATTATACAAAAATTCTCTATAACCAAGGAACTCATATAGAGTCATTGCCACTGAAAGAAACTAGAGGCGAAACTAGATGATAATAAACTATAAACATTAAAGTCACAACCTCATGGGAAAAAATAAAAACCCAATTGAATAAAAAATATGATGGGTGCACCAAAATCTCAGAAATCACCACTAAAGGACTAAAGGACTAATGAATGAATGAACGAATGAATAAATAATTATAAGAGAGAGTGTATTTGTTTCTTCTCACGCTGCTAATAAAGACATACCCAAGACTGGGTAATTTATAAAAGAAAAAGGTTTAATAGACTTACAGTTTAGCATGGCTGGGGAGGCCTCAGGAAACTTACAATCACGGTGGAAGGGGAAGCAAACACATCCTTCTTCACTTAATGACAGGAAGGAGAAGTGTCAAACAAAAAGGGAGAAATCCCCTTATAAAATTATCAGATATCCTGAAAACTCATTCACTAACATGAGAAAAGCTGTATGGGGGTAACCACCCCCATGATTCAATTACCTCCCACCAGGTCCCTCTCACAACATGTGGGGATTATGGAAACTACAATTTGTGATGAAATTTGGGTGGGGACACAGCCAACCCATAGCAAATAGTCCACTCAGATGAGAAAGAACCAGAAAAATAATTCTGGCAATACAAAAAAACACAGATCTATAACACCCCCGAAATATTACAATAACTATCCAGTAGTGGATCACATCCAAGATGAAATCTTTAAATATCAAAGAATTCAAAAGGTTGATTTCGCAACCAACCTTTCTCTTGTATGTCCTAGTTATGTCAAAGACATACAAGAGAAAGGTGAAAACCAACATATATAATATTTCTTAAAAACTCAGGATATGAATTAAAAATCTTCTGATAGATAATTTAATGAGAAACCAAACCAAACTTGTGGATATGAGAAATGCATTTAGGAAACTACAAAATGCGGTAGAAGATTTTAACAATAAGCTAGACCAAGTAGAAGAAAGATTTTAGAGCTTGAAGGCTTTCAAACTAACCCAATAAGACAAAAAGAAGAAAGGCTTAAAAGAAATGAATGAAGTCTCCAAGAAATATGGAATATGTAAAATGGTTAACCTAAGAATTATAGATTTTCTTCAAGGAAAAGAAAACATGCCAAA
Source organism: Gorilla gorilla gorilla (assembly GCF_029281585.2). NCBI lineage: Eukaryota > Metazoa > Chordata > Mammalia > Primates > Hominidae > Gorilla > Gorilla gorilla. The sequence goes on along the minus strand of NC_073229.2, from coordinate 118,035,136 downwards.
AACAAAAAGCAAAAAGTTTGGAAAACCCATTTGAGAGAATAATTGAGGGAAATTTCTCTGGCCTTGCTAGAGACTAAAACATCCAAATATGAGAAGCTAAAGAACTCTTTGGAGATGCATAGTCAAAAGGACATCATCAATGCATATATAGTTATCAGGCTATCTAAGGTCAACATGAAGGAGAGAATTTAAAGAGCAGTGATACAAAGACATCGGGTAACCTATAAAGAAAACCTATCAGACTAACAGATAATCCTTACAGATAATCTAAACCTAATCCTTACAGATAATCCTATCTGTAAGGATTCCTCAGCAGAATCCTTACAGACCAAAGGGATTGAAGTCCTATCTTCAGTCTCCTTAAACAGAATAACTGTCAGTCAAGAATTTTCTATACAACAAAACTAAGTTTCTATACAACAAAACATAAGCGAAAGAGAAATAAAGTATTTCTCAGACATGCAAATGCTGAGGAAATTTGTCAATACTAGACCAGCCTTATAATAAATGTTAAAAGGAACTCTAAATCTTGAAACTAAAAGTCAATACACACCAGAATAGAAATGCCTGAAAGCACAAAAATTCACAGTGCTTATAAAACAATAACACAATGCAGAAAACAAACTCACTAGTAACAAGACAATGACTGGAGGAGTACCTCAAATCTCAATATTAACATTGAATATAAATGGCCTATATGATCCACTTAAAAGATACAGATGGATAAATGGATAAAAATATCACAAACTAGATATCTGCTTTCTTCAGGAGATACACCTAACGTAAGTATTCTTATAGACTCAAGATTAAGGGGTAGAAAAAGATATTTCACGCAAATAGAAAGTAGTAACTATTCTTACATTAGATAAAACAGACTTTCAAGAAACAACAATTTTTTTAAAAACACAAAGTCATATAATGATAAAAGGATGAAGTGAACAAGAAAATATAACAATCCTATATATATATATCCACCCAACTCTGGAGCTCCCAGATTCATAAAGCACTTACTACTAAACCTAAGAATACAGATAGACAGCAACATAGTAATAGTGAGATAATTTAACACTCCACTGACAAACTAGACGGATCATTGAGGCAGAAAGTCAACAAGGAAATACTGAATTTAAATTGCACTCTAGAAGAAATAGACCTAATATTTACAGAACATTCTATCTAAGAACTGTAGAAGATACATTCTTCTCACCAGCAGATAAAACAGTATCTAAGATAGACCATATGAGAGCCCACAAAATATGTCCCAATGTATTTCTAAAAATTGAAATTATATCACATATCTTCTCAAACAGCAGAATAAAACTAGAAACTAATTCCAAAAGGAACCCTCGAAACTATACAAATCCATGGAAATTAAACAATCAACTTCTGAATGACTTTTGTGTTAACGATGAAATCAATATGGAAATCAAAACATTTTTCAAAATGAATGATAACAGTGACACAAGTTACCAAAATCTCTGGGATAAAGACAAAGCAATGCCGAGAGGATAGTGTATAGTGTTAAATGCCTACATCAAAAAGTCTGAAAGTGGCCGGGCGCTGTGGCTCACGTCTGTAATCCCAGCCCTTTGGGAGGCCGAGATGGGCGGATCACGAGGTCAGGAAATCGAGACCATCCTGGCTAACATGGTGAAACCCCTCTCTACTAAAAATACAAAAAATTAGCCGGGCGCGGTGGCGGGCGCCTGCAGTCCCAGCTAAGGGGCAGGTGGGGGCGGGGGGAGGCAGGAGAATGGCGTGAACCCGGGAGGTGGAGCTTGCAGTGAGCCGAAATCGCGCCACTGCACTCCAGCCTGGGCAACTGAGAGAGACTCCATCTCCAAATAAAAAAAAAAAAAAAAAAGTGAAAGATCACAAATTGACAACCTAATATCACACCCCAAGAAACTAGAGAAACCAGAACAAACAAAACCCAAATCTTGCAGAATAAAAGAAATGGCAAAAATTAGAAGAGAACTAAATAAAATTGAAACCAAAACAAAAACTGAAAGATCAATGAAACAAAGAGTTGGTTCTTTCAAAAGATAAACAAAGTTGATAGATCACTGGCTAAATTAACCAAGAAAAGAAAATTTACATAAACTCAGTTAGAAATAAAAATGGAGATGTTACAACATACAGCACAGAAATAAAAAATACCATTTATGATTACTATGAACATATCTATGCACACAAATTAGAAATTCTAGAAGAAATGCATAAATTTTTGAAAATATACAACCCCGCTAGCTTGAATAAGGAAGAAATAGAAATCCTGAAAAGACCAGAAACAAGTAGAGAGATTGAATCAGTAATTTTTTAAAAACTGCCAACAACAACAACAAAGCCCAGAGCCAGGTGGATTCACAGCCAAATTCTACTGAACATTCAAAGAATTGGTCCTAATTCTATTGAAACTATTCTGAAAGGTTGAGAAAGAGGGAATCCTTCCTAAGTCATCCTACAAAGCCAGTATCACCCTGACATCAAATCCAATAAAGGATGTAACAATAACAAACTACAGACCATTATCCCTAATAAATATAGATGTGAAAATACTCAACAAAATACTAGCAAATCAAATATAACAGCAGATAAAAAAAAATTCACCATGATCAAGTGGGTTTCTTGCCAGGAATACAGAGATGATTCAATGTATGCAAGACAATAAATGTGACTCATCACATTAACACAATTAAAAATAAAAAACCTTATGATCATCTCAATAATGCAGAAAAAACATATAATAAAATCCAGCCTTATTTATGACTAAAAACCCTCAACAAGCTAGACATAGAAAGATCTTACCTCAAAGTAATAAAAACCATGTATGACAAATCCACAGCCAACATCATGCTGAACAGGAAAAAGTTGAAAGTGTTCCCCCTAAGAACTGTAGCAAGTCAAGAGTGCCCACTTTCACCACTTCTCTAGAATGATTCTGAAAGTCCTAGCCAGCGCAATAAGTCAAAAGAAAGGGCATCCAGATTGGACTAGAGGAAGTCAAACTATCCATTTGCCTATTACATAATCTGATACAGAGAAAATTCTAAGGACTCCTCCAAAAGACTCCTTGATCTGATAATTGAACTCAGGAAAGCCTCAAGGTACAAAATCAACGTACACAAATCAGTAGCACTGCTATACACTAACAATGACCAAACTGAGAACCAAATTGAGAACTTAATAAATTTTATAGTAGCTCCCCAAAATAAATTAAAATATCTAGGAATGTATTTAATCAAGGAGATGAAGGATCTCTACAAGGAGAACTACAAAACACGCTGAAATAAATCATAGATGACACAAACAAATGGAAATACATCCCATACTCATGGAATGGAAGAATCAATATCATAAGAATATCCAGACTGCTCAAAGCAATCTATAGATACAGTGCAATTTCAATCAAAATACAAACATCATTTTTCACAGAATTAGCAAAACAATCCTAAAATTCATATGGAACCAAGAAAGGATAATAGCCACTGAATAGCCAAAGAAATCCTAAGCAAAAAGAACAAGTATGGAGGCATCACATTACCCAACTTCAAATTATACAACAAGGCTATAGTAACCAAAACAACATGGTAGTGGTATAAAAGTAGATACATAGACTAATGGAACAGAACAGATAACCCAGAAATAAAGCCAAATATTTATGACCAACTGATCTTTAACAAAGCACATAGACACATAAACTGGGAAAAGGACACCCTATGAAATAAATGGTGCTGTGAAAATTGGATAGCCACATGTGGAAGAATGAAACTGAATCCCTCTCACTGTGTATGAAACTTAACGCAATATTAATTAAAAACTTAAATCTAAGACATGAAACCATAAAAATCCTACAAGAAAACCTAGGAAAATCTTTTCTGGACATTGGCCTAGGCAAAAAAAAAAAAAAAAAAAAATGTAAATGCAAAATAAGCAAAACTAAATACATGGGATCTAATTAAGGTAAAAAGCTTCTGCACAGCAAAAGAATGGTCATCAGAATAAATGGACAACATACAGAGTGAGAGAAAATATTTGCAAATTATCCATCCAACAAAGGACTAATATCCAGAATCTACAAGAAACTCAGCCAAATCAGCAAGAAAAAAAAATCAAAGTACATAAATAGACAGTTCTCAAAAGAAGACATACAAATGACCAACAAACATATTTTAAAACGTTCAACATCACTAATCATTAGGGAATCACAATCTAAAACTTCAACGAAATAACACTTTACCCCAGCCAGAATGGCCATTATTAAAAAGTCAAAAAAAATAGATGGTAATGTGGATGTGATGAAAAAAGAATGCTTATACATTGTTGGTAGGAAATGTGAATTAGTACAACCTCTATGGAAAAAGTGTGAAGACTTCTCAAAGATCTAAAAGTAGATCTACCATTCTTCCAGCAATCCCACTATCGGGGTTGTACCCAAAGGAAAAGAGGTCACTGTATCAAAAAGATACTTGCACATATGTTTATCACGACACAATTCACAATTGCAAATATATGGAATTAACCTAAGTGCCCATCAACCAATGAGTGGTGATATATATATATATATATCACACTTTCTTTATCCACTCATTTGATATACACACCACAGAATACTACTCAGCCATAAAAAAGAATGAAATAATATCTTTTGCAGGAAATTAGAGGTAACTGGAAGACATTACTCTAAGTAACTCAGGAATGGGATACCATATGTTCTCTTATAAGTGGGAGCTAAGCTATGAGCATGCAAAGCATACAGAGTAATATAATGGACATTGGAGACTCAGTGGCGATGGGGGTGGGGGGGCGGCAGTGAAAAAAAAAAAAAACTACCTATTGGGTGCAATACATACTACTTGGCTGATGAGTGCACTAAATTGCCAGACTTCTCCATGATACAATTCATCCATGTAACCCAAAACCACTTGTACCTCTAAAGCTATTGAAAAAAAAATTTTTTTAAGAGAAAGAACACATACCAGGTTTTCTTTATGGAAATGAATGGTAAGATTCTATCTTAAAAATATCACTGTTAATAACTTTCACTTTCTAAACTACTACTTATTTCTTTTTATCTATAACGATCTTTGTGTATATTTTAGAATGAATATGGAAAATAAACTATTAGCATTGATTTTGAAAAATATATATTCACTGTGTCCTCTTCAATAAAAGGTGTTATATAACTGAGAATATTTAATATAAAATATATGCCATTTTCATTTTTTAGATATGTGAAAGGAGAGAAAGAGAGAATGGTATAAAAATATCTTTTTACATTCCTAGACTCTGATATTGATAATCTTATGAAAATCTCTTGTTACAAAGTGACGTAGGAATCCATGCTGTACATTTCTGTTCTATGCTCAATAATAAAACTAGCACTCTTAAGTACACAATGTTTAGGACTTTACAGTTTCCATGACATAAAATTATTCAGACATAAGTGAATAATTTAAATACCCTGCTTCTGTAATAGTCAGCTTCGGCTGCCGTAATAAAGTATTGTTGATCATTGACTGAGTAACTTAAACAACAGAAATTTATTCTCCGAGAGTCTGAAGGAGGCTGGAAGTCTGAGGTCAGTGTGTCAGCACTGTGGGGTTCTGGTTATGGCTCTCTTCCTGGCTTGTGGCCACTTTCTCCCTCTGTGCTCACATGGCCTCTCCTAGGTACATAAGTGTAAACAGAGAGAGCGATCCTTCCTCTTCTTGTAAGGCCACCAATCCTACAAGGATTAGAACCCCAACCTTATGACCTTATTTAAGCTTAATTACCTCATAAAAGTTCTATCTCCAAATACAGTCTCTTTGTGGGTTGGAGCTTTAACATATGATTTTTAGGGGAACACGGTTCAGTTCATAGCAGCTTCTTTTGAGACTACCACTCTCTTTTGTTGATGTTTACCTGCAGGCATTCAATTACTTCCACTGCCATAAATAAAGTGTATCATGTATAACTCTCCCCGCAAAAATCTATGAGGCACACTTTTAGATTAATATCTATTAAGTAACTATTAGAAAAGAATGTAGAAATTTTAAATGTGATATATAATAAATTACAATAATTTTTGCCTTACATCTATAACAATTCATTCAAAACTCTAGGCCAGAAAATGAAAATGTGTGACTTATTTATAGTTTATAATTTCTGACATAACATTTTGAGTATTGTTTTAGAGATATTTTTGTAGTGTATATTTTTAAAATGTGACTTTTATTTAACTCTCTTTTGTATCTGATTTTGTTGCTACATTTTTGTAGCTTTAATAATGTTCTGTGGTCAACTACCTGAACCACTGTCTGTTGCTGTACTACAAACATATAATTTTGTACATTAAAGTATTTCAAACATGCCTTGTCTCATGGCCTCTTCACAATACAGACATAATATTAGCCTTACTTTTAGAGATATTGAAGTTGCTAACAAACTAAGCAAAAGTCATGATGTGAAAACATAATGTGAATTTTCTATCATTTAAAAATGTTAAATATATTACTACTATTTCAAGTACTATGTATGTAAAAATATCTATATGCATTTGAAAAGTATAGGAATTAGTACAAATTAATCTTTTATTTCAAATATCCTAAAATTTTGTCATAAAGGTAGTTATGAATTATGATTCTGAAGTGGAAGAAATCACTTGTGTATGTTAAGGTAATTACCACCTGTAACTCTGGGCATTGTTTCCCAAATGCACTGCATGTCTTTTACTGCTTCTGAGCATGACTACATCATTTTTAACATAAAATTTAATTAATCACATCACAGAGAGTGTACTAAACACTTTGTAATGTGGAAACAATTACACATGATTAATGGATGAAGTAAATTTCAACTAGAAAGAGGGTTGCACTGCTTGTAAAAACATGCAGGTAAGAGGAAGTTCTGCAGGTTTTCTTGTAGCTAGACATTAGAAAAGTTTTTGAAAATGGTATATCCTTCTTCTGATAAGCTTTGTAAAAGAGCTGTGGAGTTTCCAGGTCATTCACTAAGATATAAATCAAATGCAATAATTCTGAGAACAATTTTTTTAAGCTAGAGATAGGGTAAGGTTTAAAGTTATAATTAGTGGATTCCATTGTCAGATTTCTCCATGACATCGTAGCCATGGTTACAACTGACCATGGTTTCACACCACATAAATCAGGACATTGCCTGCTTTCACAGAGAATTTTGAATATCACCTAACAATAAAGAAAACTGTATATAATATGGCACCAGTAACTAAATACGGCATCCTTTCTACACAATCTTTTTAAGATTCACATAGTTCCAATTTAGCTGTCGGCAAAATTTCTCATCGTTCTTGTGATGGAGCAGCTTCAGTCTTATGCTAATTACTTAGCCATAGTCACAGCATCTCAAATGTACACAAACATTTTCTTCACACCTCTGTTTCTTTTGTTGGATGGCAGACTGCAGCAATGACCTACTGTCTCCTCACACAGTTTAGCAGAGGAGGGAGTCGCAATGCTGTCTGGAGTTTGCGGCTACACAAAGAACGGATGCATTGGACTAACAAACACATTGCTGCTCATAGCTCCACTAAGAGCTAAATGAGGTCTTTATTTTTTTTCAAGACAAAAAGAAGCTCAGGCCCTGCAGCTGCTCCATAAAATACAGTAAAAAAAAAAAAATCACTGGAATTTGAATAAGAAGGGTATGAAACAGACTGATTCATTCACGGTCTCATTTTGAGATGTGCTATGTGGTTTAGTTAAGTGTAACTGAGAGCAAGGGATGTACATTCCTCAAATTACCAAAAAGTATATTTTTTATGAAAAGTTTAGAAACAGTTTTTGCTCATACCGAATATACCTGGGTGTCTATGATCATTGTATTGCACATAATGCTACCACTGTGGGTGCTCATTATATAGCTTTGTTAAGGCTGCATGTAAATACCTTGCATGCACAGAGGTTTAAAAAACTGTCTGTGGGGCATGCATTAATCAGCATTTATTTTTAATGAAAACAGTGATTTATAGAGGAAGAATAAATGAAAGGTTTTGTGAATGAAGAATAAAATTGTCAATAGTCTAAGTCTTTAGCTTAGATTCCTATCTGGAATTTATCTTCTTACATGTATAGTCAGTGTACAGTAATGTAATTTTAGTCTCCGAAATTCTTAATTTTTGAAGCATTTCCACTATGCTCACGAATCCTTCTGTAATATTAGATTCAAACAATTGCAATTACACAAAATTTGTAAACTTTTAGCTCCAAAAATATACTACAGACACTATTTTACATAGGTTAAAGATTACAATATATAAGCTTAAACAAATTAAGTACTTATGCACAAATAAAATGAATCTGCTAATGATGGTAGAAAACTAATTGTCTCACAAATATTATAGTATTATTTCTGAAATATAAGAGCTAGATAGAGAGACAACTAGCTCAGGTCCCAGCATTCTTACGTTCCTTAGGCAAAATTGCCTAAATGACTAAGTGGACATCACAATACAAATGACAAATATTGTTCCCTTAATTTCTATCAGCATTTTGAAACTACATTAATCAAGACAAAGAGTAGTCCTTTGTTAGTGAGTGTTTCTATAGCACATTCCTGAGTTCCTAGAGTCAAAGAGCAATAACAAATAGAAGATATGTATAATGGTTAATATAGAGTGTCAACTTGATTGCATTGAAGGATACAAAGTATTGATCCTGGGTGTGTCTTTGGGGTGTTGTCAAAAGAGATTAACATTTGTGTCAGTGGGCTGGGGAAGGCAGATCCACCCTTAATTTGATGGGCACAATCTAATCATCTGCCAGTGAATATAAGCAGGCAGGAAAACGTGAAAAGGTGAGACTGGCCTAGCCTCCTAGCCTACATCTTTTTCCCTTGCTGGATGCTTCCTGCCCTCAAACATGGGACTACAAGTTCTTCAGTTTGAGGACTCGGACTGGCTCTCCTTGCTCCTCAGCTTGCAGGCAGCCTATTGCAGGACCTTGTGATAGTGTAAGTTAATACTTAATAAGCTCCCATAAATATACATACCTACATATATATATATATATATATGTGTGTGTGTGTATATATATATATCCTATTGGTTCTGTTCCTCTAGAGAACTCTAATACAATATGATAATGCAATAATAAGGCAATATCAAATTAAAAACTCATTTCTTCAATAAATTCTGTCTTTAAAATTAACCCCATATGGTTGTTATACAAATTTCTATATGGTACTATTAATTAAAATATGTGGAAACTCTTCTGATAAAAATGTTTACATAGCCATTGGATATGCCAGAGAAAAAATATTTTTATTATATGGAAACTCAATAAAAATGATTCTATGAAATTTGATAATTACCCTTATTCACAGGACAATTGCTCTAAAAATGCTAGCACTTTCTAAAATTGTATCTGCTATCAAAATACAAAGAGTAGTTATCATTCTATTCATTCAGAGCCTTACTGTATACTGAAATACATGCCCATTCATCTCCAAATCTTGCAAATCATTTCCTAAATTACTTAGAATCTGTCTTCTCCTTCTTAACTATTTGAGTTTTGACTCAAGTTTTATATTCTTTTCCCTGAATCACCCTTGTGGTTTCCTATACTAAACTTCCTTCAGTAGATGACCTACGTCTTGAGATGGCTTTAAAAAAAATGATTTTTGTTTGTTTGTTTGTTTTTCACCACACCAATACCAAACTGTTCACATTTTTCTGGACGCAAAACTTAATTTCACATTTTGCTACCTCATGAACTCTTATTTAATATTCAAAGACCTAATGAAGACATTTTCCACTCTTATGAAACTTTGACAGTTACCATAAACACTGCCTCTCTTTTTATGTATATTTATGATTTACATTCCTTCAGCAATCATTTATTGAATTCTTACTTGGGGTCAGTCCCGGTGCCGGTTTCTGGGTAATCCCTGCTCTGTATAAATGTCAGTCAGATGGAAATCAAAGACGCATGTCAGTTATGGCTCAATGTCAAAAATTCTGTACTGAAATACAAGAGGACGCTGTGCTATGGTGCTTATTTGTGACTTCTGTTTCTCCTACTGGACTATAAGCATTTTGAGGAGGGAAATTATGCTTACTCATTTTTCATTGCCAGCACCAAGAATAAAATACCTTGTATATTGTATATGGTGAGTATTCAATGTGAATTGAAGATCTTTGTTTTATATGATTTGAACGTGGTTTCAAAGGAAGGCCTGCAAATAGATTTTGAGGAATGATAGTATCCGTGGAACTGGGGCAAAGGCTCCCAAAGCCACTACAGTCATTTCTCTTTTCTAACACTTTGAGTTTTAATAATTTATACAGACAATAATTATAAAGCTAACATTTGTTGGAAGCATACAATATTCCAGGCACCATTATAAATATTTTACGTATATTAACCTATTGACTTTTTTAATGCTCACAAGTTCCATATAAGCTGAGTATTCTTATTATGTAATATGTTTCCACATTTATGACTTTATAAATGTGGAAACAGAGTTCAATAACGTACTCAAATTTTTGTAACTAGTTAGCAGCGGAGCCAAGATTTAACCTTGGCAGTCTAGCCATTCCCTGATGTACCTTTCCCATGCCTTTGATGGTTTCTGCCTTAGGGCCAATGACACTAGTGCTAGGTTTTTCTGATGAATGCTATCAACAAGCACTTTTTCAATACATAGGTCAAAACTGACGATTAGCACACTTAAGATTATGTGAGCTCTCCCTCAAAATATTCTATCACAATTGTATCCTTAAGTTTCTATTAATAAATATCAGGGGTTAACAAAATTTTTATATGTTTTCTTTAATTCTCCATCTTGAAGAAAGATTTATGAAACAAGCTTTGCTATATTAATTGAATTAATATCAGTTTAGACAGGTGGCCGATACATTAAAGGTTATATATCTTTAAAATTTAATGTTTATTAAATCAAATTTGGTTTATACAAGTGAGTATATTTGATTTGTTACCTTAGAGAAATTTTCCACATTTTAACCCAATATTGTATTTTTACATGTTGTTTTATATTGAATCCCTTTTCATCTCAGTGTCATGACTTATTAAACTCAAAATATATTTTGGGCCCTGTGAGTGAAGGGATATAAGCTTGGGAACTGTGTTGATCTTACTCTGGTAAGCAGTGGGTTGCAAAAGTTGTCTTTTTAGTTATTTTATCACCATATAAAAACCACAGTGGGATTATTGAGCAGTTGAAAATTGGAGGCTATAAAAAATTAAGCATGAAAATAGAGTTGCAGTAAAATAAAAACCTTCATTTTAAATATGTAATAATATTTAAATGAACAATTTTTAGGTTAGTCATAATACATAGCAAATAGCTGAGCCCAATTTAGGGGAAAAAAAGCAGGAAGAGCAATTTGTGTACTAAAGGACCATGGTTTTAATAAGCTCACAATCTGATGCTACAATATAATTCATTAGGCCATGGAAGCAAAATTACAAGGATATGGGTCGTATGCTAAGATTTCCTGCCCAAAATGCTCTAAGTATTATAGAAATTAGGAGTAATATTTGTATAGTGGCTTCTGTCTTGTTCACTATTTTTTTCTGTTATTTTTCTTCTCTCATTTATGGAATTAAGACCTCCCTCCTAACCCTTAAAGGAGATAAATATGTATGTAATTTATTAAGGATAAAATAATAATTGTAGTACTTAAGGGAAACAAAGCAGCAAATAAGCATTGAAAGTAATTCAAGGTAGCTCTCAGCAAAACTGAGAAACTGGTGGTATTGCCAGTAATAATTCTCACTGGGCTCTGTGTTCCCCTAGGCACCTGAGACCTGTGCCCTGGCTCCTGAGATTCAAGGAAATCCCTTTACCCCATAGTCAATACACACATATGTATAAAGAGACAACCAATTAGGTATTCTATTTTTACACAGCATGCCATGTGTAAGCATTTCCTGGCACCTTTTTTTCCAAATGTTTATTTGTCCCTTAGAGTCTTTCTCCCTATCAAGAGCTATTTGGAAAGTTTAATTCCTGTTCTATATCACTTGATGTTGTATTTTTGGTATTATTTTACAATAATATAATGTGGAATTTAATTGAATGCTTTAAGAAATAAAATATTAACGAAACAGTGAATTTAAAGGAGACCCTACCTTTTAAGGTTCCTGCAAGGAACATCTTTCTGCTATTTTCCTTTTCTTTGTGAAATTTTCTTTAAATTCATCACTAACAAATATTTAATTTAGTCTACTCTTTAGAAGTCATTTTACTAAAATTCGTGAAGAATGAAGATGCTGACCATACTGAGAATTTAAAATACAGGAAAACTGGATAGATATATGCTTATGATGTTGAAAAAGCAATTTATACAATAAAATAAAAATAAATTCATCTGATAAATCCAAAGATTTCCCCTCAACACATCACTACAGATTTTGCCCCATGAACGTATCAATGATAGATCAAACAGGAAAACAAAATGAAACAAAAACACTTTTAAGGGAGTTAAGGAAGTAGGACTGGGCAGAAGGACAATATGGACTGTGATGCATTTGCAAAAAAGGACTTAGCAAATGCTGCAAAGGATGCTGTAGAGCTGAGATGACATTTTAGAGTTGTTCCAAGTTAAGGGGCTCACATATTTTATTCCCTCATGAAACAATCATTAGAAGCAGGCAGTCCCTGGGATAAGGCCATAAACTTAGTTGAGGCAGGTCACTTTGGTCAAGGAAATTCATGGGCAGGGACTCAACTGTGACCTGTCAGCAGTCAGCTCTTCAAGCAGCTGGGGAATGAATTTCCCAGTCCAGAAGAAGGAATTAGCATTCATTATAGCCCACCACATATGAGAATAGCCTTTTCAGGAAGATGGTTATTGTCATTTCCTGGGAAAACTAAGAGGAGTGGTAGAGAGGTGACCTACAGCCCTTCCTGTTGGTGCTGATTTCACTGACAATCATCATTTCCTTCCTCTACCAATCCTCCAAAATCTTCATCTTCAGAGGCCACCTCTGTTTATCTAAGTGGCTTACTTGATGGCATGTTCAGACCAAGACCTTGAAGGTTCTGAGTCTGAGTCACCAGGCCTTTTTTTATGCTGTTGCTTTTACATCTGTCAATTTATCAAAATTGATCAAAGAAACACTGAGAGACATTCAAGTGAATGAATCACTTAGGTATCATATATATTTTTTTCTGACTCCATTGTGAATCAGAAACAATATCTCCTTAGAATACTAGAATCAATTACCCCTGTAAGAATCATGAATTCTTTTCTCCTCCTGGTCTCTTGGCATAAGGAGATCAAATATACTATGAAGTTAGTAATTGGTTAACATGAAACTAGATACTTTCTGTAATTTTCCCTGGTGGAAGTGTATATCTCTAGGAACAGAGACACATAAACCTGCAGAGCCTAGAGTTTTGGGGAGGAAAACAAATTATCCAAGTAGATCACTAGAAGTCATTATGAGTAGGATGGTTCCTACTTATGTCTGTCAGTTCTTGAACCTATGTGTTCAACTTCTTAGGGATACAGCATTATGTAACAGTTTTTAATTCAGGATGTATCCAGCATCCTAGAGGATGGCTCTTTATCCTAACAGTGCATCATCTCCAAGCTGGTGCTTCAGCTATGCCTCTGTTATTCCATTACTCCAACATAGTTGCAGTACATAATAGAGTCAATAGTGACCATATGCTCACTGGTACATCTTTTTTCTGATAAAAATGTTACTTTGGTTCTCTGTAAGACTGTGGATCCAGCGTTCTAAAGCTCTTAAAGAGTGATGTTGCCTTAGATCCTTAGGTCCTTCAGGTTGAAATTTATAAACTTGAAACGTATGTTGATTCCAGTCAAGATGAGTCATTGTTCCTTCCAGGGTAAAAGGGGTACAGTGTAATAAACTGGACACCAAAAAGCTGGTTGGTCCCCAAGAGATAATGGCATACTGAGTCTTTCTGATGTGAAAATTTTATGTTTCCATTTGACTGTACCATCAGAGTGCTCAGACATTTTGACAAATATTATTTTCAGTGTGTCTGTGAGGGTGTTTCTCAATGAGATTAACTTTTTTTTTTCTTTGAGACAGAGTCTTACTCTGTCGCCCAGGCTGGAAGGCAGTGGTGCCATCTCAGCCCACTGCAACCTGCACCTCCCGGGTTCAAGCGATTCTCCTGCTTCAGCCTCCCAAGTAGCTGGGATTACAAATGCCTACCACCACACCCGCCTAATTTTTGTATCTTTAGTAGAGACGGGGTATTGCCATGTTGTCCATGCTGGTCTAGAACTCCTGACTTCAAGTGATCCTCCTGCCTCAGCCTCTCAAATTCATAGGATTACAGGCATGAGTCACGGCACCCCGCCAAGATTGACTTTTGAATCTCTAAACTGAATAAAGTGGGTTGTCTTCCTTGGTATGAGTGGGCCTTATCTAATCAATTGAAGACCTGAATAGAAGAAAAAGGCTGATTAAGAGGGAACTTCTGCTGCCTGACTGTTAAACTGAGAAATGGGTGATTTCCAGCCTTCAGACTGTAAGCAAATCATTGACTCTTCTTGAGTCTTGAGCCTGTCGACATTCAGATTGGAATTTATATCGCTGGCCCTCCTGATTCTCCAGATGGCCAACTGGAGATCTTGGGATTTCTCAGCCTCCATAACTGAATGAACCAATTTTTTATATAGTAAATCTTTATATGCATATATACGCACACTACACACACATACACATGCACATATACACATACATACATTCCATTTATTGTTTCTGTTTGTCTGGATAACCCTGACTAATATAGTTTCTGAGCATTGGCCACTGAAAGATATGCTATTTGTCATTGGCTGTAACTGAATCAGCTTTAGGAAATGGGAGTGCATCCTCTTGGGTCCACTTATTACATCCTTTAATGTCATCATTGCTACTTGATTTATGTGTCCATTGTGCCAAACTTGAAGTCTGGCTGATGGCAACTTGTCAAAACATACTTTCTACTTGGGTTTTTAGTGATATATATACACGTATATATACATATATATACACATATATATGTATATATATGTATATATATATATATGTATATATCTATACATATATATGCATAGATATATACATATATATATATTCTCTAGTGGGCATTAACAAAAGAAACAATAATCTTCAGGCATTACACCCACAGGACCCTCTATGACTCATCCCCAGTCCTCTTAGTCCATTATTTTTTGAGAGGGTGTTTGTTTTATTTTATATATTACAAGGTTTTAAAATTCCTCTATTTTGCAAATTTGTGCTGTCAATGGAGAATTTGAAGAATTCCCAAGGACTGAAGAGAACAATGAGTCAAAACTGAGCATCATGCTCAGTTATGGAAACAAATAGGTTTATTACTAGACATTGTTAAGGCGATTGCTATCTATAACCTCTGCTTTCTTTCATCCAAGGTTGGTAACTTCCACTCAATGACAAGGGCGCGACATTTTAGTTTAATTCTTCCAATCTTTTTCTTTTTAATTGCAGTTAATAAGAACCCCACATAACATAAAATTTACCATCCTAGTCATTTTTAAGTGTACATCAGTAATGTTAGGTATACTCGCATTGGTGTACAAGAGATCTCCAAAACTTTTTCATCTTGCAAGACTAAAATTCTATACCCATTAAGCAACTAAAATTTCTCCCTCTGTCCAGCACCTAATAAGCAATATCCTACTTTCTGCTTCTATGAATTTGACTACTTTATATACCTCATATAAATGTAGGCATACATATTTGTCTCTCTGTCACTAGCTGATTTCACTTAGCATAATGTCCTCAAAGTTTATCTATGTCAAAGCACGTGACAAGATTTCTAAGGCCAAATAATATGCCACTCTATGTGTGTACCACATTTTGTTTATTTATACATCTATCAAAGGACATTGATTTTGCTTCCCCTTCTTAGCTATTGAGATTAATGCTGCTATGAACATGAGTGTTCAAATATCTCTTGTTTCTTGTCTTTAATTATTTTAGAGATATATCCAGAAGAGAGATTGCTTGATCACATAGTAGTGTCATTTTTAATTTTGGGGGGAACTACTATGCTGTTTTCCATTGCAGTTGCTTCATTTTATAATCTACTAAAAGTTTGAAAGTGTTCCAATTTCTCCACATACTTTCCAACACTTGTTTTCTGCTTTGCTTTTTTGTTTGTTTGTTCATTTGTCTGTTTGTATTGATAGTAGTTGTTATGGACAGAAATGTATCCCACAAAATTTATATGTTGAAACTCTAACCCCTAGTACTTTCAAAATGTGACTATATTTAGACACAAGTCCTTTAAAGAGGTGATGGAGCTAACGTGAGGCTGTTAAGGTAGGCCCCAATTCAGTCTGACTTGTATCCTTATAAGACCAGAAAATTTGGACACAAACTGAAAGACCAGGTATGTGCACATATAGGGATAAAAATGGGAAGACACAGGGAGCAGATGGCCATTTGCTAGTCAAGGTGACATGGTTTGGCTGTGTCCCTATCCAAAATCTCATCTTAAATTATAATTCCCATAATCCTCACACGTCAAAGGCAGGATCAGGTGGAGGTAATTGGATCATGGGAGCAGTTTCCCCCACGCTGTTCTCATAATAATAAGTGAGTCTCATGAGATCTGATGGTTTTATAAGCTTCTGGCATTTCCCCTGCTTGCACTCACCCGTCCTGCTGCCCTGTGAGGAAAGTGCCTACTTCTCCTTTGCCTTCCACCATGATTGTAAGTTTCCTGAGACCTCCTCAGCAATGCAGAACTGCAAGTCAATTAAACCTCTTTTCTTTATAAATTATCCAGTCTTAGATATTTCTTATAACAGTGTGAGAAAGGACTAATACACAAGGAGAACAGTATGGGGAGAAATAAAACATGCTGACACCTTCATCTTGAACTTCTAAGCCTACAGAACTTTGAGAAAATAACTCTCTGTTGTTTAAGCCACCCAGTCTGTGGTATTTGTTATGGCTTCCTTAGCAAACTTAATATAGTAGCCATCCTCATGGGTGTAAGGTGATATCTCATTGCGGTTTGGGTTTGCATTTAACTGAGGACTAATGATATTGAGCATTTTTAATATGCCTGTTGGCCATTTGGATATCATCTATGGAGAAATTTCTGTGCAAGTCCTTTGCCGATTTTATAACCAGGTTATTTGTTGTTGTTGTTGAGCTGTAAAGAGGTACTTTTCAATATATTCTGGATACTAACCCTTTATCAGATATGTAATTTACAAATTTTTTCTTCTATTCAGAATCCCATGATATTTTATATTTTCTTCTTCCAAGTCCCTAAACGGCCCTATGCACACAGGATATTCATCCAAGTTACTCAATAAAAGTGTTAAAGAAGTATTCCAACTACAGAGTATAGGCCTCTAGATTGCAAAGTGGCCTGCCTTTTTTCAGGTGAAGTTACTGGTGAGATAAAATACTTTATTTTTGATTTTGAATGGGGATATCCTGGCATTCTCAAAAACGCTAACTTTTAAAATCTTTATTTAAATAATGAATCTCTGAATCATCATAGGATTTATCAAAGTACCTTCTGAGTTCCAAGTAAAACAAAAATAATATTTTTTTAAACTTTTAAGTTCAGGGATTCAAGTGCAGGTTTTTAACATATGTAAACTTGTGCCATGGGGGTGAGCTGTACAGATTGTTTCATCACTCCAGTATTAAGCCTACTACCCATTAGCTGTTTTTCCTGAGCCTCTCCCTTCACCACCCTTCACCCTCTGAAAAGCACCGGTGGGTGTTATTCCTCTCTATGTGTCCATGTGTTCTCATCAATTAGCTCCCACTTATAAATGAGGATATGTGGTATTTGCTTTTCTGTTTCTGTGTTAGTTTCCTAATGATAATGACCTCCAGCTCCATCCATGTCCCTGTAAAGGACATGATATCATTCTGTTTTATGGCTGCATAGTATTCCTTGGTGTATATGTACCACATTTTCTTTATGCAGTCTATCATTGATGGGCATTTAGATTGATTCCATGTCTTTGCTCTTGTGAATAGTGCTGCAATAAACATACACATACATGTATCTTTATAACACAACGATTTTATATTCCTTTGGGTATATACCCAGAAATGGGATTGCTGGGTCAAATGGTATTTTTGTCTCTAGGTCTTTGAGGAATTGCTACACTGTCTTCCACAATGGCCAAACTTCTTTGCACTCCCAACAACAGTGTATAAATGTTCTACAACTTTGCCAGCATCTGTTATTTTTTTATTTCTTGATAGGAGATATTCTGATTGGTGTTAGATGGTATCTCATTGTGATTTTGATTTGCATTTCTCTAATGATCAGTGATGTTGAGCATTTTTTTTGTATGATTTTTGGCCACACGTATGTCTTCTTTTTGAAAAGCATCTGTTTTGGGTTTTACATTTAAGTCTTTAAGCCATCTTGAGTTAATGTGTATATAGGGAGTAAAGAAGGGATTCAGTTTCAATCTTCTGCATATGGCTAGCCAGTTATGCCAGCATCATTTATTGAATCGGGAGTCATTTCCCCATTTTTTTTACTTTTTTTATTTTTTGTCATGTTTGTCGAAGGTCAGATAGCTGTAGGTGTGCAGTCTGATTTCTGGGACCTCTGATCTGTTTCACTGGTCTATGTGTCTGTTCTTATAATAGCATTATACCTTGCTGTTTTGATTACTGTACCCCTGTCATATAGTTTGAAGTCAGGTAGTGTGATGCTTCCAGCTTTGTTACTTTTGCTTACAATTGCCTTGGCTATTAGGGCTCTTTTTAGGTTCCATATGAATTTTAAAATAGCTTTTTCTAGTTCTGTGAAGAATGTCAATGGTAGGTTAATAACATTGAATATATAAATTGCTTTGAGAAGTATGGCCATTTTAATGATATTAATCTTTTCTATCCATGATCATGAAATGTTTTTCCATTTGTTTGTTTCATTTCTGATTTATTTGAGCAGTGGTTTGTAGTTTTACTTGTGGAGTTCTTTCACCTCCCTAGTTAGCTGTATTCCTAGGTTTTTTATTCCTTTTATGGCAAAGATAAAAAAAGATAAAGAAGGGCATTATATAATGGTAAATAATTGAATTCAACATGAAGAGCTACCTATCCTAAATATATATGTGTGTAACACAGGAGCACTCAGATTCATAAAGTTCTTGGAGACCTTCAAAGAGACTTAAACTCCCACATGATAATAGTAGGAGACTTTAACACCCCACTAACAATATTAGATAGATCATCAAGATAGAAAGTTAACAAAGATATTCAGGACCTGAACCCAACACTAGATCAAATGGACCTGATAGTTATCTGCAGACCCTAAAACAATAGAATATATATTCCTCTCATTGCTGCATGGCATTTCCTCTAAAATCAATCACATAATTGAAAGTAAAACAACTCCTTAGTAAATGCAAAAAACTGAAGTCACAGAAAATGGTCTCTCAGACCACAGCGCAATCAAATTAGACCAAGACTAAGAAATTCACTCAAAACCATATAATTACATGGAACTCGAATAACTTTCTCCTGAATGACTTTTGGGTAAATAATGACATTAAAGTAGGAATCAAAAAGTTATTTGAAACTAGTAAGAAAAAAGCACAACATACCAGAATCTCTGAGACACAGCTAAGGCGGTGTTAAGAGAGAAATGTATAGCACTGAATGTCAGGCCTCTGAGCCCAAGCCAAGCCGTCGCATCCCCTGTGACTTGCACGTATATGCCCAGATGGCCTGAAGTAACTGAAGAATCACAAAAGAAGTGAGTATGCCCTTCCCCACCTTAACTGATAACATTCCACCATAAAAGAAGCATAAATGGTCGGTCCTTGCCTTAAGTGATGACATTACCTTGTGAAAGTCCTTTTCCTGGCTCATCCTGGCTCAAAAAGCACCCCCATTGAGCACCTTGCGACCCCCACTCCTGCCCGCCAGAGAACAAACCCCCTTTGACTGTAATTTTCCTTTACCTACCCAAATCCTATAAAAAGGCCCCACCCTTATCTCCCTTCGCTGACTCTCTTTTCGGACTCAGCCCACCTGCACCCGGGTGAAATAAACAGCTTTCTTGCTCACACAAAGCCTGTTTGGTGGTCTCTTCACACGGACGCGCATGAAATTTGGTGCCGTGACTCGGATCGGGGGACCTCCCTTGGGAGATCAATCCCCTGTCCTCCTGTTCTTTGCTCCGTGAGAAAGATCCACCAACGACCTCAGGTCCTCAGACCGACCAGTCCAAGGAACATCTCACCAATTTTAAATCAGGTAAGCAGCCTCTTCTTACTCTCTTCTCCAACCTCTCTCACTGTCCCTCAACCACTTTCTCCTTTCCACTCTTCAATCTCTCCCTTCTCTTAATTTCAATTCCTTTTATTTCCTGGGAGAGACAACGGAGACACGTTTTTATCCATGGACCCAAACTCCGGCGCCGGTCACGGACTGGGAAGGCAGCCTTCCCTTGGTGTTTAATCATTGCAGGGACGCCTCTGATTATTCACCCACGTTTCAAAGCTGTCAGACCACGCAGGGACGCCTGCCTTTGTCCTTCACCCTTAGTGGCAAGTCCCGCTTTTCTGGGGAAGGGGCAAGTACTCCTGAACCCCTTCTCCTTCACCCTTAGCGGCAAGTCCCGCTTTTCTGGGGGAGGAGCAAGTACCCCTCAACCCCTTCTCCTTCACTCCTAGCAGCAAGTCCCGCTTTTCTAGAGGAGGGGAAAGTACCCCCAGCTCGTATCTCTGCGCCCCAATCCCTTATTTCCATGCCCCAACCTCGTATCTCTGTGCCCCAATCCCTTATTTCCGTGCCCCGACCTCTTATTTCTGCACCCCATCCCTTATTTCCACGCCCAGACCTCTTATCTCTGAGTCCCAACCCCTTTTCCCACTTTTCTGGAAGGTAAGAACCCCCGAACCCCTTCCCTCCATTTCTCTACTCTCTCTTTTCTCTAGGCTTGCTTCCTTCACTATGGGAACCTTCCACCTTCCATTCCTCCTTCTACTCCCTTGGCCTGTGTTCTCAAAAACTTAAAACCTCTTAACTCACACCTGACCTAAAACCTAAATGCCTTATTTTCTTCTGCAATGCCGCTTGACCCCAATACAAACTCGACAGTAGTTCCAAATAGCCAGAAAATGGCACTTTGAATTTTTCCATCCTGCAAGATCTAAATAATTCTTGTCATAAAATAGGCAAACGGTCTGAGGTGCCTGACGTCCAGGCATTCTTTTACACATCAGTCCCTTCCTAGTCTCTGTGCCCAGTGCAACTCGTCCCAAATCTTCCTTCTTTCCCTCCTGCCTGTCCCCTCAGTACCAACCCCAAGCATCGCAGAGTCTTTCTAATCTTCCTTTTCTACAGACCCATCTGACCTCTCCCTTCCTCCCCAGGCTGCTCCTCGCCAGGCCGAGCTAGGTCCCAATTCTTCCTCAGCCTCTGCTCCTCCACCCTATAATCTTTTTATCACCTCCCCTCCTCACACCTGGTCTGGCTTACAGTTTCATTCCATGACTAGCCCTCCCCCACCTGCCCAGCAATTTACTCTTAAAAAGGTGGCTGGAGCTAAAGGCATAGTCAAGGTTAATGCTCCTTTTTCTTTATCCCAAATCAGAAGTGTTTAAGCTCTTTTTCATCAAATATAAAAATCCAGCCCAGTTCATGACTTGTTTGGCAGCAACCCTGAGACACTACAGCCCTAGACCCTAAAAGGTCAAAATGCCGTCTTATTCTCAAAATACATTTTATTACCCAATCTGCCCCAACATTAAATAAAACTCCAAAAATTAAATTCCGGCCCTCAAACCCCACAATAGGATTTAATTAACCTCGCCTTCAAGGTGTACAATAATAGAAAAAAGTTGCAATTCCTTGCCTCCACTGTGAGACAAACCCCAGCCACATCTCCAGCACACAAGAACTTCCAAACGCCTGAACCGCAGCGGCCAGGCATTGCTCCAGAACCTCCTCCCCCAGGAGCTTGCTACACATGCCTGAAATCTGGCCACTGGGCCAAGGAATGCCCGCAGCCCAGGATTCCTCCTAAGCCGCATCCCATCTGTGTGGGACCCCACTGAAAATCGGACTGTTCAACTCACCTGGCAGCCACTCCCAGAGCCCCTGGAACTCTGGCCCAAGGCTCTCTGACTGACTCCTTCCCAGATCTTCTCGGCTTAGCGGCTGAAGACTGACACTGCCCGATCGCCTCGGAAGCCCCCTAGACCATCACGGACGCCGAGCTTCGGGTAACTCTCACAGTGGAAGGTAGGCCCGACCCTTCTTAATCAATACGGAGGCTACCCACTCCACATTACCTTCTTTTCAAGGGCCTGTTTCCCTTGCCTCCATAACTGTTGTGGGTATTGACGGCCAGGCTTCTAAGCCTCTTAAAACTCCCCAACTCTGGTGCCAACTTAGACAATACTCTTTTAAGCACTCCTTTTTAGTTATCCCCACCGGCCCAGTTCCCTTATTAGGCTGAGACACCTTAACTAAATTATCTGCTTCCCTGACTATTCCTGGACTACAGCCATATCTTATTGCCACCCTTCTTCCCAATCCAAAGCCTCCTTTGCATCCTCCTCTTGTATCCCCCCACCTTAACCCACAAGTATAAGATACCTCTACTCCCTCCTTGGCGACCGATCATGCACCCCTTACCATCTCATTAAAACCTAATCACCCTTACCCCACTCAATGCCAATATCCCATCCCACAGCACGCTTTAAAAAGATTAAAGCCTGTTATCACTCGCCTGCTACAGCATGGCCTTTTAAAGCCTATAAACTCTCCTTACAATTCCCCCATTTTACCTGTCCTAAAACCAGACAAGCCTTACAAGTTAGTTCAGGATCTGTGCCTTATCAACCAAATCGTTTTGCCTATCCACCCCGTGGTGCCAAACCCATATACTCTCCTATCCTCAATACCTGCCTCTACAACCCATTATTCTGTTCTAGATCTCAAACATGCTTTCTTTACTATTCCTTTGCACCCTTAATCCCAGCCTCTCTTCGCTTTCACTTGGACTGACCCTGACACCCATCAAGCTCAGCAAATTACCTAGGCTGTACTGCCGCAAAGCTTCACAGACAGCCCCCATTACTTCAATCAAGCCCAAATTTCTTCCTCATCTGTTACCTATCTCAGCATAATTCTCATTAATTCTCATAAAAACACACGTGCTCTCCCTGCCAATCGTGTCCGACTGATCTCTCAAACCCAAGCACCTTCTACAAAACAACAACTCCTTTCCTTCCTAGGCATGGTTAGCGCGGTCAGAATTCTTACACAAGAGCCAGGACAACACCCTGTAGCCTTTCTGTCCAAACAACTTGACCTTACTGTTTTAGCCTAGCCCTCATGTCTGCGTGCAGCGGCTGCTGCTGCTTTAATACTTTTAGAGGCCCTCAAAATCACAAACTGTGCTCAACTCACTCCCTACAGTTCTCATAACTTCCAAAATCTATTTTCTTCCTCATACCTGACACATATACTTTCTGCTTCCTGGCTCCTTCAGCTATACTCACTCTTTGTTGAGTCTCCCACAATTACCGTTGTTCCTGGCCCAGACTTCAATCCGGCCTCCCACATTATTCCTGATACCACACCTGACCCCCATGACTGTATCTCTCTGATCCACCTGACATTCACCCCATTTCCCCAAATTTCCTTCTTTCCTATTCCTCACCCTGATCGCGCTTGATTTATTGATGGCAGTTCCACCAGGCCTAATCGCCACACACCAGCAAAGGCAGGTTATGCTATAGTACAAGCCACTAGCCCGCCTCTCAGAACCTCTCATTTCCTTTCCATCGTGGAAATCTATCCTGAAGGAAATAACTTCTCAGTGTTCCATCTGCTATTCTACTACTCCTCAGGGATTATTCAGGCTCCCTCCCTTCCCTACACATCAAGCTCGAGGATTTGCCCCACCCAGGACTGGCAAATTAGCTTTACTCAACGTGCCCTGAGTCAGATAACTAAAATGCCTCTTAGTCTAGGTAGACACTTTCAATAGATAGGTACAGGCCTTTCTTACAGGGTCTGAGAAGGCCACTGCAGTCATTTCTTCCGTTCTGTTAGACATAATTCCTCAGTTTAGCCTTCCCACCTCAATACAGTCTGATAACAGATGAGCCTTTATTAGTCAAATCAGCCAAGCAGTTTTTCAGGCTCTTAGTATTCAGTGAAACCTTTATATCCCTTAAGGTCCTCCGTCTTCAAGAAAAGTCAAATGGACTAAAGGTCTTTTAAAAGCACACCTCACCAAGCTCAGCCACCAACTTAAAAAGGACTGGACAATACTTTTTACCACTTTCCCTTCTCAGAATTCAGGCCTGTCCTTAGAATGCTACAGGGTACAGCCCATTTAAGCTCCTGTATAGACGCTCCTTTTTATTAGGCCCCAGCCTCATTCCAGACACCAGACCAACTTAGACTGTGCCCCAAAAAACTTGTCATCCCTACTATCTTCTGTCTAGTCATACTCCTGTTCACCATTCTCAACTACTCATACATGCCCGGCTCTTGTTTACACTGCCGGTTTACACTGTTTCTCCAAGCCATCACAGCTGATATCTCCTGGTGCTATCCCCAAAGTGCCACTCTTAACTCTTGAAGTAAATAAATAATCTTTGCTGGCAGGACTATGCTGAATCTCCTTAGGCGCTCTCTAATCAGATATCCGGAGTTATTCCAATTCTTAGCCAAAACTGTATCCAGGCCATCACCAATCATTCTATACGACAAATGTTTCTTCTAACATCCCTACAATATCACCCCTTACCACAAGATCTTCCTTCAGCTTAATCTCTCCCACTCTAGGTTTCCACACCGCCCCTAATCCTGCTTGAAGCAGCCCTGAGAAACATCGTCCATTCTCTCTCCATACCACCCCCCAAAATTTTCGCCGCCCCAACACTTCAACACTATTTTGTTTTATTTTTCTTATTAATATAAGAAGGCAGGAATGTCAGGCCTCTGAGCCCAAGCCAAGCCATGGCATCCCCTGTGACTTGCATGTATATGCCCAGATGGCCTGAAGTAACTGAAGAATCACAAAAGAAGTGAATATGCCCTGCCCCACCTTAACTGAAGACATTCCACCACAAAAGAAGTGTAAATGGCCGGTCCTTGCCTTAAGTGATGACATTACCTTGTGAAAGTCCTTTTCCTGGCTCATCCTGGCTCAAAAAGCACCCCCATTGAGCACCTTGCGACCCCCACTCCTGCCCGCCAGAGAATAAACCCCCTTTGACTGTAATTTTCCTTTACCTACCCAAATCCTATAAAACGGTCCCACCCCTATCTCCCTTCGCTGACTCTCTTTTCGGACTCAGCCCACCTGCACCCAGGTGAAATAAACAGCCATGTTGCTCACACAAAGCCGGTTTGGTGGTCTCTTCACACGGACGGGCATGAAACTAAATACCTACATCAGTAAGTTAGAAAGATCTCAAGTTAACAACCTAACATTGCAAAAGAAAGTACTACAGAACTGAGAGCAAACACATTCCAAAGGTAGCAGAATATAACAAATAACCAAAATCAGAGCTGAACTGAAGAACATTGAGACACAAAAGACTATTTGAAAAATCAATGAATCCGGGAGTTGTGTTTTCAAAAAAATTAATTAAAAAGACAGCTAGATAGACTAATAAAGAATAAAAAAGAGAAGATTCAAAAAAACACAATTAAAAATGATAGGGGGGATATTACCACTGACACCACAGAAATACAAACAATCATTAGGGAATATTATAAACAACTCTATGCACATAAACTAGAAAATCTAGGAAAAATGGATAAAGTCCTGGATTTCATGCGTGTTACAAGTGAGAACATGCAGCATTTATTTTTCCATTTTTTGCATTGATTCACTTAGGATAATGGCCTCCAGTTGCATCCACGTTGCTGAAAAAGACATGATTTCATTATTTTTTATGGCTTTGTGATTACATCATGTGTATGTTCCTCATTTTCTTTATCCAATTCATCTTTGATGAGCACCTAGGTTGATTCCATGGCTTTACTATTGTAAAATAGTGCAGTGCTAAACATACAAAGGCATGTTTCTTTTATTTATTTTCCTTTGGATATACGGCCAGTAGTGGGATTGCTGGGTTAAATGATAGTTCTTTTAGTTGTTTGAGAAATCTCCTAACCGCTGTCTAAAATGGCTGAACTAATTTACACCCGCACTTGAAGTTTTTCAAGAGAAAAAGAAGAAACAAAAGAGACAATGGGAAGGTAAAAAAGGAAGAACAAAATGGACTGGGAGATCTGGAAATATCAGGAATTACAAGAAGGTGTCAAATGGACAATTATTAAAAATGTTTTGACAAAGTGGGTAAGGACAATTGACAATTTGCAGTTTGGCAGCATTGCATTTTATTGAGCACAGGACTAGAGTCACCTTTAGGAGAATGCACAGGACTCAGCACAGGACTGGAGTCACCTTTAGGAGAATGACCTAGAACAGGTGGAAACCAGAGTAAAGTTTGGTCAAATCTGTTAGCACAGTGTTCAAAAAAGTCCCTGATGCCATGTGGGAGTTCAGGTTTACATTGATAATTGACTAACAGCAGAATTTTTATCAACAATAAATACCTTAAAATTAAGGAGTAATATCATCCACAATGTCCAATAGATATTTTTTTAAACCGAGCTAGACATGCAAAAGAAAATTTAATGACTAGGAACGGACCTAAAAAGTACTCAGATGTTTCATTAATATAATCTGATGAAGGAATTATTTGGAAACTATATTAAAGCACCTATATATTATACCTGAAAGCATATTAAAAATAAGATAGAAGAATGAATTTGAAAAAGCATCAGATTAAAACAAAGATAAGAAAAATTAGAATTTCAGATGGACAAAACAGAAAGGATATTATATGGAAAATACTTGAAGAAATATTGTTTGAACAATTTCAAATTTGATTAAAAACATTAGCAACTGCATTTAGGAAGTTCAGCAAACACTAAGCAGGATAAATCAAGGAAACCATATCTAGGTAGAGTATAGTCATAATAGTCCTAAAACAAGAATAAAGAAAAGTATCTTTAAATATCCAGATAAAAAATACATTACACACAGGAGAATGTGTGTAGAAACAAGGAGCTGGGAAGACAAAGAAATGATATAATTGGAGGGTAAAAGAAAATGCTTTCAACTTAATATTCTTTAGCCACCAAAAATATATTTTAAAAATTAAGGCAAGATGAAGGCAACACCAAATTACTGAAATTTGAGATAATTATATCACCATAATCTATAGAAACTGCATGCTGGATTTTGCAAATGCTAACACAAAGTTTTTCAGGAAGAAGGAAATTATATCAATGGAGATTTGAATCAATAGTAAAGAAGTAAGAATAAAAAAGCATTTGAAAATATAAATACATATTAGCTTTTATATTATTCAGTTATTTAAATTTCCATAAGCCCTGTAAAGCAAAAATTATCATATGATACTGTGAGTTTATAAGTATTTTGAATAAAACAAAGAAAATAATAACACAGAGAGTATGCAAGTAGAATTATATGGTTTTAAGTTTCTTAAATGTGAAATGGGTCGTATTAATTCAAGATGGAATGTGATAATTGCAAATGCACATTTTAATCCCTTTAACAATATGACCACCATCGAGAGTTACAGATAAAAAGCCAGTAGAAGAGACAGAATGGAATATTAAAAATTTCTCATTTCCTAAATGAGGTTAAGATGCTAGATTTAAACCTAGACCATCAGAAATTACATTAAAATGAACAAAAACATACTAATTAAAAAACTGAGATTGTCAAACTGGAAGGAGTGGAGAGGTGTCATTTCAAAATGATAAAAGGGTTAATCCTTAAAATGTACATGCACTTAATTACAAAGTTATAAAAAATGTATAAAGCAGTGATTGACATAACTAAATGAGAAATAAAAAACCACAGGCAGAATTAGAGATTTAAATATTCTTCTCTCAGTAATGATATAACAAGTGGACAAAATATGAATTAGGAAATACATTAGGTTTCTATTGTTGCTGTAACAAATTATCACAAACTTAGTGGTTTAAAAATCACAGATTTATTACTTGTCAACTCTGAAAGTCAGAAGTCCAAAGTAAGCCTTATGGAAGACAAAATCAAAGTGTGAGAAGAGCTGCAGTCCTTTTGGAGGAACCCACAGAGAATTCATTCATTGTCTTTTCTAGGTTCTAGAGGTTGTCAGCATTTCTGGGCTCACAGCCACATCACTCCAACTGTCATTACATATTTATTGTAACACCTCCTTCTCTTAGTTTCCTACCTCCTTCTTGTGAACCCTTCTAATTACATTTGCCTACCTGGATAATCCAGAATAATCAAGAGCCTTAACTTAATCACACCTGCAAAATCCATTTGCCACATAAATTAACATATTCACAGGTTCTGGGGATTAGGACATGGAAATCTTTGGGGGATCATTATTTATCTTACTAAATATACAGTATAATTTAATACTGTTTGCAATGAATATGCAAATAGATATTTATAGAAAATTTTATTTAGCAACTTCAAAACATATATTATTTCAGTGTTCATGGAACATTTATCAAGATAGACCATATACTAGGCCATAAAATAAGTCTTCATAAGTTTCAAAGGTTTGAAATTATTTAGAATATGTTTTCTAACTACAAGTAAAATGATTAGAAACATATAAAAACAAAACAATGCATTTAGAAAATTCTCAAATATTTCAAAATTAAGCAACTCACTTCTAAATAACTCATAAGTAAATGGAGAAAACACAAAGCCAATTAGAAAATAGTACACCAGAATGATAATGAATAGACAAAATATAAAATATATAAAATATAGCCCAAGTAATCTTTACAGAGAATATAAAAGCTTCATATACAAGGAATAAAGATCTAAAACTAATGTTCTAAATGTCTACCTTAGTAACCCTAGAAAGTAAAGAGCAAATTAAACCCCAAAGTAAAGACAATAAAAAATATGTTAGAATAAAAATTAAAGAGAAAATAAATAGGAAAATTAATAGTCAAAAATTGATTCTTCAAAAAGAGTAATGAAATTGGAAACTCCTAATAGACTTTTTTTAAAGATAAAATACAAATTAACAATATCAGGAATAATAAAATGGCCATCATTATGGATTCCACTCTTATGAAAAGGGAAACAGGAAACATTAGTGTCTCAGTCCATAAAGCTAAGTCCATTCCTTTTATAACAAAATAACAAAGACAAGCTTCTTGTTAAACAACATAAATTTATTTCTCCAGTTCTGAGAAGTTGGACAGTCCAAGATCAAAGTGCTGGCAGATTAGTGACTGGAAATGACCCACTTTGTAGTTCATGGATGGCTGTCTTTTTGTTCTGTCCTCACATGGTAGAAGAGGCAATCAAGTTCTTTTTGGCCTCTCTTAAAAGGGCACTAATCCCATTCATGACAGGGTCACCTTCATGACCTAATCACTTGGCAAAGGCCCTCTCTCCTAGTACCATTACATTGGGAGCTAGAATTTCAACATATGAATTTTGAGGGATCACAAAAATTAAGACCATTACTATTAGGAAATTCTTTATGTAAAAAATTCTCCAATTTAGATAAAGCAGACAAATATCTTGAAATTACAACTTACCAAAATTAATGAAGAGAAAATAGAAAATGTCAATAGTCCTTATGTGCATTAAAATAATTTATAATTTAAAACCATTTCAAAAAGAATATTCCAAAACCAGAAGCATTAAATGATAAATTATATCAAATGCTTAAAGAAAATACTGTCAATAAAGGTGAAAGAAATCTTCCCAGCTTGCTTTATGAAGCCAGCATAACCTGATAAAATAACCTGACACAGATATTATCAGAAAGAAAAATTACTGTCCATATTGTTTGTGACATAAAAGAAAAATCCTCAATTAAATATCAGCAAATATAAATGCATCTATTATATGTAGAAATGATAGTAGATCACTAGAGAGTGTGATTTATCCCTGAGATATAAGGTTATTTCAACATTTGAAAATCATCCAACAATATTAGGAGAATAAAGAAGAAAATCCACAGGATCATCTCAATAGGTGCAGAAAAGGAATTTGACAAACTTCAACAAGAATTTACAACAAAAATTCTTAGCAAAGTCAGAAGGGAACTTCTCAAATTCGATGATGGTTGTATATTAAAATCATCTACAGCTAACTTACAAACACTTAATAGTGAGAAAATGAACATGTTTTTCTTGAGACCAGAAAGAAGTCAAGAAGGTATACTTTTACAACTTCTATTCACCACTGCAGTGGAATTTCCAGCTAGGCAATATGGCATCAGGAAGAAACAAAAGTCAGAAATTTTACAACAGACTGTGTAAAAATCTACTTATTCACATATTCAACTCTATATAATTTCTGAAGCAAAACCGCACTCCGTAGTGTAGACGGGTTCCATCCATGTAGGCAACCAAAGGAGATGCAGTTTAAGTTGGAAAATAATGGAAAAAGAGCCTATTAAATTGCTGGTTATTATAGAAACATAAATTAACAACTACATACAAACATACACAATTTAAATAATACTAAATATTTACAAAAATAAAAATCACTAGAACTAATAAGTCAATTTATCAATGTTTCATTAGAAAATATCTGTATTTTAAAACAATTGCATTTTACTTTTACTAAAGAAAAAAAGGTAATAAAAATGAACTCTTTGCAATAGCATTAAAATTTATGAAATACTTAGGAACATAATATATTAAAAAGTATATACATCGAAATCTATAAAGCAGAAAGAAATTTAAAATAACCTAAATAGGTGGAGAGACCATGTTCATTATTTGGAAGATTCAATGTTAACAAGAAGTCCATTCTTCCAAATCGGTCTTTAGATTTAATGCCTTCCTAATCAAGTTCAAGGAGGGTTTTTTACAGTAATATTTAGTGAAGCCACAATTTACATGATAAAATAAAGGACCTATAGGAGCAAAAGAATCTTAAAGCAGAAAGGCAAAATTAGTAGACATTCTATCTGATTTCAACTCTTACCATAAAACTACAGAAATCAAGACAGTGTAGTATTGGGTAAAAAATTGCAAACTGAGTAATGAAAGAGAACAGAATCCAGAATGGACCCACATACATACAATGTATTTTGGATGATGGCACTAGGATATTCAATGAGAAAAGTACAGTGCTTTCAACAAGTGTTAATGGAACAACTAGGCATCATTATGAAAAAAAACATTCAAACTTAATTTCTACATCACACCATATTAAAATTATTACTTTAAAATAATATGTAAGAATAGCTTCTTAATGCAAAGACACTGAGACAAGGTTAAATTTTACATATTTGAAATGTAGGAGAAGCCCAGTCTGATTCAAGGGTAGAGAATGCATAGAGACTAGATTGTGTAGAATAGGCAGGGAGGGACAAGATCATGTAAGGTTTTATGAACCACATTCAGAAGATACATTTTGTTACATGTATAATTGGTAGCAGTAAGTATGATTTTAGCCAGGGAGTGATGTGATCTGATTTATGTTTTACAGAGCTCACTCTCGCTCTGTGGAAGGTGGACTGCAGGGAGACCAATAAGAAGGTTGTCATATGCCCTGAAGAGAGAGAATAACATTTGGATTGGGATTTTGATAATGAAAATGGTTAGAAGTGGTTAGGTTAATGATATATATTGATGGAAAAGTTTTTTAAAAAGTTGCCAGTGAATTAGAAATGGGACATATAAAATGAGAAACATCAGAACTGATTAAAAAGGGAAAATATCAGAGGAAAGCTGATTTGTTGGGGACATCTGATCATTCATTTCATTTTGTCTATAGAATAGTTGTAATTACCTGTAGGCATTTAAGCCTAGGGTCAAGTAAGAGTTTTGATCTGGAAATATACAATCAAGAATGAAGAGTGCCTAAACCTTATCTGAAATTTAAGACAGGAACATTGGAGATGGAAAAACAATAAATAAGGCTAAGAAGAAATAAATAATTAGGATAAAAATTGACTAAGGCTCAAGAATATAGTGTTTCAAAAAAAATGGGATGGCTATTTTTTTTCAAATTTGCATAGAGGTTGATTGAATAAATCCCTGATTTCAGAAAGATACAGAACCCTTTGATTAACTTCAGATATAGATATTCAAACGTCATGGGGGTGTAAGTGCTAATGAAGAGACACATTGGCAAGCAATTTGGAGCAGAGCAGCAAAACAAATTTAAGAGAAACTTTTCTGTTGAATTAAGAATGTTAACATTTGTTTCATATAAAATATAACTTCAATAATTGTTTTAGAGTCTTGACATAATCAAAAGAGCAATTGGGGAAAATACATTAGGTGACTATATCTATGTGGTGGATGGAGGAACTGATGTGGAATCAGAAGCAGAAGTATAAATCAAACTGATATTATGAAAGAAGGGATACCAGAACAAGGTACTTAAATTGACTGAAAGAAAATAATCATAGAAGGCTCTGACTTCTTGAGAGACTGGAGATTTTTGAAATAATATATATAGGAAAATAAGTTAAATAATGCTCAGATGTGTTTTATTTCTCATTAAAGAAGATGCAAGTGGTAATGTGCACAAGGACTAGGAAATGCACTGAATCTAAAGAAAAAGATGAGGAATTGGACTGCAGAGGTTAAAAGTCAATTCATAGAGGTGATCACTTGAGCCATATAAGTAAAGAAAATTGCCCAATTTAAAGAAAATAAACTGCAGAATATTGAAAAACACTCATTGTGGAGTGTGAATAACTAGAAAAGTCAGCAATAAAGTCAGAGATGCAGCAACAGTGTCACAATAAGAGAAAACATTTTAGCTCCTTAGGCGATACTTCATTTACCAGTTCTGTGACCTTGAAAAAAAATATTAACTTTCCTACATTTTACAAGAACTAATAACTACTTCATATGGCTACAAATTACATTAGATATACTTACAAAGCACTAAGTACAATTCCTAGTAAAAAGCAAGCACTGAATACTTAAATATAATTACAAAAATGTAAATTTAAATTATAATAACAAAAGTTGTTAGAATATTTAGTCATAGATTTATAATGGTTAACACTTACTATATTTGAGGTGGATAGTGTCTAATGATGGCCACTATCAACTCCTTCCCTCCCAGTATGATATGCCACCAATTAAAGATGAGACCAAAGATGTGATCTTATCTCCCTCCTCTTAAATTTAGCCGACCTTAAAGACCTGACTAAACATTAACAAGTGGAAAAAGAGACTTTTCAGGCTAGATCATAAGAATAGTTGTACATCATGAATCTCTTGGAAACTTGCTTTTAGGTCACTTCCTCTGAGGACCTAAATGCCATGTATTGAGAGTTCTAGCTATGTAGGGAGATCATATACAGGTACAATGCTTAGCCTCAACGGCTACAGCAATAAGCAGCCATACAGTGAGCAATTTTTAACAACCAGACAATTCTTCAGACGTCTTCAGTCCCATCTTCCTTTTGAACTACAACTGCATGAAGAACTCAGTAACAATCACCTTGCCAGTCTTATCACAAGGAACTGCGAGATAATCATAAATGTTGTCTTAAGCTACTAAAATTTGAAATGATTTTTTTTTCCACAGCAAAATGGTAACTGATTAAGTGTTTAACACTCATAGCAGAAAGCAAAAACCAAAACAAAAAAACTCCACATCGCCAGTCAGTTTCAGTGAATATCACAAAACTTCCCCTCATTCTTAGGCTTTAGGGGATTTTCCTGCTTTTGAATTTTCCTTCCCTTGGATACTTCTAAGTTCATAATTTCCACATTGCTATTCTGTTGAAGATTTCTTGTTCTTCTCTGCTTTATCAAAATCTCCACTTCTTACATTTTTTTTCCCCAAGCAGCACATTCTATACAAGATAATGTCTCGTAAATGAAGATAAAATGAAATACTTTAAGGGAAATAGAAAGTATGCTTCTGGCCTTGTATTATCATGCTAAATTTCAGTTAGAAAAAGGTATATCACAATTAAACATGACATACATATTCATTTTATATAGTTTGTTGTATATTAAGTTCTGATGAGGAATATAAGTTTTATTATCTTATTGTTTCTACAGTAAAATATATTTCAACATAAAGAACTTGACTCAGCTTAAATCATTAAAATAAAAATATTTTATAGTTCTAAACAACTGCATAAAAACCTAGGTTTTATTATTTTATTTAAAGTTCTATGTCCACAATACTACCATCATAATTTTAGAACTTTTGAAACATTTATTTTAATCTTCGGCTACATGGATAATTTTTTTAAGTTAATTCAATCATATGCTTTCAAAAAGATTTAAGTATTGATTATTACTTAAGATAACTTGAAAGTATGATTCTATGTAATATGAGACAACTTTTGTTGAAAAAATATTTTTATCTATTTTCAAAAATGTAGAAAGCCCTTTTAAAAGCAGGATCACTAAAGTATGCTTACGTTTATTTAATGACAACATTCTGATCAGCTTTTCTTTTCTTTTTTATGCTCCTTTAATTTTTGCAGTTTTCTTTAGATTGTGCCACCTCCTGGTCTAGCTGTTTCTTTGTGAATTTCGTAATAGGCTCTCTGTTTGAATTCTATGGTGTTATTCCAAACATTGCTGCCTTCTTTTTGAAGTATGTGGCTCACATTTCACACAGATCCTTTACGATGATTTCCTTGCATAGTGGGAAGTTTTTGACGTGCAGGTTTACTGGAGTCCCTTGGCTTTCAAGTTGGCTCAGAGCAGATGGTACTGCTAGAGAGAGGAACAACACAGCTTTGGGCTTGAAAATGTTAGTGTACACACGATGCTTTTTCCCCTCAGGACTGGTATGATTGATGGGACTTTGGAACTAAAAACTGAGAAAAGTAGATCCTTCACAACTGGCTATTTGCTAGCAAAAAAAAAAAAAAAGTCTCAAAGAGGAATATGACATAGTTCATTGTTTCAGTGTCAACTATCAGTCCGCTGCCATCTAGAGTGGCTTGCCTCTAAAAATAGCTTTAAAATTGCTGAGTTTAAGGGAGCCTGTAATAATAAATGTAGGGAAAATGAAATAGTTATTTAGACCCAAAACGCCTTTTAGCATTTCTATCATACAGAATGGAAACTAAACTGCACTTAAACTTCTGCTCCAAAAATAAGAATAAAGGAAAGAAAAGAGACATAAAGCTTAAGTACTGTGTTTTGAAATTAAAGTGCACCTAAAGGAAGGGTTAAAATAGGCAATTTAGAGTAAATAATTGAAGCAATACTGTTATTGTGAGGACTGGCGTGTGTGTATATATATATATTTACACACATGAATGATGGCTATGAGGAGGAAGAGAGAGAAAAGAGACATTCAGGTAAATTCTTCATTATAGTGTATAATATTTTCCCATAAATCATAGAATTGAAGTATTTAAGCAGAACGAATGAAGGTTATGCAGGTAATTATACAGAACCAGCAAATGGAGATAACATTAAAATTGTAGTAGATTGTTTGCTTTCAGCAATGTTATTGCTAACAAAATAATATAAACCTGTGTTTCTTAATCAGTTTATTTAGTAATTTATTTTAGCTAGTGAAGTGGCTACATAATTCTTATCAGAGATTGTGTCAGAAAATTACTTTGAAATACAAAATACTATTACACAAGTTGAGAGAGATCTTTAGTTATTTAATATAGGGTAAAGTGACACTGTGTAAAAGACATCTTTCCTTTAAAGAAAAAATTATACAGATTTGTTAAGATTCTAAGGCATCAAGGACTGGGTTTAAATGATAGACCAGGGAGATTCCACTGAAAATCCAGTGACAGGGAAGTAATATAGTGTAAGATGGTGACCGGTATCAACACAAAAGCCAAAATTTGTGGGGTGGTATAAGTACAATTGTGGCCAATGCTGAAAGCTCCTTTGCACCCAGCAAGTCTTTTCACTCTGTTTTTTAGTAATTACTCCATACTAAGTGTTCTATGGTCATTAGTCCCTGAAATCTTCACAGCAACCATATGAATTGTTTGTTATTATTTCAACTTCATATATGAGAAAACTAAGATTTAGCTATGTGAAGTATCTTGCCCAATAAAAACAGTTATTAAGTAGGATTACAACACAGGAAAACAGATGTAAAAGTCATAATTCCTGACATATACAAAGATTTCATGCAGTGCTAATCAATGAATGTAGAGATCTTTATGTTATTTAGTACCATATTCCCAATGTCAAGAATAGTACTTACAGATACAGCATGAATACATGGAATGAAGAGTGAAATAAGTGTTTTTAAAGATAGCATTTCGAATTATAGAACAAGGATACTAAATTATTATATAAATTTAGTAATATATATTCATTAAAATGTGATGTAGAAAAATAGAAAGTACAAAATACATACTTTTATAGCATCACAAACTCAGTGATTTCATAATATGTAAAAAATAAGGTTACAGAGCAATATTACACGTTAAAATAAACTAAAGCTTCTTCTTTTAACAAATTATTGTAGCCTCCCAAAATTCATCTCAGATATATTCTTCCCCAGGAAGGAATTTATTTATTTTCCATGAAGATAGGATTATTATCTTTTCTAGATAACTGGAAACACCACATACACACAAAAAGATCTGCCTTTCTTAAGCAGTAGTTATTCATTATTTAGTTTTGAAATTATTTCACATTTTGGCATTTTGATAATAGCAATTTATCAATAACTAGCTATAACCAAATATATGTTGTGTCTAAATTAGATCACTTTGAGAAGATGAATGGAGAATGTGTGGCTTGTATCTTAGAATAAGGAAAGTTTAAGTTTATGTGAAATTGTTTGCACTTATGAAACAATGAAATGGCAATTAAGTGTGCTGGGAGGTACAGTTTAATTTCAAAAGATTTCAGAAAAAGAGAAATCACAGGAGAACCCCAGTGAAGAGTGGCTTTGAAATAAATGTAAGGTACAGAAAGATAAGATGAGCAAAACAGTGCAAGCCGGGAAGTCAGCTAAAATAACAATTATTTTTCAAATATAGGAAATGAAGAATATTCTATGGGGAAGACAGTGAAGAAATCAGCCAGGATGGATATAAAGACATCAAAATGACTTTGAGATCTATAAAAAATAGATGCCAAAATTTGTATATTCTACCGATATCCAGGTAACACAGTCCATTTGTTTGCACAATGTTTATTTTTTCTTTACTCCTTGCTAATTCTTCATTTCATCTAAACCTACATGAACACTTTGACTTTTCCTACTCTTTACCATCTAATTCATATGGCTTCACTTTAAAACAAAAATAAGAGAATTTCATGGATTAGATATGTATGGCATTGCTCTTAATTTTGAGTTTCAGTTTTTAAATTACAGAAGAATGTCAGAGCTAGTGATTTTTGGAAAGAGGTATTGATACAATTATACAGGAATTATTCTGCTAACATAAGTAGAATAATCTGGTATCTTCTTTTCTCTAAAGATACTCTGATTGATATGAGAATGCCATAGAATATTGACAAAGAGAAAAAAAGTTTCTGCCAAATTTTCAAGCTATTTAAACGAGTTCTGTTTCATAATTTTGCCTACAATCTCTTCCAATAAAAATGTTATTGTCTCAGAATAAATGTTTAATACCTAAAGTGTTCTTTGGTCTCAAAGTGTCAAAATGTTAACAATGTGATTAGGTATTACTGATTTTTTTCTATCAGCATAGCTGAGAACCACTGATATAAAATTTCCATATATTAAAAATATATTTTCTCTCATAACTTTAAAAATGTCTTCATTTTTCTGATTAAGCACTGAAACTTTGACTTTTAATTCTTCTTTTTTGAATTCTGATTATTCAAGATAGGTTATTCACACTTCGGGCAACTCACTACATTTCTGTGGCATATCAGAAAAGTCCTTTTTCTTGGTCAGCTTATTTTAGGAATCCTATAAATATGTCCAAACTGCAATACAATGTGCTCATGAGTTTGATATGTTTATACATTTGGATAACCTTTTGGATAACCATTACTACAATCAACATATAGAAGATTACCATCATCCCATCTCCAAAGTGTTTCCTTAATACCTGTCCAGTCCATTCCACCTACACTCATCATAATGCTAAACTTCATTTATCATAATGATGCTATTCATCTTTAATAGATTTTCAAATAAATGGATTCATACATTTTGAACTCTCTTGTGTATGGAGTCCTTCACTCAAGATAATGTTGTTGAGGTGCATCCATGTTATTGCATGTCATCAATAGTTCATTTCTTTTTATTTCTGAGCACTATTTCACTTATGATCATACTGTTAATTTGTTTATCCATTCAACAGTTATATATATGTTGTTTCCAGTTTGGAGTTCTTTCAAGTAAAGCTGCTGTGAACATTCATGTTCAGATGTTTGTATGGACAAATGTTTTTATTTTTTAAAACGTCTAAATTGGAGTGGCTGGGTCTCATGGTAAGTATGTGTTTAGCTTTATAAGAAAGTGCAAAACTGCTTTCCAAAATGTTTGTATATTTTTACAATCCCACCAGCAATGTACAAGAGTTCCAGTTGCTCCACAATCTTGACAGAATCTGGGTTTTGCCAGTCATTTATTTTAGTAATTCTGTGTATACAGACTTTCCTCTTTAAAAAATTATTTGTATAAATTTAATGGAGTATAATCGTAATTTTGTTACATAGATATATTGAGAGTGGTGAAGTCAGGGCTTTTAGTGTATCCATCACTGGAATAATGTACATTGTACCCAGTAATTAATTTCTCTTCATCCACCCCCTCCTACCCCCACCCTTCTGAGTCCCTGTTTTCTGTCATTCCACACTCTACCTCCGTGTGTACACATTATTTATTTCCCACTTATAAGTGAGAACATGTGGTATTTGTCATTCTGTGTCTGAGTTGTTTCACTTAAGATAATGGCTTCCAGAGACTTTTCTGTCTTATATTAAATTGCATCTTCTCTGATGACTGGCATTGAACATCTTTTGTGATGAATTTGATCTTTCTAATATCTCATTTTGAAAACTGTCTGTTAAAAATTTTTGTTTTTTTTTCCCGGGTTTATTGTTTTGTTATGCTTTATTTTATTATATTTTATTGTGTGTTTATTGTTTTATTATGTTGTATTATTGTTTTATTATGGAGTTTTAAATAATATCTATATAATTTGTATTCAGCTGCTAGTCAAAAAATATATATATGTATATATATATATATATATATATATAGTAAATATTTTCTCTCAGTTGGTTGCTTGCTTTAAATTGTCAACGATCTTTTTTTTCATTTTTTTTTCCTTTTAAGACAGGGTCTTGCTCTGTTGCCCAGTCTGGAATGCAGAATGCAGTGATACAATCATAACTCACTGCAACCTCCAACTTGTGGGCTTAAGCAGTTCTCCAGCCTCAGCCTCCCAAGGTGCTAGGACTATAGGCATGTGTCACTGTGACTGGCTAAATTTATTTATTTATTTTGGAGAAATGGAGACTCACTGTGTTATCCACGATGTTCTCGAACTCCTAGCCTCACGCAATCCTCCTAACTCGGCCTCCCAAATTACTGGGAGTACATGCATGAACCACCATGCCAGGCTTGTCAATTATATTTTTAAAAGATTTAATATAATAAAAAAAGCATTTAAATTTTTTTCATTGGCATTTGAGGTGCTCTACATTTGCACAGATCCAGATTTCCAAATGTTATTATTATGATTCTACCTGAATAACCTCCTTCAATACTTTTGTGCTTATATGCTGACAGTAAATTCTTTCAGCTTTTGATTGTCTGTAAAAAGCTTTCTTTTACTCATATTTTTGAAAGATATTTTTCTGGATATGGAATTCTAAGTTGTTGGTTTCTTTTTTCAATAATTTAAAGACTTGACTCCATTGTCATCTGTAAAGCATGATTTTTGATGGTTAGTCAGCTGTCATACATATTTTTGTTTTCATGCATTAATAAGTAATTGTTTCCTATTTCACCCATGCTCACCCCAGCTGCTTTTAAGATTTTATGTTTAGCACTGGTTTTTCAGCAGCTTGATTATTATGTGCCCAGTGTGATTTTCTTCATTGTGTGTGTGTGTGTGTGTGTGTGTGTGTGTGTGTGTGTGTGTGTGTGTAATTTCTTAAAATTCTTGGGCATGGGTTCAACATAGTTCATAAAATTAGAAAAATTCTGGCTAGTAGTTTTCAAATATTTTGTCTATAGCCTTATTTCTCTCCTTCCTGTACTTTACTAAAAGATAACCAATTCTATCTTTGGTATATTTTTTAAAATTTACTTGTGTGCTTTGTTATATATTCACATTCTCTAATCTTTCTTCTGAAACATGTAATCTCCAATTTATTTCACTCAAAGTATGTTTAATTTCATATATTACATTTTTATCCTTAGAAATTTGACTTGTGCCTTGTTGTAACTTCCATTTACCTTGGCATGTCCGTCCTTTCATCTACCTTCTTGAGAGTATAAAGTCTATTTATAAAAATAGTTTTAATGTGCAAATATTCTAATTCTATAATCTGTGTCATAGGACTATTTTTGATTATTTTATTACCTAAGAAAATAATGATATTAGTTAGCCCATATGTAATCTCATTATTTTCCTGAGTAAAGAATATCTGAATACAGATGATATTTTTATATACATTTATATTTTTTCTCAAGATACCTGGAAAACTGAAAGCTCAATACTGACAATGTTTATTATTTTATTGATAATAATGGTTACATTAACAAAATTAATTGAGTTATTAATATATTAAATAGTTATCTTCAATAATATATTGTAGCCCCACTGGACTTGAGCCTACAATTTTAGAATCAAACATATGTGAAATACAGTCCTTACTCTCACTGAGTTTACAGAGGCCAATTTGTTAGCTTTTCAGCCTCTAGGCTGAATTTCATTTATTGTATATAGAAAGCCTTCTGTCTGTGCAGCGTAAATGGTAACTGGCAGCATAAATAAAATTTAATTATGTTAATTAGGTTATTGGTTAAATTCTCATTTTATTATTGGCTGCCCAGAAACTTAAAGCCAAATCTGTGGTCTCAGTTTAGCATGTAGATAGAAATTGTGTATTAATTTCAGCCTCAATTATGAAATAATTTTTATTTCTCAAATATAATTTGTATGAATATATTTCATTTATAATTTTGTTTTCTGTTTTTTACAATCTTTGAATTTGCCTTGATTGTCATTCCATATAAGACAATGTATAAATACATTCATGAATGTATAGGCAAACACACAGGCATACCTTGGAGTTATTGCAGATTTGGTTCCAGACTACTGTAATAAAGTGAATTTCACAATAAACCAAGTCACATAAATTTTTTGGTTTTCCAATGCATATAAAAGTTATGTTTACACTAAAGGCAATTAAGTGTCCCATATGTTTATGTCTTTTAAAAGTAAATATCTAAATTAAAAAACTACTTTATTGATAAAAATGCTAATGATTATTTTAGCCTTTAGTGAGTCGTAACATTTCCTGGTGGGGTCCTTTCTTCCAAGTTAATGGCTGTTAACTCATGTTGGTGGCTGCTGAAGTTTGGAGTGTCTTTGGCAATTTCTTAAAAATAAGACAACAGTGATGTTTGATGCATCAATTTACTTTTCCTTTCTGAAATATTTCTGTGTAGCAAGGGATGCTGTTTGATAGTATTTTACCCACAGTAGAACTTTCAAAATGGGAGTCAGTCCTCTCAAACCTATGCCTGCTTTATGAAGAAAGCTTATGGAATATTCTAAATCTTTTGTTGTCATTGCAACAATGTTTACAGTATCTGCAACAAGAGTAGATTCCATTTCAAGAAACTACTTTCTTTGTTCATCAACAAGAAGCAACTCCTCATTTATTAAAGTTTCATCATGAGATTGCAGCAATTCAGTCACATCTTCAGACTCTACTTCTTTTTTTTTTTTTTCATTATACTTTAAGTTTCAGGGTACATGTGCACTAATTCCATTACTCTTGCTATATTCACCAAATCTGCAGATACTTCCTCTGCTGAAGTTTTGAACTGTTCAAAGACACCTATGAGGGTTGGAATCAACTTCTTTCAAACTCCTGTTAATGTTGATATTTTGACCCCTTCTCATGAATCACAAATGTTTTTTATGGCTTTTAGGACAGTGAATCCTTTCCAAAAAATTTTAAACGTACTTTACTCAGATTCATCAGAGGAATGACACTCTACGGTGCTTTACAAAACGTATTTCTTAAATAATAAGACTTAGTTGAAATTATTCCTTAATATATGGGCTGCGACATGGTTGTTGTGCTAGCAGGTATAAATACGACATTAATCTTGTACATCTCCATCAGTGCTCATGGGTGCCTAAGTGCGTTGTCAATAAGCAGTCGTATTTGAAAGAATTTTTTTTTTTTTTTTCTGAGCAGTAGGTCTTAACAGTGGG
Source organism: Gorilla gorilla gorilla (assembly GCF_029281585.2). Classification (NCBI taxonomy): domain Eukaryota; kingdom Metazoa; phylum Chordata; class Mammalia; order Primates; family Hominidae; genus Gorilla; species Gorilla gorilla. The sequence continues at coordinate 117,992,730 of NC_073229.2, read as the reverse complement.
CTTAAAATAGTCAATAAACCATGCTGTAAACAGATGTCCTGTCATCCAGGATTTGTTGTTCCATTTATAGAGTGCAGAGTCAATTTAACATAATTCTTAAGGGCCCTAGGAGTTTCAGAATGGTAAATGAGAATTGGCTTCTACTTCCACTAATCAGCTACATTAGCCCATAACAGGAAGTCAGTCTGTGTTTTGAAGCTTTGAAGCCAACCATTGATTTCTGCTTTCTAACTATAAAAATCCTAGATGGCATCTTCTAATTGAAAGCTGTTTTGTCTACATTAAAAATCCATTGTTTAGTGCAACTACCTTCATCAAGTATCTTAGCTAGAGCTTCTGAATAATTTGCTGCAACTTCTGCATCAATACTCATTGCTTCATCTTCCACATTTATACTATAGAATTGGCTTCTTAAACCTCATGAACCAACTTCTGCTGGCTTCCAACTTTTCTCTGCAGCTTTCTCACCTCTTCCAGCCTTCACAGAATTGAACAAAGTTATGTCCTTGTTCACAATTAGGCTTTGGCTTGAGGGAATGTTGTGGTTGGTTTGATCTTCTATCCAGACCACTAAAACTTTCTCCATATCAGCAATAAGGATGTTTTGCTTTCTTATCATTCATGTATTCACTGAAGTAGCACTTTGAATTTTCTTCAAAAATTTTATTTTTCATTCACAATTTGGCTGTTTGGTACATGAGGTTGAGCTTTCAGCCTATCTCAACATTAGACCTGCCTTCCTCACTAAGCTTAATTATTTCCAGCTTTTGATTTGCACTGAGAGATGTACAACTGCTCTTTTCACTTGAACACCTAGAAACCGCTGTAGGATTATTAATTGGCCTAATTTAAGTGTTGTTGTGCCTCAGGGAATAAGGAGGCCCAAGAAGAAGGAAAGAAATGGGGAAACCACTGGTTGGTAGAGTAGTCAGAACACACACAACATCTACTAAGTTTGCCATCTCACACAGGTGTGGTTCACCTGGTGCCCCAAAACAATTACAATAGTATCATCAAAGATCACTGATCACAGATCATCATAACAGATATAATAACAATAGAAAGGTTTGAAATAGTATGAAAATTACCAAAACATGACAGAGACATGAAATAAGCACATGTTGTTATAAAAATGACAATAGGCTTGCTCAGCGCAGGTTTCTCACAAACCATTAACTCTAAAAAGTATAATATTTGTGAAGCACAATAAAGAAAATGCAATAAAATTAGATATGCCCACAAAACTGTAAACAGATCATTTAAAATAATATATTCTCAAGTAGATGTTAAGAACGTAGAAATAAATTTAAAAGTTGACCAAATGTTTACATTAAAACTGTGTCATGACAAAGATATGTCCTTATCAGAATAGAGCCAAGAAGTTTCATTTATTCTAGGTAAGAATATAAAAAATTAGTAATTATAATTGTGAGATACTGGGTTTTTAAAGAGACTAGCAATTTAATGGAAAAACATGGTTGTAAAAGGGCACATAACACATTAATTTTATTGAGTCAAATGGTAAATCATCTGGGGGAGATAAATTAACTTTCTTACTGCACACATATACAAAAGAAATTTTAGGTTGATTAAATTCTTGAAAGTAAAAGATAATGATCAGCTTAGTAATATTTATATTACATTTAGGGAGACACATTGATCTTTTATATGCATAATTTTAAAATGGGAAAGGCCTTTCTATGGCATTAAAAATTCAGAAACCAAAAAGGTGATATAACAGGTTTGATTCAGTAGTTTGGAAACTGTCTGCATGACATGAATTACCCATGGATGTATTTCAAAATAAGCAATGGACTGAAAAAGTTTTTAAGACAAATGTAACAGACAGCTTAAATCACCTATAATACAAAAAGAATCATATATCTATAAAAAAGTCTAGTAGAGAAATCTGTAAAGCATATGAACAGGTAATATGAAGAAAAAATAAATAGAATATAAATGTCACAGGGAGGTTAAAATGCATATCAGGAAAACATATTTTAAAACAATAACGTGATAATATTTTTTATCCAAACATTTTGTAAAATTAAACTAAATCCAAGGAATTATACACTTTTAATTATTTAGTCTTTGAAATGTAAAAGGAAATAAATTTTAGAATGACTTGAGATCTATTTGGCAGTATTAATAAAAATGCAAATTACAAAAATTATTGATCTAACCATTCTCCCAATAATATATAATATAAAAACTAGTACAAGTGCTTAAGTATATATTAGAATGTTTACTTGAACGATAATAAAAATTATAATTAAAATGTTCAGTTAAAAAGATATATATAATAAAAAATAAGAGAGTAATTCCACTAATAAATAATAGACACTAAAAATGTACAAAAATCTGTATTAAGATAGATGTATAATAAATTGTCAAGGGAAGAAACAAATTACAGAAATATGTGTGTGTATGTAGATATACATACATATCTGTATATGTGTATAAGTATATGTATATGTTTGTGGAGATAAAAAGATAGGTAGTTATATTTGATAATATTGAGTTTTAAATGTTGTTTTGCAAGCTGTTTGAAATAGAAAAATTCATCAACATTACTAACCCTCAATTGTGTTTAATGCTGTTTCATTTATTAATTATCTTTGCATTGAATTGAATCTTTGAACTGAATTTTCATATAAATGAATTGAACTTTTACCAAATACATAGGTGTGAAACTTTTTGCCTGGTATATAAAATTTGAACAATCAAATATTAGTCTTTTTTCAAACTATTTTTTGCAACATCATATTTTATCCATAAGCTTATGATTAATATAACATGTTTCTAATTATTTCAATCAAATAACCTGACAAAATATATGCAAGTCACAATTATTACCCCAACAAGGAATTTTCCATAATACATGTATGATAATTTTTGATTCAATTTTTTAATCAAAATATGTAGATATTGCATTTGTGCTTCTGTTTGCAATATTAATTTTTGAATTGTTTCTTCAAAATTATTTTGTAACAATTTATGAGAGAAAAAGTAAAAGCAACTAATCAAAATATGCCTAAGCAATATTATAATTGAATATGAGAGATATTCTCAATTCTGATAATAATGAAGTAATTTGCATTAAACTAAGTACCCTTCTATTAAAAAAATACAAACTAAGAACACAACTTCAAACATACACACACAAGCATACCTACTTGAAGGTACTGGATAGCAATAAGATGCAGATGGAAACTAGAGAAACATGACCCTTGAAGGAATGGAATGGAATTTAGTGATAGCCACATAAATTTTCTTCTGAGAGATCTCACCATACAACACTGTGCATGTTGGCTGGAATTTAAAAATTTATGGAGATAGCTTGTTACAATGGGTAGAAATGTTTAAAGTTTGTAGTATGAGACCATCAAAGGAGATGAAAATTGAATAGGAAAATTATACAAAGAAACAGGCCAAAAAGGAGACAGCAAAAGTCTGTGTATAAATTGCCATTAAATTCTTGAGTCACAAAGGGTTGACTACACATGGGGAACACTACAAATGTCCAGTTGATAGCTGGAAATTTGAAAAGTTGAGCAGATATTTTCAGCTTGTGTCTACCACAAAGAATACAGAGTTTGGAACTTGAGTCCCACACATATAGAAGAATTTTACAAACATCTTGTACCTTCCAAGTAAAACCCCATAATTGTCTTGCTTTAGGAGTAAAACTATATGTGGAGACTGAAAATTTAAAATGAGGAGTGAAAGCAAAACTTAAAGACACTTCCCTATAAAAAGCATCAACCCAAACCTACAAGTTTAATGTGGTCAGCCAGTAGTAAGTGTCTGGTACAACGAAACCAATGCTCTTCAGAGGAAGAAAACCAAACCCAGAGTTTTCATAGTGTAATGTTGACAGTATCTAGTATGAAGTAAAATATTGCCAATTTATGTTTTCCTCTTTTTTTATTTCCTTCTGCTTCTTTCTCTTCTTTTCCCTTCATAAAAAATTAGTCAAAAACGTATTAGGTGAAGCCAAGTAAACAAAACATCCACATTTGGGAAAGTGGGGAAGGAAGATTCACAGTTATATAGAGCAAATATAGGAGGCTGGTAAGGATGAGGAATAAGTCAATGTAGGAAGGCTTCCTGGAGTGAAGTGTCAGAGTTTAGCATAAGCAAGGCTTCCATGTGGTAGGGAAAGGCTGATGCAAGTTTTTAAGCCCAGATATGATGAGGAGGATCATGTGGAAAGATGATCAGAGGTTCCTACAAAAAGGCAACCTGGTGTACTTTATACTAATCCAAATGGGATAAGAACAACATCCACCCATGGAGGTAAACAAGGAGAGTATGAGAATTATAAACTGTGGACAGGTAACCTGCTCTGATGAAGAAGACTTCTCCAGAAGAAGAAATTTGCTATGGAGGGTTGGGATGCAAATGGTATAAATAAGGCTTCCAGATGAGGGTGCAGCCTGGCAGGGTATGGAGGGAGAATATAGGGTGGACTAGCCTGTTGGCAAGTGTTGAAAACAGAATTGAGAGATTGAGAAGGACTTCATCACGATGTGGTCAGTGAGCATGAGTTTTGGAATCTAAGCAGGGTGACGAGGGAACTGTGTTAGTCTTCTAAGCTTGTCATAACAAAATACCATAGACAGGTTAAGCAACACAACTTTTGTTTCTCACAGTTCGGGAAGCTCAAAGTCCAACACCAAGGTTGAAACCAGTCCACCTCAGGGGTCGGAAACAAAACAAAATAAGGTTTCAGCTGGTTTCTCCCTGAGACCTCTCTCCTCAGCTTGCAGGTGGCCACGTTCTCTCTGCATTTTCACATCGCTTACTCTTTGTGCACAAATGACTCTTATGCCCCTCTCTGTTCTTGCAAGGACATCAGTCCTAATGGATTAAGACCCTACCCTTATAACCTCATGTAACCCTACATTCCTCCTGAAAGATCTTAACAACATACATAGTCACAATGGGGGCCAGGGCCTCAACTTACTGATTTTAGAGGGGGACACAACCCATTTCACTACATTGGATGTAGAAACAAGAAACTAGGACTGTATCAAGGAAAAGAGGCCACCCAATGGATAGATATGGTGGTACAGTGTTAGATCCTAAGTAGGTCATGGAGAACATTCATATTGATAAAAGTGAGGTGGGACTGTGGCAGTAACAAGAACTTGGTTACTTTCTTAGAGGTTGAACAAACAAATTAAATATAGTAAAATAATAACAGCCAGGTATATCACTGCCAAATAATTATATTACAAATAGAAAAAGAGAGAAAACTGGAATAAATATTGAGAAGTTGAATTAGGATTAGAGGTATTGGTATTAATTTATAATTTGTACATACATGTTGTACATATGTATACATACATTTATAAATATAGAAGCACAAGTACATGTTTGTACATACACTACATATATTTCATGTCGATCCTTGAACAATGCAGGAGTTGGGGCACAAACCCCTGTTCCATCAAAAATTTGCGTATAACTTTTGACCCTCCAAAAATCTAACTACTACTAGCTTATTGTTGACTGGAAACCTTACCAATAACAGAAATAGTCATTTAACACATATTTTGTATGTTATGTGTATTATATATTGCATCTTACAATAAAGGAAGCTAAGAAAAAGAAAAATGTTATTAAAAGTCATAAGGAAGTGGATGTATCTTTACTATTCATTAAGTAGAAACGGATCAACATTAAGCTTGTCATGGGGAAAGGATTCCCTATTTAATAAATGGTGCTGGGAAAACTGGCTAGCCATATGCAGAGAGGTGAAATTGGATCCCTTCCTTATGCCTTATACAAAAATTAATTCAAGATGGATTAAAGACTTAAATGTTAGACGTAAAACCATAAAAACCCTAGAAGAAAACCTAGGCAATACCATTCAGGACATAGGCATGGGCAAGGACTTCATGACTAAAAAAACAAAAGCAATGGTAACAAAAGCCAAAATAGACAAATGAGATCTACTTAAAATAAAGAACTTCTGCATAGCAGAAGAAACTACCATCACAGTGAACAGGTAACCTACAGAATGGAAGAAAATTTTTGCAACTTTACCCATCTGACAAAGGGCTAATATCCAGAATCTACAAAGAACTTAAACAAATTTACAAGAAAAAATCAAACTACCCCATGAAAAAGTGGGCAAAGGATATGAACAAACACTTCTCAAAAGAAGACATTTATGCAGCCAACACACACTTGAAAAAATGCTCATCGTTACTGGCCATCAGAGAAATGCAAATCAAAACCACAATGAGATACCCTCTCACACCAGTTAGAATGGCAATCATTAAAAAGTCAGGAAACAACTGGTGCTGGAGAGGATGTGGAGAAATAGGAACACTTTTACACTGTTGGTGGGACTGTAAACTAGTTCAACCATTGTGGAAGACAGTGTGGCGATTCCTCAAGGATCTAGAACTAGAAATACCATTTGACCCAGCCATCCCATTACTGGGTATATACCCAAAGGATTATAAATCATGCTGCTATAAAGACACATGCACACGTATGTTTATTGGGGCATTATTCACAATAGCAAAGACTTGGAACCAACCCAAATGTCCATCAATGATAGACTGGATTAAGAAAATGTGGCACATATACACTATGGAATACTATGCAGCCATAAAAAAGGATGAGTTCATGTCCTTTGTAGGGGACATAGATGAAGCTGGAAACCGTCATTCTGAGCAAACTATCGCAAGGAAATAAAACCAAACACTGCATGCTCTCACTCATAGGTGGCAAATGAACAATGAGAACACTTGGACACAGGGTGGGGAACATCACAAACCGGGACCTGTCCTGGGGTGGGGGGAGGGAGGAGGGATAACATTAGAAGAAATACCTAATGTAAATGACAAGTTAATGGGTGCAGCACACCAACATGGCACATGTATACATATGTAACAAACCTGCACGTTGTGCACATGTACCCTAGAACTTAAAGTATAATAAAAATAATAAAAATAAATAAATTAGACATGACTAGCAGCTTACTGTTTAACAATAGTTGTTAAATAGGTTGTTGCCCTTCCTTGATAACTAAGTATATGGATCGTTTGTTTTACTTTTGAAAGGCGGTTTTCCTGCTTTCAAGTATGATGTCTGAATTCAAACAAAAGTATCTGAGAAGTAATTGTACCTTAGCAGAATGTTAGATATTATATAGCCACTGTCAAAAGAGAGAATAATAATAAATTGCATAAGCATATGGTAAGCAAAAAAAAAAAAAAAGCTTGTCATTCTCTTTGCCTTCATTTTGAGTGGACTGAAGAAGGAGAAAAAAGAGAAGAGCTTGGTCTTGCTGTCTCAATGTTGGCAGAAAAGGAAGAGAAAGGTGGAAGGGGAGGCAGGAAAGGCAGGTACACTGAGCTTTTATTGAAAAATATCTCCATATAAGTGGACCCTTACAGTTCAATCCTATGTTGTTCACAGGTTAACTGTACGCACACACACACACGTATGTATTACACACACACATGTATATACACACATATATATATAACAGATATTTATGTCTGAGAGCCTGACACAGGGACACTGTAGCAGATATTTTTTACTAAACACAAATCTTCAGTTTAAAAATATATAAATCATTGGGTAAATGGATAATTCCAGGGCTGGGACATGGAATGTGTAAGATGAGTTAGAAAATAAAGAATTGCTCAAAGATTGATAGAACTATGTCACAAGGAACAGAAGTCAGCTTGAAGTGGCCTTCAAATCTTACAGTTTAAGCATTCAAATAAATAATGACAGTAACAGATTATATTTCATTGAATGAAATAAGAAAACCATTAATCCACATAAATTAAAATCGTGTGACACCCAGAAGGATGCAAAGAGAGCACAGTATCACTGCATTGCTATTCCTTCAATGATGCACAACTTGAATTTAATCTGAGAAAATATCAGATAAATTCAACTGGAGGATATTCTACAAAGAAACTGGATTCAAAAGTGTCCAGATTATAAACCTTTCGGAGGACTGTTCTAAATTGTAGAATCTAGAGAAGTATGACAACTAAATGCAATGCACTAGTCCAAACAAAATCTTTTTGTTAGAGGTATGTTGAAACAGTTGACATAACTTAAATGGGGTCTCCATCTTGGGTGCTAGTATTGCTATATTGTAACAGTCAGGTTAATTTCCTGAGTTTTATGTTTGTATTATGATTATACAGGATAATGTCATTGTTGATAGAGAATATCCACTAAACTCTTTAGCAGTTTCCTCATGCTGACATGAGGAAACATGTCAGCAACTTGCTCTCAAAAGATTCAGGTGAATAATTTATTAGCACTGAATTTGAAACTTCTCTGTAATTTTGAGGCTGTTTTAAAAATATATACTGTGATAAGAAACAAGAAAAAGTGACCCATTGACAAGAGAAAAAGTCAACAGATGTATTCCAGGAAAGCCAGATATGGGATTTTGCAAAAAAATGAAAGTAAATTAGCCATTATGAATAATATTAAGGACTTAAAGGAAAAGAGAAATAAACTGATGAAAATTCTCAGTGGAAAAATAAGTATAAATTGTGGAAATTCTAGTACTGACATGTGCCATATCTGAAATTAAGGAGAAAAAGGCATGGTTGAATTTAATGGCTAATTTGAAAAAACAGAAGCATTTTTTGTTTGTTTGTTTGTTTGTTTGTTTGTTTATAAAGAGTTAAAACATTGAACAGGACACCAGTAAGCTATAGGAAATATAAAGAGTTCTAAAATAGATTTAATTAAAGTTCTCAAAGAAGAGAAGAAATAAACTGCAACATTAACATTTTTGAAAATATAGTAGCCAAAAATTTCACAAATTAAATTAAAATATCAATTTACAAAGCCAGAAACCTCAGCAATCCATGCAAAGATAAACACAAAGAAAACTACACAGAGGTTTTATTGAAAATCAAAGATAAAGAGAAATCTTTGAAAGCAGCTAAAGGGAGAAGATATATTACCTACAAAGAAACAATGATACAAATAATAGTGGATATTTCATAAGAAATAATAGAGTCTGACAGACAAGGTAATGAAATCACTACAGTGCTGGGGGAAAATCATTTCAATTATGATTTCTATATCCAGTAAATATTTAAGTCAAGAATACAGGTGAAATAAAATCATTCTCAAATAACAAGTGGGAGCAATTGTTGCTGACAGAATTGTACTACAAACAAAAGTAAGTTTTTTAGGTTGAAGGAAAATAATGCTACATAGAAACTCTGATCTAGACAAGAATGAAGAAAATAAGAAATGACAAATATGTATGTAAGCATAAATAATTAACCTTTTTCTTCAATTTTTCAAAAAGAGCTAACTCTTGATCAACTTCATAACATTGTATTTGTGCTTTAAAAAGTGTTGACGTAAAATATATGAAAACAGTAGCATTGCCAGGCGCGGTGGATCACGCCTGTAATCCCAGCACTTTGGGAGGCAGAGGCGGGCAGATCACGAGGTCAGGAGATCGAGACCATCCTGGCTAACACGGTGAAACCCCGTCTCTACTAAAAATACAAAAAATTAGCCGGGCATGGTGGCGGGCGCCTGTAGTCCCAGCTACTCGGGAGGCTGAGGCAGGAGAATGGCGTGAACCCGGGAGGCGGAGCTTGCAGTGAGCCGAGATCGCGCCACTGCACTCCAGCCTGGGCGACAGAGCGAGACTCCGTCTCAAAAAAAAAAAAAAAAAAAAAAGTAGCATCAAAAGTGGGAGTAACTTATAGTATTTCAAGACGTATCCATCTTATATAAAAAGATAAAATATTAATTCTAGTAAATAATAGTACAAGATTGTATATGTAAATCCTAAGAATAGTTATTAAACACATAACACAAAGCAGTATGGTAAGAACTCTGAAAAGGTGTTAAAATGAAATACTATAAATTATATTATTAACTCAAAAGATGACAATAATTGAGAGACAGCAGAACAAGTGATAAAAAAAGATAAAGCAAATTAATAATTACAGTAAGTGTAAATGGAAAGCTGTCCAATTAAAATTCCTGACTAGACAAAAATGAACATAATGAGAATTAGTGCAGGAATGAGTTAAGACTCCTGGAACTGTTGGAATAGAATGGATGTATTTTGCATGTGAGAAGGATATGAATTTTAGGGGACCAAAAGGAGAATGCTACAAACTGAACTGTAAATTGTGTCTCCCTCAAATTCGTAAGTACAAGCCCCAACTCCCAGTGTGGCTGCATTTGGAGATAGGGTTTTTAAGACATATTTATGGTTACATGAAGTCGTAACATAGGAGCCCTAAATTTGAAAAGACCAGTGGCCTTCTAAGAAAAGGAAGAAGAAGAGCTCTCTTTTTTTCTACCCATGCACATACCAAGGAAAGGCCTTGTGAGCACACAGCAGGAAGGTGGATGCCTTCAAGCCAGGAAGAGAGCACTCACCAAACCCTCACTATGCTGGTACCTTGATTTCAGACTTTCAGCCTCCAGAACTGTGAGAAAATAAATTTGCATTGTTTAAGCCATCTAGACTGTGGTATTTTGTTATGGTAGTCAGAGCTAACATGAACTTATATTTATTTTATAACAAGACAAAATCAGTTTTATATCATACTTAATGGTGTTATATTACCAAAAGTTAATCGTCTTCTGGATTACGTTTTTTTTTTCATAGTTTGATTTAATGGGACAAATAGATGTTTTAAATTAAGAATTGAGGGTAATACAAGGATTGTTAGAACAAGTAGTCAAACAAGTAAAACCACATTTCTCCTTCTCATCTCTTCCATCCCTCACCTTAAACTCACACTATGAATGATTTTTTTTTCTCTCAGATATAGGATTGAATAGTTATTACACTCAGGTAAGCTGTTATCGCTGAGATAAGTACACTTATATATATATTATCTTTCAGATAAGTACCCTTATATGTACCTGAGGACAACTGTATATAAGTACACTTTGTGTTGTGTACACTTATATATATATTTGTCCTCAGGTACGCTCTTATCCCTCAAATAAGTGCACTTATATGTAGATATATATATGTATATATATATGTGTGTGTGTGTATACATATATTTGTGTGTATATATGTACACAAATACGTATATAGAATTTTGGATGGATGGATAGATAGATATAGATAGATAGATAGATAGATAGATGATAGATAGATAGATAGATAACCTTCATATCCTGACTCTCACAAGCTGGAGGAAAGAAACCAGGTGTAAATTCAGTCTTCCCATTACCAGTTCAGTATTTCATGCCCCACATATATAATGAGATCTGTAGGTAGCATTTTGGAACATTCTTCTGCTATAAAGATATCTTTGTGACTCTAACTTGAATATATTTTGTCTGTTGGCATAGCTAAGTATCAGATACTTGTAACATTTTTTGTTCACTTAGAATATATATATATATATATATATACACACACACACACATAGTTAGTAGTAGTTGAATGATGTCTAATTTGTTTTTTCTCAAACAATAGGATAGTAGACTAAGCAAGGCTAGCGCTAAGTAGCTTTCTCTCCAGAACTTAGTTCCTTCATTGTCTCTGGACCTTAGGTCAAGCTTTGCATGGGTCAAGTGATGTCTCTCCACTCATCAGAACCCTTAGTTTTTCCATTGCCCTCAAAATAATAAATGAACAACTTAGCCCATCCAATGGCCTGGCCCCAATTACATAAACTACCTTTGTAGCCACATTTGCATGTCAGCCTCCCCAATCTTGTTCCCTGGTCGCTGAGAACTGTGTAATTACCTGGACACTTCATATGTTTCCGGGCGTTTGCACCTAATTCCTTATCCAGCAATGTTCTCCCTCCATCACCCACCTATCAAGAATATCACAACTGCACTTCTGCTTTAAAGCATTCTCATCATCAGATTAAATATTTTATGCCGTTGTACTCCCAAAGCATATTGCTTGTTTTTCTGCCTTCCTCTGGTTCTATTGGAATGAGTTGTTTATAAATGTGTCCACACATTGATGAAAGAAAATGTATCTTGTGTCTTTTCATTATTTGTATTCCTACAGTAACACACACACGGGCACACACACACACACGAGTAATGCTTATTAGGCAATGTTAAAATTGCAAGTAACTTGTCTCAGTTATTAAATAACTTTCTGTTCATTGAAAAACATTACTCATTCTGATTACCACAGAAAGACTCACAAAAATTCAAGCATAACATTCCAGCCAAGACTTTAATCTTCAACTAAGCACATTCCCTGGAATCTCAAGAGAGACTAAGTCTGAAATATATTTTATGTGAGTTTATCACCCCTAAGCTCCTTATTAGCATGAGGTCTCACAGAGTTTCTAGATGAGAAGGTCATTTTAAAAATTATTCAGCGTTATTGTGTAGTTCTTTTAAAAAATAAATTGAAAAGATATGATGGAAAGGAAATCTGGAGGACATTTGCTCTGAATCCCAGCAGTCTTGACTTAAGTGGTGGGCATACAGGCTTCAAAGACTGCCAGTTGGAGCAGGAGGCAGTTAGGAAGACACTGATTTTTGTCCTGGCTCTGCCTGTAAGATATGGTCTATGCATGGTGAAGAACTTGGATAATTTGTCAGGTAATAACATTTCTTTTTTTTCCAATATACATGGTGGGGAATTAGATATAGAGAATTATAAAATGATAATATGGCTCTAAATCACCCTCCTTTATACAGAAAGATCAGAGCATAACTTTTTGGGGATTCTAATCATGACTTAGAATATACTGTGCCATCTGGATTTGGAATTGGTTTCAGAGTAAAGAGAGTTTGAAGTTCACTAGAAATGAAGCAAATGCTATCTAATGGTTAGAAGTTTGCTATAAATGATTCAGGTTCAAGTTAAATATTTTAAGATGAGGCTGAAATCCATGGTTTATCATATTTCATTTAATCTGAGATATTATCTATTGTAAAATTCACCAATAATTTACATACAAGCAAAAAAGAAAACCCACTGGCAATTATAGTTCTTATACATTTTGCTTGTGCTATGCATTTGGGTTTTGAAAATATTAAAATGTGCAAAAATGTGATTCTTAGAAGCAATAAAATATAAATGTGTGGGTATAAATCCATTCTTATTTATCATATATTCACCAAAAACTCAGGATGTTCAAAACCAAATATATCTATCACAAATATGTACTATTTTCTCCTCTTTTTTTACATTGAATAACAATTTTTTCCTCCCAGTGTTTGACCCACTTCCTTCTATTACTCCCCATCTCTTATTGGTCATAAAGTTATTTGTCTCCTCTATTCTCTCTGCCCAGTGTGTTCTTTCTCCTTTCCTCATTGTTTGGCTGTTTTTGTACCCCATGTCAGACCTCACCTTTGATACTGCTTCCTTTGAAAAAGAAAAAATCCTGAATGTGCCAAGTCTTGATTAGTTGATCTTTCTAGTTCTCAGCATAGAACCCATAAATTTCCATTCATAACACATATCTTATGTTGTCCTCAAACATTTATTTGTCTGTATCCAACACTAAACACAATTTTTATAGGGTCAAGGATTGTCATTCTGTTTCACAATTGAGTGTCTAGAATATACCAAATGTTCCACATGTATTAATTGTTGCATGTAACTCAATGATTAAAAAATGAAAACAATTTGGAATTTAAAATATAAAAGTGATTTAGTTTTCATATATTATGAAATATAGTATGTACAAATAAATACGTTTTCAAATTGGAAAAGGAACAAGAAAAAAACAGCACAACATTATGCAAAAGAGAAGTCATTTAAGCGTCAAATAAAAGATAAAATGTACTGATTCCTAACACATGCAAAGTATCTATTTTATCAATTTTGCTTTTATGCCAGACACACACTGTATATAACAGAGGAGAAAGTTTTATTTTAGCAGTTTAATTGTGCTTCCCAACTCCAAACTACCCTTTCAATCTTTTGGGAAAATGACCAATAACCTACATTGATTGCATTTCTGCTTCTGTAAGGCAAGAGACTCTTAATGGAGCCTGTAATCTCTTTGGGTCAGAGAACTAAGAATATAAGTCCATTTATTTCCAAGACATTGTTTTAGGAAATGCAAAAGGTTAAGTATGTCTCTTGAAGATCTTACTTTAAAATGAAATTGAAATCACTATAAACAGACAACACATTTTAAATTTTTTGCTAAATATTTATTTTATTTTTAATTGACAAATAGTTGTATGGATTTATGGGGTACAATGTGATGTTGTGATACATGTATACATTGTAGGGATGATTAAATCATACTAATAAACATTTTTGTGGTAAGAACACTTAAAATCTACTCTCTAAGCCTTTTTGAAATATACAACACATTATTATTAGCTATAGTCACCTTGCTGTGCAGTAAATCATTAGAACTTACTCGTTCTGTCTAACTAAAATTTCATACCCTTGACCAATATCTCCTTTGTTCCTGTTCATCCTTCGCACCTCTAGTCCCTGGTACCCACCATTCTACTCTCTACTTCTATGAGCCAGACGTTTTTAGATCCAACATGCAAGTGTTATCATATAATACTTGTTTTTCTGAGCCTGGCTTATTTCATTTAGCATAATGTTCCCTAGATTCATTCATGTTATAATAAATGACAAATTTCCTTATTTTAAAGGCTAAATAGTATTCAGCTGTGTATTTTTACATTTTCTTTGTCTATTTATCCATTGATAGGTACTTAGGTATTTTTCACATCTTGGCTGTTGTGAATAATGTTTCCATGAACATGAAAGTGCAGATATCTCTTCAACATACTGATTCCCATTCCTATGGATATGTACCCAGAAGTGGAACAAGTTTTTGGAGGAAGCTCAATACTGTTTTTCAAACTGGCTGTACTAATTTGCATTCCTGCCAACAGTGTATAACAGTTTATTTTTCTCTGTATCCTCTCCAACACTTGTCTCTTGTCTTTTTGATGATAACCATTCTACTTGATGGGAGGTGATATCTCATGCATAATTTGAAAATATTTCTCTCTAGTCTATGTGTTGTCTCTTCACTCTATTGTTTCCTTTATTGTGCAGAAGCTTTTTAGTTTGAATGCAATCCAATTTGTCTATATTCACTTTTGTTGCCAGTGCTTTTGGGATCATATCTAAGTAATCATTGTCCAGACCAATATTGTGAGGCTTCCTCCTATGTTTCCTTCTAGTAGTTTTACAGTTTCAGGTCTTATGTTTAGCCCATTTCAAGTTGAGTCTTGAATATGGGGTGAGAGGCAATAGAACTATCTTATTTTTTGTTGGTGGGGGTGGGGTTTATTTCCCCTTCATTCTATCAAACTTCTTGCGTTGTAGCTTTCACAAATAAATATTTATTTAAAATAAAGTAGTCAACTTTATAGAATTTGTATCTATTGTGTAAATTTATTATAAGGGTTTCTTCTTTTTGAGATATAGTATAAGAAATTCCTAGCTGGCTTTGTGCCTCTATAATTAGGCAGTTCAAAGAGTGGAAATAGTATAGTCTCTAGAGCTCAAATTTCTTTAAATATACATATAAATATAGTAATATTGGGTAAATCAGTTAATCTATGAGCAGCAGTTTCCTAATCTGTAAAATAGAGGTGATATATGAAAAATTATAAATTTTAGAAGTAAAATTAAATGAGATTTATAGGCGAAATTTCTGACACTTAAAAGTATGAAACAAAGCAAACACAACAAAGTAAAACAAGACTGATCTTTTTAAAATCATAGATATTTGGTGAAGTGTATCTTAATATTACACACACACAAAAATAAGACTCTTCATTTTAGCTATAAAAAATAATTCAGGTGTACTAGTTGATGTGGCTTGGATTTGTGTCTCTTCCCAAATCTCATGTTGAATTGCAACCCCCATAATCAGAGGAGGGGCTTGGTGGGAGGTGATTGGATGATGGGGGCAGATACTCCCCTTGCTGTTCTCATGATAGTGAGTGAGTTCTCACGAGATCTGGTTGTTTAAAAGTGTGTTGCACCTCTCCCTTTGCTTCTCCTCCTCTTCCTCCAGCCATGTAAGGCATGCCTGCTTCCCTTTCACCTTCTGCCATGACTGAAAATTTCCCGAGGCTTCCACAGCTATGCTTCCTGTACAGCCTGTGGAACCATGGACCAATTAAACCTCTTTTCTTTGTAAATTACCCAGTTTCAGGTATTTATTTATTGCAGTGTGAGAATGAACAAATATGCTAGTTATATTCTATATTAATGTAGGTGGCTCATTTTTCAAAATTAAAAGAGCTATTTACTAGACATTCATAATGATTTCTTTCTAAAATAGATTAAGACTTAAATGACACATGAGATAACAAACACCCCTCATAAGCATTTCTTTATTTAATGCAAGATGCTAGAAAAATCATAGGATAACATTGTGATAGAATATAAGAGTGTATGTTGGAACAGGCCAATATTTACCTGAAAAGAAAATTAGCAAAAAATATCACCTGGTGTTACCCTATCGCTGCTTATTTATTTTTATTTTTTCATACTAGAGTTGTCTTAATTTTTTTCATACTACAAGTTTTATCCTCCATGCTCCATTAGAAGTAAAGGGCTAGAGTGACAAAAAAATAGTTAAATTTTTTCTTAATTTTTTTTTTTTGTTCCTGATCCAACATGTCACTTTTTTTCTTTCTCATTTTTAACATGATAGATATTTTTGTCCTTTGGGTAAAGTATTTGATTGAACATTTAAGTTACTTTTTTAGATCTTCAATTTGCACTGATTCATCTCAATAATGCCATGGCTTTTTCACCTCCCACTGCCACTAGCTTTAATATATCCCAATGTTATATGTAGCAAACTCACAAGGGTGGATAAATTTTTGTGCACTCTGTTACTAAGAATCATAAATGATCTTAAATATTTTCGCTGAAAATACTTTTTTTCTTTAAATTGTGAGTATTTGCTATAGTCTAACTGAATACTTCAGCACCTTACACATGCTAAATATTCAATGAATTTCTCTGGTTGATATGTTCATGCAACATCAATTTTTAAACTGTTTTAAGTTTCAGGTCACAAACACATTTGTCATGTTTCTTCTTTTATAAGGATTGTAAGTCATTAATCTGCCAAATAATAGTATTGGATCATGTAAACTTCTAATTTTCTTAAATCTTGAAAGTTTTATTAGTCAATGATTTTAATAGTTTAAGGTTGATACCACAGTACTGGACATAACCAATGGGCTCATGAATCATTGAGTGGAGATGAGGAGTTTACGGCTAATCTTATTTATTCTTTTAAGTCTTGTACACTGACTTCAAGGAGGAAGTATGACAAACTTCTGTACTGAAAACTGTAGATCCTGAATCAGCTGCACTGGATATAGCCTTTAGTATACTGATAAATCATACTGGCCTTGCTTTAAAAAGTAAAAACTTCTGTTTGTTCATCTCATGTTAAGAGAAGCAGATGAAGAGTGGAGAATACAATTGTCTATCAAAATGCTCTCAAAAAGCAAACTTGTATACCTCTGTTAAATATATTATTTTATATTTTGCTTTTTTACACTTTCTTGAATTTGGAATCCTCTCATAGTAAGTTAACAATTTTTTGTTGTTGTTGTTATGAGCATATAAACTAAAAAACAAAGGAATAAAACTAGGGGGAATATAAATATTAAACCATGATGCTGAAAATCACATGGAAATGTAAAACAAGGAGGTCTTCTGGTTTAAAATACATTAACCTTAGAATAACATATTTTAATCAACATATATCATTCTAGATTTAGAAGATATAAGAGCACTTATGTTTCCTTTATGGTGAATTTTGAAAATATCACACTGACAGTAGGGAATAGATAATTTTTGAAAAGAGAGAATATGTAATAGTTATATCATTTACACACAAAGTAATTGTACCTTTATTTCACTTAACAATGCCAAAATTAAAATCTGACTTTATATAGACATATTATTAAGTAAGAATTTAGACCAAAGACTGATGATAATTCCTTTTAACACAGAGAAGTCATTCAAAGAAAAAAATGTCCAAAATATGATGACTGCAGAAATCAATGCGAATGCAAGTAGGAATACCTTGAGAGTAATAAAACACTAACAATTAACAAAAAAGAAGGAGCCCTAAATTATACGATTTAGAAAGCAAAATTACAAAGTTGCTGTTTGATCACATTTAGAATAAAGTCTCCACTCAATGAGCTAATTATAGCATTATAGCTAGAAGACAATTAAATGTAATCCCTAGTGAATGAGAGGAATAAAAGAGAGATGGTGAAAAAGTAATTTATTTTCTGTGGCCAGTATACTGAATGCTTTTTATAGAAAGACTATAATGATAGAAAGCTGAAAGGAGCCTATCTGAGAAGTAAATGGAAGTAAGAAACTAACTTGGAAACCACAAGGATGTCACAAGTATGTTTTGCATAGCAAGGCTTTGTATGCATTTAACAAAAAAAAAATCATATTAAGGTTATTCATAATACCTCTGTCACATAATAAGAGTGTGACCCTGGACAAGTTACTTAGCCTACTAGAGCTTCAGTTTTCTCCTCTGTATAGTGGACATAGAAATGGCATTTTTCACATAGGGCTTTCATGGGGAATAAATGAGAGAATGTTTTTGTAGTGACCAGGGCAATGCTTGACTCACAGTATGAATTAAATAAACATTTGCAATGCTATGTGGTTTTTTTTTTAATTACAGAATAATATTTTTTTTCTGTTGGTAAGCCTAGCATTTCTTATCTAAACACAGTAACAGCTGCATTTATTCAATGTTTCTTCGCACTCAAGTTCCTGTGTAACCTGAACCGCTCTGTAACTCTGTGAGTTATCGCTCACTCTCTCCATGCCACACTGCTTCTTCTTCTTCTAATACAACGTATTCCCTCTGTTGGATCTTTGCACTGTCTGTATCATTTTCTCAAGGAGATCCACATAGCCATCTTCTTAACTTATTCAATTCTGTCACCCACTAATACTACACAACATTGCATATTAAAATTTCACGAGTCACATACCCAGAACTCCTAAGTCCCTTACCTTGCTCTACTTTTTCCTTTTCCAAATCACTTTCTAACAAAATTATTTGTTTATTAATATCAATTGTTCATTTTGTGTCTCTCCTCTTGAAAATGTAAATATCAGTAGCTGTAAAAAAACTATCTCTGCTGTTTATAGTATAGCCCAAGAATGGTATTTGATTCATGGTATGCCACTAATACATTTCTGAAGTGGAATTAAATATATAAATCATGTCCAACTCATTAAAAAATAAATACAGGTAGCTGGGCACAGTAGCTCACACCTGTAATTCCAGCACTTTTGGAGGCCAAGGTGGGTGGATCACTTGAGGTCAGGAGTTCGAGACCACCCTGGCCAACATGATGAAACCCTGTCTCTTCTAAAAATACAAAAATTAGCCGGTCATGGTGGTGCAGGCCTGTAATTCCAGCTACTTGGGAGGCTGAGGCAGGAGAATCGCTTGAACCTGGAAGGCAGAGGTTGCAGTGAGCCGACGTTGCCCGTTGCACACCAGCCTAGGTGACAAGAGCAAAACTCAGTCTCAAATAAATAAATAAAACAATAAATTAATCCATAAATCAGTATTAAGTATTGCCAGTACAAATTTAGAAATAAACTGAGAACATAAGAATTGCTTGTTCAAATGTTCATACCTAGTAAATGGCTGAACTAACATTTAAACCCCAATAGGTTTAAACCCATAGTGTTTGCTTTATTTGCAATGCTATAATTTTATCTCATAAGGAAAAGTAAGAAGGTTCTTTTATTGCCTAAAAGAAATTCACTGAAGCATTATGAAGCTATAGGTTCTATATTTTGGCACCAAAAATTACATGTACTCTAGTCTTTCTCTCTTTACTTCTAGTACTTACACTGTGATAACACTAGTAGTGAATAAGTTAAATACAGAAGTTAGTAATAGAGCCAAAGAGGTGATAGATCAACTTGAAAATGAAGGAACAATGGAACAGCATGGAAAATGTGTATAACAGAAGAGAAAATGAAGAGAGGTCTACAGTGTCTATTAATGGGAATATTGTCCAAAACTACATATATTCTAATTTTTCTAAGATCTGATATAGTTCTCACTCATGAATGTCAATGTATATATTTTTGTTATACTTCAAAGCTGTTATTTAGTGTTCTAATTTGCCATGTACCAGAAAATACAAGTATATAATTAAATAGTTGTTTAATATTCTCCCCTTAAAATGTGGTGGGAAAACACTCAGCTTATGCATGAGAACTAATATAAATTGTACCTGGTGTATAATTGTAATGATGTTAAAAATATTGTACATAGATGACTTTCATGATTAATAAATTAATGTTATTCCATACCACTTCATCATCTAGGTTTGCATTCCACTAGCCTATGCACAAAAAAGATTTTGCCTAGTGATTCAGAGGGTAAGTATGATTGAAAACAGACCAGGATTTGAGGACTGGCTTCGTCACATCTTAAATGTGGGGCCACAGGATGGTTATCTATTCTCTCTAGGACTCTGTTTCTTCAGTTGTGAAATGAAGTTGATTCACATATCTGCCCCAAAAGAGACACTGTTAAAATCAAAGAAAATAATGTTTTCAAACTAGTTGGTAAGCATTCAGTACATGTTAGTTTTCATTTTTCTTACATTGTTATACTTGATTCATCATCAGATACTCTTAATATTTTTCTCCTTTAAATACCAGAGCATAAGCTTAGATTTTTATGAAGTTTCTCATTGTTGATGGTGGTGATCTTGTGGATGTTAGATATTTTTTCAAAATAGTCATAAAACATTTGACAGAATTAAAGAACCTCAAAGTGGACCTTACAAAAAGAAGTAGAAAAATAATTAATGGAAAAACACTTGCTTGGGAATTAAAAAAAGAGAGAGAGGTCATTTTTATGACTCTCATGAATCATCCTGAATGGATTATATCCAGGCCAACATTAATTTGTATGATTCCTCTGCTGAAAAGGGACTATAGCAGATGGATTATTATTATTCATATCCTTTACAAACAATACCTGATAAATGCCATTAGTATTACAAGTTCTTTGGGATGCATAAATTTATATTGTGCAAACTCAAACAAACCACTGGGGTTTCTATGTGTCCAAAGTGTTAGTGAGCATTGGTCCATATACTTCATTAACATTGTTTTTTAAAAAAGACTAATGAAATTGAGATATAAATTGTCCCCACTCCAAATCTGAATAAAAGAATACTCATCACAGAAAACTTGCATTATTTTCTTACCACTTAATTTATTTTTTTAATTTTGTATAAAGTCTACAGCTGAAATTCATTTTAATCTTCATTAAATGCTCCACAACTAATACTTAATTTCATATAAGTTTAGGTTCTCTATGAATACACAAGGAAAACTTCAATTATTCTGTCATATATAATTAATTGCTGTATCAATATAAACTGATTTTTGTTTAATTGAGGTGGTCTCCATTGGTGAGTTCTCATTATCCCCTTGTAATTAGCAGTGTTTCAAGAGCCCTTTGAGGTGAAGACTCACATCTTCTTAACAGACAGCTATAAGGAGAGAATTCCATTTAGATTTCAGACTGGCAAAAGGGGAGTGCCAACCAGTTAGCACTGTTTTTATCCACAAAGAAAGCATGGAGGTACCAAATAGCTATGATATATTAGTTATAAAGGGCTATTTATGAATAGTTAGTTACAAAAAGATAAGGTTTTAAAAGCTTTACTAGAAACACATCGTTTTTATAAAGTGTAAGTTTTTCAGATAGAAGTCACTTTGAAAGAATAAAATAATTATTCAAATTCTCTCTTCGGAACTTAAAATTTCACTACTAGTGTAGGGCAGGGAAAAGTGAAATGTGTTTTATTCCCCTGAGTACATAAATAAGCTGATATTATGTGCAACTGAATCAACAATGAGCTCATGTTCAAGTCTTTCTCTCCAGTGAAATCAGTAGGGAGTCATGTGCTCATGCTTGTTAATGGTGTCCTTATAACTAGAGATTAATTTCAAGTTTCATAATAAAAAATTTAATTGTAGATAATGTTATATGTAGAATCTTGTCACTTAATTGACTACCTAAAAATTTATTAATTAAGTTTTGAAGCAGAATTATTAATAACTACATCAAGTACACATTATTAGTTATTGGAAGTTATGAGCCTATATTTTATTTCAAGTATTATCATTTGATATATTCTTTTTTTTTTTTTTTTTTTTTTGAGACGGAGTTTCGCTCCTGTTGCCCAGGCTGGAGTGTAATGGCATGATCTTGGCTCACCGCAACATCTGCCTCCCGGGTTCAAGCGATTCTCCTTCCTCAGCCCCCCAAGTAGCTGGGATTACAGGCACGCACCACCACGCCTGGCTAATTTTTTTATTTTTAGTAGAGATGAGGTTTCTCCATGTTAGTCAGGCTGATCTCGAACTCCCGACCTCAGGTGATCCACTCACCTTGGCCTCCCAAAGTGCTGGGATTACAGGAGTGAGCCACCGCGCCTGGCCCATTTGGTATATTCTTGATTAATGCTAAATATGCATTCATACAAAGATAGTAAGATCCATAAGGACTATGTCCATCCTGTTTTCTTGAACTTACCATGGAATTGGTCATTATAATTTTTATAAGTAAAAGAGTAACTGTTAAATGAACATTGAGTCCATTTTAATATGGGTAAATGGCTTAAAATAATTAAGGAAAGATTCTACAAATTTCTTGTGAATAAGCCAAGAATAGAATCCAAGACTTTGGGTTTGGCTTTGTAATCAGAAGACCCCATCTGATTTGTCTTACATGTCACACTATGTTTAAATCACTTGTGCTATTCAGGAGGAGGAAAGAGAGAGAGAGAGGGAGAGAAAAAGAATGTGTTAGGAGACCGAGGCAGGCGGATCACGAGGTCAGGAGATGGAGACCATCCTGGCCAACATGGTGAAACTCCAGCTCTACTAAAAATACAAAAATTAGCTGGGCCTGGTGGCACACACCTGTAGTCCCAGCTGCCTCAGGAGGCTGAGGCAGGAGAAATGCTTGAATCCCGGAGGCAGAGGTTGCAGTGAGCCGATATTGCGCCACCGCACTCCAACCTGGCGACAGAGCGAGACTCTGTTTCAAAATAAAAAATAAAAATTTAAAAAAAAATGAAGGAAGGAAGAAAGAAAGAAAGAAAGAAAGAAAGAAAGAAAGAAAGAAAGAGAATGTGAGCAAGTGTATGCCTAAATTTTAATTCATCTTTCTTACTGAATCAGCTCTTTCCTCAATGTTCTTCCTTAGTTATTTCTACATCATTTTGGTCATTTTTATCCATCATGTGTATTTTCTGATCATTGAGTCCATGGATGAAGCAATAAGTTAACAATTATTATAGAAATTGCATTTAATTTTTATTAAAAATCAGTAAATATTTAGTAAAAACATTGAATATGTTAAATGAATTAATTTAATAAAATTAGTCTATGCCCCAGTAAGGAGTAGCTTTTGCACCACCTACCTTCAAAAGAAGAGGGAAGACTATCTGATTCGTAGTGCTGGACAAGGCTTGTAATCACTATTGCTTCTAAGGAGCAGCTATTTAACCACGCAGTTCACCAGGATTGGTCAGCCTCCTGCTATGCTTGTTTAACACGGTAGCTTATGTTCCAACAGCATCATGGTGAAGCCTATTCTCAGAATGCGGCCTTCAAAACAGGACTGTGGGTTGAGGAGTGGGAAGAAGGTTCACACTGTTGTTGCAATGCACTGTGAGTCTGTCCTCCAAGGACGTAAGGTTCTTTTCAACCTGTGGAGGAAAACCTGTGTGTTTTCCACGACAGATGGGGAGTGGGAGGAAAAAAATGGTGTCCTTCTTTGTGTACTCCCTTTAGCTAATATTGCTTGGATATGCATACCAAACAAATATGTTTGGGAATAGAGTGGCATTGAACTGCCCACACGAATAATTGAGGGTGAGGGTCAGTGCCAGCTCTGCTTTCTATGCTCCTGTTTTAGTTGAGTGAGAAAGTATAGGGTTCAGCAAATACGGGGTAATGAGCTACAGGTGAGTTTTTTGCATAAACTGAGATAAATGATCAGTTTGAACAGAGTAAAAATAAGGATGAGGAATTTTTTACTTTAGAGCTTGCTACAAATGCCTCAAAAGTAAAGCAACAGTCCCTATCCAAACATTGAGAAGTAGGCAATGTATTTTAAAGTAGTGACTAGTGTTGTTTATATGCCTTGATATTAGTAATATTTGGCATGCAAGCTCTCTGTTGCCTAGTTCACTGCACTCTATAATTAGAGTTTCTCATTATAAGAGCAATAACTCAGGATTCAAATAAACAACTCAGGATTTTGACATTTGTGGAAAATAGTACTGAAAAATCATTACAAGAAAATGAATATTAAATACCTATAAGTGAAATATGGTCAACTTAGTCACCTACTGAAGAAAATGAATAATTACATTTGTAAAAGCAAATTACAAAGGGAAAAAATGCAGCCCGTTAAAATACAGCTAAATCACTTTTAATCCTATTGTTATGGCACTCGGCTTTGTGGCAGAAATTAAAGTATCCTGAGAAGAATTTCTTACCAAGAGAGGGTTAGCATGTTAAAGAAGACAGTGTTTTGGATTATTCTACATATCTCTACTATAAATAGGATACTTTAAAAAATGCTGTTTTGAGCTATTCAAGTGAGTTAGTGATCATCTATGGCAGACTTCACAATAATGATGGACTGACATATGAATAGAGGAAAGGCTTATCATTTTAGATGGACAAATCTTGGTGAATTCAAACTATAACCTGTAATCTTTAATTTAAACTAGCCACTTAGCTGGTAAAGGTAATGATTTGTCATGCGGCTTATTCATTTACTGTTAATCACCAGGATTCACATATTTGAAATCCCTAGCATTCAGAAACCTGTAAGAGGATTCATGCACGTGTTCTACTTTATGCTCCTGATTTGCAAAACAATAAGGCTGGTAATGATGTGAAAGATTTAACTGGCTCTCCTTGTGTCTCCTCTATCTGCACTGATTGTTATTTGTAAAGAGGAATCTTCAGAAGCCTGCGGTTCCCACAGGATGCTGAGCAGCCAGGCACTGGGTTAAGAATGACATCCTGTGTCAGGGATCAGATATCAGTCAGTTAATAGCTTTGCACTTAGAATTGCCGAATATTTTTTTCTTGTTAAAGGCCAATTTTTTTGTAAAGTTATTTTTATGTAAAGTTATTTTCACATTCATAATATAATGTAGACTGGAAGATTCTTTGAAAATAGCAATGGTTTAAATGGTTTCTTTAAAGCAAGATAACTTTCTATTTTATGTATCAAATCAGTTCATAATTTATATTTATGCAATCCAGACTCAAGAAACACAAAACAATTCTTGCCAGTCTTTTCACTGTGTATTCAGATTTTGCTGTTATTTTACAAGACTTATGTTGTAAGAAGAATTTGTTTTAGTAAAATAAGAGTGAACTATTCTTTTCCCTCATTGTCAAGAAGGTTATGTTTGTTCTATTTCCATTTTCACTTTCCAAAAGTTATTTTAATTTTTCCAAGGAAATGTGACATAGTCACATTTTAATTTTTTTCCTAATTACAAATAAGAACAAAAAATTCTCAAGTATTAAGATGTGAAAAACTATCGTAAGTAGGTATGTCCTGTCAGTTTTAAAGTCTTAAATGATTTAATAGGTAAACAGTAAAAAAGTAAATTTCTGTTAAAAAAAAAAAAACCTCAGGGGCAGGATTTAAAATGGACAGACACAGTTTTGAAAATGATGTTGTCTTAATGGTGAACCTGCACACGCACACATACACACACACACACACACAGCGGTACATGATGGGGAAAACATTAAAAGATTTAGCCAAAAATTGTTTTAGGGATTATATAATTTGGAAAAGGAAGGAAGGGAGAAAGGGAAGGAGAGACGGGATGGAAGAAAGGAAGGAAAAAAGAAAGAAGGAGGGAAGAAAGGGGAAAAGAATAAAAGATTGAAATAGTGACAGCCTTCTTATTCCAGAATTCAAAGTAGACTCCCTTCACCTCCAAGTGAAACATGGACCTTAAACACTGGTAAAAATATGGCTACCGTATTCAGATTGTTACTGGTTTTTCAAAACCCAGCACCATGAACCGTAAAAACGAATAAAATTTACATCTGCCATTTTCTTTCTCTTTCTGTTTCTCATTCCTTTCTCCCTTTTCCTCCTACACAGCTTCTGTGCTAGTGCTTGTGTTTCAGTTTCATAATCTGTCCATTGTGAATTAAGAACATTTATTTGGCAGTTTCTCCTTACCGACGGGGTGCATGATATATTGGCCTCTGTGACACTGAGTCAGATCCTGCTCGGATTCCTACAGTTACTAGTAAATACCATCACTCCTGAGGCAAGCAAGAGTGCAGAATCAGAAACAACAGCAGGTGCTGCATCTGTTGGAAGGGAACACAGTTAAGAAGTGTCGATGACTCAGTGACAGTTCCATTGATTTTTCTTTCATATTTTTTGATGAGGATATGATGCAAAACAAATGCCTTTGCAGTGGGGACTTCAGGGCAATGAGATTTAAAAGTTCCTATTTTTTTTTACCTTGTTTTCTGAAATGTGATGCTACAATTACTAATGATACTGCAATGTTCATTTTTAGTTCCTTATCTGAGGGCCCAATAGCTGTCATCGTTTAAATGCAGAAGCCAGGCCTTGCAGTTGTTTTCTAATTTAGTTTGTAGTTAGTTTCTCAAATGATTTGAACACAGTTTTTGTTTGTTTGTTTTGTTGTTGTTGTTGTTTAACACACTCATTATACCACAGTGCCTGTTTTATCCTCTGAAGCTGTTATTCGGTCCATTTTAGCCAAATAAGTGGCTAAAAAGAGTAACAGTTTTGTTTTGTTTTGTTTTGTTTACCTTGGTGACTGCAGTATTGCACTGTTATACTATTAACTGTCAATTTTTAAAAATAAATGTACAAGGTCAGAGTTGTCTGCTTTGGTCTGAAATGTCGCTAGGTGTATAATTAATAGGAAATTTACTAGAAACATTCTACTTCCCTTCTCTCAGGGAGTTTTGTTTGTTTGCTTGTTCTACTGCTTGCCTACTTGCTAGCCATAGAGCATACTTCTGAACATATGAAAAACATGAAAAAACATATGAAAAACATATGAAAAAAATCCCCCACAGTCATCTCCCCAACCACACCTCCCTTTGGCCAAGAAGGCATCTTTTAGCTAACTAAGAAATCACATTTTGTAAAACATAAGCTACTTTCACAATCGTGGTAAAGCACATAACTTTTTTAGACTTCTGTCACATTTTGTGAGCTTCGTTCCTGCTTTTTCCATGGTTCACACCATTAACTAGATGAGTAGGTGACCAACTGAAAAATCACTAACGTGCATTTTACCAAGAGTCCTGTTCTGTGTTGCCCATAGCATTAACAGCCATTTTTGTTATTGTTGTTATTTTAGAGGGATGAAGACATCTAGAAAGAGTAAGCCATGTGTATTCTGGGAAATGTCCCATTTTATGTATGTCTCCCAGCAGGATATTTAAAAGTTGTTTCAAAATTCCCTTATGATGAATTTATATTCACAGTGTCAACAAATCTTTACTGAATGACTGCTGGATACATGGCACTGCCTCACACTACAAGGAATAAAATGATTTAGATTATTCATCATTAAAATCTATTCAGTGCAATTAGAGAACCACCATATCAACAGAGTGCCTGGAGGAAGAACTCACAAGTATAGAGCCCTTAATCAAATGTAGATACTACTCTGAGTGCTCTACACACATTATCTATACAACTCTGTGAAGTAGTATCTAATAGTCCCATTTTAAAGATGACGGGCTTAAGATTCAGAAAGTATAATTCAGTTATGGGATTGAGATTCAAATTCATGTCTTACTGATGATCAGGATTCTGTTATGGTCAAATGCCTTAGAAGTTTGAGAAGAAATATATGTCTGGCCTAAAAGGTCAAGGATGACTTCAACAGAACCTTTTCAAATAAATACAAGATGAATACTTAAGATAGCTAATCATACTGGAGGAAACTGAGCAGCACTGCTGAAATAATAAAGAGAAATTTGTATTTAGGGAGAAATGGATGCTTCCTACCTGGAGCCTCTAGATAGGCAGATGATAGATAGATAGATAGATAGATAGATAGATAGATAGATAGATAGATAGATAGATAGACGAATGATAGATAGGTGCTTAGAAATGTAGTTTCACATCAAAGTAAGGAAATCATTGAATGCCATAAAAATGTCATATTGCACTATTGTGAAAAAAGGTGAAAAAAACAGAAATCTATATATTTTAATATAAATAATTTAATAAATCCTTCCTATAAGTAGTTCTTTCTCCACCAACTATATGAAAAACTATGAGCACTATTTCCACCTCAATAAATTAATCACACATTTTATGGATGAATCATATTTTATTCAACCTTTAGTTTCTTTATATCTATTTGGTTTCTTCCATTTTCTTTTTTTTTCCTTAAAAATATTCAATTGAATATCTTTAATCATATACTTGTATATATGTTCAATTACCTCCGTAGGAAACATTTCTAAATTTGGATTGTCAGGTAAAGAGGTTTTAATATGTTTTATCAAATTATTTTATAGAAAGTTTCTACCAGTTTAGATTCTTACTATGCCAAATTAATTTTCCCTGAATATCACTTTCAGAACATCATTTACATACTTAACAAACGCTTTCCTATTTTCCTAACCTAAGTTGCTGAAGATGCCATCTTTATCCTTATCTCCACCTGCTAAATATTCATATTACACCCTCCCTTTTGTATCTTTTCTTCAGGTTTATTGCATTCAAGTTCTAGATTTGTTTCTGCATGCAATCCAGCCAACAGCAACTTTTCCTGAGCTATCTCCATTTCCTCCATTTATCTATTTATTTATTCAGCCATTCACATATTCACTTATTCAACAAAATTTATGAGCAACCTGCTGTATGTTGGCATTGCACATACACATTGGATATAACATTTAAACTACTCTTTTGATCCTTTTAATTGAAAATGTGATGAAATAATTATTTAAAAGAATTTTTAAAGACTCCACTTTCCACTATTTTTAATAACTATTTTTTATCTTACCTTTCAGATTTTACCCATGGGCATGTTTAAAAATACTGAATTCAAATGACAAAACCCTTCATGATTTTATTTAATATTTTAATTTGATACTTATTACTACCTCATATTGTAATTTATCTTTTACTACATATTAAGCCTTTACATTCCAGTTTTAAACTCTTGCTGCTGAAGAGAATGAAATTGATATGGATGAAATGTGACTAGATAGAATGAAATAAATAGATATGTTAAGTCTCTTTTTTCTCTCTCCTTCAATCTGAAGCATATCTAGATGTGTGGATAGCAGTTACGCTATAAATAACCTAGTAATCTAAGGGATAACATGGGTCAAAATTTAAAGAATAAAAAATCATATATTTTCAGTAACAAAATGATCTAGGATTAAGTCAGAAACATCATGCATATTTTTCCAGGGTAGTTTGGCTGTCTTGTTTGCTGAGAAAGAATGAGTCAGTTTTCATATATTACAGGAAAATAATATTTGCCTTCTAAATAGCTGACACTGGGTTTTGCATTTCCTAGAGCAATGAGGAAGAGTTGCCTGCAAAAGAAGGAAGATGAATTAAATGGTTCTGAATGTAGGCCAGAATCTTAGAGAAGATATTGCAGCCTGTAAGGTAATAGCAATGTAAAGATACTCAGTTAGTAAAAATTATTCCAGAAGACTTCTGTTTAATGACTTCCTGGGACCACATATCTTCACATAATGTCAAACAGTCAAAAAGGTGTTTTTACATTTTTGAGGTAGAAACCAACTAAATGTCTCCCCAAATTCCCACACCACCACTTGTCTAGTTTGGAATCATAATCTTCCTGGATTTCTCAACTACTAGACCTAACTCTAATCTGAAAAAGTCTTTTAGAGATGGTATTGCTCCCACCCCCAAAGACTCTTTGAAAGCTATATTGCTCCTTTGGAGCTGTCCCATGGCTGAGACTCAATCTGGAAGTTAAACAGTCCATGTAGTATGTCAATGGCAAAGAACATTTATATGGCAGCCCTGTATTCCTATGACAACTTATGGAGGTCCATCCTTAGGTCTCTAAGAACATTATCTACAGGAGAAGGTGCTGTCCACGGTTAACACTACACAGCCAATTCCCCACTTGTGTGGCTGTGGGTAATTCCTGACAAGTGCCCAATTGCCATCTTGAAATGGGGGACATTTGGAGCAGTACATGCTCCTATAGTAAATGATTAATGTGCATTTTTCTGATCCTGACAGATTCCAAAAGAAGAGTAGATTGCTAGCCATAAAACTAAGCAGCATCAACGTGACATTACTGGAAGAATCCAAAAGTCTTTGCAGAAATGCTGTGCTTACTCCAATGTTTCTCAAAAACCAGCAATTTTAAAGAGACTAGGGTCAATATAAATGAAATAAATGGAGGCTAAGATAAAATATGTCAAAAAATTTGCTGAAAGGTTATTTTAAGGTGGCCTGTTAAAAACAATAATGGGCCATTAGGCTGTCTTGTTAAAGGCATTAAAGTCACAGGCACGATGTATGAGTCACATGGGCAAGATTTTCCATTTTATGTATAAAAAATTCAATATTAAATTTCTGGTAAAAGTACAACGTTTGTGTTTCTGTGCATATTATTACAAATCTTTAATTTAAATTGTAGGCAGAAAAATAAGCAAAGTAATTAATGCCTGTAGAGATGTCCTGTCTAAATGTTATATATTATAATTAATGTCCCAATATAGATTTTAATGTATTTTATTTATAATTAAGTATGCATTTAAAAATATTTTTGGCTGATCACTTTACACTCAGGTATACCGACTCTCTTTGTTAAAGACATCAGTAATTAATTCATTTTTAAAGCAAAATTTTGAGCACCTTCAATGAATAGGATAACTTACTAGCTAATTGAGGATATAAATGATGTATACAAAACGGTCATCTCATCATCTAATCTGGAATTAGAGACAGGTGTTTTATGTGTGGGGTGTGTCCCCATGAGCAAAACTTCATTTATTTTGTTCACTGCTGAAACTCCAAGAACCGCAACAAAATCTAGCACAAAGAAGACATTCGTTAGTAAAAAGAATCCTTGCTTAAATCTTGCTATTTTGAAAATTAATTCTCATAGGTTCTTTCTGATTGTTATCCATGATTTTGGAGCCTAGTACTTAAATCATTAATTTAGTTGTTTTATTTAATTTTGCAGTAACAACACTGAGGAAATCTTGTTTCTGTTAATTTTTACGGGCTATTGATTATAAAGAAAAAATAATTTTAAGAAACATGAATCTGTCTGTGGTGAATTCCCTTGGCTAAGAAAACTTGCCTTTGCTTTTTTTGAATTTATTTATTTATGTATTTATTTTTAGTCTTTAGACTATTGGTGGCATAGCATCAACGGTTAAAAATAAACAAAACATAGATATAGATAACTATCATTTAGATACAATCATTTATGACCCTCAGCTCAAACTCCCTCTTCTTTGTTATGAAAACTCAGGATCTGTAAATGGCCTTAGCTATTTTAATTAAATATCTTCTATCAAAGGTACCATATGGGAATTGTTGGGTTTGTTTGTTTGTTTGTTTTGCTTACAATATTTATAATGCCACAAACTGCCCGTTTAAATACTTTCTAAATGTCTGCATTGTCATATTTTTAATCATTAAAATTAATTGAATAAAAAATCTTTATTTTCTATCCAGCAGTGCTCAGGAGTTTTGAAAGGATCTGACTCATGAGCCATGTTCTGGGACACTGCTGATTCTCAGTGGGCAAGCTGTACTGTGTGTATTTTGGAGCTCCATAACACAGACTCATGCCTTGAATGGGGTGATGCCGGGAGGGCTGGGATGCTTGGAGAGAAAAAGAAAAGAAACAGAATATGGCAAGACACTCTACATGCTAAAGCTTACAGATGCTTTGATTACAGGAAACTTACGTAAATGATAACAGTGCGCAGAACTAGACGTGGAAGAAGGGAAAAAATATGGGATCCCGACATAGGCCTTTGTACTCATAAAATCACGGGTGAGACTGCTGAAAACAACTGTTGGGAGTTTTATGATTTAATCCCATTGACTGGATCACTGAACAGGGCATTTTTCACTTCCAGTTTTCGTGCTTTAGCTGACCTAGGAAATCTCATGGTTTTGTTTGGTGACACGTGCTTTTAGGAAAACTTGTTATTTCTGCTGTTCTGCACTGCCCTGTCTCTACTGAACTGCCTGATCTCCTGTGGAATTTACAGTTTCAGCGCAGCCAGCAAATGCAGGGAAAGAATGTGTGCTTCATAGCTGGAGCGCTCCTGATGACAGTCCATTCTGGTATCGGTGGCTGGAAGAGGGAGGGACTGCCACCCAGTGTTTTTACAGTGCCTGTTTCAGGCAGCTTCTAAATTGACAGTGAAGGGTGGAGTGGGTCGGGGGAGAAACAAGAAAAAAAAATTCCCTTTCTTTGGGGTGGAGGAGATAATTCTAAAATCTCTGAGAAACTTAAATATGGTAATTCCCTATTCCAAACATACACAAGTCACAAGCAACCTTATTCTTTGGTTTCTATGCACATTTTTGAGTTTAGCACAATAGGGAGAAGAAAATTGGAGGTTAGCGAATCCAGTGGGGCAAGAGGTGAAGAGGACTAAATTTCAGTCAAGACAACAAGGAAAGTACAAAGAATACAGTTTCTCTTTCATGTGCTTTGATCGTCTTTCCTGTTTTACCCTTAATGAATACTGTCTCAAAACTAAAAATAAAACACTGCATTCTATTAAATTGTGCTCTTCCTCTAAGGGAATTCTAAATGTGAAAGTGTATGTTTCTCTTCCATGAATATGACTATATATTTTCACATTTTATATATATATATATATATATTTCATACATGTATACATGCATATGTATATTTTTCTTCTTCTTGGAGCCAGAGAGTGGTCAAGAGAAAAAGGGAAAAAGAGTCCATGCTAGAAACTCAACAAGTAAATGTTAGTTTCTTTAAACTGCTAATGACCGCTGGGCGAGGTGGCTCACACCTGTAATCCCAACACTCTTGGAGTCCGAGGCAGGTGGATCACCTGAGGTCGGGAGTTCGAGACCAGCCTGATCAACATGGAGAAACCCCGTCTCTACTAAAAATACAAAAACTTGGCCAGGCTTGGTGGCACATGCCTGTAATCCCAGCTGCTTGGGAGGCTGAGGTAGGATTGCTGGAACCCGGGAGGCGGAGGTTGTGGTGAGCCGAGATTGTATCACTGCACTCCAGCACGGGCAATAGGGCGAAACTCCATCTCCAAAAAAATATTCTAATGACCAAACATAGTGAGGAGTATCAGAAGATTTACAGTGGTGGCATAAAATTGCACACATACCACGAGAAGCAGAGGAAGGTAAGGCAGATAGATATTTGTATCTTCACCTTGTGCTATAGAGTATGCTTTCTCTCTAGCCCCACATGGTAGCCCTTGGAAAGTAGTAGATTGAAGAGGAGACAAACATTTCATGTGAACAGTTAAGGAGGGCCACGTGTGTATGCTCAGGGTGAAACTTCGTACTTCATTCTAGGTAATGTGCCCACAAAGTCTCATATTATTCTAATTGGAGAATAGCCAAAGAAGAAATATAATCCCAAATATTTTGATTTGACTTTACTACCCTGCTTTTCCTTACACAGAGGACACACATGTGTGTCCTCATACTGCATGAATACAGAGCTGTTTTAACATTTCTTGATGCTAGCTATAGCTTTCTTACTTGTAGACAGGACCTTCACCATAGTGGAAGTATGCTAATATAAACATGGTCAGTGACTGTAGTCATTACAAATAAGTTCTTTTCAACTAAATGACTAAAATAATCATATTAATAAATACATGATACTCGTACGCACAAGTCACCTTTTCTCCCACACTGATGGCTTTGATTACTTTGACAGACTAAGATGCACTAATGATACAAATTAGAAGCAAAAAGAATTAAAAGGGTGTTTAACTCTGATGCCAGGCTGTCAATTTCCTATAGTGCTACCAACTTACAGATAGATGATTAAAATTGTTTCATTTAGGAATTTTGAATATTTTAAAAATTGAATGGGTTTCTGGGGGAGGAAAAAAGAAAGAAAAATCCTTGCTTAGCTAATTAGACATCCTATTTGATTTAACAATAGAGCAGGATTATTCTTTGAGTGTTGAGATCTTCCTTCATTACTACAAGAGCCTACATTTTGCTATCTTTGCTGATTGTGCTTGTCTCATTCCTTATGTTTAATATTATTGCTACTTTTTATTTAGCTACAAGTTTATAAAGAACAATGGTTTTAATTTGTTTGTAAAGCAACTACTTCCAAAACATGATGCTAGATACCATGGGTAAGGCCCAAATACATGAAATATGATTTATCTATCTCTCTGAGGGTAAAGAATCTAGCAAAAAAAAAAAAAAAAGAAAGAAAGAAAGAAACATGCACACAAATGACCATGTATATTGTAGAATCTTGAGAATGACAAAATAGCACACACAAGGTACTTTGGTTGCATGGAGGAATATAGAGCGCGGGTTTTTTTAGTCAGACAGTGGAATTTCAAGCCTTAATTTAGTTACTCTATATCCACCTTGAGAAAGTTACTTAATTTATTTGGGTGTCCATTATATTATCTGTAGGTTGGGGTAAATAATAGTTCTCTCTCAGATATAAGTGAATATTAATTGAGTTCCTAAATGTGAACTATTTAGAACACAGACTGGTGCACACTAAGTGCTTTTATGATACCCAATAGTTCACCCCAAAGATCAAGTATATATTTCTGTGGATTTATAAAGTTCCTTCTCTACTGCATCCACTATACTATAGCTTATTCATCATTATCTTCCCACTAATTCAATAAGGTGAATAAATATTTATTAAATAAATGAACTTATAAAGGGATGGATGAATGTTTGATCATCAGTTGGTTATTTAGTTGTTTAGAAGCTCTAGCAAGATCTGCATCGCTATCTCTATGGGACGGTGACCTTTGTCTAAAGATGCAGTATGAGAAAGCATGCAATAGGGAAAGCCGCCCTCTATCCAAACGATCAAATAAGCAGAATCAGTTCTGGGGAAAGGTGGCGTGACACATCATCTTATATTCTAATGTGTTGTAATAAATGTTAAAAAATAAAAACTCTGAAAAAAAATCAATCAATAATTATCATCTTCAATTCTAAATACAGAGTTTGCCTAAATAAGTGAGTGTTCTTCGGTGGCTATGGCTGGTGGAGGATGAGGATGGAGTAATGAAAAGAGTCCCTCACAGTAGGTCAGAGTCTTGACATGCAGACGCACTCTCGTTGTTGGTTCTGTGATCCTAGCAAGTCAGCTCCTGTACTTCCTTGTCAACTAAGGAATATTTTTAATATTCACTTGGTTTCTTGCGAGAAAAACATTGAACCACCTGAGTGTACAAAGAAGTCACGAAAGTACTGGCTTTCATATATTCCCAGTCTAGTGAAAGAATATGCACTTGAAGAAGCAATGTTTGTTAGAACAAAAATACTCCCAAGGACCAGATTTGACATATAAAGACCTACTTGAGTTGAAATTTGGGGTCTGTCACTTACTAGATAAATGACTTTGAATAAATGACTTAATGCTCTGAAATTTAAATTTTCTCCCTTGTTAAATAAAATTACTTGCCCTAACTATGTCAGAGGTAGATATTTAAAAAGCATTCCCAAGTACTCTGTAAGTGTATGAACATTAATTAACCATATTATAAGTTTTTAAGTGTGGAAGATGCTGTCACTATAGGAATATATAACGGTTAAAACTTTTGGAAAAAAATTTTTAGAAAAATAAGACTCATTCACATGAAACAACTAATACTATCAGATTCTATATGATAAGTGGCCACAAATGTAAGGTACAAGTATTAACATTTCGGTGGCTGAAAAGTGTTTAAGAACAATTTCTAAAATAGAGATGAATGTAAGCTCAGTCTTACAAAGGAATACAATTTCATTAAATCTTCAAAATCAAAATGTATTTCAGAGAATTCCTAAGTTCTAAATTTCCAGAAACTGAAAAATTAAGTAATTTGTTTCAGATCCCTGGGTTTGCTATATCAGATTCAAGAATATTCTGTTTGAATACCAAAGGCATCCTGTAAATTCTTTGGCAAACCTCTCATTAGATTGAATTTTACATGACTTCTGATGAGGAAAGTCCCTGGAAAGTAACTGATTTAGGACAAATCAGCCCAAATAGTCTTCTTGGCCATACTTACCAATTAATACATATTATTGATGTTATTAAGGACCATCTTACAGTTAAAAAATAGATCAAACAACAGCCTCGTCAGGATATAATTGGGACACTTTGATCTCATGGAGATGATGCTAATAAGAATGATAATGAAGTGGAAAAGACAGTAACAATAAGAATTATAGTATTTAATATTCAGTGAGTTCTTATGCTGGGCATATTGCATGATAACTGACATATATTACCTTTTTTAATCTTCACAGTATTCACAATAAGAGAGTGAGATGTGCACTATACATTTCGATAATTTTATAAAAGAAAACAGAGGTACAGAAAACCGCACTTTAGTTAGGTAGTTAATAAAATGTGGTGCCAGACTCCAAATTTGGAATTTTCTTCCAAGAATTGTAGCGGACATTGTTGTTATATATTTTTTTATGATAAATTTTATCTCTCCCCTCTTGTGTAGCAACCAGTTCCAGAATTGGCCTAAGGTAATCAATAATGTCATTTTCTAGCCCAAAAGATATAATCCTTTATTCAACAATTTTTAAATATTAGTTAAGCATTTACTATAAGCCAGACACTATTTTAGATACTACAGAGAGGTTAGTGAATTGAGCAGTAAAGATTCCCTGCTTTTTCTGCCCTTAGGGATTTCACAAAAATAAAGAGATTGACCTATAAATAATAAACATATTAAAGATCACAAAATAAGAGATTGACCTATAAACCAAAAAATGTGAGCATAATAATAATGTAATGGTTATGATCATGAACTATCAAATTAGAAGTTATAAATTCAAATTACTTTTCATCACTTTCTAACAATGACCTTGGAAAAGTTACTTAACCTCTCTGAAACCCAGTTTTCTCATCTGCTAAATAGGGATAATAGTATCTAATTCTAGAAAAGGTCTTTGTGTGATATGAATAATATATATAAAGAGCTTAGCATAGGGCTTTAAATAAGTGCTCAGTGGGGTATCTATTTTTAAATACATCTCAAATGTAAGTACAAAAATTCACGTAGGGGGCATTACTCCAATTTGCCCCTTCCAGTTCATCACACTCTTTTTGCCCGTAATTTAAATATATCTTAAAAACAAAATTTGCTCCTAGAAGGCTTTTAAGATTAATTCAGCTCACACAAAGATTTCTTCACCAACATAATCAAGTACTAGTTCTTTTTTTGTTGTTGTTTTTTGTTTTTGAGACGGAGTCTCGCTCTGTCGCCCAGGCTGGAGTGCAGTGGCGCGATCTCGGCTCACTGCAAGCTCCGCCTCCCGGGTTTTCTCCTGCCTCAGCCACCCGAGTAGCTGGGACTACAGGCGCCCGCCACTACGCCCGGCTAATTTTTTATATTTTTAGTAGAGACGGGGTTTCACCGTGTTAGCCAGGATGGTCTCAATCTCCTCTTGAGATCCACCCTCCTCGGCCTCCCAAAGTGCTGGGATTACAGGCGTGAGCCACCACGCCCGGCCTCAAGTACTAATTCTTCACTCACGGGTCTTAAAATTTTCTTAAATTGATTTCGATTTGTATTTGGAATTTGGTCATTGTCAACCTCCCTTTTATATTGGTTCAAGAAAGAATATCTGACCCAAATAGGACATTTAAATTTTTTAATGGATTCTGAGAAAGAAGACATCTTGTGAGTAATTCTTGACAGTGGGGTGGTTCAATGTAAAGTCTAAATCTATACTGTCATTTTACCACTATGAGAGAAGTCAGTCTGACGATAAGCTGACCCTGCACAAGGCCTGCAGAGTGATGACTCAGTGAGCAGTTAAGGCAAGTCAATCTTGATTTCCACCCTATCCCTGGATCTTCCAGTTATAAAAGCCGAAAGCAATCAGCCAAATGCAGAAAAACAAAACCTACTTTTTTTGTTATGTATCGTTTAAGTCAGTTTGAGTTGCTTTTCTTTTAAGTGAAACACAGAGCCCTAACAGATTTAAAAAAAAAAAAAAAATCTGGCTCCATTGTTGTGGGATAGAAAAAAATCAAAGGGTGAATATATTTTTCATGCCTTTTATTCAGCCAGGTGGCACAAATTAAAGGACCAAGTTAATGCCAATATGTATGCTCAAATCTGTATATTGAGCCAATCTCAGAATTATGACATTAACACTGTACAAGCCTGTATTACTTCATGAAATGAGAATGCTGAGTCTTTGATTACAGGGCCACTTTAGCCTTTAAACACTGCTTACCAGTATTTATGCAATCAAATGCTGAAATTTAAAGTCTCAGTCTTGGGGTCTTTTCCCCTTTGCATGTGAAAATTGCAGTGGGGAAATAGTAAAGAAAATTGCAGCGGGGAAATAGTAAAATGGCTCACTACCAAAGACATCGTTTTATGTTTGAAACCATTTCAGAAAGTTTTAGCCTAACTTATAACTTTTTAAAAAATTGTTGGCATGTGATTTTTGTTGCCTCTTACTTGAACAGGAATATATTAATAATGTTACAGAACTGACATCAACTTCTTATCTCCAAGTAACCAGTGGTGTTTGTATGTATGTTTGTTTTTGCTGCAGTTTCCTAAATACACCAAAATGGAATTCTGATGTGGGTTGACTCACATAATTGCAAAGGTTCTTGTGTGAATTTTTTTCAGTTAAACATGTCAGGGAAGAAATATAAAACAAATAATAAAATGGATGCAAACACTCATCAATCAAGAGCTGCCTGCCACTTCAGTGCTACTAGAAGGGCCCTCAGAGTGACAGCACAAATGCATGTTGGCAGGCCAATCAAAGCTTTAGAAATAAAACAAAATGTTTCATATTGACCCCTCAACTCTCTAAGGCCGTGACAGTCCAGTTGCAATTTCATTTTTTACATTAGTTTTGAATTTCTTTATTAAATCATTTTCATTCCGATCCTTTGGCTGTCACATACATGCCAATACCACTGATGGCAATAAAAAGTAAAATACTTATAATCTTTGGAGAATGGTGTTCTTTAAACATATTTGTGACTTGTATTAAAGCACAATGATAATATTGGCATTTTTAAAATTTTCACAGACAGTAAGTTATGTGATCGCAACATAAAATAGGACTTTAAAAACCAAAGAAAGGGGCAAGAATGAAAAAGGCAATTATTTTTCTAATTTCATCACTATTCTAATGCCAATAATCCATAGTTCCTTTTTAAAATTGTATAAATATAAGGAGATATAACTCAATAGAACTGCTAAGATTAACAACTGCACTTAATGTTGTTCTTAATGTACCTTAGTCTTGGTTTGTGAAGCCCAAATGTTCATGCCAAATTTATTTACAGTGGAGTTACTTCCCTTTATTGGTTCAGTCATAGATTGCCATCCTAATAACAAAGGTTCCAGCATGATTTGTAAAGTTTTAGATCCACCATTGGTCTAGTTTGGGACATATGAAGCATGGCAGTGAAAGGAAGGGATCTTGTTAATGCATAAGGATGAATGGAAATTTCCATTTCATTTTTCATTTCAAGCTAGGAAAGCAGATGTATTCTAAGAGACAGCACCACTGAACTAAATTCTTCTTTGCACCCAGCATTCTCTCTTGAGGCAATATACTTTTCCTTTTTTCCTAAATAATTCACAAATTGCTTCCGCACAGAGGCCAAACCAGGTCAGAACAAAATTCAATTACCTCCTATCACCATATTCTCCTCTTACAAGGGAATGCTGTGGGTATAAGGTTTGCTATCTTAATCATATGTAAAGGTTAAATGCCAAACATAATTATAAAATTTGGGGGTCAGGATGATAGCATCTGATATCCTGTATGTTTTATTTTATTTAAAAAGGTATGCTCAGTCTTACCTCTTATTTATCTATCATAATAATTCTTCATTAAATCCTTCCAAAACTGCTCTTTTCCAGGGTTTTTCTAATTATCTATACCTACACGCAGACCACAAACCATGCCTTGTGTCACATTGGGGCTCATCAATATGTCATATCATGTTCTGTCACTTTACAGAACACAGTATGATAGATGAGATTTCAGAACGAGGTACTACATTATCTCTTGGCATAATAAAACATGAAAAGAAATAGATTCCTCATCCGAATTTTTCCATGTATTTGCACTTACACACACCATATGGGTTTTTCCATAAGATTTTGAAAGTTCATTAGAGTTAAATAATTTTAAATATATACTATTCTAGATATTTACATTTTTCTTTCCTCTTTAGAATGAAGATTCATGATTCTAATTAAGATCTGTTCTCAGTGATGAAAAATAAAAGACGGATACTAAATTCTTGAGATAGTAAGTTTACTATTCATTTACTTCCTGTAATGTTTACATCAGTCCAGTGAGTTAGGTATGATAAAATGTATCATTCTTGCTTCAAGATAAAAATACAGAGGCACTGAGAGATTAAATCACGTAACTTAAAGTCAGACACTGTCTAAGCAAGGTCTAAAGAGGCTTTTCTACTTCTCCAACTGACCAGATGTACATGTTCAAGGCAAGATTATTCTGCACATATGTTGAGAATTTTACTATGCTACATATTAATCTGTGTTATTGTCATATTGTATAAACACTTGTGTGGTAGGGAGAACTTTGTCCCCAATGGCCTTTGACCCCTGTGTTATACCTATTAACATGTTAAGTGACATGGCAAATGGAACTTTGCAGATGTTGTTAAGATGAAAGATCTGTTGACCACAAGGTAGTAAGATTATTCTGGATTATTCAGTGGGCCCTATATGATCACATGAGTTTTAAAAGCTAAAGCCCAGCACACATGAGGACTCCTACCAGTTGTCATAAACCAAAGATTAACAATTATATTGAGCAAAAACAAAAAAGCCAATTCAAAAATTACATAAGCCTAGAAAAAGAAGAATAGGGATGAGTTTGACAAAAAAGAAAGTTGAGAAGCCCTTCCTTCAACACTTTCCTCCACACTGCCCCTTACTTTCAGTCTTGACAGTCTTGATGTGACACAGAATTTCTTGACATCAGCATTGAATGGAACCATTAAAGAGTGAGGACTTTCTAGGTAAATAGCCTGCAGCATCCTGGAAGATTGTCTCCCACCAGCCTTTAAAAGTTAGCCTGGGACTAAACTATGTACAAGATAGAAATATAGTATCAGAAGCAGTAGAATATTATCAAAGCTCACACCTGTAAGCAGACCAAAATGGCAGCGGCAGCCAGAGAAGAGGTGTGGGGACACAGAAGTCATAGTGGGGACAGCATGAGCCACTATTGTGTGATAAAATGATCAAAATGCAGGCACTTGGAAATCTCAACACAAACCAGCTCATTTGTGAAAGTCCTCTTTGGAGCTGAAGTTGTCAGTAGTGCAGATGAAACCCTAATCATTCTAGAATTCTCAAAATCAGAAAACATCATTAGTTCTGTTTTCACCTGTTAGAGATGGAGAAATAATTATTTACAGCAGCTGCTGCCACCCTTACCTCTCCTACTCACAGAAGATATTGCAAAGTCATCGCTATACTTCTTGCTGCTGAGCCATAGCAAGACCTTGCTGTCCATCTCAGCACAGCCCTCTAGAAAACTGCTGCCACTTAATAGAAATGTTCATATATCAAAAGAATATTAAATTTATCAGACTTACCTTGGTATGAATACTGGTTTTACCACTTACTGTGTGTCCTTAAGTCAGACAGCAAATCTTTCTTGGCCTCAGTTTATTTATATATATATATATATTATATATATACAATTTTTTAATTTATATATATAGTTTATATATATAATTTTTATTTATATATATTTTTATTTATATTTCATTTATTTATATTTATATATAATATATTCATATATTATATATAAATATATATTTTATATAGCTTATTTATATATATTATATATGCATATATAATATGTATATTGTATATACATATAATAATGCATATATAATAAGTATATAGTATATACACATAATAATACATATATAGTTCTAATACATATAATATATAATACATATACATATTATATTAAATATATGTAATACATATAATAATACATATAATATATAATAGTAATACATATAATAATATGTATAAATAATATACATATAATAATAGATGTAATATGTATATTATATATGAATAAACAGTATATATAAAATATATATGTATATATAGTATGTATAATATATAATACATACATATATTATATACATATATAATATCTATAAACAGTATATATATAATATATACTTTATATGCATAATAGGAATTGTAACTATTCCACTCTGTTATGTTCTTACAGACATCAAATGAGTTAATTTATGCTCCTAGAACAAGGGTCAGCAAACTAGAGCCTACAGGCTAGGGCCTATGGCCTGCCATCTGTTTCTTTATAACTAAAGAGCTTCAGAATGGTTTTCATATTTTAAAATGGTTGAAAGAAATCAAAATAAGAATATTTGTGTCATGTGAGAATTACATGATATATAAATTTCAATATTCATAAGGTTTTATTGGAACACAGCCACACGCTTTTGTTTAGGTATTGACTATGGCTGTTTTTGTGCTATAATGGCAGAGTTGAGTAGTTGCAGCAGACACCACATGGCCCACAAAGCCAAAGTATTTCCTACATTGACCTTTACAAACAAAGTTTGCTGACTCCTGTTCTAGAATGATAATGGGTATTTTTTTAAATACTCTAAAATGCTTTTAGCTCCCTTACCTTTTTCATTTCTTGTTTGAGAATCCATCTGAGAGCAAAAACGGCTCCAGGACCAAGAATGGGAAATGTTTAAGACCTTGCAATAGATCCACAGACATACGCAAAGCCAAATATTTGCTGTTATTCTGTCCTACTTTTATTAAACTGTGACTAGCTCTTCTCAGAGATAAATATTCATTTGTAGGTGTAATGTATATTCCAATGACTCTTGCCCACAGGTGCTAAAGATAAGTCGTAACTACTGAAAAAGTGCTCATAAGAATTTCTCGAGAGCATACTACCCACACACAAACAAATATGGTAAGTTTACTAATCAGCTATCACACTGCATTCTCTACTTCTTACTTTTTAACTGTAGCTCAATCTCCTGGAGGGCACCATGACCACTTAGAAGTCCCATCTCTGCTGATTCTCACAGTTTCTCATGCTGGGCTCTGCTTTTGACCAGTGTCACTTGTGTTGGGTACAGCTGTGGTTTCTAAGCCTTCCTCTTACACTTGGCATTCTTGCCTAGACTGATGCGTATCTACTCACGCCAGGAACAGCAGCTTACCTTGTGGATCTATATGTGCACCAGTCACTGCCACTGCCTGCTACATTAGAAGCAATATGTTTCTTCATAAATATTGTGCTGCTGACTGGAGAAGAATGTTTGTCCCTCATTTTTATGCTACATTCTACTAACGAAGCTACTTGGGTTCCAATAACTGAATTTAGTGAGTATGACTGCAAACTGTTTACAAATCATTTCTCATGTATAAATCATGCCCTGCCCTCTCTACCCCAAGATCCGACATGAATGACTCTAATTGTGGAAAGGAGTCATGTTGGATGGAGGAACAAATCCATGTTTCAGAACAGTGCTAGAATCTGATTCACCACTCCATCCCAATACAAAGGCTTTGTTTTAAGGCCAAGCTTCTCATATCTGAATATTTCTACCCTGAGGATAGTATTCATTTCTCAGGAGGCTTCAAAGTTCCTAATGCAAATTGACTTCTGGCGAGTCAGCTCCATAATTTCTTCAGGGATGTTTGGTCAGGTATGAACCGCAGTGGTCACCCAGCTATTAGTGGATTCTAGATGCCCGCTACGCAGGACTGTCTTTAAAGTAGTCATAACAGAGTTTCAATAAGGAAAAAAAAGTTGGTACCATTAAGTGTACCAACTCTGGAAACAATTGCGTAAACTTCTGTCACACACAATGTTTAAGATAATAAAGCCTATGCTTATTAATATTTAAACTTATGCTTATACTTATTTTATTAATATGCTTATTAAGACCAAAGATCATGCTTATAATGTTTAAAGTCCTTTTTAATACTTCTTATAATGTAGAGATTTTGAAGTTGTTCTGGCTTTACATAGTACTGAATTTAGTAAGAAAATACCCTGTGGAAGACCCTGTGAATTACATTCCCAATCCCTATTCCTCTTTTATATACTTTACCAAGAGAATTACTAAAGCTCAGGACTACAATGTGCCCAGCTAAATACTTATTATAACTGCTTTCTTTGCAGACAAATGTGACCACAACACTGTTTTATTCAATGAGTTGTCAACAGTGGTATACTGGGAATTTTGAGAAAAAGATATTTTCTTTCCTGGTAGAAAGGAATAGACAGAGCTGGTACCATGGTCTTCTTCTGACCCTATCTTCTCCCATTATACAAATATGTTGTCTACAGTCATAACAGCAATTTGGTGAATGTGAGGTGAACAAGCATACAAATGAAATACATAAGACAGTGAGTAAAAGGAATAGAAGGAACT
Source organism: Gorilla gorilla gorilla (assembly GCF_029281585.2). Taxonomy (NCBI): domain Eukaryota; kingdom Metazoa; phylum Chordata; class Mammalia; order Primates; family Hominidae; genus Gorilla; species Gorilla gorilla. The sequence goes on along the minus strand of NC_073229.2, from coordinate 117,947,979 downwards.
TGTATCTCTGCAGACATTGTTCTGCTAAAACCAACATCTGCAACCACTTCCAGACTTCTTGTTATGTAAGAAAAAAATTTGCTTCTATTTGTTTTATGTTACTATTGTCCAGTTATTCTTCTATTTTCAGGTTTAAAAAAGTTCCTAACTGATATACTAGGTTTAGTCACATAGAATTGCTGATGTTAACCACATTTAAGTTATAACAATAATAAATTTCATATGGTCAATGTAATATAACTTATTTCATTTGTTTTAAATATAGGTCATTGAGCAAGACTTCCATCTGGTATCACAAAGCTAAATATAAATACGAGTTTCAGTATATAAAAGTATTTCTTTACAATTCATAGTAAACCAATTTCCACCTTTACTGATGTTTGTTGTGCCAATGATATGAAACATTGGATAAAACATTCTCCTAAAAAATATAAACAAAGAGAGATAGGGAAAGAGGGAGAGAAAGTCAATATCAACACTCAAGTGAAAATTTAAAATATAATAATCACGGCTAAGATGTACATAAACTCAAATACATTATTTATTGTATATTCTCTGTGTATATCCCAGAAATTAATTTTGAAAATATGTTCTAAGGGAATTGTACAAGATAATGACAAACAACCAAAAAAACTCTATTACAACATTGAATATAAGAACAATGTACTACTTGGAAACAGAATAGGTAAGCAAATTCTGGGGCATCCACTACAATGCCCATTATGTAAAAAAAAAAAAAAAAAAATGATAAAAAGCTTAAATTGGCAATTAAAGTTACACTCGATAACACATATATTGCTGTTCCTTTCAAATACTATCCTTTTCTAATAGAATTATGTCTACTTTCTTCTGGGAAATGATCTATCATAATTCTGTTCTGACTTATTTTTTTTAAATGTGGGATCAGAGAAATCATAAATAGTTCTTTTTGCCGATAAAAGCTATAAGATAGGATGTTCAGCCTGAGCTAGATATACAAAGAGGAATCAAAAACATGTCAGAGAGATTCCAGCGATGGTTTGAGTGTCTGGTAGTTCTTGAAAGTAAGTAAGAGCATTCATCTTCTCAGAGACCGAAGGTTAAAATTTCCTTCAGTTGTTTGATATAAGCTTTTATCTTTCTAACAACTAACTTTTTCCCCCCTCAACCAGTTTGATTTCCTGTTCTGTCACGTGCATACAAATGTATCTTGATATAATCACATTAGAATGTTGGGTGAAAAAGAAAATACAGCTGGACATAAAACTGTGCTTACATGTACAAAGACAGCAATTATATGTAATTAAATATACAAAGTAAAATATTGTTTAAAATTCTACAAAAATTTTGAACTCATTCAAGTAAATAAATATTATTGAGCACATACTCTGTACCAGATATGCATGTCAGAAACTGAAGTTACAAGTAATTTTTGTCTTTTGGTATTAGGATTATTGTTAATTTTGTATGTCTTGTTTTCCTTTCAAAATATTATAAAATAAATTGGTATTTTTAAGAAAATATTCATAGTAGAGAATGGGGGAAAATATAATTTTTGCTACACTATGCTTCTAGTGTGTATAAATGTATATAGGTATAAAAATTTTAGTTTTAACAAGTATGCTAAGATATTATACTGTTAAAATTATAAAAAATGAAGACAATAAGACATTAATTTTATTTATCAGGGTTTCCTAACCTGTGTGCTGAGGAACACAATGTGCTTACAAATAGGTTAGAGGAGTGCAGAGTTATGATACCAGCCTCCCTCATAGCTGAGTGGAGATTGGGTGGCCAGATGCCTAAGCTGGTTGCCACAAAGTAAAAAGAAGCTTATACGGTCCACATCAGGAAGCTATAGATTTATTATTACCTTATAGGTGGGCTATAATAGATGTTTGGGAGCATTGTTTTATGTGATCATCTTGGTTCTTCCTCTAGTTAGGATGTCCACTAATTTTGAGTATTATATCTCATTCCATCAAAATAGCAGATGGACAAAATGTAAAATCCATCTGCTCAAATAACTAGAAATCCTTGAAAGAAAATAAATAATTAAAATAATTTTGAATGCAAGTGTGAGTTGCTAAAAATGGAAGGGAATTGAAGAGAAAAATGTAGGAAAAAATGAAATACAATTTCTAAACTGTCCATGGTTTCAGAAAAATTTGGTGTCCAAAACATAGGGACTCTGTTTATTGTTCATATGGGAGCTAACATCTGGGTGTTTATTAGCTCCTAAATAGTCAGTGCTCAAAATAAATAAATAAATAAATAAATAAACATTTGTAGGAAAGTAGGAAAATATACCCAACAATTGGCTCAAATAAAAGATAATAATATTATTTTCTTTTGCCTTGTCCCTGGGTAAAACAAAAATATGTCTCTTCTGAGAAATCAAAATCCAAAAACTTCATCTTGAATAGATTTAGATTCAGAATTATCCATGAGGTCTGCATAACTCCAATAAAAAATTAACGATAAAAATTTGTACCCTCTGGTGGTAAATCTGGGATATTTGGCAGAAGCATAGAAAAGGCACTCAGGAGATAATTTCCACAACCAATACTATAGGGATACCAACACACACATATACCAAGAAATAAAGTTAAGTTAAAATATAATGACAAAATTTACAAAATGTAAAAGAGAACAATCTACTTGGCCCCTGAATCAACAGACTCAACAAATATGGCAAACTCAGCCCCAAGAACTCAATGCAGTACAAAAAAATAAAAAACACTATAAAATAAATAAATATGCATAAAATAGTTAATAAAATAGTTTTAATAAAATCTCTATAAAAAAGACATTTAGAAAGTATAAGCCCATTTGTAAAACAGCAATATTTTCATGTTTCCTGAGAAACTCATTAGATGGGATAAACACCATTTAAGGAACAATTCAGTATGAAAATGGTAAACCTTTAAAAACCTGGAAAATTTACCAAGGTGATACAGAGTGATAAAGAGGTGAAAAATATCAAAGACAGTAATACACAAAAGTCAACAACTTTCTTATATACAAGCAATGAGCTGGCAGGATTTGAAATAAAAAAAAATACTATTTACATCAATCCTCCAAATAAAACACTTACGTATAAATCTGATAAAATATATTACATGTTTACATGAGGAAAATGACAAAACTCTAATTAACAATATCAAAGAAGACCTAAGTAAGTGGTGAGATATTCCATGTTCATGTACAGGAAGACTCAATATTGTCAAGATGTTAGTTCTTTCCAACTTGAGTAATAGATTTATTGCAATACCAATCAAAATCCCAGCAAGTTATTTTGTGGACAAACTTATTCTGAAGTTTCTATGAAGGGTAGAAGGTCCGGATTAGCCAAATCAATAGTGAAGAAAAAGAGCAAAGTCAGAGGACTAACACTACTGCACTTCAAGATCTAGTATAAAGCTATAGTAATCAAGACAGTGTTGTTGAAAATATAGATGAATAAATCAGTGGAACAAAATAGAGAGCCTGGTAATAGACCATGTGATTCTAGTCAACTGGTCTTTGACAAAGGACCAAAGACAAGACTTGGTCAACTAGACATTTACATTAAAAAATATGGACCTAGAAACAAACTTTTACACCATTCACAAACATTAACTGAAAATGCATTATAGAACTAAATGCAACCCACAAAACTAAAAAAAATACAATACAAAATAAAACTGTAGGAAGATAACACAGTAGAAAATCTAGATGATCTTGGGTTTGGTGATGATTTTTTTAGCTACAATACCAAAAATACAATCCATGAAAGAAATAATTGGTAAATAAGACTTCATTCAGATAGAAAACTTCCATTCTGCTAAAGACAATGTCAAGAGAAAGAGAAGACAATCCACAAACTGGGGACCGAGGGTACATGGAAATTCTCTGTAATTTGCTCAATTTTACTGTGAACCTAAAACTTTCTGAAAAATAATGTTTATTAATTTTTAAAAAGAAAGGAAACAAAAACATTGCATATATATTATCTACAAAATATGACAGCAGAAATAAATCCAAATACATCAGTAATAACAATAAGTAGACACAGGCCAATGTCATCAGTTGACAAAAACTCTCAAAATGAACTAAAAAATAGAAATCTGTAATATGATGTACACTAGAATTACACATAAAACAAAATGACAGGGAAAGATTTTATATGAAAGGATATAAAATGATGTAGGCAAATACTCAAGAGAGGAGTTAATATAATGATACTAAGCAGACAGTTTTGAATTTAAGACAGGACCATTATTATAGATAAAGTCAATACTGTACACATGATTAAAGGAACAATTTGACAAGATACTATAATTCAGAACAAGTATGAGCTTCAAAGAGAGCCTCAAAACATATCATTCAAAATTTGTCTGTATTGTGAGAAAACTGGACATATCTTAAATTAGTATGGGAGATTATAATACCACTCTTTCAGAAACTAATTCATCAAGCAGAACAAAAATCAGAATATAAATGATTTAAACAAAACAAATAACAAGTTTAGTCCCCACATATTGGCATATATATATAACTCTTTCACCTTTATGATTAGTGAATATACATTGCATTCAAGCAAGCATTTATTAAAGTTAACCATATATTAAACTATAATACAGTAAATACCAAATAGCATGTAGGGACTGTACCTACTATAGGCAATTCTTTAGAAAGTAAACTAAGACATAGCCACGCCAGACAATAATAATAATTATAACAGCAAATAACAGTTATAGTAAATGCTATATACTAATTACACACATACATGTTATCACTTTAACACAAAATATGACAAATTGGTATTTATCTGAAATCTTGTTTCCATTTTCTGGAACAGCCCTTTTTTTACTTCTAATTGGATGTTAAATGTTATATGATTTATTATTATTTATTTAAGATTCATAAATGTAAACTTTTTAAAAGGAAAGCATAAGTAGGACTAAGGAAAAATTAGCCATATTTAATAATAAATAATGTCATACTGTCTTCTAATCCATGATAAGGTAAGAAATTTTATCCTTTCTGTTACCTTTTCCAATAATATAGTAGTCTCCCCTTACCCATGACAGTTAAGTTCTAAGACTGCCAGTGGATGCCCAAAACTGTGAATGGTATCAAACTCTCTCTATAGTCAGCCATTCATATGTGCGAGTTCCACATTTGTGGATTCAAACAACCATGGATCAAAAATAAAGTATTTACAGAAAGCAAAACCCACAGACATGCAGGGCTGACTTTTCATATCTGAGGTACCACAGTGCCAATTGAGGGACTTGAGCATTGAGAAATTTGGTATCAGTTGGAGGTCCTGAAACATCCCACACAGATATCAAGGGAAGACTGTACTGTTTTTTTCTATATATGATATAGAATGATGCAATTTAATGTATAAATTAGGCACAGCTAGGAGATTAAGAACAATAACAAAATAAAATAAAACAACTGTAACAATATAATGTCATAAAAGTTATGTGCATGCAGTCTCTGTCTCTCAAAACATCTTATTATACTGTACTCACACTTTTAGATCACAATTGACTGTGATAACTAAAATCACAGACAGCCAAGCAAAATCACAAATAAGACGGAGCTACTGTATTTGCCTTAACTGCCTTCAGCATTTAGGACATCATTCTTTATTTTTATTTAGAGGTAAAACTAAATACAATCAATCCTAAGATTCATTGTGATTTCCAGCTCTGTTTTTAACAAGTCCCCATTATGCTGATTTCTCGTGTCAGTCTGATTGATAACATCAAGCTAAGCAGCCTCTATGCAAAAGCATTTGAGCATGAAATACTTAGCATTTTACCTTCCTGCAACAGCAAATTTTAAAACTTATGGGAATTATTCTCAAAAACGCCCATATACTCTGTATCTACAGGCCTGTTTTGGTAGACCAGCTTTTGCAATCAAGTCCTTTGCATCTATAAATTCATCATATAGGATATCCATCTCTAAAATACCCATAATTTTAAAACTCACATTGAATGTCATCAGAATTTAAACTTTTTTTTTTTTTTTTTTTTCAGGAAAAGTGGATTTAAAGCAGGGAGGTAATTAGAACTTGTGAAGTTTAAAGTAAAAGCCAATTAAGTAAGTTTTAGTGAAAAAAAAAATTGAGAAAAGTCCTGCTTATCTTTACCTTTGCCATTTCCTAGTCATATATTTGGGGGCTCTAAAGCAGTCTTATTTCTATTTTAAAAGGTCATGTTTTCCCAATATGTATTTTTATCACAATCTACACATAGCAACAGCAAATACTTCAGATGCAGTTAGTTCATCTTTTTTTAGACTGCTCATGGCTTCTACAAAAGACCATCATAGAATTTTGGGGGAACAGAACATGAACTTCTGTTTTACTGTAATCATTTTCTTTTGTTTTCATTGTCAATGTATTTCCAAATTAGAAATGGACACTATTTTTCTCATACTTTGAAAATATGCTTTTACGGGAGATTTTAAAATTGTTTCTATGGTGGGCAACATGTAGGCCACATGTTTAGGACATTATCTACTTTTACTTCTATGAACTGAAAATTTTATTGTGTGGTTATGCACACTTTGAAGAAATGAAAAATGACAAAATACATTCATTATGAAAGCCTCAATATCACAGATAAGCAAATTACACCTCTTTTTGTAATCTTGCATAGAAAGCATGCAGGACATTTAGCTAAGTAAGAGGTGTTCATTTTCTGTGGTTGAAATTTATGGAGGAATAGAATTTGCCAAAACTTGTATTTGTAATTTTTGCTGAATATGCAGGTAGATGAACATGGCCTAGTTTGTATTTAAACAAAGTATCAGCAATCTATTCTTTTCTGGTTTCTGTGGTTTTATTAACTTTTTTGTAGAAATTAAGCTCTGTATTTGATTTTACAAACTGAAGTACTTAAGAGTACCCTGTTGTTTTTGTTCTAATGATCTGACATATCACTTGATATACTGTAAGAAGGCATGATCATTAATATTAATAAAATCTGACAGAATCAGCTCTACACTATAAGGGGCTGATGTCAGACATTTTAGTTGCAACCTCTGTATCAGGAAATGTAACTTTACTCATTTTCATAGAGCAGTCAAGGGATAGATGTGATATTATGCATTGTGTATGTGGTATGTCCACACTAATGCAGCAGCCACTATTTTCAACAGACCATCTGTGTCTTTTGGTGAAATGAAAAACATTTTGATTGATTTAAAAGTACTTCCTGGTGTTGGCTTGTGAGATTCAGTCTTCACATACGCTTTCTTCACCTCCTCAAACCCAGATTATTTTCTGTATATTTTATAGTAAGCTCTGTTTTGGTAATTTACTTTCTGAATCCTCTTTTATATATTCTTCCATCTGCCATTAAATTGTACAGTCATTTAAGCTTCTTTCCCATTGAAGGCTAGCTCATTTTGATGTTGATATTATATTTGTTCTTGTTTCCATTATGGGAATTGTTAGAAAACCTAGTCACAATATTCACAATGTTAACAACTAAACTAGTAGTATCTTGATACAAATCATGATAGTTAATCCATCACCAAAATCAAGGACAAATTATGCATGCTCACAAATAAAACACACTTAAGTTATACAGTTAACTTGCTTCAGTCAGGTGATACAACACGGGATGATCCATTATTAGAAACTGCAAAGCATGATTGCCAACATAGGTGGCCAGGGAAAAAAATAGCAATAGGGACTATAGAAAGCAGATGGTCCATGCTGCATCCATTTAATGGTAAAACAATGCTGCTTTCAGCCCCTATTTTTTGTTTGTCTTAGAACTCCTGTACCTTTCTCCCAACTTTCCATACCTATTGCTGAAAAAATGGGTGTTTTTGAGTTTCAGGGAGGGATTTCCTGGTTGTAGAACTTTCAGTGCTAAAATCAAGACATTCCCCATAAAATGAATAGTGGGCCAGCCCAGCTGTCCATGATGCAATAATATGCAAAATTATTACAGTAAAGAAAACATGTTCCTGATCCCTATGCATTTGCAAAATTTAAGGCACGTTTCTCGATTTCTAAATGTATCTTCTGAATTCAGGTATTGAATTTTAGATAATCCACTAACGTTATTCACCATATTAATATCCGAAGGAGAGAACTATAGGATAATGTGACTGAGTGGAGAAAAAAAAAGTAACACAACATTCGTTTATAATTAAAACTCATAGAAAACTCCTAGAATAAACTTGTTTAACTTGATAATGTGTAACTAACAATAAAACATAGAGAATATACTTACTGCTGGATTTCTGGAAACATTATTTTTAAAATCAGAAGCAATACAAGAAAGTTCATGATCCTTGCATCTATTTACATGACACTGGAGATTCTAGTAAGTATAAGAGAACAATAAAAATCTTGATGTGGAAAATAAAATAGCATTATTTACAATTTCTAGATAATCTATTAGAAATAATAAGAGATATATTCGGTTTGAAGAATCTAAGAAAAATTTCTGAAATCAATAGCACACTTTACCACAATAAAACCATTAGGAAATTGAAGTAATAAAAATACCATTCTCAATACAATCCCAAGTCATAAGATTTCTGGAAATTAACCCAAGATTACATGTACCCAGAGTATATGTTCTTTATGAAAAAAGTATAAAACTTTATTAAAGGACATAAAAGAATGCAAATAAATGGACATATTATAACTTATTGATAAATTAGAAAATTTGAAATCATAAAGATTGCATTCTCCCCAAGTAAAATAAGAAATTAAATACAATTTCAATCAAAATCTCATCAGGATATTTTATGAACTTGAAAAACTATGCTAAAATGTATATGTAAATACTAAGGGCCAAGAACACCCAGCCAAATTTGGATATTTTCCCAACAAAATATCAAAATTTACTACAAAACTAGACCACTTTTAAGAATCCTATAGAAAGGAGGCAATGTAATAAATCTAAGAACAATTACGGAGTCATGTGTTACTTAATGACAGGATATATTCTGAGAAGTGTATCATTAGGCAATATTGTCATTGTGCAAACATCATTGAGTGTACTTATGCAAACCTAGATGGTGTAGCCTACTAAACACCAAGGCTATATGATTGTTTTGCTTCTAGGCTTCAAAACTCTATAACATGGTACTGTACTGAATTCTGTACGCAATTGTAACAGAATTGAAAGTATATGTGTATCTAAACATATCTAAATACAGAAAATGTACAGTAAAAATATGGTATAATCTTATGGTACTATCTTGTCTAAGAAGCCCATGATTGACTGGTGCATGTGGTACATTACTTTATACTTATGAGAGATGGCATTTTAAACCCCTGAGAAATAATAGAATATTGGCAATCTATAGAAAAAATTAAAATTGAATTGTAAAACACCAAATGTATTAAATTCCAAATGGATTTAAAATGTAAATGTTAAAATTATTATAATATACTTTGGAAGATATCTATATAATTAAATGACATTTACACTTAATATTTTATATCAATGAGCAATCAAATAAAAAAAGATCGACCAAATGAAAAAAAGAGAAAGCCTAGGGAAAGTGTTTGTAACACATAAAATTAACAAAAATACAAAATTGAGAGACTATGAAAGTCCTATAAATCTATTAAATGAAAAGGGAAAAACACCCTTCCTCAATTAAAAAAAAAATGAACAAAGTTAGGAAAAGACAATTTATAAAATAGGAAAATCAAACTGAAAATATCTTCAACTTCGTTATTAATTAGAAAGGGCAAATTTAAATTTCAAGGTACCATTAAAACCATGTGAGGATTAATAAGTTTGAAATCGTTAATAAGTTTGAAAACACTAAGTGTTGACAAAGCTGTGGGGAAATAGAATCTTTTATGCTTTCCTGGAGGTAGAGCAATGAGACACAATAAATTTTGAAAGCAATATGACAATATCTAATAAAGTTGTAAACTTGCATGAACTTTATTATTTCGTAATTTACATCCATGAGTTCACAAGGGAACAGAGTTAAGCATGTTAATTGAATGACTATGTGTAATAGAAAAGAGAAGGAAGCAACCTAATTATTCCTCTGTAGAGCAATAGATAAATAAGTGGCTTAAGTACATGCATTCAACATAGGTGAATAGTAAAGAATAATTAAAACAAACAAACTAATTCTATTTTATGAAGTAAACCTTAAAAATATTCTTGAGTTGTAAAAAGCAAATTACAGGCCAAGCACGGTGGCTCACACCTGTAATCCCAGCACTTTGGGAGGCTGTGGCGGGTGGATCACGAGGTCAGGAGTTCGAGACCAGCCTGGCCAATATGGTGAAACCCTGTCTTTATTAAAAATAAAAAAATTAGCTGGGAGTGGTTGCACTCGCCTGTAGTCCCAGCTACTTGGGAGGCTGAGGTAGGAGAACTGCTTGAACCCAGGAGGGGGAGGTTGCAGTGAGCCGAGATCCCGCCACTGCACTCCAGCCTGGGTGACAGAGTAAGACTCCATCTCAAAAAAAATAAATAAATAAAATAAAAAGGAAATTACAAAGCAGTATGTATATAATACTTTTTTTGTATGTTTAAACCATACAATAGCACAATGTTTATGGATGCATGTATATCTACCAAGCAACCAAAGCATATAGCAGATTGACATTCACCAACTTCAGGTGAGTGTTCCTTTGTAGGGATTTAGGAAATGGGTAGGGATGGTGAAAGTGAACTTTAGTATACCTGTCACATTTCACATCTTTGCATGAAGCAAAAATAACAAAATGTAAACATCTTTTTGGTGATAGTTGGGGGTATATTGCTATCCATTTAATTGTTTTATGGTTATTTGAAATACTTTGTAATAAAAATTTGGTGAACGTGTATGTGTTTGTGTGTCCCTGTGTGTGTATATTTCAGACAAAGGAAAGTATGAATTCCACTGAATTGTTTGCTGATTATTCCACATATAGTTTATTATGCCTAGCTATTGTACACTGATTTGAGTGTAATATTTTAAGAGAGATGTTGACCATTGACAAAAGAAGTACCTCGACATGTACTTGAAGAGTAAGATAATGATTAATTGAGATAGGTACCTAACAGTATTTTAGTATCTACTGTATTCCAGATTTCCTATATGAGTGTGTAATTAATGTGTGTATATGTATAAATCAAATACGTCAATATGTAGAAAATGAAACAACTAGAATTGCTGAAGCCAGTGTTAAACCTACTTATCTTGATGAAAATATCCATGGTATTTTCTGCAATTCGTACTTCCTTCCTAAAAGGATGTGAGGCAGGATGGTACCGTGGAATTACCCTGAAGGACCGGCAACAATGCAAAACTGAATACATGTCGCCTTAACAAGAAAATCTTGAGAGTTATTTTGAAAAACTTCCACAAGGAGCAATAGGAAAGGAAAACAGATTAACGTATTTTTGGTTGTTGAGACATCCAGATAGGATTAATCTGTGAGTAACAATTAGAATGAGGAAAATATCAATTCACTAGGTATTGTTCTAGTTTCCAGTGGCTGCTGTAACAAGTTATCACCAATGTGGTGGCTTAAAGCAAAGGAAATTTATTCTCTTACAGTTGTGAAGGCCAGAAACCCAAAATCAGTATCGTTGGACCAAAATCAAGGTGTTGGCAGGACTGTGATCCCTCCTGAGACTCTAAAGGAGAATCAACTTCTTGCATTTGCGGGGGTTCTACTGGTTGTATCCCTCCAATCTCTGCCTCTATGGTCACAATGGCTCTCCCTCTTTCATAACGTGTCAAATTTCTCTCTTTCTTTCTGCCTCCCTCAAAAAGGATACATGTGATTGCATTTAGGGACTACTCTGATGATGGGGGATATTCTCCCAAATCCTCTTTGCCATTTTAGATAACATTCATAAATTCCATGGATTAAGATGTGGACATCCTTGAAGGACCATTATTCAGCCTACCACAGGTATGAAGCGACATTTTCACAAACTACTATGGACTCCTAATCTTTCTAATTGTCCACCATCTCTTCATCCTTTTTCTGATTATGGGCACCCCAATGTTGTGAAACACTTCTCCCAAACTCCATATAGATCTTATGAGAGGAGTCTAATTATAGCTCTCCACTTCTCTAGGATTGCGCACATGGTGTGGGTTTGTATCACATTTTAGAGGTGAAGATTCATACACCAGTGTGTGGACTCATGGCCCATGTCTGACTAATTGGACTTTATTATCTACTGTTATACGCAACTATATATGAGAAAGACTCTCTTTTCCTGGAATCTATAGCTAATCTGATTAAACTTTAAAGCTGGTAGTAGCCTGGTTCACTATCACAGGGAGGAAGCATAATGAGAGGAGAAAAGAATGAGAGTAAAAAAAAGGCCGGGCGCGGTGGCTCACGCCTGTAATCCCAACACTTTGGGATGCCGAGGCGGGCGGATCACGAGATCAGGAGATCGAGACCATCCTGGCTAACACGGTGAAACCCCGTCTCTACTAAAAAAATATACAAAAAAATTAGCCGGGCGTAGTGGCGGGCGCCTGTAGTCCCAGCTACTCGGGAGGCTGAGGCAGGAGAATGGCGTGAACCCGGGAGGTGGAGGTTGCAGTGAGCCGAGATCGCGCCACTGCACTCCAGCCTGGGCAACAGAGCGAGACTCCGTCTCAAAAAAAAAAAAAAAAAGAAAAAAAAAAAATGAGAAAAACACCCCGGAGAATCAGAATGAAAAGAGTCCTCTTGGCATCAACTTTTGCCTCAAGTCAGTTCCATTTCTGACTTCTTTAGTCCTGTGAGGGAATTAAAACCCTGTTTTTGACTTCAGTGAGGCTGAACTGAATTTCTAACACCTGAACAAAACTGTTTATTCTGTGGCGGAAGCAATTCACAATGAATGTACAATTGGACAGGAAGATCTCAAAGTTCCCTTCAAACTCTACAACCTCTTGCTTCCAAATATGCTTAAAAAAACCTGGGTAAAATAAAAAAAAAATCAAAATATTGTCAGTTACAACACTGCACTTTGTATGACTTTTCTGAAATGCGGTATGTATAACACAGTTATGCTACAAAGTCACTGTTGAAGAAGAGAATACAATGTCAAACACAGAGGAACCTAAGCTTTTGCTTGCTATGGAGGATATCTCAATTATCAGTAGAAGCCGTAAAAATAAGCATCCATAAACCAGCTTCCAAATAAATAAACAAACAAACAACTAAAGAAACAAATACTCAAAGTCCAGCAGCTATCCCTGAGAGTCCTAAAATATCTTGAAATTTCCTGAAAAAATTGCTCCAAATGATTCATTTAAATACTGTTCCCAATTAATATTTCCTTTATCTCATTTCTTAAAAAAATTCTAGAATTCTGTATCAGAATTTATAAAATTTTATGTATGTGGATACTATGTTGTCCAATTCAACAAACACACTGAAAAATATCATACTATTGCTCTTATATGTTTATATGTTATTTAAGAGTTGATAAGATAGTTTATTTCTAGCCATTTATAAAATAAAACAAAAAAATTCATCAGGCCCTTGTTGTGGAACATAACTTCCTGTTATAATATTGTTTCCAAGGGGATATCAGATCTCAGATCCACCATTTCAACCTATAATGCCTTTTCCAGGAATGGAAACATAAGAATATTTGAAATATAGTTATAAAATATTACTTTTAAAACACAATTTCAGAAAGCATGAGATACCACATTCTAATTGAAATTAAAAACACCACCACTGTGATGTTTGGACAAATAATAAATAGATCTTGATACCTTAAATGTTGTCCCCAATCATCTAATGGATCACTCTTGAGATAATTAGCCCAAGAGTTTAAGTTGAATGTGAAGGATCATGATATTAATTAAATATGTACTTGTAAGATTTGTAAAGCAAAACATTATCCACACTGACACAGCAGCTCTTGTTCTTTGCGCAATGTGGAATAAAGCTGCTTTTTATCATAAAGAAAAGACACTGGACAAAAGATTATGTTTCAAAAGAAGATTGGTTGTGGTGAGCAGGTTGATCACTTTTGCACCCCTTTCCCATTTAATAATAAAAATTTCAGTTTATTTAAGGTATCTAAGTTTTAGCACACAGCCAAGCCTTGTATATAGCTTCCCATACCCCCATTTCCTAAAATAGACAATATTTGACTTAAGTTAATCGGTGTATTCTATACTCATGAGCAGCATAGAGGCAGACATATGTTGTAAACATTCCAATCATGAGGAATCTCAGAGTTCTCTTGGAATGTTAAGACAAAGCATTCTCTCTTCCTCTGCATGCTGTAGTGTGCGAAATGTGAAAACTGGAGCCACCTTGAGGAATGCTGCCTGAAGTTTAAACCAACATGCACAATTAAGATTACACACACACACACACACACACACAAACACACACAGACCAGGACACTGAAATAAACTATAAACTGTCCCTGAAATGTACCCTATCTTTTGACTTCCATTGATGAGCCAACAAATTCTCTGTTGTTGGAGCAGTCTGAGTCAGATTTTCCATAACATGTAGCTGAATTCATTTTCTCAGATACAATCACCATTAGTTAATTAAGCATATTATGTTACTAGTATCTTTACCTCCAGTGTTTAAAGAATAACCTGTAAATGAATGATCAATTATTGATATTAAAATTTAAAGTGTATCAACAAAAGAAAAAAATAGTTAAATCTAATTAACCAGAAAGTCGAGGAGGAGAGGAATTTATTTTTTTGAAATGTTCATTGTGTTGTGTTCACACAGGTTTCAAATAATATGGATTTATTGATTAATAATATTTCTATGCTAAATCCTCAGGAAGCATCTATGTATTTAAAGAGAAAGAACAGCTTACTTCAACTGATCATGAAATTATTCTAATTTAAGGACTAGTCGTAATGTCTAAGGACACTCAAAATGGGTCTTACTACAATGGGACTCCTTAGACACTTCTCAAAGAAAGGGTTGCCTGGCCTTGGAACAAAAGAAGAAAATACAGATTCACTCAAAACAACAGTCTCTTAAAGTTTCAGGAGTAGAAATAGATTAAAATAGTATACAGATTTAAATTTTGCTGAAATTACTAAAACTGAAATGAGACAGGTCAGAGTAAATTATGACAGTCATGTAAGAAGAATCATGCATGTTTAAGCCTCAGAAGTATATTTAGCATCCCCTTTGGTATAAATGGTCTCCTGATCACTAAGAAACTGGGATATATATCTTATCTCCCAACTATAAGCAGGCATCATGGTATAGGAGAATATGCCCTTTCTGTTTTCTGTATCTATGATAAAGAAATCTCTCCCTATAATCTCTGCTGTTCCAAGAGAGTATAAGTAAAAATTTCCTCTCATTCCTGCAGCTCTTTCAGGCTTTAACCCCTCCCCATAATACAGTAGTGACTTATTCTTTAATCCATAAAAAAGCTAACATTTGGACCATTGCTGAACCTATCTTATCTCAATTTGTTCAGAATCCTTAAAGGTCAACTTAGAGGTCAAGTCACATCTTCAAATTCCAACAGAGAATTTATATGTACTTTGAACCACTTAAAACTTGTATTTATATGCTCACATTTTAAGTATTGAATGAATACTTTTTGATGAGTAATAATTTCACTAGAGAAAAAAGAGATTTCAAAAAAGAACACAGAACTAGATGATTATTTATAGGGAAAAAGGATAGATGTAAAATAATGTCTAAAGAGAAGAGCAGGAATGTGGCAGGATTATAATGTAATAATACTGTGTTATATCTTTGTCATAACATTAATAGTGTTAAAATTGTACCCTAGGCATCCACTTTGTTATTAGATTTTGATTTGGATTATTACAGCAGTTTCTATGTGTTAACTGCTTACACTGGTTCACACATTTAAATCTATGCAAGTATCTCATTTAATCTTCACTACACTCCATAAGAATGATATCACCAAACCCATTTGATAGATACAAATGTGAAGAATAGTGATAAAAATATCTGCCAATTCTAGAGCACGAGTGGGAGATAAATATAAGAATTATTTTACAATGCATAGGCTTTCACTATAAATTATACATTTTACTGCTTAACATGAACTTATGATCTTATATGAAAAGGAATTTTCAGGGTTATCAAGTTTCCTAGGAAAAATAGTCAAAAGTTCTCTTAACGCTTTAAATAAAAAGAGCCCTATAAAATGTGATATTTTTAATGAAAACACATTATTTAATAGGGTTTTTATTAGATTTTAATTATAACATTTGAAAAACAATGAACATATAATTGAGTAAAACCATTCACTGTACTTTTGCCAAGAAGCAGTGAACATAATCCGTGGTATGTCTTTGTGCTTGTTTCAGTGTTTGGATTGTATTTGAGAAAATAAATAATATTAAATCACAAAATGACACATACAGCTTGACTGAGTCATTAAGTTTTCAGTTAGACTAGCAAAGAAATAAAACATCTCTTTCAGATTCATCAGAATTTTTCAGCATAATTTTTCAATCCTGAGTCCACAAAGCACAACAGCATTCTCCATAAAGTTATGGTGGAGAGGATATGTTTAATTTACTTTTCTCCAAAAAGTTATTGTAAAATAATACAGTTTTAGCCTATAGTCTCATAGTACCCTATCTGCAATTCATTGCACTTTACTATGGCATTCCTCCATTCTTTTTGTGCCTCCCTCTTCCTCTCTATTTATCCAAAACTTACCCATTTGTCAAGTCCATTATTTATCATGCCTGGAAACTGGAAAAGTTACTTAATAATTCATGCTAAGAACTACCCTTTTACATTTTATATCACCAATATTAATAATTTTTCACATATTAACACCATTGTTCACAAATTAATGTGTATTTTATAATCATAAAACTTTAAGTTATATGAGGATATTGATTTTTAAATTAATCCTACCACAAAACATAACATTTTTAGGTTATAATAGATAATATATGTTTACTGAATTGAATAAATTGCCTCCATGAGATAGGTGGGTCCCGCCAGAGTGCATCCATTCAAACCTCCCTTAAGATAAAGCAAGTTCTCATGACTCATGTTATTGTAGAATGATAGATGTGAATGCAAATCTTTTCTCTCATCTTTTGCATAACTTCAAGGAAATTCCTGTGGCAAACTCATGGATCAGATAACAGAGAAGATTCTATGATTGCTGTAATTACAATTCTATTATTGCTGTAGTTCTATTTTATCTAAACACTTTGCTACATCTTGATGAAGTTCTGAGGCATTTCTTATAATACCAATGAACTAATGTATACAGGGAAGCCTCCTATTCCAGACAGCTGATCATGACACAAACAAGATAAGATAAAAATTCTCCTATCATGTATTATAAAACAATAGCTATATTCATATAATACAGACATAATTATTTTGCTTTTCCAGTCTAAAATTGAAAACCACTATGGTTTTCCTATTTGAATATATAATATATGTCCTCTCTCTCACATAAGTATATCTGAATGGATGAGGAAGACCACTCTTCCAATGATGACCAATCCATTAATCGACTGAATCAATCAGACACTCTCTTCTGACAAACTGGAGACAAAGATTCTCAAAAGATAAGAAGACACTTAAGACAGAGAAAAAAGCTAAAACCAATCTATTATCAAAATATGATAGTCCACTTTTTTTCTTTCTGATGCCATAATCGGCTTTTATTCTATTAATATTTGCACAATAAATCTCACTTTACTTGGGCAACATTGAGCAGGCTTATGGTCATTGAAATTAAACAAGACCCAAATATTAGTATTTATTACTTGTGTTGGAATTGCAACACATTCTCAGAGAAAACCTAGAGAATGTAGAATTACTTTTGGGTCAAGTTGGCCTTATGTCTTAAATTGGGAAATAAGAAGTTTTCATCTGTAGTCACTTGACATTACATGTCCACTAAGGTTGTAACATTGGGGAACCAAATACTTTCTTCCATAGGATAGTCCAAATGGATTAGTAATACAGAGATATGTGGGATAGATAATTACTTATCAAAATACTAGGCAAGATTTTGAGAAAATAATTAACTTAATTGCTGGATTGGCAGTATTAACACACAAAAAGAAACACACCCATCTTGCAGTAAGAAGCCTTTACTACCTATAGTCAACATACTGAGGTCTCTAAAAAACAAGTTCAGAAGGAGGTTCACATCATTTCTAAATTTTTCCCAACATTTTCTATTATGATAACTTTAAACATACAGGAGTATTATAGGAATTATACTATAATATCTGTACACCTGATGTCTAGATTCAGTAATTGTTAAATTTTAACTATATTATATACATGCTATGTACTCAATTGTTTTAGCAAAACTTGTTTTATACATTTGCTCATAGGTTTCAGATGTCAGATTTCTTTTTCTCTAAATCCTTCATCGTGCATTTTCTAAGAATAAGATATTTGCCTATATAAATGTCATTTGCATACTTAATAAAATTAGCAGTAATTTCCTAAAATCATCTAATATCCAGTTCTTACTCAAAAATTTTCTAACCTAACAATTTAGCATGAAGCTGATAGAACTAAGAAAAGCAAATAATAAAATTCATAACTATGGTAGAAAAAGAGACTCACATAAGTAGCTTATTTGTCAAGGTAGAAAACATTGGAAAGTAGAAAATATTTTGAAATGTATATATTGCAAAAAAGTACATTTAATCAATTACTTAAAAATTTCTGTAAAAAGTTAAAACAGCTAATTAATGTTCCCCCAAATTGAAAATGGAAATAATAAAAACAAAAATGATTTAAAAATTGAAAAAGGAAATAGCAAATATTATTTTAAAAAGAGCAGAATTTCATGAACTAGAAAACCAACAAATGAGAAAATATAATTTACAAGTCCAATTTTTCTTTTTTAAAAAAATTAATAACATTAACAATCCCATAAAACTGGACTAAAAATAGGTATTAAAAAGGCCCAAATGTTAATAGTAACAATGAAAAGGATAAAAACATTACATCAATAAAAATGATGAAAAGAAAATGAGTATGGTAGATAGACTGCAAAAATGGCTTCTATGCTTTTTCCCTCTGTCTTTTCTTTCACAATGTGACTTTGCAGGTCCTCCTATAGAGAGGTTGATTCTACTTCCACATCCTTTGAAGTAGGTCTTGTAGTTTTCCTGACCGACAAAATGTGGTGTAAAATGTTGATGTGCGAGTTCTAAGCAAAGGTCTCAAAAGGACTTCCATGCTTCTAATCTCTCTCCCTCTTTCTGTTGGGCCCCTACTTTCTCCTTACGAACAAGCTCAAGTTGGTCCAAATGGATGAGAAACCATGTGAAGCAAAACCATTTGAGCCATAAAGGCATAGCTGAGGCTCCAGACATGTAAGAGGGCCCAGCCAAGAAAAGCAGAGCTGCTCAGCTTAACACAATTGACTGCTGCTGCATAAGTGATCCCTCCAAGCCCAGCTCAGACTACAAGAACTGTGCCATGTTGCCAAGCAGAAAGTGCAATTCCAATAAAAACAAATTAAATAAACAAATAAGTAAACATGTAATAGTGAAAAGGCAGAACCAAAATTCTCACTATTTGCACATAACATGATGTCCTCACACAGAAAATCCCAAACAAATCTACATTTAAACTAAAATTAATGAATTTATGTAGCTCACCAGACCAAAAAACAAAACAAAACAAAAAAATCAAATCCATCCACACAAAGCAGTATATATTGTTTTAAGCCAGTAAATCTTAAGGTAGTTTATTTCACAGGGTGATTGTGGGAATACATAATCAAAAAAATCAGAATATTATAAACAAATTTATGCCAATAAATAGAAAAAAATAAATAAAATTCTTAGAAAAACACAGATTTTCAAAACTGATAGAAGAAATAAAAAACCTAATTAGAATTGAATTTAGAAACCTATTAGAATTGAATATAATTAAAATAATTATCTGGATAAAACTTCATATCCAGAAGAAACTCCGTACTCAAACCTTTAAACAAATAATAAATTATACCAGTCCTAAATAGCCACTTTTATAAACTGAGACTATGCCACATTCTTTTTATGAGTCCAGCATAACCTTGATACCAACATCCTAAAAATATAATATATTTCATCACTAAGTACAATGATAAACAAAATATTATCAAGAAAAATTATCAATTAATAAAATACAATGTATAAATTTAAAAAATGAATTTATTTCAGGACTTCAGGGGTGGCTTAAAATTTTTAGATCAATTAATGCAATTTTCTAAATTAACAAAAAAAGAGAATTATAATAATCATCTCAAATCCCATTTGTAATATTAAATAACAGAAAACTAGAAATAAAATAGAATTTTCTTAGTCTGAAACAAGGCATTTATTTTAAAAATGGAAAGAATTATCAGATTTAATGGTGAAATAATGAAAGATGTATGACTTCTGTAATCAGATAAGGATATCTCCTATGACCCATTAATAATTATCTGGCAAAGCCTAGCCAGTACAATAAGCCAAATAATTATATTGCAGAAATAAAAATCAACTTATGTGCAGACATGATTTTTTTCATAGAAAATTCAAAAAAATATATACCTCAAATTATTGGGATTAGTTAATTGAGATGATCACTGGACTGGACATGAAGCTAGTATAAAAATAAATTTTAGTTACATATACTAGCAACAAACAATTAGAAAGTAAATTTTTTGTTTGTTTTTAATGATACCATTTATAATGGCGTGGATCTAATGAAGGCTGTGGAAACTTCAAGTAGAAAATAAACCATTGTTAAGAGATATTAGAACAGATAAAATAAATTGGGATATACTATATTTATGAATTAGAAGACAATTCTCTCGTATATACAGATGCAACATAATCCCAATAAAAATGGTAGTGTTTTTTGAAGGGGATGGGAAACGACAAGCTGATTCTAAAAGATATGTAGAAATGCAAAGCAGGAAATAATAAAGTCAGTCTCGAATAATTACAAATCAGCAATTTTATACTAATAGCTAAAAATCATCTTATAACACTTTACTGTAAACAGTGTGGATTGAAACAAGGATTGATAAATAGACCAGTGGAACAGAATACAGGGTTTACAAACAAACCCACAAAAATGGAGAAACCTAATCTATGACAAAGGAGAAACTGTAGAGCCATAGAGGAAGCTTCATCTTCTCAATAAATAATGCCACCTTAACTGGATATGTATATAAAAATAATGTTGGCACCTATGTCAGACCATATGCTAGATTTCATTTTAGATGGCTTGAATTTCCAAATGTAAATAAAAAGTTAAAATGCTTTTATAAGACTTTGAAGAAGAATTTTTCCAAGATTGCAGCAAATTCTTAAAAAAAAAAAGTCAATTTTTTTGTAGATTCAGGAGGTACATGTACAGGCTTGTTACATGGGTATATTGCATGATGTTGAGGTTTGGGGTAAAAATGATCCTGTGTCCCACATGGTGAGGATAGTACGCATCAGTTTTTTAATCCTGTTTGTCCTTGTAATCTATTGATGCATCTTTATGTCCATGAGTACCCAATGTTTAGCTCCCACTTTTAAGTAAGACCATGTGGTGTTTGGCTTACTGTTCCTCTGTTAATTCACTTAGGATAACGGCTTCCAGCTGCATCCATGCTGTTGCCTCAAAGGACATGATTTTGTTCTCTTTTAAGGCAGCATAGGATTCCATGGTCTAGATCTACCATATATTTTGTAATCCATTCCTCTTCCCTTTTGATAATCACCTTGGTTGATTCCATGTCTTCACCATGGTGAACAGTGCTGTGATAAACACACAAGTACATGTGTCCTTTTGATAAGAATTTATTTTCTTTTGTATATATAACCAGTAATGGAATTGCTGGGTAGAATGGTATTTCTCTTTTATGTTCTTTGAGAAATCTCCAAACTGATTTCCACAGCTGCTAAACTAAATTACATTCCCATTAACAGTATATAAGCATTCCCTTTCCCCTGTAGCCTCACCAGCACCTGTTGTTTTTTGACTTTTTAATAATAATCACTCTCAGTGGTGTGAGATGTTATCTCACTTTGGCTTTTATTTGCATTTCTCTGATGATTAGTGATGCTGAGCATTTTTTTCATATGTTTAGAAACTTAAACAATTCAACAAGCAAAAAACCAATAACCTCACTAAAAAGTAGGCAAAAGACATGAACAGACACTTCTCAAAAGATCACAGCAAATTTTGATGGTGTACCATTTGTATCCCCCAGCCCTCCTCTGAATACACCTACCTGTATTATGGACTGGTTCTGTACGTGCAGATAAATTTTCACATTAAGCACTGAGCTTGTCTTCTCTGTGTCAAGATTTTCTCTGGCAATATTGCTTGAGGTAATGATGCTACTCCTGCTAGGAACAATAATATTTGAATCAGCACACCATCTATGTTTTACTGGTATTATTTTCCAATTTTCCCAATCAGTATAAGCTAATTAGCCTCATAAAGGTGTGTGTTGTAGCGGAACACACTATACTTCTTAGGAAATATACTTTTTACTGAATTCTGCAGAAAGCAGATATTGTTAACTTTCCCCATTAGTGATGATAAATTTGATTACTTCATTAAGGCAGTGACCACCAAATGTTCTCCATTATTTTTTAAAAATGTTTTTCAAATTGCAAATCATCTGGAAGTGACATTTTATGATCACATGAATCCTCCTCTCCAAAATAATTCCCCTTTAATTTTAGGTGAATGATAATTTTTGCCTGAGTCAATCATTTCATTAACAGTTGAAAAATGTTAATTTTTTAAAAAATTTATTACCTTATGTTGTTCTGTAAAAATATTTTCCTCACCACTTGGGATTCACTGTATCTCCTCATTACACAAAGTAAATGTCTGGTTTCCATTTAATTATCAATTTTTAGAGTAAGAAATTGGTGTTGTAACTACTTTTGAAGATAGAATACTTGTTATATTAATTTGGTTTTATTATTCTTGCCTTTTTTTTTGTAGAAAATCATGGCTTTCTTTTTCTTATTCTTTGAGGGACAGGGTCTCACTCTATTGCACAGGCTAGAGTGCAGATCACAGCTCACTGCAGCATTGAACACCTGAACTCAAGCAGTCCTTCCACCTGAGGTTCCTGAAGCGCTTGTGACTTTTTATTTCTTCATCCTTTCCTTCTCTCTCTCTCCCTCCATTCTGTCCTTCTTTTATTCACTTGATTCGTTTTTTTTTTTTTTTTGACTTTTAAGTTCAGGGGTACATGTGCAGGTTTGTTACATAGGTAAACTTGTCATGGAGGTGAGTTTTAGAGATTATTTTATCACCCAGGTATTAAGCCTACTAACCATTAGTGATTTTTCCTGATCTTCTCCCTCCTCCCACCCTCCACCCTCTAATAGGCCTCAGTGTGTGTTGTTCCCTTCTATGTGTCCATGTGTTCTCATCATTTAGCTACCACTTGTAAGTGAAGACATGCAGTATTTGGTTTTCTGTTCCTATGTTTGTTTGCTAGGGATAACAGAATCCAGCTCCATCCATGTCCCTGCAGAAGACATGATCTCATTCTTTTTTATGGTTGCATAGTGTTCCTTGGTGTATATGTACCATATTTTCTTTTTCAGTCTATCCTTGATGGGCATTTAGGTTGATTCCATTTATTTGCTTTTGTGAATATTGCTGCAATGAACATACATGTGCATGTGTCTTTATAGTATAATAGAATTATTTATATTCCTTTATATTCCTTTAGATATATACCCAGTAATAGAATTGTTGAGTCAAATAGTATTTCTGCCTTTAGGTCTTTGGGAAATCACCACACTGTCTTCCACAATGGTTGAACTAATTTACACTCCCACCAACATTGTATAAGTGTTTTTATTTTCCTCCACAACCTCGCCAGCATCTGTTTATTTTTTCTTTTTACTTCTTAATGGTAGCCATTCTGACTGTTGTGAAATGGTATTCAATTGTGGCTCTGGTTTGCCTTTCTCTAATAATCAGTGATATTGAGCATTTTTTCATATGAGTTGGCTATATGTATACCTTCTTTTGAAAAATGTCTGTTCATGTCCTTTGTCCACATTTTGTTTTTTTTTTCTTGTAAATTTGAGTTCCTTGTAGATGCTGAATGTCAGACCTTTGTCAGATGCATAGTTTGCAAAAATTTTCTCCCATTTTATAGGCTGTCTGTTTGCTAGGTTGATACTTTCTTTTGTTTTGCAGAAGCTCCTTAGTTTAATTAGATCACATTTGTCAATTTTTGCTTTTGTTGAAATTGCTTTTGGCATTTTCCTCATGAATCTTTTGCCTGCGCCTATGTCCTTAAAGGTATTGCTTTCCAGAGTTTTCATAGTTTGTGGTTTTACATTTAAGTCTTCAATCCATCTTGAGTTAATTTTTGTATATGGTGTAAGGAAGGGATCCAGTTTCAATCTTCTGCATATGACTAGCCGGTTATTCCAGCACCAATTATTGAATAGGGAATTCTTTCCCCATTGTTCGTTCTTGTCAGGTTTGTTGAAGATCAGATAGTTGTAGGTGTGTGGTCTTATTTCTGGGTTCTCTATTCTGTTTCATTGGTCTATGTGTCTGTTTTTGTACCAGTACTATGTTGTTTTGGTTACTGCAGTCCTGTAGTATAGTTTGAAGTTGAGTAGTGTGATGCCTCCAGCATTATTCCTTTTACATAGGATTGCTTTGGTTCTTCAGGATCTTTTTTTGTTCCATATGAATTTTAAAATAGTTTTTTCTAGTTCTGTGAAGAATGTCAGTGGTAGCGTAATAGAAATAACACTGAATCTATAAATTCCTTTGGGCAATACAGCCTTTTGAACGATATTGATTCTCCTGTCTAACTAAAATCTTGTATCCTTTGACCAATATCTTTCATCTCAATCTTCCACCTTCTCCCAATCCCTGGTAACCACCATGACACTCTCTGCTTCTATGAGTTCAAAGTTTTTAGATTCCATATATAAGTGAAGCCATACATTACTTATTTCACTTAGCATAATGTTCCTCATGTTTATCCATGCTGTTGCAAATTGCAGGATTTTCTTTTTTAAGGCTAAATAATGTGCCATTTTTGTGTTCATGTGTATACATATAGAAATGTATACCATATTTTCTTTTTACATTCATTGATTGATGGACACTAATGTTAATTCCATATCTTGGCTGTTGGTAAACAATTTCATAATTAACATGGGAGTGTAGTTACTCTTTGACATATTTTATAAATATTATGAGTTCATATGAAAATATCCAAATTAAATTAGTTATTACAAGTTGTTAGTAAATTTTCTTGAACTTATATTTGTATCTCTTTTCAATTACATTTAAACTTTAATTCCTAACAATATTAATATAATTACTTGTTTGCTTTATCCTATATTTATACAATTATTTGAAATTGTATTATCAACATAAATATGAACAGTAACCTAATAAGTGTAAGATTATTTAGCAGATTATTAAATGTACTATGTTACTAATATCAGAATTTGTTTGATAAAAATCTGCCTCATGCAAGTGAGCACAGAAAAACAATCTGCAGAGAGAACAAATAAAAAGACAATTTAAAAGAGAAGTGAAGATGTGAGACCATGTATCCCTAGGTATCACAGAGAATATCCTTGGTTCATTTTTGGTTGATGTCTTTCTAAGTCTTTGTTTCAGGATACCCTGAGACCTATTGCTTGATTCATCTTTGGTTATTATGACATATATTTTAATATATTAAATATTTTAAGAATAAATATTTAATAATAAAAATGTTAATATTCCACCATGACCATAGTTTCTTTTTTTTTTTCTTTGCATGTTGTTTGTTTGTTTCTTGGAAGTGATTAATACCTTGAAAAATAAAAAAAATTCATTTAAAAGTTGATAAATCTAATAATTGGGGCTATAACAAAACTAGCACAAAGGCTCACAACTAGGATAAATGAGTACTAGGTTTGTTTAACACTATACTGATATTATCCTTTAAAATATTAGACATTTCCTATTTTCCCAGATGATCCAAGAACTTATTTTCAAGGCTTACCTTGGCTCTTTGGTGTGAAGTAAGTTCATTACCAGAATTTTTTTCCTGCAAAAGATTTGACCATTGAGAATATATCTTATGAGCAGAGGAGAATATTTTGGAAACTATACAATTGTGAAAAACTATAGCTCAAATGCATTTGACCTCTTACAGTTAATCCAAATAATTAAGAACTAAATATGCAAGAATCACTACAGGCATGAGCATCAAAATAGGTCTGTTTCTAGTGATACCAACTTAGCAGCAGGAGTCATTGGAAAATAACCAGATTTTTTTTGCTTTTTACTGTTTTCAGAAGAGTAGAACTCTCTCAGCATTAAGTTTTTCATGTCAGCCAAAGTGAAAAGAAGGAAGAACCAAAGCTTTCCTACATTTGCTTTACTTTATGCCTATCTCATATGAGAATTTTAGCAAAGTTTTCTCTCTGGATTATAAAAACAGAAATCTGTTTGTGGTAGATAAGTGGGAATCTATATAAGAATATGTATAATTATAGCAAAAATTAATTAGTTGGTGATTTATAAATTTTACGTGCAGTTTGTCTAGAACTTTTATGGTAATCATGACATTAATATTTTAGGAGTCAAATAATCCACACAACACAAATCTATTTTCAGTAACTTTTAGTACCTCACATGTTAACTTCTAATTGTTAATTTTACCTCAGTGCCCTACTAGGACCATTTCCTCATTTGTATGCAGTTTTATAAAGTTTTTGGAATATTTTAGACTTGTATTTGAAGAACTATTTTTTAGAATATTTTAAAATATACATTGCTGAAAAGCAATTTAAAAGTACATGATAAATGATATCTTTAAAATAAGTTTCAAGTTTTGATAGAAGCAAGTAATTAGTGGCCAAAAAGTGACTTTCTTTCTATGACAATTCCAGAATTATATGTAAAGCCATGGACAATAATATTAGCTGTTACCTGCATAAAATGTGCCTTATTTTCCAAGTCAATCATTTATCTTTTATGGATCAATTTCTAACTTCATTCAATAAATTTTTTCCTTACTTTCAAACTGCTTACCTTACATTACCTTCTAGCCAATTGTGATAATATTGTTAATCTTAAGGCAGATAGATTTAGAATTAGTGTATCCTCATAATGTAATATTTTACTATTAAAATATTATATTAGTATCATATATATCAACTTTTTAAATAATTAAATGAATGTTTAATATAACAGTAAAGAGTATATAAAATATAATCATATGATTGATATGAGATTGATTATTTTTAAAAGGAAACTACCATTTCATTGATAGAAAGAAGCAAATTGTGTAGAGTCATTTTAGGATTAAGCACCTGCAATATATTCTGATATCCAAGAACAGAACTAGGCTGAAGCTAAAATGAAGCCTTGTGTGATCATTTTCAGCATTATAATTTTCTGCAAAATTTGAGTGATTTGCAAAACTGTGATAGATTTCCCTGAATAGGATGGTGGCAAAGGCTTTGTAGATTCAAAAATAGTTTTGCTGAGGCAATGAGAAGTAATACTATCAGATGAGAAGTTGGTTTACCAAGCTAAAAAAAAAAAAAAAAAAAAAAGCTGAGAAAAATTTTGCCTCTAAACATTGCAAAGTCCTACTTCCCTTATTTTTGTATAATTATTTTTCATTTTGCTCTTAATATTTCTCTACTGAGGAAAAATATAATTGTATTTGCAATTCAATAAAGTTGTAATTAAACAATAAAAATTTTATAAATGTAGTTATCAAAAGTGAGTTTACATTTCTGGAATGATTTGAGAATGTTTCTAAACTAAAATATATAAATGTTGTCATTAAGCTCCCACTTATAAGCGAGAACATGCAGTATTTGGTTTTCTGTTCTTGTGTTAGTTTGTTAATGATAATGGCCTCCAGCTAATACCTGAATGATGAAAAATTCTGTAAAACAAATCGCCATGACACAAGTTCACCTATGCAACAAACCTGCACATGTGCCCCTGAACTTAAAATAAAAATTAAAAAAAATCTAAATTAAGAAAAATATTTTTAGATGCTGGGCTTTTGAATATTTAACACAGGACAATATCTCATAAGCACGTTTTCACCTTCTCTGAAGTAATATTACCCTCTGTTTTTGCTAATGCTTGAAAAAGTTACTTCATGTAAAATTTTAATATTTATAGTTGTTGATAGGATGATAAGGCTCCTATCATAAGAATATCAGCTACTTCATTATGGCCAGAACCAGAAGTCCCAAGTACAGGCAAATCATAACTTTCCTCAAAAGTGTATAGCTTAAACAATTTCTAACTTTTTTATAATTGTAATATCTCATTTGAAAACTTTCAGTTCTGATATATTTTTATTTTTCCTACAATTCTTAGAAACTGTTGAAGGGAGCATAAGCTTCCCAAATGAGCTAGAATTTCCATAAACAATAAAGACTCTGAGCAAAACTTATTCCTTGACTCATTTAACTGTAGACCCAGTTGAAGCTTTCAATCAATTATGGTTTTAATTTAAAGTAATAAAAATAACATCTTCCTAAAAATTAAATTGAGGCAACTAAATATTTTGTGTCAGTTCTAGAATCCTCACGAGATATCATAATACTTGGTCACTGACAATAGACACTGAATTTACATGTAAAACTTAGAGGCAAAAGGCTTCATATTCCATTATGTGTTCCCTCAGTCATGAAACTGATACTTTTTAGAAACTGCAGTATAGAGATTTCATGCTTATTAAGGAAGGCCAAAGTGTGATGATCCAATGAAATGTGACCAGTTTGGAGGGAAAGAGTCACCCTTTACAAATGGTAAAGGATTTAATAGCTTATTTAAAATTTAGGAACATGAAGAATGTTAATAAGAATCCTACAATACATATTCAGCAGGCTAAGCTGCTTAAAATTATGCCAGTAAATAGATTATTTTTTATGTGGCAGGAATTTGTTGTTTTAAACTAAGTGCTGGAGAGAGAAGAGGTCACAAATGCACTTTTTTTTTTTTTTTTTCCAGTTTAGGCCATAGGTTTTTCTTGCTTGAATCCTTAAACAATTCAAGGATTCAGCAATTTGGCTGTGGTTTAGGTTCTTAATTTCCTGCCAAACTTCTTGTTGTTCAGAACAGGCAAACATACATCTATTTTGATCGTAATTATGCCAAGCATCTTTAACAGCCTATACACAAGACATAAAGAAAAAGTGAAAGGAAGATGCTGACTTAATTCAGTTGAAGACTTAATTAGGAACTCAATTCTATCAGACATTTAATATTGTATTTTATTCTCATATTTTTCTAATAGAAAATAATGGCATGGCAATTTTATATGATTATGAATAGCTATTTATGGAACCGGTTCTTGCGTCTACACTTAATTACATTTTGTTTGGAGGTTAACATATTACAACTGTAGCTTTTATTTCAATCTATTCTTATAGTTTTTCTTTCTCATTAGGACTTAGATTGCTGGTTTGTAGGATCTCTTGCTTATGATTTTCTCTATTTCTGTTTTCTATTTCTAGGCCTATTCTCTAGTGCATTATCCTTGATGACTTTTAAGTCATTTACGATTAGAAGAAAAGCAATAATTCATTTTTGCCGTATGCTGAAGTCTTGATAAACAATGTATTTATATGCTAAATAAAAACATGCCGTATATTTTGTGATTCCTAATGAATACATTTGATTTTTGTTTAGCTTGTCTTCTGTCTTTACCCTGCTATCTACCTATTCTGCTACACGATCATAATTCCTAAAGCCTACCCACCTCAAGTCACACAAATATACATTGAAATAATCATGGATATTCACCATAAACATGGAATTGTTCAGTATGTTTCATCGCTTCATGTTTCTTCCTATCCTGCAAAATAATTTAGAGTCATTCCTTTATTTACAAATATCATAGAATTAATGCATTTTATGTAACCAATAATAAGTCTCAAGAAAGATGAGACTAGATTCATGCTTCCATTAACATCCTTACTTGACAGCAGCATGATTTCTGTAACGTCTAACCCTATACCTGACCTAATCATTTTCACTATTTAGTAATCCCTTGCTAAGTACTTTACAAAGTTACTCTAAATTATACTGGATGAGACTATTTAAATAAATAAATCACATAATTGCATTTTATTATTATTTTATATTACCTAGAAATGAAGTCAATATTGTACTTCATAAATTGAAACCATGCCTTGCTAACATGTTACGATATTCCAACCAACAAATAGGTTCTTATTTTTATTCATGGGATTCTGTCATCAATAACTGGCTGGTAAAGAATATGTCGAAATCAATCAAGTTGTAGATACACACTCAATGGATGGATAAAGAGAGGCACTAGGTCTGCTCATAAAATTGCACTTTCCATCTGACAATAGAAGCTATTTTTTCATTAGAGTTCCAAATATCTCAGTGTTTGGGGAAGTCTCCAGGTAATATATGCAGTGAAGAATATTACTAGGCACTGGGAAACAATAGGCTTCCATCAATCAACATATATTTGAATATGAACAGCTTTTAGGGAAGCTTTGGGTATTTTTTCTTTCACTGACATTGATGTTAATTAAGTATCATAATTTAATGAACCCCAAGAAGATTGACATTTGTACAATTAATCTTCACCTGGCACACAAACCTGATCCTCTGAATCAGAATTTCAGACAACGGGTACTGCCGCTGTGCACATACAATTCTGACACCGACTTGGCTTCTAAGTCTCCCATTATATTCCTAAGCATGGCAGCATAAAATAAATGAAGCTAGACAAGGCTTCAGACACAATCTTGCTTTACTCACTTGAGATGAGTATATAGAATGAGTAGGGACACCATCAACTCTGCTAAGGTTTACTAAAAATCCAGGGCAGTCATGGTGGGATAACAAAATAATAATTTATAAAATGTCTTCCATTATATTTGCATATGTTTTTACATGCATTCTCATTTATTCTACATTCTGGTTGAGGTATTTGCTTTTATCTGCTCAAATTTACCGAGTAATTTCCCACTGGAGGACTCATTACCTCTGAATTTTTATTCCGCCTTTGTTTGGGGCATAAAATGCTCCGCTTTCTTAAAATAGTCACTGGCCAGATAATAGAATCACAATCAATGGCTTACTCCAGTGTTTTTCAGCTTCTAGGGTGACGCACTGATGGGTTTTTTATAACAATTTGTTGAAGTGTAACTAGCATTTGTTTACTTATGGAATGGAATGGAGTAGACTAAAGTAGACCAGAATAGAATAGAACAGAATAGAGTGAATTGCACATAGTAAAGCTAAGTGTTTTTCAGTTATATATATATGTGTGTGTATCTGCATTAGATTGTAATGCAACATGTATTTTTGCATGTATTTATCATTGTGGGTTGCCAAGTTAAAAACATTTGAAAGTCACTTGCTTTTTCTAATCAGGACTCACTCCAGGAGACAAGGTATTATAGCCAAACTGTATGACTGATATGTAAGTGAGAGAAGTGAAATGGATAATGAGAAGACAACTCCAATGCCTACAATGATGAAATTGTAACATGACCCCAATTTTTAACCTCTCCCCTTAAATTGCAGATAAGATCTATGGATATGATGAGATTACTCCTGAGATTAGGTTACTTTTTTTTTTGAGACAGAGTCTCGCTCTGTCGCCCAGGCTGGAGTGCAGTGGCGCGATTTCGGCTCTCTGCAAGCTCCGCCTCCGGGGTTCACGCCATTCTCCTGCCTCAGCCTCCCGAGTAGCTGGGACTACAGGTGCCCGCCATCACGCCCAGCTAATTTTTTTGTGTTTTTAGTAGAGACGGGGTTTCACCGTGTTAGCCATGATGGTCTCGATCTCCTGACCTCGTGATCCGCCCGTCTTGGCCTCCCAAAGTGCTGGGATTACAGGCATGACCCACCGCGCCCAGCCGAGATTAGGTTACTTTATAACGCAAAGATGAATGGATTTTGCAAATATAATTAAGGTTTCTATTGAGTTGTATTTGCGTTAATCAAAAGAAAGATTATCCTAGGTGGGTCTGACATAATGACATGAGCCTTTTAAAAAAGGATCTAGAGGTAAAAGAGAAGAAGCAGTAGTAGATTTGCTTTCCTTGGCCTTTGAATATCAAATTGCCATGTGGAGAGGGTCATGTGGCAGGGAATAGTGGATGAGTTCTAGAAATCAAGAGCTTCTATCCTGCTACTACAAGGAAATGAATTGTAGCAACAACCAAGGAGCTGAAAGGGGATTTTTAACTTCAGAGAAGATTGAAGTCTCCCAGCTGACACCTTGATGTCAGCCTTGTGAGACACAGAACAGAGGAACCAGTTAAGGTGTGGTCAAACTTCAGGGAAAAAAAAAAAAAAAATCCTGAGGTAATACATGACTACTAAGTTACTAAATTTATGAAAATTTGCTATACAGCAATCAAAAACAAATACAGTTGTCTATCTAGATTCTAGAAGTATGGTATCCCTTTTCTTTGTCACAAAGCCCTAATTGATCACTACTGGGAGAGACAACATTTGTTTTTACTATCCAATTGAGTTTCTGCAGCCAGATCTATAATTAGTAGTTCCCTTCACACTAGTGCATGTCAAATGAGTGTCTTTCTCCTCCTGACTTTTCATTATATGCCCTAATCCTTGTGAAAAGCACAGGGAAAAATATACCTGGGTAAGAAGGAGCTTTTGGAATATAATCCTCACATATTTGTAAAGTAGATAATATTAACCTGCTTTGCAGTGAGAAAGCTAGAATTCAGAGGGGTTCAGGGAATTTTTTTTTTTTTTTTTTTGGAACACATAGCTGCTATAGCTAAGTCTTAGAGTCTCTCTAAAATTATTATTTTCTCATTCAATTTCTCTTTTTTTTTTTTTGAGACAGAGTCTTACTCTTTCGACAGCCCAAGCTGGCTTGCAGTTGCTTGATCTCGATTCACTGCAACCTCTGCCTCTTGGGTTCAAGCAATTCTTCTGCCTCAGCCTCCCGAGTAGCTGGGATTACAGGCGTGCACCATCATGCCGGGCTAATTTTTGTATTTTTAGTAGAGATGGGATTTCACCATGTTGGCCAGGCTGGTCTCGAACTCCTGACCTCATGATCCACCTGCCTTGGCCTCCTAAAGTGCTGGGATTACAGGTTTGAGCCACCGCACTCAGCTCAATTTCTCAAAGCAATAAGAAATTTAATTTGTTCACTGTAAAGCAGAGTTCAAAGTAAGATTAGTTGTGTGATTTTAGCAAAGTTACCTAACCTAGCTGAACCTCTATCTTCACATTTCCGTATTTGGCACGCACATGTGTGTGTGTGTGTGCCTGGGTGGTGGGGGGAGAGAGAGAGAGAGAGAAGGACAGTGGTATTTAGCTACACTTCAGAGTTGGGAATTAATGAGATGACTACTGAATACATATTTTAAAATTACTTTAATCACTGTCCAAATTCTGTAAGCTGTCTTTATTATGTAACAAAACAGTTTATAATTTAATTTTAAAGTTAAAGTGGACTAATATCCCCTAGCAATTCAGTAAAACCTTTGCAATGCAATTTTTCACTAACTGAAAATTTAGGATGATTTAAATAGAATGAGATCTGAAATTAAAGAGGGAAAAAAGAATAAGCTATGCATACTAATAGGGAAGAGAAGATATCCAGAAGAAATTTAATATATTTAAAAACATTTTATTGTAATAAGATATTATTTACTATAAATTATCCTTAGATAGGTTAAAAGATCTATACCTAGTAAATTTTTATTAAATATTGTCATAAATATTTGTGTACCTGACCTTACATCGAGTAACTCTTTATGTTATTTGAATTTGTCTAATTGAATTTGCTTCCTATAATTTATTTGCCACTTTAATGAGTTTTTTGTCCAAAGCTTAAAAGTTGTAAATCAAAATTATCTGAATATGTTAAAACATTAAAATGTCTAAGAAATTTTTGTAAAAATAAAATCTAAATCTAATTTCTAAATGATTTTTACCCTTTCCTCCCAAAAGAATCAGTTCTCATGGCTTAAAATTGTATACAAAAAGCATCATCTGACAAACAGTATTTAAAACGGGAAACAATCCATGAATATGGATCTCAGTAGAAGTTAATTGTGCACTCACAGCACACATCTGCACTAGATAGAAGCTAACCCTTTCATTAGTACAATAGAATAAGAAGGTGCCTGCTTTTGCAAATCCAAATTAATGACATTCTGGTGTCTCTGTATGTGTACATTTATGGTTTGCATGTCTTCACTTATCAGGGATCATGGTGACAATGACTACATGACTAATATTCCCTTTTACATTCATCAGAATTTTTTTTTGCCAAAATTTATCACAGTACCTGATATATGGGAAAAGATTTTTCTTCAGATTTATAGTAACTGTTTTTAAACACTGAATGGAAGGCATTTTTGTTGATTTTTAAAAATAATTTGTTATACCTAATATTGATATTTACATTTAATTATCACAGGATCTACTTCCAAGGGTTCTTCCAAATTCTTCTACCTTCTTTTGGATAGAAAGAAATAAAATATTTTAGTACAGCTGTGCAATGTGCTTTGGTTTTAAACTAAGTGTTATTACAAGGGTCAAAAAGTTAAAATTTTATGAAGTTTATAAAGAAAGGAAGTTACAGTACATTAAGATTGATATATAATTGAAGAAAGAAATTTCTTTATAAATTTAGTGTAGCCAAAGTTTGCAATATTTATAAAGTCTACAAAGTGTACATTAATGTCCTGGACCTTCACATTCACTTACCACTCAATCACTCAATGACTCACTAGAGTAACTTCTAGGACTGCAAGCTTTCTTTACTCATCGTAAGTACCCTACACAAGTGTAATATGTTAAAAGACTTTAATACTGTATTTTTACTGTAACTTTTTAATGTCTGTACATAATTGCACATAATTGTACACAATTTCTTACCATTGAGTTAAATTGGCCATAAAATTCAGTACAGTAACATGCTGTACAGTTTTATAGCCTAGGAACAATAGGCTACACCATATAGGCTGGGTGTGTACTAGGTTGTACCATCTAGTTTGTGCAAGTACATGCTGTGATATTCTGCAATGACTAAATCATATAATGACACATTTCTCAGAGCATATTCCTGTCATTAAATGACATATACTTATTTTACATCTTGTCTGGCAATTTTGGCTATTCTTTTCAGAGTAAAATCTCTGAGTTATGATTACTAAATAACCAGGTGATAACACATTGTTTTTCCAGATGAAGAGCAGCTTGGTAGAAGAGTATATTAATTAACATTTGCCACAAAACCTCGGTAACTTTCACAGCAATAATCCTAAAATGTTTTGGTCATAGAACCACTTTTTCCCTTAAAAACTAGATCCCAAAGAGCTTTTATTTCTGTAGGAGATATATAAATATGTATATTCCTTATTAGAAAATATATTGAATTCAGTTTTAAAATATTCTTATACATAACATAAGCTCATTACATGTTAAAATCAATATAATGTGTTTTATTAAAATAACTATATTGTTTAGAACATTAATGATAAGAGTAGCATCATTTTTCATTTTTGTAAATCTCTGCATTGCCTCACTTATTAGAAAATAGCTAGATTTTCATACCTGCTTCTACATTCGGTCTGTTGCGATATGTTATTTGGTTGAACTATACGAAGAAATTCTGATCTCACACAGACATGGAATGGGACCTTACAGACCCCTGAAGGGTCTCAGAGACATGTAATTCTATTCCTTTCATTGCTTTCATTTTCACTTTTCTTTTTTAACCACTTTACACTGATTACCCTTGGACTTTGTTTTCTTTTTTCCTTTAATGCCTTACATATTTTATTTTGTTTTCCTTTCCTTTTGTATTGTTCTTTACCTTATTGTCTTTTTAATTACTCCTTCCCTTGCTGACCTCTAGCTCCCTTCTCCACTTTTCCTTCCTCCCCTTGAAACCCTTTCTACCCTGTTCTCTTCAAGTGATATACAAAACTGAAGTGTCTTTCTAAACACGGAATTATCTTGAGAGATATTGGGAAGATATGGTATTTTTTGTATCTCCCTAAATTTTTTTTCTGTAAAGAGCACTATCCAGTAATACACACCAAACCAAAAAAAAAAAAAAAAAAAAAAAAAAAGATGGTGAAGGGGATAATGTTTCATTATCCACTTTCCATTAAACTGGGGCTGGATGTAGAAAAGAGTTGAAAGAAAAGACATTTAGGATGTATTCTGGAAGGAGATGTCAATCCAAATATCTCATCTCATGACTCTTCTTCCAAAACACATCCTAAATCTTTTTTTCATCAATCAACTCCTCTTTTCTACATCTAATGCCAGTTTAATCAATGATTTCCCCTTTTTTGTGGTATTACAGCAGTCTACTAATTGGTTGTCCTACTCTTCACTTGCCCAATCACACTACCACCACCACATTAATTCTCATTCAGTGGCCAATGTGATTGTCATAGATGCTCTTGGTGATCCACTTTGAGGTCCTTTTCCAGCTGGGGCACTCATGGCCCAGCTGTTGTGTCAGATGATAATAACTCACAGCTGACCATGGTCTTCTCTGGAGTATTGACTTACAGCAAATGCAAGTTCCAATGAAACTTTTTGATAAATTCCAACTTCTTCATTATTACCTACAAAATACTGCCTTAACAGGTTCCTGCCCACCAGCTGACTTTGTTTCCTGTCAGCAAGCTAGGAAAAGTCCTTACCTGGGGCATTTGCTCTTCAGTCCAGAATGCTCTTCCCCTAATATTTGTAGAGCCAGTTGGTCATGTTCAGGTTTCAGCTCCAATATAAACTTCTAGTAGTGGGGATTTTTTCACCACTCTGTCCAAATGTACCTTCTATCTTCCCTTTCTCACTAACTCTGTTAAGTTACTACAGATGTTTTATATTTTTCAGATAATTAATTACCATCAAAAATTATATATGTATTTGTTTATTTTTATTACATCTCCTTACCCATATTAGACTTTATATTAGTACAAATAAACTTTTGTTGGCTTAATCTTTTGAGATTATATTTTTCACATCTGCAGGCATGTATTATCTAGACTGAAAATAGAACATCAATAGTATGTATCCTTTTCTTCATAAAGTTCATAATCTAGTAAAAGAGAAAGTAAAGATATACAAGTGTATTAGCTGTCTATTGCTGCAAAGCCAATTACCGCAAACTCAATAGCATAAAACAATAAACATTTATTATCTCACAGTGTCTGAGGGTCAGGAATCTAGGTGTCTTAGCTGGGTAGTTCTGTCTTGGGATCACTCACAAAGCTTCAGCCACATACTGGCTGGAGCTATAGTTATTATCTCAAGGTTCAATGGGGAGAAGTGAATATGAATATCATTCATTTCCAAGATAACTGATATTGGTGGGTTTCACTTCCTCACGATGTGGGCCTCTCCAAAGGTTGCCTGAGCAGCCACAATATTGGCTTCCCCAGAGTGAATAATTCAGGGAAGAGAGGAAGAAAAAGAGAGTGAGAAGAGCAAGAAAGGAATAAAATTCTGGAAGGAAACCTCAGATTTTTATAACCTAATCTTGCAAGTGAAATCTTATTACTTCTGCCATATGCTATTCAATAGAAAAGAATAACTAAGTCTAGCCCTCACTCAAAAGGAGATGAATTAAGCTGTGTATTTTGCAATGAGGAGTATCAAAGAATTTAGAGATGTATCTTTTAAATGACTACAGTAAGTTAGCAAGGTTACATTGAAAAATTCCATTAATATAGGCAGAGCATTCTAAGAATTTATAAATATATAAGAACAAGTTAAATTAAAGTGATAAGTAAAGGTTTAAATGAAAAAATGGTTATTGATGCCTTTTGATACATGAATATTTGATAAAAATCACTTTAGGTAGAAGAAACAAAGAAACTGCAGAATTTGATTGAGGAATAGAAAATAGTTTGATCAGGGCAAAATTTTATGTGAGAGAGGAGGATTGGTGATCTGTTGCTGAAGGAAGAAAGCCACCTATTCCTGTTCTTTGATTTACAGATGGCCAGAAAATAATAAAAGGAAATAAAAAAATCTTTGCAAATGCTTATGGCTTAATCAGCATAGCTCTGCTCTTAGAGAAAGTGAAGCAGCAGCAGCTGTGTGAGATGTGATTCAGGATTCCATCCAGTTGCCTGCTTCCCAGCATCCTTACAGCTTGCATAGTGCTAGACGTGCATGTATCCTTCCCTCCAGCAAGAAAATGTCTCAATTTTTCAATTGGAGCTTGCACTCCATCTGAGATTGCACCCTATTAAATTTCAATGAATAACTCATTTTATTGACTAATACATCTCAGAGGCATGATAAATACTTTTATGGCCCCTTTTATTGTGCAAGTGCTTTATCAATGTGAATATTCGGATTTGCTTTTTCAACTGAGAGTATGCTAATACATAAAACCAGGCAAATACGTTACCCAGATAGACAGCTAAATCCTGGGTTGGGGTAGAAGTAAAGTAAAGGAATTAGCTAATAATTTTCAAACTGATTGATTAAGTCAAAAGCTCAGACTATCCACCAGATTGAAGCTTTGTTTAAACCTTATTAATTACAAACTTGGAGGACAAAAGAAGACTGACCACAAAAGTTTAGAATTCTCGAAGTGGGCTTAAACTCTTTCATTTATCTTGGGAGGGAGCAAAGATATTACTTTTATCAAAGTTTATACAAGAGTAACCCTAATGGTGAAGTTAAGCTCCTGAGACATTTTATAGTACATAAATCTCCAATATGTGACATGTTTTCTGATGCCTCACCAAAGGCAAACATATTATAAGATGCAACTGACACTCTACTTCCAAACAGAAGCCAGGGAACTGCCAACACTTGTAATGGCCAAACATAAAAAACGATTAGGTCATCATATCAGATTGTTTACCTGTTTGTGTAATACTGTTGGAAAATATGTTCTGACAGTCTCAAAAACAATATAATTTTTTTGAGAATTGAGGATGACATAACCTTTTTATGATTTTACAAACATTATAAAATGTAGGATCTATCTAGAGGGTAATTTCACCTTGATTTTCAATTAACCAAACAGGGTAAATACCATTAGTTACAATAACTTTTACAACCTCAGTCATTATCCATCAAACTACTTTGTGGATCATTTCTGTTTTTATAGTTGGAATAAATAAGCATGGCATAAAACACATCAAGTCTTTTCATCCTGCAGTACCTAAACTCGTCTATCTCCTATGCACATTTCAAGCTATGAAGAGTTTTTTGTATATCCTACATCCTTTAAAAAAAATGGTGGGCAAATGTTTAACACAGTAAACTAAACAGTGTGGAAATGGAGAAAATTTGTTCTTATATTTAATAAAAATTAAGGGAGGTGTTTATTTAGAAAATATACGCTTTTAGTATTAATCAAGAATGTGCTGCAGCACACTATCAATTTGTTTCTTCTTCTTTTTTTTTTTTTCAGACAAAGTTTCACTCTCGTCACACAGGCTGGAGTGCAATGGCATGATCTCCACTCACTGCAACCTCTGACTCCTGGGTTCAAGTGATTCTCCTACCTCAGCCTACCAAGTAGTTGGGATTACAGGTATGTGCAACCACGCCCAGCTAATTTTTTTTTTTTTTTTTTTTTTTTTTTTTTGTATTTTTAGTAGAGACGGAATTTCAGCATGTTGGCCAGGCTGCTCTCGAACTCCTGGACTTCATGTGACTGGCCTTCTTCAGCCTCCCAAAGTGCTAGGATTACAGGCCTGAGCCACCATAACCAGCCCACACTATCAATTTCTTTTTCTTTTTGTTTTTTTACGACGGAGTTTCACTCTGTCACCCATGCTGGAGTGCAATGGCGTGATCTCGGCTCACTGAAACCTCCGCCTCCCAGGTTCCAGCGACTCTCCTGCCTCAGTCTCCCAGGTAGCTGAGATTACAGGGACCCACCACCACGCCCAGCTAATTTTTGTAGTTTTTAGTAGAGACGGGGTTTCACCATGTTGGACAGGCTGGTCTCAAACTCCTAAACACAGGTAATCCTCCCGCCTCAGCCAACCAAAGTGCTGGGATTACAGGCGTGAGCCACCCCACCTGACCCACACTACCAATTTCTAATGCTAATTGGGCACAGTCAGTTTCTAAAAGTTACTTACCAATCCTTAATAAGAAATACACACATTCTAAGGAGACAGCATTTTCTCACACTTGTAAGATAAATTACTGTTAGGTTTATTTGTGTTCCTTGTCCTCACTCACTCACACGTTTGAGCCAGTAGCTCTCATCATTAACTTCCGGGAAGGAATAATTAACCCAACGCTTTAAAGCCATCACAGGGTCTCAATATCCGGTATTTCTCTTCCCAGTCTCACCCTGTGTTTTTTCTCCCTGTTTTGTTTTCCTTTTTTAACAAATTACCCACCATTTTTAACAGCACTGCTTCTGAAATCAGTCAACTCTACTTAAATGGTTCAAACAATTGGATGCAAAAGTACAGTTTAAAATTTCACAGGCTCTATTTTAAAGAGAGAAAGCAAACTTCCTCAGGAAGAACAATATCCAATAAGGAGTGTGGAAAGTTTCATAAGACAGTCAGTGGTGGAAGGCTTAAAATATAGTTCCCTAAACAACTTTCATATAGACTAGCTCTTCTTTTCTCAAAATTGAT
This sequence comes from Gorilla gorilla gorilla, assembly GCF_029281585.2. Taxonomy (NCBI): domain Eukaryota; kingdom Metazoa; phylum Chordata; class Mammalia; order Primates; family Hominidae; genus Gorilla; species Gorilla gorilla. Next base: position 117,907,440 of record NC_073229.2, on the reverse strand, counting down.
CATTTCTCAAATACTCCATCTTTCTCATAATTCCTTTAAAATGTAGTGTGCATGTATATATATATATATATATATATATATATATATATAGTGTCAGTATCTGAAATGAAGAAATTACGTTGTGATATCTTACCTTTAATTTTCTATTATTGTTTCGATACATAGAGTATATATCTTATCTCATTTAGAAATACATACAACCCTATGAAAGATCTTTCGGTAGCCCCATCTTATTCCTGAGGAAGGTAAAGTTACAGACATTTTTTAAGCCATCTCAAGCCTTTTAGGCATTCAGCCCCACAATGGAACTCAGCCCCCTGTCTCCTTATCTTAAGTTCAGCATTCCTAAGGTGATACCTGCTGGAATCCAAGTATTTCTCCATAATCTGAAAAGCCAAGTTTTCTGCTGTCATCTCAAATATATATTTTTTTTTTTGCGACTAGTGCTATGGACTGAATTGGGTCCCCCCAAGACTCGACTCATATGTTGAAGTCCTAATGCACAATGTGATGGTATTTGGAGACAGAGACAATGAGAGCTAATTAGGGCTACATGTGGTTATGAGGGTGGGGCCCTCATGATGGAATTATTGTTGTTATAAGAAGAAGAGCAAAAATTGCTTTCTCTCCATCATATTTTGACACAGGATGAAGATGACTGTCTACAAGCCAGAAAGATGACTTCTACCAGAAATTGTACTGAGTGGCACCTTGAATTTAGACTTTCCAGTTTCCAAATATGAGAAATAAATGTCTGCTCTAAAGTCACCAGTCTATGATTTTTTTAATAGAAGCCCAAGCTAATATAAACAGTTATACAATTCTCATCTTCATAAATTCATTAACTTAGAAATATGACCTTTTTGGGCCCCATATTTTTCTATTGCTTAAATTTTTAAACAATTTTATTAGACTAATTAATGCTAATGATGTTTATCTGTCTCTCACTTTGATTCCCCTTTATTGATGGAATATTCACTTTTTCTTGTCTTCTTTGTGGCTTCTCGGAAGGGCTTAATAATGACTGATTTAATCAGAATGTTTGCAGAAGCAAGTAAATTACGTTGGGTCACTAGGTAGTCAGTTTAAATGAAATTCATAGATACAGAAGAATCACAAAAAATAAAATTAGTTAATCTACTAATTTAGTTAGGAAAGTTATTCCAATTCCAGAAACTTCAGTAGAAGTCACCATACAGAAAACTTACTATCCTTTGCAGGAGATCAAATAAATGGTGTTTTAGTTAAAAAGCAAAGGAAGGTTTAGAACTATGGATAAGTTTCAGATAAAAACTAAATACATTATGTTATATTCTAATTTCTCACTATCATTATTAATATTCAATCATTGTCTTATAATCTGTTTGAATTATTATCTCTTTTTAAGAAGAACATGCTCATATTCATAAAACAATGGGCACCTGTCACAGGCTGGTTTACCTGAAGCAAACACTGATGTGATATTTGGGATTCATGATACGATTAAACATATCAGATAAAATGTTTAGAATATTTTAATGCTAAAATATTCAAAGGATCACTTAAACTGAATATAGCCATTGGAAACTACAAAATAATTGTTTTTCCTTCTTTCTTTTTAATAGATGGAGATCTTTAATCTGAAACCCTTCTTTGAGAGGAGATTAATTAGTAAAATTCTAGTCCCTTCTCTCTTAGCTCATTCTGTCCATGGTAGGTGGAGTGATTTAAGAAATTTATAAATTTGAGAAAGAATAGCTGGACATACCCGGCTTCACTCTGGCCTTCTTCTTCCTCTGGGAAGCTGACCAAAGAGAATATAAGTTCTACCCTGCTCTTCCAGGGCAGGCTTCTGTACGTTTCTGTTTGTGGACAAAGGGTAAACACCAGTGTAATTTTAGTGCTTGCTACAAATAAAAGCATAAAAGCCACATACTAAACTGGCCTCTCTTCAAAATAAAAGAGATATTTGATATTCACCTTTGCTCTTGGTGTAATTTCTCACTATTTCATTATCTAAACATGAAAGTGGGTGTTCTGAGAGTTTTCCTCAGGAACTCCCAATAGCTATAAAAAATACACAGAACAAAATCTTAATTTCTCTCGTAACAGTGAGTTCAAATTACTTTTCATATGAGTAAAAGAAAAAGGAAAATTAACAAGTAAATTAGAAGAGAATAATTCTGCTTTCACTTCAAGGTAATCAAAATTCTTATAAACAGTATCGCTATCTGATAGTAACACAACACAATAAATAATGTAAAAACTGAAGTTTTTATCTACTATGCCAAATATGATTCCTCTGGTTTCTTTTTGTTTGCTTAAGAAAGTATTTTAAAAAGTTAAATTGACCAAATGGGCTACTTATACTGGCATTGTATAATCAGAGTCAGAAATGTTGAATAAACAAATCAATAAAATGGAGCTGTATATCAAAAACAACAAGCAGGGTTTGTCCTAAATGTTTGCCCCATAGCCAGGTTTACTTTGAGCCAGCATATAAAAGATTTTGTGATTAGGCCCCAAAGCACAAAAATACCAATTAATTATGATGATTAGATATGTCTTCATTAGTAGTCTATAAATAAATCATGCAAAGCTTTATGCAGTCAGCTTTCCTGGAAAAATATTCTTCTAAAGGGCTGTGAAAACAGTTTAATTAATTATAAACGCTTTGAAACTTAGCACATTATATTTTGAAATGTTAAAGCATACATACATACACATGTTATATATGTTTGGAGGTATTTGTCAATCTGTTTCAGTGTTTCTTAATGCTACTGAGCACTAAAATGCTTCCCAGAATCAAGATGAAAGTGTGTTAAAAATCTGTGTTTATTGTTAAAAGTAAAAATGTTATTTAGAACACTTATATTTCCAATTCCTCTCATGTTTTCAGATGACAGTGTTTTTCTTTGATATTTAACTTCTATGCTTCCAGAAATGCTTTGTAAACGTTCTCCTCTCTTCCCATCCCATTCCCTCCCTGCCCTCAGAATATATTCCTCATTTATTCAAAAAGATTTCTTCCTGAAAACGTTCCATTATTAAAAATATCTCAATTATGCTTATAATTAACCTGTTTTTTGAAGCTGTATTCCATTCACTCCATCAGATCTTCTGCCCTCCACTGCTCCCTGGTAGACCCACAGGACAATGATCTCTATGAACTGCATCAAGTGTTTCCCTTGCCCTGCAGTTTCTAGTTGAGTTTGGCTAATGGATATCCCTGGCAGGAGATCAGAGGTAGGTAGGAAAATTTATTTTCCTCGCTTCCTTTCTGCAGGTTGATTTTATACCTCTGCCAAAGGTCACAGCTCTTGACGGATGATGCTTGCTACACAAATCGCTCTACGGGTTTTAGTCCTTTCAGATATAAGACTGATAACAGGTCTCTCCACTATAACTGGCCCTGGGGTATAGAAATCTCTTTTGATTTCTCTATACCCTGTTCCAGGTTTGTAGGTCATCATTTTATTAATTTCATCTCAAATTATCCAATTTGAGGACATAATCTGTTATATGCAGTACCCTGACATGATTAATTTTGTAAATAAACAATACAAAAATAGAGTAAAACATGAACATCCTCATTACATCTTTTGATTTTGAATACTGAAAATACAATTCAAATTGGCCTGAGCACCTGGATTGTTCTAGTTCTCTGAGTCAATATATCACATGCAGAAGGATGCACTTTCCTGGCTACTTGTGGTTTAAATGGGCCAGAACAGTTCAGGGTACCATCAAGCATGCTTTTGCATATACTACTCTAGAATGATTGTGTATCAGTTAGGGTCCATTCAGAAGACAAAATCAAGTCAGTTATTTTAACAGAAATGGTTTTATATAAACAATTGTTAATTAGGTACTAAAGACTTAAAATGGCAAAAAGAAAAATAATTGCATTGTTATGGAAGGAGTTTCTATAGCCTGCAGCTACCCTACTATGACCGGGTATGCAAACACAATCTTGGAGGAAGATCTGTGCAGAGCTGAAACTCAGACCTCAAATAAAGTGTGCTGCTTCACCCATGCCTGTGTCTCTTTGCTTGAGGGAAATATCTTATGGGACTAGGACCCAGGCCTCTGAAGAGGAATGCTGATTGACAGCATCAGGGGCTGCTGTTTTTGCAGGAGCACATTGAGAGTGATTCTGCAAATGTTGAAGAACTGCAAAGTCAATTAAACATTCTACAGAGACAAACTGCTGCTACCAGCAGGAAGAGGTGAGATGAGGCTAAGGTGATGCTCAATGACAGGAAGCAAATGGGAAGCCAGCACCAAACAAACAAAATGGAGCAAGTCTCTTTTCCCTCTTCCATCCTTACAGCTCCCTCTAGTGCTTTCTACTAGCCAAGGCTAAGAGGAAGGCAGCTGGCAAAGCGGACATGAAGCTTGCAGATTTCCATTCCAGCTTCACAGAGCAGAGTGTAGAAGAAACAGCATGAGCTGAGAGGCAATAACTTAGTAACTGTGTAAGGTAACAACCAGAGGTCAACTATACTCATTGATTAGAAACACAGTTGCAGGATTCCTACTTTATCAAACCTTATATGAGGCTAGATTTTCTTAACCACAGGAAAGTTTTAGTCCTTTCGACTTTCTACTTGGGAAGTTAATATGACAAAGAAAACAATTATAACAAAATATGAGAAGTGCCATGACAGGAGCTATAATATGAAGCTTTTAGAATGGCATTTCAATTAGCAATGTAGGGTCCAGGGAGAGCATTTGATTAGGTAATGTTGAAGTTGGATTTGAATCCTGAAAAGATTCAATAGACAGGAGCCTACTGAGTAGATACTAGAATTAACTCAAAAGCTTGATAACCATATTTGGGAAAACAGGAAGGTCAAACATCAGAAAATACAGGTAATTTCCACTGGAGGAATTTCCTGGTTAGAACACAGGAACCACTCACTCTGTTGTTCCTGAATACCACTGAACCAGACCTACTGTTACTGGGCACAGCTGCCGTGAACACAGCGATGGTCAATAATTTTTCACAGGCCTTTTTAAATTTTGTATTACTTCCTGAAAATTCAAAGTGGGCCATCCAGTAGGTTGAACCTAGTCAGTTGCCCTGCTCTAGGTGCCAGGGGAAAGAAAGAAGAATATATGACCTTTTTAGTCTGACCTTAAATTCTGGCTTCCTCCAAGATTTACATAGTAAGGATTTTTTTTTTTTTTTTTTTTTTTTTTTTGACAGAGTCTTGCTCTGTCACCCAGACTGGAGTGGAATGGAGTAGCTGGGAGTACAGATGCATGCTAGCATGCCCGGCTAATTTTTGTATTTTTAGTAGAGACAGGGTTTCACCATATTGGTCAGGATCTTCTCAAACTCCTGACCTCATGATCCATCCGCCTCGGCCTCCCAAAGTACTGGAATTACAGGCGTGAGCCACCACGCCCAGCCCATAGTATGGATTTTAATCCCAAATAAGGTAAACATGTGCATGATAGGTTCACAACATTCCCACTAGCAATTATCTCCTTGGCAACCTAGAATTCATATAAAATCTTTTGCCCATTCTAATCAAAAAATCTTCCTGTCTTGTACTATGAAACTTCCTCTCATAGCAAAAATCCAGTTTACCAGTGTCCCAAAAGGAGACAGTTTTAACCCTCTTCAGTTATAGCATCTGGCTTCAACACTAGAATCCCTGGATAATCTCCATATTGAACCGAGATCTCCTAGATCCAGTCTTGATCTTGCCATAGTAGTGACTGAAAGAAAGGAAAAGTAGATTTATGTAAATCTTTCATTCTTAGGGGCTCTGAACTCTTGCCAGTTTTACATGTATAGCTCAGTCTTTTACAAATAAATATGGTCACATAAAAATTCCCCATGGGACCAACTGGGGACCCACCCTTCCTGATGTATTATGTATCATCAATTATCTTTCCTCTTGACTTTCAATATCAATTACCCTATACAACACACTAACCCACCTGATTGTTTGCTGACTCAGGTCATGAGATTCTGAATTGGCCAGCTGGCAATGTTTACTCCCATGCAACCATTACTGAATACCCTGGTGTAACATTTCTCCCTTGAATATTACTAGTTTCTAAACGAGTATTCCCATTATTTCAGAGATAGGAATAAAGATATTGTGAATAACTAATTAGGTTTAATTGGAAGATGTACTAATTTCAATTCTATTGTGTACTGACTGTGAAATAAATAGCAATATATATGTTTCAAATGTTTCAAATCATAGGTAGTATCCTATGACATGATACCTAACTTATTCTTCAATAAAGTATATAAGACTAAAGTAACCTAAGGGCATTACCCCATTTTCCTGCTTTGCTCATAGGAAATTGAGTTCCTTGCTTGGAAGAAATTATGAGAAATATAATGACATTGAATTAAGCATTCAGTTGTGTAAGGTATAACGATGCTGACTTGAGGCACTACATGAATCCTTCACGACAAAAGCAGTAAAACAATCATCAACTGATTCCAAACAAACACTTGCCCAAACAATTATCCTATAGTATTATAGGTTCGTATTTACTACTTTTGGTAAAATATCTTGGTACACTGCTAAGGGGAATCCTGTGTTGTTGTGCTTGTGAGTAGCCACTATCTTTTCAACCATGGCCACTTTGTTCATTAAATTCTAAAGTTGCTATAGAAGGAGGATGATCTACACTGGGAGATTAGGTTATCTTGTCCATCTAAATATATGAGCTGTTTGGCTAGAAATGTCCTTTGGATTAATATGTAGCATGAATATTCTTTATGTTCTGAGCCCATTTTTAAAAATTCTTCCATGATTCTCTTCCCCAATCCCCCACCCCCACCAAAAAAAAATCTGTCATTAGTCCCCCAGGTCAGTTCCTTTGAGATCCCTTATCTAGTTTCTAGGCAAACTGGCAGCCATTTGCCGTAAATTCTGGTAAGTTGATATTTAAGGCAATTTGAAACTATTATTAAAGCACAAGAGAAAACTGGACTTCTTGTGGCATTATTTTGCCCATGAGCTCCACAAGTCATCCAGTAGGTTTTAGAGAGAAAATCCTCCCAATTGGCAATATAGATTAATGTGTTTAATGCTTGTGTCTAAGCATCTCCAAAAGATCTTAGCAGTTCCATTTTCCCAGGGCATCCTTACCTTGGTAAGTCACGATGGGTGTCTTTAAGAAGAGGTACAAGGAATTTTCATAGTGTATTCTTCAGTGTCAATGGGCTATCAATGGGAGTTAGTGTTCAGGGTGCCAAAATATCTTTCCCTACCAATTCTCTAATTTTTACATAAGAGATGAGGAAAACCTCTGAATTCAACTGATAGTCTAATTTTACTATCTCTAATACCACATTTTGTTTTTTGCCAGCTCAGTCCCTGCAGCAACAAAAGATAAGAGATTCTTTTATCTTGATCCTAGAAACTCCATGGATTTCAGTCTGTGCTATGAGCCTAGAATTCAAGGATTTTAACTTGTCATTCTGTCCATTGATGTTCAAAACAGCTGCCCCTTCTCTAAGTCCATAAATTCCTCATGTACACCCCACTATTCTGTGGTGGGGGCAACTCAATTCCCAAAGCCATCACTGCAATGAGCACTTGATGCCAGGTGACTACAGACAACAATTTGATTAGCTTTTTCACTATTACTGAATTCCTGTCTTGGCATTTAAGCAAGATTTTGACTGGTTTCTGCCCCAGCTATGCCAGATGAACAATTAATAGTTTCCACATTTCCTTGAAAGTATCTGATGCACCCCATTCCCAGGTACCAATTTCTCTCTCAGTTAGAAATTTTGGATGTGAGCAGAAAAAGCAGTTCTAGCTAATAAAAGGATAATATAAATTTGTTGAAAGAATGTTGGGTAGCTCACAGAATTAGCTGGCATGATGGGGTACCTGCTAAGAAAATGGGCAGAAAACAACAGAAGCTTTGTAGAGGGAACCACAGCCAGGAGTATGATGAAGAAATACTCTTGTTTGGATGCCCCAGAGGTACTACCAGTGCCATCAACAAGATCTGTTGCTGGATACTACCACTGCTACATACAGCAGAAAATAATAAATGGTGGATCCAAAAGACACAAATCCAAACACAGATCATTATTATGCATGAGAAAGAATGCAAAACAAACAGGAGAGAAACAGAAGTTCATCTCTTGGTGATATACAGAAATATAACAGAGGAAATCATTATTTGAGATTTAAATGGGGAGGGGTTGTGAGAGGCATTTGGGTAATGTGCCATCATCACCCGATACCTTCCATTATGGCCAATAATCAGCAGGATGGCTTTGAAAATATCACTTTTTCTTTACTATAACTGGTTCAATGTTTCTACAATAAAGACAATAATATCTCTACCAAATGATACACCTTGAGGAAATATTGGTATATATATATATATCACATGGAATACTGCCCAGCACATAGTATACACTTTATAGGTGTTAGTTACCTATTTGTGGTACTATTGAAGTAATAGCAACATTAGAGTCACTTCAAGTTTGAGGAAAACATAATTAAAAATGTATGAGTACAAAGAGAAGGAGCATTTGTGCAACTCTTACTGTAATCACTTTTTAAACTGTCACTGTAACAACTTGGTCAATTAAGTATGTCCCACTTTTTATCTTATCCTAAACAAATTAAGCAATAATCATTGCAAAAGTGTTTTTCTCAAAGCTGAAACACTTGTCTTCAGATTAAAGTTTCTTTATAAAAAGTACTTAATATCCTGAGAATAGGAAGAAAATTTAGCTAAGCATATCTAATAAGAACCAAAACACAATATATGTGCTGATAAAACATTAATGGAGATTCCATTAAAATGAGAAATAAGGCAAGGATGCCACTGTGGCTACTGCTTCTGCTTCTAGTTAATTTGATTATACAAACTAATATATATAGGATATGTGAGAATGATAGGAAAATATCACTCTTGCAGAAAACATGATTATCTATCTCAAAACAAAGGAATTCATAAAACACAAATTTTTAAAAGTAAACCTAGTAAAACACTTCCAAAAAAATGATTGAGAGCAAGATGGCCAACTAGAAGCCCCCAGCACTCATCTCACCTACAAAGACAGCAGAAACAATAATATTTTCTAATGAAAATAACGGAAGGAGAGCACTGGAGTACACGAAAGAAGTAACAGAAACCTTGTAGATCAAAGAAGCCCAGGATAGCCACATAGAGAACAGAAGGAAACATCTTGCCTCTGTCACTCCATCACCTAGTTGGAATCCACTTAGAACCAAGGGGAAATTCTTCCTATAGGGAAAAGGTAAGCAAATTCCCCATCATCCCCCATCACCACCTTGAATACCTACAGTCCTCACAGTAGGGACTACTGCAATCTTCACAAGCACTAAGCCCAGCTGAGGGAGCTGCCTGGGATGCACACAGCTGCACCCCACCCCCTGACCCAGAGAAGGCATCAACACTGTGTCCATCCCACTCATACCTCCCAACATGGCCCAAACCACTATCATACTACACCGTCTTGGAACCATAAATATTGCTTGGGGACAAATAATCAAGATACCCTTCCATCAGTTAGGCTTTGTCACCTCTGAACCACTCTCATCTCGTGGCTCATCACCCTTGGGCCAAGCTTATACTACATGCTAACATATGGGGACAAGTTGCCATGAAGCAATTCCATCGGCTTTTCTCAGCTACTGCTGTGCCATGCCTGTCAGGGGCTAAGCTGAAGCAGTGTGCTACCTCACAGAAAAATGGTACTTTAGCTGCCCAGAGCACTCACGCCCTTCCTGTGCTCGAGCTGAAATGGAGCCCTGACTCATGGGGAATTGGTGCTTTGGCCAAGTCAAGCATCTGTGCATCACAGAACTGAACTGACATGGTACCCTACATCCCAGGGAAACAGAGCATTGACTGAGCTGAGACAAACTCCCATATAGGCCAAACAACTGTAGTACCCTGCTGCTCTGGAACTAGAATAACACCCTAGAGTCTGAGCTGCTGACACAACCTCCTACCCAGGGAATGGAATCATCACTGAGCTGTCCCCTGTCCCCCAGGGCTCAAGTGATAGCTTGCTCTGCCATTCTGGGTTTATTTCTGCCACTGAACCTGAAAATACTGCTGTATACCACCATCTTAGATCCAGAGTCACCACTATGTGATGCTGCATCTTCTGGTGACTGAGTAGCCATAGTGCCCTCTTGGACCTCATTCTCAAATCCCAGCTGTACTCCGCTGTGTGTGTTCAAATCTTCAGAGAATCCTCTTTTCTCTGGAGCCAGGGCAGTTCTATACCCTGCCCTTCAGGGACAGAATTACAGCTAAAACTTGTCCCCCAGGACCTGAGCTGCTGGGGGTTCTCAGAGTCACAGACCCTAGCTTTGTAGGCAATCCACATCCCACACTGACTCAGAAACTGAACATATGCCCTGAGACCCAGGTGGCACAATAGGTTCTCTGGACTCTGAGACTAGGACCTCAGCACCACAACCACTCTGAGCACTTGAAGCCTAGAACCCATAACTTCTGAAGCTAATTGTGGGCTGTATAATATTCAACATGAAGAGGGATCCCCTTTGTATATTGAAGAGATATCTCCCTTGGACCCCAAGAAGGAAACAAGACTGTCTATTGTAAGGAAAAATGAGGAGAGAAGAATCCCAAAAGCCCTTGCCACCAATGGTCTTAACAACCTACACTTCCATAGCCATTTCCATAGACTCCTACAGCCTAGGCCTCTGAGGCATCCAGAGTCATCTCTGATTTTGAGTGCAACTGAAGGAGTTGATAGTATGGCATAGATGCTATGCTATCGCATCCACTCAGAAACAGTCAACATACCCTTTCCATCTGGTACTCTAAGGTCCATCTGAAGGTGAAAATCTTTTTCTATGAAAGCCAATCTAAAATTTGGAGAGGTGATTTTTCTACTGGATGTGCAGACATCAACACAGGGGCACAAACCACATGAAAAAGCAAGGAAGTATACACCCTCAAAGGAACACAATAATTCTCCAGTAGCTTTCTTAAAGTAAAGAAAATCTACAAATTCCCCCCAAAAAACTCAAAATAATAATCCTAAGAAAACTCAACGAGATAAAAGAGAATACAAAAAGGTAATTAAAAAAATCAGAAAAAAACAGTTCATGCTTTAAATGAGAAATTTAACAAAGAGATAAATATCATAAAAGAGAACCAAACACAAATCTTGAAGCTGAAGAATTCAATGAGTGTAATGTAAAATATAATCAAGAGCTTCATCAATAGACTAGATCTAGCAGAAGAAAGTACCTGTGAACTTAAAGATAGGTCTTTTGAAATTACCAAGTGACAGGAGAAAAAGAAAGAATAATAAAAAATAATAAAAATAGCATATGAGACTCATGGGACACAATTAAGTAAATTAAATATTCACATCATCAGAATTCTAGAAAGAAAAGAGATGAAGATAAGGTCAAAAAGCTTATTTAGTGGAATAATTGCTGAAAAAAACCCAAGTCTTGGAAGAAATATGAACATCCAGATCCATGAAGCTCAAATATTCTCAAACAGATTCAACCCAAAAAGGTCCTCTCTGAGACACATTATTATTAAACTATCAAAAGTCAAAGACAAAGAGAATTTTACAAGTGGCAAGAGAAAAAGTGTCAAGTGACATAGCAGAAAATCATGTAGACTATCAGCATATTTCTCAGCAGAAATCTTACAAGCCAGGAGACAATGAGATGTTTTATTCAAAGTGTGAGAAAACAAAATAGAACAAAAAATGTCAACCAAGAATACTATACCCATTGTATCTGTCCTTCAGAAATGAAGAAAAAATGAAAAACAAAATTTCTCAAATGAATGGCCTAATATTATGCCTCAAGGATCTAGGAAAAAAAGAACAAACTAAATCAAAAGTTAGCAAAAGGAATAAAATAGTAAAGAATAGAAAATAAATAAATAGTAGAAAACCTATACAAAAATAGCTATAAAACTGATGGTTATTTTTAAAAAATAGACAAAAATTAACAAAATCTTAGCTAAATTACCTAAGAAACAAAGAGAGAAGATTCAAATATGTAAAATTAGAAGTAAAATCAGATGTATTACAACAGACTCCTCAGAAACAAAAAGGATGTTGGACTATTAGAAAAATTATATGCCAATAAGTTTGATAGCCTCAAAAAATGGATAAATTCCTAGAAAATTACAACCTAACAGGATTGAATCAAAAAGAAATATAAGGCCTGAAGAGACCAATAACAAAAGAATAAATTAAAGCTGTAATTAAAAGCCTTCCCACCTTCCCACCCAAAAATGCCCAGGACCAGATAGCTTTACGTTTGAATTCTACAAAGCTTTCAAAGAAGAATTAATACCAATAGTGTTAAAACTCTTCCAAACAGTAGAATACTTCCTAACACATTTTACAAGGCCAGCATGACTATCATATGTGAGCCAAAGATACCACAAGAAAATAAAACTACAGGCCAATATCTCTTATGCATATTAATGCAAAATTGCTCGAAAAATATTAGCCAATGAAATTCAACAGCACATAAAATAAATTATGCATCATGATAAAGTGGAATTTATTCCTGGTGTGCAAAGCTGGTTTACCAAATGCAAATCAACAAATGTGTTACATCATATTAATAGAATAAAAGACAAAAACCACATGATCATATCAATTGATTCAACAAAAGCATTCAACAAATTTCTACATCATTTCTTGATAAAAAACTTCTAAGAATTTAGGTATACAAGGAAAGTTCCTTAACATAATAAAGGCCATTTATGAAAAACCCATAGCTAACAACATAGCTAATGGGGAGAAACTGAGACTTTTTCTTTAAGATCCGGCACAAGGCAAATATGCACACTCTAGCTCCTTCTTTTCAACATAGTACTGGCAGTGCTGTCAAGAACAATTAGACAAATAAAAATAAATAAAAACTATCCAAACCAGGAAAGAAGAAGTAAAATTGTCTCTATTTGCAGAATACATAATCCTATATGTAGAAAATGCCAAAGATTCCATTGAAAAACTGTTAGCTTTAATTAATGAGTTCAGTAAAGTTGCAGAATATAAAATCAATATAAAAAACCCATGGCATTTTTATACATAGAGAATTGCCTACCCAAAAAAATCAAGAAAAGAATCCCATTTATGATAATATTAAATAATAAAATAAAATACTTAGGAATAAATTTAACCAAGAGGTGAAAGATTGTCCACTGAAAACTATAGAACATTGATGAAAGAAATTGTATTAGTCCATTCCATGCTGCTAATAAAGGCATACCTGAGACATGGTAATTTATAAAGGAAAGAGGTTTAATTGACTCACAGTTAAGCATGGCCGAGGGGGGCCTCAGGAAACTTACAATCATGGCAGAAGGTAAAGCAAGCATATCCTTCTTCACATGGTGGCAGCAAGGAGAAGTGCTGAGCAAAAAGGGGGAAATGCCCCTTATAAAACCATCAGATCTTGTGAGAACTCACTCACTATCATGAGAACTGCATGTGGGTAACTGTCCCCATAATTAAACTACCTGCCACTGCCCACTGGGCCCCTCCGTCAACACGTGGGGATTATGGGATCTACAATTTAAGATGAGATTTGGGTGGGGACACAGCCAAACAATATCAGAAATTAAAGAAAAAGCAAATAAATAAAATATATTCCATGGTCATGGATTAAAAGAATTAATATTAAAAACTCCATACTACCTAAAGCAATATATAGATTTAATGCAGTTTCTATTAATATCCCAATGGCATTCTTCACAGAAATAGAAAAACTAATGCTAAAATTGGACCCCCCAAAAAAACCCTAAATTGCCAAAGCAATCCTGAGGCAGAGAAGTGGGGAAACAAAGTTGGAAGCATCACATTTCTTGATTTAAAATCATATTACAATGCTATAGTAATCAAAATAGCATGGTTCCACACATAAAAGCAGACACATAAATGAGGGGAACAAAATATAGAGCCCCCAAATAAATTCAAACATATATGGTCAATTAATTTGTGACTAGGGCACCAAAAAGACACAATGGTGAAAGGTTAATCCTTCCATAAATTATTTTAAGAAAACCGTGTCTTCATTTGCAAAAGCATGAAATTAGACCTTTATCTTACATCATACACATAAATCAACTAAAAAATGTATAAAAGGTGGCCAGGCACGGTGGCTCACACCTGAAATCCCAGCACTTTGGGAGCCCAAGGTGGGCGGATCACGAGGTCAGGAAATCGAGACCATCCTGGCTAACACGGTGAAACCCCGTCTCCACTAAAAATACAAAAAATTAGCCGGGCGTGGTGGTGGGCGCCTGTAGTCCCAGCTACTCGGGAGGCTGAGGCAGGAGAACGGCATGAACCCGGGAGGCGGAGCTTGCAGTAAGCAGAGCTTGAGCCATTGAACTCCAGTTTGGGCAACAGAGCGAGACTCTGTCTCAAAAAAAAAAAAAAAAAAAGTATAAAAAATATAAATGTAAGACCTGAAACCATAAAAATCCTAGAAGAAAACATAGGTGAAGAGTTCTTTGACATTTACCTTGCAATAATTTATTGGATATCACATCAAAAGCTCAGGCATCCAAAGCAAAAATAAATAAACCGGACTACATCAAACTAAAAAGCTCCTGCACAGCAAAATAAACAGCCAAGAAAATAAAAAGGCAACCTATAATTTGGAAAAATATTAGATAAGGGGTTAATATCCAAGAGTTATAAAAAAATTCATGCAACTCAATAGCAAGGAAACATATAACCTGATTTAAAAATAGGCAAAAGACTTGTATAAAAATTTCTCCAAAGATGTCACAAAAATGGCCAAGAGGTAATATGAAAAGATGCTCAATATCACTAATCATCAGGGAATTTCAAATTAAAACCACTATGAGAGACGACTTTACACCTGTTAAATTAGCTGTTATTAAAAAGAATTGGTAGGCCGAGGCAGGTGGATCACAAGGTCAAGAGATTGAGACCATCCTGGCCAACATTGTGAAACCCTGTCTCTACTAAAAATACAAAAATTAGCTGGATGTGGTGGTGCGTGCCATAGCCCCAGCTACTCGGGAGGCTGAGGCAGGAGAATTGCTTGAACCCAGGAGGTGGAGCTTACAGTGAGCCGAGATTGCACCACTGCACTCCATCCTGGCAACAGAGTGAGACTCCGTCTCAAAATAAATAAATAAATAAAAGAAAAGAAAAAAAGAAATAAGGGGTGTGGAGAGAGTGTAGAGGAAAGGGAACCCAAGTATGCTGTTGGTGGGAATGTAGATTGATGCAGTCATTATGGAAAACAGTACGGCAGTTCCTAAAGAACCTACTAATAGAACTGCTATGTAATACAACAATCCCTCCCTGGTGTATATACCCAAGAGAAATAAAATCAACACCTCATAAACATACCTGCACTCTCATGTCCACTGTAGCATTATTTACAATAGCCGAGCTATAGAAACAACCTAGGTGTCCATCAATGGACTAATAGATAAAGAAATAGTAGTAAAAATGCAATGGAATATTATTCAGCCTTAAAAAAGGAAGAGACACTGCCATTTATTAAAGTATAGATGAACCTAGAGGACATTATGCTAAGTAAAATAAATCACATGCCAGACACAGAAATAAAATATTACATGCTGGCACTTTAGGTTGCATGAAACCTAAAAATAAAGGTCAAATATATACAGAGAGAGTAGAGCGATTGTTATCAGGGTGAAGAGAGAAAATAAGGGAAGTAGATGAAAGGATATAAAGTAGCAAATATGTGGGATAAGAGAGTAGAAAGATTGGATGTACAGCATGAGGACTATAGCTAATAACAGTGTATTGTATTCAGGAGTTTTGCTAAATTAGTAAATTATAGCTGTTCTTGCCAAGGGGTGGGGGAGGACAATGTGTAACTATGTGAGATGATGGATATGTTAATTTGTTCCACTATAATAACTGTTTTACTATATCTTGTAACAACATGCTACATATCTTAAATATACACAATAAAATTTATTTAAGAAGAAATAAATTCCCAAGTGAGAAGAAAAAGAATTGAGTACAATTTCAACAACAACAACAAAAATATATGTCTTTACTAGTCACATGCACAAGCTATCATGACCGGAAAATCTAATGGATATACATAATAAAAATATAGTGAAATATTTTTAAAAATCCTTTACAGTGATAGCAAAATCTCTAAATTTCCCCCAGATTAATCTAATAAGAATGTGTAAAATCTGAGTGGAGGAAAAAATACAACTTTCCTATAAATATAAAACAAATTAAGAATGCTTTTTCATGGATGATAAGCATCAATCTTAATTCTTAATTATCTGTAATTGTTCATTCTCCTCCAAATCAGCTAATATATTTAAATAATTCTTAATCAAATTCAAATTTTTAAATTGTACTTGATAAACTGATTCTAAACTAGTTTTTGTTTGATTGATTTCTTGCTTCTTTTTTCCTTGAAACCAATTTCTTACATAAAAGTATTATTATTAATATTTTTGTTTTTGAGATGGACTCTTGCTCTGTCACCCAGACTGGACTGCAATGGTACAATCTTGGCTCACTGCAATCTCAGCCTCCTGGGTGCAAGCAATTCTCCTGCCTCAGCCTCCTGAGTAGCTGCGATTACAGGCACCCACCACCACACCTGGCTAATTTTTTTGTATTTTTAGTAGAGAGGGGGTTTCACTCTGTTGGCCAGGCTGGTCTCAAACTCCTGACCTCAGGTGATCTGCCTGCCTCAGACTCCCAAAGTGCTGGGATTACAGGCATGAGCCACCACTTCCGGCCGAGAAGTATTATTGAAATTTTGTTAAAGGTAATTATTTGTTGGGTTGGACTTTTTCATTTATTGTAATATTTTAACATCTCTGGCCCTCACTTATTAAAGCTAATGATATACCCTCAGTCACTGTGACACTGTGAAACACTTCACACCTTCCAAATATTCCCTAGTGACATGAACTGACATAGGATTGAGAATTAGTGGTCTGGAAAATATGACATCATAATAAAAAGCCAGACAAGTAAAACATTGTAGCATACACACAGTAATAGACAGATAGGTCAGTAAAACAGAATAAAGAGTGTATTAGTCCATTTTCACACTGGTGATAAAGACATACCCAAGACTGGGAAATTTACAAAGAAAGAGGTTTAATTGACTTACAGTTCCACATGGCTGGGGAGGCATCAAAATCATGGTGGAAAGTGAAAGACACATCTCACATGGCAGCAGAAAAGAGAAGAGAGAGAGCTTGTTCAGGGAAATTCCCATTTTTAAAACTATCAGATCTTGTGAGACTTACTCACTATCATGAAAACAGCACTTGAAAGACCTGCCCCCATTATTCAATTACCTCCCACTGGGTCTGTCCTACAACACAAGGAAATTTAAGATGAGATTTGAGTGGGGACAAGCCAAACCATATCATTCCACTCAAGCCCCTCCCATATCTCATGTCCCCACATTTCAAAACCATTCATGTCTTTTTAACATTCCCTGAAGTCTTAACTCATTTCAGCATTAACTCAAAGGTTCTCAGTCCAAAGTATCTTCCAAGACAAGGCAACTCCCTTCTGCCTATGAGCATGTAAAATCAAAAGCAAGTTATTTATTTCCTAAATCCAATGGGGATACAGGCTTTGGGTAAACACAGCATTTCCAATGGAAGAAACTGGCCAAAACGAAAGGGGCTACAGGCCCCATGCAAGTCTGCAATCCAGCAGGGCAGTTAAATCTTAAAGCTCCAAAATGATCTCCTTTGACTCCATGTCTCACATCCAGGTCATGCTGATGCAAGAGGTGGGTTCTTAGGGTCTTGGGCACCCCTGCTGCTGTTGCAATGCAGAGTACAGCCTCCCTCCTGGCTGCTTTCTGCTTTACCAGGCTGGCATTGAGTGTCTGCAGCTTTTTTAGGTGCATGGTGCAGGTTGTCAGTGGATCTACCATTCTAGGGTCTGGAGGTTGGTGACCCTCTTCTCACAGCTCCACTAGGTGGTGCCCCAGTAGGGACTCTAAGTGGGGGCTCCAACCCCACATTTCCCTTCTGCACTGCCCTAGCAGAGGTTCTCCATGAGGGCCCCATCTCTGCAGCAAACATCTGCCAGGACATCCAGGTATTTCCATACATCCACTGCAATCTAGGCAGAGGTTCTCAAACCTCAATTCTTGACTTCTGTGCACTCCCAGGCTCAATATCACGTGGAAACTGTTAAGGCTTAAGGCTTGCACCCTGTGAAGCCATGGCCTGAGCTCTACATTGGTCCCTTTCAGTCATAGCTGGAGCCGCTGGGTTGCAGGGTACCAAGTCCCTAGGCTACATAGAGCAAAGGGCCCTAAGCCTGGCCCATGAAACCACTTTTTCTTCCTAGGCCTCCAGGCCTATGATGGGAGGGGCTGCTGTGAAGACCTCTGACATACCCTGGAGACAATTTCCCCTTTCTCTTTGGGATTAATATTCATTTCCTCGTTACTTATGTAAATTTCTGCAGCCAGCTTCAATTTATCCTTAGAAAATGAGATTTTGTTTTCTATTACATTGCCAGGCCGCAAATTTTCTGAACTTTTATGCTCTGCTTCCCTTGTAAAACTGAATGCTTATAACAGCGCCCATGTCACATCTTGAATGCTTCGCTGCTTAGAAATTTCTTCTGCCAGATACCCTAAATTATCTCTCTCTATTTCAAAGTTATACCCTAAATTATCTCTCTCTATTTCAGATCTCTAGGGCAGGGGGAAAATGCCTCAAGTCTCTTTGCTAAAACATAACAAGAGTCACCTTTGCTCCATTTCCCAACAAGTTCCTCATTTCCATCTGAGACTACCTCATCTTGGACTTTGTTGTCCATATTGCTACCAGAATTTTGGGAAAAGTCATTCAACAAGTCTCTAGGAAGTTCCAAACCTTCCCACATTTTCCTGTCTTCTTCTGAGCCCTCCAAACTATTCCATCCTCTGCCTGTTACACTGTTCCAAAGTCATTTCCACATTTTTGGTTATATTTTCAGCAGTACCCCACTCTACTGGCATCAGTTTACTGTATCAGTCAATTTTCACGCAGCTGATAAAGACATACCCAAGAATGGGTAATTTACAAAGTAAGAGATTTAGTGGATTTACAGTTCCACGTGGGTGGGGAGGCCTCATAATCATGGCGAAGGTGAAAGGCACATCTCACGTGGCAGCAGACAAGAGAAGAGAGTTTGTGCAGGAAAACTCCCGTTTTTAAAACCATCAGATCTCGTGCAACTTATTCATTATCACAAGAACAGCACTGAAAAGACTTGCCCCCATGATTCAGTTACCTCCTACTAGGTCCTTCCCACAACACGTGGATATTTAAGATGAGATTTGGGGGGGGGACACAGCCAAACCGTATCGGAGAGTGTGAAATAAATCTATGCATATATATATATATATATATATAAATTTTGCTATCAGTAAGCACTGTTTTTCTAAACATTGAAAGACTGATTTTGTATAAAATGGAGTCAAAGACAAAAATCATGTTAGAGACTTACCTCATCCAGTATATGCACACAAATGCACATACAAACAAGTTATGCAGATTGATTAAAACATTAAATATAAATACATACATAAACGTCTGGGGGAAACTATAGAAGAGTACTTATAGAAACTTTGTATAAGCAATATCTTCTGTAGGAAGAAAAAATAGAAAACAATGATAAACTTGTCTACAAAAATATTTAAGATCTTATACTGGTAGACATCATTTAAAATGTTAAAAGCAAAGTGGCCTGCAGAGTAACAAGAAAAAAATCAGCGAATGATTAATATCCATAATATAAACTTTTCTTATAAAAGATAAGAAATAAAAGTCAATTTAAAAAAATAGTAACAAATAAGCCAATGAAGAAAGCGTAAAATCAGTTTGACCACTTATTCTTTACTTTTAACTTTTATTTTAGAATCAGGGAGTACATGTGCAGATGTATTACAAACATATATTGTGTGATGCTGAGGTTTGGAGTACAAATGATTTCGTCACCCAGGTAGGGAGCATAGTTAGTTTATTTCCACCCTTAATCCCCTCCTAATCCTTGTATTCCTCAGTGTCTATTGTTACCATTCTTATGACCATTTATAAGTGAGAACATGCGGTATTTGCTTTTCTGTTTCTGTGTTTGTTCACTTAGGATAATGGTTTCCAGCTGCATCCATGTTGCTGCAAAGAACATGATTTCATCATTTTTAATGGCTGCATAGTATTCCATAGTGTTTATGTATCACATTTTTAAAAACATTCCAATCTGCCATTGGTGGGCACCTGGGTTGATTCCATGCCTTTTCTATTGTAAATAGTGACAAACATATGGGTGCATGTGTCTTTTTGGTAGAATGATTTACTTGCCTTTGGGTATGCACCTGGTAACAAGATTGCTGGATCAAATGGTAATTCAACTCTCAATTCTTTGAGAAATCATCAAACTGCCAATGAAAAAATGCTAATCACCACTAATCATCAGAGAAATGCAAATCAAAACCACAATGAGATACCATCTCACACCAGTCAGAATGGCTTTTATTAAAAAGTCAGAAAATAACAGATGGTGGTGAGGCTGCTGAGAAAATGGAACACTTATACACTGTTGGTGGGAATGTGAATTAGTTTGACAATTTTTGAAACAAACACACAGACACACACACACACACACACACACACACATATCCTGTAGGAATATTGCTTGAGAGAAGATGCTTATAAATAAATTTGTTAATTTGTAATGACATCATTACAGTATTGAGACTTCCAACAAAGCATATCATTTTACCGAAAAAAAAAAGTTTTCCAGACAAATCTACAACTTTCTTCAATTGAAGACTGATTCTGATTATTCAAAATGTCCCTTCAGTATCAGAAAAGCATAAAGCAGAAAGAAAGACAGAAAGAGACAGAGTAAAAAGTAGAGAAGGGAAGGGAAGAGAAGAGAAGGGAAGGGGCAGGGCAAAGGCAAGGCAGAGGGAGGAAGCGGGAGAGAAGGAAAGAGGGAGGGAGGGAGGGAAGGAAGGAAGGAAGAAGGTAAGAAAAAGAAAAAAGAAAGTGAGAAAGAAGGAAGGGAGAAGGAAGGAAGGAAAGAAGGAAGGAAGGAAAGAAGGAAGGAAGGAAATAAAGATGGGAGAGAACAAAAGGGAGTAAAGCTAGTTATCTTTTGATGAAATCTATGAGTTTCAAGGCCTAAAACAAAACCTAATGTTGGGAGATGAGGAATAATTCTTCAAGAAAGTGATTATCAGAAAGGAATAAAAATTGAATTTCTATTCTCTAGAGCATTAATTTGTAGAAGAAAAAATTACACCTAAATGTTTGTAGAGCGTTCTTGGAATTAGAAATCCTATAACCACCTTGTTTTTCTAATATGAAAAAAAGAGAGAAAAATACCTCTGAATGTATACTATCTCCATATTTCTCCCTCTTTGCTCTCCCATGTGAATTCAAAAGTATAGCTTAGATGACCAGAAGAAAAATCAAAATGATTTAAGAGTTTAATAATACTGTTTTGAGCATTAAAAAGGATGGTAATCAGATAACTAAGTCTAAATAATTGTAAATATATACTAGTTATACATTTTTAATTCTAAAAATAAAACCATAATGTAAACAATAATAACTAACTGTAATAAACTGGGTTTATAAACTAAATATGTTGAGTGATGGTTGGGGAGAAAGTTGAAACTTACCAATTAATTCTTTTAAATAGAAGACCTCAATAGATATAATTTGATTTATCAGGCAGAGCCCCGCATGTAGTGCATAGCAGAGAAGAGGAACTCTGTAAAGGAAACTGAGAAGGGGCAGGCAGACAGGAGGAGAGGATGACATCCTGCAAGCCAAGAGATGGGTGAGGTTTCCAACAAGGGCTTGGCAGTGCCTAAAAGGTGAGAAATCAAATAAGAAAGCTAAATGAAAATTATATACTTGTTAATTATTATTAGTGACCTTACCAAAGTAGAAGCAGATTAATAGATTGTAGTATCTGGGGAGAAAAAGAAAATAGATAGCACTTCCAAAAACTTTGATTTTGAGGAGGAAGAGAAAGTGTGCTAAATAAAGGGAACTTGAGTTTGAGAGCTTTTATTTGCTTCTTTCTTTGTTTTAAAAATGAAACAGAATTTTCTACCCTTGTGTAAAACAATACCAAGACCAGACTGTATCTAAGTAAAATGGTATTGATGACAAGGAACTTAGCCACTTCTTCCTGTGAGATATGACTCTGAATCATCTAAAATAATTTATCTATTAAGACTAATACCTTGCCCAAAACTTGCTTTAATGTTTGACTTGCTTTGCTCACCAATCCAGTCATAAACTTTGCCCAATTCCAACCCAGTTTTCTACTTTTGAAATCCACTGCAAAAACATTCAGCCTAGGCCCTAGAACTCTATAAATACATACCTTACCTATCCTCATTCAGACACTGTGAAGATTCTGTCAAGGTAGTGTTCTTTCTTGCTGTAAGTGAGTACTTACTGTCTAATAAGCTTAGCTTGACCTAAACAACAAGTTTTTGGAGGTTGTAAAAAGTAGTAGATGACAATATGTTAAAGCTAAGAGTTGTTTGAATATGTTTAAATCTTGGTAGGAAAATTTGGTAGATTCAAAATCATGGTAGACACAATCAGAAGAGTAACCCACACAGGTGGGAAGGAATGGGAGAGGCATGCAGAAGTAAAGTTGTAGATTTAACCTCAGTTAGGAGAAGAGGCTTCTATACCACTGTACCAAGAGAGGAGGAGTGAAATGAAGGCAAATATAAGTAATCAGATATGCCTGCCTGGGATAGGGAAAGGGAGAGTCAAGGAGCTAGCAGGTGTTTTGGTGTCTAAGTCACATAACTGCCTCTGTGATCCAAAGTCAGGACACTGCAGCTACCACACCCATGAAACTAATGACCCAACAGTGGAAGAGCTCCTGCCAACACTCACTTCTACCAGAGGCTGTTTTTCTATCAACACTGCCCCAATCAGATGACATTGACTTTCCTTGTTTTTTCCTTCTATATTAGCATAAATCAAATTCACATCCAGAATGTTAATTACAAGGGGTCTTGGGAGTGTGTTGTTTGCTTTCCAAATTCTCCAAATAGAAGGAAAGTGAAATAAAATGGGGAAAAAAGGTCCAAACCAAGTATTAAGCACAGTTGATCCCTTAATGCAAACTCATCCTTGCCTCTATGGTATGAATCCACATTAGTAATGTACTAAAATTTATTCAGGCATTTGCATCAGTAACCATACATGAGACTGATCTGTAATTATCTTTTATTGTTTTCTGTTAGATTTGCATATCAGTGTTATGATGCTTTCAGCATAATATGAAAGTATTCCATTTTCTTCTATGCTCTGGAATATATTAGATAACTTAAGGTTATCCATGTATTAAAGGTGTCATAGGATTCATCCACAGACTCAACTGGGCCTAGTGCTATTTTAGAAGGTAGTGCTTTACAATTTCATGAATTCATTTTATTACCAATGGTCAGTAAAATTTTGTAACCAGTCTGAGCTCTAACATAGTAAATTACATTTTTAAAATCAATTTTATTCAGTTTTACAGTATATTTTACTAGATTTGAACAGCTGTATTATTTCCTCATTGAGCGTTTAAATATTCTATGTTCTCTTTTCTAAAATAATCATCATATTTGTTTTATTCCCAGTCATTTGTAATTGGTTTCAATGCTAACCTGCCAGCCCCTTTGCCTTAGTTTCTCTATTCGTTTCTTATTTGGATGGGCTACATCCACTAATGGTTTCTTCAACAATGGTTAGTAGAAACAATATTGTCTACTAACAGTATTGTTAGTAGAAACAATACTTGCATGTTCAAAATTATTTGTTTTCCTTATATAGAAGGGCAGTTTGGCTGGGTATAGACCTCTTCAGGCACATTTTCTTCATTTTCTTTCCCAAAGTCATTTCAGGCATTGATCCATAGGTTCCAGGCATTAATAATGACTAATAAGAGGCTTGGGAGCCAATCTGATATTTTTTTTCCTGCATAAGTGCCATGAGAACATGGTCTGTTATCCGTCCTGTTCACCATTCTTTCCACAACTGGCAAAATGCCTAAAACAGAGTCAGCAGTCAATAAATATTTGCTGACTAATAGAGTAAGGGAACTGATCTTTTTGCTTGAATGTCTGAAGAACTTTATTTTTATAGTCCAGTAAGTTCACTAGACTATATCTCTAGTTGAGCTTTTCCATAGACATGGTGTTTCTTTTACTGCAGGGAGGGGTACTTACTATTATTGTGGCTCTCCTTTTTCCTCCTTTCCTAGTTATGATATCCGTGACAATCTTTTGAACTCTTATTCACTTCCACTCTATTTTACTTTTTATCAAACATGTCCTCCAGGTGCCTTACTTTGCTTTTATCAGTGGTCTTTCTCCTTTTTTGCCTTCTTCAAATGAGGCCTTAGTTCTTTAACAGTTTTTTCTCCTTTTTTCCAAGCTTAACAGATCATATGTCATCAATTTGCATTAACTTGCAAGTTTTACCTGACACCTTATTATGTTTGTATTATAAGAAAAAAAGAAAATGGATAAGTGGAGGCAGGTGGTTAGTTCGGGGTTATCTGTAGCTATCTGAGTTTATTAGTTTGGGACATTAATTCTGAAAACACTATAAAAGTCCAAGTACAAATCTTTAAAATACAAATTCTGTTTCACTGAGCATTCTGTGTTACTAAAATATTCACTACTGTCTTATTGGTTCTGTTTCTACTTTTTTAAAAAAAATGGGAACTCTTCAGAGAATAATTTGGGACTATGCAGTGTTTGCAAAATGGTTATCTTTAGTAGCATGTTATACTTTTATAAATTTATTAGCATTTCATCTGCATATGCACTATATATAGTTAATATTTATAGGTGTGATAAAAATACATATCCAAATGAGTCATGTTATATCAGTATATACTCAAGCCTACGCAACTCAAAAAAAATAAGGAAAAAAACATTTCTTTGAGTGTACTATACTTCTGTGTGCATGGCATTGGCTCTAAAATGTTTTTCACTTTTATATAAAGAGGCTTCTTTTTATTAATTTTCCCCAACATATTCATATTTTCCTGTCCTTTCTATAACGAGTTTTAAACCAAGTGATAAGTATTTTTTTTTATTATACTTTAAGTTTTAGGGTACATGTGCACATTGTGCAGGCTAGTTACATATGTATACATGTGCCATGCTGGTGCGCTGCACCCACTAAATCGTCATCTAGCATTAGTTATATCTCCCAATGCTATCCCTCCCCCCTCCCCCCACCCCACAACAGTCCCCAGAGTGTGATATTCCCCTTCCTGTGTCCATGTGATCTCATTGTTCAATTCCCACCTATGAGTGAGAATATGTGGTGTTTGGTTTTTTGTTCTTGCGATAGTTTACTGAGAATGATGATTTCCAATTTCATCCATGTCCCTACAATTTATGGCTGCATAGTATTCTATGGTGTATATGTGCCACATTTTCTTAATCCGTTCTATCATTGTTGGACATTTGGGTTGGTTCCAAGTCTTTGCTATTGTGAATAATGCCGCAATAAACATACGTGTGCATGTGTCTTTATAGCAGCATGATTTATAGTCCTCTGGGTATACACCCAGTAATGGGAGGCTGGGTCAAATGGTATTTCTAGTTCTAGATCCCTGAGGGATCGCCACACTGACTTCCACAATGGTTGAACTAGTTTACAGTCCCACCAACAGTGTAAAAGTGTTCCTATTTCTCCACATCCTCTCCAGCACCTGTTGTTTCCTGACTTTTTAATGATTGCCATTCTAACTGGTGTGAGATGGTATCTCACTGTGGTTTTGATTTGCATTTCTCTAATGGCCAGTGATGATGAGCATTTTTTCATGTGTTTTTGGGCTGCATAAATGTCTTCTTTTGAGAAGTGTCTGTTCATGTCCTTCGCCCACTTTTTGATGGGGTTGTTTGTTTTTTTCTTGTAAATTTGTTGGAGTTCATTGTAGATTCTGGATATTAGCCCTTTGTCAGATGAGTAGATTGCGAAAATTTTCTCCCATTTTGTAGGTTGCCTGTTCACTCTGATGGTAGTTTCTTTTGCTGTGCAGAAGCTCTTGAGTTTAATTAGATCCCATTTGTCAATTTTGTCTTTTGTTGCCATTGCTTTTGGTGTTTTGGACATGAAGTCCTTGCCCATGCCTATGTCCTGAATGGTAATGCCTAGGTTTTCTTCTAGGGTTTTTATGGTTTTAGGTCTAACGTTTAAGTCTTTAATCCATCTTGAATTGATTTTTGTATAAGG
The DNA here is from genome assembly GCF_029281585.2 of Gorilla gorilla gorilla. Taxonomy (NCBI): domain Eukaryota; kingdom Metazoa; phylum Chordata; class Mammalia; order Primates; family Hominidae; genus Gorilla; species Gorilla gorilla. The sequence continues at coordinate 117,881,178 of NC_073229.2, read as the reverse complement.
TGTAAGGAAGGGATCCAGTTTCAGCTTTCTACATATGGCTAGCCAGTTTTCCCAGCACCATTTATTAAATAGGGAATCCTTTCCCCATTGCTTGTTTTTCTCAGGTTTGTCAAAGATCAGATAGTTGTAGATATGTGGTGTTATTTCGGAGGGCTCTGTTCTGTTCCATTGATCTATATCTCTGTTTTGGGACCAGTACCATGCTGTTTTGGTTACTGTAGCCTTGTAGTATAGTTTGAAGTCAGGTAGTGTGATGCTTCCAGCTTTGTTCTTTTGGCTTAGGATTGCCTTGGTGATGCGGGCTCTTTTTTGGTTCCATATGAACTTTAAAGTAGTTTTTTCCAATTCTGTGAAGAAAGTCATTGGTAGCTTGATGGGGATGGCATTGAATCTGTAAATTACCTTGGGCAGTATGGCCATTTTCATGATATTGATTCTTCCTACCCATGAGCATGGAATGTTCTTCCATTTGTTTGTATCCTCTTTTATTTCCTTGAGCAGTGGTTTGTAGTTCTCCTTGAAGAGGTCCTTCACATCCCTTGTAAGTTGGATTCCTAGGTATTTTATTCTCTTTGAAGCAATTATGAATGGGAGTTCACTCATGATTCGGCACTCTGTTTGTCTGTTGTTAGTGTATAAGAATGCTTGTGATTTTTGTACATTGATTTTGTATCCTGAGACTTTGCTGAAGTTGCTTATCAGCTTAAGGAGATTTTGGGCTGAGACAATGGGGTTTTTCTAGATATACAATCATGTCGTCTGCAAACTGGGACAATTTGACTTCCTCTTTTCCTAATTGAATACCCTTTATTTCCTTCTCCTGCCTAATTGCCCTGGCCAGAACTTCCAACACTATGTTGAATAGGAGTGGTGAGAGAGGGCATCTCTGTCTTGTGCCAGTTTTCAAAGGGAATGCTTCCAGTTTTTGCCCATTTAGTATGATATTGGCTGTGGGTTTGTCATAGATAACTCTTATTATTTTGAAATACGTCCCATCAATACCTAATTTATTGAGAGTTTTTAGCATGAAGGGTTGTTGAATTTTGTCAAAGGCCTTTTCTGCATCTATTGAGATAATCATGTGGTTTTTATCTTTGGCTCTGTTTATATGCTGGATTACATTTATTGATTTGCATATATTGAACCAGCCTTGCATCCCAGGGATGAGGCCCACTTGATCATGGTGGATAAGCTTTTTGATGTGCTGCTGGATTCGTTTTGCCAGTATTTTATTGAGGATTTTTGCATCAATGTTCATCAAGGATATTGGTCTAAAATTATCTTTTTTGGCTGTGTCTCTGCCCGGCTTTGGTATCAGAATGATGCTGGCCTCATAAAATGAGTTAGGGAGGATTCCCTCTTTTTCTATTGATTGGAATAGTTTCAGAAGGAATGGTACCAGTTCCTCCTTGTACCTCTGGTAGAATTCGGCTGTGAATCCATCTGGTCCTGGACTCTTTTTGGTTGGTAAACTATTGATTATCGCCACAATTTCAGCTCCTGTTATTGGTCTATTCAGAGATTCAACTTCTTCCTGGTTTAGTCTTGGGAGAGTGTATGTGTCAAGGAATTTATCCATGTCTTCTAGATTTTCTAGTTTATTTGCGTAGAGGTGTTTGTAGTATTCTCTGATGGTAGTTTGTATTTCTGTGGGATCGGTGGTGATATCCTCTTTATCATTTTTTATTGTGTCTATTTGATTCTTCTCTCTTTTTTTCTTTATTAGTCTTGCTAGTGGTCTATCAATTTTGTTGATCCTTTCAAAAAACCAGCTCCTGGATTCATTATGTTTTTGAAGGGTTTTTTGTGTCTCTATTTCCTTCAGTTCTGCTCTGATTTTAGTTATTTCTTGCCTTCTGCTAGCTTTTGAATGTGTTTGCTCTTGCTTTTCTAGTTCTTTTAATTGTGATGTTAGGGTGTCAATTTTGGATCTTTCCTGCTTTCTCTTGTGGGCATTTAGTGCTATAAATTTCCCTCTACACACTGCTTTGAATGCATCCCAAGATTCTGGTATGTTGTGCCTTTGTTCTCGTTGGTTTCAAAGAACATCTTTATTTCTGCCTTCATTTCGTTATGTATCCAGTAGTCATTCAGGAGCAGGTTGTTCAGTTTCCATGTAGTTGAGCAGTTTTGAGTGAGATTCTTAATTCTGAGTTCTAGTTTGATGGCACTGTGGTCTGAGAGATAGTTTGTTATAATCTCTGTTCTTTTACGTTTGCTGAGGAGAGCTTTACTTCCAAGTATGTGGTCAATTTTGGAATAGGTGTGGTGTGGTGCTGAAAAAAATGTATATTCTGTTGATTTGGGGTGGAGAGTTCTGTAGATGTCTATTAGGTCCGCTTGGTGCAGAGCTGAGTTCAATTCCTGGGTATCTTTGTTGACTTTCTGTCTCGTTGAACTGTCTAATGTTGACAGTGGGGTGTTAAAGTCTCCCATTATTAATGTGTGGGAGTCTAAGTCTCTTTGTAGGTCACTCAGGACTTGCTTTATGAATCTGGGTGCTCCTGTATTGGGTGCATATATATTTAGGATAGTTAGCTCTTCTTGCTGAATTGATCCCTTTACCATTATGTAATGGCCTTCTTTGTCTCTTTTGATCTTTGTTGGTTTAAAGTCTGTTTTATCAGAGACTAGGATGGCAACCCCTGCCTTTTTTTGTTTTCCATTTGCTTGGTAGATCTTCCTCCATCCTTTTATTTTGAGCCTATGTGTGTCTCTGCACGTGAGATCGGTTTCCTGAATACAACACACTGATGGGTCTTGACTCTTTACCCAATTTGCCAATCTGTGTCCTTTAATTGGAGAATTTAGTCCATTTACATTTAAAGTTAATATTGTTATGTGTGAATTTGATCCTGTCATTATGATGTTAGCTGGTGATTTTGCTCGTTAGTTGATGCAGTTTCTTCCTAGTCTCGATGGTCTTTACATTTTGGCTTGATTTTGCAGTGCCTGGTACCGGTTGTTCCTTTCCATGTTTAGCGCTTCCTTCAGGAGCTCTTTTAGGGCAGGCCTGGTGGTGACAAAATCTCTCAGCATTTGCTTGTCTGTAAAGTATTTTATTTCTCCTTCACTTATGAAGCTTAGTTTGGCTGGATATGAAATTCTGGGTTGAAAATTCTTTTCTTTAAGAATGTTGAATATTGGCCCCCACTCTCTTCTGGCTTGTAGGGTTTCTGCCGAGAGATCCGCTGTTAGTCTGATGGGCTTCCCTTTGAGGGTAACCTGACCTTTCTCTCTGGCTGCCCTTAACATTTTTTCCTTCATTTCAACTTTGGTGAATCCGACAATTATGTGTCTTGGAGTTGCTCTTCTCGAGGAGTATCTTTGTGGCGTTCTCTGTATTTCCTGAATCTGAACATTGGCCTGCCTTGCTAGATTGGGGAAGTTCTCCTGGATAATAACCTGCAGAGTGTTTTCCAACTTGGTTCCATTCTCCCCATCACTTTCAGGTACACCAATCAGATGCAGATTTGGTCTTTTCACATAGTCCCATATTTCTTGGAGGCTTTGCTCATTTCTTTTTATTCTTTTTTCTCTAAACTTCCCTTCTCGCTTCATTTCATTCATTTCATCTTCCATTGATGATACCCTTTCTTCCAGTTGATTGCATCGGCTCCTGAGGCTTCTGCATTCTTCATGTAGTTCTCGAGCCTTGGTTTTCAGCTCCATCAGCTCCTTTAAGCACTTCTCTGTATTGGTTATTCTAGTTATACGTTCTTCTAAATTTTTTTCAAAGTTTTCAACTTCTTTGCCTTTGGTTTGAATGTCCTCCCGTAGCTCAGAGTAATTTGATTGTCTGAAGCCTTCTTCTCTCAGCTCGTCAAAGTCATTCTCCATCCAGCTTTGTTCCGTTGCTGGTGAGGAACTACATTCCTTTGGAGGAGGAGAGGTGCTCTGCGTTTTAGAGTTTCCCATTTTTCTGTTCTGTTTTTTCCCCATCTTTGTGGTTTTATCTACTTTTGGTCTTTGATGATGGTGATGTACAGATGGGTTTTTGGTGTGGATGTCCTTTCTGTTTGTTAGTTTTCCTTCTAACAGACAGGACCCTCAGCTGCAGGTCTGTTGGAATACCCTGCGGTGTGAGGTGTCAGTGTGCCCCTGCTGGGGGGTGCCTCCCAGTTAGGCTGCTCGGGGGTCAGGGGTCAGGGACCCACTTGAGGAGGCAGTCTGCCCGTTGTCAGATCTCCAGCTGCATGCTGGGAGAACCACTGCTCTCTTCAAAGCTGTCAGACAGGGACATTTAAGTCTGCAGAGGTTACTGCTGTCTTTTTGTTTGTCTGTGCCCTGCCCCCAGAGGTGGAGCCTACAGAGGCAGGCAGGCCTCCTTGAGCTGTGGTGGGCTCCACACAGTTCGAGCTTCCCAGCTGCTTTGTTTACCTAAGCAAGCCTGGGCAATGGCGGGCGCCCCTCCCCCAGCCTCGCTGCCGCCTTGCAGTTTGATCTCAGACTGCTGTGCTAGCAATCAGCGAGACTCCGTGGGTGTAGGACCCTCCGAGCCAGGTGCAGGATATAATCTCATGGTGCGCCGTTTTTTAAGCCGGTCCGAGAAGCGCAATATTCGGGTGGGAGTGACCCGATTCTCCAGATGAGTCCGTCACCCCTTTCTTTGACTCAGAAAGGGAACTCCCTGACCCCTTGCGCTTCCCAAGTGAGGCAATGCCTCGCCCTGCTTTGGTTCGTGCACGGTGCGTGCACCCACTGACCTGCGCCCACTGTCTGGCACTCCCTAGTGAGATGAACCCGGTACCTCAGATGGAAATGCAGAAATCACCCGTGTTCTGCGTCGCTCACGCTGGGAGCTGTAGACTGGAGCTGTTCCTATTCGGCCATCTTGGCTCCTCCCCCAAGTGATAAGTATTAACAAGCATTTCTTTTTAACTTTTCTAGGATGAATTTCCTGGATATAATAGGATTCCACATAGCACCAAGTTAATTTTTACTTTATTTTTTATAGGAGGTTCATCCATGTTAGTCAGTATTCCAGAACTGATTTGAGAGATCTACACCAATGTATGCAACAGCTTAGTCAATATCTTCACTTAAATGTCTCAACGGCAGGTCCACTGCACTTTATAGATTCAATCAAACAATGCAAAAACCAATTCAAATGCAATTTAAAAACCAAACTTATAGTTTCCTTTCCTTAAGCTTTGTCCTTTTTCAGATTTTTTAAAAATCTCAATAAATGGTACCACCGCACACCCAGTTGCACAATCTAGAAACTTAAATGCTGTCCTTAGCAATTTCTCCTTGCCACATAACTCATACTCATTTCAGTTTACCCTTCTTCCCCTCACGACTGATCTCTGTGTTGTGACTTTTTAACCTCTCATATTTCACTATCTTCATTTGCACTGAAACCAACCCTATTTGAGCCACAATCATCTACCATATTACTACTGATGCTCTCTATTTGGACATTGCAATGTCCTAGTTCCGATCTCCCTTCTTACCCATCCCTCCTACATTTCATTCTCCACATGGCAACAAGAGAGAAACAAAATTTAACATAAATTGGACTACATCAATCTCTGGTTAATGACATGCACTGACTTTCTTTTGCTCTCAATTTAAAGAATAAAGGCTTTTTATTTTCTTTATAAACTATGTATGATACATCATTACCCACCTCTCTGTCTGCATCCTATCTCATTTGCCCTACTATGTTATAAGCTTTCAAATTGTCACCATGGGACATATGAAGTTTCTTACTTGTCAAGATACAGTGATTCTTCTGTCTGGCTCCCTCTGGACTGTAAACTCCCTAATGGAATGTCTGTCTTCTGCATATCATTATGTACTTAACACCTAGAACAAGGCCAGGGTGCAGTTCATACCAAATTAAGACAGGTTGAATGAATAATGAATATGAGTGCATCTTCTCAACCAATAAAGTAGTGATTAATTTGTTCCATCAAAATTTTAATCAAAGCCCATTTTATTTTCATATGAATTTAATTGAAATATTGGAAAACAAATAATGTAATTGTTCAGCTTTTACCTGCGTTTGTCATACAAATCATTTAAACATTTTTTTTGAGTAAACTGTTTTTGCAATATTAAAAAACTGTTATTTCTGATCAACATGTATTGAATTCTAAGTATTCTCACTCCTGACAGCTCTGTATTCAATGATATCCCTAAACATAGACTTAATATTTAACACTAAAAATTTAAAGTATCTCTTTAATATCAAAAATTATTATTTCTTTAAACAAGCTATTGTTGAGACACAAAGCTATAAAGTTGGGATATTGTCACCATTGGGATTATAATACTGAAGTGTGTGTGAGATTTTGACAAAGGTGATATTTCATGCTGAACTACAAACTATGTTACTAGGTCCCACTTGAAGGCAGCATCTTGTATAATATTTGCAGGTCAGCTTTCTGGGTTTGGTTTGCACACTATGACTCAGGCTTATGGATAAAAATGACTTTCCAGTGTGGGAGAGCATAACAGAAAACATTTTTTATTAATATGCTCTAACAAATTGAATTAACTGAATCTCATGCCTCATCTCTTTTTCTAATCAATTTTAGATTTAGTTCTTCGCAGAACAGTAGAATGTGTTTTCTCAAGGTCATGCATAGATCTTGATGAAGAACTTGGACTTTAGGGTCAGAGAGAACTTGGTATAAATCCTGATAATATCATTTAACGGGTTTGTGAGTTCAGGAAGGTCACATAACCTTCTAAACCTACATTTCTTCATCTATGTAATAGAGATGATTGATAATAGTACCATTGTAGAAAAAAACTGAATAAATATTAGCCATTATATTACTATTTATTTGACAATGCAACTTTCATCAGTAGTTTCCCTACAGATGTTGCAAATAAAATCAAACTGTACTGACATTCCTAGAATTCAGTCAGTGCATTCTGCTATATGCTCATGTCTACTCATGTCTACACAAAACTCCTGAAAACAAACTTGATTCCAAAGTTGCAACTCGAAACAGAAATTCCACTTTACTATGCACATGACAATGCAAGGTATGCCTTTTCACAAACCCAGCTTCCAGACGTGCTTAGCTTTTATAATACAGATCCAAATTAGTGTAGATTGTGCTCCAAGATAGACTGCACAGACAACATGATTTCACACAATTGCAGTAGGTGGCTTTTGAGAAAATCAAGCCCAAATGAAATGTATTTCTTTATGGGGTTATGCTTGTGATGCAAAATGTGTTTTAGGAAAGACTAAGTCTTGATGTATTCAATTCTGCATTTGGCCCTTTTCTTTCTCAATTTCAAACCAGATCCAGGTGGGAGTATCAAAAGCTAGTGTCCACACTATGTGTACACCCTGTGTGACAGAATACAAAGATTTTTTTTTTTCTTGAGTGAATAAACTGGTCTTATCCACCATCTCTTCCACAATACATGCATGCATTTTTAAAAACAGAAAACAAAACCTGACTGCAAAGCATAATTGTAAGTGGTAATACTTACATTTTCATCATATTTATGCAGTAAATAAGCCTGTCAAAAATGGGGTTTAGTTTTGTGGTGTGCCTCCCTTCTGTACTGATATAATTTATTTTGCTCCTCTATTAATGAGGATGGCTTTAGATAGCCATGAGCATCAGTCTGAAATAAAAATTAAAAGTCAGTATATTACATTTCTCCTTCTGTTCTTTCTGCATATTACATTGTTCCATAAGCTCATTGGTGCTAGAATTCTCTCTCTCCTTTGGCACAATTTTCCTCTATGGTATGATGCTATGAATATTTATGGTAAAATAAAAATAATATAATAATGGGGATTTTCTAAACTTGTGCTGTATATATCCTCAAACAGAAGCTAGGAGGGCTATATCTGTTACCTCCCACTAGAGCAGATCTTTGTGTCCTGTGAAATAGCTGGCTGTCTCAAAGACCTTCACTTCCATGTGAGTTAAATGGCTTCCATACTGAAAAATTCTAAGAGAATTTTTCTCCTTCCATATATAGTTTTGACTATCATCATCTCTGAAAATTGCCAGATTTTTCTTACATTGAGTAGGCTTCAGTTGATATCCTTATTCATCCTTTCTATGTCAACTACTACAATTCATTCTTTTATAGCCACCTTAAATCTTTAGTCTCTAAAATTCCTGGGTCCAGAATGCTCTGAGCAGACTATTATCTTGCTCAGTGAAGCGGGACTGCTTCACCCTCACACCTCCTCCATCACCTTAACTGACTGGATTTCTTTTCATTTATAAATTTAACTCAAATTGTTTTCTTCTTTTCAAATATTCTTCAAACTTTCTCATTGCAGCCTATTTCCTAAGCCAGCTATCTGCTTAGCTACACATAATGCTCCTAATTCTTTCTTTTAAAATTGCCACATATCAGTCTCCCATTTATTCTCTACAGTCATAATTCTTATCTATTATATTAATATGATTAGAATTCATTCCATTTACTATTAATGATCACTGAAAAAGTAGGGTTTTTTTCTATTAACTATTTTTAAAACTCTAAGGGTCCCACCAAATGAACATCTTGATATTTCATTGTAAAATTTGGGGGAATACTTTTAAAGCTGTAAGACACTCCCAAAATACTTCAGTTTTTGCTCTCTCTCTCTGTCTCTCTGTGTGTGTGTGTGTATGTGCATGTGTGTGTGTTTGTGTGTGTATAAGAGACAGAGAGAGAGAGAGACACGGAAATGCAGAGATGGGAGAAAGACAGAGAGAGAATGCTCTTAATATAAATATGTTTTGACAGGGTAATGTTGTGGAGAGACAATTCTCCATGAGTCTCTTACATTTCTTCATGTCTTATAAGCAGAGGCACTGTCCAGCTTTGCTCCGGATTATTATTTCAAAAATGTTAGTATAGTAAACAGCCTAAGCAGGTAGAGACAGTGTTTTCATCTGAAGCAAAGATCTGTTATTTCTGTTTTTTTCTTTGTTTGTTCTATTTTTCTTACTGGTCAGTATAGTAAAAACATGTTTCTCTTTGTGTAAAGATCAGATATGCTTTCTGCCCACTATAGAAGATTTGGTTTCCCTAACTCATGCTTCCTCTCCTGTAGGGTAACTTAATTGCATGTAAAGATGCCACCTCAACCTTTTTGTGCTGCCCTATGGAAACTGGAGCTTGAAGAACCAGTATAAATACTGATATACTGGCTATTACTACCTCTGTAAATAATAAAGCCCTTTGTTTCTTATCTAAGGCTTTATTATTATTTTTTCTTTTCTCTGAGTATCCATGAAAGAGGGACAGCATAACTTGTTAGTTGAGAAAGATTAACACACTTCGGTTTTCCTGGGAATTTCGTGGTGAAAATGGGATGCTGACATAGGCATGTTCTCTGTTGGCAAAAAGAAAGATTAGGAAGGATTAGTCTCTGGGCCAATCAATAGGAATACAGGGAAGTTCATATATGGTCACCTGGATAACAGTGTCCTTCACTTCGATGCCTTTTAATTAAAATGAGTTGAATATATGGTTTCAGAAAAAGCACTGGGAAGTAGGTACAAAGACAACTACCCTACTACTTTTTATATAAGTGGGTGAAGAGAATGCCCCTATGTGGTGATCATCCTCAGTTCTACTGCTTTGTAATAACTAGTACTGAGATTTGTCCTGGGGTTTCATAGTAGAAAGTTCTGTCACCTTTCAGACAACAGAGATGCACTAGGGAAGAATTGAGGGAAATTTATTACCACTATCTGCAGAAATCAGGCAAACCATTAAAATTTTGGCTAGTTCACTTGGGAAATGAAAGAGTGGGGCATATAATGCTTATTAAGGAGGAACAGCAACCGATGAGTGTTTTATGGCTTAGTCTCTCCTGCAGTCGAGACTGTCAACCCTAGACCCTTTCAGGGTTTTATTGTTGCTATCGTCGTCGTGTGTCCTGACTTCTATGTGGGAACTTTGGCTCTCTCAGGAAGACTTCCAAAACGAAGACAGACTGCTTGGGAAAACAACAGGTGAGGCATTAGCTAGTATTTGGGCTCTTACTACACTGGATAGACTTTACAGTGCTAATGAAAGTGATCCACTAATTTATGGGAAAAACACTCAAATAAATCTAGATAAATTCTTGCAGGAAGCCATGCCATCTTGGAAAATTATCCTAGGCCTTATGTTGAAACTACACAATCTTGATCTTAAGAGATGTTATTTCTTAAGATCTTAAGAGATGTTATTTTGGTAATGGTACTGCAAATGTTCTAGAGTAAGGTGGACTCTAAAGAAAAATAAGGACACCACTGTGTACATCAAATCTAAATAAGCCAAAGGAAATAAATTCCACAGCCCCAAACAGAAAACAATGTGGTAATGGCTGTTGAATCAAGGGGTCCACAAAGCTAAAATAGATGGTGTCAGTGATGATGATGTTACTGCTAATATAGGGCATTGAGTGAGCTAAAAACATTGGAAGTTCATTTGGTTGAGTTACATGCAGTCACCACTCTGCTCAAAATTGAAGATAAATATGTCATGCCCTCTGATTCTTCCTTTTCCACAACCACATCCTCAGCCTCTTTATGAATAAATATGATTTGGGGATGTTATATGCATCCTGTCCAAAAGAAGGACCAGAGGCCATATGCACCTGTCTCGGTATGCTACGTAATTTGGGGGAAGGCAAGAACTCAAACTTACATGGCTCTGTTGGGGAAATGTGCCCAACTCAGCATCTTATTGGGGTTCTGTGTGTATAAAGATGCTCTGATTCAGTTAATGAGATATTTGGTCTGGGTATACAGTGGGGAAGAGCAGCTAATACGGCCTTGTGGACACCACCGTTTGGGCAAATTTAATGTATAGTTGTGGGTTTCACTGTCGAATTCACTGTTTAATGATATTAATGGTTTATATGTGGGTACTACACATTCTTATCCATCTTCTGATGTCTGAAGTTTTCACTAACTAGATGATATCCTGCTGGTTAGCAAGTCAGAATTCTCAGTGTCCATGGCCCTGATTGTTGTATTATTACATTTCTACTAACAAGGATGGCTACTGAGGTTTAATACTTCAATAAAATTTAGGGGCCTGCTAGCCAAGAAGTATTAATATTTTGGCCCTATATGAGTGCATACTAACACTGTCAATCCTACTGGCTGTCAAGAAAAAACAATAAAACCTACTGTGTCTTTCCCACATCATCTCCAAAAAGAGATACAGCAATTTATTGAACTCTTTGGATACTAGAGATAGTACACGCCTCAGGTAGCATTCTACTTGGAAAATGGTACTAACTAGTCCACAGATAAGCATCCATCGAGTGGGGCCCAGACCAAAAGGATATGTTTAAAATTGCCCAGTGAGCTTTGCATGTCTTCTACACAACTGATCTCTTTGAACTATAATTCTCTGTGGCTAATGATTTTGATGATTGGAGTGTTTGGAAAAGCGAAGCACCCCTATACCCACAGGAGTCCCTGGGGTTTTGGAGTCATTGGCTTGGTGGCACAGGTGCCAAGTACACTCCTTTTGAAAAACAGCACTTAGCTTGGCATGAGACACTAGTCAAAACTAAATACCTGATCCATGAAGGAAGGGTTCGACAAGCCTCATTTGTCTGATAAAAGTAATACATTCAAGAATGCTATTGGTTTGGACCCAGTGGCATCTTTGCCTTTCATTTTCAAAAGAGGTTACTATGTCTTTGAGGAAGTCTTTATCCTTCACTCTGCCAGCTGAAGCAAAGTGCTGTCATAATGGGGTCCTTGCTTCACAGAGGTTGCCCTAAATGCCTGGGCCTGATTCACTGAAGGCTCATCTCAGCAGGAACCTGATGGTGTCCACTGGACTGCTACAGCTCTTTGCAATACCAACTATTCAGACTGAACATGGACATTGTTCTTCAATTCAGTAGGATAATATTCCTTTTGATGAACCTTATTTTATGTTTGCTGTCTCTTGAGCTTTTGCTAATTGTCTAAACTACTTATTCTCCTACCTGGTAAACTGTAGACTGACAGACTTGAGAAGCCTCTCTTTAGGACCACAAACTGTGGTAACAAATTACCCTGCTGATTGAACCATCTGGGTCACTCATAGAGCTATGCATAATGAGGATTTGTTCCCTGATGAAACCAGGTGAAGTCAGTCTGCTAATTGAGCCTGCATTGCTCAGATTTCCACCATTGCTGTCTAGATCCATTCTCATACAAGACATGGCAACACATTCATTGTTATAGATCAAGCCAAGTAAAAGACCCTAAGTTTATGATGCACAGTCTTTCACTGTATAGCAGGCATATAAATCTTGCCAGAAGTTAATGTGTTTGTTTCATGGTAGGAGAGACCACATCACACTGGGCATTCCACTCCCCTGCTATGGCACATTAACTAGACCAGAATGTTGTCTTCTCTCAAGGGTATCAGCAGGGCCTCATAGCTGGTGATTTTTTTTTTCAGATTATAATGCTCGTTCCATGCCTGATCAGCAAAGTCCACACACAACAGTGGCTCTTGTAACTGGTCTATGTCATATTTTCAGATGTCTTGACAATTTAGAGACTGATGCTAGCACTTTTTTTGTCAAAAATGTATACAACAATGGGCTAATATTCAAGTTATACAATGGACCTCCTACATTCCCTAACATTCACAGGACTCTGGTATTGGAGAACATTGGAATAACCTTCTCAAAAATCAACTCAAAAAGATATCTGACCATACCTTCCTCAACTCTTCCTTATCCACACACTTTAATAAAGCAGTTTGGCTACTGAGTGTAGCTCTACCTAGAAACGTCATTCCTTTTCAGTTACTCCCTCCATAATGATCAGTATGAAAAATATAAGAGGTCATGTAATCATATTTTGAAAGTTTGAGATTCTGCTCTGATTGTTACTGGGCATGATACTTGTTACTTTCTCCCAATAGCAATCCCAAGTTGGACTGATTTGTATGCACTCTGCGTGGCTCCCTGGGCAAAAGGATGCCTAAGGGATTCAAACAATTCTTATTCAACCACCTAGATTCTTTATGAAGATTAAAAAAGGACACAGATCTTTTATGGTGGCAGGGAAACAGTAACAACTTTGGCATTTTCCTAGAGCAGGAAAATCTTAGACCCCAGAAGCCATGGATGAGGTAGTGACATTAACAATTATTATTTTTTTCTTCCTGACTACCCCTGGAGACTTCCCCAAGAAAAATTACCTTTAGTGGCTCTCCTAAACTGTAACACACACTTAAATTTAATTGATTTCTGTGTCTGTAATGCCTCTTGGTAATCTTCCACTAGGCAGCCCTGATGACAAATTAATTGCCATTTCTTTTATCCTTACCAAAAAATCTATCAAAAGAACAAGTGATGGCCCTAGTCCCAATACTTTCCAGCAAAATTTCTATCAATAATTCTAGTTATCTGCTTCACCCCATTCCCACTGCAATAGCTTAGTCATTTTGTGAAGTAGAGAAAGCCATCTGGATGATAGTGAGAAAATACAGAACTGAGTAGACCAACTGCCTACGATCTTACCTTCAAAAACATTAAAGATATCCAGTTATTCAAACCGAATTGAGAAACCAAGCAGTGCCAGCTGGCCAGGAGGCCATATTAGAGCAACGTCAACCTGTCTCCTGGATGATGTAGATCCCACTTTGATGGTCTGAATAACTGTAAACAGTACTTTATTTTTAGGGGTGCCACATGTACTCTTGGGACTGTATTTCTTTTGTAAAAGCCAAGCATTCCTTTTGTCTCTCCTCCCAAAATGGTGATTGTCACCTTAAAAGTGGCCATAGCATACCTTCAAGCGTTTAAAGAAACACCCCAGTAGATCACATAGCCCTTAAATGACTGCCCTCTCTCTACAAAATGAGCTATACTTGGTTACTTAGGGGTGCTTCCCAGGAAAGCTGACTTGCTATTTATACCCACCCAGTAGGCAGGTTTTCCTGCAATAGGAATCACTTAATTTAAAAAGGTAATATAAAATTTGTCTTTGATATTAGTTAAAGTGATCAAAGGCACCACCTTGGTCCTGGGGTATATTTGGTTTAGTCTTAACTCAGTGAGCATGCCTGCTATTGATAATTTTTGCCCTCGATTTTCTCTTTGCAGGCCAAAGTAGAGTTTTCTTTTTCTCTAACACATCCTGTTGTACCTGGATTAGTGCCTTGGGCCAAGTGGGAAGGTCAATATGGAAAGTTAAGGAGAGTGACACCTGGATTTCTAAAGTAGATCAAATGGTTTATGAGATTTTGTCAGCTGGTTGAGTCTGGGACCCTGAGGAGCACAGTTGATGTTAATACTACAGATTGCCTCATAATGCTGCTCAGATTCTTGATGATAGTAACCTTAATTAAACGCTATATGAGAAAAAAATGAACACATTTAGTTCCAACCTCTATCAGTCACATTAATTAGTGTGGCTGTCAGACTAGTGTACTCATAGAAAAATTTGCTGAAACTCAAGATAGCTTTGAGTAAAGAAGACAATATTGCCAAAAAACAATTCTGTATGTGTCTCTCAGGTGTCAGCACATCTAGAGAACAGAGGTAATAGCCATTGTTCTGGAGTATCATTTCAAGGGAGTTTGTACACCAAAAGACATGGAAGGTAATGATAATCTCCCCCTACAAAGTAAAAGACAGGTTTTGTTTGTTGTTCAGTATGACAAAGATAGTGTTTTTTGGGGAGGGCAAAGATCTGGCAGATTACTGCCCATCATTAAAGATTTGATTTCCCTAAGTTCAGACTTCCTCCCCTATAATGTAAACCACTGTGTGTATGCAGGCATTCAGCTCACTTAGCTTTATCCTGTGGAGCACAAAAATAAATGCTGATATTCTGACTACTGCTATTGCTATTAGTAATAAGGTCTGTTGTTTCTGGCCCAGAAATCTCGTGTCTTTTGCCACCACACATAAAACTGTGGCAAGCTAAGTTGTCACGTGCATAGGGTAAAATCTCAGACCCTTCTAAGTTCTTGACAAGTATAATATTACTAATGTCTACTAATTATGATTTCAGTTACTTTGTAAAGAGTGAAAAAAATTTAGTCTAAAGATCTTATAGCTATCATTTCCAATTGATGCTGGACTTTAAAATTATTAAGTGAGTAAATTAATGTGATTATATAGTAAATAATTCAGTACTGTCCTTAAGAAAGATTCTGGTTCCCACTAAGGACATTTATTTTAATATTTTAGAGAAACTGATATAAGATATAGAAAATTTCTCATGACAAAAATTGTTCTTTGACATTTGTGGATAGTTTACAAATCTATGGAATATTTAATTGAGAGCCCTCACTCTAATGGTGCATATATTTATAGGGTACATGAGATATTTTGGTATAGAAATGCAATGGGTAATAATCACATGGTGGCAAATTGGGTATCTATTACCTCAAGCATTCATCCTTTGTGTTACAACCTAAGTATACTTTTCAACTTATTTTAAAATGCACAATTAAATTATAATTGCCTTGTTGTGCTATCAAAAACTAGGTCCTATTTATTCTTTATTTTTTGTACCCATGAACCATTCCCATATCCCCACCACCACTCCATCACCCTTTTCAGCTTCTGGTAGCCATATTTCTGTTCTCTATATCCATGAGTTCAATTGTTTTCAGTTTTAGATCCCACAAACAGGTGGGATCTGTACCTGGCTTAATTCACTTAATGAATATAATGAACTCCAATTCCATCCATGTTATTGTCAGTGACATGATCTCATTCTTTTTTATGACTGGATAGTACTCCACTGTGCATAAGTACTACATTTTCTTTATTCATTCATCTGCTGAGGGACACTTAGCTTCCTTCTAAGTTTTGGCTGTTGTGAACAGTGCTGCAACAAACCTAAGAGCGCAGATTATCTCTTTGATATAATGATTTCCTCTCCTTTGTGTCTATACCCAGTAGTGAGATGGCTAGATCTTATGGTAGCTCTATTTTTAGTTTTTTGAGGAACCTCAAAAACTGTTCTCTTTAGTGGTTGTTCTAATTTACATTCTAACCAACAATGTAGGATGGTTCCCTTTTCTCCACATCCTCTTCAGCATTTGTTATTGCCTGTCTTCTGGATATAAGCCATTTAACTGGGGTAAGATGCTATCTCATTGTAGTTTTGATTTGCATTTCACTGATAGTCAATGATGTTAAGCACCTTTTCATATGCCTACTTGCCATTTGCATATCTTCTTTCGAGAACTGTCTATTCAAATATTTTGCCAGTTTTCTTTTTCCACTGGATTATTAGATTTTTTTCCCATAGAGCTATCTGAACTCCTTATACATTCTGGTTATTAATCCCTTGTCAGATGCATAGTTTGCAAAAATTTTCTCCCTTTCTGTGGATTATCTCTTCACTTTTTTGACTGTTTCCTTTGCTGTGGAGCAGCTTTTTAACTTGATGTAATCCTATTTGTTCATTTTTGCTTTGGTTTCCTGTGCTTATGGGGTATTACTGAAGAAATTTTTGCCTAGACCAAGGTCCTGAAGAGTTTCCCCAAGGTTTCCTTGTAGCAGTTTCATAGTTTGATATCTTACATTTAAGTGTTTAATCCATTTTGATTTGATTATTGTATATGGTGAGAGATAAGGATCTACTTCATTCTTCTGCATATGCATATACAGCTTTCCTCATAGCATTCATTGAAGACACTGTCTTTTCCCCAATATATATTCTTGAACTTTTGTCAAAATGAGTGCACTGTAGGTGTGTGGATTTGTTTCTGAGTTCTCTATTTTGTTTCATTGGTCTTTGTCTGTTTTTATGCAAGAGCCATGCTGTTTTCATTACTGTAGCTCTGTAGTACAATTTGAAGTCAGGTAATGTGATTCTTCCAGTTATGATTTTTTTTTTTTTTTTTTTTTTGCACAGGATAGCTTTCATTATTCTGGGTATTTGGGGGTTTCATATAAAATTTAGGATTGTTTTTCTATTTCTGTGAATAACGTCATTGATATTTTGATAGGGATTGCCTTGAATATGTACTTTGCTTTAGGTGGTATGGAATTTATAACAATATTGCTTCTTCCAATTCATGAACCTGGAATATCTTTCCATTTTGGAGGTCCTCTTCAATTAGTTTTATCAGTGTTTTATAGTTTTCTTTGTAGAAATCTTTCACTTTGGTCAAGTTAATTATGAGGTATTTAATTTTATTTGTGGCTTTTGTAAATGGGCTTACTTCCTTATTTCTTTTTCAGACAATTCACTCTTGGCATATAGAAATATTACTGGATTTTGTATGTTGATTTTGATCCTACAACCTTACTGAATTTGTTTATCAGTTTGAATAGTTTTTTGCTGCAGTCTTTAGGTTTTTCCAAATATAAGATTATATCACCTGCAAACAAGGATAATTCAACTTCTTCCTTTCCAATTTGGATGCCATTTATTTCCTTCCCTTGTCAGATTCCTCTAGCTAGGATTTCTAGTACTATGTCAAATAACAGTGGTGAAAGTGAGCATTTTTGTCATGTCCCAGATCTTAAAGGAAAGGCTTTCAGTTTTTCACCATTCAGTATGATACTAGCTGTGGGTTTGTCACATACGATTTTTATTATATTGAGATGAGCTCCTTCTATAACCAGTTTTTGAGGGTTTTTATAACGAAGAAATGTTAAATTAATCAAATGCTTTTCAGCATCAATTGAAATGATCATGTGGTTTTTCTTCTTCATTTTGTTGATATGAAGTATCACACTGATTGATTTGCATATGTTGAACTGTTCTTGCATCTCTGGGATAAATCCTAGTTGAGCATAATTATTTTTTTAATGTATTGCTTAATGTTGTTTATTAGTATTTCATTTGGAATTTTTGCATCAATATTCATCTGAGATATTGACCTGTGGTTTTCTTTTTATGATGTGTCTTTGTCTGGTTTTGGTGTCAAGGTAATACTGGTCTCATAGAATGAGTTTAGAAGTGTTCCCTCCTCCTCTATTTATTGGAATAGCTTGAGTAGAGTCAGCATCAGTTCCTCTTTACATGTTTGGTAGAATGCAGCAGTGAAGCCATCAGGTCCTTTTTCTTTACTGGGAGACTTTTTATTATGACTTCAATATCATTATTTATTATTGGTCTCTTCGGGTTGTGGATTTCTTCATGGTTCAATTTCCTCTAAATTTTCCAATTTTTTGGCATATAGGTGCTCATAGTAGCCACTAATGATCCTTTGACTATTTTATAGCTTCAGATGATTTCATCTTGCTCATTAACATTATTTTCTTTCAGATTGAATAATTCCGTGTAGCTTTTCTTGCAGGACAGGTCTTGTGTTGATGAAATCCCTCAGGTTTGGTTTGTCTGGGAAGGTCTTTATTTCTCCTTCATGTTTAAAGGACATTTCCCCAGATATGCTATTCTAGGATAAAAGTTTCTGTTTGTTTGTTTGAACTCAGTACACTAAATATGTCATGCCACTATCTTCTGGTCTGTAAAGTTTCTACTGAAAAGTCTGATGCCAGATGTATTGGAGCTCCATTGTATGTTATTTGTTTCTTTTTTGTTGCTGCTTTTAAGACCCTTTCTTCATGCTTGACCTTCAGGAGTTTGATTTTTAAATGCCTTGAGGTAGTCTTCTTTGGTTAAAATCTGGTTGGTGTTCTATAACCTTCTTGTATTTGAATGTTGATATCTTTCTCTAGGTTTGGGAAGTTTTCTGATGATATATTGTTTTCTTTTTTTTACTTTTGTTGCTCTTTTATTGTCAAATGAGATAAAATATGCAAAGACTATATAATTTTGGAATGTCATTTGAAAATTTGAGAAATACGTCTTCTGGCTTTTAAGCTTTAGAATGAAATAGAAAGTTACATTGTACAATTGTTATGAATGTGTGTTTTTTAAGAATGCAATTATCTAGAGTTTCAGACTACAGACATAACAGGCTTTCTTAAAAAAGATATTATTCTTTTGAATAAACTTTCTACCTCTATCGCTTTCTCCACCTCCTCTTTAAGGCCAATAAGTTTTAGATTTGCCCTTTTGAGGCTATTTTCTAGACGTCGTAGGCCTTCTTCATTGCTTTTTGTTCTTTTTTCTTTTGTCTATTCTGATTGTGTCTTAAATAGCCTGTCTTTAAGCTCATTAATTCTTTCTCCTGCTATTGAGAGGCTCTGACAACTGACATTCTTCAATATGTCAACTGCATTTTTCAACTCCAGAATTTTTACTTCTTTTTAATTATTTCAATTTATTTGTTAAATTTATCTCATAGAATTGTGAATTCCTTCTCTGGGTTATCTTGAACTTCTTTGATTTTCCTTAAAACAGCTATTTTAAATCCTCTGCCTGAATGGTCACATATCTCTGTGACCTCCAGGAGTTCAGAAAAATCCTGTTTCTCCAGAATTGACCCTGGTACCTTAATTTGTTCATCTGTTGTGGTCATATTCTCCTGGATGGTCTTGTTGCTTACAGATGTTTGTTGGTGTCCGGCCATTAAAGAGTTAGATATTTATTGTAGTTTTTGCAATCTAGGCTTGTTTGTGCTTGTCCTTCTTGGGAAGATTTTCCAAGTATTTGAAAGGATTTGGTCCCCAAGTCCAACAATGCTGTGGTTCCTGCAGACTAGTAGAGGTACTTCCTTGATAGTTTTTGGATAAGATTTAGAAGAATTCTCTGGATTACCAGGCAGAGACTCTTGTTCTCTTAACTTACTTTCTCCCAAACAAAGTCTGTGTGTGTGTATGGTGAGCCACCTGAAACTGGGTTGTGGTGATGCAAGCACCTCTGTGTTCACCACCGCTGAGACTAGACTGGGTCAGACCCGAAGCCAACACAGCACTCAATCTCACTGAAGGCCCACTGTAAACTCTACCTGACTACCACCTATGTTCAGTCAGGAATCTAGGGCTCTACAATTGGCAAGTGGTGAAGCCAGCCTCATTTCTGTCCTTCCTTTCTGGGCAGTGAGTTTCCTCAGGTCCCAGGTGGGTCCAGAGATTCTGTCTGGGAGCCAGGGTTTGAAGTCAAAAATCTTAGAAATTTACTTAATGTTCTATTCTACTGCAGCTGACACTCAAACCACAATGCAAAGACTATGCTGCTCTTCCCTCCCCTTTCCACAGGCAGAGGAGCCTTTCTCTGTGGCCACTGCCAACACTGGCCCATAGGCGATTCTGCCAGGTCACTGTCGATGCTCACTTAAAGTCCTAAGGGCTCTTCAGTCAGCTTGTGGTGAATGCTACCAGGCCTGGGACTTAGCCTTCTCGCCCAGGGAAGGTTCACAAACCTGGCTGAGAGTCTAAGCCTGGACTTAGGGACCCCAAGAGCCTGCTTGTTGCTCTATCCCACTGTGGCTAAGGTGCAAGACAAGACCCCTTGACTTTTCCCTCTGCTTTTATCAAACAGAAGGAATCTTTCACTGCAGCCACAACAGCTAGGAATGTGGTGTGTCCCACCTGAAGCCAACATGTCTCACAGCCCAAGGCCCATTGTATACTACCTGGGTATCCCTGCTGGTTGTTCAGGACCTACTGATTAAAGGGGTCTTTAATCAGTAGGTGATGAATCCTGCCAGGACTGGGTCCTACTCTTCAAGGCAGCAGATTCCCTTTTGGTTTGGGGTGTGTCTAGAAATGTTGTCTGGGATCTAGAGTCTGGAATGGGGACCTCACAACTCTGCCCAGTGCCCTATTCTATTGTGGCTGAGCTGGTATGCAAGATGCAAGGCAAAGTCCTCTCTACTCTTTACTGTCCTCTCCTCAAGCAGAAGGAAAGAGTCACTTTCATTGCTGTCAGTTGTGCTGCCTGGATTTGGGGAAAGGGTGTCACAAGTATTCCTTTGGCTGCCCCAGCTGTTGTTTTACTAGATCATGTGCCACCCTAGTCCTCTGGCTCTGAGCCCAACCCTGAACTAGGATTTTCCTAGGAATTGCAGTCCTTGTTTCCTACACTGCCTTTCTGGTTTACCTAGGACACCAGAGAACTTTGGCCTCCATTCGCAAGGCTTGCCAATACACTCATGTTTCAACCACTAGAATGGGGAATTCCCCTCTGTCTAGGGCCAGTCTAGGGCTCTTTTCATACCTGGGAACTGGCTAAGCCCAGCATGTCTTTTCTCTCTGCTGTGACAGGGCAGTGTGAAGTTCAGTGTAAAGTCCCCCAATCACTGCCCTCTTTCTTACTAAAGGAGACAGACTCTTTTGGCCCCACAGGACCATTCAAGGAGATGGGGAAGGCATGATGTTGGCAATTTAAGACTGTCTCTCCTACCCTCTTCAATACCTCTCTTTCAGCAATGTCAAGTTAAAACAAAGTACTGTGATGGCCTACCTGATTTTTAGTTCTTGTGACTGTACTGTTTAGATAGTTGTTAAGAATTTTGTGTTCCTACAGGGAGATAAAGGTTGTAAGCTTCTGTTCCACCATCTTGCTCCACTGCCAATGGCTATTACTGAAAAGTCAAAAGATAAGTATAGTGAGAATGTGGAGAAAAGGAAACTCATATATTATTGAGAGGAATATACACTAGTAAAAACATTATGCAAAACAGTATGGAGGTTTTTCAAAAAAATAAAAGTAGAAATACCACATGACCCAACAATTCTGTGCATATACTCAGAGGAAATAAAATCACTATCTGAAAGAGATCTCTGCATGCTCATGTTTCTTGCAGCATTGTTTACAATAGCCAAGATATGATAATGACCTAAGTGTCCATCAATTAATGAATGAAGACATTTTAGTGTGTGTGTGTATATGTACAAAATATATACATACAATGAAATATTACTTAGCATTAAAAGAGAAAGAAATTCTGTCATTTGCAACAACATGGATGAACCTGGAAGACATTATGCTAAGTGAAATACGTTAGACACAGAAAAACAAATACTGCATGATTTCACTTATATGTGGAATCTAAAAAAGTTGAACTTATAAAAACAGAGTAGAAGGTTGGGTACCAGGGATTCAGGTGGGGGAAATGGGAATATGTTGGGGATATATAATTGCAAAATGGTGATTGAGGTGGGGGAAATGGGGATAATGGGGATATACAGTTACAAAAAGTATACAATTGCAATGATAAGATAAATGATTTCTGGATCCTAATGTACAGCATGATGACTAAGGTTAATAGTAATGTATACTTGAAATTCACTAAATCATAAGTAGATGGATATGTTAATTAGCTTGATTATGGAAATTATTTGATAATGTATATGTATATCAAAACATTACATTGTTATATACATATATAAAATATTTGTCAAGTATATCTTAGTAAAGCTTAACAAAAATGAGTTGTGTGGGGTAAAAATGAACTTTGGGAAAATATTTAAAATTTTCTTCTTTGATAGTATTAAGAAAAAGTAGTAAGGGTAGGGAAAGGTTATTAGTTTGCTATCACTCAATCCCTGCTGAGCAGAGTAGAACAGGAATAAAAAAAGGAAGTCAGCTCTATAATCCCAGCTGCAGGCTGATGAATCAGTCAGTGATTAATTGTTGCTACTAGTAATTGAAATAATCATATTTCAGAGGGAAAAAAACATTTGGTCTCTAAAATATATTTGCTTAAAAAATGTATTGCTGCGATATTATTGAACTTTTAAAAAGGAGGTATAAAGATCTTCATGCAAAACTAAAAGGGATGTGATTACCAAAATCACTTCAACATCTGGTAGTAGGTCTTAAAAACTCTCCTCTGACTGTCAAAATCAGTAGTTCCCTTCACACCAGGCCTCTTATTTTCTTATGGACTTTTCTTTTAAAACAGAGTTTGCTTTATAGAGAACACAGCATAATGTAGAATGCAAACTAACAACGATAAAAATGACAATATACATTGCCTAATTTTCAACAAAGCAGTGAGTTTATGTTTACTCTCCCCCATAAAATGGTGTTCATGCTTTTTAATTGATGTTAGTGTGACTCATTTGACAGAGTTTATCATGCTCCAAATTCTAAGTATGTAGGACCCTACCCTAAGAATTCTGGAGTCATTGTCTTCAAGGAGTTTACTCTTTTGTTGTAAAAACATAGTATATACATAAAATGTTAATAATAGCACATGGATAACATAATCACTAGAAAAAAACTTTCTAAAGTTGGAAATTTACATTTAGTGAGCGCTTAATATCTTATTCAGGCTGTCTACAAAGTTTTCTTTTAACTAATTTCTGGAACAACCCTGAGATGAGGATATCATATCAATTTTAAATGAAGAATAAACAGGATCAGAAAGGTTAAGTGATTTGCTCAATTCCACATTGTCAGTACATAGTAGAACCAATTTTCAAATATGATTTTGGGTCCATCTGATTGCAAAAACAAGAGACAGAGAGAGAGAGAAAAGTAACTTCACATTTTAAATCCTTGGTGATGATAAAAGTCTGAAAGAATACCGTTTACAGAGTAGAAAAATTGGGAGAAAAAAATAAAATGGGAGGAAAGATGAATTTATTGTTATATTATTGTTTCTGAAGCAATGCTAGGGCATATAAATATAAATGTCCAATAAACAGAGACCATTTTTTTAAATTCTAGTTTAAAAATATATTGAGGGCCAACCATGGTGGCTCATGCCTGTAGTTCCAGTACTTTGAGAGGCCAAGGTGGGAGAATCACTTGAACCCAAGAATTTGAGACCAGCCTAGGCAACACAGTGAGACCCTGTCTCTCTAAAAAAAAAAAAAAAAAAAAAAAAAAAAAAAAAAAAAAAGAATTTAAATTAGCCAAGTATGGTGGCACACGCCTGTATTCCCTCTCAGCTTCCCAGCTTCTTGGGAGGTTGTGGTGAAGGATGGCTTGAGCCCAGGAGGTTGAAGTTGCAGTGAGTCACGATTGTGCCACTGCACTCCAGCCTGAGAGACAGAGCAAGAACCTGTCACAGTAAAAAATAAATCAGGACTGGAGATGTGAATATGGTACTTAATTGTCCTTCAATGTGGACATGATGAAAAGTCAATAAAAGAGCAACTATATTCTTGATTCCAAACAACTAGATTATGTCCTTGAGCAGTTTGAATTCTAGAGAGTATGGGGAATAGCTAGCAAAAATGTCTGTAACAATCCCTCCCTTGCCTGTAGGTACATGCTACTCCTCATGTTAAAAAAAAAAATGGAATTTATTTATCTTCTCCTTCAATCTGGATTGACTTTAGATTTGATTTAACCATGTGGTGGAAGTGAAATTGTGCTTGTTCAGGGCCTAGACTTTAAGAGACACAGCCGCTGATTATTTCATTCTTTTGCTATCCTAAGGCTTCTAGAAAAGAAGTCTAGGCTATCCACTTGGAGAAAGTGGCCATGTGAATAAAAGGACCCCAGCAGCAGCCCAGCACCATGGTTCCTGACATGTGAGTAAGGTCACCTTTGATCCTCTACCCCAACTATCACCTGAATGAGTGAATGCAGCCAAGATCACAGAGCACAGATGAGCCATCCCTGACAAGCCTTGCTCTCATTCTTGGAAAACAGAATCATGACTAATAAGCTGGTTGCATTTTAAGCCACTGAGTATTAAAGTAGTGTGTTGCACAGTATAGCTAAGAAACAGAAGGGGACTAACAACAATTAATTTATTAAATATTTGTTTTCCTTCCTGACAATGAAACATTCCCATAAGAAACATAAAGCAGGCTGGGGGCGGTGGCTCACGCTCGTAATCCCAGCACTTGGGAGGCCAAGGCGGCGGATCACGAGATCAAGAGATCAAGACCATCCTGGCCAACTTGGTGAAACCACGTCTCTACTAAAACTACAAAAATTAGCTGGGCGTGGTGGCATGTGCCTGTAGTCCCAGCTACTTGGGAGGCTGAGGCAGGAGAATCGCTTGAACCTGGGAGACGTAGGAGGTTAAAGTGAGCCAAGATCATGCCACTGCACACCAGCCTGGCCACAGAGCAAGACTCTGTCTCAAAAGGAAATAAAGAAAAGAAAAGAAAAGAAAAGAAAAGAAAAGAAAGAAAAGGGCCAGGCACGGTGGCTCATGCCTGTAATCCCAGCACTTTGAGAGGCCGAGGCAGGTGGATCACGAGGTCACGAGATCGAGACCAGCCTGACCAACATGGTGAAACCCCATCTCTACTAAAAATAGAAAAATTAGCTGGGCATGGTGGCATGCGCCTGTAATCCCAGCTACTCGGGAGGCTGAGGCAGGAGAATTGCTTGACCCTGGGAAGAGGAGGTCACAGTGAGCCGAGATCGTGCCACTGCACCACTCCAGCCTGGTGACAGAGCAAGAGTCCATCTCAAAAGAAACAAACAAACAAACAAACAAAAAACACAAAAAAAAGGAAAGAAAAGAAAAACATGAAGCAAGGCTTAAAGATGGAGAGCTACCAAGGAAGTGGTAGAGAAGTATTTACATTGGGTGGTCAGAGAAGGCTTCCTGAAGAGATAACATTCAAGAAGAAAAGGAAGTTAGATAACAAAATGGGTAACAGAGATGAGTCACAAACATCAGAAAAAAAATACATATATATATCTACAAATGTTTTCGTGATATGTTATAAGCAATATATTCAAATCAAATTCACCATCCTTCCTATATTGGCATCCACATAGAATGCCCATCCTGTCATCTCCTTTTCTCTGCATTACTATTTATCTTTACAAATCAATTTAGCTGTCATCTTCTCCAGGAAGACCTACCTGACTTTTCTAATCTGGGTAGTGCTCTCTTCTATGTCATCATAGCTCCCTGTATTTTCTTATATGACAGTTTGTAATATACATTAACCTTAGAGCTCTTTTAGAGTAAAGAAATTCTAAATTTGATATACCCTGCAATATGTACATTGCAGGTAAAATGGCAATGTTTTTCTGCCTCTACTTACACTGAATTCACTACTCTTTCTTTTGTTTTATTTTATTTCCTAATGGTTCCTAGTGTAAGCACGTCACCAAAATTTAGATTAAATCAAGAAAAAAGTTTTTGACCAGTGGCTGCTTAATCTGTCACTGAAAAGTAGCAACAAAACCAAGCTTTTATCAACCAGAAAACATATTGTGCTTCCTTTGGGAAAGTAAACAAGACAGTAGACATAGAAGCCTCACACAAAGGGGGAAAATAAACTGAAGGATTTTAAGAGTAACACCTGTCAAATGGAGCAGTAATGTGTATGGTTTGACAAAATAGGCTGGTGACTGTCAAAATAAATAATAAATCTTCCAGCTCTGACTAATGACTGAATTACGCTGGAAGACTTGAGGGAAGCATCCAATAAAATGCAAAATTGAAAGAAAAATTGGAACGGTCGGCACAGCCTCCTAGCAGCTAAATTTCAAGTAATTTTGGAAAAACACAAACCATTCACCAGGTTCCATGGCAGAGGGAAAAGTTCCAAAAACTGTTCTGATTGAGCATTCTGCTTTAGTTAGGAAATCACATCTCTTCTGATGGAGTGCCAAGAAGTTGGTTTCTGCTTTTTCAATACAGAAAAAATCCTGCCGTGACTGTGACATTCTCTGTGCAGACATTCAGCTGACTGCCAATAATATCATTAGGGAAGAACAGCTAGAGCTGGACCCCTTTGTACGTAGAGTGAAGCAAACTGCAGAAAAGGCATAGATCCAGGGAAAGCCCATCTCTGATACCTTTCTATTTTCATTTCTTCCCAATTCAGGTACCTAATTTCCTTTAGTCACAGCTTCTTAGAAGACTATCTTATTTTTTCTTACCAGCAAGCAAAGATTTTCTAACATTATTATAAAGAAAACTGGCCAAGTGTCTGCTGATTATGTTATGATCCTTCCAGGGGCAGTTTCATTTATATAAATTGTTTCTTGAAGACCCAAAAAGCCTTGATAAATTTCTGTTCTAGAGTTTAATAATATATCACAAGTGGAAGAATGCATCACTAGTGAAAGAATTTTAAGCATCTCAAAAACACAGTTCTATAAAAGTCATCTTTTTTCAGAAACTTTCCACTTATCTCTCAAGTTCAAAGTAGCAGAGGTGAGTACTGGTTTTCCCTCTGTCTGACTCCTTTAATTTTGTCTTTGTTTCCAGAGTAAACTATGCTCTAGATTCCCTATATCATAATGAAAGAGAGAGGAGGAAAAACAAAGTATCCTTTTTTAAGGGGGGACCATTTCTAGGTATTATTCAGCCTGCAATAGCATGGCTTGCTTTCTTATTTAATTATTTTTATTTATGTTCTTCCACTATTTATTTCTCCTTCATGTCTTTTATGCATTAGATTGTATTGAACCTAGTTCCAAATATGTTTTTTTTCATAAAATTTGGTTACTGTTATAAGTAAGCAAAGTTGAGATGAGAAATAAGCTAAATATTAAATCTAAAAACATACGTTTAATATTTGTTTTTTCTAACTTAAATATATTTGCTAAAATCTGTAATTTAAAAACCTCCTAACCATTTTACTTATTTTAGGCACTGTCTTGAAGAGTTATACTGGTCTAAAAACTGCATTTTATTAATAGATTATTTTCATAGCCATACTTATGAAAGCAAAACATCAAGACATTTTCTGATTACAGAATGAATATTTGAATTCAAGACCATGCCAGATTTATGGCTAGCAAATCGCTGTCAATGTGTATCCGAAGTGAAGTGAGAGGTTGGCTCCCTCAAATACCCATGACTCAGAAATGACAGGAATTAGGATGCCTTTGCTTCTTTCCCAGTGATTTCGACAGTCTAGGATGATTTGATTCAACAACCCTTTCTTTGGTTGATCCATTCTACTCTGATAGGTGGTTATCCAACCCAGTCACCACCATGTCCAAGGAATCCTGTACTTCTTGCAGCAATGATTCTGCTTGGCAGGACTCTCTTCTCTGAAGCTTTCTCTGCTCATTTTTCTTGCTGCCTCTGCATGGTCAGTAATGTGTCTGCCAGTAAAGTGTTGTCTCTTTCCATTTCCTATTCCCATAACCATAAGGAATAGAAGCAGTTCCTTCATTGAGGAAAGAGTATTTGTCCATTAATAACCACACTAGTCTAGCATTCAAATCCCTCGTTGATACTTAAGTCATTTTTACCTTGGACTACTACAACCACACACTGTGCTGTCTCCAAGGCTTTATTGTTCTCTCCAGTTTAAAATGATATGCACTCTACAGTTCACATCATTTTCTAGATGCATTTAAGTTATGCCCATGGGAAGAAAGAGCCTGAGCTTGGCAATATTGCATATAGGAAGTGTGGTGTGGAATGCAAAGAATTGTCTAAAAGAAGCATTTAAATACACTATATGATGACAGAGACTCAGCTTAATAGTTTTTTGCACTCCAGGAATCAAGAAATTCCAATAAACTATTACAATTTTAATGGCTACCTTTGACAAATTATGAGAATTTGATCTGCCTGGATCCCACCTTATTACAAAGTTATTAAAAATATTTTGTGTAATTTGCAAAGTAAAAAGTCACTGAATAGTACTGTCATGTTGTTGTTTACTAACTTCTACTCTGATGCAGTCAAATCAGCAAAGAAATTGTAGGAAGCTCCTTGAACAATAGGTACATGGTTTGCCAAATATGCTCATAAGAAGAAAAAGCAAAACTTAGAGGAATGTGAGACTGAAATAGAAAAAACAAACAAACAATTGTCTGCTATCCTGGGAAACTCTGTTTAATTTCCTGGCATCTGAGCCATTTTTGTAACCTATGTTTTGGAATTACTATAGCCCTGTATGAAAGAGTTAATTCATTACCAAAAGGTGAGCCATTTCCTGTCTACTCAATTGTAGAATCAGACTAAGTACTATTTTATCAAAGGAGCATTGGCTGTCACCCAGTGTTAATCATTTTCAGAACAATTATGATTTACTTTAGACATAAGGCTGATGGATTTTTATTTCCAGATTCCATTTGGGCAACTTTAAGCCTTACCTCATATGTAAGACTATTACTAAAAACAGTGCCTCTCCAAATTTTCATCCTTCATTATTTCTGTTTCTCCCTAAAAAATAAAAATAAATAAAAATTAAAATTAAAAAAATACAATTAATTACATTCGTTAGCCAATGTGATTGCCAATGCTAGCTTAAACATTGTTTGTATATAATTTTACACAGATGTGGAGCCAATAGAGATCTGAATGATTGTATGCTTTTACACATCTTTTAGCTAAATTAAAAATCCAAAAGCTAAATCTTGTGTTCTGGGACAGCATGTGAATTTGACATTTCCTGGTGGCTATTGGAACCATAAACCATTGAATAGACTATATTCATTCATTTAAGTGGTTTGTGACTGCGAAAGACTAAATATTTACAATGTCTTTTATCCTTGGATACAATGTAATGATTTCATCATTTTAATAGCCTTTTACTCAAATGTGGTTGCATCCTGGTTAGATTTTAGACATGCATTTCAAATAGTTTGGGTCTCTGTAATCATTTCAATGACTCCCAAGATTGAAAAACAATATATAGCAAGAGTTCAAGTCTTTGAACTTATTACTTTAGTTTTGATTTATGTCTTCCCTCCAGAATTTTGCCCTGTTTACCAAACTTTGCTCTAAATGTTCAGATAAGAGATATTTGTGCAGAGTTGGTCAGTGGAAGGTCACTAACAGATCCCAGGCATATATTTATAAGTGCAAGTGCATGTACACAAATAGGGATTTGGCAACTTAATATGAATGAACCAAGACAAAATCATAGCAGTCACTATAGAAGAAATTAAAACAATATGCCCCCACTGAAAGCTATGGAAATAGCTTTGTGGTACATATGAAAACACAGTATTATCCCATTAAAGCAAATATCTAGGTTTTTTTTTCCCTTTTAGACAGTCCTAACAAATGCCAGAATCTCTTTGTCTCATTTCAGAATGAAAAATTGATTTGTGTATTCTTTCCTACCTCATGTAGGGTGAAAATTAAATCTGGTTGATTTTCAACATAAAAATGTAGAAACAACATTGGTTCATTTTGCATTTGGTTCTAATAATCACAAATATTTATTTCTATGAATATTCAGTCTTCTGAATAGCAGGAAAATAAAAATACTGACTAACATAGACATTGTCAAAAGATAATTTGTGATTACTTCCCCTAAGGTGCAGAATGGATATGATTGCTTAGAACTTTTGTACCAAGAATTTTTAAATGCTCAGCTCAGAGTACTTGATACCAATGATTATTTTATGAACCATTATCCTAAAATACCTATCTAAAATGTACAATAACTTGGTTGGATCTTCTGTCAAACCATAATTTATGTCACAATGAGGTTAGATGCCAAATGAAATAAATAAAGGCTAAGGAATTTTTGGCTTGTAATATACTGATACTTAATGAATGTTCAAAGAAAATCATGTTCAAAGGGGTGTCTCTTTTTCTACCCCACAAGGAGAAAAATATATATACTTTGTTTCTTTACCTGTTGATGGTTCTTTACCTGATAGGGTGACTTAACCCTTCATTCCTGAAAGGTCTGGGCCATTTGTAGTTCTGCCAGAATTGGATTGTCATAGTTTTCCATTGACTTTAATTATAGGGTATGTTAATACTAGGAGACACACTAAGGAATCTTCTGGATTTCAGACATACTCTTCCTTACCTTTATTGAGGAGGATTAGTTCAATTTCCCCTTCGTCATCAGGATTAATAATCCCAGCCAACACCACAACTTCCTTCTTGCCTGTTGACTCAAAGGCATGAGGAACCCAAAATGGCCAGGTGGCAGTCTTAACATCCAACACAATGAAATCATTGTTGTGTCTCCTGGTAGAAGCATTTGTTTCTGTGGAACTAAGACCTCTAGGCTGACAGAAATTAAAGCTGCAGAAACAGGGACCAAAAATTTTGCTAGTGGGTCACCAAAGGTAATTGTGAGTGATGCCACTCCCATTTCCACTCCTTGACTCCTAGACCTATATATCCTGGCTATCAGAGAAAGAGTACCACATAATGACACTGATTCAGAGCCTTCTGGAGAATCTTGCTCCAGCCCTGAAAGGTGTTATTACCTAGCTGGTGCTGTAATTCAGTCTTCAAAAGAACATTCCATCATTCTATCAAGCCAGCTGCTTCAGATTGGTGGGGAACATGGTAAAATCAGTGAAATCCATGAGCATGAGCCCATTCTTGCACTTCTTTTGTTTTGAAGTGAGTTTCTTGCTCAGAAGCAATACTGTATGAAATACAATAATGGGAAATCAAAAAAATATGGCTAGGAGGTTATTGTAATTATCCAGACCAAAATGATTCACAACTTATGTTAATTTGATTGTCCTGAAAAAGATGAAGAGGGAATGAGTTTGAGATAGAGATGTGGTAAGATTAATAAGATCTTCCCATGTAGAGATGGGGAGTATAGGTAAAGTAAATAATATGTTGGTGTGCTGAGTATATGTAATATATAAAATGTGTATAATTCTCTAAGCATGTGCTTAAATCTCTATGAGTATGAGAAGTATCCACTACTCTCGTGTGCTTCTCTGTGATGTTTGTCAATAACTACTTTATTCCCTATTTAACATTTTTCCCCACAGCAGATAAAGGATTTTTAAAATGTATAAAGCAGATGCAAGCTGGAAATCCCTTTCTGTTAGTAATTTCTGAGATTGGATATGGATGATTAAAAAAAAAAAAAACCACTGTGCCTACCCCTTCTTATCATGCTTTCATTTGGACAGCACTCTGTCAAGTCATAGGATTTTGGCAGCGATCTTTCTTACCATGTTTGGTGGGTGGCAATTAATCACATGGTGTGCATCACCCTTTTCACCCAGTACACTGTGCTCAAGGATGCAAATGTTCATGGTAAAAACTTATCTGTCTGCATCCCCATGTTGAACGCATCCCGCATGTTGAATGAATGGCCTTAAAATTCCTGCATCGTTGTTGTCTATCTTCTGTTGTAATAGAGATACAGGCAGGAATTTAGCCTAATTAATTCCCATTTATAACACTCAGCACTGCCCCCTAAAAATATAGACATTTAATAAATGTTTTGGTGATAAAGGAATAACTTATCTTTGCTTGGATGCATCCCTTTCAACTGAACCAAGAAAAGCATACATTGTACTGGTTTAGGGAGGATAAATGTAATTCCATGACAATTAAAAATGATAGGAGGAGTAAAAACCCATCCATCTATCTAATGACTAAACTTCGCTGGTGAAGATTTGATAATTCTAGTGCATGTTTTAGTGGAAGAGACTTTTATTTTAATATATTAAAAAATTGAGGAGAGTCTGACTTTGTTAACTCAGTAGCTTCAAGCCATTTGAAGCAACCACAGTGAACTGAAGAAAAGGGTCTGATCTATATTTTCACTTCAGAACAAAAGAAAACGATGTTTATCCTATTTAAATTAGTTCAAATTTTGTTCCTATTATTTCCAATATAATATATAAATTATAAAATCTAAGTCATATATACATACCCATACCACACATGATTTAATATATGATATATATCCATAGCTCCACATGAAAAATTGTTATTTTTTATGATTTATTACTTTAAATATTATATTTAACTTTTGGAATCTAAACGCTGTTTATCAAGTGAAATGGATATATAGATAATTAAAATAAGTTTGTTAATGCAAAATTAAGAATTAGGTTATTTTTATTGATATGCTAGTTTGTGTATGAGCTTGTGTTTTATTTTAATATTTTATACCACTTTATTGAGATATATGATTGACACACAAAAAGATGTATATATTTAATATACACAACTTGATAAATCTGGCAATAAATATAAATCTGTGAAACTATCACAACAATCTATATCATAAATGTATTTATCACCTCAAAAGTTTCTCTCTCACCTCTTTATTACTGTTATTATTATTTTGTGATAAGATTCCTTAACATGAGATCTACACTTTTAGCAAAATTTCAAGTATAAAGCAAAGTATTATTAAACATGGGCACTATGCAGTAGAGCAGAGCTCTTGGGCTTACTCATATTGCACAACTGAAGCCTTGCACCCTTTGACTAATACCTCTCAGTTTTCCCAGAGGAGGGAACATGGTACAATGACTGTGGAAAACAGCATAGAGGTTCCTCAAAAAAAAAATAAAGTAGACCTACCATATACTCCAGTAATTCCTCTTTTGAAACATGAAATCAAAATCTGGATCTTGAAGAGGTATTTGTACACCCCTGATCATAATAGGATTATTCACAATAGCCAATACAGGGAAACCACCTAAATGTCCATCAATGGATTAATGAATACATACGATGAAATATTATTCAACTATTTAAAAAATTCTGCCATTTGCAACAATGTGGATGAAACTGGAGAACATTATGGTAAGTGAAATAGTCCAGACACAGAAAGGCAAATACTACATGATACCACTTCCATGTGCTTTATTTTAGTACCAACACAAACCAAACCATGTGGTATCTAGAAACTGCTTGAACTGCTTGTTGGAAACTTGGCTTCTGGGTTAAGACTTCTGCTGATAGCACACAATCAGTACAATGAGCTCTGAGTAAAGAAATAAATCTCAAAGTGAAACAAAAGGTAGTTTTTCTTTCTTACTGGAACACATTTGACAAATCTGTTCTGTTTAGGTTAGTATGTCAAACAAGAAAATGATAGTAACTCTGTGTCCTAGTCAATTGAATAATGTCTTCTTTTTCAGCTCTAGGAGCAAGGAATTTGCACTGGTTATTTTTATGGCATAGAAAAAGTATTACCTGTATGTTCTCAAATCAAGCCTATTAAAGCACACAATTTCAAGCCAAGCTTATCGAGGCTACTACTGTGATTGTACTGTATTTGTTACTAACATATAATGCAAATTCAATTAAGCTTTCCCTGAGGCTATTGTTGTGGCAAATAGTGAGCTCTAGAAAATAAATAATATTCCAAATTCACTAGTTTTTAGTATGCACCAGAAATAGGATATTTAGAATTCCACTTACAGAATTTAAAATTATGAACTTGATTTTGTAGATACCACTGAAATACTTATTGAAGAAACATGTTCTTATTTTATAAAATGTAGTTCTCATTTTATCATTTATATTTACGTTCCAATAAATTTACTTTCTCCTTTGATTTAATTTTATTCACTGAAAAATTGCTTCTGACGTGTTTTGCATTTCCCTACCCCTCCAGATCTGTTTTTACATGTTTCACACAAGATTTACTGTGATGCTGTTAGCAATTTCTGCCACCAGAGAAAGTTGTGTTATATTTTTTCCTATGATTCCCTTGCAAAGGTTTAAATGAAACTGAGCTACATTTCAGTTAAAACTGATATTTCTGTCCAGTTAAGTTACTTAATTATCTCTTCTATAATTTAAGCTGTGCCTAAAAATAAAATTTCTTAGTTTATATTGATATTTTGTGACAACTTTTACTATTCCTAATAGTATTTCAAAGAGTTATCATTTTTTACTTATATACTTGATTTTTTAAAGTTTTCTGCATTAATAATTCGATTTATTAGGTCTCCAAGCCAAATAGCTTAAAAATATTTGTATCCAGTTTTACAGTGCCAATCAATTAATATATAGCAATGAAAGCATACGTTCAATTTTTCCCACTAGGGATTCCTCTTTGGATCTAAGTGTTGCCACTCTGCTGCCTCTGACAGGTAATTTGAATTAAAGATGGGATCAAAAGACTTGCACTTTCCTGCCTTAAAACTCACTCAAGAGAAGGATATTTATCCTCTACTATGTTTCTACATAGGTAATATGTACATTACTATAATAAAATCAATAATAATAATAATGTCAGCAAAATGATAATAAGAATTTATCAAGCAGTCTCTGGGGGTCAGGCACTGTGATAAGGCTTGTATCAGTAAAGATAGGATAGCTTACGCAGTATTAAAACAATCTTCAAATTGTGTGCTGTCCAGTTTGGGTTAACATAAAGACCAGAGCTTCTCAATAAATGCTTCCAAATAATTTCTGCAGGTGAAGAAGATGGGGCAAATCTTGAGTTAGTTGTTAAAGCTTCTGCACGTAACTCCCTTTTCTCCAACTTTCATGGGCTGAGAAGGCCATACCCAGATACAAAGAAGATAGCAAGTGCAATCCTACCGTGTATCAAGAAGAAGAAAATTTTATGAATTTTTTGCACAATCCTAATGATTTGGGGGACTTCAATCCTTAAATCAGCTTCTCTAATAAACGCCAGGACTTTCTGCCATCTCTGTCAAATTCTATGCCCTCATCTTGCTTTATTT
This sequence comes from Gorilla gorilla gorilla, assembly GCF_029281585.2. Classification (NCBI taxonomy): domain Eukaryota; kingdom Metazoa; phylum Chordata; class Mammalia; order Primates; family Hominidae; genus Gorilla; species Gorilla gorilla. The sequence goes on along the minus strand of NC_073229.2, from coordinate 117,846,139 downwards.
TCTTCAGACTACTTATAAATATATGAAATCATATTGTTTGCTTGGAGATATAGAATTGGACATAGAAAAATATAAATAAATTCATATTTGTAATGCACAATCCGTGAGGACAAGCACTTTGTCCACCTTTTCTTTCTTCCCCATCTCCATACTTTCCCTTTTCTTTTTTACTTTTCCTTTTTCTCTTAACTCTATTGCCCATAGCTGCACCTGTTAGATGTTAGGTACATAATAAATCTTTTCTTTGTGTAAAAATAAGTTATATATATTTTATTAACAAGGAAACAATCTTAGAAAAGTTAAGCAACTTAACTAAGATGAGGTAGCTATGTAGCAGCCGAGTTGTGATTCAAAGCTGGAGGTTTAAACATTCAGCTGTATAGTTACTGTGCTTGATAATTACATAGGCTACTGGGAAATACATATATAATTATGAAATTACATGAAAATGCTGTAAGAGAATCATATATAAATTACTATGGAATCACAGAGGGAGTAAACACTATGACAGGTTTGAAGGTGATGAAGAATTGAAGGATTTTGAATGAGGTCTTGAATATATTCAACAAATATATATTATTTGTTTGGATTTATTTCTTTGACTTTCTGCTATGAGCCAGGCATGTTCTAGTTGTTAAGGAGACAAAAATACCCAAGATAAGTTTTGACCCTTCTAGTGCTTCTAATCTCATAAGATATGTGCCAGTCAGACACACACACACACATATACAAAATCACTACTCAGTGAAAGGCTGATAACTGTTATCTGAAGCTATTGGAGGGATAGTTGGGACTAAATAAGAGGACATTTCATTTGAGTCGAGTGAGCAGATGTTGACAGGCAGATTACACCTTCCAGGTAGGTCTTTGAGAGCGACAGGCTCTAAAGTTTGGCCCACGACATGACCATAGAGGAAGATGAAGCAGGGACTGGGACTTTGCCATATCCCTCAGTTGCTCTCTACTAAAGCATCTGCCAATGATATTCTTCCACTTTGCTTCCAAAGCGATATTCTTCCATGTTGCTTGCTTCTGACTTTCCAAGCAGAGTCGGAGAAAAATAATCTTCTCATAAAATACACTTATGGCAAGAATTCAGAATGAAAATATTTAAACCACTGCAGTCTTCTCTACTTAGAAGGCTGTGAAGTTTGATTCTTCCTAAATAAATGGGGAAAGTACCATTCTTATCAATAGCATATATTGATAACTACTGAGTTCAGGACATGTTTGCTAAATTTTAGATGAGGAACAGAGGATGATACATGGATGGAAGATAATGGTACAGTTAGAGATTCTAACTCAAAATGAGGGGTAAAGGCACCAAGTCTATTGACATTCAGAGGATGCAGAGGTGTCTAAGGGACACAATGGGTGCTAGGACAATGCCAACAAAAAAGACGTGACGAAAAGCACTTTCCAAACAAATGAAAGGTGGAATTATCAAAGTGAGGTGTTACAGCATTGAGGATAACGTTTGACTGCTTATAATAGAAAACCCCAAAGTGACAGTGTCTTTAAAAGAGATAGATTTTATTTATCTCTTACTAAAAAGTACATATGTGACCTGATATGGTCTTCTTTCTGCTCTGTCATTTATTCTAGGCGATAGGGGAACTGTCTGCATACCAAAAGTAGTAATGGTTGAGAATCGAATAAAGGAACTATTTATAGAGGTATAAGGATGGCTAAGAGCAACGGAAGAGAATGATGAAGATTCCAAGGAATAGAAACGGGGGAAGTCAACAATAGCTTTAAGTCTGAAGGGGTGAGAAGGAGATGCTGTTACATGAAATTAGAGCTGCGGCCATATGAAGAGCAACTGTGCCTTCGAAAGAGTACCATCACCACTGCTAAACTTCGTTTCAGCAGAGAGAAAATATAGGGAATTAATAAATAATCTCATACTCTCCTCCTCCATTTCATTTCCTGTCATTGGTCAAATATAACTAGAAACTACAGGCCAAGAGAGCCCAGGGGATACTTTCAGCATCTCAAGGAACAGAACAGGATACAAAAGAGTAAAATACTAAATTAGAAGAATAAACATAAAATAATCAGTTGCCTCCTTTTATCCCTCAGTATGTGTTTTGTCTTTTTTCCATGTTTGGTCAGCTTGGGACCCAAAATCACTTAGTCTCCCATATTTAGGCATTTAGAATTTACCAGGACTCAGTTATACACCAGGAGCAGCTTTTCAAATGGCAGAAAGGGGCATGCATTTAATCTGAATTTCAAGAGGAATGTGCTGGTATTCTCCTGTTGGGACTTGCCAGAAATCTGAGGAGGCATCTGTCACGGTTCCATTCAGGACCATTGGGTCTGCTGCATCCTAAGATCCATATGCCAGAAAAAATTGTAATGCAGTCTAGGCCTGCTGTGTAGCCGTCACTTGCTCTGGGCCTCACTCAAAACTGCAACCTTAAATATAAATAATATATTACTCACAGTTCTCCTGAGGGACAGAACCATTAGGATACATGTATATAAAAAAGGAGTTTATTAGGGTGAATTGACTTACAAGATTACAAGACAAAGTCCTGTGATAGAGTCCCCTGCAAGCTGGGGAAGACAGAAGCCAGTAGTACCTCAGTCCAAGTCTGAAAGCCTCAAAACCAGGGAAGCTGACAGTGCAGCTTCAGTCTGCAGCCAGAGGACCAAGAGTCTCTGGGAAGCTGCTGTTGCAAGTCCCAGAGTTTAAAGGCTGAAGAACCTGGAGTCTGATGTCCAAGGGCAGGAGGAGCTGAAGCAAGTGTCCAGCATGAAAAGAATAAAAAGAGCCAGAAGATTTAGCAAGCAAAGTTTTCCACACCTTCCTCTTGCTTTGTTCTAGCTGCACTGACAGCCAAATGGATGGCACCCACCTACATTGAGGGAGGGTCTCCTCTCCCAGTCCAACAACTTAATGTCAGTTGTCTCTGGCCACGTCCTCACAAACACACTCAGAAACAATTTATTACCAGCCATCTAGGCATCCCTCAATGCAATCAAGCTGACCTAGTATTAACCATCACAAGTTCACTCCTTGTCAACTCGGCATCCATACACATCTTAAATTATACTTAATCTCCAAATAAGGACAATAATAAAGTCATAATTATGTCTATCATAATATAACTATCCTTCGTACAACCAACCAAAAGTGCACTAATCCTTTAACCTAAATGCTATTACATAAAATTAACAGCATTTAAATACTGATAGACATGAAGTCAGTAAATCTTATGTTATATGATAAAGTAATAATGGAAATAAAATGAAGATATTTTCTTAGTACTGGTGTGCATATCCACCAACATATTCTTAACCAAATAAGGAAAAAATGCTCATGACAATTAAACTCTTCGTTTCTGTAACTGGTCACATGGTTGTAGCTGGTGTTGGTGACTATCTTTTTCCACTATCCATTCAGTATTCCCCTTGCTTTCAGCAAGCACCCCAGCTGGTTGTGTTTTTTTCCGCCTGGTGGCATGACACAAACCTTCCTTTCTGAAGAGCCTTGACTATGTGTTGTCTTGCCTGGATTGGGTTGATGTAGCTTCCAACTGACCTTAACTACAGGGCAGGGTAATACTGAGATGCCCTAAGGAATCTCCTGTATTCCAAACATACTCTTCCTTACCTCCATTGTGGAGTAGTAGTCTGATTTCATCTTGGTAGTCCAGGTCAGTCACCCAAACCAGCACTGTAACTCCTTTCCTAGCCTCTTGACTTAGAGGCAGGTGGAGCCCAAAGTGGCCAGGTAGCAGTTGTCTCAACTTCCAGTTCAATGGAATCGTTGTTGTGTCTCCTGGTGCAACATTCCTCCCTTTGGAACTAAGACCTCTAGGCCAGCAGAACATAATATCATGGGAACAGGAAACACAAACTTTCTAGCAGGTCACTAGGGGTTATGGAGAGTGGTGCCACTGCCACTTCTACCCCTTTATCCTTGGACTCATAAATACTGGCTATGGGAGATACAGTACCATATATTGGACACGATTCAGAGCATACACAGCTTTCTGGAGAACTTTGCCTTAGCCGGCATTGTAATTGTGACTTCAAAAAGCCATTCCACTCTTCTATCAAGCCAGCCGCTTCAGGATAATAGGGAACATGGTAAGACCAGTAAATGTCATAAGCATGAGCCCATTGCCACACTTCTTTGCCTGTGAAGTCAGTTCCCTGGTCAGAGACAATGCTGTGTGAAATATCATGAGAGTAGATAAGGCATTTTGTGATTCCACAGATGGTAGTCTTGGCAGAAGCACTGCATGCAGGAAAAGGAAATCCATATCTGGAGTAAGTGTCTATTCCAGTAAGGACAAACTACTGCTCCTTCCATCATGGAGGAGGTCCAATGTAATCAACCTACCACCATGTAGCTGGCTAATCACCTCAAGGAATGGTGCCATATCGAGGGCTCAGTGTTGATCTCTGCTGCTAGCAGATTGGACACACAGTAGTGGCCATAGCCATGTCAGCTTTGGTGAGTGGAAGTCCATGTTGCTGAGCTTATGCTCAGCCTTCATCCCTACCACCATGTCTGCTTTGTTTATGAGCCCATTGGGTGATAACAGGGATGGCTGGAGAAAGACGCTGAGTGGTATTCACAGAACAGGTCATTCTATCCACTTGATCATTGAAATTCTACTCTGCTGAGGCCATCCTTTGGTGAGTATTCACATGGAACACAAACATCTTCACAGTTTTTGACCACTCAGAGAGGCCCATCCACATACCTCTTCCCCAGATTTCTTTGTCACCAATTTTCCAATCATGCTCCTTCCAAGATCCTGGCCATCTACCCGAACCATTGACTACAGCCCATGAATCAGTATATAATTGCACACTTGGCCATTTCTCCTTTCAAGCAAAGTGCACAACCAGATATACTGTTTGATGTTCTGCCCACTAGGGAGATTCCCCTTTGCCACTGTTTTTCAGGAATCTCCCAGAAAGGGACTGTAGTGCTGCAACTGTTCACTTTCAGGTGGTGCATGCATATTATGCAGAACCATTTGTCAATTAGATCCTAGTCTTTTCTTCCTCTGTCAACTGATCATAGGAAACTCTCCATGAGGTCATACATGCAGGCTGAGAGAGACAAGGTAGGGTGGTAGAAGTGGGGACCATGGGCATTTGGGCTACTTCCTCATGTAACTTACTTGTGCCATCAGAATCTGCTAGAGCCCAATCCCATATGTACCACATCCATTTGATGATGAAATGCTGCAGCATATGCCCACCCTTATGGGTAGATGAGTCAGAAAGCAATCAATTCATGATAGTCAGTTTAGGTCTTGTGGTAACTTGGTGATATGGTTTGAATCTATGTTCCCATCCAAATCTCATGTTGAATTGTAATCCTCAGTCCTGGAAGTGGGGCCTAGTGGGAGGTGATTGGATCATGGGGGCAGGTTCTAATGAGTGGTTTAGCACTATCCTCTTGGTGCTGTACTTGCAAGAGTGAGAGAATTCTTCAGAGATCTGGTCATTTAAAAGTGGATGTCTCTCTCTCTCTCTCTCTCTCCCCCTCTCGCCATGTGACATACCTGCTACACCTTCACTGAGGCCTCCCAGAAGCAGATGCAGCTATCCTTTCTGTACAGCCTGCAGAACTGTAAACCAATTAAATATCCTTTCTTTATAAATTACACAGTCTCAAGTATTATGTTTCTCTACAGCAATGTGAGAATTAACTAATACACTTGGCGACCCATAGTCAAAGGTTCAGTTTTTACCAAGGCCCAGTAACAGGTTAAAAGCTGTCTCTCAAGAGAATAGATATTTGCAGAAGATAGTAGGGCCTTGCTCCAACTGTCATTCATCTGTGGGGACCTGCCAAAGGCTCCAATCATCATCCCTCTCTGTCACGGATACCTCAAACACCATTGGATCTGCTGGGTCATCTGGCCCAAGTGCCAGACCAGCTTGCATAGCAGGCTGGACCTGTTGCAGAACTTTTTCCTGTTCTGGAACCCACTCAAGACTAGAAACCTTTTGGATCACTTAATAAATGAGTCAGAGTAACACAACTGAATGAGGAATGTGTTGCCTCTAAAATCTGAATAGGCACACTAGGCATTGTGCAACTTTCTTGATTGTAGGAAGAGCCAAACGCAGTAACTTATCCTTTACTTTCAAATGAATATCTCAACAGGCCCCACATCAATAAACTCTTCAATATTTCACTGAGATAGAAGGATCCTGAGTTTTAGTCATATTTATTTCCCATCTCCTGACATGACAAACATCTCACTAATAAGTCTAAAGTGGTTGCTACTTCTTGCTCCCTGGGTCCAATCAGCATAATGTCATCAATGCAATGGACCAGTATAATATCTTGTGGAATGGAAAAGCAATCAAGATCTCTGCAAACAAGATTATGACACAAAGCCAGAGAACTGATATACCCCGAGGTAGGACAGTTAAGGTATATTGCTGAACTTGCCAGCTGAAGACAAGTTATTTCTGGTGGGCATTACGGACAGGAATGGAGAAAAAGGCATTTATCAAATCAATAGCTACGTACAAGTTACCAGGAGATGTCTTCATTTGCTCAAGCAATGAAACCACATCTGATACAGCATCTGCAACTGGAGTCATCACTTGGTTAAGCTTACAATAATCCACTATTATTATCTAAGATCCATCTGTCTTCTGCACAGGCCAAATAGGAGAGTTGAATGGGGATGTGTTGGGGATCACCTCCCCTGCCTCTTTCAAGTCCTTGATCATGACACTAATCTCTGAAACCCCTCCAGAGATGTAATATTGGTTTTATTTACTATTTTATTTGGTACAGGCAGCTCTAATGGCATCTAGTTGGCCTTTCCCACCATAATAGCCCTCACCCCACAGTTCAGGGAACCAATGTGGGGATTCTGCCAGCTGCAAAGTATGTCTATCCCAGTTATGCACTCTGGCACTGGGGAAATAACCACAGAATGTTTCCGGGAACCCACTGGACCCACTGTGAGTCAGACTTGAGCTAAAACTCTGTTAACTACCTTGCCTTCAAAAGCCCCTACTCTAATTGGAGGGCCACAATTACATTTTAAGTCCCTGGAAATCAATTTCATATCAGAGTAAGTGCCCAGGAGTCCTCAAAAGGTCTGATCATTCCCCTTTCCCTAATGCACAGTTACCCTGGTAAAAGCCAGAGGTCTCTTTGGGGAAGGATGGGAGAAAGATTAACAGTATAGATTTTCGGGAGTGTAGTGGGGTTCTCCCTCAAGGGAACCTGGCCTTCCCTTCATTCAAGGGGTACCAGGCCCATAAACTGGCTCAAGTTTGGAAATTGATTGAGGGACCTTGATTCTCTATTTTTATAACTCAAATTTTACTTTGTCCACTCGACCTGGAAGTTTTCTGCTTATGCAAATCAAGTAAGAATGCAGTAGGCTTCCTATTAATTTCACTTCTAGGAACACCAGGATTAATTAGCCACTGCCAGAACTCTATACAAGTCAGACTATTCTGATTGCCACTTTGCCTCTGCTGTTAATTATGGTAACTATGCCCACCTTGCCTTTGATGATTGAGTGCTGCCATTTAGTTGTTCCACCTAGGAGCCAATTATTCCCATTGCATTTAAGTTTTCCAACTGAGTGGCTGCCGTTTTCACTGTAAGATCTGGCATATGAAAAAGAACTATCACAGAACTCTTCAAGGATGCTGGTACTTCCCTCACAAATCTATGTCACAGGTATTGGTGAAGGTTATGTCTTCTGGACTCTCCCAGTTGAGGTGAGTAGGTATTCAGTGACAAGCCTACTCTAGCATTTCAATCTCCCTAAGTTTTTGGATCACTTCATCTACATTAAACCAAGGGAGATCAGGTGTCTCTAGCTTGCTTACAGTGGACCATCTTTCGCTCTATGTTTTAGTTAACCAAGTAAATAAACTAGTAGAACCTTTGTAAATCCCTGAGCTGCAACATTTAATTCAGAATCTCTGTTTAGTGAGTCGATATCAATAAATTCAGCCTGATCCAACTTTATGATCCTATCACCATTATCCCAAACCCTTAACATCCATTGCCATATCTGTTCTCCAGATTTCTGCTTATATAAATTAGAAAACTCAAGCAGTTCTATTGGAGTGTAGTGCACCTCCTCATGGGTAACACCCTGAACCTCACCTCTAGGGTCCTACTGGGTCTTGAGTCTAGTTATAGGTCTAGAAACAAAGAGGCATGGTGGGGGTGGGTCCTGAAGATAATCTGCATTGTCTTGACTGGCAACTGCCTCAGGTGAGGCCATCACTGTGGTCTCAAGCAGTGCAGGGTTAATCTCCTCAGACAAAGGTGGAAAGGCTGATGGCAGTGTGGGTGGGGGAGGGGATGTTGCCACCACTGAGCATGGGGAGGCTGTTTCCTCTGGCAAAAAAGTCGCATCACTATTTAGAAGTTCAGTGTCCTCAGCTTCATTAGGGCCCTCTCACACATCCTCATGCCAAGTTACAGGGTCCGGTTGTTACCCAATCAATGACTTCACTTTAACAATAGACACCTGGTAAGGTTGAGCCGACACTTTTTTGTTGTTGTACCTCCGCCACTCACATGATAAGATCTTGCACCTTATTTTCAGCAATTTCAGCCCTTTGTCTATAGAAGAGAAGAATCTCACCCCGGACACTCTTAGAAGCTTTGAGGCAAAGTATGTTCTTCTAGAGCCAGGAGATATAGTCTCTGAACTCATCCTTTTCTTTCATCACTCTGTCCAGTGAATTTAGGAGCAAACAACCGACTTCATTATACTCCTTGGTTCTCTGCAAATGTTCAAAGGTATTATGTATAGAGTCACTAAACTTGCCTTTCAGGAGCACTGAATCAGGAGTATCAAATATCTTTATTTTGCACAACTCTGTAAACAATGCATGCCAAAGACTCAGTGCTCTCTGGGCTATTAGAAGAAGAGTCTTTAGCATGTTTAGGTCTAATCAGATTAGAAAGCCAACTCCAGAAACCCCAAAATCAACTAAGAAAATTCATTCTTAAATTTCTTTCCTAATAACCAGTCCTGGTACCAAAATCTGTATTAGGGTTCTCCAGAGGGACAAAACCAATACGATACATGTATATACAAAAAAGAGTTTATTATGGTGTACTGGCTCCCAAGATTACAAGACAAAGTCCTATGATAGGCTGTCTGCAAGCTGGGGAAGAGAGAAGCCAGAAGTGGCTCATTCCAAGTCTGAAAGCCTCAAAACCAGAGAAGCTGACAGTGCAGCCTTCAGTCTGCAGCCGAAGGACCAAGAAACTTGGGAAGTTGCTAGTGCAAGTCCCAAAGTCCAAAGGCTGAAGAACCTGGAGTCTGATGTCCAAAAGCAGAAACAGCAGAAGCAAGTGTCCAGCATGTGAAGGAGAAAGAGAGCCAGAAGATTCAACAAGTAAAGTTATCCTACCTTCTTCTTCCTGCTTTGTTCTAGCCAGGCTGGCAGCAGCCAATTGGATGGCCCCCACCCACATGATGGGAGAATCTTCCTCTCACATCCCACCAACTCAATGTCAGTCTCCTCTGGCAACACCCTCACAAACTCACTCAGAAACAATACTTTACCAGCCATCTAGGCATCCCTCAATCCAGTTAAGTTGACACCTAACATTAATCGTTGCAAATGGTAAATATACGTATTTAAGTGCTCAAATATTTTACAGGTTAGCTCTAAAATCTAAAGAGGTCAGCCATTATGGCTATTTCTTTTTGAAGGGTACTTAGAAACTCCATGGAATTTTCAGACCCGTATTTATCTTAATAAATCAACTATGGTGCTTCCTACTTCCTTCATACCTGTTGCAATTAGTATAACGTAATGGATCAGGAAATAGTCTATAGAATTCCAAAAACAAAGAAAGAAGTTTTCTCCATACTAGGTTAGAACAGAGAGCAAAAGAGTTAACAAAGACCTGATATAAGAAGGTAAGTAGTGCTGCTGATCCTGACACATGAAGGCACACTATTTCTGATTGTGTTAACTGGTTGGAAGTTAAAGACAGTAATTTCTAAGGTAACAGCATACGAGAAGCTAACACATCTGTTTATTTGCTCATCATATCCAGAACAACAAATACAATTGTTGTATTATTTGAGTAATATTGTTATAATCCAGAGTCATTCTCTAAGATTATTCTAATTTTTTTTCAGAATTCAAACAAAAAGTTAAATAAGGATAAAATAGATAATGCTGGTTTTACAAATAGATAAAAAATATCCACTCCATTATCTCTTAAATCCTTGATGGTGGCACTAATCTCTGCAATTCCCACCAGTTATGTAGTGTTGCTTTTGATTTAGTATCTTGGGGAAGGATGCCATGAGAGAAAAATATATAGAACATTTCTGCAATAATAGCCCTCATTCCATAGGACAGAGAACTAATGAGAGGACTCTGCATTTACCAAATATACATATTTACTCAAAATATTCCAAAACTAGGAAAATAGGAAAAAATAATTCTAATCAATTTAGTACAAGATTGACTTTGCCAAGATTCCATCTCACACTTGATATCCATTAGTCCTTAATTGAACCACTGGATCACATTGTTTCATTCAGATCTGGTATCTAATAACCACATACGGTCTGGTTTTTTGCTTTTTCTCAGTCACATTATTAAGGGATTATAGCCTCTGGAGAGAACATGAAGAAAGATTCACAGTACAGAATTTAGGCTCTTTTCTAGGGTCTTTCCTCAAAGAGGACTGGTCTCCCTGTCAATCAAATCATTCTGGGTCTGTGAGATAGTTTATGTTTTAGAATTGAATAAGAGGCCATGAACCCCACTGCAGTACTTCAAGTCTTATTTTTGCTCAATAGACCTGAAAATGTTCTGCTTTTATAAGTTAAATAATGCATTAGGAGGCTGCCCATCTATTTCACTCTCAGGAGCCTTGGGAATAATTAGCCACAGCTATAGACCTCTGTGGCTAATTATGGTTAATTGTGTCCAAAGGTTATGGGCCACCACCTGACCCCTGCTACTGTGGGATACCATAATCCACTGGGGAACCTAATTCCATGGTAGCAGAGCTGACTGTCCTCTCTAGATTATAGACAACAACCACTGTAGCCTTTGTTTTTTTTTTTTTTTTTTATGATTTCTGATATTCCCCTCAGCAATGCAGCTCTTAAAGCTTTGGGAAAAAGTATTTCCTACATGCTAAAAATTGTCCTGGTGTAGAAGTGATCTCCACCTGGAAGAGGCCCTGATTTGACTGTCTGTGCTATGCTTAGATCTAATTCTCATTTTAGGGATGGAGTCTGTGAAGAATGTTGAGAGTAGGTACTCAAGAGAATCCACATATCTTTATGAAGTATCTGTACTAGGTGACATCATGAAGAGTTGTTTTGTTTTGCTTTGTTTAGTTTTGTTTAATATAAGAGATTAGTTCTCTTAGGCAGAAATGGGCAGGTAGGATGGTAGGAGGGGATACTTCCACCAAAAATGTATGTTCAGGAAGACTTGATAGTTCTAATTCTGTGCCCCATCGGTGTCTGCCTAATTGACCCCAAAGCACATCTTAGGGTCTTGGTTCTTCCCAATTGCCACTCCTGCCTTAGCATGAGACCTAGTTGGATTGTGCATTTTGGATCTGTGAATCTAAAGCTTTCACAATCAGGCTTTATTCCTGTTTACCTTATGACTACATGAGATGGTTGACTTCTCTGCCCACTTCCTGAGCTGGGAATATGTGTCCATTCAAATTCCAACATCATATTTAGAAAGCCTACTTCTGACAGTCATTACTGTATCGACTAGAGTCCTTGAAAGAAACAAATGACAAACTTAAAAGGGTAATTGATGAGCTTTTAAAGAAGCATGTGTTTGTATATTTATTCTCTGTGCCCCTCTGTCTTTACTTTTCATAGCTCTCCATGGGTGCTCAGACACATACTCTATACCAATGGCTCCTGATGCCCTCTAATTTCTGGTTAGTCCAACAATCAGAAACCACTAACAATAGATAATACAATGGAAGAGAGTAAAGCTGAGGATCCACTCCCCTGGTTTCCTGCCTTCCCAGTCACCATGGGTTCTATATGTTCTTCTACAAAACACCAAAGTTTATCTCAGGCAGTCTTCACTACCAGCTCTCTCTTTCTTCAAGTTAAATAAAAACTTTATTCCCTCCGTTCTTCAGGTCTACAATCTGGCAAGAAAGAGGAGAAATAAATACTGTGACCTTGCTCTCCTCTCACCTCCAATATCTTGTTCTCATTGGTCAAATCCATCTAGTTGTAAGAAAACAAAGGAACTTGAGTGATGCTATAAATAGAGGTCAGCTTTCTAGAGCAGGGAACAGGGTTTTTTAAGTGGGCAAAGAATGGATCTAGAGAAGCAAATATAAAACAATCTGTGCCTAATTTCAGCAGCAACTTCCACTCTTGAGTTTACCTTGTGGTTCAAGAAAGCTACATCAGTTATATCTGTAATATCCACACATTAGCTAGTGGGAAAGAAAAAGGAGAGAAATAGTGGAACCATTCCTTCTTTTAAAAAAATATTTTACAGAAATCTCAAATAACCCTTTAGTATAGTTTGGATATTTGTCCCTTGAAACTCCATGTTAAAATTGGATCCCCTAACTGGCTAGCCATATGCAGAAGACTAAAACTGGACCCCATTCCTTTCACCCTGTACAAAAATTAATTCAACATGGATTAAAGACTTAAATGTAAGACTTAAAATTTTAAAAATCCTAGGAGAAAACTTGGCCTTGGCAAATATTTCATGATAAAATCTCCAAAAACATTTGTAACAAAAACAAAAATTGATAAGTGGGACCTACTTAAACTAAAGAGCTTCCTCAAAGCAAAGGAAACTATCAACAGAGAAAAAAGGCACAAAATGGGAAAAAATATTTGCAAGCTATGTATCTGACAAAGGTCTAATATCCAGAAAATATAAGGAACTTAAATCAAGAAGCAAAACACAAACAACCCACTTAAAAAATAGGCAAAATACATGAACAGACACTTCTCAAAGAAGACATACATTCAGCCAATGGGCATATGAAAAAAAAATGCTCAACATCACCAATCATTAGATAAATGCAAATCAAAACCACAATGAGATAACATCACATAGCAGTCAGAATAGCTATTATTAAAAAGTCAAAATATAACAAATGTTGGCAACATTGCAGAGAAGAGGGATCAATTATACACTGTTGTTATGAAAGTAAATTAGTTCAGCCACTGTGGAAAGCAGTTTGAAGATTTCTCAAAGAACTTCAAATACAACTACCATTTGACCCAGCAATCCCATTGCTGCAATATACCCAAAGGAATTAAAATCATTCTACAAACAGGCACATGCATGCATGTGTTCATCTCAGCACTATTCACAATACCATAGAAATGGAATCAATCTAGATGTCCATCAGTGTTGGAATGGATAAAGAAAATGTGGCATGCATACAACATGGAATACTATGCAGTCATAAAAAGAGAAAAATTATGTCCTTTGAAGCAGCATGGCTGCAGCTGGGGAGCATTATACTAAGCAAATTAATGCAGGAATAGAAAACAAAATACAGCATCTTCTCCCTCATAAGTGGAAGTTAAATACTAAGTATGCATGGAAACAAAGAGCAGAACAAAAGACACCCGGGGCCTACTTGAAGGTAGGGGGTGGGAGAAGGTTGAGGGTCAAAAAACTACTTATTGGGTACTGTACTCACTACCTGGGTGAAGAAGTCATTTGTACACTAAACCCCACTGACATGCAATTTACCCACGTAAGAAACCTGCACGTGTAATCCCTGGACCTAAAATAAAGTTGAAAAAGAATAAATAAATAAATAAATAAATAACAGTTTTTAAACACACAAAGAAACAACAAAATGAATTGATCCTCAGTATTGGAGATGGGACCTAGTGGAAGGTGTTTGGGTTACAGGGGTGGATCCCTCATGAGTGGCTTGGTGCCATTCTCCTGGTAGTGAGACTTACTAGTCACCACTGTACTGGTTTCTATTAAAATCAGTAGTTAAAAAGGGTTTGGTATCTCCCCACTCTCTCTCTCTCTTTCTTGCTTCGTTTCTCACCAGGTGATCTCTGCAAACTGCAGCTCTCGTTTGCTTTCTGCCATGAGTGGAAGCAGTGTGAAGACCTCATCAGACACCCAATCTTGAACTTTTTCAGACCTCAGAATTATCACCCAAATAAATCTCCCTTTTTAAAAATATATTACTCACTTTCAGGTATTCCTTTGTAACAACACAAAATGGACTAAGACACTCTTATACTTAATATAATCATATGGTTGCAACTGGCTACAAAAGAAGCTGAAAATGTGGTCTTTCAGTGAAGCGCATGTCCATCCCAAATAAAATCAGGGTTTTGTTACTAAAAAGGAAGAGAAGAACAGATGTTGATACTGTTGGTCAAGTATCAGTCTTTGACATAGAAATTCATTACTGTACCTATGGAATATATTAATAGATATATCAGATTGGTAAATTGGAAGATTTATGTTAAGTTGTAAACAGAAATGCATGGAGTTCACCTGGTAGCAGCCATTAGATGCCAAGCTAAGGAGACATAAACCCAGTCTTCTTTTTCATAGATATGGTAGTAGGGGCTGAGGGTATGTTTCTTTGCCTAAAGGAAAAGGGTAACAGCATTGGTCCCGTCAGTGGTCTTCTGAGCTTTCTATGACTTCTCAAAGGTAGAAGACACAGAGGGACACAAAATGGCTTGATATGAACTGTAAGGTGTTCAGGACTATGGCCAGGGAGGCTTTCAAGAGGACTGTATGCTGTGAGGTTTCCATGATAGGGTAGAAACACATCCCACCTCATTCCATTATGTCATATACAATAAACATCTCCAACTAATCCCAGTAATCTGCCAAAAAACCTAAGTTGGGCTTAAACATCCCTCATAATGCAGTGTCTAGGTGGCTGCTAAATATTGATTAGCATTTTGAGATGTACTGGCCATCCAGGATGTAGTGAAAAAGTATGTGCTGCAGCTTAAGTGAGTCTTGAGTTTAAGTCCTCCTTCCTCTGTTAGAATTGCCAGTTGTCTTGCGGCTACTTAAGTTGTCTGTGTCTCATTTGTTTTGTTGTTAAAATTACAGCACTGATTTTTATCATTGCTAGGTGTCCTTAGCAATGATAAAATGAGTAAAGGAGTGAACACATATGATGTTCCTAGTAAACAGAAGTACTTATTAGTAATTCCTGACCTTCTCCCTTTCCAGCTTTCTCTTTCTTTTCTTTCTTTCCTACCCGCTTTCTTTAACCTGCTTCACTGTAATCTCACAAAACATCATTGCTATAGTCCATACTTCACCTCACAGATTCAAAGCTTTTAAGTTTCCTGACTTTAAGGAAATATAAAAATGCTGGAAACACCATTGTACGTCCTCATGCTATCCAAAACAAGGGAAAACATTACTAGAGAAGATATTAAAAGGATCTTTGAACACCTTGGGAAAATGCTGACTCAAATATTTATGCAAAATCTTGTAACATTAGCTATATAAACAAATTTAAAACAACTTTCATTAGAGATAACAAATATTGCAATTTCAATTCTGTTTTTATGGATTTTGTTTTCCAAATATAAAAGATTTTGAAGTCTCTAAGAATTTCAGTAATTGAGTTTGTGTTCTGTGCCCTTTTGGGGTCTATTCTAAATCTGATAGGTAGGTTATTTTTTGACTTCATTAATATTTCCTCATTAATCATTTGAAAAGATTTAACAGTGCCAGAGGGGAATGATCTTTTATTTTTTTCTTAGTCTTATTTACTATTCAAACAACCATTTGTTTGATTTTAGTTTTATTCAGTGATTCCAAATTGGTCAATAAAATGCTAATGATTACCAACATACTGTATTTCTCACTTGGAGATCATCATTTAATTCTAGCAAATGCCAGTTGGATACTTGTTAAAACAGCAGGAACTAATTCATATATTCGATCTAAATAAATAATGTTTGATTGCGTATTTGTTCCACTCAGCTCTGATAACTGGTACTGTTAGAGAGGTGCTTCATACACACTACCTTGAAAATGCCTGATAATCAGGTTACACTGATAAAATCAATATGTCAAAATGGTCTTAGGTGCCTAACTAGCCCATGTTTATGTCCACCGTTAATAGACTTTAGACCTCAAAATTCACATTCTGAAATTCTAGGGCAGCTCTATAAGGCCCAGCAAGGTCTCCATAATAGGGACCTTCAGGAACTTATCAGCAACTCAATCTTCCCCAAAGGGTCTCGTGTGTGCATAAGCTCACTCCCATCCACTCACAATTCAAAAATACTTCTAGGATGAAAAATAATCCTAGAACTTTACAACGTGATTTCAATTGCCTTAACTAAAGGTGAATTGAGGGAAATAGTGTTCAGTTTGAAACAGAATTCCAAAGAGCCTCTACTTTGAAACGTTTTTGGATTTCATGGGGAAATCTATACTTTCATAAATTCAACTTTGAATCGGTTGGTGGTAAAACACTCCTCAGTGTTTACTTTTTGGAAAGACAACCACTGTTATCATTTGTGAAAAACTCATACAACTAGCATCCCAATGTAGTCGTCCTGTCTTCTATTTACATAAGATCAACAAATATCCATGCATTTTCCCTAGTAGGGTCTTATTTTGTAGCTTCACTTTACAATGGTTAAGAAAGTATATTAAACCAAAAGTTCAGTTGCTTATCTTGATGTTTTATCAAATTTCACACAAAAAATTATATAAATGTGTTTTTTATTTGTAAAAGTTGGCGTAATTCTATGAAAAGTAATCTGCATTGTAACAGAATAGATAATTTAAATAAATGCAAAAGTGAAATGTCATGAACCTCTTATCCAGATTTGAAGAGAATACATTTTTTAAAAAGCAAAGATTTCCTATAAATATTTTTAACATGTCCAATAAGGACACCCAATGATTCTCTAGTTGGTGATTACTTTCTACTCTTTACACTTGCCAAGTGACACTCTTCACAGGAGTGACTCTCTCTCCTTCTGCAATATCACTAATATTCACATAGAACATTCTTAAAACAGGTTCTTTAATATAATTCACATTTAACAACTCTTCTCCCTAAAGAGTCTCCGTGTTTGTTAGCAATCAGACAGTTTCTAATGTCGAAGTGAAAAAAGCTGTAAAAGAGTAAGTGTACAAATCTTTACATAGGGCTCCTCTTGACATAGTAGGAAGTAGACATGAAGATTTTAAAGTTGCAATATATACACTAAAAATGGTTCTAATATTTCCTTCTTATAAATATGAATTTTCTATTGGTACAGTATTTGATTAATGTTCTGACTGTAGTTTTAAATTCCAAAGCACCAATGTCAGCAATGTTATCACATTCCTATACTTACATGAAGAATGATTACCCTCATCTGGGGTGACTGGCCAGGCCATATTGATGACACTATGCAAATTCCCAGTTGGTGGCCGCTTAATATTCAGTTATTACTAATTAGTCAACTATCTGTTAAGTTATTCAAATATGAAATGGTTTGCTTAATATGTATTTGTGTACAGAATCATTATGACGGTTTCTTTGGCATAATTTGAGTGAGAAAACATTGAACTAGTTTTACTTTACACTTGAAAAAAACAGGGATGATCCTAAAACAGTTGCATCAGAAGTTATCAAAGTTTTTAAATGGAAAAAATATTGAGTACAAACAATATTAAAGCATATAAAAGGGATGGGGAGCATATAAGAGGGACTGAGGACAAACAATATTAAAGCATATAAGAGGGGACAGGAGTAAACTGTAAAAGGCTAAAATGTGAGAAATAAGTGTTAAAATAAAAAGCTGACAGATAACAGGCTAACAAATGCATATTGAACATATATCATTTGCTGAACAACATGTTTGACCCATGTTCAATAATAAGTGCTTTACCATTTCAAATAGACATGCCAAAAGATAGCCATTTATACCTCTGCATTTTATTTGTTATTCTGTGGGTTTGAGAAGAAATGAAAACAACACTTCTGGCTGGGCAAGGTGGCTCATGCCAGTAATCCCAGCACTTTGGGAGGCCAAGGTGGACAGATCACCTTTGCCCAGGAATTCAAGACCAGCCTGGACAACGTGGCAAAACCCCATCTCTACTAAAAATACAAAAAACTATCCCGATGTGGTGATGCATACCTGTAGCCCCAGCTACTTTGAGGGCTGAGGTGGGAGGATCACCTGAGCCAGGCAGGCAGAGGTTGCGGTGAACCTAGGTCCTGCTGTTGCACTCCAGCCTGCACAACAGAGTAAGACCCTGTTCCCCCAGTGCTCCTTCCTGCCCCCCCAAAAAAGAAAGTAACATGGCTTATCATTTGAATCTTCAGAAAACAAAGAGTTAAAAGAAAATTCTATCCTAGTGCTTTGTATTTATGCAGCCCAAATAAAGACTCCAAGGCTGCAGTGTACATCATACATTATCTATTTGTGTACTCGCTGTGAGCTGAAAATCATAGGATTTTAAATAGCTGCCATTAGTTTAGCACCTTTTTTGTGAAGAGTCAGTCTGTAGTGCATTACAAATATTAACAATTCTAGAAGCTAGTTATAAGTAACCCTTTTATACAACCAATGACTCTCAGATTCAGAGAATTAAGTAAGTTTTCTAAGCTCCCATGGATCACTTAGTTGTAGTTCATAACTTTTTATCTTTTTTTCTCTCCCATTCCATAAAATACTTTATGCAAACTTTAAATCAAGTTCACATAAGACAATATATAAGAGGTTAAAGTCACCCAGGCAAAGACAAGAGCAGATAGCACTAATTTAGATACTAAAGAAAATTTTTTAAAAAACTACAAAATGTTGATGTTATAATTAAAGAGATACAATAGAGCAGGCATCAAAGCTGCTTTGCAAACTTTTCAATTTTTTAAAAAATTTTCTTTAATTCTTTAAAAATACGAAATGTTTACTATGTGCCAGGCATTGACCAGGCCCTGAGTAGGTAGTGGTGAATAAATGAAACGGGTAGAGTCCCCAGATATATGGAGCTTACAGACATGAAACAGATATATACATAAATAACTACATAATGACAGAACAGTATATGCTAGGAAGATAAGGAGAGAGTGCACAAATGATAATGAGGTAAGAGCAATTATAAAATGAAAACTTTGATAAAAATTCATTGAAAATAGTATTTTCATATGACCACTGTATTAGTCTATTCTCATAATGCTAATAATCACATACTGGAGATTAAGTAATTTATAAAGGAATGAGGTTTAATTGACTTACAGTTCAGCATGGCTGAGGAGGCCACAGGAAATTTACAATCATGGTGGAAGGGGAAGCAAACACATCCTTCTTCACATGATGGCAGGAAGGAGAAGTACAGAGCAAAGTGTGTGTGTGGGGATCCCTTTATAAAACCATCAGATCTTGTGAGAACTCACTCACTACCACGAGAACAGCATGGAAGTAACTGCCCCCTTAATTCAATTACCTCCCACTGGGTCCCTCCTAGGATACATGGGGATTATGGGAACTAGAGTCCAAGATAGGATTTGTGTGGAGACACAGCCAAACCATGTCATTCTACCCTGGGCCACTACCACATCTCATGTTCTCACATTTCAAAACACAATCATACCTTCCCAAGAGTCTCCCTAAGTCTAGATGTCCAGACTTCTCTTCTTTGTCTGGCTCCGTTCCTTTTCCCCTCCTTATACTTTATTCCCTATTCCCCAAATTAGAAAGAGGCAGATTTTCAGGTTACTCTCCCTTTCTCAAGTTCTCCCACCACCAGTAAGCAGCACCTGTTGCCAAAATGGAAAGAGAACTTTTTTCAGCAACAAGAAACTGTAAAATAAGTCCTAAGCCCTTCCCCTTTGTAAATATAAAGGTGGAAATAAAGTAATAGAGATTATTTTATCTCAGTAAAATTCACTACCACACAATTGCTTGTTGCAAAATCTCACTTATGAAGACTGGAAGTGAAATGTATTTTCTATATTTCTCACTGTCTTCATTCAGCAACAAATCCTAATCTACACAGCACACTGCCTAGATCCTGAAGCAGACTGGTCCTTCAAGAATGATAGATCAAAGGTCACATAATCAGAAAGACAAAAAAGAAATATTCTGTAACAATTTTTAAATTATTACATTAAGTTTGGATAATTTGTAAAGCTTGTCTTGAATAAAGATGAAAGCAGTTTGCCCTATAATGTGAGCAGTAGAAACAGTGGGAAATACAAGAGCAAAATGGACAGAAATATAGCAATAGATATTGTTTAATGTAACCCTAATTCTTTGAAAGTTACATATATTTTAGCTCTTTATAAATTATTTGAATTGAAATTCACCATATCAGGAAACACAAGCATCCTTCTATCACTAAAACACTTAAGGAATATTTCTTATATTTTGTAGGAGCTTTGGAAAGACTGTGTTCAATGTTATTCTTCTGATTTTATTTTTGAAAACCTATAATATTTAGATAATAGACTCTTCCATGGCAGCCAAAAATAAAAGAAATTGTCAACTTTCCTGTCTCAATTACAATTCAGTACCAATGTTTTTGTTTACACTATTCTATTTGTGTTCATGTTTCCCCATTGCTGTTTTTGCGGACCACGGTATCAAAAATACTCGTTGATTTGCATGTAAATTTTATCTGATGATGTTAAAGAAGTACTGTTTTCTATCACCTAATGATCCAAATTTTAAGACAGAAATTACACTATATATATATACACACACACACATAAATATATGTATATGTGTGTGTGTGTGTGTATACATATTCTGATGGATTCCATAGGATACCAAGCACATAAATTGAAAGATTAAAATTTCATATTAAGTTACAGTCAACAAGTGTTTATTGAGCACTTATATGTCGGGTATTTTTCTAGACATTTGAACTAACAGCAATGAGCAAGTCCAACTAAAGCCCTACTTTCATGGGGCTTATCATCCAGTTTGAGGAGACATAGAATAAACAAAATAAATTAGCAAATTATTTTTGTATTATAAAATAATAAATGCTTTTCATGGAAAAAAAAAGAAGAAGGGAAGGAGGATCAGGAACTCTGGGCAAGAATGTTACCTTAATTAGGAAGTGCCACCTGAACAAAAAAATTAAAGGTGGTTATAGAGCAAGCCTGTGAGTATCTAAAGGAAGAACCTTCCAGGAAGATAGAGAAGCAAGTGCAAAAGCCCTGAGGGAAGTGTGCCTGTGAAAGAAGCACACTCCAGATCAAATAGAGCCCTGTGCATTGGAGCAGGGAGTCTCACTGCAAAGCTGGTCTGCTCTGCTACTGTCAGACACATGCAGAGGTGAGTGTACTTTAATAAAAATACCTTTTTTTCCAGAAATGGGTAAGGCTTCCACTTGTTCCACAAGGCTTTCCATTCAAAGATTATTGGGCGTTATCTATGCAGCAGGCATTATATTAGTCTCCTGGTGAGTGAATAATACATAATTTTGGCCTTAAAATGTTGTGACTCTCAAATTTCAATTGATGAGAAACACCTGGGAAGCTTGCTAAGAATATATACTACTGAGTCCCATCCTAGAATCACTAATTTCAGAAGTTATCGAGTGGAAGAGGAGTCTTCATTTTAATAGACACTTTAGTTCATTTTGATTAGTCTATGGGCTACAGTTTAAAAATCACTTATCCAGATGGTATGTTGTATCTTCAAAATAGTATCAGGTTACACATCCTCAGAATTTTATATTAAGAGTATATAATTATAATTAAAGACCCATTTGCATCTTTATTAGTTTAATGAGTCTTTCCAACTAGATCAAGTAAAACTGATAAAGTTTACACCTGATAGATACTTCTTTGTGGGTAGGAGGCAAGGTGATTTGCTAAGGGTGAGAAGAAAGAGGTGGAAGGCTGGGAGATTAACATTTAGGAAATGTATGTGGGATAGAAGTCAATGATTCAAGGAGAAAAACTGTAGTAAAATAACCTTCTTGAACTAACCATATGTGCTAAGTGGCTTTTGCATAAGTTTCACAGAAAATCCTTTCACATCTCACAATGAAGTATGAACAGCCAGTTAATGAGTAACCAAAATTTTAGACAAGATAGTAACTCATCCTTTGTTATCAAGGTAGAAAAATATAAAAGACTATAGAGATGAACTTCAAATCCAAATCCATCTGCTTCCAAATCCATGTTATATCAATTGTACCTTAAAATTTTTCAAATAAAAAGAGTGACCCCAGCTATGGAACAAAGATTTTTACATTACATGTAAAAAACATTGTTTCTCCATTGTTTTCACATGTTGATCTTTGTCCCACTCTTTTCTAATTCTATTTTTACATGAAAAATAATCAGTTCCTTAAAGACATGTTTCATATGTGCTTACATACTCTAATGTGCAAGACCATTTCTGAAGCAGTTTGGGCTACTCCAGCTGTCTCTAATTCTCCATATAGATAAACCTCTAGATCTTTAACACAGTTGGTACTCGTTAATGGTGTGCCCTTGGGCAAGGTACTGAAACATTGTTTGCCTTATTTTCCCCACCTGTAAAATGAGGTTAAAAATGGTACTAACCTATTGTGAATAGTGCCGCAATAAACATACGTGTGCATGTGTCTTTATAGTAGAATGATTTATAATCCTTGGGTTATACACCCAGTAATGGGATTGCTGGGTCAAATGGTATTTCTAGTTCTATAATGGTATTTCTAGTTCTAACCAACCCGAATGCCCATCAGTGATAGACTGGGTAAAGAAAATGTGACACATATACACCATGGAATACTATGCAGTCATAAAAAAGGATGAGTTCATGCCCTTTGCAGGGACATGGATGAAGCTGGAAACTATCGTCCTCAGCAAACTAACACAAGAACAGAAAACCAAACACCACATGTTCTCACTCATACGTGGTAGTTGAACAATGAGAGCACATGGACACAGGGAGGGGAACATCACACACCAGGGCCTGTCGGGCTGGGCAGTGGGGAGCAAGGGGAGGGAGAACTTTAGGAGAAATACTTAATGTAGGTGACAGGTTGATGGGTGCAGCAAACCACCCTGCCATGTGTATATACCTATGTAGAAAAACTGTATGTTCTGACATGTACCCCAGAATTTAAAGTATAATTTAAAAAAAAAAAAAAGAAAAAAAATGGCACTAACCTCACAAAGTAGTTCTGCATCTATATATACACACACACACACATAACCTAATTAAAATTGTTCATGGTACATGGTAAATCCTATGTAAGGTATAAATTTCAGCTATCATTATCATCATCATCGCCATCACCAGCATCATCATTTGTAGTTTATTGTTACATTGCATTGACTCCTCAGCATGTGTGTTCCATCTTTTTTCCAAGTTATATTGCTTTAAGTAAAATTTACCTGTTTCCTAATTTAAAAAATAAATTAAACTACAACATGTATATCATGTTCATGCTCTTACAGAAAAGAACAAGTTCTCACTACTTTTCACTCTGAAATGAAAATTCTGCATGTCTAATTCAATATGTAAATATTATTGTTTTTATAATAATTTTTTATGGAATGTAAAGTGTAACCCAAGGAATTGAGTGGGTTTCCTATCTTATTTTGTTTTTTGATAATTTACAATAAAGCCTTTTAATTGGCTTTGGAAATTTTTATAAAGATGACATTTTACATTTAAACCAGAATGCAGTAAAAAGACTCCTCTTGCAGGAAGCACAGAAAAAAAAGTTTTTTAGAGGCAGCTTCTAAGACCATCCAATTTCTTTTAATTCAAGGTACTCATCATGCCAGAGCATCATACTTTGAGGTCTTGCTTGATTGGGCCTAACATTCCCCTGTCTGAAACTTCCCTAGAAGTTTTACACATTAAAAGTTGAGTTGAAGGCTATGGAGAGAGAATAATCAAGTTGGTAGCTGAGCGGCAAAAGATCTCATAAACCAGGCTCTCATTCCTAGGAAAAGGTCAGTCCAGTTAAGCAGTTGTGTCTCATTTTAGCCTCTGTATGGTACTGGCAAAGAAGTCTTTAATAAGAGACATTTCAATGGAAATAGAATAAAACAAAGGTTAATGTTTGGAGCAGCCTGTAAGGTAGATTCTCTAGAGTTTAGAGGGCAGTCAATTGAGAAGATTCCAAGATTTGTGTCTGAAGTTGAAACAGAAAGATGTAAAGGCAATCTAACAGATTTTCCTGGATTGCAGTTTAAAAGTAAGATGATATCTGTGACACTTATTTATCAAGGCAGCCATTTTTAGCTTGTAGAGCTTCAGGAAAGCAGAGTTTTAACTTTTAGTGATTCCAAGTCAGAGGACGGGAGAAAGATTTAAAATGTTAGTTTGGAGACTCACTGTCAGATATTGGGAGAAACTAAAAATTCAGGATTCTGTTCCGATTGTAGGTAAATAATAAAAATGTGAAAACAATGGGCAGGGCTAGACTCTAATAACAGGTACACTATGGCTTTCCTCTGAAACATATTTTTTTCCATCCCCTGTCCCCTCATTTTTATCAGATAATCACAATAAGTCCAATGAATTGCAAAGTAAGTTTAATCTCATTAACTTGGCCTGTTTTCTTTGTTTGTTTGTTTGTTTTGCATAAATTGCAGCAAGTATAGTGATTGTTCATATAGGCTTGTTACCAGTCAAAGATATTTAAGTTATTGGTGGCAAATCTGTATGGGTCTGCAGCAACCTCAATTCTTGCCTTCTCAGAAGAAAGAATCTGACTGAGGAGCATAAGGCAGTAAAAGAGACCAAGGCAAGTGTCAGAGCAGGAGTGTACCGTTTATTTAAAAGGCTTTAGGCCGGCCTGGTGAATTATGGGAGGCCGAGGCAGGCGGATCCTCTGCGGTCAGGAGTTCAAGACCAGCCTGGCCAAAGTGGTGAAACCCCATCTCTACTAAAAACACAAAAATTAGCTGGGCTTGGTGGCTGACGCCTGTAATCCCACTCACCCGGGAGGCTGAGGTAGGAGAATCGCTTGAACCTGGGAGGCGGAGGTTGAGCTGAGTGAGCTGAGATCGTGCCATTGCACTCCAGCCTGGATGCCAAAGCAAAATGCTGCCTCAAAAAAAAAAAAAAAAAGCAAAAAAAAAAAAAGCTTTAAAACAGGAAGTACACTTGGAAGAGAGCCAAGTGGGAACTGAGGTCAAGTGCAATGTTTACCTTTGATTCTAGGACTTCATCAGGCTGGCTGGCCACTTTCCCATGATTCTTCCCTTAGGATGGGCTGCCTGTATGTGCAGTACCCTCCTTACCCTTGGAAAGTGAGCATGTGCAGTGTGTTTAGGAAGTTGTATGCATGCCCATCTAAGGCTTTCTTCCCTTTTCCAGAAGAGTGCCCCCCAGAAGGTCATATTCTGCCATTTTGTCCTTTAATGCACATGCCTGGGAAGTTGCTTCTCCCTAGTGCTTGCATTCAATTAACACTTAGTGCAATAGGTGTGGACCATCAGAAAATGGCCTTTCCCTGGCACCAGCTGCCAATTTATCACTTTTAGAGAGACAATGCGATAATTGCTGGACCATCATCCGACATTCCTAGTGGGTTGGGGGAGAGCCCTCTCTTGCCCCACTCATGCCTATCTAACTACTTGTATAGGCTCTTTTTAAGTTTCCTTTGTTGGAACTTTAAGTAAGGGACCTCAGAATAGACATTTTAAATAACCTCTTTAGGCTAGGAAACCAAGCCAAGGTCTTACCATCAAACTTTACTTGTAGAAGCTAGCTGAATTCTTCTCTCTTTTAGGCTCACAAAATATTTTGAGGTCCCAAGGCAGGTCAGAAAGTCACATTCTTGAATCTCCGCAAGGCCAGGAACCTTGTATTCAAGGTACCAGCTCAGCTTCTTCAAGGGGCTTTTACTGGTTTCATAAATCCAACCTCAGTTTTTTAAAGTTGTCTGTTCATATCTGAAGAATTGACATTCTAGTGAAAGTTTTGGTAATATAACCTGTGTTTCCAGCTATCTCCTGTTAGAACAAATTTTTGTTGAATTTATGTGGGTAAGTATATTGTCAGAAAGTTAACAATACTCATGAATATTTTCTGAATTACAGAGGGATCAGGAAGGGAGAAAAGGTGAATGCTTCAATGCTGCTCAAAAAAAGTATACTTTACCAAATTTCTGTAAGCTATAGATAGCTTAAAAACAAACATAAAAAATTCCTTTAATCTAGCAAACAAAAAGAATTAAAAATGTTTCAAGCAAAAAGTATAATAATAATAGTACCTCATCAGTTTATTTCCAAATAATTAATTTTTGTTCTCCTTGATGTTGGATTAGCAAGTTTATGAATCCAGGTTTTTTTTTTTTCTTTTAACAGAGTTCTGGAAATTCTCGAAGTTATCAGAAACCCATACTTGTCGCAGTTATTCTCATTATTTTCATATATCTCATTGAGATACAATATTATAAGATTATAATTGCTTGCAAAGAGCTGTCATAAAAAGCATTAAAAAATAGTACTGTGCTATGTACAGCAAGACATAAAATGGCCATGATTAAAAATCTGATGAGAGTTTATTATTATTTCTATGGCATAAAACAATTTAATATGTAGTTGCCCCTTGAACAAGAGAGGTTTGAACTGCAAGGATTCGCTTATATACAGATTTTTTCCATAAATATATTGAAAAATTTTTGGAAATTTGCAACCATTTCAAAAAAACTTGGAGACAAACTGTGTACCCTAGAAATTTCAAAAAAAAGAAAAAGTATGTAAGTAATGAATGTAGAAAATATATCTAGATACTATAAAATATATATAAATTAATTATAAAATATTAAAATTTATCAAAGCTTATGTACACAGGCACAGACTGTACATGGCACTATTTGCAGTAGAGAAAAATGTAAAGAAACATAAAGATGAAATAGTAAATCATAACTGCATAAAATTAATTGTAGCACATACTGTACTACTGTAAGCATTTCTTAACCACCTCCTATTGCTATTGTAGTGAGCTTATGTTGTGAGTATCTGCTTAAAATGCTATGTAATGCTAATCATCTTTGGATGAGTAGTACATCCTGATAGTAAATTGTGTATCAAAGTAAAAAGTTATCTCTATTGGGTATTATATATTTTTCATCCTGCTTAGTGCAATAACATAAACCTAAGTAACACGATGGGACTGAAACAAAGTGCCAGTAGTAATGCAGGAAGTGTTCCCAAGAAACACAGTCATGACATAATAAGAAAAAGTTTAAATTGCTTGATGTATATAACAGTTGGAAGTCTGTAGCTGTGGTGTCCTGCCAATTCCAGATAAATAAATCCAGCATAGAGATCATTGTAAAAAAAAGAAATTCATGAAATTGTAGGCGCAGCTATGCCAGCAGATGCAAAAACTTTGACTATTTTGTGAAATACCTTTTTATGTCATACTGAAAACAAGCTTTTATGTTGATGCGGGATTCCTCTAAGTAAGTCATACTTATAAACTCTAAAACAAGTCATTATATGACAACCTAACCAAACAGAAGGTAAATAACCTAAAGCTACATAATTTAATGCCAGCAAAGGATGGTTTGATAATTTTAGAAATATCAAGTTAACACAAGAAGCAGCTTCTGCTGACCAGGGGGCAGCAGACATGTTCCAGAAATTATTAAGAAAGTTGTTGAGGAGAAAGAATATCTGCCTTAATAGATGTTTAATGCAGATGAAAGTGCCATATTCTGAAGAAGAAGAAAAAAGCCAAAAGGACATTTCTTATTAACGAAGAGAAACAAGCACCAGGATATAATGCAAGAAGGGATAGGCTAATTCTACTGTTTTGTGTAGATGCAGTTGGGTATATGATCAGGACTGTCCTTATCTATAAAGCTGCTAACTACTGAACCTTGAAGAAAATGATCAGCTGTTTTCATTGTATAACATAAAGGCCAGGACAGCAAGAACATTTAATTTTGTTTTCTGGATTGGTTCTGTTAATGTTTGGCCCTAAAGTCAGGAAATACTTAGCCAGTAAGGGACTTCCTTTTAAAGTTTATTTAATATTGGGCAATGCCCCTGGGCTACTGGGAACCCCAGGAGTTTAATACTGAAGGTGTCCAAGTGGTATATTTGCACCCAACATAACATGTCTAATTCAGCCTCTAGATCATGGGTCACTAGGACCATTAAGGCTCATTACGCAGGGTACTGCATGAAGAGGATTGTCAGTACTATGGAAGAGAGATCTGATAGAGAGAACATCATGAAGTCCAGAAGGATTACACCTTTGAAGATGCCATCATTGCTACAGAAAATGTCAAGAAATCCATTATGCCTGAAACAGTAAATTCCTTCTGGAGAAAACTGAGTGCAGATGTTGTGCATGACACAATATAATTTGTGACAGTGCCAATTAAGGAAATAAAAAAGTGGATAAAAAATAAATTAAAAAATAAAATTGTGGCCAAAAAAAAGTGAGGGGTGATGGGTGTTAAGATATAAATCTTGGAGAAATTCAAGAGCTAATAGACACAGTGCCAGAGGAATTAATAGAAGATTGAATGAAAATGAGTGCTGTCAAACCAATGCTAGATGATAAGGAAGAAGACATAGAAGAAGCAGTGCCAGAAAAGAAATGTACATTAGACAGTCTGGCAGTGTGTTAGATTGAAGACTGCTTTTGACTTCTTTTATTCCATGGGCCCTTCTATGATATGGGCATGGAAACTAAAGCAAATGGTAGAATAAACGTTGGTACCATATAGAAACCTTTTTAGGTCAATTGAAAATTTTAAAAGTCAGACAGAATTTATGATGTATTTCCATAATGTTATACTAAGTGTTCCTGCCTCTCTTGCTTTTGCTTCTACCACTTCTGCATTTTCTGCCTCGGCCCCACCCCTGACACAGCAAAACCAACCCCTCTTCTTCCTCCTTTTCCTCAGCCTACTCAATATAAAGACAGTGAGGATGAAGACGTTTATGATTATCCACTTCATTTAATGAATAGAAAATCTGTTTTATCTTTTTTATGATATTCTTAAAATTTCCCTTTTTTCTAGCTAATTTTATTGTCAAAATGCAATATACAGAATATGAATTAATTGACTGTTTATGTTATACATTAGGCTATTAGTAGTTATTTTTTGAGGAGTCAAAAGTTTTATGTGAAATATTGACTGGGCAAGGGGTTGGCACACCTAATTTCTATGTTGTTCAAGGGTCAACTGTAATAACCAAAGATTATAAATGATAGTATTACGTCAAGACATACCGGATTTCTAGGAATATCACATAATTTTGGAACACATTAATAACGTATTCATACAAATATAACTCAGTTAAATATAATTTCTTATTTGACAATATTATTATATAATTTTAAGATACTAAATAAGTCAAGTAGTTTAATATGTCTCTTTTGTATTTCCTGGGGCCCTTCTGGAATGTCTAAAATTTAGCTCAAGGTGAAAAAAAAAAAAAAAGAAAAAAACTTAATTCTGATTTTGCAAAATTTGTAAAAAAATAAAGGTTCAAAATCCTTTATCAAAAACAGGGTCACAGGTTATTACAAAATAGTATTCATTTAATCAATATCACTAATAACATCATGAGGCATACAGGATCTCTTTCTCTTGTTTTTAAAAATACTCACACAAAACATAACAAAATATTTTTATATCTTTTATTAATACTACATTAAAATCTGTGTAAGGGAGAAGAGAAAATCCTAGTTTTATATCAATGTGCTTTTTCTATTAAGGTTCACTTTTTAAAACTTATAATAAATTCATGTAGCTTTAATCAGTTTAACCAGATAAGATTCTTTTTTGCACTGCTTCCTCTTTCTAACTTTTTATATCCATTTATTTTTATCTATAACATTTCTTTCTCCATTTATTTATTCTGAAACAATCTTTGAATACACTTTAGACTAGACAAAGTTATTTTGTCTCAATAAAAATACATATCTTCTATTCCTTTTTTATGTTTCCTTACCAAAAACACATCTTGCTTTTCTTGTATACTTGGTATGCAAAATTGTTTCCCTTATTTTTAGTAATTATAATTATGTATATTCACTAGAATTTTAACTCTTAGTAGCCTTAATTTTTAGTGAAATCCTAGGAAGTAAGCAGTTTTTAATTGTGTCATATAATCACATTTTATGAATACACATTTTATAATTAAAAAAAATTCAATTTTTAAATGTAGAACAGGAAAGATTCAAATATATTATGTTTGAATACTATTCAAACATAATAAATTCAAATATATTATGTTTGTTTGCAATATGAAACTGAAAGTGAAAAACATAAACCTCACAGTCTGTAACTGATGTTTCGATATTTTATTTTATTTGGAAATTTTCTAGAAATTTTATAAATATATGTAAGTTAACTTAACAAATCTCAAAAGGTATAGTTGTCAAAGAAATTTGAGAAAATTTTAAATTAAACATATTATAAATAATAATTGTTATTTAAAAATTATGTGTAAGTACTCCCACTTAATATATTTAATTCATTTCTTCTTAGGTCAAATTCATGCTTTTATAAGTTTGATCTTAAACATCTTCTAGAGATAAAAGCTCTGTATCTGCATTAGATTTAATGTTGACAGACATGCCTGTTTTAATTAAATCAATGTTATTCTTATTTACCAAGGATTACCAAAGTCACATGACCTTGAAAAGTATTTGTACTTATTTAATTTATGAATGTTCATTTATTCTTAAGTGAATTTGGTACCATGTGGACAATATATAAACACATGAAAGAAACAAACATCCATGTAGACACAACATGCCTAACACACATGTACACATGCACATACAAAAATACAAACAGAAACAAACAGAGATCTTTCAGCTTTTCAAAAACATTAGCCATGAGACAGGTACAAAAACTAACCAGCTTAAACAGTTGGATCTAAACTGTGCCACTGTAAATGAAATACGTTAATCTCTCATATGGCTAAAGCCATCTACTGAGTTCTAGAGATGGGTAGGAAATTTATATCTTGAAGGCACAGAGAAAGATTGCAAATTCTTTCAAGAGGAGTTTGGAGTCTGTAAGCTAGGTAAGACACAGAGTGAGATCTACAGCAGTCGCTAAGGCACAATAAAATCAAGAGAATTTACTACAGAATTTTACAAGAAAGTATACAAACGAGCCTAAAAGAATATTTAGAAGCCTGTGCAAAATAACTGGCTGGCTGAATGTCAGACACTTGAGATTTGCTTTTGTTTTGTTTTGTTTTGTGTGTGTGTCTACCTAAGCTTGCAAAGAGGCAAAGAGAATAAAAGTTGGAGTTTGCCCACTACAAATAACCATTTACTGTAATTATTGCCAGTTACCGTTAAAGTTGCAGCTGTTGCTAGTATCTCATCAGTAACCATATACCCAAATGTCAGGTGTTGTCTCACAGTATAAAATAACCCTTGATATCCCCAAAAGTCAAAGTGACCAGGGAGCTCAGTGCAAAAAGAAAGCAGAGTTTCAAACTTGTGGGGATCCCAACCGCAACTCTTGTGACTTTGTGAGGAAGACAAGAACAACATAAAGGAAACAGTGGTGCACCTTTTTTGTTTCTCTAAGGATTTCAAGAGTGCTAGAAGTCTCCTTTAGGTGTTTTTATATTGTCGCCAGAACTCTGATTTTTCCTCTTATTGCATCAAATGGAGAAAGTAGTAGCTTGAGAGGGAGCATTTCGAGAGAGCTAGTTGCAAGATCAAAGGTAGCAAAAGGAAGGAAGGGCAGAAGTATATGGATGAGCAGGTCTTAGAGGAGTGATTTGGGGGAGATCTTAACTTTCCCCAAAAGGCCAGTGAAGTTCAGTTAGTAGGGATTTGAGAAAAGGGGTTCAATAGACCAAGAAGTTCCTATGAGAAGAATAGGATCAAAGAAAGAACAAGGAAGTTTGTAAATATGTAGTCTCAATGTTAGCTTTTATTAAGCTAACTTTTTGACAGTATAGCTCTCTTCAAAATTCTTTTTCTTCTTTTTCTTAAGAGCAAAGCAGTTCAGTTTTCATTGTCTAAACTTTTAATAATATCTGCACAATTATAGAGGCCAAATAGGGAAGGTCCTGTGGTTGATGAGAAGGTTGGGTGGTCTTTGAGTAACTTTTAGAGGTACGTCTAAAAGTCTCCGTAGAGACACAATTTGCAATACAAAGACAGTTGCTGTTTATTCACTTATGAATTGGATTATGGCTTGAATAATATAAAGGACTGACTCATTCACTCAACTGCATTATCTTCAATTTGCTCTTTAGTATTAGGGAATGGATTATGTCAAAAATATAAAGCGGGTTCTGATGGCTAAATCTTGATCAATGTAAGCATCAAAATAAATATGGTAATTAATTTCATATTAAAAATAAAAAGCCGAAATAACCTGGGGGGAGGAGCCAAGATGGCCGAATGGGAACGGCTCCGGTCTGCAGCTCCTGGCGTGAGCGACACAGAGGACGGGTGATTTCTGCATTTCCATCTGAGGTACCGGGTTCATCTCACTGCGGAGTGCCAGACGGTGGGCGCAGGTCGGTGGGTGCGCGCACTGTGTGCGAGCCGAAGCGGGGCGAGGCATTGCCTCACTTGGGAAGCGCAAGGGGTCGGGGAGTTCCCTTTCTGAGTCAAAGAGAGGGGTGACGGACTCACCTGGAAAATCGGGTCACTCCCACCCAAATATTGCGCTTTTCTGACCGGCTTAGGGAACGGCGCACCACGAGACTGTATCCCGCACCTGGCTCGGAGGGTCCTACGCCCACCCCACGGAGTCTCGCTGATTGCTAGCACAGCAGTCTGAGATCAAACTGCAAGGCGGCAGCCAGGCTGGGGGAGGGGCTCCCGCCATTGCCCAGGCTTGCTTAGGTAAACAAAGCAGCCGGGAAGCTCGAACTGGGTGGAGCCCACCACAGATCAAGGAGGCCTGCCTGCCTCTGTAGCCTCCACCTCTGGGGGCAGGGCACAGACAAACAAAAAGACAGCAGTAACCTCTGCAGACTTAAATGTCCCTGTCTGACAGCTTTGAAGAGAGCAGTGGTTCTCCCAGCATGCAGCTGGAGATCTGAGAATGGGTAGACTGCCTCCTCAAGTGGGTCCCTGACCCCTGACCCCCGAGCAGCCTAACTGGGAGGCACCCCCCAGCAGGGGCACACTGACACCTCACACCGCAGGGTATTCCAACAGACCTGCAGCTGAGGGTACTGTCTGTTAGAAGGAAAACTAATAAACAGAAAGGACATCCACACCAAAAACCCATCTGTACATCACCATCATCAAAGACCAAAAGTAGATAAAACCACAAAGATGGGGAAAAAACAGAACAGAAAAATGGGAAACTCTAAAACGCAGAGCGCCTCTCCTCCTCCAAAGGAACGCAGTTCCTCACCAGCAAGGGAACAAAGCTGGATGGAGAATGACTTTGACGAGCTGAGAGAAGAAGGCTTCAGACGATAAAATTACTCTGAGCTACGGGAGGACATTCAAACCAAAGGCAAAGAAGTTGAAAACTTTGAAAAAAACTTAGAAGAATGTATAACTAGAAAACCAATACAGAGAAGTGCTTAAAGGAGCTGATGGAGCTGAAAACCAAGGCTCGAGAACTACATGAAGAATGCAGAAGCCTCAGGAGCTGATACGATCAACTGGAAGAAAGGGTATCAGCAATGGAAGATGAAATGAATGAAATGAAGCGAGAAGGGAAGTTTAGAGAAAAAAGAATAAAAAGAAATGAGCAAAGCCTCGAAGAAATATGGGACTATGTGAAAAGACCAAATCTACGTCTGATTGGTGTACCTGAAAGTGATGGGGAGAATGGAACCAAGTTGGAAAACACTCTGCAGGATATTATCCAGGAGAACTTCCCCAATCTAGCAAGGCAGTCCAACATTCAGATTCAGGAAATACAGAGAACGCCACAAAGATACTCCTCAAGAAGAGCAACTCCAAGACACATAATTGTCAGATTCACCAAAGTTGAAATGAAGGAAAAAATGTTAAGGGCAGCCAGAGAGAAAGGTCGGGTTACCCTCAAAGGGAAGCCCATCAGACTAACAGCGGATCTCTCAGCAGAAACCCTACAAGCCAGAAGAGAGTGGGGGCCAATATTCAACATTCTTAAAGAAAAGAATTTTCAACCCAGAATTTCATCTCCAGCCAAATTAAGCTTCATAAGTGAAGGACAAATAAAATACTTTACAGACAAGCAAATGCTGAGAGATTTTGTCACCACCAGGCCTGCCCTAAAAGAGCTCCTGAAGGAAGCCCTAAAAAAGGAAAGGAACAACCGGTACCAGCCACTGCAAAATCAAGCCAAAATGTAAAGACCATCGAGACTAGGAAGAAACTGCATCAACTAACGAGCAAAATCACCAGCTAACATCATAATGACAGGATCAAATTCGCACATAACAATATTAACTTTAAATGTAAATGGACTAAATGCTCCAATTAAAAGACACAGATTGGCAAATTGGGTAAAGAGTCAAGACCCATCAGTGTGCTGTATTCAGGAAACCCATCTCACGTGCAGAGACACACATAGGCTCAAAATAAAAGGATGGAGGAAGATCTACCAAGCAAATGGAAAACAAAAAAAGGCAGGGGTTGCCATCCTAGTCTCTGATAAAACAGACTTTAAACCAACAAAGATCAAAAGAGACAAAGAAGGCCATTACATAATGGTAAAGGGATCAATTCAGCAAGAAGAGCTAACTATCCTAAATATATATGCACCCAATACAGGAGCACCCAGATTCATAAAGCAAGTCCTGAGTGACCTACAAAGAGACGTAGACTCCCACACATTAATAATGGGAGACTTTAACACCCCACTGTCAACATTAGACAGATCAACGAGACAGAAAGTCAACAAGGATACCCAGGAATTGAACTCAGCTCTGCACCAAGCGGACCTAATAGACATCTACAGAACTCTCCACCCCAAATCAACAGAATATACATTTTTTTCAGCACCACACCACACCTAGTCTAAAATTGACCACATACTTGGAAGTAAAGATCTCCTCAGCAAATGTAAAAGAACAGAGATTATAACAAACTATCTCTCAGACCACAGTGCAATCAAACTAGAACTCAGGATTAAGAATCTCACTCAAAACCACTCAACTACATGGAAACTGAACAACCTGCTCCTGAATGACTACTGGATACATAACGAAATGAAGGCAGAAATAAAGATGTTCTTTGAAACCAACGAGAACAAAGACACAACATACCAGAATCTCTGGGACGCATTCAAAGCAGTGTGTAGAGGGAAATTTATAGCACTAAATGCCCACAAGAGAAAGCAGGAAAGATCCAAAATTGACACCCTAACATCACAATTAAAAGAACTAGAGAAGCAAGAGCAAACACATTCAAAAGCTAGCAGAAGGCAAGAAATAACTAAAATCAGAGCAGAACTGAAGGAAATAGAGAAACAAAAAACCCTTCAAAAACTTAATGAATCCAGGAGCTGGTTTTTTTGAAAGGATCAACAAAATTGATAGACCGCTAGCAAGACTAATAAAGAAAAAAAGAGAGAAGAATCAAATAGACACAATAAAAAATGATAAAGGGGATATCACCACCGATCCCACAGAAATACAAACTACCATCAGAGAATACTACAAAGACCTCTATGCAAATAAACTAGAAAATCTAGAAGAAATGGATAAATTCCTTGACACATACACTCTCCCAAGACTAAAACAGGAAGAAGTTGAATCTCTGAATAGACCAATAACAGGAGCTGAAATTGTGGCAATAATCAATAGTTTACCAACCAAAAAGAGTCCAGGACCAGATGGATACACAGCCGAATTCTACCAGAGGTACAAGGAGGAACCGGTACCATTCCTTCTGAAACTATTCCAATCAATAGAAAAAGAGGGAATCCTCCCTAACTCATTTTATGAGGCCAGCATCATTCTGATACCAAAGCCGGGCAGAGACACAACCAAAAAAGAGAATTTTAGACCAATATCCTTGATGAACATTGATGCAAAAATCCTCAATAAAATACTGGCAAGCCGAATCCAGCAGCACATCAAAAAGCTTATCCACCATGATCAAGTGGGCTTCATCCCTGCGATGCAAGGCTGGATCAATATACACAAATCAATAAATGTAATCCAGCATATAAACAGAGCCAAAGACAAAAACCACATGATTATCTCAATAGATGCAGAAAAAGCCTTTGACAAAATTCAACAACCTTCATGCTAAAAACTCTCAATAAATTAGGTATTGATGGGATGTATTTCAAAATAATAAGAGCTATCTATGACAAACCCACAGCCAATGTCATACTGAATGGGCAAAAACTGGAAGCATTCCCTTTGAAAACTGGCACAAGACAGGGATGCCCTCTCTCACCACTCCTATTCAACATAGTGTTGGAAGTTCTGGCCAGGGCAATTAGGAAGGAGAAGGAAATAAAGGGTATTCAATTAGGAAAAGAGGAAGTCAAATTGTCCCTGTTTGCAGACGACATGATTGTATATCTAGAAAACCCCATTGTCTCAGCCCAAAATCTCCTTAAGCTGATAAGCAACTTCAGCAAAGTCTCAGGATACAAAATCAATGCACAAAAATCACAAGCATTCTTATACACCAACAACAGACAAACAGAGAGCCAAATCATGAGTGAACTTCCATTCACAATTGCTTCAAAGAGAATAAAATACCTAGGAATCCAACTTACAAGGGATGTGAAGGACCTCTTCAAGGAGAACTACAAACCACTGCTCAAGGAAATAAAAGAGGATACAAACAAATGGAAGAACATTCCATGCTCATGGGTAGGAAGAATCAATATCGTGAAAATGGCCATCCTGCCCAAGGTAATTTACAGATTCAATGCCATCCCCATAAAGCTACCAGTGACTTTCTTCACAGAATTGGAAAAAACTACTTTAAAGTTCATATGGAACCAAAAAAGAGCCCACATTGCCAAGGCAATCCTAAGCCAAAAAAACAAAGCTGGAGGCATCACACTACCTGACTTCAAACTATACTACAAGGCTACAGTAACCAAAACAGCATGGTACTGGTTCCAAAACAGAGATATAGATCAATGGAACAGAACAGAGCCCTCCGAAATAACGCCGCATATCTACAACTATCTGATCTTTGACAAACCTGAGAAAAACAAGCAATGGGGAAAGGATTCCCTATTTAATAAATGGTGCTGGGAAAACTGGCTAGCCATATGTAGAAAGCTGAAACTGGATCCCTTCCTTACACCTTATACAAAAATCAATTCAAGATGGATTAAAGACTTAAACGTTAGACCTAAAACCATAAAAACCCTAGAAGAAAACCTAGGCATTACCATTCAGGACATAGGCATGGGCAAGGACTTCATGTCCAAAACACCAAAAGCAATGGCAACAAAAGACAAAATTGACAAATGGGATCTAATTAAACTCAAGAGCTTCTGCACAGCAAAAGAAACTACCATCAGAGTGAACAGGCAACCTACAAAATGGGAGAAAATTTTCGCAACCTTCTCATCCGACAAAGGACTAATATCCAGAATCTACAATGAACTCCAACAAATTTACAAGGAAAAAACAAACAACCCCATCAAAAAGTGGGCGAAGGACATGAACAGACACTTTTCAAAAGAAGACATTTATGCAGCCAAAAAACACATGAAAAAATGCTCATCATCACTGGCCATCAGAGAAATGCAAATCAAAACCACAATGAGATACCATCTCACACCAGTTAGAATGGCAACCATTAAAAAGTCAGGAAACAACAGGTGCTGGAGAGGATGTGGAGAAATAGGAACACTTTTACACTGTTGGTGGGACTGTAAACTAGTTCAACCATTGTGGAAGTCAGTGTGGCGATTCCTCAGGGATCTAGAACTAGAAATACCATTTGACCCAGCCATCCCATTACTGGGTATATACCCAGAGGACTACAAATCATGCTGCTATAAAGACACATGCACACGTATGCTTATTGCGGCATTATTCACAATAGCAAAGACTTGGAACCAACCCAAATGTCCAACAATGATAGACTGGATTAAGAAAATGTGGCACATATACACCATGGAATACTATGCAGCCATAAAAAATGATGAGTTCATGTCCTTTGTAGGGACATGGATGAAATTGGAAATCATCATTCTTAGTAAACTATCGCAAGAACAAAAAACCAAACACCGCATATTCTCATTCATAGGTGGGAATTGAACAATGAGATGACATGGACACAGGAAGGGGAATATCACACTCTGGGGACTGTGGTGGGGTGGGGGGAGCGGGGAGGGATAGCATTGGGAGATATACCTAATGCTAGATGACGATTTAGTGGGTGCAGCGCACCAGCATGGCACGTGTATACATATGTAACTAACCTGCACAATGTGCACATGTACCCTAAAACTTAAAGTATAATAAAAAAAAGAACAAATAACCTAAAAAATAAAATAAAATAAAATAAAATAAAATAAAATAAAATAAAATAAAATAAAAAGCCTACTTGCCTATGCTGATACTAAATGAATATATGGCAAGGATAATACCATGTAAAAGAAATTATAGTTACAAAATCTCTTTTGCAATCATAGAAATAACTGATTACAGAAAAAACTTAATGGATACTAAAACTAAACATATTTAATGGGAAATATAATACTTACAATCTCAACATGTCACAACTAATTGGTTAATTACAAGGAAAATAGAAACTTTTCAGTGGAGAAGTCTGGCAAACAATATTTTACCAAATTACCGGAGTTAACATTACCGAATCATAGGATAAACTGACATCGTGTGTCTCCTAATGCGATGTACTGAAAATCACATAAAAATGACAGTATTCCTAACAAAATGATCACTTGTATTTAATCATGAGGCAACAATAATAAAAAAATAAGATTAAATTCAATGAAATCACTGGTTAGTATTCTTAAGAAATACCAATATCATGAATGTCAAAAGGTGAGGAAATGACAGTAAAGAGACATGAAGACTATATTAGAAAATAAAACTTGTGGAAGACTTTATTGAGGACAACTGGCAATATTTGAATATGAATGGTATAATAAATAATAGTACTTTAATCAATATTAAAGTTCTTTATTTTATAGTTGCACTGTATATAAAATAATGTCATATTTTAGGAAATACACATACTGTAATATTTAGGAATAAGTGTTCATAATGTCTTCAATTCACCATAAAATTGTTCAGTGCAAAACATGTATACACACATGCACACAGTTAATGTTAAAAAGCCAAGAATTGGTGAATATGGGTGAAGAGAATAAGAAAGTTCATAGAGTTTCTTCCAACATCTCTATTTATTTTTATGCTTTTTAAAATTAAAAGTACAAAGAAGGTTTGAAAGAGCAGGGGAGGGGGGAGTTTTTCATTCATTCTGAACCTTACTCTCATGCCTTTCACAAGAATGGGAATGGAAGCTATCAAACAAAAGGAAAATTAGACATTTTTCTTGATGGCACCATAATTGCCACACATTCATCTCCCTTAATGATTTATTTTAAATAAAATGTCATTTGTGTGTGTGTGTGTGTATACATAATATGTGTAATTGATGTGTAAATAATATATTTATATTTATATACCATATTTATATTTATATTAATTATGTGTAGATAATATCTATGATGTGTATATATATACCTTATATATAAGTGTATATATAGTGTGTGTATATATATACCATATATATGGTATATATATACACATTATATTATATATAAGTATATATATGGTATATACATATATATACTTATATATAAGTATATATATAAGTATATATATGTGCTTATTAACATCTGCAAATACTTTGTTATTTTATGAGCTCTATTTTACTATTGAAATGGTAACAATTGCTTTAAAAATGAGAATGCATTAGAATTACCCAGAGAGCTTACAAAAATGAAAATTCCTGGCCACAATCCCCCAAAATTCTGACTCAGGGAATGCACTGTGGGCATAAGCATCTGTATCATTAACAAGCACTCCGGGTGATTCTGAAATAGATCATCAGCAACTTACCTGGTGAGATACACTGAAGCGCTTTTGAGCTTCCTCCCTAGGAAAGCCAGCTGATTCTGGCTTCTGTCTATGAGTAAGTGCACATCATTAGAAGAAAGAAAGTTTCTCCTGAAAATCAGACAGCAACCATTTAAGAGCAGAAAGGGAAAATCTATTCAATCTTGTTCTTATTCTCTAGAACTCAACAGTTAATTTCTTCCACCCTCAATGAAACGTTTTGAATATTTTCCTTCCTGACTCCTCAGCATCTCCTTTCATGACCAGGTAGAAATTAGGGTTTCAGTGCATGCCAGGTATTAGAATTTATAGTCATTCTTTTTTAAGCAATTAAAAATCTACAAAATTACAAATAATAAACATTGTGAACCTGACATTTTAAACTTACAGTTATTTACATTTTGTATTCCTTTTTCTTAAAGAAAAATAAATTCCAGTTCAAGTTTAAATCCCTACTGTTCTATACTACAGGTTCGATTCCCACACCCCATTCCAATCCCCAAGAAACAACCATTATTTGGAATGCAGTGTAATCCTTCTAGTTCATTTTTTTAAACCTTTATATATGCATATATGCTCATAGCCAGTACATAGCATTTTGAGACTTTTCTTTGTACTTACATAAGTAACATAACATGTTTCATTTGGTATTTGATTTTATTCATCACCATGTTTTTGAATCTATTCATTTGGATAAAGATAAATCTAGTTCAATAAACACGCGTTTAAGATATCTAGCTTAAAACAACATGCTAAGATAAATGTAGCATAAAACAATACATATTTATTATCTCACCCTGTCCATGGGTCAACTTTACAGCCATAGCTAACCTGGCTGTTCAATTTGGGGTGTGACAGGCTGCAGCCAAGGTGTCTGTTGGGGTTGTGGTCTCATTTGGAGCTTGGGTTTACTTTCATGCTAACTTAGTTGTTGGCAGAATTCAGTTCCTTGCAGTAGAGTTGAGGCTCACAGTTCCCTTTCATGTGGCCTTCTCCATTGGCAGTCCATAACTTAGCAGCTCGATTCTTCAAAACCAGCATGAGTGTCCTCAGGTGTACATGCAAGTAAGACTAAGTTTTATATACACATGCAGTCTCTATTTGAAGGGTATAGTGGGAATTCAAAAATTATTATGCAAACTGAAACTAGGTGAAGCATCTTAACAATTGATGAAAAATTATAATTTCCTTATGATTGTTCTGTGAACTTTAAAATTTTTTTGTCAAAACTTTAAAAACTCTTACTCTACATTGAAAAATAAAAAAAAAATAAAAAATGAAATACATTTAAAATTGTAATTTCAAACTCTGGAAACATTAGGAATTGAAGTGCTTTATTTCTTTGTTTAAAAATATAACTTACCAAGAGTAGATTGAATAGTGCTTGTCTTCCTCTTTTTATCACATTCAAGTGAAATAGCATATTGTCTATACCTTGGTATAGTTTTGGTATACCAAGTGAATGACTTTGTATAGTTCTTTTAAAGTTTAAGTCAACTTCTAATGTTTTATGCTTTCCAAGTTAAATACTAGATGTCTGCAAAAGTTCCTTTAATGTGAAGTGTTTTCCCACTATTACTTCCTCTGAACCTTCCTCCCCCCTCCTTTTTTAAATCACAACCGCTTTTCTCATTTATATCAATACATTTGTCTTCACTAAGTTCTTCAGGGTGCATGTCTATATTTTCTCCTTCATGGCCACTTAGAAACTCTGCGTCTTTTTTCATGGAAGTTTTAATGAGATTTCCTTCCAAAACCGACTCCTCTCATCAGCATTAAATATTTCACAATCATTACATCAACCTTAATCAATCCTTGGGATATGGGTGCAAATTTCACAGCTGCATCCTTATTGGCTCCAGCTGCTTCACCAGATAGACTAAAATTAATCAATTTATGCAACTTCTGAAACAATTAAACCAGCTTTATTGGCAATAAATTTACTTCTTCAGCCTCAGTAATTAGCTTTTTATTTCAATGACTTCAAACTTCAAAACTTTGTCTTGAATACCAGACAAACTGATTGGGATTGTTTCTATCATAATATTCAACCCAACAGTGAAATAAATGCTCAATTCCTTATACAATTTTAACAGATGATGTTGAAATAACTTTGCCTTGTTTTTTAATATTCATTTTACTTTTTCAATATCATTGAAAAAAAAGTAGCTTCATGCAAATATTGGTCTTGTCCTATGGTTGCCTTGTCATCTCGATATTCAAATCTAATCTAATCCAATTTCACTCCCGGTATTTTCACTTGTCATTTATTTGCTGTACTTTCATCTTTGTTAGTCAAATCCCTCTATCAATTGTCCATTCCTGTAAAATGGTATGTTGCTTATCACAGGACAAGGAGACAACACAACTATAGGCTTTTCTGTCTCTGCATGAAATGACTGGATTATGTAATGTAATGAACACTTACCAACAGACTTTGACAGAAGTGACATGATTCGTCACTGATCATATATGCATCTGTTATTTACACAGTGATATATAGTCTGAAAAGGTAGCAAAGTTTGTATATTTTCAATTACAGTTAAGATACTGTGGTAACTGAATTTGGATCATGTAGTTGGGGACTGGTATTATTTACCTAAACTATGGTAACTGAAATTTTTGCATAAGAAAACTTTGCAAATCAAGGAATGACTGTATATCACAACCTAATCATAAGAATGACATTCTATCATCATGACCATATTCCATCGGTTTTACAAAA
Source organism: Gorilla gorilla gorilla (assembly GCF_029281585.2). Classification (NCBI taxonomy): domain Eukaryota; kingdom Metazoa; phylum Chordata; class Mammalia; order Primates; family Hominidae; genus Gorilla; species Gorilla gorilla. The sequence goes on along the minus strand of NC_073229.2, from coordinate 117,803,483 downwards.
GTCACAGGTACCACTCACACTCAAAAGGAGGGGATCATAGAGAACACAGCATCAGAGAGTGAAGATCACAGGGGCCATCTTAGAATTCTGCCTACCTTAAGCATTCATAATTTTATTAGATTCTGTCTAAATCTGTAGCATTTGCACTCCTACCTGGAGTATATAAGGAATCTGCCTTTCCACAATTTTACTGTCACTTGCTTATTATCCGATATTTATTTTTTACCACTTTAATAGTTGAAAATCACTATCTTAGTTTAAAATTGCATTTTTAAAACTTTCATTGAAATCTAACATTTTATACACACTTAAAAATTAACTTCCTTCTAAAAAAGTTGCATGTACCCATGGCTTGTTTTGTAACTGTTGATATTTTTCATTTTTATTCCTGGGAGAATATAGTTTCTATATTCTATATTCTGGACAGCCAATCTTAGTATACTGTATACACTGAAAATACATTCTCTTAACCTGATGCTTATCTTTAATCATGTCTTTTATTTTATAGAGAATTTTTACTTGACTGTATCAGTGTTTCCCTTAATGCTTTTTAAAAATGCTCCTTGCAGTCAACTACATGTTTATTTCCCCCAGAAAAATCATATGTTGAAATACTAACAGCAAATGTGATGCTATTCAGAGGTTTAGCCTTTGGGAGATAATTAGGTCATGAAGACGGAGCCTTCATTTATGGGGATAGTGCCCTTATCAAAGGGATGCTGAGATCTTTCTCACCCTCTTTCCACCATATGAGGATACAGGAGATACAGCAGTACAGCAGTACTGCATATGAGGATACAGGACACAGCAGTCTGTGACCTGGAAAAGGGTCCTCCCCAGAACCTGACCATGTTGGCTCCCAGACTTCAGACTTCCAGCCTCCAGAGCTGTGAGAAATATATTTCTATTGCTTATAAGCCACCCAGTATATGGTAGTTTGATAGAGCAGCTTGAATGAATTAAAATATTCCCCAAGCTCTAAACCAAATCTGTTAATATTTTTTCTTCACATAAAAGAACCAAAATATAGACTTAACAATTCATTGTTAAATCATAACAATTATAAATGTATTGCTATAACTGGTTTAGATTCTAAATATCCAAAGTTAAATTTTAACATCAAAAGCAGCTGTGAAATTAGGAAGCATTAAAATGTGTCATTCTTTGCTATATCAACTCAATTCTCCAAAAAAAAATAGTATGTTTTGACAAGAATCCATTAAAATAGGACATAGGTAGAAAATAGCAAAGACAATTTCAGATTTGGCTCAAAGAGAACATGGCTGAGATAGGCCCACTTTAGCAATAGCTTGGAAAATTTACACCCAAGGTTAAATGAGAACTGCTACTATTCATTTAAAAATTTCAGATACATCAGAATAGCAACATTGTTATAAAATTGCCTACCCTACAAGCCCAAAGTGTCACTCTGAAGTTTGGCTTAAACAGCTTTTCTGGAATATGAAGTCTATTGTTCTTTTCTTCTTTTTTTTTTCCAAGTAGGTTAATACAAAAGCACTTCAGTTAATGGGAAAGTCAAAGATTGAGTCTTTTCATCAAAATGTGAAATAGAAATGCTATAAAATTAAACAAAGAGATCTGTTTATTTGCACACAGACAAATTAAAAATGCATCTTAAAAAACAGCTTTTTCTTGTAGCTGGCTTTCATCTGAACTAATCTAACACACATGCACACACACACTATATATACATATATCTGCACCCATTAAAATATAATTAGAAATGACCTTTAAAAATGGTTTCCCAAGTGCCCATTATATAATTTTCACCAACCCCTTAATGTTATTAAGTTTTTGTTAAAACTGTCATTATGCTAACTGGGTTGTGATTCTTTTACATTTTTACTAAATTGTTCTGAAAAAAATCTCCTGTTTTTAAAATAAGCTTAACTTGTCTAAAACATATTTTTCATATGAAAGATATGCATACATTTGAGAATCTATTTCTGTTATCTATGTACTCCATATCAACATGCAAAGAGAACCGTGTAATTCAGCAAGAACCTCAACAAATTTCTTTTTGACAAATCCAAAGTCTAGATATCTGATAATATAACTCAAAGCTGCAGAGTTCTGGAGTCCAGCCTTCTGCCTTGTGAATTGCAGTTTATTCCCTGTAGGCAATACATCAACCTCTGAAAACCTGAATGAAAATTCAAAAAGAAAAAAAAATCTTCACACATATAGGCTTCTAAATCAATCTTCAAAGGTTTCAATGTATTTTAAAATTTCAGCCTCTGAAATTATCTGCTGAATTTACTATCTTTTTAATTCTTTGTTATAAAAATGTTCAGTATAGAGTTTTCTATTTTCTCTTCTTAAATTATCCTTATGTCTTAATAACTAAACTTTAATAACTCGCACTTATTTTTGAAATCTCATTAGATGGTAAAAAGTGGAGGTATAAGATCTCTCTTCTAAGGTATAGTCTTGCTGAACCACTGAGAGCCATAAATGTCTGTGGCATGAAGAATTACCATAGAATTATAGATATAGACAAGCTTATTGTGCTCCCCCTTCCAAATCCATTCCCCATTCTTCTCTATGCTGCTTTCTACCCCCGGGGGTACCAATCTAAAGGGACTGAACAAAAGGGTTTTACTGCCTTAAGACTTCCAATTGGGTTGAGCCAATGGAAACCCTAGCAGGAGGTCTAAAGGAAAGAAAATTGGATTCAGAGTATTTGTTTCCATGGCTCCCTTAGGACATTTGCCCAGAAGTCACTGCACCTGGCAAGGCACCAACTCGTACTCATTTTCCAGGTTCCTGAAACTGTTCTCCCTGTTTCAGGCTGAGGGATAGTAATAGCTTGGCAGTTACTATCTCTATCTTGCTCCACGGTACTCTGTGGTTCCCATACTCTCACACTTGTGAAGTAAATTGTGTTTTTGTCAATGAACTTGTCTCAAATTATTCTTCTTTGAGTGTGTCATAGTTTTTTGAACTCCAATACATTTGCCATTACTTGAATCACTAATTCTGTAGACCAATATTAAATATTTAACATGGATACACCCACTTTTTTTCCTAATTCATTTAGTGGACATTAACAGCATGACAACTGTCTCATAGAATTTGTGACATTTTTTTACTGTCTAAAAGAAACTTGAGAGAATCAGACTGTGCATACCCTAACCAGTCACATGAACTGAGCGTGGTCATAATTCTTTCATGTGTATTGTAGAGTGTGAAAATATGGAGCATGTGTTGGTGCTGAAGTACTAGGGACCAGAGGAAATATTTGAGTTGTATCCAAAAGGAGCCACATGGATGGTCTACCCTATAAAAGAGCAATAGATATTCCATGAGGAGAGAAAAGATGGCTCTGAGACAAGAGAGATTTGCAGGATATTACAGGGCCCCTACTGGTGTAAAGTGTTCATGAGAGCTCTTTGAAGAAACAGGTGGCCTGAGAGGTGTAAATCACTGGATGAGAGATCTCTGTGAAGTATGGATACACTGCTGGAAAAATATCAACAAGGACTGCCTGGGATCTCATTGCTCTGAAAAAACAGGTAAAGGAAAATTGGTATCAAGTGCCTTCTACAAGGAATAAGATCTACCAGATTGGATATGGTGCTGCAGACTTGGGAAGCAGGAAGTGATTCTATGTTAGGCCATTCTTGTGTTGCCTTAAAGAAATACCTGAGACTGGCTAATTTATAAAGAAAAGAGGATAAATAATCTCACAGTTCTGCACAGTGCAAGAATTGTGGTGCCAGCACCTGCTTCTGGTGAAGGCCTTAGGAAACTTACAATCACGGCAGAAAGCAAAACCAGAGCAGACACTTCGTTTGGTGACAGTGGGAGCAAGAGAGAGGCAGAGAAGGTGCCACACACTTAAACAACCAGATCTCACATGAACTCAGGGAAAAAAATCACTTATCATCAAGGGGATAGTGCTAAACCATTCTTGTGGGATCTGCCTCCATGATCTAATCATCTCCCATCAAGCCCCTCCAACATTGGGGATTACATTTCAACAGGAGATTTGGATTAGACAAACATCCAAACTGTATCAGATGCCCACTCTTGAAGTTCAGTCCTCCACAGGCAAGGGTCCAGGGTAGGGCAGGATAAGCAGATGGTCTCCCAACATTTTCCCATGAACCTCATAACAGACTCCAATCTTGTCCTAAAATGCACTTTTGGTGTAGTGAGTTTGATTGCAAGGGATCAGTGTTATGTACTGGTACCACTCTCAGATGTCCCAAAGTAAAGAACAGATTTAGGATTAAACAAAAATGAATTAAGACTTTATGAGATGAAAAAAAAAATTCTGGTTTTTCACACCTGTGTTAAAGAAGAAGCCCTTGTGGCAAATTGCTTTTGAGAAAAGCATCTCAGTAAATCCTCTTGCTTTCTGAAGTTACTGAAGACAGAGACTCTGGAGTGAGAAGAAGCAAACACACATCCCTTACACAGCTTGTCAAACATATGGAGAAGATCCAGCTAGAAACAAAGCCCATCTCCCAGTCTCCATCCTTTGTGAATTCTGTTTCTATTGTATGAATCACTACAGAGCTGACTGACATAGATGGGATCAGATATAGCCTGGCTGCTTCCAGGGCAAAGTGCCTGCAAGGAACAGGGAACATGAACATCCTCCAGGTAGAAATCAGGAGGAAAATTCTCCCAAACAGGACCTCACAGACGAGTTTGAGCACCCTTCAAGGAAATGGGGGTTGGATTAGGAGAAAAGCCTTTGAGTCTTTAGTTGGTGGAGGGCTAGATAATGCTAGTAAATATCATGTGAATGTTCTTACTGAATTTTTAAAGAAGGAACATGGCCAGGCATGCTGGCTCATGCCTGTAACCCCAGCATTTTGGGAGGCTGAGGTGGGAGAGTCACTTGAGCCCAGGAGTTCAAGACTAGCCTGGACAACACAGGAAGACTCTGTCTCTACACAAAAATAAAACAGAAACATACTATTATGCATGCCTTCATTGAATAGATATTAATATATTACATAAGTGAGCCAAGCACTGGTCTAAGCACTAAGCGTTTGTCACTATGCAATACAGACAAAGAAGAAAAAAATAAAATAAAAATCCTTGCCTTTATTGAACCTACATTCTAATCAGGAGAGAGAGACAACAAACAAGATCAGTGAGTTAGGAACATGTAGATTTGGGTGGTGATAAGTGGTGAAGAGCAGATCAAACTGAGACTGGGTATAAGAACATGTGAAGGCAAAAACTGTGGCAACAACTGCAAGAATAGGGTGCCAAGCATAGGGAAGATCAAGTGTGAAGGCCCAGAAGAGCAGTTTTATGTTCCAGAAACAGCACAGAGGTCAGCACAGCTGCTGGGGAATGAACCAGATGGACAAGAGCAGGAGAAGAGGTCAGAAAGCAAGGAGGACCTAGATCTTGGGAGACCTCTGGGAGACTTTGGTTTGTATGTAGAGTGAGACAGAAAAGTTAGAGTCTGAGGGCAAGGAAGTGACATGACCTGACATTAGTTTGACCACCATTCTGGCTGCTGTGTTAAAAAATGACTGAAAAAGAGCAAGCTCTGAGCAGGAGACCAGTTAAGATCCACTGAAATAGCACAGCCAGAAACCACTGGGGCTTGGACAAGGTGCCAGCAAGGGAGGTGGTGAAGGCCAGTCAAATTCTGGCTGTGTTTTAGCTGTAGAGACAGCAGGTTGTGATGGCCAAACTGCTGGTACATTTCCTCCTGTGCCAGAAGGGGTCTCTTTCACAATGTTCCACCTACATCAAAGCAGCCAATATAGATTGGCTGAGGGCAGCAAATGTTCGCTGGTTAGGGATTAGGAACTTAACATGAAAATAAACAGTATTTCAACAGGGTAGAATTCTCTTAAGTGAAGGATTTGGTTTTAACAGATTTATATTTCCATAACATGTTAAGGGATACACAAGAACAACAGCAATAACAAACACATCTTTCAAGAGAGATAGGGGCTGCTAATTGCAAGGCTTTAGATTTTCTGAGTGTGTTGTGCTAGTTGAGAGTTAAGGCTAAAAAGATAAGAATATCGGGCAAATTTTTCCAGTGGTGTGGTCGTTTTATCCATAGCACTCAAAGGCAGAATGCCAAGGATCTGCAGACCTACAGGGCCTTCTAAAAATATGTCAGGCCTGAAAAAATCATCAGCTCCAAAACACGAAAAGAAAACTGCAAAGTGAAAATTAATAAATATTTAATTAAATTTTAATTAAATGCCTACAAATGCATAACGTATGTCAACTTCATTAATTGTTAAAATTTGAATTCATAAAAAATGTCATGATGCATGAGAACAATTTTAGGTTATATTTTCTCACTTTGCAAGAATCCATAAGTTATGATTAATGCAGTACAATCAGAGCCAAATGTAATTTTATTATAAGTCACTTCTAGCAAAATAATTTCATAAGCAATATTATACCAATCCTTTAAAACTGTTTACTGCAAAAAGTCATTTGGTGTGTTGTTTGGGTGTTATATCTGAGAAAGGGGAGGCAAAGTGTCTGACTGAAGTCAGAGGGAATCTTCAGGGGCAATGGAGACATGACCCAGAGAGACTTTGTTTAATGTCTTCATTCCCCATGAAGTCTTCAGTGAGAAGTCTAATATCTTGTGGAGTTAAAACCCACCAAAATGCTGATCCTGTTTCAAGGTAGGATTGGAACAAGATCAGAGTCTGTCTAGGTAGGGAAAATTAAGTCTGGGTAGCTTTGAATTATATTAAATATTGACTCTGACCATGCTTTAAATTAAACAAGCTAAAAACAATAAATGTAGAGATGACTGTTTTGGAAAAATATAAACTGAAGTTTTGGGTTTTGTTTGCAAAATGTTTGGATTCATTATGTTCAAGAATGTTTGTGCTATGTTTATAATTTGTAGATTGTCTGACAGAAAAAAATAAAGCTTACTGCTTTAAAAATGAACACAAATTCTTAGAAAAAGGAATGTTACAAATTAGTTACCCAGAAAATTTTTTCTGGACTTAACAAAGGAAAAGCTACAAACCACAGCGGCATGTACCACTTCCCTAACAAGGCCAGGATGGAATATACTGACAGGAGTATTTCCACAGTTAACAAGAGGGAAAAAAAGAAGTAAAAACAGCTTTTAAAAAACACTTTCAGCAATAAATTGTCATCTTATTAAAACGTAAGCTGCTGGGATACTGTATGTATTAAATCATTGCAATAATGGGAAGATTTGCACCAAGATTTGCAGCCATTATGAGGCCATGACTAGAAAAGTCGCCATTATTCAAGTTTGATCACTTGAAATGCCAAACTTTTAACACCTCCCTTTCCTATTTTCCAACTGAAAATGAACCTCCTTCCCAATGCAAAGAAAATATAGGAAATGCAGTGAGGATATATCTTTTTATTATTATTATTGTACTTTAAGGTCTAGGATAGATGTGCAGAACGCGCAGGCTTATTACATAGGTAAACACGTGCCATTGTGTCTTGCTGCACCCATCAACCTGTTATCTACATTAGGTATTTCTCCTAATGCTATCCCTCTTCTAGTCCCCCAACTCCCGACAGGTCCCCGTGAGTGATGTTCCCCTCCCTGTGTCCATGTGTTCTCATTGTTCAACTCCCAATTATAAGTGAGAACATGCTGTGGTTGGTTTTCTGTTCCTGTGTTAGTTTGCTGAAAATGATGGTCCCCAGCTTCATCCATGTCCCTGCAAAGGACACAAATTCATTTTTTATGGCTGCATAGTATTCCATGGTATATATGTGCCACATTTTCTTTATGCAGTCTATCACTGATGGGAATTTGGGTTGGTTCCAAGTCTTTGATATTGTGAACAGTGCCGCAATAAACATATATGTGCATGTGTCTTTATAGTAGAATGATTTATAATCATTTGGGTATATACCCAGTAATGGAATTTCTTGGTCAAATGGTATTTCTAGTTCTAGATCCTTGAGGAATCGCCACACTGTCTTCCACAATGGTTGAAATAATTTACACTCCCATCAACAGTATAAAACCGTTCCTATTTCTCCACAACCTCTCCAGCATCTGTTGTTTCCTGACTTTTTAGTGATCACCATTCTAACTGGCATGAGATGGTGTCTCATTGTGGTTTTGATTTGCATTTCTCTAATGACCCAGTGATATGAGCTTTTTTCAATATGTTTGTTGGCTGTGTAAATGTCTTCTTTTGAGACGTGCCTGTTCATATCCTTTGCTCACTTTTCCGTGGGGTTGGTTTTTTCTTGTAAATGTGTTTAAGTTCCTTGCAGATTTTGGAGATTAGCCCTTTGTCAGATGGATAGATTGCAAAAATTTTCTCCCATTCTGTAGGTTGCCTGTTCACTCTGATGGTAGTGTCTTTTGCTGTGTGGAAGCTGTTTAGTTTAATGAGATCCCATTTGTCAATTCTGGCTTTTGTTGCCATTGCTTTTGGTGTTTTAGATATGAAGTCCTTGCTCATGCCTGTGTCCTGAATAGTATTGCCTAGGTTTTCTTCTAGGTTTTTTTTGGTTTTAGGTCTTATGTTTAAGTCTTTAATCCATCTTGAGTTATTTCAGGCCAATATCCCTGATGAACATTGATGCGAAAAACCTCAATAAGATACTGGCAAACTGAGGATGTATCTTTATATTTTTTATTTGTTGTCCTATTTTTAGTTCCTATTCACTACAAATTCCTTTTTTTTTTCACTTTCTATGGGAGGGGGGAATAGGTTTTTACAAAGTTTTCAAACATCTTTTTTTTTTTTTAATAATTTCAGGGTATAGTGGTCTAAAAGACATCTTATTCCTAGACAAAATGCAAGGCTCTAGAAGCTCATTAAAATCACTAGGCGGTGAGAATAAGGGAGCATTCAAGGGCTCTCGCCTCGCCTGGGATTCCAACAGGTTTGTGTTTGAATACCTCTGCTCCTTACTAACTAGCCTTCTCACTAACTTCTGTAAGACATAATTCCTTATTTGGTAACTCATAGGGTTTTTGTAATAATTCTATTATAGGATATATGTAAAACTTTATCAAATGTATGAGATCAGAAAGCTACACTGAACCACATTATGTCCAGTTCACTAATGTATCTTCGAGAGGAAATTATATAAGAGATAAAGTTTAAAATCTTTTATATTTATATTTAAAATATTTACCATAAAATTTTTCATTATGAAGTTATTTAATCTATCCAGAATAAACTTTCTAACCAACAAACACAGCACACTCTGATGCTTTAGAGTAGGTGTTAAAGGCCATAGAGTACCTTAACCTTTAGATGGGATGTGATGGCATGTGATGGCCCATTAGTTATCTCCTCATTATCAACACCTACCCTCTCCCGAGACCTACTGTGTATCTGTCCTGTGCTGGGCCTCATCAGTGGTGCCTGCTATTCCCTGACTGTGATCTGTTGCTCTGGGGTATTCCATTTCACTCTTTACTAGGATTGGTTGCATTCAAAGAAACTAAATCTAATGTGTTGATCCTAGATCTTATTACTGAACAAATGTCAGCTGTACCACCCCACTCATCTAGTTACAGCATCTTTTAGTTATGCAAATTAGATATGCCTTATTCACTAATGCTGGTAACCTGTGAGCCCCCACTGGGAGTCAGCGTCACAATCCACAGATTAAATGAGTTAGTAATCTTGAGTACTTTCACCTGTGCTCAGCACAGTGTTAACATCATATCAATATTGGCTTTAAAGAGCCAAAGAAATAAAAATCATCAATTGGTTTACCACATGGGTAGAGGTGCAGAATTCATTTTGGCTTGAAAAGTAAGGATTTGACTCAAGTCTTAGGCAGATGGAGCACAAAATTATTTTCTTCTTTAATGCATGTTACAGGCCATTAATAAGGCTTAGAATTCCCATTTGCGCACAGATATGAGTAACCTCAGCAAATTGAGAAAGTAACCCCAGAATTGTGTGGGATGATAAACTGTTTCTGTTCCCTCATATCTTCCAACCTACACTTAGAATTAAGCACACAAGAACATTTGAGAGAATCTACCCCATTACTTTTATGTATTTGGTTAAGGAATTAGTGCATGTTCGGTATTTTATGTTCCTTAAAGTTTTAAAGGAATTTAACCCATAAGAATAAATTAAAATGTCTAACTCAGTACTGGATGTAGGCTTATATTAAAGTTTAAATGTTATCATTTATCTATAGGATTGGAATATTAATAGCCTTTAGGATTCAATATATCTATAAGTTTAATCTACTGAAAGTTATTTAAATACTCAAGATTTTGTTTAAATCAAACAAGAAAAATATTTTAAAAGGAAATCAAATATGTTTTCTATATAAATTCCATTTTTAATGTTTGTAGATGTTTAATTAAATTGAAAAATGAGATAAAATTTTATTCAAAGGTCTCCTTAAAGTGATTATTACAATGTGCTAGACTATTATAATAAACAGAATAAAAAATTTTATAGAAACTACATTTTTCATTTTACAACTACAATGAGTGGAATACTAATTTTTAAAAACATCCACAATGTCTTTTGTTATTATTATCATAATTATCACTATCGTTGTATTTATTGGTCTGCTAGAACTGCTGTAATGAAGTACCATATACTGGGTGGTTTATTCAACAGAAATTTACTGTCTCACCATTTTGGAAGCTAGATATCCAAGATGAAGGTGTCCTCAGTTGTAGTTCTTTAAGGTCTGTGGGGGAGAATCTGTTTCATACCTCTCTTATAGTTTCTGGTGGTTTGCTGGAAATCTTTAGCATTATTTGGCTTGTACAATAATCATCCTCATCTCTGCCTTCATCTTTACGTAGCATTCACCCTGTATGAAAGTCTCCCTCTAAAATTTCTCCTTTTGTAAGGACACCAATCACATTGATTGAGAGACCATCTAATGTCCTCATTTGTCCTCAGGGAGCTCAACATAACTGTTTGAAAAACACAATTCAACCCGTAACACTGCCTATCACAGGTTTTCAACATTTCTTTCAAACATGTTTAAATTATTCTCTTAATTAATCTGTGTTTTTCTTATATAATATACCAGGGTTTTTGTTTTTTGTTTTTTTAAGACAGAGTGTCGCTCTGTCGCCCAGGCTGGAGTGCACTGGCGTGATCTGACCCACTGCAACCTCCACCTCCTGGGTTCAAGTGATTCTCCTGCCTCAGCCTCCCGAGTAGCTGGGATTAGAGGCACGTGCCACCACATGCAGCTAATTTTTGTATTTTTAGTAGAGATGGGGTTTCACCATGTTGGCCAGGATGGTCTCGATCTCTCTTGACCTTGTGATCCACCCGCCTCTGCCTCCCAAAGTGCTGGGATTACAGGCGTGAGCCACCGCGCCCGACCGTAATGTATCAGTTTTTAAACTGATGACACACAGTACTGTGTTCAAATCCTGGCTCTACCACTTATCCTGTGATGAAATTACTTTCTATGTTTCTGTTTCTATAAAACAAGAATGGTAATATACTCCTTGAAGAGCTATTATGAGAATTAAAAAAAATTAAAGTCATCCAGAATAATGTCTTATAAACAATGGAATCTCAGTTAGTGAAAGCTTCTGCCACTACTATTACAATATCTATTTTTACTGTTTCTTATTCTTGGAGGCAAAGAAATATCTGTTCTTATGAGTATTTAAGTTGCCAATTGTTTTAGTGTCCGTTGGCTGGTCTAACAAATTATCACAAACTTAGTAGCTTAAAGCAACACCAATTTATTCTCTTACTGTTCTGGAGGTAGGACAGAAGTCTGAAATAAAGCTCAGCAGACTAAAATTAAGGTGTGAGTATGCTGATTCCTCCTGGAGGCTCCAGGGGAGACTCTGTTCCCTGCTTCTCCCAGCACCTGCAGGCTGTCATCACTCTGGCTTGTGGCCACATCACTCCAACCTCTGCTTCCATCATCATCACATTGCCTTCTCCTCCCTGACTGTAATTCTACTGCCTCCCACTCCTAAAGCCCCTTATGATTATATGGGGCCAACCAGAACAATCAGGATAGTCCCTCCATCCCCAGATTCTTAATTTAGTCAGGGCTTCAAAGCCACTTTTACCATATAAGGTAACATATACACACTTATCATCCTCAATTTATGATGATTCTACTTATGATTTTTTGACTTTACAATAGTGTGGAAGTTATACCATTGAGTAGAAACTGTACTTTGAATTTTGAATTTTGGTCTTTTCTAGGGCCAGAGATATGCAGTACAATACTCTCACACAATGCTGGGCTGTAGCATTGAACTGTAGCTATTCATCAGCCATAAATTACAACGGCAAACAACTAATACTCTACAGTGTACTGTGTGGCCAGATGATTTTGCCCAACTGTAGACTAACGTAAGTGTTTTCAGCACTTTTAAGGAAGGCTGAGCTAAACCATGATGTCCCTTAAGTCAAGTGTATTAAATGCATTTTTGACTGATGATATTTTCAAGTTATGACAGGTTTATCCATTGTAAGTTGAGGAACCTCTGTGTTCACAGGTTCTAGAGATTAGCACATGGACATCTTTGGGGGGACATTTTTATTCAGCCTACCGTGCCAATTTGGATTAAAACATTTTTTCTGCCATCTTAAAATAGGAGTTCTTGTTAAGTTATAGAAAATTCCAGAAAAATGTCAACAATGTGTGCTTATGTAAGTGTGTGTGTAAGATGTGTTAGGGGAAGTAAATTTTTAAGTTATGATGATATGACTTCAATAAATATTAAACTAAGAACAAATATATTTTAGCATTAATATTTTCAATTTAACAAAAATTAACATGGGATTTATAACATTTCTTTAAAAAGCTCAATGTGGTGTTAGTATAACCCAAATAATTTATGATTGTGTCACTGGTTAAATTCACTTTTAGGTACTATGAAAAACCAGAATATTTTACAGATAAGGAAACTGAGACAGAATGGAGGATGGGAAATAGGGGCGTATGTGGCATTATACAAAAAAATGTCATGGTACTGCCAAAATAGAATCCTGAGTTTCAGTTCAGAGTTGAAGAAGAAAATATTATTTCCTTGAAAAGGGATTTCACCCTACCTCACCAAGTAAGGTAGAGCATTACTATCTCAGAAGGAGGCATATAAGTGTCTGATAAGATTGGGGTCCAAGACCAGGAAGAACTGAGGATACAGAGGTCCCACATGGTCCAAACAGAAATGGAGCTGGACATCCCACAGATGTCTCACACAGCTGCAAAGCACAGTGTAAGGAAATATAGCCCATCACAAAAAGCAACAGAGGTAGACATTAATCTTCAGATTCAAAAGTTCAGCTAGCACCTCCTCCTTCCCCTTCCACAATTTCTCACTGGCATGTCTACATGTTAAAATTTAAATTTAAGAACAGTTTGGAGTTAGGACAACGCACAGAATACAAGTAAAGAAAAAAATAATCCTAGAATGAGAAGCAGGAGACCAAGATGTTTAATTCTAATAATAAGGAAGATAAGATATCATTAATATCATCCTACTTCAAAACACTAAGACATTCTGGGTAATATATAACAAATATCATTTTAAATATACAGCTTTGGTCCTGAGAAATCAAGGGGATTTCCCCAAGGCCAAAAGTAAAGAGAAAGTTGAAAGCCAGAGAGTTAAGCTGATGCTTTCACTGCCTTGGAAGCAGTCAGTTTTAAAGGCTTTCCTTAACTTTAAGCATGTTAATTCAATTATGCACGTAAAAGTTTTGAGAATGAAATCAAAAAGTAGAATATCTCAACCAGGAGTGCAGAAATTACGTATATGAAAAAAACAAAGAATCAGGGAACTACTTGAGGGGAACAGGTGAAATACTTTTTATCTTGGACCTAGCATATCCTTTTCAAGCATTTGACAATAAATATCACACTAAATATCATTTTGGGGTGGAATGATAGCAAAATTTCAACGCTCTGTTTATGCTTAAGTCATGCTCTACAGAGTTGTTTGATGCCTATTATCTCTAAGAATCTGTCTAAAATTTAGCAAATCTTTGGTTATAGTGTTTACCTTCCTTTTCTCTCTTCTTCCAATGTCTTCCCTCTTTTTTCTTCTCCTTTTCATCTTTAGCTAATGCCAATATCTGTTTAATAAATATTATTGCCCGGCTGATTTTATCCTAAAACTTATCAATGTGTCTCTTACTTCACCTTGCGTCTCACCTACAACCTTCCCCTAGGGGAAAGAAGTCCCTCTTCCCCCCACCGCCCCACTTTGGTGCATGACCAAACTCATAATTTTACTGCTTTGGATTCTGGCACTTAGGAATCATTACCTTGCATAATTCTCTTTCTCATGTCTCTTCTCTCTCTCTCTCTCTTTCTCCCCCACCCCCCGAATTTAACTTTGCTCGTGTTTCTCATAATAATAAATCGAAATAAAACCTTTTCCTCTACAGTTTTGTAGCCCTCTTTTCCATCTATTTTTTCTTTTACTAATCAGCACTGCTGAAAGCATAACCTACACACATTTTCTATTTTCAAAACCTTCATTTCCAAACCTCCAAATTTCATACAGGCTGTTACCCCCTTAATCTTTCTTACTTGACTGAAACTCCTTACTCATGCTCAGTAGTGACTTGCTTGATGTTAAATCCAATGACAAGTTTGATTGTTGATCTTTACTGTCTTCTCTGCAGCTTGGAGCATTAATGATCCACTCCTCCATCTTAATCACTTTCTCTATCTTGAAACTGTTTTTTATTGTGTGTGTGTGATACTATTGTTTTTTAAAAATTCTGCCCCTACTGTGACAAGAATTTCCAAATTCCCAATCCTCATTTCATCTAAAGCACTACATAAAGGAATTCTCCCCCCGTCAGAAAATAGAGGAAGGATATTAGAAAATTAATGACCTTCATGGAACTGTGGCAAGTTAATAATCATTAGTAGACTCAGATTTAAAATCTTACTCATGGCAATAAAAGAAAACCTCATGTTTTCTCTGTTTATCTGTTTTATTCTTTTCTTTCACTGTCACTTTCTTTTGTCCTGAAGTTCTTTTTGGTCATTGATTTACTTGAGATTGCATTTCATGTCTAATATTGCCCTATGCATGAAGCAGTGATTTGTAAGCCTTGAGTGCTAGTCAGGTATTTCAATTTAGAAGCAATTATTTGATATAGCAGTTTAAAACCATAATTTACTAGGTATAAACTTGTGTAGAAACCTGAAATTCTGGTAATGAAGAAATAGCCACAATGTTTAGGATCTTCTAAGTCAAAAAATTCAACAAGAAATTTAAATTTCAATTCAATTCAACAAAGAATCCTAACTCAGATTGCATAAGGAAAACATTATTAGGACTGGGTCCATGAACTTTGATGCTCCAACACAAAAAGACTATGTTCATGTAAAGTTTACCCAGAACCTTTTCCATAAGTATGTCTTCTACTAACACAATATTTCCATAGAACCCTGAATTTGTTTGCAAACTATGTTCCAGAAGGACATTATGTTGAGTATACTGGACTATATATTGGTGGTTATGAAATTTTTTAAGAGACAGATATCATAATGTCCAGTGTGTTTCCAAGTTGAATTTCAAAATGTAGAAATTATTTGTGTAAATAACCATCCTGCTACATCAGATAATTTCAATTTATTTCTTTTTGCTTGATACAGTTTATTGATTAGACCCAGTACAGAAAGTAGGACTGAATTTGATGGCATATCTCACCACAACGGGATGAACTACAGTGTTCTTAAATAACTCAACTAAGGCACATGAAGAAAGCTATCTTTTTCACTGGTACTCTATAAAACTAATGAAATTACCCTTAATAAGCACGGAAAATGTTCTGACTCTTATAGAATCCCATTAAAACTTGAAGAGATTGATTGTTCTTAGAAATAGCCTTTGCTTCTCCTAAAGTTTCATGGAATTACGTATAAAGTCTCCTATCCCCAAAGAACCAACTTTAAAAAGTTCTTACAAGCTGACTCTCCTCAAACTGCCAGCTAGAGAAGCAAGAATGTCAACTAAACACTACCAAGATATATTGCTTTACAAAAACAAGCAAACAACAGTCATTAGTGAGAAGGTGATGTGAGAGTGTTCAGAAAGAAGTGAATGAGCCACTTATTGGAAACATACTTCAGTTACAAATACCAGATGTTATTATCCTATTTTCCACATATAAATATGAGGCTGAGATAGTCAGTGTAAGAACCGAAATTAGGAACTCTATATTAAAGTATGCATAATAAATTATCTCTTAAAAATAGTATAAAATAAATATTTTTTAAGAAATAAATTTCTAAGAAATAATTATTGCATGACAATTAGACTGCAGTGATGGAGCTAAGCATTGATGGGAATCAGAGACATATTTTGCACAATAACCAACCTCAAAAGCCTTACAATTTAGCACAGAAAAAGTAATATGCATTCATAACATGACTATGACACAAGGTGACTAAGATATTGCCATAATAGAAGTACAAACAAAATGCTCTGGTAACAAAGAAGAGGAAAACATTTTTTTCAATAAAGTAATTTTTGGGTGAAGCATAGGAATTTTACTAGTATTTCACAGGAGTATGGAATTCCAAGATAAAGGAATCTCATTAGTAAAGACATAAAATTATAAGGGTGCATCTGACGTAGGGAGGTCAGCACATTACATGCTTGGACTTGACTACTGCAAATGTATGAATGTATAAAGGGAAATGTCACAAACAGGGCAAGGTATACCAGAGCAGCTAAAAGTAGTCTTTATAGACAATTAGGAGTCACTGAAGATTTTTGAGGATGCACATAATATAAACTTACCAAACTTAAAATTTTAGAACAAAAAATGTTGATAGTAATATTAAAATGTCACACAGGCTGTAGTTAATAGTATTCAATAAAACCTTTGAAGAGTCAGGCACAGTGACTCACGCCTGTAATCCCAGCACTTTGGGAGGCTAAGGCGGGCGGATCATGAGGTCAGGAGTTCCAGACCAGCCTGGCTAATATGGTAAAACCCCGTCTCTACTAAAAATACAAAAATTAGCTAGGCGTGGTGGTGCACACTGTAGTCACAGCTACTCAGGAGCCTAAGGCAGAAGAATCGCTTTAACCCGGGAGGCGGAAGTTGCAGTGAGCCGAGATCGCGCCACTGCACTCCAGCCTGGGCGACAGAGCGAGAAAGACTCCGTCTCAAAAAAAAAAAAAAAAAAAAAAAAAAAGTTGAAGAAGAGAAAGCTGAAGATAGAGAAGCTATCAGAAGCTATCCTGATAATCTAGGTAAGAAACAATTAGGACAAGTGCTACATCAGAGTCCAGGAATACAAAATAAAGAACAGTAGTAAGTAACGAGCAGTGTTAATAAGCAACCTATAATCAGTAAACTACAATCAGTGCTCCATTTAGTATGCACTGCCTTTATGGAAGCTGTAGTATAAAATAGTATCCAGTGTAATAAATGGAAATCATAATCCTGAACAAAAGCTTTCAATAAATCATCATAATCATGAATATAAATACAATATATAAGGCTGAACGATTTAAATTTGTAAAAAAGCCCTGCTTCCATATCTGCAACCCAGTTAAGGAGACAGGATTTTCACTTGAAAACCATAAATTTATTAGGCAGCAATGAAAGAAAATTGTTAGGAGAACATAGTGAGGATATCTTTAAAGAGATAGGAAGTAATCAAAGTGTACAGGATGCTAAATTGTAAGCTGAAAATGGGATATCGTTTCAGCAGCCATAGTCCTTTAAAATGTTTAAGGAAAAGATGCGTCAAAGCAGTTTATTAGGAATGTTGCTTTCTGCCACTGTAGTAGGATCTGGACCAAGGTAGAGCAAGTGAAAAAGAAAAGGAAGACATAGAAGTAAATAGAGAAAGGACATGGTGATTTAATGTCTATAAATGAATGTCTTCATTCATTGGGAATGAAGTCAGGTATGGCTCCAAGTTCTTAAGCTAGGATCTTGGGGGAATTATTATGCCAATGATTGAAATAAAAAATGTGAGATATGAAGTATATTTCAGAAAAGAGAGTGAATATGTTGTCAGATCATTGAAAATTAGGTAATGGTTAAAGATCCAACTGGCAGTTAGAGACCCAGGGTGAATGCTCAGGGACCAAGTCAGGGCTGCAGGTATATGTAATAAATGTATAAAATATGAAATGACAATCAAATAATAAAATGACTAATGTTGATACCATTTGATATAGTTAAGCTACAAGGCAGACGAGCAATAAATGAATTATATACACTGGTTACAGAGATATGGGAAAAATAAGTTAATTGCCCTTCTCTCAGGAAGTTTAAAACTTAATTGACAGGAAATACATTATTTAAATATTATATATATACATATATACATAATAAAGATACTAAACTCTCTATAACACATAATAGTGGTATAAATAAAGTGGCTTAGACAAGATTTATGAAAATTAGTGACATGTTAACTAATGCTTAAAACATGAGTAGGAGCTCTCCTTATGGGATGGAGATAAGGGGCATTTCAAATACAGAGCAGAGCATGTGCAAAGCTACAGAGGCATCTAACACTCAGGGATCTATAAGTAGTTAGTTAAGGTGTGAATGTAGGTTGTATTGGGGAACTGGTGGTAGGTTAGAGAGGCAGTTAAAGAGCAGAATATAGAAAGTCAAGCATGTCATATTTAGGAAATTAAGAAGACACTGAACGTTTTTTTAACAGCAGAGTGGCAATCGTCAGATATTCCTCTTTCCAGATTCTCATCCAGATTCCTCTGTTCTGCCTTCCCCCAGGTTCTGCAGCTCTGAACTCCTTGTGCATGCCATACATATTATTACCCTAAACTGAACCACTTGCTCTCTCTAACATTGCTCAAAAATTAGACTTCAATGCCTTGAAACAAATGTTGTGTCAAATATTTTCTCAAATACTGTTTGGTCTCTTTATTTTAAATGCTATTATTTTTCTGTTTCTATTTTCTAGGCTACAAACCAATTTCATGCAGTAACTTTTGGAGATGGCACTCTTCTCCAGTGTGAATATAATTTGCAAAATAAATTCTGTGATTATCTACAAAATATATAGTAATGCATTTTCAAACCATATAGGAGAAAAGGAGTATTTGAAGAGTCTCCTTCGATAATCATCCTTTATTATTAAAAAAAATTGAAATGTCCTTATGTTTGTTTTTTGTCCCTCAAATGTAGCCTGACTTCAGAAGTTCAGTTAAAAATTATTAGTGTTTCTCTTTTTGAGATTTTCTATTTGGCTGTTTTCTGCCTATCACACAAAGATTGCATCAACTGAACCATTCCTTTAATGTATAATTGGGATGATCAACAAAGTAAGTGTGCTTCAAAGCATCAATATAAAAGTCCAATAATTTATAAATAGGAGAAGAAAGTGGATTGTAAAAATAGTAATAATTTTGATATGATTTCTTAAGTATGCCTAAAACTTAGGATGAAATAAATTGACCAGCAATTTTATCAGGTATAAGAACAATACAGGATTCCAATTTACAAACAACCAGAATTCCTGTTTGTGCAACAAATGTATCATCCCTTCAAATTAAAATTTTTTTCATTAATAATAGAAAAGTGGTTAGTAACAAAAAGAAATATATTCCTGTGTTAGTTTCATTGTTGACTTTACATATCTTATTTCATTAATTATTTCATAGTATAGGTATTAGTATTTTGAAATTCCCAAATGGCATTCCAGAAGGTTGATTTATATATCTTTATTGCTGATGGAATAGTGTGAAATGTCACAGGCTCTAAAACCACTTTCCCTTTTATATTTCACTTCACAACTTCAGGCTAATATTAAAATATTTAGTAGAGTCTGATCATTTCCTGCTGGTTGGATTGTATTAAAAATATATTGCTTTATGGGCACAGAAATTAAATATGTGAACAATCAGCCTTTGTAAGAATATACCATATGTTAGCCTAAGTAAGAGCAATAAAATATAAACAGAATGTGAAGATTTAGAACATTCTCATAATGTATGTTCTTTTTATGAACTAACTGCTCTGCTGTGGATTATATCGTACAGACCAGAAAAAAACACATAATTTTACAGATTTTTTTCATGTAGTTTTTAAGATGATAAAACTAAACTAATCTCTAGTTGAGTTTCCACCATAAATCACTTCTAAGGTGAGAAGCTACCTGATGGACTGTTCTGACATCTTGACAATAAAAAAGAGCTTATGACAGTTCTGGGGGGAGGAGGAATTGTTCCAAAATGTTTTCCAACAGTTAAGCAGTAAATCAATGACTGACAGGATTGCTAGCCTGCCACATCTTACCATGGTTACATGAAATTTGATTACAATATAATATGTAATTTTTCCCATTCCTGAATGTGACCCAGTTGGAAAAAAGTTACCCCTATACATCTGATTTCAAAAATCCTAGTTGAACTCTTCTTTGCACACTACCATGTAATTTCTAAGAGAATGTCACAACTATTTCAACAGTTGCTTACTGAAAGCCCAGGAAGTGTTATTCCAGAAAAAAAAAATTGTAGCGTTATTTTACTTCTCTCATTTAATGATTGTGTTTGTTCATTCGTCCAGATTTTTAGCAATGAATAAATTTAATAATTCAACTGAAATAATAAAATTATTCTACTTCTTTGAAAGGAAATAAAATGTAATACTTTTAAATGTATGCTAACTTTAACTGCATATATTATAGAATAATACAGTAGAGTGTAAGAGAATGTGGGAACTTTATTTTGTATATCAAAAATAACCTAACTGATTTATCTGCAGACTCACTACAACCTATCCATTAAACTGAATTTCTTATAGAAAAAGCTGTGATCAATTTCAAAGGAAGCTGAATTATGCTCAATATTTGCAAGTGTCACTCGTGTAACAGCAATGCCAGATAGGCTTTCTTGAAAAGCGTTACGTGTAAAAGTGTAAGAGCTTCCTTTAAAAAAAAAAAGATTAAAAGAAAAAGAAAACTCAGGCACGTACTCACAGATAATAATCTCTCTTACCTGGAAGAATTACAGGAAAATGAAAAAAAAAGTAAAGATATCTTTGTAATACCATATTCTATGATGTCAACTTGTGTCCCTGATATTTGAGTCAATCTTTGAAGACATAGGATACTAATGCTTTCATTTCCATTTTGTTTTCGTTTAAATTCATTTCCAAAGTTACTGTTCGTATGAAGTGATCAGGCTATTCTTCTTTAAACTGTGTTGCATATACTTATATGCCACCAATACAAAATAAACATAATTGAAATGTATTTACTTATGTATTGGAGTTTATATAATTTTGCAAATACAGAATAGTCCTCAAACATAATTTATCATTCTGCTAGATGACATATTTTAGTAGAAGCCTTCATTAGTTGGTATCTTCATCTTTTTTAGTCCCAGGATTTAAATCAGGTCAAAAATCTCTTAGGATCACAGAGCCCGCAGATTTTCTTGATAAGGTCTGCTATAGATAGGTGATATAAAAGCAACGTTTAAATTTAATTTGTTTTAATTTTGAAATTTAATTTGCTTCTGAAATCAGAATTGAAGTGGTGTCTTAGAGTCATTTATCATGCAAGAGAACAAAGGTGCCCTGTGAAGCAGCAGTTTCACCCTGTAAATGGTAGCTGTTTACATCCCAATCTCTGCCTGCATGCTGTAACAGTAACATTATGCCATTCTAGGATAACATTGTTATTTATAATTTTAATACTATTTATGTATTTGCTCATTTCCTTATTTATTTATGTAAAGAGTTATTAATAACGGCATTTAACTCATTTGGTCCATCTTGGTAAAATGAATAACAAATTGGTGTTTTGGGGGCAATGTACCATGCAAAATGCTAATGGGATTCCTGAATGGAAGACATCCAGCATGGATCAAGACCTTGCCCATATGTGGTGTTTTTGTCTAAGCAATCTTTTTATAAGCTTTTTATTGCTTCAAGAGCTACCGAAGCAAACAGAGACATATTATTTATTAATTGTGCACCGTTAATAGCGAGGTCTCACCAACTGCCAATCCATATGGACGTAAAGCCCTCAGTCCTAAATCTGCTCAGATTAATTTCTTTCAACGGCATCCAACAGTGTGAGGGCGAAGTGAGAACCAGGTTGTGCTCCTGCCTTTTTATGCCATGCTTGGAAGATTAGTTCACTAGGACTTCTTTACAAGCACAAAAAGCTGCAGTACTTCTCAGTCCTGTCCAGGCTAGAGATTTGCTGAGATGAAGATAAAAGGACTTTAGATCTGTTCTGTTTTTTCCAGATCCTCTCCAAATCCTGTATAATCCTTTTGTTTCAGAAAAAAAAAGATTTTTAAAAAAGATAAGAAACATGTTTCAACAAACCCAAACAGCTACAATATCTAATTACATTAAGGAGAACTCTTAGTTGAAAAAGTTAAAAGTCAAAAAAAAAAAAAATAGGTCCAGTTGCAGTTTCAAGAAGTTTGTGATTACTGGTTAATTTCAGTAATAAAATTCTTTATGTAAAATATAAAAACGGATTAACCTAATCATCACCACATCCACACACAATGTATGTATGTATACAGTATATGCCAAATTTCATTATATTAATTTTTTAAAATTGGGTTATATTCTGGTCTTTTCTAAATTTGCAAGCTAACTTAACATTGGTAGATGAATATCAGTTCAGAGAAAGGACCCACATTTAGCTACTTCCAAAGCTATTTTGTGCTGGTTGCCCACTCCCATTTTTACAGAGCAAGCATGATCATTTGAAGAGTCTTGACTTTTCCCTACTCTCTTCTACATTGAATGGAGGTTTTGAGCATGTATATGTTTTAATAATGAATTCAACTGCAAACTGAAAGCATCTTAGTTGCCCTTCAAGGCAGTATCTTCATTCTGCAAACTAGCTGTTCAATAAACTGTTAGAAAACTAAGTTACTAGTTTGTTCAGTAAATTTTTAGTACACTGTTGGAAAAGTTAAAAACTACTGAATTTGTGAGACGTCTCTGCTCAAATAGGAATTCTTAAATCTGACCTCACTCTCCGTGTTGGGAAAAAATAAAACAAAGTGTGTTTTTGTTTTTAAAGGCAACTGTAGAGAAAAGCTGGGACTCTTAGCAGTAGAAACTATAGATATATTTTAAAATCTAGAACCCTAGTTACTTTAATCTTTTCTACTCAGTGCTTAAAGCAGTTAAGTAGGCATATACCCAAAAAGAAATGTGTTTGAAGAAGCCTATTAGGTAAGAAAGAAATCAGTGTGTTAATAATCACCCTAGCTGCAAATGGTGAGAAATAACCCAGAGCACTTTGCCCAGTTTCTGCACGGGGTTCCAAGACCAGGAAAAGTAACTTTCCTTAAGTAACAACCAAGCACTTCAAGTAAGAGCTAGACTTGTAGCCTATGGAAATCACTAATTTTCCACAGAAACAATGTTTTAAAAGTATTTACTCTTTGCAGTGTTAATATTCCCTTTATATTGCTTTTTGTTTGCTTTCAAACAAGTCATTGAAATAAGTCACCGCTGCTTCCTGAGTAGTGTTTTATATTTAAAGTCGATTCAGTTTTAGTGGTTTTCTAAGCTTTGTATGTTCCACAATGGAGTAATATTTAATTGCTTCAGTAAACTCACCACAGAAGAACTTGACTGTGTAATTTTTTTCCTTTTCTTTTGTTATATTTTCTCTTCTTTCATCTTTAATTTTTAAATCCGGGAAGGTTCAACTGCCATTTTATTAAACATGAAAATTTCTTCTGAACAATTTGAGAAGGATCTGTCCTTTGACTGCCTTGAGGATCTCAGGCAGCAGCTTGCTGTAGATCTAATGAAAATCTGTCTGTGCATATGCACAAATTGACTAAAGAGAGTACATCAAATGTTAATTCATAGATGCAGAAGTAATATGCAAATAGAGATTCTAACCTTACTGCACCATCATTTTTAATGAAATAAGTTATTCAGCCCTTACATTTAAGGAAATAATAAAATAATGCCTTGGCTCAGTGTGCTGGAATATAGAGTCTCTTCCTCGTAATTCACTGATTGCCAATTTTCTTCCTTTGCCACCAGATGTATTTGAACTTACTGAATTATGAGGACTTTTAAAAAATTCTTAGCTTAGGTAAGCTTAACAGTAAAAATTTCAAGTTGTGTACAAATTATGTGTCAGTATGTTTTACCCATATATAAACCTGTAAACACATAAATACAGTACCCTCCCCTCATCTTCAGGGAATACATTCCAACATTCCCAGTGGATGCTTGAAAGTGCGAATAGTACTGAATACTACATACACTGTGTTTTTGTCTATACATACATACCTATGATAAAGTTTAATTTATAAATTAGGTATAGTAAGAGATTAACAATAACTAATAATAAAGTAGAACACTTATAACAATACTTATAACAATATAGTGAAATAAAAATTATATGAATATGATCTCTCTCTTAAAATATCTTGCTGTACCATATTCACCTGTTTTTGAACCTTGGTTGACTGAGGATAACCAAAACCACAGAAATTGAAACCATGGATAAGGTGGGGACTAGTATAATCCTGAGACAGATGGCTAATGCAATACAATATTGATACAAACCTGATAAATGTATTACAGCTTCTCCAAGATGAGAGCTTATTAAAAACACATAAACTTACTTTTACCTATAACATTTTGAAAATTGAAAACATATAAATTATGAAATTACATCTGAAGTGAATATTAATTATATATAATTTTACCATAAATTATTTTCAGCTAAAATTTCTTACTATAGAGGAAGGCATTTTAAAGTATTTTTATCATAGATGAGAATATTTACTATGATAAAAAATATTTATTAGCAATTATTTCATAATTGGTGGTTCCACCAGAAAATTTTGAAATCAAAGAATTCTCCATCGAGCAGCAGGACATTCCTATAAAATTCTACTAAACAAACTGTTTTTCCTAATAATGTGTGTAGATCCCTCATTATTTAGAGTTCCATCCTTTTCAAGAAACAAAGTATAACGATATGAAAGGAAAAACTAAGGAACAATTTGGGGGTGAGTTACGACACATGTTGAGTCAGTTTGTCCGGATTCGGTCTATCCTGCCCATCATTTCATGTCCATGTTGACTTGTAATGATTTGCATCAGTTTAAGCAAACTAACCATCACAGCTTAAGTGAAAGAGGTGAAACACTAGGAAAATATGATGTGAATAGGCAAATTCAAAAAATCGCAGAGAAACAATATGGATCTAGGTCAGAGAGATCCTATTAATTTAAGACCTTAATTTTAGACCTTATCTCATAACACCCAATATCAAATGAAAGTGGATGAAATGAAAAAAAATATGTAGCTATATAAAAGTAATCAAGTTGCCCTTGGCATCAGGGGGAAAAAAGACTTTTTTTTTTTTTAACATAGCAAAGCTTTTACTATAGATACAGTATACAACATTCAATGGATTATAGACATACCAACTTATACCTATGTCATTTATTAATCCATTCATTCATTCTTTAAACACTGAGGCACAACAGCCTCATGTATCAAACTGTAACCTAGGTATACAGTGTGTCTGTGGGACAAACATGCTAATTATTGATTGTATAGAACAAGATTATTGTTAAGAAAGGCAAGTAGCAAATATGAATAGGCAACTATTATTACATGTAATATTCATCATCCTGAGGTTGTTAGTATAAATTTCTGTTTTAAATGATTCATCTGAATGGCATAATGTAGCCTTAATCTCAATGGTTTAGACAATTGGAAGAGAACACTTGTTTAAAATCTATAGAAGTTTTATGATTAAATATTTAAAGTATACAATTCTGTGAAGAAAATAAATAACAGCAAGGCATTACATAAAAGATTTTTGAGGAATGAAGATATTAAGTTAATTACTTTTTTGTCATTTTGTACTGGAGAAATTTCAAACCCTGGTTATACTACCATTTTAAAACTTATTTCCATTTAGAAATAAGTTGCTCGTATATTTAGCTGCATTAAAGCATAAGATATCACTATAATAAAAGCACAAATTCTAAAGTCATGCCCTTTCCTGAGTTATTAACTTCAAGATTATAATGGCTTTTTAGTCTGTCAAATTTAAAAACAACTGAAGTAAGAAAGATAAGTGAACAATACACATGAATAAAAATGGAAATTAAAAAGAGAGAAATATTGACCAATGGAAGAGAAAAAAATAAATCTTGACAGAGGAAAAAATAGGCCATAAGTCATTTTTGATGGCATGCTTATGGTACTTAGCAATGTGTATATACCACAAAGGCAAATATAGCACACTAGACAATTGTAGCGGTGGTGGTTGTAAAAAAGGACTGTGCCACTGTAACGTGTTAACACTTAGATAGAATATGTTTTGTCAGTGAAATATTTTGTAAGGATATGATCATTTTAATAAAATTATAAGTTTCACTCAGTCCAAATATCTGCCAGGTAAATACTCTAGATTTCATAAACTTGTGTGTGTGTGTGTGTGTGTGTGTGTGTGTGAGAGAGAGAGAGAGAGAGAGACAGAGAAGGAGAGAGACAGTCCAAAAGAGACAGACAGAGACAGAGAGAAGGTGGAGGTTGAAGGGTGGATAGAACAAATGAGAAAAAGAAAGGAGAGAGACAGAGAGAAAATGCCCGAGCCTACTAATGAATAAGAATATATTGGATATAACACTAGCCAGGGCATAACTCTACTCAGCAGCATTTAAGTTTCTTCTACTTCTAAGGATGAGGTACAAGTGGCAGAAAGTTGTTTTGATTTGGTCTGAATTCCTATTGTTGTATTCTGCTTATCTTATTCTATTATTTGCTTTCTATATTATGTATGTTCCATTATAGTCTATCCCAGTTTGATAAAATTCCTCATTTAAGACACATGGCATCATCAATCTTTGCTTCCATATTTGCTCAGTGATCACTTTAAGACAAGTTGTTACTGCCAAAGAAGCTTTGCTTCTTCCTAGTACACACCGCAAAATTCCAATGAATTGGACTGTTTGCTTAGTAGATAGATGGTTTTTTGTGTTATATATTCAGCCTAGCTCTCCAAATTTAAAAATCTCTGCTTGCTTTCTATATGCTGAATTATCTGTCAACCTTCAAAAGGGAGCTTACAGTAACTCTTGGACCAAGAAGGAAGAAAACGTAATTGCTCATTTAAATCTAAGAAGACACGTTTCTCCTTCCTAAGCAAATGATTTTGTTTAGGTTTCACCCACATCCTTCATAAGTTTCACAGGAAATGATCACTTATTTAACGCCCAGGAAGGAATCATTATTTATCTAAATGGGTCATAATAGTCATATTCTCTTTACTAATAATAATTTTAGTTCTGATATGCAACATGGTTCTTGTAGATGTCATATGAAGTAACTTCTGCAGGGTAGCATTTGAGTGGTAATTTATCATTACCACTATGATAAATTCTTTCTTTCTGAGCTTATATTTTATCATTAGTATAGACTCTGTGTTAGGCCATTATTGCAGTGCTATAAAGGAATACCTGAGACTGGGTAATATATAAAGAAAAGATGTTTACTTGGCTCACAGTTCTGCAGGCTGTACAAGCATGGTGCTGGCATCTACTCAGCTTCTGGGGAAGCCAAGGGAAGTTTTTATTTATGGCAGAAGGTAAAGTGTGAGCAGGCACATCCCACGGCAAGAGCAGGAGCAAGAGAGAGAGTTGAGAGTGGGAGGTGCAACCCACTTTTAAACAACCACATCTCTCCAGAACTCACTCACTGTTACAAGGACAGCATCATGCTATGAGGGATTCGCTGCCATGACCCAAACACCTCCCACCAGGCCCCTGCTCCAACACTGGAAATTTCAACATGAAATTTGGGTGGGACAACATCTAAACTATGTCAGACTGCATAAGCATATTTCGGTCAAGAGAAAAGCTAGCAAAATGATGGGAAAAATGTAGAGGAAGCCTACCTCTGTGTACAACTGTATACCACTAGGCAGTGCAGTTTATTTAATAATCCTACAGTTGCCCAGTGTCTATTACTAGTTCCACAGAAAGCAGGGATGAGTAAATAACATATTGCTACTTTTTTATGAAGTAAAATCTTAGTCTGCATAAATGATAAAATGGGAAATTGTAATGAGGAAAAAAGAAAGCCTCTTTAGGATGTACTATCACACTGGTCATCACCTGTATCGAATGTGGCTGATTGTTCCATCTGGCGCTATTCTCTTCCAAAAAGACAAATAAAAGACTACTTAGGACAGCTTTAGAATTGGTAATTATTATGTAGAAATGAGGAGAAAATAAGAATAATTTATCTAGGAGCTCCTCTTTCCTTCACGTAATTTGATATTCCAGAAGGAGAAGAAAGAGGTAAACACAAAAGGACTTGTAACGGTGAAAAGTGATACTTAATGGTACATATATGTACCTTTATTATAACTGTTCCTTCAGTTTTTCATTTCTTTGTATAGATAAATCTTCTGATACCATATTTCTTCAGTGTGAAGAACATTCTTTATAGCACAGTTCTGCTATTAAAATAATTCTCATTTTCTTTGGTCTGAAAAAATATTTAACTTGCTTGTGTTTTTGAAAGATTTATTCACTGGATATAGAATTTTGGGTTGTGGGTTTATTGCTTTTCATACTACTAAAATATCATTCCAGAGTCATCTGGCTTGCATAGTTTCTCATAGGAAGTATTCTGTAATTCTTTACATTTTTCTGTTCATTGTGTGTTATTTTTCTCTGGCTCCTTCAAATGTTTCCCTTTCCCTTTACTCTTCAGCAGTTTGACTCTAATATATCAAGATATTTCTTTTTGTTGTAGTGCTGGTGGTTATTGTTGTTCTATTTATTATAAATAGATTTCCCTGAGCTTCTTGGATCTTTTATCATGTTTGGAGAACTCAGTCATTATCGCTTCACATATTTTACCTGCCTCATTCTCTATTTCTTCTCTTTGTGCCGTATCAAACTATTCATATTGAGCTATTCTGTGTTATTCCACAGCTTTTAGATATTCTATTTTGATTCTTTTACCCCATATTTTTTTCTTCACACTTCAGTTTGGTTACTTCTATTGAAATATCTGAAAGTTCACTGAATCTTTTCTCAGCTATGTCAAGTCTGTGTAACTGTGATGGACATATTTAAAGAGGTGTTTTTGTTTTTGTTTTTATCTCTAAGGTAGTAATTTTTTCTGTTTGTTTGCTTGCTTGTTTTTTCTAGCATTTCCATTAGGCTAGGCTTCCTCTTATATTTGCCATATCCCTACTAAAATGTCTCATTTATTCATACATATTGTCAATCTTTTCCACTACATCCTTTAATATGTTAATCATAGTTTTTTAAAGTCCTGACGTTGTAGTCACCTTGGAGTCTGACATCTGAGTCATATCTGAATCTGGTCCTGTTAATTACTTATCACTTGGCAATAGCTCATGTTTTCATATGTTTCTGTATATATTATAAGTTTTATTAAATGCCAAACATTGTTTATAGTTTAATAAAGACTGAAGTAAATAATATTTAACCTGAATATGAACATTCCTCTTTCTTATATAGGTCATCAGTGTGGAGTGTTGAATCAATCTAGTTAGAAATTGAGCTGAAATTTAGTTTTGTTTCTAAAGTTACTGTCAGTAAATTATAGGCTCAACTCCTCTACTAATCAACTTTCATTGCCTTATTTGGGATAGGGTAGAATTGGGATGCTATACAAATTTTTTCAGTGTTTGTGCTCTATCTTCAGCTTTCACCATGCATGCATACCTACACAACAGAAAAATATAGCTCCACATTCTTGTCCCTCCCCAATGGTTGATTGCTATTGCTTGTTAACATGTGCCAACTTTGTGGTTAGAAATGTTCTGTTATTCTGGCCTCACTTCAGTCTTAGGGAAGCCATATGCATCTGGATCTTGGAGTAGAAGTTTTCCAGCATTG
Organism: Gorilla gorilla gorilla; assembly: GCF_029281585.2. Classification (NCBI taxonomy): domain Eukaryota; kingdom Metazoa; phylum Chordata; class Mammalia; order Primates; family Hominidae; genus Gorilla; species Gorilla gorilla. Next base: position 117,773,659 of record NC_073229.2, on the reverse strand, counting down.
ATACTCTACCTCTTCATGGCAGGCCAACTTAACCTGTTATCTGTAAACATTTGTCATTATCCAAGATATCTAAAGTTATTATTTTACCAGAAGAAAGAGTCCTGGAAAGAGAGGAGGACTTTACATCTATTCCCTGTGCTACCACTTGTCACTCTACTTACTCTATGGATAAGCATGTTCACTGCCCCTCCCAAAGAAGCTTAGGCCTTTGTTTCATATGAAAGTAGAATCCACAGACGTGTGCAGTATTTTGAAAGTCATCAACCACTTCCTGCATTCCCTCTTCATGGATAAGCTCTTCCTGGTTTATTATCCTGGTCCCAATTTTGCTCATGAGCACCTGATAGAAAGCACGGGGAAAAGCTTGAGAGAGAATAGAAACATTTTTTGTGTCTGGAGCCCCTTAATATTCTGGACTGATATATCTGCCTTGTGTTTTGTTTGTTATATGGTTTTATGATGTTGTCTTACAATTTACATGGTAGGTGGAATGTCTTTCTTCTTTTTTCTGCCATTGGTGAAACAATTTATGAACTTATATCTTCTTGTAGGTTTTTATTCCTTCTTAGAATTCAGGTCACTTGGTTTCCTTGTGAATTTAAGGCTCTGATGGATTCAAAAAGGTTATAATTTTGTAGAATATTTGGATTCTTATTATTAGCATGGGAGAAACACATTTTGTAGCTTTTTTTTCTTTCTGAAATAGCAGGTTTAGGATACATGGATGAGGATAAAGATAATAAGCTCATCAATGTTTTTAGTTTCATTTTTAATATCCTGGAAGCTATATCAGAATGTAAGAAATAATCCGCTATTTTTTCCTGTAAAAATGTGTATGATTTATTGAGAAAAGGATTAATATAAAAGTATAGATGTGAGTACTGGGAAAGGGAAACTACGGTACTCAAAAGCTTTCTCTAAGGGAATTCTCCTTTAGGGCTTTTCTAAATTCTCCTCTTAATAAACTGGAGATATATAAAACTTAAGCTACAAAATCAGATTTGTGGATTTTTAGCCTCAAATTCAGTATGAAAGGATAGTTTTCAGCTATTTTATTTTATAAGCATTTGAAGTCCCCAGTGAAATTAAGACAGAAATGGTGTCAGTGTAACATTCTGAAACACAGTTGTCAACTGTAAATTTACAGTTGTCAACTGTAAATTTACAGTTACAATTGTTGATTGCTGATTTTCCAAGTCACTAGAAAACCCATTGATCAAGCAAAACTAATTTTATTAGAACTACTACAGTAAGGGAAAACGCCATCTTAATACATAGATATATTGATAAACTCTTAGTAGTGTCTCAGAGGGGAAGATCAGGGCACAATATGTATAAGGTTTATGCTGTATTGGATAAAGTTATTATTGGTGGGAGTTGATTGGATGGACAAAATAGATGACATAATAGTTTAGAATTGCTGGACATGTCAAGGCAAGTGCCTTTAAATGACTTTTGATAAGTAAAGAGTTATTTAATAATTGAGATATTAGTACAGGTGATCACTTGCTCTTGTTCTGATACAAGAGCCTTTTTTTGCCTATATGAGAAACTATTTGTTTGGAGGGATTTCCTAAAGCAAATAGATAAGTTATTTAATGATGTACAGTCTAATCTCCTGTACCTGAATTTCCAGGAGCAAATAGCTAAGTCATGTTGACACAGGTAGCTTCAATTATCAGTCCTGATTGTTAAGTTATTGTATCAAGGTAGTTTATAAAATTGTTACTGCGATGGTGTTTTAGTTATCTGATGTTGCAAACAAACCATCCCAACATTTGCTGTTTTAAAACATTACCATTTTAGAACATTTCATAGTTCTGCTTGTAGACAGGATCACCTGGAAAGTCCTGGTTTATGGTATTTCATGAAATTGCAGTCAGACAGAGGCTGGGGCTAGATTCATATAAGGGCTCAATATCCAAGATAGTTCATTTTCATGGCTGATATTTGATTATGGCTCTTGACTAAAGCAAAGATGTGTTGTTCAATAGAGTGGCTACACTTTGCGGTTGTGCTTCTCACAGTGTGGTGGGTAGTTTCTAAAAGGATGCATCCCAAGAGTCAGCTTTTCAAGAGACCCAAGTGAGTGTGGCAAGGCATTTCTAACTTGTCCCCAGAATGTTACGTTCACCATATTCTATTAGTCAAATAAGTCACTAAAACTAGTCCAGATTTAGGGTAATATGGAATTTGAGCTCCGGATGTGAGAAGCAGTAGGCATATATAGCAAGAGTAAGCATCTTCGAGACTATCTTCCACAGACTGTGCTATGGGAACCATAATTCATGTTTCTTCCACATGCAACATCCATTAATTCTCTAAGAAAGAGCTTGAAACTCATCCCATTACAACACTGGTTCTAAATCCAGAATCTCAACAAATTGGATCCAAGTCATCAGGTGTGACTCCTCTCAATCTCAAAATCTGTTAACTAGAGGATAATTTATCAGTCCCCATCATGAACTCAATATTAAATGCTGGTACAAATACAATATAATTGTAATAGACACACCCCCTTCAAGAGTGGGGAAAGGACAGGTTGGCACATAGCCATCACTAGTCCATAACAATTCTGAAATCCAGCATAACATACATCATCACTTGTCTAGTTAGGTTAAATCCTACTCCCTAGGAATGACTCTCCATGGATCTTGACACCATTCTCTTGAGTATTGGCCAAGAAACCTGAGTCATCCACAAGATATTACCTGTGTTTGCAGCTAAGTAGTCTCATTTTTCTTTCTCTTCATAGAAGATTGGGGCTATGAAAGTTTTCATTTTAAATGGTCTCTGTCTTTTTTTACTCCAAAGTGATAACCTTTTTATTAATTCTATACTTCTAAAATGGGAGGAATTTCCTATAAATATTACTGGGTTTCCACTTAGTTTACTAAAGAAATACCCAATAATTTATTTGAGACAGGATTCTTTTCTGGCTAGGGTTGAGAGTCATGGTGCTATGGTACAGTGCCCTTGAGGTTTTAGAAATCTTCCTGTCTAGAAAGTGAATCTAAAAGAGACAAGATTATTAGACTTACCAGCTGAAAATTTCTGGAACGTGTACCTTTAATATTTTTAGAAGTCTATTTGTCTAGCTGATATGGTGCACATAGGACTGTCATAAATGTTTCTGAGGTCTTAATAAAAGGTCTTAAAACTATACCCTCAAGCTGAACATTACTACCTCGAGGCCTCATTTTGTTGCAAACACCTTGTATTTAGTCTTCACTCTGGGTTTTTTCCTTATTTTAAAAGCTTTTGTCTTGTTGAGCCTTTGAGAATGAGAAACAGTTTAGTTTTTGACCCAATATATCCAAGTTTTGTTCTATTTCTCTCTAAATTTGTCTAGAAATGGAACAATTCATTTTTTAGCCTGTCTCGCTTTATCTGTATCTGATCACACAGGCTTTCAAAAACTGTTACTTGTATGGTTCTGGAAATCTCCTTAAACAAATCCATCAATTCATTATGTATATTTTAAGTTTTCTACTTAATCCCAGGTGATAGAGTTGTAAAATATTTTGATACTATGTAAAATGGGTAACTTCACTCTATAATAAATTTTTCTCAATGTCCTTCAAGTCCACTGTAATCTTTTTTGAGGTCCCTCCAGTTTGTGCCTATCTTTAGGCTGAAAGTCATAGCCACATGTTTGAAGACTGTGCTGTCATGTGTCTTAGTCTGTTTGTGTTGCTATAACAAAGTATCACAGACTGGGTAATTTATAAAGTAATGAAATTTGCTTCCCACAATTCTTCAGGCTAGAAAATTCAATATCAAAATAGCCGTATGTGGCAAAGGCCTCATTGCCACATCATCTATAGCAGAAGGTGGAAGGACAAGCATGGGTAAGAACAAGACAGAAAGAGACTGAACTTCCTTTTGCAACAACCCCACTTTCCTGATAACAAAACCAATCTCTGGATAAAACATTCATTCACTCATAAGGACAGGGCCCTTATGGTCTAATCACCTCATACTGGTTCTAGCTCTTAATACCATCACAATGACAATTAAATTTCACCGTGAGTTTTGGAGGGCACATTAAAAACAAAGCAGTAGCATTCCACTTCTGGCACTAATATTTGTTATAATTATGTATTGCTATGGGGGAAAATCCCAGATTAGTGATTTAAAATAACAATTTACTGTGATTCCTCATAGTTTTGCAGATTGACTGGTCTTGGCTGGTTGATTGTCACTTTGGATTTCTCATGAAGTTCCAATAAATTGGAAACTGGGGCTGGAGTGGTCTGAAGGCTCCAATGCACTAGATATGTAAGATGGCTCATTAATATTCCTGTCAGTTTATGCTATTGCCTAGGAGCTCTCCTTGTTGTTTACCAGAGCAGTGACACACGGTCTCTCTACGTGGCTTTGACTTCTCACAACATGAAAGCTGGTTTCTAAGCGGAAACATCCCAAAAATAAGCATTCAAGGGCCTAGGTGGAAGGCTAAAGACTTCTGTTGACCTAGTCTTTGAACATCAAGGATATTACATCCACTGCATTCTGTTGTGTAAACAACTCACTAAGGCTAACCCTCAAGCAAGTGAGAAGCAGAATGTACATACAGAGAAAGAAAGTAATGATGGTAGTCATTCTATCTACCACAGAAGTTGCATGCAAATTCAGTGGAGAAATAATGCCCTGAGTGAGTGTACTAGAGAAGTAGGACTATTTAAGAAAGTTCTTCTGTATCTGTGCACCATAGTACGTTAAAAGCTACATCACCCCAGTCTTTTGCTAACTTCTTTATCTTCATAAATTTCTGTCTCATGTTTAGTAATCATGCTAACAAGGAAAAAATTATGTCAGTTTGTCAATTACTAAATCATTTTAGTTTTTATTGTTTTATAAAAACTACCACTGATATAGGAGCCTTATTTCATGACAACATAAACACACACACACACACACACACACACACACACACACCCCAGAGAGGCATAGATTAATACTATTACAGATCTGTCTCCCTTAATAAGTGCTTGTTATGGTTTGTAAGTGTCTCACAAAAATGCATATGTTGGAAACTTAATCCTCAAAGCTATGGTGTCAGGAGATAGGGCTTAATGAGAGGTGAGTGAGCCATAAGAGCAGAGTGAATAGGTTAATTCTGTTGTCAAGGAAGTGGGTTTGCCATAATGGAGGAATTCAGCTTCCTTTTATTCTCTCTTTATCTCTCTCTCTCTTGCCCTCTTTTTGCCTAATTGCCATGGGATGATGCAGCAAAAAGGCCCTTGCCAGATGTGAGCACCTTGATCTTGGATTTTGCGGCCTCCAGAACCATGAATCAATAAATTTCTGTTCATTATAAAGTATCTAATCTGTTATAGTCTGTTATAGCAACACAAAATGAACAAATATGGTGCCCATATACTGAATAAAATAACATTTAACTTCTATTTAGTTTGGTGAGATGGATTGTCAGAGATTAATTTGCTATAGAATTTTGATTTCTGAAGACTAATCAAAATTTTGCTTTTCCTTACACTGTGCTGATTCCTAATTAGCTTCCATTATTCAATTCATCTAAATAATGATGATAGTTACATATCACTAGGCCATTTTGTAGCCTGACATTGTAAACGTTTATGGTATTGTTTTTAAATGAAAAACTAGTTGGTCCTTTGCCTTTGAATCTTCAGGTTGATAGCTTTTGAACCATATATACATTCATAAAAATTTTAGGGGTAAATTTCACAGGTAATTAAATATGCTTAATTAAAAATACAGTATGTAAATCTTCTGCTTTCAAGAAAATTGCTTAACCTCTATATGATGTCTTTAAAAATAGAACAAAATAATTACCCAGTATTATTTTGTTGACAAGTTTTAAGGGGCTGCTTAGAGATATTTTAGCTTGCTAAAGGCCTTCAGCTTGCTACAGTTAAATTTTAAAAAAAACAAAAGCCAATGTATTAATAAATATTACTTACCCTTCCTGTCAAAAAACAGATAATTATCTTTAAAATGCACACACATATACATTCTTATCTAAGTTGGATAAACCCAAATATTTATCACCTAATATTTATTAAAGACATTCAGTAAATGAGCACTGCAGATATATTAAATTTTGTGAGTGACACACACACACATATTTAATGTAGTTATAACTACAGCAGCTCATTATAGTAATAAAAGATATATAAAAATAAACATTTAAATGATCAATATAAGAAAAAGAATTACAGATTTTAAACTAATATATTTTGTAAGGAATTATTAAGTGAGGCAACTTTAGAGGAGTAGTGGAGTAACATTTTAATTATTTTGTATAATAAAATAAATACATACTCAGTGTAAAATTTGTTGATAGTAAATAAGATAAATAAGAAAGTAACCAGTAATCTTGGTCCTTCCATTTATTCGCTTTGGAAATTTTGCCTGTTACTCAGTTTATAAAATGAGAATATAATAGTACCTATATTATAGGGTAGTTTTCAGTATTAAACACATGTTCATGTGTATAAAGAACCCAAAAGAGTATTTAGCACATGAAAAATATTCAAGGTGTTAGCTATTATCATTATTATATAAAGTAATTTATTTAAAAAATTTGTTGAAACTTTGCTAAGTGCATTACACTTGTCTAGTTCATCATGTATATAAATAAACTTAACACACTGAATCCTTTGTCTTATGGAGCTCATATTTAAATAAAAAGAGACTGAAAATTCACATAAAAATAATGAGTATATTGCCTGTTAAAAAATGAAAAATGTTATGAATATAAGGAAAAATAAGTGGAATGGAAACTACTTCAGAAGCAGGTGGTTTTACCTTTAAGCAGTATGGACAGAATGTATCTAACTGAGAAAGTTGCATTTGAGCAAAGACCTGATGGAGCTAACATACTGAATTGTGCACAATAGCAAGTGTAAAGGTCCAGAAACACCAATGTTCTTGGTGTGCTCAGGGAATAGAAAGGAGGCTGCTGGATAGGGAAGGCTGAGAGAGGAAAAGAGTAGTAGGCTGGGCGTGGTGGCTCACTCCTGTAATCCCAGCACTTTGGGAGGCCAAGGCAGGCGGATCACAAGGTCAGGAGTTCAAGACCAGCTTGGCCAACATAATGAAACCCTGTCTGTACTAAAAATACAAAAATTAGCTGGGTGTGGTGGCGGCTGCCTGTAGTCCCACCTACTCAGGAGGCTGAGGCAGGAGAATTACTTGAACCCGGGAGGCGGAGTTGCAGTGAGCAGAGATCATGCCACTGCACTCCAGCCTGGGCGACAGTGCAGAAAAGAATAGTGATATGGTTTGGTTGTGTTCCCATCCATATCTCATCTTGAATTTCCACGTGTTGTGGGAGGAGCTCGGTGGGACGTAATTGAATCATGGGGGCAGGTCTTTCCCATACTGTTCTTGTGATAGTGAGTAAGTCTCACGAGATCTGATGGTTTTCAAAAGGGGAGTTTCCCTGCACAAGTTCTCTCATTTTTTGCCTGCGGCCGTCCACATAAGATGTCACTTGCTCCTCCTTGTCATCTGACATGATTGTGAGACTTCCCCAGCCATGTGGAACTGTATGTCCAATTAAACCTCTTTCTTTTGTAAGTTTCCTAGTCTTGGTTATGTGTTTATCAGCAGCATGAAAATGGACTAATACATATAAGAAGGTTGTGGTCAGAAAGCCAAAAGGGGAGTCAATTATGCAAGGACTTTTAGGCCTATGGCATTTACTCTATGCAAAATGGGGATCTACTAGAGGATTTTGAGTAGACATGTTCTGATGGCTATTTTTTAAGGATCTTACTGCTTTCTTCAGACTAGAATATGAGAAGACAAGGGTGGAAGTAGGAAAACCAGTTAGAAGCTTATTGTAGTCTTCCAGGAGAGAGATGATTATGACTTAGGCTAGGATGGTGGCAAGGAATGACAGTGCTAAGGGAAAAGCTTGTGATGCAGGAGAGAATGAAAAAACTTTCCAGAATTAAATCATTGAATAGGAGAGAGAAGTGATTACTTTGCTTTAAATAGGAGCCTAAACTGTTCATACAGCAACAAGAAGAAAGGTGGGACTGTGTGGTATTGAGAATTTGTGAAATCCTCTTGTAATATACTATTGTTGTTGTTGCTTCTAACTGAAGATATAAATATTACTAACATCTAATGTGTTCGCTTCCAAGCTCTTCTTTCTCTATCATATGTGAAGATAAAAGCAGAGATCAAGGTAATGCATCTGCAACCCAAGGAATGCCAAAGATTACCAGCAAACCATTAGATGCTGAGAGAGGGGCCATGAAAGAAATTCTCCTTCACAGCCCTTAGAAGGAACTAAACCTGCTGAGACATTGGTCTTGGACTTCTGGCCCCCATAATTGAAAGACAATAACCTACATACCCCTGATGTCAGACTCCAAGGCTCCATAAGGGAGAGACAATGCATTTCTGTTGTTTAAGCCATCCAGTAAGTTGTACTTTGTTATGGCAACCCTAGCAAACTAATACACTACCTTAGTCAAGTAATGAAGGTCAACAGCAACTGAAATAAGTCATATTGACAGGATGTATTCTTGATATGATATAACCAAAGTGACACTTTATCTCTGTGATTTTTCTCCCAAATGCACATAGCTCCAGTCAAAACATGACAAAAACATCAGACAAACCTCAGTTGTGGAACATTCTATAATATATTTGACAAGTACTTCTCACAACTATTGAGGTAACAAAAATAAGGAAAAAATCTAAGAAACTGTCATAGTCTAGAGGCACCTAAGCATACATGATAATTAAATGTAATGCAGTATTGTGGATTGGATCCCAGTGGGGGATGGGAAGGACCTTAGGTAAAGGCTGAGAAAATATGAATAAAGTATAGACTTCAGTTAATAATAATCTATCAGTATTGGTTCATTAGTTGTAACTGATGTGCCACACTAATAGAAGTAATAGTAGGGGAAATTGGAAATTAGTTATACAGGAATTCTCTATTACCTTTGCAATTTTATAGAAGCTAAACCTGTTTAAGGAATAACATGCATCTTTTAAAATCCGTGGAAATATATTTTTAATTTTTTTTTAAATTAGCCAATTCTGAGGGTATATGTACAGGTTTGTTAAAAGCATATATTGTGTAGTGGTGGGATTCAGGCTTCTACTGTACCCATCATATGGATAGTGAACATTGTACTCAGTAGGTAATTTTTCAACCCTCACTCCTGTTCCACCCTTCCCCCTTTTGGAGTCCCTATTGTCTACTGTTTCCCTCAGAATGTCCATATATACCCATTGTTTAGCTCCCGCTTAAAAGTGAGAACACATGGTATTTGATTTTCTGTTTCTAAGTTATTTCACTTAGAATAATCACCTCAAGCTAAATCTGTGTTGCTGCGAAAGACATTTCTTTCTCTTCATGGCTGTGTAGAATTCCATGGTATATATATATATATGTCATATGTCACATTTTCTTTATTCAGTCACCTGGGGATACATTTGGTGACCTCTACATTAATTTGTCCAGACCTAGATCTCTGAATCTGCCATGCTTCTTGCATCTTAGCCAGATCTTCTCCACAGTTAGGGTTAACTTTTCATCAGCTTAGTTTACAATGATGTTGACAAGATAATGAGTTCACAAGCATGGTGAAGGGTATCTTCATTTTTCACTTACTCTCCAGACTTGAGAAAAGGTAGATGAATAAAAGTTGTTTCATAATAGCAATTTGTTTTATTTTGAAAAAGAAACATTTTTATTTTAAATCTGATAGATACACAATCTAAGAGATGCCAGGATAAAGAGGTAAGATTATGTGGAAGAAGAATATATTCAGTATATAAATATTTTATTATGAAACCCAGAGAACAGTTTTATAGGTAAATTGCACGATAAACATGATATGCATAAACAAGTTGGTTACAAAAAAGAAAATACAAAAATGTGCCACACATTAGCCTTTCCACTTTATTTTTAAAGCAACCAGATTAAATAGAAAAATGCCTGATTTTTTAAAAATTACAAAATAATTGGTTAGAATGAAGAGCAATGTACAAAATATTCTAAAATTGAAGATTTATCAGAGAAAAGTGCCAAAATACTACTAGAGAGCAAAAAAGAATTCTATGAGGGCAAAGACTTACATACGCACACACACAAATACTTATTTCTAAATGGAAATATAGTTTTAAAACTCATTTTATCTGACTTTCAAGCATGAAAATAATCTTTAAATAATCCCAGTTTACTCTGGAATGAATAATAGATTTTCCAGTCTCTTTAAGCAACACTAATAACTTTATGAATATAAATAAAGCAAAAATAAGTGAACTATAACAAAATTGAGGTAAAATCCTTTAACTTTCAATATCAAACATTATAGTAACCTTCTGAAAAAAAGCAAATATATAACCTGTGGTTTATTTTGTGTAACTATCAATTATATTATTTAACTGTCATTGTTCTAATCATATATGATTATGGTAAATAATATTTTTAGATTATTCTAATTTTTATCTTTCAGTTTATTTTTTCAGTTCACTAATTTAGAAGTATCCAATGTGACAACATAGTTTATATCAATTTTCATATTTTTATTTAAAAATACATAATAAAAGTTTTGTGTCTAAATTGTATCTTTTATAAATAAACATGGCATTAGTGATCTCTGTCCATTGAGTGTGCTTTTGGGTTGTTGTTCTCACAGTCCTCTTCTTTCATCTGGTCTCCTCTTAGGAACAAAGACAATTTGTCAGGGTTTGGGATATGAGCTGTGACCAGAGGTTAGAGCAAAGTTAATTATTCTGTAGAAGCTTCAAATCCAAGACTTTGACCTTAAGAATGTCATGCTTGAAGCAGTCAGACTAAGTTGGCCACAGACAAATTAAATTATTTAAAGAAATGCAAGTTGTAGATTAGCTAGATTTTTGAACCGGTGCTGATGGGGTAGAGATGGTAGCTCATTTATCTCATACTTTTGGTTTTGCCATTGAATAAATTAATCTATTCCAGAGAGCTTGCTGCACTCTGGGGTTTTTTTCCTCCTTTTTGTTTACTTTTGTTCTTCCCTTCCTACACATTCACAAAGCCCTCACAGAGTCCAAAGAGAGTTAAGATATAAGATGAAACAGTTCCGTCTTTGAGCTTCCTTTAATTCCCAATTATTTATATCCTTTGTCATCAAGAAATAAGGTTTTTTATTAATTGGGATAGTTTCCTCAGTTTACATAATTTATGGTTTAAAAGGAGAAACCTTCATTTTCAGGTTTGGAACATTAATGTGGGTGTTAACGCTAATATTTTTTTCACCCTTCTTGTAAGGGAGATTAATCAATATGCTTTATTTTTCTCTACAATTATCTCTTGGTTTTATCCCTCCCTATCTTGATTCAGCTACTACCGTAGCAATGGTTTCCATGGTTGATACCTAACTTAATGAACACTCTTAATGACTGATCTCCATGACACAATTCTCTATCTTCTCCAATACTTAAACTCGTCTCACTTACCTCAAAGGCTCACAACTAATTCTTCATTACCATGCAATGTGCTTCATTTTCAGTATGGGGTCAATAAGTTATAAGTCACAGAAAAAATTACCCTCCATTTCCCAGTTTTCAAGTCACTGAAATCACAATGGCTCCCCACTTTGCCCCTCATGCTTCATGGAGTTGACTCTTCTTTCTGTTTTGCTAGTCCATAACCACCATCTATACAAGAACCAGGTGCAAATATAGCTGAAGAACCCTAACTCCTTCTGATTATCTCTTCATTTGGCCTCTTTCAATTGCTCAAGTACTAATTCTATGCTGGGTTATTTTGATCATTTTAATTTGATCTCATTAATTATGGCTACACATAAAGTATCAATGAGGCTCATAAAATGGTTAAAAGGCATAATTCATAGTCTGGCCTTATTTTTCTGAAGGTTTTTAATACAGAAAACAATATTATAATTTTTAGAGCTATATTAAGATGTAATAAAAATGTAAAGAAATTTATGGAAAAGGTAAACCTATAATTTAAAATTAAAGGTTAGTTCTGTGCAGGAGCAGGGGGAAAACGGTTTCCAAATATAAAAGAAATGCTTTATTTCTTGAGCTGAGTGGTGAGTACATTATTTTTATACATTTATGCTTATTATATTTAAAGAGCAGATAATATCCTCAATTTTAGGCTTCAAGTCTGTAAACACGCACACATACTCTGTTTTCTCAACTGACTTGTAATATTAGGCTCATGGTTACAGAAGGGGCTTACAAACTTATTTCTTTCAAAAGTCTTTCAAATTAAGAATCCACTACTAATATTCCAATTATCATTTATTCAGTCAGTCATTTACAAAATATATGAATGACTTCTCTTTGATAAGCACCAGGTTGTCAGGGAGAAATACAGAAGACACTAATTTTGTGCCTATTTACTGTGGGAATTTAGATTGTATAGGGAGATACACATATGTAAAAAAAAAAAAGTAAATGAAAGGATTTGTCATAGATGCTCTGTTAGAAGAATCCAGGCAAAAGGCAAAGCCTAAAAATGTGAGAATGAAGTTAGCCTAGTGTCTTAGTCTATTTTGTGCTGCTGTAACAGAATATTTGAGACTGGATAAATTATAAAGAACATAAATTTATTTCTCACAGCTCTAGAGACTTGAATGACCAAGATGAAAGCATCAGTAGGTTTCTTGTCTGCTAAGGGACAAATCTCTGTTTCCAAGGTAGTGCCTTGAACACTGCATCATCTGGAGGTAAGGATCATTCCTCACATAGCAGAAGAGAACAAACCCACTTACACAAGCTCTTTTTATAGTAACATTACTCTGTCCATGAGAGTGGAACCCTGATGACCTAAACACATCCAACTGGTGCCACCTCCAAATCCTGTTGCACTGGGGACTAAGTTTCAACATGAGTTTTTGAGAGAACAAACACATTTAAACCCTAGCACCTGGGATACAGGGTGGTAGCTGAGGCTCTGAGACACATCAGGCAGCCTCTTAATATTAGGACTTGGTTTTCCACACTCCATTCTCCTGCTCTACAGTGATTTTCTCCACGGGTAGTATTTAAAACATAAATGCATTTTAGCTATATGCATAATGAATTTAATAATATTTCTCAAAAGTTCTCATTGGTAAAACTTATAGCATAGTTTACATGTATAGCCTATGCCTATGAAAGCCAAGTTAAATTAGGTGAGGAAAATATCTGAAATTAAAGGAAAATTCAGCAGTAATGCTAAAATTTTAATTCTAGGAAAAATGTTGAAAACATTCTTTTTTTGCTTTTTTTTTCAGTTTGATTGTAAACATCGTTCTGTATGCCTGAGTATTTATTTCCAACTTTATTTAAGTTATGGTTAGAAGAATGGATGTTAGTATGAGAAAGACCATCACAGAATAGCTATATGTCCTTAGGGAAATTTCTTTACTTCTCTAAGCCCTAATTTTATTTTTATGTAAAAATATGTATTTTTTTGTAAAATACATATTTTTTATGTATTTTTATGTAAAATACAATTGATAGTAATATTGCTCCTATACTGTTGTGTGGCAATTTGCATAATGCTCTTAACACATTGCCTGGCGTATCATAAGTACTCAAAAATGTTAATAGGTTTATTGTTGTTATTTCTAATTGCCTATAAGGAAAATCCAAATGGCCAGGTGCTATCTTTTATCAGACATTTGAAATTCAATTGTGTATAATTTATTGATAATCCTCTCTTTGTTCTTTAAACATATACTCGAAAACAAGAGAAAGTTTTAATTATGTATAAATGTGAGTAAAGCCACAATCTACAGAGTTATGGATTCTGGCTACTACTGACATCAAGAATCATTCACGTGCTTTTCAGCAAGCATCACCATATGTTTACTTACTTCATTTATTTTAATTTATTCTTTCTTTATTTTTCTGAGACAGAGTCTCGCTCTGTCGCCCAGGCTGGAGTCCAGTGGCGTGATCTCGGCTCACTGTAACCTCTGCCTCCCAGGTTCTAGCAATTCGCCTGCCTCAGCCTCCCAAGTAGCTGGGATTACAGGCGCCTGACTCCATGTCTGGCTAATTTTTGTATTTTTAGTAGAGATGGGTTTCACCATGTTGGCCAGGCTGGTCTCGAACTCCTGACATCATGATCTGCCCACCTCGGCCTCTCAAAGTGCTGGGATTACAGGAGTGAGCCACCTCGCCTGGCCCTTACTTCATTTTTTAAGAAAGAACCAGTCTATTTAAATTTGTGTTACAGATTTAAATTTTGTGAAAAATAAGGGAAATTACCATAAACAGCATCATGGCATCAATTTACACAAATTACATGCTACTAATTGCAATATAAAATCTAATGGCAATGTGAATCTTGGTCTTATTTCCAAGTGTTATACTATTTTTTTTTTTTGCTAGAAAATTTGGCATAATTTATATTTAAAACAGTTTTATGTTAACTCTGATATTATTTTAAATTATTTTTATAGAGTTCATCTTTCTGTATTTGCGACTTATTATTGGAAGTTGAAAGTTTTACCTGGCAGGTTTCATTCCTTAGGAAGATTTTGGAACTGTAAAGGAATGATGATAGGTGGACATTCACGAGTGATTGTTCTCTTCATTCTTGTGTATTTGCTGTTTCAAAATGCATTCTTCATAAATATTTTTCTTATTTGTACTTTCAAAATCTACACAAATAGTTATTACTGAGGAAACATATAAAACATTTGTATAACTTACAAGAACTCACATCAAATTCCCATTGTTCTTGGAAAACAAGAATTAGTGAAGATACATTTTTGTGAAAAATGGGATAGTCTGTAAAATGTGTATATACATTTATATAAAGATTATGTGTATGTTTTATTTTTGGAATATTATTATTAGTATTTTGAATGAGGTTAATTTACACAGAATAGAAAATCAGTTTCTTTCAAAATATTTTATAAAATGTTAAAAAACCAATAAGCAATTTTATATACACATAAGTGGCACCTCCTTAGCAACACTACACAGAAACTTCCATAATGATTTAGCACACATTTTGGCAAGTTTTAAAAAATATAAAATGATTGAATAATAAATGAATGGCATTTAAAAATATATATGGTATTATCTATGGTATTATTTCTTGTAAATCATTGCTATATGTTTGCCTTTCTGTGGCAATGCAAAGTAAATGGTAAAATCTGGTATTCTCAAATGGCAATAGCTGAAATTATGGTGAAGAGACAGTGCGTGGTAAAGAACAGGTGCAAGCCGTTTATCTTCATTTTGTCTGTCTTCTATTGGTTAATACCTATTTAAAGTTTGAAGGTAGTGGTGCCTGCCACCACCCACTTAAAAGAAAAAAGAGGGAGGCTGAGGCAGAGAATTGCTCAAACCCGGGAGGCGGAGGTTCCAGTGAGCTGAGATCATGCCACTGCACTCCAGCCTGGGTGACAGAGCCGGACTCTGTCTCTAAAAAAAAAAAAAAAGAGAGAGAGAGAAGAAAGTGTCGCTCCTTTCTGTTAAGCAAAGATTTGACTTTTAAAATGGCAGGATTAATATCCCTTCTAAAACATTGTTCCTAATTGGAAATCATACAGAATCTATACAACAAGCCACGAAGGTTAGCAGTGGTGGGTGAGGAGCTCTCATGGCTGACAGACAGATAATTGGAGAACAAGAAAACTTGTACTTATCGGAGCCCAACAGCCTCCAGGAAGGAAAGGTCCTTTGCCAGCACTAGATCCAACACTTGACTGGTGTGTGGTTAGACACAGAACGATGATCACAGCATTGGATGCAGTCAGAATTTAATACCCTGGCAGCTGTAGAAACAGTAAGACAATCCACCTCACCATAGTGGAATTGAGTAACATTCACAGGCTTCACTGGGGGTTCAGAAAAGCACAACAGTGCCTACACCCCGGAGCTTCTTATGATTCTCCAGAAGTTTGAAATTTTTTTTTTTCAAAAGGAACATTGACTCAAGGTCATTTCTCCTGACTGATGTTTTAGTGATTAATTTCATTTTCTTTGTTCAAGTGGCCTGTGTATACCTTACAAAATTGTATCAACAAATTGGGTTAGTAGCCTATTAGGCTAAGAAAAATAAAATTATCCCTTCCTCATATTCTCTGTGTACTCTGTACTGTAGCATGAGTATGTCTCCCTAGGTCCTGGCTATCTTTAAATGATAAGGTAAACTTTAATAGAAAAATTATGAGTATGCATAAGAGTACTGCTAATCTGATTTTCCTTAAATTTTAAATAATTAGAAATCAGGGAAATAGGAAAATACTTCATTTTATGGATCCAAATATGATCGTTTTGGAATCCAGCAATGCTAGATTTTTAATTGTAGTTTGCTCAATTCAGTGAGACATCTCATGTCTTTGGACATTGGTGTGTTGTTTTTCTTTGAATGAATATGACCATTTGCTAGAGTGACATTTCCATACGCTTTGTTCTTTTACAAATCCTTAAATGTGTTTTCTCAATAAGAATAAACACCTTATTCTGTTTGAAAATCTAAGAAATATATTTTTTTAAATCTTTCATAGAAATACTTACTGCTCAGAAGAGTAGAATACACAGCCTTTATGATAGAGAAGAAAACAAACCAATAAATAGATATCTTGGATCAGCTGGGAAGCAAACAGAGGAACCGGAGCAGGAGGAATGTGCATGTGGTGGGTGTGGGTGTGTGTGTGTGCATATGTGTCTGTGCATTTTATTGCAGTTGCTGGTATTCCCATCCGTTTCTTAGGAGGGAGGAAACAAAGGGAGCAGGTGAGAGGTTTGGGTGAGGAATTTTTCCAAGGAGTAAATGAAGAAAAGCAGAGTTATGTGCAAGTTGGTGGGGAACTATTAAAAGAAAAAACAAACAGCTGTTAAAAACCAAACAAAACAAAACCCACAGGCTACCATTTCAAAGAAGCTTTGTCTTCCTATCCATAAGAATAGCAATTGATTTTTCTTTAAATTTTCAGAAACTATTAAAAGTATCAAGCGTGTTTCTTTTCTAAGATTTGGTTGATATGTTGGTTGTCCTAGAATTTTGTACTAGTTATTTGGTTAATAACAAATCAGCATTGTGTTTTTATAGCGGAGAGCAAAGCTAGGAGTTAGGACTGTTTCACAAGCCAGTGATAGACCTGTAACTAACAGGGGCATTTATTACTTGCACCAACTAGAGGTAACTGATTAAGTATATCTGGAACATTTTTGCCTTCTGCTGGAGATGAAAAACAGGGCTCTCCAAAAGACTGCGTGTACAAATAAAGAAGACATTTTGGGCACATGCAAACAGATACAAATGGCTAGTAAGTTATCCCAAATTTTAAAAATAGGGATCTTTTTGGCAGTGGTGGATTTTTGTTTGCTTTTTGATGGTTATGTTAATGCAATCGTTCTCATAGTTGGACACTGTTTATGAATATACTCTGTGCAGAGGTCAGCAATTATTTTCTCTATAGGCAGGCTGATGATAGATAGATAGAATTTAGTTTTAGCTTTATTGGCCACATATGGCCTCTGCCACTGCTGCTTCTCCTCCCACTTCTTTTCCCTCTTCTTCTCTTCTTCTCCCTCCATCTATTAGACTACTTTCACCTTTCAAAAATGTCAAAATTATTCATAGCTCCTGTGACATGTCAATTCAAGCCATGAGTCAGATTTGAGCAGTGGGTCATAGTTTGTCAAATCTTGCCTTATAGTTCTACAAGCTGTGTCAGGAAGATCTTCTTGGTCACCAACGAGGATGAATATAGGATGTTGTAAGATCTTTGTTTTTAAAACCAGAAGGTTATTGATTCTGCCTAAAATGTCCAAATTGTTCCTCCCATACAATAAAATAATGAATCACTAATTAAAAACAGAATGAGATACCACCTTACCCTAGAAAGAACAGCCATTACTAAAAAGTCCAAAAGCAATTAGTATAGGCACAGATGTGGTGAAGAGGGAATGCTTATACATTGCAGGGAGTAATGTAAATTAATACAGCCTCTATGGAAAACAATATGAAGATTTCTTAAAGAACTAAAAGTAGATCTACCATTCAACCCAGCAATCCCACTACTGAATACCCACCCAAAGGAAAATAAGTCACTATATTTACAAAACCTGTATACATATGTTTATTGCAGCATAATTCACAATTGCAAAGATATGGAAGCAACTAAGTGCCCATCAGCCATTGAGTAGATAAAGAAAATGTAGTGTATATGTGTGTGTGTGTTTGTGTGTGTGTGTGTGTGTGTATATATATATATATATAATATATATATAATGAAATACTACTCATCCATAAAAAAATAATGATATAATGTCTTTAGCAGCAACTCGGATGGAACTGGAGGCCATTATTCTAAGTGAAATAACTCAGTAACAGAAAGTCAAATACTATATGCTCTCATTTATAAGTGGGATCTAAGCTATCGGTACATAAAGGCACACAGAGTGGTACAAAGAGCACTGAGCACTCAGAAGCGGGGAGGGTGGAAGTGGAGTAAAGAATGAAAAACTGCCTGTTGAGTACTATGTATACTATTCAGGTGACAGGTACACTAGGTACACTAAAATCCCAGACTTCACCACTATACAATTCATTCGTGTAACCAAAAACTACCTGCACCTGTAAAGCTACTGAAACAAAAAAATGAGAAAATATAAAGTAATTCAGCACTGAGGAGCCACTTACTTAAGAACATAACATTAGGAAGACATTAACCACAGGGCCATGGACCATTATTGCAAGAAATGACCTTAAAGATCAATCTATTTAACACTGATTTATTTAAGAAGTTGTTTTATTTTCCAGATGAGGAAACACACTCTGAGAAAAAGTGTAACTATAGGTTGCCTTCTATAATTCTTTCTTAAAATATCAGGTAGACTTAAGAGCATCAATTTTAAATCAATGCTGATTATCATTGTTCAAGATTTCTAAAGTGTTTGCATCTCACTAAAACACTGACTTTGTAGAGATAATTTAAATAAGGTTAAAAGATAGGCGATGACGTGCAAAGTAAGATCCAACTGAATGTTTACATAACAGATACTTAATTTGAACACAAATCATAACTTGTGTTTGAATTTAAATGTCTGTTATTTTCCAAGGCCCATCTTATAAAGGGCCTTTTACCCTGATCCTAACTCCATAAATGTCCTTAACCAGTAAACTGGGGATTCATTTTTCATGAGACTTAGCCTACTTTCTCAGTCACCTTCCTTTTTTACTTTTCACAGTTTTCCTGAATGATCTTATCAATCTCCATAAGTTTTATATCTAGTGTCCCAAATCTCTACCTTTACAATTCTAGCCCTGTCTTTCTTTCTCTTGATTCATATATGTGATTTCCTGTTAGGCACCTTTTTCTGGTGCTACCACATGTGTCACATATATAACATGCTCAAATTATAACCAATTCTCATTTTTCACAAACCGCCTTTATCTGTATTACAATATCAGCTTCATCCAATTCCCCAACAGTGAATACTAGGCATCCTGTTTAACTTGTCTAGCCCCTCTTTATCCCCATGCCAAATGACTTATTGAATTTTGTTGATTCTATCTCTTTTGTATCTTTTATATCCATCTCGTTTCCATTTCCACCACTACTGAATTAGTGCAGGACCTCATTATCCTGGCTTATGCTAGTTCAATAATCTCTCTGCCAGCAGCCTTGACCCTCTCTAATCCATATGACACTGCAGCTATAGTAATCCTTTAAAATGCAAATTTAATCATCTTATTTCTTTGTTTAAATCCTTCAAATGGCTTTTCATTTCCTGTAGGTTAAAATCCAAATGCTTTTTGGTGGCATACAAGTCACTTTCATGATCTCACACCCAAACTCAGCTCTTGCCTCTGCACTCTATAGGAACCTCCAATCTTGATAACCTAGGCTGATTTTTTAGTTTCTGTACAGCCCAAATATAATTCCTCACATTCTGCTTTCTCTACTTATGAGGTCCTTTACTTCATCAACCACATCTCGAATTCTCACCTATATTTAATATTTAGCATAAGTGGAACATTATCTGTAATAGTCAGTGTTCTCCAGAGAAACAGAACCAATAGGAGACAGACAGAGGGAAGAGAGATTTAATGAGAATTGGATCATGTGATTATAGAGGCTATGAATTCAAAATCTGCAGGGTAGCCTGGTGGTATGGGAGACTGAAGGAGAGCCAATATTCCAGTTTGAAAGCCATTAAGTAGGAAAAGTCAATGTTACAGATGATGAAATCCAAAGGCAGTCAGCTGAAGGATTCTCTCTTAATCCTGGGAAGTCAGTCTTTTTGTTCTATTAAGGCCTTCAACTGACTGGATGGGGCTCACCCACAACATGCAGAGCAATCTGCTTTACTCATGTCCACTGATTTAAAGGTTAATCTAATATGAAAACACCCTCACAGAAACACCCAGAATAATGTTTGACCAACTACCTGGGAACCCCATGGCGCATCCCAATTGACACAAGATTAACAATCACACTCTCTATGAAGTAATTCTTCACTCCTTCAGAAAGAGTTAGTTGATTATTCTCTCATGCCGCAAACACATCTACTATATATGCCTTTATTTTATTTATAATATTTTTTACACTTATTTATGTCAATCTCTTTTACCAGATATTAGATCAATGAGGAAAGAAATCACAGGTGACAAATACATGGCAAATTCAGTGCTTGATGGTAAGTGAATGAATGAACGGAGCAAAATAAATCTTTGAAAAATAGTCATGAAAAGCAGTATACAAATAATTATTTTAATAAAACTAGATTACTGCGGCCAATAGTAATGGTCACAAAAATAATAAAACTAAACATTGCAGAGCTTTCAATTTTTTAAATGTGTTATCTCATTTGATTCTCACATTAATCATGCATACAATTGGCTGGTTTTTTTCCCCATCTAATAAAAGTGGCAATTGAGGCTTAAAGAAGATATGGATTTGACCAATGTTGCAGAGTTAGCAATTGTCACTGCCAGGACTTCCGTACTCCATCTGTTTAGCACTTTTCCCTGCAACAGCCAGATTTTAATAAAAGCCTGTTCTAGTCTCCTATTATGTGATTTTTTAAAACTAAGTATCTTTTACTTAGTTATTAATTTTTAGACTCTCACTGTACATGGTGAACTGATGTGCTGCTTCTTGGAGCAATATGTTGGAACATGCTACTGCTTGACTCATTTCCAATTTTCAATATCTGTAAAAAATGGAAGTAGTTCAAATAGCTGCAAATTAAAGCACAGTTTAAAACCACTGTATCATATCAAACCTATCTGTGCTTTGGTTTATAAGTGCACACTTCTTGTGCATGGATAATCCATCACAGCTTAAAATTAGAAAAAGACTTGCAGCAGGTCACTGATTTCTCTGACAACACGACCTTCTAAATACTTCTTAAACTAAATAGATGTGTTTTCCTCTGAATGTTTTCAAATCAAGATACTTTCAGTGGAGGCTCATTTCTGTACTCTGGAAAGCCCATTCGAGTCTATGATTTAATTAAATTGGTATTTGCATTTATGAAACAGAAGTAACCGAGGGCAAGGGCATCTACTTATATATGTGTCCTAGTTCTATAATAGAGATGTGCACATCTGTCAAGGTTGTTGAAACTAAATCTGTGTGTCCTCTAATGTTGGATGGTATTCTGGACACTGCTTTAGCTTGCCTACAGAGCAGTGTTAGATTTCACAGATCCTCAAGGGATAAAAGGAATCTGTACTGAGATGTGGTAGTACTGAATTTGGCTAGTATTTCTCATCTCCCGTTTTAAAACCTGATTTTATTATGTTTATTTTTGGTAAACACTTAAAAAGTCTAGGGATAACTATAAATGTATCTGTTCACATATACCCACCCAATATCAAATATCCAGCAAATATCAAATACTCAGCTATTTAAAAACATGTACATTACTAACAGAAGATTTGTTCTTCACAAAGATATTTAGAATTTTGTAAATACAGCATTTTTTCTGGACTCAGTGTTCATGTTATTCCTTTAAATCAATTTTCTTCTCTTTGCTTATGTGACTGGCATTCCAGATAATATTCCCCTTTTCATGCATTATTTTATACAAACTCCCCAAGATTTGTATCTCCCCCATCCCCCATACTTGCAATTTTAAGTTTTTTATAACATTCCATTTGAAGAAATAGTGGGTGATATTTTTATAAGGAATTGTGGGCTTCTTATAGGATGAGGGTAGTGATCATATTTCTTTTAGCCAGAATCACCATATTGTTAACTACGAATTGCAGAAAGGAAGAATGCTTCTTTAGAGTATAAGATATGTGACCCGGTCTGCCTGTGGTGGGAAAAGACTTAAACTTGTGCGACTGTAGGGAGGAAGCTTTAGGCTTTTTATTGGGAGCTGTTCCAGGAAGTTGTGTGCAGCTGAGACAGGGAATATATTAGTGGGCTTCTCCTCACAGGGAGACGGTGTAAATACGAGAGTTTGGAAAGTAGAATGCGGGCTGGGGTGGGGATACTGCCGCAGCTGTGGAGAACTGCACACTTCTTTTTGCCTAATGAGAGGGATCTAGAAGAAGCATCTGGCAGCAGGGAGGGTCTACATTTTATTATAGACAAGAATAGAAGATGAAAGGATATGGTAGATGGAATACATGCACTTTAGAAAAGAATTTAATACAATGTCTGGTGAAATTGCACTTTAAAATACTTCTAGTACATATAACCCTCAAAACAGATGAGAAACACATGAGAAACTGCACATAAAGGAAATGGCATCATAGCTAGAAGTAGTTGGCATCAAGGTGCTTGGGAGGACTCTGAGCATTCTCTGTAGAGTCCCTTAGGGCCTGCATTGCCTACTCCAGTAACTAGAAACGGGGATTATGGGAGGTTTGTACATAATTCATGGATGATGCTGAGTGGGGAAGAAATATGTACACATATAAATCCTACAACAGAGCCTGAGGAACTAAACGATATATACTTCAGAGTCCAGAGGTCATGAGAAGTAGGAATTGTATTCTTCCTGTGTTCTTAGCAGTACCTGGTTCAGCTTTGGGACCTAGCAATCATTCACTTAGTCCAAAATGTCAAAGTTCATCCTGAGCAAAAGACTTATTTTTGTTAATCTACCTTGACAAAATAGCAGAAGCTAATAACAGCAGGTAGAAACTTCTGTTTCCTTAATATAAGAGGTAAATACAATTAATATGAAAAAAAACCATAGAAATATGTTATATATAAAATGAAATAGAAATTCATCAGTACATTACAGAATAAAACTTTTCTGTTATATTTTAAATGATTAGTGTGAGAATTATATTTTTATACTTAATAACTAGGATAAAGGAAAATAAAAGCTGAAATCTAAGGAACAGAAATTATATTAGAAAGTCCTGTTACAGTGGCAATAATTTGAATTACAAATATAATTGTAACCTTAAATTACTCCAGGGTATTTTTCTCACGAAGAGTAAGTGGTATATGCTAATGCATGATATAGAGTTTGATAAGATATTTTGATAGCTTCACAAAGCTAGGACAAAGGCCATATGGTAAAATCAATGTATATCTCAGCTTCTAAATCTTGTTATGTTTAAAAGCGGCTTTAAAAATCATTTGTCTTATAAAAAGACACACGTTCTTTTTAATGGAAAGCAGTATGCATCTGAGTACAATTTGTGACTTTAATCTGACTCCTAATAAGAAAAAAATGCTATGTAAACATAAGACCAATTATTGATAAGAGAAAGGAGTAAGTAAATCTAACACAAATTCTCTTCTTTTTTGACCCTGGAAATAAAAAAGATGCAGAAGTCATCAAGCTGCGTGGAAAAATGTTAGGCAGAATAAGGCTTTATCTCTAATTTACAGAAAGCTGTCATGGATGAGACTCGCACTCAACCGAAAGAGCAAAGCAATTGATGGATATTGGCCTAAAGCCCTGGAGCAGCACATGCACTTTGAAAATATTTTAACTTTAATTTAAAATATTCAAGATAGTTGAAAGACCCGTCTACTCAAAACAGAGTGTAAACTACCACTAGGAGAATTAGTCTTTAATGACAATTAAGATCAGAGTCAAAATTTGCAAAACAATTTTGTAAAGTTGTATGTAGACATTGAATTCAGTATATTAAATAGACAAATCTTTTTCAAGACCGAGAACTACATTTTCACAGTCATGTTTACCTTTTAAAGCAAATTGTTGTAATGCTTCCTGCCCCCAATAAATGATTCTTTGTCCACTAACTATGTCTTTAGGAAAGTTTGGTGTCTCAAACATTTAAGTATGCTCAATGAACCACTGCTCTCAACATACCCAAAGTTAGTGATTTTAGTACTAAATTTACAAGGTGAAGCCTAAAAATGAGAATAAATGGAACCTGTCTACATACCATGTATTTAAATTCTACCCATAGAGCAGAATTTTGTAATAAGCAAGAGCAAATGAGCCTAAAAATATACATTCTTTTAACTTTTAAAAACTATTTTACTTTATCTGTTTCTCTTATTTCTGTTTTTGTTGTTAACATTTCTTCATTACAATTATTTGTTGTTTATACTGTCCTTCTCTGGTTTTATTGCTTCTATGTCTGGATAGAGACTAAGCAAAGTGAATAGTTTGACATGTGAAGTTCTGCAATTGCCTGATCCCAGCTCAGGCTGAGTGCCAGGGCTCCCACTCACCAGATTTTCATCTGTCTGGATTATTTCATCTCACCCTTTTGGCCTTTGTCCTCTAGGAAACTTCCATGGGTCAGGAAAATTACATATCCAAAAGTGCTCTGCATTGCCTTCTCCCAAATATAAGGTCACATAATTATATTCATTTTATTTGCTTTTGGCTTCCAATTTAATATTTAGTAATTCATATGACTATTCAGGATTTTGAGAGTGTTTAGCAAGAGGAGGAGAATTGTTGACGTAGAAAGAGATAGTGTCTTTCTTGTGGCTGTTGTCTAATCTAATAACCTCCCTTAAGCCAGCCAGGAGGCAGGTTATTTCATACATGGACATGGGTACACTGAGGTCCTCTATAATACTCCTCTGGCCTACTGACACCCATTTTGTGTGGGTGTCCTGAAATCTCTATCTCACCTAGTCTGCAACATTCCATATCCCCTTTGCAAGTGCTAAAGTAATTACATTTTGAAGGAAATTTGCTAAATATTATATTATCAATGATTGATCCAGGTCTTTATTGATGAGATATTAACTGGAAAGACAGAGTATCTGGAAAGAGCAAAGCAAAATGAAAAACATTGTGTAGTAAGATTCTGAAAATTATGTGGTATAATCCACATTTTAATTGCCTTTTGGGGCAAAACAATGTATTATGAGAAAGTGAATGTATTTAATATTACATTGCATCAATTAGTAAATGATTATATTGCTGATGCCATAAAATTTAAGCCTAGAATGTTAATCTAGGAAATAAATTCAATTTTATGTTACTAGTTTATTCTTGAACAAATCTATATATTGAATAAGAACTTAATGTGATTATTTTCTATTCATACACAACATTTGAATTGCAATTGTTAATTGCTTTGGCAAAAATCCTTATGATTCTCACAATGTCAAATTGTTTTGGAAACATGCTCATTGTAAGATAAAAAAATTAGTAGACACAAAAGGACAAAAGTGTCTGGAATTTTAAAGATTCATTGATTCATTCATTAAGTCAATAAGTATTTACTGGTATTTACTGCATATTCAATGATTGTGCAAAGTGCTAGAAATTCAAACACAAATCTATTTACCAGATCCCAGCCCTGAAAATGCCCTTCTAAATGCTGCACTTCTCCAAAGCACTCTTTCGTCAGATGCTTGAGCAAGATCTGGAAGAAACAGACATGTAAACAGAGTGAGACTGTGCAATGTGGGATAATATTCAGTAGGAGTCTGCAAAGAACATTTATGGCAAAAAGAGAAGATATACATCAACTGCTTAAATAAACATATAAACTAAAGTAATTTTGTCATACTTTTAAATTTTCTGTATCCCCTACCATCGTTCTTCTTAGTTCATTTACTGAGGAAATATTTAATTACTTACTGTTACTATGCAATAGTGAAGAAAGCCCTATGCTCATGGAGTTTTCAATTTAGCAGCGAAAACAAACTTTGACCAGGAATTGCAAGGGTGCTGCATGTTATAGAGGAGAAGAGGTGAGTCATTGGAACATAATAGATAGTCTTCACTTTGCTAGGCTTCCAGGAATAAGTGGAGAATGAACAGTGACTTCACATAGTAACATGCCAGTTTCTTGACCACCATAATGGGCATTTTTATAAGCCTACCTGTTATTTGCTGGAGGGAAAATAATCAACATGATTCACATTTTAATTCTCTTTTAGGACAAGACATTATATTATTGAGAACTAAGTGTATTTACTGTTTGATTTCATTGGTTAATGTGTAATAACACATTTCTCTTGCTGATTATCTATATTACCATAAATGCTTATGGCAACAAAAAACAAATGAACCAAAACATTAATGGATATGATGACATTCAGTTTTTTCTATAACATGTTCTCCCAAGCAATGACATGGTAAATAATTTGACATTACAATACAAGAAATCCACACATACTGCTTCATTTTACGTAGATGTGCTTGGGAATAAGTAGATGTACACATTTATTCAGGTCTCCAACATACTATCAGGATAATGTATTTTTGCAGCAAAGTACTGCATTGCTCACATTTTACCATTTCCATTAAACCAGAACTCTATGTATAAATTTGGATACATTTATCTTCTATTTGTTAAATTATTTATTGCATAGCACATGTCCTCTCTGTATCTGATTTTGTTGTTGTTGTTGTTGCAGATAAATCTGCTTCACTGGAAGATTACCTGTTACTGTGTGTTTGTTTATTCTCCCTTTAAGTTTCACACAAGAACCCTAGCTCAGTGTCTGTTCTGTAGTCAGTACTTAATATATTTTTTGGTGGGTTAAATGGAATGTAATGGGTTTGAGTAAAGTGTCTATCAAGTCAATCATACAAACACTTTTGAAGTAATAAATCCCAGAAAATATGCCTGAATACTGAACAGAAGGTCCACAATTGTATAAACATCCTAACCATGATTATGATTATTTTTCTATAGTATATGGGGACATGAAAAATCAAAATATCTAAATCATTAATTTTGGCTGCTTTTTCCAACCAATCTCTTAATTAGAACTAGTAGCTAACAGTCTGATTTGAGAATTACTTTCCTCTAACTAATTTATGTTATAAAGGGAACAACATCAGTGGAATGATTAAATGCTGAAGAAACAAAAGACCTAGACAGCCCATAGATGACAAGCTCTGAATTATCAAGATTATCTAATTGCAGCCCAATTATAACAGATTAGAATGTTGCTATGTCAAAAAGAGACTTATAACCCAGATATCTCAATACCAAATAGATATAAAGAACACACACTCTCCACAAGGAAGATGTTTATTAATACAGTTTTCTAGCTTGTGGAAAACATCTTGGTAACCAGCATTAGTCTATAGGCAATAGCTTTCTAGAAGGAATTCCTAGAAGGAATAGGAATTCAAAAAATAATTCCAGACTAGAAAGGACACTAAATGTGATGAAGAGGTCATTGGGCAGAGATCAAAGGAGGTCTGCAGCTGTTCCATTCTGGTTGTCTTGGTGTGCTCTTTGATGTCCATAAAACTGTTTGGGTTAAAATCGGAGCCCTGCAGAGAAAGAGCCACTCCCATTTCCCCCCACCTACTTTTGCCAGCCCCACCTGGGAGTGGAGAATTGGGTAAATACCCAGACATATTGGCTATTTAAACATTTAGAATTACAGAAACATTTTTGCTTTAGATAAGATGTATGGTGGATGATTAAATAGAAAGTGTACAAGAGTATTTTTTATGAATCATCTTTATGGTGAAATAATCCACATACATATAATCTACCCATGTAAAATGTACAGTTTAATGATTTTTATTACATGCACAGATATTTGCAAATATCAGCCAAGAAATTTTAAACAATTTGCAAATATCATCACAAGAAATTTTTAACAATTTTTATCACCACCAGGAGAAAGCCTGTACCCTCTAGCCATTGCCCTTCAGCTTCTTCCCCCACCTTCTCCCCAGGCCTAATCAACCCTAATATACTTTCGGTCTTCATAGATTTATCTATTCTGGACATTTTATACAAGTAGAATTACATAACATGCGGTATTTTTTGAGTGGCTTATTAACAGAATGTTGAGTATTTTTTTATTTCTAGGGTAATTTTCTTTTTAGTCCCTCCACTCTATTTTTTATGAGTGGGAATCTCAGATTTTCAGAAATGAATCTGGTCATTCCTTCATGTGTAGTATCTTATACCATCAAAATGTTCTAATCTCTGTATACCTTTATATGTATTCTTAGAAAGTATGAGGTTACTATTGAAATAAAAAAAATTAGCCACTAGCAATGCTACCTTTTATGATGCCATGCTTTGTCTCACTAACATTTTTATTATCTTGCTAAAATTTTTATTGTAAGCCTAGCAATTATTTCATTTAGACACATTTCTTTTGGTTACGGTCCCTGAAATAAAAAAGGTTTAATTGTAAGAGGAAAAAAGTACCTACATGTGCACAGAGATTTAAGCATAAATAAAAATCTCTATCCTCATACACTAGTTGGGCACACATTTCCTACATCTTTCACTATGGCAACAGTGCTGGCTGGCTCACTCAGGCCAAAATGACACAAGTCTGGTATCCACTGATGCATTTTCATAGCCAAAATGAAATTGAAAGTAATTATTGCATAACCTAAGAAATCCCTCTCCCACAATTCCTTTAACTACTTAGCTAATAGGTTTTCTGTCTGAAACATCCCAATTAGTTACAACACTTCACACTTCAGCCTGGCTGTGGAGGCCTGCCAGTACAATGATGTTAGTCTGTCCTCTGTGCAGGCAAATATCTCCACAGCAAGGAATGTGCTTTCTGAAGAATGACTATCCCAGGTAACTTAGAACATACCAAAGACAATCCAAACAACAGCATTGCAAAGTGGGTCTGTTTTATTTCATTTTAAAAGCCAAAGAGACTCAGCACCACGAAGCTAACCTGTTTCCTTAACTGGGAAATTTCACTTAATCTCTGTGACACAGAAGAAAACAATATTTAGAAAGTATCTCAATGGAAGCAATGAAGATCCCCAATATAGATCATATAGGAAAAAGCTTACCCACATGACCAAGTTTGTAGTTTATTCTGAAACTTACCCTATATCTGCATTTATACTTTATAAGCAAAGTCTGGTTGACAGGATAGATAATGCACTAACCAATAGAAGACAAAAACAGTATTTGCTTTTGTATTGAAGATTCAAGATTAAAAAAATAAACATTTTAAATATGTCTTTTTTCACCTTGATTATAATTCAAGAGTACTTCATGTTCAATTGTAAATATCAATTTGGGACATAATTTTTGGACCGACTCTTGTTTCTGAAATTTAAAAAAGAAGTTTGCTTCATTTCATCTAGGATTTTGTTTTGTTTTATTTTCCTCAGTAAGAAAGAAGAAACTATAAGGTTAAACATTTCAGCTGTCTTCAAAGCTTTTGATGCACTTGATTTCCTTTCAAGGTCTCATTTTCATATGTCATTTTAGGGATAGGAAAAATAATTATGATTATGGCAATTGTAAATGGAAAGAAATGGAAGGAAAAAAAGACTGTATTAATACCTCACAAGCAAAGCACAAGGTCTAGTTTACATAAGATTTTTATGAAATATTCCTGCAATGCCTAATCATTCCAAGCAGAAGTACCTATAGGGTAGCCAGCAGAGGGGATATAGGGACCAGGGGCATATTTCATCACTAGGAGAGCCACCATGAGTTATGCCTGTCTCGTCTGTTCTTGGTTTCAAGGGGAGCCTTGGCACAGAGCTGGCCCTGGAGATAGTATTGTGGTGGCGACATAATAAACACTGTCTCCCGTAGGTTCAATAACTCAAGTGGGAAACAGCTGGGTGACTATGCCCAGGGCATTCTCTTTTCCAGTCCAGTTAATCTGTCCCTGTAGGGATGGAGGAGAAAGACACTGAGAATGAGATCACAGGAAAAGTTCAGAGAGGCCTAAAGAGCAGTGGGGCCTTGCAGCACTGCAGCCCAGGGATGCAAACTTCCCCAGCTGTCGGTTTGGACACCACACACTAATTTTAAAGCAGGAAGATAAGCCTTAGCAAGTTGTGTGCCTTCCCCATGTAAATTTATTTCAAAGTTCTAGCCTCATTTGTACAAAAAGAGACAAATAAAAACTTACGTTTGTTACCCACTTCTAATAAGGAGAAAAATTTGCAAAAAGTGTGATTATTTTGATCCTCTCGTGCTCTAATGCATGAGTTTCTCCACATGTAATATGAATGGTCATTCCTATATGGATCATAGCCATAGGTCTGTTTTTAAAATTACATATTGTAGTAAAGGTTTAACCTTAGTTTCTAATTCTGTCCAAAGGCAACGTGTTGTTTTGTTTGTTTTGATGAGGTTCCTTAAAATGTTCAAACCGTAAAACAAAATTATTCTAGATGGATGGAAACTAAACCACGATGTTTCAGTGAAATGAAAATCATCACCCTATTCCCAATCACTTAAGTAGATTAGGTAACAAGTTAAAGAGCCTACGATTTTTTAGGACTGGTAGACATATCTGTTAACGAACCTTATTTGCATCTTTACTCTCATGCATCTCCACTTCTGAACCTCTAAAACACAGGTCACAGTACTTGCTACAGTTGCGGGGGTATCATTCTTTCTTCTAGGTTAGCAATACAGACAGTATGCTAATCTCTGGGAAACGCATTCAGCAGAACTTCAGTCAACAAAAATGTATTCAACACTTACGTGCTCAGCACTTGATGTTCCAGTTAGAATAAACTCTGTACCATTCCTCCCACATGTGATTCTTTTAGTCTTGATTTCTTTGATCATAACAATCTCTCTGCTCACATTGCTCTCCCCACGTTACTTAACTACACGTATCTCCGTTCAAATTTTGCCCATTCTTCAAGGCACGGTTCAAATGCTTCTTCATTTGGAAACTATGTATTATTCCTTTCAGTGAAAGGTGACTTCACTCTTTTTTTTTTTTTTTTTTTTTTTTGAGACGAAGTCTCGCTCTGTCGCCCAGGCTGGAGTGCAGTGGCGCGATCTTGGCTCACTGCAAGCTCCGCCTCCCGGGTTCACGCCATTCTCCTGTCTCAGCCTCCCCAGTAGCTGGCACTACAGGTGCCCGCCACCATGCAAGGCTAATTTTTTTTGTATTTTCAGTAGAGACGGGGTTTCACTGTGTTAGCCAGGATGGTCTCGATCTCCTGACCTCGTGGTCCGCCCGCCTTGGCCTCCCAAAGTGCTGGGATTACAGGCGTGAGCCACGGCGCCCGGCCGACTTCACTCCTTAATGTTTCATACAACCTTATTGGTACCCAGGAACAGTTATGTAATTTGTGGGTTCCAGGACAAAATGAAAATGAAATGCCCTTTGTTCAAAATGTAGTAAGAATTTCCATCTCACACCAGGTAGAATGGCGATCATTAAAAATTCAAGAAACGGCCGGGCGCGGTGGCTCACGCTTGTAATCCCAGCACTTTGGGAGGCCGAGGCGGGCGGACCACTAGGTCAGGCGATCGAGACCATCCTGGCTAACACAGTGAAACCCCGTCTCTACTAAAAAATACAAAAAAAAAATAATAGCCGGGCGTGGTGGCGGGCGCCTGTAGTCCCAGCTATGCGGGAGGCTGAGGCAGGAGAATGGCGTGAACCCGGGAGGCAGAGCTTGCAGTGAGCCGAGATCGCGCCACTGCACTCCAGCCTGGGCGACAGAGCGAGACTCCGTCTCAAAAAAAAAAAAAAAAAAAAAAAAATTCAAGAAACAACAGATGCTGGAGAGGATGTGGAGAAATAGGAAAGCTTTTACACTGGTGGTGGGAGTGTAAATTAGTTCAACCATTGTGGAAGACAGTGTGGCGATTCCTCAAGGATCTAGAACCAGAAATACCATTTGACCCAGCAATCCCATACTGGGTATACACCCCAAGGAGTATAAATCATTCTGCTACAAGGACACATGCACACATATGTTTATTGCAGCACTATTCATAATAGCAAAGACTTGGAACCAACCAAAATGCCCATCAGTGATAGGCTGGATAAAGAAAATGTGGCACATATACACCATGGAATACTATGCAGCCATAAAAGGGATGAGTTCATGTCTTTTGCAGGGACATGGATGAAGCTGGAAACCATCATTCCCAGCAAACTAACACAGGAACAAAAAATCAAACACCGCATATTCTCACTCATAAGTGGGAGTTGTACAATGAGAACACATGGACACAGGCAGGGGAACATCACACACCCAGGCCTGTTGTGGGGTGGGGGGCTAGGTGAGGGATAGCATTAGGAGAAATACCTAATGTAGATGACGGGTTGATGCGTGCAGCAAACCACCATGGCACGTGTATACCTATGTAACAAACCTGCACATTCTGCACATGTATCCCAGAACTTAAAGTATAATTAAGAAAAATCAATTTCCAGACAGCAACAGCAGAGCATTAAACCAAATGTAGGCCCTTCTAAGCACACGGCCCTGTGAGACTGCACACGTCATATGCTCATGAAGCCAGCCCTGTCTACACCTCCTCAATGTACTAATTGCTATTAATTTTATTAATGCATGAGCTATTTTTACACATGGGTTGACTTTTCTCTTCGAATATAGTGTAGGCTCCTTGAGAACAGTGTCTGCATGTATTCCACAGTAGCAAAGAGAGTCTTACAAAATGTCAGATATTCTAAAGTCTTGCTACTAAAATATAGTCCATGGACTGATTTCACCTGGGAATTTATTAGAAATGCAGAATCTCAAACTCCACCCGAAACCAACTGAATCAAATCCACATTTCACAAGATCTGCATGTAATCTGTATGCACATTCAAGTTTGAGAAGCATCATTAAACGAGCAAATGAATAGCCCTCTAGAACAAAAGACACCATTAGGTGGGAAATTTATCCATTGGGGTATTATGTATTATTCCATCAAACTCTAATGGAGAGGTAATTTCTGCTTTTCTCAACAAGAGGGAAGTATCAGATTAAGAAATTTTATTCCTCTTTTCAGATTTCAATTCAATCCCTCCCAATTTTTCTTTTCTTTGAGAAATCATTACTTTTCTCACTAATGATGTATAGAAGAGCCAGGTAGCTGCTGGACCCATTTTACCAGAAAATATGCCATGTAAAAGATAGGTATAGGAATACAGATCTGTAAATTTCTCTCTCTCTCTCTCTCGTCTCTATTTCTCTTTTCTCTGTACTCTAATTTGCATATTGTTGCATATTGCTAATAAAAAATGAAATAATTCTGTCGGTGTGGCATAAGTGAAAGAAGAAAAACTGGCATATGGATTGACATCACTCAGCTTTCATCAGAAAATTCAAAAGGTGTCATAACAATTATAATGGTCTGCCTTTAATTCTCTCATTGGTTCCTATTTGAACTTTCCATATTAACACTAATCCCGAGCAGCTAACAAAGTGGTTATCTGGCAAGGTGGAATATTTTTGGAAATTCTCAAAAAATTTCAGCTCTCCATTTCAAATATACAGGAATGTACAAGCAGATTATTCTCTCAAAATGGCAACCCTGTGATTTGAGATTTAAAGGAAAGAAAAATAAGTAGAAAATGTGATATAAAATTATCAATTTCACCATATTAAGAATGATACTAAATAATTTAAATTCACCAATTTAGGAAAAAGTCCATTAAAGAAAGAGTTATTTCAATAATGCCAAAAAGGAAACATGATTTTATTTTTACTGCTACTGCTTGCTTACTTGTTCCCAAGATAGTTTATTTTAGCAAGGTTAGATCTTAGGGCTCTGAATTCTCAAGGTATATAATCAAAGTTTAGCTTCTCAGGTATATAATCGAAGTTTAGAAGCCTAATACACCTGGACTTTAAGAAAATTCACAAAACCTTTATAAAATCCTTAACTCTAGAAGTGAACATATGTAAGTGACAGTAGTTGAACATTAAAGTTCTGTAGGAGAGCTTTTAGCAACTTTTTATCTAGATAGCCTTCAAATTCTTCAGTCTTCATTTTATTTACTTATATTTACAGAAGTGAGGTTTCTTTGAAATTACTTTGGAGAACCTGTTGGTGTTTTAAAGGTAATAATTGCAGGTGATACCATAGTGAGTTCAGCTGTTCAAGCTCCAAAACACCACATAGAATGACAATGTGACAGACCAATGATATAATGGGAAAAGCCTGAAACAGTACGTTGAGTTTGATTAAAAGTTATAACTTTATTCAAGGCCTGCCTGGTGATAGTAGCTGCTGGTAAATACAGATGAAACTGAAGTAAGCTAAATTACTCTTTTCTGATTTATTTTTGATAATTGGTGGCAGAAGGTGGCTACAGTTTTAGAATAGAACCTCTGATCCCATGTTATAAGCGCTGATCCTGATTCTACTTCTATGTATTAGTTATCTATTTCTGCGTAACAAACTACTCCAAAACTTAGCACTTAAAACAACATCCATTTGTTACCTCATATGTTCAAGGATACTGGTGTGGCTTATCTGAGTGCCGTGCCTCAAGCTCTTTCATGAGTTTGCATTCAACCTGTAATCCAGAGCTGCATGTTCACATGAAGGCCTAGCTAGGGAATGATCTGATTCCAATTTCACTCACATGAACCTAACCAGGGGACTGCTTCATGACATGCAAGCAATCCAACACAGAGCAACAGCACTCCTTCAAGGGGAAGCAAATATCTTCCTAAAACCTAATCTCAGAAGTGACATCACACCAGTTCTGTAGTTTTGTATTTATTAGAAATGAGTCATTAATCCAGCTCACACTGAAAGGGAGGGATTCCTCAAAGGCATAAATACCAGGGCATGAAATCACTGAAGGCCATCTTAAAAGCTGCTTATTATAACCTCTCACTTAAGAGAAAATATGTGTAAGAAAAACATAAGTAATTTCTTCTGTTTTAATCTTCTGCCAACATTTTCTAATGCATTTTACTTAATCAGTCCAATAAAATTTATCTGCAGCTCTCCCATCTAATTTGAGAAATATGACATACTCTATTTGGCACATTTTTGTTTCATGAATTGACTATACTCTTCACTTTGTGAGAAATACAAAAAAAAAGTTTAAAATGTTTTAATCAGAATTCTTTTATTTGCAAGTAACCATAGTCCTTACCTATAAATAAAAGTAAAACCAATTGAATGCCTGAAAAATACAGAGGTGCGTTTTCCTTTGGGTATGGCAGAATATAGGTTCAAGGTTTCTTTACATTGAACCAACAGAAAGCAAAGGTGTAACTATTTCATGTTGACATGCAAAAAAATTCACATTTGGAATATTTCCTATTTTGGATTAGGAATGCTAAATCTGCACCAAATTGTGTAGGTGTATCAGTTCATTCGCATGCTGCTAATAAAGACATACCAAAGACTGTAATTTATAAAGAAAAGAGGTTTAATTCACACACAGTTCAGCATGACTGGGGAAGACTCAAGAAACATGCAATCATAGCGGAAGGGAGAGCAAACACGTCCTTCTCTACATGGCAGCAGCAAGGAGATTTGCAGAGTGAAGAGAGGGAAAAGCCCCTTATAAACCATCAGATCTCCTGAGAACTCACTCACTATCACACAAGCAGCATGGCGGTAACCACCCCTATGATTCAATTACCTCCCACTGCGCTCCTCCCGTGACACATAGGAATTATGGAAACTGCAATTCAAGATGAGAGTTGGTTGGGGACACAGCTGAATCATATCAGTAGGTTTCTTCAACTTGTGGGAAAGTAGTATTAGAATAGGGCTGGTTAAATGGTAATGGGGTGTGCTGAGTCTCTTCACTCAGCTCAGAGGAGAAAATATCAGTTTAAGTAAAATTTTGCATTATAGGTACTTCTGTAACTTTGTATGGTTTTAAACAATAAGTTATATTAAAATAATTAAATGACTTATAGTAGAGAGAAATTATTTTTGAAGCAATATTTAAAGGTAAAAAATAGTATGCTGCACTATTGACGTCATAAAGGTATAAATCTACCACCTCCTGTCTCTCTGGCTACATAGTCATAGAAAGAAGAAAGTCACCCCAACACTGATTTGTCTTTCTCTCTCTTTAGTACCTTCTTTCACGGGAACCCCATTGAGGCCAAGTTAAGCTTTAAATAATCGCAATGGTCAAAGATTAGAGTGATGTCAAATATTACAGTAATTTTTTTTTTTTTTACTCCAGAATGTGATCCTATGGTAAATCTTATAACTTACTGAATTCAGTTTTGTCAAGGATAATACATTAACTCGTGTAATAGAATAAAAGATCAAGTCTTTACGTAGTATGTTTTAGGAGAGTCACATTACTCACTAGAGTTTTCTAACACTTTGTTTGGAAATAAAGATCTAAAGGAACACTAGACAAATAGTAAAAGCTACCAAAATAAACTTTTATTTTCCTGGTTTTAACGAAAAAATTAAATTTTAGAAAAGCTGAGGGTCAGTTATGGAATGCAGTTGTCCGGGGAATAGACAGATGTTCATTTTTATTTGCTTAAGAGTATAAACTATTGGATCACTGCAGCAGTTATAAATGATTTATGGAATGAGACACATTCTTGTTTAATGCACAAAGACTGTCAACTGTTCTAGCAATTACAGAGATATGGTACTATTTTTAGTGGTATAGTTACACAGGAACTACATTATTATTATATGAAATATGAAATATAAACTAACTTCTCTCACTATGGAGTTCTCATGAAGTTACATCTAGTAGAAAAGTAGTGAGAGAATAATTACGTTTCTTTGCAACCTGTGTCTACGCTTGCATAATAAAGTGGAATAACAGATAATATACATAATTTTAGTTTTAGCATTTGGCTCCGCAGGGACACTTAATGGCCACTTGTTACGTAACCCAAGTGTCAGTCCAAGTCCACCATCCCCCTTCCAGGGTCATCTTTGTCTAATATATTTGAGCAAAATGGTTGCGTCTCATCTCCACTTCACAACCACACATCTGCCAGTTGCTTCTCTATTCCCATCCCCCTCCTGTCCATGGCATTGATTTTCTACATTATCTGCACCCCCAGGTACAACCTGGTTCATTTTATTCTCTAAAGCATCACCAATTTAAAGATGTATGTATGGAAAACTTTGTGTGTAAATTTGAGGCGATGGTGGAGGTCATTTTTGGAGCATCACAGCCTGGGAAGATTCTTAAGTAAACTACAAGAAATTCTTTTTTCTAAGAAAGAGATCATGTCTATTTACGGGAACATAGATGGAGCTGGAGGCCATTATCCTTAGCAAACTAACACAGGAACAGAAAACTAAATACCACATGCTCTCACTTATGCATGAGAGCTAAATGATGAGAACACATGGACTCATAGAGGGGAACAACACGCACTGGAGCCTATGGGAGGGTGGAGGGTGGGAGGAGGGAGAGAATCAGAAAAAATAACTAATGAGCACCAGGCTTAATACCTGGGTGATGAAATAATCTGTACAACAAACCCTCATGACACAAGTTTGCCTATGTAACAGACCTGCACATCTACTCCTGAACTTAAAATAAAAGTTAAAAAAATACATTCTTCTTTCTTAAATATTCTTCAGTGATTCTACCATGGAAACTTCACACTTGTTTTTTTAATCTCAGGATTCCATTTCACTCCCAAATTGCAGACTTCTCCTTTTCCCTTGACCTCTTCCTCAATTTTCTCAAGCATTCTCTCCCCCAATCCCCAGGTTTCTGTTAGTGTGCTTGGTATATGATGTTATCATTTTGCCTAGTACTAGTCCATGGAGCCACAGACCTATTAGAGTATTTTCCCTAGAATATATTTGTTGCACAGATGCATGAAACTCTAATATACACAGACAGACAGCAAGATTGAGCAACACACACACACACACAAAAAAAAACAAGATACAGACACAAGACACACACATACAAATACACACAAATAACAATATACAGAAGGATATACAGATAAAGTCATTATATAGATGGGTTATATATATATATTTATAGGTATTTTAAATATATTTTTATATATATATATTTATAGGTATTTAATAATGACTTTTATATATATATAACCCATCTATATAATGACTTTATATGTCTTTATATATATTTATATATATATATAAATTCCTATGTAGGAAATTCTATAGAAATGATATATATATATAAATATATAAATGTATATATAAATGGATATAAATATATATTCAAACATACATATTCAGCATACAGATGAAAAAAATAAGACTGGAATAGAAAAGGGTGCTTTTTTTTTGGTTGTTACCACTGATGTAATATAAATGAAATGCTACCACTCATGAAGTGTACAATGTAATGCTTACTAAATAAAGAGATACCAAAGGACATTTAATCTGAAGCTTGCTTTACTTGTACTAAAGTAAAATAATAGAATGAGCACTCAATACACACACACACACTCACACAGAGTCAGGGAAACAATCTATACAATTCAGGTGAATACTGCTTATGAATGCATTTCCATGTTTGTGCATTTCTATTATAAGCATGACAGAATTCATATAACTTAAGTAGCCATTGTCTTGTGCCTACTCCTTTTGATGACTTTGTATTGTCATTTTTATCCTGGCTTCTGAAAACTATTGTCATTCTGTAGGTAGACATAGTACCCTGTGAGCAAGGGAAGTTTGTCAAATGTGGGCAGGAATAGGAATAAAGCTATCTTATTTCTTGTCTTGGTTTTACCTCTTGGCTGTGTAGAATCTTAGAAAATCTATCTAGTCTCCCTTTACCCATATAGTTTCCCATTAAACAAAGTGAGACAACTATATATTGTTTATGATTTCTCTCATTCAAACATTCTAATTATACTGTGCAAACATAATTAGTCATATCTCGCATTTAGTATCACAGACTGATCATAATTTTGAAAATTTTATTCACAGAGAAAGCCCATCAGTAAATAGTGAATGTAGACAACACCCTTCCAATGCAAATTGTAAGTAGGTCTGGAAGGAAGTGTCAATTCCCTTTGGTACTACTGAGGCATCAGGGTGCTCATTAATATCTACACGGTCAGCAGGACTCTTTAGCCCTGAAAGTTCTACCCATGTTCCAGGTGAGGGAAATTCAGGCTGATTTGGGCATCATTTCTATAGAATTTCCTGCATAGGATTTTAAAGTTGAAATACTATGCAAACAAAACCAGAATTTAGACTTGTTCAGTGAGCACAGTATGGCTAAAGGATACAGGCCAGTTTACTAAGCCATTTTCTTAGTTATACAACTAATTCAGACATCTCTATATAAAATACACAAACTTGAGTTGAGGCTACCTGGATATGGCTCCTTGCTAAAGACTGGAGGAGGAAATTCGGCTTCAGGAATCAGCCTTCTTTTTCACCCTTTGCTCTTGAGGTAATTTCTTATACACCTTAAGTTGTCCTAGCGAACCTCTTTGTTCAACTAGCCCTTATATTGTGCTGTATCTTTTCAAGTTACTTTATACTGTAGCGAGTTTACTAATGCAAGTAGTTATTATGTTCCATTGTTATCATTATTAGACATTAGTAGCTAATATTAAGGGCTCACTATATGCTTAACACCATTCTAAATGCTTTATGTGGATTAACTCATTTTGTCCTTATGAATTAATGAAGAAGGAATGTTATTTAGTTCCATCTTACAGATGAGGAAACTGAGGCACAGGGTACTAAAGTAACTTGCCTAAGTTAACACTGCCAAGAGGGATATCAGAATTTGAACCCAAATATACTGATTCTATACTCTGTCCTCTTAACCACTACCCACACTGCCATTTGTTGACTTAATTATGTCTATTGCACAATCCTTCAGTTATTACTCTTATTCTAATTAGTCCTTTCTGCTACACACACACACACACACACACACACACACACACACACACACACACATATATATATATATATATACACACACACTGCTTCTCTGTTTTTCTCCCTTCTCTTGTATTTTAACACTTTTATTTTCTGTATGGGACAGACTGCATGCAGTGATCTACTCAGACCTGACAGGGCCCTTGTTGCTTCTCTCTTATTGCTGTCTGTTCTGTCTCTGTTTTTTCTCTCTTATACCACCTGTCCAACTTCAATACAAAGTGACTTACTACTCTCTGCTAACATTTCCATTCAGTCTATGTTCCCAAGGCCGTTGGATCAAAGATTCTCTTCTTCCCTCAAAATGTGGCTTTTTCTATGATTTATTTTAATTATGTGTGGTTTGAATGATTATCTTTGTTTCTGAAAAAAATGTATTCTTTGAACAACAACAACAAAAATCTTTGAGGATTTTGTTGGTGGTGTTTTGTTTTATTTTTCATCAATGTTCCCAGAGAGACCAGTACTCTGAAATTCTTTTCTATTTATTTGAAAGAGTCCTCCCCACCTAAAAAAAGTTGTATGTCAAAAATTGTCAGCTCTTTATGAATAGAAAAAGTATCGCTTCAAGACTTACCCACTTAAGATTTGATTGACCAGTTTATGTCAATCATAAACTGCTAGGTTCTCTAGAAATGGCAATCTCAGTGTCTTTTCATTGAGTTTACAAAGAAACTGCAATTTGCTTAATTTTACAATGGCTCCTCCCAGCACAAACAGATTGAAGGCTATTACTTTAGTTTACCAACAGGTACATTAAAATATTATGTGACATGTTTAATTCAGATGTCAGGTAAAACTCATTCCTTTGGATATTAATGAAATTGTTTCTATTTTCTATGGATTATAGAGAATGAAATGTCAACAATTTTTTATGGATTTATAAAGATCTTTTGGAATTTTAGCTGTTCTCTTACTTAAGTTTAGGGATAGGCTAAGTGTCTTGATTGTCTTAGCCTGTTTTTAAATGCAAACACTGATAAGGAATTCAGTATATTTTATGTACAATGGATTATCAAAGGTTAAGGAGATAGGAGTGCATAACAACACCCACAACTTAGAACACCACATTTAAAATAACCTGTTCTAAACGCCTTACAGCCATTTCTTTGGTTTAGGTTTTATCGCCCTAATAGGCTGCCCAGTAATCCTTCCTTCTCTTCAATCTCTCACATACACCCAACGTTTCTGTTCATATCCAGTAAAAGGCAATATTAAATCACCTTTTCCAGCATGGCTCCTGCAGAACTATACCTTCAGGGTCTCACCATCCACCTCCAAGAGGCTTAAAGAGGTATTTTCCCCAAACAAAGGCAGTTCTCTTCCTTAAGTCAGAATTCTGGAGCCAGCTGTTTAGGTAATTAAATTCTCAAACTCCACTCTATACAAAGTGTGACACTGACTCAGATTGCTTGAAGGCAGTCCAGTATTCTTAAACTATTCTGAATATTTTAGTCCCTGAAATAATGATGGTAAATATATTACGGTTCCACTTCTCATCATTCAGTGTGAGGGTGCAGTTCCCCGGCCGTTTCCTTCTCTCATGACTATTAAAAAAGGGCATATCATTTGAGATACTGAAACATTTAAAGCTGTTTAATCTTTGAGCTTGTCTCCGTTAGAGTCAAAGTCAAATATTTCAAATTCTGAACCTAAGGTTGATCATTTCCTTTAGTGCTCTTATGCCTCTCAAGGTTCCAAATATTCAATGTTCATCTAGGCAGTCTGAGTCAAGAATTCCAACATCATAATTTGTATTCAACATACATGTCAAATCAGGAGGGTTATACCATAGTTATAAGTTTCTAATCCACCTGTATTGTCTTTATATGAGCGATGCTGAGTTTTGATCCAAAGTAATATCCAAACATTGACTAAATTAGCTTTAATATTGATCTACTGCCTTTTTTGTCATTAACATTTATACTTAATAGGGACTTATTTAATCTTGAAAATATTGGTAAAATGATTTTCAGTTGAATTGGTACATATAGCAACATATCCATAGTCTTCCGGGCAAGTTTCATTTCTTTCATTGAACACAGTAGACTGAAGAACATGAATTTAAAATTAATATTCTAAGATTACTATTGCCATAATTATCTGTACAGAGTTTTTTGTAAATGTTTTCTCAATTATATATATGTTCACACTGTGAAGAAAAAGGCTATTGTAAGTTTAAAGCCTAGTTTAAAACGTGATTCTTTCTGTTGCTGCTTGCTAATTAATTGTGCTTAATTATAATTCACTTTTAAACACAGTCATTATAAAAGAATAGTTAATTATTCTACATTGTGGAAGATTTGGGTATAAAGTAAAGTATTCAAAGAATACAAAAATATTATGTTAACGTAAATATTTTCCAAAGTGTGGGTAATTATGCTCTGTCACTGAAAACTTCATAAAATGACTTATTTTTGATATATATTATTGCAAAAAAAGTAAAATTTATGAAAATAATTTGAATTATTTATAATCTGTATTTTATACTATAAGGTCTTCAATTTTTCTGCTAAATGTGTATGTATACATTTACAAATAATTATGATTGAAAGATAGTTGAGCTATCAAATACACAAACAATAACAATTGGAAAATAATGCAATAAGCCATGACTTTTTAATGACTTTAATTAAACTGGAAAAAGAGATATTAGTGAAATGCTTTTATTAGAACTGATGTCATATATGGGAAATATTAAAATACATTGTGAAGGCTCTTTCTTGTATTATATCTTATATCACTGTCAGTTATCTTTTGTTGCATGAAAACCACCCCAAAACTTAGTGGCTTAAAACAACAACCAGCATTTATTATTTTTCATATTTTTGCAATTTGGGTAGGGCTTTGGGGGAACAGCTTTTCTCTGCTCTGCATGCTATTGTCCTGGATGGCTTAACTGGGACTAGAGGATTTGAGATGTCTTCACTTACAAGTCTGGCACTTCAGATAGAGTAGTTGGAAGAGCTTCAGGAGTGGCTGAGACTCTCTCCGACAAGTGGTCTTCCATTATTCAGAAGTCTTACTAAACCTCTACAGGGAAGCGTGATGCCAAGAAAGCAAAAACTGAGGCAACCTGGTTTCTTAAGATCTAGACCTGGAACTAGCACAATGTTATTTCCGCCACATTCTCTTGGTCAAAATAAGTCAAAAACTCAACACAGATGCGAGAAGAGGGGAAATAGATTCCACCTCAATGATGGGAGGTACAACATGTATGTAGGAGCAAGGGCTGAATAATTGACAGCCATCTCTGCAGCCATCTCCTACAATCACTATCAATATTAACACTTAAAGAGGGAGACATCATGACTCACAAGAATTTTCAATAGGTGACACTTCAGTTGTCAAATAAAAACCCAACATTTTTTTATAAGCCTTCTGTCATTTAAGTTGTTGAGATGCCAAAATAAATTTGTAAAGTAACAACAAACATACTGAGATGTTGGTCAAGTTGATTGCCAACTAGAAACTAGTTAGCATAGGTTAATCAAATACTTCAGATTTTAGCCAGTTCAATTGTGTTACTGATCTATTCTAGGCACTGAGTATTCCCATAAGAAGGACATACAAATATTAGAAGCAGTGAATGATGTGCTAATAGCCAAAATTATATGTCAATTATCACATTTTCAATTACCTATCACATTTGGCAATTAACATTTTGTTAATCATCCACTCTCCAGTTTGATGTGACTTTCTAAAGTAAGTAGCTTACCCTCTAACTCTGAAAAATTACTGTTTATCATTAGTGAATACATAATCAGTTTCTAAAATTTATATTTGATTTAGGACTGTCTTGTGATAATGAATTCACCTCAAGCAGGATTTGTCTAGAGTAGTGTATGTATGGGAGAGCAGACATTTTCAAGCAACGGTTTTGCAGTTTGGATGTCCTAACTATACAAACAGTATGCTGAAAATGGATTTGCAGACATTAAGAAAGCATTTCTAATGATGTTCATTTTGATAATCAGAGTGCTTTTCATAGAAGTATGTTCTCATAGCAATGTAAAGAAAGCAGACTGTTATTTTGATCAATATAGAATCATATGAGCTGTGGTTTGTGAATAACTATCCAAATGTAGTCCTTCTTTGTGCATTTTGGCTAATGAAGTGTGGTGTGGTGGAAAGTACACAGATGTTTACAGATTTGAGTTCAAATCTTAGCCCATTCAATTATTAGTAGATTATTCAGCTGTTGCCATGCTAATGCTGTCTAACAAACCATCCCAAACCAATAACAACAAACATCTATTTGTTTAGTTCGTGGGTCTACAGGTCAAGGCAGTTTGGCTCTATAGGCTGTGATTGTCTGGGCAGCTCTGCTTCAAGCTTTGGTCAGGCTGGCCTCAACTCCTCACTGCAGGACAGGGTTAGGTCTATCCACCATGGATAAGTGGCCACCAAAAATATATTATTATCATGGTAAGTAGCAGAAAGGCAAAAGTAACCTAAATGATATAACACATTTAAAACACATTTTCAGGCCTTGCTCACATAATATCCACTTATTTTTCTGTGGCCAAAATTATGTGGTCAAATTCAAATGCAGCATAGAATGTACTACATCCCAAGAGGGAAGCAGGGAGGTAAATGAATATTTGCTGAATAGTATTCTAATCTTTCACAGTAGCTATCCACATTTGAGTACTTTCCATATTGCCTTTGATTTCCAATGTTATCATTATCTGTAAAATGGGGGTAATAATAAAACATGATCAGAACTATATGAGGATTAGCATGTTCCTGACACAAAATTGACTGGATAATCTGGTGGTGTCATTCAGTTCAATATGCATCTGTAGGGTAGAACAGATTTAGCTAAAATTGAAAGAAGTAAAATCTTGGATATTTTAAAGTTGCTGTCACCAATTAGTACATTTCATTTACTACTGTT
Organism: Gorilla gorilla gorilla; assembly: GCF_029281585.2. Lineage (NCBI taxonomy): Eukaryota > Metazoa > Chordata > Mammalia > Primates > Hominidae > Gorilla > Gorilla gorilla. The sequence continues at coordinate 117,728,822 of NC_073229.2, read as the reverse complement.
AAAAATAAAGTTGATGTCAGGATATTAGTAAAAATTTACATAAAAATATTAAGTTCCATTTAGTACTGTTACAAAGTCATATTCCTTAGGTGTGTGGCATTTATTCAGTGATATATCAGTAGATAAATTAACCAACAAGTTGACATTAAATACCCTGTTAAATTATGAAGTTGCCATTGCTGCAGAAAACTGACAACAGATATAAGGGAGTTTCCCTCTAGCAGCTTCACATTTTTATATGGAGTCTAAAAACAAGGGAGTTTAAAACACAAATTAATGACATAGACAATTAAGTTGTAGAATTAGGGATGGCAAACATCTCAGTATCTTAGTAATAATTAGGAAGAAACTCATAAAGGAAGAAGAAATGATGTAATAATTGAAGGACTGGACTTGAGTAAAGAAAATGGTTGGAAACTACTAGCTAGGAGAGTTCGCCCCTGCTATTACTATTACCACTGGCTTCATTTATAGAGCATCTACAGTTGTATCAAGCTCCATGATAGAACTTTACCTTCAGTGGTTCATTATATAGCAAACCTGGTGGTTGTCCCCAGTGAAGAAGACATTCACAATTTAATCATTTTTAAAAATTCACTGGAAAAGGTAAGATTAGTGTTAAAACCACAAGCCTGTTAAATTCCATCCCCTATGCAACACTCTCTCACATGGTATGACTTACTTGGAAAAAGAAGAGAGTATATGTAGCATACCAGTAAAAAACAATAATTAAAAGGCAAGGTTGGCTCATATTATAAAGAACATTGGATCAGATTAAGGAATTTGAATGCTTTATGCCAATAAGGGGGACATTGGTAGATTTTGTTTGATGAGAACAGATTGTTAAAATGAAAGCAACATGACACATACACATTAGACCACACTGGAAATGTGGAGATTAGTTTAAAGGTTATGCAATAGTTCGGGTCTGTCAGTGAAGGGTGTGCAATAGGACATGAAAGAAATGAAACAGATACTATAAAGGCAGCATTAGCAGGTTTTCAAGAAAGAGAGTTCTACTATTTTTAATCACTCATTTAGTCATATTTTTAGATCACATCTTTCTTGTGATCATAACATACAACCAATAATTCCTTCTGTGTACAAATATGCCTTTCCTTAAGAGATTCCACTGGCTCACATACATTATTGCTGAAAGACAGAAGCAGATGTTAATGGAAGTGATGTTTAATGATCTGTGACCATATATACAAAGAATACAGGCATCATAGTCATCTGCTAACCACATCCTTGAAGCCTGCCAGTGCAACAGAATTCATGACCTTCAGATCTCAAGAACCAGCCTCTTCCCAGTGAGTTGAAAGTGCTCAGCTGGAAGAAGGGTGAAAAGACAGAGTAAACATTGGAACAAGTGTGACATCTCCTTGTATTTGGGGTAAGTGATATACATGCAGTCTTCCCTTTACCTCCCATTTCCCCTGTAATTAGGGTGAGGTTTATTCTCAAGGTACAGAGCAGCTGGGGTTCACAGAAGGGCATTACCACACTTGGGTGCCAATCTTTAATGATGCAGCACTGCCTATGTATACAGACTTCAAGGCCATCAGCAAATATGTGAAAAATATCACAACAGGCTTCCATGAAAAGCATCAATAATGATTCAATGACCAAAGGAAGACACTCACTTTGTAATCAAATATAACCTATAGACAGCTAAGTGCATGTGGCATGGTTTATGAGTGAAGCTGGGGTTCACAGAAAGGCAGTCTATACACTATTTGGAGGATAAATCATCAAATAATAGATTTCATTAATTATCATTACTAAAATGAAACTTTCACTTTGATACTTAGAGTCACCAAGAAAGAAGCTGTTCCAAATTCTTAGGCATCCTGCCATGGTATGATTAATTTTACAGTCCATGCATGGATGTTTAGTTAGAGAAGAGAACTGTAGATATCTTGTACAATCCATCAAAATAGTAGGAATAAACTGTCACTCCCAACCTGAGCCGTGACCATGTTTATTTATGAGCCACTCTGCTCAAATTGAAAAAAAAGAAAATCAAGACAGCAATGCAAAGAGAGGCATCTGAAATGTTTTCTGCTAAGTAACAGCTAATGGAAAGCATGCAACGAAGAAAGCCTGGCTTATTTCCAGTTTTCAAAAACGTTGAAAACATTGGCTCAAAGAGTTTCGATTTCTTATTTGACCCACCTTAGGACTCTTAAAATGTAATGTGCTTGTCTTTAAATTTTGGCTAGTTATGTTTTAAAGGGTAGTGAAATCTCTTCTCTAAATCTGTATTTTTAGCATGAATTAAGAAAAACTGAAAATAAATGCATCAACTTGATAAGTAACCATCTTTGTGGAATACTACTATGATGATTTATCTCTCTAGTTATCTGTACTTCTTTTCATTTCTTCTGCATTATACATTGTATTTATATTTCAACATAAAGTCAACACCTTTTCTTTCATTTACTTGTAGCTTTATCCCCATTTCTAGGGACAATAAGTAAAGCAAGGTAGGGGCTCAGTAAATATCTGTTAAATGAATGGATGAACAAATAAACTACTTTTATTTACAGCCATAATTATATTGGTGCCATATTATATATTATAGCCATAATATATATAGCCATAATTATATTAGGCTATAAAGTATATAAATTAACATAAACTTTGAAAATGTACCTTAAAATATCCACTTATTACCAGTACTTGGGAGAAATTTCAACAAACTACAAGGACAAACTAGAAACAAAAAAAAGTTAAAGAGTAGCTTTAACTTATGCAAAAAGAAGAACCATGTATACTTAAAAATACTTAATCATCTTATTAAATAACATTGCATCAAGGAGAAGACAAAACTTTTTATTACTGCAGTATATTACATATCAAAACTCATGAGATGCTGTCAAAGAGATTTTTTTGATGAGGAAGACAACTTATTAAATGTCGATCTCAGATGTTAAAAAAGAAGTACGAGAAGATAATAAACACAAATTGGTGTATAAGAATGCTTATGTTTTTTGCATATTGATTTTGTATCCTGAGACTTTACTGAAGTTGCTTATCAGCTTAAGGAGATTTTGGGCTGAGATGATGGGGTTTTCTAAATATACAATCATGTCATCTGCAAACAGGGACGATTTGACTTCCTCTTTTCCTAATTGAATATCCTTTATTTCTTTCTCCTGCCTGATTGCCCTGGCCAGAACTTCCAACACTATGTTGAATAGGAGCGGTGAGAGAGGGCATCCCTGTCTTGTGCCAGTTTTCAAAGGGTATGCTTCTAGTTTTTGCCCATTCAGTATGATATTGGCTGTGGGTTTGTCATAAATAGCTCTTATTATTTTGAGATACATCCCATCAATACCTAATTTATTGAGAGTTTTTAGCATGAAGGGTTGTTGAATTTTGTCAACGGCCTTTTCTGCATCTATTGAGATAATCATGTGGTTTTTGTCTTTGGTTCTGTTTATACGCTGCATTACATTTACTGATTTGCATATGTTGAACCACCCTTGCATCCCAGGGATTAAGCCCACTTGATCATGGTGCATAAGCTTTTTGATGTGGGGCTGGATTCGGTTTGCCAGTATTTTATTGAGGATTTTTGCATCAATGTTCATCAGGGATATTGGTCTAAAATTCTCTTTTTTGGTTGCGTCTCTGCCAGACTTTGGTATCAGGATGATGTTGGCCTCATAAAATGAATTAGGGAGGATTCCCTCTTTTTCTATTGATTGGAATAATTTCAGAAGGAATGGTACCAGCTCCTCCTTGTAACTCTGGTAGAATTCGGCTGTGAATCCATCTGGTCATGGACTTTTTTTGGTTGGTAAGCTATTAATTATTGCCTCAATTTCAGAGCCTGTTGTTGGTCCATTCAGAGATTCAACTTCCTCCTGGTTTAGTCTTGGGAGAGTGTATGTGTCGAGGAATTTATCCATTTCTTCTAGATTTTCTAGTTTATTTGCGTAGAGGTGTTTATAGTATTCGCTGATGGCAGTTTGTATTTCCGTGGGATCGGGGTTGATATCTCCTTTATCATTTTTTATTGTGTCTATTTGATTCTTCTCTCTTTTCCTCTTTATTAGTCTTGCTAGAGGTCTATCAATTTTGTTGATCTTTTCAGAAAACCAGCTCCTGGATTCATTGATTTTTTGAAGGGTTTTTTGTGTCTCTATCTCCTTCAGTTCTTCTCTGATCTTAGTTATTTCTTGCCTTCTGCTAGCTTTTTAATGTGTTTGCTCTTGCTTCTCTAGCTCTTTTAATTGTGATGTTAGGGTGTCAATTTTAGATCTTTCCTGCTTTCTCTTGTGGGCATTTAGTGCTATAAATTTCCCTCTACACACAGCATTAAATGTGTCCCAGAGATTCTGGTAGGTTGTGTCTTTGTTCTCATTGGTTTCAAAGAACATCTTTATTTCTGCCTCCATTTTGTTATGTACCCAGTAGTCATTCAGGAGCAGGTTGTTCAGTTTCCATGCAGTTGAGCGGTTTTGAGTGAGTTTCTTAATCCTGAGTTCTAGTTTGATTACACTGCAGTCTGAGAGACAGTTTGTTATAATTTCTGTTCTTTTACATTTGTTGAAGAGTGCTTTACTTCCAACTATGTGGTCACATTCTTATACACCAATAACAGACAAACAGAGAGCCAAATCATGAGTGAACTCCCATTCACACTTGCTTCAAAGAGAATAAAATACCTAGGAATCCCACTTACAAGAGATGTGAAGGACCTCTTTAGGGAGAACTACAAACCACTGCTCAACGAAATAAAAGAGGATGCAAGCAAATGGAAGAACATTCCATGCTCATGGATAGGAAGAATCAATATCATGAAAATGGCCATACTGCCCAAGGTTACTTATAGATTCAATGCCATCCCCATCAAGCTACCAATGACTTTCTTCACGGAATTGGAAAAACTACTTTAAAGTTCATATGGAACCAAAAAAGAGCCCGCATTGCCAAGACAATCCTAAGCCAAAAGAAAAAAGCTGGAGGCATCATGCTACCTGACTTCAAACTATACTACAAGGCTACAGTAACCAAAACAGCATGGTACTGCTACCAAAACAGAGATATAGACCAATGGAACAGAGCAGAGCCCTCAAAATAATAACACATCAACCATCTGATCTTTGACAAACCTGACAAAAACAAGAAATGGGGAAAGGATTCCCTATTTAACAAATGGTGCTGGGAGAACTGGCTAGCTATATGTAGAAAGCTGAAACTGGATCCCTTCCTTACACCTTATACAAAAATTAATTCGAGATGGATTAAATACTTAAATTTTAGACCTAAAACCATAAAAACCCTAGAAGAAAAACTAGGCAATACCATTCAGGAAATAGGCATGGGCAAGGACTTCATGACTAAAACACAAAAAGCAATGGCAACAAAAGCCAAAATTGACAAATGAGATATAAATAAACTAAAGAGCTTCTGCACAGCAAAAGAAACTACCATCAGAGTGAACAGGCAACCTACAGAATGGGAGAAAATTTTTGCAATCTACTCATCTGACAAAGGGCTGATATCCAGAATCTACAAAGAACTCAAACAAATTTACAAGAAAAAAACAAACAACCCCATCAAAAACTGGGTGAAGGATATAAACAGACACTTCTCAAAAGAAGACATTTATGCAGCCAAAAAACACACGAAAAAATGCTCATAATCACTGGCCATCAGAGAAATGCAAATCAAAACCACAATGAGGTACCATCTCACCCCACTTAGAACGGCGATCATTAAAAAGTCAGGAAACAGCAGGTGCTGGAGAGGATGTGGAGAAATAGGAACACTTTTACACTGTTGGTGGGACAGTAAACTAGTTCAAAGATTGTGGAAGACAGTGTGGCAATTCCTCAAGGATGTAGAACTAGAAATACCATTTGACCCAGCCATGCCATTACTGGGTATACACCCAAAGGATTATAAATCATGCTGCTATAAAGACACATGAACACGTATGTTTATTGCGGCACTATTCACAATAGCAAAGATTTGGAACCTACCCAAATGTCCATCAATGATAGACTGGATTAAGAAAATGTGGCACATATACAGCAGGGAATACTATACAGCCATAAAAAAGGATGAGCTCATGTCCTTTGTAGGGACATGGATGAAGCTGGAAGCCATCATTGTCATCAAACTATCACAGGGCCAAAAAGCAAACACTGCATGTTCTCACTCATAGGTGGGAATTGAACAATGAGAACACCTGGACACAGGAAGGGGAACATCACACACCAGGGCCTGTTGTTGGGTGGGGAGAGGGGGGAGGGAAAGCATTAGGAGATATACCCAATGTAAATGATGAGTTAATGGGTGCAGCACACCAATATGGCACATGTATATATAAGTAAAAAATCTGCATGTTGTGCATATGTACCCTAGAACTTAAAGTACAAAAGAAACACAAATTAAGAAGCAAAAGAAAAAAGAGCTAATAATACATGATCTGATACTTTCCAAAAACACGACAAGCAGAAAATAATGGCGAAAAGAGAAAACCTTGGAAATGCTTTCAGAGAAAATAAAAATAATTACTTGGCCAGAGTAATTAAAAAGAGTTAGTAATCACTGACAGTACATAAAAAAATCATGAGAAAATACCCCATACACGATGAAAAAAAATCAAAAATAATGAAAATGCATATTTGTTTTAAACAACTACTTAATGGATTACCAAAGAGGTAGAAAACCTGGGAGTTAACCAGTAGTAACCAACAACTATGAAATAGAAAAACTATCAAAGAAACATCAAACCAAATGCAACCAGATTCTTATGATGCTTCTGGTAAATGCTATCACAACTTCAGCAAGTAAATAATATGTATTGCACTGAAACATATCCCAGAAAACAGAAAATTATAAAATTCCCCCTAATAACAATGATGTTAGAATTAGCAAAGCTAAATAATTACATAGAAAGCTAAAACCTATATTTTGGCAACTTGTGTTTTACGCCTTCTACCAAAACATTCTTTCTTAGGATGTTTTAAAGCCGAATCCTTCTCATCACTCAGGTTTTAACTCAAATTGCAAGTCCTCAGAGTCCTTCCTTAAACACTCTAAGGTTATGCTGCCTCAGGCACTCTCTAACCAATTCAATCAATTTTATTTTATTTGTCATATGATGATGTGAATTGATTTTACTTTCACTTTTTAAACATGTTTATTGTGTGTTTCTGACCACTGGAGGGTTAGCTCCATGAAGGCACAGCTGAAACCTCAATGTTTTGAACACTGCTTACCACGTAGCAGGCACTCAATAGATATTTGTAAATGTTGTTATATCTCACTTAGGAATACAGATATAAAATCCTATAATTTAAATATTAATACAGTGTTTCATTTTAAGTGTAATAATTATATATACTTCATATGACCATAACTTAAATACCACAGTGTATTAAAGAGATTCTAGATCATAAACTGATTATAACATTCTATAATACAGGAAGGTTGGTTCAACATTAGGAAATCCATAAATTTTATTACTTCCATACACATGTTAAAACACATGATTATTGGGGTAGATATTTTACAAACATTTTATAAAATTAAGCAAATATTCGTACTTGAACATTTAGTAAAATAGCTGATTATGACAAAGGTAACTGAGTAATGTGTAAGCAGAAGTGAGGTTTGCCGTGCTACTTTGTTGTAGCCCTGTGTAACATGCCAATAGATTATGGGTGGTAACGTGGTCTGGGAACCTCTGATATTGACCAGGAGAGCCAGCAGAAAGGGTTGAACTCTAATTTAGCTCAGTTTGGTTCTCTTGTTTGAAGTTCCAGGTGTAGCTATGCACTCTGGAAATATTAAGCAGAATCGATGGAAAAAGTTATCAGTTGGACTAAGACTCTATAAAGCCCACACAAGCTTTGTGAAAGCTGGGCTAGAATGTATAGTCTGGCCTAAAAAAAATATGAAGGCCCCAAACTCTGTGAACATGCACAAGGTCGAGGAGACCCAAAAGAGTCCAAGAATTTTTACATGCGAACACAAGAAAAAGAAAAAGAAAGCAAAATAACCATGCCTTCTGGGACAGAGGACTTAAGCTTAAATCTCCAAATTTCAACATTAATAATGGGGACAAAACATGCCAATTGGTAATGATATAATATTTTAAGAACCTAATGTATTTTTAAAACTTCAAGCTAGAAGAAAAATAGAACTGGAAATTGCTGAGACAGAATTGAGTCCAGAAACAGACCAAATTTTAAAATAACGTGATAAATAGAATATTTCAAATCAGCAGAGGAAATACGGCATTAGGACAGATGACTAGCCATTTGTGAAAGATAGTGGAATCACTCCTATACTTCTTATACCTGAATAAATTCCATATTCATTTCTAAATAAAACATGAAAATGACATTATTAAAAGTTCTAGAGGAAAAATGAAAATGGAAATAAAACTAATCTTATGAGTCTCAAAATTGCTTCTAATTCTGATCAAAAGCCAGAAAGAGAAATTCCACAAAATTAATTTTAAAGAATAAACACTACTTGTGATAAAAATACGACAGCATGTTTAACAAATGACAAATTGAAGCAAGTGTGCAATGCTTGACAGTCTACTATAAGCTGCTTCTATAAGTCATTATGAAAAAATTACTTTCTGATGGAAAATAGTAAAATAATGTAAACATGTAATTAAAAATAAATGATAATAAATTAATCATAATCATTAATTATTAATCATCAAATAGGCACAAATTATAATAAAGATAACATTTTGCCCATCTGGAGCAACTTTTAAAATTCCAATAATAATGATATAATAATAATCATAATGATGGGAAAATCAAGTTTTAAAATAAATTGTTAATGTTTTTGCATACATTCATAAGTAGACATCTTAAAATATATCACAATTATGAAATGAGCATATGTTGAAATTCTACTTGTGAGATTTCTCTCAGTTAAATAATGTAACAAGTGGACAGCCACATGTGTAAAGCAATCCAAACCCCTGCTATTTTTCAATAGAACAAATGAGATACAATTGAAATGTCCATCAGTATTGAATCATTTATCAAAATATCGGTGTATCTTTAGAGGAGATTCTATGCAGGTATGACACACAGAGAGATTAATGTGTTCATTTTCCAATGTGCCTCTGTACATACAAAAAATCAAAACTATACACAAAGTATTAACATTTCATGCATATTCAGTAATGCCTTGATTTTCATTTTCTTCCTTTATGTATTGAATTATATATAATGACAAACATAAATATCCTTAATTATAAAAAATAAGACTAGTAATAAAATGGATAATGAAAGGTTTGTCTTCAAGATATTAAGTTATAGTACAAAGTTTTGATAATTTATAGAATGTGGTACTGGCATAAGAATCAACATAGAGGTCAACGAGAATTGATATTGTTACTATTTAGATATAGATAATTATATTTAGAATATATTAAAGGATACATCACAGATAAATGGGAAACGGGATTTATTATTCAACAAATGGTATAGAGAAATATGTATTCCTTAGAGCAAAAATCAGCTTTGATCCTATCTTTCATTTTATTTTAAGTTCTGGGATACACGTGCAGGATATGCAGTTTTGTTACACAGGTAAGCATATGTCATGGTGTTTTGCTGCACCTATCAACCCATCACCTAGGTATTAAGCCCAGCAAGCATTAGCTACTTTTCCTGATGCTCTCCCTCCCTGCACCTCTCACCGACATGCCCAGTGTGTATTGCTCCTCTACCTGTGTCCATGCGTTCTCATTGTTCAGCTCCCATTTGTAAGTGAGAAAAAGTGGTGTTTGGTTTTTTGTTCCTGTATTAGTTTGCTGAGGATAATGGCTTCCAGTTCCATCCATGTGCCTGCAAAGGACATAATATTGTTTCTTTTTATGGCTGCATAGTATTCCACGGTGTATACATACCACATTTTCTTTATCCAGTCTATCATTGATGGGCATTTGGGTTGATTACATGTCTTTGCTATTGTGAGCAGTGCTCCAATGAACATATGTGTGCATGTATTTTTATAATAGAATGATATATATTCTTTTGTGTATATACTCATTAATGGGACTGCTAGGCCGAGTGGTATTTCTGGTTCTAGGTCTTTGAGGAATTGCCACATTGGTTTCCACAATGGTTGAACTAATTTACATCCCCACCAACAGTGTAAAGGTGTTCCTACTTCTCCACAGCCTTGCCAGCATCTGTTGTTTCTTGGATTTTTTAATAATCACCATTCTGACTAGCATAAGATGGTATCTCATTGTGGTTTTGATTTGCATTTATCTAATGATCAGTGATATTGACCTTTTTATTCATATGTTTGTTGGCCACATAAATGTCTTCTTTCAAAAGTGTCTATTCATCTGTTTTGCCCACTTTTTGACGGGGTTGTTTTTTTCTTGAAAATTTATTTAAGTTCCCTGTAGATTCCGTATGTTAGACCTTTGTCAGATGAATAGATTGCAAAAATTGTCTCCCATTTTGTAGGTTGCTTGTTCAACTCTGCTGATACTTTATTTTGCTGTGCAGAAGCCCTTTAGTTTAATTAGATTCCATTTGTCAATTTTTGCTTATGTTGCAATTGTTTTTGAAGTTTTTGTCCTGAAATCTCTGCCCATGCCTATGTCCTGAGTGTTATTGCCTAGATTTTCTTGTGGGGTTTTTATAGTTTTGGGTTTTATGTTTAAGTCTTTAATCCTTCCTGAGTTCATTTTTGTATAAGTTATAAAGAAGGGGTCCTGTTTTAATTTTCTGCATATGGCCAGCCAGTTCTCCCAGCACCATTTATTAAACAGGGAATTTCTTCATAATTACTTGTTTTTGTCACGTTTGTCAAAGATAAGATGGTTGTAGATGTGCAGTCTTACTTCTGAGTTCTCTACATTGTTCCATTGGTCTATATGTCTGTTTTTGAACCAGGACCATGCTGTTTTGGTTACTGTAGCTTTGAACTATAGTTTGAAGTTGGGTAGTGTGATGCCTCCAGCTTTGTTCTTTTTGCTTAGGATTGTCTTGACTATATGGGCTCTTTTTTGATTCCATATTAATTTTAAAGTAGTTTTTTTTCTAATTCTGTGAAGAATGTCAATCGTAGTTTGATGGGAATACCATTGAATCTATATATTACTTTGGGCAATATGGCCATTTTCATGATATTGATTCTTCCTATCCATAAACGTGGAATGCTTTTCCATTTGTTTGTGTCCTCTCTAATTTCCTTGAGCAGTGGTTTGTAGTAATCCTTGAAGAGACTTTTCACTTCCCTTGTTAGCTGTATTCCTGGGTATTTTATTGTCTTTGTAACAATTGTGACTGGGAGTTCATTCATGATTTGGCACTCTGCTTGTCTGTTGTTGGTGTATAGGAATGCTTTTGATTTTTGCACACTGATTTTGAATCCTGAGACTTTATTGAAGTTGCTTACCAGCTAAAGAAGCTTTTGGGCTGAGATGATGGGGTTTTCTAGATGTAGGATCATGCCATCTGACAACAGAGAGAGTTTGACTTCCTCTCTTCTTATCTGAATATTCTTTATTTCTTTCTGTTGCCTAATTGCCTTTACCAGAACTTCCAATACTATGTTGAATAGAAGTGGTGAGAGAGGGCATCCTTGTCTTTTGCCAGTTTTCAAGGGGAATGCTTCCAGCTTTTGCCCATTCAGTATGATATTGGCTGTGGATTTATCATAAATGCCTCTTATTATTGAGGTATATTCCATCAATACTTAGTTTATTGAGAGTTTTTAACATGAAGGGATGTTGAATTACATTGAAGGTTTGTGCTGTGTCTATTGAGATAATAATGTGGTTTTTGTCTTTATTTCTGTTTATGTGATGAATTATATCTATTGATTTGTGTATCTTGAACCAGCCTTGCATCCTGGAGATGAAGCCTACTTGATTGTGGTGGACAAGGTTTTTGATGTGCTGATAGATTTGCTTTGCTAGTATTTTATTGAGGATTTTTACATCAATGTTCATCGGGATATTTGTATGAAGTTGTCTTTTATTGTTAGCTCTTCTTTTTGAATTGAACTCTTTACCATTAGGTAATGCTCTCCTTTGTCTTTTTTGATGTTTGTTAGTTTAAAGTCTGTTTTGTCAGAAACTAGGATTGCAACCCCTGATTTTTTCTGCTTTCTATTTGCTTGGTAGATTTTCCTCCATCCCTTTATTTTGAGCCTATATGTGTTTTTGCACAACAGATGGATCTCTTAAATACAGCACACCAATAGGTCTTGACCCTTTATTCGGCTTTCCATTCTGTATCTTTTAATTGGGGCATTTAGCCCATTTACATTTAAAGTTGATATTATTATGTGTGAATTTGATTCTGTCATCATGATGTTAGCTGGTTATTTTGCAGACATGTTGATGTAGTTGCTTCACAGTGTCATTGTTAGTGTAGTTCAGTGTGTTTTTGTAGTGGCTGGTAACTGTTTTTCCTTTCCATTTCTAGTGCTTCCTTCAGGAGCTTTTGCAAGACAGGCCTGGTGGTGACTAATTCCCTCAGGTTTTATTGTCTGAAAAGGCTTTTCTTTCTCCCTCACTTATGAAGCTTAGTTTGGCCAGATATGAGATCTGGCTTGGAAATTCTTTTCTCTAAGAATACTGAGTATTGGCCCCCAATCTCTTTGGGCTTGTACAGTTTCTGTTGACAGGTCTGCTGTTATTCTGATGGGCTTCCCTTTGTAGCTGTCCTGGCCTTACTCTCTGGATCCCCTTAACTTTTTTTCCTTCATTTCAACCTTGGAGATCCGAAGATTATTTGTCTTGGGGTTGATCTTCTCTGAGAGTATTTTACTGAGGTTCTCTGGATTTCCCAAATTTGAATGTTAGCCTGTCTTGCTAGGTTGGAAAGTTTTCCTAGATCACCTAGTATGTTTTCCAGTTTGGTCCCATTCTCCTTGTCTCTTTCAGATACCCCAATCAGTCATAAGGCTTTGGTTCTAATCTTACACTATGTACCGCATTTTGGGGTAAGAAATTATATCTGAAAATGAAATAATGGAAAATTGAGGTGACTTTTTTTTTATCTGTTTGGGGGAAATGAAGTATTTACTAAATATGAGAGCAGAGGAAGGAATTATAAAGGAACTAAGTTTATCTAAGTACATCAAAATTTAAAACATTTGTGCTGAGAAAATACACTTTTAGAAATGAAGTATTTATTCAAACATTGTCATGCGAAGGCAGAACAAAGGCATTTTATTTATGAAAAGGCTATTCCATTCTGGCACCTTTCTTCCGAAGGTACTGAGGATATATTCAAACAAACAAACGAATACAACAAACATGAGGCAGTTACAAGATCCAAGATTAAGTTGATTGAATCCTTTAGATCACCAGTGTATGCCAAAAGATCAGACTTTGAGAGGAAGATGTCCCACAAGATAGTTATTATGATAGATACATTAGGAGAAACAAGGTGTAAAAATGGCACAAAATACTGGAGAGGGGAAACAGGTAATCAGAAACTTCAGAAAAAAATTTTTAAAAATTGTAATTAATTTAAAAAACTGTAATTGAAAGCCAGAGATTAATTTTAGGGAAGCCAGTCCAAGAAAAAGCAGACAGGCTTTGGGTTTCAAGAAGAAAAATAGAATGAAGTAGGTATTGTAAAATAAAATAGAATCGGATAGTTATAAACATGAATATTATTATAGTTGTAGAGAAGAAAACAGTTTAATTTTTCCCAGAAAAACAAAAGAAAGGCAATTAGCAACTCCAAGAGAAACATACGATTCAAGAAAAGCCTGATGCAAATGCAAAAGAAAGCAAAAAGTATAATTTTAGGCACCTGTCAGGCTTTAACAATGAAGAATCCTTTGCATGCACCAGGGTTGTAACATTTAAAGCAAAGAGGAGGAAGAGGGTTTGTAGAAAAATATATGGTTCTGTAATGAATTGTACTATGTAATCCTAATCACATAAAAATATGTTCTTAATCAAAGAATAATTTCAATTTTAGAACCAACTTCTAGATAAAGCAAGAAATATTTAATAATAGGCAAAATATGGAACTAAGTGGAGAAGGATAATGAGATGACAGAGTTCTTGTTTATTTACTAATTACAGTATGAGGGAATCAAGTATTTAGTATCCATAGGTTTAAGGAGAGGTTTTAAAGATCAAATAATAAGCAACAGAGAAAATAAAGACTGTATTACAAAACTAATTGGAGTAAGAGATGGAAGTGGAAGAGGATGCAAATAATAAAATTCTTCATTTATCAAGGATTCAATTGATCAGATTTATTATTGGTAAATTAGACATCTAGACGTGAACACATAAATAAATAAAAACAGAAATGGCAGAAAAGTGATCCTGAAGTTTGGGAGGAATAGGCATAAATCAATTACAGCTCGGGTTAAAAATGTAAACTTCCATCTTATCATAGCCCTATAAATAAAGTTAAAAAGTAAGAGACATACTAGGAAAATATTTGCAACATACAGGATATTTCAGGGTTCAAAACATAAGTGTTATAAATATATAAGAAAAACATGAGTATATCAATTTTTTAAAAGAAAAGGAATCTAAACTGGTAACTAACAAGAAGAAATGAGAAATCCTTTAACATTATAATTAGACAGTAGACATTTACAATAGATAATAAAGTTAACTAAAACTAGTTTTTAAAGTTATTTTCTTTTCATAGAGACAAGTATAAACGTTTAATAACTTTGAACTTAGCTCAAATTGTATAACTTAAATTAAACTGCAATGTATTTTCAAGAATTGTATAAGACTTACTGGTAAGTAACTATATAGATTTATTTAATCATTTATATGCTAAACTCTTTATTCATAAATATAACAAAATAGTTTCTGAAAAAATGATCACAAATTAGTAGAGGTTTAATAAACAAAGCTATTGGTTATTTAGAAACTTGCATTTACTTCTTTATGCTTAATTATAGATACAGAATTTCTTCAGAGACACTTAATATATATTTACCCATTTAAACAATTAATACATTTATTTTATTTTCATGAAAATTTGACATGAAGATCCTAGTAATTTTGTTCTGGTACTTATTCTGTGGAATTCATCAAGCAAAGGAAAGATACAAGGTTTTTAAATTCAATTTCAGTGTATTTTAATTAAATCAGTAGAATATATCTGTTATACGCACACATAAAGACTTGAATTTTGCTATAATATCATTTGTTGTCACAAAGATTTTTATATAGGCATATCTGTTGCAAACCTCAAAAAAAGAGCCTTAGATAATCATTGAGATGGTAGTCTCAGACCATGTACCACCAGGGAAATGTTATATTGTTTCCCACATACAACCATTTCTTCACTAAAAATACAAAAGTTGATTACTTAATAAACAAGAGGTGTAAGTGCCTGAATTTTTCAGAAAATAAAAATCATTTGTTTTCTTCTAGTGGAAAGAAAGATAGAATGGGATGCCTGTAAGTGAAAAATTAAAATAGATTGAGGCCAATTTCAACAGAAAATTTAAGAAGTGCTAGAGTTTGAAATGTACTCTCTAGGCAAAAGGAAACAGTGGTTTCTTCGGTGAGGAAATTATAAATTAGGTCTATGCTTTCAACAGAATATTTCAAGACATGCTCTGCAAATTAAGCCTTCTTTGATAAAACAATCTAAGAAATGCATTCTAAGTTTACAGACATTGTTTTGGATAATCACAATGAGTTTTATGAAAAGGTCAATATGATGTTCTTTGCAGGGACATGGATGGAACGAGAGGCCATTATCCTTAGCAAACTAATGCAGAAACAGAAACCAAACACTACATGTTTTCACTTATAAGTGGAAGCTAAATGATGAGAACATATGGACACATAGAGGGGAATAACACACACTGGGGCCTTTCAGAGGGTGGAAGGTGGGAAGAGGGAGAGGATCAGGAAAAATAATTACTGAGTACTAGGCTCACTACCTGGGTGATGAAATAATCTGTACAATAAACCTCCATGACACAAATTTACCTATGTAACAAACATCCACATGTACCCGTGAACATAAAAGTTTTAAAAAAGGAAATGCAAATCAAAACCACAATGACACACCACCTCACAGCAGTCACAATGGCAATTATTAGATCGTCAAGAAACAATAGATGCTGGTGAGGCTGTGGAGAAATAGGAATGCGTTTACCCTGTTGGTGGGAATGTAAATTAGTTCAACCATTGTGGAAGAAAGTGTGGGTATTCCTCTAGAACCAGAAATAACATTTGACCCAGCAATCTCATTACTGGGTATATATCCAAAGGAAAATAAATCATTCTACTATAAAGACACCTGCACACATATGTTTATTGCAACACTATTTACAATAGCAAAGACATGGAACCAATCCAAATGCCCATCAATGATAGACTGGATAAAGAAATGTGGTACATACACACCATGGAATGCTATGCAGCCATAAAAATGAATGAGGTCATGTCCTTTGCAGGGACATGGATGAAGCTGGAAGACATCATACTCAGCAAACTAACACAGAAAAAGAAAACAAAACACTGTATGTTCTCACTCATAACTGGGAGTTGAACAATGAGAACACATGGGCACAGGGAAGTGAACAACACACACTGAGGCCAGTCAGAAGGTGGGAGCTAAGGGAAGGGAGAGTATTAGGACAAATAGCTAATGCATGAAGGGCTTAAAACCTAGATGAAACGTTGATAGGTGCAGCAAACCACCACGGCACATGCATACCTACGTAACAAACCGACACTTTCTGCACTTTTATCCCAGAACTCAAAGTATAATTTAAAATAAATTAATTAAAAATTTTAAAAGTTTTTTAAAGGCTCTGAAAATTCGTGCAGCAAAAAGTTAAAAACTTGCTTAGCTTTGTATAACTCAGCTTTAGCCAAATATATTTTATTATCAATTAGTTTTAGAAATAATATTGAATCTTCTAAATTATCTTCAGAAACAACTATTTTTAAATGTTGTCAATGTATTCTACAATGTAGTCTGATATACACAGCAATAAAAGTCTTTACGCGTCATTCTTATGGTTTGCCAAACAGATTTATTTTTAGAAATTTCCTGCAATAAGTCTCACTTCTTGATCCTAAGTTCACTTTTCATGTAGAAAATTAGTAAACTTTAAAACATCTTGAATTAATTTTTGTATAAGATTTAAAGAAAGGGTCCGGTTTTAGTTTTCTGCATATGGCTAGCCAGTTTTTCCAGCATCATTTATTAAGTAGGGAATCCTTTCCCCATTGCTTGTTTTTGTAAAGTTTGTCGAAGATCAGATGGTTGTAGATGTGTGGTGTTATTTCTGAGGTCTCTGTTCTGTTCCATTGGTCTATATATTTGTTTTGGTACCAGTACCATGTTGTTTTGATTACTGTAGCCTTGTAGTATAGTGTGAAGTCAGGTAGCTTAGTTCTTTTTGCTTGGCTATATGGGCTCTTTTTTTGGTTCCATATGAAATGTAAAGTAGTTTTTTCTAATTCTGTGAAGAAAGTCAATGGTAGCTTGATATAAATAGCATTGAATCTATGAATTACTTTGGGCAGTACGACCATTTTCATGACATTGATTCTTCCTATCCATGAGCATGAAATGTTTTTGCATTTGTTTGTGTCCTCTCTTATTTCCTTGAGCAGTGATTTGTAGTTATCCTTGAAGAGGTCCTTCACTTCCCTTTTAAGTTGTTGCAGGGACATGGATGAAGCTGGAAGCCATCATTCTCAGCAAACTAACACATGAACAGAAAATCAAACACCACATGGTCTCACTTATAAGTGGGAATTGAACAATGAGAACACATGGGCACAAGAAGGGGAACATCACACACTGGAGCCTGTCAGGTGATGGGGAGCAAAGGGAGGGAGAGCATTAGGAAAAATACCTAATGCATGCAGGGCTTAAAACCCAGATGACGGGTTGATAGGTGCAGCAAACCACCATGGCACATGTATACCTATGTAACAAACCTGCACATTCTGCACATGTATCCTGGAAATGAAAGTAAAATTTTTAAAAATTAAAAAAAAATAAAATTAGTAAGTTTAGTTATTATGTATATACAAAAGTAAATTCCAACAGGTTAATGCATACCTAAAAGGTATAAGAATTATTTTAAAATAGAAAATAGCTTTTTTTCTGTCTATGAGATTTGCTCTAGACTAGTAATTCCCTTAACAGAGTTAATAATTAACTTTCAAAACCAAAACTAAAGATAATTTTTATTTTAATGTTGCTATGCATGTAAGTCCATGGAAATTATTTTTGAGTCTTAAGTCAGATTCCATATAATCACCACCTCCCCTTAAGAAATAATAAAAGGAATTCACAATGACTAAAAGATACCTATTTCATACAAACTAAACTACAATTTAGAATTTCTGAAAGATTTCATTCATACCTTTTACACAGAATTGATTTTGTGAGAGTAAAAGAGCTATTTTACTAAATCTCTCTGAGTAAAGCACTGTTCACACAGGCAGAATCCGAAGAGAAAGATTAACATCTTTGGACGTCGTGTTTGAAATACATCTTAGCCTATTGACAATTCTGCCTGACAGAGCTTTTCAACCACCTAATGAATTAGGAGAATGAACATGGCCTTGAAAAGTTAGAAACTCTCTCTTTTGGAAAAGTCATATTCACAACGACCTGTCATCTCACATTCTAAAACTCCCTCTCAGTGGAAGTTCTCCTGGGTCTTTATTTTCTGTATTAGAGGAGACCAAACTCATTATGCTATTTAACACCTTGAACTAGACAGCAACTTGGCACAGAAAAGAGCAGCCGGTGTTATATTTGCCATTAAACACAAGCACCTTTTAAACTATTCAGAAAGCAATTTTATTAAGCAAAAGGCATATTATTGGCTTAAGGCCATTTACTATAAATATTTTTTGGTCAGGATCAATTGCTGTAGAACATCTTGAATAATGCTAAAGGAACATAAAACAAGATCTGGATGTCATAAGATATAAAAGATTACATAAACCTTAGGAATTAAAGTTAATTCATTTCTAAATCATACCTTGTGTGTGACCTGGGTATTGTTAAAATAAACTTCATAGATTCAAACCAAAATGTACTAAGAAGGATGGGTTTATGCAATGTATAGGACGTGCAAATTTCCCTCTTCTCTAGTGCACTCAAAGTAGAATCCATGAAAAGCGAATCAATTTTTGGCTCAAGAGAGAATGTGCCTTTCCCTTCAAATTTGGGAACATTAAGCAATCAATATCATTTTGGATGTCCTTTTTTGTCTTCATTACTCTAAACTAAGTGTCCTGAAAGTTAAGCAATAGTGAATGAGAAAAATTGAACACACTATAATGAAATTTTACTGAAGTTAAATGCTTACTTCAGTGGCTACTAAGTGGTTAACATAAATTTTCTGGAAGGTAGTGACTTATTTATTCTTGCTTTGTTCCCAAAATAACAAAAAGCACCAATAGGGCTTCATGGGAATGTGGGAAAAGAAAAGTAACTGTTTCTAAGTGAATTTTTAAAACTTCATAATTCTTACTTTAAAGAAATCTAAAAGCAAATATCTTGTGTACCAAATGTACAACTTGGCTAAATTTTTTCGTGTGCTAGATAATTGTCTCTTTTTTGCCAATGTGTGGTTTTAGCACTGATACATAAAGACAGACGGAAAATATATTTTGAGGTCAAATAACATATATTAAGTCAAATATGAGAAATGATTTTTATTTATAGATGTTTTCAATTTAACAGAATCATGTTAATAGATATTTGCTATATTTTCCCCTATATAGGGTCGAATAACTTGTTTAATGATTTTTGTTGAATAAAGAAAATAATTTTGTCATCTAATGTCTCTGAGACCAGCCTTCTCTTCCATCTAAGCATAGCATGGTCTTTTGATACAGGAAATGAATAATTTAGAGAGAATAAATACATAATGGGAAATAAAGAATCTGTAGTATAGAAGTACACTTCACTGACAACATTGACTATACAGGTATTATTATTTCCTAAATAAAATACCATTTCCTTAAGAACATAATGATATTCCTTTCATTTAAGTAGTTGAATTCTGACATAAACCAGCAAATTGCACCAAATAATAGCTTAATAATCTGCTAAGCAAATCAAAAGTAAAATAAAGTCTAATAATGACTGATAATTACATTTAGATTCACAAACCTCAACTTAATTGAATGGACATAACACAGAAGAGGGAGTTCAAAGATCAGTGTTTAAGTTGATCCACTTACCAGATGAAGTCAACTTGGTCCCTGAGGAAGTTACCTATCCTCTCTAAAACCCAGTTTTGTCGAAAGTGAAGTAGGAATAAAGCAATACCTTTATTGTTGTTGTGAGACTGTAATCAGATATATGTGATAACCCTCTGTAAACTGAAAGCACTGTACAAATAAAGGTATATGTTATTATTTACAAAAAACCCCACAAATGGCAAATCAGCTTTACATCTATGTACTCTTCAAGAAAACTCAGGATAAGTAATGTTGCTGATTGTCTCTAAATTGGAAAGGAAAATTTTTGGATTGAGAACACTTGATCAAGAGTATAGGATTAAAAATCTTAATTAAACTGACAGAAGTATATATGCTTATATTACCTATTCCTGAAAGGGAATTTGAAGGAACTTGTGTATCTAAACAAACTTTTTTTAAAATTAAAGATTAAAATGAAAGAAAAATCACTCCTAGAGAATAGAGAAACACAAATTTTTCGAACCTGTTACAACTTATTTAGTGTAGTCAGCATTCAAATTCTAGCTGAGCTATAGTGAAATTGTTGATATAGACAGATTGAGTGAGACCAATTTCCCACAGCTGGTGTGAACTTCTTCATGAAGGGTATGCAGCTGTTAGCTCTCACGTGTGATGCTGCAGAGTCTTGCACACTCCCCAATGAGTCTTCCACATTCTATCTGCACTCTTCTGTTTCCAGCCACAATCAGAGCTGCCTCACAATTAGAAAATCATCTCACCCTGGACTTTATTCTGATGTTGACTATTTAACTCCATGTCCCTCAAATTTATTCTATCCCATGTGAAAATATCATCTGAAAACATCTGTATGTTTTTGCCCTGCTTTCTCTACTGACTGAGAAAAATATTCCTCCTCTTTTCCAAAGCTAACCAACCTTTTGTGATTTGCACAGTCATCATCTAGAGAATCCAGATCCCCTTATATTATCAATCTTCTTTCTATATATTGTATTTCAAATTCTCTCTCTCTGTCTCTACTTGTTCCTTCCTCTCAGTAAAATAATGATGTTTCTTGTATTAAAAAATACATTTACCAATTCCTGCCTTATCCTAAAGAGAGAATATAATCTATGAGGTAAACTGATTTGATCTAAACTACTGGCTGCCTATTAGCTATCCAGATCCTCTATCCCTCCAAGTTTTAAGCATGTGTCATTTAAAAAAAAATTCTATCCCTTTCCAACTGTATTTGCATTCAGCATATTTTGTTGTTCAGATTTTCCCTGCAATACTTTTGTTGTAATTCTGTTTTATATTCTTCCACAACCGCACAAATTTCTGCTTTTATTGTTTTTTTTCTGGATTAATTGGCGTAGCCTATTAATTGGTCTTTGAAACCTAACTTCACTATCTCTGATCTATATTTTAAATTATTACAGAAATACCTTTCCTAAATCATACTCCTCATTTATTTTTGCTGAAATCTTGGTGATTTCCATTGACTGATAAATAAATTATCTCCTAAGCAAATGATTTGAAGCAACATACTCTAAATAAGCTTTCCAACCCCTCTCCCTACAGCTAAGCTTCATATATCCATACTTTACAATTGCAGCTCAATAAAACTTTTCAGTGCTTTCCTGCCTCTATGTGTGTAATTACAATTTTCTTACACCAAGATCACCATTTTATACTTCTCAGACTCCAGATTGCCTTGGATGCATCTTTATACTTTATACTTTATTTAATGTTTTCCTCTTCAAGTAAATATTCTAGGTTCCCAAGCTAGAACTTCTTTCCATCCTTTAATTTTCCAGAAAAGTTGTGTTTTCCTTTTGACATTTCCTTTCTACCTTATACTTAATGTCTTCATTCATCTATGTTTTCTTGGCTGGTAGATTCATGCTCATCAGTGTCAGTGATCATGTCAGTTTTGTCTCTGCTTAATTCTCCATTCAATCTTTTCATTTTGAATATACTTGGGATTCAGTTAAAAGTAAACGAAGGTTGATTTTACATTTATCTACTAAATAAAGGATAAAGGACAAATTATTCTTTTTCTTTCATGTCAAAACAAACATGCACATTTTGCAGCATGTTTGTGCACACCTACACACAAAGAGCCCATGAAATATCATCAACTTAAAAAAAGAAACCTTGTGCCAAGTGATGTTTACATGGTAGGTGAAAAGAGAATACTGGATGACAGGAAGGATGACAAGTCAAGTGAACCAAATCTGAAGTGGTAATTTTTACAACCTGAATAATCTGCTCTCCATATGTTTCCTGCAAATCCTAGGAAAGGTACTAAAATCATGATCTTTGCATTAGAGTAGAGCATATAAAGATTCACCTCTTAGCAGAAATACATTAAAAATAGAGAATAAGGAAGAAAGCTTTTTGGCAATCTTTCCTGACAATGTGTGCAAATCTGAAAAGCCAAATGGAAAGAGGAGTCTGCTAAGCTTTATCACACAGCACATGCAAAGTCATCACACATAATAATGCTTTCATATCATATGTCCATTTCACATTCTCAGACATGGCACCACATAGTTAAGCCTCCAGCAGCTGGAGAAATTATAATGCAGCAGTGGTCTACCCATTTAGTTCAGTGATTCCTTTAGAACTCTTGGCTTCAATAACTTAAGACAAATAGAAAGTTTTATGCTTATAAGTTGAACCCAGACTGTGACTTAGCTTTTCTTATATATTTTTTTAAAGTTTCAGTTACTTTAAGTTAAAGGAATCCTATGTAATCTGAACTGGGAGAAGTCAAGTGAGGTCATACTCTTACGAAGATATTGATGCAAGTTTTCATATTCAATCTAGTATATGATCTTGTCTTTCCCATTCGTCTGTATATTCATCTCTCCTGGGTTCCTCATTGTACTGTTTTTCAAGAGTCTGATTGCAAATAAGCATGAAGATATGGGCTACCATTTGGTAAACAGATATTTTAGGTGATTTGGTCATATCACAAGGGATGATTGTATTTTATCATCATCTTCAAATATTTGCCATATTGGTAATTTTCTTGAGAAAGTATCCTCTTTATTAGAAAATATGAATACTGTTTTTGAAACATCTATGGTATACTTGTTATTGGTTCCCACATATTTTCATGAAAACAGCATATCAAAAGTGTTAGTATTTGAATTTCTGTGTTAAGGAGAACCTATTCTCCTAGGAATTGAACCAAATAGAGGTTATAAGGTTATATTGTAACAAATAAGAAGGTTTCACCCCCTATTTATCTTTTTAGGTAACAGAAGACTCAATAAAATAATTTAAAATTTGCCATTATACATCTGCGTGGCTTTTTCTAGTTGTATAGGAGTGGTAATATGACAGGAAGAATGTGTTTTGGGCATGATGGTCTGGGTTTGATTGATTCTCAGCTTCCTCTCTCCACTTGATGTGTGATATTGAACAAGTTATTTAGAAAACCTATTTTGCATCTATTTAATCCTCTGTGAAATGGGGATAGTAAAACCTACTTTCAAGTTGTTCTAAGGATTTAAAAATATGACATGAGGAAAACTGTCTAATATCCCCATTAAATAGTCTCTTTTTCTTCTTCATGTCTCTACCTCCATTATAAAGCTAATTGGAGCACCATGTTGCCTTTAAGATGGATTATCTATGAAGACCTAATTTTAAATTCTATCTTACATTTGATTTCTGTGCACATCTTAATGCTATGTCAATTTCCAAGGCATCTGGTTGCCTTCACTATTTAAAAAAGAAATGCTTATTTTTTTAAAAAAAGTAGTGCCAGTAAGCAAATGACTTAAATGTACTTTACCTTAGTTAATTCTCATAACAGTTATCCAAAATAGATATTATTTATCTTTAATCTATAAATGAGGAAACTAAGGTTAAAAGGTTAAGTGACTTTTACAATACCACAAAGGCTAAGCAAGGTTAAGTGACTTCTATAATACCATGAGTAAGTAGCAGTTATGGGAATTGAACCCAGGTTTTCCAGTTTCAAGCTGAGTGACCTTTCTACTCTTCTACTCTGGCAGAGCTTTATTTCACATAGCTTTCCCACTCCCTCTCTTTAATGCACTTCTACATTTTCCATGTTAAACGCAATGTTTTACCCTTGTTGGCTTCCTCTTTCTGCTCTCCTCTAGCAACCTGGAAAAAAGTCTGCCTATTTCTGTAAATAAGAATCTTTAGGTACAGTTATTTAGGCACATTTGATAGACGTTTAGCCAAGAGAAAATATTTAAAGTGAAGTATTTGGTATACTTGTCAAACCAAAAGAAAAAAAGTGCTTATCAGTTACATAAAATATCTTTTTGAGTAAGTGGCAGAATGTTACATTTTTATAACATCACTTAAAAAATGCCACTTGAGTGTGTTACATGCTCATTAACTACAAAGAAAATACATCAAATAAAGAAATATAACTACTTGCACAATTCACATTTAAGGGTAGTAATCCAGGAGCTTGGAAATAAGGCTGTGATAAATGTTATTAGGTAAGTAACCAGGCTTAGGCTTCAGGAAAAAAAAAAATGTCCTGTATGGAAATGGAAAATCTGAATAAAGCTTGGATCACTTCTATAGGGCTTTTGAGTAGCTTTGTGTTAAAGACTTATGACCTACTCCTATAGTTATTGGGAAATAAAATGGAACAGAGAAAGAATAAGAGAAAGAAAAAACAGAAAGTTAAGAAAGAAACTGAGCTACTGAAACATACTTATCATGAACAGAATTAACAAAAATGGATACTAATTATGTTAGTATCTGAAGTATTATAGATACTAATACTAATTATGTTAGTATCTGTAATTCACTGAGTACTGTCAAAAATAAAATCACATCAAGTTAGAAAAAAATATATAAACTAATTGTGCATTCAAAAAAACAGTTCACAAATCCAGAGATCACAAACCAAGAGTGGAAGGAAGTCTCACTTACAGCAGTTACAGCACAGCTGATAAAGCATAGAAGAGGATGTATTTTGACCTTATTCATTATTGGCTATTGTACATTAACATTCTTCATAAGAAAAACAGAGCTGTTTAAGCTAATTTTGTCTATAGATGATTTTTTAAGATTTCATTGAATCATGCCAACAAGGATGTAAAGCTTACATGGTGTCTTTTATTTACCATTAGAGCAAAAGTTTGGGGAAAATCAGGACAACTTAAGTTTTGGCTACATGGATATGAGTGGCTAGCCTTGGGCTATATGTAAATCGTGGTTTCCATTTTAATCTTTCTTTAACAGTTCCCACCATATACTTGGGAAAATTTATATATAGATATACAAAAAAAGTTTCAGTAAGCTTCCTAAAAATCATGCTAAAATCATGCAAAATAAGCTTATCTATTTCCCTTTAAAAACCTATAAAATAGACTTACTTATTTTAGATAAGGAAATAGTCTTAATGAAGTTAAGTAATTTGTCCAAGATCACACCACACACACAGTGGGATGATTTGAAGTTTCCTCTATATTGATGTAAAATGAATGCTTTCACAATACCAAGCAGTCTTTCCACAAAAATAATGTATCACTTTAATAAGTAATAGGAACACCACAACACTAAGAACTTTTCTTTAGCTACCATCAGTCATTAAATATTAAAGCATATTATTTCTAAATATATTTATTATAATTTTTATCTCAAATGATACTCTGATAAAATTAACAGGAAAAAAATTGTAAAAGGCTATTGTAGAGAGTCACCTGTGGATGAAAAAAGAACATATATCTGATTCCTTTTGAAATGAGGGCTATGAAACCACATAGTAAAGTGTAATTTTATGGAATACAAAAAACAGGAAGTCTAAGTGATTTGAGCAAATATGACAAAAAAAGAAATGAGTAAGTTATCTCTCTACTTATCACACAAATGTTTACAATTTCAAACATTGTTATTTTGGACTCTGATAAGTAAAGTGGTTTTCTTTTAGAAGTTTGATTTACAAATAAACTCTGGCACATCCCTAAAATTTAGTTGCCAAAAAAAGAATGTGATCATAGAGAAGAATCTTTAAAACAACAGGAAATTTACAGAGCTATATTGAATTAACAAATGACAATTTAACCAAATAAACAGACTACAGTCCCAACTGTGCCTAAAATTATTAAAATTAGATGTATGATTAATAAATAGAAAGATATAAATAAAAATTCAACAGAGGTTATCTCTGGATAGTGTGGTTATTATACATAATTTTAAATTTTATATTGTGCTTGTTTAAATTTTCTCAGATGGACTACATTAATTTTGTGTAGCAAAAAGACAGTAAAGCTAATATCAAAAGTCAAAGTTTACTTAGCTTTAATTTGGATGCCAATTGTTCAGATATTTTTCGTGCATTTTCTTTAGTTAGATTCCACTAACAAGTGATTGACAAAGGAAAATAAAGAGAAACTCCTTTTTCAAAGAAAAAGAAAATAAGGCAGCCCTTTTTTGGTTGTCAGTATGATCACATCAGACTATAAGACCCAGGGAGAGAGACATTTCATTTAGACTGTACTGTGTACAGAGCTATTGCTGCTATGCACACAATTATGATCATTGACAGTCACTCAATCTCTTTCCCTCTCTTCTGCACCATTGCTGCCCTGGTGCTGCCTCGGCAGCATATTTAGGTTTTAAGTTGTCAGTCACGATTCTTTTAAATTCTCAAAAAATGATAAAAATTCATAATATGAAAAGATGCCTGGTGAGACAAAGTTTCGGCCGGACAATTGAATTGGTTTCCCTTTGCGTTGCTCGGCAAATGTTTAATACACCAAACGTTCCATAATCCAATGAAAGTAAGTTTTCTTGTTTTAGTTTCCATAAAATATATTTCATTTTTATAGAATATTAAACTATGGCTTCACAACTTCCTGAGACTGTCTGAGATTAAACAAAGAAATCAATCAGAACAAAACATGATCCCCTTTGCTCCTCTGCATCAAAGCACTGCAATCCATTCTCTAACTGTTCCCAAGAGTAAAATCTTCATTAAGCTGAAATATACACATTGCCATAAATTAAAGCAAATATATACCTCTGCACAATCTATTTTAGGCTGGGTGATCAATTCCACTTGCCATTTTCCAAAAGAAAATAGATGGTGTTTTTTCAGTGTTTCAAATGGAATTTTCAGAGAATCTGGAAATTAAAGAAAAGTTTACAATAATAACACTAATTTACAATAATAACAAATAGAGTTTTAGTGGATCTAAAATTGAATTCTAATCTCTGTGTGTGTGTGTGTGTCTGTGTGTGTGTTCCTTCATGAACCAAAATGACCTAGGAGATGTTTACCACCCAAGAGATCATCCCTGTAAGCTCTGGAAACCTAAGGTACCTAAGGTACACAAAGAGATAGTAATCTTTGAGTTGCAGGAGCAGCTAATTTGGGAGTAAACAATAGATTTTTTCATGAAGTTCCTATCCCACTGCCAAAGCCAGTTGGCCATATATGTGGCTGGCCATGCTTAATAATAAGGTTTGGGACCAGATTGTTCCCTTGTAGTATATGAACTGTTCGACCTTCAATTTCATTACCACAGTTCTTCATGCACACATTTCTCAGTAAACTTGAACAATTTACTACACCTAGAATTGTATGAAACATATACCATAATTGATAATGAAAAATATTTTATTTTATACTGAGGTTTTCTTTATTTATTGATCTTTTTTCTTTCTTTCTTTTTCTTTCTTCTTTCCTCTTTTTTTTCTACAAAATCAATTAGATATATATAAAAACAACCAAGAAACTTGTTAATTATAATTGAATTATTTAGGCTTTTTTGTGCCCATTTATTCTTAGATTAAAATCTGATTTTTTAGTAGAAGTTCACTCCTGGAAAATTAAGCCAAATATTCATAATAATATCCATTTGTTGTTTAAAATAAATGTTTCAAATTTCCGATGTTTTTAAGTGCAGAAAGATTAGTGTACAATGTATTCCAATAAGTGCTATGAACAGAAGGAGTTAGGACTTTGATTATATGTCTCATCTCAGAAAATCACCTTCAGAAACCTACAGTGCCCTAACTTGAGCATAGGGCACTATTGAAATTACATTAAAAAGTCAGGGAAAATGTAGTTACAAGGTAAAAATGTAAGAGTAGTAATTACTTGGTCTGTGTTAGGGCAAAGTCATGAGACAGAGTCACAGAATGAAACCCGATTAGCAGAGGTTATAAAAAGAAATAAGGAAACACTTACTGTAAGTGCCTGAGAATCAAAAGAATGTCACTGCAGAGTGTAAGTCCACTACTTAATAGGAAAAGGGAAAATTACAGACTACAAGAGGTCCAACACATTTAATTGTTCCTTGGGTTATTCTTTGCTAAATACTAATAATTGTAAAAGGTTGCTTAATGTGATAATAGTTACCAAGGTTGAAGAGATCAAAAGACAATGTCAGAAAGTAATAGATTGAGGTGAGTAAACATAATTGTGAATACATTCATATTAATGGTACCCTGAGAAGTACCAAAGAAAGAGATGCATCTGACGCTGAGATGACTATAAGAGTATATTATAATAAAATAAATGGAAAATATTCATTTATATTTGAGCTATCAAAAGACAAAATTATTCCAGGAAACATTTTAAAATTGATAATTATAAAATCAATCAATTAGAAATTATTTGTTAAATATCTACTATATTTGTAAGACAGGCTAGGGATTTCGGGATAGCAAATATATAAAAGAAAATTTAAAAAAACTAAAAATTGTTACTATTCTCACCAAATGTAATGTCACTATGATTTTAAAAACACACAAACATTTAAAGAATAAAATATATAAGAAGAAATAATATTAACAGAATAAAATCTAGAAAAAGATACCGAAAAGGCTTTCAGACTACTGTATATATTTTTATAGGTGAGATGTTTCATACTCTCAAGGATAAGTAGTGAGCATCATTTATTCCAAGAGTAAGTAAATGACTTAATTTGATAAATTTATTAGAATACATTTTATTTCTTGCTCAAATTAAACAAAATATTATATGCATATTAATTAACTAATAAATCCTTTCATTAAATTTCCAAAACCATTCCTGTTTGAATAAAATCTTAGTAGCAGATTAAAAACAAAAAATATTTAATGGTGAAACACTGAAAGCAGTCCCATTATAAACAGGAGCAATAAAGCATAGCAATCTTTATTACCTTTATCGCAGAATTATTCTGTACATTCATCCAATTTGTTTTTATATGCTGAATATGTTTTATTCAACTGTAGCTATATTTTAATGTATAATTATCTCAACTTGGGAAACTAATAGTACTTTCTAGTTGTTTTCTTCGTTGTTGTGCCTTGGCCATATTAGTTTTTGTTAGTTTGTTTGTTTTTTGTTTTTGTTTTGGAGATGGAGTCTTACTCTGTCACCCAGGCTGAAGTGCAGTGGTGTGATCTCAGCTCACTGCAAACTCTGCCTACCAGGTTCAATTGATTCTCCTGCTTCAGCCTCCCAAGTAGCTGGGATTACAGATGTGTGCTACCATGCCCAGCTAATTTTTGTATTTTTAGTAGATATGGGGTTTTGCCATGTTGTTCAGGCTGGTCTTGAACTCTTGACCTCAGGTGATCCACCTGCCTTGGCCTCCCAAAGTGCTGGAATTACAAGCGTGAACCACCGCGCCCGGCCCCGTATTAGTTTTTTAATAGCTTACTTTCTGACACACAAAAAATGTTTCGGGCCCATTTTGCACATTTCTTATCTTAAAACTGGCATCAGCCATTTCTCTATGAACCTGGTTTCTTTAGTGGGGTAAGCTAGTGGTAGTTCTGCCATACTTTTACACACACACACACACACACACACGTGCGTGCATCTTTCTAAAGTATTTCACCATGTGTACTTCTTCTGATTTTTAAGAAAGTCTGTACTGTTTTTTATTGGATATATTTATATTAATTTCTTATTTGGCAATCTTTAGTTCCCTCTCATTTTTGATACTTCTGAAACACGATAAGTACTTCTAATTCTCCCCTAGTATCAAATTTAAACTTTACTTCTTAGTTCCAGTTTATACCTTTGAGTTCATCTGGGAGCTTTTTTTACTTTCCATGTATTCTTTCCATTCTCTTACACTTGTTAATGACATTAATTCTCCATTATTGTATATTTCTGTTACCCTATTACTCTTTATTTAATCCTAGGAATAAAGTTAAACATATTATATACCCATCAACAAAACTCATGACAAAGCTTCTTCAATTATTTCTCATATAGGTGAATCTCATTTTCTATTTGGTTTATTGGGAGGGACACATGAACATAATATTCTCAAAGTTTTCCCATGTCCATAAATGTTTACTTATGATTTAATAAAAGCGTGATGAAATTTAAAATATCTGGCTCACATTTTCTTTTTTAAGTATCTAAATAATGTTGCTGTAAGATCTTTTTGCATAAAATAGCACAGCTGAGAAGTCTGGTGCTAATTTGATTTTCTTTCTATGCTGAATGTTTTTTTTTTTTTAACTAATGGCTTGTCTTCATTAGTCATTTTCCTGAATACCCAACAGACGCTTTTAAAATATTTAATGTTTAATCATTTTAAAAGGGTATATCTCAGAATTCATCATTCATGTTCAAATTCCCAGGGAGCTTTTCCATTTGTAATCACAATTATTGGTGAAAATTTGGTATTGATATTGCAGGTTAAAAATATGCATTCTAACCTATGACTTGGTTATTTTCTCAGTTTACAAATAAATATATCATATATATCCTTTGCCTGTCTTCTAGATCTGTGATTTTTCTGATAACCTTTTACCTTTAGTTCTAATTGTTTGTATTCATTTTGTATCACTTATTTTACTGTGCTTTATGTGATATCTATGAACCTTTATCTTTCTTCTCAATTAGGCTAATTTTTAAAATATTTTCCTTCTACTTTTTGATTCTTATACCTAAATTCTGACACTTTTCTTTTTATTTTTGTTATCTTTTTCCTCAGCTGTTCTGATTTATAATATTATTTCCAGGCTTTGATATTTATTTAATGCCTTTTAAGTTATTCTGAAAAATTTATGTAGCTTGTGTATATTCTGTATAGGAAAAATTTAATGGCATTTTTCTATAGTATTGGGATATTACATGATTAATGTTTATATTTTATTACAATTTTTATAGGATTTGATCATACATTTTGTATTTTTCAAAAATGTTTTTTCTGTGTGGGAACAAAGATGGGTCACAGTAATTTTCCAAGCCTCAGACTTGAAAAGGAAAAGCGAAAGGAGACAAGGAAAAGCAAAAACGAAGGTAAGAGAATTGCTCTATTATATGTCAAGACATACCTCCAGATAACAGTCATAAAAATAATGTAGTATTAACCTAGCAATGGACAAATACACCAGTGTAATAGAAGTGGGTCCATATATAAAATAATTTAACAAAAAAATAAAATGGCACCAAAATCAAAAGGGAAAGGTAGATTATCAAATAGATAGAAAATAAATTAGAATCCTCATCTAATCCCCATATAAAGGTGAAATCTAGGTGAAACTATGGAGTAGGTACAGGTAAAGTATCATTTTTTAAAAACTTCAAAAACACAAACCATAAGATAAGAAATTTATGGATTAATGGTTAAGAGCTCCATTACCTACTAGCTGAGTGAACTTGGACAATCCTTTAACTTCTCTGTGACTCAATTTCCTCATATTTGCAATAGGTATTAAATGATTTAATATATGAAAAATGTTTAAAGCAATGGCTAGTACACAGTAAATGCTAAATAAGGGCCTAATGGTACTTCTGCTACTGTGCCCAATCAAAGATTTTTGATCAAGGAAGGATACCACAGGCAAGGTAATTGACAGAACAGAGAAGGTATTTGTACTGTCTGTAACTCACAAGTAATAGCATTTACAATATGAGAAATTTCTGCAAAACTCCATAACAAAATAGCAACTTGATAGAAAAAAATGAGCAAGGGAATAAAACAGGTTATTTATAGTAGAGGAAACACAAAAATCCATTAGTTGGAACAATATGTTATTGCCATTTTTTGTGAACCAAAAAATGTTTGGATATCAACAATTTTATATGGTTCAACTTAATTAGTAATTGATGAGACACTCAAGATTTTTAGTAATCAGAAAAATTCAAATTAAAACTGCAGTGGAAAAAAATTAAAAGGTTTTGTAATGCTAAATGTTGGCAGGGATGTAATGCCATAGGAAGCTTCATATCCTGCTGGTGAGTATGTCAAGCAAGACAACCATTCGAAAGAATTCAAGTCATGTTTAGGCAAATTTTATATGCACACATCCAAAGAAACAGCAAGTCCACTTGTGGATATGTATCCCAAATCTTCTCTGGTTCATAGAGTTATATATGAAGATGGTTCTCTGAGTGTGTAGTGTTAAGAAGGCAGAAACAACCTTTGTGCCTATCATTGGGAAAGTGGTCAGGTAAAATATGGCAAATTCACACCATGAAATATAATGCAACATTTAGCAGCAACTGACTAAATGCAAAATGCATACATATCAACAGAGATGGATCTTACTAGCAGTATGGCATTTCTTAAGGTAAGAAACATATGACAGTATTGTTTATATACACATTAAATATTACACACTTTGCAATGCAGTCAAGTAGAAAGTTACACATCAAACATTTAAATGTTTGATGCCTATGCAGAGAGGGGAAGGAGCTTGTGGTTATGGGAATTAAATGCCTATGCAGAGAGGGGAAGGAGCTTGTGGTTACGGGAATTAAAGGAAACTAGTAAAAGAAGAATGTGAAATAGCCTAAATATTCAAGTCAAAAACAAAAGGAAAATTAAAAGGCAAATGCAAACTGAAAAAAAAATTGTTGCAAGAGAAATAACAAGATCATCTCCTTAATTTTTTTTTTTTTTTTCAAGAGCTTTCAACAGGCCAGGTGCAGTGGCTCACACCTGTAATCCCAGCACTTTGGGAGGCTGAGGCGGGTGGATCACCTGAGGTCAGGAGTTCGAGACCACCAGCCTGGCCAACATGGTGGAACCCCACCTCTACTAAAAATACAAAAATTAGCCAGGCATGGTGGCAGGCGCCTGTAATCTCAGCTACTCGCAAGGCTGAGGCAGGAGAATCGCTTGAACCCAGGAGGCGGAGGTTGCAGTGAGACAAGATGGCACCATTGCACTCCAGCCTGGGGGACAAGAGTGAGACTTCATCTCAAAAAAAAAAAAAAAAAAAAAAAAAGAGCTTTCAACAGTGAAAAGAAAACAAAACAGTAAAAACAGTAACATATCAATCAAAAAACGGTGCTGTGGTCTGAACGTTAGTGACCCACCCCCAAAATTCCCGTGTTGAAACCTAATCCCCCATATAATGGTGTAAAGAAGTGGGACAATTCGGAGGTAATTAGGCCATGAAGGTGAAATTCTCATAAATGAGATTAGTGCCCTTATAAAAGAGCCTCAAGGGAGCTTGTTTGCCTCTTCCACCCCATGACAAAACAGCAAAAAGGCACCATCTATGAACCAGGAAACAGGCCCTCACTAGACACCAAATCTGCCATCACCTTGATCTTAGACTTCTCAGGCTACAGAACTGTAAGAAATAAATTTATGCGGCTTATAAGGCACCGAGTCTATGGTGTTTTGTTATAGCAGACCAGATGGACTAAGAAAGATGGGCAAGAGGAGAAATATTGAATAAGTAAAAATTTACAATAGGGATATGAAAAAAACTTTTTTCCATAGTAAAGTCATTATAATATAAAATTAAAAGGTTTTATTTTTTACACCGGCTATTATTGTAGCTAAGGCTAGGCTATAATAGTAAAATGTTGACTTCAAGAGAAGAGAAGCACAAGAAATAGCAGATAATTAAAATATCGTGTCAATTCATAGGAAACATGTTAAATAAATTGCAGTGTATAAATATATATATATATGGAGCATCATGCAGTCAAATAACAGGAATGAATGAAGCCCTCCATGGCCCAAAATGAAAAGATATCTACTATCCAGAGTTGAATAAAGCAAGCAGGATACATGACAGTATGGGTAGTAACCTACCATTTGTATTGACAAGACAAAAAGAATATATTCATAATTACTTGTAGATGCATAAATGGAAACAATAGTCCAGCTTAGATGATTTTGTTTCAAGCCAGTTCACTTCTTTTTTCTAGTCTTCACCACTCTGTGGAATCTTATTAATCTATGCAAATACTTGAAAAAAAGTCTCACTTGCTTCCCAAAGAGAAATAATAATTTTCTGGGGCAATGCACATATATTTAAGAAACAGCACGGGTAAAAGCTATATATTTCCTTGATCATCAAGGCCAGTATTTATTAAAGATATATTTAATTTTTATAAAAATTTGGACAGAAATTTTACCAATGCTGTCTAAAGCATTGGAATTAAGGTTCATAGTGAGTTTAATATTGTTATTTTCTTTTTTGTATTTGTTTAAAATTGACAAGTAATAATTATATGTAATCATGGGCTACATAGCGATGTTTTAATAAATATAATGTATAGCAATCAGACTATGGTAATTAGCATATCTATCATATCAAACATTTATCTTTTCTTTGTGTTGGGAACGTTCAATATCATCCTTTAGCTATTGCTCAACATTAATCATCAGGGAAATGGAAATCAAAACCACAAAGAGGTAACACCTCACCTCAGTTAGGATGCTATTATCAAAAAACAAAAAAATAAAAAATGCTGGTGAAGATGTGGAGACAAGAGAGCCCTCCCTATACACTGTTGGTGTGGATTTAAATGACTACAGCCACTGTAGAAATAGTATGGAGGTTCCTCAAAAAACTTCAAACCGAACTACCGTATCATCTAGCAATCCCACCACTAGGAATTTATCTTAAAAAATCATCATGTTGAAGATACATCTTCATCCTCGTGTTTCCTGCAGCACTTTTCACAATAGTGAGATAGGGTCTCAACCTAG
Organism: Gorilla gorilla gorilla; assembly: GCF_029281585.2. Classification (NCBI taxonomy): domain Eukaryota; kingdom Metazoa; phylum Chordata; class Mammalia; order Primates; family Hominidae; genus Gorilla; species Gorilla gorilla. Next base: position 117,693,743 of record NC_073229.2, on the reverse strand, counting down.
GTGTCCTATGTTTGAAAAAATTAATGGAGTGAGGAAGGTGGGTGCTGAACATACTTGAAGCAGAAACAATGAGGAGAAAACAACAAAAAACTGTAGAAATCACTTACAGAACAGAAAGAGTTCCTTTTAGAATACTAGCACATGCTCATTTCAAAGCAGGTATAGAAAATAGAGGTGAAACCACCACCAAAATTTATCTGTGGGACATCCAGGCAATCATTAGGGACTCCAAGTATTACTCAGGAAAATAAATTAGGCAAAAGAATATTCTTCCCCACTTTTTATTGTAGTATGTGAGGTGAAACTCGTGTATGTGTTTGTGTGTGTATGTGTGTGTGTGTGCATGTGTGTGTGTAGAGAGAGAGTGGTGTTACTGCAATGGACTACTAAAAGATATCTAAAAATCTATTCCTGCATCTTTAACTTTTATTCTCAATAGAGAAGCCATAGCGATTATTTAAAATATGTTAGTGTCAATACTCTTCTCAGAGCCCTTTAATAGATAGTGAAGACAAAGTAGGCTCCAAAAATGCAAGAGCAGTTCTGACCTCACCACCCTGGCACCAAAAAAAGAGCTCCAGGTGCTAGCTGTTGAAAGTGAAAGCATATTGAAGCTTCCCACCTTCGTTATGTCTCAACAGATTAATACAGTAAAAAAGGGAGATAAGAGAATCTCAGCAAAGCACTGACACTATCCTCTACACAATAAATATAGGAAACAAAAATCAAAGACTGAGACTAAGGACAATTTAATGTTAAGAGGACAGAGAAAAGCAGGAACTTATAAAGATGGCTGAGAAAGAGTGACCAGTGAGGACAAAGTAAAACTAAGAGTACATGTATTCATTTCTTATGCTGCTATTTAAAAGTGCTGTAAACTGGGTTCCTTAAAACAACAGAATTGTTTTTCTCTCTCAGAGTTCTGTAGGTTAGAAGCTGGAAGTTCAGGTGTCAGTAGGTCCTGCTCGCACCAAATGCTTTAGGAAAGAATCCTTCCTTCCCTTATCTAATTTTTTGTGGTTGCTGGCAATTGTTGGTGTTTCTTGGCTAGTAGATGTGTCAGTTCAATCTATGAATATCTCCACATGGCCTTCTCCCCTGTATGTTTGTGCTTTCACATTGTCTTCTCTCTGTTCATACATCTGTAACCAAATTTCCCTTTTCTTATATTGAATTTGGTGCCTGCCTGTATTTAGCATTTTCACATTGCTAAAGATACTACCCAAGATGGGATAATTTATAAGCAAAGGATGTTTAACTGACTCACAGTTCCACATGGCTGGAGAGGCCTCGGGAAACTTAAAATCCTGGCAGAAGAGGAAGCCGGCACCTCCTTCACAAAGTGGCAGGAGAGAGAGTGCTGCAAAGGGGGAACTTCCAAACACTTTTAAAACCATCAGCTCTCCTGAGAACTCCCTATCATAGAAAGGCATGGGGGAAACTGCCCCCATGCAATCACTTCCCACAGCTCCCTCCCTTGACACGTGGGAATTATGGGAATTACAATTCAAGTTGAGATTTGGGTGGGGACACAGAGCCAAACTGTATCACTGCCCTAATTCAGTATGACATCATAATTTTATCACATCTGCAAAGACTTTCCAAATAAATACACATTCACAGGTTCCAGATGGATATGAATTTTGCGGGAACACCATTAAATCCAGTAGAGTAAGGTGTCCTGATAGCCAATGGAGAAAGATTGTCAAGGAGGAAGAAATAATCAATTGGCCAAATCCTGCAAGTGAGAAATAGTCTTTGAAAAGTTCACTGATAACTTTGACAAGATCATTCAGTGGAACATTGGAAACAATTTTTTTTTTTGAGACAAGTTATTGCTCTGTCACCCAGGCTGGAGTACAGTGGCACAATCATAGTTTACTGTAACCTCAAACTCCTAGGCTCAAGCAGTCCTCCTTTCTCAGCCTCCCAAGTAGCTATAACTATAGATATGTGCTACCATGCCCAGCTAATGTTTTATTTTTTTTAAGAGACAGTGTTTTGATATGTTGCCCATGCTGGTCTTTAACTGTACTCCTGGTCTCAAGTATTCCTCCCACCTAGGTCTCCCAAAGTGCTGGGATTATAGGCATGGGCTACCACATCCAACGTGGACACAAAATTCTAATTTAAGAAGATAACAAAAAAATAAGTATTGAATAATTAGAGCAACTAAACATAGAAGAATGCTGCTAACAGAAAAATACATTATTAGCTTTGTAGTAAGTAAAATGTTCTTGCTTTAAAGATAAGCTGAGCAATAAATAAAATACTTTTCAGTTTTAAGAAAGAAGAAATAGCAATACATTTTTAGATATAAAGTACTGATCCAGTAGAGAATAAATAGTGATGAAACAAAGGAGACAAGGTGGAATTACTGGAGTGATGTCTTCAGTGGGCAAGAGATGATGTGTAAATTGGCTTTGGGAGGAATATGAATAGCTTATCTCTGGAAACAGATGGAATGCTAGAGTATGTGGGTGTAGATGCTGGAAGGTGCGTAGACACAGAGTCTGGAGATTTCTTGTGATTGTTTCAGTTTCCTCAATCAAGTAGGAAGCAAAATCATTAGCTAATAAAGATAATGTAAGAGCAGAGGTTTGAAATTAAAGAGAGGAGGTGTGAAATATTTACCTAGGTAAGTGGTTTAGTGAATAGACCAGAAACATATTACATGACTGTTCAGGAGTATTAAAGGACTCCTACAAGTTTATAATCATGAATTTAAAATGTGTATGGGGTTGGATGTTTTTATCTAGTCATATTTAGCTGGCTCAGCTATGTGGATCTCTAAGGTCAGTCAACTATGTGGTTTTTGTTTCCCCAAGCAAATAGAAGAAAGCAAGAGAGGATCAAGGGAGTCAAGTGTATAAATATGGGAGTTATTATATTGAGAGACCATAGAATTAGAATTTCATCTGTGTTATAAAAGTAAGGGTATATAAGTATATATGGAATGAGAGAGTGAAAAGTTAATAGGATCAAAGAATTGAAAGCCACAGCAAAGTCACTGGAGTCAAGAGTAGTAGAGAGTGTGAGATTTAATAAATTATCTTTTTAAAGCTTTCTTATAAAATCTGTTGAACTGACTAGTGAGAGAAAAGTATGTTTAGGGTACCTCATTCTTTTTCTTTCTATGTATCCCCTGTAATCCGACTGTGTCTGAACTAAAAATGATCTGTCATAGGCATTTATTTCCAAGACTTTTAAAAATTGTCTTCCTCATAAAAGTTGAATTGGAAAATTCTGCTTTTAATTCAGTCTCACAAAATGAGAAATTTTTAAATAGATCTTTTTTGAGACACTTTTACCACTGATATTGATGAATTAAATAGTTATTAAATAATTTTTATTAATACTATTAATAAACTAGTAGAAGTATGATTTTATATATCTCTACTAGTCTGCTTTGTATCAAAATATTTGAAACATTTTAGTAGTTGCTTTTGTATGTATCATAAACAACTTTCAAGTGTCAAGTGTTAATACAGCATTTTGCTCCTATGTATATATGTCCTAATATGTAAGTAAGTCTATTATTATATACATATTATTATAAATAATATATAATATATACTATATTGTTATATAGTATATAATATAATAAAAGACATATATATTAATTAAATGGACTAATAGAATTTCAAGATATAAGCACATAAAGAGATTTTTCACTCCAAGCTGCATCTGAAACGCTTAACTATATTTCAATGAGAATACTCAGAAATTAACAATAAATCTGAACTATTTGCCTTATTCATATTACTTGTATAGTTATATATTGATTACATGCAAGTCAGTTCTAGGCATTGAATATCTGACTTTACCAAGAATATATGGAACTATAACAAGGCTAAAGCCAAACTTCAGTCTAAAATTAAATCAAGGATATTAATTGTATTTTCTAAATATTCTACATCTTTGCTTGTTTTTGCTCTGCTATATCTGTTGTTTCAGGAAAGATGTGTTGAAATCTCCAACTAGAATTGTTACTTTACCTAATTCTTTCCATTGTCCTAGCATTTGCTAGTTTATATAGTTGAAGACTGTAACATAGAAGAATATATGACCATGATTGTTACATATTTTTTGGCTGATTGTGCCAAAGTATTATCTACTTCTAAAAAACAGAATTTACAGTAAAGAGGAAATCAACAGAACACTCTTACTATTTTGACAGACTATTATAAGCAAACATCGTAAAAGAGCAAACTCTATTCTCAAGTTCAGGCATATAAAGTAAAGTGTCAAAAACTTGCATTAATTGTCTTTTAGACGAGCTAAAATTTGGTCAGCTTATGTATGTAGTAACTGCCATTATCACTTGCAATCCATTATAAATCCGTGTTACATACTTTGTGGAGAAAGCTGTGAAAGCATTTCCATAGTTTTACTACATATTAGACCTGTGAAGCTTTCTCTTCAGTTTGAAGCTATGTTTTCTATTTTTATCAAACTATTCTGTATCATATTCTAAGTGATTATTATTCTTGAAAAATGTATCTTATCTCTGATTACTCCAAGTCTATTTGTACTCTCTGCCCTTGCTTTTCACTAGCAATTTATTTAATGCTTCATGTGAAGATGTACTTAAATATTTTTTTAAAAAAATTTCTTTCCCATAGCTCTTAGGCAATATAATCAAAGTGAAATTGTGGAAGACCACTCATTGGAGGTGAACTCCTTCAAAAATTTCCCTGAAGCAGCAGTTGCAAGTGTGCCTAAGATGATTCTTTACTGTAGAATCTCTAGTGCATGAGTCTTCAGTAAAATGACTAGTATAGCATTTGTAAGATCACCAAAATAATAGCAACTCTCACATCAAAATGCCACTGGTATAGAACAGAGCAGCAGAAAGTGTTTCTGCTAAAACATGTTTCCTGGAATTAAGTGGTAATGAGTTACTCAGCTACCTATTATTCATATGAATACATATCTAATTCAGATTCCTATACTACATGTGACCTTTTATTCATAATAAGAACTTTATAATGGGTGGAGCGATTGTCAATACTCATAATAATTCAAGCAAGTGTATATATTTTAGATCATTTGAGAGCAAACATTTTGGTCCTTGATTTTCCTTAAGATAATATCCAGTTATAGTCTAATGACTGCTTTTTGTTTTCCTTTCTTGTCACTTTTATTAAGGTTATTTACTGGTAGTGAGTCTCAACACATATATGTCCCTCCTTTTATTATATAATTCACCCTCTATGTCACACATATTCCTTTACAACACTATTACTAATTAATATTACTTACCATTATTCTCCTTAAGTATACCACGACACATTCATTTAATTAGCCTACCACGTGAATTTTCCTAATTTTATCATATTTCATGAATCCACCTTTTGTAATAAAATAAGGACCTCCCAAAAAGAAAAAATTTTCTTATGTCACTGTTGATGTTAGCCCAAAACACACAAGTCAATAAAAGCTGATACATAAAAAATAAACATACACAGAAAAGTTCAGTAAGCCTATTGATACACAAGATGATTTTGGAGGTCATAATGATAATAATGGTAACAATAATTTGACGCAATCTTATTTGTCCACTTTTTCTTTTTCTGTCCATGTTTTCTGGGACTGTATCTAAAGAAAAAAAAATCATTTCCCAGCCCAATGTCATGTAGCTTTTCTCCTGTGTTTTCTTCTAATAGTTTTTACAGTTTCATGTCTTCTGACTAAAAGGCTACAGCACAGCAAAGGGAATAATTAACAGAGTGAAGAGACAACCTATGAATTGGGAGAAAATATTTTCAAATCATATCTGGTAAGGGGTTAATATCTAAAACGTGTAAATAACAAATAACTCAGTAACAAATAAGTTTTAAAAACTCATTAAAACAGGCAGAAAATAGACATTACTCAAAAGACATACAAAAGGCCAACAGGTAGATGAAAAATTGTTCAACATCACTAATCACTAAGAAAATGCAAATTAAGACTACAATGAGATATCACTTAACACTTGTTAGAATGGCTATTATCAAAAAGACAACTAAAGATAAGAAATGTTGGTGAGGATGGGGAAAAAAGGAAACACTTCTGCACTGTTGGTAGGAATATAAATCAGTACAGCCACAGCTGAAAACTATATGGCGGTTCCTCAAAAAACTGAAAATAAAGCTACCATAAGATCTAGAAATTTCATGTCTAGATATGGATCTAAAGGGTTTGAAATCAGTACACTGAAGATACAGCTGCACTTCCATTTTTATTGCATCATTATTCACAATAGCCAAGATATGTAATCAACCTAAGCGTCCCTCAGTAGATGAATAGATAAAGAAAATATGGTATATATACACAAAGAAATACTATTCCACCTTAAAAAAAGAAAAAAAATCCTGTCACTTACAACAATATGAGTGACAAAGAAGTCATTATATTATGTGAAATAAGTTAGGCACAGAAAGACAAATACCACGTCTGTGGTATTGGTATTCCATGTATGTGGAACCTCACCTATACGTGGAACCTCACCTATATATGGAATCTAAAAAATGTCAAACTCATAAAATTTGAGAATACCAGATGCTAGAGGGTGGCATGCAGTGATATACAAAGGTACAAAGTTTTAGTTAGATAGGAGGAATAAGTTATTGAAATTTATTGCACAGCATACTGACTATAGTCAATAATAATGTATTGTACATTTTAAAATTGCTGAGAGTAAAGTTCAAATAATCTCACCACAAAATTGATAAATGAGGTGATCTATTAACTTAATGAAATCATTCACATTGTACCCTATACATATATACAATTATAGTTTGTCAATTTAAAAAGAAAATAAATTTTAAAATAGTAATAATTTGTTAAGCATTTGTACTGTGGGATAAGTACTATCAAGATCTATATTGTACTGATAAAGAAACAGACAGATAAGTTACATAACTTAATGAATATCATACACTTAGTGAGAAAGTTTGGAGTAAAAATTAACTTTGATTCAAAACCATAATTATTATGTCATACTGTCTCAGAATTTTAGAAAATCAGACGGTGAGGTCCCATCAAGATATGATAACCTTAATGACAACACTAGGCAAAACTTATCTGTATCCACTTAACTTTTATAAAAGTTGTCAAAAACAGGGTAGGTTATCATCCATATCCATAATAAAAGTGGCTGGAATAAATTATAGCATAATCAAAAGCATTAATAAAAGCATGATTAAAAGCAAGCCAACAAACAAGAAAAATAACTTTGAGACCTTTTATGGTATTTAGTGTGCATGTGGGGGGGTATCTCGTTCTTCATTAGATAAAAGAAAATTGTTGTAAACTTCTATGTGTATGCACCAATGTCTATGCTCAAGGATAGTTATATTGCCTGCCAAGCAAGCTGTCAGAGCCCCAGCATCAGAAAGTGGTCAGCTCGCAGCTAGTGGGGTGGTAAGAAGAATTTACTGGCAACAGTATAGGATTGAAAAGGAAAGTTTTATTAGATAGAAAGAAACAGACAACTTACAGAGTGGAAGAAAATTTTTGCAAACCATGCATCTGACGAAGGTCCAATATCCAACATCTATAAGGAACTTAAACAAATTTACAAGAAAAAAACAAACATCCCCATAAAGTAATGGCCAAAGGACATGCACAGGCACTTCTCAAAAAAAAGACATACATGGGCCAACAGGCATATTTTTTAAAAAGCTCAACATCAGTAATCATTAGAGAAATGCAAATCAAAACCACAATGAGATACCATCTCACGAAAGTCAGAATGGTTATTATTAAAAAGTCAAAGGCCGGGCGCGGTGGCTTACGCCTGTAATCCCAGCACTTTGGGAGGCCGAGGCAGGAGGATCACAAGGTCAGGAGATCCAGACCATGCTGGCTAACATGGTGAAACCCTCTTTCTACTAAAAATACAAAAAATTAGCCGGGTGTGGTGGTGGACGCCTGTAGTCCCAGCTACTCAGGAGGCTGAGGCAGGAGAATGGCGACAACCCGGGAGGCGGAGATTGCAGTGAGCCCAGATCACTCCAGGGCACTCCAACATGGGCGACAGAGTGAGACTCTGCCTCAATAAATAAATAAATAAATAAAAATAAAAATAAAAAGTCAAAAAATAACAGATGATGGTGAGGTTGTGGAGAAAAAGGAATGCTTATATACCATTAGTGGGAGTGTAAATTAATTCAGTCACTGTGGAAGACAGTGTGGCAATTTCTCAAAGAATGGAAAACAGAAATACCATTTGACCCAGCAATCTCATTACTCGGTATAGACCCAAAGGAACATAAATCTTTCTATTATAAAGACACATGCATGTGTATGTTCATTGCAGCACTATTCACAATAGCAAAGACATGGAATCAACCCAAATGCCCATCAGTGATAGAGTGGATAAAGAAAATGTGGTACATATACACCATGGAATACTATGTAGCCATAAAAAAAGACAAAGAGCATGTCCTTTGCAGTAACATGGATAGAGCTGGAGGCCATTATCCTCAGCAAACTAACATGGGAACAGAAAACCAAATACCACAGGTTCTCACTTATAAGTGGGAGCTAAATGATGGAAACATAGGACACATGGAAGGGAACAACACACACTCGGGGCTATCAGAATATGGAGGGTGTGGGAGGAGGGAGGATGAAGAAAAATAGCTAAAAGGATACTCGGCTTAAGACCTGGGTGATGAAATAACGTATACAACAAACCCCCATGACACACCTTTACCTATGTTACAAAACTGCATATCCTGCACATGTACCACTCAACTTAAAAGTTAAAAAGAAACAATGATGCAAGAGAGTGCAGCAAGGCACCTCCTCAAGAGAGGACTGAGCGCTCCACAGTGGATTTTTCCTTAGAGGTGTGTGTGGATTTTAAAGTAGGAGCTTACAGGTAATTTGGACCATAGTAGCCACATAGGTCATGATAAATGATTACATTTTGGTGCCCAGATGTCAGCAAGGGTTGCACAATGGCACAATGAGTTTCAACATGCACACATTCCGGAGATGTAAAGAAATTCTAGTTATAAGTTTTTGGGAAATAAATCTGGTACCAGATGCCTGCTTTAGGTAATAGAGAGGTCTATTTATTCTTAAAATGAGCTTCTCTGTTACACTAGGTTCCAAGGGGGAGAGGAGAGGAAAATATAGGGAAGAGCTATAGCAGACCTATAATGGACACACAACATGGGCAAAAAACAAACCATTGTTCTTTAAAGCCTCTAAAGTTTTGGGGGTCATTTGTCAACACAGAATTGCTTAATATAGCCTGACTGATACAACTATCAACTTTGAGTAATTCTAGCAATAATTTTTCAAAAAAGAAAAATGAACTATTTCTATTTTATAGTCTCTAATTTCCAGTTTTTAATTTTTGTATGGCCCTGACCTCTCACAGGGACATGGAAAAGGAAAGGCACAGGTTTCTGGACTATGAGTTGGTATCTCTTGTTACAAAGAAACTTATAAAGAATACGTTTGCTTTCCTTGTTGTAGAGCTCAAATGTGCGCAGGGCTGATTTCAAGAGCAATTCTTGACAGGTGTTCAGCAGAGTTAAGTAATAGCTCCCTTATCACCACGTACAATGGGCTACCCATGTAATAGTGCTTTCAATTTCAATATATGCCGCCTCAAATGAATTCATGAGGCAATAAGTCAGTAGTTTTCAACCTGTGCCTTCAAAATTTCATAAGGGAGGAAAGGCAGAGCAGCACATTCACTGCAGATTATCTTTCCAGGTCTAAATCAGGACCTCTACCATTCATAGACTGTCATTGTAAGAGAATATTCAGTTTCCTATCAATTTTCAACATCTTTGTAGACCTATTATAACCACCAGTGCAACTGTGGGCTTCAATCTAATTTACCCACATAGGGAGTTCATTTGCAAAAAGAGAAAACAATCTACAGCCATAATATGCTATAGAATTCACATTTTGAGATTGAAAAGACAGCTTTTTTACCATAAGGTAGAAATAACAACTACAATAAGAATAAATCTCTTTAATCTGCAAATATGAAGAGGTTAATGAAAACAATGTGAACCCTATTTTATGGCTTCAAGCCTTTACCTTTTCCTAGGTACATTGGTGGCCCAAAAAACACTGGACATGTATTAATGACTATAGTGAAACCATTGGCTCAATGTGTATTTCATGGCAGGAAAGCATGAATTAGAGGAGCCTTCCTGACAGTTGTACTCATGTGTTGGATATACACAAAAGCACATCTCAACACAAGCATAGAATTAACCCCTTCTTTTTCTTTCAAGGAACCATTACTTCATCTATAGTTTTCTATCATTTTTCTTGAGGATGAGGGAATGGAAATAGTCACTTATCCTGGGCCAAATCTTCAGCATTGTTTATAGAAAAATTGCCTTTGTTAGTCTAAGAGAAAATAAACCACTGTTCTTTCCAACTCATTCTTTCCTCTATCACATCTTTTGGTGTCCCAGAACAAAATTAGTTGGTTGTTTAGATAAAACAAAAATAATTGGTGGTCAGATTTCCGGAGGATGATTGTGGTTAATGTGTACATGCAGATTGCTTGAATTAAAAGAATAACATTTGCTCACCTCGTCATTGATATTTCATCACCACAGCCATCATGTTTTCTTTTGAAAGTCGTGGGAAGACTGGTTTTCTTATGAAGGCCTAATGTTAGTTTCTAACATACCTACTCAATTTGTCCATAGGTGATTTTTGGTATGTTATGAGGAAATTTTGGTTGGTTGATGACACTCTTAAAATCACAGCCTATCTGGTGGTTTATCCTAATTCAGATACCCATGAACTCCTACTTCTTTACCAGATATTTAATGTAAGAATTCTTTAGTGTCAGAGTCAATAGCAAACCCAGATACCAAACATTACATATTCCTTACTCCAGCCATGGAATTGGGTATTCTGGCAAGAATTTCATGGTGTACACATAGATATTTAAATTTTTGCATGGTCCAATAGATAGCAAAAACACTGACTTTATAGTTTTGAAATCATTACCAATTCTCCTCCAAGATGAGAACCAAAAAAGAATAATGAATTTGGCAATTACAAATTACTACACAATTTAGAGAGCAGCTGCAGTAGAGTGAGTAATCAAAGCAGCAGCTTTCACTCGAGAGTACTCTTTCTAATAATAGGAAAAGTCCAACAGATTTAGAATTTTCAGGAACAGAAAAATTCATTCCATATGCTACACAAATAATTATTGCACCATTTTCTCAAATAATTTATTGAGTGATTTAATGCTGTCATATCTTCCTGTATTTCATAATTGTTACACATATATTAAAATGGTCAGTTTTGCATTTCACTATGTTTGCAATTAAGCAGCTTTATATAATTGAAAAAATTAGAATGTTTCAAGTATCCCAATATTAGCAAGATGACTAATAATCTATTAAAATTTAGAGTTCTATGCCCCAATTCTTTGACATATATTTTTCAATTTTTTTTAATTTCAAAATTGCTATTGTACCCTTTCTCAAAACAAATAAATCACAAAAAAACATAAATATAGAGATTGAAATTATATGGACAAGGAACTAGTATTTTAAAAATTAGGTGTGTACTCACTATTATCTCTGGAATTCTATGACAAACATTTTTCACAAGTACTCACCTTCTCATCCTAAATATTTATATAAACAACATAGTGGTCATTGCAACTATCTAAAACTATTTATTTTATTAAAGATGCGTATTTATGCAATAGAAACAAACTTTTAATTAGTACCTTTCAAAAATAATGTCCAACCCAAGGTAGTATTTAGGTTGGTCAACTTTTAAGTATTGATGGAATTTCTGCATAAATTTTATTAATTGTTTGATCATCACTAGAAACAAATTAGTATGCTTTTTATTTTTCCAATAATTATTAAGAAAGTAATTTCTCTCATTTTATTCAGATTACAAATAGATTATTTATAATTTATTATGCATGGTTGACAACGTGCCTTCTTAAAATGATGCATATTACAAATTTTAGTTAAATTTTATTTTTATTATCTAACAGCATGACCGCTTGGGATGTTTTTCCAAGCAGTTACATGAATAACTAGAGTACAAACTGCTCTTATGTACACTTCTACAAATCTAAATGGAAGTATTTTTCTTCTTAAACCAATGAAATCATTTTCATTAAACAGGCAGAAGAAAAAGATCTCCCTCTGTAGCAAATCACAATATAGATTTGAACATGTCCATAACACATTTTTGTAATAATCATATAATTAATTATAGTTTATTATATCAAAGAAGGCCCAACAGGAAATAGAGAAATCACATCTGGTATTTCAACACAGAAAAGTCCATATAAGGAATTAATTAATCATATAGAGAACTGGAAAAGTTAAAAGTAACTGAGGTAACACAGAGACAGTGCACGTCTGGGGCTTGGTAAATGATGAGAGGAGGTAAGTGGAGCGCCCTACAAAGCTGGGACTCAAATCTCTGAAGCAGAGACATCCAGTGTTCTGGGAAAGAGTACAGAAAGTGAGCGCTGGAATCAGCTGTCACTGCCAGGGTGCAGGGTCCTTGCTGGGGCCATACTATCAAACCAACAAGCAAAAAGGACACAGCAAACATTTTCTCCCTCTCCAGCTTTCTGAGATCCTTCCTGTGCCACCAACTGATGAAGCCAGTTAGGGAGTAGACAACAAAAAGGTCTCCACCCCAGCATCACAGTGTAGAAAGAAGAATGGGTTTGGCATTAATAAAAGGAATAGCTCAATAACTGACACTGCTGTCTTTTTTATTGTTATTATGGTAAAATTCTGCTTACAATCTGAGGATTTTGATTTTATGATACAATGTATGCTTTCAAAAATCGACTTTGATGTACATTATTTGTACATATTTTTATCAGTCTTACTGTTTTATGCTTTTGAGTTATACTAAACACTTGTATAAAAAAAGAAACATTATATTTTTCTCAGTTCTTTTTAACCTGTTCTCAAGCTCCCTCTGGAATTGTCCACTTGAGAGAAAGGGACAGAAGTGTTTCGTATCCATGTTCACATCTGTGCGCTTCTCCATCATGAAGGGCAAAGTGACTGGCTGGGCTGTGCCATTTGTCAAGTTTGTCAAGAAATGAGTGAGAAGTACACTTAGATGTAAGTTGCTCCTCTCTTATCCATGAAATAATCTATTTATCTATGTGTATTGCTATCGGATGACTAGTACAAACAACGGTTGATTTTTCTATTAACACCATGTGCATTGGTTATATTTCAATTAAAAGCATGATATTCAAATAAAAGTACTAATGAAAATGTTTTCTTTACCATCATTTATATGTCAGAAAAAGTAGTTATTCCTATTCAAATCACTAGTGAGAATTTCTATGAAATATAGAAAGAAAATATCTTTGGCTTGAAATTTAAAAAACTGTACTTATGGTATGTTATTAGGAAAGTTATTAGGCTCATATTGAGAGTGGCATTTGTGGAAAACTTGAAATTTGAGACTTTCTCTTAGGTATAATTTGCTCATAAGCAACTAAAAAGCATACTAAGTAAGAAATGTTTAAATAAGGGTCTTGAGAAAAATTGCTTCCCAAGGGAAAGATCAGCTCAACTTAATTTACGTATTTCAATTTTGAATGTTGGTGGGTTTAGTTGTTTGTAAGTGGGACCCTAAGTTAAAATTTCTAAGTAGTTTTAAAGCAGTCCATAGATCTAAGGGAATGGGTAAGAAGAAGTTCTTTGCAATTGTATTCCATCTTGATTCCATTCTATGAACACTTAAAACTTGAAGAAATTTCTATGACTGTATATTTTCAATTTAAAACAATTTAGGCCAGTCATGGCAGCTCACCCTTGTAATCCCAAAACTTTGGGAGGCAGTGGTGGGAGGATCATTTGGGACCAGGAGTTCCAGACCAGAATAGGAAACATAGCAACACATTGTATATACAAAAAAAATTTAAAAATTAGCAAGGCACTGTGGTACATACATACTTATAGTCCTAGCTGCTTGGAAGGATGAGGTAGGAGAATTGTTTGAAGCCAGGAGTTTATGAGATTACAGAGAGCTATGATTACAGTACCACACTCCAGCCTGGGTGACAGAGCAAGATCCTGTCTCTTAAAAAACAAAACATAAAAATAATTTTTTTAAAATAAAATGTTTTGACAATAAAAATATTTTATCATAAAATATATAAAGAAAAGTTCACAAGACAAATATGAAGCCCGTTGAATAACATAAAGCAATCATTTATGGTATCCCCACCAAGGTCAAAAACTTGGACACTGTCATCTGTAGTAGGAAACCTCCAAGATAGACCTAATAACACCTATCCCTTGTTAGTCATACTCTGAGTTTAATAACTTGTTCTAAAAAATGGAATGAAGCACAAGTAATGGGATGACCCTTGCGTGATTAGGTAATAAAAAGACAGTGACTTCCCTCATGGTGTTCTCTCTTGTTCTCTCATAAGTCATTCAGGCTGGGGAAGGCAGTTGCAATGTCAGGAGGCAGCCTTGGAAAGATACACTCACAAGGGAAATTAGAAGTGTATTATTTAGAGACCTGCCAAAACTGCATCAGTGAGTTTGGAAGAAGATATTTTAGCTCCACTGAGGCTTGAGATGACTGCCATCCAAATACCCTAATTTCAACCTCATAAAAGACCTTGAGCTACAGGTGCCCAGATTAACTGTGCCTGATTCTTGACCCATAGAAACTGATTAATAAATATTTGTTATTTTCAGCTACTAATTTCTGGAATAATGTGTTATGCATCAATAGATAACAAATAGGCCACCACTCAAAAAGCCCCTTTATGTCCTCTCCTGATCATTTCCCCTCTGTTCTCCTACCTCCTTAAAAGGTAACTACTGTTGCTACTTCTAAGTAGTGTTTTCTCTGCTTTTGAGCTCTCTATGAATCCAACAATACACATCGTATTATTTTGTGTCTGGTTTCTTTTGCTCTACATTATATTGGTAAGATTCATTTGCATTACTGCATAGTTTCAGCTTGGGGCTCTTATGGGTTGTGAAAATTCTTATGCATATCTTTCATCTCTGTTTACGTATTTCCAATTAGTATAAGCCTTCAACAGAATTTCTGTACCAAAAAACACGATACCTTTAACATTGTTAAGTATGACAAACCGTTTTCTGAAGCGGTTGTACCAATTTACACTCCCAACATCAGTGTATTGAGGTTCTCATTGTCCCATATCCTCACCAAATTTTGCTATTTCTTGTTTTAATTTTAGCCCTTCTGTCATAGAAGTAGGGATATCTCAGTGTGGATATAAATTATATCTCCCTGATGAGTAATGTGGTTGAGTGTCCTTTGACTTCACTGCAGAGCGTTTCCAGTTAATCTGAATAGTTGTAATTGATTTGTTGTAGTCTTTTATAAATCCTGGATATAGACCCTCTTTTAGTTATGTATCTAGAACTACTTCACCCATTTTGGGAGGCTTCTTGTATGTTCCTCACATGGTATCTTCTGATAATAGAGTAGTTTTTATTTTAATTTGATTCCTGCCTATTTTGGGGGCTTAGAAGTTTTGTGACTAATATTACAAGTGTTTCCCTTTTCAACAGTCAAGATGATATGCTCCCATATTATCTTTATAAACTTTATAGTTCTACTTTTCATATTTAGATCTATCATCTATCAGGTCAGATTTCATTTTTACAATATGGATATATAGCTTACACAAGATAATCTATTGAAAAGACAACCTTTGCCATACAGCATTATGGTATTAAATGTGTCATAAATCAGGCAACTATATACACGAGGTATGTTTCTGGAATTTTAATTTGGTTTCAATAGCTTATATTTCTGTCCTGATGCCAATACCCCTGTCTTCATTAGTATAACAAGATGAATTCATTCTAGAGATCTGCTTCAAGGCATAGTATCTATAGTCAACAATACTGTTTTATGAACTTAAAAATTTGTTGAGAGTAAATCCCATGTTGAGTGTTCTTATCACACACACACATAAACACACACACACAAACAGAGATACAAGAAATTTCTGGAGGTGATAGACATGTCTATTACCTTAATTATTATGACATTTTATGAGTGCATGCATACGTGCAAATGCATCAAATTGTATATATTAAATGTGTGGTTTATTGTATATCAATTATATTTCAAATAAAGCTTTGTAATAGAGCTTGAGTTTTGATAACTAATAATTTAGGTTTTCCAATTTTGTAATTTCTTTTCAACATTTAGTCCTTTGAATTCCCATATTTATTCTTCAATCAGCTTATCAATTTCTCTTAAACAATACTCTTCAGGATTCTGTTTAAGATTGCATTGCCTTTTTAAATCGGTTGCTAGAAAAGTGACATATTTGCAACACTTAGTCTTCCAATGCAAGACTATAGGACATTCCTGTGATTTTTAGACATTTTAATTTTTAGTCTTGTGTTTTGGCCTCCAGCTCTGTACAGCTTCGGAGTTCAGGGAACACACTGAGGACGAGACCAGCTGTGTGCCTGAGCTCCCTGAAACCTCTAATTACGTCAATCCAGTCCCATGTGACGCCCCTCCCCCCAAAAATCTCTGCTTTTCCCTCTGTCCCCTAGCAGTTTGCTTATGTATGGGTTTACTTAGTGGTCTCAGCTTTTATCTCAATCCTAGGACCAACAAATGGCTTCAGGGATGGCTGCATATCCTTAGCTCATCTCTGAAAATTTTTTCTCTGGCTGGAATTTTACTTTATTTAGTCCTTGTAGCTTCTGGGGTTCTCTTATGCCTTTAAATAAGTGATTTTATAATTTGTCCAGTTTTTCTAGTTGTTTTGGTCTGCCTTGAAAGGCTCTGTCTTATCGAGAGGTGAAAATGAGGATTTATATTTGATGTAGCCCAGCAGCCAGAGGCACCAGCATTTGGTGATCATCTTAATCCAGTTACCTGGATTGAGATGGTTCAAAGCTAGGCTTGTATCTCTGTAAAAGTCAGGTCGGTTATTTCTTATTTCTGGATTGGCTTTTCTCTTACTGTGTAGCCGTTTGGAGGTCCTAATTCAAAGGATAGGGGTTTGCTAGGGGCCTTTGCCTAGCATAGACTTGAATTTCTGTTCCTTGGCATTGCAAATGTATCCAACATTCTGATCAACTTATCACTAAAGGAATCTACAGATGCACCTAAACTTAGGAGAGAAGTATGCCTAAATATTGGGTTTGTTTACTTTTTGGGTTTCTATCTCTTCCAGGATTTTGGCCCCATAATTCTTAATGCGTTGTTAAGTCTCCAGTGCCCCAGAGTCATTCTTATATCTTTTTCCTCAGCTCGTCTTCCCAATAAGGAAACCTGATCACATTACCTAGTCAATATTTTTAAAATGCAAAATCATAAAAAATTAATAAATTATTTTCACAATAAAATGGAATAATATTTTGGACAAGGTAGAATAAAATAAAGTAGCCTGATTTGGTTTGGCAGCATTTCATTTTGTATGTGTTGTTGTTTCAATTTTTATGCTTTTGGCTACAATGTCAAAGATCTCCTCTGTAAGTTCAAGTATTTGTAATAAATTTTTCACTTTCAAAAAGTAGTAACAAGGACACATCAAAATATAGGAGATAACCTCTATTTTAATTTTTTGAGGTCCCAATTAAAGCCTTCATTTTGCTGGTCTTCTGCCAGCTTAAAAGACCACTTGAATATTTTAGCCTTGCACATGCTACCTGCTTTGCATTTATAAAACTCTCTCACAAAAATCTATAGTGTTCTCTTTAGGGACACAGTAGTATTCCCTTTTACTGTCAATAATACCTCAGTCCAGAGGACACAGTTCTATGTTTTACTGTTAAACATGAATGAACCATATGAATTAACACACACTAGAACCAAAAAAATCAAATCCATCATTAAATATTTGTAATTCCCCTGTTATTTATGGGTATCACAATACTCTTGTTTACAATGTTTATATATCTATCTCCTATATAATTCTCACAACCTTCAGCTCCTTCAGCTCACCAGGAGATTTATCAATGCTAATTGAGTTAGCACATATTTGCAAAATATCACACATGCAGCCCTGTATTAGTTACCTATTGCTGTGTAACAATTTACAAAACTTAGCAGCTTAAAACAATGCACACTTATTGTCTAAATACTTAGGTCAGGAGTCCAGGCATGGTTTAACTGGATCCTCTATTTTAGGTCCTCTTACAGGCTGTAATTTATGTGTAATCTGGAGATTGAGAACGTAATAGAGAAAGTCAGCTATTAAAAGGAAAGTCATAATCTTTTGTAACCTAATCATGGAACTGACATCCCAGTACTTTTGCCATAGTCTATTAGTTACAAGCAAGTATCTAGGTTCAGCCCACATTCTTAGAGAGGGAATTACATAACGGCTACAATGCAAAAATTTGACATACGGAGGGAAGAACTGACAAGAAAATTTATGTACAACTGGGAATTAATGCTCTACATGATTAGTCATGTCTGATCAATCTTCCTGAAACAAATCTCTGATCATATCACTATCCTTGCTTAAAAATAATCATCAAAGATCCCCTTGCCTACAGTTATCCACAATCAGACCCCAATCTTCATTTTCAATTTATTGTATACTTTCTCTTACTGCTTCTCACAAATTTCATTTTCTAGCCCATGTTGCTAGCTGAATTCATAAGGTGCTTGCTTTGCATGTTTGTTCATGTTGTTCTGCCTGATTGAAATAGTATCTCCTTCTCTAGACATAAAGAGAGGGTTTTATCCTAGGAAACAGAAGGGGTAGTGGAGGGCATATTATTTCTCTCTTCAAATATTTAAAAAGGTAAGGCAGAACAAGTCACTGTGTGGAAGACTGAAAGGACAAGAATTAAGGCACAATGAAGAAATCTTGAGAGCCATCAAGGTTGTCCCATATTGAAATAAACTGCCTCAAAATATGAGTTTTTCATTTTAAAGTGTTCAAACAAATCATTTATACATGATGGGGATCAAGAGATTTATTTCTGTGTTGATACGGAGTTAGATGGAAGAGACTTCTAAGGTACCTTCCAACTATTAAGATTTCATGAATCCATGAATTTATATAAGAAATCAAAACTATTCTTACGACTTGCAAAGATAAGAAAAAATAAATGATTTACATGATAAAATTTAAAAAGAAATTATCCTTGATATTTTATTTTAAGCTGTGATTATTTTATTTACTCAAGAATGTTCATTATTCAATATTTTCCGTATTTGTGATTCATTTTTGTCATAATTAACTATAGAACGACTCAACATTCCAAATTAGAAAATAAATATATTTGTGATCAATATGCGCAAAAGCAAATTTTTAATTGTTTAAGAGGAGTTATGGTGCCATTTGAAAACTCTTTTCCAATCAAGTATGTCCCTAAGAAATTCTATAAAAGGAATTCGGTCTTTATTTTCACATAATCTTTTATCACTGTTCATTCTAAGTTTACTGATGAGACCAATATAAAGAAAACTCTTTTTCTTGCTTTAGAAAAAGTTACAGATAAAACAGCTGCCCATTCTCTTGTCACTACTTCACTGGATAAGTTGGAACAAGTGGTGCTATGAATTATGCATTGAATTATTGCATGGATAAAGAGACTTCTAAAAGTATGGTTCCAGCTTTTTCAGAGATAAGATGGTTTGTAAGAGTAACCCACAACCTATCTTATCTGCTTTGTAATTCTGCTTTGGAAGAGAGATCAAGGGAATTAGTGTTATCCTTTCCTTGATGGAGCACCTGATTTAAAGTCCCTCCAGATGGTATCCAGTGGAGAACAAATTCATGGATGAAAACTGAAATGCTTTTTTAAAAAAGAAAAATGTTTGACAATTGTTTGTGGCTTACTTTATCTAAACTACAAGATGACTGAAGGCAGGCAGGCATCCTGTCTAATTTGTTTTTGTTGTGTGGCTCAGTAACCATCACACTCAGACAAACTTTTAAATAAATGTTTAATGAATCAGTAATTGTATGAATAAATACGTGAGATTCAAACATGCTCCAGTGTGTGGATGGGCCTTGAAACTTTAGCTTCTGCTGAATTGTCTGTTACTATGCATCTTAGGATCATATATCACAAAAACAAGAAAACTTGAACAAGACTGAACATCAGTATATGCTAACTCTTTATTGAGGAGAAATAAAATTAGGTGTAAGCCTATCTGGCCAGGCTGTTTCTGTCAAATACATAGTGTTATCCAAGGCCAAATAAGGCAGACATAGTGGATTTGACTATTATGTAAATTTGGTTCCATAAGATGGAACACACTTGTGTAGATGAGAAGGATGCTTCCTTTAAAAGCAATGGAAATTTCCATCTTAGGAAGAAAATTCTGGGACCTATGGAAATGGATTTTAGATTAAGGGAAGAAAATGTGTTCTACTCTTCCTGGAGCCTAGAATAGATATACATCAGGCTTTGCAATATAGCAAGAGATTAATCGCCCTGGCCACAAGGAAACGAGTCAGCAGTAGGACAGGAAGCAAGCCAGTGGGGAAGCAAGCAAGGGGGATCTGTGACTGGTCTGCACCTGGGCAGTTGTTGAATGTAGTCACTTTGTAATATACACCTTCTGCTTCCTGAAATGTTCGGTAAACTGTCATTAATATTTGCAATGCTTACTGTGCCTTGGGTTTGGAAAGAAATGTGTGCTAGTCACAATAACCAGGGCAGTAATCAAAGGATTGGTGACCCTGGTGCTCAGCAGCAATGGAATCAGCCCAGTGGACACATGAGGTGCAAGGCCAGAAAAAAAACAATCTCTGACATTTAGAGAGAAGCCATTTGTTAACAAGTTGCCTTGTCTGTAAAATGGGGCGATAATGCTTGTCCTTGCTTCCCTCCAGGAAAGTTATGAAATGTAAAATAATGAATGACTGTAATGTGTTTTGAATACCTAGCAAGAAACATGTTATATAAGCATATGATATCATGATTACCTCCATAATAAAAAGAAAATATTTAAAATAATAATAATATGTACATTATAACACCTGCAGTTGCATATGAAATGTATAACCCTTTTTACTGTTTTCTGCCTAATACATTGCACCTGCATTAAAAATGTACCCCCATGGTTCAATTTTTAAAAATACATAAAATTTAGACAGGTACTTTTTCTTTTATTCACCCCATTGTGCCTAAATTTCACAGAACATATTTTAAACAATATACTACCACAAAGAGACCACTTCAATACAAATCTCAATAGTGTGGGTTAATAAAAATTGCTTTTAAAGGCAAACATCTGGCACCTCATAAATATATATCACCTTTCATCAAGAGTTGTTCAAACTCTCCCTATATATATATTACACTTATAAGCATTATTAATTCAGCATATTGTACGATAGTTTTAGAGTAGTCCCAAAGCAGAATTACATATGTAAAATATGTGCTGCAATATCTAGGCCTGTGCAGATCATAAAGAACAAGACATTAACCACAATGCTAAATCCTTTTGATTTAATGTTTTCTGTTAGCTAGCAGGGGTGACTTTTTAAACACAGATACAAGAAAATACTATAGTTAAGCTTAAAGGCAGCTATTTAGTCTAATTTTTTTCTCTCTCTTGCGACATTTAGCAAATTATTCCAGGCCTACACTTAGCTCATGTCAAAAATGTGTCTTAAATATTTTACTCTAGCTTATTTGTACGTATGAAACAAATTTTAAAAGATGATTTGCCTTTACAAAGTCTCTATCCATAACACCAAACTGATACTTCTTTTTTTTTCAGACGATATTGAAAATAAAGAATATTCTGTCAAGCCCTTTGACCATTTTTCCTGCCATTAATGATCTTACTGTGAAATTTTTATTTGTTGTAGTTCAGTTTTTATTTTTCCATGGAAGTAAAGGCCAGTTTTCTTGCTATGTGTTTAATAAGCATGGAAAACGTATAATCAGTTTTATTGTTATATTTTATAATGGTATATATAAATATGTATATAATATTATTATTTTGCCAGTTTAAATAGCACTTACTCCTTTAGCTGTTCCCAAGAAGTTGGCGTTAGATACATTTGCTTGTATTTTCATATTTCTTTCTACTAATTTAAAAAGTGAATACCACAAAATGAGTGCATTAAAGCTGAGGATTGTGAAGGTCTGAGGCCTGATCTGGCATAGATTAAATAGACAGTCTGCCTTATTCATATCATAAGCCTGGCATTCTATCTAAAATTTACCTTTATTCATATATATATTTAAATCCTATTGACTTCCATGCACTAGCCTATGCAGTGAAGATACAATGACAAATGAAACAGGCAGCCTTCTTAACCATATAGAACACTCCACATAAAAGAGAAAATGGAAAAAGATAAGTAAACAATTAAAACTTTAAAATTGTTTAAGTTCCCTAAGAAAAAACTATATAAGTGGCTGGGACCAAAAATTAAAAGGGAACTTTCTTTGAATAAGATGCTCAGATATAGCCTCAGTATCTAATGCTAAATATGTAATACTGATTTCTTGATTAAATGATGAATGGAAGAAACACATATAACTTTTATCTGACAATCATATTAAAATGAATATCTAAATATCCAACTAGAGATTATTCTGTGTTCATATTAGAAAACATGGAAGAATAACAGTAACATACAGAAACTTCAAGACAATTTTCTAAATAAGAAGGAGTCCTACTTAACAATGATTTGCACAGATCATTGCTTGTCTGCATGCAAAGGAGCACCTTGCCCAGAAAATAAGGGGAGAGATTCTAAAAGAATTCACTAGTATCAATGGGTTGAAGGCCAAATTCATTACTTTAACACTAAGACAGCAATGTGTGATCCTTCTAGAGCCCTGTGAGGACCCTATTATTGTTTGCCTTAAGTGCCTAGATCCCATAGCACTTGCTCACAGTGTATCCTTGGAACTACCCCTGCTAAATAATGCCTGTGATAATAAACACAAAAAGGTGATCTTTGATGCAGAAGGAAGCTTCGCGTTGTAAAGCCTGTATAGCAGTGGTGCTATCTCTACAAACTTCTGGTAATGAAACTCTGAACTGACAAGTGAAACTACAAAATATGAGAACCTTATCCTTCTCCCTTCATTTGAGCTTGAAAGACTCAGTCTTGAATCCTCTGAAAGGTCCCATTTCACATTAGAAAAGAATAATCTTGGAAAAATAACTGAAATTATTTGAAAGTTCAAAAAAGAGTAACTCAGATGAGCAGTCAAAAATATTAGGTGTTCTTACAAAACCCTAAAAAAAATTAGTACAAGATCAATGTTTCTTTATAGGAGTCAAGGTAATAGTGGAACTATAAAACAGACAATCAAAGGGAAAATTTGATCCCAAAGGGATTACAAAGAGAAAAACAATATAAGCAATAAATTTAAAGCCTAAATGAAGCAGAGATCAACAGAATGAAAGAGCAGGAACTAATGATCAACACCAATTTGACTGCCACTATTAGCCAGCAGCCTCCTAGACACTGGGGTTACAGCAATGAATAAAACAAAGTCCCTTTTTTCAAGGAGCTCTCTTTTATATTCTACTGAAGAGAGACTGCCATAAACAAAATGAACAATTAAACATCTGCTACGTTAGAAGCTGATAAGTGCAATGAAAACTATATATAAAGATAAAGGAAAAGGAACAAACATGGTGATGAGGTTATAATTTTTGACTGAGTAGTCAAGAAAGATCTCACTGAGAAGGTGACACTAGGACTTGATATTGTAGAAAGGATAGTGTGTGACTTCTGAGTCATAAAAGACATTGTAGCTTCCATCTTGATTTCTTGATTTCTTACAGCACTCATTCTGGCGATAGTCAGGTATCATGGCGTGAAAACACTCAACCAGTCTATGAAGACGCAATCACGGAGAAGGAGGATACACATGGATTAGATAAAGGCCACCCATCTAGATATGACCTATGTATATGTGACCCATGTTGTGTCATGCATATGTGTGACATTTTTGTTATGTATATGTGGTGGCTTTTATCTAATCTATGCATATCCCTGTAAGCCTCTGAGTTTCATTTATCACAGAAAATGCTCTTGCCTTCACAGAGTTTATAGCAGTTTTATAGCTGTATTACTTCAAATTGTCAAACATATTATTCTCAGCATAGTAAATTTAGCTTTAAAACTCAGATCTAACAAAGTAACACACAACACATGCATGTAAACAATAGTACAATCATGCTTTTAAGGTATTCCAAAATGCAAGGTCATGCCTTTCAAAAATTTATTAAAAGAATGATACTTCATATCCAACTAATGTGTATACAGGAAGGAAAGGGTGGTTTCACATAGATTAATTTTAAAATACTTCAATACATTAAAGGAAATATGAACAAATTGTCTCCTAGAAAAATGACGAAAAGACACTCAAGAAAGTGTCATCCTTAGAAAATTAAATCTAGAATATTTATTCAACATGTAAAGAACATAAGGCCTATGATAGCCACTTACCATACCACATTATTTTGAAAGTTCTTGTCAATTATATGCATAACAGTATAAATAATTTGTAAGGAAAGAATTCCAGAACATCCCATTATCTACCTTAAAAATGCAGAAAATATTCAACTTAAAATCACTTTAAAAAGAACACTTTATATTATGGCTGTAAAATATAAATATGAGGAAATCAAAAGCTTTCCTTGATACTCATGGTGTCTAAGATGTCAGTCACTATAGTAACCAAGGTCTAAAATATATAAAAATAAATTGTATCGTTGGCCCTCTGTATCTGTGGGTTCCATATCCATGGATTCAACCAACTACAGATAGAAGCTATTCAAAAAAGATAAAAGAAAAATTGCATCATACTGCATATGTATATATGTTTATATCTTGTCATTATTATTCAAACAGTACAGTGTAATAATTATTCACACAACATTTACATTATATTAGATATTATAAGTAATCTAGAACTGATTTAAAGTATATTGGGATGATGTGCTTAGGTTATATGAAAACACTACTCCATTTTATATAAGGGCCTTGAGTGTCCATGGATTTTGATATCCATGGGGGTTTTGGAACTAACCTACCATAGATATCAAGGGATGACTGTTTAAGAAATACTTGTGGCCACATCAAGTGGCTCACACCTGTAATCCCAGCACTTTGGGAGACTAAGGTAGGAACATTGCTTGGACCCAGAAGTTTGAGACCAGCCTGGGCAGTACAATGAGACTCTATCTCTTAAAAAAAAATCAAAAATTTAGCTGGCCATTGTGGCACGTGCCCATGGACCTAGCTACTCAAGAGGCTGAGGCAGGAGGATTGTGTGAGCCCAGGATTGCGCCACTGCACTCCAACCTGGGAGACAGAGGGAGACCTTGTCTCAAAAAAAAAAAAAAAAAAAAAAAAAAAAGTAAAGAAAACAAAATGAAAGAAATGTTTATATAAAGAGTACCACAAAATTTTACTAAGGAGGAAAAACTATTTTAAAAGTTAAGTAAAAGTAGAGGGACATGTCAGATTTCTGGATTAAAAGATGGGATGGTATAGATGTATAAATTTTCCTAAAATTACCTGTAAATATCATGAAATGTTAATCAATACATCAAAAGAATATATTGCAAACATGACAAAAATCATTCTAAGCTATGAGAAAAATAAATTGTATTATCTTTGTGCCTTCTCTCCTAAAGAATGCCATGCTTGAGGAAGCATATGGACTATATTATACACCTCACTGAAGAAGATATCACATATATAAATGAACAGAAAACTAGTATGTGACTGTTGTTAGTGAGCTGCATATCTTGATAGGCAACATATTCCATACTATATTTTTGCAGTTCTACTAATTAGGTAATCAATGTTTCAAAATGTAATGTGCATAAATATATCTTGGTACTTAGAATAGCAAATAAAAAGGAGAGAATCTCTCTTGACCAAATTTCAATTTCTAAGTTAATCTTTTATAAATGGGAAGTAGGACAAACACTAATCCATATTGAGGACTTCTAATTTTCTAGGTACTTTACGTATATTTTGTCATTTAATCTTAACACCAACACCATGAGATAGATAAACCAATAGTTCCACAAGAAAACTGAAACTCGGAGAAATGAAACACCAGTTATTCAACTACTTATTGGTAAATTCAGTCAATCCCAAGGTTTTCTGGCTCTCTAAATTCAGAGCCCTTCAATTTGCCATTTTTTAGTGGTTTAATTGCTTATATGTCTTACATCATTTTTTAATATTCTTGTTTCAAATAGTATGATTTCTACTTTGGTCATTCTCTTCATCATGTCTGCCGATTCTCATGTTGGTTTACTTCCCATGCGTTAGCAATTTTTGATTAGTGAAATTTTATTTATCTACAGCATATCTGCCTAATATCTATCTATATTTATTTATTATTTAGAAAGCCCTAGAGTTGTGGAAATGCCACTTCAGATATGTCTTTGGTTGTTTTGTTTTTTTGTTTTTCAGGGAAATTTTAAGAAGTTTAATAACCCTGGCACAATTTTTATGTTGAATTCTTGGCATGTTGTTCTAAAACCATGCAGTGTGTGTACTTTATCATCTTATACTCACGTTTAAGATAAACTTGAGATTTCGATTTCTCTTCAGTGACATTTCCTCTTCAAAGATAGAGACACAAGAAATACCCTTACTGCTTTTTAAAAGAAAGGATGCAGTGAGGAGTGCTGAGTTTTATTCAGGCTCTTGCCTCCTAAAGCCCTGAGGCTATGCCATTCATCCTTGTGTGTCTTTACAAGCTTCAGGACCCACTTTTCCAGCCCGGATATGACCCCCCAGAATTCTATTTCCTGAGCCACCTTGGTGTCAGCCTCAATCTACTACTTTTGGACTGGTTTTATGCTTGATTCCAAGTAAATGTGGATTAATTTTTTGTTGTTTTTAGTTCAGATATCCAACTTTTTAAATCTAGCATTTCCAGACATGTATAAAGGGGCATTTCCTCTTCTCTCCCCCTCCATATGAACTGACACTTAACACCCCGTGCTCTTCTCATTGTTTTTGCCCCCAAGATCTAAGAATTATTCCTCTCTACTCTCATCTAGTTTTCTTAAAATTCGCAAACAAACATTTTCTAATCCCTTCCTTTTTTTCTTATTTTTTTTTTATTTCTTTAATCTTTTCCTCCTTTCCTGGATGCCTTCTCTTCTTTACTATCTCCAACATCAGCCAGTCCACTTCTCCCCACTTTTCTTTCACTTTTCATGTAACTTATCCATTAGTGATTAATTTTGTTTGGTTTTCTCTTGTTATACAAGGACATAAGTCACAACTGAAATATTTTTTGTGTGTGCTTCATTGGTTAGATTGGAACACTACAAAAATGCAACCAAAATGGGGCCTAAGGGATCAAATTATTATGAAAAATTAATTAAGTTAATTAACTGTAACTTGGAATTTGACTGCACAGAACTCTTTCAGGTAATTAGCACTCCTATAGGCTAGGGATTGTATTTTTAGGGTGGAACAAAGTGTGAAGTTTGAACTGAAGTCAGGTAATTTATGAAAAAAACTATTTCCCCATGTTCGGATCTAAATAAATATAAGCCATTTCAGTTTTAAATATAAGATCTGTTAAACTATGCCAAGGTAGCTTTTCAAGGGAAGATATTCTGTTAAAGTTAATTCTCATTCTACTTTAGAAAACTAGTTAAAACTTTCAGAAAAAAAATCTTATTAATGTAGGGATCAATTCATCATTTGGAGATCATCTTGGGTCAAAAACTCAGTTTGTACAATAGAAAAAAATTTTAGCTCACAGTTATTCTGTGCTATGTGCCAGGGACTATTCTAAGTGACTTATCTCCAATCATTTAGTATTTTCTAAAACTACTCTAAGTAATAAATCATGCTATCATTTCATTTTGTGAGGAAACTGAGGCACAGTCAGGTTAGGTAAGTTATTGCAGGTCACATAGGTATTGGATTTTGGAGTTAATATTTTAAATTAAGTAAACTCACTCCAGGTATGGGGCTTTTTCAAAAAAAAAAAAAGGCACTTTTTAAAATAGTTCTTTTCTTCCAATTTTTTTTTTCTTAGAGCTAAAAATTCCAAACACTAAAATTAGGCTTTCTTAATCCTAAGTGGTAATTGGGTGAGTTTTCCTGCGGAAAAACAATTCTGAATTCCACAGTGTTTAGGAAATAATGCGATCTGAGAGTGAGAGAATAATTTAAAGCTAATGCTATGTGAAATATTTCATAAAAAACGACACTTTAAGAAGTATAAGTCTAATGCAACTGCATTAGAAGAACCATGAAATCCATGGATAATTAATATTAATCCAAGAAAGAAAATAAGATTTGTCCATATCCTATCTATAGAAATAAATGTAGATGTCAGTATACTGGTGTAAATGTGTATGTGTATTTCTTAGCTCTGTCTACTGAAAAGGCCAGGAGGTAATGAGACCCAAGTAACAATGAGCATCCTCAGTGCCTCAATCTTCATTTATTAATGCTACAGTCCAACAAATGAAATGGGTGCTTCTGGAGAAATGGCTGATTCCAGAGTGCTTGTGTTATTCATTTGCAATACTGTTAAGCTCATTTATATTCTTTGTATTATATTTTAGGCTCTCCCACTCAAATGCTGGTTTCTTTTAATTTTTTTAATTATTTCTTTAAAATAAATAATTTGGGAGGATGTTAACATTGTGAGGATATGTTAAACAGCAACATGGTTCTACAAGTAAAAACTATACAAACAGTTATAATCATACAACTAATACTCCCTACTCATGCCATCTACCATCATCCCCATTCTTTCCATCTCATTCCTACCCTCTAAGTAGCCAATCTCATTAGTTTCTGCTTTATCCTTCCTTAACTTCTGTTTACGAAAATGAGAATATACATGTATATTTCCATGTGCCGCTACTTTCTGCAATAAAGGGTAGAAAACTATAGATATTCTTTTCACTTTGTTTCTTTTACATAACAATATATCCTGGAAATCAATCTATGTCAGTTCAAAGATACACTTCTTATTTTTTATAGCCGCATAATATTCTATTATGTAAGTGTATCACTTTATTTATTTATTAAATCATCCTCCCATGTATGAGCATTTAGGTTTTTCTGATATTTTGCAATAAACAATGCGGTAATTAATAATATTGTCAATGTGTATTTTTATATTGTCGGAGGGCTATTTTCAAGATGATTTCCTAGTAGTCAGATTGCTCACTGTGATAGGTTGAATGGTGGCCTCAAAGAAGATATGTCCATGTATTCATCTTCAGAACCTGTGAATGTTGCTTTGTTTGAGAAAAGAGTTTTTGCAAATATAATTAAGTTAAATATCTTGAGACGGAAAAGACTATCACGAATCATCTAGGTGTTTTCTAGACCACCTAGGTCTAAAAGATAAGGACCCTTTTAACAAAAGGGCAGAGGGAGGCTTCAGATTGACATAAAAGACAGAGAAAAGAAGTCAATGTGATCACAGAGACAGAGACGAGTGACGTGGCCACAAATCACAAATGTCAATAGCGTCGAGAAGCTGGAAGAGACCAAGAACTGATTCTTCCCTAGAACCTGCAGAGGGAGTGTGGTTCTGTTAATACTTTTGATTTTTTTTGAATTCTAGCCTCTGGAGTTGTGAGGGAATAATTTTTCTTGTTTTTAAGCCAAAAGGGTTGTACCAGATAACATTCACACTGGTAAAGAGATTACCTGTTCCTCAACAGCCTCACCAACAGAATATATTGTCATACTTATAAATTTTTGCCAAATCTGATCAGTTCTATTGGTGTTCTTTTAATTTACATTTCTCTGTGAGTTAGATTAAACACTTTTCATATGCTTAAATGCCATTATTCTTTCTTCTTTGTTAAGTATCTTTCATATATTTTCCCAATATTTCCATCATGTTTTGGCCCTTTAATCCTCAATTCATTTTGTTAATTTTTATTGTATATTGACAATTTATAGTTGTGTATGTTTATGGGATACAGAGAAGTGCTATAACTTTTTAACACAATGTTGAATGGTTAAATTAAATAAATTATATTAATCAGTTCAAATGTTTAACATTTTTGTGATGAGAACACTAAAACTTTATTCTCTTTGCAATATTAAATCATATAATACTCAGTTATTAGCTATATTCAGCATGCTGTGTTATGGATCTCAAAAAAAATCAAACTTCTTCCACCTATCTAACAGAATTTATATCCTGTGACTATTATCTCCCCATTTCCCCCACCCACTAGCCTCTGATTAATACCATTCTACTCTTTGCTTTTATTAGTTCGACTGTTTTAGATTCCACATACAAGTAAAAATACGTGGTATTTGTTTTTCTATGATTTATTTTACTTAGCATAATGTTTTCCAGTTCTACCCATATTGTCACAAATGATGGAATTTCTTCCTTTTATAAAGCTGAGTTGTATTTCACTGTGTATATGTACCAGATTTTCTTTTTTTTTTTTTTTTTTTTTTGAGACGGAGTCTCGCTCTGTCACCCAGGCTGGAGTGCAGTGTCACGATCTCTGCTCACTGCAAGCTCCGCCTCCCAGGTTCATGCCATTCTCCTGCGTCAGCCTCCCGAGTAGCTGGGACTACAGGCGCCCGCCACCAGGCCAGGCTAATTTTTGTATTTTTAGTAGAGACGGGGATTTCATCGTGTTAGCCAGGATGGTCTCGATGTCCTGACCTCGTGATCCGCCCGCCGCGGCCTCCCAAAGTGCTGGGATTACAGGCGTGAGCCACCGCGCCCGACCCAGATTTTCTTTATCCATTTGTCCCTGGACGGACACAGGTTGCTCTCAGAACCTGGCTATTGTGAAGAGTGCTGCAATGAATACCAGAGTGCAGAAATCTCTCAGACATACTGACTCCAAAGCTTTTGGGTAAATGCACTGAACTATGACTCTAATTTTTAAGAGTTCTTTATATATTAGGGCTATTTTTCTGTTGTCTATGATATATTCTGCAAATATTTTCGTACA
The DNA here is from genome assembly GCF_029281585.2 of Gorilla gorilla gorilla. NCBI lineage: Eukaryota > Metazoa > Chordata > Mammalia > Primates > Hominidae > Gorilla > Gorilla gorilla. Next base: position 117,662,843 of record NC_073229.2, on the reverse strand, counting down.
GTTTGTCAGTTGTCTTTTGACTTTGTTTATAGTGTTTTCACCATACTTTTTTCTTTCCTCATTTTTCTGTAGTTAAATGTATCAACCTTTTAAAAATCACCTCTGGATTTTGATTCATGATTAGAAAGACTTTCTCTCCATCAAGTTAAAGAGAAACTCATTCAATGAATTCTAGTTTTCCTCTAGTACTTATTTATTTCTACTACTTGTATGGTTTTATTTTTATACTTTTGTATCTTCCATCTGGAGTTTATTCTATAATTTGCACTTGACTGATACCGTTTGGTGCATTCCTATACTTTTATAATTTCTAAATCCCCTGTTTTAGATGTATGTCTTCTATACATCATATAGCTGAATTATGATTTTGGGATCCAAAATAAAAATACTTTCTTTTAATAGATAAGCCCATTCACATTTATTGACATGACTGAGACAGCTGGTTTCAACTCTGTAATATTTAATAATTATGTACATTTTATCTTATTTGCAGTGTTTTTATTAAAATGTGTACTTTTGCCTTTTAAAAACCTTATGTTTGTATGTAAGAAGATTTGTATTTTTATTCTAGTGAATATCTTTTTAGTTAGGCCTTTATACATGCACTTTCCTTAACCTCTTAATTTACCTTAATCTACTTTCTTCTTTTCTTATTTTTCCTTTTACAGAGCATTAATTTTGAGTTTTTCACAACATCCATCAATGTGCATTCGTAGTCCACTCATTCTACTTTTGTTTTAGATCTAGAATTACATATATTAAAATATTTACCATCAGTCTTTTTGCTAAAGCATTGCCAGCGATACATCAGCTGAGCGAAGATTATCCTGCAGTACATTCTTCAAGAAAAGATTATGGGTACAAAATCCCTAAGTTATTGCACGTTCAAAACTGTTTTTATATAGCTTTGATAATTGAAGGACAGTTTGGCTGGATATAATCCTTAATTAACTTTTTTTCACTGAGTTGTTTGAAAATCTGCTCAATTTTTGTCTTGCTTATGTTGTTTTTAAAAAGTCTGATGCTTGTCAAATTCTATTGACTTATAATTTATATGATCTTTTTACCTGGAGATCTTGAGGATATTTTCTTTATCTTTGAAGTCTAATCATTTCACTGTGACATTTCTTAAAGTTGACCATTCTGTGTTAATTTTTCCAGGCACCTAATGGGACCCTTTAATATATACATTCAACTCTTACTTTATCTGGAAAGTTTTTGTCTTAGATTATAGTTTAAATATTAGTTACATTTCCTTGTTAACCCTTTCAGGGACATCAATTACATAAATGTCATTGTTCTTACTCTTTTTACTTCTGTTCTTATCCCATTTTTTTATCTTATTGGTTGTTACCCCTTACTTCAGTTCCTCTATTAAATTTTCATTTTATTTTGCATCTAATATTTTATTTGTTATCTCAAAGATAATTTTGTCTCTTTCTTCTATTCCTTTCCTGAGTACAACCAATTGTATTTTTCTTTCATCCTATTATTTGTCCATTTCTGGTCTTAGTTTTTAAATTTCTGATTCAAACTGCTTCTTGATAACTCCAATGCTTGTCTGATTATATTTTACTTTCAAATGTTGTTTCCTTCTGTGTATTTTTACAAAGAGTGAGAAAGTAAAGGGGTGACTTTCAGTGTTTTAAATCTATTATTCTTTACAATATCTCTGTATACACTTATTGAAATTTTATGTTTTTATTTCTGTGGTTTGGAATGAATAATATAATTCTGAATTCAATGAAAGCTTCTCTCAGTGTTTCAAAGTCTAGATTCTTCAATGGGCTTTACTCTATGCTAGGACAAAAGGTTGAGTAGTGTGCCTCTGGTATTTTTTCTAATACCTTGTATGGCCTTGAATTTTCTCTTTTGTGTATTTTCCCTCTTCAGCACAGAATTTCCAAAATTTTCTTCTTCCTTCCTTTTTACCTTTTTCTGACCCAGAAGCTAAGGCTTTCAAAATCTGTCACTTCAAATAATGTACAATTTTAAGTTACATTCTTGTAGTCCACACTCTTATCCGTCAAAAGTTTATTTTATAATAATTTCACAGTAAGAGTGAAATTACATATTCTGGTAATAGTTTTATCTCAACCTCAGGTTACTGGTATTTCTCTCTTCTCTCTTCCTCACAGTTTTTCTCTACCTACCCTCACTCACACAAAGATGTACATCAGGGCAACTCCTGGAGTAATCACTTGCTGGGATTAGATGGTTTGCCTTTTTTTCTTACATTTACTTTAACATTTAGCAACCTCTGTCTTTAAGTTATACTAAGGGGTTTGTTTTGTGTTTTTTTTTTATTATTAAACTTTAAGTTCTGGAGTACATGTGCAGAACATGCATGTTTGTTACACAGGTATACATGCGCCATGGTGGTTTGTGGCACCCATCAACCCATCATCTACATTAGGTATTTCTCCTAATGCTATCCTTCCCATAACCCCCGAACCCCTGACAGACCTCCCTGTGTCCATGTGTTCTCATTGTTCAACTCCCACTTATGAGTGAGAACACGTGGTGTTTGGTTTTCTGTTCTTGCATTAGTTTGCTGAGAATGATGGTTTCCAGTGTCATCCATGTCCCTGCAAAGGATACGAACTCATCCTTTTTTATGGCTGCATAGTATTCCATGGTGTATATGTGCCACATTTTCTTTATCCACTATCATTTATGGGCATTTGGGTTGGTTCCAAGTCTTTGCTATTGTGAACAATGCTGCAATAAACATACATGTGCATGTGTCTTTATAGTAGAATTATTCATAATACTTTGGGTATATACCCGGTAATGGGATTGCTGGGTCAAATGGTATTTCTAGTTCTGGATCCTTCAGGAATTGCCACATTGTCTTCCACAGTGGTTGAACTAATTTACACTCCCACCAACAGTGTAAAAGTGTTCCTATTTCTCCACATCCTCTCCAGCATCTATTGTTTCTTGACTTTTTAATGACAACCATTCTAACTTGCATGAGATGGTATCTCATTTTGGTTCTGATTTGCATTCCTCTAATGACCAGTGATGTTGAGCTTTTTATCATATGTTTGTTGGCTGCGTAAAAGTCTTCTTTTGAGAAATGTATGTTTATATCCACTTTTTGATGGGGTTGTTTGTTTCTTTCTTGTAAATCTATTTAAGTTCTTTGTAGATTCTGGATATTCGCCCTTTGTCAGATGGATAGATTGCAAAATTTTTCTCCCATTCTTAAGGTTGCCTGTTCACTCTAACGACAGTTTCTTTTGCTGTGCAGAAGCTCTTTAATCAGATCCCATTTGTTGATTTTGGCTTTTGTTGCCATTGCTTTTGGTGTTTTAGTCATGAAGTCTTTGCCCATGCCAATGTCCTGAATGGTATTGTCTAAGTTTTCTTTTAGGGTTTTTATGGCTTTTACGTCTCATATTTAAGTTTTTAATCCATCTTGAGTTAATTTTTGTATAAAGTGTAAGGAAGGGATCCAGTTTCAGCTGTCTGCCTATAGCTAGCCAGTTTTCCCAACACCATTTATTAAATAGGGAATCCTTTCCCCATTGCTTGTTTTTGTCAGGTTTGTCAAAGATCAGATGGTTGTAGAAGTGTGGCGTTATTTCTGAGGCCTCTGTTCTGTTCCACTGGTCTATATATCTGTTTTGGTACCAGTACCATGCTGTTTTGGTTACTGTAGCCTTGTAGTATAGTTTGAAGTCATGTAGTGTGATGCCTCCTACTTTGTTTTTTCTGCTTAGGATTGTCTTGGCTATGTGGCCTCTTTTTTGGTTCCATATGAAATTTAAAGTGGTTTTTTTCCAATTCTGTGAAGAAAGTCAATGGTAGCTTGATCGGGATAGCATTAAATCTATAAATTACTTTGGGCAGTATGAACATTTTGACGACATTGATTCTTCCTATCCATGAGCATGGAATGTTTTTCCATTTGTTTATGTCCTCTCTTATTTCCTTGAGCAGTGGTTTGTAGTTCTCCTTGAAGAGGTCCTTCAGATCCCTTGCAAGTTGTATTCCTAGGTATTTTTTTCTCTTAGTAGCAATTGTGAATGGGATTTTGCTCATGATTTGGCTGTCTGTTATTGGTGTATAAAAATGTTTGTGATTTTTGCACATTGATTTTGTATCCTAAGACTTTGCTCAATTTGCTTATCAGCTTAAGGAGATTTTGGGCTAAGACAATGGAGTTTTCTAAATATACAATCATGTCATCTGCAAACAGAGACAATTTGACTTCCTCTTTTCCTACTTGAATACCCTTTATTTCTTTCTCTTGCCTGATTGCTCTGGCCAGAACTTGCAATACGATGTTGAATGGGAGTGGTGAGAGAGGGCATCCTTGTCTTGTGCTGTTTTTCAAACAGAATTCTTCCAGTTTTTGCCCATTCAGTATGATATTGGCTGTGGGTTTGTCATAAATAGCTCTTATTATTTTGAGATACGTTCCATCAATGCCTACTTTACTGAGAGTTTTTAGCATGAAGCGCTGTTGAATTTTGTCAAAGGCCTTTTCTGCATCTATTGAGATAATCATGTAGTTTTTGTCATTGTTTCTGTTTATGTGATGGATTACATTATTGATTTGCATATGTTGAACCATCCTTGCATCCCAGGAATAAAGCCAACTTGATTGTGGTGGATAAGCTTTTTGATGTACTGCTGGATTCAGTTTGCCAGTATTTTATTGAGGATTTCCGCATTGTGTTCATCAGGGATATTGGCCTGAAATTTTTCTCTTGTTGTGTCTCTGCCAGACTTTGGTATCAGGATGATGCTGGCCTCATAAAATGAGTTTGCGAGGATTCCCTCTATTTCTATTGTTTGGAATAGTTTCAGAAGGAATGGTATCAGCTCTTCTTTGTACCTCTGGCAGAATTCATCTGTGAATCTGTCTGGTCCTGGAGTTTTTTTGATTGGTAGACTATTAATTGCTGCCTCAATTTCAGAACTTGTTATTGGTTTATTCAGGATTCGACTTCTTCCTGGTTTAGTCTTGGGAATATGTATATATTCAGGAATGTATCCATTTCTTCTGGATTTTCTAGGTTATTTTTTAGAGGTGTTTATAGTATTCTCTGATGATGGTTTTTATTCCTGTGGGATCTGTGGTGATAGCCCCTTTATCATTTTTCATTGCATCTATTTGATTCTTCTCTTTTCTCCTTTATTATTTTGGTTAGTAGTCTATCTATTTTGTTGATCTTTTCAAAAAACCAGCTTCTGGATTCACTGATTTTTTGAAGGAATTTTCATGTCTCTCTCTCCTTCAGTTCTGTTCTGATCTTAGTTATTTCTTGTCTTCTGCTAGCTTTTGAATTTGTTTGCTCTTGCTTCTCTAGTTCTTTTAATTGTGGTGTTAGGACGTTGATTTTAGATCTTTCCTGCTTTCTCTTGTGGGCATTTAGTGCTATGAATTTCCCTCTATACACTGCTGTAAATGTGTCTCAAAGATTCCGGTACGTTGTGTCTTTGTTCTCATTGGTTTCAAAGAGCATCTTTATTTCTGCCTTCATTTTGATATTTACCCAGAAGTCATTCAGAAGCAGGTTGTTCAGTTTCCATGTAGTTGTGTGGTTTTGAGTGAGTTTCTTAAACCTGAGTTCCAATTTGACTGCACCATGGTCTGAGAGACTGTTTGTTATGATTTCCATTCTACTGCATTTGCTGAGGAGTGTTTTACATTCGATTATGTGGTCAATTTTAGAATCAGTGCAATGTGGTGCTGAGAAGAATGTATATTCTGTTGATTTGGGGTCAAGAGTTCTGTAGATGTCTATTAGGTCCTCTTGGTTCACAGCCGAGTTCAAGTCCTGGATATCCTTGTTAATTTCTGTCTCATTGATCTGTCTAATATTGACAGTGGGGTGTTAAAGTCTCCCACTATTATTGTGTGGGAGTTCTAAATCTCTTTGTATGTCTCTAAGAACTTGCTTTATGAATCTGGGTGCTCTTGTATTGGGTGCATATATATTTAGGATAGTTAGCTCTTCTTGTTACATTGATCCCTTTACCATTATGTAATGCCTTTCTTTGTCTCTTTTGATTTTTGTATGCTTAAAGTCTGTTTTATTAGAGACTAGGATTGCAACCCCTGCTTTTTGTTTTGTTTTGTTTTCCATTTGATTGGTAAATATTCCTCCATCCCTTTATTTTGAGCCTATGTGTGTCTTTGCATGTGAGATACAGCAAACCGATGGGTCTTGACTCTTTATCCAATTTGCCCATCTGTGTCTTTTGTTTCTATTCTATTGTTCCATTTTGGTTTTTGATAAAATGTTGGGAGATGTAAACCTAGGCAACTGCCATTGTCCTGAACTACACAGATTTGCAAATAAAAATATTAAAGCATGATATTATACCTGAAATATATACTATGATGAAAAGAATATTAAGATAAAGTCATTATCATAAATATATCATATATCATAAATATATCATAAATATATCATAAATATATACAAATAATATAAATAAATAAATATATAAATATATCACAAAAAGGGTATTAAGATGAAACGATTATCATAAACATACAAACAAAACATAAATTTGTGAATATAAGGTGTTTAATCATTGTTCAGTTTTTAGCCTTATGTTCTAAATAATGTTTCCCTGAACATGATATGATATATTTATAACTGTCTTAATTTTTGAATCTTGGGCCCCTCATTTTTTGTTTTGCATTTGGCCACCCAAATTATGCAGCAAGATCTGAGTTCTAATGAAGGTACTAACAGACTCATGATAGTAGTTTCCATTTCTACCTCCTTCATCAACTCAAAATAACTGATAAGTTCCATCATCCCTTACTTCTTATTCACTTATTCTTTTCCAGCAAAGGTTTATTGTTGAGTTATAAATTCCATGATCTTTGAGCTATTAAAGTCTTTATTTATTGAATATCTCATAACATTTTTCCTCTTCAATTTTCTTAAGCCTGGCCATTTATCTGCAACTTAGTGAGTAGAATAGCTATACCTTGACTTGTTAACACATTGAACTAAAATGGTATTTATTTTACATCAGATATCTTAAATGTCTTTATTTCCTCTTTATTCAATTCGCTCTTTAAATTGGTACAGTATACCTTTGTTCCTTGAAACTTCATTTTCACGGTTCAACAATGATCTAATTGCCAAACTCAGCACACCTTCCCCGGTTTTTCACATTCTCCTTGACAATATTTCCATTGTTGACCATTTCTTTTCTACTAAAAATTTTCTCTCAACTTCTTTCATGATATAACATTTATACCTTCTTACTTCTCTAATATTTTCCTGCTCAGTCTTCCTTTTTGTGGTTCTATATAAAGCATAAACCATAAGGCTCAAACCTCACTCAAGGGAAGAAAGGAGTAGGAGAATTTAAAGGAAGAACATATGCGTAGTATCCAGAATCAAAAGGAATTCTGAACTGAGAAGGTCTCACGATTCAAATACAGAAATTTGGGAACCTTTCTCTAGGTTTTTGCTATCAGAGTGATTCAGATGCAGTGACTCGTAACATTCTGTGAAGTTTCAGATTCCAGAAGGAAATATCTGATTGAAACATCTAATAAAACTAGAAATAGAGCCATGGCCCTAGAGGCTGAAAAACCCCAAGTTGATGTCTATTATAAGTATTCACTCTAAGAGTCAACTGCACTCCAGCAAGAAATAAATATTTCTGAATTTTTACTTCATTCTGTGTGATATAGTTTACAACAGACAATGAAAACTTAGCCAGTAAGTACGCAGAGAAGAGTGGTAGAATCTAAAAAACAATTTCCCAGATGAGGGAAGAGTTGCAGGGAAGAAAATATACCTTAACAGTTTTTAATATCTTATCATTATTATGAGGTAGAAAAACTCAGTGAATTTTTATAGCTCCAGTCAACAGAAAGGACTATCACAATGTAAAATATGTGTCCTCATATTTCAGAAGCCCAAAGTAAGAGGGAACTTTTTTTCTATTACAAAGTTTTTCATTAATAATCTTAGGAGAATTTAAACACACAATAAATATTATGAGTAAATTCCAGTTTTACTCTTACCAGAGATGTTAAAATTGAAGATTAACAATTATCTATGATGAATATTCTAGAGAAACATGCTGATACTAGTTGAAATCCATAGTAAGCATTGTCAAATAATATAGTTACGTAATGTTGACATTGGACTAGGTCTTAGATAATCTAGCCTACTTCCATAATTCTATAAATGAACAATGGGAACTCTATAAACTATGTGGCCACAGGGTTGGTTAGTGACAGAACCAGAACAGAAACACCATCTAGGAGTGCTCCACAAACATGGAACATAGTGTAATATCTATAATGAGCAGAGGGACATAATGGATCACAAGCAGGAACACTGGTTAATCTTAGTCCTTAATGTCAAAAGTTATTCTGACAGGCTCAAGCTATAAAGTTTGCCAGAACACTCTGCTCTTATGTGAGGAAATAGCCTAAGTTGGCATTTTTTTCTAGCAAAGATAATAAAAAATGTTTACATAATTTTTAAAATATAAAAGTAATATAAACCAATACCAAAAAAAATGTGCCAAATAGAAGAAAGAAAAAATCACTGGAATCTACTTCCATTTGAGTGGAAGAAATCCACTCAAATACAATTATTTTGGTCCTCTGGCTTATTTAATTTCAACACTTATTTATAATATGTGTGTTTTTACATGTACATGCACACAACATATACACATGCATATGCTCTTCATATATAAAAAAACTGCACCTTTATTTTTACTCTTATTCTAACTATGATCACGTCATCTTAAGTAGTTCCTTGCTTCTCCTTTAAATGAGTTATCAAAGAACAATTTTAAGAAACTAAAATCTTAACGAAGTATTTTTAAAGGAAGTTATAGAATATAATAGCATTTTTCATGTTATAACAATGCTCAGGTATGTCTATATCCATATTTAACTTAAGAAGATTCTTTACTCACACTTACATTTTCTACGATTCCTTCTGGTTTTTCAAATCTACTGTTACTCAACTGCTGATAAGGATTCTAAATGATGGTAATATATAGATTACATATTTTATTTTGACTTAAAATATATAAATGAACATTTATTCACCCACCTTTTGATGTAAGAAATTTAAAAAAATTCAGCTCTACTGATTGGACAATATATTATTTGTAAATTCTACCCTTTTTTTGAAGCAGAGTGAAAACTTAAAACACTTTTCTAAATATTTGAGTGCAAAATCTTTCTAATTTTTTTCTTTTTAAATTTGTTATTATCATTTGTACATAAAACTATGGAAATTTTTGGTGATTAGCTATTGAGTCTTTTCAAAGTATTTAACTTAGTTTTCATAGACCCAACTCTTTTCACATTTATATTTCATTATCTTTGTATTATGGAATTATATTTTATAATTACAATTGTTATAAGCAAGTTTAATAAAAAATTCAACTGACTCTTATTAAGCATATGAGTCTTCATTGGGAACAGAAGTGCACTGGTACACTAGACTACCTGTAATGAATCTGTGCTATGACTTGGGCAGCATTTAGTGTCATTTGCAGAGGGACTCTGAGGGTCTGTTATGTTCAGTAGAGTCTGAGTAAGAGAACTTCTACTTTATTCGGGGTAAGATAACATATTAGCATATAAACAAGTATATAAAATATAGTAGAAATCACTATAGAACCAGGTGTGAAATACATATATCAGGTTTTATATATGTGTGTATATGTATACACACACACACATATATATATATGTATATCACAATGTCTAGTAATGTAATTGACAGTATATCATAAAAGAGTTCAGAAAGAACTTTTCAAGCATAAAGGTATTGAGAGGTAACAGTTTTTCTCTACTCCCAATATTTCCTTCCATGTAACAGTAAATAAATTAGTGGAACACCCTATCCTCTCTGCCCCTTTACCACAACCATTCAAGGAAAATGGAAGACCTTTTTTTTTTCTCTCTCTCTTTTAACTTCAGCAGTATATGTGCAAGTTTGTTACATAGGTAAATTTGCATCATGGAGGTTTGTTGTACAGATTATTTCATCATCCAGGTATTAAGCCCACTACCCATTATTTATTTTTCCTGATCCTTTCACTCCTCCCACCCTCCACCCTCTGATAAGTTCCAATATGTGTTGTTCCTCTCTCTGTGTTCACGTGTTCTCATCATTTAGCTCACAGTTATAGGTGAGGACATGCAGTATTTGGTTTTCTGTTCCTGCGTTAATTTGCTAAGGATAATAGCCTTCAGCTCCGTCCATGTCCCTGCAAAGGACATGATCTCATTTTTTTTATGGCTGCATAGCATTCCATGGTGTATATGTACAAGGTTTTCTTTATCTAGTCTACTATTGATGGGCATTTAGGTTGGTTCCATTGAAGACCTTTTTTCATTGGAAAATTTGAGCTCAACATTTCCCTTCTTCCCTTTTGATAAATGGGCCTGCTCTCCCAAGATAAGGTTTTGCTCCAAGGTATAGAGAGATCTTGCTCCAGCCCAGAGATGCCTATGGTTTGGGATATGATGTAAAGAAGCACATGTGTCATAATCTTCAACATACCATTTATCAGTGATAAAGGTGATATTTGGGCTCTCGTTTGCTTATTTATGTTCTTATTTGTTTGTTTGTTTCTTTTGCTGGTTCAGAACTTGAGCGAAGAAGAGGGTTCTAAGTGGAGGCCCCTGCAAAGATTCAAGCAAGGAGATGAAGGAAGGCTTGGTAAATGATATGGTACTTCAAAGACATGGGGTGAGAAAAATGAAAAGTCCTTAGTACTCACCTATTTTATTGAATTGCCTGAATTGCTTTTAAGAAGTCTGTTGTTCCCAATTCTTTGCTGACCCATTTTCCACTCTATTGCCACAGTAACCTTTCTTTAAAATGTGACTATGACTATGTATCTCATTTAGTTCCTCAGCATAGCATTCAGGGCCCTTTATGGCTGGGGCGACTGTATATCCTATTTTGTTCAGGAAAGTACCAATTTAAACATACTGCTTCAGTGTAATTATTTGCAGTGTACCCCTTGACTCTCAAAGTGTTCCAGTTTCAACTAATTATATTGTCACTATTTATGATCTATCTGTTACCTACCCTTTCAGTATCATTTCTTCTTACCCTCACAGGTCCATCCAACAACAATCCACTCAGGAATTCCAAATAATGCATGTATATTTTCTCCTCTGGCCCTTTGTCAAAGCTGCTTCTTTTAGTAGGATGTCTTTCCTCCTTTCCCTCACTTGGTAAAATCCTACTCTTTCATTATGGCCCAGATCCAAGGCCACAGCTTCTGTTGTTTTCAATGACTCCTTCTCTACCCTTCCAAATTTGTACAGCCTCTGTGTCTACCATTGGTACAAAATGTACTTTGAGGCTCTAATGCGTTGGTACGTTTTGATCAATGTATCCAATGTAATTTTTACTAAGATGGAGTATACACAATGTTAAACAGTGTCTATTGAGTGAACACTGAGCTGAGAGAGTCCTTCATTATGGCACAGAGCTGGGTACAAGATGCTCTTTGGAATAGTTAATTAGAGTTTAGTGTTCAGCGGGTGACAGAGAACAAGCTCAGGTTAAGTGTGACGTGTGAGAGCTCTCCCTGGTGAGTATATAGCAGTACTTGTTTAGATGGGCAGTACACAGTCCAAGTCCAACGGAAGCCTGGGCTAGAGAACAGTAAATCCTTTTATAGACATTGTGAGACATTGTTATACTGTGGTAATGATTACATTGTAATTGTTGCTAACCTGTTTAGTGTTCTTTGGAGTCTTTTAATCATTTCAAGTGTGCTGTCAAAAGTTCTAGTGTTCACAACTATGCAGACAAAAAAAAATGAAGAGCTACTGATACATTAAGAGCGAGCATAGGCTTGTACAGGGCATATAGAATGAGAGATTAATAAATGCTAGCTACCCCTGCCTGGAAAATAGTTATGTACTCTAGTAAGCCATAGAGATACCATGGGAACTAATAAACTAGTGTAATTTTTTGTCTGTGGGGAAAAATGTGCAGAAATAAAGTGAAAAAAATTTCGAATAAAAGTCTCCCCAAACAGCTTTTCAGCCACAGCAGACTGAGTCACTAGCCCCAGTTCTGACAATTTGTTTCAAGCAGATTTGGGTACTGAGGGACTGACACAGTGGTCACATCTCTCGTTAGTGTACTTCCTTGGGAATAGTTGTCAAACTTAAATGTCTTTTCATGATCTCTCTCTCTCTATATATATATCTTTCTTTCATTTTATTATTAATTTACTTATTTATTTCATTTTTTGAGACAGAGTCTCGCCCTGTCGCCCAGGCTGGAGTGCAGTGGCGCCATCTCGACTCACTCCGCCTCCCGAGTTCTCGCCATTCTCCTTCCTCAGCTTCCCAAGTAGCTGGGACTACAGGAGCCCGCCACCACGCCTGGCTAAGTTTTTGTATTTTTAGTAGAGGCGGAGGTTTCACTGTGTAAGCCAGGATGGTCTCGATCTCCTGACCTCGTGATCCGCCCGCCTCGGCCTCCCAAAGTGCTAGGATTAGAGGTGTGAGCCATCACGCCCGGCCCTTTCTGTATTTTTGAAGAATTCCAGGTATTCACCTGGCAAGCACTATTTTCTGTAACAATTTTCGCAGTCAAAGCTTCTATACCCTCTGATTCACAACGGGATAGAAAATAATTTCCTATATTCTCCCTTCACTGTATTCCTCAAGCAAATATACAACATTTTGAATGTTTTATTACAATGCTATTGCTATTAATGAAGGAAAAAAAAAGAATAACCTCTTTACCATACTCTGTGAAAAATTTAAAAAAATACTCCTCCATAAAGGCTAATGGATTTGGGTATACAAATAATAGAAATAAATTCCATTCACTTTTGAGAAGAAAATCATTCTGAGAATATTTGAGCATTTCTTCACTGCTAGGGCTAGGGGTCAGTGAAGGGAGGTAAAGTTGGGAACATAACAGCTGTAGAAGTAGTAGCAGAAGGTTACTGAAAGATCAGCTTTAGAATCATTTCTTCTTCTTCTATTTCATTGCTCTTGCCCAGAGAAACATTCATCTTGCCAAACAAATTGTGATTCAGTTTCCTCATGATAAGGGTAATTATGTTATCAATTTCATAGGGTTGTTGTGAAAATTAAACATGATAAATGCAAAACACTATAAACAATTCATTGCACATGTTAAGAACTCAATAATGTTAGTCTTTATTACTACCATTACTTTAATTTTTATTATCCTTACCCTAGACGCATACTAAGGCAGAATAAAAAATTGGGTGAATAGTGTGATGTGTATGGGATGAGATAGGGAGAAGACAACCCTGTACTGAGACAAGAGATTGCAGATAAATGGAGAAAAATGAAAAAAAATACAAAAACACTCTACCAGCAGAAAAGGGAAGACCCCCACATTCATTGGTATAGGAGTATACATGTTCCGTGTTTGATTTCAGCTTGGGGGTCAAAAGTATATTGGCTGTAATGTGGTGATAGGGCAAAAGGAGGTATTGAGGCAGGGTGGAAGTGTAATCAGAAAAAGTAGGAAAGCAAGATGGTACAGAATACAGGTCACAGCACATGAAGGACGTTGCTGAAAAAGAGCATAGATAATTAGGCCACTTCCAAGCCGAGCACCTAAGACTGAAGAGGAGAAGGTGTATGAACAAATTATTCTTCCCTGACAAGAATATGGTAGCAGTGCAGGAACATCAGTGCAAAGCAGAGACAGAGACCTTCCTGCCATTCCAGGAGATACATTGTAAAATTGAGAGAGTTTATGAGTGGACAGGTATTCAGGGTTTACTTCATGTGAAATGAATTGAACTAAAACAGGAAAGAAGCATAACCCTGGTCAAAAAGAGCCAAGACACTCACATTCTTTAGCAACCAATGTGACGTGTGCTCATAAAAGGATGGAATCAAGTAATTCGCTTAGGCTCCCAGGGAAGGTTTTTTAAGACCTACTGTTGCCACCCAATCAGACAGTAAGATGTTTCCAGGAACATCTTATGATTAATTAACTGGGCATTTATCTCCTAAGAAAATGAGAAGCAACTCCTCCACATAGCTGAATGCCCAATTGACTCACTTGATTGAGGCTAAGATAGTGAAGCCCCTATATATAGTGGAGCATTTACGTTCATGTGGACATGCTTACTATAAAGTTCCTGTCTCAGTATAAAGGCTGAATAAATGTTGACTGTACCTAAGCCAGAGTACATATGCATCTTAGTCATATTTAATCCCAATATAGAACAGTGATTGATGGGCGAATTTCTAGTACATTGGCAGGAGTAAAGATGGATATATTTTGGAGACAAGCAGACTTTTGCATCTTTTCAAATCCCATTGAAACCTGTGTGTGCCTAGGAACCAATCTTAACACAGACAGTTTTTTCAGGAGGTTCTTGGAGTTTCCAAGAATGCCACAAAAAAGTAATATAGACACTGTATTCTACACTCCCTGGGGAAAGTAAGTCAACTCTCTTACATTTGTTGAGAAAATAGTCTGAAATTGTGAGGTCTTGAAAGAGTCACCTAAATTATCTCATGCGATTGAATGAACTATTAAAATTTTATAATTTGGGGGATAGAGGATATATTAAAATTCTTATTTGCTAAAATTAGGCTAAAGTAAGCAGGTACAAAACTTTAAATTCTTATATAAAAATAAAATATATATGCAATTTGGCTAACAATATATTTGGAAGAACTTTGAACTTGTGTGAAGTTTGAAAAATGAAGTTCATGGTTACCTGAGAGTAAGGGCCAGCTTTATTTTATCCATCACTGTAATGCAGCTATCAATATCTTTTCAAGTAACCTCAAGTTCTCTGAACTCGTCTGGATTTAACTCAGGTTTCTAATGGCATTTTAACATTTTACACAGTGGTTTAATAATACAGAGACTTCAGCTAAAAAAAATTAGGAACAGATGGTGAGAATGGACTCATTCCCATTCCTGATGTGCACTTTATTATACTACTTTCAAAGAGTGACCTAAAGCACATTCCAAAAATGTACAGTAGGTGTGTGAATTGCATCTCTTGAGAAATGACTTTTGGTGCAGTATTCCTTTAACTATTGCTATTCCTAGCTCTGTTTCATTATGTATGAGGTAACTTTAGGTAGAAAACAAAGTAAATTTATATCTGGGGATGCAAATGCCAATAAAAAATTTATAATCTATAAATGATTTTTAATATCAAATCCTTTTTTGATAAAAGCCTATTCCCTAATGTTTAAAAAGTGCTTTTACATCACTCAATATCAACCACAATAGGATACTTTCTAAAGTTCCCTATTCCAAAAATTATGAGCTGGTAAGATGAAAATAATACAGGTTGAGTATCTCTAATCTGAAAATTTTAAATTCAGAATGCTACAAAATCTGAAGCCTTATGAACAGCAACAGGATGCCACAAATAAAAATTTTCACACCCTACCTCATGTAACAGGTACACAAAA
Organism: Gorilla gorilla gorilla; assembly: GCF_029281585.2. NCBI lineage: Eukaryota > Metazoa > Chordata > Mammalia > Primates > Hominidae > Gorilla > Gorilla gorilla. The sequence goes on along the minus strand of NC_073229.2, from coordinate 117,647,410 downwards.
TTATTTAAAATGTATAAAATTACCTTCAGGCTATGTTTATAAGGTTTATATGAAGAATAAATGTGTTTTGTGTTTAGACTTGGGTCCCATCCCCAAAATATTTTATTTTGTATACAAATGTTCCCAAATCTGAAAAAAATTCAAAATCCAAAACCCTTCTGGTCCCAAGCATTTAGGATAAAGGATACTCAACCTGTAATAGCAATAGCTAATATTAAGTGAGTAGTTGTTATGTGCCAAGCACTATTTTAAATACTGTATATTTTTCAGTGCCATTTTTTGATCAAGATATCCCCAACTTTAGAAAATAAATTTTTAGGTATAAATTTATTCCCAATTCATATAAGAGAAAACAAAAACACAAAGAAATTAAGTATTTTGCCTGAGTTCCTAAAGTTCATAAATAACATACTCTGTTAGATGGCGATTAATACTAACATTAAATCGTGAATAGAATAGGACATATTCAAAGGTACATCTACAGAGTAAAATAAATTGGTTGATATTCTAACATATTTATTACTAGATTACAGTATACTCTGCCATCTAGAAATATAGATGGGCTTATGAAAATCTTCTCCAAGTATACCACTGACTCAATGCACTCCCACTGTATTCCGACCAAAAAATCACCATAAAATTGTCTTTAAAATTTGATATTCTGCTTCTTCTGTCATAGTTATTTTACTAGAATAATAAACAGTGTGGAGGTTTGGGGAGGCTGATGCATCTTTATAGTAGTAATATCTTGCTACAAGCACTTTGCTTGGCTATGAACATTTTACTTTGCTTGGCAAGACTGGGGAGTAGCTAGACATACATGCAAAAACAATAATCCAGATCTGATTCTGCACTGAAATTCCACATAGACACTGCTACAGTGATCCTGAAAGAGTGAATATCTGTGTTCCTGAGTCACATATCCTTTTAGAGAGATTTAAAAATAACATTTTGTGTTTGAACAGTAAATATTTTCTTCAAGTAGCTTACAAAATGTCATACTTGCTTGAGAAATACAAAATTGATAATGAAACAAGAGACCTTTACTTTTATTTTATCATGTAACCAAGGATTGGCTTGCACCTCCTATGGATTTAAAATTTAGGAAGATTGCACTGACTTAGGCTTATAATTAGCTCTTGTTAACATTGTATAGTGCATAAAGCAGTGGTTCTCAAATGTTAGTGTATATCAGAAATCCTGGATGGTTGTTAATAATCCTTACTGGGGAACCTACTCCCAGAGTTTCTGATTCAGTAGGCCTCAAATAAGGCTGATGAATTTGCAGCTCCAAGTTCCCAGGTGATGCTGATACTGCTAGTTGCAAGACCACACTTTGAGAACCACAACTGAGTGTGTACTACAAGAGTCTTAAAACCAAGTATCAATTATTGGAATGAAATTTGCCTATAAGTTCTAATGTCTTTGTTCTCTCTTAGAAATAATTGATACTAATATGTATTAGCTGGTTGTTTTATATAAATGTATATACATTTTGCCCCTTTCTTTTTTGTAGGATGGTTGCCCTATAAATGCTTCTATACTGGGCCCTTGAATCACAAATTTAAAAAAATAGAAATGCAAAATTTTATGAAGGAATACATCTAAATATATAAATCATCCTTTCTGCAGTACCACGGTTCTTAGGTGGCAGTTTTGCTCAAATTAATAGACTTTTTTTTAGTTGAGAAAATGATAATCTGTTTCAAGTTGCTCTTCTTTCTAATTAAATAATACTAGAAAGAATTATCATCTGCAGCTTTGCCAAGCATATAGAGACTATGTAAAGAAACTGATACATATTTCTACATGAGTCCTATTATTTTATTTTTTATATATTGTCATTTCTTTTAGTGGTCTTAGAGCATTGTCAGTAAAGATCTGCATAGCACACTTCCTCTCAGGTTTTGAGATCAACTTTTTGTTAACACTTAGATATGCCTTCCCTTCTCAAGGAGGATTATCCTATAAACTTAACCTTTGAATTAAAGATATTTATTGACTACCAATGTAAACAGGAAAAAGTTTAAAATCTCAACATAAATTATTTTCTCTTTAAATACTTTATTACATTTTATTTTACAGCAACTCACATTTATGGCTTAATACGGAACTCATTTTACAGACGTTGACATGTTATTGTTAATGAAACCAGTAAGATAGTCTCTTTATAACTCTAAACATAGCTATGTTATCAAGGTACAGTATCTAACAAAATGCTTACAAACTTAAAAACAAAAAAAGTCTAACATCTGTTTCCAAAGTAACTTTGCAGTCACTAAGAGTAAAACCATATTACTACCAAGAGACACAAAAGAAAACCAGAAGAGTTGTATTTTCTCAGCTTGTTTGTATTGTGAAACACAGTTAAACAAATAGCATCTTCCTTTCACGGCTCAGAATCCCAGCCAATAATACAGCTGAGGCTGAAACTATTTGAAAGGAAGCTGCGGCTTTTGTTGGGATCTGGCTGGATGACATTGCTTGGTGGAAAGCAAAAGTGCTCTTGCTTTACCACAAATACTTTACAAGGCAAGGAACTTTAGAGAGGGACGACAGCAGAAACTATTAGAAGATTAATGAGGATCCCCACAGCCTGTTCTTTTAAGGATTGCCAGGAACTCTTTCATCAAGCATATTTACAGGGGAAGTTAATCTACTGCAAAAAATTATATATATTTACTATACATATATAGAGAGAGAAATGAAAGGGTTTTCTTTAAGCCTGCTTTAAGGTAAGAGATCCTAAACAAAAGATTAACGGCATTTTATCAACAATGAAAGACTCAAAAGAAAAAACCCACTAAGGAGAAAATCTATGAAAACTTTCATTGTGCATGCCAATTAGCCATTTTGCTCTTCAATGCCAAAAAAACTCCTGTTTTGTTTTGTTTTGTTTTTTCTCACAAACATAAAGAAAGTTAACGTAGGAGGAAAGTGAAATATATCATACTAAAAATGTGTTAATATGCATGTTAAATCATATTAAGTCTGATTTACCTGTAATATGTTGTCTTTCCACAATAAGATGTAAACTTACAAGTTCATTACATAAAACTCACAAGAACAAAATGGATATAATGTTTTTTCAACTTTTAAAATTGCAACAAGTTTAATATTAAGTTTATATGCTGCCAATGCTGACAATATAAAATTTATTTTTATTTTTTAGAAACAGACTGACCAGGTTTAAATCTGTTAACGGTTTAGTGCAGAAAAATAATTTTAAATGTATCTGTCCTCTCCCTTTTTGAATGAATCCTTCTTTAAAACATGGTAATAAAGTACTCTGACTTTAAAGGCTCCTCTGTGCAGCAGTAGGCAAAACACAAAAGTAATTTCATTTACTAAAAGGAATTGAAAATAAGATATATCACTAGAAAATAAGAATAAATATAAATTTATTTATGGACTTCAAGTCATTTGGGAGGTATTTCAAATATTGATTTTCTCTTCCACGTAATAATATAAGAGATAGTCTTCTCTCACTTAAAAATTTTGAGAAATAAAGAGCTCTTCACAGTTTAAGCATTTTTAAAATTACTATACCTAGGGATTTTAGTAGATATTTGATAATTGTTTAAGATGTTAATTATCTTTCTAATGATTAACTGACCCAACTTAATAGTCTCTCCACTAGGATAAATCACCCATATTCTAGAAAAATATAACCAAACTCTTAGCGTCTCTATTTGGGTTCCCAATGGGCATTTCAAAATTACCAAGTTCAAAACAGAAATCTTGACTCAACAGCAGCCTCAGATCTATCCCACCCCTAAAACGTCTTCTGCTTTTAGATGTCCTCATTCACACTTGATATTACCTTGATGGATCACCCCAAAATGTAAAAGGCAAAATTAATTCATCTCTTTAATAATATCCCACATCAAATCCATCTGCTTAATCTAGGGGTTATATACTTCTCACATACTTCTCAAATCAGACCATTTCCATGAACACTGACCATCTTGATCATTACCATCTTCTCTCACCTGAAATACTAGAATAGCCTCCTAACCTGTTACCCAGTTTCCATCACTGGATTTCACATGACTCATTTTCTACATGCTAGTCAGGGCAAATTTTCAAAAATGTAAATCAAGTCATGTTACTCCTTGGATTAAATCTTTCCAATGGTTTCTCATTGCAGAAACTATTGGAAAGCACTCAAGGAATACCATTAAGTACTTCAAAGTAGCGGATAACAACAACAATAAATATCTAATCTCGTTGTGTAAGCCTACAATCTACTGCTTGATTCAGTCGGTCTGCTTAACCATTCACTACACTTCAACCAAACAGACTTTGCCAAGATCATTTTCTCAGATAGAACTTTTCATATTTCTCTTAAATCCTACAAATTCCTTGCCCTAATTATTCAAAAGCCTGGCTCTTTGTAATAATTCAGGCCTCAAGTCAAACGTCACCTTCTGAAACAGACCTTTATTGGCCATCTCACTTATGGCAGATCTCTCTTCCTTTCTACTCCAGCCACTTCTGATCCTATATGCCAGTGTTATTATTATAGAACTTATTACCATCTGAAAGTACGTAAACTTTTTTTTTTTTTTTTTTTTTGAGTTGGAGTCTCGCTCTGTCGCCCAGGCTGGAGTGCAGTAGCGCGATCTCGGCTTACTGCAAGCTCCGCCTCCCGGGTTCACGCCATTCTCCTGCCTCAGCCTTCGGAGTAGCTGGGACTACAGGCTTCCGCCACCAAGCCCGGCTAATTTTTTTATATTTTTAGTAGAGACGGGGTTTCACCATGTTAGCCAGGATGATCTCAATCTCCTGACCTCGTGATCCGCACCCCTCAGCCTCCCAAAGTGCTGGGATTACAGGTGTGAACCACAGTGCCTGGTAACTCACGTAAACTTTTAAAGATCCAAACAAACATGCAGTAGGCTGATTCATTTGAACAGTATAGACTAACTCCAGAATTAATGTATTAATAATAGTCATTGCCTTTAATGAAGGTTACACAATTCCCTTAAAGTCAATATAATAATTTTTGAAATTTGACAGCTCAAGAAAAAATAGAAAGAGGCTTAAAATCTGTTCAAGTATGTTATGAATAGCAAAGATACACTGTACTCTTATAAAATGTATCGGTGTAAAATGAACATGATTATGATTTGATTTGTGCAGTCTTGTATATATGATTACTCTAAATATTGCTTGTTAATTCTTAGAATTATATTAAATATGCTAAAGCAAGATTGTTTAATATCCCTTGTGATTTCCATGAGAAATAAATGTCGTTTTCATTTGGCTAGTGGAAAATATGAACACAAGTTCAATACTAATTTACATAACGTACTGTGCTGTTTCCAAAGGCTCAAGAATATGCATTTTTTTCCACATAGTAGTAATCCCTTCCACTTTATAGTATGAAAATCCCATCACATATATTATCTCATTTGTGCCTCATAACAATCATCTGAGTTAAGCAGAGCATTGTACTATTTCATTCCTTCAAATGAGGGAAAAAGAAAACTGGGGATCAAAAAGTTGCATATTATAATTTTTTCCAGATTGCACGGCTAGAGAATGAACAAACCTACTGTATAGCCCAGGGTTTAAATTTTTATCCCAGCAGTCTTTTCATTGTATTTAATTTCCCGACAGGTAGCACAGGAAGTAATTAAAGAACAGTGCCTTGAGCTATGGCTGCCCACAGAAGCATCATGGCATCCATGTTTCCCTGCAACAGCAGATCCAGTTATGACTCCAAGAAGGAAGTAACTCTTTTAAACACAAGGGGATGAAAACTTCTCGTGTATCATCAAAGTGAAAAAGAGAATGCTAATTCTACGAAGAGAAAGCAGCTGCCATTAGACACACATCTCTCAGAATCAAAGGGCAAAGAGCAGCTGGAATCCACTCCCAGACAGCAGTTTCCAAAACATGTTGAAGTGAAGCACAGCTTTCTATAGACATCATTTGATAAAGATTCAGTATTTAAAGATTCCTCATTGAAGGAGAAGAAAAAAAAATACACACACACAGGAAAAGACTGAGAGCCTTGTATTACAAGGCATAAAGCTTGCTCAGACAGATTTGGGCAAAACAAACTTGGATCAGAATCCAAATTGGACTATATCACATTGCTAAATGAATATCACAAGTCTTCTGTGAGGAGAATTTGGAAAGTGATATCAGAACCAATATTATACTTATTTGACTATACTGTAAATTATATATAATCTTTCTTTAATTTATAGACCCAATTACTCTAGACAAATAAATCTGCTATCTTCATTAAATTTTACTGCAATGAACCTTCTCTGAGTACATTTTTATGAAGATACCTGGACAACACAGGTCCTATTAGAGCAAAAATTCTGAAGCCCAGATGTGATGAGATTAATTAGTCAGTAAACCCACCCTATACCATTCTGAATGAGGTTTATTTCTGTTTGTCTTAGGCTGATTATTTCCCTCCACTAATGATCATTTTATCTCCCAAGGCCAGGATTATATACGACTGCATCCTTCCAAGCTCCCAAACTGCTTCCTTCCTTACTATCCTGGGCCTAGGTGTGATAACAATTTGGCTGCTACAAAGGCCTAGATTACTGAAATATCCATTGTGGTAACTAGACACCCACACCTTGATAATTAGTACCTCTGTAAATAAATCATCCTAGAAGTAACCTATTTTCCAGTGCCATCTGTTTCCTATTGGGACTTTTAACAGATACAGCCCCACATGGTACCCACAGAGTACAATACTTTCAATACTTTCTGTTATCTAGTCCTCATCACATCCATAACAGTTATCAAATAATATTTCCTGTTTTACATTAATAAAACTCCAGCTCATAGAGTTTAAACAATTAATATACTGTCATACATATAGTAAGAGGTAATGCTAGAATTTGGATATAGTATAGTCTGAGCCAAAATCACTGATGTGTCTACCATAGTGTATTGACTCATAATTTTTTATTATATATATTCTCACATATATATGCTTTATTTTTACGAAGATTTTTATAAAGGTACAGATGTTTTAGTGAAAAAGATTGTAGAATGATATGGTTTGGCTGTGTCCCCATCCAAATCTCATCTTGAATTGTAGCTCCCATAATTCCCACGTGTTGTGGGAGGGACCTGGTGGGAGGTAATTGAATCATGGGGGTGGGTCTTTCCCATGCTGTTTTCATGATAGTGAATAAATCTCACAAGATCTGATGGTTCTATAAAGGGGAGTTCCCCTGCACATGCTCTCTTGCCCGCCACCGTGGAAGATGTGCCTTTGCTTCTTCTTTACCTTTGCCATGATTGTGAGGCCTCCCCAACTATGTGGAACTGCAAGTCCATTAAACCTCTTTCCTTTCTAAATTACCCAGTCTTGAGTAGGTCTTTATTAGCAGTGTGAGACTGAAGTAATACATAGAGGTAACCTATCTTGACTCCTTTATAAATAAATGAGGTAAGAAAACTAAGAAATAATGTACCTTGCTAAAATTCACAAAGATATTGACTGCCACCTTAGCATCCTACATACACTTTAATTAAAGACATATGTAGTATTCAATGACCTAGTTATGCAGAGAGGTGAAGTGACTTGCCAAAGTGACATTCTTAAAGGTAAAGACCACGATTCTTATCATTTCCAAGCACCTGTTTTAAGAGTTGTAGGACAGTAGATGCTCATAACTCTGCATACAAAGAGAAAATACAATTTTTGTTAATTTAATGTATCCATTAATTATTTAACTGGCTATATTATAGATGTGATTAGAAAAAACAAATCAATTTATGAAAGTAATAGTAATTTAAAGGAACATAATTGACATTGTTAAATACTATATTTCTTTTTGTTACCTTCACATTATATTTAGAGTATCACTGTCTGATCAAATGAGGAAGAATTCTGATATTTTAGGTTATTTTGAGTAAAACCTTAATACTGGCTTAAAAATATTAATATTAATAAAAAATGTAAGAGGGGGATCTAAAATTTGACTAAGTTCATACTAAATATGAAACTAATAAAATTAGGGAAAAAACACAAGAATTTCTGATAAAACTGTTATAATTTGAAATGCCTTTGGAAGTTTTAGCCAATTAATCAAAAATAGAACTTAAGAAGTAAAAGTCTAAATATGGCAATATAAACAAAAATTATTTTTCTGGATAACATGTTTTTACAGCTAGAATATTCAAATTGATCAAAAGAAACACTAATAAAGTTAATAAGAAAATTCGATAAGGTGGCTGAAAACAAAATAAACATACAAAATTGCATAGCTTTTCAGAATACCAGTCTTAAATAATTGGAAGTATAGTGGTCCCTGGGTAGCCATGGCGGATTGGTTCCAGAACCTTCTTCAAATATCAAAATCCATGGATGCTCAACTTCTTTATATAAAATGGTGTAGTATTTGTACATTGCCTACACATCTTCTCCTCTATGCTTTAAATAATCTCTAGATTACTTATAATGCCTAATACAATATAAGACCATGTAAATAGTTGTTATACTATATGATTTAGGGAATAATGACAAGAAAATAGTGTCTGTACATGTTCAGTACAGACATAGCCACCCATGTTTTCCAAATATTTTCTATCCTCAGTTGGTTAAATCTTTGGATGCAGAACTGTTCCATGCAGAGGGTTGACTGTATAATTAAATACATATATACATACATACACACACTCACACATACATACATGCTGATACTATATACACACATACATACATACTAATATTCAAATATGAGGCACTTAGTAAGAAAATGAATAAGAAATATATGGGATGTAAATAAAATAAACTGCAGATTTCCTGAAAGCAATGAAGAAATATTTAAATAAATTAAAAGTTATGCAATATTTCTGTATAAGACTACAAAACACAATGCAAAATTCTTTTCAAACTACTTTAAATTTGTAACACAATTTTAATTAAAACTTTAAGGAGATCTTAACTTAATTTGAACAAAAATAATTATCAAGTTTGTGAACAGACAACCAGAGATAAAACAATTCTTAGTAATTTTAGAGTAATAACAGAAGATGTGTCTGAGAGATTAAAATATTTATAAAATGTATTATAATTCAGTGCAGAATTTCCACAAAATAGATAAATTGAGTAGATAAAATGAATAGCCCCCAAATGGAAACTAGTTCATAAAAAGAAATATGTAATAAAAAATGTGGAAAACAATGAGGGAATAAGAAATTAATCAACCAATGTTCTTGAACAAATGGTCACTAATAGAAAAACATGAATTAAGATCCTTTATACCATACGCCAAAATTCATTATAGATTAATTAAGTTTTTAAATATAACAGATCAAGCCATAAAAAGCTAAAAATATATAATAAAAACTTTCTAAGTTTAAAGTAATTGTGATAAATTATGAAGGATACAGTTTATATGCTGGGAACATAAAAAGTTAAAGCTAAATATCAAGAGTATCACAAACACTATTAAAAGAAAGTGGAGAACTGTTTGCAATGGAAAAAGATTTAATAACTATTGCATAGAGTTCACACAAGCCATCAAGGAAAAAAAACTGATACAATAGGCGAGTAAGTAAAGAATATGAGAGACAATTCATAAAAAAGGAATTTCATATAATAAATATACCAAAAAGCTGATTATCCAGAGTAATAAAAGATATTTTCATTAAAATTAAATCAAAATTTCAACAAACAGATTTAGAAAGATTTTTAGAAGTTAATACTTTTTAAAAGTTTGTGAAAAGAGGAAGTCTCATTCATTGACAGAAATTGTATGTTTCTGGGAAGTAATTTGAAAATATGTATTAATATACATATTTTATTCTTGGTCATCCATAACGGGAACATAATCTAAGACATAAATATTTATGCGTTAAATTGTTTCACGCTGCATTAGGGAAAAAAAAGCACACCTATGTTACATATATGATATGAACTATGTACAACTCAGCAGTTCATGTTAATTGATTCTTTTGTAAATCAAAATATCTATAATACTTTGCACTTTCCTAATGACTAATGATGCTGAGCATCATTTTATATGCATATTTTCTTTTAGTATATACTGTTTTGTGAAGTGTCCATTTAAACATTTTACCATTTTTATTGAGTTACTTGTCTTTTTACTACTGAAGTTTTACTTTTATTTATATATTCTAAATGACAAGCACATAGTGAGGTACCATGACACATCTTTTAGAATGGCTATAATAAAGGGACTGACTAAACTGAGTGTTAGCAGCATGTGGAGAACCTGGAACTCTCATATACTGCTGCTGGCAAAATAGCACAACTTGGGAAAATAATTTGGCATTTAAAAAAATAATTATCATATTTTCTAGCCATACCATCCTTAGTATTTATCCAAAAGAAGCAAAAGTATATATCTATACAAAGACTTGAACAGAAATATTCATAGCACCTTTACTTATAATGGCCAAAAACTGGAAATAACCCAAACGTCCATCAACAGATGAATAGACAAATAAATTGTGATAAATCCACACAATATGGAACATACTAGACAACAAACTAGAACAAACTATTTACTAATACATGCAATGACATGGATAACTCTCAAAATAATTATGCTGAGAAAAAGAGGCTAGATATTTAATTATTAATAAGCCATGAGTATTCAACTATTCAAATGATAAACAATTCTAGAAAATGTAATAAAATCTACAGTGTTTAAAAAGTAGATGGAACTGTGGGGTTTGGGGGGAACTTGAGAAGAGTGTGGGGAAGGGTAGAAAATAAGAATTATAAAAGGTGATGAGATCAGTTTAGGGAACGAAAAATATATTCATTATCAGGATTCTGTTTATGGGTTCACAAGTATATACTTATGTCAAAAGTAAGCAAACTACATTTGACATATGTAAAGATTACCTTATATCATTTATACCACAATAAAGCTGTTAAATATTTTAGAATGACCATGTGTATGACTTTTCATGTTTAAGTGATTTTCTTTACTCTGCAACTATATTATATATGTGTGCAGATTCCTACCTTGTAGCAGTAATGTGAAAAGTTGCCCTCACTGGAACGGTTTACAGAGGAAAGTTCTAAGTGGGTCAGTTAGACAGCATAGGTTACCCAAAAATTTCCCATGTAGGCATAGGAGAGAAGGCAGTAACAATAGGGAGGAGGTGGAGCAAAGAACAGAGAAGGAAGAAATAACATAGGTTAGCTGTAGAAAATGGGTTTGGAATGGTCCAGGAGCACATAAAGGCTGAGGTCCTGAGGCCTGTAGTCCAAGGTCTCACAAATTCTCCCAGGCTGGTCATGAAGACTAGAGTGTCTCATTTGATTTTTGAGGAAAGCCTAGCAGGTTTCATTAGACTAGGGTAAGACAAATGACATGTATTCTGAACTAGGTAATGAATCAATTGATTAAGTAAAGAAGAGACCTCTCAATGATACACCTTCAAAGGAAGAGAAGTTCCCATACTAGACAAGGAGAAACATTGTTCACATTATGTAAAAAGGAATTTGCTGATGAATTGTAGCTAGAAAGGAAGATATGAACACTTTCTTATCCTACTGTGTATATAAAATAATTGCTCTTTGAAAAAGTAAAATCTCAATTTAATGATAACGCTTAGGGATTAAGATGTTCTTGTTAATTGAATTTTTTATTTATACAATCATTGATGACAATCACAGAATTTCACAGTTGGAAAAAGACCTTGGAGATCATTTAGTCCAACCTCATTTTATAGATTAGGTAACAGAGGACCAAGAGGTTAAGTAAATGGCCCAAGGTGGCAGTCAATTAGTGACAGAACTGGGATTATTTTAGAGAAACTTAACTAGAAGAACATGCTTTTTGTTTCAATCTCTGTGATTGAAAATCTTTCTGCTGAAAATGTATTCATCTACTTAAATGTGTTAATATAAAAATACAGGAACTCTGAACCTGTAAGGAGGTTGTGCCCCCAATTTCTTCTTTTACTAATTCATTTAACTAATATTTATGGAATGCCTACTATGTTCTGGGCACTGATTAAGTTCTGAGAATAAAGAAATAAAATGTACAAATAGCTCATTTTCTAAGGGTTTGGCAGTAAGTAAATGTGATAAGTGCTATGGCAGTAAGCACAAGGGCTCTAAAACCATAGCAAAGAGGTGTCTGCTGGGGTGAAAAAAAGATTGTGGCAAGTATTGCATTAATATAAACAATTGATTAATTAAAGATACACACACATTCACACACCCACACTCACACATACACACACACACACACGCACAGTAAAACTATAAAGAAAAGAAAGGAAATTATTATCACAAAACTTAGGATAGCAGTTTACTCTAGGACAGAAGGAACGGAGGCAATTGGCAGAAGCCCATTTAATTATATTGGTAATCATCTATTTCTTTTCTTTTTTTTTTGTTCTTTTTTGAGATGGAGTCTCACTCTGTTGCCCAGGCTGAAGTGCAGTGGCACGATCTTGGCTCACTGCAAGCTCTGCCTCCCGGGTTCACACCATTCTTCTGCCTCAGCTTCCCGAGTAGCTGGGACTACAGGCGCCTGCCACCATGCCCAGCTAATTTTTTGTATTTTTAGCAGAGACGGAGTTTCACCATATTAGCCAGGATGGTCTCGATCTCCTGACCTCGTGATCCGCCCGTCTCAACCTTCCAAAGTGCTGGGATTACAGGTGTTGGCCACATGCCTGGCCAGAAATCATCTATTTCTCAAACTGGAAGGTCATATATATATACTTATTGTATTTTTTAGGTAGTTATATATGTTTTGTGTTTACAGGTTATATTAAATAAAGAAAAAAAGTTTAAGCAGCTGAGATGTAAAAAGTTAGAAGGAGAATGAGTGAAAATTAAAGTCCCTCTTAGTGGTAAGGGGAAGAAGAGTTTCCATAGTAGTTCTAGGGATACAGATGTAACAAAAGGAAAATTGGAGAATTATAAATAAGTTGTGCTTGGGAATGGTGGCAGACACTTCATATTTTTTCACAAAAAATATGAAAAAGAGCTAATTTTGAGAAATATTAGGAAAAGATAAAGGCATTTCAGGGTGTTCCCTTTGGATTGGATGTCCATGGTTCTGTTAGCAAAAATAAGAGGTATGTTTCATATTTGTTGAGAATAAAGGCAAGTGGTTGTAGGCTAGGGAGAGAAAAGTTAAGGGGGTGTGGATGGGAACGGAAGTGTTCTTTAAAGCTAGAAGGGAATAAAAAAGTGTGAAACAGTCTCTAAGTGATACAGAAATTACCATCAAAGTCTATCTGAAGAGTAGCAATTAATCTGAAGTTGATTATCTTAACAGTCTTGTGACTTTTGTTTTTTGTTTGTTTGTTTAGCAATGATGAGCAGGCTGGCAGCAGAAATAGAGAGCTCAGGAAGCTTAGAATAAGGCAGAATGTGCTGTGGAGTTGACTGAAAAGGAAGGAAACATAGGGTATTGGCTTATGTCATACATGGGACTGGAGTGTGAGAAGTGAAGTTCTGATCAAGCAGACAAAAGAGTGGAAAAGTTGAAGCCATTTGTACCTTAATCTAAACCCACCAGGGAAGAACAGGTATAGAGATTATGTTTAGGGTGCAATAGTTAGGTTTATTGTGAGACTAACTACAAAGTGCAGTTGAAAGGGGAAAGGGTGTAGGAGGTTGTATGAGCCATGAACAATGTACAAAGAATGTGACAAACTCAATTTGGATTCAGACAAAAGTCAAAGAGGGTTTTGCAAGAGCAGGTGTTAGATCCCAGCAGGAAAGCAGGGCACAGCTATAATCTGGTTGATGGCTCAGGAAATTTAGGAAGAAAAAAAAAAGGTCTCTATTGAGAAACAGGTTTGTAGGTGGAAAATAAGGGCCCAATTAGTAGGTGAATGTTTAGAAGCAACACTTTTGTACAACTAGAAAGGAGCAGAAAAGGAGACAGGCTAAAACGAATTGAATTATTAATTAGCCCTTGTGGGGGAAGTGGATCCCGTAGAGATAAGAGTAAGTTTGACTGTGAGGTCCACATTCCAGAGCCTCTGGATAGAAGAGTAGTTAAGGCTAAATGTCATCAGATTTGTGTAAGTTGTTCAGTAGATCTTTCCTAAGCAGGATGGTCTTAGACATGCGGAACTGCCAAGGTGTATTGGATGGGTATCAGGTTCACTAGCAGAGTTTAGAACAGAAGAGTAAAGAACTGAGGTAGGTGTTGTGAGAAAAGGCAGAATAGACATTGTTTAGTAGAAAAGGTTCAGCATTGGGTGTAGGAGGTGGTTAGAATTTGGGGCCAGCAGCCCTTGAGATTCTCTGCTTGTGACTGATACAGTGTGTTGGTTGTCTTCAGGTTTTCTGTTAGTTCATATCATCACCAAGACTGTCCAAAATGATTTATAGTCACCTACATTTCTTCTTGCAGACATTCATCAGAATGTCGGATCATGGGTTAGTATTTTCAAAGACTTGTGTTATTCTTGGCAAACTCAGAGTGTTCCCCAAAAATAGGAGCACCAGTGCTGTCAAAACTTCTTTAGTATATGAAAGTGTCACAAAGGAAAAACAAAACCCACCCTGGAATCCAGGAAGTTTCAATCATTTTCACTTACAGGCCATACTTAACAGAAAAATGACAAGCCAGAGTCACTAACCTTGAGATAGTGAAATGTGGTCAATCATTTGGGAAGGTTGAAAGTGCTTGAGTAAAATTTGTGGAACATATGTGACGTGAAAAATGAAAGGAATAGGACTAAGTGTAGGAAAAATATTCATATAAAATAGAGAAGTTAAAAGTATATTATCATTTTAATTTTTTTGTATTAAAATGCACCTTAAAGTTACCTTTAAACTTGATGGATTTAATTTTAATGGGTTGTGTGTGTAAACTTCACTGCAATGTTCTTCACTGTAAAGCATAAGAGAAGCAACTACATTTGGGCATTATCTGGAGGATTATTCAGGAAAATACCAATAGGGTCTTAAAATTATTTCACCTATGGGGAGTCCCACAGCATGAACCCTGAGTGCAGTGTTTCAGCAAAGCTTCAATATATTTGTATTTTAATGCTTTGGAACAAAAACTAGAACAATGTGCTCCGGAATTTAAACATATCACATTAACAATCCATGGTGAGTGGCTGGGTGTGGTAACTCACGCCTGTAATCCCAGCTCATTGGGAGGCCAAGGTGGGAGGATCACTTGAGGCCAGAAGTTCGAGACAAGATGGCCAACATGGTGAATCCCCATCTCAACTAAAAATACAATAATTAATTGGGTGTGGTGGTATGCGCTTGTAAACCCTGAGGCAGGAGAATAGCGTGAACCGGGGAGGCAGAGGTTGCAGTGAGCCAAGATCATGCCACTGCACTCCAGCCTGGGTGACAAGCTGTCTCAAAAAAAAGAAAATAGAAAAAGGAATCCATGAGAATGCTAAAATAATTCCCTATTTCATAGTCTGAAAGATTAATTAATATTTTATAATTTTATCATTATTAGATATATCTTTAATTCTTACTTTCTAAATTATATGTAAAATACTTTTAAATTATCTAAATTGTTAAAAACTTTCTTCCTGTTGATATTAAATGTTATCCACAGAGCGTTTAAAATTAGGTTTTAATTGTTTTAGGCACAAAACTTTCATGAAAGCTTTTTGTAATCTTATTTATCTGAGAAATATTTTAACATATTTTAACTTGATTTATGTTCTTGAATATAGGAAATTTTCTTAAAATATAAGTGCTATTCAACATCAATCTAAATATTTTGAACTATGGCCTGGAATAAAAATACATTTTACAAAAGCATGCCATTGTTCATTTTATCCATTTTTTTAAAGTTAGTCTTGAACACATACTTTCCTAAGGGTGAACAAAAATTATCACTGTAAAGTAGTTAAAAAAGAAAGAAACGAAGAAAAAGCCATTCTTACTCATTTAAAATTTTGAAGAAGAAATCATGGAAATAGAAGAAAATTATATGAGTCAAGTTCCCAACAAGAAATGGATCAAATAGGATACACTCAAATCTGGATCATTCAGCAAACTACTCAAATATGAGGCTATTTACAGAGATGGGGGTGTAAGGGAACCAAAAAGTACAGTGCAGCAACTCTGGCTTGGTAGTAACTGTAGAGCTGCTGCCCCCTGACCTAAGGGAGAAGAGAGGGGACACTTACTGGACCATTACCGGGAGAGGGCCAATAGAATAAATACAAGTTCATTCTCTTTCTGCCCACTGCTCGTCCATGGCGCTCCCCACTGGCCAGAAACAAAAGCCCTATTGCAGCAGTTTAAGTTGTTACATTTCCTCAGACAAACAGCAGGGTAGAGAAGGAAGAGCAGAGGATCTGGAAAAGCAAACCCAAAATATATAGTTAAAAATGTTTCTCCTAAACTAATGTGCAACGTGTTTAATTCATAAAATTTATTGTGCAGTATTATTAATTACAACCAACAAGTAGATGGCTAAATTATTTCTAATTTCCATGATCATTATTGACAAAGTTCACAATCTTGCTTAACACAAATCTTATCACTAAATGAAAGTTAGAAGAGATATTTTCTGGGGTTTTGTTCACACACACATACTTTTTAAAAATTAATATATTCAATAGCTAGTTTCATCATTCATTTTTTTTCAATCATTAACATGCACTCCGCTAGACAATAGGGATTAAAAAGGAGGTCTCTGCTCTCCAGAAATTCATAGTGTAATGAAAGAGACAAATTTAGCAAGTAATTAGAATACAATGTAAGTGAAAAGTGGTTAAAGACCTCAGAACTGGGAAGCCTTCACAAAAAGCTAACTTTTGACCCGAGACTAGAAGAATTACCGTAGATAAAGTGGAGAACATGTGCAAAATCAAGAAGTGAGAGGGTCTGGTATGCTTGGGAAACCACAAAAAGCTAAGAATGATATGGACAGAGTGAAAGTGAAAGATTCAGACGAGATGCGAAAGATGAATTAGGAACAAATTGTAAAGACTTTTTGAATACAAAAAAGTAGCTTGAATTTTGTCTTTAAGACAATAATTTTCAAACTTTTTGCCAAAATAATACAGAAAGCAGAGAGTGAGTTGGTACCATCATAAGTCCATCAGTAACATATGAAGTAGTAATCTACTGCAAACCAAATAAATAAATAAATAAATGTTATTGTACTTTATTGTGAAAGTTAATGATAATTTTACATTTTATTTTTTTTTGTAGTAATATGAAAGAGATGTTTTGACCCATTTACAAATGAGTAAAGTGGATACTAGAGTATGCTCAGCCATAGTTATTTTGGGGCATCTAAAACTGTTTTACATAATCCGAGAAAGTATGCCTTTCCCAGCAAGCTTTAAAGGCTGATTTCAAAAGTCCCACGAGGCAGAGGAGAGTTAACAGAGGTATAAATGTATATATAAATATGTACAAAAGTAAATTTACCAGAAGGAAATACTTTGATGTTAGGGAGGCCACCCAAATATTAGAGTCATAATAGGGACAGTGATAAGGAAGAAAAGATAACTGATTCAAGAAATGCAGCATCTAGGGTCTGAAAACTTAGGGAAAGGAAAAATAAGAATACAAGGATGATTTCAAGATTTCTGTCTTGGAAAATGTTTCTCAATGGTGAAAATATTGTTGAAAATCAAGAGGAAGGGTTGGAAATGAAGGTGATGATTACAGTTCGGGGACATATTGTGTGAGTTTTACAAGTAGGTCATACATGTAAGTAGAGTTTTTCAGACAAATTATATAAAATCAGGTCTAGAATTATAAAACTGAAGTTTAGATGAAGGTTCAAAAATTAGTCACTTTTATGATATATGCCCCCATTTACCCTTATGTGATTATTATGCATTGCATATCTGTGTCAAAACATCTCATGTAGCCCATAAATATACACACTTATTTTGTACCCACAAAAATTTAAAATAAAATTTAAAACAAAAAAGTAGCCACCTTTAAACAAAATTTGGTCTATACGAGTGTTCTGTTTAACTTGTACCATGTTAAAATAGTTTTCTGAACAAACACTGAAACATTTGGAGACTAATTTCAACTCTTCTCAAAATACTGGAAGTTCAAAGAACCCTGAGCCAAAGCACCACATGACAAATATTCCACTTGCTAAGTGAGGGCTGCCCCTTTATAAGAGATTGGCAACCTCCTTTACTCCCCTGCTCATTAAAGACACACAAATGCTTACCTCCATCTGCTTTGCTCATTTATATTACCTGTGAGCACCTGTTGATCTTTATATTTTCAGTCAAAGCTTTTATAGTTAATGAAAGCACAACTGAAGAGGAGAGAAGCGGAGTACAACTGAGAAAGAAAAAGAATTAAGAAGAGACAAGGAGAAGAAATGGGAGGGGAGAGGGAGGAAAGAAGAATGTTTGCCCTGAAAAGTATTACAGAATTTGGAAGAGAGTTTCAGCAAAGGATTGTAAGGATTGTCAAACAAGTAAGAAAACTGAGATTATGCTGTCATGAAAGCCAAAGGACGAGAGATTTCCAATAAAGATATGAAAAATCCCATGCAGTCAAAAGGTTCGGTTCAAAGAAATTTGGAATTTTGGAGATCATGTTGTTTCAATAGGGGTCAGGTTGCAGGAAGTACAGTAAGAAGAATGGAATATGAGAAAAGAGCTACAAATGATATAAAAAAATTGTAGTGATTTTTTGTTTGTTTTTGAAAAGTTTAATTCATGTAACGTTCTAAAAATGATTCTGAAAATGTTTTACATGTAAAGGTTTGTAGAACATCAGAAATCAGTGTCCTAAATTATAAATTCTTACTTGAGTTTAAATAAATTTTATCTTTAGAATGCACATATCAAATGAGAAAATTGATTGGTGAAGAGAAACATGACTTGGACTTTGTTTTAGAATGTTGCTTGAATATGAGGATAGATGAGGACTTGAAATAAACCAACTTAAGGCTGTGGTAATTTTTGGACCTGACTCTGATTTCTCCTTATTTAGGAGACTATCAGAAAAGTTAGAGAAATATTAGTGAAAGCATGTATTATGCCTAAGGTTTATATAAACTTATTATCTAACTCAATATTTTAAAAAAATCATTTGTGGAACAGCAGTAAGTCCATTTACAGCTAATGATGTGTTCTGCACCCCACCTGTGTCAGTCAGCTTGGTACATGAAACCAAATACAAATTCAAAAGGAGTATGTGATTGAAGAGAGTTTACAGAAGGGACTGTTGAACAAAGGCTTCAACATAGTTAAAGGAAAACATAAAAGAATGGTAAAACATCCAATGGCTCCTGATAGTGGAAAGACGGTTCAGCCCCAACCCTGAGTATATAAGGAGAGGAATTATTTAGAGAACTCAGGTAAACATGTCACTGTAGAAAAGGAGCAGGGCAGGATCTGTGGCCTTCAAGAGACAATAATAACAGCCAACCTAAAGCCAGGCACTAACTGAGCTAGGAGAATAAGTAACTCAAACCTATTGTCTTTCTGATCTCTAATTTTTAGGCTTTGTTTCCCATATTCTGAGGCCAACCAGAAGTTAAGGGAGACCAGTTGATATGCCCGTAGAAGTTAGCCTTCCCTAGCACAGAGCAAAGTAGAAAAAGAACAGAAAGACATCTCTCTTTCAGCAAGTCTCCCAGGCCCTTGCTGGGAGACTTCAAGGAACAATGAGATATATCTTCTAGGAACAATGAGATATATCCTCTTCAAGGAACAATGAGATATATCCTCTACCCCGATAGTAATCATGTCTCATTCTTACTCTCTTGCTGTTTGGAGTCTTGGACATAAGGCAGGTGCTATGGCATAGTAGTTTGTTGGTTCCTAGTTTTTACAGCATTCAACCTCTTCTTATTTTGAAGAAACTCCCCATTGTTTATTGTCTCTGTGGGGATATGGGGGAAAGAACTCCTGCCTGTGATTGAAGGCTACTGGAAGCCAGAAAAATAGACTTTCTTTCTTCCTGCCCTTTGACTAGTAAGGTAAGTGTCTGGGCCTAAGAGCACTGAGTGAGATACGCCCCTCCCAAAACACTAAACTTGGAAGATATAAGCAAAAGTAACTAGAATTAGGATTTATTCTAGACAGAGGAAGCTTTTTTCATTTCCTTAGCAGCAGCAGCAGTAGCAGTAGCCTGCCAGGTTATCCCTGCTAAAAACACTTGTAGTGCTTCCTGTATTTTTACTACTAGGAAGTGTTCAGCTCAATTCATTCCTCTAAACTAGCCTTCCAGCTTCTCTGCAATTACATATGTTCCAAAAATCCTCCCAATAAATGCGCTTGTTGGCTTCTGTTATTTGTACCCAAGAGCATCGTAATACGTATGGTTCCTAGTTGCAGCTTTGAGTTGCAAGCTGGATGACACCAGGTTCTCCCAAAGAGCAAGTGAAGTCCTTTGTTTGCTTCCGTCACCTGGATCTATCCCAGTTTGTCCTGTCCTCTTTATCCAGCCACTCAGTCCCCTTACATAATCCTCCCTTTGACCTGACTCTTCCTCTTCCCTTCTTGTTAGTTTTTTATTTTAAAAAATAATTTTTTAATAAAAAAGAATTTTATAATTTCAATCCTAATCTTAGGGAATATTTTAATGAATTAACTTAAATGGGAATAACTGATAGAAGCTTAATACAATAACCAATAGACTTTCAAAAGTCAGAAGCCAGCTGTTAATGGAGATATTTGGGGAATAAGAAGACCATCCTGGCAGTCTAAAAATCTAAAACGATTGACTACTCTGATTACAAATCTTGATGCAAGGGAAGGCAGGAAAATAACATGTTACCTGTGTCTACTCTAAGCTAACAGCACTATGCTAGCCACTTTTGGAAAAAATTACCTCCTTTTGTTCTCGTAAAAAGATAGTTTAGGCAACTGTCTCCAGTCATGGCTATTTAGTGAAAAACCTGGGAACTGAACATGTAACATCTACCCTCAGTTCCTGCGATACCACCATCCTGCCTAAAAATGACAGCTACCTCTTTACAGAACTTGACACTCATATATGAATGTGAGAAAATTAGTGGCAGGAGTCTGTTCAGTGACAAACGTACAAGAAACTATATGGCACCTCAAATTTCAAGATGAATTTTTGACAGCACAAGAGGCACTTTATTAAGAAGTCATGAATTTGATTGGGTTATGCTTAAAACATCTACTAGAAAACCATTTCTTAACATTACCATTTTATTTTCTATGGTATTGATGGAAAGGAAATTGCATAATTTGCTCATGTGTCAGGGGTAGTCTGCTTATTTACTGTTAATGATAATCAAAATATCAGACATGTCATAATGTTCTGGTAACACTTAAATCAAACTGATTATACTGGAAACCTAATAAACAGTAACTACAGAAATTTTTAATATGCTTCTGGCTGTTGACGTACTGCCAATCGGTAAAATATTTAAATTCCAAACCACAAATGGATGTGTATTAGACTGTATAATCAAAATAGAGGAAATAAAAACACAGCTTTGATTGCGCAGCCTTTTAACATTAAATTAAAGAAAAATAAGTAAAAATCATAAAAATACACTTCAATTTTGGATGTTAACTTTAGAGAATTAATATTGTTTCATGAACAAGATGAGTTTCTTTAGTGTAATTGAATTCTTTTTGGTAATCGGGTTTCATAGGTGTGACTGGAAGCAGCTGCAAAAGCAAATCAAGTTTGCTCAGAAAGAATATTAATGGCATTCTGAAATTTCTTATTCCCAACAGGAGAGTAAAACTTTAAGCTAAATACTTGAAAGAATACACATTTTACATGTTTCTTTTATTAGTTATGAGAGTTGCTTATTAATCAATGCTTAACAATGTAATTACAGCTGTTTTAGTCTCACCAGATAACACAGATTAATAAATGACCTGCAACTAGTGAAGTGTATAAAAAGGGTAATGAATTCTTTCCATCAGCACATTAATTTATTAGTAATAAACAAAGACCATGATGAATTAGGAGAATTGTAGGGTTTCTGATTATTGAAATCAAATTTCCAGATGAAAGCATTTAATCATTCAGTTTTCCTTCATTTATTTCTCTTCATGTCTGATAATGGGCTGGGATTTGCCTTTCAGGGCTGCATTAAATAGTTGATATAAAGCTCATCTGTTCTACTATTTGCAAGTTTACATTGATCCTATCCTTATTGTTATATATTAGTTTTACCTAACACTGAATGTAGTATAACTTTGATTTCAACTAATTGAATTATTTATGTTCAGAAGAGCTTCTTGTTCCAGCTCAATAAAACGTTGCTGGATCAGTAGCTGTTTTTTTCAAAACTGGAATTAACTATATAGAATCCTATTTGAAAGTTTCAGCTAAATCAAAGGAAAAAGGCAAAATGCATGCATATTATGACAAATATCACCAAAATATGACAATAAAGGAAAATTATCAGTCATATGAACACTGAAAAGTAACATTTAAGACTCATATTATCAACTTAAAAAAATCTAGCATCTTTTGAATTTCAGAGCCATACAGTTGCTCAAATATGAATTTTTACCTGGTAGCATATATTATAATAAATATTTCTTCAATAACCACCAATTTGGGGGGGATGAAAAATTGGGGGGGCAAAAATTTAGATATATATTACTAAATTAGAAAAGAAATGCTGCTTTAAAAGACTATAATTAGAAGGAAGAAATACTTAAGATTTTTTAAATGTGCAAAATTTGCTTAAAACCTATACGTATTCTGCTTTAACTGTACTTTAACATGTGAATTCAGAAAGAAAGGTATTCATTCTTTTAAGAAACAGTAGGTAGAGTGAGCTGGAAGTGAGAATTTTCCAAGGGTAAGAATTGGAAGCAAAATAAAATTTTACACTAACTTTCTGCCCAGAATGGAAATGAGTCAAGCAAGAAAAATACTCTCTCCTGATAAGAGAGGGTAAATTATAGAATGTTTCAAACACCTGAAGGATGACACTGCCTCCTGCCTGCACCCACATGTAGTTGGAAATATCCTCTCTTCTTCTAGCTCTAGTCTAGCCTGATGGAACATAAAGTTTTTTCCTCATGTAAAAAGAGGCAAGTTCGCAAAGGAACAACTACTTATGTATGATCAGGAAGTAACTTGGTATTTTTTTCTCCATGAAAACTTACAAAGAGGATGTTAAAAGCTTTTTAAGACAGAGAAATTATATATATAATGATTCCTAATGCCAAAATTGTTCTGAATTCTTGGAAATTAAAAAAAAACAGACATATATTCATTCTGAAATTGTGCTTTAAAAAAAAAAGTAGGGTACTTCTACTCTCGTCCAAATTTTTTCACAAAAAAAAACCTTTTTCACGTTTCCTGGAAGATTATGGTGCACTGGGTCCTACCGTACTAGCCCTGTTTGTAGCCTCACCTTCCGGGATGTCCATGACATTTGGACTTATCATCCTTATGTTGTGCTTCATATAAGAGTTATTTAGTCATGTAGTAAAGACTCATTGACTGTCTTGTATTTTAATCCCTGTAGTGGCTGAAATAGTAGTTGCCAACCTAAAAGTACAGAAGAGTGGTAAAAATGAGCCACTTCTTTGGAGGCTCTCACAATCTATTGCCAATAGAATATCAAGCTGAAGATGGAATTCATACTGCTCTTTAACTGTTTACCAAGTTGTGGTACCTGAACTCACCACAAATAGTAGGTTTAGCTTCTTGAGGAATTCGAATATCTTAGAGGGCTACGGAACCATTAGAGTCAGCATAAGAACAAAATTAAAGTTAATCAGCATTTCCTGGTGTGGAGCACTTTTCATTGTATCAGAATTCTGCTGGACCAATCAAAATATGAAAGAGGGAAGGGTATTTAATAAATATTTGAATAGATAAGTGAAGAGTAGTAATGACCAGTAGAGTAGGCAGTAAGAGTAGGTCAAATTATCTCAAGCACAGCCACATGCAGCAGGCCACAGTTGTGAATAAATGGGAAAATAAAAATGAGAGATAAAGCAAACCCACATTCAGGTATATCATACAGTTTTATATTTCACTCCCTTTTTTCCTTTCTTTCATCTTTCATCAAGATTTCTGGTCACTTTCAGACCTAGGAAGCTCTTTTTTTCTGAAAATGTTTATATTTCACTTTAAAACATAATTTAGCAGATGAAAGGTTTAAATGGAAGAGGAAATCATTCAGTGGTGCATATATTAAATGTTTCTGACCATACCATTTCTACACTGTCACTACAACATGTACTAAGAAAGTTGATAGTGAGATCTATGTATTTTTAGTTGTGATTTAATGCTTAATTTTAAGAAGATATTTATAAAATGTATATCCAGAGATTGACTAGGTATCAGTTGAAGGGACTCAGTGAGTAGAACATATCACTTTTCCTTAAAATGAGGTATTTTGAGGTATAAGATAAGAAGCAAGCTCAACTGGTTGGTTGATGATATGGTTTGGCTCTGTGTCCCCACCCAGATCTTATGAATTGTAACTCCCATAATTCCCACAGGTTGTGGGAGGGACCCAGTGGCAGATAAATTAATCATGGAGATGGATTCCCCCATAGTGTTCTCGTGGTAATGAATCAGTCACACGAGATCTGATGGTTTGATAAGGGGAAACCCATTTCACTTTGCTCTCATTCTCTTTGCCTGCTGCCATCAATGTAAGATGTGACTTGCTACTCCTTGCTTTCTGCCATGATTGTAAGGCTTCCCCAGCCACGTGGAACTATAAGTCCAAATAAAACTCTTTCTTTTGTAAATTTCCCAATCAGCAGTGTGAAAACGGACTAATACAGTTGACAATATGGGCCCCGATGCAGAACACAAGAGGAGGGTCTCTCTGTCTCTCTCTCTCTCTCTCTCTCTCTGCTCCTTCTTCCCCCCTTCCAAAGATGGAGAGTAAATACAAGAACAACATTATCAAACACTTACACTGTGCTATGTGATAGATGTTGTTCTAAGCACATTTGTCTCTTAATAATTACATGAGTTAGGTACAATGATTATCTCCACTTTGTGGGTAAGAAAACTGAGCCACAGCGTAGATAAGTGACTTGTACACAGCCACTGAGCTGGAAAGGGAGGCTGAGAATAGAATCCTCACAGTTTGGCTCCTGTGATCAACACCAAAGCTTCTTTGCTTACATTATGAAATCCATCCCTGGTAGCAACAAGTTAGAAGCTGAGATAAATGGA
Organism: Gorilla gorilla gorilla; assembly: GCF_029281585.2. Taxonomy (NCBI): domain Eukaryota; kingdom Metazoa; phylum Chordata; class Mammalia; order Primates; family Hominidae; genus Gorilla; species Gorilla gorilla. The sequence continues at coordinate 117,622,335 of NC_073229.2, read as the reverse complement.
GTATATTGCAGCATTCAGTCAGAGAATTGAGAGGGATGAAATAAGGTAGATGAGAGGAAGAAGCAACTATTTAAAAATTATAGGCAAGTTGCAGTTGGTCTGAGGAATTCTAGAGCTATCATATAAAAGCTTTCAGTCATTTCTCTAAAGATTACAGTAGAGGAATTATTAACAGAAAGAGAAGTATAGGAATTATAGTTATCAGGAAAGGAGAAATTTCTGAAACAGTAAAAGGAAAATTTCTAAAGCATTTGTAGTGTGAGCCTTAGAGTTTCAGAATGAATTTATAATGACATGGGAGCACACTGACTGGTGGCAATGGCCCACAGAAAGTTGGGAGTTATTGATCCATTCTGAGAGAGCTGGCAGAAACTAGCAGGAATTTAAGAAGAAAATGTGTCAGAAGCATCAAAAGAGGTCACTGAGTAAATACAAAAACACATAGAAAATCCAGTTTAATTCTAGAGAGGCTGAATTCTACATAAACATAGCAGAAATAATAATGCCAATGTTATTTAAACTATTCAAAACATGAACACATTTCAATATAATTTTTGAATGTGTCATAATCAAGAATGAACACTGTGAGCCAATTTCACTTATAACTGTAGATACCTAAATTTAAATAAAATAGTGGAGATAATCATTGTACCTAACGCCTAGAATTTTTAAGAAAAAAAATGTGCTTAGAACAACATCTGTCACATAGCACAATGAAAGTGTTTGATAATGTTATTCTTGTATTTATCCTCTGTCTTTGGAGAAAGGAAAGAAGAAGAAGAGGTGGGGGGACCCTGCTCCTGTGTTCTGCCTTGAGGACCACAATGGATTGAGAGTAAGCAAATGAAAAAAGAAATAGTCCTGGTAAATAGCTACTTGTAGAAATTTGGGGTTTCTCTACTAATAATAGACAAAATAGACTTTAAGCCAAAAATTGTTACAATGATAAGAATATATATATATATATATATACAGTTTAAAAAGACATTTAATCAATAAACTGTAACATTTATAAACATATATTCACCAAAAAGAGAGAACCCAAAATACATGAAGCAAACATTGACAAACTTGAAGGGAGATACAAACAGTTCTGTAATAATATTTGGAGACATCAATACCTCACTGTCAACAATGGATAGAAGATCTGGCCAGAAAATCAATAAGGAAATAGATTATTTGAATTGCACTTTAAACCAACTAAATCTAACAAATATGTATAGAACACTCCACCCAACAACAACAGAATATACATTCTTCTCAAGTGCACATGGAGCATTCCCTAGGATAGACCATATTGTAAGCCAAAAAACAAATCTCGGGTTTTAAAAGATATCAAAATATCTTCTCCAACCATAAGAGAATGAAGCTAGAAATCAATTCACCGAGGGAAAACTAGAAAATTCACAAATATGCTGAAATCAAACAATATAAAATACACTTAAGCAACCAGTGAGTCAAAGAAAACAGCACAAAGGCAATTAGAAGAAAGATTTCAAATCACATCTTAATATTACACTTTAAGAAACCAGAAAAAGAATATGCAGCTAAACTCAAAGTTAGCAGAAAGAAGGAAATAGTAAAGGTTAGAGCAGAGATAAATAAAATAGAGCTAAGAAAACAGTAAAGAGAATCAAGGAACAAAAAAATAATTACTTGTAAAGATACACAAAATGGAAAAATCTTAGCTAGACTGGCTAAGGAAAAATGAAGACACAAATAACTAAAATCAGAACTGAGAACAGCAAATTATTATTAACTTTACGGAAATAAAAAACAATTATAAGAGAATACCATGAAAAACTGTACACCAACTAATTAGATAACCTAGATGAAATGGAAGAATTCCAAGAAACACACAAACTACCAAAACTGACTACTTAAGGAGAAATAAAAAATCTGAACACATGTATAATAAATAGAGATTAAATTAGTAATCAAAAACCTCCCAACAGAGAAAAGCCAAGGTCTACTGTTTTACTGGTGAATCCTACCAAATATTTTAAACAAGATTAACACAAGTCCTCAGACTTGTCCAAAAACTAAAAGGAGAGGAAACTCTTCCTAACTCATTTTATGTTACCAGCATTATCCTGATAGTAAAGCCAGACAAAGACACTACAAGAAAGGAAAACTACAGATGAATATCCCTGATAAATATTGATGTAAAAATCCTCAACAAAATATTAGCAAACACAAGTCAGCAGCAATTTGGAATTACATTTCCAAATTGGAGCCCTGAATGACTAGAACAGTATTGAAAACAAAGACAAAGTTGGAGGACCAACACTTCTCGATTTCAAAACCTACTAGAGATCTATAGTAATCAAAAGAGTGTAGCACTCTCATGAGGATAGATATCTAGACTAAGGGAATTGAATTGCATGCCATTATCAAGTAGGATTTATATCAGGAATTCAAAGGTGGATCAACACAATAAATAAATAAATATAATACACCACACTAATAAAACAAAAAAGAAAAAAAATCCTCACCATCTCAGTCGATATAGAGAAAGTGCTTGGCAAAATCAGATACCATTTCTTGATACGAACACTGAGAAATTTGAAAGAGAAGAGAACATCCTCAAGTAATAAAGAACTTTTATGAAAAAACCCTAAGTAACATCATAACCATGGGGAAAAACAGAGGAATGAAGGCGAAATACAAGGATGCCCGCTTTTACTATTGCTGTTCAACAGTGTGCTGGCAGTTTTAGCCAAAGCAATTAGGCAAAGAAGAAAAGAAAGAAAGAAAGAAAAGAAAGAAAGAAAGAAAGAAAGAAAGAAAGAAAGAAAGAAAGAAAGAAAGAAAGAAAGGAAGGAAAGAAGGAGAAATAAAGAAATAAAAGGCATCAAAATTGGGAAAAAAAATCTTTATTTAAAAATAACATAAATCTATATATAGAAAATTCCAAAGTATACACACACACAAACATACACACACAAACCAAACCAAAATAAAACAAACAAAAAACAACTAGACCTAATAAATAAACTCAGCAAAATTGCAGGATACAAGATTAGCATACAAAATTCAGTTTTATTTCTATATATCAGCAATGGTAGTTTGAAAGGTTTTTAAAATCAATTTGATGTATAACAGCATCCAAAAGAATAAACTATCTATGAATAGATTTAATCAAGTAGGTGAAAGGCTTCACCAAAACACAAAATTTTGCTAAAGGGAATTAAATACCTACATAAATGAAAAGACAACTTGTTTTCATAGATGGAAAAATAATATTGCTAAGAGGCAATATTATCCAAAGAGATCTAGACCTTCTATGCAATCTCTATCAAAATTCCAATGGCCTTTTTTTTTCTTTTTTCTTCTTTTTGCAGACATTGAAAAGCTTATTTTTAATTCATTTGGAATTACAATTCCAAATTGAAGCCCTGAATGACTAAAACAGTACTGAAAACAAAGACAAAGTTGGAGGACCAATACTTCTCGATTTCAAAACCTACTAGAAATCTACAGTAATCAAAAGAGTGTAGCACTCTCATGAGGATAGACATCTAGACTAATAGAATAGAATTGAAAGTTCAAAAATAACCCATACATCTATGGTCAATTAATTTTCAGTAAGAATGCCAAGACTATTTACTGGAGAAAGATTAGTCTAGGACATCCACATGCAAAAGAATAGTGCTAGGATAACTGGATATTCATATGCAAAAAAAAAATCTGGACCTCTATGTTACACCACATACAAAATGGCTCAAAATAGATCAATGATCTATTTCTATAAAAGCTAAAACCAGAAAATTCTTAGAAGAAGACATAGTGGTGTATCTTTATGACCTTAAATTTAGCAGTGAATCATTAGATATGACATCAAAACATGTGAAACCAAATAAAAAATAGATCTAAGTTGGACTTCCTAAAAGTTAAAAACTGTTTTGCATCAAAGGATATTATCAAGCAAGTGAAAAGAAAACCTATAGAACAGAAGAAATATTTTCAAACTATATATCTGATAAGGGATTAATACTAAGAAAAAAAGAAAAACTCCTACACGTCAACAACAAAAAAGGCAAACACCCAATCTCAAAAAACGAGCAAAAGACTTTAATAAACATGTCTCCAAAGAAGATATGCAAATGGCCAAGAAGCACATGAAAAGATAGTCAATATCAGTAGTCATTAGGGAAATGCAAATCAAACTCACAATGAGCTATCACTTCACACTCTCTAGGATGACAATTAAAAAACAACATGTTGGCAAAGATGTGGAGGAATTGAAACTCTTATACATTGCTTATGGGAAAGTAAAATGGATCAGGCACTATGGAAAACAGTTTGGCAATTCCTCAAAAAGTTAAATATAGAATATCATGCAACCAAACAAATCCAAATCCATTCAATATATGCCAAAGAGAAATGAAAACAGGTACTCAAATAAATATACATATATGCATGTTCATAGCAGCACTGTTCATAATAGCTAAAAGGTGAAAACAACTCAAATGTTCATCAATATATGAATGGACAAATAAATTTGGTATACAATACGATTTTACTTATCCATAAAAAAGAATGAATTGAATATTTATACATGCTATGACTTGGATGAACCTTGAAAACATTATGCAAGGTGAAAGAAGCCAGTCACAATCACCACATATTGCATAATTTCACTTATGTGTAGTAACCAGAATAGGCAAAATCCATAGACACAGAAAGCAGATTGGTGGTTGTCAGCCAGTAGGAGGAGGGGAGAGTGAAAATGGGTAGTAATTACTTCATAGGTTTCACTTGGGGTGATGAGAATATTTTGAAATTTGATAAAGGTGATGGTTAAGCAACATTGTGAATATACTAAATGTCACTAAATTATTCACTTAAAATGGCCAGCTCTATGTCATGTGAATTTCACCTCCAAACAAGCAATCAAAGAAACAGAAAAAAACATAATAAACCATGGTCAAATAGGGCTCATTCCAGAAAGGATGATCAAGATCAGTTCATCTACTTAAGTAACAAACCCATATAATTATAGTCTCGGTCAGTTAGGCTCCTATAACAAAAATACCATAAACTGGGTGGCTTATAAGCAATAAAGAATATATATTTATGAATAAGTAATATTAATAAAAATTCTAAAATAATAGAACTAGAAGAGAACAATTTCACTTTGATGAATTTTGATAACAGATATTTATCAAAAACTTACCATTATAGTGAATGGTGAAATGTTAAAATCATTTCACAAGTCAAGAACAAGAATACCTGTACCAACTATTGTGATTGAAAATTATTTTGGAAAGTTTAGTTAATGCAATCAGATATAACAATTAATTTTTCAATACTGGAAGAATAAAAACTCTATTTATATATGAATATATACCCAGAAAAATCCAAGAATTAAAAATAAAATTTAGTTAAATTGGGTGGATACCTAATAAACATGAAAAGCTTCATTGATAATTCCCAATAACAAGTTAATAGGACTGAAAAATAAATGTTCCAATTACAATTTAAAAATTATAAAATGAAAGGAATAAGTTTTCAAAAATAGCACCTGTGTGAGAGAAATTATATTATTAAAAAACAAAAACAAACAAAAAAAAACAAGACCTGAACAATTAGAGGAATAGATTTTTTTCTCTTGGTAAGAATATTTCATATTATTTTTATTAACTTACTGCAAGTCCAATCAGACTTCCCACACAATTTTTAAGGTTAAATATTTCAATGTTTATACTGAATAATAGCCCATGAAGAGCTAGCAAAATTAAGGAAGAGTATAATGAGTAGAAAAAAATAATATTAAAAAAATACTAGTTTTCCTAAATACCAAACTTCTTACTATAAAACTTTTGTAATAAAATATAGTATGGTCATGGGAAGTGAAAAATCAATGACACAGAACAGAGAATTCAAAAGTAGATCAGTATATATAATGACTCACAACACTAGGTAGCTATATAGGCAGTTATAAACTCAAGAAAAAGAAAAAATGGTGTGGGGTGTGTGTGTGTGTGTGTGTGTGTGTGTGTGTATAGAAGATTCGTGTTCTGAAAGATACAGTTGGAAGGAAGGAGGACACTGACTCCATCTCTCAATGGTGAGGTATGTGGTGCTGAAAACATTCAGTTTCAGGAGAGATACACTCTGGGGACTATCCCTTAAGGTGCCAAGGTGGGAAAACTCTCATAGAGGTTGAGAAACTTACTCACCATGTGCCACCAATATTAGCAGGAAAACAGTGGAAAGCATCAGGAGTAGTACAGAGAAGAGAAGATATGAGGAAACAGTTGAGTCAGGGACAAGCAAGAAGAATGAGAGAATGAATGAAATTGAATGAATGAAATAAAGATGGAGCTCACCATATGCAAAGTTAATTTTGAATTCATTCAGTGTTTAAATTTTAGAGACAGTTTTTAGAATGGTTCATATTTATGGAAATGAACAGATCCTGTTGATGCATTACATGAGAAAACAAGTTATAGATTCAGACGTTATGATTGTTTTAAGCAATTTTGTAAACCTAGGGAAATGACCATATTGTAAGAGGATGAATAAGGCTGTGGTTAGATACACACCAAAATGTTAACATGTTTATATGGGATCAAACTGGGAAATGAGAAGTAATGAAGAAGGTAGTGGGAAATAATTATCAATTTTTCTTTATATATTGTTGCATTATTTAGTTATAGTGAATTCATGTTACTTTTTATATTATTTGAAAATATACTTACAAGAAAATAAAATAATACATTGTAAATCCTTCTAAAACAGAAGTGTGGCTTAAGAAACATGACAGTAGAAGATTGAGACTGAGGGAAAACCATTAGAAATCTGAACTGGGAGGAAAAAGGAAAGCATTTATTAGGCCTATGCCAAAAATTGGAACATAGGACATTCTCCCACTCGAAGGCACCGACACAATTTAGATAAATTTGTAGTACCAATATCTCAGGAGATTTAGGCAGAATGGCACAGATCAACCCAGTGTCCATTCCATGGAAGCATTCAGAGACTGAGGCTCCTCAGTCCTACCACAGAAACACTGAGAGTTACAGAATGGCAAATATCTGTAACTGGTTCCAAGCAAGAGGTAAGAGAGAATGAGGCACTCAGTAGGAATTGTTGGAATTGAGGTAGAACTTGGGCCTACCCATCAAATTGTTCTACAAATCAATTAGGCTAGTAAGTAGTCCATAGTAATAAGCAATATTTATTATTAATAATAATTTGACAGAAGGCTGCTTACTTGTTAGACCTTTCACTCAATGATAACTTTTGTAAAATTTGTTTAAAGACTACTATCTGCAATGCACTGTGTTAAGTTAGTTATACACATAATTTCATATTGAATCTCTGGGAGATACCTATTTTCATCTCTGTTACAGATGAAGAAACCAATACTCAACAACTAGAAGTTACCTATCCTAAATCATAAAGCAAATAAGAATATGGACTGGGGTTTAACTATAGATATGCATGCCTGTGTCATTATATATCATAAAAAATACACCCTAGGGTAAGACTGTAATTGACGTTTAATAGTGCTCCCTGAATAGTATTTGTTTCCAAGATACATGCCTAAAACTAAAATCTTGACTTAATACAAAAATCACATTCAATTAGCAAACAGGCACCATTGATTCTTTCCATTCATACAGTTTTTGTAATATTATGATCTTAGAACTTAGGCAGGCCTGAGATATTGAAGCTGTAGTTATTGAAAACTTTTAAGGAAAATTGATGAAAGTGAATGATTACATTGAAATTGGAAAATTAATTATCAACTTTTATGTCATGCCAACATAGAGAATAGAGCCAGTGCCCAAGAAATGTAATGAAGTATTTGCGGTTACGTAATGATACAACCAGAAAAAGATATACCTGAGGAAGAGACAAAAAGAGAACTGTTATATGAAAACTTCTTTTTGTTTGAGAAAACATCAAGCACACTACCAAAATATTTACACCAAAACCCATAAAACCTGCTGGGGACAGGACATTAAAACAGTACTAGTTTTTCTGGATTTCTCATAAAGTATATATGGCAGATCATGAGTTGATTTAATCATTTCTTTTCTCACAAGTAAAAGTCTCTTTGTCTTTGAAAGACAAGATGTATTTACAACATTTGCAACTTTATTTTCCTGCCCAACTGAGTTGAGATAAGGTATTAAAAATGACTCATAAACTGTGGGATCAGCAATATGTACAGAGAAATTGTTTATGAGTAGCTCTTTGGGTATAAAGAATAGTTTAACCATTATAAATACATGGAATGTGTTTTTCTGCTCAACATACATATATATGTGGATATATATATATATATCTCATATATATACATACATATATATGTGGATATATATATATATATCTCATATATATACATACATATATATGTGGATTATATATATCCACACATGCACACACGCGCACACACACACAAATGTACATGACTTCTACCAAGTTTATTACATGTTTCTGTAATAAACTAAAAGGATCTTGGTCCATCAAGCTCTGACAGGGAACCCTATTAGGAACTACAGCCTTGCGCATTTCCTTTTAAGATGTTCTCGTTGCAAGGAACTTCAACCTTGTCATGGAAGATACAAAGGGAGTTTGTCAGCAGTATTTGGCCATCCTTCACCTCAAGAAGGGCTTAGCTAGGACCTAGGAATTGGGCTTTATGCAATTTAAAATAATAATATGTGTTCACTTTTGTACTTGCTTTTGTTGTAGTGGGTTATATTTTGTCCCCTTTTTTGTTTTAAATAATAAAGTTAATATTTAATATTAACTTTAATAGGTTTAAATATTAATGTATATCCTAAAAAATTGTATATTTTACAAACATTAAATCCATTATATATATTTTTAATCATTGTGCTTTAAGTTCTGGGGTGCATGTGCAGAATGTGCATGTTTGTTACATTGGTATACACCTGCCATGGTGGTTTGCTGCACCCATCAACCCATCATACACATTAGATATTTCTCCTAATGTTATCCCTCCCCTAGCTCCCCACACCCCGAAAAGCCCCAGTGTGTGCTGTTCCCTTCCCTATGTCCATGGGTTCTCATTGTTCAACACCTACTTATGAGTGAGAACATGCTGTGTTTTGTTTTCTGTTCTTGTGATAATTTGCTGAGAATGATGGTTTGCAGCTTGATCCATGTCCCCGCAAAGGACATGAACTCATCCTTTTTATTGCTGCATAGTATTCCATGGCGTATATGTGCCACGTTTTCTTTCTCCAGTCTATTATTGATGGATATTTGGGTTTGTTCCAAGTCTTTGTTACTGTGAATAGTGCTGCAATAAATATATGTGTGTATGTGTCTTTATAGTAGAATGATTTATAATATACACCCAGTAAAGGGATTGCTGAGTAAAATGGTATTTCTAGTTCTAGATCCTTGAGGAATCGCCACACTGTTTTCCACAATGGCTGAACAAATTTACACTCCCATCAACAGTGTAAAAGCGTTCCTATTTCTCCACATCCTCTCCAGCATCTGTTGTTTCCTGACTTTTTAATGATCGCCATTCTTACTGGTATGGGATGGTATCTCATTTTGGTTTTGATTTGCATTTCTCTAATGACCAGCGATGATAAGCATTTTTTCATATGTCTGTTGCCTGCATAAATGTCTTCTTTTGAGAAGTGTCTGTTCATATTATTTATCCACTTTTTGATGGGGTTGTTTTTTTCTTGTAAATTTATTTAAGTTCTTCGTAGATTCCGGATATTAGCCCTTTCTCAGATGGATAGATTGCAAAAATTTTCTCCCATTCTGTAGGTTGCCTGTTCACTCTGATGATAGTTTCTTTTGATGTGCAGAAGCTCTTTGGTTTAATTAGATCCCATTTATCAATTTTGGGTTTTGTTGCCATTGCTTTTGGTGTTTTAGACATGAAGTCTTTGCCCATGCCTATGTCCTGAATGGTATATCCCAGGTTTTCTTCTAGGATTTTTATGATCCTAGGTCTTATGTTTAAGTCTTTGATCCATCTTGAGTTGATTTTTGTATAAGATGGAGGAAGGGGTCCAGTTTCAGTTTTCTGCATATGGCTAGCCAGATTTCCCAACAACATTTACTAAATAAGGAATCTTTTCCCCATTACATGTTTGTGTCAGGTCTGTGAAAGATCAGATGGTTGTAGGTGTGTTATGTTATTCCTGAGGCCTCTGTTCTATTCCATTGGTCTATATATCTGTTTTGGTACCAGTACCATGCTGTTTTGGTTACTGTGGCCTTTTAGTATAGTTTGAAGTCAGGTAGCGTGATGCCTCCAGCTTTGTTCTTCTTGCCCAGGATTGTCTTGTCTATGCAGGCTCTTTTTTGGTTACATATGAAGTTTAAAGTAGTTATTTTTCCAATTCTGTGAAGAAAGTTATTGGTAGCTTGATGGGGATAGCACTGAATCTATAAATTACTTTGGGCAGTATGGCCATTTTCACAATATTGATTCTTCATATCCATGAGCATGGAACGTTTTTCCATTTGTTTGTATCCTCTTTTATTTCCTTGAGCAGTTGTTTGTAGTTCTTCTTGAAGAGGTCCTTTACATCCCTTGTAAGTTATATTCCTAGGTGTTTTATTCTTTTAGTAGCAGTTGTGAATGGGAGTTCACTCATCATTTGCCTCTCTGTCTGTTATTAGTGTATAAGAATGCTTCTGATTTTTGCACATTGATTTTGATTCCTGAGACTTTGCTCAAGTTGCTTATCAGCTTAAAGAGATTTTGGGCTGAGGCGACAGAATTTTCAAAATATACAATCATCTCCTTCCATCTCATTATTCAAGATTTGACATGCATATCATGTCCTTAAAAAGGACTTTGCCTACACCTTGATTTAAATTAGTTTTCTAATCAATTGTATCATATTGCCAACATTTACTAGTCCTCAAACACTTATTCTCGGATCCCATATTATTTTTATTTGCTCACATGATTTGTCTCCCTCATGCAGAATCTAAACTCCAGGAAGCCAAGTGTGAGTTGTTCATTGATACATCCTCAGTATCTACAACTGAATCTTGCTCAACAAAGAACAAAGAAGAGAAGACTGAAAGGAAAATGAAGAGGAAGAGGAAAAGAGGGAAGGAGAAGTGGAGAAGAAGGTGAGGAAATGTGTTTATTTATCTGAACTTCAATCCAGACTACTTGAATTAGCCAAACCCAAGATGGGTTAGTAAATTTGAACCCTGAAGCACTGTAAACATACTTGTCCATTACTTGTGGAATGCACCAGAATTGGGAGGTAAATGCATGGGGAAACATTAATCTCACAAAGTTTGCAGTGACTTCAGACTTTGGTGGGAAATGGTGCTGGAGAAATTGGAGTATTCCAAAAAGAAAAAAAAACTGTACCTAACCCTCATGACTATAAGAAAAATAAACCCAAAATAAATAAATCACAGACTTAAATGTAAAAAGTGCTAATACCAAACTTTTAGTAAAAAAGAAAAAAAGAAAAAAATAGGAGAAAGTCTTTAGTACATAGGGTAAGCAAGGAGTTTTTAGACTTAGCAACAAGAGTACAATCCACAAAACAAAAACACTTGATAAATTAGGCCTCCCCAAAACTAAAAATTTTTTTCCTGTGAAAGATCTTGTGAAGAGGATGAAAAGCTACAGACTTTTGCTTTCTGTTCGGCAATTTACGAGTTAGAGTTATCTGGCTTCTCTCTATCATTGCCAGGATTTGATGTTATCACAATTTTTAAATTTTAGCCATCATTTAGGTGTGTAGTGATTTATCATTGTGGTTTTAATTTACATTTTGCTAATAGATAATGACGATGAATATTTTCTCATGTGATTACTTGCCATCTGTACATCCTCTTTGGTGAAATGTCTCTTCACATCTTTCACCATTATCCAATGAGATTTTTGGAGTTTTTTTACTGTTGAGTTTTGAAAGTTCTTTATATATTCTAGATGCAATATAAAATGGAGCAGCTCCTTTGAAAAACAGTATAGAAGTCTCAGCATTTTGCAAAATTGAACTTGTGCTTACACATGACTGAGAAATTGTACTACTGGGCAGTATTCCAGATAAATTAAAATGTGATCACTCAAAAACCTGTACATGAACATTCATAGCAACTTTATTTGTAATAGCCCAAACTTGGAAACAATCCAAACATTCTTCAATGAATGAATGGGCAAGTAAACTGTAGTATACTCAGACAATCAAACAATGGAATACTACTTATAAATAAAAAGAATGAACTATCGATACACTCAACAACTTGGATGAACCTCAGGAATTACTATGCTGACTGAAAACAGCCAATCTCAAAAGGTCACTTACTACATGATTTGTAAAACATTCTTCACATAACAAAATGAGAGACATGGAAAAGATATTAGCAGTTCCCAGACATTGGGAAGTTTGGGGAGAGGATGTGGGTGTGACAATAAAGGGGTAGCATGTGAGAATTTTGAGGTGATGAAACAATTCTGTATCTTGATCATGGAGTGGCTACATTAATCTAAACATGAAAAGTATATGTCTGGTTTAGTCTATTTTCTGTTGCTTAGAATACTTGAAATTCGATAATTCATAAAGAAAATGAATTTATTTCTTACAGTTACGGAGGCTGTGAAGACCAAGGTTGAGGGGTTGTATCTGGTGAGAGCCTTCTTGTTGGTAGGGAATTTCTGTGGCATTCCAAAATGGCACGTGGCATCAGATGGCAAGAAGGTTGAGGATGCTAATGTGCTAGCTAAGCTTTCCTTTTCTCATAAAGAAACCAGTTCCCTTCCCATGATAACTCATTAATATATTAACCTATTAATTGATAAATCCATTCATAGGGCAGAGCCCTAATGATCCTATCACTTCTTAAGGGTCTGACCTCTTAATATTGTCACATTAGGTATTAAGTTTCGATATGAATTTTGGAGGGAATATTCAAACCATAGCGCTGTCCAATAGAGTAGCAATTAGCCAGATGCTGCTATTGAGCACATGAAATATGGCTAGCGGTACATGTTAAAAGTATAATATCTTTGATATATTAGATTAAATAAAACATATCACTAAAATGTATTTCACCTGCATTTATTTTTAACGTGGCTACTATAAAATTTAAAATCACATATATAGCTCACATTATATGTTTATTGAACAGCCCTGCTATACAGCAATTATTCCCAGCTCTGAGTATAGAGTAGAATTACCCAAGGAGCTTAAAAATGTACTAGTATCTACACTCACCTCCTATTAAATATATAAAATTGTTGATAATGATAATATCACTGGCCTTGATAATTTTAAAACACTTCCTAGATGATTTTAATGTGCTACCAGGTTTCAGAATCACTGATCCAATGTAGTTCTTAATTATGGGGAACGTGGAATCTTTCAGCAATTGGATATGGGAAATCCTCCCCCAGAAAAATGCATATTTGCACAAGATTTGCATAGAATTTCAAGGTATTTCTAACAAACCCCTATTCCAAGGCTTTTATATAATTCACTTTACATCAATTGGGTTTCACAAAATTTGTTATTTACATCCTTAGTTATACACCTTTATTATCACAGTTCATTCCCAAGTAGGAATGCTAGGGCTAGGGTGAGCTGCCCATCTTGACGCTGCTAGAGATTTTTTTTTTTTTATTTACTTAGCATGTATAATGAGAACTTATCCTGCTTAATTCTGCCTATTTCCCTAATAATTATCTGTTGTGTTTTAATATTTATAGCTCTCTTTAAAAATGAATATACATCCTCCGATATATTTTTCCTCTTTTGAATTTTATATATTAACTATTCTAATACTCTTCAAAGATTTGAATTGTTATTACTAATGGCACTGCCAAAAAATCTTGCCTCCAGATAATCTAAACTGCAGGAAATGTCCTCGTAGAATGTTTCTCTAGAAATAACCTTAAAAATCTAATTATAAAACACATGGTCAAGCTAATTGAAAACTATTCATTAATTTATTCAACAACTAAGTACCTAGTATATATTTAAGCACTGCTCTAGGCACCAAGAAAGGAGAATTTAAAAACTCCCTATCCTCATGAGTTCTAAATTCTAGTTTAGAGATATATTAAATGTTATCAGTTAATATATGATATATTGAGTGATGGTAAGATCTGTGGAAAACAATAATGGGGATAGAGAAGCCTAAAAAAAAATCTTTGTGAGAAGAGACAATTGAGTGGATCTGAGGGAAGTGAAAGAATGTTCCATGCAAATGTGGAGAGGAATTACACTTCTGGCAGAGGGAATTCAAATATCCTGAGGCAGAAGCATGCCTGACCTCTTAGAAGAGCTGGAAGCCAGTGTGATGAGAAAAGGTGAGAAAACGAGAGGGAGCCGGAGAGAGGGTAACAGTTTGGTGAGACTGTGTGAGCTGTTAATGAGATGGGAATCACTGGAGAGTTTCCAGGGCCAGAGTAACATATTATGATATATAGTTTTCTAGGATTACTCTAGCTGGACAGGCACTGTTATAGTCAGAGGCCCCAGTTCACAAGCTAATCCAAAATCTAAGAGACAAGTAATGTATTTTAAATTTAAATGCTCTGTTTTGTACCTAAAATTCTAACTTACAAATATATAGAGTGTCTTAGTCCATTTTCTGATGCCATAACAGAATCCCAGAGACTGGGTAATATATTAATAATAGAAGTTTATTTGGCTCATGGTTCTGGATGTTTGGAAGTCCAAGAGGATGGCACTGGCATCTGGCAAGGGCCTTCATACTGCATCATGCCATGGCAGAAGGCAGAAGGCAGAAGGGCAAGCAAATACATGAGACAGAAAGAAGAAATCAGGCAGAACTCATCCTTTTATCAGGAGCCTAATCCCAAGATAACTAACCTGGTCCCACAATAATGGCATTAATCCATTCACGAGGTCATCACCTCTTAAAGGTACCACCTCTTTTTTTTTTTTTTTTTTTTTTGAGATGGAGTTTCACTCTTGTTGCCCAGGCTGGCATGCAATGGCACAATCTCAGCTCACTGCAACCTCTGCTTCCCGGGTTCAAGTGATTCTCCTGCCTCAGCTTCCCAGGGAGCTGGAATTACAGGTGCCTGCCACCATGCCCAGCTAATTTTTATGTTTTTAGTAGAAACAGGGTTTTACCGTGTTGGCCAGGGTGGTCTCGAACTCCTAACCTCAGGTGATCTGCCCTCCTCGGCCTCCCAAAGTGCAGGGATTACAGGCATGAGCAACCATGCCCGGCCAGTCCCACCTCTTAATACACCATAATGGCAATTAAATTTCAACATGAATTTTGGAGGGGACATTGAAACCCTAGCAGAGAGTAAATGTTTTGATGTTTTATCAATGTTTTTGTGATAAGAATCTTTATAACACATTTGATGGCATAAGGTTTTAAATGTCATATTTTCCCTCTTATACAAAAGCAAGTAGATAAATATTCCAGATTCCTGACTACCATGGTTTCTTTGGCAATAGAATTTCCTCAAAAACTTAGTAGGATCTTGCAAACATACTGTCATCCGCTGGATTTATGACCAAAGCACCACTGTAGTGCAATGCAAAAGAGTGAGTCTTTCCAAGAAATTATGCTGGGTTCATTGGATATATCTATGGAAAAAAAATGAATCTTGACCTCTACCTCACACCACATACAAAAATTAATTTTACATGGGTTACAGATCCAAATATGAAGGAACAAATGATAAAGATTTTGAGGAAAACCTAAGAAAATACCTTTTTCGCTTGGATTAGGCAAAGATTTCTTGAGCAGTACACCATAATTACTAATCACAGAAGAAAACAGTAATAAATTGGATTACAGTAAAATTAATATTTATCAAAAGATACCATTAACATAGTGAAAAGACAAACCACAAAGTGTGGCAAGATACGTATATCTGACAAATGGTGCATATCTAGATATAAAGAACTCTTAACAGTTTGTGAGAAAAAAACAGATGACTCAAATAAAAAGGCAATAATTTTGAACAGATTCTTCCCAAATGATGATATCCAAATGGCCAATGAACATATACATAATACATACATATGCAACTCTGTGAACCAGTATTTCAACTCCTAAGAATACATCCAATAAAATGCACATATATGGTGTATTGCTTTGGGCTTCTATAGGAAAAACACCATAGATTCATTGATGCAAACAACAGAGATTAATTTCTCACAGTTCTAGGGGGTAGGAAATCTGAAAGCAAGGTGCTGTCATGGTTGGATTATGGTGAGGGCTCATTTCCTGGTTTGCAGATGGCCATCTTCTAGCTGTATCCTTGCATGGCAGATATTGTCTCTCCTGTCTCTTCTCATAAGAGCACTAAATCCATCCATCAGGGTTCCATGCTCATGACCTAATTACCTGCAAAGATCCCACTTGCAAATACTCTTATGTTGGGACTTAGGCTTCAACACTGAATTATTGGAAGGCACAAACATTCAGTCTTAGCATATAGTCCTCAAATTAGAATTCTAGAACATATCATTTATAATTTTCAAGAGCAAGGAATTATTAAATGTATATGAACCATAGGATAAATAAATCAATTTGGTTTATTCTTGCAATGGAATTCTGTACAACCATGAAAATAGAGAAACCACAACTACATGCACTATGCTCAATAACATGGACAAATCTCTCAATTGGTTAAGCGACTACACCAGACACAAATTACATAATGACAGATTCAGGTCACATAAACTACACAAAATGGAAAAACATTTTATTGGAAGTAGAGACTGAGACTTGACGAGAAGGGGGATTTCTGGAAGTTCTTAATGCTCTGTTTCAAAATTCCACTACTGGTTACGCAAGTGTATTCACTTTATAAAAATCAATCAAGCTGTATACTTAATAATAAGTACGTTTTCCTTGTATGCATTACTCAATAAAAATTTTTTTAATTCTAAATGATAATGGTTCCTCTTATCATTGAGAAATATTAATGGACTTTGTTGTTCAAAGTCTTGAAATCATGTAAGACTTGGAAGTTGAAAGTTAAGCCACAGCTACCACCTTTCTTTTGGCTTTATATTCTGGCAGGAAAGACCATGGAAATGTCTTGTGTTTTTGGCAGCAGTCTTCCACTGACTTTTCTTCAGCTTCTTGCTTGGTGAGAACAGTGGCAGCAATGATAGCTGAG
The DNA here is from genome assembly GCF_029281585.2 of Gorilla gorilla gorilla. Taxonomy (NCBI): domain Eukaryota; kingdom Metazoa; phylum Chordata; class Mammalia; order Primates; family Hominidae; genus Gorilla; species Gorilla gorilla. The sequence goes on along the minus strand of NC_073229.2, from coordinate 117,605,228 downwards.
GGAGTAAGGGTTCTTGTTTTCAGCTTCCTGATTCCAGAATCGCTGCTCCAGAGATGCATTCCGAAACCCGTTCCACAGGTGGTTTTAAGTGCAGAAGTGTCAGTGTTGAAGAGTTCTGCACGGATCTGGTGATCATTCCTGGAGGACCAGTCTAAAGCCTGTTTCTTCAGACTCATGGGTGACAGCCCCTAAGATGACCCCAATGATCCTGAATCCCAGTACTCAAGTCCTTGTGTATCATTCTCCTCTTGAGTGTGGACGGGACCTAGTGACTGCCTTGCAATGGGCAGAAAAGTATAAGTATCACTTCTGAGATTAACTTACAAAAAGATGGTGACGTTTATCTTTCTTGTGCCTTGCTGACTCTTTTTTCCTTGTGGTCCTGGCTCTGGATGTAAACAAAGTGTATGTTGTGAGTAACCCTATGAAGAGGTCTGTGTGGCAAGGAACTGATATTCGGTTTGCAGACAATAAAAAATGAGGTTGCCACTGTCATGCTGAGTGATCTTGGAAGTGGGTCTTCTGACACCTAACAACAGTCACTTGTGTTTTAGGAAACAAATCCTCCCCTTCAGCTTTGAGATTATCACGGTGCAGACCGACATCTCAATTGTGACTTTGTGGAAGACCCTGAGACAGAGGACTCAGCTAAGTTGATTGGATTCCTGACACACAAAAACTATGAGATAATAAATATTGGTTTTGTTAAGCCTCTGAGTTTTGGGCTAATTTGTTATGCAGTTATGTATAACTAGTACAATAATGTTCAAAAATTTTGTGAGCAGCTAATTTTCCAAATTAAATTTATTCAGCTTAAAATGCCTAGGGTAGTGTCTGTTTCATCAATAAAGTGTAACTTTTATACTCCCCACTGCGCCCTTTACATATTATCTTGCTCCCTGAAATTTCCTTTCCCCTATTCCCCTTGGCTGACCACCTATTATTGGCAACTCAAGGTCAATCTACAATGCCAGTCCCTAACAGGATGCTCTCCAGTCTGATTTATTGCTCTGAATATATCTATCAGATATCTACCTATCTCAATTAAAAGGCAGTATCCGTTAATTGTGTATTTCTGCCATATACTAAAATAAGTATTTCTTGAGGACCACAATGGAGAACATTTCCTAGTCATTTTTGCATGCCAGTACCTAGCCAAAACCTGGAAAGCAGAATGTATTTCTAAAGTGTGATGAGTGAAGGGAAATAAAGAATAAAAGAGGGAAGAAGCAAAGAATGGAAAAAGAAAAGAACAACTAACTATAAAACCAGTCATTTTTCAAATACAATATGGTAACTACAACATGATGCCCCAAAATCTGAATGAATTCTTCAGTGTCTCATTATGCAGCAGAAAACATATTTCAGGCTAAATGTTGCAGAATGGGATAAAATGAAAGGGGTCAGGGCCGCAATAAGATGTACGTAGGTTTGCTAAGGGAAATGCTTGGATCTGTAGGTGATGGAAGTAGCCTAGAAAGGCAGGTTGTATATTGTCCAATAAATATTTTGACAGGAAGACTGGTACTATCTGCAAATGGTTGACATCAGACAGATTCAGAAAAACATAGTAGTAGTTGTCTAAAAGGTGGCAGGAAAAGTCAGGCATTGACAAGCAGTTCACATCCAGGCAGATGGCAGTTGTCCACATCAAGACAATGTATCAGTAACTAACAAGGCCTAAGGCATAAGGCCAGGTTCTGGACAAGGATCCCATTAGAGGGATGGGGAAGCAAAAAGTTAACCTATGGAATACACACTGTAGTTCTTAAGAGATTTGAATACCAATTTTAGAAAAACAGACATAGACTTTAATTCAAAAATGAAACAATGGTCCTCTGAATATTTAATTCGTGATCTTTGAATGTTGTCTTCCTAAGGCTAGGCTTAGTTTGGATAGAGACTAAGATGGCTTCTACTGGGTGTAGAGAAATATGCAAAATCTATGCATCACATAGACCTTGGAAATGATAGATATGTGTATTTGAATAGGTAAATATTTCTGGATCTATGTTTATGATGAATCAGACACCATTAGAGAAATACATTTTAACTATTTACTTTAGCATTGAGATAAATGCCTTATAATGGTAAGCCTTGAAAATTTTACATTTTGAATTACAAGTATTACTAGAGAATACATTTCAGATTAATCTATAAAGCATAAAACTGCAAAATTACACATTTCGTACAATGGTACACAGAATACACTATCTTAGTCAAGTTTTAACTATAACTTTAAAGATATATTTATAATATAGCTCTAGCAGTACAATTTATATAAAATTCATACTTTCATTCTCTGATCAAAAAATTTATCTATTTGTCTTAACCTTGATTAAAAATTAAAATGGCTAAGTATACGGCATTTGTTTTTAAATATTCATCATATTTTAAGATATTTGACTAGGTAGAACTCTAACATGCACTCTAATGTGTTACTACTTTCCTTTCCTTTTCATTCAGTATCATTCCCCTCCCTGTTTTATAGCCTTCTGACCAAGTATAACTGATTGGGCCAGAGCTGCCAATTCTCTAAAATGGACACAACTACCATTTATCTAAAACGTGATGATCCACTGGACTTTCTCAAAAGTACCTAAGAATATGCATGTAATTACTGTACTGCATTTCTTTATTAAAACTTAGAAAGTAATTGTTCCCTCAAAAGTTTAAATCAAAGGTATATGCAAATATATTATAATTTGTTAAAATAAAGACAAAGATATGATAGTATAGAAAAATTAATTTCAAGTTGAGATCTTAAAGAACTCTCATAAGAGATCTTGTACTTCTTATTGAAATGCAGGATAATTTCTCTTTTCTCTGTACTTGTGAGGTAGATAAAGTAGGTTTTGTCTTTTATGGTTATCATCTATCTTTAAATGAAGGAACTTTCTGCCAGAATTTTCATGTTTTTAAGTTTCACAGACTTTGCCACCAAAGCCTGCTTGTTAAAAGCTTGCTGAAAGAGTGACTACTTAATTAAACTGAGATTGACCTCAGTCATTTCATCAATCTAAAATCAAATAGAGAATGTGGCAGGTTAATTCTGTAGCTTATCTACAGCAATGCGCCTATGAAACCAAACAATGATAATAATAAGCTCATAGAATCTGAGATGATGTAAAATTTTTATGAAATTTTCTATCTGATATGAGTGAAGGGAGGGGAAAAGAGAACAACTTTAGACAAGTCAGATGATAAAAATCCTTACTGTGCATTGAATTTTCTTGCAGTTTATGGTCAATAGTGCAATTATAAAGATATCATCACTGTTGAAATCAACACAGAAAAACTGAATGGTTACCTATTTCTCTAATATGATATTCTCCCTGTTTTCAAAAAGAAACATGAGTCACAAAGGCATCATGATGGGTGTTAGGTCTTTTGTGTATTGGGTTATGATTTATTCATCTGCGTATGTCCCTAGTGCCTTTTTGTATTTAATAAATACATGAAAAGCCTACTTTTGATAGAGGTTTTGGTCACCATTCTCTCTCTGGAATCTTATGACAGATTGTGAATCTTTAATCAGTTTGATCCACATTATCAAGAAGAAATACAGTCACTTATCTTTTTTAAGTTTGCTTGTCGAAATGGTCAAATCTAGCATCTCTCTTTTGAGGGCTTCTGCTCTCCTTAATTCCTCCTGAGAATCTCTAGGCATACACTCAGTCGAAAGGGATCATATTTTGTCCAGATGATTATAATGTTCAGTGCACTACAGACTTTAGTTACATCACTGTCATATCATATATCTTTTAAAAATTGGCTGTACTTAGTATTACTACAATGATACTTTGTTATATAGATCCCTCCATGCTATAATGTCACTTCACCTTTGAGCTAAAATGGTACAGCTCTTTTAGTTCATACTTGCGTAATCAGCATAAATACCATAGCTAGGTTGCTGGGTTCCAAGGCCTTTGAGTATCAGCAAATGTCTTCACCCAGTAAATTTTAAGCTCAATTCTATTTCCCTCACAGTAAGCACTTCTTTGTGATACTTGGGCTCATTTCTTTCTCAGTCAGAACCATTCTTATCTTTCAGAGCTTCTAATACTGTTAAAACTCAAATGGGATAGGTTTGGGATCCTCTCCTCCCAGGAAAGTCCTTGTCTCTTATATAAATTTGTCTTTTCTTCAAAGAGAACAACTGCATGCCAAGTCTAGAGGTATTATAAGACATCACCTCTGGTATGTATAGAATTTTACCCTTCCTCCATGGAGAGAATGTCCACAGCTTTACAATTTCACAACTAGGGGGCACTACTCCCGCATTTCTTTCTCTAAAACAGAAATTCCAAATTATTACGATACATAGAAACTCATTATTTTTTAGACCTCTTCTTAGACCTTTTTGAGATTAGTCAGGCAAGTTTTGACAGAATTTCATTTTTAGTATTAACCACGGCAGAAGATTAGGATGAGGTGTGGTGTCTAAAATACTCCTCAGCCTAGAAAGTTCTCTGGGAACTTCAGAGGATCCTTAAAAACTCTGGACTGTTAAGTCCCAGAGCATGCTCCATCCCAGCCTGGCCCTGTTCTTTGGGTAAAAGACTAAGATAAGTGGGAACAGACTAAGGAAGAGAGTATCTGAGGTCACTCTGGAAACTCAAAATTCTTCGGGTTAGTTAAAAAAACAAAAACAAAAACTGGAGCAAGCTTTTCCATAGTATAATTCACCTTCTAATGTGCCTTTGAGCCTATTCATTTAACTTGGCCTCTATGGACTAAAATAGGTCATAGGACATCTCACAAATTTTTATGAAGGCATTTTGTAGGCTGGCATAGGTACCGAGAGAAAAAGAAACTTAAAAGTAATCAATGAGACAAATATTATATATTCATAATATATGTATATATACATGCACAAATACACACACATACAATTTCACAATTAACTCATCTTTACCTTGTACAGGGTGGGCTTGATTGTCCAGGACACCCAGAGGTCCTGTTGCCCCCTGGTGGTCGCTGAATTATCACAGATCTTGATACCTAAAAATCCTCTGGGTGAAGAGCTTAAAAATTACAACATGAGAAACCATGGAAGCATGTAGAAGTAATTTGAATAATTTAAGCCAGTTCATCCTATCAATCCTGGTGATTTATGGCAAAATGAACTGGAAGTAATGGAAGAAAAGAGCCTCCCCATGCAAAATCAAGTTTGAAAAAAAAAAATCCACTAAGAGCACCGAACATGTGCTACTTGATTTAAGGTATAAAGTGCTACATTTTCCTAGCTACATTTTGTTATTTTAATATTACTTAAAAAAAGAGTAATTTGACTGAACACTTTTTAATATTTTAAGTGATTAGAAAATTTCAGAGGTACCTCAGCAATAATATTCAAGTGGACTCATAATTTAGATATAAATTATATTTTTATTTGTTAAACTGTCTGAAATTAACTCGGAAATTGTACTTAAAGAATTATAATTGTAATCTTCTGAACTTCAGTTATTTATCTGACCTCACAAAAGTGTGTGAAATTTTACAAAAGCACAAAATAAATTCTTGACTTATGGTTTGATTTCTGACCTCTGACTTCCCATACTTTCAGCTAAATCTGAGCTTAGAAAAATTCATGAATTAATACGTTTTTAATGAGTTTAGGTTATGCACATTTTTTTACATTAGACTGCAAATAAATATTTTATATACACTACATAAATCATGTTAATGTAAATATGTAGATGATTTTCCTACACAGTGGAAAGATTGTTTATATTTTGACTGAAATCACAGAATCCAATTTTCTGTAATATCTGTTAACTGAGACATAATGCTTCTTTTCTGCTTATAATCAATTTCTTCTGCACAGTACCTTTTCTAATTCAGTTTAAATTACCCTTTTTCTGTGATGAACTTGCATTTTCACATTTGCCAGCTGTGAATGCATTTTGATGATAAGTACAAAAGTAGTGGGTTCAGAAACAGCCGTTTGATTTCATTGTTGTTGTTAACTATTTAGTTTGACAGTCTTGGATTTGTAACATACTGAAATCTCCAATTGTTCCTTTGCCCTCGAATGGCCTGAATACTAGACACACACAGTATAACCTTTTCTTTCATTTGAAAATTCATAGAACTTATTCCCTGAAGTCATTATAATTTACTCCTATTTCTCTCTTAGAGAATATTTCCCAGAGTTAAACAGTGAGGTAAATATTAGTATTGTAACAAGTTAAAACAAAATAGCAGGTGTACCCTCATTTAGAATGTGTCTTGAATTTGTACATTTCCCTACATGTACAGTCATGTGATTATTGGTAATTATACAAATAAATAATACAAAGTGCATTAAAATTGGGTATATCTCCTTTGTATCTGAAGAGAGGCGTTTTTCATCTTTCCACTATACATTTATTATAGATGTTGCAACAGAGGGGATATAAAATTGAAATATTAAGGTCTTAGTCTCTGTTTCCATTTACTTAAAATTCACTAAATATATGTGGACAACGCTATCAACTTAATTGTACAATGAATGCATAAAAATGTAAAACTAGTTTTCAGAATTATTGCTTTGGCGCACAGGTGTTGGTCTCATACACTATTTGGTATTGCTCAGGAAGACAAGTTCCTTTTGAATTCACTTTATATACAAACACATCGCATTATTAAAAATAATTGATTAGAAATAATATGCTTAAATCATAAAATGAAGCTAAAATAAACTGTAATGGTGTGAGGAAGTTCACCATTATGTTATTTTAAAATGAGAAAGTTTTGTATACTGATAATTTTTATGTCAGTGGCTTCATGTACAAATAGGTCTATATGCTTTATCATTAGTCAAATACAGTCGAGTGTAAATTTATATATTAATCATATACTGTATGCTGAACACTGTCTTCTTGACTGTCATTTATTTTTATTTAAATGCTCCGAATTCTTTGTCAATATATCTAGATACTACAAAAGAAAGAAGAGAAGTTTGAAAAACCTAAAAATGAGTATCACTGTGCAGCTATGCAGGGAGAACTGTCAGCAGCCTGGCACATGTGCATTTAATGTGAAGCTTCTCGTCTCTAAAAATAAGAGTAAAGTTACACATGCCCCTGTGTCTGACAGAGAGAAGGGACACAAAAAGAGGACTCACTATACCACCTACACTCATCAGAGGAGTGAAGGATGTTACTTCTTTGGTTTCCTGGTTTTAATGGAAAAGTATTTGTATTCACATCATTGAGTATTAGTCATTCAATAGATGAAAGGAATATTTTAAACTTTAAAGGCCACCTTGGTGTCATTTTAAGAAGTAGGGATGAGACCCGGGGGAAAGTGTTGAAATCCTGGAGAATTCGTTTTAACTATTAGAAGTGGTTTAATATTTGTAAGTTTGTAGTTCTGTGAGTTCTAAAGACTAAGTGCAGGGATTTATGTTTTTAACTCTTATGTTTTAGTTTACAAGTTTCATCCTTAAATAATCTATTTGTGTAAATAAAGCTTCATCTCCTCTATAGCAAGTGTGTTCTCCCCATATTTTTTTTTGTCTCTTTCTAAGGTTAATCTATTACGCATTTACATTTTCTATGCATCCTTTAAGGGACACTGAAGATGCTTTTTGATACACTTTCTAAAATATTAAATAGGCATAATGGCTAGGAATATGTAACATTTAAGAAATGTTTCAGAAACTACAGAAGCAAAGAGGTTTAAAGAATAAATTTCATATCTCTCTTCCATGTTATTTTATTAGGCAAATAAACACTACAGGAGACAATTTAACATAAAATACAAATAAATATCTGGGGGTTGTCATCTTAGAGAACTCCCTACTATAAACAGCAGAAACAACTCAATTTACTTTATATTTCCAGATAGAAAGGTTGGAAAAAGTTTGGAGCCTTATGTGAGATCAAACTTTGGATCTATCGGAAATAAAAGGAAATCATAAATGACTGAGAAATATTTTTAAAGGAAGAAATTATAGGACAAAAAAAGAAATTCATCTTAAACATGCGATCAAGTTACTCTGTGTGACCTTTGAAATTGAAGATTTGGCAATTAAAATTTTAAAGTTCTTCCTCTTATTACCTACCTCTTGAATACAAAGTGTCCGAAACTGCCTAATGGAAAACAGATTTCTCTACGCAGCCTTCCTTGCCGTTCGGGTTGAATGAATTCAACTGGAGATATTGGTTATGGCTTTTTTTATTCTTAGTTTCTCTTTGAAAGATAAGCATTGAATAATTCCTGAAAATGGTAAATACTTGCGAAGAGAAAGGTCTTGCTTTATGAATTTAATACGTAGTGGCATTCTTTAAAATTAAGTGTAATTTATGCAGCGAAATGGAAAACTATCAAAGTGGAGGCAATCCAAGGAAAACCTTAGAAAACGATAAACGCGTAAAAAAACGATACGCAACCATCAGAAGGTTCTCTCCTAATGTCTCACTTCGCTCAACAAACTATGGTGAAAAGACAGGGCGGAGGAGAAGGGGTGCTTAAAACAAAAGACTTCCTTTCCCACTCCCTTTTCCTCTGTTTCTTTTGCCAGAGCTTGTTGCAAACTCTTGGAAACATTGTTTAAACATAATACACTTGGTTACTTTATTCTTTCAGGGATTGTGGTGGGTGGTACCTAAAACTGACGGCTCTTGGAGTAACAGAAAAAGAGAAGTAGAAACTTTTCAAAAAGGCAAAAAACAAAGTTACCCTGCCCGCGGAGGTTCTAACAACAAAAAAGTAAAACACACTTTACTTAAAGGCACAGCTCATTTCACTGTCCGGGCTCCGTGCTTGGTAGCTGAGAGGCTTGCTTCGCCTCTGGTTTCTAAAAGATCGCGCGGAGTACAGCTATAGAAAAGAGTGTAAGTTGGGAGCGTTATTCTCAGATTTATTCTGCTACGCGAAAGCTGCGGTTGCTAAAAGCAGAGCGTCCAAAGCAGCACACACCTCGGCTGCCATCCTCGTTCTCCTCTGAACATCCAACGCGAGCTCAGAACCTGGAGGGAATCCTGGACCAGCAACCTGACTCCGCTCGGCACCGATTGGCTCCTGCCTCGGACCCCGCCCCCGAGGCCGGGGCGGCCATTTCGCCGGGACCCGCCCCTTGGCCCTGGGAATCGCCTCCTGGCAGGCCGGCTTTGCCTGCCACTCAGCCCGAGTGGCGGAGGCTCTCGGCTCGGAGCCCCGCCCCCTCCCCCCCAATTGATATTATTGGAGTGTGGAGCAAGCGGCCGGTCTGCAGTCGGAGACTTGCAGGCAGCAAACACGGTGCGAGCGAACAGGAGTGGGGGGGAAATTAAAAAAAGCTAAACGTGGAGCAGCCGATCGGGGACCGAGAAGGGGAATCGATGCAAGGAGCACAATAAAACAAAAGCTACTTCGGAACAAACAGCATTTAAAAATCCACGACTCAAGATAACTGAAACCTAAAATAAAACCTGCTCATGCACCATGGTTTTTCAAACTCGGTACCCTTCATGGATTATTTTATGCTACATCTGGCTGCTCCGCTTTGCACACACAGGGGAGGCGCAGGCTGCGAAGGAAGGTAAGGTGATGGGAAGGCAAAGTTTGTTCTGACTTATTTATTTAGATGTCTACCTGCACAAGCTAGCTCGTCCGCGGCGCTGCCGGCCGCGCCTCCGGCGCCGGGCGACCCTCCCCCGCCGGCTCCCCGCCCCCTCACCGCTGAGGCCGCTCCTGGCGGACCAGCGAGCGCGAGCCAGGGCTGTTCCGAGCCGCCTACAGCCCTGTGCCCGGAGCCGTCCATCCGACGGGTGCGGGATTTCTGGCGCGGGCAGTCTGGAGGGCGTGAGCAGCAACGGGGGTGGGGTGGGGTTGGAGGAACTGCCGGCGAGCTTATTTCTTAGAACCTCAGGCGGGTCACATCTCTCTCTAGCTCGGTCTTCCTTCTCTCCTTATTCGCCTTCTGTGGGAGCTGCGGCCAGAGTTGGGTTGGAGACTGGGAAATGCAGCCCCTACCGTCTCCGCCAGCCCGCCGGCGAGTGGCGGGAGCCCGGAGCCTTCCCAGAGGGACCGAGACTTCGATGAGCTCGGAAAGCTCGGGTTACTAATGAAGTGCTCACTGCGTCGGAGGCGGCGGCGCGGTCCTGCGGTTGGCGCTCGGCCGCCAGCACGGAACAATAACGCCGCGGAGGTGAAGCGCGGCGTGCGGCGCGCGACCCGAGGGCCGGGGATGTTTCCATTCAGCGCGCACTGCGCGTCGGGCCCAGCGGTCATGGGGGCAGCGGCAGCCCAGCGGGCTTGGTCGGGCCGTGGAGGCAGGGGGCGGGCTGGAGCTGTGCAATTTATAAGGAGATGCCGCCTGGGCGACTCAAAGTCCCCAATTATTTGCCCCATAGTGCAGCAATTGAAGAATCCGAGTGCCCAATCCTTGCCAAAGACCTGAACCCTGAGGGTTGGTTCTGGTAGGAGAAGGCAGGTTTTATTTGGCAAGCTGTTACAGATACGCCTGTATATGGTTATGTTTTCCTTCTTTGAACCTTGGACAGAAGGTAAAATACCTTTCGGTGCCTGTAGTTGGAGCTGGGAAAAAATAAACCCTGTCAATGGAAGTCTCTCGCTTTTGAGCAGTGTCACAATCCCATCCCCAACCCCCCTCATCCCGTCGCCCCCCTGGTCTTTCAGGCTGTGTATCTAAGTTTCATTTTTCGATCTGTTAAAAGCAGAAGAGAAATAATTACTTATTCCTGATGTGTAGAGGGAGAGGAATCTGTTATGAAATTTAGGTCATGGTGGTTATCGGGCGGGGTGTTGAGGGGACTTACATATAGGTCCTTGATTCATCTATTTCTGAAAACTTAGTGCACCTTTTCGTTATTCTCATCGTGCACTCCTCTTAGTTCGCTCAAGCCCCCCTCCAACCCGGCGCCACATTCTAGTCCTTCTTTCAGCCTTACCTTCTGACCCCACTTTCCACATCTGCAACCTGTATAGATGCTGAACCCATTCAGAGAACCCCGTGCCTCCAAGCTGGCGGTTACGCGTTTGCAGAAGGACGGACATCTGCTAGAAACGCACGCTCATCCCCTCCAAAACCACATTTCTACTCCCCTGACGTTAGTGATCAGAAACCTTCAGCCCTGGCATACTGTGATTCCTCTGGAATAGCGGACCAGAGGAAAAGTTTGCACCGCCGCGGCGAAACCCCGCGCGCGAACACACGCAGACTCGGGCTGGAGTTTGGGCTATAAATAACTGCATCACTAGGGGGAGAGGTTCCTGCAGCCAGAATGTCTAGTTCTCTTTGCTCTTCTGGGTGCAAGCTACGTGAAGAGGATTCTGATTCTAAGAGCCTGAATTCTTTAGATGCAGAAGTGTGATGTATAAAAGGCGCGGGGGTGGTGGGAGGGAGGGCGGTGATCTGTGGCTGGCGGGCGGCGAGTGCGCCCGGCTTCTAGGCGGCGACGCCTCTAGGGCGCAGCGGCGACCAAGAGCTGGCGTTCTAGGAGTTCACAAGCCCCGAGGCGGCCCGCAGTACCCAAGGGCTAGCGCTGGGAACCGCTTGGAGCAGGTGCCGGGCCTCCTGGGGCATTTGGGGGTGGCTAGAGGAAGATAAGAAACCCCCTTCCCTCACTTTCCTTGTGCACGTTCTCTCGGGTAGGTCAGTTATCATCGCTACAGGGAGCGCGTGTCAGAGTCTGACGCTTGGAGGCAAAGTGCAGCTGCTTACTTTTTCTCTCCGTAAATGCCGCCGCCGCCGCCGCCTCTTCCTCAGAGGAGATGCTTCCCGAAAGCCACTCTCCTCTTCCCGAAAGCCACTCTCCTCTTCCCGACTCCTTCTCGAGCGAGGGCGCCACCGGCTCCCTGGAGTGCCCAGGTCTGGCAGAGGCGTAATGGATGCTTGGCGCGGCTGGCGCGCCCGTCTGGCAGCCCCCGCCCCTCCGACGGCCCCGCCCCAGCCCCGGGACGCCAGCCTTTGCCCGCGCGGTCGTTGCCTGGGTCTGTCAGGGCGCGCCCCCAGTCTAGCCCCTCTCCCATCACCTGTTGGCCCTCAGGACTCCGGGGCGCGGAGCCCTGGAGTCCTAGGCCTGGCCCCCAGCGTCCGGGTGAGCCGAGGGACTGCGCCTCCGCGGGCGCAAAGGGAGGTCGGCACTCTGCTCCGAGCGGGAAGGGAAACGCGCTCTCTTGAGGGTTTTACCAGAGAGCGGACCGAGCAGAAGAGAGACGCACGGATCACTTGAGAGCGGCTTCTGATTAAACGTTCTCGGGCCGGGTTCTGTTTTGTTTTAATTTGTTAGTTTGTTTCTCTCTTAACTTGGCCATCACTGCTGTCTGCTTAGGTCCCTTGCTTCCACCCCCAGGCTGAGCTGAGGGGTAGCAGAATGGCAATAAACAGTAATCTCGCAATGTTTATTTCACTCTCAGAAATGACCCAAGAAGGTCACCTGCATTTAAAATCCTGTTGTCTATATTCAGCACACAAGGAAAATAAAATAAAAATAAAGAAAGCATCTCAAAAAGAGTAGAGTACCTGGCCACCCACCTTGTTTCCTTATGCTTCATGTCTGTTGTTGAGGATAAAAATAAACTTTAAAAATTACTTTTTATATAAATTCGCTAGTCCAACGATTTATCGATGTTACAAGTTGAAATACAAATTGGCATTTTGAAAGTGTTGTGGGTGTGTTTCTCATTTGAAAGGGAGTCAAATGTTTCTGATCAAGTTTTTTTTTTTTTCCTGTCAGTCTCCCTGAGAGTCTTAAGCGTAAAACACTAAACAAAGAAACAACAACAACAACAAAACAAAAATCCTGGGTCTCTATATCTATTTTCACTTACAGTGAGTAACTTTGACTAGTGTGAAGGAATTAAACACATAATCAACTGTTCCTTTAAACAGATAATCAGTTGTTCCTTTGTTTTCTTATCATAACACATTTTTGTCTTTCAAATACATATTTTATCCCTAGTGATTGAGTTGTATAATTATTAAAAGTTCATATAAGCATGTATTTTAAGTAAAAATTTTAACATTTTGCTGAGGCTGATGTTAAGCCTATTGACATACTTAAAATATATTCACTATTATTTCTGGACAAATTGATGCATTTGTCAAAATGGTGTAGAGTCAGATAAATATTTTTAAAGTGCAAAAACCTATGTAACTCTGAAACCAGTTTGACCAAAAGAGTGAGTGCTTTAGAAGAGTAATTGTCCAAAAAAGAAATAAAATATATCAAATAGAAATATTATGTGTATTAATATATAACATTCTAATGCATTCTCATATTGATAGTATCAGGAGCATTTATAACACTTTATATACATTTTAAATTAATCGCATTATGCTTTTTGATAGCATAAAAGTGAAATACAAGTGATTAGAAGTCAGAGTTGATACCATTTTGAGAATTATCTATCACTTTGAAAATTTAGAAATTAAAAAAATGCTGAAAAAACTGATGTTTGACTAACCTGAATAAAAATCTTGCAAATAATAGGCAATTTGGTTTTCTGATAACATTGCTTAACATAGTTTTTAACATTTCTGTATTCATTTTAGCTTAAAAAATGACACTGTATGTGGAAAGATTTTTTAAAAGATAAACTCCAATTTTCAAAAGACAATAGAAAATACTGCTGGCAGAATGTTACAAATTAATGACTGGATCAAGAGTAATATAGGAATTATACCTTATTATGTTCATGTTATTGTATTTGACAAATTTGAACAGTTCAATGGTTTACAAAACTATAATATATAATTACTGTGGAATTAATGTATCACATATAAAATTTCTACCCTCATTCTAATATTGCATTTTAAGATTTATTTTAATATTGTAATTAAAGCATACCAAATATAATATTGATGTCTTAATATCTTTTTTCCTTTAAGGAAGTGGAATATACATGTATCAGGAGGGTGTTCATTTCACCATTGATTTACATAAATAACTACAGATCTTAAGTCATATAGTGATAGTTATATGAAAAGATTCACCTTAAAAATGTCTACATGTGTGCTTAAGTGTTTCATGTAACATATGGAAATACAACTTTCTTTTTCAGTACTACTGCTGGATTCTAAAGCACAACAAACAGAGTTGGAGTGGATTTCCTCTCCACCCAATGGGGTAAGTTTTTTTCATCATAAAATATCACTTTTTTAAAATAAGAAACAGAACGTTTCCCTTCCCTCCAGGGTAATTATTCACACTCTTCATGTATAAACTGTTTAATTCCAAATATCTTGTCCAATATTATGTTGCATTTATAATGAGACATTGAGTTCCCTGATTAGAGAGGGTATACTTAGAACTTGGGGAAATGGAAAAAAAACAAACCTCATAGCCATAGTCTTTTGAGTTCTTATTGTGTGGAATCATACCTCAGGGTCCAGGCTGTAAATGCTAACTAATTACAGGGAACATTCCTTTCACAAACTCACTTAAACCTCTTTAGTTGCTTTATATTTCTAATATAATCACCATGTCGGTGGTATATAATTCTTTAAATCAGTATGTAATCAATCTGTTTTCCTATTTTTAAAAGTTTCAGTATCATTCAAAATGTACTTTAAAATATAACTAAAAATGTACTATGTTCAACATTTTGGTATACAATTTACTATAAAATATTATATAGATTCTCCAAATTTATATTATGTGCTATCCGCTGTTATTAATCAGAAATGATGGCAAAGCCTGCACATATTACAATAAAAATCTGCAATAGATATAAGTGAAAATTGTCCAATAATAACCTACCAAAATATTAGTAAATCTTTAAAAATACTAACCATTATTTTTCATATGTAAATGTAGCTCAGTATCCGTGTCTTCAGATCTTATTTTTAATTGTGAGAGAGGGCACATTCTTTATTCCTTATCAAGTAAGAGGGCTTTGAGAAAGGAGAAGATACCCTATTGCTATTTGTGTTTATCTTTGGCTTATTTAAAAAAACCGTGTGGAGTGTAAGTTATGATACAAAAACTGTAGCATATTTTGCAAAGAGAAGAATGAAAGTTTGAAAGAGATTGTTGAGATCATAAAATCAGCATGTCAGGAGCTGAAAGTTTAAGAATGTAAAATATGAACAAAACAAATCTGTTTAAGATATTTAGAGTTTTCATTAAATTTAATTTTTAAGATTCCTTTCATTCATATTGTGGTTATCTGTATTGGTTATGATAAATTATAAATCAATGGCAACCATTTTACAGATTAAATATAAAAATTCCATGAGTTGGAGGTGTGAATATAATACCTTTCTTGAGATAAGTGGTTTCTGTGAGTAAAATAATATACATTATAGACAGCCATTCATGATAAAAAATGAAACACCTTTCTTGCCAATGACAGATGTAGCCCATTTTCTACCATCCATCAATTAAAACAAATAGAGATAGAGGATGGTTTTATCTCTGAGGAGAAGTAAACTGATATATGATTGTAGTATTTCATCCATGTAATACACAAAATGACAAATTATGACTGTCAATGTTATCTTGGACTCAAATGGGCATTTTATCAGTCCAAAGTATCTTAACAGTTAACCCTACATGTCTGTAGACATCAACACATAATATTAGAAAACAATGTTGGACAATATTTTCTATATCTGTGCAATAGGTTAGTTTGCATGTGACTAAATACCTAACTAAAAAAAAGTTCCTGAGATATAAGTTTTGAGAAAATATTTATATAAACATACTATAAAAATGCAGTGTCTGAATGAAGACATTTCTCCCAATGGCGTCATTTGTGGAAATGTTCATAATGTCTTAGAAAGTGAGATAATAAAACAACAGTTGTGTTAAATGAATTTATGTAGTTTCAATGTTTGTAGTCTACATCATAGTTTTCCTGAAGCATTCCCCTCTGGAATAAAATTTTAAATAAAAATAAAAATTGATTGGGTTTCAGGGTAGTAAAATTGATTTTTCTTATACAGAATAAATGAATAAATTTGTTCTTGAAGTTAGATAAAGGAATTCTTAGGCTATATTCTTTTAAAATAATTAGCTTTGGTTTCTTCAAACTGCAGAGTTGTTAAAAAGGAGCACATTTATCTTTGGAGCTTTTGATTTTTTGGTAGATATCATTACTAGTTTTACTTCTTTTAGCAATTTCAATCTAATTAAGAGACTGAAATCTACCCATCCAAATGGATGAATTTGGTTATGTTTGGCTGATTGCCATTCAGATTGTAGGCAGCTAACTGAAACAAAGGAAAGCTAGGCACACTGTTAACTAGTCACAAATGCAAGTTGAACTGAGTAAAAGCTGAACATTAAAATGGGTTCTTTACTACATTTGAGTACCTTTGATGATATTAGGCTGTGTATAACAAAATCATACCAAATATATAACATCATCAAAGAAATTTCTTAATTGTATTATATTGCTAATTTGTCAGTCTTGTTAATTTTCTAAGGACTGGTTTTAAAAGTATACATTAATATTGTACAGAACATTTAAATAAATCAATACTCAAATCAAGTATTTAAAATAAAAGTATTTACCACATGATTTTTATTTTCTCATCTTTTCTTGAAACAATAGTTAAAATATTGCATGCTATGCAACTTTGGACTTGAACACAAATGTTTTGTATTTGAATTTTTTATTGGGGAAATTAATATTAACATGACAATTTCATTATTAAGACATCATAAATACAAAGTGGGAAATTTTTTAATAATTGTACGAAGAAAACAAACTATTCATTTAGGCTTTTAAGATTCCTAGGTGAAATGATTTTATTGATTAATGAGCGACAGAATATTATATATGGTTTAATAGTTTGAAATTGTTGCAAATTCTGACAAATGCACTTTTTTCCTTTTTTGAGAAAATATTTAATATAGATTTGTTTGTAATGTACATTATATCAACATATAAATGGACATTTTTAAACATCTGATATTTTTCCTGTCAGAAGGTTTATACTAAATATGATCCAGCATGCAGATTTGCCATGTACATTTGATTGTCTATTGAAAGCAATTTATTTATAAAAATGAATCATACTCTTATAACTACTTATTTATAGTTATGTGGCTTTGTATGCGATATTATATATAACACTGGAATAAATAAATAGCTCTGTAAAATGTTACTTCCTTATATCTCATTTTGAAACGATTGTAAAATATTCCAAATTATAAATATTAACAGGTTGTTGAATGGTTTATTCAGAATACCGTGGGCATTTTCTTCTTCATGTTTTTAAGTACTCTGTAATCGTAAGTATGATATGGCCACTTAAAATGTCAACTGAGTTATCAAAAATTCTGCCAGGCATCTGTGTGTATATACTTTCACTGGTAATTTAAATAATTGTGAGCTTTAGTCTATAAAAATTATAATCTCAATGGAGAACATAAACATAAGCAAACATGTAAAAAAGAAACACTAATATACTCACAGAAAGATATTAAACAAAATGAAATATTTATTGTATGTATACACAAAGCAAGCAGCATAAGTATGTTCCACCACCAGGATGAAGCAGAACCTGGAATCTTACATTCTCTGGTTTATAGTTTTGCCAGCATAGGAATCAACCTAACTTTTTCAAAGATCTGTATTTGTGAAGTACTTGCACTTTCAAAAGCAAAATGTTATTTTTTGCTGAATGACTGATGACCTTTTTTCAAATTTTACAGTGGGAAGAAATTAGTGGTTTGGATGAGAACTATACCCCGATACGAACATACCAGGTGTGCCAAGTCATGGAGCCCAACCAAAACAACTGGCTGCGGACTAACTGGATTTCCAAAGGCAATGCACAAAGGATTTTTGTAGAATTGAAATTCACCCTGAGGGATTGTAACAGTCTTCCTGGAGTACTGGGAACTTGCAAGGAAACATTTAATTTGTACTATTATGAAACAGACTATGACACTGGCAGGAATATAAGAGAAAACCTCTATGTAAAGATAGACACCATTGCTGCAGATGAAAGTTTTACCCAAGGTGACCTTGGTGAAAGAAAGATGAAGCTTAACACTGAGGTGAGAGAGATTGGACCTTTGTCCAAAAAGGGATTCTATCTTGCCTTTCAGGATGTAGGGGCTTGCATAGCTTTGGTTTCTGTCAAAGTGTACTACAAGAAGTGCTGGTCCATTATTGAGAACTTAGCTATCTTTCCAGATACAGTGACTGGTTCAGAATTTTCCTCTTTAGTCGAGGTTCGAGGGACATGTGTCAGCAGTGCAGAGGAAGAAGCGGAAAACTCCCCCAGGATGCACTGCAGTGCAGAAGGAGAATGGTTAGTGCCCATTGGAAAATGTATCTGCAAAGCAGGCTACCAGCAAAAAGGAGACACTTGTGAACGTAAGTAATGTGTCCTATTAAAACTCTACTTTGCCTTTTTAAATTTCAGTATCAGACATTTTAAACTTTAATAGTTATTTGAATACGTGAATCTGCTCTGTACCAGAAGCGCAATTCAGTAGATCTTAAACAAAGTCACCGTTGAACTTAGTGATTGCCCTACAGTAGCATCTGCACTAAGTGTATGTAATCAATATAGGTGATAATGATATTTGTTACTAAAATTTAATGTGTCCTATGCTTAACATGGAAGTCAATAGTTGCACGTTGGGCTATGGAGTTTAGAGAGGAGTCTGGGTAGTTGGACTTGTAGCCTGGCAAGACTGAGGTGACATTTAACAGGATTTAATGAGATGCCATTCCTCATGTTTTTAAACCCATATTGTCTGGGCCCTTGAGTAGCAGTAAATAGGAGGTTAAGAGGGCTGTGAATAAGAGCTCTAGTGACAGGCAGGGCATAAACGAATACATTTACAAACTTTTAGAATTATCTTATATAAATACTATAACTTTAATACAAAATTTTCAAATTTCACTTACAAAATCTCTGTGGTTACTTCTGAGAAAGGTGTGTTTTTTTTTTTTTTGGACTAAGTACCAAAATGACCACATTTTTGTGAAAGTGGGCCAAAGTAAAGTTTTAATTATTATAGTACACCAATTGCATGTTTTGAAACAATCATGTATGAATTAGTAAACTTTTTTCTTTGTTTTATAAAACCTTTTTTTTTCTCTTTCCTAGCATTATGTGGCTAAATATTTAAAACTATGTCATATGGACCTTCAAGATTGATAGATATTCTGTTTCTAGGTTTCATGAAAATAAATTATAAAGTTACGTTACTAGTGTCTCTTTTTAACTTATTATATATAAAACATAATACATTAAAAATAACACATATATCTATATATATTTTTACGCCAGAGCCAGAAGCACAGGTTTTATACTTGGAATTCTTAGTTGAGCTAAAGGGGACTCTTGATGATAATAACTATTATAACTAATTTTTCTTGATAACTTAGTATGTGCAGACATCCTCCATTTCCTTTACATACGCAAGCTTATTTAATGAGGTAGGTATCATTATCATTTATGTTTTACACAATTAAAAAATAGAGGATATCAAGAGTAAATAGCTTGCTTGCAGTTACGTTAGTAATATTTGTCTAAGCTTAAATTCAAACTTGAGATATTCTGACTTTAGAGCCTAGGCAACGATATTGCCCTAGTTTTAATCACAAAGCAAGGAGAATCCTAGGAAATACTGTTTCAAGGCTCATAGTGTTTAGATGCATCATATACGTATATAAATTGGATTACTTCCCCATAAAATTCTCATTCTAGTAGAATATTTTTAAAATTAAATAATTTTTAAAAAGTTTAAACATGTGCTATATAGTATTGAACCCAGCAGCCACGTGTGGCTCTTTAGGTTTTGAAAAATGACTATTCTACATTGAGATGTGCTGTAAGTAAAAGTTACACACTGGATTTCAAAGCTGTACTGCAAGAAAAAAAAAAAGAAAAAAAAGTAACATATGTCCTTAACAATTTTTAAATGTTGATTACATGTGGAAATAATCATATTTTAGGTATACTGGGCTAGACAGAGGATAATGTTAAAATTTCAGCTGTTTCTTTTACTCTTTTTTAGTGTGGCTAGAAATTTTAAAATTGCATTTGTGGCTCACATTGTGTTTGTATTGGATATACTTTTCAAATGGAGTAACTGAGCAAATACCTTTTTCTGTCCTATTCAAAGAGTGAAATACTTCATGTGGATGGCTGCTAAGCATGTAAAGTACCTATGGCTCTACACTCAATTATCATCTTCACCAGAGGTGACATTGTGAAGTGAACTCTGAGCAAAACAAATGGAGATGATATAGGTTCAGGTCCCATAGGCCAGTTTAGCCGTCTCCTTTTATGTCCCTGAAGGAGTCAAACCTGTCTCCTATTGTCCTCTTTCCCTTTCCCTCACTGGCAGTATTTCTAATTGAGTAGAAAATCCTGCAGTTTCCATATATGTGGAAATCAGAAACTGATGAAGATTTATCCCTGCTTGTAGGCAAAATGCTATTCCACTGGGTAAGCAGAGAAATATTCTCAGTGAACTAATCAATTCAATGAAAGGCAGCGTTCCTATTGACAGGAGGTTAACAGTTACTTGAAAGTGATGGTGGATTCAGCAGTAACTGTTACAAAAAATTTTAGGAACATTATTGCACTTTAGCTATGAAAGGAGCAGTTTCAATATTATGCAGAACTTGATTGATATGAAAAAGGAACTTAAAACTTTTACACAATTAAAATGGGAAAAATAACGAAGTAGAAATACATATAAAAGTACACAATTAAATTTATCTGAGAAAAGATAGGAAATAACATTAAAGGCCCTGTGTTTTAAAGGTTTTAAAGAAGATTATGGGTTTTTGTGGCAGTTGTTTCACTTTGTGTAATTTAACTCATTTATTTGTTAAGAAAATGTGATTTCCACATTTATTTATAAGAAAATGTGAACAGGAGCTGTTCGAGTTTTATGCTTCTAATTATAGAATTTAGTAAGAAAAGCAGTCTTAAACCACAGTAAATAGATATATTTATCATGAAAAATAAACCTCAATTTATTTCAAATGAGAAAAATCATCTCATTAAACATGGTACTGTAAAATTACTTACATTCATCAAATTTAATTGCAAGAATTGAAACATTTTACTACCAAAATTATTGTTACCTGCAAACTATACCAAGGTATTTAAAAATAAAATAAAATTACTCCACTGTCATCTTCATTAATTCTGCTTTTGAATACTTGAAATTAGGTATTAATATTATAGTAACATTTAATTAAAAAATAAAAATACATGGTTAAAGGAGGCAAGATGCTGCCTTATGGTTTAATCGAAAGAATATGTGTGCATTGTTATAAGTCAAGTAAATTGCTTATGACATAACTTTCTTAATTTTTAGCCTTGGTGATGTTGACAAAGGAATTAAATACCTTCTACTTAACCATGGAACTATGTTCATTTGCAAAAACACTTCCCTCCTTGGCATAATTCCAATGCATTGCTGCAAGAGTACTTGCCTCTGGAATCACTCCAGGCTTGCCTTTATAGTATTCTTCCTGTTTCCTTTCAATGATCCTGTTAAGAGTTTGAAAACAAATTCCAGTCCCATATTGAGGAAAACTAATGTGTTTGGGAGAGGATGCTAGTGAGTCCCTAGCCAAATGAGAGTGGTTAGCCACTTAAAGGCAAGTTTATCTGGGCACATTTTGAAGTAGCAGCCCATTGTGATGTTTGCTAGAAGACAATATGAAATATGAATAACTATAAAAAACTGATTGTAGGTTTGATGAGTTGATGTAAAAGCTTTTCTTCATGACTGAAAAAAATAGCTCAATTTTGAAAACCAAATGCTTCTCAAGTCTAATATGTGGAGAACTTCTGTCCAATTCTTAAACATAGTATTTTTATGAGGACATCTCTTTATATTGATTTAAGAATTTATAATTTCATTTAGTATACTTTTATTGTCATTTTTTAAAATATACAAGTTATGTAACAACTTTGATGCAAACTAGCCAATACATTTTCTTAGATAAAAAGTATAGTTATTTTAAAAATTGAGAGATCCTGTTATATTTTACATATGTAAATATTTTGGGAAGACTAATAAAATAAATCTACTGAAATATATTTCAATTTTTGTAACTTTTATGCAATTTTATTTGATTTAGAAAGTAGAATAGTGCTTGTCAAAGTGTGGATCTGGATATTATAACTTGGATTTGCATAGACAGTTTGCAGTTTATACTGAACAGTCACATTCATTTTCTCATTTAAACCTCACCACATCACTAAGATGTGGAAAATATTATTGTTTTTCTCTCTCTTTCAACATATGAAGAAACTGAAGCTCAGAGATATTAATAAGTAACAAAATTGGATAAGAATTCAAAAATCCTGTTTACCAATTCAAGTCTTTTTTCCTCACTCCACTACTTCTCTAAAATTTGTTCTGGACTTTACCCAGTAGATTTTAGTTACTAAAAAACTAATGAAACTTTATTCTATGTAGGGTGACCATATGCCGGATATGCCTGGGATAATTGTTTTTTTTAATTAACACTGCTTCTTTTTGCTTTGAAAAATGTTTTTTTTTTATTTGGATGATAATCCTACTTGTAAAAAATTCTTCTCATTTGGAAGTAAAAAATTCAAAGACATAAGATTTACATGTACATATATCAGAATATAGAAATGTGATTTACTTGCATTACTATATTGCTTAATTTAAATTTTCTGAAAGCAAATATGTAAAATTTTTCTTTCAGATGATTTCATATAAAGGGGAATTCAAGTAATCATACATTTATAATTTTTATGAGAACTTTTCCTACTAGCAGCTTTTTAATAGTTTCTGTTAATGTTAAGAGGTCTATCATTATTTTAATAATATATAATTTATGAACATATGTATAATTTAACAAATGAAACAATACATTCAATTTTATAGCATCAACAATATTTAAACTCTGTTTCTTGATCAAAGTTTTTGAAAACTGCCTTTATTTTCACAGATAAGTAGCATGTAATTTGTACCATGAAATTTTCATAACAAATGAGTCTTTATATAGTATTTATAATCATATATATATATATATATATACATACACACACACACACACACACACATATATACAGAAATGTAAGAAACACCAGTGGGTTAATAGCTCAGATGCCGGAGTCACAGTTTCAGAATGCTGGTTTCACAACTTACTAGGTGCATAAAGTAGGACAATCTCTCTAAACCTTAATTTCCTTAAGTATAAAATGGGGCTAATAGAAATAGTACCTCCCTCATAGGGTTCTTGTCAGAATTGAATGAAGTAATGTATGTACAAATCCTAAAAATAGCATGTGGGACATAGCAAATAATCAATGAATGCTTATTATTAATAATAAAACAAGGAATTTGCTAAGTAAAGAAACCGCATGGTGATGAACAAATGAACATGTATCTCACAGGCCACAAATAGTTAAATATCCTTTAAGCAAGTAATTTCACACCTGTTAATTTATCTAAGAAGGCATTTCAATTAAAAAATATTTTACATAACCCTTTTTTTCCACCAGCAGTGTATGCAATTTTAATTATTGAAAATAACCTAAATGTCCAAAGTTAAGGTGTATCACCTTGATTGAACTTAGTCTATAGAATATCAATGAAACTATAAAGGAATTTTGAATTTGTATTAATAATTTTGAATGAAAAACAAAAATTTGTATAAAATGACATTTAGAATTATGCAAAATATACATAGGAAAAAGAATAGATGGTAGTCTAACAATGAATGTATCTGTGTAGTGGGATTGTGGGTGATCTTTTGTTCTGTCTATAATTCAAAACATCTTGAACATTAACTTTTATTTTTGTACACTATAATTTTAAGTTCTAAGTAACCAGGTAGCTTATATAAAGACAACTTGAATTGTATCTCCAAAATATGGGTTTTTAAATTAAGTTTGTTTATATATAAACACAGGGCTCAGGTACTATAGCAGTAGTAAGTGGCAAATATAGTTTAAATTATATAAAAGGTAGAAGATATTAATAGAAGGCATTCAATAAATACAGCTCATAGATTTTGTTCGTTTTTAGTTGTTAATAGATACCAAATCCTATTTTAAGTACTTGCATGTATTAAGTAATTTAACCTTAAAGGGAGGTGTTACTAATTTAGTCTAATAGAATGAGACTATTATTACCCAGTTTAAAAGAGAAAAAATACTCTTACCGTGAAAAGTATATGTCTCTCTCTCTCTCTCCCTCTCTCTAAACATGTGTGTATATATATATATATGATTATATGTATACATATATACATATATATGGTTATATATCTTATATAAGTTTGTATATATATGAATTCATGAATAAAAACAATGTAAGGAAACTGAAGCTTAGTGATTTTGGGTTAAGTACTTATGATCACAGAGTGGTGAACTGCTTTTTAATCAAGCTAGTCTGGCTTCAGAATCCTTATAACCTAACCAATACCCTGGATCATGTCATTATAGAGGAACATTTTATCTATTGCAAAGTCTTTTATGAACATAAACTTTTTTCAGAACATCTTGAAAGGTGATACAAATCTGAACATTTTCTTTCATTTATCATAATTTCGAAATATGTGTCTCTACCTTTCCTAACATCCTAAATATTTCACTTGCTTTGTCATTCTCTTTTTGATTCCAGTTCTTTCTTTAGATGGCCATCAGATTGTATTTTGTAAAACACAACATAGTATCATTATTCAGAAAGCTTCAGGCTTCTAATTACCTAGAAAAATTGTCTGTATTTTAAACTTGCATGTAAATTTCCTCATCTTCACCTTATCTTCTTTTCTAACTTTCAGTCACATTTTTATCACAGTTGAAGCCCCTGCTCCCTCTGCCAGATATTGTTCTCTCACTTTACCTTAAGCATGCCCATAGATATTTCTACGATGTCTCATTATTTAACATTTGGCCTCAACTAAAAAGAAAAAAATTAACAATTATATATCTCACAATTTTCTATTATACTTTAATTATATGCATTCTTGAAGAGGCTTCCCTAGCTTCTTTTTCAAATTCTGATGTTGGTTACTGGCAGTACCATTCTCCTTGTTCTTAATCTATATTGTTTTTTCCTATGTAGGTACCATATATTTTCTTACGGTCTCCCTGTTGTAGAAATTCTGCCTTTCCTTAAAATATCAATTTAAATACCACGTATACCCTGTTAGGTGATCTCTCCTTTTTCTTTCTTTCTTTTTTTTTTTTTAAGAGATGAATGTTGCCATGTTGCCCAGGTGGGAGTGCAGTGGCTATTCACAGGTGCAACCATAGTAGATCATAGCACACTACATCCCAGCACTCCTGGGCTCAAGTGATCCTCTCTGCCTCCACCTCCCAAGTAGCTGGGACTACAGGCATCTGCCACTATGCCTGGCTTCTCTTTTTGAGTACTTAAACTTTGCCCTTTCCCTAGGGGAATCATTGCATGCTATCTTATTTTATTCCTTGTCTTTTCCTCTTAAAGATTCTATTTTTTTAAACAGCTAAACCTTGTGATTTTTTTTTTTTACCTACCCGCCATGATGCCTAGCAGTTTCTTACACCACCTTAACCTTCCAATAAATATTTATGAAATTTCTTAAAGAATTACTCATAAACTACCCACTGGCAAAGCAAAGATTTTCTTTCTCTGAATTCATTTAATTCAATGAATTTAAATTAATTTCAATGCAATTAATTTAATTTCTTGTATATGGCTAGTCTGTATGAGTAGTCTTAAACTTTGTGAGGATGGGAGTCCTTAACTACATTCCATTTTCCTCATAGCAAATAACAGGATAAAATGCTAATAATTAGCAAACATAAACAAGACTGTCTTCTGGAGTTGAAGAATTTATTCGTGTGAAGATAATATAACTGTTATTTATTGTCACATTCTCATGCTTTCTTACTGTCTTTATGTGTCTTTTCAATTTCTCCCTTTTTCTCCTCTGAGGAAATAAAAGGCATTTCACCCTTGTTAGCATTATTTATGTCTTAAGAAACAGAGATCTAAGAGCCTGCTAACATTTTCTATATTAAGAAGGCCTTGAAGTGTGTTTATATTTATATTATATGGGAAAGCAACCTTTGTTATAAAATTATATTGTTTTGCTTCCAAATTATATATTATAAATATTAGTTTGGATTGCAAAACAAAAAATAACAGAAAGAAACAAAACATGATAATTATCCCTAAGCTAATATTACCCTATTGTCTCTGTAAGTGGGAAATTACATAAATTCCATATTATGTCAAAACGTTTTTCTCCCATTTGAGTTATACCTACACATATTACCTTTACAATTTTTTATGCCCTTCATTAAATTATTCACATTCAGAAACTCAAAATACTTGTTTAAGACATTTTTGGATAGGTAACATACACAGATCTAGAACAAATGTCATCCCTGTGACCCAGTTCCACAGTATATTTTTCCAGGTACAACTATTGTTATTAGTTTCTTGTGTACCTTGCAAAGATAATTGCTCTTACCTTCCTTAAAAACATGGAGAAATATCATTTTGATGCTTAAAATTAGAATCATGTCACAATTTCCAATTAGAACATTGTAGGTTTTATTTGAAATTATACTTCTTTTTACCCATATTTAGTCATCTTTGTTCTCACAATGCATTTAACATGGTACTTATTTCAGTAAATAAAGAAGGATAGAAAGAACTGATGAAAGGGGGGAGAACATAAGGAAATATGGAAGGAAATAGGAAATTAATGTGTCTGATTTAGTTTTCTGTGGTTTGTTAGTCTAGTGTGACTTCAGAGTGTTTCTAATTAACCTAGCATTGGGAAGTATATGGTCAGTCTTTTATAAATTTCTAGTGGAAGTTTAAATTGGCATCAGTTTCTGGCAGGCAGTGTTATAATACATATCAATTATGCCTTAAAATTTTGCATTTGATTTGATTTTTCTGTGTAATTTGTAGCTATTTTCTCTAAGATAATCACTAATCTATGAAATATTCATGATGATATTGTCTATCATTAGTTATTTTATAGAAATAATATTTTCATGGGAGAATTTTGACACAGCTGTATATTTGATATTTTTCTCTGTGTCCATACAAATATGATACATGAATACCAGAGGAAAGATTTCAGAAAATCTTTTTGTTTCAATTTTTCTCACATTTAAATAACTTTAAATTACCTCATCCCCTGCAAAATATCTCACAAATTTAGTTTTATGGATGCATGTCTTCATTAGGATATTCATGTAAGTTTAATATGTGAAAAGCAGAAGGTCACATGCACATATAAGTTTTTATTTTTTAATCTGGTAGTAAAACAACTCAATTTAGAATTTAGTTCAAATTAATGAGTTATAGATGTTATTTTTTGTTTTCTACCCGTGTTACACACTTTGGCTAAAGTTATAGAATCTGTAGGTATATGTTACAATATTAATCATCAATGATAGCATTTCTCAGGAAGCCAAAGTGATACATCAGCTGAAACAAATGTACATTATTTTTCTTACATTCTGTGATTTTGTTAAGAGTTATGGAAGGTTTATTATTTAATTTACTTTGTTTAGTGTCGATGAATGACATAAGAACAAAGAAACCCAGGGAAAATGCACTCTGGGATGTAATAGTTTGAAAGTTTTTTAATGGTTATATTTTTTATGGATTTTGAATTTTTTCATGTTATTTAGTAATTTAAGTTATTTACTGCTGATGATTATGTTATCTCTTGCTCCTAATGTATTAGAAAATCAGGGGGCTTTGAAAGGACACATACTGTGTTTAATATTTTGTTTCATGTGTCACCCAATTAACACCTAGTTTAACCCCTGGCCTGTGGTGATGGTAGCCTCAGACTTACCCTGAACCCATTAACACTGAATTACAACCTTACATAGAAAACCTAGATCTGGAGAAGAGATCACTGTGATGCTTTTATGAATAAAGCATAATATCAATCTGATACAATATTAACTACATATCATACATTCATCATTTTTAAGTTGAATGATTCAACAATCTATTACATTAGTATAACCTAGTCTACTTTTTAAAGAAATCATTCTTGGTAGGCGCAGCGGCTGATGCCTGTAATCCCAGCAGTTTGGGAGGCTAAGGTAGGAGGACTGCTTGAGGCCAGACGTTTGAGACCAGCCTGAGCAATGTAGTGAGACCCCAGCTCTGCAAAAATTGGAAAAGTTATTCAGGTGTAGTGGTGTGTGTCTGTAGTCTTAGCTACTCAGGAGGCTGAGTTGGGAGGATTACTCAAACCCAAGAGGTTGAGGTCACAGTGAGCAGCGAGTGATAATGGTACCACTGCACCCCAGCCAGGGTGACAGTTAGACCTTGTTTCTAAACAAAACAAACAAAAAAGCAGGGCAGGAATCATTCTTTCTAAAAGAGAGCTGGACCAGGAGAGGGATTAGGGGTGAATGGATAGGTGTGGAGGGATAGAACACATCTAAAAAACACTTGTATATGTGGAGTTGCTTGATAAAATAAAAGCTTATTCTGAGAAAAATAAATGAAAGATTAGTAATTCACTGTGCAATTCTATATTTCCAGTGATTTATATGTTCCCTGTTTATTTTAATAGTAGTTTACTATCATTATTTGCTAAACTAGTTCTCATATAGAAAATAATACCAAATGGCATTAGCTTACTTAATGACATTAACCTAATATATAGGTTAAATAAACCTAATGGATTTTAAAAATGTTTCATAATATCTTCTACATTTATCCCAGTAAAATAAGTGACTTGTATTATATAATGTCCCTATTTTAGTTGACATTTTCCTATAAAGTACTTTTATCCTCGAAGAGAGATGTGTGGTAGGATATGCCCCTCACCCACTCAGATATGATACGCTCTTTATAACACAAAAGTTCTTTGGGCATTCTTGTACTCCTTTAGGGCATAATCTCTTTCAAGACAATTAATATTACAAATTCTTCAAGTTTGAGTGTGCCTTAAGGATCATCAAAGATAAATTAGAGGGTTTTTTTAGTCTTTTTATTTTTAAATAAATGGGACAACTAAAGTCCTCATTTATACTTCTAACAGTTCATTAATGACAGATTCAAAACTAAGTCACATCTTACGCTTTCCAGTTTCCTTTCTCCTTTGCCAGTACACACACATAATACATATACACACACACAACCACAGATATCCAAAAGCGCGCATATATAAATACACTCATATGTATGTGCACGCGCACACACACACACAGAGCCAACAAGAGGGGAAAACATAAGTCAACATAGTGGAGCAAGGAAACAAAATATCTTCTTGAATCATTTTTAGATTTCCAAATTTCTATGCATTAATTCCTTAATTTGGGAGTACTGAATAGTTAAGATTTCTTTTCTATGGAAATCTCAATTTACAATTAAAAAGAGGCTAAAAAATCCTGTAGAATATTATTGAATTATTTCACATTTTAAAAATAATAAAATAAAGCTACTTCAATAACATCTTTAAATATTGCTTCACAGAGCAACAAAGGTGTAAACAAACTTCTTTATTTTCAAGTAGATATTTAGGTTTTCTTTATCATATGGAATACTTGAAGGCTATTTATGTCTGGGAAGGGAAGAGAAAGTAAACTTCACTTTTTATATACCTCTAAATTTCTGTGGTATTTTAGAACAAAAGAACACAAATTTTAGCAATTAATGATTAGGAAATGTGTTTTAAAATGAGAACAGTGGGCACCTCTTACATGATCAGAAACTGAAGATTTGCGCAGGGGCAGAAGTTTTGCTGTTTTACCATGTGATTTGTGACCAGATCTCTTCTGAGAAACCTTTAAACTTTAACCTCTCTGCCCTTGCAAGGGAAAAGGGGCAATCACCCTTCTGCAATATCTGTTTCTCAAAACTGACTTTTAAAATTAACACATGTTAAGCTTAGACATTCAGGCTGTGAGCTGGAACTGGGAAAACACGTGGCTCAAGAGTTATGTTGAGACAGTGTTTTAGTTTGCAAAATAAACCTGACAGGAAATTTTAAAGTTCACTATTTAGCACACGTTCTTTACTGTGTCTAATGTTTATTCTGCACAAACATTATATACAGGAGAACTGTGTTTTTCAGAGCTGAACATAACAATTGTATCATTTCCCTCTTTTGTAAATTTTTCCAATGAGACAATTACTACTCCAAATTCAAACAGCTCTCGTTGATTTTCAAGATTATTTACTAGGCCATCACTGTGTATGTATTCATCCTCTAATATGCCTCATCCTTCATTATAATAAAGTGTATCTTCTTTTCAATCCCTGTTCCATCTGATTTCTTTTTTTTTCCTTCTCCATCTTCTCTTATAGTGTTTTAGACACTGGCATTAAATGTTCATTTATCTTTGAGAAAATTCTACACTATTCCTTTAATGGAAAGATAAATAGTAATTTCAAAATAAAAATTACAAATCATACGGTATGGCACATTTTCATAATTTGAATTCTGGCCTCTTTTACAGAGCTAAGAAAATAAATCACACTTTGATCAATGCTGAAGGTTATAGTCTCTTTTGTAACATTTGGACGGTGACTTGTATAATTCCAGAATTACCACTCTCAATCAATACCGTAAAGGAACTCAGCCAAGATGTTTATAAGAGTACTTAATCAGTTAAAGTTCTTAATCTTTATTTTTTCTAAAAGCTGAAGTAGTTCTGTTATGGTGTGTTTCAATTTGAGAAAGAGAAATGGAGACCAATAACAAATAAGAATATAAAAATAATATATAGAAATAGTTTTTGCTGCCAGGAAGATAGATTAAGGGTGAAGAGGTAAGAGTGAACAAGGTTAAAATACTGACACAACTTGTTCTGATCTTTAGTTTTTAAGGATTTTCTGTCATTATATACTCTGTTGCAGAGACAAAAACTATATGTTAGATCTGCAAAAGAACATACATATTCAGGAACCTGTGAATACAACTCATTTAAGCTTATATGTTACAAGCTGGAATAAAGTTAACTAGAAAAACAAAACACTGATACATACCAGAGTTCACATTAAGCACACTTTTTTATTGCAGCCACTTTCTTTTTCTTCCTTTTTTAAAAACCATTTTGTAATGTATAATATGAAAGAAAATAACAAAACCAAGTCTGCTTTTGAATATAGGGTAATTTACACAGAAAATAATGTACATTATATTAATATAAACCTAAAGGGCACAGTTATTATTCATTAATGTTAATAGATAACTGAGTATCACTTGCCAGTCAGACTGGAATCCAATGGAATGTTGACATTGATTGATGGACATACTCATGAAAATATTCATAGGTAGACTGCTTAGGTCAGTTGAACACATAACACTATCCTGGACCCAACTTTGGGGGTGATAAATCTTGCTATTTTTCTTTATTCTTAAAAAACATTGCATATTCTTCAGAATTCATATAATTAAGATTAATTTAGAGTTTTAGGACCATATTTATCAATTAAGAGTAATGATTGATTTGATTTAAAGAAAAACTGGGTTCCTGGTGCTTCTGGCTCCCATAATGGAGGAAGAATTTTGATTTTGTTTACTCTGTTTTATAGAAAGAAAATTCTAAGTAAAAATTGATAATTACTTTTCATATACATATTTGAAATTATTGGAACTTTTCTTGAAAAACTATTTACTTGAGAGAATAAAAATTGAGCATCATGGATGCACACCCTATATGACATTAAAAATAGAAGGAAACTGTGTTCTTACAAGTGTTGGTATTATATTTTTTGAATGGGCTTCTCCACCTTAGTAAGTATACTTATTTTAATGATTGCGGTTAATGATACATCTAGAACAAAGCTTTTGGCTGAAGAAATTTTCATTGATAGTTATTTTCAGCTATAATTTGATAATGTTCTCAATTTTAATGAAAACAGTACACTAAAAATAATATTCAGAATATTCACAATATTTTAATTAAGCTCATTAATAGATTCTATTTCAGAATCATATAATATATTATCATATATTTTTCTCTACAGTCTAACAAAAGGGTTAACATGGTTAGAATTAGTAATTCTTCATTTTTAGTGAAATCTTTTATTTTTAATTTCCCCATTTGTACTGGGGATTGTCATATTTATATTTATGTTGCATACATTTATTGGCTAACTCTGAAATTCCAGATGTGCAAATATATTGTTATATTTTGTATGGAATAATTTTGATAGCTATATATTGTAGTACTTTAGAGCTGAGTTACAACTGCATGTTTCATAATAGTCATTTTTCCTAAAATGTGTTACATTTAAATCTATTTGTAAAAACATTTTATCATTTTAGCATATGCGTTTTTGAAAAGTGGAATTTGGGGTTATGTAATCTCTTTAACATTCAAGTATCAATAACAAATCTCGAACATATTAAAAGAGCTCAGTCAGGATCTCAAGCAGCATGTAATTTATTATATCGTTATAGCATCTTTGTTAGGTATTAAATATTTTTATATGCTTTTAGTCAGGGTAGGATCTATATCACAGCTTCAGCCACTAGTAAAAAGCAAAATATATTTCTGAAAATTATGTAGAATTTTTTTCAGGTATGTACATTTTAAAATATGGTTGTCAGTAACAGTTTATATAAAATGACTAGAAAAGTACATTTTTTCTACCTACTGAATAGTTCTGTATAATTATTGTTTACACATTAGTCATCAAAATGGCATGAGATTTTGATTTTTCACCTAGAAATATGCTGTGAGATTATCCAAGGTTAATTTCGACAGATAAATGACATGTCACTTTCATTAAAATGACATTGGGAAACTGAGATAAATAGTTTAGCATTTTCTGTGCTGACATGATGTTTGCCTGTCTGATTGCATCCTTTCCAATAGACAGCAGAGACACAATTACAAAAAAAGACATCTGTGCCAAGGTTTAGCTAGCCAAAAAGGGCACGCTCTTGTATTTAAAAAGGTAGAGAATCCAGTCGATGAAAACGTCTGGACCTGTTAGCACCAATAAAACTGAAGGCCACTGGGAAGCTCAGAGAGGGTCTTTGTTGTAGAGATAGAAAGAGACCCAAACTATGACACTTTCAGAGGAGAAGGGTCAGCAAGAAAGATCATCCATCTTCTTCAGTGGCAGCTTTCTGTCAGATTCTAACCCTGTTCAGTGGAGGAACTAAGCCTCTTCTGTTGACACCAACCGATTCTCAGCCAAGTGTAAATGAAGCTAATATTCACTGACCTTATGCATAGCAAATGAAGCCCTATGTGTCATTTGAGAAATAATGTTATCTGACACTTCAAAAAGTGAGTGATGGACAGATGTGTGTGTGTGTGTGTGTGTGTGTGTGAAATAAGTAAAGATATATCCTTATCCACTTTATATTTTTAGTTGACTTTCACAATAACCACAGTTTTACCATTTTGACAGAAATTTAAGTTTGTATTATTTTCGTTTACATGTCATGACATTTTACATGCAGAGCTTGACTGTGCTGCAGAACAAGCTCGTTTGGCTTTCTTCTGTCTCTAAGTGCAGTGCCTAGTTACAGAAAGAGAAGATTCAGTTTCTACTAATAAAAGCTGTAAATTTCTAAGACAATTCTGAATTACTAGTTCACACTCAAAACATAATGAAGGAATATATACATCTTTCACATTATTAAAACATGTATTGGTCTTGTTAGAGATCAAGTCAAAAAGGCTTTTTTTAAAACCATTTTTAAAGCATTGTCTAAAATCTTTTCTTTTTAGTTAGTAATTCTGTTAAAATCTAATAATCTTTCTTAGTCTTTAAATCAAGATTTTCATGTTTTGCTTACTAAGGATTATATTTTAAATTGCATATTATGCATTTCTTGTTTGGAAGGATTTTCCATAGTACTGTAAAAAAATTCTCACAAAAAATAAAGTTTAAAATATGCCAGTAATAAGAAAAATGCTGTACATCAAAAATATTAAGTATTTGCTGTATTTTATAAGTAAAATATTAATATTAGCAGAAATGAAAAATAGTGATAAAAATTAAATAATTTTAAAGAATGTATGGAATTTAAGGATTTGGGGAAAAGATAGGTTAAAGCATAGCATTGGATTTTCTGAGTTTCACGGAAGGTGATTATCTGACACGGTAGATTTCCTGAGAATCACCAGGACAGATCTGCATCTAATTGACATCAGTCATGTTTGAACTGAAAATAAACAGTTGTAAAATTTTTGGAATCTGTGGATTGATTTTTGTTCACCTCATCAGTCTTGTTTATTTGTACTTATTAAAGAAGTGAACTTGCTTTTTGTTCTACCAAACTTAAAAAGACAGCATCTCATCAGTAAGATATTCTCTTCTTAGTTCTTTTTTGACAAGTAACTAAAATCAGATGAGATCTTACATAGTTTCCTCCTGGCATTGTTCCTGAACCTAATCATACAGACACTAAACATGTGTTTAGTCAGTTCTTCTTATTTTCCTCCCACATTTTTGTTAATCTAAGCACCTTTCTAAGTAAAATGGTGCTCAAAGACCACAGAGAAATTATCTGTGTTGATAGTAACTTTGCTGAGTTCTGACTTTTCTCTCTCTCTCATCAATTGTTTATCCTCAGTAGGATTTAGTTATGATATATATATATAAAAGGCACATATTTGAGTTATAGCTTTGTTTATAAAAGATATGCAATATCTGCACATACAGCTACTAAATTCAGCCAATGAAGCCATTATTTTTGAAGTAGTACGGTAACAAAGAATAACTTAAGAAGTTTTGTTATTGTTAGTAGTTGTAATGGTGGTTGTGGTGGTGGATTAAATTGAGCTAATTTTCAAATCTTTAGAATTGCAATAGTTTGTCTAAAAAGTCAAGATAAATCCGATGGACACAATTACATGCAAACACATACACTCAGAAATGACAGGAGCCTCTTATTATGGAGATAATTTGTATAAGTGATCTACACAGTCTAGTTTAACTCTACTCGTAAAAATTTATGAAAAAGCTGTCTGGTGTACAGATACAATTTGTTGCGCATTTTTTACATTAATTTGTGATGGATTTTTTTTTTTCAGAAACCTCATTCAAAGAGTTTCCATAAAAGAGGGGAAAAATATGATTTGGCTAAAAGGCAGTTGATTTGGCTTCGTGGAATCACTAGTTAATGGATTTAGCCAGGTGTTCGAATCTAAATTGAAAGGGCCAATTGTACTTTATGATCTGCAGAAGTCATATTAGATTAGTAACACTGAGGTTTAGAAAGCAAAGTGGCATTTCATGCTGCTGTCAAGTAAGTTTCTACCCCTTTGCCCTGGGAGCTTAGAGATTTCAGTCTAGTTCAGTCCTAGCCCAATATAGGGTTTAAAAAAATATGTTAATCAGTGTATTTGGAATCATAAAGTCTTCTGTTAACTTTCTAAAATTATTCTTTACTGAATCATTTGAACCAGTGATATCATCTCACTGGACCTCTTAGTTTAATCTGAGAGGCGTTTTTTTTGGATGGAAACTTCTAAGACTAAAAGGGTACTAAATATATTTCATATACTAATTTAACAATCATTGATTGAACTACATCACTCAAGATTATTTAGGTACTGTATTTACATATGATGCTGATTTATATTTCAGATATTTATTAGCCAAACAATTCCTAAAGTCACTAGGATTCTAGGTTCAGGAAAGCTATCATAGCTGAGGGCTATGGTTTGAGAAAAAGATGCCAATAGAGGGTTATTAAAGATGCCTAAACAATTCACATCACTTCGACATGAATTGTGATTTGTTAAAACAGGTCTTAAAAAGAGTTTCAGAAATCCTTAAATGCAGTCAGACTGTAGAATTGAAGCATCCTTATTCAAAGTTGATTGCAATTACAGCCACATATGATTATTTAATGAAATGAGATTTTTTTCTTAAACTAGTATTAGTTTCATGATCCTGTGAAAAGTAAGGTATTGCTATAATTAATTTAATAAATAAGTTTAAGTAAATGTTATTCCCAATAAAGAATTTCTGTTTCTATTCATTTTCAAAGAAATATTGAAAAATATTTAAGAAAATTGATTGTTGATTTCATATTTTATGTTTTTGTAAAGTCCTTGTCTGAAAAATATATCAAAATAGACATTATGCATATTGCTTTTAAATAATAAATGGTGTTTTATTATATAACGGATAGGTTTGACATGCATACATTTTTCAATATGAAATAAATTATTTTGCATTTAAGCCATTAAAATCAACCTATTCTTTGGTGGCAATTTGCTATGCTGTGTTAAAGAATGCAAAATGTTATTTTGTATCTTTAAGGAATTACTTGTAGAAAAATAAGGTAAATGGATAGTATGCACTTCTAAATGCATTTTTTCTGTTTAAAAATGTATTTAAAAATTTGGTAAGATTTTTGTCATATAATCAGTTAGAGAATCATCAGGTGAATAGTGACATCTGTAACTGAGAGCCATGGAATTTGCTGTTTTTTTCTTTTGTGTCAATCTGGAGGGAAAAATAAATCAGTAGTTCCTATACCTAGTTTGACATTTCCCACCTTTTCCTATTGAGGCAGCCAGGCGAAAGCAGTCAGGACAACTGAAAAGGTAACCATCCCTTTGAGGGCATGGTTGATTTTGCTCCTGATTCTTACTGGGCTATAGGGGTCAAGGATATCTGGAAAGGCTTGACCTGTGTTTCCTGTCAGGAAAAGTGGGTGATTTTCACTTTCTACGCCTGCAGATCTCTGGAGTTACGTGTACATTGGAGTTTACTCTGCACTGCTTTGTCAGCATAGCTGTGGCTTTCTTCAGCAGTTGTGAAAGAATCCTGAGATGGAAGGAATTGGGTGTAAAAATTGCGTTATTCTGTAGAGCAGGAGAATGTACTGTATAATTTTTTACAAATTTAGATTGTGCCATATGATTTAAAAAATTTAGATTATGCCATTTTATTTAAGGAAATTGAGTCTAACGCTGTCTGATATGCTCCAAAGAATTAACACTATAATGAGTCAAAAACCAACTACAACTCAGAGTTTATATTTTTAGTTTTGTTTTTTTAATCTCATAAACCGTGAAGAGTTTAATTTTTATTCTATTTTTAGGTAATTGGAAGGTAAATTGGGAAGCAATAGGTTAGAAAGTGGAGTCTTTTTTTTCTGTTGCCTGTGTCTTTTAGCTAGGTAACTAATTAACCAGCTTCCCCTTCCTCTGTTTCTCCCTCTCATCCTTCCACCTTTCTGTCTGTCATTTGTATTCATAAATATAATAGAGAGTTCATAAACCTATAGATATATTCATAAATATATAGATAATTTTCTCAGGTCAAGAAGTTCTGTAGTAAATCCTTTTCTTAACTGTAACTTTTCTTTGTGACTGGAGGAATAGTTTTTTAGTTTTGCCATGTTCAGGCTCCTTACCTTGGTCCTTCTCTGTCCTTTTCTATGGAAGCATCAACGTCCACATGAGAAGAGGTTATGTTCATATACAAGAACAATTTGTTCTTGGTAATACCATATAATTATGTTTCAAAATTTGAATATTGGGAAGTATTTTCTAGTTTTCTTTTCCTCTCTTGCCAGTTGTCTCTTTTGGTTTGTTTCTTAGATGGTGATATCATATTAGTAGTTTCTCAAGTAAAGATGCCACAGAAGTTTCCATTTCCACTTTTATTCCTATAATAACCTCTCTTGCTCCAAGGTATAGTTCCATCTTTCAGAACCTCCATGAATCTCTGCAGAGGTAGCACCTGCTAGAAAATTCTGAAGGGATTGTACTTTTCAGAGTACACTTATAAGAAGGCTACAAGGATTATTAGACTAGATTTAAATACTTGTTGACAGTTTAAATTATTACCAAAATTTAATGCATTTTAATGAGGGAAAATGATTAAACTGATGGGAATGTAATATATTGGGGGATTAGGAATTCTGCAGTGCTGCATGGAGAGTAGATCAAACACAACAAAAATATTGGCATTAACGAGAATTCAGTACTAAAAAGACTGTTGGGAAAAATGTTTGGAATTAAAACCAATTCAATTTAGTTCAATCAACATTTCTTGAGTGCTTTTTGTTTACAGATTAACTATGATAAATTTTGGAGAGAGAGATAAACCTGCATGAGTTTGTAGGTTGCCAAAAATACTTAAAACTAATAATGTTAACAATCCAGCAATGCATTTTCAACTCCATTTGAGAAATTAAATTTTGTTTTATTTATTTCCTTTAAAAATGCCAAAGTAACAGGAAAATAGAATAGTATAATGAACACCCTTATGGTCTTCAGACTCTCTAATTGTTAAAATTTTTCTACATTTATATCCCCACTCCCCCCAGCCCTGCGTGTGTATAAACTGTTTTGTTTTGTTTTTTTGTCCTGGCTGAACCATTTGAAAGTAAGTTACAGGCATCATGACAGTCAATGCCTAAAGACTCTAGCATATGTTCTCAAAATGAAGATGTTCTCTTACATAAACACAATGCCATATTTAAAATCCAGGAAATTTAATATTTATTTTAAAATTTATCTTAATGTGTAGTTTCTATGTAGTTAATATGCCAGTTTCTGACCTACTTCAAATTGCTTTTTTTATAGCTGATTTTTTTCAATTCATGATTCAGTTAAGTATTTCATATTTGTTTTGTTGACATAATTTTTTTCTTTTCTTTTAATTTGAAACTTTCATTCACCTTTTTTTTTACTGTACTGATTTTTTTTTTGAGAATCCAGACCAGTTAACTTTTAGAATATTCCACATTGTAGATTTTCTTATTTCTTTAAATGTTAGATTCAAGTTGAATTTTGGGGGCAGGGGTACAGTATAGTTGATGTGGTTTACTTTCCATTGAGTGACAGCATGCTGCTTTGTCTCCTTATTTCTGATGCTAAAGTTTAGTGATTTTGTTAAACCAGAACCCTGTATTATAAATTTACAAATTTCAGTGATACTTGGGGACACAGAAATTTTCCAATTCACTGACAATCTTTTACAAACTGCTTTATCATTAAGATGTCAACTAGAATCATTTGTTACAGATAGTACAAACTGTTCATTTTGTGTATTTTATTCCTTCTATGTTTATTGTTTTATTCTGTAAGAAAGTTTTTTCTTTCTCTAGTCCCAACTTCTTGTTGTTATTGTTGAATAGTGCTGTGGACTCAGATTCCAATATCATTTTTTTAAGAAAACTTTCATCTTTTTAATTTCTAGTTGAAGAAGGGTGAAATTAAATATTCATTTACTTTTGTGGCAGTTCATAATTTTTAGGATTGAAATTATAGCTAATTTATTCCAACGTTTGTTCTATTTTTACTTGCTTATTTTCCCTCTGACAAGAATTTAATGATACTTTACTTTTATGCATCTTTTGTAATGCGTAAATAAGTATTCCATTTTCAGGAGACTTTTTGAGACATATTTCAGATCAGATTGACAGCATAACCCTATTAAAGTAAGTAAATAATTATCAAGAATATTTCTTCCAGACGAGATAGACAGAGGTGCCAGTCCAGATCCCACCACGTGATTAGCTGTGTGAAAGCAAAAGCTATTTAATCTCTCAAGACCTTTGTCTCCTACTTTCAAAGTGGGAAATATTAGCAGTATCTATTTCAAGAGGTTGTGTATGGAGCAAGTGATGTAATATACACAAAGTACTAGCACATAGAAAATGGACAATAAATATGCATAAAAATGAGATGATGCTTGTAAAGCATTTAACACACTGTCTAACTCATGGTAAGATATCAATCAATGTTAGCTACAATTGTTATTCTAAGAATTGCTTTCTGGGTTTGTATTTTGGTAAATGTGGCTGGAAATGATACAGAAATCTTATTGATTCTCTCTCCAAATATCTCCGAAATCTATTCTGTCAATTTCTGTACATCCTACTGCACTATTTTGGTTTAAGTCTGTGTCTTATCTATCTTACAGAGTGTCAGTAGCCTGCTAATTTATTAGTGTGCATTTGATCTTGCTCCCCTACATTATTTTTTCTACTCACTCTCCAGAGTCATTTTTTAAATTGCAAATTCAATCATGTTATGATTTTCTTTAAAATATATCATTTCCTCCCATAGTTTCTAAGATCTTTCTTAATATTTAATCAAAATCCTTTTTTTACTTACCTTTGCTTATCTTTTTATGCATCACCTAATGACACTGAATAAGTATCCTAAATGTTTTATTCCCTCCTGTGATTATAATATATTGTAATTTTCTGCCTGGATTGTTATCTCTTTACGGAAGGTTCTTCTAAGCTTATCACCCTTCACTGTTCTTCCCATTTCCTTCTGAACAAGCCCACAGTCATGCTGGTCAGAGAGGTTTTCAATATGTACCCACTTTACTGTAATGTGCCCCATTAGATTATAGGTTACTACAAAATAATAGCATTTCTTTATATCCTTCACATAGCACCCTGCCTAACTCACCTAATGAGTAAATAGAAGAGCAATGATTACACATATAAATGAAGTCATTTAGATAAGTTCTGTAAAGCAGGAAGCACAGATTATATGTCCTTATCCCAAATGTAGTGAAGTACCAACAAGTGGTTTTGGTGATGGTAATATTGATAATAATAGGGATTCTCTTCCAGGGTGAGAAAATGCCTTTTGACTTTTGAAAAGATGTCAACTTAAATGTCCAAGAATAGGCGATTAAGACTATTATGAATATCCTTATGGTGAAATGTCATTGAAACTCTTAAATTATGTCATTAAATTATATTTGCTTTCATGGAAAAATGTTAATGATATTAGACTAAGGAAGAAAGAAGTGCACAAAGTAATGTGATACATGTTTTTAGGAAAAGACTGGAGGAATATACAAGATAATGTTCATGTGGGTCATCTTTTGTTGGTGGACTATTTGGATTACTCTATGTTCTTTATATTTTCCTCCTGGATCATGAATTGCTATATGTACATGTGTATGTCTCTGTGTCTATCTATCTATTCTATCTATCTATCTATCTATCTATCTATCTATCTATCTATCTATCTATCTATCTGTCTATCTATCTAAGATGGTCTGGCTTTGTGTCCTACACCAAATCTCATCCTGAATTGTAATCCACAGGTATTGGGGGAAGGACCTCATGCAAGTTGATTAGATCATGGAGGTGATTACCCCATGCTGTTCTTGTGATAGTGAGTTCTCATGAGATCTGATGGTTTTATAAGGTTATAAGGTGTTTTCCCCCTTCACTCTGCAATTCTCTCTCCTGCTGCCATGTGAAGAAGGATATGTCTGTTTCCCCTTCCTCCATGATCATAAGTTTACTGAGGCCTCCCCAGCTATGCGTAACTGTGAGTGAATTAACCCTCCTTCCTGTATAAATTACTCAGTTTGGGCTATTTCTTCATAGCAGTGTGAAAACAGACTACAACAGTCAATTGGTATCAGGTATTTCTCCTAAATTTCAGATGATGCATGGAATCACCCAGATGTCCAGGCAGAAGTTTGCTGCAGGTGTGGAGCCCTCATGGAGAACCTCTCTAGGGTAGTGCAGAAGGGAAAAGTGGATTGGAGCTCCCACACAGACTCCCCACTGGGGCATTGCCTAGTGGAGCTGGGAGAAGAGGGCCACCATTATTCATACCCCAGAATGGAATATCCATGAACAGCTTACATGTGCACCTGGAAAAGCCACAGGCACTCATTGCTAGCTCATGAAAGCAGCCAGAATGGGGAGCCCCCCTCTTGCATCAGCATGACCTGAATGTGAGACATAGAGTCAAAAGAGATCATTTTGGAACTTTAAGGCTTAATGACTGCCCTATTGGATTTTGGACCTGCATGGGGCTTGTAGCTTCTTCATTTTGGCCAGTTTCTTCCATTTTGAATGGGTTTATTAACCCAACGCCTGTACTCCCGTTGTATCTAAAAAGTAACTAACTTGCATTTGATTTTACAGGCTCATAGTCAGAAGGGACTTGCCTTGTTTCAGATGAGACTTTGGACTTGGAATTTTGGGTTAAAGCTGGAATGAGTTAAGTCTTTGGGGAACTGTTGGGAAGGCATAACTGTGTTGTGAAATTTGAGAAGGATGAAATTTGGGAGGTGCCCAGGGTAGAATGATGTGGCCTGACTCTGTGTCCCCATCCAAATTTCATCTTGAATTGTAATCCCTATGTGTTGGGAGCAGTCCCCCTCTGCTGCCCATGCTGTTCTCATGATAGTAAATGAGTTCTTATGAGATTTGGTGGTTTTATAAGGAGTTTCCTTGACTCCACTCTGCACTTCTCTCTCATGCTGCCATGTGAAGAAGGACGTGTTTGCGTCCCCTTCCACCATGATTATGTTTCCTGAGACCTTCCCAGTTATGCAGAACTGTGAGTCAAT
This sequence comes from Gorilla gorilla gorilla, assembly GCF_029281585.2. NCBI lineage: Eukaryota > Metazoa > Chordata > Mammalia > Primates > Hominidae > Gorilla > Gorilla gorilla. Next base: position 117,563,061 of record NC_073229.2, on the reverse strand, counting down.
TAAACCTCTTTCCTTTATAAATTTCTCAGTCTTGTGTATTTCTTCACAGCAGTATGAAAATAGACTAATTATCTATCTATCTATCTATCTATCTATCTATCTATCTAATCTATCCATCCATCCACACATCACCATCTCTATGTATATCTAATATATTTATATATAATTTTACAAAGAAAAAGCCTCATGGGAGTAGAACAAGACAAAATTACCCATCATTGTCTCATTCTTCAGTCTCATTAATAAGTGGGGTGCAAGTACTTTTTTGGTTGTTGTTAAAGAAAAATATGAGATACCATTGTAGTTAATAAATATAGGGTTTTTTATTTTCAAGAATATTCCAGTATAAATTGAAAAATGCAATCTGGACCAATTTATTTAATATACTACTATAAATGTAGAAGGAAAACAAGTTTTGAGGGAGTTAAAAGTATGAAGCGTTTGATTTTTATTATTCCTTTCTGACTGCTAGATGACATAGAGGTGGATTATTTAGACACACTGTATTACATAATATGTAAATATCTCTATATTTATATGCATACACATATATTTTTTCTCTTCTATTAACACTAGTTCTTGAGCTATTGCTGTTACTAATAAACCATTATACATTTGCAATCAGTTGCATTGTTTTGTGGGAATGAATTTCATTTATAGAACAACATGCAAATGGTTAGCATGAGTTCTAATAGTAAATGTGCCATTTTATGTAAGGAAGAAATTGGTATATAATAGTGTATTAATCCCCAAAAGGAAACCAAATTAATTACATAACTAATAAAAGGAAGTGCATACATTGCTATAATCTTCTTCAATGGCATATTAAATTTTGCCATATGCTTTATATTACACACATATTTGTGTTTGTAGTACAACCAGTTTTTGATGGTCTGTTATTTCATATTCCAAATCTCTGGGTTTCTTCCCTCTATTGAAAATATAGTAATATAGTTTTTTACCTTCATGCCATTCAGTAGGTTTGTTTTAAGAAATTAACACTGATTTTTATGCTAAATTACAAGAAATATTTTAAGAAGACAAATCGTTCAATAACGAGTTACAATATAAGTCAGAAATTAATTCTAATTAAAGTGAGGGAATAAATTTCAAGAAGGGAACAAATAAGGTCTTTCAGGAGATAATATGTGCATTGAGGTTTAATAGACAAATGTGCGATCCTGTGAGGGCACTTCTAGGCACAGTCAGCATGATGAACAAAAGTGGGTGACATATGAAATCGCAGCTCTTATTTGATGATCAGATAGCTAGGGCTTGAGTGAGAAGGATTATAGTGATAAAGCTAGGAAAGTAGAAAAGTTGCATTAAGTTCTGGAGGGCTTTCTATGTTGTACCAAAGAATTTGTACTACTCTTTGTAATTATGGAACAATGGCCAAGAATTCTTAAGGAGGGCATAATGATTAAATTTTGGCTATAGTAATAACTTTAAGGGAAGTTAAAGTTATTACTGAATACTGAACTAGATATGAGAGAGGCTGAAGGCAACAACTTCTTTTGGAAAAATTTTAGGCAAAGACTCTGAGCTAAGATCCTGTTGCTGAAAATGGGAGAGAAGGGAGGGGGATGTGTTAGGAACACATTATGGAGGTAGAACTAGTGCTTAGTAAAACAATGAAATGTATTAAGGGTAACACATGACATTAGGTTTCTGAGTTTATTTTTTAACTATTCTTTTTAAGCCAAATTCACTTCAGCCAAACTAACTTGGTCAATAATTTTAATATTTTTGAGTGTGCTTATTTTACTTTCCTGATACTGATTTTCTTCCATCTCCTCATAAAAGGTTTATATGTTATATGTCCTCCAAAAACTCATGTTGGCCATGCATGGTTGCTCAGCACTTTGCGGGGCTGAGGCAGGAGGATCCCTTGAAGATAGGAGTTTGAGATCAGCCTGGGCAACAAAGCAAGACCTTGTCTGTACAAAAAATTAACCAGGCACACTGACACTCCTGTAGCCTCAGCTACTGTGAAAGCTGAAGTGGGCAGATGGCTTGAGCCCAGGAGTTCGTGGCTACAGTTAGCTATGATGGTACTACTGCAGTAAACTGGGTGACAACAAGACATTGTCTATAAGAAAAGAAAAAGAAAAACCTCAGCTATTATTCCTCCAGGAAGCTCTCTCTGATTTTTATGATCAAAACTAATATCTCCTTAGAAGTCCCAGAATATTTTATTTTTACATTTTTATGACAAATAAATTATTGCCTAAGATATTACATTTTGGTGGTGTAATTTGATGTAATCCTAAGTGCAAGCCCTTAGAGTTACATTTTGTTGGTGAAGTGCAAGAGTTCAGGGACCAGCGTTTACTCTACCACTTACCAGCTGTGGCCTTGGGCGAGCTACTTAATCTAACATAACTTTAAGTTTCCTCACGTTAAACTGAGGAACCATGATAGAATCTATGCATTGAGTGACATCCAAGATTGTTATTAACATTAAATTATACACACACACACACACAAAATGAGTTCCGATATAAGTCATTGTACACCCACACACACACACACACACACGAGTTCCAATACAAGTCATTGTATATTTTATATATATATGTATATGTGTATATATATATGTATATATATATACACACACACACTACAGTGTAATGTCCTTGGAACAAAATAAATGCTTGGTAAGTGTTAATTATTGGGTGGCATGAGAGTTTATGTTTGAATTATTTAGAATATTTAAGGGAGGGGGGAATGGAGATTTTCTTTTAAATAATGGGTCCATCAAATTAAGCTCTCTTAACATCAGGCTCTTAAAACAGGATAAAGACTTGTTGATTGGATTCAGTGGACAAAGAGACGGAAGCAGTTTCAAATACTCACTTTCCCTAAAATCTCCTTGGTCATTCAGAAAGTCAAGTAGTTTTTCTTAGAATGAATGTGGCTCTGGATAGTGGCTGTGTGTGATGGTAGTGATACCTTTTGAAAATGACTTGGGTATGTTGGGACGTTTTCATGGATATTTTTAAAAAGAGTAGTGGTAGAAAAAGCTGGAAGGACAAGTTAGATTAAATCCTGGTGGGAGAGTTTTTCACGGACACCCACATGGAGCAAGTAGGATCTCATTGTATCGCTTAAACAGTGGTGAGGGAAAAAACCTCGTTCAATAAACCGGGGACTGAATGGTAAGGTGGGGAAATGGCTGGAATAAGAATAGAGAGCTGTCATGAAGAAAGAAGAGAAATGACAAAGCAAACTTGTTAGCAGAGTGAATAAAAGTTTATTCTTAAATTATTTATATTGTCTATAGCAGGGGTCCCTAACCCCCACCTGCAGACAGTAGTGGTCACTGGCCTGTTATGAACTGGGCTCCACAGCAGGATGTGCGGGGCAGGCAGGTGCATTACCACCTGCGCTCCTTTTCCTGTCAGATCATCATCAGCATTACATTCTCATAGGAGTACGAACCTTATTGTGAACTGTGCATGTGAGGGACCTAGGTTACATACTTTTAATGAGATTCTAACTAATGCCTGATGATCTGAGGAGGAACAGTTTCATCCTGAAAACATCCCTTCTACCCAACCCCCACCCTGGCACCCATTTATGGAAAAATTGTCTTCCGCAAAACCAGTCCCTGGTATCAAAAGGGTTGGGGACCACTCGTCTACATAATAAGGACTCCACCTTCTTTATACTGTGAGATAACAACATTTGAGAGGTTAGTTTTAAGGAATTTTTCTATCCAAAGTTTTCTAAACTTATTGGATTGATGTAATGTGTACAGTTGACTTATATCAAATTCTTTTTATGTAATTCTTAGTGGTATTTGGAGCAATGTTTGTGAACACATTTGGCGAAATGATTATCTAGGCATAGAAAGCTGGATTAAAGTGGAAGAAGAACAAGATACAAGGCTGAGATCAAAGTGAGGAGTTTCAGAATTTGTGACTGGAAATGAAAAATTTGACTGCTGATGATGACTTAAGTGTGGCTGTGCTTGTTGACAAATGGAAATGCCATCAATTTCTCTCTCCAAAAGACTGAGCAGAGGAATTGGGATGAGAGGATCACAGATATAAGAAAAAAAAAAAGAAATAAAAAGAAAAAAATCTTTGTCACAGAATTCCAGGATGTAATTGTTTTTTCTCCTAACTTGTCAGTTTATTTGTTCCAACAACCATTGACATAAAGCTTGTAAACTTTTTAATTTGTGGTTAATTAAATTTGTGACTAATTTGCTGTTTATTAATTATCCATTTGTTATAATTAATAGATACATGTGTTAATTATGATACCAAAAGTAGCAGCTTATTTGGTCTATAGAATAACTCAAAAAATCCTAGTTTTTAAGGGCCATATTTTAAGTGAAAAAGATTTTCTAAAATATAAACCTTTAGTTTGTTTCAGATAATGTAATAAAACACAATATGATCTTTTAGAGGGATATTGCATTAGATCATATTTGGGTTCCCAACAATTTCTTCAGTCCTAGATTTATGAAAATGAGATAGGTATCACTTAATTATACAGTAACTTAAAATAATAACTTTTATTGCTTATTTTCCTTTCAGGTGAAAACTTATTGCACTAAAGTTTCTCAATTTGTAATTGTGTTGTCAAGGACAGATGTGCATGGAGCACTAAAAATAGATAAATTTTAAAATGGCAAATGTAAATTCTTTGGAATAAATATACCTGATAACTGATAACATTCAGAAAAAAATTATGTATTGTATCTAAAGAGGACTTTATTATTTTCATAGAAGATATCTTTGAAAATATTCAGGAGGCATTGCTTAATGGCAGCTGAAACAAGTGAAAATCAAATGGAAACAAGGCAGTCACCGTCTGCAGAGCTTTTAATAGTTTTGGTGAAAAATTAAGGACCACCTGCCATGTTGAATTTTATGAGTGATGCAAAGGTACTTGCCAGTACATTCATGAATAAGTGAAAAAACAGGGTTTTTAATAGTAACACAAACCTTCAAATGGAGTTAATAGAGACAAGGCTCTTCTTTACTGGGTGGAAAGTTATCTGCTATATAGAAAGGCCTATTGAATGAAACATTTGTCCTCAAATTCCCTTTAATCTACTGTGAGGTTCTGCCTGTTACCTCACTTGGAATAATGTGCCAATTTTGTAAGGATAAAGAGAATTTTATCCTTTTTTCCTTCCCTTAGCTGTTTGCTGCAGCATTTCCTTGAATTTCACAGTACCTGCCTGTTTTTAGCAGCTCTAATTTCAGACTATCACTTTCCTGAACTAATGTGTAAAAACTGATATTCTCATCTTTTTGATGGAGAATATTCATGAAATGCAATCCCAGTGAGAATGCCACTTACTAATGGATATTTCTTTCTTCGGACATCTTAAAAAATTATGTTCAACTCTTTATACCTCTTGTTCTTTATAAAAATGGATTAAAATGCCTGGTACCATGGTGGAATGCTTTTATTGTCGCATATTGCTTTTGTATTATATACTGTAAGTGGTTATTGTTCACATTTCATGCCTTTAACAGTTTGAGTTAAACTATATTTTCGTTTCCCCCTCCCAAAATACTTGTCTTGTGGCAGTTTAGAACTGGAGCGCAGGAATTATGAGAGATATTATTAGATTTGATGTGTTTGGTCTTTACTCTTTGCTTTTCCAAGATAATTGGGTACTGCTCCTACAGATTGAAAGGGTTAAATGGATTAATAATAGATTTTTTAAAATGTTACTGGAGAATGAAATCTGTTTTGTCACTGAGGCAAGAAACCCAGATTCTTCATACTAAATCAGGTTGTTTTAGTTAGTATGGAGGAATGTTAAAAACAAACAAAGAAACAAAATCTTTTCACAGTTTTAAACTTGTTTTTGAGCAGATTGATGCTGGGAAATATATTGATTCTAACTCCTAAAAGCATTGGTAGAGGAACTGCGTGGCAAAAAATTTCACAAAATCTCTAAATTTCAGAACTTTGGTGTATGTTTAGCTTATTGTTAGATGTATGCCTGCTGTATGTCTAGGTGTATGTCTTTAGTTATTATATTTAGAATGAATTTTACTAATGGACTCATCACTATAATTTCAAGAACTCTTTTATTTCCCTTTATTGTTATTTTAGTGATTATGGTGACATTCATTCTGCTATTATTAATAGCTCTTTTTTCACTCTTGAAAGGGTCCTGGTTTGATTGTATAATCACTGGCCATATAAACCTTTTGGCATTCTATTTACACATAGTTTATGTTTCCAAAACAATCACTTTTCTAAGTGTATTCTTGCATATTTTAGCTTTTTAAATATAAAAAGTTATTGTTACATATCGTATCCCAAGTTAAGTTGATCTTCATGTATCTGATAATTACATTCCCTAAAAAAAGTTATTATAATGCTCTAAAGTTAAGTTATTAAACTGTGACTCAAATATTCATATTTCATAATAGCAAAATGACCAACTATAATTTTTGGAGCCAAATCTAGAGCTGAAAATGTAAAGCATTTTATAGAATTATTTGTCAAATTTAATTAAATGGAAAGAAAAATTATGTTTTGGAGGAAGAGGCAATTCAAATTTTTAATTTTTCTATCTACCTACCGGAATTAACCTTCAATTAGAGTAAGTCTGTATTAAAGCAAATTTGATTTTTATAGTTCATTACATATTTATGTTCTGATCATAGTGCCAACTATCCCATGTGTAACATAATTTTTACTTGAATAATGCTGACGTATTTCTTTTTCTTGTATTACTTATGTTAATATAAATACTTGTTTATAATTTTATTCATTTCAGCCATATTCAATATATGTTTGTGTTTTTCATCTCCATTTCTATGTGGAATGGCTAGTGAATAAAATGTATACATTTATGAAATGATTAGAAAATTGTACTTGACAGTAATGAAGTACCAGATTGTACAGTACACACCAAATAACACAAGACTTTGACAGAAGTTTAGAAGCAGAATCCAGAATCTAGAATTCTAAATCCTGAAGCACCATAATTTACTAGAAACAGAAATGGATTCAGAAATGAAGGACTGGGTTCTAAGCCTATTTTTACTACCTAGTCATATTCCAAAATATAGTAAGTTACTTAATCTCTCTGAGCCTCCACTTTTGTAATCTGTCTAATGTGGGAACTTTACTTGTATTGCCTATCTCATATGATGCTTGAGGACCCTACTTGCAAGTGTAAATCAAATTGCATTTTAAGTTCCAGTGTTTTAAAATGGAATCTGCTTGACGTATTCTGGATAACTGAAAAGTATAAGAGTAGAGACTAGGGAATATGTTAAACATCTCTTGATTTCCCTTCTCAAAGATTTTCTGGATGTCCAGTTCCTGCTAAACTAATTGATGCATACTGCCTCAGTCTGCCGTCATCTTCTTACATGTCATCTTGCATTACCACCGAAGCCCTCCCGTTAGTTTTCTGCCTCTTGCTAATCCATCATGGCTAGAGTAATCTTTCCAAATGCAAGTCTTATCATAACACTATCTTTTAAAAACCCTTCAGTAGCTTTCTTTTCCTCTTAGAGAAAACAACACCTTACCTCCTTTTCCTGTCTCTTTTTTCAGCTCTGACCTTTGCTTCTCTTCCACTTGTATTTGGCACTTCAGCCACTTTGACGTTGCCTCAAGGCACCATGATCATTGCCTTAGATGTGCCATGATCTTTTTCCTCTCTATTAGTTATTTGCCTATGAATTGTCTCTTCCCAGTCTCTTGAATATCTCTTACATTTTCTGCAGGTTTCAGTTATACCAAAGACACCAACTGTCCATGTTTCTACAGTGATCTCCTTTCATAACACCTAATGCTTTATTAGAATGGTTTAATTTATTATTGGCTTTCTACAAACTGAGAGGTCTATGAGGGCAGGAACTGTGTCTGTTTTTCTTCCTACAAGGGGTCTAGTTCTTAGCATAATAAGAACATAAGAAGTACCCAGAATATTTGTTGAATGAATTAGCGAATGACTGAAACAAATCAGGAATGTAGGATCCTAAATGAGGTGAAGTCTGATAACGATTTGACACAGAGTTACTGTTATGAGAGGGTCAAAAGAATAACAAACAGGAATTGATTACATTGATATGAGAGGTAGAAGAAAGTAGAAACTTTTAAGTTTTCTGCTGTTAAAGGAATGACAAATTTGGAGGGAGATTTTCTTCTGGTTTTCCTTTTGAAATTTGAAATAGGGACACTGATATAAGATAAGGGATGGTGGAAATAACAATAGTTCTGTCAACTTAAATCTATGTAGCACATTTTTTTTTTTTTTAGTTTTTCAAAGCTTTTTTCTTATTTTACAGAATTATTTCAAAGTTAATTTCCAAGCAAATCATCTAGGGAACTTTGAAGAAAACCTAATATTTTAAAGGATGAAACTAACTTTTCTAATGAAATTATGGGTTTTTTTGTTTAAATATTTTGAAGAAAAAAACTAGCAATAACCATTATTTATTTTGTTTATTTAGGATGGGCTCTATTACAAGGACATACCTGGAGCCTAGAAGTAAAACTGATACCTGTTTGTATTAAAACAGAATTTCTCAACAGTAGCACTATTGACATTTTGTACAGGATCATTCTTTGTTATGGAAGGCATATAGGATGTTTAGCAGCATGCTTGATGTCTACCTACTAGATACCAGTAACAGACCTCCTCCACACCCAGTTATGATCATGGAAAGTGTCTGCAGATATTGGCAAATGTTTCCTACAGGGCAGAATCACCTTCATTTGAAAACTATTGCACTGGAGAGTTAGAAATTATATTCCATAGATAAGAAAATTTGTAAAGTGTTGGAGCCTTCTAATTATCATGTAAATTTTTTATGGATCTTTGATTTCCTCATGGTGGTTATATGTAAAATGTAAAGCATCAAGGTGATTACTTTCAGATACTTCCAGGAATGCGGAACGCTAGGGATGCAATGCTGCTTGTCTCAGGAAACATAGACATCTGAGCAATAGAGTAGGTGATGAGAACTTAAGAAAAGAAAGACAGTTAATTTATGTTTTGAGGGTCTTCCTCAGAGATGGAAGGAGAAAGCACCTGAGTCTGCCCAAATCTTTAACTTGAAGCCCAGGGCTGAAGAGTCAACAAGCTCTTATATTTCCTCAAATGTGGGGCTTCCGTTACCAGGTATGCATTTATGCATACAATCTACTTTATTTTTGTTCAAATACATTGATATGGAAGACATTAAATGTTATTTTATAAGGGAAGGACACGATTTTCCAGACAATCAGCTACATGTATTTCAGTAGTTGGAAGAAGTATCTTCTGCTTCTGTTCTCATATATCATGATGGTCAGTTATGTTCTCAAAGAATTCATGTCAGTTATTTGGTGGCAGACTTTCAGTGCTGAATTGGTTTATGAAAATGGGCCAGGCGTGGTGACTTACGCCTGTAATTCCAGCACTTTGAGAGGCCAAGACAGGTGGGTCGCCTGGCCCCAGGAATTTGAGACCAGCCTGAGCAATATAGCAAGGCCTTGTCTCTAAAAATAATGTTAAAAATTAGCTCAGTGTGGTGACTCATGCCTGTGGTCCCAGCTACTCAGGAGGCTGAGGTGGGAGAACTTGAGCCTCAGCAGTTGAGGCTACAGTGAATAGTGATCATACCACTGCACTCCTCCTGGGTGAAAGAGTGAGATCCTGTCTCAAAAAAAGAAAAAGAAAATGAAACCCCACACAAAAAAATGTGTCCCCTGATAATTACTGGTGACAGTATAGCAGTGTGCCCTCTCTCTTCCTTTCTTGATTATTTTCAGACTCATTAATGATGAGATGACCAACCCCCACCTCCTTCTGACTATCTTCTGCCATGTCCACATGGCATAAATCTTTTATAATGAATTTTCTGTGGACCCACTGGATAGGAGAAATAACAATGGAAGAAATTCTAAAATATTTTCCTTTTGTGATCATGAATGAGGAAAATGGGAGCTTTTGTTTTTCTTAGTTGTCTTTAGAAGAAAAATTGTCAGATTCTTCAGGTTAGGTGGGAAGCAGATTAACAGCAAATTGTGTATAGAGACTTACATCACTGTTTAGGGTAGCAAAGAAAAAGCATGAACTGACTTCAAATGTAAGTTATATTTTCACAGAACTCTCTTCTTTTTTCATTACTTTTTTGATTAGTGAATTTTTTATCTATACTAGCTGCCTATTAGGAGTTCTTTTTTTTTTTAATTCAGTCTTCCAAATCTTGGAGGTTTTTTTTGTTTGTTTTTTGAGTCAAGGTCTCTCTGCTTGGCTCACTGTAACTTCTGTGTCCCAGGCCTAAGTGATCCTCCTGCATCAGCCTCTCAAGTAGCTGGAACTACAGGCACATGCCATCTCACTATTTTTTTTTATTTTTATTTTTAGAAAGAGAGTTTCACCATGTTTCCTGGGCTTGTCTCAAACTCCTGAGTTCAAGCCATCTGCACACCTTGGCCTCCCAAAGTGATGGGATTACAAGTGTGAGCCACCATGCTTGGCCTCTCTGAGTTTTTATCAGTCTTGTTAAGTTGTTTTTGTTGTTTGGTTTTACATTTCAAGTTACACATATTGGAACATGAGTTTGGCATACTTTCTTCCATTGTAGAGTGGAGGGTAGAGTTGTACTTCTACCAAAATAACATGCTAAACAAAGTAAGTTTATGGAGATCAATAACAGAAGGAAAACAGGCTTATTTTCAAATGAATATTTTTTAATGATATTATTTTCAAGGATCCAGTATACATTGTTTCCTTACTTGTTGAAATTATTAAAGGAATTTCTAAGTTGAAACTTTCAGACATTTAGTTACATGGTTTATATAATGAGGCAGTTGAACAGATTGCAAAAATGTTAAAAACTATTCAGAAATTTTTGTATGTTATGGAGGAAGCAATATTATCTTTTTTGAAATGATATTCTTTACTATGTTATAATAATTATGATGATAATATTAACTGATATGTGTAAATTACTTACTATGTGCCAAACCCTCTTACATGTTCTTTAATTTAATCCTCATAGTGATCCTATTAGGAAAGTGTCACTATTATTCCTATATTATAGATGAGGAAACCAAGGCAGTTTCCTATTGGTGATCTAATGATGGTTCTAGCACTTGAACTCAGGAGTTGAACTCAAGGTGTCTGGCTCCACAGCCAGCAGTCTGAGCGACTAGTCTCCACTGTTGTTTAATTATTTTCTTAACCATCCATATGCATTCACAGATACAAGTTTCTTCTATTTTGGCAAATAAAATTACAGTGACTATAAATATACATAAAACCACAACATATTTGGCAGTGTCAAAGATTCGCTAGTAAGGCATGACACTTAAAAGGAAGACTTAAAATGATTAAACTGTGAAATATAAAGGTAATATATTTGACACTTCTACATTTAGTTAGAAAAATATGATCTTGCAAGATTTTAGTGAGGGTATAATGTACTCAGCATGAGACAGATAGATGATAGAGAGATAGAAACATAGATAGAGTATTTGTCTATATATATAAATTCATATCTCTATTCTTTTCTGTAGTGCTAAAATAGAGGAACGGGAAGACAGATGAGGGACTCAATTACCTAACCCAGAGGTCAGATATGGCTTCACTAAGGAGGTGATGTGTTTTAGAAATTTAGCAAATATACCTGTAATGACTCTCTTCAGGGAGTTACCACTACATAGTGTACTCCTTCATAGAAGAACTTTCTCTAGATTTGACCTGAATATTTTTTTTAAAAGCTCTGGTTAGATACCTTTAGTGCGACTTCATGTTATTTTGAGGCTCTCTGTTGGTTAGGAATTTAATATTCTGTTACATTCTTAATAATTCTTCTAACATGTTATACATTTTTATTTATTTAGTGTTATGCTTTATTTCTCTGAAAATTAATTGATGTGTTTATGAAACATGAGGTATATTGTGAAAGCCTTTATTCCTTTATATACTAGTATATGTCAAATGAGCTTTGAAGTGATTTTTTTTTACCTTTTGTAAAACACGTAACAATATACTAATCCATTAGTAAATGGCACACTTATGTTAAGCTTGTGATTATTCGAAAGAGAATACACCAGAAAAAAAAAAGAAGAGTGACAAATAGAGCATAAACCTTTGTCATTCTACAGAAATAGCTTTGGAGATGTTGGTGAATCATGAGAGCTAAAAATACTACTAATCTTGATACCATCATCTAAGCTCTCTAATTAAACTGTCTCACATAACACTGTGTGATAATCCTATATGGTAAACAACTGGCAAATCCATGAAATATCAGATTCCAGAGAATCATGAGTAGAAGTTAATGGCAAGAGTGAGAACCTATTCCATACAATTTTCACAAATGATATTGAATATAAGAAATGCAGTGTAAAAGTACTAAATTACACGCAAGTTTCCCTGACCTGCCTTATGGAATTCACCATTTCTAAGAAGTCAGGGCTTCTATTCTTGACTCAAGTCTTTTTTTCACATGACCAAGTTATTGAACAATTACTTTACACAGAACATTTAGATTTTAAGAAAAGGTCAAGAATTATTGCTCTTGGAGATTTCTGTTAACTTTGTAATTTTTCCCTTTTGATATTGAAGCAATAAAGTAGAATTTGTGATTATTTTAATAAAATTAAATATAATATAAAGAGAACTAGTGGTTTCTAGCTGTTAATTCCAAAGATATATTACTATAATTATTGGCTATATGTCAAAATACAAATATATCTTCTGTTATATAATCATGTATCACAATTAAATATTTGAATAGAAAGTGTATGTATTTTAATCCAGACAACTATTTTGACAATTGTTGAAGACATATGCACTCTAAATCGTAAGAGTATATACCATAATTCAGAAGGAAGTACTACATTTTCAGAATTCTCCATCTCCTTTTAGTATAATTTTGTTTAAAAGGGTAGTGGAAGAAGTAATTTACTAAAAAATTAATGAAATCATGATATAGATATTAAGGCAAAGCCAATGTATAAACTTAACTATTATATTTTTCATGTGAAAAGTGGAATGTTTAACCATATTGAATAGCAGTTAGGCTGTTATAGCTGCAAGCACAATGCTTTTGAGTTAGTCACTCAACACATTTCATCAACAAACAGAAAACTATTTAAAAGTTTGGACAACCTATGCCATTTGAGGCCATAACTTAGAAGGAAAATTTATAAAGCAAAGATGTAATGGAAATAACAATCAAAAAGCAATGCATCTTATCTTGCTAAAAATTGTTTTCTCTAAATTCTAATTTTGTGAAATATTTTATAGCATTCAACACTAATATATGATAAGAGTAGGATTTCAGTCTGGGAAAATCAAAAACCTTAAAACCTTATTGATTCTATGTCTAGACATTATCTTTTAACATCTGTAGCATGAGAAGACTCACTTTCTAGCCTCTTATTTAAACAGCTGCTAACTTAAACTGCAAAATAATCATGTTGAAAAATGGCAAAAGGAATAGTCATACTCTTATAAGGTTGTAACTCCCTTTTCTGTAATTGCTGATATTTGGCAAGTATTACCCTTTGTTTTGCTGTGCCATAGGTAGTATGCTCATTATGGTGAAATGAAATGAAAGCATAAAGGAAATGTTCAAGCATCAGATACGTCCTTTATCATTGGTGTTCATCCACTCACAAATGTTTATTTAATAAGTTCTTATACAATGCTTGATTATTCCTAAGTAATATAAAGATAAATCATTCACCCCTTAGCTTTTAGATATTCTGTTTATTTAGATGCATGTAAAACTAGTTTTCTTATCAGTCTTTTGAACATTTACCCAAAAGGGTAATTTAACTTAAATGTTGAAAAAAAATTGATTCTAAAAATATTGTCTGATCCATTCCACCTGGTATCCATCTGTGACAGTATGTCTTCACAATCTGTCATCTGCTTTTATCCTGTATGTTCTTAACCACTTCATTTGGGTGCAATCTTTGAACTGATTTTTTCCCTTCCTTATTTCTGGTGTTCTGGTTAGTATAAATTGACATTTTCAAATCTTTAGTCAGGTTTTGGGATGATGTATACTAATTAATTAGGAAGATGTAATGTACCATCAGCTCTCTATACATATTCGTTTATAGCACCATTAATATAGAGGTAGAACCAATCATTATATTCTAGTTTTTCATTTCCTTTGTAAGAACTTTCAATGCATTTTTATTTGGAAATGTATACATTTACTTTATCATCATTTCCTATGAGGAAACAGTACTTCACTTCTAAATTTCTAAATTATTTTAGATTGAAATATATGCACACATAGGTGTTGAGTCTAATACTTTGTAGCGCTTGTCGTTACAGTTGCCTCTCAGTATCAAGGGGGGTGGGTTACAGGATCCCCTTGGATACCAGCATCCACAGATGCTTAAGTCCCTTATATAAAATGGCATACATAGTATTTGCATATAAACTATACACATCCTTCTCTATACTTTAAATAATCTCTAGATTACTTATAATATCTAATACAGTGTAAATTCTAGGCATGTAGTTGTTATATTGTGTTGTTTTAAAATTTGTATTTTTGTATTGTTGCATTATTTTTTGTTATTTTTTTCCCCAAATATTTATTATCCATGGTTGGCTTAATCCATGGATGCAGAACCAGTGGATACAGAGAGCTGACTGTGCTTTTTCTTTTTTTTTTCTTTTTGAGACAGAGTCTCACTCTGTCGCCCAGGCTGGAGTGCAGTGGCCTGATCTGGGCTCACTGCAAGCTCCGCCTCCTGGGTTCACATCATTCTCCTGCCTCAGCCTCCTGTGTAGCTGGGACTACAGGCGCCCGCCACCACGCCTGGCTGTTTTTTTTTTCTTTTTTTCTTTTTTTTTTTTTTTGTATTTTTCGTAGTGACAGGGTTTCACCATGTTAGCCAGGACGGTCTCAATCTCCTGACCTCGTGATCCACCTGCCTTGGCCTCCCAAAGTGCTGGGATTACAGGCGTGAGCCACCACGCCTTGCCGACTGTGCTTTTTCTGAGTTCACTCTGAATATTAAGGTACTTTACAGTTTTGCCTAGTTTATAACTTGAAAAATGTAAAGTAGTACATGTACATATAAATAAGCTTTCACCTTTAGTTTTGTCGTGCCCCTCCATAGGTAATAGATCAAATGATTTAGTATGTCTTAGAGACATATGAAATGTAATAGGAAACCAAATGTACAGAAGGGTGTATGAATATATATGTGTATTTATGCTCATAATAAAAGAAAACAAAAGATGTAATATCCCATTGTTTTTAAATCAGTGTTTTTGCTTACTCTACAATTGTTTAAATATTTAAAAGAGAGCCAGTAAGAAATGAATTGAAATTATTTTTCATAAGAAAGAATCAGTGATATTTCTGTTTTCCAATAGAAATGTTAATTATTAGAATTTATTTTAATAGTGGCCTGTCTAGTTCCAAATTACCAACAGAAATGAAAGTATTGTGTACTTACTGTATGGCAATTCTCAGTAATCTAAAACTAGAATATTACTTTTTTGAGTTTGGGTAGGTCATGTATTTAAAGAAAGATAGTTTTTTAAATAATCCGGAGCAGGAAAAAACTATTATTCTTTAAATTTTTGCCTTGGAAACAACCCTGAAATGATAGTTTTGTTGTAACTTATAATTCTCAGCTTAGTTGTTTTCCTTCTCTTGGACCTTTTCTCCCCTGTGTTCAGAGAAGGTATTCAATTATATGCTCCTTAAATGCTTTTAATTTCATTCGTATACTTTTTCTTGTTACTGTATTAAGGATGCTTACAGAATCATGTTAAAATCATCTAAAGTATTAATCTAAACATGGCTGTGCAGTTGTCTCCCTGTGCAGCATAACAGGGAGACTTAAAGACTGAAAGCCAGTGAAGTGTCTCTCCTTACTTCTGTAGCCAAGGCTGCACTCCCCTCTACTAAAAATGTGCCACATCAGTCCTATTGCTCTGATTACTATGAAAAATTTACTAAGTGGTGTCAGTGAATTAACCTTTGGTAAGTGGGATGGTGTCACCAGATGCATAATGCTAGAGGATGAATAAAATTTCTTCATTCGTCCATTCAATAAACATAGATTAACCTTCTGCTATGTGCTGGACATTGTGCTAGGCTTTGGGAATCCATGGATACATATATTATAATCCCTGAACTTGAGGGGTTCACAGTGAGTTGGAGGACACATGCATAAAGAAATAATTATGGCAGTGTGAATGACATAGTGGTGGTATGTTGTATTGAGTGAAACTGTTCTCCTAAGTAGCCTTAAGAGCTCAGAAAAGATGGAGGAGGTAAAGCGTTTAACTGATTCACGAAGAATGGATGTTACTCTTTTAAAAAGAATGAAACTATATAGGGTTATTCTTTACATATGTAGCTACTTTTTCTGCAGAGTTTGTTTTAACAGACAATTAAATGATATTCTGCTACTGGCTACGTTGTCTTTTTGCAAAATTCTATGGATGCAAAGTTAGTAGGATAATGGATACAAAGAGATGTGGCAAATTATTTACTTGGGTGTGGAGGTAAAAATCAGCAATTAATTAACTGGTTTTCTCTTATGAAGGAGTAGAAAGTATGAAAATACAGTCAGAATTCTTACTAGTTTATTTCTAAAAATTCTATGTATCTTGCAAGTGTGTGTGTGTGTGTGTGTGTGTGGCCTTTATTTTTCTTTTCTTTTCTTTCTTTTTCTTTGCCAGCTCCTTTTTTAAAAAAGAAAGGATTGAGCTCAACAACATTTTTCTAAGCATTTATTCTGCTTGTTATTTTCTTTTATTTCTAAGAATTAAGGATTGAGTGAATACACTCATTGTCCTGATGCATCCATTTAATATGTCATGCTTCAGGGTAAACTGACTTCTTTATGATCTCCAGAAAATTTTCCACTGACATAACAGAAATGATTGTTTACCTCCCCACATGTTCAAACTGCCTTAAACTGCTTTAGGGTTATTTGCTTCACAAGACTTAGTATTGATCCACATTTTATAACTGACTAAATAAGGAAACAGAGTCTTCACCAAACAGCTATAACGATTGCTTTAACTGACAATTTTGCTTTAATCATTTTTAAAATTATCACAGAAAACTGATAGTGAAAAGCCCATGTCTTGGACTGCTTTGCATAGAAGTATAGCTCTTTATTTTAGGAAATTAAGATGAAATTAATTATCTTCTTTTAAGCTGTGAATTTTTCAAGGCTTTTCCCACAAATATATAGATTTAAATATATTATGGGAGAAAAATTAATTATTGACAAGCCACTCACAAGATAGTCCAATTTTAATCCTTCGAATTGGACTAAAGTTGCAAATTTTTATGAACTTGAAGTAACCTGACCTTTGACCTTATAGGATATTCTGATATTGCCAGATCCTTCATTAGCCTCATTGAAAATCAAGCCAATAACTGCCACAGATAGCTCTCCAGTTTATATATAAAATTGGTCAATAATGTGTCCCTGCACACTTCCTGCATGTCTACCTGTGCTGAGTAGTTTTCTCATTTCACATTGATGAAATGCTACAGCTTTGGCAGGAAAGGTGACTTTAGAGTTTATAGTCACCTCTGAAATAGGAGATAATTGGGCATGCTGTAAAAGATACAAGTTAAGGTACAATATTTATAATTTATATAAGTAATTTACTATTAAATATCAGAAATTTAATTAGCTTAAGCTCATAATCAACTGATTATCCATACCATTTGAAGCCAGTGGTCAAAAGGATAATGTAGTGTTTAGAGATCCTCATTATTTGTCTTTTTAGCTGATATACCTTTTTGGTACATTGCCTGCCTGACACAGTAATAGATACACAGTATGCAAATAATAATAATTTGGTCGAGGAATGAATACTGGGCTATATTTGGTTAATAACTAATTTGTATTTCTTATTTGCTTACACATTTGGGAATAGGGAAAGTGGTTCGGAGGTTGTCTGGGGTAGAAACTACAGTGGGATCAAAACTTTGCTTGGAAATTGACATTGTAAAATAGTCACAGTAGTTAACTAATTATTGAGTGCTTAGTCTATGCCAGGCAGCATACTAAGTTCTTCACATGAACTATGCACTGTAATTCATAACAATCTTATAAGATAGTCTTATTATTATTTTCTCTATTTTATGTATGGGTAAACTGGACCCAGAACTTGAGCAAATTTGTAAAGACCACACAGTGAATACATACTAGGAGAGCAGCCAGTCTTATAATTTTTTTTTGTGTGTGTGTTCTAACAGTCTTATAATTGATATAAAGAACAAGCCATCCTACCTCTTTAGGATCATTGAAGTGAGACCTTATATAGTGAGACTGACAATGTCTGTCATTCAAAATATGAATTTTATCTTTTGAAAAATGTGTTAAAATTATGTAACAGCAAATGTAATGTTACTTAAAAAGGGGAATTATCATTCATATTTTTTAACATAGAGCCTACACTCTCTGACCTTTCTCAGTAGGTTTTCATAATGAGAATGAATAATAAACCTGATATGCAAAATTTATGATACTTTAGTAAATATGAGAACAATTTGAAAATAAACTTGGCAGTGGCATAAATGCTATTGAAAATTGTGCCTCCTGTCTGAAATCTTCCAAACACTAATTGTGGGGTAAGAACTCTCGTAATTGTTGCCTCTTGTTCATAAAGACATGTCCTCAAAGAAGATTTTTAGTAGAATAAAATAGTGCTGTGTCACAGATAAGCCAGACTTTTAAGTTCCTACAAATAATAATATAATATTTGAGTTTATTAAGCTAACTTCCTCTAATTTAAGTATTTTTAGTCCATGGGAACCCCAGAATAATACTGTTTTGTCACAGACTTGAATTAGAACTAAAAGTACTTTATTTTACTGCTTTTCCTGTCCAGCTACTAGATCGTGAGATTTCATAGTTCATTTTTTTTAATCTATAGGGTGAACTCTCAGAGTAAACCTATGAGGGCATTATTGAGTGACATCCAGAAGGGTTTGCATTTTATTTTGAATCTTTCCTTTTTTGCACAAGTTGATTCTTTTTAATAATTTACATGACTTAAAAATTCTATTTCTGGATACTTACCTGCATGAACCAAAATGAATGTGCACATCTTCGGAAACACAGACAAGGTTCAGCAACAATGGCACGGTGAAAGCTAGAGGTAAACCGGTTGGCAGATGGATCTCTGACAAGAATCAGACACCATCAGGGGTGCCGTGCGGATGCAGGACAGCCCTTGTAGAACCTGTTTTTTAACACTGTTGCTTGCTAAGGCATCTCTGAAAGACTAAGTGGGTGTACTGTATGTTTCTATATGGTATATTTGTAGGGGCGGTTAGGCTGATGATGGTAGAAACATACATTTTTTAAAGACAGCATTTCAATGAAAACAATTGGAAGGTAGTTTAGCAGCTAGACATTTCATTACTGTGTTATTGTTATAAACAATCATTTGCAGATAGAAATATAAAAAAAAACTACTATGTCTGTAGCACGTTAGAGTTAACAAGGAAATAAGGAAGTAGAAGCCTAATGTGAAGTGGCTTTGCCCCAATTGTATGCTAGTAAATGGTGGAGTGGATTTGAACATAGATCCTTTGAATTAAAATCTGAATCTCTTTCATTGTATCATATTACCTCTTCAACATAGGCTCGTATTTATAAAGTAGAATACATAACAAGACAAAAATAATCCTAGAATATTCTAACTTGACTTTTTTTTCTCTTTTTTATCATTTGGGTAATAACATCAGAATTATAGTGATCATTTGATGAAATTAAGAGTCATAACTCCAGACCTCAACCAGATTCTTAACATATTCTAAGCTGAAAATTTAAGTAAAGATGTGTTCACATAATGCTTTGTTTTATTTCATTTTACATTCTAAACTTTAGAAACGAAACTTTTTAAAGCTTCTTATTTTACATGTTTTTCTTTTCCACTATATGGTATTAATAAAACATCAAATAATTAAATAACACAAATTAATAACAAACACACACGTAAAATGCCTTGAAATGAGTTTTTCTTGTTAGTTTTAAAAATCCCCATGTTATCATCGAGCACTTAAGTACCTATTATGAAAAACTTTATATTCTGCATGCTATCTTTTCTAAACTCCTGCATGTTAGTTCCAGGGTGATAGGGATGGTGTTCCACAAACCATAATGTACTCATTACATCATGTTGTTTTTATCCTCCCTGCCCGCTGTTCATTCTCAACGTGAAAAATCATAGCATATTAGTGACAGGAGGTCTGTATTTTAGGCAGACTTTTGTAATTATTCCCACTGACGCACAGTCAATAGGATTAAAACACAGATTCTGGATCTGTCCATCCCAGATGAGGTCAGTTCTTTGAGCAGTGGGAGTACTATTTCTATAAGCTGTGCTTTCTCCTTTGCCTTATAGAAACATAGATATTAATATGACACAAATATTTGAAAGCTCCTATGGAAACAGACTGGCTTTGCCTGAATTAAGATAAATATTCATCTGCAATAAATAAAATAACAGCATTCATTAGAATTCTTAACTACGTTTGTATGTAGATTTTACAATAATGTTAAAGCCCAGAAAGTTTCAATTACAGAACAATCTACTTACAGTTCATAATTAATAAACTCTTTACAGCTGCATAACTGTGGACAGAAACATCTGCAAAGCCTTATATTTTACACACAGACATACATAATTCCTTCAGAAAATGTTCAATTGTGCTTAAAATCACAGATCTGGAAATGGAGTAAGACCTGAGGAAGCTGAGTCAAGTTGTATTCCTTTAGCTCATGGGAGAGAAGTGGAGAGATGGGAGAAGGAAACCAGACCTCATCTGGCAAAGTAATGTGGATGAAAAATAAAAATGTTTAATATCTATTCAGAAATTCAGTCACAAATATTTGTATAAAATGTATCAAAAATCTCCTCTAAATATAAGCTTGGTTTTGGTAAGACTGTTTTTTAAGTGATAAAATTATTACTCCTCACATAAAAGATAAGCTATTATTTATGAAACTCCAAAAATACATACTAAATTAACAAATAGGTTAAAAGAATACCTTGATAATAGATTTCTAATAGTTTTTAAAGTAATCCATAGGTAATTTCTTTTTTTAGTTTTTAATTTTTGTGAGTACACAGTAGTTGTACATAGGTAATTTCTTTTACCTAAATGCAACTTTATAAAATTTGATGCATATAGAGTATATATGTTAGAAAAATAAACTAATATAAGCAAATAAAATTTACTATTTTTTCTTAATGTTTGCCTATTTAAGTGTTCAGATTTGAAGGTACATTATTGATGAATTTTTTTTTTTTTTTTTTTTTTTTGAGATGGAGTTTCGCTCCTGTCGCCTAAGCCCCACGCTGGATGGAGTGCAGTGGCACCATCTCGGCTCACTGCAGCCTTCACCTCCCGGGTTCAAGTGATTCTCCTGCTTCAGCCTCCCCAGTAGCTGGGGTTACAGGTGCCTGCCACCACGCCTGGCTAATGTTTGTATTTTTAGTAGAGACAGGATTTCGTCATGTTGGCCAGGGTGGTCTCAAACTCCTGACCTCAGGTGATCTACCTGCCTTGGCCTCCCAAAGTGCTGGGATTACAGGCATGAGCCACCGTGCCCGGCCCTGATGGATTTTATAATGAGAGCTTTATTAAGATATAATTCACATATCATACAATTCCCCCATTAAAGTGTATAATATATGGATTTTTGTTATAGTCACAGAGTTGTACAACTGTCACTGCAAATCATTTTTAGAACATTGTAATTACCCCAAATATAAGCCTTATATCTATGAACAGTCAAATGCCATTTTTGCTTACTACCCCATCCCCTGAAAACTGGTAATCTATTTTCTACATCTATAGATTTGCCTATTTAGGATATTTTATGTAAATTGAATCATACAATATGTAGTCTTTTATGATTGGATTCTCTTATGTAGCGTGTTTTAAAGATTCATCCATGTTGTTTTATGTGTCTCTATTTAACTCCTTTTAATTGGTGGATTATATTCCATTGTTTCAATTCATTCAGTAGTTGATGGACATTAGGTTGTTTCCACTTTTTGGCTATTATAAATAATTCCACTATGAACATTAATGTACAGGTTTTTGTGTGCATGTATGTTTTCATTTATCTTGAGTATATACCTAGGAGTAGAATATACTACTTGGGTCATGTAGTAACAATGTTTATTCTTTTGAGGAACTGGTAGTCTTTTTGAAAGTGGCTGCACCATTTTGCATTCCCACAAGCAGTGTAGGAGAGTTCTAATTCCTCCATATTTTCACCAACACTTGTTATCTTTTTGGTTATAGCCATCCTAGTAGATGTGTGGTTTTGATCTGCATTTTCCTAATGGCTAATGATGTTGAACATCTTTTTAAGTGCTCAGTAGCCTTTGGCACATCATTTTTTATGTGTTTATTACTCATTTGTAAAGCTTTCATGGAGAAACATCAATTCAGATTCCTTGCCTATTTTTGATTGGCTTATGGATGGATTTTAATTTTTGCACTTTTTAAAAATTATTGATAATATCTAATTTTACCTCCTCAGTGTTATAGGGGAGATATTTTATTATCATGTATTCTTTAGAGACTTTGATAGTCCAAGAAAATACCTGGAACCTCCAGGATGTTGGTTCTGAACACCTATACAATTTTTTAAAAATATAGAAATGTCTAGGCCCTAATAATGATTTAATTATATGGATAGAGTCAAGACATTAGTGTCCTATCAAAGCCTTCCTAATGTGCAGCCATGGAGGATAGCCAAGCAAGATATGGATTATCGGTGCCTTAATATTCAGGATGGTGTGAAGTGTGTCTGAGATAAAAGTTGGTGCTTAAGAGTTCCAAAAAATCAGTCCATTAAGGATCAGGAAATCTTTTTTTGGCTGTAAAAGAACTCTAGAAGTAGGTGGATTTTCTAGCAACAAGATTGTCAAAAGGAGGATCCTTAGAAATATAATCAGGTAAGATTTCTCCCAAGCATGCACTTATAGGTCATAAACCTAAAAAACTGGACCAAGTATGGGTATCTGTGCCCTCATTCAGGAAGAAGATACATTCCATTTCTACCTAATTGCTTAAGCTAAAGAGGCATGGGAATGTATGGCTTTTGGATGGCCTTTAGGATTGTTCATTTACAGTTGTTATACCAGTACCCTGACTGGTCCACTGACTGCATAATGCAAGTATAGTCTCAGTGGCCTGGCATCCCATTGCTTAAACAAAACATCTATTGAAGACAACTATGGAATATGTG
The DNA here is from genome assembly GCF_029281585.2 of Gorilla gorilla gorilla. Classification (NCBI taxonomy): domain Eukaryota; kingdom Metazoa; phylum Chordata; class Mammalia; order Primates; family Hominidae; genus Gorilla; species Gorilla gorilla. Next base: position 117,539,835 of record NC_073229.2, on the reverse strand, counting down.
ATTGTTAGGAGAATTTAATGGAGAATCAGCATAGAAGGTTTTGGTATCAACTCTCTTGTATATTTAAATATATTTGATTTCAGAATTTTGGTGCTTTTTTATTCTTAAATAATTTATAAATGGGAAACCTGATTGCCTTTCATGTTCTTTGTTAAAAATTTTAAATTAAAAATATTTAAATCAATTTTGTGGGACAATATATTATTTAAATAGTTGAGATTAAATACAATAAACTACATTTATTTCATAACAGTAATATAGCAGATCTTATGATTTAATGTGTTATAATATAATTTAGTAGATATATTGCAGTAAATAATACTATTACTCTGGTATATAGAAGTTTCATGTATCTCCTAGATTTCCTTTTTCTTTGGTGGTTTTGCATTTAAAGAACAGACTAAGCAAAAACTTGCTTAACATATGAAATCTGACAAGATTACAGGTTTTAACTCTAGGATAATGAGCTTATTTTATTCATTAAGGCCCTAAGGACTAAAAGAACAGTCAAAAGAATCAATCCTAGGCCTTCATGGTATCATGGAAAAATACTGTTATTAAAATAAGAGGTAAAATATTATTTTTACAAAAGTAATTAAATATTTAAAACAATTTTTATACATACCCCTAATTTTTATCAATATAGTGAATGTTCAGTTAGAAAAGCAAAAGCATCAAAAGACACAAAGTTACAATGCTATATTTCTTAATGTCACTAACTTTATCCATAGGGTACATACTATATCAAAGGGCACATGCTATATCAATTAAAGTTTGCTTTGAGTTCATGTGCTATTGAACAGATTGAGAAATAAAGCAGAGGAAAAATTTGTAAAACTGCTGTTGCACAATTCCTAGAATGTTGTATACTTCATAATTATGTATGAAGGGAATTTATCTCTAAGGTTTCAGAAGGCATTTACCTCTGAAGACTTTCTACTAGTAGTTTCCAGAAAACCAGCTGCATTTAGAGAGAGGAGAAATTGCCTGGATTTCCATGTAGCTTTTCTGGGAGTAGTTGGTGAGCTAGTCTAACTTTCCTGTATGTGTGTATCTCTCAGATATGCCACTTTACCCTGCTTTATCTCATTGAGTATTTAACTCTAGGTATTTCGTGTAGATATCTTATCACAATTTCTAATGTTAAGAGCATCTGTTACTGCTTTCCCAAGCTTTTCCCACCCAGTAGATCACTGTTATCATAAGAGGTACTGCTTTTGTTTTTGCATGTTCTTGGCTTTACTCTTAACACCATTGCTCCAGCACTTTTGTACTTACTTTTAATAACTCTAAATTGGTAGTTTCCTTTGAGATCAAATGAAAACTGGCTTGCTTCAACTTATTATTTTCAATATTAACTGAACTGAGACAGAATATAACTTCAAAGAAAAAATGTTAAGACTTTTATGATCACATTTTTCCGGTATTGCCTTTATCTATTTAATGATAGTCATACATATATTCCATAATTGTGCAGGTATCATCAGTGTCAAAATTCATAGTGAAATTGACAATATCTGTTTAATATCTCTTCTTAAGGTATGTTGGGATATTATTTCATAGCTTTCTAAGTTAAAGTAATAGCTTTCAATTAGTAAAAATGTATAATAAAAATAAGGATCCATTGAAAATTAAGTTTTAGGGTAGCTAAAGCCCTTGAGTCCCATTACGTAAGTGTCAAACTTTGACTCTTTCAACAGTAAATGATGATGGTAGAATAGCATAAGGCTGAGTGTCAGTAGTCCTGTGTTTTAAATCCAGTTTTATCCTAGACAAACAGAATTATTTGAATAACTCAGGTTACTTTTGCTTTAAATCTGTTTTCCCATCTGTTAAAAGGGTAACAAAATTCAACATAATTTGAAAGTTAAGTGATAAGAGTTTGAAATTTCTCTGCATTAGTATCATATAGATTCTTGAAATCATGTAAGTTGAGCAAGGAATGCACCTCATTTGTGGAAAAAGGGGAATCAGCCTTTATTTAGAGGCTTTTATTTGCAATGGGAGAATGAGAATTCTGAGGAATTCCACTAGTAAACATCATTTTGGAAATGTTAAATCATGTTGCCATTGTCCCCCCATAACCTCCTTGCCCTGTAAAACAGTAAACATACACACGATGTCATCAAAAACTTGTCAGCACACACCTCTTATTTGTCTGTATGTCTACTTTGGTTGTTTGTTTTACTTCTCCAGGCCTTAAAGTCTCAGACAGCGAGTTGTGAGTAAAGCACTGCCTTCTCTGTTTTATGGAATGTTGTCTCTGATCTTTGAATTACAAATAATACATAAAGCAAGATACAATGAATATTTTAAAAAAGAAGAATTTCCATCCCTAAGCTAAACCCTTTATCCTTTCTGGTAACCATATTTTTTAATGTGACAAGATCATATATTTAGAAACATTTTAAGGTTGTATATTTTTGTTATAATATTTAGTAATCAGTATCATTGTTCTCTCTATGCCTTATATTTGTAATAATTGCTATTGAAAACAAGTGAAGATGCATTATGCATCTTTGCTTAATGTTTTTGTAACTGCTTTCCTCTTGTATTAATTGAGAAGCCAACTAAAGACAACATAGCCAACTGGCTTCTGAGGGCAGTAGTGGGTCATAAATTTACAATGAGATGGTTGTAGCCCGGTATAAATCTATCTGTCTATCTCTATCTATCTATCTATCTATCATCTATCTATCTATCTATCTATCTATCTATCTATCTATCTATCTATCTATCTATCTCTCTATCTATCATCTATTGATCGATGGATCTATATTCACAACATAACATACCTTTAAATTGAGTCTTTAAATTATATAAAATACCTATCTTGTTAATATAAATCTACTTTCTTGATGCCCCCTAAATTATTTTGAGCTCCCAAATATATCAAAATTGTGCATTAAAATTCAGCATTTGAACAGAAGTTAAGGTATGACTCAACTGTTTTCTGGAAACTATGACATCTCAGTACTTTAGGATTGCTCCTGCTTTCCATGCCCCGCAGAGTGAAAAATGTGGTTAATTTTTTGCATAATACGCAAGTGGAGAATATTAAATGAACTTTCAGCCAATAAATTAAATGCTAAATTTTTATTTATGTTAAATTTTCACTAACTTTTCTTTACAGATATGATTTTCTTTTAGCTAAATATGAAGGTTACTGAAATTTAAGTAGATATTTATTTAATAAATGTGAAGAATAGATTGAATTTCTTCGATATATAATATATTATATTAATAAAAATTATTGAAATAGTGTAAAAATAACTTGCTAAATTTTCATTGAAGATAAATATAAATATATGAAATGTCCAGTGATATTAAATGGTACACTGTTACTGGATTTAATTACAGAATCTAAATGAATAAGAGCAACTTCATTAGGAGGTGGCAGAAATGCTCGCTGTCCATCTCTGTTCGTTGCTGAGAACAGTTGCTATGTTAGTGTGATTGCACCCTAACCCTCTCTCAGTAGAGGACAAACAGGGCTATAATCTGCTTGCCGTTGATGGCTTTCCCCTTGTTTCTGGTGGTGCAGCCATCTCCTATTCATAGGATTTCATTATTTTTAGTAACAAAGAAGTTCACTTAGTGGAAACCAGCCTGCCTTATAACTTAAATTGGTTGAAATTCTATCTTGGAGTTTCCTGAAAATTTGGGAAAATATATTTCTATCATTTCCAGGTGAAAAATTTTACATAGTTATTTACTTCTAGTCTGGTAATTAAAGTTACATTAATGTTTTTCAACATGAACCAAATCAACATGTCAAAAGTTAGTTTAAAGCTATATTATATTAAGAAAACATAACTTGAAGTGTTCTAATGCAGACCAACAAACTGTTAATTATGTTGAAATCCAAGTTAAATTTGAATTATATATCGGAATTAAATGTTCTAAGGTTTTGGCTAAATAAATTATGCCTGTATTCAGTTTTCTGCTCCAGACTTTGGCCTGGTGCCAACTGCAGGTGCAAGTTTGCTGTATGATTTTGTTTGTATTATTTTGTTTTAAGATGAACTATCATAACATTTGGCTAGTGAAATACCCTAAAATGAATATTTTATCATAAAGAGCTTGTTTTACATACATCAAATTTAATATTTGATTCCTTGCTAAATAATACAATTTTTCTTTAAAGATCGATTTGCTCTCATGTCTCAATGTTTGCTTTCTTTTGCATACCCAGCCTGTGGCCGTGGGTTCTACAAGTCTTCCTCTCAAGATCTTCAGTGCTCTCGTTGTCCAACTCACAGTTTTTCTGATAAAGAAGGCTCCTCCAGATGTGAATGTGAAGATGGGTATTACAGGGCTCCATCTGACCCACCGTACGTTGCATGCACAAGTGAGTTGTATTATGAAAGTAAAGGACTTTCCAATCCATTCCACTCATTTGTACTGTTGTGACATCAATGAAATAGATATTGAATTTGTGATACATTCCTAATTATACTTAAATATTAAAATTATTTTAAAATATTAAGATAAGAAAATTTTCTTTCATAAGCAGATAGGTTTAGTAATATAAATATATCTTACATCAGCTTTGGTGTTATTTCCATGTCTGCAAAATTAAGATGCATTTTAATAATATTTTTCACATGTATCTCATAAGAATCATAAGTAAAATTAAAAGTTATTAGGGCCGGTCAGGCACGGTGGCTCATGCCTGTAATCCCAGCACTTTGGGAGGCCAAGGCGGGTGGATCATAATCACCTGAGGTCAGGAGTTCGAGACTGGCCTGGCCAACATGGTGAAACCCCGTCTCTACCAAAAATACAAGAATTAGCTGGGAGTGGTGGCGCCCACCTGTAATCCCAGCTACTCGGAAGACTGAAGCAGGAGAATCACTTGAACCTGGGAGGCGGAGGTTGCAGTGAGCCGAGATTGTGCCACTACACTCCAGCTTGGACAATAAGAATGAAACCTCGTCTCAAAAAAAAAAAAAGTTATTAGGGTCTTGCATGGATATTAAATGTTATTAAAAAGTAATGGTTTCTGAATTAAAATTCCATTACTAAATAGAGCAGGTCTCACTAAAAGAGCAAATCTCACATCTTGGTTCTTCAATTAATGAATGTTTGAGAGATCCAAATCCACAGCCAATCTCAGACATTGCTATAAATCATTCTTGAGTACATTAAAATGAATAAATGTATTCCCTGTTATGTGGTTAAAAGGAGAACTATTTTTAAACTACTGCACAGCTGTTTTTTTTAGGTGCATTAACTGTACTGTTTTAATTGCTTGGAAGAAAAATAGTTAAAGACTGTGGCAGAAGTACAAAGACAGTTGTTATCCTGTTTTCATTTTGACGTATTAAAAGGAAAATAAATAAAGCCTCTTGCCAAGTGAATTCAAGGAGGCTTTTATACAGCTTCTCTAGTAAAGGTAATGACATGTTTATGTGAAAGAAAGCATTTCAACTCATTTTCTCTTTGGTAATTGAGCCACTAGCTTAATGCCCCACACAGATCCTTTTGTTCTTTTTGTTTGTATGGTTTTTTTTCTATTTTTGCTTATTTACTTATTTATTCTTGGTTTCCCAAGGGCCTCCATCTGCACCACAGAACCTCATTTTCAACATCAACCAAACCACAGTAAGTTTGGAATGGAGTCCTCCTGCAGACAATGGGGGAAGAAACGATGTGACCTACAGAATATTGTGTAAGCGGTGCAGTTGGGAGCAGGGCGAATGTGTTCCCTGTGGGAGTAACATTGGATACATGCCCCAGCAGACTGGATTAGAGGATAACTATGTCACTGTCATGGACCTGCTAGCCCACGCTAATTATACTTTTGAAGTTGAAGCTGTAAATGGAGTTTCTGACTTAAGCCGATCCCAGAGGCTCTTTGCTGCTGTCAGTATCACCACTGGTCAAGCAGGTATGTTTTGTGTTTATCTTCACTGAATGAAATAATGTGACTACCTAAATGAGGTGTCTTACTTGAATATTTAGTTAGTTTCTCTACACAGAGCTTGATTCTTCCAGCTTGTTGATTATTTACAGCTTTAACTTTTCCTGTTGCTTGTTACACCATTAGTGTACTCATTAACATCTTCAGAGATCTGGCAGGAAAAATAAAAGGAGATAAAATTGGCCAGGCACGGTGGCTCACACCTGTAATCCCAGCATTTTGGGAGGCCGAGGCGGGCAGATCACAAGGTCAGCAGTTCGAGACCAGCCTAGGCAACAAGAAACCCCATCTCTACTAAAAATACAAGAATTATCCGGGCATGGTGGTGCACACCTGTAGTCCCAGTTACTTGAGAGGCTGAGGCAGGAGAATCACTTGAACCTGGGAGGCAGAAGTTGCAGTGAGCCGAGATTGTGCCACTGCACTCCAGCATGGGTGACAGACTAAGACTCTTGTCTCCGGAAAAAAAAAAAAAAAAGGAGATAAAATTGTAAACCCTTAAGACTGCTATAAAACAAATAACTCCACTGAAAGATCTAGAGGAGGGGAGTGAAAATATTGGTCAAAATGAAGTAAAGGATGTATTCACACTTTTACCTTTTTGTTTTGGTATGCTCATGATCATAAACTACATGATAATTAGGAATAATGAAAGAGTTGGCTTCATTGTCTCACATAATGTTACCCAATTTTTTACTACATAGACTATGATCTTTGTAATATATGACGAGTCTGCATTTTAATATACATGAGGTTCATGTAAGTTCATCAGTAGATTTGTGATCATATTAATTTGCATTTTTATATTCGAATAAATGGCAGATTTCATGAGGATTTCAGAAGAAATGGCATAACCATGATAATAGTGCACTTGTAGCTTAGCCTAAAGGTAGTTTACACTTATTTTCTTACTGGCACTTGAAATGCCCTCCTTAAGTTATTCTTTGTTGTGGTTAGGTATGTTTTGGAAAATACAAATTGGAGACTTTCTAAACCTTCAGAAAAATCTTACTGCTGAAGGAAATCTCAGAAATTAGGGGCTTTCTCAGTCTTTTGAAAAATTCTTATTGCTGAAGATAGATGCTATGTAGTAAATGCAACAAAGTGCTACGTTATCAACAATATTAAAATCGGGCCTTTACTAGAGTAGTGTGTTGTGTGAATAATGTAACAAGCTAATAACAAGGTCCTCTTGGTCTTTGGCTGGCTGTCTAAAAGCAACCAGTATTATCCCAAATTCCTGGGCACAGACTAATCTATTCTTCATTTCCATGCTAATTTTAACCAACTGTTACCTATTTAGATTATATCTACATAATGAAAACTATGTGTATGATCTCAGGCTTACCATTTTTTAACAAATTAGTGGGTTTTTATTCTAAAGGTTTCATTCTGATGCTTATTTCAAAGGCTGTTTGAATCAGATCTCCTATTTATAAGAGCAGATATCGGGAGGTAAAACATAGAAATGTAAATCTTTAATAATTAGACAAAAAATAACTGATTTAGCTAATTACCTGCACTTACCTATTTTACTTTGGACTTACCTCTTTTATTAGCAATATTTATCCTATTTATTTTAAAATGCTGTTGTCATAAGATAGTTCCACTTGTGTTGTTTTATATATATAAATTTGTTGTCATAACTTTGCAGTGAGTGGATTTGAAACGTTTTTAGGTTTATGATTTTGACATAAGAGCTATCTTTTGGAAGCATTAATATAAACTTGGTTCTACTAAGTTAGAATGACATTCTTTTATTCCTGCTAATATCAAGAAGTGACATTTTTATTTTTGAATATAACCAGGAGATGCTGAACTGATACCAGAAATAGTGTTTGCCAAATTGGCCACTTTGGGGATGTCCTTTCATGTTCCTAAAATGTCTATTGTTTGATTTCTCAAGTTAATACTATACAGGCTAAATATATTATCAAATTTCTGTAAGTTTCTGGAATCAAATATTTCGCAGATGTTATGTAAAATGGCTTTGGATGTTGATTCCCTTCTGGTTAAGAACAAACTAGGTTGGCTGGAGGGTTTTTTTTTTTTTTTTTTGCTTTATTTGTGGAGGAGGTTGATTTAAATGTACAATAAATATATTGTGATGATTGTACAACAACCCTGTAAATATACTAAAAATACTTAGTCGTTTATTAAAATGAGTACATTTTATGGTATTTAAATTATACCTCAATGAAAAGAAAAAATGATTTAAAAAAACCTATACATTTATTAAATAACATAAACATAAATAAAGGTTAAAAAACTAGGTTTGCAGTTTTGTATTAAAATACTAATTCATGATTGCCTAGTCTGACTACATCTCAAATGCTAAAACTCATGAATTTACAGTTAACTTTTTCTAACAGAGGAAATTTGGAATGTGTTAGTGATTATTGTTCTTTTGTGTGAGTATACTCAGTTCTCTCCATTACCATATTTTTGCTCTTCCTAAAGGGGGGTGATTTGAAACTTTGTCTGAGTTCAAAACTATCCAAGGAACCTTGTAAAACCCTTGAAATTATCATTCTCCACTAAACAAACAGCATCATTTCCAACCTAGTTTATGCTGAAATCACTTCAACAATGAATTTAAGTCTATATTTCTGGTTGGTTATCTTCCTCCTCAGCAATCCACTGATGCCTAGCATAAAAGGGTTTATTAAGAGAATTTCATGTTTCTGGGAAAGCTTAGAGAGTCAGGATAACAAATAATCAGCCAGTGCTTGAAAGGTAGTGTGTGTACTTTGTAGTTCCTTTTCTGTTAAGTTTTGAGTTTGGAGCACAAGACCCTTTACCAGTATTTGTGTGAGTAGAAGTGTATTGAATATCCTTTGCTCACAGGAAGAATAGGGCCATTGGTATCAAGGGCCCTGAGTTCTAGTTTCTGGTCTACCACTATGAGGTATATACATTTTGGGTCAATCACTAAAGTCCCTCATGAAAAAAAAAAATGGGGATAAAATAATATCTACCTTCCTGTATTATCGTGTTAAGTGAGATGATATTAGAGGAAACTAAACTCATACATTGCTATAAAAATGCTAATGCAGTGAATAGCAAAATGAATGCCAATTAGTCCTCTTTTTATGTAACTCTTTGGGAACCTGTCAAGGCAAAATGGACCAATTTCTTTATCTGCAGAAGCATGAGGGAAAATAATGTGAGTGCAGAATTGGCAGTTAACGTATTACAACATTGGAAGAGGGAGAAATTAATTTTGTTTGGCCTGTAAAAAATATAACTGTTATCTAGTTATCAATTATCTTATGATAGAGGTTCTTATGTAAACCTTAGCTTTAAGATAGATTTGTATTGAAAAGCATATTTTAATATTCATATTTATATACTTTTAATATTTACTTATCATGAACATGCCATACACAAGCTGGCTGAACCATACATTTTTGTTCTTGTTGTTTTGTTAGTAATTATATTGACCTATTAAGGCTGAAGTCACAAAGATCAAGTTACGTACAATGGAGATATTTTTTAAAATATAGAAGTAGGGGGAAAACATATGCATTTAATTTATGACATTATGACCCTTATTCTTCCTTATATTTAAAAGTTCTCTTTAAAAAATGCCTTTTTTAACCTTTTATGTTAAGTTCAGTGGTACATGTGCAGGTTTGTTACGTAGGCAAACTTGTGTCATGGGAATTAGTTGTATAGATTATTTCATCACCCAGGTATTAAGCCTACTGCCCATTTGTTATTTTTGCTAATCCTCTCCCTCTGGCCACCCTCCACCCCACAGTAGGCCCCAGTGTGTGTTGTTCCCTTCTGTGTGTCCCTGTGTTCTCATCATTTAGCTCCCACTTATAAGTAAGAACATGTGGTATTTGGTTTTCTCTTCCTGTGTTAGTTTGCTAAGGATAATGCCCACCCACTTCATCCATGTCACTGCAAAGGACATGATCTTGTTCTTTTTTGTGGCTGCATAGTATTCCATAGTTTTCCATTCTTAAGCACTATTTAAGTGCTGCTTTTTAATATTAGTTTGTCCAACTACACTCAGTACCTAGTGCATGTCAAGCACTATGGGGGATGCTAAGGATAGGAAGGTAAAGAATGGTTCTCTTCTTAAGTATCTAACAATAGAACACTTATTATAATGTTGTAGAACAACATTGGGAACAAAATACAAAACTCTGAAGAAAGAATGATTCATTCAGAGAACAAATGAAAGCGCTTCCATAAAAGATGTTAGTCAGTCTAGAGTTTCACAATGGATGTGATTTTGCTAGATATAAGAGTATAAAAGTAAATCCTATTCTAGGCCCTGAAGAATACTACCCCTTTTCTGTAATCAGAACATGGTTAATTGCCACTACCTTCCTTCCTGAGACTAAGTATGGTAGCACAGAAGTAGTATGCAGAAGTATGAACATTAATAAAAACAGATCACTCAAAAAATGCTGTTTCTTTAATACTTCATTCACTCTGGGATTATTTAAGCAATTGTAATATGTGGTCTCTCCTCAAAGGGAAATAGATGACTTAGCAATTATCCTTCAAGTCAGGAACTGTGTCATGTTTATCTGTGTCACCACCATCAAATACAGTCTTTTCTGCATACTAGCTGTACAAAAAATGTTGTGGAATTAGGCCAATGGGAAAACCAGAAAAATTAAATCATTATACAAGAGTGAAACCATTAAGGCATTAATAGAAAAGACTTATTATTTGATATTAGATGACATAATTACATGATTTTAGACAAGTTACTTCACCTCTTTATACTAGAATTTTCTCCTCAAGTGGTACACTATTTGACTCGTCATATTGTAAAAATTGAGCAAATAGCTTAATTCCAGGTACATTTATTAGAATAAAAAGGTGTGTTACTGTCCTGAAACAATTATAAGAGCAGTGATTAAAACATTACTATTTATTGAACACTTACTATGTTCCTGGTACTTTTTGAAATGTAAAATGTGCATGAAAAGAGTGTCAAAGTTGAGTCACCTAACTTTTTTGGCCTCATATTTTCCCCTTAGGCAACTGAGAGATTTGGGACATAAGACCTTTCAGACCTCCACATATATTTATAACTAAATAAATAAAGTAGTAACTCAGTATACAGTACAAACGTATCACTATGCTACACTATTCACTGTACACTATTAATAGGTGAGTGATACTGTACATATACTACAGTTTTTAATGAGAGTGATAACTATTTTAATGCTCTGGAAAGCATCCGGAAGGAATTAGGATGAAAACTGAAACCTCTTGAAAGAGGTTAGGGATAGTTTCTCAAGTTGGGCTCCCCAGGAAGCAAATACTTATATGGAGATTAGCGTGCATGAGTTTTATTAGGAAGAATGTTTGGGATCAACACCATCAGAGAGAAGGGAAGCAAGCAGGACCAAGCAGAGCAGGGCTGAGCTGTGATGGGGTCTCACTGGAATCATCAGCCAACTCCATGGGGAGTGCTCTACCTGTAATGAACCCTCAGGTTGTCCCTAGGTGACAGTTTTATACGTCTATGTTGTCCAGACATGGGTTGCAGTTTTTCCTAGGAATGAGCAAGGTGTTACTTTTCAGAAAGGAAATTCTAAATGAGGCAGGGAACTGAGGACTGTTCTCTGGCAAATATCTCGGCAGCTGGGCAAATAATTTCTTCAGTCCTTTTCTAAGGAGAATGTGGGCAGCCCATTACAACATCCATTATAGAGGGTTAAATTATGCAAAAGAATAAGAGTGGCAGCATTCAGAGTGTGATTATGGAATAATGGTATGAACTGGATGAATAAAGATTTATGGGAAAGATTACTGGGGAATTTTTATTTTTAGGAAAAGAATCTTTTCTGATAGACAGCGGGGAAACCTGAGTGGTTTTGAACAGGAAAGTAACACGATTGACCCTGGTTTAACTTAAACTTTTGTGTATCTTCCACAGTACATTTCATGTATTACATATAGTCGTTGGTTAAAAAAAAAAAATTCCTGCCTAGTGTTACTATGGAAAAAAATGTGCAAAACATACAGTTTCTGAAAATATAAGAAAGCTTCAAAGAATCTGCCATTATGGTGTGGAGACATCTCAACTATCTTCAAAGGTCTCTTTAGAGTCTCTCAAAAAGAATTATATTTTATCCCCATCATCAATTTTGTTGTGTATGGATGAATGATCTATATGACACTCACACAGATTATATTAAAATTTGAACTAAATTTGTGGAGTTGTTAAGACAAGAACTGATATCATTTTAAAAGTAAAATTTTGAGGGTTCGAATGACTTTACAAAAGTCACACAGTAAATTATATAGTGATGACCCAAATGATTGCAATCAAATACACTTCTTACCTCAAAATTATTAAGTGTTTATGCAATCTTATCATAGAGTGCTATCTTTAAAAATGTAGCTCCATAATCCATTACATGAGAATTTGCAGATTGGTTTAATGGTCAGTGATAAGAGCTGTTAAGTGAAAAGGAGACCTACTAAGAAGTGTTATTTCCTGAGAATATTAACAAATGTAATCTTTGTGGGATAGCATTGCTAAATATAGCATTTGCCTTCTCATTACTGTTTTATTATCTTTCTTCAAGAAACTTTAAAAATAGCCGTGCATATTTTAAACTGACTTTCCTGTGTTTTTCAATGCCCAGATCTAATTTCTCAGCCAAAATAAAGATTTGCATCAGTATTCCCTTTACTTTGATTTGTAATGTTTATATAATGTACCAGATGAAATATAACCTGAGTCATGTGATATAACATTATACATAAGCAAAATTATCCCAAAAAAAGACAAAACCAACAATCATTTTCTTTGTCAGAAGTAGCTTCACTCACATGAATTAATGTGACTCAACTGTGACTGTTTTCTCATAAATTAACGTAGATCATCTCTTTTCAATGATTTAATGGACACACATCAAGTTATATGTCTTTTAATAAGTAAATTAATTCCATTTAAATTTGTATATTTTTATACTTGCTAGGAATATATAAGATTGATTTATATTTTAAAGGAACATGATATTGAGAAAATATATTTTCTTATTTTAGAACATTTATTGGTTATATAAAGTAATATTAAACACAGCATTCTCCACAGGGTGAAACAAGGCATAATTGTTTTATCACTAGGTTAAAAATATATAAATGCAAAAAACAGGAACCATTTTGTAGAGATAGTGTTATTGTTATTAAAACATACATTCATATGTACACCTATGCCGTCTGCAGCAGAGAATCAATCGAATAAATTTCCTTTAACAGTAAACTGTTCAAAATATGCATTTCTGTTACATTTAGACATTTTATAAACCTGAGGTATCCGAAAGTGCAGGATTTAGTCATTCTAATTCATGCCCTGCAGGGCATGACATTTTAGTAATTCATATGCTTTGCTTAAACAAGGAGTAACTTTAGACTGTTAGTGAAATTTATTTAAGTATTTTTGTGACACCATAAATATGAAAACATATATATATATAGATACATTTACATTTTTATTTAGTGGCTGTAAGTTATTAAAACATACAAAAAGGATATTTTAGATAATTATTTTAATAAAATTTTAATTAGGTAACATACTACCATGTTGACATTAATACTAATAACCAGGATTTATGTAGTGCTTAGTATAAAACATGTTGATTCCTTTACACGTAAAGGCCCATATGTTTGCACAGTATCTTCACATTCCGAATTTATCATGTAAGTTTAAGAGAAAATTACATGTTTCTGTGATATGGTCTTATACTAAGTGTATCATATATTTGTAATATTCTTCACATATTAGTTGTGAAAAGTTTATCTTTCCTCTGAGGCTTCATGTTATAAGAAAATGGCGGTACGTTTGATCATACTCTCTAGCCCCATCAACATATTGGGCCCAGGGTAGATGATTAGTAAATGTTTGTTGGCTGAGTACATAAATTCTTTGTATACTGTAATATGCAAAGAAAATTTCTTAGACTATCTAGGTTGTTACAGAAGACATTAATTTAATTCAAATGATATAATGTTATTTAAATTATGCAATGAGTACATAAGTTAATAATTTCAAGTATAGTCATTTTTCAATTTGGTCCTAAAACTGTAAATATATTTAAAATCTTAAACTGTTTACAGCCATAATGTGGTATTTACGCAGGAATTTTAAACAAAAGCTTAACCTTCTTATAAAATATTAAAGGTACAAATAAACCTTAACTTTGAAAACTTTCGTAATGCTTCATATTTTGAAAGCTTGTTGAAAATATAATTAATTTATATCTTTTATATAACATTGAATATGTAGAAGCACAGAGATCAGGATTGGAGATGCTTTCTTTAGTACCTAGGAACATAATATCAGCCTTTCATACATTATTTTGATATTTTTTATAGTTTGGTATATTTAGGTTTTAATATTTTTTTATTTTTTTTGGTTTGGTGACAGCTTTAAGGCTACAGCACATCACTGTGCCATGACTCTTCTCAATTAAAACATACATAAGGAAATACCTCTAAGTAACCTGTGTTCTCATCCCCACACCCTAATCTTGCCACCTCAACTCCCTGATCTCCAGTCCCAGTATCTTTCTGAGTTGTCAAAACTATCCTTTTCTGATATGGTTAATATTTGTCATGAAATAGGCTTATGTTGAGGTTATGGTGACAAGTTGAGCTGCATACTGTTTAATGGACATGCTCTTAGTAGACTCTTGAAAAAATCCTAGTATAGAGTGTTTTAAGTTGCTTCTCATATTTCCAATTTAATGCTTCTCTATCTTTTCTTAAATTCTTTGATCTTTGAATTGCTACTTTGTAAATAATGATGTTTACATACTTGGGAAGCAAGAGTTCATTTTTTGCAATAACCCATTTATTCTACTGCTGTGATGGAATTGTGTCCCCTCAAAATTCCTATGCTGAAGCCCTAACCCCCAATGTAACTGTATACTTTCCTCCACACACACTGAGAAAGGCCATGTGAGCACATAGCAAGAAGATGGCCATCCCCAAGCCAGAAAGAGAGGCTTCAGCAGAAACTGAAATCTGTTGGACCTTGACTTGGGACTTCTAGCCCTCAGAACTGTGAGAAAACAAATTTCCATTTAAGCCCCTCAGTCTGTGGTATTTTCTTATAGCAACAAATGCAGACTAATACTCATCCCTGAGATAATTTAATTCCATCCTGAAAAGTCTTTATTTTCCATATGCATGAGGACAGCTAAGGCATGTAAAATTTTATTTATGGGACAAGAAATGACAGTGGTAGAAATTTTATGCATTTTTATGATTTTTCCCCTCCAAAAAACCCTTAACTTGTTTAATGCAGTGCCTTTGTAAGTAGCAGAAAATGACCAATAGTAATGTTTTATTTTCAATGTCCAAGACAGGTTTTTATTTTTTAACAGAGCCAGTTAATCATCTAATAAATTTTAGAAGGTGATACATTGATGGTAACAGAACATCCAATATAAAAGTTACAATAAATTTTGTTCCCAAGTTTTGAAGCTTTGGGTAAGTTTGTCAAATTCTTGGCAATTTTAACCTATAAATTTCTACATGATTAAGAGGTCAGTACCATTTCAGGATTTTCTTAGGAAAAAGTGTTTATAGCTCTATATTTTGGAGATACAAATTTGTAATTTGCTAAATTTAAGCATCCTCTTCAAAAAAAATGACTTCCCATTAGGATCATTATCCTGGAATAGTCCATAATGATGGAATTATATAAAGTAATTCTTATTACATGTATTGCCCTTAATAGAAGATCCTTTATTTTGCAATTGCAAGTTTATGTAGTAGACATTGTAAGTAAGCTGAATATTCATCTACTAAAATAATATTTGCAAATAAATAGCCACTTTAGAGTAAAGAAGTTTGTAAGCTGAATATTCATCTACTAAAATAATATTTGCAAATAAATAGCCACTTTAGAGTAAAGAAGTTTGTTCAAGTGATATATAGAAAATCTGTTTTAAGTAAAATGTGACTAACTGGACCACATGCTCTTTACTTTTAGGGGAAAAATGCAAAAAGCAAGTTAACAGGAGGAACTTAAATAAAATATGCAAAGTTTTTCAGGGCATAACCTTAGGTAAATATATATTGAATACAGTCTCTTTTTCTGGAGATAGTAAACAATTATAAATCATAAAAAATAACAAATATGTTATATTTTAGTAATACCCTGCCAAGAATACAAACTAACACATTTGTAATAGGTTTCCAATATACATTGACTAAAGAAGTGTTTTTGGTTAATCCTTCCTTGACTGAAACCAATTACCTGATTTGCTTGGTTCTATGGTACAAACAGGTTTTGTTCCATGAGTCATGAATTAGTTTTTATGTAGCTAGCTATCGTGCCCATTTCTCTAAGTGTTATTGAAGTGGTAGCATTGTGGAGACAGACACAGTTTCAGAAAAATTTCATTTAAGAGCAAGAAATCAATAAGCTGCATTTCAGAGTATGAAAAGCCAATGGATAGTAATTTCATACATTATTCATGTAAAGACAAAGACACATAATATGAATTGGTAATAATGATGACGACAGTAGTAAAAACATGGGCCCATAAATTTTAAGTACATATTTAGGTTTTCCCCCAATCTCAATTCCTATGCACTGCCACTGTCAATCATATACACCATTTTCAGCCCTGGATCAGCTAAGGGACATAGCCTTGAAAGCTATGAAATGTAGGTGAAAGATAGGAGATTGTCTTTAAATTTGGACAAGCATTTAGTTGTTGTTCTGTTTTCACTACATGTGTTCAGAGGGAGTAAATGTTGATTATTTTATCCCTTGCTTCGTTGGTGATGAATTGAAGCAAATTTGATCCAGACAAGCAATCTGGTGGAATGATGCAGAGCCATCCAAAAACACATCTGTACTAATCTACCAATGCAGTAAATTAGAGCTACAAGGAGAAGGCATTGATCCACAAGAATCATTAACAGTTTTAACCAACTGATCCAAGAAATAGGGTAAAGGAGAGAACACTATCAAGATCTTGTTTTTCAGATCTGTCAATTACAACTGCTAAAGCATGATTGTTACTCGTTTGAATTTTAGCTGTTTTTATGACTTTGGTTCCCTTTGTACTAGTGTAAGCAATGAACAAGGATCAATTAAGAACCCTGGGAAAAAATTACCCAAATTCCCTGCACTTAATTTACAAATAGGTCAGTCACAAAGGGAGAGATAATTGCTGCAGCCTAACAAAATTAGTCAGGGACAAGGCAGAGCAGATGATGTATGTTCTGTGACAAAATACATGGCAGAGATGTACATACAGTCGTGTAGCTGCTTGCCTTGTTTAAGACACAAGGGCTACAGAGGAAGATTTGTGAAAAACAATTAGCATAGCTTTAAAGCATGCAGTTCTTAATTATCCATAGCGTGTTGACATCAGATAATTAGTGTCTTAATTTTTAATATTTTATCATTAACTTCAGCATATAGAAAGATGCAGAACATTGTCTGAGCATAGCATCCATAATGGAAATTGTATATGATGATAAAAACAAAACTGGTTAAGCCATATCACTATTGTATTATTCAAATACTGCTAATACTCTTAAACTCAGCACCCTTAACTCTAGTTATGTCAGACTATACCACTGTGAACTGATGTATTTATGTGTATAGACATGTATAGACAGTAATAAACATATGTTCTTTAACCTCATACATTTTATGAGTACATATATATTCCTAAGAGAATGGGCATTCGAATGGTGGTAGGGCTTAAATGTTACAGCTTTAGGAATCTTTTGCCTATAGATGGTGAGTTAATGAGTGGCCTCTCCTGGGAAGAGGAGTGGAGGTATAATTTAAAAGTGTGACAAAAAAGTTTTGAGAAAACAAATAGCTAGGAATTGGAAGAATCTCAGAAGCACATGACAAAGACCAAAGAGGGGTGGCCAGGCCAGTTGAATAAGGGGGCTGTCACAATTACCAAAGGAAAGGAAATTTTCTCATTAAGTTAATCATAGAATCAAGTGTCACAGGAGATCAACAGAATGAAGACACAAGAAAGTCTACTGGATCTGAAAATTTGGAACCATGAGAAACAGTTTTTACTGATAACTTGAGGTAGAAACTATCATAATGATGTTTACCATGGTCAAAAGCAAAGCCTGACACTATGGCATACGTAGTAGAGTGTTCAGCTCAATGATGGCTGAATTGAATTGTAATAGATTATTTTTTATGCTGATTTCATACAACATTTATCAGACTGGTAAAGACTTTAAGACAGAGAATGAGTCTGAATTATGTTTGGAAAAAATTACTGCCTTTGTTCTTTTCTAATACATTATCATAACCTTGTTTTCTCCTTGTTTTGACATCTCATCCTGTTTTCTCAAATCCCTGACATCACCAAGAACCCAAATATAGCCTCACACAAATTTCATTGTTGAGAACCTTATAATCTCAGAAATAAAGGTCATAAAAAGAAAGATGTTAATTCTACAAAGATAAACTATGCATTTATAACTATCTCTCATCTAAGATAATATCATTCATATTAAATGCTATAAAATCAAAGGACTGTTTATACACATCTAATACAGAGACTGTGTTATGCTAGATAGATGATAGATGATAGATAGATAGATAGACATATATCTCTTCTTCTTTCTCCAGTAGATTTTAAATTATATGTCCCATATCATGTACTTGCCAATATAAAAAGTATAACCACCTAAAAATTTGGAAATTTTATTTTTGCTATGTGCAGTATTTGTTAATACTGATAAATCTTTTATTTTTAGACACATTTCCTTTATCTTTGAAAATTATATAAACAAAGAACAGAAAGCCATTATCTTATTTCAACAAACGTCAGATATTAATATAATTTGTAAGTGACTTCTGGTACACTTGCTGCATTAAACACTGGTGTTATGTTTGAAAATACAACAGCTGACCTCCTTTAGACTGCTGCCTGCCTACTTTGATGTTTCATTATTTTCTTCAATCCAAGGATGAAATGGATGAATGGATCTTAATTATAGTGTCCTGGTGACTCTTTTTTCGACCATTTTTCTGGACAAGCATCAGCTAATCTGACAAATCATGAACAGTTTACTTTATAGTTTGGCTGGGATTAAGTTACTAACTGGAACCTGCAGGGAACGCAAAAAGCAATGTCTCCTGGTAAAATGCACTGGGTGTTTGCTATGCCTGTTTTCAATTTTAATTCATAACCTTTAGGAATGAAGAACTATAAACAGATAATTCTCTGACAGATATATTTTTATACACTTAAATTTATAGCACTTCAAACACAAACCCTGTATATCCAATTTACATATCTAAAATCTATATCATGTGTTTGACTTAGAATTTTTTTATTTCTGGAGTTTTCACTGTGTAAAAAGAGCTGCTTTGTAAATTTTTTTATGTAACACAATTTTAGAAATATTTCTTTCTTAGAATTAGGTTAAAACATCTGCAGTTATTATTTAAATTGCATGTAAGTGATTATGAAAATTTGATTATGTTTTAATTTGAAGTATTTTTATGTGATCCTGGGACAGATAGATTGTTGAAGGAATTTGAGTTCAAATTTTGGATGTTTTTCAAGTTTAAATTAAAAAGTATAAAGTTTTGGAAAAGTCAAATGACTATTTGAGGGTTTGTAATAACTGTTGTAGATCAGTATTATTCAAAGTTTTCCAAAGAACAAAAAGTGTTCAACTTTTATGCTTAGGTTATTATTATTTCTTCTAATAGTAATTGATTTTTTTGTGAATTCCATATGCCATCTGCTGGATGACACGATTTTCTTGTTCAGCATGAAGTTTGTTCTTGCAGACAATATGTGTTTTCTTCACACATATCAGTAAAGACGTGTTCATTAGTTAGAGTAGGCAAATGAATAACATGTAAAGCCATATTTTCTAATAACTGTCATTTAATTGGATATTTTGTTTCATCTTTCTTCGCTTAGATGCATAATAAACATATATAGGATAACTCAATTTAGAAATTAGATATAGTATCCTTCTGGGTAACTGAAATTACCCTGCCATCCTTATAAAACAGTATTTTTTATTGTTCTTACACTGTAAATAAATGTACTGGCAATAAAGAATTAACAGCACATCCAGGAAGACTTTATTTAATAATGACAATGTAAAATACTTCTTGTGCCATTCTATTTATCTAATTTATAACTCTATTTGATTACTCCAGCATGCCTTTATCTGTAAGAATTGCACCCTAGGGACTAGTCAACTTATTAATTCATCACTTGTCATTTTTTATGGTTGCAATCCCCATTATAGTATGAGCGTAGAGTGATACTCTCTTCTGAAAGCTGCCAGCCAACTGGTTCAGTCTAGGTGACCTTTTGTTTGTAACTATGGTCCTAATGGTTTTTCTATTGGCTTCTATTTCTAATAGATTACATTACAATCTACTTTTTTGTCTTATGGTATCATGATGAGGATAGGACAGCAAGAGTGAATTCCACACCTGCAATTACAGAGTTTTAAAAAGAGGAAAGACTTGCTTCAAGTTAACCTGTAGGCTTTTAAAAAAATGCCTTTTGATTTATCTGTCACCTGATCCATCAGCAATGAATAATTTTCATGGAAGGTGCACTTTAATTACATTCCCATTTGACTTGCATTATCAAGCCCTATCTAGGTAATTAATCTCACCAAGTATCCAATTTCGGCCTTTATTGCTGGCAGACAGACCTTCAGAATTATGTGTGCTTGAATGGGTCTTGGGCCTTTTTCACCAGGCAGGCCCTGAAAGAGATCTGAGGCCTTCCAAATCTTGAAAGTATGCCTGTGAATTTTTTCTCTTAGATATTGTGAATAAATTAAATTATATTTGGCATCACAAATATACTTCCATAATCAAAGAAACCTATAGATTATTATAATCATGAAAATGATATTAAAATTGAGTCACCTTTCACTTCTAGGTATAACCAATCTGCATGTCATTTTGTATGTAGAGGACCTGTGCTGAATTATTAACTGTAGCTAACATTTGTATCAGTTTGCTGGTGTAAGTTTGCAAAAGCTACCATCTAAACTTCAGCATGTTGGTTTAGTTCAGGATTTAAGGTTTATATGAATTGAAGTGAATTGGGGTTAAAGATGGTTAGATAAAATTAGAAACATTTACAATTTACTTTAAATTCAGTTATATACTCTGTTTTCTACAACTTTCTTTATTCTGAATTAATAGATACCTCACTTTTTATATTTTCCTATCTTTTGATTTTCATAATTTCTATCTCTTAATTTCCGAAACTGATTAATGTCAAAGGTCAGTGATCCTAACAACTTAGTTTACACACACACACACACACACATACAC
Source organism: Gorilla gorilla gorilla (assembly GCF_029281585.2). NCBI lineage: Eukaryota > Metazoa > Chordata > Mammalia > Primates > Hominidae > Gorilla > Gorilla gorilla. The sequence goes on along the minus strand of NC_073229.2, from coordinate 117,518,596 downwards.
ACACTCAAAGTAAGTTTGAAATATAAAATTTGCCTTCTGTTGTAGTCTTATTTTATGATCTTGTGCAAAAATGCATAAATGTTTTATGATTTGTATATTTGGAAATTATGATTACTGTATATGTAGTATTTTGCTTCTCTGAGCATATTTCAAGAAACCCTGGGGGTTCTCTGAAAATCAAATTAAAATATAGAGTAGATGGATTGGCTGTCTGTTTGAAAGTGACCTAAATATCTGCCATTATTTTAAGCTATAGATTGTCTGATTTGCAGAAGAGAAGGCAGTCCAATCTTTAATAGACTAAATAGGTTATAATGCTTACACAGCAAGAATTTTGGAAAATTTGGACTGATGGTACTAGGAGAAAGGGTGAGTACTTTTTCAGTTTCTGCTGTCACTCCTATGCAGGTGAGCCCATGAATCTCTGCCTCTTGCCCTGAGTTCTCTCACAGACTACTACCTGTATCTTCACAAGGCCGTAGATTGTGATGGCATTTATAAGTGTTCCACTATAAAAACCAACTTTACACAGCTAACTTTGTTTTTTTTCTCTTAATGTATAACTTTAATTTGACCTTTTGATTTTTACAAAAATAATTGAAGACATATAATATGGATTTCTAAAACATTTAACATTTCTTTGTAAAAATCACATGGAACTTTTTACCCAAGTATTAGTTTCCCTTGTCATTTAGAAATAAATCTTCAATTTTTAAAAAGTGGCTTACTTGCAATTACATATAGAAACATTTTACTATGGGTTGAGTATCCCTTATTTGTAATGCTTGGGACCAGAAGTGTTTCAGATTTTGAATTTTTTTTGGAGTTTTGGAATATTTGTATTATACTTACTGTTCCCAGTCTAAAAGTACAAAATCCAAAATGATTGAATGAGCATTTCCTTTGAGCATCATTTCGGTGCTCAAAATTCTTTTTAACTTTGGAGCATTTTGGATTTTAAATTTTCAGATCGGGTATTCTAAACCTGTACCCATAATATTTCTAGAATGAAGATGTGATAATTTAATAATGTTTTCATTAGATACATTCATGATAATTGTTTACAAACCACACAGTAAGTTAAGTCAGAATTTAAATTGGTCAAGAAGATTCATTACTGAATGATTTACTATTGTGAATTCTGTAGTAAAGTTTATGTATGCACATACACATATACACACATATACATACACACTCAGATATGTATATATCCTGTTTGAATATATATGAATTCATATTTTACATTTTTAAAGAAATTGTTTGGTTTATATAGTATTGACATACTTCCTGTAATAATCAGGCATATATAGCTAAACAAAGAGTTCATGGCTTATTAACATCTGTCCCTATGTTTATTTCCCTTTGGAACCTAGGAATCATGAGAATTTATATTTCTCAGTAATTGTTATTATTCCCTGTAACACCATTTTGAATTGGAATATGGCAAATATAATTGATCTAACTTATATAGATAAAGGGAGAGATTATTTGTACATTGTATAGTAAATAAATAGGGTCCAGTTTAGTATTTAGGAATGATTTGTTAACCAGAAACATTCCCCAAAGTTATTTTACTTTTCTTTTATATATTCTTTAGACATATGTTTTTTCAATGTATTGACATGCCAAAAATATGTATTGCCTGGGCTGTTTACATAGTCAATAAATATATCGAGCCCAGTGGATTATTTTTCTATATCAAAATAAAATCAGTTTCTATGTAATAATGCATCTAGAGAAAAATAGACATAAAAGACATATCAGAGAAATTGGACACTGGATTTAGAATCAAAATGTTTGAATCCCAGGTTGATCAAGTTGTTTTTTGACCTTGGGCAAGTAATGCAATCTCTTTATCTTATTAGTTAATCTCAGTATTACATGAAGCAATATACGAAAAAATGTTTTATAAAATAAAAACCTCATGCAGTTATGAGTTAGTGGTGTTGATGTAGTAGAATTGAATTCTTTGCTATAAATTTAACTGTGACAAAGCGCAGTTTTGGAAAAAGTAACAAAATAATGTTGATTATTATACAAGATTAATGTTGTCTTCAGTCTCACAATATGTAACCCTCTCAATAACCGGAACTACAAAAGAATAATAAATCGTTGACTATTCTTTAAACAAGTAATGTTGACACTTTTAAATACCAATCTCCAGGCAAAATTTTAGTAATTAATGAGTTGTATTAGATATAATCAGTTTCTAAAAATGAACTTTGAATTCTGAAGACACTATCTCCCAATAAATTAAAAACTTATTTTATTGCCAGTTTTTGTATTATATGTTTTTAAAAATGATGCTAAGTGTTCATGTAAAATTTTATTCCTGCACACTTTGAGAAATTGTTATTTAATAAAATGTTGGTATCCTATGGTATTATATGTGTGAATATATTTATATAAAATTTAATATTTATTTAATTTAACATAAAATTTGATTATCTCTCTGTACATATAGATATAACTATAAGGAGAGATATATAATATAGAGATATATAGAGATATGTAATATGTATTGAAATATATAATACATATGATTTTCTTCTCTATCAGACTACAGGACCTCTTCCATCATTGCACTCAATTTATATCGTGTTTTGAGGTTAGATAGTATAACTTTGGAAGACAATTATTTTATAGGAGGAACATTGAAAAGATTCTAAAGATCAACTCTCTGTAGCTGTTTTAAGATTTTAAGATATATTCTGTATCTCACCTCCATTAAACAAATAAGAGAATGAAAAATAACCATTTTATTGTTTCAATTATTATTTAATATTCAGGTATAATTGAGAACTTTGAGGAAATGTTAAACATTTGTGAACATCTATTTTTGAAATTTAAGCCTATTTATAGCCAAACTGGGCAAAAAAGAAACATGATTTATTGGAATACCGATTTGGAAAGAGAGTTGAATTTCAATGGTTCAGAGGTGACATAGGAATCACAAGCAGAATATCCCCCTGTAACTTTGTAGGAGCTTCCAAGGTACCTGAAAGTCACTCTCTTATTTAATATATTTGATTGGTTTTAAGCTACTGAATACACACACACTAACACATACACCCTGCTTAGACTATTTCAAACTATTAAATGTAAAAAGCAAGAATTAGGAAGCTGAAGAATGTAAAACACAAGAAAAGAGAGAGAAGAGAGAAGCATGTGATTTCCTCAAGCACTCTGAATTTGGATGGAATTGCATATGAATGACAGCAGTCCCAGACTTTCCTTAACCGCAGAAAATTGTTTTTTCTTTTACATATCTACTCCCAGAGGCTGTTGGTGGGGATTTGGGGGCAACATGATGATATTCTTAGGCTTCCTGTTCAAGACTTTTGTACTGTTTGATGAGTTATCTCCCTTTTGTTCTCTCCCCTCCCAATGCTTCTTCTTCCCTCCCTCCCTTTCTTTGTCTCCTTCCCTCTTTTCCTCACCTCCCTCCATCCTCACTGCATTTTTTCCTTCCTGTTTGTTTTGGTGATAAGGAACTATGTGCAGAGGAAAAAGCATGCTACAATATGAAATCATTATTCCAGTGTCACAAGAGTCATATAAACGGTGAACAAAGAGCAAGCTGTTCCTGAGAATTCATTTCTTTGCTTCCAGGATACTGCTGCTTTTTCCATCCTGTGATACTTACTTCTCTTTCTGAGGTATATCTAACTTGAGAGCTCCAGGTTTGAGATCAGTGGTGAGAACAACAGGCTTGTCTGTGATACTCTACTGTTTGACATAGAAAAATATTGAAATATTTTCTTTTCCTGCCAGCTCTCTATGAGAGAAATCTCTCAATTATCTACTGAATACGTTTCAACAAATCTGAGTGAGTTTCTTTTAAAGTAGTTGTTTGAGGCCCTTTGAAAATAGATTTTCTTTCCTTTGACACTTATACATTCTTGTAAACAAAATACAGCACAATGCCCAAACTGATTTTATGTTTATACAAGTACTTTTTTTCTAAGGGTAGAATTGGTCAAAAAACTATCCACAGAAAATTAGGTCTCATTTCTAATCTATATTCCAGAGAATAAAAATAGACTTTTGTTGCAGCCTTGTGCAATCAGTGTGTAAAGACATTCACTTACTAAAAGAACTTGTGATTCTGACCTTTTGGAAATGGTGTGCGGTCACTGGAACCTTGCTTTTGATCACTGGTAATCTTTGACATTATTGAGCAACCTTATCCTTGTGGATCTTTCTTCAGTGTTCTGGGTCAGTCTCCCATGGGAGAAAAGTGGAACTTTGAATTGCGGATTTGAAAACACAGCAGCAATACTCTCTTCTGTTGTTTAAGGTATTTTCTGTGAAGATTCTCACTGTACTGACTGTGCATTCAGCCAAACACAGTAAAACAAAACCAGCAGCCACTTTTAATTACTCATTGATACTTCCTTTTTATGTCTTTTTTCTAACTACTTCAAACTGCCACCCCTATAGAGGGCAAACAAAAGGAATAGGTTGGCTGATAAAAGCTTCTTTGTTTTTCCTTTTTTTTTTTTTTACAAAAATAATACTTTGTAAACTATCCAATTTATATTACTCCACTGATCCTTCAAATTTATGGTAAAATTGTTAAGTTGGAAGAAGGATGCCATTCAAAGCAAGAGGTTACTCTTGGTTACTTGAGCAGTGGCTGCTATTGGAACTGGTATTGGGGATGAACTATTCACTTCTGTTCTTAAAAGGGTAAAAGGGGCTGGGCAGGGTGGCTCATGACTGTAATCCCAGCACTTTGGGAGGCCAAGGCGGGCAGATCACAAGGTCAGGAGATCAAGACCATCCTGGCTAACACAGTGAAACCCCGTCTCTACTAAAAATAAAAAAAATTAGCTAGGCGTGGTGGCACGTGCCTGTAGTCCCAGCTACTCGGGAGGCTGAGGCAGGAGAATCACTTGAACCCAGGAGGCAGTGGTTACAGTGAGCCAAGATCGTGCCACTGCACTCCAGCCTGGGCAACATAACAAGACTTCATCTCAAAACAACAACAGCAACAAAGTGTAAAAGGCTTTGAACAGTTGTACATTTGACTGCCCACTACACTTTCAAAGTGAGATACACATGAAATCCAAGCAATTTGTAACATATGAGATATGAATAGAATCTGAAACTTTCATGTATACCTTGCATTTGCCTCGTTTTCTGATGCTAAATTCATTGAAGAGGTTGTGAGAAATATTTTATTGGGCAACCTTAAAATATAAGTTATGTGATGATTATATATTATTTTTCTTTCTTGTATTAAAATACTTTTATTCTAGTAGTAGGGTAGCAGTAGGCTTGAAAGTTTTAGTGCTCAATATACTACATGAACTATTTTTTAAACACTACTTTAAATAGGCTTTTAAAGGTACATCAATTATAATGAAACATTATCCAATAATTTTTGGGTACCAAGGATAGTACTTGTGCCTCTCTTGTAGGTTATAGCAAGAAAGATTCGTTATGTCTCTCATATACGGGATATATGTTCAGATCTCTATCCAGCCATTTCTGGATTATATCAAGAAATGAATTAGATAATTTCACTATGTGTGATTTGAATTTTAATAATCTCTATTTCTAAATAGAAAATTTTCCATTTGTCTATTTAAATTTTCACAAAATACAAAGGAAAATAATGTAATTTATTGTTACTCATACCACAATAAGAAGCTAATAAGGATTCAAAGAGTATAGTTTCCATGTCTGTATTTTAATTGTTATAGATAGATAGGAATGGGATTAAAAATTAAAAAAAAAACGAAAACTGTGGATGATTATTACTGGGTAAGTTATGGGTCTAACAGGTTATTCCTTTTTGCTCCTATTTTCCCGCTACTATTCTACATCTTTGCTGGTTGGTCTCCCTTCTAAAACACAGGTGCTTTTTAAAAATATAATTATTTCACTTTTTGAAAAGTATTTCCTTATGTCCTTAATGATACTGAGAACTTTAACAAATCCTTTGGAATTATAATATAAATACCAATGAAACTGTAAAATTTGAAATATAATTACTGTGCCAGCTTTGGTCAGGGCAAAACACTTACATTACAACCCTAGACGGATAATGTATCACATATGTTGATGATTATGTTTTACATTAGATGAAAGGTCTCATTTTGTTCTAAAACTAAAAACAGAAGTAGAATAATTTTTATAATATTTCTTGAATATCTCCCATTTTTGGAAGCAGAAAAAGTAAGACTGGATTGACGTAAAATATATTGAAGGATACATTCTGGTCTGTTAACACTTAATTGACCCTCTAGGAATCAAACTTGCGATAGTTTTGTGAGGAATATGTTATTACTCCAAATGCTGAGAGAAGTTAAACAAATTGCCGAAGGTGATAAAGCCCATACACTTGCTGGGTGAGACAACACCTGAGGTTATATGGGTCTGTGGCCTGTCTTGTTGCCTTCTAGGTTATTTATTTCTTCCTGTCCTTGATTTTCACACTTGTGTTGTCCTATTTCAGGGGAAAAAAAATCAATTCTAATAAAAGTGATGCATACTAATACTGGAAAATTTTAAAATATGAGCTACACATCGCAATCTATACTAGTTTTGGATTAAGTTTAAAGGTGAAACATGCAAATATGTTCATGGTTATCAGAGAATGAAATGGATTTGCATCACTCGTTTAACCTTGATATTTGTGGATTTGAGTCAGAATAGCCTAGTTATAATGCATGGAAAAGCCACGGGGATACAGTTTTCTATGCACAGTAGCAGAAATGCTAACACCTTAATGTGCTTCTTTGGAGATATTTTTTTCTACATTATACATTAAGTTTGTTCTCTAGTAGTTGGAAAGTGTTTTAGATTGTAGTTATTGTATATTCTGGTTAGAGAATTATCTTTAGAAATATAAAATTAGTTTAAGTTCCTAATAGATTCTGGCTATTAGATTTTTGTTGGATGCCAAATTTGCAAATATTTACTCCCATTGTGTAGGTTGTCTGTTTACTCTCTTGATAGTTTCTTTTGCTGTGCACAGGCTCTTTAGTTTAATTACCTCCCATTTGTCAATTTTTTTGTTGCAGTTGCTTTTGGCATCTTCATCATGAAATCTTTGCCAGGGCCTATGTCTGGAATGGTATTTCTTAGGTTATCTTCCAGTGTTTTATAGTTTTAGGTTTTACATTTAAGTCTTTAATCCATATTGAGTTTATTTCCATATACGGTGTAAGGAGGGGGTCCAGCTTCAGTCCTCTGCTAGTCAGTTATTCGAGCACCGTTTATTGAATAAATAGTTCATTCCCCACTGTTTGTTTTTGTTGACTTTGTCAAGGATCAGATGACTATAGGTGTGCAGCTTTATTTCTGGGCTCTCTATTCTGTCTAGTTTTGTACCAATACCATGCTGCTTTGGTTACCATAGCATTGTAATATAGTTTGAAGTCTGGTAACATGATGCCTAGAATTGTCCTGAGTAAGTCAACTCTTTTTTGGTTCATATGAATTTTAAAATAGTATTATCTAATTATGTGAACAATTTTATCAGTATTTTGATAGGAATAACACTGAGTCTGTAAATTGCTTTGAGCAAATGGCCATTTTAACAATATTGATTTTTTTCCTATCATTTAGTATGGAATGTTTTTCTATTTGCTTGTGCCATCTCTCATTTCTTTCAGCAGTGTTTAGTAATTCTCATTGTACAGATCTTTCACCTGTCTAGTTTGCAGTATTAAACAATCCTATTACAAAGTGGGCAAAGGACATGAAGAGATGCTTTGAAGAGAACATACAGGTGGCCAACAAATACATAAAAAAAATGCTGAACATCACTAATCATTAAAGAAATGCAAATCAGAATTGCAATGAGATCTCCCAACAGTCAGGATGACATCATTAAAAACTCAAAAAATAACAGATGCTGGTGAGGTTTTGGAGAAAAACTTATACACTGCTGGTGGGAATGTAAATTAGTTCAGCCATTGTGGAAAGCAGTGTGGTGATTTCACAAAGAACTTAAAACAGAACTATCATTTGATCCAACAATTCCATTATTGGATATATAATGAAAGGAATATAAAGTATTCTGCCATAAAGAGACATGCATGCGTATGTTCGTCACAGCACAATTTACAGTAGCAAAGTCATGGAATCAACCTAAATGACTATCAGTGTTAGAGACTGCATGGAGAAAATGTGGTGCATAAATGCCGTGGAATACTACATAGCCTTAAAAAAGAATGAGATCATGTTCTTTGAAGCATCATGGATGGAGCTGGAGGCCATAATCCTAAACAAATTAATGCAGGAAAAGAAAACCAAATGGTACATGTTCTCACTTACAAGTGGAAGCTGAACACTGAGTACAGAGAGACACAAAGAAGGGAATGACAGATATCAGGGCTACTTGAGGGTGGAGTTTCGGAGGAGGGAGAGGATCAGAAAAAATACCTGTCAGATACTATGCTTATTACCTGGGTAATGAAATAATCTGTACACCAAACAACCATGACCCAAAATTTACCAATAAGACACCTGCATATGTACCCCTGAATCTAAAATAAAAGTTTAAAACGATATAAATTTAACATAAAAATAAATATGAAATTAGTTTCTATTATTTTGATGAATTTGAGCCAGCATCTTATGTTTAAATTAATACTCTGCACAAGTTAATTGCTTTAAATCTGCCATATCACGATGTTGATCATATCAGTTTATTTGAAATTCAAAAATACTCTAAATCATATTTTTTACTTAATTGTATTGAAATTTTAAGGCATTTTCTGAAATAGCTCTTGCTTTTGTCTTCAGAATTTGAGATGTATTAGTCCAATGTGCACAATAAACAATGTTTATATAAACTTGTTTACTTTTGTCATGCACATATATATTACCATATAGCACAAAAATTAAATTTAACATTATAATTGAGTTCCTATAAATTGCATATAAAAATATATAAGCCACTTAGCAAAGAGAGAGATGGAATTTGTAATATAAGTATGTATCAGATAAAAGATTACAAATACACAAAGCTCATATTCTGTAGATAACTGTTCATTATTTATAGTACTTACTAGAAATATAATTTGCCTGAGTTGGGGTGAAAAGAGTTATAGTTACCATTATTGTACTTATTTTATTTTATAAACATTTTTATCAAATTATTACTTTTCTCAAGTTTTTTTTGTTTATTTTTTGCTTGCTTTATTCAGTTCTCCTTGTCACCTTCCACCGGGTCCACTGAGCTCCACTGTACTACACTTAATCTTAGCCATGACGCTGACAAGCAATTGAGCTTCACTGTAAATACACTTTGAAACCAATTCTGTGAGAATATTTTTAAACAAGTGCTATTACTAAAAGTCTTATCAAAAGTCAGGTACCTGTTTCCCGTGATATCAGTGAACAACAAAAAAGTCAAGCACCTAACAATGTCAGGTGTGTAGCAGTTGTATAATATGTATTTTGTTGAGAAAATAGATTAATATATTATTTCTATTGAACTGAACTGTGTGAGGCAATGTGGCATGTTGTCTACATTTGCCTTAAAGCAGAGTTATATAATGAAAGCCTATTAATTCAGCCTTTGCTTGTGGATGCTATGAAAAGATAAAATGACATAGTGGTTTACAATAGTAGCTGAAAAATAGAAAGTACTTATCTTTGAAGAAATAATTAATTGATAAACTAAACAAGGTATAATAGGTTGAATTGCTATTTGCCACACACATACAAATTACATGGGGAAGTTATTGGATGAGAAAGCAACATTGCCTCAATTGTTTGTATATTTCATGTAAAGTAATAATTTGTCCTTAGGTATTCAGATGATTTCCTTAACTCTCCATGATCATTTCTTTGAAAAGATGTTTATGTGTGTACATGAAATAAATTTAGTATGCATTCTAGACAGAATCTCTGTTTCTAAATAAGTTATAAATCAAAAAGTAAGACTCATGTCTAGGTTTGATTTTTAAAAGCTCTGAATTTTTTTTTGTATTTTTCTGCCAAATATATAATCTGCATATTTCAGGAAGGCATGTATTCAGGAGTTGCAGAATTTGGAAAGGGATTAAAGGTAAAGAAAACTGAGAAAAGACCTTTGTGTTTAGCAAGAAAGATATTATTGAAGACCTTAAAAAACATGATTTTATTATAGTGGTGTGACTATACATGTGGAATATAAAACTAGGGAGACTTGTTTAGGCCATCTCTGTTTACTTCTTTTCTTAAAATACAGTGATATCCTTCATTTTTAATATTGTAACTTATACTTTTGTTGCCAAAGTTATAACTAAACTTTTACAGATTTACTGCATTTCCATGTTGCTAATTTTACAATTTGGCATCTGCAATACTTTTCTCCAAATAGCCATTAGTTTATCAAAATGTTTGACATATATTGCCCACTCTTGACTATGAACCTAAACAGACCGATCATCTAATGAAAAGCCAGTTAAGAAATGTTCAATATTGTGGGTAGGTGTGCATGTTCTCCATACAGCAAAGTCCTAAGATCAGTTATAGAGTAAGGAGTTAATAAATGCTTTACACCTTTTGAGATGCCTTCTCAGCTGATACCCCAAGGTAACATAAAAAAGAGAAAAGTAAATATTTTGCCCTTGGAGAAAATGCTGTTGATTGGCTTGGATAAATAACTTTCAGAAAGGAAATCAGCATATTGAAGAGCTGTCTGCACCCCTATGTTTACTGTAGCACTATTCACAATAGCGAAGATATGAAATCAACCTAAGTATCGATCAACAGGTCAATAGATTTTTTTAAATGTGGTATATATGTACATAATGGTATACTATTCAGCCATAAAAAAGAAAGAAATCTGGTCATTTGTAGCAATATTGTTGAGCCTGGAGGACATTATGTTAAGTGAAATAAGTGAGGTACAGAAATACAAATACTACTACATGTTCTCACTTATATGTAAGGGCTAAAATCTTTAATAGAAGCAGATAGTAAAATAGTGGTTACTGAGAAGGTTAGGGGAGAGAGGAAGATAGAGGTTGGTTCACATATACAAACTTATAGCTATATAAGAGAAATAAGCTATGGTGTTCTATAACACTGTAGTGTGGTATAGTTAACAATACTTTATTTTATATTTTCAAATAGCTAGAAGAGAGGATTCTGAATGTTCCCAGCACAAGGAAATGATATTAACAAATGTTTGAGGTAATGGATATGCTAATCAATCTAATTTCATCATTACACATTCTATACTTATATCAAAATATCACTGTGTACTTCATAAACATGTAAAATTATTATGTGTCAATTAAAAAGAGTCACTTTCATCCTATGATTACCATTTTGTGTACTGTTTGAAAACAATTTAATTGCTATGTTTAACATTGTATAACAAGAATTATTTCAACTTCCTTAGTTATCTCCTTCTCTCATTCCACTCACTGTGGCATTTTTCTCAATTCCTCCAAAATATAGTTTTTCTTCTAACTAGTGTAAAAGGATAAACCTGCTTATACTTTAGGTGAGAGTTTACATTGCTAATAATTAATTAGTATTCTTGTTCAGTATCTTCTGCTCCAAGAATGAGTCTTTGTTGTTTTTGTTTTTTTTAATTTCACTTCAGCTGATGAGTGTAATGGAAAGAAGATGGGCTGTGAAGCAAGAGACCTGTTTTCGCTTTCCAGTTCTGCCGCAGTCTCCTTGTATACAGTAGAACATATGTATAACAAAAGTATTTATACAAAATATAATTAAAAATATTTGAGACAATAAGGTTGAAAAAATCAATGAAGTTACTAAGTTTATTTAGTCAGTCATACTCTATAATGGATAAAATGTATTCTTTAAGAGATGTCTCCTTTTTTAAAAAAAAGTATACAAAGAATAGCTGTGTTGGAAAAGTATTTGTAAAATCAAAGATGCCAGGATTCATACACAGTTCATGGCATAGCACTCATGTTCTTTATTAGGTGTGAAGTAAAATTCTTGGAACAGTTCTTGGACCATATGCTGTTGCTAGTTAGCATGTCTAAAAATGATAATTGTATTTTCATATTTACATTAATATTGCTTATAATCTGGCTTATATGCTAATTAACAAAAGCTTTTAAACTTTCTGTTTGAAATAAATAACGATTAGCAATTAAACATTTCAGTTACTTCTGATTTTAAAAGTATGATAAATGTTTAGTGGCCAGTGTCTCATTCAGAACTTGTAGGTCATACTCTGCAGTTATTTATCTTTGGTGTGTATTACTTATATTATTACAATGCAGATCTGAAGAAAGGATTTTCATTCAGTCTGACACTAAAATATAAAATTCTTAAAGGAAACAAAAGTTACAAGTTATTGGTAATGAAAAAAATACCCTACATCACTTTATTCACTTTAGTTCCCTGAAGAGTTAGTTATTTGTGTGTATATGTTATTGTTAAAGTTATTTTTAATATTAACAGATGAATATGGATTTTTATAATGGAGTTTTGGTTAATTCATTCTGCAAAATGTGACCTTGACTTGCTGTTTTTCTCTTCCCTCCTTAATAATGTTGTCTTTAAATTAGAAAATAGTACTTTTCATATTTGGTCTATTTTATTGTATAATCAAAGTATTATTTTGCCCATGTAGTCTTTTAAGGAGACCATGCCATTTTCTATTCCTCTTTCTCCCTATTATTTAAGATATGTGCTTAGAGGGAGCACATTGATTATGTAGGGCTTCTATGAGAATTCGCTAATGAGAATATATTATTACCCAGATTGAATAGTGCCCCTTTGATGCATTAAAATTGCCATGACTCAGGAACCAATGTCCTAGGAGAAATCTTGGTATCCAAGATAATAAAGTCAGGTAAGAAAGACCAGATTACCTCTATTTTGGGTGAGGAAAGATGATTAAAGTATGACTTATGATGCACTTTAGAAAAGTGTGGATTCCATCATGCCAAAACATTTCCCAGCTGGCTAATACTTGAAAAGTCACCAGTGAAATGTTTTCCCTTAAAACTCTCATATATTGTTGTATCATTCAAAGATATTTATTCAGCATTTCACATGTTTCATACATTACTCTAGATGCTGGGAAAAGCTATAGACAAAAAAAGAAATCTCTGTCTTTAAAAAGTTTCTAGTAGAAGTGGAGTGCAAGTAGAACAGACAGAAAGAAATATACTAAATGTGTAAAATATAAAAAAATTAGATGATATTCAAACAAAATACATAGGAAAGCCATGAATGGAGTGTCAAGGGATTGCAGTTTTTAAAAATTTCCAGGAAAGGCTTTATTGGGATGACGTTTGAATAAAGGCCTGAGTGAGATATGAAAGCAAAGCCAAATGGAAGAAGAGTGTTCTGGACTGAGAGAACAGCCTGTGCAGGTCCCAAGGAAAGAGCATGTTTAGCATGTTCAGTGGGGGAGATAAGTGTATCTGGTGTGAAGAGAGAAAGGAGGAGAGTAGAATAAATGGAAGTTGGGTGTTAACAGAGTTGCAAGGACTCACTGTGTTAGACCTTGCAAGTCATTATAACCACTGGCTTTAGATGAAGACTGAAAGCCATTGGAGGGATTTAAACGGAAGAATGACATGAATATACTTTCATAACCATCTCATTAACAATCTCGCTGCTGTGTTAAGAATAGCTAAGAGGGGTTCTCAGGAGCAAGAGATTAGTTTAGGAGGCTATTGCAATAATCTAGAAGGTGGCTTTCACTAGGGTGGTAGCAATGGAATGGTAGGGAGTAGTGAATTCTGAATACATTTTGAATATAGAGTCAACAAGATTAGCACACTGAATGTGGAATATGACAGAAAGACAGTGGCCAAGGGAAGCCTTGAGTATTTTAAACCTATGCAACTTTTGAAAAGATGAAATAACTAGTAACTCTAGACAGAAAAATTTGTGGGAGAGACCGGTTTGAAGAAGTTTAGGAACTCAGTTTCTGTCATGCTATGTTTAAGATGCTACAGTTGCCTCTAGTTTATGTGTGATATTGGGGTTAATTATGTAAATCTGGAGTTTTCAGCATCGACATGGAATTTAAAGTCATGAACTAAACGAGATAAAAGGAAGTGAGTATAAATAGAATAAAAACCAGGGTTGAGGTGTGAGTGCCAGGGCACTGGATGATGAAGAACAATCAGGAAAAGTGACAGAGAATGAATGGCCATTGAGATAATAGAAAAATTCAATTTGATGCTCAGAAAGCAGAGAAAGTTATTTCAAGGAGGAGGCAATGATCTGTCCCAAATGTTGATAGCTCTGCAAGGTGAGGAGTGAGAACTGAACTTTGGATATAATCAATTCAGTATGAGTCTAGTGGCCATCAGAACATCTCATGTGTCTTAGACTGCACTGATTTATAGAGTAAAGGTGGCTGATACTCAGCTCTGCTCGGCACATGCCACTTCCAACGGGGAATATTGTGCCCAATTCTAGATAGCACAGATTAACCGTCATACAAATGTATTTTAAAGTGATGGGAAATATGAGGTAACTCACAATCATGTAAGATGGGTACCAGTTGAAAGAATGGGTTTGGCTAAGTTGGAGAAAACTAGGAAGATACAACAATAAAAATCTGCAGCTTTATATCTTAGAAAGTTCTTTCTTATATTCAGTTACAATATGTCTTTCTGTTGTTTCTGCCCATTCGTTGATGTGCTTAATAAATATTAAGCACCTGTCATGAGTCATTCTGCTCACCGCTGGATGTGTGTTAGTATGAAATAAAGACAAGATTCCTCTGTTCACAGAATAGATTCTCTTAAAGATTTTAGTCCAAACACGTCATATGCTATGGTGGGATCCCAGGATCTATTCCTGTATTAGCAGGAAACTCACTTGCTAAACACAATGAAGAGGAGAGACCTTACCTTTCAGTTTCAGTGAACAAATAATTTCTTAGTTTTAAAACTTGCTTCTACTTATAATTTTCAGTGAAACTGGAAATCTTCACATAGAGATAATTTTAGGTCACTTTCTAGTCAGCCTTTCTCCTAAGTAAGTTCCAGTTATGCCATTCATTAGATATTTAACAGTTAACACAAGAAACTATCTTCGTATATTTTATATAAATAGAGCATTCATTTAAAATCACTCTTTAATATGTTTAAGATGACACTGAATGTTGTGCAGTGTTTTATTGAAATTAGGGTTGTGATTTTACTTGTTTGTTGAATACTTATTGAGTGCTTACTGTATGCCAGGTAATTTGCTGAGAGCTGGATATTCAGTGGTGACATGAACATAGCCTCTCATGGAACTTAGACTATAGGGAGAGACAGATTTTAATCTCTTTCCTTTTTACTTCCCACTATTACCACGGCATAATTCTTCAGCGTTCTTATGAGATTTTCATTACATGAATATTAGACTATGAATAGAGTTATCTACTATGTAACTAATGTTTGGTGAACACAGCAGACAGTTTATAAATCCAGAATTATTTTTCTTGACTCTTTGTTAGATCTCATTGATGGCGAAGAGAGGATGTTGTGTCATTTTTTTCTCAGCAAGCGTGGGCATCAGCACTACATCTATCTTGAGCCAGCAGAGCAAACAGATAATTATTTAATATCCTGTGTTTGATGATAACCATTTTTCTTGGCAAATGTTTGAATTAAGCAAGTTTTCTTTATTGAAATTTTCAAGATATGAAGTCCTTCTTTTTAGTCACTTAGATATATTTAGAAACTTCAAAGTGTGTCTAGTAAATATAAAATATTAAGTATACTGGTAGATTCGTAACAGTTTTTTTACTGCAGTTAACCTTGGTTAAATGTACACCTGTTTTCAATACCAAGAAAAGTGGTGGTTCATTTTGTTGGAATTTTTAAAATTTCCTTCATTTATCTTATCTATTATTTTTACCTTGATTCTCTAGGTAGATATATTTTGGTAAGATTAGAAAATGTAGAAGGTGGGAAGGAGTGGAGTATAGTTGGATGATAGATATTAAATTTTACTATTTTAAAAAAAGCTTACAATTACAGAAAATTTTAGACAATTGATCATAGAAGATATTTATTTTAAGTCACTTACGCATCACTGGTTTGACCTATATTATGTAGCTAAATAAGCCTGGCTTTTGTTTTGATAAAGAGGCATATATCTTTTTAGAAGGACTTGGTGATGAACTCCTCACTTAAATAATTTTATTTATTAAAAAAGAATAAGTGAGATAATGCTGAAGTTTCTGTAATATAGAAAACACTTAGGACCAATTGTTTCTGAATTCCATTGATAGTGTCCTTTGAATTTAGGGTTAAAATTGAGCTATAGCTTATTTTGTAACAAGTGTTTCCCTATATGCATATATTATTCCTGGCAATTCTAAATGTTTCTTCAGCTGGTAGAATCTTCACTCAGTCTCTGTCTGTACACCCACTCTCTCTCATTCTTCTCCCATACACTCTCATTTTTTATACTACATAACCCCAGTTTTAGAAAAGGTATGTTCACTGGAAAAAACATGCCTTTTTTCAGGATTGTTATTAATAAGTACAAAATAAAATAGTGAGTGAAAAATCTATCAATAAAAGGCTTGCACATATCCCTTCTGCCCTCTACAATATGAACCTCTTTTGCTTCTATTCTTACTGTGAATACACAGAAACATTTTACTCAGCTTCCTGGCCAAGGCCTTGATTTGTAAAAAATTATGAAGTTCTCAATGCTTTTATGTTTGTTTGCCTCGGTGATAAATAGTGAATATTTATCTTTCTCTGTATATGTGTTGAAGGCACCCTTGAGTCCCTCTTTTCTTGATCATGTTTCTGCAGTCTCAAAGAATGGAATGCCCCTACTTGCCCTAGCACACTTACACGCATATTTTTTTTAGAGTGTGGCAACTGATATTATTTAAGAGGTAGGATACATATGTTGAGAGGGTCTAGTTTCCTTCTTCCAGATTTACCCTATTTTGCACTTACATGTTGTATGAGTTCTGTGATCCCATTTTTGCCTCAAGGCCAATCCTGCTAGATTATTGTATTTCATGCCTTTCATCTGCCCTTGGGTTTACAAAAATCTAATAAAGGTTTATAGATGACTTCCCCAAGCTAGAAAATCTAATGACACTGATGTTTATGAGGATCAATTTTATTTTCAGATAGAAACTTTTTTAAATTACCTGCGATTTTCTTTGCCACTCTTGTATAATCAGAGCTCAATTAAAAAGATTCTGATGAATATTATGAGGATTTAATTAGAGGCATATTTTATGTTAGTTAATATACTCATATGTTGGTAAAGGAAGTTATCCCAGGACAAACTTAATGCAGATTTTTTAAAAATCAGTCTATCCATTAACAGTAATTTTGCAGTATTTTTGTAAGGAAACACATCAAAAGACAGTAGCAATACTTCCGCCTTAGGTGAAAAATCTCAAAAATATTTGTTGTGCTCAAAAGAGTCTGTCTGCCCCTTCATGGATGGTTTAAGATAACTTCTGGCAACAGAAAGCAGACCACTGATAATACTTGGAGGTAGTTTTGTATTCATGATTTAATACATGTGAAATATGTAATGGAGGGTCTCCTGGAGTTAAGATTTTAATATTTCAGTTGTAGATAACTCTCTTTGAAAACATAGCTTTTTATACAGATTTGGTGTGAAAATGTTTAGTTGAGCAGATGGAGATCCAGCTGGTAGAATATATGTTTGTCAGGGTATCTGGCATTTAGCTACATCTAAAAATGATATCAAACTGAAAGATGCTAAAGAGCAGCACTGTATGAAAGCCAGTATGATCAGTTAAGGGTAGAGTCCTTTCATTTTTGATTTCCTAACCTTGTAGAAATACATTTTAATCCAGATGGAATTTTTAATTTTAAAAATAAAATCTGAGAAAATGTAAATAAAATTGTCAAACATCTGCCTTTCCAAAATCTTGATTCTAGTAGGCCAGGAAAAACATGTTACTTTGTGTGTTAAAACTTAGTACCTAATGAATAGTATATATTTGTACGTGTACAATAAACATGTACATTTCCCAGAACTTTATATTCTGTATATTTGGTATCATTATTTTGGTTTCTTGAGCTAAACTGTAAGAAGTGGTGGATGGTAATCGAGTAGAATATTAAGAGAAAGAAGGAAAGAATTCGTGGAACAATGACAAGAGTCCTAAATACACTCGAAAACGTTTTACCCCATTGGATTCCAGTATTTAAGTCCCCACTGAGGTGGATAAAAGGCCAGCTTAGCAAGGAATCATGTGTTTACTCCTAAATTTTAGAGCCTTTACATTTAATTGATTAATACAGTTTGCTTATTTGTTTCTTTCATAAAGAGACGAATATGTAGAAATAAATTATTTTGTTAAAATGCTTAAATATGTATAATCAAAAAATTCTATGTTATGCGTTTGAAGTTGTTTATTTTAATTGAAAGCAATTGGGCAAAACCAAAAAGTTTTCACATCTTTTTTTTTTTGTTTCCCCTTTGAATACCGTATTAATAAAATCTTCATTCAAACTTTTAAATTAAGTCCACTGAAAATGCCCAACTTGATTAACTGCTATTCTATATGACCCTCAAAAAGTGATAATTGACATATTCATTCATAGTGCTGGTAAAACACACACACACGTAAAGCACAGATGGGGGACAGAATGCTCCCTGAATCTGTAAAACTGCTTAGCATAGTGAGTAAAAGTATCTGTAGGTGACTTTTGGAAGGCTTCCCTCAGGGATTTATTTGAATCCCTAAATCCAAAGAGAATATTTAATCCCTATTTGATACAATGAGTTCATGAAAACTGGCCCTAATTTTGAAGGTATAATCAGAGTTAAATAGTCACTAGTATGCCTCTCTAATTCAGTCATTGATATAACCTGAGCTACGTGCACTGCTTTAAAATATTCCCTTACCAAAAACTAAAGCTGGGAAGAGCATGTTCCTTAGGAGCATGATTTAGTAAATCCAGACTTAGAAATTAATTAATGAAGAGTATGCCTTTGCAAAACTCCAGTATATTTATCAGAAAAGCACCCCTCTATGAAATAATAAATCTTTTGGCCTTCCTGGGGGGCTTTATATTTTATAAAACAAGACAAAAAAAGGAATTGCTTGCAGTAGATTTTAAGAGATACAAAATTTCCCTCTAAGTTTTTGTTGGAATATTTCTTCCTAAATTTTAAAAAGAATAGTAATTAATGCTATATTTTTTCTTCAAATTCCATCTTAAACTTTACTTCTTTTATCTCACTTTCCTACAGTGTAAATTATATAGTATACATTACAGATATATAATTTAAAAATTACATACAGTGTAAATTTTATTCATCTGTATATATGTGTATACATACATGTTTGCGTGTTTATAAAATATGTGCGTGCATGCATCTGTACAGTGTGAAAGCCTGTGTGCTTAGCTTATGACATATTGAGCCTTGTATTGTTTTTTACATTCATTATTCATTCATTAATTCAATGAATCTTCACAGTGCTCTATAACGTAAGTAGTATTAATGTCCTCATTATAAATATGAAGAAATTAATGTATAAAGAGTTTGAATAACCCAAAGTCGTACAGTGGCAGTAATCAAACCCCAAATTGTGCTCTTAATCAAAATGCCTTATGGCTTTTTCTAATTTTCTAACATTTCTAAAAGCCAACATTAATCTCAAAAAGAGATAGTTTGGACATTTACCTGAGTAACTGACCAGTTAGTTTAACAAATTCCTGTAAAACTGATCAATGAATGTTGATGCAGTGTGGAGTTGTGTGGACCACAGGGACCTGGAGAGGGAATATCTCCTTTATAAGGAGTAATCACTTCCCTGTTTTTGCTGAAGATGCGTAAGTGCCCATTGGGGTCAGAAATGTCAATTCCAGAAGTCAAGTCAGAAATCTAAATTTGTCAGTGAAATTTCAGATATTATAATTTTTGTCTTGTAATTAAACTTAATAAACAAACAGCACCTTAATTGTGTCTAACAAAACAAATATAGAGAGAAGAAATAAGAAGAGCACTAATTAGTGAGCTCAGTCATATCCAGACATTGGAGATTGAGTTCCAAGGATAAACAGACTCTGAGACAGAGATACATATGCAGGAATTTTATTGGGGAATGCTCCTGGGATCAATGCCTCACCTATTGTGATTGATATATACATAATCAACAAATAATATATTACTGTTGCCTACTATTTGATTCTTCTGTTCTCAAAATATCTTCTCAAAGTTGATATTAGGTGCTTGTTACAATGCAAATACTGAGACCCACACTCAGGAAGTTTTGATTCTGTAGACAAACTTGGTGGAGACCAGTTATATACATTTTTATAAGTATGCAGGTAATTCTAATGATTTTAATGCATATGCCACATATTGAGATATACTGATTTAAAAGAGACATATGTAAATACTAATTCATATATTTTCTCAAGGGTATGAATTGTATATTGTAGATCTTTTTATAAGCCCTCCTCGTAACAGGTGATAAGTAGATTGAATTTACTGCTATTTTATTTAGCAATTATTACATGATACAAAATATACACAAACTATCTTGTTAACTGTATAAAATTTTATAAGTGAAATTATATTTCAACGAATCAAAATTATTTTTGAAAATTTCTGACTTGGTAAGCTCCTACAATCCCATATTTCAGCATTTTAATGCTGCCTCAGGACTTGGATAATTGTGTTGGGCCATCTTGTCTCTAAAGCATTAAGTACTAGCAAAGCTGTGTAAGCTTTAAATATAATTTTCCAAATTATATTTTCCCATGAATGCTTATGAAATTTCATGTTATCAAAATTGCAATAAATTTCTTTATTATGAAATATACTTCCCTTAGCTTTAATTGCACCTCTGACCTGTGTCTAATAGCATCTTTTAAAACCATGAAAGAGAATACTAAGCATTATACTTCTACAGAACTTGTTTTTTCTAGCTACATTCTTAAGTATATTTAGTAAATATGAAAGGGAATTGTTTTTCTCCCAAGTGAAGTAAAATTGCACTACAAGTCATTTTCTGCTAATGATTGTATTCTTTTAAAATAGCAAAGCATATTTGGTCTCTAATCACTTTGCCTATCGTTGTAATATAATGTTAATTTTAAAGAGTTCTGTTTTGGAATGAAAAACTAATATACTGAATCTTTATTCGAAATGTACTTATATATTAAAATGCTTTGCTAAGCTTTTGTTAAATCTGCAGAATATTCCAACATGGTGAAACTTCTTAATATTAAAATATGACATTTATTAAAGCACTTCTGAGTAAAATAAAACCAGGCATGAAAATATAATATCAGATACAATTTCTACAGTTTTACAAGGAGGTTAGCTAATCATTGAAATGGATCAGTGATTTCTCCTCCTTAAATGAGCAGCCCATTAATACTAGCACGCAATACATGCTAGACATTTCACCACTGAGTCACATCTTTAATTATCTATCATACTTTCTTATTATAATATTTTACCCAATTTATCCCTAAATATCTGGTAAATCTGTACTAGTAAGAGGGAGCCTCAGCATAGAATATTTTTGAGCTTACCACAGAAATTGAAAAAATATATAAAATCAACTTTTATTGCTGTATAGATATTATTTTTCATGTGAATTTATAATTGTCAGTTATCAATTATTAAATAAAGGGTATAATATTTGATTATGAATATATGTAATCTTTCAGGAAATCTTATTGAATCTACCTTCCAAATATTTGTAAAACATATGTATATGGAATATGACCACTTTCTTCACTTCCACGGCTATGTAGCCCCCAGCATTTCCTATCTGGATTACTGCAAAACTTCCTAGTAGGTCTTCCTTGTTCTATACTTGACTCTACATCCAGTTCTCAATCACAGCAGTTACATCCTTTTTAAAGCATAGACCATTTTGTTCCTCTGCTCAGAAAGCTGCTGTGAGTCCACATCTCACTCTGAGCAAGAGTAGAAGTCTGCCAGGCTTTATGTGATCTGCTGCCTATCCCACCTCCTCAGCGTCTGTGGTCTCAGCTCCTACCACTAACCCCCTCATTCATGTATTCCAGGCATGCTAGTCTCTTTACTAATCCTTAAAACACACCAGAAGTGTTCCTATCTTTGGGCCTTTGTTCTAGCTGTTCCCGCTCCCTTAAAATTATCTTCCCCTGGATATCTGTTTGGCTACCAAACTCATCTCTATCAAATCATTGTTCAAACCCTGCATGCTCAATGACAGTGTGCAAACAACCTTACTTAATATAACAACTTGTAACTTCTTAACATTTCTGACCCCCTAACCCTACTCTTTCTAGAGTATTTTGCAACTTCCACACCGTAAAGTTTCCTTAGTTGTTAAATTTATTGTCCATCTTTTTGGGGAAAATATACGTTTTACTAGGATAGAGATATTTCTTTTCCTTGATATTACTTCCTGAACACTTATAAGAGTGATGTGAACATGTGAGGCCCTTAATAAATATTTGTTAAGTAGAATTGAATTGAATTCTAGTTTGTGACATTAGGAGGAAGATAAATTATTGAATGCATATCATTTTTATTTAAGAATTGAAATCTAAATTTAAGTGACAACGATGGTTCAGAGGTTGAAATGCCAGAAAAATTCATTGTATTTTTCAGAAAACACCACTGTTTTTCTTTTCCTTTCAGCCACAGCAATAGTTTCCTGATTCTAGAATTTGAGGTAACTTTAAAATTGAGAAAACAATTTTTAAGAAGGAAAAGCTGACAAATGATTGCTGCTTTCTTTTAAATCTTTGTTATTTTTTCATAAAAACTACATGAAGTTCTAATAATGAGTCTCATTATGGTATCGTTGCCAAAATGGTCATGCCATAGACAACAAAGCAAAAACAAACAAACAAAAAACAAAATGACATAGTACTTTTATGTCTACTGTTTATTAAAAGCAGTTGTCTTTAAAAACTAAGGAGAAAATATAATTTTAAGATTAAGGTCATTTTTTAAATTAAATATATTTACCTTTGTTAAAATGCATAATTTATTGCATTACCTGTCTTTTTCTCATTTCTCGTGAAAACTGAATCAAGAAATTGTTCTTATCTGCCAACCTGCACTTAGATACAATGAATTAGGGAACTTGTTGGCTTCAGAATGCCTGGTTGCAAGTAGCTTCTTTCTGTGCATATCTTTCACTTTCTCACCAAGCAGATGGCAGCATAGTGGCAAGTTATGGAGACATGCAGGCCAATTTATTCTGCCATGCACTAAAAACTGTGCTAGAATTTGTGGGCAAAATAAAAGCAAGAGAAGGAAACTAACACTTTTTTAGAGCCATATTATATACGAAGCTCTGTGTTAGTGTTTTCATATACAGTATTTTATTCAAGAAATCCTTGAATTAGCAAGAGAGATATGTTAACACATAGGAGTACAGTGTGTCTTGTAAGTACATTTTTTCTTTTTAGAAGGGTAATGCCATAATTGGATTAGTCGTTTGAACTTTATGCAGTATAATATTTCTATCAAAAAGAAATGGTGGGACTTTCCAGATACAGTAAATGATTATGAAGAAGGTATTGAGGTGAGAATGAAAGTTATGATTACTGGATGGCTGACCTGAAGGAGGATGAAGAGTTCCAATTCATATGTAACCTCATTAGATAAGCTGCTTTATCTCTTTCTAGTTAATGACTCTCCAAGGGGTTCATAAGCCAGCTGTGATGGCAGCAGGAGCCAGCTTCACATATTGTAGGTGCTAGACACAACCAAGGATTTCTGCCTTTATAACAGCTGAAGGGGTTGGAGGTGGGTTGGTTTGATGGAGGATACAACTTAACTATGTTTTAATTCAGGCAAAATGGGCTCTGCTCAAGCAGTTAATATCTGAACTTGTTGTGATTATGTGTAATTCTGTGACCAAGTTTAAATGCAGCTTAAGACTAAATCTTTATATGCCAAGGCCTCATTAAAAAGAAAATTAATAATTAATTCCTTTGCTAATGTTAAAATTGAATGACCTGAAAAATGTGTCTGAGAATTAACCATGGCTATAATTCATATGTAAAAATACCAAAGCCATCAAAAAACTGGGTCCTATAGAAGTGTGTTCCCCCAATTTAGTACCTTTACTTGTTGAAGAACTGTTTTTTCTCAGCTAGCTTCTACTGCCTTTTATACCACGCATTCCTAGGACTGGCTCCCACCTGTTATGTATGGGAAATGTGAATTCATTTTCATATTAGCTTATTTAAGACATAATTAAAATAGTAAATCTTCTTTAAAATCCCTATAGTAAATTCCAAAGCCAGAAAGTTGTGGGATTTCTGCAAGAATATTTTACATCTACCTAGGCAAACATACCACTTACACACTAGAGAATAAAGCCCTCAAGAGCATCTGCCTGTAAGTTTGCTTGCATCCTAGGAGAAAGAAAGAATGAGGAGAGAAGAGAGAAAATCCAAAATGTTGAGCATGTTATTATATGTTTAGGAAAGAGCAGCCAGGGAGAAATGACCCTCGTAAGCGCAGCAGGTAGTTTTACTAAATGTACAAACTGAAATTACTATGTTCCATCTTAGGACTGTAGTTTAGTTTTCCTCTTGTCAAGGCTAATTATTATTTTCCAACTGGCTTCTAAATGTTTTCAATATTTGTTTGTATTGCTATCTCACTTGTATAGTTAGAAGCCAAGCATATAGGGAATGTATTCAGAGAATCTAATAATGAATACTATTCATTTACGTAATGCAGAAACTCAATATCAGTAGGACATTCTTGAAAATATATAATCCTTCTGAAATATAATCAGACATAGTAAACAATTTTGCTTTAAGTTTACTTAGTCATTTTTACTAGTTAATATAGAAAGTAATTTCTTTGCACAATTGATATTTTATATGTAAATAATTTATTGCATATCAGATAAGCAGTTTGTATCTGATAGGTAGATACTCAGAAGAGTATATATTGCTTTAAAAGTATAGATGTTTTCACAGAAATAGTGTTACACACTATCTAGAAATTCTATAATTGCAGCATGTAATATAATACAAGCAATGTTAGAACAGTAGCTTTCAAAGTCTCTGAAAACATATGTAACCTCACAGGGAAAACTCCTAAATATTTTCAGGTTGATTCTACAAGTAAATTCTGATGTTATAAGCTAATTGACATATTCAGTTCAACAAAATGAAAATCTTAAAATGATACAATTTTAAACATTGTTAGGAAGTTAGAAAGGGGGTGTTATTGCAATTATTCTTAAACATAAATGATCTCCTACATATGCATTGTTAAATATGAGGATTTTTAGAAATCACTCCTTCCTGCCTTACCAGTTGTGGTTTGAGGGAGTAAAGTAGGCTCATTTTAAGGATCTGTTAGCTTCACTGTTATTATTATAACTACGGCAGTGCAGGCCCTTCCTATGTTAGCACAGCTATTTCATTTGCTTTCTTTCCAATAATATGTTCTGACTGTACCCTCTTATCACTTTCAAAAACATAGGAGCTTAGCTGAGCCATTTCTTTGAC
Source organism: Gorilla gorilla gorilla (assembly GCF_029281585.2). Lineage (NCBI taxonomy): Eukaryota > Metazoa > Chordata > Mammalia > Primates > Hominidae > Gorilla > Gorilla gorilla. Next base: position 117,493,190 of record NC_073229.2, on the reverse strand, counting down.
TTAGAGGAACTTTAGTTTCTACAACAGGAACAATGAAATCAACTTTTTTCCATCTATATGGTTTAGGGTGCATATTCCAGGGGGTCTAGTCCTACAGCTAGGTTCTTAAAATAGAACATAAACTGTGGATCCCTAAAGAGAGGATCAAACACTGAAAGTGAATTATTAGTACTTTTAGCATAAGTAAAATAACACACTGTGAGAAGATTAGTTTCATAGGCCATGAAATTGATAAGACAAAACACAGTACTTCTTAGGTAAAAAGTTTAACAAGAAAAGATCAGCAGAGAGTGAATCTGTTGATTTTAGAATTCAGTGATGAGCACTTTGAAAAATATGCAGCAGAAGCCAAATCACTTATTCATCTACAAGAGTAACACTAATGTTACAGAGATTTTTCAAATACAAAAAAATAGACTTGACCATTGGTTTCCATAACCAGAGATAACAGCTGAAATCAGAGCAAGCTGTTATATGAAGGGGGATGAAGTTTCTGTCATTTAGATTGTTACATATTAAGTATTTTCTTTTGAAATTTATCATAGATTTGCATGATTTGGGACCTTTGAAGACAAAGACAGACCACACAACTCCTGCATATTCTTATAATTATGCTCTTTATTCTATGGTTTAGTTTGCATCTTTGAGATCTTTGACACATGGCTTACAAGAAATTACCCTAGTTTTTGTTGTGTGAATACCTAAGTGATACATATTTTAATCAGAGATTTAAACCCAATGAAAGCATCTAATATTCTGGTTTATCAGATTTTGATAATATATATTTACTTACTAATCACTTAATGCATTTTAAGAAAATTATATTGTTAGTCTTAACGTTAATTTTCAAGTTTTTAATATATAAATATCATAGTGACTTAACATTTTTAGAGTTTGCAAGCATCATTAAAATATTTATTCAATAACTATAATATCTAATAAAATTCATAGTTCAATTCCAGATAATTATCAGTTAAATCTAAGTTCAGTTTTCTTGAGTAAACATTTGATTTTTTTATATTCCTACAAAATTGGTTGTATTCTTCAAATAATGCCTACTAATATGGCTTTCATGTTTGGTCATCGTTGTAGGTCCTGTCTGTAAGGTGGTCTTGTTGCTCTTCGTTGAACTAAGAGCTCTGCAAATGGTCAGTAGATGTATGCTTCACTTAAGGATAGTGAGGCAAGTTAAAACAGATATGGAGGTTGGACCTGTCAGTGAAAGGGTCAGCTTTTTTGCAGTTAAATATGTTTATGCTGCTTTGTTAAATACTCATCCAAGCCTGAGATTCTTCATCTCTGCAGTTGTAATCACAATAGTAATAAGGATGATTACTATGCTAGTTAAATAATACATAAATGATTAATGTTAGACAATATAATAAGAGCTGTGGTAATGGGTGTATTATATAGGATTTTTGCCATATAACAGTTCTTAGAAGAAAAAAAGCAGTTTAGCCAAACTGAAACTTCTTGACATTTATTTTCTAATGTAATTTTGAGACAGCTATTGTTAAGTAGAACTAATACCTTATAAAAACAAGGCAATTGGAATAAATGAATGAAGAGAAGGATAAGGAAGTTAATGAAACGGAAAAAAACAGGAGAAAAGACTGTGGACTGTAAGACACAGAAGAATTGAAAACGAGAAGAAAGATGAAATGAGTGAAATTATAAAATATACCACAGGAGTAGAAAAGATAAAGGAGGTGAAAGAAGAGAAACATCATCTCTAAACTCATTATTCCTAATGAATTTGCTACCATCTTACATCTGTCTACCAGTTAGTGCTAGGCCATGGTACTGTTGCCCCAGATTTTTCTCCTTCCTAGCCTAAGACCACCTTCCTTAGTCTGGTCCTATTTCTTAATCATCACCTCATTACAGGGTAAAGAAACTTCCGCTTGAGTCTTTATATTGCTTGTTCCATATCTTTTAAGAAAGCTTAAGCTTAATGATTAATACTTACTTATTTTTATTTTTTTAAACCAGAAATATGAAAAAATGCCTTGGGTCTAATTTAACAATCTTAATTTTTTATTTAGTAATTGTTTTAAAAATAGAATGTATTTTATTCTGCTTAGTTATCCATATTTAATTTTGTTTGTATCTTTTTTATACCAAATAAGGATATTTTGCTATATGAATGAGATTCTTTTAAAACATATATTGTTTCTGGCTATAAAAGCAGTAAGTGTTTCCTGAAGAAAATGGGAAATCCAGATATGCAAAATAGAAAGACAAGAAAGAAAATAATCACCAGCTATTAAAATTTTCCCAATTTTTCATCTATAGTATATATTTCATCTTATATGCTACTTTTTCCTCAATACCACATAGCATCATTTTCTCATGAAATGAAATCTTTTTGAAAACACTACCACCAGTGTTTTTATAATATTAACATCTGAAGGATATTTAGATAGTCTCCAACTCTCTACCACTACAGACATACCTGGTTTTATTCTGTTTTGCAGATATCGCATTTTTTACGAATTGAAGGCTGTAGCAGTCCTGCATTGAGCTAGTCTATCAGCATCAGTTTTCCAACAGCATGTGCTTACGTTGTGTCTCTGTGTCACAATTTATTTTGTTTTTTTATTATTATTATAATTTTCATAGTGATCTGTGATCAGAAATCTTTGATGTTACTACTGTAATTGTTTGGGAGCACCATAAGCCATGCCTGTACAAGACTATAAGATAGCAAACTTAATTGATAAATGCTGTGTGTGTTCCAACTGCTCCACCAACTATTTCCCTATCTCACTCCCTCTCCTTGGGCTTTCCTATTCCTTGAGACAGAACAATATTAAAATTAAGCCATTTAATAACTCTAAAGTGCTTCTAAGTGTTCAAGTGCAAGAAAGAGCTGCAGGTCTCTCACTTTAAATCAAAAGCTAGAAATAATTAAACTCAGTGAGGAAGGCATGTGGAAAGCTGAGATAGGCCGAAAGCTAGACCTCTTGCACCATACCATTAGCCAAGTTGTGAATTCAAGGGAAAAGTTCTTGAAAGAAATGAAAAGTGCTACTTCAGTGAATACACGAATGATAAGAGAGTGAAACAGCCTTATTGCTGATATGGAGAAAGTTTTAGTGGTCTAAGATCAAACCAGCCATAACATTTTCTTAGTCCAAAACCTAATCAAGAGCAAAGGCATAGGTCTCTTCAAGTTAATGAGGGCTAAGAGAGATGAGGAATCTCAGAAGGCAAGTTAGATGCTAGCAAGGGTAGGTTCGTGAGAGTTAAAAAAAAAAAGGAGCCATCTCCATAACATGAAAGTGCAAGATGAAGCAAGTGTTGATATAGAAACTACAGCTAGCTATCTAAAAGGTCTAGCTAAGATAATTGATGAAGGTGACTACTCTAAAGAACAAATTTTCAGTGTAGATGAAACAGCCTTATATTGGAAAATGATGTCATCTAGAACTTGGTATCTGGAAAGGAGAAGTCAATGTCTGGATTCAGAGATTCAAAGGAGAGGCTGACTCTCTTTTTAAGGGCTAAATGCACCTGGTGAATTGGAGTTGGAGATACTGCTCATTTAACATCCAGAAATCTTAGGGCCCTTAAATTATGTTAAATTTACTCTGTCTGTGTTCTATTAGTGTATCAATGAAGCCTTGATAACAGCACATATGTTTACAGCATGGCTTACTGAATGTTTTAAGCCCTCTGTTGAGACTTACTGCTTAGGGGAGGAAATGCCTTTTAATATATTACTGCTGATTGGCAATGCACCTGGTTACCCAAGAGCTCCGATGGAGATACAGGAGATTAATATTATTGTCATGCCTGCTAAAATGATATTTATTCTGCAGCCCATAGATTAAAGAGTAATTTCACCTTTCAAGTCTTTTTTAAGAAATACATTTCGTAAGACTATAGCTGCAATAGATAGTGATTCCTTTGATAGATTTGGGCAAGGTAAATTGAAAACTTTTCTGGAAAGGATTCACCATTCCGTATGCCATTAAGGACGTTCATGATTCATGGGAGGAGGTCAAATTTTCAACATCAATAGGAGTTAGAAGAAGTTGATTCCAACCCTTGTGGATGATGGTGAGGGGTTCGAGACTTCAGTGGAAGAAGTAACTGCAGATGTGGTGAAAATTGCAAGAGAACTAGAATTAGAAGTAGGTGCTGAAGATATGACTGAATTGCCACAATCTCAAGATAAAACTGCAATGGATGAGGAGCTGCTTCTTATGGTTGGGCAAAGAAAGTGGTTTCTTGAGAAGAAATATTGTCTTCATGAAGATTCTTTGAATATTGTTGAAATGACAAAGAAGGACTTAGAATATTACTTACATAAACTTAGCTGATAAAGCAGTGGCAGGGTTTGAGAAGGTTGACTTTAATTTTGAAAGAACTTCTGCTGTGGGTAAATTGTTATCAAACAGCATCACAGGCCAGGCTCACGCCTATAATCCCAGCACTTTGGGAGCCTGAGGCTGTTGGATCATGTCAGCCAGGAGTTCAAGACCAACCTGAGTAACATCGTGAGATGTTACAATCTCTTTAAAAAAAAAAAAAAAATAGCTGGGCATGATGCACATGCCTGTAGTCCCAACCACTTGGGAGACTGAGGTGGGAGGATCACTTGAACCCAGGAGGTCAAGGTTGCAGTGAGCTGTGATCACACCACTGTAGCAAGACACTCAAAAAACAAAACAAAACAAAAAAAATACAGCATCACGTGCTACAGAGAAATGTTTCACAAAAGGAAGAGTCAGTTGATGCAGCAAACCTCACTGTTGTTTTAGGAAATTATGACAGCCACCCCAACCTTCAGCTGCTACCTGATCATCCAGTAGCCATCAACATCAAGGCAAACCCCCTCATCAGCAAAAATATTATGACTCGCTGAAGGTTCAGAGGATTAGCAGTTTTTAGTAATGAAGTATTTTTTAATGAAGATTTTAGATATAATGCTGTTGCCACTTAATGGACTACAGTATAATGTTAATGTAAACGTAACTTTTTTTTTTTTTTTGAGACGGAGTCTCGCTCTGTCACAGGCTGGAATGCAGTGGTGTGATCTCTGCTCACTGCAACCTCCATCCCCTGGGTTCAAGCAATTTTCTGCCTCAGCCTCCCAAGTAGCTGGGATTACAGGCGCCCGCCACCACGCCCGGCTAACTTTTGTATTTTTAATAGAGACGCAATTTCACCATCTTGGCCAGGCTGGTCTTGAGCTCCAGACCTCATCATCCACGCAACTTGGCCTCCCAAAGTGCTAGGATTACAGGCGTGAGCCACCGCACCCAGCCTTTGTTTTGTTTTTTAAGTTTTGTGAAACTATAAAGTGAAACATTGTGTAAAAACATTGATGTCATCTATTGGGGGATTTTTCCATTGCTTATTTTTATTTAATTTTCAGTGCTTATCACAATATAACTGAAAAATCACTTGTTGGGGGTGGCCGTACAACTTTCTCCATTGAAGTCATAACCAAAGTTTCTATGAACTTGACTCATGTCATAGGCCAAGTAATTTATTCCAAAACCTTTTAGCACCATGCAAATTAAGTTAATTTAAATAATTCATTTTTATTGAAGACTGTTCAAAAACATACCTCTTTTTAGTCTTCATTCTTTTAAAATGTACTTGCTAGATGCCTGATAAAGCAATTAAACTGTCAAGAAATTAAGGACTGTGAACCAAATCTAAAATGACTAAAGTGATTAAAATCCACCTCTGAAAAATTAATTCTCCATGCTTCTGATCTCACTTTCTTTATTTGCCATTTTAAAAAGTCAAAATTAAAAAATGTTATTTTCTGATATTAGAGCATTAACAGAATACTTAACAATATTGTTCATTTAATTGTGCAACTACTCATGGCCTTTAACATCAGAAGTTATGTTAATGCTTTTACTTGCTAGTCTCTGTGAATATTCATTTTGTTCTTCACATATGTTGATCTCAAGTATAGAATGTTTTATGATAAAATATTTTATAATGGTATATTTGAATGGGTATGAATTTATTTTCTTATATAATTATCTTGAATTATATAGGATCACAGTTTATGAAATTCAAAAAATAGATTTATTTCAATAGCATATGTAATAAAGATATTTTAATTAGCCTTATTGGGCAACAGATACTTTTTGCAATGTTTAATTAAAAATGAAAATGTCTTTATAAGTCATTATTTTATATCAAGTTGAGCTTTTTAATTATGATTATAAGTGCTGAAAAAAAAATTGTGCCCAAAAATATTTTAGAACTTGGATGACTACAATAATTTCTTCATATCAGCATTTCATATGGTAAAATATATGTATAGAACATTTTGAAAGTAGCCTTCATAACATGAAGAATTTCAGAAATAAAGTCTTATTTATATGCTGCTTTTAAAAGAAAAGACATCTCTGAAATGTATTTGTTAAAAGATGTTTGAGGCTGGGCGCGGTGGCTCACGCCTGTAATCCCAGCACTTTGGGAGGCTAAGGCGGGCAGATCACCTGAAGTCAGGAGTTTGAGACCAGCCCCACAAACATGGTGAAACCCTGTCTCTACTAAATACAAAACAAATAGCTGGGCATGGTGACACATGCCTGTAATCCCAGCTACTCAGGAGGCTGAGGAAGGAGAATCGCTTGAACCCGGGAGGCGGAGGTTGGAGTGAGCGGACATCGTGCCATTGCACTCCAGCCTGGGTGACAGAGCAAGACTCTGTAGTTTTTAAAAAAAAAAAAAAGTTTGAATTATTTATAAGTAATTGTCAAACTAGTTGGGGCTTTTAAAATCTACACATGGGTAGTCAGCTAGCTATCTTAACTATATAGCTTAACACCTATGTGCAGAGGTTAGAGCCCTAATCTAAAAGCCATTAGGAATGATGCCTTTAAAAATGTGGTATTTATATAGGACTGGGAAATGTTGAACCTACATTTCTCTGCTGTGGATTCACTTAGTATGTTAGTATATTCCTAACTAGCTATTAACTCTTAACTATATAGTTGAATACCTATGTGTAGATTTTAAAAGTCCCAACTAGTTTGACAATTATTTATAAATAATTCAAACATCTTTTAACAAATAAATTTCAAATATATCATTTCTTTGAAAATAAACACATAAGTAAGATGTTGTTTCCTTTCTGTGTACATCTCAGAAAGGGATATACTAACATATTAAGTGAATCTTACAGCAGAGAAATTTAGGTCCAACATTTCCCAGTCCTACATACACACCACATGTTTAAAGATATCATTCCTAATGGCTTTTAGATCAAACTCTAAAAAAAGTAAATAAATAAACTAGTGCTTCTAATTGTAACAGCAAAAAATAAGATATATTTTCCTTTGGTATATTGTAATCTATTCTACAGTAGCCAGAGCAGGTGTTGAAAAGCCTGTGTACTCCAATCATCAAACCACAGAGAAAAAATCCTAGTATCCCGAGCAAGAGGGGATGCTGACAGTTAGAGCCTGAGACAGTTTGAATTATCATGTAAGCATGTCACTCAAGAGTGATTAAACCTCAAAAGATTAAAAATGGTCAGCTTCTCATGAGATACAAAGAATATGCTTTCTGTTTGGACAGTGCCAGTTTTCGGTGACTGATATAGTTACTCTGGTATTGTTAGCTTTTTCTGCACACTAGCATTTCTCCCAGCCTACACCCTGCACCAAGAGCACAGCAACTCAGGATCATATTCTCTCTTTATTCTGATAGTGATGACATCTGAACAAAAGTGCACAAATCCATATTCATCAGGAAAAAGTCTTGATGTTTGAGAACTAAGTAGATATTGTTTACTACTTTTACTATTTTCGAGTAACCATAGAAGTTACTCTCATTATTACTAAATCTTCCTGGTTTCTCCCAAGCTCAACGTATGGGTGAGTAGTAGTACTATCCTCAAAATGAAGAGGACAGTACATGTTTATCCACTCATTAGGGAATTAAAACATAAGCATAATGATTGGTCTATATGAATATGTAATATATGTGCATACGTATTTTACCATATTTATTTTTTCCACTGTCTACTAACTACTTAATCTGAATGTCATAAGATTTAATCTGTATTAGTCAGCCTAAGGGGAGTGCAAATAAACTTGGCTCAAAATTGCATACTTTACAGTGTAAAACTTAGAAATTATTTTTTAGTTTTCATTGAATAGATTCAATCCTTAGAAACTGTCTGTTTTGGGAAGAAAAAAGTGGGATTACATCCTTCTTTTTATTTTCCACAATACCTATTCTTTAAAGGATTGTGGAAATGGTTTAGCCCAGAGTAAGCTAGAAATCACTGCATAGGGCTTATTCAATATCTGTTATCAGTTTCAGAACAACTTTTACCTAAATACATTCAAAGCTTTCTTATCTTTCATTTATTTCTGTTAAATGATGTGGACAGTGTCTTTTAACTAGAATTTTGTATTTATGTTTGCTGTCATGGTGAATTTTTTTTTCTTTTTGGTACCACGTATTGTCACATTGGTTGATTTTCTAAAAAAATACAGAATATCTAACATTTGGTTGATGCAATAATTGGTATCATTATTTAAATATTCTTTATAAAGAGATGCAGTTTAGATGGGTTTGATAATTTATAGACTGAATTTATTTTTTTAGCAGTTATGTTTAAGTCCTGTATTCAAATATTATAATTATACTTCTTTTATGCAATAGTATTATATTATGATTTAATGGAGATATGAGCAATTCTAAATGTGTCAATCCACTATGATATTTTCTGTTAAAATTAATTATAATTGCTACTAAAAGATAGAATTTATTTGACCCATCTTCATAAAGAGAGTTTTTTCTCCTTCTAGAGGGAATTGATTTATTTCACATGATGACCAAAACTAAGCATTCTTACAATAGGTCATAATTCGGTTCAAATTGTAGCATAGTGAAAATAAAACTGAGGGATGATTGTCTAATGCTTTGGAAAGTTAATTTGATTATTTATATAGGAGATGTATTATTTACATATTTCATGATAAATATTGATTTGAACTTCACATGGGATTTAGTTTAGAAATCAGGAAAAGTGAAAGCAACTGACTTAAACTGAACATTTTGTTAAACATTGGAATTTGTTTTACATTAAAATGTATATTTAGTTCAGTATAACATAGTTTACATGAAATATGACCTAGCTTTATTTAGGTCTTTGTTTTACTCTGAGTCCTTTGGTTTTGTCATTTTTAAGTCCATCATACTGTGCCATGCACACACATTTGTGGGACTGGCTAGTTCAAAAGAAATTATTTGCTTTAATTAATCCATTTGGATATTTAAGAAATATATTCCTAAAACTTTTTAGTACTTTGTGCAAACATGATTCTTGGCAAATTCCCTGAGGACATTTTTTTATATTTTCACCCCAACAGAAGCTAACATTATTGTACCCTTATCATATTAAGTGAGATAAAATGTAAACTTCTCAATACATTCTCTGGCCTATCAGCAAAATAAAAAGTCATTCAACTGGGATTTCGGGAGACTTTATAAAAGCAGAGAAAAATTGTAGGCTGCTTACAAAATTCTGCAGTCAAATTATATTTTTAAAAATCCATCTAGAGTTAGAGACATGTTTGGACTAATTTAGTTCAAGTAAGTATGATTCTTGCATAAATAGTGATTTTCACACTGCCCTTTTTTATGTAAAAATATTAACAAGTATTTCTGCTTTTTAGACCAAAATAAATTATATTCCGATATTTTATTATGATATCCATTGTATAAACTGTTTTATTTTAAAGCCAGGAGTTTCTAGGTAAGTACTGAATAACTCTTAATGAGAATAATAGTGACTATATAAATTACTATTATATCTGTGTGAACATGCAGGTTATATGACAACAAAGAAGAAACTTAAATTTTTTTTATTTTCTTCTGACAGATAAGTTTGCAAAGGTGGCTCTAGTAGAGGTATTGACAATAGCAAACAAAAAAATCTATTCCCGTAGGTAATGAAATAAATTAATTACTTATGGTTTTCATTTACTAGGTAGTTTAGTCTGTATTATTTTCACAGTAACCTCAATATGTCTAGTAAGTCTAAATAAACATTAAATTTTATTGAACAATGAAAAACAAAGCCACACTCAGAATCACTAGTTGTTGGTAAATACATACTTTAATTGTATGTATTTTGCTTCTTTGGTTACCAGGAAATATTTCTTTCTCATATAGGCTCTTTAGGTTGGAATTGCCTGAGTGGCTTTTAATGTTTATAGAGGAAATGTAGGAGGAATGATTTCTTTTAAAAATGATTTATAACCCCTATAGGGATTCATAATATTATTAAGAAATTTTAATTCACTGAATTCTGGATAGCAGAACTGCTTCAGCCTCTTAGATTTTTTTTTGGACTTTTACTTTCATAATTTCTCCTTTCACTAATACCATCTTTTACTTTTATTTTGGTCTTTTACTGTTCACCCTGCTTAATCAAATCTTTCCACATCCTATAAGGTCTAACTCATGCTTTCCTTCCATGAACACTTTCAGTTGTGCACTGATTCTACATACATATATTTTGTACCAGGAAGTAATAGGGAAGCTATAGAAATAGTTGTGGACAAAAAAAACCACATAAAAATTGCTAATATAAAAGCTTATAAAGCTTACATTCTAGTGAGGTGGGGCAGACAGCAAAATAAATTAATAATCTACATTATATTTTAGAAGGTGATAAACAGGAATGGAAGTAGAAATGGGGTGGTGAGGCAGGGGTTGATTGACAATTTTAAGTAACAGTAAGAGGGTGATATTTCATAATGTAGAAGAGGAAAGGAAGCAAACCGTGTACATATCTAAGGAAAGAATCTTCCAAACAGAACACCATCTGTGAGCCATGAGGCTGAGGCATGTCTTTTGAGTTCTGGTAATGGTAAGGAAACGAATGTTGAAAAAGCAAGAGAAAGAGAGTAGGCAGTGAATTCATGTAAATACTCTCAGGAGTTGGGCTATTGTACTGAGGCAAGTGAGAAGCCACTGGAGAATTTCAGCAGAGGAGTGACATAATCTAACTCTGGGTTGAAAGAATTCTCCTCCTATAAAACAATGGCCTTCATTAAGGCAATCATTTTTATCTAATTTCCCGGACTGACTTCTTACTTTCCTAACCTGATTATATGCTCCTTTTAGTCAAGGACGTGAGATGTAATCAATCTTTTTATATTCCCTACAGCATCTAGAATAAAGTAGGTGGTATAGTGGCACTCAGTAGAGAATTATTGATTTGGTTTGGGAGGCTGGAGCAGAACAGATAAAATAAGCATTGCTGCCACCATTGGCAGCTCCAGAAATCTTTTCTGCACAACTCCGTTAGTTTACCTTGTAAATACAAACAGTCCAATAGAAGCTGCCTTCCTGTCTTCAATCTAGAACTGAGAATAAATCACAAATCATCAAGTGCATCTGTATTGTCTTTCAAAATCTGAGCAAGTATACACTTGCTCAGTGTATACTACAAGTATATACTTGCTCAATGTATACTACAAGTATATACTTGTAGTATAATTACTATACTACAAGTATAGTAATTACTTATAACAGCCAATCCATTCTAGAATGCCTACTATTCCTTTACAATTTGTTTTAGCAGATCCTGTGATTTAGTCAGAGAAATGTCCAATGTCCTCTTCGTTTGAGTGCAGTGAAGGCTGTCTTTAACAACAGATGCAAAAGCACCTTTCTCCTATTCATTTCTCAGACATTTATGTCTTGCAGCATGTGAGAAGCATATTAAGTGCTAGTCAGGTAATAGAAGAAAGGTTTCCACAGATAATACCTGACAATTCAATCAAAGAAAAATTGGGGAAAAATTCATGGAGAAAGGTGGCTTATAGATGATAGGTGGAGTTCCTGTGGACATTCACAGAATAAAGAGCATTGCCTTGCTTTCCTTTTCAGTACTTCAGAAATATAACTTCACCTATCATTTTATAGCATCATAAATCACCTATCTACTGATGAAATTACATTTAAGACCTCAAGTAAAAGCTTAATTAATTTAATTTTAAAACGTAGAGCAGATACTCTGCTGATCCATATGATTGTGTGTATGCCTTTCTCTTCATTTATTTCCATGTTGTTTCTTAGAAATGAATGTATGGTAAGATGTACTCCTTAAGGTAATATGTATGCTAGATCTAAAAATGCAGCCATCAACAAACATTCCCATCTCTACATCCAGCTTGATTTTTTTTCTCTTTAGCACTTCTTACTATTAACAGAGCATATATTTTATTTATTTGCCTTATTTTCTATCTACCCCCTTCCCACCCGTATTAGAATGTAAGCTTCTTAGACTCTTCTGGAACGAGACTGAAACAGGCAAACACAGAAGTAAGGAGATAGGTTAGCAAGCTATGAGAGGGTACAGTGCTGTCTTTTAATGTAGTGAGAAGTGCTTAACACTGTCTGTATTTTGAATATTGAGCCAGCAGGATTTGGTGTAATAGACAGAGGAGTGTTCAGTATAACTTCACATTCTCTGGTCTGAGCAAATGTAAAGATGAAGTTTCCACTGAGACAGCACTAATTGTGAGCAAAGTAGGATCACCGGCAAACATCAGCAGTTAGGTTTTTCATGTGCTCAGTGTGAGGCAACTGTTGTATGCCTACACAGTACATGGCCTTGTGATTCCTGATCTATTCTTCTTGATTCCCTTGCTCTATGTGTGTGGCAGGTCTTTACCCCTGCAGGTAGTGTTTCCCAGGCTACCTTATCAACTAACTTTTGACAGCATGTGGCCCCTATTAAGAACTGGCTAGAGCTTGGAAGGCATAAGAAGGCAAAAAGGCGAGTATTTCTCCCTTTTTTCTGTGCTTTAAGTGTGGTTTCCGTCGGCAACTATTTCTCTTCCATGACTCCAGGTCCCTCCATGCAGTTCCAGTTTGTCCTCATTTATTCCTGTCCGGTAACTCTGCCTTCTCCTTTTCCCCCTCCAGTGAAAGGATAGCAAAAACATCTCCTCTTGCCTGAGGCTTGTCAGCTCTTCTAACATCTGTATAAACAACTTCATAAATTAAATTATCTCTGTTTCAAATATATGTTGCTGTTCTTGCATCCAGATTTATATAATTTACAAGTAGAGATAAAAGGTAGAGCAGTCTACATCTCAGAGAATTATATGCGCCAATGCAGTTGAAGAATTCTAACAATCCAGGTACCAGAGGGAGTGAGGTGAGAATGATAGGAAGTAATAGAGAGTGGCACCCTGGAAATTGTTAAGTATAAAAAGAGTAATGATGAGGTCTAGGCTATGCCATGGGACGGGACAGTTGAAGTATTTGGAGACATGAACACTGAAGAACGAGAGGTCAAAGAACCCAGGAGTCATAGTTCAGTAAGAATTATTTACCTGGAATTTGATATTCATAAATATTATGACAGGAGTAGTATCAGTAAAAATGTCAGTGAGCTAGGGACTAAAATCTTCAAGGAGTGAGAAAGACTGACCTGGAGTCTGTGAATAGCAACGGCTTGGAGGGACAGAAGTCACATAATCAGTTGACATAAGCATTATAGCTATGGGATTTTATATGGAAGTGAAGAAGTAGTTAAGACTTTCAAGGTTATAGAAGAGAAGAGCAAGGAGAATTACCCACTTTCCGGCCCAGTGACGGTAAGGGTGGAAGAACAACCAACCCTACTTAAGAGGGCTTCCAGAGAAGCTATGTGCTCTCAGAAGTAAGATTCTGTGAGGATGTTAGAACAAGAGAGGATAGGGAACGTTGAAGAAGATGGTGAAGATTTTGCTGATGACTAAGGATAGAGTAAGGCATGTGGTTATATTGTTATGGGTGCAGATTTGTGTGGAGATGATAATTCAGATGTCGAGCAATGACTTGGGAGTTCTGGGTAGTTGTGGTAACTGATGTATCAAGGACAAAAGACATGGAGGGATTATTCTAGATTGTCTTTGGGAAAGATCGCATTCACTATGCTGTAAATATAGGGAGCAAGGGAGAGGCAAGGGTTTTTCCAGGATTACATAGAACTTTGGCTCCTCTGTCATCACTTTTGGTGATGTGGAGATGACAGACAGTTGCTATTATTGGGAGCTAGTGATAATGTTGACATTTTTACTAGAGTATATGATTTGAAGTGGTTTCTATTTTTCTGTAAAAAATCACTATTAAATTTATTATATAAACATTTATAAAGTATTTAACAACTTTGTTTTGAATGGATTTATACAGATTTTACCCTTCAAATGTTGTCTACGTTTCCCAAATTGTAAGATCAGTTTTTTACAGCAGAAAATATGTTTTAAATTTCTTGTATATTTCAAATTAGCTAGAAGAGAACTGTCATGTTTCCAACACAAAAATATTTTAAGTAATAGATATCTATCTCAATTACTCTTATTTGATCATTACACATTTTGTACTTGTATCAAAGTATTACATGTACCCTCAAAATATGTACAAGTATGAGATATCAATTTAAAAAAAAGAAACTTAAAAGAAAATACATTTTAGAACATAGTAGATAATATATTTACTGTGGCCAGATATTTAAATTCTGAGGGTCACTTCATCACCTGTATGAGAGATACAGTCATGTGCTACATAATGACATTTTGGTCAAGGACAGACAACATACACAACAGTTGGCCCATAAGATTATAATACCATATGTTTACTCTGCCTTTTCTGTGTTTACATATGTTTAGATATACAAATACTTACCTTTGTGTTTCAATTGCCTACAGTATTCAGTACAGTAACATACTATGCAGGTTTGTAGCCTAGAAGTGGTAGGCCTCATAGCCTAGGTGTGTAGTAGGCTGTACTATCTTGGTTTGTGTAAGTACACTCAATGATGTTTGCATAATGATGAAATCACCGAATGATGCATTATTCAGAATGTATTCCCATTGTTAAGAAATGCATGGCTGTATATTTGTTTCATGCAACAGAACAAATTAAGAGACTTTGAAAAACAAATTAAACAATATTCCCCTTATGTTATCTAACATATCTAAATAAATCTGAAATATTTATTGAATGCATTATGAAAATGTAAAGGTCAATTGGGAGAATTTTCATAGTTATTTGGGTTATAGCTTTAAAAATTACAAATTAAGTGTTAGCAAAATTTGACTAAACATCGAGGACTCTTTATTATTGTATTCATGTATAATTCTTTTTAAAAAATTATACATGTCCAGAAATTCATAAAATTACAAAAAATTGTAAGAAAATAAAAATTGTCCTAAATCTTACTGCATGTATTTCTTACATTTCTCCGGGTGTGTTCTGTATGGCTCTTTACTATGCCTGTATTTTTACATATGTTGTTAATTATTTTTGATAAAATTTAGATCATACTGAATATGTTGTCTCATTTTCATTCAACAAAGTCATCAGCATGTTGCCACAAATGTTTCTAGCTATTATCTGAATGCATGATTTCAACTATCACTGAATCCTATTCTATGATTTTAGTACTATTATTTTAATCATGTATATTTAAGCAGTTGTTACTGGTGCTTCTCACGTGAGAATCTGTGTTTAAATCACTATACCTATCTTTTTTTAAAAAAACTTTCAGTTCAGGGGTACATGTGCAGGTTTGTTATGTAGATAAACTCGGGTGCGACAGGGATTTGTTGTACAGATTATTTCATCACCCAGATACTAAGCCTACTACCCAGTAGTTATTTATTCTGTTCCTCTTCCTCTTCCCACCATCCATCTTCAAGTAGGCTCCAGAGTCTTCTGTTCCCCTATTTGTGTCCATGAGTTCCCATCCTTTAGCTCCCACTTACAAGTGAGAACATGTAGTATTCACTTTTCTGTTCCTCTGCTACTTTGCTAAGGATAATGTCCTCCAGCTCCATCCAAGTTCCTGCAAAAGATGTGATCTCATTCTTTTTTATGGCTGCATAGTATTCCATGGTGTATATGTACCACGTTTTCTTTATCCAGTCTTTCATTGATGGGCATTTAGGTTGATTCCATATCTTTGCTATTGTGAATAGTGCTGCAGTGGGCATTTGTCTTTATGGTAGAAAGATTTATATTCCTCTGGGTACCTACCCAGTAATGAGATTGTTGGGTCAAATGGTAGTTCTGTTTTTAGCTCTTTGAGGAATCACCACACTGCTTTCCACAATGGTTGAACTAATTTATACTCCTACCAACAGTGTATAAATGTTCCCTTTTTTCTGCAACCTTGCCAGCATCTTTTATTTTCTGTCTTTTTAAATAATAGCTAAACTGACTGGTATGAGATGGTATCTCATTGTAGTTTTCATTTGCATTTCTCTAATGATCAGTGATATTGAGCTTTTTTTCTTTCTTCTTTTTTTTTTTTTCTTTATTTTATTTTATTTTATTTTTTGAGACGGAGTCTCACTCTGTCGCCCAGGCTAGAGTGCAGTGGCGCGATCTCGGCTCACTGCAAGCTCCGCCTCCCGGGTTCACGCCATTCTCCTGCCTCAGCTTCCTGAGCAGCTGGGACTACAGGCGCCCGCCACCACGCCCGGCTAATTTTTTGTGTTTTTAGTAGAGATGGGGTTTCACTGTGTTAGCCAGGATGGTCTCGATCTCCTGACCTCGTGATCCGCCCGCCTCGGCCTCCCAAAGTGCTGGGATTACAGGCTTGAGCCACCGCGCCCGGCTGAGCTTTTTTTCATAAGCTTGTTGGCCATATGTATGTCTTTTGAAAAACGTCTGTTCATTTCCTGTGCCCACTTTTTAATGTTTTTTTCTCTTGTAAATTTGTTTAAGTTCCTTATGAATGCTGGATATTCCACTAATAAAGCAGAAAAGAGAGAAGATCCAAATAAACACAGTTAGAAATCACTATACCTATCTTTGATTATTTTGATAATCAATTTTCAGAAATAGACTTGTTTAGCTAGAAATTATTGGAATTTTATTGTGGATAGCCAAACTGACCTCCAGAAATATTTAACTACCAAGAGCCCTTATCAAAACTGAGCATTGTCTTTTGGTTTTCAATCTTGCCAACGTGATAGGCAAAATAATTTCTCATTTAAAAAGGGATTACTACTTGGTTTAAGGCTTAGTATTTTTCATATCCTTATTGGCAGTGTATGTAGTATGTATCAGTGTCTCTTTAGGCCTCTTTACTGATTTAAAAATTAGGGTGCTCTACTATTCATCAAATATGGCTGTGAACTCTTTTGCATATATCAGTTCATATATGTATATATAATATAAACATTTATGATTTGTTACCATTTAATTTTATATATACTACTCTGCATTTTTATGAGTCTATCTTTTGCTTAATGGTTTATGGCTCTGATATGATGCTTTGAAAGCCTTATCCATAACAAAGTTAGGAAAATATTTATTTCTGTGTTCATCTTTTGTTAAATGGCTTAAATTTTATGTTAAAATTTATTTTATCAAGATTATGGTTTGTTTACAATGTGAAGGTATTTCTGACTGTCGGCTCCAACTAATCTATTCAGTAACGTTGATACCTTTATTATTAAACGCATCCTTCCCACATTATTTTGAAAGACTAATATTTTTTTCCAAGGCCAGGTAGAGACTAAAGCCTGTTTCTAGACTTTCTGGTCTTATTTAATTCTTTATTATTTATTTTGTGGCTAATATGGCATTGTTTTACTTATCATAGATATCTGTTTCACAGATATTGATATACCAAACACGTCTTTGAAAGAATCTCTGAAATGATACTTATTTAAAGCTAAAGTTTGCTGCATTGAGGGCTACTTTTGTTTCTACCCAAACTAAGGATAATTCCGTCTCTAATCAATGGGCAATTACATATAAAATATTATAATGGAAATAAGGGCTAACTCAGGTATTTTGGAGAGAGATATATGCTGAAGTAGAAACTTCAGTGGATTGAAAAGCAATTAGCTCAAGCCTTTGTAGTATGTCTTGGTGCAGACTTGGAGATATAGTATATATGGACCTCAATTACTGAGTTCCTGTTTTTAGTAAATAGCTGCCCTGTAGGTCACTAAGTGCTACTGCTGACAAGGTTGCGTATGAGAAAGCTTTTATTTTAATAACCAGTGGCAACTGGCACTTAACAAAGAACCTTCCATTTCTCAAAATTCTTCTTTGCTTTAGAACAGCTATACAGAATTGCAGCACCTCAGGGATAGTAGAACTAAACCAATTAAAAACAAAGGAATAAATGAGACATCAAAGAAAAGGAGTTTTTAAGTAGAGACAGAAAACCAAAACTTATTCTTATGAAATGTGGTTTGGTGTCTTTATGACTATATTGACCAAAAGAACTTTGGTTTAAAAATATGCTTTACTTGAGATCCAAACACAATATCCTGCAGATAAGTAAATTCATTTTCCTCAGAAAGAAAAATAAGCTATGCCTAGTTCATGTAGAGTCTACACTGTAGTTGTCAGCTTTAATGTTACAAGTTTGGTGATCTTGGGAAAGTTACTTAAATTCTTGTAACCTGTATCCTATCTGTAAAATAATGAAAATGCCTTCTGTGAAGACAGTTTTGAGGATTAAATTAGGTAATTATATAGAGTGCCTTTCTCAGTCTGCAGTATGCAGTTGAGAAATGAATGGTGACCAATGAAAAAGCATGATTATATTTTTATTTTTAAGTAAATTCTATTTTAAATATTTAAGTTATACAACATGATGTTGTGGAATACATTTAGATAATAAAATGATTACTATAGTGAAGCAAATTAACATAGCCATCATTTCATATAGTGACCTGTTTGTTTGGTTTTGTGACAAAACCAGGTAAAATCTACTCATTTAGCAGGAATCCAAACACAGTATAATTTTGTTAACTATTCTCATGTTGTATATTAGAATTCTATGAAGTTGCCAATGTGATAGGCAAAATAATTTCTCATTTAAAAAGTAATTACTACTTGGTTTAAGGTTTAGTATTTTTCATATCCTTAATGGCAGCGTATGTAAGTATGTATCAGTGTCTGCTGCTTTCTAGCCTCTGACCTGCAGCATGCCATTTTCTCCTCACCCCCTTCTTATCCCTGGTAACCATTATTTTATTCTCTATCTCTGTTTATTTGACTTTTTCTTAGATTCCACGTGTAAGCAAGATTATGCAATATTTTTCTTTATGTGCCTGGCTTATTTCTCCTAGCATAATGTCCTCTAGTTTCATCTATGTGGTGGCAAATGGCAGTATCTCCTTGTTTTGTTTAATGCTGAATAATATTCTGTGTGTGTGTGTGTGTGTATTTTATATATATATATATGTATATATATATATATATGCTATGAATAGTTTATCCAGTCACCAACAGATAGTTAGGTTGTTTCCTTGACTTGACTATTGTAAATAATGTTTCAATAATAAGGGAGTACAAATATTTTTAGAAGGTGGTAATTTCATTCCCTTTGGGTATAGTCCCAGAAGAGGGATTGCTGGGTCATATGGTATATCTGATTTTTAGTTCTCTAGGAACCTCCATATTGTTTTCCATAATGGCTGCAGCGATCTGTGTTCCCAGCAAAGTGAAACAAATGTTCCTCTGAGGAACATTTCATCTGTTGTAAAAACCAACAGATGAAAATCTATAAGGGGCTATGTAATATATAAGGTTTTATATAGAAAACTACAAAACATTTTCAAATGGCATTACGAAGACCTCAAAATATAGAAAGGCATAAAATATTTATTGCTCAAAAGTATTAATATTTTAATTATATATAAAGCCTTAAATTAATTTATTAATTAAATATGAGTATGATATAACTTCCAGTAGGAAGCGGTATGTTTGTGTATGTCTGCTGAATTAAATGGAAGATCAAAAATGGCTAAGAATAGCTAAAATTATTTGAGGACGAAGTTATGGGGATGTATTATAAAGCCATGAAATTCAGAAAATGCATTGTCAGCAGAAAGATAAGTGGCATAAATAGGACAGAAATCTCAAACAATGGAAATATATATAAGAGGTGACAAAAATAGATAGTAGTATACATAATAAATAAAATCAGTTCCATAGAGTAAAGACAATTATGTAGGGAAAATAAATAAACACTTTCAAAGAAAATATAGACTATCTTAATGACCTTTGATTAGAGAAGGAATTCCAGAAAGCCCTGTCCATAAAGAAAATCTTGATAAAATTGACTATAAAAATAAAAATATAAGACACACAGTGGAAGAAAACGTCATATATATTTGTCATATGTATTTAAGTATAATTAGATAAAGAAATATCTGTTATATATTTATTTAAAAAGAAAACCACAAAACCGTAAGACAGAGACAAGCAATCTAATCACAATGTGTGAAACTGAAGGAAAAAGAATGTCTACTAAATACAAAAAATTACAGAAACTACCAAAATGGAGAGCAATGAAAAATTACTTAAGACATAATTAAGAAGTGTAAAATATTAACTAAAAATATAGCAGCATATTAAAGGTCATCCCAAACACAAAAAAATGGAAAATTTCATAAATTGCTGGTTGAACTGCAGATATGTAAATCTGATTAGAAGTAATGTAGCAATATTTATCAAACTGAAAATTATCTCACTACTGAAATTCTAGTGTACACATTCACACAAAGTTCAAAGTGGTTGATCTCTCTCTCTCTCCCCATTCTCCCTCCTTTCATCCCTCTCTCCCTTCCTCCTTTCCTCGTTCTCTTTATCTCTTTCTCTCTCTCCCTTTTCATCTTCCTCCCTTCCCCCTCAGTTTCAAAAAGTAAACACACTGTATGATTTGGAAATTTTTCTCAGAAAAAGTCAATTCAAAACTTTTCAATATTAATCTTTGCGAAGACCATTAAACAAGCCAATCTGGTTTTAATATAACTATTACATATTTCAGATAAATTCAGTAAAATATATGCAAGCAAAGAAAAAGTACTGATTTTATTCTACTTTCTATAGCCCTCCAACATTGTGACTTATCAATGCCATATGTGAATCTGTATCTATTAATGTATGCATTGAAAAAGTTGGATTTAAGCTGAGCATGTAAAAATAAACAGATATATTAGATAATTTTGAGAGCTGGCATGTTATAATTAATACAACTGTAGCTTCATATGATTATACATGTTATATATTCTTTGAAATAAAGCAACATTTAACTACCAATTTATGACATTGTTCTATTTGTTAAAAAGAAAAACTAGACATATGGACTATTTTTTTTTCTTTCTTTTTTTTTTTTTTATTTATTTTCTTCTTAAAAAAATGTGTTAAGGAACATTCCCCTTAATAAAAATCAAGGAAGTTACCCATCAAAAAATATATTTCTCCAGTAAATATTCATCTTCAGATTTAGTATATCAGTAGTTATATATAAATTCAACTTTTTGAAACATCACAATAGACATTTTAACCATAATAGTCATGGGACTTAAATTTAGACTACCTTGTCACATCATCCCTGATACACTGCCCATTTAAGGGCAAGAAGAATCCTTATTACATGAAAAAGAATTTATTTTAGTATATTCTATTCAGAGTCCGTAGTTAAAACCCAGGCTATGTTGTCATCTTCACATTCAAAATCATAGTGTATTAAGACTTTTTCCATAGCTAACATCCTTGAGGTTGACATCTTCTTGTGACTGAGTAGATAGCAGCAAGAAATTCAATTACAGCAAACCAGCTCTGTCATTGCACCTGTCTGCTTGCACGGGAAATGATTTGTAAATTGGGCTTTATCTTTCCCGTCCCATAAATCTCCTGTCCATAATTGACGCTTGTCAGCATAGATGAATAGCGGGAGAAAGAAAACAGAAAGTAAATGAGTAGCCCACCTGGGAAAAATGATGTCTTGTTGCCTTTGGGAGTCATTTACAAACAGCAGTACCTGCGGGCCAGTTTTTATCCATAAGCACGTTGCAAACATTTTACTATTGAAAAATACAATGCCAGGGCTGAATCATAACAAAGACAAGACAAAGGAACCATAATTAACATATAACATTTTTCCAGAGAACATAAACATGTCTTCCAAGGAAATTGAAAGCTTTTCTTTACTGTTTGTGATGCTCACTTATTGCTGCTGCACATTTGTAAGTATCGAGTTAGCATCTGACCTGTCAAAATGCATTCATGAAGCAAGCATTTTGGTTGTCTTGGGAGCTGATATTGTCACTTGTTACACAACTCAACATGAGTTCAAAGTTGTTTGATACCAGTGTCGACAGATTGGTTTTAAAAAGATGTGAGAATGACGATATTTTCTTTCAAATGTCAAAGAAAGAAACAGGATTCCATAACGATGATCTTGGGAGCAAGCACTACCCATAAAAACATGACAGATAAACCTTCATATCTAATTTTTCTAAATGTCTTATATGACTTCACATCTCTTTATGAAGCTTATCTCATATTGCAAAATATTTATATTTTAAAACCAAAGGAAAATATTTCAGAATTCATTAATAATTCTTAATACTAAACTACCTAAATATTCTGGAACATAATTCTTAAATTATCACTAAAATTTGATTGTTTTAAATTTTAAAAATACCTAAATAAGATTAAATGATAGATTGAATATTTTGCAAACTAAATTATGAATAACAAAAAATTATATATATATATATGGGTTTACATAGTCTTTTCTACGTATTACCTGATTTTTAATAATCTAATTCTTAAATGTGTATGATTTTGTCAATATTTTTAAAAAATCTTTAACTTAATATTAGAAAAAAGAATTTATCATTTCTTTTCAATTGTACAAGGCCTCAAACTATTTCTCATCTCTATCATTTACTAGCATCTTCTAACTTAAAAGAATAACATCTTTCTTACCCTCTTTGCGCCCACAGATCAGCATGAATTTAAAGAGTTTATACCTTCTCCAAAATGAGTGCAAACAATTAGAAATGGAGCACTTGGCAGAAGCGCAGATTTATCTTGAATACCTCTCTATCACTGTCTTCCGCTCTTATCACCTGTAGTTCAATGGGTTGTTTGCCTTTCTCTCTAGTATTCATAGAAGTTGTAAGCATTATATTATATTTACACTACAAAATGAAAAGTTGTCTGATGATGTTAAGTTACTTCTCTGTAGGTTATTGTTAGTGTAAAGTAACTTATTTATTTATACCTACTTTCATATGCTGAGCTTGTAAAAACAGTTGGGAATTTCTTGGATATTGATCTAAAGCAATAGATATTAATAGCCTAATACAGTAGTACTCCATAACCTTTTATCTGGGTCAGCTTTGTCATGTGGCAACTTAACTGAATACCGCCCCCCCGAAAAAAAACACAACTTTTCAATACAAATAAGAATGCTGCATTTCTGCCTGTCTCTTCCTAAATCATCAGGTTTCCCATAAATAATATTGTTTTTCTAAATGGTATCAACAGTTTAGACAGAGATATTTAAAATACTAGGGTAAAATTAAAATATTAGATAGCATTGAAAGTAGAGATGTGAATACTTTTGTATTTATGACTGCATTTACCAAGTCATGTTCCCTATTTGTATGCAAAATAAAAATAAGTATTAAAAAATAAAAGTAATAAGTTGGGGGCAAGGGGAGGGAGAGCATTTAGCAACTTGGACAAAATGACTTAACTAATAAGTGACAGAGCTGGGATTGTGCCTTTTCTTGCATGACTTCAAATCTTGTGAAGGAGTGTGGGGAGTGTCTTCAGTAATACACTTTCTGTTTACTGTAGTTAACTATATATGCTTATGAGACAGTACCCAATCATATGTTATTGTTTAATTCCAAGTATGAGAAGTAAAATTTATGTTGATTTGAAAATATTTTTTCTAACTTTGGGATATAATGGAATTATATTCCATGTATGTTACATACCTTGAATATTTTGATGTGTGTGTGGCTAAAGTTCTTTTGCACCTTATCTGAGGAGTAATGTACAGTTTTGCAAATGAATCATTGGGAAGCAACTGACAAATAGTTCTTGTTTTTGTACACATAACCTGGTAATCTGGTTCCAGAAAAGTATTTTTTATCTGTTGTTTAGTGATGGAAGATTAATCAATTGTGCAGCTTTTGTCAAATATTTTATTTGCCTGTGTGATTAGATGCTTAATGATAATTCTCTTTGGTCTTTGACTAAAAAAACAAAAACCGTAAAAGCCTTAGAATTCTGTTAAATTCAAAAGTTCTTATTTTAAAACATTGCATAAGGAACATTGCATTCAAAATAAATTTTTAGTAAGTACAAACTGTAGAGAGTATTCCTTTTATTTCTCATTGATATGTAGTACTTTATAAACAAAATATGTTACACAATTGCTTTTGCTTGCCATCCAAGACAGTTTAGGACAGAAATCAGGGATGTATCCATAAGGGGGTTTTCAGAGACAGGCACTACTGAACAAATTTTATTACTATCAAAATATAAAATTTACTCATTTTAAAGAAAAATTCGGATTTCTTGGTCAGTGATTTGCAAATATTAAGTGAACATCTACAGAGTAGTATTTGCAACATAAACTACTGGGATCTATTTCAATGTTGTATTCATTGTTTGCAGCTGTATTTTTTGTTTGCTTTATGATGATGATGATGAAATGCAGAATCCAGTTTATATTAACTATTAGATAGAATTCCCTTTAAAGAGTCATTTGTGTGACTTTTGCTGGGCCACAAATCTTAAAATGCTAGGACACTGGGCATTCGGAAGAGCCTCGCTGTTATGTTTAGTGAGAAGTCCGGTAATGGAAGGTACTCATACCCTGTGTTGCTTCACATCTCAGCAAGCAAACATTACTGCCAAACCTTGGTTATAGTTTGTATATAATCTAATGGTTTAAGCAAAAGAGATCTAAAACTGAATAATTAACCTAAAGCTAAAATTAAAGGAGAGAGAGAGGAAAGAAGGGAGAAATTACTTCTATTCCAGAGGAAGATTTTAGATAATTGAAAGTTATCAGACTTCTAGGGACTAATTCCAGTCTCTCTGAATTAGACCTGGCAAATTGCTAAGAGTTGAAGAAATTTCCAATGCCATTTTGTATGTATTACCTATCATTCGAATGGAGAGCTGAAACCTTATCAATCTTGTACAATTATTATATATATAATTCATTTTTAGAGAATATGAGCCAATACAGTTTCCATGACTGCATTATATTAAATGAGAAATATTTCCAAGAAGGTACAAGTCATTTGTTACATAATACTTTTCTGTAGTTCTCATATTATGGAATTCACTAGTCAGAGAATTACCAAAATATGTTTGTTCATATTTTATATGTCATATTTTATATGACTATATATAGTCAAAATTGCTTTTGACTATAAATATGAAGAATTTTTATACAAAAATCATTACATATGTGCATATTTATGCACATATAAATATACGACAAGTTTAAAAGGAAACTCTTGGCTTAGATACTATAAAGAACTATAAGCATTTTATTACATGGAAAATTACAATAAATATTAAGAAGATGCATGTTGTGTATAAAATAGAGTGTGTATCAGTTTAGACAAAAATTGTTCTTTAATAATTTGTTCGTATTTTGCTTTTCCATCCAAAACAGTTTTAAGGCAAAGGGAATATATAAACTAAAATCCTTCATCGTGATGACTATTTAAATGAAAATTCAGGGAATTGACACTATCATTTTGATGGGCTTTATTAGTAAGTGTGTTATATATAACCAATGATTTTATATGTTGTCCTACTTAATCTCCAAATTCCTGTTTAGGCATGCAGACAAAATGTAATGAGAGAACTTGGTTGCATTCGGAATATTTGTTTAAAATAAGGTAAACCTTAAGATTACTTTTAGCAAAATTATTCTACATACTTTATTTTTTTTTATTTTTTTATTTTTTTGAGATGGAGTCTTGCGCTGTCACCCAGGCTCCAGTGCAGTGGCGCGATCTTGGCCCAATGCAAGCCCCGCCTCCCAGGTTCACGCCATTCTCCTGCCTCAGTCTCCCAAGTAGCTGGGACTACAGGTGCCCGCCACCACTCCCAGCTAATTTTTTTTTTTTTGTATTTTTAGTAGAGACGGGATTTCACCATGTTAGCCAGGATCTACATACTTTTAAAAGCTATCAATTTATAAACTATGAATTAATAGTTGTAATTCACTGTTATCAAAATTTCTTAGTGATATATTAAAAATTATCAAAAAAATTATTGCTGACTTTCAAGTTGTTATTCTAACTATACATTGTATCACTAATTTGCTTCTCTGTCATTTGAGAGTTAATGATGTTTCCCTCTTAGAGAATTGCAACATACATTGCAAGCACTAGTTAAAAATATAAAGTCTGATCTTGAGGTGTGTGTACAATTTTACAAAGTTTTATAAGATATTTTAGTACTTTAATTTGAGCAAATAAATAACCTAGAACTTATATGGGGGGAAAAAAAGCTTCCTATCCAAGAGGGAAATTTTAGATAATTGATAGTTGTTATTCATTCATTTAAACAGAATTTAATATATGTCTAAAGTTGCATGCTGTGATAAATAATGGGAACATATTGGTTAGCAAAACCAAATGTGGCCTCCCCATCACTTTATGGTACTTACAGTCTAGTGGGGAAAACAAATAGTCATCAAATGATCATACAAACGCATGCCAATTTTCAGCTGTAAAGTGTTATAAAAAGATATTTCCTAATTCCACTAGAACACATAAGAGATGGATTTTACTCAGAGACGTTAGGAAAGTCACTTTAAGAAAAGAACAGTCAGAATGATATCTCAACTTGGTGTGAAAAGCAGCTGGGCACAGCCAGGCAACAGAAAAGAGTATAAGGTGCACAAAATGAGGGAAGATTTATGCATGGTGAGGCTGGAAAAATACATGGGGCTCAGACAGTAAGTCATGGTAATGATTTTGTTTCTTATTCTAAAAGTCATGCAAAATTAAGTATTTTAAACAGTTTTTATTAAGTATAATTTGCATATGATAAAATTCACCCAGTTCAAATGTATAATTCAGTGATTTTAATAAATTTACTGAGTTGTGCAAGCATCACCACAATCCAGTATTAGAACATTTCCATAACCCCATAAGATCCCTTCTGCCCATTTACATGTATTCCCATTCTCACCCCTAGACCTAGGCAACCATGAAACTGCTTCGTGTCTGTCTAAAATTGTCTTTTCTAGACATTTCATATAAGCAGGATCATACAATGTAGTTCTGATACATCTGGCTTCTTTCACCTAGCCTAATTTTTTGAGGTACTTCTATGTTGTACTGTACAGCCTATCCATCCATTTGTATTGAGCACTTCTATTTCTTTGTATGTATTCCACCTTATTTGTTTGCTAGTTTATGAACCTTTATGTTGTTTCCACTTTTGGGCTATATGAATAATATTGCTGTGAACATTCACATTTAAATATTTGTGTGGACCTATGTTTTCATTTCTTGCGGGTAGATAACTAAGAGTGGAATTACTGGGTCATATGGTAACTTTATATTTAACTCTTTAAAAAAAACTGCTTTTACATAGTGGCTGCACCACTTTGCATTTCTACCAACAACGTATAAAGAATTCTATTCTTTTCCAATTCTTGCCAACACATGTTATTATCTAGATTTTTTAAAATTATAGTCATTCTAGTTGGGTGTCAAGTGATATCTTACTGTAGGTTTAATCTGTATTTTCCTAATAACTAATAACGATGAACATCTTTTCATATGGCCTTGAAGAAATTTGACTCTTGCTTGAGGAGAAGGGGTTTGCAAAGGAAACAAAGTGGTAGCTGAATAAGGAGAACACATGGACACACAGAGGGAACAACACATACTGGGGCATTTCGGAGGTTGGAGGGTGGAAGGAGGGAGAGGATCAGGAAAAATAACTAATGGGTACTAGGCTTAATATCTTGGTGATGAAATAATCTGTACAACAAACCCCCATGACACGAGTTTACCTATAAAACAAACCTGCACGTGTACCCTTGAACTAAAAATAAAAGTTAAAAAAAAAAGAATCAACCAGACAGGAGAAAAACTAGAAGAGAATGTGCCACAAAAGCCAAGGAGAAAAGGACAGAGAGATTAAAAATATTAATGCTACTGAGAGTCCAAGAAAGGTAGGGATTGAGAAAAGCACTTCAGTGTGGGTAACCTTATCAATAACTCATTTAATGGAATGAGGTGGACCGAAACCAGACTAAAGAAGGTTGAAACATGAAAGGAGTTGAGAAATGGAGAAAAAGAATATGGACAATTTTTTTCATATTTGGCTATACAGTGAAGAAAAGAGATTCCCCAGCAGGTGGAAAGAGTTATAGGCTTGAGAAACAATTTTATTTTCATGGGAGAGTTTACACAAAATCTTTCAGGAAGAATCCAATAGATAGGAAGACACTGGTTTATATAAAAGAGTGAAGGTAATTTGTAGTGTCACACCATTATTCATTTATTTAGCATATACTAAGTGCCAAAAATATGCATGGTGGAGTATTCCTTGTTAGGACTGTGAATCAATTTGAGACTTTTTCAAGTAAATATTTCTCAATTATAAAACAGAGAAATTAAATGTCATTGAAAGTCTTTTAAAAAGTACTATATTCATGCTAGTTAACATATTATACATGCCATCTAGTAAATGACTTCTCTCACTGGAAATATGTTTAAATCACCGGATGTGACTGTTTCAGACCCAACCTTTGCCCTGTTCAGGGTCTCCACAGCTGTCTGGTCCTGGAGGGAAAAGCTTCACCTGAAAACTCCCAGATACAAGCAAAAAATATTTTTCTCACCTGCTACCTTTTAAACCTGACAAATGAAGGTTTAATGCTATCATATATAGTCTTCCAAGCCCCAGTTTAAAAACATTATTTTTATCCATGATCTGGTGCCTTCACTTAGGAAATCTGAATCAATTCCTTTGGTTTCTTCTGTTCTATATTCAGAGAAGAAATTAACTGGGGAGGAGGGAGAATCAAGTTAAGTGTGTGATCTCCCTCTCCTCTGCTATTGGGATGATGAAGGTGACAGACACTGCTAGTTTTCTCCCTAATATCTTCTTTCTTCCTATTTACCATATTTTTTAGTGCAGCAGTACAGCCAGATTACATTTTTAAAAATCCATTTCCCAGCCTAGGGAATAAGATGCAAACAGAAGATTTCCAGAGCTTACTGGAAACTTTGGCTTTCCTAATTCAGGTGCTGAGCGTTCGCATTGCTTATTCCTTCTCCATGCCGCAATATAGATGTCATAGGTGTGGTAGCAGCAGCCAAGAGGGAAAGGCCATGAGAATCATCTGTATAGCCTTGAACAACTGAATAAAACATAGATGCCCATCTGTAGAATACATTTGTGTGGGGGTGTGTGTGTAGGGGGTGTGTGTGTGTGTGTAAGGAAAAACAACAACAATCAAATTACTAGTTTTTTGAGTTTTCTTACTTGAAGCCAAACAGACTGTAACTCAGAGAAAGGCAAACTTTTTCTGAAAAGGGCCAGGTAATAAATATTTCACATCCTGCAGGCCATGTTTTCTGTGTTAGAATTCCCCAGCACTCACATTTTGGCACAGAAGCAGCCAGAGGGAATATGTAAAAAAGGGTGCCGCTGTGTTCCAATGAAACCTTATTTACAAAAACAAGTGGCTAGCCAGATATGTATGGCCCATGGGCCACAGACCCCAGCTCTAACTGAAAAAAGATGAAAGTCAGTACATCATCTGCTTTATATTTATATCCTAGTTAGTTTTTGAGTTTGTTATTTCTTGCTGGCTGGAGATTATTTAGGAATAAAGCCGGAACTTCATATGTGGCAAGAGAAGGAGACAGGCAGACAACAAGCAAAAGTTTCTGTCCTTGGCTAAGAGATATCAGAATATGGGGAGAATTCAGGGAGATCTTCATTCCTGTAATTGAAGCAACTGCATCAGTAGAAATAGCAAACACATTTTATTCTTTGTCTTGGTTTTTCTCTTTTGCATAGTTACTAATATTAAAACAGAATTGTTTTCAATTTCTTATCTGTGCAAATTTACAATAGTTTAAGAACATTCTGGGTCAAATACATGTTTGTTGGCTGGCCTAGCAATCTGCTATTTATGATATTACTTCTGTGTTAACTCCAAATTACAAACAATGAAATTACAAATTAACTTTTGGAGCCAAACTTATTCATAAAATGGTAACTCTCACTCTGTATAACTATTCATTATAAGCCAGATCTTCCCAGTGCAGTGAGTCTTGGGTATTAATTATATGCGTTAATTTTCTCTTGGTACTAAAATATTATATAGTAAATTAATGCTGCTTTGTAAAACAACAACTTTAAAATAGAAGTTGCAAAGCTAATCAAAATGTATTTAGCAGAAAATATTAAACTTAAGTGCTCAGTTTGTAACAGATTCTTGCAATAAAGTGGTAAATCTTGACTAATATTGAGAACTTATTAAGCAATATGAATTTCTTAAGTTTATGCACTTTTGAGATACAATGTATTCAGAGTACCTGGAGCAATTGAAATGATAACTTTTTTAACTGTACTTTTTTTAAATTATACTTTAAGTTCTGGGATACATGTGCAGAATGTGCAGGTTTGTTACATAGGTATACACACGCCATGGTGGTTTGCTGCACCCATCAACCTGTCATCTACATTAGGTATTTCTCCTAATGCTATCCCTCCCCTAGCCCCCCACCCCCTAACAGGCCCCGGTGTGTGATGTTCCCCTCCCTGTGTCCATGTGTTCTCATTGTTCAACTCCCACTTACGAGTGAGAACATGAGGTGTTTGGGTTTCTGTTCTTGTGTTAGTTTTCTGAGAATGATGGTTTCCAGTGTCATCCATGTCCCTGCAAAGGACATGAACCTATCCTTTTTTATGGCTTCATAGTATTCCATTGTGTATATTTACCACATTTTCTTTATCCAGTCTATCATTGATGTTGATTGGCATTTGGGTTGGTTCCATGACTTTGCTATTGTGGACAGTGCCACAATAAACATATGTGTGCATATATCTTTATAAATGAGGTAGTATTAATGAGTCTCAAGCCACATTCATTTTCCTTCCTTTTCACTTCCTTCTCCCCCTGCTGCTGCTGATCTTATTCTTTTCTTTCTCCTTTCTTTCCTGTTTCTTTTCTTCTTCCCCTTGTAGGATAATCCACTTTACAGATCATCACTCTGAGGAACACCAGAATGATGATTTTGAAAAAAAATAAATAAATGAGCAAAGCCACTAACGAGGAAGAATTCTGCAAAAACTAACATTGTTAAATCATGTTTAAGAAAGTCAATTTATGTTTGATATATATGGGTTTTAGGCCTGGAAAACATACAGTCAAAAAATATAGAAGGAAAAAAGGAGAGAAATAAAATAAAAAGAATAAAATAGAAACAACTATGGTACTGATAGCAGCCAAAATATAATGAAATTGATCATTCTCTTCAACCATTATTGAGAACTTTGGGATGGAGTAAATTAATGGTATAATATGGAACTATCAAGCATTTTTGCTGTATGAATTATGTTTTGTATTTTATCAGCTTAAATGAATATCACTTTAAGAATAGGCATACCTTCAATTATATTTTATGTAATATAGTGATTTCCAAAACTTTAAATTGTATTTATAGTAATTAGTAGTTGCATATTATATATCTTTATTTTCCTTGATCCATATGCACATAAACATGTGAAGCGAAGGTTCTGTGAAACTATATTACTGTGTCCTGAACCGGGGGGTTCTTGGTCTCACTGACTTCAAGAATGAAGCCGCGGACCCTCGTGGTGGGTGTTACAGTTTTTGAAGGTGGCGTGTCCAGAGTTTGTTCCTTCTGATATTCGGATGTGTTTGGAGTTTCTTCCTTCTGGTGGGCTCCTGGTCTCGCTGGCTTCGGGAGTGAAGCTGCAGACCTTCGCGGTGAGTGTTACAGCTCTTAAGGCAGCGCGTCTGGAGTTGTTCGTTCCTTCTGGTGGGTTCATGGTCTTGCTGGCTTCAGGAGTGAAGCTGCAGGCCTTCACATTGATTGTTACAGCTCATAAAGGCAATGTGGACCCAAAAGAGTGAGCAGCAGCAAGATTTATCACAAAGAGTGAAAAAGCTTCCACAGTGTGGAAGGGGACCTGAGAAGATTGCCACTGCTGGCTCGGGCAGCCTGCTTTTATTCTCTTATCTGGCCCCACCCACATCTTGCTGATTGGTCTGTTTTACAGAGAGCTGATTGGTCTGTTTTGACACGGTGCTGATTGGTGTGTTTACAATCCCTGAGCTAGACACAAAAGTTCTCCATGTCCCCACTAGATTAGCTAGATACAGAGTGTCAATTGGTGTATTTACAAACCCTGAGCTAGACACAGAGTGCTGATTGGTGTATTTACAAACCTTGAGCTAGATACAGAGTGCCGATTGGTGCATTCACAATCCCTTAGCTAGACATAAGGTTCTCCAAGTCCCCACTAGACTCAGGAGCCCAGCTGGCTTCACCCAATGGATCCCGCACCGGGGCCGCAGGTGGAGCTGCCTGCCAGTCCCGCGCCCTGCGCCTGCACTCCTCAGCCCTTGGGTGGTCGATGGGACTAGGCACGGTGGAGAAGGGGGCGGCGCTCCTCGGGGAGGCTCTGGCCGTGCAGGAACCCATGGGGAGGGGGACGGGGGAGGCTCAGGCATGGCAGGGTGCAGGTCCTGAACCCTGCCCTTCAGGGAGGCAGCTAAGGCCCGGGGAGAAATCGACCACAGCAGCTGCTGGCCCAGGTGCTAAGCCCCTCACTGCTCGGGGCTGGCAGGTCCCGCAGCTCTGAGTGAGGGGCCTGCCGAGCCCACGCCCACCGGGAACTCGTGCTGGCCAGCAAGCGCTGTGCGCAGCCCCAGCTCCTGCCTGCCCCTCTCCCTCCACACCTCCCCGCAAGCTGAAGGAGCGGGCTCCAGCCTTGGCCAGCCCAAAAAGGGGCTCCCACAGTGCAGCCGCGGGTCGAAGGGCTCCTCAAGTGTGGCCAGAGTAGGCGCCAAGGCCGAGGAGGCGCCGAGAGCGAGTGAGGGCTGCGAGGGCTGCCAGCATGCTGTCACCTCTCATTACTATCTGCAGTGAACTCAATTTTTATTCTAATTTATTTTTTAAAACTTCGGTTGTAATCCATTCATTGTGTTCACAATAATGAAAAATGCTGATGTGATGGAAAAGTATTTGGGAAATTATAAACAGTGTAGTCACCTATTAAGCACTCAGTGTTCCGTAATGGAAGTTTTATTTAAATGGATAAATAGGATTTATTATGAATGTGTATGATTAACAGAATGTGTAATATCTGCCTTAAAGACAAATCTCATATTCCCTTTTTCTTCAATTTCCTTCTCATGGACCCTGTTCTTAATAAACAAATTATATATTGTTTAAATACATGATTTACTGTTTCTTAAAAGTAAACCAAATCTATGAATTTCCAGAGTATTATTATGTACATGACAATGTTATAAACATTGTGCACATACTTTGGAAGAGGAACTAATAAGCTTACTTAAGCACATAGTGACATATATATGTAAAATTGTATATATTACATAAAATTATTTGTACATTTTATGAAATATATAATATATAAATTTACCTTATCTAAATGATTATACTGATGTGCATGTTGTAAGGAAATACAGTTATTGTACATCAAATTTAAAATATAATTTACCTGTGTAATACAGAAATCCATATTGTAAAGAATTTAAATATAGCTATGAAAATTCAAAGATACCCATAGTATGACATTTAGACTATGTTATCATGTCAAAAATTGTCAACTGGCATTATAATATTTTTGAGATTGGAATACTATGTATTTCTCTCTTTATTTAAAAAAAAGTTCTGAGGTCAAAGAAAATGTGCACAACTGAAAATGTTACTCTGATGACCTGCAAGGGAGGTCATTAACTAATGTGTGTGTGTGTTTGTGTGTGTGTGTGTGTAGACATATATACACATATTCTACTTAAAGGTTTATTGTTAAAGGAGTCTGGTTGTGGGCCATAGCTGTCCCATACTTCCTGATAAATCATTTCTATGATTATTTCATCATTAAAGCAAAGCCACAGTTATATAGTTGACCTTGTGAAGTACCCTTTGGCTATGAACTCATGGAAAATTAAAGATGGAGCCAGTTTACTGACTGTAAAAGTACAAAAGTAGTTTAAAAGAAATCATTCAAAGTATTAGTTTCCTCACCAATCAAAATAGAAGTTACTTCATCTGTGTATTTCTCTTTCTCAATATATTTTGTAACATTTTGAAGAGTGTGTGTTGTTGGTCTTCGTCTCATTTTGGTAGTCATTTCATTTTCTTACAATGATGTATCCCTTCTAAGTGACTTAACATTGATGATGTACTTTTCTAGCTAGCTCATGCATATAAAACAGAGTATAAATTATACAAATGGATTATTTAATGAAATAGCTATTTTATAAAAATTATCAATGTGATTTCAAAAATCTAACATTGCCAGCATTTATTATGGAGAGTGCTGGTATCCCACCTTAGAATAGCAATTTATGTTCCTGCCAAAGATTTAAAGGAATTATTCTCAAACTCAGCTGTCCGTCAGCTTTATCTGTGGAGTTTTTGAAAAATACAAAGGCCTGAATCTGATCTTAGAATCGGAGTATTCTGGAAGGTGTCCCAGGTATCAGTAATTTTAATACAAACAAAGTCATAATAGAATAATAATACTTTTTTTTGGAATTCTTACCACGTGCTAGGAATGATTTTAAATATTTAACATTTATTTATATATTTAATTTCCATAACAATTCTATTTATGATGTAAGTATTCTGATTATCCTTATTTTAAAGCTGAGAAAACTGAGACACAGAGAGGTTCAATTTTCTGCTCAAGGTCACACAGCAAATAAGCCACGGACTAGCTTTCTGGCCCATGCTCTTCATTCCTATACTCTACTGCTTCTCTAAGTTTTCTACCTTTAAGGAGCATCAGAATAGCTGAGGAGATAGACAGGTATAACATAATTGAATGACACGTTGTGTAGCCACTCAACTATCAACAGAAAACAAAATCTGTATTAGTTGAAGCAGAGGAAGAATGATTCAAGGAGTTGTTGGTTATTGGTGGAGGCCGCTAGACAGAAAAATGTGTGCCCAATCTTGAAACTGAGTTTGTTATTATCTAATTGATATAAAGTTATCACTTGCAGATTATAGATATGATGCCAACAGTCTGTTTAAGTGCATGGCTATATACCAACCAAATGCTGAATTACAAATGGGGTTGACAACAGGAAAATATTCTGTGTGTTTTGCTCTTTACTGTCTCCAAGGAATGTGTTGGCACTTGATTTATATTTCATCTATGTTAGGATATTTAGTTTTGCATTTAGATTGTTTGTGAGCATTCATGTTCTAACTTGTTTTCTGGATTTAAATCTCCTGGAAGGTAGTAACTGAGACATCATCATCTTTGCAATTCGCACAACTCTTTATACTATAATCAGTCATGAGAAATTATATGTCGAAGGTATGAACGAAAGGAGTTTTCATCAGAAATCAGTAAAAATGTTATAGTAATCTTACCTTTTGGGCATTTTAGTGTTACAGTGAAGGGTATTTAAGACTAATGCTAGCGTACTTTTAAAAGTCACTGCTACTCAAAATGCCAGCATATGACAGATAAGTAGCTAGCACCAGAAAGAAAATGATCAAGGAAGCTGCAAAGAAAAAGAAATGCTTCTTTCATCAAGAAATCTTACTAAGAAAAAAAGTCAGCTGAGCTACAAAAAAGTGCTTACTGATATAGTTGATGTACATCTGACACAAGTTCCTCTCACACACCAACAACTTGCAGCTGTGTTTTGAGTAGCCAGCCTGCACTTTGAGTGGCACTGCTCTAGAATATTTTAAATAATAATAACCAAATAAATTGCTCATTTTCTTTTCTAAAGCAAAACCTCTAAAGGAGTTTTAACAATTGCCACATTTTGCCTATTCAGTCCATGTAACTTTGCCTACCTCTTTTCACCTGTGGCCGCTAGACCACTTTGAAATATTTTACTCTTCTTATAGGATTAATTAATTAGATACCAGTTTGCCAGCAGTTTCATTGGATCATAATTTGTAAGAAAAAGAGGTGGGAAAGGACCATGCTTATTGATAAGTGTCTGGTCAAATAAATCATGGTGCATATGTATAATGGAATACAACAGTGCTGATAAAAGAGTGATGCAGATCTATATGTGTTAAATGATATGTTATAAAATACAGCATAAATCAAAAAATATCATTCATGTAAAAAATGCACATATTTGTGTTTACCTAGACAATTTCTGGAAGGATACCAAATAAATTGCTAAGAGTGGTTGCTTCAGGGAAAAGTACCTTAGTTACATGGGGACAGGTTGGGAGGGAGTGTCAATTTTCACGCTTTAGTATTTTTGAATTTTGTCGCATATACACGCATTTTCCATTTAAAAAATCTCTGCTCAGCTTAATCTCTTCTAGTATCTGCAGCTTCTGAGACTGCTACTGCCTACTGAGCAGATCCCTATGGGTCTTTTGATCCTTATACTCTCAAAACCTAATGTCCTGGCACATCATGGATTCTCAATAAATATTAAATGAGTGAATGACTGCTTAGCTTTCCTCTTGCTAGTTTCTGCTCTCAGGAAGTGTCAGAGCCTAGAATTTTGCAGTATAGTTGAAAAAAAGTTGGGAATTAGGGCTTTAAAACGTGAATTAAATAAAAAATATGCCTCTTTCTGAGATGATGCTACTTAATTTTTAAGGCTCAGCTTCACACACACACACACACACACACACAAAACAGCAAGAAAAGCAGTATTTACCTCATAGGGTTTTAGAAGGGAAGAAATCCATCTGTCTATCTATCTAATGTTGCAAATTCTAAGGAACTATAAAAATCCACAATGCCTTGCATATAGTAAATGCCAAACAAATATTTGTTGAATAGAACTAAACCAGTAAAAAGATAGTATTACTTGTTGATTGAAAAGATAGATAATGTGTGTCTTACTATCAGGAATTCCTTAACCATTCTGAATTGTCATGTTAGGTCATTATTGAGTTATTCTTTTGTAAGACTGGTATGAATAGGACAGCCAGTTTGGGGAATTTGCCCAATTTATACCTACTGTGTTCAAAATTTTATCTTTTTCACATTAAGAGAAATTCTATTAAAATAAAAATTTATGAGGCGTTACACATTAACCTTTCAACAGTTGACATTTTAGTCAGTACTTTAGCAGAGATTAGGAGGAGTCCTAGTATGTGTTTAGCAACAATGACCAACAGTAGCTCTTCTCCACAAACTGATGCCCCTTAAAGCCTTTTACTTACAGATTTTTCTGAGAAGTGCTAACTCCTATAATAATTAATTAAATGTCCAAACAATTGGTTGCCAATTACCTGGTGATAAAAAAGAAGAAAACTTTATTCTCAGAAAGATGTATTGTCAGATCATTTTTACAATCGCTGCCTTAAAGAACAGAATGGTTCTTGGTTGATCAAATTGTGAGGTGGTGACTTTTGTAGTTCTTATTAGGTATTTTATTACTCCACTGAAGTTATATTGATTTAACTCACATGTATACCTGACTGGGGCCGCTATGCAGAATGCTTTTATTTTCCTACTTTTTCAGCTCAACATCATATTTTTTTCCAGAACTTTCAAACCTTATTTCTTAGTCAAATTGTCTTTTTAGTAACTGTTTCTTGAATTTGTTTAGAAATTCATTCTGTTATATATCTTACTATACTGTATATTTCACATTTTGAAAATCATTATCCTAATTGGTACGTTAAGTAGATAGCAATGCAAATAACATAATTTAATTTTGAAAAAACATCATTTCTCTTCCACCGATTTTTTCAAATACTTATTATAGAATGAAAATTTATGTTGGTTTTAACTACAGATCATGCTTCTCTCCAGCCAAAGATAATTTGACAGACGTCTATCACAAAAGAATAGCTCATAATTGCTACAGGTTCAATTACCCTTAGTTCCTGTACTTATTTTTTTAGCTAAAATTGCATATGTACCATTCTTAGTATTATTAGCGACCCTGTTTTTCCAAAGCCAAGAAGTTGAAATGTTGTGAAATTATGTGTTTAGCATTTTATATGTATATCTACATACTCTAGAAATAGAATTGCTATGTTACATGATACACTGCACTGCATGTATAATTATGGCCACGTATTTCATTATTTAAGAAAATTTGTATGTATTTTTATGTGTTTTTCCTATAGTACAAAAATGAACACCTGTGGGGAAGAGTGAGAAAGCTAAAAGTTGCATATTTTAAAATACTAAGCTCATAGTAACACGTGCATTTGTTATCTCGAGGATTGCTAAAAATGAATTTCTTGCTGATAATGTACAATAGGAAAAGCGTTCCATGAAAGAGCATCATTCTACTATTAGCAGGTTTTCCTTTGACTGTATTCCAGAGATATCTTTATTTTTCCTTTTTGTATTTACCTAATAGATATCTAACAAATTTCAGTGGATTTAAAAACTTGATATATTTGCTGAAAGGTCATTTTATGCTTGTTGACCTATCTTACCTCATTGTATTGTTGAAAAATACAGGTATATTTTTCCATCTCATTATTTGTTTAAATTCAGTTAGAAACATGTAAATGTAGAAAAAATGAATGGTATAAATAAATGACTTTTTAAATCCAAAGTGAAATTCATTATCTTGGTTAAGTTATTTTCTATGAAACATTTGTGTTTTGGGTCTTTATCAAGGTCAATATTCCTTGATTCCATGCTATTTCAACATACAGTTTAATATCACATTATTTAAATATGCAATCACTAGCCTGTTTTCATAATTTCATAAAAATTTCAGTAGGTCTGCTTTTTTCCTTACTACATGTATTCATTTTCTATCGCTGCCATAACAGATTACCACAAACAGTGAACAATTTAAAACACTCATTTATTATCTCACAGTTCTGTGGGTCACAAGTCTGGGCACAGCAAGGTTCAACTACCAGCCTCACAGGCTGAAATCAAGTTATCAGCTGGTCTTGGCTCTTACTTGAAAACTCTGGGGAAGATCCACTTCCAAGCTCATTCCTGTTGTTGGAAGAATTCAAATTCTTTGCTCTGACAGGACTGAATTATTGATTTCTGTACCGGTCAATCAGGGCCAGTCTGATCCTAAAAGCTGCGCCTGTATCTTCATGTTTCTCTGAGGTCCCCTCCAACAATGGCAAGTTGGTTCCTCCCACAGTTGAAATTTCTCTGACTTCTACAGCATCTCTGTTTGCTCTTAAGGGCTCGTATGACTAGATAGTGCCCACTGGGAAGAATCCAGGATAATCTCTTTATTTTAAGGTCTGTAACCTTAATTATATTTACAGTACCCTTTTGGCCATGGAATTTACATATTTACATGTTTCAGAGATTAGGGTATAGACATCTTCGTGGGGTCACTCTGCCTACTCTGCTGTGCTTTGAAATTGTCTTTTTCCCTACTTCATGCTAAGAAATTTTCCTTTACAAATAGTTAAGCTTAACCTGTTGGCAGGGGGTAGAGGGAGGCAGTACATAGACCTTATGAATAAATTCCATTCTGTAATTTAAATACATGTTTTGTAATTGAATTTTAGTTGGAAATTGATTAAGATCAAAGATCACATATGAGTGCTTGAAGCTCAAAATCTTTAAAAATGCTGATTGGTTCAGGTCTGTACGTAAACCCACCATTCTTGTTACTGATTATTTTTCAATTTAAAGCCTTATACTAACAAACCCATTCCACAAATTTACTTTTCTGCCTGTCATTAGACTTTTGCTTTACTCTTTCATCAAATTTATCAGTTTTGTTTTTATGCTGTTGAGATTTACCACTTTGAACTCTGGAAACAAATTTTGAATTTCCTAAGATCTTCTGTCATTGTCATTTGTGAAGATTCCAAATATGATTAATAATTTGCTTCATGGCTTAGTCTGTTTTATATTTTACTT
Organism: Gorilla gorilla gorilla; assembly: GCF_029281585.2. Lineage (NCBI taxonomy): Eukaryota > Metazoa > Chordata > Mammalia > Primates > Hominidae > Gorilla > Gorilla gorilla. The sequence goes on along the minus strand of NC_073229.2, from coordinate 117,453,320 downwards.
ATTTGTTATATCTTATATCCGTGATAAGACTTGAAGATCTTTAAGGGCAAAGGAAGTTCCATCTGTTTTTTCAGTTGAATTTAATTTTTATTTTTGAATGCTTCTAGAAACTCTAGTGAAAATGAATCTGTTAATTATTTGTTAGAAAACCTACTAAAAATTTATGTTCAAAAAGCTTTGTTATATACAGTATTTGTTTTCTCCTACATCTTTCAATTCGGAACTTTATTATTGTTGGTTACTATTTATTATCTTCACATAATTCCAATTACAACATGTCTAATTTCATTTTGATAATTATGAAAATTATAATTTAAATGTTATAACACTAAATTGGTTCCTGAAGCATTTAATTCATTTGTATATTCATTTGTATATTGTCACTTGTATATTTCATTTGTATAATTCATTTGTATACTGTTATTTTCTTTTCAGAAATGAACTTTAGATTGTAGTTAATTGAATATATTGGTGTAAGAGTGAGCACATTTTTAGTGAGATTGTTACAATAACATTAATTTAGTAAATCAAATATATTGACCATAGAAATCATTGTGTTTTAAGATTAACATAGCTTATGCCACTTTAATTTTACTTTAACATATAACTTTATCTGAAAATAATTACCTTGTTAGAATATAACTAGGCTAGAGATGTTTTTGTTTATAAGCTGTATATCCTGTGAGTTGTGTATCCTTTATACCTAAGATATTGAAGCTCAGGGAAAATATAATCACGTTTCCTGTACCAAATGTTGTATTTGAAGGACATAAGACAGAGAGAGATTTTTCCTATCATGCAGTTTATCCATTCTCAAGGGCCATGTGCTAGTGCTTCCGTTTCTGACCCTCTTAAAATGTGTGACTTGATATAGTATCAGCAAGGGATACAAGAAAAAAAGAAAGAAATATAGAAGAATTCAGGAGTATATTCACTTACAGATATGGCTCCTGTGCAATAGGGAAAATACGTTGCAGCATATTTCACTGTCAGCACTGTGATATGAGTTTCAAAATATTATATATTTGAAGTATTTTTAGCAGCTTTTCTTTTTCAGTTCCCAATTGCTATAATTTTATTGGTAAAAATTATTTTCCAGGATGGAAATAGTGAATGTAATTTTAGTGTATAACTTGCAAAAATCACCTCATTTTATATTTAGATCTTGTTTCAATGTATCAGAAACTAAATAGGGTAGATTTATAACCCAAATCTTTTCCATAACCTGAAGAATTCAGAGTCTCCTGCCTCTTTTATCATACCAAGCAAAGTGATAGTTAGGGATAGAAACCAAGCAACATGTCTTAGTGTTTGACTTATACTGAAAATCACAGTAGGCTATTGGTGTTATTTGAAAGAAACCTAGAGATTTACACATACGAGCTCTCTAACCTATTTCTAGCTAACTTATTTTCAAATGGCACACATAGATAGTAAACTCTGATCAGAGACCAGCATCTCCTGGGTAACTCAATGTGTTAACCATTGCAGTATTCTCACCTGTGCTGCAGTCTATTGTTTTTACTAGTTAAAATGTAAATTTTTTGGAATGATTTTGTTAAGTAAGTTATGCTACTAGAGATTATTTGTCAAGTAGAGTCTCATGTCACAATTAGTTGGAGTTGGATTCCTAAGGACATGGCCTAAGGAAGCAGCCTCTTGAACGCTGCAGTCTACTGAGTTATGCTAAGCAGGTTCTGGGTACAGAGATGTGTCACTTTAGAGATAAGTTATTATTTACTGTATATGTTCAGGTTTCAAAAGTTGTGACAAAAATAAGATTTCTTACTAGAAATTAGCCTCATTGAAAATATATCAGAAATGCATTTAGACTGTAAACACAGTTTGTTGAGTACTTCAGCTACATCTCCTTCAAGGGAAAGTTGTCCCACTTAAACTGCCCTCGTTACGCTTTTGTTAGTAATCTGGGAGGAAATGAGAGTCATGTATCTTCCATGTCCTTCCTTCAAAATCGCCAAGCCAGAAAGAAGTGAAAAATGTGGTTTTTAGACATTGATACAAGAAAATATTAAGTAGAAGAAACAAAATAAAGCCAAAGGGATAAACATCGGAAGGTTGCTTAAACGGCTTGGTCCCATATAATTGCTTTTCTGTCAGCAGGATTATTAACAGTTTCAGACATCTGAAAATTAAATTAACAGCCTGAAAATATTTTACAGAATGAGATAGAGCGTGATACATGAAACATAATGACCCCACTGAAATTCAGCCAAGCCAGTGCAGCTACTCATTTAGACAGAGTAGACAACTAGTTAATCATCACTGAGCAAATTAGACAGAGCAAATTAGTTTGCTACATTCCACAGACTTAGCTACCAAAAAGAGTATATGTCACTAATTAGAATGAAAGAACTCTAAGCATATTATTATCTGTATAGAAAGAGAAAGCAAGATTGTAGCTTTGAATTGCTCCTTTCAAAGCTTGAAGCCTAGGTTACGTAGGTATAAATTACACATGCAAGAGTCCATGTGTATGTATGTGTGTTCATGCACATAATTTAAGTAGCAGGCAGCCTTTGCATTTTCTTGCATCTTGACCTAATAAAGTCTAAAAATGTTTTCCAAAGTTGTTTGGAATTCTTTGGGAGTATACACACACCAAGTGAAACATGGAAACATTTTTAAAAATATGATTCCTTTAATTGAAGATCAAAGTAGCCATTTCATACACTTTTTCTTGCATCATATTAAATTATTTTTTCTTTTAAAAAGTGTATTGCTGTTGCATGTGAAATAAATATTTGGACTTAGTTTATCACTGGAGATTAATCTGAAATCATATTTTCTAGCCTTAATTAGCATTCATTTGCTTAATTGTCATTCTCAGCCCCATCATTTCCATTTTTCACTAACTTGAACAATGCTATCTTCTGCTGTTTGCACTTTAATTTAAATTTCTATTAAGGTTTATGAACAGTAATAAGGTCCTGTTTGAATATTCATTAGCTTCTGAATTGTGAGCTATGAAAAGGTGCTTTCTTTTACCTTAATGAAACTGGCACAGCATGGGACTGATCAGTTGTGACATTTGATTTGAGGCATCCAGTGAATTTTCTCATTGTTTATTGACACATCTTGTCCAAACAGCTCCCTCGCAAGTGAGCGGAGTAATGAAGGAGAGAGTACTGCAGCGGAGTGTCGAGCTTTCCTGGCAGGAACCAGAGCATCCCAATGGAGTCATCACAGAATATGAAATCAAGTATTACGAGAAAGTAAGTGCTAAGAGCAACTGAAATGTACAATGTGCTGTGTGTCTCATGTCATCCTACTGTATTGTAGACTAAAGTTGGTCATTATGCCAACAATTTGGAGCTACTTCAAACTTCGTAGTTAATTTTAGCCATTTATAATAACCATCTCTGTGAATCTCTGGCTTATCATTATAAATGTGATTTCTGTGTATTAAGTTTCTGTGTTACACAAATGAAAGTATCCCATTTGTAGCATATATATATATTTATTTATTCAATTTCTGATATTGCAGTAATAAGATGTAGGATATTTTAGTACCGCAGAAACCACACAGCCCAATGCATTTTGAAAAATATTTTCTTTAGTATGTCTGTTTGGGACCTTAGTGATTTGTTTAATTTATGTGGTTTCAGTGATGATAATGACCTCAAATAATTTAGTAATTTGAAATAATAAGAATATTTTGTATAATAAATATGTAGTTCTTCAGACTTACAAATCAGATGATGTTATTTCACTCCTTTAAATTCCTCCTGAAATTTATTTTATATATGTTTTAATAATCATGTATGGGACTTATTTACACCTCTCCTTCCAGGAAAAATATTATGGCTAAAACCCAAGTGCTGCCTTTTTAATCCACCTATAATGACTAAATTTTACTAGCTAGTGATACATCTGAGTATATGAGTATATTTATTTCTGTTTCATTTGGAAAGAGAGAGAAAATGTTTATGTGAACCATGTTCACAGATCGTGATTTAAAACCCCACCTCACAGAAAGACTCAGTGCAAGGTTTGAAACGTGGAAACCATTGCTATTACCAACAGTAACAGTAATAAGTGTTACTATTTTTGGCTTACCTGAGTTACCTGAAGTGCTATAATACACATAACCATTTTAACTGTTTAGACAATAGAATTAGAAAATAGGAGCTTAAAGCTTTGAGAAAACTTTGGGAATGAATGGACATGATTAAATAAATTGAAATGTATATAGTACCTTTGTTTTTTTAAAGAAAAATTAGTTTAAAATATGATTTTGTTTTAATGTTCAGATTAAGTTTAAAATATTTTTGCTTGTTACTTACATTATGAATTCATGACTTCATGGCTAAGGTTGCATTTTATATGCTTCATTTCTCGTCCCAACAAATGTGTTTTAGAGGGGATCATTGTTTTTAATGCTGGTTTTGGTATATCTGTTTTCCCATGAGAGCTAACAGTTATATTCCCTGCTTAAATTGCATCCAATTTCAAAAGCAATGAAACACATAGGTGGTAAGAGTAAAGTTTCTTACAATATAAATCTGAAATATTTTGCAAATGTTTTCTCTAGAATAAATCTGTTCAAATCATTTTTTGGCCTTACAGAAATCTACATTCACTAAATTTGCATATTAGGCAACTGAAAGACAATAATAGTGTTGTATTATATTGTAATGTATATGCACGCATGCGTGATGTTTGTGTCACCTGAGTTATGCCTAGGTCTTTCGTTTGAGATAAATACATGTAATACAAACTATCATTTTTATAAATGATTATAACGAGGACAATCACAGATCAGTTTGAGTAAATCAAGCTTAAGTATATGTTTATTTACACTTTTGCAAATCTCCCTGTGAAGGCAAATCAAACAACTTGATTGATATTTTAAGATTTCAATGAAGAATTTCATTGCCAGATAAAGTTGAACACATGTATTTATTATACACCAAATAAGAACTCTCTAATATTGTATATTGTGAAGTATAATTTTTACAACTTTTATTCATAAATAGCTTGTGAGAATCATATCAAGGAAGATTTAAATTTTTATTTATTTAAATATTGTTTTGATGGAGTTTTTATATGCTTGAGTTTTTACATTTATTCCCTTCTTAATCTTATTATATATGCACATAAAATATGTTTGATAATGATAGGATAAAAATTGTTAATAAACATATAATTGATTTTAGTAAATTTGCATTAGCTTTTATATCTGAAATATGAACAAAATGAAATAAATCATGTTTAAAATATTTTCAAACCATAAATCATATATATTTAAACTTTAATATTTATAATTTTACTTTAAAAATATTTCATTAAACACTGTTTTGCAGAAGTGGTTTATTCTGTGAGAAATTCAGGGTTGTTTTAAAAAAATTGGTATGTCAGTATAGTAGTAGTGTTATCTGAATTTCTTGATTTAATAACTTTCTGGATTTTTAGTATCTGGCTTTTTTTCTTGCTGAATAACTTTCAGAAAAAACTTAAGAGAACTACATTATGATTTGATGACCTCTACTAAACTGTAGATTGTACAGGTGTACCCACTCTTTGACCAATAGGATATTTTATTATATTATGGCTAAATAGTTCTTGTCACGTATTACCTCTGCGAAAGCTAAAAACACCATAAATGTTTTAACTAAATTATTTCACCCTAAATACACATAACAAAGGCATGTGTTTCACATTTTCATTTTATATTACCTTAGAAGTGATTTAACGTTATAATATTCCACAAAGTACAATGTAGCCTCTATAAAAACAATGGAGCAAATTGAATTAAATTGAAACAGTTGGCTGTCAAATTGTCTGGTTGCAATCACAATTAAATATTTCCTCTAAATATTGTTTCTAGGATCAAAGGGAACGGACCTACTCAACAGTAAAAACCAAGTCTACTTCAGCCTCCATTAATAATCTGAAACCAGGAACAGTGTATGTTTTCCAGATTCGGGCTTTTACTGCTGCTGGTTATGGAAATTACAGTCCCAGACTTGATGTTGCTACACTAGAGGAAGCTACAGGTAAAATGTTTGAAGGTAATTATGCCTTTGGTTTGGATTCCTACTCTCAATAACTCTAGCATATATTAATATTTTTTTCAATATTGAGGTGATCATTTGCATCATCATATTTTTTACATATACAAATAAATATATATGTACATATAAATGTACTTTGTAAAAGTTCATAATAATTTAACATTTGCTGTTTTGTTTAGCAATTTTAGAACCTTGTGATTTAAATTAGTTTCTTTAACGCATACTGGATTTATTTTTTGAAAAAGGTGAAATTAGAAACAGAAGCAGGACTGATTCAATTTGTGTATTGACACAAGATGTGTTTGTCGACCTCAAAACAATCTTATTCTAAGTGTGTCCATCAAAGCAGCTACTTCACAGAAACCCACAAATGAAGCCAGAATGTGTAGTGAGGTGGACAAGAGAAAGATGGTATCTAAGAACCTGTATTAATTTAAGTGACTTGCTCTTTAGCAATGATTTCAAAAATTAGAGTTCAGGAAGGTCTTAGAACTTGTTTTTATTTTTATTTTTGACATTTTTCATTTTTGTTATGGAATATTTCATGCATACTAAGGAATCTATTTAAAGTAGATATGAAATATAAGGGAGATAATTAAATGAATATCCCTATAACCACTCATCTTGAAAATAGAATATAACCAGTATCTTTGAAGCCCCTTTATCATTTTATGTTTTACAATGCAACAAGATTATAGTAAAAACGCATGTATATATAGTGTATAAGAAGTAAGCAGATATATCTTGGGATGGATGTCCCCATTTGCTGTCAGAGTCCAAGTTCAGAACACCCTGAATACCACTGCTGTTGCTCCTCAACAGAGCTGATGTCTCAGTCCGTGTTTCTATATTTTGGAGTTTTGATTCCTCCTGATGTTACTGCTCAGGCACATGGTTTACCCAGGTGTTATCTCTTCTCCTTGCCAATCCAGCCTTCCTCCAAAATTCTAATCAAAATTAAGTTGGAAAATATTATATGACTTTTCTCAATTAAAAATATTTAAACAAATTAAATCAATATTTTGATTAAAGAATTATTTTGGCTTTAAAGGAAGTATTGTATAGATCTTCAAAAGGTGGAGTAAATTGATAAATATCCTTTGCATTAACTAATGTTTGTTAAGTTTGCTAGCAGTATTATTCTTCCACATATTTTGTTACATTTTAAAATAAATCTGTAACTCTCATAGCCACAAATAATAAAAACGTACGCTGAAATCATTTTGACATATAAATCATTCACATAGAGTTGTAAACATAAAGGCATCAGTTTAAAAATTTACTACATAATTTGATGTGGTAAACTTAATACCATTATTCATGATTATTCTTTTTAAATAGATTATATACGATCAAGAATCAGCATATCAAAGTTTAGTGTCCCCCAAAACATTAAAGCATTTTAAGTTAAGATTTCAACGTTTAAACATTTGAGTGGTTAGTGTTAAAATGTGCTCTAGTAATTTTCAACTCAGATCTGTATCATAATATCACCCTGTAAATTCAGATATAATAAGATACTTCAAATTATGTTTTTTATCTTTTAATAAATAGTTTAAACTTAAAATGTCAGTTATCTCACATTTACCCAACCATTCCTTATTATTTAAAGACACTTTTAGATTTCAAAAGTTTCAAGATGAATTTATGCCTTTTCCTGACTTTGTAAATTGAGAATATTAAACCAAACTATCATTTAATGAGTGCTGAGATTCATAGATATCATTTTTATTATTTAAAAAAGAAGTAACCAAGACTCAGAGATTAAAGTAGTGGAACCTGAAAGATCACATGAAATGTATGTTAAGAATGGATTTTTGCATTAGAATTTAGTGATTTTTACTATCAATATATTCTCTCCTACTGGAATGTCAAGTTGATGAAAGAAGAATCCATATGTCTTTTTCTTACTGTTGTCTTGCCAGTGCCTACTATGGTTTCAGGCACAGAAGGCACTCAGTAAATTAGCAATAAATGAATACTTCACACTGATCAACATAGAGTGAATTATTAATATCAATCAGTACCAGTAGACAGCTGCCTGGTTTCAAATCTCTCTGCTCTGCCATGTCCGGTTATAGGAGTTTGGATGAGCTGGGTCTCTGTACCCTAATTTCTAGTATAGTAGTAGTCAATTCACAAAACATTCTGAGGTTTAAGTTAAATATACAAAATGTCAAGGAGAGCCCCTATCATGGAAAGTCTTAAGTGTCAGCTGTTATTAAACACAGCCTTTCTCAAAATTTTCCATCCCAGGAGCCCTTTTACTATTAAAAAATGTTGAGGATATCAAAAAATGTTTTATATTGGTTATATCAATTAATATTCACCAAATTAGAAATTAAAGTGGAAACTTTAAAAACACAAGAACACACAAACACATTTTATTAGCCATCAGAGTCATGGTATTATCATGTCATATACCTTCTGAAAGTCTTAACTGCATTCGTAAGCAAGTGAGAGTAAAAAAGTCAAATAACATCTTCATATTGTATGAAAATGATTTTGAACTTGCAGACTCTATGAACAGTTCTTGAGGACTCTCAGAGTTTTCCAGACTACTCTTTCTGAACCAGTGAGTCAGCATAAGGTACTATGCTAAGAATTAAGGAGGCACAGAAACACACAGTTCATGATCTTTATTAAAAGTTCAGTGAAAGACAGGGACAGGTACACAGATTCCAGCCACACAATTAAGCAGTGGTGGAATGCGTGGTCCAGTGATATCACCATGTCAGGGAGCAGTGACTTGCTGTGCCAGAAAGCAGGTCAGAAGGTAAGATGCAGCCTAAAAGAAGTCACTTGAGCACTGTTTGTAAAGAGAAATTTGACAGTCTCTTCCATTGCACATACATCCTAAAATCCGCTTCTGTGCAGTATCCTATCTACTTTTTCGAGTTTTTAAGCCATGATATCCTGTTTATAGCCTTAGCAAATTACTTTTAATATGTATTGCCCATGAAATAGATGAAAATATTAACCATAATGTCAACTATGGAAAGATTAAAGTATGACCCTGACAATATACAAAAATATATAAATAAATATGCACAAATTCTGATTCATCATTCACCTGAGTTCATTTTTCTCATTAGAGTTCTCTTTCTGAAGCTAAGGGAAAAACTGAGCCTAAGACAAGCAGAGAATTAGGCCCATGGGACACATTGATTGAATGGAAAGAATTTCATAACATATGTACATAATTTTTTCTTCCTCATGACTGGAACTACTCCATTCTTTTTCTTTCTTAAAATGTAAATAAAAAACAGACTAAAAACAAAAAATAAGCAAATTTTTAAAAGACTTGAAGTCATCTTTTCTCTGTTGTGTGATAATAGGCTGTAATTCAGAAATTAGTATTTGAAAGTTGTTTTCTTCTTCTGTTTTTTTAACCTTTTTAAGTTCCCTCAGGGAGCAATTCAGCAGGTGATAAATTAGAGAATGTGTATAATCTTCTTTGTTCAGAAAGTATCTATTAGACCAGAGCGATTTTTCCTGTTTTTCAACACAGGAGCTATCTCTTGTTAGCATAGGTATACAAAATTAGGAGATAAGTTGTCAAAAGGAGACAGACAAACTAGAGAAAGGCCAATCTGAAAAAAACTTTATACTTCCTATTGTGGCAAGATATGTTTTGCCTTCATATGAATTACTTCTCTAGAGATCTAGTCCCTTGCCATAAACAAGAAGGAATGGTATTTTCCATCCTGCCTTAAATTAAAGATTGCAGCTCTTGATTGTTTCAGAGATAGTAAATTATATTAGTTTGACATTATGTATTTTATGATATTTGCAACTGGATCATTTATTGGAATATTCATTTTCATTGTTTCATATGTCTTTGATGATTTTATAAAGTCTGTATTGCTACTGAAAATATGAAACTCTGGGAAAATATGACAATTGTGAATCATCATATAAATAAAACTTCACTAGTTTGGAAAAATGGAAGTGATAAGTGCAAAAATTCTATATCAGAAGGTGTTTTAAAAGACATGCAAACATGTACTTCTTCCCAAAGAGACTGTCAGAAAGGTTCAGCCAGGTTTGCCTTAATGAGCATAGAAGAATTATTTAGTATTGTATAGGAAGGGTTTGCAGTTAGGTAATGATAGTGTTTTTTAAAGCACTTGCAGAAAGTTTGCTTTTTCTAAAATAGGCTAGCTACTTTGTAATCTTAAAGATGAAATGTGTTTACTCATACTTCATGAAAATTAACACAGATAATGTGGCTCATCTTTTTCCTGAATTATAGTGGACTATAAATTCATGATGTTTATGATTACATGATGCTTTCCATTTTAATTGATGATATGAGAGATAAAGCATTTAATGTGTGTTAAGGTACTTCAAAAATACATGAGGTATGTATTTTGGTTCTGATTTCACATACCAAAAAACAAGACACAAAGGGATCAAAATCAAATGCCTTGCTGAGGAACAATAGGGATTTAATAGCACTTGCAGATCAGATGTGTCTATCTCTTGATTTATAACTAAGCTTTCAACAACTAAGCAGGAATATAATCATTCAACAAGGCATTTATACGTTCTTTTGTAGCTGATAAATGGAAAATATGTGAAAGTATTGTCCTTACCAGTTCTTTAAAAGGCAGAAGTAAACATTTATTTAAATTTACTTTGCTACCATATAATGCAGTTATTTAAAATTAGAAAGAATTAAATAGAAAAGATAACTCTAATTTTATTTAACCTTTCAAGTTCTTGCATGGTGTCAAGTATTTCTGAGCCTATTTCCTCTGTTTACAGCTACAGCTGTCTCCAGTGAACAGAATCCTGTTATTATCATTGCTGTGGTTGCTGTGGCTGGGACCATCATTTTGGTGTTCATGGTCTTTGGCTTCATCATTGGGAGAAGGTAGAACACAAAGTTGTTCTAATCTCTAACATAAAATGTATTGTTTTTAAGAATTATGTCAGCCTGTTACTTAGTGTAATAGAATTTTAAATAGTAAATGCAAACATTCTTTGATATAAAACATTAAAGATCAATAATGTGTCATTCCTTCAAGATCAAAATGGAATATGAGTTTGATCACTGCCTTTCATTTAAAGAGAATGAGTATTGCAGTTTTTATTGGGTGAATATTTTTGCTTATTTTCAGAGTTAAGTTTTCATAATAAATATAGAATATACCTGGGGAAATATTTACTCTTTTAGCTATTAAATGTGAGTGGACACCATTTAAAAAGTTTTTCTTTTCCAGAAAGAAATATAAGTAAACATTCACTTGTGAATATTTGTGACTCATGAATGTTTTTGTAAATTGAAACTTGTGGATTCAAATCATACTGAATTTTGTGTATTCAATCTAAATGTATTTTTTAAAATGTTCCTTTTACATTTTCTCACACAAAAAGTTTGTTTTCTGTGCAATTTTAATCATGTGAATTGCTATATTATTACTAAATGGATTCATAACTATGAACAGTAAATTTAACTCTAGTAAGTTGTTGAGTAACTAAGGTACATTGTACTGAATATTAAATATATAAAGTAAAATGACTGAGATTGTCACAAATTTGCTTTCTTCCAGGCACTGTGGTTATAGCAAAGCTGACCAAGAAGGCGATGAAGAGCTTTACTTTCATTGTAAGTGTTTGGCTTTTCTTTATTATGATGTACCCCTATTAACAGAAAAATCTGGTTATTAGCATTGGCATTAACAAAGTCCTCATGCATCTTGCTTGAAATTATACCATGAGCTCAAAATGTTGCTTTAAAGCATTTGAATCAGATGTTTAGAATTAAAATCATGTGATGTGAATTTGAAAAAATAAAATATGTTCAGAAATGTCATATAATTGCAGGATATTCAGCTGCTTTTACATCACAATGTTTTGTTTTGTAAACTTTGCCCAAGTGTTTCTTACCATCCTAATAATAATACATTAAAGGTTGCATGTGCCCCTTCTCTAGCTAAGGAATGTCATGTCAGGTTACAAAGATGGGCCCTTTTTTAATCCAATGAGTGATGCTACCACAAAAGGCTAAATTAAGGAGCCTCTTTCTCTTCAGCTACTATAAATTACCTATCATTGATAGATATTTCATAGGACATAAATAGTATGATAATAAGATTCATACTTCTGATGTTTTCCTATGGATTTGAGTTAGCTTATTCTTAAAAGTCCATTTTAGAAATCATATTTAGAGGAAAGCTTAGGGACCCAAATAAAATAGATGCCTATCTGCATTAATCTTATTCTTGTTGCAATGAAACAAGATGGCATGTGAAAATGAGAGCACTGAGAGTAACTGTTATTACTTTATGTAGGCAAAATCAAAACCTAACAACCAAATTACTTCAGTTATGATAGTTGATGATGTTCTTACCCTAACCTATTTTCCCCATTTTTAATCCTTAAGAATATTAAAAACCAATTTTATTATTATTTTGTAGTACCCATAATCTTTGGCAAATGTTCTCATGTGTAGATAAATTTCCCATGACATAAGATGTAAGAATTGTATCTTTTGTTGTGTTATTTATTAGATTCTTATGTCAATATCTGTGAAGATACTGTCCTATACCCATCCTAAAGTCATAAGAATATCAAAGCCTCCATCAAGAATTTCTAATACATTTTAGATTTTCTTTGTGATACTTTTTTTTAATAAAAAAGCTCAAATGACAATGTGTGGTTTAAACACACAAATTATAAATGCTCTTATCATTCCTAAATTTTCTCAATGTGTTTGTATTTTTGAACCAACAGTTACCTTTAGTTTTCAAAACAGAAGTGGTTTTACGTAACACAAATCCAAACTGAATAAGAAATTCTCTTGAATCTCAACCTCTGATGGTAGGAAGGGCATGTGGGGTAGTACAGTTTACTACAAATTGAAGTTAAATGTATGCCCAGAAGTGGCTTTATTATAAAGTTTAATATTCAAGGCCTCTTACTTTCACAGGCCTTTTTTAGGCCCTGGGAGTGCTGTAGCAAATTTATGTATATAATCATGTATTCTTTCCCCTAAAAAAAGTATCCCAAACTGTATATGGGGTAAGCCTCAAAAAAAATATACCCCTGAATATGACTGAATATGTGTGTTTCTATACCCCACTTGGGATTATTTGATATGCCCCCAATGTCAGAACTTCCTTTTGCTAATCTGGCATTAATTTTCCTGCAACAAGCCTCAGTGAAGAGAGAACCATAGGTAGTTTATAGCTAGAGGAAATAGAGAAAAAAGTGGAGGTTACCTTTTTTTGTTTCTATTTAATGACATGTGAGAATATTTTTAACACTTCCCCAGACAGGAAGGAGCAGATCAAAACTTGAATGCCTAAATTTTATTTCTAGTGTAGAATGTATATAGAAGAGTAATATAAGACTGTAGTTCCTGAAATCCCTGGTCCTGCCCATATGTGAATAATTTAATGGCACAATTATTTAATATTACCATAATCAGTATGTCACTTTTCTTTTATTTATTGAGCATATTTGAAATATCCCCAAATGATCACATACACCAGTTTATTTACTTTTAACTTGCAGGTTAATGCAGAAGTCAGTTGAAACCTGGCTTATCCAAAATTTGTTGTATAGCCTTATGCTTAATTGTCATCAGTCAGTTTTAATATTTTTATGCCATTCACTTTTTTCACATTTCACATCCAGTTTGTAATTAGAAAATATATAGTTGCATGCCTTACTTGCTAGTATAGACAAGATAAGCTTGCTGTATATAAAGTTTTCATCATTAGAGAAAACTAGCAATGGTGGTTTTAAGATGTTGAACTTTCATGAAAAATCAAAATAATATTTTAAAATACAAAAGTTCATACTCAAGTTGGGATAAACCAGAATATTCAGAAATAATGTCAATATTTTCCTTATTTTAAAACATTCATTTTTAAATGAATAATGAAAAAAGTGCACTTAACATATCCTATCCTGGTAAATTCTTAATATTTTGAATCACCCTTTTTCCAAGGATATGTTTTCTTGTCATTTGATTAAAACCAGGTATTTTATTTGATTTTATGATTACTTAATATAGAAAGTATAATACTGTGGTAACCAGCTGTTTACAAGTTGCTGTCTTTTTATTCCTCTATTTAGTACATGGACAATTTTCCCAGGTGCTAGAACACCAGATTGAATTTTTACAGAAACTTGAAAGCAACCATTTAACTAGCTTTTAGAGCACTGAATTTAATAGAATGTCCAGTCATTTGTGTCAGGCACCCTCAACTCTCCATGGCCCCAAGTGCTACATTTAAAGATATAAACACAATGGAGGAATTTTAGTGAAGCAATTCCAATTTACATTTTGTTTCCTCCTACCATTTCTTCTAACAATGTCTTCAAATCCAAGCTGGGCAGTATTTCATGTTTTTATGCCAAAAAAGCTCTGGTCTGTCAAAATGTTTTATGACAGCTTGAATAAAGAACCATCAGAGACCGTTTGAGATGCAGAAGGTTACCTCCAATCTAGCTCCCTTATCAAAACAAAATTTTAAAAAAATGAAAGAAAGAGAGAATAAAAAGGGAGAAGATGGCTCATTCTCCATCTGCCTGCCAATCTAGGAGGTTAACCTATTGTTTTCTTCCCTTCTCTCTTTTTCTCTTCCCCTTTTCCCTATACTCCTTCTTCTCTCTTTTCTCCTTCTATCCCCTCTCTCTTTTCTTCTCGTGTTGTTTTTTTTTTCATCTTCAGCTTTAGTAACAAATGAGCATCTGTCAGTTTTATAAACTGCAACAATAATTGTTTAAGACAATCAATTTTGGATAAACAATCAACTACAGCAGAATAAATCAAGATTTTTAAATCCCATTTTCCTTTATACATTTTGCTTCTTTTTGTTATGTGTTTACTTTTAAAATATAATTTTAATGTGATGACATAAGCACAGTTAGGCTGCAGTGTAATATATAAAGAAATATATTGTTCTCCAAATAGTAAGATTTGATGAAAAGATTGTTCAGTGGCTTTGTTAAAACAATAAAGTTTTTTTGAGGATATAGTGTAATTTTTATTGCATTAATATAACCAAATATATGCCTATCTATCTTATCTTTGTCTTTTACCAAATAGATTTGGAATACATTATTGTAATTGAATTTTATTTAAAGTTGACATAGTATTATCTGTTACCTGCATGCTTCTGGGTGCATTTTAAGAAGATTTTAACTTTTAAGATTATTCTATGTTGTTTGCATTTTGACTACCTTTTGTGAGGCATATTGGCTACCTCCTCAGCAGTTAAGATCTTCCAGAGCCTTATAATTGAAAGTTCATATAAACCATTCCTCTTTCAAATCGCTGTCATACTTGGTTAACAGATCCCAGGAATATTGTAAATTTTCTAACTTTACTCTGCACTTTGTATATCTGGCCTCTATTGCCCTTGAAGGTGAAGATGAAACTGTCTTTAGAAGATATCTCTTTGATTCTGTGATAGAAGTCCCTCACATCTTGTATTAATTTTATGTATATATCAACGGTGGTTGGTCTTTAAAAAAATAAATCAAAAGAATAAGTAAGATGTCTAAATGTTTTTAATATTGCTGTCAGTGTAGTAGGATACCTGTAAATGAAATGTCTTCTTTTCCCAGTGTATTAATTTGATTGATTGACTGACTGGTAGATTTACAAATGTGTTTCCAAGTCCATTACAAACCTTAATATGGCTTGAACTATGCCATGATAGCAGTGAATTTAATTAAGCCTCCAGTCTGATAGGCATGTCAGAAATTTTGGTGAATGTCTTTTGTTGATTTACTGGAAAAGCAATTCAGTTAGCAACCTATGAGCTGGATCCTATGTTACCTATAGAAGCTTGCAGATAATACCTATACGCCAGCAGACTGAAGTAGTCTGTTAAAACTGCTGTGAATCAGGTGATGTGGAAGCAAGTTCACTGTTCCAAGGAGCACTCTGCATAATGAAATTCCTGGGCTGACTGCACAATAAGTGCTTTGCTTCATCACAGTCATGCTTTCTTACATCATTACAGTTAAATTTCCAGGCACCAAAACCTACATTGACCCTGAAACCTATGAGGACCCAAATAGAGCTGTCCATCAATTCGCCAAGGAGCTAGATGCCTCCTGTATTAAAATTGAGCGTGTGATTGGTGCAGGTAAGGCTATTGTAGCTTCCTCGTTCAGCTGTTCCATTTAGCCAAGATCGAAAGTCATACATCATAATGACAGGCAAATAATTATCCCTCAAGTATAGAACTTTTGCATTTACCTGAACTGTTGGAAGCAGTGAGGCTGTACTTGTTTATGAAATCTTACGAAAAAATGTGAAAAACTAGCATGTGGCACAAAGAATCCATATATTTTTGGTTTTCTGTTGGATTTTTAAGATGTTGTTCTACTACAAGCTACTTTATAATAGCTCTGGCCTGTCATTTAAGAAATGAATTTATATTTTTAAAAGGTCAGAAATTTCCAGAATTTTGCTGCACATTTCCTTTTACTTGATTTACTGTCTTCTTACAAAACTTTCATTTTTATCTTTTTTCTTATATTTGTAGGTATTAGCCATTGTACTTTAAATTCATGTAGAAAATTAATGTGTATGAATTATTTAAAGGGAATATTTTCTATATGTATGTATTGTTATACTAATTATACATTTCTGATTCTAATTCCTTTAAATCCAGTAGACATAGTGCATATAAATTCCAGATTTTAAATATTTAATAAATATTTTCTTCTCAAAATTAAAAGGAATAGCAATGTTTAGAATTTGCTGATGTGTCCTCATGCTTTAGTAGGTAGTCTAGGTAATATACTAATATAATATATATAAAAAAATTTTAAATATATAATATATAATAGCATAATTCAAATCTAAATGTTGACCCTGAGTGTTGGTTAATTCAATTGAAAAATAGTAGCCTGTTTAACAGACAGTTTAGGAAAGCGTAACTTCTATGAAAGAGCTCTGAACTGTATCTTCAAGTTTTAATTTCATTTATGCCATTATTTTCATAAACAACTTTTGTGTCTAGGAAATAGACTCCCCTATATATGGGAATGTATTCAATGTAACTCACAGGGCTTTACCAAGTATTTTTGAAAATATTTTAAAATGCTTTCAAATAATTTACTAAAAGTTAAAGAAAAATAATTCAACGCATTTACTCTTAAAAGAAAATTACAATATTTAGAAACTAAAATATGCCTGCTTGTTCTGTTACTTCAGGAGAATTTGGTGAAGTCTGCAGTGGCCGTTTGAAACTTCCAGGGAAAAGAGATGTTGCAGTAGCCATAAAAACCCTGAAAGTTGGTTACACAGAAAAACAAAGGAGAGACTTTTTGTGTGAAGCAAGCATCATGGGGCAGTTTGACCACCCAAATGTTGTCCATTTGGAAGGGGTTGTTACAAGAGGTAGATATTGGTTATATCTTTATTTTATCAAAAAGACTGAGTGTCAGAAATTAGTATTATTATGTACATAATAAAACAAATTATGAAATATGTTGCACAGTCTAAATGAATGTGTTTTCTTGGTATGTAACTAATCAAAAAATTCTTCCTTTATGTTATCACCTCAAGGGAAAAGAAAGCAGAAAAAAAATGAATGCGAGATTAGAGTTGAAGAATAACTCTGATAGATGGAATGACTGATAAATGTTTTTATTTCTCTTCAAGAGACATAATAATTATGCAATATAGTCTTTACATTTTACATAAAGTGTAATTTTCTCTGAGTTTTACTCACAAAGCAGGAGTCAGAAGAACACAGTGACTTTTATTTATATGGTTTAATTTTATGAATCATGACCATCTTCCAAGCAGACATATAATGACTTTTTGAGCTTAGCAGCAACAATAAAAGAAATGCTCATACTTCTCACACTCAGTCTTTCAAAAGAACACCATGTGTTTTATTGGGGGATGAGAAAGGAAATGACCCTACAGCTCAGGTTACGACTCCTGAAACTTTTTTTGTTTTAATTTTAGGGAAACCAGTCATGATAGTAATAGAGTTCATGGAAAATGGAGCCCTAGATGCATTTCTCAGGGTAAGTACCAAAGTGATCCACTTATTCTAAATATACTATGCTTGCTACCAATATAATTTTATGAAATTTTTTTGCGATGTAAAATGAGAGCCTTGTAAAATAGTAAGAGGTTAGAAGATTGTCTTTGAAAATCAGATTAATAATCAGAGTTCAAGACTAGATTAAACTAGAATATTTTGAGCATTGAAGTGATACAATGTGGTCAAGAAGTTATTTCCATTAATATTATTACCTGAGGTATGGAGGATGCCCGAAGCCCTGTAATTTGAATTCATGTTATAAAACAGTATATACAATTGTAAATGAAATATAGAGATAATATGGAAAAGACTAAAAGGTGAGATAACCATTCTGTGTTGACACTATGATCACAACTCTGCTCTGTAGAACCATTTATATTTTATTGTTAGGTGAACACCAAGCATAAAATGTATGATTATTAACATTATTTTTCAAATTAATGGTATGTGGTTTATTTGTAAATGACATATAAATCCAGAATATATAAACATAGATATTTTTACCCTCAGAGGCTTTTTAACTAAGAATATTAACATGTGAACATTTTTCCAAATGGCAAAGAAAAAATAATCTAAAGAAAAAGAGAACATGCAAAGTTATTTAATATGATCTAGAATCATATTTAACTCAGGCGTATAAACAGTCATAGGATTTAGAGAAACTTTTATTGCTGCATCATCATGATAAAAGTATCAACTAGAAAATTAATCAACTCAGACTAGCATACTTCATCCAGCATGTTTATATTCAGCTGGAGTAATTTTTTGGTTAAAATGGGTTGGAAGTGGCCAGTCTGGTTGCAAACAGTTCTTAATCCCATTTGCTAGTACATCTGTCCTAGAGAATCCTTGCTACAAGTAATGCTCCTATCAGTAGCAAAACTAAGAAAAAATGAAATGGAAACAAAGTGGCCACTAAAATTACTTTCTACATTTTAGTTTCTCTTCATTTTGACTCAAATGTTTCCCCCCTTGCTCTTTTTTAGCATTTAGAGGAAAATAAACCTATTATATGTATATTAATTTCTTTATATACTTTTATATTATTTAGACTTTTTGGCATGTGGGGAAAACACTTAGCTATTGGGGGTAATTTTTTAGATACTCTATTTCCAAACTTAAAAATTAGCATATACTTTTGGACTTGTGCAATCTCAAACTGTTATTAGTTCATTTTAAAATATCAAATTAGTATAAATAACTAAATGATTACCAAAATTATCTTATTTGGCTGTCAGCTAAATGAGCATGTTATTTTTTTTCCACAGGTATCCATATTATATAAAAAAATTAACAATTCCTATTATACAATAGCAAATTACTAGCACGCAGATGTTTTTCATGGTGATTTTTGTCCCTTTTAAAGTATGCAGTTAACTGGGCTTTTATTTTTGTCTTCCTGCAGAAACATGATGGGCAATTTACAGTCATTCAGTTAGTAGGAATGCTGAGAGGAATTGCTGCTGGAATGAGATATTTGGCTGATATGGGATATGTTCACAGGGACCTTGCAGCTCGCAATATTCTTGTCAACAGCAATCTCGTTTGTAAAGTGTCAGATTTTGGCCTGTCCCGAGTTATAGAGGATGATCCAGAAGCTGTCTATACAACTACTGTAAGAAAAAGTCATTTACTGCACTTCTGCATATTCTTAAGATTTTTCTACCACGAAAGCAGGACCTAATAATGTAAAACTAAACAGGAGAAATGAAGCAAATTGAGCTAAGCATTTTGAGGTTGCTTTTTTTGTTTTTTGTTTTTTGTTTTTCTGGAAGAATCATTGTTTGTACAATATATATACAGACTAAGAAGGAAAGTGTTGATAACATGACTGCCCTATATTGGGAGAGTCATAGAATATAGTTACATACAAAAACATCTAGCTACTAGCACTCATATTTGTAGAAAACTGTAATCACATTTTAAATAAAGATTTAAAAGAATATTGACTATGCTAATCCTTATAACTTTTGTAAGATTAGAAAAAAAGAAAATATGTGAGAATTTATTTAAATTATCCATATTTTATTTCATTTTCATAGTAACTTTGCCTAGTTTGTCTTTGTTGTGGCTGTTGTTGTTGCTGTTGTTGTTGAGATGGAGTTTTGTTCTTGTTGTCCAGGCTGGAGTGCAATGGCACAATCTTGGCTTACTGCAGCTTCCGCCTCCCGGGTTCAAGCAATGCTCCTGCCTCAGCCTTCCGAGTAGCTAGGATAACAGGCGCCCGCCACCACGCATGGATAATTTTTTTGTATTTTTAGTAGAGACGGGTTTTCACCATGTTTGCCAGGCTGATCTTGAACTCCTGGCCTCAGGTGATCCACCCACCTCGGCCTCCCAAAGTGCTGGGATTACAGATGTGAGCCACAGCGCCCGGCCTGTCATTGTTTGTTCAATATACTCTTGCCCTAACACCACACAAATCTCAATCAGTTGAGTTGCCTTGTAAACTTGAAATGACAAAACTTGTAATGGTATTCTAAAAATCAGATAAATAACTTTAAATACGCATAGAGATTCAAGATGGGTAGACCTGATGCTGCTGAACTACCAACCAAAAATGCAGATATGTATTTATGGTATTGCCATAAATAATATATCAGTTATTATACATATTTAAAATGTTCATTTCTTTTTATAACAGGGTGGAAAAATTCCAGTAAGGTGGACAGCACCCGAAGCCATCCAGTACCGGAAATTCACATCAGCCAGTGATGTATGGAGCTATGGAATAGTCATGTGGGAAGTTATGTCTTATGGAGAAAGACCTTATTGGGACATGTCAAATCAAGATGTAGGTGTTACATTCATTTAAACAAAAAGGATTGAATACATTAATAGCCAGTATTACTGGAACATGTAGGTAAAGGCTCATTAAGAACACTTTTAAATAATTATAAAAATACAGTTTTCCACAATTACTACCACACTAATTACCATAAATTAGTGGTTCTACTAATTTTATTATTTTGGCTTTCATTTTGAATAATCACTTTCTCTTTTTATAATATAAATTCTATGGACACAAAATAGAAGCTTACTAATGATATTTCCTCCTTAATAAAGATAATGTTTCCACACTTGCACAGCTGGAGTGGGAGCATCACATGAGTAAAAGAATCATTTGTGAAGAGGAGGGAAGGAAGTTTGGCTGTGCTTTGTTTTGTCCTTGAAGCTTATCTTTTTCTTTTAGTGTTCTAAGAAAATTCTTTAAATTATCTACTGTTGATTGGTTTAACTAAGTTTTAGTTTCATGGGACAATCTAGATTTTATGATCAATATTAGTAAATGTTTCATAGTGATATTTTAGAATGTAATCACAATAAGAATATCTTTGGAAATTCCTTTTAAAAGTATATTTATTAAATGTACATATCCTGTTGCCATGAGGACATGCTAAAACATAAAATATACTGTTTTCCGTTGAGAAAAGAAACTGATGGTAGTCCATGTGAACGTATACATCTCACACCAAGAGACCACTTATAAAACAATATAGCAAAAGTGCAAAAAAAAAGTTGCTTTTATTAGGTTGAGTTTGTTAAAATGGCCATTTTGTAGGCCAAGAGCACTTATAGTTCAACCTATTGAAATATGAGTGAAAATTAGATAAATGTAGAGCCAGTATGAAATCTAGGAAGATATCCAGGATTGTAGTAAAAATCTGGTGGATACCTTGGTTCAGAGCTGATGAGCCAGTTCTCTAAGGAAGCACACTGGAAAGTTGAGAAGTTAAGGTTTAGAGGTGTATGAAGACCGATCAAATGGACTCACTTTTCTATAACAGAGATGCAGTACACTTGTGGTAATTAGAAATGAAGAGGTAGGTTTGGACAAATTGATGAAGGAGTTTTCAGAGGAGTCTGGAAATGATACTAATGCAAATTCTTGGAGTGTGGAGTCAAAAAAATAAGTAGTGCTTAAGGAAAATCTACATTGGGTCTTAAAACTTACAGTAGTTATTTTTAGACAACTAACATTTAGACTGTTTTATATGTTGTTGATAAGGTTATTTTTGATACTTTACCTACAAATTTTTTCATTAACTGAGAAGTCCACAGTCTGAAAAGAGGAAGGTTATAAATCAGTTATATCTATTGATATTTTGAATTGGATGATGACATAAAACTTTTTCATTTGCTTTTTGTTTTGTTTTTGTTTTTCAAAGATAAAAGTCTAAATGATGAGTCTGTTTGGCAGAGGCAAAGTTGTTAATATTTGACAGGTCTCAGTGTCAAAGATTTCATGGACTGTCAAAATTTGGACAAACAAATCCTTAGGGCAGAGAAAGAGAAATATTTACATTCCCTAGACACTCTGTGGAGTTTCATTTCTTTTGACACCTTCCTTCTGTATTGGATTCAAACATAAAGGGACTGACAGGACTGACAAATTCAGAGTTCACTTAACTTCCAAAAACAAATAATGGAAATGGTTAAGAAGAAAAAAATTAATATCTCCAATTTTAAATTTTAAAATGTGTTAAGTATTGTTTTTTGTTTTTCTTAAAAATGAACATTATGAATATAGCCTTACTATACCAAGGATTAATATTTTATTAGTCAAATGACATAATTATGTCTATTGTGCAGTTTAGTTTTAACCTAAAATATTTGGCACATTCTTTAATTTTTTATTTAGAAGGTCTAAAATAATTAATAAATTTGGACACAAGTTTGTTTAGCAGTGAGAGATTACCTAGATAGGTCAGTTTGTACAGTGAAATTGATATTCATATTCCTCTTATTAGATAATATTCATTATTTTATAATTATGTCAGTAGAGTGCTATTTGAACAATTATATGTTTAATTTTCAATATGCAAATGGAGAAAAATTAGATAATTTAGGATAATGATTTCCATTCTGGGATAAAATTTTCTAGATAAAAGCTTTTTTCTAGGAATCTGTGGTAGGAGTTCATGGAGAGACTTAGATCTATGAAACTCTGTGAACCCCATACATGTGGAAACTGCTGTGTATGTGTGAATATATTATTTTTTTTTCTGGGAAGGTTGCCTTCCTCAGATTTTCAGATGTATTCATTGTCTTTTAATTAGCCTAGATGGATTTATCAAGTGAACCAATTAACTCTACATTATTAAAATTTAGTTGCTAGGAATTTGTCAGGGATTTTAGAAAGCCCTCAAATTTTAAACGCCTCAGATTTTAAAAGATTTTTTACAAGACACAAGAAAACAAGATGTACAGTGATGGTTACATTTCTAAGCAAGTCCACACAGTTCCAGGCTGAATGCTGGATAAGGTGAGGTTTTTGTAACCTGAAGAGACACAAAAGGGTGGTGTAGAAGCTAATGAGTGAGAAAGTTCTGGACTATCTGAACAGTTTGTGTAACTCTGGACAAGGCAATGAACAAGAAAAACCTAGGGAAAACTAATATACCTATACATGACCAGACTCATACTCAAATAGGTTATCCATTAGTTAACCCTTGAATGGGCACTCATTTGTATTTTTATGTGTCTGTTATTTTCTTAAGTTTTAACTACAGTGGAAACAGTCGGATTCAGTTACTTGCAATTAAAACCAAGAGGTTGAGCTTTCCAAATAAATTTCCAACTTCCATTCTTCTAAAAAATCTGCAAACATTTAGCTCTTTCCATTAATGACTTTTCAAAGAAAAATCTTCATGTATGTAAATGTAGTCAAATATAAGAAATATTGTGGAAATTGAAAATATCCTTTTGGTTTTCACAGCAGCTATCTTTTAACTGAATTTTATATCTTGATTCATCCAAATCAAATTTTTACCCTCAAATTATGAAATTTTGAAGTTTTTTACTATATAGATTTTATTTTTTCTTCTAGCAGTATTTTTCTTACATTAGTATTTTAATGTATTGTAATATAAGAAAAAATACCACTAGCATAAAAAGAATAAAATCTATATAGTAAATTAAGTATCCTAATAGTTAACATAAGAAAAAATATTTTTAAAAAAATAATGTAAGAAAGTATTTTTTTCTTATATAAAGCTAGGCCAGTAAATTGTTAATTTTCCTAGTAGGTAGATATTAGGATTACCTAATCCTAATATTAAAAAATTTTAAATTTTTTAATTTAAAATAATATTAAATAATTAAATAATTAATATTAAATAAAATAATATTAAAATAAATTTTAATATTAAAAATATTTAAAAATTTAAAAATTTAAGCTTTTTTAAAGATATGAGACATAAAGATAATTCCTTAAAGCCATATAAGAAAAGTCATTTAAGGGCTTGGAAAATATAATATACTCATAAGTAAATGTATTCTCAGCTAAATTGTGAGACCTCATTTTCCTTTTAAAAGTCATCACTGATTTATGACTTTATATTTTTTCATGTTAATATAGAAGCAAAATTATGATGTTGTTTTATGTAAAACTTTGCCATAATCTCATAAGTGAAGTCCAACATATTTAATTGCATAAAATGTGGGTCATGTTATTGTGAGGTTAATGAAATAGAAAATGAGTATTGAGCAGAGGACAGAAGCCAATCATGTCATATGCCATTTTGAGTTATTACAGGCTCGTTAATGGGGTCTTACTGTGTTCCTTTTTCTCTAAATTACAATGGTCATACTGTAATAATATGGAAACACTTCTCAGTAAGTAACTTTTGTTTTTATTTCTAAGTATTGCTTTACAGCATTTACCAAAGAAGTGGTCCCTGTTGTGTCCCAGAGATCTTTTTTAAAATTACATTTACCCAAATCACTTCTGGTTCCTGTGGGAACTATTTAGATATAGAATTGGTTATGAATGAATTTTATTAGAATACTAAGGCAAATACAAGGAGTTTCTAGTAATTTCACAAGAATATGTTTCAGATGAATTCAGTGAACCAATTACATAATCCTTTAAGAAGTGGAGGGCCAGCTATCTTACCTCTGTGCATTGTTTTTCCAAGAATATCTAACTATATGAAGAATGTACCTATTTTTTCACTGGAAAAATAATGCCATTCTTAACAGCACGGGCTCTGGTCTGTGGCCTACGTCAAATTCTGTCTTTTCTACTAACAGCTACCTGATACTGACTGGCCCTCTCTTTTTTTTCCTGTGCGCCACACATTCTTTATCTCTAGAATCAGTATAATAATGATACTTAAACCTAATAAGGTTTTTGTAAGAATCAAATAAGATAATTCAAGTTTAAAACCATGCCAATCATATAATAAGCACTTAATAAATATTAACAATGATTATTAGTTGCATATTTAACAAGAAAATTGTTTTACTGCTAGGCTAATAAATGAAAACTGCAGAACCTCAAAGTTCAGTTTTTGCCTAAATTAGCTCCTATTGGCTGGTTTTGTTTCAAAGGGTGTATCTTGGATTATGCCAAACTGCTCTATAAGGTCGAAAAGTTCCCAGCAAGTACCTTAAGTGTTCATGTCCATAGGGATGTGACTATTAATGAGATTATTAAAGTCCCAATATCTCTTATTTTAAATGTTATATCTTGTTGTTATTCCTTTAAAAATGTATAAACCATTATATCTTTGAATATAGCTAGGAGTTTCACTTTGAAGTGAGATCAGTGTTGTTTCTCTACAATAACAAAAGGAATCATTAAATTTCTGTAATGCAGTAGGACAACTACAGAGGTTCATTAACTCATTTTTCTAATAATCATTTAATGGTCCTATGTTCAGTGCTACAAAAACTTAAGAATATATTGTGTTGAAAGCTAAAGAATCAATAATTTTAAATGTTATTCTGAAAGCTTGAAGTGCTATTGAAAAGTATTATGTCAAGAGGGCATGATAAGATTTAGATTTACATTTTAAAACATTATTTGGAGGGAAAGAAAAAAGGAAAGATCACTCGACTTACATTGTTCCTTTCAGGACACCTGAAGATAAGCTATAAGCAGGGAAATAGGTTAGGAGGTGGTGGGAAATAATGAGGACTGAATTAATGTTATGAGCATTAGAATGCAGTCATGTCAAATCAGAAATAGACTCTATGTGTTTAAATAGAAGCAGCCTCAAAGACAAAAAAAGCCACTCATTTTCCAATGAAAAAAAATACCCCCAATTGCTTATTGTGTGGTCATTTTGAATATGTAAAATTTCAGAAGTTATTAGTTTATTTATTCCCAGCTTGATCTGCTATTTAAATCATTTAACCCAACTTTCTAAAAGTAAATTACTTTACTTTTATTCACATTTTTTTAACATAGCATTTTTGAATCCAAGTACAGTGCTATTACTGGAATGTTTTGCAAAACCACTGAAATTCTTGGCATTTAAAATGTTTTTTAAAAAATATAATTTCTCCTGTACTTATATATTTGTGATCCTTGCAGAGTTACCATTTGTATGTATTTGTTTGATGTGTAGCTTTTAAAAGGGATATTTTAGAGGAATGTTTACAGTGATATGCAACATTTGTAATTATGGGATCATAAAAGGAAATTTTTAAGTTCTGTCATATGACCTCCATTGCATTTAGTACCAACACTGATTAAGGTCACTTAAGGCCAAGGTGTTTTCTCCATAATTGTTGTTCAAAATAAAATACTTAAAGAAACACCTCAGTGTGAAACTTTGTAAAGACTTAACTATGAGATAATCACTCCATCACTTCAGGGAGATGTATATATAGAGAGAGATATATAAATGTAGATATAGATATGGAAAAATACTTTTTCTAGTATTTGAGCATATATTGTATTTGGGAAGTAGAAAATCATCAGAAAGTGGTGACTAATTGTGTATATAAGAGGATGTGAGGCAGGAGGATCAGGATGTGAGGCCCTGGAGTTCAAGGCTGCAGTGAGCTGTGATTGTGCCACTGCACTCCTGGATGACAGAGCCTGGATACAGAGCAAGACTCCGTTTTTTTTTTGTTGTTGTTGTCTGTTTGTTTGTTTTTAAAAAGAGAGAGAGGGAGAATGAAAGAACCTGGGACAGTTTTCAGCTTTCTGACTGGGACTGGATGTGCCGTTAGTTGAAATAGTAAAGGATTGGGAAGAGAGGTGATAAATTCAATTTTAAATATATACAGGGGAGGTGCCTATGGACAATTCAGATGAAAAGTTTAATAAACTGATAGAAATACAACCTAGGGATTAGGAGAGAGTTTGGTCTTAAATTTTATACTTATATAAATTTTCAAAAATTACTATAACTAAGTCCATCTATTTACTTTTTAAACTTTAGAGTTAGAGATTTTTCTTAAAGAAAAAAGTAGACTTTTTTTCCCTTATACAAAAGAATTTTTTTTCAAATATTGTTGATGCCAAGTACTGTACTCATTACATCCTATCCTACAACCTTTTATATTTTAAGGTGCATTTTTGAATGTCAGCATGCATCTTAAGGATGTGTTTCCCTAAAAATATTAAGACCATCAACATTTCTTAAAGCCAGCTTTTTGTTTGCCTACTTTTGGCCTTATTTTCTTTGAAAATTCAAAGATTTTTTTTTCCTCAGAGGGTCATTTTTTGTTACATTTCTACCATTATATCCGTCAGTGTCAAAGGATTTGTTCTTCCCCCTCGAATACTATTCTAGTGTTCTCCAATCCCTTCTTATTTCTGCTGTTTGTCTTCTTGTTCTCTTCCCTTTGCTGCTCAGATTTGGAACATTTTCAGATTTTTAAGATCTATTTTTGCCTTTCATATAAATAAAAAACCCAAGTCTGAATGATAATTTTTCTGATTGCTACATACAAATGTTTATAGGGGCCTATTTTTCACTAACATTCAAAGCTTCATATAAACAGTTTTTTAGGCTATTAGATATAAATAGGCAGTGGTATGCTGATGAAAAATAATAATAAAAACCAGCTCTCTGACTGGGAAAGCCCTGATTTGTACCCTTTCCCTGTTTCCTGCTGTAACCCTTCCCCCACGCTGATTTCAATCTGCCAGTGTAAGGTAAGGGAACTTGGAGTAGGGAAGGGATGCAGTCGCCACTCATAAACCAGTACAACCTCGCTCCTGTCTTACAACTACTGTCTTATAACACTAACAATAAGCTTCATATTATTTAAAAGACTCATGTGCTTGGTAATATTTTCTATCATAGTACATTCATATTATTTTGCTACCCTGTTTAAAAGTGAATCATTTTGGCTCATTCTGGGTAACTCAAATTCCTTTTACAACTTGCAGAATTATTAAATGTATGGGCACATATGTATACTCACAAAGATATACAAGTAAGATTGTTCCATAACATGTTCCCTTTTGAAAGCCTCTGGGATGATGTTAAAACTATTTCCATCTATTGTACCCTGGATGAACTTAATTGCTGTTCCCTATTGCTGAATTAACTAGGAAATGTCATCATATCCTGCACTTCATGCACTCCTTAATAACATGGTTAATATTCATGGAAATTTTGGGAAAAAAGTAAGTCTTTTGTGAAGCATTGTGCCTCATTCTTCTCTGGATAAATTATTTTGCCTACCGGGAAATTTGGTTTATTATAATTGAACCTAAATCAGTAATATTTGTAATGTCCTTTTGGCTATTAGGTTATAAAAGCAATAGAAGAAGGTTATCGTTTACCAGCACCCATGGACTGCCCAGCTGGCCTTCACCAGCTAATGTTGGATTGTTGGCAAAAGGAGCGTGCTGAAAGGCCAAAATTTGAACAGATAGTTGGAATTCTAGACAAAATGATTCGAAACCCAAATAGTCTGAAAACTCCCCTGGGAACTTGTAGTAGGTAAGAAATGCCTAAGGGAATGGAATCTGGGAGAAATTAAAATAGTAACATAAACCATTTATCTCCTCCACCCCACCACAATGGCAAATTGACTTTTGTGTTGACGTATAAACTCATATTAAATGTATTGCATTTACTGAAGTTTATTTTTTTCTTTTCAGTTAGACTTACCTTAATTAGTGTTTGAAAAGAATCTATTAGTTATTGCATTTTTTAAACTTACAAGTATCACTAGCTGCTTTTATAAAAAAACTTTATAAACTGGATTTTTGTGATAAGATAGCAGCAGTTCATATTTTCAGACCAATATTATTATTATTACATGGGTTTTTATTACTGTTGTCCTTGTTTTTTGTTATATGCATAGTATCTATTTAACTGTTATGCTTCAAGTCATTTAATAAATGATTCAATGATGTTAAAGTTTATAAGAGAAATTCAGGCTAGGTGCAGTGGCTCATGCTTGTAATCCCAGCACTTTGGGAGGCCGAGGTGGGTGGATCTCGAGGTCAGGAGTTCGAGACCAGCCTGGCCAACACAGTGAAACCCCATCTCTACTAAAAATACAAAAATTAGCTGGGCTTGGTGGCAGGCGCCTGTAATCCCAGCTACTTGGGAGGCTGAGGCAGGAGAATTGCTTGAACCCGGTAGGCAGAGGTGGCAGTGAGCTGAGATCACGCCACTGCACTCCAGCCTGGGCGACAGAGTGAGACTCCGTCTCCAAAAAAAAAAGAAAAGAAAAAAAAATTCAATACATGATTAAAGAGGTGTACTCATTAAAAAGAGTCCATTCATCCTTTGCATTTGGCTTGCTTGATTGTAGTGCATGTTAATAGTTATTCAGCCTCAGACGCCAGGTAAGATTGATGCTCTGGTTTACATTGGTAGTAAGTTAGGCACCTGTGGAGGTGTTCTAACTCCCCAGGCACTCACAAGAATGTCATCAGCAAAGGAGATGCACAATATCTCTACAGCACCCTCGTGGCCTGAACAAGTTAGAACACAGCCATATGTGCATCATTTACTCCCAATTACTTTTGGAAAAGCAAATGAACAATTATTTACTGATTCCAAATATTGTTGGCTGTACTTTTAAAAACATATGGAAGACAAAACCGGGTGGTCATCATATCTAAATAAAATGTAAATTTAGGAGTTTGTAGTTACTGGCCTCCTGGATGCTTTAGGTTTTTATTAGCATATCAATGTATTTTTTTATTATGTACACCAATTAAAACATCTAATTTTGTTCTTTATACCTTAATTTTATATGGGCCAAAACATTCTTTCTTTGGTAGTTCATGATAATATTCGCTTTTGTGTTTCATTTTTATCTAGGCCAATAAGCCCTCTTCTGGATCAAAACACTCCTGATTTCACTACCTTTTGTTCAGTTGGAGAATGGCTACAAGCTATTAAGATGGAAAGATATAAAGATAACTTCACGGCAGCTGGCTACAATTCCCTTGAATCAGTAGCCAGGATGACTATTGAGTAAGCTTAAACTCTTAAAATTGTATTTAAGGATTTATTAGGTACAATCTACACTTTATACATTAGGTTATCTTCTTTATATTAAAAGAATTTGAATCCCAAAATCAAGAAAAAAAAGTACTTCTTTAACAAGTTCTTACTGCGTACCAGGCATTATACTAAATAGACCTTTAAACATATTACCTTTTTAACCTTCACAACAATAATTGTATTAAGTCTATAGTTTCATACCTATGTTGTTGCCAACAAGGCTAAAGTTCAGAAAATTTAAATATTTCCCCTAAGCCAAGTTAACTAGTAAGTAATAACTAATATGGCTCCATAGCTGGTGTTCTAAACACCATCCAGTGAGGCTTCCTCTGTAGTTAACTTCTGTATTATTTAGATACCTATTCACTGGGGAAACTTTCTCCATTGCAAAGGAGGATTTCTTTCACCATGTTTGTGTTGAACTTAAATAATCTCAAAACTTTATACTCAATGCTGAAATGCATTAGAACGTCCAATATGATTATTTCTGAAGAGATCAAAAGAAGCTTAATTCAGTTAACCACAGCTTAAAAGTAAGAGTTCAACTTACTTTTTGGAAGATGTATGATCAATTCCTTTTTTTTTAACCTGAAAAAAATGACCTGATAAAACAACTTTTGAAATTTCTATGAACTTGAAGTTAAAAGAACTCACTTTTCCTGTCTGGCTCCATCACTAATTATGGGTTCCTGGACAATCTAAAAATCTCCCAACCTCAGTTGACTTGGCTGCAGCATGACTTTCATGGGTGACATAGTTCCTCTCAGTCAATGTGTTTGAAAATGGAAAACAATAATCAAGGTTCCATTTGTGGAATCCTATATTGTACTGTCATCGTTTTTCCAATGAGATGAACACCAGCAATCAAATATTATTTTCTGGTATATGCCAGGAAATGTCACGTACATGGGTTTAAGTGTGTGCATGCTATTTTGTTCAGTTTTCTTCCAGTCACTATGTGGGCATTTTTACATTTGGGTCCCCAAAGCAATCTGTACCCCTGAAAACCCATGTTTCTCAGTCACTGCCATGAAAAACTACGGTGCTATAGTTTTGCAGTATTTTAGTTGCTTGTAAAGACATCAGCTCATTGTATCTGGCTATTAGGAAAGGCAAAACACAGATCCAATTCTTAATTCAAATTTAAGCTAATAAACATAGATGTACATTTTAAAGATAGTTTTTATAACATATAATGAAATGATTGAACTGACTAAAATAAGTAGATAACCAATAATATGCTCAGAATTACCACACGTTAATTAAATCCAGTATAAAAACTTACATGGTCATTGATGAGTTCCAATTTTTCTACTAGATCCCACAAACTGTTTTCATTATCCTTTATCAAGCTTTTTCCAGTTAGAAATTTCTAAATCCCTATTAGGTTCAAGAATACAACATTTCAAATAACATTTCCTAACCTTTCCTTAAGTTAATAATAGTTTTAAGACTTTAATAATTTCTTATGTAAAATTTCAAATCACTTTAAAAGTGAATTGAGAGTAAATTGAGAACCTGAGCAGTTAGGTTTTTACAAAGGAGAATGTTGATGTAGGTTTTACAGTTCTAATCTGCTGCAGGGGTGTGATCATAATACCCAAGAACACTAAGATAAGATCTATTTGGCTAACATAACGTATTTAATTAAACAGTTGATGACAGTTTAGTGCCACATTTATTCTTTGTAAGGTACCTAATAAAAAGTGCATTTGTCTTTTTCAGGGATGTGATGAGTTTAGGGATCACACTGGTTGGTCATCAAAAGAAAATCATGAGCAGCATTCAGACTATGAGAGCACAAATGCTACATTTACATGGAACTGGCATTCAAGTGTGATATGCATTTCTCCCTTTTAAGGGAGATTACAGACTGCAAGAGAACAGTACTGGCCTTCAGTATATGCATAGAATGCTGCTAGAAGACAAGTGATGTCCTGGGTCCTTCCAACAGTGAAGAGAAGATTTAAGAAGCACCTATAGACTTGAACTCCTAAGTGCCACCAGAATATATAAAAAGGGAATTTAGGATCCACCATCGGTGGCCAGGAAAATAGCAGTGACAATAAACAAAGTACTACCTGAAAAACATCCAAACACCTTGAGCTCTCTAACCTCCTTTTTGTCTTATAGACTTTTTAAAATGTACATAATTTAAGAAAGAATATATTTGTCAAATAAAATCATGATCTTATTGTTAAAATCAATGAAATATTTTCCTTAAATATGTGATTTCAGACTATTCCTTTTTAAAATCATTTGTGTTTATTCTTCATAAGGACTTTGTTTTAGAAAGCTGTTTATAGCTTTGGACCTTTTTAGTGTTAAATCTGTAACATTACTACACTGGGTACCTTTGAAAGAATCTCAAATTTCAAAAGAAATAGCATGATTGAAGATACATCTCTGTCAGAACATTGGTATCCTTTTTGTGCCATTTTATTCTGTTTAATCAGTGCTGTTTTGATATTGTTTGCTAATTGGCAGGTAGTCAAGAAAATGCAAGTTGCCAAGAGCTCTGATATTTTTTAAAAAGAATTTTTTTGTAAAGATCAGACAACACACTATCTTTTCAATGAAAAAAGCAATAATGATCCATACATACTATAAGGCACTTTTAACAGATTGTTTATAGAGTGATTTTACTAGAAAGAATTTAATAAACTCGAAGTTTAGGTTTATGAGTATATAAACAAATGAGGCACTTCATCTGAAGAATGTTGGTGAAGGCAAGTCTCTGAAAGCAGAACTATCCAGTGTTATCTAAAAATTAATCTGAGCACATCAAGATTTTTTCATTCTCGTGACATTAGGAAATTTCGGAAAAATAGTTGACATATATTTTATATCCTCTTCTGTTGAATGCAGTCCAAACATGAAAGGAAATAATTGTTTTATATTACAACTCTGAAGCATGATAAAGGGGCAGTTCACAATTTTCACCATTTAAAAACAAATTTGCTGCACAGAATATCACCATTGCAGTTCAAAACAAAACAAAACAAAAAGTCTTTTGTTTGTGAACACTGATGCAAGAAACTTGTTAAATGAAAGGACTCTTTACCCTAGAAGGAAGAGGTGAAGGATCTGGCTTGTTTTTAAAGCTTTATTTATTAAACCATATTATTTGATTACTGTGTTAGAATTTCATAAGCAATAATTAAATGTGTCTTTATAGATATTGCAGGAATGTATACATATTGTGAGTAATGCTTTCAAAACTTATGAAAATCATGAACTACCCCAGAATTGAACTGTTGTACTTCCAAAGAGAATTGGGCTGTTTATAATGATTTTAATAGAGAAAGATCCCAGGGATCGGTCATAATTGGTCTTGTTTGATAATGTGGGCATCCACAAACAAACAAACAAATAACAGAAACAAAATCTGTAAATGTTCCTTTGTAAAACTTGTAAATTTTATTTATACTGTCTTGTTTTGTACACACATTTCTCTGTAGTGGGCTCTGAATACATTGAAAATGCACTATATTTTTCTATTTTACTTGCAGAGCATCACAAAAGAACAGGTATTTTCAGTGCTACATAATGTGTTTTCCCACATTTAGGACCAAAGATGGCTATAGAAAAACTCAAATGGATTGCTTCCCAAACCCCTCCCCACCCTTTTTTTTTTTTGGTTTTAAATCACTGTACAGTGTTATTTGATATTTTAATTTATTTTTTGATTGACTAGAAAAATCATTTTAATTTCACTAAAATGTTTTTTGTCCCTAAGGAAAAGTAATCTGTAAAAATAATTTTAATTAGCATAATACAGTCACCTAGACACTTCCATTTGTAATCTTTGTAATAGACTGTAAATATATTTTTGGAACTATAACACAATGTGCTTGAGGGTTATTTTTCAGTGTCTGCAGTGTATACAAGTGTTTATACTAAGTCCAGCACTTTACAATTCTAATCAGTAGCATTGGCCTTTGTGAGAATGAGTGAAAGAGTTTGAGTGAGTGTTCTTAATTCCTTTTGGATTCTAGACTCACTAATAATGAAGTTCTTTTCTTGTTCATAGCTTAAGGTGCTTATTTTTTCTATTAAAAT
This sequence comes from Gorilla gorilla gorilla, assembly GCF_029281585.2. Classification (NCBI taxonomy): domain Eukaryota; kingdom Metazoa; phylum Chordata; class Mammalia; order Primates; family Hominidae; genus Gorilla; species Gorilla gorilla. The sequence goes on along the minus strand of NC_073229.2, from coordinate 117,418,970 downwards.
TAAATTAACAAAAGCCATTCTAGAAATAGAAGACATAGTATGGTACATGCAAACGGTGTCTTTCCTGCTTTTTTCTAGCACTAGATTTATAGTTGAGTAGTCTTTCTTGAGTAGAAGGGCAGAATAAAAGTTTTTTTGAGTTTTTTTTCAAAAATAACTTTTTCCTTCAGCAATATACCTCATCTGCCTTAAATTTTTTACAGCTCTTTACAGGGAAAGGGGAGAAGGGATGGGAAAGACACACAGCACAATAGGAAGTGTATGATTACATCACTATCTCGTTTGTAAGTTTCTTTTCCTAATCAACATTATGATTTCAAAATACATGTATGTGAAACAAATATTAAGAGAAAAAGAATTAACATTGTAATGCTGATTGTAATACTCTCTTCCAGAAAGAGATGAGATGGTATAACGATAAGAATGTACAACTTGCACCTTGAAATCTTTTTTTTTAAATAAATTAGTGCTCAGGGGAGGAAAAGTAGAGAAAGTGAACGTCAAAAATAGAATTCCAAAATTATAAAAATGCAAAAGGAAATGGCCTCCTTGCTTTAATAGAGCCACCTTTTTTAGAACACTGTCCTCACACTTGACCTGTGTTTTGCATTCAGTACTGAAATAAAAGTAACTTGTTCTACATTTGAATCTAACATTTTCTCAGCAATTGATCTGGGCCTTGTTTACTAGAACTGGTGGTTTATGCTTGTCAGAGCACTATTAGTTGAATCATATTGTATACTTATGTAATCTACATTAGCTAGTACTGTTTAGGACTATATTTTAATTGCTCTTCTTATCCGTGTTTTTAAGACAATTAAAATGATGTGATTCACCTCTCTTTTTTATTTAGGTAATGCTGATATTCTCCCTTTTGTTTCTTGAGTAGCCTAGAACTATGCTACTCACTGATGTGCATGTTCAAATAAATTACTGATGTGTATTTTTTTGCTATATGTGGAGAAATCATGGGGAACTCGGGGCGAGATGTGCTTTTCGTTGGTTGAATTTGTCCCTCCTTGCCTAAGAAATACTACAGGGGTCATCCTTTTATAAGGACAAACTGCTTTTGAACAGTGTCTTCAATGTATCAAGCACAAATAACTCTTTCTTCAACATGAATCATAAGTCTCTTTTTACCAGCTTAAAATAATAAACAAGTCTATTAGACAATGTAAAGAAAATCCTGTCTCCAATCATTGGTGGATTCCTTTATATCCCTTACACGTTCTTTATTTTCCTATACAATATTACAAGAAGAGATAAAGTTTTATTGAAATAGTTGAGTGGACCAATCAGAATACGAAGAAAAATGAATATCCATTACTTCCTTTTGTTCTCTTGCACACTAACCTAATTCCACTCTAATTATTACAGAATAACAAGATTATGTCTTCAAAGAGCCATACTGCCAAACAGTTATAATCTTTCTTGCTCCTTCCTGAAACTACTGCATGATACTAACAATAATATTTGCGTGAGAGGAAATATTTTGTCGTTGGACGTTCACATATATTTTAAACGTTTGATAAAATAAATGAACTTGGATTTTTTTTTCATTCAGGTTACTAGATCATGCAAACGTTAAATCCAAAACAAAAGGAAAAAGTGATAAATCTGGTTGAATGATTGAGTTGTTTGACATAGAAAGTGACTCAGTGGCATTCTAACTTGCACCTGAAATGATGAATACTAAGCACTCCCTATTTTAAAACATCACCCTCTTAAATTCCCCCAAAAAATGAGAATAATAGGCAAATGTCAGATGAGGCGCTATTGCTAGCTATCATACTTGTAGTGATGAGGCTCATGCTACACCAAACTGAAATTCAAAGATAATCTTGATATCCTGGCCTGTCCCTGCCCATTTCTGATATACATATTAACAAAATGCTGCTCAAAGATGCAAGACATAAACCAACATTCTTCTTAATTTTATACAGTGATAATTATATATCCTGGAACACTGAGGGAGATCCCGGAAATTATAAAATTATCTCCAAAATATTAGATTTATAACTGGTACAAAAATACACTATCATAAGCCATTATTAAAATACACAAGTTCCATAACTAAATAAAAATTATATGTAAACATTTATGGTAATCATCAGTAACAATGTTTTCGCTGAAGCACTTATCTCCTACTTTTACCCTTCGTTGTATATTGTTAGCTGCAATGAAAAGTCAATGTCAATTTTGAAGAAAGCTACTGAAAGAAACACACAAATCAAAGAGATTATCTAAATCCTAAATGCAAAAACTGTAACTCCAGATAGTAAAACGATAAAGACAACATGGTGACTGGCAAATTTTCAAGCTGTGGAGCAGCATCCTCTTGGCCTTGTGCTGGTGTCTCTGCAGTATCCCACACACTCCTACCAGCTGTGGTTCTGTCTAGTGCATCTCAGCATAGCTTAAAGAATGTGGGCAGGAGAATAAAATATTTTGAAAGGAATGCTTCTGTGAACCTCATTAGAGTTAAGTGCTGTAAGGGGGTGGATTTTTTTTCAAGTTCAATGATTGGATATAATTAAATCTGTAATTAAAACAATAAAAGACCTCTTCTGATTGACCTTGAGGTTAAAATAAATGTAATTAATTGATCCAATTTAATTGGACCTATTGCACAAAGTTTAGTAAGTAGTGATGCACTAGCCAACTATTTTGTAGATAGGTAACAGTAGTAGGAATTTCTAAATTTGATAATTTGGCAACAATAACAAGTGAGGTGTTGTCTATTCTATACCTCCATTAATGGCAAATAAAGCTCCATCGGATATAACCTGCACCTTGTATTTCATTAGTTTAAATGTCCTAGTTATCTACTGTTGAAGATTATTTTTATCTCCCTCTTGAAATTCAAATTAGGTATATTTGTAGATTTTATGTATAACTAAAGAAGGTACAATATGTTTTTCAATGTGCGGTTAATCATGGATCTTACTTGAAGATGCTCAGAGGAAAAAAATGAGCAAATTTGTTTTAAGCAGCATGGTTTTAGTCTCACCATTTCACATAACTGAAACTAAATAAAATGAATGACTAGACAACAAAAAATAGGAAAACGAATAGAAAATGTTAAGCTGCATATGCAGAACATGTTGAAATAAATCATAGGATTTTTAAAACTTCATAGAAATGAAGCAAACCATTTAAGAACACCTTTAAAATGTAACATGAATTTGCAGATGCTTATTACACTGATAGCACAGACTCCACAGCAAATTACAACAGAAATTTCTGAGTTTAACGTGATATTCTTCTGTCAATTTGCTAGAAATATGCACTGTTTACATTAAAAAACAGACAGAATATGAGACTAAAATGTATTCCTCCCAGATGACAGACACCCATGCCTTTCTTCATTCCTAACATTTGCAAGAGTGTTTTCAGGGATCTGCTGGGCTGGAGATCTGCATTGTAATTCTTTGTTTTCACTTAGATCCTCACCAGTTACACACTGAGCTCCATATGAGTTCACCAGGACCCAACTTAACAGGAACTACAGGAACCTGACACTGAAAACAGTCATGCTTAGTTTTACCTGAGAAATGAATGTGGGTTAATGCTTGAGTTACTGCTATTATTGTGATGGCTTCTCTCATAATAAAGGAGTCCCTGTTCGGTTAGGTTAGTTGTGGAGCCAGCAGAACAAGGTGCAATTAAATATCTTCTGCTCTGCTTACAAAACAAGATCCACAAACATTAAATACAATCCTTCATATTTTGAAGAGGATTAAGTAATATTGTATAGAAATTTGTATAGAAAAGGCAGAGATGAATTACATCAAATCTTGAAAGTCAAGTAGGAGAAATTGAGTTTAATAGGAGAGGCACCACAAAGCTATTAGCAATTTTGGCCAGAAAAAAAGGATATGGTGGAAATGAAGATTAAGGCAATGGTGTCTGAAATACAGATTAAGTTAACTACTGACTGTTTCTGGATCAGATCAATAGATTATACGCTCCTTGACTCATGAAGGGGTTACCTCCCCATAAACCTATTGTAAGTTGAAAATATTCTAAGTGGAAAGTGTATTTGATGCCAGCAACACAGCAGAGAGTCCCCAACTTAGTTTCTTCACTTAGTATGGGGTTATCAGGACGTAGTCTCACCCTAAGTGGAGGAGCTCCTTAGAATTTAGGTAAATAAGAAGTAGTGGGCTTCTATAATTAGATTGACAATCTAATGTTTTGATTAAACTATGAGGTTATGGCCTCTACTGAATGCACAGTATGGCCTCTACTGAATTTCACACCATGGTCAACTCCACAAATCATAAGTGAAACTATTCTAAATTGGAAACAGGCTATACTTCCATGCTCCCATTCTTTTGCTCTCCAGCTTCACTTCCCCGCCCCCCATTTCTTTTTCCTTCTTTCAGTTTTTTGTTTGCTTGTTTGTTTGTTTGTTTCCTTAGAAAGAATCTCACTCTGTCGCCCAGGCTGGAGTACAGTGGTGCGATCTCAGCTCACTGCAACCTCCGCCTCCTGCGCTCAAGCAATTCTCTCGCCTCAGCCTCCTGAGTAGCTGGGATTACAGGCGTGTGCCACCACGCCCAGCTAATTTTTGTATTTTTAGTAGAGACAAGGTTTCACCATGTTGGCCAGGCTGCTCTCGAACTCCTGACCTCAGGTGATCCACCTGCCTCTGCCTCCCAAAATGCAGGGATTACAGGCGTGAGCCACCGTGCCAGGCCTCCCTCCCACATTTCCAAATGAGAGAAATTCCCCTCTCCAAGATATAACTCAAAAGTTATTTCCTGCAAGTCTTCACTAACGCTAGGAACCCAGAATTAATTCTCTTTGGCGCTTTGCTTACACTGCTGCTGCTACTATTATCTTACCTTGTTCCGTCAGATTATTTGTGTGTGTCTCTCCAACTAGATCAAGTGCTCTTGGAGGGCAGAAGCCAAATGGAAATCTTTGTTTTATGTCCTTAGGGACGTAGCAGTTTCTGGCACTCAGTAGACACTCTATAAATATTTTAGAATCCTTGAAGTGTAAATTAATTCAAATTGTTTTCTTCTTAAAAGGTAGCGAGAATCAGGTGCTCTGAAGGATGCACAAAGTGCAGGAAAGGTGGTAGGAAAACGGGTGTTGAGGGAGAAAACTAATTTCAGAGCATGGATGGATGCTTCTGTGATGGACTGGGGAAGCAGGAACGCCCTGAGGGGCTGAGAGGAGGAGCAGAGGTGTGAACCTGTGAGAGAAAGGAGGGTGGAATGAGCTGATTAGTAAACAAGACCAGGGTGTACCACATAGCAGCACCTTCCAGATCTTGAAAAAGAATAGGCAGCATCAATGGCTGCAAATAGTAAGGCCAGATCAAATAATTTGAAATCAAGTGGAGGAAATTGGACTTGATGAGAGAAACAATGAAGGATTATTTACCAATATCTCATTTGATGAGGGAGACACATGGTAAGAAAGTTTTTGAAGAAACAGTAATATGCAAAGGTATGTGAAATGTGATTTTGACCACTTTAAAATTTAGACAAGATGAAGACAAATTTTTTTTCTTCCATAATGAAAAAAAAGCCCTCATTCTATCTCCCAAACTCAAGATATCAGTAATTCTATAGTTAAGTAAAAATATAATAAAACAGAATGTTGTTGGCCAGCCTGTAAGTCTACTTAGCATTTATATCATGAAAAAGGTAGCATCGGATGGTGGGGTGATTGAAGAAGGTTTGAAGCCAGACGGTGTAGTACACCAGAAGGTGTACTACATTTGTAACACGGAAAATGATTTTATTTCTCCATATCCTTTCTCTTGCCTGTAAAATGGGCAAAAATACTACTTACTTTAAGAGTTGTTAAATTTGTTAATTGATACTCAGAAAGTATTTATAACAATATTAAGTGAGGAAATACATGTTAGCTCTTATTGCTTTGGGTAGTATTTTTGTCTGCATTTCTATCTTTTTAGCAAACATTTATAAATTCATTGCTGTGAATTCTGAACAACTAACTCACAAATGAATTTTAGAATTTAAATTATGTTTTTGTTCCAAACCTCTTCCTTATCCTTTATTCAGTTTTTGTTGCGTTGTGTTTTGTTTTGTTTTTTAATCATCATTAATCACATCTCTCAAATCAGTACACAGAGGGTCAAACTTCATTAATCTGGCCGTAAACAATTGTTCCCCACATCCAGCTGATTTTGGCTCTTCAGTATCCCTTGAATCTATCACCATTCCACAGCCACTGACCTAAATTAGGTTTTCATCATCTCTCACCTAGGTTAATGTCACATCCTCCGAATCTGTTTCTCTACCTCTATCTAATCCTTTTTACTTATGACTTCCTGAGTAAATTCTCTAACACATATCTGATCACGCTATTGCCTAGTTTAAAAGACTTTGGTGGCCACTCACAAATCAGAAAGTCACACTCAATTATGTAATATAGCATCAGCAATTGGGACCCTGCCCGTGCATGATCTTCAACCCTTCTCCTCTCTTACCCATGCTTCTGCTGGACTGAACTACTGGTGCGCCTGCAGCATAGTTCTTTTATATTTCTTTATAATTACGAGTTATCTGAAGGAAATAAGCAAGTTTACTTTACTCTTTTTAGTATATACTGAGCTCAACACAGTGCCCAACACAGAATTAACGGCTAGGATGGTTTCTATTCCTATCCCCTAATGCAAGAATATGTAATTATCACTAAAACAATTCTTATATTTGGAACATTCTACTGAACAAAAAACAGTTAAATTTGAGGAAAAGCACACAATTCCTACTCAACATGTGCTGCTATAATTCTCAGTCTACCCTGATTCTCTGCTCCTAAAGCAGCAGCAGACACTCCTATCTGCCATGTATTTGGAAAGACGGCCAAAGAGGTGTGCATCTACTGTCTTTATACATTCAATGTGCTAATGATAAGAACCAAAATCTGTTCCTAGTAATTGCATTTATTGACATAATTTTAGTACCATTTAGGAGTAAATAGATCTTCATGTTTCCTACTTGCTTGTTTTATATAAAGAGTTAACTTTCCATTATATTATTGCAGAGAGTCTTTCTGCATGAGCTATGGCCATGGAGTTATTATAAGGAATCTTCAGTTTTATATGCTTACTTAGCACTGTGTATAGGCTGAATAAATACTGCCTTACACATGGTAGATACATAATCAATGATTTTGACTGAATAAACAATTATGTAGCTGCCTTTGAGGCTAAAACATATAATACATCTCAAGTGCAACTGAAATATAATCTTTCACTTACTTAATACTATCTCAATTTTGACTATTAGTTATAACTATCATCATGCATAAATTCATATAAATTTGATATGAAAGAAGAATCTCCACAATTAGCCTAAATACAATCAAGACAGAAAAAGAAAGTTAAACGGTTTCAAAATTAGAGGACTTCAACAGTGGATGTGTTAGTCCTGGCTCAACCATTTACTGATTCCTTGACATTGCGGGAAACAATTTAACTATAAAACTCAGTTTCTTCATCCATCAGATTGGAGATACCTGTCTTGACTTATTTTTCTCCAGTGAATCTAAGAAAACTGCATGAAATTAGACAGCAGCACTTAAAATAATATAAAGCAAATTAAAAATAACATTAAGATGATTTTATCTCTTTGGAAAAAAGATATCTTCGCAAAATGCCTTCTTATATGTTTCAGTTTAGCCTGATAAATCCCAGTATATGTGTGTAAGAAAAGATATTGATGCTTCTTATTTGTAATGATTTTGGTATATTTTCTTGGTATCTAGGATGGTATTTTCTAACTTACATTTGACTTCTCAACCTTCATGACTTGGACGTTATGTAGTCTAAGAATTGCCCTCTAGCCACTGTTTTGCTTTTCCTTCAATGGCTTCCACTCAAGCACAGGCTCCATGTTCAAGGTTGTTCTTTGTAGCTTCTATAGCTTCTAGCGATCTTACACGTAATCTGCAAGGTCCCTTAATCCCATAAACACTAGAGTCATGTTCTCTATCCTCCGAACTTCATACCATTTACCTACCCTTACAGCCTACCTGGAGTTTCTTGGCCATGATGAATTCTGTGTGGTGAGCCCTAGGTTACAGGAAGTGGGTGTTACTCAGTACTTGTGTAAGCTGCCTGGATTTAACAACTGCATTTTCTGCATGAATAAATGATGTTTGCTTATTTACTAGTGCTCTAGGGTATGGTAAATTTTGATTTCTCTATTTTAATCTTGTTTATATGCATATCTAATTATGCTTGTTTGGTTTAGCACTGCACAGATGTGTTAGGTAAGTTATTATCAATGGTTTGCTCATCTTGAAATATCAGCCACAGGACTAGAGCAGAACAACTAGAGTTGAAGCAACGTGCCTGAGGTTTGGTCAATATTGTTTTTAGACTCTGTATAATTTTAGAGATTTCTAACTTGGATGTAAATAATCACATCAGATTCAACCATGGCAGGTCTGTTCTGACCCTTCTCTCCAGGTCTCAGATGATTTGAATCATGTAAGGTGACTGACATTTTTGAGAATTTTCTTGTTACTCTGGATTTTCAGGTGGCTCACTGCATTTAAAAGAAAATAGATTTTTTAATTTTAATGTATTTCACACAAATAGGAAAGTGTATGCATATGCATAAATATCAATGCTTTGAAACTAACCATTTCAAAACTATTGCAACTGAATAAATAAGCATATAAATACTACTGACATTAAAGAAATACATTTCAGAGTTATTAAACTCTTTGACTTGCTTGGTAGTTCCTCCATCTTTGACAATAAAGTTGTAACTACTATTATGTGTAGATCCGTATAATTTCTGATAATATATGGCATATTGTGTCTTGATTTGCATTTTGCTGGTTCCTAAAGAGCTTGCAGTTCTGGTTCTTAAACATCTTATCTTCATTTATCAAGTTATCGGAATCTTTTCTCAATTTAACTTTAGAAAATCTGTTGACAAAAGTGAGGGTAGTCCTTGTTTTAATTTCAAAATTAGATGTCTAAAATTGTAGATGTGTTAGTCCTTGTTTTAACTTCAAAAGTAGATGTGTAAAATTGTTACCTTCATGGGATTCCAAGATATGACACTGAAGTCTCTTCTATTCTCAGTCAGATGGTGACAGTTTGAGCAAGCTAGACATTCACAAATACTTGAGCTTGTCTAGAGGGAAAGGTTAGTAATGTTTGTCTGTAAAGAAGGTGTGAAACTCTTTTGTTTCTACTTTCAAATCCCAGTTCACCAATTACTGGTGGTGTGACCTTAGACTAGTTAATCACATTTTTGCCTCGTTTTCTCCTTTGTAAAATGAGAATGGTAAATAGTACCCATTTCATAAGGTGCTGATAGAAATAAACTAATTAACATATGTAAAGCCTTAGAAGAGTGCCTGACTATAATTATTTTAATCATTAAGCTCTGTCACTAAAGATTCCTCAGTATTTGTAAGTTAAGAGGGCAGCAGCCTATCTAAAGATATGCTTCATTATAAGCATTCAAATAGAATCACTGCGAGCAACTTAAATGTCAAGCATTTTACTAGGCCTCAGAGTCCTATCTATGATTATGGAGGAATAAATGAGAGAAAACGTAGGGAACCCAGAAAACAGCTTTTAGAGAACTTTTGAAAGAAGAAGGCTATGTACCTGAATATGCAGATTTCCAGAGCAAAGCATAGATTCTAGGAAAAGGGAAGAAAGCCTGCTTATGTACTATCTTAGTGCACAGATGTGAACTATGGATTTCTTAAATCCCCTGCAACGACTGCACATTTATTAGAGTAAGACACATTTTGCTTAAGTGAAAACTTGACCACTCAATAAATGTGACTTTGAGGCTACCTCTCAAACATTTTGAATCTGTATCATCATCAGCCAAATTGGGCTAAAGTACCTCTTCAAACTGCTGCTTTAAGAAGAAAAAAAATAGATATAGCACACTCTCTACTAATAAAACAAAATGTTTACTTTCCTCTCCTTGACCAAGCGAAGGGATTGACAGGACACACAGAGGTATAGAGTATGCCTTTTTCCTTGGTCTACCAGGATCTGTTTCCAAGGACAGAAATCCTCACAACAAAGACAAGTGTAGTAGTGACTACATCTTCACACTGTACATGGAAACCCCAGCTAGTCTCTTCTGTCCAAGGAAGCTGAAATTTTTTTCAGTCTATACCCACCTCAAATTGCCTTATTAGTAAGGAGCAGCCAGGGTAAGATACAGCCACTGTCCTTTATTATCAACACATCTAAGAAACAAAGTCTTCTGTCTCCACCAATGGCCTCCAAACCCAGAATATAATTTGAATGTCAAATTTTTTAAGATTTAATTTTAAAAATTAGCATCACTCAGAATTAACAGTAAGTTATTCTAAAACTTAGCTAACATTACAAATATACCAAATCTAAGTAGAAAAGAAAAGTAAAAAAAAAGAAAAAAGAGATAAGAAGCCATTTAGTTGTTGAAGCAGGGGTAAAATTAGTAGAATAATCAAAAATGGGCTAAGAGTTGATGTAATACACCCCCCACAACACACATCTACAGGAAAAAGTTCATTAAATGGGGTGTTTGTGAACATATATGATGCCCTGGCATTTGTAATCATAATGCAATTCAATACCTCAGATAGTGTGAATGAGACAATAATTTGTGTCTCAAACTCGGAGTAATTTAATAATGAAGAGATATAAGCCAAAGAAAGAGAGATACCTAGTTACTATTTTTACAACTTAATTTATTCTTTTTCCCAAATGCCTTTTCCTTTCACTATCACGACCTATGAGAAACTAGTTTTTAGGAAAGTATACCAAGAATCTGCCTGTCTAAAACTGCACAGGTTTACAAAGCCCATTTCTTTCCTATTTTCTAAATAGTTATAGAGAGAATCTTGAAAATTATAGAAAAGCACAATCTTCCTCTACTTTATCTTCATATGCATTCCATATTGTGTCACTGGTAGGAAATAGTATCTTGCCTTCACGCATAGTTCAGCATATAAAAGATAACTATTTGAATAACTAAGCAAAAAGTTTAAGTAACAAAAAGCAAGTCAAGAAGGTATATATACCCCCATCCTTATGTGAATGTTTTGAAATATGAGCCTGTAAACCTCTAGTTATTAAATAGATAACAGTCAGTCATTGAACTTACAATCCTAGCCGAGTTAATGTACCAGGCAAAATCCACATTTGAAATATTGTGAAAGCTTAAAAGTTGTCCTTCAACTTCTGTTAGCTGGACTTCTCTGTTTTATTGAGGAATTTGAAACTAAGTGTTTTCATGACTTCTATATTGTAAAATTCCAATTCCAATTATGAGTTTCACCATATTCAGAAGTATTTTCACTGATTTTTCAAGACTTTACTGCTGGGTATTTTCTAATTTATTTCTTTCACTTGGAGGGCAGTAGGTGAGGCTTGCTTGAAATAATTGTTTTTTAAAACTTTTAGTGTCTTACCTACTTCTCAGATAAAGTCCCCACTAATTTACTTACAGGGATCTTAAAGAAAAAAAGGAAGAAAAGTTGGCCTTTAAATAAACAAAAACAATGACATAGCAAATAACTTAGTATTAAATAACCTAAGATCATCTTGAGAGAGGTACAATTTCCATCTTTACCTCAAAAAATTTTGATGGCACTATGAAGAATCACTTGCAAATTTCTTATCGGTCTGTACAAATAAATAGAAGCACAGTTGGTCAAAGTTCCTATGAGAACTAGCACTTTCTCACACCATCAGCAGATTGGAAATCGTTTGTCAAAAACCTTGAGAGACCTTGGAAGTTAAAACAAGAAATAATTTTACTTCAAAGAATTCTAAGTAGAATAGCTTTCATATTTAGGTTTCAAAACAATGTTTCCCTTGCTTAATAAAGTATAAGTTAAATATTTTATATGACTATCAATGTAGAGACTACTTTTCTTAGGAGCAATCTAAGACTACTCACTCTAATTATCTTGCCGGCCCTATAAATACTAGCACCCCACACCCTCTGTATTAGCCCTGATCACGTTGTTTACAAAGTTTGAAATCTTGCCAAATACTAGTATCCTTTTAATTATTATTATTATTTCCAACTTTCCTGTTATTACTTCTTCAAAAGCTAGATGTCATTGAAAGCAGCCAACCACAAATGATTTCACCTAAATGTTTTCTTTAGTATAAAAATCTTTAGTTTGTGAATTGATATTATAAACAAGAAGAGAAAGAGCTGAGTCTAGGACTCAAATCTGCAACCTAACACTTATACTGATGAGTCCCAAATTTGATGCACGTTAGAATCAAATAAGGGTCTTCAAAAAATATGCATGTCTCACTACCACAACGAGCATTTTGTTACAACTGGTCTGTGGTACAACCTGCACATTAGGATTTTTTAAAACTCAGGTGATTTTACTGTGTAGCAAAGTTTGGAAGCCATTGATTTGGACTATGGTTTACAGGCTTTAGGAAAGAACTAAATAACACTCTTCCAGCTCTTTTCTCACTTAAAGAAAATTTTATAAATGATAATTGCTTGCAAATCTCTTTTCTACTCCTACTCCTCCTAACCTCAGGAAAAATGAAACAGTTGCCTCTGTCTCATATTTTTTATAAAACTGTAGACATGTCTACAATGAGGAAATGTTTGAGAAAGACTCTTCATCTTGGTTATGTTAATCTTTCTTAGTCAAGAAATGGGAAGTTGAGATCATCCCTCTGCATCAACAGAGACATGTTTATCATTGACCTAAAATTGTTTTGGGGTAACCTGAATATATCCTTAGGCTTAGTAAAAGATTCACGTGGGTCACTTTATACTATGTAGAATACTAAAGGCTAAGACTTTCTTTACTTTTCCAAATGGTATTATTTCAGAATCTAAGTGATTCTATATGAGCACACCAATTTAACTCCTTAATAGTACTCATGATTTTGCTTCTTTATGGAAAGTATTTTTGACTATAGAGCTTCAGCGAGACTTATACATAAATGGTGATTTTCTAACATACAATAATAGCACTTTGTAACATCTTTACAAGACAAAATACTTTAAAAAGTTATAAGGTTCAATTTTTATGGACAGTAGTGAGGTAAATAAATACATTTAGGTCCATTTTACATGGGCTAAAAGTGAAACAAAAAATAGTTATTTCCAGAGACTTCATAGTACTGAAATTGGTTTTTTATAACATTCTAACATCTTAATGTTAGATGCTTTACATATATAATGTTAGATGTTTAAACGGTAGAATTATTCCTTGGATATATATAATCAATACTGTAGGCTTAATTTATTGAACGTATCAGGTGCTCTAGATCTTATCTGATTTCCTTCGTTTAACTAGTAATAACTAAACATTATTTTCAAATATATTTGAACATGCAATAGTAAAAATAATGAGTTAATTTGTGTTAGTAATAATACTGTTATTGATAAACATAAACAGAATCACAACATTTTGCCAGGAATATGCTAAATCTGGTATGTGAATTATTTCAATTACGTACTCTAAAACTAAATAAGGTGAAGATTATTGTTAACTCAGTTTCTAGACGTGGAAATAGAATTAGAGAAGGTAAATGATTTGCCCAGACTACACAAAGAATAAACTGGCATCCAGGATTCAAACCAAGGTAGATCATTTCTGGAATCCATATTTAATATATTGTAATGAAACTAACACCAGACCATGGCTGGGTATGTAACTTTTAAATATCTTGAAGAAAAGTTTTAAAACTTGTATTGGCCACTCTTTATTGGCCAATGAGATCTGTTATCCAGATATTTAGGAACATGAATGCATATTGATTTTATTTTATTGTTAACCAAATACTAGGTGTCACCACATGCAGTCTTACTTTTTATATGATTTGGGATGACAACTAACAAAATCCACAATATTTTTAGAATAGACCCATAAACACTTTTCAGACTGAATACTCTATTGGAGTTAACTATCTGGATATGAATTAGTGAAGCTTTCTTTCTTAAAAATAATCTGAGCATATGCATTAAATAGAAGGAGAATATTTATTGCCCATTTGCAGTATAAACTTCATATCCCTTCTTTACCCTCTTATTATCTGAAAATCACACTAGTATTAGGGGCCAGGCTCTTTAGCATGTCAAACTCAAATGGCATAACCCATAACTGCTTCCTTTGAAGGACATTCTTTAAATAATTAACCCAAGCAGCCTTGAGGGTTTTCTAGTAACTATATTGACAAGGTGATATGTGCTCTGACGTGTTAAGGCAATGCCTAAAACTCAGCAGTTCCTTTTGTAAATTATTGTCATTTCATAATTGCAGACAGAAATTGCATAATTTTTAGATGAAATATCTAATAAGCTAACTGTCTATAAATTCTAAGAAGAGTTACCCTTTAAAAGCAATACACTACTTTTTGGTACAGATTGAAAAGCTGTATTAGGGCCGATCATAGTGGCTCATGCCTGTAATCTCAGCACTTTGGGAGGCTGAGATGGGAGAATCGTTTGAGGCCAGAAGTTCAAGACCAGCCTGGGCAACATAGCAAGACCCTGTATCTACGAAAAAATTTTACAAATTAGCCAAGCATAGTGGAGAGAAAGAAAGAAAACAAAAGAAACCTATATCAGAACTATTGATGAACATAAACTGAATTACAGGGATAAGAACTATCCCACTATCTCCAATCCAGAGAGGATGCTAGGATAGTTAAGGGTGCAGGAAATACAAACATACATGAACAAATCCACACATTAGAAACACAAGAGTTATAAAGTCTTTTGATAAGAAAATAAAGAAATATATAAAGGTACTAGCTAAACTTAGATGGATATTTACTGATGACATTATTACATCATAGCCATCTGTAGAGGAGTTTAACTTCTAGACTCAATATATACCTTCTTTTTATCTATCATGATAACTCTGTGAGGCAGATATGCGCAGTTCACAGATGAGAAAGCCAAGTTCTAGAGCAGTTGAGTACAAGGTCACACAACCTTAGTGGCTATATTTGACTCTGAAACACCACACTCTTACCTGCATACCACATTAACTAAATTGTTTGCTTATTTCTGCCTTCCTGGTTCTAAATGTTCTCGCATCTGAGCAGGAGAGAAATACAAGTATATATTTCTAGAATCTTCTCATAAAGCTTCCCAGAACCATAAAATGTGAATGTCTTACATTATCCATTAAAGAGCTAAAAATACAAAATGTGTGGATGAAGAAATACTTGTATTCAATATGATTTTTATTTCAGGTTTCTCTAGTGACAAGTTTAATTTTTTAAAATAGCTTCCAATAAAAAAAAAATAAAGGGATGTTATTAGTATAATGCTGTTCTCCAATTTAAAAAAGAAAGTTTTAAGATATTGAAAGAAATACATCAGTAAAATTTAATAGATAATATTTACAAATTTGGAATAGTGAATAATCAATTTAAAAAAACTATCTTCTCAACATGTGCTATAAAAATCTCCTAAATCTAGTTCTCAGGTGCTGGGAGCCATGACACTTTATGCTGTTTAGAAAAAAGAGCATAAATGGCATAAAATATGAGGAAAACTCCATGCAACTTAAAAAAAATGTTGGAGAGTAGAAAGACTATAGTAATTTTGCAGTCCTGAATTACACACACCTAAAATTTATTGTATTAGTGTCCTAAAGTTGCACTGTAATACCTGGGTCTGTAAGGTTATCTGATAATGATTCAAGCCCGCAGTCAGAAACACGTGGTCCTGAAGCTGTGGCTCCACCTCTCTATTTCCACCCTGCAGGCTTGTCACACCTCTAAGTTCTCACTGCTAGTCTTTTTTTAATTTTATTTTTATTATACTTTAAGTTTTAGGGTACATGTACACAACGTGCAGGTTTGTTACATATGTATACATGTGCCATGTTGGTGTGCCGCACCCACCAAGTCATCATTTACATTAGGTATATCTCCTAATGCTATCCCTCCCCCCTTCTCCCACCCCACAACAGGCCCCAGTGTGTGATGTTCCCCTTCTTGTGTCCATGTGTTCTCATTGTTCAATTCCCACCTATGAGTGAGAACATGCAGTGTTTGGTTTTTTGTCCTTGCAATAGTTTGCTGAGAATGATGGTTTCCAGCTTCATCCATGTCCCTACAAAGGACATGAACTCATCATTTTTTATGGCTGCATAGTATTCCATGGTGTATATGTGCCGTATTTTCTTAATCCAGTCTATCATTGTTGGACATTTGGGTTGGTTCCAAGTCTTTGCTATTGTGAATAGTGCCGCAATAAACATACGTGTGCATGTGTCTTCACAGCAGCATGATTTATAATCCTTTGCATATATACCCAGTAATGGGATGGCTGGGTCAAACGGTATTTCTAGTTCTAGATCCCTGAGGAATCGCCACACTGACTTCCACAATTGTTGAACTAGTTTACAGTCCCACCAACAGTGTCAAAGTGTTCCTATTTCTCCACATCCTCTCCAGCACCTGTTGTTTCCTGACATTTTAATGATCGCCATTCTAACTGGTGTGAGATGGTATCTCATTGTGGTTTTGATTTGCATTTCTCTGATGGCCAGTGATGGGTAGGAAGAATCAATATCATGAAAATGGCCATACTGCCCAAGATAATTTACAGATTCAATGCCACCCCCATCAAGCTACCAATGACTTTCTTCACAGAATTGGAGAAAACTACTTTGAAGTTCATATGGAACCAAAAAAGAGCCTGTGTTGCCAAGTCAATCCTAAGCCAAAAGAACAAAGCTGGAGGCATCACGCTACCTGACTTCAAACTATACTACAAGGCTACAGTAACCAAAACAGCATGGTGCTGCTACCAAAACAGAGATATAGACGAATGGAACAGAACAGAGCCCTCAGAAATAATGCCGCATATCTACAACTATCTGATCTTTGACAAACCTGACGAAAACAAGAAATGGGGAAAGGATTCCCTATTTAATAAATGGTGCTGGGAAAACTGGCTAGCCATATGTAGAAAGCTGAAACTGGATCCCTTCCTTACACCTTATACAAAAATTAATTCAAGATGGATTAAAGACTTACATGTTAGACCTAAAACCATAAAAACCCTAGAAGAAAACCTAGGCAATACCATTCAGGACATAGGCATGGGCAAGGACTTCATGTCTAAAACACCAAAAGCAATGGCAACAAAAGCCAAAATTGACAAATGGGATCTAACTAAACTAAAGAGCTTCTGCACAGCAAAAGAAACCACCATCCGAGTGAACAGGCAACCTACAGAATGGGAGAAAACTGTTGCAACCTACTCATCTGACAAAGGGCTAATATCCAGAATCTACAATGAACTCAAACAAATTTACAAGAAAAAAAACAAACAACCCCATCAAAAAGTGGGCGAAGGATATGAACAGACACTTCTCAAAAGAAGACATTAATGCAGCCAAAAAACACATGAAAAAATCACTGTTAGTCTTTAAAGAAACTGATTACCTAATTCAAGACTTTTGTGGATAATTTAAGGAATTGCTTAGGGGCAAAATGAATAAATACACTAACAAAAGAGACTTTGTTTTTAATCTTATTTCAGTACCCAAATCAGGAATGTGGTGACCTCTGAGGCTAGTTTCCTCATCTGTCAAGTGAAGACCTTGAATTAGGTCAGTAGATTTCAAATTCTAGTGGGCATCACAATCACCAGAAGGGCTTGTTAAAGCACAGACTGCTAGACTCCACACCCAGAGTTTCTGCTTCACTGGGTTTGAGGCTGGGTGGAGGAATTTATATGTCTAACAGGTTCCCAAGTGATGCTGTGTTGCTTGTAGGGACTACACTTTGAGAAACACTAAATTAGATGATCTCTATGTTTGCTAATATATCTAACATTCCAATTTTTTCTACGTGAAGATTTCAAAATATTTCCCCAATTTTTCCTCCAACAATATGTCTAATAACTGACATTTTTAATTTGTATTGCACAAATAATAGTATCAACATATCATATTCACAAAGTCTAAAAACCCTAATAGAGAACCTTCAGTCTTTTCCAACACCTTGTTAGAAGAATGAAACTGATACCTAATCTATTGTTTTGTGTGTAATGTCCTTGTTATTAACATTAACAGAAATGCAGACTGAGAAATTAAATAACTTCCACAAAAACTTGGTAGTGAAAAAACCCCAAGTTTAACTTAAGTTCTTTCTTCCAGGGTAACTAAACTATGCCTTAGTTCAATCTTGCTTTAGAGATGTGTTTGATATTATATCTTCTACTGAGGAAGGATTTTGAAATTATTTTGGTATCGCTTTATGCTCTAGACACGAATAGATTCAAATCTGAATCAACACAACAATCTCAAGGTGCAATTTTTCTGGGTAATAGTGTGAACACAATGATACCAACAGTCAGAATAATTATCATCACACTACAGCATAGTAGTTTGAATGTGTATCTGATGTGTCAGCTTTGATGTGAATTCTGGGTATACATATCGGTTCCATAGTGCTTTTTTTTCCTTTCAAACAGACAAGTTCAACAAGAGCTCTTTAGCAGTCATGAGGCTGGGGCAAGGTTATATAGTTGCCTGATATCTCAGGCACTCTCCTGTCACACAGCTCTTACTGCTATACTTAGCAAGTAATTGTCAGCAAAGAGCCAGAGGAGGAATCCAAGGGCAGACTTACATATAAGAGGGTTATTCTCTCATAACAGCTATGGGCTCAGTTTGCTGTGGTCAGTTTCCTCACGGCAGATTCAAATTTATCTTTCCACACATACAGGATATGAAAATATTACGTCCCTTTTCCCCACTTTTATATGAATCTGTACCAACTATCAATGCCTGAATTCAGACCATGTCTTCCTTATATGGGGAACAAAAACACTTTCTCATCAAGGCAAGAGTGTTTTTTTGTTTTTGTTTTTGTTTTCCTAATTTCATGAGGCAGGTGTGACACTTTCGCTGATGTGGTCTTAACATGCTGGGTTGGCCGAGCGAGCAGGGTGGGGTGGTAAACTATGCTACCCTCCTAGGAAGTCAGACAGTTAAGAAAGCCTTGTTCACGTGACCATAGTCTTTATGTTCTTCTGCTTGATTAGGCATTCCAGTACTCTAGTCTTGTTCCTGAGTACTGGTTTGGACTCTGATTCTTATGGTTCAGTATCACGGTTTTTGCATCTGGCCTTTGACATTAAATTGTCTACCTCCAGGCAGTTAGTGAAATTCCTTATTATAAACAATGGTATCACAAATAATGAAAAGACGTAAGTAAGAATTGTTTAATTTCTGGTGAATTTCAGATACTAGGATTGAGTTTGGCAGACTCATAGGTGTTCAAATGTCTCTCGGTTACCAACAGTTTTGACCTCTCTACAGTGGTACAAGTAGCAAAGAGTAGCAGGAGTAATGACAGTTCTGTTCTTGTTCAGTGTCCATTTTATGTTCCCATTAAATTATCATCACATGAGAAAAAATGCTGTAAGGCTTGATTGTAAAGATTACCATAGAGCAAATTTATACTAAACAAATTAGAGAATCAGAAGAGTGGATCTTCTAATTTTAAACATTTTGCAGATTTCTCTTAATGTCTATACTAGTTTCGGAAGTGCGATACATTCTAGTCAATCATATATATCAAAATGTAAATCTAGTCATGTGTGTGCATGTGTTTTTATGATTTTTACTGTCATAGGAAAAAACCCACATCTGAAAAATTTGCTGTCCCATATTTTTGTGAATATTCTTAGACTTAATTTAAGATGGTATGGACATTCACTCTACAACTGCAAATAATGTGTGTGATTCAAGCTCAAAAGGTAAGACATTGAGTTCACAGGCACAGGTGTACATGTGGCTCATTATGTAGAGTCTTCGCTTGAGCAGCCTTTCACAGGGAGATGGCAGTGAGTGTAGGCATGGTGGCTCAGAGTATACCTAGGCCTGGGACAGAGAAAGACAAGAGCCATAGCAAGAGAAACCCAGTTTTAGCATGCTCCACCTTTTGTCCACAAATGGTCCAATTTCCCTAGTGAGGAACACTTGGTGATATCCCGCCACGTTAAATATTTGTCAGTTGCCTACCCACTGTTCAATTGCCTCATCCACTTGGCTAAACTACTTTCACTTTCAGACAAGTAGCCACCCCAGCAGTGCATGTGCTTCAAGTTGGCATCTAAGAATAAGGCTCTATTTATTTACACTTTTAGATTTAATTTTGTTATTTGAAACTTAGGTACACAGATTTGGATTATTCATGATCTTTGGCTTTTGAAGTACTTATTTTATTGGTCCAGGCATGGCCCACTTGTATATAATTACTTAAATAGTTTAGTTTAGTTTTTTATTTTTCAACTTTTATTTTAGGTTCGGGGGCACATGTGCTTATTTATTACATAGGTAAATTGCATGTTTCTCGGTTTTGGGGTGTGATTTTGTCACTTAGGTAGTGGGCATAGTAGCCAATAGGAAGTCTTTCAACCCTTATCCTCCTCCCACCCTCCACCCTCAGGAAGGCCCCTGAGGCCTCTTGTTCTCCTTTTGTGTCCACATGTACTCAATGTTTCGCTCCCACTTTCAAGTGAGAACATGCGGCATCCAGTTTTCTGTTCCTGCATTAGTTAACTCAGGATAATGGCCTCCAGCTTCGTCCATGTTGCTGTAATCAAATTACGAGGTATATACTCAGTTCAATACCATACTGAGAACCCATGAACCAAGCATCTCAAAGCCTAACTGAATCTGATATTATGTTGGTCATTATTATTCATATAGTTTTGCCAAAGGTCAAATGGATATAGGCATTACATCCTGCCCATCTGATAAAATATGTGATAGTGGACAAATAGTTTTTGTTTTCTCATTGCTCACAGCCCCTCCTTTGGGTAACTGATCACTGTTCATACTGTGATTGTGCTAGTCTACCAATTCAAAAACTCCATGCAACTAGCCACAGGGATGGGTACGTGGCCCCTGCCTGAGCAATCATGGCAAACCACCTACCTGGCTACTGTGAGTGAACTGTAAGTAGAACTTTCCGGACAGCTGTGGCTTTTATTTTGAGCGAGATAGGCACTGGAGGGTTGAACAGAGAAGTGTGGTCCGATGCACTGTGTTTTAGGGCTACTCAGCTGCTCTGTGGAGAAGAGAATCAAGGAGATGAGTAAGTCAAGAATTTTGTGAGGAAAGGATCCAAGCACAGTCTGACACCTCCAGTGTGTTTTTTAACAACCTTGTGCTCTGTGCAGAACATGCTGGCAAGCAAAGAAATTGCATTATGTGCAACAAACTCACAGCACAGTCAGTATGTCTCTGTTCCCTCTGTAGAGTGCACATGCAAAACTTCCTTGGAACTTGTTAGCCAGTGGCTCTCACACATGCCCCCAACTTTCTGTATTCCCCACCCTGCAAGGCAAGGGGTGGGGCCCTTTTTCTGCTGCATGAAGTAGGGTGCATTCAGCCACACTGCCATGTCAGCTGGAAATGGATCCACTAGCCATGCAGAGCCAACTCATTGCAAGGGGCTGGGTTGTGCGTGCTCTTTTCTCTTGCTGTGAGTAAACACTGCACCACTTCAGCCTAGTGTATGTGTTTTCTGTTCTCAGCAACCTCAAAGCATGCACTTTTCTGGGTACTGCTTACCTGACTTTTGACATTGGTCTCACTCTTGTTACATCCTATACTGCAGGGCAATGAAACAAGTATCATCTAGGAGAGAGATGAAGTAGACTGAAGTAGGTTGTAATAGTGGATTTGGTGAGAAGAATTAGATTATAGATACATGCTGAAGGTAGAGACAACATAATTTATACTGATTGGAAATAGATTGTGAGTTAAAGAGGCAGAGCAGTAAACAGTGTTTGAGGTCAGGACTGAACAACTGGAAAAAAAGAAAGGCTCCATTAACAGATGGCGAAAACTGAACTGGAAGAGGCATCAGTTTGGAGCTAGGTAGAAATCAGTTTCTATCAGGAGAATACAACTTTGCAGGGGCTAGTAGATATCCATATGAAGGTGACAAGAAATAGTTTGATAAGTGGACCTGGAGTTTAGGGAAGAGGCTGAGGCTAGAATTTAAGTTTGGAAGGTATCAGCACATAGATGACAAGTAAAGCCCGGAAACTGAATGAGATAATCAGGAATGAGTGCAGACAGAGACATGGGCTAGACAATCCAGGGACACTACAGGGTGCAGGTAGAGGAAGGGGAGCCACCACTGTACAGCAAAGAGGGACAGCTCCTGAGGGTAGGAAGAAAGCCAGAAGAGAGTGTTGTTCTAGAAGATGGAAAAAAGGGGGGTGTTTCTATAGGAAGGAGGGATCAACTCTGTCAAACGTCACTTATGAGTCAAATAAGATGAGGATTGGGAACAAATCAATGGACCCTTGACAGCACCAGCTCTTGCAGAATAGTGAGGTGAAATATTTATTGGAGTAGGTTCAAAAAAGGATGGGAAGAGACAAATTGGAGATAGTGAGTACTGATGTTAGGTTTTGTCCTTGAGAGTTACATTTTACTCTTTTGAAAAGATTTACTTGCTATTCGACATGTAAAATGTACATGGCAATTAATTTAATAAATTCCTTCCTAACATCTAATGAAACATCTGTGTCTTTTTGTCCCCGGCAATGATTGAGATGTATGGCATGCAATAAAATTATTAATAATGTTATCCTTTTGAATGAGAATCTACTCTTCGATTCACACCATTAAATAACCTTCTTATCTGTGAGCCAAAATGTCAGCCAATACGTTGGACTGGGTCCTAAGAATATTGGTGGGTAAGAAGAATATTCCTTGGCTGGTTTATTTTTCTTTGGTATTAGTGCTTACTTGGCTCATCTCAACGTCTGTAGTAAATTGCTTTTCACCCAGGAATTTGCAAATAATTTAGCTGGAACATTTCTAACCATATGTATATATGTATTTTTTATTAAATCCTGGCCAGATTCCATCAGTTCTGGAGCTGTATTGTTTTACAGATTTCATGACTGGTTTGTCTCATAAAGTGGAACAAAATCTAATCTTTTTTGTTGTTTCTGGGTATCAGTTTCATTTGGCAATGCTAGTATTTCAATAGCATCTACAAGATGTCTGATGTTGGGTCATGGCTGAGAATGAGCCATTATTGAGCATTTTTGGTAACACACATTCGTTAGCACAAGTCCAATGTATCACCAGACAGACAAACAAAGGTTGGCTATTTATTCTGAGCAATGTGTCCCTAGAAATCTACTTGGTTTTAACTTTAGTACAAGCAGATGGATTTCAATAACATACACAAAACAAACCCTGCAATTTGGGAAAGAATATTTACTTTTTTCCCGAAACTGTTCCATTTAAGCTTTGAATTTTTCACATACAGTAATTACAGCAGGAGAAAAATTTATGATAACATAGGTTACAAGAATTTTAACAGAGACATTTTAAAATATAAATATCTGGTGATATCAAGCTATATGATAACTTCATTATATATTTCTGGGATTTCTAGATCCATACATAGATAATTTAAATATATATATTATTACCACAGCATAATGATTTTTAAATATCAGATTTTAAATATCTATATTTAAAACTATTATGACTACTATTAACATCTCTATGTGTACAAACTAGAACACCTAAAAGAAATGAATAGATTCCTAGAAACATACAACCTCCCAAGTTTGAGGCAGGAAGGAATAGATTATGGAAAGACCAATACCAAGTAATTAAATTGAATCAATAATTTAAAAACTCCGAACAACAACAAAAAAGCCCAGGACAAGGCAGATTTACAACTGAATTTTACCAGATGTACAAAGAACAGCTGATACCAATCTTACTAAAACTATTCCAAAAAGTCAAGGAAGAGGGATTCCTCCCTAACTCATTCTATGAAACCAGTATCACTCTTACACAAAATCAGTCGAAGACAAAACAAAAGAAGAAAACTACAGGTCAATATCCCTGATGAGCAAAATGCAAAAATCCTCAACAAAATACTGGCAAACCGAATCCAACAGCACATCAAGAAGATAATACATCACCATCAAGATCGAGTGGGTTTTATTCCAGGGATGCAAGGATAGTTCAACATATGCAAATCAATACATATGTTTCACCACACAAAATGATAAACAAAAACCATATGATTATCTTAATAGATGCAGAATAAGCATTAGATATAATTCAGCATCCCTTCCTGATGAAAACCCTCAACAAACCAGGCACTGAAGAAACATAGCCTCATATAACAAACCCATAGCCAACATTATAATGAATGAAAACAAGTTGAAAGCATTCCTCCTAAGATCTACAACAAGACAAGGATGCCCACTCTTACCTGTCCTATTCAACATAGAACTGTAAGTCCTAGCCAGAGCAATTAGACAAGAGAAATAAATAAAAAGCATCCATATTGGAAAAAAGGAAGTCAAATTATCTCTGTTTTCTGATGACATAATACGATACCTAGAAAATCCTGAAGACTCCGGCAAAAGACTTTTAGAATTGATCAACGACTTCAGTAAAGTTGCAGGAGACAAATCAATGTACAAAAATCAGCATTTCTATACACCAATAACATTCAAGCTGAAAACCAAGACAAGAGCACAGTCACATTTACAATAGCTACAAAAAAAAAAAAAAAACAACTATGAATACACATAAAGGTCTCTACAAGGAGAACTACATAACCCTGATGAAAGAAACAAATGGAAAAAACATCCCAGGCTCCTGAATTGGGAAAATCATTATCATTAAAATTTTATACTGCCCCAAAACAATCTACAGATTCAATGCAATTCCTGTCAAATTACCAATGTCATTTTTCACAGAATTAGAAAAACAATCCTAAAATTCATAGGAAACCAAATTTGAGCCCAAATAGCCAAAAAGAAGAAGAAAGCTGGAAGCATCACATTACTCGGCTTTAAATTATACTACAAGGGTATAGTAAGCAAAACAGCATGACACTGATACAGAAATAGACACATAGATTAATGAACATGATAGAGAGCCCAGAAATAAAGCCACACACCTACAACCACCTGGTCTTTGACCCAGTCAACAAAAATAAACAATGGGGAAAGGACACTCTGTTCAATAAACGGTGCTGGGAAAATTGGACAGCCATATGCAGAAGAATGAAGTTGGGCCTCTATCTCTCACCATATACAAAAACTAACTCAAAATGAATTAAAAATTTAAATGTAAGACGTGAAACTATAAAAGTCATTTTAAAAGTCTAGGAAAGCCTAGGGAAAACTCAACTGGACTTTGGCCTCAGCAAAGAATTTGTATATAAGACCTTAAAAGCAAACGCACAAAAACAAAAATAGACAAATGGGACTTAATTAAACTAAAAGGTTCTGCACAGCAAAAGAAATAATCACCAGAGTAAACAAACAACCTACAGAAGGAGAAAAAACTATTTCCAAACTGTGCATCTGGCAAAGAAATAATATCCAGAGTCTACAAGAAACTCAAACAACTGCACAAGAAAAAGCACAAATAATACCATTAAAAGTGGACAAAGGATGTGAGCAGACATTTCTCAAAAGAAGATACACAAATGATCAACACACATAGAAAAAAATGCTCAACATCAGCAATCATCAGAGAAATGCAAATTAAGACCACAATAAGATACCATTTTACACCAGTCAGAATAGCTATCATTAAAAAGTCTAAAAACAACAGATGTTGGGAAGGACTTGAAGGGAAGCACTTATTCACTGTTTTTGAAAATGTAAATAAGTACAACCTCTATGGAAAACAGTATGGAGATTTCTCAAAAAACTAAAAATATAATAACTGTTTGACTCAGCAATCGCATTACTGTGTACCTTCCCAAATGAACAGAAGTCGTCATGTAAAAAAGACATCTGCACTTGCATGTTTATTTCAGTACTGTTCGCAATAACAAAGTCATGGGATTAACCTAAGTGCCTATCAGTGGATGACTGGATTGAAAAAAAATAATGTGGTATATATACACCATGGAATACCATGCAGCCATGAAAAAGAATGAAGTCATGTCTTTTACAGCAACATGATTGGAGCTGGGGGGCGTTATCCTAAGTGAAATAACTCAGAAAATTTAATACTGCATGTTTTCACTTATAAGTGAGAGCTAAACAGTGGGTACAGATGGACATAATGATGGAAATAATCAACACTGGGACTCCAAAAATAATCAACACTGGGAGAGTATGGGAGGGTGGGTATGATTGAAAAATTACCTATTGGGTATAATGTTCACTATTTGAGTGTTGAGTACACTAGAAGCCCAAATCTCACAATTATGCAATATATTCATGTAATATATGTGCACATGGAACCCCTGAATCTATTTTTTTAAAAACTAAAAAAAAAATCTTTTAACACACATCCACAATATATGTTCATTTATTTATTTATAAAGTGGGACATATGAAACATATACAAATGTGTGCAGTTTAAGGAATGATCTGAAGATGAAATAATTAGTTTCTCTTTGTCATGGCTTCATACTGCTACTATCTAGTATCTCAAGATATAATATACTCTTAAAAATAGGCTTAGCATATCAATAATGAATGCAGTTTTATATTTCAAGTAATCTATTTATTTATTAATTTTAGGTGGAACAACTTTTACTCAAATTTTTTTCTTTTTTTTCTTTTTTTTCTTTTTAGACAGGGTCTTGTTATGTTGCCCAGGTTGATCTTAAACTCCTGGGCTCAAGCAATTATCTTGCCTCCGTTTCCTGAGTAGCTGCAATTATAGAAGCAGCTACAGACGCTAATATGTATCAGAGGCTTCTTATATATTATTAATATTTGCTCCAAGAATCATTTGCCTAGCTAAATTGCTATTACTTTTATGTCTTAACATGCTTGGGAAGAGCTCTGTTCTAGGTGAAAGACGCTGCTTCAGGACTTGGAGATTCAAAGTCGCTGGCTTCATGAAGCTTATATTCTATTAGGGGATATAGATGAAGCAATACACAAATGTCATCTTGAACGCAGTAAGTTCAAGGAAGAAACATCCAGCAATATAAAGGGAAAGAGCTATTTGAGATGGAGTATCCACGGAAGACCTCTGAAAGGTGACATTGGAGCAAAGACCAGAGCAAAGTGAGGGACAAAGACTTGTGAGGGTTTGACAAGGAGTACCCCGGGCGGGCAGTTGGTTTGTTTGTTGCCTGTCTGGCTCCCTCAGAATATAAGCACCACAGATTCAGGAAGCTTCAGTTATCATGCTAACTGCAGGTATCACAGTATACAGTGCCTGGTACGGAGTGAAAATTCCATAAGTATTGGATTAAATCAGTTTTTAAAATATTTATCTTTTGAAAAATTAGTTTGGTGATAAGTTAGGGATGAATTATAAAAATGCAGCATACAAATATCTTTTAATACTAAATCTGCCAGGATTTTTTTCTAAACAATGATATGAAAACAAGTCCAACAAGTGTTATTAAGGAGTGGAAAATATGCAGGGAAATTTTAAGTGGAATGTTGATTATTAAATTTACAAGGAAACAAAAGTAGAGAGCCAAACAAACAAAAGAAAAAGGAAGTCACTCCATAAAAATTCAGTTTCTATGGAAACCCAAGTTTCAGCTCTTAAACATTTTCCAGGGACTAACTATGCTGTTTGGGCTGTGTGGGAAGCAGATGCTGGGATGGAGTTAGGAGTTCAAGAGTTTTATTGGATGCTAACACCTGTAAACAATGAAAGGAGAAGGAAGCAAGACAGGAAAGAAAAAAAAATCTTTAGGCCTCAATGCAATGCAGCACTGACAGATGTAAAGGGAAGGCAGAGCTAGGGACAGAGGAGAGGAGAAGCAGGGTTAGGCAGCAAGTGCCTCAGGCTGAGTTGCAGATTTGAAAATGTCTCCACCAACTCAACAGGGAGCTCCAGAGCAAAGATTGCCCTTAAAGGAGGCCCACGTTGGTTAGAAATGGCCAGGCCCTTGGACTCCCACCATGATCAGTCATTTGCTGGGGGCTGCCAGAGTGGAGCAGAGGCAAATGATGCAGCACTAATACCCGCAGGCTGTCAGCTAACTGTGCTTCTCGCAGCCTGACAGCAAGCTCTTCCTTGAAGGAAGATCAGAGAGGTGCACCTCCATGCTACACACTCACAGAAGAGGAAACACCTGTGGTGTCAAACTGGATGTCCTTCCAGGGGACTCACATTAGAGGTCTCACCTCCACCCTTCTTGTTGTTCTCTCTGGTGCTGGTGTTAAGAGTTTTATCAACAACCAGACTCTTTTGTAAAAAAAAAAAAAATTAAGGTCCCCTATCTACTTTATGAGTCTTGATTTTGTTAATAGTAGATTATATAAGTCAAAAATCCATGTCATTGGCCATAGGTAAGCTGCAAACACTGTAAACTGCTAAAAGCAAATGGAGCAGTTGAAGGTGCAACATCCTACCTCCTGCCCTTATCTCAAATTCCTTGTAGACTCTTCACGACACGTGGTTGTCCTGCACTAGTGCAGTAAAGTTGCCGGTTCAAGTCTCTGTTAATATTAGCAGAATTTTTTTTTCAATGTTTTGTCTTATTTATTAAGACACACACATATGGAACTAGAAATGCCAACATTTCCTCCATTGTCTGTTTGGGGAATGGTAGTAGTCTGTGACATGTAATGAGGAGATGCATAAGAGCAAAGGCAGGTCTGCAGGCTTTTTTTTTTTTTTTTTTTTTTTTGAGACAGAGTTTCACTCGTGTTGCCCAGGCTGGAGTGCAATGGCGCGATCTCGGCTCACCGCAACCTCCGCCTCCCGGGTTCAAGCGATTCTTCTGCCTCAGCCTTCCGAGTAGCTGGGATTACAGGCATGTGCCACCACGCCCGGCTAATTTTGTATTTTTAGTAGAGACAAGGTTTCTCCCTGTTGGTCAAGCTGGTCTCAAACTACCGACCTCAGGTGATCCGCCTGCCTCGGCCTCCCAACGTGCTGGGATTGCAGTTGTGAGCCACCGCGCCCGGCTTCTGCAGGCCTTCTGAAGGCACTATTCTGTGAGGGATTTTGCTCACTGCATCTGCCAACTGCTGATATCAGGCAAAATACATGCAATTCTGGTAGCACTACCTTTAGTTCTAGCTCAAATGGCTCTTAAGATGGCAACTTAACTACCATTTATTGAAGGGGCTTAATACGTATCAGAGGCTTTTTGTATATTATGATTATCAATTGCTTTAAGAATAGTAAGATTATCCATTTTGTAGATGGTAAATCTGAGACATAAAAGGAGATTAAATATCTTGCTCATATTCACACAGCTATCATTTGACAGAGTTGAGATTCAAATCCAGGTCTGATTCCAGATTTCATATTCAAACATGTTCTAATTATTTCTCACAATGAGAACTTTAACAGCTTGCTAAAAATACTGTTACAAAAAATAGAAAGAAGAGTATCACTTGTTTATATACAGGATATGAGAATGTACACATTTATTTTTGTTTAGTAACTTTTTTTCTATCTCAATATTTTACATTTTGTTTACTATGGGCAGCTACCCTTTCTGTACCCTATTTATATTTCAAAAACTGTCTCTTTATTGCTGTGAAATTGAGAACAGTTTTCTTATTTGTATTCAGGTGACAATGAGAGGAAGCTACCAAATGATGCACAGGAAGAAGGCAAGGCTGTCATTATAAACTGAGTGTGTGAGAAACGCCAATGCTGGTGGCTCATAGGCTGGCCCACCTCTTCCCTCCACCCCTCCCTCCCTCCCTCCCTCCCCTCCCTCTTCCCCCTTTCCCCTTTCCCCCTTTCCCCTTTCCCCTTTTCCCCTTTCCCCACTTCCCCCCTTTCCCCGCTTCCTTCCTTCCTTCCTTCCATCCTTCCTCCCTTCCTCCCTCCCTCCCTCCCTCCCTCCCTCCCTCCCTCTCTCCCTCCCTCCCTCTCTCCCTCCCTCTCTCCCTTTCTTCCTTCCTTCCTGCGTTTAGAAGCAGCCTCTGCCTGCATGGTAATGTGCTGAGGGCAATGCTATTGTCTGAATGCTCTGAAACCAGAGTAACTAGCTTAAAGGAGACTTAGGGAACACACTTGGTCCGCAAAATGAGCTTCTGAATCAGGCAGAGTCCTATCTAGTTCACCTTTCACAGAGGGTGACAAACTCTGTTCTCTTCATACTTGGCAAAATTACTTGGCATTGCCATGTTTATGTTCCTGCTCCATGTTTAAAAATTCCTGGAAAAAATTCTTCTTTGACACCCTAATAAGAACATCCATCTGAATCCAGATCAGTGTGCATTGGATGCTTCCTGCCAGGTGTTGCAGATCCTTCTGTACTAAGATGTTTGTGATTTTCTGAAATTGTGCAGTGTGAGCGCTCAGGAAGCAGGGATCTTTATCTGGCTTCCACTGGCTCCTTAGTTTGCTCCTGCTTCAGTGAATGAGGATTCCAATTCCATAATTAGAAAATCTCCTAGGCCATCTTCTCTAGACTGAACAAAGGGAGGTTGCATGGCCCCCTGACACTGGGGGAAATAAGTCACTGCCCTAGAAGAACTCTCTTTGGCTACCTTGAAGAATCTGTGTAACCTCTGTGTGGCCAGTGATATGCACTCAACTCATTACTTCTGCTCTAGAATATAAGCTCTGTAAAAGGAATAATTGGGTCTTTCTAGATAGGTCTCTATCCCCAGCACCCTAGCACTGAGGCCATCTTAGCTGATTGATAAATATGTGCTTATATGAATCGAAGAGCTGAAAGGAAAGGTATCTTGTTGTTAATTTTTGTTGGTTGGCTGATTGGCGTTAGCCCCAAGACATGCTACCTCAAAACCTGTCATGAACGAACTTCTTGTAGATCCATGTGAGGCTCCTCAACTCTGGCTTGTTTTTTTCTGTGTTTGTTTGGTTTAGTTTAAATTTTAATTTAATTTTTGACAAATTATAATTGTACATAAATACAGGGTACACAGCCACGTTGATATACATACAGTGTGGAATGATTGATTTTGAACCTCCCACCTTAACTAGCTTCCTGTACTGGTTCTCTCTGTCACCATTTATGTCTCCTCTGGCTCTGGCTGATCCTCCAGGTTCTGGCTCTTTGCTTTCCCTAACTTCTCACTCCTGCCACTTTCTTCACACTCTGATCTCTGCTTCCAGGATCTTTGCTTCCTAGGCCTTTTTATTACAAGTGTGACTTTAAAGCTCAGTGGCCAAACCAGTCTTGCCCTCAAACAGCCATCTTCCTGTCACTTTCCTTCCCTAACCTTCACTTGTGTTCTTTAGGTGGAACTATGTCATGAACACTGGGGATTTTCTTTGAAAGTAATGATGCTTGCTAATGTGAAATGCTTCTCTGGGAACAGAGACTGACAGGTATAGCACAACTAAAGTACCCTCACCCAAGGTACAAATGAAATGCAGCGTGGCTTTCCATTCTCTGTACTTTGAAGATATGCTGTCGTTCAGCAGCCATCTGAGCAGCTATTTTGAGCATATCACTAGGCCAGTTTCTGTGAGGAATACAAAAAAAGCAGGTTCCTCACTGTTCAGTGGCCTGCAGGAAGAGTAGTGTTGGGCATAGCAACGAATACAGGAAAAGATAACGGAATAGAAGGTGTATGTGAGCAGTGCCAAGATAGCAAGAGTTTTAGGAGCAAGTTAATTGCTAAGAATCCCAAAAACAAAAAGTAAATGTTTTACCTCAGGCTGTTTTGGATTCACTCCTAAAGAACTACAGTCATCTTGGGAGGGTTTTCTTATGCTGGGAACACCCAGTGGGACAGATGCTAAAAGGTTTTATCTATCATATTTCAAAAGGAGATCATGGAAGTTGTTTCTTTTAAAATGTATACATTAAAATATTTGCCTTTCCAACAACTTATACTGCAAATATTTTCCCCTGTGTTTTCCATACATATTTCACTTTAAAATAAAAATCAAAGAGATGACCTTAAAATATATTACCATTGTTTTTTTTAATACATTTGCACAACCCAGACCACAAGTCATGTGAATAATTCACAATTTATCTTTTTTTTTTCTATTGGAGAGAGTGTTATCTTCCATACTGCAAAGAATTTGGCTCCTTAGTCAATAATATTTAGCAAAGGAAGTGGAGGAATGTAGAGTGATAATCTGAGATGTAAACATGTTTCAGCTGCCACATCTCTGAAGCAATAATTCCTTTCTTCTGACAAAATACAAAACTTTGTATAGGTTACCCACTGTTGTGTCACAAACAACCCGAAACTTTCGTGGCCTAAAAGAACAATTCTTTTTTCTGTCTCATGGTTCATGGATTGACTTAGCAGTTCTTATTCAGAGTCTGTCATGTTGCAGACAGATGATGGTTGAGGCTAGAGTCATATGAAGGCTCAACTGAGTTGAATATCCAAGATGGCTCATTCATAAGGTTGGCAGTGTGGGCAGGCTGCTGGCTGAGAGCTTTTTTAGGACTATTGAGTGAAACACATACATGTAAACTTTGCGTATGTCTTTGGGCTTTAGACAACATGGCAATATGTCCCCAGAGCAAGCATTCTAAGAGGCTCAAAAGAACTAAAAAACTTCTTATGATGTAGCCTCCAAGGTCCCAAAAGTCATTTTCACTATACTTTGTTAGTCAAGTAAGTTACCGGGAAAGTCCCTATTCACAGGGAAGGGTATTAGGCTCCACCTCTTGATATGAGACTCAGCATGTGTAGAGGGACCAAGACTATCTACCAGTTGGCCTGTGGCTATTACAATTCATATCTCTCCCATATACAAAATATGCTCATCTCCATTTCAAGACACACATGTTCTCATTCCAGTACAATATTAGCTCAAAGTCCAGGAGCTCATCATCTAAATCAGGTCCTGGTATGATAAAGGTTTCTCAAGTGTAGTTACTTTCAGCGAATGCTGTGAACTAAGGAGACAAGTTAGCTGGTTTCCTCACACCCACCACACAATGTGGCTGCAAGAATAGGACAAATGCAATAAACTCTTCAGTAAAAAAAGTTGGAGAGTATGGAATGGGAATAACGTAGCCATCACTAGTCTAAAGCATTTCTGAATTCTAGCTAAGCATATGATGTCTTTTTTGTTTGTTTGTTTTTTTGTTTGTTTGTTTGTTTTTAATGAGGCCCTGATTCTGTTCCATGGGAGTGATATGCTATTTTAGTTTCTGCTCTCTGGACTTTTGGTCTGTGTTTGTGGCTTTCTCAGCCTACTTCCTATTATAGACTCTTTTTTTTCCTACTTGAATTGTCTAACTTTTATTTTAAGTAAAGAGAAACAAGTACAGGTTTGTTACATAGGTAAACCTGTGTCATGGGGGTTTGTTGTACAGATTATTTCATCACCCAGGTATTAAGCCTGGTACCCATTAGTTATTTTTCCTGATCCTGTCCCTCCTCCTACCTTCCACCCTCTGAAAGGCCCAGGTGTGTGATGTTCCCCTCTCTGTGTCTGTGTGTTCTTATCATTTAGCTCCCACTTGTAAGCGAGAACATCAACTGTTTCTTTTTCAATCCAAGATAGTGAGTAAAATTTCCTTGCAAACTTTATGTTTCTGATCAATCTCATTAGTGTTCACTCTAATAAACATGAGTGGGATCTGCTGATCTCTTAGATACAAGTTCCTCTTTACCCTGACAGTCAAGGTGCTACAGGACAACACTCTTAGAATTTTTAAAAGTCCTTTTGTCTAGCAGAGTGTTCTAAAAAGCATGTCCTTTGTCTGCATTTGAATATCCAGTTTACCCAGCGCTATTTATTGAAGGAAGATACTGTCCTTTCCCTGATGTGTTCTTGGTGACTTTGCCAAAAATGAGTTGAAGATAAATGTGTGGAATTATTTCTGGCTTCTCTATTTTTCTCCATTGGTCAGTGTCAGTTTTTATGCCAGTATCATGCTGGGTTTATTTATTTATTTCTAGATGGGTCTCACTATATTGCTCAGGCTGGTCGCAACCTCCTGAGCTCCTGCTTCAGCCTCTCAAGTATCTAGGACTATAGGCACATGCCACCACACCTAGCTACCATGCTGTTTTTGTTACTATAGCTTTGTAGCATAATTTGAAGTCAGGTAATGTGATGCCTCCAGCTTTGTTCTTTTTGCTCAGGATTTATTTGTCTATTCTGGGTCGTTTGTGGTTCCATACAAATTTTAGGGTTTTTTTTCTATTTCTGTGAGTAATGTCATTGATATTTTGATAGGGATTTCATTGAATCTGTAGATAGCTTTGGATAGTATGGACATTTTAATAATATTGATTCTTCTAATCCACAAACAAAATATCTTTCCTTTTTTGTGAGTTCTCTTCAATTTCTTTCATCAATGTCTTACAGTTTTCATTGTAGAGGTCTTTCACTTCTTTGGATAAGTTTATTCCTTAACCAAAGAGTTTTGTTTTGTTATTAGCTATTGTAAATGGGATTACATTCTTGGTTTCTTTTTCAGATTGTTCACTATCGGCATACAGAAATACTACTAATTTTTTTGTATGTGGATTTTGTATCCTGCAGTTTTACTGACTTTATCAGTTAATAGTTTTTTGGTGGCATCTTTAGGTTTCTATAAATATAAGATCATATAACCTGCAAGCAAAAATAAATTGTTTTCTTTCTTTCCAATTTGGATGCATTGTATTTCTTTCTTTTGTCTAATTGTTCTGGCTAGGACTTCTAGTAATATGTTGAATAGAAGTGGTAAAAGTGGGTATATTTGTCTTGTTCCAGATCTTAGAGGGAAGGCTTTCAGTTTTTCCCTGTTTAGTGTGATACTATCCATGGGTTTGTTATATATGGCCATTCCATTACTGTGTTAAGGTATGTTCCTTTTATATACAGTTTGTTGAGAATTTTTATCATGAAGGAATGTTGAATTTTGTCAAATTCTTTTTTTAACTACTGAAATAATCATATGGTTTTTGTCCTTTATTCTGCTGATGTGATGTATCACATTTATTGATTTACATATATTGAACCATCCTTGAGTCCACAGGATGAATTCCACTTGGTCATAGTGAATGATCTTTGAATGTGTTGTTGAATATGGTTTGCTAATATTTTGTTGAGGTTTTTTGCATCTATATTCATCAGAGAGATTGGCCTGCAGTTTTCTTTTTCTATTGTGTCTTTTTCTGGTTTTGGTATCAGTGTAATACTGGCCATACAGAATGAGTTTAGTAGTGTTCCCTTCTCAATTTTTTTGGAATAGTTTGAGTATCACTGGTATTAGTTCTCCCTTAAATGTTTGGCAGAATTCAGCAGTTAAGCCATTAGATCCTGGGCTTTTCTTTGATGGAAGACTTTTCACTACTGCTATCTTGTTTTTTATTATTGATCTAGTCAAGTTTTATGTGTCTTCGTGGTTCAATCTTAATAGGCTATATGTGTCTAGAAATTTATTTATACACCAAAATCAAATCAAAATGGAGTAAAGATTTAAATGTAAGACCTGCAAGTATGAAACAACTAGATGTAAACATTGGAAAATTTCTCCAGGACATTAGTGGTCAGAGAAAAGAATCCTTGAGTAAGACCTCAAAGGTAGAGGCCAAAGCAAAAATGGACAAATGGGATTATATCAAGCTGAAATCATCTGCACAGCAAAGGGTACAATTAACAAAGTGCAGAGGCGATCTACAGAATGAAATAAATTATTTTCAAATTATTCAATTGGCAAGGGATTAACAAACAGAACACACAAGGAACTCAAACAACTCAACAGCAGAAAAAACAAATTATCCAGTTAGGAAATGAGCAAAAGATCTGAATAGATATTTCTCAAAAGAAGATATATAAATTGCTACCACGTATATGAAAAAATGCTTGACATCACTAATCATCAGGGAAATGCAAATCAAAACCACAATGAGATATCATCTTATCCCAGTTAGAATGTGACTGTTATTAAAAAGACAGAAAAGTAATAGATGCTGGTGAGGATGCAGAGAAATGGTAACTGTTATACACTGTTGGTGGGAATACAAATTAATACTGCCACGATGGAAAACAGTATGAAGATTTCTCAAAAAAAAAAAACCAAACTAAAAATAGAACTACCATATGATCTAGTAATCTATTACTGGATATATATCCAAAGGAAAAGGAATCGATATATTAAAGGGATACCTACATTCCTATGTTTATTGCAGCACTATTCACAATAGCACAGATCTGGAATCAACCTATATGAACATCAATATATGAACAAATTTAAAAAGTGGTACATATACACAATGGAATATTATTCAGTCATAAGTAAGAATGAAATCTTGTCATTTGCAACAACATAATGAAACTGGAGAACATTATGTCAAATGAAGTAAGCCAGGTACAGAAAGCAAATATCATATGTTCTCACACATATGTGAAAGCTAAAAAATTGATCTCATGGAGATGGAGAGTGTAATGATGGTTACTAGAGACTGGGAAGGGTGGTGGGGAGGGGGAAATAAAGAAGGGTTGGTTAATTGGTACACAAATACAGTTAGAAGAAATAAGATCTAGTGTTTGGTGGCAAAATAGGGCAACTATAGTTAACAATAATTTATATATATAAATAAATATTTTTGTATATTTTAAAAGAACTAGAAAAGTGGGCTT
This sequence comes from Gorilla gorilla gorilla, assembly GCF_029281585.2. Taxonomy (NCBI): domain Eukaryota; kingdom Metazoa; phylum Chordata; class Mammalia; order Primates; family Hominidae; genus Gorilla; species Gorilla gorilla. The sequence goes on along the minus strand of NC_073229.2, from coordinate 117,382,502 downwards.
AGAGTGTTCTTAGATTGTGTTAGATTGTAACACAAAGAAATAATAAATGTTTAAGGTGATGAATATCCCAATTACCCTGATTTGATCATTGAACATTGTATACTTGTATCAAAATATCACAGGTACTGCATAAACATGTACAACTATAATGCATCCATAAAAGTTAAAAATGTGGTCATTCAGGACTGCTCAGAAAAAAATTTAAAAAATTGGGAAATTATATCCGCAAGATTCATGGATGTTTCATTGTTTATTTCTTAGAGGGTCTTTGAACATATTCTTAAATTTTTCTAAGCTCCAATAAAGGATTGTAGAGTTGCACCCTTGACTTTGTCTTTACCATGAGGCCATTTCTTGCTTCGAGAAATTTTCACTGGCTAGAAAGACAATCCTGGCCCTTCTGTAATTCCTGTTTAAACTCTTTTCTCTCTCTTTTATCATTTGCTGCTTTAAAAAAAAAAAAAAAGTTGTTACTTTCATCATTCTGCCTAGAAATCTCCTTAGCAAAAATAATAGGTTGGCATATTCTATTTTCCATGTTCTCATAGGTAGATAACTGTTGCCCAACTTCCTTCCATTATATAACAAGAGGGCACCTCTTCTACAGTTTTGATAATGATGTCCTTCATTCTTCACAAATAGTCTTCTCAAGGCTCTTCTATCTTCTGCCTGGCTTCCAGTCTCAAAGCAATGCTAATTTGTTTCAATTTTTTGTTGCAGCGGGACCTCATTTTGAGACATAAATTCTGTTTTAGTTATGTATTTCTCGGAAAAAAATTACTTGAAATATTAATGGCTTGTAACACCCAGTTTACTTTGCTCACAGCTTTGAAGGTCAGGAACTTGGGAAGAATTTGATTGGGAGATTTGTCGCTGATTTATATGTAGTCACTCAGAGCATCTAGGCCAAAAGATGAACTTCCAAGATGAGCTCTTCACTCATATGTCTGGTGTCTCAATTTTCCTCGTCCTTTCCCTTGTGGTTTCTCATCCTCCAAGGCCTTGCCGCATGTCTTGGGCTTTTTACAGCGTGGTGTTCTCAGGTAGTACCACTTATTACATGGCATATAGCTTCCAAAAGGAAAGAAGCAGAAGCTCCGAGGTCCATGTTCAGAACTGGCTCAGCATTATCTGCTGCATTCTATCAGTCAAATAAGTCATAGAGTCCATCATTCTGGTAGACAGTGAACTGGAGAAATAGACACATTTTTTTTTTATGTGAGAATGCTAAGGTGTCATTGCAGAAGGCTAGTTAACTTAGGAGATAGAGTCATGAGCATCTTTGAAAAGTACAGTCTGCCACTCTCTCTTTGATGTTCTGGCCAAAACCGTCACTCCACAGTGCCTCATAACTGAATTCTACCACCCATCAAAGCTATTCAATGCCTTACCAAAAGGTTGATGATATCTTATTCCAATTAACATAAAATTAGCTTCTAATAAAAAGAGACACTTTATTATACTGAGAACCTTATTTTTAAGAAAAAATTTAGATTCTAAATGCAGGCTTAATGCTCCATCAGAAACTTACTCTTCTGTAATTTCTCTAAAATGTAATAAAATATTAGAAGAGCACAAGAATTATCAGATTAAAGGAGATGAGTTCAAGTTTGCTCTTGACCTAAAATGTGTGATCCTAAGATGTAAAACAATATTTACAAGCTTCTGTATGAAAAGAGAGATCCAAAAGTTTTTTTTATACAATTTAGCCATCTGCATTTACTTCTGACAAAACTTTAACAATCAGAAGATTGCCAAGTAATCTGTGAAATGCATAGTATTCAGCATATATCTACATATATTATTGTAACTTCATCATGATTTTTAATTTTTCTCAACTTGTAACTTTAAGAATTTTCTTTATACAATGGCATAAACTTACCATAGAAACAAAATCCAATTTTGGTTTAAAGAGGATGTTACTATGAAATGGCCACAAATAAGTTAACACTTCCCTCTGTTTGAATGATAATATTTTGATAACATTTTATAGCAACCAAAGAATGAAAGAAAATCTGTTTTAAGCTTTTGTCTTTTAATCCTGTTGATCAGGATTTATTCATAGCTGTTCCAATGTCAAAATAGCATGAACTGTTTTATTTATTTTATACTAGAGACTCTTATAACCTAATACTATTTTGGGCCATTTTCTTCTGAAAACTGCATTGTTTAATATTATCGAAAGGAAATCAGAATGTGTAAGATGTACTGATTGGAATTTTTTTCCACCGTGGCATCCATTCATAGGAAAAAGGAAGACTATTTTATATATAGCTATGCTAGACTGATGTGCATACCATCTAAAAGCAAGCCTAATTTTACCGTGGTCTGGTGAAACACCAGGCTATGGTAATTCTTGGGAGTGAAACCTCACACAGGATTCAGGAGCTTGTGGGACCCACTACCAGTATGGGAATATGAGATCAGAGAGTGTATGTTTAGCCACTGGGATTTGGAAGGCATAGTGTTAGAAATTCTATTATTGGCCTTACTGAGTTAGGAGTATTATTTTTCTAGGCCTCCTTTCTCTTCCTCTTCTTTTCCTCCTCCTCCTCCTTCTTTTAACATTGCTTGAAGGTTTTAAAAGTTTTTAATAATTTCTTTGTCAACAGCTGTATTAAAGAATATTTACATACAATAAATAGCACCTATTTAAAGTAAAAATCTGATGAGTTTTGACATGTGACATATATCCAAAAAACCATCACTACAATAAAAATAATGAACATTGCTTCACTCCAAAAAGTTTTTTCATGTATCTTTGTAATCCCTTCAAAACCCCATGCAACCTCCCATCTTCAGGCAATCACTTATCTGTTGTCACTATAGATAAATTCACATTTTCTAGCATTTGATAAAAATGGAAGCATATAGGATGCACTTCTTTTTGTCTGGCTTCTATCACTCAGCATAACTATTTTGATTTTCATCCATAATATTGAATATATCAATAATTCATTTCTGTTTATTATTATGTAATATTTCATTGATGGATATAACACAATTTTTTTATTCATTTTCTTGTTTAAGGATATTTGAGTTGTCCAGGTTTTTGCTATTACAAATAAAGCACTATGTATAACTGAATACAATTATTTGTATGAATGTAAGCCTTCCTTTCCTTTGGGTAAATATCAAGAGTGCAATAGATGGGTCATATGCTCAGAGTACGTTTAACTTTTCAAGAAAGTATCAAATTGTCTTTCAGAGTGCTTGTACCATTTCACATTCCCAACAGCAGTGTGTTAGTTCTAGGCCCTTCACATTCTCATCAACACTTACATCATCAGACTTCCAAATTTTAGACATTGTAATATGTGTGTAGTAGTAGTAGTTTATTCTGGTTTTCCCCAGTGACTAATGAGGTTGAGTGTCTATTGTATGCATGTTTGCCATCCATACATCTTTTTTGAAGAAGTGTTTGTTCAAAACCTTGGCCTATTTAATATATTGAGACTATTCTTTTTAAAAATGGTTTTCATTGTAAATAAAAAAATAATTTTTATTTTTATAAATAAAAAATAAAAGTGATATTTATTATTTTTATTGTGGTGATGGTTTTGTGGATATATGTCACATATCAAACTCATCAAATTTTTACTTTAAATAGGTGCTATTTATTATATGTAAGTATTATTTAATACAGCTGTTTTTAAAGAAATTATTAAAAACTTTTAAAACCTTCAAGCAATGTTAATTTTATTTTTATAAATAAATATGATTTTTATTTATAATTGATACATAATTGTACATATTTATGGGGTACAAAGGGATGTTCAATACATGTATACAATGTGTAACAATAAAATCAGAGTAATTTCTGTATCCATTACTTATAAATTTTATCATTTCTTTGTGGTGATAACATTGATAATTTTCTCTTCTAGCTATCTTGAAATATACACCACATTGTTAACAAATATAATGTATTTGCTATAGTCACTGTGCTGTGAAATAGAACACCAGAACTTATTCTTCCTGACTGTAACTTTGTACCTGTTTATTGGGGACTACTGTTGTTGAGTTTTAAAAGTTCTTTATATATTCTAGATAAAAGTCCTTTATCAGCTGTATATTTTGCAAATATTTTTCCCAGTCTTATCATTCTCTTAACAGTGTCTTTTGAAGAGCAGTTTTAAATTTTGATGAAGTTCAATTTATAAGCTTTTCTTTTATGTATTATTATTTCTGATGTTATAGCTAAGAAATTGTTGCTTAATTCAAGGTCACAAAGATTTTATCTTATGTGTTCTTCTAGATGTTTCATAGTTTGGGCTTTACATTTAGGTTGGTAATACATTGTGAGTTAACTTTTTATATGGTAGAAGTTATGTCTCAATTGTTTAATATAGATATATAGTTACTTCAATACCATTTTTTGAAAAGACCATCTTCTCCACTCAATTTCTTTGAACCTTTGTCAAAGCTCAATTGTCCATCTACATGAGTCAGTATCTTGAATATTCATTCAGTTCTATTGATCTATTTGTCTATCTCTATGCCGAGACAATACATTGTCTTGATAACTGTCTTAGACAGTGTTAGTACTCCAACTTTGTTCATTCTTTACAAATGTGTTTTGGATATTCAAGGTCATTTGCATTTCCGTATGAATTTTTGAATCAGCTTGTCAACTTCTATTTCACATTTATTATAAAAAACTTAACATTAGTATACTTTATCAACCCCCTCCCAGTCTTGGTGCTATTATCATATATTTCACTTTTAAATACATTATAATCCCCACATGATGTTATTATTAATAATAGGGATTACAGGACAGCCCATACACAATTGAATCTAGCATCATTTGATGAAAAGATCCAATAACAAAAAGTTGGGAAACATGTAAAATAATAACCTGGGGTAGAGGTTATGCTTGTATTTCTCCAGGCAAAAATCAACAGCCAATTTGGATATCATCAAGACACCTGAAACCTTATTATGAGCCAGATGCTGAGGAAGAGACTCCGTGAGGATCCCGAGGACTCCCTGGTTGCAGCCATGTCGAGGCTGACGCTGAGGAGGACCCCAACTGTCACGAGCAACACCCGTGGAACACAGCCACCCACCTGGGGACAGATCAAGAAGCTGTCACAGATGGTGGAAGAAAACCTGAGGAAAGCGGGACAACCAGTCACAATGAATAATTTAATGGTAGCTATGACAGTGGTTATCTCCACTGCCATGAGTATTCCTTCAATAAAGGCTGGTGATAATGCCTGGATGCAATCACTCTATGACACAGTTACACATGCTTTCTGATCTCAGTATTTACCATAATAAATCTGCCCCTATAATTGAGGCATACCGCCCTCAAAAACCTATTTGTAAACAGGATTGGACCCAGTTAGAAAAAATGAACGTACTTGTTTAGGAAGACTGCATTGCAGAACAGGCAGAGGTGCTGCGCAACGATTCCTATGGGATCATTATTAATTGGTCCCCTAAGGGGATGTTTAGCTTAAATTGCACCTCTCTGTCTGTGTGCCATGGCCACACTATGTTCAGATGATCTGAACAAAACAGTCAAATGGTAGAAATGATAAGAAGTACGGCAAAAGTTCCTATTATCTGGAACCATGGTGGTATACTGGCACCTCAACCTCAAATGATATGGCCTGTTCTAGGAGCTAAACAAGGATTTGTGGAAACAATCAAATGCTCAAAATGTGGGAAAGAATAAAAAAGCATCTAGAAGGACACACTACAAACTTGTTTTTGGATACAGCAAAATTAAAAGAACAAATATTTAAAGCATCCCAGGCACACCTGACCTTAATGCCAGGAACTGGAGTGCTTAAAGGAGCTGCAGACAAATTAGCAGACAGTAACCCATTAAAATGGATAAAAACACTTGGAAGCCCGGTGATTTCAATGATGACTGTGCTTATAATCTATGTTGTTTGTCTTTGTATAGTCTGCAGATGCAGATCCGACTCCTGTGAGAAGTAGCTCACCGTGACAAAGCTGCCCTTGCTTTTATCTCTTTGCAAATCAAAGAAGGGAGACATGTTGCGAGCAAACCCCCCCAAATCTGGCCGTAAACTGGCCCCAAGACTGGCCATAAACAAAATCTCTGCAGCACTGTGACATGTTCATAATGGCCATAACGCCCAAGCTGGAAGGTTGTGGTTTTATGGGAATGAGGGCAAGGAACACCTGGCCCCCACAGGGCGGAAAACCGCTTAAAGTCATTCTTAAGCCACAAACAATAGCATTAGCGATTTATGCCTTAAGGGCATGTTCCTGCTGCAGTTAACTAGCCCAACGTATATCTTTAATTCGGCCCAACCCTTCATTTCCCATAAGGGATACTTTTAGTTAATCTAATATCTATAGAAACAATGCTAATGACTGGCTTGCTGTTACTAAATACGTGGGTAAATATCTGTTCGGGGCTCTCAGCTCCAAAGGCTGTGAGACCCCTGATTTCCCACTTCACACCTCTATATATCTCTGTGTGTGTCTTTAATTCCTCTAGCGCTGCTGGGTTAGGGTCTCCCTGACCAAGCTGGTCTCGGCAATTAATATATTTGTTTAAAGAGCTATCTTTTAAAGATATTTAAAACAACAAATCTTATATATTTTCTCTCATAGTTACAATTTCAGGTGCTCTTTATTACTTTTGAAGAAAGATATTTCCATCTGGTGTTATTTTTCTTTTGCCTGACTTTACTTTTCTTGGACTGCAGTTCTATTTGTGATGAATTATTTCAGCTTTTGTATAAAAAAAATTTATTTTTCCTTCATTTTTGAAATGTATTTTCACTGGATATTGAATGGTGGTGGACAGGCCTTTTTCTTTCATTACTTTAAAGCTGGTACTCCTTTTACTTTTCACCTGCATTGTCTCAATCATCTTTGTTACTATGTCTATGATATGTCTTTTCTTCTCTGGTTGTTTTTAAGATTTTCTCTTTATCACTGGTTTTAAGCAATTTGATCATGGTTGACTTGGTGTAATTTTCTTTATCTTTCTTGTGCTTGGATTTTTGTGGGGGTTAATAGTTTCTATCAAATTTGGAAAATTGTTAGTCATTATCTCTTCAAATTTTCTTGTCCCCATCTTCCTCTTTTAGGTACACGTGTTAGGCTGTTTGGTGCTGCCCACAGCTTACTGATGCTGCATTCATTTTTTAAAAAATTATGTTTTGTCTTTGTTTCATTTTGGATAGGTCCTATTGTGGTGTCCTCAGATCACTAATCATTTTTTCTGCGATGTTTAATCTGCTGTTAATCTGATCTGATATATTTTTAATTTCAGGTATTAGAGTTTTCACATCTAAAATTTTCATGAGTCTTTTTTTATTGTCCATGTTGCAACTTAAGTTTTTGGACTACGAAATGTTAGGTAGAGACACAGACAATAGAAATATGGACTACAGTTGTAATAGCTGTTATAATGTCATTGTCTGCTGTTTCTAACATCTATTTCAATTCTGAGTTGTTTTCAACTGATTTTTTTTTTCTCATTATACATCCTGTAATCCTGTTTCTTTGCATTCCTCACATTTTCTGATTGAATGCCAAACATTGTGAACTTTCTTGGTAAGGTTGTGAATATTTTTGTATTCCTATGAGTATCTTTGAGTTTTGTTCTGGAACACAATTAAGTTATCTGAGAATAGTCTATTTTTTTCAGTTCTTGGTTTTAAGATTTTTGAGAGGGACCAGATCTGTATTTAGTCTAATTTTCCCCTATTACTGAAACAAAACGCTTCTGACCACTGCAGCCAATGCCTCATGAATTATAAGAATATCCAGTTTGATTGATAGGAGTAGGCACTGTTCCCAGCCTTGGATGAGCTCCTAGAACTGTTCTCTCTAATCCTTTTTGGGTATTTCTTTCCCTGGTGTTGGGTAGCTTTCTCATTTTTAGATGTGCTATACTAGGCTGCATAATCAAGAAGCACCAGCCTCCAGGGTTCTCTGTCTGTGCAGCACTCTCTTGTCCAGCACTCTCTTCCACAATCTCTAGCACCTTGGTCTCCCAAGACTCTCAGCTTTGTCTGTCCAAATCAGAAAGTCTGAGAGGTCCCTTCATGTCCCCCTTGCTGAACCACAACCCGGAAACTCTCTGAAGCCGAAAGCTAAGGCAATTATAGGGCTAACCTTGTTTATTTCCCATCTCTCAGGGATCATCATTCTTTCTTGCCTGACATTCAGTCCATTTTTTCAAATTTCTTCTTATTTTTAAAACGGTTTTGTTTCAGTAGGTATAGAAGTTTGTCTTCTGTTATTCCATTTTGGCTTGAAAGGAAATTTTGGCTTTTTCTCTTTATGTTAGAAAACAACACTCACCTCTAACTAGTCTGGGCAAAGTGTCTTTTATCTGTCTTAGATTAAGAAAACAAACATAACAAACAAACATATATAAACCTAAAAATTATCCAGTGTTTAAAAGAGAATTTAAAACCGTTTTGAACATTTAACAGAGAGACATAAAAAGTACCAGAGAGGAATTCCATTCACAACTCACGTATCTCTCCAAGTCTAGCTTCTTGTAGCTCAGCTGGGTTCCAGCCACCTAGCACTCACTCTGCCCTGGAACTATCCCCAGACACAGCTGAGAAGGAGGGTCTCTTTTTCTCCCCACCTTTTCTTTTCTTTCTTCTATCTATATGGTTTGATGTATCTGCCTTTCTAATGGAAATCAATAGAGATTTTCTATTCTTCTTTCAAATTTTCTCTCCACCAACCTCATAGGTGTAGACTTAAAAGTTCTGCCTTCAGAAAGGGTAAAAATTAAAACGTGATTAAGTGCTGTGTGTATGTATATGTGTGTTCATGTGTTTGTGAGAGACAGAAAAGGTTGTGAACATGTATATTTTAATTTTTCTTTTATATTTGTCATAATCTTCTACCTAGAAAAGTAATAGAGTTAATCACCCTCATAATTAGACAAATAGCATTTCTGTCTGGTCCTGGTTTCCTGATTATTAAAGTATCTTCCGGCTTTAAAAATCTGAAGGTCGTTGTGAGTTGTATGACTTCCAATCCTTCTATATGGTTCTAAAGGCATTTATAGAGGACTGAAGACGTGAAATGACAGGAAATATCTCTGTGTGACATGACAAGAAGGGAGGGACCTTGAAGAGCCATTGCATATTTTCCCCTAGGATCACCCTATCTGGGAGAGCTACATTTGTGCTCAGGGCCACCACAGCCCTCCAGTTTAAAGGTTAGACAAGAGTCTTCAGGGTAAGGTTTAAATTTACACCTTCTTGACAGTCTGAAATAAATGGCCCTGGCTTGATCCCTACTACTGAACTAAGTAGAGATAAAAGTCTGCTCAGAGTAACCAGTCATGTGTAGATATGGGGCTGAGAAAGCTTTGCTTAGAAGAATACCTGAGAAGGCAAACTCTTTTAGGAAGAGTTGTCTTCCTAAAAGCTTCCTCACATGATTTCATGTTGTAATAACATCTGTGTCGTGTCTTTTCTATAAAAGAGAATCTTCAAACTAAAATAGTAAAACAGGTTACGCATGAATTTAAATTCAGGCTAGGAGAGAAAAAAATGTTATGCATGAAGATAAGACCGCACTTAAATATTTTAAATTCATATCTTTAGGCAGAAACAAATTAAATCCCAGTTTAGTGTAACAATTCACGTATTGATTCAGTAAATATTTATTGAGTGCCTACCAAGTGCCAGCACTGTTGTAAATGGTTGCTCATACAGCAGGGAGCAAAACAGATAAAGATCCTGCCCTCAAAGTACTTTTATTTGTAATTGTGATTGTAAAAGTATTATCTTTACTCTTTGAAGTATCATAGGGAATGGGAAACTGCCAGATGACTGGAGATGCCAAATTCCTTCTTAATATTCAAAAGAAAATGGCAGCAGCAGAATTCAGAAACTGCATCCTGGGTGACAACGCTGGGTAAAATTAGAGATTAGATTTGAGTCCTTAAAAGAAGAAAAAGGAATTACTTAACAAATGCCCAATTAGACTAGTCATATTAACAGTCTTGCTTCATTTTAACATTGAGTTATGATACAAGAAAATCAGGAGAATTCTATGTGCAAAGTACACCTTGATTTCAGCAGGGCATTTCTCAGTATTTCCATATTACTTTGAGGCTAGATAAAAAGACTGACTGAATGAGCACTCCCTAAGAATCTAGATTTAATGGATTATTACCAAGTTGGAAGGAAATTTAAAATTTTTTAGCTGATATAAATGTATCTTCTCCTAATCTATCTTGACATAAAAATAAACTTAATAGTGAAACACAGGCACAGGTATATAGTAGGATAAAAATATACCTCACACCATTTATATGAGGATTAAGAGTTCTGTGCTTGTCACATCATAGGAACTTTATAAATATCACTCTGATCCTCCACACCTTGGCTCAAAACATAATATTTACTTTTCAGCCTGTTCCTGAATATGTGCTTAGCTATCACTATTACTAAAACAAAATATAAGAATACAGGTTGAGTATCCTTTATTCAAAATGCTTTGGACCAAACGTGTTTCAAATTTCACATTCTTTTTCCAATTTTTAAAATATTTGCATACATATAATGAAATATCATAGGAATGGAACACACATTTAAATGTAAAATACATTATGTGTCATATACAACTTATACAATTAGCCTGAAGGTAATTTTATGCAACATTTTTAATAATTGTGTGCATTTGTCATATGAGATCAGGTATGAAATTTTCCACTAGTGGAGTCATGTCAGCACTCAGAAAGTTCATAATTTTTTAGTGTTTTGGATTTTGGATTTCAGAATTAGAGATACTCAACCTGTACTATAATTTGAACTTTGATAATATCTGGTGTTCTATTAGTTTTAAAATGATGTAGGGGCACTCTTTACATATTATATTACATGAAATTATTTAAATTTTAAATGTAGTATGTATACTAATTTTAAAACACAGATAACTTGTTGACTTTTAATAATAATATTTTTGACATAATGAGAGTTCAAAATATATAAATAATTCACTCTAAAATACCTACATTTTCTCATAAGGTGAAAACAGAAAATATACTTAGTCATGTTCTCAAAAAAATCTACATCTTTGGTTTATCTTTTCTGTGAATGTTAACACCTAAATAATATGCTCCCAAAGATATGTATTAAAAAAATGCTCTTTGCATCATTGAAGCCAGAAAAAAATTGTGACTTTAGGAGAGTGGTTATGTAAATTTTAGTACATCTATGCAATGAATTATAGAAAACAATAAACAGTAAGAATGTGAACCTATAAATATTGATATGGAGTGATCTCAAGAAAACTATGGAAAAGTCTCACCACAATACAATTTATTTCCAAATAATGTAAAAAAGCAAAAAGCCAAAAGACATATGTACATCTGTGTGTGTGTGTGTTTGCGCATATATGCAGGCAATAAATTAAAGGAAGAGGGGCTAGAAGGTGGTACTTAATTATTTTGTAGTGATTACCTCTGATGATGTAAGAAGGAATCAGTATGGTAGAAGTGAATGGGACATTTATATTTTCTTCTCATTTCTTCTATATTGATCACATCTTTGAAAAATTTTTATTATACTTTAAGTTCAGGGATACGTGTGCAGAAGGTGCAGGTTTGCTACACAGGTATACACGTGCCATGGTGGTTTGCTGCACCCATCAACCCGTCATCTATATTAGGTGTTTCTCCTAATGCTATCCCTCCCCTAGCCCATCACCCCCTGACAGGACTCGGTGTGTGATGTTCCCCTCCCTGTGGATCACATCTTTTATAGAGGCCTGGCGCGGTGGCTCACACCTGTAATCCCAGCAATTTGGGAGACCGAGGCAAGCCGATTGCTTGAGGTCAGGAGTTCAAGACTAGCCTGGCCAACATGGCGAAATCCCGTCTCTACAAAAAACACAAAAAATTAGCTGTGCGTGGTGGTGGACACCTGTAATCCCAGGAACCCACGAAGCTGAGGCACGAGAATTGCTTGAGTCCGGGAGGCACAGGTTGCAGTGAGCCGAGATTGCACCATTGCACTCCAGCCTGGGCAACAGAGTGAGACTCCATCTTAAAAACAACAACAACAACAACAAAAACTTTTATAGAAAAATGCATGCACGTATCTCTAGTATAAAATAATTTTTAAAAAGCACTGTTATTACTTATAGGGATTTAATGTAAAAGAATAACCAATCTTCAGAATTTTTCATCAAGAGAAGAATCCTTTAAGCCAGACTACCAGGAGAATAATCAAGGACTCAAATCCAAATTATGAATTCATTGTTTGAAAAGAATAATGAAATAATACTCTCATGATTAAAATTTTCTTCAAAAGTCTAATTTGCCTATACAAAGAAGCAATTTTGCCATTTGCAATTAGTCTTCTTTAAACAATATGAGCAAATATAATTATCGTAATTTCTTTTCTACTATCGTTTCACGAGAAAAGATCTAAACCAACAATATAAAAGTGGAAGATTCATTAATTTTATTTTATATTATCATTTTAATTAATTTGCCTAGATTGATCCTCAAAATAGAGTAAGAGCTCATCTTCTACTTTTAATATTTACAAAGGGAATTCAGGCCCTAATCTTGATTGTAATCATGGTATTCCCCTTTGTCACCTCCTATTCCTTTTCGTTTTTCTTTCTTTCTTCCCCTTCTCTTCCTTCCTCTCCACTTCCTCCTGCTAATACTTCTTCTTCAAATGGCAATTCTTTTATTCATTGAATATGAACATTCTACCAAATTGGAATATGTAGAATGGATTTACCTGTTACTCATATTAACTGAATCAGCATCAGTGAAAACATTTTTAAATATTCTCAAGAAAATCTTTAGAGAAACCGTCCTCAAGTTCAGTGTCCCCAGCAGTACCTCCACCATATATTCCTGCCTTTACCTTTTTTTCATTTTTCTCTCATGAAATATCAGCATTTCTGAATGTAAAATAAAAGTTCTGATGTGAATCAATTATTTCACTTGAATTTAGGTATGTTCCAGAGAAACTAACTGGTCCTTTCTCAGGGCAATGCCTTTGTTGTTGCTGTGTCAAAAATGTCATCTCCTCCTGCTAGAGAGACCTGTATCTTTTGGAACAGGTCGTAACGTTTCTGTCTATCTTAGCAAGTTATATCATCTTTTAAAGAGGCTGTCAGTTGGGTCATAGGTCACTTGAAGCACTTATTTTGTAAATTGTGGATGTTTTATTCTTTCAGAGGCGCCAGAGCACTTTGTTCTTGTTCCTTTCTAAATTTTGCTAAGAAAAAAAGAGCTGTCATAAATCACCTTCTTTGACTTTCACTGGGTCAAGATTGTACGTTTCAACTTTAAGAAACAGTTAACTACCACATAGATTTCTTTATTCTTCCTATTATAAAGAAATAGTCAAATGGAAAAAAAAGATATGTGACCATCTGTGTGATAAGCACATTCCTGTTACAGTAATTGTGTAGACAATTACTCCCCATATCAATCTACCTGGAGAGGGCCTCTTTGTCCTACTCTTTGGGTATAGGTACAAGACTTCTCCATTTTTTTATATCACATTAATTCCAGGCTCCACCAAAGTTCTTCTCATGCTCTCAGAGAGGAGAGAGAGAGAGAGAGAGAGAGATCTTCCAGACTTGAACTTGACAAGTATTCAGCTTTAGTTGAGTTCCATTGTGACCATGTGCATATTTTAAACATTTAAAAAATATTAGTTCAGAGAAAACAACTTATCACTTGGCTCTGCATAGATCTCAGCCCTTTGATACAAATGCAGAAGCAGAGAAGTGGTAAGCATGACTGAGGCTAAATTTTCAACCATCTCATTTGAAATCAGCATTTAAGTGGAATTAGAGAAAATAAAGTGATTAGAGAAAATAAAGTTATTTCATCTCCTCCTGCTAGAGAGACCTGTATCTTTTGGAACAGGTCATTTGAAATAGAGAAAATAAAGTGATGCTTTATTTGTTAGCAAATATTTGCTCAGTGTCTACTCTGTTATAGGCAAGGTTTAAAGTGGCAGAAAGAAAGGTGAAAGCAAAAACAGGCAAAAATTGTTGGCCTCATGGAGTATAAATTCTGGTGCACACCTATGACTGTGGACTGAGAAGCTACTATGTCAAACCTGCTTGGGGTTTTCTAACGATCCTCCCAGGCTGCATGTCCTTGATGATGTCCAATTATCACCCTAACACTATGCAGAGATGACTGTAAATTTTCAGAAGCAACTATGTACTTGGAAATAATATAATGAATATAAACATAAACATGAAAGCGAAAAAAATACTTTAAAACACTTGGGCATATAAAGTGTGGTAAGCATATGACAAAATAAAGACCTGTGAGAATTTTTCTACAACATTAAATTTTCTGTTTTTCTTGAAGAGCAACCAGAAAAGAAGTGGTATAGAAGCCAATGACCCAAAGTTCAGACTCAGAATTTCTTTATAAATGTCAAAACTCTGAAATATTACATGCTAATGCTGTCAGAGTTCTGTGAAATATGACTATCCCTGTTTCCTGGACACACCATCTAAGAAAGCTCAGGCTTTCTCCTGAGCTAAGTTTTTGGCATAGGCTGATACTATGATGAAAATGGTGATGTTTTGGAAATATACATACAATTTGGCACAGACTATATTCTGAAAGTGTAACTTCTGCCATAAAGAAAAGATATTTAAAAGTTAGCAAGCAGTGTTTGGTTTTCTGTTCGGAAGGTGGGGGGCTGGAGGAGGGATAGCATTAGGAGAAATACCTGATGTAGATAATGGCTTGATGGGTACAGCAAACCACCATGGCATGTGTATACCTATGTAACAAACCTGCACGTTCTGCACATGTACCCCAGAACTTAAAGTAGAATAAAAAAAGTTAGCAAGCATTTTTAGGACACTGTAGCAAAGGTAAACACCTAAATTTGTCCTACTTAGTGGAATATGACCTGAGCAGCACAGTCTTAGGGAATGGGTTTATAAAATAAATTGTAATTTAGCAATTGTGAATGAATGGTTTGTCAGTTTAAAAAAGATTTATGAGCATATCAGAAAGAAAAGAATTTTCCAGAAAAAAGCCCTAAACACTTATCAGAAGACTGATTAAGAAAAAAAGAAAAAAGTAAAAAGGTGCCTCTATTCTTACTGAGGCTAGACATTTTGGTCCAGAATCCATTGGCCAATATCAGATAATTTGGTTCTGATTGATTTATAACAGGTTTGATAGGGTCTAAGTAAAGTCCTATTCTGTGCTCAAGTTTTCCCTGGCTGCAAACAAGGATCTTAGCCTCCGCTTTTAACCACTGACACCGTTAAAGGAAAGAGAGGAGAAGGAATTGCTCATGTCTAGTGGCCAGTGGATCCACGCTAGGGTTATTTGACAAGTAGCAACTCAGGACGTGCCAGACAAGGCTAATATTATTCATTGCAGGTAAAGTGTCTGCTGGACACTTAAAAGGCTTTGGAGAAACCATATGAAAGCTGGTTTCTTTTTTGCAGGGTTCCTGAGAACTAGCTGCCAAAGCAAAGGAATTCCAGTATCCTAAAAGTGAATCTGTTCCTTAGTGTGCCATTTATGTGTTGGCCAAAGGCCAAGATAGGATAACACTGTTGCAGAACGTTAGCCTATAATCAAGAATCATCAGCCTCACAAAGAAGGTCAATATCATGAAAAAGACATTAAAAATTCCATGGAATGCCCCATGAAGCAGATTTAATACGCTAAGCACCTCATAAAACAGACTTAATAGACCAAATATTAAATAAAAAGGAGAAATAACCTTAGGTAAAATAGATATATAAAATCATAAAGAATATTATGTACAATTACACATCAATAAACTTGAAAATGTGGGTAAATTTGAGGCAAATAATGAAACGCCCAAGTTGGTTCAAAAGGAAGTAAGAAATTTGAAAAGATTGATAACCAATAAAGAAATTTGAGTGTAATAAAAAGGCATTCTCTTCAAATAGTTCTACGCCTAGAGGGTATTACAGGTAAATACTATCAAAATGTCAAGGAACCGATTCTATTTCTCTTTCCAAACATACTTCTGCAAATTAAATCAATATATTAAATTAGGCAAAGTGTCCGATTCATTTAACTATGTAAGTATTACCTTAATCCTTAAACTAGGAAAACAAAATTATATGCAAATTTTAAATAAATATAGGTAAAAAATGTTTAATTAACATTAGCTGATCAAAAAGTTCAGAGTACTAACAAAACAATTCATCGTAATTGAGTAAATTTTACCTTGAAAGTGTAAGGACAGTTAAATAAAATAATATCACTCAGTATTTTCCATCACATTAATGGGGGAAAAAAATCACATACTTTTTCACATACACACAGAAAAGTCATTTGAAAAGCTTCAACACTTATTTAGGATAAAAGCTCACACAAACCAACAATAGATAGGAAATTCCTTAACTTGATAGAAGTTGTCTCCCAAAAACCTAAAGCAAATGTACGAGGAACTTTAGGAATATCATCTTTAAAGTTTGGAAGAGGGCATGAATTATTGGTGTTGCCTGTATTGTACAATATATTATAAAAGTCCTGGCAACAGTAATATAATAAGCTGTATGGATAGAAAAGACAACATTGTCATTATTTCCAGATCATTTGGTAATTTATCTAAAAAAACACAAAGGACAAACACAAAAGCTTTTAAAACCAATAATAGACTTCAGTAAGATTGTTGGATTGAAAAAAGTAGCCCCAAATCAGCAGTACCTCCCCATACCAGCAACAACCAAAGATAATATAACAGACAAAGTGCAATGAATGTTTGAGAACTAATTTAGCATTCTATTAAAGGACACGACATAAGAGCTGGATAAATGGAGAATCATATTATGCTCATAAATTGGCCAACAACACCATGAAGTGAATTATCTTTAGAAATAGGGAAGGATTTTTAAAACAAGCCATGAGAGCATAAGCAATAAAAAAAATTTGAATTTATTTTACAATAACAAACAAAGCAGTTCATTTAAAATAAAAATTTTAAATTAACAACTAGAAAATGTTAGTAATATAAATAATACAAAGAATCAACATCAATAAAATGTAGGATTTCCAATAAATTTTTTAAAAGTAAGCCAAAAATATGGGAAAATTAAGTGAACAAGCAATCACAGAAGACAATATTAGAATGACAATAAACGTATGAAAATTTTTAAAAATTAAAACTAATTTTTAATAATTTATCTAAGATACTATTTAACAATATTAATTTAAAATTAATATTAAATTAGACATCTTAATTTTAAAAAGCCAATGGAATATCATTTTTCACCTATCAGATTAGCAAAAATAATAAAATCTGATGCTATTATGTGTTGGCAAGACTATTAGGCACTGATTCTCAATCATTTCTGCACATGGGAATCACCTGCAGATCTTTAACTTATCCTAATGTCTGGCTCCCCAGCATTCTGATTTACTTGGTATGGACTTTCAAAACTGTGCTTATGATTTAGGCTTGATCAGAGAAATATCATGTGTGATATGCTATATAATTTCAAATTTTCAAAGGGATGTTAGATAGAATATTAAATTGTGAATCCTATGGGAACACCACTACTAATAAGTGGAAGTTGCAGAAAAAAATTGGAAAAATTTTTAGCAATAGTGTCCAAAGAAAGAAAGACTTTCTTTACTTGATTGAAAGCTACACATCATTGGAAGTGTTCAAGAACATGTTGCATAGTAACTTGGTAGGGTTTGCAGAGCCAAATTCAGGTTATTAGACCGGCAGTTAGAACAGATGACCTTAAAATTATACTTATAAATGTGATACTTGAAACACTGATTACAGTCCAAGCTGAATCTCCCTTTCACCTCTTTCCTGCTTCCTTTTGTTTTCAAAAATTCCGACTCAGCCTCTGTCTTGGGGGACAAAAAAAAAAAGGCATAACCCAGAAGGTGGCTGTGTATTCTCAACTCTTGTTTCTATATGATTGTCGTGGTCAATAATTAAGGAGTGAGATGGAAAATAGAAATATCACACTGATCAGAGTATGCTTAACAAAATACTTCTGATCTTGGAAAAGATTGGGGATTTTTCTCTATCTTTGTGGATGACACTGCTGTCAGTCCATTTGGGTTGGTATAACAGAAAACTATAGGGTGGCTTATAAAAAAGCAGAAATGTATTTCCCACAGTTCTAAAGCCTGAATAGTCCAAGATCAAATTGCCAGACTGGGTGTCTGGAGAGGACTCTCTGCTGCATGGATGACGCCTTCCATGTGTCCTCACAGAGCTGAAGGGTCAAATAAGCTCCCTCGGGCCACTTTTATGAAGGTATTAATCCCATTCATGAGAGTGGAGCCCTCATGACCTATTCGTCTCCCCAAGGCCCATCTCCTAATACAATTGCATTGGGGATTAGGTTTCAACATATAAATTTTGGGGAAACACAAGCATTCAGTCAATGGCAACTGGGCTCCTGCTTCAGAGATCAGGCCTCTTCCTGAAGGCGATTATTTGGTTCTTTAGAACCTTTGGAACACTGGAGTACAGTCTTGTACAGTACCCAAGGTTTGACAATGTGTACATAAAAAAGGCATACATTTATGACAGTTAAGTTTTTTTACTAAGAACAAAGATAACTAAACCCTCTGATACTATACACTGGAACTCTTACTTGGAGTCTGGCAAAAATGGAGTTTTCAAAGCAAATAATCATATAACATCATTCCAACAACTTCTCTGATTTATATCTACAACATACATACACACATACATATATGTGTGTATAGAACTATTATATATAATAAATAATAACTTTTGCATTAAGAACATGGACAATTCCCTATAAAATTTAGTTTAAAAAAGTAGGCTAAATTCTATCCACATGTATGCATGCATATTAACATATCCTGCACATATAAATTTCATATACATAATTTACTCTAGAAGGTTATAAAAATAATTATTGACAGGAAAAATAGGATATCTGTGACCATCAAAGGAAAACTCCTCAAGCGCTTGAAATAGGTTACTAAGCAGTAGAATAGATAGTATAGCTGATTTGTTACTTTTGACTATCGTCTTGACTATCTCATCTATGTGCTGAGTCATAACATCTAGTTTTCCTAAGTTCTTATTGTCTTATTTTTAAAGAAATTAGTCACGTGTTCTTGGCTAGGTGGATATGAGAAGGAGAAGGGGGACTAATTTAAGAATTATCATTCATTGTGAATTATGATGTGCTAGGCATTGTGCAAAATACCCACCTGAATTTTCTTACTGAAGCCACAGAACACTTCCATCAGATGTTCCAATTACCTTTCTTTTACAGAAGAGGAAATTGAAACTTTACAATGATTAAATAATTTGCCCAAGATTACATACTGTGAGAGAACTGTGATTTGAACTCAGAGCATCTGACTTTGCCATGGGTGTATGGGTATATAGAAGCTTGTTAAACATTGGCAGGAGAGAAATTTTTTATAAGTTCATATTACATATAAAGAGAGTTAGGACCAGGTATCTGTCAAAACAAATCAGTTTTATGTGAAAATACCTTATAAAGAAGTTTTTTATTTAATATCATAAAATAATCAGCAGTGACAAAAATGTGAAATCAAATATTGAAAGACATCATCAATTTAAAATAATTTAATTTAGAATTTGTAGCTAATTATATTTAGCCTAGATAAAATTGACCTGTGCACATTTTTAAGAAAGGAGCATTGTGTGTAAAATAACCGTAGGTGATATCTTTAAAACTTGAAGAAGAATCTCTCCTGTGTGTTGTGACACTACTCCTTATTTACTATCAAATGGTACTGCTAAATCCAAACAAATTTTGATATATTTATACCTGACCTCCTTATAGAAATATATCATAACCAGTTCAAATGATGTTAAGATTTTAAAGTAATGAAATGTAATTCATTAAATATATTTAATAGTAGATATTCCCTAATATTAAGTAATATTTCCATCCAGTAATTCCAGATTAAGGAGGATTTATTATATCTATTTCAATCAGTGCCTATAATTTTTACTACTTTTGAAGAAATACTGGCATTAGTTAAGATGTTTCAATCATAGGTAAAATAAATGTTTATTTTCCTTTTACTATCATTCATTTTTATTAGCAGAAAATAATGTTACAGTATTTCTTTATTTTCAGTTTTATATTCAAATTGGTTGAAGGTCCAAGCACCTGAGCTACCTAGTATTCGTAAACTCAATATTATACATAAGTTTCTAAATTTGGAACATATTGTTCTCCTACCATCTAGGGGATTCTGTTTTATAGATAAGTAATAACTTGCTTGAACAAAATTACTAATGCCATTTCCAATGATGTTCTTGTTATGTTATAACCCTGACACCAAAAGCAATAGCTAGGGCTAAAGCACAGCATAGGTGCTTGTTCTCAGCCTGATCAAACAAGCTTAATTATGACCTCCAGATAAAGGTACTGCCATTAAGCCATTGAATTATCACAGATAAGGCTGAGTCTTCCTTACTGTCTGATGATAAATCACAGCTAACAACAGCAAAGAAGTTAGAGCTCACATAGCTAATCCTTCGGAGATTTTGAATGGGCTGGTTCTCCTACTGTTTTGCATCTATTTATATTGCACTCAGAACCCCCAAATGGCCTCTGCTTATCTCCAGCTTTAGATAATTTATGCTTTTTGGTATGTCACCTCACCGCTGAAGCTGTTATCAGGAATGAGGAGGTTTAGGAAATCGGATCCACTGAAATGCTAATCCTCCTGCCAATTACTACACAAAAACAAGTTTTCTTCACTGATTTGCTTTTGTTTATTTGATACTGCAAATGTGGATTTTATGATTACAGTTTAGGACAATTGTTTAGCTCCAAAACAAAATAAGCATTTAATTTGACTAGCTTTCTCTTTTCACAAGAGTGGTTGGGCAATTTACACTGATTCAAATGGCCAGATGGTTTCCTCTCTGTTTGTCACTGACTAAATAGATGTGTAAATATTTTTATTTTCATAGAGGGCTGGTCTTGAGAGGAGAACTTGTTGAAGTCCCCTTCAATGGTGGGCTCCTGCTCCAAGATGCACTCATCCTAATTTAGATTCTTTGATATAAAGTATCTTCTATGTGAAGCTTTCACATGGAAATATGATGCCTGTCTTGGAAAGTCATTAAGATAATTTTTTTCATCCCTTATTGCTGTCCAAGTTTTATGAAATCTTATCTCTGAGAATTTTATGAGGTTATTTGACTAGTAGTTAAATGTATTACTTTTCGGTGATATCAAACATTCCTAAATGAGTAACTATCAAGCCCATAAAATTCTCATGTGCTTATTAGCATAGTATAATGAAAATTTGAAATGCAAGGTTGGACTGTACTTTTAAACACGCAAATTAAAGTCATACCTAGCTGTGTTTTCCTTTATTTTTTCTCAATAAGATCTCTACGTTTCCAAGGCTTGGAAAGGATGAGGTCACCCAATTGTCGTGATTGATCACCAATTATTCAAGTCTTCTTGTGTTGACTATTGACACCAGTTATTGAGATAGTAATCTTCAAAGTGATAAAGGAAGTTACAAAATTAATTCAACCTTGAGATTCCATTACACTTAGTGTCATCTAATAGAACATTTGATATTTTTAATCCTAGTTAAAGGCTTTCTCCCTAAGCAGATGCTGATGGCAGAAATGATGGAAAAGAAAAATATCTAACATTATAACTTCTGCAATTCTTTTTTTTCTTGGTATATTTCAGTGTAAAGCATTTATGTAGGTGGCTTCCCAGATGGCTCCTTGATTCTTCTATTGAAATGTAAGATAGGTATCTGTATTTTAACTTGAAAATGAAATGCTCATAAGACTTCTTCCGACATATGTCAAAGCTTCTTCTCTTCAAAGACCAGTTTCTGTATTTTAAACATGTATTTAGAAAACCTTCTTAACTTTTTCTTCTAAGGCAACATAATTAAAAATACATATTGATTACTAGATACAAGCCGTTCCAAGAGCTACTTAAAACTGAATTTTAGGTGAGATTTAATATATTAGCAGATATTGTGAAGGTAAATATTAAATCACTGACCACCTGATATACCTCATTGTTTGTTTTATATTTATCAGTAGGCACATTCCTTTTGAAAGAGCAAGTCTGCTTTTATTTTTTATTTTGTTTTATTTGTATTATTTTCTTTAACAGCATGTTTTGAATATCCATTTCAAATTTCTCAGGTGCTAATAGACTCCCACTATGAAATTTTACCTGGTTTTACTGTTTCCAGGCATAAGGTAATATAACTCATTACTCAATGTAAATACACAGAAATAATTAAACAGAGTCCTCAGATTTTTTGCTTCTCTATACCTGGAATGAAACTTTCAAAGAGAGGGAAGGGCAAAAGCACTCATCATTTTATGGCACAAGTAATTGTGGTGTCAACAGAAAGTCAGTATTTGACTTTAGAATGGGAGAAAATTTTTGCAATCTACTCATCTGACAAAGGGCTAATATCCAGAATCTACAATAAACTCAAACAAATTTACAAGAAAAAAACAAACAACCCATCAAAAAGTGGGCAAAGGATATGAACAGACACTTCTCAAAAGAAGGCATTTATGCAGCCAAAAGACACATGAAAAAATGCTCATCATCACTGGCCATCAGAGAAATGCAAATCAAAACCACAATGAGATACCATCTCACACCACTTAGAATGGTGATCATTTAAAAGTCAGGAAACAACAGGTGCTGGACAGGATGTGGAGAAATAGGAACACTTTGACACTGTTGGTGGGACTGTAAACTAGTTCAACCATTGTGGAAGTCAGTGTGGCGATTCCTCAGGGATCTAGAACTAGGAATACCATTTGACCAATTACTGGGTATACACCCAAAGGATTATAAATCATGCTGCTATAAAGACACATGCACATGTATGTTTATTGTGGCACTATTCACACTAGCAAAGACTTGGAACCAACCCAAATGTCCAACAACGATAGACTGGATTAAGAAAATGTGGCACATATGCACCATGGAATACTTTGCAGCCATAAAAAATGATGAGTTCATGTCCTTTCTAGGGACATGGATGAAGCTGGAAACCATCATTCTGAGCAAACTATCGCAAGGATAAAAAACCAAACACCGCATGTTCTCACTCATGGGTGGGAACTGAACAATGAGAACACATGGACACAGGAAGGGGAACATCACACACAGGGGCCTATTGTGGGGTGGGGGGAGTGGGGAGGGAGAGCATTAGGAGATACACCTCATGTTAAATGATGAGTTAATGGGTGCAGCACACCAACATGGCACATGTATACATATATAACTAACTTGTATGTTGTGTACATGTGCCCTAAAACTTAAAGTACAATAAAAAAAGAAATAAAAATATCTGCCACTTTATTTGGCTTTGATATGCAAGTGTTTGAAATTAACTGACATTAAGGCATTAAGGAGTGTATGCATATGTATATTCATCTCCATTCAATTATTCTCTAACATTGAAAACACTTTTAGTAATTTTATGTATCACAGCTCTTAACCAACTGCTCTATGCCAGAGTCCTAGTGGATATCATTCCCTTCATTCAGCATAAAACCAAAACAAAACACAAACAAAATGTGAAATAAAAAATGAAAACAGAATAATCTGCCTTCTTGCTGATAATAATGATTATTTTTTATAAGAATGGGGAACAAACAGAATAAAATAAATTAAGCTTAAAGGAGTTACACAATCCCAAATTGTGCAATTTGGGAGGTTATCCTTAGTTTTTTATTTGTTTGTAAAAGATTGCTTTCTTGTACTACCTTTGCTCTCAATCACCATCTTCTCTCTCTTCATCTTTTATCTAAAGCTGTTTTATTTTCCTCTCTCTGATACCTTTTCCTCTGCCCTTCTATTTCCCAGAGATGTGGCTTTTCAAACTGCCTTGCTTTGTTAACATTTCACATATAGACCTCATGGTACAGATGCCTCAAAATGCTTTTGCTATGAAACTTGTTCTTTATGCAATAGTAAAGCCTTAAGTATATGAAGTAAAACGTGATCTGAATATGAGAAAAGTTAAGCATTTAAGGTTTTAAAATTATTTTTCTGGAAGGATGTGCTACCGTTATTATCCAACCTAGCAAAATTACTAAGCTATTCTTAGACAAATTTCTGTCAGCCGAAAGAGAAGGAGAAAGGGAGGAAGAGAAGAAGTGAAGAGGAAAAGAAAAGAGAAGCTGGTCTGTAAAGGAAAAGCATGGAATTTGAATATTCTATTTCACATGACCTAGATGAATAAGTCAGACAGTTATTTACCATTAAATAATACACAGAACTACCTACATTGAAATTTTTCTCTACCTTAAGTTTGGATCCCTTAGGATCAATGAAAAGATTATTGAAAGCTCTTTATTGATCTCTCACATTTCCTAATTCTCAACACATTTACTGTTTGAACTACATAATTGAGGATTGGCTATATATTATTTTAACTATCACTCTTTAATTGTTTCATATATGTGAACTTTTTCTTCCCAAATAGATTCTGATTTCCTACAGCATGGGAATGCATCTGATTTTTAAATATATTCATTGCACTGAGAGTAGTTGTGGGTCCATAGTCCTAGGCTATCAATGTATATTTGGGGATTTATTAAGATAGAGAGATCATAGGTGAAGATCAGGGTACAGCTGCTCAAAAGTGGTGTGCACAAGACACTCTGAGAGGTTGTGCTCAAGAATGATGTGTGTTTGTAAGAGGAATCTGACAGAGACAGCAATAAAAAGCATAAAATTTTATTTCTTTGATAGGCCAAGTGAGTCCATAGCCAGGCAGTTTGACAAGTCACTGTCGAAGTGTTTAGTGTACATAACTCTTTGGGTCATCTGCACAATTTAAAGCAACTACCACAGGCACTAAAGATAATATTAGAGAATTTGGATTGGATACTTATTTAGTAATTTCTTCATAGATACTTTTGGCAGTTTAAGATACTGTTGTCTATGTTATGCAGAAACTATGTGACTATTTGGGTAGAGAGACCTTTAAAAGTATATTTAGACAGAGAAATGGGGACAGAACTTTTGACATTAGCCACAGAAAATGAGGATTTTTGTCATAAGTGTTTGTACCCAGTTCTTAGATTTGCAATAATTATAAAGTCAAACAAAGCCAAATGACTGCATGTTGTGATTTGAGTTAAACAAATAACTCAGGAAAGCATGGAAATCACCAGATATCTGTGTAAACTTGTGGTTTGTTTCCTGGTTTATGCATGTGTACTCATGTGAGGTGCTGACCCTGTTTTATAAAAGGCTGCTGGGAAAAAATAAAATTGGCTTTGGGTATTTTATTAGATTTTTTCAGAGGAAAAAAGTCCAAACCTCTTATAAATATTGCTGGTCTCTCTAAATCTGTGAAAAATATTAGAATAATCTAGAGAAAAATCGAAAGCCTTTGTGTGTGTGTGTGTGTGTGCGCGTGTGTGTGTGTGTGTTTTGTCCTATTTTTTAATAGGGAAATCACAAAGGCAAAGACATTTCTTTGTATCTTACATTAATGTTTGGTGTGGAGACAGGGCTGTTTCTCTGGAGATTCTATTTCTCTTTCCCAATCTCTCTCACATTTATGTGCAGGAGATTCCAAGTTAAAGAGCAACCTTGAGTAAAGGAAAGGACCAAAAGAAGATACCAAAACTCAAGACACAACCTGGGAGAAATGGAGACAAAAAGACGCAGCTACTTTGATCGAAGGTTGTAGCTGAAAGGGACTTTAGATATCTGATACCCTCATTCTACAATGAAAGAAAGGGAGGCCCAGAACCTTTAAGTAACTTAAACATACTCACACAAGTGGCCAATATAGAATTGGATCTCCTTTTCCTAGTTACCACTTCTAAGTCTTTTCCCCTAAATCAAAATGCCTTTCTTGTAAGTGATGTGCAAGGGAGAAGAGAAGTCACACTGTTTAAAACATCTTCTAGGCTTTTAAACTGCTCTCACACACCTGAGCTTTGCCTATTCTTGTCTCTACTTAAGGCAAATCCCCAGCCCAATGTTCAAGTCCTATAATTCACTATAACTTAAAGTTGAACTACAGGCTACACAGCTAAATATGAAATATTGGTAACTGATTGAGTGACTACAGATTGGCTGGGAAAGTAAAACTAACTCCTATTTACCTCTAATGAAAT
Source organism: Gorilla gorilla gorilla (assembly GCF_029281585.2). Lineage (NCBI taxonomy): Eukaryota > Metazoa > Chordata > Mammalia > Primates > Hominidae > Gorilla > Gorilla gorilla. Next base: position 117,356,391 of record NC_073229.2, on the reverse strand, counting down.
AAGAAACAGACTGTTGTGTGTTGTGTAAATCGCTCTGTAGTGGGCCCTGTGTTGTTGATGATTTGTAAGCAGGTATTTAGATCTGTTTTTGAGGGAGCCCAGGGAAGGTGATGTCAGGAGGACAGTGTGGTGTTGGTATTGAGGGCCTGCCTGAGATCAGGTTGAATGTGCTTGTTCTACATGCTTTTGTGCTCCAAAAGTTTGTGGCAGTGCACTGAAAAGATGAAATTCCTTGAGATAGAGAGCAAAGAGAACATGTAAAAACAAACAAACAAACAAACCTGACAAGGTTGTGTAATAGTTTGGAAAGAAGCACATAGTAAAATCTTTGTACAGCATACCTAGTACATTTTGGAGGAGACGGGATGTTGTAATGAGCACTTGTCCCTTACTGAACTGAGTGAAGAATAGCTAACCGACTCACCATATTTTATATATTCAGTATCTTAGGTGCATATTCTCAAAGACAATAGAAAGCCAAAAGCTCGTAATTACTAATTTTTTGTGCCTTTAATGTGTGATATTGCTGCATGCTTCTTTTTGATCTTTACAGCAAATGAGGAAGCATTGCAAAACAGAGCTGCCTCCCCTTGTCTCTGTGATAATTCAGGCAGCAAGTGCATGGTTCCTGCTGTGCAGCGTTGTTAGCTGTGCCTGCAAGTGCTGGCTGGAATATAACTAAATAAACCTACAGACAGGAAAAAGAAACACCATTGCACTTAACCTGCTGTTTTACTTTGGTTTTAAGTTTGCAAATGATTTTTAGTCAATTGTCAATATGGAGGAAGCCTAAACAGATCCCAAAGGAAAAAGCACTGTTAAAAAAAGGTTCCCTTTTACATTCTGCCAAACAATATTTTCAGACTGATAGAAATTAAACATGGTATTTACATGGGACCAATAGGAAAGCACTCACCCACTCATTCACTCATTTATTCGTCTACTGCCTATTTAATGGTCTACACATTAGATCTTATTCTAAAGTGAGATCCTATAAGAGTCTAACACCAGTATTAATAGACATGTAAAATGAGTTCATACATTTTATGTCTTTTGCCAAAAAGACATGTAAAGTAATGGGATATAGATTATTATTCCTATCAAGAGCACATTTTCCTCTACCACTCTAAGACAAATCTCTAATCTTTCAGTCTTACTCCTGAAAAAATGTTTTCCAGAAGCCACTAAACAGATTTCCTGCCTCGGGACTGGAGCCACATTTGCAAACCTCAGCCAGACACTGATAAGAGGATGGATATCACCCTGACTAATTTATATTAGGCATGATTTATCCTGGGAAAAGGAGGGGTCTTCTATGAGCATACAAAAGACCAAAAAAAAAAAAAAAAAAAAAAACCAAGAAAAAAAAGTTAAACAACAACAAGATAAAAGGAGCAACCTAAAGACTACCTCCTCCATCCCCAATTTCTCAATTACAAGCTATCTGTTGCTTCTGAGGCCGGTAGCTACTAAAGTGTCTATGACTGGGGGTGGATGAAATCCCTGATTCTTAGGTTCTTCCCATGTGGGCTAGTCAGTTAATTAAAGAGTGACTAGCTGGGCGTGGTGGCGCACGCCTGTAGTCCCAGCTACTCGGGAGGCTGAGGCAGGAGAATCTCTTGAACCCGGGAGACGGAGGTGGCAGTGAGCTGAGATTGCACCACTGCACTCCAGCCTGGCAACAGAGTGAGACTCCATCAAAAAAAAAAAAAAAGAAGAGGAATGCACAGATGAGTGGCAAATCCTGGGAAGATCTTGGTGTTTGGGAATGTATAAACTATTTCGCAAAAGAAGGTATGTAATCACTTATTTTAAGTAACCCTAGTCAACTTGACCCACTGAAGACCAGGATAGAACTAGATATTTGCTGAGTCTTCCCTGATTCTGAGACTAGGAGACTGCAGAAAAAATAGAAAACAGAGTGACCTTTCTGGGTGTATCAAGAAGAGACTATTAGCCTGCCATTCAAGACAGGAAGAGGAAGTGAGATAACCCTTTTGACTTTCATCCTCTAGAGAGTCTCTGTCCTAAATAAATTTCAGCCACCAGAACTCAGTTGCATGTGCTGCTTAAGAAAATAACTACCCATTTAAGGGGCCATGGCAACGAGAAAGAAAAAGATCAGGTTGCAATTCAGGATACATGCCCAGGGAAAAATGAGCTACTGAATTTTTTAAAATAAGGAAGGAAGAGAGGGAGGGAGGAAGGAAAAAAGAATATATTGAAAGATGTTCAAATCACACACACACATACACACACACATACACACACACACACACACACACACATACACCCCACATTCCTGGTTTTGGAACTAACATTAAATAGATGTTTTAGAAGGGAAAACAGTTACTATTGAAATTAGAATTTATGACTGAGTGAATTAAGCACAAGAAATACTTAAAAGCACAGAAAAGAAAGAGGAAAAGAAATCATGAAGAAAAAAGAAACTGTGAGAATAGCTCTAAGAAAAAGAACAGCCAAAAGGTGATTTAAAGGAGGAAAAAATAGTAAATGGGAGAGAGGTAATTACTGAACAACTTCTAGAAATAAATTTTCCTGAATTGAGAAAAGATTTGGGTCCAGAAATTAAAAGGGCTGACTAAGTTTCAGGCTGATTTAATAAGAAGATATATGCAACCAAGTAAATCCTTATAAAATGTGTGAACTCCAAGGATAAAGAAAAAGGTTTATGTTTATAGCTTGGAAGAACAAGTTACTCACAAAGGAAAAATAATCACACTGGTATAGGCTTTGTTTTTTGACCCTGGAAGCTAATAGACAATAGATCATTTAATACACTCAGGAAAACAAACAACATGCAAAAACTCCTATATTCAGTCCGTAATTTTCCTGTTTATTATCCGGTTGATGCCTTTTTTAAAAAAAGACAAAATATATAGAAAGAGTGACATACACAAACTGGAATGGTTGGCTATGCAACCATACTACCTAAGGAGAATACTTGAGGAAAGGCCATAAAAAGACAAATTAATCATAAGAGAGACAAGGTGAAAGAAGAGAGAACAGTGGTGAGTAATGACATTTAATATATGTAAGTTTAATAGATGAGGATATGAGGAATTTTACAATCTAAGGGACTTATTTTAAAACAATTCAAATAATCACTCAATTATTCCAGCAAAACCTAGGAGATGGAGGTGGGCATGAGGGGGATAAAGAGAGCTTGAAAATGTTCTAATCATGTCATTATGGACAGGGGAATGGAGGACAAAAAAAAAGAAAAGAAAATATATTCTTAGAGATTTTCCTATTGAGGGTTAGGAAGGATATGTGGGGAAAAGTAAAGGACTGTAGGAGAAGGAGAGAATAAGTCTTGAATAAGTTGTGTGAGAGAAGAGAATGGGACTGAAATCACCGAGGAAATGTAATTAGAGTGGAAACTACATTAATTTGGGAATGTATAGAACTTTCATCAACTCAGTCCAAATAGCATAAATATGTAAAATGTATATAGCATTATTTATTTAACTGTTATATGTTACATCTTAACACCAAGTTATGATCCAGTAGATTTGTTTCATGGTGATTCCAAAATGATTTCTGACCTCAAATGCAAATGGATGAACCAGTGCATCACAAGTTCAAAGATTTGGGGGGGTTCTGAGGAAATCAGTGTTAAGACAATGTAGAAATTCATACCAGTGTAAACTCATGCATTCTACACATTTGTGTTATTTCTTTTCCATATGATTAAATAAATCCACACTCTCCTTTCTTCTTCTTTTTATCTCTAGCTCCTAAATAGGTAAAATAAATGTATTAGTCTGTTAGAGCTGCCATACAAAGTATCACGGATTGGGTGACCTAAACAACCAAAATTAATTTTCTCACAATTCTAGAGACTAGAATTCCAAGATCAAGGCATTGACAAGGTTGATTTTTTTTCCTGGGGCTTCTCTCTTTAGTTTGGAGATGGCCATCTCTTTCTGGTGTTCTCACATGGTCTTTTCTCTGTGTATGTCTCTATTCTAATCCCTTTTCCTTTTTAGGAAGTCAGTAATATTGAATTAGGCTCACACATATGACCACATTTTACCTTAATTACCCCTTTAAAGCCCCTGTCTTAAAAATACAGTTACATTCTGAGGAATTGGGGGCTAGGACTTCAACATATGGGTTTGGGCGGTGACACAATTCAGCTCATAATAGCAAAATAAAACAAAATAAAATGAAATGTCTCTTACTTCTTTCTGTGGATTTTGAAATGTCCTAGGCCTGAGTTTCTGAGAACATTCTGTAAACCTCTAATTACTCTGTAAACTCCTGTAGCCTCTGAAATAATCATCGAACTGGAGGTTCTGCAGAAACCAGGGGAAATAAAATCCTTTTGTTTGAGTATTTAAGAATACAAAATTTAAATTTCATTCTGATTTCTATTTAGAGATCTATCTATCATCTATCCACATACCTTACCTATCCATTTAATTTTGAGATAGTGAGAGATTGTCCAGAGTAGTCTCTCTCCCCACAGAAGGTCTTCCACAGGCACTATCATCCAGGGAGAGCAAGCAGAACCTTGGAAAAATAAATTGCTAAATATCCAAATGGATTTTGTAAAGCATTATATTGAAGCATAATGCAGACACATAAATGGATTTCCATTTATATATACGACAATAGTCCTGAAAGCAATATTTTCTCTCATTCTTTTTTTTTTTTTTTTTTTTTTTTTGAGATAGAGTCTCACTCTGTTGCCCAGGCTGAAGTACAGTGGCATGATCTCTGCTCACTGCAACCTCTGCCTCCTGCCTCAGCCTCCCAGGTAGCTGGGATTACAGGGGCGGGCCACCATGCCCAGCTAAATTTTATATTTTTAGTGGAGATGGGGTTTCTCCATGTTGGCCAGGCTGGTCTTGAACTTCTGACCTCAAGTGATCCACCCACCTCAGCTCCCAAAGTGCTGGGATTACAGTCATGAGCCACAATGCCTCCTGTTCTCTCATTCTTTCTATCCTAATGATCAGGTGGTTTAAAAAGTAAAGGTTCTGTTTTCCTTTTAGTTGTTGGTTTCCTCTAAAACACTAATGTAAAATATAAAATTCTAAATCCTGGAAGACTTAGAATACGAAGTTTGAACTATAAATCATATGATGCAGAAGACTGTAATATCAGAGCATTGGTTTCTATCCAAAAGGAGGTGTGATTTCAACCAGCAAGGGGAAGAAGAATGTGAGTCATAAAATAGAGCATAGACCCTGGTTGGTGACTATCAAGGGACTTTGTATCCTTCTCCTCCAGGGACTGAAATTCTATTAATGTCCATTGAAATTTCATATAAACCTCGGAGATACCTGGACCTGGGTGGCCTTAGGGAAGAAAGAACTGGTGCCTGACTCCCACACATGTAGTCCACTTACTGCATGTTTCACAGACAAGCCCAACATGGTAAATGAGTGACAGAGCAGCGAGATTGGGGAATAAGTCCCAGCAAAATGAGCACTGGGACAACAAATGGCACGGGGAGAGTCCTAGCAGGATTCCTGTGCCAGAAATTTCCATCATTCATTGATATTTGTTTATCTACCCCTTTTGGACCACTAGGAAAGATCGTGCTTTCTTGTTCCTTTGAAGTTAGGTGTGGCGATCAGCTCTTTGACCAATGACAAATTGCCAGTGTGATCATTGGTGATATGTGTCACATGTGGGAAGTATTTACTGCTGGTGTATGAATCTGTATTTCTTTTCCCTGCCATGGCAAGTGTGGAAACTTGCTTAAATGTCACCATCACAAGATAATGTACCCTCCATCAACAGAGGGACAAAGCTAGTGACAAGACACATAGGGCAAAGCTACCCTTTGTGGTTATGTAGCGTGAAAAAGAAATATATTTTGTTATTTTAAGTGCTGAGATTTGGGGCTGTCAGTATCATGTAACCTCTTCGGATTGATTGAACTAGACATCTATATGCAATACCAGAGAGTGGCTCTCAGACAAGACTATTAGCTCCTGACGCCAGAGCAAAAGAAAAGTCCTGGCAAAAGAGAAAAGTCTTTGCAAGTTAGATCACTTCAGTGGACAAAGCAAGAGGAAGAAAAGAGAAGAATCTGAAAGCAAGAACATTTGAAATGACTAGAGTCTGTATGTTAACCCAGATGCAACCCTGTTCATAAGTCAGCAAGATTAAATTTCTCAAAATCAGCAGACATGGAAACTAAAGAACAAGATTTATTCAGTTACAGGAAAATAAAAGTCATCATGATCCACCTTATCTTAAGAATTAATGTGACCATAAAAAATTACAAATGTGTATAGAAAACCATATTACTTAATGATATAATTGATTTAACTCTTAAATATGTGTTGGTAAATAAGTCACATGAACATTTAACAACAAAATATTTCAGAGTGACATTGTAGTGTTGTGACAGCACAATGTTACCCTCTAACTTTAGAAATTTTTTTTAAAACAAACTAAACAAAAAACAGTCTTTCAATTGGATTCCTTTATACTCAGCATATTATGTTCAGGAATAGTTTAAAGGAAAGGAGCATATAGAGAAGTAGAAGAAAAGAGTTGCTCAATTTTTTTTAACGAATAAATGCAGAGGTCTAAGTTCATAGATGTTGATACTGGCTAAATATCTTGGAAGGTGGTGAATAGTCAGTCAGCAATAGACTTACAACAAGGAACTGTACCTACAGTGGTTGGCATAAAACTTAAGTGGCTGTTTGAAGATTCATGAACATTCATATTGGGGTGGCAATTACACTGAATACTGAGGCTAATAATTACATTTCTATTGTCATTCTTTGCTAAATATGGATAAGCAAGCTCACTCTTCCCATAATTACTTTCCTTACCGGATATACAGAATTTGGTCTACCACTTTATAACTGCTAATACTTTTTAATATAGTTATTTATTATAACAATATATTAATTATATAACATATTATAATTAGTCAATAATTAATATCAATTAAATATATGCTATTATAGGTTACAACTGAATTACAATTAATAATTATAATCACGATTTTATATTTTTGGTAAGTTGAATATATTCTCATTTGAAACTGTGAAACTGATTTTATCACTCACACATTCAAATTTTGAAGATACATTTATTGACATATTAGAAAAAACTTCTTAAAGAATGAATATTTCAAAAGTCAATAAATTGTCAAAGTCACGGATAGCTAGAAAATGAAGGTTATGAGGACCTGCCTCTAGTTTATTAAAAGTATCATTGCCTGCGGGATTTATTGTATTTACTACTGTGCAATTTATTTGCACCTTTTTCAAGGGTCCTGAAATAAGTATCTCAACTTCCTAAACCTAATACTTCATAGTAGGTGTGGCATATTTATGTTCAGAAATCTGTAAATAATTCATTTCAGTGGAAACTTTGGCATTAAAATACTCATTATGTGAAGAGTAGTGTAATATTTTTGTGAATAATTTTAAATATTCATTTTTACATAATTTTGAATTAAAGCTAAGTGTGTGTGGATTAGCTGGCAACATGGAAAAGGGAGAAAGCTTTGTTTCTGAGGTCAGCTGTCTTTATTTTCTATTTTACTGCTACTCAAATTGTGATCTATGAACTCTTTGTTTCTAATTTCTGATGAAATTATTACAAAAATTGAGTGTGAGAGTTTAGAAACTTGCGGGATAATTTAACATACAAACACAAGATGAGTGAACTTGTCTCATGGAACAGGTTATATACCAGTTTCTGTTTTAACTTCTCTGTGGATCACTTGCAGCTTGAGCTCCTTAGTTACATCAGCTCAAGACAGACTGGGGAAAAAAATGAAATAAAAACAGATTCTTCACCGTGGATAATTTGGTCTACCTTACCAGGGCTTAGTAATCTCAGGTCAAGACAGTTTACTTTTTGTTCATTTTTATTTTTTGTTATTAGCAAACAGTTTCAGCTGTTTAAATGATTTTCTAAATTAAACTGCGGCTGATTACCAATCAGAGTAAGTAGCTATAAAAAATGATATCTATTTTCCTTGTAAATAATTTGCATACACTTGAATATGTTACCTGAATTTATAAAGTTATGTACAAATGGTTTTAATAACTAATAGTAGGAATAAATATAATAAATATAAGTGGCAAATATGCAGCTGTTAAGACATGCCAGGTTAAGTATTTAAAAATCATTATGTCATTTAATCCTTATAATTACATTTGATGTTAAGTACAATATTATCCTCAAATAGTACAGGCAGATGAAGCACAGAATAGTCCAGCAAATTATCCAAGGTCAAATATTTAGGAGGTGGTAAGATAACAATTTGAATTTTGGCTTAATAATACGTAGGCTCCGTACCTCTCATCAGTACTTAACTTTAGCATGTATGAGAATCACCTGCAGAGATTGTTAAAGAGAAGTCCACTAAGTCTGGGAATGACTCAGTAATTTGCCCTTCTAACAAGTCCCAGGAAATGCTTGACACAGAGATCACACACTTTGGGAAGAAGCCCATCTTTTAGTTAGAGAGCTTTACAGGATCCTGTTGCAGGAAGGCACTGAGCAGTTAGTATGCCTTTCTCTTCTTACCCAGATATGCTATCTACTGTCAAAAGATGCTGAGATCATCACACAGTACCTTCAATAAAGAGCACAAAACTGCATTTATTGTGTGAGAGCTATGCTGGTCAGGCACAGTCTCTCTGAGAAGAATAGAGGATGGATCTTATATGGGATTTGGGGAAAGCCTGGAGTTCAGGAATTGGTAAACATTCAGAAGTACAGAAGTTGACATCATCTGTAGAAGCTTAGTAGCTATTTGTTACCATGGCTACAGAGGACAGTGTTTTCCTAAATTTGTGGAACTTCTTTACTTTTATCACCAAACCTGATACACAAATATACTACCACCAAATTCAACCGTGGTCTTCTTCATGCCACTACCCCCAAATTTTGCAAATGTTGTTAGTAACCAAGTCTAAAGGAGTACTTTACAAATTATATGACAATGTATCTATTTAAAATCTTATCCACGCAAGGTCTGTTGAAATTGAAAATGTGTAGAGTTCCTGAAACAAAGTGGGATTCCTCAATATCCAATAGCAGGAATAAAAGAAAGATCCATGGGCATCTCTAGCAGATATGAGAAGAGAGGCTCTTCCAGAAACTCTTATTCATATATAGTACATTTATCTAGGAGTCACAATTTAGTAACATTCAATTCTTCCCTTCATTACCAACACAATCACCAATATACTGACACAGAATACTGTATGTATGTGTACATTTGTGTGTGTGTGTGTGTGTGTGTGTGTGTGTATAAAGGAAGAATAATTTATCTTCATTTTCCAGTATATACTATTATTATTATTAAAGTTAGACACTGGGAATTATGAATGAATTAGCTCATTACTGAATACTTAAATACTAACTGAAATATCAACAATGTCATATAAATTCTGTGTACCATGTAGTTAAGGTTAATAAATGACTGGCATCACTGATTTGTTCTATTTTTTCTTACAAGTTTTACTGTGTAAAACCCTATGTAAAATCTTTTACTTTTAGAAATGTAAGACCAATGTTTAAAGGTGACAGATAACTTAACTCACAATTTATATAACTACATGTTTTCCCCTAGAATTAATCATTTCCTCTACGAAGTATAATTTTGCAATTATTTTCTTATTTAGTTCTCTGTGAGTGATTAAATGTTTTAATGCTTCTACCCCAGGGATTAACCTGGAAACAGATACACAAGGAAAAAGATTACTCTACATAAAATACTGATATATTCATGGCTATTTAGGTAATACTACAATTTTACCCATTCTGAACAGATAAAGAGCAAAGATTTAATCTAATACATAGACCATCAATAAGTAATTATTGGAAGCAAATCTCCACCAATTGTTTAAATTATGGGGCTTCACCAAAAAATTAACAACAATGAAGCATCAAAATTTTCTGTCAAAATCTTGTGCTTTATTTGCTAAAGGACACTAGCATTTAAGCTTTTTTGGTCTACTGTAGGAAAGACTTTTCTGTGTTTTGAGCAGAGCCTAGAAGAGTGTCTGACATATAGTGAGTGCTTGTGTCTTGATTGAGTTAATTAATGTACTTAGGAGCAGTCTTCTAGGAGAACCTAAACTATTGATCCAATGAACACAAAGAGGTCTGCTATGGAGAAATCAGCATGAAGTTGTTTAGTCCCACGCTTCTCAAATTAATACGATTTGCAAATCACCTCATGTTCTTGTTACATTGCAGATTCTGATTTAATAGGTCTGGTCTCAGGCCTGGGATTCTGCATTTCTAACAAGCTCTCAGCTGATGCCAATGCACTGTAATCTAAGCTATAGTTTGAAGAGTGATGGTTTCCTCATTTCTTCAAGAAACTGGCCCTTACTCCTTCTTACAACGTAACACTGGAGACTAATCACATTATAAAAATGACAAATTCTATGCCAGAGATATTAAAGTAAGTCAAGTACAATGCAAAGTGATTCTTCATAGTTCTCTTTTGTAAATTGTACTTGGTAGAACTTTGTAGTCATGGTGTGTTTATAAAGCAATGAAGAAAGTGTGTCCTTTGTTCTAACAAAAGGGTCTTAGTCCTGATTGGGAAATAGACTGAAGCCTGCTGTCAGTTCACACAATTGACTGTTCCTGCTGGAGCATGTGAATTTCCTCAGGTGAGTTCAGTGAAAGAATCACTCTGTTATAAATAAATACGGTTGGTTTACACTTTAGATCCTCCCTCAGTCTTTCTTCCCCAAACTAAAACTTTGGGTTTTGTGTGTCTTTTTTTTTTCCTTTATCTCCTTTAATAAGACTTTCCTATTTAGGAAGTTTTTAGAAAGTGTACAAATTTGGCAGAGCTGACCAAAATTTCTTTTGTATGAATCTAGAGAAAGTAAAATGTTTTGTGTTGGCAGAACTGTAACCCATTCCAAACTTGTGGAACAGATAAGAGCTATAAAATATAGTCATCTGGAATGAAGTAATTGTTCTTGGGATGTAATGTGCCAAAGAAAGAGAAATCTCTGGGTTGGCTCTGAGAAATGTTTGATCATCTTTAAAACAGGATATGAAAACAACACTGTAACATCCTGCTGCTTTAAAGTCAGGGTGGCTTGACGATACAGAGTTTATTAAACAATACACAAGATAATCCTCAAGCTGCCTTTTTTTTCAAGGTCATGTTCATACTAGCAATTATAATGATGTTTGTTGAAGTCACTTGAATGGCAGGTATAAAGGCTGCCACTTAACCAAACTGGTTTATCGGGTGACTTTGGCTGTGAGTTTTGCTCTTTACTTTTCCTTTAAAAGAACCACTTGCGTGGAAAAACAAATAAGCCATTGGACTAGCCCACATAACCTTAAAGCTAGCAGTTTTCTGGAGAGAGACCTATCAAGCATTCTCACGAAACTGGATAAGATCCATTCACATTTCATCTAACACAGTCTTTAGGTTCTCACCATACTGACGGCCTAAGATATAGTAATAGAAATTGTTGTTGGTGTCCTTCTTGTGATTATTTACCTAAAATATGAATCAGTGAGTACTTAATCTTGATGTAGTGATTAGATTTTTAAAATTTGGGGTTTTCTTCTTCTGTATGGGACTCTCTTTTTTGGCACTTTCTCATTTTTCCCTCTGCCTGAATATACTAGATGATCTGGGAGCAGAACACACTCTGGCATGAACAGAAAAAAACTGTTTTGAAAATGTCTACTTTTTCTGCATAAAAAATGTGCTAGAAAGAATTACATGTTAATGGAGACCTTAAATGGGGAAAACAAGTCTTTCAGATAAGCTTGAATGATACTGTGAGTTACAAAGCTTATTTTAATATAATCGGTTATAGAAACTATAAAACAAGCCTTGATTATCAATATTATAACCAATCATCATATGATTGAATAAATTTTACAGGGTAGCTATAAATATGTATCCATTATTAAACACTTGATCTGAACCTTTGCTGTTTATTACATGCTTTGTTAACATTAAAGATATTAAATTCTCCTGGGAAAACCAAAAGATGCTCTTATTTATGAAAAACGTAAGTTATTATTCATATTAGCATCCCACTTTTGGAGGAACAAAAGAGAAAGTATTTTTATTTACTCTTATTTGTCAGTCTTTATAGGCATGTTATATGCATGAGCATTTTAGTCAGGATAGGGAGGGCTATTCTTGTAATATACAATTTTTAAGTCTCAGTGATTTAAGGCAACAAGAATTTATGGCTCATTCTTGTGAGTTCTTTGTGGATCTAGACAACTCCAGTGGACAGCTGTCGTCCCCAGTGACTCAGTGATCATGAACACTTCAATCCTCTCCCCTGCTACCTGAACAAAGGTCAACTGGTTGTTCTAGCAACAGAAAAGGAGCAACTGAAGAATTATACAGCTGCTTTGCACTGTCATCACTTGGAAGGGATGCATTTCACTTTTCACATTTCATGGACACAATTAGTCAAATGAACTTAACCACAAAGAGGCTGAGAAATGTAGAGGAGTACATGGAATATTTGGTATCCTATATTTCCAAAGTAGGAAAGGATTAGGAGACATACCTTCCTGTTGGGAGTAGATACTTTGGGTAGTGGAAGAGGAAGTGGCTAGGGATGGTCACTTTATGTTTTATTCAAATCTAAATAATGTGTTTTTTTCAACAAAACTGTTTTATTTGTAATTAAAATATATTTTAAATCCTATACGTCCTTAATAATTACCAATAAGGGGTACAGGAATCTTCTTTGGCTTGATTTTTATAGAAAGGGTATGAATATTTAGCATCTTATATGGAATTTAGACTCCTCTTCATTCAGTATTGTCCTTTTAGTTTTCTTTCCTACTTAACGTTTTTGTAGTTCTATTTTTTATACAACCAAAGAGTTTTGAACTCTGTTCTGTAGGCCAATGATTCTTAATATCTGATTTGCTCATAAGTCCTTAACAAAATAATCAGAAGGTAGGCTTGTAAGAAGTAAGACCTTCATGAATCCCAATGGAGTTTCATCAAAGAGAAAGATTAAATCTCCATGGGAGAATGTTTCCAATGATAAAAACTTCAGATACATTTTAGATTTAATATGATTGAAAAAGTCAGAATCTAAAATTGTGTAAGCTGGATAAAGCCCTGGGAGTCACAGGCTTTCAGTGTTCACAGTAGGAAAGAGAAAGCTGTTTGGTAAATTTCCATGGGATATGGCTTCAGGGAAATCCCAATTTGTCTTTGGTTAGCTAATTTAGGAATGGCTGACCTTATGTGGGCTTTTATGTTTCCCTAGCTTACTTTGAAGGTATATAACTTGTTATTCTTTTAGACACATATTATGAATTCTTTAGATATGAATACTATCATATGGATGCAATTCTTAACAAATGCTACATAAGCATAGTTATTTTAGGTATAATATAATTATGAAACAATTGCTACTCCCAAGCTTTTAAAAAAGTATATAGTCTGGCCACACAGGATAAACTAAAGGTACAGATTCATGGAGGAAATTTGAGAACTCAGTATTCTTCAAAAGTTTATTTGCATGAACAAAAGAAGTATTAAGCTGAGGTAACCATAGGAAGAAGCATGAGATTTGTTCAAAAACAAGTTGCAACCTAAAATTGCACGCAAATGCAGACTGATGTTTGTATTTAAAATAACAATATGGATTAAAGGTCTGACAGTCTCCATGATCACAATATAATATTATCAGAAACAAATTCCTATGTAAGGACTATATCAGTTGCAGAAAACAGACTTCACTGTAGCTAACACAAGAAAAAAGAGGGCTTTATTCGAGGTACTATATAGTTTATAGAATTTCTAAAGAGTCAAAGAATGAGGTTTAGACACCACACAGCTGAAAAACCACACAGGAAAAACACAAATAGGAAAATGCCCAACTACCCCATGGGATTATTCTGGCATAGAGTTCCAATTCAAGTGTGGTTTGTGGACCAACGGCTGATCTGCATACTGATACTTGTCTGGAATGAGAAAAGTGCTTGAACCAGATGGCAAATCCCCTGTGCCATTAGGCACACTATTTAGTTTACTTGAAAATATTTTCATAGCGAGACTTTAAAAAAGATGTAGTGTGTTAATTTACATCTGGGTGCAAGCTCTTGTTCTTTTCTGAGATGAGCACATTAAGTACCACTGTTTTGAGAATACACCACTACCTTCACTACCTGCCACATTACACCTATGATTCTATGAAGTGGAAGCAAACAAACAAAAAACTACACTACAGAAACTCCAGAAGAACCGAATGACTTCATCACTTTATTTGCCAGAGATTCAATTCCCTTTGAGCTACAAAAGTTCCCCAGGATCCCTTCTGCTTCCAGGTCTCCTGTGTAGCTTCCTTTTCTTGGGAGAACCAGAAGAGTTTCCAGCCCCTAATCCACATGAGAGTCTAGTTTTTAAACTCCTTAGCATCTATCATCCGAAAACAAGTTAGAAAGAGTTTAGAAGTAGGTAGAGCCCTAATCCACACAACCTATCTCAGTAGCCAATCCAGGCAGGATATTTTTTTAAAGGGAGGAGATTTTTTTTTAATATATATTTTTTATTATACTTTAAGTTCTAGGGTACATGTGCACAACGTGCAGGTTTGTTACATATGTATACATGTGCCATGTTGGTGTGCTGCACCCATTAACTCGTCATCTACATTAGGTATATCTCCTAATGCTATCCCTTCCCGCTCCCCTCACCCCACAACAGGCCCCGGTGTGTGATGTTCCCATTCCTGTGTCCAAGTGTTCTCATTGTTCAATTCCTACCTATGAGTGAGAACATGCAGCGTTTGGTTTTTTGTCCTTGTGATAGTTTGCTGAGAATGATGGTTTAAAGGGAGGAGATATTAATGAACAAAGTGTTGTTGCTGATTTCTCAGACATGAAAAAGGGAAGACATATGTAAAGGACCCAACAAAGGCTAGATGGTGGCCAAATAAATGTGTATATGGGCTCATTTTATTGAAAAAGCAGATGATATTATTTTTCTTTTGTGTAGTTAGGAGCACATTTGTGATATACGTATGTGTAGTTTTTTGCTTGTTTGTTTTTAAAGTCTGAATTATCCACAAGAATCAATAATTTAAAAGTATTTCCATAGTGGAAGTCAATTTTGAGGCCAGCTATTTCCACCTCTTCCATTAAAACATTTTTTGAAATATGATATTGCTTACCAATATATAATAACCACTAACTATAAAAGCACCATCAAATAAATTTCTCTGGGACATGTCTTAATAAGTAGTATAATATATAATTAGCACATCTCTTTTATGTAAGTAGGTGATTCTTGAAAATTAATTGGCTTATTTTATTAGAGTAGGCATTTGCTTTGAAAGTTGTTAATTGCTTAGTAGACCAAGTAATATTTATGACTGAATATCACTTTTGAAAATTGGTGTCAAATTAATTAGTTTTATTGCACTTAAGAAATGCAAAATTATGTCACATATAATTTTAGCATTGGTCACTGGTTTTACATACAACCTAATGTTAAATAAATAGTAGTAAAAAATAGAGTGCACTGGTTTAATCAAACGTTTTGAATAATAAAATGTATCATTTAAAACTTCACCTAAAAACCCTCTTCAGGTCATGAACTATTTTGTGATTCTAATAAAAGCCATGGGTGCTATTGCCAAAAAATTACACATACACACCAATTGTACATGAATTCACAGAATATTTATGGATCTTTCAAAGGCAATTCTCAGGCTTTAGCTTCAAAAAAAAAAATCCTGATCAAGTCTGGGCATTGTAAATGAGCCTGTAGTCCCAGCCCACTTCAGAGGCTGAGGTGGGAAGATCACTTGAGCTCAGGATTTCGAGGCTATAGTGGGCTATGAGTGCCCCATTGCACTCCTGCCTGGGCAACAAGAAACTAAGAACCTGCCTCAAATTTTAAAAATAATCCTAATTTGACTTTAATACATAACTCAATATTTTTCATAATATGATATTTCAATTTGGAGCTGAAAGTTGAGGACTTTCAGTCTTCTTTTATGAAGACTGATTCATAACTATTACTGGAAATGTGATCTGGATATATAAACCCTTTAAATCTCAATTATGTTACAATAAATTGGAAATGACAATAGTTGCTGCATAAGATTACTGTAATTCCTTTAGTATGTATCCAGCACAGTGTCTGTTGTAAAATTTTAAATAAATGTTATTTACTCATTTTTATCGGTTATTTTTCTTTTGATATATTAATAAGATTGCTCAGAATCTCCTGATCACATTGTAGTTATGCAATTATGTTCAACAAATACTTACTGAATGCTTACTTTGAACCAGGAATTATGCTAAAAGCCTGCATAGATGATTAAGACAGAATCTCTGCTCCAGAGAAATTTATAGTACAGTGGCACATAAAGAGAAAATTTCATGGGAAAGGACTTCATGTTTAAAACACCAAAAGCAATGGCAACAGAAGCCAAAATTGACAAAGGGGATCTAATTAAACTAAAGAGCTTCTGCACAGCAAAAGAAACTACCATCAGAGTGAACAGGCCACCTACAGAATGGGAGAAAATTTTTGCAATCTACTCATCTGACAAAGGGCTAATATCCAGAATCTATAAAGAACTCAGACAAATTTGCAAGAAAAAAAACAAATAACCCAATCAAGAAGTGGGTGAAGGATATGAACAGACACTTCTCCAAAGAAGACATTTATGCAGCTAAAAGACACATGAAAAAATGCTCATCAGCACTGGCCATCAGAGAAATGCAAATCAAAACCACAATGAGATACCATCTCACACCAGTTAGAATGGCGATCATTAAAAAGTCAGGAAACAACAGGTGCTGGACAGGACGTGGAGAAATAGGAACACTTTGACACTGTTGGTGGGACTGTAAACTAGTTCAACCATTGTGGAAGTCAGTGTGGCGATTCCTCAGGGATCTAGAACTAGAAATACCATTTGACCCAGCCATCCCATTACTGGGTATATACGCAAAGGATTATAAATCATGCTGCTATAAAGACACATGCACATGTATGTTTATTGTGGCACTATTCACACTAGCAAAGACTTGGAACCAACCCAAATGTCCAACAACGATAGACTGGATTAAGAAAATGTGGCACATATACACCATGGAATACTATGCGGCCATAAAAAATGATGAGTTCATGTCCTTTGTAGGGACATGGATGAGGCTGGAAACCATCATTCTCAGCAAACTATCGCAAGGACAGAAAACTGCATGTTCTCACTCATAGGTGGGAATTGAACAATGAGAACACATGGACACAGGAAGGGGAACATCTCACACTGGGGCCTGTTGTGGGGTGGGTGGAGGGTGGAAGGATAGCATTAGGAGATATACCTAATGTAAATGACGACTTGGTGGGTGCGGCACACCAACATGGCACATGTATACATATGTAACAAACCTGCACGTTGTGCACATGTACCCTAGAACTTAAAGTATAATAATAAAAAAGAGAAAGTTTCAATATATCATAGTAAGTAACATAAGAAATTGGCACAAGATTGTATTGGAGTTTAGAGAAGTAGTGGTATAATAATCCTAAGAATTCATGAAAGTATCCATGGTGGAGATAATACTTAAGCTGTGCCAATAATATTAACAATAATAAACTGTCTGACTGTTTAGTGTATGTTGATTATTTTGCTTTATGTACTATCTAATGTGATTCCAATAAAATTCCCATGAAGTATATATCTGTTTATTTATCTATTTTTTTGGAAAAAAAATCTCTTTACAAATGTGGCTACTGGACTAAAACAGGATAAATAAAATTTCCAATGATGTGTAGTAAATTAGTGACAGAGTTAGAATTAGGGACTTCAGACTTTTGTTCTTTAACAATTGAAGAAAGTTGAGAATAACATTTCAGGTAAGGGATGTCATGGCAACATGGAATAGCATGTTTTATAAGGTAACTAAACAGAATAAAATAACAATGATAGGACATCCTAGCAGAGCAATAAGGCAAGAAAAAGAAATAAAAGGCATCCAAACAAGAAAAGAAAAGGTGATACTATTTCTCTTTGCTGATGATATGGTTCTATACCTAGAAGATCCTGAAGACTCCCCCAAAAGACTTAGAGAATGAATAAATAATTTAAAGGTTTCAGGATACAAAATCTATGCACCAAAATCAGTAGTATTTCTATACACCAATAATGTCCAGGATGAGAGTCAAATCAAGAACACAATTTAATTTACAATAGCTACAAAGAAAATGAAATACCTAGGAATACAGCTAACCAAGGAGGTGACATATCTCTGCAACGAGAACTACAAAACACTGCTGAAAGAAATGAGAAATAACACAAGTAAATGGAAAAAACATTCCATGGTCAGGACTGGAAGAATCAATATTGTTAAAATGGCCATACTGCCCAAAGCAATTTCATCACTATTCCTATCAAACTACCAATGTCATTCTTCACTGAATTAGAAAAAAACTGTTTTACAATTTATATGGAACAACAAAAAAGCCTGAATAGACAAAGCAATCCTAACCAAAAAGAGCAAAGCCAGAGGCATCACACTACCTGACATCAAACTGTACTTTAAAATTATAGTGACCAAACGGCATGGTACTAATACAAAAACAGATTCATAAAAAAATAGAACAGAACACAGAACTCAGAAATAAAGCCACACACTTACAACCATCTGATCTCAATAAGGTTGCCAAAAACAAGCAATGGGTGAAGGACTTATTCAATAAATGATGCTGGGATAGCTGGCTAGCCATATGCAGAAAATGAAACTGGACACTTACTATCCACCATATACAAAAATTAACTCAAGATTAATTAAAGATTTAAATGCTAGACCTCAAACTATAACAATCCTAGAAGAAAACCTAGGAAATATCTTTCTCAACATCAGCCTTAGGAAAGAATTTTTGGTGAAGTTTCCAAAAGGAATTGCAACATAAAAATTGACAAATGAGACCTAATTAAACTAAAGAGCTTCTGCAGAGCAAAAGAAACTATCAATAGAGTAAAGAGACAATCCAGAGAATGAGAAAAGTATTTGCAAACTATGCAACCAACAAAGTCCTAATATCCAGAATTTATAAGGAACTTAAACCAACAAGCAAAAAGCAAATAACTTTATTAAAAAATGGGCAAGAGACATGAACAGACACTTCTCAAAAGCAGACATAGAAGTGGCCAGCAAACTTGTGAAAAAATGCTCAACATCACTAATTATTAGAGACATGCACATCAAAACCACCATGAGATACGATCTCATACCAGTCAGAGTGTCTTTTATTAAAAGGTAAAAACACAGCAGATGCCAATGAGACTGCAGGAAAAAGGAAACACGTATACACTGTTGGTGGGTATATAAATTAGTTCGGCCACTGTGGAAAGCATTCTGGAGATTTCTCAAAGGACTTAAGACAGAGATACCATTTGACCCAGCAATCCTATTACTGGGCATATATCCCCCCAAAATAGATCACTACACCCGAAAAGACACATGCTTTGCTTTACAACAGCAAAGAGATGGAATCAACGTAGGTGCCCATAACTGGTGGATTGGATAAAGAAAATGTGGTACATATATGCCACAGAATACTACACAGCCACACAAAGAATGAAGTCATGTTCTTCTCAGCAACATGGATGGAGCTGGAGGCCATAATCCTAAGCAAATTAATGCAGGAATAGCAAAGTAAATATATCATGTTCTCACTTATAAGTGAGAGCTAAACATTGAGCAATCAAGAATGTAAACATGGGAGCAATAGACATGGTGACCTGCTAGAGCGGGGAGGGAAGAAGGGGGTTGGGTTTGAAAAAATACCTATTGGGTACTACGCTCACCACCTGGGTGCAATATACCCATGTAGCAAACCTGCACATGTATCCCCTGCATCTAAAATAAAAGTTGAATTTGAAAAAATATAACAATGAGAATAATTATTATAAACACGAATAATGATGGATAAGTTGGGATATACAGGAGGTAGCTGAGTATATAAGTCCTTAGCCTAAAGATACGGTTAAAACTAGAGATAAACTGTGGTTAACATGGATTAATATGGCAAATAGGAGGCAAGACTAACTTGCAGCCCCTACTCAGACAGACAGAGTAGTGTGTGGAGACTCATATTGTAAACTTCTGTTCCAAGAACTACTTCAGGAATGTACTGGGAAAGCCAAGAGAATCCACAGACACTTTGATGGAACTGGATAACCCCTGCACGCTCCCTGAGATGCCGAAAAACTGTGAGTCTGCTTGCTTTCTCAATAGGGAGGCTTGTTGTCTGGGGCAAGTTCTCAGCCCTGGTCACCATTTGCCTTGAAATAGACTTGGTGCTGTTGAGGGAGCACAGTGGGGGTGAGACTGGCCTTTAGGACTGCAGGCTGTGTGGGAGTGGGGTGGGGCCTGTGATTGCCAGTTTTCCCCTACTCCCATGGCAATCTGTATGACTCAGCAGAGGCAGCCATAATGCACCTGGAAATATAAATTAATGGGGCTGGGAACCACATCCCCACCCCCACAGCAGCCACAGCAGGCCCTGCCCAAGGAGAGGCTGAGCTCAGACATGCGTATTCCTGCCCCCACCTGGTGGTTTTTCTCTAACTGCCCTGGTAGCCGAAGACAAAGGTCATAATCTCTTGGAAGTTCTATGTCCCTGCCTACCACCTGAGAAATCTGAACACTTAACCAGGTGTCCCTAGGGCAAGTTTGCTTCCTCACTATAAGACTGCAACTGATGCACTCTTGAAAGAGCCACCTCCAAGCTGGAGGCCAACCAACACAAAACCACAACCAATGAACCCTCACAGAGTCCACTTCACTCCCCTGCCTCCTCCACTGGAGCAGGTGCTGGTATCCATGGTAGCAAGACGTGAAGATGAATCACATCACAGGACTCTTTGCAGACATTCCCCAGTACCAGCCCAGAGCCTGGTTGCTCCACTGCATGCCTAGACCCAGAAGAGCAAAAACAATCACTACAGTTCAGCTCTCAGGAAACCCTACTCCTGGGGGAAGTGGGAGAACACTACATCAAGGGAGCATCCCGTGAGGCAAAAGGACCTGAACAGCAGTGCTTGAATCCCAGATCCTCTCTATGACAGAGTCTATCCAAATGAGAAGGGAACAGAAAAACAATTCTGGTAATATGACAAAACAAGTTTCTTTAACACCCCAAATGACCATACCAGCTCACCAGCAATGGATCCAAATCAAGACAAAACCTCTGAACTGCAAGAAAAAGAATTCAGAAGGATGATTATTAAGCAAATCAAGGAGGCACCAGAGAAAGCTGAAGTCCAACTTAAAGAAATCAAAAATATGATGCACAATATGAAAGGAAAATTATTCAGTGAAAAAGAGAGCATAAATTAAAAAAAAAAACACAACTTCTGGAAATCAAGGACACATTTAGAGAAATGCAAAATGCACTGGAAAGTCTCAGCAATAAAATCAAACAAGCAGAGGAAGGAACTTCAGAGCTTGAAGACAGGCTTCTGAATTTACCCAATACATCAAGAACAAAGAAAAAAGAATTTAAAAATATGAACAAAGCCTCCAAGAAGTTTGGGACTACTTACATGTTAAACATCCAAACTTAAGAATAATTGGTGTTCCTGAGGAACAAGAAAAATCTAAAAGTTTGGAAAGCATATTTGAAGGAATAATTGAGGAACACTTCCTCAGTCTTGCTAGAGATCTACACATCCAAAAAAAAAAAAAAGGAAGCTCAAAGAATACCTGGAAAATCCATCACAAAAATATCAACACCTAGGCACATTGTCATCAGGTTATCTAAAGTCAAAACATAATGAGAGAAAATTGAAATGGAAACCAGTTTGGAGTGCTTGTGTCAGAGGCATGTGAACCAGAGCAACTCCATCTTGAGTAGGAACTGGGTAAAATAAGGCTGAAACATAATGGGCTGCATTCCCAGTTGGCTAAGGCATTCAAAGTCACAGGATGAGATAGGAGGATGGCACAGGATTGAGGTCATAAAAACCTTGCTGATAAAACAGTTTGCAGTAAAGAAGCCGGCTAAAACCCACCAAAACCAAGATGGTGATGAGAGGGACCTCTGGTTGTCCTCACTGCTATATTCCTGCCAGCATCATGACAGTTTACAAATGCCATGGCAACACCTGGAAGTTACCCTGTATGGTCTAAAAAAGGGAGACATGAATAATCTACCCTTTGTTTAGCATATCATCAAGAAATAACCATAAAGATGGGCAACCAGCAGCCCTGGGGGCTGCTCTGTCTATGGAGTAGCCATTCTTTTATTCTTCTACTTCTTAATAGATTTGCTTTTACTTTAAAGAATAAAAATTAAAAAATAAAGTCAAGACAAAGGAAAGAATCTTAAGAGTTGTGAGGCAAAAGCGTCAGGTAACCTGTAAAGTAAAACCTATCAGATTAACAGCAGATTTCTCAGCAGAAACCCTACAAGCTAGGAGGGATTGGGATCCTAATTTTAGCCTCCTGAAACAAAACAATGATCAGCCAAAAATTTTGTATTGAGCAAAACTAAGCTTCATAAATAAAGGAAAGATACAGTCTTTTCCAGACAAACAAATGCTGAGAGAATTCACCACTACCAAGCCAGCACTACAAGGAATTCTAAATGCTCAAAATAAGCCAAAATAGAACCTCCTTAAAGGATAAATCTCACAGGACCTATATAACAATAACACAATGAAAAGAAAAAAAAAAAAACACAAGGTGTTCAGACAACAAATAGCATGACGAATAGAATAGTACCTCATATCTCAATACTGATATTGAATGTAAATGACCTAATGCTTTATTTAAAAGATACAGAATGGAAGAATAAGAATTCACCAACCAAGTCTCTCCTGTCTTCAAGAGACTCACCTAGTACATAAGTACTCACAAAAACTAAAGGTGAAGGAGTGGAGAAAGACACTTTATGCAAATGGACACCAAAAGCGAGCAGTAGTAGCTATTCTTATATTACACAAAACAAACCTATAATAGCAGTTAAAAAAGACAAATAGGGACATTATATAATGATAAAATAACTAGTCTAAAAGGAAAATACCACAATTCTGAATATATAGCACCCAACACTGATGCTCCCAAATTTATAAAACAATTACTACTAGACCTAAGAAATGAGATAGATGGCAACACAAAAACAGTGGGGGGACTTCAATACTCCACTGACAGCACTAGGCAGGTCATCGAGACGGAACGTCAACAAAGAAACAATGAACAAATGGACTTCTCAGATATTTACAGAAAATTCTACCCAACAGCTTCAGAATATACATTCTATTCATCACTACATAGAACATTCTTCAAGATGGACCAAATGATAGGCCACAAAATATAAGTCTCAGTAAATATAAGGAAATTGAAATTATATCAAGTACTTTCTCAGACCACAGTGGAATAAAATTGGAAATCAGCTCCAAAAAGAATCCTCAAAGCATGCAAATATACGAAAATTAAATAACCTGTTCCCGAATGATCATTGGGTGAATAATGAAATCAAGATGGAAATTTAAAAGTTCTTTGAACTGAATGATAATAGAGACACAACCTATCAAAACCCTTGCGATACATCAAAAGCAGTGCTAACAGGAAAGTTCATAGCATTAAATGCCTACATCAAAAAGTCTGAAAGAGCACAAATAAACAGTCTAAGGTCACACCTCATGGTACTGGAGAAACAAAAACAATCCAAGCCCAAACCTAGCAGAAGAAAAGAAATAATGATGATCAGATCAGAACTAAATGAAATTGAAACAAACAAACAAAAAAATACAAAAGGCAAAGGAAACAAAAAGTCGGTTCTTTGAAAAGATAAATAAAATTGATAGGCCATTAACAAGATTAACCAAGAAAAAAGAGAAAAGATCCAAATAAGCTCAATTAGCAACAAAACAAGAGATATTATAACTGATACCACAGAAATAGAAAAGATTATTCAAGGCTACTATAAACACCTTTATGTGCATAAACTAGAAAATCTAGAGGAGATGGATAAATTCCTAAAAATATACAAGCCTCCTAGATTAAATCAGGAAGATACAGAATCTCTGAACAGACCAATAACAAGCAACAAGATTGAAATGGTAATTTTAAAAACCACCAACCAAAAAAAAGTCCAAGACCAGATAGATTCACAGCTGAATTCTATCAGACATTCAAAGAAGAATTGGAACCAATCCTATTGACACTATTCCAAAAGATAGAGAAAGAGAGAATCTTCCCTAATTCACTCTATGAAGCCAGTATCACCCTAACATCAAAACCAAGAAAGGACATAACAAAAAAACTGCAAACCAATATCCCTGATGAATGTAGGTGTAAAAATCCTCACCAAAACACTAGTGAACTAAATCCAACAGCATATCAAAAAGACAATCCACGATGATCAAGTGGGTTTCATACCAAGGATTCAGGGAATGTTTAACACATAAGTCAATAAATCTGATACACCACATTAAAAGAATTAAAAATAAAAATCACATGATCATCTCAATAGATGCAGAAAAAGCATTCAACAAAATCCAGCATCTCTTTATTATTAAAACCCTCAGCAAAGTTGGCATAGAAGAGACATACCTTAAGGTAATAAAAGCCATCTATGACAAACCCACAGGCAACATTGTACCGAACAGGAAAAACTTGAAAGCATTTCCCCTGAGAACTGGAACAAGATGAGGATCCCCACTTTCATCACTTCTATTCAACACAGTACTGGAAGTCCTAGCCAGAGCAATCAGATTAGAGAGATAAATAAAAGGCATCCAAATCAGCAAAGAGGAAGTCAAAGTGTCCCTGTTTGTTCATGATGTGACTGTATACCTAGAAAACCCTAAAGACTCATCCTAAAAGCTCCTGGAACTGGTAAATGAATTCTGCAGTTTCAAGATACAAAATTAATGTACATAAATCAGGAGCCCTGCTACACACCAACAGCAACCAAACCAAGAATCAAATCAAGACTCAACTCCTTTCAAAATAGCTGCAAAAAAATAAGATACTTAGGAATATACCTAACTAAGGATGTGAAAGACCTCTACAAGGACAACTACAAAACACTGCTGAAAGAAATCATAGATGACATGAAGAAATGGAAACACATCCCATGCTCATGGATACAATCAATATTGTGAAAATGAACATACTGCCGAAAGCAATCTGCAAATTCAATGCAATTCCCATCAAAGTACCACCATCATTCTTCACAGAACTGGAAAAAAAATGATCCTGAAATTCATATGGAACCAAAAAAAGAGTCTGTATAACCAAAGCAAGACTTAGCAAAAAGAACAAATCTGGAGGCATCACATTACCTGATTTCAAGCTATACTATAAGGCCATGGTCACCAAAACAGCATGGTACTGGTGTAAAAATAGGCACATAGACCTGTGGAACAGAAAAGAGAACTAATAGATAAAGCCAAACACTTACAGCCAACTGATTTTCAACAAAGCAAACAAAAACATAAAGTGGGAAAGGACACCCTAGCAAACAAATGGTGCTGGGATAACTGGTAAGCCACATGTAGAATGAAACTGGATCCTCATCTCTCACCCTATACAAAAATCAACTCAAAATAGATCGAAGACTTAATCTAAGACCTGAAATCATAAAGATTCTAGAAAATAACATTGGAAAACCCTTCTAGACATTGGCTTAGGCAAAGACTTCATGACCAAGAACCCAAAAGCAAGTGCAACAAAAACAAAGATAAATAGATGGGACTTAATTAAACTAAAAAGCTTCTGCATAGCAAAAGGAACAATCAGCAGAGTAAACAGACAACACATACAGTGGAAGAAAATCTTCACAATCTATACATCCAACAAAGGACTAATATTCAGGATCTACAAATAACTCAAACAATTCAGCAAGAACAAAACAATTGAATCAAAGAGTGGGTTAAGGACATGAATAGACAATTTTCAAAAGAAGATACAAAAATGGCCAATAAGCATATGAAAAAATGCTCAACATCACTAATTATCAGGGAAATGCAAATCAAAACGACAATGAGATACCACTTCACTCTTGCAAGAATGGCCATAATCAAAAAGTCGAAAAATAATAGATGTTGGCATGGATGTGGTGAAAAGGGAACACTTTTACACTGTTGGTGAGAATGTAAATTAGTACAACTAGTATGGAAAACAGCATGGAAATTCCTTCAACAACTAAAAGTAGATCTACCATTTGATCCAGCAATCTAACTACTAGGTATCTACCCAGAGGAAATGAAGTCATTATACTAAAAAGATACTTGCACATGCATGTTTATAGCAGCAAAATTTGCAATTGCAAAAATATGGAACCAGCCCAGATGCCCATCAATTAACAAGGGTATATATACACACTATGGAATACTACTAAGCCATAAAAAGGAACAAAATAATGGCATTTGCAGCAACCTGGATGGAATTAGAGACTCTTGTTCTAAGTGAAGTAACTCAGGAATGGAAAACAAAACATTGTATGCTCTCACTCCTATGTAGGAGATAAGCTATGAGTATGCAAAGGCATAAGAATGATACATTGGACTCTGGGGACTCAGGGGAAAGGGTTGTGGGTGGCGAGGGATAATAGACTACACGTTGGGTCAGTGTACACTGCTCAGGTAATGGGTGCACCAAAATTTCAGAAATTACCACTAAAAAACTTATTCATGTAACCAAACACCACCTGTTTCCCCAAAATGTATTGAAATAAAAAAATTAAAAATATAAAAATTTGGTTAACGTTAAAGATAGCAGCAAAAATCATTACAATGTATGAAAACAGAGTATAATATAAAAGAAAAATGGTATCAAACTATGTTATTTTGGCCAAAACATACACATATAATTTTTATCCATTATCTATAAATTAATTAAAAATTATTTTGTATTGCCTGTTTGCAAAAAGATTTTAGTAAAAGTAGAATCCATAGCCAAATAAAGTTAAATATTTGGTTGAAGTCAGTTAACATGTTTATTCAATGAAACTATGCTCAGTGAAAGAATCCTTTGTAGATGAATTCATCTAAGCTCATGTTAAAATAAGTACCAAATAAAACAAACAAAACAACAAAAAAGTAATTAAAAAAAAAAAACCTCCCTGTCTTTTTCTGGGAATTTAATTTAGAGCGGGGGTGGGAATCTGATTGAGAGCGATTTTTGTTTTAAAATCTATTGGACCCAAATTTCTTCAAACAACCCCATTGATGTTTTTCATTGTAAGTCTCTTATGATATTTTGCAATTTTTAACTTATAAATATCTGAAGTTAATATCTGGAGGCTGAAGGAAATTTAGACTATTTCTAAAAACATAGTCTCTTATTAGAATGTTCCATTTAAAAGGCAGTTGTGTTGACAAGACTGCATCTTCCATCTCCATAGTTTAAAGGTTAAAGGAGATCATGTGGATAATCAGACAGATTTTATTTTTCTCATTTCATTCATTTTTAAACCACCTCAATACTTTATTATGGTAGTCAACAGCAATACAGAGAACATTTAAAAAAAAAAAAGAAAACTCTTACTTTTTGTAGTTGCATAGTTAGCTTCATTCAGCCTTACTGATCATTTCAAATACAGCGTAGGTCCATCGATTGAAAACCTGATTCACTGTTAAAAGAACAGAAGTATAGTTGCTAATCTTGGATGGATCCATACATGACTTCATCAGAGATCAGAGAAGGTGATAAGGAAAGGGCATGTAATCTTGTGTTCAAGAGTTCAGCAATGCTAGGGCAAGAGGAATGCATGCCTAAAAGTACCAGGAAAGAAAACCTGCGTTATTAATTTTTTTCCTTTCCATTAATATTTAAATCCTTAGAGCAAAACTTTCATCTAAATATGTACCTCAAACATACATGTATTGTCTGGAGACTTGCATGTTTTTGAATGCATATTTGATAATGTATGAGTCATTGTAGACCACTCAAAATTTTTATCTCCTAACTTTTCATTTTTTTCCTATAGTTTTTATTGTTTGTCACAGGGAATAGGAAAAAAATGGTTATTCCATTAATGCATTAGAGAAGCAAGTTGAAAATCAGGTTAGGGAGATATTAAGCAAAGGGCAAATGGAACTATTCATGAAGTTATTAAAAAGAATAAATAAAAAGTGAAGACCTCAACAGCAGGAATAAGACATTCTTATGAGAGATTAATATTTCAAATATGAGATTGGCTGCAGAGATAGAATGGTATGTACAATGCCACGTGCCCAGCAAACCCCAATTGCTAACTTATTGAAAACATGTTGAGTGTGCATTTATAATAGAAACAAAATCAGCAGTGTGGTTACAGGCAATAATAGTAAGTATTTTAACTGAGAAATACTTTTAACAATAACACAAATTATTTTCTTGCATCTTAATATAGCCAAAAGCTGCTTGTATGTTTTTATTGTAAACAAATAATCTATAGCATGTAAATTGTATGTAGCTTTGATTTTTGGCTATTTAACAGCCTTGCTACATTACAATAAATTATAATGTGTCAAACAAATGGTAATAATTGGAGGATAATTTTACTTTTGAAAAATAAATTGATGCTTTAGACTCAAAGCTATTCTTCCTTTAATCATTTCTTTCTTTTTATGATTTTAAAAATCTTGCTGTCAACAAAGTCCCCACAGAGTTTCATGATTAGTGGAATACAATTTTAAGAGAAGAGGATAGAAAGATTTACTTGTGTGGAATCATCTCATTAGGGATGTCAGTGGCAGAAAGTTTAGGTTGAGGGGTAAGTTGTTTATTACCAAAGTATGAATGTTCTACTGTAACTTTTTGGCTATTTTATAGAAAAGGGCTGTGTATAAAAAGAAAGAACCAGAATATGTGACATTTGTGATTGAGAAGATAGATAGCTACGGTTTGGTGTAGATTAATAAGGCTTGGCCATCTAATGGGAAAGGTAATCTAATCATTTGATAGCTATTATACTCCATCTTTGATTCCGAAAGCATTGACTGTCTTCTGGGGTGGACATTTTTAAAGTCTCTTATCATAAACAACAAACAGTACCTGTAATGAGCTTTATTTAACTTGTATTTTCTATATTTAATCTAGACAATAGAGGTATTAGAATGACAAATAGTAAAGAATATACATTAATAATAGTGTCCTGTTTATGTATGCTAAACACCTACTGGTGTTTAGCAAAAGTAAAAGAGCTAGTTAGCATTACATAAGTACATTCACTCTCTCCCCTCAACTCATCCCCTTTACAGGAAGAGAAAGAATAGAGGATTATGGCTTATAAGAATAGAGTTTCTTGTGCAGAAATGCAAAGACAAGTTTATGGAGTCTGCCTAATGAAGGATAAAGTTATAGACTGGAAAGATGTTAGTAAGCTAGCTAGTTAGTGCAGTTCTATATATCACATTCTATCTTTTCTCTGAGCAATTAACAGACTGTTTTGTCTCTTTATCATATTGATATATAGTCATTATGATACCTTTTCAAGTAGAAGAAGTCTTTTGTCCTCTATAATTGCGCATAAAGCACTCTTGTGAAATTCAGTAATGTATAACGAAAATATAGTTCTTTGGGACTTTAACTTTTGTGTTCATACATGCAATCAACAGATTTCCAATAATCTATGTGACCTGTAACCCAGCAAACAAATATTGAAGTGCATTTCTTCTTCAGCCCTGAAATACATAAAATTTTATATTTCTAATTTTAAGACATTGTAGGTCAGCCTAGTCCCTTAGCTTTTTCAGATTCTTTAAAAAAAATCCTCAGGCCAGGCGCGGTGGCTCACGCCTGTATTCCCAGCACTTTGGGAGGTCGATGCCGGTGGATCACGAGGTCAAGAGATCGAGACCATCCTGGCAAACATGGTGAAACCCCGTCTCTACTAAAAATACAAAAATTACCGGGCGTGGTGGCAGGCGCCTGTAGTCCCAGCTACTCAAGAGGCTGAGGCAGGAGAATCCCTTGAACCCAGGAGGCAGAGGTTGCAGTGAGCCGAGATCATGCCACTGCACTGCAGCCTGGGTGACAGAGCGAGATTCAGTCTCAAAAAAAAAAAATCCTCAATAGTTTTAACTCTCATTTTGGTGCATAAGTTCTGTTTCTTGTATTTTCTCCATGTTTAGGGCCTCCTGGCCACAAAAATATTGCCTAAATAACTCTGAGGCTTGAACTATCTACAAGTAGAAAGGATTCCAAATGAAAGGGTAGCAACATTCTTATCTAGTCAGAACCTGCAGAGAAGATAATAAACGCCAAATGAACATTGCAAAGAGAAAACAAAAAGTATATTCTCAATTTGCTTTAGTTTACATTTCTCTCAACAAACCACAAAATTATAAAATTAAAAATTAAAAAGGGAAATTGCAATTAAGATTCTGTGAACAGCTGACTAATGTAAATATTTTATACAATGTGATTCCCAGAGATCCTTTTGAGTACATCAATTGGTTTGAATGGCTGTTTACTTGCAGTCTGTTTTCATTCAGGCTTTTAACTGAAAAGCTGGAATGTATAGTTTGGCAATAAGGAGACATGTTAAATTTGAGATATGTTTGAATGTTACAAAATAAAGATTTGAAATATGTTTTGTTAATTTTAAATCATGGGATACTTAGCAATGTCACATTTGAAAATATTTTCTTTATAAAAATGCATTAATTATTTTCAAATTATTGCTTCTACATTAAAAGACTCTATACAGACAGCCTTAAAAGAGTATATTTCTACATTTTTACATTTAAGTAGTCCCTATACTTAGCTTTATATATAGTAATGTCTATGTGAATATATGGTTCTGTAATATTCAGATTTTTTTCTTTTTCTAATGAGAATCCTTTGACAATCATAGAGAACTTTAGAGTTATACTTTTATAATTATGTTAAGTGGTAAAGTTTAAAGACTACAGTGTCCATTACGAGGATAAGCTTTTAGGTTTTACTGAAACTGTTTATCTAAAAATAGTAAGGAGAGCTTAGGTTTAATTTAAATACCATGTTACAAATAAACTTTTGGCGGAATTTCGATCTGTGTTAACTTCTACCTCATTACTCTTTAAATTTTTAAAAATTGTTCCTATTGTTCTTCCTTGAAATTTTCTTCCTTCTCAATTTGTCCATTTTGAAATAATAGGATACTCATTGCAGCAGGAATGAAATTTCTGCAGTTTTTTTTTTCAAAGATATTTAATTAAGAGAAAGAAAACAAGAGTGGAAATGAAGCATGTCTGGTTATCCTGTGTTTGACTCATACTACTGGTGAGGATAGGGATAAGGCCATACAGTAACCATTATACTTTTTAAAGCAGACCACGGCAATTGATTTCCATTACCTAGCATAGCATCTACCATTGTGCATGCTTCTCAGATTTTAGAGGACACAGACTCTTAAACAGAAAACTCTAACTTTAAAAAAAGTCACCAATACCAATTAAAAGATGTGGAATCTGACTTCAAGTCTCAAAGACAAATATAATTATAAATTTTTATATCTAACAGTTGAAATATTTGATCAAAAGATCTGTTTTAACATAATATCATGATTTGAATCCTTGCATTTTATGCAAATGTTGAATGTTATCACCCACTAACCTAAATCAGAATATTTTAAACCTATAGAATGCTATGGTCCACTAACTTAAATTACAATATTTTATACTCCTCACCTACTTTGTTCTTTTCTTTTTTATGGGATTATTTTTGTTTGCCTATTCTTAAAACATATCATGATGGTAAGAAAAGAGAACTATATTTATCCCTTCAGCTCAAAAAAGGAATTACTAATTACATACTGTTTATTGAATGACTTGTAGAGCTGTGTTTACACTGTGGGAAGAAGAAAGTTGTATCTTGTGTCTTACCAAAAGAGATACTTCCTCATATTAACGGTTGATTTTAAATGTAGATCTGTAATTTTATTGAACAAGAAACTGAGACAGGGAAGTGACATCCAGAAAAATCCTTTCAGACTACACAGCAAAACCCTTGATTCTCAGTATAATATCCCATGTGCAAGACACCTCTGTTTTAAGTTTAAAGAAATATACTCACATGACTTAAAGCTTATATAATGCACACTTAGCTTTAATGTTAATGATACCATTCTGATAAAGTAGGTGGGTAATGAATATGGATGTTTCCACTGAGTATTGCATATGCATAAAGTAAACATAAATGAAGGAATGAAGTTGTTGAGGTTTTTTATTTCCCACGGATTAATTCCATTCAAAGTGTCCTTCAGCTATCTAGAAACTTGTTTTGTACTGCCATCACTTCAAGGGTCTTTCATCCCACCTGACTTACATGCTACAACTTGGGGAATGATGGGGATATTTTAAATGGAGAAAAATGAAAAACATTATTTTTTTTAAAGAATTTAAAACATACACATTTTCTAAGCCTATTATTATACTTTCGAAACATTCTTTCATTAAAAATGGATGCCTAATTTTGTATAGTTATGGTACCTAATGAATAATAAAAAGCTATGACTTGCTTAATAGACATCATGCCAGACAATTTCAAATTAAAACCCCTGCAACACTCCATGTAGAATAAGCCATGATGGAAGGAGAAAGATGCAAATTCTCAAGTATACCTTATGCAGCTTCTGATAATTGAGTCATTGGAAAAGTGCCACAGGACCATCTGGCTGGCTGCATGGAAGAGTATGCTGACCTGGACTAACAGCCACACAGGTAACCTCTTAGCCTATAGCTAAGCTTGTTCATTTGATTTTCTCTTAAAGGAAAAATTTTGTAGGGCCAAATGGGCAATATTAGTATGATTGTTCTATGATGGTTGCTGGATGATGAAAACCAAGAAAGGAGGCACAGATGAAGGAAAAAGTGGCTATGGCTATTCTTCTTCCTGTGGTAATTTTTGAGTCAATGTCCTGGCACAGTTTAAGTACAAGATTCTGAAGTGGGAGCTCACTGTCTTTGGGTCTGAGGCTGCACATGAAGGAAGCTATCTCTATTCCTAATGTCATCCTTTGTAAGTCTTTGTATGTTAGTTGCAGTGCCAACACCTTAATGGACACTTGTACAAATAGGCTGTCGATGCTTCCTCTCCCACAAAATGTTTGATGCTACAAGAAGCAGGAAAATATTGTGAAAGAAATTATTACAAATGATTTTACAGCAAGAGCATAAATTTCCTATTAAGCAAACTTAATTATGGGGGATATACATTAATTTATAAAACAGAACTGGTCAGTTAGTGTTCTAACTTTCCTTTGTAAATTTCAGTACTTCATCTACCTTATAATAATCCAAAGGTACTTATATCCTCCCCAGGATTTCCAAACTCTTGTTTTGTGGATCAGCAATAATATGTACCTTAAGACATTCTGACCCCACATATTTATTAAATCGAACTGACTTCTAAAAAATGTCATTTTCTACTCTCCTTTTCCTTTTCTACTTTGTCCTCTTTCCCACAGCAAGTGATTTATACTTTGGTTATCTGATCAGGCCTACTTTTTCTTGAAGGAATGAAGGTTAACGGCATTTTCTCTCTGTCTTTCTGTGTCCTGTGTCATCAGTTTCCACCTATCAATAAATGACACATCGACTTTTTGACTAATAAAACATTAAGTGTAGAACTGTTGGTTCTTCAATAATAGCACGTGTTGCCTCATTGTTTTTGGGAAATATAAGAAAAGATTCGTGGGATAAATAAATATTAATTTTAATGCTTATGGAAAAGAACTGGCCAAAGAGGTGGGAAGACATTTAGAGAAGGAAAATATTAGAAGACCTGTTGGCTAAGAGAAGTACAAGAAGAGATCTCGAAAAACAGTTTGGATTTGATATAAGGAGTCATAGTTTTTCAGCCAGTGTGAAAAGCATTGTTTTTGAGTAGTGAAAAGCATTGTTTTTGAGTAGTCAAAAACAAAAACATTTTGCTAAAGGGATCAAGGTAAATGCACTGTGTATTGAAAGAATGGGAAGTAGTGAGTAGGTAATAAGAGTAGCTGCCTCGACGTCTCTCTTTTTTTCTTTTTTGAGACGGAGTCTCGCTCTGTTGCTAAGCTGGAGTGCAGTGGAGTGATCTCGGCTCACTGCAAGCTCAGCCTCCCGGGTTCACGCCATTCTCTTGCCTCAGCCTCCCGAGTAACTGGGACTACAGGAGCCCGCCGCCACCACGCCCGGCTAATTTTTTGTATTTTTAGTAGAGACGGGGTTTCACCATGTTAGCCATGATGGTCTTGATTTCCTGACCTCATGATCCGCGCGCCTTGGCCTCCCAAAGTGCTGGGATTACAGGCTTGATCCACTGCACCCAACCTGTCTAAACTTTCACTTTCATTCAAGGGACCTCGATCATGCTGAAGCCCGTGATGACCAACCATTTGCTTTATTTTCAATCCTTCAATTTAGTTGTCAATCAAATTTTAAGCATAAATAAGTACAAATTTAGAGCTGGCATTAAAAAGTACCTTCGTGATCAACCAGCTCACATTTCATGGATAAGAGAGAATACAGAGCAGGGAGTAATTTTCCTAAAGCTGTGGAGCTGCAATTATAATATTGTAGAGTTTTATGCCCTATTACTCATTTTCAACTACGTTATGTTATGTTGTGAAATACAGATCCATCCATGTGAAATATTATTTTTCCTTTATGAGCAAACATTTTCTGAGATGTCAGTAGATGGACTTAAGGACTCAGAGCTGGATCGTAACAGGACAGGGTCTAGACTAACCCCGGGTATTTTTCACTACATCATGTTTTCTGCCATACTCAAGGCCTGCAAAAAAAGCAATAAGAAAATCCTGGGAGGGTCAGATTTATTACCGTCATTAGTATAAGGTGAGAGAACAAAATATTTTTTGACACAGCAATCATCTAGCATTATTATATGTTCTGCTGAATGGAAATATAGAAGATTGAACTAGTTTAACAGAAATATTTTCAGCAGAAATACAAGAATAAACATTAATGAAAAGTGTATCATCCAGTTATATTACCCAAAATACCTATGTAGCATAATGTGTCCCTGTCTCACCAGATGCCAGTTCTGTAGAGAATATAAGGATAAATAAAAAATTGGGTTGCTCTCGATTACCCAGAGAAGAACGGACATGCTTAACAGTAATTGAAATGAAAGAGAGCTCAGAATGAGGAATAAGTCAGTGGAAGAGGATTGGCTGTAAGAAATCTCATCTGCACCTCCTTCTAGAAACTTGGTAGGACTTCCGGAGGCCAGAAGTAATCCAGATTTCTTCTGAGGATCAGATAGAGTTTATCTTAGAACCTCCTAGGGGTTGAATGACAAGACCATATTGGAATCCCTTCGATTTTTTTTTCTTTTAAAACAGGCTTAAAAGATCGCAGGTTACTAGTTTAAAACATAGACTGTATATTTCAGGATATTTTTTACTCACAGTCTATAAATTCAACTAAAATTTTTCAAGTAAAATCCATGATAAATTGGCTTCACTTTAACCCCAGCTCTAAGGGTTAGCTCCAAATATTAGGGAAGGTTTTATGTCTAAGTAAACTTTATTTTTCTCTTCTTCATTCTTTGTTATAGTTCTTCTAAATAACTCACTCCCAGTTGAAACCTTGTATTTTAATTATTATTGATACACTTGATGGACTTAACAGATTCTTATGGTTTAAAAACAAAAGCAAAAAGAATGACAACACAATTTGCATTTTACTTAGTTTTGCCCACTATGCCTTGCTTGAAAACTAGTTTGTAGGTCTGGATGAGCTCTTAGGAAACCATTGATGAAAGAGCACTTATCTGTCCACTTACCGAAAAATAACTGTAAGATGATATGGCATCATAACAAAATGAGTTGATAACATGCTAAGTCCTGTCTTGAATATGTGACTCTATCTGTTTCTGACTGTACACTTGTGCAGTTCTTTGGGATGGAAGGAGTAGTGCGAAAAAGTAAAGGGAAAAAAAACAGATTGGTATGTCTCAGTGAAATTGTGATGCTCCATTTAGTATGTTGAGCAATGACAGACATTATCTGAAATCATATGTATGATATTATTAAAACATTAGCATGTTAAAAATACTGGCAAGAAACTAAAGATCTAGTCTATGTTTGTGCCTATCTTGCATGTTTGTTTGTCAAATATTCTGAGAAAATAAATTACTTAACTCTTGTCAGGCCAATTTTTCTTCCTTCTAACTCTTTAGCAACAGAGGGATTCAAATGAATGTATTAGTTGTTTTAAGCACTTTAAAGCAGATATTTAAATCTAAAAAAAGTATTTCAATTACTTTATAAAAAAAGCTAAGAGCTTTTTTTTTAAAAAGGAAAAGAGCTTTTTCTTAAAAGGGAATAATGATTGAATACATTTCCCATCAAAGTGAAGGATTAATAGCAGTGAATAAAAGTCTTCCACAGACTTTTACACAATGTGCCGCGAAAATTCATTTTCTCCTCCTATTTGCTCTCTGATGTTTTGGCTCCTTGCCTTTTATACAACTAACATGTTTAGTTTTGTCAAATTGGAGAAAACACAATAGATCATTTTATATGTGAACTAACATTTGTAAAGAAGTATATGCTTTTTTATTGTCCCACAATAAAAATAGTCTAAGAATAGTTTATAGTCATTTGTTTTCTGCAAAATCATGAATACAGCTAATAGTGCATGATTTGTATTTATTGTTTATGTGGCTGGTAGAACTTCATTGATGAACTGAAAATTGTCAGTATCATTGAAATGTTTTATCATAACCTGAGAAAATTAGAGAAGCTCTCTGAACATCTTTAGGACTTTTATGTGGTCTCTCTTATTTACTAGCTTCAGATAATTTATTTTAATTAAAAGCAGATGAAACATCAACACAATGAATGAGAGAGACATTTAGCTAGAAAGAGTCTGAAGAAGTTTCAGACTTCTTTTAAATGCATAGATGTAAAATTGGTGTAGTTAGAAACATACCAGTTTTACATCTTAGAAACTACACCAATTTTATATTATGCATTTAAAAATATAATTTTATTATTCAAATTATTGTACATAGAATTCCTATGTAAGAGAAAATAATCCACCTTTCTAGATGTGAAGTTAAAAGCTTTTTTTGCAGTGAGACAACACTTTTCTTTCCAGTTAAAGATATAACAATTGAAAGGAAATGATCTTTTAAAGAATACTTTGGTGTTTCCAAAGATTCTATTGTTTAATCTGCTAAGGAATTCGATTCTCACATCAGTAGAAATTTTAAAACTCCAACAGGACCATACTATTTCCTCAATAATAGCAAGGGAATTAACTTTAATACTGTATATTCACAAGAAACCTCTGTGATAAAAAGATGCCTCTCAGTCCTATTATTTAATTGATCTTTTTGGAACAGTTCATTTGTACTCCAGAAAAAAAATAGTAAAGTAGGTTATTAAGTTCTTTCAAATGTATGAAAACAATGGTGGCTAATACCCAGAAATCTTTTTATGAAAGGCTTTTGTGTTTGAACCGTCTATATTCTAATCTCCAATAGGTGGTTCTAGGCTTACTATTAATATTATTTTAAGCCTAAAACTTCCTTGGTAGAATTGAAATAAATTTGATTTAAATTCCTTTTATTCACTTAAGATTGCATGAAATGGGTTTTACTTGCACAACGTAAAATATGTTACATTTCAAAGCATTGTACTTTACCCTTCATTTCCTGTCTAGTCATTTAGAGAAAGCCACACTGTGTGGCAGAAAAAACACCAATTGAGCAGTCAGGAGACATGGGTTCTAGCTATTTGACCTTGAATTAAGCTTCAATTAAATTCTTTATGCCTCAGGGTCCATATCTGTCACATAAAGGAGTTTTCAGAGGTTGCAAATCAGCGGTCAAAGCTAGATTCAGCCCACAGATACATTTCGCTTGACCCACATAGTATTAAAAAAAAAATGAAAATGGTTGTATCAATTTACACTCCCATCGGCAGTGCATTTGAGTCAAAGTTGCTCTATATTCTTACCTATACGTAATATTGTCAATCTTTTTCATTCTAGATATTTTGGCTTATTTGTTGTCATATTTCATTATGGATTTAATTTGCATGTCCCTGATGACTAATAAAGTTAAGTGCCTTTTCATATGTTTCCCAGCCTTTTGGATAGCCCATTGTGTGAGATGTGCGAGATGCCTGTTTGATTTTTATTCCTTTGGCCTATTTTTTTTTTTTGAAGTTGAATTGTCTGGGTTTTTTTCTTATTGATGTGTTAATGAGTTCTTTAGATATTCTAGATATGAGTCTTTTGTTGAATAAATGAATTCAAAGCATGTTCTCCCACTATGTCTTGCCTTTTCATTCTTTTAAAGGTGACTTTAGATAAACTAAAATTTTCAAGTTAAGTGAAGGTCGATTTTTCAACATTTTCCTATAATTTATAGTTAGTATTTTTTAATTTTGTTGTTTAAGGAATATTCCTCTCCTCCAAGGTTATAAAAATATGTTCCTTTGTTATATTCTAGAAGCTTTATCTATGTACCATCTGAATTAATTTAGTAGATATTCTTTGGCACCTATTCTATGATTCAGTAATTCAATTTCAGGGTATAGAAGTGCATACATTTGTGCACAAATGAAATGTCCAAGAATGTTTATGGCAGTTTTATTCATACTGGCCAAAAATTGGAAACAACTATTTATCAGCTACAAAATGTACTGTGCTATACTTACGCAAAAGAGTATTACACAGGAGAGAGAATGAACTACTGCTGCATGCATCAACATGGGTGTATTTCACAGATAGAAAGAAAAAGAAGCCAGGCACAAAAAAGTAAATGCTGTGCGATTTTTCTTAAATAAAATTCCAAACTAGGCAAAACAATTATGATGACTGATAACTGAATAGTTGTTACCTTTTGGAGGAAAGGTTAAGACTTGAGAAGGGATATGAGGAAGACATCTGGATGGCTGATAATGTTGTTTTTCTCTGGGTAGTGTGTGTATAGTTCCATAAACGTGGTGAAAACTCATCAATGTGTACACACAAAATTGGCCCTTTCAATAATTATTAAGTATTAAGAAAGGTAAATATTTATGAGGCTAATATTAAGAAAGGTAAATATTTATGAGGCTAATATTTTAGACTTATGTAAAGATAAAGCTATCATTTCTTATGGAATAGACCTAAGATACTAGCTCAGAGTAATCTTTATTAATCCATGTCCACCTTTCTATAAGATTCCTAACCAGTATTACTTCTGATTTTCCTGCACAATTACAGAAGATTATTCTTGTCAAAATACCCCACTTTTGATCATGTTGTCTGCCTACTTAAGAATCTTTAATAATGCCCCTCCACCTATAAACTGCATATCTTAAACATTTAAAGTGTTTATAACACAATGCTGGATGTGTGCAGGAAGTAACCAATAGGTATTGAGGACCAATTATGCATCAGGTACATTAAATTGGTTACTTTAGTAAATTTAACCCTTATATCGGACCTATTAGTTAAATAATATAATGTCATATTTTATTTTGAGGAAACTGAGTTTTTACATAGTCTGAAGTTAGTTTATAGGGAAAAGGAACAAGATAAAAATACAGATCTCTAAGACTCCAAAGATTATTTTTATTACACCACATAGCTCCTACAGTCACACATAAGTTCCCAGTCTATTTTATCCTCAATTTCTCGTCTTTATTTCAAACTAACTTCGTTAAAAGTCTGCCTTCCTCAATCTATCTTACACTTTTTTATCTCCTATTTTTTCTTCATTCTAATTCCCCTAATAATGTGAATTATTTTCTTTTTTATTTTCCATCTACATGTATGTTATTCATCCTTCCAGATCACTTTTAAGTCTACCTTTATTCTAATGCATTTCTTAACCACCAGGGTTATAATAATCTTTTTCTCTTCTGAAATCTTAACTGCAATTGTTGCTGGTTACAAATAATTTATTATGAATAATATATTTTAAATTCAGTTATTTTTAACTTGATATTTATCTTATTTTCATAATTATGTTGAAAACTGAGTACAGAGAAAATGCTTATACTTTTTCATCTCTTCCCTCAAAAGTATTCAAAAATAATAAAAAATGAAGTATAGTTTAGGAAAAATGCTCTATTAATTGGAGTTTTATAGGTCTACATAAAAATAAATTTTGTGGGGTCAGTTTTACACAAATACAATTATGCCTTTTACTCAAATAGATAGATGCATGACATGTAGATGATAAACAGATTAATAACCTAGAGATTTTCTTATTTTTTTTAAATCTTCCTTATCTCTTACTTGTGCTCTCATTCACCCCCATAAGTCTTCCAACCTCACCACTACACCAATGTAGATTGCTCTTCTCAAGATCCACAGCAAATAACACATTGGTCTCATTTAACTTTGACCGTCAGTGATTTTCCCAGCATTTGACCACTCTTCCTTCTGAAACACTGTTCACTGTGTTTCCACTGCAAAATACTCTTGATTTTTCTCTTTCTTCATTCACTACTCTATCACCGTCCACTTTGCAAACTCTTCCTCCTCTATCTTAACTCCTAATTTTGGAAGTCATTTACTTATTTATCCATTCATCTACTGAAGAATGTCTTGGTTAATTTCATGTTTTGGCAATTGTGAATTAGGCTGCCATGAGCATTGGTGTGCAGGTGTTTATATGGACATAAATTTTCAACTGCTTTGGGTAGACATTTGTATGGAATTTTGATGGAGGGGATAATAACCAAATAATAAAATACAATGGGCTAGACATTGATATGTACTGTGGAGAAAAACAATACAGGGTAAGGAGATTTGCACGGACTGGGGCTGCAATTCTCCAGTTTACAGAACTGGCTCCCTAATTTGTGAGGCCTTGTGCAAAATAAATATTGACTTTACAAGTTGCACACCCAGAAATACAGCCCTGGGTGGCTGTGGGAATCACTGAAATAATATGTGAGCAAAGACTTTCAGGAGGCAGGGAATGGAGGGATCCATATCTACAAGAAAAGAATGTTCCTGACTGAAGGGATAGCAAGAATAAAGGCCCTCAGGCAGGAACACATCTTGTGGATTCAAGCAACAGTGAGGCTCGCAGCATGGCTGGCTCCAGCAGAGAGAATAGAGAAGTTTAAGTCCAAGATCAAATGGTGGGTCAGGTCAGGTAGGATTTCATAAGCCACTGTGAAGATCTTGGTTGGTAATTTGAGGATAGTTTAGAGAACATCTGACTTAACTTTCCACAGGAACATCTTGTTTTTATGTTAAAGAATAGATTGCAAGAGAAAAGAGTGACAATATGTGGGGTCAAGTCCTAACTGGCATCTTCATTTGAATTTCTCATAGACACTTAGAATGTAACATGTCCAGTAAATAATTCTCGATATTTTCTCCCAATTTTTTCTCCTCAATCTTTTCCTTATCAGAAAATGGCAACAGCATTCATTTAGTTGTCTGAGCCAGAAAGCTTGATTCTTGTTCTTCCTTAATCCTCCCCCATCTCATTAGTCAGCAGCTCCTATCACTTATGTCCAGAATAGTAATCTTCAATCCATCCACTCCATCCATCTTCACTGACATTTTCACTCACCTAAGTCACAGGTTTCCCCTCCCTGGGCTGCAATAACCTCCTAATTGTTTCCCTCCACTTTCACTCATGTTGTATATAGCAGCTTAAGTATTCATTTTAAGGTGCAAATAAAAATATATCTTTTCTCTTCTTAAAACCCTTCAATTCAAAGCTTTCTCACTGTATTTTGAATATAATCACAACTGCTTGCCATGTTCCCCAAGGCACTGCATGATCTCCTCCTGTTCTAGTCCTGTTCCTGGTCTCAGATACAGTCTTATGTCCCTCCCCCAGTTAGCTCATTGTCCACTATCCACAGCGTTCTTCTGACAATTGCAGCACTAATATTACCTCTATCATAATAGTGGTAATGTACAGCAGGTAAAAACTAAGAGGAAATATTTTTCACAAATATTTGGCCACATATTTAATAATTTACAATAATAACAATAAGATATCTCTCTTGTTCATCATTGTCTTATCAGCTGTATAAAAGTGAGCACCACATTGTAGGTACACTACAGATATGCAGTGATAGAGCAACTACATTAAAAGCAAGTGACTGTTAATTCAAACTCTAGTTCTTTCTGAGGCCATAAGTGTTCTATTAAGCAGAAGTAATAAAATTTAATTTATTTCAAAGACTTCAACTAGTTTGTGCTGTATTTTCCAAATACACCATATTACAGAAAAAGATATTTTCTTCTTAGTCTCATGAAGACCTGATAATCTTCCTAAATTATATAAAATATCTGCCATAGCTATAGTTTTCATTTTAGTGAATCTAAACTTGAGAATAATTTAAATGACAGTAGATTAATTTACAAATAAAACATTTTATAATTTTTTTCAATTCAGCGATTGTGGGACACAATAACAACACTTCTGAGGTGAAATATAACCTAGTGGATGTAGCAGTAAAGTTTGAGGAAGAACTAGAAAAAAATATTGCCACAAACATTTGCGCATTGGCCATGTATTTAGTAATATAGTATTGTATTTAGGGAAACAGTTTTTGTTTCACAAGTTCTCTTTCTTTCCATTTGGGCTTTTAGGCACAATGGAGTATTAAAGGGAGAAGTTTTGAAGTGAAACTGGGATAAGTTTAACCTCAGTTTTTCTCACAAGAGGAAAAATAAAACTGCCTTCTGACCTTCAGTCTTTACCTCCATCTCTATTAACATATACCTTAGGGCAACAAGTCAATGTAAAATCAAAGCCTCACTTTTAATTGTTTCTCATCATATCCATTATCACCTGATTATTTGTTGCCTAGTTTGTGGCCTTTCCATGTCACCAGAAGTCTTGAAAGGAATTCATATTGAGTAGATCAATATACCCAACTGCTACTTTCCAGATACTCTAAGAGATTCACAGCCAAACTGGGGCGATAAGGCACGAATGAATTCACTTGGGGGACAGGAGAAAAAACTGCCAGTTAAGGTTTACCTTGTGATGTTCGGGA
Organism: Gorilla gorilla gorilla; assembly: GCF_029281585.2. Lineage (NCBI taxonomy): Eukaryota > Metazoa > Chordata > Mammalia > Primates > Hominidae > Gorilla > Gorilla gorilla. The sequence continues at coordinate 117,313,472 of NC_073229.2, read as the reverse complement.
AACATTTACCAAACATACAATATTAAAAAAAAATTGAGAATTTTGGCAACTAAAGGCATAGCTATTGCCCTCAAGAATTCACAATCTAATGGAAAATGTGATAAACAAAAGTATAATGGAAATAATCTTTAGTAAGTAGGATATAAGATGGAGGAGAATCTAACCATCCAGTGTGGGGAAGGTGTCTTGAGGTCAAGAAAGGCTTCAGAATTAGATAATAATACTGAAAAAAAGCTTGAAGCAAAAGAAAGATGTGGAGAAGGAGTAGTTCATTTCAAACAGTAAAAACCAACTTGGGGTAAGAGAAGATGGCACATTTGGAAAATAATATTTTCACTGACAGGCAAGAATGTCATGATATAATAGAGTAGAAAACAGGTCCCAAAAGATAAGTTCTTAAGATCAAGTAAGCACCTTTTGATCTGAGCATTCTCCTTTTGATGGTGACCAAAGGCAGTTTCTTAAGGGCATTTCTGTCTTGGCTTTCTTAGGATGAGTGTTCTCTGAGAAATAGCCCGGTCTCCATCTACCTACTTTGAAAAGGGGTAAAATTCAAGGAACGAAAGTGTCTGCTGGCATTTATTTGTTTCCCTATAATTCTAGTGATAGTTTAAATATTTCTTCTCACAATGTCTCTATTCAAATACTAACAAGTCAGAACACACACTAAAAAGGATATTTTACTGTTGCAAAGTCTGTAATATTAAGATTACACATTTCAACACCTAAATCTGACACTTTTATTAGAGAATCACATTATGAAAAAATGAAACTTGAACTCCTTCTCCTTTTAGGATTCTAATGCTTTTTTGGAAAGCATGCTGCACTTTCATTGAAAATTATACTTTGATCTTCAGTTGAGTACAGATATTCTGCACCTCACTTATGCTTAAGACAATGCAACGTGTTTGTTTTGTCATTACTACTAATCCGGCTTTGATTTCTTTGAACTGTTGGCAACAGGTAATTCAGCTTAAGTGTTTTCTAGACAGGTTTTGTTCTTTATTGGATGATAAAATTTCTCTGGTGTTAACACCTAAAAAGACTGTCTACTTTCGCTTTCCTCTTCTAATTATCGGATATATTGTTAAACTGCATCCAATAAACCAATTTAGCATTTTAATTGAGGAAGACCATATTAATTTAAGCAACTTCTGACCTTTCCTAAAAAGAGAAGTTTAAAAAGACAATCAAAAAGGTAACTCGAAACTCCTAGGATTAAAAAAATAGTGCTTTAGGAGATAGTTTCTGGGTGCCATCATTCACAGCTTTTTCTTCATTTTGTATTTGCTATAGACATAGTAGGAATTTCTGGTATAAAATATCAGAAAACAAATGAATTCTGTTCTGTGTTAAAATATCAGCGACAACTTGGCAAAAATATACAATGATGAGCATAGATAAATATGTTTTTAGATTTCAATAAGCCAGTTCTTTTTAATAAAATAAAATTTTAATGAATTTCAAACTTAAATGTCATTTATTCCTAAGATTTTCCAGGCAATATATATTTGTGCAAACACCTGGCAAAATTCTAGATATAACATCTGGTAGGTGTGGATGAAATTCATTAGACTAAATCTTCTAAGCATAGATGTTTGCCAAAGCTTTGATATGACAAGCACTTATTCCCGATGGCAGCCATTTATTCTTTGCCAGTTCATAAGTGCTTCCTTCTAGCAGAGATTGCATTTCCGCTGGCATTTGAAACACTGGCTACCATATCAGTATATATTAGAATACATGTGCAGAGAGATTACTATCAATCCAAAACAACCAAATGGGAGTTGCAGTTTGCAGAAGATTGTTGAGCTAAAAGTCAGCAGTATACTCATGGCTTTAGAGAGACAGTTTTAGCAAGGGAAGGAAGTACGTGCACATGTCTGAAGGGCCACTTCTTGAGTATTTGATTAGGGACAAAAATAGGATTCCTAAAAAGTCTTTTTAATGGGAAAGATAGGAGTCAGGCTAGTTTGATAAAGAAATACTTCTGCTTTCTACTTTGGGGTCTCCCAATAAGCAACTGGAAAATGTTTTGCATTTTTCTTCAAGTGGACATGTAAGCAAATGGTTATCATGGAAGCTATTTGCAGATATGACTTAGGTGCTAGAAAGAAGAGTTGACAAGGAAATGATTTGCTTTAAAGTGATCCTAAACAATGAGTACAACATACCTGTTGTTAAGTTGCCTTTCTTTCTCAGTATATGTCTTGAAGAAATTGAGACTCTACTCGTAAAGTAATACATGCTGATATGATGCTTTATTTGTAAGAGTAATGTAATGAAATCTGTAGCAGATGGGAACAAAGAAAGTATACATATACATACATACATATATATATGTACACATAAATACACATATATTCTAATGTTAAACCATAAAAAAACTTCTATGACTAGCCAAATGATAACAATAATTAAACTTCAGGATGTATGCCATCAATGACCAAGTTTGAGTCAGTCATGTATTATTCCTAAATTTACTCTGAAAACATATAAAACCAATTTGTCTCAATTCTTATAAAATTTTCATATTTTGTGTATACTCACCAAATAATTCCAGTAAAAGAGTTCTTTTTGGCTCTATATGATTTATTCAGTTACTTAAAAAAGTCATTACAAAAAAATTTGTAATATTTTTACATATATACATGTTTTGTTTTGATCCAAAGTCTACAGTTATGTTAAAGGTAAAGGATAAAGTATTTCATGTGTGGGACAATGTTGGATTTTGAATTCAAATAATGCCTGCTGTTGTCACTAGATATGCAATAGCTAGTTAAATAAGATTTGGCTTGACACAAAATGAAGTACAATGTATTAAAAATTATCTTACAGTCACTAGGGAGATTTTGTTTATATCCAATGCCAGTCATGTCAGTAAAATAACTATCAACTTAGTAAAAATGCCATTCAAATTTGATGTCTGTCCCAAATTATCTAACAGATTTAATTCAACCAAGTAGAATTTAATTACATATTGATAATGTACAGATTAAAATTCTCAGAAATTAATACAAGCATATAAATTTGCTACAATGGTGAAAATCAGGAAGATCCTAGAAATTCATGTTTAAACTCTAATACTGGAAGAAATAATTTATCAAACCTTATTTCCACACTGGCTGGGTTGACTTTACCTAGAAATAGCTATTTCATGTACCCAACTCTTAAGAATCTGCAGACGTTGTAGAGAGCCACTCAAGGGTTTTTGAGCACCAAAGGTCATGTGGTTATTGGGTTACTTACAAAGTCAAAGAAACACATTCACAAAGGTCAGGATTTTGTTTAGTGGAGAATTTCATTTGATGAATAATAGATGTTGGTCATTCTTCATTATGAGCTCAGAGCAATTTCAAATTTCTGTCGCCGTTTCCAATGAGTAGCATATTCTGGAATACATTCTACAGAAAAAAATATAATAAATAGCTTAGATTAAGGGTTCTAATACTAGACACTAGAGCATCTCAAAAAAAAGATCCCAGAGAAATGTAATATGGATATGGCAGAGTGAGAAACCTATTTATCTGTATTTGGTTATCTCTCTCTCTCTCTCTCTCTCTCTCTCTATATATATATATATATATATATAATTATACTTTAAGTTTTAGGGTACATGTGCGCAATGTGCAGGTTAGTTACATATGTATACATGTGCCATGCTGGTGTGCTGCACATGTTAACTCATCATTTAGCATTAGTTATATCTCCTAATGCTATCCCTCCCCCCTCCCTATATATATATTTTTTTAATTACTGAGAATTCAAATGTGAAGTATCCCCCAAAAGAGAAAGTAACTCACATCATTTATATACCATTTTTCAACACTTTATTGACCAAAAGTAGTTTTCAATTTCTGTCTGCATTATCTCAAACTCCCTGCACTACGAAATTAAAACTAATTGTCAGATAGTGGGAAATTTGAAATACTTCTGAGTTCAAGAGGTCTCCCTCTAATCCTTCTTCAGTTGGAAGGTACATATTACCAGAGGTTGCTCTTTCATTTGATAAATTACCTATGCCATGGGGTTGTGACTTCCTTGACTCTTGCTAATTATGTTTTATATAATTAATGTTCTATTATATAATCAGTTTATTATATAACAACTCTAGCACCTTTCAGCATATAAATTTGCCTCCAATAGTTCCAAAATAAATAAAGACATGTGATTTGAACTGTATCAATTTATTACCTCCATAGCTATCATTCTTTATCTATTGCCTCCCTCTTTTCTCTTCCATCCTCAGATGAAGAAATTTTTAATTTCCCATTCAAGACTCAGACCTCCACCTGCATTTTGACTTAGTTTCCCATCAGTTTTCTTTCATTTTGTGAGGTATCCCTATCTTCCCAGTTTTTGACATCTCATTCTGTATTTGCCCCTTTCTCCAACCTTATAAATAATCTGATATTGTTTTTACTTTAAATGGTAACAGTAAGCAAAGTAAGAACCATCACCATCGCCATTCAAAAGAACAACAACAATGACAAAATTTCAACCCTTATCCTGACCCTTTTTCTGACCTTCCATCCAAGGTCTAATCTTTCTATCTCCATTTTTCTCATTGTCTGGTTAATTTTGAACCTATTAATATCTGGCTTATATCTCTTTGACTTTACTGAGACTTTGCTGCATTTAACTTAGAGAATCTATTTTGCATTCTTTTCTTGAGGATACTAATTCAATTCCATAACTTCAACTATCCCGTCTATGATGATAATTACAAAATCTTAATCTTCAAAGCCAAACCTACACAGCCAACTATTTGTGACCATCTCCAACTGGATGATCTAAAAGTGCTCAAAAATAATACATTTACACAACTGAATTCATCTTCTTTGCTTCCCTACCTGAAATGTCTATTTGGTCCACAGCCTCATTTTTTACTCAGTATACCAGTTAAAAAACTGAGCCTTAGACTAAACAATTTATTTCCTCTTACATCCTGCATCAAATTAGCGTTCAAATCTTGAAAATATTAAATCTTTAGCACATCTCAAACCACACTTTTCCCATCAGTCTTATATATTGATGCCCAAGTTGTCTTTCTAAAATGTTCGTATCTCTTCAGGCTACTCTCTCCTTGGAACCATTCAGTAACTCCTCTACCTTCTAGAAAAAGCACACAAAGTATGCTATTTATGATGTTCTCTACTCTTATGTACCCCAGTACATTATTCTCTTTTCATTTAGGGTTCCTGCGCCCAATGCACACATCCATTTTTTTAAATACTGAGTACATATTATTTTAATACTCACTTTAAAACCCATCAATATTACGAGGTGTAATAAAATGGAACTCTTGAGTGCAATAGACCCACATTTTAACATAATTATGGATCTTAATACTTGTCAAATTTGGTAAAATTTTCTGAGAGTATAAGAATCTGTTTTTTTCTCTGCAAAATAAGAATGTTAGTACTCCATAATATAGTTGTTTGGAGGAGTAAATGGGACAATGTATGTACAGTATTTATCAGGATAGCTGGTGTCATTTAACAAAAGCTAGTTCTCTCCACTACCTTTCTCAATACAGGCGTACCTTATTTTATTTGCTTCACAGATACTGCATGTTTTTCATATTGAAGGTTTGTGGCAACCCTGCGTTGAGCAAGTCTGTCAGCGCCATTTTTTCCAACAGCATGTGCTCATTTTGTGCCTCTATGTCAAGTTTTAGTAATTCTTATATTTCAAAACTTTTACTACTATTAAATCTTCTATGGTGTTCTGTGATCAGTGATCTTTGATGATACTATTGTAATTGTTTTGCCACAAACTGCACCCAGATAAAATGATGAACTTGATCAATAAATATGTGTTTTCTGACTGCTACACTGGCTAACCACCCTGTTTCTTTCCCTCTACTCAAGCCTCCTTATTCCCTGAGACATAACAATATTGAAATTCAGCCAAGTAATAACCCTAAATGACCTGTAAGTGTTTAAGTGAAAGGAAGAGCCCCACATATCTCCCTTTAAATCAAAAGCTAGAAATAATTAAGCTTAGTGAGGAAAACATGTTGAAAACTGAAATAAGAGGTGGAAATCTAGGTCTCTTGTGTCAAACAGTTAGCCAAGTAGTGAATGCCAAAAAAAAGTTCTTGAAGGAAATTAAAAGTGTGAGTTCAGAGAACACATGAATGATAAAAAAGCAAAACAGCCTTATTGCTGATATAGAGAAAGTTTACGTAGTCTGCATAGATCAAGCCAGTTACAACATTCCCTTATGGCAGAGCCTAATCCAGAGCAAGGCTCTAATGTTCTTCAATTCTTTGAAGGCAGAGAGAGGTAAGGAAGCTGCAGAAGAAATGATTGAAGCTAACAGAGGTTGGTTCATGAGGTTTAAGGAAAGAAGCCACCTCCATAACATAAAAGTGCAAGGCGAAACACCATGTGCTGATGCAGAAGCTGCACCAAGTTAACCAGAAGATCTAGTTAATATCACTGATGAAGACAAAACAGTCTTCTACTGAAAGAAGATGCCATCTAGGACTTTCATAGTTAGAGAGGAGAAGTCAATGCCTAGCTTCAAAGGACAGGCTGACTCTCTTATGAGATGTTAAGGCAGCTGGTGACTTGAAGTTGAAAACAATGCTCATTTACCATTCCAAAATGGTGAATCCTAGAGGCTTTAAGAATTATGCTAAATCTACTCTGTGTTTGCTCTATATATGCAAACACAAAGCCTGTATAACACCACATCTGCTTACAGCATGGTTTACTGAATATTTTAAGTCAACTGTTGAGACCCACTGCTCAGAAAAAAAAAGATAAACCACTTTTTAAATATTACTGCACATTGGCAATGCACTTGGTCACCCAAGAGCTCTGATGGCGATATACAAGAAGATTGAAGTTGTTGTCATGCCTACTAAAACAGTATCCATTCTGCAGTCCATGGATCAAGGAGTAATTGCACCTTTCAAGTCTTATTATTTAAGAAATACATTCCCAAGAGCTAAAGATTACATAGATAGTGATTCTTCTGATGGATCTGGGTGATGTAAATTGAAAACCTTTTGGAAAGAATTCACCATTCTAGATCTCATTAAAAACATTTGTGATTAATGGGAGGAGGTCAAATTTTCAACATTAACAGGAATTTGAACAAAGTTGATTTCAACTCTCATGATTGACTTTGAGTAGTTCAAGATGTTACTGGAGGAAATAACTGCAGGTAATAGCAGTGGAAATAGCAGGTAAGGTAGAATTAGAAGTGGAGCCCAACGATTTGACTGAATTGCTACAATCTCATGATAAAACATGAATGGGCGAGATGTTGCTGTATGTGACTGAGCAAAGCAAGTGGTTTGTTGAGATGAATCTACTTCTAGTGAAGAAGATACTGTGCACATTGCTGAAATGAAAACAAAATATTTAGAATATTGCTTACATAAACTTAGTTGATAAAGCAGTGGCAGGATTTGAGAGGATTGACTTCAATTTTGAAGGAAGTTCTACTGCAGGTAAAATGCTATTCAACAGCATCACTTACTACAGAGAAATCTCTTATAAGCGGAAGAGTCCATTGATATGGCAAACTTCATTGTAGTCTTACTTTAAGAAATTGCCACAGCCACTTCAACCTTTAGCAACACCACCTTAATCAGTTAGCAGCCATCAATCTTGAGGCAAGATTTTCCACAGGCAAAAAGATTACAACTTGCTGAAGTCTCAGATGTTCATTAGCATTTTTAGCAGTCTTTTAAAATTAAGGTATGTAAATTGTTTTTAAAGACCTAATGTTATTGCATACTCAATAGACCACAGGATAGTGTAAATATAACTTTTGTATGCATTGGGAAACCAAAATATTAATATCACTTGCATTACTGCGATAGTAACTTTATTGAGGTGGTTAGGAACTGAACCAGCAATATCTCCAAGATATGCTGGTAGTGACCTTTCTCTAAAGGTTAAGGTTATGGACTATTAAAACAGGTTCAACTCTCAGTTCTTCCTGTATGATCTCAACCAAGTGACTTAAGTTTTCTGCACTTCAGTTTCTTCAGCTGCAAAGGGGGATGGTAAAACTACTTCAGGGGACTGTTTTGAGAGTTAAATGACTTAATAAAAGTAAAACCCATAGATCTGTGCTTAACAAATAAAAAGCAGTATATGAAAATTGGCTACGTTCTTATAAGAGTATGACACTTTGTTTTTCTTTCAATTACAGTTACTTATGCAAATATTTATTTTCACCATTACTAGCATGCATTTGGTATAACTTAATGTAAACTAATGCAACATAAATTAGTTTGATCAGTAAATCCAAAGCATTCTAAGAATATAGAAAATATTAATTAGTAATAATTTTCATTTTTTTCTTTGAGTGTTGTTTTTTCTCTTATTCTTCTTTGTTTAGTTATTAAGACAATGAAATAGAATTCAGCCAAGGGAAAAGTTAGCTAGAGAAATGTTGGTAAGAATCAAGATCTTGCTGACAAAAGGAAAATTACTCTCTCGTGTAATTAATTGAGTGGGTTCAGGGGCCTAGCCAGAGTCAAAGAACAGGATAAAGCTGTCAGGGAGGTTTTGAAGATCAAATTAGCCTGGAAAGGAAGAGAAAAAAAAAAAAGAAAAGAAACTCCTCAGCAAAGTCGATAGGAATAAAGTTCAAGATGAATAAAGCTAAAAATTATAAATTACATAAGGTGTGTGTGTGTGTGTGTGTGTGTGTGTAGACTGTCTGATGTAACTAGGCTCTCATGACTTCCTTTGGAGTTTTCCTTTTAATTACAAATTTTCAGACATTGATATATGTCATCTGAAAATTTGTACCAATGGTTTGGCATTGTAATACTTGGAACCTAGTTAAAGTATGTAAAATAATTCTCGCTGATTAGTTACACAGCTACATAAAGGAATTTTCAAAGTTATAAATGAATATATTCCAAATGATGAAATATGTCATACGTATTCACTTCCCAAGGTGTATTTTTGACTCTTGCTCCTGCCCTATTTGTGGCTGACTTGGCTATAAAAGAAGACTGAGAAGGCTTATGTGGCCTGTGGTAGGCTAACTACTAGGACTGCTGGTGTGGACAGAAATGAGCCATGGAGCAGTGTGCCTTCTCCTCGTTGAAGATAACTGCTTTCTCTTGCTTATACTCACACAAAAAAGATGGTCTGAAAAAAAAAACAAAAACAACAACAACAAAAAAACCTCATATATAGCTTATAATCCAAGTTAATATCACTTTAAATTATTTTTCATATTATTAAATATTACAAGTTCCTAATTGCTAAAATACACAAATGCCCACACATTGAATGAAAGGCTGCTGTAAAATATTCAATAGAGAAAAGTCCTACTGAGATAAGTTCAGCACAGAATGTACTAGTTCAGTTTCTGGAAGGCACCCCATTGATAGAGTTTAAAGGAGTCACAGAGCACAGATCAAGATTTAGTAGCACACATATTGAAAATTTAGCCATCAGATGAAATCTAGCTACAGCACACACCTACCTTCTTAATCTGCAGGCAGGATTTTAGATTGAAAATGAATCATACAACTAACTGTTCAAAAAATAATTTTGTAATATTGTGATTGATTAAAAAGAATAAGGTTTAGAAAAATTGTCAACTAAAATCTAAACTGATTTTTCTTTTGGAGTTTTTTGTTACTTTAATTAATCATCACGAAATTAAATTTAACAAAGTTGGCTCAAGAAGAGAATATGTTGGTGGAGGTTCTAGTGTATTCCATATTAGAATAATTCTGATAGTAATTGCTAAAAACAAAAAGGAAATATTCAGGCTGAGACTTTACAGGTATAGACTTCAAAGCTGAAGGCAGGATCTCATTCCAGTTTTTCTACACCAAGTTGCCTAGGACTGGGGAGCTCACAACATAAATATAGCTTTTGTGCCACAGTGAAGGAGGAATGCAGTTATTGAGAAAGCAGCATCTTGTGTAAGCCAAGTTTCTCACTGGACCTAGTGAAAACATGGGACATAAAGATTTCACTGTAGAATCCGTTCAATTTTCAATACAGCAAGTATGTTTTATCACTTACTATGTACAAGGCAAGTGATACAATAACAAACAAGCAGATTCCCAGCTGTCAAGCTTTTGACTCTCACACAATTTCTATTCATAGTAAAAAGAAAAAGAAAGTCAAAAATAAGGCATAATTTTGGGATTCATCCACTGTATTTAAAATACATTTTGCAGAAAACAAATATTGGCCAGTAAATGTTCATGGTTTGGCCATTGGCCCTGGCAATCTAAACAACTCTAGGAAGTAAGAAATCAGAGAATGGAAGCATACAGTTAACCAGGACACATTTAAGAAGTGGGAAATCATTTGAAGATTGCTTTGTTTTGTGAAAATAGCAGAAGTAAAGAGAAATTATCTGCTCTTTGTTTTGTACTTCTGAATGTAAATGGGATGTTGAAGAGTACAACAAAGATGGACCACAATAAACTATGCCTCCTGGTGTTTATGTCTTTGTATTGTCTCTTCTCCCTCAATCTAAACTGGGCGGGTGACTGGTGTTAACTAATTGAAAATGGAGACAGTAACATTTTCCATTCTGGGCTATGCCCTAAGAAGGCCTGACAGCTTTTACTTTCACATTTTGGGAGCCTTGAATTACCATATAAGGAGTCTGGCTACCCTGAGAAAAGACCACTTGTAAAGAGTCCCTGAGACTATATTGAGAGAGAGATTGGCCCTATCACCCAAGCATTCTAGATAAAAGTCCACAGGACTTTACCCCCAGCTAACATCTGCATGCTACCCCATAAAGTCCCAAGTAAGAACAGCAGAACAATCCTGATGGGCCCAGTAAACCCACAGAACTGTGAGAGATAATATTATTGCCTTAAAATATGAAGTTTTAAGTTTGTATCTTTTTCAGTGATATATAACAGAACAATAACATCTAGTTATTGAGAGAAAGGTTATTGATAGAGTTATTGATAGAAAGAGTCTGAATAGTGACAAGCTCATTAAAAATAATCTTTATGTATTCCATTTCTACTGAGCCACTTTCAAATGGGATTAAAGATAGTTTACTAAAGGAAATGCATATAAGCAATAAATAAATACATCATTAGAAGGATAAAAAAGACAAAATTTATTTAGAAGTATGTATGTTTTTTCTTTTTATTTGTATTTGTATTTTTTGCAGTTGAACCATATATTCTTATGTTAATTTATGAATAAAATCAAAGAAGATTTAAATAAGTGAAAAGATATTTCATGTCCATGGATAGGAAGACTCAAAATTGTTCAGATGTCAGTACTTCCCACCTTGATGTATAGATACAACACATTGCCAACCAAAATCCCAGCAAATTATTTTGTGAATATCTATAAATTTATTCAAACGTTCATATGGAGAAGCAAAAGACCCATAATAACCAACACAGTATTGAAAGAGAACAAAGTTGGAAGGCTGACAATACCCAACTTGAAAACTTACTATATAAAGCTAAAATAATCAAGACAGTGTGGTATTGGCGATCAATGAAACAGAATAGAAAGCCCTGAAATAGGCCCACACACATATGGTCAACTGATATTTGACACAGGAGCAAAGGCACTATAATGAAGCTAATGTAATCTTTTTTAACAAATAGTGCTGGAACAACTGTACAACTACATGCAAAAGTAGGAATCTAGACATAGGCTTTATACCCTTCATAAAAAATATTCAAAATGAATCATAGACCTAACTGTAAAGTATAAAACTATAAAACTCTTAGAAAATAACATAGAGGCCTTGATGACCTTGAGTATAGTGATGACTTTTTAGGTACAACACCAAAGGTACAATTCATGAAAAAAATAATTGATATGCTGGACCTCGTTAAAATAAAATATTTTGCTGTGTAAAATATAATGTCAAGAGAATAGAAGACAATCCATAGACTGGAAGAAAATATTTGCAAAAGACATATCCGATAAAGGACTGTTATCTAAAATATACAAAGAACTCTTTAAATGCACCAAGAAGAAAACAATCTAATTAAAAAATTAAGACTTAACAGACACCTCACCAAGGAAATATGCAGATGACAAATAAGCATATGAAAACATGCTTCACATTAAATACCATTAGGAAATTGCAAATTAAAACAACAATGAGATACCATTATACACCTATTAGAGTGGTGAATATCCAGGACACCAAATACACCAAATACTGGCAAGCATGTGGAATAATGACCTCTCTTTTATCATCGGTGGGAATGGAAAGTGGTACAGCTACCCTGGAACACAGTTTGGCAATTTCTTACAAAACTAAATTACTTTTACTATATGATCCAGCAATCACACACCTTGGTATTTACACAAAAGAGTTGAAAACTTACATTCACACAAAAACCTGCACACCAAAGATTTATAGCAGTTTTGCTCGTAATTGCCAAAAGTCAGAAGCAACCAAGATGTCCTTCAGTAGGTAAATAGATTTTTTAACAAAATACAAAATACTGTGTGTGGTGGATCCAGATAATGGATTTATTCAGTGCTAAACAAAATAGGCTATCAAGCTATAAAAAGACATGGAGGAATCTTAAATGTGTATTAAAAAGTGAACGAAGCCAATTTAGACGGGCTGCATGATTCCACCTATATAACATGGGAAAGCCAAAACTATGGAGATGGTAAAAAAGTTAGTAACTGCCAGGGGTTGGGAGAGGGAAGGCATGACTAGGAGGAACACAGAGGATTTTTAGGGCAATGAAAATATTCTGTATAATCTTATAACAATAGATATATGTCATTATACATTTATCCAAACCCATAGAATGTACAACACAAAGAGTGAAACCTAATATAAACTATAGACATTGGGTGATTACGACATATCATTGTAGGTTCATCAATTGAACAAATGTACCACTCCAGAGGGGAATATTGATAGTGGAAAGGTATGCGTGTGGAGGGCAGGGGGCAGGGAGCATATGGGACATCTTTGTACCTTCCTCTCAATTCTGCTGTGAACCTTAAACTGCTCTAAAAAAAAATAAAGTGTTAAAAAAAGTACCTATAGGAAGCAAATTTCGTGTAAAAAAGGAGGGGAGATATCACACACAGACACATAAATATATATATCATATATTTAGAGAAAGAGAGAGAGGACTTTTTTTAAAAAAGAGACTGGAATGATCAAACAAATTCATAAGATTGATTATGTAAAAAAGGAAGCTTTGAAACATGGCAGAAAGTATACGGGGTAAAAATAAAACAGGATGAAAGGAATTGGGGCTAAGAATGAGTGACAGTGAGGAGTGCAAGAAATAATTCTCTGAGCATTCCCTTTTAGCATGAGAATTCCTGAAACCACATTAATGTTTTACATATTAAACAATAGCCATCACCACCACAATAGTAATAATATGTCAACAACAATATAATCACATTGAAGGGGTGGAAAAAGAGCCAAAACTAACTCAAGTAATGCTGAAGAACATATTTTGAACATGTACTCTTAGGCTACCAACAGAGAGAAATGTAAGCAAATATTGAACTCTAGTCAGTAAGTTTGATTTTGCAGTGGGAAGGGTTGGCAGTTTCAGTGAATTGAACAAACAAGTAAATATTCTGAGGATAATGGGAGTCAGGTTTCTTACTCTTAGAAATATGGAAAGAAGGAGGGCTAGAATAAATTCTCTGGTATTGGGTTAGAATTGATGGTACTGACATGTACTCATGGCAAAGAGAGAAAAAGAAAGAAGAAAGAAAGAGAAAGAAAAAGAAAGAAGAAAGAAAGAAAAGAAAGAAAGAGAAAGAAAAGAAAGAAAGAAAGGAAGAAAGAGAAGAGAGAAAGAAGGAAGGAAGGAAAGGAGGGAGGGATTCGATATATAGATAGATGAAGTAGAAATAATAGATATAACTATATTGCACAAACACATGCACACACACTCTCAGAGGCACACATAGAGAATGAGTGAGAGGGAGGGAGGAAGGGAAGGAGAGAGGAAAAGAGTGAGAACAAGAGTGAGCAAGACAGGGAAACCAGTATAGAATTGCTAGCTCCCTCTGTTGAGAGAGCCTGAAATCAATGCCTCTCCAGTAACAATGAACCAACCATATCTTGGTGTCTAAATTAAAGGATCCAAGACTTCTTGGAAAAATGGCTGATTCCAGGCTGGCTCAGAAAAGAAAGTACAATATGGATCTGGAATATCCTGTGCCTTGATATACGGATGTAATCAAAAAATGACAGAGACATGTCAAAAGGCCTTAGGGGCTGCTTGAAGGGGATTCCACTGGCCAAAGCTGGGATACATTGAACTTCAAAACAGTGATAATAATGGATTATAACTCATTAAGGAAAATAAAAATCCATGAGTCCATACTGATATAAGTGAATGAAAAAAAGGGGGAAAAAGAAAAGAAAACCTCTTCCTTACAGTAGAATGCCGACTAATAAATTTAGAAGAAATGATAGTTGAAGAAATCACCATTTAACTTTCACTATAGTAATAATTATTAACAGACAGAAACTAGTGAGTGAAAGCTTATTAAGGAATAAGAGATTTATGTATTTCAAAGTATCTCTCTACAAAACACGTATTACTTACAAAGAGAAAAGTAATAACTTTATAGTGGAGAAATTTGGCAGGCAAATGATAATCAAAATTAACATGTCCAATAATGGCTCAAACTGATGTAATGTGCCTCCTTATGTAATGCACTGAGAAAAACACAACATCACTTAAGTATTACTCCAGATGGGCATATGAGAATCTGACAGTGATGAAACATCAAACACGCTCAAATTGAGAGACACTTATAAAATAACTGCTCTATACTATTCAGATAGGTCAAGGTCGAGAAAGTCAAAGAAAATTTGTGGAACTGCTCCATATTAAAAGGGAGTAAAAGGCTGAATAAGTAAATCTAATGAATAATATTGAATCAGACAGGATTTTTAAAATAAAAGACATTATTGGGAAAATTGGAAAAATTTGAATAACATCTCTAGATTAGATGATACTATTGCATGAATGTTAACTTTGTAATTTTGAAAGTTAAAATTAGTATAGCTTTATAGGTAGGATAATATCTTTATCCCTAAGAAATATAATTTGAAATACTTAGGATTCAAGGGGCATCATGTGAGCTTTCAAACTTCAAACAATATGAAGAATGTTAATGTCAATAAGCTTATCTTGAAAAAATAAGTTGCTAAAAATTGGAATGTTATTAAAAACATTTACATTGGAATTAGTTTTCTCTTATAAATTAAAAAATAAGCAAACAAAAGATACTTTATAGGAGGTTCAGGAAAACATCAATGTCTTTCTTTGTAATATCACTTAAATTCAAAAATAATTTATGAAAACTATGTAAATTTTAAAAAGTTATACCAATGTCCAATTCTTAGGAAGCGTGAGATTAATATAGGTTATATATTCACCTTTTTCAATAGGGCCAATAACATCTATTTGATACTTACATTAGTATCTTTTCTCTGCTTCTTCAGGCAATGCCTTTCTGTTATGTTAACTGAGATTTTCTCATTAAGAATAAATTTAAACTTCAAGAAGCTGTGTTCACAGAGTAAAATCTTACAGCATAAGAAATAATTTGCTAAGTGGTAAATGAAAGGTGGAAGATGGCTGTCATCATATATGACAGTGGAAAAGTAATTTTTTTTCTGACCAATTAGCAAAACTTCATAAAATTAACCATGTAAATTTGTCTTTATTCATTTATTTAACAAATATTTATTGATTTGCTGTAAAATTAACCATGTAAGTTTCTGTATTTATTCATTCATGTAACAAATATTTATTAATTTGTTGTAAATTGAAACATGTTTTTGTACAAAAGAGAAGCACAACTCTCAGAGAGTCTCAAGATTTTTATGAAAAGGAGCTCTTGCCAGGTGAACCAAGGAGGTCTATGGACCTGCTCCATGTTAAAGGTGACTAAAAAGACTGGACTATTAAATCCAATGCATCTAATGCAACCTGTTTCACTGATGGGTGCTGTGAATGATCACTATTACCACCACTATATTTTTAACATATTGGACATTCATATGAAAAAATAAGTTAAAGCCTCTCAAGCAGGGAAGTATTTCAGAATCTTTATCCTGAAGTTCGCAGTATATAAAAAATACTGCCCATGAGACTTTAATTAATTAATTCAGAATACTGTTGAAACAAGAAAGAAAGAATAAAGAAAAATTTTAAAAGTAGAAGACAGAAATTCATATATGCAGTGTATCAAGAATCGCCTTGGATGTCAGTATTGCCTGCACTTCTGAGTAAATGGGCAGGATTACAGGAGTGAGAATAGAATCTTGGGCCTGAGACCTAAGCCAGAAGTGTTGATTAACATATAGAAAAGCAAAAGCCATTTACTTATATTGCTAATGCTGACTATGATTTCTGATCAGTTGCATCAAGTACAATGAATCTACAATAAATCATGTAGGTCAGAGGCTAAGCTGCTGTTATAAAGAGACCTTAAAAATGCAATGTCTTCAACATGCTTTAAGTTTATTTCTCTCAGTGTTAGTTCAAAAAACTTAAAGTGGGAGAACAAGTAAATTCAAATATTTACTTTCAAATTTCAAAAAGAACTTAAATTCTGGAATCAGACTTAAGGACATAGAAGAATGAAGACACCGAGTGAACATTTGTAAAGTTTGAAAATTCCTTTAGCTTCCATAATTATTTTGTATGACTTACTGAAATTTAGGCATCTTAAAATAACCCTTTTAAAATACTTTTTTAAAGTTCCACTTTAATTAAACTTATCACTATCTCCTAAATTCCAATTTTTTTTTTTTTAATCTTGGCAAGGGGGAAAAAAATCAAGCACTTCTACCTGGTAAATCAGCTCCAGAAAACGTAAAACCCCTGGTATCATTCAAATTGAGTTCACATTAACAAGTATTTTGATATGTATCATGCTGATCATGTAAATGTAGTTAGCTTTCTGGAAAAAAGGGAAAAAAAGAAACCACACAAATTGTAACTGATTAGATGTTACTGCAATCATACAGAGCTAGTCTTTTTTGAGGGGGAGGGGAGGGTTGCATATTATCTCTACATGAATATAAATGAGCTTCACTTTAATGAGAGATTATTTTGTCTTTATGAAAGAGAATGATTGAAATCCTAGAGAGTAGGTTTTATGTTTTATACTGCCAGTCTTCTGTTTGGGTAGAAATTATAATGACATAAGCATCATCTGCCTGGTCTCAAGTACACTGTTCAATTCAACAAAAATTGAACTCCTATTCTGAACATGATCTCATTGAGGTACCTCAGTTTTTGGCTAAAGGAAAAGAATGATGCAAGTATATTTAAGTTTCAAGTGAAACTAATTTTGCAGATTCAGATATAAAACCAAATAGGTTTTCTCCCCTTTATATGAAGCAACTATTCATACAGTTTCATGGACCCAGTATATGAATAAAAACAAAAGCTAACTTTCATGTCATCTCCTGTTCCTCCCAAGATCAGTAGAGAGGAAAAGTGGAGGTTCCTGGACAAAGAGAGATGGTAGAATTTAATGATTTTTCTCACTCCAAGAAGATTAGGATTTACACAGACTGCTGGGAAGGGGTGGTGTGTATTGTCCTCAGAAAGTGGAATCTTTTCTTATCAGACCAAGGAAAAAATTCTATCAGTGGTCCTTAATATGCAGAAATAGCACAAGTGAGTATTTGTCTGGTTGTTCCTCTCTGACCCAGAGAGAATTCACCAACATGTCCCTGCCTGTCACGGCCCACTTCTCTTATAAGGCCAGTGGGGTTGAATCTGACTCTTAATCAGGGTCCATACAAAGAGGGGGTAGACTATAATTACCAGGTATTTAGTATTCAGGCTGCCTAAGCAGAAATAGGGAGACCAGTTATTTCTGCCTAATTCTCAAGCAAATATAGCCCACTAATCTTAAACAAAAAGAAATCATAGCCAAATATTTACCCTACACTATTATTACAAATATAATATTCATGTCTAAATACAAGCAATAGTAGTATAAGGAGTTTTCACTAATCAACTTTATATCTGAGGCACACAGGTTTTAATTATTAGGGGAATGATTTGAAAACCACATATAAAAAGTTCATTAGAAAATGTCATTTGCCTGGAAGGTCCTAAGTTCCGGAGGAAGTAATGGTCCCAGAGACCCCTTACTAGAACTTAACTGAAATTAATTAAAAAATTACTTTATATGTTATCTCTATATTAAGAATTCTTATGTTAAATGAGCTACAAATATGAAAACCTTTATTAGGTAAACCTTTATTAGGTAAAATATTTACAAAAATATGATTATGCTATTGAAAATTTTCAGTTTGTAATTTGACTTAATGTACATCTTTTTTTTTTTTTTTTTTGAGGTGGAGTCTCGCTCTGTCGCCCAGGCTGGAGTGCAGTGGCGCGATCTCGGCTCACTGCAAGCTCCGCCTCCTGGGTTCACGCCGACTTAATGTACATCTTAAATTAAAAAGTTGATGAAATTGAAAAGGTAGAAAAAGCATATGCTTGTCTGCCATCCATCCAGACCCTTTCCATGAACAAAATACTACATATTTCCAGAGATATTCTATGCATATCAAGCAAATGCATGCACAGATAGAAACATTCTTATATGCAGGTGGTAGCATGCTACATACAGACACATGAAATGTAGCATGAGCACTGCTTAATGCCTTGCTATTTTTGTCACTTAATCTGCATATTATTCCATTTTAAGGACCTATCCAAATGTACTTCATCAGTCATATTGCTGAACATATAGGGTACTTTCCAAATTTTTGCCAGTTCAACACAGTGCTTCAATTAATAGTCTTAAATGAATAAAATTTTACTAACGTGTAATGAGTAATATTAGCATAAATTCCTGAAAGTAGAGTACCGTAATAAAGACTCTAAGATCTTTTCAAGTATGAGGTCTTTTACTTGGGGTTTAATTCGTGACAACTTATCCACGGCTATTGTAAAAATTTTTACACCCCCTCCAAATAAATTAGAGTACCTCTTTTTTCACAACCCCACTGTATTAGTCAGTTTTCATGGCTGCTGATAAAGACATACCTGAGACTGGGTAATTTATAAAGAAAAAGAGGTTTAATGGTCTCACAGTTCCATGTGGCTGGGGAGGCCTCACAATCATGGTGGAAGGCAAAATCCACATCTTACGTGGCAACAGAAAAGAGAGAATGAGAACCAAGTGAAAGGGATTTCTGTTTATAAAACCATCAATTATCATGAGACTTACTCACTACCATGAGAACAGTACGGGGGAAACTGTCCCTGTGATCCAGTTATCTCCCACAAGGTCCCTCCAACAATGTGTGGAAATTATGGGAGCTACAATTCAAGATGAGATTTGGGTGGGGACACAGCCAAATCATATCACCCATCAACACAATTTTGTTAACAAACATTTAGACCTTTGCCAAACAGAGAAGTGAAAATGGGATAGTCTTAAAATTTTCATGTTCATTTCTTTCAATAAGACCAAAGCTGCATATGTGAAAATATATTGAAGTTATTTTTTAATACTTTTCTGTAAACCATTTCTAGTATTTTCCAGGCTTTTACTGTACCATTGTTATTCTTATTGTCTTTTAATATATGGGGAAATTAGCCCCTTTGTCTGTAATGTGACTTGCAAATATTTATACCTCCATTTTTTGATTTGATTTTAACCTTGCTTTTATTGAATCTTTAATATAGCTATTATTACTGAATGTAATATAATTAAAATTTCAATTCTTTTTTGCTTTATGGCTTCAGGATATGTGTCATATAGAAAGACCATCCCTAGTCAGGAGATTTCTTTTTAATACCTTGCCATGGCTGCTTCTGCTACTTTTATATTTTCATTTACTTTTACATTTTTATTTCCAGTGATCGAGTCAAAATTAATTTTGATGTAAGAGGTATGGAAGCAACTCTATAATTTTGGATTAGTTATCCAGTTGTTATATTCATCAATTATTAATAAACTATCTTTCTGAAATATCCTTACCATCTTGACTGTTATTAAACCTCTGTATGTACAGTGCATAGATATGTTTCTGGATTCACTAATCTCTTTCACTGATCATCTGATAGCTACTAGCAAACTAGGCAATGATTACTGTTAGGATTCTGTAACGCAAAGTGATTGATAAACCAATACATTATTTTGGGTAAACAAAAAAGAATAAATATAATATTGTATTTGGCAAAATGAAAACTGTGTTACTAGTTGCTTTAGGGGCACTAAGTCAAAATTTGTTTTCATATAAGATGTGAAGTTTAAAGATGATGCTTATGATCATTTGGGATCTAATGTTCCTTGTTTCTGTAATAGTTAATCAAAATATTTGGAGGCTGTTGCTTAGAAATAACCTTAATTTTATCTATAAAAGAGAGTGTCTATTGAACCTCAGTTATATTGAGACCAGTTTTGGTTCTGTCCCACATCTGGAAGAAGCATCACTTGTCTTTTCTTCTTACTCTTTTATTTTGCACCTCAGGAAAGAAAAGAAAAAATGAAGAAACAAGCTTTGCTGGAAATAGCTCTATCCTCCTAGTACTGATAGGGTAGGAAGAAAACTGAAGTAGACATTTGTGCTGTGAATATCCCTTCTCTTGGCAGGAAAGAAAGAAGTCTCTGGGGGATTATGAGAACATAGATAAAGGTGCCTGAAGCGGAGTTAAAGAAGAAGAAAAACAAGGCACAAATCTAAGTGCCAGAGACAGTCATTTTGGTGAGGGAGGTTAAGCCCTGTGATGTGGAAAACTAGCAGAAAATAACTGCATATTGATGAAGGAGGTGACAGTCAGCAAAAGAGAAAAAATAAAATAATTATTTTACTAGGAAGTGGAAAATATTTGTAAGCTGATGTGTAAATTTATCTGAAATACTGTGGTAACATACTTCTACTGAGAGTGGGGTGTGTGTGTATCCGTAGGAAGACCTGGAGTACAAGGTGGAAGGTGGCTTCCTGTGGCCTCAGTTGTCCAATATGGCATCAGTGTTCCATGCTGCAAGTAAACTTGTCCATAAAGTTCACCACTCTGTGCTGGGCATGGTGGCTCACGCCTGTAATCCCAGCACTTTAGGATGCCAAGGAGGGAGAATCCCTTGAATTCAGGAGTTTGACTCCAGCCTGGACAACATGGTCAAACCTTGTCTCTATAAAAAATAGAAAAATTAGCCTGGTGTGGTGTTGCGTGCCTGTGGTCCCAGCTACTCAGGACGCTGAGGTGGGAGGATTGCTTGAACCTAGGAGGTCGAGGCTGCAGTGAGCCATGATTGCATCACTGCACTCCAGCCTGGGCAACCAAAGGAATTGCTGTCTCAATGAGATAATTGTTTTATAAATTTTTAAGACCTTCCTGTCTAAGGGTTTTGCAAATCAAAAATATTTTGGATTTAGCAGCCAGTTCATTATTTGTATGTATGTGAATTCTACTATTCCAATGAAAAACAAGGAGTATCATCATATACAGTTACAATATCTACTAATGTTTACAGTAAAACTAAATATATATAGGGCTTGAAATAGATAAGCATGGTCACATTCATTCACCTTGAATGATATCAATATTTAGAGGGAAAAGGCATTTATTAAGTCACTCAAGGATGGGATAAGACTTCTCCAAACGACTACACATTAGAGGTTTTTTAGGGTAATTCTTATCGGAAAGTTCTGAATCTCTCTCTCTCTCTCTCAGTCTCCTTCTCATATTTCAGGTTCAATAAAAAAATACTTAAAAAGAATGCAAAGAAAGGAGGGACTGAGAAAGTCAAAATTAGCCAGTAAATGTGATTGATTGAGGCTTATGTACTTTTATAAAAGTATTTAATATCAAGACTGAAACAGGTATCACTAATAAAAATAGCAAATAAGTTCATTCTATCCCATGGCTAGTTTCACCATGCTGTTGAATTCAGTCTATTTCCTGTTATTTACCAGCTACTTCTAAAGAATAGATGTCAACTAGTTTGCCCTAGGCTCACATTTTTTTAAATATAAAAAGTGTTTGTTTCCATAAAATAAAACGTTGCAAGTGCAAAATTCCACCATCAAATATGTGCCTCAGAATCAACTAATTAAGCTTTGTAAAAATGTACCAAATTGGGAAATCAATCCTCTCTTATCTGCACACAGAACATAACTCTAGAGAGCTGGTGTTGAGCCCAAGATTCTGTATTTGTATATGCTTTACAGGTAATTCTGATGGGAACATCCAATTAAGAACATATCCATGAGGTATGCCAAGGGACCACCTATAAAAATATGGAAATCTGGCCCAGATCAGGTGAGTTAGTGCATAGCTGCACAATGCGCCCCATTTATTCCTTGTTTTAAAATCTGAGTTGTTCCATAATCGTTTTATACTTGTGATAAATGATTATTTCAGAATCCTGAACTCAGCTGAACATTACTAATCCGTTTTCGTGTGAATGGCATATATGTCAACATGCATTGTAAACTGCAAAGTGATTTATAAATGTTGTGGTTGTTATTCCATTACAAACAACTGTGGTGTACAATCTGAGGAGGCAGGACTAATGTCTGAAAATGTGTGATGTCAGACTTCCCGCACCCAGCTCATGTAGAATTAGGATGTTATTTGGAATAAGAAATATGGAGAAAGCAATCACTTCACAATGCTTCACATTTTGCTATAACATTAAGGATGCATTTTTAATGTTGCCTGGTAGTAAATACTCAAAAAGCCACACAGAACTTGGAGAAAATAGTGATCTTGTGTCATAATAGAAGGAATGCCACTTTCTAGTGGTGGACATTGGATGTTTAAAAAGTAGAATAAATTCTTACCAAAGCCTCTGGCATGAAATTGTAGAAGATGAAGAATATCTCTATGTGTACTATTTGCACAAATAATTTAAAATGAATACGTAAGCAGATCCATCAATGAGATAGAGATGGGTCAATCTGAGCATGATGATGAGATAAGGGACACAACAATGGTGATTAGGAAGATTTTCTAGATAGTAAGTGGTCAATGTGGATGAAGATTGTTACAGCTTCTGTTTCACTAATTCTATAAAACTTAGCCACATTGTTTGCTGAGAGAAATGCAGCTGCAAAACATTTATAATACTTTTCTTTTAAAAAAGGTGAAATGAAGCTGGGTATGGTGGCTCACGCCTGTAATCCCAGCACTTTGGGAGGTCAGGGTGGGCAGATTGATCACCTGAGGTCAGGAGTTCGAGACCAGCTGGGCCACCGTGGTGAAACCCCATCTCTACTAAAAATACAAAAAATGTAGCCAGGTATGGTGGTGGACGCCTGTAATCCCAGCTACTTGGGAGGCTAAGGCAGGAGAATCGCTTGAACTTGTGAGGCAGAAGTTGCAGTGAGGCAAGATTGCGCCGTTGCACTCCAGCATGGGCAACCAGAGTGAAACTCCGTCTCAAAAAATAAAATAAAAATAAAATAAATAAAATAAAAAAGGTGAAATGACCTAATGTTCAGCAAATATGAAAGATACAATGAAATGTCTGTGGTTACTGCTAGATTTCCCATTTAATCCCATGTCTCTTACTATTTTAATCTGAATCCATAACTGTATCTCTGGCACATGGTGATAACTGATAATTGTGACCCAGTGTTCTTTAGGAAATGCTAAGTTATGGTGAATATTCCAAAATGCAACTAAGACAATTCTATGTTCTGGTTCTGGTCTCACAGTATTTTTAATTATTATTTTCACATACTTTTATGAACTTTCAGCTTCTGCCAATATATAACAACAATTAAAAATTTTTTATTGCTACTAATGGCTTTTGATGTAATGCTGTTGCCAAGCTTAACAGGGATCACATGTTTTCCAACTGCTTTGTATGAAGCTTTTTTATATGGCCAAAACAAGAGACTGGAAAAAACAAAAGGAGTGATTTCACTTTTAGAATGACTCTAAAATGGATATTGTTGGTATTAATGAGCATGGGCTTAATTAAGCATGAACAGTTGTTTGAGTTTAATTTATTAATATATTAATTAATAAACATTTGTTGAATACTTACTACATGCATGGAATTATGTTATCTGATTCTTTTTATTCTGGTCCAGGGTTGACACTGACTCAACTGTGTCATTAGCTATACATCACTAGTCTCCAATTCCTGTGCTCTAACACTAGTCACACTCCCACCTTGTTCATTTAGTAAATTTTTACCTCCATTATTTCCAGGTACCTCATCAATAAATCAATAAGTATTTTGATGGAAGATATTTGAGATAGGTAGAAGTGAATGAATGAATAGATATTCTGATTTCAAGAAGTCAATCTTGTTGAATAGAGAAGGAATAAAAAGAAGATGGTATACAATTAAATGCTAAATTCAGTAAGGGACATGAAAGTTTAAAATCAGAGTGAGTAACATATATTAAAAACGTTAAGAAAGGTTCTATACCAGCCACTCTCTGCTTTGAAGTCTTCTTTTTCTTCTTGTTTATGCTAGTATCAAGACTGCTCTTCTTTTCCTTCCTCTGTAACTTTTCTTCACGTGCTAGCTATTCCTGTGCTCTGTTATAATGTAGGAGTTAAAGGAACAGGGAGAATGCGCTGGTATAGAGAAGGAGTCCATCATCAGCTGTCCCCATTCAGTATTACACAATCATAGGTAATACATGAGTTGTACATCACATCAACTTAAGAGAGTCGGGGGAAAGGCAGAGCTTAGACCTGACCACCATCTGCTGAAAAGTTGACCCTAGGCTGAGTGAGTACTGGGGGACCATTCTGTTAGACAAACACTTAGTTGAATATACCACATTGCATGATATTTAATCAGATGGCAGAAAGTAATTATAAAACAAATTGAAATTTACTAGATGCATGCAAAGTAGCATTAATTAACTAAGTTACAGATATTTTTTCCATCCTGATATTGTTATTGGCTGAAAAGTAGTATTCAATGAGAAAAGTATAGCAACTGAATTTAAAGACAATTGAATTCTGGCTCTGATTATATGGCTTTGATCTTTCATAGCCCCTATCAATGAAAAGTAAAGTAGAAGTTAAAGAGACAAATCAGACTCATTTGATTTATTCTTACCAACAGAAAGCTAACATATATTTCCCAAGGAAGACACAAAGTAATTTTTTTTAGTTCAGAGAATTTACAGTAATCCAGGTTAGAGTTACCATCTTTAGCCAAATAACAAACACAAAAAGCACACTCACAGTTTGAATTTGAAATAAACAACAGATACACACAAATTCACACATATTTACATACACTTACATATATACTCTTAGTAAACTTAGTATAATTATGCCTTGGGCAATATTTGGAACACACTTCTTATTTCATTCCTTGTTTGTCTGAAATTCAAATTTATCTAGATGTCTTGTATTTTATATGGCAATCCCAGTTTAAGGTCTGGTCCTCAGTTCTCTAGGTTGAGAAGCAGATCTTTATTGGCATGTAGAAGGTAGGTCATGTCCTTGGGGGGAAGCCTCACATTAATGAACTCTCAATACTGATACATTCAACTACAATGTGGATTTGTTACTCGTATGATGAGAAAAATAGAAATAACAGGAATCTCAATACTCGTGTTTTCTTTATCTCTGCACTGCATCAGTATGTCCACTGCTACCACCCTGGTTCAAGCCACTATAATTTCTCACCTTGGCCTACTGTGATAAACTCCTAACTTCTTGTCTATATCTTTCATTTATTTACATACACAGTCAACAAATATTTATCAAGTGCTTGGTAAGTGCCTAGTACTGTGCTGAGCTGTAAGGATGCAGTAATGAGTGAAAGAGAGCCCTTATACTGATAGAGCTTAATTGGGTGGAGACAAGTAGGTAAAATATATACCATGGCATACAGTCAAAGATAAAGTAGAAACAGAAAGGGATACGATGTTTGGAGGTGTACATTTTAAATAGTAATCAAAGAAAGCTTTCCCTAGAGGTGACAAAGCCTGGAAGAGAGGGAGGAGGGAGCCATGTGGCTCTCTAGAAGAATATTTTAGGCTAGGGAGCAATAAGTGTAAATTTCTGTACCAAGAGAGTTCTAGAAGCAGCATGAAGTCTTGCAAGAGTGGGATGAGCTAGATAAAGTAGAAGATGATTTTTTAAACCATTGTAAGAATTTGGACTTTCTCTGAGGAAGATGGAGAGCCATTGTGGGTTTTCAATAGAGGTGTAATATTACCTGACATATCTTTCTTTTCTGAGTGATTTCATCTGGACCATTCCTGCTAGAGGAAAGGTAGGGTATGGTTATGGCTAAAACCAGGTAGTAGTGGTAGTGGTAATGAGAAGTGGTGTATTTCTGAATAAATTTTAAAGATAAAACTGAATGGCTTGTTGACAAATTTGGACTTACTGAATGGAATAAGCAGAGTAATCAAGGATGACTTCAAAGGTTTTGACTGAATCACTTAAAAGATAAAGTTGTCAATTATTAAATAATGAAGATTGTGAGAGGAGGAGGTTTTGAGGGGGAATAACAGGAGTTTGGCTTTGGATATATTAATTTTGAATTATATATAATTCTTCCAAGGGAGTAGTTGAGCCTGAAAAACAAAAGAAGACTGGGCTGGAGGTATGAAACTAGGAGTCATAAACGGATAGATGGTATTAAAGCCTTGAGCCTGACTGAGATGACCAAGGGAGGGAGTACAGTGAAAAAGTCTAGGGGATCTTACAGATGGAGTCTGAGAGATGAAGAGGAACCAGCAATATTGTCAGGTAGGACAAAAAAACAAGAAAATATTGTGTCCTGGAAAACAAATGAAGAAATGTTTCATGAAGAAGAGTGAAAAACTGGGCCAAATGTAGCTGCTAAACCTTTAAGAAAATGATTGAGAAGTGGCACGAGATTTTTTAATCTAGATGTCATCAGTGGCCTCGACAAAAGCAGTTTCAGAGGAGTTCTGGGGTTAAAAGTATGGCTAAAGTGTGTATGAGATAAAATGAGAGAGGGCCAGGCATGGGGGCTCATGCCTATAATCCCAGCACTTTGGGAGGCCAAGGTTGGGAGGATTGCTTGATGCCAGGCTGACCAATATAGCAAGATCCAATCTCTACTAAAAATTTCAAAAACAAAAATTAAAAAAATTAGCTGGACGTGGTAGCACGTGCCTGTAGTCTCAGCTATTTCTGAGGCTGAGGTGGGAGGTTTGCTTGAGCTCGAGAGTTCAAGGCTGCGGTGGGCTGCAGTGAGCTGTAGTGATTGT
Source organism: Gorilla gorilla gorilla (assembly GCF_029281585.2). Classification (NCBI taxonomy): domain Eukaryota; kingdom Metazoa; phylum Chordata; class Mammalia; order Primates; family Hominidae; genus Gorilla; species Gorilla gorilla. The sequence continues at coordinate 117,286,310 of NC_073229.2, read as the reverse complement.
GTCACTGCACTCCAGCTTGGGTGACAGAGTGAGACCCTGTCTCTAAAAAAAATAAAATTAAATAAAAAATAAAATAATAAAATAAAATAAAAATAAAATTAAAAAAATAATAATAAAATAAAATAAAAATAAAAATTAAAAAATAAACAAGATAAAATGAGAGGAGAGAAATTGAAGAAAGTAAGTGTCAACTCCAGTGAGAAGTTTTGCTGAAAAGAGGAGCAAAGAATTGGTTCAATAACTGAAGGGGAAAGTAGGTCAAGAGATTACTAGTAGGTGAAAAGATTATTATTTTCTATAAGCTATAAATGTAAAACCATTTTTGGTTTTTTAATTTACAGGTTTTGAGGGTGGGTCTTATTGAAGTTCATCTGCTGACAGACATCTAGTGTTCATGTGATAACAAGATCAGAGGCAGAACTCTGCGCTGGATAGACTATCAGTTTGGCAGATAGTAGGGCATTTCTTGCATTCTTACATAGATAACAAATTTATGTTTGATCTTTTTTATTTAAATTATTTTTAAAGAATAAGTAGCTTTTAAAATCAAAATGTTCTTAATTGGTTAATGAAACACTTCCAAGGTCACAGTCTTGGTCTCAGTTTAAAATCTAAGACTATTTTCATGAGGTCTGGGGTCAAACCTCTGTTCTCATGATTGGATACTGATAAGATGAAGAGGTGTCTTTGCTATCCATCTCCAGAATAACACCCCAACTCTATGTTGGCCCTACTCCTGATATCCCTAGTAGTTGGCCACTTCTGAAAAAATAGCAAAAGCATCAACTGGCTGAATTTAGACCTGCCTCAAAGCAGAGAAAGCCTGAGCCAGGCCTGGCAGTAGTAGGATCATGACTGAGAGTGGGAACTCACCTGTGCCAAGCCCTCAATTTTCCTAAAAATATTAATAGCCAGGGTAAGGAGTCAGCAGATGGAAAGTGGCTAGTGAAGAGGAAAAAAGAGGAAAGCATGGAGGGAGATGGTTGAAAGAGGCCAAAAGATAAATGTTAACAAGTCCTTACACCCTTAAAAGGCGGATTGTATATTCTATCTAGATTTAGATTCTTTACATTTGCAAGTTTTCCCTAGAACGGCTTAGTCTTTCTCCTAAGAAAGCATGGGAAAAATACCCTGGTTATCTTGGTTATCATAATTCTACCCTATCCCCCAAAGCAGAATTAACTTTCCTGCCTGATAGGACTCATGCTGATAGAATGAATATACTGGGTGGGTCTGGGTATGTGTATGGGTCCCACGACAGAATTGAATCACAATTGTAGCACTGCAACACTAACATATATCTTGGAATAATTTTATCATGTGTATATTTTTAAAGCTAACCAAAAATAAATGCAGCAATTTTTCCAAATGCTAATATGTAAGTTAGACTTCTCTTTCAGCAAATTGAAGAGAAACTCGCTGGGGTTTTATAACATGAGAAAGACACACTTAAAAATGTAAGAAGCAAGTGTAGAATTAACTTTACAACTAGGCTTACAGGAACACTGTACAACTTAATCAACAAAAGGGTAAAAATTAAGTAAATGTTCTTATATCCTTACGATGCAGCAATTTGATATGATATAAAGCAACATAGAAAACAACATAATAAAGGAAAGTAACTGAATGCAAAACTTCTTTTTGAACCCTGTGCAAGTTTTCATTTAAAAATCTGTAAAGAAATACTTTAAAATAATTGAGTAGTTATGTGGAAAATTAAGATTGGAACGTTTTCTTGTTTTTACTGTTCATATTTCTATAATAGATAGCTATAATATATTTTAAATAAAAATATATCTGGGAAACAGACTGAATGGGTTAAGCAAACTTTTTCTTGAGGACAGACTTTATCACTAAAGTTCCCTCTTATTTAACTTTGAGAAACAGACCTAACTAGTAACCAGCTAATACTTAATGTTCTTCAATTCCAAACAATCAAAAATGACCCATGCTAGTGAGCAGGTTTTATGGAGCTAAGAAGATGACTGCAGCAGCTGATAAGACAGAAAGTGCCTTATAGTAGATAACAATACCAGAGCACACTGTTTAGAAATGTCTTGGTCTCACTTTGCTCTGCCAGCAAGTTCAGGGAGTTAACAATCAAAATTGCCTCATGTATTTAAACTTTGTGCAGTGAGTCATATAAACATTCCTTGAGTTAAATGGTGTAATAGATCTAAAAATCTCTTACCCGCTTTCTTTTCTCTCTGAGATGTATCACGCTGTGATATAAATACCCACAGTATTTTACAGGACAATGAACTTAGCTTTTTCTAAGGCCAGTAACTTTTGCTGACTAGTGGAAATCTAGAGAGCTGTAAAATGGCTGTTTGACACAATCTTGGGGCTCTTAGAAGTACATTTAGAACATATGTTAAGTTTCAATGTGTTCATAGTTCTAAAACCCAAAAAAAAAAAAACTGTATATTCATGAATAGTCATATAAAGGATAAAGCACACCAAAAACCTACGAACAAGGGAACTACTAATTCTGACAAATAGCCAACCCAGAAAACTTGTAATATTTAATTTTCATCTGTTTATTTCTTTTTTTCTACCCTTCTAGGGATGGGCCAGTTGAATAGAAGTTTGAGATGATGGGTTAAAAGTTTTAGTAATGTATTCATTCTTGCCCTAATACAGTATGTTCCTGTTGGTCGCATATCTTATCTGCTGTGCTGGGGACTTTTTTTCTCTTCTCTGGTTTTCATTTTTTTCATTAAAGAAACTGTGATGTCATCAAAGTTCTATTAACTCAACCATAGCAGTAAAAGTGCCTTATCATTATAGAAATGCTCTACTGCTCATTACTAGGAATGTGACTTGGTTCAGGATTTGCCTTTTCTCTGTGTCAACTGCTCTAGCCTGCCAGGTCTCTCTCTCAGAAGAGTCCTGGAAAATGAAGACATCAAATACTGTTGGGATCCAGTGACATTCCTCTCTTCAGTCCTCACAGAGTGGGCCTGAAAAGCAAGCCTCCACTTATTTTGGTTCTAATAAAGACTGAACAATGGGTGGCTGTGTGCAAAGCCTTTTTCCCTATCCAGTCTATAGTCATTATCCAAGGAATCTCCATTCACATGAGGATAATGCACAGGGCCTCTCTCCTTGTTTAGACTATAGCTAACTCTATCTTAAGGCCCTCATTTTCTTTCTGGCATTTTAATCCTTAGACTTACAGAGCTACCCAAGAATTAAAAAAGCTAAGTTAGAAGAAAATGCTGATATCTCTAGCTCATGGAATGCTAACGTAAAGATATCTCGTGTTTTTTCCCTCCAGATGCTATCTATACTTATGTTAAGCATCTTCAGAGACACCATGGATGATCTTCATTCTGAATCCCAGGAAGAATTCTGGAAAGCAATCACCTACCTCTTGATATTTTCTCCATCAGATATTACCTAAAGGTTTTTATTTTTAATTTACTCTCATCTAGACACAGTTCTTTTTGGGGTTGAGAAAAGTTTATTTTCAGAACTAAAAATTAGCTTTTTGCCCCAGCAAAAAGATGAGATGATATTTTCAAGGAAATGTCTTCTTACAAATTTGACAGTTTTTTTTTTAATTGCTTAGTGAATACTGAATTCACTGATAAAAATAAAGGCATGCCTTTTGGTAGTTTATGAAGAGCATGAAACAAAGTCTGATGTTTTTTGGACCATTAAGCCACTGTTACATTTATAAGACACCCAACACATAAATAAAAAAAAAATATTTCAAGTCTGTACTCAACAGTTGAATTTATTAAATTGGTGCAAAAGTAATTGCAATTTTTGCCACTAAAAGCAATGGCAAAACCAAAGGTAAGGTCATCCACTGGCCGATACAGTAAGTAATACATAATTATAAAGTAGGCAGCACTGGAAACTGAAAATAGAAATCCAGAGTTTGGCCAATAATATTACTGATTTAATTTTTTTTGTTGTTGTCGAGACGAAGTCTTGCTCTGTCACCCAGGCTAGAGTGCAGTGGCGCCATCTCTGCTCACTGCAAGCTCTGCCTCCCGGGTTCAGGCCATTCTCCTGCCTCACCCTCCCGAGTAGCTGGGACTACAGACATCCGCCACCACGACTGGCTAATTTTTTGTATTTTTAGTAGAGATGGGGTTTCACCGTGTTAGCCAGGATGGTCTCGATCTCCTGACCTCATGATCCGCCTCCCACGGCCTCCCAAAGTGCTGGGATTACAGGCGTGAGCCACCGTGCCTGGCCTTACTGATTTAATTTTAACTCAATTTCTCCTGGAATGTTTTCTAGGCTCCTGATTGTTAATATCATAAATTCCTAATTATGCAAGGCAAATTATAGAATTTACATGGTCAGTGAACTTGGGTTTTCTCTCCATAGTCACTTCAATTTTAGATTAGGTCTTTTCAACAAAAGAAGGATGACTACGGGAAGTTGGTTAAATTATGGAAATACTACTCACACACAACTTGGAATTTCTATAAAAAATACTTAGGGAATGAAAGTAGTTGATTTCAGTGTAGATTTGGAATTTTCTTGGGGGTATCAATTTTATCTTCAGTAGTTTTGTCTTCCATTTACATGGATAGTTGAAGGATGGCTCTAAGAAAAGTAAGAATAAACCATTAATAAATTTCTGTTTCAAAATGAGTGGATATTTTTATACTGCACAATCTTAGTTGTTCCTCAAAGAAATTCTGAAAAAAAAATCAGCAAAATAAATGTTATCATTTTGATATGATATGCCTCCATTTTTACATGTGGAAATGAATTAATCTCTAAAAGACTTGATTTTTTATAAAATATTTTTCATTTGTATTGTTTCATATGAGAGATGTCCAGTTTAAAATAGTCTATTTTTTTTTAATAAAAGGAATTTATTGACTCAGGTAACTGTGAACTCCTATGGTGAAGTTTGTTTTAGTTAAGGCTGGCACAGGACATCAAACTCTGCCTTCCACCTCTCAGCATTCCTTCCGGCTGCGAGTTGCCCTCGTAATCTTCTGTGGTAGAATGAAATGCAATCAGAGTGATGGTGACTGGCAACTGCAGATTTACATGATCCAAAATGTGTAACTTCAGAGAAAGATAATTTATTTATCTTAATATATCCATAGCGGGAAGCCATTTGATTATTCCACATCATGTCTTCAAAACCATAAAGTTCTACGAATAATCAACATTGGGTCTTACGAATTTCTTTTCTGGAATGGAAATGGTGTGTATCTTCCAACAAGTCACATTATGAATCTAAGTAAGTTTTTTAACAGTCAGGGTCTCACTCTGTTGCCCAGACTGGAGGACAGTGATGCCACCATGGCTGGCTGCAGAGTTGAACTCCTGGGCTCAAGGGATCCTCCCATCTCAGTCTCCTGAGCAGCTGGGATAACAGGCATGAGCCACCACACATGACTGAATCTAGATAATTAATTGTGAAAAATTACAGAATACTTACTTTTAAATTAGTTTCACTTTTAAACTCTTCCTTGCCATAGGAAACACAGAATAAGATTCACCACTTAAATGTGTATTCAATATCTCAAACTTAACATGTCCAGGACTGAGATTCGCCGTATCTGCTCTTCCACAATCTCTACTTTAGTTGATGCCTACTACATTTCCCCTGGCTATTTAGACAAAAAACCTTATGGTCATCCTTAACTTTTTTCATTCCTTATAGCTAATCCATCAGTAAAATCTGTTGGCTCTACGGGTGTCTTAGTCCCTTTGAACTGCTATAATAAAATACCATAATCTGGGCAGCTTATAAACAATAGAAATATTTTTCTCACGTTCTGGAGACTGAGAAGTTTATGATCAACGTGTTGGTAGATTCAGTGTCTGGTGAGAGCCTGGTTTCTGGTTCATAGATGTTGCTGTGTTCTCTCATGGTCAAAGGGGAGAATGAGCTCCTTTGGGTTTATTTTATAAGGAATAAATAAATGAATAAATAGAATAAATAAATAGAATAGAATTCATGAATAGAATTTGTAAAATAAACCCAATGTTCTCTCACCATCTGCTATAGTACCACGTGAAATTAACGTATCATTATCTTATGTCTGGATTATTGTAACAGCCTCTAAACTGGTCTTCCTACTCCCACGCTTAGCCTCTTTCAATGTATGTCTTCCACACAGCCAGAGTCTTCCCTTACAGTCTACCTTCAGTCACATAACCCCTCTGCTCAGCATTCTCCAGTGGCTTCCCATCTCATGTAGAGTAAAAACCAAAGTTTTTAAATGACCTAATAAGACCCTTTATGAACTTGCTCCTAGTTCCCTTGCTGATCACATCTCCCAATATATTCCCCATCTCCCTCTGCTCCAGTCTCATGGGCTTCCTTGCTCTTGAACATATCAGCCCTCCTCCTGATCTATGGCCCTTGTATTTGTTGGAATCTCTGCCTGGAATTCTCACCCCTAAATTCTCCATTCTTTACTTCAGCCATCTTTAACTTTCTCATCTTACTATTATCTTCCTTAGCTAACCTACCTAAAATTGCATCCCATCAGTTTCTGGTCTCTTCCCTACCTAATTTTTCTCCTTATCATTAGTTATTTAATTACCTTGACTCTTCCATCTAGGCACCATATATGGAATAGTCCCTGCCAAGCTGGCCACGGTGGCTCACGCCTGTAATCCCAGCATTTTGGGAGGCCAAGGTAGGTGGATCACCTGAGGTCAAGAGTTCGAGACCAGCCTTGCCAACATGGTGAAACCCCATCTCTACTAAAAATACAAAAATGAGCCGGGAGTGGTGGTGGGCACCTGTAGTTCCAGCTACTCAGGAGGCTGAGGCAGGAGAATCTCTTGAACCTGGGAGGCAGAGGTTGCAGTGAGCCAAGATCACACCACTGCACTCCAGCCTGGGCGACAGAGCAAGACTCTGTTTCAAAAAAAAAAAAAAAATAGTACCTGTCACATAGTGGGCATTCAATAAATATCTGCAGAATAAATGAATGAATGAGTGAAAAAATGGCTGAGGAAGAAGTGTTGAAGATTGTTGACATCATAAGAGGTTAGTCCACAGAAAAGTGAATTCAGTTCACAATAGACCACATGGTCTAGGTCTCAAAGTACATCAGGCAGTGATGGAACCAATACACTTACAGTATACAATGATTGGCATATACACATATGGCTATGAGCATATTGCCCTTTCTACTTATTCTCTATTATTGCAGTTTCTCAGTGATATTTGATAGAGGCATCTTCCTGCTGTGATCTGTTTTAGTTTGTATGTATATACTGCAGTAAATAGTCACTCTTCTCACCTTTATTACTGGTGATAAAGGAGAAGTAGAGGAAGATGTGAACAAACATAAATAGAAGAAGTAACTGGCACAATTTTGTAGTTTATAAATTATTTAGGTGATGATATTGTTTATAACGCTGATCTATTCAGTTTATTGCCTTTATATAAACAGGAAGTAGGGTTGTATCATTACAATAGCAGCTCTACTCTTACAACTCTCAAAATAATTTTTCAACATTATCTATTGGTAACTTAAGCTAAAATTATGAACAATGTTAAGGTCTAATAAAACAGTTTTAAAAATGAACCGTCTTTAAAAATTTCCACTTATTATTGCTCTTTTGTTCTGATAGATGTTGCCCCCATAGTTAGCAGAGAACTAACAACCTTAGGCACCCTTGTAATTACCATAATTTGTCACAGCTAACTGACCATTTCTCTTCGTGGATTAGTTTGAGGGTTGCATGTGGCATATGTTAATCTGCAGCAAACTTTCCAAAGATGTTGAATTATGAGCTTTGCAAGACTCTTTTGATGCCTAATTTCATCCAACTTCACAATTTGCCAAGTTGTATTTTTTTCTTCTTCTAGCAAATGAGCTGTCTGCTAGTTCTTGCCCCCCAACTCTGAACCCCCATGCATTTAAGATTATCCGTCAGTCTTTGTTTGTCCAAAGTTTTTCTATGATGTACCTAATGTGATTTCTTCGTATTTATCCTAGTCAGTTTTGTAGGGCTTCTTGGCTTCTGAGGTTGATATCTTTTGACAGTTTTGGAAAATTCTCAGCCAGTGTCTGTTCGAATGTGATTACTGCCTGTTGTCTCTCTCCTCCCCTTCCAGGAATCTGATGATATTTCTTATTGGAATATTTTACTGTGGCCCATATGTATCTTAGCCTCTTTTGCACACTTTCCATCATTTTTGCTCTCTGAGTAATCCCAGTATTTCCCACTGACCTATTTTAGAGTTCATAATCCTGTCTCCTGCTATTAAACCCATCTATTGAGATTCTAAATTCTGTAATTGCATTTTTAGTTATAGAGTTTCCATTTGATTATTTCTGTGTCTGTCATTTATGTTTTAAACATATAAATCAAATTTCATATCTGATAACTTCACTAACCGGGTCATCTATACATCTGTTGATTATGTATACTTTTTGTCCCTTGGGTCCTGTCTCTTAAAATGTTTAGTAATTTTTAATTTAGTAATTAACATTGTATCGAAAAAAATTTAGAGACTCTAAATGGTGCTATATTTATAGAAAGTTCATTCTCCTCTGGCAGATACATATAGTGGGGGCTCCATCTACCAATATTCCAACAAACTCTGGTTCTTCCCAATATGGCATGGTCCTCCAAGGATTCCAATAGGGAACCTGTAGTCTTTATTATACTACATTTTAGAGACTGTGATTTACATTGTATTATGTTGGTGCAAAAGTAATTGTGTTTTTTTGCTATTACTTTTAATGGCAAAAACCGGAATTACTTTTGCACCAACCTAATAGTCCTTTGCCCTTGAACAGTTTAATAATTTGACCGACATCTAAAGTGGAAATCCACTACTATTGGGTTTAGTTCCTTTTCATTCCCACATCTCCAAGATCGTGGATCTCAAGTCCTAGATGTTTGGCAATCCTGTACTCCAACTCTTGTCTGTTCATCTCTTTAAGATTACCAGAAGCTCTGTTGGCTTCCTTGCCTTCCTTCCTAGCAGAGGTCACAGGGGTCTCTAACTCTTGAATTTCAGCTCACATCTCTGCATTGGCCTTCCTACTAAGATTCTCCTCTTTCAAGTGCTGGTTGTCTCAGTAGCTCTCTGATACCTTCAAACAGAATTTTTTTGGTTTTAATTTTGGGTTTTATTACCCGTAATAAATCTGTTTTCCCTAGTTGTCCTTAGCAAGTGCAATACTCCATTACATTTAGAAGTGAAATTCTGTATTTAAATTTCTAAAGTAAATTTTTATTTCTAAAATTTTAGTTAATTTTTTTGGCACCTGGAATGTTTGCCTTCTATAAGTCTTCAGCAGCATCATTCAATAGAAATAAACCCATATGCTGTTCAATTTTCCAGTAACCACAATTTTAAAAAGTAAATGTGAAATTAATTTTGTAATATATTTTATTTAACTCAAACTATCTCAAATATCATCATTCAATATATTATCAGTATAAAAATTAACCATACATTTTACATCCTTTTTTTCAAATTGTTTGTGAAACCTGGTGTGCAACTTACACTCAATTAGATCTCAACTTGAACTAGCCATATTTTAAGCAGGGGGTAGTTATGTGAAGTTAAGTGGCTACTGCATCTGAACATGCAGATGTAGATAGCAAAAAAACAGGTAAATTTAATAAAAATGTGAAGAAAATGTAGCTTAAGTATATTTTGAAAAAGAAAAGTTGTTACTTTTGGTGATATTTCTGTTAATTAATTTTTTTGTATTTTATTTTTTCTAGATCTTTTTGGGACCTGGAGAAAAGGGAAGGTAGAACTGATTGATAACTTCTATTTATATAGAATTAAAAGAATATGAAAAGTTTAGATAAAGGAGCATAAATAAAAATCTTCTACTGGCAAACATTTCAGAAGTTTTTTTTCAGAAAACGAGACACATACCAGTCTTTAATTTTTATTGCTTTGATATCTGCTTTAGTTTATTTGAGTATCTGTAGAATGCAGGCTACATGTTTAGGTGAAATTGGTAGACCATGGCTATCTACCCCGTGATACAAAAATCATATTTCTGGGCCTGAAATACCTTCCCAATTCATTTATAGCTACTGCCATATCTGTGGCAGATGGTAAAGCCCTTAACTGTACAATTAGAGAAAGAAAGAATAAAAGAAAATCCTCAAGAGTTAAATAGCACTAAGAGAGGTAACACATTGACTTAAATTCTAAGAGAAAAATGGGGACTTTCTTGACCTTTCTTCTTACAGCTGTTGATGGTGATACAAGTAATCAAGTATTTAAGCAATGGAGGATGGAAGACAAATAGTCAAATGATACTTGCTAAGATTTACTGGGTACCTGTAACATTGTCTTATAGCTTCACAACAGTATGTAATGTAGGTGTTATAATTATTCTCAGCCACATTCTGCAGATACGGAAATCATGACACAGAAAGGGTATTCGTTTAAAGTTTCATGGCAAATAGATGATGAAACTGGAATTTTAACTGAGATTGACTTGCTCCCGACTCTGAAATCTGAACTGCTGCTCTCTATTGTCTCCTGCATATAACATACAATTTTGCCTTGACCTAGACCCCCTGTTAAAAACTGTGGCTTTTAATATTCTGTGTAATTCATTGCATAGAGATGTCAGAATGAATTTAGATCACCTATAAATACCTCCTGGAGATTACCTGAATCATTGCATTTTATCTTTGTAATTTTAAGGAATATTTGAATTACACTAGTTGAGAAAGAAAGAGACAAAGGGTGTCAGTCCCCTGGGTTTTGAGTAGATAATGGCAAAGTTTCTCCTATAATTCAGGGCTCTCTGACAGCTAAGTCAATATTGAAAACTGTTAGGGTTAATATTCCTTTGCCTGTTATGCTCAACAGGGCATTATGCAGTGAATGATTCTCTTTCATACTCCAAGATATTCTGACATCAGGCAGATTCAATTTTAGCCATAATTTCATTAAGATGAATCTGCTGGAAAGATAACCACGGACTGGACTGAACAGTATTATGCGTGAAGTGCTAATTCCATTTTCCCTAACTTTGTTCATATACCTTGGTCTTGTATTTCATTTAATGTAGCATAAGTCGCTTCAACATTAGTAATGAGCACTTTCAACAACCATATCACTTCCATTTTCCACCCTATGCTATGTCCTGTGTCTTCCAGAAGTTTCCTCTCCCTGGGGTCACTTGCTAATGAAGATCCTTCTCAATCTCTGATTTTCATGTGGATTTCTGTGCATATTAAAGTTGCCAGCCTGACAGATGAAACTGATCTCTGTCTAAGGAGTGGATAGAAGAGGGAGGCAGCAACCCTCTATGTGGTAGCCTGCCAACGTGGCTGCTTCTCACGAGGGAAGAGAGATGCTCCATCTGAAGCCTCTTTGCCAGTAGTATCTGGGTGAATGCCAACTGTGATTATGTGTCTGCTAGTCTCAAGTTCCAGACAGAAGGAAAAAACTAGTAAAGAGCTTCCTTGGACTCCAGTCTAACTATCTTTATGTCCTCCTGCTTTACGAAAGCAACCTATTATGCCAATTCCGGCCAGGTGCGGTGGCTCACGCCTGTAATCCCAGCACTTTGGGAGGCCGAGGCGGGCGGATCACGAGGTCAGGAGATTGAGACCATCCTGGCTAACACGGGAAAACCCGTCTGTACTAAAAATACAATAACTAGCTGGGCGTGCACTCACCTGTAATCCCAGCTACTCAGGAGGCTGAGGCAGGAGAATCCCTTGAACCGGGGTGGCGGAGCTTGCAGTGAGCCGAGATCCGGCCACTGCACTCCAGCCTGGAGACAGGGCGAGACTCCATCTAAAAAAAAAAAAAAAAGAAAGAAAGAAAGAAAAAGATAAGAAATACTGCCAATTCCACTTCAGGTCTGCCCACTGATGTTACACACCTGTCTCTTCAGAAAAATAGATACCTCCTAAGAGCGCAGTGTCAATTCTGAGTGCTGACTTTTAAATTGAAGAGATGAGAATAGAAACTGAACTACTTGTCATCCGTGAGTACTGTATTTTGCCTCTTTTGTAAATGAGAAGAAATTAATAAATACCAAAAAAACTTTGAGGTCGGCTTGTTTTTAAATAAAATAACAATAAAAAGCTGTGATGAGTTGTGGTATCACTGTAGCAAAGTAGTGGTTGCAAAATAATCTAGTCCCGAGACACCTAACATGATGCAATTCCAGAATTGAGGAACCCGAAGCATGGTATTGTAAACTCGGTTTTTCTTTCTATTTTTTTATTTGGCTCTGCAAATGAAACAGTACAATGAAATCCAAAAGGATAATCTCGGAGAGATAGTAGTCCCTTTGGTAAGCAATCTCATAAGATGTATTCTACAGTCAACTAAACGTGTGTGTGTGTGTGTGTGTGTGTGTGTGTGTGTGTGTGTGTCCTGTACTTTTTACCCAGTCATTCCACCTATAGAAATTTATCCTTGATAGAAGTGCCTGTGAACATAAGTATATGTGAACAAAAAATTTTACTGTAGCTGTATTTATAAGTGTGGGGAAAAGGAAACATTCTCAACATTCTTAAACAGGGAAATCACTGTTAATATCCATTTTGGAATAATTTTTCAGGCCATTATATTGCCATCTGATTATTTGTAGGTATGTACAATTTGTTAGAAAAGCAAATGGCATGAAATCAAATATATGATCCCCTTTTGATAAGCACAATGAGATTTAAGAACAACAAACTCTTCCAACCATAATCCCTTTATGTGTGCAAATAATATCCTTGTATGAGCATGGAGAAAGGCATGGAAAGAATCAGTCCAAGTTATGAGAAAAGCCTATGCAAGAAAGGAAATAAAGAAGACTTAGGGAAAAATATTTTTAAAAATAAAACATGCAAACAAAGAGATATATAGACTCAAGTTTATGAAACGGCCAGGATGCTTGTATTATAAAATCACTTAACTATCTCCTCCCTTGCCTGCTACAATTTCTTAATTTTCCCCTGTAAGAATAATTTCATAGATTTTGTGAGTCTATACATGCAAATTTGTCTTTGAATGATGTCAATAAGAGCAATTTATTTTTATTACATTCATTTGTCATGTGAGGTAGATGAGACTGGGGGTATTTGTCATGTGAGGTAGATGAGACTGGGGGTATCTTTGACATGAGGTGTTCTTAGGAGGCAAATCTTAGCCGAATGTATAGCTGCGGCAGATTCAGGCATCTCAAACTCATGTGAGAATACTCAGAATAGAATGAATGCCCAGTTTGCATATTTTTAGAAGAAAAATTTTTCTAGCACATGCCTCTTTCTTCTTATTGGCCTGGTTTTTAATCAGGTATCACTCTACACTAATATTGTCAATGCAATGGGATTATTCTGATTGGCTTAAGCTAATCAACATTTTGCCCCTGGAGTTGAGGAGGGACCAATGAGACAAATGGCTGCCTAATAACTAAACAATAGCAGGGTGCACAAGTAAGAAACAAGGCTATAATAAGAAGCAATGGCTATGGAGCAGACAACCAACATTGTCCACCCAGCCTTCATTTTATCTACTCTACTAAAGATGGTTTGCCTGAATGGCTGCCTTTCCTACTAAAGAGGATTAATATACTAAATATATATTATTTATATATCCCATGCATTTAACGCTTGAATACAACGCAAATGAACCTTAGTTTATATAACACTCAACACTTGCTACATACCTTTTCTTTGACTTACTGTGAAACAAAGCTATCCTCAGGTGTTTGGGAGATTTCTCACCAGTGTATACTACTAAAATGCAGGGAGGTAAATGTGAAATTGTTTCAGTAGATTCTTTATGAGGTTATGCATGGCTGGGTGATTGACTCATCAGTTGAATATAGTGGGAAAATTGGCCTTTAGATGTTTTTAACTATAGAAATAATGCTATAAAAATCAGTTGCAAGTCACATAGCTAAATTTCTAGTATTCAATTAAAAGATCATCATATCACACATAATAAAATAGTGTCTTTTGTAAAATAGATAATAACATTTTAAAAATATACAGTTACTGATTTTGAAATTAAAGTGATGCTGCCAAAATTTACTTGCTCCAAATGACTTACGTGAAAGACTCGTTACAAAAAAAAAATTAAAGGTGAATGGCTGTCTCGAGAATCTAGTTAAGAGTTTGCTCCTGGCCAGATGTGGTGGCTCACACCTGTAATCTGAGCATTTTGGGAGGCCAGGGCGGGCGGCTCACCTGAGGTCAGTAGTTTGAGACCAGCCTGGCCAACATGGTGAAACCCATCTCTACTAAAAATACAAAAAAGTAGCCAGGCATGGTGGTGTGCACCTGTAATCCCAGCTACTTGGGAGGCTGAGGCAGGAGAACCACTTGAAACCAGGAGACGGAGGCTGCAGTGAGATGAGATCATGCTACAGCACTCCAGCCTGGGTGACGGAGGGAGAGTCCATCTAAATAAATAAATAAATAAATAAAACAAATAAAAATTTTAAAAAAGAGTTTTCTCCTGTGGTGCATAGGGTCTGAAGCCCACACACAGAGATCTAGGGAGCTAAAGTTGCATCTTGGTTATAGAGGCAACAATTTTGATTCCTCAGCGATGGTGACATCCAGGAGTGGTATGGTCTGAAAAACCTGGGAACTGGCCAACAACGTGCAAGAAACTCAGAGTATCCATGAAATCTACAAATAGACAAGAAGCAGCAGCATGAAATCCTGGCAACAAAGCCCTGGGTTAACAATCACCATTATTTTAAAGTACTGCAAAATCTCAGCATTAGCTCTACTGAAGATGATGATGCATGCCAGGTCAGGGGGCAACTTGGAAGTGATGGGTTTGATGCCAGAAAAGGTAGATGGTGAAACCACGATTATTATGGGCAGTTTTACTTTGCCTGTGGAGGGCACTGAAACCCGAGAAAATGGTGAGGCTGCTGCATATGAGTACATGGCCACATACACAGAAAATGCCAAAAAGGTTGGCCGCCTTAAAAATGCAATTGGATGGTATTATAGGCACCCTGGCCATGGCTGCTGGCTTTCTGGCATCATGTTAGTACTCAGCTGCTCAATAAGCGGTTCCAGGAACCATTTACAGCAGTGGTGATTGATCCAACAAGAACAATATCTGCAGGGAAGGTGAATCTTGATGCCTTTAGGACATACCCAAAGGGCTACAAACCTCTTGATGAAGGACCCTCTGAGTACCAGACTATCCCGCTTAATAAAATAGAAGATGTTTTTGTACAATGCAAACAATATTATGCCTTAGAAGTCTTGTATTTCAAATTCTCTTTGGGTTGCAAATTGCTTGAGCTTCTGTGGAATAATTATTGGGTGGGTACACTGAGTTTCATTGTTGGGTTTAGAAACACATGATCGAAAATCAGAAGACAAACTTGCCAAAGCCCACAGACAGGAGTAAAACTACAATAGAAGCTATCCATGGATTGATGTCTCGAGTTATTAAGGATAAACTGTTTGATCAGAGTAACGTCTCTTAAACAGTCACTGAGAAGCGCTTTTGCCCAAAAAACAATATGAGAAAAATACTCAAGTAACACTTTAAAACTAATTACCCAAAATCTGATTAAAAGTATAAGGTGCTCTGACTTGTCTTGAATACTAACATCCTGTAATAAAACTCTTTAAATTTTTTTTTAAAGGGGCTTTTATTTGGGCTTCTCTTTTTTTGCACAAATTCATTGGTCTACATTAACCACCTTTTTATGTAGGTTTTTTTCCCCTCTAATTTCTCTCCCTTTTTTGAAAGACTAGAGAAACAAGACTTCATTATCAAGTACTCTTTTGTCAAGGTTATATCCGAGCATTGAAATTACTGACCACACTTATTCTCATAATTTTTCAGGACCCTATAACTTTTGAGGAGGGTTTGTATATTAGTCCTGACTTCTAATTTTAAAATATTGGATAGCTAATGAGTTTTAATAACAAAACAAATACTGGATTAAGCTTTAGATAAATGGATTTCATAGAAATCAAATACTTATCTGTGTAGAGCTTATATCATATTTGTTTTTGATATAAAATTTAAATCAATATTTATTGCATTTAGGTTTAGCTAATCTTTATTTTGAAAGCCAAATAATCAAAAATAAAAATAGCTGACAAAAGCTCATTTTACTTAAAGAAAATGCGGTAAGCATAAAATGGTTTTAAACATCTTTCAGAAAATAGAATGAAAAATTATAATTTTTTATGTATAAATGTATAAGAAAAATTTTATTTGAAACATTTAAATATTACTACAAATTTTATCCTAATACTTGATTGATATCCATGTAATTGTTGAAGTAAAATTGACATTTGTGCACTTCTGCTGATTTCTTTTCTATGAAAAGCATCTCAGATTTTGGCATTCTCTCTCTCTCTTTTTACTTACTGGTAATCTTGTAAATGGTAAACTTGAATATGGGCAGTTGGGAAGCCCTTAGTTTTCTAGAAGGATCCAATTAGGGGAAATCAAGGGTTGGATCAAATCTCTTGGAATTCTTCTGAATGTTAAATCATAAGAATCTGTACTGTGTTGCAACATAGACTAGTTATAGTCTATATTCTTTTCAGAAGAATAATCTTGTATTCAGTGTTTCTAACAAAAGCTAAACAGAAAGAAATAATGTTGATACAAGATCATTTGGAAGATATACACTGCATCAATTATTTCAGATAAGAAAGAGTATACTCCTGAATTTAGCCAGGGCATCCAAAATCATGATAGCCCACTTGTAGGATGGCATTTGCCCAAGTGGGGATGGTAAGAAATATGGGACTAAGGAGAAGATACTATGACAAATTTCTGAAGTCCTTTGTACCGCTTATTATAAGGGTGTGGTATTAATAGATGATACCGTTTAATGCATGATATTATACAACGTCCTCTTAATGGGTATCCTTGAAGAAATTTATTTCTCATTCTATGATATTTTATAAGGCTCTCATTTTTAACTTTTTTTCTTGGATTAATCTTTTTATTATAACTTATTTTATTTTGCTTTATGTTGTATAGATTTTAACTTTCTTTTAAACTATTTTGGATCAATGCCCAAGATACATAGTTTGAGGCAGAATGAGAGAGACAAGAAGAAAGAAAAGAAGGGAAAGGAAAGGAAGAAAAGGGAGAATGAGAGAATTCTGTTTTGTATTTCTCCTATCATAAGTTATAGGCTCTTACAACAAAGGGGATCGTAGAAATAGAATTGGTGATTTCTCCTTTGGTTTACAACAATGTTATTTTTTTTTTACAAATAGCGTTATTTACAACAGTTATTTTGAAAATGTAAGAAATTTATGTAAATTTGTTAAATGATATTCAGATTGACTTTAAAGAAAGCTGTTGGATTGGATCAAAATAGATGAATTTCAAATCAAAACAAAAATTGGAGGTTTTCAGAAGTCAATAAACAGGTTTTTATCTTACTTTTTTTGGTTCAAAAAAATTTTTTTGTAGATACGTGGGCTCACTATGTTGTCCAGGCTGGTCTTAAACTCCTGGCCTCAAGAGATCCTCTCACCCTGGCCTCCCAAAGTGCTGAGATTACAAGTGTGAGCCCCTGCACCCAGCTTATCATAGGTTTTTAATAGGTAGTTTGATAGTTTATTTAACTATTAGCCTGGACAGGCTAGTTTGGGGAATTAAAATTGGGTATTATTTATATCAATTCTAAAAGTATGCACTTAAGCAAAATCTGGATTATTTTCCATCACAAAGTTTATTCTCTCAAACTGTACATGATTTTGGTTCTAAGGGAAACTGAGTAAAAAGTTTGTCATTGAAATCTATTATCTTACTGGAAAATCTCTTAAAGTAATTCTTGAAGTATATGACCTTTTAACGAGATACAATAAAACAGCAACTTGATTACTGGTAATTGTTAGTGTGAACTTTACTGATAGTTAAATTTGTAAAAAGACAAATGGTTTTGTTTTTGTGGGATGAAAAATGTATTTCAAGCAGTTTATATGATAGTTTCCAAGATTAGAAAACCTTGGCCTGATTCCAAAACTATGAAAAAAATCAGCTTCAATATTCAACGCTAAAGCATTCATGAGAGAGATGCAGTCATTCAGAAAGCTGAGTTCAACATAGAACAAAATGAAAACCACAGCCTCTCAGACCACTCCCTCCTTCCACCTTCTCATATTGCAAATGCAATATTTCCATTATCAGAAGATCAATTTTCAAGTCAGAGCTGCTGCTAAAACAGCCTAACTGGAGGGGGAAGAAATGGCAAAACAGTAAAAAGAAATGCTTTGTAAATCACCCTTCAAAAGCTGTCCTGGGAGGAATGTGATATACCTCAGCATCTTATGTGTTTAGCAAATAATTTCAGCTGTGCATTCTAAACGTAGCTTTCCCTCCTTTACCTAATTACCGAAATATGTGCTGCAGTTTGCAGAACTTCGCCACTGTCATAACTTTTCTTGAAGTTCAGCCAACCAATGATAATAAAGCTGTCACGAGATTAAAGGGGGCTGCAAGTCATTGCTTCTGACATTTATATGTACCATGGGAAATGCAAACAAGTATGTGGAGTTATTAGTAATATTATGGGCTTTGAATCCTTAAAATAGAGTGCTTAAGACATCTGCCTCGGCAAGGAAGGCGAGAATTGAGGTAAATCCAAATTGCGTCTTCCTTTTGTATAGAACAGGAAGCCAAGCTCAAGAAAGCATGGGGAGTGGTTTATTCCATTTCCTTCGTGTGGCGTCGGTATGAAGCATGTGCCTCAGATACACACCCTTAGAAGGGATAATCTCGGTTGTGGAGAAAAGAAAGTTGTAAAACTTTACGTAAAACACATGGGGTCTTTCTTGGGGCCCTTCTCTGGCCCGGCCTCATGTCACTGATTTTAGCACCAGCTCTGGGCTTGGAGTAAGACAAGGCAGTATAAAGGATGCAGGAAAACTCTCCTCAGAGGTTTTGCTGCTATGCAGAAGTTTCTTTGATTTTTATTTAGTGAAGTATACCAAATTAGGAACAAAAGTTTAAAGGAAAAAAGTACTACGTTGTTTTAAAAACAGGAGGAAAACTCATGTTTTATCATAGAGTTCTATCCTTATTATTATTTTTTTAACCTTATTCTTATCTCTTCTCTGTCTTCCCTTTGGTTCTGAGGTGTATCAAAAAGAAGTTGAGTCTAAGTCTGGAACATTTGTCTTTTCCTTTCAATTATGCAAAAGGGCAATGCACTTCATTATCTTTGGTGATAATAGATTCCCAAAAATCTAGGCTGATTCAGAACTATACTTCGTCAAACACAAAAAAAAACTTTAATTTTTCAAAATAATCTTTTAAAATTGTTATTTTGATGCTGATTTTCAGCTATAAATTTGGCTTCTGGAGATTAGTCAGCGAATGAAGAAAATACTGGCTCTTTGTAGTTGATATGTTGATAATTTGAAACCAGATCTTTTTCAGGAAAGCCTTCACTCTGAAAATACCGCACACAAGCCTTCCTGATTTGTTCATCCCTGTCCTACTCTAGGAAACTGCAGTTTGAGTGTGATTAGTGCAAAGATCCTAAATTGCATAGGATAAGGTACTAGAGGTATTTAGGAGGAAATAGAATATGGAGAAAAGAGACTGGGAGTTCTGAAGCATTTGGCATAGTTTCGATTCTGTTAATAACTATAATTATCACCAAATGAGCACCCACTGTATGCCAGGTACCGTGTTAGCTGCTTTCCATAAACAGAATGCATTTAATTAGGACTTAGGTTTTCTACCTGGCATGATCTTATTTAAGGAAGCAGATTTTTTTTTCTTCAAATGATTAAACATTGCTTAGAGTGAATTTTATTTTAAGCCTAAGTTCAGGACTTAACATTTCTATCTAGGGAATTAAACCTGAGTAATTGCTCATAATGTTTGTTTTGTAACTACCTATTATGAAGATGAATTAACTAGAATGGACTTGAGTCTACCAGTGATCAAGGAGAAAACTGCTAATTTGCAAAAGCTCATGAACTATTTTCTTAGTTAATAAATTATTTCATGTCAACTAAATGTTGTATTGTGTCATCAACATAAATTAGTGATGGTGTATGTGTCTAAGTCTAGAGGAATCAGTGAACCTAAAATAAATCAGACCAACAGAAGTGTAATAATTTTTGCAAGGTATTGAATGTACCACTTAAGATGGTTATGCTGTTATCACTGGTTTAGTATTTAAGATTAAAATTCGCCTGCAGTCCAATACCATTTGAAGGGAGGAGGGTGAAATATAAAAAAAAATAATTACTAGGAAGGTCTCATTAATGGTGGATCTGTTAAATAGCCTCCTGCAAGCACACCCTTCCCTTACAAAATTTATGTCTCCCTATGTATTAAATGATTGCCTGTCCACATTGTGCCATGTATGCACTTTTAATTATTCTACAATTTAAAAATCTGTAGTAGTGTTTTTATATGAAAAAATTACTGTCAAATACAAAATTTCAGAGATATTAAATTATAATTTTGCATTCAGATTCTGTGTTATCAAGTAGGAAGAAGATGGTTCAACAGGGCGTATAAAGCGACTTATAAGTACCAAATACTAATTTTTAAAAGTAGCGACAGCTAGTCATGTTTTTGTGTCCATTTAAGTAACTTTAACAGAGTTCTAAGATATTCAAAGAAACATTGAAATGTAAGATTTTAAACTTCTAGAGCAAAAACCTTCTAAGCTTTTGCTCCAGCAGCCATGATTTTCTCTGACATGCTTGATGTGAATTTTCACATGACCTTTTCAGGGTTAGGGCTAAGACTAAGAAGTTTTACCAATAAGGGAGAAGAAAAGAGTCAGGCAGAGGAGCAAAGCAGAAGTGTAAATAGTGAATGTGGTTTGGAATGAAGATATTTGAATCTGAATAGTGAGTTAATGATTCAATTAGTTTTTCACTTTGTTAAACTACATTAATCCTTCTTTATCAGGTCCCCATATTGAAGCCTTTTGAAAAGTAAAATGCAAAGGATCTTAAGAAGAAAAATCCTAAGAGACAGAGCCTTTTAAAATCATCAATGCTTCCCAAATACATGCTGCCTATTGGCAATGATGTGGATGTAGGGTAGATATTGTTATAGAAGTCTCAAGACTTGAATAGGGATGGTTCCAATGGCTATACAGTTGTTGTGAAGTGGTTCCTATCCGAAGTAGGCTTACAAAATGTGTACTCTATTTTTAAACCATGGAAAGAGAGGGATTTTAAGCTAAAAAACTGGAGAAGAGGGGATTTTAAAATATCTGACTAGATATATAAGCAGAATATTTCAAATACAAATTCTTACTAAGTTGGAAAGGTAAAAATGACTATTAAGAATTTCTTTTTAACATTCTGTTGTGCATTTAAATCTTCAGCATCTTCTAAATTTATAATATAAACCCAGAGACTAAAAACTTTAAACTTAGATTATCATTGTCATTTTTGTTATCCTTATAATCATCATCAAAAGCATTTTGTTAAACATTTAGGCATACCTGATGCAAATCTAACAAGTTAAAGGGGAAGTCCCTGTCCTGAATATTTACAACTTAACAGATGTTAAATTGTTTCACTAAATATACAAAGGGCATAAAGAGAAATGGAAATTTGCTAAAGAAAATTACCCACAGGATAGTGAAAACGCAACCAAGGCAGCCTAATGATACCAGGTCAAATTGTCAGAATTCATAAAGATTCTGAATTTTTACTGGAAATGGGTTTTGTTTCAAACACAAATCAGAACTCAAACTCTGTTAACAAATATATGGTAATACTCTGTTGGAATCTGCTTTAGTTTGGTTACTTTTAAATTACGCTTTGTCTCTATGTTTATGTGTAAATGTGTGGGTTAGACAAACTATTTTTTTTTTTAGATGGAGTCTCCCTCTGTTGCCCGGGCTGGAGTGCAGTGGTGTGATCTCAGCTCACTGCAGCCTCCGCCTCCTGCATTCAAGCGATTCTCCTGCCTCAACCCGCCAAGTAGCTGGGATTATAGGCGCGCACCACCATGCCCGGCTATTGACAAACTATTTTTTCTTTCAGTATGTTAAGCATTTTTCAGTGTAATATTAATTTTATATCCTAAGTGATTTTTTTCTGTTAACTTATCTGTAGGTAAGCCCAGTCTAGCTCTAAATTGTCATAAAGTTGGACTATTACTGCTTTTAATAATATCAGGTAGCAAATGAATTTAGTGGTAGATGTAAAGAAGAAGAAAACCATGGAAGTTGCAAAGTTGTTCAGTTTGAAGACTAAGAAAAGAACAAACACTTACAAGTTAAAGGCGTTTTAGTTAACCTATTAGCTAGAATATAAGATAGTCTTTTTAATAGAATGGTTTCTACAGTATTTCCACATTCAAAGTAATTTTTACATACAATATTTGATTTGACCTAGGAAATACTTTGTATTCTATGAGGGTACCAAGATATTAAATGATGCTTTATAGGTGTAAAGGTAGAGTCAGGGAGAAAGATCAGACATGCAAATGAGGAAATTAACTGAAAGAAGAAACAATTTAGATGAAGTTGAATCCACATGTGACCCTTAATTGATACAAATGCAAGAAATGGCACCTCTACTTTTACATACGTAGGGGATGTCATCAAGAGCCTGAAGTCTGACTGCTTGGCAGACCTTGAGCAAGTCATTTAAATTCTCTGTGACATGGTTTCCTCATCTGTAATGTAAAGATAATTGTCATTCTACCTCTTTGACTTATACTGAGGATAAAATATTATGTATGTGAAATTTTTAAGCCAGTGCCTGGCATTTACCAGTTGCTCAATAAATGTTAGCTATTGTGATTATCTAGATTGCCTTGGTCCAAACACATCATAAAAATTTCTCATTTTAAGGTTGAAAATTTTGACTCTTCTAGGGCATATATTGGACAAGAGGGAAGATGTTAGTTGGGGGAATCAGTGGAAAGTTCTGGATGTGTTTTTCAAATATATAGGAATAGAGGGTATGACTTCTCAAATTAAACATAAGGAACTAAATCCTGCTACTTCATTTATTAAGTTTTAGGAAATAAATTATTTCATTCCTCTCAATATTTCAAAAACTCCTTTCACATGATGGTTTTCATCAAGATGTTATTTGATTCTTTAAACTTTCACTCTTTAAATATTAGAAAATAAAAAAGAAGAGTAATTTTAGAAGTCCAGATCTGTGCAAAACCTTAATACAGATAAAAGCATTTTTTAATTTAATGGTCAGGTCTGGAAAAAGAATGTTAATCTAAAACTCAGTTACTACATGTATCTTTTAAATATCTTTTAACATGTCATTAAATACCTATTGATTATAATGATAAAGTTAACGATGTGTTATAAGCATTTTTTCCTTATTATATATTTCCTATATCATCCATTGCATAAAACTGACTAAAAATCTATTCTCACTGCTTTTTCCTGGCTCAAATATGGGTTATTGCACTCAATTTGCCTCATAGTAGCTTTTTGGGGGGATCAAGCTACTTTTCTTTCTCATCCAAAACCTTGTGTAAGATGAGTAAGTAACATGACTTTGATCCCTAAAGAGCAATTAGGCTTTAAAATATTGGATCTTGTTATTCTCTCAGTGTAGGGTGTAGAGCGTAGTTTATAACACATAGTTTCAACAAATCATACCAAAGTATTCCCCCAGAAACTCCAGTGCCAAACATTTACAACTTTCACCAAATGAATAATCCTCAGCTTCTTTAAGAAAACAATTAAAAATGTGGAACTGATTAACCAGAAATAGGTTTTTATCAAAGGGATTTTAACAAAGGCACAGTATTTTCTCTTGGAGGGAAAATTGAAGAAAAAAAAGACATTGGAAACAAAACAAAGGAATCAAAAATCTATTATTGTGAGTGTTCTGTGAAACACTATAGTACTTCATCACAAGTTAACTTTTAGTTAGAGCTGCCATTTGCTAAGCATTAAATCATTGCTGAAGAGTTTTACAAACAATGTGAATGTTGAATATTTGGATTTTTTTGCCCAAGGCAAACACTTTACATCCCTGGCTAACCTATCCCAGATTAAAACAGTTAAAAAAGAAAACATAAGGCCCATCCCTCTTTTTCAAAAAGGAAAACCACATTCTTTCATTACTGTAGAGTGATCCTCTCAGAATTAAAAAGAGGGCCAAGAAAATGCAAAAACAGGTAACTTCAGATGACACTTTCAGAATTTTTCTTTCTTCAGGTCCCTGCAATTATAGTTACCATTCCAAATACTAAAAGAGCATCAATCATACCCATAAATAGCTGTACCCTTCAGTCTAAATCTGGAGTCATCATTTATGTTAAAACATTCCATATATTTAAAAAAAATATGTCATACCTTTCTTTTTGAATCCTTTGCTTTGTTGACAAGGTCGCTGCCCTGCTTTACTGATTAACAGGTGGGAATCTGTACTAGTGACTTTTCATAACAAAAACAAAACCTGTATTTCAGGAATGCTTCTTCAGCATTTCCTTGTATCCTTGCCTGTTTTCTGCTTCTACATGTTCAGCTAGTTAGTCAATTATGTGTATATGTTCAAGGCTGATTTTTCCTGTGTGCTTAATATAATTAATTCTCCTTTATGAATAACCCTTTAGAGGAAGACATTGATGAAAAGCAGCCAGCAATCCTTTCTGCAGATTGAGTTTATGCCCCATTTCTTTTAAACACATTGTCTTCACAAATAATATTTTCTGGCATTAAAATATTCTACATCCTGTTGAATGTTTGGCTGAATTGTTTTCCTCCTAGTCTTAAAAAATTACATTGGCTTTTCAGTTATCTCCTGGTAATAAATCTTGAAGACCAGGCATAGTAGCTCACTTATCTCTGCACAATCCCACGTGGTGGAGCAGTGTGAGCTTGTTTGCATTACTTTAAAGATCTGAAGTGAGGGTGAATGGAGAGGTGAGTAAAGCAAAATGTGTTTCAAAGGAGTTTTTGAATTGCACTTGGAAAGCATTTTATTTCTTATTAATACTGAACATCAAGGCACATGTTCCTCCTTACCACCAGATAAGACTGACCCCAAAAGGCTAGTTGTCATCAATGACTGCACTTTCTAAAAATTCAAAGGTCATGTGGAGTTAAAGATCCATCACAGTTCTTAAAAAAGAATGGAAAGGTGGACAGGAGTGGAGAAAGAGGGGGTTACTCATGCATACAAAGCACTTTGAAGATAAATGCCTCTAATGAGTGTTAATAATGATGATGATAACATAATAACACACCCTTCAACATTTAGTTAGCTACTTCCTCCACAACATTTTTGGGTTGTAGGATAGAGAGGTTTTGATTGAGAAAAAAAAAGTGGCACATTGGCTGAAGAAGAAAAATTGTATATGCTTAAATCATTAGTTGGTGCCCAAGTCAGTCTTAAGGACCCTTAATGTTCAGCTTCAAAGAGGTAAGATAAGCATGGCCAACACCGGGTAAAAGGTAAACACATTACCAAAAGTACCAAAAGTCCTACTTCCTCCATCAAAGTCAGAAGGAATGAAGAAAACATTCGTCATATTTTGCTGTAGCAGAACATGGATTTCTTCATACAAATGAGTCTCACTTTGTAATTGAAAAAAGGTGGTATTTAAAAATCATGTATTAATTTTAGTTGTATACAACCTTCTGTTGCATGTTTATCTTCCAGGATTACTACTAACTTACCACTGGTAGGAGACGGTCCATTGCAACATTGCTACAGAATTGAAACATTTATCAAGTATATTAAAAGAAATTGTATTATCATTAGGTTCAAATATGACAAGTTAAAGTCCAAGTAAATGAATAAAACTCTCAAAATAACAAGGTTAAATTTTTTTCATTTTAAATTGGCTATTTAGCAAAATAAACTTAAAACTCAAGATAGTTTTAAAAGTCACCATTCTGATAGTGAAATGTAATAAAGTTTTTCATGATAATGAAGGTATGACCTAATTTAATTTCTAAATTAAGTGTTTTGAATAATTCTGTGAGTAGACCCATTAGTCAACTTACAATTGAAGTGATTTCTATATTTTAAAAATTATATACATTATAAGGAAGGAAAAGGGAGTGATTCTTCCCTGGTTCTGATAATTTATTCTGTGAAGTGGGAGACTTATTAGTGAAATACTCATACTGTCTCACCTCCCTCTCATCTGCGATGGATAGGCAGGGTATTGTGGAACTTAGTAAACTGGGATGGGCTACATTGGTGATACCCAAAGAGCTGATGCCCTCAATGGGACTTTATTATACAGATTTCTATAGCTTGATCTTGAACTTCATGAATGTTGGCCTCCTAACACATGTGTTCAGGCTCCTCAGGAAAATTTGTAGACCCAGGCTTACTATAAGGGCCTCAATAAATTGTGGAGGCAAATATTTCCTAGAAAAATAGCCTTTTTCTCTGAACAGATCTTTTAGGCATTGGTAGGTGGAATATAAAATCTACTGATTTTTAAATTGCAAAAATGCTGTTTGGGACAGAACGTTTTTTATCCTTCCAAAATATATATGTTGAAGACCTAAACCCTAACACAATGGTATTTGAAGGTATAGTGTTTGGGGGATAATTAGATTTAGATTAGGTTATGAGCATGGGGCCCCCATGATGGCATTAGAGTCCTTATAAGAAAAGAAAGAGAGACCAGAGATCTCCCTTTCTCTGTCGTTTGAGGACAATGTGAGAAGATGGCCCTATGCACACCAAAGAGAGCCCTTGCTAGGAACCGAATCTGATGGCACCTTAATCTTGGACTTCTCAGCATAATCGTGAGAAATAAATGTCCATGGAATATCAATCTATGGTATTTTGTTACAGTAGCCCAAACAAACTATACAAATGTTGAGTTCAATGTGCGATACACAACACAGATGAGGTTCTAGAATTAAATTGTTAGTGTCAGGCATAAGTAAGCAGTGCACAGTGGGAATATAAGTCAAGAGCTTCTCAATATGAGTGGGGGAAAAAAGTGTACCTAAAATAAGTCGTGTCATCATTACAAATTTGTAAATATTGCAAGATATGATTAATGTCTCAAATACTCCAAGAGGAAACATGCTTAGGTAGAATATTCTTTATAGAGGGTCACAATAATAGCACAAAAATCTGCTCAGGATAATTCTTTCAGTAAAATAAATTGATAGGCAATTAGCACAGACGACTGGCATCCTTGTGAGGCTATAACAAGGAAGAGTTATAGCTGTCCTACTTCATTCAAACGCTTCTGAGCCTTTGCTTCATCTTTAGGAACATATGTGCTGTTTTCTAGAAATAGGATTGCATTGTGGAAAATTACTGTGAAGACTGGGAATGGCTTGCTTTGAAGCCAGGGCTATCATCATTTTGCAAATCTTATCAACTTATTGTAGTCTCCAAAAATTTGGGATATTTGAGATTTGACATTGAGCTAATTCAGCTTCTGAAATCCTTAAGGAAGCATCCATATTCCTGTAGGACATGGAGCAGTAGGCTGAAGAAACTTCAGTTTCACCTAGACAACAATAATCTCCATAGTTAAAACAGAATAGGATGAGGTAAAGGTGAGATAGGGTGATGGATGTGTTATCTTGGACTTTCAGCTCATAAGAGAGAAATATTTTACTTCGTACCTAAGATTCCCTTGATCTTTGAAGCTGGTTTTAAAACTAGGTCTCTTTGGGAATGTGATAAAGAAAGGTATTTTATTGAAATGTGAGGCTTCTTTTTTTCTGACATATTATTACAATATGCTGATTTATATAATTATTGGAATATCACTGTGATGTTACATTCCATATAAGATATAATGGAAAATGTGAATAGACATCAGTTGGGATAGGAAATAGAGCAGACAGTGTACTTTAGCTTTAGGTACAGAGTGATCTTGCAGTTGATCTAATGTAGATCAATCACGTAATGATTTAAATCATTTTTGGGTGGCCAAGTATTTTCCATTATATGTTCCCCTAAGAGAACACCCAGAAGAGTAGTAGTTGGCATTAGGAGCATAAATGAGGGAACGTGAGAGTAGCTGTCCCTTTAGCTTGTTGTTCTACATCCCATCCCTGAGGGCAATAGGCACTCGTTGGGAGATAACAGTCTAAATGGGATAATAGCATAATCAAAGGTTAAAGTGAGGGATTCTAGTGAGATACATTTAATTCTTTTTTCCTAACAGTTCTTTAACATTTAGAGAGACATACATTAGCATAACACTACTGGTCTCTCCCCAGCCACTCCATCATCCCTTCTCTGGGGTGGAAGAGAGACCCACCAGACCTAACAGGAATCTCAGAGAAAGTGGCCAGGTCCCTCCTCTCTTTTTTGTTAGAAGTGAGCTGTCTAAAGAACACATGCTGTGCTATAAGACACACTCAGCCCCTTCAGTGGCAGTGGGTTCCAGGCTCACAGTGCTATTTTGTGGTTTGGGGAAGGAGGTGGTATTCAGAGATAGGAGAAGCAAGACTAACTCCGATGCAGTTAGGAAGCTCAATAATGCTGCATATATAAACTCTAACTCTAATCTCAGCTTTATCATTGATGGAAAGTTTGTTTTGTTTTGCCACCTTGTTTACTTTCTTTCTCAATTTGCTTCAAGTCCAGGTGGAGAAAAAGAATATTATTTTGGGGACTCCCAAACCTCCAATATTATATATATAATATTGAAGATATTACCAATCTTGCACTTATGGTCAGTACAAAGCTAAGAGAGGAAGCCTGTTTCTTAGATTTGACATTAACAAATAATTTCTCCTGCCAAATCTACTAAGTGAATTAGTGCCAAATTTAGAAATGTATCTATTAGGAGAGAAGGAGACTACTTAGTAATTGGTAATAAAATGGCAAAATTATGGGCGTCAAGATAAGCCAAAATAAGCCATATTTCGTTTAATGGCTTTCTTTTCAATACCTGAAAAAGGCATATTATGAAAAAGTTGATTCCCTATAATTAATTTTTTAAAGTAAGACTGAAAAACAGAAAAACATAATAGAATATTCTAGCACCACTACTACCCCACCCTATCTCCTACCCTTTCTCTTTTCCCCCATCTCCCATCACACATATAATATAACGTTACCTAATGTTTATCAAGTTTTCAACATGTCCAGAACAATATGCTAAGTTTGTAGATACATTATGTCACAAATTATCAAAATTCTTCAAATAGGGACCATTCATTTTTCAGATGAGGCACCTGACGCTTAGAAAGGTTAAATAAGTAGTCTGTAGTCCCAAATGCAGTGATGAGCAGATCCGGGATTCAAACCAAGGTTGGTCTGAGTCCAAAGCCTAGACAGTGAAGCCCTAAACCATCTGATTTTTGGATTATATTGCCAATGAAATCAACATGTGCCATGAGTGCAGCTGAGATTTCTTGCGCTACTTGTTATGTTATTTTCTAATAATTCTTTTCATTTGCATAATATGTTACTGCAGAGGAAGGTCAGCCCCTTTTGATAAAAGCATAGATAACCACATAATATTCCAATTCTTATTTCTTCTTGCCTTATGAAGGGTGAACATTTCATGAATACTACTTTATGGATGTGATTTTTTTAAGCTATAGGAAAGCAGAGTGGCAGTCTGCAGGTGTTTATACATTCCCTATCTCTTTTCCAGAATAAATCAAAGACAATTGAGTAGTGTGACACAAGATCTGTTTACAAGGATGTAATTGTGTAAAATTATTATATAAAAACATCTTCTTCAAAAAAGAAAACTAATTATATAAAACAAAGTTTTCTAAAGTTACTATAAAAGAAGTAGAATAAAATCAGGCAAAACCAGCATGACACAGATAACTTGGGAGCTCTCCCATTTATTCCATAAACAAATTTGATAGAAGACCAGGGTTACATTAAAAATTTAGCTTCACAAGTTTTATTCTTTCTTGAAAATGCATTTGCTTATCATATGCAGGCTAATGGTTTGAATGAAAAATGCAGTTTGTAACGTATTATGGAATACCACTAAATGCTTTATGTTCTTAAAAATATTTTCCTTTAATGATACAGTCCAGCGTACATAATTTAAGCTAGAGGCCTACACTAAGTGTGTACAGTTAATTTTGATTTAGGTTTATCACCTCATGGAGGACACATAACATTTTTATTTTGAATCAAAGAAAATTTTTAAAAATTATCTTATATGTTGTAATACATATCTGACACATATTTCATTTTGTGCAGTGTTTGGGTGGAGGAAATTCTGCCATTTATTACCTCCATTGCTTATCATAAATCAGAAACCAGGTGCCATTAAATATTCCCAGCAATACTTTGAGGTATGTATTATTTATCCTAATTCATAGAAAATAAAGCTTTCAACTCAGAGAGGTTACATAAAATGGGCAATGTCACATTGCTAGTTAGCATCCGAGAGGGTTCAAGGGGTGCAAATCAAGCACAGCAGAGTATGTTTTTATTCACAAGTCTATTTTACTTCCCAACATGCTAAGAATTGTATCTTATCAACCTTTTCTTGATAGTGTACGGTTGGCATCGCCTTCATTTTTTTTATCATAGAATTTCAATTCTTATGAGGTTTTTCCTTAAGTATAATTTCTTTTTCAGCCTAATAGTCTTTCAGTTCTATCTCCAGAATCCTTGTAACTACTAAACTGGCTTAAGGACTTAAATCTAGATGAGATTAAAGATTAAGAAGCCTTAGAATAACAAGATAAACATTTAATCAGTTTTGTCTTCAGACTGAAATCATGTAAAGCTTAAGCTTGCAGAGAAATGGGCAAGAACAATATGGCAACTGCTTTAGGCCTTTTATGAGTGTAGAGTTATTTAGTATCACAATAATTAAGCCATTTTCTCAGGCTACAATTTAGTCTGTCAGAATTTCTGTATGTATAAATTTCTACATACCCCTAAAGTCAGTGAACTAAATCTCTTCAAGAGAAAGAATGATGACCCGTTTTTCAATTCCCTTGATTCTATAGGGCAGTACTATAGGTATGAAAACATTTACCTTATCATTATTCATGAGTTTTCTTTTTCTTTGTTAATTGCTTTCTTCTTAAAGGAAAATACAACAATTCAGTTATAAAGTCAATGCTAGAGCTCTGGTTGTTTTATGAGAACTCTGGACCTACTTTTTGTTTTCAGTTTTAAATGAAAAAAATACACAAACTGTCCATATGTTCTCATGAAAAAATAATTATATCAATACAGGGGATTATCTTATTATTTATGTGTGTCACAATGTCTGTATAGAGGAGGAAAGCTTTTCCTCTACCCTATTATGTTCTATGGCTGGGCCTGAGAATTAAACTGAGAAAAGGCAGATTTGCAGGAGAAAAGCCTAAAACTTTTATTTGATTTTAATATTTTTACATGTATGTGGAAGGTTTCATATATAACAAATGAAGACTCAAGAAGTGAATAGGTCTTATATACCTTATAAGTGCTAAGTCAGGGATGTCTAATCTTTTGGCTTCCCTGGGCCACAATGGAAGAAGAATTGTCTAGGGCCACACATAAAGTACACTAATGCTAACAATAGCTGATGAGCTAAAAAAAAAAAAAAAAAAAAAAAATGTAATCCTAAAAAAAAATCTCATACCATTTAAGAAATTTTGCAAATTTCTGTTCAAAGCCATCCTGGCCTGCATGCAGCTTGTAGGCCACAGGTAGGACAAGTTTGCTCTAAGAATTACATAATGAAAGCATATATACCATTTTAACAATGCACAGTAAATTGTGGAGATATACTAAAATAGAGGAAAAAGAGGTTTGGGCTAGGGACAGTAAATTGTGGGAAAGTAATTAGTAAATATAAAAGGAAAAGGAATAGAAGATAATGGCTATTTTAGTAAGTCTGTACAGATTCATCTCAGTGTTAACTCCCCATTTCCAGTGATAAGAATATTCCCCTCTCCCTGCTCTAAGAACAGTTCCTTTCACAAATAAAATTTATGCTTTGGTTTTAGGTAAGAAGGAGCAGTCAGAAAATTCTTCCTGTATCTGTTGTTTCTTAATTGCTTTCAGCTCAAAATAATGAATATGCCAAAGTGGCACATTTTGGGATAGTGCATTTTGATCCTCTTCATTTACAAATAATAACATTTTTGTCTTCTTTGTCTTATTATTTCTATAATTTTGATTGTTGCTGTTGTTTTCATATAACATCAGTTAGACCTTCCAGAGCAATGCTGACTAAGAATGGAGATGGTACGTTTCCTTAATCTGTTTCTAATTTTTATTTCTAGTTTCTTAAGAGAGCATCTTTCTTTCTTTCTTTCTCCTCTCTTTAAAACTAGAGGTGAGTGTCCAATCTTATCTAATATATAATAGGCATCTATATAAGATAAGTTTTCACCTTACATCTTATAATATATCAAATAGTGATATTGAAATGTTATTCTATTTCTGGAGTGAACCAACCCTAGTCATGACATATTAATCCTTTAGTATTTTTCTGGATTTGAACTGCTAATATTTTATTTAGCATTTTTTGTTCTTTGTCTATTTATTTCCCTCTGACATGTAAGTTTAGGCTAAAGGGGTGTGTATGTGTGTGTGTGTGTGTTTGTGTAAACTTGTGTTCACTACCTTTGCCAGCTTTTCACAGCAGAGTTGTGTTAAAAATGAGTTGAAACATTGAACATTTTTCTATGCTGTGTATAACTGAGGTGGCAGTAATCAACCATTACATGAAGTTTTGCTAGACCTCATCTATAAACCTATCTTGGTCTGATGCTTTTTGTAACACATATTTGACTAAATTTTACAGTTCTCTCCTGGTTATTGTCTATTCAGATTTTCTATTTTTCTTTTTCTTGAACCAAGTTTGGTGATTTATATTTTCAAATCTCTTCCAATTCATGTTTTTTTCAAATATATTGAAATAAAAGTATCTTAATTACTCATAAAATTTTTAACATATTTTATTTGTCTCAAGTTTTGTCCCAATTCTTTTTCATAATGTTGTTTTTATCTATTCATTTTTTTCATTACCTGACAAGAAGTGCAAAAAAAAAATCAGCTTTTTTGTTGTTTTTTATTTTATTAATTTTTATTTTTAATTAATTTAATCTAACCAATTTGAGGCTTTCTCCTAGTTTCTTGGATTATACCCTTAGGTTATTACTTTTTATCTCTCTTGTTTACTAATATGAATGTAATATATTAATTTCCTAATGTTCCATCAGTGGATCCTATGGTTGGATTACCTGGAATTTTAATTCCGATTTCTGTGAAAATTTTTACATGGTGAATGAACAAACTTTATACTTAACTATAAGTGTTAATATATTTTTGTTGCTTTTATTTGGCTATATTTCCCTCACTATCGTTTCTTGTAATCCATGCTTTCCTTTTCTTTGAATTCATATTTTAATTTAAATTTGTTTGTTAATCTTTCAGAATTGCTTATTCGTATGTTCTGCATTAAGTTCTTTCATTTCAATAAATGTTTACAATTTATCCTCACACTTAAATGCTGACTTGACCTTAATATGGGATTTTACCGGGGAAATTCAGCCCCTGATATTTCACGTGGGTGCTTTTCTATTTTCCCTACGTGTCGGCTGGTCTGAAAAATAAAGGGAAAGAGTACAGAAGAGTGAAATTTTAAAGTTGTGTGTCCAGGGGAGACATCACATGTTGGCAGGTTCCGTGATGCCACTCAAGCCGCAAAACCAGCAAGTTTTTATTAGTGATTTTCAAAAGGGGAGGGAGTGTATAAATAGGGTGTGGGTCACAGAGATCACACGCTTCACAGGGTAATAAAATATCACAAGGCAAATGGAGGCAGGGTGAGATCACAGGACTGGGGTGAAATTAAAATTGCTAATGAAGATTTGGGCATGCATTGTCATTGATAACATTTTATCAGGAGACAGGGTTTGAGAGCAGACAACCGGTCTGACCAAAATTTATTAGGCAGGGATTTCCTTGTCTTAATAAGCCTGGGAGCACTATGGGAGACTGGGGCTTATTTCATCCGTTATCTATAACCATAAAAGACAGACGTCCCCAGAGTGGCCATTTTAGAGGCCTATCCCTAAGGCATGCATTCTCTTTCTCAGGGCTGTTCCTTGCTGAGAAAAAGAACTCAGCAATATTTCTCCTATTTGCTTTTGAAAGAAGAGAAATATGGCTCTGTTCTGCCTGGCCTACAGGCAGCCAGACTTTAAGGTTATCTCCCTTGTTTCCTGAACATCGCTGTTATCCTGTTCTTTTTTCAAGGTGCCCAGATTTCATATTGTTTAAACAATTTGTTCAGTTAATGCAATCATCACAGGGGCCTGAGGTGACATTCATCCTTAGCTTACGAAGATGATGGGATTAAGAGATTAAAGTAAAGACAGGCGTAGGAAATCACAAGAGTATTGATTGGGGAAGTGATAAGTGTCCATGAAATCTTCACAATTTATGTTCAGAGATTGCAGTAAAGACAGGTGTAAGAAATTATAAAAGTATTAATTTGGGGAACTAATAAATGTCCATGAAATCTTCACAATTTATGTTCTTCTGCCATGGCTTCAGCTGGTCCCTCCATTCGGGGTCCCTGACTTCCCACAACAGGATTTGATATTCAAAAGCATTTTTACCAGTAGCCATTTTTCCCTTGTCTTTTAGCCTCCCTTCAATGAGAAACCTAATATTAGTCTGATTATTAATCTTTTGTAGATAGCTTTAAATTTTTTATCTCTATGCTATGTTTTTAGTACATTATTTTTATTATTAATGTTTTTAAATCGCACTCATATATTTCTATTTTGGCCACTTTTATTTTGCATGGAAATTGGTAGACCCTTTTGATCTTTAATATTTCTTTAGTATATTTTTGACAGTATAGTGTTTATTTATTTCTTCTATTTATTCATTTTTTCTTTCTTTTCTGCTTTTTCTCTATAGTCTCCTTTTTGAAATCCCACTATATAGATATTAAATATTCTGGATTTGTACTCTGAATATCTTGAATTTTCTCATACTTTTCAATGCTTTATCTTTTTACCATTCATTGTGGAGGATTACCTTCTACCTCTAATTGCCTTTTCATTGTGCCCATTCTATTCTTAAACCATTCCTTTTTTCTTACTTATTTTGCTAATCAAATAATTTAATTTCATTATCACTAATTATTTCTTTGATAGCATATCTGTCTTATTTTATGAATGCAGTATCTCTTTGAATGACTCTAAGTATTACAATTATTCCTTTTTTCCCCTTTATAAATTTACCTCCTCAAAAGTTTTTGTAAGTTTTATGCCTCTTTATCACAATGCTGGTTTTCCTCAAGTGCTTTGTGATGTTTCTAGGCTAGTATTATGTCTGCAAAATAATTTTTTCCTGTCTTTACAGATCAGTATATGGAAGCTTACCTTGTTGGTTGGGAGGAAACACAGGAATATTTGTGGTGGCAGAAACCAATAGTAGATTTTCTGAGTTTTTGTAACTCTTGGAGGGTTCATGGCTACCTGAACATGTTTATTTAAAAATTCTAACTTTATAATAAAAAGTTTGCTTTATTTTTATATATTCAGTAAAAATTCCAATTGGAGATAATTTAGATCAGAATATAAACATAATTTAAGTTATAGTTTTATAATATCATAAAGGGTTAAAGCAAAATTTATTATACATCATAGTAAGTAGACAATGTCCAGTCCTTAAAATTGAGAAAACCTAAGTCTGAATCCTAAATCTTAACTTTTTCTGTATTTCTAGTGATAAGAATTAGAACAAGTTACTTAACTTTTCTGCATCTGTTTTCTTACCAGTGAAATGTTGTTATAATAGTAATTAGTTAATATTTTGTGTAAATATGAAAAGACATAACAAATATTACAGTCGGAGAAATGCATAGACTGTATTTGGTGCTCAATTGATGTTAGTCACCTCTTTAGTGCACATTTACATGGATGACACTGGCATCGTCTAGTATAAGAAAGTGGGTCTTGGTCAGATTGTTAAACAGAACCAGCTCTCCCATTATGAATTTGAGACTTATTAAACTCCCAGATATGTGTTGTTATATGGAAAAAGCTGTCTACGTATTTTCTTAATATTTATGACTGGACTATTAAAAAGAACAAAGGATAGCTATGTAAGCACTGATAAAAGCATGGATGTCAATTGACAAAAGCTAGTCTGAATATTAGAGTCATTCAGACAATACTTAGTGAATGTCTAAATATTTTAGGCACAGTTCTAAGTTCTGGAAGAGTGGAGTATTATTGAATATGTATTCTCATTGATGGTAGTTATGATCTTATTTGCAAAAGATACAAAGTAGATTTCATCTCCCAGTCTGTCATTATTCCTATAAACGGTATGTAATCAGCAATCCAGCATCAGGTAAGATAGGTAAGACACTGGACTGCCCCATTTCCTATCACATTATTCTACATTTCTTATAATCCATGATGGTAGGCTCAAATCAGTATGTTACGCCTTTTCATTGCATGCACACAGTCTTCTTTATAAAATGTAAATATTTAATGAAATGCTGAGTCATTTAGTAATCATAGGTGAATGCTAATTGATTTGTCATTAATTATCTTTCTTTTTGTCAGTAGGGACCTACTGAAGCCTAAAGGCATTAAATTTTTGAAAATAAAAAAGCTGAAAATATAGAATGAAATGAATACAGATGATATAGCATAGACCTATGATGGTTTCAAAGGCTTTATTAAATAAAGGACTTAGCCTAAGTCACAACTAACTTATGCTGAGTCTGTTTCGGACATATACATAAGCCTCTGTCCAAACATGGGCCTTGTTTCCTTATTCCTGCCTAACCTCTCAGAGGTTAGGATTTCCCATACTGATATTTTACCTTTTATCCCCTTTCAAAGTATGTGGTTGTAGTTACCCCTTTAAAGTTTGCCAAAACAAAAGTAACAGTCCCCCATAATCAAGCGATTTATTAGATTTATTGCCTTAAAACAAGAGATTTATTAGATTTTTTAAGAAAGGGTACCGTGTAGCAGACATAAAATATGCGGTTAACTGCAGGCAAAGCGATTCCAGATGCTGATTGGCCATCTGGCCTCCTTGAAGTGTCACTCACTGGTTTCTGCCACACTGCTGTCCTGGCTCCACTATCACTTCACACAAAATTCCTGGGAAGGGCAATCAGAGGGCTCAGTGGACAGGTGACATGCAGACCTAATTCATGATTCTGGCAATCCCAACACAATATCTTTGGAATCTCCAAATCAAAATTGTCCTTCTCCTATTCCTTTCCCTTCCCCCTTCCCCACCACTGTCACTTGATGCTCTAGGTATGCATTGCATTCTTCAAATGAATAATTTGTGAGAATTAGGGCAAAAAAGATTATTACTTTCTGTACTTTGGTAAAATAAGGAGTCTGTGGTCAGTTGCCTTCCAGGCAAATAGCAACTTCTCAAATAGGATTCAGAATATAAGGAGGTACTAGGAAGCTGAGATTGCACAATTTATCCAAGGAACAAAAGTTCCAGGAGAACAATACATCACTGTTTTCATAATCTCTTCAGACTAAAACCAGGACATCTCTCTGTATACAAAGGCAGACTTACTTGGTAAAGGACAGGAGGAGGTAGTGTAAGGAATGTTTTGAAGAGAAATATCAGAGTTTTTTTTGATAAATATTTAAAAGGCGCCTATTGGGCTACTTCAGGTGCGTGGTTCACCAACTGTCCTTGTCTAGAAAGAATCATGTATCAGAATGTTTCCTTTCTAAAGAGAAGTGATGTTAAGAGCCTAGTGATAGATATCTGTTAGCCCAAACTCCTTAAACACTTTTCCTTTCATATGATTTAGTTTTGGTTTGAATGTTCTAAAATATGCCATAGTAATCACAGATTTTAAATAACTATTTATGGGAAGCATAACTCATTTTCTTTGTTTGCTACATTCTTTTATTTTTTATATAAAAATATTAGTCTCTTGTTATATTAGTCACAATAGGTTATGTTATCCTGCAAAACTGAAATCTCACTGAATTAGCACACAGGAGCTCATGCAAACTCTGCTATGTGTCCAAAGGCGTCTCAGGGTAGCTCCCAGTTGATGACTCAGGGATCCAGATTATCTGTGTCTTTGGTTCTACTGTGTGTCCAAAGGCTTCTCCAGGTGGCTCTCAGTGATGATTCAGGAATCCAGGTTATTTCCATCTTCCGCTCTGCTCCAGGATCTCAACATGTGGCTTCCAGGTCATCATATCAGGAGAAAAGTGTGAGTATGGAACCCATGTCTTCTTTTAAACGCCTTGATTCATAAATGATGCCCACGATTTTTGGACATAGAAAAGATCCCATAACTCTACCTAACTGAAAGGAGTGGGAAAATGTGGCAGCATGTAGATAAATTAGGTAAATAGTAAATGCCTCTACTCGGGCCGGGTGCAGTGGCTCACGCCTGTAATCCCAGCACTTTGGGAGGCAGAGGCGGGCGGATCACGAGGTCAGGAGATCGAGACCATACTGGCTAACACGGTGAAACCCCGTCTCTACTAAAAATACAAAAAATTAGCCAGGCATGGTGGCGGGTGCCTGTGGACCCAGCTACTTGGGAGGCTGAGGCAGTAGAATGGCGTGAACCCGGGAAGCAGAGCTTGCAGTGAGCCGAGATTATGCCTGCATTAGGTCTGCATGTCACCTGTCCACTGAGCCCTCTGATTGCCCTTCCCAGGAATTTTGTGTGAAGTGATGGCGGGGCCAGGACAGCAGTGTGGCAGAAACCGGTGAGTGACACTTCAAGGAGGCCAGGCACTCTTGCCTGGAGACAGAGCGAGACTCCGTCTCAAAAAAAAAAAAAAAAAAAAAAAAAAAAAAAAAAAAAGTAAATGCCTCCACTCAGGCGGGGTGAAGTGAAGTGGCTCACGCCTGCAATCCCAGCACTTTGGGAGGCAGAGGCAGGCGGATCACGAGGTCAGGAGATCAAGACCATCCTGGCTAACATGGTGAAACCCCGTCTCTACTAAAAATACAAAAAATTAGCCAGGCATGGTGGCGGGCGCCTGTAGTCCCAGCTACTGGGGAGGCTGAGGCAGGAGAATGGCGTGAACCCAGGAGGCGGAGCTTGCAGTGAGCCGAGATTGCACCACAGCACTCCAGCATGGGCAACAGAGGGAGACTCCATCTCAAAAAAAAAAAAAAAAAAAAAGTCAATGCCTCTACTCTACTTGGGCAAGATTTTTCTCTTTCCTTTCTCCCTGTCATTTACTATATTTTTAAGTCATTATTCCATGTTCATATTTTTATTGTTTATATGAAAAAGGATAATAGGCAGTAACTTTTCATTCAATTTAAAGAAGCTGATCACCACTAGTGATAATTAGTAATTAGATAATTTAGAAAAAAACCCTCATCCATATGATTCTACTACATAAGATGAAATATATGCTGTCAAATAATAGAGATGAAAGATGATCACCACAAAGAACATTTAAACATTTATTTTGAAGACTAGATTTTAGGAAGGTAGCTCCCAGGGAATAAATCACTAATCATATGCCTGAACAACAGAATTATCCTACATGTGGGAATAAAATTATTTTAAATATCTGACTCTCCAATCACATCTTCCTAACTTTTCAGTTCAGATACTGACTGTTATATTCTAAGACCTCATCATTGAGTATTTTAATCGATATATTCTACTACTACTCTAGTATTCAGCCTCTTCCTGTATTTAATTATCTTTTCACCACTGTTAGATTTCACAGTTCATCATTATAACTATTCTATGTAAAATACACTTATCTCCCTTACTCTCTTTTTCCTCTATTATACTTTCTTGGAAAAAAATCTCAGCTCCTCATCCCCTCAACATCTATCTACTGTGGATACCATTAGCTTTACTAGAGAAAATATGCATATGGATACCATTTCGTAATCTCTAATCTCTTATGGACTTTAACACTGCACTCAGAAGTTGTGCTTTTCATTTCTCTTCTGAACATCTAAATAAACTGCATGTCACTAAAAATCTAATAGACATTTTTCCTTACCACCTTACTCATCTTCACCTTTTCTTCCAACAGTGGGCAATTCTATAGGACTGCTCCACATTCAGAGGTCTCTGGGGAGACAGCAGAAGCATTCATTGAAACAATATCAGGCCAACTTCTCCCTCTGACAATCCGGCTCCCTTCCTTCCTTTATACAGATGTTGACTGTCCAGAGGCTAATCTCCATCCCAAAGTCTGCTTTTCAGAGAAAGCATTCGTTGGCATTTACTTGATCTCATTATTTAAGTCTCAGCTTAAATGTTATTATGAGAGCACTTTCCTAGTCTCCATTTTAGCACAGACTCCAGCCTTCCTCATAGAAATATTCTCACATAGTACCCTATAGTTTTTATTTATAGATCTTTTCATACTTTATTTCTAAATATTTGTTTTTCTTATTTACTACTTATTTACCCATATGTTTCTCATTTAATATCTGTCTGTTTGCCTTTTGAAGAACATGGCAGAATCATTATCTTTACCAGCCTATTTTTCCCCAATGCCTAGCACAGGGCATAAATTATTGAAAGAATGATCATCTTACTATGCTATTTGCTGGCACCCTGTTGTGATAACAGTGAATGAGAAAAGTGCTAGATACCCTCTAGAATAGCATTTTCCAAAATTTGGTCTGGAGATATAATATTCACACACACACACACACACACACACACACACACACACACACACACACACAGAGCAGGAAATAGGAGAGAGAGAAGAGGATGAGGTCTAGTTGGTTACCTAGAACAATTTTTCACATAATGCCTATTAAAATATTTCAGAAATATTAAGTCTTAATAATAGGATTTTAGCAAAAGTGAATTGAATCTCAAAGTGTGTGCTGTGTTACAACACTCAGACAGTGAACATAACCATATTGCTTTCTGAATAATTAAGTCTGCATTGTTTCTGAATAAAGGTAGTGTTTGCCACATGTACTTCATGTTGGAAAAACAAATTTCAACCAGCTTGCTGTATTAGTGGTTCAGTGGATGTTTTTGGGTAATATACCCAAAATATACCCAAAAGTTTGGGTATAAATATATTTACTTTAAGTAACATACAAAATTCCATACAGCAATGACAAAAAGTTTCAGAGTTTGAACAAAATAGACGTTAATGAAGTATAATAATTCATTTCTTGTTTTTGACTGATTAAGTAGTAAATGACACAAGAAGTTTTATATAATTTGCTACAAAAGTAGAAAGCAAAAGATTCCTGATAGTTTTAAATCACAAAACAATTGTATTTAGAGCTCTTTATTAGATGATAAGCTTTTCAATGGTGTTTAGAGACTTACTGATTTTTGAATTTCTGAATAAACCCACATCTGTCCCATAGTTGGCATGTAATTAATGTTTATTAAATGAATACATGAACAAATAAATTTAAAATTTCATAAATGCATTATTTTATTTTACTCTAATAGGAACATTATAACATAGACAGCAGACCTGCTATGATCCCATTTAGCAAATGAGACAACTGAGAGTCAAAGAGTTTAAGAAAGTCAATGTCTTAGTCAGAAATTGTTGGTTGCAATGAATAGCAATTCACCCAATTTAGCTCAGATAAAAGTAGAAGTTTTTCTGGGGATACAAAGAAATTTCAAGGAAAAGAGCAACTAGAAATAGAGGCAGGATTCAGGGATAAATGGAAAGTCACAAGATAGCTAATTACACACTCTCTGTCCTTCTGAATCTCCCCCTCTCTTTTTTTCTCTCTCTCTCAGGCTACATCTCTCTTACTCAGTTTCTTTCTTGGCTTTCTCTTGATGGCTATTTCTCAAAGACTTTGGCATCCTCGTATACCTGCCTTATTATGGTTCCAAATTGAGCTTTGATAGACTCCATATGACTAGGAACTAATACCACTTGAATAAAGATTTGATTCTAATTAAGGTAAGAAAAGCTATGAAAATTACACACGCCAACAAATGTAGGGAATGTATTATTCAGGTA
Source organism: Gorilla gorilla gorilla (assembly GCF_029281585.2). Classification (NCBI taxonomy): domain Eukaryota; kingdom Metazoa; phylum Chordata; class Mammalia; order Primates; family Hominidae; genus Gorilla; species Gorilla gorilla. The sequence goes on along the minus strand of NC_073229.2, from coordinate 117,244,542 downwards.
CAGTTATCTATAAGCCTAAAAGTTCTGACCATAAGACACACACACTAGTCCAAGTTCATAGTGCTAGTAAGTAGTTCAGTAAAAATGGAGGGAAGAGATTTAAATTTAGATTTAATTTCTGGTTTGGTCCTCATTCCATGTAGCATGGATTAATGAGCAGCAAGCAACTACACACCAGGAACCAGGCTAGATACCAGCCTATAATGCGAAGCAAAACCAGATTTTATTCCAACCCTCATGAATCTAGTAGGAGAAGTAGAGAGTAAAAATAAAATAAAAAACATAAAAGTGATAAGTGTAATGAAGAAAAGGTATATGTTGCCTCGTGATATAGGCAAGGGACTGGACCCAAAGGTGGCAATTGCAGAGTGCAGAGGAAGAGATGTTTAAGTAAACATTGATAATAGGCTAAGAGTGGGAGAAAATAAGACATTTGAGAAAGAAAAAGTAAGCAGGCAAAGGTAATTATTTTGGTAATTTGTCCAAGAATATTTGAAAGTGATGGATCTTGAAAGGAAACGTGATGTAACAATGTTTGTATTTTGAAAAGATCACCATGTATGCAGTATGGAAAATGGAAATTAGCAGGTGAGAATATGGAGAAGAATGTGGGGGTTATTTGACTGGTAATAGAGACATTCAAATGAGGCTTTGAAAATCAACCTTGTTAATGAATGATTTTCACACCATGCCATGGCATACTAAAGCTGAAATCTAGTGCACAATCTGCTTAATGCTTTCTCCCTTACTTAGTGATTATTAATTTTATTCTTATTATTGTTAAAAATGCTGTAAAGTGATATGAACAATCTGCTAGAAATTCTCACGTACAATGCAGAAAGCACTGGCTCACAAATTCCTTCATAGGAGGGAGAATGTTAAATTGGTGTTAATTGCAACAGAATTTTCAGAATAAAGGGCTTGACTGCTGGTGCAAACTCAATATTGTATAACACCAAATAACTTTTAATGAAGTTACCAGTAATTTCCATTTATTGGCCGTTATTTTTAAACTTCTAAATAGGGATTGTGCATGTGTATGTAAAACTTAAAGTTTACATTTTTTTCCAATTAAATCTAATCTTTTACTGAGTTACATTAGAAATTTTACTTCCTAAGAGACTTTCTTTCCTTTGGATCAGGCTTTTACTTCTCCAGAGAATATTTTTCCACTGCTTTCCAGCAGAAAGCAGGCTGCTTATTGTTGTTATTAGCTAACATACTGTAAGCCTGCACACTACTCATGGAAGAATTATGTCAATATTTCCTTATCTAAATGACAAAGAAAAGCCATTGCAGTGTTTTGGGTCAAAAACCTTTTTATAAAATGTGCCAAAATATGGGACTCCACAATTAGAGAGTAACAGCTGTAGTTGAGCTTTTTTGGGCTAATGGATAAATAATCTGTTGTCAAAATTAGTTCTTATATAAGCATATATATTTAGATGATAGACTGTAGTGACTTTGAAGTTGTTATGGTCCACTGAATAATTAATGCATTTTAAAATAGAAACAATATGGAAAATCACATGAATCTGAATTGCTAGTAATATACTTTAATCCTCCTAAATTTGGTAAATGTTAATATATTTTTTGAAACTTGACCTTATCAATAGGTTATATAGGCTTGTGGAAAGACGTGGGAAGAAAAAAAAAACTTTCTGGTGAAATGAACTTAAAATGGAAAATATACCAATCGAGTTGTATTAGATCAAGACAGCAACAGAAATAAAATATAACCAAGATCAATGAATTGTTCAGCAATTTTTTATTGATTGACAATTCCATGCAGTGGAGTATTGTTGACTCACTAGTAGATACAATTTCTAGAACTGGAGTCAAAATAGAAATCACCAAACATAATCATGTTGTAATGTAATAAAATATATGTGATCCCAGTTTAGTGGTGACAAACCTGAATACTGTAAATCATATTCGACTAGGAGTTTATAAGAGGCACTTGAAAATATTTTATAGGAAGGATTACTGTAACCATCAAAAGACATAATTTATGCTAAGGAGCTTCTGATAGGAACCACATACAAACATAAGTAATTATATATATATATTTATAAGAAAATGCATGTTACATTAAAACTTCATTTTCTTCTCCTATGTCATTAATATGGTTTTTTCTTTTATTTCTTAAATAACTGTTACTGGGCATTTGTTGGGTTAGATATTTGCTTTTAAGTGATTATTTCTAACTCTTTGTTATAGTGTTATATTAAAGAGTTCTATATTAACACTTCCTTCAAAAATAGAATAAAAAATCTCTAGTTTACTCCAGAAAAAGTCAATTTCTCATTAATAATTAATTAACTAGTTCAAGAAATACTTGTGTCTGCAGTTTGCCCAGCACTGTGCAAGGTATTAAGCGCATAAAGATGAATAAACATTTATTTCCTAGGTATCCAATGGAGAGGAATTCTACTGTGAAACTAATCCTTCTGCATAGATTAGGTATTAGATTTATCTGTTTTCATAGTCATATGGTTAAAGTGTGTCATTTATCTCTTGGTTACTACTTTATTTCAGGATTTTGAAATAGTTGGGAACTCACACCAATGTTCCCTCAGCCCCATCAGCTATTTTCCCACAGACCAACCTTCATTATCCTTATAAACTATTCCCTACTCATTATTCAGAATCCAGCATCCTCAATCTCCATTATAAATGTATAAAATATACTGTATTCTCCTGGCTTTTTTATAGTTATGAATTTTAAAAAAGGAAATTTGTAATGAATTGTTTAATACTTGCCTCTGCTGCTCTAATGAAACCTCACGAGGGTTGATCATGTTTATGGTATTTTTCTCCTATTCTCTGGTTCCTAGCTCAATGCTAGGCACTTGATAAATTAAAAAATGATTAATGGAACACAACATGGCTACCAGACCACAGAAATAGAAACCAGATTTTCACAAAAGACAATATGGTTTTGATTATTATCTGCAATTCCAAAGAAATTGTAAATAAATTCCTATAATAGGAGGTTTAATGGAATTCTTGCAGTAGTAGATTGAGCTTAGTTTCACTTATGTGTCTTATACTTTAATCTTATTCATTTAAGTGTTTCTTAAGCATCTGCCAAGTCATGTGTAGTGATGCTGAAGAGCTTAATAGGGTAACTCCAGTGTACAAGAAACTCAAAGCCTGGTGAAAGAGGAAAATTCATTGCAATTTGATATACAAACTACTGTGGGTGTAATATACAGATTATTGTTGGACCCTCTGGAGCTAATAATCCATCTGAATATGAAGAATCAGAAGGATTTCATCAGTCCAGCCATAAAAAATTAGATGTTAGGTAGAAAGAACAATATATGTATAGGCATGAAGGCGCTTCCCCTTTATAGAGCTGTCTGCTCGGTCATTGCAATACAAAAAGAAGCATGGCAGAAACGTGCACTTTCATAGTAAGTAGAGGCAGCTTACAGCATGATAAGTGTACAGTAAAACTATCCACATAAAAAGAAAAATGTTAAAATATAATTTAAGTAAGAGATGAGCAGAAAATCCAGGAAAAAAGGAATTTGCTTCAAATAAACATAAAACTTAGTCCTGAATTTTCTGGAAGTAAAAATTAAAAATAAAATAATAATATCAAAAGAAGAAAGAGAGATGCTGTTTCTTTAACATAATACAATTAATTAATTTATTAGGAGAGTCTAGCATTTCACCAATACCAAACTCAAAGAAATTATGAAAAATCTTTATTTGTAGTTGTTTGACATAATGACCAATGTCTATAATGAAAACTTTCAGATGATGCTAAAAACTTCTCAGTAGGAAGACTTTTTTAAAAAAAGTCCTTTAAAAAGTTACATTCATTTTCTGATTATAAAATAATGTAGGGCCGCTATAGAATATTTGAAAACTGTGATAGAGAATAAGGAAAGAAAATATCCCCTAAAATCATACCACCCAGAGCTGTCACTGTGAATATTTAGATGTATTCACTTCCTGTCATTTCTTTTTTCTAGGTCATAGCTCCATGAACAGCTACATTATCTGGGATTTTCATTATTCTCATGACAGACTTTTTAGTGTACTTCCGATCTCGATGTAAATTCAATACTTTCAAAAACATCCCCCAACTTAAAACTCAAGGAGCATATGTTTACAATGAAAACCTTTAGAAAATTTGCAGAAACTTCTCCATGAACATCTTTATAACATAACTGAAGATAATGGACTTGCAGGAATGGATCACACTGCATAAGATACAGCATTTCACCCAGTACATTCGCAGTAGACACCTTCTTCCCAAGTCGCTCATCCCATCCCATTTCTGTCTTAATATCTAAAGCCTGGGGTCACAAACTATTGCCCACAAAATGTATTCATAGACACACTCGCCCCCACGCATGTGACACATACACTAGAGGCTCACAAAGTAGGAGAAATTATACAAATGTTTATGATTCTTATAAAAATCCACATTTCTACCTTCTCATCTTCAAACATATAGTTTTAATGTCTGTATAATAATGAAAATAGGAATATATAAAAATATATTGTCATCCTCTTATTGTAGAGAACAGTGAAACAAATATTTGTACCTGTGTTTGTGTGTGTTTTCACAGCATTAAATAACATCGTGAAGAAATCTTTGCATAGAAACAGTTGAAAGTAGTTCTGTTTATTTCTTTAAGGCCCAGGATCGCTTTTTAGAAAGATATGTCATTACTAGCTTACCATATCCTTACCAGCACTGGGTTGATTCCTGGTTTAAATATATATATATATATATATATATTATATATATATATATATATATATTACACACACATACACAATCATTTTTTTTTTATTATTTGTGTCGTTAAAGCTCTTTCATCTGTACATATTTCACCTAGATTTTGCTTACACTTTTATGTGAATTTCCCGGTTCTTTTTTTTTTTTTTCCTGGAGAAGTGCATCATGTAGTCCAAGTTAGGTTTTACTGAAGTAGATTTCAATGACAAAGGTTTTTGTTCTGCTTTCTATTTACATTCCTGCTACATGTCCTTGTGGGTTGACCGGAGCTCTGCTCCTTGTTGGTCTTGTCATCATGCTGGGACCCAACTGACAGAGCAGCCACTATCTTGGATTATATTTTCTCATTACACATCTTCTACATATGAAATATATTTTTATCCTCCCATTTTATATTTATATAATATATGGAATTAAACTGCATATAAATGCAAATTAGAAAAATGTATAAAATGCATTTAAACTAAAATGTTGTCTATTTTTACCAATATTTTTGAGCCAGCAAAGAAGCTGTCTCCTTGAAACTTTAGTGCTGATATGGCAAAAGAATGTGAGATTCTCTAAAAAGTATTTTCAAACTTGTAAATATGTTTCTCTCCCTGTAATCAAGAAGGATCAAAGTGTATAAGGGAGGGAACATGGCCAGCCTTTTGAAACACTCCTGTGAATGCCTTCAGAAGTGGAGCTCTTGGCAGCCTTAGCTCTGCTCTTCACTTCCAAGCAGGTGCAAGCCACTTCATGTTTTCTTTCTCAGCTTCCTGCCCTGCCCTCGTTTTGGATTCTCCTCTTGTTTGCTCACCTGTCACATTTCTTCTTCCATCTTTCACAATTCACGTTATCTCCACCTGCCAGACCTCACAGTAGAGTGGGGCAAGAGGGGAACAGCATCACTGTCTGGAGCCAATTACATTATTTCTTTTTTATCTCTTCCCAGAAGGAATATGGTAAAACAATCAGAAACAAAATTGACAAATGATGTTGTGTTTCCTGTTTCCTTGCCATCCTGAAATTCTTTTGTAGAAAGCAAAATCCATTGTTCTTTAATCATTAAGTCTCTATGTCGAACTGTTCATTAAATGATGATCTTCAAACTATTTTTCCCTAGTTTCTAGTGCAGTCATGTGTCACATAAGGATATTTCAGTCAACGACAGACTGCATACACGATGGTGGTCTCATAAGATTATAAAGGAGCTGAAACATTCCTATCACCTAGTGATGTTGTATCCAACTTAACATCATGGTGCAATGCATTACTCACATGTTTGTGGTGATGCTGGTGTAAACAAATCTGTTGCATGGCCAGTCACACAAAAGTGTAACACATACATTATATACAGTAAATAATACTTGATCATGATAACAAAAAATTCTCTCGACAGCTCATATATTTACTATACTATACTTTTAATGGTTACTTTAGAGTGTACTCCTTCTAAGAAGCTAACTGTAAAGCAGCCTCAGGCGGGTCCTTCAGGAGGCATTCCAGAAGAAGGCATTGTTATAGGAGATGATAGCTCCATGCGTATTATTGATCCTGAAGAACTTACAGTAGGATAAGATGTGAAGGTGGACAACACTGATATTGATGATCTTGACCCTGTGTGGGCCTAAGCTAATATGTATGCTTGTTTCTTCATTTTTAACACTAAAGTTTAAAAAAGTAAAATAATATTTAAAAGTTTAAAAGTAAAAAAAACTTATAGAATAAGGATATAAAGAAAGAATATATTTTGTACAGCTGTACAATGTATTTGTAATTTATGTTAAGTATTATTATGAAAGCCAAAAAGTTAAAACAATTTAAAAGTTTACAAAGTAAAAAAGTTACAGCAAGCTAAGTTTAATTTACTATCGAAGAAAGAAAAATATTTATTATAAGTTTAGTGCCTAAGTGTACAGTGCTCAAAGTCTACAGTAGTGTACTGTCCTATGCCTAGATACACAAATTAGATATGCAAATAGTTACCATTGTGTTACAATCATCTACAGTATTCAGTATAGTACTCGTAGGCTTGTAGCCTATGAGCAACAGGCTATACTGTATAGCCTAGGTATGCAGTAGGCTATATCATCTGATTTTGTATGGGTATACTTTGATGTTGGCACAACAACAAAATTGCCTAATGATGCATTTCTTAGAATGTATTTCCATTATTAAGCAACACATGACTGTGTTTTATATTGACACTGATTACTTGATCAGTGTTCATTTTCCATACAATTCACTCTAAGTTTGATCAATTTGAATGGGTACTTATTAATTAACAAGACTTTAAAAATTCTTTGATGCAACTATTTCATGTCCAAAAACATATTCTATGAAAGTGATTTATGTGCTGGATTCCTTATTGTAACTTTATTTTCAGTAGCAAAATAAGGTAAATATCCTAATTATCCAACAATAATAACTTAGTTTAGGAAGCATGGCACAGACTATACAATAATTTAGAATAATATAGGTAAGTATATCAGTGTAATGCTAAATAAAAAATAGTGCACATAAAATGTGTATCATGGGAGGCCGTGAAAAAGCACATAGAAAGATATAAACAGGATTTGTAGAAAATAGTAACTTTTTATCTCTGGGATATTTACATGTAATTTACAATTACATATTCTATGTAATTACTTTTTTTCCATGAAAAACATCACTGTGGTAAGCAAACAGCAAAAAATAAAACAGTACTTCTCACAGAACTTGCTGCCTATCTGTATATGTGTTTATTTCTGTAAAGATATAACAAACTTTTTCCAAAACCCATTTTCTTAGTTATGCTGAAGATAAAAGAGGAAACAAGGGTCAATATAAATCTTCAGAACTATTTCACACCTCCCAATCCCTCACAACCCTGCAGGAATATTGACCACATTTTTGAAGCACTCTGCCATGGTTTTTTCAAAACTAAAATTTCCCAGCTATGTCCCTTTTTTCATTAACTTCTTTCTTCTTGTTTTTTCTCTTTCTGCATTCTCTTTGTTTTTTTCTCTGCTCTTCATTCTATCCTTTCTTTCTTTTTTTCTCTTCTGTCTATCCTCTTCCTATTTTTTCTGTTTTCTTCCTTTCTCTATTTCCCTTCCCTTCCCGTCCCTCTTTTCCTTCCTTCCCTCTTCTTTCCTTCCTTCTTTTTTCTCCCTCCATTTGTTAATTTCTCCCCTTCTCTTATTTCTTCTTTTTCTTCATTTCTCCTTCCTTCCTTCCTTCCTTCCTCACTTCCTTCCTTTCCTTCTTTTTCTCTTTTTACTTTATTCACTTTGTCCACTTTTACAAAATGTAAAAGCAGAATTTCTTCTGTAAAAGCAGATGTTTTTCAAAAGAAGATATATAAGCAGTCAAGAAACATATGAAAAAATGCCCAATATCACTAATCATCAGAGAAATGCAGGCCAGGCGCTTTGGCTCACGCCTGTAATCCCAGCACTTTGAGAGGCTGAGGTGAGTGGATCACTTGAGGTCAGGAATTCGAGACCAACCAGGACAACATGGCGAAACCCTGTCTCTACTGAAAATACAAAAATTAGCTGGGCATGGTGTCAGGTGCCTGTAATTCCCAGCTTCTTGGGAGGCTGAGGCAGGATCATTACTTGAACCTGGGAGGCGGAGGTTGCAGTGAGCTGAGATGGCACCACTGCATTCCAGCCTGGGTGACAGAGCAAGACTCTGTCTCAAAAAAAAAAAAAAAAAAAAAAAAGCAAATTAAAACCACAATGAGATACCATCTTAAACAAGTCAGAATGGCTATTATTAAAAAGTCTAAAAATATCCCATATTGGCCAGAATATCGAGTAAAGGGAACGCTGCACACTGTTGGTAGGAATGTAAATCAGTACAACCTTTATAGGAAACGGTATGGAGATTCCACAAAGAACAGGTAACTACACTTACCTGTTCATCACAGCACTAGTCACAATAGCAAAGTTATAGAATTAATCTGTGTCCATCAACAGAGGGCTGCATAGAGAAAATATGGTGTATATATACCATGAAATACTACTCAGCCATAGAAAAGAATAAAATAATGTCTTTTGCAGCAACATGGATGAAACTGGAGGCCATTATTTTAAGTGAAATAACTCAGAAACTGAAAGTTCAATGCTGAGCGTTCTCACGTATACAGGGGAGCTAAACAATGGGTACACATGGACGTACAGAATGGAATAATAGACATTGGAGACTACAAAACGTGGGAGAGTGGGAGGGTCTTGAGGGCTGAAAAATTACCTATTGGATACAATGTTCACTACTCGGGTGATGGGGACACTAAAAGCCCAGGCTTCACCATGATGCAATATACGTGTGTAAGAAATCTGCACTTTTACTCACTAGATATATAAAAATAAAAAATAACTTTAAAAAAAAGCTGAGAAAGAATGGACATACTGAAAAAAAAAGTTTCCCAATCTCACGGAGCTTCAATTTATAAAGATCATTACACTTTTACTCAACCCAATTTCTTCTACCCAAAATCAGACAGGAAAATTCTTGTGTTACTTTTACATTCACTAACAAACCTAAGTTACAGCCTCTGACTCCTAGGATGTGGCCCTTTAAGCAACCATAACTCACTTCATAGAATATGTTCATTTATATGTAGTTAATTAAATTATGTTTTTGTGTATATTATGGGATTTTCTATTTTACCTACGTTTTTTAGTCATTTTTCCTAAAAATATGTATTGCCCGTAAAATACTTTATCCAAATATCTCCTCAAATTCTAATGATTGATGGTGACTACGGGAAACTTTATTTTCTGTTTCTATTAACACTTGTTCAGTAAATTGTTAATAAGCAATTTGAGAAAAGTCATTAGCCATTTATTTGGATAATTATGATTTTATTTAGGATAATATTTGAAGAGGCCATCATTTTTTCCAATAACATGAACAGATCAGTATCTCAGGCTAAGGACTATTTCCTCTATTTTCATATTTTGCAAACATGTTATTCTCCTCATTAAGGAATAATAGGCCCCTTTAATATCTTAGAAGAAGTGGGCCACTGTCAGAAACAAATGAGAAGAACCAGATTTTGATGGTTTATGTTTGTGTGTGTGTGTATGTTTATTTGTTGTTCATTTAGTTTCAGGAAGAACAGACACTATTCTTTATTATTAATTGATGAATATTTTGATCCAGCATAAATCATTGATTCATCCATTAAAAAGTAGTTGTGTTTACTAGATAATGCTCTTAAATCAAATGAATATTGAATATCACTACAGAACAGAAACTTGTCATTGATAGGCCTTCTATTTGGATATAGACAATGAACAATGCCTTATTATAAACTGCTTTTTAAGTCAGATTGAGAAAAAGTAGGACAAAAATCACATTAAAAATGCCAACAAAGGTAGTTATTCACAGTGCATTTTAATGCCTTATGTCCCAAGTAAGTGTTTTTCCTTTCTTTTCTTTTTCCCTTTATTTCAATAGTATTGTGACTGAAGTAGTGTATTTCAGTTAAAAGACAAATAATAGTTTTAGTGAGCATTTGTATTTTAAAACTCGTGCTTAAAAAAATAAGTTCATTGGAGTTTCTCTCTAACCTAATCCTCAGGGCCAATTCTTTGGGATTTTTTTTTAATAGGTAAAAGACTGGGTAAAATAAATAAGCCATTGTCCCTCCATTCGCCTTTCTCAAAACTTGATGGAAATACAGGTGTTGGGGAAGGGGAAACAAAGAAGGTTAAAATTATAGCCTTTGTGAGGAACAAAGATAAGCTTTGTTGCACTGGTTTAAAAATACAGGATTTTTTTTTTGAAGATATAAAAATGGCAAAACATTGTAGAAATATTTTCTAACCATATAACTGGTGAGTATGAAATAAGCTGATATGTGATTTTTTATCTGTTCCTCAGATATAAGAATCATTTATTTTATGGTTATCAATATAAAATAGAAATTGCCCTGCAAGTCCTTTAAAATGAATACCAAGAAACCAGCATTTTTGAGTATCATTACCAAACAAATCATTTAAAAATGTAATGGAATAAACATTCTATTATGTCAATCTATCGCATGTTAAGTTGGAAGGGAGAACCTGTATTTTCTTTGGCAGGAAATAGTTGGAGGTTGATAAAATATGTATTGCAATACATCTTTGCTGCTTGTATTTTCTGCATGTACGGAGTGACACCTACAAAAAACTGATCCAGCTTTATATTCTCCATGTAAAATTCCATTTGAAGGGAAGATAAGCAATGCAATATAATAGTATATAAATTGTTTTCAGGTCACATATCTGATTTCCTTAGGCCCATTCTGTTTTTGTTTGTTTGTTTGTTTGTTTTTTACTTTGGTTATTTGAATATTTGTTAATGGCTCCATATGAGTGTGTTTTGTACTGTACTCCATTTGGACCTTTGGGGATCTCAGGATAAAAGCATTGCCTATGAGAAAATCTGAATACCAGCAGTGCATATATTTTAGATGTTATATATATATGTATATGTATATATGTATGCGTATAAATATCATATATAAATATATATGTTCATATACTTTCATGTGTTTCAACACATCAGTCTTCCAAAAATAGTAAAACAATTTCTAACAACATTCCCCCATAACAAATGTATTTCAAGTACTGAGCAAATTAAAAAAATTCATCAGCTGTCATCAATAATGCTGTGTCCCTGTGAGTCCAGTACAGCAGCAGTAGCCGATCCTTCAAATGTTTTTGAAAATTATTTGAAGGTAAATTGTGCAACTGGAAGATACAAGTTTATCTTCAGATTTTAACCTGGTCCATTTTAGATTTCAACTTTTTCAGAGAAAAATATTAATGAAGTAATTTCTTGCTTTGTGGTGCATATGGGTAGAGGAATGCCTAATCCAACTGTACTCTGGCAAACCAAATACATAAATTTAAGTGAAGGAGAGACTCTAGGATTAAAGTGTGGTATATATAAAGACATTTTTCCTTTTCAAAATTTGCCCTGTAATTAAGAAATATAATTTGTTTCTTTTTTATTCCTGTTTTAGTTTTCTTTTGTTTTTGTTCCTTTGAAGTTGTTGATTTCCACTTTGGAAACTGGGGAAGAATAAAACTGGTGTTAGTTAAACATGGAAAATTGTTTTGTAGGTAACTTCTAATATATAGGCATTTCTGTTTATATATCCATAAGATCGAGGTTTCTTGGTTTCTTTTTTTACCATATTGATATTATAAGAGTTTTAAAAAACAATTCTGTCTTTTAGAGAAAGCAGCTTTCTTTTTGGTCATATTTTCTAAATTTGTCATGCAAAGAAATGTCAAAAGAAAAATAAAAGTTGCATTAAGAACCTTTTTCTTATTTTTGATAAACTGTTTGAGCCATTTGTTTTACATTTTTGTGTAAGACATTCCTTTAGGGTTAAATTAGCTTTGAAAGGGCGTGCCTAATCATAAAGGCAACCTGCAATTAGGAATTTTATTTGCACTCCTTTGACCTTTACTTTATATTAGTCTGTTCTGTTTTCTTGACTTTGTGCCTCAGCCATTTTACTAGCTTTATGACCATGTGAAAGTTAATAAACACTTCTAAGCTTCAGTTTCCAGTTTCCTCAGCTGTAAAAAAGAGATAAAATTATGATATCATGCATGTAGGAATATAAACATGATAAATTCCATATGTGTATGTGCAACATGATAAATTCCATATGTGTAAATTCCATATGTGTATATGTATATACATATAAATGCATATCATGCATATATGTGCATATATGTATATATGCATACATATAAATGTACATGTATATATAGTATATATATACACATTATATATATAGTATATGTGTGTGTGTGTATATATATATATGTGTATATATATATATATATATATGCCTCTTGTTCATTTAGACCTTGTAAGTCAAAAGTGGAACCAAATATACTTACTGAAGAAAAGCTGAAAGTTTTATACTACCAATATGAGGTCATATAAGCTCCAATATATAGGCATGCATATAGTATATATATGTGTGTATATGAATATAGGTGTATATATATATATATATATATGCACACACACAAACAGTGTATATTTGTGTGCATATATAGTGTCATTATAATTCACTTGTTTTTCTCATAGTCTTGTCTCCAATCTTTTAATTACTATGATTAATAAGTGTTTTAATTAAATCATTAATAAAATGCTCCAAATATGTCAGACTAAATGTCTACTTCCCCTTTATGGAGAGAAGGAGCATGACTGTTGGTGCTGAATTGGGGATTTCAGTTTTAAAAGATTTTTCTAGGAATTTGAAATTATAACGAATTGTGATCTGTTCGAATAGAAAAGAAAATCTAGTTCTTTTGTAGAGAACTAAAACCTTCAAGTTTGTGTAGACTTTTTCTTTTATTTTTCTTCTTCTTTTTTTTTTTTTTTTTTTTTTTTACAAATTGAAAGGACATCATGGAAATACAGATGAAAATCAGATTTTTTTTTGAAATCAGAAGATGGGAAATAGTAAGGATCCTTTTAGATTGTCATTTAAAATTGAATTACATTCTCATTTAAATAGAGAAAGCTTAGAAAGTAGCCTACAGGAATTCCCCCTAAGGCTGAAGCCAGACATTCTTTGCTGATTTAGGCCCTTAATTAGGCATAAACTAATCATGCTGTGAGCTCTAGAGACAAGATGACACATAATTGTTAGTGCTAATTTCTTAATTGTTAGAAAGTGATACTTCAGTACATGCTTCATCCAACAAGAATGATCTGTAGTCTGGCATCTCCTCTCTCCATGTGTCAACAATTTACACTTATATGAAAGAAAGAATACTTAACAATACACTTAATTCTGTTTATAGTGTCCTCAAAACAAATTTGATTTTAAAATATAACCCCCTTTCACTAATGGAAAGATTGATGTGACTCTTCAGTACTGAAAATGGGAAATTCAGTCAACATGTATAAAACTATTTTTTATATTAAATCACCAGTGCTAAATTATCCAATGGCAAGTCCAAATGGCATCGAAGGACAAAAATGTCTGTTGGATACATCAACCTTGTAAATTTGTTCTGTACTTACATAGTCTCAAAGATAAAAATTGGAATAATAATTACGATTCGTATTAATGCATATTTATTTTATGCTGTGACTTTAGTTGAGGTCAAGAAATCATATTCATAGTATAGATCTGTATTTCCTTCTTTTGCAAAAGAGCTAGATTTCAAGGGGGTATGGTCATTATAATAAGTTTACTTGCATTTACTTGAATAAGTAATAAAAAATGTGGGGTTACAATTTCTTGGAAATGACAGTTAAGAAAAGGAAAGCAATAAGGGGAACAAAAACAAGAATGTCGGGTTTTCTTGTTGGTTAACAAACAATGAGGCCTTTCTCATAGGAACCAAGCAAGAAATAGTTCTTTTGCCTCTGGTTCATTTAGACCTCATAAGTCGAAGGTAGAACCAAATATATTTACTGAAGAGAAGCTGAAAGTTTTATACTACCAATATAAGCTCCAATATATAGGAATGCATTTTCTTCCCTTCTTTATTCTCTCCTCTTCTTGTGCCACTGAATGGACTTCAAAGGAAGAAAAGAAAAGCGCATAGTACAAAGTAGATTTGTATGTTATTCCAAAATTAAAAAGAAAAAACAAAATTTAAGGCAATGTTATTAGTAAATTTTAGTACATTATTGTTTGCAAATATTAAAATTATTACAGTTTTCTTTTCAAAATTGATTTTAGTGAGTTTTTTCTTACGCTATCAGGATAAGTGTGCATACATTTTGTGATATACTAATGTTAGAGTGCACATTGAGAATTATAACAGCATGCATTTTAAAAGTCCTAGGAAAAATAATTTCAACTCAGCTTTCAGTCCCCAAGAAAGCCTGAGCACAGCTTATGCTCCCAGGACTGGGGATGCAGAGATGATTGTTTCTGTGCTGCCACCAGGGACCGATGGTATAGTGAGAAGGCTCTTCTCCAGGGCAAATAAAGGTATGGGTCCAGCAAGACCTATGGGTGGTGGGGGAGCAATGGATAAAGGAGGGGCACGTCTTCGGATGTCTGTCTTTGCTGAAAGCAGAGCTCTGAATGTCCTCACAATGTGTTCTACCCTTTTCCTAACCTTCTAACAATGAACTGTGTACATGAAAATATGTTAATTTTAATATCTATATTTATTACCATTCTAATAAATTACCACTGATTCGTAATTTTTTATTAGAAAGTTTATAATTTCATTCTTGACAGAAGTCCAGTGTAAAGCTATTTTAACTGAACAGTCTTACAGTATTGACACATATGAATGCACTCTAATTTGATCCCAATTTATATTTTCAAAAACATAGTATCCTGGTCGGGCGTGGTGGCTCACGCCTATAATCCCAGCACTTTGGGAGGCCGAGGCAGGCGGATCAGGAGGTCAGGAGATCAAGACCATCCTGGCTAACAAGGTGAAACCCCGTCTCTACTAAAAATACAAAAAATTAGTCAGACGTAGTGGCATGCGCCTGTAGTCCTAGCTACTCTGGAGGCTGAGGCAGGAGAATCTCTTGAACCCAGGACTCTGAGGTTGCAGTGAGCCGAGATTGCATCACTGTACTCTAGCCTGGGCGACAGAGCAAGAATCCATAAACAAACAAACAAGCAAACAAAAACACCCATCATAACCTCTCCTTTATATTTATTTTTTAAATGTCAAATACTCTTTGAATATACCAGTGATAATGTTTGAGATGATGAGTCTTTCTAAAATGCATAATTAGACATGTATGTAGGTAGCTCTTACGCTTTGATAGGAAACTAATCTGTCCCTAATTTCTGTAAATTCTTGAAAGTATTTAAAAACATTAGTAATATTTGTAATGCCAAGTGAAATGAAATATGCCAGATTGTAGCCGTAGTATTAGATCAACAAATCCTAGCTATCTAATCAAACATATTCCTATCTGATAAAATTAATAAACCAGGTAAATTAATGGAGTTAGAGCATAAACACTGTGAAAGTCTAGGTATAAACAACAAAATGTGTTTCTGGAAGAGTAGCTAAAGAAAAACTTAGATGTAATTAGGTAAAATACATTTATAGTTTTAAATAGCATGGTGTGTCATATACTAATACCCTATAGAACTTGAACCCTCATTATGAATAATATTTATAATAAATATAGAAATGATATCACAAGATTTTTCTCTCCAAAATAGGTGAATGTGGTGTGTGTGCATGTGTGTGTGTGTATGCCTACTATAACTTATAACAAGTTCATTCAGGTTTTATAAATAAAGCAATAATGTACATAATAATGATTTGCAAATATGTATTAGTTGTGTATTTATGCAAAACTCATTACTAAGTTTTCGTTTATTGGAGCCACTTTTAGCACTACATAATTAACTCTACTAACCAACTAATTCAACTAAAATGAGATCTGGAAAAATCATCCTTGCATAGCTTTAGAATCTGATTTTTGAAACTACAGTAAATGTAACTCCTATTTACATTATTTTACAAATCACAGCACTGTTCAATTGCATTATTAACCTTTATATATTTGATTTTAAATCTATTTGATTTTAAATTTAAAATCTATTATTCCATTAATTGTTGACTGGCTTCAAAATTAGCCAAACGAAACCCAGCTATTATTTTACCTTAAGGACCCAGAGTTGCACTGGCTAGTGGAGCAAATTATAATAACTACAAGCTTTCTAGAGAAGCCATTTTAATTCAGTTTGTTTATACTTAACAAACATTTCTTGAACAGACCAGGGCCTGCAAGCTGCTAAAAGAATAAAGATGGGTCTGTTGTAATCCTTATCTGTAAACATGTTTGAAACAGTACTGTCAAAAGGAAAGTATGATGCTGGAGGACTGTTAAAAAGTGCAGCTGTTTTCTGCCTCTGGAAGTGAAGACTGGGCTTTAACTTTGAGACAAAGCCCTTTCTGCAAGATAAACAAAATCGTCAAGCCCTTTTATTCATCTAGGTGTAAAACAAACACCTACTCATTTTTCCTAAGGTTCTTCCCCAGTGCAGATGGTGAGAAATAAGTTATATGTTCAATTTCATGGGGAGGATTGGGTGCTTCAGAAGTTTCGAATAATTTTCCTTTCTTACATTTTTCATTAGAACCCCCGCCTCCCGCCCAAAGCCTGAAGATAACTAATTATTCTTAGTATATACTTTTAACTTTTTGTCATCAGTTGTTAAATGATCGGAAGCTAAGACCAATCATATCAGTGAGGGTCGAACTTCTTTTATCTCATCCTTTACAGAAGCTGAAGAAAAGACAATTGTCTTGGTTTGTGTTCCCTTTGAAAAAGATGCTGAGAAAAAGTTTTGAATGCAAGTACATAGTTTATTTGGGAAACCAAGCTAAGTCTGAGAAACACCAGAAGGAGATAAAGACATGGGGCATGGAAGGGAAAAAAACAAGAGGGTGCATATTGGAGCCAGTTACAAAAGAGGGCAACTGGAGCTCAATCCTGTTGGCAAATTCTGGGAAACACTATAGAAGATACCTTAGAGGTACTCTCGGAAAGAGAAGCTGAGATGTTTATCCTTAACATTGAGTCCCTTATTTGTTGAGGGCAGATTTAGGAAATATTAATTCTTGGCACTTCTGGTATAACCTCTGTAGGAGTCAAATAAGAAGAGCAAGAAAAAAAAAAGCCTTCAGACCAAGAGGATCACAGTATACACAGCAAGCAGCCTTAGATATAGATGTATATTAAAGAAAACACGAAGACTCAAGAGACCAAGGATTGAATGCTGAGTGGGAAAGAATTTTGTTTTTACTGCCAAGCAGGCACCTCAATCTAACACAGAGTTTAGGAAGGCTCCTGGAGTGAGGAAATTGGGTAGAAGACAGTAGTGGGACTTAAACCCAAAAGACTTTCTAGAGAAGCTGTTTCAGTTCAATTTGATTATACATAAACATTTCTTGAACAGACCAGGGCCTGCAACAAGCTAGAAGAATAAAGATGGGTTCATTTTAATCCTTATCTGTAAACATGTTTGAAACAGTAGTGTCAAAAGGACCCACATCAGGAAAGGAAAATCTCTGAATCTTTCTGAGGAGCTGACGGTATCTGAGTTTGTTTGTTATTTAAGCTCTGAGTTAGCTGAAGATGATCTGCTGTGTATGTGCTGTGCTTCATTTGAGATAATAGTGTCCAGGGGCTTTTCTTTTGTACCTAAGGCCCCCATCTGAGAATTCTGGAACTTGCTGACTCTGCTTTGTGTGTGACATGCTGGTGTTGGGATTATGTTTCCAGTTAGGTTGACCCAAGTATCAGCAGACTGAGTGGTCCATGCAGGGTTTATCAGGTCAGTGCCAGGAAAGAAAATAACACCAGTTTTGAGAATTATTATATTAATTTTAGGCAGCATCTGGGGAATCAGACAAATTCTCAATGATAGGAAAAAATGAGTAAGTATTTGCTGTACAGTTAACTAATGGGGCTTAACATTTTTTTTTTTATCTTGCAGAAATAAGAATATGGCAATTGGACTTGAAGGAGAATGGTGTCTCTACAATTAATCATCATGGGATTTGGAAAGAGAAAACTAAGTGAGTTTTCCTTAGTCCTAATTATATGAGTTCTAGAAATTAAATGTTGTAATGATAATGAAAGGTCTGTCCATGCTGTACAACTACAAGATGTAACAGAGGTAACTACTTATACATAGAGACAGATTTACCAAGGTTGGGCCCAAAGGCATATGATTTTTTTGCCTAGAAACTTGGCCAAGAGAGATTAAAATTGTTGTGAGAATAATAATGAGAAGGGAGACAAGGGAACCAGTAAATGTCTAATAGATATATCTATACTCATATTAGTAAGAAAATTTAAAAGCTACACTTTTTTCTCTTATATTTATAATAATTCTAATTATATAGATTAGGAAATGACAATTCCTAAAATCTAGAGATAAAAATTTAATCCAAGGTTGTCAGATACCAAATCTGAGACTTTATACAATATACCACACTGACATATCAGATTGACTCAGAAATTACAACAGCTGCATTTACAATATGCTACCAGTTTAATTAACTTTGCACTATTAATAGTTTCTGAATTAGGAGAACCAGTGGGGCCAATGAGACCCTGAGCTTGTCAGCAAACATTCCCAGGTCAGACACCCATGTGTCCTTATTAAAACCACAATTTGTGTAAAATACTTTCATTCAGAGAGAGGGGGCCTCAAAAGACTTTATTTAATTGAATGTTTAGTCAATTAAATGTCCTCTTGATCCATGCAGTCAAAACATTTAATGGCAAGAAGGAAAGTCATTTCTCATTTCTAAAACTAAAGAGTATATTTTTAATGTGAAAGGTTATTTAATTTTGCCATATTAAAACAAATGAGGACCAGTGGTTTTATAATATCAATATATTTGTTTACATTGTAAGGGGTTATTTATAATAAAAGCAATTTTATATTACATGTTACTGTGTGTTTCTGTTTTCAGAAAAAAATGAAAACTAAAAGAAAAAACAAACACAATTGTATTTCAAATAAATCTTAATCAAACTGAAGGGAAAAGGAGAGAAAATCTAATCCAAGTAGTTCATGAATACATTTCAATCTTTAGGAGCATGTTGTTGGGGAAAACAGCAAAATCTTTTTTGTTATGTGGGCAAAGGAATTCTGAAACTAAGATGTGTTATAGGACTAAGCAAATAAGTAAATATATTGATATTATTGAGAGTCAGAGTTCTCACTATGAAAGAAGTGGCATTTCAATAAGGAATGGGGAAGGAAAAAAGAATTCTGTGAGGACTAAATGGATTAAAGGTATTGGTGTGGGCTCATGATTTCTAATATGTGTGCATGTGTGTCTATATGCATATGAATGTGTACATATGACATGTATACACATGTACTACAGTATTTTTTTTCCCTCAAATCCACGTTTCTTTCATAGAGTCTCAATGCCAAGCATTTAATGCAGTCTGCAAACTTATTCTTGGGAACACTCCGGTTCTAGCATTTTCTTAAAATTTCTTTATATATTTTTTTTTCTTAAAGTCAACATTGTTTAAATTAAAATCAGTCTTTGTTTCCTTATTTCTTGCTTTGAGTCTAGGAAATGTGTTTAAATGGAGACAGGGCAAACACTGATAGACGTTGCATGCGGTGGAAGTGTGTAGTCCATTTAACACAGTGGTTCTTAGCCAGGCTATTTTGCCCCTAGGGGACATATAGTCATGTTTGGAGACATTTTTGGTTGTCACAGCTAGGAGTGGTGGTTGTGTTGGCATCTAATTGGTAGGGGTCAGAGATGTTGCTAAACATCCTACAATGCACAGGATACCACCTCACTCTCACTCCCACTCCACAAAAAATGAGCTGGCCCAACATGTCCACAGTGCTGGAGTTAAGAAATCTTTATTTAACTGAGTAGAAGAGACGCTATTAGGACTATTTAGGCAGATTTGATTTTCAAGTAGAGACAGAAATATAACTTACTGAATAAAAGTCATATTTATGTTTTGTAAACAAATTTTTATGAAATTTCAGCATTGTCTTTTATCATTAAAACCTGTACTGCACAGATGTTTACAGAACAACCATGATTGTCACATGACAATAGTGCTTTCCATTTTAAACAGCTTTTCTCTTGCTTTTCCTATTGTTTTCAGAACCATCTAAAGTTTGACATTCAGAATTAAGGTTTTAAAAAATTACTCTTATTTCTCATTCATTTTTGAAGTTTCCCACTTCCTATGTGATGTTTGGGGAATGTTTTTATTTTTCTCATCTTACTATAGATGTTCTCAATTTAACATGTATATTGGAATCATCTGGGGAGCTTTTAAAACATCCTAATGCCTGGGTTCACTCGCCGGAGATTTTGATTTGTTTGATTTGGGATGATGCCTAGTTCTAAGAGGTCTTCAGGTGATAATAATATGCAGCTAAATTTTAGAAACGCTAGTATATTCTTTTTAGTTAAATTCATCAGTGAAAGTTAAGCATTTTAATTATTAATGTGCTTCATTTAAAAAATGATCATGAGATCAATATAAAATAATACACAGTGAATAGACTGTGAGAAATTAATACTTAAATACCAAGTGGGCTCTGCTATTGCTCCAAAAAAATTACCTCTATTAGCATATCCTCTTCCTCCATCACCTAAATGAATGTTGGGATGCTCCTACTAGACTGAGTTTATAAAAAGGACTATAATTTTCATTAATCTTCAGCTGTTATCCTGGTATCTACTGGCTATCAATATCCTGAAACTTTTACACCACTGCAAATTAATCTATGAATCCTTAACATGTTCTAGACTATGTGCTAAGCACTTTATGGGCATCTTGTTATCTAGTTCTCAACAAAGCTCAGTAAGCTAGTGATTATTTGCTTCCTCTACAGTTGAGAAGAATGGCTTCAGACATGAAAATCCACCTTGTCATTCAAAGCTAGTAAGTGGCAAATCCAGAATTTGAACTCAAGTGAATCTTTTTGAAAAGCCATGATTTTAACCTTTGTTGTGCATACTCCCCATGAGGGGACTAGTTGATGCTGAGTCATACAAAGACCACAGGGACCTATGCGGAGGGAAATGCAGAAATGGGCAGGATATGAGACGTCTTCCTGCCGCATGTTACCATCCTGATCCCCCTGCGTTTCTTTATTTGCTTAATTTTACAAGCCCTGGATAGGGAGGCTGTTCTATGTGAAGTGCTTCAGTAGAGGCGAGTTTTCTCCAAAATTTATTTTTTATTTTTATTTTTTGTAGAGACAGTGTCTTGCTATGTTACCAAGGCGGGTCTCTATCTCCTGTCCTCAAGCAATCCTCCTGCCTTGGTTTCCCAAAGTGCTGGGATTATAAAGCCACAGTGTCCACCCTGAGAATAGTTTGACTATGTTTAGGAGATCATCCCTGCAGAAAATACAAGGCAGAAATTTCACAGCAGCATCCTTTGGGAAGGTGCTACAGACCATGGTTATAGAGAAAAACATGCCTACCAATGGATCAATAGAATTCCTGGTGTAGCGCCCTTCTTTTCTTTGTTGTTCTGTTGATTACACTGGGAGTATAGTGGCTTGGGCTCTTTTGTTGTAAGTGACTGAAATAAACTCTGGGGATCTGGTAAATTTAAGCAAATGCAACATTTTTTAAGGGTATGGTTGGAGAAGAAGTCTGAAAAACCAGGCTTGGAAGAAATAACTACCAGGCAGTTACCAAAAGTCTTCACAGAAGAAATCACTTGACAGTTTCACCTGAGCTCCACTGCTGGAAAAAATGAATACCTTTTTTTTTTGTCCTTACATTACTTCAGAGTCAAAATCTTAGGAGAGAAGGTCCAATTAGCCCAATTTAGGAAACATGTTTCATACAAGGGCAACGAGAAGGCGAATGACAGCATCTGGTAGAAGAAACTTTCCCTCTTTTCATGGGATGAGGTTAAAATTGCTTGACTTATTCTCCCACCAAGATTCTATAAAAATAATATAGACTAAGCATTTACCCAAAGGGAATAAGGATATACACAAAAATGGCAAATTCACAATATGGGGTCTCAGCAGAAGGCACTGTACAACAAAGACACAAAATAAACTCTTTCACATCAGATTTAGATTTCTTTTTTTGAAAAAAATTAGAAAATCTGCAAATACTAGACCCACACATCCCCTCAGGACAACAATCTGTTGGACTGGAAAAGAGGCTGTCACCTGTAGATCGACATAAACTTTCCAGTTCCCCATAGTCCTTACTACTCTTTATTATCTCACAACTGGCCCCTTCACATCTTTCCAGTACCTCTATGGTCTCTATAGTCCTAGGGATTCTTGAATTCCCATGAAAGCTCTCCAGGAAGTTCTCTTTGATGGTTGATAGCCAAGAATAACTTCATCAAACTTGGAAAAAATCAAACTCTTCTGCCAAGAATTACTATATTAGTTGCAATACTTCTGCTGGATCTGCCCCGTTCCCTCACCCTTCTTTCACTGAGGCCTTGTCTACTTGTATATTTCCAGAAATGTTGGAACCAGTACATTCAAATCTCTTTGCCTGAGATGCTGCTGAGAAACCACACATCTCAGATTAAGAAGCCATGTTACTGTTACCTCTTCTGAAACTGAGCTCTGAACTTGGACACTACTTTCTCAGGACAAAAACTCCTATAAAACTTCTTTAAGTTCAGTGTTTTCCCTCTCTGTACTGTCTCTTTCTGATTCATGCAGTTTTCTTCTTTCTACCAAACTGCTAGTTCAGTTCATAAAATCATTTTCATCTGCCCTGTAGGCTCCTTAGATTTTAACATTGAACTTTTTCCAAAAGGAAAGCTAGAATTTTCTTTCTCAATCTGGTCCTTGGAGGAGCAGTAGTTTCACACAAGGCTATGAAGGTACTTACCAAAAATCATCTGTATTTGTTATCCCAACTTCTTTACCTGACAGGTGCAGCAGCTATGGTAGGTTACATCTGACCTGTAAAGCTAACCTTGAGAAATATTAATATCATTATAGATAACATGTTTATTCTTCATCTGAATGTGCTGCCACATAATAAACAGGTGGCCCCATAAGTCTTTTTTTATCTGGCCTTTATGCAGGCTTTTTAAAGAAATAACTAAGGATTGGAAAAAAATTTCATGATGTCATGTCCACAGAATAGTTTCCCTGATAAATGGAGTAGAAAGACTGAAAAAATGGAAGCACTACACTACAGAGAAAAGCTATCAAACCATCCTTGGTCTTTGAGAAACTATCCCTTAGCTAGTGTCTTACAGCATGAGAGAGGGATTTCTTAACTGCTCAAAGTTAGACTGCAACGTGAAATGGGAAGCTGTTGCAGCCTGGCCAGACAGTTCAGTTTGCTTTTCACACTTGTAGCACCAACTTCTTTCCAGTGATTCTTAGCCTCGTCAGATATTGTTTTAAGCGGCTCCATGGGAACATGAGGGAAACTTGGGCAACTCTAGGGAGAGAGTTTGTGCAGGAGCCTTGTCACATGAGTCCACTAAATGTTAGGGGAACCTGAGCTATGCTAGGCACCACCTTGCCTGACAATTCTTCTGAAAATCCTGCTGGAAAATTCATCACTGATTTATTACCTGAGCACCAAAAGAAGTAGCTGAATAGTATGTAAGGGCCAAACTTTATTAAAAAAATAGGTATTTTTGAGCATTAGGTTTTTTCCCCCCCTAAGATGGTGTAAAAGGGGCTTTTAGTGTGCCTTAGCCATTTGGAAATAGCAAGATAGTGCATGAAGATCAACTCTGTGAGCTTTAGTTCAACAAAGAAAATAGAATCCACTGGAACCATGAACAGCATTCCAGATTAAAGGGAGAAGAACATGGGGAAACAGCCCCTGCAAATACATCTGCTTGATAAAGGCAGATCTCCAGGCATTTGGAGCTCACACTCACCTGGATCAGCAACCTGAACCACCCCACCCTTCCTGTGCAGAGACTGTGGTGCAGTGGGGCCCTCTCCACTCTATGCTCAGGCATTCAGAGCACTGAGTTGCCCAGATTGGCAGCTTCTGTTACCCTACCCTTCTTGTGCAGTGATCTGGATGCATGGGGGCCCTCTTTGCTTTCGAACCAGTCAGATCTCCAGGCACTCAGAGCACCCATATGTATCTGCACCAGTACCCTAAGCCAGTCCACCCTTTCTATGTAGAGACTGTGGTGCAGTGGGGCTCTCTCTGCCCCATGCCCAGGCAGGTCTCCAGGCAAAAGGAACATTTGTTTGCCTGAATTAGCACCCTGAGCCACCACTGCATTTCTGTGAAGAGATTGTTCAGTGGGACCCTCTACATTCCATGCCCAGGCAGATCTTCAGGCACCCACTCTTCTGAATTAGTAGTTTAGGCAGCACCCATCCCCTTGCAGAGAGCTTGAGGCTAAGGAGGTTTCCTAGTTCCACACCTAGGCACATCTCTGAACACTTGTTAGTTACCCACTGGATTCTCCTCCAGTGCTGGTGCATGTGCCCGCAACCAGAATACTTGTAGTGGTCCTGCCTGGTATGACCCTGCCCATCTTGCCCCTGTACATTCTGGGCTGAGCAGGGTACTCAGGCCACTATGTACTCCATAGATCAGCCCAATGTCTGAGGCAACAGAGAGTATCTCCTGGTAACAAGGATTAAGTATTAATACACACCCAGTAACAGGCATGTTGGCCATAGCTGACTCTTACCCATAAGTGCCGTCTACTGGCTTGTAGGTTGAATGACACAGCCCATTATAAAACCTGCTGAAAAAATTGTGTATGTCTGTAGAAGCATTCTCTACAGTCACATTCACAAGGGAGGTGGGAAAGGGGAAAAAAACCCCAATAACACAATAGGAAAATAAAATAGTCCTACTCATACAAAAATAATAGAAAGTAGAAATGCCAGTGTCTCCAGATGAGAAGGAACCTACACAAGATTTTCTTGAAAAAACTGAATGTAGTGACACTACCAAAGCCTCTCATTATCTCTCCACCAATGGTCCATAATCAAAATGGAAATTCAGAAATGACAGAGAAATAATTCAAAGCATGGATTTCAAGGAAGCTCAATGAGATCCAGTACAAAGTTGAAAATCAACACAAAGAAACTTCTAAATCAATCCAGGAAATGAAGGAACAGATAAACATCTTAAAAAATAAGTCAACCAAGCTTCTGATATTGAAAAACTCACTTAAAACTGCCAAAATACAATTGAGATTTTTATCAATAGACTGGATTAAGCAGAAGAGAGAATTTCAAGTTTAAAGAACAATCTTTTGAACTAACCCAGTCAGACAAAAATAAAGAGAAAATAATTTTTAAAAATATGTAAGGAGTATAAGATTATATAAAGCAATCAAACCTGCAAATTATTGGCATTCTTGAGAGAGGAGAAAAAATAAACAACCAAAAAGACATAGTTGAGAAAATAATTCAATTAAATTTCCCTAGTTTTGCTAAAGAGGGAACATCCAGATACAAGAAATCCAGAGAAGACCCGCAAGATACTTTACAAAATGAATATCACCAAGGCATATAGTCACCAGACTATCCAAGGTCAATGCTAATAAAAAAACTTAAAGACGGCTAGGGAAAAAGGTCAGATCACATACAATAGGAACCTCTTCAGGTTAACAGTGAACTTCTCAACAGAAACCTTACAAGACAGTGGAGATTGGTGGCCTATTTTCAGCATTATTAAAGAAAAGAAATTCCAACCAACAATTTTATACCCTGCCTTCATAAGTGAAGAAGAAATAAAATGTTTTCCAGACAAGCAAGTGCTAAAGGAATTTGTTACCACTAAACCTGCCTTATAAGGCTCATTTAGGGAGTTCTAGACATGAACACAAAGGAACAAAACTTGTTACCACAAAAACACGTCAATTACATAGCCCACAGACTCTAAAAAAGCAACCAGAAACTACAAAGCAAATAGAAACTACAAAGTGACCAGCTAATGATATAGTGATAGAATCAAAACTTCACATATCAAATTAACCTTGAACTTAAACGTCTAAAAGCCCTATTTAAATGGCATAGAGTTGCAAGTTGTATTTAAAAAAAGACTAACACATCTGCTGTCTTCAAGAGACTCTTCTCACACATAATGGCACCAATAGACTCAAAGTAAAAGTTTGGAGAAAGATCTACCATACAAGTGGAAAACAAAATGAGCAGGGTTCACTATTCTTATATCAGACAACAGACTTTACACCAACAACAGTAAAAAAAAAAAAAAAAGACAAAGAAGGGCATTAATTAATGATAAAGGGATCAATTCAACAAGAAGACTTAATGATTCTAAATACATATATACACATAACACTGGAGCACCCAGATTCATAAAATAACCACATCTACACCTACAAAAAAATTAGACAGCCACACAATAATAATGGGGGACTTCAACACTTTTTTTCATAGCATTAGACAGATCATCAAGGCAGAAAACTAATAAAAAAATTCAGGACATGAATTCAACACTTGATCAACCTGCAGAATACTCTACCCATCAACCTCATAATATATATTCTTCTCATCTGTACATAAAACTTGATCCAAGATCAAGCAAATGCTCAGCAGCAAAGCTAGTCTCTATAAATAAAAAAATAAATAAAAATTATACCAACCATACTCTGGGACCATAAAGGAATAAAAATAGAAAATCAATACAAAGATATACACAAACCACACATTTACATGGAAACTAAACAACTTGCTCCTGTATGACTCTGGGGTAAACAACAAAATTAAGGCACAAATGAAAAAATTCTTTGAAGTAAATGAAAACAGATACACGACATACCAAAATCTCTAGGATGTAGCAAAAGTGGTGTTAAGAGGAAAGTGTCGAGTGCTTGATGCAAACCTTAAAAATTAGAAATATGTCAAATTAATGTTCCAACATCACATCCAAAGAAAAACAAGAACAAACTAACCCTAAAGCCAGAAGAGAAATAACTAAAATCAGAACAGAACTAAATGAAATTAAGACCAAAAATTTTTACAGAGAATCACCAAAACCAAAAGTTTGTTTTTTGAAAGGATAAACAAGATTAATAGACAACTATTTAGATTAACAATGAAAAAAAGAGAGAAGATTCAAAATAAGCACACTTAGAAATAACAAAGATGATGTTACAAATGATACCACAGAAACACAAAAGATAGGTCCTCAAAGAATATTATAAATACTTCTATGCACACAATACAGAAAATCTAGAGAAAATGGATAAATTTCTGGAAACACACACATTCCCAAAACAGAATAAGGATGCAATCAGAAACAGACCAATAATGAGTAATGAGATTGAATCAGTAGTAAAATACCTAACAACCAAAAGAAGTTCCAAACAGGATGGATTCACAACAAAATTCTACTAGATGTACAAAGAAGAGCTGGTATCAATTCTACTGTAACTATTCCAAAAAACTGAGAAGTAGGAACTCTTCCCTAACTCGTTCTATGAAGCCATAATCACCCTAATACCAAAATCTGGCATGGAAACAGCACACACAAAAAACTACAGGCCAATATCCCTGATGAACACAGACACGAAAATCCCCAACAAAATACTAGCAAACTGAATCCAGCCACACACCAAAAAGTTAATTCATCATGACCAAGCAGGTTTCATTTCTGGGATGCAAGGTTGGTTCAACATATACAAATAAATAAATGTGATTCATCACATAAACACAATACTTAAAAAAATTTGATCATCTTAATAAATATGGAAAAAGCATTTGATAAAATCCAAAATTCCTTTCTGATAAAAACCCCTCAGTGAACTAGGCATAGACGGAACATATCTCAAAATAATAAGAGCCATCTATCACAAACCCACAGCCAACATCATACTGAATGGGCAAAAGCTGGAAGCATTCCTCTTATGAAATGAAATAAGACAAGAATGTCCGGTCTCACTACTTCTATTCAACACAGTAGTGGAAGTTCTAGCCAGAGGAATGAGGCAAGAGAAAGAAATAAAAGGCATCCAAATAGGAGGAAAAAAAGTCCAAATATCTGCACTGACAATATGATTCTATAACTAGAAAACACTAAAGACTCTTCCTAAAAGCTCTTGGTACTGATAAACAACTTCAGTAAAGTTTCAGAAAACAAAATTAATGTACAAAAATCAGTAGTATTTCTATTTATCAATACCATTGAAGCTGAGAATCAAATAGGACACAATCCCATTTAAAATAGCCATACAAAAAAAGAAAATACCTAGGAATACATCTAATCAAGCAAGTGAAACATCTCTATAAGGAAAACTACAAAACACTGCTGGATGAAATAAGAGATGACATAATAAAATGGAAAAACAGTCCATGCTTATGGATTG
The DNA here is from genome assembly GCF_029281585.2 of Gorilla gorilla gorilla. Taxonomy (NCBI): domain Eukaryota; kingdom Metazoa; phylum Chordata; class Mammalia; order Primates; family Hominidae; genus Gorilla; species Gorilla gorilla. The sequence goes on along the minus strand of NC_073229.2, from coordinate 117,216,011 downwards.
AAATAATCAGTATTATTAAAATGGCCATACTGCCCAAATCAATCTACAGATTCAATGTTATTTCTATCAAACCACTAATGTCATTTCTCACACAATTAGAAAAATCTATTCTGAAATTCACGTGGAACCAAAAAGCCTGAATAGGCTAAGCAACCCTAAGCAAAAGGAACAAAGCTGGAAGCATCACATTATCTCACTTTATACTATAAGGGTATAGTAACTAAGATAGCATGGTCCTGGCAAAACAAAACAAAACAAAACAACAACAAAAATCAGACTCATAGACAAAAGGAACAGAATAGAGAACATAGAAATAATGTCATACACCTACAGCCATCTGATTTTCAACAAAGTTGAGAAAAATAAGCAATGGGGAAAGTACTCTCTATTCAATAAATGGTGCTGGGATGGCAGCCTAGTCATATGCAGAAGAATGAAAGTGGACTCCTATCTTTCACCATATACAAAAATTAACTCAAAATGGATGAAAGATTTAAATGTAAGGCCTCTAACTATAATAATTCCAGAGGGAAATCTAGGAAATGTCATTCTGGACATTGGAAATAGCTTATGAACTAAGCCCTGAAAAGCAATTGCAACAACAAAAACAGCAACAACAACAAATTAACAAGTGGGAACACTGATTAAACTAAAGAATTTTGGTGCAGCAAAAAAGATTGTCAACAGAGTAAACAGACAACCTATGGAATGAGAGAGAATATTCACAAAATATGTACCTGACAAAGGTCTAATATCCAGAATCCACAGGAAACTTAAACTATTCAACAAGCAAAAAAGAAATAACCCCATTTAAAAGTTGGCAAATAACATGAACAGACATTTCTCAAAAAAAAAGACATACAAGTGGTGAAGAAATATATAATAATCTCAAATCATCATATATCAGAAAAGTGCAAATCAAAAGCACAACCGCATACCATCTCACACCACTCAGAATGGCAATTACTAAAAAGTCAAAAAACAATAGATGCTGGTGAGGCTGCAGAGAAAGGGGAACACTTACACAATTTTGGTGGAAATATAACTTAGTTCAGTCACTGTGGAAAGCAGTTTGGAGATCTCTCAGAAAACTTCAAACACAACTACTATTCAACCCAGCAATCTCATCACTAAGCATATATTGAAAAGCAAATAAAATGTTCTACCAAAAAGACACATGCACTTATATGTTCATTGCAGCTCTATTCACAATATCAAAGATATGGAATCAACCTAGGTGCCCATCAGTGGTGGACTGGATTAAGAAAATGTGGTACACGTAGACCATGGAATACTATGCAGCCATAAAAAGAACAACACCATGTCCTTTGCAACAACCTGGATGCGGCTGTAGGCCATTATCCTAAGTGAATTAACGATGCAACTGGAGGCCATTATCCTAAGTGAATGAGTGTAGGAAATGTAGTAATGTAGAAATTAATGTAGGAATGAAAAAAAAACAAATACTGCATGTTCTTACTTATAAGGGGGAGCTAAATTTTGGGTTCATTCAGACATAAAGATGGTAACAATAGACAGTGGGGAGTCCAAAAGGAGGAATGGAGGGAGGCAGACAAGAGCTGAGAAACTTTCTTTTGCATCTCATGTTCACTATGTGAATGAGGGGATCAATAGAAGCCCCAAACCTCAGCATAATGCAATATACCATTGTAAAAAACCTGCACATGTTCCCTTTTAATCTAAAATAAAAATAGAAATTAAAAAATAAAAATAATAATGATAAATAAATTTAAAAATAAATTGCAGTAGCCAAAATGTAGCCTTCCTAATTTAGGAAATTCCATTTAAAATTTTACTGTTGATCTAACAGATGTTTTTGTGACTATAAGACAAGAGACGGGGCAGAAGTAAAGAAAGAAATGCAGCTAATTTCCATTTTACTTTTTCAGGTTATTTATTATTATTATTATACTATAAGTTTTAGGGTACATGTGCACAACGTGCAGGTTTGTTACATATGTATATATGTGCCATGTTGGTGTGCTGCACCCATTAACTCATCATTTAACATTAGGTATATCTCCTAATGCTATCCCTCCACCCTCCCCCCACCCCACAACAGTTCCCGGTGTGTGATGTTCCCCTTCCTGTGTCCATGTGTTCTCATTGTTCAATTCCCACCTATGAGTGAGAACATGCGGTGCTGGTTTTTTGTCCTTGCGACAGTTTGCTGAGAATGATGGTTTCCAGCTTCATCCATGTCCCTACAAAGGACATGAATTCATCCTTTTTTATGGCTGCATAGTACTCCATGGTGTATATGTGCCACATTTTCTTAATCCAGTCTATCGTTGTTGGACATTTGGGTTGGTTCCAAGTCTTTGCTATTGTGAATAGTGCCGCAATAAATATACGTGTGCATGTGTCCTTATAGCAGCATGATTTATAATCCTTTGGGTATATACCCAGTAATGGGATGGCTGGGTCAAATGGTATTTCTAGTTCTACATCCCTGAGGAATCGCCACACTAACTTCCACAATGGTTGAACTAGTTTACAGTCCCACCAACAGAGGAAAAGTGTTGCTATTTCTCCACATCCTCTCCAGCACCTGTTGTTTCCTGACTTTTTAATGATTGCCATTCTAACTGGTGTGAGATGGTATCTCATTGTGGTTTTGATTTGCATTTCTCTGATGGTCAGTGATGATGAGCATTTTTTCATGTGTCTTTTAGCTGCATAAATGTCTTCTTTTGAGCAGTGTCTGTTCATCCCCTTCGCCCACTTTTTGATGGGGTTGTTTGTTTTTTTCTTGTAAAGTTGTTTGAGTTCATTGTAGATTCTGGATATTAGCCCTTTGTCAGGTGAGTAGATTGCAAAATTTTTCTCCCATTCTGTAGGTTGCCAGTTAACTCTGAGGGTAGTTTCTTTTGCTGTGCAGAAGCTCTTTAGTTTAATTAGATCCCATTTGTCAATTTTGGCTTTGTTGCCATTGCTTTTGGTGTTTTAGACATGAAGTCCTTGCCCATGCCTATTTCCTGAATGGTATTACCTAGGTTTTCTTCTAGGGTTTTTATGGTTTTAGGTCTAACATTTAAGTTTTTAATCCATCTTGAATTAATTTTTGTATAAGGTGTAAAGAAGGGATCTAGTTTCAGCTTTCTACATATGGCTAGCCAGTTTTCCCAGCACCATTTATTAAATAGGGTATCCTTTCCCCATTTCTTGTTTTTCTCAGGTTTGTCAAAGATCAGATAGTTGTAGATATGCAGCATTAGTTCTGAGGGCTCTGTTCTGTTCCATTGGTCTATATCTCTGTTTTGGTACCAGTAGCATGCTGTTTTGGTTACTGTAGCCTTGTAGTATAGTTTGAAGTCAGGTGACGTGATGCCTCCAGCTTTGTTCTTTTGGCTTTGGATTGACTTGGCAATGCGGGCTCTTTCTTGGTACCATATGAACTTTGAAGTAGTTTTTTCCAATTCTGTGAAGAAAGTTATTTGTAGCTTGATGGGGATGGCATTGAACCTATAAATTACCTTGGGCAGTTTGGCCATTTTCACTATATTGATTCTTCCTACCCATGAGCATGGAATGTTCTTCCATTTGTTTGTATCCTCTTTTATTTCATTGAGCAGTGGTTTGTAGTTCTCCTTGAAGAGGTCCTTCACATCCCTTGTAAGTTGGATTCCTAGGTATTTTATTCTCTTTGAAGCAATTGTGAATAGGAGTTCACTCATGATTTGGCTCTCTCTTTGTCTGTTATTGGTGTATAAAAATGCTTGTGATTTTTGCACATCGATTTTGTATCCTGAGACTTTACTGAAGTTGCCTATCAGCTTAAGGAGATTTAGGGCTGAGATGATGGGGTTTTCCAGATATACAATCATGTCATCTGCAAACAGGGACAATTTGACTTCCTGTTTTCCTAATTGAATACCCTTTATTTCCTTCTCTTGCCTAATTGCCCTGGCCAGAAGTTCCAACACTATGTTGAATAGGAGTGGTGAGAGAGGGCATCCCTGTCTTGTGCCAGTTTTCAAAGGGAATGCTTCCAGTTTTTGCCCATTCAGTATGATATTGGCTGTGGGTTTGTCATAGATAGCTCTTATTATTTTGAGATACGTCCCATCAATACTTAATTTATTGAGAGTTTTTAGCATGAAGGGTTGTTGAATTTTGTCAAAGACCTTTTCTGCATCTATTGAGATAATAACGTGGTTTTTGTCATTAGTTCTGTTTACATGCTGCATTACGTTTATTGATTTGCGTATGTTGAACCAGCCTTGATCCCAGGGATGAAGCCCACTTGATCATGGAGGATAAGCTTTTTGATGTGCTGCTGGATTTGGTTTGCCAGTATTTTATTGAGCATTTTTACATCAATCTTCATCAGGGATATTGATCTAAAATTCTCTTTTTTTGTTTTGTCTCTGCCAGACTTTGATATCAGGATGTTGCTGGCCTCATAAAATGAGTTAGGGAGGATTCCCTCTTTTTCTATTGATTGGAATAGTTTCAGAAGGAATGGTACCAGCTCCTCCTTGTACCTCTGGTAGAATTTGGCTGTGAATCCATCTGGTCCTAGACTTTTTTTGGTTGGTAAGCTATGAATTATTGCCTCAATTTCAGAGCCTGTTATTGGTCTATTCAGGGATTCAACTTCTTCCTGGTTTAGTCTTGGGAGGGTGTATGTGTCCAGGAATTTATCCATTTCTTCAAGATTTTCTAGTTTATTTGCATAGAGGTGTTTATAGTATTCTCTGATGGTAGTTTATATTTCTGTGGGATCGGTGTTGATATCCGCTTTATCATTTTTTATTGCATCTATTTGATTCTTCTCTCTTTTCTTCTTTATTAGTCTTGCTAGCAGTCTATCAATTTTGTTGATCTTTTCAAAAATCCAGCTCCTGGATTCATTGATTTTTTGAAGGGTGTTTTGTGTCTCTATGTCCTTCAGTTCTTCTCTGATCTTAGTTATTTCTTGCCTTCTGCTAGCTTTTGAATGTGTTTGCTCTTGCTTCTCTAGTTCTTTTAATTGTGATGTTAGGGTGTCAATTTTAGATCTTTCCTGCTTTCTCTTGTGGGCATTTAATGCTATAAATTTCCTTCTACACACTGCTTTGAATGTGTCCCAGAGATTCTGGTATGTTGTGTCTTTGTTCTCGTTGGTTTCAAAGAACATCTTTATTTCTGCCTTCATTTCATTATGTACCCAGTAGTCATTCAGGAGCAGGTTGTTCAGTTTCCATGCAGTTGAGCGGTTTTGAGTGAGTTTCTTAATCTAGAGTTCTAGTTTGATTACACTGTGGTCTGAGAGACAGTTTGTTATACTTTCTGTTCTTTTACATTTGCTGAGGAGTGCTTTACTTCCAACTATGTGGTCAGTTTTGGAATAGGTGTGGTGTGGTGCTGAAAAGAACGTATATTCTGTTGATTTGGGGTGGAGACTTCTGTAGATGTCTGTTAGGTCCACCTGGTGCAGAGCTGAGTTCAATTCCTGGATATCCTTGTTAACCTTCTGTCTCATTGATCTGTCTAATGTTGACAGTGGGGTGTTAAAGTCTCCCATTATTATTGTGTGAGAGTCTAAGTCTCTTTGTAGGTTTCTAAGGACTTGCTTTATGAATCTGGGTGCTCCTGTGTTGGGTGCATATATATTTAGGATAGTTAGCTCCTCTTGTTGAATTGATCCCTTTACCATTATGTAATGGCCTTCTTTGTCTCTTTTGATCTTTGTTGGTTTAAAGTCTGTTTTATCAGAGACTAGGAGTGCAACCCTGCCTTTTTTTTGTTTTCCATTTGCTTGGTAGATCTTCCTCCATCCCTTTACTTTGAACTTATGTGTGTCTCTGTACATGAAATGGGTCTCCTGAATACAGCACGCTGATGGGTCTTGACTTTTTATCCAATTTGGCAGTCTATGTCTTTTAATTGGAGCATTTAGCCCATTTACATTTAAGGTTTATATTGTTATGTGTGAATTTGATCCTGTCATTATGACGTTAGCTGGTTATTTTGCTCCTTAGTTGATGCAGTTTCTTCCTAGCCTCAATGGTCTTTACCATTTGGCATGTTTTTGCAGTGGCTGGTACTGATTGTTCCTTTCCATGTTTAGTGCTTCCTTAAGGAGCTCTTTTAGGGCAGTCCTGGTGGTGACAAAATCTCTCAGCATTTGCTTGTCTGTAAAGGATTTTATTTCTCCTTCACTTAGGAAGCTTAGTTTGGCTGGATATGAAATTCTGGGTTGAAAATTCTTTTCTTTAAGAATGTTGAATATTGGCCCCCACTCTCTTCTGGCTTGTAAAGTTTCTGCCAAGAGATCAGCTGTTAGTCTGATGGGCTTCACTTTGTGGGTAACCCGACCTTTCTCTCTGGCTGCCCTTAACATTTTTTCCTTCATTTCAACTTGGGTGAATCTGACAATTATGTGTCTTGGAGTTGCTCTTCTCAAGGAGTATCTTTGTGGCATTCTCTGTATTTCCTGCATTTGAATGTTGGCCTGCCTTGCTAGGTTGGGGAAGTTCTCCTGGATAATATCCTGCAGAGTGTTTTCCAACTTGGTTCCATTTTCCCTGTCACTTTCAGGTACACCAATCAGACGTAGATTTGGTCTTTTCACATAGTCCCATTTTTCTTGGAGGCTTTATTCATTTCTTTTTATTCTTTTTTCTCTAAACTTCTCTTCTCACTTCATTTCATTCATTTGATCTTCAATCACTGATACCCTTTCTTCCAGTTGGTCGAATTGGCTGCTGAGGCTTGTGCATTTGTCATGTAGTTCTTGAGCCTTGGTTTTCAGCTCCATCAGGTCCTTTAAGGGCTTCTCTGCATTGGTTATTCTAGTTAGCCATTCTTCTAATTTTTTTTCATGGTTTTTAACTTCTTTGTCATGGGTTCGAACTTCCTCCTTTAGCTCGGAGTAGTTTGATTGTCTGAAGCCTTCTTCTCTCAACTTGTCAAAGTCATTTTCCATCCACCTTTGTTCCATTGCTGGTGAGGAGCTGCGTTCCTTTGGAAGAGGAGAGGCACTCTGATTTTTAGAGTTTCCAGTTTTTCTGCTCTGTTTTTTCCCCATCTTTGTGGTTTTATCTACCTTTGGTCTTTGATGATGGTGACATACAGATGGGGTTTTGGTGTGGATGTTCTTTCTATTTGTTAGTTTTCCTTCTAACAGTCAGGACCCTCAGCTGCAGTTCTGTTGGAGTTTGCTGGAGGTGCACTCCAGACCCTGTTTGCCTGGGTATCAGCAGCGGAGGATGCAGAACAGCAGATATTGGTGAACAGCAAATGTTGCTGCCTGATCATTCCTCTGGAAGTTTTGTCTCAGAGGAGTACCTGGCTGTGTGAGGTGTCAGTCTGCCCCTACTGGGTGGTTCCTCCCAGTTAGACTACTCGGGAGTCAGGGACCCACTTGAGGAAGCAGTCTGTCCGTTCTCAGATCTCCAGCTGCATGCTGGGAGAACCACTACTCTCTTCAAAGCTGTCAGACAGGGACATTTAAGTCTGCAGAGGATTCTGCTTCCTTTTGTTTGGCTATACCCTGGCCCCAGAGGTGGAGTCTACAGAGGCAGGCAGGCCTCCTTTAGCTGCGGTGGGCTCCACCCAGTTCAAGCTTCCTGGCCACTTTGTTTACCTACTCAAGCCTTGGCAATGGTAGGCACCCCACCCCCAGCCTCGCTGCTGCCTTGCAGTTTGATCTCAGACTGCTGTGCTAGCAATGAGTGAGTCTCCGTGGGCGCAGGACCCTCTGAGCCAGGCGTGGGATATTATTTCCTGGGTTGCCATTTGCTAAGACCATTGGAAAAGCACAGTATTAAGGTGGGAGTGATCTGATTTTCCAGGTGCCGTCTGTCACAGCTTCCCTTGGCTAGGAAAAGGAATTCCCTGACCCCTTGCACTTCCCAGGTGAGGCAATGCCTCGCCCTGCTTCGGCTCTCACTCGGTGTGCTGCACTCACTGTCCTGCACCCACTGTCCGACGCTACCCAGTGAGATGAACCTGGTACCTCAGTTGGAAATGCAGAAATCACCCGTCTTCTGCATTGCTCACACTGGGAGCCATAGACCGGAGCTGTTCCTATTCAGCCATCTTGGCTCCACCCCTTTTCATGTTATTAATAACACCGAACTGTTTTCTTTTATAAACATATGTGTGCATATACATATATACACATTTTAAAATTGGAATTAATAACTAGATTAATCTGCATATTTTAATAATTATAGTTAAAAAACTGCATATTAGAATGAAATAATTTTAAATCTAGATTATCTTACAATTGCTAAAATAATCATTTTATATCCATTTATTGTATTAAATATCATACAGGTAAACTAACTTAGAAATGATTTAGATATGTACTTGCTAATCTTCAGCTATTAGTTTTGCAAACTGTTTAGTTGTCTTTGATAAGTGAGGACATATTAAACTACACAATTAATTTCCTGGCAAATGAACGCAACCCAACTTACCCTTCCAAAAGCCAAAAACAAAACCCAAAAACTTATTTCAAACAATCTGTTTACTAATTTGTTATTTTAATAACCTAATAGCTCTTTCTCACTTTGTAGGAAATCAAATGCAGTCACTTTGTGTAAATGCAAAACCCAATATAGGAGAAATGAAATTCATATAAATATTTTACTGCAATTTCTCTCATAAGCTATGTAACTTTTTTGTCTGGACTATTAAGTACTTAACCTACCTAAACCTTGTGGAGGCCACGGTAAATGTTTTCCTCACCAACTTCTTACACAAACCTGGAAGCTCAAGCTTAAGCTAGGAGGTTGATTTCTACTACACAAGAAACAGTATGAGTCTCTTCATACCCCTGCCAGAGGCAATTATGACCGTATTTAATTCCTGAATATATGGTTCTTTGAACTCCTATTCAGAATTTCAGAGAGGAAAAATAAATGCTTTTTGTCAAAACACAGTATCTATTTTTAAAGATAGTCTTTGTTTTCCTTCCATACTTTTCATTCACAAATATACATTGTATAATGATGTCTAATGATCAATATGGTTTGGCTCTGTGTCCTCACCCAAGTCTCATCTCAAATTGTAATCACCACAATCCCCACGTGTGTAGGGAGGGAATTGGTGGGAGGTGACTGAATCAGGGACTGATTTTCCCTATGCTATTCTCATGATAGTGAATGAGTTCTCACAATATTTGATGGTTTTAAATGGGCTCTTTCCCCCTTCACTCAGAACTTCTCCTTCCTGCCGCCTTGTGAAGAAGGTGCCTTGCTTCCTCTTCACCTTCTGCCATGATTGTAAGTTTCCTGAGGCCTCCCCACCCATGCTGACCTGTGAGTCAGTTAAACCTCTTTCCTTTATAAATGACCCACTGTCAGACAGTTCTTTATAGCAGTATAAAAATGGACTAATACAGTCAATTGGTACCACAGAAAGTGGGATACTGCTATAAATATACCAAAAAATTTGGAAGTGACTTTGGAAATGGGTAACAGACAGAGGTTGGAATAGTTTGGAGTGCCAGAAGACAGGAAGATGTGGGACAGTTCGAAACTTCCTAGAGAGTTGTCGAATGGCTTTGCCCAAAATGCTGATAGTGGTATGGACAGTGAAGTCCATGCTAATGTGGTCTCAGTCGGTGATGAGGAATTTGTTGGGAATTGGAATAAAAGTGACTCTTGCTGTGCTTTCAGAAAGAGATTGGTGGCATTTTGCCTCTGCCTTAGAGATCTGTGGAACTTTGAACTTGAGAAAGATGATTTAGGGTACCTGGGAGCATAAATTTCTAAGCAGCAAAGCATTCAAGAGGTGACTTAGGTACTCTTAAAAGCATTAAGTTTTATGTATTAATAATGAGATGGTTTAGAATTGGAACTTATGTTTAAAAGGGAAGAAGAGCAGAAAAGTCTGGAAAATTTGCAGCCTGATAATGCAATAGAAAAGAAAAACCCATTTTCTGAGGAGAAATTGAAGCTGGCTACAGAAATTTGCTTAAATAATGAGGAGTTAAATGTTAATTGCCAAGACAATGAGCAAAATGTTGCCAGGGTATGTCAGAGGTCTTACAGCAGTCCCTCCTATCACAGGCCCAGAGGCCTAGGAGAGACAAATGGATTTTGGGCCAGGTTTAGAGCCTTGCTGCTTTGTGCACTCTTGGGAGTTGGTGCTCTGAATCCCAGGCATAGCAAAAAGGGGTCAATGTACAGCTCAGGCCATTGCTTCAGAGGGTGCAAGCCCCAAGCCTTGGCAGTTTATAGGTGGTGTTGGGCCTGCAGTTGCACAGAAGTCAAGAACTGAGGTTTGAGAACCTTCACCAAGATTTTAGAGGATATATCAAAATGCCTGGATGTCTAGGCAGAAGTTTTCTGCAGGGGTGGTGCCCTCATGGAGAACCTCTGATAGGGTGCTGTGGAAGGGAACTGTGGGGTTGGAGCCCTCACACAGAGTCTTCTTAGGGGCACTGTCTAGTGGACCTGTGAGGAGTGGTCACTGTCCTCCAGACGCCAGAATGGTAAGTCTACTGTGCAGTTGGAAAAGCCAAAGACACTCAATGCCAGCCTGTGAAAGCACCTGAGAGGGGGGGTGTACCCTGCAAATCCACAGAGGCAGAGCTGCTCAATACCATGGGAATTCACCTCTTACATCAGCATGACCTGGATGTGAGACATGGAGTCAAAGATCATTTCAGAGCTTTAAGATTTGACTGTCCCCCTGGATTTTGGACTTGTATGGGGCCTGTAGCTGCTTTGTTTTGGCCATTTTCTTCCATTTGAAATAAGAATATTTACCCAATGCCTGTACCCCTATTGTGTCTTGGAAGTGACTAACTTGCTTTTGATTTTACAGGCTCATAGGCAGATGGGACTTGCCTTGTCTCCAATGAGTCTTTGGACTGTGGACTTTTGAGTTAATGCTGAAATGAGTTAAGACTTTAGGGGACTGTTGGGAAGGCATGATTGGTTTTAAAACATGAAAAGGCATAAGATTTGGGAGGGTAAGGATGGAATGATGTGGTTTGGCTCTGTGTCCTCACCCAAATCTCATCTCAAATTGTAATCTCCATAATCCCCAGGTATGAAGGGAGGAACTTGGTGGGATGTGATTGGTTTGGTGGGGACGGTTTCCCCCATGCTCTTCCCATGATAGTGAGTTCTCACAAGATCTGATGGTTTTATAAGGGGCTCCTCTCCCTTCACTCATTTGCTCTCTCTCACCTGCCACCATGTAAGATGTGCCTTTGCTTCTGTCTCACCTTCCACCCTGAAGTTTCCTGAGGCCTCACCAGCTGTGTGAAGCTGTGAGTCAGTTAAACCTCTTCCCTTTATAAATTACTCAGTCTTGTGTATGTCTTTATAGCAGTGTGATAGTGGACTAATATAATGATCTTTCAGTTGATAAAACTCCAAATATATATTAATAGATTATTACTCTAAGGTTGTAATATATTATAAGAGATATGGCTATAAGGTTAATTATAGACATGAGGTCCATTTTAGCATCTTGTAGGGGCTACACTATGTGTCATGTAGAAGTATGATATAACAGGTGGCCTGGTGATTTTCAAAACTGGCCCAGGGATTACTAGGTTCCTATGACCACTAGCCCAAAACATCTGGAAGCTCTAGAAACAAGGCCACCTCAGCACAGACGCACCTTTCATGAGCCTTAAAACAAAGTTCACCTTTACAAGAATGCTTAAAATCTTTTAATGAAGGAAATGCCTGATAACTGATTCAGACCAAATACAGGTATATGAAAGGGGTGAAAATTCCCCAAACTCTGAGAATGTCTCAGATGGAGACCCCAATCAGTTGGTCATCTGACCCTTGAGTGTATCAGCCCCATGAATCCAGCCTTCTCCCACTATGTATCTTGTAAGAGCACTGCCAGAATAAACTGCCTGAACATCAGAAAGTGTCTAAAACTCATTGTTGACATGAATTGAACTTAAGGTGAAATGTCATTGCTGGCAAGCTGGTTAAATAGGATCAACCAAGACCCCCCAAATGTAACAAAATTTTTATTATTTATTTCTTCATTATTTTAGAGACAGAGTCATGCTCTGTCACCCAGGCTGGAATGTAGTGGTTCCAAGTTGGTTCAGTGCAGCCTCAACCTCCTGGGCTTAAGAGATCATCCTATCCCAACCTCCCCAGTAGCTGAGACTACAGGTACACACCTCCATTCCCAATTATTGTACAGGTGCACAATTATTAGGAAAATTTATTCTGTATAAATTTTTTTTATTATTGTAGAGAAGGGGTCTCACTAGGTTGCCCAGGTTTGTCTTAAACTCCTGTGCTTAAGCAGTCCTCCTGCTTTGGCCTCCTAAAATTTTGAAAATATAGGGATGAGCCACCATGACCAGCCAAAAGTATCTTTTTTTTTTTTTTTTTTTTTTTTTTTTTTTTTTTTGAGACAGAGTTTCGTTCTTGTTGCCCGGGCTGGAGTGCAATGTCACGAGCTCAGCTCGCCGCAACCTCTGCCTCCTGGATTCAAGGGATTCTCCTGCCTCAGCCTCCCAAGTAGCTGGAATTACAGGCATGCACCACCATGCCCAGCTAATTTTGTATTTTTAGTAGAGATGGAGTTTCTCCATGTTGGTCAAGCTTGTCTTGAGCTCCCAACCTCAAGTGATCCACCTACCTCGACCTCCCAAAGTGCTGGGATTACAGGCGTAAGCCACCACACCTGGCCAGAAAGTATCTTTTTAAATAATTTGCTTTGTATTTCATAAACATGGCAAAAGACAAAGACTTGTTTAATAGTTTTCATAATTGCCATTTTTGATCTCACCAAATCTGATAAATGTAAAGAACATCTTTTTTTAGACAGTGTCTCACTCATTTGCCCAGGTTAGAGTACAGTGGTGTGATTATGACTCATTGCAGCCTCAATCTCCGAGGCTCAAGTAATCTACCTCAGCTTCCTGAGTAGCTGGGACCACAGTTGAAGAAATTTTTATACCATGGCAATTCTTTGGCTCATTTTACTACCAAGTTGGATTTACTTGGCATGAACCATTAGCTTCTATCATTCATTTATATGTGTTTATAAAGAATAATTAGAAATGCTTTCTCCTTCTTCACCTATAGAATGAATTAGCAGGTGGCACCTCCTGTCAAATAGTTTCTTGTATTTGTTTTTATATTTCAAATGTATATTGATCTACAGTATTTATTGAAATTTATTTATACTTAAATAATTTCAATAGTTTAATGTTAAGAAGATTTTACATCATCAGAAAATCCCTCACAACCTGTGTACACAAAATATCTATAGTTGTTGCCAATGTTGGGTGGCTCTGTGGGCCTACCCAAATCTCACCTCAAATTGTAATCCCCATGTGGGGTCAGAAGAAGGATCTGGTGGGAGGTGATTGGATCATGAGAGCAGATTTCTTCTGTGCTGTTCTAGTGACAGTGAGTGAGTTCTCACAATATCTGATGATTTAAAAATGTGTCACTTCCCCCTCGCTCTCTCTCTCTCCTGCCACCATGTAAGATATGCCTTGCCTCCTCTTTGCCTTCTGCCATGATTGTAAGTTTCCTGAGGCCTCCCCAGCCACTTGCAAGTACGTGTCAATTAAACCTATTTTCTTTATAAATTACCCAGTCTTAGGTAGCTCTTTATAGCAGTGTGAAAATAGACTAATACAGAAAATGGGTCCTGCAGAGAGTGAGAAATTGCTATACTTGAAAATGTGGAAGCAAATTTGGAACTGGAAACAGACAGAGGTTGAAAATAAGTGGCGGGCTCAGAAGAAGAAAGAAAGATGAGGGAAAGTTTGGAACTCCCTAGAGACTTGTTGAATGGTTTTGACCAAAATGCTGATAGTGATATGGACAGTTAAGTCCAAGCTGAGGTGGTCTCAGATGAAGATGAGAAACTTACTGAGAATTGGAGCAAAGGTCACTCTTGCTATGTTTTAGCAAAGAGACTGGCAACATTTTTCCCCTGCCCTAGAGATCTGTAGAACTTTGAACTTGAGAGAGATGATTTAAGGTATCTGGCAGAATAAATTTATAAGTAGCAAAGCATCCAAGAGGTGATGTGGTTGTTTCTAAAAGCATATAGTTATATGCATTCACAAAGAGATAATCTGAAATTGGATGTAAAAAGGAAGCAGAGTGTAAAAGCTTGGAAAATTTGAAGCCTGACCATGTGGTAGAAAAGAAAAATGCATTTTCTGAGCAGAAATTCAAGCTGGCTGAAGAAACTTGCATAAGTAATGAACAGCCAAATGTTAATAGCCAAGAAAATGTGAAACATGTCTCCAGGGCATTTCAGAGATCTTCATGGCAGCCTCTCCCATCACAGGCCAAGGGGCTTAGGAGTGAAAAATGGTTTCATGGTCCAGGCCTAGCACCCTATTGCTCTGTGCAGCCTTGGGACATGGTGCCCTGCATCTCAGCCACTCCAGCTCCAGCTGTGGCTAAAAGGGACCAAGGCACAGCTTGGGTCACCACCTTAGAGGGTGCAAGCCCCAACACTTAGTGGCTGTCACATGGTGTAGGGCCTGCAGGTGCACAGAAGTCAAGAATTTATGTTTGAGAACATCCACCTAGATTTCAGAGGATGTATAGAAAAGCCTAGATGTGCAGGCAGAAGTCTACTTCAGGGATGGAGAACTTCTGCCATGGCAGTACAGAGCAAAAATGTGGGGTTGGAGCCCCCACACAGAGTCTCCATTGGGGTACTGCCTAGTGGAGCTGTGAGAAGAGTGACACAATCCTCTAGACCCGAGAATGGTAGATCCACCAACAGCTAACACCATTTGCCTGAAAAACCCATAGGCACTCAGCACCACCCTATGAAAGCAGCTATGGAGACTGTACACTGCAGAGCCACAGGGGCAGAGCTGCTGAAGGCCCTGGGAGCCCATCTCTTGCATCAGCTTGCCCTGGATGTGAGACACGGAGTCAAAAGTTATTATTTTGGAGCTTTTAGATTTAATGGCTTCCCTCTTGGTTTTCAGATTTGCATGGGGCCTGTAGCCCCTTTGCTTTGGCCAATTTCTTCCTTTTGGAATGGGAACATTTACTCAGTGCCTGCACTTCCATTGTATCTTAGAAGTAAGTCACTTTTCTTTATTTTACAGGCTCATAGGTGAAAGAGACTTCTCTTGTCTCAGATGAGACTTTGGACGTGGACTCTGGGGTTAATGCTGGGATGACTTAAGACTTTGGGGAACTGTTGGAAAGAAATGATTATGTTTGGAAATGTGAGAAAGACAAGATTTGGTAAGGGCCAGGGGCAGAATGATATGGTTTGGTTCTGTGTCCCCACCCAAATCTCATCTTCAGATGTAATCTCCACATGTCAAGGGAGTGACATGGTGGTTAGTAATTGGATTATGGGTGTAGTTCCCCCATGATGTTCCCATGATAGTGAGTGAGTTCTCATGAGATCTGATGGTTTAAAATTGTTTGACAGTTTCCCATCTCTCTCTCTCTCCTGCTCCCATGTAAGACATGCCTTGCTTCCCCTTTGCTTTCTGCCATAATTGTAAGTTTCCTGAGGTCCCCTCAGCCATACAGAATTGTGACTCAATTAAACTTATTTTCTTTATTTTTTTTTATTATACTTTAAGTTTTAGGGTACATGTACTTATTTTCTTTATAAATTACCCAGTCTGAGGTAGTTATTTATAGCAGTGTGAAAATGGACTAATGCAGACAATATTTGCTTGTTTTCCTGTTCTTCATCAATGGAACCAAATGTTAAACATCTTCACATTATACCTATAAAATATATGTAGAGTTTAAGAAAATAAGTTAAGAAAACAAGGAGAATTTGACTTAAGTAACACAATGGCAGCAACCAGTAACATACCTAGTACTTTTTAACCCATTCCACCTCCAGCACTCAAAAAGAGCCAACAGTTACAGAGCAGTTAATAGATATTTCTAATGCACTATCTGGCACACTTCAATAGCATACACATTTAATCCCCACAATCTTCCTGTGGGGTAAGTAGTATGATTGTCTTTCTTCCATAGATAAGTAGTAATTATAGTAGTCAGAACTATGGTCCTCAAAGATGTTCACATCCTAATTCCTAAAATCTGTGAATATGTTGCTATGCATGGCAAAGCAGGCTTTGCAGATGTAGATAAATTAAGGATATTAAAATTGAGAGGTTGTCCTGGATTACTCAGGTCAGCTCAATGCAATCACAAGAGTCCTCATAACAGGGAGAAGAAAGGGTCAGAGTCAGAAAGAGAATGTACTAACAGAAGCAGAATTGGGGACATAAGCAGAATTCTGAGGATGTTACAATTGGTTTTGAAGACGGGGGAAGTGACCATGATCCACGGGCTGCAGGCTGCCTTTACAAGCTAGGAAAGTAAAAGAAATGTATTCTCCCCTAGAGCTTCCAGAAGGAATACAATTCTGCTGACATGTTGATTACATGTGCGTACACACATACACACACACACACACACACACACTCACTCATACCCTATTAGACTAGGACTATTGCATCACTGCATAATGCTAGCTATCAATTCTTTTATGAGAAATAACTAAGACAGTAGCCAATGTATATTCTTTGTACACTGCTAAGTACATAATAAAATAAAAGAGGTTCAATTTTCTTCATTAAACTTTTCTATTTTGCTTACTTTCATCCGATCACCAGTTTGAAAAATCAATGAACAAAAATAATAATCTGTAATGTCTTCAATTCCTGAGTTGTAGATCAATTTTCAAATTCTCTAAGTGAGCATTAGATTTTAAGGTCTATAAAGATATAATTCAGGCTTGAGTACTCTTTCTAGCCCTGAATCCTAGCACGGACTATGGTACTGAGTAATGTCTCATTGAAAGTTCATTGAATACAATTGACCAAGGCAATAAATACTAACGAAACTACATTTCTTATATAATTTTTGTTCAATTATTTTGAGTATAATCTCTTATGTGTATGACTATGTGAATGTGTATCTGCATTTTCTTTCCACCAGCATATGATATTTGTGTTTTCTTTCTATAGTAGTACAGGTTTTCTTGCTTTATGACAGTATTTCATCTTTATTTGATGCCTGGCCAAAAGTGTGAGTGAGGCTTATCTTCATAATTTAGAGGAAAGAAAAACAAACTGATTTTACCAGAGTATTGCTCACATAGTACTTAGGACAATGTAGGGATATCAATGACTATTATAATTAAATGAGATTATATGATGATGCCAGTGATAACAATTATGATAAAATAAAATTATTCCTCTTAGTTACTTGTTACTAAAGTGTCAATGAACAAACAGTCAATGCCTAAATGTTCATTTACAAGTGAAAAAAATTGGATGGATTAAAAAGGATTGATTAAATCCATTAATATTTAGCAAATATACATCCTAATCCACACTAAACCCATAAGCACAAATGCCTGGGTTTTTAGACAACATGATGGTAAATGTGAGCATGATTATTGTCTGATAATCTAGCTGCCCAAATATCTCTAAAATGAAACTTAATGAATGAAATTAGCATTCTCATTTGAGAGCTAAATATCTCAGTAATCTTCAGCAGCCAAAGGAAGCTCAAGGTCCCCCTCCTACTGGAAATTAAGGGAGGTAGACTAAAACTGAAACACTTAATTTTTTAGTGTATCAGTTCTCCCTACTAAGAACTCTCCAACTGCCATCTCATTTTCACTACTAAAATCACAGTACTGGTCACTCTATTCTGTCTTCAGCAATAAGCAAGCAATTAATCAAACCCCAAGGAATAGTTACAAGAAGTCTCTTTATAAGTCCTTTTCTGTAGTATAATGGTAGGTCTTCCCTATCCTGCCATTTTTCTTGAGCCCTATATACTCACATATGTGCAGGGATGCTAACTGCTATCATAAAGAAGCTGGAACACATTTCTGAAAAGATTCGAAGACATTATGTCCTAGCCAGACCTCTTCCAGCTCTACTGCCCTTCTTGAAATTCCGTATTGTTCCTCCTTATATCCTTTCTTGTTATATTTTTTAATATAACATGATAAAACATTCTCCAGATAGCATAGCCTCTTCTGGACCACAATATTCTGGAGCAGATATTCTAAGGAATGAAAGGACTGGGGCTGATGTTGCTATTTTTGTTTGCATTTAAATCAGTTTGCTACAAGGTATTATCCAAATAGCTTGAATTAAAATCCATAAATCGTGAAACTTGTGATAAATGAGGAGAAAGCTTGTTTGCAAAGAGACACAAATAAAGCACAACACAAATAAAAGAGGGTAAAGTGGGAACAAAACATAAAAAAATTCTATTTTGCCATTGTAATCTGAATTGGAAATTTTAAAACTAGCATTTATGTAGGGGTGAAGGATAGGGGGTGGAGAGAGAAAAAAACACAAACAACAAACAAACACTTTATTCCATCTAAACACTGAATGTGAGTTTGATTGATGAGTGTTACCAACAGACCTGCACTCAAAGACTGTGAGAATGAACTAACCAGGGAGTAGGCAGATGGCTCCAATGTGATAAGTGCTTCCCCTCTGCCAAACAGCTCACAGCTCACAGTTCGCAATCTGATAAGTGCTTCCCCCGCAGACCCTCCCTCACTCCAGCTCACACTTTTTTTGTGTGTACCAGTTTAGCCATTCTTTTCTTCTTCATCTAATTAACTTACCTAATTTGGAGCACAATGTAAGTAAAATTAATTCATCAAATCTTTTATTTACAAAAGCCAAAGCACATTTTATGCAGCACTCCTTGGAGAACTAAAATAATAAACCTCTAGGCTGGGCACGGTGGCTCATGCCTGTAATCTCAGCACATTGGGAGGCCGAGGTGGGGGGATCACTTGAGCTCAGGCGCTTGAAACCAGCTTGGGCAACATGGTGAAATACTCCACAATAAATACCAAAAATTAGCTGAAACCCTGTCTCCACAATAAATACAAAATATTAGTTGGGCATGGTGGTGCACACCTGTAATCCCAGCTACTCATGGGGGCTGAGGCGGAAGGATAGCTTGAGATTGGGAGGTCGAGGTTGGAGATGGCACCACTGCACTCCAGCCTGGGTGATAGAGGGAAACTCTGTCTCAAACAACAACAACGACAACAAAAAAAAACTATTGTTACTATTTATGTGTTAAAATGGCCACCAAGCATAGTTTAGAGGAAAAGACATTCTTAAAAAATAAATTAGAAAATGCTTCCTTCTTTAAGAGTGATACTTATGCTTACCTTAACACAGTTACATATGCATGCATATGTAATATGTAATTCACATAAGAAAGCAAATATTAGGCCTATTCTCAGCTCACATCCTACTCCATTCAACCTCACAAGCATATATCTTAATATTAGGGGAACATCTTGCCATTCTGAGAATGAACCTAATGTTTTCATTTTTTAATTTCAACTTTTATTTTAGATTTCTAGATTTAGACAGTACATGTGCAGGTTTGCTCCAGTCTTGTTCTTCTGGATATAGTCAGTTTTCTCAGTACCATGTATTGAATAGAATGTCCTTTTTTTATGGTTTATTGGCTTTGTTTAGCATCACTTGGATGTAAGTTTGTGTCTTTATTTCAAGGGACTCTATCCTGTTACCTTGGTCTGTGTGTCAATTTTTGTACTAATATCATGCTGTTTCGATTACTGTAGCCTGGTAGCAGAGTTTGAAGTCAAACTTTGTTCTTTCAGCTTAGGATTTTAGGATTGCTTTGGCTATTTAGGTTTTTTTGTTTTTGTTTTTGTTTTTTTTTTTTTTTTTTTTTTTCTCCATATGAATTTTAGAATGGTGTTTTTTTTTTTCCTAATTCTGTAAAATGATGTTGGTAATTTGACAGAAATAACATTGAATCTGTAGATTGCTTTGGGCAGTATGGATATTTTAATGATATTGATTCTTCCAACCCTTGAGCATGGAATGCTTTTCTATTTATTTCTGTCATCTATAATTTCTTTCAGCAGTGTTTTGTAGTTCTCCTTGTAAAGATTTTTCACCTCCTTGGTTAGGTGTATTCCTGGGTATTTTAATTTTTGTGTGTGTGGCTATTGCAAGTGGAATATTCTGTAGATGTCTTTTCGATCCAACTGATCAAGCATTGAATGTTAGTCCAGAATTTCCGTGTTAGCTTTCTGCATTAATTGATCTATCTAATGCTGTCAGTGGGGTATTGAAATACCTCAGTATTATCCTGTGGCTGTCAGAGTCTTTTCTTAGGTGAAAAGTAGTTGTTTTATGAATCTGGGTCCTACAATATTAGGAGCATATATATGTAGAATACTTAAATCTTCTTGTTGAATTGAAAGCTCTGTGATTTAGTAATGCCCTTCCTCATCCTTTTTTTACTGTCGTTGGTTTAAAACTTATTTTGTCTGATGAAAGAACAAAAAAAGACCTTGGCTCTTTTTAGTTTTCCATTTGTGTGTCAGATCTTTCTCCACCCTCTTACTTTGAACGTATGGGCATTGTTATTATATATGTGAGATGGATCTCTTGCAGCCAGCAGAAGTTAAGTTGTTTTTTGTTGTTGTTTAAATCCAATTTGCCACCCTATTTTTTCTTTTTTTTTTCTTTTTTTTTTGAGACAGAGTCTCACACTCTTGCCCAGGCTGGAGTGCAGTGGCGCCATCTCGGCTCTCTGCAAGCTCCGGCTCCCGGGTTCACGCCATTCTCCTGCCTCAGCCTCCCAAGTCCTGGGACTACAGGTGCCTGCCACCACGCCCGGCGAATTTTTTGTATTTTTAGTAGAGACGTGGTTTCACCCTGTTAGCCAGGATGGTCTCCATCCCCTGACCTTGTGATCCGCCCACCTCGGCCTTCCACCCTATGTTTTTTAATGGGGCATTTAGACCATTTACATTCAAGGTTAATATTGGCATGTGAGGTTTTATTCCTGTCATAGTGTTCTTAACTAGTTGCTACCTAGTCTCTATTGTGTAGTTGCTTTACTGGGTCTGTGAGTTATATACTTGCGTATGGTTTTGTAGTAGCAAGTATTGTTCTTTGTTTTCATGTTTAGAACTCCCTTAAGCATCTCTAATAGGGCCAGTCTGTGGTGATGAATTCCCTTAGCAATTATTTGTCTGGGAAATACTTTATTTGTCTTTTATTTATGAAACTTGTTTACCAGGATATGAGATTCGTGACTTGTATTTCTTTTATATAAGAATGCTAAAAATGGGCCCCAAATCTCTTCTGGCTTTAAATTTTCTGCTGAGTTGTCCAATGTTAGTCTGATGGGTTTCCTTTCATAGGTAATATGACCCTTTTCTCTAGCTGCCTTTAAGATTTTTTCTTTTGCATTGACTTTGTATAGTGTAATAAGTATGTAACTTGGGGTGGTCATATTGTACAGTCTCTTGCCAGAGTTCTCTAGATTTCTTGTATTTGCATGTATTTGTACATGCATGTATTGCATGTATTCTCACACTGCTATTAAGATACTACCCAAGACTGGGTAACTTATAAACAAAAGAGGTTTGATTGACTGACAGTTACGCATTGGCTGGAAAGCCCTCAGGAAACTTATAATCATAGCGGAGGGCCAAGGGGAAGCAAGGCACATCTTACTTGGTGGCAGGAGAGAGACAGAGCTCAGGGGAAATGCCAGATACTTATCAAACAACTAGATCTTGGGAGAACTCCCTTACTCTCATGAGAACAGCGTGGGGGAAACCACCCCTATGATCCAATCACTTCCCACCAGATCCCTCCCTTGACACATGGGGATTACAATTTGAGGTGAGATTTGGGCGGGGACACAGAGCCAAACCATAACACTGCATGTAGACCTCTCTAGCAAGATGGGGTAAATTTTCCTAAATTATATCCTTAAATATGTTTTCCAAGTTGCTTACTTTCTCTTATTCTCTCTCAGGTATGCCAATAAATCACATATTTAGTCACTTATATCATCCAATATTTCATTAAATATTTGTTCTTTTTAAAAATTATTTTCTTTTTTTTTTTTTCAGACTGGGTTGATTCAAGGATCTGGTCTTTGAGCTTTGAAATTCTTTCTTCTGCTTAATCTAATCTGTTGTAAAGGCCTCCAAGGGTAATTTGAAATTTCTGTAGTTAATTTTTCAATTCCCGGAGTTCTGTTTGTGCCTTTCATAATATATCTATGTCATCTTTCAAATCTTGGATAGTTCAGGCTTCTTTGTGTTGGATTTCAATTTTCTCTTGGATCTCACTAAGTTTCTTTGCCTTTTATATTCTGAATTCTATGTCTGTCTTTTCAGACATTTTATGCTGATTAGGATCCATTGCTTGGGAAATAGTAGGATCATTTAGTGACAAAACGCCCTGGCTTTTTATATTGTCAGAGTTCTTACACTGGTTTCTTCTGATCTCAGAAAGCCAATTCTTTCTCTCTCTTTCTTTCTCTTCCTTTCCTTTTCTTCTTTCTTTCTCTTGTTTCTTTCTTCTTTCTTTTCTCTTCTTCTTCCTCTTCTTCTTCTTCTTCTTCCCCCCTCCCTCCCTCCCTCCCTCTCTTTCTTTCTTCTTTTTCTTTCTTTCTCTCCTCCTTCTTCCTCCCTCCCTTCCTTCCTTCCTTTCTCTTTCTTCCTTTCCTTTCCTTTCTTTCATAAATTTGCTATTATTTGGATGGGGCATCTTGATCTTTTATTCTTTTTTACCTTGGGTGTATGACTGTGATGTATATTGTGTATGATTTACTGGCTTTGTTTCTGGGTGATTTCAGGATTCCAGGGATCTGTACGGGTTCCTTGGTTGCAGATAGGTTTGTGTAGTGCCTTTCTGAGACATTGCTTGTTGTAGCAATGTGATTTTGTTTGCTGGTGTCATTCAGGCTTCAGTCCAGTTGGTGGTGCTTAAGAGTAAGAGCTGGCCAGTAGCAGCAAGGGCAGAGGCCAGGATGAAGCTGAAAAGCACCACCCCCAGAGCACTTTTGCCTTCAGTGGTGGTAGAGCCACTGTAAAACTTGAGAAGTGATCTCTTTCAGACCAGGATCCCCAAGCCTTCCTGAGAAGAGCCACTGATGAGTCAGCCACAGTGCACTGAGGTGGGGGAGGGTGGCAAGAGATAACCCTCTCAATTTAGTGATGCTGCCTCTAATAGCTGGTGCTATGTTCATGTTTCCTTTGACTTAAGGGGACATTTGGTGGGCTGCGCTCTCCCCTCCCTTAGGGACAGACTGAGAGTTAGATCTCTGGTTCTGGGTGTTTTCAGTGACAAAGAGTCTGTATAAGTTCTTTGGTTATAGATATCCTTTGTAAGGTGGCTTTCACGAATGCTGGTTGTAGTAGTAATGTAATGGGTGTGGGAGAAGGCTCAATCCCTCCCGTTGTTCTGGGTTTGCAGCTGTCTCAGCAAGCTTATCTCATTTCCCAGTCCTATGTGCTTGTGTCCACAGACTTCCTATTGTGTTGTACCATTCAACCTCCAGGTCCATAGGTGGCTCCTATGGGTAAGAGTTGGCTGGGGCCCACTTGGATGGGCATATACTTGATCCTTTTTTTACTGGGAGAAGCTCTGTGTTGCCTCAGGCAATGGGCTGATGCATGGAATACATAATGGCCTGAGCTCCCTGTTCAGCCCCAGGGGAGGGACCAACATGGGTGGGGCACACTCAGCTAAATGTCCCCAATGGCAGTCACAGGCACCAGCTCCAGAGAGTAGAGAAGTCCAGTGGGCAACCATCAGACACTCAGATGTGTGTTTAGGCATGGAGTTGAGAAACCTCCTCTGCTCTAAGTTCTCTGAATGTGTAGGTGGGTGGCCTAAATTCCTAATCTAGAAGAGTGGGTGTGTGCTCAAAATGCCTGAAGATATGTCTGAGCCTTGAGAGGAGAGAGTGCTGCTGCATCAGGATCTGTGCACCTGAAGCAGGGATGGCTCAGACTTCAAATCCAGACAAATGGGTATACCACATGCCTAGAAATATTCCCTAGCAACAAGTGGAGAAACTGCAGATGCAACAATGTCTTTGCGAAGGATGGGAGCTCAGGCTCTTATTCTGGAGGAGCAGATGTGCCTCATGCCAGGTGATATGCCCAGGGAAGGAACAGGGAAACCACCACCACAACGAGGTCTTTGCATGAAAAGGAAGGGTTGGCTCAAACTCCTAACCATTGGAATGGGCGTGCCAAATGCCTGGAGTTATGCCCGGGTGTGGAGTGAAGGGAGTGCTGCCATACCAAGGTCTTTGCATGTGAAGGGGTGGTGGTTCAAACTCCTATTCCAGGGGGCCAGGTGCACCAAAGTCCTGGAGATATGTCTGAGAATGGAGAAGAGAGTATGCTTCTGCAGCATGATCTCTTCACAGGAAGACAGGATCAGCTCAGGCTTCTATCTAAGTAAGTGAGTGTGCCAAATGACTTCGAGTATGCCCTGATGAGGAGTAGAGAAACTGCCACTGCAACAGGCTCTTTACAGAGGAAAGGAAGGAGAGCTCAGCCTACCGACTTAGGCAAGCAGGAGCTCCAATTGATTGGAAATATGTGCCCTGGCTGGGAGTAGAGTAACTGGTGGTAGAATAAGGTTTTTGTATGAAAGAGGCAGGAGGCAGCTTTGGCAGCTAATCCAGGTGAGTGTCTCAAAATATGCCCAGATGTGGAGTGAAGGGAGCAGTGCTGCACCAAGATCCCTGCTCAGGAAGGGTGGGGTGGCTCAGGCTGCTAATCCAGGTGAGCAGATGCTCTGAATGCCTGAAGATTTGCCTCAGGGCAGAGTGGAGAGGGTTCCACTGCACCATGATCCTGGGGAAGCAGGCTGGGGCACCCACCAATAGCACACACAAAGACTGGTTCCAGCTTGCCATGCTGGCCTCAGCTGCAAGTCTCACTGCCCGGGAGAAACCATGGCTGCAGCAACTATCTTCCCACTCCAGACTGGTGATGGGGGAAAGCCCATTCCGGCACCTACTGATGGGGTGCTTTTCATACTTGTCACTCAATTCTGGTGGTGGAGGTCGTTCCCCTACTGCAGAGCAAGTCCTCCAATCTATGACCTGAGACTAAAATGCCTGAGAGGTTGCCGGGTCATCAAAGAATGACTGACATTGTATGAGCCTAGATTAAAAATGGCTCTCTCCTCTTGGTCCCAGGTCTGGAAAAATATGCTCCTTTTCCCAGTGCTTTTCCCTGTCAGTATCTCTAAGTCTCTCCCCAGGTTAGCTCCAGGGATTGGGAGAAACAAGATGCTCTCCCTTGGCCTGGGCTGCATGGATCACTAGTGGAAAAGTGAATCACAGAGGGAGACCCTGCCCCTTTCATGTACTGGGCCTTCACTCACTTTTATTGGCCAGATGCTGACATGGGGGCCCACCATCTCTTCCCCAGGACCTAGTGTGTCTTTAGGTATTCCAGTAGTATTCCCATTTTCCATCTTGAATTAAAGCTCACAGAATTTATCTGTATGCACTATTTTATTATTTCCAAGTGCCTGAAGTATGCTACAAGCCTCTAATCTACTATCTTGGAAAAAAAAAAAAACACTACAATTTATTTTAATTCACAGAAGAGAATTATTTTCCATGTTTTCTTGGAATATTATTAATCATAACATTTAATATATAGAAAGTGCTAGATGAGATGAACAAAAGTTTATGGCACAATTAAATGTAGCATCCAGATAAAGGTGTTGATTAGCCTTGAAGCAGAGTGGACAGAAGTTTGTATCTTGGCTGTGCAATTTACTAGCCATGCAACACTGGGTTATCTGTTCAAATTTTCAGAATTTTACTTTACTGTTCTGTAAAATTCTAACAAAATAAAGTTTTCTATAAGGCTGCTTAGAGATTGTAATTAGATATTTGTTAAGTACTTATTCTTCTGTCTGATACCTAGTAAATGCTCAATGATATTTCAGTACTGAAAGGCAAAAGCATCTTTCTTTCGAAATCTATTGTCCATGGGTTATAGTGCAGTGGTTTGAAAAATAATTTAGTGCAAACAACTTTTTTAAGAAACGAAAGAGGACGTGATATTTGTCTACCTTAAATGGTGCAAGTCCATATTCCTGAAGACAGTGACAAATATCTCATTTCAGAATTCTGTTTCCACTACAGGTTAGTACTGGAACATTGATATGTTAAATTGGATTTTCTTTATTTAATCTCTGTCGGCAGCAGCAAAATGTACTTGAATTTCCCTGTTGAGAATAATGTGCACTTGCTTTGCCATTTACTTGCCTAGAAAAGACATTAAAGTACTTTTGCTTAGCAAATGTTATATTGTTGGCTTAGATGCAACCCTACAGATACACTGTAAATGATAATTTAATATCAGAATGCGATAATACCTACTATAGTTCATCACTACATGGCTGTTTCTGCACAAAACCTCTTAACATGCTTTTCAAATCATCAGACATTACTAAGGGACATTAACAACACACTAAGCACTTATGAGAAGTAACCTCCATCTACTCTAATAAAGTTGCCTTCATTTCAGAACTTCTTCAGACTGAAATTCTGTTGGAAGCTCCTATGGCTCTATGAATTTGAAAGTAATCCCTGACAATGTGTAACAGGCAGAAAAAGAGAGATGGTACTAGAAAAAAGCTAGGCATTTTATAAGTTTATTGAATATTTTACATTCTTTAGTTTCAGGTTTGATCTAAAAAAAAAAAAAAAACCCTGCTGTTCATTGTGTCCTTTTTTTAAATGATTCACTTGCTGTAGAATACAGTGATTCCTCCATTGGTGGCCTTTTCATTAGCTGTGTAAGTAATTACATGGTAAATTTATCAGTCAGAACCTGCCTGTGTCTCATGTCTAGCCTACAAACTAGTTAACAGAGAATCTCCCTAACACCTATCACTGGGAAAAGATAAATCCAGCTGCAAAGAAAGTAATCCCACATCCATATGCATGGATCTGTTCTTCTCTGAAACAGATGCTTATTTTAACCAAACTGCTCTAGAGACATCAGAATTTGGTATGACATCATTCCTCCTTGAAAGTAATACAAAGAATCTTATTATAAAAATATCACAAGGCCTTAAAAATTAATAACACTTTATCTGGACCATTGTTCTCTGTTAAAGTGCTGTGTAGACAATTTTCGTTTTGGGGTTTCTAAGCACTTTGATCACTAAATAGTAATTTTGTCATTGAACTTCCATCTCTAAAGCCTCTCCCTTGGATTTCCTATGTTAATTATCCCAACAGCACTTTTAAGAGTTATGTACATGATGGAAATATACAAGCATGTTGTTTGCTTTCACCTCCTATTGACTGCAAACGAATTTGAATCAATTTTACATAAGAAAATAACCATTACTGTAAAAGATTTTAACTTTCCCTCACAGATTTAAGATTTATACAGATAACTTTACACGCATCTTTTCCCCTGTGGGAAATGAGAAAGATGAGTCAGGGTAACATGGGTGGTAGGGGAGGAAGAAGGCAAAGCATGGCCCATAGTGTAAATAGGGAGAAAGAGACATTAAGAAGAAAAGGACCAGATTGAGATTCCATCCTCTGGCATTATATTGTCCGCGAATCTCTATTATCTAGCTTAATTTTACAGATACAGGATGAGGCCAGCCAGGTAGGGACAGGATTCCTAAAACCCCTAACATTACAGAAGCATCCTAGAGTGGTTATTCAGCCTGCCCCTACTTCCCAGAATGAGGAATGAGGGCAGAATGAGGCAGCTTGCAAATATAAATATTCAAACTCAGGCCTCCTTTAGGGTTGGGTCCTAAAAACTTTCACTGGGGTCTTGCTAGTTATCCTTACCCTCTCTAAGATTGCTGAGAAAATTTTCCCACAGTTCACACTAGATTAGAGTAGCCCAGAACTTTAATAAATTACATGCCCTGTCATTTATATGCTTTAACAGTGAATTGAACCCCTACTCAAATATACTTCCCTTAACTTCTAAAGCAATAGCATTGATTATAGCACACACAATTCTGAAAGGGCACAAATGTGCAATAACAACAATTATGTTTTAATTTTTGATTCATAGGTTTAAATGCTTTTAGTAAACTTTTTCCTCAGTTTTTGATAACTAGGCAAATGCTCACAAAGCTTCATAAATCTAAGTTATTATAATAATTCTTGTTAGCAATGATGCAAAAATATCATTTTATTTTTATTTCAGATGTATACATATATTCATCTACATACATAATGCATATATATAATGTATATTATGTATACTTATATATACAACTGGGTGCATATATATATATAAAATGTGTGTGTATATATATATACACACATATACACATTTGACAAACATATATATTTGTATACATACACACATATATGTTTTTATATATATACATATATACATTTGACAAAATATATATATGTTTGACAAACATATGTGTGTGTGTGTGTGTGTATATATATATATATATATATATATATGGCAGCAACCTGCCTTAGAAATTTTCCTCTATGGATCACATTATACAAGCTGTTTTGCTTTCTCATGTGAGTCATCTGGTTTCAGAATAATAAAATCTTAGGAATGAAATAAAATTTAGTGGTCATCTGGTAAAACTTACTGTTTTGGGGAGAAGAGGAGGGGAAGTAAACATATAAATTATACATAAATGGCAAGACCTGTCAACCTGTTTGAATTGAACACCGATATACAAATAAAAATAATATATTAAGCCACTTAACAATTTACTTCAATCTAGACCAATAACTTAGCCAATGGAACTTACCCAATGGAAATCAGTAACTTACCCAATGGAAATCAATATATAAGATAATGAATATGCACACCTGATACATAGCCATTATTGACTATGTACTGAAAGTTACACAAAAATGATATAGACATCACTGTTGTATTTAGGAAAAACAAAAGAAAGCTATGGCATTGGAAGCCATTAGAGAAAAAGTTAGCTTACAGTGGGTAGTACTGGCCACAAATAGAGTAGAACTACAAAAGGAAAATCTAAATGGGCTAGAATATCATGGGAGGAGAAAGGCATAAACTGGACTTGTAAGAATTGGGAGATTTTGATAGATAACTGGGTGAGAAAAAGTTATCTTTATAGTCAAATAAATTGAATTATATATACACAAATAAACTACATTTATAGTGCATTACAGCACATAGTAAGAATGTAATCTATATATTGATAAATAATAAATAAATAATATTTATGTGAGAAAATGGAAAATATAATGCCATTACACATTCTTGAGCAAGTTGCCAATCTGATAAAAAGAATGTTTTAAGACGGTTTGCCTAAGTTACAAGTTTAATGACACATGACCTCAGGATACTTAAGATAAGGATAAACAGGAGGCTGCCAGCTGATTTGGAAGTGAGGTGATAAAGACTAGGATAACATGATGGAAGTAAATATGGAGAATGAGAATGAAATATAAAATTTTAAAGAAAGAAATGCAAGACTTTGTATCCATACTTATGAGCGACTGAGGCATGGGTGGGGGCAAAATTGTATTGTCAAGGTTCACAGCTTAGTGGAGAGAATTCTGAATTTAAATGAAAGGGGTGGATTTTTTTCTCTTGGGTGTAAGGTGGTTTTCCAAGGGTTGGAAATGTATTGTGTTTTTCATAATAATTTTAGGACCAAAATGCCCCTTAAAGTCTACTGAGTTTGAGATGATGGTACATATGTCCAGTAGAAGTAGAATAGTAGTAAGAGATGATTAGTTATAACTGATTATCTGGAAGGTCACTCTAATTTGGAAGTGACCAAAATAGAGGTGATAATTGAAGCCAAGGAAGCAGATACATTTTTATGTGCATGTTTGCTTTTAGATTTCAATGTCCATATTCCTTTCTGCTTCCGTAGTGTTATGTTACACAGGGCTTCATCTTTTCGTTAACCAGCCGCCACCCAGGGTTAGTGCAAAACATATCACAACAGGGTTGAAGAGGGTCCATGGTGCTTCTGGCATCACTCTTGAATCCACTGCTGCACTCTTTAACTATAGAAACCTACTCTTGGGAAAAAAGCTAAGAGACATCATCACCTTATTACAAATCTTATCTAATATATTCTCAGCCATGAATATTTAAATTTTAAGCCTTATCAGTATTAGTGCACTTAAAGATTTTGTCCCCTGGTAAAGTCATTTCAAACATTTTTGAGTAGTTAAGTTTAGCCTAGGAGGTATGCCTCTGCAATCACACTAGAAGACAGTCTATGTTTAACTCTGAGCCCATGATAAATGACTCCTACAGAGCTAAATGTGAAGTAATAAGGCGCTAACTTTCTTCCAAATTATTGAATATTTAATAAACTCTGCTTAATGCATTTTAAGTCTATGGCCATGGATTCTGAATTTTTGAAAATAACAATCTTAAACAATTTAAAATTGACCAATTTACCAGAAAAATCTTACTCTCCTTTTATGCCATAAAATTTGTTATGATGCTTTCAAAGGTATAGTAACTATAAAGATTCAAGGAACAAGGACAATCTGGTTATTTAAATATTAACCCACAGAATTATTCTTTGTCATTG
The DNA here is from genome assembly GCF_029281585.2 of Gorilla gorilla gorilla. Lineage (NCBI taxonomy): Eukaryota > Metazoa > Chordata > Mammalia > Primates > Hominidae > Gorilla > Gorilla gorilla. The sequence goes on along the minus strand of NC_073229.2, from coordinate 117,185,674 downwards.
ATTATCAACACTTAATTCCACTTATTTTAATTTTATTTCAGTCTTCATATTCAATCTCGGTCTGACACTTTCTACATGAAGCCTGACATCATAAAGAGAAAAGATCCAAAGAGCATTCTCATGATATTTTGAATTACTATAATTTAAAAATTGATTTCTGTTATACAATGACCACCACAGGGGGAAAAATATTTTCTGTTTTGGTCAGTTGTGTTAGATTTGACACTGAGAATTTTTTGTTTGTCCATCTGTAATTTCATTGTAAAACCTTAAGGAACTTTGCTTTTCCTGATTATTAGCTGTAAGAATAAACATTGTTATATTTTGTAATTAAGCAATTATTTTTCTTTAAATGTTTTAGTGAGTACCTTTACAATGGGTTGCATGTAGAAGTTTCTCTAAATAAATTGAAATGACTCTAAAAAATGCCTGGAGCATGTGTAATCTGCAAACAGAACCAACAGTTATATTATGATGCAAGCATATAGTAGCTGTATTGCTTCTGAAATTATGATGTAATTTCATTTCTTTCTACCAATTATATTGGTACTAACCGAGCTCTGTGTAAAATGACAATCAAAGACTCTAACCCATTTACTGACAGACTATGCCTGGAGAAGTACAAAACAATATTGAATACTAGTTTGATTTGCTACTTATATTTATTTATGGAAAGTGGCAGCTATAATTAATGTAGTCAGAGTTCATAACATGTAAATGGGCTGCTAAAATATAGTGAAACTTGATATATTTCAAACATTGCAGTCAACATGCCTCATAGAGGCAGAATTATACCATGCATTCAACTCTAAAATGGCTCTCCATGGAGGTTTCAGCATCCATTTTGGATTACCATTGTTTCTTTGCATATTCAGAATGGTCCAAGTGAAATCCAGATTCAGTGGCCTTACTTGTTCTTCCAATGGTTTCATTGATAGTTTAATGGCAAGCAAAACCTAACAGGATTTCTGAAGTTAATATAAATTTGTTCTTCCTAGAGTCTTTCTCCATAGGTGAACCAAGTAATTTGTTTAAAGGACTGTCTAAACATAGAGGAAGAAAAACATAGCAATAAAATTACCAATCCCTCCAGGAAAAACAGAGGACTATGGAGTCATTAGATAATACACTAACAATAATAAATAACTTGCCAATTATTTACTGAGAGCTTCATATGTGGAAGGAATATAAAGATGGCTGTGAACTTAACTCTGTTAAAACAGTCTAGACAAAATAAATTTAGCAGAGTTTATGTACACAAAGAATGATTCATGAATTGGGCAGCACTCAGTACCAGAAGAGATTCAAAGAGCTCCTCTCTGCAATGTGGGCGGTGAGCGTTTGTAGACAGAACAGAAAAGTAGAGAACTAGCTTGATTGATTATAGCTAGGCATTTACCTTATTTGAACATGGTTTATTAATAGTTGCAGCTTATGATTGGCTGAAACGGGGCAGTTTGTGATTGCTTGAGACCTGGCTATATGTTATGGAGGGAAAAAAAGCTCTTAAATTAGATTTTGGTTTGTTTGTATACTAAGTTGCAGTTTGTTAAGCAGGGACCCAAAGAGACAGCCTCTGGCCAAATTTAATTTAACAATTTAGAGTGCAATTATGCAACTTAGAGATTGTAGAATATTGAACAGCAACAAGTCTTTGTAGCCAGAGAGACTAGGATTCAAGTCTTAACAGTCCATTTACCAGCTGTGTAGACACAGTCATGTCACTTAGCCTCCATAACACAATGCTTGACTCTTTGCTAAAAGGATGTATTACCTATATAGCAAGGTTGTTTTCTGGCTTGAATAAGATAATATTTATAAAGTACCTAGCACAGCTTGACACAGAAAAGGTAATAGAAAAAGCTGTGGTTTTGGTGTTATTACTGTTGTTACCCTTATTGATATTATTATCACAATATAGTGAGACAAATGCTCACGTAGCACAGTAACACAATATCATTAGGAATGTAAACGAGGCTCAGCCAGGTAGGATAAAAAGGATTTTACTATACAAAAGAAGGGTAAAATTGGGACAGAAGGGTGGGGAACATTAGACTAAGCAGAGTCATGTGACTTTGCATATGCCTTGCTTTGCCAAAAAAAAAAAAAAAATTGAGCAGAACATGTACCGTATCTGAATGGAAGCATGCAAGAGCCAGAATAGAATATTCCATGTTCATTTTTTCCAGACGTTTTCTTGACGTACCGTTTGCCTGTGTCACTGACTAAGGAGAACATAAAACAGAATCCTTAGAAAAGTTTTGATAATTATGAAATAAATCTTTATAGTTTTATGCCACTGAGATTAATAGGTTGCTGGTTACCACAATATATTCTATCCAATCCTTACCAATACAACCTCATTCATGGCATCTTTGAGGACTAAGTAAGGTAAAGAGATTACAAGGTAAAGAGAATTGTAAAAAATTGGAAATGAAACTGTCAATGCCCAGGAAGAACCCAGAATATCACTATCAAGAGTACGGACTTATACGCAACATAAATGTATTGAATTTATTTTATGCACTTTTCATGCAGAGAGTTGGCATCTTGAATTTATGAGGGGTGATGTTTTTTTTTTGTTTTTTTTATTTTTATTTTTTTATTATACTTTAAGTTTTAGGGTACATGTGCACATTGTGCAGGTTAGTTACATATGTATACATGTGCCATTCTGGTGCGCTGCACCCACTAACTCGTCATCTAGCATTAGGTATATCTCCCAATGCTATCCCTCCCCCCTCCCCCCACCCCACAACAGTCCCCAGAGTGTGATATTTCCCTTCCTGTGTCCATGTGTTCTCATTGTTCAATTCCCACCTATGAGTGAGAATATGCGGTGTTTGGTTTTTTTGTTCTTGCGATAGTTTACTGAGAATGATGGTTTCCAATTTCATCCATGTCCCTACAAAGGACATGAACTCATCATTTTTTATGGCTGCATAGTATTCCATGGTGTATATGTGCCACATTTTCTTAATCCAGTCTATCATTGTTGGACATTTGGGTTGATTCCAAGTCTTTGCTATTGTGAATAATGCCGCAATAAACATACGTGTGCATGTGTCTTTATAGCAGCATGATTTATAGTCCTTTGGGTATATACCCAGTAATGGGATGGCTGGGTCAAATGGTATTTCTAGTTCTAGATCCCTGAGGAATCGCCACACTGACTTCCACAATGGTTGAACTAGTTTACAGTCCCACCAACAGTGTCAAAGTGTTCCTATTTCTCCACATCCTCTCCAGCACCTGTTGTTTCCTGACTTTTTAATGATTGCCATTCTAACTGGTGTGAGATGATATCTCATAGTGGTTTTGATTTGCATTTCTCTGATGGCCAGTGATGATGAGCATTTTTTCATGTGTTTTTTGGCTGCATAAATGTCTTCTTTTGAGAAGTGTCTGTTCGTGTCCTTCGCCCACTTTTTGATGGGGTTGTTTGTTTTTTTCTTGTAAATTTGTTGGAGTTCATTGTAGATTCTGGATATTAGCCCTTTGTCAGATGAGTAGGTTGCAAAAATTTTCTCCCATGTTGTAGGTTGCCTGTTAACTCTGAAGGTAGTTTCTTTTGCTGTGCAGAAGCTCTTTAGTTTAATTAGATCCCATTTGTCAATTTTGGCTTTTGTTGCCATTGCTTTTGGTGTTTTGGACATGAAGTCCTTGCCCATGCCTATGTCCTGAATGGTAATGCCTAGGTTTTCTTCTAGGGTTTTTATGGTTTTAGGTCTAACGTTTAAATCTTTAATCCATCTTGAATTGATTTTTGTATAAGGTGTAAGGAAGGGATCCAGTTTCAGCTTTCTACATATGGCTAGCCAGTTTTCCCAGCACCATTTATTAAATAGGGAATCCTTTCCCCATTGCTTGTTTTTCTCAGGTTTGTCAAAGATCAGATAGCTGTAGGTATGCGGCGTTATTTCTGAGGGCTCTGTTCTGTTCCATTGATCTATATCTCTGTTTTGGTACCAGTACCATGCTGTTTTGGTTACTGTAGCCTTGTAGTATAGTTTGAAGTCAGGTAGTGTGATGCCTCCAGCTTTGATCTTTTGGCTTAGGATTGACTTGGCAATGCGGGCTCTTTTTTGGTTCCATATGAGCTTTAAAGTAGTTTTTTCCAATTCTGTGAAGAAAGGCATTGGTAGCTTGATGGGGATGGCACTGAATCTGTAAATGACCTTGGGCAGTATGGCCATTTTCACGATATTGATTCTTCCTACCCATGAGCATGGAATGTTCTTCCATTTGTTTGTATCCTCTTTTATTTCCTTGAGCAGTGGTTTGTAGTTCTCCTTGAAGAGGTCCTTCACATCCCTTGTAAGTTGGATTCCTAGGTATTTTATTCTCTTTGAAGCAATTATGAATGGGAGTTCACTCATGATTTGGCTCTCTGTTTGTATGTTGTTGGTGTATAAGAATGCTTGTGATTTTTGTACATTGATTTTGTATCCTGAGACTTTGCTGAAGTTGCTTATCAGCTTAAGGAGATTTTGGGCTGAGACAATGGGGTTTTCTAGATAAACAATCATGTCGTCTGCAAACAGGGACAATTTGACTTCCTCTTTTCCTAATTGAATACCCTTTATTTCCTTCTCCTGCCTAATTGCCCTGGCCAGAACTTCCAACACTGTGTTGAATAGGAGCGGTGAGAGAGGGCATCCCTGTCTTGTGCCAGTTTTCGAAGGGAATGCTTCCAGTTTTTGCCTATTCAGTATGATATTGGCTGTGGGTTTGTCATAGATAGCTCTTATTATTTTGAAATACGTCCCATCAATACCTAATTTATTGAGAGTTTTTAGCATGAAGGATTGTTGAATTTTGTCAAAGGCTTTTTCTGCATCTATTGAGATAATCATGTGGTTTTTGTCTTTGACTCTGTTTATATGCTGGATTACATTTATTGATTTACGTATATTGAACCAGCCTTGCATCCCAGGGATGAAGCCCACTTGATCATGGTGGATAAGCTTTCTGATGTGCTGCTGGATTCGGTTTGCCAGTATTTTATTGAGGATTTTTGCATCAATGTTCATCAAGGATATTGGTCTAAAATTCTCTTTTTTGGTTGTGTCTCTGCCCGGCTTTGGTATCAGAATGCTGCTGGCCTCATAAAATGAGTTAGGGAGGATTCCCTCTTTTTTATTGATTGGAATAGTTTCAGAAGGAATGGTACCAGTTCCTCCTTGTACCTCTGGTAGAATTCGGCTGTGAATCCATCTGGTCCTGGACTCTTTTTGGTTGGTAAACTATTGATTATTGCCACAATTTCAGCTCCTGTTATTGGTCAATTCAGAGATTCAACTTCTTCCTGGTTTAGTCTTGGGAGAGTGTATGTGTCGAGGAATGTATCCATTTCTTCTAGATTTTCTAGTTTATTTGCGTAGAGGTGTTTGTAGTATTCTCTGATGGTAGTTTGTATTTCTGTGGGATCGGTGGTGATATCCCCTTTATCATTTTTTATTGTGTCTATTTGATTCTTCTCTCTTTTTTTCTTTATTAGTCTTGCTAGCGGTCTATCAATTTTGTTGATCCTTTCAAAAAACCAGCTCCTGGATTCATTGATTTTTTGAAGGGTTTTTTTGTGTCTCTATTTCCTTCAGTTCTGCTCTGATTTTAGTTATTTCTTGCCTTCTGCTAGCTTTTGAATATGTTTGCTCTTGCTTTTCTAGTTCTTTTAATTGTGATGTTAGGGTGTCAATTTTGGATCTTTCCTGCTTTCTCTTGTGGGCATTTAGTGCTATAAATTTCCCTCTACACACTGCTTTGAATGCATCCCAGAAACTCTGGTATGTTGTGTCTTTGTTCTCGTTGGTTTCAAAGAACATCTTTATTTCTGCCTTCATTTCGTTATGTACCCAGTAGTCATTCAGGAGCAGGTTGTTCAGTTTCCATGTAGTTGAGCGGCTTTGAGTGAGACTTTTAATCCTGAGTTCTAGGTTGATTGCACTGTGGTCTGAGAGATAGTTTGTTATAATTTCTGTTCTTTTACATTTGCTGAGGAGAGCTTTACTTCCAACTATGTGGTCAATTTTGGAATAGGTGTGGTGTGGTGCTGAAAAAAATGTATATTCTGTTGATTTGGGGTGGAGAGTTCTGTAGATGTCTATTAGGTCCGCTTGGTGCAGAGCTGAGTTCAATTCCTGGGTATCCTTGTTGACTTTCTGTCTCGTTGATCTGTCTAATGTTGACAGTGGGGTGTTAAAGTCTCCCATTATTAATGTGTGGGAGTCTAAGTCTCTTTGTAGGTCACTCAGGACTTGCTTTATGAATCTGGGTGCTCCTGCATTGGGTGCATATATATTTAGGATAGTTAGCTCCTCTTGTTTCTTTGACTCGGAAAGGGAACTCCCTGACCCCTTGCGCTTCCCAGGTAAGGCAATGCCTCGCCCTGCTTCGGCTCGCGAACGGTGCGCGCACCCACTGGACTGCGCCCACTGTCTGGCACTCCCTAGTGAGATGAACCCGGTACCTCAGATGGAAATGCAGAAATCACCCGTCTTCTGTGTCGCTCACGCTGGGAGCTGTAGACCGGAGCTGTTCCTATTCGGCCATCTTGGCTCCTCCCTGAGGGGTGATGTTTAACAAGTAAAAACCAGAGGTTGGAAGAAGCTTTTGCAATAGACAATAACAAAAGAAATAGGAATGTGAAGAAAATAGGACAGGAAGAATTTGAAATGCTTCAAAGTATTGATAGAATATATGTTGGCTGGTTAAAGTTATAGGATACAGGACAGCAAAAATAAACTCTTCAATCTCTGGCTGTATTGGCTAGGTGTATATTAATGAATTAACTGAACTAGGTAACAGGAAAATTATTAACCAAATGTATGTGCTTTTAAAAGCCTTTGGAAACTTAGGGATACTTATACAAATCATCCTGTATGTAGATAGTATAATATATTCTGGGAAATTATTAGGCCTAATTAAATAAGTGCATACACCTCATAAATGAATACCACAAACTGTCACTCAAAAACTTTGCATTGTCATTAATCATTTACGAACTATTTGCAGTGAAATAAACAGGAAAAGTAGCCCAAATAGAATTGAGAGTAAATAATTATGAAGATGTCGATCATAGGTTCTGTGCCTAATGATTCCTGTAATTTCATTTAGAAACTATTTGCGGTGAGATATTAAATCAAAATTTGCTATATGTGTGCAAAGCATTGGTCTTCTAAAATAATCAATTAAATGGAATATCATTTCTCTTCTGAAATATGTGTTATGATTAGCATGCATGCATAAACAATTTAAATAACAATGCAGTCTTTTGTTTCATTCTAATTGGATGAAAACAAAAACGTATTTAATCAGCAAAGAAATAACAGTTATATTATAAAACTTTAATTGTTAAAATTCACTGTTTGAACGATCATTGGTCCTTCCTAGTAGACTTTGAGCTTATTAATTTCAGGGAATATATGGTTTTTCCTGTTGGAAACTTTAGCTCACAGTAAGTACTCAGTTAATGTTTGTTGTCACAGGGACTGACTCAATGACATATTTTGATGTAAAAGCATTCATGGATGTTTTCATATGTCCAGCATAAATCTCCTGAGAAACAATTCTATGGTAATTCAGAGAGCTACACATAAAATGAATAATAAATAATGAATGTTCCTATATATACCTGTAGTATCAGAATGTAATTATGCTCCAAAATAATAGCAAGTGCTTTAGAAAAGAGCTTCAAATTGTTAAGATATTAATTTGGAGCAATTTTGTTTTTCCCAATAATTTCCGATAACTGCATGTGGCCACACCATCTCACTCTGGGTAGCAGTCTTCATTATTAATAAATAAATCAGTCTCACTCCCTAACTTTTTGCTTTTCGGTTGTTTTTTAGAACAGTATAGTTCCATTTCAAATATGTAGTCTTGTTGCTTTAAAATCATCACTGTAATATTTGATTCTCACCTGACTTGTGCCCTCAACAGCTTGTCTATGCAGCAGCACTTCACCTGTTTTTGGACACATCCCTTTCCTTGTGTTAGCATCACTCAAAATCATTGTCTATTGGAGTATTTTGTTTCCTTTTGTTTTTACTAAAACATACGTCTTGACAAGGACTACATTTGATGTACACTTGATGTACTACTGATGGTCCTATGACTACATTTATTGACTGAAACTCAGCTGAGGCATCATTCCTGGGGGCCTCTTTTTTTGCTACAATTCCAAGCAAGACTAGCCCCCAATCTTACCCACTTTCCATGATCCTAAAGTTTGCATAGAATGGGCACAAATAGTATCTCTATTCTATGTCACTTGGCAACTGAAATATTGAGGGAGTGGCCCTGAAACTCTTTTTGCCACACCACCCCACCTCTTATCATCTCTTCTCAAGGCTCTCTTGCTCTGTTCAGCGGCCCTCAGTTAGCAAGTTTGGCAACCCAGAGATATCCAATCAAGCACCTAAGATCAATAACTCTTGCTATATTTACTCCCTAATTTTATGAGCAATTTCATTTTCTTTTGGACTCCATACCTGACACATACATAGAGGAGATGTACCATTTTTTCCTTCTTCAGAGGAATGTAAGAGGAATGAATACTCTCTTCTCAAAAACACTGCATTTACTTAAAATGTGATTTTGCTCTTCAAACTTCTCCTCTGCTGCCCACCTCTGCTGGCCAAGGAGCGTGGTGGGCTGTGGTAGTGTTAGCCCCCTGGCAGGGAAGTCTTTGCACCTCTGAGCAAAGACTGGTCATCCTCAAAATGTGAACTGTGGTGTTCCTCCTGCTGCCTGTTCTCAGCTATGATATCTGAGTTATTCATTCTTAAAAAGAGAATCACATTTGAAATTTAGTGTGATTCATCTTAAATTTGGCTTACATGAAATTCCCAGTATTTGACCTATAAAAATGGCAATGTCATAGCATAACCCTATCCATTGGTGTCTATCAAGGTTTTTTTTTATTTTTTAATTTTTATTTATTTATTTTTTTTCAGGGTCTCACTCTGTCAATCAGGCTGGAGTGCAGTGGTGCAATCTCAGCCCCCTGCAACTTCTGACTTCTGAATTCAAATGATCCTCCCATCTCAGCCTCTTGAGTAGCTGGGACTACAGGCATGCACCATCATGCCCAGCTAATTTTTTATATTTTTGGTAGAGATGGGGTTTCACGCTGTTGCCCAGGCTGGTCTGGTACTCCTGAGCTCAAGTGATCTGCCTGCCTCTTCCTTCCAGAATGCTGGAATTACAGGGATGATCAGCAACTATGCTCCATTCTATCAGGATTTTTAATCTCTTCATGTTTTGAACTGTGTGGGAATCAGGTAGAGAGAGGAGTTATTCTGAGAACATTTTCCGTGTTTCGTGATTGAAAACCATGAAATGCAATGCAACTGCTGCTCATGATAATACACCAATCACCTCCACATACCCGGGTCACTAATGGACTGGGGAGTTTCAATTTGATATAGTCTGACTATAGCAGATGTGCTACATGTGACAAATGGCAAACATATTGGAAATTCTCTATTAGAACAATGCTGCATCTGTGCTCTGAATTTACATAGTAAGACAGTGTCATCATCAATAGGAAGTGCTATAATAACCAAACAACTGCTTTCTATCTGTCCATTTACATTGTTACAACTTTAATTCAGTTTGAATTAAAGCCTTTCCATACCAAGAGAACAATTTATGTTGTAAGTTATTTCCAGATGCCATTTTTAGTTCCAAAATGAGTGAATCAAATGCCTGCCAGTTTCTCTTTGGAGAGTGTTGCCCTCAGACTCTATGACATGCATCTTCACAACATCTTTCCCGTAAGGTGAATAGTAGGCCAGCTTGACTGTTAAAGGGGTTTCCAATTATATTATCATTGGGATAACCTCCCTCTAATCACTCCTTTATGAATGGATTTTATGATTTTTAATTTTATTGTAAAAACCTAAACATTTTATATTTTAAGATTGTATTTCTTGAATTAAATTTAAACTATAATAATTTGCTCTCGAAAGAAATCAGATTTGTGGGTACACATCAGACATATCGCATAGCATAGGTAGTCTACATTATGAAGCTACTGATGCTCATTGTCCTGGGGTGATTAAGAAGAATTATGAAAACTTGTGAACCATTCAAACAACGATATGGCATATATGGTTTCTTATGATCTTTATGATTCTCTTTCCCATTAGTTAAATCATATTTACATTTATCTCAATAAAAATTTACCAGTGTGAAAAATAACAGGAAAAACTCTCAAATAACAAATTACAAGTTGTAGTCAAAACTGTGGTTTGCTATTAGAAAATAAATTATTTTCTGTATATATGTACACACACCAAATTTAGTAATGATTGAAAATAAAACACTCATGTTGGCTGTATACTTTGGATACTGCTTTCCTTTGACTTTATAATAAACATTTTTTTCTTCACAGATTTTCTTAATTGTTGTTTTCCATTCTGAGATATGTATATAGTACTTGTGAAATGTCTATTCTGAATAATTCATTTAAAGAACTGCATCAACTGATGCAGGGGGTATAATATTAAAAAATAAAAGTATGCTTTTAAACCAGGAGTAGAAAACTTAACTTTCTTAACTAGAACTAAAATTAACTACCAGAGTATTCTTATAAGGTAGCATATAATGCTAATAGAGATTTAAGTAAATGAGTGAGTATAAAACAACCCTTCAACAGTCTTTCCAAGAAGACTCTGTTAGCTGAAGCTTATTAATAAGAGCAGAAGTTTTTTTCTTTTTTATTTTCAATAAAAAATTATTCTATATATAATAGTTTCCCCTCACTATTCTATAATAGCTTACCCCCATTTTACATATAATAGAACATATTATGCATGTTTATTCTGTATATAATAGCTTTTCTTTATTCTTGCATATAATCACTCTATGTAATAGTTTCATTTTATATATGTTTTATATTATATACTATATACCATGTATAATATATATGTTGTATTAGTTAGGGTTCCCTAGAGGGACCGAACTAATAGGGGACTAATATTATTGGGTATAATAGTTAATATTATTCAGTATTAACTCACATGATCACAAGGTTCCACAATAGGCTGTCTACAATCTAAGGAGCAAGGAGAGCCAGTCCGAGTTCCAAAACTGAAGAACTTGGAGTCTGATGTTTGGGGGCAGGAAGGGTCCAGCATGGGAGAAAGATGTAGACAGGGAGGCTACACCAGTCTAATCTCTCCACGTTCTCCTGCCTGCTTTTGTACTGGCAGATGACTAGATTGTGCCCACCCAGATTAAGGGTGGGTCTGCCCTTCCCAGGCCACTGACTCAACTGTTAATCTCCTTTGGCAACACCCTCACAGGCACACCCAGGATCAGTACTTTGCATCCTTCAATCCAATCAAGTTGACACTCAGTATTAACCCTCACATATGCAGTGGTAGATCATTCTATATATAATAGTTTTTCCCCATTATGCATATAATATGATGTCAGAATTTTTATGATCATTTTATCCAATAAATTATCTCTAGCTCTGGAGCTATTTATGGCTTACTTATTTATTTCTTGTAGAGACAGGATCTTGCTCTGTCAACCAGGCTGGAGTGCAGTGGGGTGAACATACATCTCTGTAACCTCAAACTCCTGGGCTCAAATGATCCTCTTACCTCAGCCTCCCAAACAGCTAGCACTACAGGTGCATGCCACCACACTAAGCTATTTATTTATTTATTTATTTTTAGAGACAGGGTCTCACTATGTTGCCCAGGCTGATTTCAATCTTTGGTCCTCAAGTAATTCCCCCTGCCTCGGCCTCTCAAAGTGCTGGGATTAAGGGATGAGCCACCATGTCCAGCCTTTTAGCATATTTAAATTGAAGGTAAATATTCAGTATCTAGATAAGCAAGGTTTTCATTATATTTCAAAAATCCATGCCTACATAAGTCCAATGTCTATTCTTGCTATTCTTTATATTATGTTTCCCCTTATGATAATTTGGTAATGGTCTGGCCCCATATGATAGGGAATAATTGGTTTCTTGAGTAATTAGTTTCATTAACACTCAATAAAAATGTGTTCTGACTGACATAGATGTCAATGGCAAGAAAATTAAGTTATAAAAACCATAAAATAAAGCATACCTACTTACACTATGTGAAGAAATAATAAAAAACCAGATATTGAATTGATAATACTTAAAGAGTATGGTATTGTCAATATTTAACCAGCTAGTTTCTCTATCTAGTCAGCTGGAGATCCAGATCTGCTTCTGGAAATGTATCTACAAATTGAAGACTATTAGAGACTTAAGTTCGAACTCTCCAAATTCTTCAAACATTTGCTCAATATGACTAATTATAAAATTGCAATAATTCACTTTATGTATTCCTCATGTAATTAGTTCTGGGGGTATTCAGAAGTGACAAAATTCTGTCTGGAAGATACACATTCATCACATATCGTACATTTTGAGATCCATTTTGAAGAGTGCAGTCTAAAATTCTTCACAGTACAAAATCTTCACACTCAAACATTCTAGGCATATGCACTGTGTTTGACTACTGAATGGTTTCTTTTTTTAAATCGGAAATTATTATTTTTTTTATTATACTTTAAGTTCTAGGGTACATGTGCACAACTTGCAGGTTTGTTACATATGTATACATGTGCCATGCTGGTGTTCTGCACCCATTAACTCATCCTTTACATTAGGTATATCTCCTAATACCATCACTCCCCCTTCCCCCAACCCCACAACAGGCCCCGGCATGTGATGTTCCCCTTCCTGTGTCCAACTGTTCTCATTGTTCAATTCCCACCTATGAGTGAGAACGTGTGGTGTTTGGTTTTTTGTCCTTGCGATAGTTTGCTAAGAATTATGGTTTCCAGCTTCATCCATGTCCTTACAAAGGACATGAACTCATCCTTTTTTATGGCTGCATAGTATTCCATGGTGTATATGTGCCACATTTTCTTAATCCAGTCTATCGTTGTTGGACATTTGGGTTGGTTCTAAGTCTTTGTTATTGTGAATAGCACCGCAATAAACATATCTGTGCATGTGTCTTTATAGCAGCATGATTTATAATCCTTTGGGTATCTACCCAGTAATGGGATGGCTGGGTCAAATGGTATTTCCAGTTCTAGATCCCTGAGGAATCGCCATACTGATTTCCACAATGGTTGAACTAGTTTACAGTCCCACCAACAGTGTAAAAGTGTTCCTATTTTTCCACATCCTCTCCAGCACCTGTTGTTTCCTGACTTTTTAATGATCGCCATTCTAACTGGTGTGAGATGGTATCTCACTGTGGTTTTGATTTGTATTTCTCTGATGACCAGTGATGAGCATTTTTTCATGTGTCTGTTGACTGCATAAATGTCTTCTTTTGAGAAGTGTCTGTTCATATCCTTCGCCCACTTGTTGATGGGGTTGTTTTTTTCTTGTAAGTTTGTTTGAGTTCTTTGTAGATTCTGGATATTAGCCCTTTGTCAGATGAATAGATTGCAAAATTTTTCTCTCATTCTGTAGGTTACCTGTTCACTCTGATGGTAGTTTCTTTTGCTGTGCAGAAGCTCTTTAGTTTAATTAGATCCCATTTGTCAATTTTGGCTTTTGTTGCCATTGCTTTTGGTGTTTTAGACATGAAGTCCTTGCCCATGCCTATGTCCTGAATGGTATTGCCTTGGTTTTCTTCTAGGGCTTTTATGGTTTTAGGTCTAACATTTAAGTCTTTAATTCATCTTGAATTAATTTTTGTATAAGGTGTAAAGAAGGGATCCAGTTTCAGCTTTCTACATATGGTTAGCCAGTTTTCCCAACACCATTTATTAAATAGGGAATCCTTTCCCCATTTCTTGTTTTCATCAGGTTTGTCAAAGATCAGACAGTTGTAGATGTGTGGTATTATTTCTGAGGGCTCTGTTCTCTTCCATTGGTCTATATCTCTGTTTTGGTACCAGTTCCATGCTGTTTTGGTTACTGTAGCCTTGTAGTATAGTTTGAAGTCAGGTAGGGTGATGCCTCCAGCTTTGTTTTTTGGCTTAGGATTGACTTGGCAATGCGGGCTCTTTTTTGGTTCCATATGAACTTTGAAGTAGTTTTTTCCAGTTCTGTGAAGAAAGTTATTTGTAGATTAATGGGGATGGCATTGAATCTATAAATTACCTTGGGCAGTATGGCCATTTTCACGATATTGATTCTTCCTACCCATGAGCATGGAATGTTCCTCCATTTGTTTGTGTCCTCTTTTATTTCGTTGAGCAGTGGTTTGTACTTCTCCTTGAAGAGGTCCTTCACATCCTTTGTAAGATGGATTCCTAGGTATTTTATTCTCCTTGAAGCAATTGTGAATAGGAGTTCACTCATGATTTGGCTCTCTGTTTGTCTGTTATTGGTGTATAAGAATGTGATTTTTGCACATTGATTTTGTATCCTGAGACTTTGTTGAAGTTTCTTATCAGCTTAAGGAGATTTTGGGCTGAGACGATGGGGTTTTCTAAATATATAATCATGTCATCTGCAAACAGGGACAATTTGACTTCATCATTTCCTAATTGAATTCCCTTTATTTCTTTGTCCTGCCTGTTTGCCCTGGCCAGAAGTTCCAACACTATGTTGAATAGGAGTGGTGAGAGAGGGCATCCCTTTCTTGTGCCAGTTTTCAAAGGGAATGCTTCCAGTTTTTGCCCATTCAGTATGATATTGGCTGTGGGTTTGTCTTAAATAGCTATTATTATTTTGAGATATGTCCCATCAATACCTAATTTATTGAGAGTTTTTAGCATGAAGTGCTGTAGAATTTTGTCAGAGGCCTCTTCTGCATCTATTGAGATGATCATGTGGTTTTTTGTCTTTGGTTCTGTTTATATGCTAGATTACATTTATTGATTTGTGTATCTTGAACCAGCCTTGCATCCCTGGGATGAAGCCCACTTGATCATGGAGATCATGGTGGATAAGCTTTTTGATGTGCTGCTGGATTCAGTTTGCCAGTATTTTATTGAGGATTTTTGCATAAGTGTTCATCAGGTATATTGGTCTAAAATTCTCTTTTTTTGTTGTGTCTCTGCGAGGCTTCTGTATCAGGATGATGCTGGCCTCATAAAATGAGTTAGGGAGGATTCCCTCTTTTTCTATTAATTGGAATAGTTTCAGAAGGAATGGTACCAGCCCCTCCTTGTACCTCTGGTAGAATTCGGCTGTGAATCCATCTGGTCCTGGACTTTTTTTGGTTGGTAAGCTATGAATTATTGCCTCAATTTCAGAGCCTGTTATTGGCCTATTCAGGGATACAACTTCTTCCTGGTTTAGTCTTGGGAGGGTGTATGTGTCGAGGAATTTATCCATTTCTTCTAGATTTTCTAGTTTATTTGCATAGAGGTGTTTATAGTATTCTCTGATGGTAGTTTGTATTTCTGTGGGATCAGTGGTGATATCCCCTTTATCATTTTTATTGCATCTATTTGATTCTTCTCTATTTTCTTCTTTATTAGTCTTGCTAGCAGCCTATCAATTTTGTTGATCTTTTCAAAAAACCACCTCCTGGATTCATGGATTTTTTGAAGGGTTTTTTGTATCTCTATCTCCTTCAGTTCTATTCGGATCTTAGTTACTTCTTGCCTTCTGCTAGCTTTTGAATGTGTTTGCTCTTGCTTCTCTAGTTCTTTTAATTGTGATGTTAGGGTGTCAATTTTAGATTTTTCCTGCTTTCTCTTGTGGGCATTTAGTGCTCTAAATTTCCCCCTACACACTGCTTTAATTGTATCCCAGAGATTCTGGTATGTTGTGTCTTTGTTCTTGTTGGTTTCAAAGAACATCTTTATTTCTGCCTTCATTTCCTTATGTACCCAGTAGTCATTCAGGAGCCGGTTGTTCAGTTTCCATGTAGTTGTGCGGTTTTGAGTGAGTTTCTTAATCCTGAGTTCTAGTTTGATTGCACTGTGGTCTGAGAGACAGTTTGTTATACTTTCTGTTCTCCTCTTTGCTGAGGAGTGCTCTACTTCCAACTATGTGGTCAATTTTGGAATAGGTGTGGTGTGGTGCTGAAAAGAATGTATATTCTGTTGATTTGGGGTGGAGAATTCTGTAGTTGTCTATTAGGTCTGCTTGGTGCAGAGCTGGGTTCAATTCCTGGACATCCTTGTTAACTTTCTGTCTCATTGATCTGTCTAATGTTGACAGTGGGGTGTTAAAGCCTCTCATTATTATTGTGTGAGAGTCTAAGTCTCTTTGTAGGTCTCTAAGGACTTGCTTTATGAATCTGGGTGCTCCTGTATTGGGTGCTTACATATCTGGAAAAGTTAGCTCTTCTTGTTGAATTGATCCCTTTACCATTATGTAATGGCCTTCTTTATCTCTTTTGATCTTTGTTGGTTTAAAGTCTGTTTTATCAGAGACTAGGATTGCAACCCCTGCCTTTTTTTGTTTTCCATTTGCTTGGTAGATCTTCCTCCATCCCTTTATTTTGAGCCTATGTTTGTCTCTGCACATGAGATGGGTTTCCTGAATACAGCATACTGATGGTTCTTGACTCTTTATCCAATTTGCCAGTCTGTGTCTTTTAATTGGAGCATTTAGCCCATTTACATTTAAGGTTTATATTGTTATGTGTGAATTTGATCCTGTCATTATGATGTTAGCTGGTTCTTTTGCTCTTTAGATGATGCAATTTCATCCTAGCATCGATGGTCTTTACAAATTGGCATGTTTTTGCAGTGGCTGGTACTGGTTGTTCCTTTCCATGTTTAGTGCTTCCTTCAGGAGCTCTTTTAGGGCAGGCCTGGTTGTGTCAGAATCTCTCAGTATTTGCTTGTCTGTAAAGGATTTTATTTCTCCTTCACTTAGGAAGCTTAGGTTGGTTGGATATGAAATTCTGGGTTGAAAATTCTTTTCTTTAAGAATGTTGAATATTGGCCCCCACTCTCTTCTGGCTTATAGAGTTTCTGCCAAGAGATCTGCTGTTACTTTCATTGATTTCCCTTTGTGGGTAACCGGACCTTTCTCTCTGGCTGCCCTTAACATTTTTTCCTTCATTTCAACTTGGGTGAATCTGACAATTATGTGTCTTGGAGTTGCTCTTCTCGAGGAGTATCTTTGTGGCGTTCTCTGTATTTCCTGAATTTGAATGTTGGCCTGCCTTGCTAGGTTGGGGAAGTTCTCCTGGATAATATCCTGCAGAGTGTTTTCCAACTTGGTTCCATTCTCCCTGTCACTTTCAGGTACACCAATCAGATGTAGATTTGGTCTTTTCACATAGTCCCATATTTCTTGGAGGCTTTGTTCATTTCTTTATACTCTTTTTTCTCTAAACTTCTCCTCTCGCTTCATTTCATTCATTTGATCTTCAATCACTGATGCCCTTTCTTCCAGTTGGTTGAATCGGCTGCTGAAGCTTATGCATTTGTCGCATAGTTCCCATGCCATGGTTTTCAGCTCCATCAGGTCATTTAAGGACTTCTCTATACTGGTTATTCTAGTTAGCCAGTCGTCTAATCTTTTTTCAAGGTTTTTAGCTTCTTTGCAATGGATTTGAACTTCCTCCTTTAGCTTGGACAAGTTTGATCATCTGAAGCCTTCTTCTCTCAACTCGTCGAAATCATTCTCTGTCCAGCTTTGTTCCATTGCTGGTGAGGAGCTGCGCTCCTTTGGAGGGGGAGATTGGAGGGGGAGAGGTGCTCTGATTTTTAGAATTTTCAGCTTTTCTGCCCTGTTTTTTCCCCATCTTTGTGGTTTTATCTACCTTTGGTCTTTGATGATGGTGACGTACAGATGGAGTTTTGGTGTGGATGTCCTTTCTGTTTGTTAGTTTTCCTTCTAACAGTCAGGACCCTCAGCTGCAGGTCTGTTGGAGTTTGCTGGAGGTCCACTCCAGACCCTGTTTGCCTGGATATCAGCAGCGGAGGCTGCAGAACAGCGAATATTGCTGAACAGCAAATGTGACTGCCTGATTGTTCCTCTGGAAGCTTCATCTCAGAAGGGTACCCGGCCATGTGAGGTGTCAGTCTGCCCCTACTGGGAGGTGCCTCCCAGTTAGGCTACTTGGAGGTCAGGGACCCACTTGAGGAGGCATTCTGTCCATTCTCAGATCTCAACTTCCCCGCTGGGAGAACCACTACTCTCTTCGAAGCTGTCACCCAGGGACATTTAAGTCTGCAGAGGTTTCTGCTGCCTTTTGTTTGGCTATGCCCTGCCCCCAGAGGTGGAGTCTACAGAGGCAGGCAGGTCTCCTTGAGCTGCGGTGGGCTCCACCCTTTTCGAGCTTCCCGGCCCCTTTGTTTACCTACTCAAGCCTCAGCAATGGCAGATGCCCCTCCCCTAGCCTTGCTGCTGCCTTGCAGTTCGATCTCAGACTGCTGTGCTAGCAATGAGTGAGGCTCTGTGGGTGTGGGACCCTCCAAGCCAGGCACGGGATATAATCTCCTGATATGCTGTTTGCTAAGACCATTGGAAAAGTGCAGTATTAGGGTGGGAGTGACCTGATTTTCCAAGTGCCATCTGTCTCAGCTTCCATTGGCTAGGAAAGGGAATTCCCTGAACCCTTGCGCTTCCTGGGTGAGGCAATGCCTTGCCCTGCTTCGGCTCATGCTCGGTGTGCTGCACCCACTGTCCTGCACCCACTGTCCGTCAAGCCCCAGTGAGATGAACCCAGTACCTCAGTTGGAAATGCAGAAATCACCCGTCTTCTGTGTTGCTCACGCTGGGAGCTGTAGACTGGAGCTGTTCCTATTGGGCCATCTTGGAACTGTGCTGAATGGTTTCATAACAAATAAAAGCTGAGGGTTAAATATTCCACCAAAAAATAATCCACAAGAAAAATGTAAACGTGATAATTTTTAACATTCTACTTTTAAAATCAGGATTAATATCAATACTGAAGATATATTAAGAATAAAACACATTTTAATAAGGTTTAAATATCAAATAATCTAGTCAATTTCTAATCTGAAACAATCATCACTGTTAGAAATATCTAAAAATCAGAAAAAAAGATGTGACTGTCCTCTCTGAAAGTGATTTTCCCTTACACTTTGACAGATATTGGAAGAAAAATTCAGTCAATTAGAAAAGAACAATGTAGCCAAATTGTTTCTAATAAGAGACTGGACACATCTTTTGGAAAGACAATTCTGCATAAAAAGTCTAAAGCAAGGTGCTATTTATTTCTATTTGCCTTCTGCATATATTCTTTACCTACATCAATCAGGCTGAGATACTTTGTAAATGAAAGTATATGAAGTTGGTTTACAACATAGCCCTCGATTAAATAAGATACCATTACTTGGTTTTTAAAATGGAAAAGCTACTTGGAGACTGAAAAATGCAAAATGCTAACCTCCAATGAGTCAACAGGACCTCCTACTCAGTTTCTGGTTTTGGGGAGTTTGAATGTTAAGAATCTTAATGATACAATTCTAAATGAAACAAAGTCCGGAGTCCTCATTGTATAATGTTCAGAGCAGACCAATATTGAAGAAAGACTCTCATATGGAATTACAAAAGCTAGGTCATTCTTGAACGTTTATAGAGGCAAAGAACCATTAAATATTTTCTTAAAGATTGTTTATGCTCTTTGTTAAACTTCTTTAAATACAACATCTTTTATATAGGTAAAAATGTTTTTACAATTTCTTGCTTAAGTTTGTTTTAAAAGCTCTCAGATCTTTCAATGAAAAGCTTCAAATTGCTTTATTCTTTTGTGTATTTCCTGCTGCATATAAATTATAAAGCTTCAAAATCAGTAAATCTAAGCAGACTAACATCTCATCAATTTATAAATTATACTTAGTAAATCACAAGCTTTTACTATTTATTTGTAAAATTTATGTGTACTAAACATTTACAGTTGTCAACTTAAAAATTACTTTTTAGCTAATCAGATGTTATAGACTGAAAGTAGAATGTTGCCTTTTGAACATTTGAAAACTAGCTGATAAGAAACACAGAAGATATCATTTGCAATGCAAAGCACAATTTTATTACAGTACTTACAGCACAGATATTGAGTTCTTTATTGGAAGTATTTCATACAGTTTTTCTTTCACCCTTCACGATCATTCATCTTTGAATAAAAGCTACAAAATTTTATTCTTACAATTTCCCAGGGAATAAAAAAATGTAGTCAATGTGGTAAACTCTGAATTAAATTGGAGTTGCCAAATATATCTTCTAATTTAGGTACCTGTTGGTATTTGCAATGGGTTATAATACCTTTAGCTTGATTTTTTTTGTATGTGGTTTTTTTTTTTTTTGGCATGTGTAATATTTCTCCTTTAAGAAAATGTAAAAATAATGTTTTTGTCATTTGAAACAAATAGTTTATTCTGACTGGTAGTTGTAACTTATTAAACTTCAATACATGGACTCTAAAGCAAAAAACGATTGCATTAATTCATCTTGAATATATCCTAAAAATAGTGAAAATGGAAGTGGGGAAAACACTGCAACTAATCTGTTCTATCCCCTGAGGCTATAATAAAATTGTCCTATGAAACATATCCTCTAGCGTTTTATCCTCCCCCATATTAAACCATTAAATGGCCACCATTCAAGATATACTAAGTAATTGCCATGTGGGACTCAGCACAAAATGTGGACATAGCAGATCTCCTGTCTTCAGAATCAGCTTTTAAGCTGATTATTTTATCACATATACAAATACCATAACCAGCAGATACTGTCACACCAGCAGATATAAATTTGCTTTTCTAGTTGTAATTTAAGCATTTGTAGAGCAGAGTTTGGGCATATATGATCTGAGGGTCAAATCCAGCACCACTAATTATTTTTGTAAACAAAGTTTTATTAGAACACAGTCACAATCATTCATTTACATATTGTCTGTGCCCACTATTGCACTCCAATGACAAGATTGACCTGTTCTGACAGAAGCCAAATTACTCACAAAGCCAAAAATATTTACTGTTTGGCCTTTGACAAAGAAACTTTGCTGATTCCTGGTGTAGAAGTCCTACATGAGCAGAATGAAGACTGGCTTGCTTTTCTCATCCAAAATATTGTATCCCTTTTTATGTAGTGCATAATTCCACATTTGTCAAAATTATGTGAACTCATGATACTACTAGTTCCTTTCATTTCACAATTAATCACCAATTGAGATATATTTAGTAGTGTAGATTTATAATTATTTAATATTTGTAATTTTTTTTTTTTGAGACTGACTCTCACTGTGTCACCTAGGCTGTAGAACAGTGGCGCAATCTCGGCTCACTGCTACCTCCACCTCCCAAGTTCAAGTGATTCTCCCGCCTCAGCCTCCAAGTGGCTGGGATTACAGGTGCGAGCCACCACACCAGGCTAATTTTTGTATTTTTAGTAAAGACGGGGTTTCACTATGCTGGCCAGGCTGGTCTTGAGCTCCTGGCCTCAAGTGATCTGCCTGCCTCGCTCGCCCAAAGTGCTGGGGTTACAGGCATGAGACACCATGCCTGGCCAAATGTTTATAATTTTAATTAAAATAATTTATGCTCTTATTTCTCCCTGACTAGGTGACGTTCATGTAGAGAGCAGTGACTAAGCCTTAAGCTTTGTCATCCTGCCTCCAGTGCATAACATTGTGCTTTATACAAAAGAGAAATTCAATTAATACGTGTTGTAATGATATCATTTACATTTCAAATAAAGTTTTCTAAAAGATGGAATTTGGACATATTTTGAAAAGCGAATCACTTTATTTCTGTAATTTTATTAGAGTTCCATAAATTAGTTAGCCTTTAAATGATTATTTGAAATGCAAATATCCAATAGAATAAACTCCAAATAGTGTTTAAAAATGAGCTTCTACAATAAAAACTTTTGGGGGTAATAGAGTAGAGAAGTTCTGTTTTGACCTAGTCTGCAACCCACTATTCATTAATTCTCACAATCCCCTTAGATCATTTAGATCAAGAATACTTAAAAGTCGTCTTTCAAGTACTGTTGAATCCCTACAGGTTTTACCTATACAGTGATGTTTTATTTTTTTAAAAAGCAACTTTTCCTTTCACTTTCCTGCAAAGTTGAATTCTTTTATTAAGAACACAAGAAAGCTTTCACCATGGATATTACATGCATATAGCCCCTTTAACATTGTAAGGGATGAAAGTTCATGCATGATGCTCTCAGCTGGAGTAGTCACATCTGGAGTGGGGGAGAGAGAGGTCACTGCTTTAATTCTAGAACATTTTCTTTAGCAGTCTTTGACACTGACTTACATCACTTGAAATGTGAACATATTAGCAATTTAAAGGGGTTAGATGAAATGTCTAAAGACTAATAAACAGTGAATATTAATAAAATTCTAGTTGTTTGAAATCAATTATGTAAATATATATTTTTAAATTTGCAACTTAAATTTTGATATTAAATTGTTACAATTACATGGATACTTTTATTTTATATTTTCTGCTTATTTTAACATTGGAAGAGATTTGCCCTAGCCAGATGCAATTATTATCAGTTTTTGATTTTCTGAACATGTTCTAAGAGCCGTTTTCTATTGCTAGAAGCATGAGGATCATGAGGCTACATTGTAAAGCTTCCAGCAGTCTAGCTGCCTGAGAGAATTAGAAAAGGGATCCGGGCCTGCTATATCTCAACCTACCCAAGTAATGAGAAAATGTAGTACGTGACCACACTCTCACAAAGCCACCTAGATTAACCATGACATGGATCCTTTGCAATGGTGTCAATCCTCAGAACCACTAGCTTTCCTGGCTCTCCCCTCACCATTAAAGACAGCTAGAAAAAGACCACCATCACTTTTTTGTATGTTCAATTTTCAGTTTAGAAAACATGGTTAAAATTAGAAGAATCCTCCCCTAAGTAGTAATTATAGGGACCTTTAAAAAAAATGAAAAAGATTAACAAAAGTCTATTCATAAAGCAAAATTGTGGTGAATATCACAGACTAATGATGAAATATAAGTTCTCAGAACTTCCCCATTTTGTTGTTTCATATCACTCAAGAGATAGAATATTAAAAATAGATTCACTTAATTTAGAAAAGAATTAAAAAGATATGTGGCGGGAGTTCATTTTAAGTTACACTTCCTAAGATTTAATACCCAGTTTTGTCATATTTTGTCCTGCAGTCACACATTCAAGTACTGTCAGAGGACTTGAGAAGCAGGCAGGTATGGGCCGGGCGCGGTGGCTCACGCCTGTAATCCCAGCACTTTGGGAGGCAGAGGCGGGCAGATCATGAGGTCAGGAGATCGAGACCATCCTGGCTAGCACGGTGAAACTCCGTCTCTAATAAAAATACAAAACATTAGCCGGGCATGGTGGCAGGTGCCTGTAATCCCAGCTACTCGGGAGGCAGGAGAATCACTTGAACCTGGGAGGCAGAGGTTGCAGTGAGCCGAGATCACGCCACTGCACTCCAGCCTGGGCGACAGAGCAAGACTCTGTCTCAAAAAAAAAAAAAAAAAAAAAGAGAGAGAGAGAAAGAAAGAGAAAGCAGGCAGGTATGATGCTAGGGTAGGAGAAGATGTGTTTGCCTTTTCTTGTTTTCCACTTACTCACTTCAGAGAAGGGCCTGGTGTATTCATAGTTTAACTAGCTATCTCTGCCAAAAAGCTTCCTAAATCTATGAATAAATGATTCCTGAAGAAGGTGACTTTCACGGGTATTTTCCATCTTGTGGCTCTTTTGGGAAATAAAAGAGCACATTTATGGTATTTTTCTCAAATCGAACCAAAGCAGTTATTTGTCATGAATGATGTTTTTGGAATTGCACTCTGGGTTGCTTAGGATTACAGGGCATAGGACATATATGGCAGTAGAGCAAAAAGCAACAAATATGACAAAAATTAAGACAAAGAACTGCATGGCCACACGGAATAGTGTTGATACATTTTGAAACATTAGAAGACTGCAGGTAAAGCCATAGAAATAGAATTATTTTCACAGATGTCCATGGTTTTTAGGAGGCAACAACTGACAGGACTTCGAAAGGCAAACACCTTTATCTTCTAAGTGCAATGTTTGTGTTTCAACTTCAGAATGACTCATTTGAGAGGATGGTTACCCCCGACCACAATTTGAAGAATTTAAGCATTATCTTCACAAATTTCATCATACTTTTCAACAAAAGAGAAAGTAGATGTAGGATTTTGCCTTACAGACATAAAGGAAAGCAATGTTTTGAAACATGTTTGTCAAACTTTTCTGCACCTTTGAGTCACCTGGGAAACTTGTTAACACGTGCAGGTAATTCTGATTCAGCAGGTCTGGATGGGGCTGGGATTTTTTTTTTTTTTTTAGAAGCTCTCAGGTGGGGCTGAGGCTGCTGGTGTGAGAAGCACATTTTAATTGGCCAGGTTTAAAAGGCCTTCTAATGTCTTAGTGGTTAAGATTAGTGTCCTGCAGGTCATTTTCTGCATAGCTACAACTATATATTGATGTCGTATACGCTCCTGTAACTCTCCTTTAGTTGGCAAATTGAGCTACATCAATTTGCAGAACAGCTCTATGTCCTATTGACTATTTTTTAAAGGAGTCTAGAAATCTTCAGGCAGAAACCAAATAATTCGTAAGACTTTAATACGGTAATATATCCTGGAACATTTAATTACTCTTTTTACCTTTTGGTTTTTTCCATGTTGAGCCACTGACAAGTGTTTCCTGAGGGATGCAAACCCTACACATGTTCTGTGTGGGGGTAAGACATACGGGTCAGTATTTTGTTGATACAGAACAAGGTTTGTGTTTCTGTTTGGTGAGTAACACATTTGCAGTACAAGTTTGTTTGTTTGCTTGTTTGTTGTAAAGGAAGATTTCCCAGATTTAGTAAAATCTCTCCCCAACTACACAGAAAACAAAACAAAACAAAACAAAAACAAAGACGCTGAATCAATTCCCATGCCTTGATACACTTTGACAATGATATGTTGGAATTAGGTGGATAGCTTATTTTTACTTTTGCTAGTTTGATTTATTTCATGTATTTTCTAAATGAATATTGAGCTTATAGGCTATTACAGTTATTTTTAAACTTCTATGCCTTATGCTGAATTTCACCATTGAAACTTTCTTTCAAACATATTCCATTTTCCAGCATAAATTACTATCAAGAAGTTAATATTCTTACCAAGATATAGTTTAAAACTCAACTCAAAATATTCTAACACAGTACAAATATTTACTATGAGAAACTAGCAAAACATAGAATGAAAGATTGCTAGATAGAATCTTTATTTAAAATGGTTTGATTAAAATAAAATTTAAAAATTCAAATTCTAAAATAGCCATAGAATTATTTAATATTGATTATGAGAGGATATGTGTCTGGCAGGGCATTGTATTTTGATGACACCAAGTGAAGATAAAAAAGAAATACAAATGCTGCACATGCTGTAAGAATAATAAAACATAAGACTTTTATTGTGTAGAATGTTCATCTTTTTTATTAAGGAAAAATAGCAAGGCTACTTTTAGAGAAACCAATTAAAATTTATAAAGTTTAACTAACATTTTGAATAACCATTTTACTATATACCAAAAAAGCTAGTACAAAGGGAAAACTCAGGACATGAATATGTATACATTGTAGGTTTTAAACATGCACTTAGAGGCTTGAACTATATATTTGTCACACATAATGCCAGGTGGGAAATCATTAAAAAGGGACCCATTCAGATTTTTTCATGGCCAAAAAAATCTATTTAATGTTATCATACAAGTTCCACAGAACTTACAATAGTTTTCATGATTCTGGCCAAAAGGAAAAATTGGTTTTCAATTTGGATACCAATTAAGAATTTAGTTGCTTCCCAAAATATTATAAATCACAGCTCCCTTTGTTCAGAATCACAGGATACAAGACATTGAAAGGATATACACAGCAAGGCAATGTGCCTCAGAAATAGAAACAGAAAAGTACAAACCAGCAGACATGAAAGCAGGCTGAGACACAGCAAGAAGACAGAAGAACCTGGAGGAGGTGGAAGCATAGTCCTGGAGCAAGAATTGGAAGAACATTTCTAACAGTAGTGGCTTACTCGAGGTTTAGTGAGTGAGTGGGAAATATATAGTGATGTTTGGGCTTGGATATTTAACAGTCAAATTTTGTTAGGTATATTTATGCTAAAATCAGTTGTATCATAATATATACATTTCTAATTTCATTGAGTGTTTTAAGTAACAGATCAGATCACTTATGTTGCTCATAAAATTCCGAGTTAAAGAGCCCCTCCATGCATTGTTAAAAATAATGAGTATGCATCACATGCAC
The DNA here is from genome assembly GCF_029281585.2 of Gorilla gorilla gorilla. Taxonomy (NCBI): domain Eukaryota; kingdom Metazoa; phylum Chordata; class Mammalia; order Primates; family Hominidae; genus Gorilla; species Gorilla gorilla. Next base: position 117,159,488 of record NC_073229.2, on the reverse strand, counting down.
TTCATCCACCTTTTGCAGTTGAGTTTTGTGCCAGGAATTAATAGCTGTCTGTATTGACTGTTTTTGCTATAAAATTTGATTTGCCATTTCTGCTTTCATATGTTATTATAATGAGATGAAAATCATAGTTTTGCTAAGAATTTTTAGATTTGTCTCTATTGCCTGTGTATTTCCAAATTTAGTTGTGTTTTATTAAATCTAAGAAAACAGAAAAAACCTTCCTTAACAGTCATCATTTCTAATTATATAGGTATTAACAAAAATACTTTTTTTATTAAAATTCCCACCTTTATACTCTAACTTCCATTAGACAGTTGAAAGTTGATGGCAGCACCGGTACTAAAAAGTGATTCCTCCAGGAATTTTTCCTAGATTTATAAAGCCCATCCTTACACAAACTGCAGAAAATGCATCGCAACCTTTTCCTTTTATCTTCATATAATCTTGAGTCACCAAGGAAAAGGAGCTCTGACTCTCACCTCATGTCCTTTTTTTTTTTTCATTGCCTATTTGGGGTCATTATCCCTGAAGGTGGAAAGCGTGTATAAAGACCTACACAACATACTGGTCTGTAATATTAATCCACTACTCTTGCATTGACAAATACATCTAACGATCTTCAAAAAATTGTCTTTTATTAGAAAGACAAAAAAAGACTAAAAATAGGAAGGAAACAAAACGTACAGAAAGTTAAATAGCATTTAAATACATTTGGCATGTAGGTCTATATGCTATATACATATATATATATATATATATATATATATAGTATGCATTAGAATGTAGAGAGGTTTAATAATATTGAATTTATAAAATTGAATTGACCATCTATCTCCTTGAAAGTAAGTAGTAGGGTGACCAACTGTTTCATCTTGCTCAGGGCTGAGGAGGGTTTCTCAGGACACAGGATTTTATTGTGAAAACTGGTAACATCACGGGCAGATTGGGAAGGTTCATCACTCTAAATAGGTATGAGCATTTTTAATTTCTGTGGCCTATTATCTTCACATGGCTTAGTAAGTACATTATTTCTAATTTTAAGCTATTTTTTTCATTAGGACAAAAAGAAAAGAATAGGGCAATCGGTTACTCTCTTTGAAGAGATGATGAGAAGGAAGAGAAATATTTGAAAATCTCATCAGAGTGACTCAGTTTTTTGTCTATTGTGCTGATTTTTTTTTTACTGTCAACTGGTTTGGGTCTATTAAAACTCAAATTATTGCATTTGTCTGTGAGGTTTAATTACCTCTTATCAAAAAGAAGCCCTGCTGTTAGGGCATCTGGGCAGTCTCTCATCTTTAGAAAGTGAAGAAAATATAAGATTCCAGCCACACATCTCAGGCCCAGTTGGTTCAGCAACACTGTGTTACCATTCTCTGCGGCAACTGTACTGCTTTGTAATTAAAACTCTGGTGAGTTAAGTCCGACAGGCTCAGTAACTAGTAGATTATGAAAGAAAAAAAATCAAGAGAAATTTACTTTACCACATGAATCAAATAGCTAAGAAAGAAGGAGAACAAAGATGTAACCCCGAAAGTGCACTTACCTTTCAGTGTTGTTTCTTAGAGTCACATTGATTTATTGGAGCTTGCTAGGATGTTCTTTTTTTAAAAGACCTAATTTACTAACAGTGTGGGATTTTCCAAGTTTTTCACTCCCCTCAGATTGCATTTTCATTTGCTCTAGCTGTAAAGACCTATAATACAGAGACATTACAATTGAACTCAGTGTGGGAGTCTCTCCAAGGCAGAGAATTCCCATATATCTTTTTGTCTTGTGGAACATTTTGAGAGTCTTCAGGTCCTAAAAATGGAGAGCAATTTGGCACTCATTGCAATGTATTATTGATATTGGCCTCCTTTTTGGTTCAGTTGAGGAAATTGTGTCCAACTGTTTTTATTTTCTAATAGGCCAGTTTATATAACCACAGTAACTCATGGGACAAAGTCTACAATTAGACTTCTGCCTCTGTTTGGCACTCTAGATTGTAACAGAGGCAAATTTCATTTCTTTATCTTAAACTTGGGGAATGTTGACACTTTAGATGGGTGTACAAAGGTTCAAGGAGTAAAGCTCTAAGAACAGAGAAACTAAGTAATTTAACCTGGGCACTTTCAGTAGTGAAAGAGGACATGATTAATAATTATGCTTAGAGACCTGATGAAAACCAGGTTTATCCCAGGCAAACCAGGAGTTAAAGTCATAATTAAGACCCTGTAGGGGAAGAATCACAGTGCCGAATTTCAAACTGGATTACAATGGGTATGAAGAAAAAAAGAGAGGTTCAGCCTACTCATAATTCTGATTCTACATGACAGGGGTATACTGAGAAGTCCATCTTCAAAACACTCTCAGCTTAAGGAAACAAATTCGAGAAAACACATTCATTTAATAAATATTTATCAGTTATGTGCTAGGCATGGGACTAAGTTCTGGAAGTATAATGATGAGCCAAAATAGCATCCCTACCTTCATAAAAATTAGAACTTCATAAGACATGAATTAGTAAAATAATCTCAAAAATAAATATCTGATTAGAAAATTAGATAAAAGATATAGAGTAGTGCATAGTCTAGTGAGAAAAGTCAGGGGAGTCCAGACCCAATCTGGTAGTCTACAAAAGGTTGTTGTGAACTAGAGTTTAGTGGTTGAGGGGGTAATAGTTTTAGGCAAAGGGAAGAGCAGAGACCCTCTTGACTAAGCCTTGAGTTCTGCTCCTGGGGAGTAGCTCTCCTAATCAATTGTTCCCCATGGCTATTGGGTCTATTCTTTGAAAGTTCCTTTTCTTTGCATTTTCCTTCTTGGTCATGTCTGAAGGGATGTTAGTTTTTAACAGAATATGTCTTCCTTGGAGGCTGAGCAGATTTCTCAACCAGCTTTCTGCCAGTAGAAGACTGGAAATGCAAAAATTATTTTGTGAGTTAATCAGTTACTGTATCTTTTAGTCCTGTCTGATGGTTCTTTTTGACCAGGCAGTTCTCTTAAGAGCTTGAGTCAGTTTTTTATCTATTTGGTTACAATCAACTCTCTATTCGAATAATCCAAATCCACATTTTTTAGTAAAACAAGTCTCTCAGTCTTTCTCTCTCTTGATGTATTTTCTGCTGGTTTGAGTCTATCAATCTTCTCACAATAGTTATACTTTTAGTGTCTTTTTGGAGTTATTTGAACCAACTGAAAAATATTCGTTTCTAGATGCAGACAGTTTTAAAAAAACATTTCTTTTGTCCCTTTCTAAAAAAGGGAGTTGTAAATATACCTTGATTTGTTTTCCAATTTTAGGGAGACTAAGTTGTAATCAGCCATAGTTTATCAAAGGCCTTCTTAGTTAAACGCTTTACTTATTGGAAATGATATCATTTGCATCTTCTAGCCTTACACATCCTGGAATTTCAGGACTTTCTCAATTGCCTTCCAAGCATGTCTGCAGCCTGCCCAAGTTTATTCTGTGTGCATTTCATTTTGTAGTACCTTGTCAAATGCAACCAACTCATGCTGCTATTAAAATCCTATTTTCCCCCTTCTACAATCAAAGCCAAAATGTACATTATCTGCTAAGATATAACAGATGATAGGTTCATCAATTGTTTTGCTACTGCAAACATAGGTCAGTATATTTCCAACCTTCATTAACAGTTTTCTCACTGTCCACTATCTGACACCCTAAAGCCAATATTTTTTATTTTTTGTTAGGGAAGCATTACACTTTTGGGTTCTACTTTCTATATAATTAGCTTAGCTAAATCAGGCTGTGGTAATAAATGACACCTCAAATCTGAGTGGCTTAATAACAACCACGTAATTCTTACCCATGCTATTTGTCCACCATGGGTCAGTTTAGCTCTTTACTCCAGAGTGCAGAATAATGGAGCATCCTTTATCTTTGATATGGGCTAGTGGAATAGTGGGTTAACCAATCATTCTCAAAGTTTCTGAAGGGAAGTGGCACATTCCACTTTCTCTCATATTTCATTGGCCACATCAATAGGGTGAGATGAATATTCTTTCATCAGGAGGAAATTCCAAAAGAGGCAGTTTCAAGTATTTGGGATAACAGGACTAGAAGATCACTAAAAGTCCTCCCCACACCATCCATTTTATTTCATGCTCTCTTTCTGGGAAAATCCTTCACCCTATTCTCTTTGTACAATAAGATAGGTTTGACATATAGTGTCATACTGTATGTGAGTGTATTTGATATTAAAAAAACAGTCATATCTATTTACTAGTAATGCAACATCCCATTAGTAAATAAAGAGCTAGAAAATTAAATGAAATTAATATTTGTTTTATTCTTTTTTTCATCAACTTTATAGGCCCAAAAAGACTAGGTAGATTTATATTTTCAATATGTTTGAAAAAGGCAAATATGATTCATGCATTTTGTTAAGAAAAATATAAAGGGAAAAAATACATATAAAAAGACAATATGAACCAATTACGTATTCCATCAAACCAAATAGAAAGCAATTTATGATTTTATATAAATATTTGTATCAAAACTATTTTTATCACTTAAATTGTGAGAGATGACACCGCATGGTGTAAATTTTGTATTTAGAATCATAGTGATGTAGAAATAAATTCTAGCTTCATTTTTATTAGCTTTACACTTTGGGCAAATTACTTGTGAAAACACCATAAACCACTATACAAATTGGAGTTGGAGAAAGGGATAAGAATCCTGTTAAATTTATTTTGTTTTTCTAACTAACCATTTAGCTCACTGTACATTCTTATTGGGACACTATCTTTGAGTGTCACCATCCCATCTTTCCCAGAAGTGGATGCAGTCTAAAGAATTTTCTACATTAGTCTTACATAGAACTGGAATCTACTCACCTTCTGAGTGTTAGCATCACCTTTGAAGTTTATTTCTTAAATATCCTGTAGGTGAGGTAGTTCCACGATTTTGAAGGCACCATTGCTAATTTGGAGACCTTCCCAGAGCTCACTGGGAAGGATGATGATCTCATGCTCTCAGGCCTAAATTTGACCAAAAGGGACAACATTTCGATGCTAAGCTTACAAATCCCTCAGTGTATTTATAAATCCCTCACATACAGTTTACATATCAGGGAATTCACCAGCTATAGGAGTGCAAATTTTGGATAAGTTCTAGCAACCTTCACCCTAAAGACACAAAAAACAAAAAAACAAAAAACAAATCCCAGCAGGGTGCGGTGACTCACACCTGTAATCCCAGCACTTTGGGAGGCCAAGGTGGGGCACATAGCTTGAGCCCAGGAGTCTAAAACCAGCCTGGCCAACATTGTGAAACCTTGTCTTTAGTAAAAATACAAAAATTAGCTGGATGTATGTATGTACAGGTGGGTGCCTGTAATCTCAGCTACTTAGGAAACTGAGGCAGGAGAATGCTTGAACCTGGGAGGCGGAGGCTGCAGTGAGCCAAGATAGTGGCACTGCACCCTAGCCTGGGCAACAGAGTGAGACTGTGTCTCAAAAAAATTTAAAAAAATGAATCCCTTAGCTTCCCTGAAAGTCAATTTACTTCAGAGATAAGAAAATTTCTTTTTTAAAAAATAAAAGAATCAAAAATAAAACAAAAAGATCTTTTGGTTATTATATTATCATATTATATTATATCTTTTCTGAAAACTACTCTCAGAGGTTTAAATGTAATTTTGTGTCTTAACCAAAACAGAAATGAACTGGCAATCGTCTCACTATAGAAGAGAAGAAGAAAATTAATCTCTAGTAAAATATCAATAAAAGTCTGAGCACTGCACTAGTTTTAACCAGTCTGATCCTCAGTTTCTCACTATAAAACATGGCAGTGACAATATTTACTTCACATTGAAAATTTAGGCTAAAACAAAGCACAAAGCTTCTCTATGGTTAATTTTGATTGCTTCATAACTTTGAAAGGTCTTGTTTCAGCAAAGTTTTAGTTTTGAGAATACACATGCAAATGATTAATATTTAGGAAAAGTTAGAAATATAATAATGTTAGACCTTAGAGTAGGACCCACGAAAGTTGCAAACACTTCTAGCCTTATTATTCACATACCTCTCATGAAGTTTCTTGGTTCTTGACTCTTTCTATTGCTACCGGTTACAACTTATGAAAATATTACATATTGACATGGCATGATTTTTATACTATCGTTAAGCCCAAAAGCTTTCTCCCGCTGCTTCAACTCTAAAGAATGATCACTGGAAAATTCTGCATTGACTTCCCAGGTAATATCTTACCTCAGAGTTCTTTATGCCTCTGCACTGGTGGTGGCCATTTCACACTTTGGGCAGGTTCAGGGTAGCTGCAAGGTCAAAGCACAGTATCTGGAACGTAAGTGATCAGTATCGGTCTGTTGAATGAAGGACACTTTTGTAAGAAATTTTCTTTCTTCATAGACTAAAGACAGAGAGAGAGGAAGATGAAAAGAAACTACAGGCTCTATCTGGGTTATGCTAACTTCAAAAATAGAAGGGACCAGTGTAACTGGGTAACACAGAAAGGGGGAAGATCTGAAGACTTCTTTGGAAATTCTAGCACCAGACAGCCACAGGGAAGAAAGGACCCAAGGACTCCAAAAAATATTACACAATAGAAAAGCTGGGATTTGGGGATGAGGCCTACCAGGAATCCATCAGCATGTACTTCAAAACCTCTGTTACTAAAAAGACAAGGGAAGAAGTTTGGCCCAAAGAGCCAAGTTGGAATTGCTGATAATTATACAGCTGACCTTGGGTAAGAAGGAGGAGAAAGTGTGTTAAGTGTATATCAGTTGGCTAACAGCCAGGCTGTGACTGCTTATTCAGAGAACTAGCACTCAGGGAGGAGGGCTTGGAGGCTTTCCATGCAGGAGTGGGAAAAATGTCTCTTATTTCTTTTCGGGGATATGCACCCAAGGGGAGAGACAAACTTGAAACCACATACAATATGGAAAGGTTCTGGGCTTGGCATATTATAGCATCTCTTCTCCTTTTCCACACCATTTTCTCCAGAAACAACTCTGCATCACAAGAAGTTAAGGAAAATGCAATTTCAACCCTGTGTAGAATTAAGAGACACCTCATAAATAGAAGCATAAAATCGCTCAGTAGCCTCATTTTGTTCTTTGGGGCTTCAGGTCAATTTTGAACTCGTAAAGGAGAGGACTTCAGGCCATCTTTGACAATTATACTTTTGTTTTTCTAATCTTGTACACATGTGAAGGTCAATGGAGAATTTGGGCAGGAGCTTTAATCAAGCCCTTTTCAGCAATTTACAAAACTGATCCTTTGCTGGCATTGAAAGACCAGAGCACATATGAATGCTTCTAGTCCTCTGGCATGTCATCTTTCCACAAGCTTTTTATTCAGATTCCTTAAAATCCCTGGAAAATAAATTGGGTAGAATTGGCACCATGAAATTATTTAAAGTATCTAAACAACTCTCTTATGGTCTCATTGTATGTCTTGTTTTGCTTTCTTTTTTTTTTCTTTTATGTTGTTCTAATCTCCAGATTATACATGTGTAAACCACACATTATCTTCCAGTTTATACATAGACAATTTGGTTAAGAATTCATGTTGTTTCCTAAATAAACAATATTTTTCTCTTATGTAAATTATAGTGTATATTATTCATACTTGTCACAACTCTGTATGTTCTAAGTTGCTCGATTTTTTTCTATGTGACTTTCCTGCCTAAACCAACCTATTTAGGTATGACTCATTTCCCATCAAAGGAGACCTTGCTTTGAAAACATAACTTATTGTGAAGTGATGACTAAATCACAAACTAATGTAAGGAAAGACTATCAGACCTTTCAACTCTTTTTTTTTTTTTTTTCTGAGATGGAGTCTCACTCTGTCGCCCAGGCTGGAGTGCAGTGGTGCGATCTCGGCTCACTGAAAACTCCGCCTCCCGGGTTCACGCCATTCTCCTGCCTCCGCCTCCCGAGTAGCTGGGACTACAGGCGCCCGCCACCACACCCAGCTAACTCTTTGTATTTTTAGTAGAGACGGGGTTTCACGGTGTTAGCCAGGATGGTCTCGATCTCCTAACCTCCTGATCCGCCCACCTCGGCCTCCCAAAGTGCTGGGATTACAGGCATGAGCCACCGCGCCCGGCCAGATCTTTCAACTCGAGATCATTCCAGACTTTACTCTTCTTTATTGTGTGAAAATGTTTTCTTAGCTTCAGAATGTAGCCTGTACAAATTAGCTGCTTTATAGATTGGAAAACTCTGAGAAGAGTTAGAATTTCCTATGTAACAACACTTTGCGAACTATATGGGTATCCTGAGATGGGGAGGGGGTGAACTGGTTAAAGGAGGAGGTGATATTTATCAAAAAGCGGTTTTCTCTTCAGCTTGCATACTGTTTCCCGTCAGTGCTTAAAACCAGCAGGGTTTTCAGGACAAGTTACAGTACTACAGATGTTTTGAGCCATTAACATATGGTTTGAATAGTGTTGTGGTAGGATTTTTTACAGATATATTTTCATCTCGCAAACTGAAAGTTAAATGTCTTTCCATTAATCCACCCATGTCATATTTATTTGTCCCCAGAAAAGCCAAGATTTAGTTTTGCCACATTTTGTATTCAAACACAAGAGAGGTGACAAGGTTTGACATGGGTCAGTCCTTTCCACACCAAGTACCTGAGAAGATTCCCTAGAAAATTGTTATCTGGGAGCCACATCTATTTGTGAAGTGGATGATAAACTATTGTTCATCTTGTCTTGTGACCACCAGGGAGATGAATGCAATTTGCACAGTGCAATGGTAATAACTAATGTGACATTTTCAAAGAAATCTAATCATGGATTCTACATAGTCACACCCAGGGCCTTTGCAGAGAGTATTTTTTTTTTTCTCTTTGAAAAAGTGCTCTTTGAATAGACAAACACATTGTCTGCTTTCAGATAGGTAAATATTGTAGTTTTAAATATATGGTTCATGGAGTACAATTCATGCAAGTTATTTTGGAACACTTAGTTCTAGTCATCAAAGCCTAGTAATTTGGTGGCCATAAAATTTATCATGCAACCTTGTGAGGGTAGAAGGAAGTGCCATTAATGATTACACAGAAACAAGAATCTGAAACTGGTACTGTCCTGGGCAAACAAAGATATAGAATCATTCTGCACCTAATGAACTTTGAAAATTGCTAGCATTGTAAACTGATTATTTTTGGAGAAAGTGAAAATCACATGTTATTAGAAAGCTAGTAAGTTATTGTGATCTGATGAACAGAGGTGAAATCTCAATTCTACATTCATGGGGACTCTATTAGGAAAGGAAGCCTTATAATATGAATACCTCCCTCTGTGAGCTCCAAAGAATTTCACTGGTATTTCAGGCTGGAGTATGTATGTTTAGGATTACTGATGGAGTGAGACCTTTCCATTCTTCTCAATGTCCTTGGCAGCTGGCTATGGATATTTTCAGATTTAAACCATTTTATTTCCAGAGAACTGTTGTATGCTAGACTATTCCAAGGGAAAAAAATCAGGAAATAGTATCGACATAAAGGAAAAGAGGCTTTCCTATTACTTCTCTCATCATGTATTGTTTTTTTTCAATTTATGTTAACATGGAAGTATCTGAATTTTTAATGTGACTTAACCCTAAGGACTGCTGCTAGAAAATAGCCAGAGGGTGTGTGCTGTTTATACAAGTCATTTGGTATCAAGAAGGGCAGCATGCATATCCTGACCTAGTTCTATTAATTTGTCTGGAGGACAACCAAGAGACTGTGCACTTGAAGGAGATAAGAATTTCCTTCCCCCAAGTTATTTTAGATGAAGGCACATATCCATTTTGGATGAGACTAAAGAAATAGTGCTGTAACTAAGGTGCAGAGCAGCTATTGGGTTCGCTAATGCTTGAGAGAAAGAATATCATGAAAATATTATATGATGGGCGGACATAGTGGGATGGTGAAAATCATAAATGCAAGAGTGGGAGTCCCCGATAGTCAAGATGAGGAGTCAGAACTGTAAATTGGCTTCTTGTAATAGAAGTTCCTTAACAAGAATGGAAAAAAGCTAGAATATGCTAAATAGGATGAAATATTTAGTTCAGGAAAGTGGAGCATGTTGCTGAGAGCCCAGAACCAGAAAGTTAATTTACAGTGTTTCTTTTGGAACATCTGAGATTACCAGTTTACAATGTAAGTAGCTGTAAGGACAGTGGTTCTGACTTGAAGCGAAAGAATGGTTCCGCAATTCAGACAGCAAGACACTTGTTACTTCTGAGGACAAAAACTCATACTAAAGGAATTCATTGAAATTCAAGTACAAAGGTCTTTTTAATTATTCTTTTAAAAATTTATTTTAACTTTTATAGTGTTGTAATTTTTTATTAAAAAAATTTTAAAGCCAGATGTGGTGGGTCATGCCTGTAATCCCTGTGCTTTGGGAAGCTGAGGCAGGAGGATTACTTGAGACCAGGAGTTTGAGACAAGCCTGGGCAATGTAGCAAGCCCCTGTTTCTATTAAAAAAAAAATAAAAAGTTTGCTGGGTGTGGTGGTGCAGGCCTGTAGTCCTAGCTACTTGGGAGGACGAGGTGGGAGAATAGCTTGAATCCAGTGGGTTGAGGCTGCAGTGAGCTATGATCATGCCACTGTACTTCAGTTTGGGTGACAGTGTGAGACCCTGGCTCAAAAAAAGTTAAATGTATACATAATAATTGTATGAGCTACATAGCGACGTTGTGATACATATAATATACAGTGATCAGATCAGGTAATTAGTATATCCATCACCTCAAACATTTATCATTTCATTATGTTGGGAATATTCAATATCCTCCTAGCCATTTGAAACTAAATAATATATTATTGTTAATTATAGTCATCCTACAGTGCTGTAGAATAGTAGAACTTATTTCTCATATCTAGCTGTAATTTTGTATCCTTTAACGAATTTCTCCCTATCCCCACTTCCTCCTACTTTTCCCAGCCTCTAATATTCTCTGTTCTACTTTTTACTTCACTTTATGAGATAAACTTTTTTTTTTTTTTAGCTCCCACATATGAGGGAGAACATGAGGTGTCCACTTTCTGTGCCTGGCTTATTTCACTTAGCATAATGTCCTCTAGCTCCATCCATGTTGCTGCAAATGACAAGGTTTTATTCTTGTTTATGGCTGAAGATTATTCCATTGTTCATATATAGCACATTTTCTTTATTCCTCTGTTGATGGACATGTAGATGAATTTCCATGTCTTGGCTATTGTAACAGTACTGCAGTAAACATGGGAGTACAGATGTCTCTTCGATATACTCATTTCCTTTCCTCTCTGAATTGATGCCCAATAGTTGGATTGCAGGATCATATGGTACTTCTCTTTGTAGTTTTTGAGGAATTTCCATACTGTTCTCCATTGTGGTTGTACTAGTTTACATTCCCACCAATAGTGTGTAAGAGTCCTTTTGTCCGCATCCTCATCAGCATTTGTTATTTTTTGTCTTTTGGATAATAGCCATCTTAACTGGGGTGATATGATACCTCATTATGGTTTTGATTTGCATTCCCCTGAGGATTAGTCAGGTTGAGAATTTTTTCATATATTTCTTAGCTATTTGTATGTTTTCTATTTTCCTTAACTTTCTAATGAATATTGATCTCAAATATATTTTTGAGAATTATTTTAAGATTTTTCTATTGTTTACATTTCATCCAAAATGACCTTATATTTTGGTTGTTAAATTTGATGGATTTCCTTATTAATAAAGTTTTTGGTTTAGTGCTTTAACATATTTGTGAGCTCATTTGAGGTGACTATTTCTCTCTTTATTTCTCTCTACCAATTTTTTTCCACTCCAGTAGTGGTTTTGCTTATCTGCCCTTGGACCTCGGAATTCTGAAGGCAGAATCAGAGGATGGCTTGTCACAGGTATTGTCCAAGGTGATTTTTTTTGTTTCTTCCTCCACAGCAACATTCAGGGTGACTTTTTGCTTTCTTTCACAGGCTCCACAGACACACCTCAGCCCAGGTTTCAATTAGTAAACCTGCCTCTGCTGTTCCTGCTACATAGGACCACACTTACAGTCGCTTCTGTTAATGATCCTAGAGTCTTAGATGCTCTTGGCTTGGGCTTCCATGTAACACACGTTTCTGTTCTGTTCTTTAAATATTAGCCTCACTCTTTGAATAAGGATATTTATTTTTAAATGTTCTAACAATATTATTTGTGATTCTTATGTTTAAAGCTGAGGGAGAAATTCAAAGCCATCCTGGCACAAAATCCTCTGGTATTTCATGGAAAACAAAAATGTTACATTTTTCTTTCTGATTGCTACTATTGTTTGCAAATGTTTTTTCCCACAGTGAAATCATACCCAAGTCAAACAAATTTCTTTAGTTCTTTGATGACTTCATTTAAACATTTTTAATTTTTTATGTTGAGTATATCTTGCCTCTATGTTTTAAAATAACTTGGTTATATTTTTCCAGAAGCCTCACATACCTGAGGACTAAATAAATGTTTCTTAATGGTTAGAAAAATTGCAATTAAAAATATTCTAAGTACAAATACTGTCCACAAATCTGTCTAATGATACCCTGCTAAATATTGTTTCTTTATAATAGTTCTTGTTTGTGTGTGTGTTTTCTTGGTAAAAGTAATTCCAAGTGTTTTCTCTCACTCCACAGTCTTCTTTTTCTTTCCTTTTTTCTTTTTTTTGAGATGGAGTCATGCTCTGTTGCCTAGGCTGGAGTGCTGTGGCGCGATCTTGGCTCACTGCAACCTCCATCTCCTGGGTTCAATCTATTCTCCTCCCTCAGCCTCCTGAGCAGACTGAGGTTACAGGCACCCGCCATCATGCCCCGCTAATTTTTGCATTTTTAGTAGAGATAGGGTTTCACCATGTTGGTCAGGCTGGTCTCGAACTCCTGACCTCAAATGATCCTCTAGTGTTCTGGCCCACAGTCTCCTTTTTCAAGTACTTATTGGCTTCTCTCACCTATTTGCTCTTCCAGAGGAAGGATTGTGTCCCAACTGTCAAGCAGATTAAATCGAGATCATATTTAAATTACAATTTAGGAAAAATTAACATTCTCATCTGATAAGATGGCATGTTTTTTTCTATTATCTTATAGTAAAATTCTGATGTGTATGTGTATGTGTGTGTGTGTTTAATATTTCACATTAATATTGCAAGGAGTTTTATATTATTCTTTCTTTGTGACCAAACCTTTTTGTTTGTATTCCAAGGACACTGTTTTTATGAAATGACAAATGTTTACTATTAAAAATTAAACAATACAGAAAAGTTTTAAAAAGTAAATAACAGTATTACCATACAGACTAACCACTCGAAACATTTAGTAAGCAATGTTTCAGATGTTGATCTCCACAAACTTACACATCAAAGTAAGATTCATGACAGGCAGACATGAAGGTCAAATTAATAATATAAAAATAGGTACATGCTCTATATGGATTTTAATAAAAATATCACATTGGTTTCATTTGCATTTAATAGATAAAAAGATGTAAAACAAAAATCTAGTGTTTAAATAATAAAATATGTTACTATCTAGAATATTTGTCTCAAGTAAAAACAAATTAAGAACATTCAGCGTTTGAGAACATTCTGTTTTTCTATTCATTGCACGTATCCTTTTTGTTAACTAACCTCTTGCTCACTAGATTGATCTCCAGTTTTTGGATACTTTCTCTCATTGCTCCTTCCCCACCCCAGATATATAATGATTTGTTAAAATGTGCCCATCTAGATTTTGTTCTGCAAATACAACATCTGTTGTTTTATTTAAGTTCTATATTTAAAGGGATCTTAGTTTTCTTTCCCAAGTTATATATTTTGATTCATTTATTTAACTGACTTCATTGCCAAGTGGTTTTTCAGTAGGGACCCATGAGTGGTATTTCTCTGAGTTATTACATCTTTAGAATGTCTGTCTGTTGATTTATACCCAGAATGACCATTTGACTAAGCATCATACTCATGGATCAAATTGTGTTCTCAAAACTTGGAGGTATTGTTCAATTTTCTTTGGCATTGAGAATTGTTGTGCCTAAGTATGAAGCCAATCCTATTTTTCACTTCTTGTAGATCTTTTTTCTTTCTGTCTATATCCCTAAATAATTTTCTTCATTCCCAAATTGGAATAACAACCAGGATATAGCTCTGTATTAATTGGTTTTTTAAACATTTATTTTTTTAAAAAAATACATTTTTTCTTTTATGTTTGAACACAAGTTATTCTTTAAATATTCATATTTGGCATGTTTCATTCCTTCTCTATTTTTGGGAAATACCACTCTGTTATACCCCTAAGTTTATTTTCTGTTCAAAGTGCTGGGTTTTCTATTTTTTATCATCGTGTCTCTGTCTTTCTTCACACTCACATACACACATATGTTCATATATGCTAGTGTTTATATATACATAAATTACATATATATGTGTGTGTCTGTCAACGACCTTCTGTATTTTAATATTTGTTTTTTTCTTCTATATTCATTGTGATTACATTAATCCTTTTACCTATGCTTGTAATTTGACTTTTATCTCTATCTATTGTAGACTTTGTTGTCTCCAATTATTAATTAGTTTTGTAATCACATTATTTCATTCTAAGTTTTTAATCTAAATTAATTGTTGCATATTCTTTAGATTTTATTTAATTCATATTTTTAAAGACTTCTTAGCATGAAGGTTATATACGCTTATTTTTCTGTTATTTGCATTATATTTTCCAATTTACTTTTTCTTGTTATATACCCTATAATATAATTACATAGCTGCAATGTCATTTTTTTCAATTCCTTTTTTTGCTTAATAGGCAGAGATGCCAATTGCTTTATTTTCCTTAAAAAGTATATGCAAATTCTCTTTGACATCTACCACCACTTGCTTGGGACCTAGGAAGAGTACTAAAGTACTTGTGTGCATGTTGGAGGGCAGGTACTCCTTTGAAGCCACTTTCTGTAGTGTAGGGCAACAGAAGGGAAGTGTATTGAGGTATTCTTTGCCTCATCAGCCATGCCTCTCCCATACACACATGCCGGCTGCTGCACTCCACGAAACTGCGATTACTAGCATGTTGTTTTCTTACTTTTGCTAGCATGTTTTGAATAGTGGCATATGGTTGTATCCCTTTTCATTGCTTGGTTTCTGTTGTGGTGAATTTTTACTATTTAAATTAAGATAATTATATAAAGACTAAAGAGGTATTCAATAATCTAGCTTCTTTCTAGTGTCTTAATGTGGAAGACCATTTTTCAAGGTTTCTCTATTTAATAGTTTGTTGTAAGTTTTCTGTTTTATTATTTCTTTACTAATTGACCTTGTTTTGTGATTTATTTCCATTATTTCACAATATATTATCTTTCTTTCTTCTAAGGAAGATTTTAATTCCATAGCTATATTTCTTATTTTTGAAGCTTTCTTACTCATGCATTTTATATTTTATTATATAATATTTTTCTTTTACCTCACAATAGATGTGTGGTAACATTCTATACTTGTTTATATATTATGCCATTGTTTTTCTAAATAGGTTTTATATTCTTTAGGATAGAAGAATTACATTTACAAGTATTTAGATACTAGTATTTACCTCCAATTTTACAACATTATACTTATAGAATGAGGTATATTCATTTCTGTTTCTTAAACTTTGAGATTCAAATTACAACATAATATTTGATACATTCAAAAAGTGTTCTGGATCAAAAACAACTGAAATCACAGATAACCCTTATAAACAGTGAAAAAGGAATCACGACAAAAAATGTCAGTTAGAGAGATCATATAGGACAGAATACTGATGAATTAAAAATATAGATTATATGGTTAAGTAGCTAGAAAAATGCAGTTTGCCAAACTGACACAAAAATAGAAAGTATGAATGGTTCTTTATATATTTATATATTCTATATGTAAAATGTTATGTACATATACATGTATGATGTACATATATGTGTAAATATATATATAGTGTATATATACATACACACAGATATATGTATAATCAGCCCTTCATATCTGTGGATATTGCATCCATGGATTCAATCAAATGAAGATTGAAAATATTAAAAATGAAAAAGAATGACTGTGTCTGTACTCAACATGTACAGACTGTTTGTTCCTGTCATGGTTTTCTAAACAACATAGCAAAACAATTATTTACCTAGTATTTACATTGTATCAAGTACTATAAGTAATCTAGAGATAATTTAAAGTACAGGAGAGGATGTACATAAGTTACATGCAAATACTACATCATTTTTTATAAGGGACTTGAGTATCCATAGATTTTGGTATTCTGTGGTGGGTCCTGGAACCAATCCCACATGGATACGAAGCTATGACTGTATACATGCACATTAAATACATTGAAATCTGTTATTAAAAATCTTCCCCAAAGAGAAAAGAGTAGGTCCAGATGGCTCTCAAATGAATTATATAGAATTTTTAAGGAAGACATAAAATCAAGCTTACCCAAACTTCAGACTCCAGAGAAAAACTAGAGAATGCTTCCCACCAAATTTGTATGGGCTTGCACAACCTCTATACCAAACCAGACTGTAAAATTTGCAAACAATATTCTAGCAAAGCAAATTTATACACACACACACACACACACAGAATACCTCATGAAAAAGTTACATTTTTTTCCAGAAATACAAGATTAGTTTAACATTTGAAAAACCAATTCAATTTGCCACATTAATAGAATAAAGAAGAATAATATGATCATCTCAATAGATGCCTAAAAAGCATTTGATAAAAATTTTTATTTTTATTTTTTGTAGAGATGGGGTCCCTTTGAATTCTTAATTATTATTATTTATTATACTTTAAGTACTGGGATACATGTGCAGAACGTGCAGGTTTGTTACATAGGTATACATGTGTCATGGTGGTTTGCTGCACCCATCAATGCGTCATCTACAATAGTTATTTCTCCTAATGCTATCCCTCCCCTAGCCCCCGACCCTTCGACAGGCCCTGGTGTGTGATGTTCTCCTCCCTGTGCCCATATGTTCTCATTGTTCAACTCCAGCTTATTAGTGAGAACATGTGGTGTTTCGTTTTCTTTTCCTGTGTTAGTTTGCTGAGAATGACGGTTTCCAGCTTCATCCATGTCCCTGCAACAACTTACAAGGGATCGCATTTGATAAATCTTAACATACATTAAAAATAAAAATTATTTGCAAACTAGAAATAGGAAGATATTTTTTCCATCTTATAAATGGTATCTCCATAAATGTAATGTAAATGCGCTATTTAATGGTGAAATAATCTTTTCTTTGAGATTGGGAATAAAATGAGGACTTCTGCTCTTTTTAACTTCTCAACATTTCATGAAGTTTCACATCCAGAGTTTCTCAGCCTTAGCCTTATTTTGGGGTGGAAAATTATTTGTTGGGGGGCTGTCTTGTATGTTGTAGGATGTTTAGCAGCATCTCTGGTCTCTGGATGCCAATATCACTCTGCCCTCTCTCAATTGTCCCAACAAGAATGTTTCTAGACCTTGACAATATCCCCTGGAAGAAAGGGCAATATTGCTAGTTAAGAACCACTGTTCTACCTAGTGTAATTAAACAAGAAGAAAACGTATATATGAATTGGAAAATAAGTATTAAAACATTAATTATCTCCTGATGGTATTTGTATATGTAGAAAATTCAAACAAATCTATACATAAAAGAATGAATAAATTGGTTACAGGAGGTTGTTTAATGCATATATATTCAACATATACAAATTTGTTACACTCTACTATAACAAAGAACAATAATGTTTTAAATGTTATTTTTAATGCCATGAATAAAAAATTTCAAATAAATACATGGTGTGTCTATCCTTTGAAGAGAATAATAAAATATTATTGAGAGAAATTTTAAGAACCAAAACAAATGGGAAGATATGTTCATGGGATAAAAGACTCAATATTGAAAATATTTCAATTCTCTTTAATGATTCAATGAAGTTCCAGTAGAAATACCAAACATCAAGAGATTATTAAGCTATGATAATTAAGATATAATTGGTACAAGGAAAGAGATTTATCAATGAAAGAAACAGAATCGACAACCCAGAAGTAGACCCACACATATTTGGACACTTACGGGTAAGGTTATATTACACATCAGTGTAACAGCCTTTTTAATAAATGGTACAAGATCTATTGGATATTCATAGTGGAGATAAAGTGGAACTTGGCCTATCTTTTACATTATATACAAATGTAATTTCTGGTGTATTGTAGATCTAAATCTAAAAGCAAAACAGTAAAATTTCTGGAAGAAAGTACAGCACAATATTTTCATGACCTTGGGACTGGCATAGATTCCTAAAACAGAACACAAAACTCTAATCTTAAAGGAAATTATTAAGTTGAACTATATTAAAACTAAGAACATATTTTAAGAAAAATTAAGAGTAAAACAGCACACTGCAGAACAAGACATTTTCAATGTGTACATGTGACAGTGGGCTTGTATATAGATTATATAAATAACTCCAAAAATCAATAAAAAATATAGATACCCCATAGGAAAATGAATACAAAGCATAAACAGGTACTTGATAAAATAAGCATAGGAAAAAAAGCCACTTGGGTGGCTGTCAAATGTTTTCAGATAAAGAGCTGGAAGTGAATTGATGTGTGCAGCTCTTGTTCTTCTCCCAGAATGCATTGCTCCACCATGCATGCTCTGTTTGCTTCGCTTGACTGCCTCCTACTTTCAGAGACCTGCAGATAATGAATGTAGGTGGCCTTACATACAGATCTACACTTGTCCCAGACTCTGACATTAGGTTTCCCATCCATCTCTTCACAACATAAAAGTTAACAGAGCATAGACAGTATGGTTTTGTCTTCTTTTCTATGTTCTCTTAGTTTTTTTTTATTGTTAGTTTGAGTTTTTTTTTTTTTTGAGGGGGTTAATTTGTTTTTCATGGAGAGTTAAGAGATGCTGTGTTATACTCTCCTATAGAGATATCATTTAAAACAGTCCAAGTCTACTTTAAAAGGAAATTCAGATATAATCTTAGGAAAATGAAGAGAAGCCTCAGAGCATAAGAATGATGGAGGGTGGGAGAAGAGTGGGGAACGAGAGAAATAGATCAGTTGGCAGGAAGAGGTATTACAAGCTGCTTACCCCCTCCCCCACTTTTGGCAATCAGAGTGAGTGACAATAGAAAGTAGAGTACACCTGTTTCAATAATAACACAAATTGGAAATGGTGAAGCCATATTTCAAGAATTTGAGCGGTAAAAATCTTCAGATAGGAAGAAGAAAACAAACGACTGGGAAATAAGAGGTGATTAATGACCAGGAAATAATTTAAAATAATAACTAAAAATAAGAGAAGTGAGGAATGGATAGACTTTTGTCTTGTTTCTTCTTTTTCTTTCTTTTTGTTTTTACATACTTGCTCTAAACAAGGATAGACACATTTCATATAAATTGACTATAATGTACTAATGAAATTATTTTAATTTTTACAATAATATTATGAAATAGGTATTAGTAACTCCCTTCTATAGGTGAGAAATGTGAGAAACATACAGTATAAATAATTTGCCTTAGGTCACAGAGGCACCTTTGTTTCCTGTCTTTAGTGTTCTGGAGCAACAGATTATGTGCTCCTCCATAGTTGGTGTAGCCCTTTCTACTTGGTAACATTACTTTAATTTTGGAAATATTGTTTATTACATTTATAATAAAGATGTAAAGCACATATATTATTTAAATGTAAAGGCAATGTGTGTTAGATGGGGTTGTGGATATATCCATGCTTTTATGACTCGTGTATCTGAAGTAAATATATATAATTGCCAGGTCCTTTTTGATTATTCTAGAACCACTAATCAGCTATTGCCAGTCTTCCCAGATGAAGACATACTTCTGAGAAACTGAAGAGTATCTCCTGCCCTGTCTTGGAAACTTCAAGTCTGTTTTTGAAAGGAAACATCAGATGAATAAGAAGAGATGTTAGAAGAAATATCCTTTGATAAGTAAAAATAGATGCATTTCACCAAGGTATTTGTGATATCATCAAGTGTTTTTTCTTCTACTCCTCCTTCTCTTCTTCCATTTTACCTAGGTTAAATTCCAGCTGGCCTAAAAAGTAGATGTTTGAAGACTTTTATTAGTAGCACAGAAAATAATAATGTTAGTTTATTTTAGAGCTGAAAAGGGGTAGAAATATTATTAATGTAGATATGAACTTTGTAAGGGCAATAGGTACTGAATTGTAGTTAATATAAAATTACCCTGAGTAATAATGTAAAATACATTAACATGAGTTTGAAAGCCCTACTTAATTATTAAACTTAACATAGAAGGAATTGATGATATTACCTTAAGAATTTTTGGCTAGAAAATGACATTTGGCATGCATCAAGAATTCCTTGGCTTGCCAAGAAGTACAATGTTAACACCATATAATGAATTATAATGATCTGATTATGTACTACATACCCATATTTTTCCTTGAAACTCCCTAGACCTTCCATAAAATCAAGGCATTAAGAATAAGTTTAACATCTTTGGGAGAGTGATGATCAAGCTCTTTATATACTTCAATGATTCACTTCCATTCATATAGAACGAAATGTCGGGCTTCTAGCTAAGGTAGCCTGTTTGTAATTGGCCAAGTAATATTTAACATTCAGCACCTCTAAGTGTCAGATGATAGAAAAGACACAGTGTCATCATTAGGTTAATGTTCCTGTACCCAGGAAGCAGTGAACACATCGGTAAGGACGTGAATCATGGATGCAGGTTTTAAACTTATTTGCTCTCTTCTGTGCTAAATAAACCAGCCTCTATTTTAGTCCTAAAGTGGGGAGAGGGATGGAGCTCTATCAGGCCAAGTGAAAAACTTTTGTTCTTGAACTCTCTACAGAAAGGTATTTCTCTATTTTTTTTTTTATCAACTCTTTCTTTCCACCTGATCACACTGTGGAAAATAATACATAGTATGACTCGGAGGTGACTGGCTTTCCTTTAACCCCAGTTTAGAAAATTTTTTCCAAAGTCTAATGGTCAAACTGGGAAGCCAAATGTTAGGCAGAGTGTGCTCTCCTAAACAAGTGGTTGTGGTTCTCTATCTCATCCCATTTTCCCTTTATTTAATGAAGAGTGTAGATGGAAAAGACTAAGGGGAAAAAAATCAATGCATTTTCCATGCTAGCAGCTGGTGTATATATCACTCTGGACTCATGTCCAAGGGTGAGTAAGGTTTTATTAGTATTTTTTAATCAGCTCACAAAGGGAGGAAACAGTAGGGGCTTGGTAACAGGGATCTGTAGGGGAACCTGGGCACAGGTGAAGTTTGTTATAGCCCTTGCTGATGTTGTGTTTTGGTAGCAGAGCACAGGTAGCTACAAACAAGAGAAATTTATGCTCAGTTCTCCCAGTAGGACCTACCCCCAGACAGGCTGTCTGGTCAGCACTCCATTCCAAGAGAAAAAAAAAATTACAGAAAGGAAGAGGTAAGACTCCATTTGCTTTTCTAATGTGTTCTTTTCTCTAAGTTTCTTATGAGTAAACCTTTAGAATGAAAGCCCAGTGGAGAAACCAACTTTACCTCATAATGTGGCTAATTTAAGAGAAGCTCAAAGTCTTGATCACTGTCATCTATTTCTGTCTCTCTGATTTAGCAGACAGATGAAGTGCACTTATAGCTGACAGATGTGGAAATCCATATATAGCCAGACAAATCTCTAGTGGCTACTGATGCAAAATAATATGAGTTGTTTCCGCAAAGGTCAGTTGAAATTTGCATTTGGATTTTTCTTCCTGGGGTGCTTTTAATGATAGGATCAGGTCCTCAGGCTCTTGTAGTAAAATATGCCCTCCAAATTTGTCAATTATGTTAAGGTAAAATCTGGGTTGAAGAAATGTTAAGAAAAAAATGTACTCAGAATATTTACCACACACATAGAGAGTAGCTGTAAGATAACTCAATGAGAATTGTGACATTAATCTACCCTTGCAATTACCCTGTTAATTGGAAACTCGATTATCAAAATTAGAGTTCATTAAAGGTAAAATGTTTCTTCTGTAAATTTCACATCCTGTACAAGATAATAGAAAATATGATGCTCAGTGGGGAGACTATTTTATCCACTTGATTCTTTTTATGGCTTACATTTCTGAATACTAAATTGTGATTATCTGTCTCATTCATTCTTTTTAAAGAACTCATCATCACCATTGTTTTTATTTATATAAAGTTAGATTGCTTTCATAAACTATCTAATCCCAACTCTCTGCACTGTGCAGTGTTTGAGTACACTTAATTTACTTCACGTTTTTCACTTTTTATTGCTTAAGGAAATAAAGCAGAATTTCAAGATTATTAAAAGCCAATTTAGATCTATATACCATTCCATTATTGACCCAATTTAATAATATTTTAATTAGTCATTTTACTAGCTTGACTCTAGAGTTATAGAAGTGTTGATTGTATAAAAATAAAGGAGTATAATCAATATTGTAACTTAGCTTTAATCAATTTGTTTTGCTTGCGGGGAGTTCTCATTCTGAAACATCGTGAGATTTTTGTGCAATAAAGAATATTATGGTTTTTTTCCTTCTGTTTCCATTAATAGGGCTATTTGTTTGAATGCCATAATTCAAAAACAACAAGAAAAAAGGATAAGCTACTTCAATAAAATTAGCTCCTTATTCAGTGCCAGATGTGATGCCTAAAGACGGCGTATCCCAGTTTATTAAGTTTAGTTGATAACCTTTTCATATAATATAATGCAGGTTGCCTTTATATCCTCATAGCAACCATCTTGATATATAGCACATTACTGGCATTCAGTGAATATTTTATGAATGGATTAGTGAACAGTTAAAACAAATACTGTACTTTCAGGAAATAATTATAAAGCTCCTTTGCAAAGCTATCTAGGTAGTTATTAATATGTATGTATAGGTGTCTGTAAACATATATTTATATTTTTGCTGTAAAGTGTGAAATTTACAGAAATTTACAGAAGAAACATTTTACCTTTAATGATATAATTTGTTCAGGTGTATAAATATCTTTTATAACAAAATATATATTTAGAGTCAGAATCAGAATCTAATTAAAATGGAAAACCTAAATCTATCTTTCTGCTTCTGAAAAGCACTATACTATAGTCTTCATTGTCCTCAAAAATCTCTGGGAAGAGGAATTCTTTCTTCATGCCAAAACAGCATATTTCAGTTAGAGTTGAAATGTCATTCTAATTTTTTAATCTGAGTCCCATCTGCTCCTCTCTTAACCTACTTCTCCTTGTCTTGTCAGTGTAATCAGAATAGTCCTCACTCATAATTACTCATGACTGTGATGACTTTAGATAATTCTGCAGTGTCCTCAGACAGACAATATCAAACTCTGAACAACTGTCATCGTTAACAAAGACTCCCTTCTTATTTTTTAAAAAATGCTTTGGGGAAGACTGATTTTTTAAAGTAATATTTGCAAAATATGGATGTAACAATTAAAGGTAAGAATTTTGATGTGTAAAACATGAATATGTTTGCCATTAATTGAGTTGCAACAGTGATCACATTTACTTTCTAGAAAAAATCATGCTACAAGGCTAGTCAGTTTCCTATTATTCTCAATACAGCAAACAGTGAAAAAACAAATTTTTCTTCAAAACGTATTTGATATTCTCAAGTTTTGTGTTTGAGATCAAACATCACTTCTAGTTATCATATGTGGATTACAACATAGAAGACTCTTTTTTAACTTTTATTTTTGGTTCAGGGGTACATGTGCAGGTTTGTTATGTAGGTAAACTAAATGTCACAGGGGTTTGGTGTACAGATTATTTCATCATCCAGGTACTAAGCCTAGTACCCAATAGTTATTTTTTTCTGATCCTCTCCCTCCTCCCTGCTCTACCCTCAAGGCCCCAGTGTGTGTTGTTCCTTTCTTTGTGTCCATAAATTCTCATCATATTTAGCTTCCACTTATAAGTGAGAACACATGGTATTTGATTTTCTGTTCCTGCATTAATTTACTAAGGATAATGGCCTCCAGTTCCATCTACATTCCCACAAAAGACATAATGTCACTTAATTAACAGAACATAATACTGGAAAATAAAAAGCAAAATTCTTATTGTGAACATTGACCTTTCCTTTTTCAGGTATGTTTTATGATTTGTTTAATATTAAGTTCACAATTAGTGGTATAAAGCTTTTCCCCCCATAGATGACAAGTTTATTAAGAATAGAACTTGTGAACAATTCATTTTTAAATATACATGTATGTATTCCATGTCGTTTACCACAGGGCATTGTACATTCCAGGTGATCAAGAAATACTTATGGAATGAAATGAGAGTAAGTTTTTTGCTGGACCTTTAATGGTTATAAGGAAAATAAACTCACTGAAGGTAGCTCAAGTTGGTGATAACTTATTATAAAGATAAATGTGATTATAATCATATGCTGCAAACTATACTAGCATGTGGACTTAGAGACACACTAGAAGGTCTAACTAAGGCAGCTCTAGCAAGTTTGCAGGAAAAATTACAAATCTTCACTTTAGTGCCTCACTATTACTGCTTCTTAACAACTTTCCAATGTGTCTTCATCTCTTGGGCTTTCTCTCTTTCTGCTCTAAATCTCTTGCCAGATATTTTTAAGCTTATTCCACTCTTGCCCTGAGAACCTTCTTTCTCAGAAGGTATACCCCACACTCATGTTCATCTAGAACCTCTGTTATAATGTGTACTCTTTTAATAATTCATTGTTTTTGTTTCTATATATCGTTTTTCTTAATTTTGACTCACCTTGTCTCTGAATTGCATTCTTTGCATTTTAGATTTTACAAGTAACTGCTTGCTTCTCTGTGTTTCTAGATTCAAGAACAAGAACTGATTGCCTAACTAACTCAGGGCAGAACTTTTAAACCAGAACACTCCACTAATATCTAGACAAGCTATGATTTGGCTGCTATTGGGTCATGAATTCCCTATCCAGAAGTAGGGAAGTGGCAGTCATATGATATACATGTGACGGCCCCTCAGCTAACACAGTGAATAGGAAAGTCTCCCACAGAAGTGACTTTAAGTATTGTCTAAAATCTTCATGGCATGACAAATACACTTTTGTGAAACATTATATGAGGATAAAAAAATCTTAATCAACTTATTTTTAAAAATCTTATATCTGAGTTTTTAATGATAAAGTATATACATTTTCAAAACGATAAGCTAGAGTTTAAGCTTTTCCCTGTGAGAAAGTTTGGCATTTTAAATGCTACATTAATTCTTTTTAACCCTAGCTTTCTCTTCTTATTTGTAAATCTATTTGTAATTCTTTTTGCTGATGGTGAAAAACCTGGCTTGTTATTCTCAATATATTTACTTATTATAACCAATCCTTCTCTACCATCACTGTTCCCCCCTGTACAAATGACTTCGTCACTCTCCTTGGGCTCTGACACTGTGTGCTGGGCTATTACCACTTCTCTCCCAAGTGGATATTCTCCTTCCTTGCTTCGGCTGGAACAACCCATACATGGCTGCACAGATCTCCCCATTTTGCTCAAGTTTCAACACTCCATGCTGAACTGCCACTACTTCCTTCCTCACAATACCCAGCAACCTATGATACAGTTTGGGTGTGTCCCCATCCAAATCTCATATTGAGTTGTACTTCCATAATTCCCATGTGTGGGAGGGACCCAGTGGAAGGAGATAATTGAATCATGGGGACAGTGTCCCCCATGCTGCTATCATGGTGGTGATTAAGTCTCACGTGATCTGATGGTTTTGTCAGGGGTTTTCTCTTTTGCATCTCCTTCATTCTGTCTTTGCCTGCTGCCATCCATGTAAGAAAGGACATGCTCCTCCTTGCCTTCTGCCATGATTGTGAGGCTTCCCAAGCCATGTGGAACTGTAAGTCCAAACAAACCTCTTTCTTTTGTAAATTGCCCAGTCTTCTGTATGTCTTTGCCGCGTGGGAACAGACTAATACAGTAAATTGCTACCAGTAAAGTGGGGCGTTGCTGAAAAGATACCTGAAAACGTGGAAGCAACTTTGGAACTGGGTAAAAGGCAGAGGTTGGAACAGTTTAGAGGGCTCAGAAGAAGATAGGAAAATGTTGGGAAGTTGGAACTTTCTAGTGACTTGTTGAATGGCTTTGACCAAAAGCCTGATAGCGATATGGACAATAAGTTCCAGGCTGAGGTGGTCTCAGATGGAGATGAGGAACTTATTGGGGACTAGAGCAAAGGTGATTCTTGTTATGTTTTAGAAAAAGACTGGCAGCATTTTGCTGCTGCCCTAGAGATTTGTGAAACTTTGAACTTGAGAGAGATGATTTAGGGTGTCTGGAGGAAGAAATTTCTAAGCAGCAAAGCATTAAAGAGGTGATTTGGGTGCTGCTAAAGGCATTCAGTTTTTAAGGGAAGCACAGCAAAAAAGTTTGGAAAATTTGCAGCCTGACAATGTGATAGAAAAGAAAATCCCATTTTCTGAGGAGATATTCAAGCTGGCTACAGAAATTTGCATAAGTAATGAGGAGCCGAATGTTAATACCCAAGACAATGGAGAAAATGTCTCCAGGGCATGTCAGAAGTCATCACAGTAGCCCCTCCTGTCACAGGCCCAGAGGCCTAAGAGGAAAAAGCGGTTTTGTGGGCCAGGCCCAGGGTTCCTGAGCTGTGTGCACCCTAGGGACTTGGTGCCCTGTGTCCTAGCTGTTCCAGCCATGGCTGAAAGAGGCCAACATAGAGCTCAAGTGATGGCTTCAGATGGTGCAAGCCCCAAGCCTTGGCAGCTTCCATGTGGTGTTGAGCCTGAAGGTGCACAGAAGTCAAGAACTGAGGTTTGGGACCCTCTGCCTAGTTTCAGAAGATGTATGGAAATACCTGGATGCCCAGGCAGAAGTTTGCTGCAGGGGTGGGGCCCTCATGGAGAATGTTTGCTAGGGCAGTGCAGAAGGGAAATGTGGGGTCAAAATCCCTACACAGACTCCCTCTTGGGGCACAGCCTAGTGGAGCTGTGAGAAGAGGGCCACCATCCTCCAGATCCCAGAATGGTAGATCAGCCAACAGCTTGCACCGTGCACCTGTAAAAGCCACAGACACTCAATGCCAGCCAATGAAAGCAGCCAGGAGGGATGTTGTACCCTGCAAAGCCACAGGGATGGAATTGCCCAAGACCATAGGGACTCATCTCTTGCATCAGCATGACCTGGATATGAGACATGGAGTCAAAGGAGATCACTTTAGAGCTTTAAGATTTTACTGCCCTGATGGATTTTGGACTTCCATGGGCCCTGTAGTCCCTTTGTTTTGGCCAATTTCTCCCTTTTGGAATGGTTGCATCTGCCCAATTTCTGTACCCCCAATGTATTTGGGAAATGACTAGCTTGCTTTTGATTTTACAGGCTCATAGGTGGAAAGGACTTACCTTGTCTCAGATAAGACTTTGGACTGTAGGCTTTTGAGTTAATGCTGAAATGAATTAAGACTTTGGGGGACTGTTGGGAAGGCATGATTGGTTTTGAAATGTGAAGATATGAGATTTGGGAGGGGCCAGGGACAGAATGATATGCTTTGGCTGTGTCCCCACACAAATCTCATCTTGAATTGTACTCCCATAATTCCCATGTGTTGTAGGAGGGACCAAGTAGGAGGAGATAATTGATTAGTGGTGGCACTTCCCCCATACTGTTCTCCTGGCGGTGAATAAGTCTTATGAGGTCTGATGGTTTTGTCAGGGGTTTCTGCTTTTGCCTCTCATTCCCTCTTTGCTTGCTGCCATCCATGTAAGACAGGATTTGCAATTCCTTGCCATCTACCATGATTGTGAGGCTTTCCCAGACACGTGGAATTGTAAATCCAATTAAACCTCTTCCTTTTGTAAATTGCCCAGTCTTAGGTATATCTTTATCATCAGTGTGAGAAAAAACTAATACAACCGACTTTGCTCACTAATGAATTTTGGACTTAATTATTCATGAAGGGAGAGAGAACGAGGGAGGAAGAATGGATTATAATTTATCAATTTGTATGCTCGTCATTTTTTTTAAACCATCAACTTTGTCTATGTTGAATGTACTCCTTGCTGATAGAATTATTTTAGTTACAGAAAAGTTGCAAGGATAATTTGTTTTTTGTGTACTCCATACCCATTTTCTCTCTATGTTACCATTTTAGATGACCACCTCTCATTACTTTTAAGACATTTCTTTGACTTCTGAATATCTAGTTTTACTGTCAAGGAACCTACTGTCAGGACAATTGTTACTCTGTTTTAGATTATTCATCTTTTCCTCTTTGACAGGTTTTTTTTATTATTATACTTTAAGTTTTAGGGTACATGTACACAACGTGCAGGTTAGTTACATATGTATACATGTGCCATGTTGGTGTGCTGCACCCATTAACTCATCATTTAACATCAGGTATATCTCCTAATGCTATCCCTCCCCCCTCCCCCCACCTCACCACAGTCCCCTGTGTGTGATGTTCCCCTTCCTGTGTCCATGTGTTCTCATTGTTCAATTCCCACCTATGAGTGAGAACATGTGGTGTTTGGTTATTTGTCCTTGCGATAGTTTGCTGAGAATGATGGTTTCCAGCTTCATCCATGTCCTTACAAAGGACATGAACATATCATTTTTTATGGCTGCATAGTATTCCATGGTGCATATGTGCCACATTTTCTTAATCCAGTCTATCATTGTTGGACATTTGGGTTGATTCCAAGTCTTTGCTGTTGTGAATAGCACCGCAATAAACATAAGTGTGCATATGTCTTTCTAGCAGCATGATTTATAATCCTCTGGGTATATACCCAGAAATGGGATGGCTGGGTCAAATGGTATTTCTAGTTCTACATCCCTGAGGAATCACCACACTGACTTCCACAATGGTTGAACTAGTTTACAGTCCCACCAACAGTGTAAAAGTGTTCCTATTTCTCCACATCCTCTCCAGCACCTGTTGTTTCCTGACTTTTTAATGATCGCCATTCTAACTGGTGTGAGACGGTATCTCATTGTGGTTTTGATTTGCATTTCTCTGATGGCCAGAGATGATGAGCATTTTTTCATGTGTCTTTTGGCTGCATAAATATCCTCTTTTGAGAAGTGTCTGTTCATATCCTTCACCCACTTTCTGATGGGGTTGTTTGTTTTTTTCCTGTAAATTTGTTTGAGTTCATTGTTGATTCTGGATATTAGCCGTTTGTCAGATGAGTAGATTGCAAAACTTTTCTCCCATTCTGTAGGTTGCCTGTTCACTCTGATGGTAGTTTCTTTTGCTGTGCAGAAGCTCTTTAGTTTAATTAGATCCCATTTGTCAATTTTGTCTTTTGTTGCCATTGCTTTTGGTGTTTTAGACATGAAGTCCTTGCCCATGCCTATGTCCTGGATGGTATTGCCTAGGTTTTCTTCTAGGGTTTTTATGGTTTTAGGTCTAACATTTAAGTCTTTAATCCATCTTGAATTAATTTTTGTATAAGGTGTAAGGAAGAGATGCAGTTTCAGCTTTCTACATATGGCTAGCCAGTTTTCCCAACACTATTTATTAAATAGGGAATCCTTTCCCCATTGCTTGTTTTTCTCAGGTTTGTCAAAGATCAGATGGTTGTAGACATGCAGCATTATTTCTGAGGGCTCTGTTCTGTTCCATTGGTCTATATCTCTGTTCTGGTACCAGTACCATGCTGTTTTGGTTACTGTAGCCTTGTAGTACAGTTTGAAGTCAGGTAGCGTGATGCCTCCAGCTTTGTTCTTCTGGCTTAGGATTGACTTGACAATGTGGGCTCTTTTTTGGTTCCATATGAACTTTAAAGTAGTTTTTTTCTAATTCTGTGAAGAAAGTCATTGGTAGCTTGATGGGGATGGCATTGAATCTATAAATTACCTTGGGAAGTATGGCCATTTTCACAATATTAATTCTTCCTACCCATGAGCATGGAATGTTCTTCCATTTGTTTGTATCCTCTTTTATTTCATGGAGCAGTGGTTTGTAGTTCTCCTTGAAGAGGTCCTTCACATCCCTTGTAAGTTGGATTCCTAGGTATTTTATTCTCTTTGAAGCAATTGTGAATGGGAGTTCACTCATGATTTGGCTCTCTGTTTGTCTGTTATTGGTGTATAAGAATGCTTGTGATTTTTGCACGTTGATTTTGTATCCTGAGACTTTGCCAAAGTTGCTTATTAGCTTAAGCAGATTTTGGGCTGAGACGATGGGGTTTTCTAGATATACAGTCACGTCATCTGCAAACAGGGACATTTTGACTTCCACTTTTCCTAATTGAATGCCCTTTATTTCCTTCTCCTGCCTGAGTGCCCTGGCCAGAACTTTCAACACTATGTTGAATAGGAGTGGTGAGAGAGGTCATCCCTGTCTTGTGCCAGTTTTCAAAGGGAATGCTTCCAGTTTTTGCCCATTCAGTATGATATTGGCTGTGGGTTTGTCATAGATAGCTCTTGTTATTTTGAGATACATCCCATCAATACCTAATTTATTGAGTGTTTTTAGCATGAAGGTTGTTGAATTTTGTCAAAGGCCTTTTCTGCATTTATTGAGATAATCATGTGGTTTTTGTTGTTGGTTCTGTTTATATGCTGGATTATGTTTATTGATTTTCATGTGTTGAACAAGCCTTGCATCCCAGGGATGAAACTCACTTGATCATGGTGGATACCCTTTTTGATGTGCTGCTGGATTTGGTTTGCCATTATTTTATGGAGGATTTTTGCATTGATGTTCATCAGAGATATTGGTCTAAAATTCTCTTTTTATTTGTTGTATCTCTCCCAGGCTTTGGTATCAGGATGATGCTGGCCTCATAAAATGAGTTAGGGAGGATTCCCTCTTTTTCTATTGATTGGAATAGTTTCAGAAGAAATGGTACCAGTTCCTCCTTGTACCTCTGATAGAATTCAGCTGTGAATCCATCTGGTCCTGGACTTTTTTTGGTTGATAAGCTATCAATTATTGCCTCAATTTCCGAGCCTGTTGTTGGTTTATTCAGGGATTCAACTTCTTCCTGGTTTAGTCTTGGGAGGGTGTGTGTGTTGAAGAATTTATCCATGTCTTCTAGATTTTCTAGTTTATTTGCATAGAGGTGTTTATAGTATTCTCTGATGGTAATTTGTATTTCTGTGGGATTGGTGGTGATATACCCTTTATCATTTTTTATTGTGTCTATTTGATTCTTTTCTCTTTTGTTCTTTATTAGTCTTGCTAGAGGTCTATCAATTTTGTTGATCTTTTCAAAAAACCACCTCCTGGATTCATGGATTTTTTGAACGGTTTTTTTGTGTCTCTATTTCCTTCAGTTCTATTCGGATCTTAGTTATTTCTTGCCTTCTGCTAGCTTTTGAATGTGTTTGCTCTTGCTTCTCTAGTTCTTTTAATTGTGATGTTAGGGTATCAATTTTAGATTTTTCCTGCTTTCTCTTGTGGGCATTTAGTGCCATAAATTTCCCTCTACACACTGCTTTGAATGCGTCCCAGAGATTCTGGTATGTTGTGTCTTTGTTCTCATTGGTTTCAAAAAACATCTTTATTTCTGCCTTCATTTTGTTATGTACCCAGTAGTCATTCAGGAGCCGGTTGTTCAGTTTCCATGTAGTTGAGCAGTTTTGAGTGAGTTTCTTAATCCTGAGTTCTAGTTTGATTGCACTGTGGTCTGAGAGATAGTTTGTTATAATTTCTCTTCTTTTACATTTGCTGAGGAGTGCTTTACTTCCAACTATGTGGTCAATTTTGGAATAAGTGTGATGTGGTGCTGAGAAGAATGTATATTCTGTTAATTTGAGATGGAGAGTTCTGCAGATGTCTGTTAGGTCCAATTGGTGCAGAGCTGAGTTCAGTTCCTCGATATCCTTGTTAACTTTCTGTCTCATTGATCTGTCTAATGTTGACAGTGGGGTGTTAATGTCTCCTGTTATTATTTTGTGGCAGTCTAAGTCTCTTTTAGGTCTCTAAGGACTTGCTTTATGAATCTGGGTGCTCCTGTATTGGGTGCATATATATTTAGGATAGTTAGCTCTTGTTGTTGAATTGATCCCTTCGCCATTATGGAACGGCCTTCTTTGTCTCTTCTGATCTTTGTTGGTTTAAAGTCTGTTTTATCAGAGACTAGGATTGCAACCCCTGCCTTTTTTTGTTTTCCATTTGCTTGGTAGATGTTCCTCTATCCCTTTATTTTGAGCCTATGTGTGTCTCTGCACGTGAGATGGGTTTCCTGAATACAGCACACTGACAGGTCTTGACTCTTTATCCAATTTGCCAGTCTGTGTCTTTTAATTGGAGCATTTAGCCCATTTACATTTAAGGTTAATATTGTTATGTGTGAATTTGATCCTGTCATTATGATGTTAGCTGGTTATTTTGCTCGTTAGTTGATGCAGTTTCTTCCTAGCCTTGATGGTCTTTACAATTTGGGATGTTTTTGCGGTGGCTGGTACCGGTTGTTCCTTTCCATGTTTAGTGCTTCCTTCAGGAGCTCTTTTAGGGCAGGCCTGGTGGTGACAAAATCTCTCAGCATTTGCTTGTCTGTAAAGGATTTTATTTCTCCTTCACTTAGGAAGCTTTGTTTGGCTGGATATGAAATTCTGGGTTGAAAATTCTTTTCTTTAAGAATGTTGAATATTGGCCCCCACTCTCTTCTGGCCTGTAGAGTTTCTGCCAAGAGATCAGCTGTTAGTCTGATGGGCTTCCCTTTCTGGGTAACCTGACCTTTCTCTCTGGCTGCCCTTAACAATTTTTCCTTCATTTCAACTTTGGTGAATCTGACAATTATGTGTCTTGGAGTTGCTCTTCTCGAGGAGTATCTTTGTGGTGTTCTCTGTATTTCCTGAAATTGAATGTTGGCCTGCCTTGCTAGATTGGGGAAATTCTCCTGGATATCATCCTGCAGAGTGTTTTCCAACTTGGTTCCATTCTCCCCGTCAATTTCAGGTACACCAATCAGATGTAGATTTGGTCTTTTCACATAGTCCCATTTTTCTTGGAGGCTTTATTCATTTCTTTTTATTCTTTTTTCTCTTCTTGCTTCATTTCATTCATTTGATCTTCAATCACTGATACCCTTTCTTCCAGTTGATTGAATTGGTTACTGAGGCTTGTGCATTTTTCATGTAGTTCTTGAGCCTTGGTTTTGAGCTCTATCAGGTCCTTTAAGGACTTCTCAGCATTGATTATTCTAGTTAGCCATTCCTCTAATTTTTTTTCACGGTTTTTAACTTCTTTGTCATGGGTTCGGACTTCCTCCTTTAGCTCAGAGTAGTTTGATTTTCTGAAGCCTTCTTCTCTCAACTCATCAAAGTCATTCTCCATCCAGCTTTGTTCCATTGCTGGTGAGGAGGTGCATTCCTTTGGAGGAGGAGAGGCACTCTGCTTTTTAGAGTTTCCAGTTTTTCTGCTCTGTTTTTTCCCCATCATTGTGGTTTTATCTTCCTTTGTTCTTTGATGATGGTGACATACAGATGGGGTTTTGGTGTGGATGTCCTTTGTATTTGTTAGTTTTCCTTCTAACAGTCAGGACCCTCAGCTGCAGTTCTGTTGGAGTTTGCTGGAGGTGCACTCCAGACCCTGTTTGCCTGGGTATCAGCAGCGGAGGATGCAGAACAGCAGATATTGGTGAACAGCAAATGCTGCTGCCTGATCGTTCCTCTGAAAATTTTGTCTCAGAGGAGTACTCGGCCATCTGAGGTGTCAGTCTGCCCCTACTGAGTGGTTCCTCCCAGTTAGACTACTCGGGAGTCAGGGACCTACTTGAGGAAGCAGTCTGTCCGTTCTCAGATCTCCAGCTGCATGCTCGGAGAACCACTACTGTCTTCAAAGCTGTCAGACAGGGACATTTAAATCTGCAGAGGATTCTGCTTCCTTTTGTTTGGCTATGCCCTGGCCCTGGAGGTGGAGTCCACAGAGGCAGTCAGGCTTCCTTGAGCTGTGGAGGGCTCCACCCAGTTCGAGCTTCCTGGCCACTTTGTTTACCTACTCAAGCCTTGGCAATGGTGGGCGCCCCTCCCTCAGCCTCGCTGTGCCTTGCAGTTTAATCTCAGGCTGCTGTGCTAGCAATGAGTGAGTCTCAGTGGGCGTAGGACCCTCTGAGCCAGGCGTGGGATACCGTCTCCTGGGGTGCCATTTGCTAAGACCGTTGGAAAAGTGCAGTATTAGGGTGGGAGTGACCTGATTTTCCAGGTGCCATCAGTCACCCCTTTGTCTGACTAGGAAAGGGAATTCCCTGACCCCTTGCGCTTCCTGGGGGAGGCAATGACTCGCCCTGCTTTGGCTCATGCTCGGTGTGCTGCACCCACTGTCCTGCATCCACTTTCTGACACTCCCCAGTGAGATGAACCTGGTACCTCAGCTGGAAATGCAGAAATCACCCATCTTCTGCGTCGCTCATGCTGGGAGCTGTAGACTGGAGCTGTTTCTATTCGGCCATCTTTGGCTCCCTCTCTTTGACTGTTTCTTTACTGTTGATTTCTATAGTTTTTCAGTGTGTCAACATTTAGTTTTATTTGTATTTATTCTCTCAGTATTTGTATTGTACTGATCTGATGGTTTATAAGATTTCTTTAATTTTGAAAAATTATCAGCACAACAATTTCTTCAAATATTACCTCCCTATTATTCATTTCATTTTTTTCTCCTGGAATTTCTACTTAATAAAATGTTAGAATATCTCTATCTTCCATATCTCATAACAGCTATTGAAATATATCTGTCTATCCCTTTCTAAGTCTAGCAGGGAAAACAATAAAATCCAGTTTATTATCATTTTTTAATTTAATCAATACATTTCTTTTACCAAATCTTTAGTTGTTTTTTAAATATCCACCTATTCTTTTTTCATTTTTACTGGTTTTTGTTGAAAAATTTTGAATATATTTTAAGGGAAGTTCTGCTGTATTGTCTCACGTTTTGGAAATGCTCAATGTTTCTAATTTAAAGTCTTTGTCAGGATGTTTTATAAAACTAATTTCTCTTTTTTTTTTCCTGTTGCCCAGGCTGGAGTGCAGTAGCTGGAGTGCAGTAGTGTGATCTCAGCTCACTGCAACCTCCGCCTCCCAGGTTCAAGCAATTCTCCTGCCTCAGCCTCCTGCATGACTCCATGCTCAGCTAATTTTTGTAATTTAGTAATTTTTTTAATTTACTGATCAACAGTAAAGATTTGCAATTTAGTAGAGACGGGGTTTCACTGTGTTTCCCAGGCTGGTCTTGAACTCCTGAGCTCAGGCAATCTGCCTGCCTTGGCCTCCCAAAGTGCTGGGATTACAGGTGTGAGCCATCGTGGCTGGCATAAAATTAATTTTTCAAAGTGGATGCATGATTGTTAATTTTGTTGGTTGTCTTTCTTAGCATCCAAGTTTTGTTTTTTGTTAATTTTGGTTTGTCAGTAATTTTTGGATAAGACTTATGTTTTTAGTTTATCTATATTTTTTGTTTCTCCCCATCTGCCTCTCTCTCCAGCATTTTTTCAGTTACTACCCACATTTTTCTTCAGGACACGAATCTGTAATCAGGCTTTAAATTACCGGTTTACCTTCCTACCCTATATGATGATGGAGTATTTAAGAACTAGTCATATGGCCAGTGAGCAGTTTGGCTGAGTTTTTATTGCCAAGGTTGTGAGTTTTGAAGCCATAGCTTATATATTCTCAACACGGATGATACTGTCACCAGTAAGATGAAAATCAAATCTTACAGGTCAAAAAAAAAAAAACAAACCTTAGATATTACAATTGCTTGTGACCTTTCAAAGTTCAACCCTGTCCCTAAAAATCGTTATTTTTTTTTAATTTATAAAGCTTATATTAATTCTTACAGGCTATAGCCTATTATTTTTACAGTGCTGACTGTTGTTTCCCAAAGTATATACAAAAATAATTAGAGTTCAATTAATTACTCCATTTAACCGTTTAATATTTAAGGACATGGAATGTAATATTATATTAAAGGAGCATGTGAGCAAAAATAAAATGAACATTGTGACATGAAGAATAGTAATAAACATAGGAAGATAGATAGATAAAATATAAATAGCTCAAGATAGAAGAGTAGACTACAGTGAAACTCTGTAATAATATCATGTGAATTGAATTAATTTTAAAACTCACCTTTCTACAAGGGCGAATAGGTGTGAGTACACACACACACACAGAGAGAGAAAGAGAGACAGGGAGAGAGAGAAAGAGAGAGTTAAAAGACTGTCAGAGAAGTAGAATGTGAACCAAGAAAGAATATGTTTCATTGAATAAGTCTTGCAGAAAAGTTAATAAGATGCAGAAAGGAGCCTGAGATAAGGAAAGCAAAATGCATTGAGGCGAAAAGATGAGGTTTTATAATCATATCAGTAAAAAAAGAGATAGAAAATAAGTTCACTAATAAATTAGGAGAGGTAGGAAATTAGAGAAATCAGTGATAACCTCAAATGACTGAGATACTAAACTATTGTAACAAAAGAAATAAAAAAAATCAATAATTAGAATGAAATACAAGTCCTGCAAAAGTAAAAACTTAACAAAAGCAGGTATAAAACACTTGAGAAACTTGGCTCAGTTGGGAAAAGCACACTGAAATAATTTATTTTGCATGGATTTCAGGAGAGCAACAGACTTTATATGAGTTAATCCAAGAAGTTCCTGTTGTCATTGCTTTATGTTATTGCTATAATGTGCATTAATCCATTAGTATAAATTTCTGCTATGGGAAAACAAATCTATAGTCAAGGGAAGAATAAAGAATTCAGTAAAATATGAGCCCCTGACAACTATTTAGGTGTTAAAAAGGTTAGATTTGAAGCTAATATATAACTTTTTTTCTATTCCACAGGCTTGTTTAGTAAGCCAGGTTATTGTAATAAATGTGGCTTAACTCTATATTGGAAATATTTAGAGATAATTTGACACACTGGCTGACTAGACAAGCCAAATACTTGGGCCTCAGTTTCTTCCTTTGAAAACTGGGATATTGTAAAGATCAATGTCAATACAGTAACCACATACATCATGACTACTAACATTACTACTAATTCTGGCATGTGTTTAACACTTTTGTAATCAAGTAGCAATTCCTCCCTTAAATCTTTTTATTTTCCAAACAAAGGTTTTTGAAACCCCCATTATTTTTTTTACTGATCCTGACATTTTAACATTGTTCTACATAATCTATTTTCCCTGGTCAGATTTTTAAAAACTAAGTATAATTTAAACTCTGATTTGAACACAGTCCTCCCTCTGCAGTCACATGTAATCACATAGCATATGTTTCACAGATTCTATAGTATTATGGCCAGAATCATTTTTACAACAAAAACAAGCTATTTGAAATTAAGTCAAATGTTCAAGGTCGTGTTAATTACTTCTAGTTAGGGTTATAAGTGGCAGTAGATGTTTAGACATGATATCTCTGTGGATATAGTCAAATTGAAATGCTGATATATTCTGTTAGATGGACTAGCAATACCTAATGCACCTTTGCTGGATGGTGGCAAATATTGCAGTCTTAATTATATGTACTTTTCAACCAGAGAAAAAGACCAATTGCAATGATTCAGCATTTCAACTTTTTAAATGATTGTTGTAATAATTAGATATTTTATTATAAGCTGAACTTATTCTACTGTCAATCTAAAAACCTGCAGCTATGGTGAAACTTACAAGCTTAGGAAATCTATTGATTCTTACAAACACACACTGTATTATAGCACACGAATAAATCAGATGAACCAAATCTGGAAATGAATGTGGCTGGGGAAGATGGTGGTTAAGAAGAGTTGTGAACCTGTAACACTCTGGTATCCTCTGTTCTTAATTTTTAAAGCAGAAGTTGAAGGTATATTTAGTGCTTTCCATTATGACAGTGGTTCATGTAATGTGGTCTCCAGATGGGCAGTATGGGCACCACCTGGATACTTGATAGAAATGTGAATTCTTGGGCTCTGCCCTAGACCTACTAATAGGTTCTAGTGATCTACATTTTAACAAGCCCTCCAGGTGATTCTAGTGCATGTTACAGTTTGAGAACTACTGTATAAATTTTTAAATGATAACATTTGGGCAGAATTATGACATGTTAAGTGGGACAAAATTCATTTGTGTGTGTATTGTTTTGAGATTTGGTCAAAATGAACATACTGGTTAATTTTGAAAAATCCACAAATGTTTCAAATGAGTACTCGCAATTTATAATAGCATAACTCTTTACACCTGCTAATGTGTCTCACACTGTGAGTTATGCTTTACTTCACAAGAAGTCATAGTATCTGGACATATATCAATTTTAGATTATTTCAGAAAAATGTTTTCCTTAAGTTTGAACAGAACTGGACTAAAATTTTAAATATTCAAAATTTAAAATCACAGATATGTAGTTTCTTAGTGTTTTAGATAAAACAATAACAAGAGAAAGATCTTAATACATTGAAGTCTCGTAGTAGATTAATTTATGTGTTGATTTCTTCCCTGAACAAGCATTTGAGAACCCATTATGTGTTAGGCCATATTCTTGGACCTAGGAATAAAATCATGTACAAAATAATCTTTCTACTAATAATACGCATTCTTCATTCACCTTTTGGAATAAAATTTACCCCCTATTAATTTATCAGAATGTTTTAATTATTCATCTCCTTGATAATATTAGTTCTAAATAATTTTTTTCAAGTATCACTCAGATTAGCATTTGGTATGCCTAGGAAAAAATAATTTCAAAAAAACTAGATTTGGGTCAGTGTACCTCATGCTAACTGGGTGACCTTGAGAAAGTCTATCTTCTGAGCCTCATCTATTTCATTTACAAACTGGTAAAGATAACAGCTCTGAACTTAATCTACAAGACTATTTGCAGAGTAAAGTAGATAATGAATGTGAAAGTTTACTGTTACTGCTGTAATCTGTGTGGTTTAAAAAAATTATCTGAAATAAATCACTATTTACAAATTAATCAATTGCACACATTTAAATTCTGGCTCTGACACTAGCTCTCTGACCTTAGGTAAATTACTAATCTCTTTGTACTAGAATTCCCTCAATAAAAGATTACATTATTTTGAATTTCATGGAGTTGTGCTAAAAATTAAATGGTAAAATAAAAGTGCTTATACTACT
This sequence comes from Gorilla gorilla gorilla, assembly GCF_029281585.2. NCBI lineage: Eukaryota > Metazoa > Chordata > Mammalia > Primates > Hominidae > Gorilla > Gorilla gorilla. The sequence goes on along the minus strand of NC_073229.2, from coordinate 117,120,435 downwards.
GTTTAATACATTACTTATCTTTATTGAGCACTTACTATCTTCGTTATTATTTTAAAAATTATTATCACTAAAACAATATTTAGACTAAACCTAAACACTTGGAACTTTGTACTCATAAATATGAGTCCTTATGTTCGTAAATAAAATCATGAAATCTCTTCGTAAAAGTTAGGAATTTCATTTAAACCTATGCTGACTCCTTGACACATTTTTAGAATATATTTATTTTGGAGAAAAAAATAAGGATCTTAGCTACTACCTTGACTCCTTCTGATGAAGCAATGTTTAAAAGAAGATGGGCTTTATAATCTTTTGGATTTCAGATTAATTTAAATTTTCATTTATTGGTATAACTCTAATGTTCTCCAATGTAAACAAAACCCAACTTTTGGTTATTAAAACTAAACAAAGCCTTTATCAAGGAGCTATTTACTTATTTTAGTTGTATCAGAAAAATAGTTTACCACTTAAGGTAGTTATGGTTTCTCACAAGCTGGCAGCATGTACCACGGCAGGAAAATGTAACAGATAAACTAAAAGGCAGGTAAAAGAATTATACAGGTGGCATCTGACTTACGATGCTTCAATGTGTGATTTTTAGACTTCACCATGGTAAGAAAGCAGTAAGCATTCAGTAGAAACTGCATTTTGAGTACCTGTACAACCATTCTGCTTTTCACTTTTGGTACAGTATTCAATCAATTTCATGAGTTATTCAATACTTTATTATCAAATAGGCTTTGTGTTAGATACTTTTGCCCAACTGTAGGCTAATGTGAGGGTTCAGAGCACATTTAAGGTGGGCCAGGTTAAGCTATGATGTTTGGTGGGTTATGGATACTAAATGCATTTTTGACTTATAATATTTTTAACTTACAATGGGCTTAATGGAAGGTAATTCCATTGTAAGTTGAGAAGCACCTGTAGTTGAAATTGGATTTGTGAGCCAACAATATAAACTTACCTTAAATGGTGGTATTGCTCTCTAGCTGCAGGTAGCTCACAAAACCATTTGGACAAGAATTACGTGAGCTCTTTCTGGAGCTGCAGGAGGCAAGGGAAGTACAGGGAAGGGGTTGAACATCTGCAGCCAGAAGGAGAGAGTCATTGCCCCTTTGCAGCTGCCTTCTGAGCCTTATGACCCAGTGAGCCCATGAACCATGTAAGGCCCCGTTTGCCTGGGTGTGGAACATTTCAGATGCGGCCACTGACAGGGCACAAAGCTCTGCATTAGCCTGACTACCAGGCATCCCTGAATAACCAAGGAAATGACTACTCCATGTCTCATAGAGCTGACTTATCCACCAGGGTTAATAGTGTAGCTCTTTGATGGATAATACATCTGGAAGGGAAACAGCAGGAACCATACACCTGCAATATAAATCTCAGAAGGTTTACTGTGTTTTATTTTTATATTCTCTATTTCGGTACATATGTGAATAGGGTGGGGATTTTTTTCCTCTGAAAAGTTTAAGATTTTTATTTGTGTCAAGTTTCATAGTTCTGTGCTGTACCTGGGCTTTGTTTATGTGTCTTACTCAGACATTCCTTCAAATTTCTACATCCTTTCTTATCATTTTCTGTAATGTACTATCTCATTAGAACTCATTGGAAATGACTACAGGCTTCCTGACTTCAAGCTGAGTGGATTTGGCAGAGCACTGAACTTTTTCCTGGCCATAAGCAGATTCTATGAACTGCATTTGCTCTGAAGGTAGTTTTAAATAGATCACATGCACTGGGTAAACTGGTTGTTACAAACTTAGGAAAAGTGAGCATACAAACTATTACTGCTTGTGGGTTGCACTAAAGCATCATAGAAAGGCAACATCCCCACAATAATCAGCACTGTTTGAAATCTAAATATAGTAGAAACAAGCATGTGCATTTCTATACAAGTTGGTCAGCAACAGGCAGAAACAGCCCAAAAATTCAGGAAAAAAATACACTAAATGGGTACCAATTATCAGGATCACAATTTGGAACTTCCTGTCAAAAATTAAAAAGGTAAATATCTTCTACCTAGCAATGACACTTATAGTCTACTTTATTCAGACATGCTTGTACAAGTTTTAAAAAACATGATAAAATTAGTTGCAATAACTTTTTTTGGGGAAATAATGTCAACTATCTACTGGTTTACCAATTAGGATATGTTAAAGTATGGCCTCACGATACTAATATTACACAGTTGTTTTTGAAAGGAATGAAGGATGTGTTCATGTATTGGTATGAAAAATGCTTTATGCTATATTCTTAGTTAAAGCAAAAGCTGCAAAAAATATGATATACCAGTTGTGATTTCTTTTTTTCCTTCCTCCCTTTCCTCCTTCCTCTCCTTCTCCTTCTCTTCTTTCCTCCCTCCTTCCCTTCCTCCTTCCTTCTTTCCTTTCTAACTTCCTCTTTCTTTTTTCCTTTCATCTACTTATTTATTCATTCATCTTTCTATCTATTTCTCTAGGAACATAAAATGTCTGGAAGAATGAGCAAAGATGAGAAAGTTAACCATGATAATGCATTATACTTTCTGGAGAATGGAGTTGGGAGAATCTGGGTAGGGAAACTTTTGCCTATTGTTTTATGCTTTCCTTTATATATTATCTGTCTATTGCTGCATAACAAGGCAACCCAAAGCTTGGTGACATCAACTAAAATCCATTTCCTTGCTTACAGTTGTGTAATTGGCAATTTGGGCAAGGTTCAATTTGGATGGCTTATCTTTATTCTGTGTGATGTCTAGGTTCACTCTTGTGTCTGAAAAAAGTTGGTGGGTTAGTTAGGGACTAGCTAGTCCTGAATAATCTCACTCACATGTCTGGGGCCTGTGCTGTGCTGTAATGACTTGAGATAGCTAGGCCTCTTTCTCCATGGTTTCTATCTAAGTTTGTTCACAGGTCAGCAGTGCTCCAAGAGGGCAAAAACAAAGCAAAACAAAACAAAAAACACAATCTATCTTGAAGCCCAGGCTTGGTTGTCACCCAGGGTCACTTCTGCTGTATTTTATTCTTCAAAGCAAGTAACAAAGCTAGGCTAGATTCAAAGAATGGGGAAATAGACTTCATCTCTTAATGGGAGGAGTTGCAACAAATTGTGGCCCTATTTAGTCCAACACACTCTACTATATGAATGTTTTATAATAAGCATTAATTATTTTAATAAGAATAATAAAAATAAAAAGAGAGGTATTTATCTTTTTTCTGTCATAAAGTACTGGTTTGCCCAACTACCATCTGTGTCTTTGAGTTACACAAGAGCCTGTTTCTGTTTTCATAATGAAATGTGATTACTGGTTAGTTAGGAATGATTCTGTAATTTATATACAAAAACAAGTTTTGAGTAAGTTTAGTCTCAGCCAAGAGATCCATTCCAGATGTGAAATTCTAACATCCATGTGAAATGCATATATACTTCAATTTACTAGTAGCCACTAATGACTCAGGCACAATGAGTAAATAGCCTGACATGAAATTGTATTATCTTCCTGTGTGTATGTCTGTGTGTAGCTGTAATAGAATTTAAAATCTCTCTGTCTTATAAACATTTATCATTCAGCACTTTAATATTAAATGTTCTCTACTTTATGCAATAAGGCCTTATTGAAGGGGAATTTAAATAGAAATGTTATGAATTATTTTAAATGGGTGTTGTAAGTATTCTTTAGTTCTCTCCCAAAATAAATTCAATGGTTAATTGTCTTATTAAATGTAAGTATGCCCTAATCTTTTTATTTCTAATAATGCAACAGGGGAGGATAGTGTGGAGAGGGACAATCCTACCCTGTTGCATTCTTGGAATTTACCTGTCCCCTCATAGTCTGTTCTCTTTCTCTCCTCCCCTTGCTTGATTTTGAGTTTTCTCAGTATAGAAATCCACAGCAGTGAAATATGAATTTTTATGGCAGAATTACATGTCTAGTACTTACTTTGTTTACTCTGTATTTATCTTTTTTTCTTCCCTCTCACTGGTCCTCTGGTTCCCTCTCCTAGTCCTCATTAAAGCAGAAACAAAGAGGCAGAGGCACAAATACAGAAGAACCGCTGGCTAGTGAGCCAAATGATGTGTCTCAGGCAGACATTTGTGTGTAGGGCTCAATTTTTTGTTGGTTTGTTTTGTTTTACTTTGCTTTGTTTATCTCCAAAATGATCTGCTCTGGGAAAGAGAAAAGACAAATGACGCAGAGACAAAACTAATATTTGGGCAGGAGAAGACTTAAAGGCCAGGAGTTCTCATAGCAGAAGGGAGAAACGTGCCTGAATTTTTTGTATCCTAACAGAAAACAGAGCCCTCTAATTAGAATAATGCAAGAGCAGTTTAACACAATGTTCATTTTTCAACAGGGGGTAGTCTCTATGTATAAAGAAACCACAAGGATAGTGCAGAACTCTCAGGCTTTTACCATGCTAGGCCCAAAGAGATGAAGGGAGAGATAGTGTGACTCATTGGTCAAGGGACTCAGTCAACTGGGGGTGATCCAGCCAGGTAAGGAGCTGGAGAATAAATATCCTGAAGGCAATCTGCTTTATTCTTTGTTTTCATGGTGTGGTTCCCCATTGGCCAGATCCTAATAAAAGCCAGAAGGCAGAGGAGCTTATTGAAAGGGGGAGGGAGGGAGAAAAGGAGGTGGTTGAGGGAGAGAGAGAGAAAAAGAAAGAGGAAGGGAGAATGGAGAGAATGCATGATGTTGTAGCTGGAAATACCAAAGACAAAAACACAAGACAGGTAGTTTACTCTCTAGTTGTCAAATTTTTAATTATAATCCCTCGGAATGACTTTCATTACAAGAATTGCAAAAACCAATTATGGCAATTACTATTCATCAACCTCATAATTGTTTGCATTCTATTTCCTTCAAAGTTGAGATTGTAAGCTACCTGAGGATAAAGCTCCTACTCATCTTATTTCCTGAAGTGTCCTCGTTAAATATTTGCTGAATCACATTAAATGATAAGTATATCTCATTCATTTTAATCACTTTGGAAAATCAAGAATGGCTCACCTTTAGATTTTTTTAGGGATATGTTACATAGTTCTAGTAATACCATCTTACATTGAATAGGATTATTACATCTCTTCAGCTGCCAATGTTGTGATTATTAATCTACCATAACTTTTGCTGACAGCAGAGAATCTCTGCTCTGACAACTGCAATAAAGTTGATTTGCCAGAGAAGTTTACCAACAGCTTGAAAGTTTCATGATGAAATGACTGGTCAAGTTAGTGTTGATGGCATCTGGCCAGAGTCATCCATCACTAATCCTGGGAAGCAGGGATATCTAATGGTTCCAGTTTTATTCAATCTATTTTATGCAGCCATGCTTGACTATGCAACAGGAGACCTCAGGGTTGATATTAGGATATATTTTGATCCCCTAAAAGGCTTTTCCACTTCAACAACTTGCAATCCTCCTCAAAAGTCCTTGAGGCAGTCCTTCATGAACTACTCCTTCCTGATGACAACATACCCAAGATGACCTAAAATGGATTTGAGAAAATTTTGTAGGCCTGTGTTAGGAGTTGTCTATAAGCTGGAGGTGTCTTAATATATACCAAAGTTTTGCTAATAAAATCCTAAAACAATTCAAAGCACTCAATTTTTAAAAGACATTGCTGACATTTTGTCAGTTCACTAATAATTACCAGGTGAGAAAATTTATAGTGAAAGCATATATTTGTGGATAGCAGATTTATTATCAATAATTATTACATTTCAGCATTTGTTGACTGACTCTACACTGGATTTGAGTGAATCTTAGGATTTCTTCCCTAATAGCCATATAATTGGTATACATTGGACTTACAATGGGAAAGTAATCTAACCACACAGTATTAAAGCTGGAAGAGACCTGATAATTTATTTAATCAAAGCCTCCTATTCTGCATAGGAGGGTGATTTACTTGATCAGTATCATACAATTAATTTCACAAACTAGGTTATGCACCACATTCCTTAACCACTCCAACTCCATTGGTTCAATGATATTTTCATTATTTCAGTTTGAATGTTGTGGTAGCCAGATTCTAAGGTGGCCCCCAGTGATCCTCATCACTTAGTGTTCATGCCCTTGAGAAGTCCTCTTTCATGTTGTATCAAGGTTGTTATGTGCAAACAATAGATTATAACCTATTATTTCAGTTTTGAGCCTAGGTCATACCAGACACTACGGCTTTCTCTTCAGTCATCTTGGTTCTCTTGGGAAAAGCTAGCTGCCAAGTCTGAGCAGCCTGATGAAGGGGCCCATATAATGAGAAACTGAGGACTGCAACCGACAACTGGCAGAGAACAGATACCTCCTGCCATCAACCATGTGAGTAAGCTTAGAAGCAGATATTCCTGACCCAGTCAGATTCAAAGATGACTGCAGTGCCAGCAAACATCTTGCCTTCTTGAGAGGTGATGAACCAGACCACTCAGCTACGGTACTTCAAGATTCCTGACCTAATCTTGAAACTATGTATATATATTTGTTTTTAGCTGCTAAGTTTTGGGGTAGTTAACATTTATGAAGCAATATATAGCCAGTACAATGTGATAGTAAAAACTTTCTTGCATATGTCAGACTAATATAAAATTCAGAATCATGGTAGGAAATTAGGTATGGGAAGACCATCTAAGCAAGAGTTGGGACATGTAATCCATGAACTCCTGGGCCCATGAATGGGCCTTAGAGGTATGTGAACCACCAAAATTACATGTAGAATTATATGGATATCTGTGTAAATGTGGTTTCTTTCCCCTAAAGGAAGAATCTCATCATTTTCATTTGGTTCTCACAGGCATATATGATTTCCAGAATATTGAGTCACTAGTCTATGGCCCTACTATAATATTATATCCGAGCTCATCGAGTGCAGAGTCAATCATGTTTTTTTAATCATTTTAGAAATTTTTCATAAGCCTTACATAGGGTGTGCACAACAGAAGGAGGTGGGGTGAGTGATTAAGTTCATATATTTGTGTGTACTTATATCTATTATGGCAGGCTCACCATCAGTAGCCATATACTTTCAGTTGTTTCCCTACTATCATGCATCCCTCATCCTTTGTTACAGTTATTAAATATTTAGGGATGTTCAATTTGTCACTGTGTAACAATCTGAAGCTGAGTGGCTCAAACCTAGATTGCTTCATTTGTCTTCTTCCTGTAGTACATTCATGAAATTGCTAGAGAGTGAAGCAGCCATTCAGTATGCATAGAAGAAATTTCCCGGACACATTCTGGACCATTTTTCCCTGTGTTTCATTGCAATAAGTTTGTTGTAACAAATATAGACTTTCTCTTAATGTTTTTCTTTGACTTTTTGCAATGCAAAAAAAACCCCATTACTCTCAAATTAAAAAACAAAAACGTCAGAGTCATTTGCTATTTTGACTGCTTATTGCTTCTGTCACAACTTTAGAATTGAACCTAGCACACTTACTCATATCCTGCCTGTCTTTCTTAAGTAGTTAATTATAATATCATGTAATCTTTCTGGGAACCTACCTCCATTAACAAAATTGGTTTTCTTTCAATTGTGGCTATAAGTTGATGGATCCCAGTTCACCTATGTTTTTACTAAGGGCACTGCTACTCAGGCCATACAATAGACCCAAGTGTGTTTATTTTGAGAACTGTGTGGAGCTATACCCACTTCCATCTTTAAAGTAATGTTTGAAGTTCCTGCTGGAGTCTTGATGAGCTGTGTACTCATTCACTACTCACCATTGTGCTGGTATTTCACAGGCCTCTGGTAACACATTTCTGTTTAATTCAACAAAAATTAGTTTCCATCTAAAAGTTATCTTTATGATTTTCCCTTTGAAAAGCACTATTTTCTCAGTTCTATTTTCAACATATTTACTTAAATCTGGGAATGTTTCCAAAAGGAGCTTTTTAAGAAATTATTGTTCACTTGTTGGGGGAAGGCGGAATACATCTATTGGAAGGTCTGAATACTGCCACATGGAGAACAAATGAGGTCAATTAATCCTGGTAATTCTCAAAGTGAAAATACTTTATAACATGAAAAATATAGATTTCACAAATTGATTTTTCCATTCTAGGTATATTTTCTTCCTTTTCTTAAGGAAATACATATAATTGTATTTTTTGTCAAGATGCTAGTTAATACCAAGTATTTAGAAAAAAAGAGGATGAAAGCATATACATATGTTTAAGCCACATAAATAATTTATAGCCTTACAATAATGCATTGTGATATAGGCCACACTCAGCATGGTAATTAAACTGCTCATTAAGTATCTGTTAATGCACACCCACATGTCTCTACCTCTTATAGGCCATTCACAGTTCTGCTCATTAGGCCCAGAGCAAATGACCTACTCTCACATCCCTCTTGCTCCATTCATTCTTCAAATTATGCACGCATGTAGTCAAAAGATGTTTGCATTGCCTGCTATATGCAATATATATTATGCTGGGCTGCAGGAATACAGAGGTGAAAAAGAAAGAGAAAATAATATTGACTTGAGTGCTGATCTAAACTAATAACCTGGTCCAGTCTCTATTGTACATGAAGCCTAGAATAATAGTCCCACATGCATTCAGAAAATGTCCTTTTCACTCTCTATTAGCACTGCCATGATCTTTTTGCTGTACTATGATAGAAGAATTTACTAAAGTTTTTCAAATAGCATGTTTTAGAACTTGCATCCATTTTCACCATCTTCATCCTTACTCATTGAGACTTGGGGAAACCAGATTGAACTTTCTGAGGGTTTTCATGTGGTGCTTATATTAGACAAAAAAATCATTCCTGAATTATTTGACAGACCACACTGCCTCCTTCTATTTATAGCTTTTTGGGAGATGCACCTGATAGCAATAACTTAAGCATTCCCTGAGAATGCAGACACACGTGATCTATGTAAACTGTATGCTTTTTACAAATGGAACTGTTTCTCTTGTCCAGCACTAGACCATCCCTGATATAAGTCCCCCAGTAAAAACCCATATGTCCTTTGCTGGTTCCAGGTCTTTTCCTCGGCCTCCTGAACATGGTGCTATCCCTACTGAAGTTAATAGGGGTCTGTACGACAATTGGCAGCCCAGTATGAGGTTGAGGAAATCCCCATGAGTGCCAAGACAATGGGATGGGTGAAGAGGAAAATCCTGGGTTGGCCATCCACTTCTATGTGGGAGCCTGTAGCCACTATCTTTAATGAAATGGGGCCCAGTGTGTGAGTAGTGGAACACCCTGTAAATGCTGAAGAGTCTGGAACAGTTGTTGCACAAGGCAGATCTAACTGAGCAAAAGTAAGATGTCTGGGTTCTGGCAGCTGTGGTTGGCTGGCCACTTCTGACTGCACTCTGAGCAGCCACTGAAGCTGAGCTTCAATCATAGGCAAGAGTTCATCAGTTACAGGATGAGTTGTGACTAGAAAGAGATGCCACATTAATTCAGGCTGAAATGTCAGAGACTTTGGTGCCCCACCTGTGGGACCAGGATAATGGAATGGAGACCCTGGCTTGTTGGGTAGCCTGTTTGAAGGCTGCCATGTCAATAAGTTGGGGCTTTCATGGCTGAATTGTCCTGGATCTTATGTCCAGGGACTCCATGGAGATGTCTAGTGGGGAGGAGAGTGAGGACCTTTATGAGTCCGCAGAAATTCCCATGCTCTCCACCTGTCCCATAGTTACTACCAAGATAAAGACAGACCAACTGCACGACTTGCTTTCATATGAAAGGGGGCAAGTCTTGTAGGGCTGCACACCACAATGCAGGGCTGTGCCACTGTGGAATTGTGGAATAGGTTCCTACAGAAGGGAAAAGAGTTGATTGTGGGGTGACTTCTCTGTCTATGGGACATGAGGGCGGAGGATATTATACCCTCCAAATTTAAGGGGAGTTAAATGGCATCCATCACAAACGACCCTGCCCTGAGGCAGTGCCTCTGTGGCACCAACAACGAGAATATGTTCACACTCTCCCTTATATGGGTGGTTGGGGGCTGCAAGGCAGCCTGACCAAATAAGGCAGATGTCCCCAAGTCTCTTGTGTAATGGCAGCCTATTGTGGAATTGCAGGACATCCTCCAGGAATTAGGGATGAAGCATGCTATCTATGCTGAGCATTACTGAGGTCTCATAATGAGCTTTTCACTGCCAGTGTGAAAGATAACATCTTATAGTAGGCACCCAACCAATGATATGGCGTGCTAATGTCTATCCTGAGCCCCCTGGTAGGACAGCCAGGTCTCGGTGACCCAAGTTGTCACTGACTTAGGGGAAATGGAGAAACCATGTGAGCAAAGGGTGCATGCTGCTGGGATGAAAGACAAGTGAGCCAAAGGAAAGGAGACAGCTAAGGGTACACTCAGAGTGACAAATGTAGCATGACACTGGTCACTTTGAAATATACAACCTTTGTTGCTAAGGATAGCCACCCTATTCTTCTATCAAACATTGTGTTTATTTTCTCTTTGTCATTTTGCCCCAGGTATACATACACAACCTCAAAATCTTTCATGTCCTGGGGGCCACAGACCTCTGTAGATAGACTACCCTGGAGAGGGTATATATTTTTCATCCCCCACAGTAAAACCCTGTATCTCATTCCCTGGCTTTGAGTCTCTCATTCAGACTCTTAAACAAAGTGCTATTCCTATTGAAGTTAATAGAAGCCCAGCACAATGAATGCACTGATTTAATTTAGGAATTGTTTATGTCCCCTTCATATTTAGAATGTCTATTAATTGTGTTGAGGGTTAGAAATATGAATTTGATTAATAAAGTTAATGGATGAAGATCATGTCTTTTCTATGTTGTGCAAATGGGTGAGCAGTGGTGATCACTAATTTTGGTCTCTTCTTAGGATTTTTAAATGTGAACTATATGCTATGTATGTGATCTAAGAATACTGTCATAATTAATTTAGGTGACTAAACAAAAGTACCATAGACTGGATGGCTTAAACAACAGAAATTTATTTCTTACAATTCTGAAGGGTGGGAAGTCCAAGATCAATGTCCTGGCTGATTGGATTCCTAGTGAGGAAGCTCTATGTGGTTTGCAGATGGACACCTTCTTGTATCCTCACACAGAGGAGTGTGAGAGGAAAGGAAGAGGGAAAGAAAGCAAGCTCTCATGTGTCTCTTCTTATAAGGACACTAATCCCATTCACAGGGTTCTGCTTTCATGACCTGGTTACTTCCCAAAGTCCCCTCCTCTAAATATCATCACACTGGGGATTAGGCTTCAACATAGAAATTTAGGGAGAAACAGATATTCAGCCATAGCAAATATATCTTAAAGTAGTTTTCAAAGAAGCCAAAACCAAGGAAATAAATGTCTAGTACTCTGAAATGAAAATTTATATGGTTTGGCTATTTCCCCATCCAAATCTCATCTTGAATTGTAGTTCCCATAATCCCCATGTGTCATGGGAGGGACCAGGTGAAGGTAACTGAATCATGGGGGCGGTTTCCTCCATCCTGTTCTCGTGATAGTGAGTAAGTTGTTATGAGATCTGATAGTTTTTATAATGGGCTTTCCCCTCTGCTGGGCATTCATTCTTCTCCTTGCTGCCACCATGTGAAGAAGGATGTGTTTGCTTCCCCTTCCACTATGATTGTAAATTTCTGGAGGCCTCCCCAGTCATGCTGAACTGTGAGTCAATTAAACCTCTTCCCCTTATAAATCACCCAGTCTCAGGTATGTCTTTATTAGCAGTGCGAGAACAGACTAATACAGGAAATTGGTACTGGTAGAGTAGGGTGCTGCTGTAAAGATACCCCAAAATGTGGAAGTGACTTTGGAACTGGGTAACATGCAGAGGTGGGAATCTTTTGGAGGTCTCAGAGGAAGACAGGAAAATGTGGGAAAGTTTGGAACTTCCCAGAGACTTGGAGTCCTCAGAAGATAGGAATATCTGGGAAAGGCTGGAACTTCCTAGAAACTTGTTGAATGACTTTAACCAAAATGCTCATAGTGATATGGACAATAAAGTCCAGGCTGAGGCAGTCTAGATGGAGATAAGGAGCTTGTTGGGAACTGGAGTAAAGGTCACTCTCGCTATGCAAAGAGACTGGCAGCATTTTGCCCCTACCCTAGACATTTGTGGAACTTTGAACTTGAGAGAGATGATTTAGGGTATCTGGCAGAAGAAATTTCTAAGTGACAAAGTGTTCAAGAGGAAACAGAGCATAGAAGTTTGGAAAATTTGCAGTCTGACTATGTAATAGAAAAGACCCCATTTTCTGGGGAGAAACTCAAACTGGCTGCAGAAATTTGCATAAGTAATGAGGAGCAAAATGTTAGTCACCAAGACAATGGGGGGAATATCTCCAGAGCATGCCAGAGACCTTCATGGCAGCCCCTCCTATCACAGGCCTGTAGGCCTAGGAGGGAAAAATGGTTTGATGGGCAATGCCCAGTGCCCTCTGCTATGTGCAGGCTCCAGAAACGGTGCCCTGTGTCCCAGTTGTTTCAGCTCCAGCCATGGCTAAAAAGGGCCAAGGTACAGCTTGGGTCATGGCTTCAGAGGGTGCAATCCCCAAGCCTTGGCAGCTTCCACATGGTATTGAACCTGCGAGTACATAGAAGTTAAGAATTGGGGTTTGGGAACCTTTGTCTAGATTTCAGAAGATGTATGAAAATGTCTGGATGCCCAGGCAGAAGTTTGCTTCAGGGGCAGGATGCTCATGGAGAACCTCTGCTAGGGCAATGTATAAGGGAAATTTGGGGTTGGAGTCCCCCCACCACACACAGAGTCCCCACTGGGGCACTGCCTAATGGAGCTATGAGAAAAGGGCCACCATCCTCCAGACCCAAGAATGGGAGATCCACTGACAGCTTGCACCATGCACCTGGAAAAGCTGCAGACACTCAATGCCAGCCAGTGAAGGCAGCCAGAGAGGTGCTGTGCCCTGCAAAGCCACAGGGGTGGAGCTGCCCAACACTGCGGGAGACTACCTCTTGCATCAGCATGACCTGGGTATGAGACATGGGGTCAAAGCAGATTATTTCGAAGCTTTAAGATTTAATTCCTGCCTTGTTAGATTTCGGACTTGTATGGGACCTGTAGCCCCATTGCTTTGGCCAATTTCTCCCATTTGGATTGGGTGTATTTACCCAATGCCTGCTCCCCCCTTGTACTAGGAAGTAACAACTTGCTTTTGATTTGACAGACTCATAGGTGGAAGGGACCTGTCTTGTCTCATATGAGACTTTGGACTTGGACCTTTGCATTAATGCTGGAATGAGTTAAGACTTTAGGAGACTGTTGGAAGGGCATGATTGTGCTTTACATTGTGAGGACATGGGATTTTGGAGGGGACAGGGGTGGATTGATGTGGCTTGGCTGTGTCCACCCTCCAAATCTCATATTTAATTATAGTTCCCATAATCCCCATGTGTCATGGGAAGGACAAGTGGAGATAAGTGAATCACGGGGGCAGTTTTCCCCATCCTGTTCTTCTGATAGTAAGTCAGTTCTCAGGAGAGATGATGGTTTTATAAAGGGCTTCCCCCTTTGCTGGGCACTCATCCTTCTCATTACTGCTGCCATATGAAGTAGGACATGTTTTCTTCCCCTTCCATTATGATTGTAAGTTTCCTGAGGCCTCTGCAGTCATGCTGAAATGTGAGTCAATTAAACCTCTTTCCTTTATAAATTACTCAGTCTCAGGTATATCCTAATAGCAGTGTGAGAATGAACTAATACAGAAATGAAAGAAATAGGAGTGGGAGGGTGAATAAATATAAGGCAGAAATCATGAAGAGAAGAAAATCAGTAATTTCATGGAGAATATTACCATGGTATTCTTGGAGAGGAAAAGGATTAGCTGATATAATTATCAAGTGAGATAGTTACATAAAATTACCAAGTGAGATAGTTACAGTCGTTGTAAATCTGTACAAGACATCCCAACGACTGGATGTGAAAATTTGAGATTTTTAATCATTAAATCTATAAGAAATATAAATCAAACCTTAAAAACTTGACTGTGTATACACTTTAAATGGAGTTTATAACATTTCAAGCTGCCTTAACCACCCCCACACAATTGTCTTTGAGAGTATTGTGTGTTTGTTTCGTATTTACTTTTTATTGAACTATATTTCTAGAAAAACACACAAATTATGTCTGCAGTGCATTGCATTTTCAGCAGCTGAAGGCAATTGTTTAACTAGCACCAAGATGAAAAAGTATCAATACCCAGAAGCTTCCCTCATTTCCCTTCTTTTCAACAATCCCATATCAAAGGTAACCACTCTTCTGGCTTCTAAAACTGTAAATTGTTTTGTTAATTTTTGAACGTCTCATGAATGAAATCATAGCCTGAAGTCTTAGCTCAGTTTTTTTTTTTCTGATCAATGTCATTCCTGTGAGATTCATCATATTTTTTTATGTATTTGGGTTCATTCATTCCCATTGCTGTATAGTATGCAGTTCTCTGAATATGGCACAGTGTAATTATCCATTCTATTTTTTGCTGATGGGCAAAAATAAAGAGCATTTTGGAAACTATCAGTTTGGGGCTAACTAGCATTATGTTGCTAGGTACATGCTAGAACTTGTCTTCTGAATCATAGGGTAGGTACATATTTAGCTTTAGCAGGTATAAGCAAAGAGTTTTAAAAGAAGCTTGTAAAGCTGGGTTTAATTACAAATATAACCGCTGATAGATAGAAGACTAATGGCTGAATTTACAGACTATAAACAAACTTGTGCAAAGGAATTAATGAAACACCAGACTATGAATAATTCCCTCCATCAAAAGCCTTCCATGCTTTCTGTCAAAAAGCACATCTATTGAGGACGAATGTACAGACGACAGTCGTTCCTCTCCTGACATCCACGTGGCACCAGCACCTCCAAAAGTGTTTCACTGAAACAACCTAAATGTTTGGAAGTGCTTCTGTGTCAAAACCTGCCTGAGACTGGAGTGAAAGAGGAAAAAATAGGATTTATATTAGATCGTATCTACTTCCTCATAACCTAGGCCAAGTGGGTTAATAGAAATATTACTCAGCAAATGATGAAGTTAGCTGTATGAATGTTATCTTTTCTGTTGAAACAGGGAAATTGGGAGAAAGATCAGGTACACAAGAGGTACAGATACAGATGTAGACATTTATCTATGTATCATAAATTTTCTTAAAGTAATAATTTTTTAAATGTGGCACCCTCACTAAGCCATGAGCTTTGAATTTAGGGAGGAAGAATTCATACAACCTTAGCTGCACACTCTGTTGTGTTAATTTAATGTTCATTTAGTCAGTTACTTATTTCAAGTTTATTTACTATGTCTTGATAGATATAATCTGTTTTAGTTGTATTAGGATGAATAAAAGAATATATTGTGAGCATGGACATTGGTCGGGCATCTTGGCTCAAAGTAGATGGTTGAGGATATTCAGCAAAGCTAACTCTGGTATCTTAGTTCTGAAATGTATCACAGGTTTTCTTTCTTCAACAAATACCCTAAATACAATTTTTGAACATGTGACAATACATAAAAATAGATTGTATTTCTTAAGCACTAATAGTTGTTTAAATGTAAGTTAAAACATATGCATTCGCATGCAGGCACACCTGAATGATTCTCACATTAGTGATTAGGCAAACTGGGAAAAGCTACCATGACCATTTTTAATGTCTTGTAGGGAACTAAACCATTAGTTTTTAAAACCCTAAAATTAGTTTAAGTAATTTTGAAGTTATGATCCCCCCATCTTAGCTTTATTAGTTTAGATTATGTAACATTTTGTCATAGTTCATGCTACTGACTGAATTTTGTCCCCCCTCACCCCAGGTCCAGGTGTTGAAGTCCTAACCCCAAATGTGACTGTTATTTGGAGATAGAGTCTTTAGGAGAAAATAAAGTTAAAAGAGGTCATATAAGGATGGGGCCCTGATCTAACACGATTGGTGTACTTATAAAAAGAGACCAAAGAGCTTTCTCTCTCTTCACCAAGAGAGAACAGTGAGAGAAAGCAGCTCTCTTAAAGCCAGGAAAAGAGCCTTCACTAGAAACTAACTATGCGGGACCTTGATCCTGGACTCCCCAGCATCTCAAACTCTAAGAAAGTAAATATCTGGTGTTTAGGCCACCCGGGCTGTATTGTTTTATTATGGCAGCTTGCACAGACTGAGATAGTTCATTTAAAAAGTTGAACTTTTTCCCTTAGTTCTTAGGAAAGTCCTCACCTTTAGAGAAATGAGTTCATACTGCATAGTGCCTGAAGAAAAAAAGGAAAGGAACACAGCACTTGAAATGTACTATTCTTCTTTCCTGTTTAGACTCCTAGAGGTTTCATAAAATGGCCAGCACAGACCAGAAATGGAATCTCATCACCAACTAGATTGCATGTTAATTTTCAACTGATTTGCAGACATTTCACACTTTAAGCTCTGAATGGGGACTTCCTTTGGGGGCACTGGCACCTCTGACAGTGGCATACAAACATTTGATTTAAATTTTATGCTCTATCAAATCCACACTACTCATGCTAATAATATATGTACAGCCTCTATAGTTACAAATTTTTATTCCTCTTACTGAATCCCAACTAAGCATGAACCAGTGATATACAGACTGACTCCTTTCCACTCCCATCTGCCATCTTTATTCTATCCAGGAATATATTTCTTATATAGAAATTCCAACTCTGTCTCAGAAGTCCTGATGTTTCAGAGTCTTTATTTTGCTCTGCCTTTATACAAAGATATTTTGAAATGGTAATATCACTTGTAAAGAGTCCTTCCTTCCACTGGGACTGGTAATCGTGTTTTGTATTGTTTCTGAAGTGTGACATGGGAAAGAGGTAATATATCTTTCAAGCTGAATGCTTTCATTGTCACTGGTTTTCATTTTTCACACAGGCTTTGACGTATTTGAGTATTGTTGGTGGTGATACTGTGAAAAGCTTTGAGGCTGATTCATCAACATCCCTGGCTTTTTCCCCTTCTTTCTTTTTGCATAAAAATTGTAAAACTTAACGAATGACAACTAGCTTAGCAGTGTCGTTCTTTTTAAATTTTTCCTGAACCTTTTACCTTGGCTGGTATTGATTTTCTTTGCTGTTGTCAGTACAGCGGATTGAGTTGCTGTTGTGCATTACCCTTTAAAAATCAATATGTGACTTTTTCTATAGAATGATTTAAATTTTGGCATAGAGTCTAATAATCCAAGATGTATATGTGAAACTATACCAAAATAGTTATTTGGGGATGTTTAATACGTTTATAAAAAATTATGACGATAAACACCCAAATAGCTTCATAATCTTATACATCAAAATATTCTGATAAACCTCAGTTTTTTATACCTTTACTTTCAGTAGAGGTATACACAGAAAATTCTATATACAGAGAATATAATTATCACATAAGTTTTCATCTTCCTTTAAAAGTGTCACTTATTCAAAAATTGGTAAAAAAAAAAAAGCTTTGTAATAATGAATGAGCAGAACAAAGAAGTTATTGTGGCATTATGGGAAACTTTAGTAGTAGACAACGAGAATAGTTCCATAATTATATTACTTTTAAGCAATACATGTAGAACCCTCTACTGACTCTTAAATTTACTATTAGTTGTTTTTGTTTTGTTTTTTTTGGAGAGAGAGTCTTGCTCTGTCGCCCAGGCTAGAGTGCAGTGACATGTTCTGGGCTCACTGCAACCTCTGCCTCTGGATTCCAGCAATTCTCCTGCCTCAGCCTCCAGAGTAGCTGGGACTAGAGGCGTGTCACCATGACTGGCTAATTTATATATATATATTTTTAGTAGAGATGATATTTCACTATGTTGGCCAGGCTGATCTCAAACTCCTTACCTCAGGTGATCCACCCACCTCAGATTCCCAAAGTGTTGGGATTACAGGTGTGAGCCACCATGCTCGGCTTATTACTATTTTTATGAGAACTTTTCAAAGGTATCTATAAATACTAGCAACATTTTTTCATTATTCACATCTTTAATTAAAAATTTAATTTAATTATATTTATTTTTATAAGTACATATAACATACATTCTTATCTAGGATCCTAGGATGCATAATTGTTTTCTGTGGCAAAAGTCAATCCATGTATAATAATCCACTATACAATCACACACAGAAGTGCCATTTTTTTTTTACATAACCATATTAGTGGTTTGTAGTCCAATAAAACTATATTGCCATTTTATTTGCATTTGCTCTGTTACTGCTTATGGATACAGCTTGTCACAGCATTTCTTTGGCCCCCATCAGTTTCATTATGTTATAAAATATTAGCTTATCTCATATTCATTTTTGTTACATTGCTCCAGTACACAACTTATGCTAAGTTGCTTCATTCATTACTGTTACAAGAAAACAAGATTTATAATTCTTTACGTTCATGAGCACTCTAAATGAGAATCCCACAACCAAAATATTTAAAAGATTTGAGCCCCAAATAAAACTCTCTTATAATAAGGAATCTTGTAGCTTTCATTGTAAAACTATGTGTTTGTAGTAATTCAGATCTAATTTATGCTGATAGTCTGCTTGAAATCAGGTAAAGTGGGCTGAGTTTTAAATTTCAAATTTTATTTTTGATACATCTAATTCTCCTTTTCTCATAAAGTGGTAACTTTTTAAGGTCCTTAAGGTTTTTTTTATTCAAGTGATTAAAAGAAAGAATTCTACCTGCAATTTTAGCCCCACAAAGTTAATTTTGAGAGTTTCATTGAAAGTAACTCTTTCACAGATATCTCGCTTACAGGATTGAATTAATCTGTTTTCACACTGCTGATAAAGACATACTTGAGACTGGGTAATTTACAAAGGAAAGAGACTTCACGAACTCACAGTTCCACATGGCTGGGGAGGCCTCACAATCATGGAGGAAAGTGAATGGCACATATTACATGGTGGCAGGCAAAAGGAAAATAAGGGGGCAAACAAAAGGGGAAACCCCTTATAAAATCATCAGATCTTGTGGGACTTATTCACTACCATGAAAAGAGTATGGAGGAAACCAACCCCATGATTCAATTATCTCCCACTGGGTCCCTCCCACAGCACTTGGGAATTATGGGAGCTACAATTTAAAGATGAGATTTGAGGGGGACACAGCCAAACCACATCAAGGATATACAGTTGTTTTGGTATAAACACATTCCTTTTTCTTCTTCTTATTGGCAAGTAAAATAATGCTAACAATGTATTGCTCTTAAATCTCAGAAACGGTTATGTGACATGGTATTATAAAACATAGAACTTTAATTTTTTAACGGTACAGATAAAACATGTTGAGATATACATTTAGTAAGTCCATTTGTGTTACTATCAGAGATTACCTGAGGCTGGGTAATTTATAAAGAAAAGAGGTTTATTTTGGCTCATAGTTCTGCAGGCTATACAAGTGTGGCACCAACATCTGTTCAGCTTCTGGTGAGGGCCTCAGGAAACCTATAATCATGGTACCAGGTGAAAAGGGAACAAGAACATCACATGGTGACAAGGAGAAAAAGAGAGAAGGGGGAGGTCCCAGACACTTTTAAATGATCAGTTCTCACATGAACTAACTGACTGAGAACTCATCATCAAGGGGATGATGAATGCTAAGCCATTCATGAGGGTTCTGCCCCCGCAATACGATACCTCTCATTAGGTCACACCTCCAACACTGGGGATAACATTTAAGCATGAGATTTGGAAGGGACAAACATCCAAACCACATCATATGTGGAAAATATGTGTATAGACATATACATATATTGTACGTATATCCACATATGTTTAAACTATTCGTGTGTGTGTGTGTGTGTGTGTGTATGTGTGTGTGTAAAAGAAAGCTAAAACCTTTCAAATGTATATATCTGTATTTTTTCAGTTAATATTACCTTTTGGGAAATTTTGGACATTATTGAATTTTTTTCAAGAGCATAATTTTAATGACTAAAATATTTTACCTTGTACATGTACCCTAATTTATCTGGCCACTTTACATTGTTAGGCATTTATGTAGTTTTGGTTTTTTACTACTGTAAATAATAAAATGTCTATTTTAAAAGCCAAATTTCAGGCTTACTCATTCAACCAATAGTCACTTTATTGGTATTTGTTGATTAAATGTTTTTGATTTGTCAGGCAGTCTTCTAGGGGCTGGCTGTAGTGTGGAAACAAACAAAAAATGCATAGCAACACTTTGCAAACTAATGTAAGTGAGTATCAGAAAGGTTTTAGGGGCCACCATCTCTTAATTTCTATATTTTCTATATGATATATTGCCAGAATATTTTAATCAACATATCTCAGAAACCCAAAGAAAATAAACTTATTATCAGGAAATCTTACTTGAAAATATTTTCTTCTTCCTGTTCAGCAAATTCAATAAAAAGCATATGTTTCCTTTTTTCCCCACTACACATAGATTTTATATATGAATAAAATCCTGAAGTTTTTAGTTCTGAACTACAAAGTGGCATTTTGCAGTTGTTGTTGTTAATTGGTGTCCCAGTATATTATGTTGATTATCCGGTAGCCACCAAGATAACTTCCCCTCACTTTCTTAGAATCTAATATTTTCCTTTTACTTTTACTTAGAGCATATCCATTAATATTGGAACTCAATTATGATATAACTTCTAAATTCAAAGCTCCTATGCTTGATGACACTTCTTACAGCCTAAAGAGTTGATAAATGATCAAGTTAAACATAGCACAACTTACTGTAATACATATATTTATAGGAAAAAGATAAACTATATTTGTATAGCTTAAGAATTTAATCATAACCCAATTTCTAGAAAGCCACAGTATTTTAAACATGAAATAAATCTATACTTGTTTTCTGTGAATCTTTTTTTCTCAAACTTTATTGAAGAATTAAACCTCAATTTTAAAATATGAAGTCTTGGAAATCAGGCCTTCTTTTAGCTGTATTTGTTGCAGCATCTAGTACATTCTGATCTATTTATAGAATGAAGGTTTCAAATTCAGATCAAATAATTGAGAAAGCCTTTCACAAAAAGGGATTGAAGGCCACAAACAGGTCATATGCTATGAACATTCTCTCAGTTGTTTACTATATAGTACTCAATATATCTTTATTGAACTTCTATTATGTTCTAGGTTCTTAACAAAATACTAGCTAACTGAATCCAACAACATATCAAAAAGATAATCCACCATAATCAGGTGGGTTTCATGCCAGGGATGCAGGGATGGTTTAACATACGCCAGTCAATAAATGTAATACACCACATAAACAGAATCAAAAACAAAAATCGTATGATCATCTCAATAGATGCAGAAAAAACATTCGACAAAATCCAGCATCCCTTTATGATTAAAACTCTCAGCGAAATAAGCATACAAAGGGACATACCTCAATATAATAAAAGCCATCTATGACAAACCCACAGCCGACATCATACTGAATGGGGAAAAGTTGAAAGCATTTCCTCTGAAAACTGGAACAAGACAAGGATGCCCACTCTCACCACTCTTCAATATAGTACTGGAAGTCCTAGCCAGAGCAATCAGGCAAGAGAAAGAAATAAAGGGCTTCTAAATCGGTAAAGAGGAAGACAAACCGTCGCTGTTTGCTGATGATATAACCATTTACCGAAAAAACTCTAAAGACTCCTCCAGAAAGCTCCTAGAACTGATAAAAGAATTCAGCAAAGTTTCTGGATACAAAATCATTGTACACAAATTAGTAGTTCTTCTATACACCAACAGTGACCAAGCTGAGAATCAAATCAATAACTCGACCCCTTTTACCATAGTTGCAAAAAAATAAAATAAAATAAAATACTTAGGAATATACCTAGCTAAGGAGGTAAAATAACTCTACAGGGAAAACTACAAAACACTGCTGAAAGAAATCATGGATGACACAAAGAAATGGAAACACATCCCATGCTCATGGATGGGTAGAATAAATATTGTGAAAATGACCATACTGCCAAAAACAATCTACAAATTCAATGCAATTCCCATCAAAATACCACCATCATTCTTCACAGAATCAGAAAAAAACAATTCTAAAATTCATATGGAACCAAAAAGGAACCCATATAACCAAAGGAAGAATAAGCAAGAAGAACAAATCTGGAGGCATCATATTACCTGATTTCAAACTGTACTGTAAGGCCATAGTCACCAAAACACCATGGTACTGGTATAAATATAGGCATATAGACCAACGGAACAGAATAGAGCACCCAGAAATAAACCCAAATACTTACAGCCAACTGATCTTTGACAAAACAAACAAAAATGTAAAGTGGGGAAAAGACACCCTTTTCAACAAATGATGCTGGGATGATTGGCTAGCCACATGCAGGAGAAAGGAACTGGATCCTCATCTCTCACCTTATGCAAAAATCAACTCAAGATGGATTAAGGACTTAAATCTAAGACCTGAAACTATAGTGAGTTCACTTTTGACAAAGGTGCCAAGAGCATACACTGGGGAAAGGACAGTCTCTTCAATAATTGGTCCTGGGAAAACCAGATATCTGTATACTGAAGAATGAAACTAGATGCCTATTTCTTGCCCTGTGTAAAAAATCAAATAAAAATAGATTAAATACTTAAATCTAACACATGACACTGCAATTTTATTAGAAGTAAACATTGAGGAAACACTCCAAGACACTGGTTTAGGCAAAGATTTCTTGAGTAATACCTCAAAAGTATAGACAACCAAGGTAAAAACGGACAAATAGGATCACCTCAAGAATCAAGAACCATATCAAGGATTACATCATAAACAGCTTCTGCACGGCAAAGGAAATAATCAACAAAGTGAACAGAAAACCCACAGAATGGGTGAAAAATACTTGCAAACTATCTATTTAACAAGGGATTAATAACCAGAGTACATAAAGAACTCAAATAACTTAATAGAAAAATCAAATAATCCAATTTAGAAATGAGAAAAAGATCTGATTAGCCATTTCTCAAAAGAGGAGATGGCCAACAGTTATATAAAAATAAGCTCAATATCACTAATCATCAGATAAATGCAAATAAAAACTATGAGATATTGTCTCACTCCAGTTAAAATAGCTTTTATCCAAAAGTCAGGCAAGAACAAATGCTGGCAAGGATGAGGAGGAAGGGGAACTCTCATACGCTATTAGTATAAATGTAAATTAGTACAGCCACTTGTGAGAACGATATGAAGGTTCCTCAAAAAACTACAAATAGAACTACCACATAATCCAGCAATCTCACTGCTGTGTACGTATAACCAAAAGAAAGAAAATCAGTATATCAAAGAGGGATCTGCACTCCCATGTTTATTGCAGCATTATTTACAATAGCCAAGATATGGAATCAACCTGTGTCCATCAACAGATGTATGGATAAAGAAAATATGGTAAACTTACACTATTGAATATTATTCAGCCATAAGAAATAATGAGATCCTGTCATTTGCAATTACGTGGATGGAATTGGAGGACATTATACTGAGTGGAATACGTCAGGCACAGAAAGGCCGATTAAGCATGTTCTCATTCATATGTGGGAGTTAGAAATGTAAAACTATTAAACTCATGGAGATGGAGAGTGGGAGGAAAGTTATCAGAGGCTGGGAAGGGTAGTGGGGAGATGGGGATAAAGTAGGAATGGTTAATGGATACAAAAAATACAGTTAGAAAGAATGGGTAAGATTTAGAAAAGGATTAAATAATCCAAATGGTCATCAATGACAAATGCATAAACAAAATGTCACATATACATCCAATAAAATATTATTCAGCCTTAAAATAATGAAATTCTGATGCATGCTCTAACATGGATGCCTCCTGGAAAATATTAGGGTAGGTGATATTATGCTAAGCCAGAAACAAAAGGACAAGTATTGTATGATTCCACCTATCTAACTACTTAAAATGGTCAAATTCATAGAGACGTAAAGTAGAATGGTATTTACCAGGGTTTGGAGGGAAGAGTAATGGGGAGCTATTTTTTTAATAGGTACAGAGTTTTTGTTTGGGATGATAAACATTTTCTGGAGATGAACAATGTTTAATGGCTGTACAACAACATGAATATACTTAATGCCACTGAACTGTACAGTTTGAAAATGTTGAATATAGTACATTTTATATTATATATATCTTATCCCAATGAATCCAAAAAGTAAAAAAATAAAAATAAAAAATCCTCTGAACCACAGGAATACACTGGCTTTATGAAGGAGCCAGGGAAGACTGTATCTAGAACAGGTGTTTGCTGAAGCTGAATAGGATTTTGGTGGGGAGACATAAAAAAAAGGACAATTCATGCAGAGTAACAATAGTAACAATAATCTCAATGGCAAGGGGATATGCAAAAGCATCTCAATATTTTGGAATCTCAAATAGTTCTCCGTGGCAGGAAATACATGGTTGTACATGAAGAAATATAATTCAACCTGGAAAATGTTAGCTGGGACCAGGTTACAAATTGTTTGTAGCCGATTACATTTTCCAAAGACAAAAACACTATTTTCTGCCTCACATACCCTTATAGTACCTTGCCACTGCCTCACCAATGAAAGAGAATCTAATTCCTTTCCCTTTGAGTCGAGGCAGATTTGTGACCTGCTGGTAAACGATGGGATGTTGCATAAGTAACACTGCGGGGATTCTGCAGGACTCAGACTAAGTCACAAAAGATGATGCAACTTTCACACAGTGCCCTAGAGTTGCTCTAGGAGCCTTCAGTCACATCATAAGCAATTTGGCCATCCAGGGACCACCATACTGTGAAGAAGCCCAAACTAGCCCATACGGAGTGACCACATGGATAGGACCAGACACTAGGTGAAGGGAGACAGATGCCCTGCCAGCCCTCAGCTGCTGCAGCCCCCACTTTCCAGCTCCAGCCTCTCTCTGACTGAAACCTCAGCAGAGACTCTGAGCCTGTTCTGTCTAGCCAAGCCTGCCTCCAATTTTTGACCTACAGAAACCATTATAGACAATAACATCACTGCTGTTTTGAGCCATTGAGTTTTCAGGTGATATGCTACAGATTACACAGCAATAGCTTACCTGAACAATGTCCTATGTTAGGCTTTGGATTTTGAGCTAAACTACACATTAATTTATGTGTATCCTCTCCTGGTTTTGTTTTGTTTTGTTTTTGTTTGGTTTACCTTTTTTTTATACTCCTTTCTTCACCTGAAATGCTACCCTATGAGGCTTTTGTCTATTAAAGTCTTTATATTACTTAAGAGTCAATTACAAAATATTGATCACTCTTGCTCTCCTAAGTGAAAGGAATTGTGCCCTCTTTTGAATAATAGTATTTGCTTTCACTGTGCAGATGGCATTTATTGCATTTTATACCACTTTTTGATCAACTATGTTATCCTTTAACAGAATGTAAGAGACTTGCAGCCAGGCATTGTACTTTTTATGTCTTTCTGGTCTTTCCAATGTCCAGCATTGTGCTTTGGAATTAGTACATTAATATTATTTCAAAATAGTTACTGAAGGTACATAGAACAGGGAAAAAAGGTATAACTTACACAAAGTTAATTTTATCTAAGTAATACTACCAACTTTCATGAATTTAATCTTCGTTTTTCATTCATGTTTAGACATCTATTTATTTTAATTATGTATATTAGACGAAATCTTAAGAAAAACTAAGGTTAGTTCATTTAGCCCCTAAGAGGGCTAATTTGGAAAACTAGCCAAAATATTCAGAAATATCAAGAATTATTGAGAATTCTTGTGCTAGATGTATAACCACAACTTTTATGTCTATGTAAACCAGACAGACTTTGCTTTTAATAACAACTCATCCAAATTTTGGAAATTGTCCAGGAAAATACCAGCTATCCTAACAGCCAAGTTTCCCACCTATTTTCTGGCACCAGTGAATGCTGAGAAATGAGTGCAGGAATTGCTTTTATTTCTAAAGCTACAACATCCTTTAAGCTAAATAAATGACTAACTAGCATACTTCCAGCAAATACAATTCCTTGTTCTGGCCTCCATGAAATCATCTGTGAGACAGCAAGCACACCTTTCTTTAGATTAAAAAGTTCTGCTAGACTTGAGATAATTAGTGCAGTAATGGAGATATCTAGCAATGCAACCATAAAATAATAAATGTGTCAAAGAGAATGCGATTTAAGAAATGGTGATATGAGTTATACTAGAAGTTGTAATTTCATGTTTTCAGAGGAATTTAAAGACTTGCTCAATGCCAGCATTAGAAGAAGGCAGTTAGAAAGTTCCTTCTTTTTTAGACAAAAATAAAAGGCAAAGAGAAATGCAAAATCTGGAATTCCTGTACATTTTGCTCACCACTTTCAAGTTTTATTTCAAGGTCTCAACTACCACTCTGTTGTGTCTAGAATTAATCTGTGAAAAATCAGCTTAGAAAGGCGAGACTGAAGATGAAATCAATTTAATTTATAATGCAGGTTGGGAAGGAAAGGCGAGAAGTACGAGGAAGGCTGGTTACATCAACACCATTTACTGAGGTTGATTATTTGGCTCTCCAGAAAAAATAGCCAATGTCAGACTTTGCCGTTCTGCAATGACACTACTATAATGGTAGGACAAGCGAAGGACACTTCTGAAGGGGCAATGTCAATGCACAGTATTTGGCCTTGCTTTCGGAGACTTCAAACTCCCTGGAAGTTTAAACAATACAAGACTAAAAGATGGTAAAATATTAAGAGAATGTAGAAGAGTTTTACTGTCTCTATAAAAAATTATTTTATAGTTTCCCCTTGTCCTAACCTACTTCTAGAAATCGATTTTTCAAATTGTGATATAAAGACGATCTGATTTGAATTTTCTTTGTCAGGATGTTGAATACCATCCCCCACTTCAAATATGTTTACTCTGTCTGTCTTTACTGATGAATGGTTGTATGAGATTATCTTTCTCCTCATTATTCTCTACCTCCCCAAACTTAAATGAAGAAAATTCAAGGACTAAAGAAAACAATAGATAGACAGGTGATATTCTTTGTGAGAATCTGGGAATGTCATCATTAAAATTGTATATGTTCCTTAAAACAGGTTCGTTTGTCAAGTTATTGCTGCCTTAGCAACCTAACTTGTCTATTTAGACCTTCTCGAAGAGCTGCTCAGCATTGACCTTATGAAAGTATAAATGCAGATGGATAATATGGGGATTATGGTGAATGTTTTGCAAAAATATGAAGAAAGGCTTGCTAAAATGAACTTGAAAAGTTGAACTTTGTTATAGAAGAGAACATTGGGATATTAAGTCTTGACTTACTATTTTTAAAGACATTACCTTTTCTTTATGAAAGAATGAAAGATAGGAAATACTAATGACAATATTTTAAATTTGTGTATGTGTGAATGATTTGTGGCTTTCTAAAATTTCTATGAAGAACTGTAAATTATTCAAAAAAGATAGAAATTAAGGTATCATTTTATTAGATTACTATCAGTATTTTAAAACTAGAAGGAAAAAAGATTATCAGCAGAAATAGTCAGAGGTGGAACAGAAATAAGTTAGAGATCATGTTTGGTTACTCCCATCCACTTGCCCTTTGTAAAGCAGGCTTCAGTGATGATGTTGTAAACTTGTGTTTTATGAAGAAACTCAAGAAGCAATAACTTGGAAAAGAATATTGAGTTTACTGCTCTTCTTTTAGATTTTGTTATGTTTTGTCTCAGTATCCATACCACTGAATATTGTTTAAAAGTACTTAAAGGAGACCTAGCCAAAACATTCTCAGATCAAATACTGATGTTTATTGTAAACAAAAAAAGCTGTTTGGGAAGAAACCTGTTTATTCCAGATTTTATTGGTACTTAAGGCAGCACATAAAACCTCTCAAATTCTTAAGAAAATTTCTAAGATATAGTCACTTAAATATTTTTAAATCTATAACTGAGTTTTCCAATGTGACTTTTAAACTTTAATGAGTCCCTTGGCCAGGATTTCAGTGTCTCTATTCCTAAGGTATGATTCACTTTCTATTCTCTGTGAAATCTGCTCCCTGAAGAGGAGCAGGATGGCAGTCCTGTTAGTGGAATTCAGGAGAGAGAGATAGATATCTCCTATCTTCAAATATCGACATCATTTGGAATTACTGACAATTGTCTTTGTACTTACACAATGGAATTACTGTAAGAGATGTTATCTTGGGAATTTTAACAGAAAGTCTTGTTACTTTAAAATCTCCATGAATTTTATTATGCATTATTATGAAATTATTTCTGAATTACCTAGAGAAATTTGAAATTATTTCTGAATTACCCAGGGAAATTTGAAACAAGTCCTGTGGGAATTCTCTGGTAAATCAGTTTTATTCTTCAGCTCAGGAGGGGCCTGGGGACTGGGTTGGGGAAGCTGAAGTATTGAAACAGTAGTCACGTAAGTCATTCCCATGTAAGAAGTAGGACATTTTAAAACTGTTGTCTTTTTAAAAACCAAAAAACATCCATTGCCATGACAAATTGGTCTATGTATAAAACTCACACTGGAAAATCACTATGTCTTGATTGCATTCATCTACCCATAAGGGGTTTATAACTGAGATATAAATATTTCATTGAATTTTTAATAAAACCTTAATGTGCATGATATAGAGTACACTACTACTTGAAAGCCCTGATATATGAAAACTCCAGCAGTTTTGAGGTGAATCAATAAATTTCATGACTTTGTGTTATGAGGGTTTAGTATCATCTTGTCATTTACCATCCATTTCTCAAAAGAAGATAACTACAATTAGAGTCTTGGGCTATGTTTTTGGTAAGAAACCAAATATCTTTCAGACACATCACCTAAGCTGTCTGGAGTAGTTGTTATCCAATATGTCTCCAGACTGACAATTCTTTTTCAAAAAATTCAGTTTTGCTCAGATTAAAATCAGGGCAGTGGAATATGACATCTCCCTTTGGTATGTAATCAAACAAGATGCTAAATAGAGTCAGAAAATTACTCTATGAAGAACTAGAATTTCTGGTTACTCACAAGGATATAATATGGCCAGATATTATGATACCAAGTGGCTAGATCCGCAGAGTTGCAAACTCTCTTAATTATGGCATGGGGGAAGGAAAATCACAATGCTTCTTATAACTTCTGTTGGAGGATTGTCTGTTGCTTAATTTATTTGTCTATAAAATGAGAGCCTTGAACTGGATTATTTTTGTTATTTTCTTGTTCCAAAATGCATTTTCCTTATGTTTGTTCATAAAAGCAATACATAACATTTAAACTGGAATAGGCTAGAAAAATTTCAAGTCTCTTGGGTGATTCTATTTTATTTTCCCTCTTGGTAGGAAGGTCCTAATACAGTATAAACTCATGGGCCACAAGGAACAGGTAAGCCATAAGGTAATAGATGTTAATGTCTATTTCTTCATTATTCAAAATTAGAGATATTTTCTAGAATTCAGATTTTAGCTGATGTATCAGTAGACCCATATTATGTTTTAATGAGATTCCAAACACTTATATATGATGCCCTGTACTCTGTAAATTGTATAACACTGCACAGTATTTCACAGAAAAATAAATTATTTACATACTTCATTTATTTTAACCTTACTTACTCAGTGTGCTTAGTGTGCTTGCCTGGTTATTCTTTTTTTTTGTAAAAATCATGCTAAAAATGTAGCTAAATACCTATGCTTTCAGTCATAGTTTTCTTTTTTCTTTCTTTGAGTATTTGGTATTAATTCTATAACATCACCTTGAATTATATAATATGAAAAAATGCCTCTAGTATCTTGTGCCAAACTGCACTTAGTTTATACACCCTATTGACACCATTCTGGAGATTAACCAATATCTCTCACCAGGTTTTATGTGTTTTCCAGGAGCTTAAATGTTGGACTGAGTCTTAATCAACTTTTTTAAAATCAGTTTTTCAATGCTATATTTCTTAAGAGCCTTAAAATATTTTTTCAAGTTAAATTTACTTTTGTGTCATAAAATCTAAAGAATGACTGACACTTGAAGAAAGCAAACTGTCAGTGAAGAGGAAAGCAATAATCAGATTTGAATACTCTGATACTATCAATACAAATTTAATTTTAGATAATTTATTGCATTATTTTAAAAAAGTGAGTATAAGCTTTTTTTTTACTTGGGTACTCTACTTACCCTTTATTTGATCTAATTCATTGTGAACCTATTTAATGTAAGTCAGGAGGTGTTTTCCAGTGCTCTTGGGGAGAAAAAAAATCATCTTTTGCTGAAAAAAATTTCAATTCTAACTTAATATAAATTATTCTTTAGAAGTAGGGCTATAAATCTAAATAACTGTCATATTTGGTTTTCTTTTGGACTTCTTTAAAATTTCAGTTTTTAAAAAATGTATTGAGGATATTCTCTCTGGGACAGAGAATATGATAGCAAACTTAAAATTGGTCTGATAGCCTCAATTAAGTAGGGAAAAAATTAGCTTTTTAAAAATGCATTCTCAGGCCTAGAACATGGCCTGTCATTTCATAGGTATTAAAATGCATTAGACTATTGAATAAGTGGTTCTGCTGGAGGAATTGGATTCTTTTGGTTAAGACATATGTTTCTGCATATATGCATAAAGCAGTGTTTTTGTGATTTTAGGTTTTTATTTTACTGACTATTCTTTGTATCTGACTATAAAGATGGGGCATATATGGACAGTGTTAAATACTTATTCTTGGATGATAAACTTGCATTATCATGGACATAACTAAAATTTGGAGCTTCCAGACAGTAATTCTCAAGGTGAGGTTGGGTGTCACAATCATTCTGTCTTAATGCTACAATAGCTATACCACTCTAACTGACAAACTGATCGTTTGTGTTATACTCAGCTGTGCTTGTCAGGACAAGAGATTAAATAATCATTATTGTGATTTTTCGTCCCTGGGAAACAAATAAAATAGATGACCAGTGAGAGTGGATTGTTGTGCTAATTAGGAAGCTAGGCGAGTCAATGATTCCTTCTAATAAGGGAAACAGCAAAGATGACCAAGCCTATATTCAGAAGCACTAAAACTGGCAGCTAGACAAAAAAGATTTCACAGTCAGAGTAAGGTACACTAATCATTCTAAAGGGATGGGAATTTTGTTGAGAATAGAAGGAGAAAGGTCATTTAAGAACTTGCAGGAAGAGGGATGAAGGGAGGAGGTAGGTAAAACTAACATAGTTTCTAATGGTGGTCATTGTTTGGAGGACAGTTTAGTGGTTAATACTAGTCATTTGGGTTTCTCTCCTCTACTTCCTTTACCTGTCTTGAGAAAAGAGGCCAAGCAGTGGGGAGAGAGAAAAATGTAAGCACTCAGTGATGTGAATGTTTTCTCCTTACTTTACTGAGGTATGACTGACCAAACAAACAAAAAAAAGTACAACTTGATGTAATGATATACATAGACGTGAAATAATGACTATAATCAAGCTAATTTACATACCGATTACCTCACATAGTTACCATTTTCTTTTTTTCTTTCCTTTTTTTATGAGAACACTTAAAATATACCATCTTAACAAATTTCAAGTATATAATACAGTATTGTTAACTATAGACATGTTGCTTTACAATAGACCTTCAGGACTTATTCATCTTGCAGAACTGAAACTTTCTTTTAACCGTCTCCCCTTTTCATCTCACCTCCAGCCACTGGCAACCACCATTCTACTTTCTGCTTCTGTGATTCCATTTTATATTCCACATATAAGTGAGATCATGTGGTATTTTTCTTTCCGTGTCTGCCTAAATTCATTTATCATAATATGCTCCAGTTTCATATATGTTATAGTTGCAAATGGCAGGATCTTTTTCTTTTTTAAGGCTGAATGATACTCATATTTCAAATGAGCAAAGTACCTGAATAGACATTGTGCTGTGTGTGTCTGTTTTATGCCAGCACCATAATGTTTTGATTACTGTATCTTTGTACAGTACATATCAACATTTATTTATTCATTTATTCATCAGCAAACATTTAGGTTGTTTCATATCTTGGCTATTATGAATAAATAATACTGCCATAAAGAAGGGAGTTCTTTTCAATAGTGACTTGGTTTCCTGTGGATTTATGTCCAAAATGGATTGCTGGATAATAGTAGTCTCGTCTTTAATCTTTTGAGGAACATCTATACTGTCTTCAAAAATGGTGGTACCAATTTACATTCCTACCAACAGTGTGCAAGGGTTTCCTTTTCTCTACAACCTTGTCAACATTTGTCTTTTGAGTTTTTGATGGTAGTCATTCTAAGAGGTGTGAGATGGTAGCTCATTGTGGTTTTAACTTGCATTTCCCAAATTACTGGTGATGTTGAGCCTTTTTTCACATACCTATTGGCCATTTGTATGTCTTCTTTGGAGAAATGTTTATTCAGGTCATTTTGGCCCATTTTTAAATAGGGTTATTTGTGGGATTTTATTTTGTTTTTGCTATTTATATGTATATGTTTCATATATATTTTGGATATTAAGCCCTTATCAGATATATGGCTCGCAAATATGTTCTCCCATTCCATAGGTTGACTTTTCATTCTGTTGATTGTTTCCTTTGCTGGGCAGAAGATTTTTACTGTGATGTGATCCAACTTTGTTTTTGCTTTTCTGATCTATGTTTTTGGGGTCATACCCAAGAAGTCATTACTCAGACCAATGTACAATGGAAGAAGGTTTTCCCTATGTTTTCTTCCAGTAGTTTTACAGTTTCAGGTCTTAGATTTAAGCCTTTAATCCATGTTGAGCTGATTTTTGTATATGGTATGAGATACAGATCCTATTTCATTCTTCCACATGTAGATATCCAGTTTTTCCACATATTATTGAAGAGACTATCTTTTCCTCATTTTGTCTTCTTGGCTCCTTAGTTGAAAACCAGTTGGCCATAGATGAATGGATTTATTTCTGGACTGTCTATTCTGTTCCACTTGTCTATTTGTCTATTTAATGCCAATACTATAATGTTTTGATTACTGTAGCTTTGTAAACATTTTGAAATCAGGAAGTGTGATGGGCTTTTTCTCTAAGATATGGTACAAAGTAAAGGTGCCTGCTCAAGCCACTTCTATTTAATATAGTACTAAAAGTTCAAGCTAGAGCAATCAGAGGAAAAGAAGAAATAAAAGGATGCAAATTGAAAATGGAGATGTAAAATTACCTCTGTCTGCAGATGACATGATCATATATGCAGAAAATTCTAAAGCCTTGCTGGGTGGGGTGGCTCATGTTTGTAATCACAACATTTTGGGAAGCTAAGGGAAGAGGAACACTTGAGACCAGGAAAATCAGCCAAGTGTGGTGGCACATGCTTGTAGCCCTAGCTTCTCAGGAAGCTGAGGTGGGAGAATGATTTGAGTCCAAGGGCTTGAGATTGCAGTGAGTTCTGATTGCTCCACTACACTCCAGCCTGGGTGACAGATCAAGACCCTGTTACCAAAAAACAAAAAAGAAAAGAAGAGAGAGAAAGAAAGAAAGAAAGAAAGAAAGAAAGAAAGAAAGGAAGGAAGGAAGGAAGGAAGGAAGGAAGGAAAGAAAGAAAGAAAGAAAGAAAGAAAGAAAGAAAGAAAGAGGAAAGAAAAGAAAGAAGGGAAGGAGGGAGGGAGGGAGGGAAGGAAGGAAGGAAGAAAGAAAGAAAGAAAGAAAGAAAGAAAGAAAGAAAGAAAGAAAGAAAGAAAGAAAAAAGAAAGGAAAGAAAGGAAGGAAGAAAGGAAGGAAGGAAGGGAAAATTCTAAAGACTCAACAAAAAATGTTTAAAATAATAAACAAATTTAGTAAAGTTGCAGGATACAATAAATATACAAAAATTACTGGTATTTCTATTCAAATAACAACCCAGCCTAAAAAGAAATTAAGAAAATAATCCTATTAGCCATGGCAACAAAAAGAATAAAATACTTAGGAATAAACTTAATTGTAGATGTGAAAGACTTGTACATTAAAAATTTTAAGACATTATGAAGGAAATTAAAGATACAAATAAATGGAAAGTCATGTGCATGGATTGAAAAAAATAAAATTTTAAAAAAGTTCATACTACTCAAAATGTTCTATAGATTCGCTGCAATCCCAATCAAAATTTCAACAGTATTACTTACAGAAATAGAAAAAAAAAATCCTAAAACTCATATGGATCCAAGAGAAGACCTTGAATAACCAAGGCAATCTTGAGCAAGAGGTGACTTTTCACCTCTTCTTCCTACTCTGTTGTTCTGGTTTTGTACCTTGAGGCTCTGCCCAGGCCCTAGTTTGCCCGTGTGTTACTCTGTGTATGTGTATGTGTGTGTGTGGTTGGTTGGTCTACATTCTTCACAGACTGTAAGTTGACTAGAGTAGGGGAAAATCTATTTATGCAATAGTATATAGGCACCCAGACTAGTGTTGCACATGGTAGAGTATGACATTAAAGGACACAGGTGGTGGAACCAGACCTCCTGAGTTGGCTCTGGTTCTGCCATCCATTGGTCTTCTGAACTTGGGCATCTCATATCTGTCTCAGTATTGATGAGACACTGAGTATCTTAATAATACTCTGATGTTAAATGAAGATAATAATAATTCTTACTTTGCAGGGTTGTTTTGAGAGTTTACTTAAACATGCAAAGCTCTTACCTGACATATAGTAAGGATTCATTTTTGCTATTATTATTATTCTTACTGGTGGCAGTGGCACCTAATACCTATTTAAGAAAGGATGGAAAGGTAAGAGTTTTCATAGAATTGTAAAAATTGAATAAAATAACAGCTAACAAAAAGTAGAAAGTGTTAATAATTAGCACCTACAAGGATATTCTGTGTTGAGAATAATTGTCAAAAATCTTTGCCTCTTTTGGTACTCACAGTGCTGGCAGAAGCCCATGGCTTTGCACACACTCTGCCTTCTGTCCCTAATACACCTAAATACTCCTTCTTTCTGACAACCACTCAAAAATACCTCAACAGCCATATTAAATATCGTTATCTTACAACCTCACCCCAGTCCTTTCATCCACTCTCAATATATTCTCCTTATCATGCTATGCTACAGGTTTTCTAATGGTAATATGTAGAATACTCATGTGAGATTGTAACTAGTGTTTCCTTTTTTTGAAGTTTTCCACTTGCAAATTTGGGAGACTGAACTTGACTCCTGGAATTGCAGGACTTCTTGGTGTATTTACTGTATTTATGTATTTGAGAATTTTAAGAAAAATAATAATAGGCATATTTCTTAAATCTACTTAAACCTGTAGCCATTTTTAATTTTTGAGAGCACATTTTAATATTACTTGGACAAGTGAGAAAATATGAATTATTAATTATTATGTAATCAATCATTTAATTATGTAATAAATACTTAATTACATGATTTTTGATGTTCTGAAATGAAAATAACCTGTTTTTGTACCTCTTTGTATTCTATTGCCCAAGTAATGTATAGAATTTTGAGAACACTTTATTCAATAATCATTGAATATTAATTATATACTAGACCAAATACAAGTCTCTAGGGATACAAAGATAAATAAGATATAAGTTGAGCTTGTTTTCTAGGGCAATGCTTCTCAAACTTTAGTTTTCAAAAGGTATGCATTGTTGTATTACTGACTTCTAGAACTACTTTTGAAAGACTTAGTAGATTTGTTAGAAGGCAGTCTTTTCTGGGGAATTTGTGGTCCTTTCCATGAAAATGATACTAGTGTAGTAATTAAGGCTGTTTTAGTTACACATAACAAAAAAGTCTACTCAATTAAGCAAAACCAGAAAATTTTACCCAAGAAGATTGAAAAGTCTAGGCATGGCTAGATCAAAGTCCTAAAGTAATATGGTCAGGAAACCATCTCTTACCATCTGTTGACTATTTCCTCTTTGTTGGCTTGGTTCTTAGGCAGGTTTTCCTGTTCTAGAAGGCCTAAATAGCTTTAGGTATTATTCTCACAGCTGAGCATCAAAAGAATCAAAAGAGCAAAGACAATTTTCTTTTCTTTTTTTTTTTTTTTTGAGACATAGTCTCACTCTGTCACCAGGCTGGAGTGCAGTAGCGCAATCTCTGCTCACTGCAACTCCACCTCCCAGGTTCAAGCGATTCTCCTGCCTTAAGCCTCCTGAGTAGCTGGGACTACAGGTGTGCGCCACCATGCCCAGCTAATTTTTTGTATTTTTAGTAGAAACGGGGTTTCACCATGTTGGCCAGGAAGGTCTCAATGTCTTGACTTCGTGATCCGCCCGCCTCGGCCTCCCAAAGTGCTGGGATTACAGATGTGAGCCACCTAGCCTGGCTGGAAAGAGGCTTTTCTTTTCCAGTGGTTTTCAATCCAAGTTTTAGAATTTTCATTAACCTGGTTTTGGGCACAAGCCTACCTGTGAAAGTGTTTGGTAGCTTCAAGCTTGCCTCAACTGCATAGACTTAGGATGAAGGAGTGGTGAATTTCCAAGAAAAAATCAGGTTACTAATCCTCCCCATCCCACCACCAATTCAAAATAAAAACAAAAACAATAAAAAGAAATGAAATGAAAAGAAATAAAGGGATAAATAAATGCCAAGTTGGCAAAATCTACTCAAATTCATGTTAGCTGTTACATTAGATGAATTTTTGAATTAAATCCAGATATGATAATAAATATTCTAAGATATATTTTGTATATGCATGAGAGGAAGAGTAATTTAAATGTTTTTCAAATGCAGATAATATTTTGTCTTTTTCATTCCTTACATGATTTCTGTGTCAAGACCAAGATAGTAATTATATATTTGCATATGATTTTGTTTTTTATTTCACATAATATTTCTATGTGAAGTGAAGAATTACAATTTATATCCAAATTTTATAACGGACCAGATTTTAAGAGAAGAGAAGCTAAGTGACCCCCAAAAACACTACTGGCCTGTATTTGTACTATATTTATTCACTTGTAGGGAAATGGTTACCAACTACTAAAGAAATTATCATTTTTGTTCCACTTTACTGAAGACAATATCAGAAATAAAGTGGTAATATAATGAAATATACATTCCTACCTGAACAGCACATACAGACAAATAGGCACTGACCCAATGAACAAATTAAAAAACATTCTCCATCCTTTCCTTTATTTGATTTCGGCAACTACCTACTTGTTCACGTGGTACTAGCAATTATATAATGAATTCCAGTTTTTGGAGTATCACAAATCTATTACAGTAGAAATGAGATGTTTCTACACTTAAACACACATATCTATGGGAAGAACTGATCCATGAAAGATGTAACTTACACTTGCTAGAACTTGATTACAATGTTGGATAAAGTGAAAAATCTAGGTTTAGTTTATTTTTGAAATTAAAAACTGCTGTCTTTGCTAAACTATTATGCACCTATTTCTGATGGAAAATGACAAAACAGCACACAAAATAGTTAAACACATCTTCCTTCTAGAACTACTGCCAAATCGTGTCCCATTTCTTTCATAAGGTTTGCTTGAAAATGCTACAAATGCCAAGTGCTGAATGTACAGAAAATATTTCTATTGTTGCTCTCACTATTAGTTTACAACTTTTTCCCTGAAGGATTGTGGTTGTGTTGCTCCTGGGAGGAGCCGACTGTCATTAAAGTAGTGGGAAATAACATTAGGAATCAAATATTTGCTTAGACATAGAAAAGGCATCTAAAAACAAAGTTTTTACTTTTAAAATGAAACAGCTTAGAGTACGTTCAAATTGGCAAAGGAAATTTAAAAAATTATAGTAAGTTAGGTGGTCGAGGAAACAAAATCTATCATTGCTTCTGCTGATGCTTTGAAAATCCACCAAATTGAGAAGTATTAAATGAACAGAGAGACAGAAAGACAGAGACAGAAGGGAGAAAGAGGTAGAGGGAAGGCTTGTAGTAAAAAATGCCTTATATTTCAATTAAAAGGCTCTCTTCAAGGTCTGACTGAGATTACTTTAGCATTTTCCTCATATTTCAACACCCGATTCTCAGTCTTGCTGCCTTGGGATTTTGTCAATGCCCTGGAGTTCATGGTATTCAGAATGAGTTATAATTAATACACACAATAGTTCTGCCACTACCACAAAATAGCAATAAAAAAACAGAAGAATAGTCCAATAATTTACATTTAAATATACACATCATACCCACTCCGTCTCTCACCATTCATCCCATGGTTCATCGTGTCTCAATCCTACCATGATGAGTTTCTTCACTGAAT
This sequence comes from Gorilla gorilla gorilla, assembly GCF_029281585.2. Lineage (NCBI taxonomy): Eukaryota > Metazoa > Chordata > Mammalia > Primates > Hominidae > Gorilla > Gorilla gorilla. The sequence goes on along the minus strand of NC_073229.2, from coordinate 117,082,392 downwards.
GTGACTTGTTTCCTCTTTGACCACTAATATCTCATTAAAAACTCTTTCTGACACAGTCTTCTCTCTTTTGTCCTGCCAGTTAACTGTTTACTCATTCCTTAGGTTATAGTTTAGATGTCATATCCTTGAAAGAATATTGCCACTCTTCCCACAAACAAACAAATCACACAAAAACCTGGCTTACTGTCTCTGGCTTGTTTTTGTGAACCTTCTGATCTATCACAGTAAATTGTGCCTGTCACACTATATTGTAATTGCTTCTTTAATTAACTGATTCCCACACAAAATTGGAAGCTTTGTGAGAGAAGTTTACTCATTATATTCACTTGTGTATTTCTAGCAACTAATGTGGCAAATACAAAACCATTAAAGGAAGTAGTAAATGCACATAATTTAGGGAAACTTCTAAGTATGAAGTGGATTATTCACTGAATTCATTAAATTGGGAGGTAAAACTAAGTTTTTTTTGGACTCATAAGAGGACCAACTGGAATTTAGTTTATTTTAACTGTTACCGAATTTCAAGAATATCCTGATCTTCCCATTTATCCCAGCTTGTTGGTAAAGGAAAATGTGAGGAACCTAGAATTCCATAGGATGACTTTTAAGTTGCGTGCTCTGCTGCTCTTCACCTTTTGATTTCCTGGCTCCTTGGTAAGGATTTTCTCCACCTTATGTTTACGATTATTTCATGATATTTATACTTTGGTATTCATTTTTTGGCTTCTTTTTTGGAACTCATATTCCTAAGTAAAGGCTGTCTTGACAACAATGACAATCTGCTCCACCCCCTAAGCTTGGGCTTGATAGAACCAAAGGCATGGTACCATCTCTGAACCAGTCTTCCTCATTTGGAAAGGAGTTTGCCTGCTTTTCTTATTGTAACAGGGAGGTATTTTTATTAGATTATTTTTTAATGGTGCTTCCAAACTGTGATTTCACAATTCTCAGCATTCAACTGATGGGATAACACATGAGCACCTTTAAGAAATAACTTATGTGATTATTTTTTCTGTTTCTATTATTTGGAGTGAGACTCTTAAGGATTCACAATTTCACTTTCCATTCCTAAGGATGGAAGTTTGTACTTACTCTATTTTAGATATTCAGAGAAATACTATCCCTTCATACAGACAATCAGAGTTGAAACTAACACATTGCCTTCTTTGTTACTGGTAAATAAAATAGAACTGAAGAAGCCTGAATTTTGTCCTAAACCAAAGAAAAAATAGATAGATTAACAAATATTTCAATTTGTCGATTATTTTGGACTATTAAAGTGGATCATAAAAACAGCGGTAGTGCAATGATAGCTTTAAAAAATGCCACCTATCAAATCAGTATCATGTTTGATAATAGATGAGAATGAAAAGAATGCATTTGCTGATTAAAATTACATTATTTTTTAGCTTTTACGTAACACATTGGAATAATATGGGTAACCTTAAAGGAGGAGGAACTCGGATTACAGGGAGTCATTAGAATATATATATATGCAGGAGGTTTGCTAGGTTGGGAGCATTAACTCCATCAGACCACTAGGTATCCACTTGCCATAATAAGGAAGTCAGTTTAGCAAATGGGCACTAGCAGCCCATACAAGATGAAGTGCTATCACAGTGAATAATCACCTTAGGTTTTACAATTAGCTTTATCAAGCCCATTAAATGATTTGTCATTGTCAAATTGTTGTTACCTCCCTTTTCCACTTCAGGAATTTAAACATTCTATAATCTTATGGAGGTAGAAGGGAACCAAAGACATGAAGGATAAACTGATGAAAATATAAGAAGAAAACAAGAAAAACTGAAAGTTTTCATGTTTAGAAGGGTCAAATTAAATGTAAGTTTCGTCATTTGTTCTGGTTTTTCATCTGGGATACAACACTGATAATGCTCTACTGGCTTCATGCATTATTAACTAATTAATTAGTTCCTACACTGTGAACATCTTTGAAATTAAACCTGCCTATGTAAAAGAGCCAAATTTGCAGTTTAAAAGGATAAACCTCTCAGAGCCATTCTTGCATTTGCCTTCATTTTACTATAATTATAACACTGACATATTTAAATTTGAAGGCTTTTGCACAAGTGCTGCTATGAAATATGTAAGCACACATTTTAATATGTCCTATACATATGTACTATACATATTAAATAGACTTAAGTGGGGAACAAGAAATATAGAGAAAAAATGTTATTTTGAACACTCTTACAGAGGAAGGTTATAACAAAACAAAGAAAATGTTGAATACATTGTCATTAAATACATATCCCTCTGATCCTTTGCAAGTGAATGTATACATATAAACACACGCAAAAATATATCCCTTGGAAATCATTTGAAAACAAGTATCAGGTCTCCCTATTTTATATCCAGGTTTGACTAAGGGTAAGATTTTGACCCGACTACTAGAATTTTAGAACACTATTACCAGGAACTTAATTATCATGTACAGTTATGGCTTTAAAAACAAAGGCAATAAATCCTTGCCTTTAGAGTTACAGGAAATATTTTATTCAGAAAGCCTGTTGTTTATAGAAAACTAGTCTTTCTAATTAACAAAATAACCACAAGCCACGTTAACAAAACCACAGAAATGCAGCAAAGAAAATCTGTGTTTCCAATTGCCCTCAGGGTCATCTTCCAGACTTCTCCAAGTAACTATAATTAAGAGGCAATTGACAACTCAACTTCTCGTTGGCTGTTTTTTGATTTGCAAAAGTTATTGAATCAATTAAAAGACCTAACACAAGAGGCAAAATTAAAGGGTTCATATAAAAGCAATTCTACCAAATCCTCTTTTAAAAGCTGGCATTTGTGCTATTAAAATTAAAAAGCATACAATAAATTTTATAACTTTATGCATTTTTATCATAAAATTGAATACAGCATTTAAAAGAAAAAATCCTTTCTTCAAAACTGATAACATTGTGGTTACATTTGGTAAACAATTCCTTTTGATTTGCCAACACTTCATGGTTTATACTGTGAGTACTATATGGATTGAAAATATTTTGTCTTCTCTATATCTATATTGCTGGATTGTGAATGGATTATTTTTGTATGTGTCAAATATGTAGCATTCAAACATTAATTTATTCATCCATGCATGCAGCACAAGTTTATTGGGCATCAATTATACAGTAGGTATTTATTATGCTATTTGCCTGGGCTACAGTGTCAAATAAGGAAAAATTCACTGTCTTCAAAGTTGTTAAGGCTTAATTTGAGAGAAAAAGAAATCCCTGCATATAACTAACTGTGGTAATTGTTCTAATTGAGTTTTTGATAAGCTGCTCTGAGGAAAGACTTCTAAATCTAAATAGGTGACCATGGAAAACTAATGCTCAATTTGGGGAAATTAGTAGGTATTATTTAATGACATAAGGGCTGGGGAGAGTGGGCTTTTTTGAACACCCAAACAAAGAAGTGGCACGCAAGCGAGCAATTGCCGAAATAACAAATGACATAATATGTTAAGCAATGGCATTTCAATATTGTCCTGAAAGCTACAGGGAATCACTGAAGGATTTTAAAGTATCTGATAATATGGTCAGATTTGAATGTTTAAAAAGGTCACTCTAGGAGCAGCTTGGAGGATGAGTTATAGGGAAGTCCAGAATGAAAGCAGCGAAAAAAGCAGTTGGGAAAACTATAAGAATAATCCACTTGACAGGTAATGACTTATAAACTTAGATATTCACAATGGGGAAGAAGAGGAAAGAGATATGACGGATCATAGATAGATATGGAGATAGATAGGTGGTAGGAAGATAGATAGATAGATAGATAGATAGATAGATAGATAGATAGATAGATAGATAGATAGATGATAGATAGACAGATTTAAGGCAAGATAAATATTGATTCAGAAATATGAACTTTGAGATGTTTGCAAAACTTCTGAAAAAAAGGCATCTGGTTGTCATTTAGCTATTTGAGGCTGCCCCAAGAGCAAAGATGTACAGATAGTAAAAGCATCAACCCAGGAAGATGACAGATTCTCAAGGGAGCAGATGCCTTTAGTAAGTGACTGATGTCTTCTTGAAGGAGACCCCTGAGAAGTAGTCAGACAGGTAGAAAGTTAAGTTGCAGATGCCAACAGAAGAGGCATTTCCATCTAACGGGATTTCACATAGTAACAAAACCCAAAGAAGCAATTTCGTATTTTCTTCCAAGATACTGAGTCAAAAGTTTTACTTTTTCTATTTTCTGTGACAATCTCACTAGCAAGAATTCTAAAGTAGTAGGTGTTAAAAAGAAGGAAACAAAAATGGCATTGAAAATTTCATAACCTGATCCTGTGGTTTGAATGTTTGTCCCTTCCAAAACACACATGAAATTTATTTCAATGCGTATTTTGAGTATTGGGGGATGGATCTGTTGAGAGGCAATTTAGGCCATAAAGACTCTACTCTCATGGGTAGGTTTATTGCTTTAATACAAGGGATTTAGGGATTGGGCTTTCTCGCCTACCTCCCCTACTTTTCTGCTATATGAGGAACAGAGTTTCTCTCCTCTGGAGAATAAAATATTCAAGTGCCATCTTAAGAGCCAAGACCAGGTCCTTACTAGACATCAAACCTGCCAGTGTCTTCATATTTGAGTTCCCAGCCTCCAGAACTGTGAACTAATAAATATCTGCTCATTATAAATAAACCAGTCTCATTATTGTGTTATAGCAGTACAAAAAGGACCAGAACACCTGATAATTTAGACCATAAAAATACAGCCTGACTGTAAAATTAGAAGTTTTCTTTCTTCAACTTTTATTTTAAGCTCCAAGGTATATGTACAGGTTTGGGTTTGTTACATAGGTAAACGTGTACTATGATGGTTTTCTGCACAGATCAACCCATCACCTAGGTGTTAAGCCCAGCATTCATTAGCTATTTTTCCTGATGCTCTGCCTCAAGATATTATAGGAAGAAAAATTTCCCTAAAATATGTCAATAGTTTATCAAACACCTTCCTTATACATTTTGCTACACTAATTCATACAAGTAAAAATAATTTATATTATATATAATATGATACCCAGGTAGAATTGCTTTCCTATGCAATTTGAATTAACAAAATCTATTGCATTCAGAATTTTCTGGATTATGTGTAGTTCTATGTAAGAAAGTTGTTATTACAAATCTCTCAGGAGGAAATGTCACTCTCTATTTTAAATGTGTGGCTTCTCTGCTGAGGATTGTGTTATGTGAACAAGTCCCAAGTCTGGAGAGCTGCTGAGCCCCAAGACTCTTCTGAGCCCTGGGAAGACTCTTCTCATTTCTACAAGCAAACTCTAAGCCCCTGATAAATTCAATCCCCCTACCATGTCCCGTGGATACTGACTGGCTGTAGTGAGGGGATCCTTCCTTCCCACCTTCCCACTCTTTGTCTTCCCAAACCATCAGCAGATGAAGCTTTCCCTTCACCTCATTTTTAAAGGTTTTCTTTAGGATACCCTTTACTACAGAGAAACATATAGGTTACAGTAATAATTGCAAACCTCTTGCGATTTACAAATTACAAAGGTTCCAATAATACACATATTCTTCACCTCATTTTTAAAGGTTTCCTTTAGGATACCGTTTACTACAGAGAAACATATAGGTTACAGTAATAATTGCAAACGTCTTGCAATTTACAAATTACAAAGGTTCCAATAACACACATATTCTTTAAAATGATTACTTATAAAGAAAAAGAATACTCTTAGGGCCTGTAATTCTCTGCTATTTTATGCTATATTTTATTCATAAAATCTTTGGTGGACCTGTCTGAACATACCTAATTTTTTCTTTGGAATTTTATCACTTCCCTGGAGATGCTGTGGGGAAGGTTTGCTCTGTTCTGAGGCACTCCTAAGCTGCATTTCAGGAAGGAAGACAAGCCAAAATAAGCCAAATATCACAAAAACTCAAACCCATACATGGCTCCTGTCTGTCATTAATTGGAGTAAAGTGATCTGTTCTTACTCCAGTTGTCTGCTAGTGAATGAAAGGAAACCCTTGAAGAAAATACCATCTAGAAGCTCCACAATTCTCATGTCAATCTTTCTCATGAAGAAATTAAAAAAAAAAATCAGTGGGCTTTCATCCAAGAATGCAAGATTGGATTAAGATTTACAAATCAATGTAATTTAATACACAAAGTAGAAAAATCACATTTATTTCAATATATGTGTAAATATTTTTGATAAAATTTAATAACTAATGTAAATAAGTAATCAAAGGGAAACATTTCTGTCATACAGAGTTTTTAAAAAGAATTGCTAGTGAAGTTCACACTTACGGATCGGATACTGAAAATTTTACTCTGAGATATACAATGAGGCAAGCATATCCACTGTACTTCTATTTAACATGTTGGAGGACAGTGAAAAAAAGTAAAAAAGAAGTCATAAGAATTTGAAACAAAAAATAAAACAGTCATTATGTTCCAATGACATTATTGGTAATGTAGAATATAGAAAATATATATATATATACTGTTTAGATTTTTGAGTAGGCCAAAACTTCCTAAATTTTATGTTAAGAGCACAATAAGGATGAACCAGAAAGGACAAAAAAAAAAATGATTAAAAACTTTTGTTTATCAAAAGACATCATTAAATGAAGAAAAAAGCAAGCAACACAGTCGGAGGAGATGTTTGCAACACATAAATGATAAAGCTCAATTATCCAGATTATATAAAAGAATTCTAAAAATTTAGTTATTCAAAGTCACGACTTCCGTTAAGAAATAGGCAAAAGAGTTGGAGAGACCCTTATGAGAAGAGGGCAATACACATAGGAAAAGGCCCACAATCTCATTAGTCACCAGAAGCATGTAAATTAAAACTCCAATTAGGTACCAATACACACACCTGAATGGCCAAACTGGAGGTGGAGATGCTGACAACACCAAGTGTTAGGAAAGACATGGAGCAGCTAGAACTCTCAAGCTATCAGGGAGTGTTAATTTAAAAAAAAAAAAAAAGTTTGCTTAGCTACTAATGTTCTATTTCCATATAGGGCATGTTCACTAAGGTGTTCACTTAGTTAAAAAAATACATAGAGTTATGAGTTGTGCACTTTGATGCATATTTTATACCTCAATACAAATTTTAGAGAAAAAATTACAATTGAGAAATTAAGCAGAGAGCATGGCTCTAGCTGAAATTGGAAATTGGTTATAGGAAATCCATTTGGATAGGAAGGTAGGCTCATGAACTTTCAGTCATTCTGCTGAAAGAGGTTCCAGGTCTAGATTACAGTTATGAGAAAATAATAGAAGTGGGAGAGCTCTGTAAGAAATTACAACCAGAAGTATCCACAGACTACATGATTACCTATAAGGAATCCATCAACTCAAGACTGCTTGCTATGGAGGTGGATGCTTTGTGGCATAACACATTCCAAGAAGGAAAACTTTCTATAGGAAAAAACAATTTAGTAGAGGAATGATGAGCATTTCATCTTCTTCCTGTGTAAGTTGTAATTTCCACTGGATTGTCATTTCTAAATGTTAGTACCAGGGGCTAACATTTTTCATATGCTGTGTGAATGAGGGCCACAACATAATCAGGCAGTGTCAGGAAAGAAGTTATATTTGACTGTTTCTTCAGTTTTCCTCTTCTAGAATGATGTAGGCCTCTAACTAATCTAGTTTTCTATAGCACATCCTTCCTCTCATTAGCTGCGGAAATATGCTTACATGTTTCTATATGAACCAAATACACAAAAACAGCTAAGCAAATGGCTGGGTAGCTATTATTTAAAAGTGTTGACAGTTTTGTTAAAGACATTCTTAATGGAAACCAGTCATTACTCTCCTTCATTAATAAGACAATTTCTAAAAACCACAAAGGCAATAATTTCAATCCTCATTATGAACAATTATTTATAGGCCTGAAATGTTCATGTGTCCGTAACATCATCCCCCAAAACTTCCTCCTTTTCAAATTCCAATTGGACTTAGAAAAAAAAAAAAAAGACTTTTCCAAGTTCAACGATATTTAACACGAACGTCAGGATTCTACCTGCTTCTTTACTAGTAAATCGCTTTTACTCATTTTCAAGTACTGGCTTTGTTAAGCATCAAAATAACCTAATATAAGTACTCCTTTAACTGCCATTTAAGAAGCTTATGGTGCTTAATTCACCCTTAAAGTTTTACTTTAATCATTCATTTTATGACCATTTAAAACTAGCCATCTGCATTGAGGGAAATCATTTATTCAACAAATACTTACTGATTTACAATAAATAAATAGCAAATATTTATTGTTCCTACTCTGTGCTAGGTACTGAGGCCATGACACATCCCCTGTCCTGGGAGTACTGACAGCATAATTATCTGTTAATGTATTACTAATATTTGTTGGTTTATTTATTTATCACCAGTTCACTAGTATAGCACCCTAAACATCTCCTATGAATCTGGGCCCAAACTATGAGCTCAAAAATTGTTTATATATTTTAAGAGTCTGTGGAATAGATAAAAAAACAAACAGATTTTATGAATAAGTCTGTCAAAGAAGAAGGGAAAAAAAGACAAAAAAATCAATATCTGTGATGCCTGCTGTACTCTCAAATATTTTTAAAAGGAAGCCCTATTTACATACAGATTTAATTCAGTTAATTCAGAAGCAACATCACATATACTTGATATTTAACTTTACATAATTAAATAATATTGCTGTGATTTATACATGCGTATGGTAACTAGAGTAACTCAATTATGCATATAGCAAACAAATACTGAGAGGCCCGTGCAGTAGTAAGATTTGTTGGTTGTTACTGGACATGAATACGCCACATGCAAAGACCTAGGCATTCCTGGGTCACTGTGTCATGATTCGGCCAGCTGATATGGCTGCAGCAAATCGAGACTCCCATAAATTATGATAGACTTGAATATACACTCATACCAGGCTTTTGTTCTGCTAAAGCTGGCTCACAGTCAAGTGGTAAACAATTAAATAAATATACCACCTACCAACTTAGCTGTGCAAACTCTTATAATTATACCACTCACCCTTAACAAGGCAAATCTAAGGACATAATAGCCTTCATGGGATCTGTAGTCTGTCAGGAGAAGGAACACACATGGTCTACAAAAGAAAACAATTTAAACCAAAATGTCATCAGCACTGAGGCCTTTATATATTTTGTGGTTTTTCTCACTGAAGCAGGAAGAGTATTCAATTTGTAACATATTGATATGATTATCTTGAACTGAGTTGAGCCTTACTGAAGAAACCATATTATGTTGCTCTTTCTTTGATTGTGAGGATTTCTCTGTTCAGAAAAATCCATTTGAATCCTATTTGTCAAATTTTAGTATATCCAGGACAAACCATCCCTATGTAAATATGTAAGATTTGCTAGTAAAAGGAAAAGGAACTAGGTTTTAGTATTATGATTACAAAAAGAACAGTCAAGGGAGATTTTGTATAAAAATATTACGTTGTTGGACAAAAATATAGCTACATAATAGGGAAACTCTTATAGTCTTCATATGTTATTTATTAAAAAAGAAAGTCTACCTTAAATCTTTATAATTAATTACTTCAGATAAGCAAAAGCTGTTTGACTCTTGCAGATTTTTAAAAAAATCTATTTCTAGAAATAGAATGTCTTGTTTCTATAATGCTCATTTACTACAACATTCAGTTTAATCACATGAGCATTTGGAGAAAATAATTTATTTTTACCACATAAGATGTTCTTACAATCACATCAGCCATTTGTGAGTCTCACTTAAAATAGTCAACTTTTACACTTTGTGTAATGTGAAGAATTTCTCTCATTAACAATCAATTTTGGTAAGTGTAATGAAAACTGTTATGTAGTAAATGAGAGACTACAATTATGTTTCAAAAAGAAAAAAAAGAAAAAAAACCAGAAAGATGCCTCAAATCATTTGGTTGCCCCTCAATATAAAAACTGGAATTTCAGTTTTTTCATTCCCAGTAATGCTAATTGTTTTTAATGAAGACCCTTTTAGTAAGTTAATCGAGGACATTTTAGAGTTAGGGAGACTCTTAGAGATTGTGAAGATGACACTGTTTATTTCATAACTAAACTCAGACTTGAGGCAATTGGGACCAGAACAAAGCATAGAGCAAGTGAGCCAGAGTTAATAATTGGTCTCCAGTTTTCAGAACCCTGTTGAATCATCTATGACAATATATTGCCTTCCTAACTATCAATATGTGCAACTGCATTTTAAGACTTTAAAATATTATTTCTCCTTTTTCTTAGCATGTTCAAAATACAATAAGGAAAAACCAAAAACAAGCCCTAGCTCTCATATAGGCTTTCTACTTCAAACCAAGCAAACATTATTTCCAAATAAACAAATTTTCTACTGATTGGCCTCTTTTGTTGGCATGTTGGTATGTTCCCTGTGTACCTACAACTGCCTGACAGCAGGCACAGCATTTAAAAAGCCATAAGCTTAACTATCCTCCAAAGAAAAAAATTTGGACTGGAGCCCTGTTTTGTGGTGAGGTTTGACTTTCCTAAGAAGGGTGAATTTCAAGAGGAGGATGGGCTAGAGTAAAAAATGGGAGGGGAAAAAACCCTCTAAACAGGCTTGGATTCATTAACTGTAGATATTTACAAAGATTTATTTCAAAGATAATCATGAAAAAAATTGCTTTTTTGGGATATCTACATTGTGCCTCCTTGTACTGATATGAAGAATCAAGATGAGATTTTGATTTTGCATACATACAAGAATTTTGAGGCTTCAATGCTACTATAATCCAAACTGTAATGGTATAAAAGAGCTTGCTGTGATATTTGTTTTGATAGTCTCATAAACTAATATTCAGCTATAAAATAATAATATTTCCAGCCAGATACAGTGGTCCATACCTGTAATCCCAGCACCTTGGTGGGGCTGAGGCAAGAGGATTCCTGAGCCCAGGAGTTCAGGACCAGCCTGGGAAATATAGTGAGACCCCCATCTGTACAAAAAAAGAAAGAAAGAAAAAATAGCTGGATGGGTGGCAAGCATCTGTAGTCCTACTCGGGAGGCTGAAGTGGGAGGATTGCCTTGAGCCCAGGAGTTTGAGGCTGCTGTGAGCTATAATTATGCCACTAGAATTATATTCATTTATCAAAAATGAAAGAGATAGTATTTTGACTGTATAAAATTGTCTTATAAAGAATATCAACCTCCATAAGAAGAGATATTCTGGGATGGCAAAAATAAGTTTTTGAAAGAGAGGCAAAGATTGGCCAAAAATTCAAATATATAAACATTGAGGCAAATTTCTGTTTTTTTTTTTTCAGGCCTAGGAATGTATTATAACCAGTGTATCATTTCTTAGTGAATAGGTTGTATCTTGCATGAGGAGAAATCCAAGTCCAGTGAAATCAGGACAACTCTGTGCACCCTCCCTATACGTCTTTAAGATCCTAATAATTCTCCAACTCAGATGTGAATACTTTGTTGTTAACTCTAGCCATATATCAAAGTTGCTCTCCTAAAAATTTTAGAAATGTAGAAATGGTGTTAAAAAGCATTCTTGAGGATAAACCATTATCACTGGATAATGATAAATTATCCAAGTTAAACAATAGTATTACATTATCATTGTTTAAACACAATTGCTAAAATGCTATTAGTTATTCCTGAGGAAGAAATTTCCTACAGAATTAGGAATTTATTGTTTTACTAATGTGAGTTTTCAGTGATTAAAACTCCCTCACCTACCCCCACCCCACATTTAACTCATATTATCTTTTTTCTTTAGACTTTCACAGATAAAAATGGTTGCATTTTAAATTGTTCAGATTAAAAATTTGCTTTAATCAGTTTTTCTCAATTTCAGACCACTTATTTGGCATCCATATAGTTGCTTTTGCTTATTTTGTACAATGAACAAAATGTTGACAGAAAGGAAGAGGTAGAACTAAAAAAAAAATTTTCAGATTATTTTCTTGCAATCTCTGGAAACACTATGAAGACAAAAAACATTTTTACCCCTTAGTCATTGATGTTTATGCTCAGAGAAATATATGTCACGAAAAAAATCTATAACTAGTAATAAAAGAAATAAAAGCTGTAACTAGTGATAAAACATGTTATAGTTACTACAAATTACACATGTACATATATACATGTGTAAGTACATACATGTATATATTACATATCTATATGTAATACATAACATAAATAACAATAAATCAAAAATAATTATATTTCAATGTTTCAATGTAATATGTATCAAGCCATATAATATATATTATCTCTAGTACATATACAGTCATATACAAGTGCATGGGATACATTCTGAGAAATGCATTTTTAGGCAGGTTCATTGTTGTGCAAACATCATAGAGTGTACTTAGATGGTATAATTTACCACACACCAAGTCTAAATGGTATGGCATATTGTTCCTAGGCTACAAATATGTGCAACATGTTAATGTACTGAATACTGTAGGCAATTGTATCACAAAGGTAAGTATTTATATAAACATATCTAAACATAGAAAAGGTAGTGCATTGTACTACCACATTAAGAAGGCTAGGGCATCGCTAGGTGGTAGGAATTTTTCAGCTCAATTATAATCTTATGAGACTATTATCCTATATGAATCTGTCATTAACCAAAACATGATTATGAGACACATGATTGTATCTGTGTTTAATTACTCATTATTCAAATATAAATCTTTATATGTGTTGCATACATTTATGTAAATATAATTTCATGTTATATATACACAAATGAAATATATCATATATATTATGTACATAAATTACTATAAAGACTTTAATTTTCTTTCAAATAACCAGTTATATATGTGAAAACTAACCTTTGACTTTCTATAATGCAGTCGCCTTTTTGTCAGCATTTATTTCATTAAAAGGTGAATATAATACAGAATCAACAGGAAGATAAAATCATTTGAAAATATGTCAACCAAATTTAATCTACGATGTTTATGGATATTATATCTTCAATGCTAATTAGAAATTTTTTAAAATAAACAACAAAGGAAAATATTTAATGGTTCTATGAGCCAAAATATCAGACTTGCTGAATCATGTTCTCTACAGGGAAAAAATATTAAACATTTATAAAATAATCCTTTACATTTCCTCATCTGATTTTTGAAAGCCTCATACTTAACGTGAAGTATGCTAGGTACATGTTTCAAAATTATAGAAATCTGAACATGTTCTCATCATCTTATGACATTAATATCATGTAAAGCCTTGGTTAAATAATAATGCTATAGGAGAGGAAAAGATAAATGTTTCCTCTACCTTTTTAGGTTTATTCCTGAAGCCTGTAAATTAAACTGACAAAAGACAGATTAACAGGTGAAAAGACACACACATAAATTTATTAACATTTTGATATACACAGGGGCTTCATATAAAAATGAAAACCCAAAGAAGTGGTTAGACTTGGGGGCTTCTATGTCATTTTTTAAAAGTGTAATACATCATAGAAAAGTGATGACAAAGGAAGGGGGTGCTTGGGCTACTAGGTGAGGTAAATTGTGGGAAGGTGACTAGCAAACTTATGATAAATAAATGTTGTTTAGTAAGGTTTGTTATGCAGACTCAAATCTCCAGTGAGAAGAGTAGTCTTTGAAGTGTCCTCATCTTCCTGGTACAAGCAAGGGCACATCTCCACAAATGAAAATTTATGTCACCATTACAAAGGGAAATTTATGCTCTGCTTTGAGGCAGATGGGGGAGGGCAGAGAGCTCCTCATGTATCTGCTGTTCCTCAGCTACCTTCAGTTCAAAATAATCCTCATGCCAAAATAGCATATTTTGCCATGCCATATTCTAAATCCCTTTAATAGTAATCTATCTCATCTGCCTCCTACCCTAGTTGTGTATGTGATCCGGTAGAATAAAGAAAGAGAGAGGAAAAAATAAAGGAATTCAAAAAACAAACTATTTGTTTCCTTAATGTAATTGCCAAAAAAAAAAATTTCTTGTTTTTGAGATTTACTATTTACGGACTATTTTACTGAGCCATTTGTTTATTTAGGATGGCCTGCTAGAAGTCTGTTTTCTTTCGTTTCCAGCTGTTTATTTATTGCCACATTTAAACACCATCTACATTCTTCAATTTTTATGTAGAAGTATGATTACTTTCCTTGATTAATAAATAGGAATAGAATATGGATAAGAAGCATGCATTGTACCTATCCTAATCAAAATAAACTTTATATTGGTCATATATCTGTGAGCCTCATGATAGATGATTCTGTAAAACTTTATTTATTGACATATATTTAAAGCTAATATTAGTCTAGGTGGATTTCTTTAAAAGAAAGAGTCATTAATTATTTTTGATTTGTCAATGTTTGCCAGCCTTCACATTGTGTCAGTTTTGAGTACATTAAGTCAGTTTGCAAATATTATTTATAAAACACTGATTCTATATATCCAAAGAATTTACAGGTAAAATAACATTTTGGAACTTGGAAGATTCACATTCTCCCTCTATTTCTTTTTTTTTTTTTTCAAGCAAAGGGGAAGAAAATGAGTGCCCTTAGAGAGAGCAGCTGTCAGCACTGGTTTTTGGAAAGTTCATGTCACACAGTCTGACTTTCATATCGTATTGTAATAGCTGCTTTCAAGAGTTATGATTGATTAGGGCTTACTAAAAATTTCAGTGTCAGTTGCAGCCTAAAAGGCAACAATTCTCCTGTATTTGAATAAAAACGGTCTAACTCTTCAGACCTTGGCATCCTTTATTCTCATTCTGAGGAAAGAGGTAATACTGTCCCTAGCAAAAGTGTTGCAGAAACTGACTTTAATTTTTAAGCCTAGATTTATTCATTTTTTCCCATAGAAACATAATTTTATTTTATCTCTTCTATTTTTGAAAAAAGTTTGTCTGGGTAATTAGTAAGAGCTAAAGGTACACTATGAAACTAGGTTCGATTGTTTTTTTATTTAAATCTGAATGTGAAGTGGTGTTTCTTTTTAGTCCACCTTTCTAGATTTTTAAGCTTTAGTTTGTCTTCTTGAAGATAAATGTCAAAAAAATTATTTAAAATCCAAATGGACTTTTCTTATGTTAGATAAAACTTACTAAGTTTTGTTTGGTAATAACCTGACAGCAGGTTATTTACCAAAGTACTACAGACTAGCAAATTTATGACTGTCATGGTATTTTAATAGATTTGATATTAATGACATGAAAAACAAAAATAAACACAGAACTGTTACGTTGATTAAATAGAAAATTGCCAGTAAAATGAACCCGTCAAATTTAATTATTGAGTTTGAAATTTTCTAATTTGAAAAAAAAATGGACAAAACAAGTAGGCTTTGAGGCCGAATATGCAATAGAGTTATTGAGAAAGAAAACCCGATAGTACCCAAACAGTACCTAAAATAGAACATAAACTTTCCTAGAATATAAACATTCCCATAGAACAAGAACAAAGCTCTGCTACCGAAAAACTTGCTGCTTGCTTACAGAATGAATAGAAGTGAATGTACTAGAAGCTGTAATTTTTCAGTGATGTCATTAACAGTTGATTCTAATGATATCTTGAGGAGTTAGGCTACATTCCTATATTTAGCAGAAAATACAACTTACGTGAAGGGAGACACTGAACTATATATACAGTTGATAAATTACTTTCTAAAAGTCATTTAATGAGTTAAGGAAAGCAGATTCTGATGAATTTGGCTGTAGTAAAATCTTCAGATTACCCAAGATTAACTCCAAGAAGGAAAAAAGTCTGAAAACAACCAAATGTTAAGCCTCTTCTTAAACAATTATAAATTTAAAGTACACTTCGTAAATTTTCACTGAAACAGAAACTTTGTACTTAGTAATGCAGATTTTTTTTGTGTTCTGAGAGAGATTCATGTGGGTTTCTTTAGGTGGTAGGGAGAATGTAGAATTCAACCCAGTAAAATAAAACATTTTTGTTTAAATTATTTACATGCTATTAAAGAAAAGATTTACTTAATGCATATGGTAATATAGCTTGAATTCTTTTTTGTTTCTCTTTTAAACATATAACAAGTTAATGAGGACTTCCAGAAGGCAAATATAAAAATAAAGTTTTTCTCAAGTATAAATTGATTTGTAGAATCACAGAATTTCATAGCAGGAAAATCTCGTAATGATGAGCAAATTTATTCCACACACTATGGCATGAATCATTACACAAAGTCTGTGATCAAGTGACCATTATCTCTGCTTCAACACTCTACCTTACAAGACAGGACAGAGCACAATTTTTTTTTAGGTAGTTCCATCAGTGTTACAAAAATATTTTTTTCCCTTATGTTTGCTTAAAGAATAATTTCCTCTCATTGATTTTAGTTCTACCCTCTGGAAATTTTCATGTTATGCATAATCCCTTTCTGCTCTACAGTCTTTCACATATTTTAAGACCATATGGTGTTTTCTCACATTTCTTTCCCAGCATAAACAACTTCAGCTTTTTAAAATTACTGTTCATGTCTTTAGGAAGAAAGAAAAGTTGTACCTAAAGAGAGGAGGCTCATTTACATGGGTAAGACCTAATATAGCTCAAGGCAATTTGATTACATCATAAGGCTTACAGCATCATTGAATAAATATGCTTAGATGTACAAAAGCATTGTGAATGGCTCCTACTCACATAGCAAAACAAACTAGACTTCTTTAAATACGCAATAGAGTGGTATCTACCTCTTGAATACTTAGTATCTCAATATCAGTGGGAATGTCTATCATTCCAGGTATTTACTAATTTAACCTGTCACCCAACATTCCCAATAAATTCCTTTCTGAGATTTATCTTCCCCCATGTCCATATTCAACATCACTAACAACTGAACCACTCACTGGTAACTGGCAGATTCTACCTGTACCCTCCCATTCCCAATCATCTTGAGAAATTTTGTGCTTGAATTTGGACTGGATTAAAACTTCATCTAGCATATTAATTGTCCGTCCTATTTTGTGTCATCTGAAAATTTAATAATCACGCTTCATATGTCTTCAGCTAAGTCATTCACATAAAAAATGGTAGTCTATAAAACGAGGTGTTTTCATCTGGGATTGCACATGATGATTAGAGCCATTGAAATGGAAAAGAAAATGTTAGAGGACTTACATTTTTATCTATACAATTAGGCTATATTAACTCTCACTAATATTTATAATATTGATTGACTTATAACCCAACCAGGTTTTAAAGTCAGAGTGAATGTGAGTTCTTTAACACAGAAGGCTGGATGATGATAACCTAAGGATCTGTCATATTTAACATATTGCTACATACTGAAGTTTTCATATTCTAAGCATATTTCCTGGCTATTTACATGAACAAGTAGTTTAAAAGTTTTCTGCTAAGAAAATACAACTGAAAATAATATTGTTTTGCAAATATAAGCAAAAGAAAAAAATGGCATAACTGATACACTTCCAGTATAGCCCAATAATCAGACACATTACGTACACATGAGAATCTAAGCAAAATTGGCAAAAAGTCAGCCCCCAATTTTTTAATTATTGAGAAGATTATTCCAAACACAGTTTTATACCTTCAATTGTTGAGAATAAATACAGCAATAAATGTATGATGTGCCTTGGGATATTACTAAATAATTAAATGAAAGCATCACAAATAGGAAGACATTTAAAAAGCAAGCAGTTAAAATGTTATTAATAATATATTTTTAGAGTAACTTTGTATGTTCATAAATAAAATGTTATTTGCTCAATCTTTATCTCATTATTTTCCATTTCACTTTTTGTATAGATTTTATAATCAACATAGTTTTAACACAGAAGTAGGTAAATAATTTACAAGTCAGATGTCAGCAAGGTGGTGGAATAGGACTTTGCAGTGCTCGTCCCCTGCAAAACATCAATTTGAATAAGTACACGTGCTTGAAAACACCTTCACAAAAAACTAAGGAATCCAGGTGAGAGATTACAACCCAGGAATGTAGCACAGAAATAAGAAAAGACACACTGAAGAGAGTAGGAAGGAGAGTTTTACATTACCTGCATCATCCTTCTCCCTCCCAACCCCAGGCAATATAACATGGAGAGAGATGACTCTCTGCTCGGGCGAAGGAGAGGGAAGCAAGCACAGGAATTTGCCTCTGATCAACACTGGGACTCTCCCAGTAAAATCCAGCAGCATGTAGGTCCCCATGGCTCTCGACTGTAGTCTTGCACCCATAGAGTAAACTTCTAGGCCCACTCCAGCATAAGGTTGGATCACACAGCCCTAGTCTCCAGGCCTACCCAGAAGACTCATTATGTGAGCCCACCCCACCAACAGTCTGCATTACTCTAGCCCCTGGGCAGGCTCTAGCCTCTGAACAGGCCCCAGCACTGGGCTGGCACCAGTGGCCTTGGGCTTCAGGCTGACTCCAGCACCAGCCCAGCTCCTACATACTCTCAATCCAGGCTGACCTTTCTGACCCCAGGCTTTAGGCTGACCCCACAGATTCAGTCTCTAAGCCCACAACAGGTCCAGGCCTACCCCAGCAGCCCCAGGCTTTAGGTTCACCTGTGTCAGGCCAGCTCCTGTAGCCTTAGACATCAAGTCAACAATCCATGGACCCATCCTCTAGGATAGTCTCTGTGGCCCCAAGCTCCAGGCCCAATCAAGGCCCAGGCCAGTGTAGAGCCAGGTTGGCTCACATAGCCCTAGGCTTCAGCCTTGCCTTAGCACCAAGACAGCTCCAGGATCCAGGCCAGTCACAGTGGTTCCAGGGTCCAGTGGGCCTAGGGCCCAGGACTACCCCAGTAGATTCCAGTTCCAGAACAACCCCAATAGGCTAAACTTTTGGGGCTACCCCTGCAGAACCAGGCTCAAAGCCCACACCAGCACCAAGTTAATCCCTGTAGAGACAAACTTTAGACTACATCCTGTGGATACAGGCTCCAGGCCTGCCCTTATAGACCCAATCAACAAGTCCACCCCAGTAGATCCAGGCTCCAGGCTCAATCCCATGGACCCAGACGCCAGGCTCATGCACCTGCTCACCCAGGCACCAGCCAGCCTGCCCAAGGACTCTAGCAGAAAGCCTGCCCATGAAGAATACTAGAAGTCTGGCCAAAATCTCTGAATAGGCTGAGTAGTGATGAATTTTTCCAGATAAAGCCAATATGCAAAGACTAGAATAAGTCCTTACTTCTTCAAATGTACTGACACTAATGTACAGCCATAAGGATTAAGAACAATTAGGGGAACATCATCAAAGGAACGAAATAAAGTACCAATAAGCAACTCTAAAGAAACAGAGATGTATAAACTGCCTGAAAAAGAATTCAAAACAATTCTTTGAGGGAATCTCAATGAACTTAAAGAACATATATAAATGAACTTAAAGAAAATATATAAAATCAATTCAACAAAATCAGGAATACAATAAGCAATCAAAATGAGAAATTGAACAGAGAGGATAAAATTATTTTAAAAATTGAAACCTAAATTTGAAGCTAAAAAATACAATAAACAAAATAACAAAATGCAATAGAAAGTATTAAATAGCAGAACTGATCCAGCAGAAGAAAGAATCTGTGAACTGGAAGACAGGTTATTTCAAAATATACTGTCAGAGGAGAAAAAAGAAAACAATTAATAAGTAAGAACTTTTATAAAGCTTGTACAACTTGTGAGACAGCATCACAAGAGCAAATACTCAAAAACAGAAAGTTTCCATAAAGAAAATAACAAAGGACCAGAAAACTTGTTAAAAGAAATCATAGAAAATTTTCCAAATTTGGATAAAGATATAAATATCCAGGTATAGGTCAAAAGTCACCAGTACAATTCAATAAAAACAAGGCTACATCAAGACATGTTATGATTAAACTATAAAATACAAGAACAGTCCAGGCACAGTGGCTCACACATGTAATCCCAGAACTTTGGGAGGCCAAGGTGGGAGGATTGCTTGAATCCACAACCAATCTGGGCAACAAAGAGAGACCCCTGCATCTACAAAAAATAATTAGCTGAGCATGGTGGTACATACCTGTAGTCCCAACTAATGGGAGGCTAAGATGGAAGGATCACTTGAGACCAGGAGTTTTAGGCTGCAATGAGCCATGAACACATTACTGTTCTCCAATCTCGGGAACAGAGCAAGACCCCATCTCTAAAAAATAAATAAAATAAAATAAAATAAAATAAAATAAAATATATTCAAGAACAAAGAGAGACTCCTTAAAGCATCAAGAGAAAATAATATTACAGATAAAGGAGTCCCAACAATGCCAGGAGCACACTTCTCAACATAAACCTTATAAGCCAGGAGAGACTGAGATTATATATTCAAAGTGCTGAATAAAAAAAACAAAACCGTCATTCAAGAATACTTTAAATGGCAAAGCTGTCCTTTAGAAATAGAGGAGAGACAAAGACTTTTTCAAATAAATAAAAGCTAAGGGAGTTTATTACCACCAGACCTGTCTCACAAAAAAATGCTAAAGGAATCACTTCAAGCTGAAAGTAAAGGATGCTAACTAGTAGCAGGAAAATACGAATACATAAATCTCACTGGTAAAAGTAAATATGCAGTCAAATACCACATACTCTAATACTCTAATGGTGGTATATAAATCATTCATATATTTAGTATGACGGTTAAAATACAAAATGATTAAAAACAATAATAGTTGTAATAAGTTCTAAAAACTACACAATGCAAAAAATGTACATTGTGACATCAAAAATATAAAATGTGGTTGAGGGATGCCAGTGGCAGTCCTAACTGGTAAGGAAAAGGTAGTCTAGGACAGCTGGCTGGTAAGTGACACTAATTCTCTTCACCCCACTTGACCCCCAAGAGTTGATTAGGGAAGATTCTCACAAGTGTAACACATCAGAGACAGCATCTCAACCTGGTTCAGCAGTTCAGGGAGCTCATATTTCTCATATTACTAAACAGATGGCACTAAGATGATCTGTACTAATGACAATGGTACCTCTTCCTGGAGAGCAAGTGCAGGTTCAGGGTGTCATCCAGACAGCTCAGTCTTCTGTAATTCACCCACCACATGTGCCAATAGTATGATCTTTATCAGAAGGTGAGGAGTCTCAGGACCCATCTGACAGCTTAGGCTCTTTACAGAAAGCCTACAGGATCCTAGCACGGCCTTCATCTTACAGAAATATTTTAAAAGACCTATCTTCTGAAGATATATGGGGCAGAAAAGGAGATGGAGAAAACCCTGGAGTTTTTGCTGTCACTTCTGTCTGTTCCCACTCCTATCTATCAGAAGGGCAGCAAATAGTACATTGCCATTGTCTCAAGGGGAGACTCACCATTGGCCAGTTCAGGCACAGCTGGAGTACAGAGACTTCAGGCATAATTAACCATGACAAATTCAGGCAATACTCAGCAAGGTACAACTATTCTCCAGCATATGCAGGTCCCTGATGGACAGCAAATACTTGCGTCCAGCAATCAGTTGGTTGTACAGACTGCATCAGGTGATATGCAGATATATCAGATCCAAACTGCCTTCAACTACTTCTCTGCCACAAACTATGATGATGACATCTCCTGTGACTCTTACATATCAAACAAATAAGACAGAAGACCCCCAATTGAAAGGAGAAATAAGGTTAATGAAAAACAGGTTGCTCAATGAACTTGACAAGTTGATTCTAAAATCTATGGAAGAGTAAACAACAAAGAACAGCTAAAATATTTCAGACAAGATAAGAAAAGCCACTTGAGAATATCAAAGGAGAAAGAAAGAATATGTGAAAGGCCTAGAAAATTGAGTTGTAGTTATGAAAAATAAAAATAAAACTCTAATAGAAGAGTTAAAAACTCTGAAGAATATTGATTTGAATAAAAGTGCTTGATTCTTAAGAAAGAAGATATTTTTGCGGACCTTCATAAAAATTAAACAAAACTTTTAGTGGAATTTTATAAATTAAAACTTTAAAAGTGAAACTTTTTATTTAAGCTTTTGCAACTCAAGGATAAGCATCTTATACAATATATCTAGTGACAGAAGACTGAGTAGAAAATGACCCCAAGGCAGCTACTGGCATGAATGAAAGCTTTGTAAAAATTAAACATACTCAAGAAGCAAGAAATAAACTCTCAGCAATCTGAATTTTCTAAATAACAATAGCTGTCAATCCAAAGTGGCAGAGAAGATAAAATTTGGTAAATTATATTTTTAAAAACAAATTAATTTATCCCATAGGATTGCATTTCTAGTTCCTGAAATTTACCATTTTCAGTTATGTGTGTGTGTATTTTATTTCTGCCAACAAATTCTAAATTACAAATGTAAATGAAAACCCATTAAATTAGTAAACATATAAATTATGTGTTTTCATTATGTATACTTGTTCTATTTTCAAGTCTTTAAAATAGGGTTTTAAAAGTTTGTTGGACTTGAGAAGATTTTCAAGACTGGGTTAATTATTTTTGAGGTCTTGTTCTAAAAGGCATCTAGGGCACATGAATGAAGTATGGTGATTTTGTAACATTTTTAAACAGTTTTCTTTGACTACCTACCAATCTGCCTCCAGGCAATACTCAGGCAATACTCAATACTACCTCGATAAGTATACTTGATTGTATAATACCTTGATAAGTAGTCTACTACTATCAAGTTTACTAACTTAATGAGTAGTCAAAAATAACTGTTTTAAAAAATTAGCTTTACTTTTAAATAGTTGGTTTTTGCTTACTCTGGTAATGTTGGTTTTCTAAGAATAGATAATAAATTTTTTGTTTTAATTCTATATTCTGTATGCCATTAAATATTCATTACATACTCTGTTATGTTTTAATAGAATGGAATGTTCACAGGCTCTTAAAATGCCATTTTTAAAAAGCCTTCTGAAGATTCATACCAAAGATTTTTCAAGAAGTTTTTTTTTTTTTTTTTAAGTTCCAAGATACATGTGCAGAAGGTGCAGGTTTGTTACATAGGTATACATGTGCCATGGTGGTTTGTTGCACCTATTGACCCATCCTAAGTTCCCTCCCCTCTACCACCACCTCCCAAAAGGCCCTGGTATTTCTTGTTCCCCTCCCTGTGTCCATATGTTCTCATTGTTCAACTCCCACTTATGAGTGAGATCACGTGGTGTTTGATTTTCTGTTCCTGTGTTAGTTTGCTGAGGATGATGGGTTCCAGCTTCATTCATGTCCCTGTAAAGGACAAAATCTCATTCCTTTTTATGGCTGCATATTATTCCATGGTGTATATGTACCACATTTTCTTTATCCAGTCTATCATTGATGGGCATTTGGGTTGGTTTCATGACTTCGTTATTGTAAATAGTGCTGCAGTAAACATACGTGTTCACGTATCTTTATAGTAGAATGATTTATATTCCTTTGGTTATATACCCAGTAATAGGATTGCTGGGTCAAGTGGTATTTCTGGTTCTAGATCCCTGAGGAGTAGACATACTGTCTTCCACAATGGTTGAACTAATTTACATTCCCGCCAGCAGTGTAAAAGTGTTCTTATTTCTCCACAGCCTCACCATCATATATTGTTCCTTGGCTTTTTAATAATTGACATTCTGATTGGCATGGGATGGTATTTCATTGCGGTTTTGATTTGCATTTCTCTAATGATCAGTGATGTTGAGCTTCTTTCATTTTTTTTGGCCACATAAATGTCTTCTTTGGAGAAGTGTCTGTTCATATCTTTTGCCCACTTTTTCACAGGGTTTTTTATTTTTTTCTTGCAAATTTAAGTTCCTTGTAAATTCTGGATAGTAGACCTTTGTCAGATGGGTAGATTGTAAAAATTTTCTCCCATTTTTAGGTTGCCTGTTCATTCACATGATAGTTTATTTTGCTGAGCAGAAGCTCTTTAGTTTAATTAGATCTCATTTGTCAATTTTGACTTTAGTTGCATTTGCTTTTGGCGTTTTCATCGTGAAGTCTTTGCCCATGCCTGTGTCCTAAATGGTATTGCCTAGGTTTTCTTCTAGGATTTTTAGGGTTTGGGGTTTTACATTTAAGTCTTTAATCCATCTTCAGTTAATTTTTGTACAAGGTGTAAGGAAGGGGTCCAGTTTCAGTTTTCTGCATATGGCTGGCCAGTTTTCCCAGCACCATTTATTGAATAGGGAATCCTTTCCCCATTGCTTGCTTTTGTCAGGTTTGTCTAAGATCAGATGGTTGTAGAGGTGCAGTGTTATTTCTGAAGTCTCTGTTCTGTTCCACTGCTCTATATGCCTGTTTTTGTACCAGTACCATGACGTTTAGGTTACTGTAGCCTTGGAGTATAGTTTGAAGTCAGGTGGCATGATGCTTCCAGCTTTGTTCTTTTTGCTTAGAATTATCTTAGCTATATGCGGTCTTCTTTGATTCCATATAAAATTTAATGTAGTTTGTTCTAATTCTGTGAAGAACGTCAATGGTAGTTTAATGGGAATAGCATTGCATCTATAAATTACTCTGGGCCGTATGGCCATTTTCAGGATATTGATTCTTCCTATCCATGAGGATCGCATGTTTTGCCATTTGTTGGTGTCCTCTCTTATTTCCTTGAACAGTGGTATGTAGTTGTTGAAGAAGTCCTTTACATCCCTTGTTAGCTGTATTCCTAGGTATTTATTCTTTTTGTGGAAATTGTGAATGTGGTTTTATTCATGATTTGGTTCTCTGCTTGTCTATTGTTGGTGTAAAGGAATGCTTGTCATTTTTGCACATTGATTTTGTATTCTGAGACTTTGCTGAAGTTGCTTATTAGTTTAAGGAGTTTTTGGGTTGAGATGATGGGGTTTTCTAAATATAAAATCATGTCATCTGCTAACAGAGACAATTTGACTTCCTCTCTTCCTATTTGAATATCCTTTGTGTCTTTCTCTTGCCTGAGTGCCCTCACCGGAATTTCCCATACTACATTAAATAGGAGTAGTGAGAGAGGGCGTCCTGGTCTTGTACTGGTTTTCAGTGAGAATGCTTCCAGCTTTTGCCCACTCAATATGATATTGGCTGTGGGTTTGTCATAAGTAGCTCTTATTATTTTGAGATATTTTCCATCAATAACTAGTTTATTGAGAGTTTTTAACATGAAATGATGTTGAATTTTATCAAAGGCCTTTTCTGCATCTATTGACATAATCATATGGTTTTAGTCTTTGGTTCTGTTTATATGATGGATTATGTTTATTGATTTGCACATGTTGAACCAGCCTTGCATCCCAGGGATGAAGCTGACTTGATTGTGATGGATAAGTTTTTTGATGTGCTGCTGGATTCACTTTGCCAATATTTTAATGAGGATTTTTGCATCAATGTTCATGAGGAATATTGACCTGAAGTTTTCTTTTCTTTGTTGTGTCTCTACCAGGTTTTGGTATCAGGATAATGCTGGCTTCATAAAATGTTAGGGAGGAGTCCCTCCTTTTCAATTTTTTGGAATAGTTTCAGAAGGAATGGTGCCAGCTCCCTCTTTGTACCTCCAAGAAAATTCAAATGTCAATCTCTCTGGTCCTGTGCTTTTTTTGGTTGGTAGGCTATTAATTTCAGAACTTTTTATAAGTCTATTCATGGATTCAATGTCTTCCTGGTTTAGTCTTGAGAGGGTGTATGTGTCCAGGTATTTATCCATTTCTCCTAAATGTTCTAGCTTATTTGCATAGAGGTATTTATAGTATTTTCTGATGGTAGTTTGTATTTCTGTGAGGTCAGTGGTGATATCCTCTTTATCATTTTTTTATTGTGTCTATTTGATTCTTCTCTCTTCTTTATTAGTCTAGCTAGCAGTCTATTTTGTTAAATTTTCCAAAAAAAAAAAATCAGCTCCTGGATTCCTTGATTTTTTGGAGGGCTTTTCTCTGTCTCTATCTCATTCAATTCTGCTCTAATCTTAGTTATTTCTTGTTTTCTGCTAGCTTTTGAATTAGTTTGTTCTTGCCCCTCTAGCTCTTTTAATTGCTGTATTAGGGTGTCAATTTGAGATATTTATAGCTGTCTGTTTAGTGCCATAAATTTCCCTCTTAACACTGCTTTAGCTGTGTCCCAGAGATTCTGGTACATTGTTTCTTTGTTCTCATTGGTTTCAAAGAACTTCTTGATTTTTACCTTAATTTCATTATTTACATTCAGGAGCACATTGGTCAATTTCCATGTAATTGTGTGGTTTTGAGTGAGTTTCTTAATCTAGAATTCTAATTTGATTGCACTGTGGTCTGAGACTGTTTTTATTATTTAAGTTCTTTTGCATTTGCTGAGGAGTGTTTTACTTCCAATTATGTTGTCAATTTTAGAATAAGTGCCATGTGTCACTGAGAAAAGTGTATATTCTGTTGATTTGGGGTGAAGAGTTCTGTAGATGTCTATTAGGTCCACTCGATCCAGAGCTGAGTTCAAGGCCTGAATGTCCTTGTTAATTTTCTGTCTCATTGATCTGTCTAATATTGACAGTGGGGTGTTAAAGTCTCCCAATATTATTGTGTGGGAGTCTATTATACATCTCTAAAAACTTGTTTTATGAATCGGGGTGCTCCTGTATTGGATGCATATATATTTAGAATAGTTAGCTCTTCTTGTTGAATTGTTCCCTTTACCATTATGTAATCCTCTTCTTTGTCTTTTTTGATCTTTGTTGGTTTAAAGTCTGTTTTGTCAGAGACTAGGATTGCAACTAGGATTTTATTTTCCATTTTCTTGGTAAATTTTCCTCCATCCCTTCATTTTGGGCCATGTGTGTCTTTGCACATGAGATGGGACTCTTGAATACAACACATCAATGGGTTTCCAATTTGCCAGTCTGCGTATTTTAATTGAAGCATTTAGCCCATTTACATTTAAGATTAGTATTGTTATGTGTGAATTTGGTCCTGTTATCATGATGCTATCTGGTTGTTTTGTACACTAGTTCATGCAGTTTCTTCATAGTGTCATTGGTCTTTATATTTTGGTGTGTTTTTGTAGTAGCTGGTACCAGTTTTTCCTTTACATACTTAGTGCTTCATTCATATGAAGCTTAGTTTGGCTGGGTATGAAATTCTGGGTTGAAAATTATTTTCTTTAAGAATGGTAAATATTGGCTGCCAATATCTTCTGGCTTGTAGAGTTTCTGCTGAAAAGTCTGCTGTTAGTCTGATGGGCTTCCCTTTGAAGGTGGCCTGACCTTTCTCTCTGGCTGCCCTTAACATTTTTTCCTTCATTTCAGCCTTGGAGAATCTGATGATTATGTGTCTTGGGGTTGATCTTCTCCTGGAGTATCTTAGTGGTCTCTGTATTTCCTGAATTTGCATGTTGGCCTGTCTTGCTAAGTTGGGAAAGTTCTCCTGGATAGTATCCTGAAGTGTGTTTTCCAGCTTGTTTCCATTCTCTGCATCTCCTTCATGTACCCCAATCAATCGTTGGTTTGGTCTTTTTAATAAGTCACATATTTCTTGGAGTGTTTGTTCATTCCTCTTTATCATTTTTTCTCTAGTCTTGTCTGCATTCCTTGTTTCAGCAAGGTGGTCTTCAAACTCACATATTCTTTTTTCTGCTTGGTTGATTCAGCTATTGATACTTGGGAATGCTTCACAAAGTTCCTGTGCTGTGTTTTTCAGCTCCATCAGGTCATTTATGTTTCTCTCTAAACTAGTTATTCTAGTTAGCAGCCCCTCTAGCCTTTTATCAAGTTTCTTAGCTTCCTTGCATTGGGTTAGAACATGCTCCTTTAGATCATTGTAGTTTTTTATTACCCATCTTCTGAAGCCTACTCTGTCAATTCATCCAACTCATCTTCCATCCAGTTCTGCACCCTTGCTAGAGAGACACTGTGATCATTTGTAGGAGAAGAGTCATTCTGGCCTTTTGGGTTGTCAATACCTTTTCATTAATCCTTTCTCATCTTCATGAATTTGTCTAGTTTCAATCTTTGAGGCTGCTGACCCTTGAATGGAGTTTTGATGGGGGCTTTTTTGTTGTTGTTGATGCTGTTGTTGCTTTCTGTTTGTTTGATTTTCTTTAAATGGTCAGGTCCCTCTTCTGTGGGGCTGCTTCAGTTTGCTAGGGGTTCACTTTAGATCCTGTTTATCCGGTTTGCTCCCGCACATGGAGATGTCACTCAAAGAGGCTGAAGAACAGCAAAGATGGGTTCCTGCTCCTTCTTCTGGGATATCTGACCTTGATGGGGCCTAACTTGTTGCAAGTAGAATCACTCCTGTATAGGGTGTCTGACAACCCTTGTTAGAGGGTCTCACACAGTTGAGTGGCTTGGGGAACAGGACTCGTTTAACAAAGCACTTTGCCCCTTGGTGGAAGCGGTGTGCCTCACTGGGGGAAACCCATTCATCTGGGCTGCCCAGATTCCTCAGAACTACCAGGAGGAAAGGGAGACTGTGGGTCCCCCTCGCCTTAGGGACTCAGGACCAAGGAGATCGGGGTTCTGTCCCTGAGCCTCTGGCTGGGGTTACTGGAGTTCCTGCGGAGAAGCCCCACCCAGTGAGGAAGGATGAGTTAGGGTCAGGCCTTAAGAGACACCCTGGCCACAGTCTGCCACAGACAGTGTGTTGGGCTGTGGAGGACATGTCTTGGGACGAAGATAGGAAATAACTAAGATCAGAGCAGAACTGAAGGAGATAGGGACACACACACACACACACAAAAACACTTTAAAAAATCAATGAATCCTGGGCTGGTTTTTTGAAAAGATTAACAAAATAGATAGACTGCTAACCAGACTAATAAAGAAGAAAAGAGAGAAGAATCAAATAGACAAAAAATTGATAAAGGGGATATCACCACTGATCCCACGGAAATACAAACTACCATCAGAGACTACCATAAACACCTCTATGCAAATAAACTAGAAAATCTAGAAGAAATGGAGAAATTCCTGGACACATACACCCTCTCAAGACTAAACCAGGAAGAAGTTGAATCCCTGAATAGGCCAATAACAGGCTCTGAAATTGAGGCAGTAATTAATAGCCTACCAACCAAAAAAGCCCAGGACCAGACTGATTCACAGCCGAATTCTAAGAGAGGTACAAAGAGGTGCTGGTACCATTCCTTCTGAAACTATTCCAAACAATAGAAAAAGAAGGATTCCTCCCTAACTCATTTTATGAGGCCAGTATCATCCTGATACCAAAACCTGGCAGAGACACAACAAAAAAAGAAAATTTCAGGCCAATATCCCTGATAAACATCAATGCAAAAATCCATCACATAAACAGAATCAATGACAAAAACCACGTGAGTATCTCAATAGATGCAGAAAAGGCCTTCGATGGGACCAAGTGGTCCAGCCTCCCTGCCTTCGGCAGGGGAAAAGTGCAGCCTGGAGCTATAGAGATGGATGCTGCCCTTCCTCCACCCGAGGAGCTTAGCATGTTAGGCAGTTTTGAGTCCCAGTGCTGGCTGCTGCCCTCCCCAAGGAGCTCAAACAGTTTAGACAGCAGACAGCTGCAGCTGTAGTGCTGGTTGCCTCTCCCTCTGGGAGTGCGGTAGGCTTAAGCAGATTCCAGCTGAGAGTCTGTTGAGAATCTGTGCAGCTCTGTGGTTGGAATTCTGGGCCCTGGTGGTGTCTACTCATGAGTGGGTTTGCCTGGCTAGGTAGCACGTTAACTTATCCCCTTCCTTGGTTGGGGGGTGGGGACTCTCCTGCTCTGTGTGACTCTCAGGTGGGCCACCACACCACACTGCTCTTTCTTCCTCTCTGTGGATCACACCAGCCTCCTAGTCAGTTCTGATGAGAGAACCCAGATACCTTGGTTGCCAGTGAAGGATTCACACGCTTATTATGGTTCTTTTCAATGGGATCCTCAGATCGCCTCTGTTTCTAGTCGGCCATCTTGGCCCCACCCCTCAAGAAGATTTTATAATAAATTTAATGTAAGATTTATCAGAATCTAAAATAGTACGCTTATTAAGGCAATTTTATGTTAGAGACTATTTTGTGTTATACTTCATGGTACCCGTAGAAGAAAAGTGACTACTAAAATATTTTTATAACTGGTGTTTATAAATTCTAACATTTTTTAATGATCATTTTAAATGTTTTTATAATTTATTTAATTAAAAATGCATGTCAAAGTATCATTTTTATACTATAAGAAGTAAAGTTTTCAGATTTGCTAATATTTAAATTGTAAATTTTGTATGCAGCTTATATGAAGTTCAAAAATACTGTCAGTGTACTAGTGTTTAACTTCTGTTTTCCAATTTGCATACGCTTTGAAACTTTACTGCAAAACTATTGTGTGCTTCTTATACAATATGTATCATATTGTTGTCTATGAAATTAAAGGACATTTGATGAAGTTTGCTGAATGTAAAATATAATGCTTAATATATAAATGATAAGTTTGCTCATGGCCCTTCTGTTAATTATCCTAAATATAGTGCTACGTAGAAGTCATTACTTAACTGATAAATTTGTGTTTCACCCTCCTGATGAACTTTTTTATTAAAAGTGTCTTTAAAAATAAATGAAATAAAATAAAATAAGGGAAAGTGTGAGGAGAAGTAAAACGTTGAATTTTTAATGAGATTAAAGTTATGTTGTTGTTATCTTAAAACAGTCTGTTATAACTAGTCTGTTATGTTACCTTCGTGTGTTGGAAAAACTACCTTCTGGAATAGAAAATCACCCTCTATATGTGCAAGACAAGATCAGACCTAAAAATGAGGCAGACCGCTCCAGGTTTGTAAGTGGTCAAAGATTTACTCAGGGGAATTTGTATACAAAGCAGTCTTGGGTGACAACACGCTCCTGAACAACCAATGGGTATAAGAAGAAATTTAAAAAAGAAATTTAAAAATATCTTGAGACAAACAAAAATGGTGACACAATATGCCAAAACTTATGGGATGCAGCAAAAGCAGTTCTTAGAGGGACTTTTATTGCAATAAATGCCTGACTACATTAAAAAAATAAGTAAAATCCTAAATAAACAACCTGACATTTTACCTCAAAAAACTTGAAAAAGAAGAACAAACTAAGCCCAAGGTTAGTAGAAGGAAACAAATAAAAATATCAGTTCAGAAATAAAATACAGACTAGAAAAACAATAGAAAAGATCCGTGAAATGGAGTTTTTCAAAAAGATAAAAATGACAGCTAGGCTAATAAAGAGAAGACAAATAAATAAAATAAAAATAAAAGAGAAACATTACAACTGATACAGAAATATGAAGAGACCACTATAAACAATTAAATGACAAAAATGGATAATCTAAAAAATATATAAATGTATAGACATATACAACATACCAAGACCGAATCATGAAGAAATACAAAATTTGAACAAATAATGAGCAAGGAGATTTAATCAGTAATAGTCTCCCATCCAAGAAGAACCAAGAATCTGATGGCATCACTATTGAATTTTCCAAACATTTAAAGAACTAATGTCAGTTCATCTCAAACTCTTCCAAAATATTGAAGAGTGAATACTTTCAAACCCATTTTATGAGGACAGCATTATTATAGTACCAAAACCAGACAATGATATTATAAGAAAAATAAATTACTGATAAATATCTCTGATTAACGTGATTGCAAAAATCCTCAATAAAGATTACTAAACTGAATTCAATAGCACATTAAAAAGATTATTCATTATGACAAAGGAAGATTTATCCCAGGGAAGCAGGGATGGTTCAACATATCCAAATCTTTAAATATGATACATCACATTAACAGAATGAAGGACAAAAAGCCTATAATTATCACAATTAATGCTGGAAAAGCATTTTACAAAGTTCAATATTATTTAATGATAAAAACTTTCAACAAATTGGGTATAGGAGGAATGTGCCTCAATACAGTAATGGCCATATAAGACAAACCCACAGCTAACATATGCAACAGTGAAAAGTTAAAAGTGCTTCTCTAAAATCAGAAATAAGACAAGGATGACTACTTTTCTAACTTCTATTCAACATAGTACTGGATATTCTAGCCACAGCAATTTGGCAAGAGAAATAAATAAAAGTCATCCAAATTGAAAAGGAAAAGATAAATTGTAGAGAGAACATGATTTTATATATAGAAAATGCTAAAGACTCCACTACAAAACTGTTAGAACTAAAAAATAAATTCAGTGAAGTTGAAAGATACAAAATTAACATACAAAAATCAATAGTGTTTCTACACCCTACCAATAAACTATCTGAAAAAGCAATTGTAGAAACAATCCCATTTACAATATCTGCAAAAAATCATGCAGAAATACATTTAACTAAGAAAGTGGAAGATCTGTACACTCAAAATTATAAAACATTGCTGAAAGAAGTTAAAGAAGACACAAATGAATGGAAAGATATCCCATGTTCATGGATTGGAAGAATTAATAGTGTTAAAATGTCCATACTACCCAAACAGTTCTACAGATTCAATGAAAACTACATCAAAATTCCAATAACTTCTCTTTCTTTCTCTTCCTTCATTCCCTCCCTCTCTCTCTCCATCCCTCCCTCTCCACCTTTCTTTCTTTCTTTCTTTTTTCTTTCTTCCTTTCTTTTCTTTCTTTATTTTTCTTTCTGGCTTGCGTGCTTTTTCGTGCTTGCTTGCTTGCTTTCTCTTTCTTGCTTTCTTTCTTTCTGACATACAGTCTTGCTCTGTATCCCAGGCTCAAGCAATGCTTCCTCCCCAGCATCCCTAGTAGCTAGGACTACAGATATGCACCACCATGCCTAGCTGGTAATTTACGTTTTTTTTTTTTATTTTTTATTTTTTTGGAAAT
This sequence comes from Gorilla gorilla gorilla, assembly GCF_029281585.2. NCBI lineage: Eukaryota > Metazoa > Chordata > Mammalia > Primates > Hominidae > Gorilla > Gorilla gorilla. The sequence goes on along the minus strand of NC_073229.2, from coordinate 117,049,757 downwards.
AGTATCTTGTGATGTTGTCCAGGCTGGTTTCAAACTCCTAGCCTCAACTGATGCTCCCACATCAGGCTCCCAAATCACTGGGATACAGGCATGAGCCACTGTGCCTGAACTCAATATTTTTCAAAGAAATAAAAAAATTATAAAATTTGGAGGGATCCACATCTGACGATACAGCCATTATGGAAAACAGTAAAAAGTTCCTCAATAATTAAAAAATAGAATTATTTTATTGGACTGGGCATGGTGTCTCATACCTGTAATCACAGCACTTTAGGAGGCAGAGTTGGGAGGATTATTTGAGCCTAGCAGTCTGAGACCCATTTGAGCAAGATCCTACCTCTACAAAAAATAAAATAAATAAAAATAGAAATAGAAATGATTAGATGTGCATCTGTAGTCCCAGTTAGTTGAGAGGCTGAGGTGAGAGGATCACTTGGACCCAGGAGTTCAGGGCTGCAGTGAGCTATGATTGCACTACTGCACTCCATCATGGGTGACAGAACAAGTCCCTGTCCTTTAAGAAAAATAGACCTATTATATAATCCAGCAATCCCATTTCTGGGTATATGTCCAAAGGAAATAAAATCAGTATACCTATGAGATATCTGCACACCCATGCTCACTGCAGCGTTATTCACAATAGCCAAGATATGGAATCAACCTAAGTGTCCAGCAACAGATGAGTGGTTAAAGAAAATGGAATACTACTGAGACTTAATTAAGGGAAATCCTACATTTGCACCAACATGGACATTATGTTTAGTGGCATAAGCCAGGCACAGAAAGACAAATATCATATTATCTGACTTATATGTGTAATTTAAACAAATGGATGTCATAGAATTAGATAGTAGAATGGTAGTTACCAAAGCCTGGGCATTTTTGAGGGGTGGAGTTAGGGAGATGTTAGTTAAACTATACAAAATTATAATTAGATAGGAGGAATAATTATAAAACATGATGATTGTAGTTAACAACAGTATATTTTATTGAAAATCTCAATAAGAAAACATTTTAAGTGTTTGCACCACAAAAAAAAATGAATAAGAATATTAGGTAATACATCAGTTACTTTTCTCAACTGAGCCGTTCCACAATGTATACATATTTCAAAATATCATTTTTACATGATAAATATATGCAATTTTTATTAAAATAATTTCAAGTATGTAAATAATTTATATATGAATAAATAAAAAACATGCATACTCAAATTTGTTTCATATGTTCTATTTTATGTTCCAACCTAAAAAGTTTGACAATGCCACTTAAAGAAACTTCTCTTAACCAAATGATCAAATTTGGGGGGAAATATTGTTTAGCCAGCTACAAATTATCCCAGCAGTCCAAACTCATTTTTCCTGACAGCGATGATATATGAGAGATTTATAGAATATTCTGCTGAAATGCAACAAGGTAGAATTTCCTGATCTGCTGTTTGTTGTCTGAGCAGAGAGGAAAATATACCAATTTAGGAATGTCATAGTTCTCTCAGATCACTCTTCTTAAATATTTACAAATCATCTATTTAGTTAGCAGAGCTAGGATTTTTTCAGGATATAATATCAAGCTGACTGTGTAGTTTTTACATCTATCTTTTTCTCATTCTCTGGACATGGAAACAATATGTTCTCATTTCTAGGCTTTTATTGTCTTTCTTTTCCTTCACAGCCTTTAAAACATTACTAAATGCAGTTATGTGGTAATACTTGATTCACAACTTGTTTTAAGTTTTCTTCCTCACCTTTTAAGGCTTGAGTTAACTTTTTTCAGTGTTCACTCTATCTTTCAAAAATGAAATATCTAAATAATGTCTAAGTGTTGAACAATTCTGCTTTATGTGCTTTCATTGTTGTATTTAACCATATGACTTCCCATGTTGCCTTGGCTCCCAATGAACTACTTTCAACACAGTTAAGAAAAAAACAAGAACAATAACCCAGATACTGTTAAAATCTAACAAATATATTAGAAAGATACATGCAATGAAAAAGTAATAAATAATATCCTCCAAATAATGACAATATGTTTTAATATAAAGTCTTAATAGATAAATGAACAAAAGACATTGTCTTAGTCTGTTTTGTGTTGCTATAACAAATACCACAGGCTGGGTGTGTCACTCCGTTTTCATGCTGCTGATGAAGACATATGCAAGACTGGGAAGAAAAAGAGGTTTAATCGGACTTACAGTTCCACATGGCTGGGGAGGCTTCAGAATCATTGGGGAGGCTAAAGGCCCTTCTTACATAATGGTGACAAGAGAAAATGGGAGAAGCAAAAGTAGAAACCCCTGATAAAACCATCAGATCTCATGAGACTTATTCACTACCATGAAGACAGCATGAGGGAAACTGCCCCCATAGTTCAAATTATCGCCCACTGGGTCCCTCCCACAACACGTGGGAATTATGGGAGTACAATTCAAGATGAGATCTGGATGGGGACACAAAGCCAGACCATATCACTGGGTAATTCATGAAGAAAAAAGTTTCTCACAATTTGGGAGCCTGGGAAGTCTAATATCAAGGTGCTGGCATCTGGTGAGGGCCTTTGTGCTGTGTCATCCCATGGTGGAAGGCATTTAATGGGGAGAAACTATCTGTGAGAGGGCTGAACTCCCTTTTATAATAAACCCATTTTAATGATAACAAATCCACTTCTGCAATAAGAACATTAATTTATTCATGAGGTCAGAGTTTTCATGACCTAATCACATCTTAAAGGTCCCATCTCTCAATACTGATGCATTGGGGATTAAGTTTCTAACAAATAAGCTTTGGGGGATGAATTCAAACTCCAGTAGGCATGAATTTTAATTTTTCCAAAGAAGGTCCATAAATTTCTAAAAAACATTAAAAAAATCAACACCTTCAAAAACTAGGTAAATATAAATTAAAACACAATGAAATGGCTTTTTCTAAGCATCAGACTAGCCAAGAGTTTAAAAACTTTTATATAATGCTCTTGAAGAAGACTTTTTTTATAATGTTATTGGACATAGGAGTGTTCAAAATTATCTAAAAGTACATGCTCAACATTGACTGTTCTTGAAAGTTCTTAAGGTGACTTACAAAAATATGCAAATGAAAAGTAGTATAAATAAGAATGGGAGCAAAAGTATAATGCACTGGGAGCATAAAATATCACTAGACTAGGCTTTAAAAAATAATACTATAATATGTATACTTGTCCTCTGTTCTACATTCAAGCTTCACAAAAGAGTATCTGACTGGTAGAACCTAAATCATTCTGAAGTTTAGCTGCAAGGGCACCTAGGAAATGTAGTTATTACTTTCCAGCTTCTGCAGCAAAGGTAAACACTCAAGGAGGAACAGGTAAATACTGTCAATATCTGTTAGAACAGATATTGAGTTTGTCTATCTACCATGTGGGCTCCAAAGTAATAGATAAGCATAATTTTTAAGCTAAGGGAAGGAAACAAATTTTATAGTAGAAATGTTTGCTATTTCCCTTAACATTAAGGCAGATCTCAGCTCACTGAGATCTTGCACATTATTTATAATCTTTTTTTCAGTTGAGTATCACTCTTTTGCATTTGTCAGCGCCTTCTTCCATTTTGTTGTTCATGTATTTTTCAGCAAAATAAAGTTTAAATCAGTTCTCTTGACATTCCATTGATATTTTAGACAGCTCTTTGATATTTTCCTCAACAAAAACATTGTGATTGCACCACTGAAACACTGTGATATGTATGTAACAGACAAAAATATAAATATGCAGTGGAGAAAAGTTCTTAATGTGCATCTTCAGAATTTCCCCATTTCCAATTCACATTCTTGCTCCATTAAATCCTTGAGCATGCATTTTGTAGAGAATTAGAACAATGAGTGAAGCAAGTGAACCTAAAAGAAGCCCAGAGAGGTCAGATTTACTCACACAGTTCAGAGCTTAGAGAAAGTGGGGCTATGGAAACAAAAGAATATTAAATGTTTTGCCTGTAGGTTTTTGGTGAAGAGTGAATTGGGGAAATGAGTATAATTGGTGGTCATAAAGTGAATCTCTTGTGAGTGCCCCCTGAGAGAAGACAGCAGTGATGAAAATTACATTTATTTTTGATTCATACCCTATAATTGTTTGAATTTAATAGCTCATCAGTGAGGCTGGTTCAAATAAGCTCCTGGCTCATATATAAATTTTAGATCTTTCCTGCTTTCTCTTGTGGGCATTCAGTGCTATAAATTTCCCTCTACACACTGCTTTAAATGTGTCCCAGAGATTCTGGTACATTGTGTCCTTTTTCTCATTGGTTTCAAAGAACATCTTTATTTCTGCCTTCATTTCGTTATGTACCTAGTAGTCATTCCGGAGCAGGTTGTTCAGTTTCCATGTAGTTGAGCATTTTGAGTGAGTTTCTTAATCCTGAGCTCTAGTTTGATTGCACCATGGTCTGAGAGACAGTTTGTTATAATTTCTGTTCTTTTACGTTTGCTGAGGAGTGCTTTACTTCAGACGATGTGGTCAATTTTGGAATAAGTGTGATGTGGTGCTGAGAGGAATGTATATTCTGTTGATTTGGAGGAGAGTTCTGTAGATGTCTATTAGGTCCACTCGATCCAGAGTGGAGTTCAAGGCCTGAATATCCTTGTTAATTTTCTGTCTCATTGATCTGTCTAATGTTGACAGTGGGGTGTTAAAATATCCCATTATTATTGTGTGGGAGTCTAAGTCTCTTTGTAGGTCTCTAAGGACTTGCTTTATGAATCTGGGTGCTCCTGTATTGGGTGCATGTATATTTAGGATGGTTAGCTCTTCTTGTTGAATTGATCCCTTTACCACTATGTAATGACCTTCTTTGTCTCTTTTGATCTTTGTTAGTTTAAAGTCTGTTTTATCAGAGACTAGGATTGCAACCCCTGCCTTTTTTTGTTTTCCATTTGCTTGGTAGATCTTCCTCCATCCCTTTATTTTGAGCCTATATGTGTCTCTGCACATGAGATGGGTCTCCTGAATACAGCATGCTGATGGGTCTTGACTCTTTATCCAATTTGCCAGTCTGTGTCTTTTAGTTGGAGCATTTAGCCCATTTACATTTAAGGTTAATATTGTTATGTGTGAATTTGACACTGTCATTATGATATTAGCTAGTTATTTTGCTCATTAGTTGATGCAGTTTTTTCCTAGCATTGATGGTCTTTACAATTTGGCATGTTTTTGTGGTGGCTGGTACCAGTTGTTCCTTTCCATGTTTAGTGCTTCCTTCAGGTGCTCTTGTAAGGCAGTCCCGGTGGTGACAAAATCTCTCAGCATTTGTTTGTCTGTAAAGGATTTTATTTCTCCTTCACTTAGGAAGCTTAGGTTGGTTGGATATGAAATTCCAGGTTGAAAATTCTTTTCTTTAAGAATGTTGAATATTGGCCCCCACCCTCTTCTGGCTTGTAGAGTTTCTGCCAAGAGATCTGCTGTTACTTTCATTGGTTTCCCTTTGTGGGTAACCCGACCTTTCTTTCTGGCTGCCCTTAACATTTTTTCCTTCATTTCAACTTTGGTGAATCTGACAATTATGTGTCTTGGAGTTGCTCTTCTCAAGGAGTATCTTTGTGGTGTTCTCTGTATTTCCTGAATTTGAATGTTCGCCTGCCTTGCTAGGTTGGGGAAGTTCTCCTGGATAATATCCTGAAGAGTGTCGTCCAACTTGGTTCCATTCTCCCCATCACTTTCAGGTACACCAATCAGACGTAGATTTGGTCCTTTCACATAGTCCCATATTTCTTGGAGGCTTTGTTCATTTCTTTTTACTCTTTTTTCTCTAAACTTCTCTTTTCACTTTATTTCATTCATTTGATCTTCAATCACTGATACTCTTTCTTCCAGTTGATCAAATCGGCTACTGAAGCTTGTGTGTGCATCACGTAGTTCTCATGCCATGGTTTTCAGCTCCATCACGTCATTTAAGGCCTTCTCTACATTGGTTATTCTAGTTAACCATTCATCTAATCTTTTTTCAAGGTTTTTAGCTTCTTTGCCAAGGGTTCAAACATCCTCCTTTAGCTCAGAGAAATTTGTTATTGCTGATCTTCTGAAGCCTTCTTCTCTCAGCTCATCAAAGTCATTCTCCGTCCAGCTTTGTTCTGTTGCTGGTGAGGAGATGCATTCCTTTGGAGGAGAAGAGGCACTCTGATTTTTAGAATTTTCAGCTTTTCTGCTGAAAATTCTCATCTTTGTGGTTTTATCTACCTTTGGTCTTTGATAATGGTGATGTAGAGATGGGGTTTTGGGTGGATGTCCTTTCTGTTTGTTAGTTTTCCTTCTAACAGTCAGGACCCTCAGACACAGGTCTGTTGGAGTTTGCTGGAGGTCCACTCCAGACCCTGTTTGCCTGGGTATCACCAGCGGAGGCTGCAGAACAGCAAATATTGCAGAACAGCAAATCCTTCTTCTGGAAGCTTTGTCTCAGAGGGTCACCCAGATGTATGAGGTGTCAGTCTGTCCTTACTGGGAGTTTTTCTCCCACTTAGGCTACTCAGTGGTCTGGGACCCACTTGAGGAGGCAGTCTGTCTGTTCTCAGATCTCAAACTCCGTGCTGGGAGAAGCACTACTCTCTTCAAAGCTATCAGACAGGGACGTTTAAGTTTGCAGAAGTTTCTGCTGCCTTTTGTTCAACTATGCCCTGCCCCCAGAGGTGGAGTCTACAGAGACAGGCAGGCCTCCTTGAGCTGTGGTGGGCTCCACCCAATTTGAGCTTCCTGGCCACTTTGTTTACCTACTCAATCCTCAGCAAAGGTGGATGCCCCTCCCCCCAGCCTCACCACTGCCTTGCAGTTCGATCTCAGACTGCTGTGCTAGCAGTGAGCAAGGCTCCGTGGGCTTGGGACCCTCCGAACCAAGCGCGGGATATAATCTCCTGGTGTGCCATTTGCTAAGACCACTGGAAAAGCACAGTATTAGGGTGGGAGTGTCCCGATTCTCCAGGTACCATCTGTCATGGCTTCCCTCTGCTAGGAAAGGGAATTCCCTGATCCCTTGCGCTTCCCAGGTGAGGTGATGCCCCGCCCTGCTCTGTGGGCTGCACCTACTGTCTGACAAGCCCCAGTGAGATGAACCTGGTACCTCAGTTGGAAATGCAGAAATCACTTGTCTTCTGCATCACTTACCTTGGGAACTGCAGACTGGAGCTGTTCCTATTTGGCCATCTTGGAACCTCCCTCTGGCTCGTATGTAAATTGCATGTAATGTTTAAGCAAAGTGGCCCAATAATAGAAGAAAAATGCTATCCCTATGTTTACATTAGGGTTTTTCTACCCAATTCATCCTGGTACAGACAGGATAGGAAAAGGAAGATTTTTAAATAACAGGCTGTTAAAATATTAGAGATACAGATAAAATCCTGGCCAATTTTCAGTAGTGAAATACAGCTCACAGCATGTTCAATGACCTAGAAGCTTTATAGTATGGGTAGGTTGTAATAAAAGAGTGTGGTGGTGGTGAAAGTTGAGCCTGGGGAAGAAGATGGGGCCATGTTAGGAAGGATCTAGTAGGAAGATTTTATTCCATTCTAAGAGCATAGGGTTTTAAGCAGGTGACTGAAAGAATCAAATTTGCATTTCAAAAAGATCACTCTAATTATAGTGTGGAGAATGGATTAGTGGAATAAAACTAGAACAGTGAGAGGAGCACCAGTGAAGTAATTACTTTAATAATCCAGTAGAGAGATCATGACTTTATTTGGGTAGACATGGTAGAAATTGAGGCAAGTGGGTAGAGCCCAAAGCTTTGGGGAAGTACTTTGTTTTCTAAGGTTTGGTGATTGCTTGGATGTAGGGCATGAGAGGGAAGGTAGAACTGAGGGTAGTGTCTAAAGTTCTGGGCTGAGTAGATAGTGTAGTTGAGAGGCAATTTATGAGAAGAGGCAGTTGTGTGTGTGTGTGTGTGTGTGTGTGTGTGTGTTTCTGGGAAATATGACACATTCATTTTAGGGATATGGTGCATCTGAGATATTTGTTTGTTTGATTAAACATGCAAGTCTGCAGCTGAGTTTTATATAATATCAATTCCATTGCTGTCTATTGCTGATTTTACAGATTCCTTTTTTGAAATGCTTTTAACTATATATTTTTTTCAAAATATCTACCACTTTCTAGTATCAAGTCATGTGGTGACAAAATAATGAAAAAACGTACTTGTTGGTTATCACAAGCTGTTCCACATCTGCTCTTCCTACACAGACCTCAGGTAATTGCCCTCCAGAAGAATTTCCATGAAATTCTATAGGGTTTTTCTATCATCTTAAGCAAAACATTAAAGAGTAAAATGTGAACTCTGCATTAAAAATGAATTTACTATCAACTTTTCTCTCCTTGCTATTCTTTTTCCTGTTTTTACAACATGCTACCAAAAGAAGCTATGAAAAGCCACCTACATCCTAACGGTGTATTCTCATTAGTGATGACAGCAAGATTAAATTCCCAAATGTGGTTGCCCACAAAACATGTATTTTCACTTTGTTTTAGGTTTTTTTTGTATTTTCTTTTTGGAGAGTAACTATTAAAAGTGTTGAGGCTGATTTGATTATGAAGCATGAAATCCACTATATGTATAAAATGAATTGAGAGTCTAGGTTTAATGAATGAGGGTTTAAGTGTAGTTTTTCTAAACAGATAAGCACACATAAATGTAACACATCCTTTTTCAAATGTAACAACTAGAATTTGAATTAAAGTATGACTAAAAATGGAGGTAACCACTTAGAAATCTTGATGATCAATTTTTGTGTTAGCCACATTTTGGCTTAGAGTGAGAAAACAAGAAAACCTTATTTATTATTTAAGTGACTATTGATCCACAGCTGTACACTACTTAATTGACACAATGTATTTCAACAGTACAATTATTTTTTGTTCAATAAATATTAATTAAGAAGTAGTGATCATGATGAATTCATCAGTCAACCATGTCTTCTGTGATAGCTTCTTTTATTCCTCCTTTAAACCCTATTATGAAAAATAAATTGTTTGTGTGATAGAGCTCACTCTGATGCAGGTGATTCATAATGTCAAAGCTGCTCTCACTTTGACTTTATTCCAGAATAGAAAATAGATTAGGCCACACAAACACACAATTGAGAGCAGAGTACTTTTTCTTAAGCTTAACTTTGGAGTTGATTTGCCCTATTACATGCCTTATTGCATTTCGTTCAGAATGTTGTATAACTCAGTTTGCTATTATAGCTTCTTTTCTGCCGAGAATATTCAGACAGCCTAATTTATCCTTTGGTGCCAGAAACGGCATGAATAATGTGCTGTCTAGAATATAAGGGGAAGAAGGAATCAACTTCATCACTTTTCTGGCATTTTTCCTTAAGCTGGCTACATGATTTTTTCAGGCTGCCTCCAGAGCATGCTACACTGTGGTCTACAAAGACTAGTCTTAGCTGGAGGAAGGCTCCAGGTGCCTCTGAGTGGCCACAGTTCCTTCTGCTCTTTCTCCTTATTTCATATTTTATTCTCCTCTCTCCTCTTCCACTGACACCTGACATGTACCAGGAACAAACTAAATACATTAATAATAGCAGTCAAAGTTTGGTGGAAGAAAGAAAATTATATAAAATATAAAATGTAAAAACGATATTCCTTCTTATACTCAGCTGCTTCTTCTCTACTTGTTTCTGTCTCATGACAATGAAGTAGTATAATGGAACTAGAGCTACTTCCTGCAAGGAGGTGCCCCCTCCATTGGAAGAATAAAACAATGTAAAGATAGGGGATGGCATAGGTCACCTTTGCTTTAAGTTTTAAGGAATAATGTCTCTTTCCTCTTATCCATGTAAGAAGAATGGTGAGGACCAGAGGAGCAAGTGAAGAACAGAAGAGATTCTTCCTTAGGCCTCTACTCTAAGTCTAGGTCTCACAGCAACTCATGTTGTCCAAATCCAGCTGGTGTAACAGGGAGGACAGATCTATAGGGAAGACAGATCTACCTGGTCTAACAGTGTTTATGAATCTTGGAGCAACAGTCAGACAAGGATTGTGTCATACAGTCTTTTTATGCTGGTGTTTAGCATGCACAGAACCTAGAATATTGCAGGAACTCAGTAAGTATTCGTTTGGCTAATCAGATTATCTGGTATGGATTAATTGATCAAATTAGTAATTTATTGTCTGGCATATCCTTAATTTATATCATGAAAACTGGTTAAAAGGAGACAACTGGGTGAAAGAATATAAATCATAGAAAGACTGGTCTTTCTGGCTGCATCTGATACAACTAGAATATCCCAAAAAGAAATGTTAGCTAACCTGATCATTGAAGATAGAGTTGATGCCTCTGGAACATGCTGGTATTTTTCCAACCAAAGAAGAACAGTTGCCAATCAGAAAATTATATTTTGTCTGCTCTTGCTGGTTACAATAAAAGTAGGCCCTGCTTTGTAAAAGGACCTGTGGCCTTTGGCCAAACCATCACATGGATGTAAGCAGATAAGGTTATCACCTATATGGTGTGAAAGGGCCCTAGCAGAAATATTTTTCCTGACAACTCTCAGTATGCCTAAAATTTAAAAACTACAGATGTGAATGCTTTTGGTCTTCAAATGTCTTCATCTATAATGCATAGACCTAAAACTGTTATTAGACAAACTCTTATTTGAGGGATGCTCTCTTAGGAGTGGTTAATAGACAAGAATATGTCTAATTCTCTCAGACCATCTGTTTCCATTTGTTCAATGCCATTATATGGACACTGAGGTACTGCAGACCTTATCTGCTTTTCTTGGGCATATTTTATATTTAAATTTGGATATCGTATATTATTGTGCAAATGTCCTTTCTTAAACCCTTAAATAGTAAGACACTTAAAACATCACATTTTTAGGAACTAAGAAGCTATTTGTAATCACAGCATTACAGAATTTTAAAAAGGGAAGATAACATAGGGATTGGCAAAACATTGTTGCTTCTTGGGCTTTTGATCAAGTTCTAGTGTGATATCAAGTTCAGCTGCTTTATTTTACAAATGGTGAAATGAAAATACATAGAGATTAAGTTACTGCTTTAAGTCTGCACAGACAGAGGCCAAACTCGGTAAAGCTAGATCAAGAGTTGACAGAGGTGTGGACTTCCTGTTTCTAGTTCTGTGTGTAAGCAGCTTGGAAGTCACCACTCTGTCCAAACAACAAATAAAAAGCTGAACAAACTGAAACATTGAAAACTCTTCTTAGATCTGTAAAAGAAGTGAGGCCGCAGGGCAAACCACTGCTGCAGAATTAGAGAGACACAGAGGCAGATACAGAGCATCACAACATACCAGAGCAGAAACCCACAGAACCAGTGTCACCATGGGGAAACCTGAGCTGTAATTGATGAACTGCTGGAGGCTCAGTGTGGAAAAGGACGAGAGTTAAAAACTCCCATGGGACCCAGTCATATGGGGGCACCCAGGCTTTGTGTGTGTGTGAGTTCTACTTCCAGGAGCTCACCTAGGTTTTCACAGTAAATAACAAAGAAAATTCTCCTAGTGCTTCCGCCAGGGGGAGAGGAAGAAGAACCATTTCAAAATATACCAGATTTTATTATTAATGAGGTTTGGCCTCAGGAGAAACTACTTAACCAGAGCTTAACCTGCTGGGGCTTTTATCAGAGATTAACCCATCAGAGAGAAGGAAAATGCCCAACCCTAGCTTACTCCAGCCATCCTGTCTCACCTAAGGCAGGGAGATAAACACTTAGAAACACTTGTAAAGTTCACAGTCCAGAGCCATAGACTCACTAAAAGGCTGAGAGAAACCCAATCATAGGACAAGCAAATGCTTCCATTCTCCTCCCTGCACATGTTGCCATCACATTACTGAAGGCTTATTTCCAGCAGTTTCTTTTATCTAGTAAATCATGTCTGGCCATCAAGAGTCGATAGAGGTGCAAGCTTTCCTCTGATTATTCTAGTGTAGCCTCCCTCCAACAATTTCATCTAGTTGCTTTTCCTGGCTACTTCCTTTTTTTGGTTGGAAGGTAATGATTTCAAAAGAAAAAATGAAGCATGCAACTTTGGGTGCATAAGTCTTTCAATTTACGATTATAAGAATTCAGTTCATAATATTACAATGGAAAGAGACTGAAAGGGGAACCAGAAGACCTGGTTTCCAGTACTAACTTCATCGCTATCCATATTGTGCACCACAATCTGAATCATATCATTTCACCTCACCTTTACCCTCCTTTGAAAAATGAAAAGGTTGACTAACGATTGTTAGTTTTTCTTTTAACTCTAAAACATCACAGCTCCTAACAAAAGGGATCATTCTTGCAAAGGCCAATGTTGATGATGTAAGATAGTTTTCTCCTTTTCTACCTAATTCAATACAATATTAACTAAGTTTAGAGACTAGAAACTGGCACATGTCAGGCTGTCAGTATCAAAATATATTTCATTAAATCAGAGTTTAGAATATCTGTATTTCTCAATTTCCATATATTCCTGATTAAGTCATTCTCATCCTGGAGTCCTAAATACTTTGCCTTGGGAAAAGGAGGGAGGGATTTAGATATGTAGGTTTTAACAGGTAAAAACATAAAATTTATCTTAAGTCTCTGTTTTATCCTTAATAATCATGTAAATGCTGCATCTGATTTCACACTGTCTTTTTAAAATAAAATATGTTTTAAATTATTACTATGTATTACAATTCATGCATCTGGAAGGTATATTGTATTTATCTGTGGCTTTTAGCACTCACATTCCCTCACACACAGACCATCACTGTAGCCTGGGGTTATTAATATCTAATTTTGAAAAGTGTGATATTTCTACCCCTCCCCCAGGGAACTATATTCCCTGTAGATCAGGCAGAGAATGGAATCATATAAAATTCATTTTATTTTGCTTTCTAATCTAATTTTTTTGCTTAAACAAGATTAGTGATAACTGTTTTTTTAAGAACGTGATTGCTTCATAAATGGTTGATTTTTTGAACAATTTAATTATATTGAAAATTAAATAAATAGGACAGAATATGTTATGTTTTCTTTTTTGAAGTTTTATCTAGAAGCATTAGTTGATAATGGACTAAGTAAGGGAACACTGACATGAACAGAGCTAGGGTTTTAGGAGAATGCCTGAATACCTGGAGAGAAAAGAGTGCAGCTAAACAAGGAGGGGTGATATGGCCACCTCTCAGGCTTTACAGACTCTCATCAGTCCTCTGCCTAAGGTCCGTCAAGGCTAAAGAGCAAACCTAGCCTCTGCATACTCAATAGCAAAATCCAAATACATCACACACTGTTTACGGAGATGAGATGGATAGCTTTTTTGAAAACTTCTTTAGATAATTCAAGCACTCCGGTGTGGGCCAAGGAACATTTAATATTTTACAAGGCAAGAAAAACAGTTGTGGTTAAAAGCACAGGTCCTACAGTTGCATTGACTCACTTTAAATCCTGGTTCTGGCAATTATGTCTCTGTAACTTTTGCCAGTTTTCCAAGTTTTCATGTGCCTTAGCTCCTCATTTGTAAAATGAGGACAGTAAAGGTACCTCTGTCACGTAGAGCTGCAGGCAAGGTTACATGAGATGCTATGTATAAAGCATTTAGAATAGTGTCTAGCACACGGTTACTAAGTGTTAGTTATTATTATGCAGTGCCTAAAAACCCAGAAATAGGATATATAAAGATAAGCCCATTTGTTTGAAAGATCATTTCATGTTTTTCATGCAATTAATGTACGCATTTACACAATTTTCCATATTATGTCACAGGAAAATATATGTGCTGTGAAAACTAATTTTGCTGATGCTTTGGCTTCCCATAACATAATATAAGAATACTCCTAAGCTTCCTGGGAAACTTTAACTTCATTAATATGAGATATATTAGTCTACGGCCTTCAGGGATGAATAGAATAAGAGGTATCTCCCAGCTGTAAACCACAGGTCTTAAAATTAATTAAATAGTGGGTAACTCTGTTAGAGCAAGTCAAGGTATACTTATATAGTTTTTGAAATGCATATCAATTCTTGTATAAGAATTCTCTGCCCAATATTAAAGTGCCCAAACAACTTATAAAGAAAGCATATATTGAAGGAAGGTGTAGACCATTGTCTGAGGACCATATTTTTTTTAAAAGGACTTAAAATTAAATGGTTAATGATCCAATTCTCCCTGGTATATTTAGTACTGTGAATTTCTGCTATGGAAATTTAATACATGCTATTAATTCTAATTCAAGCATTGTATTAGTGTCTAATATCAATGCCTCTAAGACTAATGTGTCTTAGAAGAAAAGTTTCATAATATTTCTCTCAAATTGATTTTAGTTAGGTTCTCTTATTCTAAAGTCACATTTTTACCAAACTGACTTTGTTTGGAACAGACTTCAGACTTCCCTTTTTTGAATTTAACCGATATGGGCCAAATTAAAGGATCTATGATTTTTAAGGTTGAATATTTATTGGAAAAATAGAAAAAGAAGATAAAAATGTGTTTCCTTTTTACATGATGTGGCTTCAGACTTTGGTCTTACCATCTTTCTGCATTAATTACTCATTAATTCAATGAGAAATAAATGTGCTCATTGCATTAAATTGATTGTAATTTGCCCGAGTTGATATTACTTTTCTTTCTTTCTTTTTTTTTTTTTTTTTTGAGACAGAGTCTTGCTCTGTTGCCCAGGCTGGAGTGCAGTCGCACCATCTTGGCTCACTGCAAGCTCCGCCTCCTGGGTTCACCCATTCTCTTGCCTCAGCCTCCCGAGTAGCTGGGACTACAGGTGCCCGCCACCACGCCTGGCTAATGTTTTGTATTTTTAGTAGAGACGGGGTTTCACCGCGTTAGCCAGGATGGTCTCGATCTCCCGGCCTTCGTGATCCGCCCGCCTTGGCCTCCCAAAGTGCTGGGATTACAGGCGTGAGCCACCGTGCCCCGCTGATATTACTGTTTTTATAGTGGATTTATAAGCCTACTATCCTATCTTTAAAAGGTTGAATCTTCTAAAACTTTATCAAACACACACACACACACACACACACACACAAGGATATGCGATTTAAGAACTAGAACTGCCTATTAATTTGCTACCTTAGTTTTTCTCTCTCATGCAAATCGTTTTCAAATCCCATTATGATTTTTCTATTTCCAAAATTGAATACTTTTAGTAAACTGCTAAAATTGATTAGAATTTTCAAACATAATTTTCCCATTATTATATTAATTTTATTGTCTTAGAGACAAAAAGGTGATCCTAGTTTTCTTTTTAAAACGCAGATGAATGGTATAAAATTTAAGAATGTGAAATGGGAATTCTGTCCAATGTTAGTAATTCCTACTTATTTCAATGATATTATCTTTCTGTAATGCTCATGATAACCAGAAAGAAATGTAAGCCTCCCCATGGTTCCTGAATCTTGACCTGTATTTCATTTTATACTGTTATCTGTAGCATATTTTGGAGTGATTTGCTTGAGACTCTAGGAATATTCATTTTCCTGATTACTTTCCTTGATTATGTAGGTAGATCACAGATGTTGGAAATGTGAACATACTTTATAGTTATATATAGAATTTACTATATTTTTGAAAATATGATTTTAATCATTTTAAAACATAATGATAGCTTGTGTTTTTTATAGTGTCTTTTTCTCAGGCACTTATTTTATATTTCCTGACATCTGAGAAGTGGAAAGAAAGGCAATATGCCATTAACTTTATTTTTACTCAAAATTGATTATGATTTGTCCCTGCTGACATGGCTATACCTGTAAGACTCCAATGTGTCTTGCATTTTTTCATTTGAAACTGCTCTTCTAAACAACTTCATGTACCAGTACCATTTGGTTGTATTAGATGCTATGCTGTTGATGTGTCCCATGTATTAGGCTATGACACTGATGTTCAAAGCACTGTCCTAGGATTGTGGTGAACCAATCACTTCATCCAAGAACCAGCATGTGGAAGATATGAGCAAATAATAGGAACACTAGAATTTAATATCTGCCTTTATTGTTTTCATTTCTGGAAGAAAATGATATGTAAATAATTGTCCCTTATGAATTATAAAAGATGAGAGGAAAACAATGGGTATTCATCAAAACTTCAGTGTTTTCAGAGAACATTAATTGATAACGTTTTTGCATTTAACATCTACTGAACTATTATAGTTTCACCCCTGGCCACGTAACTACCAAACACCAGTTTAGGTGGCAAGAACTGACGTCTAATTTGATAATAGTGATGATAATAGCTGTAGAATAAACAAAACAGGAAGGCGAATGATTAAGATTCTTCATGTGATTTGTAGGTTACATATGAAGTCACACTTAAATAAACTTATCTGAAATCATTTATTCATTTTACCTTTTCCTTTTTATATGCTTTTCATTTTTTATTGAATTTTTATCACTACTCATAAATAAAATAAAGCCCATATGAAAATCATTGAATTAACTGCAACCATTTTATTCAACAGATGTAAAGTACATATTTACATATTAGATTGGCCTGATTTCTGAAAGTTCTGATGAGGATTTAACTTATTATTTAAATGCTATTCCTTATCAAAAGGAAACCTGTAATGGCAAGAAGCATAGACAGTTTACATAGATAGATACATAGGCTTGAACTAATCCCAAAAATCTCTTGAAATTGAAGAAATCATAGAACAAACTGTATTTTTTCATCAGAAGTAAATGCATGTGGTCTCATTGGAGAGATGTCACAAAAACCTGAAAAGTAATATCCGTCCATGACAGGTATTTCTTTCATTACTATATATAAAATACTATTTAAAATACCTAAGTGTATTATAAAAGACAGTAAAATGTTTATGTACATAGTTCTGATTCATCTTCCTATCCTTCTCTATAGTCTTTCTACAGTGGCTAGTGCAAATTTGGGACATATCTATTTGTAGGATAGAAAGGAAAGAAAATTAAGAGATGAAGTGAGGAAGAGAAGGAAGCCAAAGATTAAGCAAAAACAAAATGAAGAAGAGAAAGTATTTATGCAGCCAATACCTTTCTTCAATATAAGAAGTATTATGAAGAAAATAATTTCAAATACATTGCTAGGGAAGCCAAGTGGCATTTTATTTCATAAATCTGTATTTCGTATGAACAGACAATGGATTCCAAAAATACACCAACCCCATGGCTACTTATTTTAACACCCAGCTGATTCTTTGATGCAGACCCCATGTGGCCTTTCAGTTGCACTAATGCTCAGATCTTCCATTTGAACAATTTTGAATACTTGGAAATATCTTAGAGTTCATAGGTATATATTTTAGTTTAATCTAATATACAGTTTAACAAAGTGAGAACCAGTGATATAATACCCGATATAAATGCCATTGTTCATCATTAAAATGCCTCTCTTCAAAAATTCAGAAAGAAAAAAGTGAAGTATATATTTGACAGATTATTCAAGTGGCTCATACTGTACATTTTACTAGGTAGAATCCTTTTGCAATTGTGTGTGAATGTGCTTACCTAGCAACTGTCTTTATATTTTTTATAGCATACACATATATGACTATTTTTACATTTATATGAGAGAATCTCTTTCTCTCTCTCTCTCTCTCTCTCTCTCTCCCTCTCTCTCTCTCTCTCTCTCTGTCTCCCTCTCTGTTCTGCTTCTGGTGTGGAGAGTTAGTGATGATTGTTATCATTTCCAAATACTAAGAATTGATATCCCTGGGGTCCCAGAGTTTAACTGTGAGGACTAAGCCTATATTAAATGACTTTAAATTTTGTTCCAGGGAATTTCTACCCAGGAAAATAAAGCTGTAATATCTAACTTTATTGTTTGCTTCTGAAACTCCAGACAAACCCATTTGTCCAACCAATGGAGTTCTAGACTGATATGGTTTGGTGTGTCTCCACCCAAATCTCATCTTGAATTCCCACATGTTGTAGGAGGGACCCTATGGGAGGTAATTGAATCATGGGGGCAAGTCTTTCCCATGCTGTTCTCATGATAGTGAATAAGTCTCACAAGATCTGATGGTTCTATAAGGGGGAGTTTCCCTGAACAACTCTTCTCTTGTCTGCTGCCATGTGAGACATGCCTTTCACCTTCCACTATGGTTGTGAGGCCTCCCCAGCCATTTGGAACTGTAAGTCCATTAAACCTTTTTATCTTCCCAGTCTCGGGTGTGTCTTTATCAGCAGCATGAAAACTGACTAACACAGTAAATTGGTAACAGGAATGAGGTGCTGCTGAAAAGATATCTGAAAATGTGCAAGCAACTTTGGAACTGGATAACAGGCAGAGGTTGGAACAGTTTGGAAGACTCAGAAGAAGACAGGAAAATGTGGGAAAGTTTGTAACTCCCTAGAGACTTTTTGAATGGCTTTGACCAAAATGCTGACAATGATATGGACAATGAAATCCTGGATGAGGTGGTCTCGAATGGAGATGAGGAACTTGTTGGGAACTGGAGTAAAGGTGACTCTTGTTATGTTTTAGTGAAGAGACTAGCAGCATTTTGCCCTAGGCCTAGAGATTTCTGGAACTTTGAACTTGAGATAGATGATTTAGGGTGTCTGGTGGAAGAAATTTCTAAGCAGCAAAGCATTCAAGAAGTGACTTGGATGCTGTTAAAGGCATTGAGTTTTAAAAGGAAAACAGAGCATAAAAGCTTGGAAAATTTGCACCCTGACAATGTGATAGAAAAGAAAATCTCATTTTCTGAGGAGAAATTCAAGCTGGCTGCAGAAATTTGACCAAGTAACAAGGAGCCAAATGTTAACCCCCAAGACAATGGAGAAAAATGTCTCCAGGGCATGTCAGAGAACTTTGCAGCAGTCCCTCCCATCACAGGCTCTGAGGTTTAGGAGAAAAAATGGTTTCATGGGCCAGGCTCAGGGTCCTTCTGCTGTGTGCAGTCCAGGGACTTGGTGCCCTGCATCCCAGCAACTCCAGCTATGACTAAAAGGGGCCAAGATACAGCTTGGGCTGCTGCTTCAGAATGTGGAAGGCCCAAGCCTTGGCAGCTTCCATGTAGTATTGAGCCTGTGGGTGCACAGAAGTCAAGAATTGAGGTTTTGGAACCTCTGCCTAGATTTCAGAGGGTGTATGGAAATGCCTGTATGCCCAGGCAGAAGTTTGCTACAGGGGCGGGGCCCTCATGGAGAACCTCTGCTAGGGCAGTGGAGAAGGGAAACATGGGGCTGGAGCCCCCACACAGAGTCCCTACTGGGGCACCACCTAGTGGAGCTGTGAGAAGAAGGCCACCATCCTCCAGACCCCAGAATAGTAGATCCACTGACAGCTTGTGCCGTGCACCTGGAAAAGCTGTAGACACTCAATGCCAACCCAAGAAGGAAGTCAGGAGGCGGGATATACTATGCAAAGCCACAGGGGCCGAGCTTTCAAGGCCATAGGAGCCCACCTATTGCATCAGTGTGACCTGGATGTAATGGAGTCAAAGGAAGTCATTTTGGAGCTTTAAAATTTGACTGCCCCACTGAATTTCAAACTTCCATGGGTCCTGTAGCCCTTTTATTTTGGCCAATTTCTCCCATTTGAAATGGCTGTATTTACCCAATGCCTGTACCCCATTGTATCTAGGAAGTAACTAACTTGCTTTTGATTTTACTGGCTTATACACAGAAGGGACTTGCCTTGTCTTGAAGGAGACTTTGGACTGTGGGCTATTGAGTTAAGGATGAAATGAGTTAAGACTTTGGGAGACTGTTGGGAAGGCATGATTTGTTTTGAAATATAAGGACATGAGATTTGGGAGGGGCCAGGGTTGGAATGATATGGTTTGGCTGTGTCCCCACCCAAATTTCACCTTGAATTCCCACATGTTGTGGGAGGGACCCAGTGGGAGGTAACTGAATCATTGGGGCAGGCCTTTCTTGTGCTGTTCTCATGATAGTGAATAAGTATCACGAGATCTGATGGTTCTATAAGGGGGAGTTTCCCTGCACAAGCTCTCTTTTCTTGTCTGCCACCATATGAGATGTGCCTTTCACCTTTTGTCATGATTTTGAGGCCTCCCCAGCCATGCGGAACTGTAAGTCCATTAAACCTCTTTATCTTCCCAGTCTTGGGTATGTCTCTATAAGCAGCATGAAAACGAACTAATACATTGACCAAGCCCCTTCTCAGGACAATAGTTCACTCAACTAGTCAAACATACTTGCCTATCAAACAACTACTTACCAAGAGTCATTCCTTGCATTCATCTGTTTTACAATAATAAACCATTAAGAATTTTGCTTAGCCTTAATTAAATCCCACATTGAAAGATTGCCTTAAACCACTTGCAATGAGATCCCTGAACCATAACAGTATCAGGCTTAAGTTCCCCTTCTAAGACACTACTAAGCCTCAGTCAAGATGGTGTTCTGCCCAATGCAGTAGGTAAACAAATACGCTTTCTTCATCAATGTGTCATTCTGGTATTCTCTTTGGAGACTCAATAGTAGACACCACTTATAATATTTATAATTTTAAAAAGTATTGAAATCTAGCGTGAGCTCCCCAGGACAACATACTCAGAACCTAGCCTTGGTCTATGAACAGTATCTAGTGTTAGCCCTATGGACAATGTGTGCTACTGTGAAGTGGGTATTAGGATTCTGATAATGGAAAAAAATAGCTAAAGAAAATATGAGACAAATCTTTGAAATGTATCTATTCTAGTTAATATTCTCCTAATTCAACTATGAACATAATAGTTATTAATATTTTAAACATCAATTTTTTAATAAACCCAGAGAATAATGTTTATTTGTGTTGTATACTGTGAGAATGTTAAAACAAATTTTCTTTTAATTAAAAGCTTTAAATAAATTAATTTCTAATTTTATTTCTTGTAGTTGTATATGGACTTTCAATTATGAAGCAAATTTTTCACTGAACCACTTGCTCTTATGTACTAGTTTTAAAGACCTTTGTTTATGTTTCAGGGAATCTACAGTATTTGATGCTTTCCTTTTGAATACATCTAAATGGCCTTTAAACCTCTGAGGCTTGAAAAAAGTGAACCATTATTAAATGTTATAAAATATGAGGTGCAGTTTAAGATATTGAGACTTTTAGAAACCTGAAGTTCAACAATATTTTTTCAAACAGCAATTTTACAGTATCTATAAAATCCACTATAACTGACTGTGGCTTACAATGTGAACTGCTATGATTTTATGAACTTTTCCCCAAACAAATAGTTTTGATTTTGAGCTGATGTTAAAGGAATATGCTACCTCTGTAATTGGTTTGCTTTTATAAAGAAAAGAAGTAATAAATATTTCTCCCCTAAATGAAATTTAATTGAAGGCATGCTATTTTAGAGCTGAACCTAAATGTTAACTTATGTGAAAAGATATTATTTTCACAAAATATTTTGGAAATTTAGATCTTTAAATAAAATAGCAACATTATTAAGACAATATTTTTAACCTCAGAGTAGAAATGCATTTGGTCCTACAGCTTTTCCCCTTTCATAAAGCACTGCTTATTAACAAAGAAAGTTGGTTATATTCAGGGTTGTTGAAATATTCTCCACTTTGTAAATTTAAAATTGTGAAGTCTTTTCTCCAAAATTATATTTCTAATAAATATAATCATTACCCAAATTATTCTTATAGAGCATTTAAATGAAAATCCCAATACTTTTTTTCTGAACTCAATACCTATCTAAAAAGTGAACATTTCTTCTTTTTATTTCACCTAAAAATAAAAGTATTCAGCAAAGTACTGGAATTAAACTACCAAAAGATAATTACAGCTGGTATTTTATATGTTTTATACTGTCAGCATTTTTCAAATTATTTTTTTTCTTAACAGAAACCTTAATTTGCACTGATTTTCAAACATGTGCAGAGTAAATTGAACAAGTTTAAAGAAAAAAAGCAGTGCTGGTTTAAACAAGAAGCAAAATGCAAAACCTGGGAAAGCAATAACTGTTACAACTCCCTCAGAGGTGACAGGGAGAATTGAAACAGACCCTTGCTTTTGCCAGTAACAGGCACATTGCATGCCATTTTTTACACTAAATTCAGAGGAATACTTTTCTTTTAAATTGTCATATCAAATAAGTAAATTGAACATAAGAAATAATTTATATTATTCAAGCTAAAATTAGCAATGGAATAGCAGTGCGATATTGCTTAGGATGACATGTGGCTAATGGAAAATATGGTAATGGATGTATCTTGAGTGTCACTCCTAGTCTAAATTTAGTTTACTAAATAATCACAATAATAATTCCCTTCTGTTTTCTCAACACCAGCTTCTTCTTATTATGCTTTATTTTTGCATTGTTTCAGAAGCATTGCTTCTATTTATAAAACCTCAAATGTCATTTACATGTGACTTCAAAGAAGCATCAGAATTTATCTCTCTAATAGATAGATAATTATCGATGATACATTTTCAGCCTTTTCTTGATGCGATGTTGCATCTGATGTTCACTTCTTTAGGGTGGGTATGCACAGCACAAAGTAAGGGAAACAGAGGTGGAGTTACATTCAATGTAAGGCTCTTGGGAGTGGAGTAGGGGAGGAGAGAGCACATCTTTGAAGGAGCTGGTTCCAAATTACCAAAGTGAGATATCCAAATGCTTAGGACCCCTGATCTGCTTTTCCTAACGAAGTCTCATATTACATCTTTTTGAGTGTGTAAAAATAAAAACTAAAGCCTTTTAAATTATAATTTATAATGTGTTGGTAAATTTAAAACTTAGGAATAGTGTTTACTTATAGATATTGATTAGTATGATTTTCCAAGAGATAAATTAAGGAGAAAGAGGTTATCAGCTTTATTTTAAAAATAGAATAGAAATCAACTATTTGGCATTGAGTTTGGGGATAAAAACTGTTCCTTTAAGAAATACACGGTAATTTTCTGCCTCTGCTAGCTAACATCAATTTTATCTATTGATTACATTTTACTGTTTGATTTTTTTATTAAAGATATCCTAATCTTCATATATATCTTAATTTTAATATCAAATATAAGAATGAGATCTAAAATTTATTGGACATTCATTTATGTACCTTGTAGAGTCCTTATCTTATTTAGTTCTCAAAACAACCTATCAGTACAGATAGTGTTAACATCATTCCACAGTCAAAGATATTGAAGCTCAGAAAATTCAAGTAAATTGTTCATAAGTACAGCTAATGCATGCAGGAGACAGAACTTGAACCTGCTACTACTACCTAATTCTAACAACTATTCTCAATACAGCAGATTTTCTTCCAGGAATTTCATCTGTTAAATTGCTGCTCACCTTTGCCTTGATTTTATAGGTATTGTTCTTTATTTCTTTAACTAGTCTTAGAACCCATTACATTTCTCGAAGTGGTTTTCCAAGAGGACTCTTCTTTTTCAGTAGGTACTCATCTGAAAATAATTAATACTTTTATAACTTATAACTTCCTTAAATATTTTAAAAATAAATGTATGTTATATTTAAATATTTATTTTAGATTATATTTTTAACTTTTTATATATTTATATATTCTAATTTATATTATAATGTATTTTTGCTTTATATTTAAGTTCTTTTAGGCAGCATGGACCCATATCAGCTTTGGGTGTGAATATTTAATATTTATAAAACACCTTCCTTGCAACAGTAACGTGCTAGGTGCCTGGGTTACAGAGTATATCAGTCAGGGTTCTCCAGAGAAACAGAATCTCACACACACACACACACACACTTCCAGTAAGGTATAAATATTATTCATATTAATATTATACATAACAAAATATTTATTATAAGGAATGCACTCACATGATTATGGAGGCCGAGAAGTCCCACTATCTGCCTTCTATAAGCTGGACACCCAGGACAGCCGTAGTGTGGTTAAAAGGTCTAAGATTTGGAGAGCTGATGTTATAGATTTCAGTCCTATTCCGAAGGCCTGAGAACCAGCAGTGCCAAGGGCAGGAGAAGACCAATGTTTCAGCTCCATCAGTCATGAGGAGAGTGAATTTAATTTTTCACCATCTTTTTGTCCTAATCAGGCCCTCAATGGAATGGATGATGCCCACCTACATGGAGGAGGGTCATCTGCTTTATTCTGTTCACCAGTCCAAACACTAATCTTTTTGGAAACACTCTCACAGACACACCCATAAATCATTGGTTGGGGCTCATAGGCTGATACCCCAAAATATGGTGCTTTGACATACTGGAGAAAACCTCAAGTGTTCTCTGACTCCCTCATCTCCTGCCATCTGTGAAACTGAAGTTTCTTTATCTGCCTAAGATCCAGACCAACCAAGGAGAATAATTGTTTTTTGTTCCCCTCCCTGTAAGACCAAGATTGTAACTACGCCTGAAGAGACACTTTCACCAGAGAACGTCGTCTCTGTTACCTGATCCATTCATTCTCCCTAGTAAGCCCCTCAACAGAATTCCTTTTCTCCTTCCTCCCCCCCAAAACCTGTGGTGCCAGGATGACATATAAGCTTCTGACCTCTGTTGGGGGTGGGGGAATTATCACTTTGTGATTCTCCCCATGTACACTTTAAATAATTTGTATGCCTTTTCTCTGATTAATCTGCCTTTTGTGTGTTGATTTTTTAGCGAATCTTCAAAGGATGAAGATGAAGTTTTCTCTTGACACCTACAGATATTTAACCAGTTATTTGGCCTAGTCAAGTTGACACACAAAATCAACCATCACACAGAATAATCATTGTCTCTTCCACCCAAAATCTCCCAGGTCCAGGAGTAAAAGTAGCTCTACAAATAGTAATTATGGTGTCGTGGGATAGAACTGCAACAGAAATCCTGATCAAAGATGAAACATACATGGATTTGACCATTCAGGAGTCAGAATATACACAGTGCAGGAAGCAACAGCAGCATTCATGGATTTAGTGAATTCGTCTTATCAAGCACCTGATAGACGCCAACACATTTTGGTAATAAAATAGTGCAATAGCTATTGCAAGCTTTCAGATTCGTGGCAGTTAATTAAGGTTTTGCATAGACAAAGTCGTAGGGCAATTAAAAAAAGTAGGGTATTTAAAAAAACTTGAGTAGACCAACATTCTTGGAGTACTGAGTGAATGCACGGGAAAGGACCAAGAGTCTAGAAAATTTGGTTAGGACATGATGTAACTGAGTGCTGAGCTATGGTGTTTGCTGGCTTAATCCTGAAAATGGGAAGAGTTTTGATGATTTTAAGAGACAATAATGTTGCTGTATCTCTCGTCATTTGAAAGCAGGAGCTTATCTTCATGGCTTAGGCAGAAGCCCCTAGGTAACCAACTATAAGAAAATCTGAGCCTCTGGCATTTGCTCTGAACTATTGGCTCACTTGCCCGCTAAACTGATGATTATACTTCTGTGGCCTTCAGATTAACTGCCACGGTACTCTGGGTACTGAGAGCTTTACCCAGCCCTCCTCTCTACACAGCTTCTTGTCCTGGCTTACTGATGTTGGCACCTTTGCTGAGATCACTATATAGTCCCATGCTTCTAGTGGCTTCTGCAAAGCAAGCACTTTCTCCCAGTCTCAGATTTGTGAAACTCTGACTGTCTGAGCCAGTCTCAATAGCTTTTTAGGAAAGGACATCAGCCATTTATTCAGAGGTCCTGATACTCAGGACCCTCTGCCCATTACTCGGTGCTGGGAAAATGGATGAAATGACATCCACTTCTAGTGATCTACACTAGGCAAGATAATTGAATCATTGAATAAGAAAACAAAGCCATATATTAAGTAGTTTTTACAGCTCAACAAAAGTGAGGGCAGAATTAATAAGTTTGTATTTGCACATACCCTGGGAGGAACACAGAGCTTGTATCAGTGCTGCTTTGACCTCTTCTGAGAGTCAAGGGAAATTTCAGACTAAGGTGGGGAGAGGTAGATGATGGTGATAACCCCTTTCCCTCCTCCAGGTTAGGATTTTTCCAGGCTGAGCTAATAGAAGAGAGAGATTTATAATGTGACTCAGATTTAGAAAAAGAGACTCCATTTAAGTAATGCTCAAAGATAAACAGGCAGGAAATTAAACTGACAATGTGAAATGGCCAATCTTCCACCATTTTCTTTTCATTCTTCTTTAGATATTTTTCCTGGGCCCAGACTACCTTTCCTCACCATCTGTAATAAAGTATAGGTCAGAGGGGCTGCGATTGAAGAGGAGGTGGGGCTTTCAGTGTTCAAAAGAGATTAAAGGAGGTATGTACATATGGAGGCATGAGAAAGAAAGCCCAGTAGGACCTTTGCCACACAGGGATTGAAGCTGTGGGTTCCTCAGGGGTATATATAAGGGGTGTCCTCCTAATGTTTACATTATCCTGAAATGAGACCTGAGTTTACATTATTCATGGCTCTGTGTTTGTCTGTGAGTGTATGAGCACTGGTGAGGATAGAAACGAACCACCTCCCTCATCACTACTTATTACAAATGTCTTCATGGTTGGTATCAGATAAGATTATCCTAAATCCCATTTTGTCCATGATAGTTCTGTTTATATGTGCTGTCCCAGTGTGTTTAGTAGCATGCCATTCTTCTCAAAAGTGTCACAATAGGCTGATAAATTATAAGATCACCTTAGTATTAGGGAATAATCAGAAAGCCTCGTACAGAATCAATGACTGGCTGCCAGTGAAGGTAGATACTTTCTCAGTCTTTAGTCACTCTTCCCATCCAGATAAGTGGTTGAGCCAGTTTCTCAAGTTGTTCTTTGCCTTCTGTGTATCAGGGAAGTCAGAGTATGTAGTCACCTTCCTCTTACAAACAGCTAGTCTACCTGGACATAGCATTTGGGTATAGTATTATTCTCCACCAGTCCAGGGAAACATATTTTACAACCAGAAGAAGGGGCCACATTATTTGTCTTTGTGTCACCAGGGCCTGGCACTGACGGCCAGAAAAGCATGCAATATTCATGGGATATGCCGTGATCTCATTATGCCATCAGGAGACTGGTGCTGTGGCCCCAAATGCTAAAATGTGCCATTGAATCTGTCTCCTTACTTAGTAGCTGGGATGAAGTCTTGAGCATCTCAAGCTCAAATTCAGGAACAACTAAACAGAAATGTAGGTGAGAGTTGAGAGCAAGAAACAGGCTTGTTCAATAAATCAGAGAAGGGACGAATTCATCCAAGTCAGAAAGGGAGAGTCTCCTGTCAAAGGAAAATTGCACTGGACAGAGTTAAGAGGCAAGGAAGATTTTATTCAAGACTATTGTAATAGGGGTCAAGTCTGTTGCAATCTGTGAAAGAAAGTGAGCTCAACTCTGCTAAAACAAAAGGCAAGAGAACTTTTGAATGCTGGGGTGAGCTAAAGGAAAAAGTACCTGGAAGACCTTAGGAGGGAGGTTGGCTAATGTGATACGGCCATTTTGCTTGCTAATTGGTGCTTATCAAAGTTAGGCTCCTACTCTCCCAGATAGGGAGATAGGGGCACTGTTTTTCTTAATGACTGCATTTCAAAGGGATGGCTCCTAGGTCCTTGAGAAAGACCTTTCTGGCTTATAGATTTACATCTCAAAGAGGCAGAGAAAAATTTTCCATTTTAAATGCTCTAAGAAAAGGGAAAACTTAGTTAAGTGGAGGGTAACAGTAAGGCAATCTTGGTTATGCCTCCACTCTCTGAAAAAAATGCATCTCTGTTTAAGACTACAGGATCAGAGGCGATGAACCCCGAAGTTTAAGGTGCAGATGGCCAAGGGGACCATGAAGCTCTGAGACTGGACAGTCCAGAGAAGAAGAGAGCTTCTGGGCACGTACCTCTGCTTTAGAAATGATTTTGACTCATATTCTTCCATGAGCAAAGAAGCAACCTGATAGGTCATGTAGAAAGAGTTGAAAAGGCTGTAGAAGAGATGGGCTGTGTGAGTAGCAGTGCATGGGTGTCAGTGAATGCTTGGTAATGACAAAGAAGCTGGTCAATTTTAGTCAGGTTAGAACCCTCAAAAGAGATACGCTTATCGCCCTTGCTTCTTTACAAATTCTACAAACCCTAAAAACTTTTTTCCTTTTCCAGGAGCAGCAGCATCGGTAGCAGTTGGGTTTGCTCCTACTCCAGACATGCTGAATCAGAAATTTTGAGGTTGAGGTCCAGCAACGTGTTTTAACAAGCCCTCTAGGCAATGCTGATGCACTCTCATGTTTGAAACACTACATACTAGATGACAAGTTTAACGTTGAGGTCTATTTTTTACTGTGTTTGATATATTTTTGAAAATTGATTATGGGAAAAGTATTAGAAGAACTCATTTAGGCCTGGAGCTGCTGTTGGAACTGATTGCTATGTATGGAAACTCCAGCAGAGCAGCCTTTGAAAAACAGATTGATAACAATTAACTCTAAACACCAGTGATTAACCTTAAGTAGCCTAGGCTGCTCCCCAAGGAACCACAATTTACTGAGAGCCTAAGAAGTTGTAACTATTTAGCATGTAGATTGGTCCAAGCACAAACATTTTTCTATTTCTAAGATTCTATTGTTGTGGCTTCTGTCACTTGCTGTTACTTTTTCTTAGTATAAGTACAAAGTTGAGAGGAAGGATGCATGAAAATAAACAATACTGAATCCCTACTAAGTGTTGGGCAGTTTATATACTTATCTTATTTAACTGATGAGGTAACTGACTCTCAGATTGGTTCAGTAATGAACCCAGATGAACAAGGACAGATGTAAAGCATTGTCTAACTTCTAAGCTCATGCTAAATCATGGAGGATATAATAGAATTAAAACCCTCTCCACCCTACAACAAAATAATAATTCCATTGTAGCAGGACAAGCTGCAGACAAAACCCCTCAGACACCAAGTTAAAGAAGGAGGGGCTTTATTTGGCTGAGAGCTTCAGCAAGACTCACAACTCCAACAACCGAGGTCCCTGAGTGAGCAATTCCTGTCCCTTTTAAGGGCTCACAACTCTAAGGGGGTCCGTGTGAGAGGGTCGTGATCGATTGAGCAAGCAGAGGGTACGTGACTGGGGGCTGCATGCACCGGTAATTAGAACGGAACAGAACAGGACAGGGATCTTCACAGTGCTTTTCTTACGCAAATAACTGATTAGGTCAGGTGTCCATCTTTAACTACCAGGCCCAGGGTGTGGCGCCAGACTGTCTGCTTGTGGATTTCATTTCTGTCTTTTAGTTTTTACTTCTTCTTTCTTTGGAGACAGAAATTGGGCATAAGACAATATGAGGGGTGGTCTCCTCCCTTACCATGTGACAACATGAGGAGTGTTAGTCAAACCATTGAACCAGTAGTAACTCCCAACTCCCCTTTTTAGCCTCAAATAATAATACAAATAAAAATAATTTTTAACAACTACTGAGAGCTACCTATATTTCGGTACTGTGCTAAATATCTGACATAAAATGTTCATAAATCTTTACAACACATAGAAGATAAATTATAACACTGCCACACACACCTAAATTCTAATACTGCCACACACAGCCCCCTCCCCAGCGCCAGTTTTACTGCTGAGGATACTGAAGCCATCAGTGGTAAAATAGCTTACCTGTGAACATTCAGCAAATTACTGTAGAAGCTTGGATGAAAATCTGGACATCCTGCTTCCTGAATCCATGTTCTTAACATTAGCAATACCTTGCTCCTGAACTTCTTTCCTACTCATATAACCTGATGTTGCAATGACTTTCCTGAAGCAACTATGTCAAGGGCTCCCTGGAAAATTAATTCTTTAGGATTTGTTTTCTTCCCAGAGAATCCAAGGACCATACTCAATAAACACTTCTGTTGCACTCTACATTACCTACCAGTTTCTCCTTTCACAAGGTGGCTCAGTTTGTGAACTTTGGATTAAAAAACAACAAAAAAATTATCTTAATCCTAGCTTCCTCTCTACCATATTGATATCTCCATGCTGCGATGCACCTAATAGATCTTCCTTTTAAGCTAGCATTATCCACACATAAATCTTGAAACACCTGCTTTTCTCTCCCTTTAGACTTCACTAATTCTTTCTCTAAAATGAGATGAATGGCTGGTCCTTATTACTGAATGGCTGAGAACAATTTACATAGTCTAGGAACAGCAACTTGATCCCAAACATGTGATCCTTTTCCTCTTCACATCTTAATATCTAGTGAGAAAAAAAGAGTCATGAAGATTCTTCCTTACCGAGTACCCAGAGGAAGACAAGTCTATGTCAGCAGCTGTCACACGGGGGACAAAATACATGGCTTTTCCCTTGCTATTTCAGGGAGGCCTAATCTCATTTTTTCCACAAGAATCTTCTTTTATTGTGATTAGCTCAACCTTACAACCCCAAATAGAAAACTCTTTGTGAACTAAAAGGAGACAGGTGTCCTTGGCTGGGCTAAATAGAGGAGGAAGGATTGGATGGATAGGTCATATCCATCCATAGCTCTGGGAGGTTATGGGAGTAGTGGAATGCTGGCTGTTAGAACAAATCCTCATTGAATTCATGAGGGGAGGAGCACTCCAAACCATAGATTTGGTAATAATGTTTGTAGGGAGAATATCATTTTACTATTGGTAGTGTTATCTACACTATGGGCAGGTTTAATCACTTGGTGTGTGGCACTCCAGTGACCACAACCAAGGATGATTTAACAAGGGGATTTTATTACTTTCAACAAGTAAGGAGGACACCAGGGATAGTTTCCAAAGTGGTATCTCCCAGAACATCTGTGAAAACAGAGCTTTTATTGGGCTGCTGAGTTGAGTCATTGTAGAGGTAGAGTAAAGGCAGCTCAGGCACTGTTGCCAATCATGCTTCTACATACATTGCATGTATAAAAAATGGTGAAAAATCACCTCCCTGGGCTGGGATTTTAGTATGGTGATGGTAATGAGGGGAACTTACCAAAGGTTATCTCCAACTCAGGCATCTATGGACTGAGCTTCTTCCTGGAATTTTTTTGAAAAAACAAGAACTCAAGGAGTAAGAGTTACAAGTGGGTACTTTTTCAGAGTGTACACCCCAAAACCCCAGGACCCCGGGTTACAGCAGCAATGGCAAAGAGAGTGTAGAGATATTAAGGCATGTAAGGAATTAAGGCATGGTGGTGAATTATTTTGAAGAGTTAAAAAACACCTACAATTGCATAGTTCAACAGTGTTTTGAAAAAATGAGTTCTATGTTTGCTCATAACCATCTCTTTTTACTTTGTAATTATGCCTGTAAAGTATTTCTGTCACTTAAAATTCAGTGGACTATTTAGGAGTGGGGAATTTAGTGCTGGTTAGCATGAAGATATTATAACCTGAGGCGAATAAATAGCTAAGTATAATCATTTGGTATAATGCTCAAGTGTGTGAGTGTGTGTGTGTGTAAACTTTTAATTCCAGCTTAATATGTGTTAGTTTGAATTCTATATCTCTTTAAAGAATATGGTACAGTAACATTGAATCTTAGCTTCAAGTGTTGTCATATTGAACAGATATTATTCAAAATTAATTTATTTTTGGTAAATTTTTAATTATGTCCATGAAGACATATAGCCTTAAGACTGTAGGATCAAAGGATGGATAAAAATCCTTAAAAATTTAAGCAGATTATAATAGCAAGTTTTACAATGGCATAGAAGTTTTAGTCTTATTAGAATCAATTTGGTCAGGAAATAAAAATTTAATATTTGAATTAAAATAACCTAAAATTTTAGCATAAGAATCGAAAGCAACTCTTTGATTGATAACGGAGTATTTTAAAATTTTAAATTTCAGAAATATACTTCCAAAGAGTAAAAGACCCCCTCAAACATATCAAATTGAGGTAAAACTCACCGTGGCCTGTAGATCTAAGACTGGTCTCTGTTAACAAATGCACCTCAGCAAACTCAGGACTTGAGAAGCCTTAGCCTTGGGGCTGCCCAGGGCTCTGCCACAGTTCAGATGGATACTTACTCAACCAGCAACTTAACTCTGTCATTGGCAAGTATCAAGGTCACAAGGCTTCTGGAGTGTATCCTATCAAAGGTACAAAATGGAGCCTTTTTTTCATCCAAAGAGGTTTAGGCTTGAATTTTGAAATCTTATTTCTGGGATGTGTTGTATTCAACTGATTATAAAATCGTATCTTTGTTTTACTGTGGTTCCCACTGCTGTAAGCAAATGGGACCTCTGGGATAACCACTGTTACCTAAAAATTAATTCACATTAAATATAATTTTAAGGTATTGTTAGGTACATCATAATAAACACAAGCACTACTTACCCAATAATCCAACCACCAGTGATCAATCTATCTTCAAACAGATGGTGTCATGACAAATTAGACAAAATGTGGAAATCATGGCAAGATCCTAGGAAATGTAAACAGATGTTTACAGCACAATGATCATGATCACGTTCAATTTATGCATTCATAGAGTGCTAGTTCCTTCTGCCTCAAAGGGATATTTATTTTGTGAAAGGAGTTTTAATGCCTACACGGGTGTAATCAACAGGTCTCTCAACATTAAAAACACTTTTTGCTAATTGAAGCATCTTACATACTATAAATGTGTGTGTCTATAGGAAAGAGATATAACACATATTCTCTGCTCAGACTTTACTCATATGTGTCATGTAATTTGGGCTTCACATTTCTTCAATTGAATTACACACACACACATGCACACACACACACAATTTGAACCTCAAGAAAACAAAAGTAATGTGATAATGTGGCTTTAATGTTTATCTTGTTTATTAGTTTTCTGGGGCTGTCATAACAAATTACCACAAATTGGGTGACAACACAACAGATGTTTATTCTCTCGCAATTCTGGCGTTCAGAAGTCTGAAATCAACATATTGTGAAGGCCATGCTGCCTCTAGATACTCTGCAAAAGAATCCATTCTTGCCTTTTCAGCTTCTTCTGGCTATAGGTATTCCTTTGCTTGTGACCACATCACCTGATCCCTGCCACTGCAGCTACCTTGCCTTTTCCCCTCCTCTCTTCTCTCTTGGCGTGTGTCTCAAAACTCTCTCTTATGAAAAAGAATGTGATTACATTTAGAGCTCACCTGGATAATCCAGGATAAACTCCTCCTCTCTTAATTTAATCATATCTTTTGCCACAATATTCACAGCCTCCAGGGATTAAATCATGGACATATCTTTTTGGGGTCATCATTCAGCCCACTATGTCTCGTCAGTTAAATTGTTGTAATGGAGCAGGTATGCATGTTGTCCAGACTATAAATTGCAGTCCTTTTCACACTAAAATGATGTCCACAAAGCCATTTTTTTACAACCACTATTTATTTTACATCCAGTGTGCTTATTAAACTTATACCATGGATTTCACGTTTCATTTTTAAATCTTTTCTCTTTCTTCTCTGATTCTAGAAGGACCATTTCTAATTCTAAGTAGGCAAATAGGAACTATTAGAGAGGGATAGGCACATGTGTTCTGAATGGTCAGGCAGGACTGACCTTAAAGAGAATTAAGACAGCAGCAAAGTCAAATACAAATATAAGAGCAAGTAGTTCAAAATCAGAGTTTTAAAAAGAGAGAGAGAGAGACAGAGAGAGAAACTCAGATAAAGAATATCATAGGGAAAAGCAAATGTTTAAATGTACAGGTTTATTGGGGAGAGTGAATAGCACTGCACCACTTGAAACTTCTCACTCAGATTGCTCTCTTCCTAGCCTTGCACATACTCGTTTGGTGGTATTCATGTCTCATAATGTGTTCTGTTCCTCATTGATATTTCTGGGGCTGTGATATCAGTAACTACAATTGCACTTCCATTGCAAACTGGAGGAAGAACATTTTATTTCATTTATGACTATATCTCAAAATGATGGTTGATATGTCAACTTGTCTAACTGGTATATCTTTTCTGCTAGACGTGATACACAGGGAGCCCGAAGCACATTCTGTGCTTTGAGGTCCTTGCAAAGGCAATCAGACTTACAAAATGCTTTAATGCACATGTTGTGATTGTATATCAGAGGCATGGAAGGGGAGGCATCTAGGAAGAGGACTATCAAAGGATTCTAAACACAGTATATGCTCATCATGACACAAGACAAAAGGAATTCATGTAGAGCATATGTGAGGGTCACATTCTTGTGCACATAACTATGGGGATGAGCAAATTAAACAGGCTCAAATTCCCACATCTTGAAACAATATCTTGCCCCTTTCCTTAGCACTTTCCTGTTTATCTCCTTTTAGTTGTTGAGAAAACTCTGGAATAAGTTGTTTACCCATGCCGAAGACTTTTCCTATTTACTCACTCTTTATCTAACTCATAGAAATCTGTTTCTCATCCCAACCTCCACTGAAACAGTTTCATCAACCATGTATATATTAATTCACCACATATATTGTGCCAGATACTATGCTAAGTGGTGAGCAAAACATGATCTCCACAGTCATGAAGCTTATAGTCTAGGGCCACCTTTCAAATGTTGGGGTTTTAAATATTGAGGATCTCAAGGAGCTTTTGTTTATGTGGATTGTACTTAACAACATTTATTGAACTAAAAGTTAAAATGTATACATAAAATGTTTATTTATTAATATATTTTAAAATAATAATAAATCTATGAAAATGAAAAAATATATATTTTATAAGAAGTAACTATATTTTATAAAACAATTTTGTGGAAGAGTGGCAATTAGACAAATCTCTTTAGTGTCCGATGCAACAGAAGCGGCTAAATTCTCATGTCTGCTTCTGTGTTCAGTGTGACATCATAGTTCAAGAAGCATATAGAAAAAAAAAAGAAATAAGCTTCTATTTATAAACCAACAAGGCATACATATTGCATCCTCCAATGTAGTTCCCTATAAACTTCTGAGAGAGTGAGAGTGAAAAAGTCAAGTAACATTTTAGGACTATTATGAAAATATTTTTGACCTTATGTATCCCCTAAAAGGGCCTTGGGGACCCCCAGGCCAAAATAACAGTTATCAATAGAACTGTTATTTTGGTAGAAAAGTCAGTAATTAAATAAATAACCACACAAATTACTATCCAAAGACAGATTGTAGTAAGTGATCAGAGTGATTCTGGCTTCTGCGGCAATGTAATGTTAATGTTTATTTTATGAATGAAGTTTTAATGTTCATATGGAATAGGGAAAATGTGGAAGAAGGAGATCTAAGTTAGACGGAGATCAAGGAAAGCCCCTCTAAGGAGGAGGCACTGAACTTGAAGGATCATTAGGAGCTAGCTACAGAAAGTACTGGGTAGAGGAAGTATAAGGTGCAGAAGCTTTGAAGGGGAAGGAGCTTGGCAGGCCTGAGGAACAGTGTGGCTGGCTCACCATGACTGAGGCAGCCAGAACATTTCAAGTTGAGCCTGGGAATGTGGACAAGGCTCAATAATCACAGGGCCTTGAGGATTTTAACAGCAATGGGAAGACACTGAAAGGTTTTATTCAAGACACTGACTTGACAGTTAAAAAGACTTCTTTGACTGTTTGGGGGAAAATAGATTGAAGGGTTATGAGTGCAGACAGAAAGCCCATTTAGGAAGCCATTTTGTGAAAAATATAATCATTGCTTGGATTAAGGTAATAGTAGCAGAAATGAAGCATTTAAAAATATATCTTTAATATAGAATCCTTGTGAATAATGGACTAGGTTGTTGAGGCTGACCTCCAGATGGCATTCATAACCAAGAAAGTAGAGGTGCTTTATACTGAGATACACTGTCATGACTCGATTAATGACAGGGATACATTCTGAGAAATGCATGGGTGGGTGATTTTTTTGTGCAAACGTTATAGAGTATACTTTATATAATACAAATCTAGATGGTATAGCCCACTATATACCTAGGCTATCTGGTATAGGTTATTCCTCCTACGCAATGAACCTATACATCATGTTACAGTACTGAATGCTCCAGGTAATTGTAATACAATGCTAAGTATTTGTGTTTCTAAGCATAGAAAAGGTACTGAAAAAATATGGTATAAAAGATTTAAAAATGGTACACCTGCATAGGGCACACACCATGAATAGGGCTTACAGGACTGGAATTTGCTCTAAGTGAGTGTGTGTGTAGTGAGTGAATGTGAAGGCCTAAGACATTATTGTCCACTACTGTAGACTTTATAAACACTGTACACCTAGGCTATCCTAAATTTATAAAAAATATTTTTTCTTCAATAAGTTAACCTTAGCTTACTGTAACTTTTTAAATTTATGCTTTTGAATGTTTCTAAACTTGTTGACTCTTTTTTTTTTTTTTTTGACATGGACTCTTGCTCTGTCACCCAGGCCGGAGTGCAGTGGCGCAATCTCGGCTCACTGCAACCTCCGCCTCCTGGGTTTGAGTGATTCTCCTGTCTCAGCCTCCTGAGCAGCTGGGACTACAGAAGTGCGCCACCACGCCTGGTGAATATATATATATTAATAGAGATGGGATTTCACCATGTTGGCCAGGATGGTCTTGCTCTCCTGACCTCGTGATCCAGCCACCTCAGCCTCCCAAATTGCTGGGATTACAGGGGTGAGCCACCGCGCCCGGCCACTGTTTGACTCTTTTTTAATCATACAGCTTAAAACACAAACATCGTACAGCTGTACAAAAATATTTTGTCTTTATATCCTTATTCTATAAGCTTTATATAAATATATATATTACTTTTTAAACTTTTGTTTTTGTTAAAAACTAAGACACAAACACATATATTAACCTAGGCCTATACATGGTCAAGATCAACATCATTGTCTTCCGCCTCCACATCTTGTCTAACTTTAAGGCCTTCAGGGGCAATAACATGCATTGAGCTGTCATTTCCTGTGATAACAATGCCTTCTTCTGAAATGCCTTCTGAAAGAACTGCCAGAGGCTATTTTACAGTTAACTTTGGAAGGAGTACACCCTAAAATAAGCATCAAAAGTATACTATAGTGGATACATAAAGCAGTAACATTGTCATTTGTTATCATTATCAAATATATATTGTACATAATTGTACAGTATGTGCCATACTTTTATTCAACTGGCATCACAGTTGATTTGTTTACACCAGGATCACCACAAACATGTGAGTCATGCATTGCACTACATTACCATGGTTATGATGTCACTAGGCAATAGGAAATTTTTTTGCTATATTATTATCTTACGGATCACTGTCTTACACGTGGCCCGTGGTTGACTGAAACGTTCTTATACATTGCATGACTGTAAATGAAGTGAGTAGTAACAAATTGTGGAGAAAATAAAGAGTTCTTTCAGATATGTTAAGTTTGAGGTATATGTGAGACTTTTAAGTAGAGATGTCAAGTAGGAAGCTAGGGTCTGGAGTTGCAAAGATGAGTCCAGACTGGAGAAATGAAAGCGTTCTGCCTAGAAAATTTGCAGAGCCAAAGGGGATGATGGGGGTTTGCATACTGTGTGCATAAGTTAAACTAAGACACTGCTAAATAGAATACGTTCTCCCCTACTACCTTGACAAATATGCCTTCATAATGACAAAATATAAAAGTTATGTAGTTATGTTATAAAGTTATATATATAAAGCCATAGTTTTTACATTAGTAAAAGTTATCAGAGATATCAAAGGTGACTGAAAGTTGGAAAAATAACTCAAGTCACTGAATTTCATTATTATTGCACATTTTTGGGTATTCTTTTGAAGGCCTAAAAACTTTTTAATTAATAGTGTAACAAAGATATATGTACTTAATAAATTAATATATATTTATTCAGTTAAAATTATTTTTGGCAACAGTGATAATTATGTGTCATCATTTTAAATATAATTTATATTTTATTATTAGTGACGTCAAACTATACTAGCTTTCTATCAGCTGATGTTGTAGCAACTGGAATTAAGACATGAAACCATGAATTTTACATATCATAATACAGAACATATTATAAAATATACATGGTTGTCAAGTATAGCAAGTTATTTACCACTTCTTAATATAGTATCTAGTTCCATATATTATTTCTTAATCTCTTCTTTTTTCAGTGTTCTAATGCTTGAATGTTACAAAGAAAACAAAAATTAGTGGCTTATTGGGTTGATATAATGCCTCATTGAGTTCAAATATCTCTTCAATCAAATTACACTATCAGTAATGACTACAAAATAGTCCTATGAAAATTAATTGTGGACTTACTTGTATGTGAATCTTTTTGCTCACAGTCACACAAATGTTTTTATTTTCTGGTCCTAAATTCTGTATATTTTTGGATTGCCACTTTTGTTGTCTATTTTACACATATTTTGTCTCAATTTAGAAAAAAACTCAATAAATTTTAATTATTTTTAACATAAAATAATCAGGTACATCTCTTTTCTTGTGAGCCTTCGCTAACAACGTCAAGCAACAGATCATATTCTAAAACTCTAGAGTGTTACCATAAATTCAAGATGAATTTCATTTCCTTTCAAAGACTCTGCACTCCATAGGAGGATCTTCTGTTGTTTGGTCTCCTTGTGCATCTCATAGCTTGGTTACACTAATCTAACAGCTTCAGTGTCATTGGGTCAGTGTTCCCAATCAAGAAAGATTATTAGATTAAATTTAATATGTATTCTAGCAAAATTCCCTAACTTTTGGCAGATTCTGAAAAAATGTTTCAAAGTATTTCATCTCTTTGGTATAGTTGGGGACTTTTCTCCTAGTAAGAAATGTATATTATGCACAATACATGGCATAAAGAATCCCTAAGGAGTTTCACCAAAAATACAATTTCTTACACTGTTTATTAACTAATTATGCTGGTGCTTTTACCGTAGGCTTGTCCTTGACAATATCTTAAATTATATAAACAAAGCTGACTTTCAAATTTTACTGAACCCTTTTAAATATTTCATAAATACAATATTTTGCCATTCTTATCATTCTATGCTCCATTGATTTTCCATTACCTAAAGAATAATGTCTAAATCCCCTCTTCACTTTCATAGATCTTCCTAATTTTATCATAGCCCACTTTCTATTTCAAGTGTCTTTGATATCGGTATATTCCTGGGCTAGATGACCACAATAGTTCTTTCTAATGCTAAAATAATATAATTTCATTTCCCTGGAATATAATTGAAGATCAGGATTGATAAGGAGACAGTAATTGAAGTTTTAGCTATTTTTATAACTTTAGTCTGACTATAAGTAAAACGTTCCATCTTAGATGCTGAGAAGCTTATACTAAGTATATCAAGCTGTAATCTCTACCCTCTGAGAGATACTGGAACCCTGAAAGGTTATTGAGAAGCTATAAATGGGCAATTGCTCAGAATTATTTTAAAAAGGAGAGTTTTGTGTTAATTTCTGGTGTACTCAGAAAAGGAGATTACTGGATGTTTGGGAATATTTAGTAAAATAGAAACATTAACAGACATCATCATTGCTTCAATATGAACGAATATGTGAGACTAATACTCATTCTCTTTTTTTATTTATTAAAATTATTTGCCTGATAGTTTGGGCTGGTTTTTTAATGAAAATAATCACATATGCCTTCAATTATTAAAAAACATTTTTCTAAATTTTAACCTACATATGGTGCTATTGCTACTTAATGATACAGTTGGAGATAGAATGTGTTTTGAGATTGCTGGCTCAGTGAGACCATGTTTATCTTTGCACTTGGACACTGTGGTGGTTTTAGTGGATGTCTTCAACTTCTTTGTAACTCCTCCCATCAAAAGGTGAAAAACAGAAAATGTACCTAAGGAATTGGATGATCTAACTGAGACTTCCAGGCAGAGTGTGTAAAGTGCTGCCCAGTTTCTTCTAGTTGCTTAATAGTAAAATGTGAGAGGAGAGAAAGAAGCTAAAGAAAGAGCTGTTAAGTAAAAAGGGGCCTGAGCTTTTTGGGCTAAAAAATAAAGTGGTTTCTTATTTCTAGACTCTATAAATAGCAAAGATACCATAAGTAAGAAACTGCTTCCAGGCAAAGATAAAATCGAGGAAACTCTCAGAAAAACATGATCTAGATCAGTGATCCCCAATCTTTTTGGCACCATGGACAGGGGGCAAAGTGGGAGAGGATGGTGTCGGGATGAAACTGCTTCATCTCATAAGGAGCGCACAACCTCGCATGTGAAGACAGTTCACAACAGGGTTTGCGCTGCTATGAGAATCTAATGCAGCTGCTGATCTGATGGGAGGCAGAGCTCATGCTGTAATGCTCTCTCACTCACCGCTCACCTCCTGCTGTGCAGCCCCCTTTATAACAGGCCATGGATCACTACTGGTCTGAGGCCCTGGGATTGGGGACCCCTTGTCTAGATATAAAACCAAGGATCTAACTGTAAAACTCCTTGTTAGGACCCCTGAAAGATTTAAGGGGGTGCCTTGTAGACCCTTTCAAACAGACAAAAGGTCTTCCAAGAATCTGGAGAGCATTGTCCCCACAGCAGTACTGCAGGAAACCTAAGTGAAACAAGACTTATCTTGAGATTTTTCGAAGAGGTAGCTTTTGTCTAATAATTTTTATTTAAAAAATTGTATCGGCAGCTGGGTGTGGTGGTTTATGCCTGTAATCTCAGCACTTTGGGAGGCTGAGGCGGGTGGATCACGATGTCAGGAGATTGAGACCATCCTGGCCAACATGATGAAACCCCGTCTCTACTAAAATAGAAAAAAAATTAACTGGGCGTGGTGGTGCATACCCGTAGTCCCAGCTAATCGCGAGGCTGAGGCAGGGGAATTGCTTGAACCTGGGAGGCGGAGATTGCAGTGAGCCGAGATCAAGCCACTGCACTCCAGCCTGGTGACAGAGTGAGACTCTGTCTTAAAAAAAAAAAAAGTGCATCAGCTTGAACTAAAAGGGACAGAGATGTTAAAAAGTAAAATCAGTCCCTTGAACTCTTGAAATATTATGGGCAATAAAAGGACTAAGAAAAGTACTCAAGTGGAAGCACTGGCCATATTTTACATAAAAGGAAGCATGACTCAAGTGATGGAGCCCAGAGCCTAGAGAGCAGTGTGAAGAATTTTTGATAACTGTTCCCAGAAATTAGAAATGGCAATGTGTCTGGCTGGAATTCAGTATTGCTATGGACCAGTGACTACTGTATGCCTTCTGCTCTTTTATTTCTTTGAGTGGGCATGTCTATAGTGGTTATCCTATGCCTGTCCTACCATTGTATGTTGGGTATATGAGGGGGTTGGATAACTTTTGTATGTAGTTCATAAGTTTTCAGATTAAGAGAAACTACTTGAGGTACCGTATTCAAGTAACTGCATCCCAGGAATCTCATCCAAACCTGGACCCGATACAGGCGATAAAATCTTGGTCCTCAAGCTTGAGTCCCATGCTCTAAAGACTTTTGAGAGGCCTTTTGAGGGGACACGATATTTTTTATGTTGAAGTAATGTAAGTAATGCAAGTAATTTGAGGCACATAGAGGAAGTACTATGGTGATTTTAATCATGTGCACACTCTTCCTACAAAAATGACAAAGTATTTCCTCTCCCCTTGAATATGAACTGACCTTAGTGACATTCTCCTAATGAATAGAAGGTAGCACAGTTCACTGCATGACCATAGGGTTAGGTTAAAAAAAGGCCCCACTGTTTCTGCCAAGATCTGTCTTGGGATATTCTCCTTTGAAATTAGTCGTGAGGTAGGATGAGATCACATGGAGAAGCCACATTTAGGCATTCCTGCCAACAGCTCCAGCCAAGATCCCTGTCAATAGTCAGCATCAATCCCTAGACGTGAGTGAATAGG
The DNA here is from genome assembly GCF_029281585.2 of Gorilla gorilla gorilla. Lineage (NCBI taxonomy): Eukaryota > Metazoa > Chordata > Mammalia > Primates > Hominidae > Gorilla > Gorilla gorilla. The sequence continues at coordinate 117,008,232 of NC_073229.2, read as the reverse complement.
CCTTCATTTGATTCCAGCCTTCCAGCTCTCACAGTTGCTACCAAAAGGAGCAGAGGCAGAGCCTCACCCAAATTACAGGTTCAGGAGCAAAATAAAGAGGTTTTTAAGTCAAGTTTTAGGATGCTTGTAACCTAGCAACTGACAATTGGGATAGACATAGTCCAATTTATTAGTAAATATAGAGGAGTTATTATATAGTAGTTCATGCCAAAAAGCATAGGGACATTACATTAATACCAAGAGCCTTAGTAATAATTATATATTATAATTGTATTCATGTTTCTCTTGCTTCTCCAGTAAAAGGTTAGATCCTGGAGGGCAAAGTCTAGGTTTTATTTACCACTGATCTTCTAGCTTCAAACACAGTTTCAGGAACATTGCAGAGAGAGAAAGAATGTACCTTAATAAATGAACAAATAAGGTAGTTCACCTGGTGATAAATGCAATGGATACAATTATGAAGGGTGATTTGGTAAAGAGTGGCTGATTTTAGTAGCAGCACCAATTCTTCAGAGGGTCTTTACTAAGGCACAAAGTTAAAAAAAAAAGCATACATAACAAAGGATCATTGGTAGTTATTAGTTCCACTCTTTAACCAAAGACTGAATATACAATAGCAGATATCATTGAGCTAAATCTCCATGGAGTTCGTCATTTCCAGGGGATGGGAATGGCACTCCTCCTGTCTCAAAAAATTTCTCCTTTACCTTAGACCAGTTTAAACACAGCCCAATGTGGATTAATCTGAGCTCTGGTTGCACTGACTGCTTCTTCACAGCACCTTTCCAGCTCACAGGACAATGAGGAAATTAGCAGAACTAGGAAATATCAAGGATCTGAAACAGAATAAGAACTGGGCTTTTGGGGATAAAGAGCCAATCCATTAGGCACTGAGCAGTTCATCTGCTTTATTAGAGCTCCAAGCACATGGTAACCTTTACTATCCTTGTTCCCACAGAGCAAAATTTGCAAAAATGACAGTCCCAGAGAGCAGAGGTGGCACCTTTCATGGCAGCCCACCTCCTCAAAGTGCAGAGAGGGATCTTAATCAGATGCGTGAGTCAAAAGGGTAGTGTGGCTATTAACTCAGTCTTGAAATGTGTTAGTAGACTATAGTTTTCACAAAAATGGGGCCAACAACCGCATTCTGCTTATCTGACCATTCCAAAAGAGGTTTATTAAAGTGAGTGCCACCGTATAAAAATATATAAACACATTGCTGAAAAGTATGAAGGTATGATTCAAAATTATATCACCAGGAATAGTCGAAGGACTTGGCCATATATAGGCTGGAGTAGAGAATATTTCGTAGGAAGTTTGAGGGGATAAGTGTGTCTTCAATTAAAATATATTAAACATCATAATTATCTAGAGTAGGGGTCAGCAAACTGTAGCCCTTGGGCCAAAACTAGCCTGCCATCTGATTTTGTAAACAAAGTTTTATTGGAATACAGTCACATCCATTCGGCTTCTATATGGTGTATGGCTGCTTTTATGCAATACCAGCAGAGTTGAGTAATTGTGACAGTGACCATACGACCGGCATAACCTACAATATTTACTATCTGGCTCTATTGGGGAAAAATATTGCCAGTCTGTGAGTTAGAGTGATATAAGAACAACCCTAGAACCAATGGATAAAAGTTACATTAGGGTGAAATTTTTGCCTAACAGAATAAGCTTTCTAGTAATTAGGGCCATTGTAATAGGAAAGGGGCTGCTATTGAGGCTATTACCACATGTTACAGGGAGGTTTACATCACAAAATTCATTCAAGACTTAGCTAGATATAAAGAGCATTCTTATGCTGACAGGTGTATGTCACCTTTAAGTTCTTTTCCAAAGCCTTCTTCATTCAGTTATTTATGAAGTCTTTTAATGTTTCTTTCAGAGGTCTTGCTAATTCCCATGTTTCTTTCTATTCTCACATTTGCTGTAATTGACTGGGTTCTTCTCCATCTCACTGAACAATTCATGTCCTAATTGGTCTCCTTGCCTCTTGCTTTTCCCATTTGAATCTATCCTGCAAATTATGTTTTAGATTAATATTTCTGTGTAGTACTTTGCCTTTGAAACCACTTTACTTAAAATTTATCAGTGGTTTTCCCTTTTTCCCACGGAGTGCTATCCAAAGTTCTAAGACTGCTACTCAGTCTTTTCATCTTTACCACATTTCCAAACTTCATCATCCACACTCTCCTCCGTGGATACTGAGATAGAAAGGAATAAAACAATTGTTTCCAAACATATTATACATATTTCTGCCTCAATTTTTTTGTCTTTACACCAATTTGATTTTAAACTTCTCCAAAAATCACCTCTGAATTCTCATTCTTTTCTTTCTTTATCATACATTCAGCTTTTAGCACATGTGATATTTGTATGGTTCTATGCTTTGAATGTGCTCACCTCAGACAAAATTTCTTAGCTCTATATTTAGAACAAAGGTTCTTGGTCCTGGATCGTTCCATGTAATATGTGCCTGGCTTGGTATTGTGATCCCCTAAAATCTGAGATAGGTCTCAGTTAGTTTAGAAAGTTTATTTTGCCAAGGTGAGGATGCATGCCCATGCCACAGCCTCAGGAGGTCCTGAGGACAAGTGCCCAAGGTGGTAGGGGCACAGCTTGGTTTTATAAATGTCAGGGAGACATAAGACATCAATCAATATGTGTAAGATGTACATTTGTTCATTCTGAAAAGGTGAGACAATTTGAGGCAAAGGTGGGGCAACTCTAAGCAATGAGGGGGCTTCCAGGTTGTAGGTAGATAAGAGACAAATGGTTGCATTTTTTTGAGTTTCTGATTAGCCTCTCCAAATGAGGGAATCAGATAAATGTATTTATCTCAATGAGCAGAGGGGTGACTTTGAATACAATGGGAGGCAGGTTTTACCTAAGAAGTTCCCAGCTTGACTTTTTCCCTTTAACTTAGTAATTTTGGGGCCCCGAAGTTATATTCTTCTTCCACATTTCCCCACTTAAAAAAATCTTTTGGAGCAAGTGTTTTAGGTGAAAAGGAGTCTCTGGTCTCAGGTTTTGTCTGATCTCTCATGGCTAGGATGATCAATTCCCAGGCGGGTAGGTCCCGAGTTATTAGGAAAGTTCATTTTTACCAGGTTGTGAAGTCTCATGTCCTGTGAAGAGAAAATAGGGGAAAGAAGGGAGAGAAACAACAACAAACAAAAGAATAATCCTGGAAAATTGATATAGGCCATATTATTCTGAAGTCCATACATTAGTAGGCAGGTATGAAAGTGGCTTATGTATGTAAATAGGTTGCTGTTACTTTCTTCTGAAGTTTAAGTTGTCTAGCTTCAGCTCACAGGGCTTTATGGAAGCACAGCTTAGTTTTTGGTGACTCCAAGTTAGCAAAAATGGGGAAAAAAGGAAGGAAAAAAACTGAAAACATTGTTTGAAGACTTGTAGCCAAGAAAAATTATAATTCAGTCCAAACTGTAGAAAACAATAAAAATTGAAAAACAATAGGCAAGACTAGACTCTAAAAACAGGTGCACTATATTTTTTGAAACATAATTTTATCTCTCTCCAGGTTCTCATTTTTACTAAAGACAAATCATGGTAGGGCTGATTTGCTTTATTATTCTTAGCTTGATTATTTGTATACAGTGCAGCAATAATAATTATTTCTTTCTTTAGGCTTTTAAATTGGCTTTGATGGAACTTTGTTCCATACAAGGAATCTCAGATAAGACTTTTTTAAAGCTGAGACCAGCCATGGATTTGTACCATCAAATACCTATGAGTTGGGTGAGTTTCCTCTCCTCTTGAGGCTCCAAGATAAACTGGAGCTTACTGGGCCTGTTAGAAAGTGACATTCTTTACTTACTACAGATCAGGAACCCTGTACAGGGACTGTGTAGACAAGGTATGAGGCCAGTTTTCCCAAGGGGCTTTTATTGGCTCCATAAGCCAAGTGTGATTCTTTAAAGGAAAGCACAACATTCCAGTCAAAGCCTTGGTAAAATAACCAGTTACTCCAATTGTGTCCTGTTATAAATGAAAACAGATTCTTATTGCACTTATGCAAATAACTGTATTGCCATAAGTTACGAATACTCACAAATAGTTTCCAAATCCTGGAGAAATCAGATAGAGAGAAACAAGTATGTTCTAAATTTCATTCCTAGGAGTATACTAAATTGTTGAAAGCTATCGATAGCTCAAAAGAAAAGTTTCCTTGACTCTGAAAAAAACAAAACAAAGGATTAGCAACATTTTAAGCAAAAAGTAAAACGATTGCTTCAGTCTTCTATTGGTATAGTCCATGTAGTTTATTCCTGTTCTGTTTGACATTCATGAACATTTCAGTTCTCCATGAGTCCTAAAAGTTTTTATTCTAGTCTGATGTCACAATCTCCAAAGTTATCAGAAACTTGTATTCAGGAGAACCTGTTAGAGTCAAAAAGCTGATTACAAAACCATCTTCTAAAGAGGACCAAAACAAGACAACAATTGTCCATGGATGACAAAAAGTTTCAGGGCAGCCATAGTCAAGGACACAATTGACAAGGAAGTTTGTTACCTCTGTGGCACACAATAATTTAACATAAAATTATTATTATTGGCCAGACATGGTGGCTCATGCCTGTAATCCCAGCACTTTGGAGGCTGAGACAAGCAGATCACCTGAGGTCGGGAGTTTGAGACCAGCCTGGCTAAGATGGTGAAACCCCATCTCTACTAAAAATGCAAAATTATCTGGTCATGGTGGTGCGCGCCTGTAATCCTAGCTACTAAGGAGGCTGAGGCAGGAAAATCACTTGAACCCAGGAGGTGGAGGTTGCAGTGAGCCAGATCACACCACTGCACTCCAGCCTAGGTGACAGAGTGAGACTCTGTATAAAAAAAATTATAATTATTAATGATAATATACACTAAGTTATATCAGAATTATAGGAGTTTCCCAAAATTTTGGAACACATATCAATAACATTTATACAAATACAGCCAAAAAAACCTAAACCCCATTTCATATTTGACAGTTTCCCGTATAATTTTTATATCAAATAAGCCAAATTATGTCATTTTTGGAATTTAGGGAACCTAATATCTTAAAGGATTAATTAGGTTAGAAAAATACATAACTTATAATTTGATTTTTGGAAAGTTTGTTAAATATTAAAGGTTTGAAACACTTGATATTATAGGTCATTCTAAAATGTGTTATTCATTTGACCAAAGTGATAACTCAAGGATTTCACAAAAAGGTGAAAACCTTCATTCTTTGGGCAAGGAGACATAATTTTCCAAACAATAATGCCTTATAAAAACAACATTAATTCAATTCAATTAGTTTTTCAAAATTATATAAACAATCCATAAAATTTTAATCTTGACCATGAGATATGACTTCCATAAGCCTTTTATAACCTTAATCATCTTTATTAAGGACTTGGCTAATGTTTTGACAAAACTTTGTTAACCTGACATAGGGGCCTATGTGCTGGTCTTGTATCAGTGTGCCCTTGACATTAATGATTAATTTTTAGAGAAATTTTACTTACTTATCTCTCAAAATTGGCTCTTACAATCTCACACACCTACCTCTTCTGCAATAGTCCTGGGTTTGAGGAGTTGAATAGCTTTAACTTCTGGCTCTGTGTCTCAGAAATACAGTTTATTTTGATTGGCATCTTCTACTGGGCCTGAATATGAGGCTTTAATTGCTGTCAGTGTTTAAGATTTAGCAGGACTTGGTGTCCTTTATAGACCCAGGAGTCAAAGCCCTGTAACATAATGTAACAAGTACTTTAAAAGCACCTACAGAAAGATACATTGGCATAATAACCTTAATTTATAATTATTTTATCTCAATTTTTTCCTAAGCAAACCAAAATTTAATAATAATAGTATAGGCATTGTTTTGATAAAATGTAAAATCTGTTAGGTCAGTTACCAAAAGACAAAAGAAAAGACCTTCTGCACTGCACAGAATTATGCTGGAAGAAAACATTTCTCTTAGACCTTCAAGAAAACACATTGTTAGCATTAGGCCACAACAAACAGAACTCGAGGAAAAAACTCACATGAACTGAAAATGAATTAACAGAGGGCATCCTTCTTTCTTAAACAACCAGTCATTTATGTTATTTTATTTATTATTTATTTATTTATTTATTTATTTATCTATTTATTTATTTATTTAGATGGAGTCTCGCTCTGTTGTCAGGCTGGAGTGCAGTGGTGTGATCTCTGCTCACTTCAACCTCCACCTCCCAGGCTCAAGTGATTCTCCTGCCTCAGCCTCCCGAGTAGCTGGGACTACAGGCGCATACCACCAAGCCCAGTGAATTTTTGTATTTTTAGTAAAGACGGGGTTTCACCATGTTGGCCAGGATTGTCTTGATCTCTCGACCTCATGATCTGCCTGCCTTGGCCTCCCAAAATGCTGGGATTATAGATGTGAGCTACTGTGCCCATCCCCAGTCATTTATTCTAGGACTAAAACTACCATCCTAGATTCTTTCTCATATAAAATTATATCTCTTTAGGCTTTCTTACAAAAAAAATCTTTCTTTACATCTCTCTTATTTCCTGGTTCCTTTGACCTTGTTTTATAAATAACCTTTAAATAAATTTTGAATCAGATAAAAATTATTTGCCTTTTTAAAAGGAACACTTTTTTTTGTAAAGAATGTTTTCGAATGTTTTCCTACAAATATATTTTTATTGGAAATATCCAAATAATAAAGTATTTATTATTTAATTCATTATAACTGTAGATTCTAAATTATGGTGAGTTTGTCTACATGTATTTATCCCATTACATTTACCTAAGTATTTTATTTTAATCATTTAGATTTTTTATGAAAACTGCAATAGTCATCATTTTAAGTTATGGAACCACCATTGCAAAAGTATAACTGAGACAGTGAAAATGATCTGTCCTAACTGACTCCATCTTGCTTCTAACCTCCAAGCTGTCTTTGTTCATTCCTGAGTGTAGGCTGAACTAACTTTGGGAGGAACTTAGTTTACAGTTTAGCTCTGAAACACAGTCAGTAACAGTCCCTTTCTAAAACAAACCTTACTTCCTGTGGACTAGACCACCTAAATCCACAAGATTAGAAGTTATGATAGTCTCACTAAATTCAAGACATAGGTATTTTTATTAAACCAATGTCAATGTTTTCTTTATTAAAAATTATACAGACAAAGATTATTCTGTTTGGGGCTGGGTTTATAGTTTTGTAACCCCTATGCCAAATTTTGATGTCATATAGTATTTGGCAGGGATAAGTATAAAATTGCTTGATTGATAAATGCAAACAAGGCCGGGCATGGTGCCTCATGCCTGTAATCTCAACACTTTGGGAGGCCGAGGCAGGCAGATCACAAGGTCAGGAGATCGAGACCATCCTAGCTAACATGGTGAAACCCTGTCTCTACTAAAAATAAGAAAATTAAAAAAATAGCCAGTGTGGTGGTAGGCGCCTGTCGTCCCCGCTACTCAGGAGGCTGAGGCAGGAGAACGGCGTGAACCCGAGAGGTGGAGCTCGCAGTGATCCGAGATTGAGCCACTGCACTCCAGCCTGGGTGACAGAGTGAGACACTCTCTCAAAAAATAAATAAATAAATGAATACAAATAAATACATAAACAAATGCAAACAAAAAAGTATGCTGACAGTTCTTACGAGATTTCTAATATACTTTACCAATAATTTTAAAGCTAATTTATTTATTAAAGATTTTACTTGTTACATAAACTTGAAAAAGTATTTGACTAGTTCTTTCTTTTTTTCTGATAAAGTATTTGATTTAAGCACTTTTATGTTCTTAAGCCAATTAATTAGAGCTCTTTTATATATTTTCTGTAGTGAAACATTGTATCCATAACATATAAACACACAGACATATTAGGTATACCAGTAGAAGTACATTTTGTAGATACATTATAAGATATGGAAAGAAAAAGCCTCGTGTGCTAGAACATAAAATTATGTAACTTATAAAGGCCTTTTAAGTGTATACATACACCTATAAAATCCTGTAAGATCCTATAGGATCCTATAAGATCCTACAGCTTTTACTTCAGAACCTTAGCCATGAGATAAATACAAATTTGCCAGGTTGCAAAAAGAACCTGTTGGGTTTAAAAAGTGGTTTTTATTTTAATAGAAAAATAACAGAGTTAAAGCAGGTAGAAAAGAAAAAAAATAGAGAAAAAGAGAACTTAGGAACTCTACAGTTTGCAGGTTGACCTTAGGGCTTTTTCCTTAATGTAAATATGCACAAAGACCATATTACTTCCATTTTACATAAACCCTGGCAAGTAGAAGTGCCATAAAACCTATGCAGTGCTTGAATGGGAGTAATTTTCCTTGTTTTCTCCTTATTCTTAGATTATTTGTTTTCCACTTTTTTTTTCTTAAAATGAGGAACTGAGCTGTGGCCTAGGAATTTTGTGTAGTGGATTGACCTGTGCTGCTTGTGTGCAGGACTCCACAGTGTGTTGCCGTTGAGTCATTTACACCCTCTTACGTGACTCAGTTTCTCTTTCCAGACATCAATGACTTCTGAGAGGGCTCAACATGCCAGGTGATTAGCCCATGTATGTGTTTCCTGAATGACTCTTTGTTTAAAACTAATTTTTGTTGGGGATTTCCTTGTAGGGCTGCTGCATGTCACTGGGGGTCACCTTTCATCTGGGAGAAGCAAATGCCTTTTGTCTTCAGAGCTGAAAAAACTCAGTCTTTCATTTACCTATGAAAGCAACAGTTCAGTTCCTCATGCAAATGTGCACAGACAAGCTGAATGGGGATTAATTTGGGGAGAAAAAGTAAGGGGAGAAAACCCCTTAGAATGCATCTCCGAATTAGAATTCGGATCCTTAAACAACAATTGCCTAGGAGGAAAACAACAACAATAACAACAGCCAGGACCACTTCCTGTAAACTGTGCTCTGCCACTCCTACTTTGTAGCTGTCATGCACCATTACACGTGCCAAGGTCAAATCCTCTCACAGAACAATGTAATCTCTGGTAGTCTCAAAATCAAAGAGTTCAGGTCATGCAATACAGGAAAACCGAACTTTAGACGTAAGAAGAACCTGCCTATGACTCTTGAAAATCCACACAGTAAACAGAACACCCCAAAAGCGGTGAGTGGCATCTTTGTTCTGAACTCTTTAAAGGGGTTCAAATCACTAGAAGCCTTCTCTAGATTTTTTGGTACTACAGATGGCAAAGGGGGAAGAAGGTATAGGGTGGAAGAAAAGTAAATGAAAGAATTTTTGTTTTGTTTTGTTTTTAAGACAGAAAGCAAAGACAGAAACCAACAGCATGTTTTTGTTTTTGTTTCCTCTTTTGCAGCTGCAAGGAATTTTGGCCAAATTAGAGAGGCTTTGATACCCATAATTTGGAATTCTCATTCCAATTTGACCAAGTCAGATAAAGTTGGTCAAATCTGGTGGGGGAAAGACTAGAACAAACAACAGCAGCAACAACAACAACAAAACCCCAATAATATGATCACTGAGCACCCTAATGATAAGAATAAATTAATACTACCCCAATTAGGCTACTTACCTAGGAATGGGTCTTAGGCTGAAGACTGCTTTCTACCATCCTAGAAGCAGGGAAAAAACAACCAGCAACAAAACAAAAAAACTTAAACTCGTCTTCCTTGCTGTGAGTGAACTCAAACTCCATAAAGGGGTTACCTGCCTTTGATCATCATGGAAACAGGAAATTTTGCCTTCCTTGTTGGAAGCAACTAAAACTCCAAAAGAAAAAAAAGGAATTATAAAGCAAAATAAACTTCAGGTCTTGACCAAATTTTGGGAGACCAGGGATTCTCTCGAGGGGGTGCTCCCAGACCTCAGCCAGGTGTCCTATTGGTTTGAGCCATAAAGTTAGCTCATGCTGGTACCAAGCACCAATAGGAGATTTATCAAGGGTCAGGGCATCTTCACTCAGAAACCCTCCATGGTTACCAAAATGTGAACTCTGAAAATCTGAGACAGGTCTCAGTTAATTTAGAAAGTTTATTTTGTTAAAGTTGAGGTTGCACACCTGTGACACAGCCCCAGGAGGTCCTGTCGACATGTGCCCAAGGTGGGTAGAGGCACAGCTTGGTTTTATACATTTTAGGAAGACATGAGACATCAATCAATATGTGTAAGATGCACATTGGTTCAGACTGGAAAGGTGGGACAACTCGAGGTGAAGGTGGGACAACTCCAAGAGAGGAGGGGCCTTCCAAGTCACAGGTAGGTAAGAGACAAATGGTCGCATTCTTTTGAGTTTCTGACTAGCCTCTCCAAATGAGGCAACCAGATATGCATTTATTTCAGTGAGCAGAGGGGTGACTTTGAATAGAATGTGAGGCAGGTTTGCCCCAGGCAGTTCCCAGCCTGACTTTTCCCTTTAGGTTAGTGATTTTGGGGCCCCAAAGATTTATTTTCCTTTCACAGTATTCTATGCATAGAAGCCACATGATAAATGTGTGTGGATTATGACAGAGTGTCTTCCTAAAAATAAAGCACAAAATTTAAAATATTTTTGCAGGGTTTGTCCCTTCTCCACCTCTATGGAAAACTTTAGTAGATAAGAAAATTAAGAACTAGAATCCTTTCCGTGTTTTCTTACCTCTAACATTTATTAGTTGGATTACTGTGGGCAATTAGGTTAGCCTCTTCATGCCTGTGTTTTCCCATTTGTAAAACAAAAATAATAATATGTAGCTTATAAGAATATTGTGAAGCACAATTAATGTTTGTAAAGTAGTTTTAAACAACCTCAATGTCATAGAAATGTAAAATAGCTTTAATTTAAAATTTAAAAATATGTATGTATAATGATTCATTTAATAAACATGCAAAGAACTGTTTATACGAATTTACATGTGTGAATCAGGTTTGCAGTATTAACAGTTTATTTTAACTTGGAAATAGACTTTGCTCATTTTTGATATTTTGCATTTGCATTTTGATATCTCCTTCTAACAATGACTACTTATATGATCCATATGGGTCAGTGGTCCTCAACCCTGTCTGACAATTAGTGTATGCTTTAGAAATACACTGATGGTAAGTTTTAGAATATACTGATGATGAGACTTCAGGGGAGCAAATTAAATCAACTCTCTGGGGGTAAGGAGCTCAGGAACGGGCATTTTAAAAAACTCAGATGATTCTAATATGAAGCTGAGATTGAGAATGACTAATACGTACCTGGATGTGTATGTACATCATCATAAGACCTGCTTAATTTGGAGCTTTTAACAAGCTTCAGCTTGATAAAAACTTCACCTATAATGTATTTAAATACATTTTGATTGACATTTTGAACTGCATGTTAAGTTTGAGGTAAAAGATCTCAAAATTCTCTTTTGGCCATAATATTTAATGAATCCATGATGCTCTTTTTAAATTTGTCAAATGAAATAGCACAAAGCCCTGTAAGCTCAGCTATTACTCATCAAAGAAACAGGGGTGCTTACATTTGTTTCCACAGACTTGTATTTGTCTACTTGAATGCAGGCATATACTAAACAGAATGTTTATGTAAGATCATATTGTTACCAGACAGGAGTCCAGTTCCAGGCCCCAAGAGAGGGTTCTCGGATCTCGCACAAGAAAGAATTCAGGGTGAGTCTACAGTACAAAGCAAGTTTATTAAGAAAGTGCGGTGGCTCACGCCTGTAATCCTAGCACTTTGGGAGGCCGAGGTGGGTGGGTCACCTGAGGTCAGGAGTTCGAGACCAGCCTTGCCAAAATGGTGAGACCCACCCCCCATCTCTACTAAAAATACAAAAATTACCTGGGCGAGGTGGTGTGCACCTGTAATCCCAGTTACTTGGGAGGCTAAGGCAAGAGAATTGCTTGAACCCAGCAGGCAGAGGTTGCAGTGAGCAGAGATCGTGCCACTTCACTCCAGTCTGGGTAAAAGAGCGAAACTCTGTCTAAAAATAAATAAATAAAATTTAAAAATTAAAAAAATAAAGCAAAGGAATAGAAGAACGGCTACTTCATAGGCAGAGCAGCCCCAAGGGCTGCTGGTAGCCGATTTTTGGGGGGTAATTTCTTGCCTATATGCTAAATGAGGGGTGCATTATTTATGCCTCCCCTTTTTAAGTCATACAGGGTAACTTCCTGACATTGCTGCGGGGAGTGTAGAAGTGAGAACAATCCGAGGTCACTCTATTTGGCATATTGGTTTTGGTGGGTTTTAGCTGGATTCTTTATTGCAATCTGTTTTATTAGCAAGGACTTTTTGACCTGCATCTTGTGCCAACTTCCTATCTCATCCTGTGACTTAGAATGTCTAACCCTCTGGGAATGCCGCCCAGTAGGTCTAGCCTTATTTTACTCAGCTCCTATTCAAGATGGACGCACTCTGGTTCAAATGCCTCTGAGAATACGTCATAAGGTATATAACGCACCTCACAATAATATTAGCTTTATGTAAGACATACAATTTTATGAATTACCTTTTCCATTTTAAAATACAAGTTGATTTCAGGTGTCCCTAAGCTGATTTCTACATCTCCTTTCTCTACTACTCACTGATGAAGGAGCATATTTTATTTTAAAATTAGGCTTTGAAAGTATACTTAGATAGCACTTATTATAAATAATTATATTTACATATGAGACATCTATTATTTTATTTTCAGATCTGATATTCCATTTTCAAGTAAATTTTAGAAAGCTGGTTTTATGCTTTATGTTTACATGAACATGAGTAGAGAGATGTAGGCATAAATATATGTATATTTGTGTATGTGTGTGTGTGTGTAATATATACCTTTGAAAGTCTGTATCCTCACCCAATTAGCACATTTTAATAACTCTTTTTGAAATTGTTTGATGTAAAAAGGGGTCAAGAATCCAACTAGAATACGGCCATGTTCAAATCAGCTGCTAGCTTTTTAAATTACATTTCAAAGTGGATAGAAATTTGAATTTTGATTATGAAAAATGTGGCTTTTGTTCATCTTGGGGTAAGTACATTCATTTTAAATGATTAAGTTTTTTAAAAAATGCCCTTTTGCTTCCAAGGCAGGAAAACTTAACTTCTACTTTTGATGTACAATATTATCTCTTTTCTTTAGTATTTTTTCTTAATAAGTGATTTAAAAATTCAAGGTTTCTAGCCAGAAGTGTATAGCATTTTTATAGAATACTTTCTGAATGATCACAGATCATGCTCACAGTTCCTAATTATTCATCATGACATTTAAAACCAATCCACTTGCCTTCATAGGAATAGCATTATAATGTGATGTTCAGATTTGCTAGAGACGACATTTTTCTCCCTTTGTTACATTTTGTTAACAACCTGTCCAGTACAGCATAATTTTTGCTTTGATACCAATTAAGCAAATTGCAGTACAGCTATAATTCAATTGCAGATGAATGATGTGAAACCATAGTTTATCATAATACAGTGATATAAAACATAACAAAAAGAACAAATGAGCTGTGAGGGTACAGATAGTTGCTGAACTATTTACATGATTAGTGGTCCTATAATGTTTGCATTCTTATTGTCCTACGTCATCTGCATGTTTTTAGCCTTTTTCCCCTGACCAAAGCAACCTTGATGTTGTAAAATAAAAAGTAGAATATCTCAAAGAAAAATTACACTAGAACAATAAAATAGTACCCAAGTATTATCTATGGAACAAGCAAATCACTCCTCAAATAGTTTAATTCTAGCTTAATTTAGATTAAAAGGCTGTTTGAAATGGTGGAATTTTCTTTATAAAATGACATAAACCAACTTTTTATTTTCTTTCCCTAAATGATATGGCGTACTTCAAACACAAACTGCAATACTATGTTTTCTTATGAAGTCAATGAAAAAGTCCATTAAGTATTAATAATACCATATCCTTAATAGCCAATGACATCTTCTTTTTGAGATGGAGTCTCGCTCTGTCTCCAGGCTGGAGTTCAGTGGCGTGATCTCGGCTCATTGCAACCTCTGCCTCCCGGGTTCAAGCGATTCTACTGCCTCAACCTCCTGAGTAGCTAGGACTACAGGCATGCACCACCATCCCCAGCTAATTTTTGTGTTTTTAGTAGATGGGGTTTCACCATGTGGTCCAGGATGGCCTTGATCTCTTGACCTCTTGATCCGCCTGCCTTGGCCTCCCAAAGTGCTGGGATTACAGGTGTGAGCCACTGTGCCCAGCCCAAAGACACCTTCTTACTGGCATTTTTTTATTAAAAATTTAAAAAGGAATATTTTGAAACAATGGTTAATCGGGTTTGATTCATAAAGTCATGGTTGTGAGCTGAATTTTTGTTACTTTCACTCCTGATCAGCCCAAAACAGAAAGCTGTCAACTGTGTGTTTTGTCCCTACAACTGTTCATGGGTTTTATTATGATTTAACATTCTTAGAATCTTATCTGAAGATACAGATTTTCTCTGTGACAGTTAACTTACTTAGAATGTACTGTCAGGAATTACTAATTGGTAAAGATTTTTTAATACCTTTAATGCTCCTCTTTTAGGCTGCTCAATTTACATCTTTTTATTGTATTTCTTATAATTTTGTACAGTCCTTCTATCACATGCAGGTTGTTCTTGAATTCCATGTTGTATAAACCATATGTGCATCTGAGTGTCATAACATTTTGCAGAACTGAATTGGTAATATATTTATGCACTAAAGCAGGTATTATTATTTTTTAAATTGATCTTGAATACAGAAAATGTCATACATATTTGCTAGTGTTTAAAGGTTTCAATCCCATTGAGTTTTGAAAGATACAAAAACGTTTCTGGATTTTTCAGTATCTTTTCCCCTCTTTTTCTTTCTTGTGATTCTTGCTGATTTTTGCTACTCTTAGAACAAGAAGTCTGCTTAGTGTGAGAATGTAAATCCCTTTCCAAACGTCACTCTGAAAGAAGGCTAGATTTGCTCCCTGGAAAGCAAGCATTACCCATTTCAAGCCAAATAAATGACAGTTATGGAAAAGGCAGCCTGGAAATGATATGAATTTGGCTATATTTCATCTCCACGAATGCAATGCTTCATAAATATGGAGGACTGACAATGTCGACAAACCCCTCTGTGTTAAATGATGCTACATAGCTTTGGCCTGCTGGGAGACAATAGCAGCGGGAACAATCTGGCATTGAGCAACCGGAAATGGAGTGGTTCTTTATGAGCAAAAGCATTGACCATGATTCAAAAAGGCAGAGATGCAAACTGTGCCAGGTTGTGCAGAGAGTAGCTATAGCTCTAAAGCCAAGGATAATACTTCCCCTTGTGCTACATGGAATGGACCATTGGTCAGTTCAGTCAAGCCTCAAACACATGTATGATCAAAAAAAAAATTTGTTAACTGTTACTATTGGGAACCCAATCCAAAATTACATTCTTGGCATGTTCAAGATGTGACACTGGCAGATCAAGATTAGAATCTAGGCATGCTTCACTCAGAAATATTTTTTGAAAGCATATGTTAACCATGTAATGCTATAAACACTCAAGGATTTCTTTACATATATATGTGCTCGTGATTTGTTTTATCATAGAATAAAGACAAAATACATCTTCAACTGTAACTCAACAAATATTTATTGAATATACACTATATTTCAAGCAACCAAATAGTTCCTGAATTTAGGGAATGAACATCAAGAAACCTAGTTTTTAGGTACTATTCTATTACTATTTTCCAAATCTATTTCAATCTGCTTTTTCTTTTTGGGATTCTGGTTGCCAACATATGTAATGAGATAGTTAAATGAGATGATTTTTAAGGTAACTTTCCAAGCAAAAATTCTATAGTTCTGTTCAGAACTATTCACTGTATAATGACACGCTTATTTATATTGTGTGTTTTTGAAATTTTCAGGTGTCAGGTTTGTTCAAATTATATAAAATCCCCCTTTTAAAGAATTGTTTGTAGCTATGTTTAGTAAAACCATGGAGAGTAGCACATAAATATTTGATGGGCATTTGGAGGGACATCAGATACATTTCAACATAGAATAAAGACAAAATACATCTTCAACAGTAACTCAACAAATATTTATTGAGTATATACCATAAGCCAAGCAACTGAGCAGTTCCTGAATTTGGGTAATGAACACCAAGAAAACTTATGTCAGTCCATCTCTAATTATGTCCTCTAAAAGAGATGAAATTGTAGCTTGCCAGAATTACAAAATCGTGTTTAAAACATATAGGAAGAATTTCAAAATGGATTTCTCTGCTACGTCTACCAAGAAAAGCAAATAAAAGGAAACAGTTTTTTTGATAATGTATAGTTATAACACTAAGTATGCAAACAATTAAAATACTCAGTGTTTCAGGTTTCATGCAATAGATATTATATATACCAAGATGTGTAAGACAATGACAAGCTATATTGGTAAAACAAAGAAAAAAGAAGATAAGATATTTGGCAAACATCAGCATAATTGCCAAGCACATGGGCTAAATATTTATATAATTTGGTTAGAATTACTTTTGTTATGGCCAGGAGCTGTGGCTCATGCCTGTAATCCCAGCACTTTGGGAGGCCGAGGCGGGTGGATCACCTGAGGTCAGGAGTTCGAGACCAGCCTGGCCAACATGGTGAAACCCTGCCTCTACTAAAAATACAAAAATTAGCTGTGTGTGGTGGCACGTGCCTGTAATCCCAGCTACTCGGGAGGCAGAGGCAGGAGAATTACTTGAACCTGGGAGGTGGAGGTTGCAGTGAGCCGAGATTGTGCCATTGCACTCCAGCCTGGGCAATGGAGCAAGACTTCATCTCAAAAAAAAAAAATTACTTTTGTTATATATTAGTTTAAGGTTTTTTTGTTCATATAATATATTTAATATTTCTATATCTAGTAAGTGAAAATTGCAATACATGAAAATAAATAAAAATGGTTAAATTAGAAATTATTAATATGTTATGAGCCCACCCAGCATTTCCATCTAGAAATGAGGAGAAAGATGAAGTTGCAAAGGAGATAGCTAAAGAAAATTCTGGCAAATCACAAACAAACCTAATTTAATGGGATAAAGATAAGGTAGGAGTACACTATTCATTTATTCAATAAATAGTCATTGAGCATTTTTTATATGTTAGACACTATTCTAGGACTGGATGTAGAAAGGGTGCAGAAGGCAGACAAGGTTCCTGCTCTCATGGAGCTTTCTATCTAGTTAGTGGAACAAGGGAGGCAGGCTGAAGTTAATCAAAATACAGGAAGCGAAGAAGAAAATATATTTTCATGATGATTATTACACAAAAAAACAGAATAGGGTGATGTGCTGGATTGAAAGAGAGGGCTAGTTAAAATCAAGGGGTCAGTATAGTTTTCAGGTGAGGATTAAGCTGAGCTCTAATGATAAGAAGAAGCTGAAGGAAAAGCCTTTCAGGCCAATGCAAAAATGATGACGGGAAGAGTATCTCAGAGAAGAAAGAGTGAAAAGACTTCGGGACAGGAACAAGCTTTTCATATTCTAGGAATAGAAGAAAGGTCATTATTGCTGGAATTTAAGAAATGGGGGAAGACGGGTGTGAGATGAAGACAGAGGAATATGGGAACAGATAAACACTGAGATTGCAAAACTGGGAAAAAATGTAGATTTTATTCTAACTAACACTGGTAGTTGTGAAAAGGCTTAATGCAGGGAGAGTGAGAAGATCCAGTTAGTTTAAGACAACTGGCTCCTGTGTAGATCATTTGTTGGGGGATGGTGTTGGATGGGGCTTCTCCAGGAAGTCAGGGTGGAAGAACGGCCGCTAGACAACAGGAGATAATAATGATTTATGCACAGGTGGTTTGGAGGAAATGAAAAGAGTTGCGTTTGGGATATGATCTGAAGATGAATACCTTTCTAATTCTTGGATGAGTGGAGTGAGATCAAGAAGACTCTAAGAAAGATTTTGTGTTTAGCTATATAATTTTCTATTCTATCTATAAATGGCTTTTCCCCCCCTACAGTTTCCACTATAGCTTGTAACTTTGCTCACTTCATTTATTCACTTATTATCTTTTTCTTTCTGTACTCGACCCCTTAATGCTTGTTGGCATCTCTACTAACAGGGATACACTATGCCAAAAGGTTCTCCATTGTGTGCTTACCTAGTTCTGTATAGGGAATGAGCCCAATTATTTTCTCTAAGGAAGCCCACTGTTTTGGAGGGGAAAACAGGCTTTACTGGCTGAGTTAAAACCGGAAGGCCATTATCTTAGGAATCAGCATTCTAGTCTACACCTCTTGAATCTATTTTAGTTATCTCTAGGAAAACTCAAATAAATAACTCAAACCTGGAATAAAAATAATGGCAGGAAAGGTCATTTACTTTTGCTTCCTACAGTGGATTACAAAACACACTATGGGCATAAATAATGAAAATCTCAATACGAAATATATGTAATGAATTGATTGTTTACATTATACTGCAGGATTGAGAAGGGAAATGAAGAGCAACAATGTGCAAAGTCTCTCAGGTGGAAAGAATGAGTATAGAAGCAAACTTTCTGAATATTATTCAGTGCTTCATATAGATAGAAAGAGGTATCATTATTTTTCAACCACTGAAGCTAGTGGAATAATTTTCATTATTCCTATGCATGGCTGAAACATTGAATGTGAGGAGCAAGAACTGCTCTTTATTACCACATACAATTTAAGTCATTTTGTTAGAAGGCGCTCTCTGCCTCCAGATATCATATATATTGCTAGCTAATTTAAGTGTTTTTAAATATTAGAAGTTACTCAATAAATTTAACTAGTGGTACCTATTTGCCTTGAAAAGAATTGGTGATAAGTATTCTATGTATTTACATACTTGTTTAAAAGATTGAGACTAGAGAGCAAAGAAAGTGACAGAAGTGACCAAATATAATTAAGTGATATAAAAAATGATATATCTGATATTATAATGGAAGTCAAGGAGGCAATTACTACTTTTTGGTTGTATAATTTTTTTAACTTTTATTTTAAGTTTTGGGGTACATATGAAGGTTTGTTACAAAGGTAAACACAGGGGTTTGTTGCACATATTATTTCATCACACAGGTATTAAGCCTAGTACCCAATAACTATCTTTTCTGCTCCTCTCTGTCCTCCCACCCTCCCCACTCGACTAGACCCCAGTTTGTGTTGGTCCCCTCTATGTGTCCATGTGTTCTCATCATTTAGCTCCCACTTATAAGTGAGAATATGTGGTATTTGGTTTTCTGTTCTTGCATTAGTTTGCTAAGTATAATAGCCCCCAGCTACATCCATGTTCCTACAAAGGCATCATCTTTTTCTTTTTTATGCCTGCATAGTATTCTATGGTGTATATGTACCACATTCTCTTTATCTTTCCAATCTGTCATTGATAGGCATTTAGGTTGATTCCTTGCCTTTGCTATTGTGAATAGTGCTGCAGTGAACATTTGCGTACATGTGTCTTTATGGTAGAATGATTTATATTTCTCTGGGTAAATACCCAGTAATTGGATTGCTAGGTTAAATGGTAATTCTGCTGTTAGCTCTTTGAGGAATCTGCATACTGCTTTCCACAATGGTTGAACTGATTTACACTCCCACCAACAGTGTATAAATATTCTCTTTTCTCCACAACCTCGCCAGAATTTGTTATTTTTAGACTTTTTAATAACTGTAATTCTAACTGGTGTAAGACGGTATCTCTTTATGGTTTTAATTTGCATTTCTCTAATGATCAGTGATGTTGAGCTTTCTTCAATATTCTTGTTGGCCATATGTCTATCTTTTGAAAAGTGTCTCTTCATGTCCTTTGACCATTTTTTATTAAGGTTGTTTTTCTCTTGTAAATTTAAGTTTCTTATGGATGGTGGATATTGGATCTTTACCAGAGGGAGTTGCAAATATTTTCTCCCATCTGTAGGTTATCTCTTTACTCTGTTGATAGTTTCTTTTGGTGTGCAGAAGCTGTTAAGTTTAATTAGATCCCATTTGTCAATTTTTGCTTTTGTTGCAATTGCTTTTGGTGTCCTTGTCATGAAATATTTGCTTGTTCCTATGTCCAGGATGATATTGCCTAAGTTGTCTTTCAGGGTTGTTTTTTTTTTATAGTTTTGGGTTTTACATTTAAATCTTTAATCCATCTTGAGTTGGTAAAACAATGTGTACAAGTAAACCTTTAGAAACATATTTAATGAGCAATACATAATGCTTTACAATTTTATGAAAAGTATTTAGTATTGTTATGATAATCATTTGTGTGTTGGCAGTCTTCTTCCATTTAGACATTGTTGGAAACCCTACCATGTTTTCCATAACTTATGTTTCTTCTATAACTTAATTATACCACACTATTTTTTTATAGAATAAAAACTTTTTAATTTGCTTGATTCTGTTAACTCTTAAGGATTACCTCTTAGCTCTTAAAGACTACCTTAAAGAATATGCTAACAGTTTAGATAAAGTATGTATTCATGAGTTATAGGACAAAAGAAATCTGAGCAATGAGAGGGTATAGTACCTCTAAATCTCTTTCTTAGAGATTAATCATACTATTTCAATATTTTGTGGCACTCATTCTCTTTATTGTCTTACTAAATTGGGACAACATTCTCTCTTAGTGATTCCTTTATTGGGGTCATAGTTTAAATTGAATACCAGAATTTTTTCTCCCTATATTATATGAGAAATAAGCCTTTTCACCATGTTAGAGAACTTTCATTATAGCAATATGTTTTGAAATTGTGAATTTCTATAATACATAACTTTTATGTTCTACATTCATTGTATGTTGCAAAATGAAAAATTATTTTCAATAATGCCTTACTGTTGTTGAAAAAGCTGTCTCCTTTACTAGTCATTTATGTTTTGATATTATAAGTGATTTTTTTCTTATTTATGTATTACTTTGAAACATTTTTATTGCATGATCCTAAAAAAAGCATTAATTGAAGGGTACACTGCCTACTTAATAATTTTTCAGAAAAAAAGAACCCTATCCCATTAATTGTGCACATCAATTCTAAGAGGGTTTCCAATTCCAAATACTTTAAGATGTGATTTTATGACTGGGTGTGGTGGCTCATGCCTGCAATCCCAGAGCCCTGGGAGGCCAAGGTGGGTGGATCACCTGAGTCCAGGAGTTCGAGACCAGCCCGACCAACATGGCGAAAACCCGTTTCTACAAAAACTACAAAAAATTAGTCAGGCATGGTGGCACGTGCCTGTAGTTTCCGCTACTTGGGAGGCTGAGGCGAGAGAATTTCTTGACCTGGGAGACAGAGGCTATAGTAAGCTAAGATCATGCCACTGCACTCCAGCCTGGGAGAAAAGACTGAGGCCTTGTCTCAAAAATAAAATGAAATAAAATAAAATAAAAAATAAATTATCTTAGAATTGATGAGATAGTGTAATTTGTCTATTACCCCTTTTATTCACAAATATCATTAACTTTATATCTAAGGACAAATAATGGGAAAATGAAGATTTTATGTATTTAAACTTACTAATTTATGTTAATATCAGAATCTTTAAAATGTTGCCGTTAGTATCAAATAATGAGATTGAGTAATGTATTGCCGAAAACACATTTCCAGAAATAATATTTTAATTCTAAAAATCTGGTTTTAGTTGGGAAAATGCTTCCTGTTATTTGGGAAAGTAAGAACCTCAACAAGCTAGTCAGACACAAGGGAGCAATGGTGGCCATGGTCTCCAACACAGCCTGACGAGAGCATCATAGAGGGACCACAGAGTTCTTCCTTGGACTATGATAATAACTGTTAGCATTCATTATGTACTTTGTTTGAGCAGGTCTTCCGTGATGCCTCTGACATATCCATGTGCCATCATCTTTCATTCAGATTCCTCCAATAGTCTCCTGACTGGCCTTATTGTAGTCTATTTTCCATGTTGCAACCAAAAACATAATCTTTTTAAAGACAAATTAGATCATGCTACTTCTTATAACCCCTCCATAGCTATGAGCATCTCTGAAAATAAAAGTAAACTTATCTGAAAATAAAAGTAAAATATAGTTGTCATTCTTATGTTATTTTTCACCCTAATCTAGGGAATATGCAGTTCAAGAACAAGGGCATTGTCTATTTTTTTTAACTTCTAAATTCTCAGTTTCTGGAAGGTTGTCTGGCACTTTGCAGGTGAGCAAGTAGTTAAGTGATGAAGGAACCATAAGTAAGATGCTGCCAAGGGGCAAGATACAATAAAACATATTTCTTGGTGTTTGTTAGCTGTGGCTCTCTTAATTTTTCTCATTCAGATCTAGGGAGCAGTTGGGTCAATTTGCATACTATTTCTTCAGATTTCTCGGAAGGGAATAAAATCCAAATCTTTTCTCCAGGACTCAGAGTAAGGATGACTGGTCAGGGAGGATTAGAGTTACCCAAAGCAAGGCTACATGGCAGGGAAGAAGAGGTACCTAAATCAAAGGAAATCAAGTCTACTGACTTATTCAACGGACGGGTCTACGTGTTGATGTCATGATTTGTGGTGGGTGCTGAAAGCTTTCCTAGACTCAGTTAACCCAGTGCATTGTTTGAGCTTTGAAAAATAGTGGCTTCATTAATTAGGAATGCTACAATTTCAAAACCCGAGACTGAGGCTCCCAGGTAGCCAAGATACTAGAGGTAAGAAAGATCCTCAATAAAGAGATAACCGGGAGGCTTAGAAAGTTTATGCCCAAATACTTAAATTATATCAGAGCCCACATTCAATTTCGTGTCTTTCATATTCAAAAATCCAAGAGTTTTCTGAAAACATCACATTGTCATAGAACACAAGAAGGTTTGAAGGATAATGTATAGAATTTTTGCTTGTACTTGACACATACTTTGGTTTATTTAAAAGATCTATTGCTAAAGGGAGATACATTCAAAGGTGTGTTTGAAACCCAGTGTCAGGAACTTAAAACTTTCATAGCAAGGTAGACCATCCTGCACAGCTAGCAGCCTGGGTCCCACAGAGGTCACTCAGGATGTGTACACTCCAATTCAGGGTAAAATATCCCTCCTGTGCATGCAGAACTGCCTATCTCCACCAATGTGGATAACCAGGTGTTTCCTTTGGTTCTTTCACTCAGCTTATCTTTTCTTTGGACAAGTGTCATGAATATGTCCAATCAGAGTAAAGGCCCCACTTAGCATTCTTGCTGGCATCAAGCTCAATACATACAGTAGAAGCTTAACAATGCAGAGCTGCTTTTGTTTAAAAAAATGCCTGCTGTAAGCAGTTTCTTCCTATGAAATATACCAGTATGCAACTTATATTAGTGACTGTATTTTAAAGGCTCATTGCAGCCTTCTAGTGATTGTGCCAGAAACCAGATTTAATGACCTTCAGCAACAAGTTTCCTCTGAAAGGTGAAATATACTGGCACTCGGAGTTGGGGCACTGGGTATCTGTTTAGATTGGGGTTAGGAGACTATAGGTAGTTTCAACTCAAATGCCTTAATGATCCCAACGTCTGTCCTTTTCCTGAGCTAAGAATCATAAATTCTTGTTCCACAATGAGTGCTCTGGGGACCAGCAGCTCAGCATCACCTGGGAGCCTGTTAGAAATGCAGAATCTCAGGCCTTACCCTGGACCTACTGAACTAGAACTGCAGTTTAACAAGGTCCCCAGGTGGTTATATACACGTTAGAGTTTGAGAAGCTGTGCTCTAGGTCAGCATTTCTGACTCTTGGTGCACATGAAAATCACCTGAGGAACTTTTCAAATTCCTATGCCCAGGCCCATTCTAAACCAATTAAATTAAAATCTCCAGATGGGGTCCTGGTAGTGTTTTAAAAATATGCCAGGTGATTTCAATATGTGGCTAACATGCAGAACCATTTTTCTTGATTATAGGAATTCCTCTGGTTTTTATTTACAAAAATGATTGTGATTGTATGACTTATTTATCTGTGATAACAGAAACACTATCCATTATTTCATATTCTTGTTTATAAAAAGTATGTAAAATATATATTACATAATATATAAAATAAAATAAAAATTAATAAAAATATATTTCAGCAAACATTACATGGAAATGTACTCAGGAATTACATTCTTGTGCATTGATTGTGTAGAAATATGTTTAACGAGTAACTTAATCATTGCTATTTTTCAAGTAATATAAGTGAGTTCTTTTCACCTGAACTTGGCAGCTGTGGGCATGTTTTTCATTCTAACTACACTGTAGAATAGATATCCAGCTACAAAATGTTGAATAAAATTTACCTACAACCATTGTAGCTTCTTGAAGATATTTAGCTTAGTTGCTAAAATGTCAGATGCAACCGTGTAAGTGGGTTGCTTTTAAAAATCTCCCCTGCAGGCTTACCTTTCCTTCTACCCAGCAATTTCATTAATAGGTGCTTTTAAAAGGTAGCTGGTCCTCTCAAGATGTTGGCTTCTTTTAAAATTCTTTTAATCAAGATCTGCCTCTAATGCTCTTCATTTACTTTCTTAAGTGAAAATATAACATGAAAGCCAATTCCAAGCCACTGGAGGGGGCGAAAATAACTGTTACAGGGGCTGGACCGAAACAGAGACATAGTGCTTCCCCTTTGAAGTATGGCCACCTGTGAACTCCTATTGATCTTGGGCAGCCAAGCTTCAAAGGAATAAGGCTGCACTTCTCCCCCACCTGGCCACTGCGTGGTATAACACTTTTGAGTCAGCAGGGGCTACTTTCAAGTTAAAATTTGGATTAAAAAGCTAAATTGTGAGAGGTGAATAGCTCATAAGGTAGCTTTTAAAACAAATATGATTTGAGATCTGCTCAGTTGTATCTTCTTCACCTCCTTCCTTTACCCTCTTGTCACCTTCAGTATTTTAAAGGTCAGCCTTTTTCAAATTAGTTTCTATATCAGAATTTAATGAAGTCACTAACATGAAGGTGAATAGTTGATCTATCTAGAGCAATCAGGAAACTGAAAAGCGAAAATAGCTTCCCACCTACATCTGTTGACCTTGTAATGAAAAAGTAAATTCAGCAGAGAAACTAAACCTTTTTTCTTTGTCTTTTCAGTGGGCTATAATAGAAATGGTGATTTATTTATAGATTTAAAATAAATTTTGAGAGGTAGTTGCATTTTGTGATTCTATATATTTACTAAAGTATATGTATTCAGACTGTTTCTTAGGGTGTGTTATAATCCTAAAAAATTCTCAACTCCTTATGGGGTCCTTTTAGTATATGAGAAAGTTAAAGAAAATAAAGCTTAATATGGAAATATTGCAATATTCAGGTTTAGTAGTTGAACATACCTTGCTTTGTATTCATGGAGATTAGTATATAGTTAAGAATAAAAGACTGCTATCTTACGTCTATAATGATAGCATTTTCCTTTAAATTGGACTATTATGTTAAACATATTTTTAAATGTGGTATCCACTAAGAAAATACCAACCTTTTAAGTTTCCATTTCCATTTTAATCCTGAGAAAATGACTGTCCTCCTATGACTAGGACTTGAAAGGACTTTTTTTCCTGGATGAATACCTTAGTCACAAAGGATGTATGTAAGGGGTAATACCAAAGTTCTCACGACTCAGAAGAATTTAGGTAAGCTTTGCATAAAACTAGAAAGATTCTGAAGACTTGGTTCAAATCAATTCCTAGAAACATCTCAAAGTTGCACTCAAACTTATAATTTGATTGTAGGATTAATAAGAATTTATTCTACTTTTCCATTAGAACAGTGGCCAGAATCACCTGAAATGTTTTGTTCTGCAATATGGTACCTGCCATTCAGGGTAGGGAAGAATTATAATCTCAGATGAGAACATGGAAGAGGAATGGAAAAGTTGGATAAAGGAAATATGTATAAATCTTTCACTCACTTTTAAGGCAGTCACATAGAAATAAATGAGAAAGATTTATTTAGAAATAAATAAATAAATTAGAAATGTATTTAGAAATAATTAGAAAAAAATCTGTATTGCCTATTATGCAATTTATACAATTTGCAATTATGTACATACTTATCCATCTATAGACATACATTTTTTGAAAGACTCTCAATTTTATTTGTTTTATATACAAAATGCTAATAATAGTCTGCACTTTTAGAAGGTGAAGAAACTGTCAGTTTTATGCTGTGGAAGTAACATTTCATTTTTGCCAACACTAGCAACTATGAAACAAAGACCTCACCTTTTTTTTTTTAACATTTTAGTATTAATAGCAATCACAGAGTTTTGCTTAGTCTCTGATAATACAAATAATGTCAGCTGTACACCTGATATGCACAAGTAGCATTTCCTTAAAAGTTTCGAACTGCTGCTACAACTAGCTTGTTCCTCATTTTGTACGATAAGGTAAATGACCTCTCACATACTTTTCTATTTAAAAATCTCAGCAGAACATCATAAGCGTGCCAACACTGTCAGTATTTTATTTTCTTTAATCTGCAACTTTCTATTTATTGGCTTTCATTTACTTGAAGCAACTTATGACAAGAGTTATAATGTGTACTGCTGTTTAAAACATATATATATGTGTGTGAAGTAAACATTGTATTTACTATCAGGAATCTTAAAGATCAGAAAATGAATAAGCTCGTGAAATAATGAAAAACATTGAATTGTATGTTGATTTTATTTTCAAGGGTCAACTTTTAAAAAATTGTTTATTTATTTATTTATTTTAGATGAAGTCTCGCTCTGTCGCCCAGGCTAGAGTGGTGTGATCTTGGCTCACTGCAACCTCTGCCTCCCAGGTTCAAGTGATTCTCCTGCCTCAGCCTCCCAAATAGCTGGGACTACAGGTGCCAGCCACGATGCCCAGCTAATTTTTTGCACTTTTAGTAGAGACAGGGTTTCACCACGTTGGCCAGGCTGGTCTCAAACTCCTGACATCAGGTGATCCGCCCGCCTCGGCCTCCCAAAGTGCTGGGATTACAGGAATGAGCCACCGCGCCCGGCCAGGGTCAACATTTTATTTCAAATCTTTAATATTCTATATTCAGTAGAAGGCTTTTTAAGAAAAAGTCTAAAAAAGATTCTGACAAATCAAAAGAATAGTTTTGCTTACTAACAACACTTTATACTAATAGTGGAATACAATACTTAAAAAATATTTAATTTGCAAGTGATGATTGACTACTAAAATCTCCTTTTGGCGAATGTAAAAATTTAAGAAGCTCCAGGACAAAGTACTGGAAACTTTAATAGCAGATGAGCATTCATCCCCTCCCAAATGTTTTTATTTTGTTTAGACTGAAACTTTCATTAGACGTGGTTGAAAACCATGAAACCTATGTACAAATTGTCTGAAGTATTCGATATTTAATTTAAAAACTGTGAGCACTGAAGCATAGATAAATTGTAATTACAGAACAATTTAATTTTTTTAATGATTCACATAAGAAAAACGAATCTTTTTTCTTTATAGTTATATCCATATAATTATGGTTATATCATATAGTTATATAGGTTATATCCATATAGTTATAGAAATACATGTTATGGTTATATCCATATAGTTATATATATATAATTATAGTAATATCCATATAAGTATATAATATTTGTTTATATTTCTGGGAAATAAATATAGTATGTACAATATCCATTCAAATTTAGAAATTGTTTTCTCACTCTCAGACTGCTTATCATGTCTGTCTATCTATCTATCTATCTATCTATCTATCTATCTATCTATCTATCGGGGTATGTTTAAGTTTAAAAGTAAAGTCGTCATTTTTTAAAAACATTGTGGCTCCAAAAATAATGTCTGATGTTGCTGTACATGAGCACCATGTATCTTTCATCTAACCTGCAGAAAAATTAAAATGATTTAATCTCACATTGTGTTATTGTTATTATTAATAATAACTATATTGTTAAAATATTGTTTATTTTTTAAATAATTGTCCCAAGGAAACAGAAGAAGATTTTAAAAGTTTGATTAGCACTTTATTCTATTTACCTCTTATAGCTAGCAATCATGTTGGACACATGACAAGGACTTTTTGCTTCACTCTGACTAGAAACATTGTCTAAAGAGAAAAACATTCCTAGAGAGAGAGTTTAAGAATTATTTGATGGTAGGAGGGACAGACAAAAAATCTATTCGAAATAGTAAACACTCATCACTGTTGTTGGAGAATAATTAGAAGTAGCTTGAGATAATATTTTCAATAGCACAAAATTTTGACTTGAATAGAATATAAATATTATAAACACTCAACACAGAAGCCATGTCTCCTGCTCAAGGCACTGCTCTCCAGCCTGGCCTTTGATTCTTGTGAATGAATTAGCAAAGATTTGAATCCGTTACTTGTTGACTGGCCAGGAAAGACTGGGATGGGTACGTGGGTTTAAACACAGAGCTCCGTGCAAGTTAGATTTAGGGAACTTTCACAGTAATTGCAAAAACATCAGGCTGGAGAATGCTAGGTAGAGTCAAGTAATTAAAATTTTAGAAACATGCTAATTGTCCAACTTGTTAAGTAAAATCAATACATACTTTGCTCACCTTCATTACACATACTTTTAAGCCTCAGCTATTGGGATACTTTTCATTTACACATTCAAACAAAAAGTAGGGAAATCTATCGTAATGAATTTCAATATATTTTCTTTTCTTAACAATTTCTGCAATTTGTTTACTTATCTAACGAACCAAAAATTGAGGAGAAGAGAGGGAAGATTTAATATATTTTATAGGATCTTGACCTCCTTTTTATGTATATGCTTGCTCTTCTTAGTTCTAAAACATATGTGATGCTTTCTTTGAAACATGATAATAAAACTATGACAAACAACATAACCTTTATTATTTTTTAGTTTATATGCATATGTATAAACTAAATTTTTAGGTATGTGCTTGTTCTTCTTCGTTCTAAAGCATATGTGATACTTTCTTTGAAACATAATAAAACTATGATAAACAATATATCTTTTATTATTTTTTAGTTTATACTCCTTGAATTCCATTAAAATAAAAATTTATATTAAGCACCAGTTACCTGGCAATAGTATTAGTTACTGGAAATTTAGCTCTTAATACCACAAACCAGTTACACACAAGGTTGTGTGGGAGCAAATAGCAAATACATCTAACCTGCTCTAGAGGTTTGAGGACATACTCTTGGAGAAAATAATGTTTTAGCTGAGACTTGAAGCACTAATAAACTTTAATCAGGCAAACTGGAGAAGGAGAATTGGACGTATTTGAGTGAAAACCAAAAGAGGATGTGAACTATGTGATTCCTAGTTGTGCACATAGTACAGCACATGCTGTGTTCTAATGTTCACAGATGATTGTGCCTTATTGTATTGTTTTCTTAGCACAGGGCTTCTTACATCATAGGCGAGCCAACAAAGACTTAAAGAAAAATAAATATTAGAGGCAAGGAAACAAATCATTCATCTAGAAACAAACACCAACCACAGATCAGGTATTTGGGGGGAAACTGCAAAGGCACCATTGGTGAAAATACTAGGAAGTAAAAATGTATAGGCAAGAGTGGTGATGGGAAAGAAATACAGAGAAAGAAGAAAAAACAATGACAGATGAACAAAATATTTTTTGTTTCATCAACCAAACATATTTTGTTCTCTTGGGACTCCTGATACCATACCTCACCTTTTTCTATTTCTTCTGATAACCACGGCTCTTCATATTCCGCAATTCACCATCAGAAAGGGGCATGCTCTTCTCATTCATAGGTAAATGTACAGTACAACCTTTCATGATAACATACCAAAATTTTAGTTTATGTAAGTTTAGGTTACTCTTATCTAACTTTTATTTTTAGGTTAGAGAATAGGAATTGTTGTTAATAGTGAAAGTTTGCCATAGTGATCTAAAAGAGGAGAAAAAAATGGAAATTGAAAATGTAGGGATTCATAAATCTACCTTAAACACTTACTGGAAAAATGATAATAATCCTTCTTAGTAACACATTTTATGTGTCTGCATTTTTTACCACCGTATCTAAGCAAATAGATGAGATGGCACGAGCTCAGGAGAGAAAAGCATTCTGTAACAGAGAAGCAACATAAGGGCTACCACTTGTGTGTGTTTGAGATTTTTCATAATGCTGTGGCTTTTCTTATCAAATTCTCTCTCCTCTTCATCAGCTTCAGAGTCCATGCAATTTGTCATCCACATCATCATCCATTATCCATTTTTCTGCCAGGCTGAGAAAACACTGAAGGATGAAAACACTTTCAACTGACATTGGGAGAGTGAAATAACACACTGAACAAGCAGTGGCTCAGGGACTCTATTTCTTCCTGGTGTGTAAATGACTGCAGCCACGCTGTTCAGTAGATTGATGGAAAGATGAAGGGACAGAGTAGCCTACATTCCACCAATCTATTTCAAGGATGACAAGACCTTCATGACCCTTGAAAGGACGTTTCTATTTCTTATTTTTAAAAAATGTTCAACTGTTTAAATATTAGTGAAGATAAATGTTAAAAACATTAGTAGGATACAAAAGTTGCAATCTTAAAACTATCACATTTAGACTACTGTAGATACCTTGAAATACCCTGCTTTTGGTAGGTAGAAAATAAAGTGTGATGTTTCCATGAAGCTTAGCCAAGTGGAGGAAATTTGGTCTAATTGAACAAGAACTTAATACAAAGTATTTTCAGGATCCCTGTATAGGAGTACATGGAATCTAACAAATGTGTTCAAATTCACCAACCTTTTCAGCCTTATTTACATAATACTGAATGATGCAAAACAAAATCTTATAAAGAGCCATGAAATACTTGGGTATATGTCAAGTTTGTCTTTAAAAAATTTCGTTTCAAAATGGTAAATGAAGGCCCCTGCAATGCTGAAGTTCCCATGTATTTAATGTTTTGTTTGTAATTTCTTAGAAGATAATTTCAGTTGAGAAACATAGCTGAACTGACCAAAATAAATAGGGAAGATTTTACTTTAGTCTTTAATTTATAATCATATTAAAACAATTCCTTCTTACTGAGAGTTAGAGCAAAATGACTGTTGAATATTTTTTTCAGTTCCATAATAGACTCTCTCCAGGAAAAAAAACAGACAAATCAATACACCAAAATGGTGCAAATAATTTTCCTTTGAATAGCAAGCAATACACAAAATGTCTGAATTCTGACAGACTCTGAAGTTATTAAAGGAATTTTATGTCAAATAGTTCATATGTATACATTTGGATAGCATTACAAAATTCAAAGGTGCCATGTGTTAAGGAATATAAAATGTAATACAATCTAACGTTCAGTCTATGTTTCTGATATTAATATTAACCCAGACATTCTTAGAGTACATTGTATCCTTTTATAAAATAGACAAATGCATGAGAGATATTGAAATAAACTTCAGCTTTATAAATAAATCTTTTAATGTTCTAATAACAGTGAGGAAAAAACTGATACTCAGCACACCTTTTATCATCTCCCTCCCCAAAAGAGAGTACCATAATAAAACAATTTAATTTAAAATTATTGAACCAAATGTCCTTTAAAAACAAGTGAATGCATTTAAATTTACTAATATTCTAGAGAATATTGAACGTGATTTGGAAACTCTTGAAATATAATTCAGGCCGGGCGCGGTGGCTCACGCCTGTAATCCCAGCACTTTGGGAGGCCAAGACGGGCGGATCACGAGGTCAGGAGATCGAGACCATCCTGGCTAACACAGTGAAACCCCGTCTCTACTAAAAATGCAAAAAATTAGTGGGCATGGTGGCGGGCGCCTGTAGTACCAGCTACTCGGGAGGCTGAGGCAGGAGAATGGCCTGAACCCAGGAGGCGGAGCCTGCAGTGAGCCGAGATCGCGCCACTGCACTCCAGCTTGGGGGACAGAGCGAGACTTGTCTCAAAAAAAAAAAAAAAATATATATATATATATATATATACATATATAATTCAGTAATTCATTACATTCCAGCCTTTTAATCATTTACCTTTTAAGAAATCTAACAATAAGATTCAGTACAAATATTGACAGCCCTTTTCCCCGCCATGCTATAGCCTGAGAACGTGTTGACTTTGGATGGAAAAGAGTAGCAGTGAGTAAGTTTGGCCATTTACTACAATAAAAGTTGGCTTCTAACCTGCCTCCATATTTGTGTCACTGATACGCCATTGCAGCCTGTTTTTATCTTTTAATAATAAAAGAAACCAAACAAATCATATATATCTGTTTTTAGAGCTTACAAAATGCACCAATAAGCAAATTGTTTTGTCCATCTGTACTTACTGGAACAATTATAAGTTACTTATACTTCCGGGAACTGAATGAGGATTTTTCTCCTTCTCCTTCCTTTTCGTCCTCTTATCCCATTAGTCTGTCTTCTTTTTATCTCCCTTTCTCCTCCCCTTCTTCTTTCTCCTCCTTCTCTTCTTCCTTTTTTTCTTTTTCCCTTCCTTTATTCCCTTCTCTTCCTCTTCTTTCGTACCTGCTCCTTTCTCCCTTTCTCTTCACATTACTCACAACTAGGATGTCAAAATGAGACTGCTAACAGAGTGAAGGTCCTCATAATTTCCTGAATCTGAAGTTGCTAGATTAATCTAAGTTTATGCAAATTTTAAGTGTATGAGTGTCTTGGGAAGGCTCACTTGAGTCACATAAAATGGGTTATTTAGTCTGAAAATTTTCAACTGGTAGGAGAGAGATTTTTTCCATCTTTCTTTTAATTTATTTCTTTTTCCCCAAAGCCTAGCCTTGCAATATTTATGTGTTCCTTTATTTTTCTTGTGCTATTTAATACTATCTCTCTTACCTCCTAAACTTCAAAACTTAAAATTGAACTACCTCTACTTTTTCAAAATTTGTTTTTACCTGCTATCATTCAATATCATAGAATCATCTTCAATATTTATTTTCAAAAGGCAGACACAATTTTAAGTAGTAAATCTCATTCTGCCAAAATTGATTTTAGCTGCAAAGCCAAAACATATTCTTGCTTCATTTTATTACAGATTCTTACTCCATTGTACTGATCTAACCTGGTGTTCATTTTTGGCCACCATTTTTGTCTCTATCATTACACATTTTTGTTTGCAGTTACTTTATTATACCATTATTATACTTCATTTTTTCTTTTCTATTATTTGATTTAGATAATATATACTATTTTTCCAACTCTGAAGAACCATAGCTCCAAAAGTTGCTTATTCTAGCTTGTTTTTGTAATAAATATGAAAAATGCATTTGTACATTGCTTGTTATCTTTTGATTTGCATACATGTGATTTAGCATACCACCAAATAATTCTACTTGGCAAAAATTCTGGTGGCAAAAATCAACTAGGTAAACTAATTTATTCCTGAAATTCTCTTAATTTACTGGTGAAATGTTGGAAGATAGTTCTTCACGGGTCTTTTGTTTCTGTACATCTTGCAAACAGGCACACTTGACTGCTCTTTGTTCCAGAGTATCTTTTAAAGGATATTTGTATAAAGAATAGTCATGGATCATAAAGTTAACACTCCCTCTGAAGTAACAGGTTTGCTTATACTCATGGAAGACAGAGATGACTGTCTCCCTTGGGATGAAAGGGTAGGCATACTTATTATACAATATAAAATATTCAGGTCCCCTAAACTCAGGGTTTCTCTCCTATAATATAATGTGGGTACCATGTAGACCACTTCAAGTTGCCCTGAAAGAATCAGGGCTTGGGGAAATAGTACAAATACTGATCCTTTGGTTCTGCTATTACAATAAACCATCCTTTACGTCTGCCCCAGGAGTCTCGTGTCATCTAACAGCATCCATGAAACTTGACAGGCTATCTCCAACCTTTAAGAGTTTTTGATAGGTCTTGGCAACCTAGGTGACATTCTTATAGAGAGATGGCTTTCTGAAAGAGTATCCCTTGGGGACTCATTATCGAACTCTGAGTAAAGCTCATGGAGACCAGTAATGAAATGTTGACACAATTGTATGTTCAACCAGGCAATAAATGGTCCTCTACTTTATTTTCTATTGATGAGGAGAAATTGGAGAGACAAACTGCAAGATGAGAGCCTGAAAGCAGGTTCTAAGACAAGATACCCAAACACTGCCTAGGTGCTGCTAACTGCCTCGCAGGCTGGAGGGTGTGGGGAGGACTTCTACCAATGTGGCATCCAGTCCCTGGTTTGCCCCACTGTAACAACTCATACTAAGATTTGCTTGGGGGAGGGAAGATGTTTCTGACTCTCTTTGGCAAATATTTATAGAGACGTGCACCCACATGGGTGAAACAAGAGACAGTCATCAACACTGTGGTAGAAACTCAAGAAATCATTAGAAATTTCATTGGTGCTTGAGAAATGAGGGGCCAGGCATACATATAATGCTCGTTAAGAAGAAATGCAACAGCTGAGCTATCTTACAGCTCAGCACCGCCTACAGTCTTTGCTGCCAATCTTAAATTCACTTTGTCTCAGGGATTTTGCAGTGAGTCTTGGCTGCTATAAGAGAGCTTTGGTACTCTCAAGAAGAATTTCATGAGAGAGATTATTTTTTCATGGAAAATCATAGATGAGGCAACAGCTAGCACTAGGGCTCTTACTGCCAAGATTTGGTTTAAAATGTGAATGCAGTTAACTCGTGAGAAAATAAGAAACGGACTCAAAGGGACGTTGATAAATTAATTCTGCAAGCCTTGCTAGTCTGGAGTAGAGGGTGGAGTAGGGTGTTAAAATTGTACAATAAAAATAACAGAAATCACACAAAACAAACATTGCAAGGCTAGAGTTCCTTTGGCTAAAAGAACCCTTATATGAAGGGAAAGAAAACAAGTCACTCTCCCTACTGAGGGAAAACTTAAGAGATATTATTCTTGTAATGGACAGCAGATGATATGGATTAAAATGGTGTCCTAAAAAAAGGACTGACACTAAGCAAATCAAGCCTGATTCAGTCAAACAAACCTTGTGGTTTTAGTCAGAAAGCAATGTGATGGTGGCTTCTGACATAGAAGATCCCAAAACTGAGAATGTCAGTAATAATGACCTTGCTGCCCCGTAAAAAGTTTAGAATGAGCTGAAAACATTAAAGTTTTGTTTTTGAATTATAAGATACTGCCATGCTGCTTGCAACTGCAGTGAATTCAAAGCCTTGCTTACTGACTCAGAGCTACTCTCTCCCTTCATGTCCTCAGTTCCTCTTTACTCTTACACCTCAAAATTCCTTGCTGTAATGACAAAGATAATTAGGGATGAGACTAGGTCTGCCTGTTTACAAGGGTAACTGAATGCTATATACAGCAATCCAAGGATGTTGGGGGAGCTTCAAGAAGGAGAGAGGCAAACTTTGATGGCGCCATTGGACGGAACTGGCCAAGTCACAATCCTACATGTATGTGGAGGGAGGAGGTGCCCATATTCATCTGATGGGGTTTGAGGAAGTTTTGCAGTAGGAAAGGAAAGGACGCTAACATGATATTGTGGGTAGGGCACTGCACTATTTTTGTTCCTTCTCCATTTGAATGTATAGTAAGAATTGACATGTTCATTCTTATATCATCCTGTGTCATAAATTTCTGGAACTCCTTTGATCGAGAAGAGTAACATTTGTGTTTTGTTTTGAGGGCCACAGTGTTCTCAAACATATTTGCATGCGTGTGTATGTGCATGCATTCACACACACACACACACACACACACACACACACACACACATACACCCCCCCCTAGAACCCTCCTTCCTTACTGGCCTAAAAAGGAATGGAATACTTTAATCACTTATCATTGCCTTCAAGTTACGACCCTGGCATGCCTCAGATAAAATTGTCATGTATTATATAATATTACTCCTTGCACTATTTGTGGATAAAATCTTATGTACAGAAAATATAAGATACCCTTAAAAATTGAGTATTTAATATCTTAAGTGAAACTTTATTTTTAGTTACACCTTTGAAAGAGTGAAAGAAAATAAGCATGGAGGCACATTAGAAAAAGTGAAGTCCCAGGACATTTAAGCTTAATATGAGAGAATTATGCCTCTCTTTGTTTGTTGGCATGAAGAAGGAGGTTGGTAAATCAAGGATTAGGGAGTACTCAAGACAAAATTTGCACTATATTAAAATTTTACTATGTGCATCTTTTAGAATAAAGTAAAAACTATCTCTAGGACTCCAACCCTGAATCCTACATGGCTAATATCCTCACAGATATTTGGTGGCATGAATTTGCATGAGTGGCTCTCAGTCCTAAGCATGAAGAGAGAGTTATTCCCTGCCTAAGCTTTATGAAAGGCTCGGGTATCTCTGCCTCTTATGATAGGCAAAATTACATTGAACAATATCCAAGGAGAATTCTGGGAAGATGGTGGAGTAGGAAGCACCAGCAATCAGTCTTTCTACCTCAATAGTAATTGCACTGGCCGTCTCTGACTCTTGTAACTGTTTTGGAAATCTGGAGTCTATTGAAGGCTTGCAACTCCCAGGGGAAGGCTTGATAGGTCAATTTTAGTTCTCAGCATAGTAGTAACCACTTATCCCTCATGTAGGCTAAGCAGCTGTGCATGCATTCCAGGAGCAGCTTGCATACAGTTAGTGGGAGCTAGGGTGGGCAAAAAGGACCCTGTTCTCCAAATATTAGGGAGCTGTGCTCTGATTGCTGATTGCTGCTTCTGATTACTGAGGTGCAGAAAAGGAGGTGGGTAGCCATTGTTCTTATACCTCCCTCATTGTTGCAAGCTGCCCACCCTATAGCTAAAGTGATTTCCAGGGGATTTAAAGGGTTGTCATCCATTCCTCCACTCTTTCATTTTTTCTCTTTTCCCTTTTTTGGGAGCCAGATATTTATGACTAGGACATTCACAAATAACAGCATATACAGGAAAATTAGAAAGTGACCATACTTGCCAGGGAAAGGCACAGACTCAGGAAACACCCGAGAAAACCTTAAGTTTACATCGCAGGCTGATCCTTAGCACCGGGACAGCCTACAACAATTTAAAAAGAATAAATAAAAACAACAAATAGCAAACTCTGGGGAAGGGAAAGAATATGATTTCCTGAATTGCCACATTATTAGATTCAAATGTCCAGTTCTTGCCAAAAAAAAAAAAAAAAATCACAAGACCCACAAAGAAACAGAAAAGTATGGCCCACTCAAAGAAAAAATAAACTATGGAAATTGTTCCTGAAAAGAACAGAAAGTATATCTACTAGATAAAGATTTTGAAGAACTGTCTTAAATATGCTCAAATAATTAAAGATGGGGAGAAAGCTAAGAAAACAATATATGAACGAAATGAAAATATCAATAAAGAGTTAGAAAACCTAGAAATGAACCAAAAAAATTATAGAACTGAAAAGTACAACAGTTAAAATGAAAAAAAAAATACTAGAAGGATTCAAAGGCAGATTTGAGTAGGGAGAAGAAGGAATCAGTGACCTTGAAGGTAGGACAATGGAAATTATCAAGTCTGAGAAACAGAAAAAAAAAAGTTTGAGGAAAAGTGAACTAAACCTAAGAAATCTGTGGGACACCATTAAGCAGAAATCAACATAAAATTGCAGGAGTCCCAAAGGAAAAGAGACAAAGTTCCAGAGAGAATATTTTAAAAAATAATAGCTAAACACTTTCTAAATTTGATGAAAGATATGAATATAAACATCCAAAGAGCTCAACAAACTGTAGGTAAAATGAACTCAAGGACATCTACATGGAGAAACATTCTAATCAAATTTTTACAAGCCAAAGACAGAGAATCTTGAAAGCAGCAAGAGGGAAGTAACTTGTCATATACAAGAGTACCTCAATAAAATTATGAGATTTCTCATTAGAAACATTGGA
Source organism: Gorilla gorilla gorilla (assembly GCF_029281585.2). Lineage (NCBI taxonomy): Eukaryota > Metazoa > Chordata > Mammalia > Primates > Hominidae > Gorilla > Gorilla gorilla. The sequence goes on along the minus strand of NC_073229.2, from coordinate 116,970,555 downwards.
GGACAGAAGGCAGTGGGCAAATATTCAAAGTTGTAGTTGGAAAAATACTGTCAATCAGGAGTCTTGTATCTAGCAAAATTGTCCATAAACGAGGGAGGAATTAAGAAATTTACAAGCAAGCAAAAGCTAGGGAGGTTTTTGTTTGTTTGTTTGTTTGTTTGTTTTGTCATGTTTAAGGGAGTCCTGCTGGGTGAAATAAAAGGACAGTAGGCATTAACTTGAAGCCATATGAAGAAATAAATATCTCAATAAAAGTAACACATGGACAATAAGAAAAGCTAATATTATTATAACAATCATCTGTAATGACAATTTTTGTTTTCTACATGGTCTAATATATTATTACATTAAAAAAATTAAGTCTAAAAGCTAATACTATTGTAATCTTGGTTTGTAAATCCAGGTTTTGTTTTCTATAATCATCAAGAAATAATGAATTTTATTTCATGATGTTTGGAGCACACAATATATAAACATGTAATATTGTAACATCAACAATCAAAAGGTGGTGATAAAGCTGATAAAGGAGCAATGCTTGTGCATGTTATTGAAGTTAAGCTAATATAAATTTCAATTGCAGTGTTATAACTGTATGATGATAAATGTAATTGCCATGATAACCACAAAGAAAATAGCCATAGAATACAAACAAAAGAAAATAAAAAAGAACTTTAAATGTTTTACTTAAAAAAAATCAACTAAACACAAAGGAGATGAGCAATGCAGAAAGTGAGGGACAGAAATGCTGTAAGGCATATAGAAAACAAATAGCAAGGTGACAGATGTAAGTTTACTTATCAGCAATTACTTTATTTTATTTTAATATTTATTTATTTATGGGGGGTTGGGGGCGAAGTCTCTGTGTTGCCCAGGCTGGAGTCCAGTGGCGCGATCTTGGCTCATTGCAACCTCCGCCTTTCGGATTCAAGTGATTCTCCTATCTCAGCCTCCCAAGAAGCTGGGATTACAGGCACGCACCACCACACCTGGCTCATCTTTGTATCTTTGGTAGAGACGGGGTTTCACCATTTTGGCCAGGCTGCTCTTGAACTCCTGGCCTCAAGTGATTCTCCTGCCTCAGCCTTCCAAAGTACCGGCATTACAGGTGTGAACAACTGTGCCCAGCCTCAGCAATTACTTTAAATGAAAATAATTTAAAATATCCAATGAAAAGACAGAGATTTGTAGAATAGATTAAAAAACCATAATTCAACTGCCTGCTTCCTATATTTGAATTAAATTTACATCCAAAGACACAAATAGATTAAAAGTAAAGGATGGGAACAGATATTTCATGCAGGTAGTAACCAAAAGAGAGCAAGGTGATTATAATAATACTAGACAAAATATGTTTTAAATTTTTAAAAAATTGGAAAAGACAAAGAAGGACATTTTGTGTTATAAAAGTTTTAATACAACAAGAAGATATCACAGTCATAAACATGTACATACCTAATGACAGACCACCAAAATATATTTAAAAAACTGACAGAATTGAAGGGAGAAATTTTTCTACAATAATAGTTGGAGACTTAAAATCAAATTCTCAATGTATAGAACAACCAGGGAGAAGTAAGGAAATAGATGACTTGTACAACACAGTATGCCAACAAGATCTAACAGACGTATACAGCCCACTCTACCCAAAAACAATAACAGACACATTCTTCTCAAGTGCACATGCGACATTTTCCAAGATAGACCATATGTTAGACCAGAAAATAAGTCTTAATAGATTTTAAAAGATACACTTCATGCAAAGTATCTTCACTGACCAGAATAAGATGAAGTTTGAAATCAATAAGAGAAAGGAAAGAGGAAAATTCACAAATTTGTGGAAATCAATTAATACATTCTTAAACACAATGGATCAAAGAAAAAAAATCACATGAAAAATTAAAGAAAAACTAAGAGATGAATGAAAACATAATCACAAGATACCAAAACTTTTGGAATACAGTGAGTGCAAAGGGTAAAATTTACGGCTATAAATGCCTATGTTAAAAATCAAGAAAAATCTCAAATCAACAACCAAGCTTTACAATTTAAGGAACTAGCAAAAGAAAAGCAAGATACACCCAGGGCTAGTGGAAGAAAGGAAATAAGACAGATTAGAGCAGAGGTGAACAAAATAGAGAACAGAAAAGCAATAGAGAATATGATGAAACCCAAAACCAATGAAATCAAAGCACCAAAGCTAGTTCTTTGAAGTGATCAACAAAATTGAGAAACCTTTTAGCTAGCTAATAAGAACAAAGAGTAGGACTCAAATTGCTAAAATCTGAAATAAAAGTGGAGTATTACTATGTATTCTATGGAAATAAAAAGGATTTTAAGAGTGTATTATGAACAATTGTATGCCAACAAATTTGATAACCTAAAGGAAATGAATCAATTTCTAGAAACATGAGATCTACCAAGGTTAAATCACAAATAAATGAAAATATGAATAGACCTATAACTAGTGAGAAGATTGAAGTAATAATAAAAAAAAGTCCTAATAAAGAGAGCCCTTGACCTGACGGTTTCACTGGTGAACGCTACCAAATATTTAAAGAAGCACTAATACCAATCTTTTTCAAAATTTTTCAAAGTATTGAAGAGGAGGGAACACTTTCTAACTCATTCTATGAGGCCAGTATTTTCCAGATACCCAAGCCAGAAAAAGACACTACACAAAAAGAAAACTATAGATATCTTTAATAAACATTAATGTAAAAAGTCTTCAATAAAATACCAGCATATTGAATTCAGCAGTAAATTAAGAAGATTACACCCCATGACCAAGTGGGATTTATTCCTGGAATGGTCTCCACATATAAAAATTGATCAGTATAATGCATTACATTAAGAGAATGAAGAAAAAACACATATAATCATCTCAGTTGATGCAGAAAAACCATTTGACAAAATTCAAGACCTTTTCATGATACAAAAACTAAACAAATTAGGAATAGAAGAAAACTACCTCAATATAATAAAAGTCATATATGAAAATCCTGCAGGTAACAGTATACTCAATGGTGAAAGAGTAAAAGCTTTTCCTCTAAAAACATGACAAGGCAAGGATGCCTGCTCTTACCAATTCTATTTGTTACAGATTTGTTACAGTACTGGAAGTTTAGCCAGAGCAATCAGGAAAGAAAAAGAAACAAAAGGCACCTACATTGGAAAGGTAGAAATAAACATCTTTATTTGCAGATTATATGATCTCATATGTAGAACTTTATAAAAAAATTCCTAAAGTTTGAACTAATAAATCAATTCCGCAAAGCAAGAGGTTATATAGTCCATATACAAAAATCAGTCACATTTCTATACACTAAAAATGAACAATCTGAAAAGAAAGTTTAAAAAAAATTGAATTTACAATGTCGTCAAAAACAACAAAATACTTAAGAATTAACCAAGTTGGCAAAAGACTTGTTGTCTTAGTCTGTTTGGGCTGTTATAACAAAATGCCATAAAGTAAGTAGCTTGTAAACAACAGACATTTATTTTTCCCAGCTTTGGAGGCTGGGAAATCCAAGACAGAGGCACTAGCAGATTCTGTTTGGTTAGGACCTGCTTTTCCGTTTGTGAAAGTCCTCTTGCTGAATCCTCACATGGCTAAATGAGAAAACACTGGTCTCTTCAGCCCCTCATAAGGGCACTGATCTCATCGATAAGTACTCCATCCTCAGTATCTAATCACCTCCTAAAGGCCTCACTTTCTAATATCATCACATGGGGAATTAGGTTTCAACACATAAATTTTGGGGTCACACATTCAGATCGTAGCACTTGTATAATAAAAATTACAAAACGTGCTAAAAGAAATAAAGAATTCAAAAATAAGTGTAAGCACACCCCGTGCTCATGGACTGGAAGACTTAATCCCATTGAGATTTCAATACTGCCCAAAGCAATCTACAGACTTAATGCAATCCCTATCCAATGGCATTTTTACAAAAATAGAAAAACTCATCTAAAAATTCATAGGAAATCTCAGGGACTCTGAATAATCAAAATGACCTGGAAAAGAGCAAAGATGGAGGACTCAAACTTTGATTTCAAAATTTTCTACAAAGCTATCGTAATCAAAAAAAGGATAGTGCTGGCATAAAGACAGAGAGACAGAGCGATGGAAAATAATAGAAAACCCAGAAATAAACCATGATATATATGGTCAAATGGTTTTTGACAAGGGGGCCATTGCCATTCAGTGAGGTAAATGGCAAGTCTTTTGAACAATCAGTGCTTAGAAAACTAGATATCCACATATATATATATGACTAATATATATATCCACATATATATTTGTCTAATATTTTATATATATACATATATATATATATAAAGTGAAGTCAGACCCTTACTTAACACCATATACAAAAATTAAAATAAAAAATCAAAATGGATCAAGGACCTAAATGTAAGATCCCAAATTATAATAAGCAGTAGAAAATATAGTGTGGTTGACAGGGGCTGGAGTTTGGAGGAATGGGGAGTTACTGTTTAATGGTTATAGAATTTCAGTTTTACAAGATGGAAAGAGTTCTGAAGGTAGGTGGTGGTGATGGTTGCACAGCGTTACGAATGTATTTAGTATTATTGAACTATCACTTACAAATGTCAAGATGCTCAATTTTCTTATGTGTTTCTCATCACAATAAAAAACTTGGGCAAAAATCACCTTAAACAATTCTCCAATCCCAATTTTATGGCTTGTGCAAGGCCTACAGCCTCACAAGATTCAAGAACTCTGAAGATTCCAGTGTTCAGGCACTTTTGTGAGTAAGCGTGGGTTTCTCTTTACTCCTTTTGTCTTCACCTCCTAACCTGTGTGTGGTCTATGTATTATCACAATGCATCCACACATATTAATCCCCTTAGGTGTTTTCACAAGATATCTCCTTATACCAAACATTTCATAAACTTTACTGAATAACTGGAATGAGAGGGTGTCACATGTTGATCTTCTAAGATCTCCCAGGCTTTATTAATACTTCTCCTACTTTTACTGATGTTCAGATCCTACTTTTTAAACTGTGTAAACCAAACATGAAGAACTCGGTAGATAGTAGAAAAATTGATATTTTCCTTTTCATTTTAAAATCCTCTGAGATTCCATCAAATTACTTAATTTGGACTGTTTAAATAATCATAGATTCATGTAGAAATATTTTAATCTAAAATTTTGTCTTTAAGGATACATAAATACTTTTTTTCTGTTACCTCATTTTATGGAAACAGTTAAATACATTTTTGCAAACTATAGAAGGTATCTTGAAAAAGGCGGGGAAGAGCTATGATATATACAGCAATATTGTAAAACAAATCATTTTTTACCCTTTTATAGAGACTACTGTGACATATAATTTTTAAAGAGTTTAATGAGTTTGGAGGTTTCAAATGTTAACCACTGCCATATTTGGAGCTGCCAGCACCAAATATTTTTTAAAGTGACTACTTTTATTTTTTCCTTTTTCTGTGACTATACTTAAGATACTGCAGAAGAAATTATGTCATCAATAAGAATATAACTTTTTAAATATCAATAAGAAAAAATAATTTTGAGAATATGTCATACTCAGTATTAAACATAATACAAGCTGGAAAGAAAGATTGAGAGATCTTGAAAGTGCAGTCTTGTGATATCCAGTTTGAAGAACTTTTGGCCCAGTGGAATTAATTGGGCCATTCTCCTTTCTCTCTTTCTCTCAGCACCCCTGCCCCTCGTGGAAGAGTTTACGTAAGATAGAAAATATTTCTTCCTTGAAGCTTTTCTGGAACTTACTGATAGATACATCTTGAATTAGAGTTTTCTTTGAAAAAAAATTATCGATTCAATCTTCTGGACTATACAGTGTTTCAATTTCCTTTTTAGACAGACACTTTGGTATATTTTATAAGTATCTGAAACATTCATATTGATTGGTATAAAATTTTTTCTTTTTAAAAATATTTATTTATTGAAATGGAGTTTTACTCTTGTCACAGGCTGGAGTGCAATGTCACCATCTAGGCTCACTGAAACCTCCACCTCCCGGGTTCAAACAATTCTCCTGCCTCAGCCTCCCAAATAGCTGGGATTACAGGCGTCTGCCACCGTGTCCAGCTAAGTTTTGTATTTTTGTAGAGATGGGGTTTCACCATGTTGGCCAGGCTGTTCTTGTACTCCTGACTTCAGGTGATCCACCTGCCTCAGCCTCCCAAAGTGCTGGGATTTCAGGTGTGAGCCATTGTGCTGGCCAAAGTTTTTTCTTTTTTTTTTAATATATAAAATCTGTTCTTTAAATGTCTGTAGCATTTGCAGTTGTGTGCTCTATTTCATTGCTGATATTGCTTACTCATCTCTTTTTTTTTCTAATTTAGTTTCTGTCAAGTTAGACAATTTTATTAACAATATCCAAAAATAAAATTTGTGTTCTATTGATCCTTTCCATAGTATTTGTTTGTTTCATCACTTTCTGCTCTTAATAAAGTTTTTCTTCATTCTATTTTCTTGGGTTTATTTGTTATAATTTTTCTAACTTCTTCAGATGGATCCTTACCTCATTAGTTTTCAGGCTTCTTTCTCTATAATGTATTGTTTAAGATTTTAAATTTTCCCCTAAATATGGTTTTAGCTGCATTTACAAGGATTAGAAAAGATGGGAACATCACACACCGGGGCCTGTCATGGGGTGTGGGGAGGGGGGAGGGATAGCATTAGGAGATATACCTAATGTAAATGACGAGTAAATGGGTGCAGCAAACCAACACGGCACATGTATACATATGTAACAAACCTGCACGTTGTGCACGTGTACCCTAGAACTTAAAGCATAATAAAAAAAAAAGAAAAAAAAGAGAAAAGTTTAGATGAAAGTATTTTCTAATTTCTGTTTTTTTTAAAAGTGTTTTTTCATGAGTACATTCAAATACAATTTTAAATTTCTAACTACAGGAAATGTTTTAAAGTTATTTCATTATTTCTAGCTTAATTGTTTTGTGATGAGAGACTATTATACTGTATCAGTCTTCCAATAATTGTTGAGATTTTGTAGTCAAGTACAAAATCAATTTTTGTAAGTGGTCCAGGTGTGCTAAAAAATAAAGTTTATTATTCTATTATTGTGGTTGTGTTTGTATGTTCATGCCTTCTATAAACTCACTGTTGTTTTTGTCTGGTTGTTTTGTTAATTACTGAGAGGTATGTTAAAATTTTCCACTCTGATTATAGTCTATTTTGGTTTGCAAATTTAGAGTGGTTTTGTTTTTGTTTTTTGCTTTCATAAATGGAAACCGCTCAGGCTGACTGCTGTCTCTCTGTCTTACTCTAAGTAAGAAAAGCAAGGTCATCATTAGCAAATGGCAGTTGCAGCACAGCAACACCAAGAATCCACTTCACACTTAGGACAGAATGCTGCACCGCCTCTTTGTGGTTTCCGGTGCTCCACATGTTAAGAGAAGCTTCTCTAGTAGGAACTAAAGAAATGATTCCTGAAAGGAGTCTTTGTATATTCTTTCTTTATTCATTTTAAGGCTGTGTATTTCAAAATACATGAATTCAGCTCGTACTATTCTGATGAGTTAAAAACTTTATATTGTTACAAGACTCTATTTACTTCTTCCAAAACATTTATCTGATATCAACTTTTTTGAGATTAATATTTGCATGATATATCTTTACTTGGTCTTTATAATTCTATATCAATCTCATACTCACTATTGTCTTTCTCTAGCTATTCTTGGCATTGTTTTCTCTTTGTCCTTTATTTTCTGTAATTTCACTAAAATATTTCAACGTTTGGATTTATCTTTCTTTAACGTACTTGGAATTTGATGGATGTTTTGTTTGGACCTGTTGTATGTTCTTGTTTTCTCTTTAAATATTTTTTGGCCTTTTCTGTTTCCAAGCTGAAGTTAAATGTATTTTAAATAATCTAACTTTCATTTATATCTCTTAGCCTCTTTCTTATATTTTCCATCTATTTTTTTCTCTCTGTGCTATTTTCCGAATTCTTCTGGCTCAGCTTCTAATTTACTAATTCTCTCTTATTTTATGACTAATCTGCTGCCACATTCATTCACTGATTTTTAAAATTCTAGTTACTACATCTTTTACTTCTACAATTTTACTTTACTTTAAATATGGTATACACTGCAAAAATAATTTTCTGTTATATTCTGATAACTTTAAGCTGTTTTTTCCTCCCCCTTGGCCCCAATAGAATAGGCTTGTTTTTTTGTTTTTGTTTTTGATTTTGATTTTTTGAGATAGAATCTCACTCCCTCATCCAGGCTGGAGTGCAGTGGCATGATCTCAGCTCACTGCAACCTCCGCCTCCTGGGTTTAGGTGATTATTCTGCCTCAGCCTCCCAAGTAGCTGGAATTACCAGCGCATGCCACCACACCCAGCTAATTTTTGTATTTTTATTAGAGATGGGGTTTCACCATGTTGGCCATGCTGGTCTCGAACTCCTGACTTTAAGTAATCTGCCCACCTCGGCCTCCCAAAATGGTGGGATTATAGGCATGGGCCACCGCGCCCAGCTGAGCTTGTTTTTGTTTTCTTGACAAAGCAAACAATTTATGTCTGATAATCTGAATTTCTCAAGCATATTTTGATCTGTTTCTACTTTCTGTTGTTCCTGCTGGATCTCACACATATTGCCTTGTTTTCTATTGCGCATGATGATATTTTACCATTTAATTGATTTCCATAAAAATTACTTGTGAGCATTTGTGGAGGGCCAAAATAGAGGTGGTATCCTCCACAGAGGAAATACATTCATTTCTTCCAAGTGCTCATTGATATGAACAACCCAGGATCACTTTAAGCTAAATTTAAGAATGGAGATAAACTGTTGACAATCTTGATGGGGTAAATTAAGCTCAGTAACACTATGAGGGTTGCAGCTGTTTATAGTCACCAGTGGCTAAGTGGGTTAGATCTTTCATTGTCTGTCTTGTTTTTATTCTCTTTCAGATTGTGGGCTGAACATTTTTTAATATTTCATCATATTCATGCTGTCTTTGTGAGGATTATTCTTTCTAACATTGTTTGCACTTGTTTTCAGTTAAGGAGTTGTTAAAAAAACAACAACCCTTACTGGAGACTGGCAATCAGAAATATGAATATGTTTACTGCAGCCATCCTTTTACTATTCATTTCTAATTTTATTGCATCATGACCAGGGAACATAACCTATATACGGTTGAATTTTTTAAGTTTATTAAGGTTTTATTTATGGTTTAATATGTAATTAATTTTTGTGACTATTTAACTTGTTCATCAAAAATAAGCATGTTCTTTGTTACATGCAACATCTCATTTATATGACAAAGTTTTGATGGTGAGAAAATGTTCAAATATAAACATTAATATAAATACAACAATATTAATATAAATATTACTTTTACTAAAATAATTAAGGAAATATTCCATTAAGGAACTTAGCAGAAACATTTTCTACAATGGTTTTAATATAAAGCCACTGTATAAAAATGTTGCTTATAAATTATTTCTTCAATAAGCAGATTGGGTAACACTATTCATAAATCAGAGAGTATTCCTTCTTTTATTGCCCAGTATGTGTTTGTCACTTTATTATATAATAGAAGCTGGACCAAAGAAGTACTTGGTCCAAATCTTCAGGGAATATAAAAATTAGCAAAAGAAAAAAAGTAATACTATTTCTAAAAATTAAAATATTGCTATATAATACCTAATAATGCATAGCAATTTCCAGGATGTTTGCTTCAGGATGTAAGTGCAGCAGAAATTTAATGAATACTTGAGCATTTAGGCAAATAATTGCGGATTAAGCAGATGGAGAATTGGGCCTTGAAAAATGAATGGACTTTGGATAGGAGCAAGCAGAAGAAATATATGTATCTATTTCAAGCTAAATATGAGTTCATCCTGATGTCTTTGACTCTACTCAATTACCAGATCATTCTAGACTTGTTTTCTTGCTTATCTGTAAACTTCTACTTGAACAGAGAGAAGTCTGGCTCCCAGCATCCCTATCATTTACATAATTGTTCAATTCTAGTGCACATATACAACTTTCTCAACTGGAAGACTGTGATGGTTAATACTGAATGTCAACTTGATTGGATTGAAGGATACAAAGTACTGCTCCTGGGTGTGTCAGTGAGGGTGTTGCCAAAGGAGATTAACATTTGAGTCAGCGGGCTGGGAAAGGCAGACCTACCCTTAATCTGGGTGGGCAGAATCTAGTCAGCTGCCGCTGCGGCTAGAATATAAGCAGGCAGAAAAATGTGAAAAGAGAGACTGGTCTAGTCTCCCAGCCTCCATCTTTCTCCCATGCTTGATGCTTCCTGCCCTCAAACATCGGACTCCAAGTTCTTCAGTTTTGGAATTCAGACTGTCTCTCCTTGCTCCTCAGACTGCAGATGGCCTATTGTGGGACCTCGTGATCATATGAGTTAATACTTAATAACTCTCTTTCTAGTATTCTAGTATACTTATGCCACATCTTTTATAATGGTCCCACTGTTCTTGAATATTCTTTTTCTTTTCACTGCATTTCAGTTTGAGGAGTTGCTACGGACATAACTTCAAACTCATTATTCTTTCCTTATCTTGTCCAGTCTTCTGATGAAGACAAATTATTTGTTGCTCTGTCAACAAAAATATCATAGAGGAAATGATGGTATGAAGCAGGGCACTGGGATAAAAAAGAGAACGATCACAAGGCTTAGCGGACCTAAAGCAGAGCTTCATTTATTATCTGTTGCCACTGAAGAGGGCATTTTAAAACCTCATATTGTCCATGTCTTATAAAAGAAGATTTACCTTTCAGTGATAGACTCTACTTAAGTTCATAAGGTTGATGGATAAAAGCTGTAATGCTGATTTGCAAATATAAAATTGTCATAGAGATGGAAATTCTAAAACTCATGTATGTATAAGTATTATTACCTACATATATATCTGCTTACTTGGAGAACTAATTCTTATCCAGAAAATTGCTTGGTAAACACATATCATAAGAAAGGGGCATGCCCAGTTTCCCAGGAATGCCGTAATAGCTTACCAAAAATCTGACAGCATAAAACAAGTGAAATTTATTCTCTCACAGTTATAGAATCTAGAAGTTTGAAATCAAGATGTAGTCAAGCCATGCTCTCTCTGAAGGCTCTAGAGGGGATTCTTTCTTGCCTCTTCTTGGCTTCTGATGTCTGGCAATCCTTAACATTCCATGGCTTGTAGATGCATCACTCTAATCTCTGCCTTCATCATTACATGGTGTTCTCTCCATGTGGTTCTGTGTCCAAAACTCCCTCTTATAGGGACACAAGTCACATCTGAGTTAGGGCCCACCCTAATTCAGTATAACCTCATCTTAACTTGCTTACATTTACAAAGACCACATAAAGACCATATTTCCTCATAAGATCACAATCGCAGGTTCCAAGCAGATGTGAATTTTGTTGGAGCACTATTCAACTCAGTACAGGGAATTAAATAAATAAATTCAGTGTTTAATGGCACCAGGATAAGATAGTTTGGTAGTTTAATTCAAACATTTATCACTCAGGACCATTGTGTCAAAAGGACCATATTAAGTTGTGCGACAATGATTCCATAGTCATGTCAACAATCTTCTTGTCTTTGCTCAGGCACCAGAATACTTGAGAATCTTGGTTATGGTTCTTCCTCCTAGACATCAGTGCTGAGCTGATCTTTATGCTTCTCCTTTTCCTAAGCTTTCAAGGCAGTCCTTGAAATCTGAGGTTTTAATGTATCCTCTAGATATGCTGATAAATTATTTCAGGTTTTGTAGAGTCTCCCTTTGTTAAATTAACAGCTCTATTTTGTCACCTCCACTGGGATCAATTATGGTTTGACTTCAAATCTTAAGTCTCCTGATAATTGCATTTCAATGGCTGAGACTGATGGCAACAGAGATGTTGGCTACTAGAGCCTCTGCCACAGGTGATCGTAATAACCATAATAATCTCAAACTATTGAGAACTATAACTACAGGAAAGATTGCTTGTAAGAAGTACATATGTTCTACATGAATTACAGCAAATAAACACAAGATAACGTAATAGGTATCCCCATTCTTTCATACCAAGAAGCTTAAACTGCTAAGTAATTTGCTGAAGATTACTTGGCTAGTAAGAAGGTGGATTGAAACAGGTTTGTCAGTATTACTCCAAAGTTCTACCTTGATGTGACAACCCCAACTAAATTAGCAACGAGTAGTATGTATACTGGAATGATCACTAAGATTCTCTTTTTTCTCTCTCTCATTCTTTTCTCCCCTCACTTCTTTTTTCCCCTTCCCTTCTCTCCCCCTCCTCTTTTTCTCTCTGTCTTTCCTTTTATTTTTAAACAACACATGTTTATATACATGTTTATCTCCAAAATAGAGTTTTACATAATAGTTTATTTTACCAGATAATGCTTTCCCTGGAGAGCATTTCCTGAAACAATTTTTCTTTGAATTACACCCTGGAAAACACAATTCTGCAAGCTTCCAGTCAGTATCTACCTTGTCTTTCTCATTCTCTACTCTTGTCATGATGTCTTCACAGACAATCTTTTTTGTTATTGAAATATATGCTTTCATTAGTCCTCTGCAGTTTACTGATGGAGTCTATGCATGGAAGGGGAGATTATTAAGTGGTCAGAGTGGATTTCTATTAAACACTGACCTGCTTCAATAGTCTGACTATAAACACCATGAAACAAAGTCTTTGGAAAGGTCCTACTTATGTTTTCTGTAAAGGATAACATGGTATCTTAGTCTGTTTTTTTATTACTATAGCAGACTGGGTAATTGATAAAGAAAAAAGTTATTTCTCACATGCTGGAGGCTGACAAGTCCGAGAGCATGGAACTGGTATCTGGTGAGGGCCTTTGTGTTGTATCCTCCCATAAGGGAAGGCAGAAGGACAAGAGACTGCATGTAAGATAGAGGCACCAAGGTCTGGACTAGGTTCATAACAACATACTCTCATGATAGCTAATCCTTTTCCACAATAATGACCTCAATCAGCCTTCATGAGCCCTCATTACTCAATAGCCCTTTATTAGCTCCACATCCCAACACTGTTGCATTGGGTATGAAGTTTTCAATACATAAACTTTTGCTGGACAAATTCAAATCATAGCACATGGTAATGAACCAGTCCATGCATTTATATCCATTTACTGTTTGTTTGAATTAGTTCACTAAACAGGCTTACCCCAATGTGAGGAGAGAATTTGAGTAGTGCATGTATTGGCATTAGAAAGGTAAGTTAGTGCAGGTGTTCACACTGGGAAGAGTTAGTGCAGGTGCTAGTGCTGGCTTTGGAAAGGCTGAGTCTGCTGCAAAAAAGAACATGTGAATTAGAGTTGGGATACTATTTAGGCTGGGGGTGGGGGGTGCTGCTGTAACAAATCACCACAAACTAGGTGGCTTAAAACAGTAGAAATTTGTTCTCTCACCATTCAGTGACAGGGTTTCATTCTGTTTTCTGACAGAGCTGTATTCTCTTCTGAAGACTCTAGGGGAGCATCCCTCCTTGCCTTTTCTAGCTTCTTGGTTGCTCCAGGAGTTCCTTCGTTTCCATGGCTTCATAACCTCAATCTCTGCCTTCATCTTCATACAGGCTTCTCTTTTTCTTTCTGTGTGTCTCACTGTGTCTCTTATAAAGACACTTATCATTGAGTTTTGGACCCACCAAATAATTCAGGATGGACTCAACTCAATATATTTAATGTAGTTATTACATCTGCAAAGATCTGTTTCCTAAATAAGGTCACATTTACAGGTTCCAAAGATTAGTACATGGACATATCTTTTAGGAGGTTGCCATTCAACCCACTAAAAAGAATAAAGTTAATGGACATTTAACTTCATTCCAGTTTGTTCTTAAGGCTGACCTTGTCACTGTGTTCATGAAATTTTCAGGTTGAATATAAAAAAATGATGTTTTGAACTAATCACTCAAAAAATATTTTATCAGTATAATTATTGTGGCTCTGAATTGCGTGGGGAGAGATAGAAATCTGAACAGGCTTGGGACCTCTTAAGAAATATGAGGTGAATAGTTAGAGGGTATGTAAATTACTAACAGTATCTCCTAACCCAGGTTGTACATGATACTGTATGCTCATTTTGTTCCCTTCTCTTACAATCATACATATGAGAACTCATATCTAAATGTTATACTATAATATCAAATTCTACATCCATTTGTCATGATTTTTTGGTATAAATCACACTATAGTAAGTTTGTAGAAACATACTTTTCCTTGAAATATTAGTATATTTATACTATTTATGTTTATAAACCTGTTTTCTATCATTAGTTTTATATCTTTAAATTGTGCTAAATGTCACAGAGAAAAAAGTATTCCAATGTTTATGATTCCACATGATTCTCTACAAAACTCACTAGTTTTGTATCCCTGGAAACTAGTGAGTGGTGATAAACATTTTTTTGTATGAATAAATATTGAGAAATAAAGACAAAGTATAATTGAATAATTTAACTAAAAGCCACATGTATATTTTATGGTAAAATGCATCCATATTATTTTATTTTTAGTTTATTACCCTAAATGTTAATAGGCTTAGAGTAACTTTGATACTATCAATGTGCTTAAAAGCAGTGATAGTTGATGAAGAATAAAAGAATAAACAGTATATCTGGTGGACATGGAGGATGATAGACAATTTAACAAATACTTATTGATTCCTTATTTCAAGCAAGGCATCGTGTTAGAATACCTGAAAGAGGTTGTGGTGAAAAGAAATAAAGTGCACTTTTTGTGGTAGCTGATCCCTATGAGGGTTTCCCATGATCCCTGCCTTCTGTAGTCAAATGCTCTGCCAATGAGATATACTGCACTGATCCCTGCCTTCTGTGTTCATATGGTTGTACGATCCCTTCCCATATGGCCTTTGTGGCCAATAGACTATGGTTAAAGTGATGCTACTGTGATTTCTAAGATTAGATTATTAAAGACACCATGGCTTCCATCTTGGCCTCTCTCTCTCTTTCTATCCCTCTCTCACCCTCCTCTCTCTCGGCATCTTTCTCTGGGTGAAGCCAGCTGCCTTGTTCTGAGAAGCATCTCTGCCTTAACATGGTGAAAAATTGAGGACTGCAGCCCACAACTAGTGAGGAACTAAGACTTAACAAGGGTCACAAGAGTGTGCTTAGTGTGCTACAATATATTTAACGTAGTTATTACATCTGCAAAGATCTGTTTCCTAAATAAGGTCACATTTACAGGTTCCAAAGGTTAGTACATAGACATATCTTTTTGGAGGTTGCCATTCAACCCACTACAAAGAATAAAGTTATATTATCCAGCCCAGGTAAAGGCTTTAAGTGACCAAGACTTTGACTTAAACCTCATGAAACACATGAGTCAGAACAACCCAGCTAAGCCACTCCTGACCCTCAAAAACTGTATGAGATAATAAATGTTGTTTTAAGCTACAAAATGTTGGGGTGATTTGTTATGCAGCAATAAATAACTAATACGGTTTTCATATTAATGAAAAAGGCAGTTTTGAATGGTTAATACATAAAACATCACAAGATAACTAGGTTTTAAGTGAGTGGCATGTAAAAAAAGTGAAGAGAAGAAAAATGTGATGTTCAGTTGTATTGGTAGGGTATGCTTTGCAGAAAGGAAAGAATTGAGCCAGGTAGGATTTACATAGATCTTCTAAAATGTGTGCATAAATCAATCCACACCAGATAGATGTGATTTTTATGTATGCCTTGTGGACCAGTCTCATTACTTTATTGTTGAGGCACAGTAATCTATGCAATCCTTCATGAATTCCCTCAGTTAATTAGTTTCCAGGAATATTGCTGGGTGGCATATTCAGCTCTTGCTACTTTGCAGCACCTTTGGAAATATGTGAATTACAGGACATACAGTTTTGCTGGAAAGTTATGCTAAGAGGCTTAATTCACAGAAAATATATAACATGTGCAATCCAATATTAAGTACATAGATTGCAAATAGCTACTCAGAAATCTACAGGAACCATAGCAGCAACACCTATTCACTTCTCTTAGGGCACTTACTGCTTTGTTCCTTTTCCTGCATGGATACAGGGTACTTTAGGGTTCAGTGTTCTTGACTTTTGTGGAATGTTACTACCTATGTAGAATGTTAGAAGAAGCTGGAATTTTCCTGTTAGCTTTCCTTTAATGAAAATGCCACCTTTCTTCACAAACTAAGCTAATGCTGGTTCTGCCTCCCAGTTAACATCAGCCTGTGATCTTGTCTCAGTCTGGAAAACCCACTCAACTCTAACTGTAGGCTGTCTATCATGCTTTACACCCAAGCATGGGAAATCACTAGGAATTTCCATACTTCGGCAGTGATTCAGAAAGAAGACAGGGGTAGGGGCAGGTAAAATGTAAAACTAATCCCTTTCATTGAAAATGCCATTTTGTTTTTATTCATTCTAAAGTTTGCTCTCTTAGATTAGATCCTCTAGTAACAGTTCTTCATCTCCCAGTGCTGCTGTCTTAGACTTGTAGCAAAATATTAAACCGTTGTACAGGTGCTTCTCAACTTACAGTGAGATTATATCCCAACAAACTCATCCTACGTTGAAAATTTTGTAAGGTTAAAATGCATTTAACACATCTAACCTACCAAATGTCATAGCCTAGCCTAACCTTAAACGTGCTTGGAACAGCACTACACGTAGGTTACACTTAGCCTACACTTGGGCAAAATCATCTCACGTGAAGTCTATTTTATGATAAAGTACTGAATATCTTATGTAATTTATTAATACTGTACTGAAAGTGAAAAATGAAATGGTTGTATGTGTACTAAAATATGGTTTCTACTGAATGTGTATTGCCTTCACATGACCTTGAAGTAAAAAAAAATTTAAGTGAAACAATTGTAAGTCAGGGACCATCTGGATGGGGTTTGTAGGTAAAACCCACAGTGCTTTCAAAACTTATTTTATAAGAAATTCATGGGAAGGTTTCAGGGTCTATCAGTAAAACTCTATATAAAAGGATTTTTCTAAATGGTCATTTAGAATAGTTGAGGTGTGCATTGTCCATGAGATGGATGACATCATTAAACAGGGTAACTAATGTAAATATTTTAAGCAAATCCTGTAAAAAGTGAGAAATATAGTTTTGTAAATTTTCAAAAGAATTTTTCCAATTTTTTTTGAATTCTTCCATTTTGGTGGTGAAAGTCTAAATGAGGCATGAGTGTGCTGACTTATCATCACTGATGTTCAGTTCATTGGTGGGTCATCTATTTAGTCTGTGTGACACTTTGCTTCTCTACATGTGTTGCCTTATAAGAGAGGGAGAGGAAGAGGGAGAAGGAGAAAAAGGGAGAAGGAGAAGGAGGAAGAAGGAGAGGGAGCACTTTAGAAGTTATGCAAGGAAAAGTACATTGATGGGAAGATTTTGTAGTATTTTAAAATAGATATCCTACTAAGCAGTACAAGTCTCCACAAACTTAGTTCCACTAGAAGTCATAAAGGCAATTCAGTAAATGCTTTCTCACTTTCACAGTCATTATGCTACTTACTGGCACTTATTAAGAATCAGTCTCATCATTGTTGAGGAAAAACAAGAGGTTCATTTGACATGCTGGAAAATCTTTTTGACTCTTAACAGTTCTTCCAATTTCAACATAAAAAGGCAGAGGAAAAAAGCAGCACCTTGTTACAATTAGGAAGGATGGCTCTTCTGCTTTCTCTTTCCAGCGTCATGCCCAGGCACTCAAAACCTTTAATCTCGCTTTTCCACTGTGTGATAGACAGCATTTCAATGCCAACACTCAGAGAATTGTCCAGGAAATAGTTACTTAGCAGGGGGAAAAATCAGCTAATTGATTATGGAGGCATAAAAATTTCTGTTTAGCAAAAACGATTGTTTGGCCTCTGCATTTGTGTGGCTGTTTTGAACTTGACTCACTGCTTTGTAGCTGGAGCTTGTCATCCTGGCTCCTGGCCAGGGCATTCATTACCTCTATTAAGGATCTTTTGTACGTCCTGGGAAATACTAATGCCTCAGCTTCTTTGTGTGCCTTTGTTTGTTCTTAAGGCAGCACTCAGTAAAGAATAATTTATAGGAGGTGAAGAGAGAAAAAGTTCTTTCCACATCAATCAGAAAATGAAATTAGTATACTGTGGGAGAAAAAAATATGATACAGCTCTAATATGTGTTCTTGACAATTGGTCTTTTCTTTTCATGAAGTGTTTTGGGTCTGCCACCCATTTTCCATTTTTCATTTGCTAGTCTTTCATTTCTTTCATCTACATACTCCTTTGGCCAAAAATTCCTTCTTTCTCATCACCCATCTTCTGTCTTCCAGTGAGATAGCATTTTACCAAGATCTCCTTTTTTTTTTTTTTTTTCATTTTAACAAGGCTTTGTCAAAAAATTTAAGCTCTAGACCTGGCTTGGCTCAATAGTACAATCAAGAGAGACCTCCTAGATTAAAAGCTCTATTTTTCAAACCTAGTGTAGGATTTCGCCTAGGTTGATTGTGACATGCACAGTGATAGCTTCTGTTTATATATACCTATCAAATTATGTGCAATTGCAATGACTAAATTAGGTATCCTGTGTGCAAAAACACAGGCTTCAATTTTGATGTCATGTCAACAAGAAAGGCCAAATGATATTTTGGGTCACTAAAATAGTTTGTTCAATAGATATTATTAGAACACATGACAAAAAATTATCCCTGTCCTAGCAACTTCATCTGTGCCAAAGAGATTGAGGAATGTTTCAGACTTTATAAATTGTTTTCTAAATTCAACAGAAAGTCAGAAAAAAATCAAAATAAGATTAAAATAATCCCAGATTGTTAAAGTGTTCTATTATTGGTTGAAGCCTTTTACACATGATATTTTGCATGAGCCTTAATTAACATGTTCTATATATCCTTTCTTTGTCCTGACATGACTCAGTAATTAACATACTTTCTGTGTAATATATTTTGGTTGACCACAATATGGAAGATGTATATTGTGAATTTTCATATTTTGGGTTTCACAATTTGTAATCTCCAAGTTTTCTGAAGAACCATGAAACCTCTGCTCAACCTCTGTAGCTTTGCTTAGTTGCTACTAAATATAAATAAAATAGCAAATTTATATATTTCTCCTTTTGATTTCATCTTCTAGAAGGCTGGAGCAATTTCCCTTATATTTTCTCTATAGCTCATTGTGGACAATGAATAAATATATGAAGTAAATTATCAATAATTGCATGCAGTCCTATTTCCATCTGTTTTTTTTGCCTTAGAAGGGTAAGTTAAATTTATTGGCCACATTGTTTATTACCTGTTCAACACAAAGAGGAGTTGTAGAATAATTGTTTCTTTTTATCCGGCCTTCCTCATTGAGGGTCTATATCCTTTTTATGGGTGATAAGCTGATAATTTCGAGCTTCTGTTTTTACCTCTTTTTTTTCACACTCCTTCAATAATTCATTGCGTAAACCAAACTCTGAGCAGTTGAGTTGGGAAAGGTTTGTATGTGCGTGTCTCTATCATAGATGTTTTCTTTGCTCTAGAATGCACATATTTCCCTATGAGAAATTGAGAGGACAGCTAGCTTTATGTGCTTCTGAAAGCCTGGCATTGTGAGTTTCTTTTGTACATAATAACTGCAGGTGCTTTCTGGCGGAGAAATGATCCTGTGATCTGATAGCCGGTTTTCACATTCTGTGATCATGGCCAGTTCACAGAATACAACAAAGGTGGAAGATTGTTGCCTTCCCCTGGGTTGCCTAAAGTTACAGTGCTGATCTTTTGACCCTTAATTTCAGTAAGTTTGATTGCTCAAGGAACCCCAGTGTGCCTATTTGGAGCTGGTGTGGCATTTTGCTGTGGAATTGATGGTCAATATCCTAACATGCACATAGTTTTTAGAAGGCACATAGAGTCTTTTATGTAATTGTCTTGCATTTTAAATCGTTAAATGCAACCAATGTCTAGGATAAACTACCTTGAGTTGTTTAGTGGAATGTCTTCGGCCTGATGATGTATTTTGACAAACGATTACTGTGATTAGAGTGTCACTGCTTTCCTCCTTATGAAGTAGAACATTGTCCGCCCTGAGACTGCAGAGTCACAAGAGAAATGCAGTCAGTCTTCATTGAAATAAAGCCAGCACATGAATTTGGATTTTTCAAAAATGAAATTATTATAATAAGGGATTTTAAAATAAGTAATGCAACATGGTATTAAAAATAGCTAATCTTGCTTCATTACTAATCTTGTGCCACATTAAAATGAATTGGTTTTACTAAGTATTTTAATTGTTTCCCCTTCTGATTTTCATTTCCTTACTCATCATCAGCATCTCTCATCAGCCAGAGTTTAAAATATTCTCTGTCCTTGTTCATCCCATGGAAACTGATCAGGTATTTAAACTATGAATTAGTTTCTCCATAATAACCACACTTGATTCTACTTGCAAATCATTTAATTTAAGACCATGTTAATTTTTGCCTCACTAAATGCTGCTTCGTTCTCAATTCCTGCTTTGTTTCTCAAAAGGTGACTTAGTTGATGCAGTTAAGTGCCTTTTAACCACTAGAGGGAAACATACCAATCTACTATGAGCAATGCAGTGTTTTCAAATGGTAAATATCCTCCTGAAGCTGTAGGTTCTGCAATTGTTTTCTGTGATCTTTTCCCTCTGAATATTGACAGCATTATAATGAGGAATAAGCAAAGGGTATATATTGATAAAAAATTTAGAGAAGATAGTTTCCTTTTTATTGAATAGTTTGGAACCTATTTATTGCTGTAGTAAATTCATTTTCTAAGTGAATAAATATCCCCAGGTCACTAAGGTTATGCTTCTATAATGCAAGAATTCCTTTGCACACTAATTCTGGAAAGGAATGTTCTTTAAATGTTGATGTGCTGTATTCACACAAAACATATTGAGTGAATAAGCAAGCATTTACTGAATGTTGCTTCATTATTAGAGAGAAAAATATCTTTCAGACAGATCAGATTCTGTTTGCGTCCTAGATTAGTGATGTAAGAGCATTCTACAGATTGTTCTCAGTATTGTTCTGGCTCAACCATACTTTAATTATTAAGTTTATTATTGTTTGAAACAGGGCCTCCCTCTTTCACCCAGACTGGAGTGCAATGGTGTGATCATGGCTCACTGCAGCCTCTACCTCCTGGGCTCAAGGGATCCTCCTGCCTCAGCCTCCTGAGTAGCTGGCAATACAGGCCCAAGCCTGGCTAATTTTTAAATTTTTTTGTAGAGGTGGTCTCGCTGTGTCACCCAGGCTGGTCGGGATCTCCTGGGCTCAAGCAATCCTCCCACCTTAGCCTCAAAAAGTGCTTGGATTACAGGTGCGAGCCACCACACCTGGCTAAGTATATTATTTAAAAAAAAATTATCTGCCGGCCGGGCATGGTGGCTCAAGTCTGTAATCCCAGCACTTTGGGAGGCCAAGGTGGGCAGATCACTTGAGGTCAGGAGTTCAAGACCAGCCTGACCAACATAATGAAGCCCCTTCTCTACTAAAAATACAAAACTTACCCAAGTGTGGTGGCAGGCACCTGTAATCCCAGCTACTCAGGAGGCTGAGGCAGGAGAATCGCTTGAACCCGGGAGGCGGAGGTTGCAGTGAGCCGAGATTGTGCCACTACAGTCCAGCGGGTGACAGAGTTAGATTCCATCTCAAAAAAAAAAAAAAATTCTATACTTAGTTTATCATTTATACTCAACGATACTTGATATGAACCCAGTTGCAGCGTTATGCAACACCATCTCTTTTTCTAAAAGCTTTATGGAAATTTGAAACAGGAATTTTATAGAATCAAGCACAGTGTTGAAGGCTAAGGCTCATGATATCAATGATAGATGAATAGATTTCAGGGAACTGGCTAAAAATACAATTAATGGAGCAATTAATGGCTATAAAAAGTGAAGATATGGCCGGGCGCGGTGGCTCGCACCTGTAATCCCAGCACTTTGGGAGGCCAAGGCGGGCAGATTACAAGGTCAGGAGATCGAGATTATCCTGGATAACATGATGAAACCCCGTCTCTACTAAAAATACAAAAAATTAGCTGGGCATGGTGGCGGGCGCCTGTAGTTCTAGCTACTTGGGAGGCTGAGGCAGGAGAATGGCATCAACCCAGGAGGCGGAGGTTGCAGTGAGCCAAGATCACGACACTGCACTCCAGCCTAGGCGACAGAGTGAGACTCCATCTCAAACAAAAACAAACAAACAACAACAAAAAAAAACGTGAAGATACAGAAGCAGGTCACAGCATTTAGGGAAACTCTGGACATGAGGAATATTTGAATATTGTAAGTGGTATTCATAAATACTCTAAAAACAGTGTTTTTAATGCATGTTGCAAATGTTTTGTTTTACTTTTTTAATGTGCAGAAAAAGTACAAGATGCTGATGTACTTTTTATTCAGGCTCAGATGGTTTCCATATCAATGCCCCTAGTAAAATAGTTGGACAACCTAATAGAGTGTAGTGTAGTAGAAACATAATATTTTGTCTATTCTTTGCTTTGTCTTGCCCAGTTTCCAGGAAAGCCCACCCTCCTATTTAACATAGTTGCAGGGAAATGTCTTTTTTAACAAATTATTTCTGCTCCTTTGGCCACAATTAATTTGTACAGGCTTTGGCAATTTGCCCAAGATAGACATGGATGCATCACTGAAGTTCTACCCTTGGTAATCTTGAGATGGCAACCAAGATAGAGAGAGAATGGAGCAGAGATGCAGAAGAAAAAGGGAACTCTGATGGTGTTGGAAATACTGCTGGCCAGGATCAGCCTTGTTCTTGATGCATAAGACCTGATGTCCATAACAAAATTTGCATTCTCATTTAAGCTTGTTTTGGTTGAATTTAACTTATTTGTGATTTAAAAAAAAAAAACTAATCCTAGTAGGAAGTTAATTTCCACTGAAAAACTCTGCTGTAGATCTAGGCAAAGGGAATTTTCATAGGCAGCTATCTTTCTTGTTTAAAAATAGAATGCAGGTTTTTGTTGAAAAGCATCATGGCTACATTTTGTATGTAGCTAAAGTTTCTCCAGTTCAACAGAGGTTAATTCCATGTCTCTGAGTATCTAGAGATGAAAGGGACTGAGAATTCTTCATGGAAGAGAAATGCGTGCATCACCGTGTAAAGTTGATCTCTCCAGAAATTATTTTACCTCCTCTCACTTCTCCTATAACCTCGTAAACTTTGGCACTAAAAATGGAACACAGAATCATAGACTGTTACATATGGAAAGACTTTTATCAACTTATCTATCCCCTTTTTCATTCAACCATTATTCCTCTAGCCCCTACTCGGTGGCAGGACCTGCTCCAGAACTGGAGATGCAAATAATTTTTTTTTTTTTTTCCTGAGACCCGAAAGAGGCGTTTAGGAGTTAGCCAGGTTAAGAGTTGGATGAGAAATCTTCCAGATGTGTATTCAGCCCATTAGGAAGACCGCAGTTTGTGACCACATGGTTTTGGTCCTTCAAACCATGGAATCAGCATTATTTTAAGCTCCATCAGGTTCATTGTATTTTCGATTTGCCTCTAGTATTTTCATATGATAGCATTAAAAAATTAGAGGGCTGGTTTAATGCATATAGTTTAGTCAAGAAAATCCAGTATGGGGCTCCTATTTCTTTGAACTTCCAAGTAGGGTTACAATCACACTTTTTATAATAAATTTTTAATTATTTTGGATATATAATAGCTGTAAATATTTATGGAGTATATATGATATTTTGATACCGGCATAAAATCTGTAGTGATCAAATCAGGATAATTGGGATATCCATCACCTCAAGCATTTATCATTTCTTTGGGTTAGCAACATTTCAATTCCACTCTTTTAGTTATTTTGAAGTATGCAATAAATTAGTGTTAACAATAGTCGCTTTATTGTACTACTGAACGCTAGATCTTATTCCTTCCATCTAGCTGTAGTTTTATGTCCATTAACTATCCCTTCTTATCACCCCCCACCCCCCCGACTATTTTTCCCAGCCTCTAGTAGTCGTCATTCTACCGTCTATCTCAAAGAGTTTAATCTTTTTTTAAACTTTAAGCTCCCACATATAAAGGAGAATGTGTGAAATTTGTCTTTTTGGGCCTGACTAATTTCACTTAACAAAATGGCCTCTAGTTCCGTCTACGTTATTGCAAATGGCACAGGTTAATTCTTTTTTATGGCTGAATAATATGCCTCTATGTATCACATTTTCTTGGTCCACTCATGCGTTGATGAACACTTAGGTTGATTCCATATCTTGGCTGTTGTGAATAGTGCTGCAATAAACTTGTCAATCATACTTTTTCTTCTCTAAGGGGCACTAGTTAATAGGTATGACTCTTCACCATTTCTTTCTAATCTTTTGTAATTTACTTAAAATCATTTGATCATTTTTTATTAGATTTCGTGTATAATGCAATCCTCATTTCTAGTTTACTCATTTATTTATTTTTTCTCCAGTATGCCAAACCCCTGAAATAACTTTAAGACCAGATATACCTTTTTTAAAAAGATTGGGTTAGAAAAAAAGGGACATTTTCTCTTTCAAAGTTGAAAATTATTTCTTTGAATTTGTAATAATTACCTGTATGAGTAACATTGCAGAAACATCTTTATAATTTTTCCTAGTGCATTGTTACACAGTAGAACTGTATTAAATGATGTCAATATTCTGTACTGTCCAATATAGTGGCCACATGTGGTTATTGAGTACTTCAAATGTGACTATGACTGAAGTACTGAATTTTTACCTTTATTTAACTTTAATTAATTCAAAATTTAAATAGCTACATGTGGCTAGTAGCTATTATACAGAAAGACATAGACCTAGGGTCTATGTTTGTTTTAAAAATACTCCATGTATGTTTACAAATGGTATAATTGTTGGATTTAGGATTGCATATATATTCACTAGATCAAGTTTGCTAACAGTGTGATTCAAATCTTCTATAGCCTTATACATTTATGTTTTGCTTAGCCTATCAATTACCTGGTGGATTTGAATTTTAAAATATTCTATGTTGTGATTTTCCTATTTCCTCTTGTAATTATGCCAATTTTTTACTTATACATTTTTCAGTTATGTTATTAATACATCCACATTATGATGTTTATTTATCTATGGATTCAAATTTTATCATTATGTATTAACCTTTGAAATTAATAATTACTTTAAATGCTTTCTAAAAGAATTAAGCATACTTTGGGGGTTCCTTTTCAGATCTACTTTCAAGATTTACTTTCAAACATAAAATATTCATTTTTTCTTAGATGTCTCTCTTTTAAAAACTTATATTTATTGCTTTTACTCATATGTGTGAATTCACTTCTACTATAGTATTTTATACTTTCTACTTGTCCTCCTTTTTCTACGCTCCTTTTGTATTTCTCCTGTTCTTCTTCTTTATGGATTGATTTTTTAATTCTATTTTTTATGTACCAATGTAGAAATTATACACACCATTTTCCTAAGTTAATTACCCTAAAACATTAATATACACATTTTAATTTAATCATGCCTAAGGTAAAACAATAATTGGACCTTCCTTCTGAACAATCCAAAGACATAAAAGTTCTTCTCTCTGATTAAGTATTGTCTTCATTTTATATGGTTGTCTAATATAGTAGTTTTGTCTGTGTTTTAACATTGCAAAATTAAATATTATCATTTAGATATTGCCAATGCTTGTTTTGATAGTCTAATTTATTTGCTTAACATAACTTTTTACTCTAAGACATTCCTTCCACAATTATTTTCCATCTTAAAATACATCTTTCATTGACTGGGCGCAGTGGCTCATGACTATAATCCTAGCATTTTGGGGGGCAAAGGCAGGTGGATTGCTTGAGTTCAAGAGTTTAAGAGCAGCCTGGGCAACAATGGTGAAACCCTGTCTCTACAGAAAAAATAAAAAATGCAAAAATAAGCTGAGTGTGGGGTTGCATGACTGTAGTCCCAGCTACGTGGGAGGCTGAGGTGGGAGGATCGATTGAGCCCAAGGGACGGAGGTTACAGTGAGCTGTGAATGCACCACTGCACTCCAGCCTGGGTGACACAGTGAGAGCTTGTCTTGAACAACAACAACAACAACAACAACAACAACAAAAACCCTTAAAAACTAAAACAAAACTCATAAACAAACAAAAAACCCTGAATACATCTCTAATGAATGATATGTTGATAAAAATCTCAATGTTTTGTTTGAAATTCTATGTATTTAGCACTGAACTTTTAATGATGATGAAAGATAGTTGTTTGATGGTTATTTTCTCTCAATACATTGAAAACAGTTTTCATTGTCTTTGAAGGAATCTTTATTTATTTCTTTTTGGAAACTTTGAACTCTTCTTTTTGTCTTTGACTGTTTTCTATAGTATGACTGGTCTCATTATGTAACTTTTAAAAAATTTTATTTTAGTTATTTAGAGGCATATCTTTTTTTAATGTGCTTTGCTTTATTGTGCTGCATACATACAGCATGTTTTTATAGATTGAAGGTTTCTGGCAACTCTGCATCAAGCAAGTCTTTTGCCATCATTTTTCTAACAGTACAGGCTCACTTCATGTCTGTATCACATTTTGGAAATTTTTGCAGTATTTCAAATTTTTTCAGTATTATTGCATCTGCTATGATGAGATGTGGTCTGTGACCTCTGATGTTACTATTGTAATTGGTTTGGGGGACCATGAACTGTGCCTGTGTGAGACAACAAACTTAATTGATAAAGGTTGTATGTGTGCTGACTGCTTCACGACTGACTGTTGCCCATCTTTCTCACTCTCTTTGGGCCTCTTTATTCCCTGAGACACAAAAATATTGAAATTAGGCCAGATAATTACCTTACAGTGGCCTCTAAAGGTTCAAATGAAAGGACAAGTTACACACCTCTCATTTTAAATAAAAAGATGTGATGGAAATAGAAAATTAACTACAATTAGAAGTGGAACCCAAAGATATAACTAAATTGCTGTAATCTGATGGTAAAACCTGAATATACGGGGAGTTACTTCTTATGGATGAGCAAAGAAAGTGGCTTCTTGAGATGAAATCTACTCCTGGTGAAGACACTGTGAACATTGTTGAAATATCAAAGGATTTAGAATATTATTAATTTGGTTCATAAATCAGAGGCAGGGTTTGAGAGAATTGACTCCAATTTTTAAAGACATTCTATTGTGGGTAAAATCTATCAAACAGTATTGCATGCTACAGAGAAATCTCTATAAAAGGAAGAGTCAATTGATAGGGCAAACTTCAGTGTTGTCTCATTTTGAGAAATTGCATATACCCCCTATAACTAAAATAAAAGCTGAAAATTAAAAGAAAAATAAGTTGCCACAGCTTGTCCAACCTTGAGCAACAACCATCTGATAAGGACAACCATCCTTATCAGTCAGCAGCGATTAACATGGAGGCAAGACCTTCTATAGACCTTCTACTGTGCTGAAGGCACAGATAATTGTCAATTTCTTTTTTTTTTTTAGCAAAGAGTACTCTGTAATTAAGGGAGGTACATTGTTTTTTAGGCATAATGCTATTGCACATTGAATAGACTTCAGTATAGCATAAAACAACTTTTATATGCACTGAGAAACCATAAAATTATTGAATCACGGGGGCAGTTATGCCCATGCTATTCTCATGATAGTGAGTTCTCACGAGATCTGATGTTTTTATAAGGGGCTTCCCCAGCTTTGCTATGCACTTCTCCTTCCTACCACCATGTAAAGAAGGACTTGTTTGCTTCCCCTTCTGCCGTGATTATGTTTCCCGAGACCTCTCCAGCCATGCAGAACTGTGAGTCAATTAATCCTCTTTCTTTATAAATTACCCAGTCTTGGGCAGTTCTTTATAGCAGTGTGAGAATGGGCTAATACACTTGCTCTTTTATATATATATATATATTTTTTTAATTGAACATATTAAACATATGATTTTCTGTTCAAGATCCAGTAATTGTGTTATTTGCATTCATGGGGAGTGGAATTCTTCTTTTATTCAACTGTTTTTTCTAGCTCTTCTTTTCTTAAATATTTTTAAGTTTTGGAATGTGAACTCAGGTTTGGCTGAGTTTATCTTTGGGAATACTAAAACTCGATTTGAGGAAGTATCTTTCCAACAATTTAGTTTCTTTCTGCCAGGTACACAACAATTCCAGCAATCTAGGGTCAATTTAATTAAACTTAATTCCTCTTAAGCTAGCTAAGATGAACATTTAGGTAGAATATATAAGAAGCTAGCATCTGTGTGAAAGCAAGCCTAGGGTAATAAATTTTTATAGGAAGTTTTCTCAGATTAAACAAAACAAAACAACAACAACAAAAACAACCCCCCCAAAAAAGAAAACCTCCCTTTGCTCATGAGTAGTTGTCTTAAGTCTATTTTGTGCTGCTGTAGCAGAATACATGAGACTGGGTTAGTTATAAAGAACACATTTATTTCTCACAGTTCTGGAGGCTGGGTAGGTCAAGATCAAGGTGCCAGCATCTAATGAAGACCTTCTTGCTGTGCCAGCTCATGGTGGAAGGTAGAAGGAAAAGAGAGCGTGAGAGAGAGAGAGAGAAAGTAAAACAAGGTGAACTCCCCCTTTTATAATCAATCCACAACTGAGATAATAAACTCATACTTGTGATAATGGCCTTAATCCATTCACTTTACATTCATTGCCTAATGACTTTTCATTAGGCCCAACCTCCCAACAGTGTTGCACAGACGATTAAGTTTCCAACACATGCTTTTTCGGGGACATGTTCAAACCGCAACATTCTACTCTGGCCCCCCAAATTCATGCTCTTCACCCATGTAAAATACATTTATTTCATCACAGTAGCCTCAAAGTCTTAACTGATTCCAGCACCAATTAAAAAGTTCAAAGTCTAGGGTCTTTTCTAAATCAGATATGGGCAAGACTTAAGGCACTATTTATCCTTAGGCAAATTCCCCTCCAGCTGTGAGCCTGTGAAATCAAAATACATTATGTGCTTCCAAAGCACAATGGTGAGGCAGGCATAGGATATATATTCTTATTCCAAAAAGGAGAAATAGGCAAGAAGAAAGGAGGAACAAGCCCCAAGTAAGTCCAAAACTTAATAGGGATGACAACATTAAAATTATTAAATCCAGAATAATCTTTCACTCTGTGTGTTACCTCCCAGACACTCTGTGGTAGAGATTGGGCCCCCAGTGCCTCAGGTAGCCCTGCCCTTATGGCTTTTCTGGGCTCAGCCTTAAGTAATTGCTCAGGAGTAGCTATCACATGTTGAAATCCACTACCTGCAGTTCTCCCAGACTGGGGCTGCACACTGGTGTTTCTATAGTTCTGGGGTCTTGGTGGCAGCCCCATTTCCGTGGCACCACTGGTTACAGCCACAGTGGGAACTCTGGAGTGACTCTTCCCCTGTGGCAGTTTTCTGCCTGGGCCCCTAGTTTGTCTGACACAGCCTTTAAAATCTAGATAGAGACAACAATGGCTGCACAGCCCATGCACTTTGCATGCCTGCAGAATTAGCACTATGTGGATGCTACGAAGGCTTACCACTTGCACCCTCCAGAGTGGTGGTCTGAGCCTCATCTGGGCCTGCTCGATTCATGGCAGGGGTGGCTGAGGGGCACTGCAATGGAACTCAGGCAGCAGAGACTCTAGGTGGCCCTGGGCAGCAAGGTTATTCTGCTCTCAAAGTCCTAATATTCTGAGTAATGGTAGGGGCAGCCTGAAAGATCTCTGAAATGCCTTTAAGTTCATTATTTTATTGTCTTGATGAATATCACCTGGCCTCCTTCTAGATATACTAATCTTACCAAACAGTCACTTGGCCACACTCTTGATATTTTTCCCTAACATACTTTTTAATTATTTAATGGCCAGGCTGAGAATGTTCTAAATTTTTATGTTCTGCTACATTTTTAATTATAAATTCTATCTTTAACCCTTTTCTCTCCTTTCTCATTTTACTCTATGCAGTTAAAAGAAGCCATGCAGATCCTTCTATATTTTGTTTGGAAATTTCTTCTGCTAGATATACTAGTCCATCCCATTTAAATTCTGCCTTCCATAAATCCCTAGGGTATGACTGAAATTTAGCCTGTTCTTTGCCTCTTATAAAAAGGATGGCCTTTACTCCAGTCCCCAACACGATATTCCTCATTTCTGTCTGAGACCTCAACAAAATTGTCTTTATAATTCATATTTCTTCACAAATTCTTATCATGAATCCATTAGTAATTGCTAAGAATTTCATATTCTTTTACAGTTTTTCTTTTCTTCTGAGCCCTCACCAGAATTGCCCTTAATGCTCCATTCATGGCAATACAGGGTTTTTTCTCTATCCTGCTCCTCTGAACTCTTCCAGCCTCTGTCCATTACTTAGTTCCAAAGCTGTTTCCACATTTTCAGGTATTTGTTATAGCAACGTTCTGTTTCTCTGACATCAATTTTCTGTCTTAGTCCAGTTTTCATTGCTGTAACAGAATATGTGAAATTGGATAATTTATAAAGAACAGAAATTTATTTCTTCATGGTTTTATAGGCTGGGAAGTCCAAGATCAAGGTGCCAGCCTCTGATAAGGACCTTCTTGCTTTGTCATCCCATGGTGGAAAGCAGACGGGTAAGACAGGGTGAGAAAGAGAGAGTGAAAAGCCCAAATTCCCTCTTTTATAACAAACCTACTCCCACAATAATTAATCCCCTCACATGATAGCAGCATTAGTCTCTTCACTCTGCCCTTATTACCTAATCACCTCTCATTAGGTCCCACTTCCCCACACTGTTGCATTGAGGATTAAGTTTCCAACACATGCTTTTTGGGGAACACATTAAAACCACAGCAGTGATATCGTATCCAATATTCTCTTTTCCTAAAGGTATATTCTTTAAGGAACCTGGTTTTATGCACAACTCTGTCACAACTCCCCAAGTTACCATCACCAAGGGTTCTCCTCCTACCCTGAGAAGTTATGACACCTACGTCTCTGCAAGCACCCACAGTCATTGTGAATTGGAATTTCCTTATCACTCTGCTGTTGTGATTTATATTTTTGGTTCCTGGGTAGTGTTCTTCCTGTTTTTGAGCATAAATACACATTTGCAACAGTATATTTCAATGCTTTACTTAGAATTTCTAGGTGTTTTGTTGTAGGAAGGTTTCAAAGAATAATCTAGACTAAATAATTTCTTATATGTTTTGAATGCATTATTGAAATTATTCTTTGTAACTAGAGGATACACTATGGCTACATGGCTTTCTCCCTTTCTGTAAATTATCCAGTTTAATTTTATTATAAGCTTTTTTGAGGGAAACAATAAAAAAACTTTTCTATCTCTACAAATAAAACAAAATTACTCAAAGAAGAGATGTAGTTTATTTTGAACACTATCAAGAATACACATATTTTATTCCAGAAAGTGATACATATAGGTATATTTCTTCATAACTATTGATAAAAGAAGAAAAGGTCAATACATTCACTAAACATGATTACATCTCCCTCTGGCAGGGTCTTAGGCACACATAATAATGAGACAAGTTATATTCTTCCAAAGTTGCCTACTTTTGTCATTTTCTAAACCTATTTTATATGTTTCATTTTTGACACATACACTCTTATTTTTATATTATTTTCAGTGATATAGATAATATTTTAAGTTAAACTGTAATCTACATATCTTTGCTTTTGATCTCTGTTGTCAGAGCTATGCCATATGAATTTCTACAATAGTTTACTAGCTAAGCTATAATGTCTGTTAGAGGCACCCAAAATTATAAACCCTAATGGGGCTACTGAAATCTGAATGGTTGATTATAATAAAGTTTATTTTCTTTTAAGTTAATGTCAGGCACTATGTATTTCAAAATATACTTCCGAAAAAATATTATAGCACATTATCTATTCCCAAAAAAGATAAAAATTATAAATGTTATAATGTTGTTCTATTATGTAAACAATCATCATTTTAATAAGAAATTTTTAGGTGAAATCATATCACATTAAACAAAACAAATTCAGAATACAAAATAATGTTAAGCAAAAGGTACTATCACATTATATGCATATATCTTAATTTCAGAAATGTCAAAATCTGAACGTGTTTTAAAAGCAAGGCAATATAGTAAGTGATTTACATAATACACCACCATATGAGGAAATGAGAGACATATTCAAGTCCAATGATAGAATGTCCTAGAGCCTTGATTTAAAGTGGGAGAGATTTAACCTTTGTTGGGTGAGGTTTTGCACATGTGATGTTGTAGGGCAAATATGTAAAGATGTTTATACACTTGATCTAATTGTGGTGACTAGTCATAGTGCCTGGAGTTATTGTTTGTGTTGGGTTCTGTGCTGAATCCAGGAAAGAGGAGTTTGTTGTTCATAGATGCAGAACAAAGAAATGGGAGCATGAATGCTTCAGGTTTGCTACGTGTCCCCCCAGTAATTGGCTTATTCACCTTATGGTAGATCTTATCCTTCTATATCTTCTAAATACCTAGTTGAACAGTGAAGGTCAGGCTGGTTTTTCATATAAAAAGATGGCAAGGTGTCCTTATTTCTGTGCTGAAGCCACTCTAACCCTCCCCGAAGTTTACATAAGGCATACAACTACACTTGCGGAGTGACAGTAAGATTGAGTGCCCATGGAAAATGTTTATTAGTAGTAGAATAGAAAGTGCATTCCAATTGACATGTAGAACATGCTAACCACCAGTTAGTGATCCTAATTTCATTCAGGGAAGAAGTATTTTTTTTTCCCTGCCTATTTTTATACCTTCCTAAACTTAAAGAGAAAAATTAAGTTTAATGCTTTTGATTAATATTAATGAGAACTAGGCCATAATTTTATGAGGCTGGCTGTGACATGGCTTCTTTTTAAAATGGTGAAACTACTAAGGTAACTTAAGTCAATATTGATTCTAAGTGGAAACTAAATTGAAGCTTATATGCTATTGGGAAAAATAATTAAAAGTCAGATTAATTTTATGCCTTTGGAAAAGACATAAATCTCTTGTGCTGCTCCAGCTGCTGTGAGACAATGACATGTGGGAAGATATAAATCAAGAAGAAACAATACTAGCCAGTGCAATTTCATTTAATATAAGAGAAACAAAAATGACGATGATTATTGATTCTGGCAAATGTGTTAGCATTTTATAGACTATTACATGTGAATATCTTAAATTTTATGCTAAACTAGAGGTGAAAGATTTAAGTCATTTATGCCAAAATTATTTAGTGCCTATAATGTGACAGGCACTGTGCCAGGCTCTGGAAACATATAGGTGATTAAAAAACAATTTTAACTTAAAACAGTTTATAGATTAGCAGGCAAGACAGATGGGAAAGTTATTAGTAAAGCAAAGTAATGATAGAAGCATGTAGGTTCTCTTTGGAAATTAAAGAATGCCTTGGTAAACCTGGGGGAGCCAGTGACATTTTACAGCAGAAGCTTGGATCAAAGGACACATAAAATTAAAAAGCAAAAGCAACTCAATCTAACTGTGTCTAAAAGAAGGAAATACAATTTTTTCAACATTATATAAAGGAACACTAGGAAACCAAGTTGAAAGTGCCCTTAATGTATACATTTAAGGGTGGGAGGAGATGAGGAGTGTGTATGAAAGGGTGAGTATGCAGAGGAGGGGAAACACAGATAGATCTAAAACTTAGGAGAAGAGAAAGCAGAAATAAAAGAAACCTTCTAAGACAACATTTTTAGTAGTGGATCTGGGCTGCATGCCTGCCTTTCAGGATTCAGGATAGCTTGTTAGCATCAACACTTTTGCTCGTAAACCTGCATAGAGTTAGTACTCCTATCATTCTTTTTTACAAATTATTTTTATTTTGTTTATGTTATTTTAATTTTGAGACACATTCTCACTCTGCTGCTTAGGCTAAAGTGCAGTGGCACGATCTCAGCACACTGTAACCTCCGCCTCCCAGGTTCAAGCAATTCTCATGCCTCAGCCTCTCAAGTAGCTGGGACCAGAGACATGCATCACCATGCCCAGCTAATTTTTGTATCTCTTGCAGAGACGGGATTTTGCCATGTTGCCTGGGCTGGTCTCGAACTCCTAGGCTCTAGCCATCTGCTCACTTCAGCCTCCCAAATTGTTGAATCACAGGTGTGAGCCGCCATACCTGGCCCATCATTTTTACTGATAAACAGTCTTTGATCTTGTCATTTATTTTCCTGCATAACAAACAAACAGAACATATCTCTCAGTCCTCATTACAGATTGAATAGTATTCAGAATTTCTAGGCTTGCTCTTTAGGTTCTTCATTATTTGGCACAGAATTGTCTCTCTTACTCAACCCCAAAGCTCTGCTCCAGATGAGTGGGTCTCCTCATTGCCTTCTGTGTACATAAGCCCTGCATAACATATACATATGGCTTACACGCAGGGCTTATGTAAATGTCCTGCCCAGGAAGTCTTTTTGAGAACTTTGCTATTCCTGGTACTTAATGTGTTAGACTTTAGGTTGCTACAAACTGGTAATTCACACTATTTTAATTAATGATGGCTCTATAAGGGCTTTATGAAACAAGTGAAGAAGCCAGAAAGAAATCCCTGCAGATTCAGAACCAGAATTCACTGATAACTGAGATTTTCAGAATGCAACAGCAGCAACTCCCAGCCTGGGAGAAGCTCAGATAACAAAGCCCTGGCTCTGTTGGTTTGTCTCCTGAGAAGTGGGTGTCTTCATATTAGTGCCCACCAGTGTCCTGCCTTTGCTTCTTCCCTTTTTGACTCTTTTTCTCAATGTCGTTCACCTAATTCTTGGATCTTCTGACTCACTGTATTTGTTTATTTCTCTCTTTATGCATCTTTTCTATCTTGTACGTCTTTTATCAATGGACTCTGCATATATCACAATAAAACTTCCTGAGAGAAAAGATTTGATTTCGTTCATAAATCAGCATCAAGAAGACAGTAATTTTAGGCACTTTCCTAGGCTTTGTAAGACTTTGGAGTCAAGTACCATAGCTTTTTCAAAATCCATGACCAAGGTAATGATTATGGCAGTAAGTAAAATTCCTAATGTATACAAAAATCTGCCATGAAAAAGCATTTTGTAAGTGGCAAGAATACAATTTCTCTTTTGTCTAAAGTCCAAAATATTTATTATGTATAACAAATTTGGTGAATTACAAATTTGTTTTTTGACATCAACTCTCCTCTTGATTGTAGGTCTAATTTTAAATTCTTGCTTCATTTTCCATAGATTTGGGTCTCATCTCTCAAACTAGCATATGGAATCTGTGAGAGCAGGAAACTTTAAAATACTTTTTGTATTTCTTACATTGCCTTTATATGGTAACTTATATCAGAAATGTTTAATAAATAGTTATTGATTTAAATATACAACTCAATCTGTTTTTCTATAACATTTCTAATGTGATCAATTGTTCATGTATGTTATTTCATTTGTTTTCCATAAGAAGAAGCTATTTAAAGTAGACATCACTATTATCACCATATTGATAGTGATAATATACACCAAAATAATTGACCACTTTGTATGTTGTAAAAGACTTCATTAAATCTTTACATACAATTTAACTTTTAATTTTAACATAAACTCTATGAATGTCAAGAACTCTGAAGAGTCTGAGATCTTGCTCCACTTGCAAGCTAATAAGTTAGCCTTTTACAGTTTCATGGATACTGGCCGTAAACACGAGACTTTTGGCTCAGAGACAAAAGATAGTGCATTAGTCAAAGCAATTGCAGTTGCCAGAGTAACATCATTTGTGCCAGCTCCTTGAGCCCCCGTTCCCAAAGGGCAGCGCAACAAGGGCTAGGTGACATCTGCACACTCAGTGGGTTTCATTACAGAAGAACCTCAAGTTTAAGAAACAACAAACTTTTATAAGGAAGCTTCTGGTAAACCTGTCCAACCTTTGCCCCAGAGGGAGACATCTTTATTATCCTGAGCAGCAAACAAATCTTCCTTCTGCCCCAGAGAAAGACAGTATTTTTTAACTTCCAATGCTGTTTGCTATACAAACATTCTTAAAAAGATAATCCAGAACGAAAGCTGCCAGTGCTTTTGCTCAAAAGATGTGCAGAAATATGAGAGACCTGTGGAGAATTATCTCCCAAGATGAGATAGGGAATCTTAAGCCCTATTTTATGGATGAGGAAACCATGTTTTGGAAAATTTAAGAATCATGTCTCATATCAAACAGCTTCTAAGTAGCAATGCCATAATGTGACCTCATGTGCTGTAACTCTCTGGGCCTTTTCACTTAGTCATGCTGCTTCTTCCATCTCTACTACTCATTGCTAATAAATTGCTTGTTGCCTGGCCCTAGTCTCCTTCTCAAAATTATATAATACACATTTCTGAGTCAGAAATTCTTTCTAATTTAGCTGAAGACTCAATCATCAAGAATTTACTGCTTTTGATTGTTTTGAGTCATTTCTAAGTGTCAGTGTTGTTTCTTAAACAAATGAGAAAGATCGCCTCATGTAGCCAACCTAAACAGAGACCTAAATAAACCATCTCATGTCTGTGTAACAATAAATAATTCTGCCTTTGTTGTTAAAAGTACACTGATTTCCTTGAAATATATTTTTTAAAGGCAGACATTTGATTTTATTCCAATTAGAACTGAAGCTTACAAGTGTTAATCTACCGATGTCACAAGACCCAGGGTTCACACTGGGGAGGACTTTTTGACACATGTATTTGTAGTAATTTTTCATGTAAAATATAACAGAGTGTTTTTGGAGAGAAAAATGTGCCTGGATTACTTCAGCAACATAATTGACTGTTTTTATGTGTGTCACGGCATTTCTTAAAACTTTGGCTGGGATTGTGGCATTTCACATCACAGAAAAGGAAATAAGGTTGTATTGTAGTTTGCTTACATCAGTACCTAGAAAAAAAAATTCAATTTCAAAGGAGCAAGAGTTTTCCTTTTGGAAACCAGGGGTCTGGGTAGCATTTTCATTTCCTGTCTCTTTGACTTGCAGTGCTCCCTTTCAAAAAGTTCTGAATACAGAAAGCAGAACTTGCCTCCAGCACAAACCAGAGCCTACTTTTATTATTGTTGTTGTTTCAAGGCTCCTGGATCTCATGCTGAACCTTAAAATCCTATTCGCAGCTCAGCTGCCAGCAA
Source organism: Gorilla gorilla gorilla (assembly GCF_029281585.2). Taxonomy (NCBI): domain Eukaryota; kingdom Metazoa; phylum Chordata; class Mammalia; order Primates; family Hominidae; genus Gorilla; species Gorilla gorilla. Next base: position 116,933,421 of record NC_073229.2, on the reverse strand, counting down.
GCTGTGAGTGGAGCAGTGAAAAGTGGAAGAAATAAGAGGCTTCACCATGCAATCAGTAGTTCCCTACTGAAACCATATGTCATGCATAGAATCCAGGAGACTTGAAAAGTCTTGAAAAACTGAAATGCCACTAGTGCACCTAATAAGACTTAGTGATGGGCAAACACCTGTCAGAGGGGTTAGAAAAATAGAAATAAGCAAAAGAACAACTGTCATTGGCTAAGAAAATTGACAAAGACAATTATCCTCTATGGATTTAATCATTAAGTGACTGTAACTTGTATCTGTAAAATGACTCTTGGCCCTATTACCTCCTTAGTGCTTCGTGCTAAATTGGCAAACACTGTTTCTAATAATATAGCTCCATGTCATGGTAACAATCAAATAATTTTCATAACCACGAGAGTGAAATGTTTTCTCTCTGACCAACCATGATTTTTGAAAGGTAAAAATATGGTGGTTAAGCACAAAATGTTTGGAACAAGAGAGCCAGGATTAAATCCTCACCCGAATTCTTCCAGATGGAAAATATTTTTTTTATCTCTCTGAGCCACAATTTCTCATCTATAAAATGAGAATGATGATGGTTACTTCTAGTTTTGTCATAATTAAGAAAAAAGTATGTTCAGCATTATATAAGGTCAGGCACACAGAAACATTCAATAAAAAATGTTATTAATAATTACAGGAGAAGCAAAACTATTTTTTAAATGTTACATTTGAAGATTTCCTCAATGGAATGAAAAACTAATATATTTAAGCTACTTATACTCAGTATATTTTGTTAATTAAAATATCAGAACTTATTCAGTCATATTTTGTACATGATAGAGACATAACATACTTCTTACTCTCATCTAAAGACAAATTAGTGTGAATTTGAATGGACTTTCTAGAAATTTGTACTTACTTGTAGCCCTAGAATTTATCTTTATTTTACTTTTTAGGGAACCTTTAAAATGTGTGGCATATACAAAATTATTTTTATAAATTCTATATTTTGAAAACAATGGTTATGATATCCTGATGTAGTGATAAATTATCTTTTATCTTCATGAATGATATAATTTTTAAAAATCTAATTTGATTTCATATTACAGATAAGATTGAAAATACAATCAAAATATGTAATCTTAGTTAAAATATTAATCTTAATGTCTTTGAATTGTAACTGCTTATGTTTGCCAACATTTATATACATTCATAAATGTAAAAAGTTCACTCACACCTATATTTTACAGAAATTTATATAAAACAGACAGGTATTCAAAATACACACCTACATATATATTTGGATTTTTGTGAAACTGAGACTACACTTCAGGCAATTTAAACCTATAATTGAATTGTGTATGAAAGAGTTATTTTGGAAAATCTATTATTGGGATTTTAGAACTCATTTTCTCTTTGAAATAGTGCTATGAATTGTGGTGAAACTCCCTGATCAGCTCCGAAGGGTCTTTTAACTTATTATGTTTTAAAAATATTGTGTTAGCCGAACCATTCTGAATATATCTGACCACTGTATGCCAATTTTTGATAGGGGAATACTTCTCAATTCCCTGCTTTAGACATGAAAACATATTCTTTTTTTCCTGTCTTTTGTCTGTGGCTATGGTTCCTATGGTTGGAAATCACTGGAGGCTGAGGTGAATTATATTATAATCATGTCCTATATATCCTATATATTTTATACATTATATTAGAAACATTATCTAATATTATATTTTTTAAGTCTGTGTATTTATATAGTCATACATTGCTTCATGACAGGGTTTTTTAATAACTGCGTCATTAGGTGATTTTTTTAGTTGTGTGAACATCATAGAGTGTGCTTCCACCAACCTAGATGGTGCAGCCTACTACACACCTAGGCTTTATGGTACAGCCTATTGCTCCTGAGCTACAAACCTGTACAGCATGTTACTATACTGAATATTGTAGGCAATTGTGACACATGGTACATATTTGTGTATCTAAACAGAAAAGATGCCATAAAAGTATGGTATAAAAGACAAAAAATGGTACACCTCTATCTGTCCCTTGCCATGAATGGAGCTGGCAGGAGAGGAGTTGCTCTGGATGAGTCATTCAGTGTGAGATGAGTGAATATAAAGGCCTAAAATATTACTTTGTACTACTGCAGACTTTATAAACACCATACACTTAGGCTTCACTAAATTTATTAAAAGTTCTTTTTTCTTCAATAATTAATTGACCTTAGCCTACTGTAGCTTTTGTACTTAAAGTTTTAAGTTTTTTTTCACTTTTTGACTCTTTTGTAATAAATATGAGATTAAAACACAAGTGCATTGTATAGATGTACAAAAATATTTTCTTTCTTTGTACCTCATTCTATAAGCTTTTTTCTATTTTTAACATTTTTCACTTTTTAAACTTTTTTGTTAAAAACTAAGACACAAACACACACATTAGCCTAGGCCTCCACAGGGTCAGGTTCATCAGTATCATCCATATACCTGTCTTCTACCTCAACATCTTGTCCTGCTGGAAGGTCTTCAGGGGCAAGCACGTACGGAGCTGTTATCTTCTACGATAACAATGCCTTCTTTTGGAATTCTTCCTGAAGAACTTGCCTGTGGTTATTTTACAGGTAACTTTCTTTTTGTTTAATAACAAATATAGTATAGTAAATACATAAACCAGTAACATATTCATTTTTTATCATTATCAAGTATTATGTACTGCCGTTGCGCCCAACCTTTTCGGCACCAGGGAATGGTTTTGTGGAAGCCACTTTTTTCCATGGACTGGGGTTGGGGAGATGGTTTTGGGATGAGTTAAGTGCATTGCATTTATTGTGCACTTCATTTGTATTATTATTAAATTGTAATATATAATGAAATAATTATACAACTCACCATAATGTAGAATCAGCGGGAGCCCTGTGCTTGTTTTCCTGCAACTAGATAGTCCTATCTGGGAGTGATGGGAGACAGTTGCAGATGATCAGGCATTAGATTCTCATAAGGAGTGCGCAGCCTAGATCCCTCCCATGCACAGTTCACAGTAGAGTTCACACTTCTATGAGAATCTAGTGCTGCCACGGATCTGAAAGGAGGTGGGGCTCAGGCAGTAATGAGAGCTACGGGGAGCGGCTAAAAATACAGATGAAACTTTGCTCACTTGCCTGCTGCTGACCTCCTGCTGTGTGGCCACAGACTATTCCATCTAAGTTAACCTTCAAAGCTTCATAGACAGCCATTATTTCTTCCAGTCATTGATAAGAATGCAACAAAGATTCATGAAACACAATCACGTCAAACCACACCCAAGTCCTTCATACATGTAGATGCTTGGTGCCACAAAGGAATGATGTAAGTATTATGCTGTTTCAAGAAAAATTTGATTCAGCATTCTATTCTATCCTTGTGCATAAGATGGCAAAGTGTGGCCTGAATAAGAGATCTGTGATGTGGATTCACAGAAGTGTGAACAGCCAGGTTTATTAAGTGATGATAAGTGGCCCGGTTTCTGCCTGAATATAAGTGCTACCTGCAGTATTGTGCCATCTCCCAGTACTTGTCAAGAGTTGTATCAATAAGTTGAGTGAAACACACAGTACCAAATTTACAGATGAAAAAAAAAAGTTCGAAAAGATCTCTGACAAAATTCACATTCCAAACTACCTTGGAAATAAATTTTAAAAAAAACATTGAATTTTAGCTAGAATAATTATATATTTTCTCACTGAAAATTTAGTAAACAGCTTTTACAAGTTATAAATTAGGAGTAATCCCACTTTCTGGCATTACAGGTGAAAAACAATCTAATGATTTTAGTTGATCAATCAATATGTGATGAATATCATTCCAGACTGGGCTGCACCTTTCTCTTCCATGCCTACAGCATCCTCGGTGTGTGTCCTTACGAGCCACTCCCTGGTCCATTAGACCATAAGCCACTTGAGGAAAAGACTGTGTTTTATTTATTTTTGTAACCACATTACTTAGTCCACCCATTACATGATAGGTTCTCAATGGATTCTTGTAATGAATGAATCAGGATTTATGAGGTGGCTAATAAAATACTAAGTACATTCTTAGGCCACTTTAATAAAAAATTTAGCTTTGAATAAAACATTTTAACATAGAATTCACCAACTACGCATTTAAGGTATTAAGGTATTAAGATCGGGATGGCAAAAGGGTTAAAATTATATTTTATGAGAAGGAAAAAAATAAAGAGAAAGATGCTGATAAAAAGAAAAACGTTCTCAGATATTTTAAGGATTCTTTTGCAGAGTAGATAGACAGATTTACGTTGTCTACAGAGGCCAGACTAGTGTATTGTGAGCACATGAGTGATCTACTGCAGCCTCATGTGGGAATTCTGAGTGATGCAATGGTGTAAAAATAAAACATACTGTCTCAGAGGTAGTCAATTCTTGTTTATTAGAAGTATTTAAGTGGATGACATTTGTCAGGATGCAGCTCAGGGAATTTCTCAGTGTGTACAGATTGCAAACACTTTTTCAGCTCTATGCTACCTGTTTTTTTGTTTGCAGTAGCTCTCAGCAAGAACCATGTCTTCTTTAAGATGTTAGATGTTCAATGAATGCTGGTTGAATAAAAAAAGAGAGTGTCCTCAGGAATAACTTCCTGTAAGCAAAAGGATTTCAATTTGATGGATTTCTTTCTCCTTCTTTTTCTGCTTGTGCTTCTCTTCACCTCCTCTTCCACCTTCCTTTGCTTCCCCTTTGTTGTTTTGGTGGTGATGGTTGTGGCGGTGGTGATGGTTGTGGCAGTGGTGCTGCTGCTCCTGCTCCTGCTCCTGCTCCTGCTCCTGCTGCTGCAGCTGTTTCCACCCCTGCTTCTTTTTCTCCTTCCTCTTCCCCCTCCTTCCTCTTCCTCCTCCTTCTCTTCCCCTTCCCCTTCTTCTTCTTGTAAAAGATCAGCTCAGATGAGAAATAATACCTAATGTTTTCTTTTAGGCAGATAGTTTTAAATATTAGTTCCATTAGATCATGTTCTACATTATTTTTCTATCAGTACGATATCTTGAGAGACAAACTATCTAGTCAAAATGTTCAATCCATCAAAGCCTCCAGGTTGCAAGTGTTGGTATTTCTAAGGGAAGAAATAAGACCATTTGGAGATAGTCATGCAAGCCTATAACACCTCAGGTATTACAGAAAATATTCACAACAAAAGAACAAAGAATAGCTGATTATAAAATATAATGCGCATTCTTGAAATATATTAAAATATTAATAATGAAATTATGAGAATATTGCACTCTGTGTGAATAAAAGCACCAGATCTGATTTTCCTGATTCATCCATATGGTTGTGAAATAATGAAATAAACTACTGTTTACTTCTTTCGAAATTATATGATTCAAGATGATGTGTAGCTGTGTTGCTTAGTAAGACAACAAATAACCACATATGATTATTGAGTGTTTGGAATGTGTCTATCCTCAGTTGTGATGCATTCTTAGTGTAAAATACACACAGAGTTTTAAAGACAGTGTTAAGAAAGGAATATAAAATATCGCCTTACTACTTTAATATATTAATGATATGTTGAAATGATAATATTTGCAAACTGTTGGGTTAAAGAAAATATATTATAAAAATTATTTTTACTTGTTTCTTTTCACTTTCTTTAATATAGCTACAAAAAAGCTTAAAATTAAAGATGTGGCTTACATTGTATTTCTTTTGGGTTATCCTGCTCTATAATGAAGTGAAATAAAACTTTCACAGAATCTTAGTTTTGAAACTGGATGGAACTTAGTTTGATCATCCATAAAATAATGAACATTCAGGGATGTTAGAATAAAATTAGTAACTAAAATGGGAGTAGGTTCAGTTTACATATACCTCTGCCGGGCTCTTTTCAACACACATTCAGTATGTGTCCAAATCTTCTGATGCATGTAGACATGACCTTTGACTCCTCATAATTAAAAAATGTATATGTCTTGCTCAAATATATCTAAATGCCTTTTTCAATTATTTTGGTTGCAATAATTTAAATTTAAACTCTATTATGAAATGCAGTAGTGAGCTCACCAAATTCTTATTTCATGAAGACAGTATAAACTATTTTTTTCTCCTTCATAAAGATTATTTCAACATCAGCATTTCCATAAGACGTCACAAAACATGATGTGTATTACTCCAAATCTAGAGGCTTCACTGTGTTTGCCATCCACTCTCTTTCCCCATATTTTCCTCCAGCAGAAACAACAACAGAAATGCCTACTGGCACCAGGAATCTTCCACTCAGCCATTGGCAATCAGGTCCTGCAAAAAATGGGGACATTAAACAGAAACTGCCAAATGTCAGTATCTAAGCTATGCAGATAATTTCCACCAAGCGAAGACTAAATTTTTTAGAATGGCAGTTACCATTCCATGTCCTCTTATCTTCAGTCTTTATTTCCCTATTCCTCTCCCAAAGTGTTCTTTCACAGCTTGAGTACGATTTGTAAATATTGCATGATATTTGATTCCATCTGAAGTACTTGAGAACAAAAGTTTGAATGAGATCCTGAGGGCCTAGATTTTTTTTTTTAATAGCAACAGTAAAACAATAATAGAGCCATTCTGCCACCTTAGGAAACAGCTTGAAGGAAAAAAGACTAGGAAGATGATTTTACTGGTTATATAATATGGCCATAAGGAATGATAACTTCATAAATTATTCTGTGAGTATTGCTAAAATTCTTCAGAGTTAGACATTTTAGTGAGTCTATACAGTTACCTAGACAAAGGAACATGCAAGTTGAGGCAAATACCTGAATATTTTAGGTCTTTTGGAAACTTATGCTGTAATCTCATTGCATATGCATGAAACCTGTAAAGAAAAATTTCTGTATAAAAGATTAACTCTCCCTTTTGCTTGGTTTATATACAAGGTATAAGAATGCCTTGGGCATATTAACTTTAGCCAAAAATAGCAACTAGGCATTAAATAGTATCCAAAAATGCCCTAAAAATCATTGTTGGGCAAAATAATTTTATTTGTGATTCATTTACATTTAAAAATAATGGTCATCGGTTGCTTGATGTAATTTAATATGTATCTGTATGCAAGATAGTGCCTTTTAAATTATTTTAAAAATATAAATAATACTATTTAACACAATTAAAAATCTTGATTCAAGTAGTTTTCAAAAGGATTCACTTTAGCCTTGGATATCTTCTATATAGCCTAGGGGAAGTGGACATATTCCAAATCTGTTGATCTTTTTCTCTAATTTGATTGTGTGTACATATATTAAATATATATATTTATTAATTTATTTTTCCCTCTATGAAGATTCCAGAAGTATAATTTGATTGTTTAAATTTGCAGGAAAGATAAATGGTATCTCTTTGAATGGATAAAATATTTAAACAGAATAGCTGTCTGTTATTGAAAAATTACTGCATTCCTATCAATAAGCTGCTCTGATATGCTAAGAGACTGCTTGTTGTCAGTGTATTTTAATTAGAGTGTACTATATGAAGCCACAAAAAGCCCCTTCATAAAACACACAGAATGTCAGCAAGATAGCCAACTTGAAGCCCTTAGCACTGTCCCCATCACAAAGACAACCAGAACAAATTAACTACATTTCAATGACAACAACTGAGAGAGTGCTGGAGTGAATCAGAGAAATACCAGAAACCCTGATGAGCACAGAAACTTGGGATGATCATATACACAATGGACGGAAATGTGAGGCTTTTATCATCCCAGCTCCCAGCTGGGATCAACTGGGAACCAGGAGGAACTTCTCCAGGTAAGCAAGAGTACCCCAGCAACCTCCATCAACCCCTTGGACACCTACAAACCTCACCACTGGGGCCGCTTGCAGTCTTCACTGGCATTAAGTCCAGCTGAGGAAGTTACCTGAAGTCCACATGGCTGTGCTCCCTCCAAGAAGGAGCCAACACTGTGTCCTACCCCTGTGGCCCATGTCCTATTGCACTATGCCATCTTGGAAGTGACACTATGGTAGGAGCGTGTAGCCATGACTTTCCTTCATCCAAGTGCTAAGCTGCCACTGAACCTCAACAGACTTGTGGCCTGACATCCCCAAGCTGAGCTGTGATCAGCTGTTACAGCCTTCTCCATGGGGCCAATTAGAGGTGGAGCCCCTTCACCTACCCCTTGCCTTTCCCCACTTAGGCCATGGCTGAAGTAGTACCTTGCCCCATGGGAAAATAATACTTTGGCCACTCAAAGCAGTCATACTACCCTAGTGCATAAGTTGAAGCAGCACCCTGCATTCCAAAAAACAGTGCCTTGCCTACTCCGAATGATTGCACACCCAGAATAAGCGGAACTGTTGCCAAACATTCCAGGAAAATGATGCCTGTACTTCACAGAAAAGTCATGCCCCACAGGCTTGAGCAAAAGTGGCTCATTGACCCTTAGGGAACATGTGACCAGGCCAAACTGAGCAGCTGGCTACTCCATTATGTGCTGACATAATGCCCTGCATCCTTGGGAAACAGAGCATTGGTTGAGCTGAGATATGTCATGCTACAGGCCAAACACCTCTATTGTTTGCTTTATTGGAGGTGGACCAGCCTCTTAGAGTCTGAGCTGCTAAGAGACCCCACTCCCCAGGTAGTGGAGTCACAGTGAGCTGTTCTCTGATCTTCCAGCGTGCAAACAACAGTTGTTCTCTGCCAACCTGGATTACTTGCTGCCATTGAATTTGGCTTTACAGAGGATGAAATACTGCTGAGCCCCACCATGTCAGGATCTAGAGTCACTGAAACAGTGCTTCAGCCCTTAGAACCTGAATTGCCAGTGAACCCTATTGGATCAGGTTCAGGAATTGCAGCCATATCTTGGTCCCCAGGCCCAAACTTCCAGATTACCCTTTCTTCCTTGAAGTCAGGCCAGTGCTGTTCTTTTGCCCTCAAGAGTACATTCAGAGCTAAAACCTACTCCCTGGTTGCTAGAGGATCCCTCAGAGTCACAGATCTTAGTTTTCAGGCAATCTACATTGCACCCTGTGCACAGAGAATTAACCTGTACCCCAAGACTCAGGCGCCATAATAGGCTGGTGAGAGTCTGAGCCTAGAAGCTTGGCCCCACAGCTGCTGTCAGAACCTGCACCTGGAACTCAGCACTGCAGTAGCTGCTTACACATTGTGTCAGACCTGACACTAAGAAGGACCACTTGGATAAGTCTTCCAATTGTGGAGAAAATGAGAATAGTAGGCCCCTAAAAGCCCTTGATACCTAGGACATTAACAACTTATGTTGCCACTGCAACTGCCACAAACTTCAACAGCCTAAGCCAATGAAGCACCTAAAATGATTACCGACAATAAACACAGCTGAAAAAGCTATACAGAGACTATACCACTGCATCTATCCAGAAGAATCACCTTTCCCAACCACCACATAAAACCCAACTGCAGGTGAAAGTTGTTTCACGCAAAAGCTACTATAGAAAGCTTGGAAGTGGTGATTGTTTCACCAGATACACAGACAGCAACACAGAGACACAAGCAAGATGAAAGAACAAGGAAATGTGACAACATTAAAGGAACATAATAGCTCTCTAGTAACAGACCCCAATGAAAAAGAAAGCAATGAAGTGTCAGAAAAATAATTCAAAATAATGATCTTGAGGAAACTAAATGTGATACAAGAAAATACAGATAGGTAATATAACAAAACAGGACAACAATGATATGAATGAGAAATTCATCAAAGAGAAATAATAAAGAACCCAGAAATCCTGCTGCTGAGAAACTCAATGAATGACATAAAAACAAAATAGAGACCCTCAACAGCAGACTTGATCAAGCAGAAAAAAGAATCTTGAACTTGAAGATGGGTTGTTGGAAATTAGAGAAAAAATGGGCATGAGAATGAAAAAGAGTGAAGAAAGCCTACAAGACTTCAGGGATACCGTTAAGCAAATAAATATTCACATTATGCAAATTTTAGAAGGAGAAGAGAATACATAGAAAACCTATTTAATGAAATAAAAGCTGAAAATTTCGCAAGTCTGAGGAAGGTTATAGACATCTAGATCCACAAACTGCAAAGGTTCTCAAATAGAATCAACTCCAAATGTCCTCCCTAAGGCATATTATAGTAAAATTGTGAAACGACAAAGACAAAGAGAGAATCCTAAAAGCAGCAAAAGTGTGAAGTCACATATAAGGGCATCCCTATTAGACTAACCCCAGATATTTATGCAGAAACCTATAAGCCAGCAGAAAATGTCTATATTTAGATTGTCAAAAGAAAAAAAGAAAAACCCAGAATACTATGTCCATCAGAAATACCCTTCAGAACTAAGAGAGAAATTAAATCTTACCCAGACAATAAAAACAGAGGGAATTCACCACTAACTCAGCCTTACAGAAAATATTCAAGGGATTCCTCTGTTTGAAGGTGAAAAGGCAGTAATTATTATCATGAACACTTGCAAAATAGTAAACTTAAAAGTAGAGCAGATACACAAAAAAGAAAGAAAAAATAATTAAACCTTATCACTACAAAACACCACTCAGTTACTCAATGATAAACAATAATAGAGGAAAATAGGAACAAATGTTATATAAAAGAACCAGAAAACAATTAAAAAATGATAGTAGTAAGTCCTCATATATAAATAATAATCTTGAATGTAAATAAATATATTAAATTCCCCACTTAAAAGGTATAGGCTAGTGGAATGAGTGAAAACATTAACTCAACTATATGTACATGCTGCCTACAGAAAACTTATTTCATCTGTAAAGACACGTATAGATTGAAAGTGAAGGGATGATGAAAGATATTCCATGCAAACAGAAAACAAAACAAGCAGGAGTATCTATGCGTATATCAGATAAAACAGACTTTAAGTCAAGAACTGTAATAAGAGACAAAGAAGGGCATTATATAGTGAAAAATTAATTATGTAAGAATATATAATAATTGTAAATATATATTCACCCAATACTGGAGCACTCAGATACATAAAGTAAATATTAGTAGATTTAAAGGAAGAGATAATCTTCAATACAAATATAGTTGGGGACATCGACACTCTATTTTCATCACTGGACAAATCATTCAACAAAGAAACATTATATTTAAACTGGGTTTTAGACCAAACAGACCAAACAGACATTTACAGCATATTATCTCAAACTCTTTTCATCAACACCTAAAGCATTCTTTAGAACAGACCATGTGTTAGCCACAAAAAAAGTCTCAACAAACTTAAAAAAGTCATATCAGGTATGATTTGTGACCACAGTGAAATAAAACTGTAAATCAATAGCAGAAAAAACCTTGAAAACTGTACAAATACATGGAAATTAAACAATATGCTTCTGGATGACCAAAGCATCAAAAAAAGTTAAGAACAAAACTAAAATATTTCTTGAAACAAATGAAAATAGAAACACAACATATCAAAAACTGTGGGATACAGAAAGAGCAGTTTAATGTTAGAAGTTTATATTAAATAGCAACAAACACTTAGAACAAAAAGTAGAAAGATTCCAAATAAACAAGCTAATGATCTACCACAAGAGACTAGAAAAGCAAAGATATAACAAACCCAAAATTAACAGAAGAAAATAAATACTAAAAATTGGAGCAGAAAAAAAAGATTGAGACTAAAAATAATTTAAAAGATCAACAAAACAAAAAATTAGTTTTTGAAAAGATAAAATTTACTCACGATTAGCTAGACAAATTAAGAATTAAAAAGATGCAAATAAATAAAATTAGAAACAAAAAAGGAGACATTACAACTGATACTACATAAATAAAAAGGTTCATTAGAGACTATTTCAAACTATAAGCCAACAAATTAGAAAACCTAGTGAAACATGTATAAATTACTGAACAAATAAAACATAATAAAATGGAACCAAGAATAAACAGAAAACCTAAACAGACCATTTACTAAGGATGAGATTGAATGTATAATAAAAAGTCTTCCATCAAAGAAAAACTCAGGACCCACTGGCTTCACTGCTGAATTCTACCAGACATTAAAAAAACCAGTTCTTCTCAAACTCTTCCAGAAAATTGAAGGAAATGGAAATCTTCCAAACTCATTCTGAGGTCAACATTACCCTGATACTGAAATCAGACAAGCACACAACAACAATAAAAGTCACCAACAGCCAATATCCTTAATGAATATGAATGCGAAAATCCTCAACAAAATACTATCAAAACAAATCTAGCAGCACAGTAAAAATATCATTTAACATGATCATGGGGGATTTTTCAAGGGATGCAAGAATGGCTAACCAGACATAAATCAGTAAAGATAATACATTGCATCAAGAGAATGAAGCATGGAATCTATATAATCATGTCAATAGATGCAGAAAAAGCATTTGGTATATTCAACATATCTTTATGATGAAAACTTTCAGCAAGTTAGGTATAGAAGAAATGCACCTCAAAAAAATAATGGCCACATATGAAAAAATAAATAAAAACCACAGCCAATATTACACTGAATAAGAAAAAGTTGAAAGATTTTCCCTAAGATTTGCACAAAACAAGGATGCCATGTTTACCATTTCTATTCAACATAGTATTAGAAGTCCTAACCAGAGAAGTTAGGTAAGACAAAGAAATAAAGGACAATCGGCTTGGAAAGAAAGGAGTCAAATTGTCTCTGTTTTCAGATGACATGACCTTATATACGAAAAGTCCTAAAAACTTCAGCAATAAACACTTAGAATTGATAAGCCAATTTAGTGAAATTTTAGGAAACAAAATCAATATATAAAAATCAGTAGTGTTTCTATACATCAATAGAAAACCAGAAGAAAAATAAATCAAGAAAGTAATTTCATTTTAGCTACAAAAAGTACCTAGAAATAAATTAAATAAAGAAGCTGAAAGATCTGTAAAAGGAAAACTGTAAAACACTGAAAAAATAATTTTAAGAGGTTACAGGAAAATGGAAAGGTATTCCATTTTTATGAATTTTAAAATTACTATTTTAAAAACGACTATACTAGCAAATGCAATCTACAGATATAAATGCAAACCCTATCAAAATACAAATGACATTCTTCACATAAAAAATGTCTAAAATTTGTGTAAAACTACAAAAGACCCTGAGTAGTTAAAGGAATTCTGAGTAAAAGCAACAAAGCTGGAGGCGTCACACTACTGGATTTCAAAACGTACTATAAAGCTCTAGCAACCAAAACAGCACAGTATTCCATCAAAAGAGACACATAGACCAGTGGAATTGCTTTACATATGAGGCACATAATACCATTAGATTGAGAGCCCAGAAATAAATTCATGTATTTACAGCTAACTGATTTTCGACAGAGTCACCAAGAACATTTACTGGAGAAAGAACAGTCTTCTTAATACATGGTACTGGAAAAATTGAATATTCATATACAGAAAGAAGAAACTAGATTACTCTCTCTCACTATATACAAAAATTAACTCAAAGTGGATTAAAGACTTAAATGTAAGACCTGAAACTATAAAACTACTTAGGAGAGTATGTAGGAGAAATGCTTCAGGACATTGGTCTGGACAAAAATTTAATCACTAAGACCTCAAAAGCACAGCCAACAAAAGCAAAAGTAGACAAATGGAATTATATCAAACTATAAAGCTTCGGCACAGCAAATAAAACAATCAACAGAGTGAAAAGACAACATGCATAATGGGAGAAAATATTTGCAAATTGTATATCTGACAAGGGGTTAATAGCCAGAAAATACAAGGAACTCAAATGAATCAACAATAAAAATCCTAAATAATCTGATTTAGAAAATGGGGAAATGAGCTGAATAGATACTTCCTTTCTATAATACTTGAAAACTTCAGCTGTTAAGTAATCACTCAATGTGGATGCTAAAAGACCATTGGGAAAACTCAGAACTTTATTTCCAGCTTTCTAAATGTGATCCCTTAAACAGCAAAATAGAAAAATAGGTCCTCTCTAGCTTGAATAGATAGAAATATTAATAAGAAATTATCAAATATGACTTTTGCTAAAACATATAGAATTGGAAAATTTTATCTATGGTCATACCTCTAATTCGTAGGTGTATTAGCAAATGAAGCCAACTGACTTTCTGTAACTAAATAATTCATGACATTGCATTCTTCCCAGGGACAAATAATTTATTTCATTATTGTGTTGTCTTAGTATGATGCCTAGGCATGTTGGAATTGTGGTCTGTGACTAATGGAATTCTAGTTCAAGAGCAAGGATTTCAGTTCCTCTGAATTCCTTTAAGAACACTTTCTCTGTTATTGAAAATACTCGGAAACTATAGATAAAATATATAGAAGGTATTTAAAAATGTACAGCTGTCAAAAATAAATAGAGAATGAAGTACACTAAAGAAAGGAGCACCATCATTAGTAATTTGGGGCTAAAGTCACATGACCAGTGAAATGCTATAAATAGGATCCAATGACAGAGAAGATAGAGCTCAGTTTCTGGAGTGGAATAAGAGCAAGACCCCTCTGCAGAAAAGCTAATATTTGGAAAAAAATAATTCCTCTGTAGATGATGGATGAAATAGCTTATTCTCTTTGCCTGCTATTGTAGGTAGGAAAACACCTCATCTTGCCCAAATCTACCAGCTGAGACTTAAAAGCCCAGCAGAAACTCAAGCACATCCACTAATAACAAGCCTATTTCAGAGGCAAGCTGCTTGCAGGGGTGGGAGGGTGTGGAGGTAAGCAGTCTTTTAGTGGTGCAATGGTGTCAGAAAGAGGAGTACACAAATAAGAAAACACCTACCAAAAAAAAAATTCCTAAGGACAAATTATAAAACACACAAAGAAACTTTAATATCTGTTAGCAGCATTTAAAAAGCACTCAGAAGACTCAGTAAACAGGCATTGTCAGACACAAGAAAATAAAGACTCCAAATACAAATACAATTTTAAAAATAAAAGAATGCATTCTGAATTTTTCAAGAAATCAAGAAAAATTAGCATTCAAGAAACAAAATAAAGACAATATAAACAGTAATAGGCAGATATAAAAATAAACCAACTCTAAATTTAGAAACTAAAAATAGTCAATGAAATAAAAAATCTAATAGACACAGAAAATACTACTATTGATTCAGTCACTTAATAAATTGTGAAATAATTATAAGAAAATCTATGAGAATGCAAAATAGAGAGATAAGAGATGAAATAGAGCAGAAGTTAAAAATCATAGAGAACAGAAGGAAAAATGCTCTGGAGTTTTGAAAAAAGAAAAAGAAAAAAAATGAAGGAGCCGGATGATCAAAAGCTAGTTGCTATGAATGTTTCTAGAATATAAGAGACTGAACTTACATTGAAGTAGCCCTACTGTGTCCCAGGGGAGAGTAAGAATAAATTCATTTATTGGTGAAAAAGATATAAAAAATGAAAACTACTAGAAAAGAAAAACAAACTGCTTGAAGCAAATGGAAATTAGATGTATAAAAGCCTTGTCATCAGCAACATAAGCCAGTAGAAGACTGGAGAGATGTATTCAAAATTCTGGAGTTCATATAAGATAACCTAGAAATCTACATCTAAAGAGAATCTGATTCAGTCATGAAATTCTAGGGATTTTCCAATTAAAATCAAACACATGAATTGTAATGATGAGTGCAATCATCATTATAATTCTAAATGGTATCTTTATCCTTTACATTTTGCAACCTTTCTCTGTAAAAGTACAGCTAGTAAATATTTTAGACATCATGAACCATACAGTTGTTGCAACTACTCAAAATTGCTATTGTAGCACTAAAGAAGCCATAGGCTATATGTAAATAAATGAGCATGGCTGTTTTCCAATAAAACCTTATTTATAAAAATAAGTGGAGAGCTGGATTTAGCCAGTTTGCTAATTTGGTTCAAAGATAACAACCAAGCGCAAATGATAACGGGGAAATCCTCACTTACTACAGCAAAAAAAAAAAAAAAAAAAAAAAAAAAAAATTAAAATATCCTAGATTAAATGTGAAATATCTAGGATCTCTACATAGAAAAATGACAAAATTTAGCTAAGAAACTTGAGAGTTACACATATACACAGATATACAACATTACTGTATGTGAAGAATCAGAATCCACTCATTTTATCTCCCTATTCATCAATATATCTCCCTATCAAATAAAAAATTGCAGGCTTACTAAGATTTAGGCAGTCTGGAATATGAGAATAGACAAGGCTTCTCTTCTCATACAACTTATTATACTGTGTCCAAAACATATTTTGTCCTATTTGTTATACGAGAATACAAAATTACAGATGTGATAAGAGCTTTACATATGAGGTACATAATACCATTAGATTGTATACCGGAGGAAGTTTTCTTAGTAGGTGAGATCGAGGACTTCTTCTTTGATGAAATGACTACTGAGCCAAGAATAAAAAGTAAGTACATATTTACTATTTGAAGAAGGAACTGATGAGTTTGTTTCCTGGAGTGTAAAATTCTTACAGAAAGAAGGAAAATGGTAAATATAAGAGTTTGAGGGCAGCAAATGTGTGGCAGAGAAGGAGGAAAAAAAAATTGAGATTAAATCTCAGGGTCAATCTGGGAGACAGGTTGGGGGAAAACCATTACAGAGCATGAAGGACATGCATGGATTTTTCTCTTAAGGACAATGCAAAGCCATCAAAGATATTCAGCAGGGAGTGGATATGTTTGGATTTGTGTTTTAAAAATATCATACTAAAAGAAAAATAATTCTGGCTCCTTTGTGAAGAACAAAATGGACATGACCATAAAAGATGTAGGAAGAGGAATTAGGATGAAATTACAGTAGAATGAATAAGAGAGAATAGTAATGGATTGGGAGAAATAAAGAGAAGTGGTCCGAGGATATTGATTGTTGGATTAGCGTAGAATTTTATGTTTAAAAATAATATTATTTTGGATTTTCAATGATGTGTCACTATCGACCTATAATATCCAATTTTGCTATTGAGAAGTTATTCACATTCCTTTGAATTTAACTTTGATAGTTTTAGATATTCTCTTAATTATAATGTTTGAAACATGATAATGTGCTTTAAGGGTGTATGTTTGCATATGCGTATGTGTGTGTGTGTGTTTCATTCATTATACTCAGCATTTGATGGACATTTTCAATCTGGAACCTTATGTGCCTTTGAGTTATAGAAAATGGTCTCTGCTGATTAATCACTTCACCATCACTATTTTTCAAAGATAATTAAAATCTATTGTCTACTGGTATCTTCTCTTTTTTTCTCTTTGTTTTCAGGTATTTATGCCTTTAATATTTTTAATATTCCTTTTAGTGAGGTTTAGAGAAGAAAGGCATTAACAACATGTGGACAATTCAACATGCTTAATAGCAATTCTCATGATATTGATTTTACCACTTTTTGCTTCTTGCCAGCATTGCGTCCAGCAGTTATGAAGAGACATGACTATTTTGTTTTATAAGACATTATTCTTTTCAGGATAAGATTTTAAAAAGCTATATGCAAAATCTCGTTAGAACTCTATTAAAACAGAACAATGAACTTGCAAGATTTAAAAGAAGCACAAAAAGGAGAAAATTTATAATTTATCAGGGATTGACTTACCTTCTTCTACTAAATACTCCTCTCTTACCAATAATTGGCTTCCTGCACATAGTAGAAAACATGACAACTGAAAGTGCCAACATTTTATATCTTATGACTATCATCTGGAAAAAAGGTGCATCTATTATTCTTTTTGGACCAAAGTTCAAAAATCCAAGGAAGAATGTTATTGACTCATAAGATCAGATGACCCCTCCAAAGCAATCAGTGTTTTGTGGGTCAAAGCCATGTAACAGTGCTGAAGTTTGGAGTGGAAAAAAGAAGCAGTGCTTCCATAAAGGAGATGCTGCTTCTAAAAAAGGCAGGCAGATGCTAAGTAGATGAAACTAGAGAGAGTAGTTCTAAAGCAACTGATAAAATGATAGCTTTAATAGAAATATTTATCTCACATATGCTTCTACTATAATTAAAGAAGACCAACAATGCCATGAATACCAAAGTATTGTTTTAATTTATCAGTCAGAACATTCTTTGTGAATTTTTCACTTCAATGGAACTTATTTACAAATTCTCATTTACAAATATTCTTAGTGATGTAAGACGAGATGGTAAACGTTTACTGGTACATTCAGAGAATGTTAAGTTATTTTGTTCTTTTCCTAAAATATACTGCTTTGTGTATCTGCTTTTTAAAACATTATCTGCTTGTTTTCTTCCAAAAATCTGCCATTATTTTACGCTTTTAATGACTCTTTTATGGGATATTTTCAAGTTTTAGTTAAATACAGGATAAGAAGTTAGAGAAAAAACTTAGAATAATGTTTTAAATAAAAGTAGTTAATTTCTGAATACAAGGCACATGGTCCTGTTATGAAATGTTATGACAGATTTTTGCACCTCAAATGCTTTTTTAAGAAAGGGCTGTATTAGTCTGTTTTCACACTGCTATAAAGAACTACCTGAGATTGAGTTATTAATAAAGAAAAGGTTTAATTGAGTCAGAGTTCTGCATGGCTAGTGAGGCTTCAGGAAACTTAAAATCATGGTGGAAGTTCGAGGGGAAGCAAGCATGTTTTATGTGGCAGCAGAAGGGGGAGAGAGAGAGAGAGAGAGAGAGAAGCGAGAAGTGCCACACTTTTAAACCATCAGATCTCCTGAGAACACAAGAACAGCAAGGGGGGAAGGCTACCCTTATCATCCAATAACCTCCCACCCAGCCCCTGCTCCAACACGTGGAGATTACAGTTTGAAATGGGATTTGGGTGGGGACACAGAGCCAAACTATATCAAGGGCTGTTGTTTCTGTAGAATTTCTGATTCTATTGACATTACATGCTAGACAGGTAATGTGTGCCAATTCTATAATGTCAGAGAATTTATCTCTATGAAGGATAACTTACTATACAATTTTAGTTTAATATTTGGATAAAATAGTAAAACCTGATTATGAATTTCATTTTTAAATTTGTTATTACTTTGTTGTTACTTTTTTTCATTGAAACATCATTTGTGATGATCTTGGACATCATTCAGTACTTTTCCTTAAATTAAACAATAATTTGGTATCCATTGAAAAATGAATGTTTACTTCAACTTGGTTTTGGAAGTAAGGGTCAAGGAGGTAGTTGTCAGGGTATAATAGACTTGTCATGTTGATTGATGCAAAATGATATGTGATTGAATTGCAGGGGTCATAAATTGCTTAGTAGTGATTAGGATGCCAATTGGGCAGCAACAGCAAAGTAATATGTGCTCATGTTCATCTAAAACTGGCCTATGCTCTTTCTTGTTGGCCTTTAAATACATTTGCATTCCCTAGAAAATGTTTAAATGTATTCTTAAATAATAAATTATTTCTAAAAGAATAAATCTTCAGTTACTGTTACATTTTTATCGTCAAGCTTCTATAAATGCAGATTTTACCATTTTATTTGTATGATATTGAGCATTTCATTACACACTTTTCTGAGCTGAGAATCCTCATAAATACCTCTTTTCTAATGTTAATAATGACACTAATTAAAACAGCATATATAAAGGACCTACAATAGGCCAGGTATGTAGAGTGTATTCAATAAATAATTCATTGTAATTTTATTATTACTATTTTCATTTTAAAATTAGTTTATAAATAATTACACATTTGTCTTTTATTTTCAGGAATGAGCCAAACTAGATGCTATCACTAAAACCTGTCCTTGAAAAATCTAAAAATACTGACCAAAGTTATAATATCTTTAGATGCATCAACAAGCTGACTAGAAATCAAAGAATATTGAGAAGCAAAAATGTAAATGAATTTAGAATCCTGAAGTTGTAAGCTGACTCAAAATCTGTTTTTTTATTTGTTTTTTTGTTTTGTTTTGTTTTGTTTTTGTTTTTTTGTGGGGGGTTAGGAGTAGAACAGATGAACCTGAGCTTTTATTTTTCTGGTCATATATAGAAAATGGGGTATAGAATATGAAGTCCAGAGCTGGTCAAAGTTATGGGGTCTAACTGAAAATTTTCTTGTATAAGACAGAGCCAAAATAGCATGATCCTCAACATAAGAATGAATTCAAACCAAACTTATGCCCCGAAAACATCTGAAAGAAAACTGCCTATTAAAAACCTTAGCAAAGAGCTGAAACAAGAATAGATTTTCCTCATGAATACCATAGCTCAAATTGCCTTAATATTACCTTCAAGCCTCTATTCATACAATGCCAGATTTCAAATTTGTTCATTTTTTTTTGATACGCACTTTCACTCTGTCACCCAGGATGGAGTGCAGTGGTGCCATCTCGGCTCACTGCAACCTCCCCCCACCACGTTCAAGTGATTCTCCTGCTTCAACCTCTCAAGTAGGCACCCACCACAATGCCTGGTTAATTTTTGTATTTTTAGTTGAGATGGGGTTTCAAATGTTGGCCAGGCTGATCTCGAACTCCTGACTTAAGGTGAGACACCCTCCTCGGCCTCTCAAATTGCTGGGATTACAGGCATGAGCCACCGTGGTTGGCCCAAATCTATTAATTTAGTTTAAAGCTAGTTGTTTCTACTGACTTATGCTGCCAGTGGACTTGCAGAAGCAAACGCAAATTTTCCATGCAAAAGTCTGCCTTCAAAACTATTCAAGTTAATTTAACTAATGGTGTTGTGAGAATTATAAACTCATAGTAAAAAAAAGAAATCACAAAATACACAAGGAAACAAGGTTCCATGAACTCCAGCCAGTAGAATAAAGCAGAGAGATTACTTAGAAGTAACACTTAATGTTAGAATGAGCAGATACAGAATATCTTCGATATTTTAATATCTTGAATTAGTTGGTTTAAGGAAATACATTGAAAGTATGAGTAAAAACACAAAATGTTGTAAAATAATGAAGTAGGTTTGAAGAAAAATGACCCAGAATTATTTCATTTTATTTATTTTTAATTTCTATTTTTTAACCTTTTTTTTTTTTTTAAATTGTAGAGACAAGGTGTCACTAGGTTGCCCAGGCTGATCTTGAACTCCTGGCCTCAAGTAATTCTCCTGCCTTAGCTTCAGAATTCGACTAATAATATACAATCATTGAAATAAAAACATTTAATTGATTCAAAACTATACAGTGCATTATTGAATGAAAAGATCTGAAGAAATTTTTCTGAATGTAGTAGGGACGGTATGATAAATATGAAAGAATTATTAAAAGTTACAAAAGATAGATTGAAAGGTCTAGCTTATATATAATTAGAATACTAGGATCACAGGAGAGGGAAAATGGGTCAGATATGATATCTGAGCAAATAATGGGCTATAATTATGAAGAAATTCATGAATTTTTCCCATAAATATTTACTCAGTGTCTACTATCATACTGGGTATGTACTAGTGAATAAAATGGATATAAATCTTTCTGTGCTATCTTGGAATTTATATTCTAGTCATCAATAGAAAATAGAAGCCAATGGGCTAATGATTTCCTCTTCCTTTTCCTGCCGGATGATCCTGAGGTGCACTTCACAACACCTGTTTTATGGCCTGTTGCTATAGCCAAATTGACAATTCATCTTTTTTTATCCTGCTTCACTTGCTCTGTCAATCCTCCTCTCTTGAATCACATTCCCACATAAACTACTCATATATATAACTTAATCTGAGGCTCTGCTTTTGGGGAAATCAAGACTGAGATAGTGTACATCAGAAATAATCCTAAAAAAAGACCCTCAAGATAAGATCAGAACTGGATTATTTAAAAATTATATGGCAATAAGGACCCAAGCTAATAAGTGGGCTAATAGTTACTCTTTGCAAGCAGTGGCATCACCATTATTAAAATTCTTACCTGTGGTAGATTGGGTCAAGGGACAAGTGGATAGTGAACCATTGGGCTATGTGATGCCTGTGTCATTCAAACTGAATATAAATGATGATAAAGATTGTGGTATGTGATGGTTTTTATTGATTGTATTGTCAGTTTGAAAAAAAAAACTGTTTACTTTTTCCACAAGATGTTACATGATACCAAGTGATTGGATTGCCCGCAGGAACCCATTGGCCACCCTGCATATGCAACCTGGATGTACAAAGAGGGCATTTAATTCCAGTGGAGCAACTCTTGACCAATGAGGATAGGAGCTGATGGCTAATTGTGTTCTTTATTCTTCCAAGTAGATGGCTCTGAGGCATATTGTGTAAAGCTTGTCATGCAGTTGACAGCAAAGTCACCTCTATAGTGATCAATTCAGTAATGGATCTTTTTTTCTTCCTTTTTTGCTTCCCCTCAA
Organism: Gorilla gorilla gorilla; assembly: GCF_029281585.2. Taxonomy (NCBI): domain Eukaryota; kingdom Metazoa; phylum Chordata; class Mammalia; order Primates; family Hominidae; genus Gorilla; species Gorilla gorilla. Next base: position 116,911,186 of record NC_073229.2, on the reverse strand, counting down.
TCTTTATTCTTGGTATTCCAAAAGAGCTACTTCAGAATAAGTCTATGTTTCAGGCTCTATTTTGGGAGAACCCAGGCACAGATACCAGATTAATTATACTGTTGATGTCATTTAAAAATTATATTTTAACTTTTTCCTGTCTATATATCTATAACTTACCCTACATACTGATTTTCTTCTGGGAATATTGTTTGGCTTTTAAAATAAATACTTTAATAATTTATAAATTAAAAATTGATATGGTAACAATAATATAAATTTTGACAACTGTGACAATAACATTTTTTTCTAACAATGAAAATTTTAAATAAAACATTTTATAAAATATTTTGTAGATAATTTAAAACATTGTTAAAAATATAGAAAAATATATAAATCAATGGAAATTCACATCATGTTATAGTTAGGCTTTGGGTCCTTACCCAAATCTCATCTTAAATTGTAATCCTCATAATCCCATTAATTCCCGTGTGTCCAGGGAGAGGGGGAGGTAATTGAATTATCGGGGAAGTTTCCCCCATGCTAGTCTCATGATAATGAGTGAGTTCTCATGAGATCTGATGGTTTTATAAGGGACTCTCCCCCCTTTGCTTGGCACTTCTCATCTTGCCACCTTGTGAAGAAGGTACCTTGATTCCCCTTCACTTTCTGCCATGATTTTAAGTTTCCTGAGACCTCTCAAGCTATGAGGAACTGTCAATCAATTAAACCTCTTTTCTTTATAAATTACCCAGTCTTGGGCAGTTATTTATAACATTACAAAAATGGACTAATGAGAGCATGTTCACATATAAACATGAAGGTGACAACTCTCAACATTGATATATAGTAATGAAATTCTGATCAAAATCACAGCCAGCATGTTTTTAGTGGAATTTGAAAAGCTGGTTTTAAAATTTACTTGACATTCCAAACGCTGTCAAGACACTCTTGAAAACTAAATACAAAGGAAGAGAACTTACCATGCCAGATTATTAGACCTGTTATAGCAATTAAGAGAGTATGATGTTATTGCAGGTATGCACAAATAGTGCAGTGCAATAGGAGAGAGTTCAAAATAAAAGTCATACTTATGTGAAAATTTGACTTGTCATAATATTAATATTGCAAATTGTATAAGTCTGTTCTCACGCTGCTTTAAAGACATATCTGAGATTGGGAAATTTATAAAGAAAAGAGGTTTAATTAACTCACAGTTCCACAGAGATAGGGGGGCCTCAGGAAACTTACAATCACGATCAAAAGGCAAGCAAACACATCCTTCTTTCTGTGGTAGAAACAAGGAGAAGCTCTGAGCAAAATGGGGGGATAACACCTTGTAAAATCATTAGATCTCATGAGAACTCACTCACTATCATGAGAACAGCATGGAGGTAACTGCCCTCATGATTCAATTACTTCCCACTGGGTCCTTTCCACTACATGTGGGAATTATGAGAACTATAATTCAGGATAAGCTTTAGGTGGGGACACAGACAAATCATATCATTCCATCCGTGGCCCCTCTCAAGTCCCATGTCCTCACATTTCAAAACACAATCATCGCCCTTCCAACAGAGCCCAAAGTCTTAACTCATTCCAGTATTAACTCAAAAGTCCAAGTCCAAAGTCTCGTCTGAGATAAGTCATGTCCCTTCTGCCTATGAACCTGTAAAATCAAAAGCAAGTTAGTGGCTTCCCAGATACAATGAGGGTACAGGCATTGGATAAATACACCCCACCCATTCCAAATAGGAGAAATTGGCCAAAATGAAGGGGCTACAGGCACTATGCAAGTCTGAAATCCAGCAGAGAAGTCAAACTTTAAAGCTCCAAATGATCTCCTTTGACTCCATGTCTCACATCCAGGTCATGCTGATGCAAAAGGTGGGCTCCCATGGCCTTTGGCAGCTCCTCCCCTGTGGCTTTGTAGGGGCACAGCCCCCATTCCAGCTGCTTTCACAGGCTGGCATTGAGTGTCTGTGGCTTTTCCAGGCACACGGTGCAAGCTGTGTGTAGATCTACCATTCTGGGTTCTGGAGGACAGTGACCCTCTTCTCACAGCCACACTAGGCAGTGCCCCAGTGGGGACTCTGTGTGGGAGCTCCCACCTCACATTTCCCTTCCACACTACCCTAGCAGAGGTTCTCCATGAGGGCCTCATCCTTGCAGCAAACTTCTGCCTGGACATCCAGGTATTCCCATACATCCTCTGAAATCTAGATGGAATTTCCTAAACTGCAATTCTTGACTTCTGTGCACCTGCAGGCCCAATACCACATGGAAACTGCCAAGGCATGGGGCTTGCACCCTCTGTAGCAATGGCCTGAGCTTGAGCTGTACGTTTACCCATTTTAGTCACAGCTGGAGCTGAAGCAGCTGGGACACAGGGCACTATGTCCTGAGGGTGCATAGAGCAGGGATGACCTGGCCCTGGCATACACAATCATATTTCCCTTCTAGGCCTCCAGGCCTGTGATGAGAGGAGCTGCTGTTCTCTGACATGATCTGGAGACATTTTCCCCATTGTCTTGGTGATTAACATTTGGCTTCTCATTACTTACGTACATTTCTGTAGCTGGCTTGAATTTCTCCCCAGAAAATGGGGTTTTCTTTTCTATCACATCATAAGGCTGCAAATTGTCAAAACTTTTATGCTCTGCTTTCTGTTGAATGTTTTGCTGCTTAAAAATTTCTTCCCCCAGATACCCTATATAATCTCTTTCAAGTTCAAAGTTCCACAGATGTCTAGGGCAGGGGCAAAGTGCCACCAGTCTCTTTGCATAGTAATAGTGACCTTTATTCCAGTTCCCAAAAAGTTCCTCATCTCCATCTGAGACCACCTCAACCTGGACTTCATTGTCCATATCACTATCAGCATTTTGGTCAAAACCATTCAAGAAGTCTCTAGGAAGTTCCAACCTTTCCCACATCTTCCTGTCTTCCTCTAAGCCCTCCAAACTGTTTCAGTCTTTGCTTGTGACCCAGTTCCAAAGTTGCTTCCACATTTTCAGGTTTCTTTGTAGCAGTGTCCCATTACCCAGTACAAATTTACTGTGTTAGCCTGTTCTCACACTGCTGCTATAAGGACATACCCAAGACTGGGTAATTTATAAAAGAAAGAGGTTTAATTAATTCGCAGTTCCACAAGGCTGGAGAGGCCTCAGAAAACTTACAATCATGGTGGAAGGGGAAGCAAACATATCCTTGTTCACACAGCAGCAGCAAGAAGTATCAGCAAAAGTGGGAGAAGGCTTCTAATAAAACCATTGGATCTCATGAGAACTCACTCACTATCATGAGAACAGCATGGAGGTAACTGCCCCTATGATTCAATTACCTCCCACTTGGTCTCTCCCATGACATGTGGGGATTATAGGAACTATATTTCAAGATGAGATTTGAGAGGGACATAGCCAACCATATCACAAATAAATAAAGCAAGCATGGAAAAGAAGGGTGGAAAAATTCAGGCTTTTCTGACCTTCTTGGTCAATATTCATCCTTGGAGAATTGATTAATTACATGGGAAGGCAAAAGAGATTATTACCTCATACCATACATAAAAATATATAAACAAGCAGATTAAAATTTATACAAGAGGAAAAACTTATAAAACTCTTAGAATATAATGTAAAATTTATGTCTCTAAGTAAGAATATATTTGCAAGACACAAAACACCATTGAAGAAAAAATTGATAAAATGTACTTCATTAGCCTTAAGAAATTTTTTCATCTGAAGAAACCATACAGCTCAATATAAAAAATAAACTGACAAGATGCTTGCAACCTATATAACTGACAAAATATTAGCAAGTAGAGGCTAGACATGGTGACTCATGGCTGTAATCCCCGGACTTTGTGAGGCCAAGGTGGGTGGATCACTTGAGATCAGAAGTTCAAGATCAGCCCGGCCACCATGGTAAAACCTTCATCTCTATAAAAAATACAAAAAGTAGCCAAACGAGGTGGTCGGTGACTGTAATCCCAGCACTTGGGAGGCTGAGGCAGGGCAATCATTTGAACCCAGGAGGCAGGTGTTGCAGCAAGCCTAGATGGTGCTACTGCATTCCATCCTGGGTGTCAAAAAAATATGTATATATTAGCAAGTAGAGTCCTTACAAATCAATAAAAGTTAAACAACCTGTGAGAAAAAAACCTTTAGTCTTTTCACTCAAGATGAAACACAAATGATATATAAGCCTACAAAAATATATGCAATTTAATAATTAAGAATTAGGAATATGCAAAATAAGCCTGCAATTAGATATAATTTCACTACCACTAGATTTGCAAAAATATTACACTTGAACATATCAAATGTTGGAAAAAAGTAGAGCAATAACAAACTCTCACATGATACTCATAGGATGTAAAGTAGTACAAACACTTTGGAAAAATAATAGGATATTACCTAATAAATGTGAAGATGGGAAAACCCTAAACCCAGCAGTTCCATTCCTAAATATATACCTAAGAAAACTTTCACACAAGAACAAGAAGACAAGAATAAAGTGTTCATAGCAAAACTTTTAATAGCAAAACAAAACTAAAAATACAAGTGGTCATCAGTAAAATGGAGAAATAACTATGGCATATTCATACAATAGGTTAGTATTCAATATAAAAAATATATTAATTGGGCAGGCGCAGTGGCTCACGCCTGTAATCCCAACACTTTGGGAGGCCGAGTCGGGTGGATCACCCGAGGTCAGGAGTTCAAGAGCAGCCTGACGAATGTGGAGAAACCCTGTCTCTATTAAAATTACGAAAAGTAGCTGGGCGTGATGGTGGGCACCTTTAATCCCAGCTACTCAGGAAGCTGAGGCAGGAGAATTGCTTGAACCCAGGTGGCGGAGGCTTCAGTGAGCCAAGATCATGCCACTTCACTCCTCCCTGGGCAACAAAGTGAGGCTCCATCTCTGTATATCTGTATCTGTATCTATATCTATATCCATATTTATATAAATCTCAACTACAAGAAACAACAGGGTGAAACTTTGTTTATAATGTTGAGCACAAAAGGGCTGTCACTGAATACTGTAAGAAGTGTGATTACATTTATATGAAGTAAAAAAACTATGCACAAGTAAATAGTGTATATTAATGAATACACAGATGGATGATATAACCCTAAGGAAAAGCACAAGAATGTTTCTCACAAAATTCAGAAATATGCATACTTAGAGGATTAAGATAAGAGCATCAGTATGGACAGGGGCACAGAAGCCATATAAAAGGTAATGGTAATTTTTTTTTGTCTTAAACTGGGTGATGGGTTGATGGCTTTTTGTGAAATTTTGTCATATTATCTACAGACACACACACACAAACACACTTAAATACTTTGTATCAACTTAGCATTCAGTAAATAATTTTTAAAAGAAAGAAGTTTATATTTGCATCTTTAAAATAATTATCTTAGAATCTCATTTTCTTTGCTCCATAATTTTTATCTCTCATGCAGAAATTGCTCCTGACAATTAGAAGCCTCATGGCAAGTTAAGAAAATGAAACTAGAGAATCTTGGTCTTACAATATAGTCATTTCAACACAATGTCAATAGTTTGCCAGGTGTCTACATAAGCTAATTATACTCCCTAAAGTAAGTTAATGTAGGGCAAATGTAAAGTCTTGTGTTAAAAAGATAATATACAAACTTGGAGTATTCATTCTCAGGTACCTCTTTGAAAAAAAAGATGCATTGGACTTAGTGAATTAATATAGCATATGGACAAAGTTGCTGGTACTTACAAAGTAATCTTGATTTTTCTCCTATCTTTTAGGCATTTGATGAATCATAGATGATGGAGATAATTAATTTAACAATTATAAAATAATTTTAAAATAATTTCAAACAAATAAACCAGAAACAAAAGAAATGCAATTGTGTCAAGGTTAGAAAAAAGATACTTTATTTGTTCTAATTGCTTAAACAGGCTACTCACCTGTTTAATTTTAACAGGAATCAATGACTTGACCTCTTCGTGAATTCTAGAATGTAGAAAATTTATCTGACCTCAAAAGCATGGGAAAATCAATTTTGAAATTTTTTCTTAGATCAGGTAAATGTTGAACTGATCTACATTGAAACTGATTGAAACTGAAGACACATCTATCTGTCTGTCTTTTTCCGACTTGACCCAACTAAAAAACAAGTAAATTGAATTAAGAGCTGGGCAGTGAAAGAGGGGCCGCTGTGGCATCAAGAATTATTTGAAAGCACATTCTCTTTCTTTGGGGATATTGGGGAAGCGGTAGCAATTCTCCCTTAGCAACATTTCCTGGGGTCCTTCATTTTTTACATGAAAAAATTATTCATCCTTTAAAAGCATTTAATCTGGAACCACGTTTGCTCTGTATTTTCATATGCATCTAATCGACAAGACCTTTTATTACCGAGAGCAGTATTGGCATATTGAAAGATCTGCTCTTTGAGTGCTCAACTTTTTTTTCCTCTTTTTCTGCCTTAGCCTTGCAGATAACTCAAGATTAAATTTCACTTTTAATACACTGAATTTGTAATAAGCCCCAGAAGATATATATTTGCTTAATATTGTCATGTATCATTGGGAAAAGACGCAGAAGAATATGGAGTACATGTTTTAGGGAAAAAAGCTTAATTTGGAATCAGATGTTGTAAAATAAATGAAAGACGTGTCATGGGAAAGAACCATTCTCATGTAAGTTGCTAATGTTTAATCCTTTACCTCCACCCTCCAGCAATATTTGGCACAGTGATAATATAAAGTTGGAATAAGAAAGGGATTGTACCACATTGTCCTGTGCATTTACTTAGGTTGCATTAAAGAACTTGCATCTTTATCATAGCCAAAAAGCTACTCAGTGATTAAAACTTTAAAATATTTTTCCTGGAAAATATTTCAAATTTCCGAATACACATTAGTCCAATATTTAAGTTCCAGTCTTATTGTCATTTTAGATAATGTTAATTATGTGGTTTGTTCCTTAAGTGTTTTTAAAATAAAAGTTTCGGAAAGCAAAGTAATGATAAATGCATGACTTATCAAATTTGCTTCGGTTTTTCATTATAGGAATTTTAGAAAAAATCCAAATTTAAGGTGTCGATTTTAGATCTTTCCTGCTTTCTCTTGTGGGCATTTAGTGCTATAAATTTCCCTCTACACACTACTTTGAATGTGTCCCAGAGATTCTGGTACATTGTGTCCTTATTCTCATTGGTTTCAAAGATCATTTTTATTTCTGCCTTCATTTCGTTATTTACCCAGTAGTCATTCAGGAGCAGGTTGTTGTTTCCATGTAGTTGTGCGGTTTTGAGTGAGTTTCTTAATCCTGAGTTCTAATTGGATTGCACAGTGGTCAGAGAGACAGTTTATCATGATTTCTGTTCTTTTACATTTGCTGAGGAGTGGTTTACTTTCAACTATGTGGTCAATTTTGGAATAAGCGCGATGTGGTGCTGAGAATGTATATTCTGTTGATTTGGGGTGGAGAGTTCTGTAGATGTCTATTAGGTCCACTTGGTGCAGAGCTGAGTTCAAGCCCTGGATATCCCTGTTAACCTTCTGTCTCATTGATCTGTCTAATATTGACAGTGGGGTGTTAAAGTCTCCCATTATTACTGTGTGGGAGTCTAAGTCTCTTTGTAGGTCTCTAAGAACTTGCTTTATGAATCTGGGTGCTCCTGTATTAGGTGCATATATATTTAGGATAGTTAGCTCTTCTTGTTGAATTGATCCCTTTACCATTATGTAATGGCCTTCTTTGTCTCTTTTGATCTTTGTTGGTTTAAAGTCCGTTTTATCAGAGACTAGGATTGCAACTCCTGCTTTTTTTTGCTTTCCATTTTCTTGGTAGATCTTCCTCCATCCCTTTATTCTGAGCCTATGTTTGTCTCTGCATGTGAGATGGGTCTCCTGAATACAGCACACCGATGGGTCTTGACTTTTTATCCAATTAAAAGAACTAGAGAAGCAAGAGCAAACAAATTCAAAAGCTAGCAGAAGGAAATAACTAACTAAGATCAGAGCAGAACTGAAGGAGATAGAGACACACACACACACACACATAAAAAACCCTTCAAAAAAACAATGAATCCAGGACCTGGTTTTTTGAAAAGATCAACAATATTGATAGACCACTAGCAAGACTAATAAAGAAGAAGAGAGAAGAATCAAATAGATGCAATAAAAAAAAAGATAAAGGGGATATCACCACTGATCCCACAGAAATACAAACTATCATCAGAGAATACTAAAAACACCTCTATGCAAATAAACTAGAAAATCTAGAAGAGATGGATAAATGCCTGGATACATAAACCCCCCCAAGACTAAACCAGGAAGAAGTTCAATCCCTGAATAGACCAATAACAGGCTCTGAAATTGAGGCAATAATTAATAGCCTACCAACCAAAAAAAGTCCAGTAACAGACTGATTCACAGCTGAATTTTAAGAGAAGTACAAAGATGAGCTGGTACCGTTCCTTCTGAAACTATTCCAATCAATAGAAAAAGAGGGAATCCTCCCTAACTCATTTTATTAGGCCAACGTCATCCTGATACCAAAGTCTGGCAGAGACACAACAAAAAAAGAGAATTTTTGACCAATATACCTGATGAACATCAATGCGAAAATCCTCAGTAAAATACTGGCAAACCGAATCCAGCAGCACATCAAAAAGCTTATCCACCATGATCAGTGGGCTTCATCCCTGGGATGCAAGGCTGGTTCAACATACGCAAATCAATAAATGTAATCCATCACATAAACAGAACCAATGACAAAAACCACATGATTATCTCAATAGATGCAAAAAAGGCCTTTGACCAAATTCAACAGCCCTTCATGCTAAAAGCTGTCAATAAACTAGACATTGATGGAACGTTTCTCAGAATAATAAAAGCTATTTATGACAAACCCACAGCCAATATCATACTGAATGGGCAAAAACTGGAAGCATTCTTTGAAAACTGGCATAAGACAGGGATGCCCTCTCTCACCACTCCTATTCCACATAGTGTTGGAAGTTCTGTCCAGGGAAATCAGGCAAGAGAAAGAAATAAAGGGTATTCAGTTAGGAAAAGAGGAAGTCAAATTGTCCCTGTTGGCAGATGACATGATTGTATATTTAGAAAACCCCATCGTCTCAGCCCAAAATCTCCTTAAGCTGATAAGCAACTTCAGCAAAGTCTCAAGATACAAAATCAATGTGAACAAATCACCAGCATTCCTATACACAAATAACAGACAATCAGAGAGCCAAATCATGAGTGAACTTCCATTCACAATTGCTAAAAAGAGAGCAAAATACCTAGGAATACAACTTACAAAGGATGTGAAAGGCCTCTTCAAGGAGAACTACAAACCACAGCTCAACAAAATAAAAGAGAACACAAACAAATGGAAGAACATTCCATGCTGATGGATAGGAAGACTCAATATTGTGAAAATGGCCATACTGCCCAAGATAATTTATAGATTCAATGCCATCCCCATCAAGCTACTGATAACTTTCTTCACAGAATTGAAAAAAACTACTTTAAAGTTCATATGGAACCAAAAAGAGCCAGCATTGCCAAGACAATCCTAAGCAAAAAAAAACAAAGCTGGAGGCATCACACCACCTGACTTCCAACTACACTATGAGGCTGCAGTAACCAAAACAGCATGCTACCAGTACAAAAACAGAGATATAGACCAATGAAACAGAACAGAGGCCTCAGAAATAACACCACACATCTACAACCATCCGATCTTTGACAAACCTGACAAAAACAAGAAATGAGGAAAGGATTCCCTATTTAATAAATAGTGATGAGAAAACTGGCTAGCCATATGTAGAAAGCTGAAACTGGATCCCTTCCTTATACCTTATACAAAAATTAATTCAAGATGGATTAAAGACTTAAATGTTAGACCTAAAACCGTAAAAACTCTAGAAGAAAACCTAGGCACCACCATTCAGGACATAGGCATGGGCAAGGGCTTCATGACTAAAACACCAAAAGCAGTGCCAACAAAAGCCAAAATAGACGAATAGAATCTAATTAAATTAAATTAAATTAAACAAAAGAAACTACCAGAGTGAAGAGGTAACCTACAGAATGGGAGAAAAGTTTTGCAATCTACCCATCTGACAATGGGCTAATATCTGGAATCTGCAAAGAACTTAAACAAATTTGCAAGAAAAAACAAACATTCCCATCAAAAAGTGGGCAAAGGATATCAACAGACACTTCTCAAAAGAAGGCATTTATGCAGCCAACAGACACATGAAAAAATGCTCATCAGTGGTCGTCAGAGAAATGCAAATTAAAACCACGATGAGACACCATCTCACACCAGTTAGAATGACGATCATTAAAAAGTCAGGAAACAACAGATGCTAGAGAGGATGTGGAGAAATAGGAATGCTTTTACACTGTTGGTGGGAGTGTGAATTACTTCAACCATTGTGGAAAAGAGTGTGGAGATTCCTCAAGGATCTAGAACTAGAAATACCATTTGACCCAGCGATCCCATTACTGGGTATATACCCAAAGGATTATAAATCATGCTACTATTAAGACACATGTACACATGTTTATTGCAGCACTACTCACAACAGCAAAGACTTGGAACCAACCCAAATGTCCATCAGTGACAGACTGTACTAACAAAATGTGGTGCACATAACCACGGAATACTATGCAGCCATAAAAAATGATGAGTTCTTGTCCTTTGCAGGGACATGGATGAAACTAGAAACCATCATTCTCAGCAAAGTCACACAAGAAGAGAAAACCAAACACCGCATGCTCTCACTCACAGGTGGGAATTGAACAATGAGAACACTTGGATATAGGGCAGGGAACATCACACACCAGGGCCTGTCATGGGGTTGGGGGCTGGGGAAGGGATAGCATTGGGAGAAATACCTAATGCAAATGACGAGGTAATGGGTGCAGCAAAACAACATGGCACATATATACCTATGTAACAAACCTGCACGTTGTGCATATGTACCCTAGAACTTAAAGTATAATAAAAAAATCCAAATTTAAATGAACTATGAAAAAAATGGCTGTCCAATTATGTAATTAAAAAATTAAAATCATTTTTTTCTCAAATGAGAATATGACAAGTTCCCCACAGTACTGATCTGATAACTTTTCAAGGCTGGATTAATCTTGTCCCATCTGAAGAGTTATGTTTGATTTGTTATATTTGTTAAATAATGTTCATGGTCGTTAATTAAACTATTCATTAGTCATGCATGTATTTACTACTGGAAAGAGTGATATTAAATCAGTGACATTTCCCCTGTTACGTTTTAGTTAAATGAACTACTGTAATTAGATTTAGATTTTGACCGAACGTATTTTGTGAAGCACCCTAAGACTTGAGACCATTAGGTAAAAGTTAAATAATGATTTTTAAACATGATTAACTGCTCACCGGCTAGCGAATTAAAAACCGAATGAAATACTGCAGCATATTTTACCGTACTAGTTTAAGATTCTGAAACAACAAAAAATGTGTTATCACTTTACTTTTATTTCAAGCTGGAGCCACAATCATTTAAAGACTTCCATTTGGGAGCAGTTATAGTTAATGTTCAATTCATGAGGATGTAGGGATGACTGCACATCGTGGGTTAATTTGTTTTTCTAGAATTTTGTCAGCTTAATAATCATTCTATACAATTCATCACATGTGTTTTCTTTTAATGTCAGCCAATGACTTGGGTAATCAGCTTAATTCTTCATATTTTATATGCAATATATTTATTCATGATAAATGTACAGTTACACTGGCTCTTGTTAACTTATAGTACATGCTATTTGGTAATAATCATGTACAAAATAAATGAATTAAACAATTTAATCAAATAAAACAGATATTGTAAAGCTCTGAGAACTGTATGTTGGGTATATATGTGTGTGTATGAAATCAAATTTAACCATTTAAGATTCCATAAATATTATGTAACTAGCAGATCCCTTTTACAAAAACATGTCCAACATTAAACTATTCCTAAATACATTAGGATATAAATAATAAAACTGTAGTGAGAAGGAGGTAAATCATGATGACTTTTAGTGTTGTAATGTTGCTTGTATCTCAGCCTGTTATCCAAATTTCTGGGAAAGCTTATCTTTCTAAATCTTTCTCATAACCAAAGCAGACTCTACAAACTTTCTAAATTCCACATATAAAGCTCTTCCTAACAAGAACAAGACTTTTCTCATTTGAAGCACACACGTTTCCTCTTATGTTGAATGCATTTAACATACTAAATATATTGGTAAACTAAAAACCCCAATTCAGATTCCTTTTTCTAGATTATCTTTAGATAATAGAGTCCAACATTTTAAAGCAAGGTAAAAGACTTAAAGGATAGAAAGAATGTAATGTTCCCAACAAAAAGAAAAGATAAGTGCTTTAGGTAATAGTTATTCCAGTTACCATGATTTGATCATTACACATTGCATATGTGTATCAAAATATCACATACACTCCTAAATATGTACAGCTATGATATATCAATTAACGAATACGAAAAAAGTCTTTAAAATATTATTGCCTACCACTGATGGTAATATATTAATAGATAAAACATTTCTTTTTCATTTTAGTAATGGATAGTTATCTATTTCAACAGGTACACTTAAAAATTCTAATAATTTTTGTTCAATAGGTAAAAAAGAGTGTTGGTTTAAATGTGTTTATTATTAACTGAACTGTGCCTTTAAATGGTCTTTTGTCTCTATCACATTAAGACACATATTAATATATGCATGGATATGTAAATGAATGACATTATATGAAAGTCAGTAAGAGGTTTTGTAGTTTAAATCTTTTAAAAATATTCTGCTTATGGCATAGCTCAATGACAGGTAAAATCTTGGTAGCTCCCAAGAGACTAGCAGATTTTCACATAAGCTGATAGCAGATCCTCCCTTCTAATGCCCTTACCTTTTACATTTTACATCAAAATATAATTTACATCTTACATCAAAATACAATTTATATACGGATAATACAGTATCAGTTATAAAAGTCACAAATTCTTACAAGCTTTCATCAAATTCATTTTGAAATTTATAATTGCCTGACAGTTTGGAGACTAACATTCATAATAATTCGTAAGGCAACAGGAAGAAGTGGCTACATTCAAATGTATTCCAGGTTCTATTATTGTAATTTTGAATTAGACTAAGGAGTAGAAATTTTGCATAATACATAATGATAATGTCATAGTTTCACATCTCAGCATGACATTTGACATCAAGAAACAGTTAAGTGGCCAGTATTTCTCACCAGAATTTTACATGCAGTTTTAAGTGAAAAGTGGTGAGGAACCTAAATTAAAAATGAATTGGTGTTTAAAAATTATTGCAAGAGCCAATATTTCAGTTGGCTGAGTAAGAAAGCCTTTGCAGGAAGTATGCTGCTTCATGAACTTGGAGAGCAGCCTTGTTTATATTTTTTGGACTAATCTCATTCAACTTTTTATCTATTATTTCTGTGATGATATCCAGGGCATTTAATCAACTGTGTGGTTAACTTGACTATAAAAAGGTAACTGCATAGTTTTGCGTTAGACAATCAATATCTCAAAAGCACTCATCCAGCTTGGAGTACATGAAGTCAAATGTAAAGTTTTGTGTTTCAGATTGAAAATAAAAGAAAATAAAGTAAATTAATGAGAGACAAAATCTAATAATACTAATAGAGGATAAAAAAGAACAACAGCACAAGTAAATAAAATGATATAAAAAGCAAAATAAAACACTAGCAAAATTACTGAAAAATACATCATAAAATAAAAAGTGAATGGTGGTGGTTTATACCACTAACAGGATTTTTGTCAATGTCAAATGAAAATGCAGTATCTAAGAACAGGGGTGGGAAAATCTGCTTAGACCACATTTAGAACAGTGTTTCCTTCCATAAATAAGACTTTAAGGGACATACTGACATAAACTGAACCGTATTCAAATATATGTGACCAGGCTGATGTAGTAATTAGACTCCAAGCTTTAATAGGGATTGGGAATGTTTATTCTATCCCAGGGTATAGATTTTAACTTTTTAAAAATATTTTTATGACCGCGCACAGTGGCTCATGCCTGCAATCTCAGCACTTTGAGGCTGAGGCGGGAGGATCACGAGGTCAGGAGATTGAGACTATCCTGGCTAACATGGTGAAAGCCCGTCTCTACTAAAAATACAAAAAATTATCCGGGCATGGTGGCAGGAGCCTGGAGTCCCAGCTACTTGGGAGGCTGAGGCAGGAGAATGGCGTGAACTGGAGGGGTGGAGCTTGCAGTGAGCCGGAGCTTGCAGTGAGCCGGAGCTTGCAGTGAGCCGGAGGCGTGGAGCTTGCAGTGAGCCAAGATCGCACCACTGCACTCCAGCCTGGGTGACAGAGCAAGACTCCAACTCAAAAAAAAAAATTTATATGTATATATATACACACACATATATATTAGGGGTGTCATAAGGACAGATATTAGAATTGCTCCATATACTCATTACAGAGTCAAACTTTACTAAGCAGAATAAAATAAACTATAAGGAAAAAGAATTGGCTTTAATATGAAGATACAAGGAAGATGGAACAAGTTTTCAGAAATATCAATTTCCTCTACCTTGAGAATGTTCAAAACCAGTTTGATCACAAATTGGTGAGATTAAGAAATTTTTATACATGATATTTAAAGCACCTTATTATTCTGAAATTGGTGATTCTATAAACAAAAATATTTTATTGGGTTCCAAAAATTGGCATATATTTGCCTACCATCCCAAAAAAGTAGGAAACATTTCCATTGTTTACTGAGCAAAGTGTCATGCAGACATTTTCAGTTAACATGCATTGACATCATGAAAACTACTTACCCTTTTGTATGGCACTAAAGCGTTCTCCTCTTTGAAGCCAGCACTCAGAGTGTGTCTGGAATCGGTGGGTTGTTGGTCTCACTGACTTCAAGAATGAAGCTGCGGACCCTCGTGGTGAGTATTACAGTTCTTAAAGATGTTGTGTCCGGACTTTGTTCCTTCTGATGTTCGGAGTTGCTTCCTTCTGGTGGGTTCGTGGTCTCGCTGGCTTCAGGAGTGAAGCTGCAGATCTTTGCAGTGAGTGTTACAGCTCCTAAGGCAGCACGTGTGGAGTTGTTTGTTTCTCCCGTCCAGAGTTGTTTATTCCTCCCTGTGGGTTCATAGTCTCGCTGGCCTCAGGAGTGAAGCTGCAGACCTTTGCGGTGAGTGTTACAGCTCATAAAAGCAGTGCAAACCCAAAGGGTGAGCAGCAGCAAGATTTATTGCAAAGAGCAAAAGGACAAAGCTTCCACGCTGTGGAAGGCGACCCAGCAGGTTGCCAGTGCTGGCTTGGGCAGCCTGCCTTTATTCCCTTATCTGACCCCATCCACATCCTGCTGATTGGCCCATTTTACAGAGAGCTGATTGGTCCATTTCACAGAGAGCTGATTGGTCTGTTTTGACAGGCTGCTGATTGGTGCGTTTACAATCCCTGAGCTAGACACAGAGTGGTGATTGGTGTATTTACAATCCTTTAGCTAGAAGTAAAAGTTCTCCAAGTCCCTACTAGATTAACTAGACACAGAGCACTGATTGGTGCATTTACAAACATTGAGCTAGACACAGGGTGCTGATTGGTGCATTTACAAACCTTGAGCTAGACACAGAGTGCTGATTGGTGTATTTACAATCCCTTAGCTAGACGTAAATGTTCTCCAAGTCCCCACTAGATTAGCTAGACACAGAGCACTGATTGGTATATTTACAAACCTTGAGCTAGACACAGGGTGCTGATGGGTGCATTTACAATCCTCTAGCTAGACATAAAAGTTCTCTAAGTCCCCACCGGATTAGCTAGACACAGAGCACTGATTGGTGCATTTACAAACCCCAAGCTAGACACAGAGTGCTGATTGGTGCATTTACAATCCTTCAGCTAGACATAAAAGTTCCCCAAGTCCCCACCTGGGCTCAGGAGCCCAGCTGGCTTTGCCTAGTGGGTGCCGCGCCCAGGGGTGGAGCTGCCTGCCAGTCCCGCGCCATGCGCCTGCACTCCTCAGCCCTTAGGCGGATGGGACCGGTTGCTGCGGCACAGCGGCGGTGCCCTTCAGGGAGGAGCGCAGGAGCCCATCTTGAGGGAGCTGGGGCATGGCGGGCTGCAGGTCCCAGCCCTACCCCATGGGGAGGTGGCTGAGGCCCAGCGAGAATTCGAGCACCGCGTACAAGGGACGGCAGTGCTGGGGGACCGGGCGCCCCCTCCGCAGCTGCTGGCCTGGGTGCTAAGCCCCTCACTGCCCGGGGCTGGCGGCGATGGAGGGCGGCTCCGAGTGAGTGCGGGGCGCGGGGCCCCACGCCCACCCGGAACTCACGCTGGCCCGCGAGCGCTGCGCGCAGCCCCAGTTCCCGCCTGCGTCTCTGCCTCCACACCTCCACGTACGCAGAGGGGGCCGGCTCCAGCCTTGGCCAGCCCAGAGAGGGGCGTCCCACAGTGCAGCGGCGGGCTGAAGGGCTCCTCAAGCCTGGCCAGAGCGGACGCCGAGGCCGAGGAGGCGCTGAGAACGAGCGAGGGCCGCAAGCACGTTGTCACCTCTCAAGAGTAAGTAAAAAAGTTTGAAAATTATAATTGTTACGAAAGCAGAACTGTTGAAAACCGTGTAAGTCTATGTCTGTATTCTTCAGAGCCACATTGTATTTGTATTTAGTAGAGAGAATATCAAAGGGGAATGAGATCCCCTTTTTTCTTCTTGTGAGTAGTCACCATTATAATGATAGCTAACAGACTACTGTCTTTCACATGTTAAGAAACTAATAAGCATTTTTTAATCGAAAGGTTCAGAACGACTACAGCCTTGACATTAACCCTGGAAATCAGATTCTGTGCTAAAATGGGGGTGACCAAGGAACAGATGTACAAGGTACAACACTCCCCGTAAACTAACCACTTCACTCTCCCAAAGCAACGTGTTTCTGTGTGAAAATTGAGTTAACTTTCATGAAGCCATATGGTGGTTGTGGCAGGCAGAACAAAGGCCTCCCCAAAGATATAATTGTTTCAATACCTGGAATCTGTAAATACATGTGTTACATGACAAGGGGAAATCAAGGTTAGCAATATGATGACCTTAAAATAAGATTATTGTTGCTTATTTGGGTGGGCTAAAGGGTTCTTACAAATGGAGGAGGGAGGCAAGAGAGTCAAGTGTCAGTTTTGCAATGTGAGAAACATCCCACTGTCCATTACTGGGTTGAAAGATGGAGGAAGTGAACCCTGAGCCAAGAAACGGGTGAAGCCTTTGGAAGCAAGGAAGTACAAGGGAATGGATTCTTCTTCAGAAAGGAATGCAGCACTGCAAACGCTAAGTTTAGCTCAGTGAGACCCATGTCAGACTTCTGATTTCCAGAACTGTAAGATAATATGTGTAGTTTTAAGCCACTAAATTTGAAGTAATTTGTTACAGCAGCTATAGGAAACTAATACAGTAGGTAATAAGAATAGAATGACTTAGGTGTTTCTTTTTTCCCCACTATGATTTCTTTCTTAAGAGATTCTCTTAAGTATTTTGCAGTAGCCTTTTTACCAGTGATTCACTTGACAGCAAGAAAATGTTTTACAGCATAGATTGTCTGCTAAACAACCTAATCAAAATATTATTAAACAATTACACTACAGTAGGCTGTTTAATGAAGTGTTTTCAGTGTGGTTTGAGCACTAATAGCAACAATGTTAAGCTGTTTTGTGCTCTGTGTATCAAAGAGCTTGTAGTAATGTGAGTTGACTAAGAGCCAAATAAATCCTGAAGCATCTTTGACAGACAATGTACTTGTGCCAGTCTAAATTTTGTCAGGTATTATTATTGTGCATGAAAAGGAAAAATATAAGACTATCAAGAGCTTTCATATACAGTATATCATGTTAAAATCCCTGATAACTAGGTACTTTCCAGGCTTCCTTCCGTCAGATTTTATGACTATTGGCTTCATCTGAATTTGAATCTGAGTATAAACTTAAAAGTACATAATCAAAAATTAAGCCAACTACTCTTGAACTGCCATCTGCATCAGTACCTAACATGGAAGCAGTGGTATCCATAGCGGATTTCAGAAAGTCTTTTGAAATGGAGGAAAGAAAATATAACATGATTGATAGGTAAATATAAAGAAAATGAATAAAAGTACACCTGAAGATATGGCTACAGTGTGCTTTCACTGGCTTTCAAGTGAGTACTTTCCATTTAGCCAATTACATTTTCTTTCTTCTGGTATTCTTCTTTTGTGAAGAGTTCCAAGTCAGAAAGCCTTACTGTTTTATTGTGTTAATCAAAAAGATGACATATTAATTTAAGAATAATCATAATACTAGACACTATTGATAGTCAAAGAGAAATGAAGGAAGGGGGATGAACCGAAAGTTCATGCAAATAGTTTGAAATTATGAAGGAAAATTCTCTCAAGTCCAGTTCTTTTTGGGTTTTCCTTTATGGACAATAAAATAAATTAGAATTGCTACCCTGGAAACAAAACAAAACAAAATCTTTTCTGAATGAAAGATACTTTTTAAAAAGTTATACTTTAAATTCTGGGATACATGTGCAGAACGTGCAGGTTTGTTACATAGGTATACACATGCCATGGTAGTTTGCTGCACCCAACAACCCGTCATCTACATTAGGTATCTTTCCTAATGCTATCCCTCCCCTAGCCTCACTCCCCAACAGGCCCTGATATGTGGTGTTCCCCTCCCTTTGTCCATGTGTTATCATTGTTCACTTCCCATTAATGAGTGAGAACATGCAGTGTTTGGTTTTCTGTTCCTTTGTTAGTTTTCTGAGAATGATGGTTTCCAGCTTCGTACATGTCCCTGAAAAGGACACGAACTCATCCTTTTTTATGGCTGCATAGTATTCCATGGTGTATATGTGCCATGTTTTCTTTATCCAGTCTGTCACTGATGGGTATTTGGGTTGGTTCTGAGTCTTTGCTATTGTGAGTAGTGCTGCAGTAAACATATGTGTGCATGTGTCTTTATAGTAGAATGATATTATCCTTTGGGTATATACCCAGTAATGGGATTGCGGTGTCATATGGTGTCTCTGGTTCTAGATTCTTGAGGAATCCTCACACTGTTTTCCACAATGGTTGAACTAATTTACACTCCCACCAACAGTGTAAAAGCATTCCTATTTCTCTACATCCTCTCCAGCATCTGTTGTTTCCTGACTTTTTAATGATTGCCATTCTAACTGGTGTGAGATGGTATCTCATTGTGGTTTTGATTTGCATTTCTCTAATGACCAGTCATAATGAGCTTTTTTTCATATGTTTTTGGCCACATAAATATCTTCCTTTGAGAAGTGTCTGTTCATATCCTTTGCCCACTTTTTGATGGGGTTGTTTGATTTTTCTTGTAAATTTGTTTAAGTTCCTTGCAGATTCTGGATATTTTTCTTGTAATGTATTTTAAAGGCAGTGCCTTCTTAAGGAGATGAAAACTGAGGGGAATGGTTTGGAGAAGATAATTGGATAATACACTTCAAAAAATTTAAACTCATCCTATTCATGACTTTGCACACTGTATAGGTGTGAGCTTTAACAAGCTCTCCTGTTGTATGTCACGACCTCACTTGGGCCCCTCTTAAGAAATCTGTGTAAATCTAACATTTGTTGCATTCACTGGTTCCCTAACAGGGCAGCAGCCTGCCACTCCCTTTCATTGCAATTTATCTGCTATGTTTAAAAACAAAACAAAACAAAAATCAACAACAAGGAAATTACTGCTTGGAGTTCTGTCAGTTCTCTCTGTTTAGCCCTTCTTGTTCTCTCTCTTATGAGATATTAGCGCCCTCTCAGCTGCTCTCAGTGCATTCATCGTCTCCTATCATTGTCTCTGTTTCTACTTCCATCATTTGTCATCTTAATGCTGAGGTATTTTGACAAGTGGGATGAACTCTGATTAACTGTGATTATCAGAAGTGGACGAGAGAAGTTGAGGGCACTGGATGACACACTATTTCATATTTTACTCTCATCCAATTCATATCTATCAAGCAGATTGTAGAGTGTTATTACTCAGCATTCTCCAAATTGGGTCATTTTCCCTAATAGTATCAGTTCTGCTGATGTTTCTCTAAGTCTAGATGGTTATTGAGAAACTAGCCTCAATTGTTAATGTGTAAGATCTTTCTGTTTTCAAACTGTTGGAGAAAATTTTTGTTTGTTTTTCAAATTAGATGGCAAAATATTCCTAAAATCCTCATGTCTGTCAGGCTCAACTTTACTTTTTAAAGTAAATGTTAAACTGAATTCAATAACAATTTTTGGCAACTTATTTTAATAATGGAGATGCTATTAGAAGAATCACAGATTATTCATTTATGCCTTTGATGTTTTGCAGAGAAAAAAACACAGCTTATTACTAAATGTGGGATTCAAGATATCTGTCTAAATATATGTAGTGGTTTAATCTTTCCAGAAGAAAATCAAATGAAACCAGCAAATTTCATTTTAAATGAATAATAAACAAATGTATATTATTGCATCTTACCAGATGCTGAGGTCTGAGATATTTTCTTGAGGTTTAAAAATATTTACTATTGCTCTAAGGGATTCAATGTTTAAAAGTTCTTAAAATATATAATTTAAAACATAATTATGGAATTCCAAAAACCAAATGTTTATGTCTATATTAACTAAATAAAATTAAGAATTGATATAACATACTGACTTTAAACCCCCCCCTTCCCATAATTTGGGATATTATTTCCTAAAGTTTGTTTACACTTTCCTTATATGCTTGTTCTCTCAAAGTTCCAATGTTCCAGCTTTGTTTTCTTACTTTCTCATTTTTAGTTTGTGTGCATACCATTTCCATGTTACATTAATAATATTGATGCTTTGGTGATGGTGGAACTAAAAGGTAGTATGTATTTTGTAATTACTTTAAAAGGTTTTACTAGGCAAGTACCTAATTGTTTAGCTAAAATAAATGTTATTGCTTTCTTATAAGTTAGTTGGGCCTGAGGTCAGCTGCACAAACTCTGAGTTTTTTTTTTTTTTTTTTGAGACAGAGTCTAGCTCTTGTCTCCCAGGCTGGAGTGCAGTGGCGCAATCTCGGCTCACTGCAAGCTCCGCCTCCCAGGTTCATGTCATTCTCCTGCCTCAGCCTCCTGGGCATCTGGGACTACAGGCGCCTGCCACCACGCCTGGCTAATTTTTTGTATTTTTTTAGTAGAGACAGGCTTTCACACTGTGTTAGCCAGGATGGTCTCGATCTCCTGACCTCGTGATCTGCCTACCTTGGCCTCCCAAAGTGCTGGGATTACAGGCGTGAGCCACCGCGCCCGGCCAACTGTGACTATTTTTTTTAATGAACCTTTACATTCTCAAAACACATGCAGCATAATTTATTCTTAAAAGCTATAAGCCCACAACTACCATGCTGCTGTTCGAACATCTGATATCTTCCAAAAATTGTATTCTGTGTTAAAACCGTGATTATAAGCATTCATTATTTTAAAATGCCAATTGCAATGACTGTAAACTTCAAAGGAGATGAAGGCAAAGTTCTTTTCAAGTTTTGAAATATGCGTCTGTTATTGCATGTTGATAATTTATGCTCAAGCAAAGGTGCTATTGAAATAGCATGACTATAGTATAGTATGGGTTTTCAAGCGCAAACATAAATTGTAGCATTTTATTTTTTAAAAATAGGAATTTTGGCCAGGTGTGTGGCTCACTCTTACAATCCCAGCACTTTGAGGGTCCAAGGCGAGTAGATCGCTTGAGCCCTGGAGTTCAAGACCAGCCTGGTCAAAATGATGAAACCCTGTCTCTATGAATAAAAAAATTGAAAAAAATTAGCCAGGTGTGGTGGTGCACACCTGTAGTCCCAGCTACTCAGGAGACAGATGTGGGAGGATCACATGAGCCTGCAGATGTGGAGGCTGCAGTGAGCCATGATCTCACACTCCAGCCTGGGCAACAGAGTGAGATCATTTCCAAGAAAAAAATAAATAAATAAAATAAATGTGTATTTATTTTTCATAGTTTGGTTTTGAGAAACCTTGATTTTAATAAAGAGAGAAATGAATGTTTAATCAATGCCATGATGAATTTGTATGGTAATATTTATTGGTTTTCCAGTTGTCTTAGAAAGTTTGTGAACTTTGTGACTTGTATGACCAAACACAATTTTTATAATGTACAGGTACTTTTTGTAAAGTGGCTAAAATGTTACGACTCTATGCTACCTGAGTAGCGTTTCTATGCAAAGAAAAAGGTGATACCTCAGTGAAATTACTCGGGGTTAGAACTGAAGTTTAGCAAAATCTCCCACATAGATTGGAATTCAGTGGTTTTTGTTTAATTTATGATGTTTAAGAATTTTTAAAGTCTTCTGTGAACTTTAAAAAATTTTAAAGCTTTCATTAAATTATGAATCTAGACTAAACGGTGAGAAATTTCTTTGCACTTTGCCATACTGATCTTACATGAGGTAAGAATAGTTGGTCTTGTGGTATATTTATTTACTTCAATGACAATTAGAAGCAAGACCCCAGAAAGGTGTTTTCCTAAAACACATGTATAAAAGTTCATAGCATATTTAAGAAAACATATTTAGTGTGTATTATGTCATTGGTTGCTTCTTTCAGTGTCACCAACTCCTTGGAACAGTATAGTAAGACCCAGATTCAGAAAAGTAAGATCTCTTTGTTCTTAAAATTATTTTAGAGTTTAAATCTGTGTCCATGGTTTTTTTAAATGGACTATCCACATTTTCTATTTCAAATGTGGCAATGTTTATGTTTATCTTTATTATTCATTCATGTTTATATATTATTTAATATTAATATTATTATTAGAGCATTATATTCAAAGAGTTATTCTTGTGGTCTCTTTTATCATATTCAGAAGCTTGCAGATATAACTACCAACTCAGAGTTCCTGGTTTTCTCTTTCCATAAATATCCCATAGGCTATTAGATGTCGCAGAGCATCAGCTTCATCCCCTAATTTGCAGATGAGGCAGCCAAGTCTGGAGATGATAATTTGCTGGCCCCACATTACATGGCTGGTGAGTGACGGACCTGGGACAGAGCCAGGACTGGAACTCCAGTATCTTAACAAGGAGTCTTTTTCTGCAGAGTGTTTCTCCTCCTGAAACCGAGTTCCTCTGTAAGGGAAACCTGTTTCCAGGGTCTTCAATTTTATGCTAGTTTTTTATATTAAAAATGTGTTTTTCCAAATATAGAGTTATTGACCTCACATACTTCCTTGATATTGGTACTCCAGTAGACTTCATGAGTTTTCCTGGGAGTCTACATTTGATTCTCTTTGTGACTAAATTCACACTCTTTTTAACTTGTCTGGGAATGGTGGTGTGGCTATTCCTACAAAATCAATTGACTAATATTGGCTGAGTTGAAATTAATGTAACAAAATTGGCCTCTTTGTGTGTATGCATATGCACGACACGGGCCTTGCCTCTGCTTCCTCTTTTACTTGCCATGGAGACAGTCTCCTTATCTCCACCTTGAACCTGTATTTGTAAAAGAATATAAAAACAAGCAAGTCCATTTTCACACCAGGATGTATGGGTAAAAACACAAAATAAGTGACCCATTCAGGAGTTATTTGCATTTTACAAGGAATTCAGAATTACTAGGAAGTACTGTAATCTGGAATGAGAGTTTTGTGAAAGAGTCTCCATCTACTACTGCCCAAGGCATGCTCTCTGTAAATAACTGCTTGGGACACTGCCAGAAGAGACAAAATCTCTGAATACTCTAGCTGAGTCTCCAGCTGAGCTCTGGTAGACTGCAACATGGAAGAAAGGAAGCAAGTTTGAAATAATAGCAATTTTTGAAAGAAAAAAATTCACATGCCTTTTGATTAGTTTATTTTTTGAGGTATATCTAAAACCAGAACTTTCTGAAAGCTGATTTTTGAACAATTTTTGTTGGCATTATTTATATTTTCTCAGAGGAACTACAATTCTTTCAAAATTTAGAAAAGTAAACGTATTAACTCTACAGACAATCTGAAAAGTATTTTATATGGATTTGTAGCATTGGGCAACAATACTAGGGTTTATTTTTAGAATTCCATGAAATTCCTTATATTTTAATTGTTTAATTGTTGAAGGAAGGGTACAAATATGGCCCTACTCCTTCATATATACTCTTTCTAGATTAAAAAATTATTGAGACTAGTTACACAGAAATTTCTTTTATATATATATATATATATATGGAAATGCTCTGTGTGTGTGTATATATATACACACACACACACACACACACACACAATTTCCTTGTGTAGGAAGAACCAACAACTTGAAATAATTGAAATTACAAGTCATCTTGGTCAATGCTTAGAAAGAGATGATGGTAGTTGGTCGTCTATGTATTTTGAACCAGAGCTTTTAAAGCCTCAAACGACTGAAAGAGAATAGAAAACATGTTTTTAGATTACAAACTCAAGACAGTTACCATGGGAAGTTTCCACAGTTTACATTAGCTCTATCAAAAAAATGAGAAAGACATTAATAAAATGAAAAAAAGTAGATAAAGAAGTAGGAAGAGAAAGATAAATAGGAGAATAAAGAGAAGAATGCATCTTCTGTGTATTTTTAAATATTTTAATTGTAAACTTAACTCTCCCTTTAAGCTGGAATGTCTATATTCTATAGCTTTCTATTCTGTTTTGTCATGGAGGAAAATAAAATGAGTAAGAGTAATTCTGAAAAGAAATACAGAAATACATGACTATGTTTCTTTAAAATAACTCATGCAAAAAGTCTTTGCCCTATTTTGGGGTAAGATGTAACAGTGCTGATGTTAGTACAGATTACCTTGCATCGTGAAATATGTATAGAGAGGGTGCAGGGAGTCTTCCTCTGAGGTAAATTTCTGAATGGCTAATTTTTTTTTTTACTTCACTAACTTGGTTGAAACTTTGGATACAAAATTCAGCGAAGAAATAAATGAATATAAACCATCAGAAACTGCAGTTAAAGTCACATATTTAAATAAATAAAAATAAGCTTTTCTAGAAAGATTTAAAAATAGGAAAATAATGTTTTATGAAAGTAAGTTAGCTAGGGGATTTTTCTTCAAAAGGCTAGGGGATTTTATTCAATTATATGTGGATTTTTTTAAAAGTACCCCGTCCCCTTTTTGCATGCTCTAAAATGACTTCCCTTATTTTCACCCAGCAATCAACAAGTATTGGTTGTGTGACCATTTGCCAGGAGAAGTTGATGATATTAATGATGATGACCATGCCTAATAAGAAATCAGCACTTAGCATGTACCAGGCATGCTGTTCAGTGCTTTGCTGAAGTGCTTTCTACAGTAACCATCTGGAGTATGTACTATAATCATTCTCATTTTACAGATAAAAGTTTCAGGGTCAGAGAAGTAAAGTGCTTCACTCATTGTTACACAGCTACTAAGCACATGGGCTACATTTGAAGTGAAGCAGATTTCTCCTAAATTTATGAAGTGACAGCATTTTTAAAACTAAAGAAACTGTGATGAAATTCCATGATTTGGAATCTAATCCTGAACAGGTTATGTACTAAAAATCGGTGAGAATTTGAGTAAATTTACTTTATATAGTTGCACCTTAGTTTTTAAAAATCTATAGTTATGTGTTTAGAATTAACCATTTTCTGTGTTACTTCTGATCAGAATAATATTGTTGCTAAAGAAAATTAGGGATACAGAAATGGTATTTCTAAATGCATTAGCAGAAAAAAAGAGATAAGCCATTTCCAGAAATACAGAATTACTTTTTTTTTTTTTTTTTTGAGACGGAGTCTCGCTCTGTTGCCCAGGCTGGAGTGCAGTGGCGCGATCTCGGCTCATATAGAATTACTTTATTTGATATTTTTTGATATATTTGTACGTTAGAGTACATCCCCAAATGTGTAAATCCATAAATTCTAAGAATTTCTGTATATTGACTTGTATGTTTTTGATTGAGTTCCTTGTAATGTAGTATAATAAAATACTGTAACGATGAATAATTACCACCAACACTGCAGAGTCAGTGGTAAATTCAACTTTCTAAAAATGCTTAAATTAACTTGGATAATAAGGCTACTATGAAATTAGAGTCTTATTTGGGACTTATAAATCTTGTTATATCCCTAACTTATGTAGTGAAAATTTGTTTTAGTCTGAGAAAGTTAGAGCTGAATGTTTAAAAAATGTATTCTGCTACAAAATCAAAACATCTCAATTTTGTATCTTTCTAGGTATCTGTCTGCTCTTAGCATAAAACTTTAGCAACATTTAATTTGTAAACCTCTTGGAAAAACCACAGGTTTTCTTAATGAATTTATAGATTTTCTTTCTCAACTCTCTCTGGAATCACACAGCCTATTAATCTTAGGTGATTTTAGTGTCCATATTGACAACGTTGAAGATGGGTTTGGCATAAATGTAATTTCCCTCTTTAATTCTTTTGGCTTCACTTGGCCCATATGTCAGATCACTCTATCATAGAGGGGACAGACCATTTCCAACATCACGGTCTATTCCCCCTAGCTGTGCTCTTTTGCAACTAAGGTTTTACCCAGTACTCTTCATGATCCCTTTTTTTTAAGGCACTTTATTTCATCATTGAAATGTCACTTATATTTATTTCTTTAGTACCAAATGTTGAATATTAATTTCATTTCAGAATAATCTATTTTTCGCGTTGACATTTTAGTCCAAAATAATTGTAGATTACCTGTCACATCCACCCCTGATTTGTCAATTATAATTCCCCTTGTGCATTCTATTAATAGTAGGGATGTAGTATTTCTCCAGTATCCTTTTGCTTTGAGAAAAAAATAACTGAGGCCATCTTTGATACTATAGTCATTTATGTAACTATGTACTTTAAATTTTTATTTTCTTTTTTCTACCCTGGCCAGATAATGAAAACATTTCGTTGGCAGACATTATACTATTAGAAATTTGCCATTTCAACTTTCTAATAAAATAAAAATGTGCTGAATGTGTCTTTTCTATTTTGTTTATCCTACAACTGTCAGGAGAATGGAAACATGTTATTTTTTATTATATTATATTGTTTCTACATAAGTAAATTCTTTTATATCCTTTCACTAAGTTGACGTTTATGTGTAACTTTATTTGCAACCTATTATTGGCTTATAAGCATAAATAACTTTTAGTGGTTCTGTTAAATATCTACAATAAAAGAAGTATATGTGGGCCGGGCGCGGTGGCTCACGCCTGTAATCCCAGCACTTTGGGAGGCCGAGGTGGGCGGATCACGAGGTCAGGAGATCGAGACCACGGTGAAACCCCATCTCTACTAAAAATACAAAAAATTAGCCGGGCGCAGTGGCGGGCGCCTGTAGTCCCAGCTACTCGGGAGGCTGAGGCAGGAGAATGGCGTGAACCCGGGAGGCGGAGCTTGCAGTGAGCCGAGATTGCACCACTGCACTCCAGCCTGGGCGACAGAGCCAGACTCCGTCTCAAAAAAAAAAAAAAAAAAAAAAAGAAGTATATGAGAACATGATTTATTGGATGACTAACACTCATTTTCTGGAAAAAAAAATAGTCCTGATACTGATGTGAGTTAATCAACAGTGTAGAATGTACCCTAAAACTTAAAGTATAATAATAATAAAATTAAAAAAAACAAATAGAAACAAATAAATAACAAATAAATAAATTCTACTTCTGAAAAAAAAAAATTATTTCTGTCCTCTAAGTACACAGGGAACAATAGTTGCTCATCATTATTAAGTTAGTAACTTATCCCAATTTTAAATTCCGTTAATTAACATGTTTAGCCACCATTTTGCCTTCACTATTTTACATATTTCAAAAAATTTATTATTTTTCATTTTTAATATTTTAGAGAAAGGATATCATTATGTTATCTTAGCTAGAGTGCAGTGGTGTGAACATAACTTACTGTAGCCTCAATCTCTTGGGCTCAAGTGATCTTCCTGCTTTAGCCTCCCAAGTAGCTTGGACTACATATGCACACCACTATTCCCAGCTATTTTTTTTTTTTAGAGATGGGGTCTGGCTGTGTTGCCCAGGCTCTTGGCTTAAAGCAATCCTCCTGCTTTGGCCTCCCAAAATGTGGGATTATATTAATATGTTTGAGCAACCATGCCTAGAATATTTATCTCATTAAGATTCACAGTAAAAATAATAAATATCCTAAGTCACATTCCTTAAAGTCATCTAAATATTACAAATAGAAAATTCAGGATATTCAAGTTCAAAGCTTGCTTTTCCTACCAATGCAGTTTCACAGTAATACTATGGAGACACTTGATTTTTATTTGGTATGAAGTATTAAATCATTTATATTATTTGAATAATGGGATAATACTTTCTATTTATATAGAATCATTTTCCCCAGGAGACTTCAGAACAAATATCTAATGTTTTCTCATTTATCTTTACAATAACTCATTGATGTTAGGAACTTATTTTTATTATCTCCATTGATTGGGAAACGTAGTACCTATTATTACTAATATTATGTACAGAAATAGAATGACTAACTTTACATAAGCAGGTCTCCAGGACTGCAACTGAGGCATTCTGGTGATTATAATTAACTGAGAATATAAAATATGTGTATTAGTCAGAGTTTCCAGAGAAACATTACCAATAGTATATATGTACAGTCATGCTTTGTATTTGCAAAAGAAATCCATGATTGGTTGAATCTGAAGAGGCAGAACCTATGGATATGGAGGACCATATTAAAAAAACAGACTTTTTTCTCATTAATGTTCCTCAAATAATACAGTATAACAATGATTTTAATAGCATTTACATTTGTATTAGGTGTTATAAGTAATCTAGTGGTGATTTAAAATGCATGGGTGTTTGTACATAGGCTGTGTGCAAATACTATGCCATTTATACGAGGGACTTCAGCATCTGCAACTTGTACTGGGAGTCGGGGTTTCTGGAGCCAATCCCTCACGGCTACCTGCACACACACACACACACACACACGTGCGCACATGCATGTGTACATGCACGTGTGTGCATGTGGATAGATAAATAGACAGATAGACAGATTGATACATAGCAATAATCCAGATAGAGACTATGGTAGCTTGGATCTAGATTGTAGTGGTACAGGTAGTGGTAGACAGAGATAAAGAGAGACAGAAAAAGAGAGAGAGATTTCTTTTAAGAAACCAGGTTATAAAATTGTGGGAGTCGGCAAGTTCAAATCTGAAGGGCAGGCTAGCAGGGTGGAAATTCAAGTATGGATTGATGATTCAGTTTTGAGACTGAATTTTGCAGGGCAGCAGGCTGAAAATTCAGGCACAGTTTCTATGTTGCAGTCTTGAGAATTCCTTCTTTGAGCAACCTCGGTCCTTGTCCTAAGGCCTTCGACTGATGGGATGCGACTCACTGATGTTATGCAGAATAATCTGCTTTACTCAAAGTCCATTGATTTTAAAAATTAATCACATTGAAAAAATATTTTCTCAGCCACATCTAGACTTTTTTGAAAAAAGCAACAAACATTTTTGGTGTTTAACAAAACTAATGGGTACCAGAGACCAGTAAGATGCCATTTAAAATTACCCAGCACATCTTGATATATTATAGATTATTCTAAACCTGGTGACATGTCTGGTATGTTCAGAAGGTATATATGAATAACTGGACAATGTTCTTGCAATGTCTGTAGTTGTATGCCTCTTTACATTTATGCTGTATTAGTTTGGATTTATGGTCAAAATGCATGTGTGTTTGGGAAGGTGTGAGTTCTAGTTAATCTAATCAGAATATGTGATTGCCATTTTCTCAGCTCCAGTCATTTAATATATAGTTTTTGATAACTAGGTATTGTGCTAATCACAGGAAAAATCGTGTTTAGCGAAATGGATACAATCCTGCACTCTTGGACCTTGCTGCTCAAGGTGCATTCAAATTTAGTGGTTAGTTATATAAACATCCCTATGACTCACTTCTAGAAATCTTTTTGAAGATTAGTTGCATTCTAGGCCCCAAGACTGTGAAGTGTTTAGGTATGACCATCTTAATCTATTTATAAATTATTAAAAAGCTCTGAGAGCCGAATACATGTGTTTAACAAATAATTAAATTTTGTGTATCATAGTTATGATCCTCTTTAATCATCAGAGTTGCTTCATATTATTAAATGTTTTAACCAAGGAAATTAGTGGCAAAGCCTCCTTCCTGATGTTTTTTATTTGTGTATCTTCTTCTGTGTGTTAGGCCTAAGTTATCTGGTTCTTGAAACATATAACACGCCTTGCTCATTTACTAATGAAACAAGGGGACTTCAGAAAGTTCATGGAAACATGAAATTAAAGGATAAAAATAAAATAATATTCATTTTATTTCTCCATATAAGCTTCATCAAGTTCAAGAGATTTTTGTAAGTGATGATATCAGACATTTAGTTCTTCCCTAAAGAACTGAGGATCCTGGGAATTTAATCATGCAATGCATTTTTTTATATTATTAACATGATATAAAAGAAGAAACATGGCACCATTTACAGACTTTTAAAGATTAGGAAACAAAAAGTCAGAAGGAGCCAAATCAGGACCAAAAGGTGAATGCCTAATGATTTCCCATTGAAACTCTCCAAAAATTGTTCTTGCTTGATGCAAGGAATGAACAGCACCATTGTTGTGGTGAAGACAGACATTTTGGTGAAGGTTTTCCAGGTGTTATTCTGCAAAAGCTTTTGCTAACTTTCTCTAAACATTCTCATAATAAACAGATGTTATAATTCTTTGGTCCTCCGGAATGCCAAACCAGTGTGCCCAGATCAAAATCCCTTGAATACAACGAAAAACTGTTGTCATGACCTTTATTCTTGACTGGTCCACTTTTGCTTTAACTGGACCACTTTCTACTCTTGGTAGTCATTGCTTTGATTGTGCTTTTCCTTCAGGATCATACTGGTAAAGCCATGTTTCATCTCCTGTTAAAATTCTTCCAAGAAATGTTTCAGAACCTTGATTCCACTTGTTTACAATTTTCATTAAAAGCTCTTCTCTTGTCTGCAGCTGATCTGAGCACACTGGTTTGGCATGCATGGAATAGAATGTTTGCTTAACTTTAATTTTTCAGTCAGAATTGTGTAAGCTGAACCAGTTGAGATGTCTATGGTGTTGGCTATAATTTTTGCTGTTAATTATTAGCCCTCTTCATTTAGGGTGTGAAAAAGATTATTTTTTTCTCACAAATTGATGTGAATGGTCTGCCATCATGGATTTCATCTTCAACAGCATCTTGCCTCTTCTTAAAATGATTTATCCGTTAGTAAACTGCTGATTTGTTTGGGGGCATTGTCTCCTTAAACTTTTCATAAAGCATCAGTGATTTCACTATTCCTCCATCCAGGCTTTACCATAAATTTGAGGTTTGTTCTTCCTTCAATTTTAGCAGAATTCATGTTGCTCGGATAGTGGCTCTTTTCAAAGTGATGTCTTACCCTTTTTAGGGCCTCAAACTAGATCCTATTCAGACAATTTATAAGTTTATGTGGGTTTATTTTGGTGCAAAAATATTTTGAAATTTATGAATCATTTTTTCATAATAAATATCTTGCATGAATATTTTGAATACCTTTTATATCCCTGGGTTTTTTCTGCATTCTCTCTGT
Organism: Gorilla gorilla gorilla; assembly: GCF_029281585.2. Lineage (NCBI taxonomy): Eukaryota > Metazoa > Chordata > Mammalia > Primates > Hominidae > Gorilla > Gorilla gorilla. Next base: position 116,879,547 of record NC_073229.2, on the reverse strand, counting down.
CTCATTGCTGCACTGACCACAAAAAAGCACTAGGCTTGACTGCTATTGTTGCATTAACTGTCCTGACCCTAACTTTCCTCAGCTACTGTATGTTTCTGTGCTGCACCATTTAGTGATGAGTTCATTTTCTTTTGTGTGCCCTACTTGCTTTGATTTGAGTGGTTTTCGGGTACGCACTTGGGTCAGGTTTCAAGCATGTAGTCCTCTTTGGAATATCAGCACCAAGTCATCATAAAATCACTCAATGGTTGCATTTCCTTTTCTGTATACTACCCATACTATGAAGCCCAGGTATTTTCCAATGAATTATAATAGAAGTCTTCCTAGGGTTACATCTTTTCAGAATAACTGGCATTTGCAGAGTATAGATCTCTGGTACTCGTGACCAGGCTAGTGTGCATCTTGATACGAAGTTGCTTCTGTGTTTTAGGCCCAAAGTGATAGCTTTCATGTGGAGAACATTTTTATTGGTAGACGTGCCTCAGAACACAAGCTAACAATGGATAATTCTGTGCATTGTCTTTCACTGTTACCTTTTCAAACTTTATTCACAGTTAAGATAGGTACAGAATATATAATTGATAAAAGAATAGTGCTGGTTGTGGTCACATCAAATGGCAACCAAGAGGATGGATTTTCATTAATGTTGGAGGAAAACTAGGTAATCAATACATGAAAAGGTGCTCAGCATCATTAGTCATTAAGAAATTAAATCCACAATCAGAAGCACAATGTTACACAACTTCCCACATCCACTAGGATGGCTATAATCAACAAGATGAGAATGTGCAGAAATGGAAACCTGCATGCATCACTGGTGAAAATGCAAAATGGGCAGCCACTTTGGGAAACAGTCTGGCAGTTCTTCAGAAGGTTAAAGAGAGTTTCCATTTGATTCTGCAGTTCCACTTATAAGTATATACCCGAAAGAAATATGCAAACATGTCCACAAAAACTTATACACATATGTTCTTAGCAGCATCTTTCAAAAAAGTTAACAAATAGAATAATTCAAATGTCTGTCAACTGATGGATGGATAAATAAAATATAGTATGTCCATATAATGGACTATAGTAGTGCCCCCTTATCTGTGGGGGATAGCTTCTAACACTCCCACTGGATACCCGAAACTCCAACTAGCACTGAACTCAATATGTAATATGATTTTTCCTATACGTATCTACCTATAATACAGTTTATTAATTAGGCAAGGTAAGCAGTAACAATAACTAGTAATAAAGTAGAACAATTGTAGCAATATATCTGCATCACTACTCTTGCACTCTAGGGTCATTCTTGAGTAAAATAAGAGATAGTTGAACACAAGCACTGCAATACCATGACAGACAGTTGACCTGGTGAGACAGCTGCTAAGTGACTAATGGGCAAGGAGTGTCTATGGCATGGATATGCTGGACAAAAGGATGATTCATGTTCATGGCAGAATGGAGTGTGATGGTGTGATATTTCCTCATGCCACTCAGAAGTGTACACAATTTAAAACTTATGAATTTCTTTTATTTTTGGAATTTTCATTTTAATATTTTCATACTGAGGTTGACATTAGGCAACTGAAACCACAAAAAGCAAAATCTTGGATAAGAGAGGAAAAGTGTATTGTTCAGCAATAAAAGCAATGTAGTACTGATACCTGGTACAACATGGATGGCTCTTGAAAACATTATGCTTAGTGAAATAAATTACTTAACAAAAGATTAGTCATTATATGATCCCATTTATATGAACTATTTATAAAAGGCAAATATATAGAGACAGAAAGTACACTAGTGTTTGTCCAGGGAATAAGGAGAGGGGGAATGGAGAGTGACCATTCATGGATATGGGACTTCTTTTTGTGGTGATACACATGCTCTAAAATTGACTGTGGTGATGTTTGCATAACTCTATAAATTTCCTTAAAACAATGGAATTGTACATTTTAAATGGGTGAATTGCATGGGATGCAAATTATATCTTAATAAAACTGTTCTAAAAACAGATATTAACAATAGCATATTTTCATTTCTTTCCAGATCTTGTGATATTGTCATATATTTTACTTATGCATGTTATATACTCCATATTTTTCAGTGAAAGAAGCAAAAATAGATGTTATATGTGTAAACTGATTTAATTTTATTGACCACCCATCTCTTGCCACCCATTATAAACTTTACGCAAACACATAGTTTTTTAAAAAAACCTTTTAGTTGATTCTTCTTTCTTTTTTCTATCATTGGAATCCAAATATTCATGAAACTATTTTGTGGGCATTAATCAGATGCTAAATATTGAGATAGTGCTGGTGACACAGTTATTTGTATCTTTGAGGAGAGTAGGCTGGCGATTGGAAACCAGATTACATAACTAATAGAGCTGGAAGTATATTACGGAGACAGAATTGAACAAAGCCTAGGAGGGCTTCCTTTTCTACTCTCAATTTCTGTGCTTGATAATGTAATGCTTGGGCAAATCACTCAAAGTCTATTGGCTTTCAAATATCTTTAGACCTAAAATCTTTAGTAATTTTACATTGATATCTTTCTACTCCTGATAACTTGAATGATGTTTATTCTTGAGTCACGGATACAATTGTATTTTTCTTCTTCACGATTGACTTTTGGACATTACCATGTAAGAAAATTTCTATCTACATTTAATTTTAGCAATGGGTGTGTACATAGACATATTTGAACTCTGTCTTCAAATCGTATTGCAAATTCATCAATCATTGTCCATTTTCACTGCCAACACTATTATGTATTGTCTACAAAGAATGGCAACAATGATGAAAACATTACTTATCTTCGTTATTCCGCTAGCCACACATGGTCATTGAGAACTTGAAATGTGATTAATGTGCCTGAGATTTTGAATTTCAAATTTGATTTGATTTTAATGTACTTAAATTTAAATTTGAATGACTTCATATATATTGTACAGAGCAGGCCTAAAGCTCACTGTTTGTACTCTGGAATCTCTACCAGGCCATTGTTTCCATCACAGGTGTCAAAACATTTTTTTCTCAGTGATAGATTAAATTACATCTATCTTTTATAAAATGCTACCATGTCTTCACATTGCATGTTGATCTGGCCATTGTTTATGTCTTTAAACTCATCCCATACCACTTGTCTCGTCTCTGTTCCAGCCACTTTAGATTTTATCTATTTCTCAACCATGCTATGATCACTTCACTGTCAGGCATTTTCTCCTGCCTGAAATGCTCAACTCATAATAACATGCCCATTTTTCTTTTAATTTAGATCTTATCTGAAATATCCATTTTAAAGAGATACCTATCCATTTTAAAGAGATACCTGATTATTGAATCAATGGAACCTTCTCCCTCACCAGTTTTTACAATAGTAACCTGTTTGTTTTGTTCATGGCATATATCACTATTTGAGGTTACTTATGTTTAATGTCTGTCTCCCTCACTAGAATACAAGCAGCAGAGAACTTTTATATGTTTTTCATTCCTGTGTCTCCAACATCAAGGGTGACAACTTGGTATCAATGAAGAATATTGCTAGATAAATATAAACATATAGCTGGCTTTATTCTGAATTACTAAGTCATGTTTTTGTAGTTGACATTGCTCATTTTGATTTCCAGCTAACACTGGAAAGATTAAGCATGAATTCCTAAGACTTGCACAATTAAACCTCAAAGAATAGTACCATTTTTAGTTGAATTGATCATATCCTTTTTTAGTCTCCATTCTTTCTAGATGCAGCTACAAATCTGAGTATGATAGCCTTTAATCCATAAAGACAACAAAGCAAAAATAAAGTTTGAAACTCTCAAATTATATCCAAAACAAATTCTACATATAGTGATACACTGTTGCCTTGTGACAGTGATTGGTCAGTAGGATGATTTCTTCCTTATTTTTGTCATTTGAGTTGTATTTTTTTCTCATTCATTTATAGTGATGAGAGTGACTTGAATATTTAAAGTGGCTTCTAGGGAATCAAAAATGTAACCGTAGATCTTAAACTTTGCAGAATTGTTAGTTGTATTGTTTAAATTAGACAAATATCTTTTCATGGAAAGTTTTGAAGAAAATCAAGGAGACTAGTTGAGACCCTCCAATCGGAAACATAGATTTAGGGTAGGTTCTTGGCAGATGTTTCTACGTTCATCAGACCATGTGGCCAGCACTAGCTACTTGTCACATCATCATCATCATCATCATCATCATCAGCATCGCTGCCACCATTGAACATTGATGAAGTATGTATTGTGAGGAAGGCATTGTGGTAGTGCTTTAAAATTTGTATGCAAATTAAGTAGTTGTTGACCACCCGTTACATAGCCTTGTGATCCCAAGCTCCATAAAAAATGGTTATCCCAGGCTCCATTAAAACAGTCTATAAACGAATCAAAATTCAACACATAATAATTTTTGACATTTTTCAAATGTCAAAAAAGTAACTCAGAAAAAAGTAACTATGACTCTGAGTAATCTCATTAATATAGTTTTTAAAGCTTCAGGCATTGTAATGTATAATGGTTAAGAACTTGGATTCCTGAATAAAAATGCTCTTGTTCAAATCCTTACGAATGGGGTTTCAAGGCAAGTTATTCAATTTCTCTAAGGCATGATTTTGCATCTGTAAAATGGGGATAATAATGTAATCTATGTTATAGAATTTTTTTAGCCAAGATGAATTGAGATGCTATAAATATAAAATTATTGTATCTGGCTCAAAATATATGCTTAATAAATATTGGTGGTTTCTTCCATTGTTTTTAATTTTTTCTCCACGATGCAAATATTAGAGGAAAAACCCCATCACTTTATTCAACAAAAGTCAAATACATTACAGGAGATAATACACATGTGACTGTACGTGACTGGTGGTTAATAGTTGGTTAACATTTGCTAAATCAGTTAGACAAAATATTGTGTCAGACAATGTTTGATGCACAACAGGTATTATGTTTTGTAAATTAATATAGAAAAAAATAATCTTTCAGGAAATAATGACTTCTGTTATAATATTAACTTCTGCTCTTCAGATTCTCAGTGATAAATGATATGATAATTATAATATTCTGATTTTGGCTTTCTCAGAAGCATGATATGAGATTCAAGAAGAAAAAATTGAAACACTGTTAAAAACATAGCTAATGGCATAGCATTAATATTTTGAATTATTATTCTTAGTTTTCCTCTAGTGCCACAAAATAACATAATCATTTATCCATAATGGTACTTAATGAAATTTGACTTCATTTTGTACATCCTATTTTGTAGTACAAGTAAAAATGTATTTCTTATAACTCTCAAGATTTGATATGGAAGTTATAGATCCTCCCATACCTGAATCAAAATTGCTTAGCCTCCTAAAATTATAACTTCCTGATGGACAGAGTAAGAAATTACTCTGTGAGGAACATATCTGTATTTTCACCAAATCTACAAAGGAACAGTCCATTGTGTTATTCAGTGAAATTCTACATTATATATACTTTAAAAACACCTATACAAATGTCTATTTCCTTAGAGGAGCTTACAGGGTTTCTTTACAAGTCAAAAGCTCAACACATCCCCTCCTATTTTTCACAAACCTTAGGTACTTGGAGAGTGATATGGACTGAATTGTGCCTTCATTCCCCCAAATTTGTAGGTTGAAGCTGTAACCCAAAATGTGACTATATTTGAAAACTGAGTTTTTAGGGAGTTAATTAAGTTAAATGAGGTCATATAAGTGGTTGCTAATCTCACAGATCTGCTCTCTATGAGACAAGAAAGAGTCATGGAGCTCTCTGTCTCTCCAAGTGCACACAGAAGAAAGGCCATGTGAGGGCACAGCTAGATGGCAGCTAGTTATAAGCCAGCAAGAGTGGCCTCACCGGGAGCCATCCTGGCCGACACCTTGATGTGGGGCCTCTATCCTCCAGAACTATGAGGACTTTTCTACAATAAGCCATCCAGCCTATGGTTATTTTGTTATGGCAGGTTGAGCTAACTAAGAGGGTTAAGGAGTATTAAATGGAATTTAGATTCCATCTCCAGTTCTTGGCACCATCATTTCTTCTTTCTAAATGTGCTCTATCACAGTTTACTTTTACGTATTTTTAAAAAATGTTCTTTTAAATAAATGTTTGCATGGCATAAGTCACATAGTAGGGGTAGGTAGAAAATCTAGTGTATCCCTGAATCTTCATTTTCTTTTCTGTAGGAGTAATTACAGTTCTCACATTATAGGGTGTTTGTGAGATGAGATAATCAGATAAAGCACTTAGTGTCTGGGACATAGTAAATATTATACTATGTTGGTATTTTAACTATTGTTATTCGGTAAAAATAATTTATAGTTACCTCAAAACATCATTATTACTAATTTCTGTGATTTTATTTATAATGTAAAGGTATGTTATTGAAAAAAATCTATCTTGGATTTTTTTGTTTGTTTCCCTTTTGTTTGATTTTTTTTTTTTTAACATAAAACTCCTCTTGTGAATATATTAGTGTAGACAATGCCGTCCCTCTCCCAAATACACACTTGCGATGGTGGGGGCAGCCAATCTGGAGCAACCGCTGAAATGACAACAGCTGTAGTGGGAGAGGTATGGCTGGGGCTGCATGCTCTGCAGAGCTGGCAGGGGCTGGGAACAGGTGATCCCCAGCGACAGCCCCACGCCCTATTGAGTTGGCAGGGTTGGAGCCCATGGTCATGGGCCCAGCTGCAGCCACCCAACCATGGCTGCAGACTCAGACATCCCTGCACTCTTGGGGCCCCAGGAGCCCCCCTGCCCCTGAAGGCTCAGCAGTGCCTACTCCTGTTCACTGGCCTCTCCCTGCTTCCAGTGCCTGCTCCAGTGCGGAGCAAAGTTGTGGCCAAGCCTGGACACTGTCGCAACCTGGCCAGGTATGCACACTCTTGGGGTGGTGCTGACACACCAGATCCCCACTGACTCACCCCCCTCTGGACTTTGGGTGCCAATGAGTGCGGGAGGGATGGCGGAGGGGCTGAGGACAGCTTGGCACAGGCCTGTGGGCGCACCCTTCAGCACAGACAGCCTGGGCACTGCAGGCCTGCCCATGGCTGCGTGTGTACCAGTTAGCATACACTTTCTCCATTCTGTGCATATAAAAACCCTAGAGTTAGCCAGACTCAGACACTTGTTGGGATGGCCTACCTGCGGAAAGAAACTACTCACTTTGGGTCTCGTGAGAATTGTTCTGTCACTCAATAAAGCTCCTCTCCGCCTTCCTCACCCTCCACTTGTCTGCATAACCTCATTCTTCCTGGATGTGGGACCAGAACTCAGGACCCCCTGAATGGTGGGAGCAAAAGAAGCTGTAACACGTTCCTGGCCTGCTTGCTAAGCTGTGGCCAGTGACATGCTCCCAGACTTTAGGAGTGAAGAGTGGTGATCCTTCTGGGGGTCCAGACCTCGGGATTCCTCCAGCCAGAGCTGCTATAACACTATAGCCCTCCTGCCCTCTGCCAGCAGTGTTGGGTGGCTGCCCAATGCAATAGGAAGCAGCAGCAGGGCTGGACCAGCCAAGGAGCTTCCAGCCAGAGTTGGGTGTTGGGACTGAGAAAGCTGTAACTCAAATGGGCTGAAACACCCCCTGCCCCCAAACACACCCCTCCACTTGCTGCCCTTTGGGCAATGAGGAGAGAAGAACTGTGGCCTCTCTGGGAGCCCAGACCTCAGGGCTCCCTGAACCAGGGCTGTGACATGCTGTAACACCCTCTTTGGGGCAATGTGGCTCCTGGTGTCTCTGAGATTTCGGGTACCAACACATTCCCCTCATCTAAAGGCTGGTGTCCGAAGTGGAAGTCGCTTGCGTACATCTGTTCCAGCCACAGCCTTGCACAAAGCTGACACCTGTGCCAGTGCCTGGAGCTACCTGTCTCACCACAGCAGCCAGTGTGCCTGGCTATGTGCAGTATCTGGACCCCTGTGCTCAGTCGCTCACACAGCCCTTGCTGTTCCACGCCTGGCTTGCCCTTGGCAGGTGTGGGATCCAGGGTGGTAATGTGAGCTGATCACAGCCTGCTGGACCAAGTGGGCGGGACGAGCCCAGTGGGCACGAACAAAATTCAAACAGAGGTATTGCCGGCCACAGAGGTTTCTGGCTGGCGTAGCAACACCCTAAGGATCCCGTGACATTTCCACACAAACACACATATACACTCAATAATGCTTGATAGGAAAGATAAAATACCTTTATCAGATATCTAGATTTGAAACCCATCTGTGCTATTTAGTAACTTTGTGACCTTGAATTCCTTAATTTCTTGGTTTTAGACTTTTGGTTTATAAAATAGAGATAATATTACTTACTTTTTGGGAAGATTAAACAAATTAATGCATATAATACAGTTCAAATAATGCCCAATGCATAACAAATATCATAAACATTAGTTATTTGCAGGTAAAAGTTATTATATATCCTTATATACCTGGCTTTGGAAAGCATTCAGTTAATATACTTCACACTAAATCTCATTAAACTTAGTGAGTAATGCACTATTTTAAAAGGTGGCAGTTCTCTTTTGTAGGAGTTACTGATTAAATGTGTTTTATTTATGAAACAAAGAGAAAAAGAATAATTTTATTCTAATGCATATCTGTGATACTGCCAACTTATAATATTTGCTAATGAATTATTCCAGAATAATGGAGGAAAATATACAGCAAGAGCCTTGGTATTTGCCAACCTCTTAGGAAAAGCAATTTGAGTTCTTTATATTCTGTGTGAATATTCAGGATAAGGGCATGGGGTAGGCCTTTGCTTTACTAGCACCATTTGAGACTCTGGTAAACAAATTTTCTAAAAGTGATCTATGTTAGCCCTCCTTGATTAAGTTAAATGAATTCCAGTCGTCCCTCTGGCCTTAATGTTACTTACTGAAAGAAGAGTGACCTAATGGTCATAGTGAATTGGGTTTAATTGCACTTATTACAGTTTGTATGTAATTTGCAATTATTTAGTGGTTTTTATTGTTGCTATTGCTATTGTTGCTTAGAGCAATTTAAGGAACAGTCTCTGCCATGTGAAATGACATAAAATTGTACAGATATTATTTTCTATCCTGAAGTGTGAATAGTGGGAGGTAGTAAAAGATGGGGAAAAGGGTCACTGAATAGTAAGTAAGAAAAAGCAAATTGATTGGCAGAAAACTTAGCTCTGTTGAGATTGCCTATAGAATACAATGAAATTGGTTGATAGAGTTATTTATTTGGGAAAAGAGTGAAAAGGTAAAGATAAGGCATTGATTATTTAGCATTAGTCAAGTATGATGGAAAAAATACCTGTTTTGTACCTGCATTTGAAATTAGAAAAATAATTACTAGTAACAATTCCCTATTTAAAAACATTGACGCCTTTATTTTTTTATTCTTTTTTTGGGGGGGTTGGGGGACGGAGTCTTGCTCTGTCGCCCAGGCCGGAGTGCAGTAGTGCCATCTTGGCTCACTGCAAGCTCCGCCTCCCAGGTTCACACCATTCTCCTGCCGCAGCCTCCTGAGTAGCTGGGACTACAGGCGCCCGCTACCAAGCCCGGCTAATTTTTTTTTGTATTGTTAGTAGAGACGGGGTTTCACCGTGTTAGCCAGGATGGTCTGGATCTCCTGACCTCGTGATCCGCCTTCCTCGGCCTCCCAAAGTGCTGGGGATTACAGGCGTGAGCCACCGCGCCCGGCCGACTCTTTTAAAACATTTTAATTTTAAGTATTATTATAAATATAGAGCCATCACCACCGCCACATCACATTTATATCAACCACCACTGGTAAATTTACTATCTTATGAAAAGATGAAATAAATATTAAGTTCACAGGATGATAAGGAGGAATAAATACAATGCCATTGCTTTTTATGATAAGTTCAGCTATCAGGGAGAGACTTTCAGGTAAAATGGGCAAATATCTTCAAAATGTAATTGAGAGACAAAGGGATGAAGTATTTGTCCAAAACTATCTTCAAGTTTTTGAATAATCTTTGCAAGTGTATGGTAGTAGGAGTTCTGTTGAATTGGGAGTAAGAAATGCTGAAAGTTTTTAGTTCCTTAAAAATATATGCATTTCTCAATGTGTATCTTTTTCTAAGACAATCTCTTAAAATTTTTCTAAAAATGCAAATAGTACTATCAGGATTGACATTATATTTGTTTTGCTTGTGATCATTCTGTAAATTTTACATTTCAGTTATTATTAAATATAGTAAATTCACCAACAGTGGTAGTGGCTTAGTGTACAGCACATAGAGTATGCACAAAAATACATTTAAAATTAAATTCTTAGCCAAATATAGTAAATTAAAGACCTGAAGTCTGGATACTGAGCAACCACTGTTTGACACATGTCTTTAAATATATCATAATGCACATAATCTAGAATATCATTACACTTGATATAAACAAACTTCAGAATAACCAAAAGAAAACCTTTGTTAAATTCACCACTTGAATGATTGATCAAATATTTCTTATGGTTTTGTTGTTTTATTCTAAATAAATTGGTAATAGATAATCATGATATTATGTATGCAATTTCAGAATAAATTTAATATATAATATTCAAAATACTTTCATCTGCTGGGAGTTACCACTAGACGTTTTTGTGTTTATACTCTAACATAAAAAGTGTAATTTTACAAATATATAAGATACTGATAAGATTGGAATAATACTGTAATTTATGTTTCCTGCTTTGACTTTTACTCAATAATACATTGTGTATATTACCTCATAAAGTTATTTTTCCCTGAATATCACATTACAGACTGTAATAATTGAGCATTTGTACATATTTTATTCAATTCTCTCTATATTGTGGAATTATCTGTTTTATAAACAATTGCTATTATGAATCATGTTTTGATGGGCATTCTTGCAAATAGATCTTGATTATTTTCCTAGGGTAGCTTTCTTTGAGTGAATACAGCTGTTTTGAAATTAATATATTTTAAAGGACTTTGAAATATACCTGAATGTTTCAGTGTAGCTCAGGAAATGTGTTTTGAATACGGGACTTAATCTGAATAAGAGCTATATGGATTCTTATAGTATAGACCCCATAAAGATTATATCTTGGTATCCTATGTTGGCAACTGATCTTCCACTCTACTTGCTTTAAACCATTGTCTCCCAATTTTCATTCATATAACACTCAGTCAGTTTTCCCAGGCTGCGTTCAAAATGTACTATATGATATGCTTCAAAATGTCGAAGTTCTCACCAATCCTAATTGCTTACTAATTTGTATCTTCTCCTTTTTTATTTCTCAGAATATGTCAGAGTTGCTCTATATCTAGCTTAATTAGTATGAAGGTTTACAGATTTATACATGTTCTTTGTTTCTTTGCACTACCTATTTCTACAGTTTTATCAATCAACATGGGAGAAAAGGAAGTAAATATTAGAATGAAAGGCCATAACGAAGCAGATATCACAAATTTCAGATTACATGCAGCTCAGGATACAGTATTGCAGAGCATTGTGGACAAAAGTGTTTGTGGTATTCTAATGTTCATTGGACAAAAACATATAGTTATGTCTGTCTTGCTAACTCTTACTGGGTCAGAGCAAGGGGCAGCACTAAAAGCATGAAAATAAATATATATTAAATTATGCTAAGAGGGCATATCTGCATCTATCTATCTATCTATCTATCTATCTATCTATCTATCTATCTATCTATCTATCTATCTAATCTATCCACTCATAAAGGTAGTTATGTTTATCTCTTTCCTTTTTAAGAAAAATACTTTAGAAACAAATGTAATTACAAATTCAAATTATGAGGTTTAGCACCAGAGTATGCCTACATGCCAAAATACTTTGCAAAAAATTCTTACCTTTATTTCTACCAATAATATGTGAGAGATTATTCCACTGAATGCTTAGAATAATTATTTATTATGGTTTGTTTTGTTCTGCTTCTTTGCTTCAATTTGAAGGGCAAAAACAATAAAAATAAAAACAACAACAAAAAAACATTTTCCTGATGACTAGTGGTGAGTGTTGACTATTTTTCATGTTCATTAACTATTTTCATTTCCTCATGTATAATTGGTGTATCTGTAGCTTTGCTCATTGTTTGCCCATGTGGTAATTAAGATTTTGTTACAGTGCATGATGTAAGGCTTATAAAAATTAATGATATTAACCCAATATATTTTTCATGTCTTACTTGAGAAATTTTATTCAAAATATAAGAGTAAATGTTATAGATTGTTTTTTAGTTAGATTTGTAGAATTTTCAGTGATACAATATTTTAGAAAGGCCTTCTACAACCCTGAATATAAATAAGAGAGTCACATTAAACTTGCTTTTATTATTTTTCTTGCTGTTAAGGTGTAAGTATCTGGTTTCCTTCTCTCTTGCCTCATAGTCAGTGAGACATTCTTTAGACCAGAATCTTGGTCAAATACTAACTTTGTGTCCAATGTGTTACTTGTCCTTTTTCCTCTTTATAAATTAAGAACTCTCAAAGATAATCAATAAATCATATATTGCATACATAAAAAGCTTACGATTTTATTACCATCTTTCATAGAGTTGAAAAACAAAGTATGGATAATTTTCTGAATTAATTAAAAAAGCAAATCAATAGTTCCTTAAATTTTAATGATAGTAACAGGCTTAGGCTCACAAACTTCAGACTTTTTTATTTGTCCCCAAATTTCTTCTTAAAAAATTCCAACTCTTCACTATGGCTGAGGGCTAGAACCATGGAAAACTCCAGTGAAGCTAGCTCATTCCTAGACGTTTGCCATTGCAAGTTAAAATTGGTTGTACTGTATTTCCTTTATAGCAAAGGAATGTAATTTCTCAGGTAAGATCTTATATTATATATTCATGGGAAGTGTATGCTCAATGAACTAAGTAAATTTGTGTCCCTCCCACTTCCATGTGTTTCTTATTTAATAGTATTTTACTTTAGTATTTTGTTATCACTTAAAATAGAAATGTTTTTTAAATTTCAATAATCTTTAAAAATTGGAAATTATAAAATAATTTAATGTCTTATTTTAAGTCATTTACATTAAAAACTTAAAGTAAGTTAAGTTACTTAATGTTACTTAATGTTTTATATACACACTTAATGTTTTACATACACATACAATGTGTATATTTAATATAGACATTAATGTATGTAATTCACTTATATACATTATATACACTTAATGTTTTATACATACACACAAACACATACATACACCGGGCTGCTCCCTTAGGTTCAAGGAAAAGAAATATGTAGAGAGAGTAACACTTTATGATCTGGGTGTGTATGTGGGCAGGTTGAATAGATGTGCCTAAATTTTGAGTTTAGTGGGATGAAGAATTATACTGATGAAAGAAATGTGGAACTCTAGACATTTGTAGGAAGAAGGGATCAGAAAATAACAGTCTGTGTATCAGTGGTGTAGTTGCCCTCAACGTCATGTAACACATGATTTCTTTTTTTTTTTTTTTTTTTCAAACTTTCCTGTTGCTTTTGGATAGTGAATTGCCTAAGAAGATGGGTATGGGTGGGTGGGCATACAGCTTAAAGTAAGAGAAGAATTGTAAATCAGACAACTTTTTCTAATCCATTCCATCAATATTGGGAAAGCCTTTTAAATGTCTCTGATTTATATGATGATATTGCTACCAGCTTTCCACCTGCCTTGGGTCCATGGTCTCATCTCCTTTCCCCACATATCATTTCAACTAAAGCCCTGATGATCCTGAGAAAGGCAAACCTCTTTGAGGCTGCTGCAGCACTAGCTGATTGCTCTTTGTTTTGGGGCTTGCTCTAATTTGGGACTCCAGGAACGTTTCTTCATGAATGCTTGCCTATGTAGTTTTTTAAATATTTGTTACATTTTACCCAGCTTTTTGAAGCTTTTGTTTTATTTTTGCCTTATTTTTATTTTGTTTATGCATCCCTAAGATTTACAGGTTATCTTTTTGATATATTGGCACAAATGGAATATCTTGGCCAGAAGATATTCCATTATTTAATCAGTCTATTCATTTGAATAAGAGAAGTACTGGTTTGGTCACACCATTTCCATAAGAAACTAACCTCTAATTTATTTATTTACTTTTAAAGTATGTGAATCTGACTTTGAGCATCAGCACAGAATGGATGCATCCAGGTTCTTGCTAGGGAATAGAACCTTGAATTGCTTTTCTCTGCCAGGAAGAAACAACATTCAAGGATGAATGCATGAAGAGTAATCTAGTGCTCTCAAAGTTTAAAATGTAACCCACAGACAGACCACAAGAGAGTACAAATTTGATACTCATTGTTTCAATGTTTACTTGCTTTTACTACATTTGATTTGAGATCATGCTCTTGAATTGCATTGATTGACACTATATAAACAACTGCATGGAATTATTCCTTGTATTATAGGAAGGATGCTGAGATAATTTTCCACAAAATCACTCTGCCTTTTATGAATATTCAAGACAAATGCATCTAAGAACTCTATGCCAGGAAAATTTTCACTTTTGTTGAGCAATTGGTTTGTTGTTGTCTCATGGACAGCATGAATCTTATAAGTGATTATGTTTTCCTTATTCTTTGTCTGTAATGAAGTACAGCTCATTTTGTTTTTTAGACCCCATAAAATGCATTTCTGCATTAGAAACATTTCTCTCATATATTATAAATGCATCTCTTTTAAACATATTATTCTATTAATATTTTAAAATATCCATACTTATAATTAACCTCAAACACTCCATGAAATAGAGCATATATTAGTAAATTAAAACAGTGGCACAATATAATGACACAAATTTGAGTTTGTTGGGGAATCATACTTAAAATCTAAATCTCTCAACTTAGAAATGTTCTTTACAAAGGTAGTAGAGAGAGAGGGGGACAAACACTTTAATATTGAATAAGCATTAAACTAAAATGGGATATGCATCCCAGTCCACCTGCTATGAGACAGCAAAGACATAAAGACACTTCAACCCCTTACATAGCCAAGCAGCTACAACCCATTACATACAAGTTTCAATATAAACAATAACTAGTCGTCAAGTCTTCAAGTAAAATAACTTGACAGCACCATTTGTCACACATAATTCATTCTAACTTTACCTGGTAATTTGGGTGACCATCTGTGTTAGCTAATTGGTTTTATTCAGGAAAACAACAACAACAACAACAACAACAACAAAACTTCTCATATGTTTATGACAGGAGGTCAACTTGGAGCAAGGAACCCCCAGAAATTAGACTCCTATCCTCCCAAACAGACTTGGAGATGGGGTGCAATTTCCATTGACATTAAGTGTTTCAAAGTGTTAAAAGGAAAACTTCAGACAAATTAAATTTAACAGAGTTTAATTAAGCAAAGAACAGTTCACAAACTGGGAAGTCCCCACTTCCAACGAGAATAGACTCAGAATGATTTTGGTGCTGCCTATCATCAGAGAGGATTTATGGACCAAAAAAGAAGTGGCATACAGGGCGCAGAAGTGAGGTACAGGAATAGTTAAATTGGTTACAGTTGTATGTTTGCATTTTTTAATGCAAGTTGAACAGTTAGCCACCTTTGATTGGCTGAAACTCTGTCATTGGCACAAGAGTAGGTTACAGTCTATTTACATCAGTTAGGTTACAGTTCATTACGTATGGATAAATTAGGCAAAACTTAAAATTTGTATGGAGGCAGCTTTAGGCTAAACTGATAACAAAAACTAAATTTAACAAAGGAAATGGCTCTCAGAGCCTTGAGAAAGATGTTCATGGATCATAAAGCCAACAAAGGCCTATATAGTTTTCAAAAGAGAGGAGAAATTGCTTAAGTTTTCCAGTGTGAGTGCTCTAAGAAAAAGGGAAAGAGGAAAATTTCTTCGCTACTTTCAACAGGGAGAATTAAGCCTCATGCTTTTAATTTGCATTTTCTCTTACAAGTTCTTGATAAATACGTTAAAAATAATAACAATAAATATATATTTTAGTTAAATTATCACAAAATATTCAATTACAGATATTGTTACGTATTATTACTTTTTAAAAAAATAAGAACATAATCCTTAAGTAGTCTGGAACATTGGGCACATTTTTAACCTACAATTAAGAACATAATTACGTTGATTGGGTTCCTGGTCAACCCAACGATGATCTATAGCTTGAATGAATCAATCTATAGCTTGAAAGAATTGTATTAGTAGCCCATGTTCTGGTTCCTAACAGCAGAGATAAATGCTGTGTGGTCAGGTAATAAGGAAAGAAAGCCTCCTTCCTTTTTCCTGGATATAGGACTGAACTTGAAAGTGTGATGAATATAACTCATTTGTTTAGTGCCGTATGTTTTTCTGTATCCTTTTCTCTGTTTGCCTCTTTTCAGCACCCTGTATGCCCTGGTCATATTCTGTGAAACTAAATTTTTGCCCTACTATGCTCCTTTAATTCAATGTACAAATTTGTGTGCTGTGCTCCTGTGTATTAAATCTTTGCCATTTCTTCTGTGTACCTGTCCTAGCTGTAGTGTGAGAAGGAATGCATCCTGTTGAACAAACGTAAACACGTGTAAATGGCTGAAAAAAGAATCTATAACCCTCTTAGGGAAGTTTTCATTATCAACAGAGAGGTTTCTTAAGTCAACTGAATCCTCAAGCTTTTAAATTTAGCAGTTTACTAAAGGATGCATATAATTCAAGCTGAGGGCCAGAAGATATTTTGGATACAGTGATGCTACTCTGAAGACATACTAGCTGAGTTAGATGTCTTGCCTTGGGATAAGTTTGTCTGAGTCATTCCTGATTTTCATGGCTAACAGGCATATGCTTCTTCACCTTCATGTCCCTGAAACTATTTTTTTGCTCAGGATTTTGCTTGTTTGTTAGTTTCATTTTTGTTTCTGGAAAGGGGTCCTGATCCAGTCCCCAAGAGAGGGTTCTTGGTTCTTGTGCAAGAAAGAATTAGACGCAAGTCCATAAAGCGAAAGCAAGCTTATTAAGAAAGTAAAGGAATAAAGAATGGCTACTCCATTGGCAGAGAAGCCCCAAGGGCTGCTGGTTGCTGATTTTTATGGTTATTTATTGATCATATGCTAAACAAAGGGTGGATTATTTATGCCTCACCTTTTTAGACCATATAGGGTAACTTCCTGATGTTGCACTGGCAGTTGTACAGTGTTATGGCACTCAAGGGAGTGTAGCAATGAGGATGACCAGAGGTCACTCTCATTGCCCTCTTGGTTTTGGGGGGTTTTAGCCAACGTATTTACTGCAACCTGTTTTATCAGCAAGGTCTTATGAACTGTATATTGTGCAGACCTTCTGTCTCATCCTGTGACTCAGAATGCCTAACTCTCTGGGAATGCAGCCCAGTGGGTCTCAGGTTTATTTTAAGTAGCCTCTTTACAAGATAGAGAGTAGTTCTGGTTTAAAAGCTTCTGAGATTTTTCCTCCAATGGAGTGGCAGCAAGGCTGGTGCAGGAGGAGAGCTGAGCAAGCAGGCAGAGCAGAACTGTTTATCTTATATGAGTGGTTCTTGGTAGTGACTATAAGCAAATAACTCATCAGACACACACCCAGGAAGATGAGTTTTTCTACCAAAACATGAGGAATCACTGGCAGTTTTTTTTTCCCAGAAAAATTAAATATAGTTTGTCTTCTGTCAAAATTAATTTAATTGAAGAGTAGGAAGTACTACCCTTCAATTCCACTTTAGAGTACAAAAAATGTTAACTGCTTTCCTTTGTAATTGTCTTTATCACTCATGTTGCAATTAGTTTGGACTAATCCACCTTTCCCTTATTACCAGTGGATGTATTGCAAAGCAGAGAGAAAAGAGCGCTCATGTGTTGAAAAAATTATTATGTATGAAATTAACGGTCTAAGTCAAAATTCTCTTTTGTTTTAATGAAAAAGGCTTAGGCTTCCGTTATTTCCAAGGAAAAGGAAAGGTGCTCCTGAGCTTTTTGAATGTATATCAGGGAGGAGACTTCATTTCCTATACAATTAAAAGTTTTGTGGTAGTGGATGGAGAACCATGTTAATAATGTATCTCCCCTTGAGGCAAGAAAGTGGAAAAATTAGTGTGGGCTAATGAAGGATAAGATTTTCACTTTATCAATTCACCAACACAGTTTTTTGTATATATTCAATTCTGTATAATGAAAATTGAGTTGTAACAGTTTTTTTTCCACTGGTTTAAATTTATAGTATTTTGCTACTTATGGGTTTAATTGAAATCTATATATTAAGGCTCTTCCATCTACATGAGAACTAGCCCATGTTGGTATATAAAATCTGTAATGAGATATAAGTTTGCCATTTCTTATCTTACTTTAAACTGTTTATTAGGATTCCTCAAAAACATAGACTTAAATATATGAAGGAAATTTTTCATATATGTGCACTAATCTTTACAAGTAATATTTATGTAAAATTAGATATTTTACTTTAAAAAATGCAATGATTCTTTTACCTCTGACAGTTTATGCAATTCAAGGAAAATAGTTCGATGCCTTCCTTCATCCCCTAGAATATCTTTTATTATCCATTAATGATAATATAATAATAATATTAGGAGATTTTTATTAAGATCTCCTGGGCTGGGTGTGGTGGCTGATGCCTATAATCCTAGCATTTTGGGAAGCCAAGGCAGGTGGATTGCCTGAGCTCAGGAGTTTGAGACCAGCCTGAACATGGGGAAACCCTGTCTGTACTAAAATACAAAAAAATTAGCTGGGCGTGGTGGCATGCACTTGTAATTCCAGGTATTTGGGAGGCCGAGGCAGGAGAATCACTTGAACCCAGGAGGCGGAGGTTACAGCAGTGAGCCGAGATGGCGCCATTGTACTCCAGCCTGAGAGACAGAGCGAGACTCTGTCTCAAAAAAAAAAAAAAATTCTTCAGATGAGCCAGGTATATCATCTAGAGCTTTTTCTACATATCCTCAAAGGCAACACTGTGAAGTGGATGTCATCTTTTTTCAAAGAAGAGAAAACTGTGACTTAGGGAGATTCAGTCCCTCAAGCAAGGTGACACAGCTAAAAGGTGACAAAACCTAGATTTAAAGATCCATCAGCTAACTTCAAGGTCATTATGTTGTGCTGCTTCCCAGGGACTAGAGCAACCAACATGCACCTGCAATGTGTTTCTTCCCAAGAAAAAGTACTATTGAAGAGGCTGAACTAGAAAGAACACAGATAATAGTGGATTAATAGGAAAACTAGAAGGAGGGTTTAAATTTTATATACCAGACTGTTGGGACACTATGGAAATATTCACTAGCTTATTTAAAGGAAAAAACAATATTTTTAGATAAACATGTATTTATCCCTCTTTCTTTCATTCAGATGGAGTGGTCAGTCTGTTCAAGCCACTACAACTCAGGGGGCTAGAGAGGGGAATGGGGAGACATGGGCCCTGTTGCCAAGGCAATTTAAAAATGTGTGCCTCACCTTTATCATACTTCTGCATTTTAGGGAAAAATCAAAGACATGATTTATATATCAGAATATTTTCTTATAAAATTATTTCTAATAAGAAATCTGGACATAAACTAAAACTCCCCGAAAACAAAGAAATTAAATAATTATAAGTCATTTTAGAGAAAAATTTTATATATATTTCTAGAAAAATTCTTAAGATAAAATGTTAATGAAAAAGGTATACAACTGTATCCTTAGTATATTCCCAATAGTGAGAAATCTGTTAATATATACATATATTATATACACATTTATATATATATATATGTAAAGCCATAAGAAAATATAGAAAAAACACAATTACTTGTTGTAGAATTATTACCAAATTGTCAGGGGTTCTGCCTTGGTCCTGCTACTGGCTGCACAGAAAGCCAATCACTGAGACAATGAATATTGACAGGGAAGAAGGCTTTATTCATGTACTGTGGCCAAGGAGATTGAAGATCAGTCTGAAATCTGTCTCCATAATGGACTAAAATTAAGGTTGTATATTGCAGGGAAAAAAACATAAACGTGTGGGAAAGCAAATGAGGGAGGGGAAAGGAAAAGGAGTTTGTCAACAGGAAGCAGGTGGTCAGTTAGGCAGTCATGATGGGTGAGGTATCTGGCATGTCATTGTCCAGATGTGATGATTTGGTAAGTTTCAGTTCCTTGACACCATCTAGGAGGCCAGAGGTTGGTTTCCCGAGAAAGGAACTCATATAAGACAACTGTAACTTTCTCAAGTTTTAAGACTAGAGGGTCAATTTTTATATTTATTCAAAATATACCATAGACATCACTTTTTGGGAAAATTGGACTGATTTCAGAATTAAAAGTTATTTTAAAAAGTATTTCTATCCTGTCTACTTTTCCACTTATCATGAAGAAAATTAAATATAAATTTAAAAAATTATATTAAAATAGTGATTTCAAAATACTTAATTGATGGCATTTCTTGAGTTTCTTTTAATATTTCTAGTGGAAAATACAATTTAATTTTATAACTGGCACATATAAACAAGTCAGTTCAATAATTTTCACTAGAATATTAAAAGTTTCTTTCAACTAAAATGTGCAAACCACTGTGTAGATGATATAGAAATAAGATTTTATAAGGACCCTGCACTTGAATAATGCCTTTAGCATAGTAATGCTCAGTAAAAAATTGAAGGATGGATGAAGAGAGGGTGATGGATGAAGGAAGGAAAGGAATCAATAAAAGAGGAAGGGGGGAGGGAATCTCCAATACAAAGTTTAATACATAACTGGAATATTTAGGAAGAAAGCAATCAACGCTATAATTGACACATAAACAATGTAAATGTTGATTAGAGTTTAGTGCTCAGGGGATTCCTATAGACTGTAATATGAATGATGAGTTTGATATTAGCAGGCACAGAATGTTGAGCATTGTAGGCAAGCACATTGGAGAGCACAGAGTGATTTGAAATATCAGATGGCTTAATCTATCTGCCGTGTGTTTTGACTTTAGACTTGTCCATTTACTCTAATATCAGACAGAATAATTGTACATATAAATGAAATTATATTTCTTTCCCTGTAGCACTCCAAAGACCTATTTACTTGCAATAAAATATCAACTCCTTTTTCTACCCAGTAAGACCTTACATGATTCAGCCCTTCACAAGCTTTCCTTCCTTATCTGCAACTCTCCCCTTTCTCTGTCCTCTAGCCACACTGACCCGCTTTCATTTCCTCAAATTTAAGGGCCTTGGCGTATCTTCTTTCTTTCCTTGTAATACTTTACTTAGTGCTCTTTGTTTGGCTGTCTCCTTATTTTTGTTTAATTCTTATTATTGTTCAACTTAGTATCTGCCTTTTCAGAAAGACTATTCCTGACCACTTTCATGACACTTGTCACCATTTGTTGTCATTGTCAGTATTTATTCATTTGCCTATTGATTAATTAGCTAAGTGAAAGATTCATTGCTTGTCTGTTCTTCTCACTAGATATTGAGCTCCATAGAGACAGTAACATCTCTGTGTAATTCAATATTTGTCCAATACCATTACATAGCAAGTGTCCAGAGGATATTTGAATGTTTATTGGACATTTAGTAACCAATGATGACACAGAGTGCAAAGAGATTTTAGACATATTCTCAGTGAAAAACTGAACTCCTTATTAGAAAAGGATGCCAGGAATTAAAATGAGGGAGAAGATTTCAGAGAAGCCACCAAGATAATACCCCAAAATTTCAGCAGTGATACCCTGAAAAAGAAGAGGCAGAGATCACACTTTCTTTTATAGTCACATAAAAAGAACAGTGGCTCTGCCTGTGATAAAGACACAGATTACAGGAGGATGAGCAGGTTTATTTTCAGAAAATGATGGCCGCTTTTCCTTTTTATGTCAAAATTGAGATTCTGGCAGAAAAGCTAGTTAGAAATATCCACAGGTGGCTGGAATTATGATGCAGATGCTCAGGAAGGTGGTGAAATTAGAAAACAACTTGGCACTGAGGGGCAAACAAGTGAAATGCCTCTACAGGTAGTTACTGTAGTTTAATATGACTTTATTAGAGTTTAAAAAACACTACCTACTGGGTTGTATTTAACTATAGACTTATAATGTTTCTGATCCAGTAGAGTAAGTCTCTATAAATTATATATGTTAATGTGTACACTACTCTTTTAAAATTATTTTTTTGTATTTGCTTTGGCAGGACATTTTGAGAAACTGAAATGTTTATGTTAGTGATTCCTAAAAATTTGAGCTTCAGTTAGAGGATGTGATTTAATGCCACACATCTCATCTTTCTTATTCTCCTTTGCCAATCTACAGATAAATGCATTACTGCTCAAAACTGTTTGAAAGCTGAAAATACCACTTGCCAAAGTAATATATAAAGCCAAAAGACTAAAGATGTTAGGTTATACATTCCTTATGAGAAAGTGACATATATTAATATTAAAATTGGTAAAATGTGGGTGCTATTAGGACATAATTGAGAACAAAAAAGTCAGCATACTTCAAAGTATGGTAAGAATCTGAGAGTTAGGTTGGCTGTGATTGCTGATTCTGAACTTGAGGTTCAGGAAGAAAATTCTTTGTATTTTGAATGTTCTTACAACTCAGCAAAGTCCATGTTTCTTGTGATTCTGCATCCGGTTGAAAAAGACTGTTAAAGTAGAGGGTCTCAGAAAGAGTAGTTTAAGGGGAAACTGTGGCAGGAAAAGGGAGAATAAAGAAGGACTGGGTATTTGTGGAAGACCACTTAGTTCTTGGGTAGTATGGTTGCACCAGTTTTGTCAAAAATAGATACACCATGTGTTTGGTATATACAGATTTGCAAGTGCTGTTTGTCTGGTTTTCCTAAGACAGAGTTAATTTTTTTGTGAAGCCAGGTGCTGTAGGGCACCTGCTCACATTTATTAATAGCATGTAATTCATTTGGATTTGGGAAAAATAACATTTTTCTCCCCTTCCTTTGAAGACTTATGAATTCAGGTCCAGAAGAATGGTCTTGTTTATATTCCGTGTTGCTGATATACATGAACAGACTATGTGCTGCGTTTGTCCTCTACCTGATTTGTCTTATAACTAAGGCTCAGTTATGTAAATGTGGTTTGTTTGCCCTTTCTTATTACTGTGAAGTCCTTTCTGCCCTGAGACTGTTAAAATATTTTTTTCTTAATGGGTCTTCCCTAGTATGATTGGTATATCTTTCCTCTGTTCCTGAATACTTTCATTTTTTTTTCTTTTTGAGCTCACAATTCTAAGGGTTGGAAGCCAGCTGAACTGCACCAGAGGCCATATTTTTTTCACTCTTTCCATGTGTTATATCTGACATAATTCTGTGAGGCATTGTAAAAGCATCTCGAAAGCTATTTAAGCTCAACCCTAAGATAAGGTATAGGTAGCATTTTTTCTTTCACTCTACCATTCTTTGCTTTTTCCCTCCTCTATTTTATTTTATTTTATTACTTTTATTGAAGATTAATACTTTTGAAAATCTATATTTTTAAAATTGGTACAGTTAAATGGACTAAGCATTCAAATTAAGGCAAGTTTCATCCCAGCTAAACTAATAACGGGGGAAATAGGAAATACTCTTCTTGGGTTTGATGCTTAGTTTGTATTGAAAAATACATAAATACATAGACTTCTTTTGGAGAATTTGATCTAATTGAATTAACTGAGTTTTCTATACTTGTTTATTACACAACCAGTTTTTTTTCTTATTGAACACATTTAAGTTGTCTTCACACACACACACCTCAAGGTTCTGTGAATTCTGTACTTGCTGTTATGAAGAAATCCAGGCTTGTGTTTTAGACCCTCTCCTGAGGCTGATAGCCCAATGAGTTTCATATTGTTATACTATCATAAATGTCTGTTATCTTCATCATTTTTCAATTCAATTTCTTTCCACAAGTGTTCTGCTTTCTCACCAATTTACTGTCACATTATTTTTCCACAGTTAACTTCCTGGACAAATAAATCTGGGGGATTTATGCAATTGTGCTTTAAAGCAAGAGTGGCCATTTTGGCTATGACTATATAGTGTATACTTTGGCAGGGTTTTCTGAAGCTTCTGTAATTCATCACTCTGACTCAGTATGGTCTTCATCACCCTGATGGTTTTCTGATGATATAGACTGTTGAAACAGAGGAAGGAATAGATAACTAGAAAAAAAGGACAAATTACAGAACTCTGAACAAAATGCCTTATGATTATGACACTTTCATATTATTATTACTCAATTAAGAATATTTTAGTAATAAAGACATCTTTAAAATGAAGTCTAGGTTGGAAAATGCTTTCAGCAATTTGGGAAATCTTTGGCATTGTCATTTTGTAAAGAAAAATTATCCATGCCATGAATTTGGGAGATAGAGTACATTCCATCTACATGGTCTAAAGATAAAACATCTTGCAAGATCATGTTTTAGTTTTCTTGAATACCATTAGTTGAGGCCCTGCCAAACTTTAATGTAAGTTTCCTTTAAGACAGAGGAATCTTAGCTCCTCAGAAAGAAAATGGGCTACATCACTTAAAAAATGAAGAAATATTTTAAAATTCAAATCCATTATCCATTATCATGGATATGTTTTGATTTTTATCTAGGAGAGAAAGGACAATCTACTCATGAAGTTAGACAGCTTTCAAAACATTACAAAGTTATTCTTCATCCTTAATGCAGACTTGGGAGCATGTGTGTCACTGGAGCTGTGATGGTGACAATTTGCACTGTAGGAAAAGATTAATGACACTAGAACCCGCCAGCATGGTGCTTACCACGCATTTTCTGTATTAAGGAACAACCATTTGTTTTCCCTTTTGCGTTACTCTCTGCTTCTTGATTTAGTTGGCAGTATAATGGAAACAAGGTTTTAAATGACTGATCTGACTACCGTCCTTTCTTCATGACTGATGTCCAGTAAAACACAATATTTTCCCTTGAAAGGAGCAAGATCATTTTTATTTTTTTATTGTGCATCATATTTATTATTTTATTCCCTAGGATTTTTAAGAACTGTTTTTTTAATCATCACTTTTAAACTAGAGCTTGGAAATCTCTGACGTACCCTTTAATATCAGAAGAAAAAAATGATACTATACCTATACTAAAAGGCTAGGCCCATTCTAGCCTTTCATATGTGGAACCGAATGGGTTTGTATCCGTAAGAGAGTTCCTATGGGAACTAGTTCTTTTAATGCTACACTCAAAATAATGTAAGCTAGAATGGGGTAGGAGGAACAGGTGAGCACCAGAAAGAAATGAGGAATGGTTGAGTTGTGTTCAATAAAGTTACTCTTTAAAATATGCTGGTTACTGGCTGCACTCCCATCTAAAACACCAGTCCATTTAGTCACATATTTGCACTTGTAATGGATTTCGTGAGCAAAACAGCATTCCATCTGTATAAACTGAATAGCTTGACAAAACACTGCTCACTTGTCACTAACTGCCCTTCAGAATTGTAATCTGGAGGGAAGGTTGTAAAACAGACATGACTTTAGATGTCTTAGCAGCCAGAGAGGATGACTGTGACATACTTCATAATAAAGTGTCATCTTCCAAGATACATAAAAATCAGTTGTATTTACTGTGCACCAGATCTTTTTTTCGCACCAACTAAATGACAGTGTCATGCCTGTACTGCTGCATGCATAATTCAAATCATTTTTCCACAATGTATTACTCTAGTCAGCCCAAGGTGGGTGATCCCTCAGGGATCACTGCTCTCTCTTTGACCTTGGTCATGAATTACCTATCAAAGGTAAGACTTGATATTTTAGCAGAGATTATGCAAGGTTTTCCATAAATAGATCTGGAGAAATCGAAACCATACCTTTGCATTGTTAAAGCTCTCTGTAAATTGAATTTGGAATTAATCAAAAGGATCATCAGGGCTCCTAGAGATAAACAAGGGAATGCTGTGCTCTGGGGATTTTTTAACACGTATATGAATCATGCTGAATATCAGTGGCCTGTAAAACTGTGGAAAAGAAAATTGGAAAGGAGGATAGCTTACCTTAAAATTACTCTGCTCATTTCCTTGCCCTTCTCATTAGTCACACAAGAGAGTGTAAAATGAAAGTAAGCAATGTTAAATGAACAACCTGACACAAATAGTGTATTTCTAATATAAAAGTCTACTGCATAAAAACAAAAGGCATTTATTGGCATTTTTATGGCACATTTTTACTCTTTGAATTATATTTGTATTTTCAAGAATTTATGGTACAAATTACTGAGTGTTAGATTGATGATGAAATGTAAACAGTTGGTATCAGAACTCCTACATCAAGAAGTCCCATGGTAACTGGCTTTTGACAGGTATCTACCAACTATGTACTATTAGCTTGAGACATTCTTCTTAAAATGTAAGAAAACTAGTTTTAAATATTCATTTAAAATCAAAAGAAAAGTACTTTAATGTTTTTTTCTGAAAATATAACATCATATTAGAATTTTTCAACAGTGTAAGTTGATGTAATTTCCAAGTATTCTTAGAGGTGACTTTAAATTAAAGGATTAGAAGTCATTGCATATAGACATACTTACATTATGACTAATATATAATTTAGGGCTAATGTTCATGTTAATACATATTCCATTGTTAATCATTTTATTAGCTGGAAAATATCCAGATAGATTAATCAGTACAAGATTCCTGTTTCCATGGTTAACAAATTAGGTCACAGTGAAGTGGTGTTTAAAAGTTCAGGTTAGTGCAAAAGGAGACACCATGTGAAAAGTCGGTCAACCTTACAGGTTATAGTTAACTAATATAAATTAAATAAAAGCAATGTTTTTATTCATTCATCTTATATAATGTAAAAAAAAGTATGACAATACTAACTTTTGGTGATTATTTGGGAAGAGAATCTTCCAGTCTTGGTGGACATATAAATTGGAACAGTACCTTTAGAGAACAATTTGCAAGATTCATAAAGTTAAATCTGCATTTACTACTCAACTGATGACAATTCCACTTATTGGTATATAGCCTAGAGAAATGCTCATATGTATACACAAGGCAGTTTGTGAAAATATATTCAATGGGATGATGTTTGCAGTACCAAATTATGGGGAACAGCCTAAACCACTATCATCACTGTGTAAATAAAATACAGTCTAGTCATAAAATGGAACTTGCATGACTGTTTAGAAAAGGAACAGAATACACTACAAATACAGATCTTTAAAACATTAAAGCAAGTGGCAGAACATGTATAATTGGTTACCATTTATGAATAAATATATAAAACAACAAATAATATTCTACATTATTTATTGATATATGTATATTTATTTAAAAGCCATCACATTCCTGGGAGAGGTAGATAACTACAGTAATATTATTAGTTCACCGTATATTTTCCTTGACATTTTTCTATGCCCTTACACATGTATGTATTCATATGTATGTGTTTGTGTGCAGTAATTGTTATGTTTTCTTTTTTATTAACAAACAATAATATATTTTGGATCTATATCCATGTTACTATTAAAAAAACTACTCTGTTTCCTTTAATGGTTACATAATACTCCATGAAATTACAATAAAATTTAGTGTTATTCAACTAATGTACAATTACTTGATATTATGTAATGTAATTGTTGACATTACATGTTTGTAGACATTAGTAAATTTTGATAGTTACTGAAATTATATAAAAGACTTGTATGTTTCCCCTTGTAGTCTTGAGTAATTCCACCCTCCCCTCAGGGAAGTTACAGGTAAAACGTAATTATTGAGTGAAAGGATATGCGTATTTTTAGTTCGTCTCTTTTAAACTAAAGGCTTGTGTTTATCACTTGCCTCTCTCACATTATTTAGTTACATCCATCAGGTCCAGAGTAGATATTCTCATAGACATTACGGGATTGCTTACCCCTCAGCATCACTTAGCATATTTTTATGTCATCTGTATTTTCTGTAAATTGGTAATTAGACCTAAAGGACTGATCAGACTCAGGTTTGATTTACACATATCTAACTACCTTAGGAGACATACAGGCTATTATTATTATTGTTTATAATTGATATTGATATTATTTTGATTGATAATTATACGTCATTATTATATATTTTCCCATGACTCGTTATAAACAGCCATTCATATATGGAGAAATTAAACTATTTTCTTTATCTACTGTAGTTTTTCTTTGTCTTTTCTTTTCTTTTTTTTTTTGAGATGGAGTCTCACTCTGTCACCATGCTGGAGTATAGTGGAGCAATCTTGGTTCACTGCAACCTCCATCTCCTGGGTTTAAGTGATTCTCCTGCCTCAGCCTCATGAGTAGCTGGGACTATAGGCGCATGCTACCATGAGCTGCTAATTTTTGTATTATTAGTAGAGATGGGGTTTCAGTATCTTGGCCAGACTAGTCTTGAACTTCTGACCTAATGATCCACCCATCTTGGCCTCCCAAAGTGCTGCGATTACAGGCGTGAGCCACTGCGCCTGGCCTCTACTACAGTTTTCCACAATTATATTTAGTCTGCTTATTTACCTTTTTATTGAGAGTTGTATTAAAGTATAATTGACACACAATAATCTGCATATATTCAAAGTGTACAGTTAAATACGTTTTGATGTTTATATATGCCTGTGAAAACATCACCACAATAAAAATCATGAACCTATCCATCACCTTCAAAAGTTTCCTTACGCTTCTTTGCAATCAACTAATTTCCATTCTGTCACTATACACTAATTGACAACGTTTAGAATTTTCAATAGACAGCAGCACATAGTATTTTCTTTTTTTATTTGCATGGTTTCTTTCAATCAGCATAATTATTTGGTGATTTATCTATATTGTAGTGTGCAGCAATAAATGATTCCTTTTTATGTCTGAGATGTGTTTCATTGTATGAATGCACTACTCTTTGTTTCATCATTCAACAATTCAACAGTTGCTGAGCATGTGGCTTGTTTCCAGTTTTAAGCTTTCACAAATAAAGCCAGTACCAACATTCACGAACGAGGCTTGGTATGGAAATATGTCTTCATTTCTCTTGGGTAAATACCTAGGAGTGAAATGGCTGGATCAGATAGTAGGTAAATGCTTAACTTTTAGAAACTACAAAACTTTATTCCGAAGTGGTTGTACCATTTTATTAGCAGTGTATGTTTTAGTTTTTCCAAATCCCACTAACACATGTTATGATGAGTTTTATCTGTAAACATTCTGATAGATGTGTGTTACATCTTAGTTTTAATTTACATCTTTTTGATGTTGAGCATCTTTTTATTTGTTTACTTGCCATCCATCTGTCCTCTTGGATAAGTGTTTATTCAACTATTTTGCCCATTTTATTTACTGGTTGTATGCTTTCTTATTGTTGAGTTTTAAAATTCTTTCTATATGCTGGATACAAGTATTTTATTGGACATATGATTGGCATTTTTCCCCAGTCAGCAGGTTGTCCTTTCATGCTCTCATAGTGTATTTTGAGGAAGTCAAACTTACCAATTTTTATTGGTTTTATTTTTTATGTTATAGCTGAGAAATATTTGCCAACACATACTCACAAAAATTTTCTCCTTCATTTTTTTAGTAACTTTATAGTCATAGGTTTTACACTTACCTTTATGACCCATTTTGAGTTAATTTATGAGTGTGATGTGGATGGAAATTAACTGTTTTTACATAGAGATTGCATTGTTTTAACAGTATTTCATGAAAATACTATAATTTCTCCATTTGATTGCCTTTACATCTTTGAAAATATGTTATCCATAAGTGTGAAGCCTATTTTTGAACTTTCTATTGTGTTCTATTAATCTGTTTGTCAAGCTTGTCTCCTATACTACATATTCTTAATTACTGCAGCTTTATAATGTCTTGATATCAGGTAGTGTTAATCCTTCAACTTTGTTATTTTTCACTTATTAGGCTATTCTAGGCTTTTTGCATTTCCATATGACTTTTAGAACGGGTTTTCCAATTTCTATAGAAAATCAAATTTCTATAAAAAACAATTTTTTCAATTTTTGTTGGCATTGTGTTAAATTTATAAATCAGCTTATGATGCATTGACATTTTAACAGTATTGAGTCACCTGACTCATGGTCAGGATATATATCCCCATTTATATAGGTCATCAGTAATTTTTTTCAGGACTGTTTTGTACGTTTCAGTGAGCAAAATTTGTACAAATTCTAAATATTTCATATTTTTCAATGCTAAGAAAATGGCATGTTCTAGTTGTCCTTTCTAGTAAACAGAAACACATTTGGCTTATTGTATATTGATCTTGTATCCTAAGACCTTAAAATATTATTGAATATGTCCAGTTTTTTTTTGTAGATTTTATGACATTTGTGTATGATAGTTCATTGAACTTCTTGAATCTATGGGATTATAGTTTTCATTAAATTTCAGTGTATTTCAGTAATTCTTCTTCAATGTTTTTCTGTCCTGACTCTTTTCCTTCAGGAACTCTAAGTGCGCATATATTAAACCACTTCAAGTTGTCCCACAAGTCATCAATACTCTATCACTCTATGCATCTATTTATATATTTTTAGGTTATTTACTTATTTATATTTTTAGCTTTCTATTTGTCATACATATAGAGTCACAGGAAGTTTTAAATATACTACAGAGGGGTCCTGAATTCCCTTCACCCACTTTCTCCAATAGTTACATCTTTCATAATTGTAGTTCAATAATATACTCAGGAAAATGTCAGTAGTAAGATATGTTTGTGTTTATGTATGTAATACTATATTATTTTATCATGTGAGTAGATCTGCATAACCACTGTCACATTATCACAATTGAGATACAGAGTGATTCCATCATCACAAAGATCACTCTTGTTCCATTTCATTTTAGTTAACCTCTTACAACCACAGTCTATTTTCTATCTCCATAATTTTGTAATTCCAAGAATGTAATGTAAATTAAATTGGACACTGTATGATCCTTTGAGACTCTTTTTTTTTTTTTTTGGTTCTCAGCACGATGCCATTGAGAGCCATCTAAGTTCTGTATGTTAATGGTTTGTCCCTTTTAATTGTAGAGTAGTAGTATTCTATGGTATGAATGTACCATGTTTTGTTTAGCCATTCACCCTTTGAGAGTCATTTAAATTTATTCCAGTTTTTGGCTACTACAAACAAAGCTGCTATGAACTACCATTAATTGTCATTTCTTTGCAATGAATGCCCAAGAGTGCAATTGCTGGGTCCCATGGTAAGTGTATGTTTTGTTTTTCAAAGAAGTTTCCAAACTGCTTTCCAGAGTCACTGTACCATTTCACATCTCCACAAACAATGTGTACGACATCCAGTTTCTCCACATCCTCAGCAGCATTTGCTATTACCGGTATTCTTTATTTTATCTCTTTCTGGTTTTGGTAGCAGGGCAACACTGACATCATAAAAAGTATTACCTCCTTTTGTCTTTTCTGGAAAAGATTGTAAAATTGATGCTATTTTTTAACTTTTAAGTTTAAGGGTACATGTGTAGGTTTATTATACAAGTAAACTCATGTCATTGGGGTTTATTGTACAGATCATTTCATCACCCAGGTATTAAGCCCAGTACTCATTAGGTATTTTTCCATATCCTCTCCCTCCTCCTACCTCCACCTTCCAATAGGCTCCAGTGTGTTGTTCCCCTCTATGTGTCCATGTGTTCTCATCATTAACCTCCCACTTATAAGTGAGGATATGCCATGTTTGCTTTTCTGTGCCTGCATAAGTTTGCTAAGGATAATGGCTTCCAGCTCCATCCATGTTCCTGCAAAGATTACATGATCTCATTCTTTTTTTATGGCTGCATAGTATTGCATGGTATATATATACCACATTTTCTTTATCCAGTCTCCCATTGATGGGCATTTAGGATTATTTCATGGCTTTGATATTGTGAATAGTGCTGCAATGAACATACAGTGCATATGTCTTTATGAGAGAACAATGTATATTCCTTTGGGTATATATCCAGTAATGGGATTGCTGGGTTGAATGGTAGTTATGTTTTGATCTCTGAGGAATGGCACAGTGCTTTCCACAATAGTTGAACTAATTTACACTCCCACAGTGTATAACCATTCCTATTTCTCTACAACCTCTGCAACATTTGTTATTTGACTTTTTAATTATAGCCATTCTGACTAGCCTGAAATGGTATCTCACTGTGGTTTTGATTTGCATTTCTCTAATGATCAGTGATATTGAACTATTTTTTCATATTCTTATTGGCCACATGTATGTCTTCTTTTGAGAAGTGTCTATTCTTCTCCTTTGCTCACTCTTTAATGGGGTTCTTTTTCTCTTGTAAATTTAAGTTTCTTATAGATGCTGGATATTAGACCTTTCTCAGATGCATAGTTTGCAAACATTTTTCCCATTCTGTAGGTTGTATGTTCACTCTGATGATAATTTCTTTTGCTGTGGAAGAAGCTGTTTAATTTAATCAGATCCCATGTATTAATTTTTGGTTTTGTTGCAGTTGCTTTCGGCATCCCTGGTGTGTGATGTTCCCCTTCCTGTTTTGTAGTTCTCATTGTAGAGATCTTTTACCTCCCTGGTTAGCAGTATTCCTAGATATTTTATTCTTTTTCTGGAAATGATGAATGGGATTGGGTTCCTGATTTGGATCTCAGCTTGACTGTTGTTGGTGTATAGGAGTGCTAGTGATCTTTGTTTGTTAATTTTGTATCCTCAGGCTTTGCTGAAGTTGTTTATCAACTTAAGGATCTTTTGGACCAAGACTGTGGGGCTTTCTAGATATAGAATTATATCACCTGCAAACAGAGATAGTTTGACTTCATCTGTTTCTATGTAGATGCCCTTTATTTCTTTCTCTTGTCCGATTGCTCTGGCCAAGACTACCAATACTATGTCAAATAGAAGTGGTGAGAGCAGGCATGTTTGTCTTGTGACAGTTTTCCAGGGAAATGCTTGCAGCTTTTTTCTATTCAATATGTTGGCAATTTATTCATCATAGATGGCAATTACTATTTTGAGGTATGTTCCTTCAATACCTTGTTCTAGTTTATTGAAAAATTTTAACATGAAGGGGTATTGAATTTTATTGAAAGCCTTTTCTGCATCTATTGAGATAGTCATGTGGCTTTTGTCTTTAGTTCTGCTTATGTGATGAATCACATTGTTTTATTTGCATATGTTGACCCAACCTTGCATCCCATAGATAAAGCCTACTTGATTGTGATGGATAACCTTTTTGATGCACTGTGGGATTTGGTTTGCCAGTATTTTGTTGAGGATTTTTGCATCAATGTTCAGCAAGGACACTGGCCTAAAGTTTTCTTTTTTTTGTTGTTACTGTGTCTGCCAGGTTTTGGTATCAGGATAATGCTGGCCTCATAGAATAAGTTCAGCAGGAGTCCTTCCTCCTTAATTTTTTGAAATGGTTTCAATAGGAATGGTCCCAGCTTTTCTTTATACATCTGATAGAATTTGGCTGTGAATCTCTCTGGTCCTGAATGTTTTTTGGTTGGTAGGCTATTTATAACTGATTTAATTTTGGAGCTCATTATTGGTCTGTTCAGGGATTCAATTTCTTCCTGGTTCAGTAGTGGGAGGGCATATGTGTCCAGGAATGTATCCATTTCTTTTAGGTTTTCTAGTTTGTGTGCATAGAATTGATCATAATATTCTCTTGTGGTTACTTGTATTTCTGCAGGGGTTGTGGTAATATCCCCTTTGTCATTTCTAATTGTGTTTATTTGGCTCTTCTCTGTTCTTTATTAGTCTAGCTAGTGGTCCATCTATTTTATTTATTCTTTCAAACAACCAACTCCTGGATTCATTGATCTAAGTGGTTTTTCATGTCTTGATGCTAATTTGAGATCTTTCTAACTTCAAGATATTGGCATTTAGTGCTACGAATTTCTCTCTTAACAGTGCTTTAGCAGTGAGTCTGGTATGTTGTATGTTTGCTCTCCTTAGTTTCAAATAACTTCTTGATTTCTGCCTTAATTTCATTATTTACCCAAAAGTCATTGAGGAGCAAGTTATTTAATTTTCATGTAATTATATGAATTTGAGTGATTTTCTTAACTTTGATTTCTAAATTTATTGTGATGTGGTCCAAGACAGTGGTTGTTATAACTTCAGGGTGTGGTTTTTTTTTGTTTTTTTTTTTTTTTTTTTTTTTGCATTTGCTGAAGATTGTTTTATGTCTGGTTGTGAGGTCAATTTTAAAGTAATTGCCATGTGGCAATCAGAAGAATGCATATTTTGTTGTTTTTTGGGTGGAGAGTTTTGTAGATGTTTATCAGATCCATTTGATCCAGTGCTGAGTTTAGGTCCTGAATACCTTTGTTAATTTTCCACCTCAGTGACCTGTCTAATATTGACAGTGGGGTGTTGAAGTTTCCCACTATTATTGTATGGATCTCTAAGTCTGTTTGAAGGTCTCTAAGAACTTGCTCTCTGAACCTGGGTGCTCCTGTGTTGGGTACATATATATGTAGGATAGTTAGGTCTTGTTTAATTGAACCCTTTCCCACTGTGTAATGCCCTTTTTGTATTTTTTTAAATCTTTGACAGTTTAAAGTCTGTTTTGTCTGAAATTAGGATTGCAACCCCAGCCATTTTCTGTTTTCCATTTGCTTGGTAGATGATTATTCATTCTTTTATTTTGAGTCTATGGGTGTCATTGCATGTGAGATGGGTTTTTGAAGACAGCACACCATTGTGTCTTAATTCTTAATCCAGCTCACGCAAATTAAGGCAATTAGCCCAGTTACATTCAAGGTTTGTACTGATATGTGTAGTTTGGTCCTGTCATCATGATGTTAGCTCGTTATTATGCAGACTTGTTTGTGTGGTTGCTTTATAGTGTCACTAGTCTGTGTACTTCATGCATTTTTGTAGTGGCTGGTGGTAACTGACTTTTCTTTCCATATTTAGTGCTTCCTTCAGGAGGTCTTGTAAGGAAGGTCTGTTGGTAATGAATTCCCTCAGCATTTGATTGTCTGAAAGGACATGTGAACCTTCACATGTGAACCTAAGCTTGGCTATATATAAAATTATTATTATTTTTTTTGATGTTGAGTATTGGCACCCAATCTCTTCTGTCTTAGGGTTTCTACTGAGAGTTACCCTGTTAGTCTGATGGGCTTCCCATCGAGGGTGACCTGACTTTTCTCTCCAGCTCCCTTTAACATTTTTTCTTCACTATGGCCTTGGAGAATCTGATGATTATGTGCTCTGGGAGATGTTCTTCTTGTGAAGTATCTTACTGGAGTTCTCTGTGTTTCCTGAATTTGAATGTTGGCCTCTCTTGCTAGGTTGGAGAAGTTCTCGTGGATGATATCCTGAAATATATTTTCCAAGTTGGTTCCATTCTCCTCATCTCTTTCAGGGACACCAATAAGTCATAGATTTGGTCTCTTTAAGGGATCATATACATATATGTGTGTGTGTGTGTGTGTGTGTGTGTGTGTGTGTATAGCTTCCTTGGATTGGGTTTCAACACACTCTTGCATCTCAGTGATCTTTGTTCCTATCTGTACTGTGAGTTCTATTGCTGTCATTTCAGTCGTCTCAGCCCAGTTCAGAACCCTTGCTGGAGAGGTAGTGCAGTTGTTTGGAGGAAAGAAGGCACTCTGTTTTTTTGAGTTGTCACAGTTCTTGCACTGGTTCTTTCTCATCTTCGTGAGTTGATCTTTCATTCTGATCTTCAAGGCCAGCCAACCAAGGGGTGCTCAGGCTGGACTGGCCCTATCTAATGGGCAAGACTGCTCTGCAGAATTCAGATCCGACAGCTCTCGTAAGGCTAAAGTCTCCTATGGGGGCAAGTGGAGCCTAGAGGGATGTGTGTCCTTGGCCATGCTCTGCTACAGACACTCCCACACCAAACCCTCTAGGCTCTACCTTGGCTGGCATGCTGCCCCTACCACTTCTGTAAGCAGCTCTTTATGCCAACTCCATTGTCCATGGTGGTTGGGGCGGAGGATCTTTTCCTGCCGGGATTTACCTTTGGTCCTGAGGTCCTTAGCCAGGCTGCCTTTTTCTTTCTAGTTTTCAATTTTTTTTTTTAATAACGTTTGTTTTAATACCCTTGGTAACTTTTGTTAAAGCCCAACTCTTCACCTCTTCTGCAACCAGAGCAGTTATACCTGGCAAGAGAAAAGTTTGTAACTTATTACTCTTAAACAGACTACAGTTCTCCAAAGGACAACTGACTGTCCTGTGACATTTCCATAGTAAGTTCATTCTTCCACTCTCCAAAATGACTGTTTCATAACTTGTCCTCTCTCCTTAAAGCTACAACACCTCAGTCTCATCTGATGACCTTGCTTCATGCTTCAGTGAGAAAATAAGGTATTGGAAGGGAACTTCCTCTAATTCTTTTTTTTTTTTTTTTTTTTTTTTTTTTTGAGATGGAGTCTCGCTCTGTAGCCCAGGCTGGAGTGCAGTGGTACTATCTCGGCTCACTGCAAGCTCCGCCTCCGGGGTTCATGCCATTCTCCTGCCTCAGCCTCCCGAGTAGCTGGGACTACAGGCGCCCGCCACTGCGCCTGGCTGATTTTTTGTATTTTTAATAGAGACGGGGTTCACCGTGTTAGCCAGGACTTCCTCTAATTCTTACCATCAAATGCAGAGGGCGTCCTTTTCTGCACCCGTAATTTCTACCCTATATTGTATTACAATGGTTGTGGTGGCCTTGCTCCATCTTAAGTCAAGCCTTGCCTTTTTCTTTGAATCCCATGTCTTCTTGTGTTCCCTAACTATATGCTTGTTGCTTTACATCATCAGTTTCTCCGTCTCTAGTGCATCATTGCCATTAACATAAAAGCATACCTTAGCGTTTTCCATCCACCCTTTCCAGCTATTCCTAATCCCACATGCCCCTCCAGCCACAGTCCTATTTTTCTGCCCTCATGAACAAAACCTCTTGAAAGGCTTGTCTCCACCCTATTCTCTCCACCTGCTCCACTTGGCAACTGCCCTGCCGTGACACTGAAACTGTGCTTGTCCAGGTTACCAACAATTCCCACATTGCCAAATCTAATGTTTACTCTTCTAACTCCATCTTACTCAACCTTTCAATAACTTTCATCACAGTTGACCACTTCCTCTTTCTTGAACTTCACTTTGTGAGATCTCTCAGTGGGATATTGAGATCTCTCTCAATAGGAGAGAGTCTCAGTCAAATTTTTTAAATATTCATTTCCTATATAATACCTAGGGTTTTGGGCTTAATTTAGAGGTAAAAATAGGGAAATACATGTGTACTCCATCATTGCAGAAGTAAAATTATCTCTCAGTGTTTATTTTGAGTAATTTCTATAGCTATGCTTCAAGTTCACTATTTTTTTTTTCTTTGGCAATGTCAGCTCTGTTGTTATTCCCATCCAGTTTAATTTTCAGCTTGTACATTGTAGTTTTCATTTCTGAAAGTTTGATTTAGGCCTTCATAAATTATTTCATGTCTCTACTCATCATTTGACATACAGTGATAATAATTGATTGTTTTTATCTGCTATTTTAACATGTTCCAGTTCTATTTTTGTTTCAATTGATTTGTTCTTTCTACTTATTATAGATCATATATACCTGTTCCTTTGAATGCCTAATGATTCTGATTAGATGCCATACATTGTGAACCGTACTTTGTTAGGTGCTGAATATTTTTGCATTTCCATGGATATCCTTAATCTTCTTTCTGGGATTTATTCAAGTTACTTGGAAACATTGATCATTTTAGGGTCTTGTTTTTAATTTTTAAGTCAGGACTAGAGCCATGTTGTCCTAGTCCATTTTGTGCTGCTGTAAGAGAATACCAGAAACTTGTACTTTATAATGAAAATAAACTTATTTCTTACAGCTTGGGAGGCTGGGAAGTCCAATATCTGGGTGCTGGCACCTTATGAGGCACTTCTTGCTGTGTCATCTGATAGCAGAAGGTGAGAGGGTAAAAGAGAGCAAGAGATTTAACTTACAACAGCAAGCTCTTTTAAAACTGGCATAAATTCATTCATGAAAATAGAGCCCTCCTGGCACAAACAACTTCCATTAAGCCCCACCTCCCAATGCTGTTCCATTGAGTTTTTAACACACGCTTTTTGGAGACATATTTAAATCAAGGCACATGTCTTTTTTTGGCTAAATATTCCACGTGACTGAGACAAGACCCTTCAGAGCATTCTACCCAATTATGTCTGCTGGAAGTAAGCACTATTCTTTGCCCTTTTGATCTGTATAAATTTGAGAGCAGGGGCCGGGCGCGGTGGCTCACGCCTGTAATCCCAGCACTTTGGGAGGCCGAGGTGGGCGGATCACGAGGTCAGGAGATCGAGACCACGGTGAAACCCCATCTCTACTAAAAATACAAAAAATTAGCCGGGCGCAGTGGCGGGCGCCTGTAGTCCCAGCTACTCGGGAGGCTGAGGCAGGAGAATGGCGTGAACCCGGGAGGCGGAGCTTGCAGTGAGCCGAGATTGCGCCACTGCACTCCAGCCTGGGCGACAGAGCGAGACTCCGTCTCAAAAAAAAAAAAAAAAAAAAAAAAAAAAAAAAAAAAATTTGAGAGCAGGTATGGTTATATTTAGATTTATATGACATTCATTGTTCCACAGGAACATGGATATTATTCTTTGGTGGAGAACATTAATTTGCAAAGTCAATGTAAAGGTAAATTTTCTTTATTTGCAGTGCAGTTTATATAAGCAGGACAAAATATATTTACAGAGACATGTGCATAGGGCTTAGCGGGATGGCCTATGCCCTAATTTGTGGTTTCTAGAAGGTGCAATGATAATAGTTTAGGATAAAAAAACTGTTAAAATGTATATGTGTTGTGTGTGTGTGTGTGTGTG
Organism: Gorilla gorilla gorilla; assembly: GCF_029281585.2. Classification (NCBI taxonomy): domain Eukaryota; kingdom Metazoa; phylum Chordata; class Mammalia; order Primates; family Hominidae; genus Gorilla; species Gorilla gorilla. Next base: position 116,840,839 of record NC_073229.2, on the reverse strand, counting down.
TCTTCCAGATTCTGGTCTGAATATGAAGAGGCACCTCTATACTGTAAATAGAATGTATGTGGTTTCATGAGCCTAAGCAATGTCTTTTTCAAGTCTTTGACAATATTTTAAAGAGTATTTAATTTTAAAAATGATTATTATATAAAGTTCTTAGGTGGTAAGGATCCCCCAATTTATTTGGAAGATTACTGCATTTTGTCAAGGCAGTTTCTGATATTCAGCCTAATTTTATCTTAATTTCTTTACCAGAACATTGTGCTACCTCCACTACCATAAATCATTTTGCTCCCTGTTGAGCACTTACATGCTTCCAATATAGGTAGAATATAATAGCTCTTCTTAGTTTTAGCAAAACAATTGTATAAGTATATATCTCTTTTTCACTTAAACAGCAAGCCTAGTGCTGTAATCTGTATCATCTTGCATTCCAGGTTATGATATACATGCCATCTGCATTTATTTTTTATATCTCTATTTTTAAAAAAAATATTAAATTAGCAATTAATATTTGATTCATTTATATCCAAAAATTTGTACTGATTAAATAACTCACATACGTGAAGATTTCTATTTTTTTAAACATGAAATTGAATTTACTGACTAGATTATGAACTGGCACCTATATTAATTCTGATTCATGAGTAGTTGCTCTAAATTCTTTACCATAATTATATTACACTGTGATTTTAATGTCAGCAAGCAAAATTTAAATGTCTATGATAAAATAGTTGTATTAATTTTGTAAGGTTGCTGTAAATAATTACTTCAAATTTAGTGGCTTCAAACAACGTAAATGTGTTATTTCATAGTTCAGTAAGTTAAAAATCTACCACAGTTACTACTGAGTTGAAATCAAGGTGCCAGCAGAGGTGTTTTCCTTTCTGGAGGCCATAGGACTAAATCTGTTTCCTTACCTTTTAGAGGTCATCCACATTTTTGACATATAGTCCCCTTTCTCCATCTTCAAAGCCAGTCACATTGAGGTTCTCTGATTCTGCTTCTGTCTTAACATCTGTGTCTGATCCTCTTCTTCTGCCTGAATTTTCCACTTCTTGGGACTCATAATTATATTCATCCACCCAGGTAATCCTGGATAATCTTTCTAGTTAAAAAGAGCTGATGAGCAACTTTAATTCTATCTGCAACCTTAACCCGTTATTATGTAAGCTAACATATTCGCAGGTTACAAGGATTAGGACATGGCCATCTTTGATGGGACCATGTTTCTTCCTACTGCAACAGCCAAATAGAAAATCCTCATTTGTGGAATATTAGTAAATATAGAGGCAACAGACATTTAATACTCAATGAGAGATTAGCACTGTAGGAATAATTTGTTTTAGTTTTAGAGGTATTTAGTTACTCTGGATTGCAATGAAGTCTCATATTTATTGGTTTAGGACTTAACTATATCAAGTCAATCCTAGGTATTGAAAATATCTCAGTCAAGTTAAAATGGAATTTCTCAAGGTGGGGCATACCTTGCAAGTGATTCAAATGTGTAGCCAGGGCTAAGAATTGAAGAACTATATAGTAAGTAATACGGTGGTCCTTCTTTACATGTTTTAGCCTTCCCTAGTACATCAAAGGGAAAGTAACAAAATAAGCATACAAATAAAATATATAATAGTCCCCAAATGTATGAAATATAGTTGAAATTCCACTAAAGTCTACCTCCATGCCAGGTTCATAAAACTGAAGAATTTTCTTATGGGTTTCATGAAATGTCATTAAAAAATATTTTTGGAAGATTAGAGAATACCACAAAATGTGAAGACTTGGAATGAAGAGAGTCATTTTATTAAAATCATTGAATGTCAGTTGCAATTTTCACTTACTCAATAAACTTTCCTCACTCAGGAGTCTTTGCTTTCTGTTTTAGAATAATTTTTATCAATCAGTATATTTATCCTGTTCCTTGTTTGACAAACCAGTAAGGAATTACACATGCAAATGTGAGTCTGTTGCAAATAGAGGTCTCTGGAAGTTTTCAGCAATCAAGTGTGCAGGATAGGGTATATCTGGTTCAAGACAAAAACAGGCACCCTACACATTGGTAGCCAAGATAATAAGCAGTTCAAATGCTCGACTGAATGGAACGCAGTGAGCAGCAATCTTGTCTGTGATAGACTACTGAATGGTTGGCAGATAAAGCCAGAATAGCGCAATGTGACATGATGGGGAAAGTATGTTGGCTATGAGGACAAAGATTCTTTCTTTCACTTTAAATTTCTTAGCATGTTAGGCGTTTTTATCCCTATAAATCTAGGGGACTGGGAATAGAAATTTATTTCTAAAATATCCACCTTTCAGCAATCACCCAAATCTGAATATTTGTATACATCTTAATATTTTGTTCAGTATTTAGGTTTGCGTTATAGCCCAAGGCATATATTCAGTCATTTATGACAACTGTTTTTTTCTTTTTAACTTTTATATATTTATGTGAAAACTTATACCTTTCCTGTGATTTTCTTCATTTTAAAATAGTTATTGAGCCTCTTGGGAGTAAGTTAGACTTTAATATGTTTACTTTTCATATAGCCTTATTTATTATTATAGCCAGCATGACGGTCATTTTCACAAAGTAAGGGAAAGTTTCTCCCATAAGGTTTATGACAGCTGTGCTAACCAGCAGAAGGGTAGCTGTTCTTGAAATGTTTCACAGAAGAAATATATGATACATATTAGTGCTTTGCACGTATTTTTTCTTTGTATTGAGAACCCTAGAGGGATGAGGAAAAATGTGAGAGCCAATATTTGGTAAAACCAGAGCTACAGGTATAGTAAGTCAGAACAATAGCTCAACAAACAAATCAGCAAAGATTCATAGAAATTCCCCCCTCTCGCTAGGTTATAGACAGATTGATGAACAATGATTTCATCGCTGAATATTTTTGTTCCTTGTGGGTAGCCATATTCATTTTTAAGTGACATAATAAAAATTAAAAATTAATGTGCGGTACTTATTATATGTGACCACTTGCTTAACTTAGATTTGATCTCATGGTGTCTTAGCTTAACCTGCTGTGAACTACCTTGGTTCTTTCCTTTCCTTTTACATCCACATTTTCTCACCTTGGCTCTCAGGACCTAAGATTATCCCACACTCCTGACCCTTTTTCTTGCTTCAGTGAGGGGAGCTCAGAGAATGAGTGAATTATGGCAGATCTCCCTTTCACTGCACCTGCTGCTAATTTCACATACCTAAAATTTGTAGCATTGTGCCCAGAAGATGCAGATTCGGTTAGAATGCCTGGGGCTCTAGGTCAGGTAGGGTTATTATATTAATATTAATAAGGATTGGAGAAATAGAAAGCTTGCAGCAGAATGTTAAAGAAAATCTATCTGAGCATAATTCTAATGATCACTTTTAATTCACTGCTTCTAGAACGTGGTTTTTTTTTTTTTTGGATTACAGGCTGAGTCAGTAATGGAATTCTGAATGTTACATAGATCTCCATAATGCTAGTTTTTTATAATCTCTAACTCATAGATGAAAAGATGGACAGAAGATAGGTGGATAGATAGACAAGTTATTGTTAGATAAACTGAAAGTCAAGGCTTTTATAAGTATATTTTTATATAATCTTTAGCTCTTGAAAATTTACTTGGGTTACAATTTTTCATCTACATTATTCAATATATGATGGTATTTTTACACTGTCATTGATCAGGAGAAAACATATAAATCTCATTGCTCTCTTACTCAAATAATATGAAACTTTGAAGAAATTCAGACTAATCTGTAGCTCAGTTTCCAAATAGTTAAAAGTGATAGGATTGACTGAGTTTACAAAGGATGAACATAGCAGCTTTGCTTGTTGGTAGTGGACATGTTGGAGAATGATAGTGTACTCTGCCTAAAGTGACAACGTCTCCTGTTTCTTTTATCTGGCCTGGTGCCCTTTTGGAATGCCACAGGTACTATGGGAGAGAGGGAGAAGGTCTGTTTTCTTAGGCATCCTATCTCAACTGATGTGCCCATGTCACAAGAAAATGGATCCACTTCTCTATAACATGTAAACTACTACTTGAGTCACATTGTGTTGTATCACTATGAAACAAAAAGATGCCTATAAAATCTCAGCACAATACAGTGTTTACGGTTTTCTAGGCAAAAAAAGAAAAAAAAAACCCTCAAATTAACCTCATGCTATTTCTTGCTCTTTTGTAACCTGATCCAGTCTTCAGGATCTAAGCATGTCTAAAATTATGCAATTCTAACCTGTGAACTCAGTTAAGAATTGATTCCCGAATAAAGTAGATATGGACAAGGAAATGAGAAATATTCTTTTAAATAACTATGATGTATACATGCTAAATATATTTGATGAAGTTTTCTGAAGGTTTGGGTTCTGAGTTTATGACTGTACATAGCTTATATGTGAAAAATTGATATTAATGTGAAAGCAGTAGATGTCTTGTACCAGCGTGCTTCCATTAGAACTATATTCTGATCTAAATTTTTAAACCATATTTTGGTTGCTTTCTGAAATGTAGTAGAACATAAGATGTTTTCACTTTTGAAACTATTTATGTATTATCAGTGTATGAGTGGCCTGGGAGACATAAAAACAAGGTCAGCTTGGTCGATAGAAAACAATCTCGTCTCTATCTTCAATAAACTCGTTTGTCAGAAAATGTTCATTGTAGCCCTACATTGCCAGCAACATTACAGCAATGTCTAAGAATTTGAAAATATCACATTTTAGATTTAATTAGGAGCCAATGCCATTTCCTTTCTCTACTATTTATGTAAAGTTTTCTTCTGAATTGTGTGCTATTTTGGGGTTCACATATCACACATACAATCTTCTCGTATGTCTTATAATGTTCTAAAATGCTTTTAACCTTAATATGATTTATTTCATAAAAATTTACTTCTCAATAGTCCTTTTAAATATTCCTGGAGTGGTCGTCCTGTAGGAAACTTGTTTCATCAGGAAACAATAAGTATGTTCTGGTAGCATGGGAATTCCATGTCGTAAGAATGTGTCAACCAGCAGTTTTCATGAAGGCTTAGGAGGAATTGTGATTGAGAAAAGACAGCACCATAGAGAGGAGAGCAGTCATCAAGCGCCAGGCAAGTCATTTAGGGAATATTCATCTTTAAATATTTTAGTTTTATTTCATCTTGGTAAAGAGAAAATATATTTAGACATCAGTAAGTACTTCTTAGTGCTCAGATGTCTCTACCAGAAACATTTGTTTGACTAACATTTCATCTGAAGGCAAACAATGATTTCATTAGTGAATATCATTGTTCACAAGTAGAAAATGTATATGTAAATGACACCCACCATATATTTTACTGACAACAGATGAAGAACCTTATCTTTATATATGAAGGCTATTGTATTTCCATATAATTTTATGGACCATAATAGCATTCTATGCAGGGTTAGAATTCAAGGCAAAAGTAAGCTCATATGATTATTCCAGAGAGTATGCCGCATTGTGCTTTAGAATCTTTATCTGACTTAATACTGAAGGGACTGCAATTGTGTTACCTTGCAGAGCAATGAAAGGTTTACATAATTATGTAATTGATGGATGTTTAAATTTTTTATTGTAAATAGTTGACTGATGCTTGTTTAGTTTTTAATTTCTCTGAGGGAACATCTTTGGACAGCAGTGCTTTTATGTTATCATGCATATTGATTGAGATTTATAAATGTAAGTACATTTCAACATTATTGCTATTTTTTTCAACAAAATATATTTTAAAGGTAAATCTGTACTGCAAAATGTCAATGGTCTCATCATATACGTTTTGATAACATTTAAAATGAAAGGAAGCCCTATTTGATTTGTCTAAGGAAAACTGCATTAATTCATTTAATACTTATTTATAGGACATTCAGTATGACAGGTGTTACACTGGGTGTTTTGATGATGATTTATTTCATCTCCAAACATGACATCAGATAGGAGTCTTATGATATATACACAAATAATTATAAAGCAGTGTAATATGTAAAAATGATATATTAGTTGTACTGAAATGAGTTCTAAAGCAGCTCACAAAGAAAACATTCTATGAAAGCTTCAGATGGAGAGGAACTTTGGACTTTTAAAGATGGTTGGCATTTACATTCAGAGTATTATGTGGGGAATGCAGTTTTGATAGTAGTAATTTAAAAAAGGAAAGCGTGAGGAAAATTATGGAGCCAAAAAAGCACAAGCCATGTTTTAGGTTAAAAAATAGCTTTCTTGGAGTAGTAAACTGTCAGAAGAAAGGCTAAAAAATGGACCTGCAATATTTATCTTTGAATGTCAAGTACAAGAGTTCTACTCTTCCTGAAAGCCACAGTGAGCCACAAAGTAAGGCTGCTTCACCTTATCTTCTAACCTTGTTATTCAGCTATTATTTCTAATGTTTAAGAGCACTTTTGATCAGGCGCGGTGGCTTACGCCTGTAATCCCAGCACTTTGGGAGGCTGAAGCAGGCGGATCCCGAGGTCAGGAGATCAAGACCATCCTGGCTAACATGGTGAAACCCCATCTCTATTAAAAATCCAAAAAATTAGTTGGGCGTGGTGGCACGTGCCTGTAGTCCCAGCTACTCAGGAGGCTGAGGCAGGAAAATCACTTGAACCTAGGAGGCAGAGGTTGCAGTGAGCTGAGATTGCACCACTGCACTCCAGCCTGGGCAACAGAGCGAGACTGTCTCAAAAACAAACAAAACAAACAAACGAGCACTTTTGTATTCTCCGTTTCTTTTTTAAATATAATATCTCATTCTTTTTTTATGGGTTTTGTTCCCCAAATTATCTCTTTTATCTCTGTGGTAAAACTTCTATTTATTTTATCTTTCCCTTTTATGCTTACCCTGACCACAACACTTAAATTACATACACACACACACACAGACACAGACACACCCGACATCACCTTCACTTGTTTAATTTTTCATTACAGTTTTTATCATCAGTTGAAATTACTTTGTGCATATATATGTAAACATTTTATTTTATTTTAGTAATTACTACCAGAATGTGAGTTTCTTGAGGAAAGGAACTTTGTGTTCAATATTGTATTTCTGACTACCAGAGAAGTGACTGGCAGAAAGTATGTATATTGCATGTATTTATTGAATTAATTAAAAACTGCTGAAAATCTTATTTCTTTCTTGTTGATTTGATCAACATTTTAGAGATTGTTTATTAGATTAATCCTATCCTTACGATTTTTCCCAGGAGAAAAATGCTTAGAGCCTGATCTCCCAGCAAATCTGTGTAGGGAAGGAGAATGGAGCCTGACTCTGTGGTACAGCCACAGTCCTCCACAGATCTTCTTTGCCACCATCCCCCCTTATTGCATCTGAGTCCGGGTCTTTCCAGGATTCTTTTAAGAAAAATGGCCTGCCTCCATTTCAGGTGCTCGGTCACATAGCCTCAATTTTCATTTATCCCTTCTCCATCATCTGTCATTATTCTTCCATCTATATTCTATCTTCAGAAGATCTGCTGAAATATCTCATTGCCACACCTGTTACCTTTACTGCTGAGGGTTACCCTGTTTCTAATATTTTGATGATGTCTTGGAAGGAGGAATGAACATGTGTGCTCAGCTCAGTCTGACATCTGCCTTGATATTTCCTTAAACACTTTTTACGTATATAACAATGCGTCTCACATTTTAGAGTATAGGGTGGCTAATATAAAAACCAAGAATGTAAACTTGGAGAATGCCTCTGATGATACAGAGCCTGTGGCCTAGCAAAACAGATAGGGAAAGTATGGAAAGAAAAGTATGAGAAGGGGCTGGAGACTGCCGAATCACAAAATCAATGGAAAGAGAGTGTTTCTAACGCAGCAACGACAATGTCAAAAGTTATTCCAGGAACCAAGAGGAAGATGGCTGATAAAATGCACTGTAACTCAGTGATAACAGCACCGATTTCTTAAATTTAAACCAGAAGTAGAAGTGGTCATGGAGAAACTAGGTTTAATGGATAGAGGTCATAGATAACTTTTGTAGTGAAAGAAAGGGAATAATTGTACGACAAATAGTGACAAACAAAAAAGATATTTCTGAGATTCAGTGTCTTAGAACTTTGACAAAATAGAAGTGGCAGAATGCATATGCAGCAGAATTTGAAATTTGAAATAAAGCATATAATGTATTAAGTTAAGCTAAAGATCTCAATTTTTCTTTTACAATTATCTTAAACAGCAATATATTTCCTAGGGTTTTCTTAATACCATAATTGTTTTAGCAAACTGTTTCCAACATATTATGAAGCTACAAAAAATAGTTTGAAATAACATTTGCCTCAATGTTTCCTCTAGAAGTCAACTTTTGCTGTTCCTTTTAGTTTTAACATAATGCCTAAATAAGAGAAACAAAATTATAGAAATCCAGTAGGTTTCTTGTTAGGAAATAGCCAATCTATCTATAATTATTTAAATTCAATCTCCTATTGCCAACCTTCCATGGAGCAGCAAATTTAAAGCATATACCTGAAAATGAGCACGGCAATGTATTTTGTAGACCTTACAAGTAAAATATTAAGCCACATATAGTTACATTTGATTGAATTTTGATCATCTTTATCATTCATAAAGCTAGAAGATGAAATTTTCTAATATTCTAAAATCCAGCTCAAAGCTTGATGTAGTGATTTTGTATATAATGGAGGTCTCATTGAATTGAATAGGTAATATATAATTTTGTTTTCCAGAATAAGTATTGTTTATTGATTGCCTCTTTCAATATCTGTCATTGGCACTGTCATAAATAGTCCTTAGAAAGAGGACAATAAATCCATTTTTAAGTGTTGAATATAGAAATTATTTTCTGTAATAGCCAAATAACTAATTTTTTATTTTATTAATTTGAGTTGAATAATTTACTCTGGGCCCCAAAGCAGTTAATTTAACTTGTTTATATTCCAGAGTGTGCTAAAATTGAGAGTCCTAAATTTAAAAAAATTAGAAAACAATTTTTACCTTACAGTCTAGCAAAATTTTAATTTCAAATTATTAGTCAAATTAAATGTTTAGTTCAGTTTTGCCATCTAAAGATTGTAAAAGGTATTGAGAAAATGATTTCAATGCATTATTTATAATGGCATTTTCTTTGTGGTAGATTCAAAAGGAGCTACAGAGCACAACCACACAAACAGTAATCCTATAATACTGTACTGAAGTTAGAACAGAACTGACACTATTTGGTCTTAATTAGGTGAAATGAAAGGCCTGGAGAAACATATAGACTAATAATTTCATTGTGGTATAGAAAGCAAATTATTAGGTTGTTAAAATACTTTTAAATTATAAAGTGATATATGAATACATTTTATTTAATACTTTTCTGTTAATCAAGGGGCATACTGATTACAAAAGTAAAAGTCTCATTTTATCATTTTCTCTTACATACACAACACACTTTTCTTTCCCGACCAATGTACACAACCTAAAGGTAATACATTTATTACAATAATATTAGTATTATTAGATTGGTATATATTTTATATGCTGTTACATGCATTTATATGATGGAAAGGGAGGAATCATAGGTGACTTCTAAATTGTTTTGACGTGAACAGGATGCGGGATGGAAGTGTGTGGTAGAAAATTTATAGATGTAATTTGAATGTATTAATATATTTAAAAACCTACATTAAAATTGCAATAAAGTATTTGGATATGCACTTTGGCTTTCAAGGGGGAGATGAGAGCCGGTAATATAAATATTTATGCCATCTACATTTGGATTATTCAGAAAAGGAAGGTAGATAGGAACAAAAATAGGGGGCATGACAGGGCTCCAGTGAGTTGCAATATTAATAGATCAAACTGTAAAGTAAAACCACCAAAGGAAACTGAGAGGGACTGGCTGCTGAGAAAATAAGGCAACCAGAAGTTGGTGGGATTAGAGAAACTGAGGGGGGAAAGTAGTTATTTGGTCATTGTTGAAAGCTCATAAGATGCTGAATGTATTGGAGATAAAGAGTTGGAGATTTGATTTGGCAACACAACTATCACTAGTGGTCTTGGTAAGTAATTTAACATCCCGTGTCTTGTTCTAATTATAGTATGGAGGTAATAACATTCTATGCTGTTGACACACTAGATTGCTGACATCCTATGTACCTTATATGGGTTAATTTTTAAAAAGCACTTAGAAGAGTCCTGGCTCATAGCATTCACTAAACGTTAACAAAGTAAGTGAAAGTGTTAGGATTGTGACAACGGATAGCCCTGTACATGGAAGGAATCATTAGGAGAGAGGAATAGTGTTTAAGAATATTCTAGCTTTGTATGCTGCTATCAACTTGGGCTTTATCATTAAGTCTGAGGACAATGACAGGTGTGTCTCCTCCCCTTGGAAAGGGGAAAATCAACAAAGTTTGGGGAGAATCCCCTCCAACCTTTGTGAGGTGCCTCCCTAGTATCAACAACTACTTCTTGTTCAACAATATTGAAGAAACATAGATTTTGGCCCTGGAAGTCTATGATGTAGGCCAAAATATGGTATTAATTAAATTACCCAAAGCTGAAAATCCATTCGCTATTATGTTATTATACAATACAAATTGTGTCCAGCTGTGTTATCAAATAAAGCCCATTGGAGACACCAAAATGAAATGACAACATTAAGATACCCCAAATGTATAAAAGCTCCAATAATAAAATGCCAACGATGCACATTGCTTCAAATTCACATGTAATATTTTCAGATGAATTCGAGGAAAAAAAATAAAGTTCAAGAATTAAATTTTCTTCAGAGTTAAAATTTCAAAACATTAAAGTTGAAGAAATTAAAGTCTGAAACCATATACTCTTATTCATAAGAGTTAAAGTTTAAATAAATTAAAGGTCAAATTTTTTATCCTATTATTTTTATCATTTTATTTTTAGTCAAAGGGGTTTGGGATGCCTGGGCCAAATGATCCTTGACAGGCATTCAATACCAAGGCATCGGTGAATGAGGTACGTGCATGGTTACAACAAGAAAGAAAAGCAAGTGGTATAGTTTGCTGTCACAGTCTTTGAAAATTTGGAGATTTTTAAGAGAAGCTACTAAAAAATGGTTTCAAAGAGCCTTGATGCAAAGGGCACCTAACTCCAATTGCGGATCATAGGATTCTCTACATGAGAGGTATAGGGTAAAATAGTCATTACTACAAGAAGCCACGAGGGAAGTGGTCATACTGGGCTACATCCAGGTTTACATCATGGCAAAAAAATGTGAAATAACAGAGAAGAGTTTGAGGATTGACTGCATATTTCAAAGAGCACAGGGTAATAGTTTGGGAGAATGACACGGCATGGAATATTAAATCACTTTCAGGGACATACACCCAAATAAAATATAAGAGAGAGAGTTTAGGGACCAGTGATAATGAGTAACTAGGAAATCAGGATGGGAGGCAAAATACAACTGGATGTCTTAATAGCATGTTTTAGAGGAAGATAAGTAACTTAAGTAGCTGGAAGCGTCATGAGTATTGGATAGAGTGAACATATGTTGCACTTTCCCAACAGTCTTATTATTTTTTGTTGTCTGAATTTATCCTCCTTAGTAGCATTTGTCTAGATTATTTTATTTTAAAAATTATTAGTTTTATAGAAGTATGTCAAAATTGCTGTGGTATTTTACATTTTCAGTTTCTGCCATGGTCTCTTCTATTAGTATGTGCAATGCATGTGCTGAGAGCAGAGTGCTTACTTTAACACATGATTAAATGTGAAACACAACCAGCATTAACCTGTCTCTCTTTCTTCAGTACTTTCCAGATACCATTTATCTAACTTGTCCCTTGAAGGATAGCATTGTAAGGTGTTTACCAATAAAATGAATTGTCCTTGAACACAGGCAGCTAAAGGGAGTCAACTCTGATCTCAGGTGATGGTAGAAGTATTAGACACTGCTGTCTCTGCCACCCACTTAGTATACCAACCAATAATGCCATGGCCCATGCAATGCTGGAGAGATGCAAAAAGTGCACAAGCAGGGTCGGTGGGAAATCACTGGAGGTACGTGTGAGCACAATTCCAGTAAAAGTGTATTGATATCACTGAGCACATAAAATTCAGAAAACAAAAATATGATAAATTAGCAGCAACTTTATCTTCAAAGTTATTAATTATTTTAAAGCCATGCCCCAAAATGATAATCAAGTATGTGCAGCTGCAGAAAATGTGGTATATTTCATTCTGTAAAACATGACTTTTTGTTTAGATCACGTGATTTCATATAAATTAATTTTATCCATTTTAAATTCTAATTATTCTCATGCATGTATGAAAAGTGAGTCAATAACTGGGAATATATTATCTCCCTTAGCAAAAGAACTTCACAATTAAATTACTCCGGCTATTTATTGTAGTATCATATACTCTAAATAGAAAAACAATTTACATTGATTCTAATAATGATTTGATTTTTTACTTCAAATTATAGCAAAACTTCAAAGTTCATTCCATTGAAAGTGAGTGTTGAAATATTTTTTCCTAGTATTCCTTACTGTAGAACCACACTCTAAGTGGCTGTAAGTCCACCTTTTTATATGGAAATATAGCTATCATGTAACAAAATCTATAGTCATGAAATAAAGACTACAGACACATTTTGATTTAACGATTTTATTTTACCTCTAATCTGTTTGTAAGAAGGAAAAACTAAAAGCAAACCTAGGAGTTGCTCAGTTTTCCAATCTTCTTTGTAACTTGAAGTTACAAATGATCTTTTATATATCTTATGCAGATATAGATCAGTAGCTTGAGCTACTGGGTCTCTATGTAGTCAAGAATTTCTTTTTCTTTTCTCTTGTCATACGTTTCTTTGAGTAGGGGAAACGTAAGGTGGCAGTGGGTATGTGTATCCTGGAAACAGAGGGCATGAAGGGTTCTGGAAGAAAAGGAGTGAGGGGGTCCTCATCAATGTTCATTATCATTATTGCAATGTTCCATTTTATCTTCACCATTGAGATGTTTTATGGGGCTCAAATCAAGATATATCTCTAAGGAATAGATACTTTCTTAATACTGGATATAATTTTTAAGAAATATGTCATTTGTACTTATTATTGATAGACTTCAATACAGTAATACCTGGAGACTTCAAACACCACTTTCAGCATTAGACAGATCTTCCAGACAGAAAATTAACAAAGAAACATCAGACTTAATCTGTACTTATCATAGATTGATATGGAATGTGATGCGATTGTTTTAGAATTTAATGATGTTATCAACTTCTTCATTGTTGAAAATCAACTGGCTCATCCCTGTGCAATATAAATAAATTGGCCCAACATCATAAGTCCATCAAATTGATTGAGTTGAAATTGTCTCCTTGTCAGAGCTCCATGACTGGACCCTGAAAACACTGATTTCTTTTTCAGTAACATGAAAAAGTTTCAATATCATTGTTCTTCCTCCAATTCCTTATAACCACGTTTGTGAAAACTCAGTTTGCAAGACATTTCTAACAAAATCCTTGTTTTTTTTTGACAGAATTTCACTCCTGTTGCCCAGGCTGGAGTGCAATGGCGTGATCTTGGCTCACTGCAACCTCTGCCTCCTGGGTTCAAGCAATTCTCCTTCCTCAGCCTCCCAAGTAGCTGGGATTACAGGTGCATGCCACCATGCCTGCCTAATTTTTGTATTTTTACTAGATACGGGGTTTCACCATGCTGGCCAGGCTGGTCTTGAACTCCTGACCTCAGATGATCCACCTGCCTCGGCCTCCCAAAGTACTGGGATTGCAGGCGTGAGCCACCATGCCCAGCAACAATTCTAACATAATTCTAACCTAAGAGAATTATAGATAACATGAATAGAATAAATATATGATATGCTTTTGTCAATGAAAATAAATGCATAAGCAGTACGATTTACTGAATGTGCATAGCAACAAAATAGTCTTCACTGTCACCCAGAGGAAGCCTTTTTAGTTGCCCTAAATCTATAGACCATATTGAATATTTTGTACAAGAAATCAGTTTATTCAATACTTCACCTTAATTATTTTCACGTTCAAGTATTTAGAGTTCAGGGAACTATTCCAAAACAAAGTATAGCAGCAAATTTCAAACAATTATATTATACTTATTGAGTGATCAGCTAGTGTGAGATATAAAAGAGCATAAGCAAATTAGACACATCCTGGAAAACAAGGTAATACACCTGGGGAAGACAAATGTAAAGGAAAGAGCTCAACTGGGGGCTAAAGCTGAGAGATATGGGTAAGGCAGTGAAATTGGCAGATCGCACGTTTGATACAAACTTGATACCTGATGACAATAAAGGCAGTGGAGTTTGGAACTACAAAAGGTAGGCACGTATCTCCCAAATTTAAAGATAACAGCTTTCCTTACACAAGATTCGGGACGTTGAATTGAATGAAATCTGGTAACAGTTAAAGACAAATATCTAATACACGTGTACAGGTAGAACAATACACAAAAAGGTAGAATAATAGTTTATTTAGGGCTTGATTTAGCAATGAGCAAAGTGGCTGTGCTGAGGGGTTTAATCAGATGGCATACACTAAATGTTTGTTTTTCGCTTTCTTTTGAACACCGTGGGATTCTCCTCCACCAACTACTTTTGACTTACTCATGGACAGATTTGATCTCATCCCTCACTGTTTCCCTCTGAACTATTACAACACTCAGATTTTCATACTTTCTGAACACCTGGGAAATACTTGAACACTTTCTAAGTATTAAGTAAATATTGTTCAATAATTAAATTTTGCTGATTATTCCATTTATACTTTTTGAGCTAGGATTTCTAATTCTGGGAATTTTTAGTAAGGAACTAATCTAGCAGCAGCAAAAACTATATCTGGAATATATTCACTGCAATATGTACAAAATTCCAAAATCGATTAGAAATAATTTGTATTGGATATAATATTTTTAAAAAGCTTAGTGAGGTATGGCACATCAGTATGGAATGAAAGTATGAAGGCCTACATTAATATAAAAGAAGTAATGCTAAAAATAATGTATGTAAGTGGTATACTTATGAATGTTTGATTTTTAAAAATGATATTAGATTCCTTCTGTTGAAAAATGCCTGATGTATATTCATACAAAGGTAACATATATTTATTTTAGAGCTGGAAACTCTAAGAAAATAGAAAAAATAATATAAAAATCACCAATAAATTTCTCACTCAGAGAAAATACTGCCATAATAAATCTATTTTTATACAAAGTGTAATTTGAGTCACTTTATATGCTGCTTTGTAACTAGCTCACCATTTAATATTTTAATTGTAGGATTAGAGTTCACAAAATGCTGTCTGAATGAATGAATTTAAATGGCTTCTGAACACTTTATCAAAAACTATGCCATGATATATTTATTTAATCCCTAAATAATTAGGTTGTTTCTCATGCCTAAATATAGGAATTATATTGTAGAAAATATTCTTTCACATAGTGCTAAGTTCATATCTTTGATTCTTTCTATAGGAAAAAGTCTTGGAAATTAAGTTGATAAAATAATATCTATTTCTTAAGCTTTTGTAGATATCATCCAATAATTTCCAGAAAATAGATATCAATTTCCATTCCATTGACTTACAGAATTTCCTGTTTCATTGATAACTACACATATAGTCATGAAAAAGAGTATCAATCTGATAAATGGAAAACTGTACTCCATGAATGTTTTTCCTTTTTTTTAAATTGAAATATGCCAGATCACTTGCTAATAGCTCCATGAGTTTTACAAAGTGAATATTCACTTTACATGGGTATATACCCATGTAAACACCATCCAGACCAAGAAATAGACCATTACAGGCTTCCAAGATGTGTCCTTGTGCCACCACTCAGTCACTTCTCCCAAGATTAATGGGTATTCTGACTCCAAATTCTGTTGGTTTTAATTATTTTTTAATCTGAAGTCATATAAAATTGAATAAAATATTGTGTTCTCTTTTGTGTCTGTCTTCTTTTATTCAACATTATGCATATGAAACTCATTCACCTTCGTACATGTAATAATAGTGTGTTCATTCTGGGTACTCTAAAGAGTTGCACTGCAGGAATGCAGCTCCTCGCCAGCAGTGGAACAAAACTAGATGGAGAATGACTTTGACAAGTTGAGAGAAGAAGGCTTCAGAAGATCGGTAATAACAAACTTCTCTGAGCTAAAGGAGGATGTTCGAACCCTTGGCAAAGAAGCTAAAAACCTTGAAAAAATGTTAGGCTAATGGCTAGCTAGAATAAACAGCATAGAGAAGACCTTAAATGACATGATGGAGCTGAAAACCGTGGCACGAGAACTACGTGACACATGCACAAGCTTCAGAAGCTGATTCAATCAACTGGAAGAAAAGGTATCAGTGACTGAAGATCAAATGAATGAAACAAAGCGAGAAGTTTAGAGAAAAAAGAGTAAAAAGAAATGAACAAAGACTCCAAGAAATATGGGACTATGTGAAAAGACCAAATCTATATCTGATTGGTGTACTTGAAAGTGACGGGGAGAATGGAACCAAGTTGGAAAACACTCTGCAGGATATTATCCAGGAGAACTTCCCCAACCTAGCAAGGCAGGCCAACATTCAAATTCAGGAAATACAGAGAATGCCACAAAGATACTCCTTGAGAAGAGCAACTCCAAGACACATAATTATCAGATTCACCAAAGTTGAAATGAAGGAAAAAATGTTAAGGGCAGCCAGAGAGAAAGGTCAGGTTAACCACAAAGGGAAGCCCATTAGACTAACAGCAAATCTCTCAGCAGAAACTCTACAAGCCAGAAGAGAGTGGGGGCCAATATTCAACATTCTTAAAGAAAAGAATTTTCAACCCAGAATTTCATATCCAGCCAACCTAAGCTTCCTAAGTGAAAGAGAAGTAAAATCCTTTACAGACAATCAAATGCTGAGAGATTTTGTCACCACCAGGCCTGCCTTACAAGAGCTACTGAAGGAAGCACTAAACATGGAAATGAACAACCAGTACCAGCCTCTGCCAAAACATGCCAAATTGTAAAGACCATCAATGCTAGGAAGAAACTGCATCAACTAGCGAGCAAAATAACCAGCTAACTTCATAATGACAGGATCAAATTCACACATAACAATATTAACCTTAAATGTAAATGGGATACATGCTCCAATTAAAAGGCACAGACTGGCAAATTGGATAAAGAGTCAAGACCCATCAGTGTGCTGTATTCAGGAGACCCATCTCACCTGCACAGACACACATAGGCTCAAAATAAAGAGATGGGGGAAGATCTACCAAGCAAATGGGAAACAAAAAAAAGCAAGAGTTGCAATCCTAGTCTCTGATAAAACAGACTTTAAACCAACAAAGATCAGAAAATACACAGAAGGCCATTACATAATAGTAAAGGGATCAATTCAACAAGAAGAGCTAACTATCCTAAATATATATGCACCCAATACAGGAGCACCCACATTCATAAAGCAAGTCCTTAGAGACCTACAAAGAGACTTAGACTCCCACACACTAATAATGGGAGACTTTAACACCCCACTGTCAACATTAGACAGATCAACAAGACAGAAAGTTAACAAGGATATCCAGGAATTTAACTCAGCTCTGCACCAAGTGGACCTAATGGACATCTACAGAACTCTTCACAGAAAATCAACAAAATATACATTCTTCTCAGCACCACATCGCATTATTCCAAAATTGACCACGTAATTGGAAGTAAAGCACTTCTCAGCAAATGTAAAAGAACATAAATTATAGCCAACTGTCTCTCAGATCACAATGCAATCAAACTAGAGCTCAGGATTAAGAAACTCACTCAAAACTGCCCAACTACATGGAAACTGAACAATCTGCTCCTGAATGATTACTTGGGTGCATAACAAAATGAAGGCAGAAATAAAAATGTTCTTTGAAACTGATGAGAACAAAGACACAACATACCAGAATCTCTGGGACACATTTAAAGCAGTGTGTATAGCAGTGTGTATAGCATTTAAAGCAAGTTTATAGCACTAAATGCCTGCAAGAGAAAGTAGGAAAGATCTAAAATTGACACCCTAACATCACAATTAAAAGAACTAGAGAAGCAAGAGCAAACACATTCAAAAGCTAGCAGAAGGCAGGAAATAACTAAGATCAGAGCAGAACTGCAGGAGATAGAGACACAAAAAGCCCTTCAAAAAATCAGTGAATCCAGGAGCTGGTTTTTTGAAAAGATCAACAAAATTGATAGACCGCTAGCAAGACTAATAAAGAAGAAAAGATAGAAGAATCAAATAGACACAATAAAAAAAGATAAAGGGGATATCACCACTGATCCCACAGAGATACAACCTACCATCAGAGAATATTATAAACACCTCTGTGCAAATAAACTAGAAAATCTAGAAGAAATGGATAAATTCCTCGACACATACATGCTCCCAAGATGAAACCAGGAAGAAGTTGAATCCCTGAATAGACCAATAACAGGCTTTGAAATTGAGGCAATAATTAATAGCATACCAACTAAAAAAAGTCCAGTACCGGACGGATTCACAGCCAAATTCTACCAGAGGTACAAAGAGGAGCTGGTACCATTCCTTCTGAAAATATTCCAATCAATAGAAAAAGAGAGAATCCTCCCCAACTCGTTTTCTGAGGCCAGCATCATCCTCATACCAAAGCCTGGCAGAGACACAACTAAAAAAGAGAATTTTAGACCAATATCCCTGATGAACATTGATGCAAAAATCCTCAATAAAATACTGGTAAACCAAATTCAGCAGCACATCAAAAAGCTTATCCATCATGATAAGTGGGCTTCATCCCTGGCATGCAAGACTGGTTCAACATACCCAAATCTATAAACATAATCCAGCATATATACAGAACCAAAGACAAAAACCACATGATTATTTCAATAGATGCAGAAAAGTCCTTCGACAAAATTCAACAGCCCTTCATGCTAAAAACTCTCAATAAATTTGGTATTGATGGGACATATCTCAAAATAATAAGCGCTATTTATGATAAACCCACAGCAAATATCATACTGAATAGGCAAAAACTGGAAGCATTCCCTTTGAAAACTGGCACAAGATAGGGATGCCGTCTCTCACCACTCCTATTCAACATAGTGTTGGAAGTTCTGGCCAGGGCAATCAGGCAGGAGAAAGAAATAAATGGTATTCAATTAAGAAAAGAGGAAGTCAAATAGTACCTATTTACAGATGATATGATTGTATATTTAGAAAACCCCACTACCTCAGCCCAAATTCTCCTTAAGCTGATAAG
The DNA here is from genome assembly GCF_029281585.2 of Gorilla gorilla gorilla. Taxonomy (NCBI): domain Eukaryota; kingdom Metazoa; phylum Chordata; class Mammalia; order Primates; family Hominidae; genus Gorilla; species Gorilla gorilla. The sequence continues at coordinate 116,821,614 of NC_073229.2, read as the reverse complement.
CAACTTCAGCAAAGTCTTAGGATACAAAATCAATGTGCAAAAATCACAAGCATTCCTATACACCAATAATAGACAAACAGAGAGCCAAATCATGAGTGAACTTCCTTTTGCAATTGCTTCAAAGAGAATAGAATACCTAGGAATCCAACTTACAAGGGATGTGAAGGACCTCTTCAAGGAGAACTACAAACCACTGCTCAGTGAAATAAAAGACACAAACAAATGTAAGAACATTCCATGCTCATGGATAGGAAGAATCAATATTATGAAAATGGCCATACTGCCCAAGGTAATTTATAGATTCAATGCCATCCCCATCAAGCTACCAATGACTTTCTTCACAGAATTGGAAAAAACTACTTTAAAGTTCATATGGAACCAAAAAAGAGCCCGCATTGCCAAGTCAATCCTAAGCTAAAAGAACAAAGCGGGAGGCATCATGCTACCTGACTTCAACTATACTACAAGACTACAGTAACCAAAACAGCATGTTACTGGTACCAAAACAGAGGTATAGACAAATGGAACAGAACAGAGCCCTCAGAAATAATACCACACATCTACAACCATCTGATCTTTGACAAACCTGACAAAAGCAAGAAATGGGGAAAGGATTCCCTATTTAACAAATGGTGCTGGGAAAACTGACTAGCCATATGTAGAAAGCTGAAACTGGATCCCTTCTTTACACCTTATACCAAAACTAATTCAAGATGCATTAAAGACTTAAATGTTCGACCTAAATCCATAAAATCCCTACAAGAATACCTAGGAAATACCATTCAGGACATAGGCATGGGCAAAGACTTCATGTCTAAAACACTAAAAGCAACGGCAACAAAAGCCAAAATTGGCAAATGGGATCTAATTAAACTAAAGAGCTTCTGCACAGCAAAAGAAACTACCATCAGAGTGAAGAGGCAACCTACAGAATGGGAGAAAATTTTTACAACCTACCCATCTGACGAAGGGCTAATATCCAGAATCTACAAAGAACTCAAACAAATTTACAAGAAAAAATCAAACAACCCCATCACAAAGTGGGCAAAGGATATGAACAGACACTTCTGAAAAGAAGACATTTATGCAGCCAACAGACACATGAAAAAATGCTCATCATTACTGCCCACCACAATGAGATACCATCTCATACCAGTTAGAATGGCGATCATTAAAAAGTCAGGAAACAACAGGTGGTGGAGAGGATGTGGGAAACAGGAGCACTTTTACTCTGTTGGTGGGACTGTAAACTAGTTCAACCATTGTGGAAGACAGTGTGGCGATTCCTCAAGGATCTAGAACTAGAAATACCATTTGACCCAACCATCCCATTACTCGGTATATACCCCAAGGATTATAAATCATGCTGCTGTAAAGACACATGCACACGTATGTTTATTGTGGCACTATTCATAATAGCAAAGACCTGGAACCAACCCAAATGTCCATCAATGATAGACTGGATTAAGAAAACGTGGCACATATACACCATGGAATACTATGCAAACATTAAAAAGGATGAGTTCATGTCCTTTTTAGGGACATGGGGGAAGCTGGAAACCATCATTCTCAGCAAACTATCGCAAGGACAGAAAACCAAACAACGCATGTTCTCACTCATAGGTGGGAATTGAACAATGAGAACACATGGTCACAGGATGGGGAACATCACACACCAGGGCCTGTTGTGGGGTGGGGGGAGGGGGATAGCATTAGGAGATATATCTAATGTAAATGAGGAGTTAATGGGTGCAGCACACCATCATGGCACATGTATACATATGTAACAAACCTGCACGTTGAGCACATGTACCCTAGAACTTAAAGTATAATAATAAAAAAAATAAGAAAAGAATTGTGCTGCATACCAATAATACAATTTATCTATCTACTTTACTATTAATGAATATTTATGTTGTTTCTAAATTTTGCTATTATGAATTTGATACTATGAATATTCCCATATTTGCCACTTGGTGAATTGTGCTGCATACCAATAATACAATTTATCTATCTACTTTACTATTAATGAATATTTATGTTGTTTCTAAATTTTGCTATTATGAATTTGATACTATGAATATTCCCATATTTGCCACTTGGTAAATATGTGTATATAATTCTGCTAGTATACATGTCACAGTAAAATTGATGGGTGATAGAGCACATGTATGTTCCTGTAAGCTAGACAATGCCTAGCAGTTTATCCAAGCTCTACATATAGTGTATGAGTATTTCACTTGTTCCACATCCTTGTCAACACTTAGTATTGTCTGTTGCTTTCATTGTAGACATTCTGGTGGATATCATAGTGGGAAGAAAATATTTCTTCAGTCATCACAAGGTTCTTGGCTGAGGTACCTATAATGAAAGATAGATTAACAAGAGAAAAGCATATAAATTTCCTTAACATAAGTTTTACATGACAGGGGAACCTTCAGAAATGAAGACTCTAAGATACGACAAAGTCTATGTACTTCTGTGCTGAGTCGGATAAAGTGGATAATTGAGGGGAAGTGTGATTGCACAAAGGGGATATGATCTAATAATAGTGATAAACCAGGGGTTGGGGCACACTTAGAAAGTGCTGTTTCTTCAGATTGTTTTTGATATCTTTGTGCCTTTGAGGCTTAAGATTTTTTTTTTCCAGGTATAGGGAGAGTATCTCTGGAATGAAGGCTTTTTAACCTGTTGCAGGGAAGAAGGGCAATGGAAGGTGAGAATGACTTTCCTGCTTCTGCTGGTTTCTCAGATTCTACTATGTCAGATATGGGGGTAGTATGTCCCAAACCCAGTCAGTATGTAGTGGTATCTCATTATGGTTTTAATGTGGATGTCCTTATAGCTAATAAAGTTCAACTTCTTTTTAATATGTATACTGGTTATTTGGATATTCTATTGTATGAAGCATCTATCCAAGTCTTTTTCCTCATTTCTGTACTGAATTGCCTGCCATTTAAAAATTGATTTATATGAAAGTTGTGTATGTCCTGGACATGAATCCTATGTTAGATAAATATATTGAAAATACTCTGCTCTAGTTTATTGCTTGCTCTTTATTTTCTTACTGATGTCATTTAAGAAATAGAAAAAAGTCCTTAACTTTAGACAACTATTCTTATTTTATCTTTGTTGTTAGTACTATTATGTCCTTCTTAAGAAATCTTTACTTACTTTCAGTGAAGGTATTTTTATGTTTTTTTCATTGTTATACTGTTCACATTAGATGTAATCCATATGCGATTTATTTTTATGTATTGTGTGGGGTAGGCTAGAAAGGTTTTTCGACGTATAAAAGTATTGTTATAGGAAAGTTATTCATTACACTCGTTAAAGGCAGTAAGTAGGACTCTATTGAAGGGTTTGGGGTGGTATGGTGATAACTGTAGGGGTCATAGCAGTGAGGCAATTAGGTCTGTCGGTGAAGGGGAGAGTTTGGACTCAACTCTGACTCCAGCAGGAACAAGTGGGGATGTATAGCAAAGGAATAGGGTGGGGTAAGTGACGGAAATTTTACTAACAAGAAACATCGGGTTTAAGGGTAATTCTTGCTAGACTGACTCAACAGAATTCTTGCTTAAGGCAGGCCAAGGTGATAATATATACAGTGGTCAGATACTAAGGGTGGATTTTCACTAAACTGATTTAGCTGGATTCTTCCTCGAAATGAATTATAAAAGGTTGGAGAGGCAAGACTGAGTATGGTCCTAGTCAAGTAGAGAAGCTGAAGGAGTCTGAGTCCTTTTTTTTAGTCAAAGGAGAGAGTCTTAGTCAACATATTATAATGAATAAAATTGATCTAGCGCAATTTATAGAGTATTCCATCCTTTACCCACTGCATTACAGCCTCACATTTTAAATATAAAATAAGAAACTTAAGTTATTGTAAAGATGGATCTGTTTCTGTTTTATCTCTTTCATTAGACTTTTTAAAAAATAAAATTATAACAAATTGAGTTTAAAGATTAAATTAGCTTTTATTGTGATTCATGAATCAGGCATCATCCCACTGAAGATCCGGCAGAAGAGCTAGCTTTTATAAGGTAGCTTGAGCGGGAACCAGAAAAATGTGTAAACAAACAAACAAACAAACAGGTTAGTTAACATCAGGCTACTTCTGGTTACTTTCTTTGTAAAGGTTAAAGCAGAAGGGACTTCCTCGTCACTCTGGATAAAACTGTCTTGTTCCTGTGTTTGGATATCATTTCACTTTCCATTTCTCAGAAGGTCAGATAAACAACTTTGTTTTAATTTGGTGACATGGAACCTTAGAATAAGTAACTCCATTTTGATTAGATCTGTTTTGCTGGAGCCTAGTGCAGGAGCTTAGTCCAAAACAATGGCATCCCATAAATTTTATTTAATAGCCTATTTTGCTCTCCTTGCACGAGTATCACACTGTCTTAACTAATGGATCTTTAAAATTGGTCTTAATACCTGGGAGCATAAATCTTCCAGTTTTTTTCTCCATGTTCAAAATTGCCTTTATAATTGTTGCTTCTTTGCATTTCCATGAGTTTTAGAATCAGCTTGTTAATTTATGGCTTTCATTGTTTATGTTGAAAAGCCAGCTGTCACTCCTACTGTTGTTACTAATTTGCAGTTAACGTGCACTGCCCCCAATCTGAGATCTTCATTTTGACTTTGGATTTCAACAGTTTTACAATGACAAACCTAATTTTACATGTTTGCATTTATTTGATTATAGAAAAGCAACATTTTATATTTATTACGATCATTCATATATCCTTCACGTGAATTGTCCATTGGGACATTCAACTTTTTGATATAGAGAAGTATTTTATAGTGATTAAAATTTCTCACAGATACTACAATATGTATTTTTTTCTTTGTATTTTAATTGTGCTCAAGTTTAATGTCAGAAAAAAGTAATTATATGTGAAAGTAATTTATGCTTCATGAAAAATACTAACTGTACAGTAAATACGAAGGAAAGAACAAAAAGAAATCTACAATTCCACTATCCAGGGATAACTATTATTAATTTGAGGTGAACATTATTTCAAGTATTTCTTTGTATCTAAGAACTGAGGGAACAAAATCTATAAAGACACCCTGGGGTTGAATAATATTATCTATTAGTTCCTACTGCATAAGAAAACAAAGGACTCTACAAACATGATTGAGTATCTGTGGGGTGCCTTAAATTTTTAAATTGCTTTCAGAACAGCCATTCCACTTGAAATTTACCACGATATATAGAAATATCCAAGGAATTTATTATTACAAAAACGAGATGATGTAACTGAGATATGGAGGAGTTGGCAGTGGACCTACGGCCTTGCAGCATGGCAGAGGTTGATTAAAGATCAAAGTCAAGTGCTTGGTTCATGAGTCACACTTCTGCATGCAGCATGTTCTTAGAACGACATTACCTGTACTACGATACATCATTAACTTGGTTATCAGGATTCGGTCTTCTGGCCATTACTTTTACAAAGTTAAAACAAAAATTAGACATATGTATATTTCCTAGCACTATATTTATGTTGCATGTTTCATTTGTTAAGTTTGAAGGGGAGAGAGTGCAGAAGAGACAATGATATTGAAAAGACCTTTGTAAACATTTTGCTTACATGGTTTTCTGACCCTGGAAAATAATCCCTGCATATGAAATGAAACAGACATTTTTCTAGTAAGTCATCATTCCTCTGTGCTGCTGAAGTAATCTTGTTGTGTTCATTGGTATAATTAATTTATCTTAATATCTGTTAGTTATTACAAAGACTATATATGTAATTTTTTTCTTTTTTCTTTTCTTTTTCTTTTTTTTTTTTTTGAGACGGAGTCTTGCTCTGTCACCCAGGCTGGAGTGCAGTGATGCGATCTCGGCTCACTGCAACCTCCGCCTCGTGGGTTCAAGCAATTCTCCTGCCTCAGCCTCCTGAGTAGCTGGGAATACAGGCGTGCGTCACCATGCCCAGCTAACTTTTTTGTATTTTTAGTAGAGACGGGGTTTCACCGTGTTAGCCAGGATGATCTCAATCTCTTGACCTCATGATCCAACTGCCTTGGCCTCCCAAAGTACAAAGACTATATTTTTAAAATAATAACTATAATTTTAGGAAGAAAAATATTGAAGGAAAATTTAGCTTATAAAACTACTTTTCAAAAATAATGTAAAAGAATTTATTCTAAAATCATTATTTCCAGCAATACTTCTAGGTCTCATATTATTTGCTATTATGTGCATATATACATAGACAACTTTGTACTTACTTACATAATGCATGCTTTTTTTCAATTTACCTTTTCTGATTCCAAAGAAATCTGAGGCAAATTGATGTCTACCACTGGGTCGCAGATTGTTTTCTCCCCACTTCACGCTTCCAAAGAGAAAACACATTCCTTAACACATGTCTATATTCTTAATATCCATGTTAGAGAATGAAGTGTGAATTATAAGACACAAGAAGTGGTTTCAGCTGCCTACTTGAACAAAAATGGGTTTTAGTTTTTTCTAAATTTCAAAGGAATCACAAAGCATTCCATCACGTCACTGATTACAAAAACATTATTGCTATCTAGAGATTTCCTAGTAAACATGATTATTTTTAAGTACTCAAAAATAATAATGAATGTTTCAGTTTGTTTTCACACTGCTATAAAGAAATACCCAAGACTGGGTAATTTATTAAAGGGAAGAGTAATTGACCCAAAGCCTGAGGAAACTTACAATCATGGCGGAAGGTGAAGGGGAAGCAAGCTTGGACTTTCTCACATGGTGCAAGGAAGAAAAAGTGAGCAAAGGAGGAACTTGCCAAACAGAAAACTATATGTCTTTCAAGAACTCACTCACTATCACGAGAACAGCATGGGAGAAACTGCTGCCATTATCCAGTCACTCCGACCAGGTCTCTTCCTAAACATCTGGGGATTACAATTCAAGATTTAGATGGAGACACAAAGCTTAACCTCTCAATGAGTGTCAAGGAAAACTGAGCAAAAACTTGAAAACTTAAGGAACCGAAATTATTCTGATTCATATTTATATTAAGTATTGAGTGTTTTTTTTGATGTCATTCCTTTTTTTTATTTTATTATTATACTTTTAATTTTAGGGTACATGTGCACAATGTGCAGGTTAGTTACATATGTATACATGTGCCATGCTGGTGTGCTGCACCCATTAACTCGTCATTTAGCATTAGGTATATCTCCTAATGCTATCCCTCCTCCCTCCCCCCACCCCACAACAGTCCCCATAGTGTGATGTTCCCCTTCCTGTGTTCATGTGTTCTCATTGTTCAATTCCCACCTATGAGTGAGAACATGTGGTGTTTGGTTTTTTGTCCTTGTGATAGTTTGCTGAGAATGATGATTTCCAGCTTCACCCATGTCCCTACAAAGGACATGAACTCATCCTTTTTTATGTTTGCATAGTATTCCATGGTGTATATGTGCCACATTTTCTTAATCCAGTCTATCATTTTTGGACATTTGGGTTGGTTCCAAGTCTTTGCTATTGTGAATAGTGCCGCAGTAAACATATGTGTGCATGTGTCTTTATAGCAGCATGATTTATAGTCCTTTGGGTATATACCCAGTAATGGGATGGCTGGGTCAGATGGTATTTCTAGTTCTAGATCCCTGAGGAATCGCCACACTGACTTCCACAATGGTTGAACTAGTTTACAGTCCCACCAACAGTGTAAAAGTGTTCCTATTTCTCCACGTCCTGTCCAGCACCTGTTGTTTCCTGACTTTTTAATGATCGCCATTCTAACTGGTGTGAGATAGTATCTCATTGTGGTTTTGATTTACATTTCTCTGATGGCCAGTGATGGTGAGCATTTTTTCATGTGTTTTTTGGCTGCATAAATGTCTTCTTTTCAGAAGTGTCTGTTCATGTCCTTTGCCCACTTTTTGATGGGGTTGTTTGTTTTTTTCCTGTAAATTTGATTGAGTTCATTGTAGATTCTGGATATTAGCCCTTTGTCAGATGAGTAGGTTGCGAAAATTTTCTCCCATTTTGTAGTTGTCTTCACACATTTGTCCGAATGGTAAGCCAAACATTTCCTCCTGTAGCTTAACATAGCCCTTATTTAAAAGTAAATAGCTGCAGGCAAATATAGGTTTGTAGATTTTGTTGTGATTTAAACACAAATAAGAGAGATTTCAATGTAGTCGTCCGGGGATAGGTGGGAGACTAAAATTGGAAAGGGATTCCCAATGAAAGGGTTTAATACAAAACGAAATTAAATATTTTTTGCACAGGTTCCATACAAGTAAATCCGAAAAAAAGTGGCAGGGGAGGGGGTCGTCCACACCGCGAATTGTTATGGCGAGGAAGATAAATGTATTACTAAAGAAGACATGGACAGAAGGCGGATGGCGCTGGGGCCTGGCTCCCGCAGACGGACTGCCTTCTTCTTCCATTCGAGATCGCTCGTACCGAACCTCCTTGCCTTCTTCCTGGGTCTCTTGGGGACTGGACCAATACATCTGCCGATGCCCTGGCCGAATGGCAGGCGACATCGGGTCCTGGACCCCCACACGCAGCTCAGTACCCACGAGGCCCCAGGCTGCTGGAAGCCTGTAGCTCCATGGGGGATGAAAGCCTGTCCGCAGTTTCTGCTGGAGTGGTCAGCCTCTGCCGGAAGGGGGCGCCCTTGTCTTTTTAATGGTCCTAGCACACTAGTGGAATAAATCTCTCAGATTCCACATCTTTTGTTTGCTCTGAATTTATTGCGAGTGAAAAACAGAGAAAATCCTCAAGTTTAAGTTTATGATAGCAGAGTGTGGGAGTTAGAGCATGGGGAGTCCAGAGGTCCCAGACCCCCAAAGGTCTCTACCAGGGCCATCTCCGTTAGTGGCCGTGGCAGCCCCTCTTGTGGCCTTTTTCCTGCATCGCCAAGTCAATCCTAAGCCAAAAGAACAAAGCTGGAGACATCACGCTACCTGACTTCAAACTATACTACAAGGCTACAGTAACCAAAACAGCATGGTACTGGTACCAAGACAGAGATATAGATCAATGGAACAGAACAGAGCCCTCAGAAATAATGCTGCATATCTACAACTATCTGATCTTTGACAAACCTGAGAAAAACAAGCAATGGGGAAAGGATTCCCTATTTAATTAATGGTGCTGGGAAAACTGGCTAGCCATATGTAGAAAGCTGAAATTGGATCCCTTCCTTACACCTTAAACAAAAATTAATTCAAGATGGATTAAAGACTTAAATGTTAGACCTAAAACCATAAAAACCCTAGAAGAAAACCTAGACATTACCATTCAGGACATAAGCATGGGCAAGGACTTCATGTCTAAAACACCAAAAGCAATGGCAGCAAAAGCCGAAATTGACAAATGGGATCTAATTAAACTAAAGAGCTTCTGCACAGCAAAAGAAACTACCATCAGAGTTATTTTTATTGAGTTTTGTTTTTTTCCCCTTCACATTTATTTAATAGACACTTGGTCATAAAGCATTTGTAAATACAAGTTGGGATATTAAAATGTTGTCTTTGTGACACACATTTTATTTTATTTTATTTTTTTTTTTAGAGACAGGGTCTCACTATATTGCACAGGCTGTTCTCAAACTCCTGGTTTAAGTAATTCTCCCACCTCAGCCTCCCAAGTAGCTAGGATTATAGGCTGTTACCACCATGCCTGGCTCCTGTGACACACTTTAAATCATTGTAGTATCCACTTAAACACAAAGAAAATGTGGATTTTTCTTCCCTGAGGTAAACAGGTGGTGCCAGAAACACTGAGAGTACTTTGGAAATGAATTATTGTTAAAAGTATCAAATTTTATATTGTAAAATAACCATATTTACACAACTTTGAATTTAAATGATTGCAGTTTTAATGCTTTCTATTTTCTTCTTGTGTTAATTAAAGTCTTTGTAAACTTTATGGTGAAAGGAAGTCTTTGTAACAGATACTTTCATATTAAGGTTAGGAGTGTTATAGGTTAAGGAAGACTGAATTTTACAGAATAAAAAGACAATCTTTAAAATAACATTTCTTCTTAGGGACTGACCAGAAGAAGACTGCAGCAGAATCTGAGTAATAATATAACATAAATAATATTAATTTGGATTTACCCCGAAGGGAAGATTCAATCCTAGATGGCAATACGAGAAACAAATTTGAGACCCAGTGGTAGAGTAGGGGCTACTGGGAAGTAGAAAAATAAAAGCAAATCGATAATATGATTTTCATCCAACAAATATCCCAAACAAAATGTCAAAATATGCAGAGCTAGTAGCACAATAAGGAATGACCCTCCTCCAACCAAGATACAGTTAAGGGAACTGCAGCAAAAGAGTTGGTGATAAGTATTAAATAATGTTGAATTGAGAACCTAAGACTAAAACACATGTGGATATACACGTGGGAGAATATTTTATTTGTTATAGAGGCTAACAAAATAGAAATATTGCAACTAAAAACATAGGAAAAGAAGAAGGAGACAAAAGTGAAAAAAGCATTAGATATTTTATTGTCTTTGGGATAAAATATGGAAATTAAAGTACGACTTTAAAGTTGAGAAAACATATAGAGGTCTAAGTAAAGAAGAGAGGTAAAGAAAAAAGCATTCTATAAGGACACTAGAATAAAAATAGCTACTAAAATAAAAATAGTAACGCTCATAATTACCAGAAGAAATTAAAACAAAACTAAATGCATTTACAGCAAAATTAAAACAAACATTAAGCAAAAACAAACTACAAAAAAAAGTGAAAGAGCCACAATAAATATCACATGATAAAACAAAAGATAACAAAACTTGAGGACAAGCAGATGCATTATATAATACATATAATTGGCCTAACAAACCTACTAAAGAAAAGCCTTCAAATTGGGTCAAATCCAAATTCAGTTGTATGCCTTATACAATTATGTATTTAAAAAGTGATTTCAAAGCCTGAAAATGAAGAAATGAGCCAAGGTCACCTGAAAATGAGACAAAATGTAACCAGGGCTTGTGATCTTGGTATCTATCAGAATGAATTCAACATAAAGAACGTTACATAAGGTGAAGAATTCTTTATAATGCACAAAGGGCTACATTTCACAATGAAAAATTAAGATTTATAAATATATTCACACAGTGGCCATCTTGATAACATTGAAGCCAATGGAGATGCTAGGAAAAACAGAAACAAATAAGATAGGACTTTGAAATAACTGTCAATCTTAGAAGATACAACAGGTATATAAAAGTAATTGAGCACTCAAAAGACCTAAGTAACATAGTAAGGAAGATTTTTTATGAAGACACATGTATACATTGTTGCGCAACAGAAAGATAATAGGTACACTGCGTTCAAATTCTCACGAAATATTGTAAAAATATATTCTATTTAATTTCCTATGTGCCTCCCACGAAATAAAGATAACTTCAATAAGGTCTGTAATATGGAAATTATACAAAAAACGTCTAATTGTAATGTAATAAAACTAGAAATTAATAACAAGATAAAAAAGATACTTACATCTGTTAGTTAAAAAACAGTTTTCCATTAAACATTTTTTGGTTCAAAGGAGAAGTACAAACTTAGCTTACAAAATTTCTAGAACATAACTATCATGCCCTTCTTACTTATATATCAAAATCTATGCAGTATCTAGAGCAATGATGATAGAAAAATCAGTAAGTTTATGTAATTATATTAATAAAGATGAAAAAGGCCCAAAATAAACATATTAAACATATAATTCAAAAAGTTAGAAAAAGGACAAAGTGTCCTCCATGTCCCTACAAAGGACATGAACTCATCCTTTTTATGGCTGCATAGTACTCCATGTGTATATGTGCCACATTTTCTTAATCCAGTCTGTCATTGATGGACATTTGGGTTGGTTCCAAGTCTTTGCTATTGTGAACAGTGCCGCAATAAACATAACATGTGCATGTGTCTATAGCAGCATGATTTATAATCCTCTGGGTATATACCCAGTAATGGGATGGCTGGGTCAAATGGTATTTCTAGTTCTAGATCCTTGAGGAATCGTCACACTGTCTTCCACAATGCTTGAAGTAGTTTACAGTCCCACCAACAGTGTAAAAGTGTTCCTATTTCTCCACATCCTCTCCAGCACCTGTTGTTTCCTGACTTTTTAATGATCGCCATTCTAACTGGTGTGAGATGGTATCTCATTGTGGTTTTGATTTCCATTTCTCTGATGGCCAGTGATGATGAGCATTTTTTCATGTGTCTGTTGGCTGAATAAATGTATTCTTTTGAGAAGTGTCCGTTCATATCCTTTGCCCACCTTTTGATGGGGTTGTTTGATTTTTTCTTGTAAATTTGTTTGAGTTCTTTGTAGATTCTGGATATTAGCCCTTTGTCAGATGAGTAGGTTGTAAAAATTTTCTCCCATTCTGTAGGTTGCCTGTTCATTCTGATGGTAGTTTCTTTTGCTGTGCAGAAGCTCTTTAGTTTAATTAGATCCCATTTATCAATTTTGGCTTTTGTTGCCATTGCTTTTGGTGTTTTAGACATGAAGTCCTTGTCCATGCTTATGTCCTGAATGCTATTGCCTAGGTTTTCTTCTAGGGTTTTTATGGTTTTAGGTCTAACACTTAACTCTTTAATACATCTTGAATTAATTTTTGTATAACATGTAAGAAGGGGATCCAGTTTCAGCTTTCTACATACGGCTAGCCAGTTTTCCCAGCACCATTTATTGGGAGTGGGGAGGGATAGCATTAGGAGATATACCTAATATAAATGAGGAGTTAATGGGTGCAGCACACCAACATGGCACATGTACCATATATAACAAACCTGCATGTTGTGCACATGTACCCTAGAACTTAAAGTATAATAAAAAAAGAAAAAGGACAAAGCAAACGAAGCAGGCATACATAAGAATTAAAAATCTGAGTCAAGAATTTGAAAACATACAAACAGAAAAAATGCATAAATACAAAGGCTGGCTCTTTGAAAAAAATCAGTGAGACACTATTTACACTAGTCAAAAAAAAATAGAGGAACAAAAGCAAGCAATGAGAAAAGGAGATAACAACATTTGAAATACAGAAACTAAAAAAATTCCAAAAGTCTACTTTATGCCATTTTATGCAAAGTAATCTGAAAATCTGAAGGAAGTGGATAATACCAGTCAACATGGTGATGAAAGGGGATGATAGATTGGAACTCGTAGAAGAGTACAGTGGTGCAAGTGAGAGTTCTCTGAGTAATTTTCATATTTTTTTTACTTTTAAGCCATAGGAATGTTTTTATATAGGAAAACATGAAAACCTTAGCATCTGTATAGTAAACAATTATAACTTACTATAAAACACCGAACAAAGAAAACTCTGTAAGTCCTGGAAGACATTTCAAAAAGAAAGCATGAGAGAGAGATATCCAATGAGCACCTTTAGTGAGCTGAGCCAGATACATACCCCTGGACTTTTGAATTATGTGAGCTGTTATTTTCCATTTTCCCTTTGAGAAGGTTTGAATTTACTCTCTTTAAATGCAACTTAGAGTTTAGACCGATATGATATTTTATTTTGATAAATACAGAATTGTATCTACATACATCTCATCATGCTCTCATGTAGAAAAATGATTAACTTTTTTTTCTCATAATGAACTGAATATTTGAATGAGGAATTTCAAAGTCTTATGCCTATATATACAGAGATATCTATCAAACAGTTCTGGAAGATTCTATTTTACACCTAACTTTTCACAAAATAGAGATTTTCAGAAGTGTCATGTAATGTCCTGCAATTTCAACTGCTGAATAGCTCTTAAAGCGTTTAAAGGTATTTTATAGTTGACATAGGAAAACAGCTGATAGTGAAAGAGACATCAACAGACATGTGGTCAATACCAGTAGATTTTTAGAAGATAGATTTCTCCAAGGTGTACTTTTTATTTTCATATCATTTCAAAAATTAACTCTAGATTCAATTTGCTATTTCTACAGAAGTGCTATAGATATCACTAAGAAGTTAGTCCAGGGGGCCTGCTAAAGAACAGAGTTTGATGTTTCAGCAACAAAGATTGTAAACATACGTGATGGCCTGAGCAGGGAGAAACCAGTTGCATACCCCAGAGCAGTTAACACTAATCACTCTGGGTAGAGATAAGAACGAGAACACCTATGATGGAAACTCTCAAACACTTGCTGCCTCAAACCATCTCTTCAAGATGGAGTTAAATAGTCGGTATTAACAGAATTTTCCCTTTCTTTTCTTTCTCATATCCTAAATCAATTAATTTACTCAGGCAATGGAGCTGTTTGGCTTCATTTCCCTCTCAATGAAAGCTTTGCCTGCAACACTCCTGGCAATTCCAGCCCTGAATTCCTCCTGAGAATATTGTTCACGCTGAGAAATGCTCCATTGTTGGCATGCTCTGTAATAGAGAAAAATAGATACAAGGGTTATACAAAATTATTGGATCAATATATAATGAACATTTAAATTACAGAAGATCCCAAACCTTAATATAAAGCTACCATTTGTAAATACAGAATAGAATAATGCATGTAAAACTCAAAGGTATCATTGATAGCTTTTTCCCCCTCATTTCAAATGTAATGAGGGCATTATTTAATGAATGTTGTACCTATGATAGAAAGCAATAATCAAAGATGAAAGAAAAAATAAAGAAAGCGAATAGGGAAATATGAAAGGAAAGAAAGAAAGAAGGAAGGAAAAAGTAATTTAAAATCTTTGAATGACCTTTATTTTTCCTTAGCTTAAGACTAAAGGAGTGATTGAGCGACCTCAACTCTAGAAAAACATCCACAAAAATATTCTTTCAATTTTAAGGTTAAATAAAACATTTCTTAGAAGATAAAAGTTTATAAATTTGAAAAATGCTATTTTGTGGCAGTAAGACTTGACTGAGTTATATAGCTTCTAAAATATATGGCATGTTACCTAATATCTTCTGAGAGTTTCACTTAACTTTTTAAAAAGTTTTATTTTGTTTTTAATTGACATACAGTTGTACATATTTATGAGGTACCGTGTGACGTTTTGATACATATATACATTGCATAAAGATCCAATCAGGATAATTAGCATATTTATCATGTTAAACATTTGTCATTTCTTTGTGGTGAAAACATTCAAAATCCTCCCTTCTAGCGTTTTAAAAGTATACTATTCATTATAATTGACTATAGTCACCCTACAGTGCAAGAGAATACCAGAGTTTTCTGTTCTATCTGACTGTAACTTTATACCAATCTCTCCACATCCTTCTCTTCTCCCTACTCTTCCTAGCCTCTGTAACAACTATTCTACTCTTTATTTCTATGAAATCAACTTTTTTACATATGAGGGAGACGTTGTTTTTTGTCCTTCTGTGTTTAGCTTATTTCATTTAACGTAATGTCCTCTAGGTCAGGGGTACCCCAACTGCTGGGACGCAGACTGCTACTGGTTGTGGTCTGTTACGGGCCACACAACAGGAGATGAACAGAGGGCAACGGAACATTACCTCCTGAGCTCCGCCTCCTGTCAGATCAGCAGAGGCATTAGGTTCTCATAGGAGCAGGAACCCTATTGTGAACTGCACATGCGAGGGATCTAGGTTGTGTACTCCTTATGAGAATGTAACTAATGCCTGATAATCTGAGGTAGAACAGCTTCATCATGAAACTGTCCGCCCTGCTCCCCGACCTCATGGAAAAATTGTCTTTCACAAAACTGGTCCTTGGTGCCAAAAATGTTGGAGACCATTGCTCTAGGTTCATTCATCTTGTTGCAAATGGAAATATTTTGTTCTTTTTTATGGTACATTTTTAATCTATTTATCCATTGATGGACACAAAGGTTGATTCCACATCTTGGCTATTGTGAATAGTACTGCAGTAAACGTGGGAGTGCAGATATCTCTTCGACTTACTGATTTCATTTATTTTGGATATGTATCCAGTAATGGAATTGTTGGATCATAAGGTAGTTCTATTTTTAATTTATTGACAAATCTCCATATTGTTGTCCATAATGGCTGTACTAATTTACATTCCAGTCAACAGTGTATAAGAGTTTTCCTTTCTTCACATCCTCATCAGTATTTGTTATTTTTTGTCTTTTTAGTAATAGCCACTTTATCTGGAGTGAGGTTATATTTAGTTGTGGTTTTGTTTTGCATTTCTCTGATGATTAGTGATGTCAAATATTTTTCCTGTTGGCCATTTGTGTATCTTCTTTTGAGAACTATCTATTCAGATCTTATGCACCTAGATAATCCATTTTAATTAGATTATTATTTGTGTTATTATTTTGCTATTGAGTTAAGTTGCTTATATATTCTGGATATTATTGCATTAATATAACCTCTTGTCAAATGCATAGTTTGAGAATATTTGCTCCTTTTCTGTAGGTTGTCTCTTGACTCTGTTGATTCTTTTTTTCTGCACACTGCTTTTTAGTTTGATGTCATCCCATTTGTCTATTTTTGCTTTTGTTTTCAGATCTTATTCATAAAATTCTTGCCCAGAACAGTGTCATTAAAACTGTAATGAAAATTCCCAATTGAATGGTTTTTTTAATGCAGATATTATTGAAATGTCTATCTGCTTACTGAAAATTATAATTCCAGAAAGTTCTGAATAGCCATGTAACATTCAAACATAGATATTCTATGCTTTTTAGAAATAGTTTTTAAAAATTGTGATTCTGTGTACCCTGAGGTGAGTTTCGATGCAGCAAGACTTCCTTGCTTTCTAAAAGAACAAGATTCCCTGATTTATCCTTGAAGCCTAAATGGTGTAAACATGAACATATAGCTGGTAAAATCATGCAATTTTTTCTTCATGTTACTATAACCTGTTTGTTTCTTTGTTCTTCTGTTTTGGATAAGACATACATTAGCAATATACAGTTCCTTCTCAACTGACTGGTTGAAAGATGGTATTTATATATTTGTTATAATCTATAAAGAGTAAGGTAGATTGCATTTTACAAAGCCATAAAGCATTATTTACTATTCAGATAACACCCTCAGTAATGCATTTTTGCAAAGTTTCCCTGTAAATTGCTAAATTGTTCATGTCAGATTTACAATGTTGTTAATGTCAAATATTTGAGTATTTGATGTTGTAGAATTCTCTATCATCTTTTCACTGTCTAAGACAATTCTATTCTAAACTATTATGCTTTAAATAAGTGACGTTCTTTGGCATGGTAAAGAACACCAGAATATTAACCTGATTAAATATTTATAAGTGCATGACTGTTTTCTTGCTCTATAGAGTCATCTTCCCTGAGCAACCAAGCTGTAACAACTACTTTGTGCAGAAAAATTCTATGATGTTCCTAATAGAGTATATTCTTACACTTGAAAATGTCATTATTACCCATCCATCAACTCTAGTGAAGTTATGAAACTTCATTTCACTGGAGGCCTTGACATTACATTGCTCAGTGTTTGTTCTGCTTGTCAGCACTTTATGTCACTAATGGACAGGCAGTCGAATCAAACATCTCAATTTTTTTCTTAATGGAGATTTTTTTTTCCTATTCAGTCATCTGCTCATGTGGCTTATAATATGCCTCAAGGTACAGAGACAAATCTAGGTAATAAGGTCTGTTGAGCTTGACTGAAGAATGGTATTGGCTGGTAGGGCTAATTTCTGTACCCCTAAAAATGCATTATTCCATTATATTTATGCTGTGCGGTTAATAATAATGAAGAATATGGAAATATACTAATGTTTTTGAATTTCTGTTAATTTACACTAACCAATTACAAAAGCAGAATATATTAATTTTTAAATAAATAATTTGGATAAAATTGAGGGAGAGACATTTTATTACTGTAAGTAAATGAATATGTAGGAAAAAAAGGAAAATCTCCATAACTTCTGCTACAAAAACAAATAACATAGAATAATTTTAAGTATTTCTTTACATATGAAGTATTTTATGGAAAAGTAACATTAGTGTTATAATTTAAGGAAAGAAGAGCATTGTATACACACACACAGACACACAGATACAGACACACACACACACACACACACACACACACACAAGATGTCCATCTGAGTATCTGAATATTATTTAGATTTAGCACAATGAAAACTCCAGGTTCATTCATTTTTTATTTTAAGATAAATTCCCAACTTTTTTGTATCTCAGTTAAGTCATATGTTATGTGAATGCAAAATCATAGGAGGAAATAAGAATTAAAATGATCTATTAATAAACAGTGACTTAGATTGTATTTTCAGACACCTTTACATTTTAAAGGAAAAAAAATAAATCTCTAGGACATTGTCAGAGAAAAGAGGTATGAATAACATGCCTTACGATAGGTAATTAAATATAATTTAATTTCAGACTGTATTTCAGTGCGTACATGTGAACATAGGTCTATGTGAAAATTCGTCTGTTTCAAACAAATTGCAGCTCACATCACCATGCTGTCCTGCCTAACACCTCCTGCTCCAGCCATGATATAAAAATTGGCAGCATCACCTGTGAAAAATTTTAAGGAGCATAAACATGTTAAAAAAAAATTTTAAGGAGCAAAAACATGTTAAAAGGCATAAAAATAGATGTTAGAAATAAACATCTATTTCTTTGTTTTAGGCATCTTTTCTTTTACCACGTACTTTTTTGGAAAGCCAAAAAATTATGGTTTTGGTTTGGATGGTGCAGATGGTTGTGGGTGTTACTGATAACATTATTGAACACTTTACTATGTGATCTAAGTATATTAATTCACTTATTTCTCACCAAAACCTTATGAATGTGGTGGCTATTATTACTCACCATATTTTACAGATAAGAACGTTAAGGTGCACAGAAATTAAGTAATTTATCTTCTTTTCTCAAGAATCTTTGTGTCGCACCAAAGACAATCTTTCGTAAACATATCTTAATGGTGTATTATACACTTTAGCAAACTTTGCTGCCTTCAGTTGTCTGCCTCATCAATCTGAAACTTTCTCTTCTCTTCCCTTGGTTCTGCATAATTTGTCTTCATTCAATCTATTCAAATTTTTCTTGAACAAGTTTTCAGCACTTCCTGTCTGCAGGCAAGTCTTCTCTCCTTTTGCTCCTTTATTGATTATAACACAAAAACATGGGTTGTACAATCCTTTAGCTTCATGGCACACAAACACATACATACCAAATGAAACCCAGTCATGTCACACAACAAGGTAGACTCGGCTCCTTTGCCCTATACACAATGAATACACAGTCATTTACCCTAATAGTTATACGCATAAGTTAGTTGTAATAAGTTCCAAAGTGATCTAGAGTCCTTGTAAGAAGCTGTCATCTATAGAAGACCATAACCTAGAACTGCATCCAGAGGACCAGACAGATTTATTTCTTTCTTATAATGTTTCTTTGGGGAAGTGGAGAGAGCTTTTGTCCTGTTTCGCTATCTTCCCTTAGAAATGTTCTAAAGCATTGGACCTCAAAGGGAACAGGCCTCAACCATATCATTTGAAAGTAATCCCAGATAAAGGTGCATATACACAGAGATGTAGAGGAAAAGGGATTTGTCTCATTTTTTTTCACTACCATAGTAATCCTATGCCTTTTCTTTTTCTTTCTTTCTTTTTTTTTTTTTTAAGTAGAGCTGAGATCTCCCTATGTTGCACAAGCTGTTCTTGAACTCCTGAGATGAAACAGTTCTCCTGCCTTGACTTCCCAAAGTGCTGGGATTCCAGGTATGAGTCACCGTGCCTGGCCTTCCCATGCTTTTTCAAAGGCAAGGAATGTCTTGATATGCTTTCTCTTCCGGAATATCTTTGACATTGTTTTATATCTACAGAACTGAAAAGGCACATTAAAGATATTTCCAGAATAAATAAGTCCATCTTCAATGTTATTTCAATGTGATGTTTCTACTGCTACAACAAGGAAAATTCAAATTTTAAATAAGTAGATTGAGTAATAGAAAAATAGAAAATTGATGGAGATAAAATATTATTAAAGGATTAGATTGGAAAAACGTGGCATTTCACTCTGGAGCATTCATTTTTACTTACTTGGATTAAGACACCCATTTCATAGTGACTAATACTCAGGGATGGTCTAAGAAGAGGCAACATTGCTTGTAAATATCACATTGCTTATCACCTCAGAGTGGTGGGTTTATAGAAACTTTAAATGTGAAGTTAAGATATTTAATGCCAAAAATATGGAGAAAGAGAAATGTGTTGGCTTGCACAATCTGATAAATATGTGAAAATGAAAAAAGTGGGAGGGGGTCTCCTTGGAAAGTTTCTTAGGGTGGGAAACAGAGGGTGGGATTAATGCTATAACACAACTCTTTGACTTTCTTATTTCTTAAAATGTTTCTTTTGTGTTACCAAATCCTGTGCTACCAGAGTTTGGGTTGAATTCTTAGGTCCTGGCTGAAGGGGATGTTTCAGCAAAAGACGCTATTGGTATAACTTTAAATCTTCTAACACATTTCTGTGCAAGGTAGAGGACCCAACAGTGGTTAAGCTGAGGGTTTGCAGCAAATGGGGTTGCCCTATTACTTTATGTCTTACAAAAACAAATCTTGCCATGGGAGAGTATGGTTTAAACCAGGGAGAAGTGAACAAAGGGAGAAGTGGTTGTCAAAAGGAAAGAAATCAGAAACTAGGTTACTGTGCAAAAAAAAAAAAGGATATAATTATTTTTTTCAAGGGCATTTTAGGAGAAGAAAATAATGCTTAGCTAATCCTTTCTGATTTCTGCATGAGTGATGGGCAATTCTGAAATAAATGACTGGATTTTTTTTTTTTTCTGAAAATGAGAGTTGGACTTAAACTAATTTCCAAGTTTTCCTTGAAAATTCCACCTGGGTAATCTGGTGAAAAGATATAATGCAGTGTTTTCTAATGGCTAGCCTAAATGGCAACTTTCGTTTTGTTCATAGCTCATGGGCTAAAGTTACTACTGTTTTGTGGAAATGAGAGGCAGACAATATTTCTGAATCACTTGGGCCACAGACTGTACAATAATTGAGGCCTGTGCATTGAGTGACTATGAACAAGACTAACAATCTCTTAAGGTAGTTGGCTAGATGTGAGAGGCAACATATTATTGAAGCTTATCTTTGTATGCTGGAGCTTATTCTGCTCATTTGCATTCACCAAATGAATGTGGATGGGGCTTTTAAAAGACAAAATAAAAGGAAGGTGCTGGTAATGAGAACATGGTGATTTCAATGGTGGCACCCAAAAAGATATGTCCATGTCCTAATTCTTAGAAACTGTGAATGTGATATTTTTTTGAAAAAGGATCTTTGCAAATAAAATTAAAGATCTTAAGGTAAAGCATACTGTATTATCTGGATAAGCCCTAAATACAATGTCAAGATTCCTTTTAAGAGACACAGAGAGGAGAAATGAAGCGAGAAGAGGAAAAGGCTATGTGAAAGCAGAAGCGGAGGTTGGAGTTATCCTACCACAAGCCATGGAATGCCTAGAGCTACCAGAAACAGAAGGAGCAAGAAAGTTCTTCCCTCATCTTCAGAAGGAACACAGCATTGCAGAAAGCTTGATTTTAAACTTCTAGGCTCTAGAATAGTAAGAGAATAAATTTCTGTTTTGTGAAGTCACCTAGTTTGTGGTAATTTGTTATAGAAGCCCTGGGAAATGAGTACAGGAAGTATGATTTGGTTTGAATTTCAGCTCAATTTATGTTGTTGATTTCCATTGTTTCCCATTATGTTGAATGTATTTGGCCTGTTTTCTTTGTTGTTGTCATTTGGTATTTGTTAATATGTCCATTAGGGCAAAAAACGATGATAAGCATTTTGTGTATATAATATATGCTTTCTCTTATGTAGATATAACATATGCTTTCCCTTTTTTGGATGCATAATTCTATATTGCTGTTGTTTTGTTGTTCAACTCTCCTAGATCCTTATTTTAGGGTTAGTTCCATTGGTTTAGTTGGTTTTTGAGAGAAGTGTATGAAATCTTCCACTATGAGTGTGGATTTGCCAATTTCTTCTTGTTTTATTATCAATTTTTTTCTTATTAGTTATAAAGGAGAAGAAATGAAGTATTGAAATAAAAAGTATTACAGCAGAAATCAATGAAGTAACAAATAAAATTAATACAGAAAAATCAATGAAAGCAAAAGTTTATTCTTGAAAAAACTATAAAATCAACTACCCTCTAGCTAGACTAAGAAAAAAAGAGGGAGGATACAAATTATTAATATCAGAAATGAAGGAGGGAACATTATTACAGGTCTAAGAAATGTTACAAATTAATAAAGGAACATTATGAACAATACTAGCTTGTAAATTTAATAACCTAGATGAAATGGCCAGATTCTTTGAAAGACACAGTTTGGCAAAACTCATACAAGAATAGACAATCTAAATAGGCCTATATCTATAAAAGAAAACAAATCAATAATAAATAACCTTTAAGAACAGAAAGCACCAGATTTAAATGGGTTTACTGGTGAAGTCTACCAATATTTAAGCAAGAAATTATACCAATACTCTACCATCTCTTTCAGAAAATAGAAACAGAGGGAATACTTCCTAACTCATTCTATGAGGCTAGTGTCACCCTCCTACCAAAACCAGACAAAGATATTACCAGAAAACTACATACTAATTTATTTTATTAACATAAAACATCCTCAACAAAATATTATCAAATCAAATCCAACTATATATTAAAAGAATAATATATTCAGTAGGATTTATCTATCCCAGGTATGCAAGGCTGGCTTAACATTTCAAAAATCAATTAATATATTTAATTTATATCACATCAGTAGGCTAAAGAAAAATCACATTATCATATTAACACATGAAAAAATATTTGACAAAATTCAATACCCTTTATGATTAAAACTGTCAGGAAGCTAGGAATAGAAGGGAACTTTTTCAATTTAATAAGGAATATCTACAAAAATACCTAACAGCTAACATCATGCTTAATGGTGAGAACCTACAAGATTTCTCACTAAGATCAGGTATGAGAAAAAAATGTTCCCACTCACCACTCCTTTTTAACATTTAACTGAAAATCCTAGCTTATGCAATAAGAAAAGGAAATAAAAATGTATACTGATTGAGAAACAAGAAATAAGGCTTTGCTAGCAGATAATATGAACATCTCTGTAGAAAATCTGAACTAATTGACCTAAACGCAAAAACCTGATGCTAAAAAACAATTATGACAAGGTTGCAAGATACAAGGTTGATGTATAAAAGTCCATCAATTTCTTATATAGCAACAATGAACAAGTGGAATTTTAAATTACAAACACATTATCATTTACATTTGGTATAAATGTAACAAAATATATATATAAGAGCTTAATGAAGAAAACTACAAATTTATGATGGAAGTGATTAAAAAATTAGATAAATGGAGAGGTATGCCATGTTCATCAGAATTTGAATATTGCCAAGATGTCAGTTCTTCTCAACTTGATCTATAGATTCAATGTAACTGCAGTCAAAATCCTAGCATTTTATTTTGTGGATAGCAATAAATCTATTTGATAGTAAACGAAAGGCCCAGAATAGCAAACTCAATAATGACAAAGTCAGAGAGTAAAACTACCTGACCTTGTGCCTTACTATATTTACACAGTATAGTATTGGCAAAAGACCAGACAAATAAAGCAATGGAACAAAAGAGAGAGACCAGGAATAAACCCACATAAATACAATCAACTAATATTTGACAAAAGAGCAAAGGCAATGCAGTGAAGAAAAGGTATTCTTTTTAACAAATGGCATTGGAACAACATGCTGCCCCCCCACCAAAAAAAAAAAGAATCTAGGAACAGACCTTGCATTCTTCACTAAAACTAACTCAAAATGGATCACAGACCTAAATGTAAAATACAAAATTAGGCTGGGTATGGTGGCTTATGCCAGTAACCCCAGCATTTTGGGAGGCTGAGGTGGGTGACTCACCTGAGGTCAGGAGCTCAAAACCAGCCTGGGCAATATGGTGAAACCTCATCTCTACTAAAAATACAAAAATTAGCTGGGTGTGGTGGTACACACCTGTAATCCCAGCTACTTGGGAGGCTGAGGCAGGAGAATCACCTGAACCAGGGAGGCAGAGGATGTAGTGAGTTGAGATCACGCCATTGCACTACAGCCTGGGCGACAGAACAAAACTCAGTCTCAAAAATATAAAAATAAATAAAATAAAATATGAAACTATAAAACTTCTAGAAGATAATATAGAATAAAATCTAGATGATCTTGGGTTTAGTGCTGATATTTTAGATGCAACATCAAAGGCACAATCGATAAGAAAACATCATTAAAGTGTACTTCATAAAAATTAAGAATTTCTGCTGTCAAATATATTGTCAATACAATTAAAAGTTGAGATACATTTGTTTGTGTCCTCTTTTATTTCGCTGAGCAGTGGTTTGTAGTTCTCCTTGAAGAGATCCTTCACATCCCTTGTAATTTGGATTCCTAGGTATTTTATTCTCTTTGAAGCAATTGTGAATGGGAGTTCACTCATGATTTGGCTCTCTGATTGTCTGTTATTGGTGTATAAGAATGCTTGTGATTTTTGCACATTGATTTTGTATCCTGAGACTTTGCCAAAGTCACTTATTAGCTTAAGGAGATTTTGGGATGAGGTGATGGGGTTTTCTAGGTATACAATCATGTCATCTGCAAACAGGGGCAATTTGACTTCGTCTTTTCCTAATTGAATACTCTTTATTTCTTTCTCCTGCCTGATTGCCCTGGCCAGAACTTCCAACACTATGTTGAATAGGAGTGGTGAGAGAGGGCATCCCTGTCTTGTGCCAGTTTTCAAAGGGAATGCTTCCAGTTTTTGCCCATTCAGTATGATATTGGCTGTGGGTTTGTCATAGATAGCTCTTATTATTTTGAGATACGTCCCATCAATACCTAATTTATTGAGAGTTTTTAGCATGATGCGCTGTTGAATTTTGTCAGAGACCTCTTCTGCATCTATTGAGATAATCATGTGGTTTTTGTCTTTGGCTCTGTTTATGTACTGGATTACATTTATTGATTTTCATATGTTGAACCAGCCTTGCATCCCAGGGATGAAGCCCACTTGATCATGATGGATAAGCTTTTTGTTGTGCTGCTGGATTTGGTTTGCCAGTATTTTATTGAGGACTTTTGCATCGATGTTCATCAGGGATATTGGTCTAAAATTCTCTTTTTTAGTTGTGTCTCTGCCAGCCTTTGGTATCAGGATGATGCTGGCCTCATAAAATGAGTTAGGAAGGAGTCCCTCTTTTTCTATTGATTGGAATAGTTTCAGAAGGAATGGTACCAGCTCCTCCTTGTACCTCTGGTAGAATTCGGCTGTGAATCCATCTGGTCCTGGACTTTTTTTGGTTGGTAAGCTATTAATTATTGCCTCAATTTCAGAGCCTGTTATTGGTCTATTCAGAGATTCAACTTCTTCCTGATTTAGTCTTGGTGGGTGTATGTGTTGAGGAATTTATCAATTTCTTCTAGATTTTCTAGTTTATTTGCATAGAAGTGTTTGTAGTATTCTCTGATGGTAGTTTGTATTTCTGTGGGATCGGTGGTGATATCCCCTTTATCATTTTTTGTTGCATCTATTTGATTCTTCTTTTTTTCTTTATTAGTCTTGCTAGCAGTCTATCAATTTTGTTGATCTTTTCAAAAAACCAGCTCCTAAATTCATTGATTTTTTGAAGGGTTTTTTGTGTCTCTATCTCCTTCAGTTCTGCTCTGATCTTAGTTATTTCTTGCCTTCTGCTAGCTTTTGAATGTGTTTGCTCTTGCTTCTCTAGTTCTTTTAATTATGATGTTAGGGTGTCAATTTTAGATCTTTCCTGCTTTCTCTTGTGGCATTTAGTGGTATGAATTTCCCTGTACACACTGTTTTAAATGTGTCCCAGAGAGTCTGGTATGTTGTGTCTTTGTTCTTGTTGGTTTCAAAGAACATCTTTATTTCTGCCTTCATTTTGTTGTGTACCCAGTAGTCATTCAGGAGCAGGTTGTTCAGTTTCCATGTAGTTGAGCGGTTTTAAGTGAGTTTCTTAATCTAGAGTTCTAGTTTGATTCCACTGTGGTCTGAGAGACAGTTTGTTATACTTTCTGTTCTTTTACATTGGCTGAGGATTGCTTTACTTTCAACTATGTGGTCAATTTTGGAATAGGTGCGATGTGGTGCTGAGAAGAATGTATATTCTGTTTATTTGGGGTGGAGGGTTCTGTAGATGTCTATTACGTCCACTTGGTGCAGAGCTGAATTCAATTCCAGGATATCCTTGTTAACTTTCTGTCTCATTGATCTGTCAAATGTTGACAGTGAGGTATTAAAGTCTCCCATTATTATTGTGTGGGAGTCTAAGTTTCTGTGTGGGTCTCTAAGGACTTGCTTTATGAATGTGGGTGCTCCTGTATTGGGTGCATATATATTTAGGATACTTAGCTCTTCTTGTTTAATTGATCCCTTTACCATTATGTAATCGCCTTCTTTGTCTTCTTTTGATCTTTGTTGGTTTAAAGTCTGTTTTATGAGAGACTAGGATTGTAACCCCTGCCTTTTTTTGTTTTCCATTTGCTTGGTAGATCTTCCTCCATCCCTTTATTTTGAGCCTAGTGTATCTCTGCACATGAGATGGGTCTCCTGAATACAGCACACTGATGGGTCTTGACTCTTTATCCAATTTGCCAGTCTGTGTCTTTTAATTGGAGCATTTAGCCCATTTACATTTAAGTTTACTATTGTTATGTGTGAATTTGATCCTGTCATTATGAAGTTAGCTGGTTATTTTGCTCGTTAGTTGATGCAGTTTCTTCCTACCATCTATGGTCTTTACAATTTGGTATGTTTTTGCAGTGGCTGGTACTGGTTGTTCCTTTCCATGTTTAGTGCTTCCTTTAGGAGGTGTTGTAGGGCAGACCTGGTGGTGACAAAACAAATGGAAGAACATTCCATGCTCATGGATAGGAAGAATCAATATCGTGAAAATGGCCATACTGCCCAAGGTAATTTATAGATTCAATGCCATCCCCATCAAGCTACCAATGACTTTCTTCACAGAATTTGAAAAAACTACTTTAAAGTTCATATGGAACCAAAAAAGAGCCCGCATTGCCAAGTCAATCCTAAGCCAAAAGAACAAAGCTGGAGGCATCATGCTACCTGACTTCAAACTATACTACAAGGCTACAGTAACCAAAACAGCATGTTACTGGTACCAAAACAGAGATATAGACCAATGGAACAGAACAGAGCCCTCAGAAATAATACCACACATCTACAACCATCTGATCTTTGACAAACCTGACAAAAGCAAGAAATGGGGAAAGGATTCCCTATTTAACAAATGGTGCTGGGAAAACTGACTAGCCATATGTAGAAAGCTGAAACTGGATCCCTTCCTTGCAGCTTATACAAAAATTAATTCAAGGTGGGTTAAAGACTTAAATGTTAGACCTAAAACCATAAAAACCCTAGAAGAAAACCTAGGAAATACCATTCAGGACATAGGCATGGGCAAGGACTTCATGTCTAAAACACCAAAAGCAATGGCAACAAAAGCCAAAATTGACAAATGGGATCTAATTAAACTAAAGAGCTTCTGCACAGCAAAAGAAACTACCATCAGAGTGAAGAGGCAACCTACAGAATGGGAGAAAATTTTTGCAATCTACTCATCTGACAAAGGGCTAATACCCAGAATCTAGAAAGAACTCCAACAAATTTATAAGAAAAAAACAACCCCATCACAAAGTGGGCAAAGGATATGAACAGACACTTCTGAAAAGAAGACATTTATGCAGCCAACAGACACAGGGAAAAATGCTCATCATCACTGGCCATCAGAGAAATGGAAATCAAAACCACAATGAGATATCATCTCACACTAGTTAGAATGGCGATCATTAAAAAGTCAGGAAACAACAGGTGTTGGAGAGGATGTGGCGAAACAGGAACACTTTTACACTGTTGGTGGGACTGTAAATTAGTACAACCATTCTGCAAGACAGTGTGGTGATTCCCATGGATCTAGAACTAGAAATACCATTTGACCCAGCAATCCCATTACTGGGTATATACCCAAAGGATTATAAATCATGCTGCTATAAAGACACATGCACACATATGTTTATTGCAACACTATTAACAGTAGCAAAGACCTGGAACCAACCCAAATGTTCAACAATGATAGACTGGATTAAGAAAATGTGGCACATATACACCATGGAATACTATGCAGCCATAAAAAATGATGAGTTCATGTCCTTTGTAGGGACATGGATGAAGCTGGAAACCATCATTCTCAGCAAAGTGTCGCAAGGACAGAAAACCAAACACCGCATGGTGTCACTCGTAAGTGGGAATTGAACAATGAGAATACTTGGACACAGGATGGGGAACATCACACACTGGGGCCTGTTGTGGGGTCGGGGGAGGGGGAAGGCATAGCATTTGGAGATATACCTAATGTAAATGAAGAGTTAATGGGTGCAGCACACCAACATGGCACATGTATACATATGTAACAAACCTGCACGTTTTGCTCATGTACCCTAGAAGTTTAAGTATAATAAAAATATATTTATATTAAATAAAAAAAGAAAAAAATAAAAGTTCAGATACAAATTGGCAGGAAGTATTTGCAAAAGACGTATCTGATAAAAGGCTGTATTAAAAATATACAAAGAACTCTTAAAATAACAAGAAAACAACCCATTAAAATGGACAAAAGATCTAAACAGATAGCTCACCAAAGAAGATATATAGATGGCAAATAAGCATATGAAAGTATGTTCAATATCATATATCATTAGGGAATTGCAGCTTAAAACAACAATAGGATCTTATTAGAATATTCACAATTCAAAACACTGACAACATAGAATGCTGGCAAGGATGTGTGCAACAGGAACTTTCATTAATTGCTAGAGAGAATGCAAAATCGTACAGCCATTTTGGAAAACGGTTTGGTAGGCTCCTGCAAAACTAAAAATACTCTTACCATATGATCCAGCAATTGTGTTTCTTGGTATTTGTCCAAAGAAATTGAAAACTTATGTTCACAAAAAACCCTGTACACAGGCCAGGTGCAGTGGCTCACACCTGTAATCTAAGCACTTTGGGAGGCTGAGGTGGGAAGATCACTGGAGCCCAGGAGTTCAAGACCAGCCTGGGCAACAGTGATACCCTGTCTCTACAAAACAAGTAGAAAAATCAGCGAGGCATGGGGCTGTGTTTCTGTAGTCCTAGTTACTCAAGAGGCTGAGGCATGGCTGCTTGAGCCCAGTGAACCATGACAGTGCCACTGCATTTCAGCCTGGGCAACAAAGTGGCAACAGAGTGAGACACTGTCTCTAAACAAACAAACAAACAAAAACTTGCACACAGATGTTCATAGTAGCTTTATTCATAACTGCTATAACTTGGAAGCAACCAAAATGCTTTTTAGTAGGTGCCTGAATAAATAAACTTACCACTTCCAGACCATGAAATGTTATTCAGCGCTATAAAGAAATGAGCCATGAAGCCATTAAAAACATAGAGGAAACTAAAATGCATATTTACTAAGTGAAAAAAGTCAATCATAAAAGGCTACATACTTTGTGATTTCAAGTATATGGCATTCTGGAAAAGGTAAAAAATATGAAAACGATCAGTGATTGCGAGAGGTTTTGAAGGGAAGGAGGGATGAATAGGCCAAACACAGGATTTTAATGGCTGTTAAACTACTCTGTATTATAGCATAATAGTGGATACATGTCATTTGGAATTTATCCAAACCCATAGCACATACGCCACCAAGAGTGAACCCTAAAGTAAAGCAAGGACTGCAGAGCTCAAAGTATGTGCTTTTGTTTTATTTTTAAAAAATGTAACTTCTTTAGATCCTCCTGTATAGGATGTTCTTTTTTCCTTTTTTTTTTTTTTTTTTTTTTGAGATGGAGTCTCACCCTGTTGCCCAGGCTGGAGTGCAGTGGCGCGATCTCGGCTCACTTCAAGCTCTGTCTCCCGGGTTCACACCATTCTCCTGCCTCAGCCTCCCGAGTAGCTGGGATAACAGGTGCCCGCCACCACGTCCAGCTATTTTTTTTTGTATTTTTAGTAGAGACAGGGTTTCACTGTGTTAGCCAGGATGGTCTTGATTTCGTGACCTTGTGATCCGCCTGCCTCTGCCTTCCGAAGTGCTGGGATTACAGGCGTGAGCCACCGCGCCCGGCCTGTATAGGACGTTCTTTAGTGTTATGTATCTCCTTGCAAAAGTGTTATTCTGATAAAAGCTACCCTGTAATAAATAGTACCAAAAATAAGTGCTACTAGTTGACACAGTAATAATTAACTACTTTCAACACGTTATATATTTTCGTCCTACATTTATTTTGATATTGAGTACATAAATATTTTGCTCTTGTTGAGCTGAACTAGTGAAACCTGTTTTTGCATTTGTCTTAAAAACTCTAGAATTTACAGTAGCTTATGCTTAATTTTAATTTTTAAATGTAATATGAGTGTGTTTACATTTGTTTTGTTCACTTAAGGCTTAAAGTTGATATAATGTTGAGAAGATCAAGGATGATCAATTGTACTTCCAGTGCCACACAACTGCTTATCTTTTTGAATTGGAACAAAAATAGGACACAATTCTACTTACCAATTTTTAAAAATAATCTAATAATGCTTGCCCTAATAAAAGTATCTACCCAGGCTGTGAAACACACCTGCTGAGGAGTGAATTTAGTTTTGTGATGGATTGCTCCACCCTCATTACTTTTAAATTAGGTTGTACATAGTATATATCTTTCAAAATTGCCTGCACAGGGTTTGCTTACTGAAGAGCTATTAAGTATATAGAAAATGCCCACACTCGGGATTGTAAATGGTGTACTTGTTAATCCCACAATGAATTTTATGTGCTATTGGAATTGATTAAAATAGGTAACATTGCTGATCATTGAAATACTGGCTGATTTTTAATAAAAATATTTTGGTTTGTATGCCAGAAAGTCTTTTTTCATACAACTATTCATTTTGAAACTTCTCCCTTCTAATTCTTCTGTCTCATACTTTTTATCTAAATGGCAAACAATATAGTGAAACGGAAAAATGACTTAAATTATAATCAGATGACATGCTTAGTATGTGTAATGACATACAAAATATTTCTACATATGTATCTATGCGTCTATCATATATATATACACACACAGACATGTATACAAATACCTATACTTTTGACAATATCTATCTTTAATATTTTTGCTACATCTCTCTTTTTATATTAATACTAGCATAACTTCTGAAATCCCCTTTTGTAACAGATTTATTTTCCTCTTCATGAAGTCAATATTCCAGAAAAAAAATACCAGCTCTTCAGCATGTTACTTATGATAATCATTTTTCCAGTTCTAGTCACTGCCCTTCACTATTTCAGCCAGAACTAAGGTGAGACATCTTGAACCCAGATAATGCTCTGAGTACTACCAGTAACTGGTTGATCCAGATAAGAGCTACTGGGGTTGGCGTGAGTTCCTTAACTATCAATTGTATTTTAACATTCATCATAATTATTCTTAGAGCACAGAATACAGCTTAGGGGAAACTATATGCAGACAATATCTTAATACAAATAAAGAAGCAAAACAGTTATACCTATATAACTTACACTTTGTATAAAAATGACTATACATACATACACACACTCACACACATATAAAAACATACACATGCACACTGGCTTTTTTCTCTTCTTTTCTCTGAAGAATTGTTTTTGAAAGTTGCAACCCATCATCTTAGTGAGTACACTAGCTCCTAGGGTCATTGAAGTCTCTCATAGTTAGTATGGTTTTTCCAATCAGCCTTAGGGTTGAATGGAAGGTTATAAGCCAGGAAATCTCTTATTAATAAATTAAACTTACCTCAATAAAATGATTATGATATTTTAGACAAATAATCTCTTTATTTAGGTAATTATGTTTATCTCTAAAACTGAGTCATCCACAATTGCATTAATTACAGTCAAATTCCAGAGTGGTGGAGAAAGAAAAGGCATAAATGCATTTCTAAAATCATGGCTCAAGTAAATACTGAAAATTTAGATCTGATCAGTTCAACTCAAAGAAAACATTATGGCACCTCACAATTTCAAACTGTTTACCTTTCTAAAAAATGATGAACAACTCCATTAAAGTATATAATTAGTTTATGATTGTATTAACATGTTTTTATTTGTTATATTACCAATATTGTAGGTACCTGAAAAACCTAAGGAAGAATTCTAATGGATATTTTTGTGAGCAAGTAATAAGCATTATGTATCAGTATTAGGGATTTTTCTTGTTAATGGAATCATAGTATCAATGGAATGTTTGAAAATAGGAATCATCTGTTGATAATACAAAATAGCAAAGAAATTTAGATCCTTAATTGGCAGTATTTATGAATGAATAATTCATTCACTATCAAATTATTTAAATAATTTGAAGTATATGACAAGTGCTTTTAAATTATTTTTTATCATTTATAGATGTCTTCTATTATATTAGTTCTACTAACAGAAATTGCATAAACTTATGAGTGGTCTTACTTGTCTATTTGTCCTTAAAATAACATTGTTTATTGGTATCAATAATTTAATTACTCTTTTGTCTCTAATATTTTTTTCTCACCAAATTTTAGGTTCCTCTTTTTCTGAAAGAAATGATTTCTTTCTTTTCAAATTTTGTGTTAACATAGCATTTTAATATTGAGGACCCTTAACTGCAGCAATTGACATTTATGTAGTGTTTTCTTTTTTTCCCAGAGTATGTAAATATTAATATAAATTATGTTTAAAAGTAATCCCCACAAATCCCTTGTGAAATATGTGAAGTAGTAAGTAACTATATATAAGGATATAAGATTATCATTATTAATGTGTAGATTGAGTGATATTATTAACTACTTTATTTTT
Organism: Gorilla gorilla gorilla; assembly: GCF_029281585.2. Classification (NCBI taxonomy): domain Eukaryota; kingdom Metazoa; phylum Chordata; class Mammalia; order Primates; family Hominidae; genus Gorilla; species Gorilla gorilla. The sequence continues at coordinate 116,788,744 of NC_073229.2, read as the reverse complement.
ATGAATACAGGAACATTCTTAAAACATTTTTTCTTTGTGTGAAGATGCCTTAAAATAGAATGAAAGAAAGTAAAGCTTTCACTTTTCTATGTATTTTATTTTTTTTATTATTATTATTTTTTATTTTATTATTATTATACTTTAAGTTTTAGGGTACATGTGCACAATGTGCAGGTTAGTTACATGTATTTTTTTCTTAAATTGTAGGAATGTGATTATTTTGAGAGTCTGTTAGCGTTGTAACTAAGCTATAGAACCAAAACTAAAAATGATATTTAATAAGGGTGACATTAGATGATTTAAATCAACCTCTACTCTATTGTCCACAGTGTGGACCTTATCTACATATCATTTGCAAAGACAGATCTTAAAAGATTATCTTCAACTTTTTTAAAGGAAATTTTAACTTCTGTTTTCTGGTCCAGCATTTGAGGAGCTTAGAAATTGTCATTCCATCTTAACAATTAAAAAGCTGAAAAAACTAAGGAATCAACAACTCTTATTATATCTGTTAGAGAAGTGAGGTTGCCAGGCAAACCACTGCTCCCCAAAATAAAAAGATATACATACAAATGCAGAGATTCACAACTTAACAGGGCAAAAAGGCATTAGCAGAAACCGCCGTAGCAACCAGTGTGCCAGGTTACTTTTACCAACTATATCATATCAGGGTATCAAGAAAAATTACAAGACACACTCACAAGCAAAAAGCACAATTTGAAAAGATAGAGCAAGCATCAGAACCACACTCACATATAGCAGAGATGTTGGAATTTATGTTGATATGAACACTAATATTAATATAATATGCTAAGAGCTCAAATAGATAAAGTCAGCAGCATGCAAAAACAGATGAGCATTCTAAGAAAGAATGAAAAAAATTCCCCATTTTTCTTTCTCTAGTTCCTGGTAACCACCATTCTATTCTCTACTTCTATGAGTTTGATGATATTAGAGACCTTATATAAGTGAATCATGCAGTATTTGTCTGTGACTGGCTTATTTCACTTAGCATAATGCAATGAGATATCACCTCACACTTGTTAAGATGGCTATCATAAAAAAAAAGTGTTGGCAAGGATATGGAGAAATTGGAACCCTTATAGACTGTTGCTGGGAATGTAGAACGATGCAGTGATTATGAAAGACAGTATGGAGATTCCTGAAAATAATTAAAAATAGATGGCGGATAGGAGGCAGGACTAGCTTGCAGCTCCTACTCGGACAGACAGAGCAACATGTGGAGACTTAACATCATGAACTTTTACTCTAAGAACCATCACAGGAACATACAAGGAAAGCTGAGAGAATCCACAGACAGACCCTTTGAAGGAACTGGATCGCTGCAGCAGGCTCCTTGAGATGCCAAAAAATTGTGAGTCTGCTTGTTTTCTCTTGAGGGAAGCTGGTGGTCTGGGGCGAGTTCTAAGGCTTGGTCACTGGCTGCCTGGAAATAGATTTGGTGCTGTTGTGGGGTCAGTGGGAGTGAGATCAGCCTTTAGGACTGCAGGCTGTGTGGGAATGGGGTGAGGCCTGTGACTGCCGGCTTTCCCCCACTTCCCTGGAAACCTGTATAATTCAGCAGAGGCAGCCATAATTCCCATGGGAACATAACTTCATTGGGCTGAAAACCACAACCCCCATCCCCCACAGCCACCGGAGCAAGTCCTGCCCAGGGAGAATCTCGGCTCAGATAGGCCTATCTGTGCCCCCACCTGGTGGTCTTTCTCTACCTGCCGTGGTTGCCAAAGACAAAAGTCATAATCTCTTGGGAGCACTTCTCCAGACCTGCCCACTGCCTGAGAAACCTGAATACTTACCAGGCCAGCCTAGGGCAACTTTGCTTTTTCCTTAAAGTACTGCAGCTGATGTGTTCTTGAAAGTGCCACCTCCTGGCTGGAGGCCAACCAACACAAAACCAGAAAACTAGACAAAAATACAACCAAGGACCTGCACAGCATCCACTTCACTCCCCTACTACCTCCACCAGAGCAGGTGCTGGTATCCGTGGCTGAAAGATCTGAAGATGAACCACATCACAGGACTCTTTGTATCGACTCCCCAGCACCAGCCAGAGCCTGGTAGCTCTGCTGGGTGGTTAGACCCAGAACAAAAACAATCACTACAGTTTGGCTCTCAGGAAGCCCCACCCCTAAGGGAAGGGGGAGATCACCACATCAAGGGAACAACCGGTGGGACAAAAGAATCTGAACAGCAGCCCTTGAGTCTCATATCTTCCCTCTGACATAGTCTACCCAAATGAGAAGGAACCAGAATAACAATCCTGGTAATATGACAAAATGAGTTTTTTTTTAACACGCCCAAAAGATCACCCCAGCTCAATAGCAATGGATCCAAACCAAGATGAAATCTCTGAATTGCAAAAAGAAAAAAAATTCAGAAGGTCGACTATTAAACTAATCAAGGAGGCACCAGAGAAAGGTGAAGTCCAGCTTAAAGAAATGAAAAACATGATACAGAAGATGAAAGGAAAAATCTTCAGTGAAATAACATCAATACAAAACAATCACAACTTCTGGAAATCAAGGACACACTTAAAGAAATGCAAAATGCACTTGAAAGTCTTGACAATAGAATTGAACAAGCAGAAGACAGAACTTCAGAGCTCGAAGACAAGGCTTTTGAATTAACCCAATCCCTCAAAGACAAAGAAAAAAGAATTTTAGAAAATCAACAAAGCCTCCGAGGAGTTTGGGACTATGTTAAGCATAAAAATCTAAGAATAATTGGAGTTTTTGAGGAAGAAGAGAAGTCTAAAAGTATGGAAAACCTCTCTGAGGTAATAATCGAGAAAAACTTCCCTAGTCTTGCTAGAGATCTAGAAATCCAAATAGAAGTTCAAAGAACACCTGGGAAATTCATCACAAAAAGATTATCACCTAGGCACATAGTCATCAGGTTATCTAAAGTCAAGATGAAGGAAAGAATCTTAAGAGCTGTGAGGCAAAAGCATCAGGTAACCTATAAAGGAAAACCTATCAGAGTAACAGAAGATTTCTCAGCAGAAATCCTACAAGCTACAAGGGTTTGTGGTCCTATTTTTAGCCTCCTTTATTAAACAAAACTATTATCAGCCAATAATATTCTATCCAGACAAACAAAGCTTCATAAATGAAGAAAAAATAGTCGTTTCCAGAAAAACAAATACTGAGAGAATTCACCACTACCAAGCTAGCACTACAACAAATGCTAAAAGGACCTGTAAATCTTGAAAGAAATCCTTGAAATACACCAAAATAAAATGTCCTTAAAGCATAAATCTCACAGGACCTATATAACAATAACACAAAGAAAGCAAACAAGGTATTCAGGCACCAAATAGTGTGATCAATAGAATAGTATCTCACTTCTCATACTGATGTTGAATGTAAATGGCCTAAGTGCTCCACTTAAAAGATACAGACTGGCAGAATGAATAAGAATTCACCAAAATTTCTGCTGTCTTCAAAAGCATCACCTAAAGATTCACATAAACTTAAGATAAAGGGGTGGAAAAAGATATTCCATGCAAAAGGACACCAAAAGTGATCAGAAGTAGCTATTCTTACATCAGACAAAACAAACTTTAAAGCAACAGCAGTTTAAAAAGACAAAGAGGGACAATATATAATGACAAAAGGACTAGTCCAAGAAGAAAATATTACAATCCTAAACATATATGCACCTAACACTGGAGTTCCCAAATTTATAAAACAATTTACTACTAGCCATAAGAAATGAATTACACAGCACCACAATAATAGTGGGGGACTTTAATACTCCACGGACACCACTAGAGAGATCATCAACACACAAAGTCAATAAAGAAACAATGGACTAAAACTATATTCTACAACAAATAAACAACAGATATTTACAGAACATTTTACTCAAAACCTACAGAATATACATTCTATTCATTACCACATGGAACATTTTCCAAAATATGGTAGGCCACATAACAAGTCTCAGTAAATTTAAGAAAATTGAAATTATATCAAGTACTGTCTCAGATCACAGTGGAATAAAATTGGAACTCAACTCCAAAAGGAACACTGAAAACCATGCAAATACCTTGAAATTAAATAACCTGTTCTTGAATGATCGCTGGGGTCAACAATCAAGAAAGAAATTTAAAATTCCTTTGAACGGAACAATAGTAGTGCCACAACCTATCAAAATCTCTGGGATACAGCAAAAGTGGTGCTGAGATGAAAGTTCATAGCATTAAATGCCTGAAAGAGCACAAATAGACAATCTAAGGTCACATCTCATGGAACTGGATAAACAAGAACAATCCAAACCCAAACCCAGCAGAAGAAAATAAATAATAAAGATTAGAGTAGAACTGAATGAAATTGAAACAAACAAAAAATACAAAAGATAAATGAAACAAAAAGCTGGTTCTTTGAAAAGATAAATAAAATTGATAGACCATTAGCAAGAATAACCAAGAAAAAAGAGAAAGTACAAATAAGTTTAATTAGAAATAAACAGGAAATATTACTAATGATACCACAGAAATACAAAAGATTATTAAAGTCTACTATGAACACCTTTATGTGCATAAACTAGAAAACCTAGAAGAGATGGATAAACTCCTAGAAATATACAACCCTCCTAGATTAAACCAGGAAGATATAGAAACTCTGAAAGACTGATAACAAGCAGCAAGATTAAAATTGTATAAAAAATATTGCCAACCAAAGAAAATCCAGGACCAGACGAATTCACAGCTGAATTCTATCACACATTCAAAGCAGAATTGATACCAATCCTATTGGCACTATTCCACAGGATGAAGAGGAAATCCTCCCTAAATCATTATATGAAGCCAGTATAACCCTAATACCAAAATCAGGGAAGAACATAACAAAAAAAGAAAACTACATACCAATAACCCTGTTGAACATATATATACAAATCCTCAACAAAATACTAGCTAACAAAATCCAATAGCATATCAAAATAATAATCCATCATGATCAAGTGGGTTTCATACCAGGAATCCAGGAATGGCTTAACATATGCAAGTCAATAAATGTGATACAACACATAAACAGAATTAAAAACAGAAATCACATGATCATCTCAATAGATGCAGAAAAAGCATTTGACAAAATTCGGCATCCATTTATGATTAAAACCCTTAGCTAAATTGGCATAGAAGGGACATATCTTAAGGTAATAACAGACATCTATGACAAACCCACAGCCAACATTATACTGAATGGGGAAAAGTTGAAAGCATTCTCCCTGAGAACTGGAACAAGACAAGGATGACCACTCTCAGCACTCCTTTTCAAAATAGTACTGGAAGTCCTAGCTAGAGCAATTGGATAAGAGAAAGAAATCAAGAGTATCCAAATTAGTAAAGAGGAAGTCATGTTTGCTGATGATATACATCTATACCTAGAAAACCCTAAAGACTCACTCAAAAAGCTCCCAGAACTGGTAAATGAAATTAAGCAAAGTTCAGGATACAAAATTAATGTACACAAATCAGTAGCCCTGCCATGCACTAACATGAGCAAGCTGAGAATCAGATCAAGAATGCAACCTCTTTCACTATAGCTGACAAAAAAAAAAAAAAAATTCAGGAATATACTTAACCAAGGAGGTGAAAGACCTCTATAAGGAAAACTACAGAACATTGCTGAAAGAAGTCATAGATGACACAAACAAATGGAAACACATTCCATGCCCATGGATAGATAGAATCAATAATGTGAAAATGATCATACTGCAGAAACCAATCTACAAATTCAATGCAATGACCATCAAAATACCACCATCATTCTTCACAGACAGAGAAAAAACAATCCTAAAATTCATATGGAACCAAAAAAGAGCCACATAGCCAAAAGAAGACTAAGCTAAAATAACAAACACAAAGGCATCACCCAACTTCAAACTATACTATAAGGCCATAGTCACCAAAACAGCATGGTGCTGATATAAAAATAGGCATAAGGACCAATGGAACAGAACAGAGAACCCAGAAATAAACCCAAACACAGTCGAGATCTTCACAGAGCCAACACAAACATGGAGTGGGGAAAGGACACCCTGTTCAACAAATGGTGTTGAGATAATTGACAAGCCACATGTAGAAGAATGAAACTGGATCCTCTTCTCTCACCTTTTACAAAAATCAACTCAATATAGATCAAAGACTTAAATCTAAGACCTGAAACCATAAAAATTCTAGAAGATAACATTGGAAAAACCCTTCTAGGCATTGGCTTAGGCAAAGACTTCCTGACCAAAAACCCAAAAGCAAATGCAACAAAAAGAAAACTAAATAGATGGGACTTAATTAAACTAAAAACATTCTGCAGAGCAAAAGAAATAATCAGCAGAGTTAACAGACAACCCACAGAGTGGAAGAAAATCTTGACAATCTATACACTCGACAAAACACTAATATCTGGAATCTACAATGAACTCAAACAAATCAGCAAGTGAAAAACAAACAATTCCATCAAAAAGTGGGCTAAGTACATGAATAGACAATTCTCAAAAGAAGATACACAAATGGCCTACCAGCATATGGAAAAATGATCACATCACTAATTATTTAGAAAACGCAAATTGAAACCACAATACCACCTCACTTCTGCAAGAGTGGCCATAATCAAAAAATGAAAAAAATAATAGATGTTGGCATAGATGTGGTGACAAGGGAACACTTTTAACACTGGCTGGGAATGTAAACTAGTACAAACACTATGGAAAACATTGTGAAGTTTCCTTAAAGAACTAAAAGTATATCTACCATTTGACCCAGCAATTCCACTACTAGGTGTCTACCCAGAGAAAAAGAAGTCATTATATGCAAAAGATACTTGCACATGGATGTTTATAACAGCACTATTCACAATTGCAAAAATATGGAACCAGCCCAAATGTCCATCAATCAATGAGTGGATAAAGAAAATGTGATGTAATACCATGAAATACTACTCAGCCATAAAAAAGAATGAAATAATGGCATTCGCAGCAACCTGGATGAAATTAGAGACCATTATTTTAAGTGAAGTAACTCAGGAATGGAAAACCAAACATTGTATGTTCCCACTCATAAGTGGGAGCTAAGCTATGAGGATGCAAAGACATAAGAAGGATACAGTGGACTTTGGGGACTTGGGGAAAGGGTGGGATGGGGTGAGGAATAAAATTCTACAAATTGGGTAAAATGTATACTACTTGGATGATGGGTGCACCAAAATCTCAGAAATCACAACTAAAGAACTTATTCATACAACCAAACATCACCTGTTCCCCCAAAACCTATAAAAATAAAAATAATTCAAAAACTATCATCAGAGTGAACAGAAAACCTACAAAATGGGAGAAAAATGTTGCAATCTCTCCATCTGACAAAGGTCTGATATCCAGAGTCTACAAGAAACTTAAATAAATTTACAAGAAAAAAGCAGACAACCCACTAAAAAGTGGGCAAAGAACATGAACAGACACTTCGTAAAAGAAGACACTCACAAGACCAACAAGCATATTAAAAAAAAGCTCAACATCACAAATCATTAGAGAAATGCAAATCAAAACCACAGTGAGAAACCGTCTCATGCCAGTTGGAATGGCAATTATTAAAAAGTCCAGAAACAACAGATGCTGGTGAGGTGGCAGAGAAAAAGAAATGCTTTTACACTGTTGGTGGGAGAGTAAATTAGTTCAACCATTGTGGAAGACAATGTGGTAATTCCTCAAAGATCTAGAGGCAGAAATAGCATGTGACCTAGCAATCCCATTACTGGGTATATACCCAAATGAATATAAATTATTCTGTTATAAAGATACATTCACTTGTATGTTCATTGCAGCACTCTTCACAATAGCAAAGACACAGAATCAATCCAAATGTCCATCAGTGATAAGACTATATAAAGAAAATGTGGTACATACTCACCATGGAATACTATGCAGCCTTAAAAAGGAATGAGATCATGTCCTTTGCAGGGACATGGATGGAGCTGGAAGCTGTTACCCTCAGCAAATTCATGCAGGAACAGAAAACCAAACACCACATGATCTCACTTACAAGTGGGAGCTGAATGATGAGAACATAAGGACACATGGGTGTGGGAACAACACTTACTGGGGTTAGTCGAAGGGAGGGGTGAGGGGAGGTAGAGCATCAGGAAAAACAACTAATGGATACTGGGCTTAATACTAAGGTGATGGGTTGATCTATGTAGCAAGCCGCCATAGCACACATTTGCCTATATAACCAACTTGCACATCCTGCACATGTACCCTGGAACTTAAAAGTTGAAGGAAAAAAAATTAAAAATAGGACTACCATATAATCCAGCAATCCCACTTCTGTGTAGATATCCCATAAACTGAAACCAAGATCTCAAAGAGATATCTGCATCTCCCTAGTCACTGCAGCATTATTCACAACAATCAAGCTATTAAAAAAACCCAAATGTTCATTAAATGTTAAATAGGTTTTTTTTTTTACAATGTGTTGTATCCATGCATGGACTATGATTCAGACAAAAAAAAGAAATCTTTTCATTTGTGACAACATGAATTTATAGCATTCAATGCATATATTAGATAAACAAGAAAAATATAAAATCCATAATCTAAAGTCCAACCTTAAGAAACTAGAATAGGAAGAGCAAATTAAATCCAAAACGAGCCGAAAAAAAGAAATAATAAAAATTAGAGCAGAAATCAATAAAATTTTAAAAAGAAAATCAATTTAGAAAATCAATGAAACTCAACACTTTTTTTTGACAAGATAAGCCTCTAGCAAGGCAAACAAATAAAAGAAAGCATATAATTAACTAAGATCATAAATGTAAGTAGGAACACCATAAATATCCCATGAATATTGAAAGAATAATAAAATGCTATGAATAACTTTTTGTTCATAAATTTGGTAACCTATATGATATGGAATGATTCCTTGAAAGATGCATTTTGATAGCTATCACACAAGAGTAAATAGACAATCTAAATAGGTCTACATCTATTAAAGAAATCTAATCAATAATTAGTAACTCTCCAAAACAAAGCAAAGGGATCAAGTAGGTTCACTGATAAATTTTATCGAACAGCTTAGGGAGAAATCATACCAAGTCATTAAACTTTCTTTTAGCAGATAGAAGCAGAGGGTATTGTCCTAACTTATTCCATGAATCCATATAATTATATGCTGGATTATACCCAAAGACAGTACAAGAAAACTACAGACCAGTATCTCTCATGTACATTGATGAAAAAACCCTAAACAAAATATGATCAAATTTAACCTAACAATGTATAAAAAAAAGTATATACCACAACCAGGTTGGATTTATTCCAGGTATGCCAAGCTATTTGAACATTTGAAAATCAGTTAATGCAATCCATCACATCCCACACGCTAAAGAAGTAAAATCATATGAAAATATCATAGACGGAGTAACAGCATATGATAAAATTCATAAACTCCACTAATACCTTTGGGACACTATTGTATAAGAGTAGAAATATGGTACTACTAAAATTCCCTACAGAAAAGTAAGTGAGCCAAATAAATTGACGAAGAAGGAAGAGGAAAAGGTGAAGAAGAAAGATGAGGAGGAGAAGAAGGACAAAGAGGAGGAGGAGAAAGACGGGAAGAAGGAGGGGAAGGAAAGAGGATCATAAGGAGGAGAAGGCGAAACGTTAACATTTATTGAACGCTTACTTATTATGTGCCAAGTACTGTCTTAAGGACTTAACATATGTTCATCATAAAATGCTTTTAATAACCCTATGAGGAAGGTACTATTATTATACCCCAATATGATCAGTACTTCAAAAAAGTGATACGTAGTAAATAAACCATATGATATGTTTTCATAATAGATACATGATGTATTAATATTATCTTTATATAGCTGCCCTATAGAAAAACTGAACATAGGAAAATTACCTGTCTTTTTCTTTTAAATGCCTATAATTTTGTGGCAAATTAAACTGAGACTTTATAAGTCAAATAGTGATAAACTAACATCAAACATTTGTTTTTAAACTTGTTAAAAATTTAAGAAAAAAGTTGTAATTGACCTTTTAAAGTTGAATTTGAAGTTGTTACCCAAAATAAAATTTAGTAATTTTAATCCATCCATATTAAAGTTACAGTGAAAAACTGGTAGAAATTTATTAATAAAATATCAGTATTAAAGCTCAACATCTTGAATCACAAAATTTGATTACAAGTCATAACTGAGAAATGCTTATTGAATTTGTCAGGGATTATAAGATTCTCATAATGGTGTCTATTATTTGAAATATGTAAAGTTCAGTTTGATACTAAAATATGGTGTCTAATAATCGTAACACATTTAATATATTCAATTAAAATTTAATAAATATTTATTCAAGGTTTACTCATTTAAAATTTACCTCAAAATCAATACTCATAAATATTTAGTAATTATTTTTGAGGCATTTGTATAGATTTTTTGATATGATGCTTATTAGTTTTCATTAATAAAGCAAAATTATAGGCAGGTTATATCTAAATTTTTAAAAATGAATGCTGCTTTTCTGATGACAGTAATGAAAAACAGAAAGATGTAATGATATAACTGGCAGTTGGTTATAAAAGACTCTACCAGAAACAAAAAGAAAAATTCTGATGCTTAATTTGTTGTGAACATAATTACCTTTGTTCAAACAAATGATGAACAAAAGTAGAGGAATTGATGCATTGCCAAATACTGCTTTTCCCCAAGATAAAATAATTTTTTACAAGAAGAAATTACATATTCTAGGCTGCTCAACTCTAGCTGTGATAATATCAGTTACCCATATGGGGTAGACCAGAAAGAAATGTGTTTTGTCTTTGTTGCTGTTGTTTCTAATTTGAATGACAAACGTTCACTCATAACATACATTGGCATATGTTACTTTGGAAAAGCCACGGCTGTGACTTTTCAATGCCAAAACAATCGTATGACAATGAATGATATAGTCAATGAGCTAGTCGTTTCATATTCATGACGCCCAGCTCCCTGACTAATTGGTTGACTCAATTCATTGGTTTTATTTCCTCTGTATAAACAAAGCTTGTGAAAAAAAAATCACTGGCTGCCACAATGAAAGTATTTTTACAACTCCTGCCATAACTAAATTAGAAAAGAAGGCATAGTGGTTTGATACTATAGCTGATCAAACTCTCCAGAAGTAATGGATTTTGATAAACCATGACTAAGTTTCCTCAAGACAGCATGGCTGAAGAGACATTTAAAAAATAAATTATTTTTTCATTTTTTGTGGGTACATAGTAGGTGTATATATTTATGGGGTACATGAGATGTTTTTATACAGGCATGCAAGGTGAAATAAACACATTATGAAGAATGGGGTATCCATCCCCTCAAGCATTTGTCCTTTGAGTTGCAAACAATTCAATTACATTCTTTATTTTCAAATATACAATTAACTTATTATTGGCTATAGTCACCCTATTGTGATATCAAATAGTAGTTTTTCTTTCTAACTTTTTGTACCCATAACCATCTCTGCCTTTCCCTGCAAATCCCTTCTACCTTTCCCCACCTCTGGTAACCATCCATCTACTCTCCATGACCTTGAGTTCAATTGTTTGTATTTTTAGATTCCACAAATAAGTGAGAACATGTGACATTTGTCTTTCTGTTCCTGGCTTATTTCACTTAACATAGTTATCACTAGACCCATCCATGATATTGTAAATGACTGGATCTCATTCTTTTTTATGGCTGAATAGTATTCTATTATGTATTTGTATCTCACTTTATTTATCCATTCATCTGTTGATGAACACTTAAGTGGCTTCCAAATCTTAGCTATTGTAAACATTTTTGCAATAAACATAGGAGTGCAGATATCTCCTTGATATACTTATTTCCTTTCTTTTTGATATATACCCAGCAGTCAGATTGCTGGATCATATGGTAGCTCAATTTTTATTTTTGTGAGGAACCTCCAAACTGTTCTTCATAGTGATTGAACTAATTTACATTCCCACCAAGAGTGTACTAGGGTTCCCCTTTCTCCACATCCTCGCCAGTATTTGTTATTGTCTGTCTTTTGGATATAAGCCATTCTAACTGGACTGAGATGATACCTCATTGTAGTTTTGATTGCATTTCTTCATCAGTGATGTGGAGCACCTTTTAATATGCCTTTTTGTCATTTGCATGTCTTCCTTTGAGAAATGTCTATTCAAATATTTTGCCCATTTTTTATTGGATTATTAGATATTTTCCTGTAGAGTTGTTTGAGCTCCTTATGTATTCTGGTTATCAATTCCTTGTTAGATGAGCAGGTTGCATATATTTTCTCTCATTCTCTGGGTTGTATTTTTACTTTGTCCATTGTATTCTTTGATGTGCATAAGATTTAAAACTTGATGTGATCCCATTTGTCTGTGTTTGCTTTGTTTGCCTGTGCTTGTAGAATATTGCTTAAGAAGTCTTTGCCCAGATCAATCTCCTGGAGATTTTCCCTAATGCTTTAATGTAGCACTTTTATAGTTTGAGGTCTTACATTTAAGTCTTGGTGGTCATTTTGATTTGATTTTGGTATACTGCAAGAGGTAGAGGTCTACTTTTTCTTTTGCATATGGCTAATCAGTTTTCCCAGCATCATTTGTTGAAGAGACCATCTTTTCCCCAGTGTATGTTCTTGGCACCTTTGTCAAACATGAGTTCAGTGTAGGTGTGTGGATTTGTTTCTGGGTTCTCTACTCTGTTCCATTGGTCTGTGTGTCTGTTTTTTATGACATTACCATGCTGTTTTGGTAACTATAGCTCTGTTGTACAATTTGAATTCAGGTAATGGGATTCCTCCAGTTTTCTTTGTTTGTTTGTTTGTTTTGTTTTGTTTTGTTTTGTTTTGTTTTTTGAGATGGAATCTCACTCTGTTGCCCAGGCTGGAGTGCAGTGGCACAATCTCGGTTCACTGCAAACTCTGCCTCCCAGGTTCACGCCATTCTTCTGCCTCAGCCTCCTGAGTAGCTGGGACTACAGGTGCCCACCACCATGCCCAGCTAATTTTTTGTATTTCTAGTAGAGATGGGGTTTCACTGTGTTAGCCAGGATGGTCTTGATCTCCTGACCTCGTGATCTGCCCGCCTCGGCCTCCCAAAGTGCTGGGATTACAGGCCTGAGCCACCACGCCCTGCCGGGATTCCTCCAGTTTTGTTCTTTTTGCTTAGGATACCTTTGGCTACTCTGGGACTTTTATGGTTCCCTATATGTTTTAGAATTGTTTCTTTTCTATTTCTGTGTAGACTGTCATTGGTATTTTGAGAGGGATTGCATTGAATCTCTAGATTGCTTTGGAGAGTATGGCTATTTTAACATATTGATTCTTCCAATACATGAACATGGAATATTTTTTATTTTTTTGTGTGCTTCCCTTTCAATTTCCTTCATCCGTGTTCTATAGTTTTCAATATAGAGACCTTTCACTTGTTTCGTTAAGTTAATTCCTAGGTATTTAATTTTATGTGTGACTATTGTAAATGGATTACTTTTTATTTGTCTTTCACATTGTTCACTTTTGGCATATAGAAATGCTATTGATTTTTGTATGTTGATTTTGTATCCTATAACTTCTTCGAGTTTATCCATTCTAACAGTTTTCTTGTGGAGTCTTTAGGTTATTCCAAATATAAGATCATATCATCCTCAAGGATAATTTAACTCTTTGATTTCTGATGTGGATGCCATTTATAGCTTTCTTTTGTTTGATTGCTGTAGCTAAAAATTCCAATATTATTAATATGTTGAACAACAGTGGCAACTGGGCATCGTTGTCATGTTCCAGATCTTAGAGAAAAGGCTTTCAGTTTTTCCCCATTCAGTACGATAATAGCTGTGGGTCTGTCATATATGGCTTTTTAATAAAAAACATAGATATATTCCTTCTATCCCTAGTTTTTTGAAGATTTTAATTATGAAAAGATGTTGAATTTTATCAGATGCCTTTTCAGCACTGATTGAAATGATCTCATGGTTTTCATTCTTCAATATGTGGATATGATGTGTCACATTGGTTGATAATCTTTCTAATGTATTATTGAAATTGGCTTGCTATCATTTTGTTGAGGATTTTTGCATCAATATTTATCAGAGATATTAGCCTGTACTTTTCTTTTTTTGATGTGTCTTTGTCTGGCTTTGGTATCAAAGTAATACTGGCCTAGTAGAATGAGTTTGTAAGTATTCCTTCCTCCTCTATTTTTTGAAATATTTTGAGTAGAATTGGTATTAGTTCTTCTTTCAATGTTTGTTAGAATTAAGGAGTGAAGCTATCAGGTCCCAGAATTTTCTTTACTGAATGATTTTTTATTATAGCTTTGATCTTGCTAGTTGTTATTGGTCTCGTCAAGTTTTACATCTCTTCCTTGTTCAATCTTGGTAGGTTGTATGGGTCTAGTAATTTGTCCATTTCTTCTAGATTTTTCAGTTTGTTCACGTATAGTTGCTCAAAGTAGACACCAATAATCCTTTGAATGTCTGCAGTGTTTCCTTTTTCATTTCTAATTTTGCACATTTGGATATTCTCTTTTTTTCTTACACTGACTAAAAGTTTGTCAATTCTGTTTCACTTTTCAAAAAACCAACTTTTTGTTTCCTTGACCTTTTATATATATATATTTTTATTCCAATTTCATTTATTTCTGCTCTGATATTATCTTTTCTTCTAATAATTTTGGGTTTGGTTTGTTCTTGCTTTTCCAGTTCTTTAAGATGAATCTCTAGATTATTTGATGTTATTTATCTTTTTTGAGGTAGGCATTTTTAACTATAAGCTTCTCTCTGCTGTTTTTGCTGTATCCAATAGGTTTTGATAGATTGTGTTTTCTTTATCATTTGTTTCAAAAATTTTTCAATTTTCTTCTTAATATCTTCACTGATCCACTGGTTATTTAGCAGCATATTGTTAACTTTCCATGTGTTTGTATAGATTTCTAAATTTTACTTGTTATTTTTCAGTTTTATTATATTTTGGTTGAAGAAGATGCTTGATATTATTTCCATTTTTTTGACTGTTTTAAGACTTGTTTTATGACTTAACATATGATCTATCCTTAAGAATGATTCATGTGCTGAGAAAAAGAATGTGTATTCTGCAGCTATTGGATTAAATGTTCTGTAAATATCTACTAGATCCATTTGTTCAATATTTCAGATTAAGTTTGATTTTTTTGTTGTTGTTGTTGTCAATTTTCTATCTGGAAGATCTGTCCATTGCTGAAAGTGAGCTGTTGAAAGTCTTCATCTGTTACTACACTGGGGCCTATCCCTCTCTTTATCTCTAATAATATATCTTTTATGTATCTGGTTGCCCCTGTATTTGGTGTATGTATACTTAAAATTGTTATATCTTCTTGATGAATTGACCCCATTGGCATTAGTGACCCCATTGGCATAGTGACCTTCTTTGTCTCTTCTTAGAGTTTTTGTCTTGATATCATTTTGTCTGATGTAAGTATAGTGACACCCGCTCTTTTTTTGATTTCCATTGGCATGGAATATCTTTTTCCATCCCTTTATTTTGTGTATGTGTGTCCTTATAGGTGAAATGTCTTTCTTGTAGGCAACAGATCAATGGGTCTTATTTTTTTCATCCATTCAGCCAGTTGATGTTTTTTGATTGGAGGATTTAGTCTATTTACATTCAGTGTTATTATGGATATTAAGGACTTACTCCTGCTATTTTGTTATTTGTTTTCTGGTTGTTTTGTATTCTTTTCTTTCTTCTTTCTTTCATTCCTGTCTTTCTTGAGTGAAGATGACTCTCTGGTGATATGATTTAGTTTCTTCATTTTAATTTTTGTGTATCTATTGTATGTTTTTCGGTTTGAGGTTACCATGAGTCTTGTAAATACTATCTTATAAACAATAATTTTGGCCTCACCACTTACCAGTGTTTCCATAAACAAACAAGCAAAAAGAAAAAGAATAAAAATTTGCCTTAACTTTATTTCCCAGCTTTTTAACTTTTTGTTGTTTTCACTTATATCTTATTGTACTGAGTATATCTTGAAAAGTTATTGTTATTGTTATTTCTGATTTTTTTTAGACTTTCCCCTAGAATAAGGGTAGTTTACACACCACAGTTACAGTTCTATAGTATTCTGTGTTTTTCTGTGTCGTTTCTATTACCAGTAAGTTTTGTACCTTCATGTGATTATTACTGCTCATTAATGTCCCTTTCTTTCTGGTTGATGTACTCCCATTAGTACTTCTTGTAGGATGGGCCTGGTATTGATGAAATCCATCAGGTTTTTTTTTTTTTTTTTTTTTGGTATGGGGAAGGCTAGAAGAGGTCTATAAAGTGAAGTTACAAGTAGAATGTGAGAGTTAAGAATCGATGAATGAATGTGGAGGCAATATGCACATGTCTGGCACCAATTTTTTTTTAAATTTGAAAATTTGAAATTTTTTTAAATTTTTAAAATTTGAAAAATAACTTGGAAGTATAAAATTAGGGAAAAAATATTTAATTAATGAGATAATTCACTTGTAAGAAGCTACCACAGAAGAGATTTTTGCCAAGTGTTAAATAATATCAAGATTAAATGATTTGGAGACCTTCCCTGAAAAGAACATGAGTAAATTTAGGGCAATGTTTCAGCAACTCTCTGGAATCAACTGCCTGATTTAGAATTCTTGCTGTATTACTCACTAAATATCAAACACTTGAAAACAGTTATTATCTCTCTGAGCTTCCTCAGTTTGCTAATTTTTTAGAAGGAGAGTTGTAATAGAAATAACTAATATATGGGATAGTTGAGAAGCTTTAATGTGTCATTGTGTGTGAAGATTCTAACACAATGCCTGAGAAATGGAAAGCACTTGATAAGTATCACTGTGTATTGTTGTTTCAAGCTGTCTGAAGATATAGCTTAGCGTATGTCAGTGTAGTCCCTTGACTGTTGGCGATCAAATCACATTTTGTTTTATGATATTCTGTGGTAAGAAATTTGTGCATTTTACATATGTAACTCTGGTTATTTTTAAACACAATTTCAATGCCTTTTCTTCATGTATTTATGCCTTTATTTATCCAACTATTTATTTATTTATTTGACATTTATTTTAGGCTTAAGCATACATATGCAGGTTTGCTGTATGTGTAAGTTGCTTGTGACATGGGTTTGGTGTACAGATTATTTTGCCACCCAAGTAATAAGCATAGTACCCCTTAAGTAGTTTTTTCAATCTTCACCCTCCTCCCACTCTCCACCCTCAAGTAGGCCCTGGTGTCTATTGTTCCCTTCCTTGTGTACATGTATACACAATGTTAACTCCCAATTGTAAGTGAGAATATGCAATATTTGATTGTCTGTTCCTGTGTTAATTTGCTTAGGATAATGTCCTCCAGTGTCATCTATGTTGCTGCAAAGGACACAATCTTGTTATTTCTTATGGCTGTATAGTATTCCATGGTGTATATGTCTCACATTTTTTTTTATCCAGTTGACAATTGTTGAACATTTAGGTTGACTCCTTGTCTGTACTATTGTGAGTAGTGCTGCAATGAACATACATATGTATCTTTATGGTGGAACAATTTATATTCCTTTGTATATATACTCAATAATGGGATTGCTGGATCAAATAGTGTTTCCGTTTTAAGTTCCTTGAGAAATTGTCACACTGCTTTCCACAATGACAACTGTTCACATTACCACCACCAGTGTACAGGCATTCACTTTTCTCTGCAACCTCACCAGTGTGTTATTTTTGGTTTTTTAATAGTAGCCATTCTGGCAGGTATGAAATGATATCTCAACATGGTTTTGATTTGCATTTATTTAATAATTATTGATGTTGAGTACTTTTTATCATATGCTTGTTGGCCAAGTGCATATCATCTTTTGAAAAGTGTCTATTCATGTCTTTTGCCCAATTTTGATTGAAGTTGTTCTTTTCCTATTAATTTGTTTAAGTTCCTTATAGATTCAAGATATTGGACCTTTCTCAAATAGTTTGCAAAAATTTTCCTCCATTCTGTAGGTTGTCTGTTTACTCTGTTGATAGTTTCTTTTTCTGTGCAGAAGCTATTTAGTTTAATTATATCCCATTTGTCAGTTTTTGTTGCAATTGCTTTTGGCTTCTTTATTGAAAAATCTGTCAGGTCCTATGTTAAGAATGGTATTTCTTAGGTTGTCTTCCACAGTTTTTATAGTTTGGGGTTCTGCATTTAAGTCTTTAATCCATCTTGAGTGTTTTTTTTTTTTTTGTATATGGTGTAAGGAAGGGGTCAAGTTTCAATCTTCCTCATATGGCTGGCCAGTTATCTCACACCGTTTATTGAATAAGTAGTCCTTTTCCCATTGCTTTTGTCAGCTTTGTCAAAGAACAGTTGGTTGTAGGTGTACAGCCTTATTTCTGGGCTTTCAATTCTGTTCCTTTGGCCTAAGCACTTTTTTTTTTGGTATATATACCGTTACCATGCTGTTTTGGTTACTGCAGCCTTGTAGTATAATTAGAAATTACATAGCATATTGTCTCCTGCTTTGTTCTTTTTGCTCTGTGTTGCCTTGGCTATTCAGGCTCTTTTTTGGTTCCATATGAATTTTAAAATAGGTTTTTCTAGTTCTGTGAGGAATGTCATTGGTAGTTTGATAGGAATATCAATATTTATTCTTCCTATCCATGAACATGGAATGTTTTTCTGTTTGTTTGTGTCATCTCCGATTTCTTTGAGAATTTTTTTGTAATTCTTGTTGTAAAGATCTTTTACCTACATGGTTATATGCATTCTTACATATTTTATTCTTTTTGTGTCTGTTGTGAATGGGATTGCATTCTTGATTTGGCTCTGATCCTGGATGTTGTTGGTATATAGGAATGCTAGTAATTTTTGTACATTAATTTTGTATTCTAAGACTTTGCTAAAGTTGTTTTTCAGCTTAAGGAGCTTCTGGGAAGAAACTATGTGGTTTTCTAGGTATAGAATCATATCATTTGCAAATAGAGGCAGTGTGACTTCCTCTGTTTCTCTTTGGATAGCTTTTATTTTCTTTATCTTGCCTGATTGCTCTGGCTAGAAATTTCTGAACTATGTTGAATAAGAGTGGTAAGAGAGGACATTCTTTTCTTGTGCTATTTTTCAAGAGTAATGCTTCCAGCTTTTGCTCATTGAGTATGATGTTAGCTGTGGGTTTGTCATAGATGGCACTTACTATTTTGAAGTATGTTCCTTCAATACCTGATTTGTTGAGGGGTTTTAATATAAAGCATGTTGAATTTTATTGAAAGAATTTTCTGCATCTATTGAAGTGATCATGTGGTTTTTCCCTTTAGTACTGTGTGTTTGAGATGAATCACATTTATTGATTAGTGTGTGTTGAACAACCTTGCATCCCAGGGAAAAAGCCTACTTGGTCATGGTGAATTAGCTTTTTGATGTGCTGCTGAATACAGTTTGCTAGTGTTTTGCTGAAAATTTTTGCATCGAAGTTCGTCGAGGATATTGGCCCAAAGCTTTCTTTTTTGTTGTGTCTCTGCCAGGTTTTGATATCAGAATGATGCTGGCCTCATATCATGAGTTAGAGAGAAATCCCTTCTCAAGTTTTTAGAATCGTATCAGTAAGAGTGTTACCAGCTTTTCTTTATACATCTGGTAGAATTTGACTGTCAATCCGTCTGGTCCTCAGGTTTTCTGGTTGGTAGGCTTTTTGTTACTGATTCCATTTCAGAACTCATTATTGTTCTGTCCAGGGATTCAGTTTCTTCCTGGTTCAGTCTTGGGAAGTGGTATATTTCCAGGAATTTATGGATTTATTTTAGGTGTTCTAGCTTGTGTGCATAGAAGTATTCTAATTGCCTTTGAGGGTTTTTTGTGTATCTGTGAGGTCAACAGTAATGTCCCCTTTGTCATTTCTGATTGTGGGGTTTTGGTTCTTTTCTCTTTTTTTCTTCATTAGTATAGCTAGTAGTCTATCAATCATATTTATTCTATCAAAAATCGATTCCTGGGCTCATTAATCTTTTGTATGCTTTTTCACATCTCAGTCCCCCTCAGTTCAGCTCTGATTTTGGTTGTTTCTTATCTTCTGCTAGCTCTGAGGTTGGTTTGCTCTTGTTTCTCTTGCTCTTCTAGGTGTGATGTTAGGTTGCTAGTTTGAGATCTTTCTAACTTTTTGATGTGGGTATTTAGCACTATAATCTTTCCTTCTTACACTGCTTTAGCTGTGCCCCAGAGATTCTTGTATGCTGTATCTTTGTTCTCATTATTTTCATAAAATTTCTTGATTTTTGCCTTAATTTCATGGTTTACTCAAAAGTCATTCAGGAGCAGGTTGTTTAATTTCCATGTAGTTGCATGATTTTGAGTGATATTCTTAGTATTGATTTCTATATTTATTGCTTTGTGGTCTGAGAATGTCTTTGGTATTATTATTATTTTTTAATTTGCTGAGGATTTTCTTATGGCTGATTGGGTGATCGATTTTAGAGTATGTGCCATGTGCAGATGAGAAGAATGTATATTCTGTTATTTTGGAGTGGACAGTTCTTTAGATGTCTATTAGGTCCATTTGGTCAAGTGTTGAGTTGGGGCCCCAAATATCTTAGTTTTCTGCCTTGATGATCTGTCTAATACTGAGAGTGTGGTATTAAAGTCTCCCACTATTGTGTGTTTATCTAAATCTCTTGGTAGGCCTGTAAGTACTTGCTTTATGAATCTGAGTGCTCCTGTGTTGGGTGCAGTTATATTTAGAACAACAAGGTCTTCTTGTTGAACTGAACCCCTTTCCATTATGTAACGCCCTTCTTTGCCTTTTTTATCTTTGTTGATTTAAACTCATTATTTATTGAATAACTAACATGAGCCCCTTATTTGTTAATTCCAACTTGCAAAACAAATAATTTTGTATTAGGAAGATCAAAAATGAGAAATCAAGAATCAATCCAAATTCAACTACTCATTGGTAAACTTAGAAATCTCTTTGAGGCCAGGTGCGGTGGCTCACGCCTGTAATCCCAGCACTTTGGGAGGCCGAGGCGGGCGGATCACGAGGTCAGGAGATCGAGACCATCCTGGCTAACACAGTGAAACCCCGTCTCTACTAAAAAATACAAAAAATTAGCCGGGCGTGGTGGCGGGCGCCTGTAGTCCCAGCTACGCGGGAGGCTGAGGCAGGAGAATGGCGTGAACCCGGGAGGCGGAGCTTGCAGTGAGCCGAGATCGCGCCACTGCACTCCAGCCTGGGCGACAGAGCGAGACTCCGTCTCAAAAAAAAAAAAAAAAAAAAAAAAGAAATCTCTTTGATGATGAAAACACACACACACCCAGACACACACACACACTTAACAGATATCAGGGAACATTTGTGTGTGTGTGTGTGTGTGTGTATATATGATATTGTATATCATTAAATAAATTTAAAGGCTAACCAGTCACATGAAAATATAATTTATCTAGCTAAGGATCTATTACTATGAATAATATTTTAATTTACTACTAAATTATGCTAAATCATAATTTATGAATATCTATCCCATTATTGTTTCCATTTGGATCAAATTCCAGGAAAATAACTACTAGTTCAAGAGGTTGAAGAACTGTAAAGACTTTGATACATATTGATAACTGACCTTTCATGACATTTGCCTTTTTTGACATTCTTACTACTATGAGAAATTTTATTACTGTCCAAAATTATTTACTGCCTCCTAGGTAAGAGGATTCTTCACTCACTCTCTTTACCATGTGTTGTGCAGTGCAATGTGTTATGATATCCATTATTGAAAGTGTGTGTGTGTGTGTGTGTGTGGGTATTAAATGATTTTGTTGTTTACCAATGAGTAGTTGATTTTGAGTGATTCTTGCTTTTTCATGTGCAGTGCCTCTTCCAGTGGGCACTTTTGTGTGCCTTTTCCAACTCATGTATTTAAGACTTGACCATGTAACTTGCTTCAGCAATGAAAAGTGAGCGTTAAGAACTGAGCAAAAGCTTTAAGAGCTGTTGTATTATTCCCATACACTTTTTCCCTCTAGCACAAGAACATGTTCCAGATAAGGTCTGCTACTTTATTCTGCACCTTAGAATGATGAAGCCAAGTGTGGAATAGCAGAACCATTTTTCACATGCAATACAGATTTTGTAAACCACTAGCATTTTCTTGTTATCACAGCATAGACTAGAAAAAAACTAGGTGATACACAAAAGTTATTTGACAGTGTTTATTTTGTAATACCTATGCCAATAATGAACATTAACATTAAAAAATATTTGCCTGGCTTCCTAATAGCCATCTTTCTACTGTTAATCTTTTGCTTTTCTTCCCAATTTATATTTTTGAACCAGATTTAAGATTGTTTTTAAATTTGAATATTACTTATACAATTTTATTTTCATTTATATATTGTGATTTTTATGCATCAGTGTGCTTTTTCTTTTTTGTTTTGTCAGTAGTTCTCAATCTTCTTTCCTTATTTCACTTTTTTTTCTAGTGATTAAGGACATATGTATCCTTACTTATTTATTTCAACTAGATGTGTATAGTCCTTAACAACGGATTATACACATCTGTACTTCTCTGATATAGACTTCAAAATATAAACACCATCTATTGATTTCCTCCTAGCAAATGTGAGAATATAAATATGCTTTGGGTTTACTAGATTTTCTGAATTCCAGACATTTGTAACTAACACATGGAAGAATATACTCCAAACTAATCCTCATCATGCTACTATATTTATGCAATAAATAGAATTATTTTTGACAATGGCATGGTTTTATTCACATTTATAATAATAAATTAGGCTCAACTTCACATTGAATGATTTCAGTTCTCATTATTGATCCTATCGTATTATTATTCATCTGGTTCTGCTGTCCTTATTTTGATTCTCTATGACTAAAAATGTTCCTTTGATTCAAGAAAACTGTGCGGTTAAATTTTACTTTTTCAGCCTTTTTACATCTATCGTTATCTTTTCTTTTCTATATTAATGGCAATTAATGGTTGTTATATAACCTTTGGAACTCAAAACTTTTTCTTTCAAATAAAGTCAAGTCAGTCTGATTTGGGTAATCTTTTGGGTGACTCAGGTAAAATAATTTACTCTGGTGTGTCTAAATTCCTATTTAATTTAATTTTATGATATATGATGAAGAATTCATACTGTATTATTCAATTTTTTTTGTTTCAGGGGATCTATCTCCTATAATGTTCTTGATTATCATTTCTGTTCTGTTGGTTCTTGTCAAATGTGAGAATTAAATTTACATTATTTATCTCTGTTTTCTGTCTTCTTTATCTCTGATTTTTAAAATTCTTTTACTAAAGATTTTATTTTTTAGAGCAATCATAAATTCATCGCAAAATTGAGAGAAAAGTACAGAGATTTCCCTTATACCTTCTGTCCTCTACCTGTACCTTTCGTATTACCTATATCCCCCACCAGTGTAGTGCAGGTGTAACAATTAATGAACCTACATTGATACATCATTATCATCCAAAGCCTATAGTTTGCATTAGGGTTCACTCTTGGTGTTGTACATGCATTCTGTGACTTTGGACAAATGTATAATGGCATGCATTCCCCATTATAGTCTATAGAGTATTTTCATTGCCTAAAAATCCTCTGTGCTCTGCCTGTTCATCCTGGCCCCCATTATCCTCCAGCAAACACTAATGTTTTCACTGTTTCCATAGTTTTGCTTTTCCAGAATGCCATATAGTTAGAATGATACAGTATGTAGCCTTTTCAGATTGGCTTCTTTCACTTAGTAATATGCATTTAAAGTACCACATGCTTTTCCTGGCTTGATAGCTCATTTCTTTTTAGTACTAAATCTCTGATTTTAAAAAAAACTTTTACCCATTTCTTACATCCTGGAACATCTTCCCAGCTCTCCTTATCATATACTTAAGTTTATGCATACCAGTTCTGATTTAAGCATTCCTAATATAGCTGGCAATTCATAAGTATGCTTTTGCCTTTATAGCCTATACTTATATTTTCTCCTCCCTTTTTTCCAGCCTACCTCTCCCCCAGGTCCCACTTTCTTTAAGTTTTTTATTTTATCAATTTTTATCTCTTATTTTAGATTTCAAATATTTTTACTTTTTCAGACGAGAAAATGTAAGCTATGTACAATTTTCTTGTTTTGGGTATTAGCTCTTTTTTCAAAGTTAAAAGTCTTGATTGAAAGTTTGAGCTTCGGAAGTCAGACTGTTTTATAATTTTGGCTTTTTACCACTTCCTAGCTCTGTGATATTGGACTTCTCCAGCACTCAATTCTATTTACTCACTTATAAAATGTATAGAGTATTAATAATTAAAATAGGTATTTTAATGTCCAAAACTCGGAGTCAAGCAAGAGACCTAATAGATAGTTAATGTTCCATAGGTACCAGTGGCAACATTGATGAAATGATGCTCTTCCCCGTCCTAATCTGTGCTTTGGTCTTTCTCCTGTGTCCCAGTGTCTCTCACAAGACTTAAATTGCTCCTGGATTTTCTGTTGTTATTTTTGTTTGCTTATTCTTAAATATTGAAAATATAACCACTTTTGGTATTTTTCTCTGTATGAGGTAAGCTCCAACCTCACTTCCTGAGAAAGCAATGGTGGCATAAATGAAAGTAGATAGAGCAGGACTTGATGCCAGTAAATCAGTTGAGAATTCATGACAAGGGAGGATTGGGGTTATAGATGGGAAATATTTTATTTGTACAAATGGCACTACTGCAGATTGAAAAGTACTGGGCTGACAACTTCAATGTCAGAGTTACTATCCAAAGCAAGTGGGTGGCAAGTATGACTACTGATAACTATATGGATTGGAAAGACTCTTATTGTTACACTGATGATTCTCAGAGTAGATGGAACATATAAACATATTATCATACTTAATTAGCACGTTCCTTCTTCATGGGATGAAGTCCTTCATAACATGTTTTTCCCCTTCTTTACAAGGATTTAACTTTTGATCTCTATATATTTTGTTTCCCAAAGTGTTTTTCTTTGTCTTATCTATTTCCCTTTTCAGTCCCCCTTGCTTTGAGTCTGGTTTTCAATCTCTGTCTGACCCCAAGACTTGAAAATATTAGTCACTTTATATTTCCCTGTAGCTGCTTTAATCAGAACTCAAACTTCATGTACCTTTTGCTATATGATTTCATTTTGTTCCATGGCCACAACCAAAGGACAGAGCTACCCTTTCTCATGAACACAGCATCAACGAGGGATATCAAAGCAGGGACCAGAACATACTTCACTCCTCCAGAAGGAAAGTTTTAACAATCTTATTGAAGTTTATTTCTGCCTAGAGTGATCTGGGGTATAGGGCTAAGCGTCAGCAAATATTTGAAGGATTATTTTACAAAATAACCAACAAAGATAACAAGAATAAGATAAAGAGGAAATGTTATTTGGAGGTTTACTATATGATACATTCTTATTTTATATTATTTATTTAATATATTTTATCACTTTTTATAATAATGGATACATTCCTTACCCCTCAAAATTGCCTCTCTTATAAGTTACCAAGTCCTTTGTTTCTGGAAATATTGTAAAAGAGGCAGTATTATCATCTGTCAAACAAACGGTTTTAAAAAGACTTTGAACAGATTGGGCAAATTAACCAGATCAACGGTCACCAAGCTGGGGCACTACAGAGTTCTACTGCAGGGGATGAGGCCAAGCTTGCTTCTTTCTCTTAGACCAGAGCTGCTACACTTCCCATCTGTTTTATATTTTGGGGTTCTATATCCAATTTTATTTAAATAAAAAAATTTCTGCTGGTAGAGTAAAGTTATAAATTGCTTGGCTAAATGACTTTTACATGCCCTTTCATCCCAACAATTCTGGTATGATTTTAAGTGTCTACTATTCAATGTGCAATACGCAAATATAAAGTTAAGAAAACAACTTAAAACATAGGCTTGCCATTCTTCTGTATTCATTAGTTAATAACTCTTTATTTCATTACTGTAATATAATAAGACATAGGTAATAGTTTTAAGACAGTGTGGGTAATGCACTATCCAGGATAAAGGAAGCTTAACCTAAAGCATGATTATGAGACAGGAGATAAATTAGGGGACTAGTAAGTGGTATATTGATACTATTAATAATATATTATACAACATAATATTAAGCATATGACTTAAGATATCTTTAATAGATATTTAGATCCATTATGACTCAATTATAAAATATTGCCCTTGTTTTCAAAGAAATCATCACAATATTTTTGGTAAATAATTTTTCCTTCCAATCTGAAATCTTTGTAAAGGATGCATTATGCGTTATGTAATAGTAAGATCTGATCTCTCTTTACAAAGTTTGAAATAGTAAAAGCTAAATTTTTATCCTTCTATACTTGAGAACTAGAAATTTCCATATGAAAAGCCATGATTGTGAATTTCAATATGAATAAAACTCCCAGTTCCACAAAATGGAAACACCCAATTAATTGTTTATTTGTCATAAGGAAAAAAATAAAACAAGAATTTGACTCAGTATTTATTGAGTGCAGATGATATAGATAAAGTATGGATTCTGGTTTCCATTGTCCTATTTTCTATTGGTAATATGGAACATTCTCAGCAGTACTTCAGCTTCTCTGTGTTACAGAATTTATACCACTCTGTGACTTCAGAAAACTCTGAGAATCCTGTGGAGATAATAGCCTGTGTTCTTGCATGATGTTCTTTCATTAACATTTTCTCATTATGGTTCTGGCACTGTCCTTGCATACTTGGAAGGAATGGAGAATGAATTAAGGGAGTAGCCATGTGTCCATAGTTATAAAATTCTATCTTGTGACTGACTATATGATTAAACTATTGCTATAGCAATGAAGACTATGTCCAAAGTAGAAATTTCAATATTCTGTTTAGGCATAACTATTGAAGACTCAAGGTTGACATTTCTATAGTTTCATGAAAGTTTAAAGTAGATTACATTTTATTCAATATTTACGACTTCCGGTAATTGTGGTGGTGTACTAGTATTAATTAAAAATAATTCATATATTTTACATTCATAATTTTTTTCCATTTCTATTTATGTGAAACCTATGGAAATTAGGCCAAATACCATACTGGACATAAGAACAAATATAGTATATGCTTGATTACCATTTAGTTTGTCATAGATTGTTTTGAAGCATTGTCCTGATATATAGTAAAATCTGATGACTGTATTTTAATACTGAATTTTAATACTTGTTAAATAAACTTTAAGAAACCAATTCAAATTACTATGAATAAAATGTTCAAATAATGACAGTCAAGAAGTAATTTCATCAGTTTCAGTGACCAAATTAAATAACTACCTACCTAACACTGTCATCAGTACCAAATTGTCAGTATTGTGATTGTGTAAGTATATGCATGCATACATGTAATAAGTTTTTGTTATTCATTTATTACTACATACAAGATAATGATAGATTCAGGCAAAGCCTCCAGACTATGAGGTATGATCTGCACTATGTCATCTGCACTCAATAAGTACTGATTACCTGCCATAAACAAAGTACCAAGGCTTACGTCCTCCTAAATATTGCACTCCAATGAAACACTGTAATCTCCTAAGGCACTGAGATGATTCTTATGAGTCTAATAGCACTCTAAGAGAGAATATGAATAAATTACAATGAATAATTAAAATAAGTAAATATATATGACAGGAGGAAGTTCAAATAAGTTTTTATAAAAGATATGGCACTGGATTTTGCCTTTAAAAATGAAAGTGCATGGAGAAGGAGAGAGAAATGGTGAGGAAATAGTTGGGGGCGAAAAGCATACCAGATAGAAAGTATAACATGAAAAAAAATTAACAAAAACAGTTCCACAAAAAAGATCTATAAGATGTTGAGGTAAACTGCTTTCCTGCATCATTTACAAAACCAAATTCAATAATATGCAGATAGGGAGTTTCTAATATTTTATTTTTAAATAGAGTTGCATTGTATTTTATTTCCTTGGAAAGGGGCTTAAGTACAATGTCTCCTGGACATAGTCTACCTTGAAAATGTTACATTCTACTATGATACCAGAATATACTATCCAAAATTTGACCAAAACATACAAATAAGTCTGTTTTAATTTCTTGTTTATATTACATTTGCAAAATGAACATTATACTGTTTGCTATCACTAACAATAAATGAAAAAATAAAGAATGCTTTCTATGAGCTAGCTATAAGCCATTATAAATGCTGTGTTTCCAAATGCCCTAATTTCTTATGGCACAAAAATATCTGTGATTATAAGGCCTGAGTTAGCCAAATAGTAATCTTGATTATTCTTAGCAGCGAAAAAAAAAGCATTACGTGAGGACATTTCATATTAATGGACTTTTGTTTTCATTTTGTTTTTGAAATTGCTATTTTTATTCAAATATAAACATTGCTATTTATTTGAATTATACAGTCAGGTAGTCCTATGACTCACACATTTTATTCTTATTTAACTTTTGCCTGCTCTAAAAGTACTTTGGATCATTAATCTCAAACTTTTTGATAAAGGTCACCCTATCAACATACTTGTTCTTTCACTTATTTAGTTATAATCAAAACCTGTTCTGACACATAAAAGATGTTCTTATTATGCCAAAAAAATCTGGACTGGCATATTAATTTGCAAGCTACCCAAGAATCTTACTTGTATGAGCTCAACAGTAGCCAGATCAACACAATTACAGTCTTTATAAAAATTGAGTTTCTCTATCAGAAAATGAACAGAAAAGTCATTAAAATAGTATTATATACATATACCTTGGAGTTTTTCTTAAATCACTATTAAAATGGCAATTTGATTTTTAGAAAAATACTGAGCTATGATGATTTAAAAAAAGAAATAAATATATAAGAAGGTGTAGCAATAAATGAATTCAGGAAGGAAAAAGATGAGAGAAAAGACATTAGAAAGGGGAAAAAAGTACCAAAATGATGTCTGCATATATTCTTTTCTTAGCAGTCCCCAGTGACTCATTTTGATTCACCAAGTTCTTTCATTTTCCTTTCTTTTAAAGTTGGAATAGTAATATTTCTCACATCCTATATTTATAGCATCAGAAACATCAGTAGACTTTTGTAAATGCACTAAAATAGCAATAAAATGATGACTTGAAGCAGTTAATCTCCTTCTAAATTTTGACACATTTAAAGATATAATACCATCTTCATGAATTTGGTAGATTATAGAATCAATAACCACTTTGAGTGATTCAATTGCTTTTCTAAACAATAATGAAGTTAAAAGGAAGAAGAAAATTTCTACACATAATTGCTTTCTTAGGACAATTGAAAAAATCATACAAAAGCATATAAGTAAATTCTTTGTGACTGTGCATGAAGGACATAAACCAAACATAACTAGAATTGATCAATGACAGTCAAATTACAGCTGTTTTACACAATAGTAAACACATGTTTATGCATTTAAAAAATGACAGACAGGCTGTGGTACTAGCTTATGTTTCCTTTTAGTCAAAAAAATAAAATGGCATGTTTATGCTTTGGGAATAAATTTATAAAAGTTAATATTTTTAAGGCAAACCTCTGTGTGATATTCTGAGGTTAGATAATGACTCTAGTTATCATTTCCCAACTCACATTGTAGCCTAAAACATAAAAACATAAGTACCTGGACCATTGGACCAAAGAAGGTGAAGGAGGGACGCTAAATAAAGAGGAACCACTGAGATAGGGCTTTTTATTCTGCTAGAAAATGTTAACTGTCGTTGATTGAGAATTTACTCTCTGTTAGACACAAGGCTAAGAATTTTGTCTAGCATCATTTCCATGGCATTATTTCATCACCATAACACTATTAGATAGTTACTGTTATTTTCTGTTTTGTGATGATGACGTTTGAGGTCAGAGAGGTCAAAGTATGCTCTAGGCATCACAGCCAGTAAGTGACAAAATGGGAATGGAATTCCCACATGTAATGTTTGCTCAGAACTTACTGACTGTGCTCATTTAGTCCAATACTTTCTGAGTAGAATCCCAGAAGTTCAAGAGGGTAGATGTTAGAACAAAGTGCTGCTCAACAAGTTGGTCCTTGCAGCAGGCGCTGACTTTTCTAGAATATTTGGGTTGAGAAAAGAGAGTGGTGCCAGGGAGAGGGAATCAATCAGTACTCCAGGGACTAGGAATATGTCATTTTAGTGCTGAAATAAGTGGGTCAGAGGGACATGTCTGAGAGGATGGAAGCCTCAGACCCAGAAGAAGTCAGAAACCCAGTGGTCCTGTCTCCCAGCTCTACCACAAATAGAATATCATAGCCAGAGAAGCAAGGCTTTATCTATGACCAGAGATTGAAAGGTAAGTCCAACATTCTGACTATCCAAGTTCTTGCAGTTTATACACAGTGGCAGATTGACTGACCACCTTGCAGTCATCTCACCTTCTATTGTCTATGTAAAATGGTTATGTGTTTTTCCTAAAGTTTAGCTCCGCATGATTCTGGGCATGACAACTGCCCTTTTGGTTCTCAGTGGCTATCTCTGCCTGTGAATATACTAGCTGATGATGGTAGTCTCTACTTAAAAGACTGTTATGTAGTTCTGAGTTTATATTTGCTTAATATTTAACATTAAGCATAGAATGTTCATATTAAACAAATGTTTTGAAGTTGACTACATTAAAACACTTTTAGCATTATTTTTAATGATGAATCTGCTTGTACCATCCAAAATCTTCAATTAGTCATGGCTTGTTTTATTTCTTTCTGAAGAGTATGTTTATTTAATTCCATGCCATTTTACAGGTGAGGCAATCAAAGCACAGAGGAACTAAGGGGTTTGTCAGATGAATCCTGTAATTTATCTCGGCTTTTGTTTTGAAGTCTGGACTTTGAGTGGTCTACCTACGTTGAAGGGAATTTTTGGCAACGGAGGAAGATGACCAGTGTCACACGGAGCAGTCTGGGATTAAAGAGACAGTGCCCTTGGAATGAATGACAAAGTGACAGTAGTAACCTGCATTTTGTAAAGCACCTCGTTAAGATGCATATTCTCTTCATATTTATTCCCCTTTCTATATCACTAGGTTTTAGATATTCCAGCTTGACTTAAACTTCAAAGTGGGACATAAAGGGAGAAGCCACAATCTATGCTTGGGTCTGGATTGTGCTGTAATGCAGCCAACAATGGTGAAATGAAATTGATCATTAAAAGGTGTCAAAATAAGTCAAACCTCGGGGGATGAGAATTGGCACTCTGAAGTCCAGCGTCTCTTCTTGTGAGGAGAGTATTTCCAAAATATGAAAACATTTGAGTCTTGTTTTATTATGAGAAACAGCTGTGGGGGTCCATAGTCAGATATTTTGTATGCCCAATGAAGCAGTAGAACTAGAACTCAGAAATATATAGTGTTATGGAGGCAAGGATTTCTTTATGAGGTATGGCGGTTACCGTATGCTGGCACTGCCTTCACTAGCCTAAGTGGCAGTAAGCCTAATGGTTCTGTGCTCTGCAAAGCTGTGGATTGACAACTGAATTTAAAACATTCTTCATAACAAACAAGGAACACAAGGTATGAGGACTATTTGTATATTCTCAATTTGGGGTATTCCATTTGAATGAGCAGATAGAAAATGAGTGAAATCAACCTAAAAATGACTCTGAGTCCCATAATTCTTGCTAATAGTGGAACCTGTGACCAGCCTTTGTGGTCTATCTTAGCTTATCAACAGTTTCCTTTCAAATCATATTTGAGCAATCTGGATTCCGTTCAAGCTTACTGTTTTATTATCTTACCACTATTTTGGCACCAGTATCTTGGTTTCTGCTCTTGCCATAAATCAATTTAGCCCATACCTGGGTCTTAGTCAAAACATTTTTTTTTAACTGGGGTATTATGCGGAGACAAAACTAAACAAACCTTAGTCTGGAGAAAAAGAGGCGATATTTTCTTTATTCATTAAAGCATCATCAATCCTTACTCAGTCCTTCTTACAAAGCTTTCATTTATTACCAATACTTGAAGTCTTTGTGACTCCATCCATATACACATCATTAATAATATCCTTAAATTCAAAAATGCCATGCTACTTCTTGATTCTTTGCCACATTTTCCTATAGTTTCAGACCTCCTGGCATGCTACTTTGCTAATTCTATCAGAGGCAAAGTAGTTATATCTATAAGAGATAATTGCAAAATTTGCTTTTCCAACAGAAATAAATTCAAGTCACTGAATTGGAGAAATTGATGTGTTTTATTTTATCTATCACTATAGATAAATCTTGAAATTCTAAGATTGTTTTTATTTAAGATAGGTAAATGTGGATTTGAGGTTAGGTGATTCAACTGTTATTTATATTAAGGCAACACTTGAGAACAATCCAATAGCATTTCATAAAGTCCTACCTAAGTCCTGTGGAATTTCATTTCTTTGATTTAATGCCAAAATGGGAATCATCATCTTAAAGTGAAGGTAAATCAGCATTAGGCTTAGACAAATAAAGGAAAAGTTTGTTTTACTGCTGGTGTCTAAGTTTAGAATTTATAAAGAAGTGACTAGGAGCAAAACCCAATAACACATTGGGCAAGATGTTTTATTCATTCATTGCCACCTACATATTCAACTCTAAATTTTAATGTGTGCCCTTGATACAGAAACTAAACCACATAATTCTTAACCTTGTTCCTCAATAGCAGGTAAACAATATTGAGATTAATTGCATGTTGACTTAAGCTTGTCATCACCATAACTAACAAATAAACCTGCTCTTCAAATGTATTTTAACATTTTTTATTTCAATTGAAGTACAGAGACATTTTTTAAAATGTTTCATCTTGCTTAAAATGAACAAAAACTTTCTATATCAGATTGTCTCTTACAGTTCCAGCCCGTAGTGAAATCCTTCGCTTAGACCCTTATTATTATTAATTATTCAACATAATCTTCACTATTGGTTTTCTATGCAGCAATCATTGCCCTTTCTTTCCCATATTGTAACCTCAACTTTGGCAAAGTAGTGATAAGAAATAGTAAAGAATTCAGGACTTAACTGTTTGATAGGATGCTTGCTTTAAGGGCTTGAGAGTGAAGAGGAGTAAGAAGCCAGTTTGATGTTAGGTTCGGCATAGTTATTCTTTTTTCAGATTTTTATCTAAATCAAACCTTATATGAGCTGGGGAAGCAGTGTCTGTCTGCAAGTCATAGAGATTTAAGGGACCAGAAGGATCAAAATATGCAGAAGAAATGTGGAAACTGTACAGCAACCAAAGAAGGAAAGAGAAGCATTCTTCCTTAACTAGAGTCGCAGCTCCATGGGGGAAGTGAGAAAAAAAGCAAGATGAAAATAGAAGAGTCACGTGATTTTTGTACCAAAAAGAATCAGTGGTGAATTAATTGGTATATTGTCTTTTTTTTTCTGCTATAGACTCAAAAAATAATGATGAAAACATAATCCCCTCCCACTCCTGCCCTTACAGGAAGGGCGGTTGGAATTTTTTTTTTTTCCTTGAGTTGTCAAATCTTTGGTCTTCTGTACAGTAGAAATTTGTCTGGATTTGAGGGATTTGCAAGTGGCAGAGGGCAGAATCCCGCTCCCAAGCAGACTCATTTCGGGGGAAGCAGGACATCAGAGGAAGTTGCTTAGGATGGAATAAAGGCAGCAGCAACGCTCTCTGAGACAGCAGTGCTCAGAACAAGGTGAATGACACCAGGGACAGCTGCTCTGTTTAGCAGAAGGAGGAATGGGAGGCACACAGACCACTGGGGATAGCCAAGGTGGTCTGGAGGCATGCAGGGGTGGCAGGGGAAGAAAAGTGAGAGCAATCAGAACTGATATCAGACTCCTCACTAACTCTCTCAAGTGGAAACTCAGAGACAGATTTAATTTGATTTTGAAAAACTTGAAACAAAAAAATATTTCTTGTACCTCGTACCATGGAGCAGTTCATAAGGCTACATAGTTAACACTTCGTCAACTCTAACAACTAATTCGGAGACCAGATCTGCATTATTCTTAGTTCCATGTGCTCTCCAAAAGTTACTAGGTTTTTTTTAGAATGTTTTTTAAGAAAGCCAAATAGCTTAGGAATAGATTTCAGACACTGGAATTCCTACTGACATACCTGCCTCTACATTAGGTTTGACAGCTCAGAACATGAAAAGTCTGTTGCCATAAGTACTGAAACAATTGGGGCAACATTCATGTTCTGTAACCACCTCTGTCCTGATGTTTAATCTGTGTGTCATTGATTCGTGTTCCAGGAGCCTTTTCAATTTATAATAGTTTTACACTTAACTGTGAAAACTTTGTAAAATTGTTTTCATATAAAGAATTGTATATTTTTCCAACAATGGGAATGATAGGCCCACTGCAGAAATTATAATAAGCCAAATGACAGGCTTAAAATAAGGATCGTTATGCTTTTTAAGATGACAGATAAAAATCCAATAGAACTGACACAATAAAAGGAAAGTCCTGCTTCACCCCAGTGGGCTTTACCACACACCACACACACACACACACACACACACACACACACACACACACAGAGTCACCAACAATGCTATTCACTTGTCTGAAGATATGTAACTACACAATGCTGTCAATGTGAATCCTGAGCCATGCACATAGTTCTTTTCTTATTGCACCAATTTGGATGTAGACCTATTAAAATTTGTGAATTGTCAATCAATCTTGTCTTGAAACATTTGTAAGCTATATATACTGTGGGTAAGAGAGCAAATGGATAGGAGAAGGTGTACTTTTCACTACACCAATAGAAATCAGATAGTGGTGTTCCATGAAATTTAAGAATGTGTATTTGATCTCACATTTTGTTTATTCCTCGTTCCCTCGAAAAATACATTCTCACTTTATTATCATAAACAACTACTGATTATTGTGAATTATATACAGCATTATAAAATGTGTTCATTAGCAATATGTATTCTTTACCGGGTATTAAAGCAAAAATACATAGACATTTGTATAAAAATCTTTTTATGTATTTTTATTAAAATCTTTGTATACATTTAAAAATTAACCATAAAAGTTTGTTTTATAACTATTTTTAGATAATTAAACAAAGAATCAAGAAAATAGTACTTATAAAGATAGTCTAATAAAGATGCTAATTTTAAGATTTTTTTCTAAAACTAAAGTGTTATTCAATATGTCTCACTTATCAAAAGAAAATATAAAAAACATCGCTTTTTCTTCTGTATAACATTTATATGCATGAAACTCTGACCTAATGTCTGAATTTTGACTGTTATTTATACATTAATTTACTACATTCACTGAGAAGTTGTGCGTACCTGGTAGGTTATAATGTCAGTTGTTGCCTTCATCCCCTTACTGAATGGTGTGAGAGCTCCTAAACAAGCAATTCAATTATACTTGGAGGCTGCAGGTAGAAATAAAGGACCACTTGAGATGATTTCCAAGCTTTGGCCCAGTGACAAAAAATAATCAAGATCTGATATTCAATCTTTTCCCACTCAAACTTTATTTTTGATTTAAAATTGAATGTACAAATGCAAAATATGTTGCCTTTTAAACTTCAAGAAACATATTATATTGCTGCCTAAACAAACATAACATTGCTTGCTGGGTGGTGTTATGTTGGGATTCTATATGTGAAGTGACGAGCAGAGAAACATGACTCCACTGTATATTATTATGTCCTACAAAATACAATGCACTGATTGAAAGAAAAAGTTATTTTCAATATTCATTCTTGTACCCACTGAAAAAAGTTATTATCCACCTTTTGTTTGTCCTAATATGCTTGAAAATCTTGAGCAGTGTGCACACAATTAAGGTGTGTTTTAACTTTATATGAATTATAAGTTATGGATACATACATGATTTTTTTTATTGTCAAGGGAAAAGAAAGCTTAGCTAGAATTTTCAAGTAAACCACTTCAACATTTCCTAAGGAAGGAGCCACTCACTATTATTTGCTTGAGAAAGAAACAGTTGTAATCTCCTAAAGCTTTCCCATCTTTGGGAGTAGGTGTGTTCATGAACCATGAAAAGGCCAGGATTGAATGCTAATTCTGGTAGGTAGGTTCCTAAAGAGAAAAAAGCACAGCTCAATTGTGAAGAGAAAGTATCTACCCTCTCGGTAGAGACCCTGGAAAAGTAAGAAAAACTAGTAATGGAGAAGGCATTAACTCTTGATGAATGTTCTTAGAAAAGCCAAGTAGTCTCTGCATTATTTATTAGGAGCTGAGATCTAAGGAGTGTGTTTGCCCAACTGTAATGCAAACATTCTTACTTATCAATTTTCTTACCTAAAACTCATGCTATAATCTATTTCCTTATATATATACTATGAAATAAAAAGCATGTTTCTTATAACAGTATCACATCCAACTTTGCAACTTACATATTGACTTTCATTAATTGTTAAAAACTGGGATTTTCAAAAATGGACCAAAATGTCCACCAAATATTCCAAAAACTCCCGAGCTTTAGATCTTATATGAATATGTAACTGCACATGGTTGTCTCAGTATCACCTCAAACTTGTCAGGTCCAAAAGTTAGTTTTCATTCTTTCACCCGTTCTCTACTTTCCTCCCGATTTATTATTTTTACTAGTAAAACTCCATTCTTCTACACATCATCCCCCTCCTGCCACCCAGTTCTCTTTCTACCCTGCGTTCCCCTGCCTGCCTCCACCCCCAAGTCGTTCCCGATCTATTTTTCTTTACGGAGACCAGTTTCATATATTTTTCTCCTTTTTCATTGTACTGAGTACGGTCCTCCATTCTTTTGTGAAAAGTAAATTATATTCTTTAATAAATTATTACAAAATTAGTACATACTCATTAGGAAAACTTGGACCATACAGAAATTCACAGGGATAAAAATAAAAATCTGTGGCATCTCACTAGTAAGAGATAAATACTGTTTGTTACACATACACACTTTATATATATTTTTATTATTTTTAAATTTCCAACTTTTAAGTTCAGGGGTACATGTGCAAGATATGTAGGTTTGTTACATACGTAAACACATGCCGTGGTGGTTTGCTGCACAGATCATCCCATCACCTAGGTATTAAGCCCAGCATCCATTAGCTATTCTGCCTGATGCTCTCTGTCCTTCCACCCCCAAACCTGTAACAAGCCCCAGTGTTGTGTTGTTACTTACTATGTGTCCATGTGTTCTCATCATTCAGCTCCCACTTATAAATGAGAACATGTGGTATTTGGTTTCCTGTTCCTGTGTTACTTTGCTAAGGATAGTGGCCTCCAGCTCCATCCATGTCCCTGCAAAGGACATGTAAGTATAGCTGCCTGTTATTCTATGGTTTATATATACCATATTTTCTTTATTCAATTTATCATTGATGAGCATTTAGCTTAATTCCATGTCTTTGCTATTGTGAAGAGTGCTATAGTGAACATACTTGCGCATGTATTTTTATAATAAAACAATTTATATTCCTTTGGGTATATACCCAGTAATGAGATTGCTGGGTTGAATGGTAGTATTTCTGCCTCTAGGTCTTTGAGGAAGTGTCACACTGTCTTCTACAGTGGTTGAACTAATTAACACTCCCATCAACAGTGTAAAAGCATTCCTTTTGTTCCAGTGCCTCACCAGCATCTGTAGGTTTTTTTTTTTTTTTTTTTTTTTTTTTTTTTTTTTTTTTTTACTATTTAGTGATAGCCATTCTGACTGGTATGAGATGGTATCTCATTGTGGTTTTGATCAGTGATGATCTAATGATCAGTGATGTTGAGCTTTTTTTCATGTTTGTTAGCTACATGTATGTTTTCTTTTGAAAAGCATCTGCCCATGTCCTTTGACCACTTTTTAATGGGTTTGTTTGTTCTTTTCTTGTAAATTTGCTTAAGTTCCATATAAATGCTGAATATTAGACCTTTGTCAGATGGATAGATTACAAAAATTTTCTTTCATTCTATAGATTTTCTGTTTATTCTGTTGATAGTTTCTTTTGCTGTGCAGAAGCTTTTTAGTTTAATTAAATCCCGTTTGTCAATTTTTGCTTTTGTTGCAATTGCTTTTGGCTTCTTTGTTGTGAAATCCATGTCAGGTCCTATGTCTAGAATGGTATTTCCGAGGTTGGCGTCCAGAATTTTTATAGTTTTGGGTTTTACATTTAAGTCTTTAATCCATCTTGAGTTATTTTTTTGTTTATGGTGTAAGGAAGGAGTCCAGTTTCAATCTTCTGCATATGGCTAGCCAGTTTTCCCAACAACATTTATTAAATAGGGAATTTTCTCCCCATTGCTTGTTTTTATCAGGTTTGTCAAAGATCAGATGGTTGTAGGTGTTCAGTCTTATTTCTTTCTGGGTTCTCTATTCTCTTCCATGATCTATGTGTCTGTTCTTTTTGAGACAGAGTATCGCTGTGTCACCCAGAGTGATGCAGTGCAGTGGTGCAATCTTGGCTCACTGAAACCTCTGCCTCTCAGGTTCAAGCAATTCTTGTTCCTTAGCCTCCAGAGTATCTGAGACTAGAGGCACACACCACAACACCCAGCTAATTTGTGTATTTTTACCAGAGACTGGTTTTCACCATCTTGCTCATGCTGGTCCCAAACTCCTGACCTCAAGTGATCTACACACCTCAGTCTCCCAAAGTGTTGGAATTACAGGCATGATCCACCATGCTGCGTATGTGTTTGTTTTTGTACCAGTACCATGCTGTTTTGGTTACTGTAGCCTTGTAGTATAGTTTGAAGTCAGGTAGCATGATTCCTACAGCTTTTTTTTTTTTTTTTTTTTTTTTTTTTGAGACAGAGTCTTGCTCTGTCGCCCAGGCTGGAGTGCAATGGGAGGATCTCAGCATACAGCAACCTCCACCTCCAGGGTTCACACCATTCTCCTGCCTCAGTCTCCCAAGCAGCTGGGACTACAGGCACCCGCCACCGCACCCAGCTAATTTTTTTTGTATTTTTAGTAGAGATGAGGTTTCACTGTGTTAGCCAGGATGGTCTCAATCTCCTGACATCATGATCCGCCCACCTTGGCCTCCCAAAGTGCTGGGATTACAGGCATGAGCCAC
Source organism: Gorilla gorilla gorilla (assembly GCF_029281585.2). NCBI lineage: Eukaryota > Metazoa > Chordata > Mammalia > Primates > Hominidae > Gorilla > Gorilla gorilla. The sequence goes on along the minus strand of NC_073229.2, from coordinate 116,749,740 downwards.
CACGCCCTGCTCATCTTTGTTTTTTTACTTAGGATTGCCTTGGATATTTGGGCTCTTTTTTGATTCCACATGAATTTTAAAATAAGTTTTTCTAGTCTGTGAAGAATGTCGGTGGTAGTTTAATAGCACTGAATCTATAAATTGCTTTGGGCAGTATAGTCATTTTCACAATATTGCATTTATATTCATGAAGGATATTGGCTTGAAGTTTTCCTTTTTGTTATTGTATTTCTGCCAGGCTTTGGTATCAGAATGATGCTGATCTCATAAAATGAGTTAGACAAGAGTCTCTTTTTTTTTATTTTTTGGAATAATTTCAGTAGGAATGATACCAGCTCTTGTTTGCACCTCTGGTAGAATTCAGCTGTGAATCCATCTGGTCCTGGGCTTTTTTGGTAGGTAGTCTTTTTTTTCTGGTTCAGTGTTGCGAGGCTGTATGTGTCCAGGAATTTGTCCATTTTTTCTAGATTTTCTGGTTTATATGTGCATAGGGGTGTTTATAGTATTCTTTGATGGTTGTTCGTATTTCTATGGAGTCAGTGGTGATATCCCCCTTATCATTTCTGATTGTGGTTATTTGAACACAACCAATTTGGAAATTTCAAAACCAATCTCTCTTTTCTTCTTCATTAGTCTAGCTAGCGATCTATCTATTTTATTTTATTTTATTTTTTTTCAAAAAAACTTCTCCTGGATTAATTGATTGTTTGAAGGGTTTTTCATATCTCTATCTCCTTCAGTTCAGCTCTTATCTTGTTTATTTCTTGTCTTCTGCTAGTTTTGGGGTTTGTTTGTTCTTGCTTCTCTAGTTCTTTTAGTTGTGATGTTAGGTTGTTAACTTGAGCTCTTTCTAGCTTTTTGATGTGGGCATTTAGTGCTATAAATTTTCCTGTTAACAGTGCTTTAGCTGTGTTCCAGAGATTCTGGTTTATTCTATCTTTGTTCTCCTTAGTTTCAAATAACTTCATGATTTCTGCCTTAATTTCATTATTTACCCATAAGTCATTCAGGAGCACGTTGTTCAATTTCCATGTATTTATACAGTTTTGAATAAATTCCTTAATATTGAGTTCTAATTTGATTGCACTGTGTTCTGAGAGATTGCTTTTATTATTTCAGTTCTTTTGCATTTGCTGAGGAGTACTTTAGTTATGATTATGTTATCAATTTTATAGTAAGCATTATGTGGTGATAGGAAGAATGTATATACTGTTATTTTGGGGCGGAGAGTTCTGTAGATATCTGTCAGATCCATTTGATCCAGAGCTGAGTTCAGGTCCTGAAAATCTTTCTTGATTTTCTGCCTTGATGAACCGTTTATCATTGTCTGTGGGGTGTTAAAGTCTCCCACTATTATTGTTTGGGAATCTAAGTCTCTTTGAAGGTCTCTAAGAACTTTCTTTATGAATCTGGGTATTCCTGTATTAGTTGCATATATTTACGATAGTTAGCTTTTCTTGTTGAATTGAACGCTTTACCATTATATAATGCCCTTCTTTGTCTTTTGTCATCTTTGTTGGCTTAAAGTCTGTTTTGTCAGAAATTAGGATTTCAACCTCTGCTTCTTTCTGCTTTCTATTTGCTTGGTAAATTTTTCTCTATCTTTTCATTTTGAGCCTGTGTGTGTCTTTGCATATGAGATGGGTCTCTTGAAGACAGTATTCCAATGGGTCTTGGTTCTTGATCCAGCTACCATTCTGTGTATTTTAACTGGGGCAGGGGCATTTAGCCCATTTACATTTAAGGTTAGTATTGTTATGTGTCTTTTTGGTCCTGTCATCATGATGCCAGCTGGTTAGTTTGCAGAATTGCTTTTGTGGTTGCTTCATAGTGTCACTGATCTGTGTACTTCAGTGTGTTTTTGTAGTGGCTGGTAATGGATTTTCCTTTCCATATTTAGTGCTTCCTTCAGGAGCCTTTGCAAGGTAGGTCTGATGGTAATGAATTCCCTCAGCATTTCCTTGTCTGAAAAGGATCCTATTTCTCTTTTGCTTACAAAGCTTAGTTTTGCTGGATATGAAATTCTCAGTTGCAAATATTTTTCTTTAAGAATGCTGAATGTTGACCCCTAATCTCTTCTGGCTTGTAGGGTTTCTGCTGAGAGGTCCACTATATCTGATGAACTTTCCTTTGAAGGTGACATGGACTTTCTCTCTGACTACTCTTCAAATTTTTTCTTTCATTTTGACCTTAGAGAATCTGATTATTACCAGTCTTGGGAGATGACCTTTTCATGGAGTTCACTGGGGTTCTCTGCATTTCCTGAATTTAAATGTTGGCCTGTCTTGCTAGGTTGGGAAGCTTCTAGATGATATCCTGAAGTATGTTTTCCAAATTGGTTTCATTCTCCCTGTCTTTTTCAGGTACCCTAATTAGTTGTAGATTTGGTCTCTTTACATAGTCCTATATTTCTCGGAGTTTTCGTTCATTCCCTTTATCCTTTTTTCTCTTTTCTTGTCTGCCTGTCTTATTTCAGAAAGATAGTCTTCAAGCTCTGAGATTCTGTCCTCCACTTGGTGGATTTTGCTATTAATACTTGTGATTGCATTGCGAAGTTTTTGTAGTGTGTTTCTCAGCTATATCAAGTAAGTTATGTTCCTCTGTATACTGATTATTTTGACTGTCATCTCTTGCATTGCTTTATCATGATTCCTAGCTTCTTTGCATTGGGGAAATATGTTCCATTAGCACAGAAAAGTTTGTTTTTGTCTGTATTCTGAAGCCTATTACTTCTAATTTTTCAGCCACATCAGCCTCAGCCCACTTCTGAGCCCTTGCTTAAGATGTGTTGTAGTCATTTGGAGGAAAAGGCACACTCTGGCTGTTTGAGTTATCAGCATGTTTGCATTGATTCTTTGCCATCTTTGTAGGCTTATCTACCTCTGATCTTTGAGGTTGCTGACCCTGAATGGGTTTTTGTTGTTGTTGCTGTTTTCTATATGTTTGTTTTTCTTTTAGCAGTCTGGCCACTTTTCTGTAGTGCTGCTGTGATTGGCTGGGGTGTCTGTTTTGGGCCCCAGTCATCTCCAGTACCTGGAGCTATCACTAGTACAAGCTGTGAACAGCAAAGATGGCAGCCTGCCCCTTCCTCTGGAAGCTGTGTTCCAGGGAGGTACTGACCTGTTGCCAGCCTGAACATGCCTGTAGGAGGTGGCTGGAGACCCCAGTTAGGAGATCTCACCGAGTTGGGGGAATGGGATCAGGGACTTCCCTGAAGAAGCAGTCGAGCAGTTTTGATAGAGCGGCTATGCTATGTTGGGTTCAACCTCCAATTTCGGGGAGCTGTCTAAGGCTCACAGGCTGGATCATCTGAGGTGCCCGAACAGCCAAGGTTGTAGCCTGCGCTGCCCCCTGGGCACTCCAACACAGGGAAAAATTAGAACTCTGGCAGCCATAGAACATAAGCTGGGCTGGCTAGAAGCCTGCCGCTGGGAAGACGCACTGAGTGAGGAGGAATGAATCTAGATCCCTCTTAAAGCAGTCTGGCCACACTTGGACAAAACAGCCGAGTCGTGCTGGGTAACTGCCTCTGCCTCTATTGGCTTGGACTCTCCAAAGCCTGCAGACTGGAATGGCTGAGTCATCCAACGGATCAAAGAGGTGGTACATCCCCTTCCCCCGAGGACTACATTCCAGGGAGAGATCAGAGCTCTGTTTGCAGCATATGGTCAGGAATGGCTGGCAGTCCCAGCTTGGAGGTCCCCCCCATTGAAGTGGAATGGATTGGGATCCTGCTTTAAGAAGCAATCTGGCCACATTCTGGCAAAGCAGCTGTGCTGCAGTGGTAGAACCCTTCCTCCTCTGGACTGTTTGCACTGTCCAAAGCCCACAGGTAGAAATGGCTGAGTTGACCATACAGCAGAGAGGGTGGCCTGCCCCTGTCCCCAGGGGCTCTGTCTCAGGCAGGCTCCACCCTGTTGTCAGTGGCTGGCTGGAATTCCAAGCCAGTGGGTCTTATCTTGTGAGGTGCCATGAAAGTGGGGCCTGCAGAACTGTGTTGCTTGGGCCCCCTGGACTCAGCCCCCTTCTTAGAGGAGAGTAGGAACCTCCCACCTTGCCAGGGATACTGGGGCTGGAGTATGTAAAACTCCTGGGTCTGTGTGCATGCCTGAGCAGCTGCTCTGCCGAAATTCTACACAACTCTGTGTTGGACCAAGGCCCTAGTGATGTGGGCTCATGAGGGTATCTCCTGACCCAGGGTTGCAAAGATCCGTGGGGGAAGCACGGTTTGCCAGGGCTGCACAATCACTCACTGCTTTCCTTAGCTGGGGTGGGGGTTCCCTTGGCTCCATGTCACTTCCAGGTGTGCTGATGCCCACCTTGCTTTTCTTTATTCTGTGTGGGTCGAGTTGTTTCCCTTATTAGTCCCACTGTGAGTACCTGGATATTTTAGTTGAAGGTGCTGTTTTCACTTGCTCCTTCATTCCTCTCCACGAGTGCTACAGACCACAGCTGTTTGTAATCAGCCATCTTGCCCATTATCCCCATTTGATTTTAAGTAGTTTAGATTTTGGGTAATAAAGTTCTGAACCCTATATTTTTGGCCTAATATTTTCCATGTCATTGAAATGATTAAGTATTACTTAATAGCTGGGTTATAGCCTCTCTTAGAGATGCATCACAAATTTTAAACTATTTCTTGTATATAATCAAGCTTGTTCTAGGTTTTGATCATGAATAATTTTATGTTGAACAATTGTCACAGAGATTTGTCCAAATTTCTGATAATTTCTTTAGGATAGCTTCCTAGAAATGGAATCATTGGATTCAACACTATGAATGTGACCTCTGTACATAATTAACCTAGTAGTATGTTTCTGTATGGTTGTTAGTGATAAGTGGGGAGTTTGATTATAAGACTTACTGTAGAGGAGAAGTGATAATCACAAGAATATAAACATTCATGCTTTTCATAAGGTTGAAATAAAGAAAATAAATGCTGAGTAATTGTGTAGATTTTTCAGGTAGTAGGCTCTAACTGGAATCATTTTTCTAATCTCCAAATGGAGGACACGGTTGTCTGGTGCCTGATATCCCAGTAAAATATTTTTAAAGTAAACAAAATAGTGAATTGCAGGGTTTGCTTCTTAGAAGTTCCATCAATATAGTAAAATTAATTCTACATGGGACATGAACAAAGAACAGTAAGTCTGCAGCTGTCTATCTCTGTTATCACCCAGAAGAAATACTAGACTGGAGTATGCACTCAAATAGTTCTCCATCAGTAACAGTTTCCTAACCAGGCTTTCTACGGAGATTGAACGGCAGTGAATTCTGATTGCAAAAAAGAGCAATATAGTCTGTGCGAAATGGAAGAAGAGTTAAAACTTTCTTTTAAAAAGCATAGTACATACTTAACCATCCAATGCACTTGATAGGGTGACTACTCGGAAGAAAGAAGCAGACCAAGTTAGTACATGTATGAAGAACAAAACTACTGGCAAATCTGTTCTAAATCCACAGTAACTCACCAGCATAGGGAAGAAAAAAAAGCTGTGAATTTGTGTGTCATTAGAAAATCCATAATAATTATAGTCTGAAAATCATGAAATTATGTTAACTATAGTCAGAAAAATCTGTTTAGCATTCATTGTATTTTTCCATTTAATCAATATGGTTTTTATTAAATTCTATACTGTTGTTCTCCTCAGAAACTGAATGATTGGATCAGTTGAATAGCTTCCGCTAAACATAATTTTGGATTAAGAGTAGTTGATCTGGATCCAGTATGATAGAATTCAATTCAGTAAAAGAAATTCAATAAGTGCCCCACCTCCACCCCTGAAAAAATTCTGCAGCTCTTTCGTAATGTAGGCTTGACTCTAATTAGAAGAGATGAGGCTTCCCTTTATGCCCTTGGCCTGATAATAAAGCCATATAGGCAGCAAAAACAAAAACTTTTATATTCTTTACTTTTCAAGTCAGGCTGGAGAGCCTCACATTTACTAAAAGCAGCATGAAACCAGGCCAAGCCATTAGGCAGCCCATGAGGGGAGGAGCTTTGTCCCTGATGTCTACAGTGTGTCTGCTACTAGTCCCAGAAACATGGTAGCATGTGTTAGTTTTATTAAAGTTACATTTTAATACAAAATTTGGGTTGGAAAAAAAATAAAGTCTCCAAAACTATTCCTGTGATGGTGTTATTTGACCGTTACTACTAATATTGACTCTTAACGCTGGTATTAAATCCCTGTTCTAACCACCAAGAATCACAGATTAGAACTGAATTAACTTTCATTAATGCAATACTAAAGTCCTCAGAAAACTTATCAAATCTCCAAATATTTTATGATGTCCATTAAGAGCTTTCTGCACAAGGTTTTGGAAAACACGGGGATTGTCAGACGAGAAGATACTATAGATTAACTCTCTCTGTTCCTCAAGTGAACTATTGACCCAGATAATATACGACTTTATCAATAGACTCAGACTTAAAGTAAATTAATTGAATTTTATTATCTAGAAAGAAAAATTTCCCTGTTAAATAATCCATACAGGCAAAATTGTATGCTTCCTAATAATGGGGGTAATGATTACCTCCTTTACCATTCATTATATCCTGAACGCATGGGTCAGTCCCTAGGATGCAGTAGGCATCCAGTATTTGTTGAATAAATGACAAAATATATGTAAGAACTTGAAAGTTTTGGAAGATTGACAGATTGATGAAGATCAGAAGAGCTCATCATTTGCCTTAAGCAAATTGATGACAGAAACTTTTGCACTAGTTTTAGAAGCAGGGTGTTATTTTGAACTTATTTGCATAACTTTGATCAGTAATGCAGATAAACTTTCTGTATATTAGAAAGTTACGTTTCCCTTTCTTTGGAATTACTCTTAGTGACTTTTGCCCGTATTCCTTAAGAAGTTCTTGGCAATATTTTAATCAATTTGTATGTTGGATTTACACAATTACACTTTCAAATCTTTTTTTTTTGTTTTATCAGTGTTGATATTACCTTAGTTTAAAAGTCTTCACATGAATACATGTATACGTTTGTTTTTGCAAAATGTATCTATATTTCTTTTAAGAACTCTTTAAATATGTGTATACTTAGAAAGTATTTAGTTCTAAATATAGTTTGAATATTTTTCTATGTTTTTTTATAATTATTTTCAGTTTAACTTATTTGGTTTTGAATATTTAATTCACCTTGAATTTGTTTTGGCTTTTATTCATAATCCTTGCCTGGCATATTAAAATAGCCATTTACCAAAATATCTGCTTTGTTTCTTCTCCCTTTAAATGTGTCCCCTGTCATGCTAACAAAGTGAACTTTCTAGATTATAGTGCTTATCATTTCTTCCTATTCTATAATGTATTTTCAACAGTCTAAAGTGCCTTAAGATTTAAAGCAAGACCTTTCTGAAGATAGACCCTGCTAACTGCCCAGCCATGTTTCCCCTGATTCCCTTTACATAAATATCTCTTGAAAACATTAAAGGTTTATTATTAAATATATTTTGCTTTTTCAAACTTTCATGTTGCATCAGTCTGTAAAAGAAAATGTTTTCATGTCATATTAGTCTGTTTTTATGCTGCTGATAAAGACATACTGGAGACTGGACAATTTACATGGGAAAGAGGTTTAATGGAGAACTCACAGTTCCATATGGCTACGGAAGCCTCACAGTTGTGACACAAGGAAAGGAGGAGCAACTTACATCTTACATGGATGGTGGCAGGCAAAGAGAAGACAGCTTGTTCAGGGAAACTTCCATTTTTAAAACCATAACATCTCGTGAGACTCATTCACTATCAGGAGAACATTGCAGGAAAGCTCCCCCCAGTAATTCAATCACCTCCCACCGGATTCCTCCCACAACAAGCGGGAATTGTGGGAATTACAATTCAAGATAAGACTTGGGTGGAGACACAGCCAAACCATATCATATGTTTTTTGAATCATTATCTGGTCATAGCTAAAAATTCAAAAAAAATTACAAAGAAATATAACTGGATTTGTTATTTTAAAAATTTCTGAACAGTTAGAATGCACTTAGAGTAACATTTACATTATAGTATAAAACATATTAAAAAGTATTATGAGGGCAAAATCATATTTTTATAATTCTATTTGCTTTTGAGAATAGCATCTTTTACAACACAAATTTAGTTTGTTTAGAAGACCAAAACACAAATATTCTGGCTAGAGTAAAGAAACACGTTCAATGCCACATCTCATGAATATTGACATACAGAATGAATTAAAATTGACCTGGATCTGAGAACTGTCACATGGGTAGTGAGCTGGCTAAACATGTATAAACATAAGATAATGATAAATGGCAAAATATCAAGATAAAAAGAGCTGCATGTTGGACTACCATAGAGATAAGATTTAGAAAGTTCTTAAATTTAGGGCAGATTAATGATGTTCAAACTAGATAGATATTTTGATAAATTATATCAAATTTCACAGCTTATTAATTGGAATATGTTATTAAAAGTTTCATAAAGATATATAGATGTAAATATGAAATAAACAACTGAGACAGAAATATTAAAAGAATAAACAATAAGAATGTAATATAACTAATTTTTTAATACAACAACTCACTTTATTACTATCTATGAATAGCGATAAAATATATTAGATGCTGGCTCCAAAAATGCTGGCAAAAACTTTAATCTGTTACTTTAGATCACAAAAGCACTCAAGTTAAAAATGAGTGCAGAAGTTTATAGGTAGCATGTAGATGCATTTTCTACATTTCCCCATCCTTCGCTACAAAGACATAATTTAGATGAAATAGTGTTTTATTTGCCAGTTCGATGTTGCAATACATTATAGTTCAATGCATAAATGTATACAATTTATATATTTTGTGCAATGTATGAAAATTAACAGTAACTAATACATATCTGCATTATATTTGATCAGAATAGAAGCTGTAATATTTAAATTACCTAATGGGAAAATCCTTTGCTAAAAAAGAGGTACTCTATAACTTGTTTATGGCTGAATTTTTAATTTTTTTTTGTAGCCCTGAGTAAAACAGAAAAAAAGAATTGATATAAACCAAAAAATTACTTTGGCTCTTGCCTAGAGTTGACCCTTATAGACACATAATCATTAATTCTGAGTTCACAAAATTCCAAACCTAAAGTCCACAAATATTTTAACTAAAAAAAAAAAGACTAAAACTAAAGTGATTTAAAAGTGAACAAAAAATTTAAGTAATTATTTCTTTTTTATCATTCCACCAACATATTCCAATTTTATGTTTTAAATTTGAAATTAACAATCTAATTTATATAATGTGTTATATTATTTTCATTAGTTGAATTTATTCTACAGAATTAAAGTTGGTATCTGTCTGCTTTTTCATCTAGGTTGTTTTATCAGTACAAACCTCTGATTTAAACCTTATGCTACCTCCCCATGCAGTCACAGTCAGTTGACCCTAACTTGATATTTGCATATTAGCACATTCGGAGATAAATAACAGCATTTTTCTTTTTTTGTCAAAATAATGCACAAATTATTAGATGAGCCTCATTTTCTCTATCAAGTTCCAGGAAGTACATAGCCACAGAGAGAATGTTTCCAAAGTACAGGATAATTACTATGTTAGTAATAATAACCACCAGAATGTGCTTAGATTTACTATGCCATAGAACCTCTTCTATTTTCTATGCACATATATTATAGCATTTGACATTTCCAGAAAACTCAATGGAATGTTGTAATTTTTTCCTACATGTTGTTCATGGTCACACAGCAACTGAATAGTGCATCTTAGATTTTCAAGCATGCCTACCTAATTTGAAAGTTATGCTATTCCTCATACATGTCATTCATTAATTCTGTTCATTTGTCCATGGACATTTTAATTAGAATGTCATTATATTATATGTGAAAATTGAAATTTTCTCTTCTTTCGTAGCTGAAATTGTAAACACAGTTTCCAGCAATTTTTCGTCATATTCTAATATAATTTACTTTGATATTAATTGTCATTTATTGTTTAAACTCCTCCTCCAGGTGAGGGTATATCTTGACTTCAAATTGCAATCTTGCAGGAACAGGTGAGTAGAGTTGCCAGGTACAGAAAACACTATCCTGATTATTCTCCAAAAAGGTAAACTTTTCATATTAGTTCAGTAGAGACACAAAGAATCAGGATGAAACTCCAAAGCCGCAGCCTAAAGTGACTTAGCTAGGAACTATGGACAGAGGCAACTCTTTGCCCTTTGACTGCACTGAATAGAACTGGTTCATGCCATATTGCTTCAATTATTAAAAAGTGACAAAATTTTAAAAATATTTTACATAGTGATCTCCTTTCCATGAAAGTAGGAGACTATCAATATATTGCTCATTGATACTTAAGCGGGTATAATTTCATGTTAGGGCTCAAAGGAAAACAATTTTAATTATAACAAACAGTATTTCTCAAGCTAGTATTTTAATTGTTTATCTAAGTAACAAGTCATAGTACTTGAAATGCAGAAATGAATCCTGGGCTGATGATATGGTTTGTCTCTGTGTCTTCATCCAAATCTCATTTTGTAGCTCCCGTGATTCCTACATGTTGTGAGGGGGACACGGTGGGAGATGATTGAATCACGGGGGTGGGTTTTTCCCATGCTGCTCTGGTAATAGTGAATGGGTCTCACGAGATCTGATGGCTTTAAAAGCGAGAGTTTCTCTGCACAAGCTCTCTCTTGGCCTGCTGCCATCCATGTAAGATGTGACTTGCTCCCTCCTTGCCTCCCACCACGATTGTGAGGCTTCCCCAGCCAGGAGGAACTGTAAGTCCAATAAGCCCCCTTTTCCTGTATAAATTACCCAGTCTTGGGTAAGTCTTTATCAGCAGTGTGAAAATGAACTAATACAGCTCGTTTGGATGTAGGCACATCAACACTTAAACCAACAACCCTGTATCCAGAATAGCAAAATATGCTGTTTCTTGGAAAATTAGGGGAGCATTAACTAGCAGTCAAATATTTAAATAGAAATATGACTTAGCAGCCAATAGTATATAAAGAATGGAGTATCTAACTACACAATACTGTTTACAGATGCACTTACAAACATGTTTCAAAATTTATAAGGACTGATTCTAAATAGAGCATTTTAAATGAGTAACTAGAGATGGAAACAATAATTTTATTTTAGGTTAACTTTGCCATTTTTTTAAAAAAGTATGGATATTTCAGAAAATGTTAAGTACTCTCCAGTGAAAGATAGTTAATATTGAAAAAAAACATTATGACACAGTATATTTACATAACCAGAAAGAAAAATAAAGAGATTTGATCTAAGCATATCTGTAAAGTTAAGAGAATATTTGTTCACATATTGTGTTATCAGTGGTGCTGCCAAACATAAATACCCAAATTATTAGTTTGTTTTGGAAACTATTAGGATTCCATTGCTATTTTATAAAATTGAATTATTTAAAGAATAAAACTTACTCTACCTGAGTACCCTTAAATGCTATCAGTTTATAAAAGAGTCTCTAATAAAACCACTAAGTCTCTGACAATGACAGATATCATTTATGAACAATACATCTAGAATACAGCTCTATTTCTTGAATATAAGTTCAGAATGAAATTCAATATTGACAAATCATATAAGAACATAATTAATAAATCAATTTAATTAATTCTAAAGCATTGGTATTTTTCTATGTATAGAAGTGAAAGTTTTTTTCCAATAGAGAAATGTTTGTTCTCAGAAAAAATTACTAAATGCTATATTGCTAGTTAAAATTTGAGTTTCCTTTCTAACAGAGGGGGTAATTTCCCTTTATGGGAAATACATACATTAAAAATGTTATATATACACAAGTAGGTAGGCATACACACACATAGATATATTTTTTGTTGTGGTGAAATGACTTATTTCAGTCTTACCAAAATCAGGGTCTTCATAAATACTTCTAAAAATATCTTTAGCTATTTTAGATACAATGTTTAGGAAAAGTACTTGCTTTTAGTGTTAAGCTTTTTAATTTTCCTCCATCAATAATAGATAATCAATTTGAACCAATTTTCTTCTTTTCTAATGCATTTATTTAGCAGTGATTTATGTGCTCATACCAAACAATTCAGCCAAAGCAACTTCCACCCCTGAGCATTAAACATTTGATCAATATAAGAATTCCATTGTAGAAAATAGTGTTAAAAGTTTATTCATTCAGTGCACTCTTTAGAGATGATTAACTGTCTTTATTATATTAAAGCAAACCCAAAGCCATCTGCCAAAGGCGATTGTGTCCAAGCACTGAAACCATTTCATGTGAAAACTCATTTTCAGGTTCCTAATTATTTTTCATTATAGTGGCAGTGTGGAATAGATTGGAATTGGACAGTAATTGCCAGGTCTGAGCAGTGTGGACCATTGCAATGTATCAGTTTAGATGAAGTGTGACAAGGATACATCTAGCTACTATATAACTTCCATTAACCAACTTCCCTATCCCTGATCATGTAACACTTCATAGAATGTGGTCAGCACAAGGTCATAATAATGGCTTTCTGACTGACTTCAAGTATTTTGTACAAGTGCAAGCTGTTAACCCCCTGTGTTAGCATTGTTCTAGTAATGTCCAGTTATTACAGTTGTCAAAAGTATCTTTTTCTGCAAGAGGGACAAGTAAACTTTTAAAAAGTATAACTTTCAAACTCAAGTATGACTTCTTTCACATGTAATGTTCTAACAGGAAAATCATACCTAAAACAAAAAAAATGGTTTCATATAAGATCATTTTAAGTGGTAATTACACAAATACTAGTCATTCAATCCAATATACTGATCATAAAAGTTCTATCCAAACAGAAAACAGACTCAAATAATTTCTACATGTACAACCAAATAGACGGTTTTAAAGCAAACTAAGCAGTAAAGCAGAACAGTTATATTTATAGATAAATGTTTCCATAAAGAAGTTTCTTCCACAGTGGTAACACTAGTGGAATTTTTGAGAGATTCTCAACCAGGGGAGCTTGCCCTGCAAAGGGGACATTTGACAATGCCTGGAGACATTTTTGGTTGTCACAGTAAAAGGAGTATTAATGGTATCTTGTGTGTAATTTTCAAGGATGCTGCTGAACGTCCTACAATACACAGGACAGTTCACCACAAAAAAAGACAATAGAGAATTATTTGCCTAAAATAACAGTGTTAAGATTGAGAAACCCTAAAATATGTGTGTTAAGTTACTTTCTATTTGATTTCCTGATCTCTTAAATGTAAAAACTCTTATTTATTTGATGATTAACTTATCTTGAATATTGCCCTCTATGGAACTTTCAATTATCAATATTACTTATTAATAACTTTTTCATCTGTAATAAATTATATTTTACTTGACATAGCTTCATACACACTAGAGACTAGGATTTTTGATTAATCTTTCTTTCTGTAAAATATTTTTATGGCCTTTCTGAACTAATTGTTTCATATGATCCTAGACTATACGTACACTAGCAAAAGTCTGCTGAAGAAATGAAATGCTTTCTTTTTCAGACAGAGCTGATTCAAACACATTTGAGAGAGTAGGCATTCTAATTTGATGCTTATTTTTTTAATGCCATGTAAGTGATGGGGTGAAATAATTTGCTTCAGGTCATACTGAATGTGGTCATAGAAACAGTCATGTAACTTAAATATTTAAAATATTTTTAGAATTTTCCATTTTATATATTTCTGTAATAATTGTATAGCTATGATCACATGCACCATTATACGTATTTCTTCTATATGTTTGATGTCTTAGCATATTTATTTTCTAAGTGAAAAATTTCCAATTGCTTTCAGTTTTTCAATTCCTGTATACCTTTTAGAATGGTTAATATTTTTGTAAGGGTATCACAGAGTGTTTACCTCTATATCTCTTCCACCAGGCTTCAAATCCTTTCAAAATGTTAAAGGCATCTAGAGATCATAATCTTCAAATCCATTTAAAAAGCTAGCATGCCCCATATAGTTTTATGATTTAAAATAATGTTAAAATTTGAGAAATGTCTGGTCAAATTGATAAGTGAGCATTTTTCTTATTTTTCAAACAAGCTTAACAATGTGGTTGAATTTATGCAATTGCAACTATTTAGATAACTCATTGAGAAATGAACTATTTGAACCACTAATTGAGAAGACTAGTTTTGATGAACGAAATTGTCTAAGTTAGAGAGCCATAAATCCCTACTTTCATTTAGTATTTCTAACTCTCTCCTCGACCTTGTGCTCTGTTCTGGGCAGTCTATTATGAGTTTAATCATAGGTTATAAATATATGTCACAACTGAGCTGATTAACACGTGGATCTACCCATGTATAGCAGAAAGGAACATGACCAAATGACCCAACTAGAGTGCTGTAGTCCACAAAATGCTCACAGTAGACACTGTACACTATTCAGTGATGTTTAATTCTGCTTTTATTCACATAAATCTAGTCATACAACTTAAAGTAAATTATCTTTATATTATTAATGTATATCTTAGGGATATATCATTATTCTTTCTGGCTCTCACACTCATATTTATCAAGCATCTATTTGTACTGGTACTGGTTAAGCAGTTTAAAAAGACATAGTTTCTTACTTCTAGAAATCCTCAATCCATAAGATAGCAGCAATTCTGATAAGAAGAATATGACTAACAAATAGTAATAATAAGTGAGTAAAGAGAGAGTAATGATTTAAGACAGAAAGTTGATATCAATACAGTTAACCTTTGAATAATGCAGGGGTTTGGGTACCAGCCCCCACCCTGACAGTTGAAAATTCACATATAACTGTTGACTTCCCAAGAGCAAAACTACTAATAGCCTGCTGTAGATCAGAAGCCTTATTGATAAAATAATCAATTAACTCACATTTTGCATGTAATATGTATAATGTATTATGTACTAGATGCTTACAATAAAGAGAAAATGATATTAAGAAAATCATAAGAAAGAGAAATTATGCTTATTTTATAATAAGTGGAAGTAGATCTTCATCCTCATTGTCTTCACGTTGAGTAGGCTGAGGAGGAGGAGGAAGGGAAAGGGTTGGTCTTGCTGTTTCAAGGGCACTAGAGGCAGAAAAGTTGGAGGAAGTGGAAGGGGAGGCAGGAAATGGAGGCATACTTGTAACTTTACAGTAATATATCTTAATTTCTGTCTAACATTTTTCCAAATTTATTTCTCTAAAAATGTTTCTACATGATACCAAATTTTCTTCCACTGTTTGCTTTAGTTTAGACGCCTGTATTATAGAATGGTCCACATCATAAAAGGAGTAAAAACAGTCTTGAATAATCAGAATGATTCTGCCAGACTGTCTAATGTCAGTTTGTTTTCTTGCACTGCTTCTTCTGTATCTTATCACCTAGCATTCATTTGAAAGCATTTGTTTCCATCAGGCTGTCTTCTGCAAATTCCTCTGGTGTGGTGTCTATTAGCTCTTGGTGGCTTTCATGGATTTATTAATAACAATGATGATGTCTTCAATGGTTGAAATTTTCCAGACTTTCATGATATTCTCTCTGTTGGGGTTCTTTTCCATAGTGTTGACAATCCTTTCCATAGAGGACCCTGTACAATGAGCCCTTAAAGTTTCTTACAACCCTCTTATGTACAGGTTGGATTAGAGACATTATGTTTGGGGCAAGTAGAGCACTTTGATGCATTCAGTATTGAACTTAGTTGTCAGAGGCATTTTCCAATATCAAAATAACTTTAAAATTGAGTCCCTTACTGTCAGGCTACTTCTTGACTTCAAGGACAAAGCATTGCTGGAACCAATCCAGAAAAAAGGTCCTTATTGTTTGGACTTTCTTGTTGCATAATCAAAAGACTGGCAACTGGCATTAATCTGTTCCCTTCAGAGCTCAGACTTAGTTGACTGAAGCTTTGGGGAAAGGGAAGTCATGAATATAAACTTGACTGCATTTGCACAAAACAGTAGGGTTAGCCTATGCTTTCTTGTCTTAAATCCTGGTGTTTGCTTCTCTTCCTTACTAATAAATATCCTCTGTGGCATTTCCCCCCCAGATTATGGCAGTACTATGTGCATTAAATACCTATTCAATTGTTTTAAAATGGCAGCATTTAAGCAACTGGCTTCACACTTCCTCTTAGAAAACCAAACCAAATATACAGTGCCAAGATTTTTACCAGCAACAGTTCAGAACTCAAATATGAGGATGAGACAGATCCCAGGAGCACAGAAAAGTGAAAAAACTCTGAGCAGATGGTAAAAGAATTGGACTTCCACACTCATGATAACCCTCTCTCATTCCGCCCAGCAAGAAGTATACAGAAAATATTCTCCCATCTCATGGTGTTTACACTGAAAAAAGTGATATTGAGGCAGCAACCAGCTTTTTGGATTCTTGTGTTCCCTGGCAGGAGACCTGTTCTTGCCTTAACTCAAGGGAAGCATTTCAATAGCCTGATGAGAAAAATATCTGTGAGAACAGACAAAGACAAGTGAGGAGGTGGAAGTATTAACCCCGATCCTAGAAACTGTTCTGTAACTTGGCCAAACGACATGACAAGTTAGAGTGGCTGTAGAGCAACACCATGCTGTAAGAGGTTTCTTTCACAGGTCCCTGGAACATAAATATCTAGCCAGTCTTCTCACACTGCCTAGATAATACATTTGGGCCTTCCCCCGATGGAGTTAAAGTGCAGATTGTGTGTGTGTTTGTGCATGTGTGTGTGTGTGAGTTTGCCTTTGTTTCAGTTCTTTTATTTGTGATCAAAGATAAGTTGGCATCTCTTTAAAATAATTCATTACAGCTACAAGGATTTTTCTGTAGTCCTCGTGGTAACCGCAACACAAAAACTTGTCATAGGCTCACTAAAACCAAACAAAAGCAACAAATGAAAACATACTGCCAGAGAAAATAACCACAAAGGAACACAGTAAGAAAGGTAGAAAGGAAAAGAGGAGTCTCACATAATCAGAAAACAGGCAACAAAATGGCAATAGTAAGTCCTTACCTATCAATGATGTAAATGGTCTCAATTCTTCAGTTAAAAGACATATCATGGCTGAATGGACAAAGAAACAAGAGTCAACTATATGCTGCCTTAAATAAACCCACTTCACCTATAAAGACACACATAGATTGAAAGTGAAGGGATGGAAAAAGTTATTCCATGTAAATGGAAGCAAAACAAGAACAGGAGTAGCCATACCTATATCCAGTAAAATAGACTACAAACCCAAGATTGTAAAAAGACACAAAGAAGGTCACTATGTAATGATAAGTGTGTTAATTCAGCAAGAGTATATGACAATTATAATTACTTATGCACCAAACACTGGAGTTCCCAAGTATATAAAGCTAACATTAATAGATCTGAAGATATAAATATACTGCAATACAATAATAGCAATTAACATCTCACTCTCAACGAACAGATTAACCAGACAGAAAATCAACAAAGAAGCAGCATAGTTAAACTACACACTAGATTTGGAAGGCGTAAAAAACATTTACAAAACATTGCACCCAACTGCTACAGAATACGCATTCTTTTCATCAGCACATGGAACAATCTCCAGAATAGGCCATGTCTTAGGCCATGAGACAAGCCTGAACAACAACAACAACAAAAAAGACAGAAATCATATTAAGTATCTTTTTCTGCTAACAATGGAATTAAACTACTAATCAGTAACAAGAAGAACCTGGAAAGTATGCTAACATGTGGAAATTAAACAACAGGCTCCTGAATGACCAATGGGTCAATGAAGAAATTAAGAAGGAAATTAAATAATTTCTTGAAACAAATGAAAATGGAAGTAGAACATACTAAAATCTATGGGATATAGCTTAAGGAGCACTGAGAGGAAGTTTATAAAATACATGGTTATGTTGAAAATGTAGGAAGACTTCAAATAAATAACCTAACAATCCATTCCAAGGAACTAGAAAGCAAGAACAAGCCGAATTCCAAATTACTAGAAGGAAAAAAAATTAATAAAGATCTAAGCAGAAATAAATGAAAAAGAGTCAAAAAAATTACAGAAGTTTAACCAAACGGAAGTGGGCTTTGTGAAAAGATAAAAAAAAATAGACAAAGTTTAGCTAAACTAAGAAAAAAGAGAAGACCAAAGTAAATAAAATCAGAAACAAAAAGGAGAATAACCACTGAGACCACAGAAATACAAAGAATCAAAGAGACTACTATGAACAACTATACATGAACAAATTGGAAGAAATGGATAAATACCTGGAGATATACAACCCACCAACATTGGACCATGAGGACACAGAAAACTTCAACAAACCAAAAACAAGTAATGAGATCGAAGCCATCATCAAAGTCTCCCATCAAAGAAAAGTCTAGGACCTGATGGCTTGACTGCTGGATTCCAGCAGACATTTAAAAAAAAAAAAAAAAAAAAAAAGAATGAGAAGTAGTTTAAATTAACCAATAATTAAAGGTGGCTACTGTATTAACACAAACATGCTTGCATATTCCAACTGAATAATAAAATTTTCCAGATTTTCTATTTTTTCCCTTCAGGCACATTATTTAAATATTGCAGAATGCATTTGAATAAAAATATTCTAAACTGAAAAAAAAAAAAAAGAACTAATACCAATCCTACCAAAACTCTTTTAAAAAAATTGAAGAGGTCAGACTTCCAAACACATTCTGTGAGGCCAGATTACCCTGATGCCAAAACTAGACAGGGGAATAACAATAAAATAAACTATATGCCAATATAACTGTTGAACATATATAGAAACATCCTCAGCAAAATAGTAGCAAACTGAATTCAACAACACATTAAAAAAATCATTTCCTGTGATCAGGTGGGATTCATTACAGGGATGCTTGGATAATTCAACATACACAAATTAATAAATATATATGAAATTAACAGAATCAATAACAAAAAACATATGATTGCTTCAATAGATGCTGAAAAAGCATTTGATAAAATTAACATCCCTTTATGATAAAAACTTTCATCAAAATGGGTATAGTGGGAATATAATTCAAAATAATAGAAATCATATACGACAAACCCAAAGCTAACATTTTACTGAAGGGGGAAAAATTGCAGGCCTTTCCTGTAAGGATTGAAACAAGGCAACAATGGCCACTTTCACCACTTTTATTTGACATAACACGAAATCCTGGTCAGAGCAGTTATGCAAGAGAAAGGAATAAAGGACATCTAACTTTAAAAGGAGGAAGTCAAATTATCCTTGTTCACATATGGCATGATCTTACACCTGGAAACCGCTAAAAAGTCCAGCAAAAAAACCTGTTAAAACAAATAACCAGTTCAGTAAATTTGCATGACAGAAAATCAACGTGCAAAAATCAGTAGCATTTACATATGCCAACAGCAAATAATCTAAAATCGAAATCACGAAAACTATTTTATTTCTAATAGCTACAAAAATATGAAATACCTAAGAAGCAATCTAACCAAAGAAGTGAATGATGTATAGAAGGAAAACTATGAATCTCTGATGAAAGAAATTGAAGAGGATACACAAAACAATAGAAAATGTTTCATACTCATAGATTGGAAGAATTAGTATTGTTAAAATGGCAGTACTATTCCAAAGCTATTTACAGATTTCATGCAATTTCTATCAATATATCAATGACATTCTTCACAGAAATATAAGAAAAGTCTTAATATATATATGGAATGAAAGACCCCCAAAAAGCCAAATCAATACTGAGCAAAAAGAAAAAAGCTGAAGGCGTCATATTACCTGACTTCACAATTTACTACAAAGCTATAGTAACCAAATCAGCATAGTACTCGCATAAAAACAGTCACATAGACAAATGAAAGAGAATAGGGAACGTTGATATAAATCTACACATTTACAGCCATCTCGTCTTCAACAAAGATGCCAAGAACATACAAATAAAAAGCATGATCATTGTAATAAATTATGTTGAGAAAACTGTGTAACTATATGCAGAAGAATGAAACTAGACCTCTGTGTCTTACCATATGGAAAAATCAAATCAGGATGGATTAAAGACTTAAATCTAAGACCTGAAACTGTGAAACTACTAGAAGAAAACATTGGAAAATGCTCCAGAACTTTTGTCTGGGCAAAGATTTCTTGTGTAAAACTTCAAAATCACACTCAACCAAAGCAAAAATAGACAAATAGGAGTATATCAGGCTAAAAATCTTTTGCACAGCGAAGAAAACAATCAACAAAGTGAAAAGACAACTCACAGAATGGGAGAAAGTATTTCTGAACTAACCATTCGGCAAAAGATTAATAACCAGAATATATAAGGAACTTAAACAACTCAATAGCAGTAATAATAATAATAATCTGATTTAAAATGGGCAAAAAAATGTAAACAAACATTTCTCAAAAGAAGACATACAAATGGCCCACAGGTATAAGAAAAAAATGCTCAATATCATGAATTATCAGGAAAATAGAAATCAAAACCACAAGATATCATCTCATCCTAGTTAAAATGGCTTGGATCAAAAAAGCAATAAGAAATGCTGGTAAGGATGCACAGAAAGGTTAACCCTCCTTCACCACTAGTAGGAATTAAATTGGTACAGCCACTATGGAGAACATGTGGATGTTCCTCAAAAAACTACAAATGGAGCAGGATCCAGCAATTCTACACTAAGTGTATGTCCAAAAGGAAAAAAATGTATTAAACAGCTATCTGTACTCCCGTGTTTATTGCAGCATTATTTACAACAGCCAAAATATGGAATCAACCTATATGCCCATCAACAGGTGAATAGATGTGATACATCTACACAATGGAATATTATTTAGCCTAAAAATGAAATTCTGTCATTTGCCATAGTGTAGATGGAACTGGAAGCCATTATGTTAAGTGAAATAAGTCAGAACAGAAAGACAAATATTTCATGTTCTCATTCATATGTTGGAGCTAAAGAAGTAGGTTTCTTGAAAATAGAGAGTAGATTGGTGGTTTCTAGAGACTGGAAAGGATTGGAAGGCAGAGGGATGAAGAGAAAAAAGAATATAAATGTAGTTATTCCCATTTAAGTGTACACTTAAAAAGCGCAAAAATGAAAAAAAACAGTAAAAATGGTAATTTTATATGTATATTTTTCCTCAGTAAATACAATTTAAAATCTTCTTCTAGCAGATATCCTTTCTCAATTATTTTCTTAATGGTCCTGGGAACGTATCTGCTACCTCTTTATTGAAAGAAGCTGCTTCTCCTGTTATCTTGACATTTTTTGAACCAAATCTCTTTCTGAAATCATTAAACCATCTTTTGCTGGCATTAAATTCTCCTTTGTCATATGATTATCTTTTCTCAAATCGTATTAGAGTCTGTAGATATGCTTTTCTTACAGCAATCCTGCACCCACATTGATATGGTTTGTTATTTCTGTCCCTGACCAAATCTCCTGTCAAATTGTAGGAGGGGCCTGGTGGGAGGTGATTTGATAATTAGGGCAGATTTCCCTGTGCTTTTCTTGGAGAGCAAGTGAATTCTCAAGAGATCTGATGGTTTAAACATGTGTGGCACTTCCCCTTTCACTCTCGCCCTCTCGCCAGTCATGAGAAGAAGGTGCTTGCTTCCCCTTCACCCTTACATTATGATTGTAAATTTCCTGAGGCCTTCCGGCCACGCTTCCTGTTAAGCCTGCGAAACTGAGTCAATGAAACCTCTTTTCTTCATAAATTATCCAGTCTCAGGTAGTTCTTCATAGCAGTGTTAGAATGGACTATTACATGGATAAAAACTGCATTTTCAATAGGGTATAAAAAGGTATTTCTCAAAAAAAAAAAAAAAACAATGGTTTTCCTTCCTGCTGGTGTAGTTGCATCTATGGTTTCAAAAATTTCCTTTTATTTATTTACAGTGGTCCTTACACTGAATTCTTTTATCTTGAAATGGCAGACAACTGCAGCTGCAAATGTCAATCTACAGCATATACCAAGAAATTCAACTTTTTATTATAATGCCATGACTTTTCTCTACTTGTGGGAAGCATTTCCAGCATTAGTATTGGCAAATTGTATGGGTCCCATGGTGTTACTCGAGGTTTACGGTATTGCACTAAACATGAGGAAAATATGGGAGAACCATGAGAGATCACTTTTTACTGAATCTGCAATTTACTGTAGAGAGAAGCTGCTCACATGGAGATGATTAGTGTCACATGAGCCACTCTTGAGCTCACCACAATAGCAACAGGAGTTGGCTACAAAATTAGTACTGTAGTACAGTATGTACTGTGGTTAGTTTAATGCAGTTATAATGTAATACTGCATCTTCATGTTTGTTTACATTTCTCAGAGCTGTAAATGGGGCCATGTATGGTCTGTAAGTGTTTGTGTGTCTAAGTTTTGATAAAGCTTAACTTGTTATAATAGATTTGTATATATTATGTGTTCATAAAATGCTTAACTTTTTTTGGTATTTCTAGGCTATGTGGATTGTCTGTAAGGTTTTGCAAATTGTTGCAAATCTGTAACAAAATTTCAATTATACTTATTGAAAAAATTCACATATAAGTGGACCCACACAGTTCATACTTGTATTGTTTAAAGGTCTACTATATATTGAATTAGCATATATACTTAAATATTAACAGAAAAGTCAAACACTGAATAGAAAAGTTGCCATATAATATAAACAGTTATTTCTGAGTAAAGTAGATACACATAGCCAATAAAAATATTTAAAAAATTATTTCAGTAGTAACCAGTAATTTGCATATTATAGTTAAGGAATAATGATTTCATTTGTTAGATGTATATAATATAAAAGATGAGTATTACCTCATCTTGATAAAACTGTAGGAGTGTTTATTGGTAAAACAGTAGATGTAAAGCAACTTGGCAATGTATCTATCAAACTTTTTAAAACATATATAATATTGACCCAGAGAGTGTAGTGTTAATATTATATTTTAAAGAAACCCTCACCCATTTGATGAGAGATTTTTATCATGTAAATGCTCAGTGCAGTATTATCTTAATAGAAAAAGAAAAGAAACAAGAAAAAAAACAATACCAATAAAACGGATACAACATAAAGTGTCAAATAAATTACACTATATCTCTCTGAAAAAATGCTACGTATAATTTTTTTTAAAAAATGAGTGTATTTCTATTTCAGCAAAACTGTTAGCTGTTTTTTTCTTTAATGGTGATGAGAAATATGGAGTAAGAGGAGAATTATTGTCAACTATCGCTTTGAGTTTCTCTTTTTACAATGAGATTATTTTTGTACGCTAACATTTGAAATCATGTAATTTGAAATGACAGATCAAAAGGGAGGAATGGTGTGAATCTTATATTTGCAAATGTGACATTTATGATCATATCCATATACAAGGGGCAGCTCATTTCCCTGCAGGTTTTTGGCCGCCTTTTACCCTTTAAGAGCAGGGCCTTGGTGAAAAGCAAAATCCCATGTTCCCCACATGCCTGCTTCTAAAGCAGACATTTTTTCACTGCCAGGGATGTCAGTCTCCATTTCTTTTCTTATATTCTTTGCTTCTACAGCTCAACATAACTATTCACATGTGAAAACACAAAGCAATATTGAAAGACCTAGCTATACAATTCTTTTTTTTTTTTCCATTTTGACTGTTACTACCCAAAGCCCCAATTTATCTTGGTTTTATCTAGGCTTGATTAGAATGTTTCTTTGTAATTTATCCTAAATCTTAATTTAAGATTAACAGCTCTCTCTGGATCTACAACCTTACTTATAGATAAAGCTGCCATTGATAATGGTATTAAATCAGAACTCAGTGTCCCCTTAGCAACAAGACTTTGACAGCAGGGTTATACTATACTCCAACCTTTTTTAAGAAAACAGCTTTTTTTTTTTCTCTCTGAACACTAAAAATATTCCTTAAAAAGATCAAAGAAATAACTGAAAGAACTCAAAATATCACCGTAAGAGGAAATCTGCCAACTTTCAAAGTTTAGAAAACGAGAAAATTATAGAATTACATGGGATTGTTTGGGTATTAAATTCAGCTACACATGGTATCATTAGCATGTTGCACATAAAGCAATTTTTACAGTCACTGAAAAACTGAGGATTTACGACAACGAATTCCTATGTTAGATGACCTTGGTTCATATCTTGCCTTAGTTGTGGACTACTATAGTGATCTTGAACAAAATAACATGTACCATATTCTGGAATTATTGTTTAATCATTATTATCTTTCTGAAAATAGAGTCTAACTGATATATTGAGACATAATTGAGACTTCATATAGTTTAAACTAACAAATAGGATATTTGTTAACTGAAATATCTTGTCTAAGACTCACTTCACCACCTAGCACATGTGCCTGTAGTAGTACGTACCTCATAGGGGTATTAAATGTAGAGAATTGTGGTCACCATTTAATGAACATTACTATCAGTAATATAGTTACTTTAAAAAACTATAAAGCTGGATTAAATACATGTTCAAATGCAAATTTTGTTTAAAGCAATGGAAAAAAATCTGGGAAGCTATATTCTATTCCAAGAGTATTATCCTAGAAATGTATGATTTTGCACCATGGGATAAGTCATACGAAAAAACTAAAAACGTATCAGCAAACTTATTTTCAGGGTTTAAGTTCCATAATTATTACAGTTCCTGAAATAGTTATTCTAAAGTAAAATGATATTTTAGGATAAATAACGATTTATACCAAGTATCCAGTTAGTTAATATTTCTAAACTTTCTAAAAAGCATTTCAGTCATTGAATTGAAATAATTTCACACATGAGCAATATGCTTTTTGAGAGATTAAAACAACAAAAAGCCACCTCAAGAAAAAATAGCATCAGCAGCAGCAAATTTATAGACCCCACATCAGTGGTCTTCAGTGTGGATTTGAAGCATGTAGCAGTATTTGACACCAGTTTAACTCTAAACAGATGCAAGTGCACTCCCGAATTTATGTCTCTGTACCTAGTCAGAAGTAGCCTATCCCGAAGTTTACTATTTATATTAGGTTTTTTATAATTAAGAAAATGCACTATGCATTTTAAAGTTTCCTATGATTTTTTACAAATTGTTCTGATCATCCTCTGCAGCAGAAAGTCAAGGAATGGGTTATCATTCTAACAAGGTCTGTCTCCTGACTTTTTTTAAAAATATTTATTTATTTATTTATTTAATTTTGAGACGGAGTCTCTCTCTGTCGCCAGACTAGAGTGTAATGGCAGGGTCTCGGCTCACTGCAACCTCCGCCTCCTGTGTTCACACCATTCACCTGCCTCAGCCTCCCGAGTAGCTGGAATTACAGGTGCCCACCACCACACCTGGCTAATTTTTTGTATTTTTTTAGTAGAGACGGGGTTTCACCGTGTTAGCCAGGATGGCCTCGATCTCCTGACCTCGTGATCTGCCCACCTCGGCCTCTGAAAGTGTTGGGATTACAGGCATGAGCCACCGCACCTGGCCCAGTTTTCACTACAGTTATTTTCCTCCAGAGGGGAATATGACAGGTGATGCCTCGGAGGAATCCAACAGATCCAAGCCGCCTCTGTAGTGATGTGGTCAAGGAGGTTCCACTCTCCCTCCTGAGTGGAGCCTGAAGTCATGCTCACTTCTTAGAGGACTTTTCCATGGTGGGAATCAGTCTCTGACAGGAGGGAAAGAAGAAAAACAAAAACATTTGAACAGAGAGCCCAACAAAGGGAGACCAGAACAAGAAAGGAATTTCCAGAAGTTCATTCTAGGTTTATTTGCATTAAAAAGTGATTTGTATGAACAGTGAAAAAATAACATGTACCATATTTTGGATTTATTGTTTCCTCATGACTATCTTTCTGGAAATAGAGTCTAACTGAGATACTGAGACATAATTCAGATTTTATAGAGTTTAAATTAAGAAATAGGATATTTGTTAACTAAAACATCTAAAATTTCTTTAAGAAATCTCAATGTGAGAAACAGTTTTCCTTACATTTTATTGTTCTTTGATTTTTACTTCTGCTGGAATTATGCTAATCAGTGGGTTGCGCGGGTTATATTACGTAAGCATTTAAGTTGTACACACAGAAGCTATTTTCACAGAATTAAAAGAACTACACTAGCTGGGCGTAGTGGCTCACGCCTGTAACACCAGCACTTTGGGAGGCCGTGGTAGGCAGATCACGAGGTCAGCAGTGGGAGACCAGCCTGACCAACATGGTGATGAAATCCTGTCTCTACTGAAAATACGAAAATCAGCCAGGCCTGTTGGTGGGCGACTGTAATCCCATCTACTCAGGCGGTGAGGCAGGGAAATAGCTTGAATTCGGGAGGCAGAGGTTGCCGTGAGCCGAGATCGTGCCATTACACTCCAGCCTGGGCTACTGAGAGAGACGCCATCTCAAAAACAAACAAACAAACAAACACAACAACAACAAAAAAACCACACTCCAAAACTAATAGTACCTCACTGCCGTGCAGCAGGACTCTTCAGGCATGTAATGCTACTAAAGCCAGCTGATATTACAAAGTCCTGTCCTGGTGTGTGGAGTTAGAAAGAACTGTCTAGCTGTGGTATTTAGGTCCAGTTTACTCAGTTCTCTTAACTTCAGTTTCCTTTCAATAAAACAAAATGAAGATACTATTTATATGTTAGTTACAAAGGAAGAGGAAAGACATATGGCGTATATGTGTATGTATGTATGCTCTTTTGATATACAGCACAGTGTTGAGCAGCCTGAAAGGAAAAAACAAAACAAAACAAAACAAAAAAACTCAACAAAATTCAATAAACTTTAACTTACATTTTCCCAATTCCTTTCTTATGAAGACGATCAATTTGCATATCAACATTGTACAATGCACTCCTT
Source organism: Gorilla gorilla gorilla (assembly GCF_029281585.2). NCBI lineage: Eukaryota > Metazoa > Chordata > Mammalia > Primates > Hominidae > Gorilla > Gorilla gorilla. Next base: position 116,722,971 of record NC_073229.2, on the reverse strand, counting down.
TGAAAATGAACTTTATGAGCCTCAAAATGTGCAGCCTTATCGTTTTTTATTTGAAGAAATAGTTATTAAAAAGAATTTTCCTTTAATTATGCTACAATAATAATTGAAAAAATATATAGATCTTAAAATTCAGTTACCAATATATGCAATTTTTATACTGGAGAGAGGATGGCAAAGGCTGACCTCAAAAATGCAGTTAATTAAATAATCAGTTATCAATGATTCTGAAAATTGAAAACACTCACAAATGGGCAAGATAGTTTGTAAATCCATTAAGATATTTTAAATCAGAAATCAGTCATTTTCTTTGTAGTTTAACTACTGCAGTACTTTCAAAAAGCCCCTTTAATAGACAATTTCCTCATTAAGCATTGACCAAAAAGTTATTTAAATAAGTCAGAACATAATAATCATAATATAGTTATTATCCAGTCATTTATGGAGAGCAGTATCTAACTTATCCAGTATAAGAGTATTAAAGAAATATCATTTTATTTATTTAAATATTAATGACTATATTATGTATTAGAAAAATATAATCTAAGTTCTCCATCTAAAATATGATAATGCAGCATCAATCTTTAAAAAAATGCTCTTTTTGTTAGTTATTGGATACAAAAATTAAAATTAAGACAATAATTAATGTATGGAAAAGTAATATTTTCTGTTCCTTTAAAAAACAGAACTTTATAAAACTAATAATAAATATTTCGAATTTTCCTAAGAAATTGCAGATTCAGCCACTGATATACTCCATAAAATTCCAAATATATTATATAATTTCAGGGTTTCAATTAATCAAAATGTGAATATGGAGAAAGAAAAATATTTTCTATGGTGACCTTATGCTCAAAGGGCTTATTCATCCCCCAAATAACTTGGCCTTAAGATACTGTTATTCTTTAATATATCACACCTAACAAATGAATGGAATGGTATAAAATGCAGTCCTGTAATAATTACAGTTCTAAACTGCTGAATAATGCTAATAGTTACTACCATCAGCACCTTTGCCTAAGAAAGTCCACCACTGAGGGCATTCTACCCTTATTTTTAACCTTGGAAATAAAATACTATTTTAGGTCGGCATTAAGCCTCTTTAATGTTGACTATCTTCTCTTGGAACTTATTCTGTATTTCTTCACCAAAACTATTGGTATAACAAAGGTCAGTCAAAAGTTTATAAATAGAAATAGTAATTTTTATCATTTAATTCTATCAAAATATTATCAGCATGTCTTTTTTATTTTCATGTGATCTAATTGTTCTATAACTTTTAAAGTTCCCATATGTTTCTGGTTATGTTAATATTGATTGTATATACCCATCAGCAAGGGATCATAGTTTACATGCAAAATAAAATCCAGTTTCTTATATTTTAAATTGGCTTTAAGAAAAATTAAGTTAAATTTCTCTCTCTGAATATATATATGCATACACACACACACACAAACACACACACACACACACAGACGTATATGTACAAACACACATGCCCATACATATATATAACCAAAATAAATTAAATATGGTCACCATAGGGATTTACTGCAGTCATAATCCAGGCAGCTGTATATACAGTGTACATGTTTAAATTTCTATTAATTATTATTCTCAGCACGTATTAAGGGCTAAATGATTTTTTGTATAGCAGTTCTTGAAGTCTTGCAAATTTTCCAAATGAAAAAATAAAGACCATATATTTAGTTGATTAAATTATATATCTGTATTGAACTGGGAAAGCCAAAGCAAATATTGATCTTCATAAAATCAGAAAGTTAACTCCTCGATAATGAAAATGATGTTTTCAAAAAATTTTGGTATAAGGCTGAACAAAAGAAAAAGACAAACTTTAAATAGAAACATAATATCAAAAATCACAATAAAACATTGAGAGGAGATAAAGAGAATGAGAAGAAAATATAATTGCATTTTAAAATAATTTCGTTTTTAGGAGAATTATCTCATTTTAAAAGTGAAATATTTCCTATAAGAAATATTTCTAAAGCAAACAAAATACTGTTTCTTAGGATTTTACATTACATTTTAATTTTTGTTTCGTAAGTGCTATATGTCAAATTCATTAGAAAATGTCACATCCACGAAATCCTTGAGTTTTAAATATTAACATTTAAATTAAAATACTGTGTATCTTAACAACAACCCTATATTTGTAGAATGTGTATAATGAAGCTCTATATCTTTTCTCACTATATCTCCTTTACACTTAAATAACTGGTTAAGCCGTCCTCATCCTTCCTCAGCTACTTGGCAGATCCTCCTAGTGTGCTTCAGCTCTCCCTTCCCTCATTTCCTCTCCTCACACCACCACAGTTTCCATGGCACCATGGTACATAGGTGCCTAAAATGTTATAGGTTCTCAAGGAATATTTGCTGAATGTGTGAAGGGATTGCTACCAATTTCGTTTTGTATATCAACACAAAATTAACTCCTGATGGCAGAGACCATATCTTGTTCATTTTCACATTCCCAGTATTTAGTAAAATGCCAGTCACTTAGTGGTAGACTGAATATTTGTTGAAGAAATATGCATTTCAATATATTTAAGAAATACTAATATGCCAGCAGCATATTTCATATTCTGTATGCATTATCTAATTTAACCACAATTTTATAGATGATAATACCTAGAACTAATAAATTTGGTGATTTGCAAAAGGCACAAAACTACTGTCCTAATTCCGAGTTCATTGTTTTTACCTCTAAGCTACATTGTAGTTAAGATATCCTCATTTATAAATTAATATAGTATCATTAAATATATGCTCTTTACTCCAAAATTTTGAAAACTAGCTTATATTTCAAAAATTCATAAATATAATATTGTGAAGAAGCCAGGAGCTGATTAAATTTTCTCAGTACTATCTTTACTTATTTTCTTTTAAATAATTTTATTAATATTTAAGAAAAGTAAGAATTTTGATCATGAAAAAAAGTTATTATGGATTGATCTTCATTGAAATTTTATTTTTGCTTGAGCTGTGCTAAAAAATGAGCAAATCGCCTAAATAATAAAAAGAGTGGCCATGCTTCCAAATATCCATATAGCCACTCATCTCAAACTTAAATATTTTAATTGGTCATGAACTCTTTAGGATTAAACATAGATTTTAAAAACTTATAAACAAACTTTTGCATTGATTCTTGCTTATTATTATATCTAAACACTAACAAAAACTGTTTTTTTTTTTCCAGCAACTGCCTGTATTGTTTTATCTAATTCTAGCTTTTTGCAATGGAAGTATAAAATTATAAAACACAGACCTGTTAGTAATGATGAAAATAGTCTTAAGGGAGACATGTATATTATAAAGATTAATTTATGATTTATAATCACACAGAAAATTGGTATTGCTAACAAACCTCGCAAAGTCTTGGTTTTTGTTTTACCAAACAGGATTGTACCTTTTGTCAATTTAGCAAACTTAGATATTTTAATTATCTATTCCTTTAAAGATTTCTGAAGAAGTTAAATAAAGTATTCACATGTGGACTTCAGTGCATATGCAGTTTTATACTTTGTTATTTATTATTTCAAAATTAAAGCCATTAGTCTTAATAAGATAGGCTGGCTGTTTTTTATTATGAAATTCCCTTTTGCTATGAAACACCAAAAATATAGAAAGTATGGTTTTTAATTTAAGTTTTAAAATTATTTTATTAATTGAAAAAAATCTTAATTTGTTTATGGGAAATGATTGTTTATGTTTTTATGTTCAAGTAATACATATTTGTTTAGAGAACTTCACACATACCATGATGTTTCATGCTGTTATTTTTTGGCTTGTGTTATTTCCTGTGGCAGGATGGCCCTTTTCCTTGTTTCTGCTCTTACCCTGGGCATTGTCCGGCTAATTTTAGGATATTTTGATTGAGAATGAAAAAGTCCTGCTCAATTAATATGTGCAAAAATCTTGATCATTTGCTTCAGGAGATATTTTCTCCATCCTATGTGTACTTCTTAGAAACAAATCCACCCATAGTCCACCATAGGCCTCTGCTCCATGCTAGACCAGTAATATTATTTTCCCAAAGAATTAGGAATACACAGAGCTTCATTAGAGATACTTGGAAGCTTGAAGGTCACACTGTACTTAAAGACACACTGTAGGGACAGCCATAATGGACCAACCATGAACGATGAGGTGGTGAGACTTATGTGCTAAAACATTACCATTGTGAGTGAAGACTAATTTTTACTAACTTCCTACTTGAAGTCAAACAAAAAATGAAATGTTTTATTCTCATAGGATATCATCAGTATCTTTGTATATCTGTCTAACCATTTCATGTCTATATTGTGTGATGACCACACTATCTCTTTCTGGTTCAATGCTCAATAAACTGTTCTTTTCATGCCCAGATGTTCCTTCTCTGGCCTTTATCCTCAAACTGAGTCAAATAAATTTTCCTATATCTATTTTTTTTAAAAAAATTAAACACCAACTGAACTCTTCATCTATCTGTTTGCTTTCTTTCCACTCACTTGCACATGTCAATTCTTATATAGGCAATGCCATTTGCTCTTTCACTGCCAAAACATAGCTCAAAGCTTTCATCACAAATATTTGATGATTGACCCAATTATGAGCAATATCTGACAATCTGTGGTCATATGAGAGTATGTTAGGGAATAAGAATAGTGACAAGAAATGAGAGAAATTGGGCATGTTATATCCTAATTCATTAATCTTTATTTCAACCTAAGTCTGTAATCTTTGTGATATGTACCAGTGAATAAATCACACAGATCTTAAATTAAATTAAGGACTAACACCAGGAAGTAAAATTAAGGTTGAGAAAAATAATTTTAAAAACATGAAAAATCATAGAAAGCTTGGGTATTAAATAAGTACTACCTTGGGAAAATATTAAGGTTTAGATGTAAATTTATTTTTATACCTCCCTCTCCCAGAAAATGTTGTTACAAAAGATATCTTTTCCATAAACACTGGTTGACTGAATGACTGAATGGATGAATCAACTAGAGCTAAGTATAAATTAATCTTATAACTGTAATTAATGACAAGTCACCTCAATTTGGGCTAAAAGCATGAACAAGAATTCCTTTTAATAGTGACTACTCACTGTGTATAAAATAAAATAATTCAATGCCTTAACTTGGCATACAAACTTCCTGTACTATGAATCCAATTTTATGTAAATCTTTTCGTAATTCTTTCTTAGTATTCAAGTCAGCTTCCTCCCACTTAGGTATGGTTTGTGTTATTCAGCCTTTAAATTTACACTCATTCTGATTGCTCTTCTTCCATCCTTCTTTGACTCCTATTCATTATTTTTAAGAAGCTTTAAATTATGTGGAGTTTGTGTATGCATGCACATGTGCTTGTGTATTTATGTATGTGTGTATATGTATATATACATATCTATAAATCAAGGCTAAGGCGTATTAATATGGTGTACTTGGGAGGAATCAATAGTCAGTAAGCAGTTGATGCCTATATAAGAAAGAGAAGGGAGCATCTGATGGAGGATGATTTTTGAGGATTTTAGTAAAAATGGATTCAAAAGCATAAGAGATGTAATTAACTTTGAAGGTTAGAAATATTTCATTCAACTGAAACTAATGGGCATTGATGGGGATTGGGAAAGATATGGAAAGCATTCATTTGGGAATACAATTTTTACTATATTAACTTTGAGAAATTAAATTTTTGTTTTTTTTCATAAGGTACAAGGGAATGGATCTCCATAGAATGAGGAAAAATGGGCTTGGATATTATGTTGCCATTGAAAATATCTTGGAAATATGTATTAGTCCATTTTCATGCTGCTGATAAAAAGACTGGGAAAAAAATAGAGTTTTAACTGGACTTACAGTTCCATATGGCTGGAGAGGCCTTAGAATCATGGTGGGAGGTGAAAGGCACTTCTTACATGATGGTGGCAAGAGAAAATGAGGAGGATGCAAAAGCAGAAACCCCTGTTAAAACCATCAGATCTCATGAGACTTATTCACTACCATGAGAACAGTATGAGGGAAACCACTTCATGATTCAAATTATCTTCCACCGGCTCCCTCCACAACACGTGGAAATTATGGGAGTACAATTCAAGATGCAATATGGGTGAGGACACAGCCAAACCATAGCATTCCACTCCGACCCCTCCAAATCTCAATCCTCACATTTCAAAACCAATCATGCATTCCCAACAGTCCCCCAAGGTCTTAACTGATTTCAGCATTAATCCAAAAGTCCACAATCCGAAGTTTCATCTGAGACAAGGCAAGTCCTTTCTACCTATGACCCTGTAAAATCAAAAGCAAGCTAATTACTTCCTAGACACAATGGGGGTACAGATATTGGGTAAATACAACTGTTCCAAATGGGAGAAATTGGCCAAAACAAATGGGTTACAGGGCCCATGCTGGTCTGAAATCCAGCGGGGCAGTCAAATTTTAAAGCACCAAAATGATCTCCTTTGACTCCAGGTCTCACATCCAAGACACACTGATCCAAGAGGCGAGTTCTCATGGTCTTGGGCAACTCTGCCCTTGTGGCTTTGCAGGGTACAGTCTCCCCCCAAGCTGCTTTCACAGTGTGGCATTGAGTGCAGCTTTTCCAGCTCAACGAAGCGAGCTGTTGGTGGATCTACCATTCTGGAGTCTGGAGGATGGTGGCCCTCTTCTCACAGCTCCACTAGGCAGTGCCCCAGTAGGGACTCTGTGTCGGGGCTCCAACTCCACATTTCCCTTCCACACTGCCCTAGCAGAGGTTCTCCATGATTGCCTTACCCCTGCAGCAAACTTCTGCCTCGGCATCCAGGCATTTTCATACATCTTCTGAAATATAGATGGAGGTTCCCAAACCCCAATTCTTGACTTCTGTGCACTCTCAGGCTCAACACCACATGAAAGCTGCCAAGGCTTTGGGCTTGCACTCTCTGAAGCCATAGCAGGAGCTCTACATTGGCCCCTTTCAGCCATGGCCGGAGCAGTTGGGACACATGGTGCTAAGTCCCTAGGCTGCACACAGTACAGGGACCCTAGGCCCGGCCCACAAAACCATTTTCTCCTAGGTCTTGGAGACTGTGATGGCAGGGGCTGCCATGAAGACCTCTGAAGTGCCCTGGAGACATTTTCCCCATTGTCTTGGGGATTAACATTTGGCTCCTCATTACTTATGCAAATTTCTGCAGCTGGCTTGAATTTCTCCTCAGAAAATGGATTTTCCTTTTCTATCACATTGTCAGACTGCAAATTTTCCGAACTTTTATGCTCTGCTTCCCTTATAAAATGGAATGCCTTTAAGAGCACCCAAGTCACTTCCGGAATACTTTGCTGCTTAGAAATTTCTTCTGCCAGATACCCTAAATCTCTCTCTCAAGTTCAAAGTTCCACAAATCTCTAGGGCAGAAGCAAAATGCCACCAGTCTCTTTACTAAAACATAACAAGTTACCTTTGCTCTGTTCTTACGTTTTTTATTCTCATTGTTATCTAGCCTCTCAACACTTCTTGAGTGAAGTTACCTCTGCCTTTATTATTGCTACCAACCTAGCTGGGCGTGGTGGCTCATGCCTGTAATCCCAGTACTTTGGGAGGCTGAGGCAGGCAGATCACGAGGTCAGAAGTTTGAGACCAGCCTCACTAACATGGTGAAATCCCACCTCTACTAAAAAGACAAAAATTAGACGGGCATGGTGGCATGCATCTGTAATCCCAGCTACTCAGGAGGCTGAGGCAGGAGTATCGCTTGAACCTGGGAGATGGAAGTTGCAGTGAGCCGAGATCACACCACTGTGCTCCAGCCTGGGCAACAAGAGCAAAACTCCATCTCAAACAAACAAACAAAAAATTATTGCTGCCAACCTCTAATTCATCATCCTCTGATTTTTTATATCAAGCTCATATCTAGGTCCTGTATCAAATATTCTGTATTTGTAAGAACTATTCTGAATACAACTGTTGAGAGAATACACTTTTGACCCCAATACATACGTTTTTATAACAATCACCTCCATTTGAGTTTGTGTTCTTTAAAGATTATTTGATTTTAATCTCATATGCTCAGCATGAAGCCATCAAAATAATTGTTAAACAACAAAAAGTGCATATTTCAGGTCTAATGTAGAGGAATGCTTATCTAGACACACATTCTATAAAGCACAGTGCCTAGCATAGAGTTCAATAATCATTTGTTGAATTAATAAATATGCCACACTAAATAAGTTGCAGAAGAATATTACAAGTATAAATAGTGGGCTCCATTAATGCTCAAATCCCATAACTTTAGAGTCATGTTGGGTCCATTTTAAATCTCTAATTTCTACCTCCAGGATAGGCTATACTTTTAAAAGTATAGTAGAGAGGAGACTGTTTTGCTTCCACAAACACCATCTGCCTCCATTTTCCTTTTCCTCTCTAAAGGCATTTCCTTTTGTTATTGCCCTTGGCAAACTGGCTGTTCTTTTCTTTTAAATTAGTCCTAACTTTAACTGCTGGATGTAAAGGATTCCACATGGGTGACTGTGAAGCTGCTGGGCTCTTTTTGTTTGTCATCACTGTATACCTAGATTGGTGTACATCACACTTAAAAGAGTCAATTCCCAGCAGCTCCCATTGGCATCACTGGCCTCATTGAGATGTTTTGTGACTTCTAGCTGCCTTCCAGGTGACAGCATTCTCCTCCTCCTGATATCCAAATATGTTCCCTCCATACTTTATTGATGCCAACCAAACCTGCAGTTTATATTTTCATTGAACTTTTGGGAACAAAAAACCTGAGACAGTTATCCTGACTCCTTCTTCTGGGACTTACCACTACTTACTCTCAATTCTTGAAGCACACACATACAAAAACAAAAATTAAATTGTCTGAAGAAAAAGGGAAGTGACTACTTTGAGATTTTTTTCTAAAAATCCTCTCATCATTCATATAATGAACAATAATCTATTGGTTGTATATTATATAAGACAGTATGGCATACATTTAATAGTGCTAAGATTTATTCTTTTAGGGTTTAGGGCTGTGCAGACAGATGTCAGACAAAAAAGCTTGACTTTGTGAACTTCTCCTTTTTAATGTTTAATTCCATCCCTATTTTAAAGGAAATTTAATTTAAGAGAATTATATCCATATGATTCTAGTTCATTTGTATTTAACTGATCAATGTGTTGTTTTACAAGGCCTGTTTGATGTCAAGAAAGTAAAGTGAGTCCCTTTTTCCCCTAGGCTTTTGAAATGCATTTTTCCGTTGGAAGTATTTGGCAGTTTATAAATCCCAACAACCAAAGACCAAACTTTGGTTTAAAATTCAGAGCATTAAAACATGAAACAACATCCAAAAGGGCACTAAATTTCAATTGAGAAAATAGCCTTTAACATAATGATTTTTATGTGTTTCAGTTTATTTTAATTTTTAATTACAAAACCAATTTATTAAGCAAAAGAAACATCTTAGTGAGAGTTACAGGAAAGACAGCTTCATGATATTAGAAAAAGAAGAGTGATAAATAATTCATTAGATAAGAGAACATTGAAAAGTCAGTGTCTTTGCCTTTTTTGTCTCCTTCCATGAAGAGGAAACATGTTATATTGAGAAAAACATGGACTTTGAAGGCAGACCCTGATTATGCTACTCTAATTTAATAGACACATTAATTCAGAAACGTTGCAACCATTGCTTCATCACTTTAAAAAATGTGGATAATATTGCTAATCTCTAAATGACTCGATATGAGTTCATGCCTTTTTCTCCACCTATCTTTCCCTCTGGACCTGAGGTGGATCTGATACTGACCTTTAATTTTGTAGCCTTAGACTTCTTCCCAATATTTCTGTCTTTTGAGAAACACTTGTTAGAATGTCTTTTTCACTTTTCCTTTTGGGGAAGAGAGTAAGGACTTTGCCAAAATTACTTACACATTTTTGTTTTGTAATTAGACTATCAGTCTTGAAGCTGATTATGGTTTCTTCATTGATTTTGGTACTACGATGCTTATTGGTAAATTTCAACACAGCCATTAACAGGTCTAAAGAAAAAATATAATCTATATTTCTATGTATTGTCTTTTTAACCTTAGTCTTTATTTCTTTGCCACTTTGATTTCCTTAAAAATTTATCCTTGTTTTGAATCAGACATATTTTGTAAGGTTCTTTGGATCAGTCAGGGTAAAAATACATTTATAAATGAGTGCACACACACATACACACACACACAAACGAACATGTAAACAATTCTGAGGCTATACCTATACAGTGCAAAGGGGGCTAAAAACTACATGGAGAAGTCAGACTGTAATAAAGCAAGAGCAGAAAATCTGAAAAAAAAAAAAGAAGTGATCAGGACCATGTTTATTTTGAAAGCTAGTATCAACTTCTCCTGCCCATGATTTGCTAAAGTATTCTCTTATCTGTACCTTCAAATGTGGCTTTAAAAAATATAGCCACTTTGGCATGTTTTTAGAGTCACTTACAAAATTCTAAATTCAGACAGTTCAAGTATATAAGCAATCAGTCAGCACTACACAGGGAGTCTAGACAGGTTCCTTGGGAAACAAAATCTGAGATGCCACTTGTTACAATTCTATGTGGGTAGGGGTAGGAAGAAAAAGCAGCTCTCTCTCTTCTCAAGACTCCATTTGTTCTTGTATTTTTTTTCTTGACTTCATTTACATTATCTAATAGATACGAAGTAGAGAATACTGTTCACTGGATGAAAGAAAAATCTGTACTAATGAGAATATTCTGATCACGAGTATGGCTATGGTTCTAATAATCTAGGACTCAGGAAAATAAAAGAAGAAAATTTTATTTATTTGTCAATATTCTAGTCCTGAACCTGAAGCTCAGTGCAAGAAAGAGATACAGGATTTAAGAACAGATCAAAGTTAGGGATTGTGGAACAGAGTAGAGCGAGAAAGTAGCCGCTCTATTTCATTCTACACTTCTTGAATGTACTTTGTCATTTATGTACTTTTCCCAAACCATCTATTGCATTCTAGCAGATTTTTCAGTATCTTCAACTTCTTCAACTACTTTCCTTATTGTTATTCCCTCCCACTATCACTTAACCCTCTTGGCTCCTCAGTGACCGTACTACTGGTGTTAGTATGTGTCTGGAATATAGAAAGGGTTCATTTAAGTGCACAATTATGCCATTCACAACTGTTGTTATATACTAGAACATAGTTTAAGCTTAGAATATGCAAATGTGGTAGAACCTGTCTTAAGCATATTTCATTTAAACAACATGACAGATTAATCTCATTTTCTAATTTCAAATATACTAACCAGTCAGGTGTGGTGGCATGCTCCTGTAGTCCCAGCTACTAGGGAGGCTGAGGCAGGAGGATCGCTTGAGCCCAGGAGGTTGTGGCTTAAGTGAGCTGAGATTGCACCACTGTACTCCAGCACAGTTGACAGAGTGACATCCTGTCTCAAAAAGAAAAAAAAAAGTTAGATTGCACCACTGTACTCCAACCTGGTAGACAGTGTGACATCCTGTCTCAAAAAATAAATAAATAAATAAATAAATAAATAAATAAATAAAAATAAAACTAACCACTGCCAACAATGTAATTAGCAGGCAGCTGATTCATATAGCTACACATTTCTCTTAGCCATGAAGTTGCTTTTTCCAGAAGTATTTGTTATTGTAATTAGGATATAAATAAATAAACTAATAAAACGTAAGTATGAGTAAAAGTTTATTTTAATTAGTTTTAATGATTTGGGAAAAACTCAAAACCAAGCCATTAAGCAAACAAACAAACAAACAAAAACCCAACAAAACCAAAACCCAAAAACACTGTTGAATTAAGTGTGGATACGAGAAGTAAGAATTGCTTTAAGACTGCATCATCTGTTTTTTTTTTTTTTTTTTAAAGTCCCATTTTAACCAATTTTTTTGCTTTACTGACCAACCACTGGTCCCAATTGTGCTGGTTAAGCGATATGCTCTAACTGTTTGGTGATGAAATGAAAATAATTGATTCAATCCATTCATCCAAAACAATAGAACAGACGTTCAACAAGCAGTCGATTGTATCAAAGCACATTTGCTCTCTTTCCAGCCTTAAGACAGTGTCTGATTAGGCACAGTTTAACTGTACTTAGCCATGCGTTTCTGAAGCCATAAAACATAAGTGTTCTGCATAAATATTACTCTCCTCAAGAGACATTTTTTATATAAAAGATTTTTGAAATTTTGGTTGGATTTCACAGTGTTTTCTTTTTGGCCTCAAAATAACTAACAGTTTTACACTCTCTTTACCCCCCAAACAGTGTGACCTGTTTTGATTTTCTTTTCTTTCTTTCTTTCTTTTTTTTTTTCATCAAAGGCATTCTTATAATATATACTTGAAATCCACGGGTTCTTGGAATCTTTCTTCCATCAGAAAATTACATATGTGCATAGTTGCATTCCTTGTGTTCAAGCTCCTCATATAATGCCATTCACATCTTTCTGTTCTTTTTTACCCCACTTCTTGTTAAGTTCTTGGTTCCCTGTGCAATATAATGTATGGATATAAAGATGCTAGAAGTATGTCCAGAAACAACCCAACAAAGTAAATGCTTATGAGATAAAGGGACAGAAAACTCCATCTAATTTTTACCCCTATGCCTTTGATTATGTTCTTTCTGCTTGTATGAACTGGTTCAGCCCTATTAATAGCAAGCTTCATACCCATGGATCCTGCATAATGACTCCTCCAAATGACACAGTTTTTATATTTGGCTCTCAGGACGTATTTTCAGCTCCACCTCTTGTTGGCTTTCTCAGCTCTGCTTTTTGTTTCATCATTGCTTGTAAATCCATTCACTATTAATATTTTTTATCTCATCCCAGTCCAACAAGATTTAAAGTTTAGCTCGTATTTATGGTTGATAGGCTGACCTCATCACTGAATCATTTAAGTTCTGCTCTGCTTACTGCTGCATAGTGACAGGTTAGCTCCATCACTTTCACTTTTTCAGCTCTACTTCTAGAATCCCAGCCTGGGATATTTTATTTATTCTGCTTTACCAAGGCATCTATTAAGAAAGAGTTCCTGGGGGGAAAAATGGCACTAAGAGTAAACTTGAAGAAAGAATAAAAGTCAAACATGATGTTTAGGGAAAAGAGAAAGATCTATATCTCTTTCCAAGGTATATTATTAGTGGACTTTCATGAGAATCCTGGTCTGTCCTTTTAACATTCAAATTCTCCTCTTTCTCTCCATTGTTTCTGTGTGATTACATCTATTTCCATGGCTTTGCCATACACAAGATGAGGACTCTCCTCTGAGTTATAAATTTTTATTTCAAATTCCTCTGTGACATCTTCATTTAGATGTCTCATAAATCTCACACTTAATACAACCCAAATTGAACTTTCCCCTAAAGATTATTGTTCACTGATGTCTTACCTTTCTCAATAAAGGGCATGACTCTCTACACCATTGTTTAGGTCCCAACCCTAGGAGTCATTTTTGACCATTGCCATTCAAGCCAATGTACCATTAAATCCTATAAATGAGGTCTCCACGATGCACATCAAATCTATCCTCTTTTTTCTAATCCACTGTCATATTTTATATTCTTCATAGAAGTTATCCTTATGAGAAACATATGTTTTTTAATTTTGTTACATTTTTCTCAGCTAGAATGCAAACTCCTGAAGAGCAAGTCTTCTATCTCTGCTGTTTATTTCCAAATCGTAAGTGCTTAATAAAAGACTGCACATACAGTAAGTGCTCATAAATAATTACTGACTCTTTGGTCATGCCATCCAGATCAAAGTTGCCACCATCGTCCCCTGGATTGACCACTCTATATTCCCAGCCTCATAATCTTCAAACCCGTTCTTGATGCAACAGGCAAAACAAAATTTTCAGTGCTAATAGCATATCTAACAGGAACATTTACTGTTGCTTTAGTAAAAACACAATGGCCTAGAACCAGGGGCCACAAACTAACAACCAACTAAACAAACAAACAAACAAAAAAACAGGCATTACAGGCTACAGAGTGCCCAGCAAATGAGTCTACTTAGCTAAGAGCTTATGAATCACTGGTAGTACTGTCATTACCAAAATCATTTCCTCCACCTTCTTTATCAAGGTTTTCAAGTCAAGAGTTATTGACCTAACATGAATTGCAGGGACATTTTCTTGCCATGGAAAAAAAGGTGGCAGGGGGAGATATGATCCCAGGACCACGAAGCCAAGTTGGCTGGTGTCCCACACAAGATGTTGTACTGTTTAAGGGGCTTTAGGAAGTATAAGTGAGAATGGGAGTTTGGGAGTCTGAGAGGTGGGATCGAAGACTTAAACAGGAAGTGGATCTCTCATGTGTCTGCATATTGCAGTGGACAAGCACTGCAGAGTCCCTTGAAGAATTCACAACTTCTCTGAAAATGTCAGCATTTGAAATCTTGCCTCAAGAGGCCACCAAGAGCCATCAGTATTGTTCAATGAGGCAGTGAAAAATTCGGATTAGTCAATTAAAAATAAAATCCAATTATTTCACGCTGTTGCTTAAAATGCTACTGCTACCATGACTTTCTGTTTCTTTTAGCAACACTCAAATTCCTGACTAGGCAGGCAACACTGGGTCACAAGAAGCCCTACTGATTTGTATATCCAGCGTCAGCGCTCTGCCCTCTAGCCAGATTGGGCTTGTAATTCCCAATTACAGTACATTTTTTTTTTAAGCTCATTGGGATTTGTCATACTTTTCTACTATCTGGATTGCCCTTTCTTGAACCTTTTCCTGGCTTGTTCTCCCAGGATTTAGCTTAGATGGGACCTTCTGAGATGATTTATGGGATACTGTCTTTTCCAACTGGCACCTTCATCCATTTTCCTGTTGGACTTTCCTTGCATTCCCATTTCCTAGTTTTATATATATATATATTTTTTATATATATTTATTTTATATATATTATATATATATAAAAAATCTATACTGAACTATACATATATTGTGCTATACTGTGATATAGATATATACTGTGATATATATAGATATATAGTGATATATATGTAATGATATATATCACTATATCTATATGTATATCACTATATATCACTGTATATCATATATATATCACAGTATATATATCACAGTATAGCACTATATATGTATATGTAGTGATATATGTCACATGTATATCATTATATATATCACAGCATATATATATATATCAGTATAGCACAATATATGTATAGCACAGTATAGATTCAGTAACTAGGCAATAAATGAAAGACTTACACACTTGCCACTGTGAAAGAAAAATTATCCTGAAGTTCATTTGTCATATAACTTTGTAACAGAATCTAATTTGCAAACCTCTTTCTTGGAAGAAATTAGCATTTCTAATTAAATATTTGATTTTATGGTGGAGCTAAATGATGTTATGACCTAATAGGAAATTAATGACTCACCCACCCAGCTGACTCTCAACTGACAAGGATCTTTTACCTTATTTTTTTTTCTTGTCTCCAACCTATCATTATCTAACCATCTTCTTTTCTTCCAGAATGTTCTTTCCAAGAGAGAATCTTGAAACTGCTGCATAGGCATCTCCCCTTCCAAAAAGCTGAAAAGAAACTTACATATATAAAAATAATTAATTTGTCAAAAAATTGTTATTTTTTTTAAACAGTTGTGAATACCCTATGAATATGTGCTTGCCTCATGAGGACACATTCAAGTAAAGCGAGAGCTGTGCCTGAATAAGAAAAGTTACAACAAACTTCTGTTGAGATTATCTGTGTTTTCTAACATTTTTGATGCTGTAATGAATCAATGAGTTTTGCTGACATTTAGAAAAGGCAGTTAATTTTGAGGACCCTTGTTTATCAAAATGTTGTGGACATTTTAAGAATGTTTGTCCTGTAAAATTTCAGACAATCCAAGTTACAAATTAGGATATATGGTTTTGATCAGGAAGTAACTTCTCCTCAGATTGAAAGTCTACAGAATGTGGTTTAGTATTGAGGGTTTTTAGGAGGGAAGCCAGGTGCAGTACAATAGCTTTCTGGTCACTGTTTTATGTCTGAAGAATTCCTGGATCTTTGAAGAATCACATGACTAATTATAGCTGCCCAGTGTTTTGTACTGAGAAATTACATGATTGTTTTGAAGAATACCATGGCAGTGATTGTACTGTTACTTAGAAATGACCAAAGTCCTTAGAAAGGCTGGACTGATTGAGTAATTATATTCAGGAATGTTTTGGTTGCAGCAAGTTATTTTGTGTTTTGCCTGCAGGGTTTTGCTTGTTTATATATTTGTGTCTGTTTTTGCAATTATCTTTAGCTAATTGTATAATTGGTTCAGCAGTTTTCTGTATGCCTGCCTGTCTCTGTAAGCAGTTTTAGTCTTTTATTTTTATGGCTAATGAAAATTTGGGGGCAGTCTTATATTCAAATGTAAGGACTGAGAGCTAGAATGAACTGGTCTAAATATCTTTAGACATTCCTTTTCATATCTATTGTAACATTTTTATTTACTATGTAAATTGTAACCATTTTTATTTACTGTGATCCTATCAAAGAACATATTTATTTTCCTGGTTTAGACTTTTTTTTTCTTGTGCCAATCTTGAAATAAAATATTTAAGGTTGTCAATTATTTACCTATGTGCCTAAAAATTATTATTGTTGATTAAAATTTCCTTTTTTTGATTTTGTTTTTGTGTATTTGTATATTTAACATTGAAATTATCTGTTTACAACTATGTCTTATCAAAGAGAATATAAGCTCCTCAAAGTTAGAGCATATAATTTATTAGTCATATTTCTCTCAAGCTTAGTAGGTACCCAGTAAATGTTTATTGAATAATTAGGTCTGCCTTTTCACAATTTTATCTAGTACATAGCACAAAGTCTGCAAGATGGTAAACAATTAGTTTTTAAATGAAGGATCTAAAATTATTTCTAGTACAATTTGTCTGTATAAATGTTGTTGCTGACATATTAACATGAGCTGAAGACAATTTTCTACATTATCTTCCTTCACTCCCTCTTCTAGCGACAGTCAACCACCCAGTGTACTTTCAAGAATCTTTATCCCGAAGTCCTAGTGTTCACACTAGTTTTGATATCAGTTCCTCATCCTGTTAGGTTATAGACTTCTTGAATGATCTCCTTTCCTTTTTAGCCTTGGCCACTGACTCAGTTCATGGTTCTATTCACCGATCTGGCTTTGCTGCCTTACGTGTTTTACCATCAAACGCTAAATATAACCCTTGAATCTGTGAGACTCTACTGTAGGTACGCTTATTGTATTTCTAGAGATTGGGCACTAAGGGATAACAAAGGTGAGATGGGTGACCAGCAGATGACACAAAATCCAAAAAAAGTTCCGTGTAATGACAGAATGTTGGCAAATATCCAGAATATTTTACTGAGCATAGACTGTCAAAAATAAATAACCCAAACATTTCAAGTGGTTTTTAGAGTCCTAAAAGCAGAAATTTGAATTTGTCTTTAAGATAAACTAAACTTCTTATGCCAAAATCACTAAACCAACCACACAGGCCTTTATTTATAAAAGTGTGATGCAATAATATTCTTTTGGAATGGAAATAGTATGGGGCTGTAGCTTCAAGGAGATAAAGTGTTCTATGTAATTACCTAAAGAGGTTGTTTTCATTAACAGCAGGCTGGCACCTCTGAAAAGCATGTCTCTCTTAGGAAAATGTTTCTCACAGACTGTCCAGTCTCTAAGAATTATTTTTGTTTTTGGGAAGTGTATACCTGCGATTGTTTCTTTGCTTCATATTGCAGTAAAACTCCTAAAAAATGATATTTATGCTTCCTGCATCTAATTCATCTCCTTTCATTTTCTCTTAAAATATTTCCACTACTTCACTGAAACTGCTCTCAAGGTCAACAAAGTCCTCTCCATGCAGCTAAAACCAGTGGTAACTTGTCATTACTCAAATTAGTTGATCTCTTAGCACCATTGATGCAGTTTATCAATCTTTACTCCTTGATAAACTTTCTTCTCTTAACTTCAAGACACCAATCCTCTCTTCTGGTTTTATTCTTATATCCCTGGTCTCTCCTCAGTCTACCTCTTAGGTTTCCATTTCTTTCAAACCTTTAATGTTTAAAGTCTCCAGAGTTCTCTTGGGTCCTTTTTTTTTAAACCTTTTTTTGTCTCTATTATTCCTTGATAGTCTTGTTCAGTATCATGAGATTAAATAACTATATGTATTTTTTAATCTACTTTTTTGCCCCTATTATTCCTTGATAATCTTGTTCAGTATCATGAGATTAAATAACTATATGTATAGCTGTAGACAGTTCTTCTAAGCTTCAGATTAATTTATCCAACTTCCTAGGCCTTCTACCCTGGCGTCTAATAGAAAATTCACAATTATTATGTCTAAAACTAAACTCCCAGATAATGACAATCATGCTTCCCGATTGCTTACACAAAAAACCTTGTGTGATCATAGAGCTCTCATAATTCACATCTAATTTGTCTCAGTGTTGGAAATATTCATCCACTGCTCCTACTCTGGCTTTAGACTTTGTTATTTCTTGTTGAGATTACTGCAGGAGTTTCCTAGCTCCCCTCAGGGCCTCTACCCTTATTCTCCTAGAGCCTCGTCTCAACAGAATAAATCATTCATGAAGAAAATGTAGTTCAGATTATGCCCCTCCCCTTCTTAAAATCTGGTTTCCTATTTCACTCAGAATAAAATTCAAAGTCCTTAAAATATTGATAAGCCCAACACAGTGTGACTCCCATTACATCTTTAAATTCATTTCCTTGTACTCTCCCTCACGTTCATTGTTACAGTTGAATTCAATTGCTTGCATATTTAAGACATATCAGGCAAGCTCTTACCTTAGGGTCTTTGCATTTTCTGTTCTTATTTCTTGAAATGCTGTCTCCAGACAGCTACTATGTTAAGCCCCTTCTTTCAAATCCTTCCTCAAAAGTCATGTTCACATATGAAGCCTAGTCTGACTATCCTCTTAAAAATTATATCCTTTTCAAGCACTCCTTATATTCCTTACTCTACTCCACTCCCCTCAACTTGTCCCCCATACCACTTATTATCTTCTAATAAGCCCACCAATTTATAGATGCTACCATCAGTATTTGAGTTGGACTGTGGGTGATTATCTTTATTAATTTTCTTTACTGTGAAATTCCAAGAATTAGCAAAAGTTCTCACAAAGAATGAGCACTTCATAAATATTTTTGAATGTTTCATAAATATTTTAGTAGGAATATATCTTCAAACACATTTTCACAAAAGCCATAGCCCTAGCATACAAACCCAACCTTCTATTTGAATGGAAGAAGACATTAAAATGAATGAAACCCTGCTGGTCTTTGATGCCCTGAGTATGGTGTTATTCAAGAATGAATCAGCCAGACCTTTGGGGAGGACTGACTTTCCCCATTCATTGTATTATTTTTTTTTTCATATCCATGAAGCTTAATAATTAAAAATGCATTCAAACTTGTAGATAAAAAATAATATTTACTGCAATATAAGTGGCTACTGGGTTATGAAACTAGTCATTGTTTGTTACCTAAATTTTCTTATTTAAAAATTTATTTTTAATTGACAGGTAAAACATGTATATTTTTAGGGACATATTTTAGGGATATATCATCTTATTGATTGATGGAAGTAAAGTGACACCTCAAGGTAGTGGACAGAAGAGTTACCTCTGGAAATAGCAGACATTGACATTGTATGAAAAGGGATATCTTTAGAGGACATAGATGAGAACTAGATTCTGAGTGGAAGAGTCATGCTGGAAATAATTTCCATTTTCAGGTGGACAAGTCACTTCCATTAGCGGGTACATGAGTTTGAATAATGGTCATAAACTGAGAGCAAGCAAAAACCTGACCTTGATCAGACAAAGACAAGTTAGAAACCAGACATGCAGGCACTTATTAATGGGGCCCTGTAAAGAGCTTGGATTTTTGGAATAGGACAGCAGTACTTCTAGTAAATAATTGTAAATTTATCTGTAGTGTCATCAGAATTTTAAAATATTTTAGATTGTGGATAGATTTTGTTAACTGTCTTGTTAACAAAAAGATTAAACTAAAAATTTTTTCTTTTACTACATATAAAATGGAGAAAAGAATGTATGCCTACATTTGAACCAAAATAATGTAGAGGAGAGCAATTGCAGCTTGAGAAAATCTAGATTCAAGATGGTTGAGATGACATGCTGCAGAGGAGGGCACCCAGGACAGAGATCTACAGCCAGACAGCAGAGAGCCAGCTAAGAATGCAAGTGTGAGCCAGGACAGGTTTGTGGAACATATTAACACTTCCTGGGGATGTCTATAGTCATTGTTAGAGAAGACTGTGATGATTTACTAAATACTCAAGCAATGATAAGGAGCTTCAGGCTTTTATAATTGGGCATTAAAAAGGAATGTGGCGATGAGATGATAACCTTGAGGAATTTTGTATTATATTTAAAATAAAAAAATATTGACAACATTTTTAGGGAGAGAAGAAAGGACAAATTAGAAGGACACATTGATGTCATGAAAGGAAACTTATTTGTGCAATGGGTTGAGAACAAAAAGACAACCAAATAAACAGAGAAAAATGTATTTTTGAAACTTTTCAGTGGCAAGTTATTGAAAATACAGTTTAGAATGTTCACAGATGAGATGTAAGGTCAGTTAAAGCCTGGGAATCTCTACTCTCTGGAAGAAGGAGGTAATGTTAACAGAAGAGAGACAAGGTGGTTCACAGAAAATTAAGAGAACTATTAACATTTTAAAGAAATATCTTAGAATTATAAAACAAAAGAAAGATATCAGTATGAGGTTTCAAAACAAACCTTCTCAAGACACATTAGTGAGAGTTTATTACTTTAATACATTAAAATAAGTATTTTCAGGTGTGTGTATGTGTATGCGTGTTTGTGTATTTGTAGCTGTTTGGTAACAGAAGATTGGTCTTAAAACTTTACTAATAGGCTGCATAATTTATGTTCATGCAATTCACCTATCTCAGCACTTATCACAGGAACTATATTTAATTATTTTATATGAATGATTTTATAGTATGCACAGCAAATGTTTCTAAAAGAGGAAATATGTATAACATTTGGCAAGATGTAATTATCCCCTAGATTTTTATGACTTAGTCTTTTGCTTACAAAATTCCATAAGTAGACCAGAGGCATATTAATGTTAATATCACTACCTTTCTAAAGATAGAAGAAATAAAAATAAATATACTGTAAGTAATCCTCAGGATTCTGCATAATCCCTAGGTGTGGGGAGGTTAGAGTGACTTGAGACATTGAAGATAACATTTCTGGGCCGATGTGAGCAATCCTGTCTTTTTAATTGAATTTTCTGGCATCACATTTGGTTTCAAAATGTGTTTTAAAGAATGACAACCATAGTACAGAAAAAGAACAATGCAAACGCATAGGAAATCTGGACATAAAATTCTAGTAAAAAATTAATGTTATGTAATATTATTCTTTTAATTAAAATACGCATGCTAATTTGATACTTCATTTTACTAAAATAAAAAACTTTTATGTGTTTGATTTCTTTTTTAATTATTTTAATTTTCAGTTTTAAATGGACATATAATTATGCATATGTATCACAATGTGATATTTCAATGCATATATACATTGTGATATGATTGAATTGGTGTAAGTAGCATATCTATCATCTCAAATATTCGTCATTTCTTTGTGATGGGAACATACAAAATCCTCTCTTCTAGTTATTTTGAGATATACAGCATACTTATATTGACTATAATCACTCTAATGTGCGATAGGACAACAGAACTTATTATTCCTTTGTACTTGTAACTTTGTACACATTGGCCATGCTCTCCCCATCCCTCCGCTCCTCTTGCCCAGTCTCTGGAAAGGTAACAGCTGTTTTATTCATGACTTTAATATTCTTAGATTCCCTATATTAGGGAGACCGTGCTGTATTTGTCTTTCTGTGTCTGGCTTATTTCACTTAACATAATATCCTCCAACTTCCTCTATATTGTCACAAATGACAGAATTTCATTCTTTTTAATGTTAAATAGCATTCTACTGTGTATATATACCACGTTTTCTTCATCCATTTATCCATTGTTGGACACTTAAGTTGATTCTATTAATATCTTGGCTATTATGAATAGTACTACAATGATCCTGGGAGTACAGATATCCCTTCTACATACTGATTTCATTTTCTTCAGATATATACTCCGCAGTGGGATTGTTGGAACAGATGGTAGTTCTTGTTTCAATTTTTTGAGGAATGTACTAATTTACATTCCCACCACCTGTGGACAAGGGAACCCTTTGCTCCACATCCTTTCCAACATTTATTTATTATTTGTCTTTTTTGTAATAGCCATTCTAACTGGAATGGAGTGATATTTTATTGTTGTTTTTATTTGCATTTCCCTAATGATTAGTTAGGTTGAATTTTTTTTCTGCGTGTCTGTTGGCCATTTGTATGTGTTCTTTTAGAAATGTTTATTTTTTTGCCCATTTTTAATCGGATTGTTATTATTATTTGCTATTGAATTGTTTGAGTTTCTTATACGTTCTGGATATTAACCGTTTGCCAGATATGTAGTTTGCAAATATTTTATCTCATTCTATAATTTGTATCCTTACTCTGTTGGTTGTTTCTTTTGATGTCCAGTAGCTTTTTTAGATTGATACAGTCCCAGGTGTCTACTTTTGCTTTTGTTGCCTGTGCTTTTAAAGTCTTGTCCAAAAAATCCCTGTCCAATCCCTGTCCAATGTCAAAAGTATTTCCTCTATTTTCTTTAATAGTTTAATGTCTTAATTAAGACATTAAACATAAATTAACTATAAATAGACATTAACTATAAATAGTTTGTTTAATAGTTTAATGTCTTATATTTAACTCTTGAATCCATTTTGAGCTGATTTTTGTATATGGTGAATGATATGGGTCCATTGTCATTCTTCTGCATGTGGACATTGAATTTTCTCAGAACTATTTATTAAAAAGACTGTGCTTTCTCCAAAGTGTGTTTTTGGCAGCTTTGTCAAAAATTAGTTGCTGTAGAAGTGTAGAATTATTTCTGGGCTATTTTTTTTCCATTAGTCTACGTGTCTTTTATGTCAATACATAAATATATCTTCAATATATATGTTTTGGTTGCTGTAGCTGTGCATTATATATTGAAGTCAATGGTATTATACTTTCAAGTTTTAAATTTGGTTCTCATAATTGCTTTGGCTATTTGGGATCTTTTATAGTTCCATATGGATCTTAGTTTCTTTTTTCTATTTCTTTGTGGAATGTCATTGGAATATGATAGGGATTACATTGAAGATATAGATCGCTTTGGGTAGTATAGACATTTTAATAGTATTATTTTTTCCAACTGAGAACACAGGATATCTTTTCATTTATTTGTATCTTCTTTGACTTTTTTTCACCAAGGTTTTGTAGTTTTTAGTTTACTAATCTTTCACCTGCTTAGATAAACTAATTGCTAGGTACCTTAGATTATTGTAGCTTTTGTAATTGGGATTGTTTTCTTGATTTCTTTCTCAGATAGTTCACTATTAGAATATAAAATGCTACTGATTTTAGTATGTTCATTTTGTATCCTGTGACTTATAAATTTGTTTATTAGTTCTAATAGTTTCCGTGTGGAGTCTTTAGGATTGTCTGTATATAAGATCATGCTATCTGCAAACAGGGAAAAATCTGACTTTGTCATTTCCAATTTGGATGCCTTTTATTTATTTCTCTTGTTTACTTGTTCTGGCTAGGACTTCCAGTACTATGTTGAATAAAAGTGGCCAAAGTGGGGATCCTTGTCTTGTTTCAGATCTAAGAGGAAAAGCTTTCAACTTATCCCTATTTAGTATATGTTAGCTGACATTTATCATATATGGCCTTTATTGTGTTGAGGTATAAACCTTCTATACTTAATTTGCTGAAAGCTTTTATCATGAAGGGATATTGAATTTTGTCAGATTATTTTTCTGTGTCTATTGAACAGGTCTCTGGGTTGTTTTTTGTTGTTGTTGTTGTTGTTGTTGTTGTTTTGAGACGGAGTCTCGCTCTTTCACCCAGGCCGGACTGCAGTGGCGCTATCTCAGCTCACTGCAAGCTCCGCCTCTCGGGTTCACGCCATTCTCCTGCCTCAGCCTCCTGAGTAGCTGGGACTACAGGAGGTCTCTGGTTTTTGTCCGCCTTTTCGTTATTATGGTATATCACTTCTATTGCTTTGAATATATTATCTTTGGATCTCTAAGATGAATTCCACTTGACCTTTCAAATAATCTTTCTAAAGTTCTGTTGAATTCAGCTTGCAAGTGTTTTGTTGTGGATTTTTGCATCTATATTCATTAAGAATATTGACTTGTAGATTTATCTGTTGTGTCCTTGCTGGTTTTGGTCTCAGGGTAATGTTGGCTTTATCAAATAAATTTGGGAATGTATTATCTTCTTTAATATTCTGGAATATTTTGAGGAGAATTTATCTTAGTTCTTCAAATTATTGTAGAAGTTAGCAGTGAAGCCATCAGGTCCTGGCCTTTTCTTTATGGGGGAGTTTTTATTACTGATCCAATTACCTCAGATGTTTTTGGTCTGTTCAGATTTTCTGTTTCTTCATAAGTTAGTGTTGGTAGGCTACATGTGTCCAGGAATTTACTCATTTCTTCTAGATTATCCAATTCGTTGACATATGTTTGCTCATAAAAGTCTCAAGATGCTTTGTATTTCTATGGTATTGGTTGTAATGCCTCCTTTATAATCTCTGATTTTATTAATCTTTCTTTTTTCGTTAATCTTGCTAAAATTTTGTCAATTTATCTTTTCAAAAAACCAGCTCTTCCTTTTGTTGATGTTTTGTATTTTTGTAGTTTCTATTTTATTTATTTCTGCTCTATTTTTTTCTTTTCTACTAAATTTGGCTTTAGTTTGTTCTTGTTTTCCTAGTTCCTTGAGGTGCACAATTAGGTTGTTTATTTGAAATCTTTCTACTTTCTAAGGTAGGGATTTATTGCTGTAAACTTTCCCCTTAGAACTGCTTTTGCTGTATTTCATAGGTTTTAGTAGATTTTTGTTTTCATTTTTGTTTGTCTCAAGAAATTTATTTTTTTGCTTTAATTCTTTATTTTCCTATTGGTTATTCAGAAGCTTATTGTTTAATTTCCGTATACTCATGAAATTTCCAAAGTTCCTCCTATTATTGATTTCTAATTTTAAATCATTGTGGTCAGAAAAGATATTTGATATAATTTATATCTTCTTCAATTTGTTAAGACTTGTTTCCTGCCCTAATATATAACATAACCTGAACAACTTTGCATGTGCAATTGAGAAAAATGTATAATCTGCAGCTTTTGGATAGAATATTCTTCAAATCTCTATTAGGTTCATATGGCCTACAGTACAGTTTAAATTTGTTGTTCTTTGTTGATTTTCTTACTGGATGGTCTGTCTATTGCTGGAAGTGCGATATTAATGTCCCTTACTATTATAATGTAATCTATCTCTCCTTTTAGATCTAATACTATTTGCTTTATATAGTTGAATACTCAAGTTTAGTGTGCATATAAATTTATAATTGTTATATCTTGTTGCTGAATGGATCTGTTTATTATTACAGAATTATGTCTCCTTTTAGAGTTTTTTATTTGAAATCTATTTTATCTGATACAGCTACTGCTGCTCAATTTTGATTTCTGTTTGCATGAAGTATCTTTGTCTATCCCTTCACTTTCAGTCTATCTGTGTCTTTACAAATGAAATGAGTCTCTTGTAGATAGTATGTAGTTGGGTTTGTTTTAAAAATCCATTTAGCCACTCCATATGTATTTTTTTTTCTTTTTTGAAATAGAGTCTCGCCCTGTTGCCCAGGCTGGAGTGCAGTGGTGCGATCTTGGCTCACTGCAACCTCTGCCTCCCAGGTTCAAGCAATTCTCTTGTCCCAGCCTCCTGAGTAGCTGGGACCATAGGCACACACCACTATGCCTGGCTAATTTTTGTCTTTTTAGTAGAGACGAGGTTTCACCATGTTGGCCAGGTTGGCCTCAAACTCCTGACCTCAAGTGATCCACCCACCTCAGCTGCCACTCTATATGTTTAATTGGATAAATTAATCCATTTACATTCAAGGTTATTATTGATACATAAGCACTTCTCTATTTTGTTAATTTTTGCCTGGATGTTTTGTAGATCTGTTATTTTTTTCTTTCCCTCTTGTATTTTACCATTGTGATTTTTTTATTGTGCTAAACTTTGATTCCTCTCTCTTTCTTATTCATGGATCTCCTGCAATTTCTTTCTTTGTGGTTGCAATAGGGCTCTTAAAGAATCTTGTAGTTACAAAATAGAATATTTTAAGCCAACAACAACTTAACTTTGGTCACATAAAAACACTGTAAATTTTTACTATTTTGTCCACAACTTATTTTTTTGCCTTAATTTGTATCTTTGTATGTTATATTTTTCTTAACAACTTATTGTAGCTATAGTAATATTTTATTATTTTGACTTTTAGCCTTCATAATACAAATTTGAAAGATTTACATACCTACATTATAGTTCTGTCATATTCAGAATTTTGTTATGAATTTACCTCTACTAGTGAGTTTTACACTTTCACCTATTTTCATGATCATAATTATCATTTTTTTGCTAAATCTGTTGATAATCTAATGAGAATTCTTTTATATGCAACTTGGTATTTTCCTTTTGCTGCTTTTACAATTCTCTCTTTGTCTTTGGATTTTGACAGTTTTATTATAACGTGCCTCTGAGAGGACCATTTTGGGTTTTTGGATTTCCTGGATCTAAATGTTCGTATCTGTGTCAAAACTAGGAACAATTTTAGCTACTATTTTGTTAAACAGGTTTTCTCCATCTCTTCTCCCTCTTGAAATTTCATGATGCAAATATTTGTTTACTTAATAGTGTCCCATAAGTCCTGTAGTCTTTCTTCATTCTTTTTATTCTTATTTCTTTTTCCTCCTCTGACTGGTTATTTGAAGGGACCTGCCTTCAAGTTCAGAAATTCTGCTTTTTACAGTCTGTTGTTGAAACACTCAATCACATTTTTTATTAGTTTTTATTTAATTATTCAGCTCCAAGACTCCTCTTTGATTCTTTTTTATAATCTATTTTGTTGTCGTTGTTGAATTTCTCATAATGAATTTTTTCTTGATATTATTGCATATTTTTAATCTGTATTCTCTTATATCTCACCTAGTTTCCTTAAGATCATTATGTTGAATTCCTTTTTAGACATTTAGCAAATGTCCTTTTCTTTGCTATCTGTTATTAGAAAACTATTGTGGTCTTTTGGGGGTATCATATTTCCTTGCCTTTTCTTGGTGTGTTGTGTACTTCTGTTGATCTCTGTGCATCTGTTGGAACAGTTGCCTATTTCAATTTTATGGAGTAACTTTCATATGAATAAACTTTTTCCTTTAAATGGGTTCTAGGGTGTTGGTTGGGTATGGTGCATTGGCTTTGGTTATGGGTGGAAAGAGTAGTGTAGTCTCCATGTAGTTTCTTCAGCTGTAATCCTTGTCAGTGATGTCTGTAAGTGCCTAAGTGACCTAGGCTGCAGGAGTTCATGGCAGTAGTAGTGTGGCTTTGCTGAGAGCAGGGCATTGGGCTGGTTCTCAGGTCAGAGGCATACATGCACAGCAGGTTATCTGGCTCAGGGGTGGGCTTGTTACAGGTGGGCTTTTCAAGGGTAGAGCCATTTAGGTTTTCAGGGCTTTCAGGCCAAGGTCATGCATGCAATAATTCAGCTGGCTCAGGGGTGGCTTTCTCACTATGCAATACCACCTGTTCCTTGGGGGAGCAGGGTGCTGCATGGGCTTGGGTGCCAGAGTTATGGCCATTCCACTGGGCCTAGTCTCTGATCAGCCAGAATCATAGTGCTGCAGCCACCCATGAGAGTGTAGTGGAATGACAGTGGAGCCTCAGAAATGGAGAAATGCAATGGCTAGTTGCTCTCAAAGCAAGGCACACTCCAGCAATTGCGCTGGTTTCAGAGGTTGGGTGGTACACAAAATGGGCTCCTACTCTAGAACAATACACTTATATGATTTCCAGGAAGCTCCCCAAATTTGGGTCAGGGCATGTGAGGGCTGTAGTATTCTCCTGAAATGAGAGCTACAGGTGTCCATGGTGATAATGGAGCCTGCTGGTTGTCTCCAGCTTACTTTTTCCCTGCAAAGAGAAGTCCCTCCTGGCTCCAAGTCAGTTCTGGTAGGGAAAATAGGAAAGCAGAGGCAGGGTCCTTTGCTCCTCTGTCTGTGCTGTCATCCTGGGTTGTCATGTTCTGCAGAGATTTCATCACTCCCTTGCTACACTGCAGCACTTTCCTTCAAACACCCCAGTCAAATTATAGTTATTCATTCATAATTTTGGTTTGTGTTTTTTTTGTTTTTCAGGGAGGATGAGCACCAGGCACATCTAGTTAGCCATTTGCTCTTTCTCCTGAACCTCATTGTTTTCATAAAAGAGTAGTGATGAAGCTTTTATGCTTTTACTGACAACTGTGTTAATTGTCACTCAAATAAGGTCAGGCAGATTTAGCGGAAGAGACTCAGGTGAAGTCTGTGGAATTTAAACAATTATTTTGAATTCTTATGCCTACTTTCATAGAAAATACTTTTTTTCACATTTACCAGTGAATAATATTTTCCTAATGTTTACAATAATGGATTTTAATATGTAAATATATAAATCCCTTGGACATCACATTTGTAAAGTAATTAAGAAAGATAGTGAACAAATATAAAATGAATAGTCAATAAATGTTAGCACATTATTTTTAAAGTCATTATTGAGATTTTTTAAACTCAGAAATGATATAATATACTCTATATTTTTAAGTTCATATTATTTTCTGTTTGTGTTTATTGCTTTATGAGTGACTACTTCTAATTTTCACTTTCACTGAATCAATTTCATTTAAATATCAATAAAGACTGCATTGTAATATTTTAACATTCATATGAATAAATACATTTTACAATCAGCTGCTTTCATTTAAAGGACCACAAAACATTTTCCCAGTGTGCTTTCTGCATTGTATTTATGAAATTCATGTCACTCAGAAATACCTTTTGGAAGCCTGATAGACATGGTTCTGAGAAACAAATGAGATGGAGGTAGAAAACAATAAAATATGCATTATTTATTGTGTATTTATTTTTAATATTTGCAAATATGTACTGATGGAGCAATCTCTGAGTTCATTTGCAAAAATTAAAGAAGAATTGTATCAAACGCAGATGCTGTACTTCCATCATAAGTAGATTAATAGAAAATTTTTATCCTTTTTTCAATTGGAAAAGATAAACAGATATTTCAAAGAGCAATCAGAAATACTTTCAATTTCTTAGAATCTAAAAAAAAATTAGGATAGTAAGTTTTTTTTTTACATTTTCTTCCACCGAAGCAAGTAAGAGAATACTTTATGTATACTGTATATATTAGAATACCTCTGTATACACTTTAAGCCAATTTTATTTTTGTTTTTAGTGCTCCATATAAGAAAAGGGTTTCTCTCTTTACTGTAATAATATTACTTTTCTTTGGAGAGTCCAGGTTGTGTGAAGGAGCTAATTATACTTTGATGAGTATGAAAAAATCAATGAAAACTAAAAATTAGGATCTCGAATCTGTAGGGAAAAGATATTCAAAGCAAGGCAAGTGGAATCTGCTTAAAGCTAGTTAATAAGTCATAATATATTCCAGCTTTTGGAAGAAATAAAAATTCCAACTAAATTGAGAACAGAATTAATTAGGAGCATCCTTGAATTATTGATACCAGTTAAGCTGTTTTAATATGATCTATCTTATCAGTCTCCTCATAGTCTTTATGGCTTTCTTGGTTCTCCCAAGCCAAGATTCCAACATTGCAATTCTGATTCATGTTCTCTCTAAGTTTGGTTTCCAGCATGCTTGAAGCATCACAAAACCCTTTTTTCAGAATACTTTTGACTACAAGAAATACAATACCAGCCAAAAGTGGCTTAAACAATGAGAATGTTTAATTAACTAATATTACAATAAACTAAAAAGTGAACAGTTCCAGAGTTGAGCAGCGGCCCAATTTTGACATCAATTTTGAAAATTCTGAGATACTTTCCATCTTCTCTTATGTCTTATGTTGGGGATGGACAATGTTTTCCCTCCAAGCAGAAGATGGCTGCTATAGTTCAAAATGTCATGTCCAGGGACTGTGACTTCCAAAATGGTGATCAAGTTGCTCTGGGAAGGCTCTCCCCAGTGGAAAAAACATAACTGGTGAAAATTATTTTTGAAAAATACAGTATGAACAGTTTTAAGTCTCTAGAAATTGTCATAAGGGCATACAACATATGGATAAAACTTTAATTTAAAAAGCTACTAAATCTCAGTAAGAAAAATGAGAGTCTGTGACATTTGACCCATGACTCAATTACATATACAGCAGTTGAAAAATATTAGGCCACAAGTGCCCTCACCCCAACTTATTCATAGGGCTAAGGTTGCACACTAGAAGAGGCAAGCGAATAAGTCACGGGAATTTCATCCCCACAAGTGTCTCACTCATACGATAAGGGTGTCACTCTATGTGTGCTGCTGTCCCTGCCCCCAGCTCCAAAGCAGTAGCACAGAGTTTCTGTTCAGAGAAAGATGCAGGTTCAGAGAAAGATGCAGGAACATAGAGCTCTGTACCTCTCCCTAAGGGACTGACTTTAATTGGGACAGATTGTGAGGAGGTTGAATCCTAAGGGTACAGTTAAAAAGAGTGAAGATTTTAGTGGTGAACCATTAAGAGGATGCTGTTTGTTTCATGGTAGCAACAATTGAAACATGAAATCAGCTGAAAAGTTTAATGTAGAGAACCAGAGAAAGAGACAGCTAAGAAGTATCCTCCTGGTGTTTAAAAACCAGGAAGACTACCATTACAAGGGAGCTTGAATTTAATTATATCAGAGTATAGAGCAATTTATGTTAAAGCAGTTGTCAAAAGAAATGGAATAGTAAGCTAGCAATTAGTAGAGGCTAACAACTGAATGTGATACTAATAGAGAAAACCAGCTTGAATCGTAATACGTAAATAAGAGAAAGTAAAGAGAGACCATCTAAAATCACTAGCATTCAAGGAAGCAAGCAAGGTCAGGTTGACTGTGCACATAACCAAGACTGCAAACTCTAAGAGTGACATCAGAAGGTGTGCACCGCAGAGGAAATAGACTTCACTGAAATACTTCAGCTAAGTTACTAAGTAAATGAAAAGCAAACAACAATATCAAATTCTTTGTGAATATCCAGAGGTACGCCAATATGTTATTTTAATTAACTAGTCTGAGAGAGAGAGAGCGAGAGAGAGAGAGCAAAATAGAGATACAGAGAGAGAGAGACATGAAAAATAACAGGAAAGTGTCACTCGTACATGTGAAAAAAGTGAGGCATTAGAAACTGTCTCTGAGTATATCCAGGTGCCACACTTAGCAGACAATTATGTCAAGAACCTATTATTAACATATTTAAGGATCTAAAAGAAAGTATGATGACAATGTCTCATTAAATAGGGTATATTAAAGATAGAAATTATTTTAAAATCTAATGGAAATCCTGGAATTGAAAAGCACAATAGAAATAAAAACTTTACTAGAGATCCTGAGGAGTAGTTTGGCTGGCAGAAAATAGAATCAGTAAATTGAAAGACAGATAAATATTACGCAATGTGAAGAAGAGAGAGAAGAAGGAATGGGGAAAAATGAACATTCTCTCAAAGAAATGCGGCATATATGATGAATATTAGGCAACATACAACAGGAATACAAGAAGGAGAGGAGAGGGAAAAAAGCAGAAAAAGTTTTGGGAGAAATAATAGCTGAAAACTTCTCAACTGTGATGAAACACATTGATTTACATATCTACAAAAATCAATAAACTTGAACTAGGGTAGACATTGAGATATCCACACTCCGATTCCTCAAGAATCAGAATGTTGGAGAAAAAAACAGCAGAAAAAGTTTTGGGAGAAATAATAGCTGAAAACTTCTCAAATATGATGAAACACATTAATTTACATATCTATGAAAATCAATAAACTTGGACTAGGATAGACATCGAGATAGCCACACTCAGATTCCTCAAGTGTCAGAATGTTGAAAGGCATAACTTCATTTGGAAAACAGGGCCTATAGGAAACAACATGGTAGTCACCAGGCCACAGCACATATCCAGTTATGCAGGACAGAAATGAGATGAAACATTCTCCTAAGAGTGAACTTAGTTTCTAGACCAGCCAGTCTTGCAATTACTGGCTTTAATTTTTGAGAAAATCTACCATGTGTGTTATGCTCTGTGACCACACTGGAGATGGACATTCAGCAGAATGCTTCTGCCGGGGTCCATTTCCAGGCCCATTTCCTTTTATCATCTACTTGAGAAATCAGATACTTAATTACATTAATATTGTTCAGACTTGAAGTTTTTCTCACACAATATCTTCTTTAGAAATTAATATGGTTTTAATTAATTCCAACATTTTAAACTTCATAGGCCATTAATGAAAGTAAAAAAGCCTGTTGGGCTTTTAAATGTAGAAGACTCTGTAGAAATATTTAGTTCCCAGAAAGCAGCTTTGGCTTCAATACTTTGCTGATCTGGAGGCCCTGATTTAGATGCTGTCAATCTTAGCCTCTGCCTTAGAAGTGTTGGGGAAAAAATATATTGGCATGGGAAAGAATGACTAATATATTCCTTTCCTTATGGGTGCATTCCAATTGCATCTTGTCAACAAGAGCGATTGTTCCCTTTATCTGACAGAGAAAGCCAAACAGGAGGTTCTCGACAGAGACCTGCAGGCATCAGCAGACTTTTAAAGTATAGGTCAGGTAATAAATATTTTAAGGTTTGCTGGCCATGAAATGTTTCTGCCCATATTCTTTGTTGTTTCATTTTACACTTTAAAAATATAAAATATATTATTAACTGTGAGCAGTATGCAAGAAGGCCTAGTGTGAAATCTGACATATGGGTTGTAGTTGGCCACGCAGTGACTAGTGGATGAGGTTTCTACCATATCTGATCCTTCTTCCTGCTGTGTATCCTACCTCCCAGCCTTTGCTAACAATAATTTCAGCTTAGGACAAAGAGTTATTCTCTTCCAAACCAAATTACTGTACCTGTACCCACCCAGATTATAAACAGACAGAAGAGGACTGTCTTACTAAAAATGTAATGTCTTTCCTAAGTTAATTACTTTCTCATGCAATAATATTGAAGCTGGAAAGAGGTATCCATTATACTCCAATGTCTTGAATGTATCCTATGAAATCACCTAATGCTAGAGCATTGGAATTCCCAAGATCTGTTTCCCCAAAAGCTAAAGACATGTTTTTAATTTTTTTTCTACTGCATAAAAAGGATTGTCAATATTCAGCCCAGACTACAGAGTTACCTTCTGCATTCTATCTGATTCCAGACAATCGATGTCTACTTGTTAGAATGTTATATTTAGCATCCTATTTCTGAATGTCTGAATCAGTTAGGGTCTTTCTGTTTTCAAGGGATAGAAAACCTTTTTAGGCAAATTATAGATATATGATTAGACAGATAGATAAATCATAGATAGATAGTAGATCCTGTAGACTCATGAACCTGGATCATTACTTGACTGAGTTTATACATAACCTTTTGTTGAATTCAAATAATATCATTAAGAATTGGTTTCTTTAATTCTCAGCTGATATCTCAGTGTTGCCTCCATTTCAAGCCCTTCACTATAAGATGGCCGTAGCAACTTCATACCTTAAATATTATTAAATAATACACAATTTTAAAGAGCGAATCTTTTTTTAATGGTTGCAAAAGTTTCATTATATTTCAGTATTTGTGACAGGGTCCTGTTTCTGTTAAGCCAGTCGGCTAGGCTATAGAAATAGGTATTCTCATTTATTTGGCCTCAGTTACATGTCTGGGAAAGGGAGTAAAATATTGTTTATTCTACACATGAACTGAAGGTGGAGGGAGGTGTTATACCTAAATGGTGTATTGTTATGAGAATAATGATAAGAATAACAACAAACATTTATATAGTGCTTATTATGGGCCAGGTACTATAAAAGCTCTTCATAAGCATTAACATATTTAATTCTCATAGTAAACTTAAGATATAGGTACTATTACTGTTATTATTTTACACTGAGAAAATTGGAGACAAAAGAGGTTAAGTAAATTGTCTAAGGTAGTACCCCTGGTTAACAGGGGTGGAGCTATAATGAACCCAAGTCTAGCTGGCTCTAAAGTCCAGCCTTTTATTGAGAGTACATGTAATTCAGAAATACATAAATCACAATATACTTAAAATGCCTTTTAAACAGGATTTGATTAAAATCATCCAATTATTCGTTGAGAATGCTTGGCTCTATATTCTATAAAATGAAAGCGACATAATTCCATATTAATGTATCAAAAATAGTACGATTATATGGAAGTTCCAGCTGTAATTTTTTGAGCCGCCTCCATTTTGTTTTCCATAGCTGAGGTAACATTTTACATGTCCACAAACAGTTTACAAGATTTGCAGTTTCTCTACATCATCACCAACACTTAACTTTTTTCTGTTTTGTTTAGTTTGTCTGCTTATAATAACCATCCTAACAGATGTGAGGTGATATTTCATTGTGGTTTTGATTTGCATTATGCTGATGATTAGTAATGTTGTATATCTTTTCATATACCTGTTGGCTATTTGTATGTCTTCTTCGAAGAAATATCTATTCAAATCTTTTGCCCATTTTTAATTAGATTGTTTTATTGCTTTTGAGTTACATAGTTTTTTATATTTCAAACATATGGTTGGCAAATATTTTTTCCCATTCTTTAGGTTGCCTTTTTATTCTAATTGTTTTATTTGCTATGCAGATTTATCCCATTTGTCTATTTTCTCGTTTGTTGCTTGCTCTTTTCATGTCGTATCCAAGAAATTATTGCCTAGACCAATGTTGCTGTGGTTTGGATGTTTGTCCCCTCAAACCTCATGTTAAAATTTGATCCTTAAGGTTGAAGATGGGGTCTAACGGGACGTGTTTGGGTCATGGGGGCAGATTTTTCATGAATAGACTAATTCTCTCTCAGGGGTGAGTGTTTCCTCACTTTATTAGTTCCCATAGGAGCTGGTTGTTTAAAAGAGCCCAGCACCTTTTCCCTCTCTCTCTCTTTCCTCCTGTCTTCCCATGTGATCTCTGCACAGGCCAGGTCCCCTTTGCTGTCTGCCATGACTGGAAGCAGCCTGAGGCTCTCATCAAATGCAGATGCCCACTTTTGAACTTTCCAACCATCAGAATCTTGTGCCAAATAAACCTATTTTCTTTAGAAATTACCCAGCCTCAGATATTCTTTTATGCAACATTAAATGGACTTAAGAGAAACATCATGAAGCTTTTCCTCTGTGTTTTATTCTACAAGTTTAACAGTTTCAGGTTTTACATTTTGAGTTGTTTTTGTGTATGGAATATAAGGTTGTTATTTTATTTATATACATATGGATATTCTGTTTTCCTAATGCCATTTACTGAAGAGACTATCTTTTCCCCATTGTTTATTCTTGGAATCCTTGTTGAAGATCAGTTGACCATGTATCTGTGGGTATGTTTCTGGGTTTCTATTCTATTCCACTGTCCATTTCATATGTCTTTTATGTCTGTTTTCTATGTCTGTTAGTAATTGTCAATGCAATACTCTTTTAATTACTGTAACTTTGTGATATATTTTGAAACCAGAAATCGTGATGTCTACAGCTTTGTTATTGTTTTAATCAAAACCGCTTTGGTTATTCAATGTGTTCCATAGCTCCATACAACTTTTAAGGTTGTTTTCTATTTCTGTGAAAAATGTCATTTGAATTTTGACAAGAATTATATAAAATCTGTAGATTGATTTTTGAAGTATGAATATTTTAACAATATTAAGCAGTCTAATCCATGAAAATGAGATGTATTTTCATTTATCATATAGCAGTATCACTTCTGGGTATATATTCAAAGGGACTAAATCATGATTTTAAAAGATATTTGCACTCCTATGTTCACTGAAGCATTATTTACAATAGCCATGTTAAGGATTCAAGACAAATGTCACCTGAGGAATTAATGGATAAAGAAAATGTGGCATGTGTGTGTGTGTATATATATATATATATATATATATATATATACACACACACACACACACACACACACAATGAAATACTCAGCTTTCAAAAAGAAGGACATTCTGGCATATGGAACAATATGGATGAATAGTAAGTGTATTACGCTAAGTGAAAGAAGCCAGTCACAGGACAAATACTGCATGATTTCACTTAACGTGAGGTGTCAAAAGTAGTGAAACTCATAGAAATGGAGAGTAGAATGGTGGTTGCCAGGGTAGTTGCTGTTCAAGAGATATGAGGTCTCAGGATAATTTTGAGGTAACTGCTATGCAACATTGTGCCTATTTTTAATAATACTTTATTCTGTCCTTAAAAATTTGTTCAAGGTAAAATTCATGTTAAGTGTTCACCACACACAAACACACACAAAAAGGAAAAAAATAAGAAAGTGAATAGAGAGGGAAGAGTCAGTGGAATCTTTGTAGGTGACTCTTTATGCCTAATTTTTGAATGTTTTAGAAATGTTTGAGTGTGTCCATATATTCATATATTGCTCTATAATACATGAGTAATTTTAAAATGATAATTATACAAAAATTATATTAAAAATTGAAATAATTTTTTAAAAATAGAATTGGGATGGGTTCCAACATAATCTATATTTACCATATTAGTAGGATTAAGCAGAATAATGTCCATAGCAATCAGATTTAAATTGTCTTTGTATATATGTATACATATGTATATATTTACACACACACACACACACATATATACATATATATTTTTCTTTTTTAATCCACATTTTCATATTTGTTGCTGTATCTTTACTCAGGGTGTTTATTACCCTTTATGGGTGTATTCACTTACTCACAATATTGACCTTGATACATTTTCTTAACCTTTTGACAGAAAGAATTTTCCCTCCTTCAATATTATGAAAACAGATCTCCCTCTTGTAAATTAGATTGATCCCTCCTACGCACCACTATCATACTTTCCCAAATCTAAATATGACTATTTAATCACAAGATACCTGTTAGTATAATTATTGATCACCAGAATTACACATATAAACATTATATTAGGAATCATCCACAGTTCAATGTATCTCTTAATAGATGATGAAAAATAGCTTTAAAGTAGTTATGTTAACCCAAAACAATATAATGACAGAACCCACACCTGTCAAACTTTTGATGGGACACTTTCAAATTAGCAATGTTTGACAAAGCTTTAAAAGTAGTTGAAAATATAAATATAAAAGTTTATTTTTAATGGCTTATATAGGTATGATTTATAGTTAATAAAATATTTGCATTTAAAACTTATACTTTGATATGTTTTAACAC
Source organism: Gorilla gorilla gorilla (assembly GCF_029281585.2). NCBI lineage: Eukaryota > Metazoa > Chordata > Mammalia > Primates > Hominidae > Gorilla > Gorilla gorilla. The sequence goes on along the minus strand of NC_073229.2, from coordinate 116,685,490 downwards.
AAATACATATCCATGTAACATTATACTTAATATAAATATCTACATTACCCCCAAAGGCTTTCAATCCCTTTATAACCCCACCCTCTCATCTCATACCAGACAACTCCTCTGCCTCCAAGAAACTACTGATCTGTTTCTGTTACAATAGATTAATTTGCACTTTAAAAATATTTATTTATTTTATATGTCAGAGTCAGTGTCTCATTTTGTCATCCAGGCTTCATTGCAATGGTGTGATCATAGTTCACTAAAACCTCGAACTCTTAGACTCAAGGCATCCTCCCTCCTTAGCCTACCAAATAACTAGGACTATAAGTACACACTACCCTGCTGGGATAATTAAAACAAACAAACAAAAATTTTTAGAGACAGGTTCTCGCTGTGTTGCCCAGGCTGGTCTGCAACTATGAACCTCAAGTGATTCTCTCTCCTCAGCCTCCCAAAGCACTGTGTGTTTTAAAATTTTATGTAAGTGAGATTTTACATCATATTTTTGTCTGTCTGCTTAAATCTGCATAATTATTTTGAAATTCACCAATGTTTCTGCATGTTCAAATAGTTCATTCATTTATATTTCTAAGAAATATCCCAGTATGTGGATATGTCAAAATTTGTTTATTCATTAACCTATAGATGAAAATTTGACTTTTTTTTTCATTTTTTTGCTACTACAATAAAGCTGCTATGAACATTCATGCACAAGTTTTTGTACAGATGTGTTGTCTTATATCTTGGATAAATACCTAAGGGTAGAAAGACTAGATTATATAATGCATGTATATTTAACTTTTTAAAAACTACCAAACGTTTTCCCAAAGTGGCTGTACCACTACTAAGTGAGAACATATGGCTGTTTGGTTTTCTGATCCTGTATTAGTTTGCTGAGGATAATAGCTTCCAGCTCCATCCTTGTCCCTGTAAAGGACAAGATCTCATTACTTTATATGATTGCATGATGTAGTCCATGTTGTATATGTACCACATTTTCTTTATTCTGCCTATCTTTGATGGGCATTTGGGTTGATTCCATGTCATTGCATAGTGTTGCAATTAACATATGTATGCAAGTATCTTTATAATATAATTATTTATATTCCTTTGAGTATATACCCAGTAATGGTATTGCTGGGTCAAACGGTATTTCTGCCTCTAGGTCTTTGAATAATCACCACACTGTCTTCCACAATGGTTGAACTATCTTACAGCAACAGTGTGTAAGTGTTCCTTTTCCTCCACAGGCTTGACATCATCTGTTGTTTCTGGACTTTTTAATAACTGTCATTCTGACTGGTGTGATAGTATCTCATTGTGGTTTTGATTTTCATTTCTCTAATGATCAATGGTGTTGAGCTTTTTTTCCTAAGTTTGTTGGCTGCATGTATGTTTTCTTTTGAGAAATGTCTGTTCATGTCCTTTGCCCACTTTTTAATTGGGTCATTTGTTTTTTTCTTGTAAATTTGTTTATGTTCCTTGTAGATTCTGGAAATTAGATGTTTGTCATGTGGAAAGATTATAAACCTTTCTCCCATTTTTTAGGTTGTCTGGTCACTCTGGTAATAGTTTCCTTTCCTGTGCTGAAGATCTTCCGACCATTTGTCAGTTTTTACTTTTGTTGCAATTGCTTTTGGCATTTTAATCATGAAATATTTGCCCGTGCCTATGTCCTGAATGGTAGTGCCTACATTTTCTTCTAGGGTTTTTATAATTTTGGGTTTTACATTCAAGTCTTTAAACAATCTTGAGTTAATTTTTGTATTTGTGTAAGGAAGGGGTCCAGTTTCAACTTTACGCGTATGGCTACCCAGTTCTCCCAGCACCATTTATTAAAAACAGAATCCTCTCCCTGTTGCTTGTTTTTTTTGTCAGGTTTGTCAAAGATCCAGTGGTTGTAAGTGTGCAGTCTTATTTCTGAGTTGTCTATTCTGTTCCATTGGTCCAGTAGCATCCTTTTTGGTTACTGTAACCTTGTAGGATAGTTTAAAGATGGTTAGTATGATGCTTCCAGCTTTGTTCTTTTGCTTAGGATTGCCTTGGCTATTCAGGCTCTTTTTTGGTTAGCTATGAACTCTAAAATAGTTTTTTTTCTAATTCTGTGATGAATGTCAGTGGTAGTATAATGGCAATAGCAATCAATCTACAGATTGCTTTGGGCAGTATGGCCATTTTCATGATATCAGTTCTTCCTATCCATGAGCATGGAATGTTTTTCCACTTGATTTTGTCCTCACTGATTTCTTTAAGCAGTGGTTTGTTGTTCTCTTTGAAGAGATCCTTCACTTCCCTTGTTAGCTGTATTCCTAGGTATTGCATTCTTTTTGTAGGAATTGTGAAAGAGAGTTCATTTATGATTTGGCTCTCTGCTTGCCTGTTGTTGGTGTATAGAAATGCTAGTGATTTTTGCATACTGATTTTGTATCCTGAGAGTTTGCTGAAGTTTCTTATCAGCTTAAGAAGGTTTTGGGCTGAGAGAATGGGGTTTTCCAGGTATAGTATTATGTCATCTACAAACAGATACTTTGAATTTCTTTCTTTCTATTTGAATATGCTTTATTTCTTTCTCTTGCCTGATTGCCCTGGCCATAACTTTTAATACTCCATCAAATAGGAGTGGTGAGAGAGGGCATCCTTGTCTTGTGCCAGTTTTCAAGGGGAATGTTTCCAGCTTTTGCCCATTCAGTATGATATGGGTTTGTCATATATGGCTCTTATTATTTTGAGGTATGTTCCTTCAAAACCTAGTTTATTAAGACTTTTTAACATGAAGGTATGTTGAATTTTATCAAAGGGCTTTTCTGCATCTATTGAGATAATCGTGTTTTTTGCCTTTAGTTCTGTTTATGTGATGAATCACATTTATTGATATGTGTATGTTGAACCAACCTTTCTTCCTGAGGAGTGGGATGAAGACAACTTGATCTTGGTAGATAAGCTTTTTAATGTCCTGCTGTATTTGGTTTGCCAGTATTTTGTTGAGGATCTTTCCATTGATGTTTATAAAGGATATTGGCATTAAGTTTTCTTTTTTTGTTGTATCTCTGCCAGGTTTTGGTATCAGAATGATGCTGGCCTCATAGAATGAGTTAGGGAGGAATCCCTCCTTTTCAATTTTTTGGAATAGTTTCAGTAGAAAAGGTGCCAGCTCTTCTTTGCACCTCTGGTAGAATTCAGCTATAAATCCACCCGGTCCTGGGCATTTATTTGGTAGATAGGCTATATATTACTCCCTCAGTTTGAGAACTCATTATTGGTGTATTCAGGGATTTAATTTCTTCCTGATTCAGTGTTGGGAGGGGGTATGTGTCCAGGAATTTATCAATGTCTTCTAGATTTTGTAAGTTATATATGTATAGAGGTGTTTACAGTATTCTCTGATGGCTGTTTGTGTTTTTGTGGGGTAAGTGGTGATATACCCCTTATCATTTCTGATTGTGTTTATTTGAATCTTCTCTCTTTTCTTCTTCATTAGTCTAGATAGCAGTGTATCTATTTTATTATTAAAAAACTATTAGATTCATTGATTTTTTTGAGTCTTAGTTCCTTCAGTTCAGCTCTGATCTTGGTTATTGTTTGTCTTCTGATAGCCTTGGGGTTTGTCTGTGCTTGGTTCTCTAGTTCTTTTAGTTGAGACGTTAGGTATTTAACTTGAGATATTTTTAGCTTTTTGATGTGGGCATTTAGTGCTATAAAATTCCCTCTTAACTTTGCTATAGCTGTGTCCCAAAGATACTGGTACCTTGTCTCTTTGTTCTCATTAGTTTTTGAGAACTTACTGACTTCTGTATTAATTTCATTATTTACTCAAGAATCATTCAGAAGCAGGTTTCTCAATTTCCATGTAATTGTGTAGTATTGAGTGAGTTTCTTAATCTTGGGTTTTAATTTGATTGTACTGTGGTCTGAGAGACTGTTATGAATCAAGTTACTTTGCATTTGCTGAGCAGTGTTTTACTTCTGATTACATGATCAATTTTACAGTAAGTGCCATGTGGCTATGAGATGATGTATTGTTTTGGCATGGAGAGTTCTGTAGATATCTATCAGGTCTACTTGATTCATAGCTGAGTTCAGGTCCTGAATATCTTTGTTAGTTTTCCGTCTTGATCTGTCTAACATTGTCAGTGGGTTGTTATAGTCTTCCACTATTATTGTGTGGGAGTCTAAGTCTTTTTGAAGGTCTCTAAGTACTTCCTTTATGAATCTGGGTGCTCCTATATTGCTTGCATGTATTTTTAAGATAGTTAACTCTTCTTATTGAATTGAACCCTTTACCATTACATAATGCCTTTTTTAAAAAAAAAATCTTTGTTGGTTTAAAGTTTGTTTTGTCAGAAATAAGGATTGCAACCTGTATTAGTCCATTCTCACACTGCTATAAAGACATACCTGAGACTGGGTAATTTCTAAAGCAAAGAGGTTTAATTGACTCAGACTTCTGCATAGCTGTGGAGTCCTCAGGAAACTTACAATCATGGTGGAAGGTGAAGGGGAAGCAAGGATCTTCTTCACATGATGTCAGAAGAGAAAAGAGAAAGCAAAGGGGGAATAGCCCCTTATAAAACTATCAGATCTCATGAGAATTCTCTCACTATCATGAGAACAGTATAGGGGAAAACTGTACCCATAATCCAATCACCTCTCACCAGATTCTTCCCTCAACAACTGGGGATTACAATTCAAGATGAGACTTGGGTGGGAGTACAAAGTCTAACCATATCATTCTGCCCATGGCCCCCTCCCATGTCTCATGTCCCTTCCGCATTTGAAAACCAATCATGCCTTCCTAACAGTCCCTCAAAGTCTTAATTCACTATAGCTTTAACCCAAAAGTCCAAGTCCAAAGTCCCATCTGAGTCAAGGTAAGCCACTCCCACCTAGGAGCCTGTAAAATTAAAAGCTGCTTCCAAAATACTATGGTGGTACAGGTATTGTATAAATGCTCCCACTCCAAATGGAAGAAATTGGCCAAAACAAAGGGGCTTCAGGCCCCAACCAAGTTCAAAATCCAGTGGAGCAGTCATTAAATCTTAAAGCTCTGAAATAATCTCCTTTGACTCCATGTCTCACATTCAGGTCACACTGATGTAAGAGGTGGGTTCCTATAGCCTTGGGTAGCTCTGTTCCTTTGCCTTTTGAGGATACACCCCCCTGTCCCTGCTGCTTTCATGGAGGGTGGTAAATTTCTGCAGCTTTTCCAAGTGCCTAATGCAACCTCTCAGTGGATCTACCATTTTGGTGTCTGAAGGATGGTGGTCCTCTTTACATAGCTCTCCAAGGCAGTGCTCTAGTGGGGACTCTGTATGGGAGCTCTAACCCCACATTTCCCTTCTGCACTGCCCTAGCAGAGATTCTACATGAAAGCTCCACCCATACAGCACACCTTTGACTGGACATTCAGGAATTTTCATACATCCTCTGAAATCTAGGCAGTAGTTCCCAAACCTCAATTCTTGTCTTCTGCATACCTAGACAAACACCACGTGGAAGCTCCAAGGCTTGGGGCTTGTACCCTCTGAAGCAATGGCCTGAGCTATACCTTGGCCCCTTTTAGCCATGGCTGTAGTGGCTGTGTCACAGGGGACCAAGTCCTAAGACTGCACACACTGGGGGGCACAATCCCCAGTAATGTAGTGAGGCACTGCTATGAAGACACCCAAAAATGTGGAAGTGACTTTGGAATTGGGTAACAGGAAGAGGTTAAAAGAGTTTGGAAGAAGAAGAAGAAGACAGGAAGATGTTGGAAAGTTTGGAACTTCCTAAAGACTTGTTGAATGCTTTGACCAAAATACTGATAGTGACATGGACAATGAAGTTTATGCTAAGGAGGTCTCAGATGGAAATGAGATACTTATTGGGAACTGGAGCAAAGGTCACTCTTGCTATGCTTTAGCAAGCAACAAAACCCTGCCACAAAAGTATTTTTCCCTACTAGGCCTCCGGGCCTGAGATCAGGGGGCTGTTGCAAAGGTCTCTGACATGCACAGGAGACTTTTGCCCCATTTTCTTGGTGATTCACATTTGGCTCCTAATTACTTATGCAAATTTCTGCAGTCAGGTTGAATTTCTTCCCAGAAAATAGATTTTTCTTTTCTACCACATCATTAGGTTGCAAATGTTTTAAACTTGTATGCTCTGCTTCCCTATTATACATAAGTTCCAATTTCAGATCATCTCTCTCAAGTTCAAAGTTCCACCAATCTCTAGGGCAGGGGCAAAATGCTGCCAGTCTCTTTGCTAAAGCATAGCGAGAGTGACCTTTGCTCCAGTTCCCAATAAGTATCTCATTTCCATCTGAGACCTCCTTAGCATAAACTTCATTGTCCATGTCACTATCAGTATTTTGGTCAAAGCATTCAACAAGTCTTTAGGAAGTTCCAAACTTTCCAACATCTTCCTGTCTTCTTCTTCTTCTTCCAAACTCTTTTAACCTCTTCCTGTTACCCAATTCCAAAGTCACTTCCACATTTTTGGGTGTCTTCATAGCAGTGCCTCACTACATTAGTACCAATTTTTCCTATTAGTTCCTTCACACACTAATATAAAGACATACCTGAGCCTGGGTAATTTGTAAAAGAAAGATATTTAATTAACTCACAGTTCCACATGGCTGGGGAGGCCTCAGGAAACTTACAATCATGGTGGAAGGTGAAGGGAAAGCAAGGGCCTTCTTCACATGGTGGCATAAAAGAGGAAAGGAAGTGAAGGAGAAAGAGCCCCTTATAAAACAATCAGATCTCATGAGAAATCACTCACTATCACAAGAAGGGCATGAGAGAAACTGCATCCATGAGCCAAACACTTCCCACCAGTTTCTTCCCTCATAACCTAGGAATTATAATTCAATATGAGATTTGGGTGAGGACACAAAGCCTAACACACACCCCTGGTTTTTTCTGTTTTCCATTTGCTTGGTAAATTTTCCTTCACCCCTTTATTTTGAGCCTCTTTGTGTCTGCATGTTGGGTCTCTTGAAGACAGCATACCAATGGGTCTTCACTCTTTTTCCAGCTTGCCACCCTGCATCTTTTAGGTTGGCCATTTAGCCCATTTATATTTAAGATTGATATTGTTATGTGTGAACTTGATCCTGTCATCATGGTGCTAGCTGGTTACTATGCAGACTTGTTTATGTGGTTGCTTCATAGTTTCACTGTGTGTTTTTGTAGTGGCTGGTAATGATTTATCCTTTCCATATGTAGTGCTTCCATCAGGAGCTCTTGCAAGGCAGGCCTCATGGTGATTAATTCCCTCAGCATTTGCTTGTCTGGAAAGTATCTTATTTCTTCTTCATTTATGAAGCTTAGTTTGGCCAGATATGAAATTCTGGGCTGAAAATTTTCTTCTTTAATATCATTGAATATTGGCCTCCTATCTCTTATGGCTTATAGGGTTTCCACTGAGAGGTCCACGTAAGTCTTATAAGCTTCCGTTTGTAGGTGACCTGGCATTTTTTTCTGGCTACTCTTAACATTTTTTCTTTCATTTTGACCTTGGAGAATCTGATAATTATTTGTTTTGTGGTTGATCTTCTCACGGAGTATCTTACTGGAGTTCTCTGCATTTTCTGAATTTGAATGGTGGCCTGTCTTGCTAGGTTGGACAAGTTCTCCTTGATCTCCTGAAGTAATTTTTTCAACATGGTTCCATTCTGTCTCTTTCAGGTACCCTAATCAGTCATAGGTTTGGTCTCTTTACATAGTACCATATTTTGCAGAGGTTTTGTTCACTCTTTTTCATTCTCCTTTTTTTATTCTTGTCTGCCTGTCTTATTTAAGAAGGATAGTCTTTAAGCTCTGAGATTCTTTCCTCCTTTTGGTATATGCTGCTACTGATACTTGTGATTGCATTGTGAAGCTCTTGTGTTGTGTTTTTTAGCTCCATCAGGTCAGTTATGTTTCTCTCTAAACTGGCTATTCTGATTGTCAGCTCCTGTATTGTTTTACCATGATTTTTACCCTCTTTAAACAGGGTTACAACTTGCTTCTTTAGCTCAGTGAAGCTTATTATTGTCCACCTTCTGAAGCCTACTTCTGTCAATTCAGCCATCTCAGCTTCAGCTCAGTTCTGTGCCCTTGCTGGAGAGGTGTTTTGGTCATTTGGAGGAGAAGAGGCACACTGGCTTTTTGAGTTTGCAGCATTTTTGCATTGATTCTTTTTCATCTTTGTGGGCTTTTCTTCCTTTGATCTTTGAGATTTTTGGCTTTCGAATGGGGTTTTTGTGAGGTCCTTTGTGTTGATGTTGTTGCTTTACTTATTTTATTTCATTTATTTTTTTAACAATCAGGCCCTCTTCCACAGGGCTTTTGAGTTTGCTGGAGGTCTCCTCTGGACCCTAGTAACCTTGGTTTTTCCCATACCTGAAGGTGTCACCATTGAAGGCAGAAAAACAGCAAAGATGGCAGTCTGCTCTTTCCTTGAAAGCTCTGTCCCAGGGAGGTGCTGACCTGTTGCCAGCCAGAACATACCTGTAGGAAGTAGCTGGAGACCCGTATTGGTAGATCTCACCCAGTCAGGAGGAGCAGGATCTGGTAATCACTTAAAGAAGCAGTATGGCTGCTTTTTGGTACAGCAGGTGTGCTGTGTTGTGGGGATCCTTCCTCATTCAGACTGGATTCTTCCAAGCTGGCAGGCTGAAATGGCTAAGTCTACTGAACCACAGAGATGGTCTCCTCTCTCCCAGTGGGAGCTCCATCCCAGGGAGAGATCAGAGCTTTGTTCATAGAACCCTTGCTGGAGTGTCTAAAGCTTCCACAGAGAGGTCCTGCTTAAAGAAGCAGTCTGGCCACTGTCTGGCAAGGCAGTTGTACTGTACTGTGGGGGGCTCTTCCTTATCTGAATTTGTATTCTCCAGAGCTGGCAGGCTGGAATGGCTGAGTCTACTGAACTGCAGAGATGGCAGCAGCCCCCGCCTTCCCCTCACCCAGGAGCTCCATCCCAAGGAGAGGTCGGAGCTCTGTCCATAGAACCCTTGCTGGAGTGGCTGAAGCTCATGCAGGGAGGTCTCACCCAGTAAAGAGGAATGGATCAGGGTCCTGATTAAATAAGCTGCCTGGCCATGATCTAGCAAGGCAGCTGTGCTGCATTGTTGTGGATTTTTCCTCATCTGGACTGTTTGTATTCCCTAAAGCTAGCAGGCTAGAATGGCTGTGTCTATTGAACCACAGAGATGGCAGCCATCCCTCGCCCTGGGAACTCAGTCCTGACTCAGGCAGACTTTAGCCTGTTGATGTTGGCTGGTTGGAATTCCAAGTCACTGGGTCTTAACTTGTGAGGTGCCATGAAAGTGGGGCCTGCAGAATGATGCTGCTTGGTTCCCTAGATTCAGCCCTCTTCCTAGGGATATGTATGATGAATCTCTCACGTTGTGCTAAGGATTCAAGGGCCAAAGTATGCAAAGCTCCTGGGTCTCTGTGTGTGCCTGAACAGCTGCTCTGTTGAGACTCTACCCAGCTCTATGTACTGGACCCAAGGACCTGGTGGCATGGGCTCACAAGGGCATCTCCTGATCTGTGGGTTGTAAAGATCCATGGGAAAAGTGTGGTTTTCCAGGCAGGGTTGCACAATCACTAACCACTTCCCTTGGCTAGGGGTGAGGGTTCCCTTGGCTCCGTGCCTCTCCTGGGTGGGCTGTCATTCCTCTCTGCTTTTCACCATTCTCCGTGGGTTGAGCTGTCTACCTAGTCAGTCCCAATGTGAAAACCTGGATATTTCAATTGAAAGTGCTAAATTCAATTGCTCCTTTTATTCCTTTCTGTGAGTGGCATGGATTGAAGCGGCTTTTAATCAGCCATTCTGATGCCTCTCCAATTTTGTTTTCTTATGTTATTGTTTAGCCTCATAAAGTGATTAGCAAAATATTTCTACTTTTTCAATTTTCTGAAATAGTTTAGTAGAATTGGTATTATTCCCTTCTTAAACATTCAGTACAAATCACCAGTGGAGCCCTTTGTGCCTAGTATTTGTGGAAAATTTTTATTTGCAAATTAAAAAAAATAATGAATATAGGGTTATTTGGGTTATTTCTCTTGAATGAACTTTGGTAGCATGTGTCTTTCAGAAAATTTGTCTTAAATGAGAAGTTTATCTTCATTTAATTTTTCACTTTTATTGGATAAAGTTGCTTATCTTTTATGGTTTATGGAATCTATAACTTACTTCTATCTTTCTTGTTATTATAATTTCTGTCTTTTTTTTTGAGTAGGAGAGTGGTTTACCAACTTTATTGATCTTCTTGAAGAAATAACTTTATATTTCAGTAATTTTCTCTACTGTTTTACTGTGTTCCAAATCACTGGTTTCTTTCTGATCTTCATTATTTCCTCTTTTCTTATTCAGGTTTAATTTTCTTTCTTTTTCTAGCTTCTTGAGCTTGAAGCTGAGGCTACTGATTGTAGTTCCTTTCTTCTTTTCTATCATCAACATTTAATGATACAAATTCTCCCCTATGAATTGCTTTAATGACATTGCAGAAATATTGATATATTGTGTTTTGTTCTCATTCATTTCAAAATATGTTTAATTTCTCTCTTGATTTCTTCATTAACCAATGAGTTATTTCAAAATTTTATTTACTTATTCCAATTATTTTCTGTTATTGATATCTAATTTAATTTCATTGTAACCAGAAATCATTTTAGGTGACTCAGATTCTTTTATATGTATTGAGAGTTGTTTTGTGGCCAAGAATATAATCTATCTTAATGAATATTTTATGTACACTTAAAAATAATGTATATTTTTCTGTTTTAGGTTGAGTACTCTATAAATGTCAACAAGGTCAAGCTAGCTGAAAGTTATACTAAGTCTTTTACATTTTATATTCTATTTGTGAAATCAGTTATTGAGCAAGGCGGGTAATATCACTATCAAAAATTATATATTTAATTATTTATTCTTGCAGTTTTATCAGTTTTTGCTTTATATATTCTGAAGCTATGAGACTGAAACACAGATTTTACAATGATTGTATTCTCTTGATGCATTGGCCCCTCTATCATGCTCAAAGGGCCTTTTTTATCTCTGGTAATATTCTTTGATCTAAAATCAACGTATCTCATGTCTGAGATTAATATGATCATTCCAGCTCTCTCTTTTTCTCTCTCTTTCTCTTTATTATTATTATTATTATTATTATTATTATTATAGATGGAGTCTTGCTCTGTTTCCACTCAGGCTGAAGTGCATTGGCACCATGTTGGCTCACTGTAATCTGCACTTCCTGTTTCAAGTGATTCTCCAGCCTCAGCCTCTCGAGTAGCTGGAACCACAGGTGTGAGTCAACATGCGTGGCTAATTTTTGTATTTTTTGTAGAAACAGGGTTTCACCATGTTGCCCAGGCTGGTCTCGAACTCCTGAGCTCAAAGTGATCCACCTACTTCAGCCTCCTAAAATGCTGGGATTACAGACATGAGCTACTGTGTCCAACCCCCATTCCAGTTCTCTTTTAATTAGTATTTACATGGTATAATTTTTACACTCTTTTCCTATTAGTCTTCTGTGTCTTCATATTTGAAGTACATTTCCCTGTTGTCAGCATATAGTCTGGCTTTGCTTCTTTATGTCATTGGCCAATTTATGTCTTTAATTGGAGTGTTTAGACTATTTACATTTAGTGTGGTCATCAATATAATCAGTTTTGAATTATTATCTTTCTATATGTTTATTATTTGTCTCATCTGGGATTTTTTACCTTTTAATTTTTTTCTGAATTATTATAAATGTATTGAATTTTTAATAAATCTTTTTTAATTTTTGGGGGCTTATTAACTGAACTATTATTTTATTTGTTACAATATGAATTATAACATTTATTTAACATAGGACAGTCTACTTGCAAGGGATACTATACCACTTTAGCTATATTATAAGAACATTATAACAATATACATTCATTTCTCCCAAAAGATGGTGTTGTCAAATCTTTTAGCTATAAAACTTTACACTACATTGTGATTTTTATTTAAGTACTATCTCTTAAAGATGTCTAAACACAGTCACATATCACATAATGACGTTTGGTTCACAACAGACTGCATATGCAATGGTGGTCTCATAAGATTATAATAGAGCTGAAAAATTTATCTTGCTTAGTAATGTGGTGATAATGTCATGACAGAACATATTACTTTTACTATGTTTAGATATATTTAGATACACAAATACTAACCATTGCATTATGTTTGCCTACAGTATTCAGTATAGTAACATACTATATGGGTTTGTAGCCTAGATGATCTCTCTTCTCTTCTTGTTACCTCAGTTACACATGTATTATTAATAGATTGCTTGAAGTTGTACCACAATTTATTGATGATCTATTCTCTCTTAAAAACATTCTCCTTTCTCTTTCTGTTTCACTTTTAGATAGTGTCTATTGTTATATCTTCAAGTTCACTATTCTTTTCTTCTGCAATATCTAATTGGCAGTTAACACAATCTCATATATTTTTTATCTGACACATTGTAGTTTTCATCTTTAAATGTTCAGTTTGGGGCTCTAACACCCAATTATCTACTTCAATTCTCAATACATATAACACTTATAATGACTATTTTAATTCCTTTGTCTGCTACTTCTATTCTAACATCTATATCAGTTCTGTGTTTGTTTTGATTGACTGGTTAATCTCTCCCATTATAGGGTACATTTTTCTCCTTCTTTGCTTGCCTGTCAAGTTTTTATTGCATGGCAGACACTGTAAATTTTAGCTTGTTGAATGCTGGATATTTGTGTATTCAGTAAGAATACAGTTTGATCCTTTAGGGTCCTGCTTTTCAGATTTGGTATAAAAGACCATAGTTGTGCTGAACTGAGAGCTAATTATTCTCTACTACTAAGGCAAGACACTTCTGTGGGCTCTACCCATTGCTTCATAAACCCTGAGGATGCCATCTGCTTTGGGGGAACAAGAAAAATTTTCTGGTCATATGTGAGTTCCAGGAACATTTCCTCCAAACTTTCTGTGCTTTTTTCCCTGGCCCTGGGCAGTTTCCTCCTCACACATGTCTCAAAAAAGTGCTGATCAGTACTTAGTCGAATATTATAGGGGAGTCCTTCACAGATCTTGAGTTCTCTCTATATACAGCCCTCACTTCTCTTGTACTCGGTTCTATGAACTCTAGCCACATGAGCCTCCTCCGAATTCAACCTCTGTCTCCTCAACTCAGAATCCACTGGGTTTTTTCTGAATTCCCCTCTTCCTGTGCAACTACAAAACTTCTTAAAGTAGTAAGCTAAGCCAATAATAAGGCTTATCTTATTTGTTTTCTGTATCAGTCAGGTAGCACTCTCCTTTGTTGCCTGATGATGACTCCTATGGCGACTCCATTTTGTTGTTTCAACCAGAAAGGTATATTCAGTTCCAACTACTTGATCATGGCCCTCATTTTTTTATTATAATAATTCAAATGTGGCAGTTGATTGTCTAGGAATTTATTTTGTCACACCTTATGTTATATTATGACATTACCACAAGTAAAACTCCTTGATCGGTCTGATCTGCTACTCCATATGCTGCTATATCTAAATAGAATGGATCTCCCTTGATGAAATGTTGTTTCCTGCTCCTCCAGACTCCACACTTGACTGTACAATGCACACAAATTTCTTTTAAATATTAGCTGTGATAATTGTTTATAAATGGGATGAACAATTAAATCTGTACTATGTATTTTTCAGAGTTCAAAAGGAAAATACTTAAGTGAAGTAAAGATTATTGTTATGGGCTTAAACTCAATTACTAAACATACAGTTCCTCCAGCACACCTCACTTCTTCAATTGCTCCTTGCAAATTTTACTTCACTGCGAGAAACCCCAATAAAGTCAAGTTCTTACTTTCTAGATTTCTTCTGTATTCCGTTATTATATTTCTAAGGTTTGATTCACTCTATCTGCATAACACCCAGGAGACTTTACCAGACTTTACTTTCTTTTTTTTTCTTTTTTCTTTTTCTTTTTTTTTTTTTAGACTTAGTCTCACTCTGTTGCCAGGCTGGAGTGCAGTGGCACGATCTTGGCTCACTGCAACCTCCACCTCCCGGATTCAAGCGATCCTCCTGCTTCAGCCTCCTGAGTAGCTGGTACTACAGCCATGCACCACCATGCCCAGCTAATTTTTGTATTTTTAATAGAGACGGGATTTCACCATGTTGGTCAGGATGGTCTTGATCTCTTGACCCCATGATCCGCCCACCTCCCAAAGTGCTGGGATTACAGGCATGAGCCACTGCGCCCAGCCTTCTAGGACAATCTATAATGCCTATTACTATCCAAGATTCTCTAGAATAAGGGTATGAAGGAGGTTCTTTAGTTTTAATTTCAAGTCTCATTATTCAGGGTGTGTATGAGTTCTCCCATTTGGGTTTGTCTTTCACTGTGTCTTAACCAATATTAATTTTTTTAATGGTCACAAATGCATTACCATTGGGTGACCACAAGCTTATCCTCCAAAGCCTGTAATTTGAGAGTGAAACAACATATGTAAAATGTTACTGCTCTAGGCAAAACAAATGTGAGATTACCTTACTTAAAATTGGGTAAACAGCCTCCTCCATAAAGTCGCTATTTTTTATTAATGCAATAAATTTATTTTATCGTTTCTCATTAGAATCTGTTTAAACAAAATCTCTTGAGTTACACAGAGATACATATTGAAATGACCATGTTAGTAAGCACTCCATTACATTGTTGCCAAATGCCCTTTTACTCTTGCATCTCCATTTTTTTAGTAAAGGAAGAAATGTCTCCATCCTTATCTATCATTCTATCTTCAATAAACCATAAAGCATAAAAATAGATTATTTAGAAATAGTATATGGAAAATTGAAGAAAGATTTTTGAAGAACCTCAGACTAATCCTTTATATGATCTGAAGCATTATGGATATGTGTTAATTATGAAAATATTTATAAATATGTATAAGCTACAAATGAATATTTAATTAATCTAGATGTGATGAATATGAGGAACAAAATAAATCATGTACAAAGTGGGAAATGTGGCCCCTCTTTTATTGCAGAAAACAACTGCTTCCACTTCACTAACAGCCAAATGCAGGAAAGAACCTAAGTACAATGTTAAATTTAATTATGTTATAGTACAATCCTGGAAAAGCGACATATTTGGAGACAAGTAAGAGACAGTAAGGAAATTTTACCTCCCTTACAATTTACTTAGGAACCTTAATTATAAACATTTTCTGTCTTGGAAAAATAATGCATTTAAAAGGCAACTGACAACTTAAATAGAATATTTGCACCAAATGTGACAAAGGGACAATAATCAATTGTAATGTGGTCCATACATTACAAAGAATACAATAGTATTCATGGACAAAATACAAAAGACATGAATGAACAATGCACAGAAAAATAAATCTAAGTGACCTATGTACAGATGAAGAAATATTCTCCAATATTTGAATATTAACACAAATTATTTTTTCAATCAACTAGGAGTAGGCAATCACTTTTATAAAATGATAATAAGGCATACATTGGCATAATCTTTCTAGAAAGCAAATTGCTATAATCTACTAGAGGTTTTAAAAACTTAATATCTTTTTCTCTCAGAGATTTACCCCTAGAAATTTGCCTTAAAGATCGAGATTTGTAAAATAGTTTTCTATATTTCTAAATGCTACATCTTTATAATCAGAAAGGAACAATAAATGTTAGATTGAAACCCCACAGCAAATAGCAACATCTACTGTAACTGATACTGCCCAGGTAAATGAAGGAATAGAGCTAAAAACTAAACTGTATTTTATGTTATTCCCGTTGTATTATATGTTAATAGGAAAATATGGAGTCAAAAAATGTAAGTGACTATAGACACTCACTCATGGTAAGATCTTGTTTATGTAGAACTTTCGGGAAATGAATCAATTTTTTTCCAGACTAGTAAGATTTAGCTGCATTTCTGGTTTGAAATGTTATTTATAAAAAATACCCTTCCATACACATAGACCTGAAGACAAGGAAGTACAAAAATAATGGCTCACTGGACATAATAAATGGCATAATGCTCAGACATTAATAGCAAAAGCTATTTACTCATAGAGGTCATGTACTAAAAGATATTTATTGTATGCCTTACCCTATTAGTGATAATAATAATGATAGCTACTATTTATTGAGAATCTACCATAAGCTATAAACTTTGTATATACTATGTCTACTTACAAAAATGCTGAAAATTGGGTCTTAAAGCAAGAATTTTATAAATATGGAAACTGAGTCAAAGCAATTCTTTAGAAAACTGATAGAAATTATACACTATCGAATAACTGAAGCCAAGATTTCAGAATAGGTTTCCTTAATTCTGAAGTCAAAGGCTTTTCAAATTATTTCTGAAGGCTCTTTTTTCTTAAATGTGAACAAGGAACCTAATGGGTTCCTGTACACTACCTCTCACCCCCATCCCCCATAACATACAAGAGTAGCTCTCTTTTGATCTGCTTTACATTGGAGTGCTTGAAAAGATTTAGTTTAAAAACAATTGTGGCAATCAGACAAAAAGCAATGCACCTGACAGAATCACCTCTCTGTCCTTTATTTCTCTCTCCTCTTCTTCCCCATTGCCCCCCTCTCTCTCCTCTTCTCTGCTATTTCTTTCCACAGACTTTCACTCCCTTGTAAAGACCCCTGAAGCTGAAACAAATAATTAAGCATAGGTATAAAAATGAAATCTGTTAACATTTATCATTTAGGTGAAATGTAAAAAAAATTGCTGAATTCTACTTGTTTCTAAAACGTGGAATTCAGTTAAATTGTCAATGTCAGTAGATAGCTTTGCAGCAGCTTTTCTGCAAGACGTTATTTATTTATCTGGTCTAGGAGCAATGGTTGGAAATTGTAGCTTTATTAAATGTCATTGAGGTCAGTGCAAGATTTGTGTGCTGATGGAATATATGTGTCCCCAAAGTCTTGCCAAAATAACAATTCTGAGTGCAATTAGAGAGAATTATTGAAACTGCAACTGGATTTAGGGTTCAAATTCATACATTAAAGTGGATGTACTTAAATCCTCTATAACACATAACAGAGGTTCTTAACCCTGAGGGTGAATCAGAACTATTAGTGTCATTTTTATTTATTTATTTATTTATTTTTATTTTTTTTTATTATACTTTAAGTTTTAGGGTACATGTGCACATTGTCCAACAATGATAGACTGGATTAAGAAAATGTGGCACATATACACCATGGAATACTATGCAGCCATAAAAAATGATGAGTTCATGTCCTTTGTAGGGACATGGATGAAATTGGAAACCATCATTCTCAGTAAACTATCGCAAGAACAAAAAACCAAACACCACATATTCTCACTCATAGGTGGGAATTGAACAATGAGATCACATGGACACAGGAAGGGGAATATCACACTCTGGGGACTGTTGTGGGGTGGGGGGAGGGGGGAGGGATAGCATTGGGAGATATACCTAATGCTAGATGACGAGTTAGTGGGTGCAGCGCACCAGCATGGCACATGTATACATATGTAACTAACCTGCACAATGTGCACATGTACCCTAAAACTTAAAGTGTCATTTTTAAATAACAAACAGGCACGAGATTCACTCATACTCACTGAATCAGAATTTCTAGGAGTTACCATTGTATCTCTAATTTTAAAAGCTCTGTAGATAATTATGAAACATGTTATTAAGATAAATTTAAATATAAGATAATTGAAAGCGGTATACACCATTTCAATATTCTGAGGGGGTATATATATACACACACACACATATATATGCATCCCTACATACATGTAATGTTTACATACAAGTTCCACAGTTAGCATATTAATTTCTTCTTATGCCTTTAATTAGGAATAATCTGCCTTCCATTTTGCTTTTACTTTGTTTCTAATAGCTGAGATTTAATTTTGACTCAGGCTAAAATTTTAAATTGACAAGGTCAGTGATAATTATAACGAGACAGATTCTCACTGAGATGTTAATGTATTGAACTGAACTCCTTTTAATATTAATGGGACCTCAATGGGAAGATGACAGTGATAAGTATGTAATACAAGTTTTCTTCCTAAAATAAAAGACAGTTTAAAAAATGTAAAAGCATTTTATTTGTTTGCAACATAAAAGGAAATTCTTATTTAAATTATTATTTTAAATAATTAAAATTCTATAATGGTATATATTTGTTTCTTGTGTTTAACACTTATTTCATTGTCTTAAAATTAATATGCAGGCATAGATTATTATAGCTACAAACTAAAGAGGTGTTGGATGACTGAATATATCTTCATGAACCAGCATAAAAGGAATCTAGAAAGAGGGCAAAAGTCCTACTAATTTATTAGTTGAATTTACTCTGGCACAAAATGAAAGCCTATTTTCTAAAAGCTTAAAATTGGATTTCTACTTTTAGTAACTCAATTTACATGGAAGATTGCAGACAATTTTTGCATATCTGGTTACTAATTGTTCAAAGAATATTTGGATCTAGCCTTTTCATCTTCTATCAAATAATATCATCACATTCCCACTTGATCAATAACACAAATTAAATTCATATGACATTTTATAATTCAATAAATGGGCTTCTTTTTGTTGCCACATTTAATCCTCATAAACATTTTACAAAGAAGGTAGATAAGTATTGTTAACTCTACTTGATAGATTAAGAATCTGGGTACTCTAAGCATAAGGACCGATGTGTTCTAGCTAAGAAGTGCTAATGTCAAGGTTGAAACAAAGGTCTCCAAGTTCATGAAATGAAGGGCCAAATTATAAAAAGAAATCAATTAATTTTTTTATTTATTGAAAAAACTTAAACAGATATAAATGAATCATAAAATAAATGAGTTGTGGAATTTTCTTTGAATTTTATCTAAGTTTTTTCCCCTGTTTTTTTGCTGTATAACTTTGAGTTGGCTAGCAGTAAATTGACAAATTATATAAAAGTCTAAACAAGTAATCCAATTTCTTAATGATATATTGATCATCCTATTCTTATTTTCTTCTCATATTTTATATTCCTACATAAAATATTAACCACTCAGCATAGTAACTAGCACAAAGAAAGCACTCAAAAGTTAGAAATGTGATTTAGTTGTGTAAATATTATTGGTCATTTGAGGTATTAATTACCTATCATGAGATATTTCTATGAATTTCAATCAACTAGCAATCATTTAGGAAGTAATTTATCACAATTATTTGACATGCTGACATAGTATATATTAATAGTCTAGTATTATATTTAGTATGCAAATAAGAATACAAGCATATATTGACAAAATGTGAATACAAATAAATTGAAAGGTGTCATTGTGATTCTATTGCACAATTTACTTTTATATTTATCAGTGAGGCTGATAATACAGAGGGGACTTCTACTGTAATCCCAGCTAACCTATGCAAAGTATCATTCTCCTTACCGTTCTCATGATGTTTGTCAGATCCACTTAGAAATTTCAAGAACTTCTGGTTGGGCGCAGTGGCTCACACCTGTAATCCCGGTACTTTGGGAGGCTGAGGCGGGTGGATCACCTGAGGTCAGGAGTTTGAGACTAGGCTCACCAATATGGTGAAACCCTGTTTCTACCCAAAATACAAAAATTAGCTGGGTGTAGTGGCATGCGCCTGTAGTCCCAGCTCCTTGGGAGGCTGAGACAGGAGAATTGCTTGACTCCAGGAGGTGGATGTTGCAGTGAGCCAGGATGGTGCCACTGCACTCCAGCCTGGGCAACAGAGAGAGACTCCATCTCAAAAAAAAAAAAAAGAAAGAAGGAAAGAAAGAAAAAAAATTTCAATGACTTCTTAATAAAACTAATTGTTAATAGTAATTCCACTTATCCTTTCATAATTTTAGTCATTACCAAATTCTCTTACCTGCAACAATCTCATTAAAAATAAACTGCAACCAAATGATTAATAATTAAAAAATCAAAATGTATATATTTCACAAATCTACATTTATAAAATAATTATTTTGATTAGTAATGTTGGGCTAAAGTGGGAGTTAGGGGTAATAAATGAGACAGGAATAGATTGTAGGCTGAAATTTAGATATAAGGAGAGAAAAAAGGCTAAATACTAGATCATTCTTGACATTATATAAAGGACATTCTACTTGAATGAGAGTTGTGATGTAGTTTTGTAAAAACTATAGCATTTATTTATTTGTAACACAAAGAGTTTTATTATACTGCTAAAACGAGAATTTATAATCTTGAAAGACATTTTAAGACTAAATATAATATACACAATTATAGAGTTCATTATGCCTCTGGGCATAAAGAGAGAGATTTAAAAAGCTTGTTAAAAAGAACATCCAGAAAGCTGGGATGGACTACAAAGCCACCTTTCACAAGAGATCAGGTACAAGATCCAACATCACTTAACAGTGTGTGGCTTCTCTCACAGAAATAAGAAAACAGGGTTGGAGTTGGGATTCTTAGTGTTACATAAAAGGAAATTGTGTTATTTCATACATATATGTACACTTCTTGCATATTATCAGCTTATATGAATAAATAAAATATTAAATAACATAAGGAAAATAAAAAAATTGAAATGCATTAATCAGTTTACAGTTTTTCAAATCAGACATCTTTTCAGTTTTCAACAATGAAGAAAACCTGTTCTGAATTTTGATAAGTAGAATCACCAATTATTAAATCACCAATTGGGAGCCAGGCCATTACATAGTTAACAATTGGTCATTTAAAATACATTTTCAAAGATTTATAATGTATGTATAGAATAATTATATAATTGTGACTTTTTCCAATAAATGTGCATATGTTATAAGGTAATGATGAAATTTAGCTACCAAAAATATATTTTCTTCTGGACAAATTTTAAAATTAGTGTGGATAATTTGTTTGTGTTTTAGTCCATTTTGTTTTACTACCAAAGAATCCTCTAACAGAGTAATTCGTAAAGAAAAGAAGTTTAGTTCATGGATCTGCAAGTGAGAAGTTCAAGGGCATGGCCCTGGCTTCTGGCAAGGGCTTTTGTGCTGTGTCACGTGGCAGAGAAAGTCAAAGCAGAAGTGGACATGTGTGAAAAGAAGAAAACCCTAGCTTTATCATGACCTACTCTTGTGGGAACTAATTCGTTCTCCCAAGAACTAATCCAGTTTTGTGAGAGCAAGAACTCACTGCTATGAGAACAGCACAGAACCATTCACAACGGATTTGCCCCCATAACGCAAACATCTCTCAGTAGGCTTTAACTCCCAACACTGCCACACTGGGGATCAAATTTCAACATAAGCTTGGTGGCAACAGACAAACCATACCCAAACCATAGCAGTTTGATTATTACTGACTCAGTGAAAAAATTTTAAGACCATTTCTCTTGAAACAATTTATCATGTTAACTGATATTCTACCATTGTCTTCTTATTTAATTACTTTTAAAAACTAGTATAGATTATTATAAACACAAATACAATTACTGGTAGCCAAGCTACCAGTACTTTAGCTACTGGTAGCCAAGGCACAATTAATGGCCATGAATAGTAACTGGTTCCTCTTAGACCCTGCTACTCTTCAGGTCTCATCAGTTGGTTATGCTTACCAAGTGCTAGTTGAATTTGTATACAAGTATGTTTATTTCAGTTCTTCTTATTATTGTCATAACATTGTTCAAATATGTAAAACAATGAAAGATAGTTGAAAAATAGAAAGACTTGTTACTCTGAATGTTATAGTAAATGATTTTAAAAGACCTTTAAAAGGTCATTACTTTAAAAAAAAGCTGCTAAGGTACACATAGACGAGGTAATTGAAAAAAAGTAGATGAATTTATTATTCAGGAAAGATTTGCCATTCAAATTTGGCCTCACAAATCTCCCTACACATTAAAGGAAACAGCACTGGAATACAGAGCTAGAATTAGGGATGAAGTTTGTGGAAGAATGACTACACAGAATTCAAAGCAGCAGATCCATGCTCAAAGGAAAGGTCCTGAAAATGCTGGTAAATGAATTTTCAGTTAACATGTTTAAAACTTTGATAAAAAGTTAAGTAGACATGTTTATATTCTTCCCAATTAATCAACAATAATTTATATTTAACAAATAGTCCTAATCAGTGGAGAAAAAAATTCGACAATAATTCTTTCCTAAAAAACACCAAATA
Organism: Gorilla gorilla gorilla; assembly: GCF_029281585.2. Classification (NCBI taxonomy): domain Eukaryota; kingdom Metazoa; phylum Chordata; class Mammalia; order Primates; family Hominidae; genus Gorilla; species Gorilla gorilla. Next base: position 116,663,371 of record NC_073229.2, on the reverse strand, counting down.
ATCAACTGAAAATGCTTTTATTAGAACCAATAAATAGAAAGTTACTGAAAGGTCAGTGATGAAGAATGTGGCTTCTGAACAAAATTTCTTGGTTGGATGTAAAAAAAGAAAGCAATTTAGCGTCGCCTAGAGTATATGGTACAATGGAATACTGTCTACAGATAGGATGCTCAGGCACTAGACACTTGTGAAACACATTGGAATCTGCAGCCACCGCCAAGTTAACCAACACAATTCTTGTAAGTGTTCCTGCTCTTTTGTCCTTTCAACACTTTTGAAACGTATTTATTTTTCTTGTAGTGATCTTTACTGCTATGCACATTAATTACAATCTATTGACTCCAAGTCTAGCATTACACAATAAAGCATAAAGGTTTTTCTTAAGAAGAAAATAGCTGTCATTTATAATTTTTATTCCTTCTCTCCTTTCTCTTTTTCATCTTTTTTTTTCCTCAGTTGCAGAGCTTTGGGTTTAAAGTATGCATATATAATACCACATAGCCAGCATTCATCCAAACAATGAACAGCTCTTAAGAATGTCTGTGTGTGTGTGTGTGTGTGTGTGTGTGTGTGTATCAACAATATTCCCTTTTTTTCCCATTCCTTCTCTGCTCTGTCGAAAGCAGCCAACAGCTATCTGAATAACTTTACTATATATCTTATATATGTGCCTTAATATGTGTATTTGCTTATTTATACATTTGTACATGAGGTTAAACAACACCAAAGAACAAATAAATAGAACAACAAAACAAAACAACATAAATGCAATATCTCAAACCAGCAGAGGTTTCTTTTTCTCTCTCATATTGTAGTCTGGGGTTGTTCCAGGTTTTTGAGTAGTGACTTAGGAACCTGGGTTTCTTCCACCTTGTTCCTGGGTCATTTCCTTCAGAGACGTACTTTTTATACCTGTAGCCGGCTGCAGCTGATAGGAAAGAAAAAAAAGTTATGGAAGGCTAGTATGGGAGAGTCAGCCAACTGCTTAAGGGCCTCAACCCAGAGAGAGCACACGTATAATCACTCAGGATCCACCATCAAGAACTTGGTAAAATGGCCACATCCAGTACCTTAAGGCCTGGGAAATATTTTCCTAGGCAAGTGATCACATCTCAGCTTCAGTCTGTTACTGTTAAAGAAGGGAGGAACGGATTCGGAGGAAAAATTTGCAGTGTCATTCATATATATCTTTTTAATTTACACAAATATTTGTAAGTCACATATCACTTTTTTTTAAAATTATCATTGTGTATTTTAAACCTATCCATTGTGTGTGTGTGTGTGTGTGTGTGTGCGCGCGCGTGTTCGTTGAGTCTATTATTTCTAACTAGTCATCTACCACATTGGGAGTCATGGTAGTCATCTACCACATTTTGTCCAAATCTTCTCTAAAGAAAGATATTCAGATTTATTTCAAATTGCTGCCACCACAAACAATACCAAAAGAAACATCCTTATGAATATTGGGTATGGATGTGGTGATTTCATTAAAGAGTCCAACACTGATTTCCAGAAATTTAGTACAGCAAAAAGATGACTCACAATTCCACAATTTATCAAAATTTGGTGATGTGCAGCTTTCTAATTTTGTCTGATTAATAGTATAAACTAGTATTTTATTGTTAGTTTAATTTTTATTATTCTAATTTCTTGAGTACGAGCCTGTGTTCATATCCTTGATAGCATTTTACAGTTTCTCTTCTATACATTGTTTACTTACTGCTTTCGCTTATTTTTCCACTAGAATTTTTAAAAAGTGGTTTGAGGCCAGGCGCAGTGGCTCACGCCTGTAATCCCAACACTTTAGGAGGCCGAGGCAGGCTGATTGCCTGAACTCAGGAGTTTGGGACCAGCCTGGGCAACACAGTGAAACCCTGTCTCTACTAAAATACAAAAAATTAACTGGTCATGGCAACATGTACCTGTAATTCCAGCTACTGGGGAGGCTGAGGCAGGAGAATCACTGGAACCCAGGAGGCAGAGGTTGCAGTGAGCCAAGTTTGCACCACTGCACCCCAGCCTGGGTGACAAAGACAGACTCCATTTCAAACAAAAAAAGGGGTTTGAATGGATTTCTTGTATATTTCATCTATTAGCCCATTGTTCACATATCATTTTTTTTCTCAAATTATCATCACTTCTTTATGGATTCTTTTATTGTATTTTTCTTTCAAATTTGATGACATAAATTTTGCTTGCTTTTGTCTTACAGTCTATGATGTTAAAGTTTTGTTTAAGAAATCCTTTGCCACTCTTTTGTATCAAAGTTATTGTCTCATTTTTTTTCTCTTAACTTCATAGTTGTTACCTTTAGTATTTGGGTCTTATAATACCCATGGATTCCTTCCCCAAAGTATTAGTAGAAATCTATGTTTATGTTTTTCCCTAAAGTAAGGCAGTTTTCCCAACACCATGTACTAAGTAATCTTTCTTTTTCTCATTAATGTTTGGAACTAACTTCATCAAAATATGTTTTGATTTTTTTTTTACATTCATAGATCTGCTTTGAGTTCTTCACCCAGTTGTGACAGTATCTTTGTAATATGTCTTCATATATGCAGGAATGGAGATGAGGGCTCTTATTTTCAGGGTTGATTTGGTTATTCGTGACAATATATTTACATAAATTTTATAGTAAGTTTGTTACCTTTAATGGCAAAAACCACAATTACTTTGGCACCAACCTAATATATGTTGATTACTATATATATTGACTATATTTTCCAGCAAGTTATTGTAAATGTAAAAATATGCTATTGATTTCTATTATCTTACCATGTATCAGTCAAATTGCTGAAATCTTAATTGCTTAATTTGTTCACTTGGTTACTTTTTTCCAGGTAGATGGTTATGTCTCTGGCAAATAATAACAATCTATTTCTTCCTTTCCAAATGTTACGCCCATTCTTGTTATTTTTTCCCCTTATAATGTTAGCCAGGCTCTCCATTATTATGTAAAATAGTGCTGAGATTGGGCATTATTATATTTTCTATTAATGAGAGTGTATATAGTATCTACCTATATAATTTTTGCTATAGGTTTTTGGTACCTAGCCCTCATCAACTTAAGGAAATTGCCTTCTATTCTTAGTTTACTAAGTGTTTCCTGAATAAATTAACAAATTTCATCATAAATTAAATATGCACATAAGTAAATGAGTGTTGTACTTAAAGATTGTCTGCATCAATCATATTATTTTTCTCTTTAAGTACTTTAAAGTGGAACCACTCTGATGATTAAACTTATCTAATCATGATGCACATTTAATAATCCCATTTTGAATTTGTCAGCTAGTGTGTTTCTCAGAGTTTTGCTTTTACACTGTTAAGTATGTGTCTGTAATTAGCTTTTTATTATGTTTCATGATTTAGCTTTGGAATCAATAATAACTTTATTTAAAAAGTACATTAAGACTTTTTCTGTTTCTAGAAAAATTCATATAAATTAGGAATTATTTATTCCTTGAAATTACTACATAAATCATCATTCAGACTTCTTTAGTGAGAGAGCATTGCCTTGAACTACCACTGCAAATTATTTAATAGTTATTGCTCTTTTTAAGTACTTTGTTCTTTAGCTAAGTTAAATTTTTACATTTTCCAGTTAATTTGATCTAGATTTCCAAATTTATTGGTATAGAATTTTTCATAGTATTCTGATTATTAAACATATATTAACATATGAATATTTGCATATATGTATTTATATAGTTAACATATGTATAATTATTTTCTTTTTTTCTGATTATTTCTGCTCCCATTTTGTCTCATATATCTTGCTATATCTGTCTCTCCATCTGTCATCATCATCTATCATTCTCTGTCTCTATCTTTTGGGAGAACCACCTTGTTTTTGGTGTTAATATTTTCTACTTTTAAAAGTTTTTATTCCGCTGTGTTCTGTCTTGATTCCTTTTTTTTTCCAGTGCTGGAACAAAAAAATATCAACCCAGAAATCTATAATGCATAAAAATATCTTTTAAAAATTAGGATGAATTGGCCGGGCATGGTGGGTCACATCTGTAATCCTAGCACTTTGGGAGGCTGAGGCACGCAGATCACAAAGTCAAGAGATCGAGACCATCCTGGCCAACATGGTGAAACCCCGTCTTTACTAAAAATACAAAAATTAGCTGGGCATGGTGGCTTGTGCCTGTAGTCCCAGCTACTCAGGAGGCTGAGGCAGGAGAATCGCCTGAACCCAGGAGGCGGAGGTTGCAGCGAGTCGAGATCATGCCACTGCACCCCAGCCTGGCGACAGAGGGAGACTCCTTCTCAAAAAAGAAAAAAAAAAATAGGATGAATTAAAGACATGTTATGATGAATGAATGCTGAGAATTCTTCGCAAGCAGAACTGTGCTACATAAATTACTACAGGAATGTATTCACGCTGAGGTAAAATTACATCAGATGAAAGTTTAAATCTACAGTAAGAGCATTGGCAAGGCACATGGGCAGGTGAATGTAAAAGAATTCTCATATTCTTATTAACTTCTCAAAATGAATTTTTAATAGAAAATTATAACATTTTAAAGTAGCATTTTAAGATACAGTTAATAGAATACTATTAGCACAAAAGGCCGAGGAGAAATGTAATTATAATGCTATAATGATCTTATATTTAGGTGGAACAGTACAATATTTACTCAACAAAGACTATGAGAAGTTCAGAATGCATACTTAACTTTTGCAATTGAGTTAGTTTGTAACTTATACACTTTAGTCATTTCTATCAATTGCTAAAAACATAACACAAAGAAGTATATGGAACAAGGCAAAGAAATTGAAGCTTAAAACCAATTCACTTTTTCGCTGGCTGTGGTCGCTCAAACCTGTTATCCCAGAACTTTGGGAGGCTGAGGCTGGTGGGTTGCTTGGCGTCAGGAGTTCAAGACTGACCTGACCAACATGGTGAAACCCATATCTACTAATATACAAAAATTATCCGGGTGTGGTGTTACGCTTCTCTAATCCCAGCTACTCAGGAGGCTGAGGCACAAGAATCACTTGAACCCAGGAGGCAGAAGTTTTAGTGAACCAAGATTGTGCCACTGCACTCCAGCCTGGGAGACAAAGTGAGACTCTATCTCAAAAAAAAACCCAAAACAAAAACAAATTCACTTTATTAAACTAAAGAAGCAGGAACACAAACATATTGAACAAAGTGAAACAAATAATAGTATGGTAGACCTAAATTCAATCATATCAATAGTTGCATTAAATATAAATAGAATAAATATATCAACTAAAAAGCCAAATTGTCAGATGGAGTGAAATATACAAGAGCCAACTATATTATATCTAAAAGGAAACTTTAAATATATATGCATATTTTAAAAACACTTTATATATATAGACACATATATATGCACTTAAAGATGTGCCTTATAACAGGGATTTAAAATAAATGAAGAAAAATAAAAATAAAGGGAAAAAGAGACAAATCCACAGTCAGATATCTTAGTACTCTCTTTCTAGTATTTTATATAAAACTAGCCCAAAGAAAAACACTGAGGATATAAACTGGAATGACATTATTAATTACATCAACTTATTTGATATTTATACAACCTATACCCAAAACTGAAGAATTACATGTATTCCACAATAGTCCATTCTAGTGCACATGAAACATTCAGTAAGATAGATGATATGCTGGCCATAAAATAAGTCTCATTAAGTATCAAAAGCTTGAAATCTTGCTTCATATATTCTCTGACCACAAAGGAATTGGTTAAAAATCATTATCAACCTATCTAGAAAATACTCAACTATCTATAAATTAACCAACACCATATAAATAACTAATGAGGCAAAGAAAAATCAAAAGGTAAGTTGAAAATATTTTTGAGCTGCATAATAAAAAAATCACAACATACCAAAATGTATGGGAGGCAGGTAAGATAGCACCTAGTGAAAAATTTGAGGCTTTAAGCACTTAGGTTATGAAGAATAAGTGCTTAAGATCAATGGTATAATTTCCTGCACTAAGTTGGAAAACAGAAAGTAACTCAATTCCTAAGTAAGCAAAAGCAGGCTAAGAGAAGGTGTGGAATGGTGGCTCACACCTGTAATCCCACCATTTTGGGAGGCCAAGATAGACAGATTGCTTAAGCCCAGTTCAAAACCAGCCTGAACAAATGGTGAAACCCCATTTCTACAAAATAATACAACTATTAGCCAGATGTGGTGGCATGTTGCTATAGTCCCAGCTACTTGGGAGGATGAGGTGGGAGGATCACTTGATCCTGGAAGGCAGAGGCTGCAGTGAGCCATGATCATGCCATTACAGTCCAGCCTGGGTGACAGAGTGAGACCCTGTCTCAAAAAAAAGGGAGAGTAGGGCAAAGAGGGATAGAGCAACATGGCAGACTATAAGGATCCACTGATCACACCACCTGCCCCCCATGCCCCCACCTCAAGGACACCAATTTAACAAGCATCTAGAGTAAAAAGAACTTTGTAAGGACCAAAAATCAGGTGATCACTCACTCTATCTGCTTTTAACTGTATATCATTGAAAGAGACACTGAAGAATTAGGAGAAACAGTCTTGAATTGCTGATGCCACCCTGCCCCCCATCCCCAGGAAGCAGTGGCGTGGTATGGAGAGCAATTCTGTCTACTCGGAAGGGGAGAGCACAGAAATTTGGATGCACTGAACTCAGTGCTGCCCTGTTATAGCAAAAAGTAAAAATAAAACAACAAACTCAGCTGAAGCCCACCACAGAGGGAGCTTTTGAACTAGACCTAACCAGAGGGGAATCACCAATCCTAGCTGTTTTAACTTGAGTTCCAACAAGCTTCTCTATGGAGGGCTAAAATGCTCTGGGGCTATAAATAAACTTAAAAGGCAGTCTAGGCCACAAGGGCTACAGCTGCCATGCAATCCTAGTGATGAACCGTTTCCAGAGCCAGTGGACTGGGGGAGCATGCGACCTACTGAGGTAACAGGCAGAATGGCAAAGGGACTGCTGTCATCATCCCTCCCCTATCCCAAGCTGCAAGTTAATGGCTCTAAAAGAGACCCCTTCCTTCTACTTGTGGAGAGGAGAGAGGAAAATGGGGAGGACTTTGTCTTGCATCTTGGGTATCAGCTCAGCCACAGCAGGATAGGACACAATCCAAAGTCATAAAGCCCCCTTTCCAGGCCCTAGCTCCTAGACATTTCTCAACACATTCTGGGTTAGAAAGAAACCCACTGCCTTGAAAGGAGAACGCAGTCGCAGGAGGATTCATCACCTGCTAACTAAAGAGCTCTGAGGCCCTGAAAAACCAACAGTGATACTCAGGAAGTATGTCATGGGCCTTGGGTGAGACTTCCTGGCTTCAGATGAGAATCAGAACATTGACATTGTGGTAGCTATGGAGCATGAATTTTTCTTCTTGACAAAAGCAGAGGAAAAAGTAAAGAGGACTTTGTCTTGCACCTTAAGTACCAGCTCAGTCACAGGGGATAGAGCATCAGCCAGGCTCTTGGGGTCCCCAGTTCCAGGACTTGGCTCTTGGGCAGCATCTCTGACCTGCTCTGGGCCAGATGGGAGCCCGGCTTCCTGAAGGGTGAGTCCCAGGCCAGGTAGCATTCACCACAAGCTGACTTAAGAGATGTTGGGACTTAAGGGAACATCAGCGGTAGTCTGGCAGTACTCTCTGTCACCTGTGGTGGCAGGGGCTATGGAGTGAGGCTCCTCTGCCTGTGGAAATGGAAGGAAAGAGTGAGAAGAACTGTGTCTTGTGGTTTGAGTGCCAGCTCAGCCACAATACAATAGAATACCAGATAGACTTCTAAGTGTTTTGACTCTAGTCCTTGGCTCCCAGATAGCACCTCTGGGCCCACCAGGGGCCTAGGGAATCTCACCACCCTGAAGAAAATGGTACAGGCCTGGCTGGCTTTGCTATCTGGTGATTGTAGAACCCCAGGGCCTTAAGCAACCATAGGCAGTAGCCAGGGAGTGCCAACAGCAGACATTGGGTGAGACATAGAGCTATGCTTGCTTTAGGTCAGACCCAGCACAGTCGTTGTGGTAGTGACCACAGGGTTGCTTTGTTACTCGACCTCCAGCTCCACATTACTTAGGGAGAGAGAGAGAGAGAGAGAGAGAGACTCCACTTCTCCACTTGTTTGGGTGAAAGTAAGGGAAGAACAAGAATTTGTCTTTACTAAGCCAGATAATTCTTCCAGATCTTGCATACAACTGTCATGGTGGTACTACTATGAGTCTGTAAGAACCACAAAATTCCTTGACCTGTTGTGCACCCTAAAACAGATGCAGCATAGATGACAACACCCAAGTCCGTCTGAATATCTGGAAAACCTTTTCAAGAAGGTTGGGTACAGACAAGCCCAGACTGCAAAAACTGCAATAAATACCTAACTCTTCAATGACCAGACACAGATGAACATCCGAGTATCAAGACCATCCAGGAAAACATGACCTTACCAAATGAACTAAAGTATCAGGGACCGATCATAGAGAAACAGAGATATGTGAGCTTTCAGAAAGATAATTCAGAGAATACTATTTCTAATAGAGAAAAGAGCTGTTTTGAGAAAACTCAAAAAAATTCAATGTAACACAGAAAATAAATTGAAAATTTTGTTATAAATTTAACAAAGACTTTGAAATAATAAGAATAAAGCAGAAATTTGGAGGTGAAAAATGCAACTGACATATTAAAGAATGCATCAGAGTATTTTAATAGTAGAATTGATCAAGCAGAAGAGCAGCTTCATGAGCTTGAAGACAGGCTGTTTGAAAACATACAAACAGAGGAGACAAAAAAGAATGAAGCATTCCTACAGGATCTAGAAAATAGCCTCAAATGACAAGTTTAAGAGCGGCCTCTAAGCGAAGGTAGAGAGAGATAAGGTGTGGGAAGAGGGGGCAGTAAGTTTATTTAAAGGGATAATAACAAAGAATTTTTCAAACTAAGAGAAAGTTATTAACATTCACATGCAAAAGGGTTATAGAACACCAATCAGATTTAACCAAAAAAAGACTATAATCAAACTCCCAAAAGTCAAAGATAAAGAAAGAAGTGTAAAAACAGCAAAACAAGAGAAATAAATAACACACAATAGAGCTCCAATATGTTGGCAGCAGACTTTTCAGTGGAAACTTCAGCAGCCGGAGCAGGCTGTCATAATATATTTAAAGTGCTAAAGAAAAACAAACAAACAAACAAAAAGAAACTTTTACCCCAGAATAATATATCCAGTGAAATTATCCCTCAAACTGAAGGAGAAATAAAAAGACTCCCTGACAAACAAAAGCTGAGGGACTTGGTCAAAGTCAGACTTATCTACAAGGAATGTTCAATGTTAAATGTTCAATCAGAAAGAATAGAACATTAATGAGCTGTAAGACATCATCTGAAAGTACAAAACTCACTCGTAATAGTAAGTACACAGAAAAATATGGAATATTATAACACTGTAGCTGTTGTATGTAAACTACTCCTCTTATGTAGAAAGCATAAAGATGAGTCAATAAAAATAACTACAACACTTTTCAAGACATAAACAATACAATAAGGTATAAATAGAAACAGCAAAAAGTAAAAAACTTGGAGGACAAAGTTAAGGCATAGAGCTTTTATTAGTTTTCTTTTTTGTTTTTTTTTTTTTGCTTGTTTGTTTATGTAAACAGTGTTAGGTTGTTTCAGCTTAAAATAATAGGTTATAAGATAGATTTTGCAAGCCTCATGGTAAATTTAAACCAAAAAATATACAATAAACATACTAAAAATAAAAAACAAAGAAGTAAATCATATCACCAGAGAGAATTACTCCCACTAAAAGGAAGACAGGAAGGAAAGAAAGAAGGAAAAGAAGACCACAAAACAACCCAAAGGCAAATGATAAGATGTCAGGGGTCAAAATATATAAATGTCCTTATTTAATAATTACATTGAATGTAAATGGACTAAACACTACAAGCAAAAGTGACAGAGTGGCTTAATTGACGAAACAATAAGACCCAATGATCTGTTGCCTACAAGAACATATTTCATCTGCAGATACACACATAAACTGAAAATAAAGCAATGGAAAATATATTACAAGCCAATGGAAGCCAAAGAGAACGGGAGTAGTTATATCAGACAAAACAGATTTTAAGACAAGGTCACTATATAATGACAAAGAGGACGATTCAGCAGAGGCTATAACAATTTTAAATATATATGCACCCAACAGTGCAGCACACAGATCTATAAAGCAAATATTATTAGACCTAAAGAGAGAGTTAGATCTCAATACAATAATAGCTGAAGAATCCAACACTCCACTTTCAGCATTAGACAAATCTCCCAGACAAATAATCAACGAAGAAATATTGGACTTAATCTGCACTATAGACCTAATGGACCTAATGGATATTTACAGAACATTTTATCCAATGGCTACAGAATACACATTAGTCTTCTCAGCACATGAATCATTCTCAAGGATATAATATACATTAGGTGACAAAACAAAATAATTGATATAATATCAAGCATCTTCTCTGACCACACAGTGGAATAAAACTAGAAATTAATAACAGGAGGAATTTTGGAAACTATAAAATGACGTGAAAACTAAAATAATATGTTCCTGAATAAAGTGGGTCAATGAAAAAATAAGAAAATTTTAAAAACTTATTGAAACAAATGATAATGGAAATACAACACAACAAAACCTATAGGATACAGCAAAAGCAGTGTTAAGAACACAGTTTATAGCTATAAGTACATATATCTAAAAAGAGAACAACTTCCAGTAAAAAACCTAACAACTCATCTTAAGGAACTAGAAAAGCAAGAGCAAACCAAACCGAAAATTCGTAGAAGAAAATAAATAATAAAGATAGAGTTGAAATAAATGTAATTGAAATGAAGAAAACAATACAAAAGATCAATGAAACTAAATGTTGGTTTTCTGAAAAGTTAAACAAAATTGACAAATCCTTAGCCACACTAACTAGGGAGAAAGAGAGAAGATTTGAATAAGTAAACTCAGAGATGAAAAATGAGATGTTATAATTGATAACATGGGAATTCAAAGGAACATTAGTAGCTACTATGAGCAATTAAGTTGGAAATTCTAGAAGAAGTGGAGAAATTTTTAGACAAATACAACCTACCAAGATTCAACCACAAATAAATAGACAAATTCATAAATACATACAACCTACGAAGCCTGAACCAGGAAGAAATCCAAAACCTGAACAGACAAATAACAAGTAACAAGATCAAAGCTGTAATAAAAAGTCTCCCTGTAAAGAAAATGTGGGACCTGATGGCCTCATTGCTGAATACTAACAACCGTTTAAAGAAGAACAAATACCAATTCTACTCAAACTATTGAAAAAAATATAGACAAGGAATGAATACTTGCATACTCTCTGTACAAGGTCAGTTTTACTCTGATAGAAAAACAAGAAAAAGGCACATCAAAAAAAAAAAAAACAAAAAACAAAAAAACTACAGGCCAATAGCTCTGGTGAATATTGCTGCAAAAATCCTCAACAAAATACTAGCAAACTAAGTATGTTGAACATTAAAAAGATCACTCATCATGACAAAATGGGATTTATTCCTGGGATGCAAGGATGGCTCAACATATGCAAATCAATCAGTGCGATGCATCATATCAACAGAATGAAGTAAAAAAGCTATATGATCATTTCAACTGATGCTGAAAAAGCATTTCATAAAATTCAACATTCCCTCATAATAAAAACCCTCAAAAAACTAGGTATAGAAGGAACATGGCCGGGTGCGGTGGCTCATGGCTGTAATCCTAGCACTTTGGAAGGCAAAGGCAGAAGGATTGCTTGAGTCAAGGAATTCAAGGCAGCCTGGCAATATAGTGAGACCTCATCTCTACAAAACATACCAAAAATTATCTGGGCATGGCGACACGTGCCTGTAGTCTCAGCTACTTTGGAGGCTGAGGTGGGAAGATCATTTGATCCTGGGGGCTGGCGGTTGCAGTGAGCCAACATTGCACCACTGCACTCCAGCAGAGTGAAATTCTTTCTTAAAAACAAAAGAAGGACTATATAACTCAACATAATAAAAGTCATGTATCACAAACCCACAGCATATATATCATAGTGAATGGGGAAAAACTGAAAGCTTTTCCTTGAAAATCTGGTACATGACAAGGATTCCCACTTTAACCGATGTTATTCAACATAGTACTGGAAGTTCTAGCTAGAGGAATCAGAAAAGAGAAGGAAATAAAGGGCATCCAAATTGGAAACAACTCCAATTATCCTTGTTTACAGATGATATGATCTTATATTTGGATAAACCTAAACACTCAAAAAAATAAAAAAAAGATTAGATCTGATAAACAATTTCAGTGAAGCTGTAGAGTACAGAATCAACATACAAATAACAGCAGCATTTCTATATGTCAGTGGGGAACAATCTGAAAAAGGAATGAAAAAGGTAATCCCATTTTCAATAGCCATAAATAAAAATCAATCTTAGGAATTAATTTAACCAAAAAAGTGAAAGATCTCTGCAATGAATACTATAAAACACTTATAAAATAATTTAAAGAGGGTACCAAAATAATGGAAAGGTATTCCATGTTCATGGATTAAAAGAATCAATATTGTTAAAATGTCCTACTACCCAAAGTGTTCTACAGATTCACTGCAATCCCTATCAAAATACACATGACAGTCTTTACAGAAATAGAAAAAAACAATCCTCTAATTTATGTGAATATAAAGAAAAGCAACCAACACAGAATATCAAAAGTTATTTTAAGCAAAAAGAATAAAACTGAAAGAATTACATTATCTGACTTCAAATTACACTACTGAGCTATAGTAGCCAAAACAGCATAGTACTGACATAAAAACAGACATGTAGACCAATAGCACAATATAAAGAACCTAGAAACAAATCCACATACCTACAGTGAACTGATGTTTGACAAAGGTGCCAAATACATACATTGGGGAAAAGACAGTCTCTTCAATAAATGGTGCTGGGAAAACTGGGTGTTCATATGCAGAAGAATGAAACTAGACCCCTATCCCTTGCCATATACAAAAGTAAAATCAAAATGTATGAAAGACATAAGTCTAAGACCTCAAACAGTGAAAATACTAAAAGAAAACTTGGAACAAACTATCTAGGACATTGGTCTGGTCAATTGAATAATATTCCATAAGGACAGGAGACCAAAGCAAACACGAACAAATGAGATCACACCAAGTTAAAATGTTTCTGCACAGCTAAGGAAGCAGTCATCAAAGTGGAGGGACAACCTACGCAATGGGAGAAATATTTTGCAAATAACCCATCTGACAAGGGATTAATAATCAGGACATATAAGCAGTTCAAACAACTCTTTAGGAAAAAATCTAATAATTGAATTAAAAATTGGCAAAAGATGTGGATAGACATTTCTCAGAGGAAGACCTACAAATGGCAAACAGGCATATGAAAAGGTGGCCAACATCGTTGACCATCAGAGAAATGAAAATCAAAACTACAATCGGATGATGTCATCTCACCCCAGGTAAAATGGCTTATATCCAAAAGTTAGGTAACAAGTAATGCTGACAAGGACCTCAAGAAAAGGTAATCCTCATACACTGTTGGTGGGAATGAAAATTAATATAACCAATGTGAAGAATGCTTTGCAGGCTCCTCAGGAAACTAAAAATAGAGCTGCTATGTGATCCAGCAATCCTACTGCTGTACACACCCAAAAGAAAGGAACTCAGTATATCAAAGAGACGTCTGCACTCTCATGTTTGTTGCAGCACTCTTCACAATAGTCAAGATTTGGAAGCAACCTAAGTGGCCAGGAACAGATGAATGGATAAAGAAAATGTGGTGCTTATACACAATGGAGTACTACTCAAACATAAAAATGAATGAGATTCAGTCATTTGCAACAACATGAATGGGACGGGACATCATTATTTTAAATGCAATGAGCTAGGCACAGAAAGACACACATCACATGTTCTCACTTATTAGTAGGATGTAAAAATCAAAGCAACTGAACTCATGGTTAATGGATTAAAAAACTAACTAGAAAGATTAAAACCTAGTATTTCATAGCACAACATGGTGACTATAGTCAGTAACAATTTAATTGTACATTTTAAAATACGTAAAGAATATAATTGAATTGTTTGTAACACAAAAGATAAATGCTTTAGGGGATGTATACGCCATTTTCTATGATGTTTTATTATGCATTTATATGCCTGTATCAAAACATTTTATGTACCCCATAAGAATATATACCTACTATGTACCCAAAAAACTTTTAAAAAAGCAATAAAACTATGAAAAGAAATCAGAAAAATAGAAAACAGTAGAGAAAATTTAATAAAAACAACTTAATTTACAAATATCAAAAACGTTGATAAGTTTTAGATGAGCTAATAAAGAAAAATAGATTTAAAAAATTCCAATGTAAGAATTAAAAGAGAAGACAGGTTGTACACATGTAACATTTTACCATCAAATTTGAAAACTTAGGTAAAAATATACAAATAACTTGAAAAACACAATTTATCAAAACTGATATAACAAGAAATAGAAAAATCTAAGTATACCTATCAATTACAAAAATTTTAATTACCAAAACCTTCTCATTAAGAAAACTCTAGGCCCAGATCATTTCACTCTAAATTTAACATGTAAAGAAGTTAAAATGCAAATCTTATATAAACTCTCACATAATACCTTCTTATCTTATGAGACCAATATGACATCAAAACTAAAAATTTTTTAAAAATTGCAATATAAATTAATTATCGTGAACTTACATGCGAAATACTTAATAAAATTCCAGCAGATTGAATCTGGCAATTTATAAAAGGATAAACTCCACTGGGGTCTATTCCAAGAATGTTAGTTTGCTTAAATACTCAAAAACTGATTGCTACAATTGATATTCTTGTAGAAATAATGATTTCTTAGTTTTGATATTTTACCATGATTAGGTAAGTTACTAACATTAGGGAAATTTGAGTGAAGAGCATAGAAGTTGTCATTGGACCATCTTTGAAACTCTTCTGTAAGTCTAAAATTATTTTAAAATAAAAAATGTAAAAGGTAATGAATATAATTTACCAATATTACAGAATAAAGAGAAAAAATGTATAATCCTTCCAATAAATGCAAAAAGCTTTTGACAAAATTTACTACCCGTTAATACTAAGGTCTCTCTGAAAATATCCTTAGAAGGGAACTTCTTCAATTTGGTAAAGGGCATTCATAAAACATCTATGACTAACATCTTGATTGGGATGATGGTTTCACAGTGTACATATTCATTAAAAGCCATCAAACTATACACTTAGGATGTGTGATTTCATTTTATGTAAAGTTACTTCAAATTATGTATGTGCATATGTATATGTCTCAGTATGTATGGGTGTGAATATACATGGATGGATGTATCTAATCCAATTTTTGTCTTATATGCCAGATATATTTGGTTGATTAACACAGTGTCACTAAAATGATCGTTTTGTAGGGAATATTTGGCAGAAGCTTCAATCCTAAAAAGTATGCTTACTCCACTTCCTTGCAGCTGGAGCTCTATATGAAAATGTAGCTTCACCAATTTCTGCATCTGTTTCTGATGGCAAGCAGGCTAATGGAGACAGACATTTTAAGAGTCAGTTGCAGCAGCTGACCTCAGCATTCCTGTCTAGTTATTAGCTTCCTGTGTGTTCAGCAGCTAATCTGTCTGCCGCAATGAATTGGTTTCTTCTCCATGGATCTTAAGTACTATACAAATGTGGTACACCTTGAAGTAAATAGTCAATTCTTAAAGTTCTTTAGGCAAAATAAAAGACATTCTCTTTTTTTTCCTCTGTTTATGTTTATATCATCATTCTTTGTTTATAATACCTCATGATAAATATTGGATGAATTGTCTTACAAATTTTAATTATATTTATATATGCCTAGACAACTAAACCTGTTGTGATATTTGTTTTTTTTTTTAATTTTATTAGAGAGTTTATTAAAACAGCGTTAGGTTCACAACAAAATCGAACAGAAGGTGTAGAGATTACTCATATAGCTCTTTCCCCCACCTAAGAAAAAAATCTTGCACCACACTGGCATATTTGATACAATTGATGAACATACATTGACACATTGTTATTACCCAAATTTTATTGTTTACATTATAGTATATTCTTGGTGTTGTACCTTCTAGTATCATATAGAGTAGTTTCACCACCCTAAAACTCCTCTGTGCCTGCCTCCTAACCCCTCCTAAACCTTGATTTTTTTGTTTGTTTGTTTTGTTTTTGTTTTTGAGACAGGGTCTCACTCTGTTGCCTTGGGTGGAATGCAGTGGTGCGTTCTCAGCTCACTGCAAATTCTGCCTCCCAGTTGGGCTCAAGCGATCCTTCTACCTCAGCCTCTCAAGTAGTTGGGACCACAGGTGTGTGCCACCACACTGGCCTAATCTTCCGTATTTTTGGTAAAGGCAGGGTTTTGCCGTGTTGCCCAGGCTGATCTCAAACTCCTGATTTCAAGTGATTCAGCCTCCTTGGCCTCCCAAAGTGCTGGAATGACAGGCATGAGCCGCTGCCCCAGCCAACCTTTATCTTTTTAGTGTCTCCTTAGTTATGCCTTTTGCAGAATATCAGATAGTTGGAATCATAAAACATGTAGCATTTGCATATTGGCTTCTTTCATGTACATGAATTTAAGTTTCTTCTTTACCATTTTGTGGGTTGATAGCTCATTTCTCTTTATCACTGCCTAATATTCCATCTTCTAGATGAATTAAGTTTGTTTATTCATTCACCTACTGAAGGGCATCTTGTTGTTTCCAAGTGTTGGCAATAATAAATAATGCAGCTATCAACATCCATGTGTGGGTTTTTGTGTGGATGTAAGTTTTTAATTCATTTGAATAAATAATAAGAAGTGCAACTGTATTGTTTACTAAGTGTATGTTTAGTTTAGAAAGAAACTGCCAATCTGTTTTCAAAGTGGTTGTACCATTGTGCATTTCCACCATAAATGATTGTTTCTGTTGCTACAATTTTTTGTCAGCATTTGGTGTTGTGTTTCGAATTTTGCCAATTCTAATAGGTATTTCTATCCTGTTTTACTTTGCAATTTGTACTTGATGTTGAGCACTTTTTCATTTGTTTATTTGTCGTCTGTATATCTTCTTTGGTGAGGTATCTGCTCAGATTTTTTGCCCATTTTTCGATTAGGTTGTTCATTGTCTTATTGTTGAGTTTTAGGAGTTCTTTGGATATTTTAGAAAACAGTATTTTATTAGATATGTTTTTATTTTTACAAATGTTTCCTTCCAGTATGTGGCTTGTTTTCTCATTCTCTTGAGATTGTCTTTTGTAGATCAGAATATTTAAGTTTAATGAAGCCCAGCTTATTAATTCTTTCTTTCATGTATCATGCCTTCAGTCTTGCATCTAGAAAGTTATCGCCATACCCAAGGTCATCTAAATTTTCTCCTATGTTGTCTTCCATGGGTTTTATAGTTTTGCATTTTACATTTAGGAGTCTGATTTTAAGATGTTTGTATTTTTGGAGTGTAACGGATCTCTGTCTAAATTTTTTTTTTTTTTTTTTGCATGTGGGTGTTCAGTTTTTCCACAGCACTCTTGGTTGAAAAAACTATTCTCTATTTTATTGCTTTTGCTCCTTTGTCAAAGACCTGTTGAGTATATTTATATTGGTCTAATTCTGGCCTTGCCATTTTGTTTCATTGATCTGTTTGTCTGTTCTTTTACTAATACCACACTATCTTCATTACTGCAGCTTTATGGTAAGTCTTGAAATCAAGTAGTGTCAGTCATCTGACTTTGTTCTTCTTTAATATTTAATTGGTTATTTTGGATCTTTTGTCTCTCCATATAATATTAGAATCAGTTTTTTGATATCCACACAATATCTTGCTGGGATTTTGATTGGAATTACATTGGATCTATAGATGAAGCTGCAAAGAACTGGCATCTTGGCAATATTGAAGTCTTTGTATTCATGAAGATGGAATATCTCTTCATTTATTTAATTTTTCTTTGATATTTTTCATTAGATATTTTTATTTCTCCTCTCATATATATTGTACATATTTTCTTAGATTATAACTAAGTATTTCATCTTGGAGGGTGCTTATGTAAATGATAATGTGTCTTTAATTTCTAATTTCACTTCTTCATTTTTGGCACATAGGGAGCTATTGACATTTCTTTATTAACCTTGTGTCCTGCAACTTTACTCTAGTTGTTTCTTAGTTCTTCTTTTGGATTTTCTACATAGACAATTACATAATCAGCAAACAAAAATAGTTTTGTTTCTTCTTTCTCAATTTGTAAACATTTTATTTACTTTTCTTGTCTTATTGTGATAGCTAAAACGTCCAGTATGATGTTGAAAACAGGTAGTAAGAGGAAACAACCGTGACTTTTTTCTAATATTAACAGAAACCATCTAGTTTTCCATCATTAAGTATGATTTGTAGCTATAGGTATGTTTTGCAGATGTTCTATATCAAAGTGTGGAACTTATTCTCTCCTCCTAGTTTATTGAGAGCTTTTTAAAAAATTATGAATGGGTGTTGGATTTTGTTAAATGCTTTTTCTGTATCAATCAATATGATTGTTTGAGTTTTCTTCTTTAGCCCATTGGTGTAATGGATTAAATTAATTGATTTTCAAATGTTGAGCAGCCTTGCATACCTGGGATACATCCCACTTAAACATGGTGTATAATTTTTTTTTTTTTTGAGACAGGTTCTGTCTCTGTTGCCCAGGCTGGAGTGCAGTGGTACAATCCTGGCTCACTGCAACCTCCACCTCCTGGGTTCAAGCAATTATCCTGCCTCAGCCTCCTGAGTAGCTGGGACTACAGGCACACACAACACTTGGCTAATTTTTATATTTTTAGTAGAGATGGGGTTTCACCAGGTTGGTCAGGCTGATCTTGATCTCCTTACCTCAAGTGATCCCCCTAACTCGGCCTCCCAAATTGCTGGGATTACAGGTGTGAGCCACCACCCCTGGCCAAATTCATTTTACACTTTGGTGGTTTTGATTTGATAATGTTTTTGAGGATTTTTGTATATATGTTCATTAGAGACATTGGCTTTTTCTTGTAATATCTTTGGTTTTGATATTAGAGTAATGCTGGCTTCAATTAATGAAGTAAAATGTATTTCTCTCACTTTTACCTTCTGAAAGAGATTCTACAGAAGTGGTATAATTTCTTCCCTAAATGTGTGGTAAAAATCACCAGTGCACTTAACTTGGCATGTTGCTTTCTATTTTGGAAAGTTATGAATAATTGATGCGATTTATTGAATAGATACAGGACCCTTTAATTTGCCTGTTTCTGTTTGAGTTTGGCAGATGGTGTCTTTTAAGGATTTGGTCCATTTCATCTAGGCTATCAAGTGTGTAAGCATAAGGTTATTCATAATATTGCTTTATTATCCTTTTAATGTCTGTGGAGTACGTAATGATGTTTCCTCTTTTATTTTTGATATTAGTAGTTTGTGTTTTCTCTTTTTTTTTCTTAGTCATCCTGGCTTGAGGCTTATTGATTTTGTTGATCTTTTCAAATAACTAGGCTTTGGTTATGTTGACTTTATCTACTGATGCACTGTTTTCAATTTTATTGATTTGTGCTCTAATTTTTATTATTTATGTTCTTCTGCTTACTTTAGGTTTATTTTTCCCTATTTTGCTAGTTTCCTAAGGTTGAATATTAGATTATGGATTTTATAGCTTTCTTCTTTTCTAAAAATATATATTTAATTCTATAAATTTCCTCATAAGCACAGTTTTCACTGCATTACACAAATTTTGATAAGTTGTATTTTACTTTCCATTATTTCAAAATATTTTTAAATTTTTCCACATTTCTCTTTTGACCCATGTGTTATTTAGAAGTGTGTTGATTAATTTCCAAGTATTTGAGGATTTTCCACAGTCTTTCTGTTACTGGTTTCTAATTTAAGTCCTGTGGTAGGAGAGCAGATAGTGTATCATTACTATTGTTTTCAAATTTTTAAGGGATGTTTTATGGCCCAGAATATAATCTATCATGGTTACTGTTCCATGAGAGCTTGTGAAGAATGTGTAATCTGCTGTTATTTGATGAAGGAGTCTATAGATGTCAGTTTTATCCAGTTGATCGATAGTGCTCTTGAATTCAACAATGTCCTTACTGATTTTTTTTTTTTTTTGGCTGTTAGAGCTTTTTATATATAAGATAGGATTGTTAAAGTCTACAACCATAGGAATGAATTCATCTTTTACTCCTTGCTACTCCATCAATATTTGCCTTACGTATTTAGATGTTCTTTGGTAAGACACATCCGCATTAAGGATCATGTCTTCTTGCAGTGTTGAGCCTTTTATTTGTATTGGCCCTTTCATGTCTGATAACTTTCCTTGCTCTGAGGTTGGTTCTGTCTGAAATTAACATAGCTACTCTCACTTTCTTTTGACTAGTATTGTATCTGTCTCCATCCATTTACTTTTGGTATGTGTTTTTTGTATTTAATGTCTGTTTATTATGAACAAGTTATAGTTGTGACTTGTTTTTGGATACACTCTGACATTTTCTTTCAATTGGTGTATTTAGACTGCTGATGTATAAACTTATTAGTAATATACTTGAATTAATACCTATCATATTTGTTACTATTTTCTATTCTATGCCCCCTTGTTCTTTGTTCTTATTTTTGCCTTTTATACTATTTCTGTCTTTTGCAGTTTTTATTTAACATTTAAGCTTATCCCAACTTCATTCATTTCTTACCGTATAAATTATACATATTTTTTTTACTTTTTTTAGTGATCACCCTATAGCTTTCAATATACGTTTACAACTAATTCAAGCCCACTTTCAAATCACATTATACACTTCAGGGTAAAAAAAAAGAAGCTTTTAATAACTAAATACATTTATTTTTCCTTTCACTCTTTGTATCATTGGAAACGTTTATTTTATTTTTAAATAAGCATATCATATATGTATATATATGTATAAACATATGTAATCTAATACATTTTTGCTATTATTATTTGAACAAATTATCTGTTAGGTTAATCCAGAATTTTTAAAATGAAGTTTCATTTAACCTCCAACTATTTCCTATGCTCTTCTGTTCTTTATTTAGATCCTAGTTTCTGATCTTTATACATTTTTCTTTTCCCTGAATATTTATTTTCAGAGACAGGGCCTTACTCTGTCACCTTGGCTAGAGTGCAGTGATGCAATCATAGCTCACTGCAGCCTCAAGCTCCTGTGCTCAAGCCATACTCTTGCCTCAGCCTCCCAACTAGCTGAGACTACAGGCACACACCACCATACCCAACTTACTTTTTTTGTTTTTCATAGAGATGAGTTCTTACTATGTTTCCGAGGCTGGTCTTGAACACCTGGTCTCAGGCAATCCTTCTGCCTCAGCATCCCCAAGTGCTAGAATTACAATTGTGAGCTACCACATCTGGTCTCCCTTCATAATTGAAGGATGATTTCAAAGGATAGATAATTCTAGGTGTATTTTTTTCTGTCAGTACTTTAAATATTTCATTTCACTGTTTTCTTGCATGGTTTCTGTATAGAAGTCAGATGTAATTTTTATCTTCCATAGGTAAAGTACTTTTTCACTCTTTTTTCTTGTTTTTTATTGTCTTTAATTTTCTATAGTTTGAATATAATATTTATATACATAGATTTTTTTCTTTAATTTTAGGGGTAGTATTTGTCCTTTTTGCCATTCTGTGAGCTTCTGGGTTCTGTGGTTTGGTGTCTGACATTAAATTAGGGAAATTCTCAGTCATTATCCTTAAAATAATTTTTATTTTATTTTCAGAGATCAGGTCTGGCTATATTGCCCAGGCTGGTCTTGAAATCCTGGTTTCAAGAAATTCTTCCTCCTAGGCCTCCCAAAATGATGAAATTACAGATGTGAGACAGTGTATCCAAGCTTTAAGTATTTCTTTTGTTATTTCTCAGTTTCTTGTTTTTTTATTTTTATTTTTTTGTATGTTATACCTTTTTTTAGTTGTCCCACTGTTCTTGGATATCAGTTCTGTTCTTTGTTTTGGGATTTTTTTCTTAGTCTCTTTTTTTTTTTCACTTTTTGAGGTATCTGTTGTCATGTTCTCAAGCTCAGATGCTCTTTCTTCCACTGTGTCCAGCTTACTACGGATCCTACCAAAGTCATTATTCATTTCCATTGTGGTGCTTTTAATGTCTGGTATTTCCTTTTGAATATTTCTAAGAATGTCCATCTCTTTGCTTACATCATCTATCTGTTACTTTGCTGTTTACTTTTTCCTTTAATGCTTTTATCATATTCATCATAGTGATGATTTTTCTTTAAAAAAAATTTGGTCTGATATAGTCAACAGTCTTGTTATGTTCTACCTGGTTCATAGGTTTGTTCAGTCTCTTCCAATTATGGGTTTTGTTTGTTTTATTTATTTATTTATTTATTTATTGCATTTTAGTGTGCCTTTTAATTTTTTGTTGTAAGGTGAACATTTTTTACTAGGTAAAAGAAACTATGGTAAATAAGCCTTCATTAATGTAATGGTAAGGTTTGTGGGGAGAAGAAGCATTCTGCAGTCCTGTGATTAGGTCTCAGTCTTTTGTAGACCTGTACCCTCCGATGGTAAACTTCATAACTGCTTCTTAATCCTTCCGGCTTTAGGTGAGAAAGGAAGCCCAGAGGGGGCTGGAGTTTGTTATTTCCCATTCTCCACATGAAAGGCTAGAGCCTGATGGAGGTGGGTATTTTCCCTCCCCTAGTTAGGTCAAGATCTGAAAAAAATCCCAGCAGGTCAAGCTCTGGTAAAATAGCTTCTCCTCAGATCAGGCCTTGCTAAGAACAGAATGCTCTGATGTATTTCAAAATTGCTCATTCCCTGTCCCTCTGCCAGGGGCATAAGGAGATTTTTCTCTAATATTCACCATAAGGACCTGGTTGAGCTCCTGGAGTTAAAATTCATGTAAGTGTGAGGGCCCTTCTGTGACTGGATTCCCCTGAAGTTCTTAACGTTCTGACTTGTCTACACTGAGCCTCCAGCAATTTGACATTACAGTTCACATTTTCCTACCTGGGCACTGGTTTTCCTGCTTATGGGTTTTTGTTGCAGTCAGTTGTGGTGCTCTATATTTGCCTTTCTCTCCAATTCTGGGGGCAATGGTTTACCCTGGGACTACACTTCTCTAGTGGATTTAAGAAGTGTTGTTTATTCTTCAGTTTGGTCTGCTCTTTGCTTGTTGTTAGGATAGAGTGGCAATGGCTAAGCTCCTTACATGCCCGATCCAGGAAATTTCCTTTTGGTAATAGTTCTCAAAAATCATGATTGTGGACTTTTGAGAGTCTATGGAAATTTTCATGTAGACTTTCTCCATTAAACTTGAAGTAAATGTTTAAGCTTTTTTGCCATATAATTCACAAACCACAAAATTCACCTATTTAAAGTGTACAATTTTATGGGTTTTAGTTTATTTACAGTGCTTTAATTTTCAAATATTTTTAGATGTTTAAGTTTAGAATTTTTTGTAACATGCACACACACACACACACACACACACCCCTGTACTTATTAACAGTCATTCCCCATTATTCCATCCAGATGTCCTCATCCCAAACCCACTTCTTCCCACCTCCTAGCCCTAGGTAACCACTAATCTATTTTCTGTCTCTATAGATTGACCTAATCTGGGTGTTTCATTTAAATTGAGCTGTGGAATATATGATGTTTTCTAGGTTCATTCATATTGTGCCATGTATTTTGCTTCATTAATTCCGATTGTCGAATAATATTCCACCTTATGGATGTACTATTTTATTGAATCTATTCATTTGATAGATATTTGAGTTGTTTCGTTTCAACATTTTGGCTAATATGAGTGATGTTGCTATGAACATTTATGTACAAATTTTTCTGTGTTCATTTCTCTTGAATAAAATACCTAGGAGTGGAATTGCTGTGTTATATAACTACATGTTTAACTTTTTGAGGAACTGTCAGACTATTTTTCAAAGTTGCTGCGCGATTTTTACATTTCCTCCAAAAGTATATGAGATTACTAATTTATTCTCACCCTGACTGATATTTGCTATTATCTAACTGTATTATTATGGCCACATTAGTAGCTATGAAGTGTTATTTCCCTGTGGTTTTGATTTGCATTTCTCTGATGGCTAATAATGTTTAGTATCCTTTTATTTGTTATTGATCATTTATAAATCATTTTTAGAGAAATGTCTATTCAGATCCTTTGCCAAATTTTTAATTGGGTAATTTGTCTTAGGATTGATTTCTTCTTAGGTATACAGTTTTGCTGATGTTAGTCAGCACTGCTTCCTTGGGATACACTCGACTTGGTCATGGTGGGCAATACTTCTAATGTAATATTTAACTTTCTTTACTAACATTTTATGGACAATTTTAATATCACATAAAATATTATTAAATATCAATATTCAGAAATGAGATTGTGATTTTAAAGCTATGTAGATTAAATTTTAATGTTAGGATTTTGCAGCATTGTAAAGTAAATTTGATAGATTTCATTTTTTTTAGTGCATAATATTATTCATAGTTTTTGCTTGACTAAACTCACTGTCAAAACAGTATCTCTATAGAATATTCTTTGGAGATAATTGGCATATTAAAGACATTGTAATCAGGGAAAGCCGAGGTGAATCTCAGGCAGCCAAGAAGGCTACTGGACCCTGAGAAAACTGAAAATAATTTGAATTTTATTCACCTTTTAACCATGAAATCTAGCCGGGGAAATAACTTAGGAGGTAAAGACATGCAGAGACCTGGGGACACATGTAGAGGCAGAATAATTTCAGTCAAGAACCCCATCACCTCCTGATATCTACAAGGCAGCATAAAAGGAATGGATGCTTTCTAAGGAAAGAAGAATGAGGAGAGGCCAAGCTCTGAAAAGGGCTGAGCATATTTAGACAAGGGAGAATAAAAAGTCTCTTAATAGATTTAACTTAATAAAGCATAAATTATAATTCATATTGGATCATTAGCTATTTTTTTCTTTCCCTCAACCTGGCAGATGTTTATTGTGCTGTACAGTAGATAAGAAACAGACAAAGGAGCTGAATTTCTCTGAGTCGTACTGTGAGGTAAAATTTGTAGCCTCACTAATACCATGCTCTCTAAACATCAAAGACTTTTTGTCCAATGGCAAATATAACATTTGTACCACAAACTTTAATAATCCTCATAAATATTGCTCTCATTTTTATTTAACTTTAGGGCTTTAGCTTTCAGGGACCAAAATGAAATAAGATGAGAAACAATTAGCTTCACATTAAAAACAATATTTTTTCTTACAGCAGTAGTTTAATGTGAAAATATCATGTAAAAACAGATCACCTGGGCCTGTCCTTAAAATGCAGATGAGGCTTCAGAGCCTGAGAATGTGCATTTCTAGCAAGTTTCCAGGTGATTTAGATGCTGCTAGTTTATGCACCACACTGTTAGTACTGAGGATTTATAGCAGGTGATTCTAACTAAATGTACTATCATAATCATCTGAGTAACTATTTCTACAAGCAAATGGCTAATTCCATCTTCCCTGCATTCCCCAATGTCTCTGAGCAGAGCTGAGGAATTATCAATATCAGGGATGGAGTCCTGACCTTACGTATTTTAGCAAAATCGAAATAGGTAAAGATTCCCAAATGATTTCAATATGATGCATCTTTACCAGGGAGTTTAGAAACATTGCTTAGTAAACATAAGAGTCATGCACATGATCCTTAAATTCTAGATGAGAACCTGTAATTATATAATCAAGTTTAAAATGGCTTTACTAAGTTTGCGATGAATGTAGAATAAGTAATTATGATTTTGATAGAATGACAAATTGGATATAGGATTCCTGGAACATAAAGAAATGCCCCAAATCATCAAGATAAATGCCAAATTGCATTAAACCCAAGAAATGCATGGGTTTTACTAACATTTTATTGTTCATGTGATTCTAATTGTAACCACTGTGGGCGCACTAATGATTTTAGCCTGGTGTATGTTACAATGACATTCAATGACAAATTAGATTATTCAGTCATAACTTTATTTAGCAAGGAACTTATTCCCATTTGGAACAACTTCTCATTTTCCTCCATAGAGTAGCGGTGCATTTCCTAGGAGAAATCACTTGGTCAATGCCAGCAGTCTGCTTCAATTTCCTACTATCCAGGGATCCTGAGATTCAAACATCTGTGAAATTTCCAATGGCTTCTTCATGCCAGTGGAAAGTAAAAAATTTCTTGCTTTGATGGTGTTTCCAGATGTTCTTAATGCTGCACATATGGCAAGGGCCATTCTTTCCTAATAAGCTGAGGTTTTCAAAGAATCAACTAGGCAACCGAAATGCGACAGACCCTGAAATCTACCTATAAATTGGCTTTATCTGAAAAGCATTTATATTCCTGACAACCAATGTAATTATCCCAATACCTACATACAAGGCTTCACACAGTCATGATGATGAAACAATTTGTAAACTTGGTTTTCGGCACAGTGAAGCCGCTTAATTGCTGAAAATAAACTTTACTAAAATTTCCTTTTGAAACTGTTTTCTTTTTTATTGTTACAGATCATTAGGATTAGATACAAGAAGATATTTCAGGGACATATAGCTGGAAAAGTGAAACTGCCTTTGGTTTGCTCCTCTTCTTTTACTGTGACCTTATTCATATTCTAAACTCTTTTATTCAGTTAATTTAGAAAATACATTTAATAAAATTAAATAAAATTGATGAGATGGGAACCGTTGCGATTTTCCAATTCTTCCATAAATTGTTTAATTGA
Source organism: Gorilla gorilla gorilla (assembly GCF_029281585.2). Taxonomy (NCBI): domain Eukaryota; kingdom Metazoa; phylum Chordata; class Mammalia; order Primates; family Hominidae; genus Gorilla; species Gorilla gorilla. Next base: position 116,636,529 of record NC_073229.2, on the reverse strand, counting down.
AGTTACTGTAAACTTTTACTTGAACTATTAAAAGAGTCTTCTAAATTCATTAGATCAGTATTTTTAAAAATGCAGTCCCATTTTTTAAAACACTGACCAGCAGTAGTAGCATCACCAAGAAACTTGTTTGAAATGTAAATTATCTGGCACTACCCCAGATCTATGGAATTTGAAACTCTGGGATGTGGCCCAGCTCACTGATTTATAATAAAACTTTCAGATGATTTCGCTGCAAGGTAAAGTTTGAGAACCACTGAATTAAAGTGCTAAAATCTGAAAAATTATGGTTGGACAGTTAGAAGTTAAATACACTAAAGGTACTCAAGGATGGATTCAGAGATAATATGAAATTGGAACAACATTTGTTATCAAGCTGAGGAGGGTTTCCTTGCAAAATCTAGTGTCGATTGAAAAGAACAAGATCTCACAGGAATGGATTGTATATTTGGGACATGCAGAGAAAATCTGTGTGGTTAAGTAATAGGACTACTTAGTGGGAAGCAACTGATTAGGGAGAGTGAAGAGAGTTATTTGGTGGAGTTGTGAAAGGCTAGATGCAGTCTATCCTTTCAGCAAGAAGTGTCAGAAGTTGTCAAATGGAAGAGTGACATCATCACATTTGCTTTCTAGAAACAAATTTTGGCAGCAGTGTGGTGGATTAAGTTATGTAGAGAATAGGAAATAAACCAATTAAGTAGTTACTACAATATTAAAACTGAGAGATGATGAAGTTTTATATTATGACTAAAAATGAGGGGTTGGCTTTGAGAGGGATTCCCATAGCACTGTGGTCAGTTAAGATGTTACAAGATCCACTTCTAGATAACATGGAGAATGTAGCAAAGATTATTGCTACAATCTTAATAAGAAAACACCAAATACATTAAAAATAATATTTCTTTTAAAATCTGTAAAGAATGGTGGATATAAATAAATCTAAATAAACTAATTCAAAAGAGAAACAAATTCTACATAAGTGAACAAAAAGTAGAAGTACCTTAAATGTAGGAATTGTTTGAAAGTGAAAATATATACCACATCAACATCAGTCATAAGAGAGTTCCTGTATCAGAGACAGAAATCATACCAGAAATTTGAACAAGGATAATTAGTGTAAAGAATCTTTTTTTTTTTTTTGAGACAGAGTTTCACTCTTGTTGCCCAGACTGGAGTCCAATGGTGCGATCTTGGCTCACCGCAACCTCTGCCTCCTGGGTTCAAGCGATTCTCCTGCCTCAGCCTCCCGAGTGGCTTAGATTACAGGCATGTGCCATCATGCCTGGCTAATTTCTTGTATTTTTAGTAGAGACAAGGTTTCTTCATGTTGGTCAGGCTGGTCTCCAACTCCCGACTTCAGCTGATCTGCCCACCCTGGCCTGCCAAAGTTTTGGGATTACAGGCGTGAGCCACCACGCCAGGCCAGTGTAAAGAATTTTTAATTTAAAAGGTTACAAGTTACTAAAATAATTTAAAAATATAATTTCAAGGGCAGAAGGTAATTAGTATCTCTCTGCTGAAGAAAAATGAGCAAGAAAGGAATTTAGAGGAGCCCCACAGTGTAAGATGTAGCCTTCTTTGTATAGGGCATGGCTGCCACAGGAAAATGCAGCCTACTAGTGGAAGATAAATTTTCTGGAATGTGTCAATGAATGAGCAAGAGCTGAGTGCAAGTATATGGCTGTCACGATGAAGGAAGAAGGTAGGCCACACGTGGGTTGTAATTAAATCATTGGGTTAGGATAAGATAACACATGGATATAGAGGAAAATTATGAAAAAATCCAGGTCAAGCACTAGGGGACAATAGGCTCATTGTATTAAGAAAGAAAAGTAAGATGAAAGGAGCAAAAATAGTCAAGTACTGTCTTATAAATCAAAGAAAGAGCTCAATATGTAGGGCCTCATATTTACCAGCATTTTTTAAGCTGACAGGGATGTCTATTGCTATAGTTTGGATATATATCTCTGCCAAATCTCTTGCTGAATTTTTATCCTCAATATTGGAAGTAGGGCCTGGTGAGAGGTGTTTGTGTCATGGGAGCAGATCACTCATGGTTTGGTGCTGTCCTTGTGATAGCGAGTGAGTCCTCATGAGATCTTGTTGTTGTAAAGTGTGGCACCTCCTCCCCTCCCTTTCCCCCTGGCTCCCCTACTACCATGTGAGATACCTGCTCCCTCTTTGCCTTCCACCATGATGATAAGTTTCCTAGAAGCAGATGCTTTCTATATAACCAGCAGAATCATGACTCAATTAAATATATTTTCTTATAAATTTTCCAGTCTCAGGGTTTTTTTAAATATATGTATAGCAATGCAACAATGGCCTAACAGAGAAGATTGGTACAGAGGAATTGGGCATTCCTATAAAAATACCTGAAAATGTGGAAGCCACTTTGGAACTGGGTAATGGACAGAGGTTGAAAAAAAGTATGGAGGGCTCTGAAAGAAGACAGGAAGATAAGGAAAAGTTTGGAACTTCTTAGGGACTGGTAAAATGGTTGTGATCAAAATGTTGATAGAGATATGGGCTATAAAGTCCAGGCTAATGAGTGTTCAGATAGAAATGAGGAACTTATTAGGAACTGGAGCAAAAGTGACACATGTTATGCCTTAGCAAAAAGCTTGGATGCATTGTGTTCATGCCATAGGTATCTGTGGAAGGTTGGACGTGAGAATGATGTCTTACAGTATCTAGTGGACATAATTTCTAAGCAGCAAAGCTTTCAATATGTGGCCTGGCTGCTTCTAACAGCTTATACTCAGGTGTTAGAGCAAATAATGACTGAAAGTTGGAATTCACATTTAAACAAAAAGGAAAGCATAAAACTTTGGATTATTTGCAGCCTGGCCATGTGGCAGAGAAAGATAAAGCTTTTTTGGAAAAGAAATTCAAGCAGGCTATGGAGCAACCACTTGCTAGAGAGATCTGCATAACTAAAAATGAGCCAGGTGCTGATAGCCAAGACAATGGGAAAAAGGCCTTGAAGGCATTTCAGAGAACTTCCAGGCAGCTTTTCTCATCACAGGCCCAGAGGCCCAAGATGATTGAATGGATTCAAGAATCAGGCCTGGGGTGCCACTGCCCTGCACCACTCCAGGAGGCTGCTCCTTGCATCTAGACCTTTCCAGCTCCAGCCTCAGCTCATAGGGCCCCAGATATAGTTCAGGCTGTCACTTGAGAGGGTGCAAGATGTAAGCCTTTGATAGCTTCCATGTGGTATTAAGCCTACAGGCATGCAGAGTACAGGAGTGAAGGCTTGGAAGCCTCTACCTAGATTTCAGAGAATGTGTGAAAAACCCTGAGTGCCCAGGAAGAAGCCTACTGCAAGGACAGAGCCCTCGTAGAGAACCTCTATCAGGGCACTGCCAAGGAGAAATGTGGCGTTGGAGCCCCCACACAGAATCCCCCATGGAGCTCTGCCTATTGGAGATGTTAGAAAGGGTCCACCACCTTCCACACCGCAGAATAGTAGAGCCCCCAGCAGCTTACAAGCTCAGCATGGAAAAGCCACAGGGATGGAGCTGCTCAAGGTTTTGGGAGCTGACCTTTTGCACCAATGTGCCCTGAATGTAGGATATGGAGTCGAAGGAGATTATTTTGTAGCTTTAAGATTTAATTACTACCCTGCTGGGTCTCAAACTTTTGTGGGGCCTATAGTCCCTTTCCTTTGGCAGATTTCTCCCTTTTGGAACAGGAATATTTACTCAGTGTCTATACCCACATTTTGTCCTGGAAATAAATAACTTGCCTTTGATTTTACAGGCTTATAGGTGGAAGGTACTTGCCTTCTTTCAGATGAGACTTTGCACTTTGGAGTTAATGCTGGAATGAATTAAGATTTTGAGGGATTGTTGGGAAAGCATGATTGTGTTTTGCAGTGTGGGAAGGACCTAAGATTGAGAGGGGAAGGACAAAATGGCATAGTTTGGATATATGTGCCCATCAAATCTCATCTTGAATTATAATACCCAATTTTGGAGGTGGGGCCTGGTGGGAGGTGTTTGGGTCGTGCTGGCAGCTCTCTCATGTCTTGGTGCTTTCCTCATGATAGCAAGTGGGTTATCATGAGACCTGGTTGTTGTAAAATGTGGCACCTCTCCCGCCCAACTTTCTCTCTTGTTCCCTCTCTGCCATATGAGACACTTGGTCCCCCTTCACGTTCCATTAAGACTGTAAGTTTTCTGAGGTCTCACCAGAAGCAGATGCCAGTACTATGCTTCCTGTACAGCCTGCAGAGCCATGAGCCAATTAAATCTCTTTTATATAAATTACCCAGTCACAGGTTTTTCTTTATAGCAATGCAAGAATGGCCTAATACATCTATGTATCTGGTAAGAAGAACATTTTCTTGCACTTCTGGAAGAAATACATATTAGATAACCTTTCTCAGAAATATAGCACAGATTTGAATATCATTAAAATGCATCCTTTCACATTGTAAGTCCACTACTGGGAATAAATGATTAGAGTTTTATCTAAATATTATTCACAAAGATTTTCTCATAGCACAATGTGTTATGATAAGAACAGACTAAATGTCCCAATAGAGGGGAGTGACTATACAAGTCATGGTTAATATATATGATAAAATAATATATAAATAGTAAAATATTTTTATAGAACATATAATTATATATGGAAATCTAACAATATAATTTAATAGGAATGAATATAAAAATATAAGAATCATAATCCCATGTAAATAAATGTTCCTAGAAAAAAGTCAAAATTACTGATTTGGAGTATGGTGATATTATAATAATTATGGTAATTAAATCCAGTTTATTTCTACAAATGAGCTTGTATTATAATCCATAAAATTCAATGATATTTTAATAAATATGAAGGTGTTGATTGTCAAACTCGTTGAATTATTGTAGGCATTTAATGCTATAAAGCATAAAAATAGAAATGTGAGACACGGCAGTTAGGAGATTACACATGAGTCTTTTGAAAAGGACCTCAGTGGAGTGATACGAGTGGAAGCTACCAGGAAATATGTTGATAAAGAAAAAATAAAGTCAGTAATTATAAACTATATACTGAATATATTAATTAATGATTCAGTAGAGGAGAAAAATGAGAGGAACTAAGGGAAGACTTTGAGACCATTCGTGCATTTTTAATGCATATTTGCATAACTGAGGAGAATGGGCCAAGGAAGAAGGTAGCTGAAGGTCACAGAAAACAAAGGGAACAACTGTCCATTGGTGTCCTGAAAAAGCAGAGTGGGAGGCATTCGGGGTACATTTAGGGAATTTGTCAGAATACATTGTGTGTCTCTTTAAATCAGATGTGAATTTGTACATTACACACACATATATGTTTAATTCTTTATGATGTTTTCCAGTGGTCTTTCACCACAGATAATATGTTTATTATGCTGAAGGAAGCATCCCAGTGGCTGGACAAAATCTATCTCCGTAACATGCGATATATATATATGTGCACATATATTTGCATGTGAGGGGGCATGTATTTGTGTGTGTTTGTGACTTTAGGTACAGGGCAACAGAAAAAGTTAATTTTGCATATTTCTTTGACCTGAGTATCACTCTGTCAAGCTTAATTCCTTCTCTTCAGGCTCAAGTCTTAGGTATAAAAACACAACTATTGAGTAGATTTTTTTTCCCCAGGCTTTGCATCCAGATAAAAAGGCTTTTCATATGAACTGGGAAAGATTCATTGGTTGATTCACTATACAGGTTAGAGAAGAATAAAGAGAGTGAAGAGAAGAAAGAGGAAAAATAAAAGAGAGGAAAGACAGAGCAAGGAAAGGAAGAATAAAGGAGAAAATGTCACTGTTGAGTGTGTGTGCATGCATAGGCACACATGAACAGGGATCAGGACAGGTGCATGGGAAGAGCGTGAGAGTGGAGCCTGTCCAACACAAGCCTAGTGTGGGCACATACTAACAGCAGTGCAGGAGACAGAGTCTGGTATACTGGTAACCAGATGTGCCCCTGCCATGACTCCTGGAACAGAATTAGAGGTGGGCCAACTCTTTGCATCTGGGAATCATTGCACCACTTAGGATGAAACCACCCACGTATTTGTTCACTTGACTCTGTGTGTGTGTGTGTGTGTGTGGTATAGATATGCATGAAAAATATAACTTAACTTTTCTCCTAAATACAGTAATTTATATTTTTGCCTACTAGGTAATAGTGGAAATGGTGGTAAGTAAAGAAAGAAGTATAATGTAAAGAAATACAATGATCATAAAATGGATACATCAAGAGTAAATGCAAGTCAGGGAAATATAACAAAATTTCCAAGACATTGAAATTGTTGAGTGGTTTTAACTCTATGAGATACATAAGGTATGATGTAGTAGAAAGTACATTATTTGGGCTAGGAATCTAAGAACCTGATTTCTACTTCCAGGCCTGTCACTTTCTTTCAAGGGCAATGTGTTCTTAATATCAAATTTATTCACAAGTTAAATGTCGAAGTGGGTCTCGAGACTAGAAGGTTGGATATCAATCTCTGAAGAAAAAGAGAGTTATTTGATTTATTTGGGTCTTTCATAAAATTTACAAATGTTTTTCAGGCAAGAATTTGAAAAAAAAAAGTCAATATAGCTGAGACAGGAAAGTACAGAGTCTTATGTGTGATCTGTCAAGAGAACAAAATCTACAGAAACATGTCTGGAAAAAAAAAAAGAAATGGGCAGACTTTGATTGGATCAATGGCACAATTTAGCTTGGCATAATCTCTTTGTAACAGATAAACCTATTAGTTATGGAGATATGTATTTACCTGAAACAGGCAATTTCTCATATGTATATGCTAAAACAACATCTTATTTCAAGTGGTTTCATATCTTTATTGAATTTGAAGATTTGAAGATATGTGAATAATTACTATTTGTTATGTTTTCCCTGTGTCAGATATATGTATTACGTACTAAGGTTCTCATTTAACCTGCATCGCAATCTTGCAAATATTAACCCCTCATTTTTTAAATAAGACAAATGGGCCCCCAAAATTTCACTTAATTAGCTCAAGGGCCTGTTTGTTTTCAGACCTACCATATTGTACAGATTCCTCTTATGCCATGATCAAAGTTAAAATACATTTCAGCATTTCAACAACTTGTTAGTTTTTGCATCTCTGATTATTTATTGTTAGTTCACTTGTCCTAGGCTCCCGGATTAGGTCTTTTCTTTGGCCATCATGGTTCTCTCCAATCCAGCTTCATTCAAACCTGTGTAGTTTGTCAGCATTCTCAAGTTAAAGTGACAAAGAAATTGAATTGCCTGAGGATCTTGTTCCCTGAGTTGATCAAGTCCTCTGCATCTTTCTATAACTGTCATGTAGTTAGAACTGTTCTGTTTTTTTTTTAAATTTCTTCCACACAATAATAAGAACACTTCCACTAAGATTAGGCTAAGCCTTTATTAGTTTCCTTAATCTTTTTTTTTTAACTTTGGCAGGAAATAGAATACTAACTCACAAGAAGAGGCAGACAATTGCAGCATTGACTCCATCTCCAGAATACAGAATGACCTTACAAATTTAATCAAATATTTAGCTTGATTTTTGTGTGTATATACAAATTTATAGGTAAAAATGGCATCAACATTTTTAGTAAAAAATGCAAAAGCTTGGAAATGCTTAAAATTATGATATAAAATGCAAATGCCAAAAATTATTATTATTTTACATAATTGTCATGTTGATTTAATAGATGACATTATACTATGTCTACAGACTTACGTATTAAGGTCTAGTTAGTCTCTTCCATGGGAACAGGTAGAAGAAAATCAAAATAAGTACTATCCTCTATAACCATAACAAATAGTTAACTAAATCTCCTTGTTAAATGCAAAATGCTTTGTTTGTTTTGTTTTTCATATGGTGTCACAAGGTTCTCCCGGCTAAACCACTGGAACATTTGCAGTATAGCATCAGAGTACGGACTAAGCTTGAACATAGAGATTGCTGTCAACTAATATTTGTTGTAAAATGATAATATTATTTTAAAAATGTGTGAAATTAATACTAATTCTATGAAGATAGCTTTTGGAAATTTGGGGTGTTTGTGGCTAAAGGTGAAGTAAAATTGTAAGAATGATTGCTGTTTCTTCATATTTGCTATAGCCATATAACTTGAAAGAGGAAATGGGAATGGAACTCGGAAAATCTATAGATTTTCGTTGCTTCCCTTTGTACCACAGTGAGGTATTTGGGATTTGCCACTTTCTTTGTAATGTTTTAGAGAGTGAACACAAAGGAAAAGTCGAGGTTGAGTCATTTTGTTGAATTAAGAGAAATAGACTGTTGACTGTAAACACAACCAGGAGATACACTATTCTCATTGAATTGATTGATTAATTTGTTCCAACAACAAATTTGACTTGTATCTTCTTTCAGTATATTGACTAACTACATTGGTTGCTTTTGTATATTTGGTTATACATGAACAGCTGTAGCATATTTAGTTCACGTGGGCCTTCAAGTCAGACAGCCCTTCAGAAACAACTGTGTTATTTTGCTTCAGTGATCTCATATGTAAAATGGGGATTATACTAATACTAATCTCTTAGATTTATTGTGAGAACTAAATACATAGACTTGAACAGCACAAAATAAGCCTTTTAACCATTATTTTATCATAATCACATATGTGGGTGTACAAATATGCACATAAGTTTCGTATCAAGTTTTGTATATATAGTACAAGTTAACTCAAGATATTCAGTTTAAAAAATCATTAAATTAAATAACAATTTAAATAAATTTATTTAATTTGAATTGCAGCTTAAAATCATGTGGAGAAAATAACCAGATGATGTTTGACAACCTATGTTATGTCAACTTGCCATGAAAAAAGTCAATTCAATTAAAAAATGTAATTATTCATTCCAATGATCTGTTTACACAGTACCAGGCATTTAGTTTGGCCACATTTTTACATTATTAATAGCTCCAATAATTGGACTTTTGGTAGACAGAGCCTAGAATGGTCAAATTTGATGCTACTCAATGATTTGGTTGTTTAGATTTGTCATGACTCATTGACTATAAGTAGCAACAGAATTATTTCTGGTTTCCTGCCACTCACAGGATCATGTAGTTAGGATGCAGAAAATATAAACATTTTCTTATTGTATCTAATTGTACTTCATCCATGAGAATACAATATAAATTTTAAAAATTTAGTATTCCATTTTGGAGAGACTCTCTCTCTCCATATATGTATATATACATATACATATACATATATACATATATACACATATGTATATATACACACATATATGTATATATACATATACACATATACATACGTGTATATATACATATACACATATACGTGTATATATACATATATATACATATATACACGTATGTATATATGTGTATACATACATATGTATATACACATACATGTGTGTATACATACATGTATATACACATACATGTGTGTATACATACATGTATATACATATACATGTGTGTATATACGTATGTGTATATACATATACATACGTGTATATACATACATATATACGTATACGTGTATATACGTACGAGTGTATATACGCGTGTATATACGTACGCGTGTATATACGTACGCGTGTATATATGTACGTATATACGTACGCGTGTATATACGTATGTATACGTGTATATACATACGTATATACGTATACATATGTGTATATATATGGAGAGAGTAAAATATGTATGGAGAGAGTAAAATATGTATGGAGAGAGTAAAATTTGCTCCCTGCACTAAAGCCTGACTATATGTCTTTCTATCCTGTGAAAATATTTTTTAAGTATTTAATACTTAAAACATACATATATATACATATATATGCGTGTGTGTATATATATAGATATATATTCACATACACAGTATACCTACATCTATATATCTATATCTATGTTTATGTAGTCTCCAAATAGTACACATATATGTATATGATATTTGGAAAAATATATATATGTACAAAATAATATTCCTTACCTGAAATATTTTTTGCAAGGTGTGGGGGTATGATAAATTGTAAAGAGTAAAATTTGCTCCCTGCAATAAAGTCTGACTATATATCTTTCTATCCTGTGAAAATATTTTTTAACTATTTAAAAGGCAAATACTCTTATTTACTTATTTAAATAATATGGTAGTGTGATATTCCTGTCATTTTGAATTACATAAATAGGGAATACTAATCAATAAAAAACAGAAATATATGGAATGAAATTTTTAGAGAATTCAATTAGTTATAATAAAATTGTCACTAAAGAAAATTTAAAAATATACAAAGCATTAATTCATATTAATTTAGGAGTACAATTATCCTTACCACTGGAATCAATATGTAGGTATTTCTTTGCCCCAAACAATTCCTGATGTTTTGTGATATAAATTGTAATACAAAATAGACAAAACCACTAAGGAATTTCCCCTCTATCAAAGGCATAAATAAAAAATTATATAGTTTGAAAAATCATTTGTGCATTAACTTCTTCAAAAGTTCAAAAAGGAAGGAAAGTTCCTGGCAATAAAAAACTCAATTAAAAAAACAAGACAAACTCTTGTGCAGTTTTAGGTTTTGTACTTTTCTTTTGTTCTTTTATTTATCATTTTTCTTCTGTAAATCATCAAGGCATGCAGAAAGCTTTTGTCATTGTATTGCCAAAAATGTGTATGTGTGTGTGTGTGTGTGTGTGTATATATATATATACATACACACACAATATATATCTACTATTTATATAAAACATTCTTGTAAACTAAGTAATAAATGGTAAAGAGCTGAAGTTTTCTTGGTCTACTACACACTGCCTGAGCAGAAAAACAATTTCATTTTACTAAGATATACTGCATTTCTCCCCAGTTTGTAGAAAGGGTCTTTGGTGACCATTATAACTCCCAAGAGAATCTGAGGTGAGGAAAGAATATCATTTAAGCAGAGTTCTTTTCCTTCAAGGCATGAAATAACTGGTAAGAATCTGTACGTTTTTACCTTTTCAGCTGGAGTTGAATGTACATGAATCTGATGTGTCAAAAATATTTATAACAGATGACTTGGGGCCCCGATGCTGCAGCCCTCAGGCAGTCAAAACTCCATTTGACTTCAGTGGGAACTTTACCTGTCCAAGGTCCAGCTGCCTTGTGCCTGTAGGGTAAAAGGAAGAGCTTAAATGAAGCACTGGTTCAGGACTTCGAGAACTACAGACAATCACACACAAAAAACTTTAGATAACAGGAGAAAGAAATCTGCAGATGGTTGCCTGTCTGAGAGCTTTTATTGACAAAAATGGCCTGGTCTACTACAAAAGAATAATTTTGATTGATTCTTTCCCACTTATGAACATAGTCCATTTATTTCAGTAGCAAAGATAATGCCAAGATTGCCCATACCTTTTAATTCTATTTTGATTTCAAAATAATAGGAATTTATGAAGAGTCCATAAACTCCCTCTGCCTCCAGGATTAGGGAACAAAAAGAGAAATATAGCAAGTATAAATTAAAGATAAAAATATCTTTGAATGAAATGTTAAGAAAAACTTTTCGTTCATAGAAATTAAAGGCAGACTGAGAAGCATCATTGTAAAAATCTGCTAGTCCAAGCTTCTCACTATGTATATGACAGAGCTGGACCTGGAATTGGGGGCGGCTTTGTCTTCCCAATCCACTGTAATGATCTCTTGCTTTGCCAGATTCCAATCTCATGTATTTCTCTTTACTCCACCCCCTACTTATCCCCTCCCAAGCAATACTTTCATTTTAGTTGAAGGAATGTAAACTAGATTTAAAAAATCAGTGTATTAACTGTTTAAGTTATAGTGCCTCAGACTCATTTTCCTTGTCTATGAAATAAGGTGTTTGTACTAGCTTACTTTATCAGTTAACTTTCAACGGTATTATAATTCCATCAGTCTCTCTCTGTCCCTGCCCCGTCTCAACCACTTATCACTTCTCCTACACTATCTTAATAGAACTGCTCAAGGCAGAAAGACAGGGTAACATCGTGTTTGGTAAGCTGATTGCTTTTTTCTTTAACATCTTCTTCTCTGATTTCAGGTATGAGTACCTTTATACTGTCCTGCCCAATACACTGTGGCATCCATATTTCAAATATGTTGATGTAGAAGCATCCAAATACTTAATTAACTGTTACCCACAGTAAGATATATAGCATTTATCTTTCAATTCAGTGCACATGCCTACAAACTGAAAGAAAATTTTCTTGAGGTCATACTTACTCTTCCTATGTGTAATAAAATACAGTCATCCCTTGATATGCTGGGGGCATTGGTTTCAGCACCTCACATGTATAACAGAATATGTACATAGGCAAGTCCTGCAGTCACAGAACCTGCGGGTATGAAAAGTCTGACCTCTGTATGTGCAGGTTTCACCTTCCATGAATACTGTATTTTCCATCCACTTTTGTTTGAAAGTAATCAGCATTCACACTGACCTGCACAGTTCAAATTTGTGTTCTTTCTCACAGACAACACTACCAAAAGGACAATCCAGATAACTGGAAACATTTTTATTTTGTTTTTCAGACCTGTCTTGGTCCTATCATTTTTGATAAACTTTACTCTAATAGTATTTCTAAAACAACCACGAATCAAGGCCTGACACAACCCTTTTCCCCCCAAGCAAAGTTATTTGTGTCTGGATACTTTTTAATGTGTTTCAGTGATTATGGATCCTGAATCAAGAATAAGCCTCTAAACGAATTAATAAATTATTTTATGTTTTATATTTGTTAGGAGATAGACATCTGAAGATGAGAGCGTCTTTGTATGAAGGACCATTAAGCCAGTATCACAAATAGTTCCCCAAAAGCAGGTACATGAAGATCAGTCATTCAGCCAAGAACCCATTAACTAATTGTTACATGGACTATCCTCCTGTTTTTGAGATTTCTCCAAGGTCACACTGATGGATTGGAAGATATATAACAACCTTCAAAAGTATACATCTGCAGTGCCATTCATTTATTTAATGAACACTTATAGAGTACCTGTGATGCCTCTGGAAATGTTTTAAGTGCCAAATGCTAGGTATTAAAGAATGAGTAAAGTATATGTTTTCAGAGTGAGGAGATTTAGGAGGAAAGAAGCTCTAAAGATGCTAAAAAATAGCAGTGCTGTCACCAGACTAATTCTAATGATGACATTTTCATTCACAACCACAAAAGAGTTGTTTCATTTCTTCACACTCATGTTTTGCTCGGAACTGCAGTAATGCTACTGACAAAGAAGCAGAAAGAGAAATCAAACCATAATAATTTTATTTTTTTTGAAAATTATAAAGCAATCTTTAAAGTTATTTTGCTTTCAAAGTAATTAATTTAAAAATAGCAAGTGGAAAATCTAGTTACTCAGGACCCATTATTCAGAATTCATTATTCAGCAAAGCATTTAAAAGACTGTTTTGGCAGTGTAAAATAAGGAAAATAAAGTTTAAAAGAGAACAACTACTGACAGGAGATGTAGGTAATGTTCCCAGTGGGAAAATATATTATCATAAGAAGAAACACTTACCATAAAACATTCCAGAGAGGAGTCATTGGGATTATGTCCCCTTCCTCTATGTTTACACAATGTGAAAACAGCCAGTTACATCAGCTCTGAGTTTTAATTACACCTAATATAACAACCAGATAACCATTGACAATATCAGGCACTTTTCAACGTATTTTGCATGGGGTGGATAAAGCTGTAAGTCTGTCTTGTGGTCAGTTCTTCATACAATTTCAGTTAAAAATGTCAAAGGTTGGATTAGTTTATAGATATTTGCTGAGGATACATATCATTTTCAGTTAGAAATTGTTCATTTTCTTGATAATTTGGGACTTTAATTTTATGCAGGATTGTCCTCCTAGAAAGGCAAATTGATGCAATTGCCCACAGACCCTCAGGATCTATGAGGGGAGGGGAAAAAAGGCAGCTAGCAGCTGCTAGCTGAAATATAATTAGTGTCAAAATGTAAAATACAATTAGTATCAGCATGCAACCTGCTCCCTAGGCCTGCCTCAGCTGTCTTTGGTCTTCTGCATACCTCTTTCCTCAAAGCATCTACCTGCAAACCAACTGCTGTTCTTAATGTCTGTTTTTACTAACTATTGGTTAAATAATTCACTATAACAAAATTTTCAGATTTAATCTGCATAAAGATATTAAGCATATAGAAGAGGTGATTTAATGATTTGTGCTGGGGTCTATACCTCCATAAACATGACCTGCTTAAACTTGGCTATAAAGACTTATCTTGATAGGATTTTTTCTTAATTTGTCACAATAAAACACTGGAGTTTAAAACTAGAAGAACTTTTGCTGCTGTGTTGTCATGTTATTAAGATTAGACAGCTACATACCAGAAATATTGAGATTTATAAAATAGTAATAGAATAATGTTTTATAAGATCACACTTAAATTTTGTTAAATTCTGATTTATGTAATAAAAAATAAGCCAGTTTAACCTCATTAAGATGAAAGAAGATAAAAGCTAACAAACCCTTTTCCTTCAAGAAAAGTAATAAACACATTTATCAATTAGGAGTGAATAGTGCTTTAAACATTTATTTGTGAGGCATTTGTTTGGAATTTAGAGTGTGTTTTCTTAGACACATTGGATTTAACATGTTCAAATTTATAGGGCAGCCAAGAAGTCTCTGAAATCTATGACATACCTGGAAATAGGATACAGCCCAATACAGGGCTTTGTCTAAGGTTAAGGATCTTGCAACTTCTGTTGCAAAACTCATACATCTAAGAGTTCATATCGAATCTCATTAATGTCCTCTTCCCTCTCTCCCTTCCTTTTTCTTTTTTCCTATAGATAACATTTTAAATTGAATAATTTTTATTGAGTTACCCTATAATTTCCAAAATGCTTCCCCCCCATTTTATTACCCCTCAGTTAAATAATACCTCCACACACATGACCTTAAAGTTTTTCTTAATTGATTATCAAATTATTTATTTCAAAAACTACTCATATGCTGGAAGAATTATCATTTGATCAAATTTCAGTGACTCAGTTTACAAAGGGAAGAAGCTTTATGAAGTGCAAAGATGATCCATTGGTTTATCTAGTCATTTTCTCCAAAATGTGGATACTTAACGTTAGATGTTAATAAATTTTGAGAAGTACATATATAAACAATGCCCAGTATGATGTCAATCAAGCAGGAATATTAGTTATGTCCTTCTTGGGTGTTTGGATCTCGCTGCCATTTTAATACAGAATCAGTGCTAATCTTGCATCCTTTCTCAGAGAATATCCTATGGAGTCTTAGTCCCTGAAGAAGGTCACTCAGGATGAATTAGAATATTAATGAGGTTGTACAGTCACAAGATGGGGTTGATACAGGACTTACCTACTTTTAGGTTTTATGTTTTTCATGTGTGTTAAGAGGTGGATATTAAGACAGCAGTCAATAAAACTTGGCAAATAAGGTGACCTACTGGAAATAAAGCAGAACTTTGCCAATGATATAACTTGAAAGCCCAAGCCACCTGATGCCACAATCAGTTTTTTTTTCTATAATTACCAATTGAAATGTCAAAAGACAAAATTTCAATAAATAGTTTAGCTTAACGATTGAATTGGCTTTTATCAGCAGTTTATGAATCAGGGAACATCTCATCTAAGGGCTTAGAAAAGGTACTCCAATGAGGTAGGCAGAAGAGTCTCACATATAGGCAGAAAAAGACTGAAGAAAGCTGAAACAGGGAACAGAGGCCAACTGGTAAATATCAGGTTACTTTCTTTGTAGAGGTTTAAGCAGGGAGGACTTTCTTAATGGAGGCTAGAGCTGGCCTGTTTGGGATGTAGCTATTATCTCTCTCCTGATTTCTCAAAAGATTAGATAAACAACTTAGTTCTAGTTTGGTGATGTGGAATTATAATAAAATTGAATGTTAGCAAATGTTAGGTTCATTTGGTCTAAAGTTCAATTTAAGTCTAATGTTTCTTGGTTGATTTTCTGTGTTGATGATCTGTCTATTGCTGTGAGTGGGAGTGTTGTAGTCCCCCACTGTTATTGTATTGTTGTCTATTTCTTTAGTTCTAGTTATATTTGTTTTATGAATCCAGGTGCTCCAGTGTTGGGTGCATATATATTTACAATTTTTATATTATCTTGCTGATTTGATTTCTTTATTGGTGTATAATAAATGGCCAGGCATAGTGGCTCATGCTTATAATCCTAGCACTTTGGGAGGCAGGTGGATTGCCTGACCCTAGGAGTTTGAGACCAGCCTGGGCAACATGGCAGAATGCCATCTCTAAAAAAATTACCAAAATCAGCTGGGTGTAGTGGTGGAGGCCTGTATTAACAGCTACTCAGGAGGCTGAAGTGGGAGGATTACTTGAGCCCACGAGGTCGAGGCTGCAGTGAGCCATGATCATGCCACTGCACTCTAGCTGGGGTGACAGAACAAGACCCTGACTCAATCAATCAATCAATGAAAGATATATAATAACCTTTTTTGTCTTTTAAAAATATTTGTAACTTAAAGTTTGATTTATCTGATATAAATATAGCTACTTGTATTAGTTCATTCTCATGCTGCTAATAAAGACATAACTGGATGATAAAGGAAAGAGGTTTAATTGACTCACAGTTCTGCATTGCTGGGGAGGACTCAGGAAACTTACAATCATGGCAGAAGGCACCACTTCGCAGGGCAGCAGGAGAGAGAATGAATGCTGACTAAAATGGGAAGCTGCTTATAAAACCATCAGATTGCATGTGAACTCACTATCACAAGAACAGCACGGAGAAAACCACCTCCCATCATTCAGTTTTCTCCACCTGGTCTCACCCTTGACATGTGGGGATTATTAAAATTCATGGTGATATTTGGGTGGGGACACAGAGCCAAACCATATCATTACTCCTATTAGCTGTTGGTTTTGCAATGATTCATTTGCAATGAATATCTTTTTCCACTCTTTACTTTGTCTGTGTGTGTGTTTTACACATAAGGTAGTTGCTTCTAAGTAGCATATAGTTGGATCATGCTTTTTAAAATTCATTCTGCCAATCTATACCTTTTAAGTGGAACATTTAATCTATTTAAATACAGGATTAATATTAATATGTGATGTTTTGTTCTGGTCATATTAATTGTTTTCTAGTTGTTTTATAAGTTATTTCTTTCTTTTTCTCTGTTTGACTTTCTGGCTTGGTGAAATTCTGTCATGTTGACACTTGATTTCTTTTTCTTCCTTATCTGTGTGATTTTTTTTATAAGCCCTGTGATTTATATTCTTTTCTGTGGTTTCATGATGATGAATATTGAACTTTTGTTTTCCTATTTAGGACTCCTTTGAACACTTCCTTTAGAGACAGTCTAGTGGTGACAATTCACTCAGCATTTGCTTCTATGTGAAATATTTTATTTCTCTTTTATTTATAAAGCTTAATTTTGCTGGATATAAAATACTTGGCTTTTATTTCTTCCAGCAATTTGAAAGTACCCTCCCATTTTCTTTGCCCTCTTAAGTTTTCTCCTGAGCACTCCACTGTTTGTCTGATACAGTTTTCTTTATAGGTGACTAGATGTTTTTCTCTCACTGATTTATTTATTTTTTCTTCATTTTGGCCTTAGACATTCTGATAATAATGTGTCATGGTGAAATCCTTTTTGCAATGTATTTACCAAAGATCACTGGACCTCATGTATCCGGGTGTCTATATCTCTTGCTAGATTTGGGAAGTTTTCATCAATTATTTTCTTAAATATGTTTTTTAAGTCTTTTTGATATTTGTTCCTTCTTAGGATTACCAATAATTTGCAAATTCAGCTGCTTTATGTAATTCCAAACATCTAGAAGGCCATGTTTATTATTTTTATTTTTTGTTGTTATATTTGTCTGAATAGACTATTTTAAAAGGTCTGTCTTCAAATCCTGAGATTCTTTCTTCTGGTTGGCCTGGTCTATTACAGAAATTTTTAAATGTATTTTATAATGTCTTCAATTAATTTTTCAGTTTCAGAATTTCTATTGTTCATGTGTTTGTTTTTTAAGATACCTATTCCCTTATTAAATTTCTCATTCATATCCTGACTTCATTTTCTGATTTCTTCATGTTGGTTTTCATATTTTTCTTGGGTGTCATTGAACTTCTTTAAAATAAATATTTTGAATTATTTATCTGGCATCTCAAGAATTTCTTTTTGGCTAGAATCTATTTTTGCAGAATTATTATGTTCATTCGAGGGTGTCTTAGTACCCTGCTTTTTCATGCTTTCTATATTTTCATGTTGATTTCTCCATATCTCAACCAACAGTCACTTCTTATTTTTGAATTTACTTTCATTGGGGGAGAACTTTTTTCTTGAAGATATGATGATGATGAATATTGGATAGGGTCATTTGATTTTGCTTCTGGATATTTGCAGTGACAAAGACTCTATGATTTCCTTGGCTATAAGTACTTTAGTGTGCTGGTTTTCTCAAATACTAGTTGTAGTTGTCATGTACAACTACGTGGGTGGGTGATTGGGCTCATGACCTGGGCAGCCAGGGTAGCAGGGAGACCGGGGTAGCGGTAGTCACAAGAAGCTTTTGTCAATCCTGAGCACTGTGCTATTTTAGCAATTGCTGCAATGTGCTATGTGGGCTGGCCTCCAGGCCAGTACGTGGTGCTTAGAGGTAAAAGACAGCTGTGGTAGTAGTGGTAGGATTTATGTTTGACCTGTGTTCTCTGGAAGTGCTCACGAGTCCTAGGCAGTGGATTGAAACTTGGACCCTTCAGGGACATGGAATTCACACTCTTTCTCGGAGGGGTGGGTGAAGTTGGACTGGGCAATCCTGCACTCAGGTCCCCCAGTGTCACATACTTTCACCATCCCAGACAGGGTTGGCAGGGAAGTCCTCAGGCCCCTTGTAAAAAGCCTGGGTGATGGATCACGAGGTCAGGAGATCAAGACCATCCTGGCCAACATGGTGAAACCCCATATCTACTAAAAATACAAAAATTAGCTGGGCGTGGTGGTGCACACCTGTAATCCCAGCTATTTGGGAGGCTGAGGCAAGATAATTGCTTGAACCAGTGAGCTGAGATCACACCACTGCACTACAGTCTGGGTGCCAGGGCGACACTCTATCTCAAACATAAATAAATTTCAAAAAAAAGAAAAAAGCCTGGGTGAGGGCTCACTACTGCTGTGCCAAGGTCTCACCACAGAGAAGGAGAGGTCATTCCATGTCCACAGTGTTGGCCAGCAGTAGTGGAATCTGCTTCCCTCTCATGCTTCAGTCCTGGCAGAACTCACTCCCCTGTCCCAACTGTGTCAGCCCATGTAGCTCTTCAGTTACTTACTGCCTTTTGCTTCTAGTCTGCAACACAGACTCAAGCTATAGGAGCCACTGCCCAGCTTGATACCAAGCCTCTCTGGCAACTCTCCTCCTGTTCATGTCCCACGTGGTGGGCCAGGACCTGGAGCCCTTACCACACTTATTTCTCAGTTCTGACTGTGGACGCTCCTCCCTCAATCAAGCTCCAGTTTCTGAAGTCCAAGCCTGAGCTTCTCTAAAGTTGAAGACTGCTGCAGCTGCAAGCTCCCAGGACCATGACCATGCACAGCTTGCTAAGAGTTAGGATCAAGAATGGCATCCTACCATAGGGATCCAGGTTTGTGGGAATATGTGAGACATTTCCTGGAACAGTTCCTCCTCACAGTCTCCCCACCACTTCCCAAGTTATACTCAGGGTTTGGTAGAGCCAATTTGGTTCCCATGGCTTGGCTTGCATGATTCCCCAATGTAAAAATGAACCGTATGAAGAAACTCACTCACTCTTTTCCATGTTGGGGATTAGCTCCTGGTTTTGGCCACTCCTAGCCATGTGGGCTGTTTATCCTCCATCTTCTTCCGAGATTGTGGAGCTTGCTCTCACTATTCTGTTGAACTCTCATGTTTCCTCTTAGATAATATGTTCAAAGTGTGATTGTCCACACACCATTTTGGTTCTTCTCAGTGCATATGGCATGCTGAAAATGCCTCTAATCAGGCATTTTGGGAAACAAAACAGAATAAAACAAAATCCAATGTATTTTTAAAATCTCGGATATTCTACTATACATTTCTAAAGTTCAACTTCGATTCGGGTTTTGTTTTTTCTTGAGACAGAGCCTTAATCTGTTGCCGAGACTGGAGTGCAGTGGCACGATCTCGGCTCACTGCAACCTCCGCTACCCGGGTTCAAGCAATTATCCTGCCTCAGCCTCCTGAGTGGCTGGCATTACAGGCGTGCACCACCATGCCTTGCTAATTGTTGTATTTTTATCGGTAGATATGGAGTTTCATCATGTTGGCCAGGCTAGTCTCGAACTCCCGACCTCAAGTGATCTGTCCACCTCAGCCTCCCATAATGCTGGGATTACAGGCATGAGCCGCTGCACCTGGCCCAATTTTTTTTTTATTATACCTTTCATGTCTTTTTTTTTGAAAATAAAGGATATATGCTTGTATTTAACATATTAAACCATTTATGATTACTGTCTTAATATTCACTAATTCCAATATTTATGTCAGTTCTGGGTTTGTATCAAGAGATCGATTTATTTTCACATTGTGGATTATATTTTTCTGTGTCTTTGCATGTCTGCCATTTTTCAAATTAGATGCCTGACATTGTGAATTTTGTGATAGATATTTAGATAGATTATCTAAATATGTGATAGATTTTTTTTTGTTATCCTATAAATATTCTTGAACTTTGCTCTGGGTCACAATTAAATTACTTAGAAAACGTTTGATCTTTTCAGATCCCGGTTTTAAGATTTTTTTATGTAAGTCAGAGCAGTGTTGAGTCTAGGGCTAATGATTCCCTACTATGGAAGCAAGAGTCCTCTGACTATTCTACCCAAAGCTCTGGGAATTACGATTTTTCTGTCTTGCTGGTGGGGTCAGACACTATTCCCAACCCTATGTATGTATCAGGTACCATTTTTCCTAACCCTTTGTGTGGTTGTTTTTCCCACTTTTGGTATTTTCTTAACCCTCAGGTGTGAAGTAAACTCAATTCTTGGCTGAATGCTTGAAAGTTACATAAGCAGATCTCCAGTGTTACCTCTGTGGAATTACCACCTCCATATTTGAACAGCTTTAATCTCTCTAGATGCTCAGCTTCACCTCCTCAATTCAGAGTCTGTTGGACTTCTCTGTACTGCAGCCTAAAAATTATTCTCATCATATTAAATGTTCTAATTATTGAGAGCTTAACTATTTTATTTCCCATCTCTCAGAGACATATTCAATGTTTTAAAACCATTGTTTCATATGTTTCTATTTTTGTTTTTTCAGAAGGGAGGACAAATCTTCTCCCTTTTACTCCATCTTTGTTTAAAATAATTTATATTTGAACTCATTAAAAAAAGAACTTTTATTTTTGATCTGGGGTACCTGTGAAGGTTTGTTACATTGGTAAACTCGTGTCATGAGGGTTTGTTTTATAGATTATTTCATCAACCAGATATTAAGCTCAGTACTCAGTAAATATCTTCTTTGTTTCTCTCCCTCCTCCTATCCTCCACCCTCAAGTAGACCCCAGGGTCTGTTGTTCCCTTCTTCAAGTTCATGAGTTCTCATCATTTAACTCCCACTTATAAATGAGAACACTCAGTATTTGGTTTTCTGTTTCTGTGTTAGTTTCCTAAGGATAAGAGCCTCCAGCTCCATCCGTGTTCCCACAAAAGACATGATTCCATCCTTTTTATGGCTGCATAATAGTCCATGGTGTATATGTACAACATTTTATTTTTCCAGTCTGTCACTGATGGACATTTAGGTTGATTCCACATATTTGCTATTGCAAATAGTGATACAATGAACATTTGTGTTCATGTGTCTTTATTGTAGAATATTCGTAATTCTCTGGGTATATACCCAGTAATGGGATTGCTGAGTCAAATGGTAATTCTGCATTTAGCTCTTTGTGGAGTCACCACACTGCTTTCTCTAATGGTTGAACTAATTTGTACTCAAGTCAACAGGGTATAAGGGTTCCCATTTCTCTGCAATCTTGCCAGCATCTGTTATTTTTATACCTTTTAGATAGTCTTTGTGAGTGGTGTGAGATGATATGTCATTGTGGTTTTAACTCTTAAAACCATAAAAGATGAAGTTTGTCTAATAATTTCTCCAGGAATTCTTAGAATCTTCTGCTAATTTTTTTAAAATATACTGATGGAGTAGAATGTTTTGCAGCAATAAGCAGAGAGAGCTTCTGACAGCTCTAGCCAATGATAAGCAAGGAATTCCATGTGAAGCCTACATGCAAACAGGACAGAGATGCAGAAGATATTTTCCACTAGTAGTAGACATATTAGCAAATAAGCTCATTCTTGAAGCTGAGTTAAAAAGCCACAAATATCTACATATCTACATAGTTAAATAAATAAATATATGTATTTCTCTCTATTTGTATCTCCATGTCATTTTGAGTAACAGGAGCTCTTCTTACATTTGACCCTTCTCCAAACAAATGTGTGGTCCCCACATAACAGTAGTTGTAATTTTTGTATTTGTTGATTTAAAAGTTATGAAATGACAAAAGATGACTATCAATTTGATAACTTTCAATTTCTTCTATTTTCTTAAACATAATAGCAACTATATGCACATAAAACTGAGTTATGCATTTATTTAACCAATTATTTATTTATCTACAGATAATTCTTGAGAAACACATGAAATGAGAACTCTTTAAAATTCTAGAGTCTGAAGGCTGAAAAACAGAATTCAAGAAAGTAACTTTAATTCATTGTGTGTGTGTGTGTGTGTGTGTGTAATGGAATAAATGGAAAATATTTTAGGTTTAATAAATATATATAATTATAATAAATAGTCATAATAAAAATAAGTAGTAATATATAAATAAATACAATTTTCCGTGGTGTTCAGATTTTTCTCACCTAATCAAAGAAACAAAAAAAGTTTTTAATATTTTAACCTGAAATACATGAATTAAATTAGACTGTTAGTCTAATCTCACAGTCATGTGCTGATTTACAGCCAGGTATGGCTATTCAAGTTATACCAAGGGTGAGAAGGGGAATGATTTCTGGTACCAAACAAGGTTTAGTTAACCAGTGGTGAATAAGCTTGAAACAGAATTGTATTTTATGTATCCAACTTATATGTGTGAGGTGTTTTGAGACCTAAAACATGAAATAAAGATTCTTGAAAATAGGAGTAGTGGTTTCTGACTTCAAAGAGTAAATTTATTAGGCTTAAATCTCTTATTTTCTTCAAATGAGTCCTTAAAAAGATTCTCAGGCTTTTAATGGAAATCATCAAAATAATTAAATTGCGCACACATGAAGATTAAAGTCAGAGCCAACAGAGAAGCAGGAGAAACATTTCAGCAAATGCAGTAGGAGAAAAAAAAAAACAAGACATAAGATCTGTTCACAGAACACTTCCCAAAGGTTACAGATCTGCTCCAGGCAAATAGCAACAGAGAATCACTCTTAAATCTTTTAGAAGATTAGGACCAATAACAAATTAAGCAATAAAAACACAAGGAACACTTGCAGCTCTCTGTACTCCTCTAAATCAAACAACAACAACAACAGCAGCAGCAATGTAGCTTGCATTGTTTGTTGAATCAAACAGTTTTTCTTCTCTCTGCTCTGCTTTGTACTTTGAGCTTTGTAGACAGCTGATCATTTTCTGTTGCTATTCTCTGATGTATTTAGCATCTAGAGGTGTATTTACAGACTTATTTGTTGAAATGATGCCGACACATTTTCAAACTACATTGTATGATTCTATTTTTAGAATATTCCTTTGTTTTTTTCTTCTATGTCAGCAATCCTTGATTATTGGTTATTTTATAGAGCCGGCAGAAATCTGAAACGAATGTTGCCTATTTTATTCTTTTTGCCTGTGGCTATCTCAAAATTTGTGATAATTTTCAGGTTTCTTTATTCTTTCAGTGTATTTTCTTTACCTTCTATTGGATGAATAATATACAATTGCTATCTTTAAATAATTTACATTTTAGTGGCATGATAAAATAGGCATTATAGATAACAGAATGAAAGATTAGTAAGTCCCAATACAGGCATTAAGTTAGGTGGTATTTCCTGGAAATAAATGAAGAATAAGAGAAGGAACAAAAAATAAGGTCATATAAAATTTGATTGCAATCAGTATTTGTCACTCTATACTGAAGTCAGTTTTCTTACATCTCTGAGACTTAGAGTTTTTAATCAATAAAATGAGGAAAATTTGTGTTCTACAGAATTGTTTTAAGGATTAACTGAGCTTAATGCAAGATCCAAGTATCTAGTTGATGCAAAAAGATGTTAGTTACCTTCGTATTAATTCAGGGGCTCAGCACTTTCATAAAAAATTGGGGCTGTGCCTCAAAAAGGGGCAGAGCTGGTCATATTAAAAATAAAATAATGTAGGGTAATCTAGAAAGAGGTATACATGAATAAAATTATAGATGCAGGAAAGTTCAGGATAGGCTAATGGCACAAAGCATTTGAGGTACCATATACATAGGAACACTTTTAGAGAGAAATCTGAAATAGGAAGCTGAAACATCAAGAAAAATATTACATACCAGTAAATGTCTATGGATGGCATTCAGGTGGCAAATCAGGCCTCATTTCATAAGTAACCAAACACAAAAAAATTACAGGACTACAGAGCCAAATTGTCCTCCAACTAGGTTATCTGCTATATAATAAACACCCATGCTGGACGTCCCTTTATATGTGTGTGTGTGTGTGTGTGTGTGTGTGTGTTTTATACATGTGTTAAAAGGGAATTACGTTTTGTTTTTTTGTATTCATATTATATATAACTCATATATGTATTTACAAGTGAAGAAAAAACTCTCACGTATGCCTTTAGGCATGAGTATACTTTTCAGTTTACAAAGCAATACCCAGATCAGTGCCTAGCACAATGTTAATATTTCATAATAAAATTTGGTACATGAAAATTACTTTAAGAAATACTCTCAGGAAATATTTAGTTCCTAGTTCATTTTTCTGTTTTAAAAAAAAAGACTTTTTAAACACAAAGCCTAGTTTGCTATAGGCAATTTTTTTTTTTTTTTTTTTTTTAATGAGATGGACTCTCGTTCTGTCTCCAAGATGGAGTGCAGTGGTGCGATCTTGGCTCACTGCAACCTCCGCCTACCGGGTTCAAGCGATTCTCTTGCCTCAGCCTCCCTAGTAGCTGGGACTACAGGCACGTGCCACCATGCCCAGCTAATTTTTGCATTTTTAGTAGAGACGGACTTTCACCATTTTGGCCAGGATTGTCTTGATCTCCTGATCTCATGATCTGCCCACCTCAGCCTCCCAAAGTGCTGGGATTACAGGTGTGAGCCACCAAACCTAGCTGCTATATGCAAATTTATTATACAGTTTACCTCGTTTCTCCTTGACAAAATTTCCGGCTTAAATTCCTTTATATATATATATATATATAAAACTGGGTTTTAGGGGAAAAATTGAGAAAAGTTCTATAGACCTCACCTTTGCACATTATGGAAAAAAAATTACTGCACCAATATGTTGCAATAACAAATACTCTACACAATTATTTTGATAGTTGAAGACAGGGGAAGACAAAATGGAAACTAGTATGATTTAGTAGCGTCTAAGAACAAGGCATTTTAAACATATAAATTCATTACATTTCTCAACAGTCCTATAAATTAGATCTTACTAACCCTGTTTCACAGATCTGAAAACTCAAACTTAGACAATCTACCTTATATATGTAAGGTAAAAATAGTGGAGATGGAAATCCAACCGGATCTTACTGCCTATTCAAAACCATATATTATGTTCTCACTCATAAGTGGGAGTTGAACAATGAGAACACATGGACACAGGAGGGGAGCATCACACACCGGGGCCTGTAGGGGCTTGGGGGGCAAGGGGAGGGAGAGCATTAGGACAAATAACTAATGCATGCAGGGTTTAGAACCTAGATGATGAATTGATAGGTGTAGCAAACCACCATGGCAAATGTATACATATGTAACAATCCTGCACATTCTGCATATGTATCCCAGAACTTAAAGTAAAATTAAAAAAAATCAAAACCATGTATTAGTTTTCCATTAGTCAAGATGCTTCATAAAATTTTAACCAATAGTATTATCATGCATATACATAGCCCAATGTACAGAAATTAAATTATTTACCTGCGACAGCTAGTAAAATTGTTTCCCAAATACAACAGTCATAATAAATGCAGCAAACTTTTGGCCAGTAGAGCCACATAAGTGGAAGAGTCACATATACTAATATTGATATTTTAAGCTCTTATGTATGTGGATTGCTCATATCAAATAGGGTTGAAGCCAAACTGGTTCTATAGTTACAGTGTTCATTCCTAATGAGCATTTGTTACAACTTTCACTTGCAAGTTTTCTTCATTAAGCACAGACAGACACATGGACACTTATTGAGATACATAAGCCATCTACCCTAGGAAATTAAATCCATAAATGATAATTATTTCAGAAGGATTTTCACCATATTGTGAATATAAAACTTAATTCTTCTGCTTATGTAGTAAAATATCATATGATACTGGAGAAAAAACAACAGATACTGCTTTTCACTTTATCTTATGGAATGTTTGAGAGTCATTTGTTTTATGGATGAATTGAAACAATATCATGCTGCAGTTTCTTAGAAACAAACAATATGTACTTTGGGAAATAAAAACCAACAAAATATTTTTCTGCTGACATTTCATTCCACCAAAGTTAAACCAGGGGAGAATAATAGAGTTGTCCAATGACATGGCAATGCAAAAGAAAACTGTAACATGGTGTATTTTTTGTTTTCAAAAATACTATTCCTGATGACATCATAGTTCAGATAACACATACAAGTGCCTAACACAGAAAGAAATTCATGTTATGTGTAGAGGACTGATTAGACTACCTCATGTTTGGGCTAGACATCAATAACAGAGAGTCTATATAGAGAGATGTCTTAAACACATTACCTTAAGTTAAATGAATACACGCAGTGAAGTACTCAAGCCGGAATTCATGTAAACATACACACAGAGAGAGAGAGAGAGAGAGAGAGAGAGAGAGAGAGAGAAAGAGAGAGAGAGAGAGAGGCAAAGAAAGAAAGGGAGAGGGAGAGAAATAGAAACGAATCAATGAAATGTGAGACTGGTATACTTAAGACAGGGAGAAGGAAATATTGAAACAAAAAAATTAGAACACCTTTGAAAATTAATATATAGAGAAGATTTTTGTTAAAAAAATGTCTGTTAGTATGAATTGTCACAGAACCACCAGGGCAAGTATGTCATCTATAAGCTACACATAAAGGCTGAAAATTCTAAGGCTGAAACAGAGAATGAAGTCATTGATATATTTTCATTCCCAAAACCAGTTAAACATATAAGCATCCATGTTAAATGTGAATTAGCAGAAATAAACACTAAAACATTTTGTAGTATGAAGAAAACACTTCATCTCGTAATAGATAATCCTATAAATCTGCAAATACACAGTAGCAACAATAAAAAGATATTTGTGTTGACACAGAGATATATAGTGATATTCATCATCATTACAATATTATATTCAAAGTAATTTGGAATTACTTTGGAATTATTTTTGAATTGAAATTCTTTTCGCCAGTAATTACTTCCAAAGAAACATTAGAACAATTTTGCTTAAAATAATGAACTATTATACCTAGTTATCCATCATTCATATTCAAACACAAGAGAGAAGCCTTCTTAGGTCTGTCTCAGAAAGTTCATTAGTTTAAGATTTTATCTTCAAGCTTCAGATACCTGAGAGGTGCCCTTTAAAAGAAGAAATTTATAGCCATTTTATTTTTACTGATTATTAGGAGATCATATTGATATTTAGGTAAGTAAATAAAATGACCGACTACTAATGAAATATGGATTGTCGCTTATAAGCTTAAAAATGGATATAATTATTGCTAAAAAAGGTCATATAATAAATTTTCACTATAGAAAGGAAGTCAGCAGGTAATTTGAAAAGATTTAAAACTCATAGATTAAATTAATGAAGAAAGAATAAAGGTGGAAGTAAGGAAAAAGACAAAATTCCTGTTCCTACAAGATAAGATTTCACAAATGGTTTTTAACACATAAACAAAAATAGATAAGCACAAAAGATTAAATGGGGAACATGGTAGTTTGTAGATTGCAAAATAGTCATGATACTTTGCAGTATCTCTCATCAATAAGTAGGGTCTCTTTCCCTGCTCCTTGAATCTGGGCTGGCCTGGGGATCATTTGCCTGATAGAGTATGGAAGAAGTGACACTGTGTGAGTTCTCAGCATAGGCCTCAGAAAGCCCTGCAGTTTCTCCTTTCCCTTGGAAATCTGCTGCTATTTGTAGCCCAGCCTGCTCTGTAGAATGAAGAAAACACATGGCTTAGTTATTTCTATCACCTGCACCAACATTCTGCCAACTTCCCAATATGTGAGCTAGGCACTTGTGGATCCTCCAGCCAATATCTGACTTGCCAGATGCACGGCAGAGTCCAGCAGAAATTAGCCAGGGTAGCAAACTTAAATAAATATAACATAAATAACTAGCTGTTCTAAGCCGATAAAATGTGGAGTTGTTTGTTACCTAGCAAACGCTTACTGATGCAGGGAATGTTTCAAGATAGCAACTAAGGAAATTAATACTGATACGTTAAAATAAAAAGTAAACATAAATATCAAAAGTCAACCTATGTGTCTTCTCTTTTCTCATAATCCATCTTACATACATGTATCTTATATTTTCAAGTTTTCTGCTGTTTATTGGCCTACAAATACTTTTTAAATGTCTACTATATACCAGGAAAACATGCTGAGGTGAGAAGTGTTTTATGGAGTCCTTACCCCTTTTCACCAGAACATAACTCAGAAATTACCAGGTATAGGAGCAGAAAAGAGACCAAAGGCATCAGAACTGGCTGAAGAAAAATGAAATCAACAAAGGAAGTCAACTCAGTACAAGATATGCCAGCCTGTATTAATTAATAATTAGAGAAGTATTTTTTAGCCAATAGAATTTATGTAGCCTACCTCAGTAACAGCAAGATGCTTGTAAATTTAATTAATTTGAAGGAATATTAATAAATCAGGCTTTGAAAAAAATTTCATGAGGAAACAAAGGACAAAATACACATCCAAAATAAAAGAAACCTAAAAAGCAAATATTAAATTAACCAGCATAATTTTAAAATGCATAAAAAATGACAATGAGAACATCTGAAGCATGCCACTCTCTTGATGATGCCACTTCAGGTATTTAGGGACTAATTATAAAAATTACAAGAAAATCATGGATTGAGGACACAGATAATATCATCAAATATGACCATCATGTATTACTTGATTCCTGCAACATTAAACAAAACTTGAGTCTGCACTTTATGTCATGTTATTAAAAAAATGGCACAATGTTAAAAATGGAAAATAAACGAAAAGAAAATACTAGACATTTATTTTCATCACACTATCCCAGGAAAACAACTGCTAAAATTTCAGCAATTATTCTCCCAATAGTTATATAGTTTTGTAGGTATGATTTTTTAAATTTTAAGGTATTATTTTATTAACACAGCCCAGAACGTGCTCAGTACTTAAACTCTAATACTAGTGTGCATAGCTTCTATACAAAAACATACTCTCATATAGGTGTTGAGAGTGCAAATTGATACTGTCTTTAGATAGTGAAATTTGGCAAAGTATATCAACATTTTAAAATGTATATGTCATTTGATCCAGAAGTTTTGGAATTTAGCTCTTTATAATAAATATATACAAAAAGTGAGTTATAGAAATCACATTATTTAAGTAATAAAAATTTTATGTGCAATACATCCAACCAGAAGGTATTGCTAGGTACACTGCAGTATAATGAATATTATTCTATCATCAAAATAATGTTGTGGGAAAAAGTAGTGATGTTTTCATGTTGTGACATATTTAGCAAAAAAGCTAATAAACAAGTTACCTAACATTATGACCTAATTTGTAAAGGATGTTTATCAATTTTACATATTCTTACAGTGTGCTGCCCACTGTTTTAAGCACTTAAAACATTAATTTCTCCAGTCTTAAATCTAACACTCATGTGAAATAGGTACTATAGTTTTTCCCATTTTACCAATAAATACACTAAAGGATGAAGAGTTTAAATAACTTCCCTGAAGTAATGAAACTATTAAGAGGCAGACATTCAAACCCAGCCACTTCATTCCAGTTTACATTTTAATGTACTATACCTTAAGTTTTGCAAATCTGTGTGTACATGTGTGCATGTATGTACACCCACACATGCACATAATTTTATGCATGTGTGTAAATGAACACATGATATATGTACATACATAATTGTAACAAATTTTAAGCATGTGTCTAATTTTTTTCTGGCATTGTATTATAATCCCAGTCAAGATATATGATGATACTTTATGGTTCAGAATATTCTTAGAATCTGTTAAATGAAATTGGAAAGGCTATTGCAGTGATTACTTAAGACAATATTTTATAATGCAAACAGTTTCTGGGCCATTCTCAACACTTCATATTGTCAAAAAATATTGGTAGAATATAGGGAATCATCCATCATATTATTTTGTAGCTATAGTTGAAAGTCTGGGGGAAGAAGGTGGAATAACATTTG
Source organism: Gorilla gorilla gorilla (assembly GCF_029281585.2). Classification (NCBI taxonomy): domain Eukaryota; kingdom Metazoa; phylum Chordata; class Mammalia; order Primates; family Hominidae; genus Gorilla; species Gorilla gorilla. The sequence continues at coordinate 116,605,859 of NC_073229.2, read as the reverse complement.
TACATATTTTTTTATGGACTTTACCCAGGGTGTTTCCAGGTAGTTTCAAGTAATAATCCTTATAAAATTTTTCGACATGGGTATTATTATCTTCAATTTATAGCGAAAGAAACGGAGGTTCAGATAGAAAAAATTTCCCCAGGTCAAACAGCTGGTAAACGGCTATACAAACTCTTCCCATCTCCAAATTTCATGTTTGGTTTTTAACTCTTATGTTTTTTTCAGTTCAAGCTTTACCATTTTCTCCATTTTTATTAAAAGATGAGATGAGATCCAGAATTTTCCGAAGAGCTTCCCTGAAAAGAAATTGTTTTCTACTAGAAAATATTGTCTCTTCAACTCTAAAGGATATAGTGTCTGATATTTTAAATGCCACATGTGGATTTTCCCCTCCCTCCCTTCTGCATTATAACTGGTATACAGTTATTCTGTGGCAAAATGCTGTATTTAATAGGAATGTCTAAGATGCCTATGTGATTGTTCCAATAAGCTTAATTGAACAAAATAAAGCATTACTGTGAACTCTTCTTGTTAAAGCAACTGATTGTGGAATAAAACATAATGCTATACTCTTCCATTCTCAATCAAAAAGGCAGCTCCCTAAAAGCAGCACTGGAAACTCACCAAGAAAAAAATAAAATTGTTTAAACAGTACCATAGATTATGCATACATGCTTTGGTAATAAATTTCTTAAAAGTGCTAAATATCGCATGTTTTCTTCTACCAATTTTTAGACATTTTACTATTGTATCTATTTAGGAATGATTTCTTTACTAACATATTTGAGTAAAAAAAATTGTCCAGAAACTCAATGTAAAATTAAAATGTAATCTTTGCGGTCAATTTGAAATGGTTTGGGATATTGGTGACTCACTCTCTCTTACTTCTTCTTATTCTGATTACTTAGATTGCCTTTAATACATTATGACGATGTTAGAAAACCTATTTGATTTTATCATACTGTGTATAGTAGCAACAAGAAAAATAATGTTAGGCCTCAATGGATGGGGTTAGATGTTATCTGCAATAATGCTATATCTCTAGATCTTGTAGAGCCAGGATTATATCTAAAACAGCATTCACAGGTGTATCAGGTGATAATATTAGTTAAGACATAATGCTTCTCTTAGTTGAAAAAAATGTAGCTGTTGTTTTTATTCATGAAGTAGTTTCTAGAATGTCAGTAATGAAACACTTGTTTTGATCTCCAGATATGGGATAAATCCAATCTACAAACCATATTTTATCGTTGTGTTCCAAAGGCCTGACACGACACTCTACAAATTTAATATTAATCCTTACCTCTTACTCTATATACAGTGACATATTTGCCATTAAAATTTTTAAATTTGTTACTCAGTTGCATTGGATTTGGATTGAAATGAAAAAGGAGATGATAGTTAACTTACATGGAATTATAAGATTGAATTTAAATTAGAAATTTAATAATTCTTAAATTAATAAAGGAACTTTATTTGTAAAAGTAATCTGAAAACAAAACAAAGCAAAAAAAACCTTACACTAAAAAACAAATTTGCTTTGGGCTGGGAGAAAAATAGTGAGTAGATAAATGGCATAATTTAATGTTGTAAAAACTCTAGAAAGCTGAGTTTTTGCCAATTATTTCCATTTCTTCCCATTTCTAGGCTTTTAGTAGATTTGTACTTTCTACCACTCTTGTAGTTGAGTAAGGCTATATAACCAGTTCTGATCAATGAGTTTCTAGTGTAGCTTTCAAACTGGAGCATTCAATTGTTTGCACAGGACCTCCGAAGGAATATTTCTACTCTGACACGAAAATGAGAAATATAGAAGATGATTATTGTCCATTAGTCTGGATACTTATAGAAATATGTTGAGTAAGGTAATCTTGGTGATTTGGAAAATACGTAGCATAAAAAAGAAAATGATATATAATTTTTAAAACATGAATATTACAGGTTGTTTTTTATTGCAATATAATTTAGTCTATCCTGATCTATATACAAATTGATGCCTAGAAATAAGGTGCTACAATTAAAAAAAAGACCCTAAAATGTGTGGCACTGCCCTAAAAGTCAGGCTGGAGGTGGTAGAGCAACTGACACTGAATGGCAGAAAGATGAAAATTCAATTAGTATTATTATCTTAGGCAGCGGCAAAACATTTGATAAAACTGTAGACTGTGATGACTTGCAAGGCAAATAATTCATCGAGTGATATATATGATTACACACTAAACACATATAATGTTACACTAAACACATATAATGTTACACTATAGGAGAAGAGTTGGGAAAATAGTGGGATAGTAGCATGTATTGGTTAATATTGGAAGCACTGACAAAGTACTACAAGAACAATAAAATGTCATAAAAAAGATCACCTAGTTTGCAAGCAGAGAAGTGAGAAAACAAAGTAAAGAACTGTATCTTGTTTAGCTTTGTAAAATAATTACTACTTATACTCACCCACTAAAAATGCAATGGCAGTGACCACTGAGTAACAAAAACCTATTCGAATCATCATATGGCAAAGATCAAATAAAGAGGTTAGTTATCATGCCCACTATTAAACCTTGAATAAATTAATGTTGCCCTCAGTAAATCTTTTCATTTAGATAAATATTTCAGGGAAAAGAGATTAATTTACTGGAAGCAGTCTAAGAAAGCTCCTTGTCCTTCCAGGGGAACATATTCTTCAATACTCATTTCAGATTGAGCCAGGGAAGGTAATAAAATAGAGGGAGCCTCTCAAACAGTAGAACTGAAAGCCATGAAAAACGATGGATAAGACACCCTCCTAAAGAACAAAGGCCTAATTCCTCAAGTGTGCAATTGGATTTCAAAATTGCTGTGAACCAATAACTTGTTGCTCTCTCATTCTTCTCCTTACTAAACAAAAAATATATATGGTTACTCTGACTATATTTTAGCATGATGTATTAGATTTTTAGGTTATAAATTTATAAATTAAAACTTGTCCTTTAGTTTATAGATTTTCATATAAAAATAAACATTAGAGTCTGACATACAGACTACCATGCATCACTCAGAAATGTGGAATTTTGACCTTGATATTGTTACTAAATAGGGCACTTTGAATGTCTCTTGGGAAATAAGTGAGTGTACTTACCACGTGGTAATGAAGTTTAATAGAATATTTACTAATTGGAGGAATAGACTTTTTCAGTAATTATTGCTGCTTTTCAAATATTTCCACCTAGTTTTCTTTCTTGGTACATAATATTATTGAGCTTTCTGGCTCCCAATGTATTGACAGGCCCATGTAACTAGATATATTCAACAACATAAGGCCTTTTCATTATTCCTTCTTGTGTTATCTTAGCAATTTTGAATATGTTCTACCTTTGTTTCCTTACTGTGCTGCAATTCATTTTTCTTACAGTTGAATGAAACATATAAAATGATTATCAATCCATTTTTGATAGAGGAATAAAATCTTTTTAAATTTATCTGCAGAAAATCAAAGCTGTCATTTTTTACTCATTGGCTACATTGCTGCTTCAAGTGAGTTATATGACATTATCATAACACTATTGCTTGCTTGACTGCAGTTAGCATTACTTTCTGGAGATTATGGTAACTGTTTCACATCTATATATCAGCAGCTCAATATGTCAAAATCATATGGATTAATCCATCTTGATTTTACAGCATAATCTGTATTAGAAGGGCAATCCAAAATTTGAAAATGAGGAAAATGCAAGTTAAAAGTAGGGCTGAAGAGATTATGGGATGATATGATTCAGCTTAGAGAGGTCTCACTTTAGAGCTTGTTGTGTTTCACTTATTCCTTGTTTCATGTTTTGAACTTTTTTATTTTGAAATATTGACACACACACACGCACGCACACACACACACACATATATATATATATAATTATAACAACCAAGAATCGTATTTAAAAACCTTCTCCTAAACTGAGAGGAAGCCAAAAGACCAAAGAGTAACTCAGACAAGTCCAGCTTGGCAAACAGATGAGTTTATTAGGACTTACATATGAGGCACTCCCGGATGGCAGCAAAACAGCTTTAGAGATCCATGCTAACCTTTGTCTTTAAACAACTTTTAAGCTAATTTTCTGGCTCTTTGCCTACTATGTCTAAGCAACGAAACTGTCTTTCCTGGTAGGTTCTCAGATATTCTCCAGAATATTTGGTTTCTCAGGGAAACTTGCTCCTTGGCTGGGCCACATGACTTTGGCTTACGTCCTGGCCTTCAGGGTTTAGGCAGTGGACATAGCACCTGGTGGGGGTCTAATCACTACAATAATTAGATATCTTGGGAATAGCTTCGAAATCTAAACATGAAATTTTATTTATATTTCATATACATGTTCATTTAAACATAACCTGAAGGTAATTTTATTTTCCCTTGGGGACTCTGAAAAAATTGTATGTTGTCCACTTGTATTTTAACTATAACTTACCACATGGGGTCAAGTTTAATTTTTCACTTGTGGCATTATGTCAGTGCTCAAAAGTTTCAAATTTTGGAGCATTTCAGATTTTTGAATATTCAGATGAGGCATGTTCAATCTGTAGTAAACATTTTAAGAAATAGGAGCAAGAAAGGATAAATAGATAGGACTAGTGGATATGGAAGAAAAGGACTTCCAAATATCAGATTGAAATATGGACTCAGTCATTGAAATTGTGTTAATAACATAAAATCTTGTCCTGTATTGATTTACACCAAATGAAGAGAATCAAAATTTTGTCTTAAAAGTAGGACCTGTGTGCTAAAAAATAGTGCACAAAAACAGACTAAGTGCTTGAAATCTAAACCAAACTTACTGCGGTTACTTGCCTTTGTTGTGATTTACTTCATCTTCCATGGCTCATGCTTCTCAGACCTTCAGTTAGCTAGAATCATGATGAGCTTCTTTCTAAGTCTGTGTTGCTATAAAGAAATACCTGAGACTGACTATGAAACAGGTTTACTTGGCTCACGGCTCTGCAGGCTGTATAAGAAGCATGGCACCAGCATCTGCTTTTGATGAGGGCTGCAGGCTGTTTCCACTCATGGTGCAAGGCAAAGCAGAGACAGCTCATGCAGACATCACATGGGAAGGGAAGAAGCTGGTGGGGGTCGGAAGGTGCTAGGTTTAAAAAAAAAACAAAACAGCTAATAAAGTGAGAACTCATCCCCCATCACAAGGGCATTAATCTATTCATGAAGGATCCACCCCCAGGACCGAAACACCCCTCTTATATCCCCACTTCCAACACTGGGGATTAAATTTCAACTTGAGATTTGGAGAGGTCAAATATCCAAACCAAAGCAGCTGCACACTTGCATCATCAGTGGACAAGCTCATGGTGGTCAAAAGTGACATACTTAATGAACAAGACAAGGAAGTATTCAGAGATTACATTCTTAAGGGCGTTGTTTTCAAAGGAAACCTTCTCCTCTCTCAAACCATTTTCTGGTTGGTGGTGACAAAAAGATTATTGAAGCAACAGAAACCTACTTAAAGTTATTAGCCTGTTTGAGGAAATACACATATTGTATTTCATATTTTATCTCAATCGTTCAGATAGGTACTATTGATAAATGATGGATAAGGAAGTATGGGGAGTAGAAAGAGAGAGATTTGCATAGTGAAAAATTACATTTGGTGCCTGTGAATAAATTGAGGGAGAAAAAGTTCTATAATGAGAGACAATAAACTAGTATACTAACTATAAGCCAAACCAGCTCTTAAACTAAAACGATGTACTTTCATTGTGTGTGGTGTGTCTGTATGGGTTTGCAATTAATGAGTCTTATTGGTTTAGCATTTTTAGTAACTCAGCAACAAGTTAACTTAAAAGAATTAACAAATTCAGCTGGTGCAGTGGCTCACGCCTGTAATCCCAACACTCTGAAAGGCCAAGGCAAGCAGATGATTTGAGGTCAGGAGTTTGAGACCAGACTAGCGAACATGGTGAAACCCTTTATCTACTAAAAATACAAAAAGTAGCTAGGCATGGTGGCATGTGCGTGTAATCCCAACTACTCGGTAGGCTGAGGTGGAAGAATCACCTGAACCAGGGAGGTGGAGGTTGCAGTGAGCCGAGATCCAGCCATTGCACTCCAGCCTGAGTGACAGAGTGAGAGCCCATCTTAAAAAAAAAAAAAAAAACAAAACGAAAAAGCAGAATTAACAAACTCGATTGGTTCCAGGTATGAACACAATAAGTTGTAATTTGTGTTACAATAATTTTATACTAAATCTTTCAGCTTTTGATAAATTGCAATTTGAATTAATATTGCACACTCTGAAAAATTGTGTACTTTGTCTGACTACTCTTGCATTAATAACCACCTTTCTCTACGGGAAGAAGAGTGCCGTAAGAAATACTCAAATCTAGCCAGGCACGGTGGCACATGCCTCTAATCCCAGCACTTTGGGAGGCTGAAGCAGGTGGATCACGAGGTCAGGAGTTCAAGACCAGCCTGACCAACATGGTGAAACCCTGTCTGTACTGAAAACACAAAGGTTAGATGGGAGTGGTGGTGCGTGCCTGTAATCCCAGCTACTCTGGAGGCTGAGGCAGGAGAATCACTTGAACCTGGGAGGCGGAGGTTGCAGTGAGCCCAGATTGTGCCACTGCACTCCAGCCTGGGCGACAGAGCAAGACTCCATCTCAAAAAAAAAAAAACAAAAAAAAAAACTCAAATCCTTGTCTCTCCTTATGCCAGGCCCATTGCTCCATTCAATAGATGTCCAATTGTGAGGAATTAAAAGTATTTATAAGTAAAACTTAAATACATAATTTTATGCTAACTTTCAACAAAAACAATCAATACTAACGTGATACAGGCTCATTTTGTAGTTCAATTAAATTGAGCCAAACACTGATGGGATCTTTCTATCGTATACAGTTTTAAGGTATTGTTTAGGAATATAAGTGAGTATCCATATATTAACATAAATATTTTGTCTTAATGTGCTGTAGAGAGAATATTCTGTCTGTGTACAGTTGCAGGGAGTTCACAAGCAAGCTCATCCATTTTTTCGTTCTCTTTTTTTCCACATTGCCACCCACCCCCACCTTGTCTTCATTTTATTAAACAGCTTAGGTATGTGAACAAAACCATTTTGGTAGCTGATAATGAAGAAAACAGAGATGTGCACCGTGGTTTATATGATATGTCAACTATAATGTAGATGCGTGTTTCTAGTTTTCAAATAAAATTAACAATTTTATTTATAATTAAACAATTTGCACATGATGAAATTTTCTTCACTTCCATATGGAAATACTGCAAAAACATTCTTTAAATAAGCTTTGTAATTTTTTCTCATCTCATTATATTTATAATACCTTCTTTCTGTCTCTATCTCTTCATCTTTCTCTCTCTCATTCTATCCCAAGTACCTCTCTGTAAATATTTACAGTACTTGTAGTTGCTCATACTTACATCTAGTGCGGTGTTTAGAGGAAACAATTGAGTCAATCGGTCTTCTTATTTTACTAAGAATTGAGAAAGAATAACTTAGGAAGAGCATATATTCCCTAATATCTGAAAAATCTATTTAATTAATATGAAATGCTTGGGCACAAATTAACCTACTCTTGTAATTTGGTCCTCTGCCCATTAATGTAAGCTCTAGAGAGAATGATTTGCCATATTAAAAAATATGAATAAAAGCTATTGAAGTTTAAATTGCAAAGCAAAACAAAACCAAAAAAAGTATTAGGTGGTTTCCCCCTTTAATTTTGCTGATGAAACAATTCTTGTACATTATCCCCATGATGGTTTCTCGTGCTATTAGGAAATCTAATTAGGTATTTAGGGGTATGTTTCTAAAGAAATGGTTTATTTAATAAAGAAAAGTAAACAATTGACAACGTGCATTTTCAATTTGTGGCAAGAAACCTGTCTATTTAATGTTTAAAAAGAAAATTTAGTTTTTACTGTTAATAATAAATTCATTCACTGACACTACAAGAAAGGAAATAGTAAAAACAACTTATTTTCTTTTTGCGGATAATAAGTTCTTTGTACCTTAAGTAAATATTCAGCAACAAATGTAAACATAAAGTGCAGTATGAAAAAATTATTTACCCAGCATGTTGTAGTTAATCATTGTATACTCCTTCATACTTGGAGAGATCTTTAATTTTTTTATTAGACTTCTAACATTAAATACTTAGAATCTTTGCCTTTATTAGCCATTTTGAATATACACTGTATAAATAGAAAATTAGTGATTCTAGGTGAAAAATTTCCTTCACATATAGACTTTATACATGCATAAACATTAGTTTTCTTGTTAACATCTTAAAAATACAAAATTTAAACCTAAAATTAATTTATAATTTTTGGGCACAGTTTTTAGTGCCATTTTGTGAATTATCACCCATATACCTGTCCGCATAATTACTGTTCCCATGTATCTAAAACACTGGAAAATCAGGTAACAAATGTGCTCAAGATGAAGGGCAATAAAGTCTGATGGCAGTTCCAGGATATTCAGGGAGTGAAGATTATCAAATATGTAAGAGAATTTATTGTTGAGAGATTTGTACAACACTTATCAATCCTATGTAAGGATTGATTCGTTCTTACTACAACAAATTCAGTAGAAGATCCCCTTTGGGGATGAAGTTAGAATACATATATAGGAGATCTATGAGAGCGTATTTTGGATGCAGAGCTCTCAGTATAGACGTAGTGTCAGTGAAAATGAGAAGTGGGGTTCCTTGATCACCTAAATGTTATTTTACTTTTGTTGATGTGTGAGTGTGTATTTAGCGGTAATTCACTAGTAGGTGGAATGTTCTATACATGAAATAGGCCAGTTTGTCTTCTCTAGTTTACTAATTAGTTTATGTTCATTCTGTCAATTCCTGAGAGAGGCCTGTTAAAATCCTCCACTCTGATGGAGTAGATATATTTATATTTATTTATAATTTTTCTTTTTGTCAATTTTTGCTTTATATAAATAGAAATCACATTATTAGGTATTAATTTTATTATTGTTGTATCTTCAAAATAGACTGACCTCTCCACGGTTATTGTCTCTAGTAATGCTTATTACTTTAAAGTGTGTATTATCAGCTTTCATCCATATATGCCAGCTTTCTTTTGGTAATTATTTGCATGGTATGTTATTTTCCTGCTTTCACTTTAAAACTTTCTATGGCCTAATATTTAAAATGTATCTCTTTTAAGCAACATATAAATTTTTGTTTGGTTTGTTTGTTTTGTTCTGTATGACGGTGTGTTAGACTTTTATTTAGATATTTGGTCCAATTATATTTAATGTAATTATCAATATAATGCGTTTATATATAGCATCTATATATCTGTTTTCTATTTTTTGGGCCTCCTTCATGTTGCTTTTACTCTTTTTTCTTGGCTTACTTTGTATTAATATTTTTACTGCTATTCATTTTTTCACCACTTTTAAGTTATGTATGCTTTTATTATGTTTTAGTAGTTGCCTTAAATATTCCAACATAAATTTTTAATTTATTAACATAATGTGAGAAATTGGCATTATAAATTACCGTCTGACACTACTGAGGCAATGCTAGGACCTTTTTTAGATTGAGAGTTTTTTCTTTGGCCTTTATTGATAAGGGGTTTGTTGCCTTTCAAGTTGTTTTATAGTAAAAAAAAAAAAATGCTTTCTTAAACTTTCAGACAATTCTCCAAAATAACACTTATGTCTATACTTAAACATTCAAACATTTATGCGACTTATTGAACTCTAAAACATATTATAGAACTCTTTTTATGTATCTGTAAAACATCCTTTAAAGATTAGTAGTTAACGACGACTGATAAAAAATGTCTGAACTTAATGTGAAATATTGATAAATAAATAACATTCAATATCCCTTAAAAATAAACATACAAACTAAAATTGATGTTTTGCTATGAAATTATAGCCCCAAGACATACTCCTTACCCTTTTGACCTAGAGACCTGTCTCTTACTGTTTTATTATTTTCATAACAAAAAATTTTGCATTGTGATTGAATCTATCTTTTATTTAATCATCTCATGTTTTTGCATTGGAAAACAAAGAATTATTTATTACTGAAAATTTCTACTCTACTTTCAAGTGAGTTCTAAGTTATGCATTACATTTTATGTGAATAGGAATACATACAAAAGCAAATTAGAATTTTAGAAATATATTGACTACTTATTAAAATAAATAAGAAGCCCCTTGCCTTTGACAGTTTAAGTCTAAGAACAATAAGACTCTTTAATAAATTTTCCCCTCTATATTCCAATAAGATTGGGCTTTAATTAAGTATTAGGAGAGGAATATTTATAAGAATCATTTGTACATAATAATCACCTAATCTAGCTATCTAGGTGATAGCAAAAATCATGAAAATCACACTCTGCAAGGCTTTTAATAATAGTTCCTACTTTTAAAATTAAACATAATATATTTTAAGACTATATAGCTTTGCAAAGAGGACTATAGGGAAATAACCACTCTACTACACTAACAAAATGTTGTAAAAGTTTTATTTTTGTAGGTTCTTTCCAATGTAAAATAGTAGACCTTAGTTGAAAGAGTTTGGATTGATTTCTTATTCCCTAGTGAATTCAGTTCACTTCCCTACTACCGAGTGTTTTCTATAAGATAAATTAAATTACTATTTGATTATCTCTTCAATATTCTTTATTTTAAATAATATAAAATACTTTAACAAATATTGACCCAGCCCTCCTTTCTTTCCCCCACAGTGAATTCCTTAGGTATGCGACAGAGAACTAGCATGTTTCCTATCCTTCAAAAGGTCATAGGAATTCTTCCAACTGTTGTTGGCTTCTGTTGTGGAAGAGGTTTGTGAGGTCTGATTAAGTGCACGTAAAAAATAATATACATACCTATGATCAGCAATTACAATAGGAAGGCATTTATAGGTCTGTTAGCATGTTAGCATAACTACTATTACAACTCATTATCATATAACACTATTTCCATGTGTTCTACTGTAAATTCAATATTAAACTTTGGGAAAAATAAGAAAAATATACTTGTATCTTGTTTTTTACAATGTGAAATTGAACTTCCATTGTTTCTTTCTATGATCTGGTCTTGTTATTTTATTTATTTTCTCTCAAGTTGTGTTAAGGTATAATTAACAATAGAATTTTGTTTATTCAATTTTACATAACAACATTTGAGACTGAAAAAAAATGTACTCAGTTCGTAGTTTATTTCTTTCCACTATTTTACACAAATCAAATCTTCAATAAAATATCAGTAGTATACCTATAGCCACAACAACTTAAAAATAACTCTAACTCGAAAACTGAAAGTTACGTTTGGAAACACATACACACTACTACTACTACGACTATTACTACTACTACTACTGCTGCTGCTACTACTACTTTGCTTTCTGATTGCTACGACAGGATAAACTGATTCCCCAGCCTAATTGTGTTCTTATGACTCAGATAACTAGACTAAGGAAGTAATATAAATTACTTAAATAGGTCACACTTTATGGATTGGGAGTTGGTCACGACTGTCAGTGTAATAGAGCTCATGTCCATGCAAGTTCAACGTTAAAACATATTAACCAGTTTGTGGATAACATAAAACTGTAGATGCTGAAAAAGGGTAGTCTAGGAAGACAGACAGGAGACAGCTAATAGCAAAATATGTTTATCTTGTGATCTAGTGACTTAAAGCTCCAAGTTAGTAGATTCCTGATGAGAAAGCTGATGATGATTAACTTTCAGAATTCTTAAGTTAAACGGCAATGGAGACTGTAAAAATTAACTAACCTAAAGGGTTAAATAAATGCTGACTGCTGCCTTTCTCTAAGGGTTTAGAAAGGATTGAGTAAGAGCATATATTTAAAGGTGAGCTAAAGTAATCAATGCACTTTTAGGCAACGAATAGTGAAGTTTTGAAGGGCAGATATGGTAGTTATTGTTTTGGGGAGAGGAACAAAAAACATGATTGTGTTTGGAAGAATTTACAAACAGTGTTTTGGGTGGGGTATTTCTGAAGTTGTCTTCTGGTTTAATCCACAGTTAATATTTTACACTTCTCTAAAACGTTCCCACAAATTTATAATATGACAGAAAGCATATTATCTACTGATGTATTAACTTTCATTTTTAGAAGATCTAATTCCAGCCGAGCGTGGTGGCTCATGCCTGTAATCCCAGCACTTTGGGAGGCCAAGGCGGGCAGATCATGAGGTCAGGAGTTCGAGACCAGCCTGACCAACATGATGAAGCCCCATGTCTACTAAAAATATGAAAATTAGCCAGGCGTGGTGGCGGGTGCCTGTAGTCCCAGCTACTCAGGAGGCTGAGGCAGTAGAATCGCCTCAACTTGAGGCAGAGGTTACAGTAAGCCAATATCGCGCCACTGCATTCCAGCCTGGGTGACAGAGCGAGACTTCATCTCAAAAAAAAAAAAAAAAAAAAGATCTAATTTTTAGAAATGTCTTTCATATAAAGAGGAGAACATTTATACCTACATTCCTAACTATTATTTCCAGTTTTGCTCTTTAAAATTATATAGACTAAGTCCAATCCCATATAATTGATATATAAACCCATAAACTTATGTGAAGGGAATTAGGCTTCCAAGAATCGTCATGTCTCTGGGTTAAAAATCCTGAGTTCTTAAAACATGCTTATGAATCTTTCCCCTCCGTGCTTCTTCTTTATGCTTTTCACAAGCAGAGTTGAGATTTTTGAGGTGAGAATTATGTTTAGGAATGAGAGGTAGAGAATTATAGCCACAAAAATGAGTCCAATTTAATATCTTGAGATCAGTTGTAAATTTACCTAAAATGTTGATAATAAGTACATAAGATATTTAAGACTATAGATTAACAATATAACTATTTAATTGAAAACATTTATCGAAGACCTATTATGCCAAATCTATCTATTAATCCCCAGGGATATAGTTTTGTTTACCACTATTAAAAAAAAAAATACAAGGAGGCCGGGTGCGGTGGGTCATGCCTGTAATCACAGCACTTTGGGAGGTTGAGGTGGGTTGATCATGAGGTGAGGAGATTGAGACCATCCTGGCCAACATGGTGAAACCCCGTCTCTACTAAAAATACAAGAATTAGCTGGGTGTGGTGGCACATGCCTGTAATCCCAGCTATTCGGGAGGTTGAGGCAGGAGAATCTCTTGAACCCGGGAGTTGGAGGTTGCAAAGAGGCGAGATTGTCCCACTGCATTCCACCGTGGTGACAGAGCGAGACTCCATCTCAAAAAAGAAAAAACAGAAAACAAGGAAATAGGAAGCTAAGATGAAAAAGAAAGCATAGTAGCATGTATCAAACTAGAAGAAAGAAAAGAGGGGAAAATATTAAATATCTCAAATTCTAAGAATATTCATAATCTAATCTAAGAATCCTTAGTATATTTAAGTTGAACAAATGTAAAATTGTAAGTAATATATTGTCAGTTTAGCAATCTGCTAGAAGGAGCCAAACTTTAGCCCACTAATGTTCATAAAAGTGTAACTGTCTTTAAATAAGAGAGTGACTCACTTTGAGTGAAGTGTCTCATTCTTGGTTGTATATAATCAAAAATACCAAATCAAAATACTAATTTTTAAAAAATGGAAAAGGCTGCTGATGTTTTAATTTTTTTTTTATTATACTTTAAGTTCTAGGGTACATGTGCACAACGTGCAGGTTTGTTACATATGTATACATGTGCCATGTTGGTGTGCTGCACCAATTAACTCGTCATTTACATTAGGTATTTATTCTAATGCTACCCCTCCCCCCTTCCCCCACCCCACGACAGGCCCCGGTGTGTGATGTTCTCCATCCTGTGTCCAAGTGTTCTCATTGTTCAATTCCCACCTATGAGTGAGAACATGAGGTGTTTGGTTTTCTGTCCTTGCAATAGTTTGCTCAGAATGATGGTTTCCAGCTTCATCCATGTCACTACAGAGGACATAAATTCATCCTTTTATGGCTGCACAGTATTCCATGGTGTATATGTGCCACATTTTCTTAATCCAGTCTATCATTGATGGACATTTGGATTGGTTCCAAGTCTTTGCTATTGTGAATAGTGCCACAGTAAACATACGTGTGCATGTGTCTTTATAGTAGCATGATTTACAATCCTTTGGGTATATACCCAGTAATGGGATCGATGATGGGTCAAACAGTATTTCTAGTTCTAAATCCTTGAGGAATCACCACACTGTCTTCCACAATGGTTGAACTAGTTTACACTCCCAACAACAGTGTAAAAGTGTTCCTATTTCTCATCTCCTCCAGCACCTGTTGTTTCCTGACTTTTTAATGATTGCCATTCTAACTGGTGTGAGATGGTATCTCATTGTCGTTTGATTTGCATTTCTCTGATGACCAGTGATGATGAGCATTTTTTCATGTGCCTGTTGGCTGCATAAATGTCTTCTTTGAAAAGTGTCTGTTCATATCCTTCGCCCACTTTTTGATGGGGTTGTTTGATTTTTTCTTGTAAATTTGTTTAAGTTCTTTGTAGATTCTGGATATTATCTATGTCAGATGCATAGATAGCAAAAGTTTTCTCCCATTCTGTAGGTTGCCTGTTCACTCTGATGGTAGTTCCTTTTGCTGAAGCTCTTTAGTTTAATTAGGTCCCATTTGTCTATTTTGGCTTTTGTTGCCATTGCTTTTGGTGTTTTAATCATGAAGTCCTTGCCCATGCCTACGTCCTGAATGGTATTACCTAGGTTTTCTTCTAGAGTTTTTATGGTTTTAAGTTTAAAATTTAAGTCTTTAATCCATCTTGAATTAATTTTTGTATAAGGTGTAAGGAAAGGATCCAGTTTCTGCTTTCTACATATGGCTAGCCAGTTTTCCCAGCACCATCTATTAAATAGGGAATCCTTTCCCCATTTTTGATATGCTGCTGGATTTGGTTTGTCAGTATTTTATTGAGGATTTTCGCATCAATATTCATCAGGGATATTGGTCTAAAACTGTCTTTTTTTGATGTATCTCTGCCAGGCCTTGGTATCAGGATGATGCTGGCCTCATAAAATGAGTTAGGGAGGATTCCCTCTTTTTGCATCGATTGGAATAGTTTCAGAAGGAATGGTACCAGCTCCTCTCTGTACCTCTGGTAGAATTTGGCTGTGAATCCGTCTGGTCCTGGACTTTTTTTGGCTGGTAGGCTATTAATTATTCCCTCAATTTCAGAGCCTGTTATTGGTCTCTTCAGCAATTAAACTTTTTCCTGGTTTAGTCTTGGGAGGGTGTATGTATCCAGGAATTTATCCATTTCTTCTAGATTTTCTAATTTATTTGCGTAGAGATGTTTATAGTATTCGCTGATGATAGTTTGTCTTTCTGTGGGATCTGTGGTGATATCCCCTTTATCATTTTTTATTGCACCTATTTGATTCCTCTCTTTTCTTCTTTATTAGTCTTGCTAGCGGTCTATCAATTTTGTTGATCTTTTCAAAAAACCAGCTCTGGATTCATTGATTTTTTGAAGGGTTTTTTGTGTCTCTATTTCCTTCAGTTCTGCTCTGATCTTAGTTATTTCTTGCCTTCTGCTAGCTTTTGAATGTGTTTGCTCTTGCTTCTCTAGTTATTTTAGTTGTGATGTTAGGGTGTCAATTTTAGATCTTTCCTGCTTTCTCTTGTGGGCATTTAGTGCTATAAATTTCCCTCTACACACTGCTTTGAATGTGTCCCAGAGATTCTTGTACATTGTGTCTTTGTTCTCATTGGTTTCAAATAACATCTTTATTTCTGCCTTCATTTCATTGTTTACCAAGCAGCCATTCAGGAGCAGGTTGTTCAGTTTCCATATAGTTGTGTGATTTTGAGTGAGTTTGTTAACCCTGAGTTCTAATTTGATTGCAGTGCGGTCTGAGAGACAGTTTGTTGTGATATCTGTTCTTTTACATTTGCTGAGGAGTGCTTTACTTCCAACTATGTGGTCAATTTTGGAATAAGTGAGATGTGGTGCTGAGAAGAATGTATATTATGTTGCTTTGGGAAGGAGAGTTCTGTAGATGTCTATTAGGTCTGCTTGGTGCAGAGCTGAGTTCAAGTCCTGGATATCCTTGTTAATCTTCTCACTCCTTGATCTGTCTAATATTGACAGTAGGGTGTTAAAACCTCCCATTATTATTGTGTGGGAGTCTAAGTGTCTTTGTAAGTCTGTAAGATCTTGCTTTATGAATCTAGGTGCTCCTGTATTGGGTACATATATATTTAGGATAGTTAGCTGTTCTTGTTGCACTGATCCCTTTACCATTATGTAATGGCCTTCTTTGTCTCTTTTGGTCTTTGTTGGTTTAAAGTCTGTTTTATCAGAGACTAGGATTGCAACCCCTGCTGCTTTTTTGCTTTCCATTTGCTTGGTAGATCTTCATCCCTTTATTTTGAGCCTATGTGTGTCTCTGCACATGAGATGGGTCTCCTGAATACAGCACACTGATGGGCCTTGACTATTTATCCAATTTGCCCATCCATGTCTTTTAATTGGGGCATTTAGCCCATTTACATTTAAGATTAATATTGCTATGTGTGAATTTGAACCTATCATGATGTTAGCTGGTTATTTTGCCCATTAGTTGGTGCAGTTTCTTCTTAGCATCTATGGTCTTTACAATTTGGCATGTTTCTGCAGTGGCTGGTACTGGTTGTTCTTTTCCATGTTTAGTGCTTCCTTCAGGAGCTCTTGTAAGGCAGGCCTGGTGGTGATAAAATCTCTCAGCATTTGCTTGTCTGTAAAGGATTTTATTTCTCCTTTGCTTATGAAGCTTAATTTGGCTGGATATGAAATTCTGGGTTGAAAATTCTTTTCTTTAAGAATGTTGAATAATGGCCCCCACTCTCTTCTGGCTTGTAGGGTTTCTGCCGAGAGATCCGCTGTTAGTCTGATGAGCTTCCCTTTGTGGGTAACCCGACCTTTCTCTCTGACTGCCCTTAGCATTTTTTCCTTCACTTCAACCTTGGTGAATCTGACAATTATGTGTCTTGGGGTTGCTCTTCTCCAGGAGTATCTTTATGGCATTCTCTGTATTTCCAGAATTTGAATGTTGGCCTGCCTTGCTATGTTGGGGAAGTTCTCCTGGAAAATGTACTGAAGAGTGTTTTCCAGCTTGGTTCCATTCTCCCCGTCACTTTCAGGTACACCAATTAAACAGAGATTTGGTCTTTTCACATAATCCCATATTTCTTGGAGACTTTGTTCATTTCTTTTTACTCTTTTTTCTCTAAACTTCTCTTCTCGCTTCATTTCATTCATTTGCTCTTCAATCACTGATACCCTTTCTTCCACTTGATTGAATCAGCTACTGAAGCTTGTGCATGTGTCACGTAGTTCTTGTGCCATGGTTTTCAGCTCCATCAGGTCATTTAAGGTCTTCTCTACACTGTTTATACTAGTTAGTCATTCATCTAATCTTTTTTCAAGGTTTTTAGCTTCCTTGCAATAGGTTCGAACATCCTCTTTTAGCTTGGAGAAGTTTGTTATTATCAACTTTCTGAAGCCTACTTCTGTGAACTTGTCAAAGTCATTCTCCGTCCTGTTTTGTTCCATTGCTGGCGATGAGCTGCGATCCTTTGGAGGAGAAGGGGCACTCTTGTTTTTACAATTTTCAGCTTTTCTGCTCTGGTTTCTCCCCATCATTGTGGTTTTATCTACCTTTGGTCTTTGATGATGGTGACCTACAGATGGGGTTTTGGTGTGGATGCCCTTTTTGTTGATGTTGATGCTATTCCTTTCTTTTTGTTAGTTTTTCTTGTAACAGTCAGGTCCATCAGCTGCATCTCTTGGAGTTTGCTGGAGGTCCACTCCAGATTCTGTTTGCCTGGGTTTCACCAGTGGAGGCTGCAGAACAGCAAATATTGCAGAACAGCAAATATTGCTGCCTGATCCTTCCTCTGGAAGCTTCATCTCAGAGGGGCACCCTTCTGTATGAGGTGTTGGTCAGCCCCTACTGGGAGATGTCTCCAAGTTAGGCTACACAGGGGTCAGGGACCCACTTGAGGAGGCAGTCTGTCAGTTCTCAGAGCTCAGACACCATGCTGGGAGAACCATGCTTTCTTCAGAGCTGTCAGACAGGGACATTTAAGTCTGCAGAAGTTTCTGCTGCCTTTTGTTCAGCTGTGCCCTGCCCCCAGAGGTGGAGTCTACAGAGGCAGGCATGCCTCCTTGAGCTATGGTGGGCTCCACCCAGTTCAAGCTTCCTGGTGGCTTTGTTTACCTACTCAATCCTCAGTGATGGTGGACGCCCCTCCCCCAGCCAGGCTTGCCGCCTTGCAGTTCCATCTCGGACTAGCAGTGAACAAGGCTCCATGGGCGTAGGGACCCACTGAGACATGCGCGGGATATAATCTCCTGGTGTGCCATTTGCTAAGACTGTTCTAAAAGTGCGGTGTTTAGGTGGCAGTGTCCCGAATTTCTCCATATAGTCTGTCATGGATTCCCTTGGCTAGGAAAGGGAAATCCCCCAACCTCTTGTGCTTCCCAGGTGAGGCGATGCCCCACCCTGCTTTGGCTCTCCCTCCGTGGGCTGCACCCACTTTCCGACCAGTCCCAAAGAGATGAACCAAGTACCTCAGTTGGAAATGCAGAAATCACCTGTCTTCTGCACCATTCACACTGGGAGCAGCAAACCAGAGCTGTTCCTATTGGGCGGTCTTGGAACAGACCCAAGAATTTTTTGGATTGATTCTGCAACCACTCTAGTCAATTGTTAAGAAAGTAGATATTAAACAAGAAAATATTATCGAGGTAAATTTTGTGGCTGATATGGCCTCTCAGGCTGAGTTGTAAACACAAACATAATATGTAAATAGCATCTGCTTTCATAAACTTGGGAAAAGCCTTTCGTGATGATTAATAGTGAGTGTCAACTTGATTTGATGGAAATATGCTAAGTGTTGTTCCTGGATTTTTCTGTAAGGGTGTTGCCAAAGGAGATTAACATTTGAGTCAGTGGACTGGGAAAGGCAGACCCGCCCTCAAACTATGTGGGTACAATCTAATCAGCTGCCAGCATGGCCAGAATAAAAGCAGTTAGAAGAATGTAGAAAGACTAGACTGGCTTAGCCTCCCAGCCTACATCTTTCTCCCATGCTGGATGCTTCTGACCCTTGAACATCAGACTCCAAGTTCTTCAGCTTTGGGATTCAGACTGGCTTCCTTGCCTGTCAGCTTCCAGATGGCCTATTGTGGGACCTTGTGATCATGTGTGTCAATACACCTTAATAAACTCCCTTTTATATATACATCCATCTTATTAGTTCTGTCCCTCTAGAGAACCATGACTAATACACCTTTCTAAAATACACAGTGGAAAGACAGCAGCATGATCACATATAAGAGGAAAATGATGCGTGTTCTTTATATGCAGATAGACATAAAAGTGAATTTGTAAACATTA
This sequence comes from Gorilla gorilla gorilla, assembly GCF_029281585.2. Taxonomy (NCBI): domain Eukaryota; kingdom Metazoa; phylum Chordata; class Mammalia; order Primates; family Hominidae; genus Gorilla; species Gorilla gorilla. Next base: position 116,586,488 of record NC_073229.2, on the reverse strand, counting down.
ATATATGCATACATATTGAGATATATATATGGAGGCATATATATATATATCTGTGTGTGTATATATGCATGATATATATATGTATCTTGATTAGGGCTTACTGTGTATATATACAGTTATACAGATTCATATATACACACACACACACACATACATATATATATAGTTAACCCCTATATATATATACACACACATATATTTCTGCGTGTATGTGTGTGTGTGTGTATATATATATGTGTGTGTGTGTATATATATATAACTTGATTGGGGCTAACTATATATATACACACATGTATTATATATATATATATATAAAACTGTTTATATATTTTATATATATCTGTAAATATATATACAGTTAGCCCTAATCAAGGATTTAAAAGAAATTTTTTAATACATCTGTACTAAAAGTGTACAGACTTTTTTTCTTGTCATTTGTCCCTAAACAATACAGTATAACAACTATTTATGTAACATTTACATTGTATTAGATATTACAGATAATCGAGAGATGATTTAAAGTGTATGGGAGGATGTGCATGTATTATATGCAAACACTACCTCATTTTATATCAGGGACTTGAGTGTATGCAAATTTTGGTATCTGCTGAATGTCTTAGAACAAATTCCCCACAATTACTGAGGGACCACTGTACTCACATATACTATATAATTTTTTTTTTTTTGCCACACTTATACAAAAACTTTGCTAGGGAAGGGATAAGATTAGCTGTTTAATGTTACAAGTTCTAGAATATTTACTCTGTTTATCTGCTACTACTAACGTGCACTGATGAAAGCATCCTTATCTATATATAGGTAAACAAGCAATTTGGGTTTATTACTAACAGTGAATATGACACAAGGAACTTTAAAACAATTATGTTGTAGATTGTAGATTGTTTTACTGTCACCATGCTATATAAATAAAAACTTGATAGACTGCAAGAGCTGCATAAAGTATATGCATAAAAATATAGATATAGATATATATAAAACCACCTTCATATACTATTTCAGATAATTACCAATTGCAGTACAATGTCTAACAAATGACAGACTGTTTTTAATATTTCTTCAGATTTGTGAATTTATAAAAAGATATTCAGTTTTTTGATGGCTTTTATGTTTCCATGCCACAGGAAAGCTATATACATGTAATGCCACAGGGCATTACATGTATATAGCTTCAAGGTAAATTTTTTCCCAGATTTCTGAATCATAGTCTACTCCTGTAAACCAGTCATGTTCTCTGTAAGTAATGCTTTATCTTCTTGTAAGAGCCAAGGTGAGGATTTTACCACTGGGTATACTGGAGTAAACAACCAGTTGTGTGCTATTGTTATATGCATGCATGCATGAATGTGCATAATTTCAGGGCTAAAGAGGCACTAGTGGTTCTAATTCTACCCTTAATTAAAATAATCAATTAGACCATTAGGACACAGTTATTGTTAATACATTTCATTCATTATTGTTTTTAGTATGAAATCATACCTTCAATTTCAAGAAATAAGTATAAAATCGCCACACTTTCTCTTTCCCTAGCAATTTCCTAGGCATCACTAACAATAAAATAAGGAAGAAACATAATACCTATATCACAACAGAGATTTTATTAAAACTAAGCATTTATTAACTTTCACAATAGTACTGTGAATAGGAATTTTGTTCATTAAATGCTAATTTCTCATTGCTTATGCTATGTATTGTAATCATGCTCAGTGTTTTTTTCTGTATCATATATATTTGCTATCATGTAGCTTGTTTCCTTATGATTAGAGAACAGTGCTTTGTGACCAATTTTACTTCTTGTCAAGAGGAGTTCATTTTAACTTCTAGGTCAAGAACAAATGATTTTAGATTGTCTAAAGAATAATCTTATCAGAATGCTTTTGTCAAGGTTGGACAATTAGTAATGCTATATCATCTTAGGGCCATTTCTATTTATGTTGTCATTCACAAATGTTACTTTATGAAGTAAATTCTCTTTTCTAAAAAAATACTAAGGAAATTTCATAATAACATTAATTTAAATGTTTTTAATTCATTTTTTTCTTTCTGGAAGAAATTAAAACACACACCTAGAGAGTAAAGTAGAATGTCTATTTTTGTTTATGGAACTGATGGCTGAGATTTCCAGCACTTTGTGGAATTCTGCACAAACTTTTATGACTGTTGCTGAATGAATTACAGAACATAGAAAAGTCGATTTAAGGGGTATAAAGAAACACATGGATTTCACTCCTAATTTCAATTTGACAAATAAGCACAGTTCTCTTTTCCCAAAATCTGTTCCTTCTCCAAAAATAGAGATCTCATTTAAATAGGCAGGTTTACCTCTGATTTTGGAAAACATAATGAGAGACAGAATTTTTCTTATACAGTCAAATTATCACAGTGTAATTTGAACTCAGGAGACATTCCAAAGAACTGCTTGTGTGTAGTGAATCCCTTCCATCAACATTTACTCTCTCAGGTCCTTCCCTTACCTATCATTCCAAAACATAAAAATAATGAAATATCTCCCTTAATCCCATTTCCTCCTGAAGCTAATATATCTCCTCTCTTCCTTATTACAAATAAATATAAATGAAATTAGTACCTAAACTCATCTTCACTTTCTCATCAACCTACTATTCCTCAAAGTGTTTGTATTTCTCTTGGTTTGGAATATCCAGAGCAGCTGCTGAGATAAAGTTTGCCATGAGAGGTATTAATTGGGAATCAACACCTGTGAATGGATGTGGGAAGATGCAGGATTGAGCAGAGGGAGAAAATAAGCTGGGTATTGGCTGGCCAAAATGTAAGCCAATGCAAGGAGGAATTTGGGAAGGTATTACCAGTCATAATATCCCACATTGGACTGAAAATACTTGTACCTTGCTCAGCAATCTGATGTGTGTTGCCCATGGAAAGGCATGGCCTGGTGTCTGCTCTCTGAAGCTTATGCGCAGCCCCAAAGGATTGACTCTAGAGGCTGCATGCTGACCACCTTCCCTGCTGCTGGGCAGCAAATCTGTCTTTGAAGAGGAATTGGAATAGCAATTCTTGTCCTCCACAGCACTCCATTATGGCTTTTCCAATTTTTCAGCATAGCTTCTCTAGCAAAGATCACCAATGATCATCTCTAAATTTAATATAATTTCCAGCCTTATGTTATTTGGCCTCTGTTACAAACATGAGTATTATATTCATTCTGCCTTGGCTATTAAAACAGAAAGGTCTTAGTTTACATCATCAAGTTCTGCTCTCCAGATCCTTATGCATTTCTATATTTGCAACTGAAGAAAATAGAAACATTTATATGTTTCTCTGCAATATTCCCTCAATCAAAAAGATGGATTTTTCTGCCTTGTTCTTTTTAGTTTCTAAAATGCAGAGTCCAACCAGGAAAAAAATTAACCATTCTATAAAGGTTGTTGTTAAGGAGAACAATGTTTGTATGGCAATTACACCACAATCAATAGAAAGATTCTGCACACCCTGATTTGCAATAAATTCTGGGTTTAAATTTAGAGACATTTCTTGCATTGTTCATTTGGCTGCTTTTATTGAACTATTACAAGAATTAGGGGGGAAATGGCTTCTTAGAACATTTTAGTCATCATGAGCATTGCTTCTGGTTTGTTTCTGCCTTGTTTAATTAGTTGAGGTAGATAACACACCACCTAGTTTCATAGACGTTGCTTATTGCTAAACATGACAACCCCATTAAAAGTTACTTTGTGAAGTACGAAAACCAAAATACATGATATACAACATAGCATAAAACCAAGCCCAGTCTTAACAATAGCCTGGAACAAAGGATATTACAATAATTGCTGTTGCTGCTACTTAAGAAGCTTCTATATATGTAAAAGGAATACGTTTTCACTTCACACATATAAAATTTACTCTTCACCAAAAAGAAAACATTAAGGTAAGTGTTACAATATTCATTCAATAGAAGAGAAAATTGAAGTCTAACGAGGTTTTTTAAAATGCAGAGTCAAGAATCAAATTCAAAACCACAGTGTCTTTGATTCTTCTAACAACGCCTAACTCAACTCTCACTTTAAAGGCAGGAAGTTGTTTGCTGTGTTCTCTCATTTATACCCCTCCCACAATTGTTCCAAACATTCTGAACTCTTCAATTCCTTGAAAAAGGTCCTTATTGGAGCCTGCTGTTCTTTTTGCCTGTACCACTCACAATCTCCCTTTCTTGCTCTGCCCCTGTGGCTCCCTGTTGCCTTACCAACTCCTTTTCATCTTTTAGATTCAACTTCCAGCTCACTTATTCAGGGACAGAATAGCCATCCTCCCAAGAAAGGTTAAGACTGTCTTCGTTCTGAAAAAACTCCTGATTTCTCCTATAGAGGACTTACTTCATGAATTTAGTAGTCTCTTCTTAATAACTTGAATTATTAAATGAAATAAATGGTCTGAATTAAAACTCAAGTACAAATGAGAAACTTAAGTCATAATTTCTTTCTCCTTCTCCCAATCCAACTCCCTGAATTAATCATTGGTAAGATTAACTTTTTGATATTTCTATTTTCTTTTAATTCAGATACATGTGCATATTTACAGACTTTATTAAAAAGGAATGTTATACATATATATTTTTATATATAACTTATACAAAATATTTTGTGGGTTTGTTTACCTTAATTTATTTTATATATGTATATCTTATGTAATAGTTTATTTTATATCAAAGTAGGGGGGTATGCCAATATTAATTCAATATTCCCACTATTGTTAGGAATTCAGGTTGTTTCAATTTTTTTGCTGCAATAAATATCTTTGTACATATATCTAATTACTGCTTCTTTTATATTTTGACTGAATTTCCATAAGAAGAAATGCTAAGTTAAGAGGTGGGCCTACTTTTAGTATATATTAAAAGGGTTTATTCCAGAAATCTTATGGTAAATTATACCTCTACTAAGAGTATAAAAGAGCACTCATATTCCCGTGTCTACCATCATGTTTGTGCCATCACTGGATGATTTCAGTTTCTCTTTATCTTTTAAGAATTTAATGGGAAACATTATATTTCATAATTTGTATGCATATTTCTCTGACTACTAGTATACTTATTTTTACACATTTATTGACCATTGCATTTCTTTTAAAATAAATAATCTGTTCATTTTCTCTGTGCTTTTTTTCTTAATTTAAAAAAAAAATTTATGTAAATATGCCATGTTCCCCTTTATGGTTGTCACATATTTGATCTTGTTTTAGTCCTCTCCCATTTAAAAATTATGTACATATTCTCTTCTTCTAACACTTTCATATCTTATGTTTGAAAATCTGTTTATGTCCGAGTCTATTTAATTATAAGCTACTCTCCCTGAAAGAAGGGCCTATGTCTATTTATTGCAATATTTCTAGTGGTAAGAATACTAACATAGAGGAGATATAATATATATATCTGCATAACTAATCAATGAGCCTTTTTACTGGTTAAAATAAAATAGTAACCAAATTTTTTTTATTTTTTTCTTATTTTCTTATTTTTCTTATTTTCTTTTTTTCTTATTTTCTTTCAAGTTTCAGGGTTTTCAATAAGTAAAATTATGAAATTATTTTGTCTCTACCTCTGTACCATATTTCTCTTGCTTGTTCATTTTTTCAGTTTAACCTCTTTCTTCATTTTGATTCTGGTCTCTCAGACACGTCTTGAGCCGATAAGTCTACTGTGCCCCAAAACATTTCTCTCATTACCCAGAGAGATATTTCAGATCAGTTATCTCCTCCTGAGATGTATGACTGGCGATGAAGTTTGAAATTCTGACTCTTCCAGAAAAGACCACCTTTGTTTCCTTTGTCTTTCCAGCAACTGCTTATTTATCTCTTAAGTCTCATGTTCAAATTTCATGAATAATAACACTTTTTATGTTTTCTGGAACAGACATATGTAGGATTTTAGATCTAGGACTTCAGATACATATATACTTTTTCTTTCTGAAACCATGGGTGGGTCCTGGCTTCTAATCAGGAAAGTACAGTCATGACAAATATCTGCTCAGTTGGTTCATCCTGGATTTGCACTTTTCTACCTGCTATTACACTGGTATTTTCATCTCAAAAGTAGAGGCAGGTTTATTGAAGAGGCAATTAAAAATAAGTTTCAAGGCTTTCTCTCACAAGGTCTCCGTTAACTCTGTACCTAATATATGTTTAAAATTTTAATTTTTCTCCTTAACGGTTTGTCCTTCATATTGTGTATGCTTCAGGCTCTACTTAAGTCCACTCTTAAAATCACTTGTATGCTTTCTGCACTTCTTACCTATTGTGAACCCTCTCTTGTATTAAATTATGTTGTTTTATTCTTCCTTGGTGAAACTTCTGTTAGCTTTTCATTTCTTGTGACTTCTAGTAGTTCCTTGTGAATCTTTTTTTTTTTTTTTACTTGGTCCCAGTTCTTCACTTGAAAATCCTAGAGAAGCAAAAAAAAAAAAAAAAAAAATTATCATTGTTTACCACAATTCACCATCATTACCAACTTGCTTGTGGTGATGATTGGCTCTACCATCATTTAAAAACAACAACAAAGGACTTCAAAGTATTTGTATTAACTTAACATTTCTATGTTTAGATACTAAGTATATTTTTTCCAATTTTTTATTGTGGTAAAATACACATAAGATTTATCATGTTAACCATTTTAAGTGGTGTTAAATACATTCATAATGTTATGCAAACATCACCACCATCCATCTGCATAACTTGCTTGTCATCTTGTAAAATGAAAACTCTATACCCATCAAATAATAGCTTCCCATTCTCTTCTCCCACAGCTCCTGACAATCACCATTCTGTTTTCTGTCTCTACGATTTTGACTCTTGTAAGTATCTTATATAAAGGAATCATATAATATTTGTCCTTTTTTGACTGGCTTATTTCACTTAGCACAATATCCTCAGGATTCATCCATGCTGTGGCATGTATTAAAATTTCATTCCTTATTAAAGCTTTCTTAATTTCTACCTCATTTTTGAAAAAAAGAAACAGCAATTTTGCCAGACAATTTAGCACTTGGGCTAACAATTTGCTTTTAATTTCTTTTTCTTTTGGTACTTTGAATATATCAGTTCACTGGCTTCTAGAAAGCCTCTGAGCTTTCTAATAAGAAATCTGCTGATAACCTGATTCAGGATCACTTACACAGGACAACACACTTCTTTCTTGCTGGCTTCAAGATTCATTTTCTTTTTCTTTTCAAAGCTTGATTATAATCAAGCTGTATTGGTATGGGTCTTCTTGAGTTTATCTACTTGGACTTCCTTAAAATTCTTGGATGTTTATATTTATGTCTTTCATCAGATTTGGGAAGTTTTCAGCCATTATTTTGTTTTCCAATATCCTTTCCTCCCCCACCATCTCTTCTTCTGTAACTACCACAACACATAAGTTGGCACATTTGATGTTGTCCCACAGATTGCTAAGGCCTGTTCACTTTTTAAAGATCGTTTTCTTCCTATTCGTTAGACATAATAAATTTAATTATCCCATCTTCAAATTTGTTGATTCTTTCTTCTTTCTATACAATTTTGCATTTGAATTGCTCCAGTAAAATTTTCAATTCAGTTATTGTACTTTTCAGCTCCAGAATTTCTTTTGTTTTCTTTTTAGGTTTTTCATGTATTTATTGATATATTGATTTTTATTCATACATTGTTTTGATGACATTATCTACATTTTTCTTTAGTTCACAGTTGTTTCAAATCTTTGTCTTAGAGACCTGCCATCTGGTCTTTTTCAGTGGCAGTTTCTGTTGATTTATTGTACTTTTTATCTTTGAATGAGCCTTACTTTCCTGATTCTTTGTATGTCTTGTAATTTTGTGTTGAAAACTAGACATTTGAATCTAATAATGTGGTAACTCTGGAAATCAGATTCCCCCTTTTCCTGAGGTTTGATGACTTTTGTTCTGGAGTTTGTTTTTTTGTTTGATTTTTTATGCTGACTCTGTGCCAAGGATCGGCCTGAGGTGTAAAATTAAAGTCATCTCAGGTTTTTCTTGAGCCTTTCCATGCACTTCAATGATTATTTTCTAAATTTCCTCATATACGGAGTTTTTTGATGTCTTAGTCTTTAATATCTGACTTCCAAAAAGGAAAAACAGATAAATAAAGGAGGGGAGAAGGATGCCAGAACTTTGAATTCCATGGCATTCACTTCAACTGCAGGTGAGAAGCTAGGAAGAATGGGTGGAGGTGAAAAAACAATGGCTGCTCTTTGTCTACACCTCTGTGATCAGAAGCAGCAATCAGCAATAGATCGGGATCCTTAATCCTGATGTTCAAAAAACAGGGTCCTTTTGATTCACCCTGGCTACACAAGCTATGCAAGAGCTGCTCCAGGAAAAGTTCACAGCTGCACGCCTTGAAGCTAGAGGAGGGGAATGGGTAGCTGTTAGTCTGCTAAGAGCTGATATTGATCAAAATTAACTGCAATTTTTCATCCAAGCCTTCCACTGGAAGTTATAATTCTTCAATAGACTATAGAGTTCCAAAATAGTTTCCTCAAATTCTGCCAGTGCAATTGTTGCTTAGGTGGGGAGCATCAGATTCCTGATGCTTCCTACTCTGCCATCTTCTTAGAATCCTCAGTCAGTTAATTTTTTTTTAATTTCTTGAATCTGTTATTTTTTTCAAATGCTTTAGCTTTGAGTTTACTCATCACTCTGCGCTAGTTTTTTGCTTCAATGTCTTTTTTGCCTTCTTGACTTTGATTACACTTATAAAAATCAAACTGAGACTTAGCTACTAAAGGAATATGTATTAATAGCTATTTTCAGGTATTTGCTGTATTTAAGAACTTATTGTATGTGGTGATGTCAGCAACATGGTGGAATAGAGGATCTTGACTTTCCCTACATGTTTGAATGCACCAAATAAACATCTATTCATGGATCAATTCCCTCTAAAAAGTGAGAAAATGATTGAGAGACTCCTGCCCATCAGGCAACTGAGAAAACATCCATATAGAACAAGTAGGAATGGCTGAGAACACTGGGGGCATGGACCCCACCCTGGGCACAGAGCCATACAACCAGGAAAGAAATCTCAAACACTGAGCTTCTCCCTGTGGAGAGGAGGGTTTGGATTTCCCATATATTGCCCTAACTCTAAGGTCCTCATAGTTTTGCTTTTATATAATCAATTTGGAAAGGACAGAGGATTAGGTATATTCTTGTCTAACATAAAAATTAGATCACAGTAAAAACATGCAGGTTTTATTAGGGTATGCAAGCACTTGCATGGCTCCTCTGAAGTAGTGCAGAGAAGGTACTTAAAAATGCACTTGCTTGATTTTCTCTGGAATGGATTTAAAACATACTCTTCAGTGGCTACTTGGCAGCCTGGATTCTAATTAACTGTCATTGGAGAGTTAAAGAGGCAAACAAACAGTAACCTACCAACAGTGTGAGAAGATCAGCACTTCCAGAACCTTCTCTCCGAGCTCACACTAGTGGTTACTCCAGGTCACTAAATCCCTTCTGGAAAGTGTTTGCCTACACATGATGCACCTTCAACTTTTACAGCTTCTACCTGGGAGACTATACCTTAAACTTCCTCGCTCTGGGAGCAGAGGGGAGTAGGCATACCTGAATCTCTCTAGACAACAGACAAAAGGGAAAGTTTTATAAGGGTATGCAAGTACTTCCAAGGCCTTTATCCCCTGGAAGCAGTACAGAAAGGGGCTTTTAAAATACAGCTCACTGTTTCTTCCTGGAAGAGATTTATGCCACAAAACAGGGATTGTAACTTTTACAAAACCGCCCGAGGGACTGCATATTAAAACTTTTAGCTCTGGGAGCACAAGAGACTAGACATACAGGAGCCTCCCCAGATCACAGAATAGAGATGTGGTTTTAAACAGGTGCTCAAACACATCCAGGGGCTAAACTTCCTAGGAACGGTGCAGCAAAGCGGTTTGAAGATGCAGCTCCCGTTTTCTCTCTGGAAGGAGTTTATTGCATACTCTTTCATTGGCTCCTTGAGGGGCCTGGCTTCTAATAAACTTGCACTGGGGAGCTAATGGTGCAAACAGTAGCTCTCAGGCAGCCCAAACTGGAGCTTGGCACTTCAGAGGCTTTCTTTCAGCTTGCCACAGTGATAAATCCAGGTGTACCCATTCTTCCTGTAAGAAAGTTTTCTCTGCACTGAGCCATAATGTCTGTAACTCCTACCCAAGTGTTACTGGTGGAGCGTCATGACTATCAGTTGTCCAGGTTCTTGGCATTTTGAACAAAGAACTGGACAGAACACAAAAATCAAGGAAAGAATGAAGCAATGAAAGCAAAGATTTATTAAAATAAAAGTACACTCCACAGAGTGGAAAAGGGCTAGAGCAAGAGGCTCAAGAGCCCTGGTTACAGAGTTTTCTGGGATTTAAATATCCTCTAGAGGTGTCCCATTGGTTACTTGGTTTGTACCCTATGTAAATGAAGCAGTGGCTTGTGAGAAGTCTGATTGGTTGCAGAGACTGAAGTGAAGTTACAAAGTTACACCCTATGCAAACATCTGATGGGTTGCAGGAAGGGACCAAACAGAGGTACTTTCAATTTTTCATGAGCCATACAGAAAAGGGCCAGGGGCATTGCAAAGGGAATAGACTCTGGTTCTTTTGTTACATGGGTGTGGAAAGTTGGGTTATCCTTTTGACTTAGCACTAGGAAGTCAGTTAGTCGACCTTAGGTTCCCTGCCTCCAGACCCTATTCTCCAGCCTCACAAGGAACTGTCTCTTTAATGACCTAGCTCTGGGAGTCGATGGGGCTTTGTATCTTGAGTGGCCCTAAACTACAGAAAACAAAGAGGTGGACATACAACAGATCCACTTCCAGCAGCTATATCTCCAGGATCACAGAGTATAGCCTAAACACAAATATAGGTATTTGATACAGATCTTCTCCCTGGCTGAATGCAAAGACAGTGAGAGATAAATGCCTGCACTCAGCTTCACCATGCAGATAGAAGGAAGTGGAACATGCATCCAATACTCAACCTTTCTAGCTACATCAAGAGGGGATGGCTTCTACCTTACTGGTCTTAAGGTTCTGATAGGACATGACAAATCCCAATCCCCAGGGGGCCACCAAGTACAGAGATAGCAGTTTTAACAAACAAAGATTTGAGAGGTATCTTAAATTCTCTGGCCTAATAGATTAGTGGGATTTTTATCCTATATGAGGACAGTCTGACAAGACTGAGAGAATCAGTTATTTTTACAAGGCACCGGATGCATAAAAACCAACACAGAAGGTCAAGACAAGTGAAGAAACAAGAAAATACAATTCAAATGAAAGAACAAGATAAATCTCCAGAAACTCCAAAATCAGTTGTAAGAAAAAAAATTATAGCAATAAATGTCTGCATTAAAACAGGAGAAATATCTCAAATAAGCAACATAACATTGCACCTTAAGGAACTGGAAGAAACAAATTAAGCCCAATGTTAGCAGAAGTTAGGAGACAGCAAATATCAGACTAGAGATAAATGAAACAGAAACTAGAAAGACAGTAGAAAAGATCAACAAAACTAAGAGTCAGTTTTTCTAAGAGTCAGTTTTTTGAAAAGCTAAACAAAATTGGCAAACACTTAGCTACACTAACCAGGTGAAAAAGAGAAGAACCTCAAATAAATAAAATTAGAAATGAAAGGGAAGATATTATAGCAGAGAAATACAAGTTATCTAAGAAACTACTATGAATAACTATATGTCAACAAATTCAACAACCTCATAAATACATAAATTTCTAGAAACATATAACCTTCCAAGACTGAATTACAAAGAAATTGTAAATCTGAACAGACCAATAACGATCCAGGAAACTGAATTGTTAATTAAAGTCTCCTATCAAAGAAAAGCCCAGGATAAGATAATTTTATGACTGGATTCTACCAAACATTTAAAGAAGAACTAATATCAATTCCTCTCAAACTATTTCAAAAGATCTAAAAGAAGGGAATGCTTCCAATCTCATTTTACAAGGCCAGCATTACATTGATACCAAAACCAGAAAAAGACACTACAAAAAAAAAATAAAGAAAACTGCAAGCCAACATCACTGATGAACATAAGTGCAAAAGTCCTCAATGAAATACTAGCAAGCTATATTCAACAGTATATTAAATGGGTCATTCACCACAATCAAATGGGATTGATCCCTGGGTTGCAAGAGTGGTTCAACATATGTCAATCAATAAATGTGATACACCGTTATAACAAAGTGAAGGACAGAAACCACATGATCATTTCAATAGACACAGAAAAGGCATTTGACAAAATTCAATGTCCTTTTATAATTAAAATTATCAACAAACTGAGTATATAAGAAATGTCCTTCAACACCATAAAGATCATATATGTCAAGACACAGCTAACATCATACGTAGTGAAAAGTTGAAGGCTTTTCTTCTAAGATCAAGAATAAAACAACTATTCCTACTTTTATCGCTTCTGTTCAACAAAAAGTTCTAGCCAGAGCAATTAGGAAAGAAAAATAAACAAAGGCATCCAAATGGAAGAGGTAGTAAAATTATCTCTATTTGCTGATGACATAATCTTATATACGGGAAATCTAAAGACTGTACCAAGAAACTGTTAGAACTGATAAACAAATTCAGTAAAGTTGCAGGATAAAAAATTAACCCACAAAAATCAGTAGCACGCTCACAATAAACTAGCTGAAAAAGAAATTTTAAAAGTCCCATTTGTAATAGCATAAAAATAAGTTAATTATGATTAAACTCACCCAAGGAGGTGAAAGAGCTATATACTGAAAACTATATAACATTGTTGAAAAAAGTTGAAGAGGACACAAATAAATGGCATATCCCATGTTCATAGATTGAAAGACTTAGTATTGTTAAAATGTCCATACTGCCCAAGCTATCAACATATTCAATGCAATTACTATTAATTCTGTTATTCTTCACCAAAATAGAAAAAAGAATTATATAATTTGTGTGGAACCACAGAAGGCCCCAAATAGCCAAAGTAATTTTGACCAAAACCCAAAAACTGAAGGCATCACACTAGCAGATTTCAAAATACATTATAAAGCTATAGGATTCAAAACAACATGATACTGTCATAAAAATGACACATTAACAAATAGAATAGGATTAAAAGGCCAAAAATAAATCCACACAGCTATGGTCGATTAATTTCTGACAAAAGTGCCAAGAACATACAATGGAGAAAGGATAATCTTTTTAGTAACTGATGTTGTGAGTTGGATATCCATGTGCAGAAGAATAAAAATGAAACCTTATCTTACCCCTTATGTAAGAATCAATTCAAAATGGATTAAAGATGTAAACATAAGATCTGAAATTGCAAAACTACTAGAAGAAAATACAAAACACAGGGAAAAAACTCCATAATACTGGTCTGGGTAGTGATTTCACAGATAAGACCCCAAAATTGCTGGCCACAAAAGCAAAAATAGACAAATTACATTACATCAAACCAAAAGCTTCCAAACAATAAAGGAAACAAGAGAGTTAAGATATGATTTAAAGATTGGAAGAAAGTATTTGCAAATGATACATTGAGTAAGAGGCTAATATTCAAAATATTTGATGAACTCAAACTATACAATAATAAGAAAACAAATAACCCTATTGAACAATGGACAAAGGACCTGAATAGACATTTCTCAAAAGAAGACATAAAAATGGCCAACATATATATGACAAATGCTCAAAAAAACCTAATAATCAGGAAAATGCAAATTGCAGCCACATGAGTTATCACCTTATACCCATTAACAAAATGACTAAAGCTAATAAATGTTGTGAGGATGTAGAGAAAAGGAAACTCTTTCCCACTGTTGGTGGTATTGTAATGTGCACAGCCATTTTGAAAAACAGTAGAAGGTTTCCTCAGAAACTACAACTAGAATTACCATATGATCCAGCAATTGTACTTCCAGGCACATATCCAAAGGAATTGAATGACAGCACATCTGCTGAATGACAGCACATCTGTTGGAATAAATATGTTGAAGAGGCATTGACACTCCCATGTTCATCACAGCATTATTCACCATAGTCAAGATACAAAAACAATCAAAGTGTCAATCAACAGATGAATGGCTTAAAACGTGGTATAGATACACAATAGAAACCTATTCAGCCTTAAAAAAGCAGGAAATTATGTCATTTTATACAACATGAATGAACTTGGGGACATTATACTAAGGGAAATATGCCAAGCACAGAGAGATAAATACTGTCTGATCTCATTTATGTGTAAAATCTAAAAAAGTCAAACTCATAGAAGTTAGGTTTGGTTGGAGAGTGAATCAGGAAAGGGGAGACATTGCTCAAAGGATGCAAAAAGTTTTAGTTAGAAAGAATAAGTTCTGGTAACCTAGTATGCAGCATGATGACTATAGTTAATAAGAATATTATTTATTTTATATTTAAAAATAGGCAAAAGAGAGGATTTAAAATGTTCTCATTACAAATAAATGATAAATATTTTAGGTGATGAATATATTGATTAGCCTGATTTGATCATTGCACAATATATACATGCTTCAAAACATCACATTGTACCCATATATGTGTACAATTATTACTCATCAATTACAAATAAAAATATTTTTAAATAAAAAGAACAAATGACATCTCTATCAAACTAGATTAAAATTCTATAGCCTGAGATTTACAATCCTACTGCTGTTTAACAATATCAAAACCTCCACCCTATTTCAATGTCAAATTTCATTTACCTTTAAACAAGGATTTTGTGTCCTCTGTATTATTGCAATTTTGGTCTATATAATTAATTTCTTGCTAACCTCTGCGTTGTATGATATTTATTAACATCCCTGGACTCTATCCAATTGATGTCAGTGGCATTCTCCACCCTCAAGTTGCAACAACTAAACGTGTTTCCACACATCACCAAATGATCCATGGAAAGAAAATCTCCTCCTTTTGAGAACCATTGCTTTAACCGTAAGCTATTACTAGAAATTTCATATTTAGAAAGTACCTATTAGTTTCTATTTACAGGCATACCTCTTTTTATTGTGCTTGGCTTTATTACATTTCTCAGATATTGAATTTTTTACGAAGTGAAGGTTTGTAGCAACCCTGCATTGAGCAAGTCAGCTGGCACCATTTTTTAACACCATGTGTTCTCTCTGTGTCTTTCTGTCAAATTTGGAAATTTTAGCAATATTCTAAACTTCTGCATTATTATTATATTTGTTATAGTAATTTGTGATCAATAATTTTTGATGTTCCTACTGTAATTGTTTTTGGGCACCACAAACATATACAATAGTGAACTTAACTGATTAATGTTGTGTGTATTCTGACTGCTCTACATATGGGCCATTTCCTCCCAATTCCCTACTATACCACAATATTTAAATTAGGCCAATTAATAACTGTACAACGGCCTCTAATGTTCAAGTTAAAGAAGGAGTCTTGTCCCTTGCTTTAAATCAAAAGCAGATAGAAATGACTAAGTTTAGTGAGAAAGACATGCCAAAAGCTGAGACAAGCCAAAAACTAGGCTTTTTGTGCCAAACACTTAGCCAAGTCATGAATGCACAGGAAAAATTCTTGAAAAAAAATAAAAAGTGAACACACAGATGATAAGAATGTGAAACAGTTTTATTGCTGAAATACAGAAAGTTTTAGTGGTCTAGATAGAAGTTCAAACCAGCCACATCATTCATTTAAGCCAAAACTTAATCCAGAGGAAGGCGCTCACTTTTTTCAATTCTGTGGAGGCTGAAAGAGGTGAGGAAGCTGCAGAAGAAGTTTGAAGCTGGCAGAGGTTGGTTCATGAGGTTTAAGGAAAAAGGCTGCCTTCATAAAATAAAAGTGCAAGGTAAAGCAGCAAGTTATTCATATCTAGCTAAGATCATTGATGAAGGTGGTTACACTAAACGAAAGATTTTTAATGTAGATGAAACAGCCTTCTTTTGGAAGACAATGTAATTTAGGACTTTGCAAGAGAGGAGAAGTCAATACCTGACTTCAAAGCTTCAAAGGACAAGCTGACTCTCTTGTTAGGGGTTAATGCAGCTAGTGACTTAAAGCTGAAGCCAATGCTCCTTTACCATTCTGAAAATCCTAAGACCCTTAAGAACTATGCTAAGTCTACTCTACCTGTGCTCTATAAATGGGAAAACAAAGCCTGAATGACAGCACATCTGTTGGCAACATGATTTACTGAATATTTTAAGCTCTCCGTTTTGATATACTGCTCATTGATATAAAATATCAATGCTCATTGACAATGCACCTAGTTGCCCAACAGGTCTGATAATGTACAAGAAGATTTTTTTTCTTTTTCATGCCTAGTAACACAACATCTCTTCTGCAGCCTATGAACCAAGGAGTAATTTTGATTTTCAAGATTTATTCCTTAAGAAATACATTCTGTCTTGGAAATGTGGGCTCTTTTTTTGGTTCCAGATGAACTTTAAAGTAGTTTTTTCCAATTCTGTGAAAAAGTCATTGGTAGCTTGATGGGGATGGCATTGAATCTATAAATTACCTTGGGCAGTATGGCCAATTATAAGCAAAAAGAACAAAGCTGGAGGGATCACGCTACCTGACTTCAAACTATACTACAATGCTACAGTAACCAAAACAGCATGGTACTGGTACCAAAACAGATATGTAGACCAATGCAACATAACAGAGGCCTCAGAAATAACACCACACATCTACAACCATCTGTTCTTTGACAAACCTGACAAAAACAAGAAATGGGGAAATGATTCCCTATGTAATAAATGGTGCTGGGAAAACTGGCTAGCCATATGTAGAAAGCTGAAACTGGATCCCTTTCTTACACGTTATACAAAAATTAATTCAAGATGGATTAAAGACTTAAATGTTAGACGTGAAACCATAAAAACTCTAGAAGAAAACCTAGGCAATACCATTCAGGACATAGGCATGGGCAAGTACTTCATGATTAAAACACCAAAAGTAATGGCAACAAAAGCCAAAATAGACAAATGGGATCTAATTAAACTAAAGAGCTTCACACAGCAAAAGAAACTACCATCAGAGTGAACATGCAACCTACAGAATGGGAGAAAATTTTTGCAATCTACCCATCTGACAAAGGGCTAATATCCAGAATCTACAAAGAACTTAAACAAATTTTCAAGAAAAAAATAAACCATCCCATCAAAACGTGGGCAAAGGATATGAACAGACACTTCTCAAAAGAAGACATTTATGCAGACAACAGACAAATGAAAAAATGCTCATGATCATTGGTCATCAGAGAAATGCAAATCAGAACCACAATGAGATACCCTCTCACACCAGTTAGAATGGCGATCATTAAAAAGTCAGGAAACAACAGATGCTGGAGAGGATGTGGAGAAATAGGAAGAGTTTTACACTGTTGATGGGAGTGTAAATTAGTTCAACCATTGTGGAAGACAGTGTGGCGATTCCTCAAGGATCTAGAACTAGAAATACCATTTGACCCAGCAATCCCATTACTGGATATATACCCAAAGGATTATAAATCATGCTACTATAAAGACACATGTACACATATGTTTATTGCGGCACTACTCAAAAGAGGAAAGACTCGGAACCAACCCAAATGTCCATCATTGATAGACTGGATTAAGAAAATGTGGCACATATACACCATGGAATACTACATAGCCATAAAAAAAGGATGAGTTCATGTCCTTTGCAGGGACATGGATGAAGCTGGAAATCATCATTCTGAGCAAACTATCACAAGGACAGAAAACCAGGCACCGCATGTTCTCACTCATAGATGGGAGTTGAACAATGAGAACACTTAGACACAGGGAGGAGAATATCACACACTGGGGCCTCTCATGGGGTGGGAGGCTGGGGAAGGGATAGCATTAGGAGAAACACCCAATGTAAATGATGAGTTAATGGGTGCAGCAAACCAACATGGCACATGTATACCTGTGTAACAAACCTGCCCATTGTGCACATGTACCCTAGAACTTAAAGTATATAAAAAAAAAAGAAAAAAATACACTCTGTAAGTTTATAAATGCTGTATAAAGTGAATTTCTCTGATGGATCTGGGCAAACTAAATCTTTTGGAAATAATTCACTATTTTAGATGCCCTTGACAACATTTGAGATGCATCGGAGGAGGTCACAATATAAACATTAGCAAGAGTTTAGAATAAGTTGATTCCAGTACTTATGGATGGCTTTGAGGGGTTGAAGACTTCAGTGGAGGAAGTCATGGCAGATATGATGAAAAGAGTAAAATAAGTTGAATTAAAGGTGGCATTTGAAGATATCACTGAATTGTTGCAGTATCATGATTACATTTGAATGGATGAGTCTGCTTCTTACGGATGTGCAAAGAAATTGCTTTTTTGAGATGGAGTCTACTGAAAATGCTTGTTGAGATGACAACAAAGTATTTCAAATATTACATAAACTTAGTTGATAAAGCAGTAGCAAGGTTTAAGAGAACTTAATTTAATTTTGGAATAAGTTCTACTGTAGGTAAAATGCTATCAAATATCATTACATGATGCAGAGAAATATTTTG
This sequence comes from Gorilla gorilla gorilla, assembly GCF_029281585.2. Classification (NCBI taxonomy): domain Eukaryota; kingdom Metazoa; phylum Chordata; class Mammalia; order Primates; family Hominidae; genus Gorilla; species Gorilla gorilla. Next base: position 116,567,931 of record NC_073229.2, on the reverse strand, counting down.
TGAAAAGCTGAGTCAACTGATACACCAAGCTTTCTTGTTGTCTTATTTTATAAAATAAGTTTGGGTGTCAGAGCCATCCCAACCTTCAGCAACCACAGCCCTGATCAACTAGCAGCCATCAAAATTGAGGTAAGACCCTTCACCAGTAAAAATAATTACTACCCCCTAGAAGATCAGATGATTGTTAGAATTTTTTAGCAATAAGATCTTTTTATTAAGGAATATATATTTTTTCAACATAATGCTATTATGCTATTGCACACATAATAGACTACAGTATAGTGTAAACACAACTTCTATACGCACTGCAGAAAAAAATTAATGTGATTCACTTTATTTTGATGATCAGATTATCGGTGGTCTGGAACTGAACCTGCAATATGTCTGAGTTATTCCTATATTTTGATATTTATCTTTCCGTACCTTCTTTTAAATGTCACATATTCTTGGCATTTTATTCTTTATTTAAAATATTTATTCTGTTATCCTCTTGAAATTTCTTTACACATTTTACACATCTTTACTTAAGGTGAGATTGGAAAAAAAATCCTTTGAATTCAGAATTTCATGTGCACTTGATTATTGTCTAATCAACACTATGAAAAAATGAGGTATTCAGAATAAAAGAGCAGTTTACCTTTCTCATGGTAAGTATCTTTTGGTAAGTAGAATAATGTAGGATGTGAGATGTATATTTGAAACAATGAAAGAGCTGAAGTAACATGAAACTAATAAAAATATTTAATGAAGCTAAACTTAATATTTTATTAACATCATTTTTCTTCTTCGATTCTGTAGTAACAGCACTAATTTTCCTAGAAAGAAATGCTTCTTTCTTTGTAAATAATGCATCTTTCGGTTTTCTAAGATAGTTTGGATTTATAGTTTAGCATAATTGATGCCAATTATAAAGAGGAGGTAAAATGTTTCCAGTAATTATTATGAATACAGAACAATAGTCAAAGCTGTGTTATGAAAACCGTAGGTTGATAAACATACTTAATCTATTTAAAATCTATTCTAAATATTGAACAGAACTCCTTAAACATGTATTTGGTTATAAGATCTGTTTCACCTTATTTTTAGATTCTAAGTAAATAAGTCTTATTAAACAAATGGAATATATTCATATAGTGAATACATACATATGTATTTGTGTGTACATATAAATATGCAACATGCAGACATCATTAATCATACCAGATCTAATTATTTATAAAAAGATGTATTCCCTTTGTTCTCTCATATCTGATATTAAATACATATGAAAATCAAGTTTATGAACATTTCCCGGATTGTGTTGAACTGCCCCAAGCACGTATATGAATTTCCGTGTGTTCAACATATGACACACAGACTGCCAATTTGAGCATTAGGAAAAACGCAACGAATTTTCCATTAAGTGTGCTCCCTTAGTGAACACCCTCTGTTTTTCTGGCAGGACCCAGCAGGATCTGAAAAATAAGCAGCATATTGGGCACAATAATGAATATTTATACTTTATGAAATCCTTTTTTCATTCATTTTCCATCTGCACTCCTAGACCCCAAAATTCTAAAATAGTAGATGGAGTAAAGAGAATTATGTTATAACTCCTTGGATTAGTGATAGAGAAACCTCAATGAGACTGCTAGCCTACTGATGCCTAGGCTATGCAGACGCATAATTTATTTAGACTGAAAAATATTTGCCTTTCTATTTAACACCTTTGGATTGTGTGATTTTTATACAATGAAAAATCCTATAAAATTGTGGACGAATAAGTGATGTGATTGACAAATATTGTTTGTAATGAGGAAGAAGAGGTCATTATTCAAAGTGCTAAAGGAGATGAGAAAAGCAAACAAAGGACATGCTGGGAAAAATAATGGTTTGAAGGAGAAAATAAGAAAGTTCAGGCATAGTTTTAACCATAAATATGTTAATTCATAGACTTAAGAAAAAAAGCAAGATTGAAAAACTGTAGAGGAAACTATGTTGACATAATAATTTACATAGAGAAATTCAGGATGCATATTGCCCAGTGAGTCTCTTTTAATTAAATGCCTTAATTCATTTTACTTCAAGGGGCTTGTTGATTAAAGTGTTTATGGCAGTTTCCTGCTTGAAGTTTCAACAATCTATTTGGTGGTAAATGCTAGTAGATCACGCTTCTGACTATCCTGTGGCTATGTGCAAAAGAGTGCAAAACATCTGGATAAAAATTGGAAATTTTTTCTGACAAGCTAGTATTTTACAAAATCCAAAAAATGAATGACACTTCAAAAATTGTTTATTTCTTGATTTGTTAGTTTGTAGTTTGGGGAAAGAGAGCAAAACTCTTTCTTTTTTTCTAAAAAATGTTAACTTTAATTAAAATAGAAAACAAAATAAGTGACAAAACATACATTTTTGAAAGTAAAAACATGAGTAGTTTAACAAAATCAAGTAACATTTCTAATCAAATGAATGGCACTTCAATTTTAGAATTATTTTAGAATTATGCCTAATTTGAGGTGCCCTCAGACTTATAGCACAGTACTAGCATAGAAACATAGTGGAGAAAAAGAGAACAAATCTTCAGCTTATTTAAAGAAACTGAATTCTAGAGATGGTGTCCATAATTTATTTCTCAATATGGAAATTGTGGAGGACTTCATAACTAAGCCATATGTATGGAATCTCAAAGCAACCAGTTGGAAATATTAACTTTTAGCTATGAAGGGCTGTGTGGGATTACAGAAAATCATGCCCACTTTAATCTTTGAACAAGAATAAAATAAATGCAAGGAGATTTTCTCCACTTGAAGTTTGTGTCTTAAAAAAAAAAGTGTGACTTGATCAGATTCAGAGCTTAATTAAAGACCACTCACTCCATAATGAAAGAGCTACCATAAAGAAAATTTCAGCTGAGTTGCCAGTGTACATCTATCCTGTTAAAAAAAAATAATTGAACAGCAAAGACTGTGACAGAAAAGTTTAAATGTTCTAGGGACTCTCTTAGACATTTGTTTGAAGTTTTTCTCAGCATTTTAAGCCTAAACCACTGCTGTATTCTCCCTGTTGGGAGGACATAAGTGTGAGAGATCACATGCCCAGGATTGAGCTCAAGATGTGCCGCATCAAACTGTTTACCCCTTGACCTCCTCTCCCTCCTCTGCTGGGCTACACATATTTCGTTTCCTCTAGATTAAGAAAAAAAAATCAATTTTCACCAGTGAAAGGGCTTTTAAGTTAAAGCTAAATTCCCTGAAGTAAAAAAAAAAAAAAAAAAAGACAAAAATCTCAACTTTTTCATAAACTGCACTAAAGACCAAATTTCTTATGTTATATTTTGAGGAAACTTTCACCTATATCTCTGACTCTCTCTGTTTCCTACTTTTCTAAGTTACATAGAAATACATTTGAAAAGAATGAAACCACTAATACCGCCATAAATGAAAGCCTATTATTTTCACTTTGAAGTGGTGTATTTTATCACCAAAGTATGACCTTTGAACTTAGCTAGACCTTTCATAATCTTTAAAAATACATTTGATTTCATCAAATATTTTTAAAACATTCAGTTCTATTACACTTTACCTCAAATACTCTTGCAATAATAATAAACGGCCTTGTGTTCTCATCATGGTAACGTGAAAGGCTGGTGTTTATAGATTGAGTAAAAGTGAAGGACAATAAAATATTAAAACCACATCGGCATGAGGAACTTAGATTATCACATTCCCTCCAAGAATTTTTAAAGTGTTTCACAATCAGTGGTTTGTGTACTTAATTATGGTGGAATTAATTTGACCAAAATATTTCTAAAGTTAAACTTGTTTCCTTTTGGTTAAGATTCTTGAAACACAAACAATAGAGTTTAGGCTTACTAATATTTGTGAAACTTTAAACCTGGTCCTGAAGAATTGAGTTAAATATTTGAGATCTAGTGCATTTTTCCTTTAGCTGGTTAGAATTTAGTAACCACATATTCATCAACACTGTGGTGTTGGAAAGTGTGTGCTTCTGTTTATGAACCAGAAATATTGTTATAGCATGAACATGGCCCATATTTAAAATTATGCTAAATTGTCTTTAAGTTTGAGGCACAGGATTTCAATTAAACACACATATGCATGTATATAGAGAGCACATACTGTTGACAAATATTCTAAAAGTTCTATCTTCATATATAATTTCTATATTTTACAATGTGGTTTTATCCAAAGCATATTTCATCCCTCGTATTTTCTGTGGCTAATTAGTTTGAATTATTAAGCATTAGTTTCCTAAAATAAACTTTGCCTGTCCTCTCTTTGAGGGCCCAGAAGCCTGAGTTTTCTACCATTAACCCTGAGTCATCATGTCATAAAAAATATTATTTATTATTTTCCCCCAAACCAGCATGTTTCTATGGGAACTGTGCCCACTGATAAGCAAACAGTGGAGCATCTTTTTAAGTACCCTCCTTCAATATATGATGATTAAAGAAGAAGCTATTTCACATGATTGCTAAGTCATGTTCATGGTTTCTGTATCTCACATCAATATATTTAAATGCTAACTAAAGATTTAACACATAACATAATGAATAATTAATTCATTTACAAAATGAATCAACATGCTCAAAACATTGTGGTCTACTGTCAAGACCAAAAGAAATAGTGTCCAGGCCTACTTTAGGCTACTCAGAACTTTTTCTTCTAGGAACTTGTGTGTACCTAAAATATCACACTTTAGCTTCATTTTCTTTACCTTGGGGAAAATGCTAGTTAAAATCACATACTCCAAGTGAATGTAACTTTAAATCTCTCATTCTTTGTAATGTTTCTTTTTGTAGGAAGTTAAATAAATGTAATTATAAAAAAACATAGCTTTTCAGTTCCATATGGAAAGAGCTTGGAAATTGTCATTTTGTTCATCAAACAAAAAACAAAACAAAACAAAAAACCTGAACGGACTGAAAATCAATGACCGTTCTTGGACTGATCATGTAATTGAGGTAGAAGACCAAAAGACAAGAGCTGCATATAAGCACTATATTCTATTTGTAAGAAACAGTAAAGGTGTTTCTCTCAGGGATAGAGGTTGAAAATTCTGAAACTCTTATACATATATACTGGAATTGAACAAGTAAGTAAATGGGTGGAAGATGGTGGGAGCCAGGTTTCTTCTGCTCCTGGAGTGAGAATTTATAGATAAGCAAAGAAAGAAGGCTAAAGCTATTCATGTTGTAATGAATTAGTGTTGAAGTTTAACACTAATCGGTTTAACATAGACATGAATGGCTACATAAGGAAATATTAATAGATATGTGTGTATACAGTGGTTAGTATACACACATATATTTCCTTGCTCTGTCAGCTGAGAGGGTCTACAGATAATGATATCCTAGTAGTAATGGGCACATCTAGCTCCTAGATTTTGGTTTCTAATATTGTTTTCCAATAAAATAAAGCAGGGTTTCTTGGGAAAAAAAAAGGCTGATCCTAAGATGGGGCAGAAAACATACAAGCTAGGTCTGAAGAATTTTATAGTGCTGTAAAGTAAGAAAGTGATAAAATCCAAACAAAACAATAAGAAAAAAACTCAGTAACACATTGATGGGGCTATATGAAAGTGACACAAGATCCAACTAAAAGAGTTCCCAGAAGCCACAGCTACAATAATTTGACCAATAAAATAATGTAGTTGCAGATTCTAAGTAAAAGTTCGAAACAAATATGCATGAATCCAAACTGATGTAAAAATGTTTGAATAAACACATGAATAGGAATGAGAGAAAAATTTTTTCAGGATTCCAAATAATTATAAAGATACTCTACCTTCAAGGAGGTGGAAAATAATTCTCTACTTCTTAGGTATGGGTTGTGCAAAGTGACTTTCTTCTAAAGAGTTCAATAAAGAAAAAAAAAAGAGTAACTTTGCAGTGGAGAAACCTGACAAACACTATTTCATCCAGATGATCAAAGTAAATATAAACAGTGATTGCTAAGTAATGTTGATGGTTTGTACCCTTGGTATGTTGTCATGAAAATAGCAATTGGCCTCTGTGGTTTTCGTCCTCCAAAACACATAATTACAGTCTAATCATGAGAAAACTACAATATACATTTTGATTGAGACATTATACAAAATACTTGACCATTACTTCTCAAAACAATCAGTGACATCAAAATAAACTCTGAGAAACTGTCACAGCCAAGAGTAGCTGAAGGAGACAGGCAGCATTATGTGGTATTCTGAATGAAATCCTGGAGGAAAAGAAAAAAAAAAGAAAAATCTTCACAAAGTTATTTACTTTAGTAATATGTTGATATTGGTCATCAATTATAACAAATGGACTATACTAATGTAAGATTATAAAAATAGGGGCAATTAGATGTAAGGCATATGGAAATTTGTAATATCTTTGTAATTTGTAAATCTGAAACTATTATAAAATAAAGTTTATTAAAAAATAACATGCATAGAATGAATGTGTAATATAATACTGTGAAAAGGACCTCTTATAATCCCATATCAATATGGCCGGCACACTTGTAAGGAAAAATTGTCAACCATGCACTTGACCTTGAGAACTCAAGGCCACAACCTAGTTCCAAAGGCATCATGGTGCATATGTTTAGAGCATAAATCAGACAGGCAGAGAAGGCACAGTTAAAGTGAAATGATAAATTTTTTTTAGATTAAGGGTTTCCATCGAGAGACTTGTAACAAAAATCCAAATCTTGAGGGGAAGAGGTAAAGGAGATTTAAATTATAAAACAAAATATTTGAGTTATTAACTTTTTGAAGTGTGTGGATGATGATGGCTGCAAAAATGTTGATGGCTTTTACTTGCTGGTATAAGAGATTGCAACAATTGACTTATTTGGCATAAGCTCTTTGCTGAGAGTGTGTCTCAGTGATTTAACAGCAATCAGTTAAATACTTTTTAATGCAGTCAAATATTTAACATATAATGCACAAAAGGTTATTGAAGCAATTATGGCATCTAAAAATTTTAATTTCTAAATGATGTTGAATTTCAATTAGGGATTGAATACATTATGAAAGTGCCTGTTTTGTGTTTTGATTCAGTTAAACTTATGATTAGCATTATGCTTTACATGCCTTTTCAAAAAAAAGTCTACAACACTTTAACTTTCTTTGTGACAAACTGAAATTAATTTCAGCCCTGTAGTGAAAGAAAATTATTTAACCAAGTTTTATATTTATTGTAAATATATTAAGCATTATAGAAAACAGTGTTTAGACACAAAGCAAAGAGCTGAAAGAAGTTATGAATGAGTGAGCACACTCTATTGGGCTTGCAGACTACTTCTCTTCAGTACTAATTTAAATATTTACTGAATGTTAATATTCAGATTTAGATGTGTGTGCTTTTTATCCTAAAGGTCTAGGAAAGAAATGATGAATGTACAGCTCAGAATTAAAATAACCTATTTAAGAGAAAAGAGATTTTTAGCGTTCTGTTTTTGTTTTTATAGGAAACACAATTTATTTTCCTCACTGATCTTTTCTCTGATTCTTATATTTCAGTGCTTAACTATGTATTTTAGATTAAAAATGTATTTATGCATATCACAGTAGGGTATGAGGGTTATCTCATGACAAAAATGTGAAATACATTATAAACCAGAGTGTTTGTGGAAAAGGAAACTCAGACAGAAACTTGGATTTAGGAGGTTTTCTAAGTTACTTTAACAAATGTGGAAGATTTTTAATTCATCTCCAACTTAAAGGAGATGTATCTTTCAGACTCTCACTGCTCTAAAGGGAATTTTCTTTTCTGCTCTTAGAGCATTATCTGCACAGAACTTTATAAAATTATAATACTAATTTGGGTGCATTTTGAAAAGTGTTAATGTTTTAAAAAATCACTTCTACATAAAGGATTTTTAAATACATCCTAAGTTATTGGTCCAAAATCTTACATGATCTTCACAAAGAGTAATGACCACAGACCCAGGAAGCTTGGGCACCAGACATGGGCCCCACTTTGTTTATTTTATTTTATTTTATTTTTTTTGAGACAGAGTCTCCCTCTGTTGCCCAGGCTGGAGTGAGTGCAGTGAGGCAATGTCGGCTCACTGCAACCTCTGCCTCCCGGGTTCAAGCGAATCTCCTGCCTCAGCCTCCCAGTAGCTAGGATTACCGGCATGTACCACTATGCCCAGCTAATTTTTTGTATTTTTAGTAGAGATGGGGTTTCGCCATGTTAGCCAGGATGGTGTCGATCTCCTGACCTCGTGATCTGTCTGCCTTGGCCTCCAAAAGTGCTGGGATTACAGGGGTGAACCACCACGCCTGGCCATGGGCCCCATTTTATCCATATCTTCTGCTCTGGTCCTCCTTTAACTGTGCCTTGCTCCAGTCTTGAAGTTAAGCTATGTTCTTTTATATCCCACACCTGTCTGGAACCATGCTCTAAGTCTAAAAGGAGTAACTGGTATCTTACTACTGACATGTGTATCTTACTACTGCATTGAAGTGTTGCACCAGAGGGTTGAGGGTGGCCATTGGGTGGCTATTTATAGAAGTGGGTGTATAGAGCTTGAACATTCATACTGTCAAGCCCATTTGCATAAAGAATCCTCATAGTGTAGAGCAGAGCCAGGTGTAAAAAGGACCAAGGACAGGGAGCTCCATTTGTGGGAACTAAAAAGAGTGGATATTTTCGAATCAAGTTTCTCCCTGCTGCCTGAGGAATATTAATTTATTTTGAAAAATTAATTTTGAATGTAACATAAAAATGGTGACAGTGAAACAGGAGAGTTCCCTGATCCCCCTCACAGGATGTGCAAGAGGGGTGTGGCTGGCCTGTTAGGTTGCCCCACTGCTCAAACCCTTGTAGTCAAGGGAGCATGCAGACAGGCAGATGCAGAGGCCGGGGTGAGTGCTTTGGGCTCCATTCCTACAGCAGTGTTTAAGGTGTGGGTTCCTGTAAACCTAGTGTTACAAAACTCTTTCAGCTTTGCTGTCCGCAGAATGCTTGAGTGTGACTCAGATCAATGGACCCTCTGCCTTTCTGCAAGGGCAGAGGGCCAGTGTAACAGCTTTCTGTATCCTGAGTTCTTGCCCCTCTTCCAAGAAAAATTGGGTCACTCACAGGCTTGAAGGTTGAATGCAAGGTTTTATTGAGTGATGGAGGTGACTTTCAGCGGGGTGGATGGGGAGCCAGAATGTAGGGATGGAGTGGGGAGGTGATCTTCCCCTGGAGTCAGGCTGCCCAGCTGTGGATTCCTCTCCAACCACCCCCAGCCAAACTCCTCTAGGCATTCGACTGTTCCTTCTCTTTTCTCTTTTTCTGTGGCGTCATTCTGCAGTCCATCCATGTCTGTCCATCTGCTGATCTGCTGACTTGCTGGTCTGCTTCTGGAGTCTAGGGTTGATGGTTTATATGGGTGCAGGATAGGGGGCATAGTGGGCCAAAAGGCAACTCTAAGGGTACAAAAACAGGATTGCCTGTCCTTATTTAGGGCCACAGGTCTTCAGGCTTGAGAGTGGGGTCTTTGATGAGTAACCACCCTCTTCTATACAGTATTTCCCTGTCTCTTGTCCATATCGACACTCTTTATGCTTTTAGATTTCTCTATAAAAATTTAATAGTATTGTTGAACAGTTTTTCTAAATGGAGTTTTTCTCAATCTAATGTATATTTGAATCACTTATAGATTTGTTAAAATTAAGGTCCTATTCAGCAGATCTGTTTGGGACCTGAAATTCTGCACTTCTACACTTCTAATTAACTCCCCTACCTACAGTATTTTGAGTAGCAAGGTTGTAGAAGACAAAAAAAAAAAAAAAAAAGCAAGGCTGGTTTTATCTAGAATGTAGCGATTTCTAATTAATGTGGTAAAAGTGACATGGTTTGAAGACAATATAGGAACCGTGATTGTGGGAGATATCAACTCAAATGTTTGGATTTATGTATTTGTTTTAATCAATGAACATACCACCTCACACACACAAAAATAGTGCATTTGTTTCACTCCTTTGCTGCTAAAGCACCTTCACCAATTATAAATACTTGTTGATTGTTGGCTCAGATCATTTACATCTTTGCTCTATTATTTAATGATTTCAAAACTTGAAGAAGTAATTTGCTATTTCTCATTTAGGTTCTTATTTCTCTCTGCAGATGTAATATAGTACCACCTAAGAAATTGAATCGCATATAATGTTTTTGGAACCATTTACTTTAGAATTTGCAGTGACTATGTTAATTTTTTTCTTCTGTTGCAACAAAATTTACAACATCTTTGTAGAAACAATGGAGAGAAAAATGAAAATGACTTAATCATAACATTTTATTGACAATGCCTACCAAACAAATAAAAGACAGAAAACCATGAAAGAAACAATGCTATAAATTCAACAATATCAACATTATAAGATATTTTGATGTTGAACTCTTGACTAAACTGGCGCCATTTGGATATTCATCCTTAGTAAGCAACCCCTTAGTTTCACTTTCTGTACCCACCCTCTATTTAATCCTCTCGTTTAATACTCATGAGCTCCAAATTAACTTGTTTGTCTGTACTGTATGTTGCTGTAGTATATGTTGCTATATACTATATAAACATATGTACTATGTTTCTTTACTATATGTTGCTGTCGGGAGAGTTTGCCAATATGAAAATATTGTCTAAAAGTAGGGCTGCTGCTATACCAGTTAACTCTGGTTGGAGGGCACAGGTAGGTTAGAATTGGTGTCAATTCTGATTTGGCCATCATGAAGTCTGATAGATCTGTGCATGGTAAATGTTCTCTACATTTTACTGCCCCCACCCCCAGTTAGATCTCTTTCAATTTAAATTTTCATTTATGCTCCTGGTGCCATGAACAAGAGATTATTGAAATTTGTATCACATTCCTATTTGAATTTAGTCTACTATGGAATAGTTTATGAGAAATTTTGAAGGGCAAATAGTTGAAATATTTAAAGGCAAACCTGAATTTAACGAATATGTTCTAACATATTATCATCATAGTTTTCATGGATTAAATTCTCTGAAGACAATTTCTGTAAATCCCCAAGGAAAAATATAATGAAAATCAATTATTCTCTAGTTAGTTAATAAGGAACATCTTTTAAAATTAATTCCAAATATTGCTAAATTTGTATTTGGGAAAATAATACTGAGCTATTATATATCTTATATAATGCCCTTAAAAGTTAGAATTAAAATAAATCAAATGTAATATTTCATGATTAATGCAATTCACACATATGGATTTTAAATTGATTATTTGTTGTCCCTTTGTCAAAGACTGTATTTTTTATTGGAACAGAATTGATGTGTTCTCAATTTATACATTCTTCATATATTCAGAAGATAATTTTTTACTTAGTGAGTGGTCCACTGAACAAGTTATATATTTCAAGAATAAAAGTCTCACAAAACTCTAGCAAATTTAATCCCTTCAAGACTAAAGACGGGAAAAACTAGGATGTATTAGATTTTATTGCAATAGTTCTTAAAAGCAAAGATTTTGATCTATCTCTAATGCTATACGAGAAGAAGAACCAGTATCAAGATACATAAGAAAGAAGTGAAAACAAGAGTAAGGAGTTGAATATATATGTATAGGAGTATATGTTTTATTAAGCTAAAACCTTATAAAACCATCATATCCTAACACAAATAATTTAGAATTAAAATTGCTTCTTGGTATGACATTCAGATAGGAGATTTATATTTGTTTAAGGATACCAAACAGCCAAATTAGACTTGAAGGGATTTATGCCTAAGTCTGAAGTTATTTAGGACATAATAAATTAATAACTACATACTGACACATAATCATGTTATAGGTCAGGAAGATAGACTTTCTACTTCAGACAATTTTCTCTATGTCGGGAGGAGAACTGTGCTAGAAATGGCGATGGTTGATGTCTTTGTCTTTCTAACTATATGGTTTCAAATTTGTTTTAAAGCATGGTAGTCTTCATCATTGTTGTAGCTAACTCCTGCAGGAAAATATGAGCAAACTTAGGTATAATACAAAAATAAATATAGGCTGTAATAGTGAATTTTAGGTTTCAACTGACTAGATGCCCAAATACCTGGTTAAACATTATTTCTGGGTCTGTGAGGGTGTTTCTGGAGGAGATTAGCATTTGAGATGAGGAACTAAACAATGTAGTTGGTCCTCACCAGTGTGGCTGGGCATCGTCCAATACACTGAGGGCCTGAATAGAAGAGAAAGTGGGAGGAAGGGAGGAATCACACTCTTGCCTGACTGTGTGAGTGGGGATGACCACCTTCTGCTTCGGGCACTCTTAGTGAGAGGTGAAGCTGCTGGGCTTCTGGGTCGGGTCAGGACTTGGAGAACTTTTCTCTCTAGCTAAAGGATTCTAAACAGATCAGTCAGCGCTCTGTGTCCAGCTAAAGGTTTGTAAATGCACCAATCAGCACTCTGTGAAAATGTACCAATCAATGCTCTGTGTCTAGCTAAAGGTTTGTAAACGCACCAATCAGCACTCTGTAAAAACGCACCAATCAGTGCTCTCTGTCTAGCTAAAGGTTTGTAAATGCACCAGTCAGCACTCTGTAAAAACGGACCAATCAGCACTCTGTAAAATGGACTAATCATTGCTCTGTAAAATGGATCATTCAGCAGGACATGGGTGGGGCCAAATAAAGGAATAAACGCTGGCAACCCAAGCCTGAGCTGGCAACCCACTCGGGTTCCCTTCCACAGTGTGGAAGCTTTGTTCTTTTGCTATTCACAGTAAATCTTGCTGCTCCTCACTCTTTGGGTCAGCACTACCTTTCTGAGCTGTAACCCTCACTGCGAAGGTCTGAGGCTTCACTCCTGAAGTCAGCAGGACCGCGAACCCACCAGGAGGAACAAACGATTCTAGACGCACCACCTTTAAGAGCTGTAACACTCACTGCCAAGGTCTGTGGCTTCACTCCTGAAGTCAAGTGAGACCACGAACCCACCGGAAGGAAGAAACTCCAGACACATCTGAACATCTGAAGGAAAATACTCTGGACACACCATCTTTAAGAACTGTAACACTCACTGCGAAGGTCTGAGGCTTCACTCCTGAAGTCAGCAAGACCACGAACCCACCAGGAGGAACAAATGACTCTGGACGCACCACCTTTTAAGAGCTGTAACACTCACTGCCAAGGTCCCCGGCTTCATTCTTGAAGTCAGTGAGACCAAGAACCCACTGGAAGGAACTAATTCTAGACATGCTAGTTCCCAGATCCTGTTTCTCTGGAGAGGCCTGACTAATACATAGACAAAGCCAAATGACTTTTTCCCCTCTCTGAACTTTGATATTCTTTAAACATTTCCAGCTAGTTCTTTTAATATTTCTCGAGTATTTCCTGGGATTTTTTTTTGGTAAATACTGTATTTCACCAGCTACTCCTTCAATAACATAGTTGTCATATGCTTTATTATCCATGAAGATTATCAGTGAACCCGCAGTTCGTTTGTCAAAATGACTCTAAATTCGTAATATTCAGATGATCACACTCCATAATGCTGTCACCAGAGCCAAGTTACTGAAGTTAACTACTTTTTATGATCAGCACAATTATTTTTCTGTGAAAGAATTGTTGGTATTAAAAGGGCCACAGTAGACTATTTGCTATTGAATGATTGTTGGTTACTACTTAATTAAAACAAAAATGTTTTTTATAGCTACTTAACTCCAAGTTCCATCTTTTCCATCTCTAGAAGTACATAAGCCTTTTCTTTAAAATAACACATTTTTCTGAAGTAGAACGTGATATAAAAATGGCCTTTAATCTCACCATTTAAGATAGAAAGCTTTTCATTTTTTCTATGAACATATGTTTTAGAAATTTATATGACAAAATATATGACGTGATATATTTCTGTTTTATTCTTAAGTAATATTGGGCTATTGGGCTATATTATCATAAGTTTTTCTTTTCTTTTCTTTTCTTTTTTTTTTTTTTTTTTTTTTTTTTTGAGACAGTTTCACTCTTTTTGCCCAGGCTGGAGTGCAGTAGCACAATCTGGGCTCACTGCACTCTCCGCCTCCTTCTTGCCTCAGCCTCCAGTGTAGCTGGGATTACAGGTACCTGCCACCACGCCCAGCTAATCTTTGGTATTTTTCATAGAGACAGGGTTTTACGATGGCCAGGATGATCTCGATCTCTTGACCTCGTGATCCACCTGCCCTAGTCTCCCGAAGTGCTGGGATTACAGGCGTGAGCCACCGTGCCCGGCCTATCATAAGTTTTTCGAAAACGGTTATTTGTGGCTAAATAATAGTTCTGACACATTAATACTAGCTTTTCACCATTATTAGATATATATATGATAAATAGTAACAAAACAAAATGACTGAATTTTCCTGTGCTTGTATTGATATCATTATTGTGGATTTAATCGTTTTGCCAAAAATTTTCACAAATTATTGCTGGCTTGTAAGGAAATTAAGAGAACTCTTGATAGTGTATATTTATTTTGTGACTAGCCACTTTAATTAGTGATCCTAATGATTTTTTTATTTTCCAGTTGATTCTCCCATGCCTCGGGAAAAAATACAATAATTTACAAAGAATAATGTTTTATAGACTTCTTTCAATTCCTATGCTTCTTTTATGTTTTTTATCTTATTGAGCTGGTCAAAGTTTATGAGATATTGTAATAAGAGAGGGTGTCCTTGGTATGATCTGAAGTTTGAGGACATGCTTGCAGTATAATGCATTTCTTCATCCTTGAATCTTTTTTTTTTCTGGTGGAATATGAAACCCTTATATGTATTAATATTTGTAATCCAAAGAAAATGTACCTTGTTTCTTGGATAACTGACTTTGTTTCCTGAGAGAATTGTTTCACATCCACCCACACCCCCACGTTTTAAAGAGCTATCATCCTTTTTTTTTTTTTTGGTTCACCCTTTCTTGCCCACGTATCTGTCATTTGCCTTTGAGTTTTACGTCCGTGGTTTTTGTCTGTATTTTAGAAGTTCCTTATATCTTCCACATCATAATTTTAAACAGACTTCACTTTGCTTATCCTTATGTCCTCAACATCCAGAATAGGGCATATTGTACATCAGAGTCAAGATCTGTGTGTTCAGTGGAAGAACGTGTGCAGTGTTATTGGTGCCCTTTATCATATCCAGTGGAGTCTCTCTCACTCCCACAGCTTAGAATTTCTGCAAATTTTACCTCATCTTAACCAGCTTCATTTTCCTCCATTTCCATTTATTTTGCTGTAGTTGAGGCAGACATTTTTGGCATGTTTACCTCATCTTTCTTTTCTCATTGTGGTTGACTTTCTTCACTTCGTGTGAAGAAAGGAAGATAGGAAGTAGCTGTCAAAATTTTCTTATAGTTCCTGCACCATTCTAAAAGGTAGGTGGAGGAAGACAAAGTTGATGTCTCTTTTCCCTTTCAAAGGTCCCATGTTTGTTTATTTCTTTCATTCATGGGCCCCATATTTGGTAAATGAAAGGGGTATGGCATGCCTTTTACCTTACTCAGTGTCTCTTTTTAGGTTAACCACTAGTGGGAGAAATGGAGGATGGCAGATTATTGCAGCAACCAGCTCAGTTGGCAGTTTTCTCTGTGCCTCTGCTAAACTGAATGTATCTTTTCTACTATCCTCATTATTTGTTTTTTGGATTCTCTGAACTATGGCATCCCCGATCATCTTTAATTCATACAGTGCCTGCTCTCAGTAGTTTGGTCTTCTCCTTTCAGACCACCACACTTTACTGTTGGAA
This sequence comes from Gorilla gorilla gorilla, assembly GCF_029281585.2. Classification (NCBI taxonomy): domain Eukaryota; kingdom Metazoa; phylum Chordata; class Mammalia; order Primates; family Hominidae; genus Gorilla; species Gorilla gorilla. Next base: position 116,552,231 of record NC_073229.2, on the reverse strand, counting down.
ACGACACCTTAGACTGGATGCAAGCACCACTGGCTAACTTCATTTCTGACCTTTGTTTCCAGAAATTTGCCATGTCCAGATGGATTTAAAAATTACAGGAGATAGGTGCAGCAGATGATCACTGCTCTGGCCATTCCAAAAGCATGCTATAGGAAGTGGCAGCATTTGGTTGGTATCAAAGCTGGGACTCTGGGACTGAAAATATGCAATGGGAAAGAAACAAAATGAGTACCATTTTTGAGGCTGACAATGCTATTATACTTCATAAAATGAAACATGAATACATTTTATATATTCAGGCCCATGACTTTATGGTTAGGGTAAATACTCCAAAGAATCTGATTATAATATTTCTGTAAGGTGTAGTTTTAGGTGTTTTGTAAGTTAGTAATTTTTTGAAAAGTTTATTAGATATTTAAGCAAGGAGTCTACAAGGCTGTATGGAAGGTGCTGTTTAAACCAGCAGCCTGCACTTATGTTCATTTTCACTCCCTCATTCCTTTTAAACTTTTATTTTTCTAATTACCCAAGTTAAAAAAAAACAAATATGGTACAATGTGAGAAATGTATAAACTAGAACATTAAAGTTTCTAAATTTCTCATTCTCTAGGGTGACCATTGTTAATTTGGTATCTCCCTTGACGGATTTTTATTTCTATGCATGCAGAGCAACATTTTCCAAAGTGAAATATGGAGTACTAGACCGGACATATTCCAAAAAATTATGCAAAAAAACACAAAATAATTTTAGCAAGCAATTTGACCTAAACAAAATTGTTTTGTGGCCAGATTTTTCAGCGCCTGTAATATACTCATATGCCTTGTGACTCTCTAAAAAAAGGATAAAATATGCATCATTTTCCAAACAATTTGATTATACAGATTACATAACTCTTTTTTGTGGAAGTTATATTTCACTAACATGCTTTGAAAAAACACTGCTTAGGTTTTGCTCTATATATTCTTCTGTAATCCATTTTTCACGCTTAACTTATCATTGATATTTCATACCAATGCATTATAACCTAAATATTTAATACAGTTGCATATTATGCCAGTGAATGAGCATTTCATAATTTAACAAATTTGCTATTGACTAATATTTTGATTGTTTTTAGGTTTTTGCTATTCAGGGCACTAACTACTCCAGTTCTTGTCACTTCAACTTTGGCCAGTTGCTGATTAACTCCTCAGAGAAATACCTAGAAGTGGAATTGATACATAGACTCAAATGTCCACCAAAAAGATGGTACTAGTTTTCAGCATCCCATCAACAGTATATAAATATGACAGGTTCTCAACACATGAAAACAAAATTTGAAACATTTTAACATGTACTAATGTAGTAGGTCAAAAAAACCTTATTGCCATTTTAAGTTGGATTTTCTATTTCTTCAGTTTTAATTGACTGTAAATACATTTTTGTATGCTTATTGTTCATTTTTGTATTTTTCTTTTGTGAATTACCCATGAATTCCCCTTGTTTACCTTTCCTTATTTCAGTGTTACTATTTTTCCTTAGAAACAACAATAGAATTTTAAGGATAAGCTTTGATGTTTCATATTTTCATATGTTTTGCTTTTTGTCACTTGCTTTTCACAGTTCTTAATTACAAGTATATATAGTGTTTGTATATACATGCATTATACCTATGTAATGTATGTCTACATAATTTTAAAGTGTTCAAGTTTATGATTTTTAAAAAATATCCTGATTTTGGTGTCATTTAAATAATATCCCTTCTATTTATATATCTTTTGATTACAGAGTGCATGAAACAGTTCCCTTATCATTTCAAATACATTTATGCTTTAAAAATATATTCTTAAATGATTAAAATTAAACTTGTTTTGATATATAATATTATTTGTTTAATCTTTGGACCTAAATACAATATTGTACCTTGTTTTATTCCAACCTGTCTTGTTAGCTTTTGTGCTATATTATCATCTAATTTTGTTTTGAATATTAATTATGTGGTTTATATTAATAATTATTGCTCTTGGCTCTGTTTTGTTCTTTTTTTCCATTCAACTTTTAATAAAACTGAAGAGCGTCAGAGTACTTTTTCATGCATGAAACTTCAAAGTACTTCATAGTATAAACTTCTCCAGGGTGAAATGTCAGATAAAGATCACAGGATATTAAGACTCAGTATAAACATACCGTTATTGAACCTATACAGTTTGCCATTTTAGCTAACTAATTTCAGCATTTTCTGTATTCATAGTGTTTGTTAACAAATAATCAATCCTATTTGTAGTTGTTACTTTTCCAAAATCATCATTTTCTTTTCCAAACAGCTGCCTCAATGAGTTTGTTATAAATCTTAATTAGTTCTAGTCTTTAGATAATCAAATTGCAAGAAGTGAAATACAAATTTAAGAGGGGAAAATGTTGGCCATATCGGTTTCATCCTGGCTTGCTTCTCTATTGTCAAATCATGGCGTATTTGGGGCAACATAACAGTCACTAAAGTAACTCCTCATCCTTTAATTTACAAACCCTGTGAGTGCGCCTTGCCATATATATGCAGCCATAATGTATTTTTCTCTGAAATTCTGCTCATGCTACTCAAGGGTCTAGAACATCACCACCTGCCCTGTGCACCCTCAATAAATATTAATTACCACCACTAATTAGAAATGTTGACACATGCATTTTTAATTACAATTGAGGTTGTATCTGAAGAGAAGAAGGTTTCAGTTAATTAAATATCAGGGAATATTTTCACAAGATTGGAGACATTTGACAAAGCAATCAAGTCCAAAGCATATTGTGAAAGTTTTTGAGATGTAACATATTACTTTAACTATTTCAAAGTAGAAATATCCCTGCTTTGGAGCAGACTGTTTAACACTCCAGGGGCATGTGTTTTTCATTCCTACAACTTTCTATTAACCTATATGCCAATTTAAGAGCTTAACTGAAATATTATTATACATATAATTTATTGTTATTTTTTTTAAATGTTAAAGTATTCTGTGTGCTGCCATGGTTCCGAAGGCATCAAGACAGTGAAAGAAATATAAATGATTAAAATGATCTATAATCATTGTAAAAAATTTTAAAAATAAAACTCTTCCCATACGATAACCCAAATGTCCTTCTATGGTCCCATGGAATCTTCTGGTCAAAGAGTGAACACTCTTTTTTACAATGCTACAGGATTAAGTAGATTTTTGGGAGACTATTGACTGGTGTGGTACGTGCTGGAAGACAAGCTGTATGTATCTGCTACTCTAGCTAGGACACCGTCTCTTGAAAAACTGAACCTGTGAAACATTGTATAATTGTATGGATCTAATGAGAAATTTTTTATTGGGTCTAAATGCAATTGCATTATTGAATTTCTATTTGGCAGTCAAGAATTAGGCAAAATATTACTGCAATGGTATGTCAATTGACACTGTCATGTGTAAGAATCAGAATTGATTATATTATATTATACCAGTGTGTGGGAGTATATCTTCTGTCTGCAAATTATTGTCACATTGCACATTAAAAAAGATATCTATACTTTCATTTTGCTCTAAGTTAATGAGACCACCCTTGGGAGAGAGTTCATATGTCTGCACGTCTTGCAAAGAAAGTAACTGACAGCTTTTTTTCTGGACTATCTTTTCAAGGACGTTTGCATAGCAAAGTGTCTCGGTAGATAAAGATAGTGTCTTCTTCAGGAGCAGAGGGAGATTTATTCTCTGTCCAATATAAGAAGGATGTCTCCCTCCAGTGAAAAGTTCACTTGCAGCCCAATATAAAAATTGGTGTTTCCTAGATTTGGTGTTTCTTACCTGTAACGCAAATCTCTCTGCCTACTCGACATCTCCTTGGGCCACTTGCCATCACCATTGTTTGACTTTGAGTACAAGGGGGATTGACAAAAATATAAAGCTCAACTGCTCATTTTGCAGTGAGGAATAAAGTCCATTGTCTCCTGTATAGGAGGCTCGTGTCTTCTGTTAGCACCCAAGATACTATGGCAGGCTAACTTTCAGCTTGCAATTAGGTGAAATATCACTCTTCACAGTTCTTGGCAACTACATTTGGAACCTATGTTCAGTTTTCCCAGACGTATTTTAGGAGACAATTGAAAGAAGTAACATAAATCCCAGTATGATGATGCTCTAAAAATCAGAAAAGGGAGAATCTAAGGAAATGAAGATGTTTTTGCTGATAAAATAGAAAGCCTAGAAATTTATTCTATATTTCTTTAGAACCTAGAAGTCACAAGAATATAAATTTTGATGTACAATGAAGTCACAAGAATATAAATTTTGATGTACAATGAATATTACTTGTTCTGCTAATATTTAAAATGCCTTGATCACTACAATTCTAATGTTTGCTAGTCAAACTAAGAGTATTGCAACATGGCACTAGGAACTGTGGAAACAATTGAAATCTGAGATGGAAAATTTACACTCTTCCAAAAGAGTATAAACTAGATTAAAAGCTAGTTTACAACTTAGTTTGTATAGTAGTTATATGTTTACATCTAACACTGACTGACATAAAATTAAGGCTAAAGGAAGATGTATAATTGTTAACACTGTGGACTCTGGAAAAATATCGAGGTAGATAAGAACTGGAGATTAAAAAAAAAACTTCATGTAAAAGGTAAAATTTACAACTGTTCCTGGAGCTTTAATCAGATTCACAAGGAGGAATGGGGTAACCAAGAATTCTGCCTGCTTCTGAGAGTGGGACTTGTCTTACACATGAGAAACCACTGAAACTGAAATTGTCAGGAAGGTAATGAAAGAGTTACCATTGACACACTGAGATAATTTTCATACTGATGATGTAGACTTTAGCAGCAATTTGTAGCAGTATTTCATTAGTGCCTGGTTTATTATAGGTGTGAACCACAAATGTTCTTTCAAATTTAAGGCCACTAATTGTAATTTGAAAAAGAGATGTTACTATTTTTACTTATTAAGTTTAATTCATTGTATAATCTATAATACGCTCACAACAATGAATCATGTTAAATAATCACTTAAGCACTTGCAAAATTTTCCTAATGCATGCATCATCTTGGAAGTTACATTTTACCTTGTCCGAATTAAAGATATTTCTGGTTAGAATAGAGACTATGAACGACTGTAGGTGTCCTATGGCATCAAAAAAACTCACGATGTTTATTAAATAGTTAATAGTTTAAAAATGGATAGCTACTTAAGGAAATAATGCTGATTTTAAGTTTCTCCTCAAGAACAGGCAGCAACATTATGTAAAACAGTTTTTTTCAACATCTTGACAATTAATGCTTCTAAAAGAATATTCAAGAATACAAATGAACAGTTCTTAAAAAGGAAGGTCTTTATAAACTCTTCATTTTAGAAACTATCTTGACTTCTTCACAGGTGTTGATATTGAGTGTGTATTACTAGTAGTCAAGAACCATCATTTTGAGTTATCTACGATATCCTGAAGCATACAAAATAAATAATCATCCTGAATAAAGAGAGTGTAACTGTAAACTTAAATTCTAGTTCCTCAGAATATTTCTTCTTATTAAAATAAGCATTTTTATATATGTAACCAATGGTATAATCAAATAGATTAATATGGGTGAAATATATACATATGCATATATATTTATAAGGTATGCATTATTCTGGAGGAAATTAGATATTTTGTTCAAAGATGTTTGTTCTTTTTTTGTGTGGAGGGAGGATAATACAGGGTCTTACTCTGTTGATCAAGCTGAAGCACAGTTGTGCAATCACAGCTCACTGCAGCCCCAACTTCCCAGGCTCAAGTGATCCTCCCACCTTAGCCTCCCAAGTAGCTGGGGCTACAAGCACATGCCACCACACCCAAATTTTTTTTGTATTTTTTATACAGACAGGGTTTTGCCATGTTACCCAGGCTGGTCTCAAACTCATGGGCTCAAATGATCCACCTGCCTCGGCCTCCCAAAGTGCAGGGATTACAGGCATGAGCCATCATGCCCAGATCAAAGATATTTATACTTACATATTGAAATATGTAGCCATTTTACCATTAAAATTGCAGTAGTTCACGTCCGTAATCCCCACACTCTGGGAGGCTAAGGTGGGTGGATCATCTGAGGTCAGGAATTCGAGACCAGCCTGGCCAAAATGGTGAAACCCCGTCTCTACTAAAAATACAAAAATTAGCTGGGCATGATGGTGGGTGCCTGTAATCCCACCCACTCAGGAGGCTGAGGCAGGAGAATTGCTTGAACCCAAAAGGCAGAGGTTGCAGTTAGTCAAGATTGTGCCATTGGACTCCTGCCCGGGTGACAAGAGCGAAACTCAGTCTCAAAAAACAAAAAAAAGTTTTAAAATATCGTTTTCCCTTCATTCCAAGTCTGATCCCTAAATATTGATTTATAAACATATTTTAGAACAGTTTGCTCCATAGAAGATGCAAAGAGGCTATTGAGAAGAGATGGATTTATTAATCTATAAATGGGTCTATTCTGATTATATTAATGTTACCTACATTCAGACAAAATATTTAGCCCTGAAAAAAAAGACATTGTCTTGCAAAAAATAGAACAATGCATTTTTTTGAAAATACATTTATTCTGGCATGATAATTTTGCCAGAATTCTCTATAAACTTTCTCCTAAATGCGAAGGAAGCACTATGTCACAGTAAGACTGCAGATATCTCTGTTCATCTTGTAGCTACAAGTAGGAGCATGACTGCAAGAATCAAGTGAACTGTCACCTACTCACCTACTTTTGAATGCAGATGGAATTGCACATACATAGTATGCATATGTAGCCTTCTTTCTTAGCAAGGAACGGAGCCGATCTAGCTCACTAGCCAAGTTAGAATTTTTTGTAGTGAGATATATTTCACTCCAAAATAAAAATAATAACTGTCTTCTTATTAGTGATGATTCAGATCATAATCAATATGAAGCTCACAAGTTGTTGCAGAATAATAAAAGTCATTTGATTAGATGCAGTCACTTATCACTCCATGTGCATCCATTTTAGCTCCTTTCCTGGTAGTGGTTTTCTATACGACACAGAATAATGCCAGGAAAACGTGAAGCCCCTAAGGGGACGGGAAGCCAAAGGCAATCATTTTCTATTTCACATTTTTGTGAGAACTTGGCCTGCTTTTAAGTTAAAGATGTTTGGTTCTTATTATCCACAAAGGTGGAACATTGGTTTCTTGACAAAAGAAGACTAAAAGACTTAAACAAGTCTCAGTTCCCCTAAATGCCAAAACAAAACTCCAACAAAACATTTCAAATACAAGGTAGCTCCTGAAAATCTTTTATATTTCGGCACCAGGTTACAGGTGATTAATGTAGAATATGTAGGCCTTAATTTCCCTTGCAGAGTGTTGACAGATAGTCTATCAGTTGAACTTGACTACAATACTTTTAAAATTACCTTCATTAACACATAAAGACAAAGGTCATATATTTATACATTTGACATTTAACCAGAAGAATATCAGTCCCTCCTTACTTTTAATTTCTCTCAGTAATATTAAATAATAATTTTGGAAGGAATAAATAGAGAGAAGAAGAGTATAAATAAATAAATTAGGTAAGTGGAAGGACGACAACAGATAGAAAAAATGCAGTAAACGTTCAAAAGTAGTTGATGAAACATTTCTGGAGAAAAAAAGTAGCCAGAAAGCATTAACCAGCTAAAATGTTGTATATGGCTAATGTACTAAAGCCATCCTTTTTCTTATGTGTATGATATGGGCTGGTATCATTTCTGGTGATGAATTTTCTTCTCTGGAGAATTGCCTTTATTGTGAAGGTGAACCAGACGGTGATAGAGTTATGTAGTAGAGAGAGGTGCATAAAAGAAGAAGTGAGGCCCGTGGATTGGGAATTTACGGAAGGATGCTTGAGGCACTCTGCTCCATTGTGCATACATTCACTCTTCACATATTGCCGTACACTGTTTCAAAGGGAGTAGAAAGGCAGTGGGAGGAGGAGAGGCCTTGCCCAATTAGCACCCAGGGCTCTCTACCACTGGCATTGCTTATTAAACCACGAATTTTGCTCTGATAACTTAACTTCAGGCACTCTAGGCATCTTGAACACTATTATAAGTGATTAGTTGAATTGATGGCACATGAAAAGGGCAGATGGTACAGCAATAATGGAGTTAATTATTGTTCAGATACGTTGTATCAATTTATGTACCATATTTTGTAAAAAATTTTTGGAGAGGCAAGGCAAAAACTGATCACAGAAAGCCAAATTATATTCACTTTATACAGTAATGAAGATACATGCTTATAAATTAATATAAATTCCATAATGTCTGTTTAGCCATATTCTGACTTTTATTACCCAAGACAAATCCCATTATCTTCAACAAGATGGGCATGCAAGTATTTAAGGGCAGAATGTGTTTCAAAATGAATAAACCATGAGTAACTGTAAGAATAATATGCTTTTATTTTATTAAGGTTTTCTGGTTAACATCAACTGTAAAGAGTAGCTCAGATGGCTTGCACATGGCGTTGAAGCCCCAGATACGTTTATTAGAATCAGCACACTCTGCTTATATGTATTATTCAAGTAAATGGACCCTGACAACCATAAAGATAAGTAATAAAACTAATAGTGCATTCATCAGTTAGAGCTACCTAACTGTTTCTAAATGTACAAACATTTAACTTTTAGTGGTGACATTTGTTTATTGTACTGTTAGTAAAAGAGTTATTGTTTTAAAGACATTTTGCTATTGTCAGTTATCACTAAAATAATCCTGTTTCAGCATTTCACCTTCATGGTATTCATATCTGTGGTCTGTAGAAGAGCCCCCAGTAACCTTAATATCTAGGAATTTTAAAAAACCAGATGCCTGCTGAATAATGCTAACACATTAGAGTACTTCCATTTGCTCCACCGGTAATTGTCACAGTTATGTCGTCTCCTCTAGCTGTACTTGTTACACTGCCAAAAGTGACGTCAGGAATCTAGCCACAGAAGAGAAAGATTTGAGACTCTAAAACAAGCAATTCCTTCATAATTTGTATCCTGTTTCCTGGATAGTGGAGTATTTTTACTTTTTAGATTAATGACAATTTATAATTGGCGTTTGTTTAATTTAGATTTAATTTGACATAGTTTAATAGAAGTTTTATTCAAAGGAAACAAAATACATCAGGGTCTCCTAGAGAAGAGAAGCAACTGCTAGTCAAACAAGGGTTCCCAGCTACTTCATCCGTCTACATTTGTATCTAGCTGAGGGCAATATTTCTCAGAATTTTTTTGTGCAAACAATTATACCAAGAACCTCGTTAAAGTGAAGAGTCTTGATCCCATCAAAATAATTTTTAATTCAAATGGTCTGGGAAAGCGCCGGGTCATATACATTTTATATAAACATCTCAAGATATTTTAGTGCAAAGAAGTCACAGATGTTGATAAAAATTTGTCAGTTGACTTATTTAGAACATGAACAAGACTTCTGGAAGGCCTGCACCAGTCTAGATGAGAGCCTCAAATAGGTCTTCTGGGCCAGACAAAAGCCTGATTAGAATAGAGGGTGCTTTTCTGACAGGTTAGAAGAGCCCAGCAGTATTTTGCATTTCTGTGTATTCATGTGTGTGTGAAGAAGCCTGTGAACACTTGTCATAGATTTGTGAGGCTGTTGACCCATGTTATGAGATCAAAAATGTCAACATCATCATGTTGAATTAAGGGAATGTTACTTATTCCAGGGGTATAATTTTTTGATATATTTTAAAATAGATTCTTATGGTTTCTGAAGCTCTATAGTCAAATATTGTAGCATTTGAAGCTGGGTTAGCCAATGGTATTTTTTCCCAAATAAGGGGTTTTTGATTAAGATATGCTGGGCTGAGGGCAAAAAAATATATATATATTTCTCTGGTTTTTAATGTCAGAAATAGACAGAAATAGCCAAGTTCTGTGGCACACTCCTATAATCTCAGCTACTTGGAAAACTGAGGCTGAGAAAACTGAGTTTGAGAACAGCCTGGGCAACATAGTAAGACCCTTATACCACACAAAAAAAGGAAAATAAATTGAAAATTTATACAATGAATTGTGTTCCCTAAAATTTTTATCCTTTATTTTCCACCAAATACTATTTTTCTACTAGTTACTACAAGCCCAGTACTCTACCTCTCTTCTTCCCACAAACACCAGGACTTATAAAAGATTATTCTTTTTAACTTTGCTTTCTACCTACTTTATTGTATAAAAAACATTTTCCAGATTTTTAGCTTTCTTGAAACTTTCTGGCAATAAAAAGGAACATGTTACTCTTCCGATTCGATGATTGCTTTTGAATATGTATACAGTGTGCTCTTTATTATTTATAACTTTTGATAGTTCTCTCCTATTTGTAACCCCCTGCTTTTCATTTAAGTGTCAATTTCTAGTAATTCTCTTCTTGCCTTGATTTTTTTTTTTTTAGTCTCTTCTCTATATCTTCCTTCTTTGACCTTTCTACATACTCTACATGCTCCACCTGGGTAATCGAAATTATTCTCTTGGCTTCAACTCCCACTATATGCCATGCTTCTGAAATCTAGTGTCCAGACCTAGCCTCCCTCCTGAAAGTCTGGCCTATGTTTGTAAAATTATATTCCTCCAGTGAGATGCTCCACTGTGTCAATCAGGATCTGGGTAGGAAGCAGAAGAAACTTTGAAATCAGATTCTAAAGAAAAGTCGATGACATGTAGGCAACGTTACAGAAAATTAAAAAAGAGACGTTAAGATGCTGAGGAACCAGCTACAGCTGGAGATCCTGGAGCCCTGGAGAAGGAACAGAAATTAACTATGAAGATAGTCCATATTATTGTGAGTGACATTATAATTTTTATAACTCCACATGAAGTGTGTTTTGCAGACACAATCCAAGGCTGATGCTAAGAAAAATCACTCTGGCCAATTACCTTTCTTTCTGCCAGATAAATTCAAACACTGCATAATAAGAATTAGTTGATTCTCAATTTATATGAAGGTGATTTATTTGGTATTTGATATTTGGCTTTCTAAAGATTGTGGCAGATGAGCTGTGATAATCATTTTTCTATGAAGCATGCCTATTACCTTTAAATGGATAATATCAGTATTATCATCAAATTTTCTTAGTCAAAAATATTTTCTCTAAAAAAGCTTCATATTGGACATTATAAAAATATTCCCTAAACATTTAAATAAACTTGTAAAGCTTTACACAACAAGAAAATACTTCCTAATATTATAAAATTGTTAAATTTTTTTCTATAAAGCCAATAGGAAGGATAATTCTAGTACTTGATATTCTAAATCCAATTAAAATATATTATGATCTTTAAGCTCCTCAGAGGTAGTTTTAGGGTATATGAAACAAATATCTGGTAACTCACCTTGTCTTTATTTTCAATTTAGAAAATTTAGAATGTATTATCATCTGTATTGAATTTAACTATTAACAACATGGTAATTTATGTTTAAAATAAATCAGTTACCTTTCTGCACATATGTATTGCACATATTCTTTGCAAAATAAACTTGCAAATAAACTTGCTATGCGCTTGTACTTGGTAAATGATCCCCAAAATGCTATTATTATTATTATTACTCATGCTGTTTACAAAATCTCCTTTTTTATTTTTTGCATTTTTAAAAACTACACTTATAGGATATTTAATTGTGAGGATAATTTTCCCTTAGACTTTATCATCTTTAGAAAACAGAAAAGAAACCTTCTTTATCCTGCTATTTTTAAGTTATAAATAAAGAAAAAATGAGCTTCTCATTTTATTAAAACAAGTACAATTATAAAAACAATGTTTTTGTTCAAATTTATTTAGAATAAACAGTTCACAGAGACCTAATGATTGTCTAAATAAATTGTTTGGTACAGCTGTTTTTCCTTCCTTTGGGATTAAGTTTCTTTCAGATTATTCAAGCTGGGAAACGTGATAATAGCACTTAAAATATCTTACTCGACAAACCAAATCCACAATTCTGTAACTGCCTCCAGAATGAGCATCAGTATTACCTCTCTGTTTATTTGGTGGATTCAGTTTGTGCTGGCTCTGCTTTCAGAGGCTGAGGGATTGCATGTTTCTCATTAAAATGAAGCTATAAAGAAGTAAAAGTCAAACAGGAACACAACTTGTTTTCCAATGTTATATTACAATGTTGAGCCAGGAGAACGTTTACTGATAATTTATAGTAATACCCATGCATTAGCCAAATGGGTAGCTCAGGGCACATGAGAAATATCATAGGAAAATAGCCATTTGACTCTCATAGAATGTTTAAATCTCATGTGTTTTTACAGATGAAGAACTTGATCAGAATTTAACTAACTTGTTCACATTATCACAGAGTGGATTAGTGGCACAACTGAGAGAAAAAGGCAGGTCTTCTGTGCTCCATGTAGAATATAACTGAGAAGAACAAATTATTCCCCATTTGTTTCTCAATTTGCCAGGGTTTCCCTCATACACATACTAGGCAGAATGTATGTTGAATAATGTCAGAACTTCTAAAGACATACCATCTTGTCTCTTTTAATGCCAGAAACCTGTCAATTATAGTTCCTCAAACTGCTAAGCAGCTGAACATGTTTTCCTTTCTGAAACTGAAATATTTGGGTGCAAGTAATCAAGTCTCCAAAGTCACTGATGAACATGGCAACTTTTGATATATGTGATTCTGTATAGTTAACAAAACAGTTTTACTTACCTGATATCAATCATTCTCAGCATCTCAGCAGTATAACCCTTTGTAATGTAAAACAAATGTAAATATAACCACTCTATATTACTATCAGTTGATTTTTAAAAATAAATTAGAAATAAACTATAAACAATTTTATATACAGTTCCATTTAATTGATTGCAACAGTGTGAATCTTCTTAAACTTTAAACATTTTAGCATGTCAACATATTTATTTGATCTACAGAGAATGCCTAGTTTACTTCCAGGTTTGTGGATGCCCTCCAATAACTGAGTCCATCTGGAATTCACCACCACTAGTTGGGAAACCTCTGCCTAATTTAATATGAACTTGCTGAGTTGTCAAGATCAGGGTGTTGTGACTTTCACTTTTTCACTTTTAATGGATGTATAATTAAGATATAATTCACTGCAGAGATGTTAAGATTTAATGAATTTTGACAATTGTTTAGGCTTTCATAACCAACACCCAAAACAAAACAGAGAGCAGATGACTTCCTTATACCCTTTACTAGTCATGGGGGGCTACAGTAACAATGCTCCTTACTCATTTGTTTTCTTTGCCTCTAAAGCTGTCCAGTTTTCCTAAGTAGGTGTAGGTAAGTGAGTGTATTTGTGGTTTGTTAATTTATTCAAAAATATTTGCTGTTTGCCTATTAGTTTCAAGGTACCATTCTAGGAAACACAGTGGGAAATCAAAGCTGAGAATGCAGCTGCCACGGAAGGCTAGTTTAAGGGTGATGTGAAAGAGGGAGCACTGATGAATAGAAAATCATGGTAGTAGTCAGTGGAAGATAAGATGTGTTGGGCTGGTGTACAACACAGTGCGAAAAGAAGGATAAGGTTGGGAGCAGAGTGAATGAGGAGACCTGTCTGTATGATCCTGTGCTTTACAGATAAGCTACTCTGCTATGATGCGCTGTGTCAAAGAGATAAGTTGTATATGAAGTGAAGAAAGAAAGCAGTTTCTTAGAGTGGTGATATTAGGGATGCTACTGGAGGCAGTATTAACGAAAAGTTTAAAACAGGGAAGTGAATCTGAAATTTGTTCATACTTGCTTCAGAAGAGGGAGCTAAAGATACCAATGTTAGCAACTTGAGGGCCCAAAATAAATACAAATATTCACAGGTACATCATGGCTTGAGTCTGTGGTCTGTGTATTCTTGGTGTTATCCAGAGACCAGCAACAACTGCTACAGGGTTGGAGTTAGGAGCTCAATGTTACCATTTTTTTCTTTCCATTAAACTGAATCTTTTATTTAATATTTAAGTACTTATTCTTCTCCACCTTCCTCTCTAAATCAGCTTTATATTCTTCTAGGAAGTTCTCACTGTCACTTTTTGAGTTATTCCAGGTTTTTTCCACACTGTCAAGCTTGGCCTTATCATTCCAGTAGAATAAAACATCTGCTTTAACTTTGAAACCCAACACTGACATTGTTGAGTCGACTCAGGGTGTAGGATAGAAGTGGCCTCATTATCAGAGGTCCACAGTAGCATTTACAGAATTAAGTGTGGGCTTTTGCAAACTGTGGTTTCTCCCCTGCCTGTGAGGTCTCTGTCCTCTTCCCACCCATGATTTTCTTATAAATCTTTAGCCTTTGATTAATATCTTAAACATGATTTGTTGCTTAAAAATGAGGGCTTTTTCAATCAGATTAGGTACAAAAAACACCTAGGAACTTGGATTCTAAGTAATCTGCTCTTACCACTTGGTGTCTTTGCTTGCATCATTCTCCCTTTAAGTACAAAGTTCTTCCAAAATAAACTGTATGCATAGTTTTGTTTTTTTTTTTTACTAGAGCTCTCCTCAAACAAAACAAAAACCATATTGTTTTGAAGGTACTAATCTTTTCTCACTAGTATTCTGTAACTTTTTACCTTGAAGCGATCCACATTACCACACTAGGTAGCTGCCATGGAAAATAAGGTAGTTTTTTAACCTAAGGCTTCGTTATTTAATGACTATTTTTTATTGATACTTTTTCTTCTTATGGTTCATTATTCTGAAGCCATGATACTTCCTTTCATGCAACCAAGATCATTTTTTAAATTCTCTTAATTATGAGGCAATAAAGTACAGTGGCAAAGAATGTGATATCCACAGTCCCAACAGGTTTTGTTCATAGCTTCACCAGTTACTAGCTGGGAAAACTAGTAAATCTCTCTGCCCCTGTTTCTTGATATGTTTAAAGAAACAATAATAGTACTTACCCCCCCAGTTTGATATGTGCTTAGAACAATGCCTGACACATTGTATGTGCTCAATAGTATAAATACTTATATTTTCGCCACTATAATACAGCAGGTATATTTGTCTATTTTATTGCCTGCATGATTTCTGGCACTTACATGCCCGGAACAAAGATGACATTGAATGAGTATTTGTTGATGGAACTCAACAATGGAATATTACTGAGTTTTACACACATACAGAATGAAACTATGCTGTCATTGAATGAGCTGGATGGGTTGATTTTCCTTTATGTAACACATTCCTCTATTGACTTGAGTATAATCAGGTCAGCACTATAAATTTCACAGCTATCAGTTGATTAACCAATAAGTGTCTAAGTTAATACTGATGTGTTATTATTGGTACACCTGCTACCGCCCTACAAATTCAAAAGTACCGATTTCTGTGTTGTTAATTGATTTGATCATTACCTTTATGAACAGACACTGATGTTTTCCTGGAGAGAGAACTGCGCACATTCAAACATGCTCTGAGGTTACACAGTGAAAATTAATTGAAGTTCAATGGAAACAAGTAACATTGAGTATTTGGGGAATGTCATTTTAAGGCCTTTACATTTATTTTAAAATTAACCTAAAAGTGTGGCATAAAGCTTGAATATTATCTACGTTTACCTAACACTGTAGCTCTGTTTATTTCAGGACCCTCAAAAATAATAATGCTAGTAGTATAGGATAGGTAAAACAAATGGCTCTTAAATTTCAACAAATATCAGAATCACTTCAAAGCCTTGTTAAAAACAGATTGCTAGGCCCTATCCTCTGGTTTCTGATTCAGTAGACCTGAGATGGGGCTAAGCATTTGCTTTTCCGCTATGTTCCCAGGTGATACTGATGTTGCAGGTCGTGATAAACCACTTAAGAATGACTGAGTCAAAGGCTGACATCAAATGATAAATTAACAATTAATTTATAACATTTAGTCTCAAAAATGGAAGATGTGGGGAACTGCTTTCAAATAATTAAGGGCCAATAAATTGGGAAATGGATTAAACATGTTAAATGTGCCTCTTAAGGACTAACCAATGAGAGGAAAAAAACACAGAGAGGTGTTTCAGTTCAGATTTGTTAACATACACACAAACACACATACATGCACACATAAGTGGTTTCTAGAAAACAGATCAATTCATAGGTGGTATGTATTGACTGAAGGGTTTGAGCTCTCTGTTTCTGGGGGTATTCAAGTCAAGGGTCTAGAACAGAGACAAATTGAAAAAGTGGGTAAGGATTTAGCACTATTGCTTTGACATCTCCTTTAATCCGAAAACCCTTAAGGGGTTTCCTGCAATTATCTGCTTAAATTACTGCCTCCAGGCAAAAAGGTGTCTAAAACACTTTAGTTAAGGAATAATTTGTCATGAGTGATATATGAGTTTCCTGTGACTGTTGTAACAAATTAAAACAAACTTGGTGATTTAAGAAAACACAAATGTATTCCCTTGCTGTTCTGGAGGCCAGAACTCCAAAATCAAGGTGTCACCAGGCTGTATTATCTTTGGAGACTCAAGGGTTCTTTGCTTCTTCCAGCTTCTGGTGGTTGCTGGCATTCGTTGGTTTGTGGCTACATCACTCCAATTTCTGCCTCTGTGATCAAATTGCTTAATGCCTCTTAAGTCTGTGTCCTTCTGTCTTATTCTTATAAGGACATTTGTGATTGCATTTAGGGCCCTAGATGATCACCTAGATGATCCAGGATAATCTCTCCATCTCAAGATCTTTTTCTGCAAAGACCCTTTTTCCCAGTAGATAATATGTACAGGTTCCAGGCATTGGGGTCTGATATCTTTGAAGGTCATTACTTAGTCTACTACAAATGATAAATCCTATCCCTTCTTTCTTATACTCTTATAATGTAAATGTACTATGAAAACAGTCTTACTATGTAAAATGTACTTTATTAACTTTTTAGTATTTCTGCTATGATACAGACGAGAAAAGACAGAGGATAATTTTTATTTGTCAGTTTTCCTATGTGATTGCATTCATCCATTATGGAAGAGAGGAATTAAATTTTTTGCCAAAACTGAGTCTTTTACGTAACATGTAAACAATGTTATATTTTTCCTGATAGGCGTTAAGAAGTTTGCTTTACTGCATTGTGTTTCTCTGTGGGATATGCTTCAACCAAACGCAATGAAACTGGCCTACTTTACATTTAAGAGCCGATCTAGTTAGCTGCTTTCATGATAAAGTAGGCAAGGGACTATTTGAAAAATTATTAAACCAGTTGTACAAGATTTAAATTAATAAAAACCAGTATTATAACTTGAGCATCAATATTCACATTTAGCATATCAAGTTCAGCAAATCAAATTCATTGAAACTGAAAAATATTACTGTACCTAACAAATTTAGGATCTCAACATGCAGTTCTGGAATTGTTTTTCCCTAAAAGGTTTTTGAAGGAAAAAAAATCAAATGTTTCAAATAATGTTTATCAAGAATACTGAAAATTTAGATAATTCAGCTTAATTTTTATTTTTCAATGGATAACACGAAATTTATGCAGATAGACTTTACTAAGCTTGGCTTTCATCACATTACTTATTATCAATTAAACCTCAAAACTTTTAATTAAATCAGATTGTTATCTTTTAAAATTGACAAGCTCCATTTTTTACAGAATTAAATATCCCATTTCTAAACGTATAAACAATAATGAAACCAGACAGTCATTTCCCCTCACCAGCAGATCTTACATTGGTAAAGGAAAACAATATACAAATTTCAGCAACATGGGAAATTATATTAACCATGAATATATATATATAATTTATTTTGGAGTTCACTTTTAGTCAGAAAAATAGGTATTGTAATCATATAGACAAATACTGTAATGTTTTTGAGGTACACAATTATTCCTATTTGTTGTCATTCACCACTGAGAAAAATTCAATTGCAGACTCTTGCCTCTGGTGAAGGTCATTAATCAAGCTGTGATTCTTAAACAGCTTTATTGAGATATACTTCTCATGCCATGTAATTCTACCTTTTAAACTGTATGATTCAATGTTTTTTAGTATATTTACAGAGTTGCACAACTATCACTGCTACCTAATTCTAAAACATTTTTATCACCCCGGAGAGAAACTTCATACCTATTAAAGATTACTCCTCATCCAGGGCAACCACTACCTTCTTTTTATTATAAACACTTCACATAGAATCATACCATTTGTGGTCTTTTGTGACTAGCTTCTTTCACATAGCATATTGTTTTTAAGGTCCATCATCATACTTTAATATGGAAATTACATTATTCCTTTTTATAGCAAAATAATATTCTATTGTATTGACAGATCACATTTTGTTTATCCATTTATCAGTTGGAAATGAAATTGCTAAATCATTTTTGTCACTCTATTCTTTCAACTGCTAAGAATAGCAATAATGGTTTTATATTTCCTGCTTTGGAACGATTCTATTTCTTTGTTATTTAGAATAAAAACATTACTTAAGAAGAAAAATCTAGAAAACTCGAATGAGACCTTTTTTGACACATAGTTGATAAATCCAAAAGCACTAGTTTAATTAGAATATTCCAAATTAATCTAGAGTATATGTTTACAATGTACATGTTTATTTTAAACAGATAGCCAGTTTTTCCTATAAATATGTTGAATTTTGAAGTGAAGATTCAACAAAATAACAGATAAAGCTAGTAATATATCTTATGTCACAATTTTTTTTAAATTTCTAGAAGTCATATACTCATAACCAAAATAAAAATTCAGGCCTATCTTCCTACTATATAAGCTGGTTAAAAAAAACTAAATTAATAGGGTCATCAATATCTATTAATTCTACTCAAGTGCTACAAAAGATTGCATTTACTAAATTAATGCAAAATAATCAAATTTCATGTACCACATCTCAAAGTTAAACTGAAATTATAAAATAAATCATTTTGAACTAACATGCAAAAACCTACGTTTTTATTAAGATTTAAATACCATCATGTTTGTTTGAAGGTGATGGGGTTCAGGAAACATTATCATAAAATATGGCACCTTGGCATTTGAATAAACAGTAAAAGGAGGAAGGTCACTCTGGATTTCCTCAACCCTTCTTCTCTGAAGAAGGCCATCAAACCTTGGAAGGATTTTGTGCCTAATATGGTTTAGCTGTGTCCCCACCCAAATCTCATCTTGAATTGTAGCTCCCATGATTCCCTTGTGTTGTGGGAGGGACCCAGTGGGAGATGAATGAATCATGGGGGTGATTTCCCCCATACTGTTCTAGTGGTAGTGAATAAGTCTCACAAGATCTGATGGTTTTATAAGGGGAAACCCCTTTCACCCAACTCTCTCATTCTCTCTTGTCAGCTGCTATGTAAGATGTGCCTTTTGCCTTTCGCCATGGTTGTGAGACCTCCCCAGCCACATGGAGCTGTAAGTCCATTAAACCTCTTTTTCTTTTAAATTGCTCAGTTTCGGGTGTGTCTTTATCAGCAGCATAAAAACAGACTAAAACAGTGACCTTCCTCTGAAGCAGGTCATAAGACTTCATGTTGAGGTGTCCTTCTTTTACTGGGAAGAAAAGAACATCTCTAAGGACAAAGGGTCACAGAGAAGATTCTGAACAAACAGGCCGTACTATGTCTCCCACAGTTTATCACCATCAGACTATACATTTTTACCCAATTATATTTCTCCACGACTATCCACTTCATCAAATCCAGCATAAAAAATACACAGGTTTTCCTGTTTCTTTGGATCTTCATTTCCTTATGAAGGCTCCCATGTCATGTTAAACTTACATAAATTTGTATATTTTCTTCTGTTAATTTGTCTTTGTCAGTTTTCTTTTCAGACCCAGCCAGGGACCCTAAGAGGACTGAGGAAAATCTTCTTCCCCACAAAAGATAAAATATATTTAAAAAGAACTTGGGCAAACCAGAGTCACTTAGGACTCTGCCTTGATTTCTTTAATGTAATATGCTGGAGTTGGAATAGATCATCTCCAAATCCTTTTCTGTTCTCAAACTCTGTGTCTTATGATAGTATTTTTAGATTTCTACTGTTTCAAGGAAAACCAAGGCTAGATGTTTAATCAAACTTTGTTTATTTTCCACAAGGAATAGATATGTAGTCTAAGTCATTTTGCTTCAACCACCAGTTTTCAACACACAGAATTAAGATATTATTTGACCTCAAGTTGTCACAAAGTGTGAAAATACAGTATGCAATTTTATATGCTTTCTTATGTCTTCTACGCATTCTGTAAGTTTTTCCTATTTCCCTTCTTCCCATGGTTATAGACTTCAAGCATCTGAATTTTATTTTCAGTCAATTGGAAACATTAGGTTGATGTGGATTATACACAGGGGATCTGAATGGGAAACTTGTTTATTTCATCCATATGGGTTTATT
The DNA here is from genome assembly GCF_029281585.2 of Gorilla gorilla gorilla. NCBI lineage: Eukaryota > Metazoa > Chordata > Mammalia > Primates > Hominidae > Gorilla > Gorilla gorilla. The sequence continues at coordinate 116,531,924 of NC_073229.2, read as the reverse complement.
GTAACTTCACCAGAAAAGCCTACAAAAGAGCACCTCAGTGAGAGAGAAAATAGCATTATTTTTATTTTCAACTCCAAAAGGGAAAACTAAAATTTCATCCCAGGGAGCATTCCATCTAACCAGATCACTCTTATGTTAACAGAATCCAAGCCACGTGGCACTGCCTTGCACTGCTGAACTTAAAACTACTTATTACTGCACTCCCCTGGAAATCTAATAGAGTTTGAAATTCAGAATACTCAGCATCATCTGACAGGTTTCTCATTTCAAATGGTCAAAACTCCAGAGAAATGCAGGAATCTATGACCCCTTTATAATGGCCTGATGGTGTTTACTCTACTTGAATACACAAAGGACCTTGTACTCTTGTTTCCCTTCAGTTGCAGAATCAGGCCAGGCAAGGACATGTTTCTTTATGAAGCTATCCCCAAGCTTCAATTATGGTCATTTGTAACAAGGTGACATTGTCTTTGGTACTGGGGACTTACTAAATTCTCTCCTGAATGAGTCATATTGAGGTACAGTACCTGAGATGAGCAGACTTCTTCAGACTGACTTATTTTTCCAATCTAATTCTCTTCAACATTATTTGGAAAGCTCTGAAAGGATAATAATGGTGTCTTAGTCTCTGGTTTTCATGCATTGTCAGAGACTTTACAGACAGTTTAAGTCAAACAATTTAAGCACTTAGCCACATCACAAAAAGAACTATGACTATCCAAAAGTCATAGAAAGGGAAAACACCAATACCTTAAGTAATGGTGAGTTTCATGATTTCTGACATTATGGAATGAAACCTGAAAGGGTTAGGCATTTCTTAACTCTTCAAAGACAGGAATGGTTTAACAGTCAGTTCCTAAAATGCATAGCTTCTCAGCAAATTCAAATACCAGTTCTAAAAGTTATGTGTATTATTATTATTATTATTATTTGATGAAGTCTCCCTCTGTCACCCAGGCTGGAGTGCAGTGGCATGATCTCAGCTCACTGCAACCTCCACCTCCCGGGTTGAAGCAATTCTCCTGCTTCAGCCTCCCAAGTATCTGGGACTACAGGCATGCACCATCAGGCCTGGCTAATTTTTTTTTGTATTTTCAGTAGAGGCGGGGTTTCACCATGTTAGCCAGGCTGGTCTCGAACTCTTGACCTCAGGCAATCCGCCCACCTCGGCCTCCGAAAGTGCTGGGATTACAAGCATGAGCCACCGCACCCGGCCAGTTATGTGTATTATTTAACTGAGAATCAAACATAGTCACATTCTGAATTCTTTTTTAAATTACATTGCAAATAGAGAAACAAAAATATTTCTGATTCAGGAAATTATGTACACCTATCTAACTAAACTGATCCATCAATCGAGAGAAAAATTTCAATGCTTCAGTAACTACAAATGGAAGGCCTAACTTGGAGATGCCTTTATTGGTAGTAATTGCAAACTCTTATTGAGCACTTAATTCTGTGACTGTGCTTTTGTGTTATTATATTATTTAATCCTGATTATAGCCCAATGCCATATATAGATTTTACTTTATTACACTTTATATAGATGAATAATAGAGCTGAAGGAAAGAGACTTTGCATCATTTTGCCAAAGGTCATACAACCAGCAGATGGTAAAATGCAACTCAAACCCTGGCTGCTTTAGTGAGCATGCTTTACTCCTTGTAGAAAGGATTTATAAAATGGTTTTGGAGACTATTTTATGAATTTATAGAAAGTGCTTTCTGAAAAACACGCAGCTATGTCTTTCAAGGACTGTTTGGGTTAATAGACAAGCATTCCTTTGAATTGATTTAGTATAAAGCAAATTGATTGTCTACCTTTTAGATATTATGATGACAGCAAAGCCTTAGAATGTGACCCAAAAGCTAATTGATTTAGTAAAGTTGTGAAAACATTACCTCTCAGAAAAGGGTTCATTTTGAGTAACTTTCTCTCATTACAATTCTGTAATGGCTCAGTTACATCCTGAAGTCATCTATATTACTAGGAAAACCGGTCTTCTCTAGTTATATAATTAATTGCCATCCTTTTACTTTCCTTGCCCTAAAGTAGGAAGTGGCAAACTTTTTCTGCGAAGGGCCAAGTAGTAAATATTTTACTTTACAAGTGCCATATGGTCTCTGTCATGTATTCTTCGTTGTTTGGCTTTATTTTGTTTTGTTTTCCTTTTTGCTTCCTTAGGATCCTTTAGAAATACACACATAAAAATCTTAGTTGAGGCTCAAGAGAAATAGGCCACAGGCCAGGTTTGGCCCAAGAACCAACAGTTTGCAGACCCTTGCCCTAAAGGATTTTGTTTGTGTTCTTGCCTCCTAGACGTTGGTCACAGATAATGATCATTCAAAGTTCAATTATATAAAGTTTAATTAATATATACCTGTGTATATGGACATATAAAGGATGTAACATATATCTATAGAGATTTTTAGACTTTTTGACTTGCAAATTTTGTTTATTTTCATACAGCTAACATCTTATTTCAGAGTTCAAAGTGCTTTGCATGCCATAAGATAATTGCCTTTTTTATTTTTTTTTAGACATATGGCCTCCATAAGTGTTTTTCTGAAGGTTTTCCAAATTATATTCTAATTTGGAAAAGCTATGTTATGTCTTCACATTCATTTCAGATACATTTTCATGATGGAAATTCTGCAAAAATGTCAGTGTTTTGAAACATCCTTAATGATCTTTAACTTTTTTTCAATTTTCGTCTTTGTAAAATGTCCCCTCTTTTGTACTGCCCGCAAATCATCACTCATCATGGAGCTGGGATGAGATATGTACAGTTAGCTGCCACAAGCTGGTACAAGCCAGCTCCAGCACACCACTGGCCTACCTCAGTGTTTATGACCACGGGCAAAAAATAAATAAACAAAAGCTATTAAGGACTATCTTATTCACAGTATTTGTAGCTGGTCTGCAGCTGTCATTTTCAATGTTTCTGTTCAGACCACAGCCCAGAAATAACTAGCCTTGTGTGCTGAGTGATAATATTAGTAGATGTTTTTAAACATGGCACGTAAACACTGGGTTTGGTGGAATCAATAAGGCATTTAGTAACACTTTTCTCCAATGGGTAGTAAGGACTTTGATCTTTTAGAGCAGTTGTCCCAACATTTTTGGCACCAGGGACCGGTTTCATGGAAGGCAGTTTTTCTATGGATAGGTTAGAGGGATGGTTTCAGGAGGATCCAAGCACATTTTTCGTTAGATTCTCATAAGGAGCCGCTAGATCCCTCGCATGCGCAGTTCATAATAGGGGTCACGCTGATCTAACAGGAGGCGGAGCTCAGGCAATAATGCTCTCTCACCTGTGGCTCACCTCCCGTTATGTGGCCCAGTTCCCAACAGGCCATGGACCAGCAGCATTCTGCTGCCCAGGGTTTGGAGACCTCTATTTTAGAGTGATCTCAGGTGATCTCTTGGGAGTGGGAGGATCTCTTCCACGTAAGTCTTTCAGGGGATAATTGAGGAATAATCTTATGTCAGGAAAAACACATTTCCACTGAATATTTTGTGAAATGCTTGTATTTTATTTTGGCATCTTAAGCAAAGCTCTTTTGTTCTAACTTCTATCATATCACCTTCCACATTGTTTTAGAATTATCTGTGGGCTTGGACGTTTCCTTACAGGATTTTTAAAGCTCCTTTACAGGTGGAAACATTTTCTTTTGTTTAAATATTTTTTTTTTCTGGTGCCCACCACACTGAATGACATAGAGAGGATTTCAATGAATATTTTGATTTGTTTATAAATACACAGAGGATAGCAATCATGTATATATAAGAGAAAATGTAATATGAATAGAGACTTGATTACAGAAATTAAACAGTGTTACCTCTTCACAATTTTTTTTCATATTTTTGGCTTTTACAACAACAACAACAAAAATTCTAATCGAATGGCAAAAACAACAGCTCAAAGTACAGATGCATTCTTTGTCGTACATGAAATTCTGTTTCTGATAATTACTCTGCCACTGCTAATTGATTTGCAGGTGCAGTTATTTCTGAAATCTTAATAACATTCCAGGCATATTAGCAGGTATATCTCATCAGACTCCTTCTGAAATAGCAATAAGATAGTTTCATTTTAATCATGTACAACAAGCCAAAAATATGATTGAGGAAAACCTCATGTCTACAGACAATTCCCTAGGTCTCTTGTGCAGTCTCTTCCTATATAATTTGGTTTGGCTAATGGCATTGCGTTGGATGCATGTAATATGGTTTAGTTTATTGAGAGAATATAGAACAAATACATCTGACTTCTGCCTCCAGTAATGGTAGCTGCAGACATGGACCAAAATATGCAGAACAAGTTTTTAAGAGCACACGCAAGATAGAGAGAAATTCGTGGGCAAAATGGAGAAAAATGTGGATATCGAGACGGGCGAGTTTTGCATTTGAGGCCACGTTTGTTCAGAGGACATATGTAGACTTAGAATAAGCAGAACTCTCTCTCTGTCTCTCTCTGTCTCTCTCTCTCTCTCTCTCTCTCTCTCTCTCTCTCTCTCTCTGTGTGTGTGTGTGTGTGTGTGTGTGTGTGTGTGTGTGTGTGTGTGTGTATGTTTAGGTCAAGTATAGGAGGCGTTTTGGAGGTATAATACACAGATGGTAAAATTCATTTCTTTAGTGCAATTCTATTAGTTTTGATGAATGCATAAAGTTTAGTAGCCTTTGCTATTAAATGAATATAGAGATTTCAATCATCCTTAAATTTCCCTTATACTTCTTTGTCAATATTTTTCCTCAGTCCCCAGACCCTGAATCTGATTTTCATTCTTATAGCTTTGTCAATTTAAAGATATCATATAAATGAAATCATGCCCTACCATTTTGTGCAGACTTCCTTCCTTAGCATAATGATTTTAGATTTATTCAGTACTGAGTATTCTACTGTACAAATACACCACAGTTTATCCATTCACTGGTTGATGAATATTTGAGTGCTTCCCAGGTTTTGGTTATAAGAAACAAGACTACTATTAATATAAACAATACTGCATGGGCTTTTGTGTAAACATGTTTCTACTTCTCTTAGTTAAACACCTAGGAATGTGATTGTATATTATAGGGTACTTGTATGGTAAGTGTATATAACTTTGTATAAGAAGCTACTATGCTGTTTTTCAAAGTGGTTACACAGCTTTGCATCCCCATCAGTAATGTATGAAGTATTAAGTTATTCCATGTCATCACCAACACTTGGTATTGTCAGGTTTTCTTTTTAATTTTAGTCTTTTTAATAGGTATGTAGTGGAATCTCATAGTCTTCATTCTGCATTTGCTGAAAACTGAAGATGTTAACTATCATTTCATGTATGTTTTTTGCCATTCATATATTTTTTCTTGGTGAAGTATTTTTCCAAACCCTTTACTCCCTCCCGCTTTTACATTGTGTTGTTTTCTTATTATCAAGATGTAAGAGTTATTTATGTAGTTGAATAAAATATATCATTTGCAAATATTTACTCTCAGTGGATTGTCCTTTTATTTATAGTACCGTTTTAAGAGTAGAAGTTGTGAATTTTGATGAAGTCCAATTTAGACATATTTTCTTATATGATTTATATGAATGATATTCTAGCTAAGAATTTTTTGTCTAACACATGGTAATAAACATATTCTCCTATGATTTCTGCAGAAATTCTATGATGGATTTGAATCCCTTTTGTATATGATGTGAGGTATGGATTAAACTTTATTTTTGTATAGATGTGTAAATTTTTCAACTTCATTTATTAAGTCTGTTGTCTTCCATGGAATTACCTTTACAGCTTTATAAATAATGAATCAAGCATATGTTTTTCCACTTCTGGGCCCTTGATTCTGTTCCATTGAGTGATATGACTCTCATTTTTAAAATATAATACTGTTTTGATTATGAAACCTTCAAATCAGGTACTGTAAGGTCTCTAATTTTGTTCCTATCTTTACAAAATTGTTTGCCTATCCTATATCCTTAGACTCTATATAATTTTGGAATCAGCTTATTATTTTTTACATAAAATCCTGCTGTGATTTTTGTTGCCACTGATTGTTCCTCAGCTGTATTGAGTTTACTGATACATCAATTAAAGGAATTATTCATCTCCAATATTGTGGTTTGTTTGTTTTTAGTTTTTCTATTTGATTCTTTTAAAATGCTTCTGTCTGCTGGATTTTTACATTTGTTTATAAATGTTTTCTACCTTTTCCACTGGATTTCTTAGCATATTAATTATAATTATTTTAAAGTCCTTATCTGCTAACCCTAATATCTGCTTCATATCCGATTCTGGTTCTGTCAATTGCTTCTCTTGAAAGTGTTTCTATTTTCTTGGTTTTTAAATTGCATAATTTCAAAAAGTTTTTCTTCTCTTACACTCCTATAAGAAAATATTACCCTTTCTTTCTTTGAATTCAATTTATTTTGACCTGAAGATCTCATACTTGATAGTTCTTCTGCTATAATCTTCTTAACTCAAATAGTAGCATTTCTTCTTTCTAGTCATTCAGGTCTCAGCTGGAGTGTCCACTCAGGAAGAATCTTGCTGAACATTCAAATTCAAGTTGCCCACTAAGTATCCTTTAACAAACACTGAATTTTGTTATTATTTGGTATTGTTATTTGAAAAGTTTGATTGATGCCCCTTAATAGTATGCTTCCAGGAGAATATGATGTTAATTAATGTATTATTTATCATATTCCAGTACCTGGAATAGTACCAGGCAAATAATAGAAGATAAAAAAAAATGTTGAATGAATGAACTAAGCAATCCTTCCCAGCTAAGAAAATGCTATTCCTTACCTTATATTCAAGTATTCTTTGATATTTCTCCTTAAAATTTATAGTTTTCATCATACAAGCTTGATATAGTTTAGTTAGGTTTATTTCTAGATAATTTTTGTTCTATTGCTATCATGCATGGAGTTGTTTTCATTTTTTTATGAATATAAAAAATAATGTTTTATTTAATTTTTGGTTAATAGATTATACAATAACAGTATTCTAAATGTTTTTTTCTTTCCGTTTTCCTTTCAAATTTTTCAGAGAAAATATGTATTTCCATAATAGTTATGATTGTGGCTCCCTTTCCTTTTTTTTAATTTAATTATTTCAAGCAGTGATTGTAAATTAAAGTGGTAAATCCTCCATAGAGTTTGGGTGAAAATAGGCAAGAATCCCATGAAAAGCTTTTTTTCTAATCACACAAAGTCCTATGTAATTATCTCATTTGTGTTGATAATAAGAAAAGTTTAAAGAAGTATTAAATAAAAAGCAGTTTCAGAAGAATGATGCATAATATTAATGAAATAGACATCTTTGAATTGTTTCAGGCATAAAGCAAATGACTAATTTTTTTCTTTTAAGAATAACATTAGTTATTTATTTTTAAAAATTTTGTTTGTTATGTTAAATATTAGTTTTAATTATAATTTTTCCAGGGACTGATGTTTAATTTAGCTAAATGCAATCTTTTGAAATATTTTTTCTTCTTTTATTTAATGATGTGATAAATGCTATGAACAGACTTCAGAATATTAACTTTCTTTGCATTGAGGAATAAAGTCAACTCAATCATGTTCTAATTTTTAAATACATTTGCGCATTAGATTTGTTAGTTTCTTATTAAAAAATTTTTACACGTGGCAAAAATTTCTGTTTTCTTTATTAAAGAGCTTGGGTTTATTTCAGCAGCAACGTGTCCAGTTAAAGGATTATATTCTCAAACCTTTCTTGAATTGAGATGTGGCTTTGCAACAAAGCTGTACTTACCCATTACAAGAAGTATTATGTGACACTTCTAGGAAATCTTGAATGGATTTCATTTGTCTGGGAGATGTACACTTTTGTTCTTCCTACGTTTCTTTTTCTTCAGCTTGGAACCTGCATGCTATAGTTGGAGCTGTAGCAACCATTCAGGCACTAGGACAGTGGAGCAGAAAGATACCATGAACTTGGGTCCTTGGTGTTTCTGTAGCTGCCACACAAGTCCCAACCTGCCTAGATTTGGACTTCGTTTATATGAGAGAAATACACTTCTGTGTTAAGTGACTGCAGTTTTGCATTTTTTGCTCCTTCACTTGAACCTAATCCTAGTAGATTAGGTTCATCCATAGTCGTAAGTGAGGTTGGCCTGCAATTTGACACTTTAAAAAAAATCTATGTGATGTTTTTGATATAAGGTATGCTAATTTTGATAAGTAATCAGGATGCTTTCAATCTTTTCCTTATTTCTGAAACAAATTAAACATTTACCTGCAATAGTCAAGCATAGTTTTAGAAATAATTTTGGACAGAGTTTTCTTTGTTTAAATATTCCTCTCCTTATGTTAGTTATAGTTAGTATTTTTAAACTCTTCTATTTTATTCACTTTATTCAACTTATATGCCATTCTAATGTTTTATCCCTTCTGTATTATACATTCATCCATAATATGCATTTGAATATTTCACCTGATTAAACTTCATATATGCTTACAAATGGACAGTTTTTTTTTTCAAATATATGGAATTTTGTTTCAGTCATCAACTGGTTTTTCTTATGGCAGACACTGTCTGTATATTGTTTAAGGATCCGGCCTCCTCTGAATAGCAAAGTGCTTCAGGGGAGGCACTTCTGACCTGGTTCAAAGACTTGAATCCTGATTAAGCTAAGTCATCCATCTTTGTTTCATTTTTCTTTCCACTGAAAGATATATAGGCAGGAAATACAATTATGACCGAAAAGATATGAGAGAAAATATACTGAGGGGTATCTTTGACTAGTTTTCCTACTCTTCAAAAAGACACAAAAAATACACATTTAGATGTTTTCATGTCTGGAAGGGGATCCCAGAGATGTTATAGCCATATCGTACCCATAAGTAGAGCTTAAATTTAACAAAATTTAACATACAGAGAAGGGTAGAGCCAACACCATTATGGGAGCCCCAATGACACACTGCAAGGGGTGGCAACATATTTTGATTTCATATTTGTAAGATCTTCTATTTTCTCATTGACGTAGTAAATTGAGTCACAATTTTTTCACTTATGACTAAAGGCTTCTTTACTACTTTTATTTTTATTATATTTATTTCATCTTCATGTTTTAAAATTAATTGATGCCATTATTCTCGTGTTTATTTTTGTGTTATCTAAATTCTCAAGTTGTATATAAAATAAATTTACTTTATTGCTTCTGTATTTAATAATAAAAATTTTCCTCTAACTTTGGTTATATGACAACAGTGTTGATGTTTATTAGTCACAGTCACATTGCTAAAAATTATTTCATTCTTTGGGAATAATATATATATATAATATAAAACACATGTTTAACTTTTCATGTTTGGGTTATTTTATATACAATATTAATATACTTTATTAATTTTAATTGATTCTGGTAAAAATGTAGTTTGTGGAATTATTCCTTTTAAGAATTAAAAATTTTTTTCTCCATTGCCTAATATATGATTGATAGTTTGTACCATGAGTATATTCACTTAATAATGCACAAATTTTAATTCCTTTTTAAACGATTAAATAGTCATTTAATTCTAATCTTATTTCTTGGTCTTTCAAAGATTAATCTATTTCTAATCCTATTTCTTTCTTGGTCTTTCAAAGATTAGTATTTCCGATAGTTTCTTCTTTTTAAGCTGCTCTGACTTTATACATTTTCTTGTATACCACATAGCAAGAGGGTTTTATTGTTGGTATCTTAAAATACTTTTTTTTCATTGCATGTATAATTCCATAGAAAGGTATGTCACAAAATTATTGAGCACAAAAAATTCTGAAATGTAATTGCTTTGCTTTGTTTACAATTCCAAATATATTAAGTTTATATATTCATGTATTATTTAAGTATCACCAATTCTCAGCATCTTCAATGAAACTCACTTTTGTATAGCCCCTACTATAAAATTCATAAATAGTGAATTTTATCCTAAATATAAAAGGGTATATTAGCGGGCACGGTGGCTCATGCCTGTAATCTCAGCACTTTGGGAGGCTAAGGCGAGTGGATCACCTGAGGTCAGGAACTCGAGACCAGCCTGGACAGCATAGTGAAACCCCCTCTCTACTAAAAACACAAAAAAATTAGCTGGGTGTGGTGGCAGGCTCCTGTAATCCCAGCTACTAGGGAGGCTGAGGCAGGAGAATCGCTTGAACCCAGGAGTCGGAGGTTGCAGTGAACCAAGATTGTGCCATTGCACTCCAGCCTGGGCAACAAGAGTGAAACTCCTTCTCAAAAAAAAAAAAAGGGGGGGGGTATATTTAGAAGAAAAATAAAGTTCTACTACTGACATGTTTCTGAAGCTGTAAGCTGTCTTTATATTGAGTTTATTTAATATTTGTTATTATTATTGGTTTAAAGTTGGCAAATTAAGATGGTGAAATAAATTCTCAGTATCTGACCTGTGTTAAAACTTTAGATGATTATTTATAAATAGGATATAACCTTGTTTAGGAATAAGATTTTTGTCAGTATATTTAATTTTCCCCACCTTTTTGATGTGGTTACAATTATTTAAATTTTTTCCTAGCAAAAAAAAAAAAGACCTATTTTTTATTCTCAGCTATCCATCACATTTCTAAAAATAATACTATGATGCAAAATTCCAAATATCAAAAATGGATTCCAACAGATTAGTGTATTAACTTGCTGTATCAAAATAAGTGTGAAGTGGATTTTGAAGCTCTCTTTGGCACCTCAGTAGCACTCTTAAGTTTCTTTCAATGATATTATAGTTCTGGATATAAAAGATGCTTAATGCATATAAGATGAATAAACAAATGGGAAATAATAAATGAAGGCATGCATACAAAATTATATTGCAATCTTTTGAATTTAAGATGTTAAAATGGTTTTTCAATAACCAAAATAAATCTTTCATTCTTAAATCTTCCTTTTTCACCTTGGAGTTTGTTCAAATTATTACCTTTTATCTAAATCTTGTTATAATTGAACCCTATTTGAAGCATGTGTAACTATTTCTTAGGTATAATTAACAGCTATACTTTATTTCACACAATGAAATACAGATATGAGGTCCAACAGTTATTGTGTACAATGTTCATTAATCACCAAGTTCAAATACACATTTTTAGGTGCATTATTTAGCACTCAGATATTGATTTATTGAATTATTGCTAGTTTGACATTTTGTTTTTTAAAGAAAACAGTAATCCGGGGATAATGTGGTACATTAGTAGGGATAGGCAGTGATTCAGCTTGTTAAGCACAGAATTTGATGAAGCTGTGTCTCTGCCAGGTTTTGATATCAGGATGATGCTGGCCTCATAAAATGAGTTAAGGAGGATTCCTTCTTTTTCTATTTTTTAGAATTGTTTCAGGAGGAATGCTACCAGCTCTCTTTGTACCTCTGGTAGAATTTGATTGTGAATCCATCTGGTCCTGGACTTTTTTTGGTTGGTAGGCTATTAATTGCTACCTCAATTTCAGAACTTGTTATTGGTCTGTTCAGGTATTTGACTTTTTCCTGGTTTAGTCTTGGGAGGGTGTATGTGCCAGGGATTATCCATTTCTTCTAGATTTTCTAGTTTATTTGCATAGAGGTGTTTATAGTAGTCTCTGATGGTAGTTTGTATTTCTGTGGCATCGGTAGTGATATCCCCTTTATCGTATTTTTTTTTTGTCTATTTGATTCTTCTCTCTTTTCTTCTCTATTAGTTTGGCTAGTGGTTTATCTATTTTGTTGATCTTTTCAAAAAACTAGCTCCTGGATTCACTGATTTTTTGAAGGTTTTTTTGTGTCTCTATCTCCTTCAGTTCTGTTCTGATCTTATTTCTTGTCTTCTGCTAGTTGTTGAATTTGTTTGCTCTTGCTTCTCTAGTTCTTTTAATTGAGATGTTAAGGTGTCAATTTTAGATCATTCCTGCTTTCTCTTGTGGGCATTTAGTGCTATAAATTTCCCTCTACACACTGCTTTAAATGTGTCCCAGAGATTTTGGTGTGTTTTGTCTTTGTTCTCATTGGTTTCAAAGAACATCTTTATTTCTGTATTCATTCCAGGTTGTTCAGTTTCCATGTAGTTGTACAGTTTTGAGTGAGTTTCTTAATCCTGAGTTCTAATTTGATTGCACTGTGCTCTGAGAGACTGTTTGTTATGATTTCTGTTCTTTTACATCTGCTGAGGAGTGTTTTACTTCCAATTATGTGGTCAATTTTAGAAAAAGTGCAATGTGCTGCTGAGAAGAATGTATATTCTGTTGATTTGGGGTGGAGAGTTCTGTAGATGTCTATTAGGTCCTCTTGGTCCAGAGCTGAGTTCAAATCCTGGATATCCTTGTTAATTTTCTATCTTGTTGATCTGTCTGATATTGACAGTGGGGTGTTAAAGTCTCCCACTATTATTGTGTGGGAGTCTAAGTCTCTTTGTAGGTCTCTAAGAACTTGATTTATGAATCTGGGTGCTCCTGTATTGGGTGCATATATATTTAGGATAATTGAAGCTACAAATACATGTCAAATTACCCGTACAAAATTATCATATATAAGAGACCTCTTTTAAAAACAGTAAAGGAAGTAATGGAAATGAGCACATGAAAATTATACTGCAGTCTTCCCAGAACACATATAAAATGATCTTTTGTAGAGCAAACAAATCAGGTGAGATTGCATTGCTAAAATAAAAGAAAAATATCGAAATGATAATGAACACGCTCTAAGGATATGCTACTAAATACTACATACATTCTAGATTCTATTGGGAAAAAAAATCACCTTGAAGTATTTGTGAGTGTTATTAAAACACTAGGCAAATCTAACTTATATTAATAACAATGTTTTACATATATGTGTGTGTGTATATATATATATATATATATAATATATAGTGCCTGCATGTGTAATTATCCCACAGCTTTTCAGAAAAAAGAGAACAGAATGTTTTCTAGTGACATTGAAGAAATGTCACTAGAAAATGTCTAGTGACATTGAAGAAATGTAGTATGTATACTTACTGTGTCAGGGATGCTCAGAATATACAGATGGTCTGCGCTGTATTTCTTTTTTTTCATTTCCATGGAATACTGTAATTGTGGGCTGGTAGAAAGACAATGGATCACATGTGTTTCAAATTATTTTCTTTTAGTTTCCTTGCTTATTTATTAAAAATGTATATTTGTTTTCCCCAAAAACACAAGAAAATAATAAAAAATACACTTTAAATGAATAAACTACATAAATCTTCTGGAATTCTTATAATTTCAGAATTTTCAAAAAAATGAAATCAAAATATTTTAACTGGAAGTAAATTAAGTATAGCATACCCTATGATTATCCATAACAGAACAACTAGAGTAACAAATCATTTTGAAAATATCTGCTTTGGCCCAGTTCTCCACATCTCTCCCATCTAGGACTTGCACAGCTCCTCTGCTTCTTCTAAGGAAGATCTGTTGGCTCTTCCATCTCATGTGAGAATGATTCAGCAGAACTAATTGGTAAATGAAGCTTCTTTTTCTGAAGTTATTTTTTCAGTTAATGTAGTGGTAGCTGGAGCTTTTCAGGAACAGACATTAATGTTAAGTTTTGCAATTTGTTGATGTCCTGCAGTGGTTGTTCCTCACTGTTTATTAGTTTAGATTTAAGCTAGGATGCATTAGGCACATCATCAATTGTGCCTGTGGAATTTAGTGCCTAAAGCAAAGTCACTATCTTGGTAACTTTGTTATAGAGTTCAGTTTTAGAGACACAAACAGAGTAAAATCACATTCGCTAGAAATGTGCAAGACGCTATCTGAAGGGAAGATTTCACAATGCCCTTGGGGGCTATCATTAGTAGTGAATAGGGGACATTCAGATTAAAATATTTTCTACATTATATAGGTATAAAACTATTACTGATAAAGAAATCATACAAAAAACATAAAGGTAATGGCAATAGTTGTCAAACCTGTAATTCTTAGAAGTTGTACTAATGTTGACAGATTATCTTTGTTTCAATTTTTTTTTACCTGTTCTGATTAACATTATAATGTGGAAACAGAGGATAGAGTATAATTTTCTAATTTAATTTTTTCTACTTCAGTATTTTATTATTTTAAGGTAAGTATCACATATCTGTTTCACATCTTGCTATTTATAGTATTCTGTTTCATTTGGTAAATAGTGTAATAACAATGAATGGCAACCCACAAGGAAAACAGTGATTCTTTATAAATCATTTTTCAATGACATGACAAAATTCAATTACTTTTTATAGCTTTACACTTGATTTTCCTTGTGTATATGTGTACAAAATAGGGAAATCCCCTTATTGGGATGATATTGATGATTACTATGGCATCCTAAAACTCCCACATTCCCAGCTAAGTCTTCATCTGGGCCATCAACAGTTTCCATAATTGTTTTTTGCTAGGATCTTCCACCTGCATAGTTCTCTAAATACCATCATTTAGTCATTTATATTCAGTTTTACCATGCCAGGCAATAAGAGAAGCAATCAGATTTTCTATTGTATATTTTACTTAAAAAATTGACTAGTTCATTCATTCAACAAATACTGCCAGAGTAGTTACTGTATAGCTACAAGACAAATATATGCTAAAGATTCCCTTAGTGGCTAAATGTGTAATATTCTCTCACTAATATAAACGTGTAAAAAAACTAATATTAGTTTCTTACACTGTATTATTTTCAATGCAAATCATTTTTCCAATACGCTAAGCTTCTTTTTATTTTATGTAATGGATATAGCTATCCACCTACAATGCCCAGAAACCTATTGTTTTTTCTTTTTTCTTTTCTTTTTTTTGAGAGGGAATCTCGCTGTGTTGCCCAGGCTGGAGTGCAATGGCGTGATCTCGGCTCACTGCAGCCTCCGTCTCTGGGGTTCAAGTGATTCTCCTGCCTCATCCTCCCAAGTAGCTGAGATTACAGGCACACACCACCATGCCCGGCTAACTTTTGTATTTTTACTAGAGATGGGGTTTTATCATGTTGGCCAGGATGGTCTCGATCTCCTGAACTCGTGATCCGCCCGCCTCAGTCTGCCAAAGTGCTGGGATTACAAGAGTGAGCCCCTGCACCCAGCCCAGAACCCTAATTTTTAGCACATCCTTTGTAGCTGTATTCTCAAACACTGTCGCATTTCTGACTTTTACTTTATTCCTCCTTAAAATTTTCTGCCAAAACTCAGTTTCCTCTTCCATATTCAGAATTACCAGTTGATTTCTAGTTTTAATAGAAACAACAAACTTTATGCATCAATTTCTATTTTTTTAAAAGAAACAAAACCAACTCTAGATAACTGAAGAAAGTTTAGAGAACTGGAGTTTGAAACAGCCACTTACTCAAATCCTGCACTACAATGAAATTGAACTGATTCTTTCATCCTTGTGTACTGAATTCTGTGTTCTAAGAGTTACATAACCAGGAACTGAGAGATGAAGTCAATAATCTGTTATAAATGTAGACTGGTGCTTTGCTTGCCAAAATATTTTTTACATCTTTACTTGTTGTTACGGGTTGAACTGTGGTCCTCCAAAAGATGTTGAAGTCCTAATCTCCAGTACCTATGAATGTCACTTTACTTGGAATAAAGGGCTTTTGCATATGATCAAGTTAAGATTAGGTCATTAATCCAATATGATGGGTGTCTTTATGAAAAGGGGAACTTTGCATACAGGAATAGACATGCCCACAGAGATAACACCATATGAAGTTGAAAGCACAGCTCTAGGTGATGCATCTACAAGCTGAGGAATGCCAAAGAGTGCTAGCAAACAACCAGAAGCTATGAGAGAGGCACGGAACAGATTCTTACAACCCTCAGAAGCAACCAATCCTGCTGACACATCAATCTTGAACTTCTAGCCTCTAGAACTGTGAGACAATTTTTCTGTTCTTTCGACCACCCAGTTTGTGCCATTTTGTAACAGCAACCCTGGGAAAATAATACAGTTGTCTTGTAAAACAGATGCAAAGGTTGGAATGTGGGTTCACATACAAAAAGTTTTTTCCCAACGTTTTAGATTCTCAATGTTGAATTATTTCTCTCTGTTTCAACCAATGATTTCTGCTCTCCTACCCCCAACATTCTTGACAACCACTAGTTTCAGGTTTAAATGATTCCATCCAGAAAATCATGAGGACAACATCAGGTGCAGCTTACTTGCTGCACTAAGAGTCACTGGTAAATAAAGACCTAACAATGCCGCACCTAAGTCAGTTCCTGCAATAATCACAGTTCTACAATTAGGTTTTGCACATACTGACTGCCTTCATAACAAGCTTTCATATAAAGCTAGTTACTATTGATTCAGTGGTATGATACGGTGATAATGAGGAGAGAGGAAAAAGGGGCATTTTTGGTTCCATCCTACAAGTGTGATCTCTCAGGTAAAGGCTGGATGACATCTTCAAGCAAAGGAAAAGCTTCTGTAAATGAGGGAGAAGGTGCTCTGTTCTTGAGGATTATTAGTTGGGGAAGAACTAAAAAATTCAGAGGCCTTCTGAATCATTTGATTTTTCTTAAACATCCCCATTTTTTTTTTTTGTTCTACTCTTTTTGGCCAATGTCCTATATTTACATGAGACTTAGGCCAAGACGTGAATTTATCTGAACTTATAATTTGGCCATTTGCAGCAACAAATTCTAAACTTTGGCTTCTATTCACTTAGCTCAGCAGATAAATAAATGAGACCCTTTTACAATTAGAGAACTCTATTCACATCATTCTATTCCTCAAAACAAGAAGGTAGGTATTTAAGGCCGGGCGCGGTGGCTCACGCCTGTAATCCCAGCACTTTGGGAGGCTGAGGCAGGCGGATCACGAGGTCAGGAGATCGAGACCATCCTGGCTAACACGGTGAAACCCCATCTCTACTAAAAATAAAAAAAATTAGCCAGGCGTGGTGGCGGGCGCCTGTAGTCCCAGCTACTCGGGAGGCTGAGGCAGGAGAATGGCGTTAACCCGGGAAGCGGCAGTGAGCCGAGATCGCGCCACTGCACTCCAGCCTGGGCGACAGAGCGAGACTCCGTCTCAAAAAAAAAAAAAAAAAAAAAAAAAGGTAGGTATTTAACTTTATTATTCTTTGACTTTAAATTATCTAAGACATCAGAAGCCACCTCTGCAGTTCTGTAATTCCTCATCCTTTCATGTCTTATTCTTGTGTTACGTGACTATTTCATCTTCAGTTTTTCATCTGAAAAGTCCTTCACCAAATTATTGCTTTTAAAAAGGGCTGCTGATTTTTACAAAGACTGTGCTCACTTGAGGAAGCAGATGTTACATGTGTCTCTTTTAGTTAGAACTTGCAACATAAAATGAAACTTTCCACAAATGCCTGAAACCTGTATAGAACATAAGGGCCCCAAGAATGTAACTGTTATATCTATAGATGTGCAACAAGCTACATGAAAATTTCAATGCTATTACACATTAAAAATGATATATTCTGCTTAGAAATGTGTAATTTTAGCAGGGATTGGTGGAATCATCTAAACTTCACTCAACATGGTGTTAGCTGGGGAAGTTCCCCTGGGCTAGAAGATCCACTTCTAAATGACTCAGTCTTGCAACTGGCAATTTGATGCTAGCTATTGAGTCTCTCCATGGGTTTGGGAGCTTGGGCTTTTTCACTGCTTGGGGACTAGTTCACAGGAACAAATATTCCAAGAGTCAGAAAGTAGATGGTGTCATTCTCCTAAGGACTGAACACAAATACTGGCACATTATCACTTTTACCATATTCTGTTGGTTAAGCAGCAGCAGAACCTGACATGAAGGGAGGGACATAGATGTGATAGGAGAAGTGTTAACAAATTTGAAGGCTGTTTTTCAAAACTATCACTGCAGTATTTGCCATGTTCCCTGAAATAGGCTTTGTTTCTCATACTTATGTAATATTATTTTTAATGTTTGGCTAAGCATTTAGGTCAGAGATAAAAGATAATCCTTGCACACAAATGGACTCTTGATAGAATCCTATGACTTAAAGGTTCCCCTAAGAAAAGACCCTTGCACTCTGCTGATATGCAAGAACTAAATCTTACTTTAAGAAATGCATTCTTCTTCTGCATCCTTGAAAAGCAAATTGATCACCATGCAGTGTTTTGCACTGATTCAAGTAATTTAATGTCATTCTCATCAAATACATCTCATCCTATATGAAGTAGACCTATTAAATGACTATTTTTCTTACTTTGTTTCAAAGTATAATTTCTCTTAAAATCTCTTTTCTACTGAGGGGATTCCCTATCTGGCTGTATCTTACCTATATCCAGATTTCCTCTACTAAGGTGGATTATGTTGTATTGTAATACTCCTTACTTGGCTAGTTTTCCCATGAGAGCTTGTAGTCGAGTTGGAACATGTGTGAACTCTTTTACCATGGGGAATTGAGTTCAACCTGGACTAAATAAGCTTGCACAGCTCTGCTAATGACAAGATATCTGGTCTAATAGAATCATATATAATCTTAAATTGCATAAGGGAGAAAAGGGCTATCTAGATATGGCAGACTTCCTGACATATCTCAAAATGATCAAAGATTATCTCTTGGAATTTATTGAAATAAGATTAAGCGTGATGCCTTATCTTTTAACTAATTTTAATAATTCTAATGGTAAATTTAAGAGAACTGGATTTTAGAAAATGAGTTCCTTAGTTTTTAAAAACTTAGTTGCTTTTATTTTAGAATATATGAGGAAGGTTGGCAGAATCAAAAAATTTTGCAGAGCTGGTGAAAAAGTCTAAACTCTCTGGATCATATAACACGGACAAAATATATCTTAAAGCTTAAACAGCTTCTTGACAACTTGAACTCATTAAGAGGTCTACTCTGAAGAGCTTTTGGACTTCGTTTTATGTTTTCTGTATATAATGAATATAATCATTTCAAGAAATGTTAATGTTAATGTTAGACTTAGTATAATTTCACACTAACACTACATTTCTGGAACCAGAAAAATTGAGTTAATATTACTTTAAATTTTCACTGCATATAATAATATCTAGGTTAAAACTTATTTAATCTAAGTCATTCATTAAGACATCATTAGAACAAATAAAATTTTACACATTAATTTCCAATTTAACAAAATAGAAAAGATGTATGGGCTACTTGTGCTCTTTTCTGTGTCAAACTTTAAAAATATTGCCAAAGTTGTAGGGAAATTAATGGATTTGAAAAATTCACATGAAAAATACCAGGAAACACAATAAACAAGTGGTTGGGTATATTGTCAGAGGAAATGGTAGGCCTAAGTGCAAGAGTGCAAGATGTCAGTAAAGTAGCATTATTTTGTATCAGATTTTTTTTAATGTGTGTCTTTTCATTTTCCACATCACCTTGAGTAAAATATTTTCTGTGGCTTCTTTTCTATTTTGCAAATCAGAAAAATATTAATTCTGTCTCAATGTTGTCTAAGAGATGCTTTAGAGTCCAGTGGGGTGGGGAGCTTGTTACAAATTCCCTCTTAATAGACATTTCTTTGGAAAAAGTAGGTCTTGTGGCCGAAGTGCCAAGGAGGCAGGGTCTTTGGTCTGGGGACGGAGAAACTAAACACAGAGTAGTTAAGTCCTGTTATAATATTTGCTCCAACTGCCCCAAGATAGTTCTGAACAGCACCAACACCCCTTCATCTCACCTTTCACCCCTTTCCCCAGGTATGACATTTAATATTTATGTTAGCTGATAAAACATACAATATGGGCTCACAAAAAAAATGATGAAAAACTTGAGCAGTGACAGTGCACATTCAATGGAATACATTGAACTGAATGACATTTCTAGACAAAACAAAATTAATGAAACCATAAAACAATAATTTATATTTTGCCTATTAAATAATTCCCAAGAACTAAGGGATGCTACTGGAAATAAAATAAACAAAAGTCTTAAAATATATCCAGCTGAAAATATTGTATATTAATAAAATATTAGAGGTGAAATTAATAAATTAATAATGGAATAAATTTAGCCACAGAACAAAGCATAGTAAGCTGGAAGACTAAATAAAGAAATTTTGCCAGTGATATTATTTTGGGTGCCTATTTATCAATATACCAAATAGCAGGACAGTATATTGGGCTCTGGATTCATAGCCTAACTTTAAAATTCTAGCTTTCTCATTACCAGGTGTTTGTGCTTAGACACATTATGTCAAGCTCTTTATGCATTAACTACGTTATAATAAGATGGAGTTATACAATGATAATTTGGTCAGAGAAAGTGCAGATTAAATCAGTTGATACACATAAAGTATTTAGAAAAGTGTCTGGCATCTAATAAACATTTACTAAATGTTAGGTATTGCCATTAAGTGGATAATTTTATATTTAAATGCTTTTATCAGAAAAAAAGAAAGTCTGAAATAATATAAGCTAAATACTGCCTTAAGAAGTTAGAAGAAAAGGAACACAGTACATCCCAAGCAAACAAGAAATAAATAATAATAATCACCAAAAATTAATTAGAGACAGCGATTTCTGCCACAAAGATGAGCAAAAGCAAATGTTAGCTATTTGATATTATACAGAGATTTTTTAAAATTCCACCTAAATGGATAAAAAATACAAGGAGTGAAAGCATTAATATTTCAGAATAAAACATGATGTTATTTGATACTGTTTATTAATTTGAGGAAGATTATTTCTATTTCTAGTTTCCTGAGAGTATTTTTTAGTGAATGGGTAATATGTTGCTTAAAGTGATTTTTCTGCCTCTATAGATATTATCACATGGATTTCTTTTTTTTGTAAAGCCTGTTAAGATGTTAAATTATATTTCTTGATTTTTGAAGGTTAATAAACCTCGCTTTCTTGGGATAAATTACACCCGAATTATTTTCTTTTTGTAATATACTGGGGTTTTTTATTGCTAAAATTGTATTAAAGGTTTTTTGTGACTGTGTTCATGAGGGATATTAGTTTGCAGTTTTCTCTTCTTATAATATCATTGTCTTGTAATGGTATTAGGAAAACACAGGACTTATAAAATGAATTGTATTCTTTCCTCTACTATGTCTACAAGAGAACGGGTATTATTTTTTTTACCTAAATGTTTCATAAAATTTATCAGTGAAGCCATGTGGGTCTGGAATTTAACATTTTGTTATTGTTTGTTTCTTTGTTTTGTGAGAAAAATTTAACCTACCACCTACTTTAATAAATATGAAGCTATTTGTCTACTTGTTGAAAGAGTTTTACTGATTTCTATCTTCCATGCAATTTGTTGTAGAATATATTGCATATAATGACTAAGTTGTGGAATATATTAGCACAAATTGTTAATTGATAGCTTTTTTCCCAATCAGTCTGGGTAAATCTTGTCATTTTATTGAACTTTTCAAAGAATTAACCTTTACTTTCATTGATTTTCTCTGTGGGTTTTGTTCACAATGCTCTTGTCTTCTGACCTTAACTTTATTACTTCTGTTCTTCTGTTTATTTGGGACACTTTTTATTTTTCTTATTTCTTAAAATAAATGCTTAATAATGTACTTAAAACTTTTTTAAAAAATACAAGCATACTAGAACTGCTTTAAATACATTCTGCAAGTGTTGATAATGTTATGCTTTCATTTAAAAATTTTCAAATATTCAAGGATTTCTGGAGATCTTTTTGTTATTAATTTATAATTTAATTCCACTATGTTCAGAGTACCAACTCTCTGATTTGGATACTTTGAAATTTATTAAGAGCCGCGTTATGGCCCACAATATAAACGATATTGGTGAATGTCCCATCTATTATTTAAGGTATCTTCTAATGTTGTTGTCTATAGTATTCTAAAACTGCTAATTAGATTGAGTTAGTTGAGAGCATTATTCAAGTCTCCTGTATTCTTACTTTTGTGTATTTGTTCTATCAATTACTGAGAAAGAAATGTGGCTTTATCGATTTCTCTTTAATTTCTATTCATTTTGCATCATATATTTTCAAGCTCATTATCAGTAGCATACACAGAATTGTCATGTCTTGATGACTTCACATATTTGTCATTGTAAAATGTCTCTGTCTCTGGTAATATTCACCATTATTACATGTACTTGTCTCATATTAATACAACCACTCCAGCTTACTTTTGATTGATGTTTGTATTGTATACTTTGTTCCATCTATTTACTTGAGTCATGTATGTATCTTCATATTTTAAGTGGCATTTTACAGATATCAAAATAGCCAGGTCTTGTTTTTTTTAATCTACCAGGCAAACCTGCTTTTTAATTGGGATATTTAGACCTTTTACATTTAATTGATTTATATATTTTGTTGTTTGCTATTTATTTAATATTATCTTCTCTGTCATTTGTTACTTTTAAATATTTTCTTGCTTTCTGCTGAATTAATTAAAATTTTTATGATTTAATTTTACCTCTATTTTGGATCTTGTATCTATATTTTTATGTTTAAATTTTTAATAATTGCTTTGACATTTATAATAGACATCTTTATTTATGACAGTTTACTTTCAAATAATATTAAGCCAATTCACATGTAACATAAAATCTATGACAGTATACTTTCATTATCTTTTTTTGCCTTTTTTACTTTTGTCACCATATACTTTATCTTTGCATTAAGTAGTAAATTATCTTTTAAAGGAAGTACAATATTAAAAGCTTATTTCCTACTTCCCCACATATTTTACTTAGGTACAGATTTTTTATCTGCTATAATTTTTCATCTACTTGGAGGACTTCCTTTATTATTTCTTAGAGTACAATCTGCTGTAAGTGAATTTACACAGCTTTTGCTTGTCTGAAATAGCCTTTATTTTTTATTTATTATTATATTTTTGCTGGGTAAAGAATTCTAGAATGATATATTATTCTCAGCACTTTAATAGTATTACTCAATATTGTAGTTGTACAGTTTCTGATGAAAAACATACTGTAAATTTTTCATTCCTTTCTCTAGAGATAATTTGTCTTTTTTTCTGTCTGCTTTTAGAATTGTATTTTTATCAATGGATTTCAGCAGTTTGATTAGGATGTTCCTGGGAGTATCTTTGTTTATTCTTCTGGAGGTTCATTAAGTTCCTTGCACCTGTGGATTTATAGTTTTTGTCAGTTTTAGAAAATGGTAAATGTTTATGTCTTCAAACCACTCCCTTGATTCTCTTTCTGAGACATCAATTACACATTTAAAACAATTGCTGTTATACTTTAATGTCTTGTTTTTCAGGCCTTATTTTCTCTGTATACTTCATTTTAGATAGTTTCTATCACTGTATAACCAAATTCATTTTTTTCTGAGTTTCTAATGTGCTTCTATTCTAACCAAGTGAATTTTTAAAAAATCAGACATTACATTTTTGCTTTTGAGTGTCTTTCTTTTTAATCTTCCATTGCTATCCTTATCAAGCTCCTGTTTTTTCTTCATTCTTTAATGTACAGTATATACCATAGCTTAATATCCTTGTCTTCTAGCTTGATCATCAGGGTCTCTTTCAATTGGATATTTTGTCCCTAGTTAAGGATAATGCTTTTCTACTTCTGTGCATGCCTCGTGATTTTCTTATTTGATGCCAGGTATGGAAAACAGTAAATTTTAAGTTACTTATTACTACATCTTATTATATTTCTATAAATAGAGATTTAGTGGTTTGTTGTTGTTGTTGTTGTTTGTTTGGTTTTGGTCTGCTATGAAGCTAAGTTTTTAAGGGTTTCTCCAAACTAGTGTTTTGTCCAAGAATAATTTATCCCAACACTTCAATGCTACATTTCTATCAATTCCACCTAATGTTCTAATATTATGATGTCTATTCCCTCTGGATAGTGGGAACACAAGTTTTTCCAAGACCTGTGTGAATGCCAGAAGCTTGCTGCCTCTTGCTTTCGAGTTTTTCTTTCCAAGATTTAGGTAATATTATCTCACCCTTATGCAAACTGCTGTTAGGAAAACACTTGAAGGGGCTTTAACTTCCTTTAAAATTTCAAATATATTAACTGAAAACTCTTTGTAGCATTCTCTAAATAAATATTGAGCATATGTTGCATCTGTAGATATTTTTCTCATTCTGAAAAACATTACTTTTATAGTCATGTCAAAGAACTAACTTTGTTGATTCTCTAACTGGTGTCTCCGTTTTCTATTTCATGAATTTCTGTTGTTGTATTTGCAACTTTGTTCTTTCTATGTGTCTGTGATGAATTCTCTTATTCTTTTCCATGTCTTTCAGTTGAACATTTATGTCATCAATATTCAACATTTCTTCCATTCTAATATAAGTATGTGTATACATTAATTGCCATCAAGTTACTCCTTTATTTTCTTCCTGTGAGGTTTAAAATGGCATAGTATCATTAGCATTCTGTTCTGGAGTTTATTTTAAGATTTGTGTTCTGACTTTTTTTACTGGTGAATAACTTAAAGTGCATTTAAGTATATAAGTTTATGCATTTTTGCTATGTTTTTCCATTTTTACTGACCGAATTGACTTTAGCTTAGAGATTATCTTATATATACAGTATCAGTTCTTTAACATTTATTAGGATTTTGTTTATAAATGAGTATGTGATCAAATTGTGTAGTGTCCTAAGGGTTTGAAAAGAAGGTTTTTTATTCTATGATTTTTTGTTCTATATATGTCCATTAAATAAGTCCTGAGGCCAGCTGTGGTGGCTCATACCTGTAATTCCAGCACTTTGAGAGGCTGAGGTGGAAGGATTACCTGGGCCTAGGAGTTTGAGACCAGCCTAGGCAACATAGTGAGACCCCATCTTTTTTTTGAGAAAAATAATTTCAAAAAAATAAGTAAAGAAATATATAAGCCTTGAAGCCAAGCGTGGTGTCTCATGTCTATAGTCTTAGCACTTTGGAAGGCCAAGGCAAGAGGATCACTTGAACTCAGGGGTATAAGACCAGCCTGGCAATATAGTGAGACCCCATCTCTATTTAATTAAAAATAAAAAGTCTTGATAGTTTTGTTTTTCAAGTCTTAATTTTTGCTTAATAGTTGTTTGTTCAATCTATGATATATTAAGGAACTTATTTTAACATCTTCTTTTCTAATGAAGGATTTGCCAGGTTTTTTGTTATTACATATACTTTGCTATATTTATTTTGAGACTATATTATGAAATAAAAATACAAGGTTACATTTGTTATATACTTCAATGAATTAAATATTTATTTTTTAAAATAATTGGTTGTCTTTAGCTAAAATAATGCATCTCCCCTTAATTCTATATTACCAGCTATTAAGTACATAACCATTAATTTGGGCTTCTAATACAGGACATTTTCTTATTATTTTTCTGTATCTTTTTATACTTTTACTTTCAACCTATCTGAGTTTTTTATCTTGTAAAAAGCAAAAACTGGAAATTGTTTTTGCTCACGAGTCTGTAGATTATGTTAGGTTAACCTCAGTTACTTAAAACAACATTTTATATGTTGCACTTACTACCCTGGACAGTCTGTAACCTGCAAGCTCTGCTTCACTCTGTCCTTACTCCAGAACCTAGGCTAACGAGGGGACGCTATCTTCTTGAACACTATTTTTTTTTTTTTTTGCCTGTGGCAGAGGAAAAAAAAACATAACAAAGTACAGACTCTTAATGCTTCTGCAGTGAAGTGGCATATGCTATTTCTGCCCACATTTCAGGACTCAAAGCAAGCTATATGTTGAAACTAACTTTGAATCTTGATGTGTGCAATCCCACTATTTGTCAAGAATAAGACAGAGCCCAGACTATGAGATAGATTAATTAGCTATAAATGTACCTTTTATTTCCACCATATTTTATTACATTACTTAATTTATGTTATTCCCAGTTAAGTGATAAGGAAAGGAAGTTAGAGATGCTATTTCTTTGTTATTGTAGAATTCTTGGGTTAGAATAGTCTGTTTTGCCATTTACTGATTGTTTTCTGTAGAGACACCTTACTGAGTAACATAGCACCTAACTCTTTGGTAGCATAAGCTAAAATGTGTTTTTCCACACTTAGCTGGAAATATCCAAAGCCACTGGACTACAACATAAGACGCAAGGTTGAAAACACAGAGACTCCTCATACCTGAATATTTGTGCTATTTATTTCAAATGTTTTTGTAACAAATGAATAACAGAATCAGACTCAGTAGAGATTAATTACTTTTAAAGTTTTCAAAACTTTAGAAGAGCCTTCATTTAAAAGGACATCACACAAGAATAATCATATGAATACCATATTAAACAACTTTTCTCATTAATAAAAATAATATACTTTCAGATCTAGTTAAAACTACTGTATTGTTTAAATTCAACAATATTGCTTTTAAGATCCCAGTATTATGAAAATATTAAACAATATTTATGTCAGTTCTCTCCTTGTGTAGATGAGGAAACTGAGGCTGAGTAAATAGAGTCTAGTTTCTGGACTCAGAGTTCATAAATTTTCTGCTTTAACTTCATTTTTGTAATTCAAAATGACTCTTAATCAGTATTTTGAATATTATAACCCTATAGTTATACTGCTTATTAGTAGTAGTTTTTTAAAAAACTATACATTGAACTTTCGGGAATGTTTATCTTATTTTTTCTTAATTAAAGGCAAATGCTGCCTGAAGAAAGTATTTCATAGAAAATGCTTAGGACTCATAAATTGTGAACTTTTTTCTCTCAGAAACATTCAGATATGATTGCTCATCTATTTACATTTTAAACTCTGACAATTTTCCAAGGTTCCGATTTCAAATGGCAAATGGTTAGTCCAGACAAACATCACAGATTGTTGTGAAAAGAATGTTTGAGTTATAGTCAGGCATTACCTGCCGCTGCCTCCAATATTTCAGATATACTTAGGATTTTTGTGTGTGCGTAAACTTTTGAACTAACTGCCTAAGAAATGTCACAGGGATAGTGATAGGAGCTATGGATGACTAGGAAGCATCATGAGTCAGTTTGATTCTGGTTCTACATCTTAAAAGATACAAATCAAAACATATCACATAAGCAAAATGCATGAACTATTCAGCCAGATTCTGAATTACACATAAAAAAACACCTGTCACAACATTTAGTAATGTTGTCAGTATATATTTCTCTAAGATTTGCAAAGAACACCCCAAAAAAGCTCTGCTTTTGTTAAAACTTATAGCAGATAATTTCCTATAAATTCTGGATAAGCATTCCAGAGAATTCTTTAAGTTAGTACTTGCTAGGAAGACAGCTGCTTAATCAAGCAAATTTTTTTGGCTATTAAGTGATAACCTTTATCTTATTCCACCAAAATACTAAGGTAGTATGTAGTGGAAAATGTTTTAGGTGATATTAAAAAGAATCCACTTTTTGAATGCTCTTTGGTGATACTATTAGTCTTTTCTGCTAACATTATGAAATTGATTAGACATTTGATGGCAATGATAACCATTTCTGATATGGTGTCATTGCCCAGAGCTTTTAGGTGCTCCAGCATCTTTTGTTAATTGCTGTTTCTTGGGAGTACAAATAAGTATTAACATCTTCAAGCTCTGATATCAGAATCTGAGACAATGCATTCAGTTCAACAGACATTTGTCAAGCAAATCCTTTTTTTTCCTCCTCGTTGCCTTCTTTTATCACTAGTACCCACATCTTCTATCAATCACCAATACCAATCAACATTTGCGTCTTTACCAAGTCCAGGGAATCTGATAAGTTGTGTAAACGAAAAGGTCATAGTCCTGGTCCTTTGGTCATTTGTGGTAAGGGTTATATTACATTGGCATTAGGTGGCTACTCTGAATGTTCACAGAATTGCATGGGGCATACTTCCTAACATATTATTCGTTGTTTATGTGAAAATCAAATTTAATTAGAGTCTTGCATTTTTATTTATTAAATCATACTAACTATAAGGCATTATGGGCATGAGGAGCTAGAATCCTGGCTTCCCTGAAATATAAACTCAGTGCCAAAAGTAGGCCAGCCCCAGGGAAGGGAAATACAGCCTACTGTTTTCTATATGCCTCATCTATCTTAAAGACTATCTGTTTAATCTATCATTTCTGTATCTTAAAATACCCTTACCTACCTGCGGAAATAGCAATGGGACTCAGCCAGCACAGTCACATCCTCAATAAATCTATGGGAGTGTAGGTGGACAACAGGAAAAGCAATGACTTAAACTGAAAGAAAATAAGCTAGACTGAAGCTTTCTGATTTGTTTAGCTCACTTGAAGTTACTCTTATGATATTATTACTATTTCTTTTCAAAAGAGTAAAATAAAAGATATCTCATACAAAAGGCCACTAGTGAGTGAATACAAAAAAAACTTGTGAAAATATATCAGAATAAAAAATGAAGAACAACATATTCTACCCAAAATTAGAAATTTCTTTAACTTTCCTGCAAGAAAAATACACTCTTCCACGTAAGCCAAGCATGAAGCATAAAAATTCATGGCAAATAAATATCTTTTCATGTGCTGTTCAGTCTTTAGAAAGCTAAGCTTAAGATAATTAAAGAAAAGTAGCAAAGTTTTCAAATTGAAGTTGCCAGAAAGAGTGAAATCATAGTAAATCTACTTTAATTAGGGTGCTACCCAGTAAAGGCAGAAATTTAAACTTCTTAAAGTTTTATTGACAGATGAATTATAGGTGAAAATTTATCATGGGATTTCCAAAAGTGATTGATTGTTAAAGCCATATTCTGATTCCTCAGGGAATTTCCAGGGCTGAGACAATGCCGGGCATAGTGTTTGTGTAATAAGAGAATGACTTTAGAGTAGGATAGATAAGTGTAAATCCTGCCAGCCTCTCCCACTGGTCAGATGTGTGTAAATTTCTGAACCCCAAGATTCTCATTTTTGATATGGGAGTAAAAACACACCCTACACACTGACTTTATGAAAGTTAAGATACTAAATGTCTAACACCCACCAGACATTTATGTCTCAATGAACAGTAACTATTATTATAATTATGCTATCAATATTATAAGGAGGTAGTCAGGTATAGTCAATACAAAGATTTTCTTTGTGATATTTTTAATTTTCTCCTTTTTTCAGTTTCTTCTGTGACTAATGTCTCATGTTGGCAAAGACAATGTGACATAATATTCATTGTCACAGTGAATGGTAAGGAAGATAGAATGTACAATTTCCAATAAAATCAGTCTCCTTTTCTTCATATTTAGAATGCTATGCATAAATGAACTTCAACAACAAAATTCCTAAAATACTAGTTTTCTCAAATTCTGTTTACTAATTAAAATAGCATATATGTTAATAATAATTGCCATAAAATTATTATAAAAATTGATTTTAAATCTGAAAATATGTTTTAACTAATAAGACTCCTTTAAGAAGAAATGTATCTAGAGTTTTCAAACTGTACATTAAGTGGCATGAAGATACTTTAGAATATTTGAAGTGATCATGAGGCTTGACTCGCAAATTTCCATTCCTAATCTTATCATATCACTTGTCAATTCCATTCTCCATTTAAATGGTTCACTTAGAAATAGACAATGCGTCCCAATTCTGCCTAATAAAACATAAAATAAAGTAAGCTCAGGTCATCTTGGAAAAGATTTTTCTCTCCTAAAAGGAGAGATGAAGTGGAGAAAAGTGTCTTCCTCTGAACACTGTCATGTCTGGCTGTAATGCCTGGAAATATGGCTGCCACTTTGCAACCATGAGTAGAGCCAGCACAAGAGCCAAGTTCACACACTGATTTGATGGGGGGGAGATGTAAAGCCTGGGTTTTTGATAATTCCAATCTATAGGATGTTCCCTACTTCTGGACTACATAAGAGGTAATATGCTTACTTATTTTTAAGGCCAATTAGCATCATTCTTTTCTGTAACCTATAGCTGCAAGCCATCAAAACTGAGAATAGTAAGCCTTAAACAAATGTTAGCTACCTTTCTCCTCATCTTCCCACTCCCCCTCACCATCATCATCATTCTTAGTATTCTTGTTTCCTTCTTATAGCCTCACACAAGCCTTACATGAGGCATTTCCTCATCTCTCAACAGCTTAATCCCTTTCTTTTTACCCTTTAGAGTGAGCCCAAGGCTGTTCTCTAAAAATTGGTTGCTCTTATAGCACCCTGTCCTGTTCTGTCATGTCACTTAAAGCAATTGTAGTTAAATCAGAGTTTATTAGTTGCTTATATCTCTCACTAGAGTGTAAAGTCAGAAAGGCAGTAACCTTTCTGCCTTATTCAATGTTGTGTATCCAGTGGATAGCACAGTCCCTGGAAAGCAGTGGGAACTCAGTATACATGTTGAGAAAAAAAAGAATACAAATAAAATCTACATGTAAAATAAGGATTAACTATTATACTTCGAAATAAACTATTCACTAGGAAAATGGGTCTAGTAAATATGCTGCTTACATTTGGATTATAACTGTTGACAAAACTTTATTGACATTACACATTATAGACTATAAAACTGTCCCATAAGCAGTATCTTGAAAAGAAAGGAAGGGAATTGGAAATGACTAGAGTTGAAGGAGCTGAGAAGAAACCTGTCAGATATACCAGAAATTATGGTACTCAGGGGGTTAATGGCTTTTATTTGACAGTTGTGTTTTGCCTTACTTTAATTGGATATACAATTTTCTTTGCGTTTTGCGGTTGACAACTCTTCAAGGACAAATACTAAACCCTGTGGGGGGAGAAAAAAATAACAGATTGCCAGATAGACTAAAAAACAATTTAGCACTCAGCAAGAAAAGAAGCAAGAACCCAAGCTGAAACATCCCATGTAGACAATGTCACCACAACACTTCCAGATAAAAAAGAAGAAAAGCACCCCTATGCATCTCAATTAGAGAATCAAGGTGAACCACATCATTTTCCTTGAAGCACTGCCAAATATTTGACATAAACTTCAATTAGGTTTCAAGCTATCAATTACAAAAGAAATTTTCTTTTAGAAAAATAATCCGGGAAGAAGTTTGCTTAATGTTTTTCTTATAAACCTCATTTTGTTTAATTGATCTGAGGAACTGTCTGCCCATTACTCAAGGTATGTCAGTTTCTTTTTCCTGTGGTGTGATCCAGAGAAAACTTCATATATATTTGCACACACACAAGCACACATAAGCACATATATATGTGTGTGTATGTATATGCATATGCGTGTACATAGATGCACACAAACATACACACAGGCAATACACAGCCAATTCATTTGATTGAAAAAATCAAATACCGGTTAGAGTAAGAGGATTGAGTATTGGTATACTTT
Organism: Gorilla gorilla gorilla; assembly: GCF_029281585.2. Taxonomy (NCBI): domain Eukaryota; kingdom Metazoa; phylum Chordata; class Mammalia; order Primates; family Hominidae; genus Gorilla; species Gorilla gorilla. The sequence goes on along the minus strand of NC_073229.2, from coordinate 116,500,797 downwards.
GTAAAGATTCTTCTTTAATTCTTCTTTAATGCATATAATTCTGCTCACTTCCTTAAATATCTTCTATTACCCAGAGCTACATTTAATTCCAAAGTGTGCATTAGCATTTTTTTCTCTCTTAAAGCTTAACATACAAATCTAATTATATTGCATAATAAGGAGTTGCCCTGTTTTTATGCTTAAGAGTTCGAGAAATCACCAATTGTTGAGGCAGGTTTTCTCCCATGTAAAAAGTGAAATATCCACTTAGGTAATTGTAGTCACTTACTTTTCATTAATTATGTCAAAGTGTTAGCGATCCTTTCATTTCCCAGGAGGCATACAATGTGGAAAAATTGTTTTATCCATTTATTTTTATTTCAAGATTGTCCAATACCATACCAATGCCTAATCTACTGCTGTTATTAAATCAAGTAAACAAATAAGTAAAAATAAAAACCAACAAAAGAGCTCTAAATTTAGAAAGGGTGGCAAAGCTAGCCATTGTAACCGCCAAAAACTATTTTATATAATTATTTAGCTATTTCTCTAATTTGAGTAATTTCAATGGTAGTCACTTATTGTTCTTGCTGTTGGGTCAAGAGGTCAACAGGATAATTTCCATATCAGTAACAGAGGAATTTTATAAAATAAAAAGAAAGTATTATTTTGACACAACCAGAAAACTAAGATTATATGAATTTATTTCACTGGTACATTTGAAATGACATTCCTCTATTTAAAAAATAATATTCACTTATGAAGCCACTTGTTATGCATCTTTTAGATACTTAGCCTAAGGCAATGGGGTCACAAAGATGACTATACATAGTACTTCATTATAGTGTGGACTTTGAAACCATTGCATGGATTTACTTAGCAGCACTACTTCTTACCACATATCAGGTGTGTGAGTTACTCAGATGTGCTTTGCCTTAGTTTCTTCATCTGGAAAACAAAGACTATCAGAGTGCCTTCCTTTCTGGATTCCTGTAAAGTATAAATAAAATTTCATAATAAGGTCGTACATTATTTGAAGTAACCCGTTAAGCACACATTAAAGATTAGCTGTTATTTCTACTATTATAACATGTATAATTTGTCAGGATATTTAAGCACATTATTTGTTATACTACCATGTGACATACACCATGTAGAAATATTTACAGTGTTTCAAGAACAACTACTTGCTTCCAGATAATTAAAGGCATGTTTTAGAGAGAAGATGACTTTTGGCTAAGGGAATCATCTAATTTACCATCCAGGCCACCACACTAGAGAGTGAAAGGGCATGCTATTAATGATTACTCTGAAACAGTGGACATAAACCGGTACTGACCCAGGGAAGACCATATGTATGATAACTTTACTGTTACCTGGTTTAAGCATTCAAATTTGACAGATGGAAAAGGAAGAGGAGAGGTGGGATCAGGGATAGCTGAATACATAATATAAGGATGCTGAAACAGATGGAATTTATAAGGTATAGCAAATAATTTAGTATGACTGACACGTGGAAGTATGGATATGGAGAATTGGAAGAAAAAAGGTGGGGATTGTCCTTTCAGCCCTGAAATAGCACTTTATTGTACAGATAATGAATAAACATTGAGTTATTTTAATCATGGGTGTGACATTATCAAATTTGCATTTAGAAAGATAATTCTAGCTGGTTTGCATGTTAGAATGTTGAAAACCTACATGGAGAGAGTTGACTATAGTAGTCCAGACTAGAAATGATAAAGATGTCAATTAATCAAGGGTCTGTAAGAATGGAAAGGAAGTGTAGGATTGAGAGTCATTTTGAAAACTGATTTAATAAGATTCATTGCGCTATTTGAGGTGCAAAAATTAAAGAAAAGGAAAAGATAAAACTAACCCAAGTTCTAGCTTGGATGAGTAAATGAGTGGTGATTAAGATAAGGAATACACGACCCACCCTAATGTCTTCATTTTAATCACCTCTTTAAAGCCCGTACCTCCAAATACAGTCACACTATGAGAAACTGAGGGTTAGGAATTCAGCAAGTGAGTCTTGAGGAGATATTAAACAAACCCACAACACAGATAAAGTATGCATTTTGGGGACTTCCAAGCCAGAGGCTCCCATGAAAAAGGTAAACTGAAGCAGGTATTATGCAGCAAAAGGAAATAGGATTACAAACTGAACGTATGTGGGTGAGGCAAGGCAGAGTGGGGCAAGGCCTTTGGTTAGGCTGATAACAGGGTTTTTCAACAATAAATCAATGGGAATGCGTTTGTTCCTCCCAGGACCCTGGCACCTTGACTCCGGGACTATAGCATGTCAGCAAATACAAGCAAAGCCCAACACTCTGATTTGCATTTATGCCAATCTAAACTATCTAGTGTTTAGTTTGATTTTTTGAGTGCAGGTTCATTCAAGGACCAGGTTCCCTGGTGCTCAGGGTGAAGTAGAACCAGAAAACATTGTTATCCATTCCCAGAAGTTTTGGAAGAGCCTTGGTAGAAAAGCAGAAGCTGCTTTGACAGTGAAAATATTTGATTCCTCTCAGTTTTTGGTCAGGAGCAGATATCCACCTAGATCAACCCGAGGAGAAGGCTTGGAGAACAGATATACCCTGAGCAATGTGATCAGTGTCCTTGAACCTTCATTCTTCATCTGGAAACAGAGATATAAATGCCTGGCTCACAGATTTAAATGTTATACATTGATAGCATTTATCAATATAACATTTATTTAAATAAGTAGGTGCTCAATAGGTGTTGGTCTTCTAACTTGTCTACATCCCATCCCCATTCCAGGGTCTTCAGAATTGAAGGAGAGATGTTGTATCACTGTTAGAAGGCTGCTTTGGGAAATTCTGCAGCAGGGAGGAGGGATTGTCAACCCCTACACCATGACCACCAAGTTTCTCACCTTGGTTGAGTCCCTAAATCTCTCTGAACCTCAGGTTCCTCCAAGTATAATGCAGACTTCACAGAGCTGTTGTAAAGATTAGGTGAGGTCAATTGATATTGCTTAAAAGACCTGGTCCATAGAAGATGCCCAATAAATATTACTTCTTTCCCCCTCACCCTGCTGCCTGAAAAAATATTACACCTGTGAGACTGACTTTGAGGACCAGTGTGGTCAGAGGGTTGTGCATATAAACTATTTAATGAGTACCAAATACAAAAGTCAAGCTGGTAAAATATCAGGCCTTGCCCCAGAAAGGCAAATACCACATGATCGCACTGATATGTAAATCTTAAAAAGTCAAACTCAGAAGCAGACAGTAGAATGATGGTTATCAAGGGCTGGGGGAGGGAGGGACTGGGGAGATATTGGTCAAATGATACAAAGGTTTAGTTAGGTGGAATAAGTTCATAAAATCAATTGTACAATATATCAATTATAGTTAATAGCAATATAACATATACTTGAAAATTGCTGAGAGTAGTGTAAGTGTTCTACCACAAAAAAAAGTGTGGTAATGGGTGTTAATTACCTTAATTTAGTCATTTCACAATATGTACATATATAAAAATATGCTGTATGCCATAAGTATATATAATTATTATTTGTGAATTTAAAAAATAAAAATAATTTCCAAAATAAAAAAAAGATGAGGAATACAGAGTAGGAACAGGTTGGGAGAAGAATGTAATAAACTATACCTTAAACACAATTTATGTGTTTGAGATGTTGCTAGAGAAAGCATCAGGAGATGCCACGTATGCAAATGTACATTATTGAATGAACACCCTGGGTTATTAGAAATAAAAGAAGATTTATGACACTGTCTTTATGCTATGTTGAAACAAGAGATTAGGAATGTATTCTACATTACTTGCCCACAATAAATATCCTTTAAACAAAAACTGTCAATTGCTGGTATAAGGTATTTTTTTTTCCTGTGAGAAAAGAATGGAAGTTTTTAACAAAAATTATCTTTAAAATGCCACTTGGCATAGACTCATACTCTAGTAAATAGCTTACTTTCCTTCCATAGACAGAGAGCAAAAAATGAATAAATATTTGTTAAATTGAATTCAATAGATCTTGAAGGAGTTAAATGTTCAAACTAAGGGGAGAACAACTGGGCAGAATAAGAAGGGATAATGTGAAAGAATCCATTTCTTTTCTTTTTCTGTATTCCAAGCCTATGCTGGATGATGTCTGTGGGAGTCAGGAAGGGTATGATGACAGATAGCACCACCTATGTACTCAGCAATTGCTGCTCATATCAGGTCCACCAGGTGGTCACAGAAAATGTACAGAGCAGAACACACCAAAAAATTCCAAATACATTGGTCCTTTCTCTCTTGGACTTACAGAGTGTCTGAGAGAAGAAAGTTGTTTTCTTCCAAACCAAGTTTCTTGGCTCTCAGCTCTAGGCAAAGTATCACAAGATATAAATTGCTTTGGAGTATCTGATACTATGTATTCATTAAGGCAGATACTTGGCATTTTAAAATTATAGTTTGAAGTACTGCATATACTTTGAAATTTTACTATATTTCTCTCAAATATTTAATTCTCTTTCATTAACTTAACTGATCCATTAAAATATTTAAATATTAATCTAATTTCCTTAAGGTAGATATTGATTTAAAACTCAAAAAGAGGCACAGTTTATCCACAAAGAGAGGAAGGTCATTTTTGTTTTGCTAAGGAGTTCTGACCCAGTGAATTTTTTTAAATAAAATACTAATAGGCTCTGTCCATGTGAGATGTCTGCTTAGTTACTTTTCTGCCAGCCCACTGGTTTCTGGTCCTGAGAACCATAGATGCTAATGCTGACCCTTTGAGAACAATTTTACTTCCTGCCAATGATAACATAGATAGGCAGGTGGCCCCATGTCCCCCTATCCATGATGTTCTCCCTGGCAGATCATTTCCAGAGATAGAGACTATAAATTATTGCCAAATACTTGGAAATACGTATGTCTATTTTTAAAAGTTGGCTACATTATTTCAGTTCTGCTCTTCTACTCTTAATTAGCATTAGCAATCAGTGTTCTTTCTTTGCTCTCCAGAAGACAATGTCCTTCTTTCCAAGACAAAGTCTGGGCACAAAAACATGTACATCTGTCACATCCAAGTCATATTAAAATGATGTAGGAAAGTCTAAGACTGGCAGAGAGCTGTAATTGGAACAGAATGCTAGTATCCCAAGCTGGGATTGATGCTGGCCACTGACCCAAAATTGCTTCAATTCTCTTTAACTTTGGCTGCTGGTTAAGAGTACACCTTTCTTCTGTGATATGTAAAATAGAGCAATTAATAGGATGAAAGTCTGATGATGCCCAGATAAATCCTTCTTGAAGCCTGGAAAGCATAGACAAGATAAAGAAACAAGAAGAACTTTTCTCTGTTGTGAAATTCCAGTCATCATGTAGGTGTAAAAATGAAACAATTTCATATTTAGATTTTTTTTTTGCTTTAAGCACATCAAAATTCCACTATTTTATTTATTTTATTTTATTTCTTTTACAACGTTTAGGTGGAAAAGAAGGCATTTGAAAACTTGTTTTTTTTGAAAAAAGGTAAGTACTCTCGTATTTCTTTTGAAAAGTGTTGAGGCTACGGCAAAGCAAATAATTTTCAAATAGCATTAATCTTTTAAAAAATTGTTATTATGAGCCTTAACATAGACACTGAACCTGCACATACGTGGTTATGTATGTATACCTCATCCCAAAATGAAAAAAAAAAGCAAAACAAAACGTGGATTCAAATACTTTCTGACAGTTATTGTTAGACCTTTAAATTGTTTCCAGTTTAAAATGATAAAACGTCCAGGCGCCGTGACTCACGCCTGTAATCCCAGCACTTTGGGAGGCCGAGGCAGGCAGATCACGATGTCAGGAAATCGAGACCATCCTGGCTAACATGGTGAAACCCCGTCTCTACTAAAAATACAAAAAATTAGCCGGGCGTGGTGGCGGGCGCCTGTAGTCCAAGCTACTCTAGATGCTGAGGCAGTAGAATGGTGTGAACCTGGGAGGCGGAGCTTGCAGTGAGCCGAGAGCGCGCCACTGAACTCCAGCCTGGGCAACAGAGGGAGACTCCGTCTCAAAAAAAAAAAAAAAAAAAAAAAAAAAGATAAAACAACATGATCTTTATTTGTATTTAATCAGCCAATATCAACGCAATAATGGGTTTGAATCATCAAGTTCTAATTGTCCATTAATTCCTTTTATTCTGAATTGGATAGGCCAAAGCTTATGCTTTTTCTAATGAAGAATAAGCTATTTCACTGGAAATCATGAAAAAGAATAAAGATTTCAAATCACTTTTTTGTGATGTCATTTTTACTCTGTTGAAAAACTATACTTTTGGAAAGTAGAAAACAAATTTCTAATGATCTTTCTATTTTCACTGACATGTAATTTTTCCTTTTTCTTTTTGGAAGCTAGTGAAAATACGAGTTTATTTGAACAATTTGGTCTAGTAGCAAGCAGGTGGGATTCTACTGGTACAATAAACATAATACTTAGGAGAAATTCCCTGACTGAATTGATAGGAATAATTAATTTGTGTATATATGTGTGCACTAATGTATTTGCGTCTAGGACCACCTGTGTTCATATGTATACATAGCAGTAATAACACCAATGTCAGCGTAACACCCATGTGTCACTGTATTCATGCTACTATTAGTACTGAGAAGAAAACACATGTACAGATTTAATCTATAAACTGGTTTGCAAAGATTGTCTACATCTTCATTTCTGAAACTTTTTCTCTTATGAATTATGACTAAAGTCCTGGCATCAGAACAATCAGAAATAATCTAAAGTCTAATTTACTTATTTTTCTTCATTGTTTTAGCAGACAAATGTGATTTCCAATCATATGTGGAAGTTGTTCTGGAGATCCATACTAATGTACTGTTATCATTAAATAAAATTGATGCCCAGGAAGATTAGCCATGTTTATATTGGGATCTGCAACTCAACATGTAAATGAATGTGTAGTCTAGAATCAGAATAACTCCTCTAAATGATTTAAATCTATATATTAGCTGAAGAAGGAAAAAAGTTGTATTTTTGGCTAATGAAATTGCTTGAAGTTTACTCTAAAATCCATGTGGCGTTTATTCAAAAAACCCTTTCCAGAAAGTTATGAGGTTTCAAAGGTGCCATTGGGAAATTGTAATTCCTCAGAGTGCAAATACATTTTAGGAGAGGATACTAATTGGTCAGTGTGAATTCTGGTAATAGTGTATGCTGGATTAAATGTCTGCATTCCCAGCCACTTACTAACGTCAACTCTAATCAACAGTCTCAGGGCTGTTTAAGTTTCTACCATTGCAATCATCAAGGCTTCCCTCTTTCCTCTCGTTTATTTACATTAATAATGGAACCTTCGTTGCTATGCTCAGAGTGAAATATTCTTCTCAGAAACAGTTTATGGAGCCAAACTCCTTTTCAGTGTCAAGTAGAGCTCAAGTCATTGACTCATTGTTTTTGTTTTTCCAGATAATATCAAACATATGTCCAAGATAATATATAGTGAGCCTGCTCAGAAAAAAATCTGACTGCATTTAGTGTGCAAAGTTTGATATCAGACGCCAGAAAGCACGTATTTTCATGTTGGGCAGTTGTTGGGTATTTGTGCATAAAAATGATGGGAAGAAAAGATAACTTATGCACTGTCTACGTATTCTTCCAACCATAACTCCAAGGGATAGTTTTATATTTATAGTACAATGGAATCTAATTATTAAGTACAAAGAGTAAGTCATTCAATAAAATAGGTTCTTTGGCAGAATTATTGTGCCAAAAAAGTGAGTGACAATGAAGCAATATAATTTCTAATCATTAGTGATTGATCTTATTGTACATCTCCAAGTCAGTCTTTGCCATTTTTCATTTAAATCTATTTACTCAACTGTCACATTCTGAGATAAAATGGTGTCATTTTATCATTTGCATAAGGATATGATAGGGAATATACCATAGATATGCAAAAAGGAAGTGAAAATTGTGTAACTAGTAAATTGGAGAAATTTTAGATGTTAAATTTTAATCATTTAGAGAAAAGCACATCTCTGCCATAAAATATCTGAATATTTCTTATATCTTGATTCAATTAGGTTATTCAGACAAACCTTCATTATATGATAGAGCTCTCATTTACATTTGAGACCTGAGGCAAAATTAATTTTTCTTTCAGATGGTATATAATAAAATCATTCTAGTGTTGTCTTTCTGTAAGTCCCTTTAGAAAAATTATCCTGGGAGAATTTCAAACTTCTTAAAATACTTGATGGAATAGATGAAACCAAACCCTGAAGAATTAAAGATAGTCAGTTAGCACATATGTCAGTATTAAATGGCACCAAGAAATTAAAGATCAAATGTTGAATTTGACAGATATGAATTTCTTAGAAATGTGGAGAAAACCTGAAAAGAGTTGTATTGCTTTTCATTGGAAAGTTATGAAATGAAACTTAAAAAAACTACCTTAATCATTTCTCTCTATATGTAATATAGTAAGAGAAGAGATATGGAAATTGCTATAGGCAAATCTTTCTGCTTTTGACTAAGGAGAAAAGTATGTCAACTCAGTCAGAATGAAATAGTTAATGTATTCAAAAAACAAAATAAAAATCTGAAGTGTCTACATAAAATATTTGACCTAATTTTTAAATCACATAAACATGGGATTAATATATAGGTAAGTAAAAGGCATTTGAAATCTGAGTATCTTTAATGTAAAGAACTAATTGTGCACTCATTAGGGCAATAAAAGTGATCAACCTTACAAATGCATTGCATTCTAAATAGTAGTAACACCACTGGAAAGCAAACGAGCTCTGATAGATTTTATCTAGTCTGGATGGTACAACCTAAGCACAAAAATAATTGATAACTTAAAGCTCAGAGTTCATGTATCAACCCAAAGCAGGGGAAATGTTCAGTGAAAACAATTTTTCAATAAATATTTAGGTTGTAATTCTCAGTTTCAGATCAGGTAAGGATTGTGAGTCCCATGGATTCTAGTGAAGTAGATTGTTTTCTAATACACATTAGCATGTCCATGGAACACTGCTGTAGGATTACTGCTTTGGCACTGAGCAATTCACTCATAAAGGTTGCAGCATTATCCTGGGCAGTCAAAGCTACTTGAAACAGGTATATATTTTATAGAAGTTTGCACCAGATAATTGTGGGAGGTTGTCCTTTGATCTACAATCTAGGCAGTAGTGTCTCTTAGCAGGCCTCGTGATTAGGTAAGATAACTAGTAACACCAACTTAAGTTTTCATCCAGAGGGCTAAGAAAAAAATTGTTAGGTAGAGACTGACACAAGAAGGATCAATGACTGTGATGGCAACAGATATAGTAAATATGTAAGTCTTGTGGAAATAAATGGAACATTCATCAGAACTATCAGATGCTGAACTGAGAATGGTGTAATTGCATGTAATATAATAGAATTCAGCTATCCTGGTGTAGGTCCAGGAAGACTTTATACATAAAATAAACTATCAATATTAACAATACCAATAGACTGTAAAATCTTTGTATTCCCAGCAAATAGCTTACAGCCCAGCATACTGCATGTCAACTGGAACCATTTTTAAATGAATGAATTAATGAATGAAGGAAGGAAATAAAAAAGAAATAAATTTGTATAAAAAATATATTTTGTTCATAGAATCATAAATAAGAAGATAATGCAGAATAATTATACCTGACTGGGAAAAATTTTCATCCTATTAATTTAATACCACTTCATAATTCTTAATATGTCTGAACTATTTTCCTCCATCTGACATATTTGCCATTAGTTGAAAACTATGGGTTAGATGCCTGAAAATGTTCTGAATTAGCATGCAGATAAAATATGTGTTTTAGATTAAAACTATGTATCAAATTAATATGTATCACCCACCAACAATTATATTTGATTAGTCATCCCACATAAGAAATATCTGGGAATTGAATAAAGCAGAGCACTTTGTTGTGTGATTCTCTCATTCAGCTCAATTAAATATAATTTCTACTTTGTGGCAGTAAGTAAATAGTAGGATAGGATCAATGGTGATTCCTTAAAAGAATACATTCCAGAAGCTTTCAGTGTCAGAGCACTTTGATACTAAAATAGAATTCTGAGGTGAATTTAAATGGAGATATATAATCATTACTAAGAATTTTAGCTACAAAATGCTCTTATAGAACAACAAAACAAGTAAATATGTTGGAAAATTTGCAATTGTGTTACCTTTTTACAGTGCTTTGAAGCAAGGTTTTTATTTTGGTAACATTTATGATCATCTAAAGTACATGGTTAGATAGTTCAATCTAAAATGGATAGTGAAATCTCTAAACTTTATTTGAATTCTAAGTTGAATTCAAAATAAGGGATCTGGCTGGGAGTGGTGGCTCATGCCTGTAATCCCAGCACTTTGGGAGGCCAAGGTGGGCAGATCACGAGGTCAGGAGATCAAGACCATCCTGGCCAACATAGTCAAAACCCTTCTCTACTAAAAATAGAAAAATTACCTGGGTGTGGTGGTGCATGCCTGTAGTCCCAGCTACTTGGGAGGCTGGGGCAGGAGAATAGCTTGAACAAGGGAGTCAGAGGTTGCAGTGAGCCGAGATCATGCCACAGAGCGAGATTCCATCTCAAAAAAAAAAAAAAAAAAAAAAAACAAAAAAACAAAAAAACAAAAAAAAAAACAGGGATGCAGATTCATACGTGGTTAGCTTTTATCTGTAAGTTTACTGCAATTAATTGTAATGCTACCTATTATATTAACTTTAGGAGGAACTCAGAAAATAGGGGGCTTTAGAATTTGATATAATCAAGGTGGAAAAATACCTATAGATACCACCAAAAATTGTCTCAGGACATTTTAAAGAACCGGATTAAAGGATATATTTTCTATTTGAATATTCTTTAATGAACACCTTCAGAAAATAAATGAAAGATCTGAATTTAAATTCTAAGTCAAATAGCAGTATAAAAATGTTCCTTACTTTATTATAAAAGAAACATCTGGCCCTTGGTGTAAGTGGAAAAGGGCATAAGTATCCATTTCTATTCAAGCTTAGGAAAAGTATGAGAAGCATGTTACTGAGCATGGAGGAAATGCAAATCAATTTACACAACTGTTTCCCTTCTATTTCCTGTCCTCGGGTACTCCATGGACCTCTAGAAGATGACAAAAGTAGTATTATGATAGAATTGACAAGTCTAGGTAACTCATTGGCTACAGGGGGCAAGAAGAAAGAGGAATGGAATCAGAGCTCTGATATTTTGATTAAGGGTTAGTGGGTATGTGTGGGTAGGGAGGTGAGTGGGAGTAGTGTGAAGGCACACTATTTATAAAAATAGAGGTTGGAGGAAAAAGGTGTGAATTTGAAGTTAATGAAGTAGCATTTGAAAATTTGGCACTAGGGTTCAGAATATAAACAGGAGTTAAATATATAAATTTACAAGGAAATTATTCACATAGCAATGATAAGTAAAGCTATGATTTTTGGATAAGATTTTTAGATAAAGGGGAAATTTTAAAAGGAAGATAAAATTGGCATGAAATTATATGTTTGAGGAGACTTACATTTAGAACATTTTAAACTACAGGGAAAGCAGAGATATATAAGGAGGAAAAAGCAGTTAATAATTGAAGAAAATCAAGGAGAAGCCAATGTACGATCTGTTTGAAGGGTAAAATTCAAGTAATGGAGTGGGTAAACAACAAACACTGAGGGGATGGATCAAGAGGAGATAGACAATGAAGATGAAAAAATAGGGGTATCAGCCATGAAGCAAAATGCTGAAGGAGACAGGGAATAAGCCCTGGTGTGAGTAGAGGACCATTGACTGATAATGGATTATAGCAGATGCAGATTAATAGATAAGGGGAAAACATGAGGTGGAAAGGGAAGTTGAAGACACTCTGTTTTCTCCTTAAATGAGGATCTAGAATAGAACGGATTTGGAAAAGTGATATAAAAAGAAGAGCAGCAGTAAGGGAGAGATGCAGGAAGCTTCTAAAGAAAGTCAAAGTGCTTATAAATGTGGTGGGAATTGGCCTCAGTTCACACAAGTTTCTTGAAGATTAGGCAGACTGGGAGCAGGACCAATAAACATGACATTAGTGTGATGAGAGCATAGAGGCCCAAGGGAAGGAAAATCCTAGTAAAACAGTTACAAAAATGGTATCAAAAGTAAAGCCTAAAAGAGAAGCAAGGACAGCACAGGGAGATTTTCAGTCTCCAAGGCCATGGTAGCAGTTCAGCGTTGGAATAGGCCCTGGTTTCTGGCACTCTTTCCTTCATTTATTAGGTATTGATACATACACTAAGTAGTTTAATTTTAATGCATTAAAAGTATGTTGACGGTTCTTCAGCTATGATCTTATTCTACCTGGTGAAGGGAAATGTTGAGTTCTCCAAAGAGCCCCTTTAACTTTTTCTTCTTTGTCTTTATTAGTATGTGGATGTAACTGAAAAGAAACTAAAACAGAGAAAATGAAGTCAAACACTGTTTCTCAGTTTATAGTGAAGACAAAAAAAATCATGAAACAGCACAATACTATTATTCTTGGAGTGGAAGTCTAACTTTCTGCTAAAGATACTCATGTTTTCTGAGCTGATAGAATTTTCTAATTTTTAGAAGTAATTTCATTCATACATCTAAAATTGAAGTTGTCTTAAAGTGCCTGAAGGGAAAAAAATAGGAAGTATTTTTGTTGTTGTTGTTTTTCCCCTGACAGACTATTTCACTTTTATTGGCTTCACAATTTGGGGAATATTTGATAACAAGGCAAAACTCAAAGGGGTGAACTTTATTACTCTCATTTATTTTGCTCCAGGGTCAAAGAGAGTTGAGCCATTTATCTCTGTAGTGTACCTTCTACACACACTCATACTATGGGCATAGACTCATGGGCCTATGTAAGAAGATTGACACTGCTGAGGAAAAATTTTGCTTAACACCGTAATTACCAAATCATTGACCCATAGCCCATTATTAATTGGTATAACAAATGATTAACAGACTGATTTAGTAGAAGGTAGTTAAAAACTGTAAAGCACTCTGAAAATAGTCACTAAAATTAATTTTATAAATCACTCTTAATACTTGTGCAAGGAAATAAATCACTTTTAAAACTGGAAGACTTTAAAACTTTTCGTACATTGGAAAACAAAGGTCAGAGAAAATAAGCCATTGACTGCTAATAAATTATAACTAGAATACAAATCTTGTTTCCCACAATAAGCTTCTTCCTATAATCCTTTAAAAGTAGTGATAATTCTAAAGTAATAATAATAAAGAACATTGTCAAGTTAATTATCCGTGAACTATCTTAATGAAGTCAAAACCCACAGTCTTTATCCAAACTAGTAAGAGTATCCAATATCATTTAATTTTTCTTTTTGTTATTTCTGTTCTTGTTAACAGCATAATTTTTAGTGTTCTCAATATCTATCAGTTTGACTTATTTTATTCTCACTTTTGTACAGTATATGATAGATTGAATTTCTCACTTTTGTACAGTATATGATAGATTGAATTTTGTTCTTTATTTTCTGTAACTATAAGGTAAAATCTAAGTTAAATTTCCCCAAAAAGGGATATTAGTTAGTTAACTTACCAGTTATGACCAAACTAATATTATTTTCCAAGTTGTTAAAATTTTTACTGAAATAGGGAAATTTATAATTATCAATATTAATGAAGCATATATATATATAGTCTTCATTTACATATATATAAAATCATCTAGTCATCAATTACAAATGGATGGGATCTTAGAATTTCTTTACCAAACATTCTTTAATTTTTGCAGTTATAAAAATTGAAGAGTTTAAATTGTTTCCTAGTCTAACCAGACTGGTACCATATTTGGGATTAGAACTCAAGCCATATAATTCTTCCATTAAAGTTTCTTAAAAAGCATATATACCCAAACTTGAAAGCCCTTTGACTTACTGTAACCTGTATTTTACCTACTTACATATGACTCTTTGAACATTTTGTTCCATTATCTGTCTTTTATAGGGGATGAGAATAAGCCCTTAGAAAACTACTATAATGTTCTGGAGTGAGCTTAGCACTTTGCTTACAATTAGGATTTTTAAACTGTTGAAAGGATCTCTGATACCCTTTTATTCCATTTTCCAGGCATAGAGACAGAGGCTCAGATTACTAAACGTGACCCAAATAATGTGGATAATAATATGGCACAGAAGTTCCCACCAGATTGTTTCCACTTCAAAGCACATTCTTTTGTTCCCCTCTGATGAAATAACTTCTTCCATCTCCTCTATAATCTCCTTCATTGTAATTGTTTATTATGTAATATTTCATGGCCCTAATGTTTTCAACCATGAGCATCTTCTTTGATTCACTAAATATGCCTACTAGATCAACCTATGATCAATATTTTTGGGCACTTTTATTATTTTTTTGAGGAGTATATGTATTTTGCTCTATTTCCCAGTGGCACAAATATCACCTCATTAGAAAAGGTGTTCAAATTTTACTCTTCATTTATTGAAAAAACATCTTGCATAGCAGTACTATAGTGATACTGAGTTATTAAAATCTCATCCTAGATAATGTATGAGAATTAAACCAAAAGCCCTGAGAACTTGTCCTCACTATTGGGTGACAAACCAATGATTAGACAGAGATTATTCTGAGATGAACTTGTAGCTCATTCTTAAGGAAAATCGGCTAAATTTTACATTATGGCAATTTAGTATTTTTAAAACATTTCAGATTATATTTTATGGGATTTTTGTTCATGAGGCATTCTGAAATACTACTTCATAAATTTTGTAAAATCCATTTAACAGATAAATTAACAAGTAAATGAGGTGCATGTTTGTAGTCAAAACAAGTACAAATTGCTCAAAATAAAAATTTAAAGGCTTTGAGTATTTTACTTGTTGTTTACTCAACAGTCTAATGAGGTGATGGTTTCAGATCAATTAAAATGGTGCTGCAGGGGAAAATAAATATTTCTTCTTTTCATCTTAGATTTATGGCTGAGGCTTCTATGACAACGGACAGATTAACTAGAGGAAAGCACACACCAAACAGGAGCCTTCAGAAATGAAGACTCAAAGACACAGGTAAACTTGTGTATTTTTGTACTAAGTCTGATGAAGAAGTGGATAATTGTTAAGAAGTATGATTGGAGGACAGAGGGTAGAGTCTATTAATAATAAACTTGGAGGAGCTTAAAAAGTCCTGTTTGGGCTGGGTGCGGTAGCTTATGCCTATAATCGGAGCACTTTGGGAGGCCAAGGCAGGTGGATCACGAGGTCAAGAGATGGAGACCATCCTAGCCAACATGGTGAAACCCCGTCTCTACTAAAAATACAAAAATTAGCTGGGCCTGGTGGCACATGCCTGCAGTCCCAGCTACTCGGGAGGCTAAGGTAGGAGAATCGCTCGAACCCAGGAGGCAAAGGTTGTGGTGACCCAAGATCATGCCATTGCACTCCAGCCTGGGCAACGAGAGCAAAACTCTATCTTAAAAAAAAAAAAAAAAAAAAAAAAAAAAAAGTCCTGTTTGTTGTCTTTTCTTCTCTGTGTCCCTGTGTTTTCAGAGAAAAGTATGTTCCTTTACTACAGGTACAGGGTGAGTACCTGTCGCATGACCTGCCTGTTTTAGGAAAGGTCAAAAGATTCTTCTCTAGGTTTTATGGCCTATTTTAGGAGAGAATAAGAAATGATCAGAAAATGACCTTCCTGCTTCTGCTGTTTTCACAAATGCTAAGTAGCCATATTTTGAGGTAGTGTCCTAACCCCATCAGTGCCTAAACCTACATATCAGCTGCATGTTATCAAAGGAATTACTGACAAACAATAAAAATAAATTATTTCAAAGATGTGATATCAGGGTTGTGGTAGAGTGAATTCTCTACATACTGATTTGACATTGTTTCTAATGAACTGATCGAAGGAAATTGTCATTTAATTGCAGTTAATCAGTTTTTAAGAGATTAACTTAAGATAGATACCATTAGATTGATTTAAGGGGTCTCTTTCCTACTATTTTCTACTTTTGGTAGGTAGCATCAAGCATGCTCTCTCTCTCTCTCTCTCTCTCTCTCTATCTCTCTTTCTCTCAGATATTATCCTTTTCCCATCCATCAGGGTTTTGCCAATCTGGCTTGAGACAAATAGAATTTTCATGCTGAAAGTGCTATTTATGACTATACACAACAAAATGCAGAATAGCAGCTCTAGGATAGATTGACAATCATAATAATGACTATTATCCTCTAAAGCTGTTTCTGCTACTTAAAGGGGCAATACCCATTATGGAAGGAATATAAGAGTCATTCTTTAAAGTATGGCTCCATTGGAAAAATGTTTTGTTATAGTGATTGTTGCAAATATGAGCTTATTGCTTTTGGCTCTTTGAAATGAAAGGAGCTTCATTTCACTTACAAAGGTTATGTGAACACATTTAAAGTGGTAACAATTGAATTCATGTGTAGTTAAATCTTTGTTCCAGGGAGAAAAGAAAAGTTATTCATCTCCACTTCTGTGACTATAATCTTAAGCCTGGATTTACCACCTCACATTCTTAGTACAAAGCCATATTTGTGTTCTCTACACTTCATCCATACTATTCAGATTTACCAGAATAATCACTTTCAAACTTCATAGCGATTATATCTCTCTTGTTCATGAACATCCATTTGTATACAACAGGTTGGCAGATGAAATATAAATCTATTAGCTTGGCATGCAATGGATTAGCATACACCGCCTTGGAAAAAAAAAATCATAATTTCCTTTAATTTGGACCTGAAAGTCTGAGAAAAACTGTGAGGGAGTAAGTGCAGAAGGAAGATAATTAAGTTTAGAAAACTTGGATATTTACTCTACTATAATGGAATAATGTGTACCACTTTATTAGAATGGGTATTCATAGGCATTGAACTATAAGAAGATAACTACAGTAATTATCAGTTTGTTTGGTTTCTCTCTTGCATTTTTTTTCCTTAGGGAACAGTTCCTCCCTTACTTTCAGTTATGGCATGGAATTCTAGTTTTTGAAGTAGAGTATACCATATTTCTGAACACAAACACTGGCTCAGGGTTAGGTATAAAGTCTCCTTTCTGACAATTTAGCCAGAACTATATAGAAAAGGATATTTCCTTTCTGAATTCACATAGAGTAAGAACATGGAATCCTGGAGATACAAGAAGCCATCTCTATCTATCTATCTATCTATCTATCTATCTATCTATCTATCTATCTATGGAAAAAAAAGCTACCTGAATCCAGGAAAAAGAGCCAGGAGGAAGGGAAAAATATTTCTAACGAATTTTTGAGCAGCAAAATTCAGTTGTGCCTGGAACTATGTAGCTGAGTTGAAAAATTATCTGTATTTCTTTAAAGAAAGTTTGATTTGAGTTTTCATTATTCAACAACTATAAGACTATGAACAATTACTCTTATCTGTTATTAAACATCTCCTTAGGGTGACCCAATTCAAAGCATTAAAAATCGTTCAGGATCACGCCTGTAATCTCAGCATTTTGGGAGGGCGGATCACCTGAGGTCAGGAGATTGAGACCATCCTGGCCAACATGGTGAAACCCTGTCTCTACTGAAAATACAAAAATTAGCTGGGGGTGGTGGCTTATGCCTGCAATTCCAGCTACTCAAGAGGCTGAGGCAGGAAAATTGCTTGAACCCTGGAGGCGGAGATTGCAGTGAGCCGAGATCGTGCCACTGCACTCCAGCCTGGCAACAGAGTGAGACTCGGTCTCAAAAAAACAAGCAAACAAAAAAAATCATTCAGGGATATTTTGAGATAGTTTTAAACAATATGAAAATTTAATAAATTATGCTTGATATACTGTACTGTATTTAAAGCAATGTTAAGTAAAATTATCAAAACAAAGTTACAAGTGTTCATTCAATAAACATTTTATTTTTATCTATTTCTGGTTGCAATACTTTGTACTTCAAGTTTTTATTCAATTTAAATTTTATTATCCATTTTTAATTAATAGAATCATCAATCACTTGTCTGATCATTTTGTAAAGTGTAAAAATGTATGCTATAAAATACTTCCTGCAAAAAGGTATGCAAAACAATATCTCCCAATAAACCCTGCCCTCCCATTTGCCCAGTTCCATCCCCTCAAACAAATAGCTGGCCATTAATGAATTCTTACATAGATTTCCAAAGATTTTTTTATATAAATACAAGTAGATCTGTTAATATATTACCTATCCTATTTTCATACAACAGGTAGCATTGCACTGTGATTTATAGATTCATAGGACAGACGTCTTCCTTTAATTCTAAACCCATAGAGCTACCTGCCTAATTGACATTCGTGCTTGAATATATAATTGACACCTTAAAAGGAACTTTTCTAAAATTGACTCCTGACTTTCTCCCAAACCAGTTTTATCTCTAGTTGTCTTCATCTCAGTCACTGCTAACTTCATGCTACTTGCTCAGACAAGTGGTGTCACCTTTTCCTTTTTTCCCTTTCTCTTTCACATTAGTTCCAACAGCAAATCCCACTGGCACTACTACAAAATATATCCAGAAGTCAACTTCTGCTTGCCATTTCTACTTACCAATACATACTGGTAAAAGCTACCATCACCTCTCCCCTGAATTACTGCATTCATTTCTTAGCTGGTCTCCCATCTGTCTAGCTCCCTGAAGTCTACTCTGAATACAGCAGCCAACGTCTTTACTCTTCATCTGTAAGAGCCTGCATCGTCTGCACCCCATAATTAATTCTTTCACCTCATCTTTAATGATCTTGCTCTTGTTCTCATGTTCCAGTCCCATGGATTTTCTTTCTGTTCCTTTAACATACAAGACACCTCACTGACTCAATGTTTTCGCATGATTTTCTGTGCCTAGAATATTCCTCCCCCAAAACACCCACATGATTGTTTCTTTATTTCCTTCAAGTCTTTGTCCAGAGTTTTCTTCTCATTGGGGTTTGTCTTGGCCACTCTGTTAAAATGTTAACGACCCACCCTGATAATCCATGCTCCTCTTGTCTTTACTTTTTCTTCTGAGCATTTATGTCTAACTTACTATAAATGTATTGTTTAACATTTTATCTCCTTTTTCTAGAAAGCAAATTTCAAAAGAGTAGAAAACTTTGCTTTATTCACTTCAATATTTCCTGCAATGTACGTCAATGTCTGTTACATGTTAGATGCTAAATGAATAATTCTGAGTAAATATTTTAATGAATGAATAACTTTGAGAGTTTTAATATCAATATATATACAATGTCCTAATTTCTTTAGTAGCTACATAGTATTCCATTGAAAAATATTTCATCATTTAATCTGTCCTCTACTAAATGATATTTAAAGATTTTTATATTACACTATTAGTAAAAATATTTAATAAACAAAAATCTACAAAAACTTGTGAATTATGCTGTTTTTTGTTATCCTAGGGGGCAATACAATCACTTTGCATTGATTCATAAATATGTGTAAAAGACTTTTCCTTTTCCCATGCCCTGAAATGTATCAATTAGCATTAACATTACCATTCTCTGCTCTAACAATTTGGCCAAATTATCAGGGACTGGTACTTTTTTGAGGAATAAGTCTTTGAAAAGTTTTACTAATTCTTCTGTAGAAATTATTTCATTAAGGTTTTCTATCTATACTGTAGTCAATTTTATAAACTATATTATCTTAGATAAACATTAATTTCAACCAGGTTTTCAAATGAAGTTACACAGAATTGAGCAATGTGATTTGATATAAAATTATGCATTAAATATTCTTTCTCTTTGTCGTTATTTTGTATTTACCCATTTTTAAAGGTATTTTTTCTCATTTTTATTGGCGATTTCATCAATTTCATGATTTTATTACATTATTTGCTTTAGTTTTTCTGTTGTCATACTGTTTAAATTCTGTTTTAGTAATCTTTAATCAGTTTTCATTTTATTTTGTTACTTATTTTTAAATTTATAAATATTTGGGTTAGACAATCAATTTGTCTTTACATTGTTCTGTTTGCTCCATTGCTCTAGATATTGCAGGCTACGTATTTTCCTCTGAAATTTGCTTTAGAAAAATCTCAGATTCTTAAACATAGTGCTTTTATTTTCATTTGCATTATTTCCTTGATATTTTGTGATGCTGTTTTATATTTACTCCATGAACTTATTTTGAAAAAATAGTACTAAAGTTTGTAGTTAATATGATGTTATTTTTTATTGTATTACTATTTTCAGTTTTATTGACCGGTTGTCACAGTATAATTTCTGTATTTTTTTTCTTGATAGACATTGAAGTATTATCTGTGGTCTAATATGTAATCAATTTTTATTAATGCACTCTGAAAAAAAATTATAACCTCAATTTTAGGGTACAAGTTTTAGGTATACAATATATTGTATATGTATACATTATATATATACACATATATACACACACAAATCAAATTACACATATTAATTTATATGCATATATAAATCAGTATGTATTACATTTTTAAGTGATTTAATTCTATATTATTATAGTTTTCCATTTGACCTCCTAAGAGAAAGAATTAAAATCAACTGTTATATATGTGATTTTGTTTTTCTTTTAATATTCTAAAGACTTTACTTATTATGGTATAATACTACTTACTTGATTTTATGTATTTTTTCCTTTCTATGATATAGCCCCAGAACTCCATTTATTCATTTCCTTGGGTATTTTGCTTATCCTAATTTCAATCTTTTTTTTTTTTTGAGTTGAAGTCTTGCTCTGTCACCCATGCTGGAGTACAGTGGCACAATTTTGGCTCACTGCATCCTCCACCTTCTGGGTTCAAGCGATTCTCCTGCTTCAGCCTCCCAAGTAACTGGGATTAACTACAGACATTCCTCACCACCCCCGGCTAAATTTTGTATTTTTAGTAGATACGGGGTTTCGCCATGTTGGTCAGGCCAGTCTTGAACTCCTGACCTCAAGTGATCTGCCCACCTTGGCCTCCCAAAATGCTGGGATTACAGGAGTGAGCCACGGTGCCTGGCCTCAAACTAATTTTATTAGGTATGTTTTGTATGGAATTTTTCTTTGTAAAATAATAGGAAATAATTTTTTGCAGGTGATTTTAGCCTGTTCATGTTTATTAGCTTTTTCAATGTTTGGTCATACGATTTTTATGTCACATTAATTTTTAAAATTTTATTGATTTTTTGTGTTTAGTTTTCTTTTTAATATGTACATTTTCTTACATGAAAAACATCAAATAGTGATATGTGGTTGTGGTGTTTTATCTTTATGTCTGTGTCTTAATTTAAAGCCCTTAATCTTTTATTAACTATACATCAAGAAAAATCATACTTTTATTTTGTTTTCTCTAATGCTTTCTCCCCTCCCTCTCATCTAAATATGGTTTTAGTCGTTAGTATTATTTTCATTATTATTTAGCTTTGCACTGCCAATGATACTTTCAATTACATCATTTAATTTCTAGCTGCTTTGGATGATGTAATTTTTTTTATTTATTCCCATTACTTTTCTTCCACATTTTTGATTTAGTTTAAATATTTCTGTATTCTGAAGCATACCATTTTTACACTTTTTGCTGTCACTCTATTCCTGTAATATAATTTAGAATGTATTCCACAATTTCACATATTTAATGCTCACAACTTCATCTTTCACATAATCTCCTGAGATTTCACATAGAGTTCCTCTTTTCGTAGTTTTCTTAAGAAGTACCCCCAGAAAAAACATATTTGTAAGCTTCATGTATGTTCAGACTTTATAGCTGAAGAACATTTTTCTTGTATATGAAATTCATAATCCCACTTTGATCCCTTTAGTGCCTTGTGACTTTGTTCCTGTTTGTATTAGTTTGTTTTCACGCTGCTAAAAAGAACTCCCTGGGGCTTGATAATTTAAAAAAAGAAAGAGGTATAATTGACTCACAGCTCTGCATGGGTTGGAAGGCCTCAGGAAACTTAAAATTATGACAGATGGCAAAAGAGAAGCAAGGCACATCTTACATGGCAGCAGGAAAGAGAGAGAAAGAGAGTGAGGAGGAGACTGTCAAACACTTTTAAACCACCACATCTCATGAGAACTCCTTCACTGTCACAAGAACAGCATGGGGGAAACCGCCCCCATGATCAAATCACCTCCCACCGGGTCTCTCCCTCAACATGTGGTGATTACAGTTCGAGATGAGATTTGGGTAGGGACACAGAGCCAAACTATATCACTGCCTTCTGGTATGTAAACTGCAAAGAATTCAGAGGCTAGCAAAATTCGATTTTGCTTCATAATAAACTTGAGATTTGGTTTTATTTCCAAAATAATCGTTTTCTTATTTTTGAAGTTAAGATGGATCTTGACATTGACAACCTGAGTCAATTCTCTTATTTCACTGTATTTTTTTAATATGTAAGTTTAAGCTCTGCTTCATTTCTGAAAACTTTCTTTGAATTATCATTTTAAATATTTGTTCTGTCTCATATTCTTCTGTGTGGGTTGTGGGGGTGTGGGGAATCTAGACAAAAGTAAACAGAGTTATATTTGACCAAACTTCTAAACCTATCATTTTCTCTTCAAGAGCTTAACACTATTTTATTTTCAATTAATTTTTACTAACTTTATCATTTATATCTACCTGTCCCTTACTGAATTTTCTGCAGTGTCAATTATTTCTTACGATTTTTCCACCTTGTCTCTCCTTTTCAACACAGCTTTCAGGATTTCGATCAGTCTTTATGTCATTACCTTCTGCTAAGTGGTTGCTTTTCTGCTTTGTGGTTGTAGTAATTAAACTCCCAATAAGAAAGAGATGATCTACTCAAATGAGGTAACTGAGGAGAGTTTAATGAAAGGATTATTATACCAAGTGAATTAAGATGGTGAAGCACCTGAGGCTCACAACAGCAGAAGAAACATACTACCTAGGCCTAAAGGGATGGAACTCTTCCGAAACCCAGAGAAAACACTGGTAGCTGTAAGAGATGGCTACATAACAGGAGCTGTAACCTTTACTAGGGAGACACAGCACACGAGTGTCCTAGCTGGAAGGGAGCTAAGGGATAAATGTCCTTACCTTAATTTTCCCCTGCAAAGATTTCCAGCCAGTGCTCCCACCAAGCCCTGTGGCCAAACTCAATCTACAGAAGCAGAAAAGAACTGCTGAGTCAATTCACAAAGACCAGCCTACATGGGTGCTGAACAGATTAGGGAAGAATGAAGCATGTGTCAGGAAGGGCAAATAGCAAATATCCAATGCAGATGTAATACTCAATCTATTGGTAAATTATTTTCTGCTCTATTTGTTGTTTTTCTTTTCCTGCTATCTTTTTATTTTGTCTACATTTATATTTATTAACTATGATACTGAGATGAGTTTTCCTAAGTGGAACTTAGAGAGAAGGTCATGCATTAGGTTGAACCGTAGGGAATTTATAGGTTTAACTGGTATAATAGAGGTGTCTTAATCTGCGTGGGCTGCTACAGCAAAGTACCATCAACTAGGTAGCTTATAAACAACAAAAACGTGTTTCTTACTGTGCAGGAGGCTGAAAAGCCTAAGATCTTGGTGCTGTCAGATGTGTTGTTTGCTGATGGCCTGCTTTCTGGTTCACAGATAGTAACTTCTTGCTGAGTCCTCACATGGTGGAAGAGATGAATGAGCTCCCTTTGGCTCTAGTCCCGTTCATAAAGACTCTGTCCTCATGACCTAATCACCTCCCAAAATGTTCTACCTTCTAACCAATCACCTTGGAGATTGAGATTTTAACAATTGAATTTTGGGGAGAACAAACATTCAGACCACAGCAATAGATATTATAATATGATTTGACATACAGAGACGAGTTTTCATAATTTTTTCCTCTCATGTGTACGGGATAGACTTCCACTTGCAAATGTGTCTTGGTATTGTAATTTTTGTTGGAACTCTGTTACTGTTTCTTTTTTTAAAGCAAATTGTGTCCATTGCTTCTGCTGCCATTCTCTCTTACTAGAGTATTGCAACCCTACATTGCTAACAAAGGTGCATTTTTGTTTCCTGGGGTGTTTCATCTTTAGGAAGTGTATTTTCTTCTAGTTCTTTTTGTTTTGGTAGGATATGTCCCCAAAATAACCAGCAGGCTGGGTGCAGTGGCTCATGCCTGTAATCCCAGCACTTTGGGAAGCTGAGGTGGGAGGATCACTTGAGATCAGGAGTTCCAGACTGGCCTGGACAACATGGCAAAACCCATCTCTACTAAAAAGACAAAAAATAGCCAAGCATAGTGGCGGGTACCTGTAGTCCCACCTACTTGGGAAGCTGAGGCAGGAGAATCACTTAAGCCCAGCCAGAGATTGGGAGGCTGAGTCAGGAGAATCACTTAAGCCCAGGAGGCAGAGATTGCCATAAGCTGAGGTTGTGCCACTGCATTCCAGAATGGGCAACAGAGTGAGATCCTGAAAAAGAAAAGGAAGGAAGGAAGGAAGGAGAGAGAGAGAGAGAGAGAGAGAAAAGAAAAGAAAGAAAAGAAAAGGAAGGAAGATGGAAGGAAGATGGAAGGAAGGAAGGAGAGAAAGAAAGAAAGAAGAAAGAAAGAAAGAAAGAAAGAAAATTCATCAGCAAATATTCTCACTACTGTAATCTCTGTCCAAATTTTCTTCTTTACTTATTCCCACTGAGGCTACCCTTAATTCCAGTTGTTTTTGGAAATCTTTAGGTTTATTTTTTCATCTGTTTATTCAAAACATCCAATTTAATACTGCCAATTTATACCATAGATAAATATATTTATGTACATATTATATTCAATATGTAAGGACTAGATTGATAGATCAATGAAAAGATAGATTTATAAATGATTGGATAGAATATATTGTTTATGTTATTAGATCATGAATTTGCTATGCCACAAAAATGCTACTTAACAAACTGCCTCAAAACATAGCTAAAAACAATAATACTTTATTTTTATATATGTACACTTTGGCTGAATGTTGGTTTACTTGGGCAGGGCAGTTCTGCTAATCTTGGGAGGATTTTCCCCTGTGACAAGAGATTGGCAAGTGGTGGGGGCTGTCAGCTAATCTAGGCTAGGCATTGTTGGGACACTGACTCTACCTAAAAAGTCTGTCTTCTTTCTAAGACTAGCAAATTAGCCTAGGCTTGCTTCTTTGTTTGATTCGTTCTTTGTTTTTTGACAATGACGGAGGCATGAGGGTGCAAATAAAAATCTAAATGGTATTTGAGGTCTTGACTCAATACTTGCTTATGGTCTTTTCTGTCTACTCTATATGGCCAAACAAAAATCCAAGGGTGAAGTATGTCCCAGCCATGATGCACATACATGCCAACATACACGAAAAAGGAAATTTGCACAGGGAGGAATGAATAATTGGGGCCAATAATACAACTATCTACTCAGCTAGTAAACAACACAGCTGAGCCTTCCATGCCATTCCCACTTAAATGGAGTCTCAAGAAGCAAATACAGAAAACTCCTCTGTCTTGCAGCATAGCAGTAATAGAGAGCTCTTTTTACCAAGGATATCAGGTTAACAGGTCAACCATGTCTAAGAGACAGAGTTATGAAAAAAGACATCTTTACATAGCCAAAACTGACATGGTATGATATAGTCAATGCATAGCTTTAAAACAACCAATGATCTAGCCATCCATATATTCAGCTACCTCTCTAACCAGACAGCCATAAAGAGTACCCTGAAATTCTAGTAATATTATTAAACTAATAACATATGAATAATTGAAAGGGCCTTTGTGTTCATTCTCTCCAGCCTTACATTAATATGAAAAAAATCAAGTTATAAAAAGGAAGTCTAATAATAGATTATTTAAGTGATTTAATGCAGAGGATAAATTTAACATTTTCTCTAGAGGAATTTGAGGAGAACTAGTGAAATTTCTCTTAATGCATTTCCACAAGAATAAAGTTCACCATAGGTTTAAACAGCTCTTATAGGGTTGGGTTTAACAACTAAACTCTGTGGTGTGTTCAGTGTACTGTATTTGTTGCTACATGAGACTTCTTTGTTCAGGTCTCAGGAAGTCTGCCTTTGCTCTTTAATTTTGCCAACAGGGAGATTGCAAGAAAGCATAACAGACCCTGTACAACGGTAAAGGGACAAAAGATTTTTATGACATATTCTTGGCTAATCACACAGAACAGATTTAGTCCTTCTCAGTAAAGATAAAGGAAGCTGTTGTTACCCATTATAAAGATTAAGGAAGCCTGCAGATATATAGATATAGATAAAGATATATAAAATTGCTATTATGAAAACATTAGCCGCCACATTAAAAGTTTTTTTTTTAAGTTAGAGTATCAGTCTATTAAAACTTACAGAAGATTTTTCTTAGAAGGTAGGTCAAAGGGTACGTATAGAAGAAACTAAATGAGCTTGCATTTTAATCTGAGGACTTTATGTGGAGTTCCACTAGGTGCATATGAAAGAACATGGAATTTTAAATTATCTTATTATGGAAATTAATCACTGTGCTACTTTCAAATTTAAACATTTGACCTAATGTCAAATAACCAATAATTATTTTTCTCTTATTTGACTTAATCATGTGAATTATCTACATGTTATTTCATAATGCATACTTCATCAGAATTTTCCTTCTTTCATGCACTTTTTTTTTTCGTATTTCCCTTGATTCATATGCTCCTATCACAGGAAGTGAACTGTGACAACCTATGGTATACATGAAATTGTAAAGTTATTGAATTCTGAATAATTTGAGTGAGAACTGAAACAGTTTTAAGGAACATCCTCAAATGGCCTATTTGTTTTCCAAACAATAAAGTTTGAGAAAGTAGTACTTTAAAATTATTTTTCTATACAACTTATATATATGCATTACAGGTATTCATTTGTGTGCACATTTTATTAATGTAATGACTGAAGGGGAGGAGTTCTGTTTCCAGTATATATGAGTAAGCATCGACGTGTACCAAGTCCACTGCATGCACACACACACATCCATTCACACACACACACACACACACACACACCCCCATTCACAAACACATATTTCCCTGATAAATAGTAATAAATTATTTTTTCGTATTACATAGGTAATTTCTTCTAAAAAATACTGATAAAATCTGCAGACCTTGGGTAAAGGCATACAAGTACTATCAGGACACTGCCAGACTAGATGATAGTTCTTAACATATATTGCTTAACCTGTCTGAGACACAATTTCTTCTGTGAAATGAGTGGGGCTAATTTTTCTTTCTAGTTTTAAAATTCCCAAGATAAAGCATTTTGAAACAACAGCAAAAAACAAGAAAAGGAAGTAGTCAAAAACTTCATTTCCACTATGCAGACATAAAGAACATTCTCAGTAAAGCCATCTCTTCCGTGGGTCTTCCACACCCTAGGAAGTCATCAGTGGCCTTCCTGTTGTAAGCATACAACATAGTGCAGTTCAGCTTTTAGAGCCAACAATTGCAGTAAGTCTTTCTTTACACCTTCTTAAAATCATATTTTTATTTCCAACATTGTACTATTTTTTTATTTTTTAAGAAGCACATGTACCTCTTGAGTATTATTTCTATAATTTTCCCTTAAGTGGACTTTTTTTATTCCTTATGATTATTATTATTATTTTAATTTTTGTGGGTACATATTAAGTGTATATATTTATGGGGAACATGAAATATTTTGATACAGGCATGTAATGTGAAATAAGCACATTTACCCTTTGAGTTACATGCAATCCAATTACATTCTTTAAGTTATTTAAAAATGTACAGTTAAGTTACTATTGACTATAGTCACTCTAATGTGCTTTCAAATAGTAGGTTATTCATTACTTCTAATGGTATTTTTTATACCCATTAACCATCTCCGCATTCCTCCCACCTCAGCTCCCTACTACCCTTCCCAGCCTCTGGTAACCACTCTTCTGCCCTATGACCAAGAGTTCAATTGTTATGATCTTTAAATCCCACAAATAAGTGAGAACATTAGATGTTTGGTTTGTCTTTCTGTGCCTGGCTTCTTTCACTTAATCTAATGATCTCCAGTTCCGTCCATGTTGCTGAAAATTACTGAATCTCATTCCTTTTTATGAATGAATAGTACTCCGTTGTGTATGTGTATGATACTTTATTTATTCATTCATCTGTTAATGGACACTTAGGTTGATTCAAAATCTTAGGTGGCTGGGCATGGTGGCTCATGCCTGTAATTCCAGCACTTTGGGAGGCCGAGGCAGGTGACTCACGTGGTCAGGAGTTCAAGACCAGCCTGGCCAACATGGTGAAACCCTGTGTCTACTAAAAATACAACAAATTAGCTGTGCGTGGTGGTGGGCGCCTGTAATTCCAGCTACTCAGAAGGCTGAGACAAGAGATTTGCTTGAAGCCAGGAGGCAGAGGTTACAGTGAGCCAAGATCGTGCCACTGTACTCCAGCCTGGGTGACAGTGTGAGACTCTGTGTCAAAAAAAAAAAAAAAAAAAAAAAAAAAAAAAAAAAAAAAACTTAGCTATTGTAAATAGTGTTGCAACAAACATAGGAGTGCAGATATCTCTTCAATATACTGATTCCATTTCTTTTGGGTATGTATACAGCAGTAGGATTGTTGGATCACATGGTAGCTTAATTTTGGTTTGGTGAGGAACCTTCAAACTGTTATACATGGTGGTTGTACTAACTTACACTTCCACCAACAGCATACAAGGGTTTCATTTTCTCCACATCCCTGTCAGCGTTTATTATTGCCTGCCTTTTGGATATAAGCCATTTTAGCTGGGGTGAAATAATATCTCATTATAATTTTGATTCGTATTCCTCTGATCAATGATGTTGAGCTCTTTTTCATATACCTGTTTGCCATTTGTATGTCTTTTTATGAGAAATGTCTAGCAATATTTTTTGCCCATTTTTGATCAGATTTTTAGATTTTTCTTCTATGGAGTTGTCTGAGGTTCTTATATCTTCTGGTTATTAATTTCTTGTCAGATGGGTAGTTTTCAAATGTTTTCTCCAGTTCTGTGTGTTGTCTCTTCACTTGGTTGGTTATTTCCTTTGCAGAAACTTTTTAACTTAATGTGATACTATTTGCCCATTTTTGCTTTGGTTGCCTGTGCTTGTGGGGTATTGCTCAAAAAATATTTGCCCAGATCAATGTCCTGGAGATTTTCCCCAGTGTTTTCTTATAGTAGTTTTATAGATTGAGGTCATAGATTTAAGCCTTTAATCCATTTTGATTTGATTTTTTTATATGGCGAGGATACGGGTCTAGTTTCATTATTCTGCATATGGATAACCAGTTTTCCCAGCACCATTTATTGAAGAGACTGTCTTTTCCCCAGTGTATGTTCTTGACATCTTTGTCAAAAAATGAGTTCACTGTAGGTATTTGGATTTATTTCTGATTTCTCTATTCTGTTCCATTGGCCAATGTGTCTGTTTTTATGCCAGTAGCATGCTGTTTGGGTTATTATAGTTCTGTAGTGTAATTTGATGTCAGGTAATGTGATTCCTCCAGTTTTGTTCTTTTTCCTTAGGACGGCTTTGGCTATTCTGGGTCTTTTGTGGTTCCATATAAATTTTAGGATTTTTCTTCTATTTTTGTCAAGCATGTCATTGGTATTTTGATAGGGATTTAAATTAAATGAATCTGTAGATTGTTTTGGTTCATAAGGACATTTTAACAATATTGACTCTTTCAATCCATGAATGTGGATTTTTTTTCATTTTCAATATCCTTTTTAATTTCATTTATAGTTTTCATTATAGTGATCTTTCCCTTCTTTGGTTAAGTTAATTCCAAGGTATTTAACTTTATGTGGCTTTATATCTTCCTCTTGTCTGATTGCTCCAGCTAGGACCTACAGTACTGTCTTGAAAAGTAGTGGTAACAGTGGGCATCCTTGTCATGTTCAAGATCCTAGAGGAAAGACTTTTAGCTTTTTCCCCACTCAGTGTGATACTAGCTGTGGATCTGTCATATATGGCTTTTATTTTGTTGGGGTATGTTTTTTTCTATCTCCAGTTTTCTTTTGAGGTTTTAATTATGAAGGGAAGTTGAATTTTATCAAATGCATTCTCAGCATCAACAAATGATCATATGGATTTTATTCTTCATTCTGTTGATATAACATATCACATTGATTGATTTGCATATGTTAAACCATCCTTGCATCCCAGGGATATATCCCACTTGGTCATCATGAATGATCTTTCTAATGTTGAATTCCATTTGTTGGCATTTTGTTGAGAATTTTTGCATCAATATTCATCAGAGATTAGTTTTCTTTTTTTATGTGTCTTTGTCTGATTTTGGTATCAGGGTAATACTGACCTCATACAATGAGTTTGGCAGTATTCTCTCCTCCCTTATTTCTCAGAATAGTTTGTATAGAACTGGTATTAGTTCTTCTTTAAATGTTTGGTAGAATTCAGCAATGAAGTCATTGGGTGCGGGGCTTTTCTTTACTGGTAGCCTTTTTGTTATGGCTTTTATCTCATTACTTGTTATTGATATGTTCAGGTTTTGGATTTTTTTCCTGGTTCAATGTTAGTAGGTTATATGTATTCAGGAATTTGTCTATTTCTTCTAGATTTTCCAATTTATTGTTACATAGATGCTCATAGTAGCCATTAATGATTCTTCAAATTTCTCCAGTATCTGTTGTAATATCTCCTTTTTCATTTCTGATTTTATTTATTTGAATCTTCTCTCTTATTTTTCTTAGTCAGTCTGGGTAGAGGTTTGTCAATTTTTTTCTTAGTCAGCCTGGCTGGAGGTTTGTCAATTTTGTTTATGTTTTCAAAAAACCAACTTTTTGTTTTCTTGACCTTTCTAATTTTTTTATTTAAATTTCAGTTTCTTTAATTTTTGCTCTCATCGTTCTTATTCATTTTCTTCTGATAATTTTGGGTTTTGATTGCTCTTGCTTTTCTAGTTATTTAAGATGCATTGTTAGATTATTCATTTGAAATTTTTCCTCTTTTTTGATGTAGGCACTTATAGCTGTAAACTTCCATCTTAGTACTGCTTTTGCTGTATCTCACACATTTTAGTATATTGTGTTTCCCCTATCATTTGTTTCAATAATTTTTTTTAATTTTCAATAATTTTTTTAAATTTTTCTTCTTAATTTCTTCATTGACTCACTGGTAATTCAGGAGAATATCACTTAATTTCCTTGTATTTGTATAGTTTCCAACATTTTTATTGATACTAATATTTAGTTTTATTCCATTGTGGTTAAAGAAGATGCCTGATATTATTTCAATTTTTGAATATTTTAATACTGATTCGTGATCTAACGTATGATCTATCATTGAGAATGATCCATGTGCTGAGAAAAAGAATGTGTATTTTGCAGCTCTTGGATGAAGTGTTCTCTAAATATCTATTAGATCCATTTGGTCTATAGAACATATTAAGTCTGATGTTTCTTTGTTGACTTTCTGCCTAGAAGATCTGTCCAATGCTGCAAGTGGGATGTTGAAGTCTCCAGCTATTATTGTATTGGACCTTTTCTCTCTCTTTAGCTCTAATAATATTTCCTTTATATATCTGTTTGTGCTTATGTTGGGTGTATATATATTTAAAATTGTTATATCATCTTGCTGAATTGGCCCCTTTGTCATTATAGTGAACTTCTTTGTGTCTTCTCATAGTTTTTGTCTTCAAATCTATTTTGACTGATATAACTATAGTGACTCCTGCTTTTTTTTGTCTCCATTGACATGGAATATCTTTTCCATCCCTTTATTTTCAGTCTAAGTGTTTCTTGATAGCTGAAGTATGGTTCTTGCAGGCAACATATTCATGGGTCTTGTTTATTCATCCATTCAGCCAGTCCATGTCTTTTGAGTGGAGAGTTTAGTTCATCTACATTCAATGTTATCGCCAATAAGTAAGGACTTATTCGTGCCATTCTGCTATTTGTTTTCTGGTTGTTTTATGGTCTGCTCATCATTTTTTCTTTCCTTCTTGTCCTTCTCTAACGAAGGTGATTTTCTCTGGTGATGTGATTTAGTTTCCTGCTTTTAATTTTTTGTTTATCCATGGTATGTTTTTGGTTTGAGGTTACCATTAGGCTTGTACATGCCATCTTATAACCCACTATTTTAATCTGTAAACAACCTAACTCTATTTGCATAAACAAACAAGCGGGCAAAAAATAAATAAATTAATAAAACACTCTACACCTCTATTTCACACTGCTATAAAGAACTACCTGAGAATGAGTAATTTATAAAGAATAGAGGGTTTAATTGACTCTCAGTTCTGCATGACTAGGGAAGCTTCAGGAAACTTAAAATCATTGTGGAAGGGGAAGCAAGGTACATCTTACATGGTGGCAGGTGAAAGAGAGCAAGGCGGGAAGTGCCACACTTTAAAACCATCAGCTTTCATGAGAACACTCACTATTATGAGAACAGCAAGGGAAAAATTCACACCATCATCCAGTCATCTCCCACCAGGCCCCTCCTCCACCACATGGGGATTACAATTCTAGATGAGATTTGGGTGGGGACACAGAGCCAAACCATATCAGTGCCTTAACTTCATCCCCCACTTTTTAACTTTTTGTTGTTTCTATTTATATCTTATTGTACTGACTATGCCTTGAAAACTTGAGGTAGTTTTGATTTTTGATTGGTTCATTTATTACTCTTTCAGTTTAGGATGAGAGTAGCTTACACACCACAGTTACAGAGTTATAATATTCTGTTTTACTGTGTGCACTTACTATTACCAGTGAGTTTTGTGTTATACCTTCAGGTGACTATTTATTGTTCATTAATGTCATTTTCTTTCTAATTAAAGTACTCACTGTAGCATTTCTTGTAGAACAGGTCTGGTATTGATGAAATCCCTCTGCTTTTGTTTGTCTGAGAAAGTCTATTTCTCCTTCATGTTTGTAGGATATTTTCTCCAGATATACTGTTC
This sequence comes from Gorilla gorilla gorilla, assembly GCF_029281585.2. Taxonomy (NCBI): domain Eukaryota; kingdom Metazoa; phylum Chordata; class Mammalia; order Primates; family Hominidae; genus Gorilla; species Gorilla gorilla. The sequence goes on along the minus strand of NC_073229.2, from coordinate 116,467,941 downwards.
TAGGGTAAAAGTTTTTTTCCCTTCAGTGCCGCTCTCTCCTGGCCTGTAAGGTTTCCACTGAAAAGTCTGTTGCCAGATGTATTGGAGCTCCATTGTATGTTATTTGTTTATGTTATCATGTTGCTTTTAGCATCATTTCTTTATCAGTTACATTGGGAGTTTGATTTTTAATTGCCTTGAGGTAGTCTTCTTTGGGATACATATGCTTCATGTTCTATAACCTTCTTGTATTTTTATATCTTTCTCTAGGTTTGTGAAGTTCTCTGTTATTATCCCTTTGAATAAACTTTCTACCCCCGAGATTGCACCACTGCACTCCTGCCTGGGCCACAGAGCGAGACTCCGTCTCAAAAAAAAAAAAAAAAAAAAAAAAAAAAAAAAAAAAACAAACAAAAACAAAAAAAAGACAAATTTTCTACCCCTATACCTTTGTCTCCTTTTTAAGGCCAATAACTCTTAGTTTTGCCATTTTCAGGCTGTTTCTTAGACCCTGTAGGCGTGCCTCATTTTTTATTGTTTTTTCTTTTGTCTTCTCTGACTGTGTCTTTCCAAACAGCCTGTCTTCAAGCTCATTAATTCTTTTTTTCTGCTTGACCCATTCTGCTATTAAAGAACTCTGATGCATTCTTAAGTATGCCACTTACATTGTTCAGCTCCAGAATTTCTGCTGGATGCTTTTTAATTATTTCAATATCTTTGTTAAATTTATCTGATAGAATTCTGAGTTCCTTCTTGGTGTTATCTTGAATTTCTTTGAGTTTCCTAAACCCAGCTATTTTGAATTATCTGTCTGAAAGATCACATATCTCTGTTTCTCTGGGATTGGTCCATGGTGCCATATTTAGATTTTTTGGTTAGGTCATGTTTTCTTGGATTGTCTTGATAATTGCAGATGTTCATCTGTGTTTGGGAATTAAAGATTCGGGTATTTATTTTAGCCTTTACTGTCTGGACTTATTTGTCACTGTCCTTGGGAAAGCTCTCCAGATGTTTAACAGAATTTAGGTGTTGTGATCTAAGCTGTACCTTCTTTAGGGACATCCCATACCCAGTAATGCTGTGGTTCTTGCAGACGCATAGAGGTGCCATCTTGATGGTCTTGGACAAGATCCAGGAGAATTCTCTGGATTACCAGACAGAGACTCTTGTTCCCTCCCCTTACTTTCACCCAACATACAGAGTATCTCTCTCTGTTCTGAGCCACTTAAACCTGGAGGTGGAGTGACACAAACACTTCTCTGGCCATCACCGCTATGACTGTGCTAGGTCAGACCTGAAGCCATCACAGAGCTGGGTCTCTCACAAGGTCTGCGGTAGCCATTCCCTGTAACCATTCCCTTCAGCAAACCTATGTTTGCTGAAGACCCTGGGGATCTACAGTCAGCAAGTGGCAAAGCCAGCCAGGTCTGTGTTCTTCACTTTAGGGTGGTGAAGTCTCCCTGGCCCCGGGTGTGCCCAGAAATGCCATCTGGGAGTCAGCAACTAGAGTCAAAAATCATAGAAGTCTACCTTGTTTTCTACTGTACTGCAGCTGAGCTGAAACCCAAACTACACAATGCCATTCTTCCCACTCTTCCCTCCCCTTTCCAAAAGCAGAGGAACCTCACCCCATAGCCACTGCCATCCCAGGACATGAGCAGTGCTACTAGACTATGACCAATATTTCCTTAAGGCCCAAAGTCTCTTAACTCAGCTGTGATGAATACTGTCTGGCTTGGGATTACCCTTCAGGGCATGGTCTCCTCTCTGGCACAGGGCAAGTCCCGAAATGCTGTCTAAGCGTCAGTTCTAAAATTGGGGATGTCAAGAGCCCACTTGGTGCTCTATCTTCACGTGGCTGTGCTGGTACCTAAAGTGCAAGAAAATAGCCCTTTACTTTTCCCTCTGCTTTTCTCAAGAAGGAGTTTTGTCCCATAGCCACTACAGCTGGTAATGTGCTGAGTCTTATCTGAAGACAGAAAGTTTCAGATGCTCACCTAAGGCCCTCAATGTAGTACCTGGGTGTCACTGCTGGTTATTCAGGGCCCAAGGGCTCTTCGTTTAGCAGGTGATGAATACCGTCAGGACTAGATTCTTTCCTTCAAGGTAGTAGTTTCCCTTCTGGACCAAGGTGTGTCTAGAAATCTCATCTGGGAGATAGAGCCTCAAATGGGGCCTCAGGATGCTGAGCAATACCCTATCCTGCTGTGACTGAGCTGGTATCCTAGATTCAAGACAAAGTCTTCCCCATTCTTTCCTCTCTTCTCCTGGAGCAAAAGGAAGGAGTCTTTTTTGGAGCCACAAGCTGTGCAGCCTGGAATTAGGGTAGGGGTAATGCCAGCACTCCCTAGGCTGCTCCAGCTTGTGTCTCAGGATGTCACGTGCCCCCAACACCACCCTTGGTCCACTGTCTCTGGGCCAAATTCAGCACTAGGACTTGCTTAAGAGTTGCAGTCCTTACGGTCTAGACCACCTTTCCAGTTTACTTTGAGAAACATAGTGCTGTAGCCATCAGTGGTGAGGTTTACAGGCACTCAGGTTTAGACCGCTTGGATTGATGATTCCTCTCTGGCTAGGGCTGATTTAAATGCTCCCTTCATGGGAGAGCATCAGCTGGGCTTGGTCTGGTTTTTCTTTCTGCTCTGACAGAACAGCACTGAGTTCGGTGCCTCACAATTGCTGTGTTCTCCTTCCCCCAGCACCCAGAGATGTTCTTCGCACCACAACACTGCTGCCAGTGGTGGGATGTGGACTGGGGGTGTGTGGTAGCATCAGTAATTCAGAATTGTTTTTTTCTCTCTATTCTGTGCCTCTTTCAGTGACCTGAAGTTAAAACCAGATACTATGACTGCTCACCTAATTTTTCGTTCTAATGAAGTTGTGTTTTCTGTGTAGATAGTTGTTAACTTGGTGTCCTTGCAGAGCATGTGAAGGGGGTGGCAGGCTGTCATCTTACTCAGCCTCCTGACTACCAATGTTTTTGGATTAAAACAAAATCAAGGGCTGGGAGTGGTGGCTCACGCCTGTAATCCCAGCACTTTGGGAGGCCAAGGCAAGTGAATCACGAGGTCAGGAGATCAAGACCATCCTGGCTAACATGGTGAAACCCCGTCTCTACTAAAAATACAAAAAATTAGCCCAGCGTGGTGGTGGGCGCCTGTAGTCCCAGCTGCTCGGGAGGCTGAGGCAGGAGAATGGCGTGAACCTAGGAGGCAGAGCTTGCAGTGAGCTGAGATTGCACCACTGCACTCCAGCCTGGGCAACAGAGCAAGACTCCGTCTCAAAAAATAATAATAATAATTATTATTATTATATTAAGATTATAAAAAAGAAAATTCTTCCTGATGACAAAGAAGCTTAATATTCCAAAGAAACATTTAATTAACCTATAATGAGCCATTTTGAATCTATGGTATTAAGTAACACTTAATCTTGAACCATGCAATGTTTACCATAGGTATTAACTTCACAGTAGAACAGCTAAGCCAATGCCTGTACCACAATTAACCTGATTGTGAGCTGTGCAATTAGAAGGCTGTTTGCAGTATTATATGAGCATCGTTACAACCATTCTGGGGGTTTTCCTTAAACAATTTCTAATTACTGACTCATGTGGTATCAATGATAGTTAAATTTTATGTTCCTGTAAGAAATGACACTGAAAATGTGACTGCATATGTTATTTTAATTACATTTAGCATTTGTTTTACTTTTTAGAGCAATGAACTGTAATTGTATAATTTATTTTCAGATTCAATATAGTGGCTTTTTGGCTTATAGGACTTCTTTTTCTGAGCTTATTTGTAAATGTTAAAATTATATTAAATTTTTTAAAGATTGATTTGTGAATGTTACAAATACAATACAATTTTAATATTTTATTTTAATGTTGACTGCTTTTACATAAAAGTATTTTGTAAATATTTGATAGACAGGTAACGAAAAGAAAACCACCATGTAACACCAAAGCATACATTGGTTATTTATAAAATGAAGGAGAATCATCACTGTGAATTTTCCATTTCTGTTGAGTTGATCTTGTTCTTATTTACACCTGACAGTAAATCCTGGAGGGAAATTAATAGCATTCTTCACTAGAGAAGACATATCATTTTTTTCTTTTAGCAATGACCCTGATCTCTATGCCCAATGAAGAAGACAGATACACATTTAGATGACAGGCTTCAACCCAGCAGCTCATGGGTCTGACTACTCTCACAAGCTGCTAGAAACAAAGATTACTCTTAAAAAAAAGTAAGGGTATAAGCCCAACAAAACAATATAATGAACTGAGAATTTGCAATTTACACACATAAACACTGCCCAAGGACAACAAATCAATGAGGTACAAAACTGGAGTAAACAAGATGGGAACTGTTTTGTCAGACAGAAAATGATGATAATGGAAAGTATCAAAAATATGTTATCAAATATATCAAAACCTTGTTACAGCTATAAGATTATCTTTAAAATGAGACAATACTATTTATACGTCCAAAGAAGACACTTCTGTGTTTGATTATTTAAAGGCTGAAACCTTCTTGTTTACAATTATCATTGATAAGAAATTCTTCTAAAATGGAGTTGAAAGCAATTACTCCTTCCCCCAACTTGGCCCTTAATATAGCTTTCTCTGCATCTGTTTACATTCATGATTTGAATGGCAAGATTAGAGTGTAAAAGCAACCCTGATAGAAGGCTTCTCAAAGCATACAAGCAAATCTGAAGGCTTAATAAAATTTCAAGGCTCAGTTGTAACTAGTGTTTTTGCTTCTAGCTCTTGCCTCAATAAGGACTGTCAAGTTTGAAAAGTATAATAGTGCATTTCAAGAGAAAATCATACAAAAATTTTATTAAGTTTAAATATGAATCTATCTCCATATTTCTGTTAAGATATAAAAACCAACAAACAAACCACAACACAAGCAAAGTAAACTTCTAATAGAGTAAAGCAAAAGAAGGCCTTGGGGTTAGTTTTTAGAGTGGCTAATCCTGGGATGCATACATCCAAACCTTCAGAAAAAAAAATCAGAACACAGCTTCCTATTGCCATCAGGTCATCTTTATGTACATTTGGAGTCCTAGTAGACATTTCTCTAGTGTGTTATCTGAGGAATCACTTAAATTTAATGAAGCTTTGGGACACAGGCTTTTTCCTCTACAATGGTTTAAAGCATGGTCTGAGCTTGGGCGCATTATCTGATGCAGAATGGGGCCCTCAAAAATGTTTGTTCAGTTAACTATGACATTCGTATTTGTGTATGAACTGTAGTTCATACACAAATGAACTAAAATTACATTAAAATAATGCATACCAATTGACACCTCAGCTAAAGAAGCCTGTAGGGGTGCTCAAACTCTGGTCTATAAAAGGGGTTACCTAACTATAGAACATTGTCTGTTTTTGTAAATCAAGTTTCACTGGAACACAGCCGTGCTTGTCCGTTTATATATTGCCTGTGACTACTTTGGTATTACAACAGAACTGAGTAGTTGGATAGTGTATGGCTTGCAAAGATAAAAATGTTTACTATCTGGCCCTTTGAAGAAAAAGTTTGCAGACCTCTAGTCTATATTATTTCTAGTAAATTAAAGATTTCTAGAGTATGTTAAATCTAGTCTATGCTATTTTAAGAATAAGCTACTTAAAGGTTATAGAAAAGCCATCATTTGCTAGGTTGTCTTTAAATAATTTGTACTAGCTTTTCTTCTGATTACTCAGTAACAGTGATTCTCTCAATCCAATATCTTATGTACAGTAAGTAAATGGGTTTTACAACTATAATATTATTGACCATATCCACACCTTTTCCAAATGTAGTAAAATTAAGCAGCTACAGAAAACAGAATTCTTTACAGTCTCTTGTAACTTGTAATTGGTTCAAAATTTTATCAAATTAATTATATGGCAAGCTATATATACTAAATGTTTGTATTGGCTATTAATAACTTTCTTGCAAGAACTTGGGTAAATTCTAATGGACAAATTGGATCCTAATAGACTTGGTTCCATTTATAAATAATATTAGAAAAGGGCTAGCCTAAGTAAAACATAAATATATTAGAACGATAATACATATTTTACAAAATCAAAGGAAGAGCTAAATTACCAAACCATGTGAAAGATGTAAATAAAGACATTTCCAGGGATTGCAGTAGTGGGATTTTGTGAACCGTTCAATTAGGGCACCACTATTGAATAACTACTCTAATTGCATTTTCTACCTGAGTTTCTACTTGAGGTTCAAATCCCTGAGACAGTTACATTTTCCTAGTTTATGTTTTATAATCAACCAGACAGACAAAGTTTGTTGCCCACAATTGATAGCCCCACAAAAGGCACAGGGAAGGGATATTTCCTTCAAAATAAGAAATATTATGAAGAACTAAATGAAAGACCTTCATGAAAGCATTCCAAAGGGGGAAAAAAAAGCACAAAGTTGTGGTTGTGTGACAAATATGTACTCTGAAAGCAAGAAAGAGTACTCTGAAAGAAAGAAGGAATACTCTAAGGCTAGAACTATTGATATTTGCCAATGGAATATTAGAGCTGACAGAATAGAAGACAGAACTTCTATCTAGACGATAGGTCAGGGCTTTGTGGGACATGTGGTCCCATAATTATTTACTGTTGCAGTGTGAAAGCATCCATACACAATGCATAAACAAACAAGCATGTCCGTTGTTCAATAAAACTTTATTTATATAAACACGGGGTAGATTGGATTTTACTTGCAGGCCATAGTTTGCTCACATCTGTTGTTCATGGTTGTCAGAGAACACTGGATGGATGCCAGGGTTTATGCAAGAAGAACCTCTAGAATGTGAGTGGAAAAGACTTTCATTTGCATTTTTTCTTTTAATCCTTTAAAATGGATATGTATATTATTAAGATATATTTGTAGAATAATATATGACTATAATTTAGTTTTAAATGCATACACATATATTGGAAGTGCTTGTTCAACATTGTTTTACTAATACAGTTATATGAAAAAAAGATGTATAGACAACTGCTCTAGGCAATAGGAAATCTGTACTTTTTCTTAACGCCAGTAAAGTAACCTAATCAGATTTATTTCTCAGAAGGATAATTTTGTGAGCTGTATTTTCATTATACTTAATTTCTTTACCAGGAATATAGTTATCATTTTGTTTTTAATTCAGAACTTTTCTTAATTTGTTTTTTAAATCTACTTGGCTATCTTAGTTTTATCAAATATAATGTTTCCTGATAGTTATCCCAAATTAAAGCCATAAAAAGCATCAGTATTACAGAAAGCAATGATACCAAAAATAATAAAGAATTTCAGCAACTTGATGAGATCTTGTTGCAACAAAATAATTCAGTGAACATTTTGGTGTTGCTTGAAGGAAACAGTGAAACCATTCAGTAGAGCATATCTAATTCTCTTGATAGAAGTGATTAAGTAATTAAACGGTAAAACCCCTGAACTATTACAGCCAAAGGAATATTAAAAAGGGTAACACAGAATGTGCCATGATTTAATATAATGGAGAAAATGCATTTTTAAAATTAAACTAAGTCAGGAACTCTTCCTGTAAGAGAGAGTTGCACGCACTTTTCAGAATTAATGCTGTACAACAAAGACAACAACAAAGAACTTATCAGGCTGTAAGACTAAAGAAACAGGCAAACCCAACCTGGTGTTTACACAAGAGGGCATCTTCTCTAGAAAATAATGAAAGGGAGCGCACATTCTATAGACATCCACTGGAGAAAGCTTGTTCTCAAAGGATAAACAAAATAAAAAACGACCAATAAAATTAAGCATTCACATTAATAGTGTTTGCCTTTAAACAAAGAAATGTAACCAAATTCTAACATAGATGACCTAAAGAAAGGTATAGTAGAGGCTTAACAAATTAGAGGTAAGTAAGGTAAGTGGAATCTAGATAAAATGAGAATAGATACTAATTAGGGTGCTTGAAATATATTATATCCACATGAATGACCCATTCTACACTCTGGCCTCAATATCACTGCTACTCCATCTCAGGCTTTCACTGCTGTGGTCCTATCCTGAATATCAGTATTATCAATAATTGTGCCAACCAAAAATTGTGACCATCTGCTTCCATTCTTCTTGCTCATTTGCTCAATGCTCCTCTGCAATAACCTTTTTATCTCAGAGCTCAAATCGATTGACTCCAGTAAGTTTCATTTTCAATTATTTTCCTCCAGATTATATTGCTTTCCTAGATTCATCATTATAATCATTCTTTTACACATATATTCAACTTTTTGCCTAAAAATTACAAATTATCCAAATTATTAATGAATTTTTTTATTAGTTAACTGTATGTATTGCTGTTGCTGCACTACTGTGTTATTTTATGCTAAATTGTTGGGAACGTGCAACTGGTATTGTTCAGATGTACAAGATGACAGTGAATAATAATGGGCAGCTTCCTGAAAGCAGTGAGGGTTAATCGAGGGTTTCAGAACATACAGGTATCAAACGTATAACATATATCGTATCAAATATTAAGAAAAATTTCAAGATTACTTAGAAAATATAGAGCACAGCTTTGTATATACAAGTTTCAAAGGTTACATAAGTTTACACCTACACCAGTGATTGTTGCACAGGGCACACATTGAGCAGCAATCTATTTTTAAGGATTTATCCTAGTGAAACAATAGTATTTTTCAGAAGTAGAATGTTATTTTTCAACAAAAGCCCACTACATTTTATATATTCAATCATATTTTAGTCTCTTAGGCATTAATTTATATACATATGAAAATTATATTATGCTAAATGTTTAGCTCTTGATTAAGTCTCTTTTATGTAATATTGTACACAATCATTTTTATGGCTCAACTTCTATATATAGCATGGCATAGTAAACAACATTAAAAGCACAAGAGCTATCTACTGAGTTCAATCAGCATTTTATTCAAGATCTGCATTCACTGCAGATTTTTATTTGCAACTTGGTATAAATTGAAATCTAAGCATACATATTATAAACAATTAATCATTCTATGTTAATGTTTTCCTACATATTGATCTACGACAGTTTTCCTATATATTGATCTCTGTATTTTTAACTTCCATGTGTTATTTCAAGAGCTGAAAAAGTAATTTCAAATATTAGAGCAACATTTGATATTCTCACCGCTACATGTCAGAAAAAAAATTTTGGTAGTGCACAATGGTTGCATTTAGGAAGTATAATAATTTCAGAGAATATTCTATATTTTTCTTCTAAAATTCAGAAGTGGGCTACTCATTTTGCAGAACAAAATGATAATAAGATTCAATGTATACAAGCCTTAACTTAGTAAAAAGAAAATTTAAAGGTTCCATCAGAGTCTTCGCTCTAGACACGTATGCTTTACATTAGGTAGAAAGTAGGAAGAAAAGATGAACCCACATCTGAACAAATAATTATGGTTTTGGTCTTAGAAGATCTATAATTTTATTGTTATAAATAATACCTCTGAGGACTAGCTATTATCTTGCATTTGAGGAGAAAAGAAGTAGATAGTTGAGCTGACCCTGATTCTTTGTATAACCAGGTAGCTTACTAATGTCTATTGTAGAGACAACTGTCAATATTTATATATGGCTTATCATCCATTATTACTTCATTCTGAATAAACATGTGTTGACCTAACTAGTCAAATCTGTTAGAATATGCAATCTGCAATGTTCATGAAATGTGCATTTCTAGTAACAGATTCATTAGAGTCAAATTTTGGATCAAGAGCCACAGCTAACTTACAAATTTATGGGTACAAGTTATGGATTTATTTTGCATGTGTATATATAAATATATATGTATATCTATATATATATAAATCTGTATGTGTGTATATATATAAATCTATGCATATTCCATATATGCATCTAAGAACATACACCCTATTTGAGTGCTATTAAGAAATGATAAACAAAGTTTCAATAAATAAGAAAAACAAGGAAAAGTCCTTAAAATGGTCATTAAAAAAGAATCCAGAATAAATTGAAGTATGAAAAAATCTCCTGACATGAAAAAGGAAACAACATTTTTATTCCTCAAAATTCATAGTTTTTCTAATATAATTTAAAAAATAACCCATAACTTTTCATGTACTTGAAAAAGTAAGGTAAACCTTACCTGCCTAAAATTTCAAATCCAGAGTGCATACAAATAAAAACTTGACCTGTGCTAGACTTTCCCTTTTGAAAAGTAAATGCTGAGTGAAAAGATACTGGTTTTGAGAAACATAGAATTTTGAAAAAAATGTGTTTATAATCTGAAAATTCTATATTAATTCTCATATAGTTTATGTAAAGGCCAATGAGAATTCATTATTAAATATATAAGTAATGAAAATATATACTTATATTGCTTTATGTATATCTATATTATTTTCCAATTATATTACATATATATGTAGACATAGACATACAGGTAGAGATCATATATGTTTATATAAATAATCAACCTATAAGAAAAATAAAATAACACTAAAAATTCTATTAGAATAACACTAACAATCCTAAAGAATACATAGGAGATGAACACTAGAAATACGTATATGTAGGTCTTTTGGATAGGTGAAAATCTTAACTGAGGAAAACCAAAGCAAACAAAAAAGAATTACTGAAAGAAATAATATAATTTAAATATTATATTTAATATATTGAATATAATTACTCCCTGCTCCTAGAAACCCAAATTAAATTAACACTGTCTAAATCGAGAAAGCTAGAATAAGAACACATCAAATTTCTCTTAAATAGCAGAGGCTAAAATATAATACCTTTTTTGTCTATGGTCACTGAAAGAAAAGCCAAAACAATATAATTGATAAAAGACCACATGTATCAGCTATGACATCCATTGATTTAAATTTTTGATTCTGACCAGACATATTGTAGAATAGCTAAGAACACTGGAGTCAGACAACCTGAGGGTTCAAAGCTGTTCTAATGCTTGCTGGTGTTTGACATTGTTTTAAATTCTGTAATTTGGTTTCCTCACCTGTAAAAGGATTATAATATACCCATCCATAGGGTCCTGGTGATTCAGTTAGAATACATAAAAAACAGCTTTGGAATGGCACCCACATATAGAAACCTTATGTAAGTATTTGTTGTTTTTATTACTGTTAAAAGAAGCAAAGGATCTTAGATTGCATGCTACTTACAAGAGACAAATCTACAGATGAAATATGCTAAAAATTAAGAATAAGAGTATGGAAAAATACACACAAGTCAAGAGAGGAAAAAAAAGAAAGGAATATAAATATTAATACCTAAAGAAATTACATATCCATGAAAAATAAATGGAAATAAGAAGGTGAGAAAAAGTCAAACTAATATTCATAATAAGGATTTATGAATCAAGATTCTCTGTATATTTAAATATATGGTAATAACATCTATTTTTAAAACAGCTGGAAATTCAAAGAGAAATGAACAAATACATAAATGTATAGGGAGATTTAAACACAGAACTATTGGTCTTTGAGCATAATAGATTAAATGGATAAAAGTAAAGATACAGAGGATTTGAATAATTTAATAAGGTTGAACTTTGCTTATACATCTTTGATATTTGTGTTCTATCACAAATACACTTCCCTTCCATCCAAATGCCTCTCAGAAACAATTGCCAAAAGAATTAAGAGCTGTATGTTCCAACAGGAATAAAAATCACACTCAAATTTTAAAAATTTAAAGAGGCTTCATTTACAAAGTAACTATTTACAAAGGTGGGATTGGGTATATTAAACCACAAAGCAATGCTGCAGTAACCTCAGGCTACAGGCAGCAGGCACAAGAGGACAACAGAAGGGACAAGTTATCAACCCAGAAGGATGACTGGGTAAAGAGAGCTGTGCACAGAGGAGCATTAGAAGGATCCAGGCAGGCACAGACAGCCCTTCAGGAAGGGATGCAGAAGAATAAACACCCTGACTTTACTCTTCCCCTTCCCTTCATCCCCCTCCTGTGGCTTTTCAATTGATAAAACCAACTGGACTTCGACATTTAATTACCTGTCATCCTCAGTCTGATGCAGTCTTTTTTTCCAAGCCGGAAAAGTATCCTGATATTATCTTCTCAGCTAAACTAAATATCACTTTGAGATCATTAAAGCAAAGCCTTTCCCTTCCTCTTAATTTAATTTCTCTATTGTCTCCTTATGGTCAACAACCTGACTTTTGCTATACAGACTTATAATGGGTTTTACATTGGATTAATAATAAATAACATGATTACATGAAACAATGACATTTCAAGGTAGCTTATTCTTCATGTGAAACCTAATCGTAATTTGAATAGAAGTTTTTTTTGTTGTTGTTGTTGTTGTTGTTTTTATTATACTTTAAGTTTTAGGGTACATGTGCACATTGTGCAGGTTAGTTACATATGTATACATGTGCCATGCTGGTGCGCTGCACCCACTAACTCGTCATCTACCATTAGGTATATCTCCCAATGCTATCCCTCCCCCCTCCCCCCACCCCACCACAGTCCCCAGAGTGTGATATTCCCCTTCCTGTGTCCATGTGATCTCATTGTTCAGTTCCCACCTATGAGTGAGAATATGCGGTGTTTGGTTTTTTGTTCTTGCGATAGTTTACTGAGAATGATGATTTCCAATTTCATCCAAGTCCCTACAAAGGACATGAACTCATCATTTTTTATGGCTGCATAGTATTCCATGGTGTATATGTGCCGTATTTTCTTAATCCAGTCTATCATTGTGGGACATTTGGATTGGTTCCAAGTCTTTGCTATTGTGAATAATGCCGCAATAAACATATGTGTGCATGTGTCTTTATAGCAGCATGATTTATAGTCCTTTGGATACATACCCAGTAATGGGATGGCTGGGTCAAATGGTATTTCTAGTTCTAGATCCCTGAGGAATCGCCACACTGACTTCCACAATGGTTGAACTAGTTTACAATCCCACCAACAGTGTAAAAGTGTTCCTATTTCTCCACATCCTCTCCAGCACCTGTTGTTTCCTGACTTTTTAATGATTGCCATTCTAACTGGTATGAGATGGTATCTCATTGTGGTTTTGATTTGCATTTCTCTGATGGCCAGTGATGATGAGCATTTTTTCATGTGTTTTTTGGCTGCATAAATGTCTTCTTTTGAGAAGTGTCTGTTCATGTCCTTCGCCCACTTTTTGATGGGGTTGTTTGCTTTTTCTTGTAAATTTGTTTGAGTTCATTGTAGATTCTGGATATTAGCCCTTTGTCAGATGAGTAGGTTGCGAAAATTTTCTCCCATTTTGTAGGTTGCCTGTTCACTCTGATGGTAGTTTATTTTGCTGTGCAGAAGCTCTGTAGTTTAATTAGATCCCATTTGTCAATTTTGTCTTTTGTTGCCATTGCTTTTGGTGTTTTGGACATGAAGTCCTTGCCCATGCCTATGTCCTGAATGGTAATGCCTAGGTTTTCTTCTAGGGTTTTTATGGTTTTAGGTCTAACGTTTAAGTCTTTAATCCATCTTGAATTGATTTTTGTTTAAGGTGTAAGGAAGGGATCCAGTTTCAGCTTTCTACATATGGCTAGCCAGTTTTCCCAGCACCATTTATTAAATAGGGAATCCTTTCCCCATTGCTTGTTTTTCTCAGGTTTGTCAAAGATCAGATAGTTGTAGATATGCGGCGTTATTTCTGAGGGCTCTGTTCTGTTCCATTGATCTATATCTCTGTTTTGGTACCAGTACCATGCTGCTTTGGTTACTGTAGCCTTGTAGTATAGTTTGAAGTCAGGTAGTGTGATGCCTCCAGCTTTGTTCTTTTGGTTTAGGATTGCCTTGGCGATGCGGGCTCTTTTTTGGTTCCATATGAACTTTAAAGTAGTTTTTTCCAATTCTGTGAAGAAAGTCATTGGTAGCTTTATGGGGATGGCATTGAATCTGTAGATTACCGTGGGCAGTATGGCCTTTTTAACGATATTGATTCTTTCTACCCATGAGCATGGAATGTTCTTCCATTTGTTTGTATCCTCTTTTATTTCCTTGAGCAGTGGTTTGCAGTTCTCCTTGAAGAGGTCCTTCACCTCCCTTGTAAGTTGGATTCCTAGGTATTTTATTCTCTTTGAAGCAATTGTGAATGGGAGTTCACTCATGATTTGGCTCTCTGTTTGTCTGTTTTTGGTGTATAAGAATGCTTGTGATTTTTGTACATTGATTTTGTATCCTGAGACTTTGCTGAAGTTGCTTATCAGCTTAAGGTGATTTTGGGCTGAGACAATGGGGTTTTCTAGATATACAATCATGTCGACTGCAAACAGGGACAATTTGACTTCCTCTTTTCCTAATTGAATACCCTTTATTTCCTTCTCCTGCCTAATTGCCCTGGCCAGAACTTCCAACACTATGTTGAATAGGAGTGGTGAGAGAGGGCATCCCTGTCTTGTGCCAGTTTTCAAAGGGAATGCTTCCAGTTTTTGCCCATTCAGTATGATATTAGCTGTGGGTTTGTCATAGATAGCTCTTATTATTTTGAAATACGTCCCATCAATACCTAATTTATTGAGAGTTTTTAGCATGAAGGGTTCTTGAATTTTGTCAGAGGCTTTTTCTGCATCTATTGAGATAATCATGTGGTTTTTGTCTTTGGCTCTGTTTATATGCTGGATTACATTTATTGATTTGCATATATTGAACCAGCCTTGCATCCCAGGGATGAAGCCCACTTGATGATGGTGGATAAGCTTTTTGATGTGCTGCTGGATTCAGTTTGCCAGCATTTTATTGAGGATTTTTGCATCAATGTTCATCAAGGATATTGGTCTAAAATTCTCTTTTTTGGTTGTGTCTCTGCCTGGCTTTGGTATCAGAATGATGCTGGCCTCATAAAATGAGTTAGGGAGGATTCCCTCTTTTTCTATTGATTGGAATAGTTTTAGGAGGAATGGTACCAGTTCCTCCTTGTACCTCTGGTAGAATTCGGCTGTGAACCCATCTGGTCCTGGACTCTTTTTGGCTGGTAAGCTATTGATTATTGCCACAATTTCAGCTCCTGTTATTGGTCTATTCAGAGATTCAACTTCTTCCTCGTTTAGTCTTGGGAGAGTGTATGTGTCGAGGAATTTATCCATTTCTTCTAGATTTTCTAGTTTATTTGCGTAGAGGTGTTTGTAGTATTCTCTGATGGTAGTTTGTATTTCTGTGGGATCGGTGGTGATATCCCCTTTATCATTTTTTTTTGTGTCTATTTGATTCTTCTCTCTTTTTTTCTTTATTAGTCTTGCTAGCTGTCTATCAATTTTGTTGATCCTTTCAAAAAACCAGCTCCTGGATTCATTAATTTTTTGAAGGGTTTTTTGTGTCTCTATTTCCTTCAGTTCTGCTCTGATTTTAGTTATTTCTTGCTTTCTGCTAGCTTTTGAATGTTTTTGTTCTTGCTTTTCTAGTTCTTTTAATTGTGATGTTAGGGTGTCAATTTTGGATCTTTCCTGCTTTCTCTTGTGGGCATTTAGTGCTATAAATTTCCCTCTGCACACTGCTTTGAATGCGTCCCAGAGATTCTGGTATGTTGTGTCTTTGTTCTCGCTGGTTTCAAATAACATCTTTATTTCTGCCTTCATTTCGTTATGTATCCAGTAGTCTGTTCAGTTTCCATGTAGTTGAGCGGTTTTGAGTGAGATTCTTAATCCTGAGTTCTAGTTTCATTGCACCGTGGTCTGAGAGATAGTTTGTTACAATTTCTGTTCTTTTACATTTGCTGAGGAGAGCTTTACTTCCAAGTATGTGGTCAATTTTGGAATAGGTGTGGTGTGGTGCTGAAAAAAATGTATATTCTGTTGATTTGGGGTGGAGAGTTCTGTAGATGTCTATTAGGTCCACTTGGTGCAGAGCTGAGTTCAATTCCTGGGTATCCTTGTTGACTTTCTGTCTCGTTGATCTGTCTAATATTGAAGTGGGGTGTTAAAGTCTCCCATTATTAATGTGTGGGAGTCTAAGTCTCTTTGTAGGTCACTCAAGACTTGCTTTATGAATCTGGGTGCTCCTGTATTGGGTGCATATATATTTAGGATAGTTAGCTCTTCTTGTTGAATTGATCCCTTTACCATTATATAATGGCCTTCTTTGTCTCTTTTGATCTTTGTTGGTTTAAAGTCTGTTTTATCAGAGACTAGGCTTGCAACCCCTGCCTTTTTATGTTTTCCATTTGCTTGGTAGATCTTCCTCCATCCTTTTATTTTGAGCGTATGTGTGTCTCTGCACGTGAGATGGGTTTCCTGAATACAGCACACTGATGGGTCTTGACTCTTTATCCAATTTGCCAGTCTATGTCTTTTAATTGGAGCATTTAGTCCATTTACATTTAAAGTTAATATCGTTATGTGTGAATTTGATCCTGTCATTATGATGTTAGCTGGTGATTTTGCTCATTAGTTGATGCAGTTTCTTCCTAATCTCTATGGTCTTTACATTTTGGCATGATTTTGCAGTGGTTGGTACTGGTTGTTCCTTTCCATGTTTAGCGCTTCCTTCAGGAGCTCTTTTAGAGCAGGCCTGGTGGTGACAAAATCTCTCAGCATTTGCTTGTCTGTAAAGTATTTTATTTCTCCTTCACTTATGAAGCTTAGTTTGGCTGGATATGAAATTCTGGGTTGAAAATTCTTTTCTTTAAGAATGTTGAATATTGGCCCCCACTCTTTTCTGGCTTGTAGGGTTTCTGCCGAGAGATCTGCTATTAGTCTGATGGGCTTCCCTTTGAGGGTAACCCGACCTTTCTCTCTGGCTGCCCTTAACATTTTTTCCTTCATTTCAACTTTGGTGAATCTGACAATTATGTGTCTTGGAGTTGCTCTTCTCGAGGAGTATCTTTGTGGCGTTCTCTGTATTTCCTGAATCTGAACGTTGGCCTGCCTTGCTAGATTGGGGAAGTTCTCCTGGATAATATCCTGCAGAGTGTTTTCCAACTTGGTTCCATTCTCCCCATCACTTTCAGGTACACCAATCAGACGTAGATTTGGTCTTTTCACATAGTCCCATATTTCTTGCAGGCTTTGCTCATTTCTTTTTATTCTTTTTTCTCTAAAATTCCCTTCTTGCTTCATTTCATTCATTTCATCTTCCATTGCAGATACCCTTTCTTCCAGTTGATCGCATCGGCTCCTGAGGCTTCTGCATTTTTCACATAGTTCTCGAGCCTTGGTTTTCAGCTCCATCAGCTCCTTTAAGCACTTCTCTGTATTGGTTATTCTAGTTATACATTCTTCTAAATTTTTTTCAAAGTTTTCAACTTCTTTGCCTTTGGTTTGAATGTCCTCCCATAGCTCAGAGTAATTTGATCGTCTGAAGCCTTCTTCTCTCAGCTCGTCAAAGTCATTCTCCATCCAGCTTTGTTCCGTTGCTGGTGAGGAACTGCATTCCTTTGGAGGAGGAGAGGCGCTCTGGTTTTTAGAGTTTCCAGTTTTTCTGTTCTGTTTTTTCCCCATCTTTGTGGTTTTATCTACTTTTGGTCTTTGATGATGGTGATGTACAGATGGGTTTTTGGTGTGGATGTCATTTCTGTTTGTTAGTTTTCCTTCTAACAGACAGGACCCTCAGCTGCAGGTCTGTTGGAATACCCTGCCGTGTGAGGTGTCAGTGTGCCCCTGCTGGGGGGTGCCTCCCAGTTAGGCTGCTCGGGGGTCAGGGGTCAGGGACCCACTTGAGGAGGCAGTCTGCCCGTTCTCAGATCTCCAGCTGCGTGCTGGGAGAACCGCTGCTCTCTTCAAAGCTGTCAGACAGGGACATTTAAGTCTGCAGAGGTTACTGTTGTCTTTTTGTTTGTCTGTTCCCTGCCCCCAGAGGTGCAGCCTACAGAGGCAGGCAGGCCTCCTTGAGCTGTGGTGGGCTCCACCCAGTTCGAGTTTCCTGGCTGCTTTGTTTACCTAAGCAAGCCTGGGCAATGGCGGGCGCCCCTCCCCCAGCCTCGCTGCCACCTTGCAGTTTGATCTCAGGCTGCTGTGCTAGCAATCAGAGAGACTCTGTGGGCATAGGACCCTCCGAGCCAGGTGCGGGATATAATCTCGTGGTGCGCCGTTTTTTAAGCCGGTCCGAAAAGTGCAATATTCTGGTGGGAGTGACCCAATTTTCCTGGTGCGTCCGTCACCCCTTTCTTTGACTCAGAAAGGGAACTGCCTGACCCCTTGCACTTCCCAAGTGAGGCAATGCCTCGCCCTGCTTCGGCTCACGCATGGTGCACGCACCCACTGATGTGCGCCCACTGTCTGGCACTCCCTAGTGAGATGAACCCGGTACCTCAGATGGAAATGCAGAAGTCACCCGTCTTCTGCGTCGCTCACGCTGGGAGCTGTAGACCGGAGCTGTTCCTAATTGGCCATCTTGTGTCTCTTCGAATAAAAGTTTTTTTTAGGTAAGCACATCAGAATACTATTACATAAGTTAACTAGAGACTGTATTAGTCTGTTCTCACGCTGCTGATAAAGACATATGCAAGACTGGGTAATTTATAAAGAAAAGAGATTTAATGATCTCGCAGTTCCACACGACTGGAGAGGCCTCACAATCATGGTGGAAGGCAAAGCAGGAACAAAGGCATGACTTACATGACAACAGGCAAGAGAAGTTGTGCAGGGGAACTTTGATATTTAAAACTATCAGATCTCCTGAGACTTATTCATGATCAGGAGAACAGTATGGGGGAAACTGCCCCCATGATTCAGTTATCTCCACCTGGCCCTGTCCTTGACACCTGGGGATTCTTAAAATTCAAGGTGAGATATCAGGGGGGTCACAGCCAAACTATATCAGAAACCAAAGAGAACACTATAAGGTAGATGAAAAGTGTATTATAAAGCACAGAATGAAGTAAATAGGCAGTTTATAAACAATTATTACTTAATGTGTTGGTATTCTAATCCTCTGAATTTCCCAAATTCACATAGCCATCACAGTCACAATTTTTGAAAAGTAATAAAATCATGTACTTCAAGAAAATAATATTTCATTGATAGCCTGTGATAGAAAAGTGAATATGTCATACTGGATATTTCAACTTCAGTTGTAATTTACAGTTGTGCAGTCTGTCTTAAGCAGGGTTGAGTTGGCATGTGACTTTTTCCTTAGTTGCAAATGTGAAGTTAAATGGTCACCATCACTGAGAACTTAGACAAGGTTTCACTGTTAAATCAATAACTGGGTTAAAGGTGGTTGTGTGTGTTTAATAAATAAATTACTCATCTTTTTAAAAATGCCATATAATTAAATGATTGATTTGTTATATATGTGGTGTTTTGATTATCTTGTTTATGGTTGCTTTTAAAGATTATAGACATCTGAAAGATAAAATAGTATTGAAAACAAAATTAGGTGCTACCTGCCTATGAAAGCCCCACAAGAGGGTGTATCAATAACACTTTCAACTCCTGCCAACTATATGGTATATATAAACAGTAGAGTTTTTTTTTTTTTTAATCTAGCATAACTGTATAGTTTCTTTTGTTGGAATGATGATTCACTACAATTACAGTTGAATCTGTTTATTGCGATTATATGTGGTGGCAGAATTAGTAAAAATTAATTATTCAAAAGTCATTAGAAAGCTTACTAGAGAAAAAATATTCTGGCTGAATATTATGGCAAAAATATTTTGTTGATAGTTGTCTAGAATAATTTTAAAAATATTTTATTAATATTGTATTTGGCTTAAAAATAATCACAAATAGGTCACATACCTTAATGTACAGCGAATATTTCAAAATGCAAAATATGAAAATGAAAAATACATGTTGACACATTTCTGTATTTTTCTGTTTTTTAATTTTTTTTTTTTTGGTTTTTCTTTAAAGACAAAGATAGACCTCTATAATTAAGATCCAGAATAATTTCTGATGGATTTTTATTGAACTGACATTTTTTTTCTTTATCGTTTTCAGACTAGGGTGCATCATTTGGCTAATAAATTATTTTTATACCTGAAACTAAAAAAAATCTATAATTTGCTTCTAGTTTTCGATTTGCAATGATTCATTACACAGTTAGTTGACTATTTTACCTAGAAGACATCCAACTATTGACTTTTCAGTGCCTATTTTTCTTGAGATTCTCTACTATCTCCAAGGGAATTGTAAACAGTACAGCTTCCTCTTAGAGTGATGCATGTGTTCTTTGGCAGTTAAACTTTCACTCAGTTCTTAATGCAGCCAAAGACAGAGCTCAGTAATCATACCCCAAAGCACATAACTATGGTTATACCTCTGTAGTTTCAAGATAGTAAGTAGAATCTGTTATCTTTTATGTCCAAAAAGATTTACTCCACTGGTCATTATATAACTATATCCATTAACTTACCTCCTATCAACTGTCACTCCGTATTTCAAAATCAATAGTTAATTCTACCACAGTTATATGTCCATTAGAAGTGTATATCGCCATGAAATTGTTAAAAAATTAAATAAGCTAAAAGATTTCATGAAGATGTTGATCTATTTACAATATATTAAGAGAGGATTTTACTTATCAATCTTTTAAACAATATTTAACTTGAAAAAAGATTAACCTCTGAAAAACTTCAAGTATTTTAATTTTGTGTAAATTACCTATCTTTATGTAAATAATAAGTATGTGTGTCTGTGTGGATACACATTTGAGAATGTTATTTTCAAAAAGTGCTGCTAAATATAATTTTTAAAAAGATTTTCACTCTACTAGTGAGCATATTTGCTGTATTAGGTTAAAGCCTGCCCTTTCCCTCTAGTCTGAATTCATTTTGTCTCTCCTTCCTGTTTACCGTACTCCGCTCCTACAGTGCAAGTTCTTCTGATGATACGACATCTATCGGCCCACTGCTGTATACCCCCAGCCCCATACTTCCTTTCTGCCCTGTCTCCAAAATATTTCCACTATTCCACTATGTCTATGGAAATCTGGCTCCCATTTAGCAAAATTCCTGTCACTTTCCCTAATTTCTTTAGTCCTTTTACTCTCTACATCCTTTATGTTATCATGCGGGTGTCTTACCTCCAATCGAAAGTGAACTCATCCTCATCCACTGATTCAAATGCCCTGAAGCCTTTCCTACCTCAATCTGTTATGGTCTTCCCTGTCTTTCCTCTACATCTCACTCTTAACTGCATATGTCCTCTCAGCATTCATATATACTGTAGTATCACCTATTCAAAACACAAAACAAAAAATTAGTTTATTTTTACTCTACTCTCTGTTTCCACACAGCCAATATGGGCTCCTAACATGTCACAGATTCTTCATTTTCTATTTACTTTTCAACTCATTTCAATAAGGGTTGCAAGATTTAGCAAACCAAATGAAACAAAAAATAAGTATGACTAGTTAAATTCAAATATTCCGATAAGCAACAAATGATATTTTAGTATAAATGTATCCCAAATATTGCATGTATTACATCTGGAAACCCTAATTTCCTCTACACTCACTTTGATTGAAGAGCCAAAACAACTCTCGTTTTGATCAGAAACTATGTCTGTTGCTAATTCAATATGCTTAGAAACAAAGAAGGCCCCTTTACTCACCTGCAACATAAGAGAATACCAGGTAATTAACACTTTTTGACAGCAGACATCCTAGCGACAGAATACTCTAGTTTCTTTCTTCCTATTTTATAAGAATGATTGACATGAGATTTACCATTTTACCATATGTTTTTAAGTGTACTAACAATAGGTAGTATATTCTATAGCAGATCTGTAAAACTTATTTATCTTGTATAACTGAAAATTTATACCCATTGAATGGTGTTGAAATAACTGGGTAGCCATAGGCAGAAGATTGAAACTGGACCCCTTCCTTACATCATATACAAAAATAAATTTAAGATGGACTAAAGACTTAAACATAAAACCCAAAGCTATAAAAACCCTGGAAGACAATGTAGGCAATACCTTTCTGGACACAGAAATGGGAAAAGATTTTATGACAAAGAAAACAAAAGCAATTGTAACAAAAGCAAAAATTGACAAAGGGATCCAATTCAACTAAAAAGCTTCTGCACAACAAAAGAAACTATCAATAGAATAAACAGACAACCTATAAAATGGGAGAAAATATTTGCAAATTATATATCTGGCAAAGGTCTAGTATCCAGCATTTATAAGGAACTTAAATTTATTTGTTTATTTATTTATATAGAACTTTAAAAAATTTATAAGAAGAAAACCACTAAAAAGTGGGCAAAGGACACGAACAGATACTTTTCAAAAGAAGACTTGCATGCAGCCAACAAACATTACAAAAAATCCTCTATATAACTGATTATTCGACAAACACAAATCAAAACCACAGTGAGATACCATCTCACACCAGGCAGAATGGTCATTATTAAAAAGTTAGAAAATAATAGATGCATATGAGGTTGCAGGAAAAAGGGAATGCTTACACATTGTTGGTAAGAGTATAAATTAGTTCAGCCATTGTGGAAAGCAGTGTGGTGATTCCTCAAAGAGCTAAAAACAGAAGTACCATTTGGTCCAGCAATCTCATTACTGGGATTATACCCAGTTTATACCCAAAGGAATATAAATCATTCTATCATAAAGACACATGCATGGGTATGTTCACTGCAGCACTATCCACAGTAGAAAAGACATGGGATCAACCTAAATGTCCATCAATGGAAGACTGGGTAAAGAAAATGTGGTACATATACACAGTGGAATACTATGCAGGCATAAAAAAGAAGATCATGTCCTTTGCAGGAACATGGATAGAGCTGGAATCCATTATCCTTAGCAAAGTAATGCAGGAACAAAAAACCAAATACCACATATTCTGAGAGCACATGGACCCAAAGAGGGGAAAAACAGACACTGGGACTTTCTTGAGGGTGGAAGGTGGCGGGAGAGAGAGCAGCAGAAAGAAGTTACTATTGAGTACTAGGCTTAGTATCTGGGTGATGAAATAATCTGTACATCAAACCCCTGTGATGCAGGTTAACCTATAAAACAAACCTGCACATGCACTTCTAAATGTAAAAGTTAAAAAAAAAAAAACTTACTCCCATTGAAGAAAAACTCCTCATTTCCCTCTGTCAAAGCAAACACCATTCTACTCTGCGTCTGGGTTTGACTATCTTAGACACCACATGTAAGTGGAATTATGCAGGATTTGTCTTTCTATGTCTGGCTTGTTTCACTTAGTATAATGTACTGAAGATTCATTCTGGAGCCTATAGACCCTAAATTGAGGACAGTTTCTTTATCCATTTATTCATTGATAAATATTTCGGTTGTTTTTATATCTTGACTATTTTGAATAATGTTTTAATGAATACAGCATTACAGATATTTATTCGACATACTGATTTCATATACTTTGGATGCATACTCAAAAGTGGGATTGCTGGATCATAAGGTATTTTTAATTTTTTTAAGCACCTGCATTCTGTTTTCCATAGTGGCTCCACAATTTTACATTCTCAACAGTGCCGAAGAGTTTTAAATTTCTCCACATCCTGGCAAACACTCGCTACCTTTTTTTTTTTTCAATAGCCATTCTAACACATGTAAGATGATATCACATTGTGATTCCAAAAACAGCAACAACACCAACAATAGAAATACACATGGACATTGTCGGAGGTGATGGATAAGTTTAATTACTTTGATTGTGATGATAATATCATGGGTATATGTATATGTCCAAATTCATCAAATTTTACACACTATGTACAGTTTTTTGTTATACCTCACTAAAACTGTTTTAGAAATACCCTAATTCCTATGCCCCTTCCATAGGGTAATTCTGGGGTATGTGTTTTATCTTATTTCTAAGGGATGAAGCATAGGATTAAGCTCTAAAGTTGTAACTGGTTTAAATAATCCACTTTTTATTGGCTGCTTTATCTTCCCTGTCTTATTTCTCCCTCCCCTGACGGTGTTCTCAGCTCTTCCCAAATAAACTACATGCACTTAAATCCTTGTCTCAGAGTTATCTTCTGTAAAATCCAAAGGCAGGACTCAGGTCCATGACAATGTCATTTTTCAGTTTATATTATGTTCCTGATGGTCTCATCACTCCCATGACTTTAACTGCTTCCTACAGATAAGTTCACGTTTTCCAAAATTTTATTTCCAGCTCAGGCCACTCTTTCTAACATTGAGCTTTACAAAACAAGGAGTGTTTGATATCCGTCTGAATTACTCTTAAACATCTCAAAATTAACATGCTATTTTTTTCTTTTCCATAGTTACACTCTCTCTTTAATCTTTCAATAAGTAATGTGTTTACCTACCCAGTTATTTATGCAGGAGGCTAAAAGGGGTGCTTTTAACACTTCCCTATCCCTAACCTCCCCATGTAATATTTACCAAGCCCCAGAGATTGTCTCCAATGTATATTTTTAATAGATAACATTGCTCCCTCAAGACTGCTGCTCCCTTAACCTAAGCCACAATAGTCTCTTCCACTGGACTATTACAATATCTTCCAACCAGTCTTCTTATCCTCCAGTCTTCAGTATCCTCCAGTCTATTTTTTACCTCTTCCAATCCATTATTTACATAGTAGGCAAGGTAATATCTTGAAAATCTAAATTAAATCTTGAACTACTTTGCTTGCAAAAACTTAAGTGGCTTCATATCTCCTTTTAAATAGAGTTCAAATACTTAGCATGGAATATAGGGCTTGATCTGTATAATTTTGCCACAGCCTAGATCTCCAGTCCCAGAACCTATCAGAAATATGTACTGGAGACAGTCTTTGGGATTTGGTAAAAGATAAGATGTGGAGGCTGGGGATAGGGCAGTATCAAAAGTGTTCCTTCCTAGCTTACTTCATAAATAACTGGGTAGATGAAGGAGTCATTTATTGAAAGATTAAAAGGAGAGTATAAATAAGGAAAAGAAAAAATTATCATGTTAATTTTGAGATGTGTACCAGTAATTCAGATAGATATCAAATCGTTGTTTTGTAAGCCTGAAAGTTAGAAGTATTGGCCACCCTGTTGCTGAGTCACGATAAGCCTGACACACTACATTCTTTAAACGAATTCAATCACCAACTGCATGCTGTACCTCAATAGAGATATTCTAATTTCCCAGCACATTTTTAATCACTGTAACTAGTTTTTCCTTCAAATTTCATCACATTATGTAATATATTTATCTTCATGATTAGTTGTTAAATGTCTTTTCTCCCTGCTAGAATATAATCTCCATGAAGACAAAGATAATGTCTATTTTGTTCCATATTATCAACACAAGTAGTTTGTCTTATTTATGGAACAGCTCAATTATTGATTGACTGAATATACTAAAAGAATGGAATGAGCTGTATATAATGAAGAGTTTAACCCATTTACTTTTTCCTGATAAATAGAATCTAAGGAAAGCTACAGCATCTAATCTTTACTGAGTGTCTATTATGCACCAGGCATTGTGCTAGGCATTTTGCATGTTCCTCATTTGATCTTCACAAGTCAGACACCATTATAACCTTTTTAAAGGTAAAAGAAATAAGGTTCACAGGGACTCAGAATGATTGTTACTCATATAAATCCATAAGGTTTATAAATATCAGAGCTGAAATTAGAGCTCATAGTTGTCATCAAATCTATCTTTTTCCAATAATATTCTAAAAATTTTATTGAACATATCCCATCTCAGTGTTATAACAATGGAAACTGATCTCAGCATTTTAGAATCTATTAAACTTGAACAAATATTGGTAAAGTAAACCACAACTTGTTTCATCAAATATTATTCTCAGAAATTTTACTACTAAATGACAATTTTTTCCATTTTTTAATAGTGAAAATTTCTTGGGATAAGATGTCATTTCTTAAATGTTAAAATACAGAGCAGTTTTAGATTAACACTGTCTTACAAGTGGATATTTATAACACATAGAAAATGTGCCTGGCCGGAGAAACAAAATTATCACAGCATACCACAGCACTGGAGTCCACGGGCCCCAAAGGCAGCTGGGTTTCCATTTTAATCTACATTTACCATTTTTGGGACATTTGGCAAGCCGCTTACTCTTTCTTCAATCCTCTGTAAAGTGTGGGTAACAGTAGTATTCACCTCATGAGCGTAATTGTGAGGAATGAATAAGTTAATACATATAGAATGCTTGAAATGGTTATAGGTACATATTAAGTGCCCAATAAATATTAGCATTTATCATCTGCTTTCAAAAACTTGCTAACATTTGTCATCTGCTAATTTATTCAACAATTATTATCACCATATAATAGATTTATTAAAAACAGGTAAGGCTACTCAATCTTATTCTAGATGGGAAAGATAGACACTAAGATAATAAATACGTGAACAAATATGACAATTTTGAATGGCAATAGTTGCCATGAATAAAATGAAGCAGGAAGTTATAATTCATAATGTATCAGGGTCAGAAGGTACAATCACAGATTAGGTGGGCTGGAAAGGCTGACATTTATGTTGAACTCTCAATATCAAGCCATGTCAAAGTCTTTAGGAATCAATTTATGAATAAAGCTAAATAATTTTTTAAAAGTATTCTTTAATCAGTAAGAGATACATGGAAATATGGCCTCAGGCTAAAACTCAAGTATAATTTTTTCTTGTACTTTTAAGATGTCCTACTTCTACATCTGATAAACAGTATCTGCTTTCTCTAAAATTCCAGCAAGATAATCATACTGTCTCAAACAGGATGTATTTCTTTCTTTGCAGTTAGGGCTGATGGGGAGCATCAACGCCAAAGCATTTAGAAAGAAGCAGAAAAGAGAAAAAAAATAGCCAGGTATTAGGGAGCCTGCCATGCTCCAGACACTTTTTTATAATAGAACTTTAGCACACACATATTATTTAGTCTTTACAAAAGTTCAAGTTGTTAATTACATTATCCCCGTTTCTCTAATGTGGCTCAAAAGGATTGCTACATCCTTAAGATCTCATAGCCGTAAGAGCTTGGATTGGAAGGAGGTCTTCCTGATTCCAAAGTCTCAATTCATAGCTTACTAGTAAGCATTCTCACACACTAGGGACTCACCTTTTTTATTACTGATACAACTGCTGTGGTTGGTTGTGGTGGTGATGATGTTGTCATTGTCTTGCAGGTGCTTGCTCTGTATTAATCTTAATTTAAATCAAAATAAACTATGTATGTAGAAATTTATTTGTGTTTTTCAGCTTTATAGAGTAATATGCTAATATTGGTATTAACTGTTGTACTTTTTCAATGTTTAGTTTGATCATTATTATATTTGTGTCATTTTCATTTAATGTTAAAAATACATGCACACACTTTGCTTTAACAAGCAAAAATTATTTGAATTTTTATCATAAAATACAATTTGCTAATCACTCTCATCTGCATATTGTTCTGAATGCCTTTAAGATGAAAAAAAGTAGTTTGTCTGGTTGTCTGTGGTATTTTTAAACACCAAACAATTCAAATGCTTAGTGTTTATGTTAAATCATCTAGATGACTGGATTTAATGGATGGAAATCGCAAGATGTTATGTCGTTGTATAGACACAGCCATTGTACCAATCTCTTGTTGCTCTGTCCCAAGAAGAGAAGAAAGACTGAAAGTAAATTTACATGGTGTCAGCAGCAAATTCTAATATGATTGCATAGGGAGTATATTTGGGTTGTTCTATTATTTATTCCCATACTGAAATCATTCTTATCAGACATAGCAAGTGCTGGTAAGTAACCAAAATGGGTGAAATAAAATTTGCTACAGAAAAATATTCTTAAAACTTCTCTAATTGCCTCCAAAATAAACATAAAGAAATTGGTCTGAGCTATACATTTCCTCATATCACAAAACTGGCACTAAATCCGCTTTTAAAATGTTGCTTTTTTATTAAGTTTCTTCAAGTGAATAATACAAGCATACACACCAAACACTTCAAATAATGTCTGAAAATAAATAAGTAACAAACTTAAATAAGGATGAACAAATGTTTTTAGAACCTGAAAATAGATTACATATGCTGAGATTCCATTAACAACAGAAACCATACTCACTCTGGGGGGAGATTGGGGTTTTTTCACAGTGAGCAAAAATGAGTTCTTGAAGAAAAAAGGTCACTCATCTCAAGGCAAGTTTACTTAATTTCAAAGAAAAAAAAGAAAGACGTCAAGAATAAAATTTTATAACACATGTATTAGGAAAATACTCTCAAAAAATATAAGAAAAATGTCTCTCCATTTCATGTGTCAGTGAATAACTCATTTTCCCATTCTGATTTGATAACATTTGGGCTGAGTCAAAAGAAAATATAAAGTGTTCATTGAAAGTGTGAAGAGGTCATAAACTTAAACCATAAAATATTGGGAGATTTTACTCTTTAAGTCCTGGTAGCATAGTTTAGGTATGATGTAATTAATCTCGTCTTAAAGAATGAAAACAGTATTTATTTTAAGAAATTCTCATCTGTACAGTGGAGAGTCCCACCATCTTGACTATTTCCTCAGCTGTTCCTGTCTCCTGATTTAGACATGTAAAAATAGATGACTAATATATTCTTGTTATAAAATTGAAAGAGGAATCCCTCTCTCTATGTTGAAGGTTAATTCATCTCCCAATGCTATGACTCCTACTTCAGTTTATATAATCAGGAACTTTGCTCTAGCTGATGATTCTTTTTTTCTGATTGATCTAAAACATCTTTGTCACCAATGACTTCTAACCTTCTGCTTATAAATGTGCTCACAATTTTTCATGTTAAAAAAGTTTTACATCTCTCTAGCTAAATACAAAGCTTAAATGTCTTGCCATTCTTAAGAAGCCACTTCTGCGTATTACCTGTCTTGTTTTTGTTGTTGTTGTTTGTTTGTTTGTTTGTTTGTTTTTTCCTTTCTGTATTTCTCAAACCTCCCCTTGACTGGGAGCAATCTGTTAACATTTCTTCCATGTCACTTAAGTTGTTTTGTCAAAGTCATTTACAATTCTATTTGCTGACACCAAAGAACAGGTTTCAGTGAATAACCTGACCCTTTTCCAACTGAAATGAGAGAAGAATTCAAGTTGTTTTCAACAAACAAATCAGCTATCCTTTTTGGAACTGGATGGTAATGGAGATGACATCAATCAATCTTCTTCCGTGTTTTCTCCTATAATGCATTCTGTGTCTGGACAAAAAGTGATTACAGAAAAGGTCTAATGTGATTTGCATTGTTCTTTGACCACTTAAAGTGTGCGAGTGCTTTGCTGTACTTCATATTCACATCATTATTTGCATCATTAAATACTTACCAAATACTATATGAAATAAACATTTAAAACATGCTAAATAAATAAATCGGAAGAAAATCAACAAATTAAAGAGTCTGGTAGCAGTATTTTAAACATGAATGGCTATTAGTCTTAAAATTAATTGTATTTTTAATTTGTCCTTCACCTAATTCATATTCTTATAAGATTTTCATTAGAGGTTCATTTAAAAATACTTTAAGAAAAAATAGGGATTAAGAGAAAATTTTCTGAAAGGCTATATAGTACATAAAGTGTTTTGATTCTTTAAATAAAAAATGCAATATCAATCTAGCCCCATTGATATGGAAAAATATTTCATGTATGTAAAACCGAACCCCTGCAAGATATAGCAATGATCTATTAATATCATTCAAACAGAGCTAAAATTGGTTTTAAAACTGCTTAATTACACTGTGTGGTGTGTGTGTGTGTGTGTGTGTGTGTGTGTGTGTGTGTGTGTATGCATATTTCATGCAAATTAAGACATTTAGATAAATTCCACCAATCACAACAGAAGATATTAGGCTCTAAAGCATGCTTCTGTTTCATAGCTTAGGTATGATCTATTTTAAGACAAAACTGCTACATGCTGTTATTTATTTCCAGGTGCAATAAAATCGATTTAATTTGAAGACTGATTAAAGTAGAGAAACCTCATGACAAGGAAAAAAATGGATACTCTACCAATCAAACTAGGGTCTGACACAGACTGCCAAACATAGCAGAGTAGGTTCAGTAGGGGAGGGAATATGTCAGCAATGATCTTGAGTACTCATATATAGTTTTTTAATGCTGTAAGTCATGAAATTAATTTAAAGTATTAATATTTTGAACCTAAGACATATTAAATTTATAGTGGAAATTTCCCTCTAAAAGAATTAACTTATTAATGTTAGTAAAAATTACCACTCAATGAGATGCTTGTATTTGTTTTATGTATATATTCCAGAGGACATGTATAATCACACCAAGAAAATCAACTTAAGGATAAAGTAGAAAAGTCATCTCTCACACTTTTATGATAAAATATAATTTACTTCCAACTCCTAAGTGCTTTGATATAAAAAATGATGTTACTGACTTTAAAAAATTAATTTAAGATTTTTATTTATTTGTGTGTGATCTGGAGATAAATGATAAGATAATGGGGGTTCAACTTATGTTTTACGTGGTCGAATTTGAAACAAGAGGCTAACATTATTTAAGTTCTCAAATGGCCAAAATGTTAGAAAATTAGAAATATCTTTTTGAAAGTAAATTTTCCTCTTTTTCAGATTTGTGACCCTAAAATGAGTTTATGTAATTGGAAATAATTTTGACTGCTATTTTTAGTACTAAGTATTATTGTATTAAGGTGGTCAAGCTAAAATTTTAAATTTTAGGTATGTAGGCTTTATTGATTAGGCCAAACAATTTATTTTAAAACTGAAGATCTAGATTAAAATCCAGTATCTTTTGTTTTCCATTAGAAATTTACTCACTTTTTTGAAACTTTGTTTCTTACGTGTCAAACAGTTATATCACCTTTCACATAGAGTTGTCTTCATATTAAAGACAATCTATATAAAATAAGTAGTAGAGTTACATAGTAGAGCTTCAGAAAATGCTAGTTTCCCTTTTACTAATGATTAAGGAAAAATCATCAATTTATATGCATCTGTTTATAAATCAAAGGCAAATCTTATGTGCAACATTATGAAATATTACCAATGGAGGTAACATATTTCCAAACACTGTCAACTGAAAATATCACAGTGATTTGAGCTTTCTGTGATATATTGTTGAACGTGGAGGAATTTTTTGAGTCCTGAATATATCATCAAAATCAACAGGAACCTAAAGAACTTCAGGAATTATAATTTTAGTTAGACTAAAAGGTTAAAACAAAAAAAGAGCTATTTATTTATTTATTTTTTTATTTAGTAGGTTTTTAGTTCTAGATACAGAGAACCTTATTTCTTCCACTTCCAGTTTCCAACTACTGGCACCTTAGTTTTGAGTGAACATCATCTGGCTATGACTACAGTTCCTTAGGTCACCACCTTATCTTCAATATGACTTTCTCAAATTCATCCTTCTGACAATTGCCAAGGTCTTCCATTAAATGCAAATCTGACCTTTCCACATCCCCACACATGGCTCCTCATTGCTGTAAAGTACATTTCCAAGTGCCTTATTATAACACATAATTCCTTCAGTATCATTTTCAACCCCATCTGTTGCCACTGCCTACCTTACATTTTAAGTTCCAGCACACCAAATCGTTAATATTTTTCCTGAACACACTATGAGACTTTTCATCTCTGTTTCTTTGCTTAAGTAGTGAGTTATATCCAGAATCCTCCTCTTGAACACCATTTGGTGTGAATAAATTATATTTATGTATATAAACTAAATTACGCTGTTACCACCTCCATGAAGGGTTTTTGATATTTCCCTTATGATAATGGGAATATATGAAACCAAACGTAAAGAAATGACTGACAAATTTAACTGCACAAGAACATTAAAAGTAAACACGAAAATCATGAATAAAGTAGTAAGAGACATTAGGTGGGAAAATCATATTTCTAGTGTGCATGTGTTGGTACACAACAGACCAAGGATTAGTAGAAAAGATAAGGAGTTTCTCTAAAAAATTTTAAGAAATAGTTGAACTAATATAAAGAAGAAAAACACACATACAAATAATTCAAGAAAAGGAAAACTCAAATAATGCATTTGTACATTAATGAATAACATTCTCAAATATTATCAAGAAAAGACAAGTAAAATAAAAATCACAATCCCATTTTTATTTTTACAAATCAGCTTTACAAAATGTTAGAAATGATTGATAATATTATGCATTGGTGAAAAATTGGGAAAATAATCTTGGATGTACTAATTCCTCCAGAAAGTCAAATAAAAGGTAATAAAAGATGTTTGTACAAAGATATTTGCTTGAAAGCTTTTCAGTTAAGTCAAAAGTGTTACCAGCTTATATGCTTGTTAATTTTTATATGGTGAAATTATATATTGTGGATGCTTACTTTGGAATAACATTTTCATATGGGAAACAACAAAAATAGGCTATTTTATTTATATACAAAATATGTTAAGCATAAACATCATGCCATAGAACATTACAGATAGTTAATACACACATTAAAATATATTTGTAAGATTTTAAATATGAGACAGACAGAAAGTATGAAACAGTTGGTCAAAAACAACTTTTTAGGCCAGGCGCGGTGGCTCATACCTGTAATCTCAGCACTTTGGGAGGCTGAGGGGGGTGGATCACGAGGTCAGGAGTTCCAGACCAGCCTGACCAACATGGTGAAACCTCATCTCTACTGAAAATACAAAAATTAGTCGGGCATGGTGGCATGCACCTGTAACCCCAGCTACTCGGGAAGAGGAGGCAGAGGCAGGAGAATTGCTTGAACCCGGGAGGTGGAGGTTGCAGTGAGCAGAGAATCGCACCACTGCACTCCAGCCTGAGTGATAGAGAGAGACTCCGTCTCAAAAACAAACAAACCTGTTTCTTTATGAGCCGTTTCTGTTTAATTATGAGTTCCGTTGACTTACTAAATGTGTGGTTTGGGGCAAGTTACTTAATCTCTTTATGCCTCAGTTTCTACATCTGTAAAATGGATGGAAAAATTTTTTTAAATAGATTAAAAGGATTGAAAGATACACACAGGCCAGGTGCTGTGGCTCACGCCTGTAATCCCAGAACTTTGGGAGGCTGAGGCAGGCAGATCACGAGGGCAAGAGATCGAGACCATCCTGGCCAACATGGTGAAACCGTTTCTCTACCAAAAATACAAAAATTAGCTGGATGTGTTGGTGCACTCATGTAGTCCCAGCTACTTGGTAGGCTGAGGCAGGAGAATCGCTGGAACCTGGGAGTCGGATGAGGCAGTGGGCAGAGAACATGCCACTGCACTCCAGCCAGGAGACAGAGAGAGACTTTGTCACAGAAAAATAAGTAAATAAATACACATAGACTTCACATTAGAGGTTACTCTGAGCAAGGCAGTGGGAATTAGAGAGATCTCACTTGGGAAGTTTTAGTTCTTCCTCAATATATTTCCATATTTTAACATATTTTACATTAGCTGTAATATTTTTACAATTGCAAATATAAAAAATAAAATGTGAAGTTGCTCAGATACTTAATATGGACAAGCTTTCCATATCATCCATGTACAAACAAGCAAACACAATTAATGGAATTGTTACAAAGATTCATGTGAAGCATAACAGCATATGACTGTGTGTTGGTTTATATGGATATGCCACAGCATGCAGTAAGAAAACATTCCTCTCTCACCTTCTATCTAAGATTTAAAAAAAGTAAGTTTGAAACTAAGTAAAGCAATGCATACACTGAAGGGAAAAAGCCTTAGGTAGGTAGCAGTAGGTATGGGAACTGCTCAGCTAGGTTGACCAGGCTTGGCAGTAAAATCTCGAATACAGTTGCTAGTTCAAATTAACTTGATCAAGATACTTATGCAATTCAATATGGTTGTTTTATTCAAAAAAGTTAATTTTAACAATAAATTACAGGTCTGGGTGGGGTGGCTCACCCCTGTAATCCCAACAGTTTGAGAGGCCAAAGCGGGCAGATCACCTGAGGTCAGGAATTCGAGACCAGCCTGGTCAACATAGTGAAACCCTGTCTCTACTAAAAATACAAAAATTAGCCAGGTTTGGTGGTGAGTGCCTGTAATTCCCAGCTACTCAAGGAGAGTCACTTGAACCCCAGAGGCAGTGGTTGCAGTGAGCCAAGATTGTGCCATTGCACTCCAGCCTGGGCAAAAAGAGCAAAATTCCATCTCCCAAAAAATAAATAAATAAGAATAAATAAATTACAGAATGAGATTTGTGGATTCAGTAGTAAAGAAGAACCATACAGAAACAATTATACATTGATCATAATTAGATATATAATATAATATGTGGGTTAATTTCTGATCCTTCCTCATAAGTGCTGGTAAAATATTTACTCATATGTAGTTGATACAAGTAGTTCTATTCCCTTCCCATTTTAACTTCCTGCATTCATTGTAATCTGCTTATTTCTTTCTTTCAAGTTAGTCTGTATCAGAATTATCTCTGTTTATCAAGTTTTCCCTAACAATTGTAAAGAATTCTGTCTTTCTGCATTGCACAGTGTTAACAGCTGAAATACAATTTACCTCCACTGTATTCTATGGAAGTTAATATTCCTAAATTTCTTGCTCCCTCTTTAATGAAAGTAGATGATCTAGGTAGAAGTAACTTTTCTTCTTCCATGATCAGGAAATTCATATAATTAGAGTGCTTCTGTCACCCGAGGATGACTAATCTCCATCTAAACTATGCTGCACCATAACTCTCTTTTTCTTCGTGGTGTCTAGTTTGCCCTCTGATGATAGCTGTTTTATAGTCTATCCTATGATAGCTGTTATATAGTCTATCTATGATGATAGCTGTTTTATAGTCTATCCTATCTTTGGCAGTGATAGGAACAGGAGACAGGGAAATTCTGGGCAGAAGAGGGTGGGTGCCTTGTGAGGGCCCCACTCTCAAGCCCAGAACCGCAGCCCAAAGTGAGAACATACATTCCTGTTTTCCTGCTCAAATGTTGGCTTTTCCAAAACCGCCCATGGCCTGTCCCACCCCACCATCCTGTGCCCATAAAAACCTCAGGCTCTGTGGGCAGAGGGAGGAGAAAAGGAGAAGCAGCTGGATATTGGAGACTATTGTTGGATGTCGGAAAGAACCAGCTTAATTTCAGAGTGATAGATTAATTGCATAGCTTCAGAAAGGAGTCCAGACAGCTGGACTCTGGGGGAAGATTACCTCTCCACTTTGTCCCCTTTCCAGCTTCCCTTCCTGCTGGGAGCCACTGTCATTGGCAATAAAATCCCCCCCAATCCGTCATCTCCAATTTGTTTGTGCAACCTCATTCCTCCTGGACCCCAGACAAGAATTCAGGTGTGGATGCAAAAGGCTGTCACACTGACCCTCCACTGAGCTGTGAACACTTAAGCCATCTGTGGATGGCAAAGCTAAAAGAGCACTGACTATAACATTCCTTCTGAAGCTCCAGCGGTCACGGGCATCCCTTTATGTGCTGCCGTGGGGCTAGAAGTACTCGCCCTGGCTCCTGCACCTGCTCACTTGCGTTCTCTCTCCCGTGAGGGGTTGAGCACAGCGGGTTTAAGTAAGTAGAGGTTGCCCCTGCCAGTGTCCATCCACTCCAGTTCCAGCGTGCAGAGGGGTCAAGGAAGATATCCTGCTTCAGCAGGAAAAGGACTGCATTCAGGTAGAATACGACCTCATAAAATCTTCCTACAGTGCAAAAGTCATTGATTTTACAAGATCTCCTAAATTCTAATTGTCAACATTTTTCTAGGTACAGGAACACGGGGTTTTACTTTTTAACTGCTTCCTACCCATTCTATGTAAATTATATTTATGAACACAAGACCAGCTAGTTTAAAACAAAATGTAATCAGAATTGACTGAAAAATGTTTTGATGCTATAGAAGGAGACCTTTAAAATATAACTGACATTAAAAAGTTCTTATGAAAAGCCCAGATAAGGACTTCAAAATCTTTCAAGAACCCTGAAAATCTTGAAAATCACTGTTTTTTCAAGCTTTTCACTATATTCAATGTTAACACTTAACCATTGGATTATAACAGGCTAAAATAACTTCATAGTAGGCATGTGATGGTTATTAAATAACTGCATAAAAATAAAGGAATGAAATGAACAGATTCTTTTTACAGATTACTTCATTACTTCTACCTGAGGGTCTCGTCCAACTTCGACTCAATTTACTCTATGTGGGTAGTGAAAATTTTATTACTGCTGTAGCAACTACTAACTCTGAAAATGGCTATTTGCTCCTAGAGAGTAATACAGTTTTGACTTCCAGGCAGTCTGAAAAAAAAAGGTCTAGAAGTAACTTCGCTCCTTCTATGATCAGAAAAGACACATTCTCAGGCACCCAGGGAAAAATTAAAGTCAACATAATATTTAACAGCCATGGGAGTACCTAATAATCCACTTGAATTGCCCTCATGAGAAATACAAATTTACCTTTATGTCTTTATTGTGATTCCTCCA
Source organism: Gorilla gorilla gorilla (assembly GCF_029281585.2). Classification (NCBI taxonomy): domain Eukaryota; kingdom Metazoa; phylum Chordata; class Mammalia; order Primates; family Hominidae; genus Gorilla; species Gorilla gorilla. The sequence continues at coordinate 116,431,677 of NC_073229.2, read as the reverse complement.
ATCTATCAAATGACTGAATTTGGCAATTCCCTTCCCTTTGATTGCTCTAATCTATCAAATGATGAAACTATGTGATTCTCATTTCCTCTAAAAGGGTGTTCTGTTTTTCTCTTTTCTTTTTCGTAGACTGATTTACAGCCTTTTCTTCTATTGCTCCCTCTAGTACCCTCTTTCCATATTTCTACCAGCTTTTGTGTTAAACAGTTTAACTAAATTGCATGGAGGCTCACCCCCTCATTAACTTTAATCCCTGACTTCCTGCTTTTAAATTGGCAGTGCCGGACCATCAAGAGAGTTTTATGACCATCACCCATTTCTTTCTTTTCAAGATTATATAAATACAGTTACTGTATTTATTCCCAATGAGAGCTATAGTATTCCCAATGAGAACACTATTAGAACTCATTTTCTCTGAGATTAAAAGCATTCTGCTTAAATTTCTTTTCTCATACATGTGTTTTACATTTGTTTTTATTGATTTCCACATTAAAAGAAGGCTGAATGGAATTACACAATTCTAAGTATGCAATTTCAGCCCTTAATATTTTAAAAATTATATCCAATTAATATGTATATCAAGATCTTTATCTTACAATTCTAGATACATTATTTTGATTTTGCTTTATAACTATTGTTCCAACACCTTGAAATAATACTATTAGTTGGATATTTCTATATATTTTTAGTATTTTCACATAAAATAAATTACTACTGCACACATTTAGTTATTATGTGCTTTTTGATTTTGTCACTGACTTATTAATTAAATAACCACTTTTGTTAATTATTCCCACATGTACTCAAACACTACTTTCTATAAAATTAATTTAATATTTGTAAGTATTTATTATAATGCTTTATTATTATCAGTGGTTGAAAGAAAAGGCCATCATAAGGATTATGTGGTGGCCAGCAACTCAGTGACCAAAGAAATAATTGGTGAACTCCAGGACATGTGGCTGGGAGGGCATTCATTCATTTCTTCTGCATTACATGTGTGGTGTTATATACTAAACACTGCAATGTCAGGATGAGTAAAGCTCAGCCTCTGCCCATGGAGATAATCAGAAGCTAGTGGATAAGACAGAATATTCTTCACTAACTATAATTCAAGTAAGCTACAATAAAAACTTTGAAAGAAGCATGAAATGCTTTGAGAATAAAGGGGGGAAACAAATGACCACTGGGGATAAAATGACTCTCCACCAACAGTTTTTCATCCATTTAAAATCCAGTGTTCAAGCATGCTACAAGACAAACATGTTGCTAGGTGTCATGTGCACAAAAATGTATTAAAAATTATCCTACTCTCAGGGAGTTTACACTCTAGTGAGTGATATTTAATCTGCACACACTCAAACAAAGAAGTGAAGGAGGCAGACATACTTCAGGCACAATAAAATAAAGAGCAAAAAATGAAAGAAACTTGGGATTGAGACAATATTAGAAGCATTCAGAGCTGGGTATATATATACCTATGCCACTAGAATAAAGACAGAGGGGAGGGGAAGCGATGAGAGTAGAGAAAGAGTGTTGTAATATAGGTGAGGACAGATCATGAAGGAAATTTAATTCCCCCCCAAGGATTTTCACTTTTGTTTGTTTGTTTGTTTGTTTGTTTGTTTGAGACAGAGTCTCACTCTGTTGCCCAGGCTGGAGTGCAGTGGAGTAATCATGGCTCACTGCAGCCTTGACATCCCTGGGCTCAGGTGAGCCTACCACCTCAGCCTCCTGTGTAGCTGGGACTACTGGCATTCACCCCCACATCAAGCTAATTTTTTGTATGTTTTTTGCAGACACTAGGTTTCACCTTGTTGCCCAGGCTAGCCTCGAACTCCTGGGCTCAAGCAATCCTCCTGCCTCCACCTCCCAAACTGTGGGATTACAGGCATGAGACACTGCACTTGGCCAGTTTTTCTTCTTAATTGTACATTCAATGAGTTGTAATAAAAACTTTCCAGTAGAGTTATATACACAAATAACTGAAGCAACAGAGGGGAAGATAGGTTATTGGTGTGGATGGAAAGACCAATGATGGAGACTAATAGACCAATGGAGAAATGTTATCAAGACTGATGTTTTGGATGTGGAAATGGTAGCTGTATAGAATAAGTTACAGGAAAAAGAAAACAAGATTGTTCAACTCTGAGAAGTAGCATTGATGCCAATACAGATTCCCATGACTGGATTACAGAATGCAGTATAGTTTAATAACAACATTTTTAGTGGATTTGAAGATCATATTGGCTGAGATGCCAAGTGAGCAGCTAGAAATTGAAGGAATACTGAGAAAGATAGATATTCACATAGTATTAGTATGTGTTGATAGTTTCAACAATGGGACTGGATAAAACTGGCCAGTGAGAGAGAACAAAGGAGGAAAATGGACAGAAAGACAGAACACTGGGGAACAATTAAAATAAAAGAGTAGGAAGAGAAACAGGAGACCTTGGAAGGTCCTGCTATAGGGCAGTCAGGAACATCAATAAATGTTTCCAGAAGAATGGAGTATTATTAACAACTTACGACAAAACAGTTCAACATATCTGGGGATGACTGATGACCTTTACAGAATCTGACTCAGTAAAATAATAGCAGCAGCATTACTACAGAAGAATAAAGACTGAATGGGAGATAATGAAGTGGAAGCAGCAAGTGAAATACTAAGAGCGAGCATTTTTAGGGTGTTGACAGTATATCAGGCCCTGTTGTAAACACTTTACATACAGTTTCACGTTTAATCCACAATAATAACCATATGAGGCAGGTATGATTATTAGTTCCACTTTGGAGATGATAAAGCTAAGCCAGAAAGAAACTAAGTAGTTAATCCAAGAATACAGTACCATGATTAATGGAGCCAGAATTTGAACTTGGGCAATTACCTCCAAATGTTTCCTCTGAACAAGCACAAATTATTTTTCAGTTTGTATATTCTTTTGCATTGGCTGTGCCTCTTTTCTAGGAGTAGAGTCCTATTTTTCCATTATCTTCGTTTTTGAGACAGAGTTTCACTCTTGTTGCCCAAGCTGGAGTGCAATGGCATGATCTCGGCTCACTGCAACCTCTGCCTCCTGGGTTCAAGTGATTCTCATGCCTGTGCCTCCCGAGTAGCTGGGATTACAGGCGCGCACCACCATGCCCAGCTAATTTTTTGTATTTTTAGTAGAAACGGTTTCACTGTGTTAGCCAGGCTGGTCTCAAACTCCTGACTTCAGGCGATGTGCCTGCCTTGGCCTCCCAAAGTGCTGGCAGGTGTGAGCCACCATGCCCAGCCTATTTTTCCATTATCTTAAATTTATGCTGACTTTGTGATTTACTTTAACCAACAGAATATGCTTAAAATCTGGAGCCTAGGCCTCAAGAGACCTTGCAACTTCCACCTTTACCCTGTTAAAAATACTATCCTGAAACAGCAGATAAGGATCTAGTCCAGCCTGTTAAAGAATGAGAGGCCACTGAGAAGAGAATTGAAATGTCCCAGCTAAGAACCAGCACTAATTCTCAAAGATGTGATGAAGCTACAACATACCTTCCCACCAAGCCAAAAGTGCAGAGGACACACCAAGACAATGCATAGGACCCTGAAAATTAATATGTTATTGTAGTTTTAAACCACTTAGTTTTGAGATAGTTTGTTGTGCAACAATAAGTAATTGATATAGAAGTTGGTCCCTAAAACTGCGTTGCTGCCAGTACAAAATCTAAAACATATGGCCTTGGTTTTGGGAGTAGGTGGTAAAAAGAGACTACAAAAGTATCAAGGAGAGAGTAAGTGGATTCTGAGTGTCCATTGCTATTGAAGGCTTGAGAAAAGGTGACCTACAGTGTGTAATAGAAGAACAATTTACAACAATGCCACCTGAAACACTTGCAAGATAAGAAATGTACCTAGTAAATTTGTGAATCTGGTCAAGGAATTTTGCACATAAGATGTCAAAACTGTAAACTGGCATCTGATAACTTTATATGATAAGGTATGAGAATGCAGAGATAAACTAAAATTCAAGGAACAATGAAAATTTTCAGAAGACTCAGTACATATTTTGTGTTCGAAAATAAACCTGTTTCTCTTCTCCATTTTTCTTTATAAAAGAAATATTTCAAAGTAAGAAACGGCTTTATGGTGTTAAGATTGATTCAAAAAATTAAGATTGCTACTTAGTAGACCCTCTCAACTGAAAAAAATAGTTATCATGAGAATCATAAGGGTGTGTGTTAGCTTTTGTTTGTCTATTTTTTGTTTTTGGTACTGCTATACCAGGATATCTCAGACTGAGTAATTTGTAAGGAACAGAAAATTATTTCTCACAGTGCTGGAAAATAGGAAGTCCAAGATCAAGACCCTAGCATCCAGTGAGGGCCTTCTTGCTACATCATAACATAGCAGAAGAGCAGAAGAGCAAACGAAGCAAATGCTGAGTGAAGCCGCTTTTATTAGGGCCTAAATCTCATTAACAAGAGAGAAGCCCTCATGGCCTAATCACTTCTTTTAGACTTCACATATTAATACTAACGTATTGGCAACACCTGAATTTTGGACAGGCACATTCAAACCGTAGCAAGGCATTATGCCTTACAACTTTCACACACTGCTCAAGTAGAAAAAGGTCTGCCTCAAAATAGATTATGGTTGTAATTTTTGGATGATGGGGGAAATGTCATTGTAAACTAGAAGATTTTCAAATAAAGATACAACAAAAACATTATCCGCTTGAGATAAAAGGAACAGTGACAGATCAAAATGAACATAGGCCTCTGGAAAAACTACTCAACCACAAACATGGACCATTTCTCATTTTTTAAAAAAGGAAGAGTCTCCCATTATTAATGTGTGGGAGTCTAAGTCTCTTTGTAGGTCACTCAGGACTTGCTTTATGAATCTGGGTGCTCCTGTATTGGGTGCATATATATTTAGGATAGTTAGCTCCTCTTGTTGAATTGATCCCTTTACCATTATGTAATGGCCTTCTTTGTCTCTTTTGATCTTTGTTGGTTTAAAGTCTGTTTTATCAGAGACTAGGATTGCAACCCCTGCCTTTTTTTGTTTTCCATTTGCTTGGTAGATCTTCCTCCATCCTTTTATTTTGAGCCTATGTGTGTCTCTGCACGTGAGATGGGTTTCCTGAATACAGCACACTGATGGGTCTTGACTCTTTATCCAACTTGCCAGTCTGTGTCTTTTAATTGGAGAATTTAGTCCATTTACATTTAAAGTTAATATTGTTATGTGTGAATTTGATCCTGTCATTATGATGTTAGCTGGTGATTTTGCTCGTTAGTTGATGCAGTTTCTTCCTAGTCTCTATGGTCTTTACATTTTGGCATGATTTTGCAGCGGCTGGTACCGGTTGTTCCTTTCCATGTTTAGCGCTTCCTTCAGGAGCTCTTTTAGGGCAGGCCTGGTGGTGACAAAATCTCTCGGCATTTGCTTGTCTGTAAAGTATTTTATTCCTCCTTCACTTATGAAGCTTAGTTTGGCTGGATATGAAATTCTGGGTTGAAAATTCTTTTCTTTAAGAATGTTGAATATTGGCCCCCACTCTCTTCTGGCTTGTAGGGTTTCTGCCGAGAAGTCCGCTGTTAGTCTGATGGGCTTCCCTTTGAGGGTAACCCGACCTTTCTCTCTGGCTGCCCTTAACATTTTTTCCTTCATTTCAACTTTGGTGAATCTCACAATTATGTGTCTTGGAGTTGCTCTTCTCGAGGAGTATCTTTGTGGTGTTCTCTGTATTTCCTGAATCTGAATGTTGGCCTGCCTTGCTAGATTGGGGAAGTTCTCCTGGATAATATCCTGCAGAGTGTTTTCCAACTTGGTTCCATTCTCCGCATCACTTTCAGGTACACCAATCAGACATAGATTTGGTCTTTTCACATAGTCCCATATTTCTTGCAGGCTTTGCTCATTTCTTTTTATTCTTTTTTCTCTAGACTTCCCTTCTCACTTCATTTCATTCATTTCATCTTCCATTGCTGATACCCTTTCTTCCAGTTGATCGCATCGGCTCCTGAGGCTTCTGCATTCTTCACGTAGTTCTCGAGCCTTGGTTTTCAGCTCCATCAGCTCCTTTAAGCACTTCTCTGTATTGGTTATTCTAGTTATACATTCGTCTAAATTTTTTTCAAAGTTTTCAACTTCTTTGCCTTTGGTTTGAATGTCCTCCCATAGCTCAGAGTAATTTGATCGTCTGAAGCCTTCTTCTCTCAGCTCGTCAAAATCATTCTCCATCCAGCTTTGTTCCGTTGCTGGTGAGGAACTGCGTTCCTTTGGAGGAGGAGAGGTGCTCTGCGTTTTAGAGTTTCCAGTTTTTCTGTTCTGTTTTTTCCCCATCTTTGTGGTTTTATCTACTTTTGGTCTTTGATGATGGTGATGTACAGATGGGTTTTCGGTGTGGATGTCCTTTCTGTTTGTTAGTTTTCCTTCTAACAGACAGGACCCTCAGCTGCAGGTCTGTTGGAATACCCTGCCGTGTGAGGTGTCAGTGTGCCCCTGCTGGGGGGTGCCTCCAAGTTAGGCTGCTCGGGGGTCAGGGGTCAGGGAACCACTTGAGGAGGCAGTCTGCCGGTTCTCAGATCTCCAGCTGCGTGCTGGGAGAACCACTGCTCTCTTCAAAGCTGTCAGACAGGGACATTTAAGTCTGCAGAGGTTACTGCTGCCTTACACCTTATACAAAAATCAATTCAAGATGGATTAAATATTTAAACGTTAGACCTAAAACCATAAAAACCCTAGAAGAAAACCTAGGCATTACCATTCAGGACATAGGCGTGGGCAAGGACTTCATGTCCAAAACACCAAAAGCAATGGCAACAAAAGACAAAATTGACAAATGGGATCTAATTAAACTAAAGAGCTTCTGCACAGCAAAAGAAACTACCATCAGAGTGAACAGGCAACCTACAACATGGGAGAAAATTTTCGCAACCTACTCATCTGACAAAGGGCTAATATCCAGAATCTACAATGAACTCAAACAAATTTACAAGAAAAAAACAAACAACCCCATCAAAAAGTGGGCAAAGGATATGAACAGACACTTCTCAAAAGAAGACATTTATGCAGCCAAAAAACACATGAGAAAATGCTCATCATCACTGGCCATCAGAGAAATGCAAATCAAAACCACTATGAGATATCATCTCACACCAGTTAGAATGGCAATCATTAAAAAGTCAGGAAACAACAGGTGCTGGAGAGGATGTGGAGGAATAGGAACACTTTTACACTGTTGGTGGGACTGTAAACTAGTTCAACCATTGTGGAAGTCAGTGTGGCGATTCCTCAGGGATCTAGAACTAGAAATACCATTTGACCCAGCCATCCCATTACTGGGTATATACCCAAAGGACTATAAATCATGCTGCTATAAAGACACATGCACACGTATGTTTATTGCGGCATTATTCACAATAGCAAAGACTTGGAACCAACCCAAATGTCCCACAATGGCACATGTATACATATGTAACTAACCTACACAATGTGCACATGTACCCTAAAACTTAAAGTATAATAAAAAAATAAAAAATAAAAAAAAAAAGGAAGAATGTCTCTAGAGGACTGAACCATGAGCCATAGGTCATGAGCTCAAAGCCTAGAGGGCAGAGTCAAGAACTGAGGAGAAAATGAATCATCCTCAAGTATTGTTTCCTGTTCTAAGAGTAAGGAGAGCTGATGGCACATACCCCAGCTAAATTTCAGAAGAGCTGGAATGCTGTAGACCATTGACTGCTATGATTCCCCATTTTCACCCCACATTTTTTAAACATGGAAATGTCTACTGTAATCATTGCTCTGTTCCTGTTTCATCATTATATGCTAGGGGAGGGGAAGTAGATACCTTGTCTTTTTATTTCACCGATCTGTCAAGAGAAATAACATCAGAGAACTCATATCTGAGAAGCCTCACCCAGACCTAACGCAGGTTATGAGATTAAAATCCTCAAGTGTGATGCCGTGATTTTCTGAGATGTTGGGGATATTTGGAAAGGTGAACACATTTTCCATATAGGGAGTATATAAATAATTGTGATAAGAAGGTAGACTAGAGTAGATTAAATAATGCCATAGTTTTTGTTTTGTTTTGTTTTTTGTTTTTTGTTTTTCTGAGTTTCTCCCATCAATAGATGGGGACTGTTTCCCTTCTCCTTGAATCTAGGGTATTTTTTTGAGTTGTTCTGATCCACACAATGTAGTAGAAATGACAAGTTCTGGAGTCTAGGCCACAGAGGTCTTTCAAATTACACCTTTGTTCCTTGGAATGCTACAATTAGACTCCAGGATAGGAAGCCAATTTAGCCCAGCATAGAAGAGAGGCCGCATGGAGTAGAACCAAGATGTCCCAGCCAACTGCCAGGCATGTGAGTGAAAAACATCTTGGGCCACTCGGCCTATCCAACTCTCTTATTAAATGCAGACACATGGGTAGGCTAGGAGTAAGCAACAATAGGGATCTTCTAGCTTACCAACAGAATCCTGAGAAGCAGATTAACAGATCCTCGTCCCACTACGTGATTTTTAATGTAGCATTATATGACCAAACATATAATATATTTTTGCTCACTACTGTACCCTAGCTTTTAAAAATTTTGTTGAAGTGTAACTGATACACACAAATTTCATATATTTAATATGCACATTTTGATGAGTTTGGACATATGCATATGCACATGATATTGTCATTACAATCAAGGAATTAAACATATTAATCATCTTAAAATTTTTCCCCGTGTTCTTGTGTGTGAGTGTGTGGTGGTGGTAAGAACGCAACATGAGATCTATCCTTTTAACAAAGAGGATAGGTGACAGAGTTGAAGTTGTTGAAGAGAATAGTTTATTCAACAAATGTTGTGGGGAAAATTGGATGTCCACCTCCAAAAGAATGAAATTGGACCCCTATCTTACCCACATGCACACAGAAAAAAATGAAGTGCATAATATTTTATTAACTATAGATACTGTGTTATATAGAAGATCCCTAGAATTAACCCATCTTGTAAAACTGAAACTTTGTACCCATTAAGCAACAATTTCACACTTTCTTTTTCCCCAAACACCTGGCAACCACCACTGTATTCTCTGCTTCTGTGAGTTTGACTATTTCAGATACCTTATATAAGTGTAGTCATGCAGTATTTATCCTTCTGTGACTGGGTTATTTCACTTAGCATAATGCCCTCTAGGTTCTTTCACATTTTCACAAGATGTAGAATTTCCTCCATTTTCAAATTGCTAAATAGTATTTCACTGAATGTATATACCACTTTTTAAAAATCTGTTTATCTGTCAATAGATGTTTGGATGGTTTCCATATTCAGAAGTAAAATCTTCTTTTTTTGCAGAAGACATGATCTTATATAGAAAACCCTAAAGACATCAGGCACAAAAAAACCCTCAAAACTATTAGAACTAATATACAAATTCAGCAAAGTCACAAGATAAAAAATCAACATTCAAAAATTACCTGTATTTCTATATACTAACAATGAACTATCGAAAAAGTAGATTAATAAAACAATACAATTTATAATAGCATAAAAATATAAAATATTTAGAAAGAAACTTAACCAATGAAATGAGATACTTCCATACTAAAAACTATAAAACACGAAAATGAAAGCAGATACAAACAAACAAAAAGATATCTCATGTTTCCAGATTGGAAGACTTAATATTGCTTAAATGTTTACCCACAGTGATGTACAGATTCAATGCAATTCCTATCAAAATTCAAAAGCATATTTTACAGAAACAGAAAAAAAAATCTAAAATTAATGTGAAACAAAAAAGATCCCAAATAGACAAAGTGAGAAAGAGGAACAATGCTGAAGACATCACCCTTCTTGATTTCAAAGCTAGAGTAATCAAAACAGTGATACTAGCATAAAGCCAGACACATAGACCAATGCAACGGAATAAAGTACCCAGAAATAAGCATGGGCATATATGGTCCTCCACAAGTGTGTCCAGAATACACAATGAGAAAAGGATAGTCACTTCAAAAAACAATGCTGAAAAAATGAGATATCTACATGCAAAAGAGTAAAATGGGATCCCTATTTTATATTATACACAAAAATCTACTCAAAATGGTTTGACAACTTAAACATACATTCGGACACTGTAAAACTTCTTGAAGAAAACACAGGGAAAAAAACTTCTTAACACTGGTCTTGGCAATGATTTTTAAAAATTTTTTTTGACACCACAAGCACAGGATTTTGTTTTTTTGTTAACCCAAACATAGACTAGTTGGACTACACCAGACTAAAAATTTTACGCACAGCAAAGAAAATAGTCAACAAAGTGAAATTGCAACCTATAAATGGGAGAAAATATTTGCAAACCAATCTATTTAATAAGATATTAATATCTAAAACATATAAGAATGTCCTACAACTCAATAGAAAAAACAAACAAAGAACCCTCAAATAATCTGTTTTTAAAAAAGGGGAAAGGAGTTGAATAGGCATAAGGTCTTATACACATTGTCACCAGGGATTTGAAAAAATGCTTAACATTAAAAATCATCAGGAAAATGCAGACCAAAATCACAAGGAGATACTACTTCACACTTATTGGAATGATTATTTTCAAAAAGCAAAAGATAAGTGTTGGTAAGGATGTAGAGAAACTGCAATTCCTACACATTATTGAAAAGAATATAGAATTGTGCAGCTACCATGAAAAACATGGTGATTCCTCTAAAAAGAGAGCTACCGCAGGATCCAACAACGTTCCCTACCTTGTAAAGCTGTTTGTGAAAGGTGAGAAGTAGGTTTTGGTTTGAGGGATAGATTGTATAAATGGTTGTGTGTTTGTGTATGTAAATGTTTTAGAATGTGAAAGTCTGGGACACATTTGGCGTATGGAACAAAATATGAACAAGACATGAGTAAACAGAGGACATACAAATCTATGAACCTGACATAAAAAATAAGAAATTATGACAAGCAGTTATATGCCAATAAATTTGGGAAATTTTAACATAGATAAACAGATTTCTTGACTGAACTAAAAGTGGTAGAAAACTTGAATAATATAATTATTAATCATATTAAGTAATTTAAAAATATCTCCTCAAAATAAATAAATAAAACAAGCTCATATGGTTTGATAGGACATTTTGCATTTAAGAAGTCGTAATTTCAACTTTAACCTCATTCTTTCAAAGAAGGGAAAATGAAGGAACACGCCTTAATTAATTTTATAAGTTAAAAGTGTTGCCTAAATATTAATGATAAAAATTTTAACAAAGGAGGCACAATAAAGAAAAAAATGGCCAATAATACATTTAGATGGTAAATTCCTAGAAATTAGATTACCAAAATGGTGATATTCAGGTTTATCATAGAAATAAATGATTGATTTTTCCTTAAAAATATATAGCATTTAAATACTACATCTTATCAGTTTAAAGGAAAAGAGTAAATATTATTTTCTCAATAAGTATAAAAAAGCAGAGCACGTCCTGCATAAATTTATTATCAGCATTTGTGGGTCATTAGGTGAAAGAGTCAGATGTACCACTCCCCGTTTGGCTTTTTGGTGCCTAGATCCATTTATTTTGGCTAAGGAAGAAAAAACATCACATAGTGGAGGCTGCATCCTTTTGTGTATTAGCCCAACCTCACAAAGTGTTGTCTCCCAGCTAGAGCCGCCATAACTGAGTCTTTAATATTTTATTTCACCCTTCTTCTTGGTTAGTTGCTTCTGGGTGATGGAGTATATAATAGGGAAAAATCATTGAATATTATGGCATCAGCCTTCTGCCTTTCTTCTCTCTATATATACTGAGCTCCTTAGTCAAAAGAAATACTGTGTAGAACGTTGCAATAATAAATAAAGTTTCTAACTACTGAGGAGTTGTGTATGGCAGAAGTAGGCAGAAAACCCAAATCAGTATCTACTATAAGAATCTACTCACTGAGGAAAAATTCTGTCTAATGTATTCTCTGTGACAAAAGAGATCCAATGTAACTGGCTTATCACCAGGTGACTGAATATTGTTCTTTGCTCCTAGTAGATAAGGTACTCAGCAGTGCCTGCAGTCAGATTAAATAGAGAGGTCGGGGAGAAGCCAGAGAGGGTGGAGGGTGGTACTTTTTGGAAAATTCATGCAAAATATGTTTTTTTAATCTCTTAAGTTCAATGAGCAAACACTGAGGTTAATATAGTAAAAAACAATGGCTGACATTGATAGAATAGGTCTTTTTAAAAATAACCGACCATTGAGTGTTTCCTCATTCGCACTGAGTTTTCATATCAGAATCAGAAACTTTTACTTTCTAGGCCTCTTCTGTAACGATTCTTCCACACAATCCTGGACATGCCCAACATTATGGCTTCGTGAATGAGATGACACTGGGTTCAGTATGAGAAGTTCAGGTTCTTAACTCGGAAAGCATGAATTTTCCTCCCAAACACAATTGGTTCACAGTGCAATTCCCCATCAGTGTTTGACATAGTGTCCACAGAGTACTGCAATCTGACAAGAGGCACATTACACACTCTCGAATTCAATGAATCATAAGCACAAGCGGCAACACTCCTTGCACTACAGCCTGGACCAGCTGGAAGACCTACATTTTTCTGAATCACACCCAAAGCTCTCAGTCTTGTAGGTTACTAAGTAAATTGGTAGCAGCAGCATTTCCAGATATATATGTATATATAATCCAAATTTGTCCAGCATGTATTGTTTCTTTTTCCCAGAGTTAAGGAGATCTGAATTGGTCCAGCATGCATTGTTCCTTTTTCTTAGAGTTAAGGAGTCAAAGATGCAACTTATTTTGCACTTTGGAGAAAGCATTACAACATTCTCAAGACAACTGAACAGTCAGAAAATGTATTTCAGTGGCAAAAACCTAAAAGTCCTTCAGTTTATTTTCCACTGTCTACCATGCATGTATCTTTCAAGGTATCTAGTATATCTAGTACTTACCAATCAATATACTTTATCAGCATAGACAATCAATGGATGGACCAGCATGATTTCCTATAGGAAGCAAGATAATTAAGGTCACACTGAGCTAAATTATGGAGTCAAGCCCAGGAATTAATGAAGCCTTGTGGCAAAACAGTGCTGTTATACGCTGCTAGCTGAAAGTAAGTGACTTCTGATGCTCTTTGTTTATTGGTATTGAGAAAAAAGTGCATTAATCAGCTTGATAGCTAATTTTCCAGGTGTCAAGAACTATATTTCCCATCTCCATTAAGGAACAAATGCAATTGGAGACACTTCTTGATTGAGCTCATGATAGGCCACTATCATTCTCCATGATCTATCAGCTTTCTACATAGGCCAATGTTAAATGGAACTGTGATAGGTATAACTGCCTCGGTGGGTGAAAATTGCATCCTTCAGTTAATCTGGGCAAAAGCTTTGGAACCATTCTTGATTTCTCTCTTTCTCTCACACACACATCCAATTTGCCAAGAAATTCTCTCAGGCTCATAGCCTCCAAACTGCTTTCATACTTTCCTTTATCTTTGTCCCTTACCATTGATTTTCATTGTAGCAACAGTGAAATTCTTTTAAAATGTAAGGCAGACCATGTCACTTGTCCACTCAAAATGCTGCAGTGATTTTCCATTTTCACTCAGAGAAAAAGCTGAAGTCTTTACCATAGCTTACAAAGCTCTATGGGTTCTGGGCCACATTTAGTCTCTGACTTCATCTCCTGATCTCTCTTGGTACCCACTCCAGCCATACCAGTCTCCTTGCTATTCCTCAAATAGTCCAGTCACTCTTCTGCAGAAAGTTCTTTATTCTAGTTGCTTCTGCTGCTTGGTATGCTTTTTCCCTGTAAATCCATAAGCCTCTTTATTTTCTTCAAATCTTTGCTAAAAATTTCCGGGCTGCTCTATTTAATATAGCCAACTCCCATCCTCCCCGTGTGAATCCATCGTTCCTGTTGATTGCCTATACTCTGTTCTACATATTTTTACAATTTTCACCTGAGATATACTACATATTGATCTTACGTCTTTTGCTTACTGTGTTTATTACTTACTATTTGTCTTCCTCTGCTAGAATGAGATACCTATGATTTTGGAATCTTTCTTTGATTTTTGTTCATTGATATATCTAAAAGTGAAGAATGGTGTATGAAAAAGAAGAAGAGAAATATTTGAACACATGAACAGTGTGTTAGTCCATTTTGTGTTGCAAAAGATGTTTATTTGGCTTGTGGTTCTGCAGGCTGTACAAGCATGGCACCCACATCTGCTCAGCTTCTGGTGAGGTCTTAGGAAGTTTTTAATTACGGTGGAAAGCAAAGGGGAAGCAGGCATGTCACATGGTGAGAGAGGGAGCAAGGGAGAAAGGGGGAGTTCCCAGACTATTTTTAAAAATCAGATCTTGCCATCTCGTATTAACTCATTACCATGGGGAGAACACCAAGCCATTCATAATGGATCCACCCCCATGACCCAAACGCCTCCCGCTAGACCAACCTACAACATGAGAGGTTACATTTCAGCATAGGGTGTGGAGGGGACACACATCCAAACCATAACAAATCTTTAAAACTTGTTAAGTGTAATAAGGCAAATTGCAAAAATGCATATTATGAAATTTAATTTACATAAGTAGACAAAATGAAAACTCTAATATTTTGTTTAGGAGCTCATCCATATATATTAAATATGAGGAAAAAAAGCAAGAAATGACAATCTCATAAGTCAGAATAGTAGTTATTTTTAAGCTTAAGGAGGGAAATTTAATTCAGAAAGGGACCACAAGTTACTTTAAGAATAAAGATGATGTCTAATACTTCTCTGACTACAAGTCAGACTAGTATTTGATTATTCTTTATGTTTTTTTCTTTTGTATGAATTAAACATTTAATAAAATAATATTTTAATTTTTAATTTTAAAAAGTTGTTAGTATAAAACAAAAAAGAAGAGATAAAGAGGGCATTTTCACCCTTGTGCTGAGTAGATATTCGTTCATTGATGCGCGCATTCATTCGTGCATTGAATACACACTCGCATAGAATGTATTATTTATTAGGCACCGTCCTTGGTCCTAGGAATACCAGCGAAAACAATAAGGGAGACCAACAAAAACATTTTGTCCTCCCAGACTTTAATGTTGATGTGAGAACCAAGAAAGAAATAAATATACGAATACACAGGCCATTAGATGTTTGTAAATATAATGAATGTGGTATTTTACAAATAATAAAAAGAAAATGCTTCTCCGAGCTGAAACCTAAGAACTAGGGGATCCAGGCCATGTAAATATCTTGGAAAAAATATTTTGGGTAGATGGAAAATCTGGCATGTAATTCCTGACTTTGGAGCATTTGGGAAATAGTAATGTGTCCTACGCAATTCAAAAGCCAAGCAGTCAAAGGGCAAAGTTGTAGAATATGAGGCCAATCTGTATTATACGGGCTTTATATTCTACCCTGCATCAGAAAGAAAGACCTGTGAGGCTTGATCAAAGAAACAGTATAACTGGAACATTTAAAACAGGAGCTGTATTCGTCCGTTGTTACATTGCTATAAAGAACTACCTGAGACTGGGCAATTTATTAAGAAAAGAGGCTTAATTGGCTCACAGTTCCACAGGCTGTATGGCTGAGGAGGCCTCAGGACATTTTCAATCATGGCAGATGGTGAAGAGGAAGGAGGCACGTCTTACATGACTAGAGAAGGAGGAAAAGAGAGAAGGGGAAAGTGTTACACACTTTTATAAACAACCAGATCTTGTGGGAACTCTCTCACTGTGGTGAGAACAGCTAACATAAAATCTGCCCTCATGATCCAATCACCTCCCACCAGGCCCCTGTTCCAACACTGGGGATTATAATTTGACATGAGGCTTGGATAGGGACACAGACCCAAACCATATTAGGAGCTATTCTGGTTGTAGAAAGATGAAGGCAGAAGTAGGGAAACTTGTTACAAGATGCGGTATAGTTCAGGCAGGAGACAATAGGAACATGGGCCACGGTATCACACAGTAGGTGATGGTGATCCTGGGTATATTTTGAAGGTTTGCCTGATGGGTCAGATGTGGGTTTTAAGAGAAAGAGAGGGGTAAAAGATAGCATTAGGGTCCGTAACCTGAGCAATTGAAAGATGGAACTATTTACTAAGATAGGAAAGACTGTGGACAGAGCAGGATTCAAGTTCAGATTTAAAGATACTAAATTAGAGACATAAAGCAGATTAAGCGATTGGTCACGGAAACCTAGAGTTCAGGAAAGCAGTCTAGAGATACATATTTTGTGAATGATCAGAACACAGATGATTTTTAATGGCATATGACTGAATGGAATAACCTTAGACTTGTGTGTAAATAGAATATTTCCAAGGACTAGGCCTTGACGTTCTCCAATATTTGAAGCCGAAGAGTTGAGAAGCCAGCGAAGGAGTCTGAGGATGACTGGCCCATGAGAATAAACAAGAGAGGCTGATGAATATTCCTGCAGCCATGCTAAGGAAGTGTTTCATGAAAAAATGAGTGCTCAATTGTGGCAAATATGGCCATCATATTAAAAAAAATTGTTGCAGGGCACAGTGGCTCAACGCCTGTTATCCTAACACTTTGGAAGGCCGAGGAGGGTGGATAATCTGAGGTCTGGAGTGTGCACCCAGCCTGGCCAACATGGTGAAACCCCCTCTCTACTAAAAATGCAAAAATCAGCCAGGCATGGTGGAGGGTGCCTGCAATCCCAGCTACTTGGGAGGCTGAGGGAGAAGAATCACTAGAACCTGGGAGGCAAAGTTTGCGGTGAACCGAGACTGCACCTTGCGCACCAGCCTGGGTGACAATAGTGAAACCGTCTAAAACAAAAAATTGTATAACAGAGTAACGTGGAGTAAACCTGAAGGACAGCTGCTTTTGTAAAACATTGAGAGCAAAATAAATATGAGCAGAAGCATTGGAAATCTTGAGAACAGACACCAGAAAGCTAAACAATTTTCATTTTTATTAAAAGGAAAGATAGTTTCAATTCTCTTGAAGTTAGATAGAAGGTTTATTTTTAATATTTTTGATAGTATTTTTAGGAAAGTTCATATCTTTACCTGATTTCTGCCTTATTGGGTGGTTCAGATCAACAGTTCATATGAGAATTTGAGTCATTCGACTTTGTTCACTACGAGTAGGATATTTTACAATTCATTTTTCACTCTTTTCCCTCTGCAGAATCAAAATGTTCTTGGCATTCATGATTCCTGGGAATCCACCAGGGCATCAGGCACCAGTTTTCTTATGGGAAACTTTAGCAATCAGCAGCTACAATCAGCTGCCAGCCATAACAAGAACAATGTTTCAGCTGCAGATCTGAAGCCAGTTGGAGAGAGATCTTGAGCTCATTATTCTTTTATGGATGTTGATGGTGGTGAACCAGACATTGCACTGATAGTCTTTCTTTCAACATTTACAGTTATCATAACTAAACCATTTTAATATCGTATAATTTTATTCAATTGTCTTTTTAAAAAGATTTGGGATGCTGCACAGAAAATATCCCACAGTATTTTTAAGACTTCCACATGTGTGAACATAGTAAATGTGGAAGCTGAATTTTTTCCTTGCTTTTATACAGCACTATCAACTTTATCTGTCACTAACTTTCAACTTACGTTTCTTAACAACCCCACTGATTCTTTCCCTGGTTGTTTGCTTCTTTTATTGATCTCTCTTTTCCAAAGGCATAGGCAGTACCAAGCACAACAAACAATTTAAGGTCTTTATTTGTCTCTTGAGTCAAACAATTTAAAATCCATCTGATGATATTATCTCTTCAGCTCATAAACTTTGTAGTGGGCCTCAAAACACAAGTTTATGTTCTCCAAGTATAATCTTATTCTAATTTCTTTTTTTCTGTTGCTAAACAAGACCTTTCTTAGTTGCCCACTATGTTTGTTCTATCAATTTTGGATTTGCTAAAGAGAGGCAGATAAACATTCATTAAATTTAATTACCCATGTCATACATTCCTATGAAATTTTCATAAATATTCATTAAATATAATCTTAGCTTCCTTTTATGTTGTGTGTCACTGTAAAGGTTGTCTGAGGTATTGTTTATTCACATTTAGTTATATCCTCAGGGTTATCATTTGTCATCCTGCAGAGTTTAGTAATGTTCTAATTCTCTGGCTGTTTTCTAACCACATGAAGACTTTATAGTTCTCATTCTGTCTGTGACCTGAAAATAAAATATTTTCTCTAAAAATGAAACTAACACTTTATCAAATATTTTATTTCTCTCTTTGCATCAAGCTCTGCTGAAGTTTGTTACAAAAAGTCTTTTTTTCAGATATCATGCTCGACTTTAATGGGTATTACATTTATTTTCATTACTCATGACATAAAGAATTTTCAAAATTTTTGTGAACAAGGCTAGGTAACTTCTTAGACTTCATATTCCTTTGTACCCCAGTCTGTAGGTCATGTATTATAGAGGGATTGGTGATAAAGTGGTGAACAAGATAGACACAGATCCTGCCCTCGTAGACCATTAACCAGAGATAACCAATAGAACAGGTAGAGTGAATAACAGCAAAAGGAGAGGGGCTCATCCAGTCCTTAGGCTTGAACATTTCTTCACCCTTTATTCAGGTACCCCTCAGGATTCCATGGTAGAATGCTATTCAACTGGGATTCCTATTCTCTGCAGTTGAGAACCTTATATTAAAGGAATAAGACATAGACGAGGTACTTTGTGAGCAGCATTTATCTTGAGAACTGAGAGCTTGTGAAACAGCAGTAGAAGCAAGCCAAACATAAATTTGCCAACTTTAGGATTTTGCTCAGTGTTAACATCATTGGGATTAAATTGTTGAAATGCAAGAAGGATACTTCTAATATATTTTTCTTTGCCATACGGTCTCTGTCTTACACCTGTCATCCTAAGATTACTTCAAGTCTTTAGATCAACTTTTGGCTCTGAAATAGGAGCCTGCATTAAAAGGAGCTTAGTCAGAAAATTATCTAGTAAAGTCTACTTCTTTTAATTATTATTATTATTATTTTTTTAAACGGAGTCTTGATCTTGTCGCCCAGGCTGGAATGAAGTGGCATGACCTCAGCTCACTGCAAACTCTGCCTCCCAGGTTCAAGCAATTCTCCTACCTCAGCCTCCTGAGAAGCTGGGATTACAGGCACCTGCCACCAAACTCGGCTATTTTTTGTATTTTTAGTAGAGATGGGGTTTCACCATGTTGACCAGGCTGGTCTCAAACTCCTAACCTCGTGATCCGCCCACCTTGGCCTCCCAAAGTGCTGGGATTACAGGCCTGAGACACCACGCCCAGCACTTTTCATCTTATGTGAAGAGCATATGTGAATCTAACCCAGCCACTATGTTGAATACCACGTTTGTTTGTAGAATTTGTGGAAGGAAATGAATAAAGAAAAATGTAATGTACTACTAATTCATGATTATGCTAGACCAAGAACAAAATGGTATGTTAAGGCCATATAAACCTGCAGAAGCTGAGAAGGGATGCTTCAATAATGAATAATATAAAAAGTACAATTAGATGAGCAATATAAACAGAAAGTGTCTTCAAAAATATTCACAGAAAGCATTCAGTGCACAGCTTCCAGGATTTTCAGAAAAGAAAATGCAAAAATGGGTGCTGGTTTTCAGAGACAGGATACTTTTCCTGGTACAAAAATAGTGGCTAGGCCTAAGAGGACATGGCTGGGATTTACTCACTAAAATAAGAATTTGGCCAAAGAAAAAGACAGGCAATAAATGATCTACAAGTTACCAGCAATGAAACTAAACTGATGCTAGACCAACGAGCTAAAGTCCTGAGATGTGTTTAGTATTCCTACCTTATTCACAGTTTAGATTTCCATGATATTGGTTATGTGGGGCCGACCACGGTCTAAAAATATTAAATGAAAAATTCCAGAAATAAACTATATATTTTAAATTACACACAGTTTTGAGGAGTATGATGACATTTTGTGCTGTCCTGTTGTGTTCCAGGACATGAATTCTCCTTTTCCAGTGTATCCATGCCCTAGATACTCACTGCTCACTAGTCACTTAATATTAATAGTTGTCTAGGTTATAAGATGAACTATCACTATATCACAGTGCTTGTGTTCAAGTAACCCTTATTTAATCTACTAATGGCTTCATAGTGCAAGAATAGGAATGCTGTCATATTGTTATCATTGTTATATTTTAATATGAGTTATTGTTGTTAAACTCTTATGTGCCTAATTTATAAATGAAAGTTTATCATAGGTATGTATATATAAGGAGAAAAGCATAGTATACATAGGGTTTGGTACTATCCACAGTTTCAGTCATCCACTGGGGATATTGGAATGTACCTCCTGTGGATAAGGGGCAGCTACTGTATTCTATTTTCCTGTGACATAATGGAATCTATAATAGGGAGATGCTGACATAATCTTAATTTACAAATTAGGAAATTGGAGAGGGTTTGGTCGAGGTAAATAAAACTCAGAAATGACCTTGAGTTTATGCCAGTGAATAATCTTTATAAGAGGCAACACTGTGAGCATTTTGTGTTGTTGTTACAAGGCTGCCAAACTGACTGTCTTCCAGTAACTGACAAGAACTTTCTTCCCAATTGTGAGTGACCCGAGATTTGTCACAGCACCAGTAGCTTCAATGATTTGAAAAAAGTCTTGACTGGAAGCACATCCTCAAGTTCAGTTTCAAAACCTTAGAAATTTATATACACTTTAGTGAATATTAATCTGATTCAAGCAGACCATTTTCCCCATGAATTATAAAGGGTTTGAATAACCCAACACTTATCTGAAATGTTGTCTTTTTTCTCTAGTCATATCCCTGATGAGTAGTTTTTTTC
Organism: Gorilla gorilla gorilla; assembly: GCF_029281585.2. NCBI lineage: Eukaryota > Metazoa > Chordata > Mammalia > Primates > Hominidae > Gorilla > Gorilla gorilla. Next base: position 116,410,850 of record NC_073229.2, on the reverse strand, counting down.
TTAGTCCCTCCTGACTTGACATACTCATTATTCATTTTTGGACACTTGTTTATCCACATTTCCCCAAATCACTTCCTGTTTATATATTGCACCAAGTTTTAGTCTAGAGTGCTTTGAATATAATGACTGATTATGCTTCCATTCCTGGAAACAATACTGAGTATGCCAGTCACAGTTCTGTAAACTTGTTTACCCTTTAGGGAGGAATATTTGATCTTATCATTTCCTGAAATTTACCTCTTTTTAATTTACAAATGATTACACATAGTGGAGCCTCTACTTCAGGGATTTGATAATGTCTCTACTTAGGAGTAGAGACCTACTCTTTGATTCTGTATCTGTTTTCACATCAATGGAATATTCTACTCTTACTAAAGTAAATCTGACATATTAGCAGAAGATTGATATAATGCATTTGGTGAATTCAATAAAACTGCAACTTGCCTTTTACTGTTAATAATTTCCTTCCATGTTTTAAAAAGCTTTCCTAAAAAGTAGCTGAACATTTGTCCCATTGTTTATAATTTTTTATATCTTTCAGTACCAAACTCATCATTATCTTAATTATTAGCTTTATGTGCTTATTAAAATGATCTCAAATTGTATATATTTTATACTTGTTTTTAGCCTCAGTTTTCCTGTTTTCGTATGTTATGACACTATTGTGATTTTTAAAATAATAATCTTTAATAAAAGTAAAAATATGTAATGTTTTAAAATAGTATTTCTATGATTGTATTGAGTTTAAAAAATTTTTCTTTGACTTTCAGAGAGCTTAGACTTTTTCTTAAGTGTACTAGATGACTACAAGGGGTTTGAGTTCTCAGGAGAATCTTATGATTGAACTGTTAATTGTTGTGCATTTAAGCTGCCTCAATCAAGAGTCAGTATAATCAATTATGTAAAAATCTATTGTCTTTCAAGTAGAATATATGTAAAAACTAGTGTTACTTATTTGATATATTTCTAGGTTTTATTTCAATAACTTTCTTTTTTTTTCTGAGACGGAGTCTTGCTCTGTTGCCCAGGCTGGAGTGCAGTGGTGCGATCTCGGCTCACTGCAACCTCTGTCTCCCGGGTTCAAGCCATTCTCCTGCCTCAGCCTCCCAAGTAGCTGGGACTACAGATGCCTGCCACCACGCCTGGCTAATTTTTTTTTTTTTAATTTTTAGTAGAGATGGGGTTTCACCGTTTTAGCCAGGACTTCCTGCTAACTGTGCATTCAGTAACATCATACTGGTGGCCTGGAATTGGCCATGGTGGGAGTATTTACACCACAGAAATCAACAAATGCTGCAAATCAGGGGTTTGGGTTTTTAGAAGCAAAGTGTTAATTATTTACCAGCAACTGCTAATAAAAGCTCAAAATTAAAGTATGTAAAATAAACAAGTACAATGAAAATGGCAATACTTCCCCCAAATCTCATCGCCTAGGGATTTTCTTTAATAGTATTTTGGCGTAATGTAACCTTCCATGTAGTGATATAGTGACAATCTGTGTGTTAATACAAAACAAAACAGGCAAATTCCAATAAAATAATTGATTCAGACAAAGGGTATATAATGCAGTGGCCAGAATTCCAGTATGGCCTCCAAGATTTCTGCTCCCTGATTTGTATAACCTCCTCTTCTCAATGTTGGTAGTTACCCATGAATATGCTGGGAAAGCACACTCATAATTTGGCTAATCGTAAGTTGGGCTTGAGTCACTCTCAAGAGAGATTATCCTGGCAGGACTAACTTAACTAGATGAGCATTTTTAAAGAAGGTAAAGTATCAGAGGGATGCTCTCCTGCTGGCCTAGAAGAAAACAAGAGTCATGTTGTGAACTGCCCATGGAGGCAACCATCTAATGGCTTCTAAACTGAGAGTTATCCTCAGCAAACATCCAGCAAAACAAAACCAAATACAGACTCCATCCTACAATCATAAGTAACTGATTTTTTTAACAACCTGTGTAGTCTTGGAAGACGATGCCAAGCTCCAGATGAAGTTGCAGCCCTGGTGAACATCTCGATTTCAGTGTATAGATCTCTGAACAAAAGCTTCACTGCCAATAGAAACATATTGAGATAATAAATGAATGCCAATATAGGCTGCTAAATTTGTGGTAATTTGCTATTCAACAATAGAAAACTAGTACAGCTTGGAGGAAACATTCAACAATTTTTAGAGAATGGTGACTGACAGACACAGAATGAAGGAAAAAGAGATCCAACTATAGGGCTTTTAAGAATGAGTCTTCATATTCCTCCCAAGGAAGAGTAAAGGGCTTCATGATCCAGACCTGGCTATATCACCTGGTTATCCCCTGTAGCACCATATGGAGCTCTGATGGTTGAATGACAAACAGCACAACCTCCTGAAACTTGGATTCCCACTATTGTGGGAGAAATGGAGTAGGATAGAGACAAACAGATAGTAGATTTCAGTCTACAAAGGTTTAACTTTTTGTTGGTGGGGTCAGTGCCTTGGACTTTGTTTCAGGGGTGTTAGTAAAACCTAGTTGCAAGAAGTGCTACCTAAAAGTCCTTCATAAGGAGCCCTAAGGTTGAGCTTTGAACAGCTGTGTTCCCACAGCTATCATATCTAAAATACCCTGCTGGCCTGGGTTAGGGGCAGATAAAACTAGACTCTATAATATAGAAATCAATATTTTTCTCCTTGTGTCTCTGTGTTTGCAAGAAATGAGGGCAACTCCTGAAGCTGGCTAAAGGCAGATGAAACATCCTCTTTAGCCATGAAGGAAGTCTGGAAAATTATTTTACTGTTTAAATTGGCTTTTCTTTGATAATTTGATATAAGAAATATATTTAACCTTAATACCTTTCAAAGGAGTCAGCATGACATTTATGTTTCCATTGCATTAATTAATTTTTAAGATTTTTGTCAAGTATTAAGCACTTTTGTTAAGTCCTTTTAACTGTTTAGAAAGACATAATAAAATAAAACAAAAATACAATATTTGGTGACATTTTTGTGAAAATGATAATTTATCCTCTAAAATTAAAAAAAATCAATTTCATGGGGTGAAATTTTATTTCAAATACTTGATGACCATCAACTTAAATAAAGTGGATATTATTGATAATTTTAAGTTGTGAAAAACAAAAATATATATAATTGTATGTTTTATGAATATACTTATAATGTATGGAGAGAGAGAGAGACAAAAAATTAGGATAAAAAATTATCTATGTGGCAGTTAGAGACATATTTGAATAAGTTAGCAAAATGAATTTGAAAGAATGAGCAATCCGTAACTAACATAATTTGATAATCTAAATTTCTTGGTAATCTGTGAGATTCTGGCAAGTCTACTTGGCGTCATTAAAGTTTATGCATGTAGAATTTGGTACAAATCCCTGTCCCATGACTGTGTCCTGTATGTGAGAGCCAGCCTTGACAACTTTGAAAAAGAGTAGAGGGAGAATTTCTTACGTCAATGGGTGATTGAGTCACCAATATCAAGATCTTTACACAAGCCAAAATAGAGGACAATAGTTACTAGCTGAGTTTGTAACCCAGAGAAGGGGTTGAAATATTCCTTTTATTAAATTGATGTTCATCAGATTTAATGGATAACATATCTTTCAATTACATCTAGGATTTTGTTAATTTAAATAAGATAAAGCAAGAAACATGGGTGTAATCTTGATAATTTAAATGGAATAAACACACTAAGAAGCAGAAGTGTGCACTCATCAAGGAACAAGGGAGAATGAAGCAGGGTTTATCAGGTGGAGTTGGACATGATTATGTTGATTTGGACCCATGTTGGAAACAGAAGCTCTGGTGGAATCCTGGTTTCTCATTTCCTCGTAAAAAGTATCAGCAGTAATCTCTAATGAGTAAACAATGATTTATTTCATTACATTAAAGTTATCAGATCCCCTTACAATTAATGACCCTAGACAAAGTGTTATTACTTGTAGCTCTACCTGGATGCCAACACACAGAATTGTGATTAGCTTAACCAGACTACCCCTTGAAGGAAGTCTGAAAAGGTTCTGTTCAAGCTGTCTGGTGTGAGTGAGGTGGGATGCAATAGTTGGCCTGAAGGCAGCAAAGTATCTCATCCTGGAGCAGCAAAAAGAGACTCAGAGTTAGGAGTGATCTAATGTCTCTCAGCCTTCCCCTAATGTTGTGACAACGCATAAGTTTTCATTCTCATAAATCAGCTTTGATTTTTCTCTGGTTAAGATTCTAAATTTGAGTTGTCTCCATGTATAGAATTAGAATAATTTATGAAAATACAATCTGAATCAGTAACAGAAAGCATTTGCAATGGGGAATTTGGTAGAATATACAGCTTAAATAAAATCACAGACAGAAATAAGATTTAAATTTTTCTCAAATAAACATGTCCAGAATACAAATAGTATGATAGGATGAATCTAAAGGGAGGCTTTTTCAAATAATACATGTCTGCTTGGAAACCAACTATTCTACACTGAAACGCTCTTTAGGGAAATGGCCATGTAAAAGACCCCACAGTGATACGGTAGATTGATTAGTGTTTGCAAATACACATCCACATGCCTTTATCCTACCCCCCCGCCTCAGGAGTACATATCACATTCTTTCAGTATTGGCTTAATTTCTGATATATTTTCCTTGATGAAATATAAGTCAGTTTGACATATATCCATCCCATCTGAGGAGAAGCTTGAAATGTGATTGCAGAGTTTTCTTAATCTCTTGCTAATTCCCACTGCCAAAAGAAGGGGCATGTCCTAAGTGGTCCTTTTAGCCTTGGTGTTAAAATGGGAGAATTGTGGGGCACAGCCAACCTGAATGAATCAGAGCCACAGTAGTTACAGATAATCTACGGTCACCAACACATACTGAGGCAGGGAATAAATATTATAAAACGCTGAGCGTTTTGGCTTGTTCGTTTAGCAACAAATCTGACTAATACAAGTGGGCACTTAAACAGTGGTTAAATAAATGAATAAATATGTATTTTAGAAGTCAAATTTAGTAAAAAGAAAAAGTAAAAATATGCATTATAAACTACAGTTCTATTTTTAAAAATACTTTATTCTATTTTGTTAGAATAACTCTTCCTTTACAATTTTTGAATAATGGTTGTTCCATTTTTAATTATGAGCAAGATTTTAATTATAAAGTCATGAGGATGCTATTCAAATACTGACCAATTTTCCAAAAATATTGTGGTTCACTCATGTAATGAGAAATGTATTATTTACAGAGAAAGAATGTTCAGATATTTCTTCACTACAAAATTAATGAAATAGTAATAAATGCTATGGCAATATTAGCCTTATTTCCAATATTTATCAACCTACCATGACTTCCAATTAGCTTTGAAACTCAAGTTGAATAAATGTCCTTCAGGAGAGTGATGAGCATACGCAGATTCACATTAAGAACTACCTTTTTCACTAGTTAACAACTTTATCCAAGTCACCTCCAGGCTGATTGTAAACTCCAGCAAGTTTTCAGACTTTAAAATTACACACACACCCACATACACACACACACACACACACACACACACACACAAACTTAAATTGCCTACATTTAAAACATGTCATCATTTTTTACATTAAAAATGTTTAAGTAGGAAAATATTAAAGAAATTCAGTCAAAATCTGATATAAATTATTAGAACACGTACAATTCAGGCAATTGGCATTAATCTGAACAAGACCTGGGATCTTGTTCCAATTTCATTATTTGCATTAATTATGCATTGGCAGTTTATTTTTTATGCATGAGAATTGAGAGAGATACCATTCCTACTGTATATCATAATTGCCATTTCAGAAGTGAAAAATGTTTCATAGCAAATATTGTGAAATATTGGGAAGGCCACTTTAGCTCTATGCTTATATGATTGTGTTTAATCTCATTTTTCCAAATTCATTGCTAAACTGATATGCAATACTATTATTTCATAAATTTTGCTTTTCAATTTGTTGAATGAAGACACTATGCATATTGGAATTAGCTTCCCATTTTCAAGAAAGTTTTAAAGCTTGCAATTCATTTTTTAAAAAGGTACACGTTTCTAAACGTCATTGTCTTCAGCTGTAAGATGACAACATTTTAAATATGTCATTAAAATGTATCCTACCTGATTTGTAGTGGAAATAAATATTCAAGGAAGTTATCCATGTAATCTTATTAAAGCAGAGTTTGCAAGGAAATGTTTCGCATGCTCTTGAAACTTTGAAGCTCATGATGGTTGTAAGCCATGCTATAGCTCTGTTGTTAAATTTTCCCAAAGCGGTTAAAGCTAATGGCAGTAACAAATGAAATGCTGTAAATCCAGGAAAGCATCAAGCTTGCTTAATTCCTGAGGCGTAAATTTTAATCATTGAAATAGAATTTTTTTTCCTGTTTCCTTAGCTAATCTCACTTTTCTTTGTTTTTCCCCAAGAGGATTTGATATTTTGCTAAGAATGAAATCAATTACAGTACAACTGCAATTTATAAGGGATTTAGTATTAAACAGAAGTCACTAAGATGAGAAAAAGGTGTTTCATGTTTCACCCTGTTTTTTAAGCAAAGGAGTGTCTTTCTGTCTCTCATTTGTTTTATTTTGTTTTGTTTATTTCTTCTATTTTCCATTGAAGAATTTGGCAAATCGAGCATATAGAATTGACATTCAGCTAGGCAATTATTTCTTGAATATCTTTTACTACCTTTTTGAAACTTAGAATACTAATTTATGTAATTTGTATGATTCAATTGGAGTTCATATATGAGCTATAGAAATTTGTTTTCCCAATGTAACATTGAAATTTCTCCATCAGAATTCCCGAGTATGTTTGTCAAAAACACAGATTCCCAGGCTCTCACCATAGCACACTGAGTCAGAATGTTTGTTTATACAGCCCATGTAATTGAATATTTAATATGACCCTCAAATGATTTCTAAGTTTGAGAACCATTACTATAAATGAGGAGATAGCCAAATACATAGAATTACCGGCATTTTTTCACCCTCTCTCCTCTTCACTTGGCTTTTTTTTTTCTTTTCTGAATTTTATTTACTATAACTGTATCTTCAAAGTTGAGCTTCACCTTTCATCAATACAATTGTAGCACTGCTGGGTAAACCTGAAATAAATTAAATTTGTGCCCGAAGGTATTTAGCCTTATTTTTTTGCATTTCATTAAATTTGTTATGTTTCTTATGTTTTCAAATAGGAAATTCATTTGGTCTTTTTGTAGATTAGCATACATGTATTTGCAGAATATCATATTTTAGTGTGTAGAAAAATTGTCCATACTGGACTTTTATAAAGAATCTAAGGCCCTTCCTTTTAAGAGACTGAAGTTAATTTAGTGAAAATTCAATTAGAATAACTGAAATGATCAATATCTAGGAAGAATAAAGTGTATTTGTCAAAAGATGAATTAATTCCTTTGTAATTTAAAGAAAATTATATTCAAATCAGAGGTGCCTAAAAGAAAAAATGCAAGGCAATAGAATATAAATAATATAATATGTGCTGTAATACCATTCTGTGGTGCATGAATAGGCAAAGTACTCAAGCTACTGTATATTTCAATCCAGTAATGGTATGACTCATTTACATATGCACAACACAATCGGAATTAAACTGGTGTTGATTTAAACGCAATCCACATTAAACTAACAGAATGAAATAAGTAATTCCTAGATTTCCACCTAAAAAATCCAATGTATTGGAAAATAGTTCAATATAGAGTATAAATTCAAGGAAACTGCTACATTTGCTAAAAGTGCGTTACAATGTATGTTATATTAAACCTGGAACAAACACACACACACACACACACACACACACACACAGAGATTATAATCTAAACATTTTCTTATGAATAATCCCTAGAACTGAATTTTTAATGACCAAGAGAAATAATATGAAGGCAAGATTGTATAGATCTGAGTCAAAATTGACTGCTTAAATATGATCATTATATTTTAATTTTCAATTATAGTCTTTGCCATAATTCCTTTAACTCTCTACTTTATTTAGTCTTCTTTACAATTACTTGTATAATCTTGAAATTATATAGGTCTCTAAAACTCATATGGCTCAGCCTACCAGCATTTTTTGGAATGCTTTAGATCTGTACAGTCACTGAAACACTGTCATTGGATGTTTACACATATGTATAGTAACAATGAAATCATTTTTTTATACATATGTATAGTAACAATGAAATCATTTTTTTCTTTACCACTAATTAGGGATATAGAAATAACATGAAAAACTTGAATTACAGTTTCTTTACTTTTAAAACAAAGGTGTTGAGCCCTTTATTTTCCAAATTTTCTTCCAACTCAAAAATTACCTAATACACGCCAGGTGTGGTGGCTCATGCCTGTAATCTCAGCACTTTGGGAGGCCGAGGCTGGTGGATCACCTGAGGTCAGGAGTTTGAGACCAGCCCAGTCAACATGGTGAAATTCTGTCTCTATTAATAATAGAAAAATTAGTCAGGCATGGTGTCATGCACCTGTAATCTCAGCTACTTGGGAGGCTGAGACAGGAGAATATCTTGAACCCAGGAGGCAGAGGTTGCAGTGAGCTGAGATCATGCCACTGCACTCCAGCCTGGGTGACAGAACAAGATTCCATCTAAAAAAAAAAAAAAATTACATAATACCATGAGGCAATTTGAACCATGGCTGGTAAAATACTGATTGTCAGAAATTTCTTACTTAAATTAAGAATATAGTTGTTTAATCATGATTCTTATTCTTTCTGGAGGAATACTCAATAGGATCTTTACAGATGTAAGTGAGAAAAATCCATCTCAAGCAAATTTTTGCAAACAAGAAATTTACTGCCTCACAAAATTGACATGGCTTGGAATAGTTTCAAAAATGATGGAATTAAAGTTATGCTTCACACCATCTCTCTATTTTCCTCTGCAATGCTTTCATTCTGAGAAAGATGTCTCCAAATGTTGACAATGTTGCCAACAACACTTCTAGCAAAAAGCCTATTGGCTTATCAACCCCAACAAAAAGAACCTGCCGCTTTTCCAAGGTTTCCTTAAAAAGTCTAAGAACTGAATCTCATTGGCTTATGTCTATTTTCAATTAATCACTCTGGCTGAGAGATGAGGAGATGGGCTTATAGAGTATACTTATTTACTATGCCTAGATAGAATGTCTATCTCTCAGCTAGGAATTAAGATAAACCCTAATTAAAACAGAGAAGCAGTATGGCTCTTCAAAGCAAAAGTGGAGTGCTTCTATCAAAAAAAAAAAAAAAGAGTTAGATGCTGAGAAGGTAAAAACAAAAGAGGTCCAAGTTATTATCTCAAACACTTTATGACAGCTACCTTCTTGTCTCATTGTTCATTTATTAGATTTTCTTCAGCAAGGAGTTCTCAAGCATTTTAGTAACAGGAATTTCTTTATAATCCATTGCTGAGAACCTCAAAGAGCTTTTGTGTATATGAGTTATATGTACTGACATTCACCATATTAAAAATTATTACTGATACATTTTAACATATTTGATTATTTATTTATATAAAATAACATGAATATCCTGTTACTTGTTAACATAACTAGCCTACTTTTAAATGTGGGAAATTATATATTCTAAAAATAAATTCATGAGAAGAATGTCACTGTTTTACATTTTTTACAAATTCTTTCAATGTCTTCAGATGGTTGGATTTTCATTTTTCATATCTTCTCTGCCTTCAATCTACTGTAAATTATTTTGATGAAGATCTTGCTGCACACAAATATGTAGCTGAAAAGAGAAAAGTGTGTTTTAATTGCGTTTTCAGGTAATTGTGGATCTTAGTCTTTGATACCACATCCAAATTTGGCTAATAGTTTCATAAAGGTTGCAATGTGAAACCCAAAATTGTATTGATAAACTTTTTTTATTGTCTCATTACAATTCATTGGTCTAACTTGCATTTTGAGTAGATCTTTTACCCATAATGTTAAAACTTTAAAATATCATACATTGTTCATTTGGAAAACATTGGTTCATTTTAGTATGCTGTAGAAATGCTTTATGTGTACTTCCCATTTCATCATACAGAATATGAGAAAGACATTCACTCAAAGAGTTGATATTTAATACAATTAATATTATCGTGCCATCAATGACATTCTTAAACAAAACTGGCCTTTTTACCACTTCCTGTGAGTCCTTGACTGTAAAGAATACAATGACTGTTAGTACATTTTGTTACCACTGCTTTTATTCAAGCAAAAACATTAGGCACTTTACTCACTGTTACTTTTGTACCACACCACAAGTGTCAATACACTGAAAAAGGCTAATAATAATATCTTCTATTATGAAAATGCTTTTGATCTTGCAATTCCATGAATGGGTCGTTTTAAACCACACTTTAAAAAACAAACAGCCTAAATCTTTTAAATTTTTTTCTCCACAACACTTATTTTATCATGTCTTCGTAGGTCCATAGATGCATAAAATTTTGTCAAGATCTGTGCTAAAATGGGATAATACATTTGAAAGTAAATTTTATACTTTTAAGTGCCTTACAGGTATAATAATATACTATTATCATCATTGTCATTATTACTATTAATGATGTGACATATTGAGCTAAGAAGAGCTTCAGGTATGGTTTGACTAGTGCAGACTCAAGACAGGGGACTATTATTCATCTGTTAATGTTGTCTAACTTACACTAAATTCTAGCAGCTATTTCACAATACTGATACATATTGAACTTGTGGTTAACAAAAATATGAGGGGTTTTATTCTGCAAAACCAGGCATCTTCTACTGTGTATTTCTATAATTGATTATTTTTTAAATTCAAAATTGTATTTCAATCTGGTAATTGGAAAACTGAGCTGTTTCCTTGTAACTGAAGAAACCTACCATATTTCTAGTCTTTAGAGGACAAGAGGCCTAGACTTGTAAGTTCCGTATTCTCCACTGGAAAGCATACACTGCTCTTGAACTTCTAGTCTAATAAAATGAGTTGTTTAAAAAATATGTTCAACATTCCCACCATATTTTTTCATGGTTCCTGGGTTCTTATCTCACTGCTCTTTGTCTTTGAGCAGGTTGTTTTATAGTTCACTAAGTCACTAACCTTAAAGCAGCTTTCAAAACTTTCTTATATTTTACACACATAACGCATCAAAAAAATGAGATGGAGTATCTTGTACCTCTCTTTCATTGCTATGTCCTATTTAAGACCTTCACAACCGCATAATTCCAGCAAGTAAAAAATCAATAAATCCTGGCCCACTCACTTATTCTCTGGCACATCCTGAGCCAAAACTAAACTTTCAACAGAACACTATCTTCTTGATCACATATTTGTGGATTTTGAAGCACATACATATTTACTTTATATCCACTATTGTGGAACAATGTAGACAAAACCTGTTACTATGACTATATAATAGGTATACAGAAATAGAAGGAATCCTGGAAAATAACCTAAATAAAATTAGAATATGGACTCTTATATGTAGTTCTACTACTTAAAATAATTTTTAAACAGATAGACCCACATTAAAAATAATTATGAAAATTATGTTTAATGGATGCACAGTGACTTTTTTTCCAAAGAGTACTAAATGGAGGGTGAGAGGAGAATAACTTTAAATTTGAAAAATCTGAATAGCATTACCTCAGCCAGGTGATGAACATCAACATCAATAGTGATAAGTCACATTGATAGGATGCAGCCCTTCCCATGCATGATATAAGAATGACTTTTACCTCTGTGGTCTTCATCCACAAAACTCATAATCTCAATCTAATCATGAGAAAAAAAATTAGACAAATGCCTAGTAAAGGACACTCTACAAAATATTTGACTAGTAGCCCTCAAAACTGTCAAGGTTATCAAAAACAAAGCAAGTCTGAGAAGCTGTCACACTTAAGAGAAGCCTAAGGAGACATGATGACTAAATGTCATATGAAATCCCAGCTGGAATTTTGGAATAATAAAAAGACTTTAAGTAAAAACTAGGAAAATATAAATGAAGTATTGACTTTAGTGAATGCATATATATTTATGTCAGTTCCTTAATTTCTATGGTGTCAAATATACTATACCGTGGTAAGATGGTAAGAGGAGAGACCAAGTGCAGGACACATGGAAGCTCTATTATCTTTTTACACTTTTATAAATCTAAAAATATTTGAAAATAAAAAGTTCATAGTTAACAGTTAAGGAGGAAAGAAGAAACAACTTATTTCAAGTTTAGAAAACCAGAGAAAACTCCCACACCAAAAGTTCATTGTCACAAAACCTCACGTGTAGTCTCAGGCAGCATGTGGGGTAAAAACAAGTCCAAAGGTTAAGACGTATAATTGAATTCAGGCTGTTTAGACACAATATGATGAAATTCTGATAGTACTGAAATGATGATAGCTGTATCCAAAGGATGTAAGACAATTCAAATATAATTGAAATTATCTCTTGCATTCATTTGTATTAAATTCCATTGGTCATTTATTGGAAAAAGCCAGTGAACATCATGCTTTCTATGGAAGAGAGCACACCAAATAATTGTAAAATTGCCCCATGGATGGATTGATTGAACTTTTTACAAACAATAGACATGGTTACTTTTTCTTTTTTATGTCTAATAAACTTATAGTCCTACTGGCAAGATGTAAAAAATAACCAAATTTTTTTTAGTGAGAGGTTTCATACTAAATCTTTAAGTGGAATTAATTCTGTTAACACTTTCAGATTTCAAAAATAGTTCAAAGTCTTTTACTATTAGATTTATTTGCAAATACAATGTAAAATGAAAGATTTTTCCCTAAGTCAACCTCTGACGCATAGGTTAAGTGTCAACAGAGACATAGAAAATTAAATTTCACTGTAAACTCCTTTGAAATATGTAAAGCTTCAAAGGTATAATTGTTGCTACCTTTAATAATATTGTTTTATTTCTAATTTATGATTGAGAGAGGAAATTCTTAATGTCAGAAATTACCGATATTGCCTCTAGGTTCCCTTAAGGGTCTGTGAACTAAACTTAATCTATAAATATGTATAAAATGATTATATAAATAATATAATTATAATTTATATAATTATATAAATAATATAATTATAATTTATATAATTATATAAATATTTATAAAATGATTATGTGTCTATTTTTTAAGAAATAAGTTAATATTTAAATTTTGACTTTTAATAAAATTGGGTAATACTTAATTGGTATTTTATTAATGGCTTCCATTAATCTATTGACACTTTCTTGCCTCCAGGAAGCAGAAACACGTGGACCAGGCATCCCTTTGGGGATTTTACTCTTCCAGTATTAATTTATGCAAGAAAAAAGATGAAAACCAATGATTTAGGGCACATTAATATTTGATTTATAACAGTAAATAACAGAGAAACATAAAAACATAAAAGAAGGCAATTGTTTAATCTTTAAGGCAAAATATATAAACATTATAAGGAAAAATGAAATCCCTCATCAGCCCTAGCATATGGAAGCAAATGTCTTGATTAGTAAACTGCATTGCTAATTGCCTTTAACAGTAATCTTTGTAGGGTTTCAGATGTAGCTCTTCTTTCAGTACTAATTCTTTAAGTAAACAGTCCAATAGATATTAACAGAGCCATTTAAAACCGATGCCAATAAAGAATGAATCCTGGGTACCAATATTTGCATATAACAAAATTACATAGATGAAGAGAAGTAATATCAGCTGCTGTAACAGATCATCTCCTAAATTTCAGTGTATTAACACATAGACACTTATTTCTCATTCACATAAAGCACAATCATGCTTCCTGGTTGGTATATAGACGTTTCTGTGCAGTCATTTAGGGGCCCAGGCATCTTCCATATTGGTCTCTACATTCTCCTGAGCTAGAGCTCAGTTATTCCGTTCAGCAGTAGGCAGAAAACAAGAATAGATAATCACATGTGAACAATTTATATGGACCAGACCTAAGCATGGCACATATCACGTTCACTCAGATTTCACATGATCATACCTAACTTCAAGGAAGACTGGGATAGCTAGTCTGTTTGTATATCCAACAAGAGGGGATGTGGGTATTCTCTTATTTGTCATATGAATAAAGAACCTGTTCTTAAGACCTTAAATGTATCATAATACGGTGGAGTGTTCGATTGCAAAATTGGCCTCAATTATTCCCCTCGCACTATCTATGCCCTTGCAATGCAATGTTGTAGCTATTCCCAGGAAGACGTGGAAAGTGTGTCTCAGCCTTTTAAGTCTTTGGTGAATAGAATGTGGAGGAGGTAACACTGGGACCGTTCTGAGCCTATCTCTCAAGGTGCCTCACATGTTTCTGCCTTTTGGAAACCTGCCCAGCTACCATGAATGGATGCCCTAATTGGCCTGCTTAGATGATGAGAGAGGAGAGCAAGGTGCCCCAACCAATAGACAGCACACCTCAAAAGCAGAGCTACGTAACTAACATAGAGGATGGCAGCAGATGCATAAGGCAGCCCAGATAAGACTGGGTAAATCTCCCTGATGAGGGCAGTGTACACTCTTGGCTGACTAGCAAAATCACCAGCTAAATAAATAATTTGGAGATTGTTTGCTGAATAGATAAATGTTACGTATAAAAACTAAAATAGAAATAATAACTATGCTTAGAAAGTTGTTTTGTCGAAATATTTAGAAACTTGTATAATATTATTTTACAATGACATAAAATAAATATATGATATACTTTTTAAATAGGCAAAGTTGATTTTTATTTTCAACCTAATAAATTTACCCTTCACTATCTTGCTAGTTATGGGCAATGAAGCAAGAAAAAAACAGAAATTATGCACTAATAAAGCTCTGTTCTTCAAATTAATGAATATATTATTTCACATTATTCATTATTCTCTGCAACACTCATGAAACAGATGAAAAATATATTGCCTCCTATTAATCTTTTTAGAACAAAAGGCCTTGAAAAGTGAACTACCTTAAAAAAGTCAATTAATTTTTTTAAGTTAAAAAAAAAGAGAGTAAGTTGACAAAAGAAACTAAGTTCCATGGTTCCTAGTTAAGAACGTTAGCATTTCTTGTTATCTTAGGAGTTTGACTGCCGTTTTTCCCTTAAACACTCACTTGGAAATACCCATTACTGACTACTTTAAAACAATATTAGCACATTATTGTGATAACCTGTGCCTTCACATTGAAAGGATTATAAGAAAATATGCCAGATTCTGACAGGTTTGAGAGCTACATGACTTGTCAATATTCCACTTTGTTTTCACATCTTTCACTCCAGCTCACATTCCAAGACGCACAGACAAACTGAGAAGTGCAACATCTGACCACCAATATAAAATGCATGTGATCCCTCTGGTGTTCATGATTCCCTCTGCATCACTCATTGAATTCACTAATCAGAGAATTCTTACGTCTTTAGCTTAGAGGAATGTAGTTTTTCTTCCTTAGCTATGATGTATTTGGCTCAGGGATAGAAGTGGGAATTGGCTGTTTTCACAATGAAATTAGAACCAACAAACATAAGAAAAAAATGCTCAGCATCACTAATGATCAGGGAAATGCAAATCAAAACCACCATGAGATATCACCTTACTCCTGCAAGAATGGCCATAATCAATACATCAAAAAATAATAGATGTTGGCATGGATGCAATGAAAATGAAAGTCTTCTATATTGCTGGTGGGAATGTAAACTAGTACAACCGCTATGGAAAACAGTGTGGAGATTATTTAAAGAACTGAAAGTAGAACTATCATTTGATCCACCAATCCCACTATCTGGTACCTACCCAGAGGAAAAGAAATCATTATACGAAAAAGATACTTGCACATGAATATTTATAGCAGCACAATTTGCAATTGCAAAAATATGGAACCAGCCCAATTGCCCATCAATCAACGAGTGGATAAAGAAATTGTGGTGTGTGTGTGTGTGTGTGTGTGTGTGTATATATACACACCATATATATACACACCACATATATATATATACACACACACCATATATATATATATACACACACACCATATATATATGTACCATATATATATATGGTATAAAGGACTACAATAAAAGGCCAGGACCAGAAGGATTCACAGCTGAATTCTACCAGATGTACAATAAAGAATGCGTACAATTCCTACTGAAATTATTCCAAAAAAATTAAAAAGAAAGGACTCCTCCCTAACTCATTTTATTAGGCCAGCATTATCCTAATACCAAAACCTGGCAGAGATACTATATATATATATATGATACTATATATATGATACTATGTATATACATATATGATACTATATATGATACTATATATATATATGATGGAATACTACTCAGCCATAAAAGGTAATGAATTAATGGCCTTTGCAGCAACCTGGATGGAACTGGAGACTATTATTGTAAGTGAAGTAACTCAAGAATGGAAAACCAAACACTGTATTGTTCTCACTCATAAGTGGGAGCTAAGCTATGAAGATGCAAAGGCATAAGAATGATACAATGGACTTCGGAGACTTAAGGGAAAGGGTGGGGGGCAGTGAGGGATAAAGGACTATAAATTGGGTTCAGTATATACTGCTTGGGTAATGGGTACACCAACATCTCACAAATCACCATTGAAGAGCTTACTTATGTAACAAAACACCACCTGTCCCAAAAAACCTATGGAAATAAAAAAAATTTTAAAAGTTAATCAGTGCATGAGAAATTTGAATAAATCATAATAAAAGGTGGTATTTTTAAAGTGGAATTTTGTATTTCTGTGGATCAGTCATAATATCCTCCTATCATTTTTGATTGTGTTTATTTGAATCTTCTCTCTTTTTTTCTTTATTAGTCTATCTAGCAGCCTATTTATTTATCTATTTATTTTTCAAAAAGCAAGCTCCTGGATTCTTTCGTCTTTTGAATGGTTTTCATGTCTCCATCTCCTCCAGATCAGTTCTGATTTTGGTTATTTCTTGTCTTTTGCCAGCCTTTGGAGAATATTATAAACACCTCTATGCACATAAACTAGAAACTCTAGAAGAAATAGATACATTCCTGGACACATACACTCTCCCAAGACTGAACCAGGAAGAAATTGAATTTCTGAAGAGACCATTAATGAGTTCTGAAATTGAAGCAGTAATAAATAGTCTATCAACCAAACAATAAAAGGCCAGGACCAGACGGATTCACAGCTGAATTCTACCAGATGTACAGTAAAGAATGTGTACCATTCCTACTGAAACTATTCCAAAAAAAATTAAAAAGAAGGGACTCCTCTCTAACTCATTTTCTTAGGCCAGCATTATCCTAATACCAAAACCTGGCAGAGATACAACAACAACAAACCTTCAGGCCAATATCCTTGATGAACATTGATGCAAAAATCCTCAATAAAATACTGGCAAACCAAATCAGGCAGCACATCAAAAAGCTTATCCACCACGATCAAGTAGGCTTCATTGCTGGGATGCAAGGTGGTTCAACATATGCAAATCAATAAATGTAATTCATCACATAATCAGAAATGAAAACAAAACTACATGATTATCTCAATAGATGCAGAAAAGGCTTTCAATAAAATTCAACATCCATTCATGTTAAAAACTTTTAATAAACTAGGTACTGAAGTAACATACCTCAAAATGACGAGACATATATGACAAACCCACAGCCAACATCATACTGAATGGGCAAAAGCTGGAAGCATTTCCCTTGAAACCTGACTCAAGAGAAGGATGCCCTCTCTCACCACTCCTGTTTAACATAGTACTGGAACTTTAATCAGGCAAGAGAAAGAAATAAAGGACATTCAAATAGGAAGAGAGAAAATCAGACTATCCCTATTTGTAGATGACATGATCCTCTATCTAGAAAACCCCATTGTCTCAGCTCAAAAGCTTCTTAAGTTGATAAGTAACTTCAGCAAAGTGTTAGGATACAAAATTAATTGCAAAAATCACTAGGATCCCTTATACACTAACAACATTCAAGCCAAGAATCAAATCACAAATAAGCTCCCATTCACGATTGCCACAAAAATAAAAGAATAAAATATTTAGAAATATAAGCTAATTAGGAAGGTAAAAGATCTCTACAAGAGAATTACAAACCACCATTCAAAGAAATCAGAGATGACACAAACAAATAGAAAGACATTCCATGCCCTTGGATAGGAAGAATCAATATCACAAAAATGGCCATAATTCCCAAAGCAATTAATAGATTCAATGCTATTCTCATTAAACTACCATGGACATTCCTAACAGAACTGGAAAAAATTATTTTAAAATTCATATGAAACCAAAAAAGAGATCGAATAGCCAAGGCAATCCTAAGCAAAAAGAACAAAGCTGGAGGCATCATGCTACCTGACTTCAAACTATACTACAGGGCTATGGTAACCAAAATAGCATGGTACTGGTACAAGAAGAGATACATAGACAAATGGAACAGAAAAGAGAACCCAGAAATAAGACCACACACCTACAACTATCTGATCTTCAACAAACTTGATAAAAGCAATGGAGAAAGGATTCCTTGTTCAGTAATGGTGCTGGGATAACTGGCTAGCCATATGCAGAAGACTGAAACTGGATGCCTTCCTTACACCATATACAAAAATCAACCCAAGATGGATTAAAGACTTAAATGTAAAACCCTGGAAGACAACCAAAGCAATATGATTCAGGACATAGGCCCAGGCAAAGATTTCATGATGAAGATGCCAAAAGCAATTGCAACAAAAGCAAAATTGGAAAATGGGATCTAATTAAACTAAAAAGCTCTGCACAGCAAAGGAAACTATCAATAGAGTAAACAGACAACCTACAGAATGGGAGAACATTTTTGCAAACTATGCATCTGACAAAGGTCTAATATCTAGCATCCATAAGGAACTTAAACAAATTTAAAAGAAAAAAAAATGGCCCCATAAATATAGGCAAAGTAAATGAACAGACACTTTTCAAAAGAAAACATACATGTGGCCAACAATCATGAAAAAAAAGCTCAACATCACTGATCATTAGAGAAATGCAAATCCAAACCACAATGAGATACCATCCAACAGCAATCAGAATAGCTATTATTAAAAAGTCAAAAAATAACAGATGTTAGCAAGGTTGTAGAGAAAAATGAATGCTTTTACACTGTTGGTGGGAATGTAAATTAGTTCAACCCATGTGGAAGACAGTGTGGCAATTCCTCAAGGACCTAAAGCCAGAATTACCATTTAACCCAGAAATCCCATTACTGGGTATATACCCAAAGGAATATAAATCATTCTATTATAAAGACATATGCATGTTTATGTTCATTGCAGCACTATTCACAAGAGCAATGACATCTAATCAACCCAAATGCCCATAAATGACAGATTGGATAAAGAAAATGTGGTTCACATACACCATGGAATACTATGCAGCCATAATAAAGAAGCACATCATGTCCTTTGCACGGACATGGATGAATGGGAGGCCATTATCCTTAGCAAACTAACACAAGAACAGAAAACCAAATAGCGCATGTGCATATTAATAAGTGGGAGCTAAATGACGAGAACACATGGACACATAGCAGGGAACAAAACACCCTGGGGAGTTTTGGAGGGTGGAGTTGGGGAGGAGGGAGGTAATCAGGAAAAACAACTAATGGGTACTAGGCTTAATACCTGGGTGACGAAATAATCTGTATAACAACCCCTATGACACAAGTTTACCTACATAACAAACCTGCACTTGTACCCCTGAAATTAAAAGTTAAAAAAAAATTAAAGTAGAATTCAAAATTTCAGAAGATAGGCTGTGGCAAATTTCCTGTCTTTTTAGTGCTATTCCTAGATTATCATTTTATTATTTTTAAATTTATACTCATATTCACAGAAACACATCAAAATCATTATAATCAGTTGTATAAATGTCAAGTTTTTCATCAAGAAATTAAAAAATTGTTATATTACTCCTATTATATTACAATAGATACAGAGTAAGATTGAAAAGTAGGTGGTAGCCATAGTAGAAGGTCACAAATCAATATTATCTTCCCCATAATATAAGTTTACACCTATTCAAGAGAAAGTTTAAAAATTGAAGACATAGACATCATGACCAGTTAATTTATAAACTTGATTGAAATATAAGGACAAAGATCAAATAAATATACATAATTGCAAATTATAGCAATATGTACATTCAGCAGGTACAGTCACCAGCTTATCATCTGCTTCTCTTCTTCCCTGTTAGACTGCCTTAATATAGGAAAGAAGGTCTATTGAACAAACCAGACTGCATCTAATAAGTCCCCATGGTAGTGTGGCATTCCTGAAAATATAAAACTAAAACACAAAGTACTGCTAAATAATATTGCCTTGGGGACTGGATTGGCAGAAATTCTGCCTCATTAAAGTAACATTAAAAGTTAATTTAAAAGTCCCAACATGCAGTTTTATTCAATACCTAATATAGTGGAAATAAAACCCATTTCTGTGCTGCTACAGCATTGGATACTATGTGGGCTTATGTGACAATGTTAGCTGATTATATCCTGATAAAATAATGCAAATATTAATATCATTTTCTTTTCACAATGGAGTATTAAGTTATACACAGTTAAAATCTTATAATTTTCTATAATATGAATAAATATAATAATGTTCTTGTAATAGCATGTAAATGATGACGAATAGCATTATTCTGTTACAACACGTAAACAAACATTTAATAATACTGATGAAAGAATCACTAAGGAAAATTCTGCCTTATCTATTAAGTAATAGACTTGAGGAACTTTTGTATTTATGAAAATCATTAGCTTCAATTGCCAAATCAAAGTATATTGGTTAAATATAATGGATTAACCAGTCAGCGAGTATATGAACTTAATTTCTATATCATGTACTATGCATAGACATTACTGCCAATCAATTTATAGCTTTATTAAAAGATAGAAACAAAACATGTTCAGAGTGTTTTTTGAATGCCATGTCATGAACAAAATGGTGTGAAATAGGGCCATGAGATTATACTGCTCTCAAGATGCATATGATCTTATGAATAAAATAAAAAATAGAGGAAATATTTAATTAGAAAAGCAAAAGATGTCAACAATGTGTATTATTAAAATATGAAGTTTCAGCTAAAGTGATTAGGGACACTTTTTCATTTTGATCAGATCATGAAGAAGGAAAAGGGCATTGTATCAGTAGGAAACTGGTGAGAAACAGACACCACATTCAAATACAGGATTGAGTAGAGGGTCTATTAATAATGGTGTGAGCAGGATTAAGGAAAACCAGTAAGGAATGAGGCAGTATTTTGGAAATAAAAACAGAGTGTCATTACTGGTTCCCATAACAAGGGAAGGAAACAGTATGTAACCAGAAAGAGGAAAATTAACATAGTTGTAGGATAGGACTACTTATTAGGAGCTTGCAATACTAGAAAGATAGAGGAAAAAGTACCTTGAGCTTGCCCTCATTTCTGCTGGTAACTTTCATTAGTCAAAACCACTCGAACCTGGAGGACAAGAGAGACCACTATGATTCTAAAAAGGTTAGCCTCTCAAGATGGACAAGGGTGGAGGGTGGATATAGAAGAAAAAATACAGAATATACACCACAGATATGAATGTCTATTATAGAAGCACATTAATATTGGAGGGCTGCTAACTTAAAATTGTATAAAATACCACATTGAATTTTTTCTTATAAACACAGCAAGATAAATTTGAGCCAGATTATTCACCAATGATAAACAAAATCATATTGCCAGTACTCTAGAACCCTTTGTGTGCTCCTTTGTGATCACAGCCATAACTGATCCTGATTTTGAGATAATTTCTTCTTTCCATTTTTTGCTACCTGTTCACATATCCTTAAATAAGACCATTTAGCTTTGCTTGTTCTGGAAATGTTCATGATTTAAATCATTCCATCTACATATTTTTAAGTTTGTCATCTTGTACACAACATTTTGCTCTAAAGATTTATCCATGGTTTTGCATGTAGAAATAATTTGGTCACTTTCACTTTTGTAAATTATTCACTATCCTACAATTTATGTGTCTATTTATACACATTTGGGCTGTTTCTCTGGCTTTTCGCTATATAAAAATGTCACTCTGAGCATTTTTGCACATAGATTTTGATGAATACTTGCATAAGCTTCTCTGGAATACAAACCTCAGGTCATAGAGTTTGCATAGTTTTGTCTTTGTTAGATAATGCTAACTGTTTCCTAAAGCAATTGGCAATATATACTTCCACCAAGAATGTGTGAAAGTTTCCATAGCTTCATATCCACACCATGTGTTATTGTCCAACCTTTACATTTTTGTCAATTTGATGGATGTGTAGAGTTATCTTTTGATAAACATAAGCTCTTAGTTTTAATGTAATATAACTTCTCAAGCAATGTGTTGTGGTTAATTCATCTTATATCTTGTTTGAGAAATCTTTACCCCAAGAGTCATGGAAATGTTATTCCATATTTTTTCTGAAAACCATTTTGGTTTGTCTTTCACACAGAGGCTTTTAATCGGTCTGAAATTATGTTTTGTGTGTGGTATAAGGTCAGTGTGCAATTTTCTCATTTTTCTACTTTTTAAATAACCACTTTTTTTCTCCACTGATATGCAGTGCTACCTCTATTATGTATCAGTAATTTATAGAAATATGGCCTTGTAATGAAGATTTTAATATGTTGAATCTTTACAAAAATAGGTATAGGCTGGTATTACTCCCTGGTAGAAATGAGGAAACAGATTGATAAAGTTAACATCTTTCCAGTACCAAATGACTAATAAGAGACAAATTCAGGATTCTGATCCACGTTGTTCTAAATCCAAAATCAAAGCCCTTTCCACCATGACACTCTGAGAGGAGAGAACAAGGATTCTTTTTTCGGATATTATTTGATTGAATTATCTCCTTATAAATTCTGGTTCCTTTCTACATCAACTCTTAGTATATTCATTTGTGTTTCTTTCTCTCATCTAAACTTCTTGGTGTTAATCTCTACTTGTAGTTATCTATAGAATCTGAAAAAAACTTTTTTTTCTATTCAGAAACTCCAAAAGCGCTCTCACTTTCCCAACCGTTTCATTTTGCTTTTGAGCTAATTCCTCAAAGTCAGTATGACTCTTGATTGTATAATTAGTGAATTTACCTTCAATTGCTTTCCACCATTTTCCTCCATTACCTTTGTTTTCTCTAGCTTTGCTATAATTGCATACATCTTCCCAGTGGGCTACTTACTAATTTCTCAATGCCTAGGGCAATGTACGTCACATATTAAGTGCTTGCCCTCCTTGTGCAGTGAATCCAGTTGTTCTAGAGTAACTGTTTCACTCACAGAAAGCTCCTCTGAGGCTAGTTCTAATTCCATGTTGGTATTTCAGGTATCGATAACATAATGAGAGATATATTTTAGTAGAGATGTTTTTCTGTTTTCCTCCAAAAGTCACAAGGTAAGTGAGTAAGCCTTCTTCCATACTTCAAAGTTAGCACTGGAAACAAGAACTGATTTTGGTCCCATTGTTGAAGAGCCCAGGAAATCTGTAAATTGACATAAGTTGTTACTAATATTGCATCAAGATCTGTGCTTTGAATTCACAGGACAATGGCAAATCGGTAGAGTTTACGTGATATCTTACAAATTAAGTTTTAATCTTATTTTTCATCCAAGAAGTACTTATTTTATATTGTGTTTAGAACAAAGATGTCTAAATTGTATATACTAAAAAAAAAAAAAAACAAAATAATGTAAGATAAATTATTGACTGCGCTAAAATTTGACACTTCTAAAATAAAGGACAACCAAATACATGTTCGGATAGGAAAGTTGTGGTATGGGTATAAGAATGCATTTCAATTTATAATTTTTAAAATGTCATATTTTCCCTTGAGGTCACAAATATGTTTCATATTGTGGGTGAAAAAGTAAGACTGACATGTCTTAACATTGTCATAATATCAAGAGTTTCATGAGTTGAACTCCCAAAGCCTCTTGTGACTTCATTAGCTACTTTCTGTTCTCCTCTGTCAAAAACTCAAAGAGGTAATTCATGTGAGTGTGTCATTCCAGGCTATATCCATGACATGGAATTATGCTTTCTTTGTGCTTGCAATAGCGCTTTAGGGTAACATTAGCCTCCCTTTTCCTTTTCTGCTGCATTGATGGTGACTTGGGTTTTTTGTTTGTTTGTTTTGTTTTGACTTGCTTGACTGTCAGGTGGAAATCACAAAAGGAAATGAGGTTAGAAAATAAAAACAGAACCACTTCTTCATAGGAGCTCTATTGTCCTGCTGCAAAGTGTAGAGCAAATCCACCAGCTGCAAGAGAACAAAGAGCTGTCACATACACCTTCAGTAATGAAGAGCTCTTCTTTCCTGTTAGATTCACCAAGCAAGCTCTTAAAGTCCATTCTGAGTCTATTACTATTATGATGACAGCTTTAGTAAGTTTAGCCTAAGGGGATATCCATTATTGTGCATACAAACAGAGACTAGTGTGTGTGTTTCCAGCTTTGAAAAGGTTTTGCAGCTTCAATTTCCTTTTGTTAAGTTCCCACAGTCTGAATTAGAGACACACTAAAAATGTCAGTTTCCCTTCATATGTGATGATCAATCATTTTAACCATTTTAACAATTGATACTGACAACAACTGAAACAGCAATTCACATTCACTGCATTCATGGCCCAAAAGATCAAATATATTATGCTACAGTCCAAGTGTTCATTGTAATTGTGTGCACATGTATGGGGGTGTGTGTGTGTGTGTGTATGTGTATGTAGATAGAAAGAAAGCTAGATTACATACATATGACATATAATATATAATGTATTTAGTATATATTATCTGTCTATATCTTTATTACTTGTCAATAAGGCTAAATTACTGGTTTTTACTTGAGAACCCAAAACAAAAAATGTAAATGAGAAATCACACATTTTAAATAAAGGAATATTTAAAGTTTTTTATATCATAGTGACTATGTTGTCCACTGAAGGAAACCATAGACTGCATTTAAAATCTATTTCATAGACACTTACGTATCAAGGCAAACTAGAATAGAAGAATATGTGCCTAGAAGCGAGATTCAACATAAAATGTTTAAGAACCTGATGTGAAGGAGACCTGGCATAGTAGCTCATGTCTGTAATCTCAGCACTTTGAGAGGCCAAAGCAGGAAGAGTGATCGAATACAGGAGTTCGAGGCTGCAGTGATGTATAATCGTGTCACTGCATTCCAGCCTGGGCAATGAGACTCTGTCTCTAAAAAAGAAAAAAAAAAAAAACTTGAAGGAAACAGTCTATGTCTAAAGAAAGAGAGAGGTGCATTGAGTGCTAATAGATGACATTAGAAATACTCTTGGGAACCACATTACTGAGGACGTGGTAAACAAGTTATGAATTTTAGTTTTATTTGGAAAGCAATGGTTTGTGAAACGCTATACTGAAGAGGGTGGAATTTCTAGTAAATAAACAAGTCTGGCTACAGTGATATGGAAATTGGATAGGAAAGAGATATGACATAGAAAGCTGTTAAGAAACTATCAATAGCTCAGCCTTCTTTTCATGAAATTCTAGTAAACTAGGCTCACAGGAGGGAAGGTGTATTAGTCAGGGTTCTCCAGAGAAACAGAACTAATAGTACATATAAGAGGGGATTTAATGTGGGAACTGATTCCCGCAATTATGGAGGCCAAGAAGTCCCACAATATACTGTCTGCAAGGTACAGAACCAGGGAAGCACGTGGTGTAATTCGGTCTTTTTAGTGTTAGTATAAAAGCCTGAGAAACATGGTGGGTTGGAGAGAGGGGTTGCTAAATTTATGTCCTGGAGTTTGAAGACCCAAGAACCAAGAGATCAGATGTTTAAGGACAAGAGCAGATGGATGTCCTAGCTCTAGAAGAGAAAGCAAATTTACCCTTCCTATGTTTTGGTTCTACTTGGGCCCTCAGTGGATTGGATAATACTATGCAAATTGGTGAGGGCAGATCTTCCTTATTCAGTCCCCTAATTCAAATACCAATCTCTTCCAGAAACACCTTCACAGACATGCCCAGAAACATTACTTCACCAGCTATTTGAGGACCTCTTAACCTAGTCAAGCTAACACCTAAAATTAACCATCACAGAAGGTAATCATCAATTCTAAACACAAAAGTAAATTTAAGCAAAGAAGGTGGATCACAGATATGAGAGCTGAAAGCAAATAAGAAAGTGATACACTGAGGTCATGTGACAATGTCAGGTATCTAGAGACCAATTTTGAGCCATTGACAAGACAGAGAATCTGAACCTGAGCCTTTCGTTTTATGTCTAGGAGACAGGGGTAAAGTAAAATAATTCCTGGTCCATATCATACGCTTGGATCCTGGTAGAAAATTTTCTGCAGGCCAGCGCAGTGGCTCACGCCTCTAATCCCAGCACTTTTGGAAGCCGAGGTAGGACTATCACCTGAGGTAAGGAGTTTGAGACCAGCCTGGCCAATCTTTCACCATTTACTAGAGATGGTGAAACCCTGTCTCTAGTAAAAATACAAAAATTAACCAGGTGAGGTGATGCACCCCTATAATCCCAGCTACTCCAGAGGCTGAGGGAGGAGAATCACTTGAACCTAGGAGGTGGAGGCTGCCATGAGCCAAAACCACTGCACTCCAGCCTGGGAGAAAGAATCAGACTCCGTCTCAATAGTAATAATAATAATAATAATAAATAAAAACTCTCCAGAGTAAACTATTCCCAGTTGGGCCCTCACAATTTTCATATATTAAAATCAAACGTTTCAGGGTTTAAAACTCCTTTTAGCATTTCTTGTTGTGCTGGTTTGGTAGTGGCAAATTCTGTCACTATTCACTGATGATATGATCTTATACCTAGAAAACCCTAAAGGCTCATCCAAAAATCTCCTAGACCTGATTAATGAAATCAATATACACAAATCAGTAGCACTACAATACATCAACAACAAGCGAGCTGAGAATCAAACCAAAAACTCAATCTCTTTCATAACAGCTGCAAAAAATAAAAAATAAAATGCTTAGGAATATACTTAGCCAAGGAGGTAAAAGTTCTCTCTACAAGGAAAACTGCAAAACACTGCTGAAAGAAATTATAAATGACACGAACAAATGGAAACACATCCCATGCTCATGGATGGAAAGAATAAATATTGTGTAAATGATCATATTATCCAAAACAATGTACAGATTCAATGTAATTCCCATCAAAATACTATCATTATTCTTCACAGAACTAGAAAAAAAATCCTAAAATTCATATGCAGCCAAAAAAAAGAGCCTTCATTGCCAGAGCAGTACTAAGCAAAAAGAACAAATCTGGAAGCATCACATTACCTGACTTCAAGTTATACTACAAGGCAATAGTTACCAAAACAGCATGGTACTGGTTTAAAAATAGACACATAGACCAATGGAACAGAATAGAGATCACAGAAATAAAGCAAAATATTTACAGCCAACTGATCTTTGACAAAGTATACAAAAACATAAATTTGGGGAAGGATACCCTGCTCAATAACTGGTGCTGGGGAAACTGGCAAGCCACATGTAGAAGAATGAAACTGGATCCCCGTCTCTCACTTTATAAAAAAATCAACTCGATGAATCAAACACTTAAATCTAACACCTGAAACCATAAAAATTCTAGAAGATAACATTAGAAAAACTCTTCTAGACATGGGAGTAGGCAAAGAATTCATGACTAAGACTCCACAACCAAATGCAACAAAAATAAATAAATTAATAGGACCTAATCAAACCAAAAATCTCCTGTACAACAAAGAAAATAGTTGGCAGAGTAAACAGACAATCCATAGAATGAGAGAAAATATTCACAAACTATGTATTCAACAAGGACTAATATCCAGAATCAACAAGGAACTCAAACAAATCATCAAGGAAAAAGACAAATAATCTCATGAAAAAGTAGGCAAAGGACATGAATAGACAATTCTCAAACAGCCAACAACCATGAAAAAATACTCAACATCACTAATCAGGGAAATATAAATTAAAAGCACAATTAGCTCTACCACCTTACTCCTACAAGAATGGCCATAATTTTAAAAGTCAAAAAACGATAGATGGTGTGGATGTGCTGAAAAGGGAGCACTTTTACATTGCTGGTGGCACTGTAAATTAGCCCAACTACCATAGAAAACTGTATGGAGATTCCTTAAAGAACTAAAAGCAGAACGACCATTTGATCCAGCAAGCCCACTAATGGTTATCTACTCAAAGGAAAAGAAGTCATTATATAAAAAAGACACATCCGCATGCATGTTTACAGTAGGAGAAACAGCAAATGCAAAGATATGGAACCAAGCTAAGTGCCCACCAACCAACAAGTGAATAAAGAAAATGTGGTATATATAAATCATGGAATTCTACTCAGCCAGAAAAAAAAAAAAGGAACAAAATAATGCCTTTTGCAGCAACTTGGATGAAGCTGGAGGCCATTATTCTAAGTGAAGTAATTCAGGAATGGAAAACCAAATATATATGTTCTCAGTTATAAGTAGGAGCCTTAGCTCCTACTTTGCATGAGGATGCAAAGGCATAAGCATTATATAATGGACTTTGAGGACTCAAGTGGGAAGGTTGGGAGATGTGTGAAGGATAAAAGATGATTTATTTGTTACAGTGCTCAGATGACAGGTACACTAAAATCTCAGAAATCACCACTAAGGAACTTATTCATGTAACTGAAAACCACCTGTACTCCAAAAGCTATTGAAATAAAAATAAAAACTAAAAACTCAAAAGTAGTGTAAAATTATATACAAATAATTAAGCTATATGGATAAGAACCAGCTGATTTTTTTAAAGCAGAGATGTAGATTCATAAAGACTAAAGATACTGAATTAGGAAATACAAAATATAAAATATTTATGGATAAAATAAGGCATAAAGAATAGAATCACAGAAATAACTTAAAGTATAATAAAAATATATTTAAAAAGAGAGAAGAAAATAAAAAATGGAAAATAATGAGTAAAACAGGAATTGGCACCACAGCTCTAGGGGAAAATAGCAATAAGAAGATAAATCTAAAGACTCTAAACAGAATACTGCAAAGAGAGAGAAGGAATTGCAGACTCAGGAAGAAAAATGGAGGATCACATAAAAAGGAGTATATGTCTAATTGGAGTCTCAGAAAGAGAAAATGAAGAGAATGAATCAGAGATTACATTTGAAGAGATAATGTCTGAAAATTTTCCAGAAACGATGAAAACATGAACCCTCATATATAAAATTAGCAGATAAGAAGCAGAATTTTATGAGATAGAGACAGAGAGGAAGAAGGAGAGATGGAGAAAAGGAGAGAGGAATAAATAGAAGGAAAAGAGGAACAGAGGAGACTGAAAGAGAGAGATTGCGATTCATTCACACCTAAACACAGTTCAGTAAAAGCAACAGATAACTAGATCAATAACAGATGCCTTAATAAAATCAATGGAGCCAGAGGACAGTGGAAAATATCTTCTAAGTGCTTAGAGGAAGGGGAAAAAAAACTCTCATACTTAGAACTTTGAAAAATCAGGAAAAATAAATTCATTTTTAGACAAAGAAACAATTATTTTATCATTAACAAATTCTCACCATGGAAAACTTATGAGAGATGTGTTATGAAAAAATACTACTACTCCAGAAAGTTTAGCTGAATGCAGAAAAGAATAATGAGGTAACAATAATACAGGCAAACATGTAGATAAATGCAGGTGTTTCATCAAAATACATACCGAGTACCTACTATGTACTAGGCACAGTTCTAAGCAAATAAAATACAATTCTGCATTTTTGGAGCTTCCATTCTAGTGTGGAGAGACAATATAAATAATAAGCATAATAAATATAAATGTCAAATAGTTTGTTTGAAACAAAACATATATCATCCATGTAAATAAAAATAAAAACGTCAAATTTATCATGTAAATATGAATGTAAAATACTGCACCAATATATTATATGTCAAGAAGGGATGCAACCAAATTAAAGTTTTACAAGGTCTTTGCCTCTTTCAGAGGGTAGAATTAATGTGTAACACGTTTTAAAATTTGTTAAGAATACATGATACAATTCCATAGTTAACTGTGAAAAGATTAATATTAAGTTTCCAAGCCAGCAAAAGAATAAACAGAATAAGAAATAATAAACATATGAAAACTGAAGCAACGATAGCTGAGATCCAGGTTTAAAAAAATCTTGATATAGGGTAGTAATAGCCAGGATTTAAAAACAATGAACAAATTCTAGAAATATTTAAGTGGAAGAAAAATGGAATAGAGTGATGGACAGTAATACAAAGGGTGAAAGAGATGAAAGAGCCAATGAAAAAAAATCCAGGTTTTTGATCTGATGTTTGGGGTGGAAAGCAGTAGTACCATTTCTTAGAATGAAAAAGGGACTTGGAGGAGGTTGCTGGTGATTTTTATTTTGTTTTGGAAATTTCACTTTTACTATCAATGAAATATGCAAATAAATGTTATACATTAAATGTGCAGATAGTGGTTCTGAAACTCATGGAAAGTATAGAGGCTTGAGTTATAAATTTGGCACCTAAATTCATGACATGACGTGCATTTCTTAAACCCTCCCAACTGCTGCAAATTATTCTCTCCAGATTTCTTTTTCTTTATTGTTTATTTTTCTACCTTTTTCTGTTTATTCTTTCCTTCTTCATTCACCTCCTTTCCTTAATAGCACCCTGGCAGAATACCAGTTGCAGGGATATTATTGGTTCAAATGGGAGTGCAATATTCATCACTGGATTTGGTAGCATTTGTAAAAATGTAAAATGCAGATATCTTTAGATCCAGCAATTACATCTTTAAGAAACCATTCTTAAAGATTAATACACATAAGCAAATATACATGGAAAATCGTTATATTAGATTTGTGTATAATAACAAAAGCTAAGAAAATGCTACCATATGGGTAAAATGTGGTTAAATGCTTTGAGCCCGTTTGTGCAGGGGAATATTATGTAGTGTTTAAAAAAATTGAGGAGCAACTTCATGATTTGAGATGTATTAGTCACATGTCTGTCACCAATTTAAGCTTAGAACACACCCACAACAAAAACAAAATGTTGAAGTCATTGATTGAAAATGTATCTTTAGGCCAGGCGTGGTGGCTCACGCCTGTAACCCCAGCACTTTGGGAGGTCGAGGCGGGTGGATCACGAGGTCAGGAGATCAAGACCATCCTGGCGTCCTGGCTAACACAGTGAAACCCCGTCTCTACTAAAAATACAAAAAAAAAAAAAAAAAAAAAAAGGAGCCAGGCGTTGTGGCGGGCAGCTGTAGTCCCAGCTACTAGGGAGCCTGAGGGAGGAGAATCGCTTGAATCCGAGAGGTGGAGGTTGCAGTGAGCCGAGATCGTGCCACTGCACTCCAGCCTGGCCTACAGGGAGATTCTGTCAAAAACAAAAACAAACAAACAAAATAACTATCTTACATATAGTTTTTTCAGTTTTGGAAATTTACTTGGCTTCTAGTGAACCTGTTCTTTGCTTTTTTAAAAAAGAAATGTATCATGAAATAATATTTTTTAAATACAAACTTGCCAATTTTTAGCATAGAGCAAAATAAATTAATTTAAAATGTATCAATTTGAAATGCTGGAACTCTTTGCATCTAGTTATCTCATGTTCTGTTTTTATCTGGCCTTTAGGGTTTTATCAAACTGCAAGAAAATATGTATTCATGAACATGCTTTAAATGAGCTGTAATTAAAATTACTGAAGACTGTTTACATTTTTGTAAATTTGTTGGCATTTCCATAATTTTATCTTATTTACTTTACCATCTTTAATAAACTCACCTTCCTTGCCTTCTCAAAATTTATCATTACAATAGAGGAGGAGTATTATTGTTGTAGCTACTATATTTCTTCATTTAGCATAGCCTAGTGTTAGGATGTAACAAAAGGCATGTTTTGTGAATTAGGAAAAACATTGTTTTTTAAAATTTGCTTGTTATTCTTATATTCCATATATTTTATGCACTGAAAATACAAATAAACATGAGCATCACATACATACCATATACTTTACCTTATTTTATTATATCTAAATATTATAGGAATAGTAATTGTGTGAGCAAGAGGAAAGACTTCCAGTATTACCCACTCTTTACTACTTGAGATGTACCCCGCCTTTTCTTCTCCATCTTACCTACCATCCCAAAAAGGGGAGCTAAAGAAAGGAGTTTACTAACTCCAGATATCTTCCTGAATGACAGATAAATTAATAGCCGAAGTTCAGAGCAGGGTTCATTAATAGCTGAAGTTCAGCCAGGTTGGCTCAGGCATATGGTAAAAATTAGAAGAGCACTAGAGAAATTCCTACGTCCAAATCACCTGGCCTTTCCTGTGCTCTGTACTATCAGCTGGGAATATAATCCTCCAGTCCATTATCAAAGAAAAAGCTTATAATAGAAAGACCCTTGTGAGAAAAAATACATGCCTTAAACCCAAAGGGCACAGATCATCTGGGAGTTCTGAGAGTTGTCATGTTGAAGAAGGAAAAGGCCTGTGAATATAAACTTTGTCCTGATCTAGCAAGAGTCAAATGAAAAACACGTGGGTGTGGACTCAGCTTAGGAGAACTGGAATCTTGAGATGGGAAACTTACCTAGCAGAAAAACAAATGCAACTTCTAAGTACCTGGTTTTAGCTGGGACTAGAGTGACAGAAAGTGAAAAGCGCTAAAGCTAAGAAACTGAAAGTATTAAACAATTGATTCTTAATCACAGATAAATTTGTCCAGAGAAAACTACGAATTATGCTTGTTCACTGAATATCTCCCCGATTCCCTGTTCTTTTCCTTAACCTCAATTTTTCAGGTAATAAAACTTAATGGCATTCTAATAGGAACTCTACCATAATTTTTAGAAGGTATCTACATATCACTTTATGCCAGGATATAAATGATGAGTGTCTAGTGAAAAAGAAAAAAGCCAAAATGATGAGAATGATGATATCCGAAAACTAAATAGTGCCTTCAATTCTAACTAAAGATTTTAACATTCTCCTCAGCCTGGATACCTTTCCCTCTATTCTGCTGTCACCTTTTCTTGTACGCCCTGGCTTATTTCCTTGTTGGGATTCATTCTCTCATCTCTTCTCCCACACCTTTTAATACTTTTCACAAAATGCAATTGTATAAATCTGTTTCCTTACTCAACTGCAAGCTCATTGAGGGCAATGACTATGTCTTATTTTTATTTATTTATTTATTTTTGCTTCCTAGAGTCTAGAGCATTGCCTGGAATATAGTATTTGTTGAATCATTGAATGAATTAATTAATTACTTTTGCTATTATGTTATTTTGCCCACTTTTTTAGTATTCTTTATTAAGACTTGGGTTCCATAATTTTTAAAAGAAAGCTTAATTAGGCTTTAAAAATTTATTTCTAATTTGGTACTTTTCTCTTCTTTGCCGGCTAAAGAAATACGGTTACTTTAATTTTGCACCGCATAGGAGAAAACAATGTAGTTCTCACCAAATTAGTAAGAGGAGTGTGAGATTTGAAGAAAACAGGTACATTTGGGTGATTACCAAAGTGAGATTCCCAAACATACAGTCAGCAATTAGTTGGCCCTGGGATTTTTAAGTAATAAATATTAGGGTGTCTGGAATTCCCTTTGCTCACGAATTTAATTACTATTTATTGAAGTTATTCCCTGAGAGGAAAGGAGATGAAGAAAAATCAAGGATAATTAGGAGGTTTTCTTTTTTTTTTTTTTTCTGAGAATTTACAGAAAGCATAGAAAAAAAATGTGCGGTCAAGTTGGCGGAAGTTCATGATTACATAAATGATATCTGCTTCTTTACAATATCAGATTCAGAGCTCAATGTTGGCATGGTGGGTCTACCTCATGATTTTAGATGGTATATGCTAGAGACAGGACTTATTAGCTGTGAGTCTATTCCTGAGCATAGATTCTCCCTCTCCCTTACCCCAAACTCCCGTTATTGAATTATCCTGTCCTCAAATTATCTCAGCTCTCAATGACAGCTGAGAGTGAATTTAAGGAATAAGAGTAAATGCAGAGCTAAGCCCTGGGAAAAATGATCATCACACTAGCAAGAGTAGAGACGTTTTTCTGCCCTGGAGGGTAACTTCAATTTGTAGGAATGTTATCTCAAAGGATTCAGGCCTTCATAAAATCAGCCATGTCCAAAATTGTCTTCTGTCACTTTTCTCCAGTCTGCTTTATTTTCTCCCTCTTCCTTACTACGTAAGGAAGTATTATTAGTTGTTAAATCTTGCAACTCTGACACCACCACAACATTGGTATTTATGTAGAGTTCACTTGGCTACCTCCTGTGTAGTAAGCACAGAGTAGGCTATGGTAATACTAACCTAATGATGATGACTTAACGCCTAGGAAAGTTATCCATTTGATAAATATTTACATAGGGTTATTTGATTCATTCATTAATAATTGATTTTTCAAAATAATCCTGACACTGTTGTTTCTATTTTTCTTTAACTTGCTGTCCCCTAGGTCTAAAGCTGATCAGGGCTGGTGATTTTTCACCTTCTATCTTACTTGATTGAAGTAGTTCTTATGCATAATTTGTGCTGCTACTGCTTGATTGCTGTATTTACAACAAGTATACGGTTTTTGTGCTTATATTTAGCTTGAGCCTTGAGGCTGCTGTGACTATAACTTCAGTTTGTGAAATGTAACCTTCATTATTTTTGGTGAATGTATAATATGCATGATTTTGCAGGGGGAATTTTATTGAATTGTGTATTTATTTTTCCTCCTAGTAACAACAGGGTGTCCTTGATTCTTTGCATGTTGATGCACTCATTTTATGTCATATTTGCCTCTTTGGTGGTTTCTTTAACTGTGTTAATGCTAGCAAACTTCAGAATAATGTTATGATTCAAAAGTTTTACAATAACATAGGTATGTAATTCCTTTTAAATTTTTGTTTTTCTCCAAGATAGTAATAATGTTTTCAGAAAACCATTAACAATCTTCCTTTAGCAAAGGAGGTTGGGAAAAACTTGGAAAGTATTTAGGGTATATGCTCCCATAACTTCAAAGTCTAGGCAGAGCACGATGGCTCACACCTGTAATTCCAGCACTTTGGGATCACCTGAGGTCAGGAGTTTGAGACCAGCCTGACCAACATGGAGAAACTCCATCTCTACTAAAACTGCAAAATTAGCCGGGCATTGTGGCACATGCCTGTATTCCCAGCTACTCGGGAAGCTGAGGCAGGAGAATCACTTGAACCTGGGAGGCGGAGGTTGCGGTGAGCTGAGATTGTGCCATTTCACTCCAGCCTGGGCAACAAGAGTGAAACTCCATCTCAGAATAAATGAATAAATAAATAAATAAATAAATAAATAAATAAATAAATAAATAATAAAATCTACTCCACTTTCTAAAACACTACCTTAGATTCACTTTTCACCCATTAAAAATTATTATTTAGAATAAAATGTAGGATGCTGCTTATTTGAGCTGCTATTCTTTATATCCATAGTTTCATATTCTCAAAACCACCAAGCAGCATTCATAGAATTTAACAATAATATTATTGACCTTGTAAATTATAGAAGTAGTACATCTGTCAGTGTAGAACAAATAAAAATACAGAAAAAGATAAGGGTAGCAAGATTTCCATTACTCAGAAAGTACTGCTGTCAACTGCTGTTTTTTTCCAATGTCTTTTTTTATATCTATGTGAGCATATTTGGCACACCCTTATACGTAACACAAAATTGAGACAGTGCTATATAGACAAATTTGCATTCTGCATTTTTCAATTAATATTATTCTGTGGATTTCCAAAATAGATCTATATTTTCTGAAAATACGATTTCTAATAGGCTTCATAGAGTTATTATTATAGAGACAGCATAGTTCAATAAATATCCTATTGGCAGATATTTAGGTTGTTTCAACTTTTCATATGAAGGAAAATTATATGTATGTCTATGTAGACACTTTTTGGGCATCTCTTGTTACATTCGTAAAAATAGAGTTCTGAGTCAAAGGCTTTAAATTATTTAAATTCTTTTGATACATATTTCTACATTATTTACAAAAAAAAGGTCAAAATTGTACCTTATTTTTATTTGTATTTCTACTTTTTCTGAGACACTATCTTGCTCTGTTCCCCAGGCTGGAGTGCAGTGGTATGAGATCTAGCTCACTGCAACCTCTGATTCTCCCGCCTCAGCCTCCCAAGTAGCTGGGACTACAGGCGAATGACACCACGACTGGCTAAATTTTGTATTATTAGTACAGACGGTGTTTTGCCATGTTGGCCAGGTTGGTCTCCAATTCCTGACCTCAGGTGATCTACACTTTGGCCTCCCAAAGTGCGGGGATTACGGGTGTGAGCCACTGCACCCGGCCTAAAATTGTATCTTATATTCTTTAAAGTTGTATTTTTGGCTATCTTTTGAAGGTGAGCAAGTTATTGGCTAGTTATATTTCCTTACATTAGAACTGTTGCTTTAGGCTTCTATTTTTTGTAGCAATTATTTTTCTTATTGGATTGTCAGAACTCTTTACATGTTAAATATTTGATTTTTTCATACTTTTTGTAAACTGAGCCACTGATTCCTGTGCTAGGTACTGATCAAACAACATAGAAAAAGTACTCACTTTCACAGAGATTGTTTTAATGGTCAGAAACATAATAAACAGGTAACCAAGTAAAATGTAGTTAGTGATACAGCTATGGAATAGGGAAGGTGATTCTTCAACTAAGGTGCCATGCAACACTTCACTTTCTCACATTGTCTTTATTTGGGTCCCGCATATTTGTCATCATATTTCTTCTTTTTCACGTTTTGTTGATTTTTTTTATGCTTAAAACATTTGTGAAAATTTAATATAACATAATACTTTTCTATGTAGCTAAAAAGTCTTATTTTGATCATGCACTTATCAGAGACTCCTTGTGACAAACAATTCTGAAAAGTACCATTCTCTCATAGTAATATATTACAATTTGTATTTGTTTATGACTTGCCAATAATGTGAAGTTGTAGACTAATTTCAGTAGCAAACAGAAAGGCCACAGAATGTAAAAAAAAATTATAGTTCAGTATGTGCCATGTAGTTTTGTCGCAAGAAAAATTAAAGTGTGGAGGTGTTTGGATGTGGCAAATACATCTGAAGAGAATCCTTAAGTGTACCCATTCATGCAGGTACAATTTAAAAGGAGGTCATCTGAGAAGATCTTCTCATCTTTTCTTATGACCACTAGCTTTGACAAATAGTAAAACACCTTAAGGAATAAGGATAAAATAGGGGGCCCACAACAATGGTATGATTGTTTTATTAGTTTCTTCTCATGCTGCTGATAAAGACATACCCGAGACTGAATGTATCTTTTCATTTGTAAAGAAAAGAGGTTTAATTGACTCACAGTTCAGCATGGCTGGGAGGCCTCAGGAAACTTACAATCATGGCTGAAGGGGAAGAAAACACATCCTTCTTCACATGACAACAGCAAGGAGAAGTCCTCAGCAAAATATGGAAAAGCCCCTTATAAAATCATCAGATCTCCTGAGAAGTCACTCCCTATCATAAGAACAACATGAAGGTAACCTCCCCCATGATTAAATTACCTCCCACCAGGATCCTTCCACAACACGTGGGGATTATGAGAGGTAAAAATTAAGATGACAGTTGGATGGGGACACAGCCAGATCATATTCTTCTGCCCCTGGCCCCTCCAAAATCTTATGTCCTCACATTTCAAAATGCAGTCATGCCCTCCCAGTGATCTCCCAAAATCTTAACTCTTTCCAGCATTAATGCAAGAGTCCAAGTCCAAAGTCTCATATAAGACAAGGCAAGTTCCTTCCACCCATGTGCCTGTAAAATAAAAAACAAGTTAGGTACTTCCTGGATACAATGAGGGTACAGGTATTGGGTAAATACACCAGTTCCAAATGGGAGAAATTGGCCAAAACAAAGGGGCTACAGGCCCCTCGTGAGTCCTAAATCCAACAGGGCAGTCATTAAACCTTAAAGCTCCAAAATGAATTCTTTTGACTCCATGTCTCACATCCAGGGTGCACTGACGCAGGAGTTGGGCTCCAATGGCCTTGGGAAGCTCCACCCCTGTGACTTTTCAGGGTACAGCTCCCCTTCTTGCTGCTTTCACAGCCTGGCATTGAACGTCTGTGGCTTTTCCAGGTGCAGGGTGCAAGCTGTCAGTGGATCTACCATTCTGGGGTCTGGAGGACAGTGGTCCTCTTCTCACAGCTGCACTAGGCAATGCCCCAATGGGGCTATGTGTGGGGGCTCCAACCCAACATTTCCCTTCTGCACTGCCCTAGCAGAGGTTCTCCATGAGGGCTCTTCCCCTGCAGCAAACTTCTGCCTGCATATGCAGGCATTTCCATACATCCTTTGAAATCTAGGCAGAAATTTCCAAACCTCAATTTTTGACTTCTGTGTACCCAGAGGCTCAGCATCAAGTGGAAGCCACCAAGGTTTAGGGCTTGCATCCTCTGAAACAATGACCTAAGCTGTACTTTTGCCTTTTGCAGCCACAGCTGGAGCTGAAGCATTTGGGCACTATTTCACAAGGCAGCACAGAGCGAGGGGGCCTTGGGCCCAGCCCAGGAAACCATTTTCCCCCTAGGCCTCCAAGCCTGTGATGGGGGGGGGGGGGTGGCCATGAAATTCTCTGACATGCCCCCTGGAGACATTTTCCCAGTTGTCTTGGTGATTAACATTTGATTCCTTGTTACTTATGCAAACTTCTGCAGCCAGCTTCAATTTCTCCCCAGAAAATGAGGATCACATTTTCTGTCACATCATTGGGCTGCAAATTTTGCAAACTTTTGTGCTCTTCTTCCACTTGAATTCCTTGCCATTTAGGAATTTATTCCACAAGATACCCTAAATCATCTCTCTCAAGTTCAAAGTTCCACAGATCTCTAAAACAGGGGCAAAATGCCACCAGTCTCTTTGTGTAAAGAGTGACCTTTACTCCAGTTCCCAACAAGTTCCCATCTCCATCTGAAACCACTTCAGTCTGGACTTCTTGTCCATATCACTTCATTGTCCATATCACTTTCATTGTCCATATCACTTCATTGTCCATCTCGTGTATTTTTGGTCAAAGCCATTCGACCACTCTCTAGAAAGTTTCAAACTTTCCCACATATTCCTGTCTTCTGACCCCTCCAAGCCTCTAGGAAATTCTAAACTTTCCCACATATTTCTGTCTTCTGAGCCCTCCAAACGGTTTCCACCTCTGCATGTTACCCAGTTCCGAAGTTGCTTCCACATTTTTGGGTATCTTTACAGCAGTGCCCCACTCTCTGCAGTACCAATTTACTGTATGAGTTCATTCTCATGCTGCTAATAAAGACATACCTGAAACTTGGTAATTTATAGTGGAAAGAGGTTTAGTTGACTCACAGTTCAGCATGGCTATCGAGGCCTCAGGAAACTTACAATCATGGCGGAAAGAGAAGCAATAACGTCTTTCCTCACATGACAGCAGCGAGGAGAAGTGCTGAGCAAAACAGGGAAAAGCCCCTTATAAAACCATCAGATCTCGTGAGAAGCCATTCACTATCACAAGAACAGCATGAGGGTAACTGCCTCCTTATTAAATTACCTCTCACCAGGTCCTTCCAATGACATGTAGGGATTATGGGAACTACAATTTAAGTGAGATTTGGGTGGGGACACAGCCAAACCATATCAATGGTTAATTTCATGTGTCAACAAGACTGGGCTAAGGAATCCTAGAAAGCTGGTAAAGCATTATTTCTGGATGGATCCATGAGGGTGTTGGTGAAAGAGATTACCATTTAAAATGGTAGAGAAAAAAATGTCTGACCTCACTAGTCAAGCATCATATAATCCACCTGAATAGAATAAATAGGCAGAGACAGGGTACATTTCTCTGTCTTTTCTTATCCTCGAATAGAAATTATACCATTAGCTTCCCTGGTTCTTAGACCTTGATACTCACCCTGAATTATACCACTGGCTTTCTTGGTTCTCCAGCTTGCAGAGGGTGTGCCTTGGGAGTCCAGTGCCTCCATGATCATATAAGCCAGTTTCCATAATAAATTTTCTCTTACCTATCTATCTTTCTATTATCTATCTACCCTATTGGTCTGTTTTTCTGGACCATCTTAATTTATACATATGGTATTTAGCAGTAATTGAGAAGGGGGATATAGGTTATGGGCTCTGATAGAGGAAAAGTAAAAAGAAGGTTACAAAAGGAAGAAAATAGTCACTGATACAGTTTGGATGTGTCCCCACCCAAATCTTATCTTGAATTGTAACTCCCACAATTCCCACATGTTGTGGGAGGAACTCGGTGGGAGGTAATTGAATCAGGGGTGAGTCTTTTCTGTGCTGTTCTTATGATAGTGAATAAGTCTTACAAGATCTGACGGTTTTAAAAATGGGAGTTTCCCTGCACAAGTTTTTCTCTCTTTGCCTGCTGCCATCCATGTAAGATGTGACTTGCTCCTCCTTGCCTCCCACCATGATTGTGAGGCCGCCACACCCATGTGGAACTGTAAGTCCATTAAACCTCTTTTTCTTCCCAGTCTTGGGTATGTCTTTATCAGCAGTGTGAAAATGGACTAATATAGGCTCTTATGTGACCCTCGTTTCCTCTGACCCAGCAAGGACATCTCTATACATACGTGCTAGAAAATTATAACCATATACAAAATAAGTTTATGAAAGACTCTCCATAACACCTTGCAGGACAAAAAGTAGGAAAGGTGTTTGAGGATTCTCAGGCAATCAGACAATGAATTATATTTTCAACACCATGCCAGGCTTTGATTAAGATCTGTAATTAGAAGGCAGAGGTAAAAGTATAATTAATCTTGGTATCTAATTAGATTTTTATAATGATTAGTGTGGTGTTAATAATTTTGTCACAAATGAATAAAGTTTAAACTTCTCTGAAGTTCCACTCTCCTACAGCTATGTGTGGTGGAGAGTGCAAAGCAAAAGTGTAAACTGAAGGGGCAAATGACAACTATTAACAGGATAAGAGCACCAGGAGTGCTTAGGACAGAATTGGAGGAAGAAATGTGGGCAAAGGAATGTACTCTTCCACTTCTGGGGAAGAAGTATTTGTGAACTACTAAACGCTTAACAAAATGCTAACTCCCAAATGAGCCTTATCAGTCATGTGATCACTAGTTCTTCCAGGAGCAGAGAGAGGAATCCAAGTCATTCAATCTGATAGACCTTCTCAACAGATTTCCAGCTTCATGGGTGTTCTACTCCCAGTACACCATTCAGGAAAAAGTGACAGCATATCCCTCCCTTCCAAACTTGTCATTATGGACTTAAAAAAAAGTATCTATGTTTTTTTCCAGAGAGATGTCACTCAACCTTCTCAAAACTAAATTTAGCTAAAGAATTTTTATGTGTATGTCTCTTGCTGAAATATAAAAATGTTATTGTTAATATGAATAGCTACTATAACCTTGTTTTACCATTTGACAATACAAAATAATTAGTTCTGACGGACTATATGTGTGTGCTTATATATTTATAGATATTAAACTTCATGTTTTGTTATATGGGTCCTAGCGCTGAAAAGTTTAATGCAGTGCCTAGAACAGTGGAATATATCTTAGGAATTCAATAAATAATATATAATTAACCCATTTAACATTTTGTGTTAGCTATAATAATGATGATGATGACAATGGCAATGAAGGCAATGATAATGATGGCAATGATGATTTCTATTCACAAAGCTATCATTTATTGAACTGATAGTGACTGATACTGTGCTAAGCACAACATGAACAATTATGTCTTGCACTTTCTCTAACAACGCGATTTGTAAGGCACCGTCGATAATATTTAGAGATGTGGAACATGATCAAGGCCTCAAGAGAGCTAGAATATTAATCAGACTGTTTAGAAAAGCCCATGTCCTCAACTACCACACAATATTTCCATAATAAGTTTGGTTTTAAGTCAACAAAGTGTTACACATACTTTGGTACTATTCATTGTTTGTGAGATTCTCTGTGCCTAAGAGTTCACATTTTGTTTCCTTAGACACCAGAAATTTCATAAATGTTTATTGCAGGCTCAGGTTCATGCCCTATGTGCCGTTGGATGTGGGTGGACGGTTTTCAAGCTACCTCCTCCACAGAAACCAAACAACTGATATTCCGCATTGGGAAAACATACAGTACTAAAACATAGGTTTATAGTATTTTATATTTATTTATTTTTATTTCAGGTTTTTAATGAAGACTTTACTTTTTAAGAACAGTTTTAATTTCACAGAAAAATTGAGGGACAGTACAGAGATTTCCCATATATCTTCTACCTCCACACATACATGGCCTGCCCATTATCAGTATTCCCCTGAAGAGTGGTACATATTCTACAGTTCATGAATCTACACTGACCCATCATTATCAGTGAAATGGTTGTTTATAATGTCATCATTATCAGTGAAACCATAGTTTACACAAGGGCTCAGTCTTGGTGCTGTGCATTCTATGAGTTTGGACAAATGTATAATGACATGTCTTTATAATTATAGTAACATACAAATAATTTTCACTGCCCTAAAAATTGTCTATGCTTCCCTTGTTCATCTTTTCCTCACTGTAGCACCTGGCAACCACTGATCTTTTTATTTTCTGCATAGTTTTGCCTTTTCCTCAATATAATGTAGTTGAAATCATCTTGCATATGGCATTTTCAGATGGGCTTTTTTCACTTAGTAATATGCATTTAAATGTCTCCCTTGTCTTTCCTTGGCTCAATAGTTCATTTATTTGTATTGTCTGGGTGTACTACAGTTTATTTATCCGTTCACCTACTGAAGAACGTCTTGGTTACTTCCAAGTCTTTGCAATTATGAATAAAGCTGCTATAAATATCAATTTGTGGGTTTTTGTGTGAAACTGAGTTTGCAGCTCCTTTGGGCTAATATCAAGGAGTATGATAACTGGACCATATAGTAAGAG
Source organism: Gorilla gorilla gorilla (assembly GCF_029281585.2). NCBI lineage: Eukaryota > Metazoa > Chordata > Mammalia > Primates > Hominidae > Gorilla > Gorilla gorilla. Next base: position 116,367,887 of record NC_073229.2, on the reverse strand, counting down.
TGTGGTTAATTTCTTAAGAAACTGCTGCACTATCTTCCAGTGTGGTTGTATGATTTTGGATTCCCATGAGCAGTGAGAGTTCCTGCTGCTCTACATTCTTGCCAGTATTTGGTGTCTGTTTTAAATTCAGCCTTTCTACTAGGCCTATAGCAGTATCTTGTTGTTGTTTTTATTTGCATTTCCCTGGTGACATGATGTGAAACATCTTTTCCTATGCTTATTTACAATCTGTGTACCTTCTTTGAAATTTATTTTTAGTGTCTTATAATTTTTTAAATGGGAGAGTTTTTAAAGTAAATAGCTCACTTTAAGAAATCTCTCTTAAAGAATATTCTAGGTCTACAAAACTGAAAATTTAGGGTAGAGCTTCCACATACAGTTATACCAAAGACCTTGGATAGTCAAAAGGGTCATACTGCTTACCTGGAGCAGGGGCAACATCAGCATGGAGTAAGAGGACACTCTTTGGTGTTAAGGCATTTTCTGTTCTCCTGAGGCCATCTTCCCAGAGACAGATCCTTTTCTAAAGACATTGAATTAAGCTCACAGTGGGCTTGACTGTGGACACCTCAAATAAATTACGTGATAATCACAGAAATTCAGGGAAGCTAGGAGAAAGAGCAGTCACTAATGGTGTGTGGATTCCAGAGTCGCATTCTCAGCTCTTGATTTACTTTTCAGAGAAAAGTCTAAGCCAAAAAAAAAAGGGGGGGGGTTTAAAAATATTTGGCACAATTTTTTCTGCAGTTAAGTGCCAACACTGAGAATATACAAAAACTTTTCAGCTGAGCAACAACACAATCTCAAGGCAAAAGATCAGTTTTATCCGTAAATAAACATACATAGGGTGGATTAAAACCTCTAAAAAAGTGAAGGTAAATATTTGCAAAGCAGCTGAGCAAAGTTCTGTATTTAGTGGCAATTAGTGAAAGTAGAATAAATGTCATTTTAAATAAGAACCCTGTTTGGGTCCCGTAAGTGTAATCCTGCAGGATGTCTACCTCAGCCACGATGGGGTGGATTTTCCCTCTCTCTTTAAACAATTAGGAAACTAGACAAAAATACATGAAACAATGCTTTTAGACATTGGATAACAGGCAGTATCAGGGTTTTGTTCCTTGGAAAAAAGGGGAGCAAAAAGGTGAGCCCCACAATTTTGTACTCTATGGAAGTAATTAGCAGGCCACAGTAGAGACAGAGGATATGCCAACAGAGCCTAATAGTTGTGCTTACTTGAGGAATGAGAAGCTAAGAGTCAGAGAGTCCAAACCTATGAGAATTTGAGAAGCTAAGTATCAGAGAGAAGAGAGTTTTGAAGGTCTGAAGAAGGGATTCCTCAAACCTTTGGCTAAGTAATTATCTGTGCCTTTGTAAGAGGAAACTACCTAAGGCTAGAAAAATAACTTTGGAAAGCAATAGCCAAAAACATCCAGTAGTTCACCTGGGCTGGGGACAGTTTACAACCTCACTACCCAAAGTGAAAAGACCTCATAGCCCACAAAGTATTGGAAAGGGTCCCAGATGATATCATTTTAGGAGTGAGATTTAATTAATCCCATACTAAAAGATGCTCTAGTTTCGCCCTGCCTAAAAAAACAGCTTAATGCTGTCTTGATAGTATCAGACTGATTCCAAGTAACTTAATTGCCTGCTAGACAAAGCTGAACCCTAGGTAAACAAAATCACAAAATACAGAAAACAACAGTGCAATGCAATATTCACAATGTCTAGAATCAAATAAAAATACAACAAGAGGCAGAAAAATGTGACCTATAAGGAGAAGAAAACATAATCGACAAAAACAGGCCACAAAATGATAGAGATGATCTTAAAATAGCTATTGTAAATATACTCCATATATTCAAGAAGAAAGATCAAATCATTGAGATAATATATGACCCAGATGAGCTCCTATGAAGAAAAACACAGTATCTAAAATGAAAAGATAGTGAATGGCATACCAGCAAATTAGATTAACAGCAGAAGGGTTTGAAAATACAGTCTAACAATACTGGGCTTGGGGCCACTGATCTGACCCCTGTGCAGTTGAAAATCTACATATAACTTTTGACTCTCCGAAAACTTAACTACTAATGGCCTACCATTAACTGGAAGCCTTACCAATAACATAAACAATGAACATATATTTTGTATGTTATGTGTATTATATACTGTATTTTTACAGTAACAATAAAGTAAGATAGAGATAAGAAAATCACAAGGAAGAAAAAATTGTATTTTTAATTTTTTAAGTGAAAGTGGATTATCATAAAAGTCTTCATCCCCGTTATTTTCACGTTGAGTAGGCTGAGGAGGAGGAAGAGAAGGGTTTGGTCTTGCTGTCTCAGCGGTGGCAGAGTGAGAGAAAATCCACTTATAAGTGAACCTGTGCAGTTCAAACCTGTGTTATTCGAGGGTCAACTCTACACTAATATAAACTATAGAAAATAAAAACCACAGAGAAAATAAAGATTGAAATAAATAAACAAACAGAACATCAGTGATGTGCAGAATCATATAGAAAAATCTAATATTTTGGAGTTCCAGAAAGAAAAGAGAGAGAGAGAGACAGAGACAAAAAAAAAAGTTTGGAAGATTAATGGTCAAAACTTTTCCAAATGTGATGGAAAATATAAATCCGCAAAGCAAAGAGGCCCAAGTAAACACTCCATGTAAAAACAGTAAGGCACCTCATAATTAAATTGCCAAAAACAAGTAAAAACATCTTTAAAACAGCCAGAGGAAAAAGACATGTTATGTATAGAGAAACACAAATAAAAATTATAGCCAGCTTCTTGTCAGAAACTTTGCAAGAAAGAAAAACTATAGCAATGCGTTTATATGTTGTAAAAAGCAAAACAAAACAAAAAACCTTGCCACCCTAGCAACTATACCCAGTACACATACCTTTCTGAAACAAAAACAAATAAAGACTCTTTCTGGAAATCAATAGCTGAAACTATTGCCAACAGACTTGCAATATAAGACAGGTTAAAAGCAAGATCTTTAGGCAGAAATAACTTGACACCAAATGGAAATTCAGATCTTCCCACAAAAATAAATAGCCATATAGGTGGTTAATATTTCCATGAATATAAAAAAGACATACCTTTCCATTTTTAATCTTTAAAAAATAGTTGAATATTAAAAGCAAAAGGAATAACAATACATGCTTTGCTGGGGTGGGGACTAAGTGCCAGGGAAAGTAGATTTGGTCTACTTATAAACAATGACAAGCAAATATACATTCTAGATAGAATGCAGAGCAAAGAGATATAAACCTAAACAAAACAGTTTCAGAGAAGTCAACCATATTAAAGGATGAAGGGACAAGGAGTGTCATTAAATCATCACTTTCTACTCTGCATCTACTATCTGCTCATTATCATATTGTTCAGTACATAAGAAAATGCCATAAAGATAACATTATTTTGACTCCAAAGCATTTGATATTAATGATGGCTTTATATTTTAATTAAGTCATGACTTGTAAAGTTCACAAAGATGTAAGAATGTGTTTCAGTATTAGTTGCTAAGATGCATATTAAAAAGTGTTACCTCATTTTTCACAAAAATAGACTAAAATTTTACACCTGCTTTAGAATAGAGTATATACTTTGAATGAAAAGGTAAGATGTCCACAGAGCACATTTTATATTTCAAAAACTAGAAAGGAAGAAAAAATCTTCAATTCATAAGAACAAATTAAAATAACCATTGGATAATTCAAACTATGATTAATTGAGAGGCTTATATCCTTAGAAGCATAAGAAACTGCATTAAACTCCTATAGCTATTACCCTGAACCTGTAATTACATCAGCACATTTTTGCTTTCTTTTAGGGATCATCACAGCATGAGAGAAAGGAGGAGTGGGGAAGGAAAGATAGTATTCATTACATTCTACAGAATGTCTAACCATAGAGTAAACGAACAGATGATCGGAATGCTGCTCCAATAAGAACTTTTCCCATTTTTAATTACGTGGTCTTAGAATCCTTGAAAGACAACGTGACAGACTTAGGCATCAAGAGTATTTGGGCAAGCACAAATCCTCTTAATAAAATAAAAATATTTGAAAACAAAAGCAGAAAAACTGTATAATCAGGATTTTAGCCCTTGACATTACATTTCTGTCGCATTATGAAAACAACCTTGGAGCTAATCATATAAAAACCTTATAAATACTCCCTACCATCAAAGGTATTTACATAAAATAATAACAATATAAAACACCAAAGCTCTAGTTCAAGCAAAACAATATGCAATTCTAACCTCCTTAGTTTAAAAACAAATCTGAATAAAGGTCATATCCAAGGTTTTCAATATACTTTCCACTGCACTATTTCAGCAAAATAAAAATTAGCAGTCGAAGCCGCACTTTGAGGAGATAGTAAAATATTGTATTTTGATATTAATTAATACGGTAAATACATAAACACTTAGCTCCAATTATCTAAATAAATTTAATTATATTTATTAACATTAGTAACCTTCCTAGTACAGATTAAAATTGTTACATTTATTTGCACGCAAGGAAAGGTAAGCAGTTTTCTCAGAACTACTCAATAAGCTATAATTATAGTTATTTATATAGTGTTTATTATATATGTGTGTTTGAAACATATATATGATATACATGTATAGGAACGTGTTTGTATATTAGTATGTTTATATACCATGTTTTATATATAACGATATTATATGCATATATGTATATATTTATATTTGAGTGTGTGTATATGTAGATATGATATCTAGCACTATAAGAATTGCAATACAATTAATCAAAATTATTAAGATTAAGGTTTTATCTAGGCTAGAATAGCACAGCATTGATATTATGTCATATCTCTCAATTAAGTTCTTATTTAATCAAAATCACAAAAGAAAATACATCGTTATGGCAATATGAATGTGAAATCTCTAGTGCTATAAAAAACACAAATCTAAGGGGTATAGAATCCTAAGCATGAGATTGGAATGTAGCATTGGGTATTTGAATTAGTGAATACAAAGTCAATAAATAAATATCAATTATATTTCTGTATACTAGAAGGAAATAAATAAAGGGTAAAATTCAGAAAAATACTATTCTACTCATAATAACAAGAAAAATGATAAAACACTTAAGAATAATTTTAACCAAACCCGTTTCATACTCTTATGCTGAAAACGATAAAACTTGGCTATGATAAATTAATGAGTGTTACATACATTGAAAAATATGCAAAAGTTCCTAGATCAGAAGATTCAATATTCATAAACTGATAACTCTTATCCCAATGATAATTCAAGTATGTTTTAAAATAGAAATTTACAAGCTATTTCTAAAATACGTATGAAACTGCAAAGATTCTCAAACAGCCAAAACAATCTTGAAATAAAGGCAAAACAAAACACAAATTGTGAGACAAGTGCTACCTGATTTTAAGGGTTACTAAAAAGGCAGTATAAGATTTACACCTTATACAAAAATCAATTCAAGATGGATTAAAGACTTACATGTTAGACCTAAAACCATAAAAACCCTAGAAGAAAACCTAGGCATTACCATTCAGGACATAGGCATGGGCAAGGACTTCATGTCCAAAACACCAAAAGCAATGGCAACAAAAGACAAAATTGACAAATGGGATCTAATTAAACTAAAGAGCTTCTGCACAGCAAAAGAAACTACCATCAGAGTGAACAGGCAACCTACAAAATGGGAGAAAATTTTCGCAACCTACTCATCTGACAAAGGGCTAATATCCAGAATCTACAATGAACTCAAACAAATTTACAAGTAAAAAACAAACAACCCCATCAAAAAGTGGGCGAAGGACATGAACAGACACTTCTCAAAAGAAGACATTTATGCAGCCAAAAAACACATGAAAAAATGCTCATCATCACTGGCCATCAGAGAAATGCAAATCAAAACCACAATGAGATACCATCTCACACCAGTTAGAATTGCGATCATTAAAAAGTCAGGAAACAACAGGTGCTGGAGAGGATGTGGAGGAATAGGAACACTTTTACACTGTTGGTGGGACTGTAAACTAGTTCAACCATTGTGGAAGTCAGTGTGGCGATTCCTCAGGGATCTAGAACTAGAAATACCATTTGACCCAGCCATCCCATTACTGGGTATATACCCAAAGGACTATAAATCATGCTGCTATAAAGACACATGCACATGTATGTTTATTGCGGCATTATTCACAATAGCAAAGACTTGGAACCAACCCAAATGTCCAACAATGATAGACTGGATTAAGAAAATGTGGCACATATACACCATGGAATACTATGCAGCCATAAAAAGTGATGAGTTCATGTCCTTTGTAGGGACATGGATGAAATTGGAAATCATCATTCTCAGTAAACTATCGCAAGAACAAAAAACCAAACACCGCATATTCTCACTCATAGGTGGGAATTGAACAATGAGATCACATGGACACAGGAAGGGGAATATCACACTCTGGGGACTGTGGTGGGGTGGGGGGAGGGGGGAGGGATAGCATTGGGAGATATACCTAATGCTAGATGACGAGTTAGTGGGTGCAGCACACCAGCATGGCACATGTATACATATGTAACTAACCTGCACAATGTGCACATGTACCCTAAAACTTAAAGTATAATAAAAAAAAGAAGAAAAAAAAAAGATTGACATAGGATAAGCAAATAGGTCAAAGAAATAAAGTATCTATTCCCATATTCAATAGCAAATGAAAAATATTTTCAACAAATAATGCTGAATATATACACACACATATATGTATGTGTATATATGTGTGTGTGTGTGTGTATATATATATATATATATATATAAACTTTGGGATCTACCTCACACCATATAGAATAATTGACTTAAGATGGATTTTGCTTTAAACATAAAATCTAAAAAAGCTTCCAGAAGAAAACATAATGGAAATATCTTTGTGACACAGGGATAGACAAATATTTCTAAGTTTATATACAGCAGTAACTTTAAAAGAACAAAAGTAAATATAGACTTTTTAAAAAACAAGAGCATTTTCTCATCAAAAAACACTGCCAGGAAAAATAAACAGGTGAGTCACATATGGTGAAAAAAATACTTGCAAAGATACATGTAACAAAGGACTTATATTCAAAATATATAAATAGGCTGGGGGATGTAGCTCACTTTTTTAATCCCAGCACTTTGGGAGGCTGAGGCGTGCAGATCACTTGAGGTCAGGAGTTCGAGGCCAGCCTGTCCAAAATGGTGAAACACCATCTCTACTAAAATAAAAAAATAAAATGAATAAATAAGCTGGGCGTGGCAGCGGGCACTGTAATCCCAGCTACTCAGGAGGCTGAGGCAGGAGAATCACTTCAACCTGGGAGGTATAGGTTGCAGTGAGCCAAGATCATGCCACTGCATTCCAGCCTGGGCAACAGAAAGACTGTCTCACACACACACACAAAAAAATATATATATATGTATATCTACAAATAGTTTCTAAAACTGAAATAAATGCACACCCACTTCATAAGGAAGACTTACGGGTGGCCTAAGAGCACATGAATCATGGAACATCACTAATCATAAGAGAAATGCAAATTAGGACAACTAGAATCACTGAAACAAACAAGCAAAAATGATGATATGAAATGTTCATGTATATAGGAACAGCTGCAACCCTCTAAAACATCGCAGGTGGGAATGCAAAATATTAAAAACACGTAGGAGAGTGGCTTATCAGTTATTTCTCATATCAAACACATACCTACCTCTAAGACTCAGTAGTTCTACTCAAGAGAAAACAAAATATATGCCCAAGGAGATATATGCCCAAGTTAGTTGCCCAAGAGAAATAAACAAATATATATATATATATATATATTTATATGTATGTTCCCAAAATGACTCATATGATAGTATTTAAAGCAGTTTTGTTCAATAGACAACAAGTGGAAGCAATTTAAATGTTCATCAGCAGGACAGTGGACTGAGAAATCAGAGTATATTCTTACCATTTTATACTAATCAACAATTGAAAGGAATAAACTACTGTTACAGGCAATGCTATGGTTAGGCTTTGTGTCCCAACCCAAATCTCATCTTGAATTATAATCCCCATAACCCCCATAGTCCCCATGTGTCAAGGGAGAGACCAAGTGGAGGTAATTGGATCATGGGGACAGTTTCCCCTATGCTGTTCTTTTGATAGTGAGTTCCCCTGAGATCTGAATCTGATAGTGTTATAAATGTTTGGTAGCTCATCCTGCTTTCATTCTCTCCCCTACCGCCCTGTGAAGAGGTGCCTTCTGCCATGATTGTAACTTTTTGAGGCCTCCTCAGCCTTGTGAACTGAGAGTAAATTAAACCTCTTTTCTTCATAAAATTACCCATTCTCGGGCCTTTATTTAAAGCAGTGTGAGAACAGACTAATACATGCAATAAGGTGGAGGAATCTCAGAGATATTTTGGGCTTGAGAAGCTGAGCACATGTTAGTACTTAATGTATATTTCCATTTATAGGCATTTCTACAAAAGGCAAAACTAAATTTTAGTGCAAATAATTAGAACCTTAGAGGTGAAGGTTGATTGGGAAGGGACAGAAAATGAGAAAAATGTTCCTTTACATAAATAAGAGTGAGTTACCCGGATTTATGTGTTTTTCAAAACTCATAGAATTGGACACTTAAGATTTTTGTGCATTACTGTAAGTAAATTCATCTCAAAAAATTACTGTAAACAAAACACAATAAGAACAAAAATGAAATTCTAAGGATATAAAAATGCCAACAATTAAACACAAACTTGTATTTATTTAATTACAAAAAGTGAACAGTTCCAAACCTTTCCTCAGTCATCCTTCTAAAACAATTGTTGACTACCATTAACAGTTGGATATATAACTTTCCAAGACCTTTTTTCAATTTTCTACTTGTACATATAATAATAATTTACTGAAGGCCAGGCTAGGTGACTTACTCCTGTAATCCCAGCACTTTGGGAGGCCAGGGGGGTGAATCACAAGGTCAGGAGTTTGAGACCAGCCTGGCCAATATGGTGAAACCCTGCTCTACTAAAAATAAAAAAATTGGCGGGGCATGGTGGTGTGTGCCTGTAGTCCCAGCTACTCAGGAAGCTGAGGCAGAAGAATCACTTGAACCTAGGAAGCAGAGGTTGCAGTGAGCCGAGATTACAACACTGCACTCCAGCCTGAGAGACAGAGTGAGATTCCATCTCAAATAATAATAATAATAATAATAATAATAATAATAATAATAATAATTTACTGAAATAGCATTATTTTCTACATACTTTTTTAAAACTGGTATCCTTTACTCAGCAACAGATCATACTTTAATTTTTGAAATGGCTCATCCTTTTAAATAGCTGAAAACTGCTCCATAATATATATTACAGTTTATTTGGCTATTCTTTCTTTAATAAATGCTTAAGTTGTCTTCAGTATTTCACTTTGCATAAACGATGCACTTTAACAATTTTGCATAGTTCAATTCCTAAAACTGTAACACTAGGTCATAAGTATACATATTTTAAGTTGTGATAACCTCTTGCTTATTGCCCAACAATTTTCACACCCACCAACAGAATGAGAGTGTATCGTTTCTCATGAAGTCATTACAACTGGTATAATGAGTAAAATTATATACTTGTCAGTGTAAAAAACATAATGGATGAAGACTCTCAGAAGAGATACCTAGAGTGGTTGAAATGAGCTCCTGTTTAAACCATTTCCCAATCTTCTATTAGGTAGAATTTTGGTAAGAGATAAAATAATCATATAACATAGTTCTAACAAAATAATTGCTGGAGTGTCAATGCTTAGAGTCCCTTTATAAAAGGTGTGTGGAGATTCATCCTTAGAAAAATTGTCACAAGTTATCTAAACAATATATTCTAATCACTCTGTGCTTTACACATTTCATAATTCTTCCCAACTTAGTGTGTTTGAGTGAAATTTACACAAACTGCGTTTGATATCAGTAATTATCCATTTAAAAAAAGAATGAAGTCAACTGCTTCTCGTTTGAAAATCATTTGTATTTATAATATATTTTCCTATATTCCCACATAACCAGCTATTTATTTATTAGGGATGTGTGAATGGTAAATTCTTCATTTGATTTGTTCATTTTAATTATGTATAAATAATTTAGCATGCAGGCTTCCAAACATACAGAGCCAGTCCTCATCTTCTGCATATTCAATTTTCATATAAGCCAAAGCTGTAAACTTTACAATGATACTCTTAAAGTTAATTTTTTATTTAAAATATAGTCCTTTTAGTTTATTAGCTAATAAAAGACTACTACAACCTATTATATCAAGGCATTGTTCACAGTGGCTTCCATATTGTTTCTAACCTACTACATGACACCCATCCCCTCCAGCTTTGTAGACTTTCCAAATATCCCGCCACACTATAATATGAAGATTTCTCATCTTATCTTTCTAAAACCTCCATAGGTTCTTATTTCTCCTCATTATCTGTTTCAAGATGTCTGTGCATTTTTCTATATAATCTTTCTCTTATGGAGACTGTTTTTATAGCTTCAAATATCACATCCCTGGGTACTATTTTACATATATACTTGTCATGATTTCCCATTCTAAAAATGCAGTAGGTGGATATCCCTCTGCCTACAAGTAATTCCTTTAGAACAGTGGTCCCCAACCTTTTTGGCACCAGGGACTTGTTTCATGGAAGAAAATTTTTCCACAGACCAGGTAGGGAAGATGGTTTGGGGATGATTGAAATGCATTATATTTATTGTGCACATTGTTTAAATTATTATTCCGTTGTAATATATAAAGAAATAATTATACAACTCACCATAATATAGAATCAGTGGGATCCCTAAGGTTGTTTTTCTACAACTAGATGATCCCATCTGGGGGTGATAGGAGACAGTGACAGATCACCAGGCATTAGATTCTCTTAAGAAGCATGCATCCAAGATCCCTCACATGTACAGTTCATAGTAGGTTTTGTGTTCCTATGAGAATCTAATGCTGTCATTGGTCTGACAGGAAGCAAAGCTCAGGTGGTAATGCAAGCCATGGAAAGTAGCTGTAAATACAGATGAAGCTTTGTTACTGGTCTGTGGCTCAGGGTTTGGGGACCCCTGCTTTAGAATACCCTGCTTCAATCACCTCCAAAACACACCCAAATGGAAATACAACGTTTTCTTATACTAACTTCACTTCCTCTTTTTTTTTTTTGTTTACAGCACTGCATCTCATAGTATTTATGATAGCTTTTACAATTTACTTTTATTTTGTTCTTTCTGCTGTCATTTTGCCATCGAGGAACCAATTTATCTTAACCTATTTATCATCTCATCTCCAAGTAGACACCTTTACCTGTTTTATCTATACAACATAAACGATATCCCTAGCTGCACTCTCCCTGCCCAAGTCTCATCCTTGTCTACCCTGCTTCAGCTACATATTTTTCATGAAAGTCTTCTTTGACCATGTTACTTCTTACTGAGGCCTTTCCCATCTGAATTCTGGTCATTCTTTCTATAGTAGATAGGTCCTTCATAACCTACAATTAAGAGTAAAGCACAATCTGCCACCTACAGTCACTAAAGTTGTGTCTACAGTTTCTCATGATCCAGGTTAACCTCAAGTATTTATTTGTTTGTTCATTTATTTATTTATTTTCAGAGCTGTTTAGATTACCTGTCTCTTTAGTGGAAGTCCAGGATACCATGAGCACCTTAGTCATTTTCATTTTTTTTTTGCAATAAAGAGTTTAATTGATATGCATACTGACCCATGCAAGAAAACTGGAATTATAGCACTTAAATCACTCTCCCTGAAGGCTCAGAGGCAAGATTTTGTATGGATAATTTGGTAGGTAGGGGGCTAGGGGATGAATGCTACTGATTGGCTGGGGATGAAGTCATAGGGGTGAGGAAAACAGTCCTCATGTGTTGAGCCACCTCTGGGTGAGACCACAGGACCAGCTGAGTAATGAGTCATGAGTCCCAGTGGTGTCAGTCTGAAAAATATCTCAAAAACCAATTTTCAGTTCCATGATAGTGATGTTATCTATAGGAACAACTGGGGAAGTCACAAATCTTGTGACTTCTGACCACATGACTCCTGAGCAGTAAAGGATTATAGAAACTATGCCTACATTTTAGCAGATTTCAGGTCCCTCCCATAATCTTATTTTTGCAGCCTTTTATTAGTCTTAACAGAGGCAGTGTTTAGTCCTTGAGCAAGGAATGGGTTAGTTTTAGGGAGGAACTATTATTATTTTTACTTTCTAGTTAAACTATACACTATATTTCTCCCAAAGTTAGCTTGGCCTACACCCAGGAATACCAAGGACAGCTTGAAGATCAGAAACAAGATGGAGATGACTATGTCACATTTCTCCAACTCTCATAATTTTGCAAAGGTGGTTTCAATCCCTCCTTGGGCTTCAGCACACCTCACTCCTGAGTTGTGAGCCACAGAGATGGGAAAAGGCCAATGACTGCTCTAACTTTTTCCTGTGATAGGGGGCATAGTTGGAATAGGAGTTTCTCACAGAGTAAATGGAGTGAAACTTTTGCGGTTGTCTGTATGTATTCACAGGTGCCTGGCTGGGGTCCTAAGGTGTGCATAACAAAAACATTACTGGATTTATACACAGCTTTAATGCAGCACATAAGTGAACAGTACACTATATGATAAATAATGAGCCCTAACATAATGAACGAAAGTCCTAGTTTCAGGAATCCCTGTGGAACTGACCTGAAGCCTTAAGGGATACAGGTGAATGACCTTGAGAATCAATCAGATATGGAATCATCAGCAGAGATTTAAAAACAGCAAATAAGGTTGGACTTTAGTAACAGTTATACTGTAGTTTCTCTTGAAACATAACTTTTTTCCTCTTCACTTTCCCATTTTTATCAAGGAAAAATCATAGTAGAACCAATTTATTTGCAAAATAAGCTCTAATTCCATTAGATTCTGCCTAATTATTGGCATACAATGCAGTAAAAATAATTATTTGTCATATAAACATTTTTTAATTGGCTTTTCGGGGACTTTTATATTGGAATCTCAGATTAGGCCTTATAAAAGCCTCTATAGTCTAGCCAAGGCTTTATTTGTGCCTGTAGATACCTATATGAATTTAAGATCTCTTATTGAGATCTCAGAATAACTTGGAGTTCCTGGATCCATCAGAAAATGACATTCTTTACTTACCACAGGCCAAGAACCATGTGCAGAACAAGACACAAGGCCAGTTTCTCCAAAGGGCTTTTGCCAGCTCCATAGGTCAACCTCCATTTCTCAAAGCAGCCTAAAAACATGTAATTCCAGTCAAAGCCATGGTAAAATAACCAGTGTCTCCAACTGTGTCCTGTTACAAAAACAACAACAACAACAACAACAAAAACTGTATCTTATGGAACTTATGCAAATAATGATATTGCCATAAGTTAAGAATACTCACAAAAGGTTTCCAAATTCTGGAGAAATCAGGTAGAGAGAAAGAAATACGCTCCAGGTTTTGCTTGTAGGAGAATACTTTACTAAATTGCTAAAAAGCTAGTCCTGGTGCAGTGGCTCACACCTGGAATCCTAGCACTTTGGGAGGCCAAGATAGGTGGGTTGCTTGACTCCAGGAGTTTGAGACCAGCTGAGCAACATGGTGAAACCCTGCCTCTCAAAAACTACAAAAGTTAGCCTGGCATGGTGGTGTGCACCTGTAGTTTCAGCTACCTGGGAGGCTGAGGCGGGAGGATCGCTTGAACCCAGGAGGTTGAGTCTGTAGTGAGCAGTCATTCCGCCACTGCATTCCAGCCTGGAAGACAGAATGAGGCTCTGTCTCAAAGTTTAAAAAAAAAAAAGCTGTTAAGAGCTCAAAAGTTTTCTTGACTCTGAAAAGCAAAACAATTGGCAACTTTTTGAACTAAAAGTTTTAAAACGATTATTTCGATCTTCTATTGGTTCAGTTCATGTGAGTAACTCCTATTCTGCTTGATATTCATGAACACATCAGTGCTCTATGTGAGTCGTGAAAGTTTTTCCCTTTATTCTAATGGCACAATCTCCAACAGTACTAGAAACCTGCATTCAAGAGCACCTGTCTTGGTCCTACAGCTGATTATGAAATAGCTTTTTGTAAACGATCAAAGTAAAACAATTGTGGAGGACAAGTCTCAGAACAGCCATGGTTAATAACACAATTGACAATGAAATTTGTTTTTTTATGGCATAGAACAATTTAACATAACAATCTTAAGTAACACTAATAACATACACTGAGACATATCAGAATTACAGGAATTTCATACAATTTTGGAACAGACACTAATAACACGTTTATATGAATACAACTGAAAGAAAGCCAAATACTATTTCACACTTGAAAATACTTCCTGTATGATTCTAGCATACCAAAATAAGTCAAATGTCTCTTTTGGACTTTAGAAGACCTAGTATCTCAAAGGGTTAATGAGTTCAAAAGGGCTAAATTTAGAAGCTGAAATTTTGATTTTGGAAGTTTTATCAAATATTAAAGGTTTAAAACACTTGATATAACAAAACAGGACCAGAGGTCATTCATTTTGCCGAAGTGATAATTCAGAAAATTTCCAAAAAGCAAAAACCTTTATGCATTGATAGAGGTGAGACTCAGCTTTCCAAACAAGACCCAATAAAGACAGAATGAAGCAAAACGAATCTGTCTCTCCTCCCTCTTCCCTTTTTGTTTCCTTTTCTTGCAGTTTATTCAAAAGCAACAACATTTTTCATTATCTCTCAATATTACATGAAAATCTTGTTTAAAAAAGAAAACCAGTCGGGTGTGGTGGCTCATGCCTATAATCCCAGCACTTTGGGAGGCTGAGGCAGGTGGATCCCCTGAGGTCGGGGGTTCATGACCAGCCTGACCAACATGGAGAAACCCCATCTCTATAAAAAAAATATATATATATATATATCTATATATATATTTAGCCAGGCATGGTGGTGCATGCCTGTAACCCCAGCTACTTGGGAGGCAAGGCAGAAAAATTGCTTGAAACCATGAGGTGGAGGTTGCGGTGAGCTGAGATCATGCCATTGCACTCCAACCTGGGCAATGAGAGCAAAACTCTGTTTCAAAAAAAAAAAAAAAGAAAGAAAAGAAAAAAAAGAAAACCAAATTTTACTTCAATATATTAATATCATTAGCCTCTCATGCACGTGATCCATGAAAAATTGCCCTCCAAAAATATTTGATGTTATGTTTACCTACCATCATCCCATGAATGGAGTTAATGCTGCATCACTGAAGAAACTAGCCTGCTTAAATTTAATTCCTGAATGACCATACCAATAGACACTCTTGAGAGGCTGAATATATAAATGGACAATGACCAGACATATATGACAACAGAACTCTGACCCATAAGCTCTGTAGAAACTATCAAAGAAAGCTCA
The DNA here is from genome assembly GCF_029281585.2 of Gorilla gorilla gorilla. Taxonomy (NCBI): domain Eukaryota; kingdom Metazoa; phylum Chordata; class Mammalia; order Primates; family Hominidae; genus Gorilla; species Gorilla gorilla. Next base: position 116,352,451 of record NC_073229.2, on the reverse strand, counting down.
TGACCTGATCATTGACTGCCAACTTCCTTATTTTTAACCCTGCTTCTAACTGAGGGCCAACCAGAGAAAACCAATATTCTGCCCTAGGCAATCACATAGAATGTCCTGCTTTTAGTTAGCTAGTCAGCTCCCATGCCCGGTATTCTCCAACCAGAGCACACTTAAACCTTTTCTCTCTCTCTTTTCTCTCTCTCTCTGTCTCCACTCCAAAGCTTTTCCCTGCCTATCTTGGAATCTTTGCCAAATACAAGTCATGGTGTTTGACTCCCTAGCTATAGCAAGCTCTGAATAAATAGGCTTTGTTTGTTCTCGTTTGGTTGATTTTTATTTCTACACTCTGAAATAATTTGTTTTTGACATTCATTCAATCAAAATTGAAATATTTCGCAAGTGATGGCAACTTTATCTTTGTTTACTCATCCAGAGTGTCATAGTTGGTTCAGGGTGGTCTAACAAATTACCATAGACTGAATCGCTAAAACAACATTTATTTTTCACAGTTTCAGAGGCTGGGAAACCCAATATCAAGGTGCTAGCAGATCTGGTGTCCAGTGAGAACCTGCCTCCTGATTTGCAGATGGCCGTGTTCTTGTATCCTCACTTGTGAGAGGCCTTTGTAGAGAGCAACTTGGGCCTCTTTCACATATGATCTTAGCCAAAAGGCAGAATAGCAATTGTGGCCTCTTTTATGAGGACATTATTCCTATTCATAAAGGTTCTAACCCTCATGACCTAATTACCTCTCAAAGGCCATACCTTCTGTTATAACATATTGAAGTTTAGGATTCAACATATGATTTTTTTTTTTTTTTTTTAGGGAATCAAACATTCAGTCCATAACAAAGAGAAACTTTGAATCATTGAAGTTATCAGTGTTCATCCATTGCCAATGGTATGTGTTAGGCCATGCTTTTCATCCTTCGATCGAACTGTTTGTAGAACAACTTATTATGGATGCAACTGTATTTGTGGGCCATGAGTATTATATATGGAAGAATTACTAAGCCTGAATATATCACTTTAGATTAGGAAGGGGAAAATGGACACAGCTGCACAGGTCACTACTAGGAAATTTAACAATATCACCTCATTATTGGTTCTTGTTGTTAAAGATTTCCAGAATTTTCCAGGTGCCAAGGCTGGAAACACATACTTTTTCCTTCTAAATGTTCAATTCCAAAATCACAGAACCACTATGGGCCTGGGGAAAGCTGCAATCAATACCCTTTTCCATCTGCACTTTCAGTGAACACAATTAAGCAAGGGTACACAAATAAAGCATTTTCTGATCTGAAAACAATGGGAACACAGAGATATAATGCTGTATCTATGTCTCCACTGATCTCCTGAAAGAGCAATTTAATTTTGCAGCCAGCCATGTGTAATTCGAGTGTGACACATTAACAAATGGATGGCTGGCCCATCTTCTTGGCTTCCTGTCAGGAACTGGCTCTTCTGATGCCTTTGGGCATGTCAGAGGGAACTTTAGCCCATTCAGAACTGCATCTGAAGGAATTAGGGGACAAAAATGTGGACTGATGAGGACAGCAGCTGTAAGGCAGAAAAATTAATAGTCTCATAGAAAACAATATGCAATGTAGTAACAAATCATGGGGAAATTGACATTTTACTTAGTTCCTCAGAACTATTTTAAATATAGAGTGTTAAAATTATCATTGAGTTTATTGAACTTATTTAACTTCTGCCAGAATTTAAAAATAAGTAAATCAAATGGAATGCCAAACTGTAATTGGATTTCTATTGTATGTATTCTGTATAACATTGAGTTGCTCTGGGAATATTAGAGCTGATGTAATTAACCTGAGCTTCTCTTAAATGCCTTCCGGAGAGAAGCTGCAGAGAGAGTGGAGAGAACATGTCGCTAAGATTGCTTAGGATATACATAGCTTCCAAGTTCTTCTCAAAGTAGAAATCTATTTAACCACGATTCCAAGCAGGATATATCTCTTCACACCACAGCAGGGTTGTGACAGCCCCTCCCCGCCTCAACTTGCCCACTTGCAGGAAGCAATAACTCCACAGGGATTTCTTAGGTTGGAAAAGCAAAAACAGAAACAGGGACCCAGACTGCAGCAGAACTTAGTTGTGATCACACTGTTCAAGGGTTATCACTAGTTTCTCAATGATAAAGCATCATTAATTGGTGTTAGAACCAGGTACTTATAATTTATTGTTTACAATGTGCACATTAAGCCAAATCTGCTTTTCTTCATAAGTGGCTAGCCTGCCATTTCTAACAATTTTTTAAGTCATTTCTAGACATTTTAAAAATACCCTTTCAGATATTGTTAAATATGGATACTGAAATCAGCTACAATTTACCTGAATGATGATTTGCATGATTCTGCTGACTAGAATAGCTAAAACCAAAAGTCTTTTAGAGTTGTATTTTGGAGAAATTTATTTCCATTCACATATGCTACAAACAGCAACTAGACCATGCATCAAATTATTCTTATTGCCAGCACCCTGTTTTAGTCATCAGTGAATTTAACATATTTGTCAAAATAATGTGTAGATGAATTAATTTCTTCACATATAATATGTATATATATATGTGACAAAGGCAGAAGTAGATTCAGATTTAGAATTTTATGGTCATATAAAATGATTATGTATTTGTTACTACTACTTGAAGGCCTCTGGGCGAGGAATACTCTAAGAATCTCAAATAAATTTGTTTTCTAAGAATTAAACTGTCAATTGTAATTGGAAAAGCTAGCCTATACTAAAAGCACCAGTACTTTTAAACTGTTAGATACAGTTGTTTGTGAGTTTCTAATTAAGCAATCAGAATAGAGCCTCCAACACATGACTTAAAAAACAGAAACATGATACGGGGAAGTTTAAAATGCAGATTCCCAGGTTCCTTTCCAATTGGTTCTGATTCAGTGGGTCAGGATGAAGCCAGGAAGCTGAATTATTAACATATTTGGTAATTTGGATGCTAGTACCTAGAACTTCACGTTGAAAAACCCTGATCTAAGCTAATGTAAGTTGTATTTAAGTTATAGAAAGTTAATTTGGGTAGGGATCATCATGGCAGGAGGCAGGCAGGACTAGATTGCCTCTTCAGACAGAGCAGTGTGTGGGGGCTCACACTGTGAATTTTAGCTTCAGATCGACTGCAAGAACAAACCAGCAATCCCAAGAGGACCCACAGACCCTCTAAAGGATGCAGACTGCTCCTGCAGGACCTGGGAGACCCCAGACAAAACTGAGTTCTCCAACTGTGAAAGTGGGAAAGGGAGACACTCCTCTCCCGAACACACACTCCCACTGGAGAAGCTGAAGGTCTGTTTGCCAGAAAAGTTTCCAACTTTACCTGGAGCTGAGTCAATTTGGAAACCTGAGCAAAATACAGGGGTAGAGGAAGCAGCAGAAAGGCCCTGATAGCTCGCTAAGTCCTCTAGCAGGCCATTCCTGCCTGGCACCACAGGGATCCAACTGGAGAGGGACAGGGGGAAATAACTACACAGGGAGAAGCAAATCTCTAGCTGAACTTTGCAACAATTCGAAGAGGATGAGAAGCCTCCTGGCCAGAACTCGGGGGAGGGAGCAAATCCACTGTGTAGACTCCACAGGTTAGGGAAGAACCAAGCCCTTTTCTTTTGTAGCTGGGAGGCAGGTAACCTAGGCAGGTTTTCAAACTCATGCTCCCTGCCTGGAAACGGACTGGGGGAAGTTTGGGGGGGGGGTGGGCACAGTGTGAGTGAGACTGGCCCTTTGGTTTGTGTGGGAGTTGCATGAGGCTTGTGACTGCTGGCTCTCCCCTACTTCCCTGACAACCTTGACAACCTGCATGACTCAGCAGAGGCAGCCATAATCCTCCTAGGTAGACAACTCCAGTGACCTGGGAATCTCACCCCCATACCCCACAGCAGCCCCAGCAAGACCTGCCCAAGAAGAGTCTGAGCTCAGACATGCCTAGCCCCACCCCCACCTGATGGTCCTTCCCTATCCACCCTGGTAGAGAAGACAAAGGACATATAATCTTAGGAGTTCTAGAGCCCTGCCCACCACCAGTTCCTCCCCATACTACCACAGCTGATGCTGTGTGGAAAGCACCACCTCCTGGCAGGAGGTCAACCAGCACAAAAATAGAGCATTAAACCACCAAAGCTAAAAATCCTCATGGAGTCCATTGCATCACCCCCCACCACCTCCACTGGAACAGGCACTTGTATCCACAGCTGAGAGACCCAAAGACGGTTCACATCACAGGACTCTGTGCAGACAACCCCCAGTACCAGCTCAGAACTGGGTAGATTCTGACCCAGTTCTAGCCTCTGGGCAGCTAGACCCAGAGGAGAGACAACAATACTGCAGTTTGGCTCACAGGACGTTACATCCATAGGAAAAGGGGGATAGTGTTACATCAAGGGAGCACCACATGGGACAAAAGATTCTGAACAACAACCTTCAGCCCTAGACCTTCCCTCTGACAGAGCCTACCCAAATGAGAAGGAACCAGAAAACCAAGCTTGGTAATATTACAAAATGAGGCTCTTCAACACTCCCAAAAAATCACACTAGTTCACCAGCAATGAATCCAAACCAAGAAGAAATTGCTGATTTACCTGAAAAAGAATTCAGGAGGTTAGTTATTAAGCTGCTCAGGGAGGGACCAGAGAAAGGTAAAGTCCAATGCAAGGAAATCCAAAAAATGATACAAGAAGTGAAGGGAGAAATATTCAAGGAAATAGATAGCTTAAAGAAAAAAAAAACAATAAAAATTTCAGGAAACTTTGGAAATACTTTTAGAAATGCGAAATGCTCTGGAAAGTCTCACAAACAGAATTGAACAAGTAGAAGAAAGAAATTCAGAGCTCAAAGACAAGGTCTTCAAATTAACCCAAACCAACAAAGACAAAGAAAAAAGAATAAGAAAATATAAACAAGATCTCCAAGAAGTCTGGGATTATGTTAAACAAACAAAGCTAAGAAAATTGCTGTTCCTGAGGAAGAGGAGAATTCTAAAAGCTTGGAAAACATATTTAGGGGAATAATCAAGGAAAACTTCCCAGCCTCTCTAGAGACCTAAACATCCAATTACAAGAAGCACAAAGAACACCTAGGAAAATCGTCACAAACAGATCTCCACCTAAGCACATCATCATCAGGTTATCTAAAGTTAGGATGAAGGAAAGAATCTTAAGAGCTGTGAGACAGAAGCACCAGGTAACCTATAAAGGAAAACCTATCCGCAGATTTCTCAGCAGAAACAATATGAGCTAGAAAGGATTGGGGCCCTGTCTTCAGCCTCCTTAAACAAAACAATTATTAACCAAGAATTTTGTATCCAGTGAAACTAAGCATCATATGTGAAGGAAAGACACAATCTTTTTCAGACAAACAAGTGCTGGGAGAATTCACCTTTACCAAGCCACTACTACAAGAACTGCTAAAAGGAGGTCTAAATCTTGAAATAAATCCTGGAAACACATCAAAACAGAACCTCTTTAAAGCATAAATCACACAGGACCTATAAAACAAAAATACACATTAAAAAGCAAAAACAAAAAACAAAGAAAACAAAGTACACAGGCAACAAAGAGCATGATGAATGCAATAGTGCCTCACATTCCAATGCTTAACATTGAATGTAAATGGCTTAAATGCTCCAATTAAAAGATACAGAACCGCAGAATGGATGAGAACTCACCAACCAACCATCTGCTGCCTTCAGGAGACTTGCCTAACACATAAGGACTCACATAAACTAAAAGGATTGGAAACAGGCATTTCATGCAAATGGACACTGAAAGCCAGCAGGTATAGCTATTTTTATATCAGACAAAATAAACTTCAAAACAACAGCAGTTCAAAGAGACAAAGAGGGACCTTATATAATGGTAAAAGGTCTTGTCTAACAGGAAAATATCACAATCCTAAACCTGTATGCCCCTAACACTGGAGGTCTCAAATTCATAAAACAATTATTAATAAACCTAAGAAATGAAACAGACAGCAATACAATAATAGTGGGGGACTTCAATACTCCACTGACAGCACTAGACAGGTCATCAAGACAGAAAGTCAACAAAGAAACAATGGATTTAAACTATACCCTGGAACAAATGGACTTAACAGATATGTACAGAATATTTCATGCAACAACTGCAGACTACACATTCTATTCAACAATGCATGGAACTTTCTCCAAGAGAGACCATGTGATAGGCCATAAAATGAGCCTCAATAAATTTAAGAAAATTAAAATTATATCAAGCACTCTCTCAGACCACAGTGGGATAAAAACTGGAAATTGACTCCAAAAATCAGCTCCAAAAAGATCCTTCAAAACCATGCAAACACTTGGAAATTAAAAAAACCTGCTCTTGAAGGAGCATTGGGTCAAAAACAAAATCAAGAGGGAAATTTAAAAATTCTTCAAAATGAACAACAATAATGACACAACCTATCAAAACCTTTGAGATACAGCAAATGTGGTGCTAAGAGGAAAGTTCATAGCCCTAAACGCCTACATCAAAATGACTGAAAGAGTAAAAATTGACACTCTAAGGTCACACCTCAAGGAGCTAGAGAAACAAGAACAAACAAAACCCAAACCCAGCAGAAGACAGGAAATAACTAACAGCAGAGCAGAAATAAATGAAATTGAAACAAAAAAATTACAAAAGATAAATGAAAGAAAAACCTGGTTCTTTGAAAAGATAAATAAAATTGATAGACCATTGGCAAGAGTAGCCAAGAAAAGAAGAGAGAAAATCCAAATAACGTCACTAAGAAACGAAATGGGAGATATTACAACTGACACTACTGAAATACAAAAGATTATTCAAGGCTATTAGGAACACCTTTATGCACATAAACTAGAAAACCTAGAAGAGATAGATAAACTCCTGGAAAAATACAACCCTCTTAGCTTAAATCAGGAAGAATTAGATACACTGAAAAGACCAATAGCAAGCAACAAGATTGAAATGGTAATTTTAAAAATGCCAACAAGAAAATGTCCAGGACCAGATGGATTCACATCAGATTTCTACCAGATATTCAAAGAATTGGTACCAATCCTTCTGACACTATTCCATAGGATAGAGAAAGAAGGAACCCTCTCTATTTCATTCTATGAAGCCAGCATCACCCTAATATCAAAACGAGGATATGATATAACCAAAAAAGAAAACTACAGATAAATATATTTGATGAACATAAATGCCAAAATACCTAACAGAATACTAGCTAACCAAATCCAACAACATATCAAAAGATAATCTACCATGATCAAGTGGGTTTCATACCAGGGATGCAGGGGTGGTTTAACGTATACAAGTCAGTAAATGTGATATACCACATGAACAGAATTAGAAACAAAGATCACATGATCATTTCAATAGATGCAGTAAAAGCATTCAACAAAATCCAGAATTCCTTTATTATTGAAACTCTCAGCAAAATTGGCATACAAGGGACATACCTTAAAGTAATAAAAATCGTCTGTGACAAACCCACAGCCAACATAATACTGAACGGGGAAAAGTTGAAAGCATTACCTCTGAGAACTGGAACAAGACAAGGATGCCCACTCTCACCACACCTCTTCAACATAGTACTGGAAAGTCCTAGCCAGAGCAATCACACAAGAGAAAGAAATGAAGGACATCCAAATCGGTAAAGATGAAGTCAAACTGTCACTGTTCACTGATGATATGATTGTTTACCTTGAAGACCCTAAGGACTCCTCCAGAAAGCTCCTAGAACTGATAAAAGAATTCAGCAAAGTTTCTGGATACAAGATTAATTTACACAAATCAGTAGCTCTTCTATACACAAACAGCAATCAGGAGAAGAGTCAAATCAAGAACTCAACACCTTCTACAATAGTTACAAAAAAAATACTTAGGAATATACATATTCCTAAGAAGTCAAAAGACTTCTACAAGGAACACTACAAAACAATACTAAAAGAAAGCATAAATGACACAAAAAAGTGGTAACAAATTCCTTATTCATGGATGGGTAGAATCAATATTGTGAAAATGACCATACTGCCAAAAGCAATTTACAAATTCAATGAAATCCCCATCAAAATACTATCATCATTCTTCACAGAATTAGAAAAAACAGTTCTAAAACTCATATGGAACCAAAAAAGAGCCCTCATAGCCAAAGCAAGACTAAACAAAAAGAACAAATCTGGAAGCATCACACTACCTGATTTCAAACTATACGATAAGGCTATAGTCACCAAAACAGCCTGGTACTGTACTAAATAGGCACATAGACCAATGGAACAGAAATAAACCCAAATACTTACAGCCAACTGATTTTTGACATAGCAAACAAAAACATAAAGTGGGGAGAGGACACCCTTTTCAACAAATGGTGCTGGGATAATTGGCTAGCCACATGCAGGAGAATGAAACTGGATCCTCATCTCAACTTACACAAAAATCACCTGAAGATGGAATAAAGAATTAAACCTAAGGCTTGAAAGTATAAAAATTCTAGAAGATAACATTGGAAAAAACTTTCTAGACATTGGCTTAGGCAAGGATTTCATGACCAAGAACCCTAAAGCAAATGTAATAAAAACAAAGATAAACAAATACCACCTGTACTCCAATAACTTATGGGAAAAAAATTTGTAATAATACTGTAGCCTAAAAAATTACATTAACATATCTACAGAAGTAAAATAAGACATCACAAGAAAATAGCACAGGCCCCTGGTAAATGGAAAAAAGATGCAAAAATTGCTGAGTCCATAGAAGTTTCCAAGGGAGATACAAGAGTTGGCCAAAGCTGCCTTAAATGTTTTTGACTTCATTGTTAAAAAACTTTCCACATGAAAGGACATTTCTTAAACCACCTAATTGTAATGTTGCCTGCTATCTCTTTATCTGGGATCCTTTACTTACAAAACCACATTTTATTATAAATTGCCTTCATATTAAATGGACTAGCTTGCTTTTGAGAAGATGATGTCTATTATTTCTCATTGCAAATACATTGGTATTCTAGGTTTGCTTATGATGTACATTGGAATCTATCTTGATCTTACGTATGTTTTGATTACTCAGTGCTTGAGCTCTCCAGGGCACTGAAGACCACCTACCAAGTACCTTAATAAAATCAAAACTCAATATGTTTTCCTTTAATATTGAACAGACTTTCCATGTGAACATTCTTGGAGATCCACTGGGCTCTTGAACTGCCTTTGTTACTCACTACAGCTTCATTAACATGACCTTAAGGAGCTGCTTTTTCTGGATAAGTACACTTTCTTTAATTATCTGTAGAAGATTTTAGAAGATGCTAGAAATTATAAATCATGTTATTTAAGAGTCTCAAGAATTAAAAAAGGAAATAAGTCTGTAGAGTAACACACAACTAGATAATTTCACGATATAATACAATTGACACATCTTCCTCTTGCAATGATCCTCAAATTTTAATGTATATATGAATCACTTATGGGTCTTGTTATTTGTGGATTCTCAATCATTAGGGCTTAGGGCCTAAGATTCTATATTTATAAGATCCCAAATGGCGTTATTACATCATAAACCACACTTCTGAGTACAAGGGTCAAAGTACCTTCCTCGCTATCTGTGCCTATCTTTCTGTCTGTTTCTGTCCCCTCTCTATACCTCCTCTCTGTCTCTGTCTGTCTGTCTATTCATCTATTCCTTCCTCTCTCCCTCCCTCTCTCTCTACATCTATGTAGCAAATGTCATCATTCTCCCATAACCAGAAATTCCATTAAGCACATTCAGATTGTTTATATCCTTAGGCTAGAAAGCAGGGCCCGGAGAGAGTTAGAAGTCTCTCTCCTGGTTATCTAAGCACTGATTTCTAAGCTTCCTGGTCTTACAGATTCTCTTCCTGTGATAATTAGCAGCATATGGAGATATAGCCTTAACCATACACCACTGTGATGATATTAGAATAGAACATAATAAGCTTAGCATCCATATGAGAGAGGAATGAATACACAACTGCAGTGAGAATATTTTCTTTTGCAGACACTGAAAAGATTCTGTATTCTATGTGTTGTTCTCTAAGCTCATTTCTCCTTTTTCATTCTTCATTTTTGGTAAAATCTTATTTTCTAACCAAAGTATGATTTGATGAGTTTCAACTCCAACGATCATTCACTGTGCATTCAAATACTTATAATATTTCTTTGTAGTGAATAAGTATGAATAAGCAGTGTGGTCCACAGTTACCCAAATAAACAAACATTTTAACTAAATAATTTTGTTTCATGCTTTCGTGTACTCAAGAAATTTTAAGCTGTTTTTAATCGTTTATAAGAAATATGAAAAATGATAATTTCTATGGTTAAGACAGCAAAATTTCCCAATTCATATAAGTAAGCTACATAAGGTGCTCATTCTGGCTTTTGGGTGGGTCAAAAGCCAATACCACTTCTCTTCTTTTATCACTTCCTAACTTCAAACAGTAGATCAAAGATCAGCCCCCAGGACATGAAAAGAGAGAAACAGAAATAAAATAATTTAAGACATGCTATGCAGTAAATGGGAAAAAAATGAAAAGTCTGATCTAGTCAGTGTTTCACTGTGTTAATTGCTTTGCTTCCCCATCAAGAGGTTCTGATGTCTTGTACTATACAATGATGAAGCTTACCCTTGAACCTGGACAAACATTGAAAAAATCTGGATTAGAAGGTGTTAAAGATAATTAACCTCTAATTGAATGTTCTCAGTTATGTAATGCAAGCCCTGAAAGAGCTTTCAAAGGAGGAAATACTATGAAAACTGCCAGAATATTTCTCTGAAAAAATACCAGCAAAATTTCCTTCCTGGGGCTCCCTGGAACACGATTTCAATGGAAGACACACCAGGTCTGAGGGCATTCAGGTAAGGCAGTCCATCGAAGGGGCTCTTTCACATGAGTATTCATTTTAGTTCTTGTGTAATTGACCTGACAGGTGAGGTGGGGAGCAGGAGAGTCATACTAACTCATTTTGCTCTCGAAAAATCTGTCTGGAATTCTCACCCAGGACCTGGGGCAGAGGTTACTAGGGGTTACCTGGAAGGAAAGATCTCTAAATGCTGCCATACACTTGGCAGATCTACTATTTTATAATTTTTAAGTAAAGACTTTGAACTTTTGTCAGATATCTTGGAAGAGGGGGCTGCAAAAAAGAAATCATTGTTGTTGTTTTCTTTTAATGCATAAAATGCATCAGCTCATGATTTTTAGTTCATGCTTGTCTCCTGGGACTCTTGCGAAAGAATAGGTGGAGGATATGGGGTTCCTGCACTTCATATAAAATAAGCGAGGTCAGATCAAGAGGACTGTGGAAAGGATCAACTTTTTCCTTTTGCATTTTTTATGGAAAAATTTAAAACATACTCTTCCTCATCAGTTAATATATTTTCTTTACAAACTTATGAAGTTTGGGGATTTTAATAGATTCTAGAAAAAAAGAACAAAATGTGCATTTGTTTTGATCAGAATCAATGGAAGGGGAGAAACAAATAAGTAGAAAAGCAAACTTTATTTTAGGAGATTTGGTTGGAGACTAAAAAGGATTTAGAGTAGAATAAAAGAAAAATGGTATTCTATTTTCTCTTTGAGTTTTTAAAATTCATCCACTACTTTAGATTCTCATCCCATGCTGATTATCTCATAAGATGTTGGGGATAACTGGACTGAATAAACTAACTTTTCAATGGTTCTCAGTAAATAAATATTTTTTAAGTGAGAGAAAAATACAAAGATTCTCATTAGTGGTGATGATGATGACAATAATTATTAACATTATTAAGGGCTCACTACCCATAAGAAACTTGCAAAATATTTTCTACGAATATGTAATTTAATTCTTAACAAGAACCATAAAATATCTATTACCCTATTTCATAAATAAGAAAACTGCGACCAGAGAGATTAAAAAGTGATGTTGAGGAGGCCGCTCCACCAACTCCAGAATTGGTAGTTGATAAAATTATATAATTTTTTACTATTATTCTCTCTTTACATTTCCTCTTTCCTCATCCGATATACCAAGCATCTTCTGTGTACTCTCTTTATTATTTACTAAATGCATCTTCACCTTCTCTTTTTCCAATTCTACTGGGGCTTCTTGCAGAGTTATACAGACAACAAAATAGATCTGTTTTCACTGACAACAGTGATTTGTTAATTTCCTTAAATTATAATAATTTATTATAATATTAAGTGTATAATTAATATATTGATGTGTACTAGGTAAAGAAGAAAATCAATGAGCAAGTAAATGATAGACTCTAATCCTTCAATTTAATATTACTTATCATGTTAAACCTTACTAATGTTTTCAGAATTTTTATATTTTTGGGGATCTAGGAACACATGTATTCTATAAAACCTGTGTTTCTACTGGAATACATGCAGGACCCAGATTGTAGATCATCACTAGATATTCAATTATACTAGACAATCAAATCTTAGTGAGAATTTTGAAGAGGTAAATTAAACATCAGGCAACTAAACAGTCTTTAGCATAGCTTTCAACTCTAAGTTATTTGGATTAGAAAATTCACAGTTTAAGAATCATTATTTTATTATTTCATTTAATTTTTCATTTTTATTAACTAAGAACTTGGTTTCCACAGAGCCTTATGGCATATATCATTTTGAAATTCAAGAAAATGTTTAACAAATATTTCACATCAAGAAATCAAGAGTGATTTTTTTGTTGTTTGTTTTTTTCTCTTTTCTTCTAGGATTCAGTTCACAGCTATTTATTTATCATTTAAATGCATTCAACTGAAAAAGAACATTTTCCTGCTGAATATAGGAACCGTCAAAGATAAATATGGGCTGATGTTTTTCGTGCCTGCTAACATTGGGTCTAGATTTATCTACCTTGAAAGACATGCCATTTGTCAAAGGCTTGTTTAGCATGAAAAATCCTCTATGGCCAGTATTAGTTATGTTCAGTCATTCTTGCTTCATGTGTGCTGGACACTGGGGAAAGCAAGGGAGAGAATCTTCATAAACCAAAGCACACTAGCCTTTTATTTGAATGACAGCTATAATAACTACTCACACAAATATAATTTTTAAAGACATTTATATATTAATTTGGATTGAATGTCTTTGCTGTGCTTGAGACATCCTAAGTGTGTATATAGGGGGTATATGTATGTGTGTGTGCACATGTGTGTACGTGTTCTGATGGAGAAAAAGCACTGGAATATCTCTCTCATTATTTAAATTGCTTGTGAACTTTCATTGCTTTCACTAAGCTGTTCCAATTTATGAGACCATTTCCCACTGCCCTGACAAATCTAAGTTTGCATTGTTAGCCTTTTCCTTGATATCCACTGAATTTTTGTTCTTGCTTTGTTTCTCAAACATGCACAAAAATGCAATTACTATTTATTCATTTTCTTACTGCATACTTGTGTATTTGCTTATTTATTAAATTGTTTATTTATTTAAGGCATGCACTTGATAAAAAGCGTTTAAACTGGTAACAAAGGATGCACTAGAGTTTGCCTCCCATCTCAAACCTGGTATCATTGATGCTTCAGAGAAGATATTCTTGCATATATTGATGTACATATATCTGTATTTGTATGTGCATATTTTCCAGATAAATTTCAATAACTTGAATTGTTAGATTAAAATGTTCGACTATTTTAGATATTGTCAAATTACTCTCTAAAGACTTTATATTGTATTTTATTACCATCTAGAGGATTTTTTTAATCAATGATATCTCATTAGGCATTGTAATTTTTGTCAATCATACAAGTAAAATTTACTGTTCATGATTTAAACATAATTGCATTTTGAAATTATGCATAAGATTAAGCTTATTTTCATATGTTTATAAGCCATTTTTTCCCCATGAACTGCTTATTCTCATTATTTCCTGATTGATTAATTTGTGTATTGGTCTTTCTCACTACTTATAAAAGATCTTTCTATAATAAAGCCATTTGTCTGTTACATTTCTTTTTCCTAGTTTGCCGTTTGTGTTTTGAATATATGTGTTTATTAATTTTCACATTTCCATGTAAAAACATTTGGTTTCCATGTGACCAAATTTCTTTCTATTATTCAGCTTCTAGATTTTGGTCCTTAGTTTGAAAGGACTTCTACAAAATAAGAAATGTTTTGAATTTTAATGTTTTTAATATGGTCCTTAATTCTTAAAATTTGGTTTTAAAATCCTTTTAAGTCTAAGCACAATTTAAATGATACAGATTTTTTAAATTCCATTCTGTGTGTTTTATTTCCTATTTCTGTTACTAATTTTATTACTTTGTTTTTTTTTCTTCAGAAAATGTAATCTCTATAAGGTTGCTGTATTAGACGTTGATTTGGATATTTTGCTGTGACCTAATACATGGTCACTTTATAATAGTCCAAAGCCACTTTACATACAGAACTCTTACATGATTTCAATATAAAATATATGATGTCTTTAGTAAAGTATGCCTACGGCTTTGGAAGTTATATTTTTCCTTCTACTAGACTCGGTTGTTTAAATCATTAATTTTGAGTCAAAGTTATTTGTTTCACAAATTTTTGTCTTCTCCTTGTATGCTTTTGCAGAGATCTATGGAGCTCATAGTTAAGCTCTGTAGATTATAGTTGTGTGTCTGTGTGTGTTTTGACACAGCATTCACTTTTCTTTTAGCTAATGTAGTTAACAGTGTAAATCTGATTGCCATTGACTACTTTTCCATTCCTTTGCCACAGAAATATTCTGTTTCCTGAAAAGGTGTCATGTCAAGCAGTTCATCCTTCAACCTCACAGTGTTAGCAACTCTGTCACACAAAGGGGCCAGGGTGCTCCTGAAAACCATCCATACTTGTACACACACTCATTTGCTACTGCAAGCAGTGGTGAACAGGGGTAATATTTATTCTGTTCAGGAGTCTCAGCTTTGGAAAAGTCTTCACGCAGTAAAATTTTAGAATTTACTGGGTGAATTTACTCTCAGTACCCTCTCTTGACCTGTTCAAATTTCAGAAAGGCGGCTTTGCTTCACAATTTGTAATTTAGTTGCTGATCAGTTTTCTAGTTTTTCTGGAGATGAAGTTGTCTGTCTTTAAAATTTTTTGTTGTTGTTTCTTTATATCAGAGAAGAGGGGGATTACTGGCTTTCTTTCTGCCACAATTTCTAACTGGAACAAGAATGTTCTTGTTCTTCCTCTGAGCTTGAGCATATTGACTTATATTTTTTAATTTTTCCTGGCTCAGGGCTTCTAAACAAACAGGAATGATGTTTATGTGTTTTACTTATAAAATTTAACAATGTGTTCACAGCCCCAAATTTGATTGCATAATGCACGTTGTCCCTTTAGAAAGAAGATTATTCAGAATACAGGACTTCGGCGATTGTGACATCTCAAATACGAGATGAATATGTGGAAGCAAAAAAAAGATAGGGTGATTTGTTTAGACACAAAGACTTGGGACTCAAGGACCTTGCCTGTTTATTAGGGATCAGCAAAAAAAAAAAAAAAAAGAAAAGAAAAGTAACTTGTCTCCATGAGTACCTGTTCTCAAAAAGTGAATGAAGTGAATGTCCTAGAATTCTTAAGTGAGAAATCCCCATATAATTATAATGTGGAGGTATCTTTATTGACATTACCTATTCTGGCCACTTAATGAGATGAGTATACTCTAGGTATGAAAATTTAGACCCTAGAAACCTCTATAACAAGTGAGATTATGGTAAAAAAAAAAAGTTATTTTTGAGTTGCCAAGAAGTGGAGTAAAATTATCATTAATAAAGACTCTCCTGAATTTTACCAAAACCTTATAACTTTCTTGGCTACCTTGGGCATACCATTAGTGAGTGACCATGTTCCTGTGTGAGAAACTGATCTTTGCTGCTAGAAAATGATGATAAAAGATTCTGAAGAGTAATTGAAGAGTCCTATCTCCTCCATAATCATTTAAAATGGAAGCTAAGGCCTTCTTCACTGTATAATTTTTTACAGGTCTGTAGTACCACTGCAGACTCTAAGGAAAAATAAAGCTGAAAAACTGTTTACAGCCTTTCAAAAGGTGCTAATCTAGAAATTCCTAGGGGTCTTGATCAACTTTAGGACATGTCAATGTACCTAATCATTCTTACTTGTTTCACTTCAAGGAAAGAAAATTGTTCCCCAACTAAAAAAAAAAAAATGCATATTTTTGAGTTGACCAGTCACTTGTCACTTCACTTTGGGACAAAGAAAGGAGGAATATCAGCTTCGTATCCATAAGATTATTTTTGTTGGTCAGATTTCATTTTTTAATTTGCATATTGGAACTTACCAAACAATATTTGAAAAGGAAGCCCAAAGTATGAACAATAAGAGGAAAATGTGATGTTTGATATGGACATGAAGGCAGGGCAGAATTCCAAGGACTCAGCTACTGAGATTTTCCTTCTCTGTTTCCATGTTAGCCCTTAGACAATCTCATTGAAATTCTAGCACTCTATCAGAGTGCTGTTTTAAGTCTACTGTCTTTTCAGATAAAGCACAGCTTTACTATTCTTGGTATTAGGGTAGTGTAGTGTGTCAAGTAGATATGTCCACATCTGACATTCAAAAGATATGTCCACAGCCTAATCCACAGAACCTGTAAATGTGACCTTATTTGGAAGAAAGATCTTTGCAGAAGTAATTAAATTAAGAATATCAAGATGAGATTGTCCTGGATTATCTAGATGGACCTTAAATCCAGTGATAAGTGTCCTTATAAGAGGCACACAGAAGACAGAACTACAGACAGAAGAGGAGAAGTGAAGACAGAGGCAGAGATTAGAGTTATGTGGCTACAAGTCAAGGATCATCTGGATCCACAAGAAGGTGGAAGAAGAAAGAAAGTATTCTCCTTGAAATCTTTGGAGGGAGGTAATGAAGCCCATTGATGCCTTGATTTCAGACTTGTGGTCTATAGAACTTTGAGAAAATAAACTTCTGTTTTAAGTCACCTAGTCTGAGGTAATTTCTTACAGCAACCACACAAAATTAATAAGGGTGGATACATTTATTACTGTAAAATAATTTACTAGAGGTTACCAGAATAGCATCTTTGCTTATGGCTACAGTGACTAGTGAATACAAGAGTAGAAAAAAGCCCGTCTTTCATCAAATCATGACTAAAGATATTATGTATCAGGGCACTCTTCAAGGGACCCACTGAGAAACAAATATTTTAAGTTCCTACTCTTCTGAAATTTGCATTCTAGGGGATATCACTAAATATCAATTTTTCATAATAGTACATTGAACTTTGAAACAGATTGTTTTAAAATATCTTTTGACAGATATCATTAATATGTAGAAAAGAATCCTTTGTAAGCTAATGCAATACTTCCATGTTACCCTTTTCTTAGTTTTAAAGAATTTTAAAGGTCTCAGCAACCTAATGTGTGGCTGTATGTTTCTCACAGGACTCCATGTGTGAGAAGTTGCATTATTTATTTCATTATTTTCTAATAAATTGCCATGTCTTCAGAAAACATGTGGGAAAAAAAGATTTTTTTAAAAAAAGCAGCTGATAATTAAACACTAGAATAGATGAAAATAAAAATTTATGATGTGACTAAGTGTAAGGGTATGAGGTTATTAGAAAAAAGTTGAATTGAGAGTTTTTCCAGGAGCATTTTAAGTTTTTATTTCCTTTTTGTTCATGCCAAGCAACCTCAGGCAATTGAGACTCAAGAGTTTTTGTGGTATGAACTATTAGGCTATAACTTAGTGAACTAAAACACAGCATATGGCAATTAGTGGCGTGTGGTTTCCTTTAAGCTATTCATTTGGCCAGTGTAACAGGAGCACCTAAATTCCTTCAACTTATCATAATTTGGTACAGTGGAGGGGTTCCAAGGCAAAGAAGGGCATTAATGAGAGAAGTGCTCTAAATGCGTCAGTACTCAGATGGGAAGGAGGAGGATCAAGAGGTAAGAGCAGAGAACCTTGCCACACAATGCAAATTAGACACACACGGAAACCAAGAGCCAGGAAAGAGCTATGATCCAAGGAAATAAAAGTTCTTGGGCATCAGAGACTTTTAAAAGTCTTTTGACCCATTAACCTTTACCATTTCACATATTCATTTCACGAAGTATAAAAGGTGTTTCTTGTATGATCTTGTGGAAGGGCTGAGTAGCTGTGGATTGTTCTCCTATATGGAAATTCTAGAGGATTTGTTCTTCCATTTTCTAAGTTGGGTTTTCTGAAAAATATTATAATTGGAAGCCTGAAAGACATCCTTAGGGCATTAGGATGAAATCTTGTATGGAATAATTGCCTAAGAGAGATCAGATCCTGCCATACTTAGCTGAAAAGTTCTCTTCCTTTTGTAAAGCATCATAGTATCAAATTTTCCTCTAATGTTTGTGCAAATCTTAGAATGGTATGGACCCTCTATTCAGTTATCAACCTAAATCTACAGTGAATCACATTTGCATTTTGAAAATATGATTGTTTCTATAATCAAAACCATAGTAGTTATTTTAAAAAGAAAGACTTTAACTGTATTTTTTACTCTTTCTTATTATAAATTCATGAAAATACTACTACTAATAATGTGATATTATTCATTGAGCCCATGTGCTAGATACTGTGCTAAGTGATTTATATGCTTGTTCTTTCTATCTTCAAAGTGATCTTGCTAGGTGGGTATTATTGCTAGGCTATTTGTTTACTATTTTTCCTCAGTTATAGCATAAACCACTTTCTTAAGCTGAAATATATATGTTTATAAATCTGTTCATTTTTTCTGCTGTTTTATTTAATAATGGGGAATATGATACCTGTATGGAAAATGATGAAAAAAATAGCTTGAGAAAATACCATATACATTTATATTGCTTATAACTTGCTGATGACCTTATTTCATAATTTTAATCATTTAAATAAAATTACTTACATATTTCAAATAAAACAAACACAAAAAATCATTTGTATTTTGTGGTTCTCACAAAGACTTTGCCTATGTTTCCTATTTTATTCCATTGCTTAGTTTAGGAAGCTGGCTTGCATACTAATGATACTGTGAATGCAATTTTCTGGTGTCTTTTGGTTTTCATCATTCATTATTGATGCAATATTTTTGCTATGTTTTTCTTTCATTCTCAATGTTGATGGTCTACAAAGAGCTATGCTTTAAAGGTCCATCAGTGTAATTGTACGATTACATTTATCTACTCTGAACTGCCTTGGACAGTCATTAGTCTTCTAAGGGTAAGAGCTTTATGATGTATGCTTATATTCTTTCTCATTATTTACTGTGTATTTGTAACCCATTCCTTTGAATTCAGTTATAAATCATAATATTCTAGTCTAAACAAGAACATGATATATAATCACTAGAGAAGACAATCCCATTTTTTATAGTATTTTAGTGAAAATGTGTATTGAATTTTTGGGTAAGATGTATTCATTTTTTGAAACAAGAGAAAATGGTCATAAAAAGAGAATAAATAAATGAATTTTTCATGAAATTGTATAACTAAACATTAATATTTAATAAATATTATATTATGTATATATGTATGTATGTGGTATGTATGTGTATATATATACGTGTATGTATGTTTGTATATATATTTATAAAGTAATCCTATCTCCTATATAAAACAAATACTTTATTTCTTTGAGAAATTGGAATTTCCCTCTCTTTGGTCTGAAATTGTAGACTCCAGAGGATCAATAAATTAATCACATTTAAATCCTGCTTAATTAGATCCCTAAATAAAGGTATGAAATTGAAAATAAATAAATGCCTATTATGTGCTCAGTAAGGTACTGTGGTGGTTAAATATAAGACGTGACCTCAGGCAACAAATTGGCTGGGAAGAAAAGCCTAACAGTTAAAGTCTTCTTATCACTAACTCTGAGGAAAAATAAAAGCTAGCTTAATTAAATGTATCTTATGTGACAAGTTCATTGCTAAACAGCTAGTCCTGTCATCTCATAGAACCCTCTTAATAGAAAAATGTCACAAGGACTCAGGGAACAATAAAAAAACTGCTTGTCAAGAAAAATTTGTATTATATAGGTAAACGGGGCCAGCAGAGGAAGGCCAGGTGGGAGATTTTGACCCAGTGCATGAGAAGGATGCCACTTGGCTCCACATTCAGGAAAATGAACAGAGTGCTTTGCAGAATAAGTTGGTTCTTTTGAGATTCTCTGGAATGGTAGAGTGAATGCAGTGAAATCATTATAGTCAAAGGGAATTCATGGTGGCTTGGTATACAATGGAGGCAATGGAAACAGGGAGAAGGAAACATCAAGTTAAGTCAAGAGTTTGTTTAACTTGATCTCTTATAGGAAAGAAGAATAGGAAAGTGTTCCAAATTATTTCTAAGAAGCATAGTCATTTTAAAAAACGTAGATATGCTTCTAATGGTATATGTGTTGTAGTTGGTTGATTATGAGGAGGGGGGAGACAGGAGAAATAAGATAACAAACTATGTTGTGACAATGTAGAGATTACTTTGATGATAGAAGACTCAAATGGAAATCTCCAATGGGTATTTAGATCTGAGGGAGTGAGTGAGTGTATGTTTTTGTGTGTGTGTGTGTGTCTATAATAGTAATAGTGGAAGCCAGAAAGATATGCAAAATGGAGAATTTATAAAGAGCAGAGTAGGAACAAGTAGAAACACCAAAAGAATGCCCACCCAAGTTTGAAATGGGATAAAAATATGAAAGTAAACAATGGAATCAAATTTGCAGCCCAAGAAGATAAAGCAGAATATGTATGCCTTTACTTATTGCCTTTTCTGGTTTTCTGCAGACATTTAAACCCACATTGATTCAATTAACATTTTTTCAGAGTGTGTTCTCTAAGCCCTTATATGGTAAGCATTTGTAAACATTCTATTTAGTAAGCAATTAGGTCTTAGGGATTTTAATAGAATGGGAACTAGGTTTGTCTGATGTACAATTCAAAACAGGCAACTTCATGTTTTGTGAGTGCATCGCTTTACTTTGTCTCTATATTTGTAATATCTGATATTCACGAACTTATTCACAAAATAGTTCTACCAAATTCTGTTTTAGATACAAATAAAAAGCACATTTTTTATCTCTGATGGGAACTTTCTGTAAGTATTGACTGTCAGAATTTGGCCTGAAGTGTATGTCCCATAAGTAAGAAGATAATCCAACTAGAATTTTGGCTCAAAAAATCGTCTCACGCAGACCCAAATAATGTATTTTTTCTGCCCAGAATTATGAGGTGTCATACACTTTCTCTCCGATACTCTTTGGAAAAAGCCAGACACATTTCTCTGATGACATGTTTCTTGGATAAATGCTCAACTGTTCAGGTTTCTAGACTAGTTCTTTAAAAAGTAGCTCTACAGAACATTTAAATTCATTTTTACAATTTGATTTTTCTTCAACGAATACTCATCTGCTCCTTTTCTTCTTGATTGAGTGGTTATGAGATTCTTTATTTCCTGAAAGTTTAAAACTGTTAATATATATTTATATATGTCATTTATGACATATGATATGCATACATAATATACATAGATATAGATATCTATGTTGCTTTATTTACAGTGTTTGCCTTATGAATGATGAGTCCTTGCAATCTACATATGAGATTCTTTTCAGGTCAGCAAACCTTTCTTCTGCTGTATCTCTGAATATTGTTCCTGTGCCATGCCACTTATTCTATTATCTCAATAATAAAAATTATTAGAATATTGAAACTCAATTTCTAAATTGAGTTTCCAATTTTCTCTTTTCCAAAGCTATCATCTTTTCGCTGAAAATTGTCATCTGTTTCTCCTCTTTATGTGCTGAAAGAGGCTTTCAAAGACCTCCTCAGCACTGATTTAATGTGTTGTGTTTACTCTTCTCTTTATGGTTTTAATATTTTAAAATGTGTATTATTTCTTTTCTTATACTTTTTAAATCTCTACCCTCTAACCTTTTAGTTCCCAATAAGCTCTTTGTGTTTTCATCTTTGGACACTTACTTCATGAGTTACCTGCTTTCATTCCTTCCTCTCCCACTCCACTACCAAGTACTATTTAAAATCTACTCTTTTTCCTCCCACATCATATTTATTTTCTTTCTTTCTTCCCTCTTTCTCACTTTCTTTCTTTCTTTCTTTTCTTTCTATCTTTCTTTCTTCTTTTTTTTTTTTCCCCCTGGGATGTCCTTTGAGCCTTCCTCAGAGACGCATTTCCTGATGCCAGTGGGGAGTGTGGTGAGCTGAGGCCAGACCACCTGGATTCAAAGTCTTGGTCTGTCACAGACTACCTCTGTGACTGCAAAAGTTCACTTAATTGTCCTTTACTTCAGTTTCCTCATCTATCAGATGAAAATAATAACAATAACTTTCATAGCTTTGCCATGAGGAATTAATACATATAAGGCACTTCAAATTGTCACAGACACAAAGCACTTGACAAATTTGAACTTCTACTGCTCTCAGTTGCTAGTCTGAATGGATGGTTGATGTACACCTGCATGTTATCAGTTCTGACCATTAGCCTAAGGGACATAAAGAGATTGCTGACATTTGGAAAATCCCAATAGAACCCCATTTCTGCACAACTTCTCTTCTGTGTTTGCTGAAACTGTCATGTAAGAAGCTTGCTTTATTGGATATATTATCTGCTCAATTTTGCTTTAATGCCATTCATGTGACATGGTGCTGTTGGTCTCTGTTGTGCAATGCTTGCACACTGAGCCCTGATGCAATGGGAGAGAGGAAAAGAGGTGAGAAGAAGGTTGCCCATTGCACTGGAGAGAGTCATAAAGTCCAGGAAAGATGCCTGGCACCTTGTAGAGAGAGGAGGTGTTACAGTAGGCAATCAGTCAGACATGATCAGTGCAGGAGAGGGCCCCCCACCACCACCACCAGGAATATCAGGTGACCAACAGGTGATGGTCAGGCAGTTGTTAAGCTGTCACTCTAACATAATAACTGATTACAGCTGGCACTGTAAGGCGGTCTCCCAGTAGACAGAAAAAATCCTTAAACTTGTGATCGGCAGCTTCCCAACAGGATCACAGGAGCTGGGTAAGAGGGCTCCAGTATGTTCACTAAGAGGCAATATGGTAGAGTTTAACTGGTATATGAGCACTCCATTGTTAAGGGAAAAATGCCTCAAGTGAGCATGCACACAACTTCAGTAAACACACTGCTCATCGGGCCCCTCCCAAGTGCTGGCAGGCCACTGTGCGAGCTGAGTGCCAATGTATAAAACTCCAAGTCGAAGGTCAAACCATACACTTGATCTCGTAAGTTGCCTGCTTGGCCCTCTTCCAAGTGTGCTTTATTTCCTTTTATTCCTGCTCTAAAGCTTTTTAATAAATTTTCACTCCTGCTCTAAAACTTGCATCAATGTCTCACTGTGTCTTATGCCTGTCAGTCAAAGTCTTTCTTCTGAGGAGGCAAGAACTGAGGTTGCTGCAGACCTGTGTGGAGTCACCGCTACTGACATACTTTGGTGCTGCATGACTCGGATGCATTCCCCAGTGGTAACAGAGGCACCCTCTGTACTAGAAAGAAGTAGTACTAAGATTTTATATTACTAATTTTTCTTTTTAGGACAGAGTGCTCCAAATTTTGCTGATCAATATTATTTTTTCAAAAGAGACATAAATGTCATTTTCCCTTCTGCCTCAGCATAAGTATTTGCCTGCAGTGCCCAAAAAATTAGTATAGAAACGAACATAGGTAAGAATGCTCATGAACAAAAATTTTGAGTACGCTAAGTATCATTTCTTAAAAAAGTTATTTCCTATGCAGAATATGTAAAGTAAGTACTTCAAAATTTTTTATTTGTACAAAGCCTTGCTAATCTTTTACTAACTTTGCTGAATTAAAATTCCTACATTTTTTCCCTTTAGTCATTTTGCTTTTATTCCAGGAAAAAAAAAATGCCTTTTCTCATGAGGTCAGTCCTGTCAAACGATACACAATATGTATTTCAAATCAATTTCTTTCATTCTGCCTTGACTGCCCCTTCCCCTTCCCACCGCTGAAAAAGTCATCGTTTCTCTTGTAAACTACTGCAGGAAGAACTAGTCTAGAGTCTCCACTGTACTTATGCCCTCATTGTTACAAGAATATCAGAGTCATCTGTAAACATGGGTATTGGGCTCTACCACTTCCCAGCTTATAACCCTTTCTGAATTTATTTTCTAAGATTCTTCCAACGTTCCAACCACACAGGCTCCTTAAAACTCAAGGCCTACATACTTTTTTTTTTTTTCTTTACAGAAAGGTTTTTGTGATCTCACCTGCCCTTCCCCACACTTCTCCATTTGCCTGCTATAACTTGTGACTCTTCACTCAAGACTAGTTTTCAGGTCCTTTGTTTTACTAATACTCATGCTTTTTCTTTATAGGCTTATCCCAATTTTAACATATAATTTTTACGTAATTATTGGTTTCTTCATTCTTTTCATCCAAAAAGATATGTGAGCTCCATGAGAGTAAGGGCCATGTTCAGTTTGTAGGATTAGTGTCTATAACATCTAATGGCACATGACATGCATTAGGCAAAATTAGGCACCAAAATATGTGATGAGTAAATACACTTAAATATTCCAGGCTTCTTATTTAGCTTAGCTATATAAATAAATTCAGAGTGGTCAGCAATTAGTGGAAACTTGTGAGTTTCAGGATTCTTTTCCACCTGAACTTGTTTGAATCTGGTTACTTCTAAAGTTCCCTCACAGCTTTGAAGGAGGGAAGGAGAAACAAAAAAGAAAATGGAGGCTTCTGACGTCATAAAAATAATGAAGAATTTTATTCTTCCTCTATCACATATTCTCCTTGTTTTTCTATATAAAAAGGCATATGCAATTTGATTCATGCTTGATGCTTTTTCAAGGTAAACAAGAATTTAACAACATTCTATTTTTAAACATTACATAACTACTGATTTCTTTTTCCATGTTGACTGAGGCTTTGTTTTCTCAACTTCATTTTGTGAGAGCAGCCAATGGTATCACCTCTGTGTATATTCCTTACCCAAGGTTGAAACTATTCCTCCCCAGCTTCTTGATACACATAATAAGTTGGCATCTAACTTACCTACAACATTTCAAGACAGTACAAGAGTTGGCATCTCTTACCTACAACAACATTGTTACACGATTTGCCTTTGAACTAAAGCATATAGATAAAATACTAAAAATACAGATCGGTGCTGTTTTGTGTACTGTATTTACAATAAAATACAGATATAATACTAAAAGGCAAATCTTCTACTTCAAATATTTGATTTACTGGCAGTAGAAAATGAATTCTGATTAGTTAAAATTATGTCCTAAAAAAGTCTTACATTGCTTTAATAACATATATCCAGAGTATAATTATGCTGTTTCATGTGTTTGAGATTTTCAAAGAGTTTTGGCATTGTGAGCCATCCCTTTGTGCTGTTTCTATCCGTATTATAACCACTGACTTTTGTTGTTTTTTTATGAAGACATTTATTTGCAAATGACAAAACTTAGAGAGGCACTTCTTTTCTCTAGTCAGCTTTATTAAATTATGATACTTACAAGGTTGGTTTTCTATGTAATATTTAGTTTTAGCTTATTTCTAGAACTGCTGTCAGTCTCAGCTGCCCATCCCCCTGCTGGGAGAGTAGATTAGCAATTGTCTTCTCTGGTGCCTGTTTTTTCCAAAGTCATTTTAGTACAGAGTTACTGCAGAGATGAATATGGCCTTGGGCAAGTCATTTAGCTTTTCTGTACTCTCCTATCTTCATTTATAAAATGGGGATTAAATGACCTTTCTCTACCTACCTATCAGAAGTGCTTTAGATAAAATTAGATAATAGACATGAATGTACATGGGAAATGAAAGTGTTGTAATAAAACATGATAATGATAATCTATTCTGAGGAACCCACATAGAAAAATGTGTGTACAGAGGTTTTTAAATTCGTATTTTTTTGGTGACTAATTGCATTCATGAATCAAGTTGTTATCAAAAAGAAAAAAAAATGGCTTTGAAAATTCAGGAAATTATTTTATATTTCTATTATAAAAGTGTTTAATATCTAGTGGAGATGGATTTTAAAAGTTATAATCTGTTTTAAGGAGAGATTTTCATAACTTTAAATCTTTACAATAAATAATATTCTGAGTCAGAGGCTCCACTAGAAACTATCGGTGACCTTCTGTAACTTACACAGGGACCGACTACAGGTAGAGAAAGCCATAAGGTTTCTATAGGTAGAGAAAGAAAGAAGACAAAAAAAAAAAAAAGGAGTTCTGATAGATTGCACCTAAAATAAAACTCAGGAAAAAATTTAGATCACTTCTTGAGAAACATCCATTGACAAGAGAACCACCAGGTTTTCAAACAATAGCAATTCCACATTACAATATGATTTTCTGTTCTTTGTTCTTTTTTTTTCTTTTCTCTATGCACTGAGGCAGGAGAAGTTAGAGAAAAACAGAAAAATTCAAAGGACATATGTGATCTTTTGCTAGAGATGGTAAATACACAGTTGAAGGTCTCTTTTACTAGATAAAGATCAAAGGTTGAGTGAAAGCCTATAGAAAGAACTTTTAAGACCAAGTTTGCTGAATATACCCAAGTGTACCGATTCATGAAAGAAGCCCACTTGTTGACAATTCAGATAAGTTAAATGCCGTAGCCTGAGAGAAAATTAGGGTTAAATTAAACAATAAATTATATCAATTAAAGATAGTAAAATGGAAACACAAGTATTTGTAGATATTTATATACAGCGTAAAACAAAATTCTGGAGAATTTAAATGTCATATTCTTTATTATTTATTTTCATTGATATCCTTAAGGAATTCAGCTTTATTGAACAAGCATGGAGATTTTAAAAAGCATGCTATGATATTTGATTCATCATACCTAGGAAAATATTATAGTGTTAACTCTAAGGCTGCATAGTGTGTTTAATCTTGTCTGCTGGCTGTGTGCCCTTAATGCTGTAGTCATTCCAGTCTTGCATATGGAAGCCCACAAAGGTAGGTGCAATGGACAACTTTGCCAGGAGAGGATACTTACCTGAATTTCTAAAAATACATATATGCTCCTTTGTCATTCCAACAGAATTCTGAAAACTGTTCTAAGTATTTTCTTTGTTTTGTCTAATCGTTATTTATCATTTTCTTTAAAATTTAACTGCCCATTAGGCCAATTAACAATATCTGAAGTGTAAATAGTTTCTTAGAACCCGTTTTGCTATTCTCAAAAGTGTTTCCAATTTTGTTTTATTTTGTTATTCTTATACATTAAATTGCTGTTTTCAATAAATAGCAATGAACAAAAAATAACATAACCATAATATAAAAGCAACAATCTTGTATGATTTATATGTGTGTGATTATCTGTTTTGCACCTTTGAAAGTCAATTTCTAGAGAGCAGAGGTCATAATTTGCATCTTTCTTTGGTGATAATAAATAACGTGCACTGAAGTCTGTCTTTGCAAAGCAAATGAAACAAAAAACAAAGCCATCAAACATTATGGATTGAATAATACACACCTTAGAGACACACAAAGAATTACTTTTTGTATTTCTAATCACTTGACACAGGAAAAGAATATCTTCTGTATATGCCAATTATTTTCTAATCCCCAAAAGGCTAACATTTGAAAATTTAATAGATGTTATAACTTTCTACAGAGTCTGTAAATGGTACAAATATATAGATGAACACCTTTGCAAATCATTCATTTAAAAATGTTTATTTGTTAAATGTAATGACTGTTAATGTTTTCTATCACAGAGATAAGTTATGATTATAGGCCATTTGTGATTGGGGGAGTTTCAGAGCATGTTTCTATTCCATTTAGAAAATAGAACAGAAAAGAAGGGATCATGGTGCACACCAAGGATAGAATTATACAAGGAACAGAGGAAAGTAATTGATGTCAATGGAAAATATCTTTCTTTTTGTTTAAAATCAAGTGGAAAAGTGGAAAGATTAATACTTTTAGCCAAATATGACTGAAAATTCTTCATAGGAAAAGTTGTCAAAAATGCCCCCGACATAATTTTTCTATATTGAATTTTCCGGAATTTTTCCCCCTAAACTTTTATTTCTGTTTGCTAAAATTACATTTCTAATAAGAATCATAATATACTTGAATTTTTCTTTCTTTCTTCTTCTTCTAGTTGGACTTCCTGCTAACAGCATCACTGATACTCAGTATGGATAAAAGTTAACAAATTTCAGTCTAACTTTGGGGTTCTTTATGAACATAGATTTGTAACTGAGCCAGCTTATGAACAAAAAAAAGTAGGTAGCAGGTTTGTGAAGCAAATTAACTGGGGGCCAGATTTAGCCTTCTAAACTCATTTCATTTGCACCTCAGCTTGGACTCGAGCCATTAGCACAGCAGGGAAAAAGCAATGGTTATGCACCAGGCCACCAACACTTCCATGCATAAGATTTTGCAGAATGACAGAAATAATGAATGTAATTAAAACAGCATGTAGCCAAGAAAAAATAATTAGTATACAAGTTGGATGGCTCTGGGAGGCCCATGACATGACAAAAACATTTTTAAAGGGTTTAATGATATCCTAAACTAGTTTCGTTTCCACATAAGAGTTTGTATATCATAACATTTGATAAATGAATGTTCTTAATAATCATCTTTGAGCTTTAGATTTAGGTTGTTCTAGTTTTAATAATGTCAGCTTTTATTCTCAGAATTTTTTCACTCTTGGAATGACAGCTATAAATTATTTAATTCTTATTTTCAGCAGGAAGAAGGAATATAAATGCCCAATGTTCATAAACTGATAAAAGTTAAGATTTAATAATTATTAATCAAATTCAAACCCCAAATTTTAAATTATTTATTTGTAATTATATAGGCTGCAATCATTAAAAGCATATTAATCTTTATAGAGAGAGAAAGAAAGAAATCCAAACTTTCTCAAGGAAGACTGTTTTGGAAAATCAAGTCAAGAACCACTAAGAACTGTGCTAATTTTTAAAAATTGTGAAAGTATTGTACATTCTTGAAAGCACAAGTACTTAAAGTTAAAAGAGAAATATATATTCTAGACAATTATATTTCCAAAAATGTTTTAAAAACTGTGTTAAATTAAATATATATTTTTACAATGTAGAATATGTTTTCTTCTCCAAGTAAACTATTAATACAACCCCAAAACAATTTTTAAATTATTTTTCTTCATACATCTTTCAGTAGTAAACCCAAAATGACTTCTAAGCTTTTTTTTTTTTTTTTTTTTTTTTTGGTAAATTCCTTAGAATTTAAAAAAATTGCAATAGAAAATCAAAACAAGTAGGTTATAACTAAGAAAAAAATATGACAGAGTAGATGCAATTTGATTGTTCTTCAAGGATAAATAAATTGTAGAGTGAATGCAAAGCAAAGGAAGACTTTGCCAACTGCACAGACATGTAATTAACAAGATTGAAGAAATTTCAAAATTTGAGCCTTTAGATGTCTAAAAGAATAATAATGCTATTGACAGAACTGTGAAATGAAAAGTATATTTGTTGAGGAAATGATAAAATTCAGATGTTGACATTGAAGTAGCCATAAGGAATTCAAGGTGTGAAATATTAATATTTATAGACTGTACAAAGGGAAGATCTTAGAGGTGGCAACAGTTTGGAAAGCCGTTGGCTTAAAGGTGCTAGTTAATGATTTACTAAGGTGGTTGATGCCTTATTTCAAATGATATTTTTCACTCAAAATATTTTTAAAAGAGGGAATCATGTGTAAAGACAGATTTTAAAATGGTATATGTAAATACAGATTAAATATATTTGTATTGTATTACATGTTAAATAGAATACTTTTAAACAAATCAGTAACATGCATCATTTTGCCTATAAGAAATGAGCAACTATATATTTACAAATGAAATTTAAAATGTAAATTAGTGACTATATATTTGTAACAATACCAGCCATAGTTGTTAAATTATTTTATATCTTGAGATAAAATAAAATACACATTTTCTCAAGAAAAAGTCATTGAAGAAAGTGAGTCGGATACCACAGAAAGTGAGCCCCAAGGA
This sequence comes from Gorilla gorilla gorilla, assembly GCF_029281585.2. Classification (NCBI taxonomy): domain Eukaryota; kingdom Metazoa; phylum Chordata; class Mammalia; order Primates; family Hominidae; genus Gorilla; species Gorilla gorilla. The sequence continues at coordinate 116,322,447 of NC_073229.2, read as the reverse complement.
ATACAACATGGACTTGCTTCACCACTTCTTCCCAAATTCTATTTGTAGATGTAGAATGGGGGAAACAAGGTCCTCTGCATTTTAGGACATCAATTGCATATCATTCTAACTTTAAACAATGAAAGCTATAATACACACTGTGGAGTCCCTGCCCTTTACATGTCCACAGTCTAATGAGGGAGATGGTCATACTAAATCACGATTCAAATATTATGAGGAAGCATGTCACACTATATTAAAAAAAACACTCCGTCAATAGACTTGGGATCCTTCCTAGCTCATGGGCAAATGGTTTTTTTACCTGGCTCTTTTTTTTTTTTAAGCTGGCAGCCTGAGTTCTTGCAATTTATTCTGTGTTTGCCTTCTGCTGACATGAGAGAGCCTCTCTTGAAGATAATCTGGCAGCAGAATATTTTGTTTAATAGTTTTTGTTTATGTTAAATGATAAAATGACCATTTTAGGTTTTTACTAGTTTTCTCCTATAAATCATCTCTTAATATGTACTTACACTGCCAAGGATTCCATACTTTAAGTATTTTAGCTATTATTTATTGTAATATTTCTTATTATTTATCCTTCAAATTTAGTCAATATCTGTAAAAGAATGAAAACAGTTGAAGTAAAATAATTAATCTGCATGAGCACAGGTACCAAAGCATCCAAATAACATCATACTATGTGTTGTTGGAACTGATCATTTATCGTAAGTAGAGGTTTTAACCGAAACAAATTATCAGTGGCTAATGGTCTATTTGGCAGAGCTCATGGCCAACATTATTTTGGCTGCTCTTGATTAGGAAGTGGACCACAGGACACCAAGGGATTCTTAATTGATTGTTATTAACAGCCAGTGGAATGTGTTTAATAATGAATAAAACTGGACTAGACGGACATTCTGATTTAAAAAATGCTGAAAAGAATTAGAGTTCAAAACATCTCAAATATGGTTCAGCTACGGATCTATATAACTTTCTTTCAATCCTACATTTCAAATGCCTTGGGAGAAAGGAAACTGATTTTTGAAGTGAGAGCTGAAAATATTTGTTTGGGAAAGCGGTAGTTACATTGCAAATATAAAGGCTGTAGTGCTTTGTCGTCTATCAGCTGATCAGTTGTATACTTAATACAACTTGGAACAACTTTTTAGAATCCATGGCTTCACTAAAGTAAATATTACAATGATGGAGCAGCTGAAAAGAAACTTCTGGTCAAATAGTACAGTTAAAGGTTATCTCTGAATGTAGACGTAGAGATGATATTAAGACATATTTGGCTCTATAAATTGTCTTCTTAACTCTCATCAACAGAACTGTTCATGAACTGAATGTTAATATGCCCAGTTATTTGAGAAAAGAAAGGGCAAGGCAAGGCAGGACAAGACTAGATCAGACAAAAACCATAGCCATCGCCTTTAAACTAGTTTTATAGCTTGGCATGAGACAAATAGTAGAAATCAGGAATATTTAAACATGATGTTTATTGTATTAGTAGTGTTTTGCTGTTAAACAGAATTCCCAGAAACAACAGAGAATAACAGATTAGATATATTTTTCTCAGTTTTGCTAAACACTACTAAAAAGTCATTAAATAATTTCCAATCAGGCTGTGAAAAGAAGTGGTTGGCATTTATGTAATTTCCAACAGGTGAATAACTTTGCCTTAGGAATAAAACATACATTATTCATTGGCCAAAACCCAACACAGTTCTTCAAATGAAAATAAATGAACAATTTTGTTTCCAGTAAAGATATAAAAAGTTCAGGGTGCTCTAATTATAACAACATGGATAATATAGTAAACTAGAATAGTATTTTAGAAATAATGTGTTTAAACTCAAAGAAAATTATAACACACTGTCAACAGAGCACTTATTATCCAATTGATCTCCTTCTTTATGGATGATACCAGTAGAAAAGAACAGTATCATCAACTAAGCTAATGAACCTTTCTCAAAGCTAAGAGAGAAGTCCAATGGACAAACATATATTAATCTCTTTTCTTTGCTAATCCAATGGCAACTTTTAAAATGCTAGTTTCAATCATTACTTCTTAATTATTGCCTACACTTGAATCTAATAATCTAAATCATTATTTATAATGGAAGATATTCTAAATACTTCCCACTCATCACTTCTATTCAACACAATACTGGAAGTGCTAGCCAGAGGAATCAGGTAAGAGAAAGAAAAAATGGAATTTAAATAGGAATAGAAAAACGCGAACTCTCTCTTCTTTGATAATGTGATTATATGCTCATTAAGCCCTAAAGACTGCCAAAAGTCCCCTGGAACTAATGAAAATATTTCAGTAAAGTTTCAGCATACAGAATCAATGTTCAAAAATCAGTAGCATTTTTATTCACCAATAATATTCAAGCTGAGAGTCAAATCAAGAATACAATCCCATTTACAGTAGCCACAAAAAAACTAAACTATGTAAAAATATATCTAAACATGCAGGTAAAAGATACCTACAAGAACTATAAAACACTGCTTAAAGAAATCATAGATGACACAAGCAAATAAAATAACATTCTATGCTTATAGTTTGGAAGAATTGATATAGTTAAAATAACCATACTGCCAAAAGCAATCTACACATTTAACTCTATTCCTATCAAACTACCAATGTAATATTAATAAAACTAGAAAATCTTCCAAAATTTATATGAAACCAAAAAAGAGCCTGAACAATCATAAAAAACAAAGAAGACCACCAGAGGCATTACATTACCTGACTTTAAACTATACTATAAAGCTACAGTAACCAAAATATCATGGTACTAGTACAAAGACAGAAACATAGACCAATGAAACAGAACAGAGAAGACAGAAATAAAACCAATGTAAGAAAGCCAAAGACAGAAATGTAAGACCTCAAACTATAGGAATCCTAGAGGAAAACCTAGGGAAAACCACTGAAGACATTAGCTGTGGGAAAAATTTTGACTAATTCCTCAAAAGCAATTGCAACAAAAACAAAAATTGACAATTGGGACCCAATTAAACTAAAGAGCTTCTGCAAAGCAAAAAAACTACAAAGAGAATAAATAGGCAACTTACAGATGGGAGTAAATATTTGCAAACTGTGCATCCAACAGTGGTCTAATATCTGGAGTTCATAACGAACTTAAACAATTGAACAAGCAAAAAACAACCCCATTAAAAAGTGGGCAAAAGGGCCAGGCGCAGTGGCTCACGCGTGTAATCCCAGCACTTTGGGAAGCTGAGGTGGGCGGATCACGAGGTCAGGAGATCGAGACCATCCTGACTAACACGATGAAACTCGGTCTCTACTAAAAATACAAAAAATTAGCCGTGTGAAGTGGTGGGTGCCTGTAGTCCCAAGTACTCATGAGGCTGAGGCAGGAGAATGGCGTGAACCCGGGAGGCAGAGCTTGCAGTGAGCCAAGATATCGCCACTGCACTCCAGCCTGGGTGACAGAGCGAGACTCTGTCTCAAAAAAAAAAAAAAAAAAAAAAAGTGGACAAAAGACATGAACAGACACTTCTCAAGGCATACAAGTGGCCAAAAAGTATATGAAAATATGTCCCATGTTGCTAATCATTAGAGAGGGAGAGTTGGGGCAAGAGTTGAAAAACTACCCATTTCGTACTATGCTCAGTAGCTGGGTGACAGGATCATTTGTACACCAAACCTCAGCATAACAAAATGTACCCAGGTAACAAACCTCATATGTACCTCCGAGTCTTAAATAAAAGCTAAAAAAATAAATTAATGAAAATAAATGAAATACTCATCATGAAAAATAAATAAAAGCAACTGTTGTGAAAAAAATTTCATATAGTGGTATTTTAATATTAATCTTTATTATATTTTCCATTTTAAATTTCAATGAATATAAGAATTTTTGTATACTGAGTGATATTTCCATATAGAAAAAATGTATACCTAGGAATATACAATATTTTATAAAATTATACCAACATGATATCAACACAGCTTTGCTTTTGAAATTCTCAGGATTGAAACCAGTCAAAACAAAAGATATGTTGAAATACTTTTAGGATCCTCATCTCCATTGAGTAGAATTAAGTACTAGTGGTTTCCTAAGATTTATAAAATATATAATACTGAAACCCTTTGATAGATAATTGTTTACCCTACAAAGACATTTTTCTTGTCTGCTTTAATGAAGCAAAGGCCTAGCAAATACTAAAAAACAGTTTATTACAATGACTATGAACGTACTTGAATAAATTAGATGTGGAACTTTAAAATCTTCAGTCCACTCAATTTTCTGAGAAATTTTTTCCAACATTTTTAAAGTGCAAAAACTACTGCTGTAGTTTTTCTTATTAGTTAATTTCTATATATTACCATATACACAAATTAATTCAAGATGGATTAAAGATTTAGGTGTAAGACCTCAAACTGTAAGAATCCTAGATGTAAACCTAGGAAAAACCACCCTGGATATTAGCTGTGGGGAAAAATATTATGACTAATTCCTCAAAAGCAATTACAACAAAAACAAAAATTGACTAGTGGAAACTCATTAAATTCTAGAGCAAAAGTAATTGCGGTTTTTGCCATTAAAACTGCATCCAACAATTTTCAATTACTTTTGCACCAACCTAATAATTAAGTAATGTAAAAAATTATAATGATAATGATAAGATTAAGTTTATATTTTGAATTATTTTATTCTAGAACTGATCCAATGGTAGAAAACATAATAGACATTACTATCCACTGAAAAATCTTAATGTTCACAGATTCGATTTCTGTGATATATTACACACACATATTTGTCATCTTGGAAAAGTATAGTAACCGAATGAAAAGTTTAGAAACAAAACTAGGGTAAACAAAATGGGAAACATACCTGGGTAAGATGACAGCTTCAGTTATTTTTTTTCTAATTTCCCCAAGGTCTGATCTTGCCTCAGCATTAGAAATGGAGACAGAGTGCCATTCACATGCTAAGAAGTTTAGGACTGTCTTCTAGACATGTAGCGGATGTGATCACATTGAAGAAAACTACTAAAGACTGGAAAATAGTGCTCTTATTGAGAATGCAGCTAAATACTGTGGAAGTTGAGTAGAGGAGACTCTGGCTGAATCACATAAAAGGAAATGTGAAGTATGTCGCAAGTCTTCATGATTACCATTGATGAGTAAAATTTTAACAATATTCCAGACGCGAGGATCCCAAAATGTTAGCACTTTTTGGATAAATACCAGGTCAAAGAGAACTCTACTCATTAAAAAGCAAACAAACAAACAAAAAAATAGTTAACTGAAAAGAAAGAAGCTTGCCAACTGTTAAAGAAATATTTGCTGTATAGAAAGCAGAATTCATTTTCAGGGGTAAGTGTGTTTTTAGTTTTGAAAATGCTTTACTAGTGAACACAATATGTATCAGAGTACTTACTTTGTGCTTTCGACAAAATGCAAGGAAACATAGACTGTTGGAGAACAAAGAATTCAAGTACAGAAGTATAAAAGGAAAGGAAAATCAACTAATATGAGAAAAGATTGTAGCTAAACTGGTATTAAAACTGATAATAAATTGCAAATGGAAACAGTATTGAATATAATCTCTATTATAGATAAAATTGACCTATTCCTTCCTCTCTGTCTCTGCCTTTCCTTTTTTCCTTCCTTCCTTCCTTCTTCTCTTTCTTTCTCTTTCTTTCCTTTCTTTCTTTTTCTTTCTTTCCTTTTCTTTCCTTCCTTCCTTCTTTCTTTCTTTCCTTCTTTCTTTCTTTCTCTTTCTTTCTTTCTTTCTTTCTTTCTTTCTTTCTTTCTTGCTTGCTTGCTTGCTTGCTTGCTTTTCTTTCTTTTCTTTCTTTCTTTCCTTCTTTCTTTCTTTCTCCATCACTCTCCCTTCCTTCCTTCCTTCCTTCCTTCCTTCCTTCCTTCCTTCCTTCCTTCCTTCCTTCCTTCCTTCTTTCCTTCCTCCCTCCCTCATTCCTTCCTTCCTTTTCTTTCTCTTTCTTCTTTGGAAAGTCTGTTTATCAAGAGGAGAGCAGCCCTGTGAGTAACTGAAAGAAAGTCTAGATGGATTATTCCCAATCTCATCCTATCTACTGTAAAATGCATTTTGCTCCTGAAATGTGATAGAATGAATAGTCCATCAAATCAACCTTTTGCAGAATAAGTTGATATAGAAGACAAACTTCACATAGCTTTTTAGAATACGAATGAATATCAATGATGTGAGTAAACCAGTCAGAGAAAATGGAGCTATGATAAAGGCTATTGCAAGATTAAATTCTATGGCTCTTGAAGGAGAAGATGGAAACAATGGAAAATAAGATATAATCACTACATAAAAGAAAAACATTATTATGAGCTAAGGAAATATAAAGAAGATCATAAAGTAAAAAGTATGTATATTAATAAAAGGAGGTCAACACCTAGGCATACCTTGGTGAGTTTAAATTTCAATGACTATAATGATTTCTATATAATGATTGACATTTCCATATAGACAAAATGTATACCTAGGAATATACAATAGTTTGTAAAATTAAATGAACATGAAATCAACACAGTTTTGCTTTTAAAATTCTCATGATTGAAACCAGCCAAAACAAAAGATATGCTGAAATACTTTTAGGATCCTCACCTCCACTTAGTAGAATTAAGTACTTGTGATTCCCTAAGATTTATAAAATAAATAATGCTGAAACCCTTTGATAGATCATTGTTTACCCTACAAAGATATTTTTCTTGTCTGCTTTAATGAAGGAATGGCCCAGCAAATCTTAAAAAGCAGTTTATTGTAATGAATATGAACCTACATGAATAAACTAGATCTGGAACTTTAAAATCTTCAGTCCACTCCACATTTGAAAGTATACTATTGTATACTGAGAAATAAATCAAAATTAAAACTTAAAAAAAGGGGGTATAAAAGGGCTAATATTGACAATATTTTTAACCAGGTTTAAAATTTATTTTTGTTATTATAATATGGCTATATCATCTAATGGATATGTTAATAAATGTTAAAGAGGAAATAAAATAACAAAATTAATGTAATTATATTATTCAGAGTTTAAAAGATACCATATCTGTAGAATATAGGAAGTTATTAAAAACTAGATTTTACTGAGTTTCATAGATTTCATATGGGGAGTCAATAGAAATTGCTTTATTCTTGGCAAGATAATTAAGAAAAAATTTTGAAAAGTTTACGTCAAAAGCAACAATTAGTAGAATTATACATTTCTTTCAATTGCTAGAGGACAAAAGAATAAAACAGTACATACAAGGAAAGAAAAAGTGATGGAAATAGAAAAGAAAATGTGAAAAGAAAACACATACTAGGAGTTGTAATCTATTGTAATGATAAAGAAAACATCAATAGTCATCATCTAGGTAAATGTATTTAAACACCAAATTCTTCTCTGTTCTCTACGCTGTGTGCCTTTGCTCTGAACCCCTACCCCCACCCCCCCCACACACACACAAAACATGTAAAAAATTATTTCTATCAACACCTGAAAAAGCAGCGTATATCCTATTGGTGACTGATTTTTATGGAACTCTAAAGATGGTGTAGTGAGTGAAGCCAGAAATGCTATTCTTTTTTGTTCTTCTGCTTTTCTCTACTTTTCTGCTTTTCCCTCCCCTCCAGTCCTCTCCCCTCCCCTCCAGTCCCCTCCCCTCCCCTCCCCTCCAGCTCTCTCCACTCCCCTCCAGTCCCCTCCTCTTCACTCTCCTCCCCTCCCCTCCACTCCATCCCTCCTTCTTTCCCTCTCTCCCTCCCTCTCTCCTTCCCTCTTCCTTTCCTTTCCTTTTCTTGCCTTGCCTTGCCTTTCTCCTTCCTTCCTTCCTTCTTTCCTTCCCTTTCCTTTCTTCTTTTGAAAGTCTGTATTTCAAGAGGAGAGCACCTCTGTGAGTAAATGAAGCAAAGTCTGGATGGATTCTTCCCAAGCTAACCCTATCTAATTTACAATGCTTTTTGCTGCTGAAATGTGATAAAATAGTCTACCAAACCCAGCTTTTGCAGAATAAGCTGTAATCTTGGTTGTGCATATCTTTCCTTTTTTAAAAAAAAAAAAAAAAAGCTACCGAGGTAACTGCTTCATTCTTTGGGGAAAAACATTGATTTTCATTCCAGAGCTTAAAATATAATGAATAAAAATACTAAATATTAGTCAGCTGCAAATGATATTAAATAGATATTTTTGAATGAGTAAAAAAAATAGGTCATTACGTAAGTAATCTACAATTGGATATGATTTTAAAGTGTTAGTAACAAAAGAATAAAATGTAGAAAATACTATATTTGTATATACAAAATATTGTAATACATATAATGGCTTGAAGCTAAGAGAAGAGTGTTTGATGAAGAGTGTTGACTACAAACTTAATATTTTATAGACATAAAATGCCTATGAGTGTTAGAAAGTATCTTTGGAATTATCTATCTGAAATTTGTATCATATTTTTGCTTTATGGAGTTATGTAAAATGTCTTATCCCTTAGCCATTGAAATATATCATGATTTTCCTATACCCATTGTCTTCTATTTTCAAAACTGGTATTTTTTCTGTTCCCTCACCCATTGCTGAAATTTCTGTCTTCCAAGCTACTCTTCTCTGAAATCAGTGCTTTCTTTGAGTAAGCAAGAATCTCTATTCTTCACAGGTAAAAGTCCCACAGTCAGGCCTGGTATTTAAAGTAGTGTGTAACCTCATGTATCCTATCCAACTGCAATACCTAATTCTGACAATAAGAGAATCCTTTTCTGCAGTCCAATTACGGACTATCATCACCACAACTTTGTATATGTCTTCTTATATCTTGTTATTTATGTCAGTCCTCTGACCCGAATATCCTTCCCGTTTTATATATGGAAAGTAAATGGGGCAGCCTGGTTCTGCACAAGTGTGCCCCCCCACCATTGTCACCCACAACACATACACAAACACACATGGCACACCATACCACATATGCATATACTTCTTTACCTCTCAAAATATGCAAAAATGAAGCTATTTTTTCACCCCTGGGAAGTCTTACAAGACATGTTATGTCCACAATTATTTATTTCTTTTCTGAGAATTTATTCCTGTGCAAGGCATGTAACAAAGAAGTATGCATTATTTTATGATCTTTTTGAATATTTGCTTTCAAACATTATTCTCAATGCATGCAGATTTTTGCTGTCTATATTTTACTTCCCCAAGTAGAGTGTAAGCTCTTTGAGCACAGGATAAATTAGATTTTACTTTATTTTTTTTCTATCCTCCACCTCTTGCACAAATAATGTAGTACTGAAAACATATTTGTTGATTTATTTACTTTATCCAGATCTCAAAATAACATATTATCAGTTGGAATTGAGAAAAAAAAACTTTCAATATCCCTTTAGAATTTATAAGGAGCAGGCATTACATTTAGATGAAACTTGAATTATTCAACTTAAAGTTACTAAACTATGAAATGCTCATAGAAAAGCCAAAGGTGTAAGTGCAGCCATGTATAATGTCACTGTAGGTTAACGATGGAATAGATCTTTTCCACATTTTCAGTGAAAGCATTTGTGAAAAGATGTATTGCTCCAAGTTGGGAATCTATATTCTGCGACAGCTCCTGACTAGTAATGAGATCTAATGAGCTGTCTCTTTATTGGAAAAAATAACATTTGCAATAACAGCCCCTTTGCAAATTGTAAAAGAGTATGGGAGTACAGATATAACCCCCAAGTTGATAGGGGTATATTCATGTCAATGTCATTTCAATTCAAATCTGAGTTTCTGTTCTCATTTAAAGTAAGGTACACTCCGATGTGAAAATCAAATCCTTTTCTCCCCAAATAGCCTCTGGCTAAATTCATGTAATATTAACAGAACATTGGTGCCAATATTATCATAGTAAACTTAAGACAATTAAGTTTAAACAATGATAAGCTTTTCAGATATCGTTTCGAAGTTTAACAGAAAACTATTGTTCTTTCTCATTGTTGTGTTCAGCTAATACTCAGGGTCCATTATTGGAAATGGATATACTGATATGTGAATAGCCATCCCCTTTGCTCACTCCACAACTCCTCAACATACACATAAAAAATCCAACTTTGCTAAGTAATATAGTACTATCTTTGAAAACTGATGGGTGGTTTGCATTATCTTAGAATGCCTCAAGGCTCAAGTTAAAATCATTTGAAAGTAGCAGTGGCAGCAAAAATATAATTCATTTTGGAAATATAGAAAATACAATATTTCACATAATAAAAACAGGTACTATCAAAAGTTGTCAATAAAATGCAATTTCTTTTTTAAAAAAGTAATTTTACCCTTGACTCACATTTTAATCATAGGAGTCTATATGCACAAAATGCATACAGTTCTGAAAGCAATAATTTTTATGGCTTTTAAAATGCCCTAGCATTCCTTATAGAGGGATAGTGGTTTTCTTCATCCAATCCGTCTTTTCCTTTTCTCTCCCATTACAAGAGGAAGAACTACATTATTCTTGAGGTTAATCCCCTCAGTTCTCCAATTCTCAACAACTCAACTTTTGTCTGGATTCCTTCTGTACATTTTACCCCCTCTATCTCCTCCTATATTTTCACCATGGCCATATCTTCTAGCTCTCGAATCAGCTTTAACTATACCTATATAACTCACATGTTAAAAGCAAGGAAAAACAAACAAAAAGTCTCTCAATTTCACCTCTTTAACTCCTACTCTATCCTTCCAAATCACAGATGAACCATTTGAAAATAAAATTTCTACAATTCCTGTTTCCACCTTTGTACCTCCCATTGACTTTTCAGTCTGCTCCTTGATACGCTATAATTCCTTTTCTAAGGAATCCATTTTCTAAGAAATCAACCTCTCAGTTCTTTTTTTGGAATAAATTTTATTGTTTCTACTTAAGGTATATCTAGCATAATGGAATATATGTAGATAGTAAAAAAGGTTATTATGGTGGGGAAATTAACATATCCATCATCTCACATTGTTACCCAGTTTTTTTGGTTGTTGTTTTGTGACAAGAGTAGCTAAAATCTACTCATTTGGCATGAATTCAAAATGCAATACGATTTTATTACCTACAGTCCTTATGCTGTGCATTAGATCTCTAGACTTGTTCACCCTACCTATGTCTCAATTCATTTTGAATATACACCTATTGGAATGCCTCAGCAATATTTGACACTGTTGCTCACTTTCTGACTTGGCTTCCCTATTAGCATACTCTCCTAATTATCTGTCTTCTTCAATTTTTTATCTTCTTCAGCCATATTTTCAGAGTCCTTGTTTTCCTATCACCTAAATATTGTTGCTTCATGTGATTCTGTCCTGGGCACTGTTTTCTTTTCATTCTTCATGTTCTTCCCAGAATGACCTCACGAATTTCCAGCAATTACCATTTAGATACTGATGGGTCCCTATCTTTTTGCCCAGATCATATGTGTCTCTGATGTATCAGAATCATCAAAAGCCCATTGGGCATATATGTACCTCCATACTTAATGTATTCAACTCTACTTTGTATATAAACATCCTTTTCCATCTGCAGTGTCTTCTAGATTTTTCTACATGAATGCATGACTGATAGGGTTTGGCTCTCTGTCCCCACCCAAAGCTCACCTTGAATTGTAATAATCCCCAGGTGTCAAGGTCAGGACCTGGTGGAGGTAACCGGATCATAGCAGTGGTTTTCCCCATGCTATTCTCATGGTAATGAGTGAGTCTCAGGAGATCTGATGGTTTTATAAACATCCAGCATTTCCCCTGCTTGCACTCACTCACTGTCCTGCCACCTTTTGAAGAAGATGCCTGCTTTTCCTTTGCTTCTGTGATGAGTGTAAGTATCCTGAGGTCTCCCCAGCAATGTGGAACTATGAGTCAATTAAACCTCTTTCTTTTATAAATCACCCCGTCTTGGGTATTTCTTCATAGCAGCATGAGAATGGACGAATATAGTCCAGAAGATATTGACCATTCCCTCACCTCAATACTCTCTCACATTACGTCTAATACAATTACTAAATTCTTCCAATTTAACTTCACAGATACTTCTCATATTTGTTAGCTCTCTTTTCCCATTCCACTAGCTTAATTCAGCTGATTATTAAATTGTATCTTAGCCAGGCCTGTGGATCAGCCTGATAACTATGTCTCTCTCTGGTCAGTGACTACATGGAAGCAAAGTGATCTAGCTAAACACAAAACTGATCGTATCACTTACCTCCTTAAAGTTATTCCATAACTTCACGTGGCTTTCAGGCTAACTTTCAGATCTTTAGCTTAGCTTTACTCACATCAGCCTTCTCTCTAGATCACTCATTTAGTGTCTGGAAGATGAAATTTTACCTTTGAGCCTATGGACATCCTTTTCACAGGTTACCTGATAACATTCACCTAGAAAAATTAAAGAAAGATAATTTTTTCAAATGCAAACATGTACAGAATGCCCCTCATGTACCAGGCTATGGACTCCACATGTGTTATCGCATTTAATCATGATATCTATGAAAGAAGTTACTATTTTATCCATCTTACCAACAATAAAACTAAGGCTTAAAGTGAATAAATAACTCTCCTAAAAATACCTTGCTGGTTTTGAACAAGAATCTGAACACAGTTCTTGCCTGACTCCAAAATTAGAACAATGTCACCTCTTTAAAAACTTCTATTTGACTTTAAAATCACTATCGTGTGCTTTATCTATATTTTTCCAGAGCAGCCAATACTTTCATTAACTTAGCACTAATCACTCCACACTGTAGTTACCTATTAAATTATTTATATCCTTATATGATGCTTCAAAATCTGTATTGTCTAATTTATCTACGATTGTACTTGCATAAAACAGTCTTGGAAAAGCACAGTTAATTCATACCCAAGCTCTGAGATATCCAGAATAGCACCAATTCCTGCAGGTAGCCCTGCATGTTTTCTGCAAAAGTTCTCCACTTGATTTTTTAAGGTAAGGGCACATTGTAAATAGATAATTAGTCACTTTTGTCACAGAGCACTATGTTGGGTATTCGATCTTGTCAAGAATTTTTTTTCTCTCTGTTCTACTAAAAACAGCATCCTTCCTCATCTGTGGAATGGCCTCTCCTTCACTACATGTGATTCTTGTGTAGCTGCCCATCAAAATACTAAACCTCTCTGACCACAGGCGCAAGTGAGTGTGACCAAAATCTAGCCAATCATTGTATTCATTATACTGACTACCTATTTTGGCACTAGGTATGCATATAACCTATTCCAGTCTAATACAAATTTAATAGCTAGATAATGAAATAGAAAAGCTGTCTGCATCATTCAGAGCTCTAATAGAAACACTGTAACTTTCTTAAGGAGAAAATAAATATTTTAAAGTATCTCGCCTAGTGACAGAGAGTCAGACTTGGAAGATACAGAGCCAAGAACAGTGTTCAAACCATGCTATAGCATTACTCTAGCAGAGACCTCACTGCAGCCCCCTTTTCAGTTTCCTAGTAAAAGCCTGGAAAATAGTTGGCATTAAGCAGGTAATCACTGAGTGCCCATGACACTGTATAATAAATATCAGAATCTGCCACAGAAAGCCAGAATGGATGACTCCCAATATTACTGGAAATTGACTCTGACTAGGGCCTCTTCCTTCACATCACTTTCTCCTGAAGCAAGATTTTTATAGGGGTATATGTGTTTGATAGATAAGCTTTAAGAAAAGGTGGGAAAGTGAGTCTTCAACTTTTATCTAAGAGAGATAGGACTAATACCATGGGAAATTCCCAAGAAAAAAGCAAACTGACAACTAAGCATGACAACCACTAAACTCTTTCTCATACAGGATCACTTAACTTCAGGGTTATAGAAATGTGTATGTATCTTCAGTCCTGCTCTCCTTTTCTAACACTCAGAGGAAGCCAATATACAGTGGGAGATACTGGGTCAATACACAGAAACAAAGAACCCGAAAGAGAGCTAATGCCATCATTTAAGTTCCTGGAGTTCTTAGGCGACACTATTCATTGATTACACACACACACACACACAGACACACACACACACACACACTTCTTACATTAATTTGGATTGTATATCTGTCTCTTGCAGACAGGAATGTCCCAAGTAATGAAGATATTAGCACTGGTTAATTTTCTGTGTCATCTTGGCTGGGCCATGGTGCCCAGATACTTGGTCACACACTATTCTGGATGTTTCTGTGAAGTTGGGTTTTGATTAGATTAATATTTAAATCAGTGGACTTTGAATAAATCCTATTGCCTTCCATAATGTGGGTGGGCATCATCCAGTCAGTTGAAGGCCTGCATAGAACAAAAAGGCTGACCCTTCCCTGAGTAAGAGAGAATTCTTACTGCCTGACAGCCTTCAAACTGTAACACTGGCTTTTTCCTGCTTTTGGACTCAAAACTGAAACATTAGCTCTTGCTTGGTCTCAATCCTGTTGGCTTCTGGACTGGAACTACACCAGCTGCTCTCCTGATTCTCAGCTCTTCCAAATCAGACTAGAACTACACCATCAACTCTCTGATTCGCAGCCCTTCACAATCAGACTGGAACTATACCATGAGTTAGTCTCAGTCTCTAGCTTGCCGACTCACCCTCCAGAATCTGGGACATGCCATTCTCTTATTCCTTATAACAAATTTATATATATATATATATATATGTGTGTGTGTGTGTGTGTGTATGTGTGTATACATGTTGTGTGTGTATATGTACATACATACATATTTGTATACATATATATCCTATTGGTTCTGTCTCTCTGAAGAACCCTGACCAATACATATATACAAATATCTTCTTGGTTCTGTTTCTCTAGAGAACCCTGTGTAATAGAATATTCTACCAAGAAAATTGTTAAAAGAAAAGATGGGAATGTTCAAAGCAGAAAAACACTTCATATTTTATAGGAAAGTAATGACCCTTACATGGAGAACATGGATACCATATCCTTCCTCACCATACAGCAGCAATTTCAAGGTTAGAAAGTTACATATACTCATGGGGAAAGGCCCTGTTTCAGAGTTAGGTGGTTACATATACTCACAGGAATGGGGAGAAGAAGTCTGTATATAGGCCTTGTTATCTTATGTTTCTAACTGACTCATGGCTATAAACAATTAATAAGTTCCATTCCTGGAGTTGTATCCCAAGACCAAAGCCAAATACCATAAAATACACCCATTTTAACCTCCTGAACAAGTATCTTTGGATTTTTCTTTTATGAACTATCAAACATTAAAGTCTAGTTGAATGGTGATTATACAACTAATGGAAATGGTTCTGGCAATAAATTGATAATTACAGTAAATTCTGAATGCCTCTACATCATAATTTTTCCACTTATCACACAGTTATAAATTAGATAAGAGTTTCTTGCACTTGGGGCTGTGACCTGATTATATGGCATATAAAGTGAGGCTAATGGGAAGCTTAGAGTAAACTGCATGTGAATAGAAGTAACTATTAAAAAATATAATCTACTATTTGTCATCTTAAACAGTACCTATTCAGACCATTGCCAAAGTTTATGTTAATTTTTGCTCTTAGTTATTCTTCAGGCTTTTTTTTCCTCCAATTCAACATATATTTTTTGGCTCATAGTTGTCCATCTTTTCCCTGTATCCTCACATGGCAGAAGATTCAAGGGAGTTCTTTGAGGTCTCTTTTTTAGAACACTAATCCCATTCATGAGGGCTCCTCTGTCATGACTTGATCACGTCCTAATGGCCCCACCTCCTAATATTGTCATGAAAAGATGGCCAACTATGACCACTGAGTGCTTATTGCTTTTTCTAGAAGTCATTTCAATTCCATAGGAAGATTCTGAACTAACCATTTTAACTAGAGCATCCAGCAAAATCCACCAAATGTAACACAAATTACTTAACTACTTTCAGAGTTAAATCCCATTTTGTAATAACAATTTGTTGAGACCTTTAAAATAAATCGAAAATATAAAGCCCAATGATCTGCCTTAGTTTGGTGGTTCATGTTTCTTATAGATATAAATTAAGAGTTATTTAGAGTAAACAGTCAATGGATGAGCTTCAAGAGATACATGATCATATTAAATTTATATTCAATTTTATGGTGTAAGCTTATGAGGAGCATTGGCAACTCATCAGATTACCAAAGTGTTCATGAGTTCAAAAGGTTAATATTTAAATAAAACACATTTCTGCCATGAGATCTGATTGATTTTCTTCCCATTTACCACCACACCAATGAATAAATGATTGAAGGGAATCTTGATTAATCTGGGCATATTCATATAATAGAAATATTAGAAATCATAATACCTAAAAATTGAGATCACATTTTGTAGTAGAAATACTCTTTGAAATAGGTGTATTATTTTCCCCAGTTTTCAAAGGGAAAATGTGAGGATTAGAAAGATTAAGTAACTACTCTGCAGCCATACAGTTTATGAGTGACAGAACTATAATTTGGACTCAGTCTGCCTGATTCAGAGCTTGGGTGCACCCTTAGAAAAAATGTTCTGTTGCCTATCCACTTGACCTTGAAGGTGACTCAGGATGTTTTTTAGACTGAAGCACCAAGATCCACTCTTAGGAGATGCTATAGACTGAATGTTTGTGTCCTCCCAAAATTTGTATGTTGAAATCCTAACCCTCAAAGTGATGATATTAGGAGATGAGGCCATTAGAAGGTGATCATGTCATGAGGGAGGAGCCCTCATGAGTGGGATTATTGTTCTAAAAAAAGAGACCTCAAAGAATTTTCTTGCCTCTTCTGCCATATGAGGATGCAGGGAAAAGATGGCCAACTATGAGCCAGAAGGCAAGCCCTCATCAGACATTCAATTGTCCAAGTACCTTGATCTTAAAGCTCCCTGCCTCTGGAACTGCGATAAATGAACTGTCGTTTATGTTAAGTCACCCAGTCTGTGATATTCTGTTTAGCACCCCAAACATACTGAGAAGGGGCAAAAGATTTTGAAAGGCAGTGGTGCCCCTTACCTCCCAATTAACAGGAGAGAGTAAAATATTAGATAGTTGAGATTAAAATGGTTTACTGATGAGTTTCCCAATCATCAAACTGAGGAATTCAAGACATCAAGAATAATGAAACAACTAGTCAGAACAGGACAAAAATGGTCTTTTCCGCTGTGCTCTATGAATGGCACAACAGATGCTTCCTAACACAAAGTGGTAAAAGCTGCTAACTCTTAGGTACCACATGGAAAATCAAAAACTAAGAAAACTATTGGGCAATCCTGAATGTGTGACTCAAGAAATCAATAGAAAAAAGAAACACACTACAAAAAACTGTTCTCTATCTCCTTGATGGAAAAAGAGAAAATAAATTACTAGTTGGACTTCACAAATGTATTAGTGAGAGAGCATGTATATCTGGGTGGAGGCTGGTGATGGTGAATGAAGAGACTGGAGATACTGTGGAGCTATGGTAGACTTCAGTGGTGAAGGGAACGCTTTTTTATAATTTCTTTTTTGAGAGGAATTAATATTCCAGTTTTCGGTATGAGATAGTAAAAGCAGAATCAGCTCCTGATTAGAAGAATAAGCTCCATAAAAACAAAGCAACTCGAGATTACAGGTGCTCTGTGCATCCAGCCCAGGGTTGTCATTTCTGCTTTGTCCTGACAAAGCAGACAAATTTTGTCCTGACAAAATTCCTTTGTGCTATTTGGAATTGAAAGGGTGAAATGAAATAATGCACTTCTTTCTCTTGAATAAAGATTCAGAATATCACCTTCATGAATTCTATCTTTACTTTCCTCACCAAGTATATCCCTGGGAGAAACGATTAAGAAACAAGCAAGCAAACAAACAACAAAATATGGGTATGGAGAGATTTTCAGGACTAGGTCATTCATAAGTTTCAAACTTAGTGTAATTCCCAGCATAGAGACTAACCAAAGGGAGAGAATTACTTTTGGAAAACTCAGTAGACACTCTTATTAGGGTCTAATAAGAAATCAGTGTTAAGCTTCAACAAATGAATTCTGGAAGAACATAAACATTTAGTGTTAGCCTATGATATTTCTACAGATTGGAGCATTAAGGCTCCAATTCAATTCTATAGATTGGGACATTATCAAAACATGAAAATAACATAGAAAATTCTTTATTGTCAAAGTTTTTATCATGTTTTTAATAAAAAATGCAGATTATGAAATTTTGGTTAACGAACTTTTAAATTACAGTTATCACTGATGATTCTATACACTTCTTAGGTAGGGATCATTAAGTTGTATGGGATAGAATCCATCTCTTTCTAGCTTAAGTAAAGGTATTTTTCTTCTAATGTCAAATTAGGATATTCCCATAGGAACTAAAAGCCAGTGGTAAGGAATACAGTAGATTTAACAGGTAACTGCTCTTTGTATCTCTTAGATTAAACAGTCTCTCATATTTGCTTCCTCTGCACAGTGCCTCATGTATCTTCATCAATTTTCCAAGAGTTTCTCTATTTAATGAACTGTCTGGGCAGTTTGCATGTGGCATTAAGACCAATGGAATTGAGAGGCATGCTCAGTATTCACATTTTTTTTTTTTTGGCTAGAATATATAGACATAACAGAGATAGGTTAAGTATGAATCCCTTCCTCAATAATTTACTAAAATAATAATTAATATCAGAGAATAAATAAATGATTATAGAATAATATGATTATGTGCTAGAAGTTTTTCAAAAATTCCTGTTAAATCCAGACAAAAGGATGACCTTATTCATCTTAAGGTGTTGTGCTTTAGAAAAGCTGAGAGAAAAGTTTGTGCAGAA
The DNA here is from genome assembly GCF_029281585.2 of Gorilla gorilla gorilla. Classification (NCBI taxonomy): domain Eukaryota; kingdom Metazoa; phylum Chordata; class Mammalia; order Primates; family Hominidae; genus Gorilla; species Gorilla gorilla. The sequence continues at coordinate 116,303,715 of NC_073229.2, read as the reverse complement.
AAGTGACGTAATCAAGACCTGTCTAATATGTGTCTTCCATTTCCTAATCTCAAAGTTTAGAGTGAAAAGCAACAGAAATATTTATGAGCATAATTTTAATTGATTCTATTTTGTACTTCTATCAGTCCTGTGACCCTCCATCTGGAGATAAAAGGCTTAGGGAGAGAAAGAAGGAAAAAGAAAGTTAGGAAACCTTTGGGTACTTCATTTAGACTATTAGGAATTCTTCATTAATTTGCTTAATTAATAATTAATTTTTATTATATGTGAACATATTCTTTTGTTTATTGAGAATAACTGCTTATAGAAAAAAAAAACCCTTCCCTCTCTCATACTCCCTTTCATGGAGCTTCATTTTAGTAAGAGGAGAAAGACAATACAAAATGAATGTTAATATATGACATGATAAAATATAATTATGAAGCAAAATATAGCAAAAAAGGACATAGTGAATGCTGATAAGTGTTTGAGGATCATTGCTAGTTTTCAATATGTTATTTTATGTATGTGACAGTGGAGCAGAAACTTGAAGGAAAGGACTGAGAATGAGGATTTCTAGAGGAAGGACATTTTAGAGAAAGAGAACAGCTTGTGCAAGGCTGTGAATGGCAAAAGTTCTCCTTTGTTCCAAGAGCAGTGAGGTGTTGAATGTGACTGTGACAGAGTGACTGGGCATGTAATAGGAAATTAAATCAAGGATATAAGGTCCAAGGTCATACTGGGTCTGAAGGGCATAGTAAGAGAAAGAGGCATTGTAGGTACTTTGGGTTTTATTCTGAGTAGAAAGTGAATAGTATAACTCTTCAGTGTCTAAAACTAAATTCTAATGTAAGTTGCTTAGCTCAACAAGCAATTCAAACTCTTTAATCATCTCCATGGAAAGCTTTTATTTTGGATTGATTGGTTACAAATCCTGCAACAGGAAGCAATCTCCAGAGTAAGGCATTCTCATTGAAATCAGTAAGCAACACTTTTAATTTTACTACCTGGAGCTATTATACTGAATATTTAAAGGGCGGATTAAAACTCAAGAAATCAGGAATCAGTAATTAATTGGGTTATAGAAACATCAACACCAAGGTCATTAGTTCAAATCAAAGTTGTGGAGACATAATTGTTAACATCTGAAAGCACTTCAGTGGAAATTATGAAATAGAGGTCTGTCTCAATCTCTTTTCCTTGTCAAGAAGCATTCACATGAACAAAGCAAGAATGACCCTGCTTTTGATATTCAATGGCATGGCTTCAGGAAGCCTTTTTGTAGATGCTAAGGTTAAATGAATCTGGAAACTGGCCTATTGGGTTGGAGTAAAATATTTTAGCACAATGCATAATCAAACATTTTCTAAAATGGCATTGGAATGTGTGTTCCATAGTTGATTCTAACCGTTATTATGGAAAATGCACTGAAAAATGTAATGCAGAACATAATGATTTGATTATGTAACAAAGCTAGTTAAATGTTTTCATTAGCTACACAATATTTTTGCACAATAAAGATAATTGAGTGTTGAAAATGTACTAATTCATTTAATCACATGAGGCAAAAAATAATAGTGAGGGAAATAACAATATTGTGAGGGACTCTAATTAGTAAAAAATAAGGAAAAATTCAGCTAATAGGCATAGTGTAAATTTAAAGAACAATATGGAAAAAATTAACACTTTTACTCATTGAATTATTTGAAGTTAATAAAGTGATTAGACTTTGCCTTCTTATGAAGTTCAGACAATTTCACCAACTGGTTGAGCAACAGGAAACATTATTCTTTGCCCAATGGAGAAATACTACACAAGTTATATGTGAGCACATATATAAAGGCTATGTCAGCCTTATGTAAAGAAAAGGGATGGAATAGTGGATTGCCTGAGGTAAAAACTGCATGTAAACAACATAATTCAATAAACTACCACATGGCCTTTTGTCAAGATAGAGTTAGTATATTGTCCAACTTCATAAAAAAGAAATAAAGATATTAAAAATCTTAAGAATATCACATAAAAATGTATTTTTCTTCTTGTTAGTAAGTATTAAAGTGTAAACATTTGGGCAGCATTATCATATAATAGTACTTCTGTTGAATAAAATATTTACATATTTCTCATACTACTGCAAGAACCATAAGTTTCATGCTGCTAGCTTTGTTAGTATTCCACCGTGTATTAGTCCGTTTTCACACTGCTGATAAAGACATACCTGAGATACCTGAGACTGGGCAATCTACAAAAGAAAGACGTTTAATTGGACTCACAGTTCCATATGGCTGGGGAAGCCTCACAATCATGGCAGAAGGCAAGGAGGAGCAAGTCACATCTTACATGGATGGTGGCAGGTAAAAAGAGCTTGTACAGAGGAACTACCATTTTTAAAACCATCAGATCTCATAAAACTCAATCACTAACATGAGAATAGTGCAGGAAAGACACCCCCTCATGATTCAGTCACTTCCCACTGGTCCCTCTCACAATACATAGGATTTCAAGATGAGATTTAGGTGGGGACACAGCCAAACCATGTCACACGGTATCATACAGTGTGGCAAAATCCTAGTGAAAAAGAAGATTTCTTATTTTTAATATTTTCCCCAGATATAGCTGAATACTTATTTTCATCAAAATTCAAATTAAAAGGCCAAAGAGATATTTTAAGGGGAATTCACAAGATAATTCTGAAATTAATCTTGAGGAAGCAATACCTGGACCATTACTAGGTCTGTTTTTATTGACTGATTTTGTTGTTCATGATGGGTAACATTTTCTTGCTTCATATATCTCTTTATTTTGATTGCATGCTTAATGTTATATGTAGAAGAATAGTGCAAGTAAATTAATTTTTGTCCTGAAAAGGGCATACTCTTTCATCTGTAAGCTGCTAGCCATCAATTCATTCTAACATGTAGCCTAGCTGGTTTTGATGTTCCTTTGGTTATATTCAGTTTATCATTGACTTTAAAGATTTGAATATGCAATCAAGACCTTCCATTGTCTTGGTATTAGAACTCCAGAAAGACTAAGCAACTTTCTGATTGACACTGCAGCCACCAATTTCCAAACTACTTATGATGTCATTCTTGATTTATATATGTCCTACCTTTCCAGGTTTTTTGCTTGGTGTTTCAATTTGCTGGGGATTTCTCTTTGTTCTCCAGTCTTGTCCCTCACTTTCTGTCTCATAGGAGCTATTTCTTATCTTGCTCTTTTTGCAGACAGTCTTGCAAGACTTTTGCAGTGTGTACAGTGAAGGTAAAGAGCAGTTATGGAGGGTTGATCTCAGGACCCCAGTCCTTCTCTTAATGGGTAATGGCAGCTGCTGCCTATTTCTCAGTTCTGTTCTATCATCTGACTTTGTTCTATCAACTGACCTTTTATGATGTACCTTTGGGGGTCATCTCTCCCATCTACTACTGTTCCAAATCCATCATGTGAACATTCAGTGATGACCTATGAGAAAGCTAGTGGGTAGGTGCAGAATCTCTTTGTGATTGGGACTGCTCAGTTTTCTAAAGCATTTTACCAGTCAAGTCATGGCCAAAAAATTTGTTAAAAATTTAGCCACTCTCCTTTTACCTCTACCAATAGTTGCTTTCTCATCCTTTTGCTTCTCTATCAGAAATAAAATCCACTGTAAGTCTCTTTTCTCCCAAGAGGGCTTGTCATTTTCTATATTGTAATTTGTTTAATTTCTTTTTGTTCTCAAATTTCTAATGGGTTTAAAACAAAAACACAAATAAATTTTACGTTTATAAATTATCCATCTTTCCTGTTGCCGAAGTAGTAATGACATTACTACTTTATACACTTCATTTCTGTTATTCATTAAGATGCTACCTTGTGCAATGGTAATTATGAAATTTAACTAAAATAACACATATGAAATTTACATTATAATTCAAAATGTTACACAAATACTGTACTACTACCTAAAAGGTTACTTTCTTCATCTTTAGCAGAGCAGGAAGCAGAAATTCTGTAATTATTTTATAAAAGAAGATAACCAACAATATAGGATTACAGAAATTATGATGTCATAAATTGTTCAGGCTCCTATAGAAAATTACCATAGACTGGTGGCTGACAAATAACAGAAATTTATTTGTCACAATTCTGGAGACCAGGAAATCCTAGATCAAGGCACCCACAGATTTGGTGTCTGGTGACAGTGCACTTCCTGGTTCATAGGTGACCATCTTTTCACTTTAACCTCACATGGTGGGAATGGGCAAGAGAGTTTTCTGGGTTCTCATTCATACTAATTTCATTCTTGGGGGTTCCACCCTCACAACATAATCACCTCTCAAAAACACAGTTATATTTTGGTTTAACTATGCTTCAACAGATGAATTTTAGAAGAATGCAAATGTCCAGCCTGTAGCATATGATATTTCCATAGATTAGAGCATTATTTGAACATGAAAATAATGGATTATTTATTGCCATACAAGTTTTATATTATTTTTCTAATGACAAATGCAAATTATGAAATTTTAATATTATGGGTATCTCTGGTGGGATATTCGCTTCTTAGTTAGGGATCGTTAAGTTGCATAGGATAGAATCTCTCCCTTTCTAGCCTAAGTAAAGGTATTTTTCTTTTACTGTCCCATTAGAGTATGCTAACAGAAATGAATAGCCAATGGCAGGAAATACAGTAGATTTCAGAGGTAACTGTTCTTTGTATTTCTCTTAGATTAAATAGTCTCTCATATTTGCTTCTCTCTGCATAGAAGAGGCCTATTGTAACTACAAGAATTCTCTGAGTCCCACTTGCAAATATTTAGGAGGGTTTATATGGAAGGTTCAACTTCACTTTCAACCAAGTGTAACAGCAGGACAAGTCAGGATGTACTAATATAGAGGTTGGGAACATTTATTTTAGAGTGTTATTGTTTTTGTTGCTATTTTAAACTTACTATTTTTCTCCCCATATTAGGATACAATTATCTTGAGATCAGGAACCTAACTGGCTTACTCTGTTACATTCCCAGTATAGAAGGAACTGCCCTACTCATGTCTTACTCATGTTTTATGTTTAATTAAACTTTTACTATAACAATCTCAAGCCTTTTGTCTGTCATGTAAATGTTATTTTTTATACACTTCATTTCTGTTATTCATTAAGATGCTACCTTGTGCAATGGTAATTATAAAACTTAACTAAAATAACACCTATGAAATTTACATTATAATTCAAAATGTTACACAAATACTGTACTACTACCTAAAATTATATTAAATATGCATAGTAGTTAGACCTGCTGAACTGCAACGATTAAAAGTGGAATTGGGATTTTTTAAATAATGTGACTGCATAAATATGAGAACAGATTTAAAATAAATGGTTACTAATTCACTGATAATGTATCAGAATAAATAATCAACACAATGTAGAGTAAAAGTGAAAGAGTTTATGAAGTTACTGGTGATGCAGATGTCTTCTGGAGTGAGTGTTTATTGTTGAATATGTTTCGTTAGGCAAACATAATGGAAAGAGTAGAGAACAATTGAAATTTTGTTAGAGAGTGTGTGATGGTTGTTTTTATGTGTTGACTTGTCTGAGCTAACGGATCCCCAAATACCTGTTTAATCATTATTTCTGGGTGTGTCAGTGAGGTTGTTTCCAGAAGAGATTTAACCCAGTGAAGCAGATGGTCCTCCCCAGTGTGGGTGGGCCATCCCATTCATTAAGGGCCTGAATAAAACAGAAAGGGTGAAGAAGGGAGAATTCTCTCTCTCTGCCTAAATGTTTCAGCTGGATAATCAGTCTTCTCCTGTCCTAAGATTAGGACTTTCACTTTTGGCCCTCCAGTTCTGAGGCCTTTGGATTTAAGCTAGAATTCACATAATTGGCTCTCCTGGTTCTCAGGCCTCTGGATTCAGACCAAATATGTGCCACTGGGTTTCCTGAGTCTCCAGCTTACTGAAAGCAGACTGTGGGACTTCTCAGCCTCCACAGGTGCATGAGCCAATTTCTTATAGTAAATCTTTTTACATAGAGAGTACATATATGTAAATGTATATGATATATGGCATATATCTCCTAAGTATCCTATTGGTTCTATTTCTCTGGAGAACCCTGTGCCACTAGCAAGTTCTGCCTTCTCCTTTTCTTTCCTTATTTTATTTGTTCTTTCCTTCTATCCTTCCTTCCTTCGTTCATTCTTTCTTTTCCTTCACAAAATTATATTAGGTGCCTACTAAATACTGGGCTAGGCACCCTTTTTCAGAGCTATGGAGTTAGGAATGAATGAAACAAATCTCATTCCCTCATAAAGCTTGCATTTTATAAGAGAGACAATGAACAAATATGTGAGTATGCATATATATTTACATATGTTCTATATATATTTACATATAGGCATAACTAGGTGGTGATAGGTGCAATGAAGAGTTAATGACAGGGAGTAATAGTAGCTGCCGTTTTAGATACACTGTTTACTGATCAAAGGCTACCTCGTACTTGAATGAAGAGAGAGAAAGAACCATACAGATGTGAGAAAAGTGGACCAGGCAAAATATGCATCAGGTGCTTACACTTGGAGATGAGAGCTTATTCATCATCTTCATCTAAGTTCAAGGACTCAGAAAATCTAGAATGGAGTGAAGAGGGGAGTGCATGGTAAAAGATAAATTGGAAATGGTAACTGGGAGTCAGATGATGTGTCACAGACCATAAAAGGACTTGGAATTTTATTCTAATAAGGGAAGTTACTGGAGAGTTTAGAGCAGGAAAAAAAAATGGTCCTACCATAAATCTTAAAAGGATTACTCTGGCTGCTGTGTGAAAAATAACTATGGAGGAACAATAGGGCGTGCTATTGTTCAGAAGGTTGCTCAGGTTAAGGATAATTTTTAACATTGATTTTTGAGTGTTGGGGACTTATATCTTCTGTTGTTGCTTTACATGTCATTAGAGTATTATACATAGGATGAGTTTTTAAGACTTCTACCATCAGTCAACAAAAATGCATTTCTTTTACTTATGACACTAAGGTATCAGATAAAAAGATAGAAGAAAAATAAAAATATTGTGTTTTTTTAATTATGTAGTCAAATGCATTATTAGGCTGCACCATTTTCAATCTTATGAAAGCACATAACATTAATAATAAATAGTTTAATGTCAAATTATAATTTTAAAGCACAATTTAAAACATCAAAAATATAAAATATAATAAATATAAAATCATTTATATATATAATTATGATTATATGTTATGATTATATAAAATCATATAATCAAATGAATATAAATGTACAAGAAAATATTAGTTTGCTATTTTTGGTTTTTAAAATAATTTGTCAGAAACTCTTACCAAAAGAGATCTACAAATACATCTATGAGATATCTTTTTTAAAGTATCTTTAATGATAACATAAAGTGAAGAGAATTCTAAGGGCTAGATTGGAAAATATGGGGATGTATCCAGAGCTGTTGATGAACTTAAGGGCAAGGAGTCTTTTCATTTCAAATCAAATGTGATATAATGATTACCATTTCTGGATTTTCTACTTTCTGCCAGCCACTGATCTAAACACATTGTATGCATAAATTCTTTTAATATTCTGCCAATTCACTGCTAAGGAGAATAAATTATGGGCAACCACTACTAACAAATAAGGTCATTTGTTGCATATCTATTTTAGGTAAGTAGCCAATTCTTAATTGGAAAAGTGAAAATATGATTTCACCAGTTTAGTTTTGAGATCATGAGGAAATAATAGAATCTCATGTCTTCCTATTATCCTGGAGAGAAAGACCTGGAAAATATTTAGCTACGATGGTAAAGAAGGAACTAATACACTACAGCTTTATATTTCATTGTTTATTTCCTGCAGCTGCCTTGCAGGAAATGTGTGTATCATCTAATTGGGAAGGTGTCCACCAGCAATTACATCAGATGGAATCCATGGGATGCAGCAATTACAGCAGATTGGATTAAGAGCAATTGGATGTTCAATAAGTACTTCTTAATGATGATGATGATGATGACAATATTAAGAATATTGGTGTGACATTTGTGGTGAATAAAAGATTGTTTTCACTCTTTTTAAAATACATTTGTAATATGCCTACTTGATTTCCAATTTCGCAGTGAGAAAGCATCTTTTTCAAGGTCTCTTATATTACAATATGCCAGGTATTGATAAGTGAACTAAACAATTTATACTAGCATGATTTAGTTAGATGTCACACAAAGGGCAGTTAACAGTAATCATAATTTTCTTCTATGTAATACATTTCTACAACCTAAAATTAAATTATAAACATTAAAAACTTCACATCTGTCTTAGAACGCTTTGTGCTGCTATAACAGAATATCACAGACTGGGTAATTTATAAACAACAGAATTTTATTTGGCTTATAGTTCTGGAGACTGGGAAGTGGGAAATCAGAGGCCATGTTTGGTGAGGACTTTCTTCCTGTGTCTTCCCATGGTAGAAGGGAAAAAAGATTACCTAATCACCTCCAAAGCCCATATCTCCTAATACCATGCTCTTGGGGGTGAGAATTTCAACAACATATAAATTTTAAGGGGACATAAATAGACCATACCAGGTACTCTCTGTGAAACTTCTTTTTGTGCAATTAATAACAAGTTAATTATTTCCTAATTTTACTTTCAAAATTATTATTGCTATATAAGATAACTTTGTAATTATAATATTATGGAGAGAAGGATTCTAGCACTGATGGCCATTTTTTAAGTTCATTTCTGTAATATCTCATAGGAGTTGCTGGCCCTGCATATGCATGTAGTCTTCCCTAACATTCCTACTGTAAACATAACCTTTACGGTTTATAACATTTATTTTGCTTTAATAACTGAAGTAAATCCTAGGGATAGAGGTCTCATACATTATCACTTTGATTAAATCTCTACTCCTGATCGTGGTAACAGGGCATTTACTGCAGTCTGTCTTAGGGCATCTATATACAACTCCTTCCTTTTGTGCCATAATGACACCTAGTTAGTTTTGGCATGGATTTGAAGAGTGTAAAATTTTCAACAATAAATCCATACTCTGAACCAATATTTTCTTCTTGTATTTTGGGAAATAGTGCATTTGTATAACTGACTTTTTTCATCCAATGAGAGAGAAACAAGTGAAAAAGTAAAAGGAGTGAAGCAAGACTAGAGAATGTCTGTGTACTTTGAAAAGGCACATTCCAATTGTAAAATTTCCATGCATATAACATGATAACATAAGAAAGTAATTGTTCCATAATACAATCTATAGAAAGTAAAGCTCAACTAAATCTTCTGGCTTGATAGGGATAAAAATTAAGAAAAATTCAACATTCTATGGTTTAGTATTTCTCAGAAGGGAGAACTACATCAGCATTTGGACCTTGGCCCAAGTTTTTGTTAGTATCAAAAAGATGTAATAGATTACAGATTACCAATGGAATTAGCCCTGGGCTGTGGCAGATAAGATTGACTAATGCCTGGAATATGACTATTTTAAAAAGTCACTACATTTATTTATGCTTCCAATTTATAGATCATATACACTCATTTGGGAGCATGTCAGATAATGTCTTTCTCCCCTGATTTTACCACCTCTGAATACATTTCCCATCCCACTACTGCAAAGCATCTAGTTTTGGGAAATGCACTGCCTATCAAGGCAGCCCATTCTATATTTGAAATTGCTGCAACTCTTTTCTCTATGGAGCTATATTTGCTTCCCTGCAACTCCTCCCACTAGTCCCAGATCTACCCTTTGAATCTGAACAAAATTATCTAATTCTTCTTTTCTGTGACAACCCTTGACATAGCTGAAAACAGCTATCATGTCTCCCTAATATTTTATTTTCCAGGCTATTTGCCCATCACCAAAATAAGATTAACTATCCCTGACCTGCCTCATCTCAGAATGGTGATGAGAATGAGGTGAGATAATAGATGTGAAAGTGTGTCAAGAATACAAACAAAAATACATGAAACTTATTGTTGTTAAATTTTAAAACTAATAGATATGAAATTCTAATTTTTCAGTGAAAATATCTTTCACCATAGTATTTAAAAAATTCATTTGTTTACATTTCTGCATCCTTAAGATTGAACTAAATTAGTGGTTGGTTAAAAGATTCAAGAGATTTTAAGAAATCAGAATATGTAGTAATTAGGGCAGCTGAAGAATATCAGGGCAATCTCCAGGAAGGATAGAATATGTGCTGAGGAGAAGTTTCAAACCTCTCAAACCTAAAGACTTCAAGAAACACAGCTGAGGGGGCCTCACTGTTGTTGTTGTTGTTGTTGTTGTTTGTTTTTGTTTGTTTGTTTTGAGCATAGTTTCACTTTTGTTGCCTAGGCTGGAGTGCAACGGCGCGATCTCGGCTCATGGCAACCTCTGCCTCCCAAGTTCAAGTGATTCTCCTGCCTCAGCCTCCCGAGTAGCTGGGAATACAGGCATGTGCCACCATGCTTGACTAATTTTGTATTTTTAGTAGATATGGGTTTTCTCCATGTTGGTCAGGCTGGCCTTGAACTCCCGACTTCAGATGATCCACCTGCCTCAGCCTCCCAAAGTGTTGGGATTACAGATGTGAGCCATCATGCCCAGCTGGCCTCAGTGTTTAAGACAGCATTCCTCTCAATATGAAAACTCTAACCATTGACCCATTCACCCTGATACAGAGCCTACAGATCCCTCAGGTCTTATCACTTTTGGGCTTAAAGCTACCTCTGGCAGCTCTATAGTGATTCAGACCTTACAGCATCAGGTTATGGTAAGACTTCATAAATTAAAATACAGCAAAGTGTATAGAACAGTCCCTATCTCATAGCTCAATAAGTTCCAGCTGTGATGACAATGATGAATTACTCAGAACTGAGGCTAGAAGGAGTATCTTCAACTATATACTTTTATAAATTTGTAGACAAAGTTATGAATTGTGGCTACATATATTAGCCAGTGGGCACAAAGTTGGCTTTCCCATTTCTCCTCCTATCCTCAGTATCATGGAGAGAGATACGAAATATTACGTACTGTAATTGACTTAGTCATTGGAAAATGATGGTCAATAATGAACTTAAAGGAATGAGTTGTAAATAATATTGACCACATGTTACCCTCTCACTACTCAATCTGAGAAGGCCCATTCTTCCTATACCTCCCCAGAAAGTAGGAAAATCACCGTTGAAATTGCTTCACTCAAAGCCAAATATCAAGAATCAGTCATGTCACAGTCAAAAGAACATTCCAGTTAGTGATGCCAATGAATTGAAAAAGGAGAGAAAAAATATCAGGATGCAACTATGAGATTATTATACTCACTAATGCTATTCGAAGTCTGAGGGAAAGACAAGTGTTCTATGTGTACAAATTGTCTTAACTGCACAGGCTCAAGTTAGCACTTTGATTAGTAATTCATTTTGTTTCCTCTTGACTTCACCTTTTGCTGTCTAAATCCCTTCCAAACTTCTATCCAAAGTAGAAGAAGCATACCAGGTCGCCGGAAGCTGTCTCTCTAATTACTGTTGTTTTCCTGTGGCTTTCTCATTGCAGTACAGTCAGAAGGAATAAGGGACCCTCTTTTCGGGCCGCACTAGAGTGGCCCTAGCTCTTTCTGACAAAATGACTAGCTACTTAGCTCAGTTGCCCTGCATGATTGGTTCACATCTCCTTGATAGTCACCCACAAATGACCACATGATTTGCATTCCTTCATTTTCATTCTGTCTTGTTTTTCATAGGATCTTGCTGGCTGATAAAATTTCTTCTGAATTTTCAGTTTAAATCATTCTATTTTACCTATTTTTTTTTGGCGCTTTCCTGATTCCCTCACTAATCTCCTTTTCTAATCAATACTATCCACTCAAAATATAATAGACTCTGAGAAGTGCATTCTTGAATTTTTATGGCTTGGTTTTATGTTCTCTTTTTCTAATATGAAACATCTCTTTTTCTCATGGTTCTAAATTTCTGGTTTCCATATGATGCAGAGTTCATTATGATGTTGCTTTATTATATGATCCAGAATCCATCTGCACTCTATAATTAGGCTCACTGAGTTTGTTAGCTCAGAAACTCCAGAAGCTGGAAGTCTCCCTCCAGGGGCTTGGATATAACAGAATCTTTTTGCCCCTTTATCCTGGAGGTCAGACCAAGGAGCAATCACTGGGCCTCCACAGGCTACAGTCATCTTTTACCCTTAAAATTATCCTATTTTGTTTTTCCATGGTTGTGATCGAGATGTTGGCCAAGGAATACCCATTTTTTTCTGAATACTCCTTCTGTATCTCAAATATATAATCTATATTTAGTGAATTTCTGCATCCTCTCTTCCTTGATGGTCTATGTGGACAAGAAATGTCATCAGCAGATAAAATACCAATAAATGGTAAATAGTTAGATCCTCTATCAAACAGGAAAGCATGAATGTAATCAGTTATGTTTTAAGGATATCAAATTACATATATATATTCTTATATAAATTATTATGCCTATAAGCTCTATTGACTTAAATCAGATATAGATTTGACATACCACTGTCAGGCTTTCAAAGATTATGTGAATTCAGATGAATAAGAATATACAGATTCCCATGAATATACCTAATAAAACTGGTATCTTACAAAAAGTTATTCTAAAAATCAAAACTGATAGAAAATTTTAAAACAAACCTCCAAATAATGTTAGGGCCAAAGAAGGAATCAAAATTGCATTTACAAGCTTTTCATAACATGATGAAAACAAAAAACTAGTATATCAAAACCTATGGAATGCTTTAAGGAAAGCACTCAGGAAAATATTCTTAACATGAAACATAGATTTCTAAGCACCAAGCCATTTTAAAAACAACTTAGAAAATGATAACAAATATAAGGTCATTATTAATAAAGACACGAAAAAGGATTAATTGAAAAATAGAGAAATGGTAAAATTGATTAACAAATTCGAAAGCGGTTTGCTTGAAAACACAATAAAATAAATAATAGATTAATGAATTAAAAATTAAGATAATTCATGAGTTAGCAAGCAGGTAAAATGGCAGTTAGAGAGAAAATGATTTTAAGAGGCTACTTTGTAAACCACTTTACAAATATATATGACATGTGGACAGCAGATTGATTTGTTCTGGAGGAATATTATATAACGCTTAAGAAGTCAACAAAGAGTTTTAATCTTGTGTCCATTACTCGCTAGCTGGGTAAACTTGGGAAATGTATTTATTTTACCTGTACTTCAGTTATGTCATGTGTAAAATGAGGGTGATATATTTTATATGGATTTACCTCATCACATTGTTCTAAGGACTTAATTAAATACACGTAGACTGAGGTAACTATGCAAATACCTGGCACCTACCTTGTGATTAGTAAAAGTTAGTGTATTCGTCTGTTTCATGTTGCTAATAAAGACGTACCTGGTAATTTATAAAGGAAAGAGGTTTAATTGACTCACAGTTCAGCATGGCTAGGGAGGCCTCAGCAAACTTAAAATTGTGGTGGAAGGGGAAGCAAATACGTCCTTCGTCAAATGGCAACAGCAAGAAGTGCAGAGCAAAGGGGTAAAAAGCTCCTTTGAAACCATCAGATCTTGTGAGAACTCACTATCATGAGAACAAGAAAGCATGGGAGTACCCACCCCCATGATTAAATTACTTCCCACTGAGTCCTTCCCATGACACTTGGGGATCATGTTAACTACAGGTCAAGATGAGATTTGGGTGAGGACACAGCCAAACCATATCAGTCAGGCATTAGCAGTAGTGGCAATAGTTGGGTTTTGCTGATTTAATACTTTAGCAGCCACTGAATTGGATGTTCTTAATATATAACTTTATTTTTAGAATTGCTTTAATATTAACTCTTAGAATTCAGACCAGCAATTGGAGGACAAATTTATGAAGATTTTTTTAAGTAAATAAAACCCAAATCAATGATCAGTCAATTATGTTCAAGGTGCATAACTCGGCCCCCTTTTGAAGCCCTACAGGCTCCATTTCAAAGATTCATCAACAAGTTTTAGTTTGTCTTCCCACTTGGTTGGCTATCATATCATGGATATCATATCATGGAGAATTTATATAAACAGCTAGATGCTGGTGGATGAGAGAACTCATCTGCTTTCTTGAACTTATCTGTATCTAGACCCCATGATGTCACTCTCACCAACTGTTTTGACCTTGTCATTTATTTCCATGGCACATAAAATATTTACATCTTTGGCAGGTACACTTCTATTTTCTGTTTAACAATCTGGCATTGATGATTCCCCAAAGAGGGTATTCTGGCCATCCTACTCACCTGAACATTTAGAGGTGCCATGCTCCCACTTCAACTTAGCTACAAACTTTTGAAAATCTAGACCACAGAAGAGAACTACACCTTCGTTTCCTAACTAATTCAAGGCAGAATTCAAGGGAACACAGGTTAACCCCTGCCAGCTCTCCCCCTTCAGATTTTACTAATTGAAAGACAATTTCTTAAAAACCCTCCTTTTCCGTTTCCTTCATTTAGTATCTTTACCAAATCAGTGGAGCTAGAGAGGCTCCACTAATGTTGTGTGAGAGAGCAAAGTGGTGGCAGTGAATATGCAGATTGTGTTTTATTTCAAATCTATGAGCTGTCAATTCAAATTAAACTTCAATTATTTATCATTATTATATTTCTAATTGATACATTAATTGTACCTATTTTGGGGGTACAAAGTGATATTTTCATTCATGTATATGATGTGTAATGATGAAATCTAGGCAATTAGCATATAAATCACCTCAAGTACTTTTTTTTTCATGCTGGGAACATTCAAAATCCTCATTTATTGTATATTTTCAAATATACAATAAATTATTAGCTATAGTCAACCTACAGTGCTATATAACAATAGAATATATTCCTCCTATCTAGCTGTAATTTTATTTTCATCTACCAACATTTTCCTATCCTTTTCCAATCCCCAGCCTCTAGTAAGCTTTGTTCTTCTCTTTACTTCTGCGAGATCACCTTTGTTGTCTTCCACATGACTGAGAACATGCAATATTTATCTTTCTGTTCCTGGCACATTTCATTTAACGTAAGGTCCTGTGGGCTCCTCCATTTTGCCACGGATCAGAGGGTGGTGTTTCTTTATGTCTAGAGGAGAAAGAGGCTGTCCTGAAGGCACAGGAAGTTTAGTGTGAGTGGCAAGGAGTCCAGAGATGACAGAGTGAAAGTAATGAAATCAGAAAAGTGGGCAGGAGCCAGAATATTTAGCCTTAGATACCATAGAAAGTAATTTGGATTTTATTCTGATTGCAATGGTAAACAATAAAAAAGTCTTAAGCTTGGGGTAGGCACAGTCTGATTTATGCTGATAAAAAATGTGGACTCTAAAGGCAAGAGAAAAGAAAGAGATACCTCTTAGGAGAATGCTGAACAAATTCAGGTGAGAAATGGGATGGTGGTCGAGTCTAATGTTATTATAGTAGAAGAGATGGTGAATTAGATGTGGAGTGGAAAGAAAATGGGAAGAATCAAGGATGAGTTCTATGTGATACACCTGAGAAACTAAGTAATTCGTAGAGTCATTTAATGAAGTGAGGCATTTATCCTGCTTCAGGCTTCGACATACGTGGAGTAAGAGAGAAAACATCGTTTTCAAGTGAGAATTATATTTTCAGGGAGGTGAAGGTAACCTTCAGAGATGACAGTGAAGATTCAGGGAAGTTGCTTATCATAGAATATTCATTGCCTCTGGTGGGGGCAGGATTTGACGGAAGAAGGGCATGAGGGAGCTTTCTGTGGTAATGGAAATGTTCTGCAACTTGGTACACACAGCTATATGCATTTGTCAAAACTCATGGAACTATAAACTTAAGATCTGTGCATTTCAGTGTGTGTAAATTATACTTCAAAACTAGAAACTTATGAGTTAGAAAAACAAAAGTGGTGTTGTTTGCATATAGAGAAGATGGTGAGAATAAAAAGCAATTCAACCAAGGCAGCTGTCCACTGAGATAAGAGTGAAAAGCAGCTTTAATTCTCTGAGTAAACGGTTCCTACTTAGCATGTTGTAGACAGAAATTTGACAACCTTGACTATAAAGAATCCATCACAACCACTTGAAAAGGCAAGTTATAAAGAACTCCCCTGTGACAATGATAACTTGTCAGTAAAATTTCCAACTTGTCAGTAAAATTTCCTCATATGATCAAGTATACGAAGGCTCATGACACTACCTGACCCTAAAGTTTCTCAATGGGAGGGTAGGGATACAATTATTCATGGGTTTCTTGTGTTCCAGGCCTTCTGAGTAATGGGCATGTTTGAATAGCAAACATATTTTTGGGAGCTATAGAAAGTGTGTCTCCCTAAAAAGAGACATTTCAGGATACTGAAGTGTGATGGTTTATTTTTATGTATCTACTGAAATCTCTTTCCCCTCCCTGGAAACATTTTTCTTACTTTCCAGGTTAATGAGTAATTTTTCTCTTTCTAGGGAGGAGGGTGAGCAGATTGCTAAAAGCCCATAAAAGCTTAAAGTTTCGTAATTTGGGGTTTCCTCTCCTGGAATGCAACCCCGCTGCATGCCGAAGTAAACATCTTGTACTCATAATGTTGCCCTAAGGGGGACTGGGGTGTAGAAATAAGATGCTAAGATATTACTCTGACTACTGCTTTTGCTGTGAGTAACAAACCATCTGTGTCTCTGGCCTAGGGTTTTGTGTTCTTCTATCAGTACATGCATATTAAGAAAACAAAAAGCTAACTTGCTAGCTTGCAAGGAAAGTTTTGTCAGATCCTCCACAATCTCAGAACTAACATGGAGATTTTACTGTAATCATGTTAAAGTTTCCAATGGTGTATATTGGATTCCTATATCAAGACTTTAGTTCTAAGTCAGAGGGCCAACACAGTCCAGAAAAATTTGGAGGACATTTCCAGTCAACATAAGTGGGACCTATTAAAATTTAGAGTTATCTACTCTGGGGAGAGAAATATACAACTCTACAGCAGTCTTTACAATGTCCCCAAACTCCAAATATACCTGTTAGTAACCTGCGTTACTGTCTAAGCCTAGTTATTTTCCATCAGTCATCATTGTGACTTTGCTTTCAAAGATCAGACACAAGTAGGATACAATATCTAATTGTATTTTCCCATAGGAGAAAAAGTTTGCTTTTAACTTTGTATTTAAACTGAGGAAGCTGATTTATACTCTAGTGTTTTAAAACCTTCTTTGTATTTTAAACATATACATTCTTGATGCTTTGACAGGGACCAAGTTTTTACTTTTTCTGAAAGTGGAATATACAGATAATTTAACAATGGACTTCTACCCAGATGTACCATCACTATCTTCTTTTAAGTAAAGCAAAAAATAAATAAATAAATTTGAGCATTTCTTCATAGCAATTGGCAGGAAGATCAGAAGATCTGAAGCCTGCTATCTTGCAATTCTCTTACTGATACGACATCTTCCCAGGATTGTGAGGTCTCTTTTCACAGATTTTTTTCTTGCCTGGCAGTCTTGACTTCAAGGCCCAGCCCTCTTTGAGAGGAACTCCTTTACTAGGTGTACCACCGCTCCTATCATGTACCAAAAAGCATTAAATTAGTCCCTCACTCTCATTCTTAGCCAGAGAAGCATATAATTCCAGTACATGGTACCATATTGTCCATTTCTGGGACTTAACTCCTCTAGTCTAGGATTCCACAGGCTAAATACAACATGTTAGTTTCATGAATCTGCCTGCAGCAAAAACTTCTCCATAGTTTCAGGGAAATAGGTAGATCATAGGGAAATACTTGAAAAATTCTATGAATGTAAGTATATTTTGAAATGTAGGTAAAATTGACTGTAGTTCTGACAATAATATAACAACATTTATGTTTATATTATTAACAATTGAATAGTGTCCATGGGGTAAAATATTCAATACATTATTTATGCCATTCTGTTTTTGTGTGATAGACAACTCTAACAAAGTAACTGTTTTAATGCCAACCTGAGAGACAGAATCAGATAGTGTTTCTGCTACACCCTAGTGGGTTATTTTTTCTTAGGTACTAAACACATGCTAAGCAAGATATAGAACTTTGAATTAGATTTTGATCAATGACCTCATGCTAACTTTCGTTCTGTTTGTTTTGCTAGTGGGAAACTAATAAGTGAAGTTTCAGATCTCTTATTCATTTTGAGGGTATTTAAAAAAACAATAAGATAATTGTTACAGAAAGAATAGCTTCATATCTTGTTTCTTAATGTCAATGCTCTGTATGCCTAGGATTATTAGATATCTCCTAGAAAACTCTGATCTTTTGTGAAAGAAGAGCACAATTTATTTCTAAGAGCAAAACCATTGAATATCTTTCTTTTTTGAAAAGTAAAATAATCTTAAATTGCCTTAAATTTTAGGTGATATTATCTGGACTAGAACACAAAGATAAAGAATGTCATCGTGTCCTTTATATCATTCATCAACACATAGTTTGATATTAATTAAATAAAAGATTCATAATAAACAATAAGATAATAAAATAGAAATATCATTTTATTTGTCTTAATTGTTATGTTTATGCACGTGCCTTAAATGTCTAGAAACATTCAACCTGTCTTCAATAATAAAGGTCAATGAGATATTCAATTACTTTTAAGCTATCAAGATTGCCTAATGAAATAAGGGGATGATTTTGCTCTTTTTTTTTAACAACTCACTAGAGTGTCTGCAAGTTGGTAAATTGTTCCAAATTTACGAAAGTCGAATATTTTATCAGTACTGCAGAGAACCTAATTACCATGTTTATTAATATGCCTGTAAAAAAATTAATTCATACTGTTCCAATCCCCCAAGGGAGCCAGGGCATAACTTTCCTTGTCAATAGGACTGTGGATTCCTTTCTTCTCAGTGGCAGGATAGTGGGAAAGGGCCCCTCCCTTCCAGTAACCGGCCTTGGTGTGACAGCCATGGTGTGGAAACAGACACCAGGGACATAGCGGAAAAAGTTAAGTGGGCTGAATATACTGACATGCTAGCTCCTAAAAGATGCTTCTCTGTATGGCTGAATGCATGACATCCTTTTGAAGTTTCATTAAGACTCTAGGAACCAACCTTCATGCTTCAATGTTCTCTTGACCCATTTCTTCTGAAGAGTCACAAAGTTCAAGGCAGAATAGAACAGGTTCTCAGTATTTCTTTCATAGCCTCTTTTTTTTTTTTAATGCAGCATATAGTAGTTCTGAGATTTTTCTCTCAGAACACACATACTTCCCTGATGCCTTCATTTTATAATAAGGGTAGTACTTGGGAAGATGTATGTGGTACAGGATTGTCTTCTGACATTTCTCTTCTTTCCTAAACCTCACTTGCTCCTATAAGGTGTAGTCTGCAAACTCAGCAGTCTATGTGTGATGATGCAAAGCAAATGCCCTGCTAGTAGCTGCCTGAGGGTGCAGGTTCAGATGGGAAGATACCCTTCTCCTTCGAGTATTATAAAAATTAATTTTATAAAATGTTTTGATTAGCTTGTAAACTGAAACCAAACCAAACCAAATATCTATATATAGATATATAATATCCATATATATGTGGGCTAAATAGAGCCCACAGGGCTATCAACTTATGATCTCTGCTAGAGAAAGGGACAAAGGCACACAAAAGATGATACCGCCTGGTTTATGTCTATAACATAAATGAATCCAGAGTCATCTATTTTGTAATGTATACTGAGAGGTATAAAGATTTCACATATGTTGGGGAATCATATTTCTTTATTTCTCTAAATGTAATTTGACTTCCTATTTCTCCATTAGTCAAACTCTTAGTTCATCATCCCACTCTTAAGAGTTTGTTTACTTCTTTGCAAACCGATCAAGAAATCACAGAATTAATAATATTTTTTAAAGAACTTGACCTAATTTCCATTGCCAAGTGCAAAAAAAAAAAAAAAAGTGGCATCTCCCCTCTGCCACTGCTATCAGTACTATTGATCCTCACTGCCATAAGATACCTGCCAGGAGTAGGATCCAGAACATCCACTCTGAGTTGACCCCTCTAAAACCTACTTTGGCCCCCACATCAGTGGTGCAACTTATGATCTCCTGTGCTGTTTTTTCTTCTGGCTTAGTTTCCACACTATTTGGGAGGAATCTTGGTTGATAAATTTGCTCTGCTCACCTGATTCATAGTAAACTCAATCAACATTGTCATATTAAGTGAAGAGATCTAATGCTGCTCCCTCCCTCTGCCTTCTTTCTTCAAGTTTTCATCCTTCTATTTGAAGTATGAGGCAGATTAATTGGTCTACTGCTTAAGGAGACATTAAACCAGAAACTGAAATGCCCATTTCCCTTTTTCCTGCCCCTTCAATCTATAAGAATGATTCCCTCAAAACACTCTTCAAATGGCTCTGAGTGAAAAGAAACATGCCTCTACACTTCCTTATTCAGGGAGCAAAGGGAAAAGTCACAGCATTCTCAAACAGACTGACAGTTTCCAATTCTATAGATCCCTTCCTCCCAATTCCAATTGTTTGCTTATAGCTTACATAGTCTGGTTTAGAAGTAAATAAACTTCTTCAGTGATGTTTACAGGGGACACGTTTTTTTTTTTCCCAATCCTTAATCAACCCCAAAGGGAGTTTTCTAATTACTACTTGCTGTTATTCTCTACTTGCTGTCTTTTTTTTTGTTTAATAAGCTAAGTTTTGAACAGCAGTTCCTTCTAAGTTCTGGGATATTAGGAAATTTTTTGCTCAAATTTGCACATTTGTATGAAGTAGGAAAAATCCCAAAGACAAAAAGGCTATGAGATTCTGGGGAAATTCCAGAAATAATCTGAACACAGAGGGCTCATGAAGTACCCTTATGCTAGCATGACATGCAAAAAACATGGACAGCATACCGAGGTAGGAAGAGTAAAAACACTTTTATCCTGTGTAAATGATTCTTGGAGGAGAGAAATAAAGAAGAATGAGGAAGAGCAGGAAAAAAGGGGAAGAAGAGAAAGAACAAAAAAGGAAGAGGAAGAAGAGGGAAAAAGTTCTTCTGACTTGCAGGATGGAACACAGAAGACAGCCAGGTGTTCTGACATTAAGCAGCAGAGCAAGAGTTCAGGTTCCCAGATGAGAAATAAACTATCACCTCTGGTGGGCTGAGGACATGGCTTCTCTGCTCTTTGGGGTAGGGCTCATAACCGCCTAGATTTCCTTAGGCATCAACAGACATCTGCTGATGAAAGCGTGCTGTAGGAGAGACATGACTGTCAGCACGTTCTGCTCCCTCACACCCTCTCTCTTCCCCTTTGCCATCGTCCTTGGGACACGGGTTTAAGAAAGAGGACAGCAGTGATCAGCCCTTAGGAACTCAATAGGCCTTGAATGTGACAACTCTTCTCTGTTCTCACTTCTGAGACTGTCTAAGACCCTGCATAAGCAATCTGGAAGGCAACTGAAGTGCTGGCAGCAGCAGTGATGGTGGTGGTGAGGGGTCGGTGTGGGATGCTTAAAGGAGGGAGATTTGAAATGAATAGCATGTGAGAGCCTACTATTGAATTCTACTCACAAAGTACACAAGATTTGTAAGGAAAAATTAGCTGAAACTATTTTATGAAGGGACTAGAGCACGTGGAAGCTCAAATAGTACATTTCCGCAGCAGCGTCAATGTCTGGGGTAAATACCTGGGGTTCGTCGTCTCACGCCAAGAAAATTTAGGACATTGGACACACACACGGAGTTTAGGAGTGGACGCTTAATAGGCAGAGGAAAAATAAAGGAGAATAGTTCTCTCTCTCTCTCTCTCTGTCTCTCTCTCTCGCTCTCTTTCTCTCCCTCTCTCTCTCTCTCTCGAGCTGGCCGTGAGTTTGCTGGATTTTATAGGCAGGCTTGAGGAGGTGG
The DNA here is from genome assembly GCF_029281585.2 of Gorilla gorilla gorilla. Classification (NCBI taxonomy): domain Eukaryota; kingdom Metazoa; phylum Chordata; class Mammalia; order Primates; family Hominidae; genus Gorilla; species Gorilla gorilla. The sequence goes on along the minus strand of NC_073229.2, from coordinate 116,281,887 downwards.
TGTCTGATTCACCTAGGGCCCACAGATTGGTTCAATGAGCTGTGACATTTACACAGCACGTGCCACAGAAGGCTGGCCACCCCAACCTGATCTTATTATGCAGATGGGCTTTCCACTTGACCGGCACCATCTTGTCTGCTCCTTACTCTACACGTGGCTGTCAAAGAGAAGGGAAGGTGGAGCAGCCAGTTTGAACATGCCTAGTCCCAGGTAGCTCTGTCCTGCTGGCATTCACCTATGCAAGCTTTCAGCCTGCTTGTGTGTGTCTGCAGCTCGATTCTACAGGTTACTCCTTGTTAGAAAATGATTTGGGGGCTGCTTTTCATTAAAAAGAAAACCTTACCAAAGACTCGCGTACCCTCACTATCTGCTTAAGTATTTTCTTCTTAACTCCTATGTCATTTCTGCATCTGTTTGGGCCTCATACATTAAAGTTCCGATTGTGCAAACAGTTTCCGATTTGCGACTGTAGTTCATATCTCATGCAGTGAGAATCCTGTGAGAAAAATCTCTCTTCTTTTCTCTCTAGCATATTTACAGACGTATTCCCTTCAACCTTGACCCAATCACAATGCCCCTGGATGGAGGAGTCCTGAATTTAAGTAGAGGGAAGTTTTTAGTTATTCCTCGTCATAGAGCCATAAGAAAATAGGAAAGATCGTTCCTCTTTCTCCTCCTCCTCCCCCTCTTCCTCCTCCTCCTTCTCCTTCTTCTTCACTTTTCTTTTTTTGTTTTGCATTCTGATTTGTTGCACATTTGTCTTAGTTAACTATTAACATCCTGTTCAGTTTTCCAAGTTGTTGTTCTTTTCACTCAACGCCAGATTTCTACCTTGAAGAGACATTGCAGAAATGGTGGAGCAGATCAGTTAGGAGCAAACCGACAGCAGAAGGCCTGTGTGGCATAGGACATGGACAGGGGATACAGCACTGGTTTGAGGTGGAAAGGAGAACTCAGAGAAAGATTGAGGTGTCACTAGCTGTAAAGGCCACTGAGCCATACCTGAGTGATCTCTGAGGTTCAGTCGTAGGTAAAGTTGCACAATTCAAAGTAAACATAGTGAATCATGGCTGAGGCAGTCATAGAGCAGCAATGATCCCAGTAGAGTGGGAAATATAACCATCCCAGGGGACTGCAGCAAGGAGAAAGTCAAAGGGTGCCAAGGCTGTAGGGAAGGCTGACTCAAAAGGTTTGCCCGTGTTGTTAACAGCTGTGAACTTGTTGATAAAAGATCAGCAAATGCACAAGGAGAAGGGAATTTACTGACATTGTATAACAACCTCTGAATTAATGTTACTTTCTATTATAAAGAAAAAATGTTTTATTTGAAATTAAAATTTCCTTTCAGGGGGCCTTACAAAGGAACGTAGTTGAAGGCCATTTTATTTTAGCTGAGAACCTACATAGCCCTTGGATATGCAAATAAGGCCTTGGAGCTGAGTTTGGGAATAGCAAACAGAAGGAACTGAACGCTCTGCTTAGTGGAGTGAGAGGAATTCGAGTTCCTGGAAGCAAAACCAGGGTGAAGAGGGGAGGAGGAACAAACAGAGACTAGCCTACAAGGCCTGAGTGCCTTGAGAGCAGAGAGGCAGAATGGGCGGGGAGGGGGGGGGCGGTGCAAGAGATTGGGGATGGAAAAATGACCCACATGGCTCAGCAAATTTAGCAGAAGCTGGAACTAGAGCCATATACAAAAAAGCTTTGGATTTTCCCTATGTTGTCTAACAACCTTAGAGTGACCTAACCTCCATCTTGTAGTCAGGAGGCTTCCAGATAATTAAGCATGTCAAAATAATTAAGTGACCAGAATGTCTTTCCCAGATTTCAGGTATTTTCAGGAATGCTGAGTGGCAGGAAGAAAACATATGATTATCTCAAAATAAGGTAGGAAACAAATTATATGAAAGCTTTAAGCAAGAACAAACTAATCAAGGTATTTATCTGGATAGTCATTTAAACTGTGAATCCTCTGAGAGACTGCATTTTATTCAGTTTCATTATTTCAGTGACTGTTACAGTGCACACAATAAATGTTCAATAAATGCTTGTTACATAAAGAAATTAATAAAAGGAGGGAGAAAGAAAAGCAGGAAACGGAGCAAATCTCAGATTGTCATTGGTTAGGAGTAACCTAAGAACACAGAGAATATGCTTAATGAAACTCAGTGTCTTTGCCATGGCCCTTTCATATGGAACGTGGTCTTTTCCAACATGCGCTCACACACACAGTCTCACAACCACACAGCCTTGTTCCCTTACCTGCTACAAGCTTATCTGCCATTAACACTTTATTTAAAAGTGTGACTCTCCCCTAAACTCAATTTGGCTTTTCCTATATCACTTCCTATTTTATTTTGCTGCATGACCTGCATACCATCTAGTCCGTTATATATTTTATGCAGATTTATTTTCGTCACCAGGCTTTGATATGTAAGCTCCAGGATGTCAGGAACTTCTATCTGTTTTGCTCAAGGGTATACCCCCAGCAACAAAAGAGGGCCTGGTCCATAGTAGGTACTTTTGTAGGAATGCATATATGAATGAATGAAGGTTTATATAGGAATCATGAAACCTACCATTTGAGAAATAGAAATAATTTTTTCCAGCTGGACTGCAAGAGGCATGCACACTGAAGAAGTTTTTAAAAAAGAAAAACCGATTACCAGATATGAATTAAAGCCTGTCTGCTTTTATGTATTCAAAACCCCAACCAACACAGAACAGTAGTCAGAAGCTGGACCTAATTTCAAGGAAGGAAATTAGAAGCTTATTTTCTGTCTTTGCTTTGCTTTTGAGTGTGTCTTCTGATAGAAGCCAAATGCTGTCCGTCAGCCTGTTACAGCATGTGCTCTCATGTACTGCCACACTTTTCATTGCTGTCCCCCTGAGTTAAACCGCTCTGTTCTGCTGCCTTGCTGTCTAGGGCTTGAGATAAAAATGTTCAGTTGCTGCTGCTATGCTGCCTGTCTCCTGTGTTTAAATGTGTCCATATCACGGTGTTTGCATCTGACTACATCTTGGCAGCTTCCAAATAAGACTTAGAGAAACCAAGCCACTGCTGGGATGATGACTAATCATTTTGCAGAATAGCATGAGTCAAACAAAGGTATAGCTCATATGGTTCTCAGTTTTCCTTCTGAGACATACCACCACAGAACAGAGAGAGGATTGATTACGAGCAAGTACCATCACGGACACAGCTGTAACTGGTCAACAGATGCAGCCTTATTATAATATGCATTCCACAAGCATATGGAATTGGGTGAAATTAAACTAAAAAATAAAGAGATTGAGCCCTTCGTCAAATAAGAGGTGTGTAGAAGCCAAAAAATCCTCCCTGTTTGTTGTTTTCTACCTTTCCAAACTGTAGCAGATGTTGTCAATTCTATAAAATTAGAAAAAAATGCAAATGTCCACTAAATCCTGAGTGGGGATTAATGCAAAACTGCAGAAACATTGAAATTCAAAATACCCAGTAAGTTATGTTTATTAATATCATCCACATATGCCTTTTTTTGGTCTTTAGGGTGCTCTTTGATGTAACGCCAAGTGGAGCTACAAAGGATGTGGAGCAGTACGTGTGATCCTTTTATTCATTGAAAACAAAGGGCAGCACGAGGTAAATGTTGGTTGCCATTAGCTTGTAAGCTTTATCCCAGGAAAAGTTTAGGGCAGCATGAATTATCATAGAATGTGCCCTTTTTTGGATTATCTATTGCTACCATTTATCTAAAACACTCTCCAACCAGCATGGTTACCTTTTTCTTTGTAATATTTTAAAATTCAATTGCATTTAGGACATTTTCTCATCTTTTCTACCATATCTCTTTTTCTGTATGCCTGCCTAAAGTTTATAAAGTTAGAGGACAAAAATAAAAAGTTGTCATAAGGGGCCATTTTTCAATATTTGTTGTGAGTGGAATTATTTAATATACGATGGTGAGAAACCATCGTATATTAAAACAAACATTTAGGGCATGTATCTTGGCTAGAATATTTGAATAAGGTTCTGTACTAGACAATGTTCAATAAATATTATCACTCAGAAAATAAAAGCAGCAAAAATTTGGTGGTACAGTTTTAATGTTTAAATTTAGAAGAAAATATCGAAGGCCAGAAATCGTTTAATATCTGCTTCCCTATCAATGAGAACCAATGTAAACTAAATATTGCAATCTTGTTATAAAAATGTGGTTTCCTTTACTGACTATTGAGGGAACACATTATGGCAAGCAATCTTAATTTAAAAAGTCAAAATTTGAAAACAGCAGTAATGCCAATTTCACATTGCATTTGAAGGATAAATGTCAAACCCTGTCGATAAATTTGTGCTTAGAAAAACTATTTTTGCAGGTTTTCTCTTCTAAAAGATCTACCCTTATCATTTAAAATTAGGAGCCCAATCTTATCTTTCAGTCCTGCCTTTCCAGTGCCCTCTACTGGGCACTATAGTTGATAAATATGTGTATCTACTCCTCCAGGTTCGCCTCTGATTTTATTTCTAAATCATAGAATAAAGGGGAGGGCTGAAAGAAATTTGAGAATTCCATCCCTGCTTTCTACTAGGGTCGTAACCAAGCCACCTGAGAGATATGAAATCTCTTCTGTTTTTCAAGATTGTTAAAAAAGAAAAGTGACTCAAACCTATTTTGCTTGGTATTTTCACCCAACTGGCCTATACCTTAGCTGCCTTAGTGAGTGTTTAGGATGACTTAAATTACTGCACCTGCCACAAGTGCCTTCTGGGTGCTGTAATATATAACACTGCCTTTTATTCTTTAAACACAAAAGATGTGGCTTTCATTCTTGGCTGATGGAAGTGATCAGTGCAACATAAAAATTGCAAGTGAGTTTATCTCTGTTTCTGTGCTAGCTGTAGTAATGGGTGCATATGTACTATAGAGATGACACTATTTCTCTCTGTTTTAAATATTTTTTCTTAGTAAATGTCTATAAAAGAATACATTCAAAAGCAAGTAACCATGGAGGCCTTCTAATGAAATTTATTTTGCTGCATTTTAGTGAAAAGGACAAAATATCCTGTATTATTAGACTGGAATTCAGTATAAAATATCCATTAATAATTAGCATTTGTGCATAATACAGGCTTTGTTAGTTTTGGTGTGTGCAATTAATCTGCAAAATATTTTTAGCAAGATTTAAAACAAAATAATGCAAAAGCCCTGGATAAAGAGACTCTACTAGCTTTTCCTCTTATTTTTTCCCTCCTTTGGTTGTCAATTTTCTAATTGAAAAATTATAGAGGATGACATTTAGTACATTTAAGAGCTATTTTGACTGAGTTTTTACTCCCTGAATGTTAAACACATATGAATATTTACAACATATCAGAGCATGGCACACCTATTCTTTCCTTTCTGTTTTGGAAATTTGCTTAGGCTGCTCAGCTGTCCCTTCTCTATGGCCACATAATGGAAACATCATTACCTCCAGCAACCTTCCAGTGGGTTAGTAGCATAACATTCCTGATGGATAGAACATGTTTCTGGTTTTTGAAGTTACTCAAATATTTCTAACAGTTGCAGCTAATCAATTGCTGCATTGATTAATAAAAAAGTGCCCCAGTAGGCATTATAAAATATCAATATACAGTGGCTAAAATAGTCTTAAAGAGGCCAATAAGGATTATTCCATATTTCTGTAGTCATATTTTGATTGAAAGCATATAGAATGTTTGTATATATTATAAATACTATTGTTCTGTGTAGCTATTTTTGACAAATATTTTATTGCAAAATGAAAATAACCCAGAGGAAAAGTACAAGGACTTTAATTTCAACTTAAAAAAAATCAAACCTTCTTCAAAGCTAACAGAAGACCGACATGCTGATCATATCTTTCAGAATCTCTTGAAGTGTAAATTTAGTCAGAGTGCCAAACATAGAAAGTTGATCTCAACCAAATCTTCAAATGGACAAAACATTCTCTTGGACTCAGCAAGGACTGAGCCAGCTGCCAGTTGATATGTGGGCAGAGAGAAGTTAAGTGCCTGATTCTGGGGGCATTCAGCGTCTATGCTTCAAGGTAGCATAGTCTCAACATCAGATTCTGCATTAGAGCTTTGAATATATGTTAGGAGAAAAAAAACCTGTTCAATTTCGAAAATTATTCTAGCTTGCAATGTTTTTGACCATCTAGTTAAGTTCATACATTTTGTGATAATATATGGGAATATGTATTAAGCTGGAACCTTTGCCACCCAACTACTGGGTCCAGAATTGTAATTTTTAATATTTTTGTTGCATTAGGCTACCAACCACTGTTTACCAACTGCATGTGGAACTAAAAATTGCTGATGAAAGCTTTGTAATATAATGGAAAAGGTGTTGGATTGGAAATCAAGAGAGCTATTTTTTTTTCTATTGCTTTCACTACATGTTACAGTGGCCTTGGAGCAAGGTGTCTTGTTTTACTTTTTAAATAACACTTTTTACAAATACTGACTTCTGCAGGGTGGAGTGGCTCAGGTGTGTAATCCTAGCACTTTGGGAGGCTGAGGCGGGCAGATCACTTGAAGCCTGGAGTTTGAGACCAGCCTGGCCAACATGGTGAAACCCTGTCTCTACTAAAGATACAAAAATTAGCTGGGTGTGGTGGGTGGCACCTGTAATCCCGGCTACTTGGGAGGCTGTGGCAGAAGAATTGCTTGAATCTGGGAGGTGAAGGTTGCAGTGAGCCCAGATCGCACCATTGCACTCCAGCCTAAGCAAAAAAAAAAAAAAACAAATCAAACCAAACAAAACAAAACAAAAAAACCTGACTTTTTTTTTTAATCTATCATAAGTGTTGGTTGAACTAAGAAGATTAGGTCTTCTGCAGCTATAAATTTTCATAAGCCAGACTTGTATACCAAAACACTTTATCAACATCTCTGCCTAGAAATCCTAACAGATTTCAAGGATAACATGCTAACATGTTCAAAAACAAAGTTCTGACTTTCCTCTACACTCTTCTCAGTCTTCTTAATTTCAGAAAATAGTAATTATTTAGATTCCAAATCCTGAAGTCTTTTTAAGTTTCCTTTATTCTTTATACCCCACACCCAATTTATCAGCAAAATCTGTTGGCTCAACCTTCAAAATGATGCCAATAGTGGCCACTTCTCTTTGTCTCCAGTATTTATGCTCTGGTCCATCCGTCATCTTTAGACTTTACTATTTCCATAGTATACTGGTATGGTTGAATTGCATTCTTCCAGAAAGATATATGGAAGCCCCAATCCCTAGTGTCTCAGAATGTGACCTTATTTAGAAATTTTGTCTTTGCAGTCAAATTTGGATGAGGTAATTTGGGTAGGCTCTAATCCAGTATGACTGGTGTCCTTATAAAAATGGAAACTTTGGATGCAGAGACAGAAGAGCACACAGAGAGAATGCCATGAGAAGATGAAAATAGAAATCAGAGTGATGCATCTATGCCTAAGATTGTCTGCAAACCACCAGAAAGCTAGGAGAGAGGCATAGAAGAGAGTCTCCCTCAGAGCTGTCAGAAGGAGCCGACTCTGCCAACACCTTGGTCTCAGACATCTAGCCTCCAGGAGTTTGCAACAGCAAATTTATCTTGTTTAAGCCACTCAGACTGTGGTACGTTGAAGAAAACTAGTGCATATGTTAAGTGGTCTTTCTGCTTTCCACTCCTCCACTATGGCCTATTCCCCACACAGCAGTTGGAAACATATATATACACACATATACATATATATGTATATATATATATATATATATATATATATATATATATATAAAATAAAGGACTGCATTCTCTCCTTTTTATTCTCCCAGTGGGAAAGAAGAACTGTCATTAATGGCAAGTGGCAGTTGAAGCAACACCAAGAGCTGGCTTCACATTTAGGAAAGAATGCTGTGCCTTCTCGTCCTCGTCATGGTTTCTGGTGCTCTACACATTCAGAGAAACTTCTCTTGTAACAAACTATAGAAATGATTCCTGAAAGTATAGCCTTTAGAAACAAGTATTTTTTAAAGTACCAGTAAAATTGTATTGCCTCTTTATTAAAAATCCTCCCATAGTTCCCCATGTGCACCTGATCTACAATTCTATTCTTTCTACCATTTCTTCTATGACCTGTCCCCTAAAATCAGTCTGCTCCAACCAGAGTTCCTGGCATATAATAAGTGCCTAATTAGTATTTGTGAACTGATAGAATAATTAAATTTTAAATCAGCAAAACTATTTTTGAAGTTTTTTTAAAAGATTAATAATGGAGAGAATAAGACCAAGTGCATAAGTGTTGATTAAACTGGAATGACCTTGCAAAATTTCATTCATTCATTCATTCAACACACCTCGTTATTACATGCTGTTAGCCAAGTGCTATTCTTGGCACTTGACTTTCAAATGTGGAGAGGCTGTAGCTCCTATACATCTGGCATAGGTGAAGGAGCAACTACAATACATGAAGGTAAATCTTACCATAGAGGTGAGAACAAAGTTCTATGGTACCACAAATAAGGGAGCAATTACTTCTGTCCAAAGCAGTTATGGGGGGGTTTCTAAAAAAAGAGACAGTTAAGCCAGGCAATCTTAGAAGTTTGGTGGTGGTGGTAGGAGTGTTAATGGATAGGTGACACATAGGAAGGTGAACATTTCAAGGTGCTGACATAGCATGTGCAAACACATGGCAGAATCATGCATCTAGAAAAGGTGCCGTTTGTTAGGCAAAGCTGTGTGTCCCTGGCTCACTATTTCACTGCTCAGCAGCCAACCAGCTGCAGAATCCTATAGAAACACTGGAATCTCCGATCTTAAAAATAGGAAATCATAGGTGCCTTCTGCATTTAAGAAAATCCCAGACTCTCTTTATTTAAATGTTCCACAAGCCAATAAAACAAGAAGCCAACAAAGTGGGAGTGGACTCTAACTCTGTCTTCACTTTAGCAGCGGAGCGGTATATCCACCTGGATCCTGCTGCTAGATGATTCTATGTGACTGAATCCTAGCCCCCTCTCCCAGCAGGAGACAACCAGGAATGGAGTCTGGCCTCATCATGAGAGATCTGATATATTTTCATATTTCAGTGTTTTTTCTTCTATTTGTGTAACCCTAAATGTTTTACAACATTAATATTTTGTTGCCCCATTTCTTATGCTGCAAGCACATGAAGCAGACATGCAAAGAGAACCCATGTCTTTTGATGGTCTGATTACTACCCCTCGTGAGGTTTGGGGTTTTAAAATATCAATTTCTTGCCGATATTTCATGTAATGCTAACTGTCACAACTGCTCTGTCTAGCCCAGCAAAATTGGCTTTAATATGCTAAAGAAATTAGAGAATTGTATTGCTTCTGGGTTCTAATCCTAGCTCTATAATTAATCATTGTATGTCATAAACCAAGGCATTTAACCTTTCTATTAGTACCCACATCTATCTGACAAGCAGCTTGGACTGTAACAGTTGCTAAGATTTATTATTCCCTGATCGTAGGAAGAAAAAAAAAGTGAATTGGAAACAGCTTACAATCACCATCAGTAGTTACTTGAAAGACATTGAGATTTCTTTTTTGTTTGTTTTGTTAGTTTGTTTTCAATATTGACTTTTCAGATGTGTGAATCCTCATGCTTCCTTGATCCATGTGTCTATAACTTAGCAACCAATCAGTTATGGTTTGAATGCTGAATTTAAAGAATTTATTATTTTTTATATACAGTTAATGGTGTGTGTGTGTGTGTGTGTGTGTGTGTGTGTGTGTGTGTGTTGTATTTATCCACCTAATCTTCTCAGGCAGGGGTTATTTAAATTCCTAGAGGCTGCTTTACAAAAACTCAGGGCAGGTTTTCTCTTTCATCGTAACTACTACGAGCTATGTGGTGTGAGCATGACTTAAATGGGTAGTTGGCTTTCATTTCACATCATTGCTACATTTATTTGCTTTTATAGATCTTAGAAAGTATTAATAAAAAATCCGTTGTGGATGAAACACCATTTTTTTCTGTGCCTGAAATGATATGTAATATTGACTAAACAACCCATTTTTATTTCCTTGACGGAATCTTGTGCCTGTGGATCCCATTTTGATCCCAAAAAGTCTTACATCACAAATGCTGGAGCAAATGTTAGTTGCCTCATAATATACTACTGCTTCACTTCCCTGTGGTACATATAGCTACATTCAAGGTTTAGCATACCTTAGGAAATATTTCTATGGGAAGTATGCACAACAGATCTTCCTAGCAAAATAGAAGCTATTTTAAAAGAGAGATATTAAATAGATCAGGAAAAAGTAGGGTAAAAGAATATGTGTAGAAAGTCAATTTTTTTTTAAAAAAAGACATTCTTATTAATTTTTTTGGTGTTACCATCTGTCATAATGTATATAGTAGTGATACACAATTTATATTTTAGGATATAAGAAGTAATTTCTTTAAAAAATCAGTGAGTAAAGATTTTAAATGATACTTTTAAAAATCTTGCCTAATTACTAAGCTCGCGGTGATATCAAGGAAAAGTATTTGTTCAGTATATTAAGAAATTAAACTTTAAATAAGCTAATTTGATGATATTTCTGTGTTTGTTGTACTTACCTTCACATGATCTGGTAGTTTACATTAAAGCCAGTTTAACATGATTTTAGGTCATTTATCTGCTTTATTTCCTTTTAAAAAATCTATACAACTCCATCCTATCCCTCATAATATTAATTTCCCTGGTTTCTGTTCATGTTTCAAATATATTTCCAAAAGAATATGATTCAGATAAGTATTTAAAGGAAATATATCATCACATTGAGCCAGGTATTATAGCTATATGTGAAGGGATTAAGCAGCTTAAAATACGTTGTTAAAGATCCTGGATTCTCCCCTCCTTCTTGACAAGCAAGGTCATGTTTTCCTGGCTGCAACTGTGGGGAATGTTTTTAAGCAGTTTTGCAGACCCAGTCCTGCACACCTCAATTAATGTATCCTTGTGGGGTAGGGGAAGAGGACCTCTTTTGTAATGATGTGTATCTTACAACACACTAAATTTTTATAAATCATGCAAAACAGAGCTGCATTTATATGCAGCTGCTGATGACAAAAATACCTCTGAGAGCAGGTTATTTTTATTTCCACTTGGTTGAAAATAAGCAGAAACAAATCTTCGCACAATTAGGATGACAGGACGTGTTCTGCTCTTCATCTCAAGTTCCTCTTCTGCTGCCACACCCACCTGATGGCTATGCTCTGCCATCTCCTGCTTCAGGGATCTGCGCCCTCCTGTTTCCTATTCCTATTTCACAAAGTACTGACATCCATTGGGGCACTTTTGCATTAATTGACTTATTGCCCTTTATATGAAAGAATTTCAAGTATTCTTCTAGGCCAGCCTTAGCATCTTCAGCCTTCCATTCCTAATTATGAAATAAATGTTATAAATTCATGAGCAGGTGGCTCACTGCATTGTTCAGATACCTGAAATCACAAAATACAGTCAGTTCTGCTACAATGCTTGCTTTGAGAACATGAATTTGTTTCAGTGTAATTGAGATATTTGGGAACAATTTAAGCATAATGCAAATTTCACATTTGCTTCTGTGGGAATTCCTCTGCCAGAAACACTAGGAGAACTCAAAAAACTGCACCCAGCTGAACCCATCTGCATAAGAATATGCAAAATTCAGACGTCACCCATCTCAAACATCCACCAGCTACCTCAGTTCACTATGTGCGCTGTGAGCCACATCTGGCATTACAAATTTCATCTGATTCTGACAATCCACCTTCTACCATCTCACAGTAACTTAAAAGTTGCTATTCTTATATTGCTTAATTTTGAAATAAGAAAACTTCAGGTCTTTCTTAAAATTGTATTTTATTGTAGAATTTATGTATTAATAAACCATTTAATATATATAAAACTGTGCTACCATATTTATTAAGTTCTTATCTTTTTAATGTATGACTGATGAAGTTTTTGTGTTGCGTGTCTGGTTTTTGCTGCACAGTTTTGCATAGCATGATAACTTTCAGGAGTGTATATGCAGCATTACAGCAAAACTGACAGTATGAAACTGCCTCCACTGCCAAGACTGCTGTAGTGGGGATATCTAACAATACCTTCTTTGGGCCTATTTTGAGAACTTCTTATCCTTGACTCTTCTTCACGTCAACTCTCAGTCACCACTCAAAGACCAGTTTTCTTTTATACACCTGAGAACAGTTATGAAATATCTGAGCATTGCATTATTCTAGAGGGTTTGGCTTTTATTAGAAAGGCAAGAGGTACTCTTGAAGAATTTTAAGCTGGAGAATGGCCGAGATCATAACATGAATCAAACCCATGCTGGAGAGGACTTTGCATAAAAGTTTCTATCAGGACGCTCTGATTGTGACTCAAAAGCCTGTGAGCTCCTAGAGGATAGAAATTGTCCAATCATCTCAGAAGCCTCTATGCTGGGCATCCTGCCTGACCTGGAATGGCTCAAAGTGTTTACTGAACTGAATTCCAACAGTACAAATGAGGATTAGTCCTCAAAATGGTTACCAAGAAGCACTGAAAAGTCTTAATAAGGATGCAGATAATCAAGTTCTCCACTTAGACAAGGAATTCTTCCCTTAGATTTTAGAAAATAATTGTTTAATAGTGAGAATTAAAACAAAAATGATTTTTCATTTATCTTAACTAAATCTTATGCTTTTTGAGCTCCTTCTTTTTGCTTAATAATATTTGGGCACAGTGCCTTTCCCATCAGGACATGATTGATAATCATTCAATTCATCAAAAAACCAGTTAATCAGAACATTCATTTCTTCATAAGTATTGTATTTAAGTGTCTGTTGTGTATAATTTAATGTTTCACACAGTTTGGCTATTTTAATTTCTTAAAAGACTTTTGGAAGTTTTACAGAATCCTCTAGAGATGAAAATATGAAAAATGTTTCACTCTTTTGCAATGCTATTGCATTCTTACGCAATAATAATGCAATATCATTGCCTTCTCATGTAATATTTATACACTTAAAGCTAAAAAAGATAATGAACATCAGAAGTAAAACAATAGTGACTATGAAATCATGAGTATGGCTTACTCTAAATGTGATCTCTGCCGAGTGACTCTGACTTCCTTTCAATTAAGTGCATATTACAGCTCCCCAGGTGGGTAGCCATCTGCTCCTCATGGAAGGTAATGCCACCCAAGCTCTTGGCTCTCTTCCCTGCCAATTAGTCCCCCATATGCATTTTATATGAATGTTGCAGAGCCTTAGATAGGTGTGAAACTTTGAATCTTCTATACTTTTGATGAAATCTGATTTAAGCATACACTGTCAAAGGAATGAAAAGAATAAATATCAATATGGCAATGGAATTTCTATAAACACTACACAATTTTGTTCCTCACGTGGTTATCTGAATTTAAAATGAAATTCTTCCAGGCTTAAAATAGATAAGTCGCTTAATAATAGATTTGTTTTTAGTAATAATGTCACTCCCTACTTCTCACTGGAATTCAAATATGACAGTTTTTCCTTACATGATTTAAATACATGTAACTGGCCACAATCCTGTGGTGCACATTGACCCCTCTGTATGTTCTACATTTTTTCCAGTTATTTTAAGTGTGTTGTTTTCGACCCCAAGCAATTTTTATTGCCTTATAGCACTATTCTGTGTGGAAAAAAATAAAATCAAACTGGAGTTATTTAGGCCAAATGATACAGTGGGTTTCTAGGAAGCCTGAGGCAGATTGTCCGTTTTGAATTTAGAAGAAGCCACTGGAGAGTGACAGTTCAAAAAAAAAAAAAAAAAACACAAACACACGAAAACCTCTGTTGTGAAATATTAGGCTTGGGAAACAGAATTTGGGAAAGCTCAGATTAATGTATTAACATACTATTATGCACCCCTAAATAGAGATCCTAGGAATAGGCTGCCACCTACTATATTAACTCTAGTTCCTACCTGAAAGTTCAGTTGTTTCATTGAATAGATAACCTAAATTAAAGGTGCAATCCTATTAAACAATCATCTATCCCCTTAGTAAATGAGGACTGAAGTGGTAAGCTGTATTTATACTGTGAAAGTTAAGCAAAGTCCCTTATTAGTAACTGTTTTTATTTTAATTTCTCAGAACAGTTATTTTGGGTTACATTTATAAGTATAGACTAAGCTGGTGTCACAGAGACCCAAAATAGTAGTGGTTGAAGTAAAACAATAAAATGTTATATCTCTTGCATGTGAAAATCCACAGGGAGGGAAGAGGTCCAGGGCAAATAGGCAGTTCTAATCCATGAAGTCATCCAAGCATCAGATTCATTTCCCTCCAGCATTCCAGAGTAGGTTTTCCTTGTCTGTATGGTTGAAGTTGGCCATTATTACAAAATCTCTGTGTTTCTATCATTAAGGAGAAAGTGAGAAGATGGAGCACAATTTCCTTTTTAAGCTATGTGATCCAGGAATTACACACACAATTTCCCATACCTACTTGCAAGAAAGTTTGAGAAATATAATCTCTAGCTGGACAGATGTTTGTTCAACTAAACTCAAGCATTCTATTATTCAAAGGAAGAAAGGGAGAATGGATATCAATGAAATCTTGCTCCACCTACTAACTAGCTGTTTACTTATTTATTTTTTTACTAATTTAATAATAAAATTATTTCCAGAGGTATAATAAAGAAGCTTTTTGAATAAATTGTACCAGGTTTCTTCCACTTAAAATCATTCCATGGTGCACTGTATTGCATCAGTACAAACTCCTAACATCACTTACAAGGCCCTGTAGGCTCTGGCTCTTGACTCTGACTCCAACAACAATTTAAACATGCTTCTCCTGGCTTCTTATTTTCCAACTACATTGATCTACTTTCCGTTTTGTGGACATCCCAGCTATTTCCATCTCTCCATTTTTGCTCTTGTTATCCCTTCTTTTATAAATATTCTTCCCAGAATTCTATGTATAATTAACTGGTTCCTTGTTTCCCTTCAGTGCAGCTCACATATCACTTCTTAAGATGTCCTTTCACTATTCTATCTGGCTTCCCCAAATTTCTTCGCCATTTTTAATCTACTTCAGAGAATTTATACTTTCAATTATTTTGTTAATGTATTTTTAATTCATTTACTGCCTGATTTCCCCTCTGGAATATAAGCTCTGGGAAGGCACAGACCTCATTTGTTTTGTTATCTCAGATAAACTGATTCCTGGAATGTGGTTACTAGAACATAGTAGATGCTCAAGAAATATTTTGGGAATGAGAAAATGAATATATAATTATAAATATGTAATGTGCATATATATAATGTTTGCAGTATCTTTTGGAACACTGTATTGTCAAATTAGTGTTTGTCATTGTCTTAACACTGTATAAAGGATGGAAAAGGTAATGTAAAGAGTTGATGTACAGTTCATCACTTTCTTCATCTGAGATATAAGCAGCCTCCTGACCATAGTATTATGGATAAGTAGAGTATGGCATTCTATTTTTTGTTAATCTTGTGTTACCAATGTATTTTCATTTGCTTTATATCATAGCCATAGAACTGTATTTACTAAACCCTGAAAAAGCATTCTGAAATAGAACCAAATATTTGTTGACCTGCAAACAAAAGACAAATATTATATTGATCAGAACTAAATAGTTACTCTGGACTCATACTAAATAACATTCACATGATAAAAGCAACAAAACAGTTTAGAAGAGAAATGTAACAACAACAGGTCTCAAAATCATAGAAGTAAAATAAGTAACATGTTTTCAATATATATTTACATATATAGTTGTAGTTTATAATACAATTTTATAAAAGGGACTATATTACATTTTGTTCCTCTTCCCCTAAATAGCCATGTGAAATGATGCAATATAGTGAAACTGAACATTTATTTCCTCTGTTGCTTCTCTTCTAAAATAATGTAATTGATTTGAGTTCTTTCTACATTTCACCTTGAAGAAAGGGATAATCGTATGGTGACACAAATGGTCCCTAGGACTTCTCAGAACCAGTAGACTAAACCACAGAAAAAGTAGCAGACATTTTTCTAACATGTATACAGTTCATCCATTTGATTTGAAAAGTGATAAGCTTCAGAAGATTTTCTTTGATTCATTTCTAAGTTGGCCAAATCATGGTAGAATTGCAGAATCAACATTAAATAGAGCTTTCTGGAACCATCTCCAATGCAGTATATTTTGTATTAAATAAGTTTACAAGTAAAAGCCCTGGGATAAATAAAGAAAGGAATCTCTGTGAATCCTGCAATAATCACAGCGATTCCCCTGAGGCGCAATGGTGATTATATTAAAAACAAGAATTATACATTGTCGCTATGTTAATATTAAGCCAATTTCATAAACATAACAAAATATTCTTTCTTATATGCTAACAGATATGGGCAAAAAATCTTACTTTATAACTATCTCAAAGTAGATTCAAATAAGAAAATGCTTTCAACATTTAACTGTTACTTTCCTCTATTATAATATGCACCTGAATTCATAGGAAGCATTCAAAAATTGTTATACCTATCATTGTCATTAGAGAGACCTCTTTACATATCAAGTGAGTAAATATTGGCTGTGTGGAAGAGTCTATTGACTCAGAGTGCCTACCATATCCACAGCCATTTTCTGACAAAAGCAACCACGAGCTATTCTTTGAGCATAAATTAATGTGCTTTTTGTTCTGTCCCCTGAGAAAGAAAAGAAACTTTTTATCTGAGGAATGCAGCCCCCTTTAAATTATCAGGCCCAGAGAGGCATAGGAACGAGGTAGGAGTCACATCCCACTAACCCCCTTGAGCTGAGTAATCATCCTCTTGAAGCCACCTGCTACATGGACTTTAGATTGAATACTGCCACAATACTCATAAATTAACCTAATGATGTCATATGCTGGTTCTTAACCAGATTGAGATGACTGAAATAATAGACATAGACTTCAGAGTCTAGAGGGCAAGGAAGCTCATTGAGATCCAGGAGAAAGTTGAAACGCAAACCAAGAAATGCAAAACA
Source organism: Gorilla gorilla gorilla (assembly GCF_029281585.2). Taxonomy (NCBI): domain Eukaryota; kingdom Metazoa; phylum Chordata; class Mammalia; order Primates; family Hominidae; genus Gorilla; species Gorilla gorilla. The sequence goes on along the minus strand of NC_073229.2, from coordinate 116,264,919 downwards.
AACAAACAAATAAACAAACAAAAACAGTAAAGTGATCCAGGACCTGAAAGATGAAATAGTCATTTTGAGAAAGAACCAAACTGAATTTCTGGAACTGAAGAATTTACTTCAAGAATTTCATAATGCAATTAAAAGCATTAACAGCAGGATAGATCAAGCTAAGGCAAAAAATCTCAAACCTCGAATACCAGTTCTTTAAACCAGCTCAGTAAGATAAAAATAAAAAATAATTTTTAAAAATAAGCAAAACCTTCGAGAAATGTGGGATTGTGTAAAGAGATGAAATATGCAAATTATTGGCATTCCTGAAAGAAAGAGAGGGAACAAGCAACTTGGAAAATATAGTTGAGGATATAGTCCATGAAACTTTCCCCAAATTTGTTAGAGAGGAGGACATACAAAATCAAGAGATACAGAGAACCCCCGTGAGATACTACATAATGTGTCCATCCCCAAGGCATAGTCGTCATATTTGCCAAGTTCAACACAGAGGAAAAAATCTTAAAGGCAGCTATAAACAAAGGTAAGATTACCTACAAATGAAACCCCATCAAGCTAGCGGCAGACCTCTTAGCAGTAACCTTGAGAGTCAGAAGAGATTGGGGATCTATTTCCAGCATTTTTTGTTTGTTTGTTTTTGAGACAGAGTCTCGCTCTGTCGCCCAGGTTGGAGTGCAGTGGTGCGATCTCTGCTCACTGGAACCTCCGCCTCCCGGGTTGAAGCGATTCTCCTGCCTTAGCCTCTTGAGTAGCTGAGACTACAGGCACATGCCACCTCACCTGGCTAATTTTTTGTATTGTTAGTAGAGACGGGGTTTCACCGTGTTAGCCAGGATGGTCTCGGTCTCCTGACCTCGTGATCTGCCCGCCTCTGCCTCCTAAAGTGCTGGGATTACAGGTGTGAGCCACTGCGCCCGGCCTATTTTCAGCATTTTTAAAGAAAAGAGATTCCAACCAAGAATCTCATATCCCACCAAACTAAGCTTCATAAGCAAATGAGAAGTAAAATATTTCTCCGATAAGCAAGCACTAAAGGAATTCGCTGACACCAGATCAGCCTTACAAGAGGTCCTTAAGGGAGTGCTAAACATGGAAACGAAAGATCGAAACCTGCAACAACAGAAACACACTCAAACATATAGTCTTCAGACAATATAAAGCAATTACACAATTAAGTTTACAAAACAAACAGCCAACAACACAAAGAGGATCAAAATCTCATATATCAATACTAACCCTGAATGTAACTGGTCTAACCACTTCACTTAAAAGGCATAAAGTGGTAAGCCAGAAAAAAACAAAACGAAACAAAAAAAACACACATCTCTCTGCTGACTTCGAAAGGCATATCTCACATGTAAATATCTCACATGTAAAGACACTCACAGGCTCAAAGTAAAGCGATGAAGAATAATCTGTCCTATGAATGGGAAACAGAGAAGAGCAGGAGTCATTCTTACATCAGGTAAAACAGACTTTAAACCAAGAACAATCGGGAAGGACAAAGAAGGGCATTATATAATGATAAAGGGTTGAATTCAACAAGAAGATTTAACTATCCTAAATATATACACACCCAACACTAGAACACCCAGATTTATAAAGCAAGTTCTTGACTATACAAAGACTTAGACAGACACATGTTAATAGTGGGGGATGTCAACACCCCAACGACAGCATTAGATTATTGAGGCAGAAAATTAACAAAGAAATTCTGGACTTAAACTCAAAACTTGATTAATTTGACCTGATAGACATCTACATAATCCTCCACCCAACAGCCACAGACTATATTAGATTTATGCAAAAGCAAATGTGGTTTTTCCCATTACTTTCAATGGCAGAAGCCGCAATTACCTTTGCACCAACTTAATATAGTCTTCTCATCTGCACATGAAATGTATTCTAAGATCAACCACATGCTTGGCCATAAAACAAGTCTCAGTGAATTCAAAATAAGAGAAAAAGCAAAACATTATTCGAAAACAGCAACACAAATTAACAAAATATTTGAGATAAAATTAAAACTGTGTTAAGTGGAAAGTTTATAAGAAGTAAATGCCTTCATCAAGAGGTTAGAAAGATCTCAAACTAAGGATCTAACACTGCATCAAGAGGAACTAGAAAAAAAAAAGAGCAGCCCAACCTCAAATCTATAGAAGGAAAGAAATAACTAAAATCAAAGAACTGAACACAATCAAGACCCAACAGTTCATACAATGAAACCAAGATTTGCTTCTTCAAAAAATTAACAACACTGATAGATCACTAGCTAGATTAACAAAGAAAAATAAAAGAAAACATTCAAATAAGCACAATCAGAAATAACAAACATGATATCACAACCATTCCCACAGAAATACAAAAAAAACTCAGAGACTGGTATTAACACCTCTACTTACACAAATTAGAAACTCTAGAGGAAATCAGTGTATTCCTGGAAACAAAGGACTTCTTAAGATTGAACCAGGAGAAAAGTGAAAACCTGAACAGACCAGTAACAAGTTCAGAAATTAAATCAGTAATTAAAAAAAAAAAACAATACCAACCAAAGGGAACCCTGGTCCATATGAATTCACAGCTGAATTTCACCACATGTACAAAGAAAAACTAATACGAATCCTATTGAAACTATTTCAAAAAATAAGGGAGTAGGGGCTCCTCCCTAAATTACTCTATGAAGCCAACATCACCCTGGTACCAAAATCTGGCAAAAATACAATGAAAAAAGGAAACTTCAAGCCAATATCCGTGATAAACATAGATATAAAAATCCTTGACAAAATATTAGCAAACCAAATTCAGCAGCACATCAAAAAGTTAATTCGCCACAATCAAGCAGTCTTTAATCCTGGGGTGTAAGACTGCTTCAACATGCCCAAATTAATAAATTGGATTCCCCACATAAACAGATTTAAAAAAAGACCATATGGTCATCACAATAGATGTAGAAAAAAACACCTTTGATATAATCCAATATGCTTTCATGATAAAAACTCTCGACAGACTGGCTATCAAACAAGCATACTTCAAAATAACAAGAGCCATCTATGGAAAACATATAGATGAATGAGCAAAAGCTGGAACATTCTCCTTGAGAACTGGAACAAGATAAGGATGCTCACTTTCACCACTTGTATTCAACATAGTACTGGAAGTGCTAGCCAGAGAAAGCAGGCAAGAAAATGAAATAAAAGACATTCAAATATAAAAAGAAGTCAAGCTCACTGATGATATGATTCTACACCTAGAAAATCTGAAAAGACTCTGCCAAAAGGCCCCTGGAACTGATAAACTATTTCACTAAAGTTTCAAGATACAAAATCAATATACAAAAATCAGTAGCATTTTTATACACCAATAGTGTCCAAGCTTAGAGCTGAATCAAGAATGCAATCCCATTTACAGTAGCCACAAAAATAGTAAAATACCTAGGAATATATCTAACCAAGGAAGGGAAATATCTCTACATGGAGAACTACAAAACACTCCTTAAAGAAATCATAAATGACACAAACAAATGGAAAAGCATTCCATGCTTATAAATGGAAAAAATCCATATTATTAAAATGGCCATACTGCCTAAAGCAATCTACAGATTCAACTCTATTCCTATCAAACTGCCAGTGTCATTTTTCACAGAACTAGAGAAAACTATCCTAAAATTTATATGGAACCAGAAAACAGCCCAAATAGCCAAAGCAATCCCAAGCAAAAAGAACAAAACAGGAGGCATTGCATTACCTAACTTCAAACTATACTATGAGGCTACAGTAATCAAAACAGTATGGTACTAGTACAAAAATAGACACATAGACCAACGGAATAGAGTAGAGAGCCTAGAAATAAACTCACATACCTACAGCCATCTGATCTTCAACAAAATCAATGACAATAAGCACTGGCAAAAGGACCTCCTATTCAATAAATGGTGGTGTGACAGCTGGCTAGCCATATGTAGGAGAATGAAACTGATGCCTTGCTTTTCACCATACATGGAAATTAACTCAAGAAGAATTAAAGGTAAAATGTAAGACCTCAAACAATAAAATTTTTAGAAGAAAACCTGGGAAACAACCCTCTCTACATCAGCTTTGGCAAATAATTTATTGCTAAGTCCCCAGAAGCAACTGCAACAAAAACAAATATTGATAAGTGGGATTTAATTAAACTAAAGAGCTTCTGTATAGCATAAGAAATTACCAACAGAGTAAACAGACAGCCTAGAAAATGGAGGAGAATATTTGCAAACTATGCATCTGACAGAGGCCTAATATTCAAAATCCACAAGGAGCTTTTATTTGTCCATTTTCACACTGTTTTAAAGAAATACCTGAAACTGGATAATTTATAAAGGAAAGAGATTTAATTGATTCACAGTTCCTCATAGGTACGGAAGCCTCAGGAAACTTACAATAATGGCAGAAGCAGAAGCAGGCACTTTCTTCACAAGATGGCAGGAGAGAAATTGTGTGAAGGAGGAACTGTCAAACACTTATACAACCATCAGATCTCATGAGAACTCACTATCACAAGAACAGCATGGGGGAAACCACTCTCCTGATCCAATCACCTTCCTCCCTTGACACGTGGGGATTACAATTCGAGATGAGATTTGGGTGGGGACACAGAGCCAAACCATATCAGAGCTTAAATCAACAAGCAAAAGCAAACAATCCAATTTAAAAATGGCCAAAGTACATAAACAAACACTTCTCAAAAGAAGATGGATACGTGGCCAACAAACATATGAAAACATGCTGAACATCTCTAATCATCAGAGAAATTACATGAGCCAGAATGGTGAGTATTAAAAGGTAAGAAAATAACAGATGCTGGCAAGGCTGGGGAGAAAAAGGAATGCTTATACACTGTTGGCGTGTACAAGCACACAACTAGTTTGCAACTCGAATGCAAACTAGCCACTATTGAAAGCAATTTGGAGATTTACTAAAGAACTTAAAACAGAACTACAATTCAACCAAGCAATTCCATTACTGGCTATAAAGCCAAAAGAAAACAAGTCATTCTACCAAAAAGACACAGGCACTCGTATATTCATTGATGTACTATTCACAATAGAAAAGACATGGAATTAATCTATGTGACCATCAACGGTGAAATGGATAAAGAAACTGTAGTACACATACACCATGAAAGACTATGCAGTCATGAAGAAAATGCAACTGTGTCCTTTACAGCAACATTGATGGAGCTGGAGGCCATTATCCTTAGCAAATAAATGTAGGAACAGAAAACCAAATACCACATGATTTCACTTATAAGTGGAATATACATGGACATAAAGATGGGAACAATACACACTGAGTACTACTAGATGGAGAAGGGGCAAGAGGGGCATGGGCTGAAAAACCACCTATTGGGGACTGTGCTTACTATCTGCGTGACAGGATCAATTGTACCTCAAACCTCAGCTGTACACAATATACCCATGTAACAAACCTGCACATATACCCTTTAATCTGTAATAAAAGTGGAAATTATTTAAAAATAATGTTGAAGATAAAAGGTTTAAAAATGATAAGGAGAATGAGAGGCATGATGAAGTTACTAGGGTAGTGGTTATCAAACTTTACTGTACCTTAGAATCACTTAGGGGAATCTTAAAAATCTCAATGCCCAGGATGAATCCTAGATCCATTGTATCAGAATGTCTGGGGTGGGACTGAGCCATTTGTATTTTTAAATCTCCCCAGGTGATTCCAATGTAAGACCAATACTGAGAATCGCATTGTAGTGCAATAGGTGAGCAATACTGAGAGGGTGTAAAAGTGGCCAGACTATCACTAAAAGAGCAATTGTATTTTGAATATAGTTGAGATATGGTTGTTTTCTCTGTAAGGCCTGAAAATGCGTCTCTTGAGCTGGTTTCTTGTGCTTCCTCAGTCAGTCAGGGATCCTTGTAATAATAAAGTAACAATAAATTCTGAGGGAACTTGAGCTTGCATACAATCTTCCCAAACTGCAAGGATTTAAATAATTCCTTTTCATCCATATCCAATTACCATATCATTAAATTAAATAATTAAAGGCCAAATAAGAGAAACAGGAGCACTTTACCACTATGGAATCCATTGCAACTTTTCCAAAAGTAAAATGATGGCAGAAAAGATTGAGAAAATACTGTTCTTAAAAGTGTTAATAGGTGCTTGCATAGAAATGAAATAAGATTTAAGTGCTAAATAAAACCATGCAAAGTATACTTTCCAGTAAAAAAAAACCTCACATGTGCATTTCCAAAATAAAGTAAGAAGTATATGTGACACAGAAGGAGTCTTATGACTCAGAACTTAAACAAAGATGTGAGAAACTGAAAATATTAAAAATTATTCTAAACCTTAATAAATACACTACTATACTGAGTTTACATTGAGGAATTACATGATGCCTGATGTGGTTAAAAAAAGAATCTCCCTTCTAGTATTTGAATACCAGATGTAAATTTGTGTGCACCTAAATCCATTCATTCTGCTACATGCAGATTGAAGTCATACTTTTGTATTATAATTAAATATAGAGTGTGTAACTATTCTTTGTGTGCTCAACATTAATGGAAAGAGTATGACTTAAGTGCATATTTATTTTTGTAATAAATGTAGACCTTAGGACTGGAGTTGTATGTTGACATCATAAATGAAAATTTTTAAAGTTTTATTAATGTTTTTTCAACCTGTTTCTTATTTTCCCAAGATATTATGCTGCCACTTGAATAAACCAGTCAAATTTTCAACTTACTTAAAGGGAAATATATTAAGGGCATATCAACAGTGAGAAAAAAATTAAATTTACTGCTCAAAATATACCAATAGTGACTGCTGAGATTCAAAGCAGAAATCTGAACACAAGTGCATTTCTTTCGGTTTTGCTTTTAACTGCATTATAGCTTTGTACCATTTTTATATTTGTTTTCTTCTTCACTCTTAATATTGTGAGAAAAGGATGAAGTGTTCCAGAAATGTTTAAAATGTTAGTGACACACATTATGTTCTCCTACTGATTTTGGTCTTAGTTTTTAGATTAGCTATAAAGTAGCATAAATAAAAGTGCTTAAAAAAACAAAGCTGTGTAGTGGTAGTGTGATCACCAACAATGTTAGCAGTGCTACTTTTTTTAACTTTATTGCATCTTACTGCAAATCTATATGCCATATAACTTTTTTTCTGGAATGCTTTTCAGAGTATATTTGATATGTGGCTAAAATTTTATTCTGCTTCTTTAAAAGAAAACATTTTTAAGTAGCAAGAACTCCATATCTTTGGACCATATTAATATTTCACTTACCTAACCCCCAAAAAACAGTAAGTAAATAATTAAAAGCAGCCAGGACGTAGAGAAAACCCAAAGTAGAATAAAAACACTAACAAATAAATCAAACTGAATTAAGAAAATTAATAACATAACTACAACGAAGGGGATGGATGAAGACTAGAAATAACCTAAGTAACTGGAAAACAATATCCTGACTGGATGTTCTAAGGCTAGGGAATAAAAGAACTCTACATATGTGATGCACTATGGTTGGTGAATGTGCTTTGTGTGGAGTTATTTTTTAGCAACTTTGAAACTACTTTTCATGTATACTAGCACTGAAGCCACTAAATATATTGTAGATAACAAATAAGCAATTAAATATATAGTAGATAATAAAAGCCAGGTTTCCCATTGTTAGTGAAATAACTTAAAAATAAGTACGAAGACTAAAATTGACCCAGAATGAACTTTGTTGTGCTAGATTCAGTATAAACTCATGGCAGAAATACAGATATGTTTCTATATATATATGCTTAGGTTTAATTTACATATATATTTTCCTAGCCCTGTCCACTGAAAGACACCGTAAAGCAATGATGCCCTAATAGCAATGAGAATGCCTAGAGTATAAATTTAAGATCATTCTTCAGTAAAAGAAACAGGGCTTTTTAGAGAAATGGTTGATTTCATGGTTGGAGCGGGGAAAATACAACATTGTCCTGGAATATCTTGTGGGATCAGAATATGAACATGCTTGGCTTAGGAAAAGATGGGAGCCTGTTGAAAGAAGACATGAGCCAACAGGAAAGAGCTCTTATTGGCCAAAGATGAAACTATTTGAGCAAGAAATAATGGTAATATTGGATTGTAACTTCAAAAATGCATGTCCACAAGTCAATAATGTTGTAAATAACCACAACAAAGGGATATATAGTATATTTACAGTGGAGAAATCCAGCAGATACCACCTTAACTATGTTCTGAAAGTCACTGTGACCAACAATAAGATATACTGGTACTATTAACAATATCAAATAATGTATTAATAAAAAAAGCATAGGCCAGGTGCGGTGGCTCACCCTTGTAATCCCAGCACTTTGGGAGGCCAAGGCAGGTGGATCACGAGGTCAGGAGATCGAGACCATCCTGGCTAACAAGGTGAAACCCAGTCTCTACTAAAAATACAAAAATTAGCCAGGCATGGTGGCGGGCACCTGTACTCCCAGCTACTCAAGAGGCTGAGGCAGGAGAATGGCTTGAACCCGGGGGGCGGAGCTTGCAGTGAGCCGAGATTGCGCCACTGCACTCCAGCCTGAGCAATAGAGTGAGACTCCGTCTAAAAAAAAAAAAAAAAAAGCACAGCATAGTTTCTATGGTAATCTTTACATAACCTCAAATCATTCATAATAGAATATCAAACGAACCCAAATTAGGAGAAATTCATCAAAATGGCTGATCTAAGCCCTTTAAAAGTGTCAGACTCACAAAAAAAAAAAAGAGATAGACTGAGAGTCAGTTATAAATTTCAAAAGACTAAAGAGAAATAACAATTCAATACAAGACAGGATCCTGAAACAAAGAGGACATTAATGGGTAAAAGGGAATTGGAATTAAGCTGTTTAGTTTAATAGAGTTTAGCAAATGTTATTTAAGATGTTAACATTTGCAAAAATTAAGTGAGATTATATGGACACTTTCTCTAATAATTTGCAACTTTTCTATAAGTCTAAAATTACTTCAAATTTAAAAGTTAAATAAAGAGACTAAAGGCCAAGATATTCCCTTATAAAATAATGTGTTTTACATTTCCATCATATTTAATGGTGAATTTAATATGTATTACAGAATAATTTTAATTTAATGAATTATTTTAATCATAGTGAAAATAATAAGCTATTAGAAAACAATAAATGTAAATTATTCCATATGAAATAGCTAAGTAAATTCCAGATGGATTAAATAGTTTAATGCTAATAAAAATTATATTAAACATTTATTTTAAAAAATCAGCTGTCAAGAGGATGACTTTCTAAGTGTGAAGGTAGACGGAATAAAAAAAGAATAAGATCAAAGCTCTCCAGGGCATATTTGTTTACATAATTAAAAAGCAACTGTTGAACTATGTATAGTATTATCTCATTTCGTTTTTTTAAAAAAGTTGTTTAATGCATTTAAGAAAAAGTACTGGAAGGTTCTTATGAGACAAGTAGCAATGTGTCAATAAGGCCTGCGTCAGTTTCTATTCGCTGGATGTTTTAACCAGGAAAATATATGCATAGGAGTGAAAAAGAGTAGCATCAATAGATTTAATAATACAAATAATTTAAATGTTGAAAATACATGTATAGAAGTGAAAAAGAGTAGCATCAATAGATTTAATACGACAAATATTTTAAATGTTAAACTCAAGTTCAGCAAGTTGGTTACTTAAATTTTAGTGCTGATTTACCAATAACACAGTCATAAGACTACAAGCTCTGTTTTTATCTGAAATTTGGTATCATATAAATTATCTTCCTGAGAGATTTAAAACCACCTTTTGAATGTTGTTTTGTTCGTAGCACACCTTGACTCTTTAGCATTTTGAAGATATGCGATTGTGCCTTAAGCAAAACCTGCTCTTGATTCTTTGATAAATTGATTCAGGCCCCAGTGGGCGTGGTCATTCACGCCTGTAATCCCAGCACTTTGGGAGGCCAAGGCGGGTGGATCACAAGGTCAGAAGATTAAGACTATCCTGGCTAACAAAGTGAAACCCCATCTTTACCAAAAATACAAAAAATTAGCCGGGCATGCTGGCACATCCCTGTAATCCCAGCTACACAGGAGGCTGAGGCAGGAGAATAGCTTGAAGCCGGGAGGTGGAGGTTGCAGTGAGCCCAGATCACACCACTCCACTCTAGCCTGGGCGACACAGCAAGACACTGTCTCAAAAAAAAAAAAAAAAGTATATATATATATATATATATATATATATATATATATATATATATACACACACACACACATATATATATAAATTTAATTTAAAAAGATAAATTGATTTATCAGGTTAAATCTTTTTTTTTAATTGAAAAGGGTTGTCTTGCTTGTTCTGTTTTCCATTAATCAGTCTATCTATCAGCCCAGAAATCAGAAATCGATTTGGTTACATTATCTTGGTTTCCATTGACTCAGGGCTGAGTGAGCACACTGAGAGGTAAGTAGAATTATTCTTCTTACCAAAGAGGGTTTTATTTTTGCTTTGAAAACTCGCCAGTGGAGCCATGGTAATGTTTTCTACAAAATCCAAAGTAATAACCCCAGATAAATGTAAATTGAAAACTCTGAAAAAATATTGGCAAGAAATTTGAATTTAAAAGTTAAATATATTTGAGGTTCAAAGCATTCAACTAAATTTTTATGAAACCTATCACAGCATCAATGGATAAAGACACCATGAGTATATATCCACAGTCTATAAGAAAGAAAATTTTAAAATTCAGGTTCACTTGAAATCAAAGAAATTTTAAATTAAAGGAATAAAATGGCCAAAATATGAATGATAAAGTTAAATAAAATACTCAGTGCTGCTGTGAAGTATGTACTGGTACAGTCATGCATCACTAACATTGTAGTAGGTTCTGAGAAATGCATTGTTAGGCAGTTTTGTCATTGTATGAACATTACAGCGTATACTTACACAAATTTAGATGGGCTAGCCTAGGCTCTACTGTATGGCATATTGCTCCTAAGCTACAAACTTGTACAGAATGTTACTGTATGGAATATTGTAGGCAATTATAATACAATAGTATTTGTGCATTTTTTATACTATACTTTAAGTTCTGAGGCACATGTGCAGAATGTGCAGTTCTGTTACATAGGTATACACGGGCCATGGTGGTTTGCTGCACCCATCAACCCGTCACCTACACTAGGCATTTATCCTAATGCTATCCATCCCCTAGCCCCTTACTCCCTGAAGGGCCCCAGTCTGTGGTGTTTCCCTCCCTGTGTCCATGTGTTCTCATTGTTCAACTCCCACTTATGAGTGAGAACATGCGGTGTTTGTTTTCCTGTTCTTATGTTAGTTTGCTGAGAATGATGTTTTCCAGCTCATCCATGTCCCTGCAAAGGGCATGAACTCATCCGTTTTAATGGCTGCATAGTATTCCATGGTGTATATGTGCCACAATGTATTTATGCAGTCTATCATTGATGGGCATTTGGGTTGGTTCCAAGTCTTTGCCATTGTGAATAGTGCTGCAATAAACATACGTGTGCATGTGATTTTATAGTAGAATGATTTATAATGCTGGGGTATATACCCAGTATATTACTGGGTAATGGAATTGCTGGGTCAAATGGTATTTCTAGTTTTAGATCCTTGAGGAATTGCCACACTGCCTTCCACAAAGGTTGAACTAATTTACACTCCCACCAACAGTGTTTGTGTATTTTAACATATCTGAACTATATTTCTAAACATATAAAATGTACCATAGAAAATACAATATAAAAGACTAAAAATGGTACATCCATATAGGGTACTTACCATAAATGGAGCCTGCAGGACCGGAAGATACTTTGCATAAGTCAATTAATCTGATATCAGGCTGCTAATAAGGATAATTTATAAAGGAAAGAGGTTTAATTGACTCACAATTCACCATGCATGGGGAGGCCTCAGGAAACTTACAATCATGGCAGAAGGGGAGGTAAACACATCCTTCTTCACATGGGGGCAGCAAGGAGAAATGCTGAGCAAAGGGAGGAAAAGCCCCCTATAAAACTATAAAGTCTCGTGAGAACTCACTATCATGAGAACAGCATGAGGGTAATCACCTCCATGATTAAATAACCTCCGACTCTGACCCTCCCACAACATGTGGGGATTATGGGAATTACAATTTAAGATGAGATTTGGGTAGGGACACAGCCAAATCATATCAGTCAGTGAGTGAGCAGTGAGTAAATGTAAAGGCCTAGGAAGGTACTGTTCACTACTGTTGACTGCATAAACACTGCACACTTATGCTACATTAAATTTAATTTTAAAACATTTTATCTTCAATAATAAATTAACCTTAGCTTAATGTAACTTTTTTACTTCATAAACTTTTAATATTTTAAAAAACATTTTGGCTCCTGTGTAGTAGCACTTAGCTTAAAACATAAAAACACATTGTACAGCTATACAAAATTCCTTTCTTTACATCATTATTTCTATTTTTAATTAATTTTAAATTTTCTTTTTCTTTGAAAACTTTTTTGTTAAAACCAAGACACAAACACACACATTAGCCTAGGCCTACACAGGGTCAGGATCATCCATATCACTGTCTTCCACCTCTACATCTTGTCCCACTGGAAGGTCTTCAGGGGCAATGACATGCATAGAACTGTCATCTCCTTTGATAACAATGCCTTCTTGTGGAATACCCCATGAAGGACCTGTCTGTGGAGGTTTTAGAGTTAACTTTTTATTTTAATAAGTAGAATAAAAGCAGTATAAAATAAAGAGGAAAAGTCAAAGTGGTTGGTTTACACTGGCATCATCACAAACACATAAGTAATAAGTAATGTGTTTGTGTGCACTATGCCTTTACAATGCCTGTGATGTCACTAGGCCAAAGGAATTTTTCAGCTAATTATAATCTTATGGAATCACCATTGTATATATGATGGGTTGTTAATTGAAATGCCACTATGCAGTGCATGACTGTACATTTTTATAGTATTGTGAATTTGTGTAACGTTTCTGGAAAAAAAATCAGACCATTAAGTATTAAGCATTAGCAGGTTCAAAAATACACATTTTCTTTTATCTAGGATATCATTATCTCATTTCTATGAATGTATTTAAATCATCATAATTATTACATATTTTAAATAAAAATAATCATTATAGTAATGTTAAGCATGAAGAAAAATTTGAAAACAACTTGAGATTTAAGTATATTATATTTTAACCTCATAATAGAATATTTTGAAATTATTGAAATTTGTTCTTATGAAGATTTGAAATAAATGAAAAATATTTACACCATTGACTCAAATTTCATCTGAAAAATTGAATAATTTTAGCACAACTATTTTAAAGCATTTGTCCTGAGAATAATTGGAAGACAATGTACTACAATGTTATTACTAAGTTTTTTGGAGATAATATAATATATTCCTCTTTTCCACAAAATTCTTCAAAGTACATTTGTTACAGTTATTTCAGAGAAAATAAAATAAACTTTTAAAATATTTTAATATAAATAAAAAATCCTCATAAACATGTTCTCAAGACTTAGTTAACAATTTGTGGATTCAACCCAATGACCTTTCCAAAAAAAGAGCCATCAAAGGTATTATTAAATTATATACTATTAAATATTGTTTTATTTACAGTCCTTAACATTTACATTCATAATCACATCAAAATGGAATAGAGAAGACCAATAAAAATGTGAGTTTGGAAAAATCACCTTGTAGTATATCTATATCAAGGTCTAAAAAGAACACCACCTAATTATGCAGGAAAAAACAGAACTATTTACAGAAGAAATAAAAATATTTATGCAAAATTTATTATCATAGTTGCAATCTTTATTTATTTATTAACAGAGTCTCACTCTGTCACCCAGGCTGTAGTGCAGTGGCATGATCTCAGCTCACTGCGACCTACACCTCCTGGGTTTGAGCGATTCTCCTGTCTCAGCCTCCCGAGTAGCTGAGATTACAGGTGCACATCACCACGCCTGGCTAATTTTTGTATGTTTTTTCAGTAGAGACGGGGTTTCGCCATGTTGGTCAGGCTGGCCTCAAAATCCTGACCTCAGTTGATCCACCCGCCTTGGCCTCCCAAAGTGCCGGGATTACAGGCGTGAGCCACTAAGCCCGGCCCATAGTTGCAATCTTAATCTGATGTTTCTGCTCCCCTGTACAGACAGAAGTTTTAATTGTTGAACTTAATATCTTCATAAAAAGAAAAACAATTAATGTATTTACATATTTATATTAACTATGTGAAAAACAATATGACTATGATCTTCATTGTATAATAGGGATTATCACTATTTGAAAAGCCTATTTTTAAAGCCAAAATATATTGCCTGGAGTTTTAATAATTCCTGAGAAAAGTACTTTTGCATCCATTTAATAAATAAACTAGTTATGAGGCAGTCTTTATGGCCTTTTCTAGTCATGCAAAAAAATGAATTTTCATGAAAATGACTAGATCCAACTCCAAGATTATAAATCTTAGATTAAGAAAGAAGAAAGACTAGGTATCCTTCAACGTGTTCTTATTTTTCACCCTGATGAAGTAGCTAAAGATCACTACTTTAGAGGATAAAAATTAATCTTTACATTTTGCCTGGAAAGAACCTCTAAGATTACTAAAGGCAGGGTTGTCTATATGGCTTGACAGAAGTGCCTTTTATGAGCTCATGGAAAAGTGTATTAACTGGAAGTCCCCTTCCTACTTAGTTTCTAACTATTTTAGTAAAAACCTTGAACTCTCCTCAAGAGAGGCATTCAGCTTACTCTAAAAAAAGGACACCAAGTAATCAGGCACTTCTTAATATTGTACTAGGACAGATCAATGAGTAAGAAGTTTTTGTCTTTGAAGTTCCAGTTGAAAGTTTTATTCTCTTCATTACAGCATGAACTTCTGAATCTTGTAGGCTGTGTGTTTCCAGGCATTCTGCCATTTATCATTTCCTTCCTGACAGGATCCTGATATCTAACAATGTAATTATGTTAGGATAGCATCTTCCCTCTAACACTAACTAGGAAATTTCTCTTCCTTTAAGTACCAGAAATGATAAATAATTTTAGACTGAACTACGTGCAGTTCTCTCTTTGGAAACTTGTTCCTAAAATGCCTTATAAATTAGTTGTTATGAGAGAGAGAAAAAAATAATAAAAGCACAGTCAAACAATTCCCATATTTAAATAGCATGTTACATACTTTCAAATTCTACTCAATGTGCTAAGATAAATAATGCATTACTCTCCCATAAACATTCACTGGGTGTTTTATTCTAATTTATTGAGGGAGAAAAAAATTATAGCTTTGCATTTTATTGACTGTCATCTTTTTGGAAAATTTTACTTCTAGGAAACATTTTCATTTGTGACTTTAAAATTGGTGTGTGTTGATGAAGTCACCAAGTCATAGTTCAATTACGGTGGGATAGTTTCAGTTATTCATTCAAACTGGGAAACTTGCGCTTTCAGATCTTGGCAAGGTTAGCTTAGTTTAGGGTACCCCAGAGACTAGCTTGGATTTCTCAACTGGGTCAAAAATGATTAAGATATTATCATATTTTGTGAATTCTTAATATGTGTTGAAATAATTAATTTGGTGCTTGGCATGAATTAAGCAATATATACGTGTTAAATTTAGATTTATGGTATAACGGGGTATGGGAACAAAAACACAAACATTTGCAATACACAGAGGCGAATACACCACAAATGCACAAACACAAAAACACATGGACATAGCCATAATCAGTAGTATTTGAGTCTTTATATGAACAAGAATTAAATAAAAACTAAAAGTCTCAGTAAGGTGTGTTGGTCTGCTCAGGTCACTGTATAAAGCACCAGAGATTGCATGGCTTAAACAACAGAAATTTATTTTCTCACAGTACTAGAGGCTAGAAGTCCAGGATCTAGGGATCATCAGGTATGATTTCTCCTGAGGCTTTTCTGCTTGGCTTGCAGATGACCGCCATCTTGCTGGATCTGCACTTGCCCTTTCCTCTGTGCGCTTACACCTCGTGTCTCCTTATGTGTCCAATGTCCTCTTCTTATGAGACTATCATTCAGATTGGTTTAAGGCTGACCCCCCACCAATGGCCTTATTTTAGCCTAGTCACCCCCTTTTTTTTTTTTTAGACAGAGTCTCACTCTGTTACCAGGCTGGAGGGCAGTGACACAATCTCGGCTCACTGCAACCTCCGCTTCCGGCTTCATTCTCCTGCCTCAGCCTCTGGAGTAGCTGGGACTACAGGCGCCTGCCACAATGGCGAGCTAATTTTTGTATTTTTAGTAGAGACGGGATTTCACCATGTTGACCAGGATGGTCTCGATCTCTTGCCCTCGTGATCCGCCCACCTGGGCCTCCCAAAGTGCTCAGATTACAGGTGTAAGCCACCGCTCCCATCTGCGTAGTCACCTCTTAAAGGTCCTATCTTCAAATAGTCACATTCTGAGGTACAGAGGGTTAGGGCTTCAATATATGAATGCTATTTATTTTATGTTTCTCTCAATTTAAGATACTGTATTGCTAAATCACAATTTTCTTAAAAATGTTTAAAACATAAAATAAAAATTAGACTTGTCTTTTTAAAAGTTTCATGGAGTCGCACTTTTCAGTTGATGTCATAGTTTCTATAAGCTTCCACAATATAAAATAAAATATTCCTTCCATATCTGATAGGATTAGCACAAATGCATTCCAGCATTTTTTTAATTACTCACTAAATGTACAACTAAATCCAAAAGCGGCGTTTTCTGTGTTTTAGTAGTTTACTTCAGTCGGAACTGTACAAAAGGATGAAAAATAATTAAATCATTAATATTTTATTGTATATATTACTAAGATTTTGATTTTCTTAACAATTTAATAATTCCTTCCAATAAAAATTTATACTTTATTCATAGAAAAGCACATGTAGCTAATGATGTAAGTTGGATTTATTTTGTGTCTTTTATTACTTCTTTAATAATTAACCATTCTTTTAAGTTAAAGATTTGAGATTACTATGTTTTAAATTATGATGTCACTAGTATTCATGCAGGCCAATACGTAAGAGAGTATTTAGACAATACCAGATAATTTGTTATCCTCATATGGGTGAGGAAAGTAGAATCTGTGTGAAAGGAAGGAAACATTTTCCACCTACTTGTCCCTTTTCCCATCCTCCATTGGACAACCATTGCATGTGGTATTTGTTGGGCAGTTCCAGCATGCACTCTATTAAGACAGTGAGTGGAGGTGGATGGAGTCAGGTCATGTGGTAAGAGGAGCAAACAAGTAGAGATAAGGGTAAATTGGAAAAGAAGGAAGCATATTAGATATATCAGCCCGATGGGGCATCCTTAACTATTCAGAGGACAAAAGATCATTGTATGCCAGTGGGTCAAAAGGAGGAAGACTGTACAGTTAGGAAAGGAGGTAATAAGCATACTAGAATACTTTAGTATGATGTCATGCAGATCAATCAGCATGGCAAACTTGCATGTGTTGCTGCCTACATCTCCAAAAATCAACCCTGGGGAAACTACAGAAGAAGAAAACATACTGAGATAAATCATATAGAACCTTGAGAAACTGCCAAGATCAAAAGCTGTCTTGGACTAAGATGATCAGTGGCAGTCTGGGGCAAGGGTGGCCAGAAGGAAGTGGCAGAATAGGTTGAGGAGAGGTTATAAATTCCACTTTCTCCTCTTCACAACATCACCTGGGCAAAATTGTTTCCTCTTCCTTACCCATATAAATCAACAGCAACAATTGAGACCACAGTGGGCAGGAAGTGGTTGTAATAATTTCAGGACCGTATGAAAGCCAGACTGGGTTGAGAAACAAATGAGAGTGGTGGTTTATTCATGTCTCCCCATCCAAACCTCCAGGGCTGGCGGATTACGTCTTGCTTTAGTGTTTCTTTCTCAAAATATTACAGGAAAATCCTGAACATAGTATTTGCTTGGTGCCAGCAAATGGGCTTGTCTAAAATTTTGGAGCCTGACTTTTCTGCTCTAGGGCTGATTCCTCCTCCTCTTAAACTCCTGACAAGTAACAGAGAAGAAAATTTTGCCAGTCCCCAGTGCCCATCACTACACAAGATAGCCGTTAACCCAGGGAAAATGAAAGCACTGGACAATTAATTACACACACAGTACATCCAACATAAATGAAAAAACAGAATAACATATATCAAAGACAAAAGGAGAATCCTACTGGACTCAGTAACAACAGCAACAACTCAAAGCTAAAATTCAATAATATGTTGCCTATAGGAGACACATTCTTTTCTTAAAAAAGACAAAGAAAGTGAAAATAAGTAGATGGAAAAACATATACCAGGGGAAAGAAAGCTGCAGTATAAATTTAATGTCTGAAAGAAAGTACTCAAGAAAAAATTAGATGAGACAAAGATAAGTGTTCTATACCGGTATGATTAAGTAAGTCAAAGTAACTATCACAAAACCCATATATTGAAAACTTTAGTCTCTGAATTTATAAAGTTGTAACTGACACTGTGATGGATTGACTCACTATATAAAGAGAAGTAAAAGCAGTTTTGTTCCCAAAACCATATGGTGAGTTGGACATGTAAATGGAAAAGGTAAAACTATAAACTTAATAGAAAATTAAGGGATTCTTTTTAACAAACTCTCATAACAAATTATAAGGCATTAAATTTATATAATCAACAACATCAAAATTAGGGATTTCTGTTCAGTGAATTATACCAGAGCCAAAGTGATCAGATGACAATGTCCTGTATAAATCTATTTACAATGCCTAAAATTGACAGCCAATTAACATCTACCAAATACATCTACCATCAAAGAACCAAGAAGAAGACATGTAGCTTGGACAACATAGTGAGACCTTCTCTCTAAAAATAAAATTAGCTGGCCATGGTGGTAAAAGCCTGTCATCCCAGCTAGCTGGGAGGCTGAGGCTGGAGATCTCTTGAACCCAAGGAGTTCAAGGCTGTGGAGAGCTATGATTGTGCCATTGAACTGCAGTCAGGGCAAACGAGTGAGGCTCTATCTCCAAAATAATACAAGATATGCACCCATTAGAAAAATAGCATTTTTAAGAGCAATTAAAAGAAAATAAAGCCCAGATATTAAACAAACATACAAAGAGAAATTTAAACTCATTACTAATCAGGAAACTGCAAGTTAAATGAGATGTTACTGTAAATCTATCAAATTGACAAAAGTTAGAACACTGCATAATATCAAGTGTTGCTAGAATGAGCAGATATGGGTGCACTCATGCATTGTAAGAGGGTCTGTAAATTAATGATGCCATTTTGGAAAGCAATCTGGCAGTACTTAATCAAACAGTATATACATACCTTATGACTCATAAATTTCACTCCTGCAAATAACTCCCAGAGAAATCATCACACAATTCTATAAGAAAGCACATAAAAGAATTTTATCAGTGATTTTGTTGCGATGGATGAAGTTTGGGTAATCTAGGTGTTCATAATCTAGGGTGATTGTATATTCATATGGCAATATGATAGAGTGATAAAGACATTGTGCTAAGCAAAAAAAGGTAAGAATCAGGAAAAGATGTATAATATGATACAATTTACATAAATTAGAAATTCATGTAGGAAAATTCCAATAAAAATTTTGCAAGAATGTATACTTAGGCAACGCACTAGAATGGAGGCAGGATGAAGATGAAGGGTAGCAGTAATCTGAGTACGAAGGGAGTTCTAGATGGAAGTATAAAACAGAGATGCAGTTGGTCAGATTAATAATACAAAAAAGAGACATCAGGAAAAAAGGGCATTTGATTAAAATGAATGATTACCTTCACCATCATCTGCAACTGAGACTAAAACAAATAAACAAATGGAAATTTAAAGCATGTTAAGAAAAAAAAACAAGCAGAGAATGTAAAATTGAAGTATGCAGAGACATTTTGACTCTTAATAAACTTGCAGTATCTGCTTCAGTAAAAAATATCTTATTCACACAATTGAAAACAATAACAACAGTGTATGTTATGATGATAAAGACATTCTAGGCATTGTTTTATTCCTCTTCAAATACAGTTTCTCATCAGTATGTGAATATGATTACTGAATGTTTTTTCATTTTTATTATTTTAATAATTATTATTATTTAAAATGAACTTTGGGCTTTTTTCTAATTCAAGTTTACTTTATATTGATATATTTGTAAAGCAGATTTAAGGACAGTCTCCAGAAATAACTAAAACTAGGAAAGTTAGCATCATTAAAATTTTTCATCTCATCTCATTAGAATAATTTGACTTCAATAGGTTTTCAATGAAGAGTTCAATTATATAAAGGCCTGTGACTTTTTTTGTTTTTAATCTTTTTTAAAATCTATCTATCAGCAAATATAACATTTTAATTAATTCCAAGAACATTTTAATTTACAGACTCAGATTCTATATCTTGCATCCCAATTTAAAAATCTAATATACCAATTTATATTAATGAAGATTCTTGGGACTAAAATATAACCTCATGCTTGTTATATATAAAAGCATTGACATTTCAGTCTCTGTGTTCATCTGATTTTCAAAATGGGTTCCAAAAGACAAATTTCAAAAGGAAATTTCAATTTCCATTGTCATTAGACATGATTTTTTGCTGCTTATTTTGAATAATCTTCTAGTCTTTTACCAGTTCTGTACCAAATAGATGCAGAAAAGAATGTTACATATTAATAAAATTCTTAAATGTTTTTACAGGTAGTATTTGCTTCTAGAAAGGACTAAATGATGAAACAATGGCAATCCAACTGTCCTTTCCTCCTAACTGGCTATGAATATTTCATTCAGAAAAAGATCTATAGGTTTAGTTTAAAGGGCATTTAATAACTCGAATGAGTGATTTTTTTCAGCTACTTAGAGTATCAGTTGGCTGCCAATGAGATGACCGTCTGAAATACTGATAGCATCATAGAGGGTTGTGGACCTAGAGATGATGAATATTTCTATTCCTTCTTAACTTCTTGATCACTTTCTCTTCTCTGCTGTCTGTTCTTCTCTTTACCTTTGTCAATTGTTCTGTGATCCCATCTATTTAAGTCTGATTGTTCCTAGGCTTTATGGGTCTATTTATCTGTCTTTTCCTCATGGCTTTTTTTTTTTTTTTTTACTTTCTTCCTTTTTTTCTCCATTTTCTTGATTTTATGATCATGCTGATTATTGTGTATATGTAAGTCAGACACGTAAACTTGTATGCGCTGCCTTCTTAAGCTTTCAAGTCACACTAAAATAATTTATTTCTTGATTAATGCATTTCAGGGGAAGAAAAGAAATTTACTTCTAATATACAGGCCACTGTAGACTGCACTAAATCATCCATTTTTATTGCTAACAAAACAGCTCCTTAAGCAGTTCCCTTCCTTCCAACCAAATTAGTTAGATATTTTAATCTAACAGTGTCTGTCCCACAAAAGATGTAGAGAATTGCAGACTCAGGCAATGAGTTTCACTTTTTTTTCCACTGCATTCTTGAGAAAATATATTGAATCTATCTTTTCTTCAAAATTCATTCAACAAATTGGAATTCATTCAAAAAACTTAGTGGCATTGCTGACAACTAAGTGTGCAATTGTCTCCCATTGATTCAACTTGAAGATCCGAGAAAAGGCAGAATTAATAAGGTAAATACAATAATCAATATAATATTAAAATATTCTGGAGAAACAAATAACAGATTAAGGACAGTATTCAACAAAAAAATATGATGGTTCCCTGAGGAAGTGATCTTGACCTGAGATTACATATATGAACATAGAAGGGTCAGGTATATCTACTCATTCCTACCAAAATCTTCTCCATAGAGCAATAAGAGGAATATATTTAGGATTCACATGCTGTGTTCATTGACCCTAACTCCTCTAACTTAAAAATCTTTGGTGCTCAATCCATGGCTTTACCTGAAAAGCTCTTTGTTGACTACATAAATTCTCACTGCAAGATCTTTCCATATGTTCCTCACAGTGCCTGGAAACCTCTTCCCATATCTTTCTCCCTGAGCTGTTAAGTCATTTAGAATATCCTACATGGGAACGTGGGAGGCTGTATTAGTCTGTTTTCACACTGCTATAAAGATATACTCGAGACTGGGCAATTTACAAAAGAAAGAGGTTTAATGTACTCACAGTACCATCTGGCTGGGGAGGACTCACAATCATGGTGGAAGGTGAAAGGCACATTTCACATGGCAGCAAATAAGAGAAGAGGACTTGTGCAGGGAAACTCTCTTTAAATTCAATGTATTTTACAACATCTACAATCATTTTCCCATAGTAGAGATTTATGGTAAAGGAAGATCTCACAATAAATCTGTCTCTCCCAAACTATCTGATCTCATGAGACTTATTCACTATCATAAGAATAGCACGGGAAATACCTGCTACCACAATTCAATTATCTCCCACCAGGTCCCTGCACAACCTGTGGGAATTATGGGAGCTACAATTCAAGATGAGATTTGGGTGGGGACACAGCCAAAGCATATCAGAGGCATACTGGTTTCTAACAAATGTTTTGAGTCTTTTTTGAAGTGAGAAAATACTTCCCAGTTGGATGCTTATTCCCAGTAATCCATGAAAAACAGTATGTCCCTAAATTGTTTACATATGTAATTATTTACTTTACCAATATCTACAATTTCTTATGCTGGATATAAAGTTATGTCTTCCTCAAAAGCACTTTTTTGTCTCCTAGAGATGATCATAAGACTCGGTTTTCATAAAATTTATATCCATAAAACATGTTATGAGAGGGGAAATCACATTTTCTACCTGATGGTGCTTGTTCTGCTCAGATATATAATATCAAAGTTTTCTAACCTGATTCTGTATAAATGTATTCTATATTTGCTTGAAGTTAAGTATGAGGTAAAATTGCTCATGTTCATTATTCTATTTGTGATTTTGTCCAACAACCTTTTGCCTGTTGCATTCGCCAAATGCCATACTGCTACACAGTCTTATGAAGACAAATGAGTTAAAATACAGAAAAGTAGTTTTCAACCATTAAAAAGTTCTAAAACCATAAAAAGAATATTTTAGTAGTATGTCTATTATCAATAAAGAATTGGTGTTATTCTTCTGAGACATAGAAGCAACATTTGTGTTTTCTCAGTTTTGAGAAATTTACACAATCAAGCCAAGCTTCCATGGCGTGAATGTGAATTATTTTTATTTATATTATTTGCTTGCCAAAAGTGTGAATAGGCATTTATAAAAACAAAAAGCTGTCTTATTCTTATTTGCTTTTCTTTTTGCAAATTCACCATGTTCTGTGCACTATGAAAAATTATATTTTTGCTATCTTACATTTGATAAAATCTTGCAAGAATTTAGAAAATTAAGAAATGGTTCTATATGTAAATGGAACAAATGGCTTGCTTCCAAACATCTTCCCATAGGGCTGAATAGCAATTTAATTTTGAAAATATTTGAAAAAGTCCTTTCATTTAAGCCATGTTTCTTTTAGATATTCCCTTCATTGAATGACTTTGAAGCACCACAGAGAAAAAGAGACCTAGTGGATAATAT
Source organism: Gorilla gorilla gorilla (assembly GCF_029281585.2). NCBI lineage: Eukaryota > Metazoa > Chordata > Mammalia > Primates > Hominidae > Gorilla > Gorilla gorilla. The sequence continues at coordinate 116,241,360 of NC_073229.2, read as the reverse complement.
GATTTGTCAAATGTGTGCATTGTGGGGCCTCATATGAGGTGAACAATATGTAAGAATGTGTGTATAAGTGTGTGTGTTTGTATACACACATATAATTTTTCATGAGACTGGTTTCTACTAGGTACCTTCTACATAAACTTTGCCATTTTCAAACTGTTAAAATAATTAAATTGATTTAAATAATCATGATTATTAATAGTATGATCAATAAATAATACAAACAATAGGAATATGAAACTAACTCAGAAATTCCACTAGGTCTAAATATGGGCACTTAACATGCTTACTTACTCTTAGTCTTTTTTTTTAAATATACTTTAGGTTCAAGGGTACATATGCACCATGTGTATGTTTGTTACATAGGTATACATGTGCCATGTTGGTTTGCTGCACCCATTAACTCATCATTTACATTAGGTTTTTCTCCTGATGCTATCCCTCCCCCTGACCCCAACCCCATGACAGGCCCCGGGGTGTGATATTCACTGCCCTGTGTCCAAGTGTTTGCATTGTTTAATTCCCACCTTTTAGTGAGAACATGCGGTGTTTGGTTTTCTGTCCTTCTGATAGTTCACTCAGAATGATGGTTTCCAGCTGCATCCATGTCCCTGCAAAGGACATGAACTCATCCTTTTTCATGGCTGCATAGTATTCCATGGTGTATATGTGCTACATCTTCTTAATCCAGTCTAACATTGATGGACATTTGGGTTGGTTCCAAGTTTCTGCTATTGTGAATACTGCCACAATTAACATACGTATGCATGTGTCTTTATAGTAGCATGATTTATAATCATTTGGGTATATAGCCAGTGATGGGATCACTGGGTCAAATGGTATTTCTAGTTCTAGATCCTTGAGGAATCACCACACAGTCTTCCACTATGGTTGAATTAGTTTAAACTCCCACCAACAGTGTAAAACCATTCCTATTTCTCCACATCCTCTCCAGCATCTGTTGTTTCTGGACTTTGTAATGATCGCCATTCTAACTGGTGTGAGATGGTATCTCATTGTGGTTTTGATTTGCATTTCTGGTGACCACTGATCATGAGCATTTTTTCATATGTCTGTTGGCTGCATAAATGTTTGCTTTTAAGAAGTGTCTGTTCATATCCTTTGCCCACTTTTTGATGCAGTTGTTTGGTTTTTTTTCTTGTAAATTTGTGTAAGTTCTTTGTAGATTCTGAATACCAGCCCTTTGTCAGATGGGTAGATTGCAAAAATTTTCTCCCATTCTGTAGGTTGCCTGTTCACTCTGATGGTAGTTTCTTTTGCTGTGCAGAAGCTCTTTAGTGTAAAGAGATCCCATTTGTCTATTTTGGCTTTTGTTGCCATTGCTTTTGGTGTTTAAGTCATGAAGTTTTGCCCATGCCTATGTCCTGAATGGTATTGCCTAGGTTTTGTTTAGGGTTTTTATGGTTTTAGGTCTAACATTTAAGTCTTTAATCCATCTTGAATTAATTTTTGTATAAGGTGTAAGGAAGGGATCCAGTTTCAGCTTTCTACATATGGCTAGCCAGTTTTCCCAGCACCATTTGTTAAATAGGGGATCCTTTCCCCATTTCTTGTTTCTGTCAGATTTGTCAAAGATCAGATGGTTGTAGATGTGTGGTGTTATTTCTGAGGCCTCTGTTCTGTTCCCTCATTCTATGTATCTGTTTTGGTACCAGTACCATGCTGTTTTGGTTACTGTAGCCTTTTAGTATAGTTTGAAGTCAGGTAGCATGATGCCTCCAGCTTTGTTCTTTTGGCTTAGGATTGACATGGCAATGCAGGCTCTTTTTTGGTTCCATGTGAACTTTAAAGTAGTTTTTTCCAATTCTGTGAAGAAAGTCATTGGTAGCTTATTGGGGATGGCATTGAATCTATAAATTACCTTGGGCAGTATGGCTGTTTTCACAATCTTGATTCTTCCTATCCATGAGCATGAAATGTTCTTCCATTTGTTTGTGTCCTCTTTTATTTCATTGAGCAATGGTTTGTAGTTCTCTTTGAAGAGGTGCTTCGCATCCCTTATAAGTTGGAATTCTAGGTATTTTATTCTTTTTGTAGCAATTGTGAATGGGAGTTCACTCATGATTTGGATGTCTGTCTGTTATTGGTGTATAGGAATGCTTGTGATTTTTGCACATTGATTTTGTATCCTGAGACTTTGCTGAAGCTGCTTATCAGCTTCAGGAGATTTTGGGCTTAGACAATGGGATTTTCTAAATATACAATTATGTCTTCTGCAAACAGGGACAATTTGACTTCCTCTTTTCCTAATCAAATACCCTTTATTTCTTTCTCCTGCCTGATTGCCCTGGCCAGAACTTCCAACACTATGTTGAATAGGAGTAGTGAGAGATGGCATCCCTGTCTTGTGCCAGTTTTCAAAGGGAATGCTTCCAGTTTTTGCCTATTAAGTATGATATTGGCTGTGGGTTTGTCATAAATAGCTCTTCTTATTTTCAAATATGTTCCATCAATACCTAGTTTATTCAGAGTTTTTAGCATGAAGGGCTGTTGAATTTTGTCAAAGGCCTTTTGTGCATCTATTGAGATAATCATGTGGTTTTTGTCGTTGGTTCTGTTTATGTGATGGATCATGTTTATTGACTTGCATATGTCGAACCAGCCTTGCATCCCAGGGATGAAGGCTACTTTATTATCGTGGTTAAGCTTTTTGCTGTGCTGCTGAATTCGGTTTTATTGAGGATTTTTGCATCAAAGTTCATCAGGGATGTTGGTCTAAAATTCTTTTTTTGTTGTTGTTGTGTCTCTGCCAGGTGTTGGTATCAGGAAGATGCTGGCCTCATATAATGAGTTAGGAAGGATTCCCTCTTTTTCTATTGCTTGGAATAGTTTCAGAAGGAATGGTACCAGCTCCTCTTTGTACTTCTGGTAGAATTCGGCTATGAATTCATCTGGTCCTGGACTTTTTTGGTTGGTAGGCTATTAATTATTGCCTCAATTTCAGAACCTGTTATTGATTGGTCTGTTCAGAGATTCAACTTCTTCCTGGTTTAGTCTTGGGAGGGTGTATGTGTCCAGGAATTTATCCATCTCTTCTAGATTTTCTAGTTTATTTGCACAGAGGTGTTTATAGTATTTTCTGATGGTAGTTTGCATTTCTGTGGGATCAGTGGTGATATCCCCTTTATCATTTTTTATTGCATCTATTTGATTCTTCCCTCTTTTCTTCTTTATTAGTCTTGCTAGTGGCCTATCAATTTTGTTGATCTTTTCAAAAAACCAGCTCCTGGATTCATTGATTTTTTGAAGGGTTTTTTGTGTCTCTATCTCCTTCAGTTCTGCTCTGATCTTAATTATTTCTTGCCTCCTGCCAGCTTTTAAATTTGTTTGCTCTTGCTTCTCCAGTTTTTCTAAATTGTGATATTGGGGTGTTGATTTTAGATCTTTCCTGCTTTCTCTTGTGGGCATTTAGTGCTATAAATTTCCCCCTACACACTGATTTAAATGTGTCCCAGAGATTCTGGTACGTTGTGTCTTTGTTCTCATTGGTTTCAAAGAACATCTTTATTTCTGCCTTCATTTCGTTATTTACCCAGTAGTCATTAAGGAGCAGGTTGTTCAGTTTCCATGTAGTTGTGCAGTTTTGAGTGAGTTTGTTAATCCTGAGTTCTAATTTGAATGCACTGTGGTCTGAGAGACAGTTTGTTGTGATTTCTGTTCTTTTACATTTGCTGAGGAGTGCTTTACTTCCAACTATGTGGTCAATTTTGGAATAAGTCTGACGTGGTGCTGAGAAGAATGTAAATTTTGTTGATTTGGGGTGAAGAGTTCTGTAGATGTCTATTAGGTTTGCTTAGTGCAGAGCTGAGTTCAAGTCCTGGATATCCTTGTTAACCTTCTGTCTTGTTGATCTGCCTAATATTGACAGTGGGGTGTTAAAGTCTCCCATTATTATTGTGTGGGAGTCTAAGTTTCTGTGTAGGTCTCTAAGGACTTGCTTTATGAATGTGGGTGCTCTTGTATTGGGTGCATGTATATATAGGATAGTTAGCTCTTCTAGTTGAATTGATACCTTTACTATTATGTAATGGCTTTCTTTGTCTCTTTTGATCATCATTGGTTTAAAGTCTGTTTTATCGGAGACAAGGATTGCAACCCCTGCTTTTTTTTGCTTTCCATTTTCTTGGTAGATCTTCCTCCATCCCTTTATTTTGAGCTTATGTGTGTCTCTACACATGAGATGGGTCTCCTGAATACAGCACACTGATGGGTCTTGACTCTTTATCCTATTTGCCAGTCTGTGTCTTTTAACTGGGGCATTTAGCCCATTTACATTTAAGGTTAATATTGTTATGTATGAATTTGATCCTGTCATTATGTTAGCTGGTTTTTTTGTCCGTTAGTTGATGCAGTTTCTTCCTAGCATCAATGACCTTTACAATTTGACATGTTTTTGCAGTGGCTGGTACTGGTTGTTCCTTTCCATGTTTAGTGCTTCCTTCAGGAGCTCTTGTAGGGCAGGCCTGGTGGTGACAAAAATTTTCTTAGCGTTTGCTTGTCTGTAAAGAATTTTATTTCTCTTTCACTCGTGAAGCTTAGTTTGGCTGGATATGAAATTCTGGGTTGAAAATTCTTTTCTTTAAGAATGTTGAATATTGGCCCCCACTCTCTTCTGGCTTGTAGAGTTTCTGCTGAGAGATCTGCTGTTAGTCTTAAGGGCTTCCCTTTGCGGGTAACCCGACCTTTCTCTCTAGCTGCCCTTAACATTTTTTGCTTCATTTCAATCTTGGTAAATCTGACAATTATGTGTCTTGGGATTGCTCTTCTTGAGGAGTATCTTTGTGGCATTTTCTGTATTTCCTGAATTTGAATGTTGGCTTACCTTGCTAGGTTGCGGAAGTTCTGCTGGATAATATCCTGCAGAGTGTTTTCCAGCTTGGTTCCATTCTGTCTGTCACTTTCAGGTACACCAATCAAACGTAGTTTTGGTCTTTACACATAGCCCCATATTTCTTGGAGTCTTTGTTCGTTTCTTTTTACTCTTTTTTCTCTAAACTTCTCTTCTCACTTTATTTCATTAATTTGATCTTCAATCACTGATACCCTTTCTTCCACTTGATTGAATCGGCTATTGAAGCTTGTGCATGCATTATGAAGTTCTCGTGCCACGATTTTCAGCTACATCTGGTCATTTATGGTCTTCTCTACACCGTTTTTTATAGTTAACCATTCATCTAATCTTTTTTCAACGTTTTTAGCTTCCTTGTGATGGGTTCGAACATCCTCCTTCAGCTTGGAGAAGTTTCTTATTACTGACCTTCTGAAGCCTACTTTTGTCAGCTCGTGAAAATCATTCTCCATACAGCTTTGTTCCCTTGCTGGCGAGGAGCTGCGATCCTGTGGAGGAGAAAATGCTCACTGGTTTTTAGAATTTTAAGCTTTTCTGCTCTCGTTTCTCCCCACCTTTGTGGTTTTATCTACCTTTGGTCTTTGATGTTGGTGACATATAGATGGGGTTTTGGTATGGATATCCTGTTTGTTGATGTTGATGCTATTCTTTTCTGCTTATTAGTTTTCCTTATAACAGTCAGGTCCCTCAGCTGCAGGTCTGTTGAAGTTTGCTGGAAGTCCACTCCAGACCCTGTTTTCCTGGGTATCACCAGCAGAGGCTGCAGAACAGCAAATATTGCAGAACAGCAAATATTGCTGCCTGATCCTTCCTCTGGATGCTTCATCCCAGAGGGGCACCCACCTGTATGAGGTGTCAGTTGACCCCTGCTGGGAAGTGTCTCCCAGTTAGGCTACACATGGGTCAGAGACCCACTTGAGGAGGCAGTCTGTCCGTTCTCTGAGCTCAAACACCATGCTGGGAGAACCACTGCTCTCTTCAGAGCTGTCAGACAGGGATATTTAAGTCTGCAGAAGTTTCTGCTGCCTTTTGTTCAGCTATGCCCTGCCCCCAGAGGTGGAGACTACAGAGGCAGCCAGCCTCGCTGAGCTGGGGAGGGGTCCACCCAGTTCAAGCTTCCTGGGCTGCTTTGTTTACCTACTCAAGCCTCAGTAATGTCAAATGCCCTTCCCCCTGCCAGGCTTTTGCCTCACAGGTTGATCTCAGACTGCTGTGCCAGCAGTAAGCAAGGCTCCACGGGCTTGGATTCTGCCGAGCCAGGCATGGGATACAATCTCCTGGTGTGCCATTTGCTAAGACTGTTGGAAATGCACAGTATTTGGGCGAGAGTGTCCTGGTTTTCCAGGTGCCATCTCTCACAGCTTCCCTTGGCTAGGAAAGGGAAATCCCCCACCCCTTGCACTTCCCGGGTGAAGCAATGCCCCACCTTGCTTTGGCTCACCCTCCATGGGCTGCACCCTCTGTCCAACCAGTCCCAGTGAGATGAACCAGGTACCTCAGTTGGAAATGCAGAAATCACCTGTCTTCTGCATTGATCACACTAGGAGCTGCAGACCAGAGCTGTTCCTATTTGGCCATCTTGGAACAGAACCCACTCTTAGTCTTATTCTCTACCTTACTCCAGGTAAAAGTAAAATTTTTACTAGAAATTCCTGTTTGTTGTCTTTTTTCTATAGACCCAATAAAACATTAATTGGACTTCAAAATGAAGTAGCACTTCCAAATGCAAAACCTAAAATAATCTAAATTTTTGGGAACTAATTACATTAATTACTGTATTTTTATATAATTGCATATTAGGGCAATAATTTTAAAAGCAGTTACAAACCTTTAGGTAAAATATAGTCCTATTTCTAAACAGTGTAATAAGGATGCATATTTGTATGGAAAATTTCCAAGAGCATTTATTTCAAATGTCAATGGTGTATATTAATATGAATAAATATTGGGCTGTGCGTGATTTTTTAATTTCTATATAATAAACATCCATTTTATATATGAGAATAACATCTTGATATTTCAGATAAACATGCTTACTAATTTGGATTTTGTGACGGTTTTAGCAGCCATAATACACATATATATTGTGCTAACCAGCTTGAGGTCTTCAGGAATACACCAGAAAATGATTTATTGCATTAGATAACTAGAGATGCATTCTAATCAGAAATCTGTGAACATATTCTTTTGGGTCAAGAGCAATCTGGGTTCATTCACGTGGCCTCAAGAAATATAACAGACAGCATCCCGTCTCCTTTCTGAGTCTCTGAAATCATGCTTAATACAAAGAAATAATATCATTAGTGCCTACAAGAGGAAAGTAGTATTCAGTTTCGTAAGACTTAAGCATTTTCAGGCAAATAAAAAAGTAGTGTTTTTCACCTACTTCTGTATCAGTACTTTAAAATTGATGTGGAAAAGCTGGACCTCTTGAGAGAAATGATAGCAATAAGTAGATTTTCAAACCTGCCATAGGAGGTAGAGTTGAGGTAAATTGTGATATGTAGCATGGGGAAGCATGGATTTGAGAGATAAATGAAATCCTGAGATGCCAGAAAACATGTCAGAGAAAGACACATTGCATGAAATCTGATTGTTCAGATGTTACCAAATGGAAGAGAATTATGGATGATTGACTAAAACAAAGACAGATCTTTTAAAATAGTTAGAACAATCTAAAAATTAACTGGATGACCATTATTGATAGTACAATCCACATAACAATTTAATTTAAACTGAACCTGGGTGATGGGTTACTAGAAATATTTATAAATATTGATGAGTCAAGGGCAGATTTGATAGGATGGACTCTGAATTCTGTTTTAATTCTAAGGTGTGATAATTCCAAGGTAAACCAGTGCTATTGTTTGAATGTGTCCCCTCCAAAGTTCAGGTGTTACCAATATAATAGTATTGAGAGTTGGAACATTTAGAGGTGATTAGGCCATGAGAATTCCTTTCTCATGTATGGAATTAAGGTCTTTATAGAAGAGGTTTCATGCAGAGTTCTGTTGGCTTGCCCTTCTGTCTTCTGCCATGTGAGGATACAAAGTTCCTCCCCTCAAGAGAATGCAGCATGAAAGTTCCATCTTGTCAGCCCTCACCAGACAACCAAACCTGCTGGTTCCTTGATTTTGAACTTCCTATCTTTGCAAACTGTAAGAAAATAAATTTCCACTTTTTATGAATCACCCTGTCTTGTGTATTTTGTTATGGAGCACAAACAGACTATGTGAGCCAGGGAGCCAAATAAAAAGCATTGGTCCATTTGTAAACGTGTATATTCACGGAAATGTGTGTTTATGTGTATCTAGTGGAAGATTTTGAAGGTGGTGGGAGAGATGACAGCAGAAGTGAAAAAAGAGGATTATGTCACAAAGCATATCAATACAAGGGTCACAAATCACCTGACCGCTGTCAAAAGTTTAAGCAATATAATGAATAGGCTTATACTACATTAACACAGATGAGAACAAATGTTTTCTTGCAAATTAATTTCTACTTAGATCTTTTATATCTTAATCTATTAGATCCTTTATACCTGTATAGCCTTATTTCAGTCTCTCTCCTCCCAAACTCAAGTCAAGATTCTGGAATGCTCACTCATATCAAGCCATTCAGGGATGGCTTTCTGCCACTGCCTATAAACATTAACATGATTAGGTTTCCCATCCCAGGCAGCTTGGCTCAGTCAGCTCCAGACTCTTCCACCTGTGGGCTGTGCTCAGGAAAATAGGAAGCTTCTCACAGGGCACACCTGCATCACCCTGTGTCCTACTGGGTTCTGGCTAATCTGTTGCAATACTAAAAAAGGCTGGGCTTCATGCCCACTGCTCCTGAGATGTTCAGACATCTCTGGAGGCTTTCTGCACCCACAGCAGCACTGTGGGGAAGCAGGGCACAGATGCAATCCTAATGCAATCCTGAGGGAGTGTCTTTCTTGTTAGAAGAAAACGCTTCCTTCTCTTCCACTTTTGGTTAATATATTTTTTTCTATATCCTGTAATGGTCTTCCCCATGCTTTTGAATGAGATCTTTTGTCTACCGGTACTAATGAATCCTCTTTTCTCCCTGGGACTTAATCTTTTTTATAATAAAGCTGGGAAGTCTTATAGGAGTTTCAGCGTTTTAGCCTGGTACCTCCATTTCTTGAGGCAATAAAAACAAGCTGACCACTTGCTTAAATAGAGACAAGAGAATGGGAAAGATGCAAGGATTACTAAAAAGACTAATGTCTCAAAATATTACCTTTTTTTGGTAATGAAACTGCCATAATGACATAGACACATTTTTTAGGTAGAAGACAGCAGCAAATTAGGATTCTGGAGCAAGGAGCTTAATAAAGCCCCATAAATCAATTTCTTAAATGAAAATTTTAAGAACGCAGATTAACACTTGATTGTACAAATGACAGAAGAATAGGTTTTACAGCTGGGATTGGTTACATAATGCCAGGGTAGTGGAACTAAAATGATAATGAGTGTGCTATGAGATGACAAGTTGAGTCATCTTCAGTATGCTCTCCAGAAAAGCTATAGCCTAAGCAAAACGTCTTTACCCTTAGGTCATTCTCCATTTTACTCCCTGCTTTCTAAATCACATATGGACAAGCCTCCCTGTTGCTGGAAGTATCTTCATCAACTTACCTTCAATATGGCTGGTTGTAAATTCTTCCAGCACATATCAGCAACAGAAGGATATGTCAGAACTTTTTTCACACAGCAGATACTGATGAGCCATGATCAGCAGGAAGTCACTGATAACCATTTTGAAAACTGCCATTGCCTTCAATAATAATTCTGTCATCATAATAGCTACAAATCCCCTACAAGTATGCAGTTATCATGGCTGGGGGGATTCTGGAAATGTAAATTGGGCCCTTTACCTTAACGGGGTATGGGGTATAGTTGTCGTGGCAGAAATCCATATCCCTCTGTCAAATTTATAATCCTCTTCTTCTAAGGTAATAGACTTCTCTTCTATGTTAAATAAATGACAGTCTGATTTTAAGTGATAGATATAGATTACATTTCTTATTCTCCTTTGCAGCAAAACAAATTTATATAACATCCCGAGAACAGAATATAACTACAAATGATATATACAGATTCTGGTAAGAGTAGTTAAATATGAAAGGCTTATTTATATTTCCTGACTTCCTTGTTCATTAGAATGCAGATGTAATGGATGGAGCTGAAGCACTTATTTTGGTCCGTGAGGTTAAAGCTGGCTTTAAGGATGATAGAACACTTAGAAAAAAAGGAAACTATATCACTAACATTGTTGGAGCCATTATTTCAGTCATAGAGTCTCTATTTGGATTTTTATTTGAGAAATAGAATTGTATTTTTTAAACCACTCTAATTAGCTTTTTTAACCTTTATAGTCAAATCTAATCCTAACAAATACAGTAATCTATGAAGAATCCAAACTCTCATAGAACTTTACCCTCAATAATACCTCTGAAAATAATCTACAACATAAAATATTTGTGGTGCTAAAATACATTAATGTCAACTTAGAAGGTATGTTGTTGCCATAGAATGATTTATACAATATCATCCAGTAAGCATTTCTATCAGAAAATAATTGCGTCTCGTTTAAATAATTTTAATAATTTAAATTCAAACTAAAGAAAAAATACACTTCAACTAGTTCTCCAAGGTATTCAAAATCACTTTAGAGAAAACAATGACACTCTTAAACATTGTCCAAAATATATTTTATTTGCTAAGGAAATTCCATGATTATAGAAGCAAATATTTTCTAATAGCAAATTGTATTATTTAAGCTTAGTATTTTAGTATTTGAGAGACTCCCCTTTAGAGTTTAGACCTCTTTAGCCTTTACACATGACAAAATGCTCAGGCACTTAAAACATTAGACTCATTTTTCAATCTTACTCATATATGTAAGCTGGCAAACAGTGAATCTTACTGTGTGAACAACCCAGCTGTACAATTGTGCTGACTTTTTCCTAAATAAAATATTTTTATATTTCTAAGTATTTACAAAAATTTATTCTCTGATTAAGAGGATGCAATATCAATGTGATACTATATTCCGGAGTTCATTGTGCAACTAGCTTCAGTCAGAATAAAACCCTAATCACACACAGGAACAACATTTTCATTAATTTCAATGAGGGTTTTTGCTACGGAAGTGCTTACTGACTTACCCTTAGCTTAAGTCATGTTCATTATTTATTTATTTATTTTTTCTGGGAACATAAAGCCTGCTTTTCCACATTTCATTCTTTTCACTTACAGCTGTTTATCAATTAATAGAGAAAGTCTCCATTATAAACCACATCCTGGAAAGAATAAATTAGGTAAATTTGAATGACACAGGATGTTGTTAAGGATTTAACAGTACTGCTAACATTGCTGGGTTTCACAATTATGGGCCTATAATGTTTTCCGTCTGTCTTCCTTGTTTGATGAAATGCTGGCATAATTTCAAAAGAAGTGTGTGTGTGTGTAAGGTGTGTGTGTGTTTGTGTAAAGTACACCTACAAACCTAGGGAAGGGAGAAATTTAGCTTCTTTCAGACTCATCACAGAACACAGAGCAAGAGTATTTATGCCTCTAACAAATCCTACATGATTCTCATTTAGTACCTCAACATGTATAACGTCCATGCAGCTTGATTCCTGGGATGCAAACATTTTGTGTTTTAAAATAATTGTTTGACTTTATTTGGATGACATTGGCCCTCAATGTAAAAGAACAAGTTTCATCTGCTTGATTTAATATGGAGTGATATAGGGCTGGAAAGGAATTTCTTAGAAATAATGTATAGTAACAAAGACACCGTGACAGATAAGGAGAAGTTAGTCCTTGGAAAGGAGCCAATTTTAGAAGTTTGTGGAAAATACAGCATAACACTAAAGAGAGGTGTAGTTGCACTTACAGCAGCAAAGTAATGACCTCCTACTTATTTAAAGATATTCAACGCATATTTTGAACTTAGGTCTTAATTTATTCATCATTTCTTTTATTCCTGCTTTTGAATTTAAAGACATAATTGTGAGCAATAGAAGGACTTGCTTTAGGGCAACCTTGAGTTTCAATAATCACCATTAGTTTTATCATTGTGTAATCCTGGGCTAATGTTAATTTCGAGTAAAGAAGGAAGAGTGGTTTGTTCCACAATAAAATGCGTTTCGTATTTAGTTCAGTTGAACTGGTTTTCTAAACCCTCAAGGTTTATTGTGTTTTATTTTGAAGGAAGGGGTCGATTAACTTGCCAAGAACTTTTCACAGAAACTTATTGCTAACCTTAATAATAGTCACTGAAGTTGGCAATCAAAAGAGAGGATGCAGGTGAGCAAAACTGCTTTGTCAGCATAGTAGTTTCATGGCTGATGTTGTTAAAATACTATGTAAAATGACCAAAATATAATTTCTGGGCCATACATTAAGAAAAAAATCTTAAAAAATTTTTAAACCATAATTTCTGTGTGACTTACTGAATTACAGATGTGCAAGTTTCAATTTTTCTTCCCTGCTCATGTTAATTCCACAAATTGGATGATGCTTACAAACTTGAATTATGCTTTTGTATATATTTTATAGTACATATATAACAGTAATGGATTTGAATTCTAGGAACTAAGTGATAATGGATTAATCTCTAAAGAGAAAACATTACAGATATTTTCATTTTCAAACTATCATACCTAATGGGAGAGTTCACCTCTATTTTTGCTATAAAAGTATGTTGATTTTTCATTAATCTTCACAAAGAATTAATAAGAAAAGCTGATACAATAAAATTAATCAATGGGGGAAATAGTCAACTTTCTTATTATGGAAAGAACATTTAACATAAGATACACTTTCAACAGTATGTAGGTGTAAAATAGAATATTGCTAACCATAGGCACAATGCTGTACATTAGATCTCTAGAACTTATTCATCTTGCATAACTGAAACTTTATACCGATTGAATAGTAACTTCCTGTATTCCCCTCTCCTTAGCCTCTGGCAACTTCCATTCTACTCTCTGCTTTTATAAGTTTTACTAATTCATTAATACTTAATATCACAGGATATTAAGTATTATATCCTGTGATATAATACTTACACACTTACAGGAGAAATTCATATGACGCAGTCTGCTTTTGAGTAAACCAAAAGATACAAAAAAGATTTGACTATCTTTTGAAATACCCTGAATTCAAGTTTCTTTTTTTCCCGGATTTGGTTCAAGAGGGATTATTCTGTTAGGAATGAGAGAAGGAGCCTGGGAAAAAACTTATAGAAAGGCAGAACCTTTTTTGTTACCCATTAATGCTTTTTTAGAGTTGTTCATTTTTCTGTTCTATTGGTGTCACATAATATTTGTTTCACAATAAATTATGATCCATAGTACTATCAATCGAGTCAGTTCTATTATACTGTTCGGCAGAAACCCAAAACAGGCAAACATAAATTTTTGGTTTCCATTAAAACTTTGAGAATATTTAAAGCTTCTTTAAGGACAACAGGAAAGACCTGCTTCTACACTTAAAATATATTTCATTGACATCTAAATAAACGGTTTTCCATCTTATACTATAATTCTTTTAGAGATAAAATCAAAGAAAGTTGCAAGATACGCAGCCAGAATTCAAGTGGTCATCTGGGAATATCAATACCGTTCAAACTATTCAAACACAGTAGCCCAGACAGACACACTTACTTCTACCATTCCAACACTTGACAGATCAAACCATGTGGGAATTTAATTTTAGGATCTTCGGTTTCAACATGATGCAAGTCTTGCTGAGACCTGCCAGGCAGGCATTGCTGAACTTTAGCTCTCATTTTAAATCCAACTTTATGTTTAATTTCTTCTTTGACTCAGAAATCATTTTTTCTATTTATTTTTCTATCACATTTTTTCCCCTGACATATTACAAAATTTTCAAATCCTCCATGAATCTTTTATTTTGTTTCAGGTAAGTATATTTGCTTCAGTTATCATCTGGTCATCCCCCAAAAGCACCAGAGAGTAATGAGAACCAATAATTATGTAATATTTATGTGATTTAAAAGATTAATTTAACCTTAGTTCTAATTCTGGTGCTAATCTAACAGAATTTAAAGCACCTATAGTTGCCTCCCTAAACGTAAGAGAAAGAAGGAGGGACAATCCCTTTAATCTAATCCCAGCAAATTTCCCTCTTTCAGTAAATATTCTGGGAACCTCATAAAGATTTGTAAAAAGCATTTTAGTATTTTGGGCCATTAATACCGATAGTCAAACTTTGTAATATTATAGGGCAAAGGAAAGATAAATAGAAAAAAAGAGTACAAGTCCTCATTAGTATAAAATGATAGAGAATGGCTAATTTCATTGTCTAAATGAACCTCCCTTTCTAAATTAAAGCAATATTATTATATTTAAAAAACAAGTTTTGCTAGCCAAAGATTATCATAGTGAAATTAATTACAATGTTAAATTCACAATGAAATTGTATTTTAAAACTCAGTTTGTCAGTTAAGGAGCAAAAGCAAGAGAATAAGTGTTATTACTTTATTTATGTTTTTCTTCTAGAAATGCCTGATCTATAAATATTACTAATAAACTCTTAGCATATGTCAATGTTCTAATTAATACTTGATATTAAAAATTGATTACTATAGAATGCACTCATTTTCTTCTTATGAGATTAAATTTTATGACACTACATTCCCTTGGTTTCTTCAAAAGTTTTTATAGAATGGAAGCAAAAGTGTTTTTGTGAAATCTGGGACATGTACTTCTATAAAATTATAATTTTTATTCTGTGCATATAGAAATCTTGATAACTGATATAATGATTTTATTATTTATAATGAATAATAAGTAATCTTGACAATTTATACCACCTTTGCACATTATGAGAATTTTAAAAACTCTTGAAAAATAAAATATGAAAAACATACATCTAGTAAAATAGTTTTTATTAAAAGTGTTTATTTTCTTTTTTTCCTCTAATAATACGGTTTGCAACACTAAATATTATTTGACTAATATCTTCTGAATGTTATAGAAGTTTTTCACTGCTTATATATATGCATTTTATAGCTGAGGGTGGGTGAGTGTGGTGTAAGGTAAAAAAAATAGAGGAAGTTAGGGATAGCATCTTAGTTGAATAATAGAAAACATAATCATTTTAATAGTAAGAAAAAAGTAATTTTTAAATGAAATTAAAACCATTAATAAACACCTCAGTAGCTAGAGAAAAATGTTACATATATATATATATATACACACACACATTTGCTTTTTATCTAAAGGTATGAACCATTCCGTAGAATGCAAGAGATGCAGGAGGATGGAAAATTACAGATAAAGACTGTCTTGTCAGAAAATTCATCTTTTTTTCTAAAAAATATGGTGACAGCTTTCCTCCTACTTCCCTGGCATTAAAATAATTTATAGATAATGAATAATAGTATAAAACTATAAATAGCCATGAGAATAGACATAATATATTCCAAGAATTCTAACTATATTATTGTACTGTGAACTTTTTACTGTTCAATTTGCATATTATGTTTCTCTAAATCTGTGAATGCCAACAATATGCTTACTTGTAATTTTGAAACTGCACTACAGTCATTGCTTTACAATATCTCAGAAGACAAATAATAGACTGCACTTTGCTTTGCTTTTATGATCATGTACTTTTAAAAGATGTATAATATTTACTCTTATACAATAATATTTTTATCATGTCAAAATCGTTATTTTCCCCATTTTAAAGAGCTGTATTATGTCTCTCCTTTAATAAATTCTTTTCTCATTTTTTTCCATTTTCTTTCTTGATCCAAGCAATAGTAACATATCCCACTTAGCTTCCTTAGAAAATGTAAATATATATTAAAAACACTTCTTTAGATTTTTGTCAAGATTCTTATCATTGTGAGTATAATTTTAAGTCAGTGGTAAAATATTAAATCTAGAAACGTACTTAAGATTACCTAGGCCCAAACTCTTTCTTTACAAATCACAAAATTAAAGCACAGCAAAGTTAAATAATTCACCTATGATTATAGGAAAAGTTAAGGAAGACACCAAGTCACCCAAATGCTTTCAGAAAATCTCAATCTTCTTAAAAAACTTACTTTGGGCACATTCATATTTAGCAGACTTTTGGACTAAATACTCTAAGGTGTCTTCTCT
Source organism: Gorilla gorilla gorilla (assembly GCF_029281585.2). Classification (NCBI taxonomy): domain Eukaryota; kingdom Metazoa; phylum Chordata; class Mammalia; order Primates; family Hominidae; genus Gorilla; species Gorilla gorilla. The sequence goes on along the minus strand of NC_073229.2, from coordinate 116,225,335 downwards.
ATTCTCTCTCACAACTAAGTCCTTGGTAAAACCAAAATAATATTTGAATATATTGGTGGCTCGTAAGAAATCTTTATGAAGTTGTGATTTGGGGAGCACAGTGAGCTAAATACTGAAGTCTGGAATAGCTAAATTTGATACGGAAATATAAGGGTAGCCATATCTGTAATATTACATGTCTAACTGTAACATTAAACAAAAGTAAAAAGAAATGAGTAACATTAATTTTAATAATACATTTTATGAAATCCAGTATATCCCAAATATCATTTCAACTGTAAGACAGACATTATTATATCCTTTAACTTTTCATACTCTTATTTATAACTTAATCATTTTATCTTTCTGTGCTGTACCTTGAATAACTTTTTTTCTGAACTATTTTTGGTTTTAAAGTTCTCCTTGCAGCTGACTCTAATATTCATTAGATATTTAACTTACCCACTAATTTTTTATTTTTTATTTAGTTTTTGTTAAACTTTTATTTTCAAAAGTTCTTTTTGATTCTTTTTTATACATGCTTTGTTTCCACTGCTCTAAAGACATTTTTAAACTTGTTTTTAAAGAAAATATTTTAGAACTGTGTGTGTGCATGTTTTATAATTCTTGTCTGACTTCTTTATGGGTGTGTTTCTGTTGCAGATACTTTGCTTTTTATTGCTTCTGGTACCTTGTCTTTCCATGGTGTTTGGGTATTTTTTTATTTCACTGCCTTTTCAATGTTCTTAAGAAATTATTTGAGGTTGTAAAGAAGATAACTTTCTGCAGAGAAGATCTATGATTACTTCTTCTAAGTGTGAGGTGCCACTAACTGTCTAGGGCTATTTCACTTCAAGATCTGAGATTAGCGCTCCAAATTTACACTCTGGCTGCCTTATGGTTAACTTCTCAAGATGCGTTTTCTTTTTGCTTGCTGCTTTGCTTAACACTGAGGGAACTGTTGTTGTTGTTGTCCTATGGTATGCTGTTGGGAAGGAGGTTTATTTATTTATTTATTTTTTGTCTTCCTCTCGTAATGATGGTTTAACACTTTGGGGACTTGGCTTAATGTGGGCAGTGTCTACTATAATAGCTCCTTTCTTAGGCAGGCTCGTAGGTTTAACTTTTGTCTCTCTTGCTTCAGAACTTTAAAGATCAAACTCAACATTTAAGATTGTTTTTTGGATTATCAACTTCGTTATGTATAAAAGGCTTCAAGAATCCATTTCTTCTCTGATCATCAGCTGTCTCTTAATTTTTAATAAGTAATTTCAATTTTTTTACTATCTTGTCAGTTAATTCTCTTAAGAATAATTGGAAATATATGTTTCTTGTCTGGTATTTGGAGTTGGCTTGGTGGGAACAATGCTCAGAATTGCCTATCTTATTATATTCCTGAAGATGGAAGTTCAGTGGAAGTTCTTATGTCTGTGGGTATGAGAAAAATCATTCTAATATTTTGAAAATAGTTGGACATTATTGTATAATTTCAAGCAAACAATTTCAAGCCTAAACAATTTCACAGGGGGATTTGTACAGGAATGTTTATAGTTGCCTTATTTGTCCAAAGTCTAGTGGCACATTAATGCCATATTGCAGGGGCTCTGTACTGAAAAATAATACTTAAGTTTTACAATAGTCATACCATGGAATATTAGACAACAATGAAAATGGACAAATTACTAATGTATTAAACAGAGTGTATAAATCTTTGAAACATAATCTTTCTCATTGAAGTAATTCTAAAAAGCCTAAAATAGGATATGATTTTTAAAGCTCTTAAGCAAGGAAACAAAAGATTATATGGTTCATTGGTACTAAATGGTAAAACATTAAAAATAACAGCGTTAAAATTTAGGATATTTGTTACTTTTCAAAAGAAAAAACACGAATGGAATATTGGAAAAACACACCGATAGCTTCAAATATTGGTAATGAATATACTAGTTCTGAGTTTACATAGTGGTTTCAATGTATTTATTTTATTTTTATATTTTATAACTGTCATATATTTATTATGTATATAACTTACATTCATAACTTAAGCTCACACAAATACATATATAATTTTGTAGATATCCATAATTGTTTGATTCCCATCAAAAACTGTTAACGCTAAACTATAGGGCTTTAGTGCCTTTCTGTGGCACCAAATAATTGAGCATGTGATGTAGTGACTTGACAATCCTGGTTTTACATAACTCTAATTGAATCTTATTTCTCAAAACCTAAGGATGCAGCTATGTGACTTCACTGTTTTGGACTAGAGTTCTAATCTATTCTCTAATCAGTTTGGATACTACCCACTGCCGCATTCAGATGTCTGAATTCAAAATATATTCCGTATTAGTCTGGTTATTTTTGGCAGATTATTTCAAGTATGGTTACACAGAGAAAGGGGAAATGAGATTTGATAACAATCTTTAAAACTGTGGCTCATTATATCAATTTATTCCATGTAATTCAAGCAAATCACTTTGGTAGGCTGTATTATCATGTCAGTTAGCTCAAATGAACATGTTCATGAAACAGTCTTTTGGATTCTGCTTACATTCTTGCTACATAAATATGGCTGTTGAAATTTATAAGCTGTTGAACTTTGTTAATATAAGCTGGTTGTTTTTCTAACATGATGAACAATTTACTAGAAAATCTCCATGCAACGAAGTGCAAAATTTACAGAAGATTTTGCCTACAATAAAGGCAACAGCAGCAGCAGCAGCACAGACCAAAATTGTACCTCCAATTACCCTAATCTGCTTCAAGCCAAAAATTAAAGAAAGGCCTAGAGCCAGAATTTTATTTTATTTTTATTATTTATTTATTTATTTTTTGCCTCTTGACTCTCTAAGGAACTTATTTTAAATGTTTCAAAAATAAAAAAGGAGAATCCACATCAAGGAAGAAAAAAATCTGTTTTATTATCTTGTTCATGTTGATTCTATGTTATCCTGTCTGTAAACAATCACTGAAATATTTACAAAATATTCCTCTCTTAAAAGGAATATGACAATGTATTTTTTTGTTTTTTAGGATTTTCCCTAAGAAGCATGACAGAAAAGGCACACATTGTTCAGATTGCACATAAAGTGGTTTCTAAAATGTATTTGTGTGTCCATAGGAAATAATCACAGATCTCAGTACTTTGCTTTTTCAACATATAGACACATCCTCAGTTCCATAATAAATTTGTAAAATTTTATAGACATATGTTTACATTTTTCCATCTATATTTTTATTTGAGAAGCAGCATATGTTATGTTTGCCTAAATGAGTTAAATTATATTTGAGATAAGTAGGGAAAACAGAAACAAAATCGAAAGAAAGAAAAGGCAATGTGAAGCACTGGTATGTCATGTTGTTTCTGTCAAACTAAAACCTCACTTAATACTACAGGAAGTACTGACTGTTTTGCAGACGGTCCCATTAACTTTGGTAGCCAATTCTCTTTCGAGAGTGAACAAGTCTCCTAAAATAGACCTCCTAAATTGAATTGGTATGGGATACCTAAATATCTTGGTTGCCTTTGAAAACAGGTCTCCAGGGTAGCAGCAATGTTGCTGTATCACCAATTGAAAAATTCCAATTTACTTTCCTCTTTAGATCTGCTCACAGAATGAGTGAGTTCACATCAAATTGTTATGATCAAGAAAGATATTGCTTGTAATAGTCTTTTCTGGTTTTAAAATGACTTTGCTGGGGTTGAGAAGTAATATAAACATCAATAATAAAAGAAATTGGAGGGGCTGAAATGATTCAAAATAAATCGTATATGACTTTGGTTAGAACTGATGAAATAAATTAACAAACAAAAGGTAGTAAATAAAAATACAGAGCTACACGTGTGGACACAGTAATATAAACTTTTGGGTATATGCCTAGCTTTTCAAAATTCTGTCCGTTAGGTATATTTCCTTGTTGGAGGCATCTTTAAAAAAAACACGAAATGATTTTATGTGATTAGTAAAATTTCACTGTATTCTGTGGAAATCACACAGAGTCTGGAATATTCAGCAGGCTTATTTCTTGAAAAATTGCAGACATTTTTTATGATAATTTAAATATCTAAATTTTGCAATGAGTCTTTCTAGCTAAAAGGATAAAGCCTAACTCATCTAGTTAAAAATGTTAGGCTGGGTGAGGTGGCTCATGCCTCTAATCCCAGCATTTTGGGAGGCCGCGGCAGGAAGATTGCTTGAGCCCAAGAGTTTGAGACCAGCCTGAGCAATATGGCAAGACCCCGTCTCTACAAAAAATAAAAATAAAATAAAAAATTACGCAGGCATGGTGGCACGTGCATGTAGCCCCAACTACTTGGAGGTCCAGACGGGAGGATCACTTAAGACCAGGAGGTTGAAGCTGCAAGTGAGCCGTGATCTCCCCACTGCACTCTCACCTGGGCCACAGAGCAAGACCCTGTCTCATGAAAATAAATAAATAAATAAAATGTTGATAGAGATACCTTCATCAATCACTTGTAAACATTCACACACACAAAAAAAGGAACATCTTTCTGATTTTTCACAGGAATAGCATACTGCAATAGTTATTTACCATAAACAATAAAAAAATACAGAAAATATATCAATACAATATAAAATCATGCAGCTTTAGAAAATTAGGAGCAGAAAGTCTTACATAGAGAATATTATATGATAAAAAGAAAACAGATGAAAATATGAAGAAGAGCAGAGATGAAAAAAGACCTGGGTTAGACATTGAAACTGAAACTAAAATAGGAATAGCAGAATTTAAATCCACAATTGAGATGATAAAGAAAAGCATTAATCGTTTAGGAAAATTGAGCTAATAATCTGGAGAAGAATGTTTTTAAAAAATCCATTAGAGTCTGAGAAAATGAAAAAGAGATGATCAATGAAAATTAACATGATTGATGTGAATGGAGAACAGATTGTGGAAGTTTCACTTGCAGAAAGATAGCATCCTTAACAAACAGTGCAATTAAGTATATGAAAAAGGCAATAGACTGAATATGAATAATAAAACTGTGATTTCAGTTTGGTAATAATGACAAGTGTGTATCCTAGGATTGCCTTATAAGGTTAAGGTAATAAGAAGACTATCGATTTAGATAGATATAGATATAGATATAGATATAGATATAGATATAGATGTAAGGAACTATACCACCAGGCAAACTCTTTTCTCTAGTGGGTGGGAGATTTTATTTTTAATTTTCCTATTTATTATATGTAGGTAATTATTATTAAAGAAACACTAAATAAAATATTTATAGCATGAAAAGCCATGCATTATGCTACACAGAGTGGGTAAAATTCAGTGAGCATAATCTGTTGACATTGCTGCTTTAATAAAATTCATGTGTCTAGTTGTGTCACATGTTACTAGTTTACTATATCTGTATTTTTATATTCTAAACAGGCTACATCATAGCAGTACTACAGGAATAGTTGAACATGGCCATTTAGTCTCATCCATATGAACATTCAGTGGCTATTTCCCAGTGGAAACCTTTATATCCTACAAAGAATAAAGGAAAAATGAATAAAGACAGCTAAGATTATTTATCATCTGTCTATCTATCTATCTATCTATCTATCTATCTATCTATCTATCATCTATCTATCTATCCACACACATACAAATGCCCACTGATAATCACAGACATTTAAAATCATTGGTTATTCATACTATTAGGTCAATTGCTTTTATGAGATAATTACCTAATTGAGCTCAAGCTAAGTGATTTTGAGACTGGGGAAGGAGAATGAGAAGGCAATGAAAACATAAACAAAGAAAAATCTATGTCAGAATGATGGAACGTCTGTATTCTCAGAGTTTTTTTTTACCTGGACATCCACTGACTATTTTGTTGTTGAGAATATGTACACTTGAGATAACTTGTATCATTTTAGGTGCTTGAATAACACAGGCTCTCTAAGGCAGCCACATAATTCACCATACATTGACTTGAATTGATTTTAAAACATCCAGCAGAAAGTTTAAGTGGCATTTCTGGGCCATGTTATGGACCTTTTTACTTATTGCCTATATGTAAATTTCTTGTTTTGAAAGACAGTAGCATTTTATATGGTTTTTGCCATCTGAATGATAAGTGCAATTTTGTACAATAAAAAGAATTGCTTTGAGGCAGTTGAGATTTAATTAAATTCACTGAGCTTTGTGATGAAAAAAAAAAAAAAACACTACTCCAAAACGAGAATGCACACAACACATTTTTTAAACCAGTATTTGACTCCTCTCATACTTCACTATAAGCTATGACAGATTATTTGAAAAAAATTTACATGCAAAGTGTACTGATTTTCACAACAGTTTGGAACTCATACTTTGCATCAGTATTATAGATTGTTCAGAGATGTATGGACTTCAATATTTAAAATTAAAATGTTTTAAATAATTCTCAATGTAGCACTTCTGTATTGTACCCTCCCAGTTTACTCTTAATAGCTATATCAACTAAATAAGTAAATACTCAAACATATGATGCTAATTTGAGATGTATATGACTTATCTTTTCACTTGGCTGTAAAATCTTAAAGGCTTAAGACAATATCTTATATATCTTCCTTTATCTTACTTGATGCTTATCATAGTATGATCCCTTGGCATAGGCTTTCTGATCAATTGACTGATTGCTGTCAAGTTTTGGCTAATTATTCATCAAATTTTAACAGCTTCTTTCTTCAAAAAGATCAAAGTTTTCTACAGAAAACTACATATTTATAGCATTTAGCACAGCAAAGTTGAAAATAGTAAATCCAGAGAACATGTAGAAAAAAAGTCAGAAGAATGCAGAAGGGTAAATGATAAAATCAACTTAATACATCCTTATTGGTCACTTAATTTTGTGCATTAAACTGTATTACCAAGTCATTAGGCCATCAAAAATGATTTTATTTATGGGGTATAAAGGGAGTAAAGGTCTTGCCTATTGCCTAGGCCTCCTGGATTTTCTGTCTGGACTGGCATAAGTATGATTCATTTTCAGCTTTAACTTTTGTCTCAGTTTATAACATTGTCTCAGTCCATTTTCATACTGCTGATAAAGCCATACCCAAGACTGGGCATTTTGCAAAAGAAAGAGGTTTAATTGGACTTAAAGTTCCACATGGCTGGGGAGGCCTCATAATTATGGCAGAAGGTAAAGAGGAGCATGTGACATCTTACATGGATGGTGGCAGGCAAAAAGAGCTTGTACAGGGAAACTCCCGTTTTTAAGATCATTGAATCACATGAGACTCATTCCCTACCAATAAGAACAGCATGGGAAAGACCTGCCCCCATAATTCAATCACCTCCCACAAGGTTCCTGCCATGACATGTGAGAATTGTGGGGGTTACAATTCAAAATGATATTTGGGTGGGGACACAGCCAAACCACATCATTCTGCCCCCAGCCCCTCCCATTTTTCCCTTCCTGACTGCCCTAGCAGAGGTTCTTCATGAGGGCTGTGATCCTGTAGCAAACTTCTGTTTGGGCATCCGAGAGTTCTCAAACATCTTCTGAAATCTAGAAGGAGGTTCCCAAACCTCAATTCTTGACTTCTTTGCACTCACAGGCTCAACACCTTGTGGAATCTGTCAAGGCTTGGGGTTTTCACCCTCTGAAGCCATGGCCCAAGCTCTACTATGTTGGCCCCTTTCAGCCACAGCTGGAGCAGCTGGGTCATAGTGCACCAAGTTCCTTAATTGCACACACCAGAAGGATCCTGGGCACAGCCTGGGAAACCATTTTTTCCTCCTAAACCTCCAGGCCTTTGATGGGAGGGGCTGCTGTGAAGACCTCTGACATGCCCTGGAGACATTTCCCCTATTGTCTTGGGGATTAACATTTGGCTTCTCATTACTTATGCAAATTTCTGCAGCCGGCTTAAATTTCTCCTCATAAAATGGGATTTTCTGTCTTTCTTTTTCTTTTTTTTTTTTTTTGAGGCAAAGTCTCCCACTGTCACAGAGGCTGGAGTGCAGTGGCATCATCTTGGCTCACTGCAACCTATGCCTCCCAGGTTCAAGCAATTCTTCTGCCTTAGCCTCCTGAGTAGTTGAGATTACAGGCATGTGCTACCACTCCCAGCTAATTTTTGTATTTTTAGTAGAGGCAGGATCTCAGACTGGTCAGGCTGGTCTCAAACTCCTGACCTCGTGATCCACCTGTCTCAGCTTCCCAAAGTGCTGGGATTACAAGCCTTTTCTTTTCTATGGCATTACAATTCTCCAAATGTTCTGTTCTTTTGGTCAGGCTGGTCTCAAACTCCTGACCTCATGATCCACCAGTCTCAGCTTCCCAAAGTGCTGGGATTACAAGCCTTTTCTTTTCTATGGCATTACAATTCTCCAAGTGTTCTGTTCTTTTATGCCCTGCTTCCTTTATAAAACTGAATGCCTTTAACAGGACCCGCATCACCTCTTGAGTGCTCTGCTGCTTAGAGATTTCTTCCACCAGATACCCTAAATCACCTCTCTTAAGTTCAAAGTTCCACAAATCTCTAGGGCAGGGGCAAAATGCCACCAGTCTCTTTGCTAAAACACAAGAAGAGTCATCTTTCTTCAGTTCCCAACAAGTTCCTCATTTCCATCTGAGACCACCTCACCCTGGACTATATTGTCCACACCTCTACCAGTATTTTAGGCAAAGCCATTCAACAAGTCTCTAGGAAGTTCTGAACTTTCCCACATTTTCCTATCATCTTCTGAACTCTCCAAACTGTTCAATCTCTGCCTGTTTCCCAGTTCCAAAGTCACTGCCACATTTTTGGGTATCTTTTCTGCAGCCCCCATTCCTGGTACCAACCTACCGTATTAGTACATTTTCATGCTGCTGATAAAGACAACCTAAGGCTGGGCAATTTACACAAGAAAGAGGTTTAAATGGACTTAAAGTTCCACATGGCTAGGGAGGCCTCATACTCATGGCAAAAGGCAAGAAGGAACATGTCACATCTTACGTGGATGGTGGCAGGCAAAAAGCTTGTGCAGGGAAACTCCCATTTTTAAAACCATCAAATCTCATGAGACTCATTCACTATCACAAGAACAGTGCAGGAAAGACCTGCCCTCACAACTGGATCACCTCCCACCAGGTTCCTCCCACAATACATGGGAATGGTAGGAGTTACAATTTAAAATAAGATTTGGGTGGGGACACAGAAAAACCATATCACCATGCAGTGGGTCACAGACAAACACTATGTTTCCACATGATGCAGATTCATAGTAGAATATGTTGGCAGGAAAATCTTACAAGCATGGAATTGGTGGAATACACAATACTTTGAATTCTCATTATCCCACATTGCAAGCCAGGCACAGATTGTCTGTATGTTAAAGTTTCAGTAAACGAGATCTACTATCATAATACTCTACAAATGTGGACAGAGGGGGAGAGAAGGGAGGAGAGGCAAGATAATGTCTACATGACTATTTAATTATAAGAATTCCCTGTTCAGAGAAGTATTCCTGTAGCATCAGTCTGTCCTAGGTAGCTAACTCAGATATACTGAGACAACTTTCTGCGAGGCTATTAGCACAAAGGGTGTGGATAGAAAGTGAATGTCCAGAATCATCCAGAAACAGATAAGAGAGCCGAGAAGTGAATATTAAATCACCAAGCTAAACTTTCTAGAGTAATGGAGTACTAAAGCAGCCATGACATTACATTTCTGTAAATCTCTATTCAGATTGTTTTGACAGCACACAATATTGATCATATGGATATTGAGTGGCATGTGATTCAGCCTCAGAGCCCAACTATCAGCCTCTCTGCTCTTGAGTCTAAGGGCATATATATTATAGTCAATGCAACAGATAAACCACTGTTGATTATATTCCTTCATAGCTTTATAATAGTACATTTCCCTGTGCAGAGAAAAGACTAATGCTATGGTTGGAATGTGTCCTCCAAATACAACATGTTAAAAACTTGATACCCAAGGCAGAGGTGTTGGGAGGTGGGACCTTTAAGAGGTATTAATGTCATGTGTGTCCCATTCTCATGAATGAATTAATGCTCTTATCATGATTGTGGTTTCCTTACATAATGATGAGTTCAGCATCCACTTGAACTTCCTTTTGCCCTCTCTTCCCCTTCTACCTTCTTCCATGGGATGAAGCAGCATGAAGGCCCTCTCAAGATGCCAGCCCCATAATCTTAGACTTCTTAGCCTTTAGAACTTTTCAAAACAAATTTCCGTGATTTATAAATTACTCAGTCTCAGGTGTTCTTTTAGAGCAGCACAAAATGAATTATGACAAATAAAAATATTATTTCCTATTGAAAATAAAAGACTTGTTTGTATCTGTGAACATAATTAAGAGATTTCCAGGTTGCTTCATATATTTTTTAATTCTTTGTAGAAAAATGTTTGAGTAATTATGTTTTCTAAAATAAATATTATTAGATAATTTCAAAACCCTTTTTTACTTCCACTTCTATTCCATGTTTTCTTTGAGGACAATGTTTTATTATTATTATTGTATTCCATGTGACAGTGATTATTTAGAAGTTGGGCAAGAGTCCTCAAGTAGAAAAACAGATCAGGGAAAGTTTAGTACTAAGGACTCTCTTCTATCTTATAGTGAGCTATCTAGCTGATCCATTTGTTCTTATATTGGATTATTCTCGTACAAAAGAAAAACATCAGAAGGGTGAATTGTAAAAGCTGCTTACCAGGCCTGTCATTCTCCTTCATTGCAAGGCAAGGAGACAATTTAAGCAGAGTTGGATAAAGACATCTTGGAGTAAATAGCTTAGTAAACGTGCACAGTTACCTCTTTTATAGCTTATTTTCTCCTATGGTCTGCTTGTAGTGATTTAAGGAGCAAGAGTCAAAAGTAAAGATGTTGTAGTTGTTTCTATACCTAGATTAGTAAAAGTTTGGATTTGCATTTTAAAGTAAAATCTCTAGGGACCAGTTTATACACCTTTGTTCAAGTTAAATCCCACCTCCTAAGGTGTGGAATCATTGAAGTCCTTAGGTGTGTTATTCAATTGATGTGGTTAATTGTTTGTTTGTTCCGGAATGCCTTTTTTTGTCCCCATCCCACTCTCACTAACGCAATGTCATACTCACTAGAACTGTTTCAAAGCCATTTCAAGTATATTCATAGAGAATGTAACACAATTGTAGATTGTTCACATGATTAAATGTGAAATAAAAATAATTAGTAAACGTATTAGGGTTGTTGGAAATCCAAGAGAAAGAAAAGATGAGGGAAACTCTTTTATTCTTGCTTTCCTCAAGTCTAAAATTAAGAAATTGACACATTCTTTTATTATATTTCTAGCAGTTCCATATTATACTATATAAGATGCATTCTTATGGGACATATTGATAAGAATCAATTGCTGTGCTGCTTGGAAATTAGAAACTTTCAATTTGCATTTGGGAACTGCAAGTGAAAAACAGCAAAATGTTTGAACACTGAGGTCTAGTCCAGTAGCCATTCCCATATCTATAAAAACAAGTATTTGAGGAAAAATGAAAATAAAATAATCATCAAACAATATTCAAAAATATGCCATGAAGTAAAAAAATCTTTCTTTTGCTGTGAAAAACTGTTATATTTGTAAAACGGCAGATATTTAAAAATATAGTGTTTTTGTATTTGTATACAAAATAATTTCAAGTTTATATGTATAAACTTTTAAAGTTTTTGATGATTTGCATATTATAAATTTAAATATTCAGATTTACAAGCTTAATCTCAGATTGAAATGCAATAAAACTTATGTACTTATAATAATTATAATAATGATATATTTTTATTTTTAGAAAAATGTGTGCTCATGGTAAAAAATTGAAAGCATGTAGAAAAATAGAAACATATAATAAAATCATGTAAAAATTATTGTAATCACTTTGACATATTTTTATCAGTTTCCAAATTTGTGCATTTGAAGTTATAAATGTTTCTACATATTATATTAAGATCAAATAGATGATAGAGAATTGCCTTCTTATTTTTAACTGAAGTGTAAATCATAAGCATTATCCCATGCTATTAAATAGTGCTTAAGAATCTACATTTAATCATACTACATGTTTTATCTATAGCTCCACTAAAATACATTGAATTATTATCCGAACATTAGACATTTAAGTTGCTTATAGGTTTTTGCCGTTATAATTACATCATGATTTTCATCTTTTTACTAAAATGTTTGTCTAATGTTTTTTTTTTCCTTCGGCTAAGGCTCTAGAAGAGAAATTACTGTATTAAAGGTTATGAACTTTTTACAGACCTCAGTATGTACTGACAAATTGCTTTCCAAAAAGGTTGTACCAATTTACACTCTCACCAGTACAGTAAATAGATGAGTCTTATAGTGCACTCATTCTAAATACGACTCTTAAAATGTTTGCAGATTTGGTAGTAAACCATACTAGCTGTTAGTGATTTCAATCTGAAAATTTGTGAATAAAGGAAAAATTGAAATATTTTCCATGGTTTTTATATATAATTTGTATTTTTTCTCTGAAATAAGTTCACGTCATTTTTATACTGCTTAAGTAATTATTTTAACTTGCATTAACGGTGTTGAATTATGATTATTTTAGTTTATATTTTTAAAAATACTACATAATTGTATTCTTTACCTTACAATATGATTTTTGATAGATTTAATCATATACAGCAATTGTTTGATTCTTTAGTTTCTTCTCCATTCTTCAACATAGCTTTTATATTAGAAAATGTCTTCTGAATTGATAATCATATAAATATTTACCCTCAATTTTTTATTCACTTGTAGGTCCCTTATTATAAAATATGTTGATAAAATCTATCATTATTCAGCAATATAAAACACCAGATTTAAAGTACTTTATAGTCATACTCAGTTATTTATTATCTAACATGTAGCACTTTGTAAGGTCTAACAGTTCATTTAAATTTCTAAGGAAATTTGTACCTATTGTAATTCAGTGTTTGAGATCTGTCAGAATTTCTTTAACCTGTCAGAGATTTTGATATGCTATAATAATATTGATACATTTTAAAAGAAAATATAACACCATATTCCCAGAATCAAAGCCTTTCATATAAAAAAGTAGAAAAGTCATCACATTAAGATTGTATTTGATTCTGTGGTTTTTCATTGCTGTACAAGTTTGTTGCTCTGCCATGATGGTCGTTACAAATTTCTGTAAGGTTATTTCGATCATTTGGGATTTGTATGACTTTCTGATATTTAGTAAAATGATTTTAGAATTGTACAGGTGATTATCCTTGAAATGATTATCCAACTGATACCAACGATTGGCCATTACTTTGTAGTTCGTAAAAACTTGAACATCCATTCTCTCCACAATTTGATCCATACAACAACAGCTCTGTGAAGGAGGCAGCTTACAACTACTCCATTAAAAAAAAAAAATTCTGCTGATAAGAAAAATAAGATTCAAGATGGTGAATACCTTTCTTAAAATCATAAAGTTAAAGTTGACAGAGATGGAGTTAAAAATGATTCTTGTCAGCCCAGATCCCATGTTCTCTGTTAAAATAACGTCTTAGCTTTCAATCATCAAACTTTCTTGTGTCAACAAAGAAACATTTGGATGTAACTTTAGTTATCATAGAAAAAATTGGAGTTTAGATATTAGAGTGCTAACTGCTTTGGAGGTACAGCAGATAGAGTAAATTGCATATAAATTTTTAAGTTTGTTTATGCCAAAATATTAATGTAGTTTCCTTAGATAAAACATTTTTAAAAAAGAAATTTATGTGTAAAGACACAGGCAAACAGATTAAATTACTAATAATTTGGAGAGTGCTTGTGCTCAAGGCAAGACACCCAAAAGTATGGTGCTGTGGCATGCTGAGTACCTTGAACTGAGTGCCTCAGAAGTGAGATTTTTCTACACTTCTCCTGCCCTCCTGCTTCTTTTTCTTCTCCAGGCAGTCCATACAAACTAGAACTCCTCTTCGCAAGGTAAGTCATAAAAACCAGAACCCCTTTTTTCCAAAGCCAGCCATAAAAACCTAAAAATATTTATCTAACCTCCTCCCACCCTTCTGTGTAAGAGCTGGTTGTAATGAAATTCTCTGACCTACCTTGTCTAATGGTAGGTCATAAGACCCTCATTCCAGAAGGGGTCCTGCCCTACACCTCATAGGAAGAAATGCCACACAGACAGGTTAAGAAGAATGTGAACAAATAGGCCTTGCTGGGTTCCTCTGCTCAGTCTGTTTCATCAAAGAATACAATCGGCATTTCCCACCCCCACCCGCCACCACCCCGCAGTGCCTTTGGCTCTTCCTATCTCAAGGTTCCTGTGTCACATGAAACTGATTAAATAAATCTGTTATGCTTTCCTCCTGTTAATCTGTCTTTGTCAACTTTTATTTCAGACCTAGACAGCAACCCAAGGAGGGTAGAGGAAACTTCTCCCCCTAACAGGAGGAAATCTATGTATAAATATTCTTAAACTTGGCGATTCAAGTTATAGCAAATTCCTCCTTGTAATGTTAAATTAGATAATGCATATGAAGTTCTTATCACACAGTAAGTGTTGTGATGTTTTTGTTGATGATGATGATAATTCCACAGTTTGTGAAACACAGGGGTTTCACTTCTTGAACCAGGGCAGATAGATGTTTGTGTTGTGGGTTCTCCTGGGTTTATTTATATTTCACTCAGAGAAAGTGTTCTTAGTGACTCACAGACAAATTAACTCAGTGTTGTTGAATAAAGACTTTCTCTGTGAATGAAAGCCAGAAGTAGTCATTACCTAGGACAATTCTGTGTCATTCAAAACAAGCTAAGATGGGGAAGCCATGGGATAGCAATAGGAATTGGCTTCTAAAAAGTGCTAGTAAGATGGTCTGAATAATTTATTGGGGCCTACTGGGAAACTGTCAATTTAATTAACGCTTAAATATTACACAAACCCAGAAAAGTGAGGTTGAGTCCTTACTGGATAATGTCCATTTATTAATATTTCTTTTTTCTTTATAAATACTAACTAATTTGTAAAAAGACACTTTCTTTGTAAACTTCGATGGCTGTATTTAGCATCTTTTGATGATACGTGACAAAAAAATTTTTATAACAATGGTGGAAAAATAATGATTTTTCTATCTTCAGTATTTCCTTCACATTTATCTGTTGACATTCTACTGGAATGAAGAGCCCTCCTTACCTCCTTTCTTATCTAGGTGTGTTTCCGTGGATTGATCTATACCTATGTATCTCTAATTATCTATCTATCTACCCATCATTTTTCTATTATCAGTGATAACTTAAAATTCCTATTTTATTCAATGGATTATTTTCCATTTTGTACTTATTTATGCTTATGCTCATATTATCACAACTTTTCAACAAACCAGGCGATTTAGTAGCTCCTTCCAGCTGGCTCTTATTTTTTTGTTATTATTATTACTATTATTATTATTTTGAGCACTTTTTTACATTCTACAACATTGTTAAGGCTTGCCTTCCAGCCCTGAAATGAATCCAGTCAATTCTCCAAGTCCTGGTTCCTTTCAGTGGGGAATCATATTTACAAACCAAGATGAAATGTGAGTTTATTGTTGTTAGGATATCGTTGCTGCTAGGCCTATTTGACTCACAGCACTAAGATTTCTGTGCATGTGTATGTGTGTGTGCATACTGAGTATGCATACTGAGTGCATACTTATACCTTCAATTTAAATCCACCTCCTGCATGCCTTTTATAGTCTGCATTTCTATGTTCCCTCGTTCATAGTGAGAACTGAGGCTTTAAACACAAGCTCACTTGCTCATTTACTCAACCTGACAATATACATAAAATAGATTTAGAAGTGCTAGACCCACCTCACTATGCAAACACAAACTACAGGAAAAAGTTCTAGATTTGAAGGTGGTTTTATTATCTCCTTGGACTGAGATTATTACAGCTAAAAATCTGTGTTCAGAAGTTACACGCATTCATTTGATTTACGTTTTTGTATGAGTTGGTTTGGTTTTGCTTTTCCTTCCTTTAGTGTGGTTGTGTTATTCATATGAAATACATGGGATTAATTTGTTCCTGTTTGTGCTCAGATTTTTAAAAATTTCATACTGATTTGTTTTTATTTCTTGAATATATAAACTATTAACATGCATAGGAATACTGTGTATCAAAACAAAACTCATTTGACATTGCATCTGCTTATGGTTAGAATAAGGTCCTCCTTAAATCCCACTACTGGAAACATTTCAAGCTGGAGTCATATATTCTGTTCTCTGATCTTTGCCTTTCACTGGTCCGTTAGAGTGGGAGAGTAAACTTGTTTCCTTTCTTGTGTGAAGTATTCTGTTGCCAATGTGTTCCTTGAATACTGTGCTGAAAAGGCTTGTGTGAACAAAGTCTGGATTTTGCAGAGATTCTACTACAACATGAGTATTGGTGTCTGCCATAGACATGTGACCAGGACCTGGAAGCTTGTGTTTTTTTTGTTTATTTATCAGAGGAAATCCTTACAAACTCTGTTTTCTGTTGTTTTGTTTTGTTTTTTAAAAGGAGGGATAGTTTATAATGGTTCCTTATGAACTCCGAAGATTGTTCCGAAAATCAAATCATATGGCATTTGTAAGTCTTTTGTAAATTATAAATAATCTTAATATATCTCATTCTTGAGTTTGGAGCATTATAGACACATGGGTATATAAGTGCTTTCTATCTTATTTTTTAAAAGACTTCGTTTGTATCTTATTTTTGGCACCTCTGCATGGTGGGAGTTAAAGTCCTACTTCAGAGATTATGGTCTGTAATTTTAGAGTATCTAAGAACAGCAGGATAAAAACTGACCTCCAGCTAGCTCATACTGGCCCCTCCAATAAGCCTATGGGATACCAGTGGGTCATGATTGCAAAGCTTCCAAAAGCTTCCAAAGCTCTGCCATGTTCCCTTTAAAGATTACCTCAACTGGAATCCTAAGAGCATCTGATCACAGCAGGAGGAAAACTTCAACTCACTGCCTTTTACATTTCATCAGCCTGACTCATGACCTTCCCAGACAAACAGGGAAACAGTGATGGAGTCTATATATCTGTTTATATATCCTGGCTTTCCTAGCATATCATACAAATAAACATGTTTTTCTGAAGTTTTCTAGTTCAGAGTGGTAGAATACTTGCCACCATGCCTTGATCCTCAAATGGGAAATCCCTCCAACTCAGCTGGCTATGGTTGGTACTTCTGAATCAGTGAAACAAGAGCAGGACTGAGCACTTCTCCTGGCCAGGTTCTAAAGCTGGCAATAAATTTGATTGAGCAGCAACAGCCACAGGAGAATCAAATACTGTTTTTCTTCTGCCATAAAGACTGATTTTTAAAACCATTTTGGAAACCCCATGACTCATAGGTCACTCCTACTATATTATGAAGAATAAAATGCCAAGGCAGAGTTACCATCCTGCACAACAGAATATTGGATTTATGCATCTAAGACTTACCAGGAAGTAGAGGAACTAAAAGAGTAGCTTATCTGTATAGTAAATATTTTATTTTATTTTTCTGTTTTCATCTATTTGTTGACTAGGCCAAATGCAAAATACATTATAAAATAAACAAACAAAACACAAAGTCACCTCCTTTGAATATTTATCTCCCTCTTTCCTGGCATCAGATTGTTTATTCATTTATATTTGTATTTATTATTCATCAAAGCACTTTGATATTTAAAGCTTCATGTCAAGAGATGGAATGCAAATAGTTACTTCTCAAAAAGGAACCAACCCCAGAACTTTAAACTATTTTTAAAACTCTAAAGGTAATTTTAGCTTCACTAAAAATAAGTGATAATTTGAATCACTTGTTGTGATACATTCATAGTCTTAAGTTAAGGTACATGGGTATATTTCACGATATTATTTAATTCATTTAAGTAGGGCTTTAAAAAACCATTGTTAAATGGATGTTTTCAAATCAGCTGATTGTTTAATTGAATTTTATATTTTGAAAACATTTTTAAAGCTTGAAGTATTATGAAATCTAAAAGTGTTACATTAATTTCAAGCTGTATTGTAGAACCATATTATTCTTCTCAAATTAAATAGGTGGGTAGATAGATGTAATTTTTCTTCAACTAGTGGATTAATTAAAACTTTCATTGTTGCTTTTTATTGAATATCTACTAAAGTATACTGATCTACAAGATCAGATCTTACTATTTATGGACTAAAGATAGCCTCAAACAAGAAAATACAATAGTCGACTAAATGTTTATAAAGTCTTTGTTTAAAAGCATACATTTTCAGTGTAAATTTGGGAGAGGTAGATTTACTGTGTGATCTTCCTTTACGATAAATCTCTATTATCAGAAAATGATTGTAGATGTTGTAAAATACATTGAATTTAAAAAGGTGAGATAGAGAAAAATAAAATTGAGGAAAATAATAATTGTGAGGCTGCACTAATGTACCACACTGATGAACTAGACAAGGCATAGAATATGAAAATGATCATAGAATGATTTCTTGATATTTCAACTACATAGAAAAATTAAGAATATAAACCTCTTCTGTGGAGGGCAAATTATTAGGATCTTTTAAAAACAGCAATATATTACAATCAGTCGTATCTATAGGAGGGTTGTCAAATGTAGCAGCTTTTGCTCAAATCAAATCAAGGCAATGTTAATGTTGGTTAAAAATAATTTCATTCTATGTTTAAAAATACCTTGTGGCTCAATCTTGATTGTACATTTTAGGTCCATCATTGTATATTATGACTCATTTTTGTCCTAAGAAGATAAATTTACCGGCTAAAAGTATTGCATTTTCCACAACTGATGTAATATACATACATACACCTTACATTTTAGATTATTCATTATTGCATTCTAAACTATAAGAACAAAATACTAACTGTAAAGGCATAAAGTCATTATTTAGTAGCCATCATTAATTTTATTTTGTTAGGAGACTTAGCCACATTATGGGTATTATTATTTACTCAGAGAAACTAAATTTTACTCAATCTCAGTTACAAATCTTTGATATATTTAAATGTACTCTATGTATACTCTTTTATTTTAAAAATTGAATTGGTTTATTTTTCCTTTTTCAAGATAATGAGCAATCCATCCATATCAAATGGACACTAGTTACATTCAGCTGAAAAATGATTTTGAAAGAAATCGTATTGAGCAGTCAAATAAAATAAATTATAATAAAAAATACCTTTGGTTACTAATTTCTATTGAGTTCCTACTCTCTGTGCTAAAATGATACGGTATAGTTTCCACAGCAGGACTGCATGGGTCATTGCAGCTGCTGGTGGATTTTTAAACAATGGAGCTATAACCTTTTGAAGGTAGGGATTCATCAAGGAAATGCTGACACAACCGTAACTGATGCCGTGGGAATCGCATTACTAGACTATGCATGCTGCAGTAGGTGCAGCTAGAAGTAGCCCTACTTGTGTTTTGCAAACTATGACCAAAGAGAAGTCTTTGACACTTCAGCAAGGAATGGGAGTGTCTTGCATGTTTTTATTTGTATGGTGTGAAAAGGAATGTGTTGCTGTATTCATTACCAGGTCAGCTTCTTGGGGTTGGCTAATCACTGGTCCTAATACAAATCCATGATCCCAGCTTTTCCAGAAATTTGTATGGCAGGCAGCTACACAGCAGCAACTTCTGTAATCCCTTCTCCTGCAGTTAGAGCTACTAGAAAAGCTTAATAATATCCCAGAGGCAAAGATGAAACGGTATTTCCACAGCCACTGTTTGCTGTAGAGAGCTTTTGAAGTCAAGCTTAAGATGTCTTTATTTCCCTACCAGAAAGAAAATTTTTTTTTGCCCTCTTTTACTCTAGTGTTGTCATGATGATGGTTTTCTGCTTGAAAAATATTCCAAGAAGCTGCAGCTCTCCCATAAAGCATTAGGGAATGAGAACTGCTTTTCATCAGGGGCTGTTGGAATCTGTAACTACAGTTTGTCACTGCCGAAACCCACGGCTATGCTGGTAGTGATCTCAATTTAAAACTCACAGTTTCTTTCTTACCAGGTTTAGGGCAGCCATGACTTTTACTGTCAGCTTATTGGGGACTGCCCTAGCTTTTAACTTTAGTGGTTAATTAAATCCTAAACTGGGTGTAGTGTAGAGCTCCCAATTCAACCTTTGTTCTATACCATCTAGAAAACAAAAGCAGTAGCCCCAGATTGAACTGAAAGTTAAATTAATTGCAATGGTAGGTAGCCAGGTGAAATTTAGATACAATTTATTAAAGATCGGGAACAGGATATTACATGTTGATTTGGAGAGCTATAATTTCAGACAAACCCTCACCAGAGTATCACAGTGAAAAGTTGTAAGGAAATGTAAAGGGTAAAATAGCCTTTTAATTATTTATTTAATTAGGTAGCACAATCATCAAGTGCAATGCGATCCAATCAGTTTTGGAGAAGAATGTAGCAACAAATTCTTATCAAAAAAATAGATGGAATCAAGCTAAACATAAAACAAATAAATAACAACATAAAAGCAACACAGTCAAGGGGATTTGATGCTTCTTCATAAAATTGAGTTCTGTGACTATCTTCATATATAAGAAAAACGTGTACTCTTGGCAGGTAAGCGTGCGAATTTTTAAAAAACTTTATTTTACAGACTTAAAATGTATTGCAATTATATTTTGAAGTTAATGCAAAAGAAATTTCAGAAAAAAAGTCAAATTCTACGTATACATTTTTAACTGAAAAAATTGACATTTGAAGAGCTCTTGTTTTGTTTTTGAGTACATAAATCTCAATATCACCAATAGACATTGTAAAATAATAAGAATTATTTCATGAGGAAACAAATGCTATCAGATGAATTTTTCTTCCATATTAAAATTAAAAATTATGAAGAGTTTAAAAATTAGTAAATATTTTAATTAAGTAGTTAATTATTCTCTTAACTTAGGAAGGTTTTTGCTTAATCTGACCATCTCATCAATTAATAAAAGTGATTAAGAACATTTTTGAATTTTGAACTATGTTTTTTAATGCCCCCCTTACTTCCAGAAAGGATTGGAGAAGCTGAGATACTTACCATATTACTACCACATAGGTGTATAATTTGTTTCACAGTGGTAGTCCAAATAGTTCAATATCAAAGTTGGGAAACATGACTAATGGGGTTAGTCCTAGGATGAGTGCTATTTAATAATTCCATCAATCATCTCAAAACATGCTCATTTACTTAGTTAATAACATCAGATTGGGAAGGGTTATTTAGCACCTTGAAGGACAGAATTGAAGTACAGCGTGACCTTGAGAATTACCAAGTTTCACAAGTTATCAGAATCAGATTATAAAATCTTATGAAAAATGCATATTAATGTTGTTCTACAGGACTAAATACCCGAATGACATATATTGAGGCAGGACTTTTTGCTCCTTAGTTCAGCTAAAGTCAAGGTTCTTGTCACAGTACCAGGAAAAATTAGGCACATAGACACATTGAAAGGTGAGGATAATGGAATTTATTAAACGAAAGCTCTCAGTGAAAAAAGGGGTCCTGCCCACAGGCTCCCACCTCACAGATTGAATACCAGGCCACCACACAGGAGCTGAAGAGGCCAGGCTCCTTCCCCCTGCATAAGGTGTGAATTCCCAGTGGCTCCACCCCATTCTCCCAGTGCACAGGTAGGCCCCCTGTCCAGCCATGCCCAGGCAAGGCCCTGGGTAGGATCCCTTATCTTCCTCCTGCATCTGTCAATATGAAACATGTCGATTTATTAATTTTAGTAAAAAAGAATATCTCTGTCTCAGTGGGGAATAAAATGAATTATAAATCACTCTCTTCCTGAGAGACAATACTGCATGCTGGTTAAGAGCATGACCACTGAAATTTTCTAGTCTGGGTTCAAATCCTGATTCTATCTCTCACTAATATGTCTGTTTATTGTCACACTACTTAATATCTCTTGGGTACAGCTTTCTCATCTGCTAACGGGTGAAAATTGTAGTACTATATTCATTAATTATTCATAATTGTAGTACTATATTCATAATTGTACTGCTATATTCATTATTTTGTAAGAATTAAACAAGGGACTCAAATCAGTGCCTAGAATGAAAAGAGCTACAGAAACACAAATGTCTGTGACGTGTCTATGGTAAAGGTCACTGAACAAGGAGTGAACAGAACAATTTGGAACTATTAGTCATCGGGAATGACATTCTAAGAAAGGTGAGTTTAGATCTAGTTTCTGAAGATGGCGAGGTTCATGATTGGCATATAAAGAAAGATATTTGTTTCAGACAAGCACAATTATATTCTTCCAGAATCTTAAAAGTATTTAAATCAATATAGGGTACTTTTCATACCCTTTCTTGGCAGCTAGAAAACATCTGTGACTTAAGAAATTGAGTGAGTTTCACTCCAAATGGAGAGCCATGGAAAGTCTTGTAAGAATCCAATATGATAAAATATTGAGAATTACTGGCATGGTCTAATGGGTGAAAATTTGTACTTTGTGATTCTTATATAATAGGTGCTAAGGATAATTGAGTATTTCTTTATTCAACTGCAAACACAAATCAATGGCATTCAATTCTGAAAAATGTCACTTTATTGAAAATGACATTTTCAATTTAAAAAGTAGCAAAATATAGCTACAAACAAAACGAATGTAGCAAAACAAAATATAGCAGTATTTTGGAATAAATAATTCCCACAAATTATTGAAAATGAAATGTGGCAAAACAAACAAAATGTAGCAAAATGTGAAAACAAAATGTAGCAAATGTTTTACAATAAATAATTACCAGATTTAATTTCAGGCCCTCCTGAAATTTATGAATGTCATCCTTTCAGATCAGTGATTCTCTCTAGATATGAGTGAAAGTATCAGAATCATCTGGTAATACTACCCAGTAATACTACCAGGAGGATGATGCTTCTTCTGTCACTGTGAGAATTATCAACAAGTGAGTCACAGTTATGCATGAGAAATGATGTCAGGTAGTGCTGGCCATGAAAACTTCATGGTCCTTTATTGTTATGTTAGATTCTACCACATATGTCCTTCTTATATTTGAGTATAATTAGGCTGACAGTTTAATTTATTCATCCTCAGTTCCTTCATCTTTACTACAGGAATATTACAAATTATTAAACCATAGTAGGAAAGATTAATTTAAATATTTTTCAATACTTTGCCAATATGAATGCTACATGTGTGCAAAATTATAAGACATCACTATATGCTGAAGATAGCCACACCCAAGTTCATAATGATTTAGCGTACATAAAATACTGCCCCAGTTTGAACTTCAGTTAATTAGGTCAAGGTAATTTGCCAATCTTTCTAATATCTTTACCTGAGCACTAAGGAGCAGTAATGATAGGCATCTCTGTAATGCCTAGAGATAGATGCTGAACAGAGCTGACTCAAGTGGTTTACTGAAATTGGTCATGCCCTACAAGCCTACAGATTTGTGGCCATTACTCACTCGTTCCCCAATGCCAGTTGTCATACGAATGTCCCCTCAGCTGTTCCCAGCTGCTTACTCTTAGTTTTGTACAAATGTAGCCCATGCCTTTCTAAATCCATCATTAAAGTTGTCATCAGAACCATTGAAACTGACCATAACAAGATCCAGAGATTTTTCAAAGAACTGATCCTATTCATGTTTATTTGGGGCATTATCTTCCACCGTTAAAAATCATCTCTTGTTTTCTTTAATAAACTTCTGTTTTTTCAGCTGAATATATAGAAAATGTGTCATTTTTCATAAATGTTTCTTCTGTGTGCTTGTATTTATTTTCAGAAATACTAAGAATACAGTGTACTTCAGGATTTAATCTATAGCCTGCTGCTAAACTATTTATGTAAAAATAATAGCTAGCACATTAAGAAAAATGATATTAAAACTAAAACCCCTGCAAACACCTGAGAGAAATATCAAACTCTGCAAATGTTTCTTAAAGTTAAAATGGAAATATTTGATCAAATTTAAGGAGGCATTTCTTTAACCTTGGTCAAGAATTTCCTTCAATAGGGATGGGGGAAGGGATTTAGTCATGAGATTAAGGATTTAAAATTTTAATTTTAGTTGGCCACTTGAGTACCTGAAATAACTGAATAGGGTCAGGGTGGCATTCCACTGATTTCATTAGGAACAAATTATTTTTCTAATCATCTTCACTTCTGTTCAGTGCCTACTTTCTGATAATTACAATCTCAGGGGTGGTGGTGAGGAGAGTGAATTTAATTTCAAAATATTAAAGGTAAAATTTATGGTCCCTACAATAATACATATTGAATAAACTCTCACTTACAATTTTTAGAATTGAGAGGAAAAAAGCAACTCAGCCTCAAAGGACTCCTACTTTGATAATTAGTATTTTTTTTCAAATTTCTCTTTCTATCTGCCCTTTTCTTCCCAACATGTGTGACTGTGACTTATCTAATTGCATTCATCACTCCTTCAAAAAAATCAACAAATATTTATTGAGGATTTGCCAGGCCCCAGGTTCTGAATAAGACACTAAAGGTAATATTGTGAATTAGACAATGATACTTACTCTCATACTGAGACTAGGTAAACTAAAAAAGCAAACAGAAAAATGACATGTAATGTCCTCATTAGAATTTCATGGCAGTAGGAAAAAAAGACACAAACCAATCTTATGTTTGAGGAAGTGATGGCTTTCCAATAGACAGACCTCACCCTGTGATTAGGCAATGGACACAGACATGGGAAAATAAAACAAAACAATAACACACAAACACTTTGACTCAATTTTATAATACTTGATTAGGCAGTGTTAGTGGTGTAGATGTACAAAAAATTTAGTTAAATTTATTTCTCTTGTTTTATGGCTTAGTATATATTTCATTTTGAATTGCATGTAGCATTGACATCTAAGCTGTGACCTGGGAAACATGAGGAGCTCAGGAATTTGGTGAAAAGCCCTATCCTTGGCATGTGGAATAGATTTGACAAATGATCTGAAAGGAAACACAGCCTGTTCTAGAAATTGATAATGATTTTCTTACAAGAACATGAGTTTCTTTAATCGGAAAATCTTGCCTTAGTCATGTCTGTTAATACCAACATCTAGAACAGTGCTTATCAAATTTTAATATAAAATCACCTGTAGTATTTTGTTAAAATACTCAGAATTTTTCAGAAGATCAGAGATGAGCCTGTGATTCTACATACCTGACAAGTTCCCAGCTGATGTTGATGCTGCTGATTTGGGGACCACACTTAGAAACTCAAGGAACTAGTACCTTGCCTAGTCAAATTGTATAGCTCACAATCTTATATAGACTTACATAGTAATAATTTAAATAAAATGAGATTATTTAAATAAATGTAAATGTCATAAACTATGGAAGCATAGATGAAGACAGGAAACTAGTTATCCTGGAAGATTTCTGAGAAATGGCATTTGAGAAGAATCTTATGTTTGTTTTGAATTTCAATGGATGGGCCAAGATTTTTATAAAGCTTTCCTGTGGATCTTTAGCTCCGGGGAGTTTAGGGGACATGCAACAAATATGACAGCAATTAGAATAGTGGATTGAAGACTTTTTGAATAATACTTTGCTAAAGCATGCAAACTGCAATCATTCCTAAATTGACAAATTTAAATTCATGGGCAGAAAAACTTACTAGATGTTGACAAAGTTTCAGTTAGTCTAAGCTGTCAAGCCTAATCTTTATTTTGTGTATATTTTATCAGTTATTTCCAGCATTTTCTTCACTAAACTGAGATCACTGGAAAAGAAATTTCAGAAATTTCAATTGTAATAATTTGTGTGATGCTTAATATTGTGTGCGAGCTTGGTGAGACCAGGAACCTAGATATTGGTCAAACACCAGTTTGCATGTTGCTGGGAGTGTGATTTTTAGGTGAGATCAACATGAAAGTCAATAGACTTTGAGTAAAGCAGATTGTCCTCCACAATGTGGGTGGAACTTGTCTCATCAGTTGAGACCTTAAGAGAAAACAGACTGAAGTTCCCTAAAGAAGATAAAATCCTGCCTCCAGACTACCTTCAGGTTTGAACTACAACGTCAACTTCCCTGGGTCCATATTGGACCCTGCTGATTTTTGGACTTGCCAAGCCTCCATAGTTGAGTGAGTAGACACACTCACACTCAAGCACATATACAAATCCTATTGGTTCTGTTTCTCTGGAAAACCCTGACTAATACATTTTGCTTCCTCTAATTCTAAAAACCTATTATATACATAGGACTGTCAGTGTTTATACAAATAAAAATTTAAAAACCACATATCAAGATAGTTTTTGAACACTTCTTAGGTAATGATTTCATGCTGTTTAGTTCCTCAGAGGTATTCAGGAAAAGAGTTGGGCTATCTTTAACTATAGGTGCCATAACTAATGGATCAAACTACTACTTACAGAAAAAAAACTGTTACATGCATGAATAAATGAATAAGATACATTGCCTCAGTTCAGTTCATTTAAAAACATATTTGATGAGTACATGTCTCTGCCAGACTTTGTGCTAGGAACGGGGATAGAAGATGACTGAGACAGAATTTCTGCTATAAAGGAGAAGACACATTCAATATTATGAGTAAGTGCAATGATAGGTTAGTATGGGGTACTCATGAGGCTATAGTCAGCATCCAGCAGGGATGAGTAAATAAACACTACTCTACAAATAGCATCCGTTTGGAACATAAGCTGTTTGTGGTGTAGAGTGCCTTGTGGTTATTTTGGGAAAATAAGCCATTAACCATGAACAGTACTACCATACAACCTAAATTAAGTGTTCTTAAGGATTTTGTCATGGGGACCAAAATAACTGGAACAATTGGAAAACATAGTGCTCTTGTGGAGTCTATCCTCAGGCTGACTTGCTTTGATAGTGTTAAGTCATAAGTTGAGGGGTTAGAGTCCTGGAAGAAGCAGTGAGGGAACACAGCAGAAATATGCTTACCTTTTCTGTGATTCTCTCTCCCTGCTGCTCTGATTGACCCAATCACATTTGGGTGGATCCACATCACAAGCCTGTCAGCAGAGCCCTGCTGTCAGCAGGTCATGAAGGCCTCAGTCCCTTCACCTCACTGGTGCCCTCAAACTGAGACAGTAGAGATTTGCTGCCACTCACCTATTAGCCTACTCTTTGCAATTGCCCAAAGTATTTCTTGGGTCACTCAGTTTAGACTGGGAGTTTGGCTTGGGAATAGTTGAACAGCTCCAGACAATGATTATACTGCAGTGTGGTGACTTTGGGTTAATGTGCACTTTTAGGCCTTTTCCTAGGAACAAAAGGGAATAACCAGATTACTTGTCATCCTAGACATTCAGCCACTGGGCTGGAAAGGTGGAATTTCTAGACTTCCTTTGCTGGAAAGCCAAAGAACCATAATTATTTGGAAACAATTCAATGGTCCACCTGATGTGCAATAAGCATTCATGAAATGTCAACATGATGATGTTGATGAGAAGTATTGGGCGATGAAGACAATTGCAGCTAAAAGAGGAAATCATTGCTCTCTGCTGTTGTTTTTAGTGGACTTTTGTGTTTCATGTTATTTTTCTCATTTCTCAGATAAGGCAAATGAAATGAAGTGGGGAGGAATCAAATTAAAATATGCAAATTTGTCTAGGTCAACTAAATGTCAGGTGAGCTGTCAAAAGAAATGCAAGGAGTGTGTTTGCTGGAAGCCACTTTTTACGGTGTATTTTCTTTACTTTAACTGATCACTACCTATGGCATGTAGCCATTCACAGGCAAATGCAAATGGATAGTTTTCCAGAGGTCTAGAGTGGAATATAGCTGCTTCAGCAAATTGAGTGAGAAAAGAAAGAGACCCACCCACAAAGACACACTCATGCATGCACGTGTGTGTGTGTGCATGTGCTCACAGACACACACACACACACACATTTCTACTGTTCACGGCTATTGACAGCTCCTTGAGCTTGAAAGGGAGGGTTGGGATTATTAAAGCTCTTTGTTTCAAGCAATTTAGTATAGGTAAGAATGGTAAAGGGGGGCAATGAAGGGGCTGAACATCCAGACATATTTTAATTTTCAAATTTAGAACTAACTGCATAAGCCAGGAGAGTAGCATCTGTGTGCCACTGACTATTCATTAGATTGCTGGCAGCAACATTATCATTTTAGCAGAAGATACAACAACTTCACTAAATTGTGGTGTTTCTTGCATCTGTGTGAGTGCGCCTTTGACACTGAAAAAAAAATCCTACAGTGCAGCTTCCAATAATTTTATTCTCGTTGTTACCACTTAAAAATTCTCACTGATTGAGATGTTACATATCATTTTGAGTGGTGTTAACTTAATTATTTCTTATCTGTTGAGGATTTAAACATGCTGGTGTAGCTGGCATTAATTATTTAATAAAGAAGAAAATGATCTGTAGAGTAGAGATGTACTGTAGATGAAGCCGTTTTTTAAAAAAATCTTGCCCTTAACTTCATCTCTCTTTTTTTTTAGACTTCAAAAAGGTTCATGGTACCTGCAAATTAATTTTAGATAAAATAGGGAAATTTTAAGTACAGGAGCTGAAAACTTAATAGTCTGTATTATTAATGAAGGGTTTGCTTATCAGTGCCTTTAATTTCTTGAAATGCTTCCTTCTCAAGCATGGCAGGAAACATTGAAATGTCAGACCCCCATGGGAGCCACCAAAATATTCATGAGTGCCTTAGAGAATTTTATCTATGTACAAAGAGAAAAAATATATGCCTAGATATAGATCAGAAGAAACTTAATTTTTTTCTTACATGAAATGCCTTACAAACGAAGATGTATTTTTTTATATAATCAAAATTTAGTTCTCATAAACTGAAAAATTCTAGCCATTTATTAAAACACAAAATGATTACAAGTAAGTGATAATAGTTAAATAATATTTAAATAATTTAAAAAATTATAAAGACTAATGCACATGTCTAAATAATGTGGAAAGGGAGGAATCCCATCCACCACAAAAAAGAACTCAAATCCATCTTGCTCTCTAATTAGGAACAACCCTCAGATTTCTTCTTACTTTTGGCATCTCTCCTTTACATTAAATTTGACTGCTGCAATTACTTTAAATCATTCTACCTAAAATATATTATCAGCTTCGAATATTCTCTCGGTAGAAAAGATATATAATTTTCACTTGGGCAGTTCTCCTATTTTCAGCTAACTGATTATAAAACCATCCTCATTTTCAATTTAGATCTTTATTTTCTTCCTCTCCATAGAATGTGTGCTTTCTAAATCCAGATTTATTTTCCAGGATAAATTTCATTTTGAGACATGATTTATTAGAGGCAAAATAATAATTTTAGTTTTGAGTATTAAGTTGCTCAGGGAGCAGGGGTGCAGAGGGCGGAAATGTTGAGAAATAGATAAAAGGAAAAGACTAAGGAAAGTCTGAAAGAGAGAGAGAAAAAAAAGCTGATTTATGGTGAAACAAATTTTCTATTAAAATTATTTAATAAAGCTTTTTGAGATGGCCAAAAGTTGAAGCTATTGAAAAACACTATATTTATTTATAACTGTCAATCAGTTTTTAGAATGGATTTTAAGGAATCAGTATCAATTTTTAAATTCCTTCATAAATGATAATTTTATTTTATCAGTTATATAAGTTCAGATTCTCCTTTTCTGTGTATGGTTTCGGTGAAGGGCACTCTCTGAACTCAATTGAAATGATTATATTTGGAGGTACCGTTTTATAACCTTAAAATATAATTGATATGACTATGTTTTAATTGTTCTAATACTTAAGAACTTATTATAGTTTCAGTATTTATTAGAGTAAGTTATCAAAATAATTTATGAGTCACATTTGAATGCAAATAGACAAACTCTTCTACACTGGAAAAAGCTTAAAATGTACCTTATGTAAACTAAAGCTGGTATGCACAGAATATACAGCAAAGTATATTAAAGAGCTGATTTGGATAATTTTGGCAGAAGATGATCATTTATATAACTCCATAAGTAATTTGTTTATAACCTGCAGCCAGAGATGGGAAGAAAAGAAAAAGTAAGGTCTTTAGTCAAATAGCAGTGGATTTTTAAGTCTATAGGCCTGACTTTAGTATTAATAACCAGTTCTTCCCATCCAAACATTTATACTGTCTTTAGAACATTATTTAAGGAATTTTTTGAAACCACTGGTAGAGATAATTTCTTATTCTTTGTTCTTATTAAGATTATTATAGCCCCCTTTAATCTTCAAAACATTTTTTTCAATTGCATATCATTCAGATAAGTAGAATAATTCCACATTTTCACTAATCATTGAGAAATGTAGAAACATTCTAAACTAGGTGCTATTCACGTAATGCTAGAAGGATGTCAATCAATAACTTTTTGAGGAACAACTTGATAATGAGTAATAAAAAACCAGAAAATTCACAAACTCATTAATTTGAATTATCTTTATGTAATGGATGCTAAGGAAACAATAAATAATATGCACACAAATGTATATATAAAGATTTTCTAGTACTCTTCAGTTTACAATGCAGAAGGCAAACTGAAAACATCAAATGTGTCCCTAAAAAACCCCCTCATGGGAATGGAATAAATAAACAATGGTTCACAGAATTCTAGTACACTGAACTACTTTGCACCAGTTAAAATGTTGTTAGAAGAATATTCAATAAATGAAAAGAGTAAATGAAATACAGTTAACGTGGAAAAGAGAGTTGCTCTGATCTCATTTCTTTTACAACATGAATTCCATGTATTTTTAGGAAGAATAAAGTCCCAAAATGCACATTACAAATTTTAAAATGTAAAAAATGTTCAAACATTTTTCCAGTTGAAAGTTTTAAAATACCAGACAATAAAAATCATGTTTTTCAATCCAAATAACATGTATAGTGAACCTTTCAAAAGGCTTCATATTTCCTGTTTCTAAAATCTTGACCCCTATGAGAAGACAGTTTTGGAAGCAGTAAGACCTGTTCAAGAATCCTGAGCTGTTCCCGGGAGACTCTTCTGTGCCGTGCACTGTGTGCACCACTCAATTATTTCCTCCCCGTCTTCATCTTCTGTTCTCTTATTCCTACTTCTCTCCTCCTTTCCCTCTCTTCTCTCAAACTCAATCCTGCTCATCCTACCAGCTCCTCTCCTCATTCTACGTGCTCCTTTTTCTGCTCCTTGCCTCTACTTTTTGCAGCTACCTTCCTCTTATACTCTTTTTTCCTCCTATAGTATTCTTTCTCTTTATTCTTTTTCTCATCATCCTTTGACGAACTTTTGCTGACTGGAGAGTCTGAGGACTGACTATAGGTAAGTCTTATCTAGAGCATGGGCTGTCTTTTACTTTTTTGCCTTTCTAATAATAACAACCATAATGGGATTTTAAGAACAAACACCCTCTGATTTAGAATCTAATAGATAACCTCTCAGAGCTAAAGACAGGAAGGCTCCTAAGAGTATCAGAGTATCATGAAGCCTGCCATAGCAACGACAATAACCTTAACACATGCTTACAAAAGCTTGTGCTATAATTCTTTTTTATGCTAACGAAGCTGAATCATTTATGAGTTAATTATATATTGTATAGTGTAGTAATAAAGATGCTGCTCTTGTATGTTAAAATGTGGCCTTTTATAAGACAATGCTGGTTAAAGGCAGTATTTAAAATGACAAAAATATCCTGTATATTATTAAAAAATGTATCTAAAACTATGTGAACAATGAAAAGTTTAGGTATTTCTTCTCAACATTACACATACCTAATTTAACAGCTCTTTTACATTTACGAGTCTTTATGAAAATCTGGTATAACCTTCTGAGGACTGCATTCTCTTTTATGTCCCCAGCCCCACATCTACTCAAGAGCTTGCTTGGATGCCAACAGAAGAATATAAGGTAATCACAAGGCCCACCCTGAACAAGTGACTAAAGAAGAATAAAAATCCTGCTGGATGAAAGATCCAAAGACCTACAAAGTAAGATATTTAAGCAAAGCATTGCAGGCCAAATGGCACTCCCTGTTCATGTGAAAATGTTAACATTCAAAACATGCAGCCATAATTATTCAGTACCTGTAAGGTCTGTTAACGCTGAAAATAGCTGATAGTTGTCACCTAGTACCCAGCCATTTTCCTAGCAAGGCATGGGGAAACAAATTAAGATTCATTCTAAACCAGGAAAAGTTATGATTTCAGTGTTTTGAGGGGCTTTTCAGATGATGGGTGATGTTAAGAAAACCAAATAACAAGGGGAAAATGTTTGAAGCCATGAAGCAGCATGCGCTCTGAATCTTTATGGGAAAGGCCACCCATGACCTTCAGAAGGGTATGTGCACTTGGCAGGATATGTTATGTGAGTTTGCTTTCTCATTACCTCTTTTGAGTCTTTGGAATAGATTATCTCTGGTCTCTATTTGATCTCAAAGCTTATGATCTTCCACGTTTTTGTGAAAGCTGTCCCCCTTCTCTCCAGAAATACACACACACACACACACACACACACACACACACACACACACACACACTCCAACATGTTTTATCTCTGCCATTACTGTGAATGTTGGAAAAAATGCTGCATATGTAACTAGTTCATTGAACAATCTAAACTTAAAATGATTTTAGTTTTTTAAAATTCTTTGGTCACTTTTAAGTATAACAATTCCATCAAGGATAAAAATTCAGTTGCGCTTCCAATGTCTTGCTCTTCTCCTTCCCTTCCGTCAGTGATGGACCCAGAGGGATTTGGGCCTGCTCTCTGCTTCTCCTCTCCTCCCTCTAGTGGGGCATCCCATCTTTTTCCTTTTGCGAGTGAAGACTCAGGAATTGGAAAGACAAAATGTCTTGCTGCTGCAAGACTTCCTCCTTAACTGTCACTGCTTTTCTGCTCAAGAATGATGACCCAAGGCCAGGTGCGGTGGCTCACGCCTATAATCCCAGCACTTTTGGAGGCCAAGGTGGGCAGATCACAAGGTCGGGAGATCAAGGGCATCCTGGCCAACATGGTGAAACCCCATCTCTACTAAAAATACAAAAATAAGCTGGGCAAGGCAGCACACACCTGTAGTCCCAGCTATTCAGGAGGCAGCTGAGGCAGAAGAATTGCTTGAACCCGGGAGGTGGAGGCTGCATTGAGCCGATATCACACTACTGCACTCCAGCCTGGGCAACAGAGCGAGACTCCGTCTCAAAAAAAAAAAGAAAAAAAAAAGAAAAAAAAAAAGAATGATCACCCAGTGATTTCCACACCACCGCCAACCAGATCACCAGCATCCTAATGCTGGCTCTTAAGCAGATTCATATGTGAGTCTTGCTGGTATCCCTGCAGGTTCCCTCCATGTATATGCCATTGAAGAGAGAAGGGAGTTTATCATAACAAAAGGAGGATAAAGCCACGACACTCACTAATGGACAACATGTCCTAATTTAAAGCCTTTGTTTATTACTGTTCTAAATTCATACTGCCATCTTATTATACTAACTGGGAAGTTAATAGTTGGAAGAAGTATTGTTCTGTTGCTTATTGTTGGGGGTTGGGGTGTGCATCTGTGTGTGTATTTGCAAAACTTAATAAAATCCTGAGATGCCTAGTACCATTTTTTTTTTTGCTTTCTTTAGGATACTCTTAGGGTTACCTCTCCCCAAGATTCTATCAAAGTGGCCAATTTAGGGCAATAGTAAGTGGTTCACTGAATCTCCTATAAATCCATATTGAGATGATGGTTCTGAGACATTATTTTATTCATTTCCCTAGGAGAAATTTACCCCCAAAATTATTCTTTTGGTTGAAGAATGAGGACTGCATTGGGTAGAAGAATCCAAAGAAGAGATGGACAACAAAACTACAAACAAGGCAAGGTGTAGCTAGGCTTCTCAACACTGGAACCAGTAAAGAATATACCTCTAAAATTTGAATTCTATTTTTTATCTCTTTCCTCTATATTAATATAAGTGACCTTCAATATGGTATAGCTTTCTTTATATGCTGGGAAATGCGGCCACCAAAATCCTACATTTAGCATATAAAAACTTTGAAAGACCATGTAAGGGTCTAGTTTTCCCAAATTTTACAAGAACTTCATTGTGACCAGTAAATTATGAACAGTGAAGTAACATCATATAAAAATAAAGGCCGGGCACGGTGGCTCACGCTGGTAATCCCAGCACTTTAGGAGGCCGAGGCGGGTGGATCATGAGGTCAGGAGTTCAAGATCATCCTGGCCAAGATGGTGAAACCCCGTCTCTACTAAAAATACAAAAAAATTAGCCAGGCATGGTGGCAGGCTCCTGTAATCCCAGCTACACAGGAGGCTGAGCCAGAGAATTGCTTGAACCCAGGAGGCAGAAGTTGCAGTGAGCCAAGATTGCACCATTGCTCTCTAGCTTGGGCGACAGAGCGAGACTCCATCTCCAAAAAAAAAAAAAAAGTATACAAGTAACTATATGAAATTAGTCAAATGTTCGTCAACTCATGCATGGATAAATAAAGTTTCATACATGCATACAACAGTATATATTTGGAAGTAAAAAAATAAGGACTAAGGCATGTTATAACAGGGAAGAACCTTTCTACAGTGACATAAAATAGATTAGCAGTTGCTTAGGGCTTTTGAGGGAGGTCAAAAATGTTCTAAAGTTAGACTATGTTGATGATAGCACAGTCCTGTGAATTTACTAAAAACATTGAGTTCATTTTAAGTAGGTGAACTGTAAGGTATGTGAATTATATGTCAATCAACCTGTTTAAAAAAGACAAGTAGATCTCAAGTTCCCAGGAAATGAAACAGTTAATTTTACAGGTATATCCACCACTACAACACATACAAACACAAACAGAAAAGATTTACCTAAGAATACACTATAGAAAAATATACAAAGTAGATGTCAAATTATCCATCTACAAAGAACTAAGCACACTGACACATAAACAAATCTGAAGAAAATAGAATAACTGAAGCTAAATGGAATCAATCAGTAAAGGATTTATAAGTGATGTCAATATTTTGTTCATTTATTGAAGAGGGCAGCAGACTTTTCCCTAAGAAATAGAATGATCATATATCCATCTCAGTTGGCCTGAAATATTTTCAATTTATATTGACTATCTTGGCATCCTGATTTAGATTTGTCTTGGATTATTTATTTATTTATTTTTTACTGAATAGTATAATGAAATGTTGCTCTAAAATGAGATGGTTTTGATAGAATTCTACTTTGTATTTTCAGCATCTGCATTAGCCTCCTCTAGTATTTAATAAAACAAATGTACAGTGGACATATTTTTCATTTTAATATGCAGATAAATAAGAAAGACAAGCAGCAATAACCTGTCTCTCTTTTTCCAAGCTTTCCTATCCTTTCCCTTTCAGGACGACAGCTGGAAGGCACCTGCTGATAAACCAAGTGTACACAGACAAGGTGCTTGTGCTGGGTGCTAAGTGCAAGGAGCTGAAAACAGCATTAGACACTGCTATCTTTCTGAAGATCAGAAGTGTCTTCACTACCTGAAAGATACATGAAAGATAGCAGATCATCAGCCTACATGATCTGTGGGGGACACAGAAAAACATAGGTCAGATATATCTGAAATGTGTACAGGAAACAGAGGTCATTGAGTCCACAGAAAGGTCTGGAGTGCTTTTATCATTTAGTGTAAAACTACAATTACCTATTTTATGGCAACCCATTTTTTTATTTTCCAATAAAATCATTTAGTAGCAATGAACTGGTTTATGTTTAATGAGACATTTACTTAATTTTTACTGTTTCTACAGTTTTTATTTTAATTTCAAAATTTCTATAACTTTTTCCATTTTTTAATTGTCTCATGGAGTTCTGTTTTTTAATTTTTCTTTGTTTTAAACCTTTTCTATGTCTTTATCCTTCTTCTTCTTTTATTTTAATTAGTTCTGCCCAAGCAAGTTCTACAAATCTATTCTTGACAAAGCTGAGTGCTTAAGGGGAGCATAGATTTGTGCTTGAGCTAGCCCAGCTTAGCAGGTGTGTCTGGTCCCAGAGATGTCACCTACCAATGTCTGTAGAGATTTCTTCAAGACCAAGAGTGTTCTTTTCAATGTATTCAAGATGTTACCTTATTCTAAGTCATTCTATTTCAGTGAATGCCAGAACCACACAAAAATTATGTTCTGGATTTCTATATCCCAAGAAGGTAACATGCATGTGTACTTTCACTACTGTTGACATTTATCATTCACTATGGGTGCCATAATGTTATCACTGACCAGATGAAAAACAGAAGACCTAGCCTGCAGAAAAATCCTTATCCTCAACTTCAAATACAAGCAATTATTTTGAGAAGATTATGCTGGAAAATGGCAGATCACAAGCAACTGCAGAGGACTGTGCTTGCATACCACTCTGAAAAATGTAACTTTTTATTTTTTTTTTATTATACTTTAAGTTCTGGGGTACATGTGCATAATGTGAAGGTTTTTTACATAGGTATACATGTGCCATGTTGGTTTGCTGCACCCATCAACCAGTCACCTACATTAGGCATTTCCCCTAATGCTATCCCTCCCTTAGCCCCCCACCCCCTGACAAGCCCGGTGTGTGATGTTCCCCTCCCTGTGTCCATGTGTTTTCATTGTTCAACTCCCACTTATGAGAGAGAACATGCGGTGTTTGGTTTTCTGTTCTTGTGTTAGTTTGCTGAGAATGATGGTTTCCAGCTACATCCATGTCCCTGCAAAGGACATGAACTCATCCTTTTTTATGGCTGCATAGTATTCCATGGTGTATATGTGCCACATTTTCTTTATCCATTCTATCACTGATGGGCATTTGGGTTGGCTCCGAGTCTTTGCTATTGTGAATAGTGCTACAATAAACATACGTGTGCATATGTCTTTATAGTAGAATGATTATAATCCTTTGGGTATATACCCAGTAATGGGATTGCTGGGTCAAATGGTATTTCCACTTCTAGTTCCTTGAGGAATCACCACACTGTCTTCCACAATGGTTGAACTAATTTACACTCCCACCAACAGTGTAAAAGCATTCTTATTTCTCCACATCCTCTCCAGCATCTGTTGTTACCTGACTTTTAATGATCACCATTCTAACTGGTGTGAGATGGTATCTCATTGTGGTTTTGATTTGCATTGTGGTTTTGATTTGATTTGCATCACTGATGACCAGTGATGATGAGCTTTTTTTCATATATTTGTTGGCCTCATAAATGTCTTGTTTTGAGAAGCGTCTATTCATATCCTTCACCCACTTTTTGATGGGGTTGTTTGTTTTTTTCTTTGTAAATTTAAGTTATTTGTAGATTCTGGATATTAGCCCTTTGTCAGATGGATGGATTGCAAAAATTTTCTCCCATTCTGTAGGTTGTCTGTTAACTCTGATGATAGTTTCTTAAAGTTGATGCAGTTTCTTCATAGCATCGATGGTCTTTAAAACTTGGTATGTTTTTGCAGTGGCTGGTACCGATTGTTCCTTTCCATGTTTAGTGCTTCCTTCAGGAGCTCTTGTAAAGCAGGTCTGGTGGTGACAAAATCTCTCAGCATCTGCTTTTCTGTAAAGCATTTTATTTCTCCTTGATTATGAAGCTTAGTTTGGCTGGATATGAAATTCTGGGTTGTAATGTAACTTTTTATTTACAACAAATGACTTATTCACAATTACTCACGTTTTTAATTTTATGTTTTCTTGTACATTCAAAAAGTATAGCTGGGGACATCTTGGCTCCATTTGCAGAACTTTGCATCAATTAAATTATTCCAGTTTGATAAACAATGTCATTACTTTGAATAGAAAACCAGCTAACCAGAATAAAAGTTTGATCTTTTTCTTACAATTTATGAAATCAAAGTTGAGCCTTTGAGAATTTTCTTTGCAATACCTGATAGTGTTGTGGCTATATAAATTCAGATAAAAATTCAGCATTTAGAAAAAATAATTTTGTGTGTGGTGAAAATAAAAAGTTTTACTTAAAGAAAATTATAAATTAAAATTATCCTTATAATTGCTTGTGGTACACATATACCTTAAAAGTGTGTTCAAGCAAAGTGTACTATTTTGAACAACCTAAATAGGAGCCATAGTTGACAAAAATTAATTTTACATATACTCAGATGAACTAACTACACATTTTTCTCATACACTGATGTTGGATAAAAAATAATATCTCACGGTGGTAATATAGACTTCCTTTGTCATTCAATAATAATTTGATTTTAGATACAGTTGAGCCTATAAGGAAGTACTTCATATATCATAAATCAAAACATGTTTCCTATATTTCCTATATTGAACTATTTTGTAATACTTTGGCTGCATTAAAAAAAACAAAATCTTTAAAGTACTTAATGAATGTAATACTTCAAATTTTTAGTTTTTAATGCTATTAGCGAATCAAGTTATTGAAAAAAGCATGCAAACAGGAAGAAGTTAAATTGTATTTATATAAAACACAGAAAACTGAAGAACAATATTGAGAACTCAGTATTCAAAATTTATTTTTGAACTGTATGCTTGTACTTTGAAATATTTATGTTTGTAAAAAGAAAATTTTGATAGAGCTTTTGTTTGCATTGAATGAATGTCTCTATTCAGATATGGAATAAAATTGAAAAAGTTCTAAGTTTTTGCTGCATTTAAATTTAATGAAATAGTCAAAATAATCATAAATATTAGTAAATATAACTTTTTGATGGTTTTTTTCTTACAAAAATAATTCTCAGATAAAGGGACTCTGGAAAGTAGCAACGAGAATGAAACTTTAAAATAATTGGATTGATACATGTAAGCATTTCAGTCAAAATAAAGTATTGAGAATATCTTTCATTTAACATAATTTGTTTTCATGTAGTCAATGGAAAAGGTGAATAATTTCAAATGTACATACTAAATATAGAGTGCAACTGTAGGAAGATACTAAAAATTTTTATGAACATAAATAATAAAACTGAAAATAATATTTCACCAGATAAATACAAGTAACTCAATATTAGAGAAAAATGCAGTTTAGAAAACAAATTGATATGTAATGTTAATATATAATTAATATATATACATTGAGAATATTTTTTGGCTTCTATTATTTTTAATATTTAGATAACCAATATAAATAAGGTTTCATATTTTGTTTAAATTTATGATGATATATGTACTTTCAAATGTTTTAGAAAAAAATTGAAAATAGTTTTATTAGAAGTAGCTTATAAGTATACTGATAAGCCAGTTTTTAAAAATCAACAATTAAGCATTTTAAATTGTGTACATTTTATTAATTTAGTATTACCTATTATCTCAAACCTATCCCAATGTCATGAACAATAATTGTTTGATAGCAACCACCCTAAATCCTTCAACAAACAATTGTTATTATTTTTCAGGGTTTTGTGATTGACTGGGTTCAGCTGGATTCCTGGAAGAGGTCTCTCATTCAATTGCAGTCAAATTGTAGCTGAGACTACAATATGAAGACTCATTTGGATTCAGATAGCTTATTCACATGGTTGATTGTTGATATTGGCTATTGACTAGTTGCTCAAATTGGGCTGTTAACTGGAGAACCTACAGGTCTTTTCGCCATATGGCCAGGTTTCTTAAAGCATGCCAGCTCGGTGCTAAAAGAGAATTCCAAATGTGAGTGTTCCAAGAGCCCCAGGTGGAAGCGTAAGGGTTCTTATGAACAAGCATCATTTCTGCCATATATTAATGGTCAAAATCGAGTCATAAGGATATCCCCATTTGAAGGGGGAAAAAAAACTACACAGGGCATGAAAACTGTTTTTCATTGAGGATTCAACTTTGGACACTGGCTATCACAGAGTCTGGATACAAGTTATATAACCACACTGGTTAAAAGAGAAGACCTAAAGAGAGTCTTCTAGGTGGAAATGAATTAAAAATAAAAATTCAGAATTGGTGGTAAAGAGAATTTTTACAATAAAGGGAATTTGATTGGTTGGTGGGATGGCTGTTTTCACTTTGCTTTGTTTGGTTAGATTAAGGTCTGAGGTGAGATTCCTGAATTAGTACAGGAACTCAAATACTAGAGGGCTATGAGACATGAAACAAAGTATCTTAAGTGTGTGAAAAGGAATGAAATTATTCTGCAAATTCTGGAAAAGGGAGAAGTACTGTTGCTAACAACTAGAAATAAACCAAATATGCATTACTCTGTCATATAATACTTGTTAAAAACATAACCCACCAATATTTTTATGTACCAGATTTTATTTAATGAACTAATTTCTGGACTCCCCACATTAGACAAAAGGGCTTTATATACATGCCAAAGTTAATTGGCAAATACGTATTCTTACAGCAAAACATTCTGTTGTGAGCAAGCTGGTTTCAGGGCATACACAGAAACTGGATGTGTAAATAGAAAGCAGTACAGAGGAGGACAGGTAGAGGATTGAGATTCCCTCTGTCATCCAAGTTGTACTGCTGAATAAGCAGTTGTTGGTGAAGGTCAAGATGAGAGGTATATATTTAAGTCCTACCACATATTATAATTTCAAGCCAAAAGGCTAGATAAAATCATTCAGGGAGCAGGTGAAGATAGAGAAGAAAAGAAGGACAGAAATGTTTTACAATATTTATAATTTTGGAAGTTGAACAAGAAAGAGTTAAAAGAAGGAAGTGGTAGGGACGTAGAAAAACTAGGAAGCATTTCAAGAAAAAAGGATTTATTAACTATTTCCAATTTTGTTGATATTTCAAATGAGAACCTTGAAATGAAAATCAGATTTAGCATCATTGATGTCATTATTAACAATAACAATAGTTGCTTTAGTTGTGCCATAGAGGCAAAAAATCCTTTTTGTCAGGGGTTC
The DNA here is from genome assembly GCF_029281585.2 of Gorilla gorilla gorilla. Classification (NCBI taxonomy): domain Eukaryota; kingdom Metazoa; phylum Chordata; class Mammalia; order Primates; family Hominidae; genus Gorilla; species Gorilla gorilla. Next base: position 116,184,626 of record NC_073229.2, on the reverse strand, counting down.
AAGAAAGAATGAGAGCAGAGTGATTGCAGAAAACCATAAATGTAAGATCTTTAGAAGAACTCTTTTGTAAAGGAAAGAGATTAATAGGATCTTTCCAGATGAAAATGTAAATGACTTTTTTAAAAAAAAAATAGTACTACATGATAATAGAAATGATTAAGTGGAAAGGGATTCATCTGATGCTACAGAAAAGAACATTTGCCAGGCTAGCTTGTGGTTCTTGGGGAGATGAAGATGAGGATACCCTCTTCCTATCCTCTCAGTTTTCTCAGTTAAATAGGAAGCCAGGTCATAAGATGAGAGTTAAGTTGGAGGAAGGGTTTGAGAGTTAAGAAAAAAGGAGAAGGTGTGGAATTGTCATCTCAAAAAGTTATCTAAGAGAGTGGAAGAATGAGTCGGCTAGGGAAATGGAAGAGTTTGACAAATTTGTCATGTTATGAATAGCGGTAGTATGAGCATTTGAAGGAAATTTACTAAGTTTCATAGGCCAATACTGGTTTATGATGCAATCTAATAACAATTAGGTATGAATGATACAATATACTAATGATGCCTTGTCCTATGATATAATATAATACTACAATAAAAACAATAAGCAAAAGCTCAGTGCTAATTATATGTTAGGCGCTAATGTAAGTGTTCAATGTAATCCTGAAGGAAACCTCCAAAGGTAGATGCTGTTATAATCACCATTTTATGTTGTAGGAAACTGAGGCACTGGACAGTTACACAACTTCCAAATTACAAAGGCAGAATGTGACTTAAACATACCAGGTTGAAAGCATCTGTTCCTTTTCTCTATGATGAGTTTGTATCTAATGGAATAAAAAAGAACACATTTATATTCCAGCAGACTTAAATATGATCTGTAACAGGGTTATCTTAAACTTAGAGTCACTTAAAACAAACAAACATGGGATTATAACTAAGGATTCGAAGTTTAAAAAAAATCATTATCAAACTTTCAGTAATGAAGCTTCTCTATTCTCAGCATAGACATTTAAATGTTCTTCTTTTCTATTTATGTTAATAACTGCTTAGTTCAATCAAAGCTATTATAAAATTAGTTCTGTTTATTTATGTAAAAAGTAAAGAATGAAAATCAAACAATACAGAGTTCTATTTTATATTTGCAAATTTGCATGAGATTCTAGTCAACTATGTATCTAAACTTATTTCATTATTCTTTACATTATTTTTCTCACATTAATCTTACTTCTAAGGTCTAATAGTCAGTGTAGACCTGTAAATCATTACATGGTTATGATGAGGCACTGACTAGCATCATTCTTCTTCCCAGGCCTCAGCCGTAAGAATCATTAATAACCTGAAAATGTGGAGGTTATCTCTCACCATACACAAAGGTAATGTGAAGATGTATATGAATGACGTTAAAAGAAGTCAGCCTTGTCTTTGACTGTTTGCATTAATTTGTGATATAGACTATATAAATGTGATATAGACTAAGATGCCTTTAAATGTTAGGAGGCATGCATCTTGGAAAATACAATAGACATTTTATTCAATTCATACTGCCATAGCAACAATTCATGAAACTCTAAAACCTGCTATCACAGCCAAGAAAGCCATCCTTAGAACAAACTGCTCCAAAGAAAATTCATCTGTTCTGTGCTAAAAACGGTGAGATTCTAATGAGAATGTATCTGCTGATCAGAAACCTGTTTCTACCATTATCTAAGCACCATATGGCATAGCATTGACAATAATTTTAACGTTTGTATTACCCTACTGTAGCCAGCTTACCTTTGCTTCTCATTTAAAAGGAAGGGAAAATTCCTAAATCTATCCACAAAAGGTAAATATTGAAATAAGAAATCTTTGTACCATTACCACTGTTTGTGCTCCCCTACTAAGTGTATACTTTTTATGCACACCAGGTAAAGTAAGAATTAGGGCATCAGCATCAGTGGCATGAAGTTTTGTTTATCCTTGAGGAGCTAAGTATAATACCAAAAATATTGAAGTTAATTTTTGTATAATGTATTCAGAATTGTTGTCATAAATGGACCATTGCTGTTTATACATAAGCATGATTGAATTACCTTATTTCACATACAAACACTACACCATAGATGCAGATTTTCATATTTAACGTCTCTGGAAATTCAATAAGCAGAAGAACCAAGTGATTTTGACATCAGTTATTTAAAGTCTTTGCCAATGTACAAAAGAGAAAACAGAGGATTATTTAAAAACAATAACTTAAATATACTGCACATTGGAAGACATGATAGCACTTGAATCCAGCTGCCCTTTGAAGAGATGAGTTATGTTGCAGATGGCTCCCATTCACCAAGATTCCTCTATTTATGATGCTGCAGGTGGTAGACTAGGACACTGGAACAGGGGTGGAAAGGTTAGAGCTATATAATTCTGTCAGCGGTAAGTTCAATGAAATTAAATCAAGTTCCCAGCCTTCATTCCTTATCAGTAATGCCATCTAAAGTGACATGGAAAATTTCATTTTGATGAGTATTAAACTTAGTGTATGATGTCAGTTTTTCTTAATTTAGCCTACTAGTCCAAAGAAAATAGCTGCATTATTCACAGTTAAAATGGAAATACAGTTTAGAATAGTGGGTAAGACTAAAATATGCAGTTTAATGCACTTATACAGATTTTATGACAACCATCTCTAGACATTTATCTTGAAAGAAAAAGAACTCATATAATTAGCTTGGTGATTAGGAATAAATTAAAATTAGGTTGTGGATCAGTCAAGATAGACCAGATAACAACCAACCTCAAATCTCAGTGGCTTGCAACAATAAAAATTTATTTTATGATTACTCTAGATATTAAGCATACATTCACAAGAGACAATCTTATCAGAGTCACCTAAGATCCAGGCAGACACAATGTCACCCTCTTAAGATGATGCTGCCCTCTCAGTGTATGATGTATGCCTCTACTAATTAAACACTTCAGCCCAGAAATGACACACTCTAACCCTGGTCATATTTAATAGCAAAGCAAATAACATGCCCATGTCTAACTTCATCAGGCTCAGTAAGTGAAATTCTTCCCTGCGCCTGGAGGAAGAACAGACCTGATATGTTAGTGGCCAGTACCACCATTACTACAGATACAAATCTCAGCACGGTATGATACAGCTACAGTGCCCAAGCTATGATATAATAATTTGCCTGATTTTTCATTATCTTTTCTGAAAAGCCCTTACAAATGCCTTCCATTTTCAAGCACTAACATGCTAGAAAATACAGAGAAAATTTGAGAATATAGTTAAAGTAATGGAGGGAAGAATGATGTAATTTCAGAGAAAAATTGTGACCATTGAGACTTGAGGTAAGTTTTAGAATACTAGTATATAAACAGATGTTGAAAGTAGAGAGAAAGGGATAAACAATGTCGCTGTCATAATTAGACATTTTGACAATATTGTTGTTAAATAAACTTTCCTAAATTTTATGTAACAGTTTCAAATTCTTCGCATTGAACACATTGGCTCATCTATTATTTTCCTAAATGTCTTTAATGTAACCATTCAAAAACAGGATGACAAAGTTAATAGAATGAATTTATACTCATCTGGGGACTTAGAGTCTAAAAGGATCTATTGCAAAAAAATTTGACTTGTAGATTCCATTCCCTTGTTCAATTAGGTTAAAAAAGTTTAAAAAGATGAGAACTGTGAGGCTTAGGAGAAAACATGCACAAAACTATCAAGGAAGCTGTTAAACTTACTGTCACTGACCTAGCGTAGCAAAGCTGGCTTTTATTAAATGGCAGCTGTGCTTGATTAAAAAATTATGACTCCCCTCAGGAATCATAGGGGTCATTAAAAACCAAGTCATAAAATCCCCTGCTCCCTAAAGGCCCACTGACAGAGAACACTTCAGATTTCCTTAGTGTAATTTAACTTTAACTACCATAATACCCAACACGTACTTAAAAGATTTTTAAAAATTGTCATTTTATCCTTTACATACCTACATCAAATTGTTAAAGAATTAGATTAAATTAATATTTGAAAAATACAAATGATCTGAATTATAAATCTGGTCTGATACTTGGTCACCTTAAATCAGCCTTTTTTCAGATCCATTAGTGCATTTTCAACCAAAGTGTTTTAAATGAGTATTTTCATATGTTTTACTTACCTTAGTAGTTTTAAAAGTGATCAAATAAGAAACTAATAGATCATCTGAGAGAAAGCAATCTATAAAAGTGCATAGATTTACCAGATGTTAGACATACATGGGTTTTTAGATATCTTCTTAATCTTAGCTTTAGAGATAATGTTTGCAAACATTGTTATTTGTGTGTATGTGTATGTGCATGTATGTTTCTCTTTGGAAGGAGATTATTAACTTTTTCTTACTGTTTTAGTCTTTCTCTCTGACATCCTTCCCCATAGTTGCTCTTTTCCAACTCTAGTTGCATAAAAGCTGACAGTTGGTTACAATTATTCAGATAATTTACAGAAAGCCAACAATATCATTAATATAATAGACCAGAAAGTCCTTCAGAGCCATCCTTGCAATGTCAAGGCAGAGTTTCAATGTGATAGTCACTGTTATTGTTAAAGTTCAGATGTATAAATTTGGGCTTCAATATGTATTGTGGGGAAACACAAGGACACTAGGAGTGCTATACTTCCGTGGCCCAATGATTTCTTCAGCTCATCACTGGGACTTTCATATAGCAACTAGCTATATCTTTTTAAGAGACTTTGGTTGTCCTCCAGACAACATTAAATATTTAGAAATACTTCATTAACATTTTCATAAATGTGAAGAATCTATTATTTCTCTGTTTACATAATATTTCTTGAATTGTAAATAAATGATTTTAATAAATATTATTTATATGTGTATTAAATTTACATGTTTATAAATTTAATTAAATTTATAAATATGAAATATATTTATACATAAAAATATTTTCAGCATGCTACAAGTCATTTGATGTTATAAATTTCATAAGCTTATTGTTTTCAATGCCATATAGTATGTATTTGTATTTATTTTGTAGTTAAGACTTAAGGGAAGATTCCAATGTTTATATTAGTTGAATATTTGCTGAATTAGTTTATTTTCTATCTATCTATCTATCTATCTATCTATCTATCTATCTATCTATCTATCTATCATCTGTCTATCTACCCACCTACCTATCTTTCAAGAACCAGAAAGCATTGATTGTATTCCTCCTTACCTTCACCTTAAGACTAGAGTTCTTATTGTTTAATTTTTAAATGCAGAGGCTGTGCCCTTGACTATGTTAACATTTACTTCTAAAACTTTTCTAGGTTTTTATTGAAATAACTTTCTTAAATTACAAACACTTGGGTTGCAAAGAGCATTTTGGATATAGTGCAATCTTGCTTTTTTATAAGGATAACTAAATATTTGTTAATTATTTCCCAATGTAATTATTATGCTCTAGTTCAAGTGTCTTTGAAGTTTGTAAAGTTGATTATATCTTATGATTATTTTAATCAGCCATGCTTACTAAGATAAATCTCTTAAACATTTTGACCTTTATCTCGTCAGAAAAATAAACTAAATGAAATCAATATGCCTTTCACAACTAACCATTTTCAATGTTGTAACTTAAGTTGAAAGAGAATTGTCTTTCAAATTATGAACAATATTGAGGCTCAAATTTAATTGCCATTTACTATGAGCAAAAGACCTGAACAATCATCAACAAAGAAGATATAAAAATGGTAATTAATCACATTGGAAGAAGTTCAGCACCAGATGTCATTAGAAAACTACAAATTTAAATAATGAGATAGTACTGCATGCCTATTAGAACAGCCAAAATCCAACACAATGACAACAGCAAATGCTGATAAGGATGTAGAGCAACAAGAGCTCTCATTCATTGCTGGTAGAAATGCAAAATGGCATAGCCACTTTGAAAAATAAATAGATCATTTCTTAGAAAATTGAACATTCTCTTACCATTTGATTCACCAACTGTACTCCTTGGTGTTTATCCAAATGAATTGAAAAATTATGTCCACACAAAAATCTGCACACAAATGTTTATAGCAACTTTATTCATAATTGCCAAGACTTTCAAGCACCTGAGATGTTCTTCAGCAAGTGGATGGATAATGAAACTGTGGTATGTCTGGATAAAGAAATACTACTCAGTGATAAAAAAATAGCTTATCAAGCCTTGAAATTACATGTAAGAAATGCATATTCCATAACTATATATGATTAAGTGAAAGAAGCAAGTCTGAAAATTCTACACGCTGTATGATTCCTACTCTATGACGTTCTGGAAAAGTCAAAAGTATGGAAAAAGCAAAAAGATCTGTGGTTTCCAAGCATTGTGGGGAGGGATGAATAAATAGGCAGAGCACAAAGGATTTTTAGGGCAGTGGAAGTAGTCTGTATGATACCACAATGGTGGGCACATCACATTATACATTTGTCAAACCCATAGAATGGATGATTCCGAGAGTGGACTATGGATTTGGGGTGATAAACATGTGTCTATGTGTGTTCAAAGGTTGTAACAAGTGTGCCACTGTGGTGCAGGATGTAGCTAGTGTAAGAGGTTGTGTGCATAGGTAGAGATGGCTACATTTGAACGCTGTATTTTCTGCTCATTTTTGCTATGAACTTAAAATTGCTCTAAAAATGAAGTTTATTGATTTAAAAACATCAGTAACACTTGACTATTAAATATAAAATTGTATAAAAGTAATAATATCTGCTGTTGATTATGTTCTATGGACATTGGAATATGTATACACTATTTTTTGGAGTATAAATTAGTACATTATTTCTGGCAGTATATTTGGCAAATAACAGTGAACATTTTAAAGTGACTACTCTTTGCCAGGCATTGATATAGGCTCTTTACGTGTATTAATTGATTTAATTGTTTAAAAATTATTCTGAGGTAAGGAATATGTTTATTCCCATTTTGCAGATGAGAAAGTGGAGGCATAGGATGGTTAAGTAACTTGCCTTAGGTTACAGAGATATTAAGTGTCAACTCCAATTTCAGTTGAAGTGGTCTAAAGCTAAAGGCTATGGTTTTAACACTTAATTATAAACTACTTCGAATATAAGTAATAAAAATATACAATACACATGTCATTTGAACTAGCAGTCCTTTAAGGAAAGAGAGGATTGGGTGAAGACCTATGCACAAATATGTTCATGGGGTATTACTTAAAAGATCAAGTTATTGGAAACAACCTAAATGATCTACAAAAGGAGATGGTTACAAATAACTTTACATCCTTCAAATAAAATGCTGTGGAGATATTAAGTATCATTCTACGATAGTTGAAAATATAGAGATATATTCATGATATGCTTTTAAGAGAAAATTGCAGGTTATTGCACATTAGGTACTGTGTATGCCTAATTTTGTATGTGTCTATGCTCAAATGTTAACTGTGATAATCCTAGGAAGCTAGAATTGTTAGTTATATTTTTCTTTTCTGTTGCTGTATTTTTGAGATTCTTTAGACACTGCTTTTGTATCAGAATAAAATATTAATTGAAAATTTTCAATAAAGGCAGATCATGTTTTCCAATTTCTGACAAGAAGCCTTAAAAATAGTGTTTATTTATCCACAGTTATGCCCCTTTTCAATGCATTTTTAAATAGATTAACAAATTAGAGAAAAATGACACATTGTAGCCTAGTACAAAAAACAAAACAAAACAAAGCATTCTGCCTATTCAATGAAATTTCTGACCACAGAGTGACAGAATGCTGATCATGGTCTGGTTTATCCCCTAAGGATGCTGCCCCTACCAGATAGTGAGTTTTCAGTGAGAGTTTGGGATACCTAATGTGTAAACTTCATTTTGAAAATAGAAGCAATGTGGAGAAACAAAGTGAATAAAGCTAAATATTGCTGGTTCCATTTTATGCTTATAGCAAAACCCTTGGATTCTCAATTGATACACTATTAATTTTAGTAACATTATGGATCAAAAAGAGTCATTTGTATATCTCTGTCCTGAAAACCAGTGGTAAATTGCAAAAGTGATCATTAAAGGACTAAAATATGTTGCTATAGCAACTTCTTATCATATAAGAAGTGTTAGTACAACTAGGGTATACCAGAAATGGGTTAGAAATGGTCTGTGATTTTAAAAAGTAGACTTTTTTTTGCACTTTAGGATTAGTGTGTTACAGATATTTTATTACATTGAAATGTAAAGAAAAGAAAAATATATACCATTTTGTTATAATTCTGAAACGTGACCACCTACATATTTATTGGAACTTTAATTTTGTAGGTGCAATGGGACAATGTCTTGCAAATACATTTTATTCAGTAAATAAATAAATTGGGGAGGTTCAACATGAAGCATGATTTAATGCTTAATGACTTATTTTTCTAGTTATAGTTATATATAATAAGGAAGGAGGAAAAATAAATACATAATGAACGCTTTTCAACTTCCCCTGTTGCTTTTGCTACTATGACCAGAGACTACTTAATGCCCAGGCTCTACCCTCCTGAGTTTGCTCCCTAACCTTTGTTCAATTCTATCTTCTGGTACTATCTTTCTCTTGCTTTGGGGCCCTTATTATTAGGCCTTAGTCTTTGTTTGTATGAGGTTTTAGAGTTAGTCTTGAGCACTGAGTCTGCATTAAGATGCACAGAATGCATAAATATACTCTGCACAATATGATCTGTGCCTAGCTGATGCTGCAGACCCCTGCCTTCCTTATTTGCATGCTCATTACCTCTATGTGTGTAGATATCTGAGGCTCCACATCATTTCTGCAATATCAGTGCTATTTCTGGCTGATTTTGATAATGAGATGGATGTTTAAATTATTCTCTGGCTGAAAGTGTCTTTATTCAGTTGTTCAACAAATTTGTATTGTGTCTAGTATGTGTTAGGTTGCAGTGAAGAAAACAGATGTTCTCTGAACTCAAAAGGATTAAAATCTAGTGATGAGTAAGGAAATAAACATATGAGTACTTTTTTGAAGTTATATAAAGAAAAATATTAAGTGATAGAGAAGGAAATGTGATACCTATTTAACCAAAGTGGTAGGGAAAGACTTTGTTCAGAAATAATTTTAAGCTGAGGCTTGAAGGATAAAGAGCCAGCTATGAAAATAGCAAAAGAGAGAAAAATCTCCCAGACAGAAGATACTGCATGTGCCAAGGTGCTGAGTTGGGAAAAAGCTTGGCATATACATTGGAGGAAGAGAATGGAAGCTGCTTTCTAAGTAAGAGTAAAATGGGAGAAAAGTGGGACACAATAAGGTAGGAGGGCTAGATACAGACAAATCCATTCGAGGAATTTAGGATTTGATTTGGGATGTGAAGAGAGGGCATGGACAGATTTAGGTAGATAAATGATTTGAACAGATTTAAGTTTTTGTTGTTGTTATTGTTTTGTTTTTGAGATGGAGTCTCGTTCTGTTGCCCATACTGGAGTGCAGTGGCGCAATCTTGGCTCACTGCAACCTCTGTCTCCCTGGTTCATGTAATTCCCCTGCCTCACCTCTCAAGTAGCTGGGATTACAGGCACACACCACCACACCTGGCTAATTTTTTTTTTTTTTGTATTTTTATTAGAGACGGGGTTTCACCGTGTTGGCCAGACTCTTCTCGAACTCCTGACATCAGGCAATCAGCTCGCCTCAGCCTCCCAAAGTGCTGGGATTACACGTATGAGCGACCACGCCCGGCCAGATTTAAGTTTTTAAAAGATTTTTCTGAAGCAGTGTGGAGAATACACTGGAGGAAACCGGGAAGTTCCATGTGAAGGTTACTGTGATATGCTAGGTGAGCAGCGTTGGAGAATTGGATGAGAACACAAGAGGAGAGACAGACAGTAATAGAGTCAAGAAATATAAAGCAGAGTAATAAAGCTTGCTGATGGATTGGAGGTAAGGGTGATGAAAAGGAAGTACAATGATTAACAATAACTGCAAACTGGCTATATGGCAATGCCATTTACTGAGATGACGAAAAATGCATATTTGTAGTGTTAGAGATTTTTTAATATATTTTGACAGGGTGTTGACACATCTAAGTGGAAATATCCAATAAGAAGTTGTTTCAGATGGTATTTAAAATCCTGGGACTAAGACCATCTAAGAAGAGAACAGAGATAGGAAAGAAGGTATATGCCTTAACCCAGCAGGATAACAACATTTAATTAGCATAATGAAGAAAAAGGTGCTTATGAGAAAGAAACACAACTAAAAGCCTGAGATGAAAAAGGAAAATGAGAAAAATGTAATGTCATGGAAATCAAAAGATTATAGAGAGTTGAGGAATGGAGAACTAACTTAATCATGTGCAGCTAATGTAGTATGATGGTAGAAAAGTATCTCTCTGACTTGAGAACAAGCACGGTGTGTAGTAGGTGCAATTTTAAACAAATAGCACAAGGAAAAACTGCGTTGAAAATTAATGCAAGTTTTGGATGTAACCATGATGTCCTTTTGTAGGTGAATGATTAAACTGTGGTACATCTATACAATGGAACATTATTTAGTGGCTATAAAATGCTAAAAACAAATGAGCTAGCAATCCATAAAAAGATATGGAGGAAAAGTAATTTCATTTTACTAAGTGGAAGAAACCAATCTTAAAAAGTTACATACTGTTTGATTGCAACTATATGAAATTCTGGAAAAGGCAAAAGTATGGGGAAAGTAAAAAGATAAATGGTTTCCATGGTTTAGGGACAGAGCACAGAGGATGTTAGGGTAATCAACATATTCTGTATACAGTGATGAATCATGTCATCATAAATTTGTCCAAACCCACAGAACAAACAACACCGAGAGTAAACCCTAATGCAAATTATGGATTCTGGGTGATAATGATGTGTCAAAGTGGGTTCATCAGTTGCAACAAATGTACTACTCTGGTGGGGGATATTGATAATGGAAGAGTCTATGCATATGTAGGTGCAGGGGGTATAAAGGAATTTTTTTTTTGAGACAGAGTCTCACTCTGTACCCCAGGCTGGAGTGCAATGGTACGATCTCAGCTCATTGCAACCTCTGCCTTCTGGGTTCAAGAGATTCTCGCGCTTCAGCCTCCCGAGTTGCTGGGATTACAGGTGCCCACCATCACGCCTGGTTAATTTTTGTATTTTTAGAAGAAACTGGATTTCAGCATGTTGGCCAGGCTGGTCTCGAACCCCTTACCTCAGGTGATCCTCCCACCTTGGCCTCCCAAAGTGCTGGAATTACAGGCAAGAGCCATTGCGCTCAGCCAGTATACAGGAAATTTCTATACTTCAGCTCAAATGTGATGCAAATCTAAAACTTCTCTAGAAAATGAAGTCTATTAAAAATACAAGCTTAGCAAGTAGAAAAAAATGGATATAATCTTTTTTGAAATTTGTTTTTTATACAGAATGGAAAAATGCGAGTGTAATATGAGCATTATGAGAGTTAGAATGAAATATAGGAGAACATGTTGATTAAATATTAGAAAATGTTATAATGGAAGAAATGCGAGGGAGATCGCATGCTTTGAAAAATTATAGAGGAAAAGAAATGCTAGCCAATTTGCAAGGAGTGGCCTTTGAAAATAGGTAACTTTTTCTCCATTAATAATTTTATTTTTGATCTTAAAAGTCTTCCTAGAAAACTGATGGTTTGGCTTAGCTATCATAGCCTGCTCCTAGGCTGTGATGTCACTTAGCTGCTACTGAGCAACCTGACCTTTTTCTGGGTATGATAGTTTGGACCAATACTACCTTTTCACTTAAGCTTTTTTCGTAGGTCCCTCCTCATAGACTGGAACATGAATCTTTGGGTTGCAGCATAAGCTTTCTTATTCGTCAACCACCTTATGTTCAGTTACATTGTCCTTTATGTATAGAGGACATTGTCCTCTACACATTATAGAGGAGCTATATTGTACTTTAGGTATACAGTGGATTATTATAAGAATGGTTTTGTCAATTAGCTTGAAAAATTTGATCTGCAACATACTGGCTCATGATATGCTTACAATATAGTTTCATATTGAACTCTTCACTTTGGGAAACATAATCAGGGAATAATTTGATTTTGTGAGGGATGGAAAAGAATCCATGGAAGCCAAAATACTTTATTTCCTGTTGTAGTTTTGGCAAGCCCTGCATCCAAACAGTACATGAAAGTCCCAGAATTAACTATCAGAGCTTCCACACCATGTTCATCTTTGAGTGTATCCCCTTAACCTTCATTGACCTTATTGTGCAAAACCTTCAAAAAGCCTGTGGACCAAAAGGAGGTCAGAATAACACGCTGCCATATACTTTGTCAGACAATCCTCATTGTTTAGTTTGGAAGTATATAAACTGTGCAGTCTCTCACACCTCCCTCTACACAGACATATGCAATCTAACAAACAATATCTCTTTTGGTAAAATAAATTATCATCTCCAATTTTGGTGTGTTTTACAATCTTATCCTGGACTACTAAGAGCTTCTAAGCATAAATCAGTTTTACTCTCTTCTCTTCCCTTCAATTTCTTGGTACTTCTTGAAATAGCCATATTCTTCACAAATTTAATAAGCCATGTCCTGCCACACAGAGAGCCACATCTGGCTCTGCACAACATTAGTGAAATATATTATAGCAAGAGGAATAAAGAAGACCAGTAAGCATATGGTCAGCATTGGAGATTTGTTGATAATAAAATGAGAGTGGTGCCTTCTGGTGATTTCTTTTCTAAATTTTTCCATTTGGATTACAAACATGGATCCATTTTGGAGACAAAAATGGATCTACCACTGGGAAGAACCTCAAGTGATCGTCTAGGAGGATTAGCTCAGAAATTGTTTAGGGTGAATATTTACCACCTTAAGCCCCAAATTTCAGAGACATGGCAATTTTTGGATGAAATAAACTGTTAAAGATAAGGGATTTTAACTTAAGTGGAAAAAAAAGCAGTACTGTAAAAAATGAGTTATAGTTATCTATATACATATTGAAATATTTAGGTGGAAGCATATGATGTCTGAAACTTTTAAATGCACCAATAAAAAAGATAGATTGATTGCAATTAGAGTGCTCCATTCGCAAATGATAAAACAAGTAGAAGACAACGGCAGTTAGAGAATTGTAGGAGATGGGTATGTGGGTATGCCACTGTTTACAAAGCTCTTTACATTTTTCCATGTATTTGTCATATTTTATATTAAAATCTTGGGAAAATAAAGCAAATGCATATTCTAAAAGAAATTAAGAGATTTATTTAGGCAAAGTTTAAGATTTCTTATGCTGAGATATATTTTACCCTTGCCCCAGTAGCTGTCACTGGTTTGACTCCATTTCTATAACTTGAAAAATTTAATGTCTCCAAATCCATTTTTTTAAAAAAATTAGATATGTAAAGCAAAAAAGGAGATTGAGATTTTCTTGATCAATAAAGTCACATACATTGATCGATGAACTACTGGGCATACACAGTCAACTTGATTTGATTTGGCTGTTATTTGGAAGAAAAGGCAACTGTCCACATGTCTCCACCCTCAGGGACAAAGCTGGAGATTTGACCGCTATTGGAAGGGATATGTTTACTAGATAGTGATGCCTATAGAACGGTGGAAACATAAGGTTCTAACTTAGAACTTTGCAGGCTAATTCAGAGGCAACATTATGAGTTTACTAAACTGTGTCTTTGTTTCCATTAATAATAAAAATTCTTTTTTGCAACCCTATTATTTATACCTCTTATCTGCAAAAGAGTCCCCTAACCTGTCTTTTCAGAAAAAATAAGAATTACCATGTCCTGTTATGTTAAAAAATTGTTTGTGTTCTTTGTAGAAAAAAAAAATGAGAAAATAAAGAGACGTAAAAATAAAGTATAATCTCAATAACAGATCCCACCATTTTTCACATTTTAACTATATTTTTCCATATTTTAGTGTATATATTCCAAATACATGGAAATACATTATAAAGTCATTATTTATTAATTATATTTTTCTCTTAGTTTAATAGAAAGAAAATGCAAGAATTGAATGGAGATAGAGGCTAAAATTATGTATTGCAGGAGGAATTTATTTAGCTGCATTTAAGCAGTAATTTTGACAATGTTGGTCTTCTCCAAAGTACAAGTGAGAAGTGACAGCGTGCTGGCAACCCTCGCAGCCCTGGCTCACTCTTGGTGCCACCTCAGTCTTGGCGCCCACTGTGGCCGCGCTTGAGGAGCCCTTCAACCCACCGCTGCACTGTGGAAGCCCCTCCCTGGGCTGGCCAAGGCCCGATCCTGCTCCCTCAGCTTGCAGGGAGGTGTGGAGGGAGAGGCACCGGCGGGAACTGGGGCTGCGCGTGGAACTTGCGGGCCAGCGCGAGTTCCAGGTGGGCGTCGGCTCAGCGTCCCGTGCTCGGAGCCGCTGGCCGGCACCGTGAGCCCGGGGCACTGAGGGGATTAGCACCCAGGCCAGCAGCTGTGGAGGGTGCGACGAGTCCCCCATCAGGGCCAGCCTACCAGCGCTGCGCTCAAATTCTCGCTGGGCCGCAGCAGCCTCCCCACGGGGTAAGGCTTGGGACCTGCAGCCTGCCATGCCTTCCTCCCGCCCTCTCCTGCAGGTACCTGCACAGCCCGAGCCTCCCCGAGGAAGCCACCCCCTGCTCCACAGCCCCAGGTCCCATCGACCGCCCAAGGGCTGAGTGCAGCGGCACAGCGCCGGACTGGTGGGCAGCTCTACCTGCAGCCCAGTGCAGGATCCACCAGGTGAAGCCAGCTGGGACTTGGAGAACTTTTATGTCTAGCTAGAGAATTGTAAATACACCAATCAGCACCCTGTGTCTAGCTCAAGGTTTGCAAATGCACCAATCAGCACCCTATGTCTAGCTCAGGGTTTGTAAATGCACCAATCAGTGCTCTGTGTCTAGATGATCTGGTGGGGACTTGGAGAACCTTTATGTCTAGCTAAGGGATTGTGAATGCACCAATCAGCACTCTGTGTCTAGCTCAAGATTTGTGAATGCACCAATCAGCACCCTGTGTCTAGCTCAGGGTTTGTAAATGCACCAATCAGTGCTCTGTGTCTAGCTGATCTGGTGGGGACTTGGAGAACCTTTATGTCTCGCTAAGGGATTGTGAATGCACCAATCAGCACTCTGTCTAGCTCAGGGTTTGTAAATGCACCAATCACTGCTCTGTGTCTAGCTAATCTAGTGAGGACTTGGAGAACTTTTGTGTCTAGCTCAGGGATTTTAAACGCACCAATCAGCACCCTGTCAAAACAGACCAATCAACTCTCTGTAAAACAGACCAATCAGCTCTCTGTAAAATGGACCAAACAGCAGGATGAGGGTGGGGCCAGATAAGGGAATAAAAGCAGGCTGCCCAAGCCACCAGTGGCAACCCTCTCGGGTCCCTTTCCACACTGTGGAGGCTTTGTTCTTTTGCTCTTTGCAATAAATCTTGCTGCTGCTCATTCTTTGGGTCTGGACTGCTTTTATGAGCTGTAACACTCACCACAAAGGTCTGCAGTTTCAGTCCTGAGCCAGTGAGACCAGGAACCCACCAGCAGGAAGGAACTTGGAACACATCTGAACATCAGAAGGAACAAACTCTGGACACACCACCTTTAAGAACTGTAATGCTCACTGCAAGGGTCTGCGGCTTCATACTCGAAGTCAGTGAGACCAAGAACCCACCAATTCCAGACACACAAGCATGAAGTGTTTATCTGAAATTTGAGATACAATGATCAATTTTGCAATAAGTTTACTTGCTGGAAATTGATTTCCTTTATATAACATGCAAATAAATACTTTAACTTTTATATATTAATATTTTTATAATCTTGTAGATACATATAATGAAAACAAATGATGACCTTTCTACAGCTACTTCAATTAAAGAGTCATGCATACGTCTTTTAGTTACTTGCCCAGTCATTTTTCTACTACAACATCCTTGTAGATAAATTGTTAGACCAAAGATAATGAATGTTTATAAAAATCTCCTCTAAAAATAGTTGTTCAAATTTAACTTAGACTAACAATGAATATTATTTTGTATTACCTCACCTTCAAGCAATACTAAGTACTATCCTTCTTTTAGTTTCTGACCTGAAAGACAACATTCCTCCAAACTTTTGAATGTTTTTACTTGTATTTATATATTTTTTTATTTCAGAACTTGGTGCAAAACACCAAGTTAATAATATTTCTTAGTGTATGGCACACTATCTTCCTTGGCCCATGAAAGTTTCTTCATTCATGTTTTAAAATTTAAATTTAAATAAAATAATCTGCCCTCTCCTTCCTTATTCTTTGCTTTTACTCATATACCTTTCTAATTAGACAACTCTTCTAATATGTTTATTTTGTATTCTTTATTTATTGTTTTTTTGTGTGTGTGCTTATAAATTTTATTTTATTTTTTTACTTAGCCATATGTTTTTATGACCTATCAACATTTCTGTTTTTGTTATTGCTTCTTCTAACCACTGTGCTCCATAGTGAAATTCCATCACATTTTACTCACACAGTTTTTTGGTGTTTGAACCAAGGTTATATCCAAAACCCATGACTTCAAATGATGTTCCTCGGAGACATATGCCCAGGAGCAGCTGTACAGACTTCTAAGCTGGAAACTGTCGCAACATCCACATTCCCTCAGTGTGGGATGAGGACTCCAAAATCCACACTTCCTGTCGATGAGATCTCTGCCATTCTCGTGGCGATAAGAAGGCAGAAGAGTGAAGTGCTTTCTCGTATGACAATTCAAGACATTATTACATTTCAAAATGAGTTCATGTAAGAAAATCCTTTAAAAAGTTCCCTAGCCCATAGTAACTGCTTAATAAATTAACTATTATTATTAATATTTTGCTTTCATTGCAATAAACAATTAAAAATATAAACAGAAAAAACTTTTCTGAATAGATAAAATAAATTAAACATGGCCTCTGTCCCTTCTTATTTTCAACATAAATGATTTTGCATTAAGTCAGCATATCCGGTTGATCAAGGTTTCACATTCTGAATATTTCATGTTAGCATATCCTGTTTTAAAGTGCACATTAAAGCCTTTTTTGACATTATTACCAGACTCAAATAAACTTTAAATCTGCGTTTGAAGCACTGGCTGTAATGCCATACTCTTATTTAGAGTAATCTTCCTTCATTTCTTGACACTGAGAAAGACCAAATTAATATATCTGGAAAAATGCCCAACTAGAAACAGATTTAGAAATATGTAAGTTGTTCTAATATAATATTTAAAGTACTTAAAGTTATCTTTTTCTGTGAAATTTAAGATGATAGTTCATATATTTTCTTTGATCAAACCAGGAAACATTTTCCATAAAAATTTGAGTTACTATTAAAAATATTACATTTATTTATGTTATGTTGTTATATTTTAGTTTAATACTATATAGCAGTATAATATAAACTTGTATTATTATGAGCATATCATTGTTATAATTAAATTTAATATTATGAGAGATATTAAGAAATATGGTAACATTTATCCCATTAAAAAATTTTCCTAATTTTCCTTCTTTTCATATTTTTTGAATCTCAACTTTTTAGTTTTAATGAGTTGTGTTTTATATATAGTTATATATATGTATATGTATGACACACACAAGAAACTGATATATACCTATGTATTTATTTAATATAATATGAGATACTAAATCTTGGTTAATGATGCAACAAAAGGTGTCATATTAGTGAAGACAGGCCAGGTTAAGTCAGCAGTTTAACAAAACAATAGCTTATTTCTAAGTCACACTAAATGTCTCATGTGGGTCTGTGGGCTTTGCTCATAGCCGTCATTCAATAAGTCAGCCTGATTCTGGTTCCATCATTACATGGTGTTTCCCAACCCATGTGCTGTGTCTTCTACCCCCATCCCTTAAAGAAAAATGGAATCATCCCCAGTATTCCAGAATGTGACTGTATTTGAAAAAAGCATGGTTGTAGATATAACTAGTTAAGATTATGTCATACAATAGCAGCATGGGCACCGAATCCAATATGACTGGTGTTCAAAGAAGACAGCCATGTGAAGGTAAGACATCTAGGGAGAATGCCATGTGAAGACAAGAGAGTGACATTATTTAGCTCCAAGCTGGTATGTCAAAGATTGCCAGCAAACCACCAGAGACTACAAAGAAGAAAGAGAATCCTTTCTTTTTTAAATGTCATACAAATGTCAATGTATGAGTGATATAGTTTGGTACTGTGTCTCCACCCAAATCTCATCTTGAATTGTAATCCCCATGTGTGGAGAGAGGGATCAGATGGGAGGTGATTGGATCATGGGGGCGATTTTCCCCATGCTATTTGTGATGGTGAGGGAGTTCTTACAAGATCTGATGGTTTTAAAGTGGCAGTTTCTCCTCTATGCTCTCTCTCTCTCTCCTGCCGCATTGTGAAGAAGGTATTTGCTTCTCCCTCACCTTATGCCATGATTGTAAGTTTATTTTTCTGATGTCTCCTCAGCCATGTGGAACTGTGAGTCAATTCAACCTCTTTCCTTTATAAATTACCCAGTCTCAGGTAGTATCTTCATAGCAGTGTGAGAACAGACTAATACGACAAATATCTAGAATAATCCTTTCATCCTGGAAGAAAACTGGGATTTTAGAGGCTTTTATACTATGTTATGTATCTAAGCTGGAATTATATTTTATAGACCATTCTAAGTTACACTACATCACAAAAGAAATGTCCATTAGATTCGAAGAGAAGTAGAGCAGCAGCCATAATTCTCTGATAGTGCAGGGCACCAGGCTTTCTTGCCTCTCACATATAGTATCTTTAACTTTCTAATTCACCTCATGTGTGTGGGGTAGCAGTTCTCCAGTCAGAGCAGGGGCTTATGGAGTTCAGGTGTCAGTGAAGTTTCAAGAGTGGTCTGCTCTACAGTGGGCCCAGTGTGTCCTTGAGCCCACCCTCAATAATCCACTGGTTATAGCCCCATTCCAGAAGGCAAACTTAGAATAGACATACATAGCAATTGGAATAATAAGAAGTTAGCACATTTGCTGAATTAAATATTAAAAGAATGAATGGTATATTTAGATATAAATAGTTAAAATATTAATGAAACATATATGCCAAAAAATATGAAGGCATAAATAAATCTAATAAAAGTATAAAAATTGTGGTACATATATACCATGGAATACTATGCAGTCATAAAAAAAGAATGAGACATGTCCTTTGCATGGACATGGATGGAGCTGGAGGCCATTATCCTTAGTAAACTAACACAGGAACAGAACAGAAAACTGAACATATCATGTTCTTACTAATAAGTGGGAGCTAAACAATGAGAACACATGGACACAGAGAGGGAAACAACACACACTGTGCCCTATTGGAGGGTGGAGGGTGGGAGGAGGGAGAGGATCAGTAAAAACAACTAATGGATACCAGGCTTAATACCTGGGCGATGAAATAATATGTACAACAAACCCCCATGACAAAAGTTTACCTATATAACAAACCTGCACACGTACCCCTAAACTTAAAATATAAGTTAAAAAAGATATATATATATATAAATTTTCCACAGATAAAGTAGTATTTTAATAACTGTCAATTAGAAAATGGAGATGGATATTTATGGGTTATAAAAGTCAGTATTGCACTTATCAATTTTTAATTTTCCATCAACCCAATAAGAAAAATAGTTGGTTCTGAACTTTATATGGAAATGCAAAGGGCCAAGATACTTTCTAAGGTGTTCAAGGTGAAGGATTTTCTTGAAAGAAAGCAAACATCGATAAAGCCAAAATAATTGAGAAAATGTGATATTGCTACAGGATATAGAAATAAACCAATATAAGAGAATGGAGATTCTAGATACAAATCTGTAAATACATGATCACTTAAAGAGGAAGATAGCATCTTAGTTTATGGGAAGTATGGCTTTTAAATCAATGTATTATTACGCTTAGTTATCCATATATGATAAAAGACAATTTGGTCCATAATGTAAAATAATATAGCAGACTATTTTATAACCTTGGTGCAGGGAATGATTTATTAATACATATAAAATGCACTAATAATAAAGCCATAATAAAAGCAAGTGTTAAGAAATTTGAAAACATTAGAACAAAAGTTTTGTTCTTAACAAAAGACATAGTTATACCTCTTAATACAAATGCATGAGCCAAGCCACAGAATGGGAAATCAGATTGATAACACTTGATAAAAGGGGAAGTACTTGTATTCTGAATACACAGAGAACTACTATAGGTATATGAGGCAGTACAGTTTACTGCTAAAATAATAATAATAATAATATGAAAACTTAACAGACAGTTCCTAAAACTAAATCTGTATATCCAAGAAACATACGGAAAGTCCTCAACACCTAGTTAGAAAATGCAGATTAAAAGCACACTGTTACTACAGCGTGCTTTTAATAACCACATTGTAACCAACAGATAAGAACATAATAATACTAAGCATAAGTGGCAAAGTGGAGTAAATAAAATGCTCATAAAGTTCCCGGAAGAAGTTCAAATTGACACAAACACTTTGGAAAAAATATTCACATTATCTCATATGTTTGAATAAACATGCCCCCTTACCCAGTAAATTTCACTCCTAGGTATATACCCTGTGGAAATGTATGCTTATATGTACAAAATAATTGCACAATTTTCATAGCAACTTTATTTCAAATGGTGCTAAACTGGAAGAAAACTTAATGTCAATAAGGAGCGGAACAGATAAATATATAACATATTTATAATACGTAATACTATATACTAATGAAAATCAATGAATGTTCCCTAAACATTGTATTATATTAAGTGACAAAAGCCCTATGCAACATTTTACATGTTGTTATTTCTTTTATATATGTTTCAAAAATGAGTAAAGATATTTTAAAAATTAAGCATGCATGATTAGATAATACAACTTTAATGAAAAAAATTAAAAATGTGTTTCATCATTTAATTTAATGCTGTTAACAAGTTCAGTGATGTGAAGATCATGAATTGAACAACAGCTCTAGTGAAGTGAAGACAAGTGTGGATCTGAACAGGAAAGGGCTGAGGGGAGTGTCTCTAGAGAGTGGGAGTACCAAAGTCTGATGTAAGTTGGTTTGAGAAGAGGATTTGAAGAAACAACATATTTTAAATGAAAATGCTTCTGGATAAATTTATTTGAAATTATTTGTATTCTTTCATATCAAATCTGGCCCTTGTATTGTTTTTTCAGAACATTCTTAGCGTATGACCTGGGCATAGGGTACCAGATAAGTTCTCCATTCTGGAAAGATGAGAGGAAAGATTCACTGTTGCAGAGTCTGTCTAAGGTATGAGTGTCCCCTCTCTGGGACAGATTCCACTGCCATTCTTCCGACCACAAGAAGGAAACTTCAGGCACCAAAGAAGAGGCACCAGTCAACTAATTAAACAGGAGGATTTTTTTCTATAAAATATAAAATTATATGAGTTTAAGTTTTCTTAGTTTCTGTTTTCTTCTACCAGTTCTAATAGTTTAAAAGTTGTGTATTTTATTTATATTCCAGTAGTTACTCATAAAACATTACCTAACATACTAAAATTATTGTTTCCTATTAATTATAGAACATTTTATTGAGATTGTCTTTGTAGAGATGCTTTGGCATTCTTGTCATCGATATTTTTAAATCATTTGGAATTTAATTGCATATTCTCATTTGAAAATACAATTTTTGAAATCAATATTTATTTAAAAATATATATTACTAACTTTTTTGCCTTAGAGCTTCTTAGAGAGAAGTTCTCTGTATGGTAAATATTCTGAGTCCTTCTATGTCTGGACATTTCTTTTACTGTCATTCTTGAGTGATCTTTAACTGAGTTGAGAATTCTTGCTTCAGCACTTTGAAGCCACTGATCCTTTATCTTCCTATATCCAGGGATGCTATTAAACCAGTGGTCAGTGAGTCTTTTTTCCTTTGGGGGTCACCTGCTTTATTTTTCCCTAATAATGGCAGTTTCTGAGTGTTCTCTATTTTGTCTTAGAAATTTATTATATATCTCTCTATTCAGTTGTGTGAATTTTTTGTCTATTATTTTCTCAAATATTATCTTTTTTTTAAATCTTCCTCTTCCCATCTTCCTATTAAAAAGGAAGATGATTTGACTCTTGCCTTCTATGTGTTCATTTTGCTCATGTTTCTCATCTCTTTATCCTTTGCATCAGGTATTTTGAGACATTTCTCCAGCTCAACACTGAAGCTTACAATTTCCAATCCACCAAAACTTTTCTTTATATTTTAAACTGGCTTTGCATTGTCTTTTTGATAGTGTTTTCTATCAATCCCAACATTTGTTAATGGGGATAAACTGCCTCATGTGTCAAATCCACTGTCTTAAATCCAGCCCCACTGCTTTTTTCTTCTGTCTCTCATTCTATCAAGATATAACTGGAGTTGAACAGAAACATAGAAAAACTAGAATAATGTGGCTTTATTGTTAAAATACAATATGTTGTAAACTTTATTTTACTTGTAGCAATATTCAGTAAGTGACTGTTACTACAGTATGCCAGACACTGGTTTAGGCATTTAGGATATACTAGTGAACAAAAGAGGAAAAAAGAAAATATCCTTGCCCACCTTAGGACATCCCAATGTCTTTTCTAGTATTTTGCTAACACAGTTCCTGTGATAATAAGCTTTTTAAATAATCTGGAGCCTGTACAATAACACATGACAATTGCTCATTTTTACATACTTATTGATCAACAGTATTTGCTGAATATTCACATATAAGTCGCTATGCAATTTTTGTGCGTGTGGGGCTATAGAGATCCTCAAAGAAAACTAAGAGATTTCATCAAAAACTCAAACCTTAATACATCTTAAAACTATGGTAAAAAAATAAACAGATACTTTCAACCCACCATTGGATATTTCTAGAAATATTTCCTGTCTGTGACTCTTACCCCATACTCTCCGGATCTCTGTTCTCATGTATTCTTCTAATGGTGCCATCACCAGGAGCCTGTTTTTCGTGGACCAGAGCCCTCGTCCTGACCTCTACCATCTGGGGTTTGTTGCTTGCATGCTTCCAGCCCACTGAAATGTATATCATCTCCTCTAAACTCTGTGTCAGCATTCTGATCTTGCAAATTATTAACTATCTAATGTGATAAACTAATCTGTACTGATGGGATAGGGTTACAAGGAGCAACTACTGAATGATTCCTAACATTGACTTTCTAGATTAGACGCCCTTGTCTTTTATAAAGTGACTCTAAGAGTGGAAATTGAATGCAAAATTTAATCTTCCCAGTCAATAAAAAAGATATTTTTGGAACAGAACGAAATGCATCGTGTTTTATTTCTTTTTCATTACTGGTGTTGAATATCTCTTCTTCTTCAATAACACACCTTCAATGATACAGGTTGCGTATCCTTTACTCAAAATGCTTGGGATCAGAAGTCTTTCAAATTTTGGAATTTTTAAAATTTTGGAATATTTTCATCTAGATGAGATACCTTGGGGATGCAACCCATGTCTAAACGTAAAATTCATTTATGTTTTGTATACACCTTATACACGTAGCGTAAAGGTAATTTATAGAGCATTTTAAAATAATTTTGTGCATGAATCAAAGTTTGTGTACATTGAATTATCAGAAAGCAAATTTGTCACTATCTCAGCTACCCATTGGTCAATCTGTATTTGTTTGGCATCACCTTCATTCCTGACTCTGAATTTATATGCTAAAAATAAGCAATCATGTTTTTTACACTTATTCAGACATAAATACTTAATAGTAAAAAATATGACATACCATTAATACAGTAAAAAAAAAAATGATGTGTTCAGGGTAACCATGCATCACAGTAGCATCACCAGAATACCTGTATCCCATGTTAAACAACAGCAACAGCAAATAACAGCAGGCTTTCAGTCTCCATCTATGATGCTGTGTTTTGATTAAAAGGTCACTGTACATTGTATTTTTTTTTTTTTTTTAGTTGAGAAGAAATATCAGAAGCAGTTGAAGAATAGGAAGTGGAATGAGGAGACTGTAATAGTCTGTTCTCATACTGCTATAAGGAGCTACCTGAGAGTGGGTAATTTATAAATCAAAGAGCTTTAATCAGCTCATAGTTCTGCAGGCTGTACCGGCTTCTGCTTCTGGAGAGGCCCCAGGAAACTTACAATCATGGCAGAAGGCAAATGGGAAACAAGCGCATCTTCACATGGCCAGGAGAAAAGAGAGGGAGTGAAAGGGGAAGTGCTACACACTTTGAAGCAACCTGATCTCTCATGAGAATTCACTCACCATCACAAGAACAGCAAGGGGGAAATCCATCCCGATGATCCTGTCACCTCCCACCAGGTCCCTCCCCAAGCACTGGGGATTACAATTCAACATGAGATTTGGGTGGAGACAAAGGGCCAAACCATATCAGAGACATTTTGCTGAATGGCTTTTCAAAATCTTTATTTCAGAGTCGTCTGCCTCATTAACAATGGTTTTTGCCTTAGAAGTCTCTCTTTGATTTTATAAACTGACAGAGATTTCTTTTTCCGTTATAAATACATGCTGCTCTAGTCTTTTATTAAGCCCATCACACATTTTCACCATGTCATCTATAGGCACTTTTTCTTCACTGTTCATGATGTTATCTTTGTTGTCACTATTATCACAATCACCTTGATTCAGAAACATTTAGCCTATTTCACCGTTACTCAATGAATGGACAATGGAGACCACTTTATCAATGTTAAAAAGTTCTTTGATATGCACTTTTTCCAGCTTACCAACAGACTGAAATTATGTGTTTTTTTGGCATATGTAAGGAGGTTAGACAGCATTGTTTCCAATTGACTTACTGTATTATTCAGTCACCACTTTGTGCATTATCATTATTGAACATAGTTGTAAGCCAGGGGCTGTGTCAGGTATGAACAACTATGTCTTTAGTCACTGCGTTCCAAGCATTGGCAACAGCATACATGGCATTTTTCATGCTAAACTCCTTTTGAAAGCCCTCCAAACTCATGCTTCTGTTCACTGATGCTAGCATGCTGTTTAAGAAAGTGTTTTTACATTCACTCTTTATTGATTTAAGAATATTCTGGTCACATGGAAGAGTTGATGAAATTACATTTCTGGGAAAGTACGTGGCATAAACATTTTTTCTGAGAATTTCAGCTGGAGGATGAGCAGAACAGTTGTCAAAGAATAACAGTCTTCAGTCATTCCCTACAGTGAGCAGGCACTGCTGGTACAAAATGTTTATGAAACCAATCAGAAAGATGTTCCTCATGATCCATGCCATTTTGTTAGCATAATAATGAACTAGTAAGAAAATCACTCCTTGAAAACAGTGAGGACACAGCTTTTGCCTTTCCCAGAAAGTTTACAGTTATGTGTGCCTGCTGCATTAGCACATACTAGTGTAGCTATTCTGTCCTTTACATCTTTCATTCCTGCAGGGGCTGTTTCATCAGCTGTAGTCATTGTCTTTCTGAAGCACTAATGCAAAAAAAAAAAACAGTGATGTTTCATTTGTGTTATAGATATGTTCTGGCATCAGAATTTATCAGTGATAAAATAATAAACAATCATTTTTGGCAAGCTCATCATTAATTTATCTGCTGCTTTGTGATCAGCATATGATAACCACAAATTTTTATCACTGCAAATTTTAAAAAATTTAGTGCCGTGTATTTTCTTAAATTTCTGTGACTAGCCTGTTGAATGTTCACAGTTTCCTTTGATTTCTAGTTCATGATGGTAATCATCGATCTTTGCCTGGTTCACGATTGGCATACCATTTGGTGGCATCTGTTCACTGAAATACTGAGGGATCCACTCTTTCAATATACAATTGAGATCTTTATTTTTAGTTTTTTGTGGTGTTTTTCCATTTTTCATTAACTTATTTTTGTCACCTTTAGCATGGAACTTCAACAGTTTATCCTTCTGTTGCTTCAGGTCCTAGTCCTACATCATAGTCATTCTAACATCATACTTTTCATACTTTTCTGTAAGATGTTTCATACTTGCACTGTTGTTCATTTTCTCCAACAGGTTGACTTTCTATGCCATAGATAAATATAAATGTGTTCTTTTATCACTGTTACTCATAGGGGTATCGACAGGCCTTTTTGACATTTTCAACAATATCTTTACAGCAAAAAGCAGAGAATAAGCAAAAATAAAACACAGCAAGTAGTACGTGTGAGTCTTACCTTCTTGAAGAGCATTGTGTAGAACCTGCTTTATCACATCTGGCCTGCACACGTGCTATTTTAATACACTTTGTGGGTATGCTTGCACGGGGGAATACAGGTATACATGAAAAACATATGTCACAGCTGAAGGGGGTTGGGAGGATCACTTTTACCTCAAGAATGCTGAATCAACTGTGTGTTGTGTGTCTTCTTCCTGACCATGACCCATCACATGAGATCAGGTGTGGAATTTTCCACTTGTGGCATCATGTCAGTGCTCAAAAGTTTTGGATTGTGGAGGATTTTGGAGTTTAAATTTTCAAATTAGTGATGCTTAGTGTGTGCTCAACATTCATTTAGTACCTAATAAGATATATTAATTACTTTAAGCTGGTTTAAAATTAAATATTCATAATAATTCATTGGCTATATTAAAATATTTTTTTCTGGGTGAGAAATTAAAATGAAAATTAAAGTTTTTCAGTCTATACAATAGCATATTTTAGTGGGCTCATTCAGAGAAGCAGAACCACTGTGATGAATTTATGTATATATTTATTATTTGTTAGAAGTATTTGACACAATTGCATTTAAGCTTCTTCCTTAGTGTCTGATGGTGGAGCTTGAAGGTGTGGAGAAGAGAAAATGGATAAACTGGGGAATAGCAAGAAAAGAAAAGCTGGAGCCCACAAGCAAACTGTGAGGTCCACTAGAACAGAATGAAACCATGTTAGTACTAGTTGCTTCTGACCTTGATGGTGCCAGTGTCCGGCAGAAGTTGAGGTCCTTCATCACTAAACTGTGCACCCACATCTGGCCCCGCAGTTGAAAAAGCTGAAGGGAAAGGTGAAGCAGGTGGCCAGCCAGCCATGGCCAAGGAGATAAATCAAAAGGTCAGCAACAATGTGTGTGAGCTCAAAATGGCCACTGCTTCCCATCTGCCCTCTAAATCTCTCACAGGAATCCCTTTGATGGTCAACCCTAACTAGAAAAATACAGTAAAGGAAATTCTCAGAAACATAGTTCGGCCTGGCTCAATTTATGTGTTACAAAGCCACCACACACAGCATTTTTCATTGAACCGCGTTTTGCTACTTCTGCTAAAAAATTCTGAATATGTTCAGAAATACTTAAAGCTGGATTCGTAAAATCAGGCCACGGTGCAAGTCTAAGGCTACTAAGTGACACATTACTAAACTGAAAGGTAAGTCAGCAGATGAGAGCAACTGTCAGAATGTTAATTTGATTTAGTAATCAAATCAGTTTCTTGTTTTACTGAGTTGATCATCAGAATGAGTGATTTAATTAAGAATATAGGCAAGCTTAAATAATTTTGAAAATTTGGTTCTAATTTTAATAGTATTATCTTCAGATAAATAATCAGCAGGTGGCTTAAAAATCAGAGTTTTAAAACATAATTACATTCTATAATTCCAGGAAGCACTCAAGGCGGAATGCATAAGAAATTTTATTCTCACAATAGTCTCAGAGGTAAATTAGCTATCATTTCAGATTGCAATGCTTTATTTGGTCATTTTGAAATTGTATTTATCATCAGCACCCCAACCATTAAAATTAGCATATTCCAGAGTTAAATCAAGAAAAGTGATTGGATATAGGTCATTTACTACCCTAACGAGAATTAGGTCTGCAATTCCCTCACACACTTGAGAAACAGAGTCTTGGTCTGTTTTGGGCTGCTGTTAACAGAGTACCATAAACTGGGTAATTTATAAATAGCAGAAATTTATTTCTCACAGTTCTGGAGGCTGGAAGTCCAAGGTCAAAACAATGGCATCTGGTGTGTGTGCTGAGGGCTGCATTCTCTGGAGGAGAGAAATGCTGTGGCAGGAAGTGGAAAGGCAAGAGAGGACCGATTCCCTACTCACACTGCTTTAAAAGGGCCCCTAATGCCATTCACAAGGAATGAGCCTTCATGGCCAAATTAGTGCCTAAAGGCCGCATCCTTTAATATGAACACATTGGCAATACCTAAATTTTGAAGGGGACACATTCAAACCATATCATATAGTTATCTAATTTAATGGAGTCTTCATCTTAAATATTAAAAGCAACCCTAGATTTAAAAAAAAGAGAAAGAAATTTGCATCCTTGTTTCATTTCAGAATAAAATTAAAGCAATAAAAAAGCATTAGATAAATAATATATCTAAATTAAAATCTTAAAATAAAAATTTATAAAATCTGCAATGTCATTTTTCAAATGAAAGTGAAGGAAAAGATAACATATGGCAGAGTCTTTAAATACAGAGCGACTTCCCAACTACTTTTCTATTTTAAAATATTTAAAATATATTAAACAACACAAAAACAAAAATTCATCAATAAACCCTGAAACTAAGTTCCCATTGATATATTGATAGAGATACATTTGACGTGGGAATTAATCTCCCATCCCTGTAATCACCTTTGTCCTTATGTTGTATATACAAATGCATGCACATATACACACACATTCTTTTTGCTTTAACTTTTATTTTAAGTTTAGGGGTACATGTGCAGGTTTTTTACATAGATAAATTTGCTCATTGGGGTTTGTTGTACAGATTATTTCATCACCCAGATATTAAGCTCAGTATCCATTAGTTAGTTTTCCCTGATCCTCTTTCTCCTCCCACCCTCCACACTCCAATAGACACCAGTGTGTGTTGTTCCCCTTTTTGTGTCCATGTGTTCTCATAATTTAGTTCCCACCTATAAGTGAGGACCTGTGGTATTTGGTTTTCCATTCCTGTGTTAGTTTGCTAAGGATAATGGCCATCAGTTCCATCCATGTCCATGCAAAGGACATGATCTCATTCTCTTTTATGGCTGCATGCTATTCCATGGTGTATATATGCCAATTTTCTTTATCAGTCTATCATTGATGAGCATTTAGGTTTATTCCATGTAGTTGCTATTGTTAGCAGTGTTGAAATGTACATATGTGTGCATATGTCTTTATAATAAAATGATTTATATTCTTCCGGGTATATACTCAGTAATGGGATTGCTGGGTTGAATGGTATTTCTGCCTTTAGGTCTTTTAGGAATTGCCACACTATCTTCCACGATGGTTGAACTAATTTACACTGCCTCCAATAGTGTATAAGTGTTCATTTTTCTCCACAACCTCGCCAGCATCTGTTATTTTTTTATAACTATAATGAAATTGGGCTTTACAAAGATTTTCTAGTTATTTTTATGGACTTTTTTTTTCTTGTGAGTACACAAGGAAGGCATAGTACTTTTTTTCTGATGATCTCATAGTATATCATTATAGGAACACACAATCATTTTCTTTTTTCCATAAGTTATTGGGGTACAGGTGGTATTTGGTTACATGAGTAAGTTCTTTAGTGGTGATTTGTGAGATTTTGGTGCACCCATCAGCTGAGGAGTATACACAGCACCATACTTGTAGTATTTTAGTCCCTTGTCCCCCTTCTACTCTTCCCCTCAAATCCCCAAAGTCCATTGTATCATTCTTATGCCTTTGTGCCCTCACAGCTTAGCTCCCACATATCAGTGAGAACACACAATGTTTGCTTTTCCATTCCTGAGTTACTTCACTCAGAATAATAGTCTCCAATCTCATCAAGGTCACCGCAAATGCTGTTAATTCATTCCTTTTTATAGCTGAGTAGTATTCCATTATATATATATATAATGTATTATATATAATATATATAATATATATTATATATTATATAATATATATTATATATAATATATATTATATAATATATAATATATATTATATAATATATATTATATATATATATCCAGAGTTTATATATGTGTGTTTGTATATATATATATATACACACATATATATACACACATGTATATACATATATATATACACATCTATATATGTGTATATATATATATACATACACCACAGTTTCTTTATCCACTCATTGATTGATAGGCATTTGGGTTGGTTCTGCAATTTTGCAATTGTGCTACTATAAACATGAGTACGAAAGTATCTTTTTTGAATAATGACTTCTTTTCCTCTGCGTAGATACCCAGTAGTGGGATTTCTGGATCAAATGCTAGTTCTACTTTTAGTTCTTTAAGGAATCTCCACACTGTTTTCCATAGTGGCTGTACTAGTTTACATTCCCACCAGCAGTGTAGAAGGGAACACACAATCATTTTCTTAATCGGTCTTCTAATATTGGATATATAAGTTGCTTCCTTTCTGTTGCTTGTTTGTTTTGTTGTTACAAATAATTCTATAGTGAAAAGCCTTGTATATTTGCAATGTAATTGTTTGATTATTGCAGGACAGATTCCTATAAGTAGGGTCATTTCATCACAAATTTTGCCCATTTTTAATTTGAATAGAGTTCCCACCTAATGTTTAAAGAAACGTCTCTGTCCTCACGTCTTCACCAGCCTAGAAAAGTATTCATATTTTGAAAATTTATGCAAACTTTATTTTAAAAACTGATTAATTTTTTTTCATATTAATTACCATTTGAAATGATTAGTGAGGTTAACCTTTATATTGTATGTTTAGTGTCCAGTTATATTTATTCTTCCATGAATAAGCTATTTACATAATTTTCCTATTTTAAAAAAATTGGCTTGTTTGTTCTTTTTTTGTTAGTAATCTGTAGGCACTCTATGTACATTAAAGACATTTGCCCACCTTTGGGGTAAAATATACATAACATAAGATCTTAACCATGTTTAGGTGCACAGTTCAGTGGTGTTAATTACACTTACATTGTTGTGCAGCCATCAATACTAAAAACATCTAGAATTTTCCCTTCATGCAGAACTGAAACTCTGTACCCTTTTAAAACAATTCTCTGTTTCTTCTCTCCCCTGAGGCCCCTGGCAACCATCATTCTACTTTCTGTCTTTTTGAATTGGACTACTCTATGTGTCTCATATAAATGAAGTCACACAATACTTATTCTTTGTCTCTAGCTTATTTCACTTAGTCTAATGTCTTCCTGATTTATTATGCATTAAATGATTTTATTTCTTTTTAAGGCTGAATAATATTCTGCTATACACACACACACACACACACACACACACACACACACACACACACATACAGCGGTAGGTTTATTCACTCATCTCTTGATGGACACTTGGGTTCCTTTCTGCCTTTTGACTGTTATGAAGTCAAATAGTGATTAATGGTGCTATAACCCTAAGTGTATAAATATCTCAATCCTTGCTTTCCATTATTTTGATTGTATACATAGAAAGTTAATTGCTAGATCATGTGGTAGTTCTTTGTTTAGTATTTTGAGGAGTGACCATACAGTTTTCCAAAGTAACTGCATCATTTTACAATGTAGTTCTGTGATATGTATTTTCTTTACAATTTATAACTTGTATGTGGTCTTAGAATTTTAAAATTTTGTAAAATGAAATCTGTTTTTGTATTTATGTCTTCTATCGTTCCATTTCTCTTATTTTACATATTTTCAGCATTTTATTATTTATGAGTAATTATTATACTTTCAATGCAATGATAGAAAATAAAATTTGTAGAAACATTTCTGAAAAATATTTGCCTTCACATATGCCATTATTTATGTTAATAAATATGTTCAGTAATACTATGTGATTCTATATAAGGAAGAATTCTAGAATTTCATTTAAACTACATGGTGTTGTGAAAGGCAATATTTAAAATGTAAAAGGTGTCCAGACTTTTTCTTATTATTCCCTATATGCTAGGTCCCTAGAAAAATACCGTGCCCAAAGAATTTGCTCAATAAATATTTATTGAATTTGAATTTCTTAATTCTGCATTTTATGATTCACTGTCTATGGTTTAGCTGTGGGTGCATGAAAATCAAACTAGAGTATTTTGGATGAAGCTAGTCATAATATTTTCAATAGCTTTTTTCCCCTCTGGGATATGAAAGAAAAGATTAATCCTTCCCAAAATGTGGCATGTGTCAAATTATCTTGTATGGTAGAGATTTGAAAAAGATCCCTGGTGATATTTCACCCTGTTCTCATAAAAGTACTTAGAAAAAAAATGTTAGCATTAAATTGTTATTCTTCAGGAAAGATAGGTTGGATGGTCATTGTAACAGTTAAGGCTTGTTATTTCTAGAAAGATATTGTAAAAATAATTTTGAAAATAAACACCTATCATTAGGTCTTCTCAGGTTTTCTAGGCCCTAATATTGTGGAATTTACTCTTTCACTAATATGATCTTCCTGCCACTTTCTCCACATACTCAAGGTTTCATCAAATTGTCATTGTCCTCAAATCACAAATTACAAGGAATACTTTGGGCTTCTACACAGGACATTCTCTTGGCTTGAGATACCTTCCTCTCCTTGCCATAAATAATCTTACATTCATAAAAGGCAACATCTTTTTTCTGGAATTATTTATTTATTTAGCTATTTTCAATTTTTATATTGTTGTGGGTAAATAGTAAGTATATTTATGGAGTTAATAATATATTTCAATACAGGCATGCAATGTGAAATAATCATATTATGAAAAATGCAGTATCCATCCCACATGCGTTTATCCTGTGTGTTACAAGCAATCCAATTACACTCTTTTGGTTACTTTGAAATGTGGAATTAAGTTACTATTGACTAAGTTGTCCTGTTGTACTATCAAATAAGAGGTCTCATTCATTCTTTCTTTTTTTAAATCTGTTAACCATCCCCACCTCCCCTCCAGGCTCCTACTACCCTTCTCAGCTTCTGGTAACCATCCTTCTACTCTCTATGTTCATGAGTTCAATTGTTCTGACTTCTAGATCCCACAGATAAGTGAGAACATGTGTTGCTTGTCTTTCTGCACCTAGCTTATTTCACTTAACATAGTGATCTCCAGTTCCAATCATGTTGTTGCAAGTGAAAGGATCTTGTTCTTTTTTTATGGCTGAATAATAATCCATTGTGTATTGTTGCAGGAAGTCAGGGACCCCAAACGGAGGGACCGGCTGAAGCCATGGCAGAAGAACATGGATTGTGAAGATTTCATGCACATTGATTAGTTCCCCAAATTAATACTTTTATAATTTCTTACGCCTGTCTTTACTGCAATCTCTAAACATAAATTGTGAAGACTTCATGGACACTTATCACTGCCCCAGTCAATACCCTTGTGATTTCCTATGCCCGTCTTTACTTTAATCTCTTAATCCCATCATTTTCGTAAACTGAGGAGGATGTATGTCACCTCAGGACCCTGTGTTGATTGTGTTAACTGCACAAATTGTACAGCATGTGTGTTTGAACAATATGAAATATCGGCACCTTGAAAAAAGCACAGGATAACAGCAATGTTCGGGGAACAAGAGAGATAACCTCAAACTCTGACC
The DNA here is from genome assembly GCF_029281585.2 of Gorilla gorilla gorilla. NCBI lineage: Eukaryota > Metazoa > Chordata > Mammalia > Primates > Hominidae > Gorilla > Gorilla gorilla. Next base: position 116,151,154 of record NC_073229.2, on the reverse strand, counting down.
GCTGGTAAGCCAGGCAGAACAGAGCCATATTTCTCTTCTTTCAAAAGCAAATAGGAGAAATATTGCTGAATTCTTTTTCTCAGCAAGGAACATCCCTGAGAAAGAGAATGCGCCCCTGAGGGTAGGCCTCTAAAATGGCCCCCTTGGGTGTGGCCATCTTCTATGGTCGAGCTGTAGAGATGAAATAAGCCCCAGTCTCCCATAGAGCTCCCACGCTTCTTAGGACGAGGAAACTCCCACCTAATAAATTTTTGGTCAGACCGGTTGTCTTCTCTCAAACCCTGTCTCCTGATAAGATGTTATCAATGACAATGTGTGCCTGAAACTTCATTAGCAATTTTAATTTCACTCCGGTCCTGTGGTCCTGCGATCTAGCCCTGCCTCCATTTGCCTTGTGATATTCTATTACCTTGTGAAGTACATGATCTCTGTGACCCACACCCTATTCATACACTCCCTCCCCTTTGAAAATCCCTAATAAAAACTTGCTGGTTTTGCTGCTTGTGGGGCATCACGGAACCTACCGACATGTGATGTCTTCCACAGATGCCCAGCTTTAAAATTTCTCTCTTTTGTACTCTGTCCCTTTATTTCTCAACCCGGCCGATGCTTATGGAAAATAGAAAAGAACCTATGTGACTATCGGGGGCAGGTTCCCCGATAGTGTATATGTATGTGGGATATTTTATACTTGAGACTCCCAGGAATGGTTAGTGTTTCTCCAGAATATTATTAGCCCTCAATTTCAGTCTCTGTCCCAGAGTTCACATGTCACTCTGCCCTCATCTATGCTTATGTGTCACTGTCTAAATAAAGTGTCAGCACCCAAAGAGCTGTAGGAGTGGCTTTAAATCTCTAATAATGGGTATTGCTTGAGTCCCTAAAGACCCTCATGGTAGGTCTTCACAAATGGTTATTGTGCCATGGTGTTGTGAGACTTGACCTCAATATTTCTGAATATGTAATAGATAAGTGAGTTCTTACTCTGAAAACATACAAATTTTCTGCTTAATCTTAGGGCAAAATGTATACTTCTATAGAACAATTTCACTGTTCTTCAAAATACTTGAAAACGTATTCTCAGTTCAAAACAGGTTTCTCTTTCTGGGCTGGAAGCTAACAGATATGCAGCATAGTATTGGTTTGGAGCCCAAAGTGAGGTGAGAGATCTATAGATTCTAATCTTGGTCCTACCTGAGAGTAGATTTGAGATTGTTTTTCTGGGCTGTAATTTTTTACTTAAAGTCAATCAGTAAGTTTAAAAAACAATACAGGCTGGTCTTATTTGCACTTAGGACAATAAGTGATTGCACTTGAAACATCAGCAAGCAAAGACAGAACTGCCTGGAAAGTCAATTATGAAACTACAGGTAACTTTTATATTTCTAGAACCATTGATACAATGCCTTGCAGAATTCAAAAGCAACAAAAAGATCTATTTGTAGAAAATGTAAGTGTTCCTTTGGATTTTCAAAAATTGTATAGGGAAGGGAAACTCACTCATGGAAGAAAGAAATTTTCGCAATGCAGAGAAGGGTAGATACTAGCAAAGGTCACTGTATTTTGTATGTGCAGCTCATAAGGTTTGAGAAAATCATGAGTTTATCACTGAATGAAGGAACTGATTTGATGAAATAATTACTACTTTAATGGTATCAAGATGTCTGCAGAATAGAAGCTTAAAAAGAGCCTTGTTGAGGAGAATGGCATGAACCCGGGAGGCAGACCTTGCAGTGAGCTCAGATCGTACCACTGCACTCCAGCCTGGGTGACAAAGCAAGATTTTGTCTCAAAAAAAAAAAAAAAAAAGGCTTGTTAAATGGACATTAATTCAGGTGACTGTCACTATCCATGGACATGTCATGCCTTTCATGTGGTTGCAGCCTTAGGAACAATGTTACCTGTTTTGTTAATCTTTTGTTTCCCTATAGCAATAAATTCACATGCCAATTATCTTTAACTTATGATCTAAATTAAACATTGTAATAACATAGCATAAACTATATTAATTATATTAATAATGATACTCTATTTCTTACATGAGCTTGAAAATAAGTACTTCAGTTATTTCTATTTTTACTTCTGAGAAACGTAAGAGATCAAATGACATGTCCCAAAGCATCATGGTCTCTTTAAGGATAGCAAGGAGTTGCTCTCACAGCTTGTACTCCAGATCCCATCCTCTTTCCCTTATATCACACTGTGTTCACTTTCTAGATATAAAGAGAAAAATCATATAAGCAAAATATTTCCCTCCAGCTACTCAGTTTGTGCTTTTTTGACCCTGACTTTTCTCTCCTCTTTTTGTGTGGTGTTTGTATTGTAGTTCTCATTTTTCCAATGTCCACCTTTGGTCCAACCAGACATTTCTTGAAATTCTTCAGCCACTGAGGGAATAATCTTTCATGTTTTATAAGAATTGCTTTCCTCTCCAAGGAAGGTTGACCTGTAGTCTAGTCCGGTGCTGAACACTGAACAGTAGGTATTTGACTCTGGAGAACTCTCCTTCTCACAAACCTTGCTCTCTTACTGCTTTCTGCCTCCTAACCTGAACCTTAACCCTGTTTTTGACTTATTGCTTGAACATGATCTGATCATATTAACTCTTAACTCTTTGAAATGGAATGGTATATAAAGCATGTACTTGTAGCAATGACTTAAGGTCTCAAACCGAGAGTTCCCTTGCTTTGTCCTTGTAGTCCATTCTGCACCTTGACTTTTAAAAGGAGGTACTATCAGTTACTCACAAAATTAAGCACAATTAAACTAGTCTGCTCAAGGACATAATCTATTGAATAAATGAAATGAATTTGTATCACATACACAAAGTGAACTATGTGAAAGAAAGAAAGCTTCTAGGAATGAAGACTTTTTCAAAGATTAAATGTAGAAACATTTTCCTCTCACCCATAACTGATTTGTGGAGAAGGTATTTGATAAATATTTTCCCCAATAAAGATGAAGGTCCTAAGGAATATTCTTTGAAGTGTAGAAGTTTTCTTAGTGACTGAGAACATTTATTGCGTGGAATTCCTGAGTGGCCAGAGTATAAAAATGTGTCTGTCGAGAAGTGCTTAAGTACAGTGTGGAGAGGGTAGTGTAGAAGCCTCACCCAGTATCCTGGGGCGTAGGGCAAGCAATAGAAAGAAGTTCTGGAAGTTTACATTACATAATGCAGAAGCTGTAGAGTTTATTAGATACAGAGAGAAAAACACTGGTAGAACTACAACACTAAATTTACCCAAATTGAATGACACACAAAAGATGCAGCACAGCCAACTGCTGGTGGGAGCTGACAGTATATATGCTGGCCCTTCTTTGAAACTAGAGGAGAGGCAAGGAAGTATAGACAATGAATTGCCTACATTAGGAATACCTATTTGGTATCACGTATATTACACGGACCATGAAGACTTGAGATAATGTCAAGGTTAGGCAAGAAGCATGCTCTGGTGACTAAACGATATCCTTTATTCCTGTTTTCACAGCATTTAGGCAGCTCTATCAGCTGATTATTATACATCCTCTTTTATCACTTTGGGCAGGCCCAGCTAAATGAGCTTCAGAGAGAGAGAAGGCCTACGAAACCCTGCTCTAATCTAGGTGATTCTCTTAAACTGCGAACAGCACTCTACTTAAATGTTGTTAGAAGGCTTTTAGCTGGACAGCAACTAATCACAACGAATGTATCCTGAATGAGAGTATTTACCAAAGAGAGATCAAAAACTGGATTTATCTCTTGAGTTACAAACAATCCAATTACATTCCTTAAATTATTTAAAAATATACAGTCATTATTGACCATAGTCACCCTATTGTGCTATCAAATAGTAGCTCTTATTCATTCTTTCTATTTTTTTTGTGCCCATTAACCAACTCCACCTCCCTCCCAACCCCCCACTACACTTCTCAGCTTCTGGTAACCAACCTTCTACTCTCTATGACTATGATCATGAATGGAAAAAAAACTGGTCTTGATTAATATTAATCTGATACCTTTTCCTACAGAAGGATAAATTAGATATTGTTAAATGTCAAAGTAAAAAGTTAAGTTTACTTAACTTTGGAGTTAAGTAAATGAAGCAAATATAAATTTAGATTTTAATGTAAGCCCCTTAGAATACAAATGCCATGTGGGCAGAGATTTTTGTCTGCTTTGCTGACTGATGTATTCTCAATATTTATAATAGTGCTAGGTCTATATATTAGGTGTTTAAAAACTATTTATTTAATGAATGCTTACATTTTGACATATCTGGTTATTGGCTAACCAATATCATGTATGATAAGGGATATTACCACAAATCCTGCAATATACTAAAAAGTTAATATGATGATGTCTTGGACACTATTATTCTAATAAATCTGACAACCTAAACAAAATGGACAAATTCCCTGAAAAATACAAACTTCCACATTTGGCCATAAGAAATGGAAATTCTGAGTTCTCCTATATCTAGTAAAGTAATTGAATTGTGTGGGTAAAAGTATTTATGCAAAGAAAACGTTAAGGCCCACATGGTATCACTGATAAGTTATTTCAAACATTTATAAAAGGAAAATTATACCAGTCTTAATGACTTATTTAAGGGAATAGAAGAGAAAGGAATAATTTCCAACTAGTTTTATGAGTCTGGCATATGCTTGACACTAAACACTGATAAGAACAAAGAAATCTGACAAACCAATATATCTCATGAACATATACAAAAAAGTTTTAAGCATATTGTTCAAAAATTGAATATAGCAATATATAAAAAAGAATAATTCATCCTAACTATACAAAGTTTATTCAAGGATTGAAAATTTTGTTTAATGTTCAAAATTAGTATGTACAATTCACAATATCAACAGAATAAAGAGCATAACAAATGATCATTTCACTAAATGTAGAAAATAGATCTTAATAAAAATAAACACACTCATTTATGCTTTTAAAAAACTCCACAAATTAAAAGTTGAAGAGAAATTTATTTTCTTAAAAAAAATCTAAGATCTTATTTATAGGTGAAATTTTAAATATTTTCCCTTTAAAACAAGGAATAGGCAAAAAAACCACTGTAGATTTTTTATTCAAAATTTTACTGACAATCATAGGCAGAACAATAAGGTAATAAAAAGAAGTAAAAGTATAAAATTTAAAAACAAAATTTAAATTTTTGTAGATGACATGATTATATATTTAGGAAATGCCAAAGAACTTATAAAACATTAGAAATAATAACTGAACCTAGCAGGATTACTAGATATCATGTAAATATAGATAAATCATTATATTTCTATATATTAATAACAATTAGAACATAAATTTAAGGAAAAAACGTGACTTAAAATAGTATCAATTTAGGCTGAACATGGTGGCTCATGCCTGTAATCCCAGCATTTTGGGAGGCTGAGGTAGGAGAACCACCTAAGCTAAAGAACTCAAGACCAGCCTAGAAAACATAGTGAGATCCTGTCTCTACCTTGCTCCACTGCAAAAAAAAAAAAAAAAAAAAAAAGAAAAAAAATTAGCGCCATGTGTTGGCACGTGTCTGTAGCTCCAGCTACTAGGAAGGCTGAGGTGAGAGGATCATTCAGTCCTTGGAGACTGAGGTAGCAGCAAGCTGTAATCTCACCACTGCACTCCAGTCTGGGTGACAGTGAGACCCTATCTCAAAAAACAGAAAGAAAAAGAAAAAACAATAGTACCAATTTAATATGAAATACCAAGGAATAAATCCATCAGTAATGCATAAGTCTTCTTCACTAAAATAGCAAAATATCACTAATAGAAACTAAAGTGGTTCTAAATAAATACAAAGTGCACCTTATTAATATATTTGTAAAGTACCAATTCTCCCCAATTAATCTACAAATTCAATTAATCCTAAAATATTTTGATATAATTTTTGTGAGAGTGTTTCAAAATTCACAAGTTGAATTCAGTAAAATCAGAAAATTCTCAGTAGCTAAGACAAACATGAAGACAAGTAAAGATATTTATTCTTACAGACAATGTGGTATGGGTATATAGACAGGCAAATCATTCAGTGGGGCGGTATCAATTGTTTACCAACACATGCCAGTCTCCCAACTTCATGAAAATTTTTCCAAAATTAACTTTTCTATCTGGCCTATGGTAAGTTAAGAACCTCATCACACTTTTCCTCCACAAATATCTAGAATATACATATAGAATTTATATGCATTGAGAGAAAAAGAAACAGATATTAGACAAATAATAGGGACAGGCAAAATGCAAATGCTTAACAAGAATGTAGACTTGTGCTTAATGTCATCAGTAATCAAGGAAATGAAACTCATAAAAACATGAGATTCCATTCTGTACCTACTAGGTTGTTAAAACTTTGATGGATTATGACAGGACATTAGGGAAACAGGAATATTTTTGCATTGCTGGTAGGTATATATATCATAGTATGGCTGCCATTCTCATTCTGACGGTCAATCTGTAAAGACTATATATATCAAATATCCAAAGATCTTATGATCCTGCAGTCTTATTCCTGGGCATATGTCCTAGAGAAATTCATAGACAAGAGCATAATCTTTCATTTATAAGAAAGTTTGTGGTAATGAGAAGCAAGAAACACTCTAGGTATCCAACACTGGGGAAAGACAAAAGAAGAATGTGGTATAAACAAATCATGGAATTCTATTAGATATTAGAAACAACTAAACAGAAGCTAATACAGCAACATGAATCCATCATAAAAATTTAGAACTGTATGAGAAGAAAAAAGTCAGATCTATACCTCAATAATTTCTAGGCAAATTACAAATACATGTGCATAATTGGTAGAATATAATCTAATGAAATAGGTACACATCAAACTCATCTGTATGGTTGCTTATTGATAGAAAGAGAATGTGAGTGAAGACCATAGTTAAAAGAAATTAACCAAATCAGTTTAATAAAAGGGCCTTTGTCTTAGTCTGCTTTGGCTGCTATGAGAAAATAGCTTAGAGTGGGCAATTTATATACAATGAAAATGTATTGCTTAGAGTTCTGGAGGCTGGGAAACCCAAGACCAAGGCACTAGCAGATTCAGTGCCAGGGAAAGGCTCTATCTGCTTCATAGATAGCACCTTCTATGTGTTCCCACATGGCAAAAGGGACAACAGGCTCCCACAAGCCTCTTTTATAAGGATACTAACCTTATTCATAACAGAGGAACCCTCATGACCTAATTACCTTAAAAGCCCCACCTCTTTTTTTTTTATTTTATTATTATTACACTTTAAGTTTTAGGGTACACGCTTAACACTATCACTTTATTCAGCTCGAACATCTACATTTTGGGGTAAATCAACATTCGGATCATTGCAGTCTTAGACTAATGATAATAGCATTTCACAAAACAGTGAGTCTTATTAATTCAAATTTTTTGCCTGCCTTCAAATTTCAAAATAAATAAATAAACAAAAACTAATAAAGTCTTCTTCATATGGAACTACATCAAATGCATTAATTTTCCATTGCTGTGTAAAAAAAATGTAAGCCAACGTAGTGGCTTAATAAAATGCACATTTATTATCTCACAATTTCCATGTATCAGGAGTCCAGGCATAACTTCACTGCATTCTCTGTTCAGGGTCTCACAAGGCTGCCATCAAAGTGTTGGCCAGGCTGTGTTCTTATCTGGAGCTTTCACTGGGAAAACTCTGCTTCCAAGCTCATTTGGGTTATTGTTAAAGGTAATTTCTGGAAGCTATATGGCTAAGGTCATTTTTTTCTAGCTATTTGTTAATCGGGGCCTTCCTCTGCTTCTAGGATGCTTATAGTTCCTTAGCATAAGCTCCATTCATAAGCCCTTGCAGGACATTACAGTATAGTTCTTCAAAGTCATAATGGGAGCTCTCTCTTTCTCCAGTCTGCCAAGACAGAGTCTTCATTAAAAAAAGTAATCATGGACGTGGCATGCCAGCACCTTAGCTGTATTATCTAACCTAGTCAAGGTCACATTCTACTGGTTAGAAGCAAGTTCTGCATAGAGTCGAGCAGAGTGGATTACAGGAAGAAATAATTTTTACTGAGGAATCACCTAAGGTGTGCCCTCTGCATTGTGCAAACTTTATAATGAATGAGACACCTCTAACTTACTCTAACTTATGGACAGATTTCCAAATTATACTCAGTGACAAAGCAAGGTACAGAACCATATGTATACTATATCGTGAATTATGTTTAAAAATGTTGTGTGCATGTATGTATTTAAATTCACGGACTATTTCTAAAAGGATGAACAAAAAGTCTTTCCACAAAGCTTCACTGAGTTATGCAGGCAGGAAAGCTAGAGACTTAGTAATTGCCATTTTATGTATTTTCAATTTTGTACCAAGTTCATAAAGCAGCTTTTCAAAAAGTAAATATGATTTATTAAAATAAACTTGTGATGGTTAATTTTGCGTGTTAACTTGACTGGGTACAAGGATGACCAGAAAGTTGGTAATACAACATTTCTGGGTGTGTCTGTCAGGGTGTTTTTGAAAGAGACTAGCATTTCAATCAGTAGACTGAATAAAGATCTGCACTCACCAATTTGAGTGCACATCATCCAATCCGTTGAAAGCCCAGACAGAGCAAAAATGGTAAAGGAAGGATGAATTCACTCTCTTTCATGCAGACATCGTTCTTCTCCTGGCCTTAGACATCAGAGATCTTGGTTTTCTGGCCTTAGGATACCAGGACTTACACCAATGGTCCTCACCATTGTTCCTCAGGCCTTTGGTTCCCCAGCTTGCAGACAGCATATTTTCAGACCTTTTGGCCTCAATCATCATAAAAGCCAATTTTCATAATAAATATCCTCTTATATATTCCTGTATATAAATATCCCAGTGGTTCTGTTTCTCTGGAGAACCCTAATACAAATATTAAAAAAATTATAAAATAAAAGATTGTGTAACATATAAACTAATATAAATTGGAAACATCTCAGGATCAAATATTTTCTTCCTATCTAGAACTGTATAGGGAGGGAGTGAAGATATTATTTGTAATCATGGTCTTTTGAAAAGGAAATCTTTAAGTATGTAAGATAAGTTGCTATTTATTGAATGGAATTAAATTTTAGGAGACTAAAATATAAATTAATTAATAATTGTTAACGTCCATGAATAAACGGTAGTGAATATTCTAAACAATTTATTTTACCATCAGTACTTTGATTAGTATCATATATTCTATAGAGTCAATTATTAAGAATCACTTCTGTTTAAAAAGTATACAGTTGATCAATATTCTACTTGGATAAACTATAATATGTTAACTGAACTTGAAGTTGTGAAGATGTGATTTTTATTTTTCAGCCATTATGGATTGGTATTCTGAGGATCACTGTAGCACACTTCAGGAATCACTGTACAATATTATTACTATATTTACATCTCCGAGAGGGTAGAGAGCAAGTATTTCATCTATGTACTCCCAGAACCTATTAGTGATTACACTTTAATTGGTCCTCAATAAGTGGTTGTTGAACATCTGAAAATAAAGTTGTGACTGGAGAGTAACGATATTGGTTTCCATAAAAAATCTATAAATACAAGAAAATGATCAATATTTGTCTGATAAAATATAATCATCTTTATCCTTGAATGTCTTAAAGATTCTGAAAGTGACATATAAGAAGGCAAAATTCAGTCTATCATCTGAAATGTAGCCCATACTTTCCCAGTTACATAGGTACAGGGATTCCTAGGGTAGAAAATCCTAGGGAACAAAGCTTCTTTGAACAAACTCAGCCTGGGATAATGACAAAGTTTGGCTCTCCTTAGCACTGAACTGGAACAAGAGTAACTAAGAGGAAACATGGGGAAATAGTACTAACTTCAATGTATTTTATATTTTCCAGATATTCTTTCTCAAGAAATTTTATTCCTTCACTGGGCCACTTTTTCAAGTCTCTGATTTGTAAAATGCCTTCTATAGGCACAGAGGCTTCTGTAGTAGTGGCCTCACAGAGCTCACATGCACACATGCATGTGTGTATATATGTAAATGTGTGTTTAGTAATATGTGTATATGTATGTCAATACTTTAAGTGTTATGGTTTTGAATACTTAACATGCATTAAGTCTTTTATTCATTATAATAACCTTCAAAGTGGATGTTACCCTTGGTTGAGAAAACTGAAGCACAGAAAGTTTAATTAACTTAACTTTGTCTTAGGACTAGTAAGTGCCAGAGGGAAATTCAAACCCAGGCAGTCCACATCAGAGTCCAAGCTCTTAAACACTGTCTATACGCCCTCTCTAAGGTGGGCTAAAACACTCTGTCTGGCAGAACCTCACTGGAGAATATTAGACTCTCTGAGTAGCTTTAGCTTATCCCCAGTATAAGACAGGGAAAGAGAAATTCAGACAGGGAACACATTTCTATGCTGACTTCTGTAGTAATGAATTTTTTGATAAGAAAGTATTTCCTCAAAACACTTCACCTCTTTTAATAGAGGCATTACGGTTTTGAAAACATCCAAACTGGTGTGCTTTGTTCTCTGAATATGCCTTAGAATTATCTTTCTTGCTTATCTTACAGGCTTCCTGATTTTTAATATGACTTCCCCCACTCTTGAAAAAAAATTCTACTTTGCACTTATGTAGTGCTTGCATTTCAAAGTACTCCTTATTATCACTCTGCCGTAGATTTGCTATCAGAGAAATGAGGGTAATGGGAAGTATATATAGGTGTATGTGTCTGTGTTGTGTTTATATTTTATGCTCTTTAGGGATCTCAGCTAAAACTTATAAAGTAGACAAAAAATAGTTTTTATGTTAAGAAATAAATATAGACTTACAAAAATGAAAATGCATACTGAAGAGGTGCAATATTTACATTACTCCATTATGAACAGATTATTAGTGCTGCTTATGGTCACTTTCTTACATCTTCCCAGCATAGAATATCTCATTTCATCATATAAGTAAAAAGATAAAGAGATATTTCAAACAAAAGGCTCATTTTCTGGCAAGTTTTTAACCATCTATTGTTAATTTATACTTCTGCGCTTTCTGACCCCCACCCAATGCATATGCATTGAAATATACCAGCCTTTGCTTTTAAAAATTCTGATTCTTGACAGCACTCATCTCAGTCTATACATAATTCATTATAATTACTATCAATAACTTTCTAGTGCCAAGCTCAATTCTCCCTTGAGCATTGAAAAGGGGTATGGCTGGCTGCATGCTTTTAGGCGCATAAAACTGTCATAAGAGTGTGTATACACTAGTTCTAGCGGATACCAAGACTCCAGAAGAAACAGAGTACCTTTACAAGGAATAGGCATTGTGCTTCCACCTACCAAAAAAATGAATGACTTAGGAGGAGAATTGCGTGGTAAAATTCAGAAACTTATATTGGAGTTTGCAAAAATAAAGATTGTGACTTGATTACTTTTGCAGTCAGTACTTTTTGAGAGAATAATTTAGACATCATACTGTTATTAATGCCAGAGTCACTTGTGCTTCTTATAGTTTGGTTGGGGAGATACTACCTGTGCTTAGAGCTAGGACTTTCTTGATGAAAGTGGAAGCTTAAGGCATTTGGAAGGAGATAAAATGACGATGTTGGTAATGCTTGCAACTTCTCTTGCATGTGTGGGAGAAAAAAAAAAGTTTAGATTGTGACCAGGGGTTTCTCAGACCAGGAAAAGGAATAAACATTTTCATTGTTATGTGTCTGTATGGGAAAGGGAAGCAAAGGCTTAGAGTTGTTAGGCATAGATTTACTACCTCTGTGGATCGTCCCTCTGCAATTCAATAAAAATGTCTGATTTTTCTTAACTTTCTTCTTCAAGGTATCAGGGCTGCCTCATTTTTAAAGAATGGAAATACACATTTGGAGTCAGCATATATTTCATGTTTCTTAGACTGTTCCAAAGATTTGCTCGGATCCTGCTTTTAGCCCTTAGCAGTTCTAGGCTCAGTGTGGTTAGTTCCCCTGCATTCTTTCCTCCTGGGTGTGCAAATGAGCCACAAGCCTGCTGTGTGTCCATCAGGGATATGGAAGTTGTCAAAAGCCCTGCAGACAGAAACCTATTTGTCTTTTGCTGAAAGGGAAGAAACAGGTTCCTTGATATAATTCTTTTTCCTTTAAAATAAGGTATAACCAAAAATTACTTAATAAATCCTCGTGGAATGCCTAGAAAATCAGTGGGTATATGAAGGTCAAGATAAAGGAAAGCGTGCTTTTACAACCAACATACCAGAGAAATACATTTTAATGACTGTTGCCCCCTTCAAAGCAATCACCTGAGGAGCCTCTACTCCATTTTAGCAGTGCTGCCATAGCTCTTAACTGTGTTGAATCTCTTTTGGAATTGCCTTCAGAGTTAGTTTACAAGCCACATAAGAAAACCATTATTTTATGGTTATACCACCTAACGTTCCATAAAGGGAATAGGAAAAACGAAGTGAAACAAATGGGGTGTGGCTTTACTTATCCATAAAATCAGCTGAAAAGATAGGCTTTGTATCCTTCCCAGAACATTGACAACTGATGCGCTTTTGGAAATGCAACAGAAAGAAAAATAGCCAAGTCTTCTTTAAAAAAAAAAATGTGTCTGATGCTTTTATACCTAATTCTATAGTTTTCCATGAAACCTAGAAACACAGAGAGTATTTTTTAAAAGATTGTAGATGAACGAGGCATTATGTATATTCACCTGTGTTTCTGTACTGGATGGGTGTCCTTGTAGAACAATTAATCGAAGTGCAAATCGTTGTACAAGGAAAGTGCTTTATTCCCACTTAAGCAACACCAATAGCTTAATTACCTTTATTCATGTGGGTCACTGACTTAGTTTAGACCATTATCCATTCTCACATTCTTTGCTACTATGCCTTCTTAGCAGGTCTCTATGTCTCTTATTCTCTGATTCATTGCCTACACTGTAGACAATATAAACTTTTCTAAATCATGTATCTAATTATGACAATGCCTGCTACAAACTTACAGTGATTCCCATTTAATTTCAGGATGAAGCTCACTCTTTAGTGTGATATTCAAATATTTGACAGTTCTGTCCCTTTCTAGACTCTGGATTAGTTAATCTAAACTTATCATATCTTTTTTTCCTTCTGTTTGCTCTCTGGACTGATTCCAAGATCACTGCTCTCTAACTCCAAAATTTCACACATGCTATTCAATAATGCTATCTGAAATGTCTACCCGAGCTTTTAATTTACAAAGCAGCTGTTATTCCCCAGGGTTATTTTTTGCCCTAGACTGAAGACATAGAATTCCACTTGCTGGATATTCTTAGCATAGATATCTAGTGTGGATTATTAAAAACACCAATATCTTGGACAATTCTAAAGGCCATAATTCACTAAGCATCTTCCATCCAAGAATCTGTGTTGTTAAAAAATCGTGCCGGGGACTCTAATGTAAGTTTCAATCCCAATTCTTTTGGGGTACTCCCTCATCACCCTTACTGAGTGTAGAAAAGGCTATTATTCCTCCAAAACTGCCCCTATGAATAGATGATCAAGCACAATATTAACCAAATCATTGGAACTTGAGAGGAATTGCTCATTAATTAATTCTCATGAAATATCTACATATCCTGTTTTTCTACTGTGGTAACTAAAACAGAAAGATGGCTGCAAATAATTACATTATTTCCTGTGCATGCGTGCTGCTCCTCCATTAAAAGGTAAAATGTATGTCTTTCTCACTGCATCCAGGTGGTCTTCCTTTGACTTTTTTGAACAGTACATGGCAAAGGAACTAACATTCTGCTTGTAAACATTATGAAAATCTGGCAGATTTAGCTTCTTCCTTTTTAGGATACTTCTTTAAACCCAGATGCCATACAATGTGAAGCCCAAGCCACAGAGAGGGGCTATGTATATGTGCTCTAGTAAACAGCTCCATCCAACTGTTGGAAGAACTGACAGCCAGCATCAACTGCCAGCCAGGTGGGGGAACCATGTTGGGTCATTGCAAGCCCAATGCAGGCCTCAGAAGACTGCAGCCCCAGCCAAAATCAAGAGGGGCAGAAGAGTTCAGTACCACAGAATCATGAGAAATAAAAATTAAATATTGCTTCAAGCCTTTAAGCAGTAATAGGTAACTGAAATCCACATCCATTCTTTCTATTTTCTATACACTGCCACTCTTACCCCACACTAAAACCATTCCCCCAATTTTGAAAGACAATATGATTTTTAATTATAATTGTACCCATTACATGGAATTAATACGGAGCTTAGTATAAGCCAATTTACTTCTTACTTTCATTTAACAAGGATCAATATGATACAGATGTCTCTAGTGCTTGTCACAATATTCTGGCTTAACTCTGACACCAGCAGTAGTGCTAGTGGCAGTTCCAGCTCACCTGCTCTGAGGATCAGTATCCGGCCCCAAGGTTGTATTGTATGTCTTTCCTCATTCTGTACTAAGACCTTCTCTACTTAGAGGAAGATTACATGGCCACTGCACAAGGGCATTTCAAACTTCTGTAGGTTGAGCCTTCAAACAATGAGATGGGCGAGGGTAGATAAGTGTTCCAATCTCTCATCTTTCAGATTGAAAATTCTGGAGTATTTTGTGCAGTTCTTAGATACCTTGGCTGAAAGAAGTCTCTTGCCCAACAGCATCCTAGTGCACCTTCTATTGACTTTTCCTGTTTCACTCTTTCCACTCTCTTACTTCTGTTTTCTAAGCTCATTTCACAAAATTCCTGTCTCATTCCTTGTCTCTTAAGGAAATTGTGTAAGTCCTAGTCTCACACTCTGCTTTCAGGATAAGCCAAATTAATATAGTTACTTACATATGATTGTTACGTGATGAGTATTTTTGTACTCCCCAAATTCTTATGTTGAAGCCCTAACCCTGATGTGACTGTACTGGATATGGGACCTCTAAAGAAGTAATTAAGGTTAAATGAAACCACAAGTGCGGGGTCCTAATTCAATAGAACTGATATCTTTATGAGAAGCGGAAAAGACATCAGATATTTTTTTCTATCTCTCTAAGTACATGCACTTAGCACTGTGAGGCCATGTGGGACATAGCAAGAAGGCAGTCATCTGCAAGCTGGGAAGAGTCCTCACTGGAACCTCGGAACTTTGACACTTGGCTTCCAGTTACCAGAACTGTGAAAAAATAACATTTATATTGTTTAAACCACCTAGACTATGATATTTTGCTATGGCAGCCTGAGCTAAGACAACTATGAATTCAATGTGCAAAAATAAAGTGACCTTATTTTTCTTACCTGACATGCTTTCATGCCCCTATTTCAACTACAGGCAGAAGAGTTCTCTTGTTTTCATAGTCTATTCAGCATTTAAAGGTCCCAAGGCAGAGCCATTATCATCTCTCAGATGGTCTTCCCCTCTCTCTGATATCTCACAAATATTCCAGAATGAAGGCAGAAATGTACTCATCCTCTTGCCTCATGGCAAGATAGACTCTTATCTAATCCACAGGCTCTTTGTTAAGTTTTATCATTTATACATATTTTCTGGCTGACTCAGTGTTATCCCTGGGTGCCCCACCCTGATGATTACTGAGTCATGCCTGATATAGCCTTGCCTTCTTTGGGCCTCTTCTGAAGTATAGTAGGTCTCCATATGTTAAAAGGCTCATTTTACATCTACTACTCTTGTCTTGATTGCCATAACCTCTGATCAGGAAGTTCCAAAACTGTTGCCTCCTCTCTTCAAAGCCAGGAGTAATCATGTCCACCATTCCTTTTACCTTTATGCATCCTCCAATAGGGTGGTGAAAACTTCTGGATTCTAAAAATCATGTGGAGATGTATTGGTGCTATCTTAGGCCTATCTACAGAGACTCCTTCATCAGCTACTATGTCACATGCATAATATGGTACTGTTAACCTGGCTATGTCATAACCTTAAGGCTTCTCTAGGAAACTTTTAGTTTTCTCAAGCCATTTCCTGAGAATCAAAAACTAATAAAACACCACATGCTAGGATTCCACCAAACCTATCTGACCATTTCCATTATTACCCTTTTGTTTTAGTTACTTCAAGATACCATAACAAAGTATCATAGACTAGGTAGCTTAAACAACAGAACTTTTTTTCTCAAAGTTTTGGAGGCTGGAAATACAAGATCAAGGTGCTGGCCAATTCAGTTCCTGGTGAGAACTCTATTCCTGGCTTGTATGTGGGTAGCTGTTTTCTCACTATGTCCTCACATGGGCTTTCTTCACTGTGTACACTTGGCAAAGTCTAGTGGGTGAATGAGAAAGACAGAGGATGAGAAAGAGAAGAAAGAGAACTACCTTCCTTTTCTTATAAGGCCACTAATTCTATCACAAGAGCCCTACCCTTATTACCTAATGTAACTCTAATTATCTCACAAGTGCCCTGTATTGAAATACCTTCACACTGGGAGTTAAGACGTCAACACATAAATTTTGGAGAGACTTAACTTAGCTTATTGCATCTTTTTCTTCATTCTTAGGTTAAGCCCCAAGATCATTGAGTAATAAAGAGCTTGCGATCT
The DNA here is from genome assembly GCF_029281585.2 of Gorilla gorilla gorilla. Taxonomy (NCBI): domain Eukaryota; kingdom Metazoa; phylum Chordata; class Mammalia; order Primates; family Hominidae; genus Gorilla; species Gorilla gorilla. Next base: position 116,134,662 of record NC_073229.2, on the reverse strand, counting down.
TGCATCAGGCTCTTTTTTTCCATCATTTAAAGTATGATAGGATTTGTCTGTGTCCCTGCCCAAATCTCATCTTGAATTCCCACATGTTGTGGGAAGGACCCTATGACAGGTAATTGAATCATGGGGACAGGTCTTTCCGGTGCTGTTCTCATTATAGTGAATAAGTCTCATGAGATCTGGTGGTTTTAAAAAGGGGTTTCCCTGCACAAGCTCTCTCTTTGCCTGCTGTGATCCATGTAAAATGTGACATGCTCCTCCTTGCCTTCTGCCATGATTGTGAGGCCTCCCCAATGACATGGAACTGTAAGTCCATTAAATCTCTTTCTTTTGTAAATTTCCCAGTCTGAAGTATGTCTTTATTGCAGCATGAAAATGGACTAATTCAGTAAATTGGTACCAGTAGAGGAGCTGAAAAGATACTCAAAAATGTGGAAGCAACAATGGAACTGGGTAACAGGCAGAGGTTGGAATAGTTTGGAGAGCTCAGAAGACAACAAGAAAATGTGGGAAAGTTTGGAAGTCCCTAGAGACTTGTTGAATGACTTTGATAATGGCATGGACAATGAAATCCAGGCTGAGGTGGTCTCAGATGGAGATTAGGAACTTGTTGGGAAATGGAACAAAGTTGACTGTTGTTGTTTTAGCAAAGAGACTAGCAGCATTTTGCCCCCGCCCTAGAGATTTGTGGAACTTTGAACTTCACAGAGATGATTTAGAATATCTGGTGGAAGAAATTTCTAAGCAGCAAAGTGTATTCAAAATCTGACTTGGGTGCTGTTAAAGGCATTCAGTTTTACAAAGGAAACTGAGCCTAAAAGTTTGGAAAATTTGCAGACTAACCATGTAATAGAAAAGAAAATCCCATTTTCTTAGGAGAAATTCAAGCTGGCTGCAGAAATTTTTGTAAGTAATGAGGAGCTGAATGTTAATCACCACAACAATGGGGAAAATGTTTCCAGGGTATGTCAGAGGCCTTTGCTTCAGCCCCTCCCATCATACATCCAGAGGCTTAGCAGGAAAAATGGTTCCCTGGTCTGATCCTGGGGTCCCTCTGCTGTGTGCAGTCTAGGGACTTAGTGTCCTGCATCCTAGTCACTCCAGCCATGACTAAAAAGGGCCAAGGTACAGCTCGAGCTGTTGCTTCAGAGGGTGGAAGCTCCAAGCCTTGGTAGCTTCCATGTGGTGTTGAGCCTACAGGTACACAGAAATCAAGAATTGAGGTTTGTTCTTTTGGCTTAGGATTGACTTGGCAATGCGGGCTTGTTTTCGGTTCCATATGGACTTTAAAGTAGTTTTTTCCAATTCTGTGAAGAAAGTCATTGGTAGCTTGATGGGGATGGCATTGAATCTATAAATTACCTTGGGCAGTATGGCCATTTTCACGATATTGATTCTTCCTACCCATGAGCATGGAATGTCTTCCATTTGTTTGTGTCCTCTTTTATTTCATTGAGCAGTGGTTTGTAGTTCTCCTTGAAGAGGTCCCCTTCACATCCCTTCTAAGTTGGATTCCTAGGAATTTTATTCTCTTTGAAGCAATTGTGAATGGGAGTTCACTCATGATTTGGCTCTCTGTTTGTCTGTTATTGGTGTATAAGAATGCTTGTGATTTTTCCACATTGATTTTGTATCCTGAGACTTTGCTGAAGTTGCTTATCAGCTTAAGGAGATTTTGGGCTGAGACGATGGGGTTTTCTAGATATACAATAATGTCATCTGCAAACAGGGACAATTTGACTTCCTCTTTTCCTAATTGAATACCCTTTATTTCCTTCTCCTGCCTGATTGCCCTGGCCAGAACTTCCAACACTATGTTGAATAGCAGTGGTGAGAGAGGGCATCCCTATCTTGTGCCAGTTTTCAAAGGGAATGCTTCCAGTTTTTGTACATTCAGCATGATATTGGCTGTGGGTTTGTCATCGATAGCTCTTACTATTTTCAGATATGTCCCATCAATACCTAATTTATTGAGAGTTTTTAGCATGAAGCGTTGTTGAATTTTGTCAAAGGCCTTTTCTGCATCTATTGAGATAATGATATAGTTTTTGTCTTTGGTCCTGTTTATATGCTGGATACATTTATTGATTTGCATATGTTGAACCAGCCTTCCATCCCAGGGATGAAGCCCACTTGATCATGGTGGATAAGCTGTTTGATGTGCTGCTGGATTCGGTTTGCCAGTATTTTATTGAGGATTTTTGCATCAATGTTCATCAAGGATATTGGTCTAAAATTCTCTTTTTTGGTTGTGTCTCTGCCCGGCTTTGGTATCAGGATGATGCTGGCCTCATAAATGAGTTAGGGAGGATTCTCTCTTTTTCTATTGATTGGAATAGTTTCAGAAGGAATGGTACCAGCTCCTCTTTGTACCTCTGGTAGAATTCAGCTATGAATCCATCTGATCCTGGACTTTTTTTGGTTGGTAAGCTATTAATCATTGCCTCAATTTCAGAGCCTGTTATTGGTCTATTCAGAGATTCAACTTCTTCCTGGTTTAGTCTTGGGAGGGTGTATGTGTCGAGGAATTTATCCATTTATTTTAGATTTTCTAGTTTATTTGTGTAGAGGTGTTTATAGTATTCTCTGATGGTAGTTTGTATTTCTGTGGGATTGGTGGTGATGTCCCCTTTGTCATTTTTTATTGCGTATATTTGATTCTTCTCTCTTTTCTTCTTTATTAGTCTTGCTAGCGGTCTATCAATTTTGTTGATCTTTTCAAAGAACCAGCTCCTGGATTCATTGATTTTTTGAAGGGTTTTTTGTGTCTCTATTTCCTTCAGTTCTTCTCTGATCTTAGTTATTTCTTGCCTTCTGCTAGCTTTTGAATGTGTTTGCTCTTGCTTCTCTAAGCCAAAAGAACAAAGCTAGAGGCATCACGCTACCTGAATTCAAACTATACTACAAGGCTACAGTAACCAAAACAGCATGGTACTGGTACCAAAACAGAGATATAGACCAATGGAACAGAACAGAGGCCTCAGAAATAATGGAAAACATCTACAAGTACCTGATCTTTGACAAACCTGACAAAAACAAGCAATGGGGAAAGGATTCCCTAGTTAATAAATGGTGCTGGGAAAACTGGCTAGCCATATGTAGAAAGCTGAAGCTGGATCCCTTCCTTACACCTTACACAAAAATTAATTGAAGATGGATTCAAGACTTACATGTTAGACCTAAAACCATAAAAACCCTAGCAGAAAACCTAGGCAATACCATTCAGGACATAGGCATGGGCAAGGACTTCATATCTAAAACACCAAAAGCAATGGCAACAAAAGCCAAAATTGACAAATGGGATCTAATTAAACTAAAGAGCTTCTGCATAGCAAAATAAACTCTCATCAGAGTGAACAGGCAACCTACAGAATGGGAGAAAAGTTTTTCAACCTACTTATCTGACAAAGGGCTAATATCCGGAATCTACAATGAACTCAAACAAATTTACAAGAAAAAAACAAACAACCCCATCAACAAGTGGGTGAAGGATATGAATGGACACTTCTCAAAAGAAGACATTTATGCAGCCAACAGACACATGAAAAAATGCTCATCATCACTGGCCATCAGAGAAACGCAAATCAAAACCACAATGAGATACCATCTCACACCAGTTAGAAGTGCAATCATTAAAAAGTCAGGAAACAACAGGTGCCAGAGAGGATGTGGAGAAATAGGAACACCTTTACACTGTTGGTGGGACTGTGAACTAGTTCAACCATTGTGGAAGTCAGTGTGGCGATTCCTCAGGGATCTAGAAGTAGAAATACCATTTGACCCAGCCATCCCATTACTGGGTATACACCCAAAGGATTATAAATCATGCTGCTATAAAGACACATGCCCATGTATGTTTATAGCGGCACTATTCACAATAGCAAAGACTTGGAACCAATCTAAATGTCCAACAACGATAGACTGAATTAAGAAAATGTGGCATATATACACCATGGAATACTATGCAGCCATAAAAAAACGATGAGTTCATGTTCTTTGTAGGGACATGGATGAATCTGGAAACCATCATTCTCAGCAAACTATCGCAAGGACAAAAAAACCAAACACCACATGTTCTCACTCATAGGTGGGAATTGAACAATGAGAACACATGGACACAGGAAGGAGAACATCACACACCGGGGACTGTTGTGGGGTGGGGGGAGGGGGGTGGGATAGCATTAGGAGATATACCTAATGCTAAATGACGAGTTAATGGGTGCAGCACACCAACATGGCACATGTATACATATGTAACAAACCTGCACATTGTGCACATGTACCCTAAAACTTAAAGTATAATAATAATAATAATAATAATAAAGAAAAAAGAATTGAGGTTTGGGAACCTCCACCTAGATTTCAGAGGATGTATGGAAATTCCTGGATGCCCAGGCAGAAGGTTGCTACAGCAGTTGGGCTTTCATGGAAAACATCTGCTAGGGCAGTGTGGAAGAGAAATGTGGGGTCAGAGCTCCCACAGAGCCCATCAAAGCAGCTGGGAGGGAGGTGGTACCCTGCAAAGCCACAGAGGCAGACCTGCCCAAGACCATGGGAACCCACCTCTTGCATCAGCATGACCTGGATGTGAGACATGGAGCCAAAGGAAATCATTTTGGAGTTTCAAGATTTGACTCCCCTGCTGGATTTCGGGACTTCCATGGGCGCTGTAACCCCTTTGTTTTGGCCAATTTCTCGCATTTGGAATGGCTGTATTTACCCAATGCCTGTACCCTCACTGTATCTAGGAAGTAACTAACTTGTTATTGATTTTACAGGCTCATAGGTGGAAGGGAATTGCCTTGTCTCGGGTGAGACTTCGGGGTTTGGACTGTGGACAGTTGAGTTAATGCTGAAATGTGTTAAGACTTTGGGGAACTGTTGAGAAGGCATGATTGGTTTTGAAATGTGATGGTATGAGATTTGGGAGGGGCCTGGGGTGGAATGATATGGTTTGGCTGTGTCCTCGTCCAAATCTCATATTGAATTCCCACCTGTTGTGGGAGTGGCCTGGTGGGAGGTAACTGAATCATGGGGGCAGGGATTTCCTGTGCTGTTCTCATGATAGTGAATAAGTCTCATGAGATCTTGTGGTTTTGAAAAGAGGAGATTCCCTGCACAACATCTTTCTCTGCCTGCTGTCATCCATGTAACATATGACTTGCTCCTCCTTGTCTTCTGCCATGATCATAAGGCCTCCTCACCATGTGGAACTGTAAGTCCATTAAACCTCTTTTTTGTAAATTGCCCAGTCACTGGTATATCTTTATCAGCAGAGTAAAAGTGGTCTAATATAAAGTGTTTTTGCTTTCCCTGTCTGGAAAGATTCCTACTCAACCATTATACTTATACCCTTTTCCCTCTCTATATATGGGCTTTAGTTTTGCAGACAGTGTCATCCTTTGAAAAGCTTGATGTCTTGCTGCAAAACCATGGTCAAGTTTTAACGTTTGGATGGTACAGAAAAAGGGAAAAAAACAAAACAACCAAAGTAAGCAAACCAAAAAATACACTGGGAGACTTTACAGATATTATCTTCATTATGTTAACAATATCTTGTTTCCTTTCGAGTCTAGATGTTTGTTTAAAATATTTTAATATCTTGAAAATGCCCAGCCTGTCTTTTTGCACTCTAAAGGAACTCAGTAGCTCCTTGTTAATAAAATCCTAGGTATCAGTACCCAACATCCTTTGGTATCCCTGTCCAATGTGACTTTTGATGCCTTAGTGATAATTATCACTATTATTTTCCTTTGTGGAAAGTAGAGAATACATATTTATGTGATCTATCTATCTTTCTATCTATATATATTACCTATTTAATCTATCTAAGATATTCTTTTCAGTGTTTGTATGGAGATGATGAATAAAATAAATCTCGATAGAATGCTAAGATATTCTCATTTGTGATCTTAAATAAAACATATTAAGAACAGACAGAAGCACATGTGCCTTTCTATAAATGTGCATTCACAAACAAACTTGGCAAAGTTCATTCGGTTAAAACACTCATGATTTAACTTTGAGATACATAAGATTTATTTCATTGAATTCTTACCATATCATAACCAGTAATTTGTTTATTGCAATTTTCAGGGTAGTCCCAGTCACTTTTTCTTCTTCCATCAGTGCTATAGAAACAGATTCATTTCTTGTTCACAAGGATGAAAGTTATTGCATTAGTTTTTTCCCATAGAAGGTGTTTTCATCACTATTGTAGTCACTCAACACTATATCCTGGAATCAGCACCTCAATGTTTCTCTGCTTGTGAATATAACCCAATCAGTATATCATGGCAGATGCTTTTCCTCAATATTTCTAGCATCATTCTCAAGAGTTAACATGTATGCATCCTATACTTTCAAGACTTCAAGAGTAAAGATCTTTAGATAAGTAATTTTACAGAAAAATTTATGATAAGAAATAAATAGATCAAATAGCATGCAATTAACTTTTGCATTTTGACATGGAAACAATGCAACATACAGGGAAATAGATAAGTAATTATGTACAATACTAATTGACAGACTCTAGATGCTGTAATGAGGATTTTACTTGTATTAAATGTAATATTTTAAATAGTCTAAGTAATTTTTATTTCTACTTTACAATAAAGAAAACAAACCTCCAAGTAACTTTTCCACAAACTCAGAAGAAGTAAATGGTAAAACTAAGACTTGATCATTTTAATAAATTATGTTGACCTTTTACTTATAACAAAATAATTATGACAATATAGTGTTTAGGTTGATATTTTAGGCAAGCCAATAGTAAAAATATTTTAGTCAAGAAATATTTTGGTGGTCTCCATTTCTAGAAGTTATTGATTTTACTAATAGAATATAAGCTTCTGCCAGTGAAAGGCAGAAGACCTACATCATCTATCTGTAAGACAAGCACATTCCTCAAAAACGGGAGAAAGTCTCTGAAAGTAGGGCACAGACTCCTTATCTATAAATTGTTTTATCCTTCTAGCATTTCAAAATAGAACAAAAAGTTTATGAAACCTATGAAATATCATCTTTTCATTGTGATCAATTTGTTATTTTTATTGCACAGTTCTTGAATAAGAGACTTCTAAATGGCATACGGTTGCAAATAATAGTCAATTCACACCGTTCGCATGCCCTATTTTATTTACAAATGATTTACTGTGACTGTGGACATGTTCCTTTTTGTTCCTGATACTAGAAGTTGGGCATTATTTCCCAGTCTTTTTCTTTCACTGACTTTGGTCATTTTAGTAGTTAATGACATAGCATTAGTGCTTTTGCAGGATGTTGTCTCACTTCGCTTTTTTTCTCCCCTAAGAGGCTATAAGTGAAAGAAGAAAGGTGTCAGGGACTAGGAAAGAGCCCCTTTCTTGAAACTTAAAGCATATTTAATGGCTTTCAGAAATAAAAATGTTCATTCATGATTAACAAAAGAACGGGGTTTTCTCTTTCTACAGAAAAAAAAAAAAATTCCTTGAGTTGGAATACATAGGCAGACAAAAAGCCAAAACAGGTATTCATTCAGCTAGCTATAGAAATCACATAAACTTTTCAACAAATGAAATGACAAATATCGCCTGTTTTGTACATCCTGGAGAAGATTAAGAGAAAGGGCACTATATCTTGGCAATAAAAGCTCCTCAGAGGTGCCAGGTAAGAAATCAATACAAGTTTTGTTTTTTTAAGTAAACAACATTTGTTAACTAATTTATTAATTTTCCAATGAGTAGAATTATGAGTTTGGAAACACTTTTCTGTTATCTGGTAGAATCCTTTAAAAAATTTTTGAATGAATACTATACTCAAAGTCATACAGCTAGTTAAAATAGCAGAAACCACTTTTGGAAAACTAGATATTTTGCCACTTTTAAACTCTCCCTTTGCATTTTATATTTCTCTTGCCCACTGTTGCTAGCAGCAAAATCTCTTAGAAAGCCTCATGAGGATTATGTGCTTTCCTCAGGTACAACACGATAGAGAGAGTCTATGAAACAACTTTCTGTCCAGCAGTGGCCCAAGGACAAATGAAACTCTGGTCAAAATCACCAAGACAAATCTACAGGGACTCAGGGAAACAAATGAAATGATTCTTGTGTTTAAATTAAGGTGTGCTACAGGATGGTAAAAATTTGGGCTTTTATTTCCTCCTTTGACTTATCTGATAGCTAAAATGTTATTTTTATAGTGAATGTACATTGCTTGTATAATAAAAAAAAGTTTAAAAGAAAATAATTCCATATTTGTGCCACAATAATAATGAGTGCTACTGGAGTTTTATAGAGCAAAAAGTTGGAGTTCTCATAATGAGTTTTTCCTAAGAAGCCTATGAATCTCACTTCTAAGTCTTCAATTCTTTCGTAGCCACTGTTCTGCTGGCACTTGGAGCTAGGGAAAATGAACCAGGGCAGCTTCTAAACTAGTCAAAAAGAATGCTTTCTTGTTTCTCAAATCCGTGCTCACAATATAGTTTCTAGTTAGAAGTTCAAGTCAGAGAATGATGTTCTCTAGAAACTTCAAAGACATGGCTAGTTTGTGCTACTTACTTATTTTGCATAATCTAGGACATTTTATATTTCTGAATTTCATGCCATTTATCTTACTGCATTCCAATTTTTATTTTCCTGTTTCCTCCACTTGATCATAAACTTTTGCAGGTTATAATTTACTTTTATATCCCCTATATTATCAAAACCTAGTAGAGTTAATAACTCAGACAAAATATATTATTGGTATTTGTTGAATTTGAAATAAGGGAAATTAGCAAGAAGAGTAGAATAAAGAAGAGAGAACAAGCCTTGCTATACATTGTGAATTATGGATTATTTTTAAATGCAACTAAGAACATTAAAACTTCATAAAAGGCATAAACATTTGTATTAGCACATTCTCATGCTGCTACAAAGAAATACCTGACCCTGGGTAATTTATAAAGGGAAGAGGTTTAATTGACTCACAGTTACACATGGCTGGGAAGGCCTCCAGAAACTTACAATCATGGCAGAAAGGGAAGCAACATGTTCTTCTTCACATAGCTGCAGGAGAGAGAAGTGCCAAGAAAAGGATGAAAAGTCCCTTATAAAACCATCAGATTTCATAAGAACTTGCTTACTATCACAAGAACAGCATGGGTCATGACTCACTCAGCTCCCACCAGGTCCCTCTAATGGTACATGGGGATAATGGTAAATACAATTCAAGATGAGATTTGGATAGGGACACAGAGCCAAACCATATCATTCCACCCATGGCCCCTACCAATTCTCATGTCCTCACATTTCAAAACACAATCATGCCTTTCCAACGTCTCCCTATGTCTTAGCTCATTCCAGCATTAACCAAAAAGCCAAAGTCCAAAGTCTCATGTGAGGCAAGGTAAGTCCCTTGTGCCTAGTCCCTTCAGCCTGTAAAATCAAAATCAAGTTAGCTACTTCTTAGATACAATAAGGATACAGGCATTGGGGAAATACACGCATTCCAAATAGGAGAAATTGGCCAAAACAAAGGTGCCATGGGCCCCATGCAAGTCTGAAATCCAATAGGGCAGTCATTAAACATTAAAGTTCCAAAATGTTCTCCTTTGACTCCATGTCTCACATCCAGGTCATGCTGATGCAAGAGGTGGGCTCCCACAGCCTTGGGTAGCACCTCCTCTGTGGCTTTGCAGGGTACAGCCCCCCTTCTGGCTGCCTTCACAGGCTGGCATTGAGTGTCTGTGGCTTTTCCAGGCATACATTGCAAGCTGTCAGTGGATCTACCATTCTTGGGTCTGGAGGATGGTGGTCCTCTTCTCACAGCTCCCCTAGGCAGTGCCACAGTGGGAACTCTGTGTGGGGTCTCCAACCCCATGTTTCCCTTCTTCACTGTCCTAGCAGAGTTTCTCTATGAGGGCTCCACCCCTGCAGCAGACTTCTGCCTGGACATCTAGGAGTTTTCCATACACCATCTGAAATCTAGGAGGAGGTCCCCAAACTTCAATTCTTGACTTCTATGCACCTATATGCCCAATACAACATGGAAGCTGCCAAGTCTTGGGGCCTACCCCATCTGAAACAGTGGCCTGAGCTTTATGTGGGTCCCTTTCAGTCATGGCTGGAGCTGAAGCAGCTGGGGCACAGGGTATCATGTCTCAAGGATGCACAAAGCAGGGGGATCCTGGGCCCATCCAAGAAACCATGTTTCCCTTCCAGGTCTCCAGGCCTGTGATGGGAGGGGCTGCCATGAATGTCTCCAACATGCTCTGGAGACATTTTCCCCATTGTCTTGGTGATGAACATTTGCTCTTTGTTACTTATGCAAGTATCTGCAGCAGGCTTGAATTTCTCCGAGAAACTGGGTTTTTCTTTTCTATTTCATTGTCAGGCTGCAAATTTTTCAAACTTGTATGCTTTGCTTCCTCTTGAATGCTTTGCTGCTTAGAAATTTCTTCTGCCAAATACCCTAAATCATTTCTCTCAAGTTCAAACTTCCACAGATCTCTAGAGCAGGGCCAAAATACATTAGTTTCTTGCATAGCAAAAGTGACCTTTATTCCAGTTCCCAAAAAGTTCCTCATCTCCATCTAAGACCATCTCAGCCAGGACTTTCTTTTCCATATCACTATCTTCATTTGGTTCAAAGCCATTTATCAAGTCTCTAGGAAGTTCCAAACCTTTCCATATCTTCCTGTCTTCTGAGCCCTCCAAGTCTCTAGGAAGTTCCAAATTTTTCCACATTTTCCTGTCTTCTCCTGAGCCCTCCAAACTATTCCAACCTCTGTCTGTTATCCAGTTCCAAAGTCGCTTCCACATTTTTGGGTATCTTTATAGCAGCATCCCACTCTCTGTGGTACCAATTTACTGTTTTAGTACGTTCTCATGCTGCTATGAAGAAATACCTAAAACAAGGTAATTTATGAAGGAAAGAGGTTTAAGTGACTCACAGTTCCACATGGCTAGGAAGGCCTCAGGAAAGTTACAATCGTGGCAGAGGAGCACCAAACACATCCTTCTTCATAAGGTGTCAGGAGAGAAAAGTGCTGACCAAAGGGGGAATTGCCTCTTATAAAACCATCAGATCTCATGGGAACTCACTCACTATCATGAGGACAGCATGGGGGTAACCACCCCCATGATTCAGTCACTCCCACTAGGTCCCTCCCATGACATGTGGGGATTATGGGAACTACAATTCAAGATAAGATGTGGGTGGGGACACAGCCAAACCATATCAACTTTATAACAACTTAGAGTAATATTTTGAGAAACCTATCTTCGTACTGAAAAACACATAGACAAAACATAAACCCTGAACCCAACCTACCTGAAATTTTTGGCATGCTAGTGCAATGGTTATTTAAATCATTACAGTATTTTAATTTTAATTATTCTAACACTTTAAAATTACATAATTAAAACATTAATTTTAATAATTATTAAAAAGGACAATAAATTTTGTGTACAGATTCTAAGGCTTCTTGAAAGTATCATTTTTGTTTTATGGGTAGGAAACAATTTCACTAAACCACACATTTCTTGATGCATGATACAAGGCGGCATAGCAATCCAGAGAGATCTCTCTATAGGGCATCATATCCTTCCCTAGAACGTTAATAAATTATTCAGTGTCCAACAACTTCATCATAAAGTTGGTTAAAAGTTATACCAGTATATAGATAGAGTCTATTGATATTTAACAATACAGCAATAAAGGGATGGTGTAGGAGAAGATAAATTTTTTCAGGGAAAAAAATCCCAATATTTCTTGCAATTGCTGGTTCTTGCATGTTACAATGCTTGCAGTTGTGTTATATTTAGCTTTAATTCCTCTCATTGCAACTTAAGCCTTTTCTTGTTTGCTCCTTGATGAAGATGGAAAACAGCTTTATGCCAACAACCTTTTATTTACTTTGTCTTCCCTCAATACAACACAAAGTTCTTTGTTTCTTCTCATTATCTACTTTATCACATGAAAATGTAATAAAAAACATGGACTAGAAGTTGTATGGTCTTTTAATGTCTGCCACACATAGGCATTTCTTTTCATTAAATACTTTAATAATTTAGATAGACAGTATTTAGATGACAGATTCATTGGGATAAAATGATGTAAATAAATAGTCACATCTTTGAATACTCTAACTTATATTTTTTAATTTGCTATATTTTTTAAAACTATAATTCAATTGTAATTTGAGAAATGGTGAAAAGTCACTTCTGTGAGTTTTTATAGATCATTTGTTATATTTAAGCATCTTCTCATTGGTGAGAAGAGGGGAGTATGAACTGAGAAATCTCTCCATTCTAGTAAAATTCCAGTGATTTTTAAGTCCACTAATTTATTAATCTGGCTCTCCCCAAGTCTGATCAGAAATACTTACATTGAAAAATTTGTGAAATGAACAGAATTCTTTTTGTTTAGCAATTACTTTAAAATAATCTTTGAAAAATGACTAAACTTGCATTTCTGAAAACAAATAAAAAACCTAACCGACTAATGCACTACAGAATATGATTGTATTCATTTGAATATGAAAAACTGTTGTCCTGTCTCATCAGATGTGAAGCATTCTCTAGGGCTATTTTTCTAATGCTTCACCATCATTAACTCAAGCGTCATTGTCCTACACCTGGACTCTTTCACTAGTGTAGATACTAGCATTTACTAGGGGCCTCTAACCAGATGCAGCAAGTAGCAAAGATGTCACATGCCATGTGGGACTGTAATATAGTGCACCTGACAACTGGCAGCACCCTTAGAAATGAGGCTTAATGGTTAAATGAGTGCAATTAAGTGTGCTGGTACATCTTTGATATCCCATAGTATGAGAACGTTTAATGTGACTCATCAGCCCCATTCCAAGTTCCAGACACTTAAAAACTGAATGAGCATAAATAGCAAAAGCCACAGTAAATGAGTTGCACAAAGAATTTAGAAATGTGAAAAATGATAAGCAATTTTGGACTGCTGGTTTCTTTTCAGTAATACAGCTTAACATTATACAGTGTAGTGATGCTATACTCATTTCTAATTCCACACATTTAACTTTGCTCTATTACAAGTTCCTTGAAATGTTATCTCCCTTTGCTAGAGCAAACTAGTTGTAAACCATACTGTCTCAGGGAGGCCAGGGATGTCTTTTGATTCCACTGCCAAACTCAACACAACATTGCTAAATTAAGGTTAAGAAATAGTTCTGCATTGACCTATGTTGCAACTGCTACCCAACAGTCATTTTGAAACAATCAATAGTACAGAGAGTCAAAAGTCCAAGATTACAGAAATTGCCCATTTGGACAATCAAGACAAGAAAAGGTAGAACATCATTTTGTGCTTTTCTTATCAATTGTTGTCAGGAAAAAAAGAGGAAAATATAAACTTCCTCGACTCACAGTCAATAAAACCATAATTTTAACTTTTGCAGAAAAAAGTAGCATCTCAACTTTGTAAACAGAAAGAAAGATTTCAGACAGGAGGCCACATGAACAACCTTGAAGAGGTCTAAAGAAATGATTTAAGATCATCTGTGATAAAGACAGCAACTGGAGACAAAATAAAAGTGATTAACCAGCATGAGTTCAAGTCTTTCCATTACAGAACACAGAAATTATTCTCTTGCTCTAAAATTCTGCTGCATGCCAGGAAACATCTTTACTGGAAAAAGGTAAAGGAAAGCATGAGTGTCCACCATAAATCTCAATTTTAACAAAATTTAAAGCCCCAGCATGTGGCATACAATGAAATAATAAGAATGGGCCAAATATCCATGGCAAATAATAGAACAGACATTTTAGATTTGACTTGATTTTATCTGAAAGGCTACTTGCTTATAAAATTATATGCATTATTAAAGAAACTAAAGTAAAAATGAATTTAAAGCCTAAGAAAAGAGATTACTACTATCCATTAGCTAGATGCCAAAGAAGTCTGACAAATTTAATTACAATATGCTTTTTATATATTGTCCCATGAGACTTCTATGGCATTTTACAGTGAGCCCCACAAGGAAAATTAGCAGTAAAGAAAAACTAAGAGAATACAATTGCATGCATGTCTGATATGTGGAAATAGAAACAGAGCATACTCAACAAGGTCTGTCAGATGCAAGTATGTATAATGCCTGCTGGAGCAGATGGCCAAGTTGATGAGTATTTCCAATAGTTTACAGCCAGACATTAGGTCCAAAGTCAGTTCACTGGGAAAAAAATAAATACACCAACCTGAGAAAGCTCAACTGAAAAGAAATGAATGCATCAAATTCTAACCATTGGTTAAGAGAGAGCCATTTTGGGGAAAACCTGAGCTTTCATATTTTTATTTCTGAAAATGTCAGAAAAATCAGATACACTATAAAAAGTATGATAAGTTAAAGTCATAGGTCTGGTATAAATTAATCAGCCCTACTTTCATGTATGAATTGGAATTAATTGGTTGTTTAACAAATAGAGAACTGTGTAAATTTCATATCCATATTACTGGGTGACACAGGTGACTTTTTTCTTGTTATATGTTAATTAATGAAATGGTTAACAGTCGGTGTATGGCATATGGTGCTTCTTTCACAGCACTGTGAGCCATGCCACAGAACGCTGCATCACCCTTCGAAGAATTTTTTTCTTCTCCTTCTTCCCCATATGGTGTTCAATTCTAAAATAGATTTTTCTGCAGATACTTAGTGTCTCCATCCAATATTCCATAGTTGGGAATCAGGTAAGGCTGAAAGATGAAAGTAAGTTCATATAAACCTTCAGCTCCCAGTTGGTTCTATTGATGAGAAGTCTTATCTGTATGTAGGTATTGCCACAGAATGCCTGACTTCTACAGAAACCAAGTGAAAATTGAGCTCGACCATTTGCCTGAATATATCTAACTCCCCTTGATAGCAGAAAATTAACATTAAAGTATTTTGGTCTTATCAAACCACTTAGTTGAAACCACTTACTTATTCAGAAGTTTGACCTCAGAAATGTAAGGAGCTGAACAGAAGCAGATCAAAGTTTGACATAGGGAATCTTGCCATGACTTTCAGTATATAATTAGATTGCAACCTCCAGGGCTCCGTGGTGGAGATTTATGAAACAGATTAAATGCTGGAGTGTCATTAGTGCCGACTGGCATCCTCAACTCAGTTCAGGCATGATGCTTTATTGAAGACATGTTTGATTAAAGACATTTGCCAGAATTTTATAAGAAAATGTGTTTTGTCCATAAACATGAGGATGGAAAATTTTATTAGAAATCTATTGTTATCCTCAATTCTAGAGATATAGAAAAGACCTTGCCTGGAAATTACCTACTGATGAGGGCCTTAAGCTAATGACTATTCGGCAACAGTTTTTTTAAGGTTGTTTATTCCTCCAGTAGTTGTTTGTACCTGCTGAGAAATTTTCTCGACATTTTTTGCCCTGTTTAAGAAAAACAATAATAAAACTTTTTTTTTGGAAAACAAAATAATGTAGGCTATATTTAAGAGTGAATTGAACTGGTCTTTATTTATATTTGCAGTAGATATTTCTGTCTTTCAGTTGGGTCCAGAAGGTTTTCCTGACTCTCTAAATATTATGTTTTATCTCTCTTGGTAGCACTCAATAATTTATCCTCAACTTACTTATACCTACATGACAATTTGTACATAATTCTTCTCTACTATATTAAGTTAGGATTATTTACTTACAATAGTTCTACTATTTTCCCCAGTAGATTATGCATTATAAGAGGTCAGAAAACCATGTATTTACTTTTGTCTCCCCACTGCGTGAAACACAATCAGTGTTCAATAAATATTTTTGAACACATAAACATTATACATTACAGGTCTTTATGTTGGCGATAATATAGTGATAATGTAAAAAGTTTTATAAATGTAAGTACCATTATGATAAATAAAAATATTTTGAGCTAAGATTACCTTATCTATTTTCTACCATTTATTTTTTATTATGACTACATATTAAAAGTTATAGGAATCTGTGAAATGGGAGGAAAAATAAATTACTCAGGGAATTTGACCCCCTGTGTCACGAAGCAGGAAATAAGAGTTTATAAACTTCCAAATGATCTTAATATGTGTACCTATAGATAGGAAATTTCAAATTGGAAAACTTTAAAAACTTTTAAAATAATATCCTATTGGTAACAATAGGATATTGTCCCTAATTAGCATTGCCTTTAAAAAGGAAGACATATTATTTTCTCACTCATTGATATATTCATTCATTCGTTGTGTAAAGATGTGTGAAGAATACAAGATGAAATGAAATACACCTATTGTCCTCATCATGCCCAAAACTTAGCAGTTAAGCTAAACACTGAAGGTACTACAAAGGAAGTGCTAAGGAACTTTAAAAAGGAAAGACAGAACAAGAGAGCCTTCATAGAAAGTAGGAGAAGGATTTTGTATCCCTTTAGTGATCTCATTGCTTCTGGTGCAGTGATATTGTTTAAAAGTACTTTTTTTCTTGAGAGTTTTTAGCATGAAGGGCTGTTGAGTTTTGTCAAAGGCCTTTTCTGCATTTATTGAGATAATCATGTGGTTTTTGCCATTGGTTCTGTTTATGTGATGGATTACATTTATTGATTTGCATATGTTGAACTAGCTTTGCATCCCAGGGATGAAGCCTAGTTGATCGTGGTGGATAAGCTTTTTGATGCACCACAAGATTCAGTCTGCTAGTATTTTATTGAGGATTTTCGCATTGAGGTTCATCAGGGATATTGGCCTGAAATTTTCTTTTTTTTGTTGTGACTCTGCCAGGTTTTGGTGTCAGGATGATGCTGGTCCCATAAAATGAGTTAGGGAGGAGTCTCTGTTTTTCTGTTGCTTGGAATCATTTCAGAAGGAATGGTACCAGCTCCTCTTTGTACCTCTGGTAGAATTCTTCTGTGAATCTGTCTGGTCCTGGACTTTTTTGGGGTGGTTAGCTGTATTAATTGCTGCCTCAATTTCAGAACTTGTTATTGGTATATTCAGAGATTAGACTTCTTCTAGGCACTGATGGAATGTACCTCGAAATAATAAGAGCTATTTATGACAAACCCACAGCCAATATCATACTCAATGGGCAAAAACTGGAAGCATTCCCTTTGAAAGCTGGAACGAGACAAGAATACCCTCTCTCACCACTCCCATTCAACATAGTATTGGAAGTTCTGGCCACAGCAATCACGCAAGAGAAAGAAATAAAGGGTATTCAAGTAGGAAAAGAGGAAGTCAAACTGTCTCTGTTTGTAGACAAACATGATTGTATATTTAGAAAACGCCATCATCTCAGCCCAAAATCTCCTTAAGCTGATAAGCAACTTCAGCAAAGTCTCAGGATACAAAATCAACGTGCAAAAATCACAAGCATTCTTATACACCAATAACAGACAAACAGAGAGCCAAATCATGAGTGAACTCCCATTCACAATTGCTTCAAAGAGAATAAAATACCTAGGAATCCAACTTACAAGGGATGTGAAGGGGACCTCTTCAGGAAGAACTACAAACCACTGCTCAAGGAAATAACAGAGGACACAAACAAATGGAAAAATATTTCTTACTCATGGATAGGAAGAATGAATATAATCAAAATGGCCATACTGCCCAAAGTAATTTATAGATTTAATGCTATCCTGATCAAGCTACCACTGACTTTCTCCACAGAATTGGAAAAAAATACTTTAAATTTCATACAGAACCAAAAAAGAACTCGCATAGCCAAGATAATCCTAAACAGAAAGAACAAAGCTGGGGGCATCACGTTACCTGACTTCAAACTATACTACAAGGCTATAGTAACCAAAACAGCATGGTACTGGTACCAAAACAGATATATAGACCAGTGGAACTGAACAGAGGCCTCAGAAATAATGCCACACATCTACATCCATCTGATCTTTGACAAACCTGACAAAAACAAGAAATGGGGAAAGGATTCCCTATTTAACAAATTGCATTGGAAAAACTGGCTAGCCATACGTAGAAAGTTGAACCTGGATCTCTTCCTTACACTTTATATAAAATTAATACGAGATGGATTAAAGACTTAAACATAAGGCCTAAAACCATAAAAACCCTAGAAGAAAACCTAGGCAATACCATTCAGGACATTGGCATGGGCAAAGACTTCATGACTAAAACACCAAAAGCAATGGCAACAAAAGCCAAAATAGATCAATGGGATCTGATTAAACTAAAGAGTTTCTGCACAGCAAAAGAAACTATCATCAGAGTGAATAGGCAACCTACAGAATGGGAGAAAATTTTTGCAATCTATGCATCTGACAAAGGGCTAATGTCCAGAATCTACAAAGAACTTAAACAGATTTACAAAGAAAAATTGGAACAGCCCCATCAAAAAGTGGGTGAAGGATATGAACAGACACCTCTCAACAGAAGACATATATGCATCCAACAAACATATGAAAAAAAGCTCATCATCACTGGTCATTAGAGAAATGCAAATGAAAACCACAATGAAATACCATCTCACACCAGTTAGAATGGTGATCACTAAAAAGTCAGGAAACAACAGATGCTGGAGAGGATGTGGAGAAATAGGAACGCTTTTACACTGTTTTTGGGAGTGTAAATTAGTTCAACCATTGTGGAAGACAGTGTGGCGATTCCTCAAGGATCTAGAACTAGAAATACCATTTGACCCAGCAATCCCATTACTGGGTATATAGTAGAATGATTATAAATCATTCTACTATAAAGACACATGCACACGTACATTTATTGTGACACTGTTCACAATAGCAAAGACTTGGAACCAACCCAAATGCCCATCAGTGATGGACTGGATAAAGAAAATGTGGCACCTATACACCATAAAATACTATGCAGCCATAAAAAATGGGTTAATATCCTTTGCAGGATGTGGATAAAGTTGGAGACCATCATTCTCAGCAAACTAACACAAGAACAGCAAACCAAACAATGCATGTTCTCACTCATAAGTGGGAGTTGAACACTGAGAACACAAGGACAGAGTGAGGGGAACATCACACACCAGGGCCTGTTGGGGGGTGGGGTACTAGGGGAGGAATAGCATTAGGAGAAATACCTAATGTAGATGAAGGGTTCACGGGTGCAGCAAACCACCATGGCACATGTATACCTATGTAACAAACCTGCACGTTCTGCGCATGTACCCGAGAACTTAAAATATAAAAAAGTACTTTTTGTTTTATTTTTGCTATGTTCTATACATTCTTTGAAATGTCATTATAAAACAGAGTTAAAATACCAAGAGATTAAAATAATTTTAACTAGGTAACAGGCTAGACAAGTAATGACTCAGGTTATTTTAGGAAAAATATGATCAAGTTAATTAGGTCTTATAGGAAGTGATGAGTAGCTTATGCCACATCTGTGGATCTACATCAAGGAGAATAACTGACCTATATTGTAGAAGCCAGGAGAAGCAGATATGTCAAATTCTTCATTATTTAATAAAATTGAATATCAGAAACTTATTATTAAAAAGTAGCTTAGATGAGCATAAAGAGATTGTATTTTGGTGAATTCATTTGGGTTTTATCAGCAAATACTTTCCAAAACCAAACTTATCATGTGATGATAAGTCTTTGTGATAATATTCCAGGGTATTTAACAAATACCCTCATAAAACTGAACAAGAACTTTGTTTTCATTCAGGAATTTAGTCCACTATCTTCTGGAGTGATCTAAACTTATCATTGACCACTTATTTTTGTTTTTAGCCAAAATACCAATTGGTGTTTGTTTCTAACTCACTTTATTCCAGATTTATTTGACATAGTGAAAACAACTTCACTCAAAACAAAAATATTTATACTTGGAAAGTAAGAGCATCTGTGAAAGGAACAATAAGAGTAGAAAAATGGCCAGGCGTGGTGGCTCACGCCTGTAATCTCAGCACTTTGGGAGGCCGAGGCGGATAGATCACGAGGTCTGGAGATCGAGACCATCCTGGCCAACATGGTGAAACCCCGTCTCTACTAAAAGTACAAAAAATAGCCAGGTGTGGTAGTGGATGCCTGTAGTCCCAGCTACTCGGGAGGCTGAAGCAGGGAAATCCCTTGACAGCGGGAGGTGGAGGGCTGCAGTGAGCTGAGATCTCGCCACTGCACTACAGCCTGGGCGACAGAGTGAGACTCCGTCTCAAAAAAAAAAAAAAAAAGAAGAGTAGAAAAATTATGATGAAGTGAGATAAGGAAGGTAAACAAAACGCATGGATTCAAGAAGTCTTATGAAACAGCAACGATGTGGACTATGAATTGGCTTTTCAACTTTCTAGCAGCTAACCCAATAGAGATAGGTGAATTATTTACAAGATTCAAAGTGTACATAAGGCAAAAATAAATTATTCAAAAGTGTCATTGGTAATCTTGATAATGAGATGAGAGACATATTTGTTCCCTCCATCCTGATGACTCTATGTGATACGATGAAGTCTGCTAAAACAATTCTATGGTAGACATAGTAATGTGTTTCATTAAAGTGCTATGCATTTTTCAATTTATACTGATTATATAATTCTAAAAGTACAGAAAAAGTGATTTGAACCTGGTATAAATCTTCCCAGTAACTTAGCGTCATCCAATATTAAAATTAGATTATTTACAAAAATTGATATACTGTTCATCTTTCTGGCATATTCAATAATTATTAGTTCTTCCACTTGTACTTTCTGATAAGTATTAGGCATTAGAAAGTTTCAGGTTACACTGAGTGACAAGTCCCACAACAATTAAAATTCACCTGACCCTTGAACAACTTAGGGATTAGGGGAACAGTTGAAAATCCTGGTATAACTTTTAACTCCTCTAAAACTGAACTCTTAGATTACTGTTGAATGGAAGCCTCACTGAAGACATAAACATTCAATTGACACATATTTTGTATGTTATATGTATTATATACTGTATTTTTAAAAATAAAGATAGAGAAAATGTTATTAAGAAAATTATAAGGAAGACACACTATGTTTGTTATTCATTTTAAGTAGAAATGCATCATCATAAAGGTCTTCATTCTTGTCTTCACATTGAGTAGGCTGAGGAGAAGGACGAGGACAGGGTAGTCTTTCTGTCTCAGGAGGTGCAGAGGCAGGAGAAAATCATTGTATATGTGAATATGCACAGTTCAAACCTGTGTTTTTCAAGGGTCAACTGTAATTTGAAAATCCACTGAGTAAGAAGTAGATGCAAATCCAAGACCTCTATAGAGAAGCAGATAAAATAAATATCTATGAGTATGGTGTACATTTTCTCCCTCAGTGTAAGGTGTTCTCCAATACAGAGAGAAATGAGCAATCAAGGCTCCAAAATTCTCCACCAGAATATTTTTAATTTGGAAAAAATATCAAATGAGAATTATGAAGTTTTATTATAACTACAGTAATATCTTAATTAAATATACTATATATTTACATTTTTATTTATATTCTATATGTCAGTCTTTGAATGCTACAATTTAGTTGTTAATCTTTGAAGATAATAGAGTTTTCAGGCTATCACCCTAATTAGTTATTCATCAAATAATTTCAGTTATGAGACATTTATCAAAGAGATGACTTTGGTTTATCTAGTTGTTTATTAAAATATTTTTATTTATATCAATAAAGGCATATCCTCTGAATATAAAATGCACACTACATCTAAACAAATTCAACATTAATTTAATGGATATTTATAGAATTATAATAGTCATATTAATACTTGCCATTTGCCATAGTTTTATAATATGCCAGATAGATCCTATTCTAGGCACTGTACAAGTATTACATCATTTAATCTTCATAAAGACTGGTGAAGTCATTTGGCCAACCTCACATAATTGCTAAGTGGCTGAGCCGGTATTTACACCTCGTCAGTTTAACTCCAGAGCATGTGTTCAGATCCAATTCAAACCACAGTATCAGATGTTGAAAATATCTTGATGAGCATGAAAGGTATGATCTCTATTCTCACGTAACTATATGGGGGAGAAAATTGTATTTTAATACAGCTGCAATGAAGATGTGTGGTGTGATGGAAATCCACAGTAGATGAATAAACTTATTCCAAAATTACAAAACAAAAACAACAAAGCAGACCTGAAAAAAATAGGTAGGAACTTGTCAGGAAAAGTTTGGAAAAAAATTAAAAGAATGTTTCAGAAAAATAAAACTACATTTGTAAAATCTTATGATTACATGAATTTATATATTCATTAGTGTAGAGCTAACTTTGCTAGTCCTATATATATATAGCATAATAATCTCCATATTGATGGAATTAAAAGATTTATCATCTCATCTTTTACTTAGTAATTCTTCTAGATATAGAGTTTGTCAGCAGAGTTTTAAAATTATATAACTTTTGCTTAAAAATATCATTGTAGATTATATAGCAGTATAAATTATTTTGTAGCAAGATTGCTTAATTCTGATATTAACATTATTAGCATCACAATCCTTAAATGATGAAGCACCCACTGCTAAATGCCTGGCATATTTACTTCACCAGATAATATGTAAAGTAAGTTTTGGCTTACCTACTACTATTACTTAATATAGTTGCAGGACCCAGACTGAAAACGTATGCAATAAGATCCCATTTTTATGAGGGATTCTTATGCAATAAGATCCTATTCTAAGAATAGAATCCTATTCTAAGATAGGATCTTATTTTCAACCCAACTTGAACACAAAAAATGAGAATTAGTCTCCAAAACAAGTAACCTTGTCCACTTGGGAGAACATTTTACGCAACACAGTGCAAGCTGCACAGTTATAAAACCAGAGGTGTCATTTCTACAACTTGAATTTTGAAAGTAAAGGGCACTTTAAAGACACACTCAGCCCCCTTGTCTGCCATAAGCTGCATAGCTCAGCAGTACAGAATCAATGACCTGCACTAATACCACAAATCATTGGCATGGGAAGAAAAATACAAACTGGAAGCCTCAAGGTTCTTCAGCTATAAACAATAGCACTGATATGGAAGAAAAAGAGCTACAAAAAGTAATGATTTTAAACATATTTTTCTGGCTTCACAAAATGGTTATCTATATTTTAGATTCCTAGCTAATATATGGGTGAATAAAATGACTCAATCTTTTCTCATGTTAGCATTTAGCAATATCTACTCACAAATGTTTTGCATTTTCTAAGAAATTCATTGTTTTAAAGTAAAACAAACACCTTTTTTCTATGTGTCTTCTACTCACAAATGCAGGATATATGATTTTACTTATAATGTGAATCAAATACATTACACAATCTCATTCCAAATAAAAGTTTATATTTTCTAAATGAATTTTAGATTTCATTTGGTGAATTTAAACTTTATATCAAATTTTTGAAAGTAATACTCTCTATGCTCTCATTTTTCATAACTATCAAACACCAAAATATAATATTTATATAAATATGGTCAGTTTTGTGTTGCAAGATGCATTGCTATTTTATGAATTTTAAGAAACATGCTTTATTTTTCAGTGTATAAGACTTGGATGCCTTCTCTTCTGACTGTCCTTCTCAACCCTCTGCTTCACTTGACATTATGCATATAGGGGTTACCCTTGATGATTAGTTAACGAAAGATATTTAGCAATACTAAAGCCACACTGGGGGGGAAAAACAGGAAAATGCAACATAAATCTCCAAGTAATTCCAAGGCTTAAATTTTGTCCATTGTGGCCATTCCATGAATCCTAACTCCTCAATTGTTAAGACTTCTGTTTACATTTTTCAGAATGGGCAAAACCATGTTTTAAAGAGGGCCTAATTGTGGAAGAATTCTTTTCCCCTAGAAAGTACCATAACAAAGAATTTTTTTTGAAGGATAAAATTGTAATATCATGAGTAATAAGAGGAAACGCAAACACATGCTATCATCCAGTGAAGCTCAATTCAATCATCTACAGTGTTCATGCATCAAATCCTCTGATGAAGATAGTGCTCTACTTGCAAGGCTGAGGTGAGAGGATCATTTGAACCCAGGAACTTGAGGCTGCCATGAGTTTTGATCATGCCTTTGTGCTTCAGCCTGGATGACAGAGCGAAAACAAAAGATAGTGGCCATCAGAATTGTCAACAAAGATAGAAATGTGTGCTGATTGATTGACAGTTGTGATAAATGCAAAGTATAATGTTGGAGATATTGAAGTAAATTTTTTGAATAATTTATCAATACATTGAATGAACCATAGTTATTTCAACTCTGTTCCAAAAAATCTGTCAAAAAAGATGTTTCAGAAATACTTTATGTAAAAGGTTATTTTAACACTTTTTTTTGTAATAACAGAAATGTTTCTTTAAAAACGTAAATATAAAAAATGAACACATTGTTATAGTTGTGTGATAGATTGAGCAACTATGAAACTCTGAAAAAAGGAAAGGATTTATGAAAGAATTTAAGGGAAATAATTGAAAACCATAATCTTATAGCCATGATAATTGCAACTATGAAAGTTTTATATATATGTATATTTTAAATTTATATATTATATATATAGAAAGAGAGGAGAGAGAGAGAGATGTAGAAATATCAGAATAAGCCATAGATACATGTAAATTGTGGGGTTGGTTGTAATTCTTATTTAGTATTGAAATATTTATGAAGTATTTATTTAGTATTTTATTGGGAACTTTAAAAATATACAAGTAATTCGGAATTGTCAAATATTAAAATAGATTTCCTGATCCAAATTTGTGAATGTTCTTCATAATTTGGCATATGATTAACATAAAATATTTTCCTGTTAGCTTAAATTGACTTTATTCTCTAATTAAATATATATGTAAATATATATTTATAAATTAATATAAGATTTCATGCTTTCCTTGCTAGATTGTAAGTCCCAAAAGGCGAGATATTTTGTCTGTTATGTTCATTGATCTATCAAAAGCATCCAGAATAGTTTCTGGCACTTTGTAAATTTTAGTAAATATTGGTTTGATCAATGAATGAATCATTCAAAGTAGTTTTGAATATATCTGTCAGAATTTATATGTTCATCTGTCTTCAAGTGAAAATGCCATTCTTAGGTTAAAATTCCACTCCCCATCCTTTTCTTGAATGAATAGTTGGGATGTTATTGTATTGTGTGAAAAGGAATAACCATATGGATACAATTGGATTTTTTGGCAAAACAGATAGAAAATACTGTACTGATAGCATTTTCATGGCAAGTAGAAATTTATAAACCGTGTATCATATAAACAGCACGTTTTCCATTGTATTTCCCAATGTTTAAGTAGGTCCATGACTGATATCAAGTCTTAGAGGAGAAACCTCCAAAAAATGACTGGACTCAGGCAGAATTTCTTGTCCTCTGAACAATTACAAAAGAAAACAAATAAAGTGCATTCCTAGACAGAATAAAAAATGATTATTTAATCTTGTCTCCCAGCTAATTTTGTTATATGGTGCTTACTTTAATAGTAGGAAAATATTTTATCAGAAAACCCAAGAATAAAGTTAGGCTTGTGAGTAATGCTAGTCTACCTAAAGCTGTCTCAGAAATCCTATTATATACCTGCCTTGAACCACTTGTCAGTAGGCAATAAAGAATTCAACCTGGTATATCCCGGATATACTGCAACCAAGATTATCATGGGACAATTTCTCTGCCACAATATATACAGATGCTTCTCTGGTTCATTAATTTTACACTGCCTTTCATACATATTTGCTCAATGTCACAATATAATTATAGGTTGTGATATTTTATAATCTGTATAGGTTGAATTATGTCTTCAAAAAAGTCCTAATCCCCACACCTTATTTGGAAATAAAGTTTTTGCAGTTATAATTAGTTATGATGAGTTTCATACTTGAGTAGGATGGGCTCTTAATACTATATGACTAGTTTCCTTATAAGAAGATGATGTGAAGACATGAGGGAAGAATGCCAAATGAAGACAGAGGGAGAGATTGGATTTAAGCTGCCACCAGCCAAAGAACGCCTGGAGCTATCAGAAAGAGACAAAGGAGGATATTCCCTAGAGGCTTCTGAGAAAGTATGGACCTGCTGATATCTGAATTTCAGCCTTCTAGCCTTTAGAACTGTCAGATAATACATTTCTGTTGTTTTAAGTCATTAGTATGTGTTACTTTCTTATGGCAGTCCTAGGAAAATAAAGAAGCTCTAATAAACTAAGTATGACATTGGATAATGCCATGTAAAGAACACTGGACTTGGAGACATGGATTTCAATCTTGGCTCTACTGCACTATGTGGTTTGTGATCTTTGAAGCATACTAAACCGAAAGGTCTTAACCTGTCAATGAAAATATTGTGAACATCATTGTAATACCTTTCTTTGGTCTTCATTGAGCTACTGTGCACTGAAAACACTATTGTAAGAGCTAAAAATAACATCTTTCCTTAAACTCCCATTGTGTTTATAAAATACACCAAGTACTACAATGATTTGTACCTTATACAAAAATAATGTACGCTGATCTCAGAAAATTAAAATGTTCTGAAAGAAGGGTAACATTCAAATGCTTAATGCTAACTCTAAATTTTCCCATTCCTGCTAGTTCAAAGAAAACCAACCAACAGTATCTCTTGAATGTAGATATGCACGAAGAACAAACAAGTTACACATGGATTAGAATAGCCGGTGAGGCCGGGCGCGGTGGCTCACTCCTGTAATCCCAGCACTTTGGGAGGCCAAGGTGGGCGGATCACGAGGTCAGGAAATCAAGACCATCCTGGCTAACCGGTGAAACCCCATCTCTACTAAAAATACAAAAAAAAATTAGCCGGACGTGGTGGCGGGCACCTGTAGTCCGAGCTACTCGGGAGGCTGAGGCTGGAAAATGGCACGAACCCGGGAGGCGGAGCTTGTAGTGAGCCAAGATCGCGCCACTGCACTCCAACCTGGGCGACAGAGGGAGACTCCGTCTCAAAAAAAAAAAAAAAAAAAAAAAGAATAGCAGGTGAAATCCGAGTAGTAATACAAGAAAGAAAACATCAGGCATTTTCTAAGTAATATAGCACAGAGATTCCACAGAAATGAAGAAAGTATTTAATGAACTAGGGAAGACTAGCAATCCCATAAGGAAGCCACAGTCACTGCCCTGAGACCATCAGTTACCACACAAACGTATTGACGCTAAGTTTTAAAAAGTCAATAAATTAAACGCGGGTTCTTTGTACCCATGCTCCAGAGTTTCCTTACAAATTTGACAACATAGGGGTCTTTTTGACAGCCCTTTACTACTTGATGCAAGTGTATTGACAGCCTACATTAATTTAAGGGATAGCACAGAAGAGCAATATATGGACTAACCACAGAAAAAGTTAAGTATTTTGACAGCTTCAACCCAGTGTCTGAAAGTGGAAATTGAGATAATTATGTTGACCTTTCTCTTGGAGAATCTGGAGGGAAATGAGATTTTTTTTTTGAAATCTATATAAATCTATCTAAAATACAACCAAAAACATTCTAAGTTTTTAATAAAGTTAATTTCTGAGCAATTTTGGATTCACACAAAAATTTAGCAGAAGGTAAAGTGATCTGCTGTATACTTGCTGTTCCCACACACGCGTAGCCTCCCCAATGGTCAACATTTCCCACCATGGTGGTACATTTGCTACAGTTGAACCTACATTGTCACATCATTATCACCCAGAGTTAAAAGTTTAAACTACAGTTCACTGTCGGTGTTGTACATGTTATAGGTTTAAATAAATTTATAATTACATGTATCCATCATTACAGTATCATAGAGTAGTTTCACTGCCCTAAAAAATCATGTGTGCTCTGCCTTTTCATCCCTCCCTCCTTTCCAAACCCTGGCAACCATTGATCTTTATCTTTTTACTTTCCCCATACTTTTGCCTCTACTAGAATTTTACATAGTTGTAATTATACAGTGTATAGCCCCTTCAAATTGGTTTCTTTCACTTAGTAATATGCATGTAAGTTTTTTTCATGTCATTCATAGCTTGATAGATCATTTCTTTGCATTGCTACATAATATTTATTGTCCAGATGTACCAGTTTATTAATTCTTTCACCTACTGAAAGACATCTCAGTGGCTTTCAAATCTTGGCAATTATGAATGAAGAAACATTTGTGTGTGAGTTTTCGTGTGAACAATAAGTTTTCAAATCATTTGAGTAAATACTGAGGAGCACAATAGCTGAAACATACAATAAGAGAGTATATTTAGATTTATAAAAAACCACCAAATTGTCTTCCTAAGTGGCTGTACCATTTTGCATTCTGACTAGAAATGATTGAGAGTACCTGTTGCTCCATATTACCATCTGGTAATATGCATTTGGTGTTTTCAGTGTTCTGGATTTTAATCCTTCTGATATACGTCTAGTGGTGTCTCATTGTCATTTTTATGTGTATTTCCCATATGACATATGATGCCAAGCATGTCTTCATATGTTTATTTGCCATCTTTAGATCTACTTTGTTGAGGTGTATGTTCAGGTTTTTGGTCCATTTTTTTTTTTGTCAGCATGTTTGTTTTCTTATCATTGAGTTTTAAGTGGTCATTGTATATTTTGGATAACAGCTCTTTATCAAAAATGTATCTTTCAAGTATTCTTTCCCAATCTGTGGCAGTTTTTTCATTCTCTTTACAGTGTTTTTCACAGAACAGAAATTTTAAATTTGAATGAAGATTCATTTTTTTCTTTTGTGAATCATGCCTTTGGTGTTATATCTAAAAAGGCATCACCATAACCAAGATCATCTAGATTTTTTTCCTTTGTTATCTTATAGGAGTTTTGTCATTTTGCATTTTATATTTAGGTCTTTGATCCATTTTAAGTTAACTTTTGAGAATGGGGAAAGGTCTGTGTCTAGTTTCTTTTTTTTTTCTTTGCTTTTTTTTTTTTTTGCCCATGTATATCCTGCTGTTCCAGCATCATTCATTAAAAAGACTACTTTTCCTCTATTGTATTGCCTTTGCTCCTTCATCAAAGATTATATTTATATTATCTATTATAATTATGTGGGTCTACATCTGACCTCTCTATTCTGTTCTGTTAATCTATTTGTCTATTCTTTCCCCAATGCACACTATCTTGATTACTGTAGCATAGTGAGTTTTGAAGTAGCATAGTATCAGTTGGCCAACTTTGTTCTTTTTAAATATCATGCTGTCTATTCTGGATCTTTTGCCTCACCATGTAAATATTAGAAGCAGTTTGTCAATATCTATAAAACTTCTTGGTGGGATTTTAAATAAGATTGCATGAAATCTAGAGATCAATCTGAGCAAAACTGATATTGTGACAATATTGACTCTTCATATACATAAACAAGGAATATCTCTGCATTTATTTAGTTTATTTGATTTCTATCATCAGAGTTTTGTGGTTTTCCTTGTACAGATTTTGTACATATTTTATTAGTTTTATACTTAAATATTTCACTTTTTTGTATTGATATAAATAGTATTGTGTTCTTTATGTTTCTGATTTTGGTTTACTTAATTTTTTAATAAAAATTGCATATATTTAAGGAGCACATTTTGATGTTTTGAATATATACACACATAGTGACATGATTACTGTAGTGAAGCTAATAAGCATATTCATCTCTTCACAATTACCTTTTATGTGTGTGTGCTAAGAGCACTTGAGATCTAATCTGTTGGCAAATTTTAATTATACAGTACAGTATTATTAACTACAGTCTCATGGTATACATTAGACCTCTAGAACTTCCTCATCCTCCACAACTAAAATTTTACACCCTTTGATCAAATAGTGTAGTGTTGATAAAACGGCATTGTGTTTCTAATTTAAATGCTACTTGTTTATTGTTGGTATACTGGAAAGTGATTGACTTTTGTACATTAACCTTGTACCCTTCAACATTGGTATGATATTTTATTAGTTCCAGGAGATTTTTGGTCACTTCTTTCCAATTTTTGACAGTGACCACCATTTGTCTTCCACAATCAAAGACAGTTTTATTTCTTTCTTCTCAATCTGTACATTTTATATCATTTTCTTGTCTTATTGCATTAGCTAGGGCTTCTAGTACAATACTGAAAAGCAGTAGTGAGAGAGGGCATACTAGCTTTCTTTTTATCTTGATGGAAAAGCTTCAAATTTCTCACCACTGTATTAAATATGATGTTAACTGTTTTTGTGTAGATACTTTTCCTCAAGTTGAGGAAGTTTTCTAATTCTAGATTAATGAGTTTTTATTATGAGTCATTGCTACATTTTTTTCAAGTGCTTTTTTCTGCACCTATTGATGTATTGATTTTCCTTCTTTATCTTGTTGATCTGATGGATTATATTAATTAATTTTCAAATGTGGAACCGAATTTTGCTTCCTGAGACAAATTGCACTTGATTATGGTGCATAATTCTTTTTATACATTGGTAAATATGGTTTGCCAATATTTTATTGAGAATTTTTGCATCTATATTCATGAGTGATATTGGTCTGTAGTTACCCTACTTTTGTCATTTCTTTCTCTATTGACGGTATGAAGGTAATGCTCGCCTCATAGGATGAATTAGAAAATAGTCTCTCTGCATCTATATTCCAAAAAATACTGAAGTGAATTGACATAATTTCCTATTTAAATGTTAGGTAGAATTCACCTGTGAACTCATGTGGGCCTGGTGCTTTTTGTTTTGGAAAGCTATTAAGTATTGATTCAATTTCTTTAGTAGAAATACACTTATTCCAATTATCTTTTTTTTTTTTTCTTGTGTGAGTTTTGCTAGATTGTGTCTTTCAAGGAATTGGTCCATTTTATTAGGTCATCAAATGTATGGGCATACTGTTCTTCATAATGCCCTTTTATTATACTTTTAATGTTCATGAAATTTGTAGAGATGTCTGACTTCTCTTTTATTTATGGTATTAGTAATTTGTGTCTTCTCTCTCTCTCTCTCTCTCTCTCTCTCTCTCTTTTTAAATTAGCCTGGAAAGCGGCTAATCAATTTTACCAAAGAACCAGCTTTCATAAATTTCAATGATTTCTGCTCCAACTTTTATTATTTCTTTTTTTCTGCTTACTTTGGCTTAATTAGCTCTTAATACTCTAGTTTCCTAAGGTATCAATTTAGAGAACTAATTTTAGATTTTGCTTCTTTTCTAAAATAGGCCTTCAGAGATATAAATTTCCCTGTAAGCACAGCTTTTGCTACATCTCACACATTTTAATAAGGCAAGCGTTTATTTTCACTTAGTTCATGAGAAATGAATTTTCTTGAAATTTCTTCTTTTAACTGTTATTTAGAAGCATTTATTCTCCACTTATTTTGGGGATTGCTAGTTATCTTTCTATTTTTGATTTCCAATTTAATTCCATTACAGTCTGATAGCAGAGTTTGCTATCAGTCTGATTTCTATTATTTTAAATTTGTAAAGTGCGTTTTAAGGCCCAGAATGTGTTCTATCTTATGAATATTCCAGGTGAGCTTAAGAATGTTCATTCTGCATTGTTCCATGGAGTAGTCTATGGTTATGGTGTGTTCAACTATCTTTTTGTTGAATTTATGCCTACTGAATTTCTCTATTTCTGATACAGTGGTGTTGAAGTCTCCAACGGTAATAGTAGATCAATCTATCAACATTTTTCTATCAGTTTTGGCCTCACGTATTTTGTATTTTGATTGTTTAATTTGTTGGTGGTAGTAATATTTGTGTGTGTGTGTGTGTGTGTGTGAGAGAGAGAGAGAGAGAGACAGGTTCTCACTCTGTCACCCAGGCTGGAGTACAGTGGCATGCTCATGGCTCACTGCAGCCTTGATCTCCTGGGCTCAAGCAATTCTCCTGCCCTGGCCTCCCAGAGTGCTGGGATTACAAGTGTGAGCTACCATGCCCAGCCAGTTTTTGCCCCATGTATTTTGATGCTCTGTTGTTCAATTTTTATCAATCTGAAAATTTCACTTGGTTTTTCCAAAATTTCTAGAATTGTAACAATGGTGATATATCTGGAAAAGTATAATTTTTTTGAATTGCAATTCCTATCTTTACTCCTTTTCTACAATTTTGTTTTTTCAAAATCCTCTTCTATTTTTTTTTTTTTTTTTGAAAAAGAGTCTTGCTCTGTCACCCAGGCTGGAGTGGAGTGGCATGATCTTGGTTCACTGCAACCTCTGCCTCCTGGGTTTGAGCAATTCTCCTGCCTCAGCCTCCTGAGTAGCTTGGATTACAGGCACTCGCCACCATGCCTGTCTAATTTTTGTATTTTTTAGTAGAGATGGGGTTTCCCTACTATGTTAGCCAGGCTGGTCTCAAACTTCTGACCTGAAGTGATCCACCTGCCTCAGCCTCCCAAAATGCTAGGATTACAGGCATGAGCCACCGCAACTGGCCCCATTCTTGTGGGGCCATTTTAATTATCAGGACTGATAAACTGCTAACAATTACAATTAAGTTATAGCAGAAAGGGTATGTGAGATTGTGAGGTGTGTGTTTGTGTTTGTGTGTGTGTGATATTGTCACATGATATTCTGGTGACTTTTCTGATCTGATCATAATACTTGTGGTTTACGCATCATTATAAAAGTACAGTAAATTTTAACTGCATGTTCTCACACTGCCAATAAAGACATACCCAAGACTGGTTAATTCATAAAGGTATGTGGTTTCATTGACTCACAGTTCTGCAGGGCTCGAGAGGCCTCAGGAAACTGACACTCAAGGCAGAAGGGGAAGCAAACACGTCCTTCACATGCAGGCAAGAAAGAGAAGAATGAGTGCCCAGTGAAGGGGGAAGCCCCTTATAAAACCATCAGATCTCCTGAGAACTAACTCACTGTCACAAAAATAGGATGGGGGGAAAATCACCCCCATGATTCAATCACCTCTTACCGGGTCCCTCCCATGACATGTGGGGATCACACGAACTACAATTCAAGATGAGATTTGGGTGGGGACACAGCCAAACCATATCACACACCATTACAAATATATGGTAAATGTTAACTGCATTGGCTTCTTTTTGTAAGAAGAGAGTATGTAAGTATTCTAGGATGGGGCCTTGGACATAAAGTGTATTTAGTTTGATACAATTCTTATCATTTGTGTTTTCTGCAGGCATCTCTGATTCTTATGGCAGTACAAATATATCATATTCAATTAAATTTCGAGGAATGGGTGTATGTTTTACAGAGAGAAAAAGAAATAGCTGAATTAAGTCTTCACACCTAAGTTTTGTATTGAAATAGTAATTGACCTTCCTTTTTCTGGCTTCGTGCCTGAAGCATTCGTTTAGTTTACAGCCTGTGACATTCTAATAATGTGAAAATTCTTCAAGAAAAGGCTAACAAATGATTTTACAATAATAGTAAGAAATAATAGTTATGCCTAGCTAAGCTTGTTTCTCAAAAATCTACTTTCATATTGGGTTTTCTAGGAATCAACACCCCACCTTACTCACATGTATACAAGTATATATGGTCATTCCCTCATATCTGATGAATTTATTTTTCTTAAAATTGAGGCAAATTAGGTTCAGATATGTAAACTATGATTATAATTTTTTAGTTCAAATGTTCAACACTACAATGCTGAAAAACAGTGTTGTTGATATGAAATTTACCCGGTATCCACACTTTGTATCCAATCTTTTATCATATAAATTATTTGATTTCCACTTAAACATTTTTGCATGTCTCTCTCTCTCTCTCTCTCTCTCACACACACACACACACACACACACGCACACACACACACAGAGTTTATTTCTGATACAATCTACTTCCATATAGAGATTTACTAAAGACTTAAAATTTCTTGAAATGACTTAATGTCCCAATAATGGAGGTCTATGTTGTAAATTCACTTTAGGAAAAGGAACACTGCAAAATATATTTCAGAATTAGAAGGAAATTTTGTATGAATGATGATCTTTTGAAAAACTATGCTATTGAGTAGAGACAAAGAAGGTAGATGTAGGTAAAAAAAAAAAAGAGACTAAAAAGAGAGAAGGAAAGACAATATGTGGCAAAAAAAGAAATTATTTCACCTTACAGCATTCTAATATTTTTGCACTAAAAAGCATATCTCATGATGTCATGAAATATTCATTTACCACTGTTTTGTCACTGTCACATGTCTGACTCCTTTCCAGTTCTCTCTGCCGTGTCTGAGGTGCTCTAAGGATGATCTGTGTGTCTTTTTTCTATGAGTCAGCTTGAATCAGGCTATTGGGAAAGATACCTGATAATACCATTTTCTTTAGAGGACAGAATAGAACAAAGTACTTTCTCTAGAAATACACAAAAGTATTTGCTATGGTTGTTTTACGCTGTTGATCACATGGCCACCAATATATTGTTATGTCCTTCATGAGATCTGGCAAAAACTCACCTCACAAATGGTACTGCTAAATGTGGTGGCTCCTATGCATAGATTTTCTAGATGCCATTCTAGATCTAGATGCCTTGGCAGTCTTTTGTATACTTTCCCTTGTTTTCTGTGTGTGGGCCTCAAGTTTTGTACTTTTTCTATAGCCATGAAGACTGATGATGCTATTTTTTTTTTTTCTGTTTATGTAGTGCTTACACACAGAGGGCTGTTAGTAAAACTCTTCTTCTCTCTGCAGGAGCAACTCCCCTCTGCAATCTCCTTTTTTATCACTGTCCTTGAGAAATAACAATTAGCTGTCACCCCTCATATGGGAGAGGTGTTGAGGGGTGGTGCGGAGGGTCTCCTCTCATTCTCTGGAAATGTTTGTTTCCTTTCAGGGTTTCCCAGATCATGTTTATGTATTTTTTCTCTTCTTTGATCTTTTCTTTTCTTTTTTTTTTTTTTTTTTTGAGTTCTTGGCCTCCTTGCTGTTTTCATTTTTATCCATTTTGTCTCCTAGTTTCTCTTCTCCATTAGGAACTTTTATTTCATAAGCCTATTTCGCTTACCTTTTTTCACATCTTGACATGCGAGTTTCTAATCACAGGCACCCTATTTTGTCGCTTCACTCTGCGGGCTTCCACTTCTTGGTAAAATTTTGACAATTTTTAAGTGTTTTTAAGCCAATATGTCTGCTTCTGTGCTGCATATATTCTGTACTCAGGATCCCTGTTTCTCATGATTATGTACTGCAATTTTTGAGGGCAAAATGTGTGAAGCTTTTGCAGAGGCTCAAAATGTTAGACATGGCTTTTTCTTCCAAGAGAGTGAATGATAATAACTGTTTATCTCTCAGAGAACTAAAATTTGGAACTAAGGAGGGAGTTTGTTTCTCATGAATAATTTAAGCCCAAAAGGAAAAAGAGAACAAGCGTAACACCTCACTCTCAAGAAAAAATTAACAGTTTGGAAAAAGCTAAAGACTCAAGTTCACCCAAAGCATAGCGTCTATTGCCAAACAACCTAATTGGCTATAGTTTTCATACACACACACTGTCTCACATACATACAAACACACATACACACATTTCAGCATTGAGAAATAGAAGACAAAGAAATGTTGACTGAAGAGGAGTACATTAGTACAGAGGAAGAGATAGTTCTTATGAAAAACTTAAGGCTTACAAACCACTTACAGCCCTTTAGCCTTCTTTTGTAATTTGTGTATGACTTTATTAGATTTTTCCATCCAAATTAATAGATAACCTGCACACTAATATTAGTATAAACTCCCCCAACAATTACTAGCTACTATTCTTCACAAGATGTTTTAAGTGGGTGAGATAGAAAAGTTATAAGGTAAAATTCAGGTTCTAATCAGGTACAGTCATTTTCATTTAAATTCTATTTATTCACTGTAAGTGTGAAGTACTCTCACAGAAGTGTGGTGTATCCAGTTTTAGACTCAGGTACTTAGAGGACATATACCTAGATGACTGAGAGCAAATATACCTTCTTATTAATTATGGGTTATTTGGGCTCGTGGATTTTGATGTATGACATTTATTCTGCATTTAAACAAAAAGTCGTTTCATGCATTTATTTTTAATGTAGTTAATTGTTCCCTACTCTGAGCTACTATAGGTTTAATAATAAGTAAGATATAAAAAGACTTTTTAATTTTTTTAAATCCATATTTTCTACATTTTAAAATCTCTGAAACTGGAATGTATTTTTATTACTATAATGCAGGCCAATATATTCAGCATTTATATTCTCTTCTAAGTATTTATAGGAATAATATTTACAGGAATAATAAATGATTTAAAAGTCAAATAAATCCAAAAAAGATCTTTCAAAAGATATAAAACAAAATACGAAATATTTTACTGATATGAAAACATTCTATAAAGTTTAACTGGAAGCATTTTAAAAAATATCTTAGAGGTTTTAGACATGAAGTCCTTGCCCATGCCTATATCCTGAATGGTTATTGCCTAGGTTTTCTTCTAGGGTTTTTATGGTTTTAGGTCTAACATTTAAGTCTTTAATCCATCTTGAATTAATTTTTGTATAAGGTGTAAGGAAGGCATCCAGGTTCAGCTTTCTACATATGGCTAGCCAGTTTTTCCAGCACCATTTATTGAATAGGGAATCCTTTTCCCATTGCTTGTTTTTGTCAGGTTTGTCAAAGATCAGATGGTTGTAGATGTGTGGTATTGTTTCTGAGGCCCCTGTTCTGTTCCATTGGTCTATATCTCTGTTTTGGTACCAGTACCATGCTGTTTTGGTTACTGTAGTCTTGTAGTATAGTTTGAAGTCAGGTAGCATGATGCCTCCAGCTTTGTTCTTTTGGCTTAGGATTGTCTTGGCAATGTGGGCTCTTTTTTTGGTTCCATATGAACTTTAAAGTAGTGTTTTTCAATTCTGTGAAGAAAGTCATTGGCAGCTTGATGGGGATGGCATTGAATCTATAAATTACCTTGGGCAGTATGGCCATTTTCATGATATTGATTCTTCCTATCCATGAGCATGGAATGTTCTAATTAAACTAAAGAGCTTCTGCACATCAAAAGAAACTGCCATCAGAGTGCACAGGCAATCTACAGAATGGGAGAAAAGTTTTGCAATCTACTCATCTGACAAAGGGCTAATATCCAGAATCTACAAAGAACTTAAACAAATTTACAAGAAAAAATCAAACAACCCCATCAAAAAGTGGGTGAAGGATATGAACAGACACTTCTCAAAAGAAGACATTATGCAGCCAACAGACACATGAAAAAATGCTCATCATCACTGGCCATCAGAGAAACGCAAATCAAAACCACAATGAGATACCATCTCACACCAGTTAGAATGGTGATCATTAAAAAGTCAGGAAACAACAGGTGACAGACAGGATGTGGAGAAATAGGAACACTTTTGCACTGCTGGTGGGACTGTAAACTATTTCAACCATTGTGGAAGACAGTGTGGTGATTCCTCAAGGATCTACAACTAGAAATACCATTTGACCCAGCCATCCCATTACTCGGTATATACCCAAAGAATTATAAATCATGCTGCTATAAAGACACATGCACACGTATGTTTATTGTGGCACTATTCACAATATCAAAGACTTGGAACCAACCCAAATGTCCATCAGTGATAGACTGGATTAAGAAAATGTGGCACATATACACCATGGAATACTATGTAGCCATAAAAAATGATGACTTCATGTCCTTTGTAGGGACATGGATGAAGCTGGAAACCATCATTCTCAGCAAACCATTGCAAGGACAGAAAACCAAACACCGCATGTTCTCACTCATAGGTGGGAACTGAACAATGAGAACACTTGGACACAGGAAAGGGAACATCACACACCGGGGCCTGTCGACGGTGGGGTGAGGGGGGAGGGATAGCATTAGCAGATATACGTAATATAAATGACGAGTTAATGGGTGCAGCTCCACACCAACATGGCACATGTATACATATGTAACAAACCTGCACATTGTGCACATGTACCCTAAAACTTAAAGTATAATAATAATAATAAAAAGATTTAAAAAAAATCTTAGAGGTAAATAAAACAATTGTGTGTCTTACCTTTAGTGATATTTCAGGTTAAACGAAAAATGATAGTTTCCAGCTTACACAGAACAAAATTTTGCTCCCAACATTAATAGTTTGGAAATATTCAATATCTTAGAATTTATTTTTGAAACAGAAATTACTTTGTTTTAAACGAATGCCAACCTTTAAAAATTTATTATGTCAATAATAAAGGTCTATTTAATATTTTAAATTTTAATTTTAAATTACTGTTAAGCTGCTATTTTGATTTTTTATGAAATTTAAAAAAGCATTTTCCTACACAGAACATAGTAAATTAGGTAATTCAACAACTATTTAACATAGTAGAAAATAGATTAGACACTGTTTCTAACTTTGAAGGTCACATAGGCTGTCATTCAAATGGCTCATTGTTTGGTATGGGATTTTTAAAGCAGGATCACTTCATAGCAGGGAATTGTCACATGGGTCAATTTACCTGTTTCTCTTGTGATAGCTAAATGCTCTAACATCAGTTTGAAATCTTATAACCGATCAATGTATTTGACCAATTTTATTTTCTGGTTTATGTTTTAAGTAAGCCAGTAATATGTTTTTAAGTCCTTAAAAAAGGTTCTCATACCTAAAAAGTTATTTCTTTCATTAAATTGTCATTTTTCTTGAATTTTCAAATTGATAAAAATAATAAAAATAATTTTTAAATAAAATTAAACATTTTGCCACAAAATTCACTCTGCTAGTATTTCTATATCAGTTGTTACAGTGAGTTTTGATTAATAATAACTGAAGGTCCCAATATTAGCTTTATTCATACAAGAAGTGTTGGCTATAGTTTACCTTGGACAGATGGCTAATGAATGCCTTTACTTTAGGACTCCATGGTTAGTCTCATTCAAAGTGATGGCCATTTCCTATTTTTTGTATATGACTATCAGCTACCACGGGACACTGACAATTAGAAGCAGCAGGACCTCCAGGTGTTTCTCTGTAATTAACCAATTGCAGAGTGTTTATATAAGCAATGTATGGAGGTGGCTTTCTTATCCAATAGTAAATAAACCCACTACATATTATTTTCTAAATAAATAAGCACAATATCCAATTCCAAAAAAAAAAAAAAAAAGGTGTTTGAAAGAAAAAAAAAACGGCCAGACTTCAAAAGAAGCATGGAAGAAACTGTGAAGCACTATGAAATCTGTAAAGCTGTGGAATTAGACTCTAAAAGGCAATAGACCCAGGGGGTGATGGCCAAAGCCTTCAGCCAGGGAAGAGCTGACACGTGGACTCTTCAGAGGAAAGGTCACTATATATTTTTCACTCTCTTTCAATTTTAAGTACCTCCGTACAATAGGAAACATAAACATGTAAAACTGAAAATGTTTTGGCCCTAGCTATTTCTAAGAAATCAAACATATTGAGTGTGACTGTTGGTCTCCACTTGATTGTCTCAACTTACTGTT
This sequence comes from Gorilla gorilla gorilla, assembly GCF_029281585.2. NCBI lineage: Eukaryota > Metazoa > Chordata > Mammalia > Primates > Hominidae > Gorilla > Gorilla gorilla. The sequence continues at coordinate 116,095,411 of NC_073229.2, read as the reverse complement.
TGTAGAAAACCCACTTGGGGCTTCAGTCTGTGCAATTGGAGAGTATGACCAACTGCACACATGGGCACCAAAATATTTGAATTGCCCAAATGTAATGTGTATTTGCAACTTTCTGATGTGGAGTTTGACAAGATCAAATGAGAAAATGTCTCAAACATCACCTCAACAGGTCTAGAACCAAACCCTCATCATAACTGGCCACATTGCTGCAGGCTCAGGTTTAGTTGGCGGCATTTAAAGATCCCATAAATGACTAGGAGTTTACCGTGTGGTCATCCAAATCTCTGTGTGTTGAAGATCATTATCTTTCTGAATCTTTTAAAAAATAATTTCAAAAGATTAAGTTGGGAAGGGGCCAAGGCCTTACTTTATGGAAGTCACTGTATTAGGCATTGTCAATTATTTTAATGTATATAATCAACTGATACTTGATATAGACATTATATCAATTTTAAAGATGAGGAAACAAACCCAGATAACTTAGATAAATATCTCTCATTCACGCAGCCAGGAATTTTAGTTTGTTTAATAAGCAGACAAAGAAGGTTGGTACTGGTGCTAGATTAGCCCCCAGACGGAAAAAGGTGATATTGTATTCATTTTTGTGTTGTATGTCCCATCGCTTCAAATTGCAACAAATATTGAAGAATAACGCTAGTTAAAGTGGCTATATGCCTACTTCCTTCCTTTAGTAAACCATCTGAGCTTTCTTCTCCGCCTATTCCACTTGTACATGTGACTGTGATTGACAATTATCATGTGATTTCAATTTTCATAATATAAAAATTATTCTAGTATTCTGTTCACATTTTTGCTTCTTAAACTCCAAGGTATCCAGGAAGCTTATATTTTTAATGAAAATAAAAACAATTTAAAAAATATTTGTTGTTGTGTTTAGTAGTGTTTAATCTCTTTTTAATAGAACTGACTGAAGAGGATTAAATACATGAGAAATGAAATGAATATTAAACACTTAGGAAAAAATAAATGGCCTTGTCACTGGAGAACACAAAGAATAAGAGTCAATACATTAAAATGGCAAAAATATATAGTGGGAGTTCATATATTCTTTCCAGCTGAACTTCAGATATAAGCAATTCATGAGATGTGATTTGTGGAAAAATATTGCAGATAAAAGAAATTAGCTTAGGTGGATAATATTCTTTATATTTGTGAAAAATTTAATTCAACTTTTTCAATTAATTTGACTCAATCAAGAAGGTTACATGTCAAATGCTATCTGTGGCTGAACTTACTGGTTGACTGACTTGATTATCCAACTTTGACAAAAGAGCAGACATAGTTTCTTTTCATTAATAATTCTTTGGTAAAATTAGACTGTCACAAGATAGTGCCATTACTACCCTTACTGTTGCTACCGCTACTACCACCAGCTAGCATGTCTAGAGTTGGACAGTCCTTGTGAAAAATTTTATGTAGCCCTTTTAATTATTAGCACTTTTCATCTTTTCACTAAACACATTGACAGTTACTACAGTTATCCCCCTTTTAACACAAGAAAACTAAAGGCAAGGGTGGTTTGAATTCAATATATAGGCTTTTCTAATGCCAGAGACCCTGATCTAACAATGTAACATATTAATAACGTTTCATAATGTTATAAACTGAATTATTGTTATAAAATTGGGATTAGAATGATAGTTGCCTATTCTTCCAGAAGTGACACTAGTGTGCCTCCCATGAGCTTTGTTGTCATAAAGGACTACATTTAATTCCTAGGTCTGTCTTCCATCTTTGTGATTTTCTGAACCTCATCAATAACAGTATAAAAATAACACAATATCAGTCTTGGCACATGGGAAAAGCTGCATAAATATTCATTGAATAAAATGTTAAATCCTGTTACATTTCTTAGGGAGGCAAAAATGAAGTCAATCAACTTTGTATCTAATATCTATAATCATGCCCATTTTTATAGGCACCAAATAATAATAACAACTACAATAAGGATAAAACTAACATTTAGTTCTTAGATGTATTATTTTGTTAATCACAGCTACTATTACTAACTAGGAATTGAAGAACTTTTGGGTCAGAGACAAGTAATCTGTGAATCCTCATAGGTCACATGTACCCTAGCCTGCCCCACCTATTCAGCTACATATCAGAAGAGCAGGATGACAAGATCGAGGGAAATGAGAGAACTGACCATTTATTTTACAGTCTTTTTTTACACTCTTTTTTCTATTCAAGAATGCTAAAAGAGTCCTTTACAAGCAGTTTCTTTACCAACAAGCCTGTCAGTTCTGGCTCAAAAACAAAAACAAAAACAAAACAAAAAAAAACACCTTCTTTTTTGTTATCACATCACTAAAATTACCATTGCCAAGAGGAACCTCATAGTCTCTAAAATCTTTGAATGATTTTTCCCTTCTCATGTTTTTTTGCATCCCCTTGACATTTGACTCTCTTGATCACTCTTACTTTCTGAACCCAAATACCACACTCTGCTGTTCTTTCTATAGTTTCCTTATCTGTTACATCTCAGCCTCTTTCACACTCTTCTTGGTTTGATCTTAAAGAGTGAAGGGTTCATCCTTGAGCCTCTTTTTGTAGTATATAAGCTGTCTCTAGATGATATTATCCATTTCAAATGCTTTACCATTTATATTCTGAATTCTTCAAAATCCCTTTCTCTCTCCCAGATTAGTCTTCTCATCTCCAGAGACATCATATTTGACCTCTACTCATTATTTATATTTTATTATTCTACGGGCATTTCCAACTCAATATGCTTAAATCAGAAAACAGTGTTTTCTCTCTCTACCTTCCTTTAGTGACAAAATTTCTTCCTTTTTGATATTCTGATTTCAGTGAGCACCTGGTTATCAAGTTTGCTGATGAAATGTGAAACTTAAAAATCATCCTTTAATCTTTCCTTCAGGATCTACATCCAAATCAACAATCATAAACCATCTATTCTGCATCCTTATTAACTCCTAAATTCACGTAAGTTCCTTCTGTTTTTCATTAGAATCTTAGTTCAAATAACATCTTTTTGAGCTGCAAAACTCTTCAGGAAAATTTTCTTCCTGGCCTGAACCTTGTTCTTTTTAGCCATGATCATCCAAAATATAAATTTGGCTGAATTACTATTTTGCTTAAAGTAAATGGCTGACATATCATTTAAGATGAATTTCCAACCCCTTGGAGAACAAAATTTTTTGGTTTTTAACTTTAATTTTTTTGTAATGATATTATTCTTGTCTACCTCTTTAACTGGAGTTTCTACAATGGTTAACATATCTCCTACTTCTCTATCATCCAGAGTGACTTGCAGCTCCCCAAGTTTTTCACACTCACTTAGCACAGGTTTCCTTTCAGGGTATAGGCTGCTTTATCACCCAGACTGCATGCCTGTTACCTAATCTCCTTCATGGGCTGAGATTTTCTCAACTTCAGAGCTCAGGTTGATCGTTTCATTTTTTCTTTCCTGAAGGTTTTTCTGACTGTGCCCTCTGTAACCAGAAGATGTGCCACTCTGCCATGCAGGGAGCTTTTCTCTCATAGCACTCATCACACTGTATTGGAACTTGCCTCCAATCTGAAGGCTCAAGAATAGGACATGCACACTGTGGCTTCTTGCATCCCCAGCATTGAGCAGAATACCCGGCATACAGCTGGGCTGAACAAATATTTATGTGATAAATAAAAACATGAACGTGCTAGAGAAATTACCAAGTGGCATCTAAGTACCACCAGTGCAAATTGATTCAAAAAGTTAAAATAGTTTTTTTTTGGAAGAAATATATTCTATATCCCGGAGTACAAGGGAAAACATTAGATAACAGTAAAGAATAAAACATTGAGTAAAAGCACAGGTAGGAAAGGGAAGCACTGGCTCAGCTCTAGTAGCCAAGGTACTCACAATTAAAAGAACATCACAAGACATGGAAAGATATTTATTCCTGATTAAACCCATCAAAAATAATCCCTTTCATTATCTTTGTAATATATGCCCTCAGTTTTGTAGAAGATAGTCTCAATAAATATTAAGCCTTGAATCTTTTGAAGATCTCTTACTACACATTCCTGCTATGAAAGCTGTTAGCATACAATATTTCCTAAAGATGACACGTTGCATATTATACCCTAACCTGATGGGAAGAATCATGTGGATGCTTAAAGCAAACATAGTATGTTATTTTTATGCAATGCTTATATTACTTTTACCTCATGCCCAGCTTCAAGCCTTTACAATCCAAGGAGAGAGAGCACAAAACCTAGGATACTTTATTGTAAGAAGGTTAGCCAAGGAGTTCCTATAAATGAATGCATCTTCTGTTACCATAAAAGGAGTCTCCTTTTTTTCATCATTACTTTATAATCTTAAAAACACTTCCCAAGTAGATATGAAAGGTATTCAACTAAAAGTGTAAAAACAGCCTCTCCTCAATGTCTTCATTCTATCTGATTATTTCAGGGAAAAGAAAGTCCATGTGATGCCCCCTTCTCTTAATTTCTTTGGCTGACCTCCAAAGTGTTAACTGTCAGCTAGTGTTAACTAAATAAGTATGAGCTATGGCCCAAGGCCCATTTACTGTAGTCATATGCATGACAATATGCCCCCTGTATTAGCACTGCTGAATGTCAGGAATAGGGACCATCAATATAATTCTATTTATTCTGATGCCCAAAGACTGAGTAAGGACATCAGGAACTGTTACTGAAACAGACAGAAAACTTTGTGACAAAGCTCTCTTAGCTTAAGTATCTTATTCAAATATAATTAAATCTCACCTTATAAAGGAAGGCTTTGGTGAGTAATCTCATCTGCCATCTTTTCTGCTTGGCAGGCTCAATTTTATTTATCCATGTTTAATATTTTAATTGTCATTATTTGGTATTTTTCTCTGTAAATGCAATCTTCGTGTGTGTGTGTACATATATGTTCTATCTACTCATTTAGACAGTAGCTTGATTAGGAACATGATTTCTGTTTTATACTTGTTCTTTATCCTTTCTCTTTTTAGGATATCTCATCTATGTTAATTTTCTGAGCATATATGCTATATAAACATATTAAAACATTTTTATGTGATTATCAGATATGCTCAGTTCTGTAATATATCATAATATTGCTTTATTTCAATTGACAAAACAAAAAGAAGCTAAGGAAGACAATATCTCACAATATTTTCAAAACCACAGATTATTCCTCTGTATATATAATCTTTCTTTGTTGTTATAAAAATATAAATATATGTATAGACATACTTTAAGCAAAAGCAAGACCACATCTACATTCAGCCTTCTAAAATTCATTTTTTCCATTTAATATTAAAATAGCTTATTAACAATGTATCTTCAATTGTAAAACTTTGATTAAGTATTTATTATACCGGATCTTATGCCTTTCCTGATTTTCCCTCTAGCGAAAAATGCACATAGTAACATAGTAGTATGACACAGAGGAGTCAATTTCCATTAACAAACAATGCTTCAAAGCCTCAAGAAACTGAAAACCTTTTTGAAAAATATCTATCAATCCCTGAGCAAAAAGGTCTATAATTTCATTTTGGATATCTTAGAATGTGAATCAATGTTACATCTGCCTAGACCTCTTAAATGGTAACATATTAAAAAACAACAAAAGGTTTTTTTATTAAATATATAAAGACACAACAGTATCTTACATATAATGATTCATAACTATAAAACTACTTCTTTGATATGGAGTTATCATACCACTAAAAATGGCTCTGGCAATCTCAGTGAAGAGTTTTAAATATTTGGTCTAGGTTTGTTTCATGTATCACTTAATTATCGTTGTTGTTGCTGTTAACTGTTGCATGAAAACAACTCAGGATAGGTTTTGTAGATTACTATACAATACTACATCCTACCTAGCGATGTGTGACACATACGCTCTGAACAGAGGCCTCATTTCAATATGGAGTTAAATCTCTTTTTCCTCTACCTGCTCCTGATACAACATGGTTACGGCAGGTATTAGATAAAATAAGGTGCATCCATTCAAGGGGGGCTTGAGGACATTTTACCCCTTCTGGTCTCTGAGGGCAGTGGAAGAAATATGTGATGTTGCTGACCCTGTTGTCCATTTAATGAGCCACTCAGTTGTGCCTTGGCTGATGCCAATGCCAATGACAGCCACTAAGCTGTCAGGCTATCAGTGAGCTGGATCAGAGAGAAAGTGGAATTAATATGTCAAAGTATATATGAAATATATGACAAAACATAGAGTTTGAGAATTTCTGCTTTAGTATCTATGGAGAAAAGTTTCTTGCCACATTGTGGATTTGAAAATCTATGGTTATTTTATTGCTGATTAAAACTTTATTCTTATTTCAAAACAAACCATCTTCAGTTTTGAACTTTCATTTCCAGAGAAGCTTCATGATACACAAAATATTTGTTTCATCAATTTGGAAAATGTTTGGTCATTAATTATTCAAATCGTCTTCGGTCAGCCTTCTCTTCTTCTCAGGGGATTCCAATTACAATTGGTATATTGCTTGTCCTTTTTCTTTTACTTTTTTGAGTCTTTTTTTCTCTGTGTGGTTCATTTTAGATAGTTTTTATTGCTTTGTCTTCAAGTTCACTATCTTTTCTTCTGCAATAATCTCTTATCTGCCAGTAATTTCATCCTTTCTTGAAATTTCACATGTTGTAGTTTTCATGTATAGAAGTTTGATTTGGGTCATTTTTATATCTTTCATGTTGCTAATTAACATGCTTTATCTTTCTACTAGCTTTTTGAAGATAGGGAACACAATTAAGATAACTGTCTTAGTGTTCTTTTCTGTTAATTCTGTGTGTCACTTATGGGTAGGTTTCAATTGATTGAGCTGTCTAATTATAGATCATATTTTCCTGCTTCTTTTCATGCCAGGACTTTTTTACTGGATGCCAGATACTGAAAATTTTACCATGTTGATTGCTGGATGTTTTTGTATAACTACAAATATTATTAAGTTTTGTTATGGGGCATGTTTAAGTTATTTGGAAGTAATTTTATCTATGTTAGGGTCTTATTTTTATTATTTGTTAGGTGAAGTCAGAACAGAATTTACTTTAGGGATGTTTATTCCTCCCAGGAAGACGCTCCTGAGAATTAAAGCCAGAGCCTCATAATTGTAAGGTTTTAAGTTCTGGCTAGTGGAAAGTTATTAGTCCCCACCCTGTGTGAGCCCTGAGTACTCTTTCCTCTAATCCTTTCTGGTGATGCTTTCTGGTGGCCTCCCCCTACACACACGCCTGCTGAATACTGAAGGAGACTTTCAGTAGATCTCTGGAGATTCCTGTGTCTTCAATTCTCCCTTCACTGGGACTCTGATCAGGTTACCACAGACTTTCTACTACATATCCTCATCTGTGAGAGCTTGCTAGGCTCCATCAGTTTCCCTCAACTTCTGTTCCACATTCCATGGCCTGAAAACCCCTCTTAAGGATGTAAGATGGAACAATTGTATAGCTTGCCTAATTTGTTATCCCTTTCTCAGGGAGCACTATGCTTTGTTCTCTGATGCGAAAAATCTTCAGAAACATTGATTTGAATATTATGGCTGGTTTATTAGTTGTTACAAGTGGGATGATAAAACAAGTCCCATGACTACATATTGGTAGGAAGCAGAAGTTCCTCACAAAATACTTGTTGAATTTGCCATCCATCATATAGTATACCACTGATGATATGAAAACCTAAAGATAAAAATTTGCTGAAGATGCATCAGCACTAACATCAAAAACCAGAATCCATTTTTAGATGATTGCTCCCAAAGAAACTGATTTAACCCTAGGAGCTACAGAAGAAAGGCTCTGTGAAGCATGACTGTTCATTTAGATCAAATGATTGTTCTCATTTAACTTACTTTTTTTTTCAAGAATTGTTATCTAATGTATAAAAAGTGAGGAGATAGCTTTTAATGTGTTCACTTCATTAGTCAAAAATGTCTTAAATATTTACATTGTTTTAGTATCTAAATGTCATCAAAAAATTCAAATTTAAAAATAGGTTATTCTGATGAATGATTTAAATTTTTATTAATGTAAATAAAGTAAAGGTTTTGGAAATTCATTATGTTAGAAATAAGCATCTTATATTATTGATAGTGCTATTGGGAAGTCAGATTAGTAATTCAATAAATTCAATATTATAGATAAAACAATGTGGTGATGTGGTGATTATAAAAATACAACTTTAGGTGGAGCACAACCTTATGGGTAAAACAATGTCCTTACTAAATTAAGAATTCTATGAAACAAAAATATACTTACAATTGATTTTGCTGCCCATGTAGTTCAAAACTGCATTCATAAAAGCTCCAATAATATACCATCAGAAATTAAAGCTGCTGTCAAAACATATCAATATTTTATAAATACAGAATTACAGTAAACTATAAAATGTTCATCACAAAGCTGATTTTGAAAAAAAATACATCAGTATGGCAATAGATGTGCATTCTCAGACACATTTTAAAATGTTTTACCCTTTGAAGAATAACTGTAAAATTCAAATTAAGTATCTCAAATGATATGTTGCCATTGCTTTTAAGTGAATCCTTTATGGTTTGGTTAAATTTTGTTCAAATAAGTTGAAAATCTTGAGTCAAAATTATTAATGGAGCATGAAAACCTTCAGCTTTTGATATTTAAGTAAATTGAAGTTATGGAAAACCAGTTTAGAAATAAGACTTTATATCTCTAAGTAATAGAGAACAATGGGCTATCGCTACACACCTATCAGAATGTCTAAATTCTAAATTCTAAAACACTAACAATACCATGCCAAATACTGGAGAGGAGAATACGAAACAATAGGAACTCTATTTAACACCACACACACACACACACACACACACAAATTTTCCAGGAAAATGTTTGATGCCTCATGATCAGGAGATTAAGCAATGGGAGCAAGATTAAATCCCTCAGGCAAACACTCGACAAATGATCACTAGACACAGTGACTTTGTAATAATGACCATCACCTTGCCGTTTCATTTAATGTTTAAAAGAAGATTCTGGAAGTACCCAACAAAATGGTGAGATGAGGAGATCTGTGAGAACACAGTTATCCTTGCAACTGGCAAACTTTAGAATATATCTTTATTAATTTAAAAAGGATTAATTTAAAAAGGATCATATTTCTAATATCTAAATCTGATAAATACACAAGCAAAAGTTATGTGCCTTGTTTAATATAGAATATGTCTATACTAGAATATAAAGTCTGTATTAGAATATAAATCATCCAAAATGATTTATAAAACAGTGAAGTAAAAAATTCCTAAAGACAATCCACCATCACAACCAAGCAGGATTTATCCCAGGGAAACTCAAATATCGCTCACTTGTCTAAAATATAATAATATCATATCATAATAATAGATAAAACAATGCATATCATATCACCATTTTAAAAGATGCTCCAAATTTAACACTCATTTCTGAATATTTAAAAATAGCCGTTTTAGAAAACCAGAAACAGTGGTACGGGAGTGGAGCAGGGAAGTGCTGGAAAGGGAAGAGCGTGGTCGCTGGCTACGGCTCCACCCCTGGGCCTGTGCCCACGGACCTAGGTAAGGACACGAATTTCTTTTTCCTGCCCAAATGTTGCATTTCCCAAGACCACCCTGGCTTGTCACGCCCCCATCCCGTGACTGCAAAGACTCCCGAGACCGTAGTGGGCTTGGGCACAAGCAGCTGGACGTGGAGAGGAACACCGCACCGGAAGAAGACACAAGCGGCTGGACGTAGAGGCACCTACCTGAGTAAGAGCGCACCGGCGGATGCTGGCAGGCTGGCAGGCCATCGAGGCCCGAAGCAGATTTTGGCTGGGGCGGACAGAGGAGAGCCCTGCTGCTGAGCAGCCCTACCCCAGGGGAAAATCACCTTCCCACTCCATCTCTCCCTTCTGTCTCCCCCATCCTCTGAGAGCTACTTCCGCTCAATAAAACCTTGCGCTCATTCTCCAGGCCCGGGTGTAATCCAATTCTTCCGGTACACCAAGGAAAGAAACCCCGAAATACAGAAAAGCCTTCTACCCTTGCAATAAGGCAAGGGATCTAATTGAGCTGATAAACACAAGCTTCTTACAGAGGACTAAACTAAAAGAGCACGGGGTAACACACACCCACAGGAGACTCAGGAGCTATAAACATTCACCCCTAGATGCTGCCGTGGAGTTGGAGCTCCTCAACATGCCCGTCTGCACGCTCCCGCTAGAGGTTTGAGCAGCGGGGCACTGAAGAAGCGAGCTACACCCCCATCGCACGCCCTGCTAGGGAATAAGGGAACTTTCCCGTTTCAATAGAATACTTGAATAACGCATAATGCATATCTTTAACTAAAAACCCACGTTATACTTATCAGCAAATTACTAAAATCATTCCCCTTAGATTCTAAGAAAAAGGCACATGATTATCACTCTAATACTTTTTTATGAATTCTGTTAAGTACAATCTAATCTAAACTAAAAAGAAGAGAGGATTTAGTTTTTGAATAGAAGAAAACAAAATTTTCTCTAATTGCAGATGTGATATGTGAATAAAAATAACAATAAATTTAATAACTTTCATAGTTATTAAGCAACTTTTTGAATGAATAATATAAATAATATGTATGTATAAAAGAGATAAAATAGCTTCTATATTCAAAAGTATATGAAAACTCATTAGAAACCATAGGTGTGCATGCATCTACAGACACACACTCACACACACAGAGGAGTTAAAATAATAATCAGTTACTAAATGTTCCCAAAAGTGGCAAGAAAGAAAAGAAATACAAGGAGGTGATGCTCCATTGCCAGCAAAGTTGCAATGAGGCTGACATTCTATAGAGTACCTCTATAAAGTGACACACATCACTGAAACACTTACACAAATACATGATGAGATGACAATTTTAAATATAAAGTGAGATTATCTTCCTTCTTCATTCTTTGAATTCATCATTCTTTTTCCACCATCCAGGCATCAGCCTTAGCTTTAAATATGCCGTGCCACATACTGAAATAAAAAGTGAACAATTGCTGAAGAAAGTGACCCATCCTCGCTCCATTCCCCCTCCTCCCTTGTCCTTTAAGGACACTTCCTGGAAGATCATGAGCCAAAGCCAGGAGAAACAGAACATAAAGGATATAAAATTAACCATTAAGCAGCAGAAGAAAATAGGATAAGCCTTAAGCAGAGTTTCTCCCTTTACTGGGAAATATGCTGAATGTCAACCAGATGGTGAGAGGAAAGAAGAGGACCTGGGTCCTGGGCCCTGGGCCCGGGTTTTGGATACTGTTTGAGCACCTGAGTAAAAGTTCCATGCCCCATCCTCTCATGTCTTGGCCTGAGAGGGTAACATAGGCAATATGAAAAACTTTCTGACAGAAACCATTAAATGATTTTAGTGATATTTGAGAACAGTTCTATCTCATACTTTTTTACTCAAAAGGTGACCAGTCTCTAAAAGTAGACTTGCAGCTTGTATGGCTGGATCCAAGGGCGAGATCAGAGGTTGGCCTCTGCAGATGGGGGTAAAGGGCAGCCCAAGAGAGGCTTGTTTATCGATCAGAATGTGCTTCAGGGAATTCCTAAACCATCCAAAAGCTGAGGTTAAATCGATGCTTGGAAAGAGAGTAGGACTTGATTCTGGAGGGACTGCAGATACAACGGTCCCAGATTCACCGACCACGTAACTGCAAGCAGGGGTGGGAGCTCAGAAATCAGCAGCCGATGCTGCCACAAAACAGCGCATATCTCAGCAGAGACCAACAGGAACTGAAGAGCCCTTCTCAGTTCAAACACCCATCTGCTAAGGCTAGGGAGACTTGTATGTCTGCCAAAGAAGTTGAAATACCTCCAAGGAGAAAGAGAAGCAAGACACCTAAATCGAATTCAATATTTATTAAAAAACAAAACAACAAAGCCAAACCTTAGTTCTAAAATAGAAATTAATGAGTTACCTTGAATTTGTGTGATTATTTTCCTATCTATATAAAAAGGGTTTGCAAGTTTCATTGATTTGCTATAGAACAATTAAGTTTAACTTTTACTTCATTAAATTTGTGTCTTTGAAATTTATAAGCCAAATAGCTTTTAATGTCACACCTAACAGGATTTATGTGTCTGTGGTGGTAAATAAAGAATCTTGAAACATGTAGAAATTTTGCCTCTCAAATTCTTAGAAAACTGGAGTTTTAGAGATTTATCCACAGGGATGTTTATTGTGGCATTAATTATAATAGACAAAAATTGTTAATTTTATAAACACCAGTGATTGGGGATTGAATTTGAATGCAGTTACTAAAAGTTATGTTTTATGAAATTAATGAAATGAAATGATAATACAATATTCGGTAAAATGTAAGCAGAATATAGGAAAGTTGGGTGGAAGAAATTGTTATTCTTTTTACACTTTTGGCATAGTTGTAATATTTAAAATATCTTAATGTTTCTTAAAACAGATAAACTGATTACATTCTTCAAAAACAAATACTTAATATTTAAATATTTGAGAATACGTAAAAGGCATGTATTCTTAAAGAGATGTTATCTCTTTTGTAAAAACCAATAATACAGGGTTTTTCTGACTGTGGATCTGCATCTAAAGGATATTTCCAAAGTTGCTTTATTTTTAATGTTTTTTTTTTAATTTTATGAGTATATAATAGGTATGTATATTTATGGGGTACATGAGATATTTTGATACAGGCATACAATGTGTAATAATCACATCAGGGTGAATGGGGTATCCATCACCTCAAGCATTTGTCATATCTTTGTGTTACAGACATTCCAATTATACTCTTTTAGTTATTCAAAAATGTGCAATACATTATTATTGACTACAGTAATACTGTTGTGCTGTCAAATACTAGATCTTATTTATTCTTTCTAACTATATTTTTGTACACATTAACTACCCCCACTTCCCCTCCAACCCTCCAGTACTCTTCTCAGCCTCCGGTAGCAATCATTCTACTTTCTATCTCCATGAGTTCAATTGTTTTAATTTTTGGTTCTCACAATTGAGAGAGAACATGCATTGTTTGTCTTTCTGCACCTGCCCTATGTCACTTAACATAATATCCTCCAGTTCCATTCATATTGTTGCAAATAATGGGATCTCACTATTTTTTATGGCAGAATAATAGTCCATCGTGTATATGTACCACATTTTCTTTATCCATTCACCTACTGATGGACACTTAGATAGATTCAAAATCTTAGCAATTGTGAATAGTCCTGCAATCAACTTGGGAGTGTGCATATCCCTTCAATATACTTATTTCCTTTTTAGGAGGGTATATACCAAGCAGTAGGATTACTGGATCATATGGTAATTCTATTTTTAGATTTTTTGGCAAACTTCCATACTGTTCTCCATCATGGCTGTACCAACAGTGGGCAAGTGTTCCCTTTTCTTCATGTCCTTATCAGCATTCATTATTTCCCATCTTTTGGATAAAAGACATTTTAACTGGGATGAGATGATATTTCATTATAGTTTTGATTTGCATTTCTCTGATGATCTATAATGTTGAGCACCTTTTCATAATACCCATTTGACATTTGTATGTCTTCTTTTGAGAATTGTTTATTCAGATATTTTGTCTATTTTTTAATTGGATTATTGTTTTTTTTTCTGTTGAGTTGTTTGAGTCCTTATACATTCTGGTTATTAATACCACGTCAGATGGATAGTTTGCAAATATTTTCTCCCATTCTGTGGGTTGTCACTTCACTTTGTTGATTGTTTCCTTTGCTGTGCAGAAGCTTTTTAACTTGATGTGATCCCATTTGTCCATTTTTTCTTTGGTTGCCTGTGCTTGTGGTATATTACTCAATAAATCTTTGCCCAGACCAATGTCTTGGAGAGTTTCTCCAATGTTTTCTTGTAGTTGTTTCATAGCTTGAGGTCTTACATTTAAGGTCTTTAATTCATTTTGATTTGAGAAATAGAGGTCTAGTTTAATTCTTCTGCCTATGAATACCTAGTTTTCCCAGAACCATTTCATGAAGAGACTGTCCTTTCCTCAATATATGTTCTTGACACCTTTGTCAAAAATCAGTTCACTGTAGATAGTATGGATTTATTTCTGGGCTCTCCATTCTGTTACATGGGTCTATGTGTCTGTTTTTATGTGAGTACCATGCTGTTTTGTTTACTATAGCTCAGTAGTATAATTTGAAGTCAGATAATGTGATTCCTCAAGTTTTGTTCTTTCTGCTTAGATTGGATTTGGCTATTCTGAATTTTTTGTGGTTCCACATAGGTTTTAGCATTTTTCTTCTATTTTCACGAATAATGTAATTGGTATTTTGATAGAGATTTAGAGATTATATTGAATCTGTAGATTGCTTTGGGTAGTATAGATGTTTTAACAATATCAATTCTTCCAATCCATGAACATGAAATAGCTTTCCATTTTTTCTGTTCTCTTAAATAACTTGCACCCATGTTTTGTAGTTGTCATCATAGAGATCTTTCACTTCTTTGGTTAAGCTTATTCCTAGTATATTATTTTATTTGTAGCTATTGTAAATGGGATTACTTTCTGGATTTCTTCTTCAGATTATTTGTTGTTGGCATATAGAAATGCAACTGATTATTTACGTTGATTTTGTATCCAAAGTTGTTTAATTTAAGAAAATTATTTGGTGCAAATTTAACAAATCTTAGCTCAATTCTCAGATTTTTTGGTGGCTTTACATAGGTGAGGGATATATTTATCTCCTCTGTCTCTGAGTTCCCACAGTATACCTTATCTGTGTCACTCATTCTGATACTAACCTTATACTTCAATTGACAATGGGGTTATGTACTGATAAACCCATCACAAATTGAAAATATTGAAAGTTGAAAATGCACTTAATATACCTAAGTACTTAAACTGCCTAATATTATATCTTTAATTAATACACCTAACTTGACAAATATCACAGCTTAGCCTAGCCTATCTTAAAAGTGCTCAGAACACTTACATTAGCCTAATTTTGGTAAAAGATCAAAATTCAAAATTTAAGGTATGGTTTATATTGAATTTATACCACTTTTACACAGTAGTAAAGTTGAAAAATTTTAAGGGGAACCGTGATAAGTTAGGGACCATCTGTCTAGTGGGTTTCTCTGTTACTCCACTCAGCCAAATGTGGATAGCTTTCGTCCCAACTCAACTGCAAGCTATTGAAGAGCAGACAAGAACAAAGTTTGAAACAAGTGACCTTAGATTTCATTCTGCCTCTCTTTTCTGTAGCCCCAAGCTCTGTCTAGCATTATGAGTCAAAGAGTAAATACTTAGTGCTCAGATATTTAAAAATTTATTTCATTGACCTGCAAAGGAATGTCATAAAGAATTAATTGTATTTTGTAGTAAACTTATACAGTTATCTCCCTGGAGATTGAAAGTTCTCTTCTGAGGTAGATTCCAAGTCAGTTTATCATTTTCTTCAGCTCTTTGTTCTAGAACATTGGTTGTGAGGCTTGTCAATGAGGTCATCCTACACCTAAGTTAAAAGGGGCAGCCAGTCGGAGTGGCTCACGCCTGTAATTCCAGCACTTTGGGAGGCCAAGTCGGGCGGATAACAACGTCAGGAGATCGAGACCATCTTGGATAACACAGTGAAACCCCGTCTCTATTAAAAATACAAAAAATCGACAGGGTGTGGTGGCACAAGTTTGTAGTCCCAGCTACCTGGGAGGCCGAGGCAGGAGAATCACTTGAACAGGGGAGACGGAGGTTGCAGTGAGCCGAGATCGTGCCACTGCACTCCAGCCTGGGTGACAGAGTGAGACTCCGTCTCAAAAATAAATAAATAAATAAATAAATAAATAAATAAATAAATAAATGGGCATTTTCTAGTTTCCGCTTTATATGAGCTCAACATTGCTCTAGATTTTAGTGTGAAATCAATTTCTACAAAAACTATCTACTGATTACAGAGTCCATTGTTTTAACTGGGAGTCCACTTCCAGGTATATGTACTGTTTAGATATAGAGATTTTCCTTATAGGCTTTCTAATGGAATGCCCCTTTAAAAATAAAATATTAAGCTGAGAGTGGTGGCTTATGACATAAACTCAGCAATTTGGGAGGGTAAGGCAGAAGGATCATTTGAGGCCAGGAGTTTGAGACCAGCTTAGGCAACATAGCAAGATACTGTCTCTTAAAAAACTTACAAATAAAAGAATTAGCTGGACTTGGTGGTGCACACCTGTAGTCTCAGCTACTTCAGTTGCTGAGGTGGGAGGATTTCGCTCTGGCCCCAGAGGTCAAGGCTGCAGTGAGCTATGATTGCGCCACTGCACTCCAGCCTCGGTGACAAAGTGAGAACCTGTCTGGGGAAAAAAAAAACCAGAAAATATTATTTTTGAAGAATAAAATGACCATATTTATTTTTCTATGAATCTGTTTTTCAGTGTCTGTCTATCTTTATTCACCCTTCCCAGACCATTTGAGAGTAAATTCAAAAAGATTATCTTTCACCTCTGGCCAGGCATGGTGGCTCACACCTGTAATCCCAGCACTTTGGGAGGCTGAGGCGGGTGGATCACGACGTCAAGAGATTGACACCATACTGGCCAACATGGTGAAATCCCGTTTCTACTAAAAATACAAAAATTTGCTGGGCCTGGAGGCATGTGCCTATAGTCCCAGCTACTCAGAAGGCTGAGGCAGGAAAATTGCTTGAACCCAGGAGGTGGAGGTTGCATGAGCTGAGATTGTGCCACCGCACTCCAGCCTGGGCAGCAGAACAAGACTCCATCGAAACAAAAAAAAATTATATTTTGCCTCTAAATTCTTTAATGTATACCTCCTAAAATAAGAATATTCTCTTACATCTTTTATATAACATCAATACAAATATAAAAATGAGGAAATTAACATTGATACAAAATTATCATCTAATATACAACAAATACACGCTCAAATATCACTAGTTGTTCCAATGATATTTTTTAGAATTTTTTTTCCTGGTCCAGGATCCAGCCCCAGATTATGTGTTACATTTCATGCCTTATCTCTTCAGTCATGTTTAATATGGAATCATTCTTCTCTGTGGCTTTGTCTTTTGAGAGCTTGACATTTTTGTGAAGCAAAAAATAAGTGATTTTAAAGGAGTATTTACATCAGAAATACACATCCTCTGTACTAAAATATTTTATTCACATGAATTTTGTGAAGACATGGTAATTGCAAAAGGTTACAAATCATGGATTTGAGTTTAAAATTTTATTTTTTAGCTTTTTAGTTTCCTTGTGATTGGTGTTACAGAATGTGGGTCCATTTTTAAATCTCATATGAACACATAATATTTGAAGTCAATATATTTATAGCTTCTAGGGGGATGGTGCATAGAAGGCAAGGACAAGGGAAAGAAGAAGAAAGATACAGAAGAGAAAAAATAGTCTTTTTTTTTCTTTTTAAGAAAGGGATTTCATTATCTGAGAATTATCTGGAAAGCTTTTCAACTGTTGAAGATATATTTAGCAAACATCCTAAAAATGCTTCCTTTTCTCTTGAAATAAATAAGTCAGTAAATTACAATCCTCCAGGTTTTCCCAAAATACTGCAAGAAAGAACATCTATCTTGGATATCCAATTTAATTACCTCAGGAGTACTCCTTGTTGCAATATTTCATGGCCAATGCAAGTGCCCTAGAAATTTACACACCTGCTGTGGGAAAAAACAGTAAACGTGCCTTAGTTACTTTTTACAAGTTTTGTACAATACTAATGGAACTACAGCTGTGCTTTTAAACATGTAAAATCCCCATGCAACAATACTAAGTAAAATTGGTTTAGAAAACACTGGAGCTTATGAAGACTCCAGTGGTTTATTGGAAAATCTTGCTCTTTGTATATTACTAAAACATGAACATTGGAAAAATAATGTTTACATTAGTGCAAGTAATTTGGAATCACGGTAAAACATCTTAATAAACCAAATTAGTTAAATCTCTTCCAGTGACACCATTCTTTATTTCCCGCAAAAGATAATTAAAGCATCTTCTTAATTGTTGGGACAATAGGAAGAACAAAAAAAATCACCTTTACTAATATAAAAATGGTGGTGAAATTATTTTAATTTTCCTATATCTCTCTTGCTTTCTCTCAATGTACTATGAATCTTTATTCATACTCAGAAATATTTTGTCAGGGTCAAGACCAGGCCAGTGATTCAATTATTTATTTCAAAGATTAAACATGTTCAAATAATCATTGAGAGAAACTAATTTTATTGTGAGAATTGTTCTGAAAAAATATCCTACTTGGTTCTGGTTACGTTTCTTAACTGTTTTAGGAAGTATTTAGACCGCAAATAGTAATTTTGCTAATGTATGCTATTTCTCAGCTGACTAGCTCTTGAGAATTGCACTTAAGATGCAGTAATTATTTTTGTCATTTTCAAATAGATCACTAAAATTCATATTTAGTGTTACTGACAGTGCTGTAAGCAATTAAATAAATATTGTTGATAGCTATATTTTGAAAACAACTGTTGTTTTAAAAAAAAATTCCACATTGTTTACAATTTTTCTCTGTGTCCACAGTATCCCTGGTGTGCAACTGCATAAATGTAGGCTCAAACCTCCTTAAGCATTACTTTGCAGATCCCACTGGTGGGTAGAATGACCTCTTTCACCTTGTCAAAAGGACAAACTTGTCAAGCTCACCGTAGTCGATACTCTGAAGAGCATCCCTTCAGTTCAGAGACATGGACCAAGCAGGGACTTCGTAGTGCAGATGCTGAGATGTGTGGGCTTGACAGAGACAAACAGTACCAGGACTCACCAGCTGATCAAGGACAAAGGGACATCGGGCCTCTGAAGCTGAAGCCCACTTAGATTTCTCCTATATCACTTAACAATGTGAGAAGAGACTTAATTCTTTGAAGCTCCTGATTTAAGGAGCTGAAGAGCAAAGGAAGCCTTTTGCTTGATCTAATCCTTGTTATTAAAAGAAGCAGAGGAGATAAAACACTTTCTATTTTTATCGATTGATGTATTTTGAGGTCAGTATTTTAGTCTGTTCATCTATATCTTGCCCTCTGCCCTCATTTCAAAGTACTTATTCACTTCTGATTAGAATTTCAATTAATTTGCTGAAATATCCTTTAACTGATTACAGTTAACTCTTTCCAAATTGAAAGAGACTTTGCTTTATTTCACTTGGGCTGTTCATTATCATTTATTGTGCTCTTCAATTTAATTAAGAATTCCAATTGAAAAATCTCTGAAAATTTACTGACATAAATTAATTTAGTTTGACATCTGTTCCAAAGTAAGTTGGAAATCAGAATCTTCTCTCTCCTCAAGCATAGTTCATTCTCTAATATCTTTGAAAAAAAATTTAGGAAATGAAGTTCTTTGCTCTTTTCTTTTACTGCCTAGATTCACTTTGTACCCTAAATATTTGCTAATATTGATAGAAATGTAATTTTATATTATTGAATTCCAATGACCTTCTGAAAATTTCTGCAAATTCTCAACGCAAGAACGAGATGCATCTTATGGTTCTGTCTTTGATCTCATGCTGCTGCTGACTTATTTCAGTTTGGATATCTTATTTTCTGTCCAGGGCATGATGCTTCCATTTTTAAGGGTATCGACAGAAATGTAGTATTGAATACTCCTCCACAAATGCTTCGGTTTCACAAGTAATTCATGTGAAGTAGTTACATTGTCCAGAGGTTTTGTAATAATGGGGAGTTTTAGAACGCAAGTATGCTAACGGCATCATGGTGTTAGACTTTTCATTTTAATTTTTTTCATTGATTAAATCTGCCATCTTATGTGGGCATGGTTGCTAGTACCCCAAAACAATTACAATAGCATCAGAGATTGCTGATCACAGGTTATCATAACAAATATAACAATGATGAAAAAGCTTGAAATATTGTGAGAAGTACCAAAATGTGACACAGAGATACAAAATGAGCACATCCTGTGGATAAAATGGCACAAACATACTTGCTTGACCCAGGGTTGCTACAAAACTTCAAATTTTTTGGAATAATTTCAACTTTTTTTATAGATTAAAGGGTACATGTACAGGTTTGTTACATTAGTATATTGTGTGACACTCAGGTTTGGGGTACAAATGATCCCATCCCCCAGGTAGTGAGCATAGTACCCAACAGGTTGTCTTCCAGCTCATGGCCTCTTCCTACCCTCCCACATGAAGTAGCCTGCAGTGTCTATTGCTCTCATCTTTATGTTTATGTGTATTCAGTGTTTAGCTTCCACTTGTAAACAAAAACGTGCAGTATTTGGTTTTCCGTTCTTGTGTTAATTCACTTAGAATAATGACCCTGAGTTCCACCCTTCTTGCTGCAAAGGACATAATTGCATTTTTTATGGGTACCTAGTATTCCATGGTATATATGTATCACATTTTCTTTCTCCAATCGACTGTGATGGACACCTAGGCTGATTCTATGTCTTTGCTATTGTAAATTGTTCTGTAATAAACATATGGATGCATGTGTCTTTTGATCAAATTACTTATTTTCCTTTGGGGATATACCCACTAATGAGATTACTGGGTTGAATGATATTTCTGTTTTGAGTTCTTTGAGAAGTCTCCAAACCACTTTCCACAGTGGCTGAACTAGGTCACATTCCCACCAACAATGTATAAGCATTCTCTTTCTCCACAGCCTCACCAGCATCTGTTGTTTTTTGACTTTTAGATAATAACCATTCTGACTTGGTGTGGGATGGTATCTCATTGTGGTTTTGATTTACATTGTTCTGAGGATTAATGATGTTGAGCATGTTTTAAATGTTTGCTGGCTATTGGGACATCTTTTTTTTTTTTTTTTTGAGAAGTGTCTGTTTATGTCCTTTGCCCATTTTTTAATGAGATTGTTTATTTTTTGCTTGTTGATTTGTTTAAGTTCCTTGTAGATTCTGGATATTAGACACTTGTCAAATGCATAGTTTATGAACATTTTCTCCCATTCTGTAGGCTGTCTCCTTACTCTGTGGGTAATTTCTTTGGCTGTAAAGAAGCTCTTTCATTTAATTAGGTCTCACTTGTCAATTTTTATTTTTGTTGTGATTGCCTTTGGGGACTTAGCCATAAATCCTCTGCCAATGTCAAGAAGGGATTTGTTCTAGGATTTCTATAGTTTGGGGTCTTATATTTAAACCTTTAATCCATGTTAGGTTAATTTTGTATATGGTGAGAAGTAGGGATCCAGTTTATTCTTCTGCATATAGCTAGATAGTTATCTTACACCATTTACTCAATAGGGAGTCCTTCTCCATTGCTTATTGCTGATTTTGTCAAAGAGCAGATGTTTGCAAGTGTGCAGGTTTACTTCTGGGTTTTCTACTCTGTTCCACTGGCCTATGTGTCTGTTTTTGTCCAAAGTGCTGTACTTCTCTGAAATCAATTTCCTCACCCTTCTCATTTTCCTCATGGCTTTGTCCTGTCTCCAAACTACTATTCATTTTATAATGCAGAAAAATTTATGTGTCATTCTTTATCTAACTTCAGCTTATCCATTTCTATGTGGCCTCAACTCTTAAATGACTTGTCAACATTATAATTAGAAAACAATGGCTTTTTGTCCTAAATTAGAACACTTTCTTCTTTCAAAAAGAAATAACTATTAACTATGATAAAATTTTTGTTTAAAAAAATTAACGTATTCCACCCTAGGTGATCAGAGACCCTGATTGCCTGATTACCAATATTAATTCTGTTACAGACATTCACTGCAAATTTTATATTTGGGTTAACCGTAACAGAAGTTAGGTCAAAGAAAAAGTCGTACTTTGTGTTTCTCCTTCTTTTATCTTTTATTTGACTTTCAGCCTGAAGGACAGCAACACATTTTATTTCCAGCATTGTCACTGGGCTCATAGTCAGTTGTTGTGACAGTACAACTACTAACATCAGTATCAATATCTTCCCTGGGAGTACAGCAAAACTAGACTCTTACCTTTGGGAAGACTTGGTCCCTGTCAGTTGTTTTTTTTTTTAATTTATTTTTATTTTTTATTATTATACTTTAAGTTTTAGGGTACATGTGCACATTGTGCAGGTTAGTTACATATGTATACATGTGCCATGCTGGTGCGCTGCACCCACTAACTCGTCATCTAGCATTAGGTATATCTCCCAATGCTATCCCTCCCCGCTCCCCCCACCCCACAACAGTCCCCGGAGTGTGCTATTCCCCTTCCTGTGTCCATGTGATCTCATTGTTCGAACACTTTTACACTGTTGGTGGGACTGTAAACTAGTTCAACCATTGTGGAAGTCAGTGTGGCGATTCCTCAGGGATCTAGAACTAGAAATATCATTTGACCCAGCCATCCCATTACTGGGTATATACCCAAAGGACTATAAATCATGCTGCTATAAAGACACATGCACACGTATGTTTATTGCGGCATTATTCACAATAGCAAAGACTTGGAACCAACCCAAATGTCCAACAATGATAGACTGGATTAAGAAAATGTGGCACATATACACCATGGAATACTACGCAGCCATAAAAAATGATGAGTTCATGTCCTGTCAGTTGTTCTTAAGTTCAAACACATGCTTTGTGAGAAGCTGCAGATTCTGTATGCAAAACTTGTCTTCTTGAAATGAAGACTATCAGTGCAGATCATCTACCTTTAAATTATATCTGATTCCTTCTTCACACCTCCCCATGTTTTAATTATGCTGTTGTTTCCCAGAATATAACATGTTTTTCATGAATACCTGACTGCTGCTACTGCAGCTGACACTCTTCCCATGATAGGTAGCAAGTTATGAAGCAGTGACTACTGAGAAGCTACTTATGGAGTGTTGACTATCTTTATGCAACCACTCTTATTCATTTTCTCCATAAAGCTTAAGCACATAAAACTAAGCCCTATTTTTATAACTTGATGTTGGTCATGATTTCCCTTATATCCAGCTATTAAGTATTGGAGCTAATAGCTCAAATGTAACTGTAAGTGCCAACCACTTGGAATAAAATTTATTGTGAATAGCTTCCATTTTCCAAGTTAATCTTTTGTGTTACAACTTCCTGAAATTCATGATTTTATTTTTAGAAATTGAACTCTACTACATATATAAATAAAATGATTCAGGAAAAATTACATTGTTTCTGGAAGTCTCTGTTTCTTCAGTTTTAAAACTAGAATAATAAAGCAGGTTTCTAAGGACTGTATTGTGTATGAAATCATAGCATGTATGTAAAGCAAAGTCATTAGCTCAAATGCCCACACAAACCAAATTGGTCACATGAATTAGTAAATCCAGACAACGAAAGGGACAAGGAGTTTGGAGATTCTTGGAAACCCATAATACGTAAAGGTACTCAAATACAAAGTGAGTTTTGCTACACAAAATATTAAAGAAGAAAATCTGGCCACAAATCAGGTGTTACTTATAAAAATACTTATAATGCAAGAGAATAAAAAAAGTTAGTTTATTCTTTCACTTTCATTTTTCTTCTACTTCTTACCCTGACCTATTGTTGACCCAGTCTTATAAGTCATAACAAAGAGAAAAATAGAGATGGCTAAAGCATTGTCATGTCTTTAAAGATTACTAAATCTCCTGGGAAGACACATAAAAACATAAAAAGTCAAGAACAATAATGGAACTATAAACCAATGTTTCCTCAAACAATGAAATCACAATGGAAGGATTTATTTGGTGGGATCGTCAGGGAAGGTTTCATAGATATGCTAGCATTAGAGCTAGGTTTTGCATAAAATAAGGTAGCTGATGGGAAGAAAGGTCAAGGATGTCCAAAATTACAGGAACCATTTGTGCAAAAAAAATAAAAATAAAATGAACATATGTGGCAGTGATTCACCAACCTTAGGGTCTCATACTAAACTAGTTATACATCCACAGAGTGTGTTCTGCAGGCCATAAGAAAATAAGATAAGATAAGCATAAGATAAATGCTTACCTGGAATCTTCAATTATTCAGCAATATGTTGAACTCCTAATGCCTTTACCAAAGATTTATTCCCAGCATCTAAAGTAATTCGAAAGGTTGTTTTATTACATTATATATTAAATTTTAAAAACCCTAAAACTCAGCATATTTTAATGAGTTTCAAAAATATAATAATTTGAGGGGAATTCTTTGGGGATAATCTGTAATTACTATTGGCATTCTTTATCTTCTCATTCATGCCAGAGGGCACCAGCGTTCAATGTTAGCGATTTTGTTCTTTGACTTCCTAATGGTTTACCGCTTTGTGTCATGATCTTATTAACTCAGACGTGGACTGTTATAATATCCTATTACCCTCAGCCTCTTTGTCTCCTTCAATCTACCCTGAATTCATATTTCTAAAACATAATTTTGATTTCAGTATTTTATTGCTCAACATTTGTTGAGCAACAACAAATAATATTTGCCTATTAAATAATACAAATAATAACAAAATAAATATTGTTCACTTAATTTGGCTCAAACTGTCAGTATGAAGGGTTATGTATTGATACACAAACAAGAATAGGAGTGAATAAGATATGAGAAAAGCAGAACAAGAAGAGTGTTGGTTTAGAGTCACTAGCACCTTCTGAATTTAAAGCAATTTCAACAGTTACTTTTGTATGACTTTAGAAACTACCTAGCATTTTTCAGTTTGGGTTTCCGCAACTAATCAATCATTTTTTAAGAGTTGTTTGAAGTGTTGCAGTGGAGAATAGAGATAATGTAATAGATACTCCAGTGTTTGTGGAAATGAACAGAACTGCACCTGGCTGAATTGACAAGTTCTGGCAGCAGAAAAAGAGAATTTCAGAAAAATGTCCCAGAACAGACAACAAGACCGAGAGGTATTCATAAAGAGAGCTTCCAGGAGATAAACAGGGCACCAGAAGAGATTGGCAGCAGGTAATAGGAAGAAAGGACAAAAGTCAGGGAATTGGTACCGGGGAGATAGCCTTGTAAGAAACAGATTTAGGGAGTCTACTATCAAGAAGAAACGATCCAGATGAGTGATTAAAGTCAGAAATTTCAGCAGATAAATGGTAATTCAGTGTCAGCGAATGGAGTTGTCAGGGTACAATTGAAGTACCAGAAGGCCAAGACAAAATGTGAACCAGTTGCAAGACTGAGCTAATCCCCGATCCTAACTTCTTAAGTTATGAATATAGGCACTTTAGAGTTCCCTTACTTTGGAAGCATGTTTCCTTCAGAGTCCAGGGATGGTAGAATCAGTACCATCAGGGCAATGACATCTGGAATCAATTTTATTACCCTGGGAGTGTTTGGACTAATGCAGAGATAGGGATCCAATCCAGACTCCTAGGAAGCTTTTTTATTAAATTTGAACTGGACACTCTAAGGTTTTCTTAATAGCTTGAGATTTATAAATATTCTTTTCATTTATAAAGGAGATTTTTCACTGCAACTGTATAATCTGTGTGGACTCAAAAAGTCAAATGTATTCTTCTTCTTCTTCTTCTTTTTTTTGAGGTGGAGTCTCGCTCAGTAGCCCAGGCTGGAGTGCAATGGCCTGATCTCGGGTCACTGCAACCTCTGCCTCCTGGGATCAAGTGATTCTCCCGCCTCAGCCTCCCCAGTAGCTGGGATTACAGGCACCCGCCATCGTGCCAGGCTACTTTTTGTATTTTTGTGGAGACAGGGTTTCACCATGTTGGCCAGGCAGATCTTGAACTCCTGACCTCAAGTGATCTGCCCGCCTCGGCCTCTGAAAGTGCTGGGATTACAGGTATGAGTCATCGCGCCCAGCGAAAGTCACGTGTATTCTTAAAGAGGACACTATAAAGCAATGGTCTATAGAGAAGAAGATACATGTATATCGGAGCTTCCAAATTTGTGATTGGTATTGGAAATAAAGAAAGATGCACCCAGAAAATTTAGACTGAACCTGTTTAAGAAAATCCTTAGTATGTTCTAAGCACTTTTATTTACCCCATTTTACAGATGCAGAAGCTGAACAAATCAAGTTTAAGTAATAGACTTCAGTTCATGCATATAGGAAGCAGAATAATCAGGATTTGAACTCAGAAAATCTGTGTGGAAGACTCCATGTTTGTAATTACTATACCATCTGTCTAATTATATTTTCTTCAGCGATTAGTGTTCATTAGAAAAAAAAAGCAAACATATTTCAAGTCTAAACAAAAATAACTGCAGATGCAGATTTCTTGCATAATACCTTAACAACTATTTGTGTAGCTCATGATTCTGTCACTCAGCTGAGTGGTTCTTTTGGTCTGAATAGGCTCAGATGATCTTTATGGAGCATACTCATGTGAACCATCTGAAAACACCTCACTCACATGTCTAACAGCTGATAGGCTCTTGGCCAGAGTGCCTTCATTCTCTTCCACATGGTCTCACATCCTTTAACAGGTTAGTTCAGGTTTACTTCCATGGAATTGTCAGGATTCCAGTGCACCAAAGGAGTGTAAGCCCCTATGGGAAATTTATTTTTATTTATTTGTTTATTTTTGAGATGGAGTCTTGCTCTGTCACCAGGCTGGAGTGCAGTGGTGCAATCTCAGCTCACTGCAACCTCCACCTTGAGGGTTCAAGCGATTCCCCTGCCTCAACCTCCCGAGTAGCTGGGATTACAGGCATGTGCCAACATGCCCAGCTAATTTTTGTATTTTTAGTAGAGACGGGGTTTAACCATGTTGGCCAGGATGCTCTCGATCTCTTGACCTCGTGATCTACCTGCCTCGGCCTCCCAAAGTGCTGGGATTACAGGCGTAAGGGAAAGCTCAAGACACTACATCAGAATTCTAAAACTGGGGCAATTCTTCCAACTCACAAGGGATATTTGACAATGTCTGGAGAAACATTTTTAATTGGCACAATGAGAGGCTTGCTAATGGCATCTAGTTGGTAGAAGGCAGGATGATAAATATTCTACAGTGAATAAGACAATACTCTTCAACACAGAATTATCCAGTCCAAAATGTCAACAGAGAAATCCTGATCAATTTGGGTCACATTTGTTAATGTTCAATTAGCCAAAGAAACTCATATGGCCAACACAATTTCAAGGACTAAAGAATTAGATTCCATCCCTTGCTGAAAAGTGAATTTTTGGTTATTTTAGCAACAATTAAAGGTGATGTGTTACTTGACAAAAGCAGAAAGATTTTTTTAAATGAGGAAATAAGAGACCAAAATGACGAAGAAAGAAAATAAGATGAAAAGGAAGGAGGAGGAGGAGGAAGAACAAAGTGGAAGGGAATAAAAGAATTAAAAAGTATTTAGCAGGACAGCAAACATGGGGAGGTTTTCATTAATACTTTGCTCTCATGTAATCAGACTTTAATATACTCATGTGATTATGTGCTTTCTTCTTATAGCCTTTAAAAGATGCTTGATTGGCTGAACGTGGTGGCTCACGCCTGTAATCCCAGCACTTTAGGAGGCCAAGACAGGTGGATAACTTGAGGTCAGGAGATCGAGACAAGCCTGGCCAACATGACGAAACCCTGTCTCTACTGAAAATATAAAAATTAGCCAGGCGTGGTGGTGTGTCTCTATAATCCCAGCTATTTGGGAGGCTGAGGCACGAGAATTGCTTGAACCTGACAGGCAGATGTGGCAGTGAGCTGAGATTGAGCCACTACACTCCAGCCTGGGTGACAGAGTGATACCCTGCCTCAAAAAAAAAAAAAAAAAGGAAAAGAAAAGAAGAAGAAAAAAGAAAAAAAAATCCTGCCTTTTGGGTGCATTTTCATGTACTTAAGACACGAAAATAATCTACACCAATAGAACAGCATTAACCTATATATACACAGTATTAAAGGACTTGGTATGAAAAATAATTGCAATTGAACAATAAACCTATCCAGAATGATTACTGCGATATTCATATAGTTCATTAGCCAGTGATCTATCCTTATATTTTGCCTCTATAAATGTAATTATTGCAAAAAACTAAATTAAAATTAACATTTCTTATTGAAAGATCAATAGTTGTGACCATATCATAAATAGAGAGTTTTCTAAGGGAATTGGTTTGTTACATCCATTGTGTTTTGAAACAGTTCTTTAAATCTTGGTCTTTTTTAATTAGGAAGAAGAAACAGAGAAAAAATAAAGAGAATGTTGCTATCTCAACTATCTACTACTATTTTAGAGTCTTCAAGGACACAAACAATTTTTTTAAAAAAACTTTTGGTATGTAATGATCTATATGATGTAAGATAACTAATAATAGTGGCTGAATTTTTTGTCACTCTAAATGTTTCCAAATATGTGGGATTTTGGTACAACTGTGTAAAAAACTATACAACTGAAAATTATTTTAATTATTATAACTGATATAGAGTATACCTATAAACAGCTACAAATTATATAAAATATTACATGATTGAACTATATGAAATTGCTGGTATTTTTTAACCATTTTCTACCTGTACTAATTATAATAATACATGGGTCAAATTAATATTACTAGCAAACTCAAATTAAGGTAATTCATATGATATTTAAAATTTAATATCGTTTAAAGCTTTGACAAATTTAAACATATTGCCTGAAAAATCTTGCTGCTTGATTTGGAGTCCTAAAAGGACAATTTTCTTAAGACTTTATCATGCCAAATATATGTGATCATGTTCTGTGCAAATTAAGATTTACAGCAATGTGTTAGATATCACCAGAAAATTAAAATTTAAAAAGCAGCTGGAAGAAACTTCCCTGTCTTTTCAGCCATAAATTTAACACTGAAGAAGCGTAAGTCTACATATGCCTGTCATCCTCCAACTACTTCTGCACATATGCTATTT
Source organism: Gorilla gorilla gorilla (assembly GCF_029281585.2). Classification (NCBI taxonomy): domain Eukaryota; kingdom Metazoa; phylum Chordata; class Mammalia; order Primates; family Hominidae; genus Gorilla; species Gorilla gorilla. The sequence continues at coordinate 116,066,661 of NC_073229.2, read as the reverse complement.
TAATAAAGGATAAATTTGTTCATAGAAGTGTAAATATTATTTTTCTGTAATAGATACAAGTTCCCCCATGTAGCATCTTTGCTTCAAAATCTTAATGAGAAGCAGTGCAGTGCAGTGGGAATGGATTGCCTCTGGAGTCACATAGATAAACCTGACTTTTAATCTCAGCCCTGCTTTTAATTAGCACTAGTCTAGAACTTTGTTATTCTTACATAACTTCTCAGAGGCCTAGCTTACACTTGTGTGTAAAGTGAGATAATAATGCCAACCTGTATATGTGTTATAAATAATTATACAGAATATATATATATATATATATAGAGAGAGAGAGAGAGAGAGAGAGCACCTTGTTCTGTGTAACTGTATAGTATATGCTCAGTTAATACAGGACAATTTGTTTTATTGTGCTTCGCTTTATTGTGCTTCACAGATATGCTTGTTTTACAGATTGAAGGTTTTTTTTCGCCAGCCCTGTGTTGAGAAAATCTATTGGCACCATTTTCCCAGCCGCATGTGTCCACTGTGTCTCTGTGTTACATTTTTATACTTATTGCAATATTTCATCTGTTTTTATTATTATTATATCTGTTATGGAGATCTGTAATCAGTGACCTTTGATGTTACTATAATTGTCTCGGGGTACCATGAACCACACCCATTTAGGGTGGTGAATGTCATTAATAAATGTTATGTGTGTTCTAACTCCTCCTCAGAATGGCCGTTCCCCCATTTTTCTCCTGCCCCATGGCCTTAATATTCCCTGAGACACACAATACTGAAATTAGGCCAATTAATGATCCCACAATGGCTTATAAGCATTCAAGTGAAAAGAACAGTCCCACATATCTCACTTTAAATCAAAAGCTGGAAATGATCACACTCAGTGAGGAAGGCATATCAAAAGCTCAGATAGGCCAAAAGTCTCTTGAACAAATGGCCAAGTTGCAAATGCAAAGGAAACGTTCTTATAGTAAATTAAAAATGCTACTTCCATGAACACACAAATGATAGGAAAGTGAAGCAGCCTTATTGTTGATAAGAGGAAAGTTTTAGTGGTCTGGATAGAAAAATCAGACCAGACACAACATTCCCTTAAGCCATTGCTTAATCCAGAGCAAGGCTCTAGCTCTCTTGAATACTGTGAAGGCCAAGAGAGGTCAGGAAGCTGCAGAAAAAAAGTTAGAGGCTAGCGGAGGTTGGCTCAGGATGTTTAAGGAAAGAAGCCATCTCCATAACATAAAAGTGCAAGGTGAAGCAGCAAGTGCTGATGTAGAAGCTCCAGCAAGTTATCTGGAATAGAAGATCCAGCTAAGGTAATCAATGAAGGTGGCTACACAAAACAACAGATTTTCCATGTAGATGAAACAGCCTTGTATTAAATGAAGGTATCATCTAGGACTTTCATAGCTGGAGAGGAGATGTCAATGTCTGGTTTCAGAGTTTCAAAGATCTAGGACTTTCATAGCTGGAGAGGAGATGTCAATGTCTGGTTTCAGAGTTTCAAAGGACCAGCTGACTCTCTTGTTAGTGGCTAATGCAGCTGGTGACTTGAAGTTTAACCCAATGGTCATTTACCATTCCAAAAAACTTAATGTTTTTAAGAATTATGTCAAATCTACTCTGCCTAGGTTTTATAAATGGGACAACAATGCCTGCATGACAGCACATCTGTTTAGAGCATGGTTTACTGAATATTTTAAGCCCACTGTTGATTGTTACTACGCAGGAAACAAAGATTTCTTTCAAATATTGCTGCTCATTGACAATGCTTTGGTCACCCAAGAGCTCTTAAGCAGATACACAAAAAAAATTAATATTGTTTACATGCCTGCTAACATAGCATCCACTCTGCAGCCCATGCAACAAAGAGTAATTCTAATTTTTAAATCCTATTTTATTTAAGAAATACATTTTCTAAGACTATAGCTGCCATAGATAATGATTCCTGTGATTAATCAGGGCAAAGTAAATTGAAAAATTTCTGAGAAGGATTCACCACTCTAGATGCCATTAAGAGCATTCGTGATTCGTGGAAGGAGGTCAAAATATCACCACTAACAAGTTTGGAAGAAGTCGATTACAGTCTGCGTGGATGACTTTGAGAGATTCAAGCCTTCAGTGGAGAAAGCAACTGCAGATGTGGTAGAAATAGCAAAAGAACTAGAATTAGAAGAGGAACCTGAAAATGTGACTGGGAATGATCGAACTTTAACAATGAGGAGTTGCTTTTTATGGATGAGCAATGAAAGTAGTTTCTTCAGATGGAATCTATTCCTGGCGAAAATGCTATGAACATTGTTGAAATGACAACAAAGTATTAACAGTGTTACATAAACTTAGTTGATAAAGAAGTGGCAGAGTCTCAGAGGATTGACTCCAATATTCATGAAAGAGCACTCAGTCAATGTGGCAAACTTCATTGTTGTCTTATTTTAAGACATTGCTGCAGCCACCTTAGCCTTCTGGAACCACCACTCTGAGCAGTCAGCAGCCATCAAGGTTGAGGCAAGACCCTCCACCAGCAGAACAATTAACAACTGGCTGAAGGCTCAGATGAGCAGTAGCATTTGTTAGCAATAAAGTGTTTTTAATGAAGGTATGCATGTTGTTTCGATAGACGTAGTGTTATTAAACACTAAATAGAATACGATATAGTGCAAATATGTCTTATATGCATTAAGAAACCAAGAAATTAATCTGACTTGCATTATTGTGATATTTGCTTCATTTCTGTGGATCGTACCTGAACCCAAAATATTGCTGGCATTTGCCTATTAATTAATTACTAATTTCTATTATTATTGCACATATTTGTATATTGAAAGTATGTATCAGATTGTAATTACATTTTCTACATTGTGCTTTATATTATCCCTTTTTAGCTTCCAAGATTTATGAATTCTGACTACAAGGAGAAACCGAGGAAAGCATTCTGAGGTCTGTCAATTTTAATTTATCTTATTATTCCCATTCTTGTTTTTCTCTTCTCTAGTTTTTTTTCACTCTGAAATCTTTTTCACTTCCCCTACATATAACATCACCCTTGATTAAAAATCTTTTAAAACTTAGGCAATGATTTTCTAATATATTCAATGTATAGCTTTAAAAATAAAATAATTTATAGGCAGACAATGGAAAATAGATTTAGAAAAATTATCTTGATGTTGAAGTAGCCTTAGTTCCTGACTAAACCACAACTCAGTATTATGAGCACTTACGTCTGAAAAAACAATGCGGCTTCTTTGAAGAGTGCTTGGAAAATATTTCCTCTGCCTTCCCAATATCCAAGTAATTTTCAGTGTGTCTCAGATATGAGAGATAACTAAAATGAATTTAAATAAAATGCCATGTTCATTAATTCTCTCTCTAAGGAAAATATGATACATAGTCAATACTCTTCTCATTGATTACTTATAGTGTGTAAAATAATCACTTTATAAAACTTGAAGGACAGAATCATAGCTATTTGTAGACTAAAAATAACTCCAAATAAAATATTTCAGCACAAATCTTTGGTGACTGGCTGTAGCAAGAAGGCAATATGAATTGATGGGCTCATTTATCTCTACCTCTTCAGAGACCACTTTGTATTTTTCACTGACTACATTAATACATTCTGCATGTTTGACTATGAATAGTCACTGCTATGAGATACCTTTCAACAGCCCAGAACAGTTTAATATTATCAAGGTTACAGCTGTACTTGTTCATAAATAATTCATTTAAAATGTGTTTTTTAATTAAAAAAATACGTCATACGATTCATTTTGCAGTCCTACGGGTCGTCAGTAGATCATCTGGGGATGATTCATTAATACCTTCTCTAGAATCTGCAGTTTGCTAGCCCACATTTGTTCATAAATGAACTGAATAATAACGCCTACGACTCCCAGGCTTTCATTACAAAACTCACAGAGGCACCTTTGACTAGCACCTCCATGGATTTAAAAACAATATGGGATTATGATATTCCAATACACAGATATCAGCCATGTGCTGCTTGAAAAACCTTTGCCCATTTGTCAGTCTAAATTGTAGTTCAGACTTGGCAGCAAAGAAAATAGGGCATCATATTTTTACTTACATATAACATTACTGGTAACTGTAAACTGACAAAATAAAATAGAAAATACTTTAGAATATCTGTGGTTACATTATCTATCCCTGCACTTGAGGTCTTTGGAGTACATGATTTTAAAATAGATTACTTACTGCAAAGCCTATTTTCAGAGATATTTTCATCTCTGTCTTCAAAGATCACTAAATAATGGCCAATAACCTGACAGGTAAATAAGGTTCTCTTAAGATTTGGCATACGAAGATGCACATAAACTATTTAGGAATGACTATAGCTTTACATGGTCTGCTGTAGAACCCAGCGAAACTCTACTAGCATCAATGGTCAATGCACTTTACAAAGCACAGATCATCTGAGCAATTAGTTCACCTGCCACAGGTACTGAGGCTACAGATTCAGTCTCCATACATTTCCCTTTTCTTTTTTTTTTAAGTTGTATTTTAAGTTCAGGGGTACAAGTGCAGGTTTGCTACATAGGTAAACTTGTGTCATGGGAGTTTGTTGTACAGATTCTTTTATCACCCAGGTATTAAGCCTAGAACCCATTAGTTATTTTTCGTGATCCTCTCCCTCCTCCCACCCTTCACACTATGAAAGGCCCCAGGGTGTGTTGTTCCCCTCTATGTGACCATGTGCTCTCATCATTTAGCTCCCATTTATTAGTGTACACATGCAGTATTTGGTTTTCTGTTCCTGTGTTAGTTTGCTAAGGATAATGGCCCCCAGCTCCATTCACGTCCCTGCAAAGGACATGATCACACTTTTCAAAAGAAGACATACGTGCAACCAGCAATCATGTGAAAAAGTCTCAACATCACCTATCATTAGATAAATGCAAATCAAAACCACAATGAGATACCAACTAACACCAGTCAGAATGGTAACTATTAAAAAGTCAAAAAATAACAGATGCTGGTGAGGTTGTGGAAAAAAAGGAATACTTTTACACTGTTGATGGGAGTATAACTTAGATCAGTCACTGTGGAAAACACTGTGGTGATTTCTCAAAGACCCAAAGACAGAAATATCATTTGACACAGCAAATTCCATTACTTGGTATATACTCAAAGGAATATAAATCATTCTATTATAAAGACACATGCACATATATGTTCATTGCAGCACTATTCACATTTGCAAACACGTAGAATCAACCTAAATGTCCATCAGTGATAAACTGGATAAAGAAAATGTGCTACATATACACCATGGAATGCTATGCAGATATAATGAATTCTCTTTTCTTGGCAGAGAAAAAATGTTCAGTTCACATCCACAAATACACACCTACATTTATCTCGCAAGGTAATCTGGCTTAAGCTATATGGCTTGTACCATCAGTTATGCCTTTTCTCCCATGTGTTTTCAAACTCTCTCTCTCTTTACTGTTTTTTTTTTTTTGGACATCTCTAAGACTTTCTCATCTTGAAAACTTAATTATAAAAATACAAATTCCATTGACTTTGTTCCTGTCTCTACTAAGTGTACCACTATGTTTATTCTTTATTTTTACGACAAGATCACCTCCACTTTTTTACTGCTCTGCTTAACGCAGTAAAACACTCATACCACATTACTCCAAATAATTTGTTCACTAAGGTCGTTAATTATACATTTCAAAACTCACTGAACACTTAGTAGTCCTTCTTTTGTTCTCGCTGTCCTAACATTTGACATGATGACTCATTACATCTTTCCTTGCTTGTCTGACATCACTATTTCCTTCTATCAAGTTAATTAGCTCCTTTTTAGCATGTCATATGAATTCTCCTGTTTTCCATAAACATGTGCTTTCAATGCTTTTATTCCTTATACGTTGTATGTCTTGGGCATACAATCTAAACGACCAAATCTAAATGACTGGGCATACAGTCATTTAGGTGACTAGATTCAATGTTTTTCAGACATAACTTAGATGTTGTTACATCCCAGTATACATTTCCAAATCATTAACTGGTAAGATTTCAATTTATCCAATCACTTATTGCAAATCTCCACTTAGCAGTTTCAGATACATCTCAAACTCTGTGCTTAATATAGACAGCATCATCATTTCCTCAATCTATTCTTTCTCCTTTCTCAGTAATAAAATTATTGCTTATGTTCACCCAAACTACAGAGAAAATTGAGTTGCATTCAATTATTGTCCAGGTACAGACTGCTTTCAGCCCTATCTAAAACCAGATGTGCCATCTCTCCCCCATAACCTCTCTGCTAGATAACTAGGATATAGCCATTTTCTTGAGGTTTGTAGATGCCCCATAATGTAAAATAGTGAAAATATTCCACAAGTGATAAACTGGACATAGACATGAAACAATATCATTTAATAAAGAGACATATATGTGGGCCTAACTCCTGCTGGGTGGCATTAATCTGAATGTGAGCTCCTGGTCAAGGGAAGATTTCATCAGGCACCTATGCCAAGGGCAGCCGTTATATATCTGGGCACAGAGGCAGGAGTAGTAATGTCTCTACTTTCAAATAGCTCTTACAACAGAAAAAAAGCCCTTCAAATAAGCCATTTACCATAATGTTTTCTAGAAGTCTTTTAACTCTAGCCCTATCTTTAGAGATTTTTGAACATGCTCACCCCATTTTCCTTCTTCCTCCTCTTCTTGATATGGTGGTAAACCAAAACCAGACAACCACCTGAGCTTCTGTCTGTTATCCTTAACATTTCTCCATTGAAAATGAATATGGAACTACCTGTTAGAATTGCAGATAAGGGAAAAAAACAGGAGGAAGAAAATTGATTTCATAAGTAACTTTACTTCACACTAACAACAAGAATAATCATAACCTCTCTTCCCTCTTCATAGGCCATTGCTATTTTCCCCTTTTATTGGCCAGGAGTGACAATCTATAAACCTTCAATTTTTTTCCTCATCACTAACCACATGAGGACTCAGATGCCAGGGTTTGTCTGTCTTCTCCCCAGCTCCATGTAGTAAGTCATCATTTGGTTGTATTACTCACATATAGAAAATCCATATCAAAATCCATAGCACTTTTGACATTGATCAACATTTACATTCATATCGTCAACATATGTCCCTCACATTGGCCATGGACACTGTACTCTGGTAACTGCTCTCTTCCTCATCCCCATTCATAACAGTCACCACTGCAACCTTGTCATTGAACTCTTTGACCCCTTCGCATCTCAAGTGATCTGATATTCCATCATAGTCTCCCTTTTGTTTCTCAGAATAGGTTGGCATTTTTTCAAACCTCTGCCAGTATTCCTGTACTTGACTATAACCTTCACCCTAGATGAATGAGCAATCACAGAATATACCAACCAGTTATTTGAGAATCCTTCTGCAGCAATATCCATTCCTGCCAACAGAACTCATGTACCTCATCCCCAAGAATTTACAATGCACTACATTTCCTCCTTTCACTACAACTATGGTTTTTAACTTTGCTATTTCTCTTTCAAAATAATATCTAGCAGACAGACAATACCTGATGAAACTACCAGCTACCCAACTTTAAGCCACATTTCAGATTGTCAAGGGCAAACCCACAGAGTGTATTGCTTTTCAGGTGAGAGAAATCCAATAAAAAAATTCTGGTTGTACTCCACATTCATATAAATCATCCATGCATAATAAATGGAAGAGGACCTCAACTATTCTCAAGTGTAGAGGATACTGACCCTGCAACATTATGACTTCAGTTTTTCTCCATCTTACACCATTCTCTGTCATGTCTGAGCCAGTGATAACATGTAAATCCAATTGGAGATTAGACAATAAAAATACAGTAAGCTAAGCACTTGCAATAAACTGTGTCATCTCCATCTTTGGTGCCTGCTGTACTGATTGGAACATACAGATTATAACTGACCTTAATAATCCATCTTTCAATCAAATACGTAGAGAGCTAGAAGCCTTATGAGAATCAGAGATAGAAGAATATATATAACATTAAGATGTGATAGCACCCGAAAGAAAATTTAATGTCTAGCCAAGGTTGTAATTTAAAGCACTCAAGGCATAGCCTTATCTATAGCTAAGGGATTATTTAAAAGTCTACCTCTGTAAATGACACCAAGATTCACATCCACCTCTCTGCTTTGAGCAGTCTTTGTCTCTGCTTTAATTTCTTCAGTCTCTGTAATGTTGCCTTCTTACCTGGATGTTCCCTGTTCTTTGTACTACTTTTGTTTGAAGACATATTTGGAAATTCTGCCCAGGTTATGGTTTTGCTGGTCCCCTGACATTGCTTCTTGATTCACAGCTAATCTGGCTCCTGAGCAGGATGTTCCACCTTCTCCCATTATTCCACGTACAAAACTGTACATTCAGTTCAGACACGAAAAGTCTCCAAGATATAGGGTTAAAGTCATTCAGACTGTTGTAGTGCCTGAATAGATTTCAAAATTGAGTCTCTCAGAAGCTCAGTGATTGGCCCAGGATTACAATGTAAGATAGTAATAGAAAAGTTACAGCTAGTGTCATTTGTGGATTACTCTAACCTAAGACGCAGATGATATGATGACAGATTATAGATAGTTCACAAATCTATTCACTACTATACTTGATGTTAAAAACTTGAAAAGAAATTTGGGAAGGAAATAAGATGGAAATTAATATTGACAAATACTAAGTATTGAGTTTTAATTAAAACAGAGAACTAGGACAGATAAGAGCAAGAGTAGGGGAAAGAGCATTCACTTCAAGAACTCTGATAATTTGATTAATAAAAAAAAAACTATGGCTAAAATGCTTCCGAAGTAAAATATATATATATTTAAGTGTAAATATATATAAATAGATATAGTATAATATATTTAAGTATACATATACTTAATATATATATTTATACTTAAATGTATATATTTATGCTTTATATATATTTACTATATATATAAAGCCATAGCAATAACAGTTCAGAGAGGCAAAACTTGGTGGTATATACTCACTATTTCACAGAGGAGAGAAACCTTGAATCTGGAGGACATGACCATCTTGTTCAATGGGAGATATACTGTGTTATTGAGCAAGGATTATTCATTAGCCTTCTCCTTGATTTGAATCAAATATCTGTCACTGTTTTCTTCCTCTCTCTGCTCTGAGCCCAAGCTTATGAACTTACTTTCTGATATCTAAGCCCCTGTTCTTTTTTTCTTTTTTCTTTTCTTTCTTTTTTTTTTTTTTTTTTTTGAGACGAAGTCTCGCTCTGTCGCCAGGCTGGAGTGCAGTGGCAAAATCTTGGCTCACTGCAAGCTCCGCCTCCCAGGTTCACGCTATTCTCCTGCCTCAGCCTCCGGAGTAGCTGGGACTACAGGCGCCCGCCACCACTACCGGCTAATTGCCTCTGTTCCTAATATTAAAATATCAATAAAATAGGTGACTATATTAGAAGGTGAATATAGCCTAGTCTCCTAGAGCTTTTACAGAAGTGTATTATTCATTGTACATGAAGAAATTGTCTGTAAAATGTTATATTAATCTTTGGCATGTAATAACTGAGTGCAAGCAGCTCTAGCATTAAAACTATTGTTTTCCTCAATATGCCGAGTTTAAAATAAAAAACCTTGAGCTGTGACGAATTTCCCTAAAAGTCACATGGCCTGGTTTATTACAATTTGGGTAGCATTTCTTAGTAAATATGCCAATATTGGCATACGCATTTTCAACAAAGTAGTAGATTTAGATTCAATGAAATTCATGTGAAAAATATTTGCCAAATTAGCAATGAAAATTTAATTTGTGAGTTCTAAAGTAATTAGAATATTAAAAGAAAAAGAAATAACAAGCGCAGGAAAGACTATATGTAGAGACTTGTACCGGATCCTAAACTTACTGGTGTGACATTTGAAAGAGAATTAGAGTTACTGTGATGGCTATTTTTGAATATGTGAAGGATTACCAATTGCTAAAGGGAGTTGATTTGTTTCATATGACTCTAAGGGGACAGAACCCCAAGATCCATGAGTGAAAGTAAAAGGGAAATAGATTTTACTTTTCTCAGTGAAAGAAATTGCTTAATAGGATGGTGAGTTTCCAAAATGTGAGCCAGGCAAAAGAGCCTTCTTCAGTGATATTTTATAGAATTCCTATAATCATTAAAAGTTGAACTCAATAAGTTCTAAGTGACAGTCCATCTTGGAAGGTTCTATGATTAATACACATAGTGGAATATTAGATAGAGAACCTGTATATTTTGGCTTCTGGTCCAAGATTCTCTTTCTTGTTTTCTCTTCTTGTCTTCAGAAGTGATGGGTACTCAAAATATCCGGACTTCATTATTACATATTCTATGTGTGTAAAAAATTATCACTTTTACTCCACAAGTATGTAAAATATCTTGTATGAGTAAAAGGAAAAAAATAAAAAATAAAAAAGACACTGAGAAGATATTTGTTTACCTGTTTGTTTGTTACATCTTCCTTTGCATAATTGTGTTCTGAGTTGAAAAAAAAAGAAAGCAATATACTTCAAACATCATCAAATTATTATTACCCACACAAAAACAATCACTTGCAGGCTAGGTAAGGAAAATGCCTCCTGAGTATACCTTCTTTTCTTAGTTCTACGCAGTAGCTATCTGTGGCTGGTAATTGCATGTTTGAAAAGTAACTCACGTGAAATATTAGACAGGTAATACTAACTAGTCACTCAAGGATTTTTATTAATCTGCCACAAGCAACTCCATTCCCTATATGGCAATTAGGGGATAAGCAGATAATTCATTAATCACATACTCAAGAGAAAATAGCTTATGTAGTCTATTTTTGTCTGGATCAAATAAAGCACCAAATGCAAAAATGTTTATTGTAAAGTACTCTTCCCCATGAGAATAAAGAAAATGGGACATAAAGTTAGCGTTTTAATTTCTATAAAATCCTGTCGTATGTGAAACTGTCTTTTTATTATCATTACTTCATGATATACAGATCTTGGGTTCCCAAATGGCAGGCTAATAGAGAGGGAGCACTAATCATGGAGGCACAGGCTATTAAAGAGCAGAAGTCAAGGCTGATGTGAACCAATTAACTGAATGTTAGACATGTCAGTACGATATATCCAATGAAATCTAAAGAGTTGAAAGCAAGAATCAAATAACAAAATGGTGTATGTGATTTGTGCATTTAACAAATCACATCAGAATATACCTAATGTTTCTTTCTAAAAGCCACATGTGACATTTAATTTTTAGATATTCTCTAGGAATGAAGAAAACATTTGATAGCTTCTAACGGTCATATGTATGTTTTGCCATATAATTTAGTATCTTTTCACTTTACCATTCATATTTATTTTATTTCAATTTTACTGTATTAATTTATATTAGTGTGATGTTACCTCTATTATTTTAACATTCAAGGAATAAAATATGTACTTGCTTATAATACTATAACAAAATAATTTATTGAATTTCTTTAATTTTTTATTTAAAATATTCAATTCTTTAGAAAAGCATTAATTTGATTAACATTTTTTCATAGTCATGCCTTTTTTAAAATTGAGAAGAAATAGATTACTTGACTTTAACCTCCCAAAACCTAGACATTTATTCATTTTGCTCTTGTTATTCAGAACACACACACACACACACACACACACACACACACATTCACTGAAAGCACATAATAGAATCTGCTAAATGAGCAATAATGAACAGAGCCTCAATGCTACTATCAAATTTAAAAAATAGGGTTCACAGTTGTCTTCTCTGTACCACAGTTTAAACATTGTTATTTGTTCTGCTTTGCTTCTTCTTTTGGAATTCCGCTTTAAGCTTTGGAGAAGCCCACATTCACAGTATTCACAGTTTCAAGGATGGTCTTGACTACAAGTGCAAATGTCCAGCCCTGTCAGGCAACTGCCCCAGACTCCACTCCTATACCACTGCAGTCATTACTGTAGGATGGCGAGTCCCTGACCTGCAGATTTGAGTGTTACTCTGCCTACCCCTGACTCTATCCCTCCCCTTCCACTCATTCCAATCTTGAAGACTACCAAATGCACACAATTATTTTTGGTGCTTGGATGAAGAGCAATGGTGTAACAAGGCTAAAATAATAAATTAAATCATGAAGTGCATAGTTTGTCCTATCAGTTTTCAAGATCTACTGAAAGTTTTAAAGCAGATGAGTGGATGATGAGTGGTATTTGGCGAAGGATAAATTTTCGATGAAGTGCAGAAAGGATTGGGCATGGAGGGGAGAGTGTAAAGGTAGACGCACCAGCACAAATAACTAGTGCTGGGTAGAGAAGATATAGAAGGATTACAAACTTTGCCCTGAAGTAGCTTATAATCTTCTTTTGGAAGGCAGCATGAAAGTGTATGAAACATTTTCTCTTTTCTCTAGAATTAGTTTGACAATGCTGCTATCAAATACTGGTTTATCTCAAGATGTAACAACAAAAGATGGGACAATACACACATATGTTAATGATCTAAAGTGAGTGGGTGAGACTATCCATGCCACTGTAAGTCAGTAAATGTAAAACACCAAAGAATGTTAGCTTACTTAGCACTTGGATCCTTCTCAAAGATACCAAATGAAACACAAGACAGAAAAAGAAAAAGGGAAAAAAGAATAGTGAGGCCATAGAAAAATACTGAAGCTCCATTCTGGGATATTACCCTTTTTACAAACTCAGACATTTCCCTGGCAACTTCAGTCTGCACGTATTTGTTTAGGAGAAAGGAATGGGAGAAATAAATGGAAGTAGTTAGCATTTAGGGTTACAAAAACAAGGCAAGTGGTAGACACACAGAAGTGTTCATGTTGGACAGCGCTTCTGCTGGCAGTGTTGTTTTCAGAATGTAAAGGGATAACAGAAAATCAGCATGAGAACAGCAGACATGTCCACAATGCCTGCATGGAAGAATAGCCTTGGTTTATGAATAAATGGTCTTCGTGTTTCTGGCTCAGCTTTGCCTTGTCTGCCGCCTGATTCAGTCCACATTTTACCTGCTGGCCGCCACCTTTTGTGTACACGCTAGCACTATTCCTTGGCAGCGTTCAGTTAGGTAACATTACCTAAGGTGCCATTACGATGTCAGTTTAGCAGGAGAGAACAAAATTCTCTATAATCTAAAGGCACAGGCGGGTGGTTTAATCAAAATGTTTGGCTTTGTACACAAAACCTCTCCCCAAAGGGCCCGAGGCTGTCCTTACTCCTGTCCCTCAGGGGTATGTGTTATTGTCCTGACACACCATCACTATCTGGAAAACCATTCAAAGAACGTTCTGTGACAAGGGGGCAATTTTAGGAGCATCATCCTGTGGGAAGACCACATTGTTTTTTCACTAGCCATGTTGTTTGGTGGATTGTTTTTCTTTACTTATAATACTTACAAGTAGCTCATGTCAATCTACATCTTGAACAGCTAGTTGGTCTATTAATTGTAATGCACCATTTTCACACTGAGATGGCATTGAGAATCTTTGTAGCAGGTATGTCATCACATTGGGTCTCGGACTTGACTGGGTCCCGGACTTGATTGGGTCCCAATATTTGAAGATAAGGTCAAAAGCTGATGTTCTTAAATGCCACTTTACTGGCAGTCAGAAGCCCTATATGTGTTGCTCTATATCTGTTTCTCAGAGCCATATAGAATAAAAAGGTTTGCTACCAGTGCCCTTTGTAGACTTTTAGTTTGGTTTAAAACTTGATGTTATGCTGACATCATGCCTTGACTTGTACAGTATCACATTCAGGGACAGAACTTTGCCTCTTCTTTATGTCTAATCTAAAGTAATTTCAATTTGCACCAATGCTGTTTGCTGACATTGAAGCATATGGAAAAACTACTTTTTTATGAGAAATCAATGAGAAATTTTAATTGTTTAATTTCAAAATATAGTATGAAAATATGCTATATTTTGAAATTGAAAACATTTTATAGATATATTAATAAATTTTATAAATTAAATAAATTATATTAGAAGCTCATAGAATTTTACCTATTTTATTGAAAAAGAAACAGAGGCTCAAGTATATTTGAATGTAAGTATCATGGCAATATAATGCAGAAAAATAAGGATCTGCTGTCTTTAAATGAGGTGTCATTGCCTAAACACCATTTAATCTTAGAATAAAGTTGATAATCCCAATCAACAGAAAATTTAAAATCAAGGAAAATTGGGCTATGAATTATTATTCATTTTTATATTCAGAGAATATGATCATGTCTAGCACATTGTAATACCATAATATGGAATACTGCATAGCTTACAAATACTGAAATATGCAAGAAATATATTTTAAACAAACTATTAAACTTGCCAATTAGGGAATTCAACAGGAGCTAAACACTGAGATAGAACTCTGGAGGACATAGGGAAAGATTGTTAGTGACAGTAACCTAGGGCCGTGGTTGTCACAAAAGCAGAAAAGGAGATGAGACCTTGAGCAAGCGGAGTGGATTAGATCTGAGATCCACAAAAAAAAAAAATCTAAGAGCAATAAAGGGTTATTTCCTCAGAAACTGTTAAAATAGAAAAAATAAAATAAAAGGTGATTTGCAGCAGAAGGAAATTTGTCGCTTTTTGTTGAGCCCTGCCCTCATTCATACCTACCCTCATCTAGAACTTCATTGGTAAACCATCTTTGTGGCTAGACTAAGAATGTTTCTCTTTAGAGAAGTTCTGTGTTTGTTTCTGTCCAGGATCTAAATATATTTATTCAACAACTCTGTACTGCTATTATTGTATATATGTATTATTTTCAATTTTGTAATAATAAAATTAGAAAATACAAGAGAAAATCATTTACCTTGAGCAAGTCAATGGAAAAACTGCAATGATATAATGGAACTTCAGCTTAATGGAGTTTTCAAATAGAAACTATAAAACAAGTCAAGATGAAGTAAGCTTTGAAAAAAATATACAATGAATCTCCTAATATCTGAAAATATAGTCTTTGAAATTAAACACTCAATAGGTAAGTGAAGCCACAGATTAGACACAGTGGAAGAGGGATTTAGAAAACACCAAAGAATTTATTCAGGATGTAACAAAGAGAAATATAATGGGAACATATTTCCGAGAGACAAAATATGAAACATGGAGGATAGAATAATAAGCTACAATAAAATTCTAATACGAACTCCAGATGAAGCAAATGGAAAATGAGGAAGAGGTACTATTTTAGAGGTAAGTTCCAGAATTGATGAAAGACATTGTCTTATGTCAAGATGTCATAACAAGAGTGACACAGACCAGGTGGCTTAAACAACAAATATTTATTTCTCACAGCTCCAGAGGCTGAGGAGTCTGAGACCAGGGTCCCCAACATGGTTGGTTTCTGGTGAAGGCCCTCTTCCTAGGTTCTTCACATGTTGTAGAGAGAGAAAGAGAGAGAGAGAGAGAGAGGGATAATGAGACAGAAAGAAAGAGAGAGAGAGAGAGCTCACTCAGGTCTCTTCCGCCGATTACAAAGGCACTAATCCCATTATGGAAGTTCTAACCCTATCATCTCATTCAAATCTAATTACCTGCCAAAGAGTCTACCTCCAAATACTATCACATTGAAGATTAAGTCTTTAACATGTATATTTTGAGGGAACACAAATTATCTTGAATTTGAAGATTCGCATCTTTAGCAGGCATGAATCTTCAAATTTGAGATAATTAAGTCCAAATGAGGGTAGAAACATGCAGACACACTGTAATGATACTAGAGGAAACCAAAACAAACAGAAAATTGTAGATGCAGCAAGAAAGAAAAAGATGGATTAGTTACAAGATAATGCAACTAGACTGATAGCAAATTTTTAAGCAGAAACAGTAAATGCCAGAGACAATAGAATAATATATTCAAGTGGCATTCAAGCAAAGGCTTAAGGCAGATATGTGAGTTAGCTATTTGAATTTCAGGAGAAAGAGTGGGAGAATATTCAGAGTCAAGGCAATGGCAGTACAAAGTCTTTAACAGCAGAATATGACTTTTTGCTCATGGAGAAGGCCACTGTTGCTACAATAAACTGAGAAAGAGGAGAGAAGAAGCAAATTAGATCAAAGAAGAACAGGGGCTAATTTATGTGGGGCCTCATGACTACAAGTTAGGACATTCGACGTACTTTTAGTGAAGTGAGAAGTATTGCAGGGTTTTGAGCAAATAAATGACATGATCTGATTACGATGGGTTTTCAAAACAATCTGTTAGGGAGCAAAGGTAATGTTAATAGGACCAAGTTAATATGCTCACTGCTCAGTAACATACCAATACACTGAGACAGTAGAGTTTGCAGCAGAGAAAGAGTGAAAGAGTTTAACCATTGCTAGATGCTGAGTGAGGGGATGGGAGGAGGCCCTAAAATCCATCTCCCTGAGGAGATCTGGGATGGAATTTTTAAGGGGATTGTGGAGGGCAAGGGGATGAAAAATTGGAATTTTTGTTGATTGGTCAGGATGGGGGAATACAATCATCAGAATTTGAAAACTGCATTATTTGGTGAATCACCTCCTCATAGGATCCTTCAGAACAGCTAGTGTCAGTAGTTTCATGGTATGCAGGACCTGAAAAATATCTCAAAGGGAAAGCGTAACATTTCATAATCTTAAAATTGCTATTTATAGAGCTGTTAAGAGGAACTATAATATTAAGACAGAGTCTGCATGATTCTGAGGCAATAGGCATCAAACAGCTCTAAGAGCATGAGTCTAAGCATTAGCTAACCTAATGATTAATGCTGGATGTGCAGCAAACTTGATTTATTTTTATTTCTCCTCTTTCTTCTTCCCTGATTAATTTTATAATGTCTATAGGGATGTTTACATTATAATTAGGGAGTCCAGCTAAGAGGCTAACAGTAATCTGGGCTTGGACTCTGGTGTTATAACAGGAAAAGTGATAAAAAGTATTTTGATTCGGGGACTATTTTGAAAGTAAAGTCAATAGAATTTTCTGATTGATTAGATTTAGAATGTGGAAAAAAGAGAGAAATCAAGGAAAATTTAATGATTGTTGTCTTCAGAAGTTTGGAGTATAAATTGTTTTCAACTGTGATGAAGAAGGCTACAAGTGAAGCTGGTTTTGGAAAGGGGATATATTTTGGTTTTAAACATGTCATGTTTTATAAGATAAAGTTTGAATAGAATGAGATTGCTAGGACCGGTATTCTTCACTGACTTTTTTTAGTATCACTTAATCCTGCCCTCACCTTTGTAAATAAAACTTACATTAAAATTCACCAGTTACTTTGAGGTTTTTGTTTCCTGCTAGGACAATGAATAATTGATTAACAAATACAAACCCTTTCACTTTCTTGGATCCTTAATGCCAAGCTTTTTTTAAAGTGGCATAAATGGATTTTCAGAATTAAAAAAAAAAACAACTTTACTAGATTTAATTAGTGGTGTGCTATTGGAGTTTCATGTGTTTCATCCATGTAACAATCTACCAATCTACTATTGTAGGAATAACTATGGATAAACTATGTGAGTATTTGAGGATTTTTGCTTTGCTTTGCTTTGTTTCGATTTTTTCCCAAGTTGAAATTCGACAATGGTATATCCCCATAGGATCTAGTAATGTTACTGATCACAGTCTTATACAGAGAGAAAAGGCTAATGTACACAAAAATTTGTCCAAAGTTATCATTGCAGGACATTTTGTGAAAATGGATTTTCTGATGTGGAACTGGTCAATGAGCTCTATGAAACAGAGAGACAAAACATGCTTAAAGCTAACGGATGTCCAGGCTCTCCTAAAAGAGAAAGTACAGCATTTATCTTATTTTTAAAGTTTCAGCTGTGAATTAGTACACACCTTTGAGCTCACATCTCTCTTCCCCTGCCTGTGGGATGATGTACTATGGGGAAAGGAGAGAGCTTCTGCAAAACCACTATTTTCCAAAACAGATGCACTCATGTTTTAACACCTATTCAAACAATACCCTTTATAGGTTTCATCCTCAATAAAACATTTGCACTCTAAAACTCAGAATGAATTAAAGAGAGAAAGAAACAAAAGCGATAGTTTTTAGAACTACATTTATATTGACATTTAAACACTCAAGTGAAAGAGATTTACATAAAAGAATATGACCTACATGATATAATGTACATGAGTGAAAATTACTTCTCAGTTATTCATAAAATTTTAGCTTGACTGGCAGGTACAACGTAAAAACAATATGCATGTTCTGCTTTCATTTAGATTTTCACTCTCCCATGTCACATTGAATTATATATTTATTTAATATTTTACCACAGCAATAATCACTTCAAAGTATATTAGTGCTGTGCCCTTCTGTGATATAAAAAAATACATGCCATAGCATGAAATTTTTGCTTTAATCCTTGGTCTAACATGGCCTTACATAACGGTATTTTCTCCATTTATACAAAAAATATAAAATAGTGGATTCATATACCATATGCTTATACATACACACCATATACCATATGCTCATACATCACACTACATAACAGCTGCTATTTGTATAGACTAAGTCAACTAAATTTTATCAAATATTCCGGATACTCTAAGAATTGGAAACTAGCGTCTTCACTTAATATATATTTAATTCTAATATATGAGCTCATAAGTATTTATTAAACACCTAATCCATGCCAGACAATGTATTAAATAGAGGGCAAAGAAAATAAATACATTTCCACAATATATTGGAACAGAACAATTAATAAATTATGAATAAAAAATTACCATATCATGTATGAACTGTTAACATAGATGTAGACAGATTGGGACATGTGGCAATAGCAAGGCTTGCTTCATCAAACTTGAAAGTTCAAAGCAAGTTTCCTGAGAAGAATGATTTGCTATTATTTGCCAAACTGTCACAAAATAATTACACTTAAGGTACTTTGGAACACAGAAAAATAACATTTTCTTTTTTTTTTATTATACTTTAAGTTTTAGGGTACCTGTGCACAGCGTGCAGGTTTGTTACATATGTATACATGTGCCATGTTGGTGTGCGGCACCCATTAACTCTTCATTTAACACTAGGTATATCTCCTAATGCTATCCTTCCCCCGTCCCCCCACACCACAACAGGCCCCAGTGTGTGATGTTCCCCTTCCTGTGTCCATGTGTTCTCATTGTTCGATTCCCACCTATAAGTGAGAATATGTGGTGTTTGGTTTTTCATCCTTGTGATAGTTTGCTGAGAATGATGGTTTTCAGCTTCATCCATGTCCCTACAAAGGACATGAACTCATCCTTTTTATGGCTGCATAGTATTCCACGGTGTATATGTGCCACATTCTCTTAATCCAGTCTATCATTGTTGGACATTTGGGTTGGTTCCAAGTCTTTGCTATTGTGAATAGTGCTGCAATAAACATACGTTTGTATGTGTCTTTATAGCAGCATGTTTTGTAATCCTTTGGGTATATACCCAGTAATGGGATTGCTGGGTCAAATGGTATTTCTAGTTCTAGATCCCTGAGGAATTGCCACACTGACTTCCACAATGGTTGAACCAGTTTACAGTCCCACCAACAGTGTAAAACTGTTCCTATTTCTTCACATCCTCTCCAGCACCTGTGGCCATACTGCCCAAGGTAATTTATAGATTCAATGCCATCCCCGTCAAGCTACCAATGACTTTCTCACAGAATTGGAAAAAAACTACTTTAAAGTTCATATGGAACCAAAAAATAGCCCGTATTGCCAAGTCAATCCTAAGCCAAAAGAACAAAGCTGGAGGCATCACACTACCTGACTTCAAACTATACTACAAGGATTCAATAACCAAAACAGCATGATACTGGTACCAAAACAGAGATATAGACCAATAGAACAAAACAGAGCCCTCAGAAATAATGCCACTTATCTACAAACATCTGAGCTTTGACAAACCTGAGAAAAACAAGAAATGGGGAAATGATTCCCTATTTAATAAATGGTGCTGGGAAAACTGGCTAGCCATATGTAGAAAGCTGAAACTGGATCCCTTCCTTACACCTTATACAAAAATTAATTCAAGATGGATTAAAGACTTACATGTTAGTCCTCAAACCATAAAAACCCCAGAAGAAAACTTAGGCAATACCATTCAGGACATAGGCATGGGCAAGGACTTCATGTCCAAAACACCAAAAGCAATGGCAACAAAAGCCAAAATTGACAAATGGGATCTAATTAAAGTAAAGAGCTTCTGCAAAGCAAAAGAAACTACCATCAGAGTGAACAGGCAACCTACAGAATGGGAGAAAATGTTTGCAATCTATTCATCTGACAAAGGGCTAATATCCAGAATCTACAATGAACTCCAACAAATTTACAAGAAAAAAAACAAACTACCCCATCAAAAAGTGAGCAAAGGATATCAACAGACACTTCTCAAAAGAAGACATTTATGCAGCCAACAGACACATGAAAAAATGCTCATAATCACTGGCCATCAGAGAAACTCAAAGCAAAACCACAATGAGATACCATCTCATACTAGTTAGAATGGCGATCATTAAAAAGTCAGGAAAAATAACATATTCTATGCAATAATAAGTTTCCCAGCTTTTTAAGTTTTAATAATTAGACTTTAAAAAAATACCCTTTCTTGAATATGACAACCCTAGAGTCAATGTCCAGAATTATTTTCACTGATTTAAAAAATAAATTTTTATTTTTACAAGACTTCAATAAGGAGATACAATTTTCATGATTGATAAATAGACGTAGTGCCTCATGGAATATTGTGATATCAAAACTAAGTACTTCCAGCTAGGATTCTTATAAGAGGTTACTAGAATAATGAAGGTGGGAAAAACAAAAAAGCCCTAAACTAGGGCAGTAAGCATATATGTAGAGCTTGGCTAAAGTTGATTGGATTTGCTATATGGAGGGATGAGGGGGTATGAGATGAAAGCCCTGGAATGACTTAGGATTCTGACTTGGCAGGTTAGGTGTGGTCCTGACAAATGCAGATGGAAAAGCAGTGTTGGGCATACTGAAGTGAAGGAACATGTGGAATATCTAAATATTATCTATAATCTAAAGCTCAGAAAGATTAGAGATTGAGAAGTACTTAAAAGTCACATGCAGATAATAATGATGATAATTAAAATAATGAATACAGATGTGAACATCCAAAGGGAATACATAGAAGCAATTCTAAAAGATAAAGCAGGAATTCAAAGTAATAACAACAGTTAAGGAGGAGGAGGATGAAGGAATATCTTCACAGTGGGAGTGGGAAGGGGACAGAGGAAAATATTATAGTCTTATGCAAAACATGGTGTATTAGTTTGTTTTTACACTGCTAATAAAGACATACCCAAGACTGGGTAATTTATAAAGGAAAGAAGTTTAATGGACTCACAGTTCCACATGGATGGCAAGGCCTCATAATAATGAAGAAATGCAAATGATGAGCAAAGTCACATCTTAGATGGAGGCAGGCAAGAAGGCTTGTGTAGGAGTACTCTCTTTTATAAAACCATCAGCTCTCATAAGACTTATTCATTATCACATGAAGATCACAGGAAATACCTGCCCCCATGATTCAACTATCTCCCACCAGGTCTCTCCCACATGTGGGGCTATTACAATTCAAGGTGAGATTTGGGTGGGGACACAGTCAAACAATATCATTCTGCCCCTGGCCTCTCCCAAATATCATGTCATCACATTCAAAACCAATCATGCCTTCCCAACAGTCCCACAAATTCTTAACTCATTTCAGCATTAACTCAAGTCCACAGTCCAATGTCTCATGGGAGGTACAGTAAGTCCCTTCTGCCTATGAGCCTGCAAAATCAAAAGCAAGTTAATATTTATCCAATGCCTATACCCCTACATACAATGAGGGTATAGGTGTTGGGTAAATACACCTATTCCAACTGGGAGAAATTGGCCAAAACAGAGAGCTACAGGTCCGCTGCAAGTCCACAATCCAATAGGGCTGTCATTAAACCTTAAAGTTCCAAAATGATCTCATTTGACTCCATGTCTCATATCCAGGTCACATCAGTGCAAGAGATGTGCTCCCACAGCTTTGGGCAGCTCAGCCTCTGTGGCTTTAGAGGGTACACCCCCCTCCTGGCTGCTTTCATGGGCTGGCATTGAGTGTCTGCACCTTTTCCACGTGCTTGGTACAAGCCGTTGGTGGAGCTACTATTCTGGGGGTCTGGAGGAAGGTGGCCCTCTTCTCACAGCACCACTAGGCAGTGTCCCAGTGGGTACTGTGTGGGGCTCCCACCCTGCATTTCCATCTGCAATGCCCTAGCAAAAGCTCTCTATGAGGGCTCCACCCTTGCAGCAAACTTCTGTCTGGACATCCAGATGCTTCACTACATCCTCTGAAATAGACAGAGGTTCTCAAACTTCAATTCTTGACTTCTGTCCACCTGCAGGCACATTACCAAGTGGAAACTGCCAAGGCTTGGGGCTTGCACCCTCTGAAGCCATGGCCTGAGCTGTACCTTTGTCACTTTTAGCTATGGCTAGAGCAGCTGAGATGCAGGGCACTAAGTCCCTGAGGCTGCACACAGCAGGGGGCCCCCCAGATCTGGCCCAGGAAACCATTTTTCCTCCTAGGCCTCAGGGTCTGTGATGGGAGGGCCTGCCACAAAGGTCTCTGATATGCCCCAGAGACATTTTCTCCATTGTTTTGGTGATTAACATTTGGTGCCTCATTACTTACGAAAACTTCTGCAGCAGGCTTGATTTTTTTTCCCCCTAGAAAATGGGTTTTTCTTTACTATTACATTGTCAGGCTGCCACTTTTCCAAACTTTTATGCTCTGCTTCCTCTTGAATGTTTTGCTGCTTAGAAATTTCTTCTACCAGGTACCCTGAATCATCTCTCTCAAGTTCAAAGTTCCACAGATCTCTAGGCGAGGGGCAAAATGCTGCCAGTCTATTTGCATAGCAAGAGTGATCTTTACTCCATTTCTCAACAAGTTCCCCATCTCCATCTGAGACCACCTCAGCCTGGATTTTATTGTCCATATCACTAACAGCAGTTTGGTCAAAGCCATTCAACAAATCTCTAGGAAGTTGCCAGTTTTCCCACATCTTTCTGTCTTCCAAGCCCTCCAAGTCCTTAGGAAGTTTCAATCTGTTCCACATTTTCCTGTCTTCTTTTGAGCCCTCCAAACTGTTCCAACCTCTGTCAATGACCCAGTTCCAAAGTTGATTCCACATTTTCAGGCATATTTACAGCAGCACCCCATTACCCAGTATGAATTTACTGTATTACTTTGTTCTAATGTTGGTAATAAAGACATACCTAGACTGGGTAATTTACAAAAGAAAGAGGTTTAATTGACTCACAGTTCCACATGGCTGGGGAGGTCTCACAATCATGTAGGAAGGTGAATGAGGAGCAAAGTCACATCTTTCATGGTGGCAGGCAAGACAGTTTGTGTAGGGGAACTCCCCTTTATAAAACCATCAGAATTCATGAAACTTACTCACTATCATAAGAACACAATGGAAAAGAACCAGCCCCTTGATTCAATTACCTCTCACCAGGTCCCTCCCACAACACATGGGGATTATTACAATTCAAGATGAGATTCGCATGGGGACACAGCCAAACCGTATCACATGGAGAAAATATTGCCATGGAATTCAAATTAATAGATAGGTGTGAGAAGAAAATCAGCAGTATCCATTTGCAGCAGAGATATCCAGCAATGTTAAGGACTAAAACAGGACTATCGACTTCCATTTCCTGTTGAGGAAAAATAAAAGAAATTTGGATTATGATACTGTGAATAGTGTTCCAATTAACATACACATACGTGTGTATAAACGTTTCCTTATCTCCACAACCTAGCCAATATCTGTTATTCTTTTAATTTGTAATAGTAGCCATTCTGATTGGTGTTAGATGGTATCTCACTGTCATTTTAAATTGCATTTCTCTAATGATCTGTGATGTTGAGCTTTAGTTCATATGATGTTGGTTGCATGTATATCTTCTTTTGCAAAGTGTCTGTTAATGTCTTTTTCCCACTGTTTCATGTTTTGTTTTTGTAAATTTGTTTAAGTCCCTTATAGATGCTTGATATTAGACCTTTATAGGATGCACAGTGCACAAAATTTTATCCCATCCTATAGGTTGTCTGTTTACTGCAGCACTATTCACAATAATAAAGACATGGAATCAACCTAAATGTCCATCAGTGATAGACTGGATAAAGAAATGTGCTATATATACGCTATGGAATACTACGTAGCTATAAAAAAGAATGAGATCGTGTCTTTTGCAGGAACATGGATGGAGCTGGAGGCCATTATCCTTAGCAAACTTACACGAGAACAGAAAATGAAATATTGCATGTGCACACTAATAAGTGGGAGCTAAATGATGAGAACACGTGGGCGCATAGAGAGGAACAACACACACTGGGGCCTGTCAGAGGGTGGAGAATGGGAGGAGGGAGAGGATCAGGATTTGTAGTAAGTAGGCTTAATATCTGGGTGATGAAATAATCTGTACAACTCACCCCCATGACACTAGTTTACCTGTGTAACAAACCTGTATTTATGACCCTGAACTTAAAATAAGTTAAAAAAAAAAAAGAAAAAAAGCATTGTACCAAATGAGACAAAATGAAGCTATCAGATGCTTAACAATGTATTAAGGATGGTATAGGTGGTGAATAGAATAGTTAATTTTTTTCATTAATTCTGCCTACTTTTAGTGATTTATAAGTGAACAGCTATAATTAATAAGATTTCTTCTAGAGAGAATAAATAACTTCTGATAAATCATGAGATAATTTGAGAAGTAAAGAAAACATTCATGATTTGCCATGAAAATTGTGAAGTATTGGCACACTTCAGTGTACCTCTTGGGTGTTTCTCCGTCCTTTCTTTCTCTGAAGATAAGATGAGTAGACTAGCTCTCACACATTACAACTTGTCTTAGAAAATGTCTTCAAATCTAAGCATCTGAAAGAGGAAGTTTCAGAAATACATCTTTTCAGGGAAGGAAAAATCCCATTGTTTATTTTCAGTGATGCTTGTTGACAGCCCAGCATCTAAAATTGTTTCCAAAACGTTTTGGTCCTCTTTTCTGTTTTTGTGTATCAGAAGAATTATATTTCCAAGGGGATTATTTAAAAGAGTTAATGTAAGAACAAAATAGAACATGTGCAGAAAGGCTAGCTCTGTGTAATATAGTGAAAGAGCAGGCTCCAGATAAAGATAAAGCTGAGATTTTTCTATTCGATTTTTGAACATAAAATTCAGTCCTTGAAAAAAATGTTGTTTCTTTAAATGATATTGTTCCAGATGCCTTAATTGCTTTTCCAATTTAGTTTTTTTAACAATATATAGAATTACTAGTTTAATAGCAATGAATATTAATATCCCTAAATGGTAGAATTTAAAAAGCATAGACATTTGTGATGCCATAATTTCTTTCTAATAGCTTGCATTAATGTATTTACATAAGAAACACATTTCACAAACGCACAAGAAAATTAACATTTAACCAACCCCCAAACTTGACTTTTGGGGGTGTATGAAAAGATGTGAAGGAGTATGGTTGTTAATATGATATCAAGTAACCAGTGTAAACGACAGGAAGTAAAAAGCAGAGGGAAAAAAAGTAGATGCAAAACTTCATTGATTATTCAGAAACTTTTTTATATACTTTGGCTGTTTGTTCCCTCCAGATCTCATGTTGAAATGTGATCCTCAATATTGGAAGTGAGGCCTGGTGGGAGGTGTTTAGATCATGGGGATGGATCCCTCAAAAATATCTCGGTGCCATCCTCATAATAAGGAGTGAGTTCTTGCTCTATGAACTAACACAAGATCTGGTTGTTAAAAAGAATCTGGCATCTCCTCTGCTCTTTTTCTTGCTCTCTTTCTCAACATGTGACCTGCCTTCCCTTTATCTTTCCCCACAAGTAAAAGCTTTCTGAGGCTTCACCAGAAGCCAAGCAGATGCTGATGTCATGCTTAAACAGCCTGCAGCTTATACATCTCATACCACCCTGTACTGAACACACAAGTAAACAAAGATGAATACAACACGATTTAGACTTACACTGCAGTACAGAGAAACAGAACAATAAAAAAATGAAGACACTAAGATGTTAATTGTGTTGTGATAGAATGGATTATGCAAATTGGGACATAAATTCCTTGGACAGAATATGTCCAGAAACACTTTATAATAAAGAATATCTTTCTTGGGCCAATTATTCAGGAGACTTACCACTTCCTCAAGTACTGGCACAATACTCTCTTCTTCACAACTAACTGAGCTTCCTATTTTAATATAGTAATTTAGAAGAGGGTTATGGTATTCTCAGAAGCCTCTCTCACATAACCTGGTGAATCTTGAAAAAAAATCTGTTTACAGTAAGTAGTATGGTGAGATTGAGAAATAGATACCCCATTTAACCTGTTGTGGACCTTTCATAATAGTATAACTGAGAAGTGACAGTGTGCTGGCAGTCCTCAGAGCCTTCGCTTGCTCTCCACACCTCCTCTGCCTGGGCTCCCACTTTGGCGGCACTTGAGGAGCCCTTCAGCCCACCACTGCACTGTAGGAGCCCCTTTCTGGGCCCAGCAGTGCCAGCCCACGGCGCTGCGCTCGATTTCTCACCGAGCCTTAGCTGCCTTCCCAGGAGGCAGGGCCCGGGACCTGCAGCCCCCCATGCCTGAGCCTCCCACCCACTCCATGGGCTCCTGTGCGGCCGGAGCCTCCCCGACAAGCACCACCCGCTGCTCCACGGCGCCCAGTCCCATCAACCACCCAAGGGCTGAGGAGTGCGAGCACACAGCAGGGGACTGGCAGGCAGCTCCACCTGCAGCCCAGGTGCAGGATCCACTAGGTGAAGCCAGCTGGGCTCCTGAGTCTGCTGGGGATGAGGAGAGCCTTTATGTCTAGCTCAGGGATTGTAAACACACCAGTCAGCACCCTGTGTTTAGCTCAAGGTTTGTGAATGCACCAATCGACACTCTGTATCTAGCTGCTCTGGTGGGGCCTTGGAGAACCTTTATGTCTTGCTCAGGGATTGTAAATACACCAATTGGCACTCTGTATCTAGCTCAAGGTTTGTAAACACACCAATCAGCACCCTGTGTTTAGCTCAAGGTTTGTGAATGCACCAATCGACACTCTGTATCTGGCTGCTCTGGTGGGGCCTTGGAGAACCTTTGTGTGGATACTCTCTATCTAACTAATCTGATGGGGAGGTGGAGAACCTTTATATCTAGCTCAGGGATTGTAAATGCACCAATCAGCACCCTGTCAAAACAGACCACTTGGCTCTACCAATCAGCAGGATGTGGGTGGGGCCAGATAAGAGAATAAAAGCAGGCTGCTCCAGCCAGCAGTGGCAACCCACTTGGGTCCCCTTCCGCACTGTGGAAGCTTTGTTCTTTCGCTCTTTGCAATAAATCTTGCTGCTGCTCACTCTTTGGGTCCACACTGCTTTTATGAGCTGTAACACTCACTGCAAAGGTCTGCAGCTTCACTCCTGAAGCCAGCGAGACCATGAGCCCAGTGGGAGGAGCGAACAACTCCAGACGTGCTGCCTTAAGAGCTGTAACACTCACTGCGAGGGTCCGCATCTTCATTCTTGAAGTCAGTGAGACCAAGAACCCACCAATTCCGGACACATAACCATTACTGGTATTGGTAATAGTAGTAATAGTCATATTACTATTATTATCCAAAATTTGAATTTTCTAAGGATAGAATTAAGCTCCTGTTTCTTAAATCACTGTAGAGTAATTCATTGTTACAAGGGAAATAATTGCCAATTTTTTATTGTGGTCAGAAATATGAAAATTATGTTGAAATAGGGAAAAGATGATCCACAAAGCAAACTAAACAGGACAGACAAGAACCAATCTAAATGGATCAGGTACTAAGACAATATTGAGTACATAGGATAATATACACTGATTGTCCAAGCCAAGATTAGAATACCCGAGGTCAGTGTTAGGGGCCAGAGGGAAATCACTCCAGATCAGAATCACAGGCTCAAAAGATGGCAGGTTCATTAAAGGACAGGCAATTTCTCAGTGATTTGGCCCCTAACATTAAAACGAAGATTCAGTGTAGGAAAAAATGTGTTCACCTACCAATGAGATCTTGACAGATCTTGTTCCTAAAACCAAATCAGAAAACTGCTAGACATATTATTTCATAAAGTAGTTAGGTATTACTACGCAAATTTCCATTTTTTAAACATATAAAAAATAAAAATTTTATATTACAGCCTTAGATATTTGCATTCATTTCAGTAATCCAGCATTTTGATTATTCATCCTTAGTGTTAATGTTTGATAATGCTTAAATCTTGGAAAGTATCTTAGAGATTATTTAGACCCATTCCCTTATTTTACTCATGATAAAACTTAGATCCAGAGTGGTAAAGTGACGTTACAGGGGTAAAAATATAGTTGGTGTTAAAACAAGAATTAAACTCTTTATATCCTAACTTCCAGTATGGTGTATTTTTCCAACATGCCACTCTACACGTGGGTGTGAGAGTATGTGAACACAAGCACAGTACCTACAGACATACATGAATAGCCCTGCACTAAGAAGTAATTATAACAATATTAAAACTTTTAATTAATTAATTTGTGTAAAAATATATTAATGTGTCATTTCACATTTCTTTATACCACAAAACCCTCGGAAAATATGTGTGCAAAAATGTACATTCCAGAACTTATAATTTTACTGAATTCCATCTTAAATATTACTGTACAATATATATGTGCTTTAGTCGGAGAAACATTTCCTTGACAAATTCCCTAAAACACCAAATGATTTTTACATGGTAGAAATTTTTTTTTTTTAAAGAATAAAAAATGATGATGAAGAGAGATGTCAGGTTTCAAGATGTCAAAGAAAGCATTGTGTTCTTCAAGTGTTCCGAGTTTGAAGGGGAGAAATGAATACGCACAGAGGCATTACAAACGAACTTCTTCGCTTGCTGTCATCTTGCACCTTCATAAGATATGCCCCCTACACACACAGCCATCAGCTGCAAGCAGCTCTCATGAATGCAGACAAAGAGGGCAAAAAGATCAGCAGTGCAGACCTGCTCCACCCTGACAGGTGACTGTAAGTGGCACTTCTACTGCTGTTACTAATTTATTAAGTATTCCAAAGTTAGAATTTAATCGGAATATTTTTGTCATGTTATCCATCACACACGTAGAAGAGATGGAATTTTCTTAAACAGCCATGCAGCACAGTGCCTTAGGCAGGCTTTTAGTCATTCCAGTTTGTCACAATGGACTAGTTCCATTTTAATGATTTAGTTAATTGTGTGACAAGCTATGAAAAATGGGAGTGACCCAATGCCTCATCCAAAGAATATGCCAAGGAATGAGAGCTCATGGCAAGTGACTGAGAACTGCTCACACCTGCAAATGACAAACAAACCAAAAATTCCTACCTTTTCCTTCTTCCTTTTGAATTTCAGATTTCATATGTTAAGCAAAAGTCAAGTTAGAGAATAGCAGTTCATTTATATAAAGACAAGATGAACACAAAAAAAGTCACATTAGCAGTTTAAATGATCAAGTTAAATAAGATACAATTTAGGTGAAAAGATAATTGTGTTGAAAATATAATGATCCATTTGACAGGGGAAGAATAAAAGACACAGAGAATTTCAAATACAACCTCCCTATCTAGAAGTCTCATTTAGTATTTCTTACAAGAGAACATATGTATTTGGTAGTACTGTCAGCTTATGACTCATCCTATTATTTAATTAAGGAGCATTAATATTATCTATATATGAAATCAGAGATAAGGATCTTTTATAAAAATTATGCATTATAGAAACATCAGTGAAAATAAAAATAAGAGTGTCTTGTCTCTGCTTTGATTTTGTGCAAGAATTTATTGGTATTAACACAATCTGAGACCATCCTGATAATCCCTTCTACAAAAGCATTAAAATTTTTACTCCATCTTGACAGAAAAGTAACAAAAAATGAAATAATGCAAGAATAACTCAAAAACAAGGTTAATAACACATCTTTAATAAAAAGGCAATCAAATAAAAATATCATAACCTGTATGATATCCAAATCAGAAGATCTGGTTTCAAGTAACTGAGTAAAAAAGTTTGAGTAATCTCTCTGAATTGTGGTTTCTGCATCTGTCAAGTTTGACTAATATTTATCTTACGTGATTGGAAGAGAAAATGTTCATTCATATTAAAGTAATAATGCAGGTTTAGATTAGGAAGTTAAGAAAGCTAAAGGGTAATGTCTCTGGCACATGAAAGAAATCAATAGGCAATAGAAAGCTTAAATATATTGCAACCCATTCCAGGTAGGAATCACTAAGTAAAGTGTCCATTTCACAATACTTTGAGGGTACTTATATACCATTCAGAAAAAAAATATAGCATCCATCTTATCAGACCTCAAAGTATTATATGTCCTAAATAAAAAATTAATTGTGAGATCCAATATTGAACGGGCAGATAAATGGAGTGGATGAAGCATCCCATCTTTTCTTTCTCTATTTTTATAATGTTTAGACATTCCACACTCCCAGTACTCTGTCACCATGCTCTAAAGACTTTTAAGTGGAAAAAGTGTGCATTGAAATTGAATGCTGAAATATAGCCAATGACCTGGTCATCACAAGCCAAACACATAGCAATTCTATGACCAGCAACATGTCATCACTTTACAGTGTATATTATACTCATTGTGTTATCTAAATGAATTTCTGAAACACAAAGCAGGCACCATGCATGCTAACACTTTTTAACCAGATGATTTTTATGAAAATGAGAATAGATGATGACAATCATTTATGGTTAATTTAGTGTGTGTCTTCATAAAATTTATAAAATTTTATATGCAATGTTTTTCTCTTAATAAAAACATGAAAATCACTGTAGAAGAAAGGGTTTTCATTTAAGTAATGTGATTTGACTAAAAATTGTTTTAAGATATATTGAAAAATGAACTTTAAAAATTAGATGTATAGGTATAATTTATATTTTTAGAGTTTACATGGTACTTCTAGAATAAATTTATCTATATATACACATAATAAATTAACCCATCAGAATACTCACATCTGCATAGAGAATTAGTTTTCCTGAGTACCTACAAAGTCTGCAGTTTTACTGTTAAAATTAGACTGAAACGTAATTCATTAATTACTCTAATATTGCATCATTCTCCTTAGAATCTATTTACAGCTGACTTTTCTTCCAAATTAATTCAAATGGCCAATGTGATCCATCAATTATTATCAATCCATCAACGTACTATATATCAATATCCTTCCAGATGTGCTTGTTTATGCCTCATTTATACCCACTGACCAGGAATCGTGTTTATGTACCAACCGTAGCATTACTATATAAGTAATAATGATACCCCTGCTTACAATTGCTTAAGGCCTGATATCTTCTGAAGGTTTCCATCACCTTTAATGCTAAAATTATGGAATTTTAAAAGACAGTTTTCTCTAGAGAATATTTTATATTTAAATTTACTCATTTAAGTTAAGATCAGTAGGCTATTGAGTAAGGCATCGCCTTTACCATTTGTTTCTGGGAACCATATCTAAACTGTTCCCATAAAGTATTCAATTGACCTACAAGCATCCCTTAAATGAAAGGTCAAGTTAGGTGACCTCCAAGACCCAGGTCAAAATATTTGATACACAGCCTGAGAACAATCATTGAAAATTACTAGCCCAGAAACCCCTTCCCAAACTCTAAAAACATTGACTCCTACTTTATTTCTCATCTCTCCTCCGATCCTTGTTATTACAAACACTGATGAAGTGTTTGAAATCCCCAAACACCCAGAGATGGTTTCTCACCTGATATCTCTGATGATATGGAGGATCTAATTCTTCCCCTTAAGTGACGCAGCATCAAGGAGAGAAAGATGGGAAAAGGGAGGGGCATATGCCTTGGCCAACATCCTATTTCACCTCTCTCGTATTTTTGTTTTCTTAACTGATGTCTGCCAATAATGTCTCAAATTCTCAGCCTCACAAAACAAAGGGAAAATGAAAACAAAAAATAATTATTTGAATTTTCATATTTTGAACACAGCTAGCATATGAAATTAGATATGCAGATCGTAAAATATAGTTCTAGCACAGAATATAAACTCTCTTTTTCTGTGACAATAGGAAAAATCAGAAAACTATTAACAAGTTATTAATAGAAAACAAGGAAGCTGTGAATGTCATCTTTAGCAACTAACCTTTTTCATATCGCTGCATGGACCCTTAAATATTTTTTGTGCCCTCCCTTTCCTCAGTTCTTATTTCTTTCCTCTTGCTATGAGCCCCTTCTCCTTATGCTTTTACCTAGAGATACCCATACATAAAATTCCCCCATCCCCGCTCCCTGTCTCACCTCACGGCCACTCTTTCTAACCACTTAGAGCTGATTTATTGGCAGTATCCAACTCTTCTTAATTCACATCTGTGAATGAGTGACCCCACCCTATCCTCATTCCATAAATACTAATTTCTCCCTTTCTTATAATTTCAGAATCTGTGCTTCTACTGTGCTAATGTGTCAAATAAGGTGAGTTTTTCTCTAAAATATTTAGAGAAATATTTAGACTATTTCTCCGAAATATAGATCTATATTATCTCAGTTTTTTGTGTGTGTGCACATCGTAGCCACCATCACCAACCAATGTATCATTGTTCCTTGCCTTCAGAAAATTTGTTTTTATGTCTTCAAAGCTTTAAATATTTATTAGAAAATCTTAGGCTATCTCAAAAGTGTCTTTTCCTATATATTTATATTTTAAAATATAGAAAGAAACTGTGTAACTGTTTTCTACTTTACAATGTACCAAAGAATTGAGACACATTGATGGGAAGTAACAGTAGTTGGTGAAAACAGTACTTGTAAGTAAAATTTTGAAAAACCATAGTTACAGAGAGAGAGAGAGAGAGATCATAAACTAGGAACCCAGTCCCACTGCTTCGGTAACCCACTACCATCCTTTTACCTCCACATCTTTTTTCCTTATTCTGCCAGCATCCTCCTAGATTAGGCTGCCACTTGCGGATTAGGAATAGATTAGCTCCCCTCTAAATTCTTAGCGATTATACCGATTAAAGATGAGGACTGGGTAGTACTGAATAAGGAATTACTGAACTCTCTTTCCAGGAAGTCAGCAGAGGGAATAATTTTCCAGAATCCTCAGCTGGCCTTTCTAATGCATAATTCCACAGAAATACTAAAATACATACTGGATGGTCCATGCAGTGTCATTTATATAGAGCTGTATCCTTCAGTTGTATAATGTGGAGACATATTCAAACTGCCCTGGACCCAGTCTCCATATTTTGCCTCTGGATTCCAAACAACCAACATCAAAATGACTTTTGAAAATCCAGTTGATTGGCAAATTTGGGATTGTTTGGACCTGTATTCATTACAGGATTATCAAGAAGACTGACGAAGTAGCATATTTGGAAGAACTTTGAGAACCTACTTAAGAAAGCATTACATATGTGTGAAGTATTGTAAAGAGGCAATGGAGGAAAATGTATTGGCTGGGGAAACAATTGGCAACAGGCAGAAGGCAACATTTCTAGCAGCTGGACAGAAAATGTGAAGCAATACTGAGCCAGGTGAATGGAAAAAGGATTTAGTTTTATTGGAGGAGGATGACAAGCGCCAGCAATGTGGAAAGAAGTGGAAAGCAGACTTGACTGTTTGGAGAACATTCTTGGAGAGTACCTGATGAGAATTCCAGATTGTCAACTGGACGTTTACCTTAAGTTTCCCAGGTGCCAACTCCTTGCCATGGAATTTCAATAGACATTTGTTTTTAAGGGTGCACAGGTAAATATTTGCGTTCATAGGCATATGTATAATCTTTTATAAAAGCTATAATAAGAATTATTAAAATATCCACAAAAGATACACCATTCAAAAAGACTGCTCAGAGAGCCAATGTATATTACCCTAAATAATATTGAAAATTTTGATTAATTTAAATTAAATTTCCTTTCTAATTAAATTTATATTAATAAGTGGGCTTTTTTTCTTAGAGATTTTTAGAAGTTTCAATTTATTTAACACCGGTAACATTAAGTGCTAATTGAAGTTTTATCTGCACCTGTGCTACCTTATGTTTAATTAATAATGATGTATCAACTATCACAATACTCAAAGTATCAAAGAAGAATATTGTCAGTAGGTATAGATGAGAAGAGTTTTCTAAGGGGATATAAAATGTGATATAAATATGACTTTTTGGTTAAAGTGGAATGGTGAGAAGATATATTTATTAGGTAATTTAATTTGTGTATTAGGTAATTCACGGAACTCAAAAGCTCCATTCAATATTGTCACATTGAAAATATTAGTTCCAATATTTAAGGCAGTAGGGAATGGAAAGATTTCTCCTTGGGCTCACTATCCTGTTGTACTCTTCTGCAGGGTGGCACAGCTGCCATCCCAAAATGACCATAAAATGGGAGTTTCCTTTGTTTCTGTTCTGTGCTAGATGCCATCCCTTGATTTCATATTTCCTCTGTTTTAATTGTTCCCCTCATACTGATGAAACAAAACTTTTGTGACCTCCTAAATATTAACATTTTAAGAGTTTTCATTCATAAAAATGACTTCTCAACATCACTCTTGGTTTCATTTCTTCCAGATTTACATATTATATCTCATAAGTGTAATGCTATTCTACTTGCCAAATCGTTGCCTGCCTCATTTTTCTGCTCCGGAAATGTTTGGCATCTTCTCTTTATTGCTGGGATTCTAAATTTTAATAAAGTAAGGTATTATAGTGGGTGTTTAAAATTTCCTTACGTTTTTTGTAATGTGGTGTTTCCTTTTGATATGTAATCTCCTGTACTACAAATACCATTTTAATCATTTTTAATGTACAGTTCAATACTGTTAAATATATTAATGTGGTATAACTATCACCACCATCCATCTCCAGAACTTTTTCATCATCCCAAACTGAAACTCTGTACCAGCGAAACAATAATTCCTCATTTCCTCCTCCCTTGAATCCCTAATAATGACTATTCTTTCTCTTTCTATGAATTTGACATTGTAGGTACCTCATGTAAGTAGACTAATACAATTACACTTATCTTTATTCCATATACTCATTTATCCGTCCAAAGCCTTGTCAATTTTGATTTATTTCACTTAGCATAATGTTTTCAATATTCATTCACGTTGTAGCATGAATCATGATTTCATTCTTTTTGAGGATGAATAATATTCTATTGTAATCTGTACACCACCCTTTATCTATGTATCAGTGGACATTTGGGTTTTTTTCACCTATTGGCTATTATGGATAAGCTTCTATGAACATGAACTATGAACATAAACAACATATATTTTGGAGTCTCTGTTTTTAATTCTTTTGACATATACCCAAAGGTAGAGTTTATGGATCACACGGCAATGCTACATTTAATTGTTTGTGGAGCCTCCATACTCTTTTCCTTGGTGGCTACACCATTTTACTAAATTTGTGTTGTTTCAAGCCATTAAGCATGGTAATTTGTTGTGCACTAATAGAAAACTAATAGACTATCCTCCCTACCAAATGTCAGCATCTAGAGAATTTTTTGTTATTGGAGGTTGTGGTTGGGGGATGTTAGCCAATTTTTACCAGAGGACAATTAACTATTCCATGTTTGGAAAGCAAAAAGTTTGATAAATTAGTAGGTAAAATAGACCAATGTCTTTATTTCTCCCATTTTCAGTTTGATTTTTCTCCACCTTCAGATATGCCACATACTGCTTTTTCATTCCACATCTCTAAAGAATGCAACTTCAGTCTTTTTCCTTGGTAGGAGTAGTTGTATTTAGTGGAAAATATATCTAGGGTGCTAATTGCAAAATTATGAAAATAATTTTTAAAAACCTAATGGATTCCCAGCACTTTGGAAGGCCAAGGAGGGTGGATCTTCTGAGGTCTGGAGTTCGAGACCAGCCTGGCCAACATGGTGAAACCCCGTCTCTACTAAAAACACAAAAATTAGTCAGGCATGGTGGTATGCATCTGTTATCCCAGCTACTCGGGAGGCTGAGGCAGGAGAATCGCTTGAACCCAGGAAGCAGAGGTTGCAGTGAGCTGAGATCATGCTACTTCACTCCAGCCTGGGAGACAGAGCAAGACTCTGTTTCAAAAAAATAAAAAAGTAATGGATGTCTGGTACACATAATTTGATAAATATTATTTCTTTGTTTATGAAACATATTAATCTATTAACCATCTTATACCCATTTGTTATCTATTTAGTTTTAATAAATATACTTCAAGTTAAAAAAATGCTTTTGACAATAATTTATATCTAACTGTGTAGTCTTCCCCAACCCCATCTCTTGGTTTCCTCTCTTCTGAGACAACTACTTCCCTGACTCCTGTGTTTATAATCCCCTTTCTCCTCACAAATTTTTATCTTAATAATCTCTTGATTTCTACATATTTTTATGTTGTTTATAGATATTACAAATATATACATTTTTAGTATATGTGTACATAAATATTGCTATAGGTTCATAAATAAAAGTGTGCATTTATATATTTAAATATATGTATGTAATTATAAATGTATCTGTATTTATATGTTTATCTTATTTATTGAAAGTTTGATATGCATATATGTGTATATATGTATGTATATGTATGTATGCATGTATATATGTATATATTGTACCTCAGAGGTTGGTAAACTTTTCCTGTAAAAGACTAGATACAGCTTTGTATGCCTTCTCTTCCAACTACTCTACTCTGCTGTTGCAGGGCCAAAGTAGCCACACATAATATGTAAACTAACAAGCCTGGCTATTTTCCTATAAATCTGTATTACAAACAGTGAGATGTGCTTTTCTATGATTTAAGTGCATGGAAACCACTATTATCTCAGGGGCCAACCATACAAAAACAGGTCAATTTGGTCCTTGAGCCATAATTTACTAATACGTGATATACACATAATCACATGTATATTTTATTTTTTAAAATTATAAGAACCTTTGAGTTCTATATAATCTTTTCATGCTTACCTCTTTCAGCTCATATACTATTAAAATATGTCTATATTTATCTGTTATTGTAGTTACTTTATTTTGCTTGCTGCATATTTCATTGTGAGATTATATCAGAGTCCATTTATTCACTCTCCTGTTGATGGACAGTTGAGTTCCAGGTACCTGACACCTCAAATTCCTGAGCCTCTTCTAGGTTCTGTAGTGACTTTAATCTGCTTGTTAACATCCTGTTCTGGCCTCTAATGTGCCAGTTTGTGTCATATGCTAAGTCTATACACCTGCTGTATTTCATAGTTCTGTTGACATTACTTATCTGCTGACCTCCTCTTCTATTCTCTTTCTACTTGGTCTTTCAAGATAATTTTAATTCCTTTAACTTCATTTTTGAGCAAAGAGGATACAGAGGTAACACATTTGTTCCACCATATGTATTGTAATTTACTTGAATCTAGTCTTTATAGATTATTTTAGGAGACGTATTTTAGGAAAGATAAACAATAACCCAGAGGATTCACTTCTGGCATGATGCAGTGAAGAGATCGACAAATTCTCTCTTCAAAGAGCAACTATAAAACTGGCCCAAACTGGCAAAAACAATCATTTAAGCACTCGGAAAAATCAATCAAAGGTAAACAGCAAACTGGGGAGAGTTTATAAGTGAAAACTACTAAACTTAGCGCAGGAACATCAAGACTGTGTGGTACTCTTCCCTGAGGCTGTCCCCAGTGCCCACCCAATCAGCTCTGTTCTTGTAGGAGTTTAACCAAAGCAGGGCAGCCCTTGAAAACCAGCAAACCAGCAGCTTCAGTCTCATTGCAAGAGTTGGGCGGGGGGGGGGTCTCACTTTATTTGGAGTTTTATCATTTAAAGTGGAAAGCAGACGAGGTGAGCCAGCAACTCAGCTAGTTTTAGGTTGCAGCAGTACGAGGGTAAACAACAGACACAGGAACTATTGAGTAATTTAACTGGGAGTTCCAGAAGGTGAGACAACCATAGTATACTTGAAGGATTTCCTACCTATCTCAGGTTGAACCTAGTATACACAGTGGACATCAGGCTGGGTACAATTTACCGACACGTCTCTGGCTAAAGGTGCCCCCATACACATAGGCACAAGGGGTCCAGCATTAAATAAAAATGATACAGAATCTAAAGCATCCTAACTTTGAATGCATTTTGTAGCTCATTTTTTAAAATTCTTTGTTTGCTTATTTATCAGCCTGAATTATATCTGTGAAGTCTATCTCTCTTACAATGTATAGACATTAATCTCTGCTCCATTTTTTTCTCTCTTGGTTAAAGTTTTAAGCCTCTCTTCATAGGGGCTACCTCTGAGTCTTTTTAGCTTAGTTTGAAGCCAAAGAAAGGTCATAGATTGTGTTCAAACATCTTCAGCCAGTAAGATTCCACATTTCCACCTCCAAGTATTGGAGAAGATATCTAGAAACCAGAATCCTCTTACATTGATAGTGGAAATGCAAAATTGTGCAACCATTTTGAAAAACAGTTGACAGTTTCTTTTAAAAAAGGTTAAAAATAAACTTAGCCTTCAATCCAGCCATTCTACTCTGAGAAATATATCCAGGAGAAATGAAAATGTATGTACAAACAAAGATATGTACCTGAATGTTCTTGGCAATATTATTCATAACAACTCAAAACTGGAAACAATTCAAATGTCTATTAAGTGGTGAATGAAATGAGATGTGGTATGTCCAAAAAATAGGGTACTATTCAGCAATAAAAACAAGTGCAATATAGATACGACTTACAACAATGGATAAACCCAAAGATAAAATGTTATGTAAAATAAGCCAAGTGAAAAAGACCACATGCTACATGATTCAATTTATATTAAACATCCCAAATGCCACATTCAGAGGGATAGAAAACAGATCAGTGATTGCCTGTCTGAGAAGGGTGGAGGAAGCGGTGAGTGGGAGGGAAGTGAAGATTGACTGCAAATGGAGTGGAGGGAAATTTGGGGTATGATAAATATTTTGAAAACTGAATTGTGATGATAGTTGCATAGCTCTATAAATTTGGTAAAAATATTTGGATTGCATACATATAATAGGTGAATTTCATGATATGTAAATTATAACCTCATTAAAGCTACATAAATAATTGTAAAAGGAGAGTTCAGATGAACAGTTTGTATATATAATAATTAACTGGCCAAATTTATCTGGGAAAATTGTCAGAGAGTTAATGGAATCTTATCAGAGAGATACCATCTCTGTGATCTTAGGCAAGTCACTTAATCCTTCTAGCCCCAAATATTCCTATGTACATACACGTTTCTATATTTCCAAACTTTGAATTTCTTAATCTCTTTCTTTTGCTAAAATTATATTATTTGAATTAGGAATAAATGTTCAGTTGATAATGTAGAGTCTTAGTAGAAGTGTTGAGGGTTTTAAAAATCATGCAGGAAAGAAAGGGTAGAAGTTGACAACATGTAGTACTTCCTACTTAATCAGAATATAACAGTTTACCACACAATCTTCATTACCAGAAAAGCAATGAAGGATCATAATGATAATATGAAAAATTCAATTCCTTAATTTTTGCTTCTTTTTAAGTACA
This sequence comes from Gorilla gorilla gorilla, assembly GCF_029281585.2. NCBI lineage: Eukaryota > Metazoa > Chordata > Mammalia > Primates > Hominidae > Gorilla > Gorilla gorilla. Next base: position 116,027,060 of record NC_073229.2, on the reverse strand, counting down.
AAAGACAGATAGTTATGGTAGAATAAAATATTACAATGAAGAAATACTGACATAAAATTGAACTTCTCTGTGTTCCTCAGATGTTAAACTATGTTAGAGAAGGTGATAGAGGCCCATTTCACTCACTGACCAAAGGCAGTTTACACTTGTGAAGGACATACAAGATTTAAGAAAAAAAAAGTACACAAATTAGAATACATTTGACTTCCAGAGAAACATTAAGCTGTGAAGGTTAAGAAAAATAATGAAACAGGTTACACTGATATTGTCATATCTGGGAGCACACGGTGGACAAGAAAAAAAGGGAAGACAGAAAAGATCTAGAGGATAGTGTTAGGAAGGGGAAGCTAAGTTTTTGACACTCGGAGGGTGGGCATCTATTTTAATTTTATAATAGCAGTAAAGGAAGTTACAAATTTAAATATGCATGTGAAACTGGGAGGTTCTTTATTGCGTATGCTGCTTATTTATTAGACAAAATCATGATATATGAACGCATAATCTTTAAAACAAGGGATTACTGAATATTTCAAAACACGTTACATTGAAAGAATTCGACCCAGGGGAGATGATCTTTTAATCATACTGTATCTATAAATATAAAAACAGGAAGATATCTGAAAACGAGGAGGATCAATTACAGTATAAGTTATAATATCTTTTTTTTTTTTTTTTTTTGCAGTGAGAGATCTCGGCTCACTGCAAGCTCCGCCTCCCGGGTTCACGCCATTCTCTTGCCTCAGCCTCCCGAGTAGCTGGGACTACAGGCACCCGCCACCACGCCCATATAATATCTTAACTTAGCCCTATTCACCAGTGTTCTGGAAGTTTGAAAGCATTTGTCAGCCATGCTTTCACTTCATTAAAGGCATAAACTCCAATTCCATTTCAGGACTAATTTCAAGTATCTGTTTCTTCCTGTGAGGAAACAGATTGGTCCTCACGCCTGTGACACACGCGAGCTTAGTCATGCTCGAGGAGTCTGCTTGTGAAGATTGACCCACTCTACTCCTCAATACAGCAGGAGAGGCTTGTGGAATAGAAACACATGGCCTTCCAATGAGCTTTTTCTGATATGTAAATGCTATGCCAAGAAAACTGTACCCAGCTTAGCTACAGATACACAGTGAGTAAACCAAACAAATTGGCTTTATTTTGCTATCCAAAAATACCTCAGGTCCAAGAAGAAAGCCTTCTTTCTCTCTCTCTTTTTTAACTCTCTCATTTCCATTAAAAGTAGCATAAACCTAGTCATCAAGCAAAGGACTCTCCTTTCATACATTTGTGAATGGTGTCAGGCTCTTTTTGCAATCGCTACTATCAGTTTAAAAGTATTCCAGACTCTTGCCTGAGCATGTGCCAGAGCCCCATTCTTCTCTACAGATTGTGCAGCCAGCTGCCCTTTGACAAATGACATTAGCTTTCTGTTGGTCCCTTGACACGATCTTACTACTGTCAGTTGGGAAACTTTCACTACTTCTGGAAGCACCTTTCTGAATCTCTCTGCCTCATTGGCTCTCTCTCCCATTTCAAATGTCAAGCAAGAGCATTCTACTTCTCATCCCCTACGCTTCTTGGATTCTTTTTGCTTCTGCTATTTCTGTTTTTCTCTATGTAGCTATGCGACTTTAACTGTAAGCACTGTGGACACTGTGGACACACAGTTTTTATAGTAAATACTTTAAATAAATTAATTTTTTAAAAAGCAACATTATAATTTCAGCTTTCAGCTACTACTTAAACCTTTATGCAGCCAGATGGAAATGTAAAATTCTGGAAACATTTTACTCAAGACATAAGTGGAAATTCCCCTAGCTAGGTAACTAATGTGAGGTTAGTACTTAGGAAAAAAATGAATGTTTAAGTATGCCATAAAGAATTGAGATGCCCTTGATCCTTTACAGTGAGATGAGTTTTGTAACGAACGGCAGGGCATGCACACTTGCATACCTGTATACTTCATAAACCTGTACGATTAGTCATTCTAGTAACTAGAAGGAAGTCAGACAAGCCTGGAATGTAAGCGCTATGACCACATGTGTAGATGTACTGAAACAATATTTAACTGCACTAAGAGGAACTAAAGATATAATTAGATATAATTATAAGATATATGATATATATTATAATATATAAGATAAGAATAAGATAATATATAAGATATTATAAGATATAATTTATAATTTTCTCCTGATAAAAATCTTTTTGCTGTATATGTAAGACATCTCAGATATATGAAGAGACAATATGCATTTAGTGTAGAATATTCTTTTAAATAGAGATTTAAAGAGATGAAACAGCAGTGCAAAAATGTGTGTATTGATAATCCTGGAGACTATCAATGTCCAGCCTTTTTAGAGTCCTTACTCTACGACTTTTGGTAAGTCTCTTAAATTACAAATCTCAGTTTTCTCTTCTGCAAAAAAAAGAGAATGGCTTTACTTTCCAATTTTATATTTTGAAGTAATGTTAGTTTAGAGAGCAGTTCTCCAGAAGGTAACTACCATTGCAGAGACATGATATTGCTGCTTTAATTTATTTTTCAAGATATCTCAGTGTTCCTCAACAGACATTCATGTACCTTGCTAATTACTGCTCCACAAACATGTGTTGTACACTTTGACAATTATAAGAGAAGTACAAATATTTACTTATCACAAATGATATAACCTCAGAGGGGGGTGAAAAATAAGTTCTGGCATGAAGAATGAGAAGGCGTTGATGGTGGCGAAGAGAGGTAGAAGATTGCTAAGAAGACATGAAGTGTAATTCCAATTATGTACATCAAATGCATTGTTTCTAGTATACTAATACCCCAAGCATACATCTGCCTTAATCTCTTCCAAAATAATGTATAAATGTATTGTAGTCTATTACAGGAAGGAAGTTTTCTTTCATGGAAATTATTTCTATTTTTTAAATGAAAGTTTACAGACAAGATTCACGATAAAGAGTTAACATTGCTGGACACGTTCACTTCTTTACTCAAAGGATGCCTATCATCCCACTCACTGTGAAATGAACAAAAGACTAAATAACACAATCTGCTAATTCTAAACGTAAAACGGTTTTAAACTTAAGTAGGTTTACTTGGTTGTATGACATTACTTATGAAAAAATATCAAAATGCCAAATATCAGTATATACAGAAGACATATCTTTAACTAAGCAGGGAATATCATCATGTTTTCACATTAGCCATGATTCAAAAAAGAATACTTGAAATATAGGAAATGTAATAATGAAAATCTGTGTACTGCTTTTTGAAGTTCCTCAAATAAATGTTATCAGAGAAAGTTATTTGGGGAACATATGATATTGCATTGTATATTTACCAGTATTTAAGAAAAAAATACATTAAGAATATTTTTTCACTCTTAAATTCCAGGGTTCTCACTGCATTCAAAACATCATTTTCATGGAGTTGCACTTATCTAAATGCAATGCACATTTATTTTAACGCATTGTATATTAACCAGTGCATTTCTTCAAAATAATGCAAGTTAATTAAGACAAGCATTTCAATATAGAGATAGCACCAGCACTATCTGTTAAACGTGTTTTCTATTATAGGTGCAATGATGGTAAAATTTGATATCAGTGAACAACTTATTACTTTTAGGAGCCTGTTAAAGCTACATGAATATATTCAATATTAAGCAATCTGCCATTAATGAAGCAATTACTGGGACAGGATTTCACTGGGGTGTAGAGTAAAACACACTGCTTGCAGGACAACTTCTAACCAATACACAAGGCCAGGAAATGAAAACAGGATCTGCTTTGAAAATGACATTTGAACAATACTTATTGAGTGGCTCTTAGTCAAACTCAGAACACAATTAACTATCGTGGTAGAAAACTGTGACTGAAGCCTCGACTTTGGCACCATCTGTGTCCTACATGTGTTTTTATTTGATGAGTGTTTTAAGAACTAAGAACGTGGGAAGTGTACAGACTTATTATTTCCTATGTGTTAAAGTAGTTATACAAGAATACAGGACAAGAGTCTGATGATTACTAAATTAAAAATTGAAACACTTCTATAATGCATGGTTTGAATAAATGAAAGCTGTTGGAATCATCATTATGTGTTACTTGAGGAGAACATGCAAGCAATAAATGAGATTTGTCTCATGCTTCATAGTTTGTCATGTGCTCTCCCATGTATTATTTGCTCTGTATATGCACTGAGATTCATGGTCCTTTGAGAGTTAAATAAGTTGGAATCAATCCCATTCAAGGCAGCCTCAGGTCCTCACCAATCTCTGCAAATTTTCCTGGGCAGAGGAAAGACCTTAAGTTTTCTTGGTCATTTATTGCTCTAAGTGCCAGTTCTCCTTCCTTAACTTTTTCCCAAACTACCCACATTAGGCCTTTGTTTGTCGGTTTGCTGGAGTGGGGAGCAGTATGGTAAATGCACCTGACAACAGTAACTTAAAGCATATCCTGAGAATGACCCTGTGTGGCAGACATGTGTGTTCGGAGTTCTGAGCTAAAGAATCCAGGAGTGGCCAACAACCTGAATCCCTGGCTCGTGGAATACAGAGCATACAGGGGACTGAGCCCCTTTGTTGTGGATTAAATGAAGGTTGCCAGGTGGAGGTTCTTCTGGGGAGGATGGTAAGTGAAAATGCTATATAAACTGCATGCTTTTTACAAGCGATTTGAGTTCTTCTGCCCAACCCCCTGCCACTGGACTCTCTTCCGTGTATGAAGCCCCCAGTAAAGCCATATGTCTCTTTTGCTGGCTCCACTTCTCTTCTTTGGCCTCCTGAACCTGGTGCCATCCCTATAGAAGTTAAAAGGGGCCGGAATGACAAGGGCAAAGCAAAAAACCTTAAATCAGACGGATTTCCCTCCTCTGAAGTCTCCCGCTACTTCACCACTGGTTTTTCTTTCAATCACTTCTCTGCCACAGCTTTCTCCCATGTTGCTGGTCTCCTGGGGTCCTTCAACACCCTCCTGTCATCTTCTTTAGCTTGATAGCCCCGGTGGCTCTGAGGCTACTTTTGTATATTCAAAATCTCATTAACTTGCTCAGCTACCTACTCTGTTCTCACAGAAAGGCTGGCCGAGGCAATAAACGTGATTATTTGTGCACTGAGAAAATTCACTGCCTGCTCTTTTTGTGTGTGTGTGTGAGACAGGGTCTTGCTCTGTCACCCAGTTTGGAGTGCAGTGGCATGATCTCAACTTGCTGCCGCCTCCAACTCCTGGGCTCAAGCCGTCGTCCCCCCTCAGCCTCTGAAGTAGCTGGCACCACAAGCTCAAGCCACCACTCCTAGTTAATTTTTGTAGTTTTTGTAAAGATGCAGTTTTGCTATGTTGCCCAGGCTGGTATCAAACTCCTGGCCTCAAGCAATCCACCCACCTTGGCCTCCCAGGGTGCTGGGATTACTGGCGTGAACCACTGTGCCCAGCCATCACTGCCTCGTTTTTAAAACAAAAGCAACACTGCACAACTGTCGAGTTGATGTGATGATTAACTAACAGGGCATCTTGTAAGGTAGGTATTACTATTATTCCTGGTCCACACATGAGGAGATTGAGGTTCAATGCTATTTTCTGGCTGTCAGTGTTCATACAAGAAGGGAAGAACAAAACTAGGACTTGAATCCAGGCAACTCTATATTGCTGCATCTTTCTGATGCTCTGTGGAGTGCTTCTATTTTTGGTAATACATTACCATCATACAATTTCATGATATATGGAATTATTTTACAATTAAATATATGTATTTTTCTTTTTTCTTTTCATCATGGAATATTTATAGGGCCTTGAGCTTCCTCCATCAAACTTTTTTCTGTGCCTGGATTCTGTCTTCCATCATGGTTTATGTGTGAGTGCAAACAAAGCACAGCTGCTGTGGACGGTAGCATTCCTGTGGGATATGCACCCTTCATTGTTTTCTTCTTCCCCAGGAAAGTGCTGTGGTCATGCTGACATAGATCTGCATCAGGACTGCGAGGATTGGAAGAGGAAATAAGCTGAATAATTCCAAAGCAGTCTGACATCTGTGCAAGTTTGGACGTCTTCTCATTAAATGCAGACAGCACATGTTCTTTCAACATGTCCTGCATCCCTTTGGTTCTGCTCAGAAAACGGAAAGCATGCTAGATTTTCCAAGTAAAGATAATTTAATAAGGGTAAATTTGTCTAAATTTGATACACAGGTGAAGAAAGAACTGAGAATTCAATTAGACAATTTGAAGCAATTAGACAACCCAGATTAGCAACAGTAGGAAGCTAGGAAAACCCAAGGGTTAAAGGAAGAGTGGAAGGAAATAGAATGGACAGAATTTGGAAGCCAGGACATATGGCTGGGCTGCCTGGTAGGATCTGGAACCATATGGGAGGTACATCCTCTTCTATATACTGTGAGGCAGAACAAGAAAGAAAAATACTTCCCACACTCCAGTATTCCTGCAGTGCTCCCATTTCAAAACTAGTCAAAACCCAGATGGCAAAAAAGCTTGAAAAAAATATTTTCCTAAAATACCTAGCAGAGTGGAAGGTGGGAAATGAAGCAATGAGCAAATGAAAGGCATACTTGTCCCCCAAAATCCAAAGTTGTTAAATGCTTTCACCTTCTGTCAGCTATAAATACAGTTAATGAATGGCTCTAATAAGTGAGGTCTCTACAACATTATCTCAAAATCGTTTTCTAGGATCCAACATTTATCTACTTTTGTATCAATATTAATGATAATATTTTTATTAATATAATTTATAATTACTTTCAATTTTAAGTAAAATCATAAAGAGAAACTACAAAGTGCTTCATAACCAGTGTCTTGATTTTTCTCTTTAGTATATTCTTCTCTCTTAAGACTTGTCAGCTATGATCTAGTTTTTAATACCATGGTTTCAAGGACAATTTTTCAAGATATGCGGTGATTCATTTGATGTAGTTCACCAATGAGTTTTTATCTAGTCTGAGAAATTTTCTCATCCTACAGCATGTCAGTTTCTTAAATGCAGGAGCTAAAGGAGAAAGAAGTTCTCCAGATGGAAGACAGGCTGAGAAAGGGCAGGGAACTGCCAAGGAACTGGGAATGCTTCCTCTGAAATGTTGGCTATTGCGAGTCCTTCCTTCCAAGAACCAAATTAAAAAAGAAAAAAGAAAAACTAGCCTGTTTTCTGAAGGTCTCAGTGAGACTGAGGGTCATGGAGGACCTCTGTTTATAAACTGGAGCCTACATGCCCATAGCAGTACTTGGCCTGAAAGGTCTATGAAGTCCTTCACCATCTGATGTGTGATATGAGCTGTCATGTTCTGAAAGATACAAGTCCCTGAACTGGGAACCCAGGGATATTATAAACCAACTTCCTTCCCTCTTTCTCTAAGATTGTTTTTAGAAACTCCTGTTAGAAAATACATTTTTCTGGCTTAGGAGTCATTGGGTTTATGTTTAACAAATACGTGTTTAAGGAGTGTTTTGTCTAAGTATGGCTATAAACATATTTTTAAGAGTTAACCTGTTAAAACAATTTTCAGGATGAAAACTACTAGAAAAATAACCATTTATTAGATTTCACAGAATTGTGTGTGTGTGTGTGTGTGTGTGTGTGTGTGTGTGTGTGTGTGTGGTGGTGCAATCATGGCTCACTGCAGCCTCCACTTCCCAGGCTCAAGCAATCCTTCTACTTCAGCCTCTCAAGTAGCTGGAACTACATGTGTGCAACACCATGCCTTGCTAATTCTTGTATTTTTTTTTTTTTTTTTTTTTTGTAGAGATGAAGTTTCTCCATTTTGCCTAGGCTGATCTTGAACTCCCGGGCTCAAGTGATCTGCCTACTTCAGCTTCTGAAGTGCTAGAATTACAGGCATGACCCACTGCGCCTGGCAGAATGATTTTTAAATATGTAATATTTTCTACATGAAGGCAGTTTTTGCTCATTAAAACTGTTCAAAAGATAGCCATATTTTATTTTTAATTTTGGTATAAAATATTAAGTTTGAAATTGTTATATAAACATGTTACTCAGTGGAGGATATTTGAGAGCTATGTTTGGGATCATTTGTGTCTTAAGTGATGCAAGTGGTAGGTGGAAAACATTTAGATAAATATTAGTGCTATTTAGCAGACAGAATCACCCTCAGCTTTTCTGCACTGCTATGACATTTAGAGTGGTACATTTTCATCCTCTGATTTTTTTTCTGCCGCTTCCCTTAGGTTTGTATTTATCTCAGTTTTCCTGATGTAAACAAATCCAGCAGTTTTGGTTACCTGGCCATGGTTTTATTTGGGTAACTGGATATATTAAGGTTGTTAGTGTTATGGTTCACAAGGCATTTCTCTTATGATTTCCTATGAAGAGCTTAAGATACTTTATTAAATCTGGAGATAATTCTCATAACTTAGTGAAGGTAGGTTAAGTATATTTTAAAAAATCTTAGTAGCCGATCTATCTATATTTCATTTTAATCTCTTTTACCACCAGCTATCCCAGTGAGCTTTCCCAAATTTTAAAAATTCAATTAATGAATAATCATTTTAATTAAAGAAATAAACAAAATTGAAAGTGCAAAGTAATTCAACATTAACACAAGTATTAGGGTCATGCCATATCTTTCAACCCAACTTACGCTCTTAGAACAAAATTGATTATTAAGGAGAACTTAGTAATTTGCTAATAAAAGGATTATCTTACTCTATGATTTGATATCAAATTCCAGAGCTTATTAAAGTAACTTAACCTGTTTCCTATATCTGTCTTTGGCTCTAGAATTTGTTTTGTTTTGTTTGATTTGCTTTTTAATAATTCTTACCGTTAAATAAGAAATATAGAAAGCTTCATAAAACAAATGGGTAGGTTACTAAATTACCAAAAGGTGTACACTCTTGTAACTCTCACTTATGTCAGGAAGTAAACCTCACCAGCTTCCTCAGGAGAGTGCTGTCTGCTTCCTCAATCACAGCTCTTTTCTTTCCACTAAGAATTGCCTTCCTGACTTTTAATTGCCTCCTTATTTTATTGTCCAATTGTGCTTCCATAGACACTGACGTTCAGTTTTGCTTGTTATTTTTTAAAGTATTTTTAAATTTATAGGATCCCTCTGCATCACTTGTCTTTTCTGAAATCTGTTTATGAAAGAGCCAGAGTCATGTGTCCTGTCAATTTTCACAGGCTGGATTTTGCTGATTGCGTTCCTGTATAGTTTAACACGTTCCTCTGCCTTTTCTGATAATTGGTAGTCATATCTAGAGACTTAAACTCAGGCTAGCTTTATTTTGTATTTACGTTATTTTTTAGGTAAATTTACTTCCTACTTGGTGTGTGCCCCTCATGAGGAGTCATAGGAGGGATTCAATGACGAATTGTCACTTTTGATAAAGTTAGAAGCCCTTAAAGTTCAGTACTTGGATCTTTTTTATTCCTTAGGATTTGCAAAATGTTGATACTATATTCTGTCTGTCATTCTTCTCTTATCTGTTCATTGAAATATTTCTGTAAGGAGCCACATTCCTTCCTCTACTCTTTGGTCACCCAATTCTACAGATCATATAAGAAAAGAAGAATAAATGCTTGATTGTTTCCTTTTATTTATATCCAGTTTATGTTTTGAAGCTGTGTTGACTGTAATTCTCGTATACTTTGGAACACAAGATCTATAACTCATCTTTAAATACCACAGCTGTGACTTTCAAAGGAGAAATATGCTTATTTTAATTTTGGCCACATATCTGAGTTATTCAAAATTTGCTTTTGAGATATTACACTCTGAACTATATAACGAGCCAATGCTGTGTAAACTCCACTTCTTTCAAAATTCCACCTTCACCAGATGTGTAGTCAGATTGCCACTCACTTTAATTCATTTTCCTTATAGATGTTCTACTGTGCTTTGTACTTTCCTTCATGCTACCAGTATTAGAGTTTTATTTTCTACTTCCATCACTGGATATATTATATTAGGCACTTCAAAAATAATTATTTCACTTTTATTTTTTCTGAAAGTTTTCTCATTTTCATTTTATATCTAGAAATGGAGATGATTCAATATTAAATAATTATGTGGGTAATGCTGAATCCTTGATCAAGCTGTTTAGATCTTTGTAGCTCCATCTTGTATATTTAATTTGCCTAAGAGGCCGCAATGTCACAGAGAGAAAACAACAACAACAACAAAAAAAAACCAGAGATGATCTGAGTGTCCTCAGAGACCATGCCTGACTTCTTGGGGATGAAGATCTATTGGAAATATGATTAAGTTGTTCTAATTAAATGTGGGCTCAGAAATAAGCAATGTTCATTTGGTGCACAAAACCCTTGGGGCTGAGAGGCATAGAGTACATATCCCTTAAAGTGAAGGAGCACATTATATAAAGAAAGAAAAGAGAAACCGTACAGTAGGGACCAGATAATGCAGAGACTTTATGTTAATGAGTGTTTTGCACTCTTAAAGAAATGCATTTTAAGCTGGGGAAATGACATATTTCCATTTTGAGATCACTGCAGATATAGAGAAGGACTTAGAAGGACTAAGAATGGGTATGGAGGAATTTGTTAAGGAGATAATAAGATAATCCAAGTGATAAAGTATGGTAGATTGCACAAACATAGTCAAAGAAGATAGCAAATAAAGTGCACGTATAAGATAAATATTTAGAGTTTCCCTTCGCATTAGCGAAGTTAAAGGTCAAATTTGCCATGTAACTAAAAGCAGGGCACTTTTCTTCTGAAGGAGGACATCTTCACGTGGACTTATTCAGAATCTTTCTCTACTTTTTTCTTTTATGTTCTTCTCTTCCATCCTCACATCTCCTGCCTCTGTCTGTATCTTGGTGTAATTCTAAACCTGGAATTCACAAATAAAATAATGCATAACACAAAACATTATTTTTGTCTTTTGTTTGGTATATAAAAAACATATATGTGGCAAAATTACCTGACATAGGTTACTGTTGGATAATTTTTTCTACTAAAGGATTGAACATGAATAAATTGCTACTTATTCTTTTACTCCATCTCATGAAAATTAAGCAACAAAAATTTTTAAGAGCTTATTCTAAACGAAGTATGTATATCCTATATGTTTTATCTTCCTTAATCTTCATAAGAATTCTAAAGATCTACCTTCATGGATGGAAAGAAGTAAGATGTAAAAAAACCAAAGCAACCTGTACAAGATCTCCTAGCAAATAAATGAGAGTTGGATTTCAGGATAGTTACATATAGCTCTTTGGTTCAAATGCTGAAAAACACAAGACAACTTATTGTCATCCACTGTTATTTTATATATCGAAGTGTCACATTTTGTTTTTACTTACAGATAGGCATGTTGTGCCTGTTTTTTCCTTGTATTGGTAACGGGTTATAAAGGGTCACGCACATTCTCTTGCCTTGTTCATTTTATGATGGCATATATTTGCAATATTTTCTTAGGGGACTTTCCCGGCATTCATTGTCCTGGCCCACAGTACAATAAATGAGCATTACCAATGGTACCTGGCTCTTATAAATATGCAAAATCATAGTAAAACATTTTGTTATAATTTTTTCTGAGCATAAAAGACACAAAATGATATAGAAAATGAAAAATCAAAAAATGATTTAGAAAATAAAGAAGGAATTAAGAATAACTTTTGTCTTACTACATAGGGATAGCATTTTTTATTGTTTCATTTTTAACTTTTTATTACTGAAGTCCTGAAACACACATGCAAATAATAGATCTTATATACTATGCAAAAAGGCATATGACTTACAAGTTTATAAATTTATAAACATTTTATAATAATGTAATCAACACTCTGGCTTTAAAACCCAGAAACTCATTCAACTAGCATAAGCAAAAGAAAAATAATACTAGATAACAAGGGGATCTATTATTTGACTGAACTAAAGTCAGAAGGGGATCTCTGTCCATAAGGTCTGGAACCAAAAAGTCAAAGGCCTTTTGAAAACCAGATTTATCTACTTGTTTTTCTCTCCTCTCTTTCTCTCTGTCTTTGTCTCTCTTATTTATTAGTCTCTTTTTATAGCATCATACTTTCCTCTGTTTCTTCTATCTTTCTTTGAAGCTAGTGTGAAGTACTTTTTAATCAGCCTGGCAATTTTGGAAAAACCATCCTACTCCACTCTTAGTCTATATGGTTCAATAGTGCTGACCTCACCACTGAGGTGAACAATTGACCCAGGTCTGGTCAATAGATTACTGTAATTGTTTGAAAAATAAGTATATGAAATATTAGTTAAAATCACTAAATTTGGAGTAAATTCAAACGTGTTCAAATCTCAGCACCAACACTCACTAGCAATACAGGCCTGTGCTAATTATTTATGGGCCCTAAGACTTAGAACAGTATCAAGCAAATAGTAAATAATTAATACATGTTAGCTGTTATTTCTACCAAGTTAAGAAGAGGCAGTGTTGAGAATATTTATGGAAATACTGGATTATTAAGGAACTGTTGGAATTTAGGGCTGCTTAGTGGTTGAACAAAAGCTTGAAGTTGTTGACCATTTTGCCACCATAAGGACACATCCTGCTTGAGAATAAAAATGTATACTAAGATAAGCTGAGTCGGTGTATTAGTCCATTCTCACTCTGCTATAAGGACATACCAGAGACTGGGTAATATATAAAGAAAGAGGTTTAATTGACTCACAGTTCCACATGGCTGGGAGGCCTCAGGAAACTTACAGTCATGGTGGAGGGCATCTCTTCACAGAGTGGCAGGAGAGAGAATGAGGCAGGAGAGAGAATGAGGCAGGAGAGAAAATGAGTTCTGAGCAAAGGAGAAAGTCCCTGCCCATAGTGGAGGCTCTCTACCCAATCCAGGTAACCATTTTTCCTTTCTACGCCTCCAGGTCTATGACGGGAGGGCCTGCCATGAAGGTCTCTGACATGCCCTGGAGACATTTTCTGCATTGTCTTGGTGATTAACATTTGGCTCCTTGTTACTTATGCAAATTTTTGCAGCAGGCTTTAATTTCTCCTTAGAAAATGAGTTTTTCTTTTATATTGCATCATCAGGCTACAAATTTTCCAAATTTTTATGCTCTGCTTCCTCTTGAATGCTTTGCTACTTAGACATTTTTTTCTGCCAGATACTTTAAATCATCCCTCTGAAGTTCAAAGTTCCACAGATCTCTAGGGCAGGAGCAAAATGCTGCCAGTCTCTTTGCTAAAATATTGCTGGTCTTTTTGCATAGCAAGAGTGACCTTTTCTTCAGTTTCCAACAAGTTCCTCAGCTCCATCTGAGACCACTTCTGCCTGGACTTCATTGTCCATATCACAATCAGCAATTTGGTCAAAGTCATTCAATAAGTCTCTAGGAAGTTCCAAACTTTCCCACGTCTTCCTGTCTTCTGAGCCCTCCAAACTGTTCCAGCTTCTGCCTGTTGCCCAGTTCCAAAGTCGCTTCCACATTTTCAGGTATCTTTGTAGCAGCACCACACTCTCTGCAGTACCGATTTACTGTATTAGTCCATTCTCACGCTGCTATAAGGACATATCAGAGACTGCATAATTTATAAAGAAAGATCTAATTGACTCACAGTTCCACATGCCTGGGGAGGCCTCAGGAAACTTACAATTACAGCAGAAGGCATCTCTTCACAGGGCAGCAGGAGAGAGAATGAGTGCCGAGCAAAGGGGGAAGCCCCTTATAAAATCATCAGATCTCTTAAGAACTCACTCACTATCACAAGAATAGCATAGGGGAAACCACCCCTATGATTCAATTATCTCCACCAGATTCCACCTTTGACACATAGAGATTATTACAACTCAAGATGAGATTTGGGTGGGGACACAGAGCCAAACCATATCAGTCAGGAACGGATGACAACATATGAGAAACCGGGTGCAGCCCATTAATCTCTGGACATATCAATTACATGAGCCAGTGCATTCCCTGTTTTGTTTAAGGCAGAGTTCTTTTCTCTTGAAATTATACTGACCAGTATTCTGCATTTTATTATCCAGGTAATTATCTAGATGAGAAAAAAATATACAAAGATATATCTTTTAATTAATTAAATTATTAATTGATATAAAATTAATGTGAATTTTATATATTAATATATAAAAGATATTTTATATATACATCATATTATCTAAAATGCCTGTTTGAGTACATCCATGTACTTAGAAATTCAGTTGGTAAAACAGTATAAAATGAGAAGACTCACACTTTAGCCTATTAGTACATCTATGCCTAAAGTTTTATAATTTCAAATTTAATTATTTTTAAGATTATAACTTCTTCTCTACTTAATATGCTTCTGTTCTCCTTGTATGTCATGTTTCTTTGATTTAGCAACATTAAACAATATCTTTGATTCTCAATATGTGCTATAATATATTCAGTGGTAAACATTTATAAGTATGCAAATATTTTTCTTTGTACTGTAAGTAGTACAATTGGTTACATAGAGAAGGAACTATAATCTATATCCTTAAACTTTGTTCTTCAAAGGGGAATTTTCAGAGTATCAATGTCAGATGCATGATCCTTTTGATTTTTCAAAATATTTTGTTTTCTACTAAGATCATAGCTGGTTTTGTTATTGTTTTATTTTTCTTAGCTTTAATTTGCAATTCTGCCTTTTTCATTGTTGAAGGAAATGATGCAAGAAGAGCTGGCCTCCTGATTTTACTTCACTTTCTCATTAAAGATATTTATTATTCATGGAAACTTCCAGCTTCCTGTTTTAGTTTAAACAAGATTATTTTCTCAGACCATGCACAGCTGTCCTCTTCAGATGTCTCTTCATTGAAATAATGAGTTAAGATCGTAGCTTCATATATTTCATATCTTTTTCTCTTAGGCTATTTGTTCAATATGCTGTAGTATATATTTGAGTATGTTTTCCTTAAATAGTATATAGATGCCAACATTTATTTTCTGTGTATATAAAAATGTATTTTGTTCTCATTATTCATTAATGAGTTAAATAGGCCTATAAATCAATCTTCAAAATCATTTTTCCAAGCCTTTGAATGCCTTGCTTCAAACTGTTTTCATATCTTGCATTCCTAAAGTCAATTTAAAGCTCATAGTTATCTTTATATGGGGGATGACCTGTTTGAGTGTATATTCTCTAGTTTATTTTTGTTTTCCAACTGTGGTAAATTTTTAACTTGATTTTTGCAATTGTTAAATGTTAACAACTTAACAACTAGGTGTGAACTTTTTATTCATTCATCTCACTCTGTAAGTATTGAGCTTTTCATTCTAGTAATAAATATTTTTGTAGGGATGGGGTCAATTAATTTTCCTGGAGTCCCTAATAGGTGGATGTTGCACATTTATAATTTTTTCTTGTCTGATCCATTTCCTTTTGGGTTTTTTTATCATTTATGAAATTTTTATAAATTTGTCTTTTTCCCTATTCTAAGAGAATCTCTACATTTTTTTCTTCCAGATTACATATTTGTTCTTCTGAAATTCCATTTTATTTTTCAGCCTCCTACTAACTTAAAATTTTAAATTTCTATCACCATCTCCTTGTCTGTTCTGCAGTTTGTTCCTTTTCCACAGAAGCATCTATTCATTCTATGGATAAAACATTCTCTTGAATTTTTCTGATAATTCAGGAAAATTTTATTTTCATTTTGTTCTTACATTAAATAATCATTTCTCTGTGGGGTAATTCATTGGGTCTATTTCTCTTCATTCTTCCCTTTCATGTTTGTGTGGGGTTTTTTCCCCCCACTTAGTAGCTAATGATTTTTACTTAGTCATTTATATCTGAAAAAAGGACTAGCCTAGGTGCTCCTGAAAAGTTGGAGGTTGATTTGCTAATAATTTTCTTCCCTGTAAAAAAAGATTAAAAGTGATTTCCAGTTTGTTAAGGGGGTATTGTCTGCATAATTCATTTTTAGAAAATGCAGTCAGCGAGAGTGGAAGGCAGACTGGCAGGCTTGGACTTGTCCCTCCTCCAGCCTCACAAATGGTAAGCAACATGGGGCAGGAGTTAAGGGTTTCTGTTCTGGAACCAAGTCTGTCTGGTTCAAATTCTGCCTCCATCACTGGTAAGTTACAGGACTTGGTGAAAGTTACTTCATCTTTTGGTATCAATTATGTGTTAAACACAAATAATAGACCCTTCAGTACAGGATTGTTATAAGTTACACATACGTCATTTAGACCAATATCTGGCATATAGAAAGCACTCAATAATTGTTTGCTTAAAAATAAAAGCATAGCAAAGAACTTTATGTTAGTATTTTTTTCCTTGGGGAGAATTACTTTTGGTTTGTTTTGTTTTTCTCTGTTTTTGAGTTCTAAAACTACATCAATCCTTTACTGGTTCTCTTTAAGACACCCTAATTCGAAACCTCTGTGGGCAGATCTGCTATTATTTCCAAAGATTTGTTCTCCAGGTTGAGCTTTAAATACCACTGTTGTCTGTTTCTATGCGTTGGTCGTGAAAAGTGAGTAAGAGAAGAGAAAGAAGAAAGAATGGCTCATCCAGTGGTTTCTTTTAGTGAAGATAATAACTATGAATAGCCAACATTATTCCTAATAATCAAGATGACTGTCATTCACTCACTCTGAACTTTGAGTTCAGAGTTTGAGTTCTCCTATTCTGAACTTTGAGTATTTCAAGGGATTGGGCTGCAAGAATGTTTCCCACTTTTGCTAAAATCCTCAAACTGTGTTATATTTTATATCATGCAATCAATGCAAATCCATCTACATTTCTCATTCCACATATTAGACACACTATCCAATTAAGTAATACCATTGTTTCCCCATTCCATGCATTACTTTGTCTTATAAATCTGTACTACCATCTTGAATTGGAAGCAGCACTCAATTTTTTTATGCTGGGATTTTCATATTGACTTCTGAATCAATTAAATTCCTTAGTTCATCTTTATGTATCATATTTATGCATATCTACATCTAATCTTTGTTCCTAGTTTCCCGAATGTTTGTAATTTGTATTATTGCATTGTAAACCAATATTAGCTTTTGAATTTTTTAGAAGTTATATTATTAAACACAATAATGGGTAAATATCCATTTAATATATATGTAGCTAAATAAATATATATGTGGCTAAATATTTTAATATTATTCAATATATTAACATAATTCTTTAGGTTATTAAAAAATTCTGAATGGAGTGCACTTTCACCAGGGCAAAGCTAACTTAATACACATTCTTATTTGTTGTTATTAAAATTTAAAAGCATTTTTTTTCTGTATAACACCTCACAGACATTAAGGATTTAGATTGGTTTTCTTTCTCTTAAAAATAAAATGTGCTTACTTTGAGAACAATGAATTCATTCATGGACCATATTAACCAGTCAATAATTTATGGCCCTTGTTTATACATAAGATATTAGATATATGCAATGTAAACCTTTAACTATGAACAAAAAAATGATTATCTTGTGATTAAAATAGACCTGAGAAATTTGACTAATGGAAGAGTTTCATCATTAAGGTCAAGGTTATGGCTTAAGTAAGGGGATAGATTTGCCTGCAAACAAACAAACAAACAAAAAACTATTTAGTCAGATGATCTAAAGCATGTACCTTTTTAGCCTTCTACCTCACTGTGTGGTTTGCAAGTGAAAATTTCACTGTCAGTGAGCTCAGAATAAAGAAAAATCAAGGTTTTATCATATGACAGTGATCCTAGCTGCTGTAAATAATGGCAGTGCTCCAGTTTTTGAAATTCTTTTATTTTAAAACCAAACATTGGATTCCCACACAATGTAATACGATTCTCAGCCTCTTTTGACTCAATTTGAAGGAAACATTTATGGTGGTTAAATTGTTCCTGAGAAGTCTATGCTCTGCAACATTTTAAATAAATGCATTTTATAGCCAACTTTCCCACAAAGAGTGAAGATAAGTCTAAGAATGTATAATCACGTGCCATTCATGGACTGGTTTCACTTTTTAGTGGGTTCGATTGTTGTGCTCTCTTACCAAAAGGATAGTCAAAACTTAGAAAAGTGATATCTAAATGTACAGCTGGTTGTGTCACTAATAAAATGACTACTCATATCTAAAATAAAATAAAATAAATTAGGAGAAAATGATGCTCAGATCCTGAGGCTGGCACCTACATTTCACTTTCTCTTTCCCTAGTCTAAATATAATGTCACTTTGAAAAGCCATGATGTGGATCATCATCTGCTTTTGTTTGTCCTTTTGATTTCCGTTATGGGTTTAAATGTAATAAAATCAAGTAGCCATGTCTTAGCAAGTGGACACTGGTCCATTTTTAAGTTACGTGGATTATTCTTAACCTGGGATTTGACCCATTTTGTTGATTAGGAAATTTACTTCTGTTATTTCTTTATTTATTTTTAAAATCTCACTTCTTGGCTTTACAGTATACCTATGGGGGCCATCACATGTGGATGATGAATGTGTTTCTATTTCAATCTACTTGTTTGGAGATTTAAGTGTTTTGTGTGTTTTGTGAGCTCCAAATTTGACACTAAGAGGTATTCATAAAGGTTATTTTGTGGATATTTGGTAATTTCTGTGGCGATTTTCGTTTCCTCCAGGACTCTAGAGGAAATCACCTCTTCCAGTTGAGGACCTTCAGAGGCCTTCACATCCAGCCCTAACGTGCAGTGATTGGCAGGACCTCCAATTAACAGAGGTTTCACCAGTCAAGTGAAGAGTTAGTTACCTTTTATTATTACACTTTATAAGCTGACTGAATTAAGTTAAACCTGTACATCATTTTTCTTTCTGGAAATTAAAAAGATTTACACTCACTATTTTGAACAAGTACATTTTTTCTTGCAGCTGTCAAAATACGCTGTCATTTCAATTATCTAGAGTGCCTATTAGTCACTTTTTAATAAAGTTCCAACTACTTTTTCCTGGTGTGTAATGAATGGCGTCCCTTGAACACCTTTTAAATATGTGTTCATGGCTCCTATAGATTTCTACAACTAGGTAGAAAATATTAAATAATTTAATAATAAAATGCTTTACATTCTTCCATGTCGCCAAGAGGGAACTTCTTTCCAGAAATTGTATTTTCTTTTTTTATAACAACTCCTTCACCAAGGAAATTTATTTTAATTTAAATTCACCATTCTTAGCAATCATCACAGCAACAATAGGTGTTATAGTATTGATGAATGTGAGACAATTATTTTCTTTTTCACTGGAGCCACATATAAACCATTCATTTCATATACATATATGATATTTATCTTTTCAATTCATTTTCAGGTACTTTCTCTTCCAACCTGACTTTAAACTCCCGAAAAAGAGTAACCATGTTCATTCTTCTCTCTGTTCTTCCCAATATTTAGCCAATTTTTATGTACATAATTTGCTCTCATTAAATTCTTTATTAAGAGTAACTAAATAAACCGATATGTTCAGGTCCTTAAGGTCATCAATTATGCATCATTTCCACCTCAGAGATAAGGAAGCTGAGTCTCAATGCATTTGGCCAACTGATGATAAGAAGGTTACCTTCTAATGCCCAGAGCACTAATGCAAGATCTATTTCACCTCTCCATCTTGGCTCTTTTTGCTAGGCTGTGTTTACTCCTAGAAAGCTGTCCTTACTGCTTACTGTGCTTTTGTCAAAACAGTCCTCTGAGGGCCTCAATTTTCTGCAGCTGTCATGTTGTTATCTCTAAGCCAATCATGGACACCAATAATTCTTTAAAACATTGAAATTTTTCCCCTACTTGCAAAAGTTTAATCACTGCTTTGTTCATCCTTAGTATTTTCTTTTTTCTGTTTTTTGTTTGTTTGTTTGTTTTTCTTTTTGTTTTTTTACACGAAGTCTTGCTCTGTCGCCCAGGCTGGAGTGCAGTGGCACGATCTCGGCTCACTGCAAGCTCCGCCTCCAAGGTTCACGCCATTCTCCTGCCTCAGCCTCCCGAGTAGTTGGGACTGCAGGTGCCCGCCACCGCTCCCGGCTAATTTTTTTGTATTTTTTTTTTTTTTTTTTTTAGTAGAGACGGGGTTTCACCTTGTTAGCCAGGATGGTCTTGATTTCCCGACTTCATGATCCGCCCATCTCGGCCTCCCAAAGTGCTGGGGTTACAGGCGTGAGCCACCGCACCCGGCCCATCCTTAGTATTTTCTAACTCTCTTTTACCACATTTCACATTCCTCTTTTCAATATAGACCTTTTCATAAACTCTATCTTCTCCAGTAGATAACAAGCAAGACCCTGGGAGTTTTAAGCCAAATTTGGACCATCTGGGTATTTACTGCAACACTTAGCATACTTAAAGACTAAATCATAGTATTTAAGACTATGGTTTCTCTAATTACATAGACTTGGTTTAAATTCAGTGAGACATTGGCCAGGTTATGTAACAAGTCTATGCTTTCCTTTTCCGATATATAATTTAGGTAACTGTAGTACTCTCCTTTAGATCTGTCAAAAATAATAAATTATTTTATATATGTAAAACATTTAGAATAGTAGCCCTCACAGATTAGTGCTCTCTCTCTCTCTCTCTGTATATAGATAGATAGATAGATAGATAGATAGATAGATAGATAGATAGATAGACATAGATATAGATATAGATATTATTTATTATTTTGACAACATGAAAGCATTTTAGGAATTCTATTCAGGAGGTCTCTTTAAAAATTACGTAAATATGTGTGTTAATAAGCATTATGTTTCCCTAAGAAAATTATTCATAACTTTTTATCAGAGTTGCAAATGTACCCATGAATTTAAAAATGGTTAAGAACCAATGTTCTCAGTAGCTGTAATATACGAGAGTAGGCAGAAGAAAAATTGTCAAAGATGAGTGTATTGGCAGCAGAGTCCCAGCTTCTAGTGCAGCTGTTGAGGTCACAGCCAGTTGGTTGAAGTCTAGAAAAAGAGACAAGGAGTACTGTGGGCCTCATACATCGACCCACTATCTGCCAGGCACTTTGATAATTTGTGGGGGAGTCCAATTCTGGGCATTCACTGGAATTAATATATGATGGTTTTTCTACCTGACAATCATTATACTAGCCCTACATCCATTCCACTCCCATACCAACTGACCATCCTTATTATTATTATTTTTCTTAACTTTTGCCTTTTCTCCATTAGAAACTTTGCCAGAGATTGTAATCAAGGTGCACTTTTTTTCTTTTAATTAAGAGCCAGGTGTTCAATCCTCTTACCATTTAAAAACTATTTTTCCAACGTACATGTTGACTAGAATATTGAAAAATCTGAAAATGTTGGAATTTTCTATTTCATCACTCACATCCTGAAATTAACTCCTAGTAATTTCTTTTATTTATGCTCCGAGTGTCTGATTATTTGTCCAATCCTCTCTCCAGCTATGTTTTACCAGTCTGGATCTATAACTGCCCTCTTTGTGCTTCCAAAAATTCTAATATCTGCTTAAGTAATCCACAGTCAGTCCCTGAAGTTGGCTCCCAGAGGTTCCCACCTGATACATTCAACAGCTTACCACTGAGTGGAGAAACCAAGCAATTAAATAGGTAGAAACAACAAAGTGTGATGGATACAGAGAAAATACAGGTTGCTATAAAAGCATGTATCAGGAAAACATAACTAACCTGGCATTGGAAAACACTTTTTGTGGATGATATGTTTAAGCTCAAACCTGAAGCTAGTGAGGCATGAGTTAAGGAAGTTAGGTGATGTGAGCTTCATATGCACGAGGCTGAAATATAAACACAATATTAAGGATAAAGGCAGGCCCACTTCTCAGACTAAATAAAATATTATAAATATAAAGGGTATATTGTGACTCAGAAACCATGGATATTCCTAAAATTTTTCCTTGATAATCCAAATAACTTCTTTGCTTAATAAGTGTAACTGCAGACACCCATCTCTGCTTACATCCTGACCTTTCAAATGTGGTCTTACTTAATAAGACCACTCAACCTTCCGACCAACCATGTATGGGGATTCCAATTTCACCCTTCACCAACACTTGTTATTGTCTGTCTTTTTTTGTTTTGTTTTGTTTGTTTTTTTTGAGACAGAGTTTTGCTCTTGTTGCCCAGGCTGGAGTGCAATGGTGCAATCTTGGCTCACTGCAACCTCCACCTCCTGGGTTCAAGCTATTCTCCTGCCTCAGCCTCCCAAGTAGCTGGGATTACAGGCATGTGCCACCACGCCCTGCTAATTTTGTATTTTTAGAGAAGAGGTTTCCATCATGTTGGCCAGGCTGGTTTCAAACTCCCGACCTCAGGTGATCCGCCGGCCTCGGCCTCCCAAAGTGCTGGGATTACAGCCGTGAGCTACTATGCCAGGCAACTTATTTTTCCATTTGAGTATGTTTTGCTAATTTTTTTTCTAAGTACCCTGGCTAAAACCTCCAGTAGCATTTTGAATAGAAGTAGTGAGTGAGAAGATGCTTTCTGTTTTCCTGATTGTATGAGGAAAGCATTCTTTCTTTAGTTATTGAGCATGATGTTAGCTGTAGATTTTTCATGAATACTTTTTCTCAGATTCAGTAAGTTTTCTTATATTCCTAGATTTTTAAAATCTTTTTTATCAAGAAAATGTGTTTGATTTTATTATAGAAAATATGTCTTTTGTGTCTATTGAGAAGATAGTGTTTTTTTTATTTTATTGATATGGCATATTATGGTGATTGTGTGTTAAACAAATCTTACATCCTCAAGATAGATCCTACTTGGTGGGTAATTCTTTCTATATGTTGCTAGTATTTTGTTGAGACATTTTGCATATATATATATATATATTTAAAGAAATATTGTTGTTTAGTTTTCTTTTCATATGATGTCTTTACTTGGTTTTGATATATGAATAATGCTGGCCTCACTGAATAAGTTGAAAAGTTCTATCTTTTTGGAAAGATTTGTGAAGAACTGATATTAAACCTTCCATAAATGCTTGTAAATTCATCAGTGAAGTTTTTTTTTGTAGAAAGTTTTGTAAGATACGAATTCAATCTTTTTTATATATTGACATTCTATTCAGGAATTCTATGTTTACATTCTCTCATTTTATTATTGTTTTTGTTTTTGTTTTATATATGTGTCACCAACAGACCACAGCTAGATGGAGATATCAAATCTATCCTGATTTTCCAGAATTTAACCTTTAATAGACTTATTCAATCTATTAATATTTTTATTAGGAATAGCAATATTTAGAATATTTGTTATATTTTGTATATTTGGGTATATCCTTTTCTTTCTTCATTTTTATCATTTTTTGCTTTCTGTTGGATTAATAAAGCTTTCTTTATCCCTTTTTATTGTTTTCTCAGACATTATTTAATATGTATATTTCTTTCACCACAGTCACTTCCATTATACTCCCTAGAAGTGGTCATTGTTAACAGCTTGTGGATATTCTTCCTGAAACTTTCTATGCACATACAAACATACATTGTTTTATACAAATTGAATTATATAATACATACTGTTATTCAATCAACCGTTTTCTTTAAAAAATAAATCTAGACATCTGTTGAAGTTAATAGAGAGTTATCTTATTCTTTTGTTAAACTGCTGCATAATAATTCATGGTTTGGAAATTCCATAATTTACTCTTACTAGATTTTTGTATTATTGTAAAAGTAAGATATATACTTACAAACTAATCAACCAGTATCAAAGTATAAAATGATAATTGAAGGCTACAACAAAAAGGTACAATCTTATTAACATTAAGAAAGTTCTTTATAATGTGGCTTTTATTTGTTTGTCTAGCCTAAGTGAATGACAATCCATCATTATAGCTCTATGATCCGGCCAAGTCATCTATTTCATAGATCCAGTACATGTCCCAATCTCTCTTACCTCATAACCTTTGCACATTGTCCTCACTCTACTCCAGCTCTAATGAGCCTAATTTAACTAGCTTAATCTTGATCTTCCTTTAATTATCAGGGCAGATGTTATTCTCTCTACACACATTTCTGCCTTTCTAGATTCTGTCCAACTCTGGATTTGATGCTCCTTCTAAGTCCACACATAGCAACTTGAATTTCATTTTGGCACTTAAAAGCATATTAAAATAATGATTTTAAAACAAAAATGCCCACTGTCACCACTCCTATTCACCATAGTATTGGAAGTCCTATCTGGAGAAATCAGGCAAAAGAAAGAAATAAAAGGCATCTAAATTGGAAAAGAGGAAGTCAAATTATCTCTATTTGCTGATGATATGATATTATACCTAGAAAACCATAAAATATCTTCCAAAAGACATCTAGACTTGATAAACTGGTTTAGTAAAATTTCAGGATACAAAATCAACATGCAAAAGTTAGTAACATTTCTATACATGAATAACATTCAAGTTGGGAACAAAATCAAGAGCTCATTTCCATGTACGATAGCCATAAAAATACCTAGGAATATATTTAACTAATATATCTACAAAGAGAAGTTTAAAACACTGATGAAATAAATCATACATAACACAAAAGGAAAAATATTCCATGCTTACAGATTGGAAGAATCAATATCAATAAATGACAATACTTTTCAAAGCAATTTGCAGATTCAATTCCTACCAAATTACCAACATATTTTTCACGGCATTACAAAAATTTCCTAAAATTAACACAGAACCAAAAAGAGCCTGACTAACCACAGCAATCTTGAGAAAAAGAACAAAGCTGGAGACATCACATTACCTGAATACAAAATATACTACAAGGCTATAACCAACAAAACATTATGGTACTGGTACAAAAATAGACACATAGATTAATGGAACAGAATACAGAACCCAGAAATAAAGTCACATGCCTACAACCAGCTGATTGTCAACAAAGTCAACAAAAATATATAATGGGTGAAAGGACAACCTATACAATAAAAGGTGATGTGGAAACTGGATAGCTGTATGCAAAATAATGAAGCTGGACCCTTATCTCTCACCATATACGATTAACTCAAGATAGATTAAAGACATAAATGTAAGACTTGAAACTATAAAAATCCTAGGAGAAAATCTAGAAAAATTTCTTCTGACATTGGCATAGGCAAAGAATTTATGACTAAGCCCTGAAAAACAAATGCAACAAAACCAAAAATACCCAAATGGGACTTAATTAAACTTAAATGTTTCTGCACAGCAAAAGAAATAATAGAATAAACAGCCTACAGAATGGGAGAAAATATTTGCAAACTATGCATCCAACAAATGACTAATATCCAGAATCTATAAGAAACTCACCTCAACAAGAAAAAAAAAATCAAACAATCCGATTAAAAAGTAAGCATAAGCTAAAATCATGCCACTGCACTTCAATCTGGGCAAGACAGAGAGAAACTCTATCAAAAATAAAATAAAATAAAATAAGCAAGGGACATGAACTGATATTTCTCAAAAGAAGACATACAACCATGTATGGTTGCTCACACTAGTAACCCCAGCATTTTAGGAGGCCGAGATGGGTGGATCACTTGAGGTCAGGAGTTTGAGACCAGCCTGGTGAAGGGGTGAAACCCCATCTCTACTAAAAATACAAAAATTAGCCAAGGATGGTGATGCACCTCTGTAACCTCAGCTACTTGGGAAGCTGAGGCAGGAGAATCACTTGACCTGGGAGGTGGAGGTTGTAGTGAGCTGAGACCACATCACTGCACTCCAGCCTGGGTGACAGAAAGAAGCTGAAGGCATCAGAAAAAAGCTGAAGGCCTGAAAAAAAAAGAAAGAAAGAAAGAAAGAAAGAAAGAAAGAAAGAAAGAAAGAAAGAAAGAAAGAAAGAAAGAAGGAAAGAAGGAAAGAAGGAAAGAAGGAAAGAAGGAAAGAAAGAAAGAAAGGGAAAGAATTTTTTAAAAAAGGAAGACATACCATACAAGTGGCCAAACCAACCTATGAAAAAAGGCCCAACATCATTAATCATCATGGAAATGCAAATGAAAGCCACAGTGAGATACCATTTCACAGTAGTCAGAATAGCTATGATTAAAAAGTTAAAAAACAACAGATGTTGATGAGGTTGTAAAGAAAAGAAAACATTTATACACTTTTGGTGGAAATATTAATTAGTACAACCTCTATAGAAAAGAGTTTGTACAGAGATTTCTCAAATAACTAAAAATAGAGCTACCATTTGATCCAGCAATCCCACTACTGGGTATCTACCAAAAGGAAAATGAATCATTATATGAAAAAGACTCCTGCACTTGTATGTTTATCACAGCACTATTCAGAATAGCCAAGTCATGGAACCAACTTCATGTTCATCAAAGGATGACTAGGTAAAGCAAAGGTGGTATATATACACTGTGGAATACTATGCAGCCATAAAAAAGAATAAAATCATGACTTTTGCAGCAACATGAATGGAGCTGGAGGGCATTATCGTAAGTTAAATAACTCAGAAACAGTCAAATACTACATCTTTTCACTTATAAGTGGGAGATAAACCATGGGTACACATAGACATACAGATTGAAACAATAGACACTGACGACTTCAAAAGTGGGGAGGGTAGGAGGGTGATAAGAGTTAAAAAGTAACCTATTGGGTACAATGTTCACTGTTCAGGTGATGGGCACATTAGAAGCTCAAATCTCACCATTATTATGCACCATGTCCACATAACAAATCTGTACATATATCCCATGAATCTATAAAAAACAAAATGTAAAAGGTTGGTTTTCCTCTCAGGCTTAAACCATAAACTGCATGAGGCAGAATAAGGCTGTCCAATTGACTATGGTAATCCAAAAGCTTAGCACCTATGGTAGGTACTCAACAAATATTGGTTGGATAAATAAAAGACAATAAATATTATTTATTTCAATATTGCACTTTGAGTTAGCTTGGTTTCCAACATGGCACTTGCTCCAACCAATCAATATATTAATGTGAGAAACCATAAATTATAAAATTAATAATTGTATAGAAGCTAATTGCAATTATTTAGACTTTTGACTTACAGAAGTAGCCATTTTTGAGTGATATCTTTTTGTCTCTTCAACATACCAATCATATTAGTTGAAATTATTTATATTACAGGACTGTGGGCCTCAGATACAATGTTGCAACTCTAATAATATAATTAAATTTGGTTAGCTTATATATGACCCTTATTTATTCTACGAAAGGAAGAAACACTTTTTGCTTTGGGGAAAATTCTCTGCTTTACAAATTTATCTCCAGAAGATTGTTTTGGGAAGAAGAAACTCATTAGAAGGACGGCTAAATTTTTTCACCCCATTTAAGAATTTAAATTGCAGTGAACAATTGAAAGCTATTGTAAAACAGTTGAGTTTTAGTTGACTAATTGCTAGTAATAGTCCCAAGTCAGTTCCTGTGTTCCCTTTGAGAATATAAGAAATGTGTTCTTTGTCTTTTGCCCCTCAATTAAAGACATTACTATACTACATCTATTCCGACACTTGAGGTATTATCTCTAGTTCCTACAATTTTCTCAACCCAAATATTTAACTCAATCCCAAGTGCTTCCAATGCTAAATCTAAGCTACGTCCTGAAACTATTATCTTTTTTCCAAGCCACAGATACACTTTGTTTTCTTGTCATCTTTTGTTTGGACCCTTGCAAAACTCGAGTAATTGACTTCTTGTTTTTGTTCTCTCCATAATCCAATTTAGGTTTCTAACAATGACCATATGTCAATAACACAGATCTTATCATGTCCCCCTCACCGAAATGCATACCTAATGCCTGTGCATGATTCTGCATAATCCCATGTCAGAGGCCACTAGCATGCACTGTATAACAGAAGTAAAATATGACACATATGTTTAAGACACACTGTAATTTTAAACTTTCTAGCGATTACATTAAAAGTAAAAAAAAGGGTAATTAGTTTTAGTAATATATTTTATTTAACCAAACGCATCCAAATATTTTACCAGTTAGTCAATACTGAAAACTTATTAATGGTTTATTTTATCTCTTTTGTTCTTAATAAATCTCTGAAAGCTGGAGTAGTTTACGCTAATTTTCAATTAGTCATACTGCTGCCTAAATAAATACTAGTAGTATGCAGAACTAGTGATTCTGTTGCAAGTGTTGAATAGGACAGCTAAAATTCAGGTGGGGTTCAGTAATGGCAAATTTTCCAAGACAGAGGATTCCCAGCAAAGCTGGCAGCTCTGGGGTATCCTTCATTCTAAATAAGGTATCAGTAACTTTTCTGGAGGTTAGAGACAGAGGTTGATGCGAAGTAGGGAGGATTATATCCCTTATTATTGTCCCTACTAAAAGTGGCAATAAATTAACACAAATTTGTATAGGTATCTTGAAATGATCTTGTACAATTATAAGTATAAGAAGAAGAAAGTGTACCACTTTTCCTGAACCTTGCTGAAACTCACAATAAGATGGTCAGTTTTGATCACTTTTAGATGTGGGGCCTTGTGTATTTGCCAGGACTTAAAAGCAGTAATGTAAACCTGTAGCTCTTTCTCCCATTTGGCTACTTTTAGGCAGGTTTAACTTTCTCCAGTATTGTTTAGATTGGAGCAGACTTTAGGTCTTTCCAGTACAGAATGGCCCCCAAAACTGTACCGTATATACTCATTCCTATAATCAAAAGGTATGTGTCAGGTTGCCAACAAAATCAGGATCTATAAGAAATAATGCTTTGGGGGGCAAGAAAAATTCCATTGACTGGCAAAGAACAGGAACAGGAGATTCCCATTTTCTTGGTGTACACATAAAGAAGCAGAAAGCATACAACACTTAGTGCCTATCAGTGTAGCATTATTATGTCATCAGCAGCTTCAGTTTTGTTTTTTAGTTTTTTTGAAACATAGTATAGATATCTTAGCATATCTTTCATTTAAGAGCATCAGCAATTTCTTTAACTTTTCTTTGTAACTAATCTGTATATAACTCTCATTAACTTCTTTAAGTTTTGTGAGTGCCTGGGTAAATTACTACTCTGTACTGAGAGCAGTAATTTACCCATCTTTCTTCCTCTCTGTTACAGCAACTCTCTTCTTCCTTCCAGCACAAGGGAAATGGCAACCGACTGTTGCCGGTTCACACTTAAATGACCACCTCTACCTGAGCTTGACTTATATATTTCCTCATTCTACACGCAAAAATCCCAGCAAATTTTTTTTATTAGACCAGAGAAGTGAGGTTTGTAAAAATATAGTGTCTTTTGGAGTGAAGGGGCAACATTTTCTAAATAAAAGAAAGATGCTTTCACATAAGAAGAATGGGATAGAAGCTAAACAATAAAGGGCTCTGCTTCCACATAAAGCAGAAAATAGAATTTACTTCTGTCCCTACAGTCAGTTTAGATCACTGCTGCATTAAATGGCCTAGAGCAGCTTGTTCAGATCATGACTCTGATGTTTTACAGGCACTCTAACATGCCGTATGCTCCTCTCCTTCGATATGCCATTTTGAGTAAGTGGTAAAACGGTACCCCTTGTTCATGCCAAGTATTTGAGAACTATTCCCTCTGTTTCATCTGCCACATATAATGGGTCACCAGTCTTCTAAACTCTAATTCTTACTTGTCTCTTGAAACCACCTGCTGCTACTCTCATTCCCACTACTTTTGCCCAAGCCATCATCTCTCTCCTGGGCACTGCAATACCTTCATTACTGTTTGCCTGGATTCTCCAGGCCCCTATGACTCAAACTCTACACTGTACCTTGAGGGATATTTTAAAAGTGCACATCTGGTCATTTTACTCCTCATTGGTTCAATGGCTTCCCACTGCTTATACAGATTAAGGTTTTAAGGATTAAGGATTTAAGGATTAAGACCTATATTCTTAACAGTTCTCAAGATTTTGTGTGGTTAGACACCTGCTCACCTATTTAGCTTCCTTTCTCAAACTTCTCCTTTTAAAAATATATTTAAGTCAAATGGAATATCTTTCAGTTCTATGAGTTTGTACTCTTTTATCTCAGGTCTTTTACATGATTTTTTTTTGTATGTGGAATACTCTCTCAGAATTTTTACCCCTATTTATTCTGTCTCAATATAGGCAGCCCTTTTCCCAGGTAACTTCACCCAGGCACCACGATGAGGTTGGTTCACATGTTAAATATTTCTACAGCATGCAGCATTTCCTTTTAGTGGTGTAGAATACTTGCAATTATTTGTTTAATATCTATAAATTCCATGAGGGCATGGACCATGCATTTTTTAGCCCTGTATTCTCAAAACCTAGTACAAATGCCTGACCCACAGAAGGTGTTAATGAGCATTTGTGGAATGCATGCATGAATGCATGAATGAATGATCACACTGCTATAATTTGTTGTTCACAATTCTGTCACACATCACAACTCCTTTAACAAGTCCCAGAGGCTTTGCATCCCCATGTTTACTGTATTATATGCTTTATAGGAAGCCCCCAAAATAGATTGATTGATAGATTAACAAAAGTAGGTGATGCTTGCCCATGCCAAATAATTTTGGTTTATTCTATTTAATTCACCTTTTTTATTTAGGAGGAATTTTCTTTGTGGATATGAAATTGCTAGGTTTCCTATCTTTCATTGATCGGCATAAAATCAGATTACCAAACTTAATGCCTTTTAGTCAAGAGCCTAAACAGAACCTTTGAATTAATCTATGAAGTAACTGATAGGTGTGGGGCTACTGAGTTCTGCTATACCTCTGTAGTGCACAACACCTTTCATGATATTCTTTTTTTTTTTAACTATGGACCCATATTTTCCCTTTTCTAACTTCTGTCATTCTGTTAGTTGTTGGAAATAGCTGCATAGCAGATCATTGCAAAGCTCAGCCCTAATTCCAAACCTGTAACTGGCAGTCAATAGGCAAAGACACACAGTGAGGATATTATGTTGACAAGTCACTCAAACCCCTTCCTCTATATGTAATCATTGTAAAAACTCTATGATTAGTACCTAGATCACTTATCTGTCATTATAAAAGTCAGCCTGGTCACTTTTCTTTTATAATGTCTCTTTCTTCTTTACTGAGCACCTGATACATAAAAAGCCAAATGTGTTAGTCATTGGAGAAAAGTCAAAAATAAACATTGTCCGTGTTGGATTTGTTATTGGCTCTTCTTGTAGCAAGGTAACCATGAATCAACACACTGTGGACTCCCTTTTCTCATTCACAAAAGTGAAATCAAAAATGTATTTGGAGTCATTCTGTGAACCACCAAACAATGTGCCAGAGTTTTGGGGGTTAGGGTTAGAGAAAGAAGAAATGCTAAATCAACTGATGCTCCTGCAAGGTGCCCTAGAAGAGAAGGCCCAATGGGTTCATTTTTAATCAACACACAAAGTGTTCATATCAACATAACCATAGAAAGGGAAAATAATAACTCTTAGAAAATAAATCATTCAAAGTATTATTTGTAATAAAAGTGGGCAAAATAAAGAATGACTGAAAGAACTATGTGTGATATAGTGACTTTAAAGTGCCCTAGTTTCACACTGTATGTGTGACCAAAGTCATAAAATCCTATAGAATCACACGCTAAAAAAATCAACAAAGTTATTCTGTGTTCTGAGATTGGTATACTTTGTTCCCATTAGTTCAATGAGTTTCTATTTAGTCCTTAGATGAACTTCACTTTCTGAATTGTGAATGTTTCCCCTATATAGCCTTTTATTTTATTTTGTATTGTTTTTGAGATGGGGTCTCCCTCTGTCGCCCAGGCTGGAGTGCAGTGGCATGACTCACTGCAACCTCCATGATTAAAAGAACTGTGCATGATACAAGTTCTCCATGAATAAAAGAACTGTGTATGATACACTTTAAAGAGCTCTGGTTTCATACATCATCTGTGACCAAAGTAATAAAATGCTGTAGAATCACACACTAAAAAAATCAACAGAGTTGATTTGGCCTTCTCTAATGCTTGTCACTGTTTAGCTTCTAGGTCATCGCTTCATCCATTTGATGATCAGGTGATTAAGACTTTCTCTAAATAAACTTTGAAAGTTCTTGTTTTTTGCTCAGCCAAAAATATTCATAACTGTTTCAGACAATAGCCAATGTCTATACAACTCTTTAGCCTGGTATATTTTGTTTTCTGGGGGCTGCCATAACAAAGTACCACAAATTGAGTGGCTTAAAATAAATCTACTCTCTCATAGTTCCAGAGCCTAGGAGTCTGAAATTAAAATGCTGATAAGGTCATGATCCCTTGGAAGGGTCTACAGAGGAATCATTCCTTGCCTCTTTCAGCTTCTGGTGGCCCCAGGCATTCCTTGGTCTATGACAACACAACTCCTATCTCTGCCTGCTTCTCCTTTGGCCATTTTCTTTCTGGTTAGGACTTACTCAAATGCAATAGGATTTCATCTTAACTATTTACTTCTGCAAAACTCTTATTTCCAAGTAAAGTCACATTCTGAGGCTCTGGTGGACATGATTTGGGGAAATACTATTCAACCCACTACACATGGCATAAAATCCCCAAAAAATCTAATGTGGTTAAGCACAGTGGCACACAGCTGTAATCCCAGCACTTTGGGAGGCCAAGCTGGGAGGATTGCTTGAGCCAACTCATTTGAGACCAGCCTTAGCAACAGCCTTGCCTCTACAAAAAATCATATATATACGTGTATATATATATATATAATATATATGTGTATATATAAAATAGATAATATACACATATATATGTGTGTGTGTGTATGTGCCTGTGTGTGTGTATCTGGGTGTGGTGATGCACACCTGTAGTCCAAGCTACTCAGGAAGCTGAAATGGGAAGATTACTAGAGCCTGGAAGGCAGAGGTTGCAGTGAGCCATAATCATACCACTGCACTCCAGCCTGGGCAATAGAGGGAGATCCCATCTCACAAACAATAAAAAAATAAATAAAACCCAATCCTAGCACACTTCATTTTTAGACTATCCTTTAAATTACTACTAATTGTCTTTAATTAGTCAGCTAGAAGGACAAAAATGATTCAAGAAAAGAAACCAACAATTATGGGGCTTATTTCCTGACACTGTGCCTTGCAAGGAAAGATGCATACATTTGAAGTAAATCTCATCTTTACTTAGGGACAACCAATGCAATTTTGAGTAGTTTGTTTTCCATATAAAGAACTTATGTTCCAAATAATCACAGAGTAAGTGTAATTATTAAATTAATAAACCACGTTATACAAGTTAATAATCTACACAATAAAGCTATGTTTCTATTTCTATGAAGTGGCTTTAAAGTAACACAATGTAGAATAAAATATGCATACAGCATATAAAGTAGTGTATTATAATTTTTCCTCAATAACTTACATGAGTTTTGTTTTTTTACTGAGCATTTGCAAGGACTTTCAGGAGACAGTAAATAGTTCAGGATTAACAAAAAACCTTATTTTGTTTTGGATAGATTCCTCTGCAGCAAACATGAAAATGTGAAATGTATTGAACTTAGGTATTTTTCCCAAATGTTACATTCAGGGCTTAGTAAATGTGCTTGTTATCAATGATGATAACGACAAGAAGGAGGAAGAGGAGGAGGATATGGAGGAGAATGCTGGTTTCTCCAAATGAGAAGCTCTTTAAATGTAAGAGAGCCTCCACTATTTTTATTCCCACCTACCCTATAAACTCTTTTTAATGCAAATTCAGAAGTAAACTTTTTCATAACTACTAAATAAAGGCTTTTTGGAAATTATAAGAGCAACATAATAGAACAAGTACTGAGTACCAATTGTGAGCATGTACAAAGCACCAGGAGGGTAACGATGAACTAGACATGAGATTTGACTTTATTCTAGCTGGAGACCAGGAACAGTAAGTGGTAATGAAATCACCATCACAAACTCTGACAGCTCTGGCCTAAGGAGCCTTGGAATGCACAACAATGTGCTTCCTGTATCAAAGTCAAGCGGTCGGAGAGGGGCTTCTGAGGGAAGAGGACACCTCAACTGAGATCTAAGGGTTGAAGATGGAATTACTATGTAGAGAATTACAGGGTAGGAATGGGAGACAGGCAAAGCAGGAAGAGTCAGAATTAAAACGAAAGAGGTTAAAAGAGCCTGGTGATTCCTGTCACCTTTTGACATGCATTTGATTGTTCCTATGGCATTTCAAATGAGGAAGAGTAATTCGATAGTTTTCTATAATGTTTTATGGCTTTCCAAGTACCCCCGTATATATTACCATAATGTTCCCTCATACCTACTTTTATGGTAGGTATCTGTGATAAGTATTATTACCCCCATTTAACAGATGAAAACATTAATTTGTACTTAAATTTAAAATAAACTGCTTTAAATATGACACTGAAGAAAAGCTCTTTTTTATTTAGTTCCTTCCTTCTCTTTATTTTCATCTTCCATATACTTACATTCCTCTTTAAGGGAAAAGCATAACTTAAAATTAAATGAAATAGACGTTGAAAATCAAAATCATCTCTCACAGAATTGCTACAGTAGCATAAGATAATTACACAAGCACTCACTATTACCTTAGAACTTGAACAAGGGGAGGAAATAATTTAAAAAGCAACACTGTTAGGTGACTATTAATATCACCCAGTTACAGAAAGCAGTACGAGACCCAAACAGCATTCAATCCACAAGTAGGTTTAGGACAATCACTGCACAGGGCTCAGCTTTATTGTTTGCTTAAAACCTGCGTGCCTGACACTGTGTAGACATATATTACATTTAAAAAATTTATTAAATGAAAAACTGAAGAGGATTGCACAGATCAGACACCATTTTAGGCGTTTCAAAAGTATCTAAAAAAAAGTGTAAAGGGAAGGGAAACCAGAATGGGGGCGCAAATTTCTTGTGGCAGTTACCTTTTATTTTGAAGCCAATAATTTTACTATTTCCTCTCCCAGAAAACTGTCTGTTTGGAAAACAAACAAACAAACAAAAAAAGTTTCAACAATCCTTGCAGCAGTGTAGAAGATCTCTCTATAAACATTATTCTTTTCTTCTTAAGTCTTCAGTATTGTGATAATGTTACATTTTTCAGAAAGTCACTATAATTCTGGTAATATTTATTTCTTCCCAGCTGTGGACTAGTATTATTGTGGAGATGCATACTTTCTACTTTTCCCATCATTGCTTTAGTGTTGAACATGCTATCTTAGTTTCCCACGTCAGAAGGGCACCACTTCTCTCAAAATACAATATTCAAATGCTTAGCTTCCAGTTAAGCTATAAGCTTCTATGATATCTGTACAACCCAAGATCTCCCCCTAGTTTGAATTAACAGGAAACTCAGTTTAAAGCTAGAACATATAGCATGAAAGAAGAATTCTGTACAAATCAAGCAATAATTTGGATGGCCTCAGGAAAAGCAATTTTCATTTGTCCCATTGGTTCTGCTAACATCATCACCTCTGCCTCCATGAAGGCCACCATGTCTTACCTCATGTAGCAAACTTGTTAGCATAAATTTTAGCTCCTATGTCAAAAAAAGCACAATAAGTTTCAGTTAAAATTGATAAAATTTAATACACAGTGATAAAAATGTTTGATAATTTTCTCCCCATGAGTGGTGGGAATGGCTATTTTGAAAATTGTATGTAAACTGAATGTGTATGCTTCAATTGAGAAAATGCTAAACAACAGCACTGTATCTAACAAACTCAGGCAGAATCTGTATTAGATCCATCACCAGTAACCGTATTTGCATGTCAACCTGAGCCTATTCTTGGGATGCTCACTTTCATTATCCACACTTTTCTTGGGATTTCTCTAGAGCAAGACAAAGTGTTTGTCCAAAAGCAACAGCAGTAATGTCTTATAAATTAAGTCCTGGTGCCTAAGCAAAATGTAGACTCTGTCTCCTGGGTGTGCCGCTAGCTGGTCCAATGCGTGCAGTCCGTCAGGTCTTAGAACCATTCTAGCCCATTGTAAATTAGGACCTAGTCTATCTTATTTGCTGCTGGGTTTTCAGTGCTTACACAGTACCAGGCATGTAGTAGGGATTTCATAAATATTAGTTGAATAAATAAATGAATGTTCAAGCTTAATAAGTACTCAAAAGAGACTAGGGTATTTTATTATCTGTCTTCCTGTTTGAAGAGCAAAGCTATGCCATGAAAATCTCACTTCTGCCTCAGTGAATCAATTGCATTCCTTCTCTCTGTATAGGGCAATTTGCCCACCTGGATAGAGCCTTTTCTTATTTGTAGTACTGCCCAGTATATTTGCTTTTATCTTAGAATATTTTGTACTCCTCTCTTTCAGATGGAAAATAGTTACTTAGGACTGAAATCTTTACCTCCTTTATGCAATGTAAAATCTATATAAGTTTACAGCTTGCCATTCCTTTGATGTTTTGATGTTGCGTGTAGGAAGGACTCACATTGCTTTTAGGATTATATCCCAGGACAAAATGTAGGGAGGATGCTCTTCCAGATGGTGACCTTTTAAGGGATGATTGCTAGTGCCAAATATTTTAGCACATCAAAAAAATAAAAGGAAGCACTCTGGATGAGACCTCATGGATAAATAGGGAAAGCTCACCCTATGCACCTCCTTCTATAATAGCCTTACTACTTATTATGGGATGTGAGTTCTTATAATTATGAGAAAGGATTGTGTAAAGTTGAAGAAATCATAAGTAATGTTTCAATAGAAGGGGAGTTTTGGAAATATCTCTTGAAAAATTTAATTGTTATGATTGAGACATGGAAAAATTTTGTCATTGAGGCTGGTATGCATCGATTTTCAATAAGGTCTATAAAACTTTTTCAAATCAGACCACTCTATTTATATTTTGATATCCTGTTGGCTCTAGGGAAGGAATATGACTATGGGAGTGCGGAGTTATTGAAGCTTGGGACTGGAGAAACATGCATAGTTGTTGAAAGTAGCTTTGAGGTGACTGCATTTTTGAAAGCTGATCAAATAGAGCCAAGTTTTATATACATAACTTACACAAAATCAACTATATATGCTCAGGAGATAGAGAAATAACAATTCACATTTATAAAATGCGGTCATTCCCACTCAAAGTGAATCTGTTCTGAATGTTTAAGGTATGGTAGGATGCATGGTGCTTAATTATATCTTGCCAGTCTCTATTTTCATGGCCTTCCTAGACTGTGAACATTTTACTGAACTGAGTAATATGTAAAGTTGAAAATATGTGTATCTTGATTTCAGAATATCCACTATATGAAAGTCAGCTACTTCATCTCTTACTCAACTGAACAAATTGTTTAGGTGCCAGGGGAAAACTCTCTTTGTTGGAGGTTTTAAGACACAATACTTTGGTCTTTAATCTGGCAGATTTTCTTAGCTAGTTGTGAATCTACTTACTTTTGGCTTACACACTAACTTCAGGGTTTTACCACCACATAAAATCACACCACCTGGACATTTTTAGATAATTAGGTTCTCACAAGGCCTACTGCTTCTACAGTCCAGAAGGTATGTTTCACATTATGTTCAATGAAATGAAGTGGCCTGGAGGGTGCAGATGGCTGTACAATGAACATGATAAATCTGCTTGTCTTAATTAGGAGAGGTGATATCTGAAATATAATTTTAGAATTCATGTAGTTAGTTATTACATATGTGTCAACAATCTATTATGTGTCAAGCAGTGTTCTGGACACTGAGACATTAAACATTTGTTGACGAGAACCTAGTAGTCATCTAATCAAGTTCCTGACTTATACTTGAATTCTCCACATGAATTCTCTAGTGATAGGAAAGTCACTTCCACAAGGAAAGTGACACTTCCATTGAATTGAAGCAAAACTTTCTTTGGATTATCATTCTAATTTTGCCCTTAGAAACATAAATACTCGTAATTCCTGTACATTCTTATAACCCTAAAATAGTTGAAGAACTTTTCTCATTTCTCCTCTTCTCCTTTTGATCCCCAAATCTTGTCATTTTTAAGGTAAATATATTCTGCCAGAAATATTTTATGTGTCAGTGTTTCTAGTCTATTCCTATCTCGAACAATGTCTCTCTTACAGTTTCTCATCATCCCTGCCCTAAATTTTGGGCCCAGAGCTAAGCCCATTACAACTGAGATAAACTGAGCCAGTTCAGTGAGATTCTCATACAACATATTTGAGAATTTTTGGTCAAAATCTACCATAAACTCAGATTACACGCTCTCATTTTACTTACACAGAATTTTAAAATGTCCACAGGACCTTCTGGGGAATATTTATTACATTTTGATCAGCTGCCTTTAGTCTTCTCCTTTTTTTGGGAATGTTAACTTATTATATAGTATATAATCTCCATATATTAAACAATATAAAGACTTTTGAAGCAAATTTAATTAAAGCCATTAGTTCCCATAGTCATCTGGAGTAGTATCTTTCTTGTTTGTTTATCTTTTTCCCAGAACAATGATACTAGATGTACAGGTACATGTGTACTAAAATCATGAAGATAAATATCTGTATTGAAGATCTGATCAGATGATTATTAAAAATATATATTGGTATTTGAATGATTTTAAAACAGATTTTTGTTGAAAATATGACTTGATAACTTTTCTTATTATGAGTTTAATTTAAAAGATTTTGAAAATATTACTTCTAAACTCAGATTTTCATAGGTTATCATAATTACAGTTAGTAAGCTAATTATTACTAAAAATTAAAAATATCTTAAATCACATGTATTTTCTATTATGAATTATTAAAATATTAGAATTTTCCTTTGATAAATCATTTTATACATATTTGTATACATAGTATGCAAATCATATGTCATTTACATAATTTTCCTTTTTTGTTCACATATGAAATTTAATGTGTTAAAATATAGCAAGTAAAATATATCCTGCTATGATGATATTACTGAGAAAATATTGTTGAGATTTTTAGATGGGAAAATATTTTTCCTTTAATTGCTTACATAGTGTTATTTATTTTTATATAATTACATTTTATAGATAATGCCACATGCTTTGTCCACACAATGCCAAAACATCTGGTTGAAAAGTGGAAAGTATAGTAACAAACCCAGATGGTTTGTAAGTACAAGGCCAAATATCCAGATGGAGTGAAGAAGGCAGAGCATCTGGATAGCAAATATCAAATCTTTCATTCAGATGTCATGGCATCATGTAGACACAGTGTATCAATAAACTCTTTTTAGTGAAGAGGGAGTATATGAAATCAACTAGAGCTCAAAAAGAAAGAAGACAAATTTATGAATAAAGTATGTAGTTAACATTAAATCAATTTTGAGCTTTTAGTAAAAGTAATTTAGAATTGTTTGATTTAAAGAGAATCTAAGCAAAAAAGATTCAGCTTATTAGACTCATCTTTTAATTGCAATTATGATTACTGACTTTTTTGATTTGGGAGAATTTTCTGTACAGCTCACGTGTGCAATAAATGGGCTCAATTAAAAATTGTATTTGATTCCTATTAAAAGTTCCTTGATCTTTAATATTACAATATACTGCAATCCAGAATTGCATCTAGCATGTCGCTTTCAATAAACAGACTTCTTTGCTATCTCCAAATAATTAACTTTATCTTTGTCACAGGGAACAAAAGTAATGAAAGCAGCATAGACATTATTCATTTATTCTTAGTATGGGGATCTTATCATTTGAGCCTGTCTCCTCATAGTAACCTCTTGTGTGGTGTCTCCTACACTTTACATGAAGTAATTTCTGGCAGAAGGCTTCACAGTTTCAATATGATTCCATCTCAAGCCCTGAAAGACATATGAGAAAGAGAGTCAATATTCAACAGAAAACATATTATTTAAATAATCATTTACCGTATGTGTATTCTTTCTAAAGCAAAAGGACGACTAAAGTATAGAACAAATTTCCTATGTCTCAGAAAGTTTCTATAAAATGTGAACTTGTTGATCCCTGAAAAAATCCTGTTTCCATCACAGTAGCCCATTTGCAGGGTGACAGCATTTATATCTACTGTGGAAAGAGCTTAATATCTTAGAGCTCTTTTATTGGTATTAACTTTAGAGTTTTATACATTCCATTGGAAAATCAGTTCCATTGCTTTATAAGTGACCTAAATTGAATTGTGTCCCTCAAAAGAGATATGTTAAAGTCCCTACCTTTAGTACCTCAGAGTGTGAGCTTACTTGGAAACAGAGTTTTTTTTGTTTTGTTTTGTTTTTTTTTTTGTTTTTTTTTTAATAACAGGATCAGGGATCAGACTACCTTATGTGTCAGTTAATAAAAGACTGAGTAAATTCAGGTGATTGAGTACTTACCATCACTTAGTAAGTCACAATCAATATGAAAGAAGCATAAAACATAAACCTTGCCACAGAGTTGCTCTTTCTTTTTAATACTGAATAAAATTACAGTCATATTGGTAAGCAATTAAAATCACCCAGAAACTTTTATAGAGGGAACAGAGAGAAGATGGGACTTGATGAAGGCCAAGGGTTAACAGGTTCTGAGTTGAGTAGAGGAAGGAGGAAGGGTGTTTCTGGCAATAGAAAGCATTCACAAAAGCTCAGGAGTCAGGAGAGAAGAAAGAGATGTTTACCTTTTAAGTACTGAGTAATGATAAGACTATCCATGGTGAAGATGTCGTCTGTTGGGGAATAATGCGAGACACAAAACCTATTGGTAAAATTATGAAGACAATGGGAAGGTCTAAGGCTGGGCAGAATGAATGATGCAGAAAGAGTGTGAAATGAAGAAATTATAAAGTCAAACTGCTATTACAAATATTAGTCATCCACTCTCACACAGCCTTTTGTGAAAGAATTGATTGAGATAAGAAGAAATGGAAGGCCGACTAATTAATTACACTCTCTACTTACAACTGAGTGGTGAAGCAAATATGAAAAATATCCTGAAGGAAACTGACATTGAGGAAGGTATAGATGAGGGTCTCATCTTCTAGAGAGAAAATAAACAGCAACCAAGTTTCTATGGGCCACATATCAGGCTTTAAGCAGCTCAGGGTTTCTCTGGAATACAGCATGTACCCTGACAGGTTGCAGACTGCAGGATATTTGCCCTGGAAAATAATCTGGTCTAGAAAAGATGAGCTGATCTCACTTCCATGAGTGTAAGTGTTCTGTTGGTGTGGTGAGTTAGAGCTGGAAGATAAATGTGTGATTTGCACAAGAGGCTTTTCACTTGGGCAGAAATGCATTAGTAGAGCTCAGATGCAAGCGAGACTCAATTAGGGCTAGATCACTCTTGCCATTGTTGTTCCAGATCCTTCACTCGCTTAATCTCTGAGGATCGAGAACTCTTAAAAGCCTTGAGGAGCTACAGTGTCATTCTTTTTTTTTTTTTCTCCTTGTCTTTTATTTTATTTTACTTTATGTTCCGGGTACATGTGCTGAAAGTGCAGCTTTGTTACATAGGTATACACGTGCCATGGTGGTTTGCTGCACCTATCAACCCATCATCCAGGTTTTAAGCCCTGCATGCATCAGGTATTTATCCTAATGCTCTCTACCGCCTTTCCCCCAACTCCAAACAGGCACCGGTGTGTGATTTTCCCCTCCCTGTGTCCATGTGTTCTCATTGTTCAACTCCCACTTATGAGTGAGAACACGTGGAGTTTGGTTTTCTGTTCCTGTGTTAGTTTGCTGAAGATGATGGTTTCCAACTTCATCCACGTCCCTGCAAAGGACATGAACTCATTCGTTTTTATGGCTGCATAGTAGTCCATGGAGTGTATGTGCCACATTTTCTTTATCCAATCTATCATTGATGGGCATTTTGGTTGGTTCTGAGTCTTTTCTATGGTGAATAGTGCTTCAATAAAAATACGTGTGCTTTTGTTTTTATAGTAGAATGATTTATAATCCATTGGGTATATAACTAGTAATGAGATTGCTGGGTCAAATGGCAGTGAGGAATCGCCACACTGTCTTCCACAATGGTTGAACTAATTTACACTCCCACCAACAGTGTAAAAGCATTTCTAGTTCTCCACATCCTCACCAGGATCTGTTGTTTCCAGACTTTTTAATGATAGCCATTCTAACTGGCATGAGATGGTATCTCACTGTGGTTTTGATTTCCATTTCTCTAATGACCAGTGATGATGAGCTTTTTTTCATATGTTTGTTTACCACATAAATATCTTCTTTAGAGAAGTGTCTGTTCATATTCTTCACCCACTTTTTGATGAGATTATTTGATTTTTTTCTTGTAAATTTGTGTAAGTTCCTTGTAGATTCTGGATATTAGCCCTTTGTAAGATGGATGGATTGCAAAAATTTTCTCCCATTCTGTAGGTTGCCTGTTTACCCGGGTGATAGTTTCTTTTGCTGAGCAGAAGCAGTGTCATTCTTAAAATGATCATACACTGTGGGGATTCTTCAAGTGTAACGTGTAAGCTGAAGCAGAAAAGGAAGATCATGGTGACTATTGTCTGGGAATAGAAATGAACTAGATTCAGAAGGTCTGAGACATACACCTTGGGGATATCTAGAAATACATATGGAGGAGGAGTGGTTTGGCAGGAATGATCTCACTTATGTGATAGTGGGATGAATGTTCAGAAGCAGAATCCAGGAATTATTGTGGTCAGGACTATATATAGAACTAGTGGAAGTAGGACACTTAGCTTATATAATTAATTATTCAAGGAGGACTGTGATAACATGCCTGGTAAAAAAGGCACAACAGTGCAAAGTGTGGCTTTGCCTGCAGCAATCAGAGAAACCATCAAGGAGAAGGTAATATTTAATCTGAGATTTGAAGGACATGAATAATTGAATGATCAATTTTTGATGTGGACTCATGTAATGGAAAACAAAAACCAAAAGAATAAGGCATCAGGGAGTTATATAATATTGGCATTTGTATAATTTTATCTTTACTATTATTTCTATACTAGGGTATAATTTATTACCATGGGAAAATATTTAATCCACCATTAATTCATTTTAGGTACATTTATTGATTAGTCTACTATGCGCAAGCACTATGTTTTGGATAAGAGATATTAAGCTATGTAAATTTAGAACTGTTAAGAAAAGCCCAATTGAATTGAGTATTTATATATCAGAATTATGATCCAGAAATATGAAAGCTTAATATACAATTGATTAAGCAAGGAGAAACCAATGTTGTGGATACTAATTTGGAGAAATAATTATGTAGTCAAAAATAAGAGAAACTAAAAAAAGAAGAAGAAACAATTAAAATAGAGAGTACTTGGTGAAGGAAATCCTTGGAAAGATGCATTAGAGATGAATTTGGTAAATCCTAGAAACATTTAAATGTTCTGAGGGAGAGAAGGCCAATGATTTTCAGCTTTCAGGCCTTAGACAGTGAGAGCACAAGGGTATATGAAACAAACAATGAAAGTAGGAGAAATCGCTTCTGATGTAGGAGAGGGTACTATTTTGACCTTGCGTATGATGAGTTTAAGGTCCAATTTTTATAAGAAAGGTTAAGTTATAAATCATAAAAATATAACCAATAATTAATGATTGGTTTGGGCACATGCAATAGAGAACTAAATAGTTAACCCATAATAATAGGTGAGTTCCCCATTGCAAGAATTAAATTTTTACCTTAAAGTAGAACGAAGCAAAGCATATACCAAACCTAATCTATTGTGTCTACATATTAAAACTAATAAATGCTCAAGTATAGAGAATGTAGGCAAATATATCTAATTATATTTAGTTTATACCCTGAAGTAAAATCACTCCTTTTTCTTATTTTAGTTGATTCCATCAATATTTAACAACTTTCTATTCACCTTAATAATTTCATCTTGTTTAAGGAAAATGTGCTGTGATTCAATTACATAAGCAGTCTCATTAATTAATCTTTCTGTATATGAATTATTAATGTTTGTATAGAAATGTATTAAGATTACAAATGTTATAGAATATTGCCCTGGTACATAATAAAAGCGTGAGGTGGGAAACATAAACATAACTAATGGGTACTAGGTTTAATACCTGGGTGATGAA
Organism: Gorilla gorilla gorilla; assembly: GCF_029281585.2. Taxonomy (NCBI): domain Eukaryota; kingdom Metazoa; phylum Chordata; class Mammalia; order Primates; family Hominidae; genus Gorilla; species Gorilla gorilla. Next base: position 115,983,335 of record NC_073229.2, on the reverse strand, counting down.
ATAATCTGTACAACAAATCCCCGTGAAACTATGTAACAAACCTCAACACGTACCCCTGAATTTAAAATTAAAGAAATGAAATCTGAAAAAGAGAAAGAAAAATAAATTTCATTTCAATAATTCTAATTTTTTTTCAAATTTAGAAGTATTGTAGAATTCTACAATGCCAAAATCATTGATCTGGTTTGACTGTCTAGTTAATGTAACACTTAAGTAAATGACTCTATGTTCTTCTATATAAATCAAACTGACAGTCTGAAATGTAGCATGTCCCTATGGACTTAACTAAGTCCAGTGAGATGAATCACTGGAAGGCACTCTACTCTTTGATTTGTGCCAATTCATTAAAGTAATACTAAAGGATATATAGCAAAATGATGAAAAAAACCCTAAAAGTTTTAGAGATGACTCAGATTGAATAAGTCAAAGTTCAAAGTTGCCTAGAATCATAATAAAGCATTTCTGACTCTATTCTTTTCAGAAGATATTTGAGAAAGCAGTAGATGATTTACTTAATATAAAATACAACCTTATTTTAAATTATTAGGGGGAAGTTTTAGCATTATTTTTAAATATATTATTCATTTATCTATTGAAACTTCTAGTTGAGAAAACCTTAATTTCCTTTTTAATTCAAAGAAGACTATGAAACAGAAAAAGGGCAAAAGGTATCAGAAGAGTTTTCTTTATTTAAATATCCATAATGATAAGAAGAATATTAAAGACTTGAAAAGTATAATTAGGCCAAATGTCAGGTTCTATTTTATGTCAGAATAATGTGACTTTTGTAATGAAGTTCACCATGAGCTCCTTGCTCTCAAAGATCTGGATTAATTTGTTCTGTGTTTGAGTAAAAACTTTGGTGGCTTTGTGTGTGTGTGTGTGTGCGTGTGTGTGTGTGTGCGTGTGTGTGCGTGTGTGTGTACTTGTTCATAAATTGTTAACAGAAACTTAATTTTATACTTTTGTAGAAAAGTCAATAATTGCCTCATTCCTTAAATAATGTAACCAATTTTCCTAGCACAGTGATTCCTTTGTTCATTGGAAATGACATTGAAACATGGTATCAGAAGCAAACATATTGAAACAGTCATGATTTCCTATACCAGAGACCATGAGGATAGAAAGGGCATACTGCTAAAAAATATTTTTCAGCATCTAATTTCCAAAATTCTCAACTGTTATATACTAATTTGATTAATAAATATTTATTCTAGTCAGAAAAAAGAAAGCCATACACGTTATTTATAGTGTTATAATCCTAAATGAATGAGACTATTTGGTATAGCTATCACTATCAGGACAAGGCCAAATATTTTAGACTGTAATGAGAAATGTTAAAGAAATAATGTGGAATAGGAACAGGAGATAATTGTTACTTGTTAAAACAATCAGAAAACAAAAACGAAAACTAAATGAGTCTTCTATTCTGAAGTGAATGTTACTCAAGACTTTCCCGTTTTGAAACTGCATGAATATTTTGGGAAGAAAAGAGAGAAGGAGGATTGTCAAATCCAATAATAGAAGCTATTCTTTCAATAAGTGGAGCTACAGAACTGGGAAATCAATAAAAGTGCATTACCACATCCCCATCTGATACAATATGGAGACTGATTGTCCAACAGTGGATTACTCAGACACTTAACTTTTTTCTGCCTCTTACCCCATTTCACTACTTGTTACCAACCTGGGGCAGGAGAGACACATAGAAGGGATTTAGTCAATTCATCCTCTGTTCAAAATTTTGGTAAAAGATTTGGTGAAACTCCAAGACTTTATCACATTGTGATTGCAAATGCCAGATAAGGGGCTTCTAACCACTGGAAGTGTCAGCTGAGACCTGGAAATATCAGTCATAGCATGCCTTCTGCTAGATTGATGTGCTGTGGGGTAAGGATGGGAAAGAGCATACACTGTGAACTATCATCCCATTAACTGGAAATTTTATTCAGGACGATAGGCTCATTTATTTTATAAAATAATATTATGAAAAAGGTCCATTTTTAGTTTTATATTTCTGTATTAGTAACAGGCACTTTGTAAGTATTAAATTAATATCTATCAACTTAAATTGATTAATGAAATTATATAATGTTTATTTGTATTATTTTTAAGTGATTTATAAACTAGTACAGAAAATAATAATTCATAATTCATTAAGTACATTCCTCCCTGAGGGGTTGTGCAGAAATTTTCCTGAGAAGAAACTGGGAGCCTGGTAGATCAGATATTATATGTTGGTGGCAGACAAGTAGGAATAGTACAAACGTAGAGTTCCAAACTGTATATGTTTAGGGTAAATAGATACACATGTAAAGAGAATTACCATGTCAAAAAGGAGACACAGGAATGGTTTGGGATGAGGGAGTTAAGTCTTGACAATGTACCTCAATCCATGTTGGATACTAAAATCAACTGAACCCCACCATTATCCCTCAGAGGATGAAGTATGAAAAAGGAATTTAAAATCTGTGAGTTGTTTTCCCAAAGATGTTTACCTTGCTAGGACACAAAGTTATGCAAAAGTATGAGACAGTAGCTTTACTAGAGAGTTTCATTAGCTGTCCCAAACAGAAAGATACCCAGAGTCCAGGCAAGACACAGCCACAGCATGGGGCCCTGAGACAGTTAGATAGAGCACCTTTGCCATCCTGTTAAGGAGAGGTAAGGTGTATGTCTAACCAGGGCTCATGGTGCCACACCAGTTTGGCAATTGCACACAAAAAAAGGTGTCAATAAAAGCAGCAGTATGATAGCACAAATGGTGCAGTGGCAGCATCAGGGCAGTTGAGATGGGGCAACTTTTAAGGGAAAACAAATAATAAAATAATGCCTATGAGATAACTGGGATTACTGGGACATTGTCTCAAGCTAAGACATTTGGACATATTTATATCCATTCTGATAAATAATAATGATGGATAAGGTAGGGGTGTCTGTTTCTCTACCACAACACTAAATATGTAAGTTTTGTATTCTGGAAAACAGAGCTATGTAGAGTTATAGTTTGCAACCTGGGCAGTTGTGGGTTCTAATGTTACTCTGTTGGATACTTGGTCAGATTTGTTTCCATTGTTGTATTACCGAAATTTCACTGAAGTTCTATATCCAGAATGATGGCCAGGGAAACCCTTTGGCTAATTCACAGCTCTGGCTTATAATCACAAAGGACTAAGTCTGTCCATCCTAAGTTTTTGGAAGCAAAGATATATTTAATTCATTATGCATTTTATCTAGTAATCTAAAGAGTTTAGCATTTTGGGAATACTACCAGTGTTTGTGTTTATGTGAAATTTAGATGTTGAAAACAACTTAAAATAAAAATATGCAATGTTAGAAATTATTTCCACCAAGAAAATCCTGCTAATTCATAACCTTTAATGATAACTATCTTCAAAGAGAAAAAATATAAATACCTTTATGCTACTCAACATATAAAAGATACAAAGCTGAAAAGGAGTCTGAAAACTTAGCTTGTTTTTGTTTTTGCTTCTAGATTTTCTGCATTGAACCATCTCAAACAGATGGTGATTTATAATATGTTTGGTGACCTCCAGAGAAAGGGATTCCAAAGCTTCTGAAGGTTAGGCTGTATAATGTGATCTTTGTGTTTATTATCTTGGTAGAAGACTAAAAATTTTATTCCATATATTGTCCTTCCATTATACAAAATTCGTAACTGTAAATTTACTTTCTAGTTTATAAGAAATACTAACTTATTAACTTGTAAAATATAATCCTACAAATTATATTATTCCCATGTTATATAAGAAAAAAAAATGAAAATTTGAATGCTTTTCCCACGATCCTATAGAGAGTAAGGGGCAAAGCCAGAATTCCAGTTGAGGCCATCTGATTTTAAATCTGGTGTTCTCCACTATTGTAAACTTATTCTGCTTCTCTATGGACATGAACACAATTTACAGCATGACTTCATTGATTCCTGGATTTGGGGTTATTTTATATTGGATGCTAGTAACTTAATCTGCCAAAAATGGAGGTCCCCATGGGCCATTCATTTAAAAAATAAATGTGTCAAAACAGAATCAGAAAATTGAAGTGGGAAAGCTCCTCAAATCTTCTGCAAGAGGGGTAATTTCAAAACAATTTTGGTTTTCTCTTTTATTTAATATATGCTTTCTGTCTCTCTTTTCTGCATGTATACATAACTTCAGTGACCAATGTCTTTATAGTCCACCATGCTTCTTGTGCTAGGTGAATTGTCCACTAGGCTTAATTTCTTGACCTTCAGTAATTTTCTTGACTTTCTTCAAAATTCCTGGTTTTCCTGGCTACTTTATGATTGTGGAGTCTGAAAAATAGATAAAGTACAAATAAAAGCTGAACAGGTCAAGTTCTAAATGCCTGGTTTATTTTCAGGATATCTGCAAGTTTGATGCTTTTCATGGTCCGGTTGGCCACCAAGACCCATACTATTTATAATATGAATGACATTTGAGTAAACAACAAACATTTAGTAATTATTTTGAATTAGAAAATATTCAACTAAAATGTATTGTTGGTAGTATTAAAGAAGATACAAGATAAATTCTGAGTACAAACATATGTACAAGTATATCCACAGAAAACACTAGGCTCAATGCCAAAAAAAAAAAGGCTAAATATTATCCAACAGAAGGTAACAGAAGCACAGAATGAATGGTAGAAAGTGGGTTGTCGGGGGTTAGTTTGGTGGGAAGAAAAAATAGATCTTAGATGTAATAACCACTCAGCTCTTACCCTTGTAGCTCAACTTAAAAGGAGAGTTTGTGTGCTGGCTCTGCTGACTTAATTCTGCTTGAACTAGCGTAGTGGGAGTCAGAGTTAGGGCTTCATACCCAATCAGAGACTCAGCAGCTGTTACAATATCTAAAGCAAGTCCAAGAGAAGATATTCTTACTGGGACACATGGTACGAAATGCTCTACAAGGAACAAGCCCTTTTCTCTTTAACATCTGTACCTCCACATGATTAGCATGAATACCACATTGTCATTTTCTTTGCCAGAATTAAATGTTCCTAATAAGATCTGTTTTCAGTTTAATAGTAAACTTTCAGTCTACTTAACTACAACATAAAGCTCATAATTAAAAGTGGCTTCTGATATTCTTACATCACTCCAACTGTGCTTAGAAGTTAATTATAATAATGTGAATTAAAAATGAAAGATAATCTAATCAAACAATTGTTGTGATTAATGAATTGAACACAAATTCCCAGAAATCCCCTATACATACCAACTATGATAACACCACCTATGTGCAAATATGTATCTATATATACATACACACATATATATATACACACATATATACACACACTAGTATACCTGTGCTGTTTTTAAATGTTTGCTTATAATTACAGTAATGACCTAGGAGTGAGACATGGCTTGACGGTTAATGACTGGCAGGGAAAATGCATCTGGCCATTAACCCCAAATAAATATGCTTTCATAATTATTTCAAATACTTCACAAGCATATATAGGGTGTAACAAAACCTTCAATGTTATCTAGGTCAATGTCTGTTCCTATCTTGAATGTTACCAAATTTATTAATTATGTGAAATAGTTGTTAGAGATGTATTGTGAAACTTTGTAATTAAAATGTTTTGGTGATATGATAAATACTAAAGATATATTGTGAATGTTCTTCCAAAAATGAATAAAACTATAGCCAATACAAAAAGGTGAAGTAGATAAATATCAAACTGATGAGCAAATTAATAAATTGGGAAAGAGTTCTTAGAAAATCACTCAAAATAAAACATCATAAATATAAAGTTATAGAAAATATGAAAAGTCAGTCAAGATAAATGTATCATAGATTAAAAAAGGTATAAGTGTAAGAGAAAAAAACAGCAGAAAGAGATACTTGATAAGAAAATTTCTGATAATTTTCTAGAGGTGAACATTGAAAAACAAGATCAAAGATGAAAGGTGAAAATCTGGAGAAGGTAACTAGAAACAAATTCACAAGTACTTGTGAAGTTGCAGAACACTAAAGAAAGAAAACAAATGTCTCAAAGGAAAAAAGTCAGATAGGCTAGGTAGGCAAGACAATTAGAACGCTATGCTTTTCAACATCAATAATAAATGCCAGAAGACAATGAAAATACCTTTAATATGCTGAAGTATTAAAGGTCAACTAAAATCTTAAACGCAGATAAACTAGCATTTAAAATAAAGGTAAAGTAAATTCATTTCTAAACATTAAAAAATGGATATTTTACCACTCACAGACCCTCCCTGAAAGAACTACTAAGGGAGGATGAAGAAATGAGCGTGAGTAAAACTGAAACCAAAAAAAAAAAAAAAAAAAAAAAAAAGAATACAAGAAACACACTTGAACAAAGATACAGAAGAACAAACACACAGATAAACATGTTTTTTAATAGGACTACCAAATATAAAAAGAGAAATTATGACCACCTGTGAGAGTTTTCAAATCAGCTGGAGGCCGCCCGCCCTGGCTGGCTCGCGCTCCCTTCCTGCCTAGCCCTCCGTCAGTTCTCTCGTGAGTCCATGGTCTCCAGTTCGGTTATCAGCCCTGCTTTCCCAGCTTGCGACTCGCGGACAGGCGTCCTGGGCACGAAGAGACTGGACTCGGATTCGTCGCCTGAGTCTGTCCTCTGAGAAGTTCAAGGTACTTCGTACAATTTCAGCCACCCAAGCCAGTGTCCTCCAGCAATGGTTCCCGTCCAGAAGAAGCTGGTAATTGTCGATGACGGAGTCTGTGGCAAGACATGCTTGCTCATTGTCTTCAGCAAGGACCAGTTCCCAGAGGGATGCGCACCCTCAGGGTTTCAGAACTATGTGGCCCATATCGAGGTGGATGGGAAATGCGTAGAGCTGACTTTGTGGGACACAGCCAGGCAGGAAGATTAGGATCGCCTGAGGCCCCTCTTTTACTCGGACACTGATGTTATGCGTTCTCCGTTGACAATCCTGAGAGTTTAGAAAACATCCCAGAGAAATGGAGCCCAGAAGTCAAGCATTTCTGTCCCAACGTGCCCACCAGCCTGGTTGGGAACAAGAAGGATCTTTGGAATGATGTGCACACAAGGTGGGAGCTAGCCAAGATGAAGCAGAAGAGGGTGAGACTCGAAGAGGGCAGAGATATGGTCAAGGGGATTGGCGCTTTGGGGTACATGAAGTGTTCAGCAAAGACCAAAGATGGAGTGAGAGAGGTTTTTGAAGTGGCTGCGAAAGCTACTCTGCAAGCCAGATGTGGGAAGAAAAACTCTGGGTGCCTTGTCTTGTGAAACAGTGCTTAGGAGGTGAAGTTTGAAGTGCTGTTGGTTAGTCTTAGTGGATGAACACTGGCCTTTTTCACTTATATACAGTTTACCTAAGATTACAAATTTAAGGCATGTCATCTTGTTACCAGTATTTAGAAACCAACCCTGATTCTTAATGATGTCAAATCCGTCAGGCCTACCAGGATCCTTTTACCACTACTCTTAACAACCCTCCTCTACACTTCTGCCTGACGCACCACGGCAAATTCAAAGAATTTCTTAACTTCTTGCTTCTGTCTCGAAAGAGAAACAGCTGGTAACTTTGCAAATTAGGCTGCAACTACTTTATAACTAACGTTCCCTGCCTATCATCTGTCAACAGCAAGGTACTCTGGTGAGACACAACTTCAGTGCTTTACTCCTTAACAGGTTTCATTGGCATAGCTCTGGGACAGGCATCTGGTCTTTTGAAAATGGGTTCTACAAGGAAGGCCCAAGTCCATGCAGCTGTGGCACAGTTACAGTTCTGTGGTTTCATGTTAGTTACCTTAGAGTTACTGTGTAATTAGTGCCACTTAATGTACATTACCAAAATAAATATATCTACCCCAGACTGGATACAGTATTTTTTTATAATTGGATTTCCTAATATTGACATTTGTTATCCCCAAAGACAGTGTATTGCTTGTTAAAAAATACAGTGTGTTTGGAAATGTCAAATGGAAAATTCATTTTTAAATATATAAATACTAAAATAAAATAAGGTCCAAGAAAAATACTAATGGAAATATAAGAATAAACATGGATTTTTCGGGTAATGTAGTCTAAGTTTCTTATATAGCTCAAAAATATTAGAGATAAAACCCATGAAAGAACACAAATTTAAAAATAAGAATTTCAAACCAGTAAAAAAAATGATTAATAGAAATATGATTATTCCAATAAATATTAGAAAATAAATAAGGGGAAAAGATTATATTCAGTAAAAACAAAAGAAAGTGATAGAAGGAAGTAAAATATAATAATTACAATAAGTTGCAAACAGGTTAAAATAAAATCTCCATAACATGGTAAGTGGTATAAAGAGATGTTTAGGCTATAAAGGTTATGACATAAAAAGGTTATCAAAGCCAGATGATGGAGTTGTTTCCTGCTACCTGAAATGAGCAACTATTACCAACAGTCAGAATATTTAGGGATATAAAACTTGGTCATGATAAGGAATAATTTTGTAACAGTTGGGATTTTCTAAAGAAGGGAGTTTCTATTGAGGGAAATTCTTCAAGCCTAGGCTAGACAAATGTTAAGTAAAAGGTGAGAGTTTTATATGTTGGTCTTTTTAATACCAATATCTTCTCATGCCAGGGTTTTTCAGGTGTATAAAATAAAAAAAAAATTCTGAATGTAGAATACTTTTTTTTACTCTGAAGCATAATCAAGAAAAATATTTTAAGGATTTATTCTACTCATCATGGTATCCTGCAGCCTTAGCACAGTGTGTTACACTTAACACAACATCAGTAAATAGTTCTTGAATTCAATTGAAAACCCTGGCAGATTTAATAGTTTTAGGAAAATAATAGAAAGCTAAAGAGGATAAAAGTATAGACTATCATAGTAGAAATAAACACAAAGTTATTAAACTTTATAAAATCCCATGCAGTGGGAAATATAAAGTGCATCTAGAAAATCATGAGTATTTTTCAAAATATACAAGAAAAAGAATAATTTTATCTGATGCATTTGGGTATGACCAACTATGACGGAATGTAATTCTAAACTGATAGTATTGTGTCTAGACAAGTATTAGCTTTTTTAAAAAAGGAATTATTAAAAGTAATATTTTCCATTTTAAGAAATACATATTTTATAAGCAAACTACACCCAGATTAGCAAACCTATTGACTTCTCTATCCAGAGAGTGGACTGGGACTTCGGTTTTATTCTTCCATCCAGACAGGACCAAATACCTTCATTAAGAGGGGATTCACCGTAAGTACATTTATTGCAATAAATGTTCTTCCTGGCAGGACTTGGCTATGTGACAAGGGGTTTCCTCCATACACATCTTACAAAGTCAGTTTCTAAAAGCTATAAATTATTTTTGAGTTTTACTAAAATAAAGTAGTGTGATATTTGCCAGACATGACTTTATTTCATCTAGCCCACAGGAGCAAAGGAGATGAATTTTAGGTTTTATTTCAACATACTCGAATTAATTGCTGTTTCTTTGAATACATAGGGGATTTCCTCTCACAGCAACATACCCATTCCCTATTTCACGGTCATATGGAAAAAGATGGTTTCCTATACTGGTTCTTGCAAAAATATAATGATTGTTATTTACCTATTTTATAGAAAACATGAAAGACATATAGACTTTACCTTAGTTTTAAGCTGCTAAAATTCTACTGGGATCACTAAGTCCTTACCTGATCCTTCAGATCTGAGGTCCATCAGCATTAACCGGCTTTAAAAGTTTATTTATAAACTGTGCTTTCCCTAGAAAGTATTTATCAGTCTTCTTTGTGCTACAGTGTTTCACAAACATGTCTGATCAAAAGAATCATATGGGGAGCTTGCAAAAAATCTGACTTGTGGATGTGTCCCCTGGAGATTATGATTTGGTAGTTTAGGGAGACCTAGGAATCTGTGTTTTTAAGTCTCCCCAAGCGACTCCTAAAATCAGACAAGGTTGAGAAACACTGACTCACTACATGTTACTCCTTCAGCACTTCCTCTGCACACCATATGGTATTCTGCACCCCTAAAGGAGGTACACACTCTGAACGATGAGCTCATACCAGGAAGATAAACCCCAGAGTACTGTGACCCTTGCCCAAGAGTTCAGAAGAGATCAATGGCAGGATTTGTTTTGGCTGCATTTAGACAAAATTTATCCAATAATGGTATTAAAAACATCTGCTTTTTTTGAAGCAAATGTGGATGTAATAAAATAAGTGCTTTATTGCAGATGAAAAACTATGTGGAGATGTGAGAAAGGAAACTTGTAACTAAAAGAATAACTCTTAAAGCCACAGTCAAACTCTTGTGATTTAAGTCAGCCAGTTCAGGAAGAGGAGCACCAGTCTTAGGCCCTTTGCTATGCAGTTTCATGGAGCATGCAGGTCACTTTTCTCTTGGTTTTATATTACTTTTGGATTAATATCTTGCTTGCTCAATAATGCAAAGTGTTGGCTAATATTGTACCTGTTATACAGTACATGCTTTCAATGAATAGTTGTTGAACAAAAGAGGGGTGTGAAATAGAAGTTTTAGAAGATAGACTAAAAGAAATAGTTTGCATTAAACATATTTTTAATTTACCTATTGATTTTAATTAAGGTCTTGCTGAGTTTGCAAATGCAAAGTGATTTTTCTAGAGGAAATATACTTTAACTCTTTCCCATATGTTTTTCATATTCTTAATGTATAAAATCAGAGTCCTAAAGATTACAATGCACACGCTTAAATGATGGCTTGTTAAATCAGCCTGCATCTACCTGAGATGAAAAAAAGGTTATGAAATAGAAAAAATGGATTGAGTTTTTGATATAAAAAGCAGAGACAATAGCTCTTCTAGTTAAGAATACAGAATTTTTCTTATGAAAGAAATGTTTTTATGATAGAAAAATATTTATTGAGCTTACGCCTCTCTTAGATCAATTTATGTCTTCCATGCAGTTTTGAAAACCTTTTTCTCTTTTTCTTTAAAATACAATTTCTTTCCAAGAAAGTCTCTTATTTACCTCAGAGAAAGAAAATCAATACTAGTGCGGAGAAAAAGAGACATTCTTATTTTCCATTTGGTTCCTTAAAATTACAGACATTATAATTAACATAAAATCATTACATACTGCTTTTCATAATAGAAATCATGATGATCAAATTGGTACATTTTATAACCTCAAACTCAGAAAATTGCTAAGGTAGATATGTAGTTGGTTTTTTTAATTGGTATTTCACCAAAAGTAATTAATTATAGAATGTGTCATTTTCAGTAGCATTTTTTTTTTGCAAAATATCAGAGTTCCACAAAAGATTTAGTAGAAACCCAGCAGAACACAATATTCTGTCTTTATATACAAAATTAATGCTTCAACATTAGGAATTGTGCAGATTTCATAATTTTTGCTTAAGAGTATTATAATAACACTGATAAAATACCATTGTGTTAAATTAAACTACTCTGTTAAATGAGAGATGGATGGAGGAGATAACTGTAGACAGACAGACAATAATGACTAGGACATAAGGGCATAGAAGAAAATATACTTAATAATACATGTGAAAAGCTAAATAGGCTTATAGCTGTCCAATCCCAAAATACTAGATTTAGGTTCTATATCTTTAAGCTGGAAAGAAACCTGGGGGCATAGAACTTAAAAAATAGGAAAGACTTAGGAACAATATAAAGAAAAATTAAAATAGTACTTTTCTGCTAAGTTGTAAATAAATGTAACTCAATACCTCCAGGAAGTGGTATAGTTTAGAAATACAGTACAAGGAGATTCAAAAAAACACTGAAGAATTCATAATGGGTCCTTGCTGCAATTAATACACTTGAGATATATTTGGAGTGGGTATTGACAAGCAGGCCCTGCTACTGACCGTTAGCTGACACTGACATACTGGGTGGATTGAAGGACTGGCCTCTTATGATGCTCTTCATCTCATTCCTGCTCATTTATTCTTTCTTCAAGCAGCAAAAACAGATGTAAGCCTTGCCAATCATACTTAAACAATTAACATCTAACATTCGTGCTAACGAAAAATCTCAGGGAAAGAGTGAACAGTTTAGAATCTATGTATAATTTTTTGGATTTTTGTGAAAACATTTAAATAGCAAAACTAGGGAAAGTATGTTTGTTTCTTCTTGTGGGTTAGGTTGCTTGTCGTGGGTCTGCTTAGACTAGAGTAGAAAATAAATAAAGCTACATGCGGAAGTTGTGTTTTCAGAAGGTACAACAGTTATCTCAAGCTCTTGGTTAGTCAGCATAGCACACTGAAAAAGAAAGACAGGGAATTACCTGGCCACTTGGGTGCCTTTTTTCTGTGCTTGTCTGGGGGTATGCTTGCCTTTGATAATAGACACTCGTAAATACAAGTCATTGAAATGGTAGGAAGGGGAATACTGTGGCTCCAACGCTTTGAGAGGCTTTGATATTCAATGCGGTATCTTTAAGTTGGAGAGTGGCTGAAGATCAAGGGCAATCAATCCTGATGCTTTCAAATTTATAGACATTTTGGCTGGAGGAGGGAATGGAAAAGATTTATCCTTCTGGAATATTTCAGGTCTACTCTGTCTCTTCTACTTCATCTTTGGATCCACATCCTAGTGGAATAGCAGAGAGGCTGTTTGCAGATGGATATGATCTGCTGAGTCTAATTATCGCTACTCAATAACAAAAATTCCAAACAAACAAACAAAAAGAATAAATTTCTTCATTTTTGGTCTACTCATATTTCTTTTTATTATAACCTTTGCTATTTTATCACCTAGAGTAAGTAATATATATTTCACCTGTAACTTATTATAAAATCACACCACTGAGAATCTAGGTCATATTTGTTATTATTAATACACTGTAAAAATGCCAAGCATTTTCTATTTGACCTTTTGCAACTTTCTCTCCACCACGCTTCCTATCTCTATCTCCCTCACGTTGTCTCAAATGTGGGAAATAAATGTCTTTCTATGTCTTGTTAAAATTAATTCTTTCTTCTTTTCTAATTCTTAATGACCTTGGGCAGTCTTTTCTCATTTAAGAATAATACACACCTGTTTCAGGCTGTCACAGTCTCTCAGGCCTTTTTGTTAACTGCTGCTGCTACTTCATCTTATAAATTACCTCCTTCTCCCCAGGAAGTGGCATCTCCTTTGAATGAGCTTTCTCTCACCTACATCTTCCTTCCCCTTTTCCTCCCTCCATTGATCTTTTTCTCTTTGTATCCATGATTTCTTCCTTTCATAAAGTTTTCTTTATAAAAATGTCATTTTATAATCTAAACTGAAATTCAATTTACCCTCACAATTTTTTTAAATGGAAATTGATACATTTCCAAGTTGTCTAGAACTAAAGATATTCTAACAATAGAACAATAAACATAGTAAACTTAAGAAATATTAACATATGAAATGACAAGTTCCTGAACTTTATACTAACACTTTGTAATAATTCATAAGTCCATAATAACAACCCAATAATTCATTTTTAAAAATTTCTATGTATCTAAAAACACCACTGTATCAGGAGACGTTACATGATTTCCTTGGTTTATTGATCTCTGGTAATATTTAAGAGATTTCATAATTATAAGAAATGATAAATTAGATTGAATCCAACACAAAATTTATAACCAACTAAACAAATAACCCACACAAAGAAGAAAGTACAATACCAATTTGTATTATCTTTGCGCTTATTGATAGCTAGTATATTTTGGAGACAAAGCAAATTTTCCATGAAAGCTGAAGATTTAGCTTGGTACCTTATAATGGATTCATTAATGCTGGAGGAAAGAATTTATATAATTAAGTAACATTTTATTTACTCAAAGGAAACTAGTAAAACAAAACATATAGAATAAGTGGATGTTCTCTCTTGTTCACTGTTTATTAAGATTTTACACCAAATTACATAAAATTTGCTTCCAAATATCTATTGATAAATGAATTAATTGGCATTATACATAAAAATTAGAACTCTAGGGGGAAAATCCAGAATATATTAAAATAAAATTACTTCAGTCTTATAAGTGCTAGCTAACCTAACAATTAGGTTGCTTTGCATAACAAAAATATTGTTTTCCTAACAGTATTTCCTCAGTAGAACTAGCAGGAGGGGCGGAGGGAAGAAATTCATGTTGGTATAACAGAAGAACTAAAGCTAAGGAGCATCAAAGTAAAGAGAGTTGCCTCCTTGGTGATTGGGCTGGTTTAACCAATACTAGTTAACACATACGATTGCACATTTCATGGAACTGGCAACATTTCTTTCATGTGTTGAAAAATTTTCAGGAGACAGGATTTCAAATTATTGACTGTATTACCAAAAGAAGAAGTATTATTAAAGACCTGTATTATTCTAAATACATTAGACTAGTAAGACTAGTAATGGTACACTATTTATACTCATTTTTAAAGTGTAAGATGATATAATTTGACTTATATTGCAATTTGTATAAATGAGTATGCCGAGCCTGGGCTGATCCCCCGCATTTTCAGTAACCAAAAGTCCCAAATAAGCTACTATGAAAAATAGTGTCTTGGAATTATGGTATTGTTAGAAACAATCTACATAGGTTGGCAGAACTTTGTAAGTTTTGTTGAATTAGTGAATGAGTAGGAAATTTAGGACATATCCACTGTCTTCTGTCACTTAGGATTGGCTAATTTCCTGAACAAATGAGTCTAAACTTGACTTAATAAAACAAGAGAAATAGGTTGAAATATACATTTGGGATACCATTTCAATACCTGACACTTTTTCTGCAAGTTAAAGGCAAATTGTATAACTTGCAAAGTCTCAATTTCCCAATTTTTCAAGCAGACATGGTAACATTTGCAACCTATCAAAAGAGCTCAGGAAGGTTTAATGAGGTGACATATCTAAAATGTTATCTGAGAGAAAATATTTTTATTATCTCTGCAGATAATACCTCAGCTTGACTGGAGAAAAAAAGATACTACAAGTTATTATTGTATTATGATAAAGCAATGAACTACCACCTGCAGGAAATTGGCTTCATGAAAGGCAATGACAAAGAGCACATCAGGATTACATGAAATCAATCAGAGGCAGGCAGGAAGAACACAAGCCAGATGAAGTGGAGTCTTTCATGACAGGCAGGAGAATATATCAAAGCCATCCTTGCTAATTTCAAAAAGCCCACTCCCTCCTCTAGAGGTGAGAACATTACTTCAGACAGCATGCTGGCTCCACTGGACTTCTGTGAAGATGCTACGACTCCATTTGTGGGTTTCTTAAAGAATGATTTAGGAATGAAAAAGGCCAGCAAGCCTGAGCACTGTTAATTTAGATCATCCGTGGGAGACACTTGAGTGCAAACTTTTCCACATTTATTTCTCCATTAGGAACTTATTTGCAACAACTGAACCTTCACTTCTATAATTTAATTGCAAACTAATCTTCTTTTAATAATGCTCTCTTAACTAATTTTCAAAGAAAATGCTAAGTAATTTATCTAAAAAGATACATCCTTACAAACAAAACAATAAAACAACTCATATAAAAGTAGATAATATCACCAAATAGGTACCCACAAAAATTAAAAATTGAATAAATAAGTAAATAAACAAATAATATTTTCTGTCTATTATTATTATTAAAAAAGTAGATGGTATCTATCCTTGAAAGACAGAGTGAAATTAGAAGGAGAAGCAACAGTCAAAATGATGGGTATGATGGATGAGTCATGGTGAGATCTCCTTGAAGGCCAATATTTTTCAGAGGAACAGCAGATGCTGTAAGAAAATCTGAATAAATGCTGTAATCCTAAGGTTATGTTCAGTAATGAATTCACATGTTCCAAGACCTGTAAGGATAAGTGAAAAGAGCATTCTGAGAAACCTCATGGTGTTCTCCGTGCTCAGACGAAGGACTATACCATGAGTATTAGACACACATAAGCAGTTGTTAACAGTATGATACAGTATGATAGAACTATGTATAATTGGAAGTTTGATAGGTATAAGGATGTTTTAAGTGGTTGCAGCTGTGATATTGACAGAGGAGCTAATATTGCCAGGGGTTCTAGATAAGTAAGATAACAGTTTTTCACTTAAAAATTACCAAATTTCCTCCTGAAATAAATACCAGTGGGTAAATAAATTAACTAAATACATCAATTACATTTTTATCTATGCCTTCAAATTGATTCCTTTCTAGTAATAAAGATACTTTGAATTCAATTAAGGGTCAATGAAAATTTAGGGTAGTGAAATATTATTTTAATTAATTCACATACCTATAAAAGTTCAACTTAAATATTTTGGTTCAATTGCCAACAGTCTCTTTCTAAAATTTGGTAAACAGAAAATAAAATATTTATATTTGTGAATCCAGAGTTAATGTAGCATTTATGAAACATTCAAAGAAAAAGCAAAAGTTCTCTCCTTTGCAGCATATTAATTGGAATCACATTTTTCAGGAAGAGTGTTCATAACAGACAAAAAAGCAAAATTACTTCACATTTTTTATAAGGTCTTAGCTTATAAAACACTTCGTTCAAGAGAGAGCTAGCATACATCTTAGAAACAATCTCTTCTACTTTTCTCAATCCATATTCC
The DNA here is from genome assembly GCF_029281585.2 of Gorilla gorilla gorilla. Taxonomy (NCBI): domain Eukaryota; kingdom Metazoa; phylum Chordata; class Mammalia; order Primates; family Hominidae; genus Gorilla; species Gorilla gorilla. The sequence goes on along the minus strand of NC_073229.2, from coordinate 115,966,783 downwards.
AAGTTGTCCCTGAGCTGAGCTGAGATAGATTTAGACCACACTCTAGTTCACATAATAGCAATCTTTTTCAAATGTATAAGAGAAAAAAGAGCTAATGTATGAGTTTTCTCAATTTCATGTTTTCTCTCATATTTATTTTCTTTTCTGCTATTATTTGTCTTTTAGTAATATTAGTAAACAATAAATGATCAAGCGGCGATATAATAAATAACTTTATTAAAATGAATATGTGTTTTAAATATTTTGATTGTGGATTTTCTGATGTGGTGGCGACTTTACTTTGCTCACCTATAATAGAGTCATGTTATGTTAGGAAAAAGAGTTCCTATTTAGTGGTATTACATAAAATATACTTTGAAGGCATGATTTTCCTTAAATGGAGACACAATTTTCAAGTATCCTCTTACCTGGGTAAGCATAAAAGCCTTAAATGTGGCCTAATGTTGAGTTCTAGTAATGTCACAGAGGTGATAAGTAGCACAATAAAATTAAAAACCCATCATCTGGCTTTGAGTACAAGATTTGTCTTATTCAATTAGTTGTTTGTGTAGCAGGGATTTTGTTTTCATGAGGAAAGAAGACAAGAGAACAGCAGGGTTCTGAGTATTTCTGTGAGGCTGTTTTCGTATAGCATTTAAGTTGGTAGACTTCAAGTAAAGTATATTGCACTCTATTACATGGGTGGGTCGCATCAGTTGAAGGCCTTAATGCAATAAAAAGATTGCTCTTGAGCAACAGCAATTTTTCCAGAGACTTCCCTTGGACTTCCCCTTCAACATTTAAGCTTTCTGACTCTACAGTAAATTGTTTTAGGACTTGAATTAGAACATCGGCTCTCCTGGGCCTCTAGTCTACTGGTCTTTGGACAGGAACTACATTCTCAGCTCTCCTGGATCTCCAGCCTGTTAGTCCACCCCACAGATTTTGGACTTGCTAGCCTCTAAAATTGGATGAGCCAGTTCTTTATAATACATTTCTTCACACACACAGACACACAGACACACACACACACACACACACACACACACACACAGTCTATTGGTCTGTTTCTCTGGAGAATCTTGAGTAGAAGGATCGCCAATTTCTGTTTCTAGTTAAGTTGGAGTAAGAGGACAAGGTAACAACAGCAAGAAAATGAAACATTGGATTACAAGATAATATCAGTAGACATCAGGCAATGAAAATGAGTTATCACCGAGGGTTGGGAAACATTAGGTAAGCATTATGACTGCTCCCAGCTTACTGCCTTGAGAGGGTTTCAATACCACTTCACAAGAGAGAGGGACTAAGGGAACCTGATGGACCCCCTGAGTTGAAGAGATGGAGCTGAGAGTTCAAGGAGGCTGAGGAGACCAAAATATGTAGGTGAACGCACTAGAGAGAAAAGAGCTGCCCAGGAAAAGGAATCCAGAGATCTGCAGAGAGTGTTCCTCAAATATTGAACAGAAAACTAATTAGTATATGCATGTGAGTAAACTATCACAAGACAGGAAAGGAGCCACCTGAAAAGATCAAAGATAATAGTGTTTGGCACTCACACAGGTCTGCAATAGTGCTTAATCCTTCCAGAAAGATTAGAAAACCTCATGATTCATGGTATTGAACTGAACACACAGGAGGGCCTTATCTCAGTAGTGGGAAATAATCAGACGTCTGCTGAGCATTATTCTGGTCCAGTCTAACAAATCTTAAAAGCAAATTAGGGATCAAACAGTTTCCAAGTGACTTAATGGTGTCTTAGGAAAAAAACTCAAGAAGACAGAGGAATAAAAAAAATTCAGTAACCAAAAAGATAAAAATTATAATATAATACCTGCTATCCAGTCAAAAAATAGCATGCATGCAAAAAAACCTGAAAAATTAGACCCGTAATGAGAAGAAAAATAAAGCAATGAAAGTCACCCAGAATTGAGGTTAGAATTGGCACTCAGGTATTAAACGTATATTATAACTCTTTCCTATATATTCAAAAATATGAGTAGAAATATGAAGGGTATAAATAAAAACAAATTAAATATCTAGAAACAAAAACTATAATGAAAACAACTATTCATAATAAAATGTAGCAGAAAAAGCTGCACAAAAAATAATGAACAAAGCATAAGTGAGCTGTTGGGCAATCGTAAATAGCCTTATATGTGTGTTATTAGAGTCACCAGAGAAAAGGATGTGGGAGTGTCAAAACATATGTGAAAAGCAATGGCTGAATCTTTTCTAAATTTTATGAAAACTGTGAACTTACGGATCCAAAGAGCAATAAATCCAAATTACAAAAAAAGGGAAAAAGAAAGAATACAAAGAAAAGAAAAGAAAGAAAGGTAAAAGAAGAAACTACACCAGGGCACATAAGACCAAATTGTCCTAAATTAGTGATAAAAATAAAAGAAAAATTATTAAAACAGCAAAAGAAGAACACATGGCATAGACCACAAAGAAGAACAGAGATAAAGATAACAGCAGATTTATAATTGAAAAGAATGAAAGTTGGGAGAGAGTGGAGCAATACCTTTGAAAGTACTGAGAGAAAACAGCTGTCAGCCAAAAATTCTGTTCCTAGCACACGTATCTTTCAAAAGCAACAGCAGAAAAAAGACATTTCAGACACAGCGAAGCTCAAATAATTTGTCACTGACAGACAGTACCGAAAATAAAATGTTTAAATAAATCTTTCTGGTAGTAGAACAATTATACCAGATGAAATATGAATCTACACAAAGAAATGAAGATCGTAGAAATGGTAACTATCGATAATTTTTAATGTTATTTACATCTTCTAAAACTAGTTAACTAAACAAAAATAAAATCAATATAGTGTGTAGTTTTTAACATATGTAAAAGTGAATGTGTGACAATAAGAAAACAAAGATTGAAAACACAGAAATGTTGTATTTTATAATTCTAAGATGTGCAAAATTATGTATTACTTAACAACATAAGTTAAAATGTATACTATAAACCATGAAGCAGCCATTAAAATGATAAAAACAAATAACCAATAAGCCAACAATGTAGATAAAATAAAATCATAAAGTCCTCATTTAATTCAGAAGAAGTCAGATAAAGAGGAAAAAGTAAACAAAGAATACATCAGACAAATGGGAAACAAAATGTTAGATTTTAATTAAGCAATCACATTAAACGAAAACAGTCAAAACACACCATTTTAAACAGCAGGCTTTTTCTCTTTATTTGACTATTCTTGAATCCAATGAGGATCTTTTATGATTCCATTTTTATCTTCTTTTTGGGCCTTATGGTTATTTGTTTTTATCATTTTATGGCTGCTTTGTGGCTTACAGTATACATTTTTGACTTATGACATGGATACAATGACCCAATTATGTACTATCTACCAGAAACCCAGTTTAAATACAAAGACAGAGTGTATCAAAAGTAAAAGAATAAAAAAAGTCATGATAACTCTAATCAAAAGAAAGGTGGAATGATCATATTGATACCAGATGAAGTAGATATCAAAGCAAAGGCTTTATCAAGAATAAAGAATGTCATTCTTTGATAATAAAGTCGTCAATTTTTTAAGATGATATAAAAAATTTTAAATTGAATGCAATGAAAATAGAACATCAAAATATATAAAGTAAAAATAGTAGAAATGAAAGGTGAAAATAGATCCACAATTATAGTTAAAGATTTCAACACTCTACTTGGTACAACAAAAAGATAAAATATAGATTACAATATAGAAGACCTGAAAAATACTATCAACCAGCTCATCGATGTTTATAAAATACTATATGCAACAGAATAATTCACAGTTTTTTAAGTATACATGGAACTTTTGCCAAAGTAAGCAATATTCTGGGCCATAAAATAAGTCCTCCAACTCCAAAATTTAAAATGATTCAAGTCATGCAAAATATGTTCTCTGGCCAAGGTGGAATTAAATTGGAAATAAATCACTGGAGGATGCTTGGAAAATCCCCAAATATTGAAAAATGAAACAATACAACTCTTAATAGCCTATAGGTCAAAGTAAAAATCAAAAAGTATGTTAGAATGTATTTTGAACTGAATGAAAGTGAAAACACATGTCAAAATATATAGGATGCTAGTAAAGCAGAACTCAGAAGTAAATTATAGCACTAGATCTGTATTAGGAAAAATTAAACAGTTCTCAAATTCATGACTATAGTTTCAACCCTAAGAAACTAGAGAAAAATAGTAAATTAAACCTTAAGACAATAGAAGAAAGGAAATAAGGATTGATATAAATCAAAACAGAAAACAGTAAATAGAGGAAATCAATAAAATCAAAAGATAGTTTTTAATAATGTGAAAATTAATTGATTCATCTCATGCCAGACTACCAAGAAAAAGAGAGGGGTGAGGGGTGACACAAATCACCAATATTAGGAATAAGAGAGGTCATATCATTACAGATTCTACATATATTAAAAGTATAATAAAGAATACTGCGAACAACCTTATGCCAGTAAATTTGACAACAGAGGAAATCAACCAACTGCTTGAAAAATGCAAACTACCAATATTTATTCAATAAGAACTAGATAACTTGAACAGCCATGTATCTATTTGTAACAAACTTCAGGTTGTAGTTAAAATTCTTTCCAGTCAGAAAATTCTAGTTTCAGCTGGGCGCTGCGACTCATGTCTGTAATCCCTGCACTTTGGGAGGCCATGTTGTGCAGATCACGAGGTCAGGAGTTTGAGACCATCCTGGCCAACTAAAAATACAAAAAAAAAAAAAAAAAAAAAATTAGCCGGGTATGGTGGCACTTGCCTGTAGTCCCAGCTACCTGGGAGGCTGAGGCAGGAGAATACCTTGAACCTAGGAGGCAGAGGTTGCAGTGAGCCGAGACCACGCCACTGCACTCCAGCCTGGGCAACAGAACGAGACTCCATCTCAAAAAAAAAAAAAAAAAAAAAAAAGAAAGAAAGAAAATTCTAGTCTCATGTGGCTTCGCTATTAAGTTCCACCAAATGTTTAATGAATATATCATAAAAACTTTACACAAGTTTTTCCAAAGAAATGAAAAGGAGGGCGCTATCAGAGCCCAGAATTACTCTGACAATAAAAGAAAAACAGAAAGAAAAAAACATCTCCTAAACATGATGCAAAAGCTCTCTACAAAATGTTAGCAAATTGAAGCCAACAATAAAAATATATAATACATAATTACCAAGCGGGGCTTATTCTAGGAATGAAGGTTTAACATTAGAAAACCCATCAATGCAATTCACAATATTGGAAGATAATTATTAAAAATCCATGTGATTATCTCAATGGAGAAAACGGTGTAGAGAAAATCCAAAACCTGTTCCTAGGGAAAATTCTTAGAAAACTAAGAATAGAAGGTAATTTGTCCAACCAAGTGGTTCTATGAAAATATGTAGCTAATATTATATTTAATAGTTAAAGACTGAATGCCTTTTCCATAAGATGGAAACAAGAAAAAAATTATAATAACTACCTTCAACACTTCTGTTTAACATTATACTGGAGGTTCTGGCTAGTAGAATAAGTTAGAGAAAAAAGAAATAAAAGCATGTCCATTAGGCAGAAAGAAGTAAAACTGTCTTTATTTGTAGATGACATGCTTGTACATGTAGATATTGTGACAGATCTACAAAAATCTACAAAAATTAATTTACGAGTTCAGCAAGGTTTCAGGTTACATAATCAATATACAAAAATCAATAGTATTTCTAAATACAACAAATATCAAAAACTAACATTTAAAATGTAGCAATAACCTGGAACAATATGAAATACTTAGGGATAAATCTAACATGTAGAAAACTTGCACACTGAAAACAACAAAACACTAAGGAAATAAACTAAGGAACTAAAAAATGACAGATATATTATGATTGTGGTTCAGAAGACTCAATATTATCAACATGTTAACTCTTCCTAGGGTGATCTATGAGTTTAATGAAATCTCAATCAAACTCACAAGAGATTTTTTTTTGCATATGTGGACCAGACTCATTCAAAAATTCATATAAAAAAGCAAAGGTCCTAGACTAGACAAACCAACTTTAAAAGAGATAAACGCTACTTGATTTAGACACTTATATAAAGTATAGTAATCAAAATACTGTGACATCAAAGCAAAGACAGAAAAACAAATAAATGGAAATGATAATCCAGAAATATATATATATGGACAGAGGTACAAAAGAAATTCAGCTTCTAAAGAATGATAATTTTTCAACACAGTGCTAAAAGAATTAGATGTCTATTTGTATGTGCCACGTAGAAAAATCTAGAAAATCAAATGTGTACTGGAACAAAATTTAAAACCTAAAACTATAAAACTTTACAATAAAACCATACAATAAAATCTCATGACCTTGGGATAGGCCAAGATTTCTTACATACAACACTGAAAGTATAGCCCATAAAAGAATTAATTGATAAATTTGTTTTATCAAAGTGAAAAAATGTCTTCTCTTTGAAACATCCTTTTAATAAAATGAAAATCAGCATTATATATTGAGGGAAAATATTTGCAAATAATATATCTAATAAAGAATTTTTGCTAAGGATAACAAACTCTTAAAACAATAACAAGAAAACAAACCAATAAAAGTTGGGCAACAATTTGGATGCTTCACCAAAGAAGACATCCTATTGGCAGAAAAGCATGCAAAACAATGTTTAGCATCATTTTTCTATATGAAATGAAAGTTAAAAATACAATTTTATATTACTAAATATGTTAGAATAGCTAAAAGTAAAAAGACTGATCACATTTAATGTTGGCAAAAATGTGAAGAAACTACAACTTTCCAGTGCTGCTGGTGGGTAAGTAAAATGATACAACCACTTTGGAAAACATTTGGAGATTCTTAAAGTGTTCAATATAGACCTACAATAGCATTTAGCCCTTTACTTCTAGTTATTTGCTCAAGAAAAATGAAATTACATGTCTATAACAAATACTTCTATGCAAATTTCAGTAGCAGATTTATTTGCATTAGTGAAAATCTAGAAAATACCAAATATCAATTATCAAGTGAATGGACAAACAGTGGAAAAATTTGTGCAAGGAAATACTACCTATCAGTATAAAGACATAGCCATTAATAAACACACCATTGATGAATCTCAAAATTATTATGCTAAGTGACAAAAGCAAGACAAAATTGCACATACTGTATAGTTCCATTTACTTAAAATTCTAGAAGGTGACAACCAATTTATTGTTACAGAAAGCAAATCAGATTGCCTGAGCATAAGGTGGGGGAAGGATTGGTGAGGAATGAAAGGAAGGGATTCCAACCAGGCCCTTGGAAACTTTTGGGAGTGATGAATATCTGCATTATCTTGAGTTTGGTAATATTCTCACAGGTGTGTATATATATGTCAAAATTTATCAAATTGTACCTTTTAAACATGTTCAGCTTATTATATTTTTTTAAAAAGGAAACAAAAGAATTTTTAAATTTAGACAGTTCAGGCAACTGGACTGCCTGGATTAGAGTATCTGCTTTCCTAGTTACCAGTAATGCGACCCTAGGCAAGTTATATAACCTTTCTTTGTTGGCAAAATGGGTATAGTTATAGCAATTACCTATTAGGTAATTCACGTATAGTGCTTACAACATTGCATCACATAATAAGGACTAACTCAGCACTTTCTATTATTACTAATGTTGTATGTTCTTAAAGCAATTAAAATATCACACTGCCTATAAATATTATTGTAGATGTTGTAAGGAGAATGCAGAAGAAATTATGGAAAAGAAAGCTATTCATCAGGAAAAAAACGGCACCTTGAGAAAAATATCCACATACATGTGCTCATATACAACTACATACATTTAGATAAATATAAAATGCAACAAATAACTGTAAGGTTTTATAGTTTGGATATTAACTAAAGAAAAAAGTACTATACAATACTACATTTAAAATTATCCTTGGAATAATTATTTGAAAACTAATTTTCATGAATTCCATTACATATTACTCAGGAAAAGAAAAATCTAATGACAATGTTATTGTTACAGAGAAAGAAATAAAATAGTTCTACCATTGTCTGAAATTATTTCTGTGCATATTTCAGTGACAGAATTGCAAAAATAAATACCATTTAAATTATGATATATATAGAATAGCATATAAATAAAATATAAAAATAATATAAATAAATTATAATCTAAATGAAAAGTAGATTTTAATCTAAAGGTAAAAGAGTCTAAATGAAATTCCTTATTATAATCTAATACAAGTCAACATTTGTAGCCTTTTTCAGTTTTTTCTTGCCAGTGTGCTTAACTTGTACACATTTTCTAAAATCTTGATTTTCAAATTACATGTTTTAATTTATATACGACAGAACTAATCACATCTTCTTTCCTCTTCCTTCCCTTTCTACATTCAGGCTTTTGCTTGCCATATTTTCTCACTTAAATATATCTCTCTTCTCTAAGTATAATCTTCAGCATCACTTCTCTAGCCTATAGCAGGTTTTTTCCTCCTTTGTGTAAAAGAAAGCAAAATGGACCTTATTTTGTGAATCCCATTTTGTTTTAATTAAAAAGATATTGATACAACTCTAAAATATACTTTGAACATTCTAAATAATGGGACAATAACACTGTTTTTTTTTCCCCCTTACCAACAACATTTTGCCAGTAGTTAATTTTATTCAGTTTTTTTCAGCATTGTTTCCTTAAGAGTATTCAAAAGGATGGGGAAAATCATAAGCTGTCTTTTTAGGATGCAGAAACACAAAAGGAAAAAAAGTATCTCCTTGTCAGTCATAATGTTAACAGTAAGCAACAGCTCTGCAATATTATTCCCACCAAAAATAGACGTCTTAGGTTCACAATGCAATGTAATATTTTAAGGGGATTTAAGAGTGTGCCACAGTTTCCACTTGACAATCTTCTTTTCACTGAGTGTCCATCCTATAAAACACACTGCAGTGATAAGGGACTAAGTTAATGTCCTAGATTGTCTAATAAAATGCTATTATATTGGAACACGTTTAGTAAAATTATTTTCTTTTGAACAATGAATCACCTAGTTGTAATGAAAAATAAGATTTCTTTGGTGTATACCTTTGGGTAATAATTGAGTATTTTCTTCCTGTAGAATGACTTTAGTCTGGCATGTAGTAGGCATTCAATATGTATTTACTAAAATAGTAAAAGAAAAATAGGGCATATTTATTTTAAGGAGTGTTTTGGATAAATATTATAGCTTTAGAAACATGAGCTATGTTATTAATGACCCTCTTCTGTGCGCCATAAAAAGCATGAGCATATCAAGTATAAAACACTAATAGGTCATTTTGCACTAATAATAACATCCTACTTCCTGAAAATTAATGTACATGGTCATTACATGTATATTAATAAACTCTTATTTCAAGAGCTTAATAAGACAGATGGATAACAGAAATAATTTTCAGCATCAGCAGATTTAACAACAAACAGCTATTTCCAAGTATTACTTTTACTTTGCCAATTCTCAAAAATAATAAACAAGAGGTCATTTTTGTATTCAGTTTTACTGAGTAGAACAGCTCATTGCTTCTAGTAAAATGATATTGGCATTTCGATAATTTCTGCAAACTTGAAAAATTATCAAACATGTTTGGTTTTCAAATAACAAGGAAGAATCACCTGTTATATCTGACTCACAAGTTACCAAGTCTTTACAAATAATGCTGGCTAATCAGCACAACAATAGTGTGGATGGGAAGTGCACAGAGAAGGATAATGGAAAGACTAGGCCCAGATTGTTCTATTAAAATGGGAGCAATTCATCACTTAGCACCATTAGGCACTGATAACTTGGACTGTATAAAGAAGACCTTTCAGAGTTTCAAGTGTTCTTCAGTCAACACAATGCACTGGTGAATAAAAATTGGTACATCTGTTAAAAAATATAGATACTGGTTGCTGAAGGGAATTATGAATTTGATAATTAGTCACATTTAAAAAATCATTAAAATAATATATTATGCAAAATTAAATCACAGTGAATGGACCATATGGATATTTTTCTATTTACTGTATTTCATTATGGCACTGGTAAGTAGCATATGGTTAGTAACACCGTCATTTAATAATTAAAATGACTTTTTTTATTTTGTTTACTGGTTTCTCATTTCTAGAGACTGTAATTTTGCCTTGTGATTAGTAATGAAGCTCACTCAGCAGCTCCTTCTAATAGAACTCAGCATGGACAATTTTCCACACAGATTCAATCTCTGCCTGAATCACACTAATCCTTTGATTGGGCTCAAGGAAAGGCTTGGATCCCTGTAGAGTTCCTGATGCACCGACTATTCATAAAAATAATAACAAGGCACCAAGCAGTCAGAAATGTGGGCCTTGCACCTGTTCTTTGCCCCAGTGAAACGAGCCGCAGGATGGTCCTTGTTGATTTTTCAGTGGGACTAGATCTAATTTATTCACACTGGGGACTGAAGGCCTCTTGCAAGGTTTGAGCCTAAGGTTGTAGTTGAGAGAAGCTGTTGGTGATCATAACTCATTCCTCTGTCTTTGAAAACAGACACAGAAAGTTACTCTATACGCAAATCAGACACACACACGTAAGTGTAAACACAAACACATGGAAAATAGCTACAGTAAATACAAACAGGCAAAGTGTTTTCATGTTTTGCATGTAGGCAAATATTGAAACAGATTTTCTTAGTGACAATGCTTTTATGGTTCAGTAACATTTGAAGTTATGTTAATACTTATGGATCCCCACGGAACTATTTAGACCCTATAACTAGTCACCATGGTGGTCTTATGGAATAAAACACTGGTTTGTACAGTATGCTTCTTTATCATTAGGCAACCAAAGTAGTTAATTTTCCTATGTCTGAAATATTAGCTTCTCTTGATTATCAACATATTGATAATTTAAGACACATTTTAGATTAAGATTTGTTAGTCCATAGTAATATGATCATTAGAACACTAGCTTGCTGACAAAATGGCACTCATGCAAAAAAATGAAGGAAATTATTTACTTTATGAAAGCTGCAGTACTCATTCAAGCAACTCAGCAAGACCAGTATAATTCAGGGGTTAGAAAATAGGCATAAGGATGTAAAAGATGCAGGTGCTAATGTTTAGTGCACCTGGAGTTGGTCCAGGCTCATGCATAACCCCTCCTCACATTTTTCCAAGTAAATATTCATCATGGTTAGCAAGTTCATCTTCTAATGCATTTAAATCCTTCTGAAAGGGTGAATGGGAAAAAATTGTTTTTGTTAATCACAGAGCACTCTGATATTTCATATCCACCTTGTTATTTTAAGGCTATTTTTTGGAACAGGTTCAGTCTTATTCATATAGACTGATTTTGCTTGTTAGACCATTGTAAAAATAACTAAGTATTCTGTTCAATATATTTCTCCTAATGTAACAAGTTCACATTTTTTCTAATCATATGATAAATATATGGTAATATTTATCTTCAATGTTTTATTTTAAGAATGATCTCAAAATGTAGTTATCAAACAACCTTTACAGAGGAAAATGTGATTTTCATTGCTGTGAGTATGGCATTCTAGATAGCCTGAATGGAAATTCAAAATGAAACAACTGAAATGTCAGTTAAAACATTATTTTAAAAACAATGCTAAGTTGTCTTAAGAAGACGAATCCATAGAACTTAAAGTAAAGTGACAATAGTAACCTTGAACAATAAGCAACTGCTAAAAGTACGTTTGCATCTAGAGGGCTGTATATAACCCTGGAAACATTGAATTTTTGTTTTAATAATGGCATGGGACATAGCAGAATATAAAGCCTAATGCTTACTTATGCTACACAGAAGAGTGATTAGAGTGACTGGTCTATATTCATTTGATCAGGCTGAAGACTAGGCAAACTAGATGTCTCTCCCATAGGAGGCACCCAGTCTAAATTTTTCTAGTGACTTCTTCAATTTTGCACCTCAGTTGCCTAGGTTACTTCAGATTACACCAGGCCTTAATCTGGGTGCTAAGTGGAAGGAAAATATCTCTCCAAAGAATAAACTAGCTTACCAATCCATGGGTTTACATTGTGAATTCACATCAATTTTAAAATCTAACAATTTCAAGCCTAGATGGAAAGTGGAATGCTCCCTTGTAGGCAGTACACTCAAGTCATTGTGGAAACCATTACAAATCCTCTCTAAAGAAACTCAGCACTGATGAAGATAAAAATCTAACGAATGAGAACAAAGACACAACATACCAGAATCTCTGGGACAAATTCAAAGCAGTGTGTAGAGGGAAATTTATAGCACTAAATGCCCACAAGAGAAAGCAGGAAAGATCTAAAATTGACACCCTAACATCACAAATAAAAGAACTAGAGAAGCAAGAGCAAACACATTCAAAAGCTAGGAGAAGGCAAGAAATAACTAAGATCAGAGCAGAACTGAAGGAAATAGAGACACAAAAATCCCTTCAAAAAATCAATGAATCCAGGAGATGGTTTTTTGAAAAGATCAACAAAATTCATAGACTACTAGCAAGACTAATAAAGAAGAAAAGAGAGAAGAATCAAATAGATGCGATAAAAAATGACAAAGGGGATATCACCACCGATCTCACAGAAATACAAACTACCATCAGAAAATACTATAAACACCTCTACGCAAATAAACTAGAAAATCTAGAAGAAATGGATAAATTCCTCGACACATACACTCTCCCAAGACTAAACCAGGAAGAAGTTGAATCTCTGAATAGACCAATAACAGGCTCTGAAATTGGGGCAATAATTAATAGCTTACCAACCAAAAAAAGTCCAGGACCAGATGGAATGACAGCCAAATTCTACCAGAGGTACAAGGAGGAGCTGGTACCATTCCTTCTGAAACTATACCAATCAATAGAAAAAGAAGGAATCCACCCTAACTCATTTTATGAGGCCAGCATCATCCTGATACCAATGCCTGGCAGAGACACAACAAAAAAAAGAGAATTTTAGACCAATATCCCTGATGAACATCGATGCAAAAATCCTCAATAAAATACTGGCAAACCGAATCCAGCAGCACATCAAAAAGCTTATCCACCATGATCAAGTGGGCTTCATCCCTGGGATGCAAGGCTGGTTCAACATATGCAAATCAATAAATGTAATCCATCATATAAACAGAACCAATGACAAAAACCACATGATTATCTCAATAGATGCAGAAAAGGCCTTTGACAAAATTCAACAACACTTCACGCTAAAAACTCTCAATAAATTAGGTATTGATGGGACGTATCTCAAAAGAATAAGAGCTATCTATGACAAACCCACAGCCAATATCATACTTAGTGGGCAAAATCTGGAAGCATTCCCTTTGAAAACTGGCACAAGACAAGGATGCCCTCTCTCACCACTCCTATTCAACATAGTGTTGGAAGTTCTGGCCAGGGCAATTAGGCAGGAGAAGGAAATAAAGGGTATTCGATTAGGAAAAAAGGAAGTCAAATTGTCCCTGTTTGCAGATGACATGAATGTATATCTAGAAAACCCCATCGTCTCAGCCCAAAATCTCCTTAAGCTGATAGGCAACTTCAGCAAAGTCTCAGGGTACAAAATCAGTGTGCAAAAATCACAAGCATTCTTATACACCAATAACAGACAAACAGAGAGCCAAATCATGAGTGAACTCCCATTCACAATTGCTTCAAAGAGAATAAAATACCTAGGAATCTAACTTATAAGGGATGTGAAGGACCTCTTCAAGGAGAACTACAAACCACTGCTCAATGAAATAAAAGAGGATATAAACAAATGGAAGAACATTCCATGCTCATGGGTAGGAAGAATGAATATTGTGAAAATGGCCATACTGCCCAAGGTAATTTATAGATTCAGTGCCATCCCCATCAAGCTACCAAAGACTTTCTTCACAGAATTGGAAAAAACTACTTTAAAGTTCATATGGAATCAAAAAAGAGCCCACATTGCCAAGTGAATCCTAAGCCAAAAGAACAAAGCTGGAGGCATCACACTACCTGACTTCAAACTATAATACAAGGCTATAGTAGCCAAAACAGCATGGTACTGGTACCAAAACAGAGATATAGACCAATGGAACAGAACAGAGCCCTCAGAAATAATGCCACATATCTACAACTATGTGATCTTTGACAAACCTAACAAAAACAAGCAATGGGGAAAGGATTCCCTATTTAATAAATGGTGCGGTGAAAACTTGCTAGCCATATGTAGAAAGCTGAAACTGGATCCCTTCCTTACACCTTATACAAAAATTAATTCAAGATGGATTAAAGACTTACATGTTAGACCTCAAACCATAAAAACCCTAGAAGAAAACCTAGGCAATACCATTCAGGACATAGGCATGGGCAAGGACATCATGTCTAAAACACCAAAAGCAATGGCAACAAAAGCCAAAATTGACAAATGGGATCTAATTAAACTAAACAGCTTCTGCACAGCAAAAGAAACTACCATCAGAGTGAACACGCAACCTACAGAATGGGAGGAAATTTTTGCAATCTACTCATCTGACAAAGGGCTAATATCCAGAATCGACAAAGAACTCCAACAAATTTACAAGAAAAAAACAAACAACCCCATCAACAAGTGGGCGAAAGATATGAACAGACACTTCTCAGAAGAAGACATTTATGCAGCCAAACGACAGATAAAAAAATGCTCATCATCACTGGCCATCAGAGAAATGCAAATCAAAACCACAATGAGATACCATCTCACACCAGTTAGAATGGCAATCATTAAAAAGTCAGGAAACAGTAGGTGCTGGAGAGGATGTGGAGAAATAGGAACACTTTTACACTGTTGGTAGGACTGTAAACTACTTCAACCATTGTGGAAGTCAGTGTGGCGATTCCTCAGGGATCTAGAACTAGAAAGACCATTTGACCCAGCCATCCCATTACTGGGTAGATACCCAAAGGATTATAAAACATGCTGCTATAAAGACACATGCACACGTATGTTTATTGCAGCACTATTCACAATAGCAAAGACTTGGAACCAACCCAAATGTCCAACAATAATAGACTGGATTAAGAAAATGTGGCACATATACACCATGGAATACTATGCAGCCATAAAAATGATGAGTTCATGTCCTTTGTAGGGACATGGATGAAGCTGGAAACCATCATTCTCAGCAAACTATCGCAAGGACAAAAAACCAAACACCGCATGTTCTCACTCATAGGTGGGAATTGAACAATGAGAACACATGGACACAGGAAGGGGAACATCACACACTGGGGCCTGTTGTGGGGTTGGGGGAGGGGAGAGGGATAGCATTAGGAGATATACCTAATGTTAAATGAAGAATTAATGGGTGCAGCACACCAACATGGCACATGTATACATATGTAACAAACCTGCACGTTGTGCACATGTACCCTAGAACTTAAAGTATAATAAAAAAAAACTAAAGAAATGAGCCATTCATGATCAATACAACAGTTCACCGTAAGACAGAAAGAGTAGAAACAGCCAGTAGCCAATTCAGACTTTTAAATAAACAGATATTGATGTTAGCAAAAGTAGAAAATAATTAACAAATTTAATAAATGTTTTAAAATTCAAAAAAGTTTTAAAATATGAGAAGTGATCGGAATGCTATTTAAAGCAAAAATAACAGATCTGAAATATAACTAAATAAAATGTTAAGAATTTTTAAAAACCTGATAATTGCAACTAAAACAATGCATACATTAACCAATAGATGACACAGTGAATGAGAACACAGATACAATGCAACTTTTCATAATTCAGAAGGCAGAAATAAGAAAAGGGAAATATTTTTAATAAAATAATGGTTAGAAAACATGAGCATAGACTAATACTAATGTGTGAATAACTGAAGTTCTAGAATTAGATCATAGAGATAACTTAGAAGAGAATATATAAAGGTAATTAGCAAATGAACTTTCAGAATTTCTTACAGCAAACTCAAATTCAAAAAGCTCAAAAAACTTGAGAAGTACAAACAAAAGATTAATGCATGCAGCACACATCTTAACAAAAATGTAAAACGTAAACAAAAAGGATGCTATCTTCAAAAAGTACAGACAGAAGAGCATGGACCATGAGCAAAGAAAAACCATTAGACTAAGCACCAACTTGAAAATAGCAGAAAGGGAAGATTGAAACAATAGAATATTATTTAAAATATACGAATAAAAATAATTTCAATCTAGGATTCTATATCCAGTAAACTGCCTCTCATTAACAAAACTAATGATATTTTCAGGTACCTAAGAATGAAGTAATTTTGCAGTAGTAACAGATTCTTATGAAAGCAAATTTTAAACCATATAATTCTGATGGAAGAAAATGGTTCTCGATTAATATTTTTAAAGCTCTCTTCAAATTCATTATTAACCAGAGGAACCCTAACAGCAAAATAAGACCTCATTTCACATCAACTAAATATGCAAATGTCTAGTATGGATGAAAATCTACGACGACAAAAAAAATTTTCTATGGCTGGTAAGAATGAATACATCCATCCACTGTGTGAATGTCGTTATCTAGAAGAGTTGACAATACAATAACAGATAAATTCTCACACATGTACATCTATATAAACACATTCAGATACATATGTGTATATATATGTGTATATACATATACATATATATACACATACATACATGTGTATTCACAGATGCATTGTTTATAATAGTAAAATAATGAAAACAAACCAAGAGTCCATTCAGAATACAAAATATCAAAAGAGACATACAATAGAACATTATATCTCAGTGAAGATGAAGTACAACCACATGCATCAACATGGCTAAATGTCCAAAACTAATACTGAGTAAAAAGAAATTCATAGAATATATGCAATATTGTTATATAAATTTCAAAAATAGGCAACAGTTAATAATATGCTATTTAAGTATACATACAACATAAATCTATAAATAGTAACAGTGATTAACACAAAGGTTGGCATAGTGGTTATTTCTTGGGGAATGAGTGGGTAGTAATTGGTAGACAGAAGGATGCAATTATTTAAGCACACATAGGGATTCTAAGTATGTACTATTAATTTACAGCATTTAGACTGTGTGATGAATACACATCTATGCTTTTTTAAATTTTACTATTCTTTAAAACCTGCCTATATATTATATATAACGTTTTGTGTAATGACAAGTTTCAAAAAACTACAAAAATTTATATGGAAGAGTATGTTCTTGCATAAGGGAAAATGTTAAATTTTTGTTTCACATTCCACTTGCCTGGAAGGCAAAATTGAAAAGCAGAATGAGGAGCTATCACACTCCGGGGACTGTTGTGGGGTGGGGGGAGGGGGGAGGGATAGCATTAGGAGATATACCTGATGTTAAATGATGAGTTAATGGGTGCAGCACACCAACATGGCACATGTATACATATGTAACAAACCTGCACGTTGTGCACATGTACCCTAAAACTTACAGTGTAATAATAAAATTAAAAAAAGAAAAAAAGAATAAAAGAATAAAAAAAGAAAAAAAAAACAGAAAAGCAGAATGAGAACAGAACTGCTTACTTTTAAGAAAAATTTAGCAACACTAGCTTCCAAAGAACATGGTCTTTAAGATTATTGCCTATGAAGAAGAAGAAAACGAGAAAGGCCTATTAATTTAGGACCCCAACTCTAATGAAATCATAGCTTTAGAAGTGTATTGAAGTAAAATGCCTACTCGGAAGTCTTTAAATAAAAACAGATTGTTCTTTAGCCATTCAAGACCCTTTCAAATTTAAAGTCACCCACCACCTTACCACTCTAGCCTTTGGTTACAGCAAAGCAGCTCCTTAGTATCTTAGGTGCTAAGATTAGGGAAGCCATATCAGGAAAACAGTACACAATGTAATCAGATAATTGTAAGAGCAAAATAGAGCACATGTTACATCAAATCGCTTGGTAAAAAGTCTGTAAAAGTTGGACATTTTAACTCTTTTTGGGGCAATATTGCATAGCAGTTACACATCTGGGATTTAGGCATATTTTATTCAAAGCCCAGCTCTACTATTTGCTAGTCATATACTCTGCAGAGAGACATTTAGCTTTTAGGTTTCTTAGTTTTCAGGATTAAGATATAATGTAATAAGTCTCTTTGTATGGTGGTGTCTGACACACAAAATTGCTAAAGGAATGTTAACAATTTGGGTTATGCATTGGACTCCCTGTCATCATAACTCTAAGGTTTTAGGTACAGATCCCCATCTAGAATAAACCATTCACCTATTAATGAGAATACATTTAATCATTAAGGGTTTTTTCTTGGTAATGTACAATGAATATTGATAGCAGTACTGAGGGAATCAATATTCTGTGAGGGGCTAGGAGTAAATGCAGGTACCAATTTAGAGCAGGTACTACTAATTGACTTATCAGAGACTGAATTTAGCATGTTTTGTTTTGGTCTTACAATGTTTTTAAAACGGTGCTAACTTTTAAATATTGAGACATTTATATATACATAATAAACCTATATATTAAAATCTCTATATAAATTCTACATAGATTTTAATATATAGATGTTAAAATACAGATGTTTTATTAAATCCATTTTATATAAAATCTACATATATTTTATACATAGATTTTAAAATATAAATTTTATAAAGATTCTTATAAAATCTATATAGATTTTAATATATAGATTTATTTTCTTTTATAAAATTAGAAGGTCTGGCTACAATATGTGCCCCTATTCTGTAAATGGCAACAATTGACCAAAACTGACTCACAGCCACAAATTTTATCTGTCCACAGTTTACTAGACATCCCACTACTCTCTCTTGTGTTACCTACCTGGTCCCTAAACCACTTTAGATTCTGGGGCATTGAGAGAAAAGATAAAAGGAAAGCTGCATTCACTCCGAAGGAGAGATCTTTTATACCAAGAAGGCGTAATTAAAATGCAGGTGTCCTGATGAAAAGAAAAAACAAATCTGGATTTATTTATAGAGTTCAGAAGAAAAAATAAGACAAAAAACTTTGTTAAAGCTTACATTTTCTTAGATTCCTGAATGTGAAAAAAAAAAAAAAAAGCATTCACTTTCTGCATCAGGACACTTCATTTTAATCAGTGGCATTACAAACAGCATTTTAAATCTTAAAAAATAAAAGTTTCCTAATGTATTTTTCCAATAGCTATTAATGTTAATTGCCACTTACAGCATTTAAATCCTATTGTTTTCTACAAATGTTCATTGCAAATATAGATTATTCACTGTAATATTGTTAATAGGGATGTATGTACTTGCTTACAAATCAAAGTGCCAGCTATAACCCAACACGTTTCTCCACTTTCTTCAAAACCTGTTCTGTACTCATTTTCTTTCGTCTCAGTAAATACAATTTCTTTTCTACTAGTTGCTCAAGCTAAAATTCCTGGTTACATCCTTATGCACGTTGTTTCCCTCACACCCTGCAACACTATTTCATCCTACTGAACCTGCAGTGGCTGGAGTCACCTAAAGTCAGCAGCAGGGGAGTTCCCACAAGGGAGTGCCCCAAACCATCCTGAGATGGGCCTGATTAGGATTCCAAAGAAAGATTGCTAAGCACCAGGCGATTAGACCAAAGCATTTATTAAGGACACTTACAGAGTACTGCCTCATTCCTCACTACAGATGGCAAGGAAAAAGGGATTTATGTCTACCCCGATACGTCCATGGCAAGGAAATCAGAGTATGGAGTTTTGATGAGAGTTGAATGAATTTGGCTCAGGGCCTAGACCAGTTTCTTTCACCGTTTCAGGCAACAATCTAAATGCCTTTATCAGCGCCTCGGAATTTTCAAGCCTGCCGGGAAAACTTGCACCTGGCTGGGTCACAGAGCACTCAAGGCACTGAGTGATTTGCGATTTTCGGTCAGGACACAAGATGGTGGGGGAACCTGGGGAGATCCTACAACCACTTTTATCAGGTACATTTTTAGATAGAACTTGAAAACTCCTTGCAATCTTCACTACTTCCTGCTTACTCCAAACCATCATCATCTCTAACCTGCACTTTCTCAGTAGTTCAAAGACCTAACTGGCATCATTAACCTAGCTCCACTAAAGGCTGTTAGTCAAACAGTAGTTAACTTCTATCACTTCGCTGCTCAAAATCCTCTATTTTTTTCCACACACTTCATTAATTCCAAAGTACTTTCCACATACTATAGTTTTTTAAGCCCCTTTCCTTCCTATTACCACTCTCAACATTCATCTCCCACCACTCTCTTCTCCTTTCACTCAGTCTACTCCCACACACACTGGTCTCAGTTCCCCTCAACAACAAATACTGTCCTGCTGCAGGGCCTTTGTCCATGCTGTTACCTGAGATCCCTTTGACTGTATTCCCAGCTTGCTCCAGCTCTGTGCTCAGAGGTCTCCTCCCTCTACAGACAGGTGGTTCCTGACCCACCTATACCAATAACACCTCACCCATGTTGTTGCTCCAAATCTCTAACTTGCTTTAGGCCTCGACGCAGTGAAGTGATTTATCATCACTTAATGAACTCTGTTTATTTACAAGTTTATATTTCTCTGGTCCATCACCCCCCACTTCAAAGTAAACTTCATGTGGATTGGGCTTTGTTTTAAACATTTCTGAAAAAAGTCACAAAAACTATGCCTAGCACATATTAGAGGATGAATACATTATTGTCAAGAGAACAAAGAGTTTATAAAGGAGTTTTAAAGCAAAATTTGTTTGAATTTCACAGAATGAACTACTATAGGAACTATTATTAAGGATTTCCACATACATTTTTGTCAGTAATCCAATAGGTACTACACTGGAAGAAAAAATGTATATCTTAATTAAAGCTAAATTAAATTTAAGTTGAGACTGCATCTTGATTTTCTGTAATGAAACTGAGAGTGAAGCCGGCTGGGCCTCTGGGTGGGGTGGGGACTTGGAGAACTTTTCTGTCTAGCTAAAGGACTGTAAACACACCAGTCAGCGCTCTGTGTCTAGCTAAAGGTTTGTAAACATACCAATCAGCACTCTGTAAAAACGCACCAATCAGTGCTCTGCGTCTAGCTAAAGGTTTATAAATGCACCAATCAGCACTCTGTAAAAACGGACCAATCAGCACTGTGTAAAATGGACCAATCAGCACTGTGTAAAATGGACCAATCAGCAGTATGTGGGCGGGGCCAAATAAGGGAATAAAAGCTGGCCACCAGAGCCAACAGTGGCAACCCGTTGGTGTCTCCTTCAACGCTGTAGAAGGTTTGTTCTTTCGCTCTTCACAATAAATCTTGCTGCTGCTCACTGTTTGGGGCTGCCCTACCTTTATAATCTGTAATACTCACTGCGAAGGTCTGTGGCTTCACTTCTGAAGTCAAGCTAGGCCATGAACCCACCAGAAGGAAAAAACTCCAGACACACCATCTTTAAGAACTGTAACATTCACTGTGAGGGTCTGTGGCTTCATTCTTGAAGTCAGCAAGACCAAGAAGCCACCAGAAGGAACCAATTCCAGACACAATACATGAAATGGTTAGTGATATAAAGTTCCCTTTTGTGGGTCTATGTCCTTCAGAAAAGATAAGACACTAACCCGAACACTAACTCCTATCTCTCTGGAGTTTACATTTCATTATATGTAGATTGAATGGAGAAAGCCGAGTTAATGTTAGTGTTTTCAAGGATAGCTTGCACATGGATTTGAATCTGAGCATGAATTAGCCACCCTTCTAGATGTACAAACAAATTATGTCTAGTAGTGTTTGGATTTTAAGTAATAGGAAACTTGGGGAGTGGGCATGGTTGTCCTAGTTTCTTTGGGCTGTCTAGAGCACAGGTATGTTTGCCTACTATGAATATTCCCTGCACTCAGCCACTGATGAAGAGACCAGAGTTGGATCCCTGATCCAAACAGCCCAATTAGATTTCATCATCTGGCAATTTTAAACTGTGCTAAGGCATTCTAGTTTATTCTAGACTGGCTTCTTGAAAGAAGAGTTAAATTAAAAACTGTGAAGTGATTATTGTTTGCTTGTCATGTAGAATGAAAAGCAGAGGAATCTTATAGAAAGAGAATAAAGAGAGAAAGATGAAAAATAAAGAATAAATGTTATCTTTCATCTTGATGATATTCTCCTATTGCGGCTAAGAATCTAGGTTACATTTCTGTACTTAAGTTCCATGAGACACACCTGTAACCTCATAAATTTTTTAAAATTGCATCATTTAAATTTTATTCACTTGTTTTGCTTAATTTATTCTTACTGGATTTCTATTGCTTTAAATTTTTTTATTTTCCAATCCAAATAAACACCAGTCTCCTCTTAGCAAATCTTTTAACCAACCAATCATTCATGACTTAACTATTAAATAGTCAAATTGATTCCTTGCTGTACCTTCTTCTGAATAAAAATTGGAAGGAATAAAATATAAACAGTTTTTCATAAATAAAAAGTTTCTGTTTTCCAAAAAATTTACTAGCAGGAAATATCCAACCTATCAGTCTTGAAGGTAGACTAGAAGAGAAAGGTCATTTTTGAGGACCAAGTGAGGGGTGCAAATAAAAGATGGGGAAAAAGAAGTCTTTTGATTTAATGTAAAAGTGTTGTTTGCATCCATAGCTGTTTTTTTCTGTAACAAAGAACAGAAAACTTGAACATATAAATGATGAGGTTCAAATTCTCTGGAAGTAAATTGTGGACATTTTGTTTCAAGAGTACTTTCATGCGGATGTAACTTGTTCTAGTTGAAAAGCCTCTTTTTAGGCTGAAATTTAAAAAGAAAGATAAGAAAGAATAAAGGTAAAAGATACTGAGCAGTACAACAGCCATCATCTACAGAGAACCACAGTCTATGCAGTGTAGCTTGAGATTTCTCAAAACCATTAGGAATTCCAAAATGCTTTCATTTCTGATTTTTTTGCTATAAGTTTCCTGTTTTAGTGTAATGAATTTAAATTTGTTTTCAATTACTTAATCTGTCATCTTAAGAGAAATTATCCTACTTTCCTAAATCACATAGCCAGCAATTAGACCTGCAGAACAAATTATCTTCTCTTCCTACTTGCTTCACAACTTAAAAAGAAAAAAAAAAAAAAGAAAAAAGCCAGTGGCCTTACTTGATCACATGAACTGAGTTTTATTTAAATGGCTTCCGAAGTGAAAGATTACCTACTTTATAATATATCTAATCAACAAAATCTACATATTTGTCTAACAGATAAAGTAATTATACAGGTTTTATATTATTCAAGTTACATAACTATCAACTGTAGAGAAACATCTAGTAAAACAACTGATATTCACAAAATATAACAGCACTGTATACAAACAGCTGCCCATGCACAGATGTATATTTCTCATTTCTTCTTAGCAGTAGTCTCTAATTCTGGAATTGGGACAGCCTCCTGATCTAATATGCAGTGTCTCTGTGTCATCTAACTCTGGCCTCATTTGCAATCACTGCTTCCCCTGGAGCCACTAGATTACATCATCCCTGTGGAGTCTAGAATAATACAATATTCTTGTATGAAAATAAGAGTACTTGAAGAGCTTATGCAAGAGCCACATGGGGCTCGAGAGCCTTTGAATAAGTACCATTACTCCATAGGGACTCTAAGACTGTGGGGCTATTCAGCCTTTGTATCTTATTTTTAAAGTGCGGTCACAAAGAAGAGGCTTGAATCTCTTATTTGATAATAAGCAGAAAGCTCCATAAGTCCTAATTGCTTAAAAAATGTTTTGGCAAAGAAACAATCACATATTCTAAACATTGTGTTATCTGTTGGAAAGAATTCCCATTGTGGAAGCTCCCACCTTGCACTTTTGGAACCCAGATGTGTCTCTGGCTGCCCAGGTGGTAGGAGTTTTAAGATTTTCTCCCTAAGCATCACTTCCATAACTGCTCTCTCTCCTTAATTCTGCACCTTTGAGGAAACCCTGGAATTAAGGAAACCAAGTCCCTAAGCCTGCCATGTACAGTTGGACGGCAAGGACGTCTCAAAGCTCAAGCCAACTTAGGAGTCCCTGAGCCTGCGGAGATGATAGAGAACTAAAGTTTTGACATGCAGTGGACCTTAAGATCTGTGTAATTTGTCAATGGCTAAGCTATATTGGGAACAAGAAGATCAAATCAGTTTTGGTGAGGTTTCCAAAATTTAAGGAACCAGAATCCTCAAACTGAGAAATTGTGTTGGTTGCCTAGACTTCACTGTGATCTGTATCCATCTGCCAAGTGTTGGAACCAGCTGTCCAAAGCAAGGGGTGGGGAGTAGGGGGGGGCCCTGTGTGTGAGATGTCATCCTCTTCCAGGGATACCAGTCCTCCTAGAGCCAAAGTTATCCCCTGCAGCCATGATGGCAGGAAGCCACAATGCTGGGATGACAGCTGCAGCAGCATAAAATGTCTGATTGCTCTCCCGGATGAACAGTGCTTCCTTGTTCTTAATGACACCAGATGGCACAGCCTACCCGGGGATACTCAGGATGCTGGGTTTGCACATCTTATGAGGAAAACTAGGAGAAAGGAGAAGACAGAGTGCTTGGGAGAATCTGGAGAGAGTGTTCATGGTAGAACAAGAGAAAAGGTGGGTTTTCTCAATTGTGGGAATGAAATTCTAGCACAAGTTTACTTTCTTCAGTTTTGGAGTTTTTTTCAATTCTACCACATGATTTGTGTGTTTATTAACATGAGTTTGGAAGCAATTTAAATGTGTATTAGTGCAAGAGATAGCAAACAGCACACAAAAAACACATGCAGAAAGGCAGGGATTGGATTTACATATTTAACTAAACTGGAAAATTCTCAAGGTAAAAATATCATAGACAAAATAACATGAACTTTAAAAGTGAATGTTCTGAATCTGTGTCACAAAAATCTACCACACAGAAAGGCTATGCAGTATAATATATAGTTTCCTTTCTTTCTCTCTCTCTCTTTTAAATTATTTCTCTCCTCAGTTTGCTCCGGATAATTAAAAAAATAATTAATAAGTGGGCACCAGAAAAAAAAAAAAAAAAAAACCTGGTTTACCAGCATTTGAGCACGTGGAATATAAAAAAACTGCCTGAAAGTTAATCAACTCTATACCAGAGAGTTTCACTGTTATCTCTGTCTTTGGATTCCCCTTTTAAACACATTAGTGAATAAAAGGACAATTTAAATGATCATTGCCTATGGTAGTTCAATGAGAAAGAAGTCAAACACTCACCCAACCACTCTCCATGAGGACATGACATGTATGTGAAATGATAGTTCTCTAACTACACTGACATTAGTCCCACTACACTTTGCATTTGACAGTGCTGGTTACTAGAGTAAACATTTGGAATAGGATGATGAAAAATGTCATGTTTTAAAGAGTCTGGTGGGTAAAGGGCCTAATATCACAGCTACTCCTGTATAGAAGCATGCACACCATGCTTGCTTTTTGAATGTGTGTTGAGACCCTTACCTCACTACCATATCCCCTATCTACTCCACAGTAAGCATTTTTTATCAATGGGCAAAGTTATGGAGCAACACATCAGTAGCAACAGAAATGCTAATGGACTACTTTCAGTGAATGGAGATTTCTTCTAAAGTCCTCGTTGGCTTATTTTGGGCCAAACTCTGATTTGGAATATAGTGAAGAGAAAAAGGAGAAAAATCATGTTTTAAACCCTTATCCTGGGGAATAATCTTTACTTGGAATGCAATCTTCGGTCATAATATATTGTGAAAGCACACACACGGGTGGTTTCATAATTATAGCATTCAAAACTGTAAATGCTAGACTGAAGATTGCAAATCTACTTTCATTATAACCACTTGTTTTCAATCACTGATAACATTTGAAAAATTGTCCTTGGGACTAAAATTCTCACAGTCCAACAGATAAAGAAAGGTACAATGAATTTATGTGTCAAAGTGGGAGTAAGGGAGTGAAAGAAGTTGAGGGGTAAATGGTACTTTAATAATGGTATCCCCATTGAATATGAACCCTTACTCCCTACGGCTCTATCTGAAAAACTACCAGTATAGGCTGTGTCCATTAAGTGACAGCATCTGGCCTGTCATCTGAATAATTCATGGACCCAGGCGGCTATTAAGAAGACAGGTGTAATTTTCTTCTGAGTGATACGAATTGTTTGTTGTTTAAGCAGTATAAATGTATCAGATAATTTTTAATCTTCCACCCCATTTTCACAATAGTGATTTAAATGGTCAAAGTCAAATAATTACAAGCTTGAATAAAAAAAAAATACTCATTCTGTGAAGAAAGTCATTGGTAGCTTGATGGGGATGGCATTGAATCTGTAAATGACCTTGGGCAGTATGGCCATTTTTACGATATTGATTCTTCCTACCCATGAGCATGGAATGTTCTTCCATTTGTTTGTATCCTCTTTTATTTCCTTGAGCAGTGGTTTGTAGTTCTCCTTGAAGAGGTCCTTCACATCCCTTGTAAGTTGGATTCCTAGATATTTTATTCTCTTTGAAGCAATTGTGAATGGGAGTTCACTCATGTTTTGGCTCTCTGTTTGTCTGTTGTTGGTGTATAAGAATGCTTGTGATTTTTGTACATTGATTTTGTATCCTGAGACTTTGCTGAAGTCGCTTATCAGCTTAAGGAGATTTTGGGCTGAGACAATGGGGTTTTCTAGATAAACAATCATGTTGACTGCAAACAGGGACAATTTGACTTCCTCTTTTCCTAATTGAATACCCTTTATTTCCTTCTCCTGCCTGATTGCCCTGGCCAATGACTTTCTTCACAGAATTCGAAAAAACTACTTTAAAGTTTATATGGAACCAAAAAAGAGCCCGCATCGCCAAGTCAATCCTAAGCCAAAAGAACAAAGCTGGAGGCATCACACTACCTGACTTCAAACTATACTACAAGGCTACAGTAACCAAAACAGCATGGTACTGGTACCAAAACAGAGATATAGATCAATGGAACAGAACAGAGCCCTCAGAAATAACGCCGCATACCTACAACTATCTGATCTTTGACAAACCTGAGAAAAACAAGCAATGGGGAAAGGATTCCCTATTTAATAAATGGTGCTGGGAAAACTGGCTAGCCATATGTAGAAAGCTGAAACTGGATCCCTTCCTTACACCTTATACAAAAATCAATTCAAGATGGATTAAAGATTTAAACATTAGACCTAAAACCATAAAAACCCTAGAAGAAAACCTAGGCATTACCATTCAGGACATAGGCGTGGGCAAGGACTTCATGTCCAAAACACCAAAAGCAATGGCAACAAAAGACAAAATTGACAAATGGGATCTAATTAAACTAAAGAGCTTCTGCACAGCAAAAGAAACTACCATCAGAGTGAACAGGCAACCTACAACATGGGAGAAAATTTTCGCAACCTACTCATCTGACAAAGGGCTAATATCCAGAATCTACAATGAACTCAAACAAATTTACAAGAAAAAAACAAACAACCCCATCAAAAAGTGGGCGAAGGACATGAACAGACACTTCTCAAAAGAAGACATTTATGCAGCCAAAAAACACATGAAAAAATGCTCATCATCACTGGGCATCAGAGAAATGCAAATCAAAACCACTATGAGATATCATCTCACACCAGTTAGAATGGCGATCATTAAAAAGTCAGGAAACAACAGGTTCTGGAGAGGATGTGGAGAAATAGGAACACTTTTACACTGTTGGTGGGACTGTAAGCTAGTTCAACCATTGTGGAAGTCAGTGTGGCGATTCCTCAGGGATCTAGAACTAGAAATACCATTTGACCCAGCCATCCCATTACTGGATATGTACCCAAAGGACTATAAATCATGCTGCTATAAAGACACATGCACACGTATGTTTATTGCGGCATTATTCACAATAGCAAAGACTTGGAACCAACCCAAATGTCCAACAATGATAGACTGGATTAAGAAAATGTGGCACATATACACCATGGAATACTATGCAGCCATAAAAAATGATGAGTTCATGTCCTTTGTAGGGACATGGATGAAATTGGAAACCATCATTCTCAGTAAACTATCGCAAGAACAAAAAACCAAACACCGCATATTCTCACTCATAGGTGGGAATTGAACAATGAGATCACATGGACACAGGAAGGGGAATATCACACTCTGGGGACTGTTGTGGGGTGGGGGGAGGGGGGAGGGATAGCACTGGGAGATATACCTAATGCTAGGTGACGAGTTAGTGGGTGCAGCGCACCAGCATGGCACATGTATACATATGTAACTAGCCTGCACATTGTGCACATGTACCCTAAAACTTAAAGTATAATAGAAAAAATAAATTTAAAAAAAAAAGAAAAAAAAAATACTCAACTTTCATAGCAGTATATGTAGTCATTTGCAATATAGCTTTTATTCTGTTCTTCTGGCTTGAAAAACCCAAAGTATGATCATTAGAATGCATTATACATTTTAATGATCAACATATGTGTGATTGAAAAGTAGAAGTAAGAGACATTGGAAAATATGTAAAATGTAAAGAACATATTCACAAAAAAGATGCACATGGAGTTTCATTTGAATTTATAAAAATCTTTATAATGTTTTTAGTGTTTTATAAATCTTCCTTCAGTATGTCTGGGTGAAACAAGTGGCAAAACATATTCTAATTTTATGGAAAAGACACAGTATAAGCACAGTAAAACAAATGCAACTTCAACCAAAATTCACTAATTTCAGGCTAAAATTAAAAATTGAATTGAAGTTGCTTCTACAAGATTAAAATCAGGTAAAAAAATGGTGGGAAATCTGGGAAACAGTAGCTTGTAGACTCTTTGCATAAATTAATTACTGTAGGCAAAATGTTCATGCCTTCACCTAAATTTTTGAGTATTTTTTTCTTTCCACTCCATTTTGAGAGGGTAGATACAGATGTTTTCCCTGAATTGTAGGTTTCTTCTTAACTGATACTAAGATACCAGCAGAAGACTAATGTACATTTCTACAACATTTACTATTTGTGACAATTTAATACTTGAAAGTCATTTTATCACACTCAAAGGAGTATTTGCTGAATACCAATTGTGTGTCAAGAAAGTTTCCATATATCATTTTACTTAAATCTTAGGAGCTTTCAACATCTTGGTAGAAAACCCATCCAATACAGCCATCTCAAAATTTATTCATTTTGAAACACTAACACAGTTAATCTTCACTCAACTGCTGTTACCCATTCTGATGACCATTTCCTCAATATAATGAACATCAGAAAACATTCTTGGTCTGGAATAATAAATGCTATTTATTTTATTCCTTCACCAGAATCTTTTATCTTTAATTCCTTACTATCAGAGCATCTCTTCCACCTGTAGAAAATGGTCAGTGTTTCAACTCTTTATTTTCTCTCAAACCATCAACATTTCTCATTTGGCTTCCATCCATCTTCAAACTACAACCTGCAAGACATTCACATACATTTTCCTCTCAGTATCCTTAAATCCTTGCCTTCTTCTCACCACATTGGTCCTGCAAAAGCAGGCTCTAGAACAATCCCATTTTTCCCACTCCAACAGCTGAACTGTAGCACACTACAGTACAAACTTTCATGTCTGTCAAGTTGTCACTAACAATATGTGATCCATAATCGCAACTGGATTATTAGCTCAGAATTCCTCAAACCTAATACTAGGTAGTTTCACTTCCATTCCGCAGAGAAACTATCCTAAACGTTTGACATATCTGTAACCAAATCATTCAATCATTGCTATTCCAAATCTTGTTTCATATGACTTAGCACTTGCTATTGTCTCCAGTAGAATTAAGAAAATGTAAGATATTAGAGATACATTATTTCAAATGCAAAACAACAAAGTATTATCCCCTCAATAATATCCATACTTCTTTCCTACGAGTCTCAGAGAAAAAGACATGTCCTATTAGTCAAGGTGATTCTTGGACATGTGGGTCAAATGTTACCTTCCTGGTCTCCTATAGGCTTAATTTCACCACATTTTCACTTACGTAATTTCAATTCCTGTCCTCAATTAGCATTAGCTTTCTTTTCTTCAGCATATAAATAGATAATCATTTCTATTGTTTCTATGTTTTATAATTTTCAAAATCAAGCCCTTTATGTTCTTCCTATTTACTTTGTCAACACGTTTTTCTTGCACCAGTCTGTTCATTCCAATGACACTCCATATAATCAATCAATAATAAGCCAAAAACATTGGATATCTCTCACTCTTTCTGTTAGTCTCATGTGACTGTATTCTTTCCTATTCAACAGTCTTTTTTTCCCTCCAAGTTTTGAAACCAGGAGTGACTTCCTGGTTTCTTCTGTGATCACTGCTTCAAAGTGTATTACCACTTAGGATAACTCTTTTATGCCCATCTATTCAAAAGTAGGTGTCACTCAGTGCTCTGTACTTAATTCTTCTTAAGTACATCACGTTGTCACTAAAAGTGATTTCCTTCATTAGTTTAGTTTTTATTATCCACAAATATTTTATGGCCATCAAAGGTAAATCTTAAAATAAGATCTGAACTCCAGAATCATACATTCCATTGCTTCATTGCTTAAATGCTCAGAGATATTTCTAGTTTCAAGGTCGAAACTAGCTAAGATAAAACGGAACTATTTGCTTTGCCTCCCTCATAACCACCATCAATACATCAATATATATTCTTCCTGGTGAATCCTTTATTTATCTAGGATGATGGCACAGAGACCTTCAAGCCTGTCATGATAGAAAATGAAAAAGTATCTTTGGATTCTTAGTTTGTATTTCAAACCTCTGATTATCAAATATGTTCTCATTTCATATCTATAAAACTTTTCATCTATACATGAACAAACTGCTACTTTTTAAATTTCAGACTCTTAGCATCTCTCACCTTAATTATCAAAATGCCATCAAACTTTGTCTCTTTCTATTAAACCCTTTTCCCCAATACATTCACCAGATGACCAAGATGGCAAATATTTCTTCTTAGTTCAGAAAAAAAAAAGTCATTTTATTTAGGAAAGTCATAACTCAAACAACACTAAATAATATTTAAAGAAA
The DNA here is from genome assembly GCF_029281585.2 of Gorilla gorilla gorilla. Taxonomy (NCBI): domain Eukaryota; kingdom Metazoa; phylum Chordata; class Mammalia; order Primates; family Hominidae; genus Gorilla; species Gorilla gorilla. The sequence goes on along the minus strand of NC_073229.2, from coordinate 115,935,837 downwards.
ATCTTAAATATCCTTCCTCTTTTGCCCAGCCTCGTACTTCAGGAATAATTGTTTTTAAGCAATTTTAGTTTTATTATCTCATTTTAACCATAAATACAAATAAAAATTTATATGTCTGTTTATCAACTTATTTTCAGAAGTCTACTTTAACTCTCATTTTTAAAAATAAGATAGTTGGCAAAATTATACTACTTACTAATTTTTCCCACATCCAACTTCTGATATTTTAGTTGCTATTGTGATTTTGAAACCTGTTTCATTCATTAAATTTTATTTTAGATTCAGGAGGTATATATGCAGGATTGCAACCTGGGTAAATTGTGTCACTGAGGTTTGGTGTATAAATGATCCTGTCACTAGGTAATAAGCATAGTACCTGACAAGCAGTTTTTTACCCTTGTCTCCCTCCCACCCTCCCCTCTCTAGTAGTCCCCATTCTGTATTGTTTCCACCTTTATGTCCATGCATACTCAATATTTAACTTTCACTTATCAGTGAGAGCATAGGGTATTTGACACTCTGTTCCTGTGTTAATTCACTTAGGATAATGGCGTCCAGCTGCACCCATGTTTCTTCAAAGGACGTGGAATACTACACAATCATTACACCATGAAATATTACAAAGTTGTAAAGACATTCTTCTTTATGGCTTTGTAGTATTCCATGGTGTAAATGTACCACATTTTCTTTACCTAACCCCCCACTGATGGACGTCTAGTTTGATTCTATGTCTTTGCTCTTTATGAAAAGTGCTGTGATACACATAAGAGTGCATGTGTCTTTTTGGGAGAATGATTTATTTTCCCTTGGATATATATCCAGGAATGGTATTGTTGGACCAAATGGTAGTTCTGTTTTAAGTTATTTGAGAATTCTCCAGACTGCTTCCCATAATGGCTGAACTAATTTACATTTTCGCCAACAGTGTATAAGCAGCTTTTTCTCTATAACCTTCCCAACATCTGTAATTTTTAGACTTCTTAATTAATAGCCATTTTCACTGGTGTGAGGTGTTATCTTATTGTGGCTTTGATTTGGGTTTCTCTATGATGAATAATGTTGAGCATTTTTTCGTGTATTTGTTGGCAACTCGTATGTCATCTTTAGAGAAGTGTCTGTTCCTGTTCTTTGCCCATTTTTAATAGGGTTATTGGTTTTTGCTTGATGAATTGTTTAATTTCCTTATTGATTATGGATATTAACCCTCTGTTGAATACATAGTTTGTGAATATTTTTCCTATTTTGTAGATTGTCTGTTTATTCTGTTGGTAGTTTCTTTTGCTGTGCAGAAACTTTTTAGTATGATTAGGTAACACTTGGCCATTTTTGTTTGTGTTGCAATTGCTTTTCAGGGCCTAGTCATAAATTATTTGCCAAAGCCTATGTCCATAATGGTGTTTTTCAGGTTTTTTTTCTAGGGTTTTTATAGTTTGAGGTTTTACATTTAAATATTTAATCCATTTTGAGTTAATTTTTTATAGTTAAAAGTAGTAAGAGTAGGGGTTGAGTTATCTTCTTCTGCATATGGCTAGATCATTTTCCCAGCACCATTTATTGAATAGAGAGTCCTTTCTTCATTGCTTGTTATTGTAGACTTTGTTGAAGATTAGATGTTTGTGGATATGCAGTTTTGTTTCTAGTTTTCTCTCTTGCTTCATTGATCTATGTGTCTAATTTTTGTACCAGTACCATGCTGTTTTGATTACTGTAGCCTTATAGAATAGTTTGAAGTCAGGAAATGTCTCCAGCTTTGTTCTTTTTGCTTAGGATTGCTTTGGCTATTTGGCTCATTTTTGGTTCCTTGTGAATTTTAGAATCATGTTTCCTGATTCTGTGAAAAACGACATTGGTAGTTTGATGAGAATAGTGCTGAATCTATTCATTGCTTTGGGCAGTATGGCCATATTAGCAATATTGATTCTTTTGACCCATGAGCATGGGATGTTTTTTCCGATTGTATCATCTATGATTTCTTTCAGCAGTGTTTTGTAGCTCTCCTTGTAGAGATCTTGAACCTCCTTGGTTAGATGAATTACTAGGATTTTTGTGTGCATGTGTATGTGTGCAGATACTGTAAATGGGATTGTGTTCTTCACTTGGCTCTCAGCCTGAACATTATTGGTGCCTAGAAATACAACTGATTTTTGTACATATATTTTGTATCCTGAAACTTTACTGAAGTTTTTTTTGTCAGTTCTAAGAGCGTTTTGGCAGAGTCTTTAGGGTTTTTTAGGTACAGAATCATATCATTAATAAAGAGATAATTAGACTTTTTCTTTTCCTATTTGAATGCCTTTTATTTCTTTCTCTTGCTTGATTGCTCTGGCTAAGAGTTGCAAAACTAAGTTGAATAGAAGTAGTAAGAGTGGGCATGCTTGTCTTGCTTTAGTTATTAAGTAGAATGCTTCCAGCTTTTGCCCATTCAATATGATATTGGCTGTGGGTTTGTCATAGATGGTTCTTATTATTTTGAGGTATGTTCTTCAGTGCCTAGGTTAGTTGAGGGTTTTTTTTTTAATCATGAAAGGATGTTGAATTTTATCAAAAGCTTTTTCTGCATTGATCGAGATAATCATATGGTTTTTGTTTTTAATTCTGTTTATGTGGTGAATCAAATTTATTGGTTTGTGTTTGTTGAACCAGCCCTGCATTCCCAGAATAAAGCCTACTTAATTGTGGTGAATTAACTTTTAGATGTGCTGCTGGATTCAGTTTGTTAGTATTTTGTTGAGGATTTTTGGGTCTGTGCTCATCAGGGATATCGGCCTGTAGTGTTTTTTTGTTTTTGTTGTGCCTTTGCCAGATTTTGGTATTAGTGTGATTCTAGCTCCATAGAATGGGTTAGAGAGGAGTCATTCCTCCTCAGTTTTTTTGAATAGTTTCAGTACATTGGTGCCAGTTCTTCTTTGTACATTTGGTAGAATTCAGCTATGAATCCATCTAGTCCAGGGCTCTTTCTGGTTGGTAGGATTTTTATTACTGATTCAATTTCAGAACTCGATATTTGTCTATTCAGTGTTTTGATATCTTTCTGACTCAGTTTTGGGAGGTTGTGTGTTTCTAAAAATGTAACCATTTCATCTTGATTTTCTATATTTTGTGAATAGAGGTGTTCAAAATAGTCTTAGGGGTTTTTTTTTTTTGTATTTCTGAGGGATTTGCTGTAATGTAACCTTTGTCATTTCTGATTGTGCTTATTTGGATCTATTTTTTTTTCTTTGCTAATCAATCTTGTTTGTCCTTTCAAAGAACCAGGTCTGGTTTTGTTCATAGTTTTATGGATTTTTGGATCTCAATTTCATTCAGGTATGCTCTGATTTTCATTATTTCTTTTCTTTGTCTAGCTATGGGTTTAATTTGTTCTTGTTTTTCTAGTTCCTCCAGGTGCAATGCTAGATTGTTAATTTGAGATCTTTCTAACTTCTTGGTGTAGGTGTTTAGTGCTATAAAATTTCCTCTTAACAGTGCTTTAGCTGTGTCCTAGACATTTTAGTATGTTGTGTCTCTGTTTTCATTTATTTCAAATATTTTTAAAATTTATGTCTTAATTTCATTATTTACCTGAAAATCATTCAGGAGCAAGTTTTCTGATTTCCATGTAATTGTGTGGCTTTGAGGGATCCTCTTGGTACTGGTTTGTATTTTTGTTCAACTGTGGTCTGAATGTATAATTGGTATGAGTATTAGTCTCTTCTCGCATTGCTATAAATAGCCACCTGAGATTGGGTAATTTATAAAGAAAAGAAGTTTAATTGGCTCATAGTTCCACAGGCTGTACAGGAAGCATGGCTGGGGAGGACTCATGAAAACTTACCATCATGAGAGAAGGCGAAGAGGAAGGAAGCATGTCCTACACGGCTGGGAAAGGAAGGAGAGCTGAAAGGTGGGGATGCTACACACTTTTAAACAACCAGATCTTGTCAGAACTCACTCACTCTCATGAGAACAGTAAGGGGAAGGGGATATCTGCCCCCATAATCCAATCATCTCCCACCAGGCCTCTCCTCCAACACTGGGAATTACAGTTTGACATGAGATTTGGGCAGGGGCACAAATCCAAACCATATCAGTATGATTTCAAATTTTGGAATTTATTGAGATTTGCTTTATGGTCAAGAATGTGGTCCATATTAGAATATGTTCCATATGCAGATGCACCTCCTGATTTTTACATTATTATTTTAAATTCTTTTAGTTATCATTTCTAAACCTGTCAATAATAGGATGATACTTTGATTTATTGATTCATGAGTTTAGTTTTAGTTACATTAACTTGTTACTCTCTGTGTAGAGGCTCTGCTATGTGATAAGAAAATTGGCGTGCCTGCAACTCCCTCTAATTTGTTTTCTCTCTGTATTTTCTGACCTCAGTTACTATAAAATATTTTTAACATCTCAGAGCTTTTCATATTTGATTTCTGTTTTTTTAATTCTGACTACAAAGACCCATAAGAGATTATTTCTTTTCTACAAACCACCATTATTATTCTTTGATTTTTCTACTGGTTCTTTCTGAAGGAATATATAGTAAACAGAATGTAGCATATTATCATACATACTACCTCAACTAGTATTTTGACACAAAATAATGCAAATGTAATACATGCCCCTAAAACTATGATACCTGGACATAATTATTAAACATCAGGTTTCAATCTATTATTTTAAAATATACTCCACACATTAATCAAAATCATGCCTTTTTTGTGTTCTAAAACGTTGGAGTCATGTACAGATTTTTATTAATCTCTAAGTTATAAACTACCTTTCTTTTATTTACTAAAATATCCCAGATTAGAATACTGTTTATATAATTAAAAATATTTTCTTCTTGAAGATATTTTTCATGGGCTTTTCTGACTTCTTATTATACTTAATATCAAATGTGCTCTATGTATGTAAAACAGTTGGCTAACTGGCATTTCCTTTCTTTGCACTTAAGAGTTATTTTCACTATTTTCCAAACAGAATGTCTTTTTTTTCTTTAATTTTTGTTGTTGCTGTTGGTACTTTGATATAGTTTCTCCTCAAAAACACTCTTTAAAAAAATCAAAGTGCAAAACATAAAACTCTAGGTGCTTTCTTACATAAAATTATTTGATGTCACAATTGATAAATAGGCTGGTGTCTTGGATCAGGTTTCCCAGAAAAAATAGAGCATGAGCCAAGACTTACGTGCAAATGCAATCCCAGACAGCAAGAAGGAATAAAAAGCAAATTCATAGGCATCATAACTAGCAACAGAGATACACAGATGCTGTCTTTGCAAGTACATCAAACTGTGACTCAAAACAGGCCATCAGAAGAAAGAGGTGGGGGCAAGTTTGTTATTAGGCTCTTCCTCTTGTCTCATTTCTTCCCTTAGTCAAAGTTTGTCCTGAGGGAAGATAACTCATCTGCACTTTTAGATTCCATCACCTGTTCTAGGAAGCAATTGAGGAAAGCAGATCTCTTTCTTTTATTCCAGTCTGGAATTGGTGAGCAGCCTCCAGCTTGAGGTGTGCCTGGCTGATCTATTTCAGGCTGAGATTACTGTGATGGTTACACATGGGTGTAAGGAATCTAAGAGGACCCATCTGATGGCCTGACAGAGTTGGCAATAAAGTTCTAGCTGTAGGGATTTTTTCATAGAAATTTAATGTTTTGCTTCATTGTCAACTAGCAATCACAATCACCAACAAAAGACTTGGTATGAACCTCATTTTGATTATCTTAAAGCTTTTGGAATTTCTTCATTGTACTTGGATATAATGTATTTTAGGGCTAATAAATGACCACCAACATGCCAAATTAAGGATCTTTTTTTGTCAGGATATATCAACGTGTATATTGTTTCTGCTCACCATGCTTGGCACATAGTGATTTTATCAATCTGTATATCTATGCCTTTTGCTTAAGAAATTTTTTATAATAATACTACAATAACTACCCATTTTTCCTCCATTTTAATTTAACATACACTATTAGTATATTTTGGATTTCAAACATTCTAATTCTACCTTAAGTTTCTTTTTATATTTTGGTCATGTTTTCCATCTCTTTCTCACTGTGATCTGGTAGCAACAATTTACTTCTCTATTTTTTGGATTATTAATTTGTTATTCAGCTTACTTTATCAGTCAGCCACTTTATTTTTATTTCAATATTAGTTTGCTAATTTCTGAGAAATTTTACATGTTCTCTGATTCCTTTAATGTTTTCTATTGAATTTCTTGTTTTGTGAGAGTAATATTCTCTTATATATCACTAAAGATACTTATTAGAATTGTGTTTTAATTTTTTTCTGCTCTTTATGTTAACTTTTATTTTTTTTTCTGGTGTTAGTTGTTCTCTTTATTCAGTTGGTCTTCTCTTTCTTGCTTTTGTTCCCCTCAAATAATGGTGTAGTCATAGCAGTTTATTTCATCCAAAGTTCTTTGAATTAGTTTAAATAATTAATATACAAGATCTTTTGTTTATTGGTTTTTTAAATTACTTTTCTTATTTATTTTAAAATTCAGTCCTTTATCTTCTGTGGGAGAACTCATTTTGGGCTCTGTCAAGTACACAGTGTCTCAGTTCTTTCAGGCTGCTGTAACTAAATACCATAAACTGGTAACTTACAAATAACAGAAATTTATTTCCCACGGTTCTGGAGGCCAGAAATCCAAGATCAAGGTGCCAAAAAATTTGATGTTTGGTGAGAACACACTTCCTGCTCCATAGATAGATGGCTTTCTTCTGATTACAGTCTCACATGGCGGAAGGCAAGGGAGCTCTCTGTAGCTTCTTTTATAAGAATTTTAACCCCCATCACACACTGGGGGTTAGAATTTCAACATATGAACTTGAGATTGAATAAACATTCAGTCTATAGTTGATGAATCTTGCAGAAGTTTCTCTTTATAAGTCATAGTCAACAATTTGCCACCCATATTTAGATCACCCTGTTTTATCTGGAGGTGGAGTGTTTTAAGTGTTACTCTCTTGGGTGTTGGTATCTCTGGTGTTTCCTTATTGGATCCATAACGAAAGTTAAAAGATAGGGTCTAGCAGCCTTCTTTATTCAGACCAAACACTCCATCAGGACCTTCCCTAAGGCTATTACTTAACCTTATTTCAAAATCAGTTATTAAAGACTTTAGCTGGGCACAATGAGGCCTCATGGCCTCTATCTGTGGATATCCACTATTCTGTGGATAGCTCTCTCATGAACCTAATAGTGCCCCTGACCCAATTATTGTCCTGGTTTGTTCATAAATATGATCTCATCTGCTTTCTTCCCATCATAAATAAATTACATTTTCCTTCTAACATTTATTTTCTTGTTTTATTTTTATTTGTTTAAACTTAACATAACATTCAGTTACATTTTTTATGGAAAGGAAGACTATATATTACTCAGTATGCTATTAATATACTGAATTGCAAATACTGTCAGTTTTCCTAAAAATTTACAAAATTGATTTTTATTTTTGCTAGTATTGTAGGTCACACATATGGGTAATCTGTACCTTACTTACTTCTCCAACCTCACTTGCTCCATGTCCCTTCCCACCTGACTGATCAGGCCACTCACACAACATTCCTGTGAATGATGCAAAGCTCCCCAACACATAAGCCTTTATAGAGCTAGCATAAATAACCTTATTCAGCTAACAAGTATTTCAGCACTCTGAGAATATTAGGAACTCCAGGAAAATTAATCCAAACCCAAAAGTTTTTATAAAGACCTGTGTCTATTGATAATTCTGGAAAAGAAGTATAAAAAACAGACCACAGTGGGCACAAGTAGATGACACATTGATTAGAATTGCAGGCTTAGAATTGTGCTTCTCTCTTGCATTTTAGGAAAATTCACTTCAACATATATTATAAATGCTTTGCACACAAACAATTTATTATGTTTCAGGATGGAGACAAATATAATCTCATTCAATTCCTCAGTGTACATATTGAGAATTGAGATCCAAGTAGTTTAAATTACTTTTTAATATCACATATCTTAAAAATAGAACTCACTGATGATAATGAGTGGTGCTGTGTTTGTTTGTTGTTTGTTTTTGTTTGAGCCCAGTTATCCTGAAGAGTCACAGAAATTTTGAAAAGTCAGATCTGATTTTTCTTGGTAGCATTTGGAAGATATATTAATTTGTTTTCCAAATAGGCTGTTGCCTAATTATTGGTTCAGAGTAACTAAAACATGGCTCATTCAACCTTCTACATAGCGGTTATGCTGCCAAAACAAAAAGCTTGAGATGCAAGTGGCATGAATTATTAAGAAGAATGCCTTTACCACCTTAAAATTCTCTATGGGAAATATCACTATAGGAGAGATTAAGAGACTTGCTGGAGGATATGTCATCTAGTTTTGTAATAGATTTACTCTTTTTCTGTTTAACAGTATTCCTTGTTTACTAAACAATAGGCTTCTTTACTAAACAAAAATTTAATGAATTTATTTCTTAAAATCTTAATTAGTAAATACTTAAGAAAATTCACTTGGTTTTCACTAGTCTTCAATAGTTATGTTTTGCTGTGTTATTGGTATACATTAAATATGAACCCATTGAAGATATGTGTTGAATTATGCCAATTTGTTTATATTTTCATCATTAATGAGCTTTTCGTCTGATCATTTTCAAGCAGAGAAGTTGCTAGGAATGAAAGTTATAGTCAGAGCTGCTCCAGGAATACTCAGATGGATTGGGGATGTCCAGTAAAATGTGTATGTAGGTTATAAAGTCCTGAAAGATTTAGCATGGCTCCATTTTTAATACTAAAAAGGTAAAATTTAATGCATATCTTTATTTTTCATCATGACAGGACTATTGTGCTATTTTTATGTTTGAACATATGAATCTGAGAACAAATGCAGAAAACTAACTACAAACTATCCAAAGAAAGAGTAACATTTTTAAGACTAGTTAAAAATAAACTATTGTTTAAAAGAAAAATTACAAGGTACACATTAGCTGACAGCATCATTATTTATTCAATCGAACAAACAGTTAAGTGTACAAAAAATAATAAAAATGAAAATCCCACAATTTGTGGTTTGGTAGGAAAGGGATTGGTTTGTTGTGCATGTTTTTACGTATTGAATTTAAAGTTTGGGAATACGTATTTCCCTAACTTAAACAGACATATCCCATCTGCAATCTGCCTCTTGCTTCCTAAGTCCAGAAATTTCCCCTTCTTCCGTCACATTGCTGACCCTTCCAGTTAAACATTTTCTATTATCCCTTCTAGCGTCTACAAGGAACTGGTCCTATTAATCACCCTCTCTTTCTTTTGTATTTTGTATTTTTTCCTCTCCCTGGCTGTTCCCCACATTATGTTAACATGCCCAAATCCCTCCTGACCTATTCCATTATCTCCCAAATGTAAGTCTGCAGTTTCTTACCTTCCATTCATTCTTCAATATCCTACCACCTAACTTTGTGCACCAATACTTCATTGAGACTCTTTTTTTAAGGCCAGCACTGGCCTCTGACTTTTACATTCATCTATGATCTTCTATTCTTACCTATTTGATCCTTTGGCAGTATGTGACCCTATAGAGCACTTCATCTTTTTATGCATCTTATTCTACTCTGACTTACTGGGGTACAATTCTCTTATGTATTCCTACTTCTCTGACTATTTCTTCTCAGTTGCCCTCACTGGCATTTTTTCTGCATTCCTATTAGGTGTTAGTGCTGCCTGAATTGGGCCTTCCATTTTCTACATTTTTCAGCCTTTACATTTACTGTGAGCATTCTCTATACCATGTGAAATAAGAATATTGAGAGAAAGCAGAATAACCAGCCACTTGCAGTTTCTCACAGAGATTTTTGCTGTTTCATACCTTTGTGTTTCTGTATACAAAACTTCTCCTTCTAGAAACCACCTGCATCTTCTTTATAGAATAGCCTTGACTCCTCTTTCAAAATAAAGTGTTTACAGTGGGGAACTTTCCAGATTTTGGAGTCAAAATTTACCTGCCCCAATCTGTGTTTTCAGAAAACCCGTAACTTCCTCTCCCCAACAAATGCCATAAATTACTTATATGTTTCTTTATTATACTTTTCTGGAGAAAGGAATCAAGTGATAGTAAAATACATCTCCTGCTTCTATGCTTAGCACATAGTGGGTTCTCAAGCAAATGTCTAAACTGAAAAATTGGCATTTCCATATTTTCTTTTTATTTATTTACTTGTCACATATTCCCTAACATCAAAATTGGAAAAGAAGAAAAAAAAAAGCCTTTTTTTTCTAGTTAGGTGTTTTGCAAATCTTCATCAAATAAACTTATTAAATTATGTCATGCACCTCACATTTTAGTAGGTGTGCAAATTTAACATGTCTATTTTAAAATCCAATCAACATACTTTCTCTTCCTTTGTAGCCTTGAAATTACCTTTCACAATCTTGTTTGCACAGATGTTCTTGCTTAAAATCAGTTTGTTTTGTATATAAAACTACTATGCCTATGATGAATTTGCATTTCTTTTTTTTTTTTTTTTGCCACTGGAGATGTTTGTTCTCTTCTTGGTTAGAGTAGCTCAAGGAAAATGAAAAACTCTAAGATCTATTTCTATGTTCTATGTGACAATCTGCATTAAACCTCTATAAATACATTTTTTTCTCCTCTTGAGGAATTGATTATAGCAACCCAACTCCAAAATTCAGCTGAGGAAACCTATACTCAGCAATTATTTTATTGAAATACCAATATACCGTAAAGTTGGGTTAAAATGAAGCCAAGCTTCAGAGTTCAGTTTGCTGTTGCTATTATTTTTGCTCACATCCCATTGTCTGACTGAGCAAAGGGCTTTGTAGGGTACAACATCTCTCTAAAATACCAAAGCACAAAAAAAATTTGGGCAATAAAATATTACACCAGACTGCCCAGGCTCCAGCCTAATTTTTATTGTTTTTAATTGTATCCATATCATGTATCAGGCTGACAATTACGCATATCATGCTGTCTTTAACAAACACAGAAGAGTCTGGAATCTTCTACGTGGTTCATTCACAAAGAAGCAAAGCAATTTGTAGATGTGTTGACTTTAATGCAGTGGATGTTCCCCCATACCTTTGTGTAGCAGATACAGAACAGTAGTTACAAGAAAATTCATTAAAAAATTTAAGTATGATGGTATAAAGTGTTACTAATTTTTAACATGACTATTTCCCCTTATAAGTAGTTGGAGACAAGCAAAATCATTTGTATAAAATAGTTTCTGTACTTTATGGCTGCTAAGAACATACTTACTTCTCTTTATCATATTTGATTCAAACTACCTAATCTGCAGTTAAGCTATGGGCCGCTAGTCTACTTATTCATCTTACTCTGAAATTTTGGAAGCAGTTTTTAAAAATTTTCCCCAGGTGGTACTTAATTCTTGCTTTTTGTTGTTAAACACAGGTTGCCAAATGGTACTATTTTCACCTGCCTTTGCTTTATTTCCTCAGTCCCCTCCTTTGACCCATCTCTGCTCACCTGTAAAACATTAGACGTGTGAATAAAATTAGCAATGAAGAGCCATCAATCAAAGCCTGGAAAATTCAAAGAGCACTATTCAGATGTTTAAATTGCTGATGTAAACTGAAATTTTCCTTGTATTTTGGCCATAAGAAAGAAACTCTTTTTTTGCTTCCCTGTTTTTTAATCTATTTTAAATTTTTCATATTCTGTATTATTCAACTCTCTCCCGTTTTATCACTGGATCACTATTTTCCCGGCTGCCTCTCCAGGTGGCCCTTATCAGTCCATCACCAAAATTTCCCTTTATCAAATGTCCAAAACCAGATATGTATATGATTACTGCATTTGCTTCTCCTAGAATCTTAGAATTGTGTGTATATGAGGACTTTTCTTGATTATACACTACAATAGGTCTGTTCAGTTGTTTTTATCAGATTTTTAGTAGCACAAGCCAAAAATTTGAATAAGATGTTTCATCAAACAATACCATGTAAAGTCATGAGTGGAGGAACATGCACTGTCGTGTGTTTGAGCATTGATTTTTTCTCTCGTCTTTTTGCAGGCATTATTCACCTTGCTTTTGTGTTTGCAACCTGTGTGTCTACACCTAAGCTCCCTGCCATTATAAATAATGTTTAGTGGAGTTTCTATCCTTATCCCAAACCACATTTAGGACATATTGTTATTGACATGTCAGTGCCTGAATTAGATATTGGAAGTCAATGGTCCCATTAATAAACGTAAACGGCACTTTTAGGTGCCATTAAACAGTAAACTGTATTTTTGATATGTCTTTGGTGCTTGTAAACAAACATCCAGTTATGCCATTTAAAATGTAATATATTTTTAAATCCTTTGGTGATGTATTTAATTAATTTATATTTAATACAGCACTGAATTTTCAGAGTTTAAATTGTGAATTTTTTTTTTTTTTTTTGAGATGGAGTTTAGCTCTGTTGCCCAGGCTGGAGTGCAGTGGCGCCATCTCATTTCACTGCAAGCTCCGCCTCCCAGGTTCATGCCATTCTCTTGCCTCAGCCTCCCGAGTAGCTGGGACTACAGGCACCCGCCACCACACCCGGCTAATTTTTAGTATTTTTTGTAGAGATGGGGTTTCATTGTGTTAGCCAGGATGGTCTCGATCTCCTGACCTCATGATCCGCCCGCCTCGGCCTCTCAAAGTGCTGGGATTACAGGCGTGAGCCACCGTGCCCGGCCTCAGTAGTTTTATAGAAGACCTGCTTTACAAGGAGACAGCTACTGTTAAATGTTTAAGAGCACATACACAAAGAGATAAGGAAAAGTAATACATAAAACCATTCAGCAGATTGAGGCAGTTTGGGCCTGATTCTCCCCAGTTATTTCCATTGGCATATCTGAAAGTACGAAAATGTCCAAGAGAAATTGAGTTAGTGGGGATCTCAGATGAGGCCCAGAACAAATGATGACAGTTTCTTTACAGTGTTAACTGCCCCGGTGGTTACCCAGAACTGCATTCTAGTGAGACCATCAAAATGGTGACATAGAGAAATCAGACCACCAAGCTGAGGATGCATTCTCAGGAGACCATTTCAGTGTCATTTTCAACCATTGTTTTAGCCCATTTGATGATAGGAATTTTAAGCTTATTTGAACTCTGGAGCTGTTATAAGAAGTTACCCAAGTTAATGGAACGTGGGAAGAAAGTTATATTCTCCAGGATTCTGCAGCCATGGGGGATGCGCATTTGATGTGGCCAGTTAACAGTGGCAATGATGAGGCAATTGAAAGTAACCAAAAATTCATTATCCCTCATAGGCATAAGCAAACACTGCACCTAGTATTTAGGAAGCCCAGGAGTACTCAGTACACATTCTCTAAGCATCTGGATAGCAAGTGCTTCTGTGGCTGATTTCTATGAACAAGTATGAAATAATAATAAAGAGATACATAGTTGGAATTTAAATTCAACCCAAAAGAAAAGCAAACCTGCCAAAAAGAAATGTTGATTATTTATAGTAGGAAACACAGATTTCTAAATCACACTGAACTGTAATATAATAGAGTCTTTTAACTTTTTAAAAGCTTAAAGTTAGGTAAGAAAGTAATTTGTCAGTAAACATCTTTAGAGCTAAAGTGGTTTGTAGTTGAGAGTGCCAATAAAACTTTTCTAAATGGAGTTGATTTATTTTTTTAAAAAATGATTGATTTCTGGGTTTACTTTTATAGTAATTAATCTGACCAGGCTTAGCAACTTAGACTGAGTCTCCCTGCTCTCAAAATTTGAGTATTTTAGATAACTTTCAAAGACTTTTTAATCTTAACTACAATCTAAGGCTAAACAAAAGAATAGCAGGTATTTCAACAAGTGCTATTATAATGTCTGGTTTCATTTTCCTTAATAAATGTATTTTTGCTAATCTGATTATACCAATTCTATCAGTGAAAATTTCTGCATGACCTAATTATTTAATCATAGCAATGTCTTCTATTTATATGAAAAGTAACACTTTTTGAAAAATAGACATTCCCATGTATTACTTCAATACTAATTCCTATTGCATAAAAGCATTATGCTATGATATGTTTAAAAAAACAGAGGAGTGTATATTATGTTTCTTTTTATCCCAAGATCTTAGATGAGAGGCTGGTATATAGTAGGTGCTCAATGAATTATTACTAAATGAATGAATAAATGCAAACATTTTATGCTTTGTGGTAGAATTGTAAATGTTATATAAGAAGTTTTGGTGACATGTACAAAGTTTGTATTTGTTCTTCAATGAGAATTTGGAATTTTCTGTCAGTAAACTAGTAATATTTGAGTTGAACATTCTGATTTAAAGGGGGTTTCTCTTCCCTGACCTCTCCTGTAGTTGGCATGGCTTGGTGCCAATGGGCAGTGGCATATCCCTGAACTAGACAGTGAATTATTTGAAGGCATACATTTCTTTTCTCTTTCTGTCCAGATTATGGTATGAAGTAGGTACACAGTACACATATTCTTTAATTAATAGAAAATAATTTAGTCTTCACAGAGAAGTAATTAATGACCAAGATCAACATTTGGATTTTCTGGGTTTTTTTTTTTTTTGTAACTTTAGGGTAGTTATTACTCTGTGGAATAAAACATTGACCCCAAAAATAAGCAATTCAAAAATAAGTTGTATTTAGCAATAAGATGGATAAAAGCAGATTTTTTTTCCATAGGAGAAATGTTTTTGTGCAGGGTGGAACTTTATTTCTATTGATCAAATGTGGTTATAGTGAAAACAGCATTGCTACCATCTAAGACCCAGGGCACAAAACATTGAGATGGTAGCTAGCCATCAGTGGGGTCTATTTGGAAGTAAAATGGTTGCAATGAATGTCATTACAAGAAATATCGTTCTTCTCTGTGTAATAATTTACACTTTATAAATTACCTTCACTTATATGATTTCATTGGAACTCCACAGCAGCCATGTGAAGCATAGAGGGGTTCTTACGATACCCATTGTATAGGTCGCAGTAGGAACCAGTAATTTTGGAACTTCTAGGCCCACACTCATTGCTTTGGCATTTCGATTGACTTATGAGTTGATGTTTGGTTTGCTTTGTCGTTCTTGGAAAAGATGAGGGGTTATATCCTGATTAGTCTTTCTGAGATAGTACATTGAAAACTGCATGGTGTATTGACAGAAAGAAAATAATAATATCACTGAATGTATATACGATTCATGTCTGCCTTACTTTTAGAAAGAACTTTCCATTGGATTTAGTTTTTGTGTTTCCTTGGAGAGAAAAAAAATTAATGTAATGTTGTCAGGCAGATATATATTTAATTACCATCCATCTCACCAGAGAATAAACCTGAATAAATGAGACAAAGAATGATTCACTTTACTTCTGTAAAAAGATCCTGAGTAGCAGATACTTTCTGTTGAAAATAATTTCAAAACCAGGGGCTGCAACACAGGCTCAGTCGGTAACCATATGAGAAATCTATGAGAAGAGTGACAGAAAGAGCATAGCATTTGGTATTAGTGACTTCTCATTTCAATATTGGCTAAATTTCTTTGTAATTATGTGACCTAAAGCAAGTAAATTTATATATATTTTTTAAATCTACAAATGAAAACTTTTTTTTTGTATTCTTAAGGTAGTTGTAAAGACTTAAGATAACATCACAAGATCTTGACTGATAAGTTCTAGTGATTTAAAAACTATTAACTGTCCTCACCATTTTCACTTCCTTCTAAGTCCCTGGTAAGTGAGGCTTCAAGTCTGGCCAAAGTTCAGATCCAGTGAATGCTGCTGGGAGAGGAAGCATGATGTGTGCATTGGGCAAAAGGAGTATAATTTGTTAATATAGAGCCGGGAGGGGTCTGAAAACAAATGTTTAAAAAGAGGAGTCATGCTGCTGTCCTGTCTGGGTCCCATTTCTTAACTGAACTTGCTTAAGAACTTGTGAAAATTCCCCTTCTCCTTGCTAACTATCTCAGTGACTAGTTCTTTTTGAGATAGCAAAAAACATTATTACACCACCACCACCACCACCACCACCATCACCATCACCACCACTAACTTTTATGAACATTTATGGTACTTATTGAGAATATACAATTCTTATAAAAGTCAAGAAAGGAAATGGGATAAATATAACTAAAAATGATAAGAAATAAGTAAGTTAATAACCTGTGAGATGCTATACATAGCTAAAGTAAGACAAGCATGTGTATGAAAATAGAAATGGAAAGAAAAATCAAGTAGACATGAAATAACCATGATTTACTAAGTATTTAAGAGACAGCATATATTCATAAAATACTATATTAATATATGACGCACTGTAGTTACTCAATATGCAGGAGATTTAATTGGGTTTTTCATTGATGACACTCATTACAGTTCCATGCATCTTCTGCAAATAAAACTCATAGCTGCTCATGTCAAGCTACTTGTCCCTCCATCTATCTGGCACAGAAAAGGCTTCAGTTGGTCCCTGGCACGTCTGACCTTATTAAAAGCCCTCAACTCAAACCTCAACTCTGATACTCATAACCACACGACTGGGGGAGAAGATTTGCATGGGAGAGAGAGATTAAGAACACAGGCAATGTGTTTCTCACCCATTTATACCATACTGTAAGTATGTTAACCTACCCTCTTTTCTTGTTCCTTGTTTTTCACTGTGGTAATTGGCCTGATAGCATAGTTGGAGGCTATTATTGCAACGAGGCAATTTCTCACATGACAAAAACAAAGAAATTCTAAAATATTACTGCAACAAATTTATAATATATGCAATCTACAAATCCTATTATGTCCAATGTTTGGTTTCATATCAGGTTCAAAATGAAATTTAAATATTGGTATGCCATTCCTTATACACTGGAGGTTCTTCATCCCATAGCCAAAGTAATTCTGCAATGTAATTTCTTAACATAGAAAAGAACCCAAAAATGGAACTTGTGATTTGTTGATATTTTGCATGGTCTTGTCAGTGGGTAAAATCCAGTAACGTTTGCCTATTAAAAATGCTACTTGATGTAGCAAAATAGAGGGTCTTCGCTACACAAAACCAAAATATGAAGTAATATGTTTGAGTCAAGAGAGTAGACTAGGATTTTCCCACAGAGACATGGAGTTAGGAACAATATATGGACTAAACTAACTCTATGAGAACTCTAGCAACAACTTGAAAAGATTTAGCACCTGGCTATTGTAAAACCAAAAAGGGTTTTCAGCAAGAGGGGTAGAATATTCAGACATTTGGACCACCCAATTGTGTCCTTCCTTTTATGTGGCATTGAGGAAGCAACCAGGATGAAATTCTGCATACAAGAGCTCCTCCGTTGGGAGGGAAATGAAAGAGTTGATCTCGTGTCCAATGTTTAGATTTGTCTGAGGGCTACCTGAGGGAACGGCTTGAGTCCTGCCTGTCAGAGGGCTGGCAGAATCAGTGTAGAGTTTGGAAGCTGCTTGAAACGGAGGTGAACAGCATATTAGAGCTGCAGTCCCATAGGTAGAAGCCAGGGAGAACAGGAGATTTGGAAAGGTTTGAAAAAAATTCTAG
Source organism: Gorilla gorilla gorilla (assembly GCF_029281585.2). NCBI lineage: Eukaryota > Metazoa > Chordata > Mammalia > Primates > Hominidae > Gorilla > Gorilla gorilla. The sequence goes on along the minus strand of NC_073229.2, from coordinate 115,918,348 downwards.
CTGAACTGATAGGTGAAGGTATTCAGCTGTAAGAATCCAGTACACATAGATGGAAAGAGATGATGGTTTCTTTGAATGCTGAAATCCTGGCAAAAATTAAAACCAAAAATAAAAATATAATAAAGCACACAAAGGAATAGGGAAACATTGTTCAATTGACAGATCAAATTAAAACCCCAGAAATGGATCCTAAAGAAATGCAGATAAAGATGTCTAATGAGCTAGAGAGGAACACAAATAGATAAATAAAGATGATCGAAAAATGACACATGAAAAAACTGAGAATATCAACAAAGAGATAGAAACTGTTAAAAAGAAAAGCAGAAAAGCAAACAAATTCTGTATCTAAAAATTTAATAACTGAACTGAAAAAATTACTAGAGGAGTTCAACAGCAGAGCTAATTAGGGAGAAAAAAAATTGCCAACCTTGAAGGCAGGTTATTTAAAATTGAGTCAGAGGAGCAAAAAGGAAAAAGAATGAAAAAAATGTAAGGGAGTATAAGAAACTTATGAGATAATATCAAGGGGACCAATATATACATTATGGGAGTCTCAGAAGGAAAAGAAAGAAAGAAACACAGGGATTATTTGAAGAAATAATGTCCAACACTTCTCAAATATAAGAGGAAATGAATATATCGATTTAAAAAGCTTAAAAAACTCCAACTAAAATAAACTCAAAAAGAACCACACCAAGACACATAATGATCAAACTGTCTAAAGTCAAAGACAAAGAAAGAATTGTGAAAGCAGCAAGAGAAAAATTATTTGTCACATACAAGGACAGTTTCTTGTGAAAGGAAGGAGAATTTAAATAGTAAAAGTATATTAAAACAGTAATATACATAAATTTTGTTCATTCATTTATTCATTGCTTCAAATACAAGATGTAAGAGAGGATCGGAGATAAGAGTGTGGATGCTTGAATCGGGATGCCTGGGTTTGAGGGCTGGCTTTGCCATTTAATATATGCATGAGCTTGGGCAAGTTCTTTAATCTTTGTGTGCTGCTGATCTCTTTTTGTGTGTAAAATAGAGGTAATAACAGAATAAAGCTTTTAGTTTTGTGGTGATTATATGCATCATTATATATTAGAAGGGTATGAGGTATAAATTAGACATCTGAGTGTAAACTCTACTATTATGAATGTGTTCTTTTATCAAAAGTCTACTATGTTCAAAGTGATGAGCTACAACATACAGAATATAAAATAAATATTTAGTCAAGTTCTGTGTACTAGAAGATCTTGTAGTTTAGCAGAAAATATGGATGGAAATAGTACACATAAGATGCACACATAAGAGACAATCAAACTGGGTGCCAGAGAAGGAAGAGCAAGAACAGCATGTTGGGGATATTAGGGAGGGCTGACATCTGAACTGGCTCTTGAGGAATATATTTGATTCCATGTATTGTGGGGAAAAGCATTTCAGCCATCAGCCAGAGGAAGTAGAGTGGAGGCTATGCTCTAGAAATATAGTCTAGTCACATTTAGGTATAGTTTGGAAAGAGGTGAGAAAATGATTATAAACAACAAAAAGTGGATTTAAAATACACAATGCCAACACTGAGTACCAGAATAAAGACCAACCAAAAGAGGTAAGAAAGGTTATCTAGTCACTGAGAATGGCTTCCAAAGGTGTAAAAACATGCAGTTTTCTACATTGTCCTCCTTAGTGCAGCACAAGTTCAGCTTCAGAGAAGACATGCCTGGCCTCTCTGCCCTGACATAATTTCCATCTATCTGCTGGAATACTAAGGCAGGGATGTAGGCTGAGACACATTTATTGTTTTCTTAATTGCATCTTTGCTCTTTCTGGTTATTTTGAGAGGGAGAGAGCTAATCCCAGTCTGTTTGCCTGGGTTTGCTCCACCCATTCATCTTGAAAAGATTTGTCTAAATTAATATGACTGAAAATAGTATTGTTCAGATGATTGGCAGGGAAAACAAAACAGTGTTTGGAAGCCCAGTGAAGCCCCTTTTGATTGGAGGAGTTAACACGTATTGTCTTGGCATTTAAACTTTGAAGTAGTTGGGTGGCTAGGTAATATTTTGCAGAATCAGGCTTTACATTTAGGACGGCAAACAGGGTGGTTTCCAGATGATGCTCTAGAGACAAATTTTTTTTTCTAAGAATTGTTTTCAAATGTCCATCTGGAAAAGAAAAATGGCTTGTTAGAAGGAGGATAAAAGGTTAATAAGGCCCTTTGGGAATTAAAAGGTTATGAAGGGAATACTTTAATACTTTCAGATGAAGATCAGTGGTCACTTGTGAACATCACTGGTGAAAAAATGAGAGAATTTTGTCCTTCCATCCAATTTGTACTTTGCACTGCAGGAAAAGGGACATTTTTATTATCTATATTCAAAAGCATTGATTGAATGCCAAGTATACACTACATACTGTATCAAATGTAGAATTAGACAATTCTTTACTCAGGAGGAGTATGATTTAAATGATATTTTTCTAAACCATGCCACAATAGGAAAATAATAGGTTCCATTTTCTTCCCAGGATTCGTTTCCATCTTTTCTCACTTTCCAGTATGCATTCTTCCTTGACAACAGCAAAGCTCACTTTCTCATGTAAAGCAAGAAACTTCAGAAAACGATTTCTTAAGCACTACTGCTATTTTCCATCATTTCCTATTTCTAGAAGCAGAATTTCCTTGACAAAGTATTTCCTAGGCATAAGTCTCAACTAAATAACTATTTAAGGACCTTTTAGTAATCTATGGGGACAAAAGTGTACCAGCTAACAGAATCCATCGTTTTCTCTCAATTGTCCCCCATTTTGTTCATTTTCAACTTTCAATTTCCTGTTTCTTTATCTTAATGGCTCAGAAATATTATCATATATTTCACTTTTGCCTTCCACATTGAAAACTATTGTAAAACCTTTAATGGTGAACTTGGAAGAACGCTTATGACAAGTAATCATCAGGTTCCCATAAGATGAACTGAAACCCCTGCTTCTGAAAGTCCTTTATCTTCCTACTCCACACCACTTAATGGTTTGTTCTTTTGAAAGTTTTCCAAAGCCCGATACACAATAACTTAAAGTCTACTGTTTTAGTAAAGACCAGTCTTAGCTATTTAATAGACTGATTGTTAAACATAACACACACACACACACACACACACACGTGCTCATTTCTATAATTAAAAAGATGTAGTCGAGCCGGACATCTCTATTTCCTGCTCTTGTTATCCAAAATTGGTTTCTCTTGTCATGAGTCACTAATGGAATCTAAGGACACAAAGCAAAGTACTCCCTTACTCAGATATTGAACTGTGTGTAAGTAATCAAAGGCTAAGGGAGCACCTGGCTCCTTTTGATCACCTTCCTGAGTTATGAAAAGCTGGGTTTCTTTTGTCCACCTTCAAGTGTTATTTAGCCTTGAAGAAAATTATATGGATTAGATGGAGTGAAAAGTTGAAGGAGCAAATTTTTAAACTTTATTCGAAAAACCAAACAGGAGAAAAAAGATTGTTATAGAGCCTAACAACAAAAGCTGTGCGTTAAGTGCTTTGCTATCACCAAGATGTATAAATCCATCTGAAAAATAAAATAACCATTACAGATGGAAACTTATTGTGAGCCAAAGTGAATGTTAAGTTAGTAAACAAAATACATTTCTTCATATTTATACTCTTGTTACAGTTCTTAAATGGAGGAACGTTATTTTGTCTTTTGTTCTATAATATACAAGCACATTACCATAAAGTTTATTTTAGTTCATCTCACCTTTATTTTCACTCAAGTTCATTCCAAAAGGAACAATGTTTATTTACTTTCAGTTTGCTGCCTGGTCCTTTGCATCATATCTGGTGATCAACCTTGATATGTCAAATTAGCAGTATAATTTCGTTTTCTTGCTCTTTAAGTCTAACTTTTCTTTGCTTGGCCTTATGTGTGACTTCAGGTCCTTGATAGTAATCTTCAGATAGGTCAATCATATTTCCTCAGAAGAGGACAAACATCTCCAGCCAATATTTACCTTTATTCCCTCTAGATTTTATTTGTGTCACTTTGCAGTGAATGTAAAATGTGTATCATCACATTCTCAGAAAAACATGATATTTTACTCTGTGGATTCTCAAAGGTCCTCCTTAAAGAGTTACCTTTGAAAGTCCTTGTCTCTTTTCTCTTTTGTCACCACTTTATTTACAAGCAATATCCTTAATTAGAAAGAACTACATTTGACAGGATAAATTAAAGAAGCTAGAATTGAGATCCCTGAATTAATTACAGTGGGCAGTGCTGAGTCACAAATGTGCTCCCCCACATCTTTCTGATCCCCTCCAACTCTCTCCACTTCACTCTTGCCTGATTGAAACAGCCCCAGTTGCAGAGATGCAGTGGAAGGGCAACTACCATCACCTAACATACCTGTGTAAACATTATATATTATCCACAGACTTAATATATAATAAATCCTAAAAGTAATACAGATAAACAAGATACAGACTATATTGCTAACATCAGTTTTAAAAAATACTACATTTTGCCCATTTGCCTCAGATTTTCAATATAATAAAATAAAACATGACAGACAAAATCTCCCAACAAGTCCCTTTTCCCTATCTCCCTAGGTAATATTTTGCAGAATCAGGCTTTACATTTAGGACAGCAAACAGGGCAGTTTCCAGATGATGCTCTAGAGACAATTTTTTTTTCTAAGAATTGTTTTCAAATGTCTGTCTGGAAAAGAAAAATGGCTTGTTAGAAGGAGAATAAAACGTTATCTGTATCCTAAAGGTAATACAGATAAACAAGATATAGACTATATTGACTATATTGATAGAGACTATATAGACTGTATCACTCAAATAGCAAATAACCTGAAATTTTTCCAAATAGTTTTCATGTGTGCATCTATAGAAATATATGGTAAGTATGGTAGATTAAATTTTTATTATTTTCTATAAGACCAGGCATCATAAGGAAAGTTAAAACACAACAAATTGGGAGAAGATATTTGTGAAGCAATTAAATAACAAAACTTACTAACAGAAAAATAATTCCATAACCTTAGACAAAGAGGACACAGCAAAAAACATGAGCAGGCATTTGAAAATATTAGTTTCCAGGTGGAATGTGTCTGCACACATTGTGTGTGGGTCTTATCTGCACACATGTGGGAGGGCAGCTATTCAGATACTCCACAAATAGAGATTCAACAAGGTATCAGTTCTGGCACTTCATCACCCACTCCATCAATCTGCATTATTATTCCTGTTTGTGCAGAAGAGGACTCAATTCTGATGAATAAAACTCTAAAGATTTCAAACTCAGAAACAATTACTCTAAGAAGTTCCTCTGGAATCTTTCAACCTTGCATCTCTGAATTAGGTAATTCCCAATGCCACTTGATCAATAATTTGTTTAGCACTTTCAGTATGTCCATTTTAAAAAAAATGAAATGGTCAGAATGACATAGTATCTTTTCCCAAGAATGACATGGAAATAAATTTGAAATTCTGCAGGTGCCTTGACAGAAATGGCTGCGTATATTTATTATTATATCCCTTGCATATAACGGGAATTTAATGAAAATAGCATAAAAATTCTTTATAGTAATTATGATATTAAAACCTGCGCACAGAAATACTGTTTTGTTTCATGCCAAGCCATATTTTTGAGGTAGACTCATATGTCTAAAAAAGAGAGGCAGGGAAGGTTTTTGCTGTTTGCACTCTCATGTTGGTGGTCCTCCCTCTCTCTCTGTCTCTCTCCTCATCGCCAGAGAACACACCAAGTGAAGGATGGCAAATAATTAAGGGAACACTTAGGTATGTTTTTCCCCAAAACAAATGGACACATATGAAATGACAAGGAAAAAAAAAATATATATATATATATAGAGAGAGAGACAGAGTCTCACTCTGTCACCCTGGCTAGAGTGTAGTGGCGCGATCTTGGCTCACTGCAACCTCCACCTCCTGGGTTCAAGTAATTCCCCTGCCTCAGCCTCTTGAGTAGCTGGGACTACAGATGCACACCACCATGCCCAGCTAATTTTTTGTATTTTAGTAGAGACGGGTTTCACCATGTTGGCCAGGCTGGTCTCGATCTCCTGAATTTTTGATCCTCCACCTGCCTCTGCCTCCCAAAGTGCTGGGATTACAGGTATGAGCCACCATGCCCAGCCTACAAGAAGAAATTTTAAAAGGAACAGAAATAAAAGGTAGTCAGTTACAGAAACTTTTTCCTTTATGTAAGTTATTTACAGTGTTTGTCATGGTTCAAGAGTTGTCAAGAGCCAACCATATTCTATGTCACTTTTTTCATAAACCTGGTTTTGGATTATACCTGTGCATTAATTCAGCTGTTCCAAGAAATAGATGTCAAGTCACGTAAAAGATGGGGAGCTGGGGGGATGTCTTTGAAGGATGAAAGGAAGGAAGCAGGAACAAGCAGAGGGAGCTGGAGCTCATGATACAGTTCTGCCATGTAAAAGGAGAAATGCAAGGAAAGAGGACAGGGCAGAAAGAGGACAGAACAGCTCTAAAGAGATTTTGGCCTTGCCAATGGGAAATCCCCAAGCTAAAGTCAAAGCATATGATCTTTGGCTGTGTACTTTTTGTCTTGACACTTGGTGAATCTGCACAGTGAGCAGTAGAAGATTTATGGAAAATAAAACATATTCAAGGTCAACCAATTTTGGGGAGAATAGCCAGTGAATTTAAGTGTCATATAAAGAGGCAATGCATCTATGGTGGGCAGACTTTAAATTTTTCCTAATTACCATCCCACCTCTTGGTACTTGTGTCCTTATGTGAGCTGTGCACACTGGCATCCATCTGTAGTCCCAGCTGCTCAGGAAGCTGAAGTAGGAGGAAACCTTGAAGCCTGCAGTTCAAGGCTGCAGTGAGCTATGATTGTGCCACTCATTCCAGCCTGGGTGACAGAGTAAGATCCCATCTCTAAAAAAATAAATAAATACACACACACACACACACACACACACGCACACACACACACACACAACTTATATGCTTATATAATTCTCCCCTTCCCCCTTGAGTTCAGACAGAACCTGTGTCTTGCTTCTAGCCATAGAAATAATATGTTAGTTCTGTGATTAGGTAATATAACATAATGAAATCCATTGTACTAAAAGATTCTCTACCTTGCTGGCTTTGATAAAGGTGTCATTTAGGGGAGTCCCACATGGTAGCAAACTGATTGTGACCTCCAGTTCAACATTAGGAACTGAAGTTATCAATGCAACAACACTTGAGGGACGAAAATTCTGCCAAAAATCATGTGAGCTTGGAAGTAGATACTTCCCCAATTAGACCTTCGGATGAAATGTAAGCCCTGGCTGACACCTTCATTGTAGCCTTGTGAATGATTCTGACTCAAAGTATCTAGCTGAGGCATTTCCATATTTCTGAAGCACAGAAAGTTCAAAATAGTAAATGTATTTTATTCTTCCTAACTAAATTTCTGATAATTTGTTTTTCAGCACTAAACAACTAATATATCATTCCAAAACATAGGGGAGATGTGTACCAGGTATATAGGTGTTTTAGGACCTTATTTAAAATGTTTAAATGGATTTTGTGATATGTATGGTTTTTTCAGACTTTTAGAATTTAATTTTTTTCACATATTCAAATTGTCAATTAATGATTTATTCGTTTTTATGTGGTAAATAGGCTCTGAAAAAAGTGGCTGAAACAGTGAGTTGTTAGGAATATTGTCTGCTTCTTCACTATGAAGAAAATACTCAAAATTATGTTTACATATAACAATTTACTAGTGGTACACTCCTCTTTTTCCTGTAGTTCACTTTGATGTAATATAATGTCATCTCCCATCCCTTAATTGCCCTTATGTTCCACAATAAATTGAATTTAACAGCATGAAAATCTTAGATGTCATAGTAATCTGACTGAGTAGGTAGTAAAAAGTCTACAGATATAAATTATCCTTAGACAATAAAAATTACCTGCTCACAGAGTTAATTTAATCTGGTGATTATGTAGCAAATATATGGAGAGACAGGACTTCTGAGTTCTTTGTTTTAAATGATATACTGCCATTTTATTTTTGAAAATTCAAATTTGACCCAATATGTTGAATGCAACATGCTGCCTCCAGTTCCACATAGTATCCCACAATTTAGGGAAATGAGTCACTCTTATAGGAGGATTTGGCATTCTCCTTGCAGTGCAAATCCATTCTTTCATCTCCAATAGCAGGTGTTAATGTAAATTCACTGCACACTTTTGGAAAAGGGGAAGAAGCTAAAGGTTTGGGCTGTTTGCAAATCGCCTGTTATTGTACCTCTTTAAACTACTCTCTTTGACTGCATGAGGCTTTGATAGCTCATCTAGTTGCAATAGCATGAGTGTAACGCTGCAGGCATGAGGCGATTGGGGGCAGTGTGTTATTGACAGAATCTTCTGAATGATGATTTATTATGAACATCAATGGGAACAACACTCGTTCTTTCTAAAAAGCCTGTTTGTTCCTCTTGCCTCACCTGGGAGGAGCACACTGCCCAGGACTGAGGCACTGTTTATACTGTTATTTAACCTTCTTTACAACTGCTGCATTTTTACACGGGTTGGCAAATTTTTCAGGTCTCTATTTTGATGACTTATGAATCATTTAGACTTGTGACATGCCCAGATATATCTGAAAGCAAGACAATTTGGCAAGAAATAAATAAAATAAAAAAGAAAGAGTTTCTATGATAAAAAGCAGTTTTCCTTTGGGTCACAGTTGGTTTCCCATAAAGAATAGGAGATGCTTATAGAATGACGGCATTTGTGTAGATTTTATGCTAGAAAACAAAGAACATTTTGTATCATGTGTATTACAGGCAGGCTAAAACACAAAACTGATAATTACATACCAAATAGCATTGGACACAACCGCCTCCCTTGGCTTCTTCCTAGGCATTTAGTGCATCAGTTTATCTTGGTTCTAACGCTGTCTGTGCGAACATTTAGTTTTCTCTTCTTAGATCAGTTAGGTAAATATTTAAAAATAAAACAAAACAAAATAAAACTGTCCTTCTAGGTGCAAGCAGACTCTTGCTTTTAAGCAAATTGAGATGTTACTTATCGGGATTTTAAACAATAAAACAAAATGTAATGTGTAAAATTAAAAATAACAAACCAGTGAGAGAGAAAATCCTAATGAAGACTTTAACCAATGTATTAAAACAAAATGATTTAAGCTATAGTTCAAATTTCAAAGTTGATTTATGTTATATATATATATATACACACACACACACATATATATTCACATATATATGCCATCTCCCATCTGTTAATTATATCTCTGTGTATATATTTACTCTCTCATTCATTAATTTTATCTGTATGTATAATTTTTCATTCCTTCCAGATTAGAAAATTCTATATCACATTATAGTTCACAGGAAATGCCAGCAAAGAGTCAATGTCATTCTCAAGGAGTACTGATTAGTGACTGAAAAATATAGAAAAATTTCTCCTTTAAACTAGTTAGTTAGTTTTGTCAGATGCTAATTAAAAGATACATTACATTTGAAAGTAACTGAAAATTGTTGAATGATAATGATAGTTGTGAAAACTATCTGCAACCTGCTATTTTGTAGAATTCACCTGTGTAAAGTATGTCTCCCTATTTCTAGAGCATTTGGATATTTGGATGTGACTTTTGAGTATGTTCTATATGACCAAAATGACATGCTGGATAGTCAAGTTTCAGAGTTTGTGTCAGGAAGACGTACAACTTTGGCAAAGTCACATAAAATCATAAAATAGAAATTTTTAACAATATCAACCACTTTATGAATAACTTTTTTTCAATATTCAGCATTATTTACTAAGTAAAACCACAGTCTTGTGTTTGTCCAGTTCTTCAGGCAAATATGTATTTTGACATATTTACAATATTCTGTGTTTCTATCAACACGGAGTCAAGATTTGGTCCAAACTGCTGTCCTTCACTGTAAATCAAGCTACCCGTGTGTTGCCACTGAAGGGCAACCTCCTCCTTACAAAGCACGTGTGGCCTTTCTGCATATACAGTTTACATGACATTAATATAGGTTCCAGTCTTTATCATGACTGACAAAGTAATCTTAGCCACACAAAACAATGTTAATTTTTTTGCATGGGTTTTAATTATGAAAAAAAATATCGTCCTTCCCTATATGTGCACCATCCATTGAGAGAGAGCTGCTTCACACTGCAAGTCAGTGGTTTCTCCCAAACATAATGTAAAATATCTGCTCAGAGATATGTGATGGTAAGTGTTCTTCTGTATTTTATGTATGTATAGTATGCAATAGCCAATGAAATTATTTGATAAAGACTCTTTCTATTTTCTCATCAAACTTATTACCCTCAATGAGGCACTTACGTAGTATTGGTCAGCCTTTCCTCCACTGGAAAATATGATTTTTCACTTGCTTTTGAAGGCCTTGGCTCTTTCAAGAGAAATGTTTTTTCTTTAGTTTAAATTTTCAAAATGTTCAATGGCTTTATTCTTATCTTTGATAAAACTTCATAATGTTTGGAACTAGAAGAAAATAAAATTCTGGTCTAATAAAATTGAGTTTTCTTTGTTTTTAGATCTCCATTTTGCCAAATTATAAGCACATTTTTGGACTTCTAGGCAAAATTGTCACACTTACAAATTCAATTGTCCCAGCATATACGGATTCACAATCTATATTTACGCCATAGTCCACTTTATTAAAAACATGTATGATGTCGTTCTGAGTTTAATGTATATTTTAGGAGTTTTATTAGTCATTTTTGTTTCACCAAACTAAATACTGATTACTGTAAGTCAGGGACGTATTAGGATTCTGTTGCTGAATAACAAATTATCATGAATTTAAAGGCTTAAAACAATACCCATTTATCATCTCCTGGTTCTGTAAGTCAGAATTCATAGTGGACTTGGCTGGACTCTCTGCTTAGGATCTTGCAAGGTTGAAATTAAGAAGGCAACTTGGCTAGGCTTTTATGCAGGGGCTCTGGAGAAGAATCTGCTTCCAATCTCATTCAGGTTGTTTGCAGAATTGAGTTGCTTGTGGTCCTGTCTCTTTGGTGGCCAGTGGCCTCAGTGCTCCTGAAGGCTGCCCACATTCCTCCTGTGTGGCACCTTCATTTTCAACACCAGCAACAACAGGTCCAGTCCTTCTCATGTTCTCTATCTCTATGACTCCCACTTCTGCCATCGGTGAGAAAAGCTTTCTGCTTCTAAGCTGTCATGTGAATAGGTAGGGTTTACCCAAATAACCTCTCTATTTTAAGATAAACTGTACCATATAATATAATTACGAGAGTGATGTCATAAATTCATAGATAATGAAGACTAAAGTGGGACATTTTGGGGGATCATTTAAAAGTTAGGCCAATAATAGCCATACAGCACAAACTAATATGAATACAAATATAAATATTTTAAAAATCAGCAACTAATAAACATGGTCTGGAAATGTTGGCAAAACCCAAGTGAGTTGTACTTTCTGAACATAAGCAGAGATAAGTGACTAACACGGTCTTTGTAACAAATGTGCAATATGGAAGATCCTAATGTTTCAACCTTTGTAGTATTTCTGCAAAAGTCCTCATAATTCTTATATTTAAAAATTATGAAATTCTTGTGAACAATCTTTTGTTTTGTTTTTCAATACAACTAAACCTCTTATGTACTACCTGATAGACCATAAAGACCAACTACTCGTCTCCCTGAGAAAAGCTGAGCCAAATATTCATACTCCTAATTTCTTCTTGTTTTGCATATTTGTCTTGGGTGATCTCATTGGCTCACGTGACTTTAATTTTTATCTATCAAAATGATATTTTTAAACATTCTATAGCACATAAAATGATATACCCAATCTACTGCTTCATCTCCAGTCGCAAGTTAGAAAAGATTATTTTCATTTTCCCACTGGATTTTCAGTAGACTTCTATGCCTATATTAGATGAACTAATCATCAATGCCAACCCTAATATCTATTCCTACTTCTGATGGTGAATTAAAATTCATATTTCAAATAATCTTGAAATATGCTTGGCAGACCCTATATGATAACTCTGAGTAAAAAATTTTTTTTTTTTAAGACGGAGTCTCGCTCTGTCACCCAGGCTTGAGTGCAGTGGCGCAATGTCTGCTCACTGCAAGCTCCGCCTCCTGGGTTCACGCCATTCTCCTGCCTCAGCCTCCCGAGTAGCTGGGACTACAGGCGCCTGCCACCACGCCCGGCTAGTTTTTTTTGTATTTTTAGTAGAGACGGGGTTTCACTGTGTTAGCCAGGATGGTCTCAATCTCCTGACCTCGTGATCCGCCCGCTTCGGCCTCCCAAAGTGCTGGGATTACAGGCGTGAGCCACCGCGCCTGGCAACTCTGAGTAAAATTTTATGCTAGAAACAGTTTCTTATTTATTAGTATTTTCGACTATGCTTTCCAAATATTTTTAAAGATTTTTTTATCTTGTAAAGATTAATTAACTATAATTGAAAAAGTAAGCACCTCACCTCACTATAGCACAAAAGAACCTCACCACTGTCAACAGTCTATGCTCTACATTTTTTGTCAGAAGGAAGTGACAAACTTCTGTAAAGTTAGCTATTTCACTTAAATATCAAATGCAGGCACATTGCCAATGTACGTATGAAAGGCACGAATAAATATAGACGGAAGATTTAATATTTTCTTCCCATCTATATGGCATCTGTCTTTGGTGCCTGACCATATTAACTCAGCACACCATTCTACTTCTTTGTGTGTGTGTGTGTGTGTGTGTGTGTGTGTGTGAGAGACCGAGTTTCACTCTTGTTGCCAGGCTGGAGTGCAACGGCACCATCTCGGCTCACTGCAACCTCTGCCTCCTGTGTTCAGGTGATTCTCCTGCCTCAGCCTCCTGAGTAGCTGGGATTACAGGCATGTGCCACCACGCCCGGCTAATTTTGTATTTTTAGTAGAGATGGGATTTCTCCATGTTGGTCAAGCTGGTTTCAAACTCCCAACCTCAGGTGGTCCGCCTGCCTCAGCCTCCCAAAGTGCTGGTATTACAGGTGTGAGCCACAGGCCCGACCCAGCACACCATTCTCATACATGCTGAACCTACAGCTCCAGCCACAAGCATTTTTGACTCTGCCAGAGGGCTTTCCCTGGTCACTAAAAGCTTTATGACCTGCATATGAGGATACAAGAAGTACCAAGAAATTCATGTTCCCATGGGCATTGTTCAACCAATGACTAAGAAGAGTTGGTGTACAGTTGTCAGTTCTCCTGTCCCTTCAGTTGAGATGGTGCTGAAGTATAACCTACACTTTGCCCTAGAGGTCCCCAGCTGAATTGAACACCAGTTGCACTCAGGAGTAACCTGCCCAATATAACATTGTTTATGGAATTCCTTCTCATCCCTATTTACTAGGAAGTAAAATATTGCTTCCTAGCTTTCTTACTGTTGCTTTCTGGGATCACTTCCCCAGAAGACTTTTGCTTACACGCTGGTCTCAGAGTCTGCCTCTGAGGAAGCACAACATAAGACCAAATGACCCATGAGTCAATTTGCGTTCACCCTGGGGACATGCACCAAACTTTGGAGACCACTTTTCTGTTACATAAAGTCTGTATATCCTGGACTATAGCACAAAAGAACCTCATAATCTGGCCCTTTCCTACTACGTGTTATTCTTTGTCACCCTCTCTCCTCACCCACAGTGAGGTCACACTGAATATCTAACCACTCGTAAAAGTTTCTTCCTCATTTACTATTTTAATTCATTGCATCATTCTATGATCTCTCTTCTATATCAGCTCGCAAATTTATTGGAGGTACAGGTCATCTTTTGTGCCTGGAACCAAATATATTTTCAAATAGGTGAAATAGAAGAATGAACAAATAGATTAATGGATCAATGAATTAAAGTACATCTCAAACACCATCTAAATAGAATTAACTCATGAAAAAAAAACTTTTTCAACCATATAGTCTAATATGTAGCATGATACAATGGAAGTGCAAATCCTGGGATGAAGAACTTGGATGGCTCTAGTGATAGGCATGAGATCAACTCTTTAACAGGTATAATTTTATTGGTAAAGGTGCTACTTCTTCTATAAAAAAAAAATTTCTTTTCAAGAACTAGGCAAAAGAGATGGGATGATACAGATCAACCATGTGGAATGTCTCAATATATGCATCAGGAACTTCTTTTTTAAGTAGTGACTTGCATAAAGGAATTGCTACAGACACAAAATACCCCACATTTATTCGTCAAAGAAACAACTGCATTAGATTGCTCATATCCAGGTTGAATAATATACACAGGTGTTACCAGAATTCATAAAATGATTTTAATCACCTGAGACTCATATGTTTTATAAATTATCATATGAAGGAAAGAATGTTCATCCTACTCCTTCCTAAAAGCATTGCATGGTTTGTACCAAAAAGTTACAGTGTCTCCAGAACAAAGCTAAATATAGGGTCTGCACTTTCTGACCAATTATCATGATAAAACCATACCTAACTACAAAATAAGCAAATTGTTGAGATGTTCATTTAAAAAAGCAGAGTTAGCAGCTAAATGGAAGCATCCATTAACAAATTCGTTTTCAAGTTGTGTGCAAAACCAAATTTAGTTTAAAGAATAACGCAGTTTTGTTTTACAATGTACCTCAAAAGGCAGCAATAAAAGTTTTAGGGAGCAATATGTATTATGTAAGATATCAAAATAAATTTTACTGTTTTGACCTTTTGGATATTCCTTCTACACAATTTCATTCCTCTTGCTTTCCTCTATTTCAGCTTCAGGTGAGAGTAACAGACAGTGAATCATCAAAATCTAAAACATGCAAACACTTTAGAAGTACGGTTCCTGCAAAACTTGATATAGCCATAATCTTTCACAAATTAAATTCTAAAGGTTAAAAATAACTCAACACTGAGAAAAAGTTAGAAAGAGAGAGGAAAGAAGTGCCCTTAGGGAGCTTTGAGAGTCTGCTTCTGTTGTGTTATAATAACCTGATTTCCTTATGCATGTTACCATTCCTTACTTTTAGCCTCCGAGATTCCTGGCTTTTAGACGAAACAAGTTAATAATGACAAATAAAAACAAATGTGTTCACGGAAGTTGTTTATTTATTTTTTTCACCAAAGTTTGCCATGAGGAAAGGCGAAAGCATTGTCATCCAGGTGTCGGTTTGGAATCTTTAGACTCACCTGTCTTTCACAAAAACAACAAAATACATCTCTATCAAAAGTCATTGCTGCCAAAATAAATTCACTTCAGGCAGCAGGTATTTCAATAGATAATAAACTGGATGGATTACATGCCAGAGTTGCTATGTTAGTAAGCCCAGATGGAAACACAGATCAAAACATAGAACGGCTAGAAGGCATGGTGAAAAAAAATACAGGCAGAGGAGGGCTCTGCCTGCTTCTTTTGCAAAGCCATCAAAGACATAAAGATCTTTGAGCTTCGGCGGGAAAACCCAGGCAGAAAAAAAAAAAAAAAAAAAGAATTATTACAGCAGGCTCTGTCTACATTTTTTTCCCTTAGACTGCCATTTTCATAGAACCTAAATTCAGGTAGGGACAAAATCCTGTATTTTAAATTAAGCTGTGAGCCGAAGAACATATCATCAGCTAAAATTAATATAAAAATATATCTCTTAACTATTATCTTCAATTTTCACTTTAACCCAACATTTAGTTTTTTTAGATATCATTCATTTTTCTTTCTTTACCTTCAATATTCTTTGAAGAAAGATGTTACTGAACAGTAAAAATGTCTCACCATCAGAGAACAGAAGAGAAGAATAAAGCAAATTATAATATTCAAAAGATAAAATAAAAATACTAC